>NC_053039.3:53596289-58596289 GCF_002575655.3 Aegilops tauschii subsp. strangulata
AGGTCTGTAAAGGACACAGTGGAAGATAAGAATGCAGATACTTACGTTGTTGCTCATAAAAAGTGTTCATCTATATCTAAAGATGAAATGCTGGATATTGGCAATGGGTAATCACAAGAAATCTAGACATCTGATGTTGTGGAATATGATTATAAATCCAGCACATTCTTTACTTGATTAATATTCAATCATAGGTAAAAGGGGGACCCTAGAAATGAAGCTCATGTAATTAAGATGGACCATTTGTAATTAATTTCAGTTAAATACTAGTAGTAATATACATCACACTGTTGTTGATGACCCTTGAAAGCTTACCATTTTTCTCATTTGCAGAATACACACTTATATGTGCCCCATACTCCCACTCTGACACGTTGATGACTTCAGAAAAATGCAAATTCTGGAAAAGGTGAACATAGAAATATGATTCATGTAATCACAAAGTTGGACCATCTGTATGAAGATTATTTGGAGCGTAAACTGTATAAATATAAATGATCCTAAAATAACAAAATAGACGAATCATTAGCGAGTTGAGGGCGGAATGGTGCCGATCAGCCGTATAATTGCTAAACATTACAGAGAACATAACTAACTACTAAGAAATCAAGAGAGACAGAGAGTGCGAAGTCAGACGGAATATTTGAATAAAAGAAAACAATAGATTGCATTGCTTCAGAAATTGGTAGCACCACCCAGTTTTATGTAGTATGCAAGCCCGCATATGAACTATAAAACTTTGCAATTCGGATACAGGCAAGATGACGGTAGGTACACTTTAATTATATGGTGGAAACATCAGTACAAAAACTTATAATGCTAATTAAGCTAATTATGTATAATGCATGCAGCTCCACGCAGATCTCTTTGTTTTATTATGTACAACCAACTTTCATGACTTAATTATTACAAAAAAGAAGAATCCCTCCTATTTGGAGATAAAATAACTATAATCAAATACCTAATTTTGTAAACGAAAAAAGGATCCTTGAGCTTAGCCTAGATGTGGTGGTAAGAGTCTCTGATGCAATGGATGCATACATAAGAACACAACGACCTCAGTCGCAAAAAAAAAAAGAACACAACGACCTGTGGTGATTGGAGAAGTGGAGAGGCGAAGCTAGGACAGAGTTAGTCGGACCTAGGGTGGTGCAGGGGGGTGTGAGAGCTTTAGAGGTGGTTCTTGATTTATGGTTTCTCTGTATGATAATAAAAACCTGTGATTTTCTCTATATAAATTTCTCTACATTAACTTCACATTTACGCCCAAATTGATGTCATATTACAATTATTATTCTTATAAACATTAAAGAATATCATTTCAAAGTTGTTTACTATTTGCCTTTTTAGGCTTCCAAGTCCATAGGCAGCTCCCTGTATTTAAATTGGTATAGTGATATATAGGTGTATAGCAGGGGAAGAAATAGGGTGTCGTGACTGCATTAGTTCATATTAAATTCATAGTGGAATGCAAAATTCGTAAATTAATATAATGATGATATGAACATAGAAGGAAAACCATTCCAATAATTGAAGCACAATCATTTTTCTCACACTGGCCTTGATGCATTCTGTCGTTGGTTGCAGATTCTACGCGGACATGTCGGCATCCGGTTGTTGTTTGTCTGGCGCATATCTTGCAACATCCTATAGTCGGCACCAGCTTCTCGAGCTTCCTGTGAGACACATCGGCGTCCCTTTGTCGAAAATACCTTTGCGTGCAGTATTTGCATGCATCCATTGTCAATAGCAGCTTCCCGCTCGAACCTGATGAATATAGAAGGGAAACCATTCCAATAACTGAAACAGAACCATCTAGTGAACCATAATCATTTTCTTTTGCTGTAGTATTTTACATTACAGCACTGCCCAAAGTATTTCATCTCTCTTTTGTTGAAAAACTTGGAAGGATTGTTTTCACATTGGTCTTAATTCGTCGATGTTTGCACCATCTATGTGGACATGTCGGCATCCAGTTCTTGTTTGTCTAGCACATGTCTTGCAACATACAGTTGCTGCCATATAGTCGGCACAAGCTTCTCAAGGTTCCCGTGGGACACGGAGGCATCCCTTTGTTGATAATAGCTTTGCGCGCAGAACTGGCATGCATCCATTGTTGACGACAGCTTCAAACTCCAACCTGATGGCATCCATCATATCAACGGCACTTACCCTGGTCTGATAATAGAACTCTCCTGCAAAAGTAGCAATGAAATAGTCATCCTCATACAAATATGTCAAATTATATCATTGATGTTTCAGTGCTGTTGTCAAAACTGTAATGGCTGTGTCTAACCTTATGTGGCATTAAGAATATCAGGGGCAAGGAACTAACAATCAAGATTGAGAGACTTTGGGATGCCAAAGTTCAGGTCAGGCTCATGTATTACCAAATAACTACCTCCCATACAATTTGCAGAGGAAATTAAAACTAATTAAGGATTCCTGTGGCAAACAAATAGCAAGAGATGAGACTACTTGCTAGCATTAGCCTCATCCGCTCTTTGCTTCTACCCATGCTTGATGCATCTCCAGCGGCATCTAAACCGCCATCACGTTGCGTCACTTGGACTGTATGACATCTGAAAACCACAACGGGGGCGTTGCCAGGACAGTGAAGGATGCACAATTGAAGGCATATGTTCCAGATTTCTGTAATTGGACACCATAGAGATTACATGCAAAATTCATCAAATCAACTGCTAGTGTGACATTCTACTCTACCACAACAATCATCAGATCTTGTAGTTGAATAAAGTAATACTGTTTCAATGTCTCATACATCCCTGATGGCCACCATCTCGATCCTCCAATAATCTAGGGATTAGATGGCGAAGGGTTCATAACTCTGTCCAAACTTCAAAAATGACGAAGGGTTGAGCCTATTTGCTGTTCAGAAAAAGAAAATCATGCCAGTCTCTACCCTTGCCAAGTCCCATTACAAAATATAATTAGCCAATGTTCCAACGAAGATCGATGGAACCACCAAAGCAGAGTAAAACAATTACCAAGGGATGTAGTCAGGCGCCACAATAGTTGTGCTTGTTGTCAGATTTTGGCTTGCCTCCCATGGTAATCGGTAAAGAGCTATTCAATTCTTCTGGTCTAGGTGGCCTGGATTGGATTCGACGCTTCCCCTGTCCACCTCGCCGCAGACCAGAGCGCAGCCCCAAATCTTCTTCCTGTAGCAAGTTTGTTATTATATATGAAGCAATCGTAATCTCGAGCACTGATTTTTTATACACAACATTTACTCATTGACAGAAAACGGACCAAAACATCAGTCCTAATATTTTCAAGCACAACAAATACGAAGATTGGAGAAAAAAAAAGTTCAGTACAGGATAAAACCTATCGCATGATCTTCCAGTTTTATTTGTTCATGAACTTCAACACGGAGCAAACAGGGAATCAAGTAGAGAAGGTGGGATCAAATGAGAAATTGAAGATGGTGTTCCACTCTCCGTCCTTTTAACAATGCAATCTTGCATTCAATTCGTTCATTCCCCAACAAACAAAATTTCTTGCTGGTGCTTGCCGCGTGGTTGGAGGCTTGAGCAGGGGATCTTGTGCCCACCATCCAGCTCGGAGAGGAGATCCCGCCAGAGGAGGGAATCCTACCAGATGAGGGGAGCATGGGTCTCCGCGCCTCAATCCAGCCAGAAGGAGCCGCCATTGCCGCCGACGGAGCACGATGTGCTCAGAGATGAGAGGGAGGGGCATCTAGATAAGTCTGAGTTCTATTGTTTTAAATTTATTTTCTAACGGCGCAGCCAACATAGAGTTGGGGTGAACAAAGAGGCACGAAAGAGCCAAGATGACCATGTGGGCAGAGATAAGCTTGATGCTAACTGGAAAATGGTGGAAAGAGGAAGGGGATGGTGATAGTGATTAGACAGTCAAAACCTGCATGCTCAACACTCGTTGCGGTAAGTGGCCCAAAATAGTTCTACGTGGGGGTGCAAGTCGATTTGGAAGGAAGCAGGTTGAATTCAGAAAATGTGAGTTAAGCAAATCAATGTGCCTAGGTTGAATTGGAAAATGAGAAAGTTGCGTAGTGACGAATCTTGGTAGCATCACTAACTATATTAATCTACATGTGTTGTTCTCCGGTTGCGATGATGCATAGGTACTTGAGTTAAAGAGACATGGAAAAGAACATTATTTCTCCTGTTGCAACCGCACGGGCATATTTGCTAGTAAACAAAAACACCCCAACACCAAACCAATCTAAACGAACAAAAACCAAGTTCATTTGCATCGGCCAGTTGGAGTTGCCCTTGCGTGATCAGCATTCGAGTTGCCCAAAGGGGACTCCTCGGACAACATACCTACAGTATGAAACGTAGGTACAGCGGCTACAGGCCTACGGCAACCCAGTACCACATGCTCAGTCTCGAAGTTACGAAACCATAACAGAAGCATATTCAGCACGCATTCACGATGCACTGATAGAACGTTAACTTAACATCCACCATAGTTACAAATCCATGTTACATAATTCACTTATAGCCCCATGCTTCAGAATTCATTCATAATCCAGAAAATAGTTTATTCAGGATACTGTTCCAGATCATAGTTTTGATGCTTCTGGTGTTTACTGCACTCCCCTGTCATCAGACCCTGTCAGAACAAAGAACACCGTGATTAGCGGTTTCACACATGAAGCCTTGGTAACAAAACTAATGGAAAATTTAAGACTTCAATTAATGGTTAAGGAAGCAAAATACATATAAACATATTAGAAACAGGAACTTCACAGAAAAGCAGTAGCTTGAGTGCAACAATTAAGCAAGCATGTGCACATTAACTACTAAGATACTCCCTCCGTCCAAAAATATTTGCCATCAAAATGGATAAAAAAAGATGTATCTAGAACTAATATACGTCTAGATACATCTCCTTCTATTCATTTTGATGACAAATATTTCCGGACGGAGGGAGTACAATTTATAACCCAAAATTTACACAGGCTGTTCTGAAGAAGTCATTAGGGCCTAAGTATGTGAACTCCACTGCGGTGGTCTGTTAACTCAATACTTTTTTGGTGGCTCCGAATTTCAAACAGAATTACGCAATTAATAACCAATTACAGAAGGACTAGATGGATAAAAATACTCCCTACGTATCAAAATATAGGACGTTTTTGACACAGTCATAGTGCCAAAAAACATCTTATATTTTGATACAGAGGGAGTACATGAAAGTGGGCCAACAAAAAGGCAAGAGACAAAACAATGCTAGAGAAATAGTAAACATATGCCCCACAGAACAAAAGTGAAGACAAACAACAATACGACTTAACATGGTGTAAGCATTTGACAAGACAAGGTATATGCATGACAACTAAGTTCATATTTTGGTTACATTTCATAAAGGACAGACCACCTGACTCCTAATGAGTTTGAGTTCTACACAGGTTCATCTAGTTAAGACATGCAGGTAAAAATCCCAAAAACAAAGCTAGGTTATATAGTTGGTTGCGCATTAACTCATTTTAAAGTTAAAGAATATAGGTGGGTTAGGTATAAGAGGGGATAATCTGAAATTTTTCTGTGTTCAAGAACAATTGAACGTTTCCTCAAAAAGTAGGGACAGCTAAGTCAACAGAAGCATTAGCGAGCTCTGGAAAGCACCAATATAATTAATTAGAAATACACAGTATGAATTCAACTGTGCTAAAATAACAAAGTAGAGACCATTTGAAGAGACAAGTTTTTCTACAAGGTAACTTGACCTGATGTTTTAGAGGATAAGTATTTGAGTCCAAAGAACAGATTTACTGGGCGCTGCAGAATTGCATTGGGAAAAATACAATTTTCCCAATTTAAGCATGGGCTTAGAAGTTTGCTAGATGGTACAAATTATTCCATGAAGTTTTAGGGCTTCCATATAATCATAGTTCAGACGACAGGTGAAGCTACATAAGTATGCTATATATATAAACTAGGTGTCATTTTAACAGCCATCTATTGTTAATACCTCATCAATAAAAGGATGTTAATGACAGCAATTCTAAGGTGCTGGTTTTGCCAATGCCGAAATGTATTGGAAAAATTAATACTGCAACTTGAGAGTAAACTGCAGTATGAGCAACCTGATTTTTTTATGATAAAAGCTATCTATTTATTTTCTCAAGTTGCATAAAACAACAGTCCGACACCATTTGGATAAAAGTGGTCACTGCTGAACTGGCTGATGCAACATTAAACATCAGAGATTGCAGAAACTGCAGCTTACTCGAGAGTAAACCAAGTGCATATTTGAAATGTGTTAGTGTTGGTGCAATGTTAAGTTATAAAACGAAGGTTGGAATTTCATACACATAAAACACTACCTACCAGGAGGAATTCTTTATCCCTCCAGCCTCAGGTTCTTCTCCTTGGCACCTTGAGCCTTCTGCTATCTTTGGCTTCTTGCATTCCAGCTCATCTTCAATAGGAGCGTGTGGTCGTTTCGTGATATCGGGTTTCTTTTCATCATCTAAGAGCTGAATAGGCAGAAACATGGTGGAGATCAGAAGCAGGTATTAGTCAAAGACTGGAGAGACAAATTCGCCCAACATAAAGAATATAGTACATATTTTAACATATGGATAGAACGAAGCTTGTTACCACCTTCCCTACCTTTCTATCCGCCTCGTCCACATCCACATCGTCGCCCTCGTCGTCTTCGTCGTCGTCCTCGTCGCCATCCTCGACATCGACCATGTAGAATACATCACGAGCACGTTCGAAAGCACTCATTTCCTGAATAAATGTAGGGAGAATATATCCTAAGGATTAACTGAGGCATACAGATCCAGCACGGGATTACGAATTATAGCGATCTTGAAACAAAGGGAGGCCTGAAATCTGGATGGAAGGAAAGACTAGACGACGAAAGACAAGTGAGTGATTGGGCGCACCTCTCGTAACTTGTCGATCTTTTGCTCGAACGTCTTACCATCAGAACTGTTCATGATCGCGCCGATCTTGTCCAGACCAAACTGTTGGAACAGGTCGGTCAGGCGAGTAGGAAGAGGCGACGACTGTGGATAGGGTGAATAAATCACACTACAGTAGCGTTTGTCGCCGGTTGTCTTGCCTTCGCAGCGTGATGCCATCCCAGCCATGGTTACCGGAGGGGAACGGCGGCGGCGTGGGGAGAACGGCGGCGTGCGAATGGTTCGACGATTGCGGAGACTCGATTCCTTTTATTTTATTCGGGATGCCAGGCCGTTCGTTTGACGGCGCCCACACCTGTTGTTTATGGGCCAGCCCAGTGAGCTTCTGCAGGTCCCGATCTATGGGAAGCTTCCATAAGCTTCTCGGCCCGGTTTTGTGAAGCTTCCGGCTCTTTTTCCCATTTTTTTCTTTTCTGTCTCTTTTTTTTCGCTTTTTACTCTTTTTCCTTTTCTTTTTAAAGAAGATACCTCGCACCCCTGCAGTAGAAGCAATGCATCACCCCCAATGATTTCTTTCCAAAAAACAAAACGTTTGGAGCCAGCAGTCCGGCCGGACTTTCCGCCGGCCCGCACACCACGCTGGCGCACGCACCCATGTAAACAATCGTCTCGCGCGAGCCAAGTGTACATGGGTGGGCCGCGCGCGAAACTGCCCTTCTCCTTTCCTTTTTCTTCAACCCCCCGTCGCCGCGGCTCTGCTCCTTCACAGACCGCAGCCTCCCTCCATGCCTCTCGCAACTTGTGCAAGCTCTGTCACCGGTGACGAAGTGCTATCACCGGCCGGCGAGATGTTGCAACTCTACTCTACCGGCCGACGAGGAGCACAGAAAAGCTACAACCCCCCGCTGATGGTGCTGGAACCGTGTGCAAAAAAGTTGCAACCCCACGTCAACGGCAGCGAAGGAGAAGCAAACTAAGTGAGGCAACCGGCGAAAGAACTTTGCTAGAACGACCAAGTTTTTTGTTGCAACCGTCGCCACTTTTTGCTACTATAGGCGCCGGATTTGCTACATCCATCGCGGTGGAGCTACGACCTATTATGGCGGTGGCTTTTTTTGTTGCAACCGTTGTTGGATTTTGGTACTACCGGCGATGGATTTTGCTACATACATTATGCCGGAGCTGCGACCCGCATGCAAGCAGTCACGTCAGCACTGTCTGGTCCCACATGTAAGCAGCCACGTCACCATCTACTGGGCCCATATGTCAGCACCATTGACCGGTCAAAACTGATGATGAGTTATTACCGACGGGAAGGAGTGTGTGGAGAAAGAGAGGGAGTGTGAGCCTGAGAGAAATGGGCTCCCTGGGTCACTCCCCTAGCAAAGTTTTGAAGTGTCGTTTCCTCTCCTTGAGCCTACCCAGGTGCGACGCCGCCGATTCAATCGTACACTAATCATACACGCAAATGTGCGATCAAGATCAGGGCCTCACGGGAAGATATCACAACACAACTCTAGACACAAATTAAAAATAATACAAGCTTCATATTACAAGCCAAGGGCCTCGAGGGCTCGAATACAGAAGCTCGAATACAAACGAGCCAGCGGAAGCAACAATATCTGAGTACATACATAAGGTTAAACAGGACTGCCTTAAGAAGGCAAACACAAAAACAACAACGATCGAAGAGGCAAGGCCTCCTGCCTAGGACCTCCTAACTACTCCTAGTCGGCGGCGGTCTCCACGTAGGAGTAGGCACCATAGGGGTAGTAGTAGTCGGCGGGGGTGGTGAAAGTGCTAGTTATCGACTAGAGGGGGGTGAATAGGCGATTTTTATGAAAGTCTTCAAAACACGAGGTCTTTGAAGACAAACAGATGAAATGAACCTATTGATATGCAGCGGAAGATAGACTACACTAGATAAGTCATAGTCAAGTAAGCAATGACTTCACGAAGACAAACTGAAAAGTAAAGGAAGTTGGGGATAGAAGCAGTTGCTTGGTGAAGACAGGGATTTGGTAGACCAGTTCCAGTTGCTGTGACAATTGTACATCTGGTTAGGGAGGCTGAGATTGAACTCAGAAGACCGCGTCTTCACCTTATTCCCCTTGAGCTAAGGACACCCAGTCCTCGCCCAATCACTCTGGTAAGTCTTCAAGGTAGACTTCCAAACCTTTACAGACTTCGTTCACCGGCGATCCACAATGGCTCTTGGATGCTCAAAACGCGACGCCTGACTGGCTAGAGGATTCACAGTCCTCAAGTGTAACAAGTCTTCAGGTCACGCGGACAGAAAGACTTCAGTGACGCCTAACACTCTTTGGCTCTGGGTGTTTTGGGCTTTGTCCTCGCAAGGATCTCTCTCTCAAAGGCTTCAGAGGTGGGTTGCTCTCAAATGACAAAAGCCGTGCACTAACTCTAAGAAGCCACCAATTTATGGTGTAGGGGTGGGCTATTTATAGCCTGGAGGCAACCCGACATGATATGTCCAAAATGACCCTGGGTCACTAAGGAACCGACATGTGTCCAATGGTCGGATTTCAAACACACGCGGCAGCTTGGCTTGGGCTACAAGCAAAGCTGACTCATCCAGCTCTGGATAAGATTTGATCTCATTATCTTCGCTCAAAGACATAGGATTTTGGTTGAGCATCACATCAGTCACTCTGACTTTGTTCACTTGGACCCCACTTAACAGTACGGTGGTTCCTATGACTCTATAAAGAAGAAAAGGAAACTATAAAACAACTATGTCTTCGCACTCCATAGTCTTCAAGTGAATGTCTTCACATGTCATTATCTTCATCGTGAATGTCTTCACGAACCACCATTGTCTTCAATGTCTTCACACATTTTTAGGGGTTATCTCTGGTAGGTAAACCGAATCAATAAGGGACTACTACCTGTGTTATCCTGCAATTCTCACAAACACATTAGTCCTTCAGCCAAGTTTGTCGTCAATACTCCAAAACCAACTAGGGGTGGCACTAGATGCACTTACAATCTCCCCCTTTTTGGCGATTGATGACAAACTGGTTGAAGTTCTCAACGGGGATAAAAGTATGTGAAAGTTTAGGATCATAGGCATTGTCTTCATAAGTTGAAGAGGCTCCCCCTGAAGATGTGCATATGGGTAGTTTGCTTTTGAATACAAATGCACATGGCAGGTTTTACTTTGTGGAGATCCTCTTCAACACATGAAGACAATTCATCATGCATACATAAGAATAGTGAAGATAATGAAATGCATAATGAGAAATGGGCGTCTGCAAAATGACTTCATGCGGAATTTATCATCGCATCACAAAGTAGCAGCAAAAGTAGCAGACGACCATCAAGTTTAAGTGTTACAACTCAAGAGCCAAATAGTTTCAAAATGAGAGTTGTAAGAACTTAGCAAAAATTTAGGCAACCACCCATATGGACCCGCTTGAAGACTATCAACCTCATATGCTTCTCCCCCTTTTGTCAGACCAAAAAGGTTTGAAGACATAGAGGATCTACTCGTTCCTAGTTGGAGAAGATGTTGGAGCAGCAGGGTCGACGTTGGAGTTGGGCGGTGTAGACGGGCCTGCCGCAGAGTTGTGGTGCAGTGAAGCCATTGCGGGTGAAGTGGCGTCGTCTTCTTCATCGACGACTCTCGCAACAACAGTTGCAGCCGAAGATGAAAAATCAGAATCTTCAATAGAAGGTGTTGGACGCCAACTTGCAGATTGTGGTGGCCTGGAGTCAAATTTGAATTTCTCTGTGAGGCCATCTTCGCGAAGATCATCTTCAGAGCAGAGTAGTGTGAGGCTCTTCCAGGACCTCCAACAGGCTTCATGCGCAACGAATGAGTTCTTTGTGGCTAAGTTGCGAATGCGATTGACGTCGACCAGAAGACTCTGCATTTGGCGCTTTAGCTAGTCATGATGCCTATCCTTTTTCTGATGTAGGTATACCAGAAGCTCACGGTCGTTGAGGACACGGGGACGCTTCTGAGGCCTTTGAGCAATTGTACGGGCTGTGACTTCAGTGTTGGCACGATGCGCCAGACGCAAGTTGCCAGCCAAAGGATAAGCAGGAGTAGCAGAATTTGGCACATGAATCCCTTCAATTGGCTGAGTGAAGCTTTGATGTTTTGCATTTTGCAAGTGAAGTGGCTTCTTAGTAGGCTCGGGGTAGATGGCTTCATGAGACATGTCAACATTAGGCAAGAATACAACGTGGTTGTGAGCTGAAGGTTCATAGTTGACTGTGGAATGAAGCTTGATCAGGCGCATAACCCAGGGAGCATAGAATTTCAGACCAAAGAGATCAATGCCAGAAGCTGCAAGCTGTCGGATGAAGAAATCTTGCGTATTGAATCTGATGCCATTGATGATATAGAAGACCAATGTCTTCATGGTGCCTTCGAGTTTGGCTTCAGAAGAGTTGCCTTTGATAAGCCACAGAGTACGCCCTAGAATGTGATAAACGGTGCGGGGCAAGTACTCAAGGTCCTTTACAAAGAACTCCTTGGGGTATTCGGCGTCATGGGGCAAAGGCTTCATCATGCTTAACATCTGGCTCATGTTTGGCTCTGGCTTCTGGAATATGCTCTGCAGTTCATTCTGATGAAGCTGACAACCTGGTTCAAACAACTCACCAAGAGTGGGCAGGGAAGTGATCTCAATGATGTCCTGAGCTTTGGCTTCATGATGAACGTCACCTGTCATCCACTCAAGGATCCTAGTCTTCGGATCCCGGTTGTAGCCTCGAATGTGCAATGTGGCATAAAACTGCAGCAGAAGCTCTATGTTCTAGTGCTCTTTGTCAGTTACAAATGGCAGCAACCCAATGTCTCTGAAGCAGTCCAGAGCCTCCTTAAGGCATGGCAGCCCAGCAATAGCATCACAATCCAGACGCTTATGAGGAAAAATCCGGTCTTGGTTGTATAAGATGAATGAGTAGTAGCTTCGTTGCTGATGGCTCCAAAACCTGTCAGAGGAGATCTTGGGCTTCTTGTAGGGGTTGTTGGCACTGTCAAAGAATGTGTTGTGCTCTCTAAATCTGAGCACACTGAATGAGCCTTGAGTTGTTGCAGCACTAGGAAGCCTTGGCAATCTTGGCTTTGGCTTCTGAACCTGAGGCCTTTCCTCCACATGATAATCATACTGAGGGCCTGGAGCAGTGGGTGGTACCAGAATGGGCCATTTGACAGTCACCAACTCACCATGATTGTAAGCACATTCCATAATGTGTGGCACTGGTGGAGGAACGATTGGCTGCACAATGTCTTCAGTTGCAGCATGGACTCCGAGCTCCACATTGTCTTCAGCCATGACAATGTCATTGGCTTTAGTGGTGTTGGTGGTGAAGCAAAATATGCCCTATAGGCAATAATAAAGTTGTTATTTATATTTCCTTATATCATGATAAATGTTTATTATTCATGCTAGAATTGTATTAACCGGAAACTTAATAGATGTGTGAATACATAGACAAACAGAGTGCACTAGTATGCCTCTACTTAACTAGCTCGTTAATCAAAGATGGTTAAGTTTCCTAGCCATAGACATGAGTCGTCATTTGATTAATGGGATCACATCATTAGAGAATGATGTGATTGACAAGACCCATTCGTTAGCATAGCACGATGATCCTTTAGTTTGTTGCTATTGCTTTCTTCATGACTTATACATGTTCCTATGACTATGAGATTATGCAACTCCCGAATACCGGAGGAACACTTAGTTGTTGGAAATATGCCCTAGAGGCAATAATAAAATGGTTATTATTGTATTTCCTTGTTCATGATAATTGTCTATTGTTCATGCTATAATTGTATTAACTGGAAACCGTAATACATGTGTGAATACATAGACCACAACATGTCCCTAGTAAGCCTCTAGTTGACTAGCTCGTTGATCAATAGATGGTTATGGTTTCCTGACCATGGACATTGGATGTCATTGATAACAGGATCACATCATTAGGAGAATGATGTGATGGACAAGACCCAATCCTAAGCATAGCACAAGATCGTGTAGTTCGTTTGCTAGAGTTTTTCTAACGTCAAGTATCATTTCCTTAGACCATGAGATTGTGCAACTCCCGGATACAGTAGGAGTGCTTTGGGTGTATCAAACGTCACAACGTAACTGGGTGACTATAAAGGTGCACTACAGGTATCTCCGAAAGTGTCTGTTGGGTTGGCACGAATTGAGACTGGGATTTGTCACTCCGTATGACGGAGAGGTATCTCTGGGCCCACTCGGTAATGCATCATCATAATGAGCTCAACATGACTAAGGAGTTAGCCACGGGATCATGCGTTACGGAATGAGTAAAGAGACTTGCTGGTAACGAGATTGAACGAGGTATTGGGATACCAACGATCGAATCTCGGGCAAGTAACATACCGGTGGACAAAGGGAATTGTATACGGGATTGATTGAATCCCCGACATCGTGGTTCATCCGATGAGATCATCGTGGAACATGTGGGAGCCAACATGGGTATCCAGATCCCGCTGTTGGTTATTGGCCGGAGAACGTCTCGGTCATGTCTGCATGGTTCCCGAACCCATAGGGTCTATACACTTAAGGTTCGGTGACGCTAGAGTTGTTATGGGAAATAGTATGTGGTTACCGAAGGTTGTTCGGAGTCCCGAATGAGATCCCGGATGTGACGAGGAACTCCGGAATGGTCCGGAGGTGAAGATCAATATATTAGACGAAGGGTATTGGAGTCCGGAATTGTTCCGGGGGTACCGGGTGACGACCAGCGTGTCCGAAAGGGGTTTCGGAGGCCCCGACAAGCGTTGGGGGGCCTTATGGGCCAAGGGGAGGGGCCCATCAGCCCACTAAGGGGCTGTGCGCCCCTCCCACCCCATCTCACATAACGTGGAGAGGTGGGGGCGCCTCCCCTAGGGCAGCCACCCCTCCCGGCTTGGGGGGCAAGTTTCCTAGGGGTGGGGGCGCCCAAACCCATCTAGGGTTTCCCCTGTGGCCGCCGCCCCTCCTCTAGGGAACCCTAGGGCTCCTCCTCCACCCCCTTCCCCCTATATATAGTGAGGGAGAAAGAGGGCAGCCGCAACCCCTTCCCTGGCGCAGCCCCTCCCTCCTCCAACTCTTCCTTCTCCTCCGTAGAGCTTGGCGAAGCCTTGCAGGAATACCACAAGCTCCACCACCACGCCGTCGTGCTGCCGGAGTTCTCCCTCAACTTCTCCTCTCCCCTTGCTGGATCAAGAAAGAGGAGATGTCCCCGGGCTGTACGTGTGTTGAACGCGGAGGCGCCGTCCGTTCGGCGCTAGATCGGATCTTCCGTGATTTGAATCGCCGCGAGTACGACTCCATCAACCGCGTTCTTGTAACGCTTCCGCTTAGCGATCTTCAAGGGTATGAAGATGCACTACCTCTCTCTCGTTGCTAGAATCTCCTAGATTGATCTTGGTGACACGTAGGAATTTTTTTGAATTATTACTACGTTACCCAACAGTGGCATCATGAGCTAGGTCTATGCGTAGATTCTATGCACGAGTAGAACACAAAGTAGTTGTGGGCGATGATTTGTTCAATTTGCTTGCCGTTACTAGTCTTATCTTGATTCGGCGGCATTGTGGGATGAAGCGGCCCGGACCGACCTTACACATACACTTACGTGAGACAGGTTCCACCGACTGACATGCACTTGATGCATAAGGTGGCTAGCGGGTGTCTGTCTCTCCCACTTTACTCGGATCGGATTCGATGAAGAGGGTCCTTATGAAGGGTAAATAGCAATTGGCATATCACCATTGTGGCTTTTGCGTAGGTAAGAAACGTTCTTGCTAGAAACCCATAGCAGCCACGTAAAACATGCAACAACAATTAGAGGACGCCTAACTTGTTTTTGCAGGGTATGCTATGTGATGTGATATGGCCAAAAGGATGTGATGAATTATATATATGTGATGTATGAGATTGATCATGTTCTTCTAATAGGAATCACGACTTGCATGTCGATGAGTATGACAACCGGCAGGAGCCATAGGAGTTGTCTTAATTTATTGTATGACATGCGTGTCAATGAAAAACGCCATGTAATTACTTTACTTTATTGCTAACCGTTAGCCATAGTAGTAGAAGTAATAGTTGGCGAGACAACTTCATGAAGACACGATGATGGAGATCATGATGATGGAGATCATGGTGTCATGCCGGTGATGAAGGTGATCATGCCGCGCCTCGAAGATGGAGATCAAAAGGCGCAAGATGATATTGGCCATATCATGTCACTTTATGATTTGCATGTGATGTTTGTCATGTTTACATCTTATTTGCTTAGAACGACGGTAGCATAAATAAGATGATCCCTCGCTAAAATTTCAAGAAAGTGTTCCCCCTAACTGTACACCGTTGCGAAGGTTCGTTGTTTCGAAGCACCACGTGATGATCGGGTGTGATAGATTCTAACATTCGCATACAACGGGTGTAAGCCAGATTTACACATGCGAAACACTTAGGTTGACTTGACGAGCCTAGCATGTACAGACACGGCCTCGGAACACAAGAGACCGAAAGGTCGAACATGAGTCGTATAGTAGATACGATCAACATGAAGATGTTCACCGATGATGACTAGTCCGTCTCACGTGATGATCGGACACGGCCTAGTTGACTCGGATCATGTATCACTTAGATGACTAGAGGGATGTCTATCTAAGTGGGAGTTCATTAAATAATCAGATAAACTTAATTATCATGAACATAGTCAAAAGGTCTTTGCAAATTATGTCGTAGCTTACGCTTTAGTTCTACTGTTTAAGATATGTTCCTAGAGAAAATTTAGTTGAAAGTTGATAGTAGAAATTATGCGGACTGGGTCCGTAAACTGAGGATTATCCTCATTGCTGCGCAGAAGGCTTATGTCCTTAATGCACCACTCCGTGTGCTGAACCTCGAGCGTCGTCTGTAGATGTTGCGAAACATCTGACATACACGTTTTGATGACTACGTGATAGTTCAGTGCGTAATGCTAACGATTTAGAATTATGGCACCAAAGACGGTTTTGAAACATCGCAGAAGATATGAGATGTTCCAAAGACTGAAATTGGGATTTCAGACTAGTGCCCACGTCAAGAGGTATGAGAGCTCTGACAAGTTTCTTAAGCCTGCAAACTAAGGGAGAAAAGCTCAATCGTTGAACATGTGCTCAGATTGTCTGAGTACTACAATCGGTTGAATCGAGTGGGAGTTAATCTTCCAGATGAGATAGTGATGGTTCTCCATAGTCACTGCCACCAATCTATTAAAGCTTCATGATGAACTATAACATATCAGGGATAGACATGATGATCCTTGAGCAACTCGCGATGTTTGACACCGCGAAAGTAGAAATCAAGTAGGAGCATCAATTGTTGATGGTTAGTAAAACCACTAGTTTCAAGAAGGGCAAGGGAAAGAAGGGATACTTCATGAAACGGCAAATCAGTTGCTGCTCTAGTGAAGAAACCCAAGGTTGAACCCAAACCCGAGACTAAGTGCTTCTGTAATGAGGGGAACGGTCACTGAAGCAGAACTACCCTAGATACTTGGTAGATGAGAAGGCTGGCGAGGTCGACAGAAGTATTTTGAATATACTTTATATTATTGTGTACTTTACTAGTACTCCTAGTAGCACCAGGGTAATAAATACCAGTTCGGTTGCTAAGTGTTAGTAACTCGAAATAAAAGGCTGCGGAGACTAGCTAAAGGTGAGATGACAATATGTGTTGGAAGTGTTTCCAAGGTTGATGTGATCAAACATCGCACGCTCCCTCTACCATCGGGATTGGTGTTAAACCTAAATAATTGTTATTTGGTGTTTGCGTTGAGCATAGACATGATTGGATTATGTTTATCGCAATACGGTTATTCATTTAAGGAGAATAATGATTACTCTGTTTATTTGAATAAAACCTTCAATGGTCTTGCACCTAAAATGAATGGTTTATTGAATCTCGATCGTAGTGATACACATGTTCATGCCAAAAGATATAAGATAGTAATGATAGTACCACATACTTGTGGCACTGCCATTTGAGTCATATTGGTATAAAACGAATGAAGAAGCTCCATGTTGATGGATCTTTGGAACTCACTCGTTTTTGAAAAGATTGAGACATGCGAACCATGTCTATTGGTAGATATGCATGAAGAAACTCCGTACAGATGGATCGTTTGGACTCACTTGATTTTGAATCACTTGAGACATGCAAATCATACCACATGGGCAACATGACTGAAAGGCCTCATTTTCAGTAAGATGGAACAAGAAAGCAACTCGTTGGAAGTAATACATTTTGATGTGTGCAGTCCAATGAGTGCCGAGGCACGCAATGGATATCGTTATGTTCTTACTTCACAGACGATTTGAGTAGATGCTAAGTATATTTACTTGATGAAACACAAGTCTGAATTATTGAAAGGTTTAAGTAATTTCAGAGTGAAGGTGAAGATCGTCGTGACAAGAGGATAAAATGTCTATGATATGATCATAGAGATGAATATCTGAGTTACGAGTTTGGCACACAATTAAGACATTGTGGAAATTGTTTCACAACTAATACCGCCTGGAACACCATAGTGTGATGGTGTGTCCGAACATCATAACTGCACCCTATTGGATATGGTGCATACCATGATGTCTCTTATCGAATTACCACTATCGTTTATGGGTTAGGCATTAGAGACAACCGCATTCACTTTAAATAGGGCACCACGCAATTCCGTTGGGACGGCACCATATGAACTATGGTTTAGAGAAACCTAAGCTGTCGTTTCTTAAAAGTTTGGGGCTGCAACGCTTATGCGAAAAAGTTTCAGGCTGATAAGCTCGAACCCAAAGCGGATAAATGCATCTTCATAGAATACCCAAAACAGTTGGGTATACCTCCTATTTAAGATCCGGAAGCAAAAGTGATTGTTTCTAGAAATGAGTCCTTTCTCGAGGAAAAGTTTCTCTCGAAAGAATTGAGTGGGAGGATGGTGGAGACTTGATGGGGTTATTGAACCGTCACTTCAACTAGTGTGTAGCAGGGCACAGGAAGTTGTTCCTGTGGCACCTACACCAATTGAAGTGGAAGCTTATGATAGTGATCATGAAACTTCAGATCAATTCACTACCAAACCTCGTAGGTCGACAAGAATGCGTACTACTTCAGAGTGGTACGTAATCCTGTCTTGGAAGTCATGTTGCTAGACAACAATGAACCTACGAGCTATGGAGAAGCGATGGTGGGCCCGGATTCCGACGAGTGGCTTGAGGCCATACAATCCGAGAGAGGATCCATGTATAAAAGCAATGTATAGACTTTGGAAGAACTACTTGATGGTCGTAAGGCTGTTGGGTGCAGATGGATTTTAAAAGGAAGACGGACAATGATGGTAAGTGTCACCATTAGGAAAGCTCGACTTGTCGTTAAGATGTTTTCCGACAAGTTCAAGGAGTTGACTACGATGAGACTTTCTCACTCGTAGCGATGCTAAGAGTCTGTTGGAATTATATTAGCTGTTACTGCATTATTTATGAAATCTTGCAGATAGGATGTCAAAACATTGTTTCCTCGACGATTTTCTTGAGGAAAGGTTGTATGTGATACAACCAGAAGGTTTTGTCAATCCTGAAATATGCTAACAAGTACGCAAAGCTCCAGCAATCCTTCTATGGACTGGAGTAAGCATCTCGGCGTTGGAATGTACGCTTTGATGAGATGATCAAAGATTTTGGGTTTATACAAAGTTTATGAGAAACTTGTATTTTCCAAAGAAGTGAGTGGGAGCACTATAGAATTTTTGATGAGTATATGTTGTTAACATATTGTTGATCAGAAATGATGTAGAATTTCTGGAAAGCATACAGGGTTATTTGAAAAGTGTTTTTCAATGGAAAACCTGGATTAAGCTACTTGAACATTGAGCATCAAGATCTATAAGGATAGATCAAAAACGCTTAATAGTACTTTCAAATGAATACATATCGTGACAAGATTTTGAAGGAGTTCAAAATAGATCAGCAAAGAAGGAGTTCTTGGTTGTGTTACAAGGTGTGAGTATTGAGTAAGACTCAAGACCTGACCACGGAAGAAGAGAGAGAAAGGACGAAGGTCGTCCCCTATGCTTTAGACGTAGGCTCTACAGTATGCTTTGCTGTGTACCGCACCTACACTACAAAAAAAATACACTTCCGTGATGATACGTGTTTGTCACAGTAGGTCGCGTTTTCTGTCATGCATGTACATCCATGACGATTTTATGACAGAATCAAGATAGTCATACCCGTGCTGTCGTAGAAGTGTTCCATGACATTACCAAAATTATCATCACGGAAGTGTCCACTTCCATGACGATAAATCGCGCGTCACAGAAGTGCTTTCGTCAAGGGTGACCGACACGTGGCATCCATCGTAACGGAACGCCGTTAAGCTATCGGGTCGGGTTTTGGATCCGATAACCCGTTAACAGCCCCGACCAATGGGGATTTTCCACGTGTAAAATCATCATTGGCTGGAGGAAACATGTGTCGGCTCATCGCTGGGACA
Organism: Aegilops tauschii subsp. strangulata; assembly: GCF_002575655.3. Lineage (NCBI taxonomy): Eukaryota > Viridiplantae > Streptophyta > Magnoliopsida > Poales > Poaceae > Aegilops > Aegilops tauschii. The sequence goes on from NC_053039.3 coordinate 53,615,703, forward strand.
GATGTCATCCACTCATTGGACAGAAGGCGCCTATGATACGTCGACACGTGGCACGGCCCAACAAAGGCCCATTCCTGTGAAAAGGCCGACCCGTTTGACTTGGTCAAAAGGTGGCGTGCCGGCCCATGGAAAGCCTGTTAACGGCTTGTTCGCATATAGCCCATTTACAGCCCGCTAACCCAAGGCTCGTTACGCCGTATTCGAATTAGGCCCAGTAGCGTCATCTGGGCCATCCAATATGATTCCAGCCCGTTTTCACTTCTGGCCCATGTATGGCCCATGACGTCTTTCGGCCCATATGAGGCCATATGTAACTCTTGGCCTATTAACGACCCGTGGTGAAACTGGCCCGTAATGAACAGTGTATCACTTTACACCCATTAACGGCCCGTGGTGAAACTGGCCCGTAAAGAACAGTGTATCACTTTATACCCATTAACGGCCCGTTATTCCGTTGGGCCATTTCCAGCCCATGTTATCTTTCGGCCTTCTCAGAGCCCATTTATTCTTGGGCTATTTTCCAGCATTCGTTTACTTACAGCCCATTACTGTCATTTTCTGCTTGTGGGCCAAATTCAGCCCGTGGTTACAGTCGGCCCGTTTGTGGTCCGTTAATACATTGGGCCGTTTTCATAGCGTCATCAAATACGACCTATTAACGGCAGCCACTAGCAAACCGTAGAAAAAGAAATGCACTGACTACAAGCAAACGAATAAACAAGACAACAAGGAAATATATAAGCAAGCAACTTACACTAGGCTATCACGGCTATTACACATATTACATCCACTGGGCATCAAAGTTTGCCACGAGTGCAAATATAGGGAACACAGCAGCATATAAACGCCGCAGCAAAACAAGTCCAGAACTGAAACCACTTCAGAAGATCTCAAGAAACAATATCCTGGGTACCCATAATGCTGGCAAGATGCTTAGCAAGCTTATTAACTTTCTCTTGTTTGGCGCTTAAGTCCTCCAGCGCTTGCTGTTGCACCAGAAAGTATGCATCTGAATTCTGCAGGGACTTCCTCAGTCCTTCGGCTTCCTGTCGCATAACATCTGATCGATGTCTTTCAACTTGAAGTTGAGACTCAAGAAGCCGAACTGATTCAGGCAACGAGTTCGAAGAGCTGGTGCCAGCAGTGGTAGCCAGTAACTCGAACACTACATCAAGACAGGACTTTGGGGTTGTCTCAGTGTCTTCAATATAGTTTTTATCAGCTTTCTTGGAGACCAACAGGGATGTCTCACTATCTTGAACCTTATCTGCATTACTTCCTTTACCATTGCATAACAGGGTACTCTTCTCCAATATTTTATCCACGTTCTAAAAGAGAAACAAACAAACACATCTCAGGTTTACAATGTAGTATATGAAACTCATTTTGGTAAACCAGTTCAGTAGTAAGGTGGACAGGATAACAGCATGAAACAAACATATATCTATGTAGTATGGTCACTGTATGGTCTATATCATTCTAGTTTATGTTGCCAAATCAAGATAGATACAGTTCGAATCATATCTATTTAAGACAAAGCAGCATAGACAGAATATAAGTGTGGGAAACTACACAGCAATAACAACACTTGTAATGTTCATGGCATGAGAACATAACTGTTTATTCAATTGAAACTGAAATCAACATAGAGCAAGTTACAACAGCAAACAGCCAAACACGTTGAAGAAACAGGTTTAAAACATACCTGTTGCGCCATTGGAGTTTCAATTGCATCCTTCAAATTTGAAATTAGTTGGTATCAGTAAATACAGTGATGCAAGAGCAAAGTAGTATGAACCATAGCTATGGAACCTGACCTGAGAAAAAAAATCTTCTTTTGCTTTAAGCGTTGACTTCGGGTTCGGAGTGGTGGTCCTCGTGATTTGGTCACTGCAGTTGCCTTACTAACTGCTCGTGTTTGGGTGCTCTGTGGTGGAGACGGTGCTGTGTCAACGGGAACTGGGTGTCTATCTGCTGGGGTTGGGGTTAGAAGGGGTGTAGCCGGTTCTCTGTCCAACTGGGTAGGGGTACAATCTGCATGAGTGTGGGTTATGTGTGGTGGGGCTGGTTCTTGGGCAAGTACAACCGTGGTTCTATCTGCATCAACCGGTAGCACGATCTTTTTTGAAGACCGTGTTTTTACTCCCACAGATACTGCCATCACTCCCTCCAATTGAAATGGCTGATAAACAAGAAAAGTAATTGAATGTACAGACATTGTAAGATAGACAGGTGCAATGGATAGTAGGGAAGAAAACAGGGCATGAAATAATTCACATTTATGTTGTCTAAGCAAACAGAATAGCAGGACATAATTTCACATATATGATGGCTAATTAAACATGATAGCATGACACAATTTCACATGTATGATGGCTTACTAAACAGGATAGAATGACATACTTCAACATATGATGACTATGTAAACAGGATGACATGATATAACTATACGATGTGTCTATTAAAGTGGTTGGCATGCCATAAATCACAAACATGCCGTCGATGGAAACATGATGGCATGCCATAATTCACGGATAGAATGACATAATTCAAAATATGATGACTATGTAAACAGGATGAGATGATATAACTATATTATGTCTTTAGAAAATGGGTTGGCATGCCATAATTCAGATACATGCTGTCTATGTAAACATCATGGCATGACATAATTCAAATATATGATTTATATACTAAGGAAGTGAGCAGAGGGCAATCGCATATATGATGTGTCAACTAAGGAGATGGCATTCAATATTGTGTATATGATGTAAAAACTAAGCATTGCAATACAACATATGCATTATATGAGTAATATAACCCTGCCAAGTTTGAGCATACACCTCAGGGGGATAATAGGACTGGTCATCTGCCTCTGAATCCTCCTCTGAAGAGCTATCTGTAACCAGCAAGATATCTACTTCAGCAGGTAGCATTGTCTGCTCTGAAGACCTTGTTTTCACTCCAGATTTCTCCATCACCAATTCAAATGGCTGATGCACAGGAAGAGCAGTTGAATATACAAACATTGTCGACAAAAGCAATGAGAAATACAAAAAAAAGGACGGCATGATATAATTCACATATATGACGCTTGCCTAAACAGCATGGCATTGCATAATTCACATACATAATGCCTTGCAACAAGATAACATTGCATAATTCACATATATAATGTCTTGCAACAAGATGGCATTGCATAATTCACATATATGGTAATTAGACACTAAACAGGTGGCATTCACACAAAGCATGTCTAAACTAAGCAAATGACATAGCAATGCAAGATACCATACGCGCGATATGAGCAACATAACCCTGCCAAGTTAGGACATGCACCTCGGGGGGGGGGGGGGAATATGACTGGTCATCTGTCTCTGAATCCTCCTCTAAGGAGCTATCGGTAACCAGCAAGACATGCGCTTCGTCAGATAGCATTGTTTGCTCTGAAGACCTTGTTTCCACTCCAGATTTTTCCACGACCGTGTCGAATGGCTGATGCACAGGAAGATTAATTGAATGTACTAAAATTATTGACAAATTTAACACGTAATAAAAAAATGATGGCATGATATAATTCACATATAAGATGACTGGCTAACTAGGGTGGCATTGCAAAATTCACATATATGATGCCTGGCTAGACAAGATGGCATTGCATGATTCACATATACGATAAAGAAACTAAACAGATGGCATTGACACAAAGCATGTCTAAACTAAGCAGATGACATCTTTAATGTATACAGTAAGCAATGCAAGGCACCATATGCATGATATTACCAACATCAGCATGCCAAGTTAGAGCGAAGACCTCATGGGTAAATAGGAGTGGTCTTCTCCTTCTGAATCCCCCTCAGAACAGTTATCTTCCTCTTGATTACGATCCGAAATGGGTGGAGGGGGGCTGCCTTTGCGCCCACCATGGAACGACGTCTGCATGAAATTTTATTGCCACGCAAGGCTCGTCTCTTTTGCTCTACATGATCAGTTCCATTGTGTACAATAACCGGCATGCATAGGAATAAAACATAGTGAGATTATGTAAGGAGTGCATGCACAAATCCAAAGTGATGGTAGCAAACTATGGATAGACCCAAAACCAATGATAGCAGGCAGATAATAGCTTTAGTTAAAAAATACAGATAATGGCTCCTTTAATGTTTGTTTGCACCCAACATGAAACTCATAGTAGACACCGGAGATTAACCAGATAGTAGACAGATAGTACTGATTGCTGCCCCAATATGTACCCCACAACCATTTAAAAACTCAAGTTTCAGCATTAGTTTAGACCTGACTTGGAGTCTAATAGGTGAACACGGCAATAATGTAGCATGTCATCATATTAAGCGATGCATAACGTAAGCAGACACGGAAGAGTGCGACCTCTCTTGTGGACCCGTGTAGTCCTCAAGGTCATCTGCTCAGTTGATGATGGTAATGCAGTTGCCGTGGCTGCCGGCGGCGGGGAAGAAGATCTGAGGCGGCGAAAGACAGTCTGGAGAGCGGATCCCTGCTGTGGTGAACCCTTCCGTCGTTGGAGCAGTTGAGCTGGGGTGGAACACAGCGCCGCAGGAGCAGGACAAACCACATAAGGTTTTCTTTGACACATATCTGTAATAGAAGTAATTGAGTAAGGGCTTGTAATTTGAGGATTCTAACAATGCAGGGATAGGAAATAGACAGGAATAGGATAGGAATGCACGTGCAAAACAGAGAATTTAAAAACACAGGATTTCTGCCAATCTGGGTGTTTGATTCACAACAATTGGAAGATCACAGGATGCAAAAAAGCATGGTGAGATTAAGTCAAACCACAAGAAAATGTACGGTTATAATGCTATTATGCTACTATCTCTTAGTCTTGTGCTTGATGAATAGGAATATGAAAAGGAGGAGAAGTGGAAATTAGAATTCCTACGGTTTTTCTTTCAAGGAGACACTAAAGAAACAAATCCTACAGTTTTCCTTTGCTCCATTCCTTTGCACCAAATTCATGTAAAGTAGTACCATAGGAAACTTTCCAATTCCGATGTTTTTCATTCACTTTTCCTTTCAAGCACTGGCGATTCTAGTAGGCAGGCTTGAGCAAGGAAAATCCTACACTAAAAAATGTTTTTGTGCTACTTCTATTACTTTGGACCCAGGCCACTGCCATACTAGCTCAACTCCCAGGCCCATCGACAAATGCACAACTCAAACGCGCAGAGATAAATAATGATGGCGTTCAAGAGAGTCCATCACGGATAGCTAAGTTGCCTGGTACCTCACTGCTTGTCATATAGTAGGATAAAATAATCGTATTTCCCGTTACTACGAGTGCTCAGTGGACAATATATATAACATGTAGAGTAAAAAAGAGATGCAACAAGTGTACAACCTCTTTGGCGAAGCCATGTCGATCTCAGCATGATTGGGTTGGCCGGTGAGGATGCTCCGGCTGACTTGGCTGTCGGAGGAGGGGAAGAAGATCTTAGGCATCTGGAGATGGAGCCCGAGGTACTGCTCCGCTGTGATGGAGGGTTTCGTCGTTGGAGCAGCTTCGGTGAGTTGTACGACGCCGAGGCTGAAGCAGGACAAGAGAGACAACGAACAACGTTAACCTGAGTGGAATTCTAATAGCATCTCCAATACATGACGTAAAATACATAACCACAATGTGCTAGATGTAAAATACATCAGCCTCTCATCTCTGAACTTAACTGTCGAAACTGAATTTAACTGTCGAAACTGAACTTAACTGTCGAAACTGAACTTAACTGTCAAAACTAAATTTTGCTGTCGAAACTGAATTTTGCTGTCGAAACTGAACGCACTAGCAAGGTGAGGCTACACGTCGGTCGACTGACTTTTTCATCTCTGGTCAGTCGATTTTGCAGCCGTTGGATACGAAATCAAGGGCCTGCGGTTCATCTTCAACCTCCACCCCCCTGAGCCGCCAGCCACCACCGGCCAAGCAGCAACCCCCCGCCGCCCGCGGCCGGCGGTGCGCCGCCCCGCCCGCCCCGAAAACACTCCCCACCGCTGGTCCGCCGCCGCCCCGGCCATCCCTCTAGGCCCCCCATGCCGAGCTTTTTCTCCGGCGATCCCCACGCCACCGCCCCGCCAACGCCCCGCCAACACCGGTGACCACCGCCCCCATCCTGAACCCTAAGATAGATAGTGGGGTACCTCTTCGGCGAGCCCCCCTCCCCGCTGCGGCTGGTTCTTCCTTCACCCCGACGAGCCCCCCCACCCCCTGAAAATCGACTGACCCAAAAGTCAATTCAGTCGACTGAAGTGTAGCTAAATCGGAGTAGCATTGCAAGCAAGAGCAAGAGCGAGAGCAGCAACACGAGCAAGAGTAATAGCAAGAGCAGACCAGGCAGGGGACCGAGAGCAAGAGCAGAGCAGTAGCGCGAGCGAGAGCTAAAGCAGCAGCAGCTCCTACTGATATGGACGTCGCCGCCGAGGGAGCGACGCCGTTGAGGAAGTGGCCGGCGACGCCGTCGTGGATGGAGCCGCGCCGTGTCGGCTCGGGACCGAGCGCCGGCAGCACCGTGAGATCGAATCAAGAAGAAAATGCGGTAATTAGTGTACAACCTCTTTGGTGGCGCCGATTAGGCCGCAGCTTCATCCGAGAAAACGGTGATGATGATGCTCTTCCGGTGGTGCAGGTGAAGACGGCGGTGTGGGAATGGAGGTGGCGCGAAAGACGAGGGGAACGTCGGGGCAGCTCCTTGGAGGTGGAGGACGGGGTGGCTGAACCGGCGGGACGATGAGATCGACGACGGATCCTCATCTGGTACGGTGGATGAGGGACGTCGAGGTGTTGCTGTGGACGACGTCGTCGGGGAAGAGGCTCCGGCTGGGTGGCGGACGGAGCAGGGTGTGGGGTTTCGTCGCGGCTTTTCGCGGCCTCGGTGTACGAATGGGTGGGCGGATGGGATGGCAGTGGGGAACCATGGCTTAGAGATGCGCTTGTCCAAAATGTGGGGTAAGCTACGAAAGTACCCCCACCGATTTGAGGCGGTTCTTTTGGTTCAGGGGTACCACGGGCATTTTGCGTGTCGGGATTTCACAGGAGGTGGGAGTTTTCGCGCGCGTTGTAATTTCAGAATAGCAAGGCGCGGGTTGAGATGGAGGGAGTTGTCGGAGCACAACGAGACAAATATATATCTTAAATATTTCGGGCTCACAAGGCACGGGTTGAAGAGGCGGGAGTTTCGCAGCATGATAGACAGAGACGCTAGCTTGAATTTTCGGCATAACAAGGCGCGGCTTGAAATTTCGGAAGAACAAGCTTAACGTGTACCCAAAAAAAGACAATTTGCACCTCAACACGCACAACACACAAACAAACACCATTTAGACTAGAGTAAGGTACACGTGCATTGCACGCATGAGATTTGGCAACCAAATTATGAATAAATACCACATTATAGCATGCAAGCTTTGAGTCATATATGCATGATGTAGATGTTCGTTTAATTCTTATAGTTCATTTCATTCAAAATCATCTAGTTTTTATAAGAAAGCTAATCTATTTTAAGATTCATGGAATTGTGCGTCGTAAGACATAAAGTAAAAACAAATAATGGCAAATGATGTAGAAAAACATTTGGGCAATTCTGATACGGAAGATTCTAGAACAAATAAGAAGTGCTTGTGTTTTGATGTTTGTGCATATTATGCTTAAGTTCAACCATGGAGTCTTCTAGATTATACATGTGGCGAAATCTGGTGGAATCTAGATGATATCCAACGGCCAGTAGTGCTCAAATTTGCCATCTTTGGACCATCGAATTCGCCTCATCCAACGACCATCTTTCAAAGTTAAAGTTACCCGCACACAATATAAAAAAATATAAAATATAATATATATGGGATCCCTATATATATAGGGGTATAGATATAGATATGTGATGCGAAAGCCGCCCATCATCTCCAATTAGAATAGTGTGTCCATGCACGGATGCGACGTGGCCAAATGATGTCTGCCATCGGTATCTCAAATTCAAATCAGTCTGACCTTGTTCAATGTGTATACATTACAACATGCTCGTTTCCAAACCACACCGCACAGATCTCTGTTATATTCATGCATGCATGGGCTTCAAACATCATGATCTCTTATTCAAGTATTTGAATTCAACTTTACATTGATTATGACCTCACTGTAGGGGAACGTAGCAGAAATTCAAAATTTTCTACGCATCACCAAGATCAATCTATGGAGTAATCTAGCAATGAGGGGAAGGGGAGTGCATCTACATACCATTGTATATCGCGATGCGGAAGCGTTGCAAGAACGCGGATGAAGGAGTCGTACTCGTAGCGATTTAGATCGCGGTTGATTCCGATCTAAGCACCGAACCACGGCGCCTCCGTGTTCAACACACGTGCAGCCCGGTGACGTCTCCCACGCCTTGATCCAGCAAGGAGAGAGGGAGAGGTTGGGGAAGACTCCGTCCAGCAGCAGCATGACGGCGTGGTGGTGATGGAGGAGCGTGGCCATCCTGCAGGGCTCGCCAAGCACCGCGGGAGAGGAGGAGGACATGGAAGAGGGGGAGGGCTGCGCCAAAACTTGGGTGTGGCTGCCCTCCCACCCCCCACATATATATAGGGGCAACGGAGAGGGGGGCCGGCCCCCTCAGATCCAATCTGAGGAGGGGGCGGCGGCCAGGGGGGTTGCCTTGCCCCCCAAGGCAAGGGGGCGCCTCCCCTTAGGGTTCCCCCAAACCCCCAGGCACATGGGCCATGGGAGGGAAGGCGCCCAGCCCACTAAGGGGCTGGTCCCTCTCCACATACAGCCCATAGGCTCCTCCGGGGCTGGTGGCCCCTCCCGGTGGACCCCCGGAACCCTCCGGTGGTCCCGGTACATTACCGGTGACGCCCGAAACTCTTCCGGTGGCCAAAACGGGACTTCCCATATATAAATCTTTACCTCCGGACCATTCCGGAACTCCTCGTGATGTCCGGGATCTCATCCGGGACTCCGAACAACATTCGGTAACCACGTATATCTATTCCCTATAACCCTAGCGTCATCGAACCATAAGTGTGTAGACCCTACGGGTTCGGGAACCATGCAGACATGACCGAGACGTTCTCCGGCCAATAACCAACAGCGGGATCTGGATACCCATGTTGGCTCCCACATGTTCCACGATGATCTCATCGGATGAACCATGATGTCAGGGATTCAATCAATCCCGTATACAATTCCCTTTGCCAATCGGTATGTTACTTGCCCGAGATTCGATCGTCGGTATCCCGATACCTTGTTCAATCTCGTTACCGGCAAGTCTCTTTACTCGTTCCGTAACACATCATCCCGTGATCAACTCCTTTGTCACATTGTGCACATTATGATGATGTCCTACCGAGTGGGCCCAGAGATACCTCTCCGTTTACACGGAGTGACAAATCCCAGTCTCGATTCGTGCCAACCCAACAGACACATTCGGAGATACCTGTAGTGCACCTTTATAGCCACCCAGTTACGTTGTGACGTTTGGTACACCCAAAGCATTCCTACGGTATCCGGGAGTTGCACAATCTCATGGTCTAAGGAAATGATACTTGACATTAGAAAAGCTCTTAGCAAACGAACTACACGATCTTGTGCTAGGCTTAGGATTGGGTCTTGTCCATCACATCATTCTCCTAATGATGTGATCCCGTTATCAACGACATCCAATGTCCTTGGTCAAGAAACTGTAACCATCTATTGATCAACGAGCTAGTCAACTAGAGGCTTACTAGGGACATGGTGTTGTCTATGTATCCACACATGTATCTGAGTTTCCTATCAATACAATTTTAGCATGGATAATAAACGATTATCATGAACAAGGAAATATAACAATAACCAATTTATTATTGCCTCTAGGGCATATTTCTAACAGTCTCCCACTTGCACTAGAGTCAATAATCTAGTTCACATCACCATGTGATTAATACCCAAGAGTTTACTGGAGTCAATAATCTAGTTCACATCACCATGTGATTGTAATGAATCCGACACCCATGGGGTTTGTTCATATCTTGCTTGTGAGAGAGGTTATTAGTCAACGGGTTTGAACCTTTCAGATCCGTGTGTGCTTTACGAATATCTATGTCATCTTGTAGATGCAGCTACCACGCGCTACTTGGAGCTATTCCAAATAACTGCTCTACTATACGAATCCGGTTTACTACTCAGAGTCATCCGGATTAGTGTCAAAGTTCGCATCGACGTAACCCTTTACGACGAACTCCTTTTCTCCTCCATAATCGAGAAAATTCCTTAGTCCACTAGATACTAAGGATAAGTTCGACCGCTGTCATGTGATCCATTCCTGGATCACTATTGTACCCCTTGACTAACTCATGGCAAGGCACACTTCATGTGCGGTACACAGCATAGCATACTGTAGAGCCTACGTCTAAAGCATAGGGGACGACCTTCGTCCTTTCTCTCTCTTCTGCTGTGGTCAGGTCTTGAGTCTTACTCAATACTCACACCTTGTAACACAGCCAAGAACTCCTTCTTTGCTGATCCATTTTGAACTCCTTCAAAAACTTGTCACGGTATGTATTCATTTGAAAGTACTATTAAGTGTTTTTGATCTATCCTTATAGATCTTGATGCTCAATGTTCAAGTAGCTTAATCCAGGTTTTCCATTGAAAAACACTTTTCAAATAACCCTGTATGCTTTCCAGAAATTCTACATCATCTCTGATCAACAATATGTCAACAATATACACTCATCAGAAATTCTATAGTGCTCCCACTCACTTCTTTGTAAATACAAGTTTCTCATAAACTTTGTATAAACCCAAAATCTTTGATCATCTCATCAAAGCGTACATTCCAACTCCGAGATGCTTACTCCAGTCCTTAGAAGGATTGCTGGAGCTTTTCATACTTGTTAGCATCTTTCAGGATTGACAAAACCTTCTGGTTGTATCACATACAACCTTTCCTCAAGAAAATCGTCGAGGAAACAATGTTTTGACTTCCTATCTGCAAGATTTCATAAATAATGCAGTAACTTCTAATATAATTCCAACAGACTCTTAGCATCGCTACGAGTGAGAAAATCTCATCGTAGTCAACTCCTTGAACTTGTCGGAAAACATCTTAACGACAAGTCGAGCTTTCTTAATGGTGACACTTACCATTATTGTCTATCTTCCTTTTAAAATCCATCTGCACCCAACAGCCTTCCGACCATCAAGTATTTCTTCCAAAGTCTATACCTTGTTTTATACATGGATCCTCTCTCGGATTTTATGGCCTCGAGCCATTTGTCGGAATCCGGGCCCACCATCGCTTCTCCATAGCTCGTAGGTTCATTGTTATCTAGCAACATGACTTCCGAGACAAGATCACGTACTACTCTGAAGTAGTACGCATCCTCGTCGTCCTACGAGGTTTGGTAGTGACTTGATCCGAAGTTTCATGATCACTATCATAAGCTTCCACTTCAATTGGTGTAGGTGCCACAGGAACAACTTCTTGTGCCCTGCCACACACTAGTTGAAGTGACGGTTCAATAACCCCATCAAGTCTCTACCATCCTCCCACTCAATTCTTTTGAGGGAAACTTTTTCTCGAGAAAGGACCCGTTTCTAGAAGCAATTACTTTTGCTTCCAGATCTAAAATAGGAGGTATACCCAACTGTTTTGGGTATTCTATGAAGATGCATTTATCCGCTTTGGGTTCGAGCTTATCAGCCTGAAACTTTTTCACATAAGCATCGCAGCCCCAAACTTTTAAGAAACAACAACTTAGGTTTCTCTAAACGATGTCGTCTCAACGGAATTGCGTGGTGCCCTATTTAAAGTGAATGCGGTTGTCTCTAATGCCTAACCCATAAACGATAGTGGTAATTCGATAAGAGACATCATGGTATGCACCATATCCAATAGGGTGCAGTTATGATGTTCGGACACACCATCACACTATAGTGTTCCAGGCGGTATTAGTCGTGAAACAATTTCCACAATGTCTTAATTGTGTGCCAAACTCGTAACTCAGATATCACTATGATCATATCATAGACATTTTAGCCTCTTGTCACGACGATCTTCAACTTCACTCTGAAATTATTTGAACCTTTCAATAATTCAGACTTGTGTTTCATCAAGTAAATATTCTCAGCATCTACTCAAATCATCTGTGAAGTAAGAACATAACGATATCCACTGCGTGCCTCAGCACTCATTGGACTGCACACATCAAATGTATTACTTCCAACAAGTTGCTCTCTTGTTTCATCTTACTGAAAACGAGGTCTTTCAGTCATCTTGCCCATGTGGTATGATTTGCATGTCTCAAGTGATTCAAAATCAAGTGAGTCCAAATGATCCATCAACATGGAGCTTCTTCATGCGTTTTATCCAAATATGACTCAAATAGCAGTGCCACAAGTATGTGGTACTATCATTACTATTTTATATCTTTTTGGCACGAACATGTGTATCATTGCGATCGAGATTCATTTTAGGTGCAAGACCATTGAAGGTATTATTCAATTAAACAGAGTAACCATTATTCTCCTTAAATGAATAACCGTATTGCGATAAACATAATCCAATCATGTTTATGCTCAACGCAAACGCTAAATAACAATTATTTAGGTTTAACACCAATCTCGATGGTAGAGGGAGCATGCGATGCTTGATCACATCAACCTTGGAAACACTTCCAACACATATCGTGATCTCACCTTTAGCTAGTCTCCGTTTATTCCGCAGCTTTTATTTCGTGTTACTAACACTTAGCAACCGAACCGGTATCTAATACCCTGGTGCTACTAGGAGTACTAGTAAAGTACACATTCCTATAATGTATATCCAATATACTTCTGTCGACCTTGCCTGCCTTCTCATCTACCAAGTATCTAGGTCAGTTCTGCTTCAGTGACTGTTTCCCTCATTACAGAAGCACTTAGTCTCGGGTTTGGGTTCAACCTTGGGATTCTTCACTAGAGCAGCAAATGATTTGTCGTTTCATGAAGTATCCCTTTTTGCCCTTGCCCTTCTTGAAACTAGTGGTTTTACTAACCATCAACAATTGATGCTCCTATTTGATTTCTACTTTTACGGTGTCAAACATCGCGAATAGCTCAAGGATCATCATATCTATCCCTGATATGTTATAGTTCATCACGAAGCTCTAATAGCTTGGTGGCAGTGACTATGGAGAACCATCACTATCTCATCTGGAAGATTAACTCCCACTCGATTCAAGCGATTTTGGTACTCAGACAATCTGAGCACATGCTCAATGATTGAGCTTTTCTCCCTTAGTTTGCAGGCTTAAGAAACTTGTCAGAGGTCTCATACCTCCTGACGTGGGCACTAGTCTGAAATCCCAATTTCAGTCTTCGGAACATCTCATATGTTCTGCGACGTTTCAAAAACGTCTTTGGTGCCACAATTCTAAACCGTTAGCATTACGCACTGAACTATCACGTAGTCATCAAAACGTGCATGTCAGATTTTTCCCAACATCTACAGACGACGTTGAGGTTCAGCACACCGAGCGGTGCATTAAGGACATAAGCCTTCTGTGCAGTAATGAGGACAATCCTCAGTTTACGGACCCAGTCCGCATAATTGCTACTATCAACTTTCAACTAAATTTTCTCTAGGAACAGTAGAACTAAAGCGTAAGCTATGACATAATTTGAAAAGACCTTTTGACTATGTTCATGATAATTAAGTTCATCTGATTATTTAATGAACTCCCACTCAGATAGACATCCATCTAGTCATCTAAGTGATACATGATCCGAGTCAAACTAGGCCGTGTCCGATCATCACGTGAGATGGACTAGTCATCATCGGTGAACATCTCCATGTTGATCGCATCTACTATACGACTCATGTTCGACCTTTCGATCTCTTGTGTTCCGAGGCCATGTCTGTACATGCTAGGCTCGTCAAGTCAACCTAAGTGTTTCGCATGTGTTCCGAGGCCATGTCTGTACATGCTAGGCTCGTCAACACCCGTTGTATTCGAACGTTAGAATCTATCACACCCGATCATCACGTGGTGCTTTGAAACAACGAACCTTCGCAACGGTGCACAGTTAGGGGGAACACGTCTCTTGAAATTTTAGTGAGGGATCATCTTATTTATGCTACCGTCGTTCTAAGAAAATAAGATTTAAACATGATAAACATCACATGCAAATCATAAAGTGACGTGATATGGCCAATATCATCTTGCGCCTTTGATCTCCATCTTCGAGGCGCGGCATGATCACCTTCGTCTCCGGCATGACACCATGATCTCCATCATCGTGTCTTCATTGACACGCAGGTCATACAATAAATTAAGACAACTCCTATGGCTCCTGCCGGTTGTCATACTCATCGACATGCAAGTCGTGATTCCTATTACAAGAACATGATCAATCTCATACATCACATATATCATTCATCACATCCTTTTGGCCATATCACATCACATAGCATACCCTGCAAAAACAAGTTAGACGTCCTCTAATTGTTGTTGCATGTTTTACGTGGCTGCTATGGGTTTCTAGCAAGAACCTTTCTTACCTACGCAAAAGCCACAATGGTGATATGCCAATTGCTATTTACCCTTCATAAGGACCCTTTTCATCGAATCCGATCCAACTAAAGTGGGAGAGATAGACACCCGCTAGCCACCTTATGCATCAAGTGCATGTCAGTCGGTGGAACCTGTCTCACGGAAGAGTACGTGTAAGGTCGGTCCGGGCCGCTTCATCCCACAATGGCGCCGAATCAAGATAAGACTAGTAACGGTAAGAAAATTGAACAAATCATCGCCCACAACTACTTTGTGTTCTACTCGTGCATAGAAACTACGCATAGACCTGGCTCATGATGCCACTGTAGGGGAACGTAGCAGAAATTCAAAATTTTCTACGCATCACCAAGATCAATCTATGGAGTAATCTAGCAACGAGGGTAAGGGGAGTGCATCTACATACCATTGTAGATCGCGATGCGGAAGCGTTGCAAGAACGCGGATGAAGGAGTCGTACTCGTAGCGATTCAGATCGCGGTTGATTCCGATCTAAGCACCGAACCACGGCGCCTCCGCGTTCAACACACGTGTAGCCCGGTGACGTCTCCCACGCCTTGATCCAGCAAGTAGAGAGGGAGAGGTTGGGGAAGACTCCGTCCAGCAGCAGCACGACGGCGTGGTGGTGATGGAGGAGCGTGGCAATCCTGCAGGGCTTCGCCAAGCACCGCGGGAGAGGAGGAGGACATGGAAGAGGGGGAGGGCTGCGCCAGAACTTTGGTGTGGCTGCCCTCCCACCCCCCACATATATATAGGGGCAAGGGAGAGGGGGGCCGGCCCCCTCAGATCCAATCTGAGGAGGGGGCGGCGGCTAGGGGGGTTGCCTTGCCCCCAAGGCAAGGGGGGCGCCTCCCCTTAGGGTTCCCCCAAACCCCCAGGCACATGGGCCCTGGGAGGGAAGGCGCCCAGCCCACTAAGGGGCTGGTCCCTCTCCACATACAGCCCATAGGGCCCACCGGGGCTGGTGGCCCCTCCCGGTGGACCCCCGGAACCCTCCGGTGGTCCCGGTACATTACCGGTGACGCCCGAAACTCTTCCGGTGGCCAAAACGGGACTTCCCATATATAAATCTTTACCTCTGGACAATTCCGGAACTCCTCGTGACGTCCGGGATCTCATCCGGGACTCCGAACAACATTCGGTAACCACGTATATCTATTCCCAATAACCCTAGTGTCATCGAACCTTAAGTGTGTAGACCCTACGGGTTCGGGAACCTTGTAGACATGACCGAGACGTTCTCCGGCCAATAACCAACAGCGGGATCTGGATACCCATGTTGGCTCCCACATGTTCCACGATGATCTCATCAGATGAACCATGATGTCGGGGATTCAATCAATCCCGTATACAATTCCCTTTGTCGATCGGTATGTTACTTGCCCGAGATATGATTGTCGGTATCCCGATACCTTGTTCAATCTCGTTACCGGCAAGTCTCTTTACTCGTTCCGTAACACATCATCCCGTGATCAACTCCTTGGTCACATTGTGCACATTATGATGATGTCCTACCGAGTGGGCCCAAAGATACCTCTCCGTTTACACGGAGTGACAAATCCCAGTCTCGATTCGTGCCAACCCAACCGACACTTTCGGAGATACCTGTAGTGCACCTTTATAGCCACCCAGTTACGTTGTGACGTTTGGTACACCCAAAGCATTCCTACGGTATCCGGGAGTTGCACAATCTCATGGTCTAAGGAAATGATACTTGACATTAGAAAATCTCTTAGCAAACGAACTACACGATCTTGTGCTAGGCTTAGGATTGGGTCTTGTCCATCACATCATTCTCCTAATGATGTGATCCCGTTATCAACGACATCCAATGTCCATGGTCAGGAAACCGTAACCATCTATTGATCAACGAGCTAGTCAACTAGAGGCTTACTAGGGACATGGTGTTGTCTATGTATCCACACATGTATCTGAGTTTCCTATCAATACAATTTTAGCATGGATAATAAACGATTATCATGAACAAGGAAATATAACAATAACCAATTTATTATTGCCTCTAGGGCATATTTCTAACACTCACCTATTCTTTTACACCCACATAGTAGTCTTCTCTTTAAATTGTACCACTAACTTTCTCTCGTGCATGCATGCACACACACTACCAGTCGGCATTATCCCTCGCACGCATGCAATCTTTTTCTTCAGGTCGGTCTCCCATGAAGGCACACACCCACACACATCCCCCTCTCCATCATATCGGGCATTCTTTATCTCTCACGCGTGCATGCGCAATGATCGATGTTCCTCTATGTATGTGTGTATATAGCTAGGTCTTTCATAGTTTTCCACACAAACCAATTAATCGATATATCCAGTGAGGTCTCACCCTCTTTCCCACGTCCACATCAATCAATCTATACCTCTTTATCTAGGATTAACATATATATCTAATACACCCACATTAACTATATATCCAACGTCCCACTCTCATCATCCATGCCTTCCGCTTCATCTCTCAGACGCGTGCACAATGGCGAAGACAGGGGCAGTAAGGGCCCTGCCCCCTCCCCCCTAACATCACTATATATCGAGGCTAATATGAATGTGATCATTAGACAATTGCTGCTAAAAATTGTTTAAGTTCATGAATTGACCCTCCTCATAAAGGATTAGCAATGCTTGGCCCCCTAGCTCATTTATTTTTCATGGCTCCGCCACTGCGCGCAACAGCGCACGTGTTCGCCCCCTCTCTCTAAATATCGATCTCGCACTTGTGCATTCCTTCATAGTCTCCCTCCACTCAGCCCCTCGCACCATCTTCTAGCCCCCACCGGATTTTTCCACATGTACAATCTAGCAGACTCCATGGTTGAACTTAAGCATAATGCACAAACCTCAAAACAACAGTGGTTCTCTTTTGTTCTAGAATCTTCCGTATCATAACTGCCCAAACTTTTTTTCTAGTTGAATCGCCATTATTTGTTTTTACTTTATGCTTTACAACGCACAATTCCATGAATCATAAAATAGATTAAGGGCTTCTTTGATTCAAAGGATTCTCAAAGGAATTTTGGAGGATTCTAATCATTAGGAAATTTCCCTATCTTGGTTGTTTGATTCGTAGGATTGTAAACCATAGGAATTTTTCCATATGATTCATTTGCACTAGATTTCATAGGAAACATCCCATCCACTCAAACCTCTTTGAAAGAATTCTGCGTTTTTTCTATGCACAATCAAACACTCGTACAATCCTGTAGGATTCAAGACGACATTCCACTATAATCCCATGTTTTTCCTATTCCCGCGTTCTTAGTTTTTTTATAAGAACTAATTGATTTCGAATGAGATGAACTATAAGAATTAAACGAAGGGCTACATCAGGCATATATGACTCAGAGCTTACATGCTATAGTGTGGTATTTATTCATAATTTGGTTGCAAAATCTGATGCATGCAATGCACGTGTACCTTACTAGTACTTCGAGTATGTGCAAAACACGTAAATTAGAATACCAATGGCACGCTACACAGTGTCTATCTTACAGTTCATGAAGCCACGTGGCACATGTGGAGGCGTTGTCGCGACCTCCTTGCGTGGATTGATCACAGTGACGTGCTGCTAGTTTCAGAAGAATGTACTCGTCCTCCCTGAGCCATACTGGCGGTACATGCACGAAGAGAAGATGTGCACGCATGCCACGCACGCACTCATTCCCTCGCACGCACACGCGGGTACACGGGCGGACGCAATTTTGTACCAAGATCCACCCCATGTGATAATTTGACGCGTGTAAAGTCGTTCACTTCATTGATGGTCAATTAATAGAGCGCATGCAAATTGAGTGGACGTGAGGGCGGAAGAAAGACATTATTACTCCACTGCGTGCATGCGAGTAGTTAAATCGTGGGTTGCTAGTAGTACTTCCATTGGTCTCCTTCGTATTTTGTGCCAATTTTTGACAGTAACATAATATTTACGCATTTGAGCAATGTAGTACTTGAAATTTATGTTCCGCTAAACTCATCGGGAGCCGTTTCGGGCCTCGAAACCAAAACCATCAATTAATCTTTACCTTGTTCCCATCACATTCGAAAGCCTGCTCACACCTACTAGTACGTACCAAACCTGAACGTGTTCCCACTATGCAGGTATCAGTACTAGTGCTAGTACTTAGGTTATAAAAAGGGGAACTACCTAACCAAAAATTACTCTACCTTTCCTCCTCATAAGTGCTTCTTCTTCGTCCGTCGTTGCCATGGCCGGTGAGCAGAGCTCTAGGTCGAGAACTACTCGTAACAAGGGAGCGGCAACCAAGGCTGCGGAAAAAAAGAGAGGGCTCGCCGCCACGCAGAGACCTCAAAAGATCTCTCACGGGCAGGAGATGGCTCCCAGGAGCGCCCTAGCCGCGGAGGCGAACATGCCGAACCGGCGGAGCTGGAGTCGTTATCCCTCGACGGCATGCCCGATCAGCTCAATAAGCAGAAGGAGTTCATCGAAGGCTTGATGGAGTTGCTGAAGGAGAGCCTTGACGACATGCCCGCTGAGCTCAATCAGCAGGGGGAGTTGACCGCCAGCTTGGTGATGCTGCTGAAGAAGAGCATTGCCTCGGAGAAGAAGGCGACCGGCGAAATCTTGCGACTTCAGGAGGACAAGGCGAAGCTCTGCCACAAGATCGACTTGTTGAAGGAGAAGAACGCCGGCTGGAAGAAGCTGCATGAGAATAGTAGTTCCTCGATGAAGATGCTGCAGGCCCTCGTCATGGAACAGAAGGAGGAGTTGGCGAAGCTCCACATCGAGCACCCGGCTGCTGTCAAGGTACGTAATGCGGCCGTGGAACAGATGATGAAGGCTCGCGTCGAGAAATCCCGCGTCATGGACAGAATGAAGAAGATGGCGGAGGAGACGCGCAAGGAGATGGAGGTCGTGGAGGCGATGAAGAAGCAGTTACGACTCCGCGGCGAATTAGATCATTTGGGGTGATAATCTTCCTTCTTCTTTTTCTCCTGTGTTTCATCTTTTGCTTCGGATGTTTCGCCGCACGTGTCACGTTCTCTGCGAGGCATGAATAGAACAATGGTTTTTTTTGAGGGAATGAATAGAACAATGCTAACAATGAGATGACTAGCAAATTAGATCATTTTTATCGCCATATGGCACTGGGCTGCCGTGTTTCGTGCTCCTCCGTCGCAGTACTACTCCAGTGGAAAACTTGAGTATACCGCACGGTTCTTTGCTCCTCCTCGATCAGGTCGTCGGCGCATTTATAAGAGCAGTCAAATCACAAGGCCCCACCTTCCAGCAGTAATGAGCCGTCAAATCACAAAGGCCCTCGCCTCTCGTGAAACCGACCAAGCTAGACTGCCCCGCCCTCTAGCCCTTTAAAAAATGTATACTTTTGTACAGCAGTAGTATCGATGGATTGCGCCATGGAGCAAAACTTGAAATTAAAAAAAGGTGGTACATATAGAGAGCGCTCGTCGCCAAATTATGCATATAGTACTATTAAAAAGGCTAGTCATGATAATGGTGTCCAGCACAACCCACCCCTCAAATAAAACTAAGAGGGTGCTTGGATACGTTTTAGTCCCATGACTAAAAGTAGTGGGACTAAAACATGCTAGCCTCACCCATGCTTGGATCCAAATACTAAAAAGGCTAAAATCAAGTTAATGAGCATTTATTATCCTCCAGACCCTCCAATCCAGAACTCGCCTGTGTTAAAGGAGAGGAGTTAAATGAGTAGAGAGAGGACTAATCCACATTTTAGTAGGGGTACCCCTCACTAAAATTTTTTAGTCTCAAGACTAGTTTTAGCCCCTCTTTAGTCAGGGGTGCTTGGAACTTTAGCCTCTTAAAGAGACTATTTTTAGTCAGTCTAAAATAAGTCCCTTGGATCCAAGCACCCTCTAAGCATCCTGGAATTCTTTGACAAAACTAAGCACCCTGAAATTCTTTGACAACTAAACTGCTGGCTATATGATGTTCGCCATATGTATTGTACGTATATAATGTGAAGAAATGAGTGGTAGTACTATACCAACTAAAAGATGAAATGTAAGAAATACTAGTATGTACGTACTGAAGAGTTAAAGTAACGAGAAGAAACATAACATAGTTCTGCTGGGGGCTCAGCACAACACACCCCTCAAATTAAATTAAGCACACCTGAAATTAAACTTTGCAACTATTCCGGTAGACACTGCATTAGAACCACCATGAGCAACGACACTGCCACCTTACTCGGAGTCCTCGTCCACGTCCTCGACTTCGTCCTTGTCCCTCTTCCTCTTAGCCGATACTTCTTTGCTTGAACCGCACACTTGGCTGTTGCTCTTCATCCTACCCTTGTAGATATTGAAGCAAATGTAGCCATCCATTGCAGCGTAGTGGATGTGGTCTATATCTAGTACATTCCGCTGCCATGCATGACGATGAAACGTGTATGGAGGTTTCTCCAGTTTACCATACGAAGGATGAACCATGGCTCCTGCCAGGGTCAGCATTGAAGGCTGACGAGAGGACACCAGCCGATTCTTCTAGAGGTCGAAGGTGTTGCCTACAACGAGGCCTATCGGACGCAGGACTTCTTTGTCGTTACCAAAGTCTACAGTAACGAATTTGACTAGGTTGCTCTCGAGGAAGTCCTTAAAATCCTGGCACTCAACGTCGGCATGGCATATGTGGTAGACCAAGCATAAGTCATGCACGCAAACCTGGATCATGGCGGGCTTCTTCCTCTCTTCGTCCTTTAGATCCTTCTCTCGTCCCAGGACTGTGGTGTACTCAACATCTAGCCCAGCGACCCACTCATCATCTGAGTCTTCGAACATGCGTCTGAAGCGAGAAAGGCATCCTTTCACCGTCGCGGAAGAACGGGTGTAGATGACGTCGAACTCATCGCCGGTGATGGTTCTAACCTTGTACTCACCGCCGATCGTGGAGATTTGGGACGCCATGGGTTTGGGAGGAGGGTTAGGATTAGTGGAACTGCCGTAATGTGAATGGACGGGACGACTAGGAGCGAACCGCCGTAGTATTGAAGGATGTGCGGGGACGAGTAGGAGCGAACTGCCAGCGTGCGAACGGTAGGGTAGTGGCTTTCCATTCTCCCATGATACGGGCTTCCGAGAGCCCTTGGATCTGAGATCGAACGGTTGCATGGCGTGATTCTAGACCTATGGGTGAATATCCTATCTTGGAGGGTTATTTTGCAAATTTTCAGCAACTTAGCATGCGACTGTTTGATCTCAGATCCAAGGGCTGCCAGCAGCCCTTATCATGGTCGTGCCTACCACGACCGTCGCGTCGCTTGCGCGGTCGCGCCCTTGAAGATTTAACACGGTGCGTTAGGCTATCTGATGTTGGCATGTCATACATAGTCATCACTTAGTCACTCATACTACAACAAGGTTGGCTATAAGGTTGGCTATAAGTGTATTTTTTTTACTCCTCTCTATCTCTTTCTTCATACTCCCTCCGTCCCATAATATAAGAATGTTTTTGACACTAGTGTAGTGCCAAAAACATTCTTATATTATGGGACACAGGGAGTACTAGTATTTATTGCATTTGCCAAGGAGTGACCTCTTCTAATGAAATGGTGTTGCTAAGTTTGCTTCATTTAATTAGCTATAGACTCAAAATTGTCTTTTCACCTAGGTACACGCGCTTAGCACCGTTTCTTCCTTGGGTCACCAAACTAGTCTCTCTCTTCTTGATTAACTTGCCACATCAGGCTTTATGCCTATGTGGCAAGCTTAAGCACCTGTAGGAGCAAGTAAAAGTAAGTATAATAGTGCGCTTTACATGGCATTTTTGCATATGTGGAGGAAAGAGAGGCAAGGAAAAAGTGGATAAGTGGGCTCTCATGCAAGAGCCAACCTCTACTACATGGTGGAGCATTGGGAGAGGCACCTGTATGGAGGTGGTCAGGAATCGGGAGACTCACGCCGGTCGTAGCGCCGCAGTTAAAATGATAATGGCAAGTCAAATCACGGGGCCCCACCTGTCCAACAGTAACTCGCTGTCAAATCACACAGCCCTACGTTTGCAGCAGCCTACTCCCTCGTCTTCTCGCGTCTCTGTCGAACCGACTAGGCGGAACTGCCCTGCCGCCTACCGCGCAGGAAAAGCCCCGCCCTCGACTTTTAAATAGTATACAGTATACTAATTTTGTATCCATGGATTGCGCCCGCGCCATGGAGCAAAGCGTCTAGAAAACGGCGGTACACATGTACGGAGTATACAGCACGCCCGTCGCGTTCGCGTCGCACCCCAGACGGTCGGTCGGTCTGGCATGCTGCTCTCCGAATGGAACGCGCGTCATATTGCGTTTGCACACACATGTGGGACGGCAATTGAGAACCGACCATAGGCACACTCCCTGGCCCCGCAAGTCGGGTGACTTAATAGAAGAGGGAGACGAGCGATAGTACTAGAGAAGTGTTGTACTACGTTGGTGCCTGGATGATCCCTGCAAGACACGGAAGATCAGTTCGTCCATGCATGTGACCAGAGTCCAGCAGACACGCCTGGATTGGCTATCGTCTACATATCGTGCAGGCTATGTTGTACATGGCTGTAGTTGTGGTGAGAAATTTAAAAAAAGGTTTCTTGTCATCTCGCAAAATTAGGTGTCATGTGCTTCGGATCACTGCGAGGGTTAAACAGCGACAACTGAGTTGGGCTAGTCATTGGGGGCACATGCACGAATAGTGACTACTCGACTGCCATCTAGGTCAAGCCGGCTATGTTAATTAGGACATATATCGACGGACCCGTTTTCTACGAGTTTATCTTTAATTTGAGCTTTGTTCCTCGTCTAGTTTGTCCGTCGGGATTCATGTTGTCTCCTTTGGGCAGTGAGGTTATGATTTCTTGTCATGTGGCATTTTTTCGTGTTATATGTTATAATCCGGCGCTTCAGATCAAAATGACGACAACTGCGCCTCCGGGCCACGTGCATGAAGACTTCTCGACAGTCATTGACGAAGTCAAGCCGGCTCCGGTAGACAAAAGAAAACTAGTACTAATCCACTATATAGGCAGGAGCCTCCGCGCTTGCTTGCTAGTGTTGCTCTCTTCACACTGTCTCGGCCTCTCCAGATCGAAACACGACAACGGTGGCCACACTCTCTCTCTCTCTGCTCACCGCTGGTCACAGATCCAGCCGGATCCTCTCTGCCGGGGAAGGTGAGAAGGTGCAACGTTCACGCGGTCGTCCTCGACGACGGCTCTTACCCACTGCTGGGCGCGTCCCGATCAGCCTGCCTTGCCGTTCTCTCCCAAGCACCGCTGGCGAGGGAGGGCCTCCGACCCCTTCTTCCTCGCTGCCGTAGTGTGGGCAGATCCGGCCTCCCGCGGCCCACCTAGCGACATCCCGGCGACCATCAGGTATAACTTCCTTCGAAACCGGCCGTGCTCTACTTCCCGAGCTCCTGACGTCGCTGCATTTGTATCTTTTACTATTTCTCAGCCCCCCTCGTAGATAGGATCGATCGGCTGTTCGAAAACCACCTAATTTTTTTATGTTTAAGAGGCAAAACTAGTTCATGCACTCGAATCTAGTACTACTTGGTTCAAACAGGGAAGAAAGGGGGTGGGGGGTGGGGAGGATTTGTTACCTGAATCTAGGACTTGGTCGAAAGAGGAAATAATGGGGGCGAAAAGTACCAGAGACTGGCTATCCAACTGGTCTCTAGGTCTAATAGGGAAATAAAGGGAAACACAGTACAAACTCAATATAAACCCGATCTATTGGTTGAAAAAGGAAAGAAAGTGGGGACTGGGGGACAAGTCAACAGAGTAAGTCCAGCACTAGATTTGCTAGCCTCACACAGTATAAGGTGGCTATACCGAACAAAAATGGGACCAACCCAGATATCCTGTTCTGATGTTTGTTGCCCCGAGCCACTCTTATGTAATGCCACTGGTAAAATGTAGTAGTCGCACTGTTAAAAGTAAGGACACGTTAAACCAATGTTGTTTTCAATGTAATGCCTCCAGTAATATGAATCAATGGCACTTCTTTACATGTCCTGCTAAAATTTCCCATTAAGATAAGTTGGTTCTTTTTGTTAGAAATGCAACTGTCCTGGTCCGCCTACTCTCCTGTGCCCAAAGTAATGTCATATTTAATGGTTGTCATAGTTAATCCTAATGCGCACACTAATATCTAGCAATGCCAGTTCTTTAGAAATTACTACTGTCCTTGTAGGATTGCCATTCAGATAAGGAACATGCTTCTTTTCATTTGATGCATGTTTCATCACTTGTTAGTCACCCTCCTTTCCACCTTTTTTGTGCAAACAGAGATATACATTTCACGCTCGATCTTAGTTGAACTGCACAAATGATATCCAAATTATAGTTGAGCATTCCAGGAGCTTCACAACCAACCTTGATGTTGCTCAATTTTATTGCAACTAATGAAGAAGAAGCTCTGTGGGTTTCCTTTTCTGATGGAAATGGAACCGGGGCTGGAGCCCTTTTCATAAAAAAATTTGAAGAAGAAGATGCTAGCTCACGAGACATTGCTTCATTTTAGGTGAACTGCACCAAAAGGTCCCATGAATTGAATCATCCATGTTGGTGACTGAAAGAGCCAGCTTTAGCATCCCAGTCTAAGCACCCCCGGCCTCCATCCTTGCGACGCACGGTACACCTCGTTTGCACCTGCTCGACCCTAGTGTCACTGATAAAATGAAGTAATAATACAGTTAAAATAGAGAAAGTGTCATCTCTATCATTTCATTTCCAATGTAGATAAAGAAAGTGCTTCTCTTTGTTAATGTATGTTTCATCAACTAGTCCCATTGTTAATGTTTAAGCGTTTCTGCAAACTGGGGTGCTTAATTTTAGTTGATATGTACAAAAATAGAGATTTGAATGTCTCAAGGCGCCTCCTTGTACTACCGCTGTACACTGATGTTCATCACTGGCAGAAGGTGTATCTGGGAGACTTGGGACGATGTCCAGTATGAGGCATACCGTATAAGGCGTCGCAGGGCCCATCTCGCCCTCGCAACATGGCATACTATGATACTATCGAAATATTTTCTTCTATTTATTTTGTGTGTTTCATCAACTAGTCCCACTATAATGTAATGACGCTTTTTCATTATCTGTGTAAACAGGGTTATTCAGCTGCATTTTGGTGGAACTGCACAAATGTATGTATGGAACCGGCATATATGCAGAGTGCGAGGTGTGCCAAGTAAAAATTACCGACACCAACCATGCTGCATGCACGTATTGGCATCCACCACCACCAGTGGGATGTGTGGCGCTCTCTGTGGACGGATCTTTCTCGGCAGCAAATCATCTAACCAAATACTAGTAACTTATATTGGCAGTTTTCTAGGGAGTACTCTTTTCTCAAAGAAGCACCAATCTATTTTTCTTTATTTGTACACTGTGTCACAACTTTGACCCAAAGGTCCAGAGCTATTTTAGGGTGATTGGCGTAGTACTCGGAGACTGATTGTAAGCATGATTTTCATTAGCTGTCACACTAATTGTAAGCATGAGCAGGTGGAAGATTAGGTTAGTGCGAAGCTTACCTTAAACCCTACCGCCGCCGTTGAAACGAGGCGAGCGTCGAGGGAACCGTGGAGAACGGTGGGGAAGCGACGTCGCACCATCCGGCCTCCTCTTGCAGTGGGAGAACGAATACTCCTGTGGCTCCGGCTGGCTCTGCACCCTCACGAACGGCACACCATACTCGATCGATTCGTTATCCTCTGGGTGCTCGACCTTCGACCTGTATGCCCACCACCTCCGCCTGACTGTCGCCTCAGGCGAATCTGTCTGCTCCATCGCCTAGAGGACATACTCGATGGACTCGGAGGACTGCGATGTGACTGCCGCCGAGGAGTACATGTACATCGCCGCCCTCATCGCCTCTGTCTCGCTCTTTCGCATAGATTGCCACATGGCCCGCACCGTCCTTGAAATCTCCCACTCATTGTCAAACCAACTAAAGATCTCCTTGAACCAGACTAACTTTGCCTGGTCACCGCCGGCGATCTGCCTGATTCGCTGCTGCATCCTCTCCATAGATGTCCTTCTTAGTGGTCCGGTGCTAGCTTTGGAAAATGGGAGGAGAGACGGTGGTCTTGCAATAGAGAAGAGGGAGAGGCGAGACGGTGATTTTGGAATGGAGATGATGGAGAGGAGAGGAGGTGGTTTTGCAATGGAGAAGATCGGAAGAGGGAGAGGCGAGACGGTGGTTTTGGAATGGAGATGATGGAGAGGAGAGGAGGTGGTTTTGCAATGGAGAAGATCAAAAAAGGGAGAGGCGAGACGGTGGTTTTGGAATGGAGATGATGGAGAGGAGAGGAGGTGGTTTTGCAATGGAGAAGAGGGAGAGGAGCGTGCGGCGGCGATTTAGGATTGGACGAGAGGGCCGGCGCGCTGTGACTGGATCAAAATCAAAATCAATTTACCCTTCAATTAAGAAAGAGACCCCACATTAACTAGTCTCCTTTTTATTCTGGGTCATAATTGACCATGATTTTCGCACATAAAATATATGTTATACATTGCAAAAAAAATATAATTTGAAAGTACATTCAGATACGAACCAAACGATACAATTTTTGGTGACATGCATTCACATTTTGCTTGTCAAATACAGTACGTGGTCAAACTTTGACCCAAAATACGCAAAACAACAAAAAAAATACTTCCAAGACCAGCGCCGCTCTTCCACTCTTCTCCTCTTAAACCACCGCCGCTCCTCTCCTGTTCCAATCTAAATGCAGCGCCGCTCCTCTCCTCTTCCATTTCAAAACAACCGCGCCTCCTCTCCTGTTCCAGTCCAAAACCAGCGTCGCTCCTCTCCCGTTCTAATCCAAAACCAGCGCTGCTCCTCTCCTCTTCCATTCAAAAACCACCGCCGACGAGTGAAGGTGCTTTGGAGAAGTAGATCGATGGAGGAGTACAACCGATACGTGAGGATCGCAGACGGCGACCCTGTGAAGCTAGCTAGGATGTTGGAGATACAGTCTTGGTTTGACAACAAGGACCAACTAGCGGCGACGGCGACATCCATGGCCAAATATCTGCAACAGAGTGAAAAGGCGGCGATACTCCCGGAGGGAGTCGCGTCGGAGTACATAGAGCTGCTCCTCTGGGCCATGGAGCAAACAGATTCACCGAATCCGATCGTGAGGGAGCGTTGGTGGGAGTATCAATCCCAGATGGAGCATCCACTAGAGATTGAAGGATCGAGCATCTACAGGGTGCCGTTTGTGAGGGTGTCCTGCCAGAGCGAGCTGGTGGAGTCTTCGTCGACCGAACCCAACTGCAAGAGGAGAAAAGCAATTGGCCCGGCGATGCTTCCCTGCCATCGTCTCCCTCGCCGTTCACATCGTCTCATGGGGCGGCTGTCTGCCGCCGAGGAATAGGAGGGGGCTGCCCCCCCAGCCCAATAGTCGGGCAGGTTGTGAATTGTCAGGAGGAGCTTAGGGCTGTCAGTATTTGCAGGTTGTGAATTGTGTTTTGTGTTATGTATTTTGAGAGTACTTTCAGATATGCATGTCTTTTGAATTTCAGATTTGCAGTATTGAGCATATGAAGTATTTTATGAATTCTAGAGATCTATTTTTAGCACTTAAAAAATGTAGTTTCATAGGACTATAAAAGTGCAGACAATGTGATTCTCAGAGAAGAAACTGCAAGTTTCAGTTTCAGATAAGAAACTGCAAGTTCAGTTTCAGATAAGAAACTGTAACTTTCAGAGGCAGAGCATTTATATTAACACGGCCTTTTCAAACAGGGTTAATATCATGTTGGAAGTTTTATTCATGGTCGAAAATGGAACTACCAGCCAGTTAAGATCATGCTGATCAACATTCATGCATAGCACATCTTCATATGATGCACAATCAAAATGCCCACACAATGTCGAGTGTCCGAAACACAGAGAAAATGAGGGACGAAGTTTTGGCAAGTGTTGGACGTGATTTTGGGCTGCCCCGTCTAGGCTTTCATTTTTAACATGCGCAGCCCACGACCTCGGATGGGAGGTCCATAGGCCTGTTTGTATTTTTTTAGGGCCGTCATGTATCGACCGGCCTATGGACCTCCCATCCAAGGTTTTATTTTTGGCAGCCCAATTTATGTATTTTTTTGAAGAAAACGCAGAGGTCTGTTCTATTTTTCTATATAAGAATAGGAACGCCAGGTCCAACTTATGTTTCCCTTCTAACTATATTATATATATTTAAATTATTTTATATGTTATTATATATTATTTTTATTGTCATCATATATTTAACAGATACTTACATATGTAAGAAAACAATATCCCACATCTTATTAACTTATAAAAATAATTTCTTAACAAATAAAATCCTGGATTGTTTTGGCACGAAAATCCTAGTGATTGTGTACAAAAGCTTGGTAAGATTTAAGGACGAATGTAACAATATCACTTATTATTTAAATATATTTATAACAAAATGCTCAGCCCCTTTTTATTTTTTGATAACATTGCTGGCCCAACCCAACATTATAATTAGAATCAGCCCAGCAAAATCGTGTATTTCGAGAAAGTGCAAATGGCCTGTAATTTTTTAGGAAATAAAATAAATGGGCCGCATGGACGCTACATTATTTGTTCACCCAGCCCAGCTAATGGCTGTAATTCAAAAAAAGAAGATCAAATTGACTGTAAATTCTACCGCGCAAAAAAAGACTGTAAATTCTGAAAAAATGGGTTAAATACGTGCCACATTTTTGGAGGCTGAAATGTGGGCCAATAGGTCGAAGCCAACGCAAGTCGTTGTCAATTTAGTCAACAAATGATTTTGACATGTTAGCCGTTGGATTTACATCCAACGACCGGCATCCATCTTCAATCTCTCGTCTTCTTCCTTCAGCGCTGCCGGGACTACCTCCCGCCTCCTGCTGCTAGCAGCTCTGCTTAGCATGCTTCGCTGTGAAGCACTACTCCACCGTTGGCCAGGCCATACCTCCACCCCTCCATACCTCCTGTTCTTCTCCACCGACTGCCGAACCACACCGCACTAGAACCAGGTAACCCTCGTACACTTCTCCGTCTGCGACTCTACTCTCGCATCTTCCCATCTCCGGCTCGTTGCTGTCCGGGGCCTCGCCGTCGTCCACCACCTTGGATGCGCTCAGCGCGGCGTGGTCAACGTGGTCAACGAACGACACCATCGGAAGTAGACTGTACGTGGAGAGGCTGACAGCTGGGTCCACGGCCGCACACAAGGAAATGCCTCCTTATTACGCGCAAAATAATGATTCCTCCACCTGACATCTGGGACCCACTGGAAGGGCCTCTGTATTTCGCGAAAATAACATGCCCCCCACTGACATGTCGGACCCACCAGCTATCTTTGCACGCAAGGAAGTTGTAACACCCCGGATGTAACTTTCCATATTTGTAACTCCGACTCTAGCCATTTTCGGCTATGTGTTATGATATTCCCTTCGTGGCCGGGTTTTGTCTTTCGTTTTGCATTTTGTTCATGTTAGGCATTTCATATCATGTCATCATGTGCATCTCATTTGCATACGTGTTCGTCTCATGCGTCCGAGCTTTTTCCCCGTTGTCCGTTTTGCGTTCCGACACTCCCACATGCACCGGCGCACCCCTCTTGTCTCTTCTCGTGAGCGGGTGTTAAACGTTCTCGGAATGGACCGAGGTTTGCCAAGTGGCCTTGGTATACCACCGGTAGACCACCTGTCAAGTTTCGTTCCATTTGGAGGTCGTTTGATGCTCCAACGGTTAACCGGGTAACCGCGAAGGCCTCCTGTGTGTTGCAGCCCAACACCCCTTCAAATCAGCCCAATAACCCACCTAAGTCACTTCCATGCTCTCCGCCGTTCGATCACGATCGTGTGGGCGAAAACCGCACTCCATTTGGAGTCTCCTAGCCCCCTCTACCAACAAATATGTGAGCCTCCCCGAAATCCCGCAGTCCAAAAAAACCCTAGATCCGCCCCTCCGCGCGCCGGACGTGTCCGTCCCGCGCCGGACGAAGCCGCCGCCGCCCCGAGCCAACGGGCGCGCGACACGTGTCCCGCGCCGCCGGCCCGCGCGGCCCGCGTCTGGCCCGCGGGGCCCGACCGCCGCCGCCCGCGCCGCCCGAGCGACGCCCCGCCGCCCGCCGCCGTCGGCGCCTCCGCCGCCTCCACTGCCTCCGCCCGCGCCCACCTCGACCTTGGAGCCCGTCGCCGTCCACGCCCGCGCTCCGTTTCCAGCGCTCGTCCCCGGCCGCCGGCGCCTCCTTCCTCGCCGCCCAAGCCTCGGATCCGGCGAGATCCGGCCGCCGTTGTCCTCTCCGCCGCACCTCGGTTCGCGCGCGCCCCGAACCCTAGATCTGCAGGTTGCCCGAGATTTTCTCTAAGTCCTTATTTTCTTACATTCTAGAGCCCTATTCATGGTATCATAACTCTTTGCGTACTGCTCCGTTTCGCGCGTGTAATATGTCGAAATGTTCATTACGAGATATTCTTAATTTTGTTGCATTGGGCCACGCTCGTTTGAGTCCACATTGATGCCCAAATCTCTGATGCAAGAGTGCTAAGTGATGTTTACTGCTGTCTGTTAACAAAACTTAGTGTTTTGTTATTTTTGTTGCATTTAATGTGTGCATCTTATGAACATGAGCTCTACATGTGTTTTGATCTATGACATTCTATCTTAACAGAGGTGTATACCATGTATTTTTGTGATCTATGTGGTGACTAGCACAAGCATGCAAACTAGGCTTCGTGATGTTTCTGTTTTCAGAGACTTAGAATTTTGCCGAGTCTTTAACTGCTGATATTTTTATGCCATGTAAACTTGATCCTACAGAGAGCTCCATGCTTAGTTTCAGATACTTCAGTAAGGATGTTTTGAACATATGGTAATGCTCTATCCATCTATGTATCGTTTTGCAATTTTGGAGGGCCCTAGCGTGTCTCAATCTTGCTCTACTTTTGCTATAAAATGTTTCTGGCAGTATGTTAACATGATATTCGATTTTGCCAAGGTTGTTGTAGTTGATCCATGCATGCTATGAACTTGATCTTGCCGTGATTAGCTTCATGAACATGTCTTCTTGCTGTAGGTATGCTTGTTTTGCCATGATTTACTTTGCGATGAGGTAATCAAGCTCACCAATATGCCTTCATAATACTGTTTCTGCCAAGATGAGTGAAATCTGTTAACGAAACTTGCTATGTTTACATGGGTGCCATAATATCTTCTGTGCCTTTTTGGCTCATGCTCAGTAAGGGACTTTTGTTCTATGCATCTAGTAGATTCATGCCGTGCCTTATTTTGCTATGATATGTTGCTGTAGCATGTTGATTGCTTGCTCTGAACAATGCTACCTGATGCTGTTTATGCCATGTCCAGTAATTTTCTCCAAGTCTGTGAAGCTGATATCTTTTGCTCTTTTGCCATGTTTGTTTGAACCTTATCTGGTGTGATTTAGCCCTAGCTCAGTGTTCATCTTTTGTCAAGCATCTCTTGTAAATCACTGCCATATGCTTTGTTGCTATGTTGGGGTACCGTAGCATAGTTACTTGATGTATTCTAAGTGGTATCATGCTGTTAATCGCAGAATCGTGTAATTCTTGTTTTGCTTGCCATTTGCAAACCGTGCATCCGTTTCCGGTGATCTTCATATCGATTTCAACCGAAATCATCTCATCTTTCCTGCGGTATACTTGGTTTGCCAAGTTGATGCCTTGTTCATCATTTTCCCTTCCGGAGCACGCATATGCATAGCATATCACATCTCGCATATCATGCATGTTTTGCATCATGTTGCTTGTGCATTGCACCGTGTTTGATCGTGGTTCCGTTGCTTGTGTTCTTGCTTTGGGTAGAGCCGGGAGACGAGTACATGAACGAGGAACCTGTTGAGAACGCTTACGAGGATCAAGCTCTCGACAACTCTGAGAACCTTGCAGGCAAGATGACCATACCCTCGAAATCACTTCTATCTTTGTTTTGCTATTTGTTCGCTCTATTGCTATGTTGTGCTACCTACCACTTGCTATATCATGCCTCCCATGTTGCCATGTCAAGCCTCTAACCATCCTTTCCTAGCAAAACGTTGTTTGGCTAAGTTACCGCTTTTGCTCAGCCCTTCTTATAGCCTTGCTAGTTGCAGGTGAAGTTGAAGTTGGTTCCATGTTGGAACATGGATATTTTTTGGGATATCACAATATCTCTTATTTTAATTAATGCATCTATATACTTGGTAAGGGTGGAAGGCTCGGCCTTATGCCTAGTGTTTTGTTCCACTCTTGCCGCCCTAGTTTCCGTCATACCGGTGTTATGTTCCTTGATTTTGCGTTCCTTACACGGTTGGGTGATTTATGGGACCCCCTTGATAGTTCGCCTTGAATAAAACTCCTCCAGCAAGGCCCAACATTGGTTTTACATTTGCCTACCTAAGCCTTTTTCCCTTGGGTTTTCGCGAGCCCGAGGGTCATCTTTATTTTAACCCCCGGGCCAGTGCTCCTTCGAGTGCTGGTCCAAACCGAGAGATGTCCGGCGCCCCCTGGGCAACCAGGGTCTATGCCAACCCGACGTCTTGCTCATCCGGTGTGTCCTGACAACGAGATATGTGCAGCTCCTATCGGGATTTGTCGGCACATCGGGCGGCTTTGCTGGTCTTGTTTTATTATTGTCGAAATGTCTTGTAAACCGGGATTCCGAGACTGATCGGGTCTTTCCGGGAGAAGGTTAATCCTTCATTGACCGTGAGAGCTTATAATGGGCTAAGTTGGGACACCCCTGCAGGGTATTATCTTTCGAAAGCCGTGCCCACGGTTATGAGGTAGATGGGAATTTGTTAATGTCCGGTTGTAGAAAACTTGACACTTGACTTTAAATAAAATACATCAACCGCGTGTGTAACCGTGATGGTCTCTTTTCGGCGGAGTCCGGGAAGTGAACACGGCTTGGGTTATGCATGAACGTAAGTAGCTTCAGGAACACTTCTTGATCACTTCTAGATTCTCGACCGATGCGTTGCTTCTCTTCTCGCTCTCATTTGCGTATGTTAGCCACCATATATGCTTAGTGCTTGCCGCAGCTCCACCATACTACTCCATCCTTCCTATAAGCTTAAATAGTCTTGATCTCGCGGGTGTGAGATTGCTGAGTCCGCGTGACTCACAGATTCTACCAAAACAGTTGCAGGTGCCGAGGATACCTATGCAGATGACGCAATCGAGCTCAAGTGGGAGTTCGACGAGGACCGTGGTCGTTACTATGTTTCGTTTCCTGATGATCAGTAGTGGAGCCCAGTTGGGACGATCGGGGATCTAACATTTGGGGTTGTCTTCGTTCATTTTGGTTCCGTAGTCGGACCTTGATTGTACTCTGAATGATGTACGTTTAATTTATGCATTGTGTGAAGTGGCGATTGTAAGCCAACTCTTTATCCCATTCTTGTTCATTACATGGGATTGTGTGAAGATGACCCTTCTTGCGACAATACCTACAATGCGGTTATGCCTCTAAGTCGTGCCTCGACACCTGGAAGATATAGCCGCATCGTGGGCATTACAAGTTGGTAATCAGAGCCATCCCCGACTTAGTAGCCCCCTGCTTGATCGAATCGCTGGCGTTGTTGAGTCTAGAACAAAAATGTTTTGAGTCTTAGGATTATATATATATCGGAGAGTAGGATTCTTTTTACTCCTCAGTCCCTTCGTCGCTCTGGTGAGGTCTCCTGACGTAGAAGTTTTGACTCTCCTCTCCTCAAATTTCACTAAAAATTTTTTTTGGATCACGCGGGTATCTGGGAATCGTTCCGATGGTTTTGTGACGAGAACATTGTTGTTGGTGCCTCCTGACATTTAGGGGTTGTGGCAGTGTCCCGGGGAGTTGAGCTCCGAGGTGTTGTCAGCACAATTATATCGTTGCAGTTCTGGAATACCTGAGTTTCGCCGACATCGAAAATCTCTTTTATGCAGTTGTTGGTGAGATAATCTCGACGCCACCCAGTACTGGGGCGGGTGATCGTGAGTATTGCCATAACTCGTATAACGGATGCTTTTCGAAGGTTGAGGTAAATGATTTCTGAAGGTTTCTTGGTTATGTGTTGAAGGATGGATACAGCTGGATCTAGGTATTGTTAGTTTGGGTGATATATTTTGTGTCCCCTGTATTCCCAACACCTGATTGCATAACCAGAAAGTTTCGGGAGTTTATAAGTGGGAATTCAAGTAGCTCTTAGCCTTTCTTCCCGCAGATATTTGGTTTGTGATTGGGTAATCCTTACCACTTATTTGTTCCACTCGTACCTTGTTATTTTTATTCATCAATCTCTTATCAAGTGGCTTCTCACCTTATTGGAAGTGTGATGATTTACTATGGAATTCATTCGTTCACCCTCGTTTGAATGTTTATTGTGAAGACTATATGTTGCAATTTCTTTCCGCTGATTCAACTTGTCTATCTGTCTATCAAGATGCTAGTGGATGTCACCCTCTTCAGGATGGCTCCGCCAACGCGTCAGAATCCAGAATGCAATGATGGGAATCAGGCGAACCCTCCGCCACCACCTCCGCCTCCGGAGGCATGGCAAGCTATCATGGCAGCCACCAACGCCAATGCTCAGATGATTTTGCAACTCTTGCAAGAGCGCACCCAAGGGCAAGGCAACCAAGGTTATCAAGGCCAAGGCAACCATCAACCTCACTTCGCTACCCTCAACCAGTTCCTTGCAAATCAGCCTAAGTCTTTCAGCTACTGTGCCGAGGCCACAGACGCCGATGATTGGCTCGTGGACATCAACAAGCATTTTGAATGTAGCAATGTCAGGCCTGAGGACTATGTCAAGTTCGCTTCTTTTCAGCTCAAGGACCAAGCTGCTGATTGGTATCAACAATACAAAGATTCCAGAGGAGGTCGTGTGATCACTTGGACTGACTTCTGTCGGGACTTCAAAGCTCACCACATTCCACAAAGTGTTGTCGAGAGCAAGCGTGAGGAGTTCCGCAATCTCAAGCAAGGCAGCATGTCCGTGTACCAATTCAACATCCAGTTTCAGAAACTTGCTCGCTTCGCTAAACAAGACGTTCCTGATGAAAAGAGCATGATCTATCACTTCAGAGGTGGCCTTAGAGAGGATCTGCAGTTAGCTCTCGTTCTTGTTGAGCCTACTCAGTTTGATCAATTCTATAAGATGGCACTGAAGCAAGAAGCTGCCCAACTCAAGTGTGAGGCATCTAAGAAGAGAGTCAAGGACGCAGTTCAGTCTTCTTCTTCCTCACTTGTGGCAGCTAAGCAACAGAAGTTCTAGTTGCCTCCTCCTCCTCCGTTTCGTCAGCCTTTCCAGCAGAAGAACAAAGGTGGCCATGGATGTTCCCACCCACCCAACCCTGGCTATCAGAACAAGTCTCAGAATCAAGCTCCAAGGCCGAATGCTCCTTATCATCATCCGCTCTCAGATGTGACTTGCAACAAATGTCAGCAGAAAGGTCACTATGCTAACAAGTGCTTCAACCAAAGGCGCCTTCCGCCTCCTCCTCCTGTGAGATCTTCCAGCAATGCAGTGGTCAAGCATTATCCCAAGTCTGCAAAGGTGAACATGATGAATGCAGCTCAAGAGGAGGAATCTACTGATGTGATAATGGGTAATCTCTCAGTTAATGATATTCCTGCAAAAGTCTTATTTGATACTGGTGCATCTATTTCTTTCATATCAAGACCTTTTGCATCCATGAACAATTTGCATACTGTTGATTTTCCTAAGCCGATAGCGGTTTCCTCTCCGGGCTTGTTCATGAATACCAAAATGATGGCTCCGGATGTTTCTATCAAGTTGGGCAATTATAAATTTCTGTCTCCTCCAATGGTTCTTGGTGATTCTGATATTGATCTAATTCTCGGGATGGACTGGCTTTCTAAGCACAAGGCTCAACTTGATTGTGCTGCCAGGGAAATTCAATTGCCACACTCTTCTGAGGATGTGATCATCTATGCCGCTCGTGATGAGACCATTCGGTTGTTTTCTCTCAATGAGAAGGGCGAGTTGGATGCTATTTCTCAGATTCCAGTCATTTGTGAGTACCAAGATGTCTTTCCAGAAGAGCTTCCGGGTATGCCTCCTCACCGGCCAGTTGAGTTCGTTATCGATCTTGAGCCTGGCACTGAACCCGTTGCAAGCGTCCTTACAAGCTTGGACCCAAGGAGCTGAAGGAATTAAAGAAACAGCTCGATGAACAAGAGCGTCTGGGTTTGATCAGACCGAGTTCATCTCCATGGGGTTGTGGAGTTCTTTTTGTCCAGAAGAAGGATGGCACGGACCGACTTTGTGTCAACTACCGCCCATTGAACAAGAAGACAATCAAGAACAAGTATCCACTTCCCAACATCAATGAGCTATTCGAGCAACTCAAAGGTGCTAAAGTTTTCTCCAAGCTTGACCTTCGTATGGGTTATCATCAGATTCACATTCGTGAAGAAGATATTCCCAAGACAGCATTCAGAACAAGCTTTGGTTCTTATGAATATTCGTCATGTCTTTCGACCTTGTCAATGCTCCTCCAACGTTCTCTCGAATGATGAATTTCATCTTCAACCCCTATACCAATGAATTCGTGCTGGTGTATCTCGATGATATCTTGGTCTTCTCCAAGAATAAGAAGGACCATGCCAAACATTTGCGATTGGTGCTCGACAAGCTCAGAGAGTATCAATTCTATGCAAAGTTTTCCAAATGTGAGTTCTGTCGTCGAATTGTCACAGCAGATGTCCTTGAGCTAGGACTTAGTCATGGAGCCATCGCAGCTAGGAAGCTTAAAGGGGTTAAACGGGACAAGGAACACGAGGATTATACAGGTTTGGCCCCTTACGGTGAAGGTAAAAACCTACGTCCAGTTGAGGTTGTATTGCTTGGGGTTTCGACGACCAGGAGCTAAACCGCCCTGCCTGGTTATCGATCTGATCTTACCTGTCCCTGAACCGCCGCCGGGTCGTCCCTTTATATAGAGAGGTTAACGCCCAGCGGCTCTCGGAGTCACGGCCGGCTCATAACAGTGTCCGGCTCGGACTCCTAACTATTCTTTCCTTACGCTACAAGTCTTGCTATAATGGCGGTTTATAACTACAGGCCTTAAGCCGCCTCCGGGTCGTAAGCCCATTATTGGCCCGCCGTCTTCAAGCTCGGTACTGGGCTTCGCGTGATGACCATTATGACGTAACCCGGCCCCTCCTGGGCGGGTGACTCTAATGGTTATATCCTCAACAAGTTCTGGCTTGATGAAGTTCTTCACCTTGGTTATCCTCAACAAGTTCTGCCGTCATCCTCAACATTAGGCCCCAGATTGATTTGAACCAGTTCATGTCAATCTGCAATCCCTTTGAGAGAAAATCTTCCGGCTTACATTTGTGCGAAGGTTTTAACCCGCCGTGACGTCATCTTCTGGATTCCTGATAACCCGCCATGACGTCATCTTTCACTAAGTTCATTTCTTTATTCCGTATATCCCAACGGATCTTATTTTTAATGGCTATCCCAGAAATCGAGGCGCTTCTGTGGCGAGATAATCACGCCGTGGCCTCCTTGTTTCTCGCGCCCACTTATGAGCCGCCCCTTATAAATAGGCCCGACCCTTATGTCTTCATTCACTTGTCGCCTCCATCGTCTTCCTCCTCTGTCACTCGAGAGCTCGAGCTCCGCCGCCATCACTGCCGCGTCCCTGGTCTTCGTCAACCTTGGCCGCTGCATCACCCTGACCTGTCCAGAGAAAACGGCGGCGACCTCCGCGACTCACTAGCACCCGTAAGCCCTTGCCACTCCATAGAGTAGATCCGCATTAGGGTTCTTTGCTGTTCTTCCCGTGTTCGTCGCCGTTCATCGCGAGCTCTTGATAGATTCCATTATTACCACCCTTTCTTGATCTTTAGACTGTACAGAACTGCTGCGGTAGCTGTTTCGCACCCGTTCCCAATGTACATAGATCCCTTTTCATTGCATAGAGGCTGCGTTCGAACCTATGAACTTCTTCTGTGTCTGTTCTAGGTCTAGAAATTTTCCCTTTCCAGTCAATCGTTTGATCCAGAATAATTACTGTGATCTATGAAACTTGTTTGTGCCATACTTAGTCAAAAATTGCATCTGTTTAGCTATGGCGGCTCATACCTCCGGCTTAAAAGAGGCCACACGCTGTAGAAATTTCCGGCTCATTTATAATAAGGCTTTAGACAACTTGAATTACTCACGATGCCCTCAGCGGCTTAGATAACCCGATGCAATTAGCCATATGTCATTAGGCCCCTTCATAAGCCGCCATCTTGAACATTGAACTGTAAACTTTCTCCGGCTTATAATTGAACCGGTCATTTCCTTTTATCATAGGCTTTCATCTTTCACAATGCCACCCAAAGCTCCCAAGGCACCCATCACGTGCAACTGGATGAGATCCAATGTTACTGACGAAACCTTAGCGGATTTCGTGAAGACGGGTTACCTGCCCAAGAAGGATGTCATGTCTTATCGTGCCCCTGACCCGTCGGAGGAAATACCTCAACCTAGAGATGGTGAGGTGGTGATATCTGCTGATCACATGAGCCGGGGCTTCGCACCGCCTGGCTCAAAGTTCTTTAGGGACGTTCTGAACTTCTTCGATCTACGGCCGGAAGACATAGGACCCAATTCCGTGTCAAATATCTGCAACTTTCAAGTATTCTGCGAAGTATATCTTGGAGAAGAGCCAAGCCTACTGCTCTTTAGAGAGCTGTTTTATTTGAACCGCCAGAATGAGTGCGCCAACGGGCCGAGCCTGGAACTTGGTGGAATCTCCATTCAACGCCGGAGAGATTGCCTCTTTCCTTACGCTGAGCCGCCAAGCCATCCAAAGGACTGGAACCAGACATGGTTCTACTGCCAGGATACTTCTCCGGCTGACGAGAGCCCTCTACCCGGCTTTCGTGCCCTGCGTCTGGAACCCAATCACTCCCTACCAGACAAGCTATCTCAAGCTGAGCGTCAACCTCTGATCCCCACCATCAACAAGATTAAGGCTCTCCTGGGAAATGGCCTCAACGGCATTGATCTGGTCCGGGTCTGGTTCTCTTGGCGGGTGATCCCCTTGAGCCGCCGCCCCGGCTTAATGTGTGATTACACGGGCCGGAAAGATGACCCTCTGCGGCACAGCCGCCACGATCTACCGGAAGACGTCGTTGACGACATGACCAAGTCCCTCTTGAATGAGAGCTTGATAGATTGCGGGAGGACCGGCTTAAGCCCCTTCTGCAAGACTAACCCGGCTCCAGCGGTAAGCCACTGACCTGAACACCTTACTTTCTCTTTGGATAGTTTTCATCTGAACCTTAAGAAGTCTTTATTGTATTTTTCAGGGTAATGATGAGTTCTGGAAGGTCAAGTATGACCATGAGGCGGCTAAAAAAGCCAGAAAGGCTAAGAAAACCGCCAGGAGAGCCGCTCCCAGCAAAAAGGGAAGCAAGCCAACCGCCTCAGATCTCCTTCAGCTGGATGATAGCTCTGAGTCAGAGGTAACCCTTGATTCTTTAGATTCTTCTTTTCTTCTGCTTTTCATCTGTCTTTTAACCACCTTATGGACTTGATTATCCGCAGGATGACACCGGAGCCAGTAACCCGGTGACTGAAGAGGTAACTATACTTTCTTCCGACTCGGACCCCTTGCCAAGGCTGAAAGTCCGAAGAGTAACCTGGAAAGTAAGATTTTCGCATCCCTTAGCTTATCAAGATCCTCAATTTCTTTTGAAGCAACAGATTCACGAGAGCCGAGGCAAACCGGGGCCAGCAAGGATGCAGACCTCTCCTCTGGCTTACCCGAGGCATCAAGGAAGCGCCGGACTGAGGTTATCTCCAACTTATACCCTTTTCATCCTTTAGCGGGTGTCACTCGTCAACCGCTCAATTCGTCTGATTCAAATTATTAGGAAACTTCACCTTCCTCTGGTGATTCTATGCAATCTAACCTGCCGACTTTCAAGATCGCACCCGGGTAATGATGATCATCTTATGTTGTGCTTATCTTACTCATGCTTTTGCACTAACCTTTTGTCCTTTCAGTGCTCAGGCAAAGCTCAGAAAGAGGGCAAAGAAGAATAAACCGGTCGAAGAGCCGGTCCTGACTGAACCGGAGGTTTCAGCTCAAGAGCCGCCATCTGTCTCTACTCCTGATGCCACCGGTCCAACCGACGAGCCAGTCATAGAGACTTCTGCTAACCCGGAGATCCCCAGCTCAGCTCAACCGGCCGATGATCCGGATGTGGTGATTACCCGGACTGAATACGTTGAGCCAGGAAGACCCACTGTGCTGGCCAGATGCTCTGCCAAGGAAGAGCTGCTAGAGTGCCGCCGGGCTAGACTGGAGATCACTGATTATGCTAACTTGAGCATTGGAGACATTGTCTCTGGTTACATTGGTCAAGTGCACAGCAGCCGGGATCTGGAGATTGATATGGTGAAGC
Source organism: Aegilops tauschii subsp. strangulata (assembly GCF_002575655.3). Classification (NCBI taxonomy): domain Eukaryota; kingdom Viridiplantae; phylum Streptophyta; class Magnoliopsida; order Poales; family Poaceae; genus Aegilops; species Aegilops tauschii. Next base: position 53,656,679 of record NC_053039.3, read on the forward strand.
AGATCCAACAAAAATCTGAGGTACAAATCTCTTGCTTACTCCATAGTCAGTCTTACTATGCTAGCCCCCAAGTCTATTACTTATGATAGAATATGTTGTAGACTTAACTTCCGGCTTACTTTCATGAACCGGCAATTTGTAAATAGAATCTTTCAACATGCATTAGCCCCCAAGTGCCAAGTGTCTTTGCTTGGAAAGTGCTTGGGACTTTAATGTTGCATAACAATCACTCATACTATAACCCGGAATTTGTACAGGCTGCTTGCAAAAAAATTGAAGCTGAAATCTCTGAGCTGAAGAACCGCCTGAAGACTCAGGAAATTGAGACCCGGAAGGCCAACGCCAAATTCCAGTTCAGTGTTTCTGCACAAGATAAGCTGAAGAAGAAGTTTGAAACCGAAAGGAAGACTTGGGCCGAGGAGAAAACTGCTTTGGTCAGCCGGGCCGAACAGGCGGAGGCTGCTCTGACGGAGGGAACCGCCGAACTCTCCGGCTTAAAACGCCATGTGTCACAGATGGTCACAGCAATCTTCGGTAAGTCATTCTGCAAGCTTTCAACAAGTTTACATTCTTGATGTCTCATAAGTCCCATCATTGCTAGCGGCTTACCCGACGTTGTTAAACAGGTCCCAGAAGCGCCAACCTCAATCAGAATGTGCTGACCAAGCTGAAGGCCGTGTACACCCTGGTGGAGCAACTCTACACCGGGTCACAGCGTGCTTTGGCCGTTGTGGCCCTGTCCAATGAGGTTCCGACTCACCTGGCGGACGTGCTTCGGTGGCTCGCCGTTCTTCCTCAGCGCTTTCAAGAGCTACGACGGGCCTCTGCAAGAGCCGGAGCCATAGCTGCTCTGAGCCGGGCCAAGGCTTTCCTCCCAGAGCTAGACCCGGCGGAGATCGCGCTTGGATACCCCAATCTGAAGGAAGACGGTACTCCCTTTGACCAAAAAGATTTTGCTGATTGTGTGAAGAGTGTACGCCCGGTGGCTACCTTGATTGGGAATGACACCGACCTCACCAAGTACCAGCCGGGCTATGACTCGGAGAATCAGAGGATCCCCACTCCACACTACGAAGCAATCAGCTTGATCCCTCCTACTCGTAAGCATACCTTCGCCCCAGAAGTTGACCCGGCCGGGTTAATTGATGAGGAGGCTCAATTTGAAGCTTTGAGCGGCATTGACTGGAAATCGTCAACCTTCCAGGTCATGGGAACAGCCGGAGGAGTGGAGAGGGATGAGCCGGAAGCTTCGACCCAGCAAGCATCTTAACTCTTAGGCGGCCCATGGTTATGCTTTTTAAAACAATGCCTCACCTTTTGGACTCGAGGAGTCTTGTAACAGAGTAGGACAAACATTTTAACTTTGTCGTGCCATCGTGCACGTGTTGAATGCTTAACTCCACTGAAGTTGCTTCCTTGTATTCCTCCGGGTCATAATTGATCATTTATTTTCCTTAAGCTCGAATAGCTGTCTTTAACCATCCTGCATAGAAAACAAGTCACAAGTCTCTAGGCGGCTTACCGCACTGAGAATCATAGATCTTATACATATAACCCGGAATATGAATCAAAGTCACCAAAGACTGGCCTCAATTATATCCTTGATGTAACCATAATAGCATACGTACAGGCCTTCAATTATATCCTTGATGTAACCATAATAACATACTTACAGGCCTTCAAGTATACTTCCGATTTATGTAACCCGGATAATAAGGTTGGTACCTCAACTCCGGTTTACCAGTTTTGACAATGCTTATTGTGTGTTACTAACACTGTGAATCAAAGTTAAGTCGGCGGAGTAAGAACCGCCATGCACACTGTTGACACAACCAGAAGAACTTGTTGAAAATCAAAAGATTAAAGCTTAGGGGCTTCCGGTTCGAATACGACCAGAGACCCGTCCCAAAGGGGTTAAGCTAAGATTCGAATGCGATCATCTTGCCCCCAGTGGGTTTGGCGTTGCCGATCAAGAGGGTACCGACAACTGTGTTCTCTTTGGTTCGAATACGACCCATGTTTGAACAGGAAGCCCCCAAATGACCTTAAGAATTGTTTAACGATGCTGATTCGAATACGATCCACGTCGGTTCCCAAAGGGGGTTGAGCTATGATTCAAATATGATCAAAGAAAACTCCCCAATGAGCTCGGCAATTTGCCAATCAAGTGGGTATCGACAGCTATGTTCTCTTTGGTTCGAATACGACCTATGTTTGAACAGGAAGCCCCCAGGTGATCATATTGTTTACGGCTAGATTCGAATACGATCATGAGCCGGATCCACCTCCAAGTGACCATGTGATGTTATAATGGAAATAATACGTTTACCTTTGGAGGAGAAAAGGACAGAGGTCCTGCTTTATTATTTATCATAATATATACATGACTATAGAATAATGTACGTTATGAGAGCTGGTGGCTCAAGTGTAGTAAGGCCGAAGCTGAGCTATGTTCCACGGCCGACAGGTCTCTTCCTCCGACTTGCGTGAATCTTTGTGCTCCAGAACGTCAATAAGGTAGTATGACCCATTGTGCAAGTTCCTGCTGACCACAAAGGCCCCTTCCCAAGGCGGGGATAACTTGTGTGCATCTGTTTGATCTTGGATGAGCCGGAGCACTAGATCACCTTCCTGGAAGACCCGGGACTTAACCCGGCGGCTGTGATAACGACGTAGGTCTTGTTGGTAAATCGCCGAGCGAGCTGCTGCCACATCGCGCTGTTCGTCCAACAAGTCAAGAGCATCTTGGTGCGCCCGCTCATTATCCGCCTCAACATAAGCCGCCACTCGAGGTGAGTCATGACGGATGTCGCTAGGGAGGACTGCTTCCGCTCCATAAACCATGAAAAAAGGCATGTAACCCGTAGACCTGTTAGGAGTAGTATTGATGCTCCATAACACGGAGGGTAACTCCTCCACCCAACAACCCGGCGTCCGTTGTAAAGGGACCAAAAGCCGGGGCTTGATGCCTTTCAGAATCTCCTGATTAGCTCTCTCAGCTTGACCACTGGATTGAGGGTGAGCCACTGATGAAACATCAAGTCGAATATGCTCTCGTTGACAAAACTTCTCCATGGCGCCTTTAGACAGATTGGTACCATTGTCAGTTATGATGTTGTGTGGAAAACCAAAGCGAAATATCACCCTTTTCATGAACTGAACCGCAGTGGCTGCGTCACACTTGCTAACTGGCTCTGCCTCAACCCACTTTGTGAACTTGTCAACCGCCACCAAGAGGTGGGTCTTCTTATCCTTAGACCTTTTAAAAGGCCCAACCATATCAAGCCCCCAGACCGCAAATGGCCAGGTAATTGGAATCATCCTCAGCTCCTGAGCCGTTACGTGAGCCCGTCGTGAGAACCTCTGACAACCGTCACATTTACTGACCAAGTCCTCCGCATCAGCATGAGCCGTCAACCAGTAAAAACCATGACGAAAAGCCTTGGCCACAAGGGATTTTGAGCAGGCATGATGGCCACAATCCCCTTCGTGAATCTCACGTAAGATTTCTTGACCCTCCTCAGGGGAAACACAACGCTGGAACGTTCCAGTAACACTGCGGCGATGCAGCTCACCATTGATAATGACCATTGACTTAGACCGCCGGGTTATTTGTCTGGTCAAAGTTTCATCCTCAGGCAAATCTCCCCAGGTCATGTAAGCCAAATATGGCACTGTCCAATCTGGGGTGATGTGGAGAGCCGCCACCAACTGTGCCTCCGGGTCAGGGACAGCCAAGTCTTCCTCTGTAGGTAACTTGACAGAAGGGTTATGTAAGATGTCCAGGAAAGTATTAGGCGGCACCGGCTTTCGCTGAGAGCCCAGCCGGCTTAATGCATCAGCCGCCTCGTTCTTCCTGCGATCGATGTGCTCTACTTGGTAACCCTGAAAGTGCCCAGCAATGGCATCAGCTTCACGGCGATAAGCCGCCATTAGAGGGTCCTTGGAATCCCACTTGCCTGATACTTGTTGAGCTACTAAGTCTGAGTCGCCGAAGCACCTTACCCGGCTCAAGCTCATCTCCTTAGCCATCCGAAGACCATGGAGCAAAGCCTCATACTCAGCCGCATTGTTAGTACAAGGAAACATCAACCGTAGCACATAATGAAACTTGTCACCTTTAGGGGAAGCCAATACAACTCCAGCCCCCGAGCCCTCCAATTGCCTAGACCCATCGAAGTGAATAGTCCAATATGTATTATCCGGCTTTTCTTCAGGCACCTGTAGCTCTGTCCAATCATTGATGAAATCCACCAAAGCTTGAGATTTAACAGCAGTGCGTGGTATGTACTATAGATCATGAGGCCCAAGCTCAATAGCCCACTTAGCCACTCTTCCTGTGGCTTCTCTATTTTGGATGATATCTCCAAGGGGAGCAGAACTAACCACAGTGATGGGGTGACCCTGGAAGTAATGCTTAAACTTCCGGCTCGCCATGAATACACCATAAACAAGCTTCTGCCAATGTGGATACCGCTGTTTGGACTCTATGAGCACTTCACTGACGTAGTAAACCGGCCGCTGAACCGGATACTCCTTACCCTCTTCCTTGCGCTCCACCACCACAGCCACACTGACGGCTCGTGTGTTAGCAGCTACATACAGTAATAAGGGCTCCTTATCAACCGGAGCAGCAAGGACTGGGGGCTCAGCCAGCTGTCTCTTCAAATCCTCAAAAGCAGCATTAGCAGCATCATTCCAGATAAAGTCATCAGTTTTCTTCATCAACTGGTATAGTGGCATGGCCTTTTCACCCAAGCGGCTTATAAACCGGCTCAAAGCAGCGATACGACCCGCCAGACGCTGGACGTCGTTTATACACGCCGGCTTAGCCAGAGAGGTGATGGCCTTGATCTTCTCCGGGTTAGCTTCAATGCCTCTGTGAGAAACCAGAAAACCTAAGAGCTTGCCTGCAGGAACACCAAAAACACACTTGGCCGGGTTAAGCATCATCTTGTAAACCCGGAGATTATCAAAGGTTTCTCTCAGATCATTTATCAAGGTTTCCTTCTCCCTGGACTTAACCACAATATCATCCACATAGGCATGAACATTGCGCCCAATCTGGTTATGAAGACAGTTCTGCACGCAACACTGATAAGTCGCCTGCGCACTCTTGAGCCCAAAAGGCATAGACACATAATAGAAGGCTCCAAAGGGAGTGATGAACGCCGTTTTCTCCTGGTCTTTAACTGCCATTTTAATCTGATGGTATCCAGAATAAGCATCCAAGAAACTTAAGCGCTCACAACCCGCCGTAGCATCAATGATTTGATCAATACGGGGGAGGGCAAAAGGATCAGCCGGACATGCCTTGTTTAAGTCCGTGTAGTCCACACACATCCGCCAGGTGCCATTCTTCTTGAGCACGAGCACCGGGTTAGCTAACCACTCTGGGTGAAAGACTTCAACAATAAACCCGGCCGCCAAGAGCCGGGCCACCTCTTCACCAATGGCTTTCCGCCTCTCCTCATTAAACCGCCGAAGGAATTGCCTGACCGGCTTAAATTTCGGATCAACATTGAGAGTGTGCTCAGCGAGTTCTCTAGGTACACCTGGCATGTCAGAAGGTTTCCATGCAAAAATGTCCCTATTCTCACGGATGAACTCGATGAGCGCGCTTTCCTATTTTGGATCCAGATTGGCACTGATGCTAAACTGCTGAGATGAGTCACCTGGAACGAAATCAACAAGTTTAGTCTCATCAGCTGACTTAAATTTTATTGCCGGCTCATGCTCCGTGGTCGGCTTTTTCATAGATATCATATCTGTTGGGTCAACATTGTCCTTGTAAAACTTCAACTCCTCCGTTGCACAAACAGATTCTGCATAAGCCGCATCTCCTTCCTCACACTCCAAGGCTATGTTGCGGCTGCCATGAACCGTAATGGTCCCATTGTGACCCGGCATCTTGAGCTGCAAATACACATAACACGGCCGTGCCATGAACTTGGCGTAAGCCGGCCACCCAAATATAGCATGATATGGACTTCTTATCTTAACCACCTCAAAGGTCAATTTTTCCACCTTGTAGTTGTACTCATCTCCAAAAGCCACTTCCAGCTCAATTTTGCCAACTGGATACGCCGACTTACCAGGCACCACGCCATGGAAAACAGTGTTGGACTGGCTGAGATTCTTATCAATCAACCCCATACGACGGAAGGTCTCATAATAGAGGATGTTGATGCTGCTGCCTCCATCCATGAGCACCTTAGTGAACTTATATCCTCCCACCTGAGGGGCCACCACCAGGGCCAGGTGACCCGGGTTATCAACCTGGGGAGGGTGATCTTCCCTACTCCACACAATAGGCTGCTCCGACCATCTTAAATAGCGTGGAACCGCGGGCTCAACAGCATTCACAACCCTCTTATGAAGCTTCTGATCTCGCTTGCACAGACTGGTGGTGAACACATGATACTGTCCACCATTGAGCTACTTTGGATTGGTCTGGTATCCCCCTGCTGCTGTTGATGACCTTGGCTGGACTGCTGATTAAAGCCCCCTTGAACATTCTGAGGATTAGAATTTGAGCGGCCGCCCGGGCCATGAAAACCGCCAGCACCTGAGCCGCCACCCGAGCCATTGTTGCCATTAAAGGCATTGGAATTCTTAAAGGCGTTCATGATTGCACAATCTTTCCATAGATGAGTAGCCGGCTTCTCCCTAGAGCCGTGCCTTGGACAAGGCTCATTCAACAACTGCTCAAGCGTCGGGCCTGACCCGCCGGCTCGGGGAGGTGGCCTCCCCATGCGTCGCTGGTTGTTACCCTGTGAACTGGCGTTGGCCACAAACTCTAGGCTACCGTCGGCCTTACGCTTGCCACCCCCTTGGTTTGCCGGGTTATGCTGAGGACCCTTGCCATTGCCGTTCTTCTTTCCCTTCCCTGTCCTTTCATCATCTGACGCGGGGTCCTTGGTACTATCAGAATCGGCATACTTGACGAGAGCCGCCATCAGCGTACCCATATCATTGCAATCACGCTTGAGCCGCCCGAGTTTCATCTTCAGGGGCAAGAAACGAGAATTCTGCTCCAACATTAAGACTGCAGAGCCGGCATCCATCTTATCAGATGAATGTATTATCTCTTTGACCCGGCGAACCCAATGGGTTGTAGACTCACCCTCCTGCTGTTTACAGTTAGTCAAATCCACAATTGACATAGACTGCCTACAGGTATCTTTGAAGTTTTGGATGAACCGGGCTTTCAGCTCAGCCCAAGACCCGATAGAATTTGGTGGCAGCCCTTTCAGCCAAGTGCGGGCAGTCCCATCCAACATCATAGTGAAGTACTTGGCCATTGCCGCTTCGCTAACCTCCAGCAACTCCATGGCCATATCATAACTCTCGATCCAGGCTCCGGGTTGTAGATCAGCTGTGTAGTTAGGCACCTTCCTAGGCCCTTTGAAGTCCTTGGGCAGACATTCATTGCGGAGAGCCGGCACCAGACAAGGGACACCTCCGGTCCTCGTAGGTATACCCACGTCGACGGAAGCCGTCGGGTAAGCCGGGGGTGGTTGGTAAGCCGTCAACTGAGGCATCTGCTCCGCCTCTTGCCGTGCTCTGTCTTGGTCTACCGCATGAAAAGCTCCATTATGAGCCGGGCCGTGGCCAGGAGGCAAGTCATGGCGTCGGACATTACTTGAGCCGGTTGCTGAGGCCATGTGTCTGCTATAACTCGGGCTCCGGCCTGGACGAGGGGTTGAATGAATCCTGTCCCGGCTATAAGAATATGCCTCTTGCTGCGCCAGAGCCGTCTGAAGGAGTTCTCTGACCCGGCGGGTTTCAACCGCCGTTGGAGAGTCACCGTCAATTGGGAGAGCCGCCAGCCGCGCCGCTGCGGCGACCATGTTTTCCAACGGGTTGGCATAATGACCCGGGCGTATTGGTACGTACTGAGGCGGGGTAGGGTTCACCCGGGGAGGCCCCATCACTTGGGGTTGAATTGGTGTTCCAGTCCCGGGCGCTATGATCTCTGGCGGGTTACTAGGCCCTGCACCAGGCGTGTTGAAGAGGTTTCGAGGATCGTATACCGGAGGGAGTCGAGATTGGGCCTTGTGGTGCCTCCTTCTCATGACCTCATTGGACGCGTTTTGATCCATCGTGGGACGGAAAATTGCGCCTGGATCAGCTGAGTCTGGGCGTCGAGAGCCGCCCTTTCTGCAGCCATCCTGATCCCTTCCGCCGCCAGATCCTCCTTGGCTTTTACTAGATCTAACTTTAACTGTGCCATCTCCGCGTCATGCTGAGCTTGATCCGCCGGGGCAACCGTAGCGGTCAACAGGGCCGTCATCTTGTCCGTGAGATCCATCAGCACCTGAGCCGGTGAGGGCACCGGGTTTCCTGACCCGGCGGCAGGGTTTTGAACAGGCTGTGCACCGGCCATGAAGATTCCAACCCGGCTCGGCGGCTCAAAAGGGTCCGGAATACTGTCGCCGTTGGAACAGCCCCCGAGCCTGCCATCCTGGAGTTGATATAACGAGTTTGACTCATCCGTAGGCGACTCGCCGTCAGAGCCGGCGGCCGTCTCATCAGCAGATCCAGATCCTTCAGAGAGTCCTCCATGGACACATCCCACGAAAACATGCTTCAAGGTAGGAAGAGCCCGGGCGGATCGTGCACGCTGAGCCGTCTCAATGAGATCGGTGCAGAGATCCGGCTCAGGGCCCGGCTCACCAATCTTGCCAATGAAGACGTGGATTCCGCCGAAGGGGACCCGGTATCCGTACTCGATTGAGCCGGCGTCGGGGCCCCAGGCTGCATCGTCGATGTAGAGCTTGCCGCGACGACTCTTGGTCATCCGGCCCACAGCGTATCCCTTGAGCCCTTCGAAGCTGCCCTTCAAGAACTCAAATCCACCGTGCGCTGGCCCCACGGTGGGCGCCAACTGTCGGCGAATTGTCACGGCAGATGTCCTTGAGCTAGGACTTAGTCGTGGAGCCATCGCAGCTAGGAAGCTTAAAGGGGTTAAACGGGACAGGGAACACGAGGATTATACTGGTTCGGCCCCTTACGGTGAAGGTAAAAGCCTACGTCCAGTTGAGGTTGTATTGCTTGGGGTTTCGACGACCAGGAGCTAAACCGCCCTGCCTGGTTATCGATCTGATCTTACCTGTCCCTGAACCGCCGCCGGGTCGTCCCTTTATATAGAGAGGTTAACGCCCAGCGGCTCTCGGAGTCCTGGCTGGCTCATAACAGTGTCCGGCTCGGACTCCTAACTATTCTTGCCTTACGCTACAAGTCTTGCTCTAACGGCGGTTTATAACTACAGGCCTTAAGCCGCCTCCGGGTCTTAAGCCCATTATTGGCCCGCCGTCTTCAAGCTCGGTACTGGGCTTCGCGTGATGACCATTATGACGTAACCCGGCCCCTCATGGGCGGGTGACTCTAATGGTTATATCCTCAACAAGTTCTGGCTTGATGAAGTTCTTCACCTTGGTTACATCATCTCTGCCACGGGCATCGCGGTTAATCCCGCAAAGGTGTCTGTAGTTCTGGATTGGGAACCTCCTCAGAATGTCAAGCAGCTCCGCAGTTTTCTTGGTCTTGCAAGCTATTGCCGAAGATTCGTTGAGAATTTCTCTAAGATTGCAAAACCTCTTTCCAACCTCCTCCAGAAGCATGTGAAGTATGTTTGGACTCCTGAGTGTGACGTTGCTTTCAACACTCTCAAAGAGAAACTCGTCACAGCTCCTATCTTAACTCCTCCTGATGAATCCAAGCCATTTGAAGTTTTCTGTGATGCTTCTCTTCAAGGTCTCGGTGCTGTGTTAATGCAAGAGAAGAAAGTTGTGGCCTATACCTCTCGTCAGTTGAAGCCCAACGAAAAGAACTACCCCACTCACGATCTTGAGTTGGCGGCAGTTGTCCATGCATTAATAACATGGAGACATCTCTTGTTGGGAAGGAAAGTGGACATATTCACCGATCACAAGAGTCTCAAGTACATCATCACTCAGCCCAACCTTAACCTCAGGCAAACTCGATGGGTCGAAATGATTCAAGAGTACAATCCGAGTATTGAATATACTCCAGGCAAAGCCAACGTCATTGCAGATGCTTTGAGCAGGAAAGCTTATTGCAACAGCTTAATTCTCAAGCCTTTTCAACCGGATCTTTGTGAAGCTTTCTGCAAACTCAATCTCCAAGTTGTTCCTCAAGGTTTTCTTGCCAACCTCCTAGTCTCTCCTACTTTGGAAGATCAAATTCGTGAGGCACAACTCCTTGATGACATGGTGAAGAAGGTGAAATGTGGTATCGACAAGGGCATTTCCAAGTACAAGTTCTATCGCATTGATGACAGAGACACTTTATTCTTCGAGGACCGGATTTTGGTTCCCAAAGGTGATCTAAGGAAGGTCATAATGAACGAAGCGCACAATTCTCTCGTTTCCATTCATCCTGGAAGTACGAAGATGTACCATGACCTCAAGCAGCCGTATTGGTGGACTCGAATGAAGCGAGAAATTGCTCAATTCGTGAATGAATGTGATGTTTGTAGAAGGGTGAAAGCAGAACACCAACGACCAGCTGGTCTCCTCCAACCTCTTTCCATTCCAGAATGGAAGTTTGATCATATCGAAATGGACTTCGTGACTGGTTTTCCAAAGTCCAAGCGTGGAAATGATGCTATCTTCGTTGTCATCGACAAGCTTACTAAAGTGGCTCATTTTCGTCCAATCAAAGAATCTATCACAGCAGCTCAGTTGGCAGAGCTATACACCTCCAGGATTGTCTCCTTGCATGGCATTCCACAATTGATTTATTCAGATCATGGAAGCATTTTCACTTCTAAGTTCTGGGATTCCTTCCAGAAGGCCATGGGCACCAACATTCGCTTCAGCACAGCTTTCTATCCTCAAACAAGTGGCCAAGTCTAGCGAGTCAATCAAATCCTTGAAGATATGCTCAGGGCTTGTGTCATTTCCTTTGGCATGAAGTGGGAAGATTGTCTTCCATATGCCGAGTTCTCCTACAACAACAACTTCCAAGCGAGTTCGGGCAAGGCCCCATTCGAAATTCTCTATGGCAGGAAGTGCCGTACTCCTCTCAATTGGTCAGAGACTGGTGAACGCCAACTTCTTGGCAATGACTTAATAACAGAGGCTGAAGAAATGTGTAAAGTCATCTGTGAAAATCTCAAAGCCGCGCAATCACGTCAAAAGAGTTACTATGATAGCAAGCACCGTGACTTGGCTTTCGAGATCGGAGACCATGTCTACCTCCGCGTCTCTCCGATGAAAGGCACTCGTCGCTTCGGTATCAAAGGGAAGCTTGCCCCTAGATACGTGGGTCCTTTCAAGATCATTGGCAAAAGAGGCAACCTCGCCTATCAACTTGAGCTTCCCTCCAACTTCGCGAATGTGCACGATGTGTTCCACGTGTCACAGCTTCGTAAGTGCTTCAAGACTCCTGAGCGCACCATCAACTTCGAAGAGATCGACCTCCAAGAAGATCTGTCCTATCATGAGCACCCCGTTGCTATTCTTGAGGAAACTGAGCGCAAAACTCGAAACAAGTCAATCAAATTCCTGAAAGTGAAGTGCTTTCACCATTTCGACCGAGAAGCCACCTGGGAGCGCGAGGACCACCTCCGTTCCGAATATCCAGAGTTCTTTCAGTCCTTGATCTCGGGACGAGATCCTCTCGTAGTGGTGGAGTGTTGTAACACCCCGGATGTAACTTTCCATATTTGTAACTCAGGCTCTTGCCATTTTCGGCTATGTGTTATGATATTCCCTTCATGGCCGGGTTTTGTCTTTTGTTTTGCATTTTGTTCTTGTCAGGCATTTCATATCATGTCATCATGTGCATCTCATTTGCATACGTGTTCGTCTCATGCATCCGAGCTTTTTCCCCGTTGTCCGTTTTGCGTTCCGACACTCCCACGTGCACCGGCGCACCCCTCTTGTCTCTTCTCGTGAGCGGGTGTTAAACGTTCTCGGAATGGACCGAGGTTTGCCAAGTGGCCTTGGTATACCACGGGTAGACCACCTGTCAAGTTTCATTCCATTTGGAGGTCGTTGATGCTCCAACGGTTAACCGGGTAACCGCGAAGGCCTCCTGTGTGTTGCAGCCCAACACCCCTTCAAATCAGCCCAATAACCCACCTAAGTCACTTCCATGCTCTCCGCCGTTCGATCACGATCGTGTGGGCGAAAACCGCACTCCATTTGGAGTCTCCTAGCTCCCTCTACCTATAAATATGTGAGCCTCCCTGAAATCCCGCAGTCCAAAAAAAAACCCTAGATCCGCCCCTCCGCGCGCCGGACGTGTCCGTCCGCGCCGGACGAAGCCGCCGCCGCCCCGAGCCAACGGGCGCGTGACACGTGTCCCGCGCCGCCGGCCCGCGGGGCCCGACCGCCGCCGCCCGCGCCGCCCGAGCGACGCCCCGCCGCCCGCCGCTGTCGGCGCCTCCGCCGCCTCCACTGCCTCCGCCCGCGCCCACCTCGACCTTGGAGCCCGTCGCCGTCCACGCCCGCGCTCCGTTTCCAGCGCTCGTCCCCGGCCGCCGGCGCCTCCTTCCTCGCCGCCCAAGCCTCGGATCCGGCGAGATCCGGCCGCCGTTGTCCTCTCCGCCGCACCTCGGTTCGCGCGCGCCCCGAACCCTAGATCTGCAGGTTGCCCGAGATTTTCTCTAAGTCCTTATTTTCTTACATTCTAGAGCCCTATTCATGGTATCATAACTCTTTGCGTACTGCTTCGTTTCGCGCGTGTAATATGTCGAAATGTTCATTACGAGATATTCTTAATTTTGTTGCATTGGGCCACGCTCGTTTGAGTCCACATTGATGCCCAAATCTCTGATGCAAGAGTGCTAAGTGATGTTTACTGCTGTCTGTTAACAAAACTTAGTGTTTTGTTATTTTTGTTGCATTTAATGTGTGCATCTTATGAACATGAGCTCTACATGTGTTTTGATCTATGACATTCTATCTTAACAGAGGTGTATACCATGTATTTTTGTGATCTATGTGGTGACTAGCACAAGCATGCAAACTAGGCTTCGTGATGTTTCTGTTTTCAGAGACTTAGAATTTTGCCGAGTCTTTAACTGCTGATATTTTTATGCCATGTAAACTTGATCCTACAGAGAGCTCCATGCTTAGTTTCAGATACTTCAGTAAGGATGTTTTGAACATATGGTAATGCTCTATCCATCCATGTCTCGTTTTGCAATTTTGGAGGGCCCTAGCGTGTCTCAATCTTGCTCTACTTTTGCTATAAAATGTTTCTGGCAGTATGTTACATGATATTCGATTTTGCCAAGGTTGTTGTAGTTGATCCATGCATGCTATGAACTTGATCTTGCCGTGATTAGCTTCATGAACATGTCTTCTTCCTGTAGGTATGCTTGTTTTGCCATGATTTACTTTGCGATGAGGTAATCAAGCTCACCAAGATGCCTTCATAATACTGTTTCTGCCAAGATGAGTGAAATCTGTTAACGAAACTTGCTATGTTTACATGGGTGCCATCATATCTTCTGTGCCTTTTTGGCTCATACTTAGTAAGGGATTTTTGTGCTATGCATTTAGTATATTCATGTCGTGCCTTGTTTTGCTATGATATGTTCCAATAGCATGTTGATTTCTTGCTCTGAACAATGCTACCTGATGCTGTTTATGCCATGTCCTGTAATTTTCTCCAAGTCTGTGAAGTTGATATCTTTTGCTCTTTTGCCATGTTTGTTTGAACCTTCTCTTGTGAGATTTAGGCGTAGCTCAGTGTTCATCTTTTGTCAAGCATCTCTTGTAGATCACTGCCATATGCTTTGTTGCTATGTTGTGGTTCTGTAGCATAGTTACTTGATGTATTCTAACTGGTATCATGCTGTTAATCGCAGAATCGTGTCATTCTTGTTTTGCTTGCCATTTGCAAACCGTGCATCTGTTTCCGGTGATCTTCATATCGATTTCAACCAAAATCATCTCATCTTTCCAGCGGCATACTTGGTTTGCCAAGTTGATGCCTTGTTCATTATTTTCCCTTCCGGAGCACACATATGCATAGCATATCACATCTCGCATATCATGCATGTTTTGCATCATGTTGCTTGTGCATTGCACCGTGTTTGATCGTGGTTCCATTGCTTGTGTTCTTGCTTTGGGTAGAGCCGGGAGACGAGTACATGAACGAGGAACCTGTAGAGAACGCTTACGAGGATCAAGCTCTCGACAACTCTGAGAACCTTGCAGGCAAGATGACCATACCCTCGAAATCACTTCTATCTTTGTTTTGCTAGTTGTTTGCTCTATTGCTATGTTGCACTACCTACCACTTGCTATATCATGCCTCCCATGTTGCCATGTCAAGCCTCTAACCATCCTTTCCTAGAAAACCGTTGTTTGGCTAAGTTACTGCTTTTGCTCAGCCTTTCTTATAGCGTTGCTAGTTGCAGGTGAAGTTGATGTTGGTTCCATGTTGGAACATGGATATTTTTTTGTGATATCACAATATCTCTTATTTTAATTAATGCATCTATATACTTGGTAAAGGGTGGAAGGCTCGGCCTTATGCCTAGTGTTTTGTTCCACTCTTGCCGCCCTAGTTTCCGTCATACCGGTGTTATGTTCCTTGATTTTGCGTTCCTTACACGGTTGGGTGATTTATGGGACCCCCTTGACAGTTCACCTTGAATAAAACTCCTCCAGCAAGGCCCAACCTTGGTTTTACATTTGCCTACCTAAGCCTTTTTTCCTTGGGTTTTCGCGAGCCCGAGGGTCATCTTTATTTTAACCCCCGGGCCAGTGCTCCTTCGAGTGCTGGTCCAAACCGAGCGATGTCCAGCGCCCCCTGGGCAACCAGGGTCTATGCCAACCCAACGTCTTGCTCATCCGGTGTGCCCTGAGAACGAGATATGTGCAGCTCCTATCGGGATTTGTCGGCACATCGGGCGGCTTTGCTGGTCTTGTTTTATTATTGTCGAAATGTCTTTTAAACCGGGATTCCGAGACTGATCGGGTCTTTCTGGGAGAAGGTTAATCCTTCGTTGACCGTGAGAGCTTATAATGGGCTAAGTTGGGACACCCCTGCAGGGTATTATCTTTCGAAAGCCGTGCCCACGGTTATGAGGTAGATGGGAATTTGTTAATGTCCGGTTGTAGAAAACTTGACACTTGACTTTAAATAAAATACATCAACCGCGTGTGTAACCGTGATGGTCTCTTTTCGGCGGAGTCCGGGAAGTGAACACAGCTTGGGTTATGCATGAACGTAAGTAGCTTCTTGATCACTTCTAGATTCTCGACCGATGCGTTGCTTCTCTTCTCGCTCTCATTTGCGTATGTTAGCCACCATATATGCTTAGTGCTTGCCGCAGCTCCACCATACTACTCCATCCTTCCTATAAGCTTAAATAGTCTTGATCTCGCGGGTGTGAGATTGCTGAGTCCTCGTGACTCACAGATTCTACCAAAACAGTTGCAGGTGCCGAGGATACCTATGCAGATGACGCAATCGAGCTCAAGTGGGAGTTCGACGAGGACCGTGGTCGTTACTATGTTTCGTTTCCTGATGATCAGTAGTGGAGCCCAGTTGGGACGATCGGGGATCTAGCATTTGGGGTTGTCTTCTTTCATTTTGGTTCCGTAGTTGGACCTTGATTGTACTCTGAATGATGTATGTTTATTTTATGCATTGTGTGAAGTGGCGATTGTAGGCCAACTCTTTATCCCATTCTTGTTCATTACATGGGATTGTGTGAAGATGACCCTTCTTGCGACAATACCTACAATGCGGTTATGCCTCTAAGTCATGCCTCGACACGTGGGAGATATAGCCGCATCATGGGCGTTACAGAAGTGCCTCCTCATTACGCACAAAAAAATGAATACTCCCCCTGCCAGCTGGAACCCAGCATAGTGGGAGGCTGACTTGTGGGCCTACCAAGTTGTCGGGGACGGAGGGCTTTGTCAACTTAGTCAATATGAATGATTCTAGCTCCTGTTACCGTACGATGTTCATCCAACAGCCGTGTGCTTCTTCAACCTCTGGTCTTCTTGCTCCAGCCGCCCAAACCAGCGCCGGTCGTGCCGCGTGCTCCTGCCTCCCGTGGCCGGCTGTGATGCCGCGGAGGCCTCACCGCCCCCTACTACTCCCACTGCTGGCCAGGCCATCCCTCTACTCACCCACACCCCCTGTTATTCTGCGGCGACAGCAGCCTCACACCGCAGCCGAACCAGTGAACCCTCGTACTCCTCTTCGCGTGGGCATCCACTACTGCGTCTTCCCCGGCTCCGAGTCGTCCCCTTCCTAGTCCTCGCCGTCATCCACCGCCGTGGTTCTCTCGGCGCGGCGTGGTCTACGTGGTCAAGGAACGACTTCCATCGGACGTGGACTGTATGTGGAGAGGCTCACAGCTGGGTCCACGGCCGCAGCAAGGAAGTGCCTCCTTATTACGCGCAAAATAATGATTCCTCCACCTGATAGCGGGGACCCACCGGACAGGCCACCGTATTTCATGAAAAAACGTTTCCCCCTGACTGCTGGGACCCACCAGCTACATCTTCGCACGCAAGGAAGTGCGTCCGGGCAAAAAAATGATTCGCCCTCCTGACTGCTGGGACCCACCAGCTACATCTTCGCACGCAAGGAAGTGCGTCCGGGCAAAAAAAATGATTCGCCCCCCTGACTGCTGGGACCCACCAGCTACATCTTCGCACGCAAGGAAGTGCCTGACAGTCGGGACCCACCTGGTCGAAGCGTACGTAGCGTTGTCATTCTGGTCGCGAATGTGTACGTACATATATACTGGTGGATGTAGAGGCGCGCACGTGTCGTAATAGAGGCGCGTACGTGTCGTAGTAGAGGCGCGCACGTAGCATGTACACGTACGTACAGAGGCCAGGGTGCAAGAAAGAAAATACGGCCACGTATGTGTACATACGGGCGGGGTCTCGAACGCATACTCGCTCATACGTACAGCCAGGGCTCGTGTACATGGCTGGGTTGGAACGGAGAAACAGCGTCGTCATCGTGTTCATGGGGAGGCAATGGAATGCGTCGTGTTCATGGGAAGGCAACAGAATGCGTCGTGTTCATGGGGAGGCAACGGAGTGCGTCGTGTTCATCGGCAGGCTACGGAACGCGTGGGAGCCAACCGGCTGGGTCGGAACGGAATGCGTGGTCGTGTTCATCGGGAGGGCTTGGACGGAACAGGCGATGGAAACGAGGCCTGGCGTACCGCAAAAAACGGAGGAAACGGACCTCCTATGTTCGGAACGGGGTCCTGTTGATCGGGAGGGGTGTGGCTGAAGGAAATATGCCCTAGAGGCAATAATAAAGTTGTTATTTATTTCCTTATATCATGATAAATGTTTATTATTCATGCTAGAATTGTATTAACCGGAAACATAATACATGTGTGAATACATAGACAAACAGAGTGTCACTAGTGTGCCTCTACTTGACTAGCTCGTTGATCAAAGATGGTTATGTTTCCTAGCCATTGACATGAGTTGTCATTTGATTAATGGGATCACATCATTAGGAGAATGATGTGATTGACTTTACCCATTCCGTTAGCTTAGCACTCGATCATTTAGTATGTTGCTATTGCTTTCTTCATGACTTATACATGTTCCTATGACTATGAGATTATGCAACTCCCGTTTACCGGAGGAACACTTTGTGTGCTACCAAATGTCACAACGTAACTGGGTGATTATAAAGGTGCTCTACAGGTGTCTCCGAAGGTACTTGTTGGGTTGGCGTATTTCAAGATTAGGATTTGTCACTCCGATTGTCGGAGAGGTATCTCTGGGCCCTCTCGGTAATGCACATCACTTAAGCCTTGCAAACATTGCAACTAATGAGTTAGTTGTGGGATGATGTATTACGGAACGAGTAAAGAGACTTGCCGGTAACGAGATTGAACTAGGTATTGAGATACCGACGATCGAATATCGGGCAAGTAACATACCGATGACAAAGGGAACAACGTATGTTGTTATGTGGTTTGACCGATAAAGATCTTCGTAGAATATGTGGGAGCCAATATGAGCATCTAGGTTCCGCTATTGGTTATTGACTGGAGATGTGTCTCGGTCATGTCTACATAGTTCTCGAACCCGTAGGGTCCGCACGCTTAAAGTTCGATGACGGTTATATTATGAGTTTATGTGTTTTGATGTATCGAACGTAGTTCGGAGTCCCGGATGAGATCTGGGACATGACGAGGAGTCTCGAAATGGTCGAGACGTAAAGATCGATATATTGGACGACTATATTCGGACATCGGAAAGGTTCCGAGTGATTCGGGTATTTATCGGAGTACCGGGGAGTTACGGGAATACGGGAAAGAAGTATTGGGCCTTAATGGGCCTTAGTGGGAAGGAGAGGCAGCAGCCAGGAGGTGGCGCGCGCCCCTCCCAAGCCCAGTCCGAATTGGACAAGGGGTTTGGGGCGCGGCCCCCCTCTCCCTTCCTTCTCCTCTTCCCCCCTTTCCCCCCTTCTCCTAGTTGGACTAGGAAAGGAGGAAACCTACTCCAACTAGGAGTAGGAATCCTACTCCCTTGGCGCGCCCCTCCGAGGGCCGGCCTCCTCCTCCCTTGCTCCTTTATGTACGGGGGCAAGGGGGCACCCCATAGATACAACAATTGATCGTTTGATCTTTTTAGCCGTGTGCGGTGCCCCCCTCTACCATAGTCCACCTCGATAATACTGTAGCGGTGCTTAGGCGAGCCCTGCGTCGGTAGAACATCATCATCGTCACCACGCCGTCGTGCTGACGAAACTCTCCCTCAACACTCGGCTGGATCGGAGTTCGAGGGACGTCATCGGGCTGAACGTGTGCTGAACTCGGAGGTGTCGTACGTTCGGTACTTGATCGGTCGGATCGTGAAGACGTACGACTACACTCTCCCCTCTCGTTGCTATGCATCACCATGATCTTGCGTGTGCGTAGAAATTTTGTGAAATTACTACGTTCCCCAACAGTGGCATCCGAGCCAGGTTTTATGCGCAGATGTCATATGCACGAGTAGAACACAAGTGAGTTGTGGGCGATATAAGTCATACTGCTTACCAGCATGTCATACTTTGGTTCGGCGGTATTGTTGGATGAAGCGGCCCGGACCGACATTACGCGTACGCTTACGCGAGACTGGTTCTACCGACGTGCTTTGCACATAGGTGGCTGGCGGGTGTCAGTTTCTCCAACTTTAGTTGAACCGAGTGTGGCTACGCCCGGCCCTTGCGAAGGTTAAAACAGCACCAACTTGACAAACTATCGTTGTGGTTTTGATGCGTAGGTAAGAACGGTTCTTGCTAAGCCCGTAGCAGCCACGTAAAACTTGCAACAACAAAGTAGATGACGTCTAACTTGTTTTTGCAGGGCATGTTGTGATGCGATATCTACTATATGATTCACGCTCGACCTTTCGGTCTCCGTGTTCCGAGGCCATATCTGTTATATGCTAGGCTCGTCAAGCTTAACCTGAGTATTCCACGTCTGCAACTGTTTTGCACCCGTTGTATTTGAACGTAGAGCCTATCACACCCGATCATCACGTGGTGTCTCAGCACGAAGAACTTTCGCAACGGTGCATACTCAGGGAGAACACTTATACTTTGATAATTTAGTGAGGGATCATCTTATAATGCTACCGTCAATCAAAGCAAGATAAGATGAATAAAAGATAAACATCACACGCAATCAATATAAGTGATATGATATGGCCATCATCATCTTGTGCTTGTGATCTCCATCTCCGAAGCACCGTCATGGTTTAGTTGATATGGATCACGTGATCACTTAGAGGATTAGAGGGATGTCTATCTAAGTGGGAGTTCTTAAGTAATATGATTAATTGAACTTAAATTTATCATGAACTTAGTCCTGGTAGTATTAGCATATCTATGTTGTAGATCAATAGCTCGCGTTTAGCTCCCCTATTTTATTTTTGATATGTTCCTAGAGAAAACTAAGTTGAAAGATGTTAGTAGCAATGATGCGGATTCGATCCGTGATCTGAGGTTTATCCTCATTGCTGCATAGAAGAATTATGTCCTTGATGCACCGCTAGGTGACAGACCTATTGCAGGAGCAGCTACAGACGTTATGAACGTTTTGACAAAAGCTCGGTATGATGACTACTTGATAGTTAAGTACACCATGCTTTAAGGCTTAGAACCGGGACTTCAAAAATGTTTTGAATGCCACAGAGCATATAAAATGTTCCAAGAGTTGAAATTGGTATTTCATACTCATGCCCGTGTCGAGAGGTATGGACCTCTGACAGTACTTGGCCTACAAGATGGAGGAGAATAGCTCAACCAGTGAGCATGTGCTCAGATTGTCTGGGTACAACAATTGCTTGAATCAAGTGGGAGTTAATCTTCCAGATAAGATAGTAATTGACAGAATTCTCTAGTCACTAT
This sequence comes from Aegilops tauschii subsp. strangulata, assembly GCF_002575655.3. Classification (NCBI taxonomy): domain Eukaryota; kingdom Viridiplantae; phylum Streptophyta; class Magnoliopsida; order Poales; family Poaceae; genus Aegilops; species Aegilops tauschii. Next base: position 53,677,064 of record NC_053039.3, read on the forward strand.
CACCAAGTTACTAGAACTTCGTGATGAACTATAATTTTTAAGGGATGACGAAAGTAATTCCCGAGCTCTTCGCGATGCTAAAATCGACGAAGGTAGAAATCAAGAAAGAGCATCAAGTGTTGATGGTTAACAAGACCACTAGTTTCAAGTAAAGGGACAAAGGGAAGAAAGGGGACCTTCAAGAAGAACGGCAAGCAAGCTGCTGCTCAAGTGAAAAAGCCCAAGTCTAGACCTAAGCCTGAAACTGAGTGCTTCTACTGCAAAGGGACTGGTCACTGGAAGCGGAACTGCCCCAAGTATTTGGTGGATAAGAAGGATGGCAAAGTGAACAAAGCTATATTTGATATACATGTTATTGATGTGTACTTTACTAGTGTTTATAGCAACCCCTCGGTATTTGATACTGGTTCAGTTGCTAAGAGTAGTAACTCGAAACGAGAGTTGCAGAATGAACAGAGACTAGTTAAGGGTGAAGTGCCGATGTGTATTGGAAGTGGTTCCAAGATTGATATGATCATCATCGCACACTCCCTATACTTTCGGGATTAGTGTTGAACCTAAAATAAATGTTATTTAGTGTTTGTGTTGAGCATGAATATGATTGGATCATGTTTATTGCAATATGGTTATTCATGTAAGTTAGAGAATAATTGTTGTTCTGTTTACATGAATAAAACCTTCTATGGTCATACACCCAATGAAAATGGTTTGTTGGATCTCGATCGTGGTGATACACATTTTCATAATATTGAAGCCAAAAGATGCAAAGTTAATAATGATAGTGCAACTTATTTGTGGCACTGCCGGTTAGGTCATATTGGTGTAAAGCGCATGAAGAAACTCCATGCTGATGGACTTTTAGAATCACTTGATTATGAATCACTTGATGCTTGCAAACCATGCCTCATGGGCAAGATGACTAAGACTTCGTTCTCCGGAACAATGGAGCGAGCAACTGACTTATTGGAAATAATACATACTGATGTATGCGGTCCGATTAGTGTTAAGGCTCACGACAAGTATCATTATTTTCTGACCTTCACAGATGATTTGAGCAGATATGGGTATATCTACTTGATGACACATAAAGTCTGAAACATTTGAAAAGTTCATATAATTTCAGAGTGAAGTGGAGAATCATCGTAACAAGAAAATAAAAGTTTCTACGATATTATCGCAGAGGTAAAATATTTGAGTTACGAGTTTGGCCTTCAGTTAAAACAATGTGAAATAGTTTCACTACTCACGCCACCTGGAACACCACAGTGTAATGGTGTGTCCGAACCTCATAACCGTACTTTATTAGATATGGTGCGATCTATGATGTCTCTTACCGATGTACCACTATCATTTTGGGGTTATGCATTAGAGACAGCTGCATTCACATTAAATAGGGCACCATCCAAATCCGTTGAGACGACACCGTATGAACTATGGTTTGGCAAGAAACCTAAGCTGTCGTTTCCTAAAGTTTGAGGTTGCAATTGAAAGATCGTGGATGTCGCCTAGAGGGGGTGAATAGGCGCTTTAAAATAATCACGGTTTAGGCTTGAACAAATGCGGAATAAACCTAGCGGTTAATTTGACAAGCACAAAACCTACAACGACTAGGCTCACCTATGTGCACCAACAACTTATGCTAAGCAAGATAAACAACTAAGTGATAGCAAGATATATGACAAGAAACAATATGGCTATCAGAAAGTAAAGTGCATAAGTAAAGGGCTCGGGTAAGAGATAACCGAGGCACGCGGAGACGACGATGTATCCCGAAGTTCACACCCTTGCGGATGCTAATCTCCGTTTGGAGCGGTGTGGAGGCACAATGCTCCCCAAGAAGCCACTAGGGCCACCGTAATCTCCTCACGCCCTCGCACAATGCAAGATGCCGTGATTCCACTAAGGGACCCTGGAGGGCGGTCACCGAACCCGTACAAATGGCAACCCTTGGGGGCGGTCACCGAACCCGTACACTTTGGCAACCCTTGGGGGCGGTCATCGAAACCCGTCAACTTGCTCGGGGTGATCTCCACAACCTAATTGGAGACCCCGACCCTTGCCCGGAGCTTTACACCACAATGATTGAGCTCCGAACACCACCAACCGTCTAGGGCGCCCAAGCACCCAAGAGGAACAAGCTCAAGGGTACCAAGCACCCAAGAGTAATAAGCTTCTCAACTTGTAACTTCCACGTATCACCGTGGAGAACTCAAACCGATGCACCAAATGCAATGGCAAGGGAACACGGAGTGCCCAAGTCCTTCTCTCTCAAATCCCACCAAAGCAACTAATGCTAGGGAGGGAAAAGAGAGGAAGAACAAGAAGGAGAACACCAAGAACTCCAAGATCTAGATCCAAGGGGTTCCCCTCACATAGAGGAGAAGTGATTGGTGGAAATGTGGATCTAGATCTCCTCTCTATTTTCCCTCAAAAACTAGCAAGAATCCATGGAAGGATTGAGAGTTAGCAAGCTCCAAGAAGGTCAACAATGGGGGAAGAACACGAGCTCAAAGGATAAGGTTCATTGGGGAAGAAGACCTCCTTATATAGTGGGGGGAACAATCCAACCGTTACCCCCCACACCAGCCCCGCAGAGAGCGGTACTACCGCTTGGCCAGTGGTACTACCGCTCCCCTCCGCGGTACTGCCGCTGGGGCCAGAGCGGTACTACCGCGGTGGTCAAGGCGGTACTACCGCATACGAGCGGTACTACGGCCCCCACTGCCGCGGCTAGTACCGTAAAACCCGACACGAAAAAGACCCCTCGAATCGAGGCGGTACTAGCACGATACCGCAGCGGTACTACGGCTGGGGGCTACCAGCGGTACTACCGCTCTGGAGCGGTACTACCGCTTGTAGCACCCAAGCGGTACTACCGCTCCCGCCCGCGGTACTACTGCTGAGACCAAAACTGCCATAACTTCTGCATATGAGCTCCGAATTGAGAAAACTCAAGCTTGTTAGATAGAAGACGACGAGTAGCATCAAAACAGCGAAGAGGCAAGGAAGGTATGCCAACAAATAGAGGAGTGAAACCTCCAACCGAGAAGAACCGGCATAACCTTCCAACATCGAAAACATCATAGAAGATGCGAGTGAACTCCGTTTTCGATGAACTCGAGCTTGTCATCTAGATGACCATAAGCTCCAAAACTCACAAAGAGAAAAACCAAACAAGAACCAATAAAGATGATGCAAGGATGCAATGGTTTGAGCTCTCTATGAACGATACGATCAAGCTACTCATCGAGAGCCCCCCTTGATAGTACGGCAATCGATAACCCGGTCTCCCAACTACCATCATGAGACCGGTAAAATAGAAAACCTATCAAGAGCAAACCTTTGCCTTGCACATGGTCCACTTGAGCTAGATGATGACGATCTTGACTCCCTCAAGTTGGACCACCTTTCTTGGTTGCGTCGGCTCGATGAAGACTAGTTGATTGCTCCCCCATACTCCACTATGGGTGAGCCACTCTTCCGCACATCTTCACAAGTCCATTGTCACCACAATGGATGGCAAGCTTCAAGCATTTGATCTCTTCATGATGCTTCACTTGAACTTGCACACCGCAACCTAACCCCACAAAGAACTCTCACGAAGACCATTGGTTAGTACACAAAGCGTAATTGACAATGCTTACCATACCATGGGATCGCTTGATCCCTCGGTACATCTTGTGCGCTTTGTGTGTTGATCAACTTGATTCACTCTTGAATTAGTCTTGATCAACCTTGACTCTTTCCAACTCTCTTCATTTGGATGATGTCTTGAAGGTAAACATGAATGATCACACAACCTTCTTCTTCAAGACATGCTTGCAATAAGCTCAACTCTCACATGACCAATCTTTGGATAATTCCTTAATAACACATTGGTCACCACATAAACTCCTTGAAACCACCACATGGACTTCAAGAAATGCCTATGGACAAATCCTTCAAATATAACTCAAGGCAACCATTAGTCCATAGAGATTGTCATTAATTACCAAAACTAAACATGGGGGCACCGCATGTTCTTTCAGCAATGCTTATGTGAAAAAGTTTCAACCTGATAAGCTCAAACCCAAATCGGAGAAGTGCGTCTTCAAGGATACCCAAAAGAAAATGTTGGGTACACCTTCTATCACAGATCCGAAGGCAAGATACTCGTTGCTGAGAATGGATCCTTTCTAGAGGAGGAGTTTCTCTCGAAAGAAGTGAGTGGGAGGAAAGTAGAACTTGATGAGGTAACTGTACCTGCTCCCTTATTGGAAAGTAGTTCATCACAGAAATATGTTCCTGTGACTCCTACACCAATTGGTGAGGAAGCTAATGATGATGATCATGTAACTTCAGATCAAGTTACTACCGAACCTCGTAGGTCAACCAGAGTGAGATCCGCACCAGAATGGTACGGCAATCCTATTCTGGAGGTCATGTTACTTGACCATGACGAACCTACGAACTATGAGGAAGCGATGATGAGCCCAAATTCCGCGAAATGGTTTGAGGCCATGAAATCTTAGATGGGATCCATGTATGAGAACAAAGTATGGACTTTGATTGACTTGCCCAAATGATCGGCGAGCCATTGAGATTAAATGGATCTTCAAGAGGAAGACGGACGCTCATAGTTGTGTTACTATCTACAAAGCTAGAATTGTCGCAAAAGGTTTTCGACAAGTTCAAGGTGTTGACTACGATGAGAGTTTCTCACCCGTATCTATGCTTAAGTCTGTCCGAATCATGTTAGCAGTTGCCGCATTTTATGAAATCTGGTAAAAGGATAAACAAAACTGCATTCCTTAATGGATTTATTAAAGAAGAGTTGTATATGATGCAACCAGAAGGTTTTGTCGATCCTAAAGGTGTTAACAAAATGTGCAAGCTCCAGCGATCCATCTATGGACTGGTGCAAGCATCTTAGAGTTGGAATATAGTTTTATACAGACTTGCGGTGAAGCCTGTATTTACCAGAAAGTGAGTGGGAGCACTACAGCATTTCTGATATGTATATGTGAATGACATATTGTTGATCGGAAATAATGTAGAATTATTCTGCAAAGCATAAAGAAGTGTTTGAAAGGAGTTTTTGAAAGAAAGACCTCGGAGAAGCTGCTTACATATTGAGCATCAAGATCTATAGAGATAGATCAAAACACTTGATAAGTTTTTTTCAATGAGTACATACCTTGACAAGATTTTGAAGTAGTTCAAAATGGAACAGTCAAAGAAAGAGTTCTTGCCTGTGTTACAAGGTGTGAAATTGAGGACTCAAAGCCCGACCACGGCAGAAGATAGAAAGAGAATGAAAGTCATTCCCTATGCCTCAGCCATATGTTCTATAAAGTATGCCATGCTGTGTACCAGATCTATTGTATACCCTACACTGATTTTGGCAAGGGAGTACAATAGTGATCTAGGAGTAGATCACTGGACAGCGGTCAAAATTATCCTTTGTGGAATAAGGAGGTGACAAAAAGGTTCGTCGTAAAGGATTACGTCAATGCAAGTTTTGACACTGATCCAGATGACTCTAAGTCTCAATCTGGATACATATTGAAAGTGGGAGCAATTAGCTAGAGTAGCTCCGTGCAGAGTATTGTAGACATAGAATATTTGCAAAATACATACGGCTCTGAATGTGGCAGACCCGTTGACTAAACTTCTCTCACAAGCAAAACATGATCACACTTAGTACTCTTTGGGTGTTAATCACATAGCGATGTGAACCAGATTACTGACTCTAGTAAACCCTTTGGGTGTTAGTCACATGACGATGTGAACTATGGGTGTTTAATCACATGGTGATGTGAACTATTGGTATTAAATCACATGATGATGTGAACTAGATTATTGACTCTAGTGCAACTGGGAGACTGAAGGAAATATGCCCTAGAGGCAATAATAAAGTTATTATTTATTTCCTTATATCATGATAAATGTTTATTATTCATGCTAGAATTGTATTAACCGGAAACATAATACATGTGTGAATACATAGACAAACAGAGTGTCACTAGTATGCCTCTACTTGACTAGCTCGTTGATCAAAGATGGTTATGTTTCCTAGCCATTGACATGAGTTGTCATTTGATTAACGGGATCACATCATTAGGAGAATGATGTGATTGACTTGAACCATTCCGTTAGCTTAGCACTCGATCGTTTAGTATGTTGCTATTGCTTTCTTCATGACTGATACATGTTCCTATGACTATGTGATTATGCAACTCCCGTTTACCGGAGGAACAGTTTGTGTGCTACCAAACGTCATAACGTAACTGGGTGATTATAAAGGTGCTCTACAGGTGTCTCCGAAGGTACTTGTTGGGTTGGCGTATTTCGAGATTAGGATTTGTCACTCCGATTGTCGGAGAGGTATCTCTGGGCCCTCTCGGTAATGCACATCACTTAAGCCTTGGAAGCATTGCAACTAATGAGTTACTTGTGGGATGATGTATTACGGAACGAGTAAAGAGACTTGCCGGTAACGAGATTGAACTAGGTATTGAGATACCGACGATCGAATCTCGGGCAAGTAACATGTCGATGACAAAGGGAACAACGTATGTTGTTATGCGGTTTGACCGATAAAGATCCTCGTAGAATATGTGGGAGCCAATATGAGCATCCAGGTCCCGCAATTGGTTATTGACCGGAGATGTGTCTCGGTCATGTCTACATAGTTCTCGAACCCGTAGGGTGCGCACGCTTAAAGTTCGATGACGGTTATATTATGAGTTTATGTGTTTTGATGTACCGAAGGTAGTTCGGAGTCCCGGATGAGATCGGGGACATGACGGGGAGTCTCGAAATGGTCGAGACGTAAAGATCGATATATTGGACGACTATATTCGGACATCGAAAAGGTTCCGAGTGATTCGGTTATTTTTTGGAGTACCGGGGAGTTACGGGAATACGGGAAAGAAGTATTGGGCCTTAATGGGCCTTAGTGGGAAGGAGAGGCAGCAACCAGGAGGTGGCGCCCGCCCCTCCCAAGCCCAGTCCGAATTGGACAAGGGGTTTGGGGCGTGGCCCCCCTGTCCCTTCCTTCTCCTCTTCCCCCTTTCCCCGCTTCTCCTAGTTGGACTAGGAAAGGAGGAAACCTACTCCAACTAGGAGTAGGAATCCTACTCCCTTGGCGTGCCCCTCCTAGGGCCAGCCTCCTCCTCCCTTGCTCCTTTATATACGGGGGCAAGGCGGCACCCCATAGATACAACAATTGATCATTTGATCTTTTTAGCCGTGTGCGGTGCCCCCCTCCACCATAGTCCACCTCGATAATACTGTAGCGGTGCTTAGGCGAAGCCCTGCGTCTGTAGAACATCATCATCGTCACCGCGGCGTCGTGCTCACGAAACTCTGCCTCAACACTCGGCTGGATCGGTGTTCGAGGGACGTCATCGGGCTGAATGTGTGCTGAACTCGGAGGTACCGTACGTTCGGTACTTGATCGGTCGGATCGTGAAGACGTACGACTACATCAACCGCGTTATGCTAACGCTTCCGCTTTCGGTCTACGAGGGTACGTGGACAACACTCTCCCCTCTCGTTGATATGCATCACCATGATCTTGCGTGTGCGTAGAATTTTTTTGAAATTACTACGTTCCCCAACAGTGGCGTACCGCAAAACGGAGGAAACGGACCTCCTACGGTTGAAACGGGGATCCTGTTGATCGGGAGGGGTGTGGCGTACCGCAAAACGGAGGAAACGGACCTCCTACGGTCGAAACGGGGGTCCTGTTGATCGGGAGGGGTGTGGCGTAACGCAAAACGGACGAAACGGACCTCCTACGGTCGAAACGGGGGTCCTGTTGATCGGGAGGGGTGTGGCGTACCGCAAAACGGACGGAACGGACCTCCTACGGTCGAAACGGGGGTCCTGTTCATCGGGAGGGGTGTGGCGATCCGCAAAACGGGACTCCACGGGATACTGTTCATCTCCACCGTCGACCTCCTCCAGCCTCCACGAGCTCCTGTTCATCCAGCCTCCACCGCGCGCTACTCCACCGGCTACTGTTGAACCACCCCTCCACGGGCACCCCTCCACCGTCTACTGTTCATCCAGCCCTCCACACCACGGGGTCCTGTTCAACCACCCCTCCACGGGCACCCCTCCACCGTCTACTGTTCATCCAGCCTCCACACCACGGGGTCCTGTTCATCCAAAGGCAACGCCACCGCTCACTGTTCATCCAACCCCCCCGCAACGCTCACTGTTCATCCAATCGATCAGCTTCAGTTAGCAGCAGTAGCGAAGGAATCGCTCGATCGGGTTCAGTTAACAGCCATCGATCGATCGCTCGGGTTCAGTAACGCGTAGCCTGCAGTGCAATCGCTCGAGTTCAGTTAGAGCCCAACGCCTCGCTCGGGTTCAGTTAGAGCCAACGCCTCGCACACACGTGCGTACGTGTACGAGAGAAACGCGCATCGCTCGGCCCCCGACCTCCCACCGTAACCGGGAACTCCCCAAAATTCCCCCCCCCCTCGCTTCTACCACGGTTTTTTCCGTCATGGACGGACCAAAGAATGTCATGCAGCTACGTCTCCGGCCCGCCCAGGACGAAAAGCCCATTTTCTGTCATGATTTTTTGTCATAGAAGTAGGAGCCCACCACATCTATGATGATACCGGGTTTTGTCACAATTATTGTCATAGAAGTTTCATATGTATGACAGAAAAATATTTCGTTCGGCCCAAAATGTCACGGATGTGTCTTTTTTTGTAGTGCTAAAGTGTGCCTTGCCAAGAGTTAGTCAAGGGGTACAAGAGTGATCCAGGAATGGATCACATGACAGCGGTCGAACTTATCCTTAGTAACTAGTGGACTAAGGAATTTTCTCGATTATGGAGGTGGCAAAAGAGTTCGTCGTAAAGGGTTACGTCAATGCAAACTTTGGCACTAATCCGGATGACTCTGAGTAGTAAACTAGATTCGTATAGTAGAGCAGTTATTTGGAATAGCTCCAAGTAGCGCGTGGTAGCTGCATCTACAAGATGACATAGAGATTTGTAAAGCACACACGGATCTGAAAGGTTCAGAACCGTTGACTAATAACCTCTCTCACAAGCGAGATATGAACAAACCCCATGGGTGTTGGATTCATTACAATCACATAGTGATGTGAACTAGATTATTGACTGTAGTGCAAGTGGGAGACTGTTGGAAATATGCCCTAGAGGCAATAATAAAATGGTTATTATTGTATTTCCTTGTTCATGATAATTGTCTATTGTTCATGCTATAATTGTATTAACTGGAAACCGTAATACATGTGTGAATACATAGACCAGAACATGTCCGTAGTAAGCCTCTATTTGACTAGCTCGTTGATCAATAGATGGTTATGGTTTCCTGACCATGGACATTGGATATCATTGATAACGGGATCACATCATTTGGAGAATGATGTGATGGACAAGACCCAATCCTAAGCATAGCACAAGATCGTGTAGTTCGTTTGCTAGAGCTTTTCTAATGTCAAGTATCATTTCCTTAGACCATGAGATTGTGCAACTCCCGGATACCGTAGGAGTGTTTTGTGTGTATCAAACGTCACAACGTAACTGGGTGACTATAAAGGTGCACTACAGGTATCTCCGAAAGTGTCTGTTGGGTTGGCATGAATCGAGACTGGGATTTGTCACTCCGTATGACAGAGAGGTATCTCTGGGCCCACTCGGTAATGCATCATCATAATGATGTCAACGTGACTAAGGAGTTAGCCACGGGATCATGTGTTACGGAACGAGTAAAGAGACTTGCCGGTAATGAGATTGAACGAGGTATTGGGATACCAATGATCGAATCTCGGGCAAGTAACATACCGGTGGACAAAGGGAATTGTATATGGGATTGATTGAATCCCCGACATCATGGTTCATCCGATGAGATCATCATGGAACATGTGGGAGCCAACATGGGTATCCAGATCTCGCTATTGGTTATTGGCCGGAGAACGTCTCGGTCATGTCTGCATGGTTCCCGAACCCGTAGGTGTTGGAAATATGCCCTAGAGGCAATAATAAATGGTTATTATTATATTTCATTGTTCATGGTAATTGTCTATTATTCATGCTATAATTGTATTGTCCGGAAATCGTAATACATGTGTGAGTACATAGACCACAACCTGTCCCTAGTAAGCCTCTAGTTGACTAGCTCGTTGATCAACAGATAGTCATGGTTTCCTGACTATGGACATTGGATGTCATTGATAACGGGATCACATCATTAGGAGAATGATGTGATGGACAAGACCCAATCCTAAGCATAGCATAAAAGATCGTGTAGTTTCGTTTCTAGAGCTTTTCCAATGTCAAGTATCTTTTCCTTAGACCATGAGATCGTGCAACTCCCGGATACCGTAGGAGTGCTTTGGGTGTGCCAAACGTCACAACGTAACTGGGTGACTATAAAGGTGCACTACGGGTATCTCCGAAAGTGTCTGTTGGGTTGGCACTGATTGAGACTGGGATTTGTCACTCCGTGTGACGGAGAGGTATCTCTGGGCCCACTCGGTAATGCATCATCATAATGAGCTCAATGTTACTAAGGCGTTAGTCACGGGATCATGCATTGTGGTACGAGTAAAGAGACTTGCCGGTAACGAGATTGAACAAGGTATTGGGATACCGACGATCGAATCTCGGGCAAGTAACATACCGTTTGACAAAGGGAATTGCATACGGGATTGACTGAATCCTCGACATCGTGGTTCATCCGATGAGATCATCGTGGAACATGTGGGAGCCAACATGGGTATCTAGATCCCGCTGTTGGTTATTGACCGGAGAGGCGTCTCGGTCATGTCTGCATGTCTCCCGAACCCATAGGGTCTACACACTTAAGGTTCGGTGACGCTAGGGTTGTAGAGATATATGTATGCGGAAACCCAAAAGTTGATCGGAATCCCGGATGAGATCTCGGGCGTCACGAGAGGTTCCGGAATGGTCCGGAGGTGAAGAATTATATATAGGAAGTCCAGTTTCGGCCACCGGGAAAGTTTCGGGGGTTACCGGTATTGTACCGGGACCACCGGAAGGGTCCCGGGGGTCCACCGGGTGGGGCCACCTATCCCGGAGGGCCCCGTGGGCTGAAAGTGGAAGGGAACCAGCCCTTAGTTGGCTGAGGCGCCCCCCTTGGGCCTCCCCCATGCGCCTAGGGTTGGGAACCCTAGGGGGGGAGCTTTCCCCTTGCCTTGGGGGGCAAGGCACCCCTTCCCCCCCCCTTGGCCGCCGCCCCCCCTTTGGATCTGATCTCCAGGGCCGGCGCCCCCCCAGGGGGCCTATATAAAGGCGGGGGGGGGGGGGGGGGAGGGAGGGCAGCAACTACAGCCTTGGGCGCCTCCCTCCTCCCCTGCAACACCTCTCTTTCCCTCGCAGAAGCTTAGCGAAGCCCTGCCGAGACCCGCTACATCCACCACCACGCCGTCGTGCTGCTGGATCTCCATCAACCTCTCCTTCCCCCTTGCTGGATCAAGAAGGAGGAGACGTCGCTGCACCGTACGTGTGTTGAACGCGGAGGTGTCGTCCGTTCGGCACTCGGTCATCGGTGATTTGGATCACGGCGAGTACGACTCCGTCATCCACGTTCATTGGAACGCTTCCGCTCGCGATCTACAAGGGTATGTAGATGCACTCCCTCCCCCTCGTTGCTAGTATACTCCATAGATGCATCTTGGTGAACGTAGGAAAATTTTAAAATTTATGCTACGTTCCCCTACAGTAGGGTCTACACACTTAAGGTTCGGTGACGCTAGAGTTGTTATGGGAAATAGTATGTGGTTACCGAAGGTTGTTCGAAGTCCCGGATGAGATCCCGGACGTGACGAGGAACTCCGGAATGGTCCGGAGGTGAAGATCGATATATTGGACGAAGGGTATTGGAGTCCGGAATTGTTCCGGGGGTACCGGGTGATGACCAGCGTGTCCGAAAGGGGTTTCGGAGGCCCCGGCAAGCGTTGGGGGGCCTTATGGGCCAAGGGGAGGGGGCACATCAGCACACTAAGGGGTTGTGCGCCCCTCCCACCCCATCTCACGTAACGTGGAGAGGTGGGGGCGCCTCCCCTAGGGCAGCCACCCCTCCTGGCTTGGGGGCACGTTTCCTAGGGGTGGGGGCGCCCAAACCCATCTAGGGTTTCCCCTGTGGCCGCCGACCCTCCTCTAGGGAACCCTAGGGCGCCTCCTCCACCCCCTTCCACCTATATATAGTGAGGGAGAGAGAGGGCAGCCGCAACCCCTTCGCTGGCGCAGCCCCTCCCTCCTCCAACTCTTCCTTCTCCGCCGTAGAGCTTGGCGAAGCCCTACAGAAATACCACAAGCTCCACCACCACTCCGTCGTGCTGCTGGAGTTCTCCCTCAACTTCTCCTCTCCCCATGCTGGATCAAGAAGGAGGAGATGTCCCTGGGCTGTACATGTGTTGAACGCGGAGGCGCCGTCCGTTCGGCGCTAGATCGGATCTTCCGCGATTTGAATCGCCGCGAGTACAACTCCATCAACCGCGTTCTTGTAACGCTTCCGCTTAGCGATCTTCAAGGGTATGAAGATGCACTCCCTCTCTCTCGTTGCTAGCATCTCCTAGATTGATCTTGGTGACACGTAGGAATTTTTTTGAATTATTATTACGTTACCCAACATTAGTGTGCTATCAAACGTCACAAGGTAACTGGGTGATCATAAAGATGCTCTACAGGTGTCTCTGATGGTGTTTGTTGAGTTGGCATATATTGAGATTAGGATTTGTCACTCCGTGTATCGGAGAGGTATCTCTGGGCCCTCTCGGCAATGCACATCACTATAAGCCTTGCAAGAAATATGACTAATGAGTTAGTTACGGGATGATGCATTACAGAACGAGTAAAGAGACTTGCCGGTAACGAGATTGAACTAGGTATGAGGATACCGACGATCGAATCTCGGGCAAGTAACATACCGATGACAAAGGGAACAACGTATGTTGTTATGCGGTTTGACCGATAAAGATCTTCGTAGAATATGTAGGAACCAATATGAGCATCCAGGTTCCGCTATTGGTTATTGACCGGAGATGTGTCTCGGTCATGTCTACATAGTTCTCGAACCCGTAGGGTCCACACGCTTAACGTTCGATGACGATCGGTATTATGAGTTTATGTGTTTTGATGTACCTAAGGTTGTTCGGAGTCATGAATGTGATCACAGACATGACGAGGAGTCTCGAAATGGTCGAGACATAAAGATTGATATATTGGAAGGCTATGTGTGGACACCAGAATGGTTCCAAATGAGTTCGGGCATTTTCTGGAGTACCGGGAGGTTACCGGAACCCCCCGGGGAGTCAATGGGCCTTATTGGGCCTTAGTGGAAGAGAGGAGGAGGCGATAAGGTGGAGGGTGCACCCCCCTAAGACCAATTCGAATTGGGGTGGGGGCCGGCTCCGTTTCCTTCTCTCCCTCTCCCTCTTCCTTCTTCTTCTACTCCAACTAGGAAGGGGGAAACCTACTCCTACTAGGAGTAGGACTCCCCCCTTGGGCACGCCCTATGAGGGCCGGCCCTCTCCTCCTCCCCTCCTTTATATACGGGGGAGGGGGGCACCCCATACACACACAAGTTGATTTCTTAGCCATGTGCGGTGTCGGTGTCAAAACCGGCGGATCTTGGGTAGGGGGTCTCGAACTGTGCGTCTAAGGTCGATGGTAATAGGAGACGGGGGACACAATGTTTACCCAGGTTCAGGCCCTCTCTATGGAGGTAATACCCTACTTCCTACTTGATTGATCTTGGTGAATATGAGTATTACAAGAGTTGATCTACCACGAGATCGTAATGGCTAAAACCCTAGAAGTCTAGCCTGTTTGACTATGGCTATCTGTCTTCGGCTCTACAGACCTAACCCTCTGGTTTATATAGACACCGGGGGGATCTACGGTTACATAAGGTCGGTTTACAGAGAAAAGATTCTTCATATTCAATTGCCGAGCTTGCCTTCCACGCCAAGGAGAGTCCCATCCGGATACGGGTGGAGTCTTCAATCTTCGCATCTTCACAGCCCATCAGTCCGGCCCATGGTTAATAGGCCCGACGCCCGAGGACCCCTTAGTCCAGGACTCCCTCAGTAGCCCCCGAACCAGACTTCAATGACGAGGTGTCCGACGCGTAGATTGTCTTCGGCATTGCAAGGCGGGTTCCTCCTCCGATGACTTCAAAGTGATGTATCCGGTCTTCCATTTAATATCATACCCCTCGGCTTCTGTGTATCAACAACTTTAGCTTCCACGTGTCAAGCGAATGCGAGAGGTTAGTGCATTTTTACACATAACACCCCGGCTATGCGAGAAAGAATGTTTATAAAGAGATTGGATCTCATATCCATACGGCACCACGCGGAAAAATCCTCAGAGATTGCTAGGAAAGACCACTCCAACTTGGCTAATGCTCCCAACTCCTCCTCCCGTCCCTGCGGCCCAGAAAAAGGCGAGTGGGAGAGCTGCTTCGTTCCCCATAGTCAGCTGGAGAAGCTGCAAACGTAGGGATTTCTTCCCCCCCCCCCACGGATCTGGTCCCTGTTCGAGCGGGGTTGACCTCCTTCAACGGCAAGGCTCAAGCGGAGAGCTTCCCCAATCCATCTGAGGGGGAACGAGTGTGCTTCGTTCCCTACCTGCTAAAAGGCGTCGGGTTCCCAATTCATCCGTTCCTCAGAGGGCTTCTGGAGTACTATGGCCTCTAACTGCACAACTTCACGCCGGCCTCCATTCTGCACATCGTGGGTTACGTTACTGTCTGCGAGCTATTCCTGGGTTGTGAGGCCCACTTCGAACTGTGGAGAAGGCTATTCTGCCTCGTCCCGCGTAATCACGAGGGATCAATATTTGAAGTGGGCGGAGCCGAAATATGGCGCATCGCCGAGACCGGATACCTATCCGGCACACCAAAGAAGGCATCCGAAGAGTGGCTTTTCGAATGGTTCTATATTGAGGACGTCGCACTTCTAGACCCAGTTCGGAGGGGCCTCCCTGAGTTCACAAGCATTCCTTTCAAGAAACGCCACAGCTGGCGCCCTCGGAGCCTCGAGGAGGAAGATAGTGTGGAAGTTCATCAACTCTTGAGCAAGATAAGGACGCTCGCTTAGTCCGGATTATCGATAGTCGAAGTAATGGCGACTGTCGGTGTCAAAACCGACGGATCTCGGGTAGGGGGTCCCGAACTGTGCGTCTAAGGTCGATGATAACAGGAGACAGGGGACACGATGTTTACCCAGGTTCGGGCCCTCTCTATGGAGGTAATACCCTACTTCCTGCTTGATTGATCTTGATGAATATGAGTATTACAAGAGTTGATCTACCTCGAGATCGTAATGGCTAAACCCTAGAAGTCTAGCCTGTATGACTATGGTAATGAGTCTCCCCCCTTTCGGACTAAGTCCTCCGGTTTATATAGACACCGGGAGGATCTAGGGTTACACAGGGTCGGTTACAAAGAGAGGAATCTACATATCCGGTCGCCAAGCTTGCCTTCCACGCCAAGGAGAGTCCCATCCAGACACGGGCGTAGTCTTCGGTCTTCGTATCTTCACAGCCCATCATTCCGGCCCATGGCTAATAGGCCGGATGCCCGAGGACCCCTTAGTCCAGGACTCCCTCAGTAGCCCCCAAACCAGGCTACAATGACGAGGTGTTCGGCGTGCAGATTGTCTTCGGCATTGCAAGGCGGGTTCCCCCTCCGACGGCTTCCAAGTAATGTATTCGTCTTTTAATCCAATGTCGCATCCCTCGGCTTCTGTGTATCTATGACTTCATCTTCCACGTGTCGGGCGAATGCGTACGGTCAGGGTATTTTTGCAAATAACACCCTAGCCATGCAAGAAAGAGCGTCTATTTAAAGAGATTGGATCTCAGATCCTTTCGGCACCACACGGAGAAAATCCTCAGAGACTGCCAGGAAAGACCATTCCAACATGGCTAACATTCCCAGCTCCTCTTCCTGTTCCAACCTAGAAAGAGGCAAGTGGGAGAGGTGCTCTGTGTCCCACAACCAAGGAGAAGTTGCAAACGGAGGGATTTCTCCCTCCTACAGATCTGGTCCCTGTTCGAGCCGGATTGGCCTCCTTCAATGGCAAAACCCAGGCGGAGGATTGCCCCAATCCGTCTGCGGGAGAAAGAGTGTGCTTCATCCCCTATCTGCTGAGCAGCGTGGGATTTCCAATTCACCCATTCCTCCGAGGACTTTTGGAGTATTATGGCCTCCAGCTGCACAATTTTACCCCAGCCTCCGTCCTGCACATTGCGGGTTATGTCACTTTATGCGAACTATTCCTGGGTTGTGAGGCCCATTTTGATCTGTGGAGAAAGTTGTTTTGCCTTGTCCCATGCAACCACGAGGGATCGATATTTGAAGTGGGCGGGGCCAAAATATGGCGTATTGCTGAGACCGGATACCTATCCGACACACCGAAGAAAACTTTTGAAGAGTGGACCTCTGAGTGGTTCTACATTGATGACGTCATACTTCCAGATCGAGTCCGGAGAGGTCTCCCCGAGTTTGTGAGTGTTCCTCTGAAGAAACGCCACAGCTGGCGCCCTCGGAGCCTCGAGGAGGAAGATAGTGCGGAAGTTCGCCAACTCCTGAGCAAGATCAGGACGCTTGCCCAGTCTGGGTATACGATAGTCGAAGTGATGGCGACCTCCATAGTACGGGGAATTCAGCCACTCCAATACAGAGGACTTCCCATGTGGAATTACAATGGGGAAGATGACACCTCCCGCTATGGCAGGAAAGGTCCGAACACCCATGCCGCCCTAGCCAAAATATTGGCCGAACTGTTCAAGGGTGAGGAAGAGGAGTTCCTGCGCATCACGCATAGAGAAGGATATTCCATGTACAATCCTCCTAGCTGGGTGAGCCCTCAACTTTTTTGCTCCACTCATTCCCCTCCCTGAGCTTTCTTCACTGAAATATTAACCCGTCCATTTATAACAGCACTGGCGAAAGACTTCCGAGGGGCTTTACAGCCCCGCCCCGCAGCCCGAGGGCCACAATCGGGACCTTGATCCCGGATTCGAAGAGGATCCGGATATATTTGTGGTGCTGGAGAATGGGACATTTTACCAAACGAGCCGTGACAACATAGAGGTGGCCATCGTCGCTGACTATCCCGGTCTTCTCCCTACTTCTCATGTAAGTAATTAGGAGACACTTTGTCTGAGAGGGCTTCTGCATTCTTTCTTGCTCACCGCGGCATCCTGTGCTCAGAAAGGGAGGCGTTCGGCGCGTCGGGCCACCCCAGGGGTGTCTCCGAAGAGAGAGGCTCCCACGTTGGGCAGGCCTTCGAAGAGGAAGGAAAATAGAGACATGGTCGGGCCTTCCTTGAAAATGTATGGGTTTGTGACTATGCTCTTTTTAGCAGTCGCGTCCAACCGTGACTCATATGTTCATTTTGTATCAGAAAAAAGGTTCGACAGACTATGCCCGGGGACCCGGCCAGTCGTGCTTCTAATAACCATGATTTGGTCCTGGCCGAAGAGAAGGGGCCCGATATGGGAGTGGCGCCGGACTGTCCTTCTACCGAGGGTTCAGAAAATATGTCTGTCACCAATTCGGAGGTGGAGAGCGCCATGGACCACCGGCGCCGGAAGGCTGTTTTACGAAATCCCCACTTCTCAAAAGAGGTGTTCAGTGCCTTCAGCTCGGCTGATGCATACATCCGAGCTGCTCGAGATGGGCTTAACAGAGCCACCGAGCAACATTTGAAAGATGTGCAGGTAAGTTTACCTTGCCCGAATTTGATAACCATGAGCCAGTAGCACCCGAGACTTGAAGCAGCTTGGACAAATGTTTTAAGGATCGTTGTGTAACCAGGTTCTTATGGAGAACAATGACTTGCTAGCCCAAGAGCTGGAGCAGCGCCGGACACAGCTAACTGCTGCTACCACCAAACTGAAAAAGTTCAAGAAGGTGTCCGCTGGTAATATTTCCCTCCATCGAGAAACAAAAAATGATACACCAGCTATATTAAAACTGCTGCTTGTCTCATAACAGGGTCATCGGACCAACAGGAAGAGGAACTAAAGGACGCGCAGACGAGCGAAACATAGGCGAAGAGACAACGTGCCGCAGGCGAGCGCGTCCTGACCAAAGTCAAAGAGGAGAAAAACAAACTCCAAGATTCAAACACCAAACTGGGCGAAGAACTGAAAGATGTACGAGCCTAGCTAGCCGACTCCGTGAAGGAGAACAAAAGGCTGCGAGGCGGCATATTCAGTACGTGGCCGTATTTACCTTATAACAGTTTGGAAGTAAAAGTAGCTGATATAGCTATGATTGCAGGTATATTGATGGGCTGTCCCGAAGAGGAGGTGTACGGATCATCAAGTGATCTTCTGGAAGGGCTATCGCAGTTGCACGAGCAAGCTCTGCAGGCAATGCGGAGTGTAGCCAAGGCCTTATGGCCATCTGACTCCTCTCCAGGGAGTATGGACAAGCTTGTAGAGTTGTTCAAGCGAGCGCGGTGGCGTATCCGACTATGGAAGATATCGGCCTGCCGAGAGGGTGCGCGAGAGGCCTGGGCCATGGTAAAAACACGATATACCAAGCTGGATCCGAATCACATGGCCCGGGTCGGACCGCTAGGGTCAAATGGGGAAGAAATTCCCGTTAGTTTAGTATATGGCCAAGTAGAGGTGGCTACTAGATACTCCCAACAGGATTGTAAATTAGACCGCCTGTTGGAAGGTATAGAGGAGGAAGTTTTTGAGTCCTAAGTGACTATGTATTTTCCTTCTAGCTGGATTGTAAAATGATTGTCATGGCCGATCTTTTTGCTTTGATCTCTCGACCCGAAGGTGCGGAGTGTTTCCGAATACCTGTGCGGCAAAATAAACCGTGGTATGCATGGAAACCAGGCGTAGGGGTCATAGGTGCTTGAACAGACAAGTTGTATCCGACTAGTTATGTTATATTACATTGAAATTGTAAGAAACATCTTCCAGAGAGAATAGTTTCGTTAAGGTTCCTTTCCCTGGGTGTGCATGCATCTATGTGCATGTCCGGACTGTGATGAAAAAAAATCACAGTGTGTATAACTTCTGGGGGTTCATAATGGAGCGAGTGCAAAAACATCTTTAGTTCACCGACCGAATATTCCATTAAGAACGCTAGCTTTCGGCTTCACCCAGTCTGAGGTACACATTCGGATGACCCGGCAATAACAATCGCAGAGGTGCTCCCTTTATGCCCTAGCCGAACTAACGGGAACATAGGGCATAAGCACAGGAGCCAGGCAACCCAGCTTGGCCAAAACTTAAGTCATATCGATGCATATAATGGCAAAGAAAAGGTACATATGGGAGAAAACTCATATGTAATGAGCTTTATGCTCAGAAAATGGAAAAAGCAAGATTCTGTCCAAGAAGCCCCCAGGTATGATAGACGTACATACTTGAAGATGTATGCGTCGGGGGTACACGGTCTAACCGTACGAAAGCCTTTAAGGCTAAAGAGAAAAAACGGAAAGAGAGAAAAAATGATGAAAACAATGAGAGGAAGGAGACGAACAAAGAGTTTGGCGCTAGCCATAGAACCTTTAGAGTCTGGCCGCGTTCCAGGGATTCGGCTCTAGTCGATTGTCTTCCGCATCACACAAGCCATACGCTCCTCCGGTGAGGACTTCATCGATGATGAAGGGACCCTCCCACTTGGGCTTGAGTTTGTCCTTTTTCTTCTCCGGCAGGCGTAGAACGAGTTCGCCGACATTGTAAATTTTGGCCCGCACTTCTTTGCTTTGATACCTGCGAGCCTGCTGTTGATAAAATGCGGAACGGGCTTTTGCAACACTGCGCTCCTCCTCCAGGGCGTCTAAGCTGTCCTACTGATCGAGCTCGGCCTCTCTCTCTTCATACATGCGCACTCGAGGTGAGTCATGAATAATGTCGCAGGGTACTACTGCCTCTGCACCGTACACCATGAAAAAAGGTGTGTATCCGGTAGTGTGATTGGGAGTGGTCCGTGATGACCCACAAGTATAGGGGATCTATCGCAGTCCTTTCGATAAGTAAGAGTGTCGAACCCAATGAGGAGCAGAAGGAAATGATAAGCGGTTTTCAACAAGGTATTCTCTGCAAGCACTGAAATTATCGGTAATAGATAGTTTTGTGATAAGGTAATTTGTAACGGGTAATAAGTAACAAAAGTAAATAAAGTGCAACAAGGTAGCCCAATCCTTTTTGTAGCAAAGGACAAGCCTGGACAAACTCTTATATAGAGAAAAGCGCTCCCGAGGACACATGGGAATTATCGTCAAGCTAGTTTTCATCACGTTCATATGATTCGTGTTCGGTACTTTGATAATTTGATATGTGCGTGGACCGGTGCTTGGGTGTTGTTCTTACTTGGACAAGCATCCCACTTATGATTAACCCCTATTGCAAGCATCTGCAACTACAAAAGAAGTATTAAGGTAAACCTAACCATAGCATGAAACATATGGATCCAAATCAGCCCCTTACGAAGCAACGCATAAACTAGGGTTTAAGCTTCTGTCACTCTAGCAACCCATCATCTACTTATTACTTCCCAATGCCTTCCTCTAGGCCCAAAAAATGGTGAAGTGTCATGTAGTCGACGTTCACATAACACAACTAGAGGAGAGACAACATACATCTCATCAAAATATCGAACGAATACCAAATTCACATGACTACTAATAGCAAGACTTCTCCCATGTCCTCAGGAACAAACGTAACTACTCACAAAGCATATTCATGTTCATAATCAGAGGAGTATTAATATGCATATAGGATCTGAACATATGATCTTCCACCAAATAAACCAACTAGCATCAACTACAAGGAGTAATCAACACTACTACCAACCTACATGTACCAATCCCAGAC
The DNA here is from genome assembly GCF_002575655.3 of Aegilops tauschii subsp. strangulata. Taxonomy (NCBI): domain Eukaryota; kingdom Viridiplantae; phylum Streptophyta; class Magnoliopsida; order Poales; family Poaceae; genus Aegilops; species Aegilops tauschii. The sequence goes on from NC_053039.3 coordinate 53,697,922, forward strand.
ATAGAGACAAGAATTGGATACAAGAGATGAACTAGGGTTTGAGAGGAGATGGTGCTGGTGAAGATGTTGATGGATATTGGCCCTCTCCCGATGAGAGGAGCATTGGTGATGACGATGGCGATGATTTCCCCCTCCCGGAGGGAAGTGTCCCCGGCAGAACAGCTCCGCCAGAGCCCTAGATTGGTTCCGCCAAGGTTCTGCCTCATGGCGGCGGCGTGACGCCCCCGATTCAATCGTACAGTAATCATGCACGCAAACATGTACGATCAAGATCAGGGACTCACGGGAAGATATCACAACACAACTCTAAAAACATAAATAAGTCATACAAGGTTCATAATACAAACCAGAGGCCTCGAGGGCTTGAATACAAGTGCTCGATCATAGACGAGTCGGCGGAAGCAACAATATCTGAGTACAGACATAAGTTAAACAAGTTTGCCGTAAGAAGGCTAGCACAAACTGGGATACAGATCGAAAGAGGCGCAGGCCTCCTGCCTGGGATCCTCCTAACTACTCCTGGTCGTTGTCAGTGGGCTGCTCGTAATAGTAGGCACCTCCGGTGTAGTAGGAGTCGTCGTCGAGGGTGGCATCTGGCTCCTGGGCTCCAACATCTGGTTGCGACAACCAGGTGGAATGGGAAGGGGAAAAGAGGGAGAAAAGCAACCGTGAGTACTCATCCAAAGTACTCGCAAGCAAGGATCTACACTACATATGCATGGGTATAGGTGTAAAGAGGCAATATCGATGGACTGAACTGCAGAATGCCAGAATAAGAGGGGGATAGGTAGTCCTGTCGAAGACTACGCTTCTGGCAGCCTCCGTCTTGTTGCATGTAGAAGAGAGTAGATTGAAGTCCTCCAAGTAGCATCGCATAGTATAATCCTACTCGACGATCCTCTCCTTGTCGACCTGTGAGAGAGCGATCACCGGGTTGTATTTGGCACTTGGAAGGGTGTGTTTTATTAAGTATCCGGTTCTAGTTGTCATAAGGTCAAGGTACAACTCCAAGTCGTCCTGTTACCGAGGATCACGGCTATTCGAATAGATAAACTTCCCTGCAGGGGTGCATCACATAACGCAACACGCTCGATCCCCTTTGGCCGGACACACTTTCCTGGGTCATGCCCGGCCTCGGAAGATCAACACGTCGCAGCCCTACAAAGGCACAACAGAGAGGTCAGCACGCCGGTCTAAATCCTATGCGCGCAGGGGGCTGGGCCCATCGCCCATTGCACACCTGCACGTTGCGTACACGGCCGGAAGCAGACCTAGCCTCCCTAATACAAGAGCAGGCGTTCCAGTCCAATCCGGCGCGCGCCGCTCAGTCGCTGACGTCACGAAGGCTTCGGCTGATACCACGACATCGAGTGCCCATAACTGTTCCCGCGTAGTTGGTTAGTGCGTATAGGCCAGTGGCCAGACTCAGATCAAATACCAAGATCTCGTTAATCGTGCTATTATGAAGTAACCGCGAACGCCGACCCGGGCCAGGCCCATCTCTCTCCTAGGTGGTCTCAACCTGCCCGGTCGCTCTGCCACAAAGTAACAGTCGGGGGCCGTCAGGAACCTAGGCCCACCTCTACCGGGATGGAGCCACCTGTCCTTTCAGCCCCCTCATCAGAATCACTTGCGGGTACTCAACGAGCTGACCCGACTTTAGTCACCACATGTGTCATGTTGATAAAGTATATAGTATATACCCGTGATCACCTCCCTAGTGATCACGGCCCGATAGTATAGCATGGCAGACGGACGAGAGTGTAGGGCCACTGATGGAACACTAACATCCTATTCTAAGCATTAGGATAGCAGGTAAAGGTATCAACAATTATAGCAACAATGACAGGCTATGCAGCAGAATAGGATTGACCGAAAGCAGTAACATGCTACACTACCCTAATGCAAGCAGTAGAGAGAAGGAATAGGCGATATCTGGTGATCAAGGGGGGGCTTGCCTGGTTGCTCTGGCAAGTAGGGGTCGTCAACAACGTAGTCGGTCGGGGAACCAGCAGCGGCGTCGGTCTCGTAGCCAACCGGAGAGAAGAGGGGGAAGAAACAATGAATACAATGCAAATAGATGCATATCGATCCATGACATGACAAGTAACGGTGCTAGGTGTGCCCTAACGCGGTATGAGGTGATACCGTTGAAGGGGGGAACATCCGGGAAAATATCCCCGGTGTTTCTCGTTTTCGGACAAACGAAACGAGGGGGGAAAGTTGCGTGTTTGCTATGCTAGGGATGTGTGGCGGACGAACGGGCTGCGTATCCGGATTCGTCTTGTCGTTCTGAGCAACTTTCATGTACAAAGTTTTTTCATCCGAGCTACGGATTATTTTATATTAATTTTCTAAGTTTTATTCATTTTCTGAATTTAATTTAAATCGAAATTAAAAGGGAAATTACTACGGGTACACAGAAGTGTACCCACATATGTGCTACTAAGACTGACATGTGGGGCCAGGGGCTGAGCCAGCCCAGTCAACTGCTGACCAGTTGACTGGTCAACAAAGTCAAAGGGGCCCAAGGGGTCCCACCTGTCATTGACGGGAGTGCCCAGTCAGCAGAGTTGACTAGTCAACTGGGTCCAGCGGGACCCAGTAGTCAGTGACTGTTTATACTAACAGGTTCTAAATAAATTATTTAAACAAATTAGTATGTGGGCCAGGTTATCAGTGACTACTCTAATAACCGTGTTTATTATTTTTAACTAACCTAATTAGAGGCAGGGGACCACACGTCAGTGCGGGGGTTAGTGGTTAATCCCCGCGGGGTCCACTTGTCGGTGGCCCATGGGGCGTTTCGAACGGCCGGCGCGCCGGTGACCAAACCGACGGCGGCGACATGCCGGAGCGCGTCGGAAAACGTGTACCGGGCACCATTTTGGATGCAGCCAGATGCGTTCAAATGCACGCAGCAGCGCGTGTCGAACGGGACTCTACCTCGACCGAAGATGGTCGGGAACGGCGACGGCGAAGAACTGAGGCGGCGACCGGAGCGGGAGCTCAGCTGAAGCAGGCTACGCGAGGGAGTTGACCGAACAAACGGCACAGGCGGCCTCTATGGAGCTCCAGGAATGTGTTGGCGTAGCACGTACGAGCACAGGGGGGGTCGGGAGCGTGGTGCTCGTCGCCCATGGAGGCGGCCGAAGCTTGGTGCTCAACCGGATGAGGGCTAGGCAGCGGAATCAAGGACATGGGGGAAAGGGATTTCGCGGCGGAGCTCACAGTGGAGCCGTAGGGCATGGCAGCAGGCTCGAGGGAGGCTCGGGGTGGCCGGAGTCGATGGCGGCGACGGCGGCCCGAGGAGGAAGCCCAGCACGGGGCGGCGTCGTGGGGGCGTCGGGGAGGCGCGAGATCCCGCCATGTCTTGGGCGAGGACAGCGGCGCAAGGACGGAGGTCGGGAGTTGTAGTGCTTGGCGCGGGTTGTTGGCGGCCTTCAGGCGCGGGCGCGTCGAGAGGAGGGGGGTCGAGAAGATGCGCCCCTCCCGCGCCTGTGTCTGTGTGTGCGTCGTGGGTGGCGGCGTGAGGAGGGAACGAGGGGGAGTGGGGGATCGTGCGGGAGAGAGTGGGGAGGGACCGCTAGGGTTCGGTCGCCCCGGGGGGTGCTGTAGGCGCCAGCTGGGCCGGCCTGGTTGGCTCCGAGGCCATCTGGGCCGTGGCCCAGCGGGGGGGTGGGGGGTGGTCTCTTTTTATCCTTTTTTTGTTATTTTTTTTCTTAATCTTTCTATTACTGTTTTATTTTTAGTTTCACTTTATCTTAGTTTTATAAACTATAAAAGTAGTCCCTACTTTAGTGTTAATAAATAGGCTACTGCCACATAAGTTTGGCCAACTAATTAACATAGTTTAATATTTTATTTATTGTAAAAGGCATTCAACTAATTGTTTTTGCTACTTTTTAAAGTATTTTACACTTTTATAAAAGTGTGGTTTCTACACCAAAATTACCTATGCAATATTTGGTCCACTCCGAACATTTTAGTTTTATTATTTGGAAAACTTTTATTGTATGCCATATTTGGAATTTGAATTTTGAATCGGTTTTTGAACTAACGAGGAATTAGCAACAGTAACGGAGGTGACGTGGCATCATTAGCAGAGTTTTACTATAGCCTAATTATCCGGGCGTCACAAATCTCCTCCACTACAAGAAATCTCGTCCCGAGATTTAAGAGGGGAGTAAAGAGGAAAATTCTGGTTACGATATTCTAACGGATCTTCTCGAAGAAGTTAGTCCCTTTCGTTGATGTCTTCAATTCTTTATTCCAATGCATCATGATGATGTTGTCGTCCTTTCTTCGGGGAACTCCATCGTACTTACGAATAGGTAAGGGGCAGCTCTACAACGATAGGATGTTATAAGGGAAAATCATTTGGAGGTATCCCAAGAATGAACATATGAGTATCTCTCGAGTTGAACAAATGAAACACATCGAGAGCAAAGTAGGATAGTGCAATAAGAAGTTTCGAGCGGATAGGCAATCATTCATTGCCTGAAACAGAGTGTGAAAGGGGTCCAGAGCAACGGGAGTAAGTATTGTGTCCGATACCAGAATTGATCACTAGGAAGGTGGCTCGCAAATTACCTACGAAACCAAGAGTAAGGGATAACTTTGTCAACAAGGTGTACAGGAGAGTCAGTTTTTGATCCTGTGGAACTGTGGGTTATGGGCCCACCATGTGGGTTAAAAGTAGGAAGGGCGATGACATCTTGCACGATCATGTGAGCAAGGCATGTTAGAGGATAGTCTGTCGGTTATGTCGGCAACATCATCAGTACCAAGGGCGAGGGACGAAGAGAACCATTTTCCTGCTCGTTGAACGAGCCAGACCATTAGGCAAAGTTCTCGTCCATCGGTGGTTACCGGAATGTCATCAACAAAAGTAACAGGGTCTTTCTGACAGAATTGTAAACCAAGGTGTTTACAAAAGTAGGAGAATATTACTGCTTAGATCATATAGATCACATGAAAGGTTAAACCAATCAATGGAAAGGAAAATATGATTATCAGGTTTAAGCAGAACAATGGAAAGGAAAATGTGTTTAGACACATATTTCAAGGGTATATCCTTCCCAAGGACAAGCAGAGCATGATATACGTGATAGGATATAATGTAGAAAACACTTTGGGTAAACTGAGAGAAATTTCATGACATTACCCATACAACGGTGTTTGGATAATTGAGCAAGAATCATTTAGCATTGGGCTTCAAATGTTCTTGTAAAAAATCGGAGTACCACAGACATGCTTCGAGATAGCATTGACATGGTCCTCAAGCAAAGGTTGGACTTGGATATAACAAGGATTCATCAGGAACAACTTCTAGAATAAGTCTTACAATTTCCTCATGGAAGAATGGTTAACCTTGCTAAAATGGAAACTATAACAATAGGTCCTCCGGCCAGTTGTGCTAGGCATGACACCACCTTATCGGGTCATATAAATACCAATGTTATGACTCTTGGAAATATGTCCCAACCATCATATCTGACCGAGATTCAGATCTGATTAGTGCCAGGATACCTCAGACTCGGGATGCCTCGAGAAGAAAAGGTGCAACACAAATTGACGAGATGCCAATGTAAGATCCTCGGGAAATGAACTATGGAAGCGAGTTCAAAACAAGAGTTCATCATTAAACCAAGGAGAGGATGAGGAGGTGGCTGATGGACTCAGCGATAATCCATCGAAATTTCCAGAATGATGGATTTCCACAATCATGTGAACAAGGAGATAACATTAGTCAGATCAAATGATATAATGACGTCTACTCGAGGAAAACATACACAATTAAACATTGGTTGAAAAGGTGCACCCGAAATGTGGGCATAGGTAGCATGATAAATGTTAGAATGGTGATTCGATAACCAATGGTCTAAGAATGAAATGTCAACAATAATTTCAAAGCAATAGGCTTGCTAGAAGTTTCGAATTCGCACGTCATAGATCAATTGTCGGTTTTCCGGTTAGAAACAACACGGGGACCAAGGAATGAACGGAGATGGCGAGACATACTACTAGGTCAAGAATTTTCAACAGGTGGAACAATTCTCACAACATCCTCGACATACAGATGGTAATATTCCAAGGTGAAGAAGAACAATTGCTGGATAGCAAGGAACTCAAGGTATAACACCAAACAAGAACAATTTTTTGTTGGTGGGAAGGCAATAAAGTGGTCGATGATAATACAATTCGTCGAGGGCAAGGATGGTATTTCTCATCATGAATTCATTTGATATCCTAGAAGATCTCAGAATGCTGATGATGATGACGACACAATTGTCGAGAGATTTCATGCAGTTGTAATCGATCGGCGATGACATCAAGTCAAAGAAATGATGAAGCGAAAGGTTATTGAAACCAAGGATAGGACACATACTCGAAATGAAGCTTGATGTTCAAGGCGAAATGATATGACGAGTAAGATCAATGTACGGTTAGCTCGTCATAAAAAATTGTGCTCCGTGAAGAAGGACCAGGTAGCACAGTTAAAAAATAGCACAATAATAATATAGCCGATCAGGCTAGTAATGACTTGAAGGATTATTAAACTCATAAGCAACAAAAATTACTTAAGATTTATTGAATCAAAGTGCGGAATCGATTCACTTCTTGGTGTTCTCGGTTGACAACCCAGAACCCAGGAAAATTGGAATCGGTGAGAAATAATAGTTGATGAAGAACCCATAAGAAGTTATGCACTTCCATGACATTTTCGAGATACCAGAGTGTAATACTCGACGGTAGATCAAAGTAAAGGTTGGACAGGTGCAAAGATCTGCAGAAGACAAGTACTTCAACTTGTCTGAGGAATGGTATTTAAAGGAGAACATGGCCGGAACAATGATTGCAAAAGACTAGATCCCAGATATAATATGAACTTATACCAAGGGAATAATTAATTTAAGAGAAGCTTCCATGATAAGATCTACATAGTGTCCATGGGCATGAACACAAAGTTCAAGGTCGACTCCCACTTCTCCAATTCATGACCATTCATTCACTGCTCTATTAAACTGATATGAGTGTGAAAACCTACCTAGTGAATTACCAGAGGAGTATGACCCGTGAAAACTTTCGGGTTCATACAGATCAAGGAAGGCATAGGCTCAACCCATCGGGGCATCTTAGAAACATATACCACAAGCTTCGAGAGTAATTATCACTAGCTCGAAAGCAGAGGATGGTTGAGAAAGTAGAGGATACAATTTCGCAAAGGCATTATGTATCCTAGGAAAGGCTCACAAGGTTAGTGAATGTGAAGGACATTGTCGGATAAGATCCAACAAAGGATGTGACGGTCCACAATGGAGCTGGTGTGAGCATCCACACACAATCAGAGGAAGAATCAAGGCAAGGGCCTTAGATTATAGAAACAACTGACTAACTCAAAGCTCAAAGGCAAAGAATCATAATTTCCAAATCAAGGGCTCAGAGGCAGAAACTCTGATTAAGGATGGATAAGTTGAGTAGGCTTAGGGTACAATCGACGGCAATTGGATTGCTTGAGAACCAGCTCACGTTTAAAATGATGTCCGAGCCGGAAGGAAATTACCAGGGAATAACTGATGATTGTGTGCATTCACACACATGTTGAATCAACACGATCAGAATGTCAATCACAAGGATTTTAATGGTTATTGTTAGTCAAATGGAATTGTCCAGACTGCAAGTAGACAAGTATTTGCAGAAGGACTACTGGAAGATCGGGTAGTATTTCGAAGACTTTTGTGAAACACCTGAACAACTGGGGATGACCGAATACTCGGTAAGTGCGAGGAATTATCCGTAGGGGTATTTAATGTGGCAAAGAACTGCAATGCAGTAGGCACAAAGTATTCTTGGAACAATAGAGAGGATATCGAGGTATCTTATAATAACAAGATCAATGGGGAATGATTGTATGAATGGCAAGTGTACGTGGTTATCCATAGAGGTTTATCGATGGATGGGAATTGCAAAAGCGATGGCACAAAGTCTCGAGAGAACATCATAGAGTATCCTCGGAATCTTCTGGTGCAGCAGACGATCATCAGTAATAAGGTGACCACCGGGTGAAAGTGATCACGAGATCCTAATGTTAGATTTAGTAAAAAATTATTTAACCCGAATAGAAGAGAGATCGGAGTCCCAGAGTATAGACGAGGAGTAAAAGATCCTAATACAACCCACTGGTGACGTGGGCCCGTAAGCCACACATCCATGTTAGTAAAAGTTTTGCAATGTCTAGACTCGACTTCGGCCAAGGAGTTAGAAAGGGGGATTCCTACAGGCAGTTGGCTCTGATACCAACTTGTGACGCCCCCGATTCAATCGTACACTAATCATGCACGCAAACGTGTACGATCAAGATCAGGGACTCACGAGAAGATATCACAACACAACTCTAAAAATATAAATAAGTCATACAAGCATCATAATACAAGCCAGAGGCCTCGAGGGCTCAAATACAAGTGCTCGATCATAGACGAGTCAGCGGAAGCAACATTATCTGAGTACAGACATAAGTTAAACAAGTTTGCCTTAAGAAGGCTAGCACAAACTGGGATACACATCGAAAGAGGCGCATGCCTCCTGCCTGGGATCCTCCTAACTACTCCTGGTTGTTGTCAGCGGGCTGCACGTAGTAGTAGGCACCTCCGATGTTGTAGGAGTCGTCGTCGAGGGTGGCGTCTGGCTTCTAGGCTCCAGCATCTGGTTGCGACAACCAGGTAGAATGGGAAGGGGAAAAGAGGGAGAAAAGCAACCGTGAGTACTCATCCAAAGTACTCGCAAGCAAGGATCTACACTACATATGCATGGGTATATGTGTAAAGAAGCAATATCGGTGGACTGAACTATAGAATGCCAGAATAAGAGGGGGATAGCTAGTCCTGTCAAAGACTACGCTTCTGGCAGCCTCCGTCTTGCAGCATGTAGAAGAGAGTAGATTGAAGTCCTCCAAGTAGCATCGCATACCATAATCCTACCTGACGATCCTCTCCTCGTCGACCTGTGAGAGAGCGATCACCGCGTTGTATTTGGCACTTGGAAGGGTGTGTTTCATTAAGTATCCGGATCTAGTTGTCATCAGGTCAAGGTACAACTCCAAGTCGTCCTGTTACCGAGGATCACGGCTATTCGAATAGATAAACTTCCCTGCAGGGGTGCACCACATAACCCAACACGCTCGATCCCCTTTGGCCGGACACACTTTCCTGGGTCATGCCCGGCCTCAGAAGATCAACACGTCGCAGCCCTACCTAGGCACAACAGAAAGGTCAGCACCCCGGTCTAAATCCTATGCGCGGAGGGGTCTGGGCCCATCGCCCATTGCACACCTGCACGTTGCGTACGCCGCCGGAAGCAGACCTAGCCTCCCTAATACAAGACCAGGCCTTCCAGTCCAATCCGGCGCGCGCCGCTCAGTCGCTGACGTCACGAAGGCTTCGGCTCATACCACGACGTCGAGTGCCCATAACTGTTCCCGCGTAGTTGGTTAGTGCGTATAGGCTAGTGGCCAGACTCAGATCAAATACCAAGATCTCATTAATCTTGTTATTATGAAGTAACCGCGAACGCCGACCCGGGCCAGGCCCACCTCTATCCTAGGTGGTCTCAACCTGCCCTGTCGCTCCGCCACAAAGTAACAGTCGGGGGCCTTCAGGAACCTAGGCCCACCTCTAGCGGGATGGAGCCACCTGTCCTTTGAGCCCCCTCATCAGAATCACTTGTGGGTACTCAACGAGCTGACTCGACTTTAGTCACCACATGTGTCATGTTTATAAAGTATATAGTATATACCCATGATCACCTCCCTAGTGATCACGGCCCGATAGTATAGCATGGCAGACGGACAAGAGTGTAGGGCCACTGATGGAACACTAGCATCCTATTCTAAGCATTAGGATAGCAGGTAAAGGTATCAACAATTATAGCAACAATGACAGGCTATGCAGCAGAATAGGACTAACCGAAAGCAGTAGCATGCTACACTACCCTAATGCAAGCAGTAAAGAGAAGGAATAGGCAATATCCGGTGATCAAGGGGGGGCTTGCCTGGTTGCTCTGGCAAGTAGGGGTCGTCAACAACGTAGTCGGTCGGGGCACCAGCATCGGCGTCGTTCTCGTAGTCTACCGGAGAGAAGAGGGGGAAGAAACAATGAATACAATGCAAATAGATGCATATCCATGCATGACATGACAAGTAACGGTGCTAGGTGTGCCCTAACGCGGTATGAGGTGATACCGGTGATGGGGGAAACATCCGGGAAAATATCCCCGGTGTTTCGCGTTTTCGGACAGACGAAACGGAGGGGGAAAGTTGTGTGTTTGCTATGCTAGGGATGTGTGGCAGATGAACGGGCTGCGTATCCGGATTCGTCTCGTCGTTCTGAGGAACTTTCATGTACAAAGTTTTTTCATCCGAGCTACGGATTATTTTATATTAATTTTCTAACTTTTATTCATTTTTTGAATTTAATTAAAATCGAAATTAAAAGGGAAATTACTGCGGGTACACATAAGTGTACCCACATATGTGCTACTAAGACTCACATGTGGGGCCAGGGCCTGAGTCAGCCCAGTCAACTGTTGACCAGTTCACTGGTCAACGAAGTCAAAGGGGCCCAGGGGTCCCACCTGTCATTGACTGGGAGTGCCCAGTCAGTAGATTTGACTAGTCAACTGGGTCCAGCGGGACCCAGTAGTCAGTGACAGTTTATAATAACAGGTTCTAAATAAATTATTTAAACAAATTAGTATGTGGGCGAGGTTATCAGTGACTACTCTAATAACCGTGTTTATTGTTTTTAAATAACCTAATTAGAGGCAGGGGCCCACACATCAGTGCGGGGGTTAGTGGTTAATCCCCGCGGGGTCCATTTGTCGGTGGCCCACGGGGCGTTTCGAACGGCCGGCGCGCCGTTGACCAAACCGACGGCGGCGACATGCCGGAGCGTGTCGGAAAACGCGTACCGGGCACCATTTTGGATGCAGCTAGATGCGTTCAAACGCACGCACCAGCGCGTGTCGACTGGGGGCTCTACCTCGACCGAAGATGGTCGGGAACGGCGACGGCGATGAACTAAGGCGGCGACTGGAGCGGGAGCTCAGCAAAAGCTGGCTACGCGAGGGAGTTGACCGAACAAACGGCACAGGCGGCCTCTACGGAGCTCCATGAATATGTTGGCGTAGCGCGTACGAGCAGAGGGGGGTTTGGGAGCGTGGTGCTCGTTGCCCATGGCGGCGGCTGAAGCTCGGTGCTCAACGGGATGAGGGCTAGGCAGCGGAATCGAGCAGGGGGGGGAGGGATTTCGCGGCGGAGCTCACAGTGGAGCCGTATGGCATGGCAGCAGGCTCGAGGGAGGCTCGGGGTGGCCGGAGTCGGTGGCGGCGGCGGCGGCCCGAGGAGGAAGCCCAGCACGGGGCGGCGTCGTGGGGGCGTCGGGGAGGCGTGAGATCCCACCATGTCTTGGGCGAGGACAGCGACGCAAGGACGGAGGTCGGGAGTTGCGGTGCTTGGCGCCGGCTGGTGGCGGCCTTCAGGCGCGGGCGCGTCGAGAGGAGGGGGGTCGAGCAGATGCCCCCCTCCCGCGCCTGTGTGTGTGTGCGTCGTGGGTGGCGGCGCGAGGAGGGAACGAGGGGGAGTGGGGGATCGTGCGGGAGAGAGTGGGGAGGGACCGCTAGGGTTCTCTTTTTATCCTTTTTTGTTATTTTTTTTCTTAATCTTTCTATTACTATTTTATTTTTAGTTTCACTTTATCTTAGTTTTATAAAGTATAAAAGTAGTCCCTACTTTAGTGTTAATAAATAGGCTACTACCACATAAGTTTGGCCAACTAATTAACATAGTTTAATATTTTATTTCTTGTAAAAGGCATTCAACTAATGGTTTTTGCTACTTTTTAAAGTATTTTACACTTTTATAAAAGTGTGGTTTCTGCACCAAAATTACCTATGCAATATTTGGTTCACTCCGAACATTTTAGTTTTATTATTTGGAAAACTTTTATTGTATGCCATATTTGGAATTTGAATTTTGAATCGGTTTTTGAACTAACGAGGAATTAGCAACAGTAACGGAGGTGACGTGGCATCATTAGCAGAGTTTTACTATAGCCTAATTATCCGGGCTCACAGGCGGAGTCTCGTCCCGAAAGCTTGCTTATGATTTTTCTTCGGACGAAAGACTTCATATAGCAGAAGATGGCCACTGGAGGGCTACCAGGGGGACCACGAGGTAGGGGCGCGCCCCCTGCCCTCGTGACCAGGGTGTGGGCCCCATCTGGTATTTCTTCTGCTCAATATTTTTTATTATTTCCAAAATTAAATTCCGTGGAGTTTCAGGACTTTTGGAGTTGTGCAGAATAGGTCTCTAATATTTGCTCCTTTGCCAGCCCAGAATTCCAGCTGCCGGCATTCTCCCTCCTTATGTAAACCTTGTAAAATAAGAGAGAATAGACATAAGTATTGTGATATAATGTGTAATAACAGCCCATAATGCAATAATTATCGATATAAAAGCATGATGCAAAATGGACGTATCAGTCCGCCGCCCCCAGAGTACAGAGTCGAGCTGCTCAACCCAGTGCTTGTCTGATTCCTTCAAAGACCGCACTAGTCTAGGCTTAATACCGCTCATAATAATACCATTGGCTCGTTCGACTTGGCCATTTGTCTGTGGATGATAGACAGAGGCGTAATCGAGCTTGATGCCCAGATTAGCACACCAGGTTTTCACTTTGTCGGCTGTGAAATTGGAGCCGTTATCAGTGATGATGCTATGCAGAACACCATAACGGTGTACGACGCCGGATATAAAGTCTATTACTGGCCCGGACTCGGCCGTTTTAACTGGTTTGGCCTCTATCCACTTGATGAATTTATCCACCATGACCAGCAGATATTTTTTCTTATGGCTTCCTCCTTTAAGGGGTCCAACCATATCCAGTCCCCAGACCGCAAAAGGCCAAGTGATGGGGATTGTTTGTAGGGCGGTGGGGGGCATATGGCTTTGGTTGGCGAAGAGTTGGCATCCAATGCAACGTTGGACAAGGTCCTGTGCATTCGCTCGGGACGTCGGCCAATAAAACCCTGTACGGAAGGCCTTGCTAACAAGGGCCTGAGCTACGGCGTGATGCCCGCTGAGACTGCCATGAATCTCAGCCAGGAGCTGCCGGCCCTCCTCCTCGGAGATACATCTTTGAAGGACTCCGGTAGCGCTTTTCTTATAGAGCTCTCCGTCGTGAAGCTTGTAGGCCTTCGAACGCCGGACAATGCTGCGGGCCTCATTCTGGTCCTCAGGAAGCTCCTTCCTGTTAAGGTAGGCCAGGAAGGGTTCGGTCCATGGGGCAATGACTGCCATGATGAGATGCGCCGACGGTGTTATTTCGGTGGCTGAGCCTCCGATGATGTCGGTGTTTTCGGAATCTGGGGTTATGTTCGGATCCGAACTAGTGTTGCCGTTTTCCCCTGCCACACCACGGATGGCTTAAAAAGCCTTTCCAGAAAGATATTAGGTGGGACGGGGTCGCGCTTAGTGCCGATACGAGCAAGAACGTCTGCCGCTTGATTACTTTCTCGAGCCACATGATGGAACTCGAGCCCCTCGAACCGGGCCGACATATTTATGACGGCATTACGATAAGCTGCCATCTTCGGATCTTTGGCGTCGAAGTCTCCATTTATTTGAGATATTGCAAGGTTTGAGTCCCCGCGCACTTCTAGGCATTGTATGCCCAGAGAGACAGCCATCCGGAGACCATGCAATAAGGCCTCGTATTCGGCTGCATTGTTGGATTCTGTGTATAGTATTTGGAGTACGTATTGAACGACATCTCCAGTAGGTGACGTTAAAACGACGCCCGCCCCTAGCCCTGCCAGCATTTTGGAGCCATCGAAATACATAACCCAATTGGAATATGTGCCGTACTCTTTAGGGAGTTTGGCCTCTGTCCATTCGGCGACGAAGTCAGCCAGTACTTGGGATTTAATAGCTCGACATGGTTTGTATGTAATATCAAATGGAAGGAGCTCAATGGCCCATTTGGCAATCCGGCCCGTGGCATCGCGGTTGTTTATAATGTCATTGAGTGGTACTTCGGAAGCCACCGTGATCGAACACTCCTGGAAGTAGTGACGGAGCTTTCGGGATGCCATGAAGACCGCGTATGTTATCTTTTGATAATGGGGGTACCGGGATTTGCATGGTGTAAGGACAGTGGATACGTAGTATACTAGCTTCTGAAGCGGGAATTTGTGTCCTTCATGTTCTCGTTCAATGACGAGCACGGTGCTCACCAGCTGATGTGTTGCCGATATGTATAATAACATCGGTTCGCCGACGTTTGGCGCGGCCAGGATTGGGTTGCTCGCAAGAAGGGTTTTTATTTCCTCCAGTCTGGCTGTTGCCGCGTCCGTCCACTCGAAGTGATCGGTTCGCCGTAGAAGGCGATAGAGTGGCAGTGCCTTTTCTCCCAATCTGGAGATAAAGCGGCTTAGAGCTGCCATGCAACCCGCGAGCTTTTGGACTTGTTTAAGGTCTGTTGGCGTAGCCAATTGTGACAGAGCTCGGATTTTGGCTTGGATTTTCTTCAATTCCTCTGTTGGAAACGATGAAGCCCAGCAGTTTTCCAGCGGGGACGCCGAAAAAGCACTTTTCCGGATTGAGCTTAAAGTCGTACGCGCGGAGGTTATCAAATGTGAGACGTAAATCGTCTATTAGTGTTTCGACGCGCCTAGTTTTTATGACGATGTTGTCCACATAAGCTTCAACTGTCTCGCTGATCTGCTTCTCCAGGCATGTTTGAATCATGCGTTGGTAGGTGGCGCCGGCGTTCTTGTGCCCGAAGGGCATGGTGTTGAAGCAGAATGGCCCATATGGGGTGATGAATGCTGTTGCAGCTTGATCGGACTCCTTCATTTTGATTTGATGGTATCCGGAATATGCATCAAGGAAACACAGTGAGTCGTGTCCTGCAGTAGCATCAATGATTTGATCAATGCGGGGGAGGGGGAAGGGATCCTTAGGGCAAGCCTTATTGAGATCTTTAAAATCGACGCACAACCGCGAGGATTTGTCCTTCTTTGGTACCATCACGAGGTTTGCCAGCCAGTCCGGATGTTTTATTTCTCTGATGAATGCGACCTCAATTAGCTTGGCCAGCTCCTGACCCATAGCTTGGCGTTTGGGCTCGCAAAAGCACCGCAGTGCTTGTTTGACTGGTTTGTGTCCCTTTAATATATTAAGGCTATGTTCGGCCAGCTCACGTGGGATTCCAAGCAAGTCAGGAGGGTGCCAGGCGAATATATCCCAGTTTTCGTGAAGGAAATCCCTTAGTGCGGCGTTGATACGTCTCCGTCGTATCTATAATTTTTGATTGTTCCATGCCCATATTATGCAACTTTCATATACTTTTGGCAACTTTTTATATTATTTTTGGAACTAACATATTGAGCCAGTGCCAGTTCCTGTTTGTTGCATGTTTTATGTTTCGTAGAAACCCCATATCAAACGGAATCCAAACGGGATAAAAACGGACGGAGAATTATTTTGGAATATTTATGATTTTTGGCAAGTAAAATCAACGCGAGACGGTGCACGAGGGGGCCACCAGGCAGGGGGCGCGCCCTGGACCCTCGTGGGCACCCCGTAAGGCGGTTGACGCTCTTCTTTTGCCGCAAGAAAGCTAATTTTATGAAAAAAATCTGGGCGAAAGATTCAACCCAATCGGAGTTACGGATCTCCGGATATAAAAGAAACGGTGAAAGGGCAGCAGACGAGAACGCAGAAACAGAGAGAGACAGAGAGACAGATCCAATCTCGGAGGGGCTCTCGCCCCTCCCATGCCATGGAGGCCAAGGACCAGAGGGGAAACCCTTCTCCCATTAAGGGAGGAGGTCAAGGAAGAATAAGACGAAGGGGCCCCCTCTCCCCTTCTCTTCCGGTGGCGCCGGAACGCTGTCGTGGCCATCATCATCACCGCAATCTTCACCAACAACTTCACCGCCATCATCACCAACTCTTCCCCCCCTCTATGCAGCGGTGTAACCTCTCTCTTACCCGCTGTAATCTCTACTTAAACATGGTGCTCAACGCTAAATATTATTTCCCAATGATGTATGGCTATCCTATGATGTTTGAGTAGATCCGTTTTGTCCTATGGGTTATTTGATGATCAAGATTGGTTTGAGTTGCATGTTTTATTATTGGTGCTGTCCATGTCGTGCAAGCGTGAGGGATCCCCGATGTAGGGTTTGCAAGATGTTCATGATTTGCTTATGGTGGGTGGCGTGAGTGACAGAAGCACAGACCCGAGTAAGTAGGTTGTTTGCATATGGGATAAAGGGGACTTGATACTTTAATGCTATGGTGGGTTTTACCTTAATGATCTTTAGTAGTTGCGGATGCTTGCTAGAGTTCCAATCATAAGTGCATATGATCCAAGTAGAGAAAGTATGTTAGCTTATGCCTCTCCCTCAAATAAAATTGCAATTGTGATTACCGGTCTAGTTATTGATTGCCTAGGGACAAATAACTTTCTCGTAACCAAAAGCTCTCTACTAAAACTAATTTACTTGTGTCTTTATCTAAACAGCCCCTAGCTTTTATTTACGCGATCTTTATTATCTTGTAAACCTATCCAAAAACACCTACAAGGTACTTCTAGTTTCATACTTGTTCTAGGTAAAGCGAACGACAAGCGTGCGTAGAGTTGTATCGGTGGTCGATAGAACTTGAGGGAATATTTGTTCTACCTTTAGCTCCTCGTTGGGTTCGACACTCTTACTTATCGAAAGAGGCTACAGTTGATCCCCTATACTTGTGGGTTATCAAGACCTTTTTCTAGCGCCGTTGCCGGGGAGCAATAGCGTGGGGTGAATATTCTCGTGTGTGCTTGTTTGATTTATCACTAAGTAATTTTTATTTGCTGTTCTTAGTTGTTTTCTATCTTTAGTTATGGGTAGGAAATGCAAAATATCAAAAAAATTAGTTGTACCTACTGAACCAATGGTTGAAGAACCACTCGAAATCTATCACACTCCTGAAGCTTATTACTTGGATCATCTTTGATCCCTATGTGCTCGTGCTGAAACCCCAACTAGCTTAGTGGAGGGGAAATCTTTAGATGAGCATGCTTGTTATGTGCGACACCGTATATCTGAAAAAGGGAAACTTTTACTGGGTCAAATTCATCGTTTGCAATGCTATGCTTGGAATTTATGTGAAATATATGATTTTACTTGTTGTTCTGAAAACCCTAAGAAACACCTTTCCTACCAATGTGAGTTTAGTGATAATGGAATCGTATCTTCGTATGCTAAGGGTGTTTATAATTACTATGAGGTTCAACAAATTGAAGAATTTGTTGCTTTTAAGGGTGCTTATGAAATTGCTTCTTTGATTGAAAAGTATGGTGCTACTCTTTACAAATCTGAAAACTTTGCCATAATTAAATATTGTTATGATAATTATGCTTCTAATGCCTATGTTAAACCATATATTGAGGACTCCTCCGCTGTCCAAGAAGAGACTAATATTTTGTAGGAGTCTATGGAAGAACAAATTGATGAAAGTGTGAGCTGATTGGATGAAAAAGATGATGAGAAGAGCGAAGAACAAAAGGAGGAAGAGCGGATTAGCTACCCGTTCCCACCTTCTAATGAGAGTAACTCTTCAACTCATACATTGTTTAATTTCCCTTCGTGCTTACCGAAGGATGATTGCTATGATGATTGTTATGATCCCATTGATTCTCTTGAAATATCCCTTTTTGATGATGCTTGCTATGCTTGTGGCCAAGATGCCAATATGAATTGTGCTTATGGAGATGAACTTGCTATAGTTCCTTATGTTAAACATGAAATTGTTGCTATTGCACCCACGCATGATAGTCCTATTATCTTTTTGAGTTCTCCAAACTACACTATATCGGAGAAGTTTGCCTTTATTAAGGATTATATTGATGGGTTGCCTTTTACTACCACACACGATGATTTTGATAGATATAATATGCATGTGCTTGCTGCTCCTACTTGCAATTATTATGAGAGAGGAACTACATCTCCGCCTCTTTATGTTTCCAACACGATAGAATTGCAAGAAACTGTTTATACTATGCATTGGCCTTTACTATGTGTGCATGAATTGTTCTTTTATGACATGCCGATGCATAGGAAGAGAGTTAGACTTCGTCATTGCTTGATTTACGTTACTTTGTGCTCACTACTAAATGCCAAATCATTGCTAATTAAAATTGGCTTTGATATACCTTGGGATCCGGGTGGATTCACTACTTGAGCACCATATGCCTAGCTTAATGGCTTTAAAGAAAGCGCTGCTAGGGAGACAACCCGGAAGTTTTAGAGAGTCATTTATTTCTGTTGTGTGCTTTTATAAAGTTTAAAAATAAAAATAATGTGCCAAGGTTTGCCTTTAGGATGTTTACAATGTTTGTTGGTTTGTGCGGTGCAGGACAGAAACTTTGTCTGTAGTGCGCGATTTTACATTTTTTACTGGAACGTCAAATGGTTCTGATTCTTTTTGCACTGCATTTCTATACAAATTTTTTATTTTTCCTAATTTGGGTAGAAATTTTCAAGTATAAGAAGTATGGTGAATGTTCAGATTATTACAGACTATTCTGTTTTAGACAGATTCTGTTTTTGATGCATAGTTTGCTTGTTTTGATGAAACTATCAATTTATATCAGTGGATTAAGCCATGAAAAAGTTATATTACAGTAGACACAATGCAAAAACAAAATATGAATTGGTTTGCAATAATACTTAGAGTAGTGATTTGCTTTATTATACTAACGGATCTTACCGAGTTTTCTGTTAAAGTTTTGTGTGGATGAAGTGTTCGATGATCGAGAAGGTTTCGATGTGAGAAGAAGGAAGAGAGGCAAGAGCTCAAGCTTGGGGATGCCCGAGGCACCCCAAGTAAATATTCAAGGAGACTCAAACGTCTAAGCTTGGCGATGCCCCGGAAGGCATCCCCTCTCTCTTCAACAAGTATCCGTATGTTTTCGGATTCGTTTCGTTCATGCGATATGTGCAATCTTGGAGCGTCTTTTGCATTTAGTTTTCTTTTTTCTTTTATGCACCATGCTGGTATGAGATGGTCCTTGGTTGATTTATAGAATTCTCTTTGCACTTCACTTATATCTTTGAGTATGGCTTTATAGAATGCTTCATGTGCTTCACTTATATCATTTGAAGTTTGGATTGCCTGTTTCTCTTCACTTAGACAACCGCCATTTGTAGAATGCTCTTTTGCTTCACTTATATTTGTTAGAGCGTGGGAATATCTTTTGTAGAAAGAATTAAACTCTCTTGCTTCACTTATATCTATTTAGAGAGATGACAGGAACTGGTCATTCACATGGTTAGTCATAAAATCCTACATAAAACTTGTAGATCACTGAATATGATGTGTTTGATTCCTTGCAATAGTTTTGCGATATAAAGATGGTGATATTAGAGTGATGCTATTGGGTAGTTGTGGATCGTAGAAATACTTGTGTTGAGGATTGTGATTCCCGTAGCATGCACGTATGGTGAACCGTTATGTAACAAAGTCGGAGCATGAGGTATTTATTGATTGTCTTCCTTATGAGTGGTGGTCGGGGACGAGCCATGGTCTTTTCCTACCAATCTATCCCCCTAGGTGCATGCTTAGTAGTACTTTGCTTCGAGGGCTAATAAACTTTTGCAATAAGTATATGAGTTCTTTATGACTAATGTGAGTCCATGGATTATACGCACTATCACCCTTCCATCATTGCTAGCCTCTTCGGTACCGTGCATTGCCCTTTCTCACCTCGAGAGTTGGTGCAAACTTCGCCGGTGCATCCAAACCCCGTGATATGATACACTCTTTCACACAAAAAACCTCCTTATATCTTCCTCAAAACAGCCACGATACCTACCTATTATGGCATTTCCATAGCCATTCCGAGATATATTGCCATGCAACTTTCCACCGTTCCGTTTATTATGACACGCTCATCATTGTCATATTGCTTTGCATGATCATGTAGTTGACATCGTATTTGTGGCAAGGCCACCGTTCATAATTTTTCATACATGTCACTCTTGATTCATTGTTATCCCGGTATACCGCCGGAGGCATTCATATAGAGTCATACTTTGTTCTAGTATCGAGTTGTAAATATTGAGTTGTAAGTAAATAGAAGTGTGATGATCATTATTATTAGAACATTGTCCCATGTGAGGTTATCAAAATAAAAGTGGCCAAAGAAGCCCCAAATAAAAAAAGAGAAAGGCCAAAAAAAAAAGAGAAGGCCAAAAAAAAGAGAAAAAAAAGAGAGAAAAAGAGAGAAGGGGCAATGTTACTATCCTTTTACCACACTTGTGCTTCAAAGTAGCACCATGTTCTTCATATAGAGAGTCTCTTGAGTTATCACTTTCATATACTAGTGGGAATTTTCATTATAGAACTTGGCTTGTATATTCCAACGATGGGCTTCCTCAAATGCCCTAGGTCTTCATGAACAAGCAAGTTGGATGCACACCCACATAGTTTCAGTTTGGGCTTTCATATACTTATAGCTCTAGTGCTTCCGTTGCATGGCAATCCCTACTCCTCACATTGACATCAATTGATGGGCATGTCCATAGCCCGTTGATTGGTCCGTCGATGTGAGACTTTCTCCTTTTTTGTCTTCTCCACATAACCCCCATCATCATATTCTATTCCACCCATAGTGCTATATCCATGGCTTGCGCTCATGTATTACGTGAGGGTTGAAAATGCTGAAGCGCGTTAAAAAGTATGAACCAATTGCTCGGCTTATCATCGGGGTTGTGCATGATGTGAGTATTTTGTGTGGTGAAGATGGAGCA
This sequence comes from Aegilops tauschii subsp. strangulata, assembly GCF_002575655.3. Lineage (NCBI taxonomy): Eukaryota > Viridiplantae > Streptophyta > Magnoliopsida > Poales > Poaceae > Aegilops > Aegilops tauschii. Next base: position 53,718,784 of record NC_053039.3, read on the forward strand.
TAGCCAGACTATATGATTTTGTAGGGATAACTTTCTTTGGCCTTGTTATTTTGAAAAGACATGATTGCTTTATAAGTAGGCTTGAAGTATTATTGTTTTTATGTCAAATGATAGACTATTGCTTTGAATCACTCGTGTCTTAATATTCATGCCATGATTAGATACATGATCAAGATTATGCTAGGTAGCATTCCACATCAAAAATTATCTTTTTTATCATTTACCTACTCGAGGACGAGCAGGAATTAAGCTTGGGGATGCTGATACGTCTCCGTCGTATCTATAATTTTTGATTGTTCCATGCCCATATTATGCAACTTTCATATACTTTTGGCAACTTTTTATATTATTTTGGGACTAACATATTGATCCAGTGCCCAGTGCCAGTTCCTGTTTGTTGCATGTTTTATGTTTCGCAGAAACCCCATATCAAACGGAATCCAAACGGGATAAAAACAGATGGAGAATTATTTTGGAATATTTATGATTTTCGGAAAGTAAAATCAACGCGAGACGGTGCCCGAGGGGGCCACGAGGCAGGGGGGGCCCCAGGGGGCAGGCTCGCCCTGGACCCTCGTGAGCACCCCATAAGGCGGTTGATGCTCTTCTTTTGTCGCAAGAAAGCTAATTTTATGAGAAAAATCTGGGCGAAAGATTCAACCCAATCGGAGTTACGGATCTCCGGATATAAAAGAAACGGTGAAAGGGCAGCAGACGAGAACGCAGAAACAGAGAGAGACAGAGAGACAGATCCAACCTCGGAGGGGCTCTCGCCCCTCCCATGCCATGGAGGCCAAGGACCAGAGGGGCAACCCTTCTCCCATTAAGGGAGGAGGTCAAGGAAGAATAAGACGAAGGGGCCCCCTCTCCCCTTCTCTTCCGGCGGCGCTGGAACGCTGCCGTGGCCATCATCATCACCGCAATCTTCACCAACAACTTCACCGCCATCATCACCAACTCTTCCCCCCTCTATGCAGCGGTGTAACCTCTCTCTTACCCGCTGTAATCTCTACTTAAACATGGTGCTCAATGCTAAATATTATTTCCCAATGATGTATGGCTATCCTATGATGTTTGAGTAGATCCGTTTTGTCCTATGGGTTATTTGATGATCAAGATTGGTTTGAGTTGCATGTTTTATTATTGGTGCTGTCCTATGGTGGTCTCCATGTCGCGCAAGCGTGAGGGATCCCTGCTGTAGGGTTTGCAATATGTTCATGATTTGCTTATGGTGGGTGGCGTGAGTGACAGAAGCACAGACCCGAGTAAGTAGGTTGTTTGCATATGGGATAAAGCGGACTTGATACTTTAATGCTATGGTTGGGTTTTACCTTAATGATCTTTAGTAGTTGCGGATGCTTGCTAGAGTTCCAATCATAAGTGCATATGATCCAAGTAGAGAAAGTATGTTAGCTTATGCCTCTCCCTCAAATAAAATTGCAATAGTGATTACCGGTCTAGTTACCGATTGCCTAGGGACAAATAACTTTCTCGTAACAAAAAGCTCTCTACTAAAACTAATTTAGTTGTGTCTTTATCTAAACAGCCCCTAGCTTTTATTTACGCGCTCTTTATTATCTTGTAAACCTATCCAAAAACACCCACAAGGTACTTCTAGTTTCATACTTGTTCAAGGTAAAGCGAACGTCAAGCGTGCGTAGAGTTGTATCGGTGGTCGATAGAACTTGAGGGAATATTTGTTCTACCTTTAGCTCCTCGTTGGGTTCGACACTCTTACTTATCGAAAGAGGCTACAATTGATCCCCTATACTTGTGGGTTATTAGGCGTCGACCGTTGGATCTAGTTGTGCTCCAATAGATGTTGTCTTCTTGGGGTCCGTTGGGTGGACCTAGAATTTGACTATTTCTTCTGCCGGTTTGAAGGAGGTGGATTTGGGTCGTTTGTCTAAGATCACATCGTCACTATCCACCGTGGAGCGCAGTGCGGTTAATTCTTCGGCCGTGAGGGCTTCAGATAATGCCTCCAGGGCCAGGGATGCGGTTTTGTTTTTGGCGCGGAGTGCTATGTCCGGATCACTGACAAGAGTGATTATGCCGTTTGGTCCGGGCATTTTGAGCTTCATATACTTGCAATGAGGTATAGCTTGGAAGCGTGTAAAAGCATCCCGCCCCAACAGGGCGTGGTATCCGCTGCTGAAAGGAGCCACTTGGAAGGTGATTTCTTCAGACCGATAATTCTCCGGCATGCCGAATACCACGTCAAGTGTGATTTTTCTTGCACACCGCGCCTCCCGACTGGGAATGATTCCGCGGAAGGTCGTGATTATTTGCTTGATGCGGCTCCTGTCTATTTCCATTTTGTGGAGTGTATCCTCATAGATGAGGTTTAGTCCGCTGCCACCGTCCATGAGGACCTTCGTGAGTCGAAAGCCATCCACGATGGGACTGAGGACTAAAGTGGCTGGTGCTCGGACTGTCCTGTATTTTGGTTCATCGCCGGCATTAAAGGTTATAGCCGTGTCGTTCCAAGGGTTTACTGTGGCGATTTGACAGACTTCGGCGAGGCCGCGAAGTGCCCTTTTGTGCTCATTGTTTGAAGCGAATGTCTCAAAGACCGTCAGTACTCTGGGGTCATTGTCTTCTGGAGGGTGTTGCTCTGGGGTGTTTTTGGTAAGGATGTCCTCGCTGCTTTTGGCTACCTTGCCGGAGTATCCAACATGCTCTAAGGCTGTGGGTTGGTATGGTATCCGGTGTTGTGTGTATTTTGCATGGGCCATCGAGCCATCCCTCCAGAATGGTTCTGTGCCGCATAATGGGTTTGTATTTCTTGGCTATTGGACTGGGCGCGTCACGGGGATGCGCCCTTTTCTCCTGGACCAGTGGTTAAGTTGGGACCGATGGCTCCCAACAAGCTGCCTGATCCCTCCAGGCGCTTTCCATTGCGCTGTACTTCTGTATGATAGTTGCCAAGTCAGCGAAGTGTAGTATGCGGCGGTGATTAATGGCATTGAGGATTCCTTCGTTCGTGCAATTGTTGCGGAACGCTGATATCACGTCCTCATCACGGCAATCTTTAACCTTGTCCTTGACAAGGAGGAATCTGGCCCAGAAGTGGTGGACCGTTTCCCGAGACTGCTGTTGTATGCTCGTGAGAACGCCTATGTCTGGGTGGGTGGGTGGAATTGGATCTGGACCCTGACCCGATCGATGATCCGGAGTCTGAAGTTTTTCCAGACTTAACAGTCCGGGCTCCGGAGTATCTTCTGGTTGCCTTTGCCCGCCATCCGATTCTATGTTCGGAATGCCGGTCACCTCCTTTTGCGGGTGGGTATCCGGATCTGTAGGGTCGGCGATCGGGACTTAGTCCGTCTTCAGTATAGGGGAAGAGTTGCCGTCTTGCTCCTCGACTACCGCTATCTGGTGGGTGACTGGTGGAGATTTGATTTCTCTTTGGTCGGGTTTGAGCCCGATCCGATTGTAATCTGTGGTGATTCCCAGGGTGGCGATACGATCAAGGAGTTCGTTTAAAGACGAAATCTCCGCCGGATCCATCTGCTTAGAGTGTTTGGGGTCGATACGAAGAGGATTTTCGGAGGCCCAAGAGGCCATCGTCGGCTTAACGGCCGACCGGGCAGTCATGGTAAAGCTGCCCAACCGGAGGGTTTGGCCTGGGGCCAGTTCTCCTCCGGTAGTGATATTGTCTTTAAGGACGAGGCGAGTCATCGATCCTGTTGTCGACGGCATAGTGGAACTCTCAATGAAAGCACCAATGTCGGTGTCAAAACCGGCAGATCTCGGGTAGGGGGTCCCGAACTGTGCGTCTAAGGTCGATGGTAATAGGAGACAGGGGACACGATGTTTACCCAGGTTCGGGCCCTCTCTATGGAGGCAATACCCTACTTCCTGCTTGATTCATCTTGATGAATATGAGTATTACAAGAGTTGATCTACCTCGAGATCGTAATGGCTAAACCCTAGAAGTCTAGCCTGTATAACTACGGTAATGAGTCTCCCCCTTCCGGACTAAGTCCTCCGGTTTATATAGACACCGGGAGGATCTAGGGTTACACAGGGTCGGTTACAAAGAAAGGAATCTACATATCCGGTCGCCAAGCTTGCCTTCCACGCCAAGGAGAGTCCCATCTGGACACGGGCGCAGTCTTCGGTCTTCGTATCTTCATAGCCCATCAGTCCGGCCCATGGCTAACAGGCCAGATGCCCGAGGACCCCTTAGTCTAGGACTCCCTCAGTGACCTCCATAGTACGAGGGGTTCAGCCACTCCAATATAGAGGGCTTCCCATGTGGCACTACAATGGGGAGGACGACACCTCCCGCTGCAGCAGGAAGGGTCCGGACACCCCCGCCACTTTGGCCAAAATATTGGCCGAATTGTTCAAAGGGGAGGAAGATGAGTTCTTGCACATCAAGCGCAGAGATGGATATTCCATGTATAGTCCTCCTAGCTGGGTAAGCCCCAACTCCTCTGCTCTACTCATTCCACCCCCTGAACTACTTTCAATGAATATTAACCCGTCCTTTCATAATAGCACCGGCGAAGGTTTTTCGAAGGGCTTCACAGCCCCGCCCCACAGCCCAAGGGCCATAATCGGGACCTTGACCCTGGATTAGAAGAGGATCCGGATATATTCGTGGTGCTCGAGGGTGGGGTGTTTTTCCAGGCGAGCTATGACGGCGCAGAAGTGGCCATCATCGCCGACTATCCCAGTCTTCTCCCCGCTTCACACGTAAGTATTCAGGAGACACCTTATCCGAAAAAGTTCTCTCATTCTACCTCACCCACTGCACCATCCTGTGCTCAAAAGGGGAGGCGTTCGGCGCACCATGCTGCCCCGGGGGTATCCCCAAAGAGAGCGGTCCCTACGCTGGGCAAGCCTTCGAAGAGGAACGCAAACAAAGATATGACCGAGCCTTCATCTAAGAGGTATGGATTCGCAAATATGTTCTTTAACAGTCGCATCCAACTGTGACTTTTATGTTCGCCATGCATCAGGAAAAGGGTTTGCCAGAGTATGTCCAGGGATCCGGCCAGTCGTACTCCCAACACCCGGGATTTGCTCCCAGCCGAGGAGACGGGGCCCGATATGGGGGCGACGCTGGACTGTCCTTCGGCTGAGGGCTCGGAAGATATGTTTGTCACCAACTCGGAAGTGGAGAGCGCCATGAATTATCGGCGCTGGAGGGCCGTTTTACGAGATCCTCGCTTCTCAAAAGAGGCGTTCAGTGCCTTCAGCTCGGCTGATGCATACATCCGGGCGGCCCGAGATGGTCTTAACAGGGCCACGGAGCAGTATTTAAAAGATGTACAGGTAAATTTAATTCGTCCGAATATGCTAACCATATGCCAGTAGCCCCTGAGACTTGAAGCAGTTGGTACAAGTGATTTAAGGATCGTTGTATAACCAGGTTCTTACGGAGAAGAACGACCTGCTAGCCCAAGAGCTGGAAAAATGTCGGACACAACTAACTGCTGCTACCGCCGAACTGGAAGAGTCCAAGAAGGCGTTGTCTGGTAATATTTCCCTCTATCGAGAAATAATAATTATATAGCAGTTTGTGCTAATACTATTGCTTATCACAACAGGGTCGTCCGACCAATTGGAGGTGAAACTGAAAGCCGCTCAGACCGGCGAGAAAGAGGCGAAAAGACTACACGCCGCAGGCGAGCGTGTTTTGACCCGAGTCAGAGAGGAGAAAAACAAACTCTAGGATGCAAACACCCAGCTGGTTGAGGAGCTGAAAGATGTGCGGGCCCAGCTGGCCGACTCCGTGAAGGAGAATAAAAGGCTGCAAGGCGACATATTCAGTATGTGGCCGAACTTACCTTATGACAGTTCAGAGAGAAAAGGAACTGATAGAGTTGTGTTTGCAGGTATGCTGACGGGCCGTCACGAAGAGGAGATGTCCGGATTGTCGGACGATCTGCTGCAAGGACTGTCGCAAATGCAAGAGCAAGCTCAGCAGGCAATGCGGAGTGTTGCCAAGGCCTTATGGCCATCCGCCTCCCCTCCAGGAAGTATGGAGGAGCTTGTAGAGCTATTCGAGGGAGTGCGGCGGCGTATCCGATTATGGAAAATATCGGCCAGCCGAGAGGGTGCACGAGAGGCCTGGGCCATGGTGAAAACACGGCATACTGATAACCCACAAGTATAGGGGATCGCAACAGTTTTCGAGGGTAGAGTATTCAACCCAAATTTATTGATTCGACACAAGGGGAGCCAAATAATATTCTCAAGTATTAGCAGTTGAGTTGTCAATTCAACCACACCTGGATAATTTAATATCTACAACAAAGTGTTTAGTAGCAAAGTAGTATGATAGTAACGGTAACGGTAGCAAAAGTAATATTTTTGGGTTTTGTAGTGATTGTAATAGTAGCAACGGAAAAGTAAATAAGCGGAGAACAATATGTGAAAAGCTCGTAGGCATTGGATCAGTGATGGAGAATTATGCCGGATGCGATTATTCATGCAACAGTTATAACATAGGGTGACACAGACCTAGCTCCAATTCATCAATGTAATGTAGGCATGTATTCCGAATATAGTCATACGTGCTTATGGAAAAGAACTTGCATGACATCTTTTGTCCTACCCTCCCGTGGCAGCGGGGTCCTTATGGAAACTAAGGGATATTAAGGCCTCCTTTTAATAGAGCACCGGACCAAAGCATTAATACATAGTGAATACATGAACTCCTCAAACTACGCTCATCACCGGGAGTGGTCCTGATTATTGTCACTTCGGGGTTGCCGGATCATAGCACATAGTAGGCGACTATAGACTTGCAAGATAGGATCAAGAACTCACATATATTCATGAAAACATAATAGGTTCAGATCTGAAATCATGGCACTCGGGCCCTAGTGACAAGCATTAAGCATAGCAAAGTCATAGCAACATCAATCTCAGAACATAGTGGATACTAGGGATCAAACCCTAACAAATCTAACTCAATTACATGATAAATCTCATCCAACCCATCACCTTTCAGCAAGCCTACGATGGAATTACTCACGCACGGCGGTGAGCATCATGAAATTGGTGATGGAGGATGGTAGATGATGACGATGGCGATGGATTCCCCTCTGCGGAGCCCCGAACGGACTCCAGATCAGCCCTCCCGAGAGAGTTTAGGGCTTGGCGGCGGCTCCATATCGTAAAACATGATGAATCTTTCTCTGTGATTTTTCTCTCCCCGAACACGAATATATAGAGTTGGAGTTGAGGTCGGTGGAGCTCCAGGGGGCCCACGAGGCTGGGGGCGCGCCCTGGGGGGCCGGCGGGCCTCCCACCCTCGTGGATAGGGTGTGGGCCCCCTGGCCTTGATTCTTTCGCCAACATTTTTTATTATTTCTAAAAATTATCTCCGTGAAGTTTCATGTCATTCCGAGAACTTCTAATTCTGCACAAAGATAACACGATGGCAATTCTGTTGAAAACAGCGCCAGTCCGGGTTAGTTCCATTCAAATCATGCAAGTTATAGTCCAAAACAAGTGCAAAAGTGTTTGGAAAAGTAGATACGACGGAGACGTATCAACTCCCCCAAGCTTAAACCTTTGCTTGTCCTCAAGCAATTCAGTTGATAAACTAAAAGTGATAAAGAAAAACTTTTACAAACTCTGTTTGCTCTTGTTGTTGTAAATATGTAAAGCCAGCATTCAAGTTTTCAACAAAGATTATGAACTAACCATATTCACAATAACATTTAGGTCTCATGTTTGCTCATATCAATGACATAATCAACTAGCGAGCAATAATAATAAATCTCGGATGACAACACTTTCTCAAAACAATCATGATATGATATAACAAGATGGTATCTCGCTAGCCCTTTCTGAGACCGCAAAACATAAATGCAGAGCACCTTTGAAGATCAAGCACTGACTAAACATTGTAATTCATGGTAAAAGAGATCCAGTCATAGTCATACCCAATATAAATTAATAGTAATGGATGCAAATGACAGCGGTGCTCTCCAGCTGGTGCTTTTTAATAAGAGGGTGATGACTCAACATAAAGATAAATATATAGGCCCTTCGCAGAGGGAAGCAGGGATTTGTAGAGGTGCCAGAGCTCGATTTTGAAATAGAGATAAATAATATTTTGAGCGGCATACTTTCATCGTCAACATAACAACCGAGAGATGGCGATATCTTCCATGCTACACACATTATAGGCGGTTCCCAAACAGAATGGTAAAGTTTATACTCCCCCTCCACCAACAAGCATCAATCCATGGCTTGCTCCAAACAACGAGTGCCTCCATCTAACAAGAGTCCCGGGGGAGTTTTGTTTGCAATTATTTTGATATGGTTTGCATAAAGCATGAGACTGGGCATCCCGGTGACCAGCCATTTTCTCGTGAGTGAGGAGCGGAGTCCACTCCTCTTGAGAATAACCCGCCTAGCATGGAAGATACAGACATCCCTAGTTGATACATGAGCTATTCGAGCATACAAAACAGAATTTCATTTGAAGGTTTAGAGTTTGGCACATACAAATTTACTTGGAACGGCAGGTAGATACCACATATAGGAAGGTATACTGGACTCATATGGAATAACTTTGGGGTTTAAGGGATTGGATGCACAAGCAGTATTCCTGCTTAGTACAAGTGAAGGCTAGCAAAAGACTGGGAAGCGACCAACTAGAGAGTGACAACAGTCATGAACATGCATTAAAATTAATAAACATTGAGTGCAAGCATGAGTAGGATATAATCCACCATGAACATAAATATCATGAAGGCTATGTTGATTTGTTTCAACTACATGCGTGAACATGTGCCAAGTCAAGTCACTCGAATCATTCAAAGGAGGATACCACCCTATCACACCACATCACAACCATTTTAATAGCATGTTGGCACGCAAGGTAAACAATTATAAACTCCTAGTTAATTAAGCATGGCATAAGCAACTATAATCTCTAATTGTCATTGCAAACATGTTTATTCATAATAGGCTGAATCAGGAACGATGAACTAATCATATTTACAAAAACAAGAGAGGTCGAGTTCATACCAGCTTCTCTCATCTCAATCAGTCAATCATATATCGTCATAATTGCCTTTCACTTGCATGACCGAACGATGTGAATAATAATAATAGTGCATGTGCATTGGACTAAGCTAGAATCTGCAAGCATCTGACACACAGGAGAAGACAAGATAATATGGGCTCTTGGTTAAATCAACAATAATGCATATAAGAGCCACTTCAACATTTTCATTATGGTCTTCTCCTATTGACCCCAAAGAAAAGAAGAGAAATAAAACTATTTACACGGGAAAGCTCCCAATAAGCAAAAATAAGAACGGGAAATCTTTTTGGGTTTTCTTTTTAATTATTAGTACTACATCATGGAAAGTAAACTAGCTAAAAGCTACAACTATTTTTTTGTTTTTCTTAAGGTTTATCAAACACACAAGAAGAAAGCATAAGAAGAAAATAAACTAGCATGGATATTACAGTGAAAAAGTATGAGCACCCACATCTAGCAATGAGTGTGTAAACATGAATGTAATGTCGGTGAGAGATACGTACTCCCTCAAGCTTAGGCTTTTGGCCTAAGTTGGTCTATTGCCACGGCTGGCCTGGTGGATACCCGAAGTTGTAAGTGGGGTCATACTGAGATGCAGCGGCTATTGCATCGTGGGATGTAGCTTGGAGGCGAGCTACCCTCGTCCTCCTCTCGTACTCATTTGCCTCCTCCCTGGTTATAACATGTCTCCCTTTTGCCTGAATGTCAAAGAGAGTAGGAGCAAGGAGGACAATATTGACGGCGTGACGCCTGTCAAAGATTAGTCGGTACTGGAGAGGTAGTTCATTCCTCTCAACAAACCGATGGTGAACCATGGCATTAAAATCTAGATAAGACGAAGGCAATTCCATATCATAATCACGAATGGGTATATCAACAAAATTAGCTAAACGGGTTGCATAAATTCCACCAAAGAAATCTCCATTAAATCTATTATTATGCAACCTACGTGCAACAATGGCTCCCAAATTATAATGTTTATCTCCTAATACAACACTCCTGAGAACATTGAGATCAGGGACACACATGTGGCATGCTTCATCCTTACCATTTATGCACCTACCTATGAAGAGAGCAAAATAATGTATAGCAGGAAAATGAATGCTCCCTATGGTAGCTTGTGTTATATCTCTAGACTCCCCCACAGTTATACTAGCAAGAAAATCTCTAAACTCGGATTTGCGAGGTTCACTAGGACTACCCCATTGTGGAAGTTTGCAAGCAGTATTAAAATCCTCTAAGTCCACAGTATAAGAATTTTCATAAAGATCAAACAGGACAGTTTGAGAATTGCGTGATGATGAAAATTCAAACCTCCTCACAAAGGAATCAGTGAGATAGTGGTACTGACGACACTTATCTGCCTCGAAGCTCACAAGATCAGCGTTACACACATATGTGTTAAATTCTTCCTTGATTCCTGCTCGATCCATGAAGTCCTCTGAAGGCCATTCACAAGCCCGCACTTGAGCTTCCCTTGGTGGTTCATCGTCGGCATCGCGCATTGCGAGCCTGGGTCCTTGCTTCCTTGAAGGGCCACCTTGGTACATTTTCCTAAACATATTTCTTCCTCTGAAAAATTTCTGAAAATTTTAGTAACTTCAAATAAAAGTGAACCAAACTCAACAAAATTGATAGCAACTACTCCCACAAGTGCCTAGAGACTATATCATGCATTAGAACTACTTGGGACCATATAAATTTGACATGCAAGCTCAAGAACAGGGTCACCTAGGCAGCAAAAATTTGCAATGAATAAAGCACTAGAACAAAAACTAATTGGACCATTGGAGGAGTTACATACCAAGGAACAATCCCCCAATGCAGTTTTGTGAGAGGTGCTTTGAGCAAGGAGATCGAAAATCGCAGCAAAATGAGCTAGAACTCGTGCTTGAGCTGGTTGGTGATTTTTTCGGGAGGAAGAAGGAGTGTGTGGTGGCTGGAATAAGTGGAGGGGAGCCACCATGGGCCCACGAGGCAGGGGCGCGCCCTGGACCCTCGTGGCCAGGTGCTTGCTCCTCCTGCTGTGTTCTCAGTCCCAGATATTCTCAAATATTCTAGAAAAAAATCATATTTCATTTTCGGGACATTTGGAGAACTTTTATTTTCGGGGTATTTTTTATTGCACGGATAATTCAGAAAACAGATAGAAAATACTATTTTTCTTTATTTAATCTAAATAACAGAAAGGAAAGAGGGTACAGAAGGTTGTGCTTTCTAACTTCCTCCATCTCATGCTCATCAAAAGGAATCCACTAACAAGGTTGATCAAGTCTTGTTAACAAACTCATTCTGAATAACATGGAACCGGAGAAAATTCGAATAACACTATGTTACCTCAAAGGGGATATGCACGTCCCCAATAATAAGAATATCATATTCCTTCTTGACAGTAGAAGAGGAAATTCAAAATCTCCAAAAATAATCGATGGAATTTTTCCAATAGAATTTATACTATGAACTTGAGGTTGTTTCCTCGGAAAGTGTACCGTATGCTCATTACCATTACCATGAAATGTGACATTGCCTTTGTTGCAATCAATAACAGCCCCTGCAGTATTCAAAAAAGGTCTTCCAAGAATAATAGACATACTATCATCCTCGGGAATATCAAGAATAACAAAGTCCGTTAAAATAGTAACTTTTGCAACCACAACAGGCACATCCTCACAAATACCGACAGGTATAGCAGTTGATTTATCGGCCATTTGCAAAGATATTTCAGTAGGTGTCCACTTATTCAAATCAAGTATACGATATAAAGAGAGAGGCATAACACTAACACCGGCTCCAAGATCACATAAAGCAGTTCTAACATAGTTTCTTTTAATGGAGCATGGTATAGTGGGTACTCCTGGATCTCCAAGTTTCTTAGGTATTCCACCCTTAAAAGTATAATTATCAAGCATGGTGGAAATTTCAGCTTCCGGTATCTTTCTTTTATTTGTAACAATTTCTTTCATCTACTTAGCGTAAGGATTCATTTTGAGCATATCAGTCAAACACATATGCAAAAACATAGGTCTAATCATTTCAGCAAAGCGCTCAAAATCCTCATCATCCTTTTTCTTGGATGGTTTGGGAGGAAAAGGCATGGGTTTCCAAACCCATGGTTCTCTTTCTTTACCGTACTTCCTAGCAACAAAGTCTCTCTTATCATAACGTTGATTCTTCGATTGTGGGTTATCAAGATCAACAGCAGGTTCAATTTCTACATCATTATTATTGCTAGGTTGAGCGTCAACATGAACATCATCATTAACATTGTCACTAGGTTCATGTTCATCACCAGATTGTGTTTTAGCATCAGAAATAGAAATATCATTGGGATTCTCACGTGTGTCTATAACAGGTTCACTGGAAGCATGCAAAGTCCTATCGTTTTTCTTTTTCTTCTTCTTAGAAGGACTAGGTGCATCAACATTATTTCTTTGAGAATCCTGCTCAATTCTCTTAGGGTGGCCCTCAGGATACAAAGGTTCCTGAGTCACTTTACCCCCTCTAGTTGCAACTCTAACAGCAAAGTCATTATTCTTACTATTCAATTCATTGAGCAAATCATTCTGAGCTTTAAGTACTTGTTCTACTTGAGTGGTAACCATAGAAGCATGTTTACTAATGAGTTTAAGTTCACCTTTAACTCTAGACATATAATCACTCAAGTGTTCAATCATAGAAGCATTGTGTTTTAATTCCCTACCAAAATAAGCATTGAAGTCTTCTTGCTTAACCATAAAATTATCAAACGCATCCACACATTGGCTAGCAAACTTAGTAGGCGGGATTTCACCTTTATCATATCTATAGAGAGAATTTACCTTTACTACCGGTGTCGGGTTATCAAGACCATGAGTTTCTTCAATAGGTGATGAATTAAGACCATATATTTCTTCAATAGGCGGTAAATTAAGACCATGTATTTCTTCAATAGGAGGTAAATTCTTAACATCTTCAGCCTTAATACCCTTTCCTTTCATAGATTTCTTTGCCTCTTGCATATCTTCAGGACTGAGAAATAGAACACCCCTTTTCTTCGGAGTTGGCTTAGGAGTTGGTTCAGGAAGTGTCCCATTGTTTTCATTGGTCAACATATTATTCAATAGAATTTCAGCTTGATCAACAGTTCTTTCCCTGAAAACACAACCAGCACAACTATCCAGGTGGTCTCTGGAAGCATCGATTAGTCCATTATAAAAGATATCAAGTATTTCATTTTTCTTGAGAGGATGATCAGGCAAAGCATTAAGTAATTGGAGAAGCCTCCCCAAGCTTTTGGGAGACTCTCTTCTTAAATTTGCACAAAATTATATATTTCCCTTAAAGCAGTTTGTTTCTTATGAGCAAATTTAGCAGAGAAGTAATAAATCATATCTTGGAGACTACGCACACAACCAGGATCAAGAGAATTAAACCATATCTTAGCATCACACTTTAATGAGAACAGAAATATTTTAAGGATATAATAGTAGTGAGTTTTCTCATCATTAGTGAATAGGGTGGCTATATCATTTAATTTAGTAAGATGTGCCACAACAGTTTCAGATTCATAGCCATAGAAAGGATCAGACTCAACCAAAGTAATTATATCAGGATCAACAGAGAATTCATAATCCTTATCAGTAACAAAGATAGGTGAAGTAGCATAAGCAGGATCATATTTCATTCTAGCATTCAAAGTTTTTTGTTTCAGCTTAGCTAATAATTTTTTAAGATCACTTCTATCATTGCAAGCAAGAAAGTCTCTAGCAGTTTCTTCATCCATAACATAGCCCTTAGGCACAACAGGCAATTCATATTTAGGGGGAGAATCTTCATCATCACTTTCATCAATATTATCAGTTTCAATAATTTCATTCTCTCTACCCTAGCAAGTTGTTCATCAAGAAATTCACCAAGTGGCACAGTAGTATCAAGCATAGAAGTAGTTTCATCATAAGTATCATGCATAGTAGAAGTGGCATCATCAATAACATGCGACATATCAGAATTAATAGCGGAAGCAGGTTTATGTGTCGCAAGCTTACTCAAAACAGAAGGTGAATCAAGTGCAGAGCTAGATGGCAGTTCCTTACCTCCCCTCGTAGTTGAGGATTAAATTTTTGTTTTCTCGTCTTTCAAGTTCTTCATAGTGAGCAGCAGATATAAATCCCAAGTAACTCAAAGAATAGAGCTATGCTCCCCGGCAACGGCGCCAGAAAATAGTCTTGATAACCCACAAGTATAGGGGATCGCAATAGTTTTCGAGGGTAGATTATTCAACCCAAATTTATTGATTCGACACAAGGGGACCCAAAGAATATTCTCAAGTATTAGCAGTTGAGTTGTCAATTCAACCACACGTGCATAATTTAATATCTGCAGCAAAGTGTTTAGTAGCAAAGTAGTCTGATAGTAACGGTAACAGTAGCAAAAGTAATATTTTTGGGTTTTGTAGTGATTGTAATAGTAGCAACGGAAAAGTAAATAAGCGGAGAACAATATGTGAAAAGCTCGTAGGCATTGGATCGGTGATGGAGAATTATGCCGGATGCGATTATTCATGCAACAGTTATAACATAGGGTGACACAGAACTAGCTCCAATTCATCAATGTATTGTAGGCATGTATTCCGAATATAGTCATACGTGCTTATGGAAAAGAACTTGCATGACATCTTTTGTCCTACCCTCCCGTGGCAGCGGGGTCCTAATGGAAACTAAGGGATATTAAGGCCTCCTTTTAATAGAGTACCGGAACAAAGCATTAACACATAGTGAATACATGAACTCCTCAAACTACGGTCATCACCTGGAGTGGTCCCGATTATTGTCCCTTCGGGGTTGCCGGATCATAACACATAGTAGGCGACTATAGACTTGCAAGATAGGATCAAGAACTCACATATATTCATGAAAACATAATAGGTTCAGATCTGAAATCATGGCACTCGGGCCCTAGTGACAAGCATTAAGCATAGCAAAGTCATAACAACATCAATCTCAGAACATAGTGGATACTAGGGATGAGACCCTAACAAATCTAACTCGATTACATGATAAATATCATCCAACCCATCACCGTCCAGCAAGCCTACGATGAATTACTCACGCACGGCGGTGAGCATCATGAAATTGGTGCTGGAGGATGGTTGATGATGACGATGGCAACGGATTCCCCTCTCCGGAGCCCCGAACGGACTCCAGATCAGCCCTCCCGAGAGATTTTAGTGCTTGGCAGCGGCTCCGTATCATAAAACGCGATGAATCTTTCTCTCTGAATTTTTTCTCCCCGAAAACGAATATATAGAGTTGGAGTTGAGCTCCAGGGGGCCCACAAGGCAGGGGCGCGCCCTGGGGGGCAGGCGCACCTCCCACCCTCGTGGACAGGGTGTGGCCCCCTGGCCTTGATTCTTTCGCCAATATTTTTATTATTTCCAAAAATAAACTCCGTGAAGTTTTAGGTCATTCCGAGAACTTTTGTTTCTGCACAAAGATAACACCATGGCAATTCTGCTGAAAACAGCGTCAGTCTGGGTTAGTTCCATTCAAATCATGCAAGTTAGAGTCCAAAACAAGGGCAAAAGTGTTTGGAAAAGTAGATTCGACGGAGACGTATCATATACCAAGCTTGATCCGAATCGCATGGCCCGGGTCGGACCTCTAGGGTCAGATGGAAAAGAAGTTCCCGTTAATTTTATATATGACCAAGTAGCAGTAGCGGCCAAATATTCTCAACAGGATTGTAAGTTAGACAGCCTGTTGGATGGTATAGAGGAGGAAATTTATGAGTCCAAGTGACTATGTACTTCCCTTGATATATGTAACTCTAGCTGAATTGTAAAACGATTGTCATGGCAGACATTTTCGCTTCAACCTCGGGACCCGAAGGTGGGAGTGTTTCCGAATACCAGTGCGGCCGAATAGACCGGGGTATGCGTGGGAACCAGGCGTAGGGGTCATAGTTGCTTGAACAGACAAGTTGTATCCGGCTAGTTATGTTATATTACGTTAAGGTTGTAAGAAACATCTTCCAGAGAGAATAGTTCCGTTAAGGGTTCCTTTCCCTGGGTGTGCATGCGTTGATGTGCATGTCCGAACTGTGATTGAAAAATCGCAGTATATTTAACTTCTGGGGTTTCACGATGGAGTACATGCAAAAAACATCTTTAATTCACTGACTGAATATTCCCTCAAGAACGCTAGCTTTCGGTTTCACCCAGTCTGAGGTACACATCCGGATGACCCGGCAGTAACAATCACAGAGGTGCTCCCTTTATGCCCTAGCCGAACTAAAGGGAACGTAGGGCATAAGCACAGGAGCCAGGCAACCCAGCTTGGCCAAAACTTAAGTCATATCGATGCATATAATGGCGAAGAAAAGGTACATATGGGGAAAAACGCATATGTGATGAGCTTGATGCTCGGGAAATAATAATAGCAAGCTTCTGTCCAAGAAGCCCCCAGGTATAATGGACGTACATATTTGGAGATGTATGCGTCAGGGGTGCACGATCTAACCGCATGAAAGCTCTAGGGCTAAACAGAAAAAATGAAAAGAGAGAAAAAATGATGGAAACAGCAGGGAGAAGGAGACGAACAAAGAGTTCTGCGCTAGGCATAGAATCTTCGGAGTCTGGCCGCGTTCCAGGGGTTCGGCTCTAGGCGATTTTCTGACGCATCACGCAGACGGTACACTCCTCCGGTGAGAACTTCATCAATGATGAAGGGCCCTTCCCACTTGGGCTTGAGTTTGTCCTTTTTCTTCTCCAGCAGGCGTAGAACGAGTTTGCCAACGTTATAAGTCTTGGCCCGCACTTCTCTGCTTTGATATCTATGAGCTTGCTGTTGATAAAATGCGGAACGGGCTTTTGCGATGTCGCGCTCCTCCTCCAAGGCATCTAAGCTGTCATGTCGATAAAGCTCGGCCTCTCTCTCTTCGTACATGCGCACTCGAGGTGAGTCATGAATAATGTCGCAAGGTAACACTGCCTCTGCGCCGTACACCATGAAGAAAGGTGTGTATCCAGTGGTGCGATTGGGCGTGGTCCGCAGCCCCCAGAGTACGGAGTCGAGGTCCTCAACCCAGTGCTTGTCTGATTCTTTCAAAGACCACACTAGTCTAGGCTTGATGCCGCTCATAATAAGACCATTGGCCCGTTCGACTTGACCGTTTGTTTGTGGATGGTAGACAGAGGTGTAATCGAGCTTGATGCCCAGATTAGCGCACCAGGTTTGTACTTTGTCGGCCGTGAAATTAGAGCCGTTATCAGTGATGATGCTGTGTGGAACCCTATAATGGTGTACCACGCTGGATATGAATTCTATCACCGGCCCGGACTCGGCCGTTTTAACTAGTTTGGCCACTATCCACTTAGTGAATTTATCCACCATGACCAGCAGATATTTTTTCTTATGGCTTCCTCCTTTAGGGGGTCCGACCATATCTAGTCCCCAGACCGTAAAAGGCCAAGTGATGGGGATTGTTTGTAGGGCAGTGGGGGCATATGGCTTTGGTTGGCGAAGAGTTGGCATCCGACGCAACGTTGGACAAGGTCCTGTGCATCTGCTCGGGCCGTCGGCCAATAAAATCCTCTATGGAAGGCCTTGCTAACAAGGGACCGAGCTGCGGCGTGGTGCCCGCCGAGACCGGCATGAATCTCAGCCAGGAGCTGCCGCCCCTCCTCCTCGGAGATACATCTTTGAAGGACTCCGGTAGTGCTTTTCTTGTAGAGCTCTTCGTCGTAAACCTTGTAGGCCTTTGAACGCCTGACAATGTGGCGGGCCTCATTCTGATCCTCAGGGATTTCCTTCCTACTAAGGTAGGCCAACAAGGGTTCGGTCCATGGGGCAATGACTGCCATGATGAGATGGGCCGACGGTGTTATTTCGGTGGCTGAGCCTCCAATGATATCGGTGTGTTCGGAATCTGGGGTTGTGCTCGGATCCGAACTAGTGTTGCCGCTCTCCCCTTGCCACACCACGGATGGCTTGAAAAGCCTTTCCAAAAAGATGTTAGGTGGGACGGGGTCGCGCTTGGCGCCGATGCAGGCGAGGACATCCGCCGCTTCATTACTTTCTCGGGCCACATGATGAAACTCGAGCCCCTCGAACCGAGCCGACATTTTTAGGATGGCATTACGATAAGCCGCCATCTTTGGGTATTTGGTGTCGAAGTCTCCATTTATTTGAAATATTGCGAGGTTTGAGTCCCCGCGCACTTCCAGGCGTTGTATGCCCATGGAGACAGCCATTCGAAGGCCATGCAAAAAGGCTTCGTATTCGGCTACGTTATTAGAGTCTGTGTATAATATTTTGAGTACGTACTGGATGACGTCTCCAGTGGGGGACGTTAAAAGGACGCCCGCTCCTAGTCCTGCCAGCTTTTTGGAACCATCAAAATACATAACCCAGTTGGAATATGTGTCGTACTCCTTAGGGAGTTCGGCCTCTGTCCATTCGGCAACGAAGTCAACCAGTACTTGGGATTTAATGGCTCGACGCGGTTTGTATGTTATGTCATATGGAAGGAGCTCAATGGCCCATTTGGCAATCCGGCCCATAGCATCGCGGTTATTTATTATGTCATTGAGTGGTACTTCGGAAGCCACTGTGATCAAACACTCCTGGAAATAGTGTTGTAGCTTCCGGGATGCCATGAAGACCGTGTAAGCTATCTTTTGATAATGGGGGTACCGGAATTTGCATGGTGTGAGGACAGTGGATATGTAGTATACTGGCTTCTGAAGCGGGAATTTGTGTACGTCCAGTGCTTGTTCAACGACGAGCACGGCGCTCACCACCTGGTGTGTTGCCGATATGTATAATAACATGGGTTCGCCGACCTTCGGCGCGGCCAGGATTGGGTTGCTAGCCAGAAGAGTTTTTATTTCTTCCAGTCCGGCCGTTGCCGCATCCGTCCACTCGAAGTGATCGGTGCGCCGTAGAAGGCGATAGAGTAGCAATGCCTTTTCTCCCAATCTGGAGATAAAGGGGCTTAAAGCTGCCACACAACCGGCAAGTTTTTGGACCTGTTTGAGGTCCGTTGGCGTAGCCAATTGTGACAAAGCTCGGATTTTGGCTGGATTTGCTTCAATTCCTCTATTGGAGATGATGAAGACTAGCAGTTTTCTAGCGGGAACGCCAAAAATGCATTTTTCCGGATTGTGTTTAATGTCGTATGCATGGAGGTTGTCGAATGTGAGACGTAAATCGTCTATGAGTGTTTTGACGTGTCTAGTTTTGATGACGACGTCGTCCACATATGCTTCAACTGTCTTGCCGATCTGTTTCTCCAGGCATGTTTGGATCATGCGTTGATAGGTGGTGCCAGAGTTTTTGAGCCCGAAGGGCATGGTGGGTAAGCAGGATGGCCCATATGGGGTAATGAATGCTGTTGCGGCTTGATCGGACTCCTTCATTTTAATTTGATGGTATTCGGAATATGCGTCGAGGAAGGACAGTGAGTCATGTCCTGCGGTAGCATCAATGATCTGGTCGATGCGGGGGAGGGGGAAGGGATCCTTGGGGCAAGCCTTATTGAGGTCTTTGAAGTCGACGCACAGGCGCCAGGATTTGTCCTTCTTTGGCACCATCACCAGGTTTGCCAGCCAGTCCGGGTGTTTTAATTCTCTAATGAATCTGGCCTCTATTAGCTTGGCTAGCTCCTCCCCCATCGCTTGACGCTTGGGTTCGGAAAAACGCCGCAGTGTTTGTTTGACCGGTTTATATCCCTTCAATATATTGAGGCTGTGTTCCGCCAACTTGCGGGGATTCCTGGCATATCATAAGGGTGCCTGGCGAATATATCCCAGTTCTCGCGCATGAGCTCCCGTAGCGCGGTATCAACCGTTGGGTCTAGTTGTGCCCCAATAGATGCTGTCTTCTTGGGTTCCATTGGATGGACTTGGAATTTGACTATTTCTTCTGCCGGTTTGAATGAGGTGGATTTGGGTCGTTTGTCTAGGATCACATCGTCCCTGTCCATCGTGGAGCGTAGTGCGGTTAATTCTTCGGCCGCGAGGGCTTCGGATAGTGCCTCAAGGGCCAAGGATGCGGTTTTGTTTTCGGCGCGGAGTGCTATGTCCGAATCACTGGCAAGAGTGATTATACCGTTAGGCCCGGGCATCTTAAGCTTCATGTATCTGTAATGAGGTATAGCTTGGAAGCGTGTAAATGCCTCTCGCCCCAAGAGGGCGTGATATCCACTGTTGAAAGGGGCCACTTGGAAGGTTATCTCTTCGGACCGATAATTCTCCGACGTGCCGAATACCACGTCAAGTGTGATTTTTCCCGCACACCGCGCCTCCCGACTGGGAAAGATTCCTCGGAAGGTTGTGCTGCTTTGCTCGATGCGGCTCCTGTCTATTTCCATTTTGTGGAGTGTATCCTCATAGATGAGGTTTAGTCCGCTGCCGTCGTCCATGAGAACCTTGGTGAGCCGAAAGCCGTCCACGATTGGACTGAGCACCAAGGCGGCTGGTGCCCGGACTGTCCTATATTTGGGTTCGTCATTGGCATTAAAAGTTATAGCCGTGTCATTCCAAGGGTTTATTGCTGCAATTTGGCAGACTTCGGCGAGTTCGCAGAGTTCCCTTTTGCGCCTGTTGTTTGAAGCGAATGTCTCGAAGACCGTCAGTACTCCGGGGTCGTCGTCTTCTAGGGGGTGTTGTTCTGGGGTGTTCTTGGTGAGGATATCCTCACCGCTCTTGGCCACTTGTCGGAGTATCCAACATGCTCTAAGGCTGTGGGTTGGTATGTTATCCGGTGTTGTATGTATTTTGCATGGCCCATCGAGCCATCCTTCCAGAACGGTTCCGCGCCCCATAATGGGCTTATATTTCTTTATTATTGGACTGGGTGTGCCACGAGGGTGCGCCCTTTTCGCCTGAACGAGGGGTTGAGTGGGGACCGATGGTTCCCAACGGGCTGCCTGAGTTTTCCAGGCGCTTTCCATTGCGTTGTACTTCTGTACGATAGTTGCCAATTCAGCGAAGTGTAATATGCGACGGCGGTTGATGGCGTTGAGGATTCCTTCGTCCATGCAATTGTTGCAGAACGCTGAGATTGCTTCCTCGTCGCTGCAATCTTTAATCTTGTCTTTGACAAGAAGGAATCTGGCCCAGAAGTGGTGGACCGTTTCCTGAGACTGCTGTTGTATGCTCATGAGAGCGCTTATATTTGGGTGGGTGGGTGGTTTTAAATCCGAAACCTGGCCCAATTTGGATCCGGAGTCTGAAGGTCTTCCGAACTTAACAGATCGGGCTCTGAGATATCCACTGACTTCTTAGGCCCGTCGTCTGATTCTATGTTCGGAGGGCAGGATGCATCTCTTCGCAGGTGGGTGTCCGGCTCTTTGAGGTCGGAGATCCAGACATAGTCCGTCCTCAGTATGGAGGAAGAGTTGTCGTCTCGCTCCTCGACTACAGCTATCTGGTGGGTGATCGGTGGAGATTTGATTTCTCTCTGATCGGGTTTAAGACCAATTCGATCATAGCCTGTAGCGACCCCCAGGGCGGCGATGCGATCTAGGAGGTCGTTTAAAGACAAAAGCTCCGCTGGATCCATCTGCTTGGAGTGTTTGGAGTCGATACGAAGGGGATTTTTGATGACCCGAGAGGTCATCATCAGCTTAACGGCCGAATGGGTGGTCATGGTAAAGCCGCCCAATTGGAGGGTTTGTCCTGGGGCCAGTGCTCCTCCGGAGGTGATATTGTCCTTGAGAACAAGGCGAGCCATTGATCCTATCTTTGACATCATAGTGGAACTCTCAACGAAAGCACCAATGTCGGTGTCAAAACCGGCGGATCTCGGGTAGGGGGTCCCGAACTATGCGTCTAAGGTCGATGGTAACAGGAGACGGGGGACACAATGTTTACCCAGGTTCGGGCCCTCTCTATGGAGGTAATACACTACTTCCTACTTGATTGATCTTGATGAATATGAGTATTACAAGAGTTGATCTACCACGAGATCGTAATTGCTAAAACCCTAGAAGTCTAGCATGTTTGACTATGGCTATCTGTCTTTGGCTCTACAGACCTAACCCTCTGGTTTATATAGACACCGGGGGGATCTAGGGTTATATAAGGTCGGTTTACAGAGAAAAGAATCTTCATATTCAATTGCCCAGCTTGCCTTCCACGCCAAGGAGAGTCCCATCTGGATACGGGTGGAGTCTTCAATCTTCGCATCTTCACAACCCATCAGTCCGGCCCATGGCTAATAGGCCGGACGCCCGAGGACCCCTTAGTCCAGGACTCCCTCATGCGGTGCCCCCCTCCACAGATTTCCACCTTGGTCATATCGTTGCAGTGCTTATGCGAAGCCCTGCGCCGGTAGCTTCATCATCACCGTCATCACACCGTCGTGCTGATGAAACTCTCCCTCAGCCTCAGCTGGATTAAGAGTACGAGGGACTTCACCGAGCTGAACATGTGCAGATCGCAGAGGTGCCGTGCGTTCGGTACATGGATCGGTTGGATCACGAAGACGTTCGACTACATCAACCGCGTTACTAAACGCTTCCGCTTTCGGTATACGAGGGTACGTGGACACACTCTCCAGATTATAACTTGATCATGTACTGACAACTTGTAGTTGACAGCCTAACCGGGTTGATAAACGCCGGTTTGAAAACATCACAGATCTTATGAAAACAAAGAAAACTCAGCAAAAGGCAAATAAAAACCGTTGTAGTCGAGGCTTTTCACGGGCTGCCAGGCCCCAAATTCGATTAAGAGGTGTAGCTATGGTTCAGATACGACCAAGCCCCCAAGTGATGCCGTGACATTGCGCCGATCAAGAGGTGTAGCTATGGTTCGGATACGACCAAGCCCCCAAGTGATGCTGTGGCATTTCACCGATCGAGAGGTGTAGCTATTGGTCAGATACGACCAAGCCCCCAAGTGAAGCTGTGGCATTTCGCCGATCAAGATGTGTAGCTATGGTTCGGATACGACCAAGCCCCCAAGTGATGCTGTGGCATTGCGCCGATCAAGAGGTGTAGCTATGGTTCGGATATGACCAAGCCCCCAAGTGATGCTGTGGCATTTCGCCGATCAAGAGGTGTAGCTATGGTTCGGATACGACCAAGCCCCCAAGTGATCACTAATATGATAAGCCAATAAGGCAGGATATCCATGTTTGAACCGCGCATCATGGAACAGGTCCTCTTCGACAACCTTTAACTTTTTGCAACAGATAAATTCTTCTTGAACCGGGATTTTGAACCGGATATTGAGAGCTTCAAAGCTTTGTGGGAGACATCTTTCCCTTGAACCGGATTTTAAACCGGAATCTTCATTTTCAGCCGGAAATTTTCTGACGGCCTTTAAACTCAAACTTGCGAGAAGTTAATTCCTTTTTGAACAGGAAATTCTTAAACCGGATTTGAGAGCTTCAGAGCTTTGTGGGAGAACAGATTTCCCTTGAACCGGATTTTAAACCGGCATTCTTCATTTTGAACCGGAAACTTTTCTGACGACCTTGAAATTTTCATCAATATAACAGTAGCCTCCGGGACCGGGTTATCTTTCCCTCCATCGTTCTGGGGTTCTTAAATTTGCTGAAACTGGCAAGATTTGCTGAGTCATGTCATCGTATCCCCCGAGTCTCAAAGGTGACTCGAGGAGTTGGCTTGAGACTCTCCATATTTGACCATGATATAAGCCAGCATAACTTGTATATCATTGGTGTTGATAGCACGATGTGAATCCACAGAAGGTTGAGGTGACTGCGGCGGGTTATAAATGATCCCGTATGAGCCATGTCAGCAACTCGGCCAATGGTTCCTTCCAACTGGCAATTTGAAGTTAACCAAACTGTAGTGGCGGCGACTTGTGCGCCTGCCCATTGAGCCACCCAGTGCAGACGGCAGTTGATAGTATATGATAATTTGCCTCCATTTTGTTGAAAGAAAACCGGGCTACCCAAGCTGTGACTTGCTCATACTCAATAAACAGCTCATGCACACAGCTGTGGCCCGGTATGTTGATGTAGACCAGGCCGGGAGAAACGGGCGACAAAGACGACCGCCGCATCAGAGGCGGCACAGGTAGATGAGTCGGCTGCAGCATTGTAAGCCGGTGCAGGCGGGAGAGTCGGCCACGGGAGCGGACGGGTGAGTTGTCTGTGGTGTTGTAAACCGGCGCAAACGGGTGAGCCGGCCGCGGTGTTGTTGTTGTAGACTGAGCCACAGAGGCGACGGTTTACATACATATTTGTTGAACAATGCAGTATGGTTGGATGTTGGCGCTTAATAATATTGGCGCGAGCCTTATATCCATGACATAACGATCATCCTTTCAGTGAATAATTGTCCTGCATAAAAAACATCACACGCCAGAGTAATTGCTTTTAAAAGAAAGCAATATGTAAAAAATACTGGATGGATTTCACCTGATATGTCGGGCCAGTAATTATCCACCGCAGAGTTGATGATCACCATGCTGAGCTGAAATCAATCACGTCCATGTCAGACGGATGAGCCGGCCGCTGTGTTGCAAGCCAGCGCGGATGGGCAAGTCAATCGCAGGCGCGGTAAGCCATACGAACGGGCGAGTCAACCACGTCATGTTGATGTAAATTGGGCTTATGACACGACCATCGCTCTTGCATTGAACAATCGTCCTGCATAAAAATATAACAGGCCAGAATGACTGTTTTCAATAAATTAATATGTATTGAAAAAATAGATAGAGCAAATAGCACCTGGTATTTTCGTCGCACGAACACGGATGCTGACGATCAAAGACATGGCAAATGTCTGATATAGCTCTTGACGTAAGCAGTAGCAGGAACAATCAATCCAACTTGCCTCTATCCCACTGTTGTACTGGTTTTTACGTGCAGCCGCAGCAGTCGTCTAGTTTAAATAACCAGAGATATAGTGACCTGCTGCAGAAGCCCCCCCTTTTTTTTAACAACGCTGCCAGCCTCGTGCAGTATATTCTTTTGGAATTGTTTTTGTGCAGCTGTTTAACTGGCGCTTCTCCTCTTCCGTTCCCCTTATGACAGCCAACACAGATCGCTGGGACTCGTGCTCCAGTTCAATTGGCAGAGTGGTCTTCAAAGCAATCATGCATGCATGCACTTCCTTTCCACGTGAATGCTCCAATGGAAACAGATTTGTACTTTGACCAATATTGTTGTCGCTTGGTTGACCAAGCGGCAATGATCGAAGCCCGATTTTAACAACGTCTCAAAACGCAGCCGTTCGGCGAGGATGGCTTGAAGCAGCTTGATACTAGGCGACAGGCAGCTCCCAGGTCAGCAGCGGGCACGGGGTCATGGACGTAGCGCGGCGGTTCAGCGAGGACGGCCACCGGGTGGCGACTCTACGGGCCATGCGTGCAGACTGCTCAAGGAAACCGCGGCGGAGACCGGTGCCGGCAATGGCAGAGGCGGCGTCAAGCCGGTGGCTCAGAAGAAGCAAAGCGCGCCGGCGCCTCAGAGAAAGCGGGGGCGCGGGGCACGACCCGGTCGGGTGTAGTGATTTGTGGCAAAAAACGGAGAGCAAGCCTTCCAACAAAGTGAGTCAACGGATCAGGAGGCGGCAGAGGCGGAGTGGCGGCTCAGGGCGATGTGGCGCATCAGTGGGTGAGGTGACACGCTGGTGGTGGTGGCTCGTGAGAAGACTTTCGGGCGAGGCACAGGCCAAGGCCAGCTTGGCGCGGCCGTTGCAGCGAGCGGCTCACGGCAGAGGCGGAGGCGAGTCAACAAAGTTGAGCCCGAGTCCGCGGAGACGTCCGCTTTCGGGTCATAGCTGGATCAATTGGCTCTCGTCTGTGTCCTCCTCCTGGTCGTTTGACTTCCACGTCGATGTCGTGTGATGGCTTGACTTTATCTTGATTTTTTAAGAAGCGGTTTAGGTCTTCACGTCAGGACGTGGTAGCTGGCGCCGACTTGCAATTTGACCACTTGCCAGGCGTGCAGTACGCTCCAAAAATTACTGGATAACTCGCTCCCGGGTCGTGGCTGTTTCCTTTGGTAATTGAAAAACTGAACCAGTACTACTAGTAGCCTCACGTGAGAAAGTAGTAGTCCTGCAATACTTGATCCGGTTGATTGATGGCTTGATGCGACACAACAGCAGCAGTGAAACCTCTAAGATGCCGTGAGTAGTAGCTGTAGAGATCAATTGAAAATCGCCTAATAGCAGCTTTGGCTTCCTCGGGACTTGAAGATAGTACGTGCGGGAACAGCGGCTCAGCGGGTCGCTTCTGGTCAATCTCCACGTACGGGTTGAATCAGTAGTAGAACTTGTCGGTCTCGGCTTCCCTTATCAATCTGGCTTCGGTTCGCCAAGCCGCGTTGGCGGCGGCGCACCGTACGCCAACCCCTAACTTCTCAAATCTCGTATATTTCCAATCCAGACTGGCTAATCTGAAACTGACGCGGATCCTTCCGAACGGGAATTTCCTCCTCCCGCAAATTACGAATTTCTCGACCCTTGGGAGAGATCCCTCCAAGAACTCAACACCACCATACGCAGGCCCCACGGTGGGCGCCAACTGTCGTGGATTTGTCACGGCAGATGTCCTTAGTGTCAGGACTTAGTCGTGAGGCCAACGCATCTATGCGGTAGCTTGAAGGGGTTGATCGGAATAGACAGACGCAACACGCAAGACAAAGATTTAGACAGCTTCGGCCCCCGGGAAACATCATCCGGTAACAACCCTACATGCTGTTTGTGGCTAGGTCTCATTATCCTCATGAGGGAGTCGCCGGTAAACCGGCTCTTTGTGTCTAGCCCTAGAGATTGTTTCTACTTGCTTGTCCCTCTTTGGGGAGCCCTGCCCCTCCTTATATAAGTTGAAGGGGCGGGTTACATGTGGAGTCCTATTAGGATTAGGACTAGTCCGGGTCTTGACTCCTTGTAAGGGAAATATTCTTCACGCCTTTGCTCTTAAACCGGCCCACCATAACATGAGCCGGCATTCTAGGCCTTGGGCCTTGTCACCGTCTGTCCCGCCTGCCGGGTTACCAGTGAATCATAATGTTCAGTCCGGTTGCTTGTAAACCGTCTGGTCTGTGCGGGTCGCCGGTGAATCGCCAAGTCCGGCCGGTTTATACTTTCGGCCGGGTTACGCCACGGGGTATATCCCCGTCACCGCTCGTCGCTATGCATCACCTGGATGGATCTTGTGTGTGTGTAGGCAAAAACTTCGAAATACTACGTTCCCCAACAGTGGCATCCGAGCCAGGTCTATGCGTAGATGTTCTATGCACGAGTAGAACACAAAGAGTTGTGGGCGATAATAGTCATACTGCTTACCAGCATGTCATACTTTGATTCGGCGGTATTGTTGGATGAAGCGGCTCAGACCGACATTACGTGTACGCTTACGCGAGACTGGTTCTATCGACGTGCTTCACACACAGGTGGCTAGTGGGTGTCTGTTTCTCCAACTTTAGTTGAATCGAGTGTGACTACGCTCGGTCCTCGTTGAAGGTTAAAACAACAAACTTGACGAAAAATCATTGTGGTTTTGATGCATAGGTAAGAACGGTTCTTGCTAAGCCCGTAGCAGCCACATAAAACTTGCAACAACAAAGTAGAGGACGTCTAACTTGTTTTTGCAGGGCATGTTGTGATGTGATATGGTCAAGACGTGATTATATAAATTGTTGTATTGGATGATCATGTTTTGTAACACAGTTATCGGCAACTGGCAGGAGCCATATGGTTGTCGCTTTATTGTATGAAATGCAATCGCCATGTAATTGCTTTACTTTATCACTAAGCGGTAGCGATAGTCGTGATAGCAATAGTTGGCGAGACGACAATGATGCTTCGATGGAGATCAAGGTGTCAAGCCGGTGACGATGGTGATCATGACGGTGCTTTGGAGATGGAGATCAAAGGCACAAGATGATGATGGCCATATCATATCACTTATATTGATTGCATGTGATGTTTATCCTTTATATATCTTATTTTGCTTAGTTCGGCGGTAGCATTATAAGATGATCTCTCACTAAATTTCAAGGTATAAGTGTCCTCCCTGAGTATGCACCGTTGCGACAGTTTGTCGTGCCGAGACACCATGTGATGATCGGGTGTGATAAGCCCTAGGTTCACATACAACGGGTGCAAGCCAGTTTTGCACACGCAGAATACTCGGGTTAAACTTGACAAGCCTAGCATATGCAGATATGGCCTCGGAACACTGAGACCGAAAGGTCGAGCGTGAATCATATAGTAGATATGATCAACATAGTGATGTTCACCATTGAAAACTACTCCATCTCACGTGATGATCGGACATGGTTTAGTTGATATGGATCACGTGATCACTTAGATGATTAGAGGGATGTCTATCTAAGTGGGAGTTCTTAAGTAATATGATTTAACTGAACTTTAATTTATCATGAACTTAGTCCTCATAGTATTTGCATAACTATGTTGTAGATCA
Source organism: Aegilops tauschii subsp. strangulata (assembly GCF_002575655.3). Taxonomy (NCBI): domain Eukaryota; kingdom Viridiplantae; phylum Streptophyta; class Magnoliopsida; order Poales; family Poaceae; genus Aegilops; species Aegilops tauschii. The sequence continues at coordinate 53,747,202 of NC_053039.3, forward strand.
ATAGCTCGCGATGAAGCTCCCCACTTATTTTTTATATGTTCCTAGCGAAAAATAAGTTGAAAGATGATAGTAGCAATGATGCGGACTTGGTCCGTGATCTGAGGATTATCCTCATTGCTGCACAGAAGAATTATGTCCTTGATGCACCGCTAGGTGATAGACCTATTGCAGGAGCAGATGCACACGTTATGAACGTTTGACAAAGCTCGGTATGATGCCTGCTTAATAGTTTAGTGCACCATGCTTTACGGCTTAGAACCGGGACTTCAAAAACATTTTGAACGCCACGGAGCATATAAGATGTTTGAAGAGTTGAAATTGGTAGTTCATACTCATGCCCGTGTCAAGAGGTATGAGACCTCTGACAGTACTTAGCCTACAAGATGGAGGAGAATAGCTCAACCAATGAGCATGTGCTCAGATTGTCTGGGTACTACAATTGCTTGAATCAAGTGGGAGTTAATCTTCCAAATAATATAGTAATTGACAAAGTTCTCTAGTCACTATCACCAAGTTACTAGAACTTAGTGATGAACTATAATATGCAAGGGATGACGAAAGTAATTCCCAAGCTCTTCGCGATGCTGAAATCGGCAAAGGTAGAAATCAAGAAATAGCATCAAGTATTGATGGTTAACAAGACCACTAGTTTTAAGAAAAGGGCAAAGGGAAAGAAGGAGGAACTTCAAAGAAGAATAGCAAGCTAGCCGCTGCTCCCATGAAGAAGCCCAAAGCTAGACCCAAGCCTGGAACTGAGTGCTTCTACTGCAAAGGAAATGGTCACTGGAAGTGGAACTGCCCTAGATACTTGGCGGATAAGAAGGATGGCAAAGTGAAAAAAGTATATTTTATGTACATGTTATTGATGTGTACTTTACTAGTGTTTATAGCAACCCCTCAGTATTTGATAATGGTTTAGTTGCTAAGAGTAGTAACTAAAACAGGAGTTGCAGAATAAACACATATAAACACATACTAGTTATGGGCGAAGTGATGATGTGTGTTGGAAATGATTCCAAGGTTGATAAGATCACCATGGCATACTCCCTCTACCTTCGAGATTAGTGTTGGACCAAAATAAATGTTATTTGGTGTTTGCGTTCACTAGTAGGAAAAGGGGCTTTTACCCCGGTTCATAAGGGCCTTTAGTCCCGGTTCTAGAACCGGGACTAAAGGGTCGTTACTAATGCCCTAGCCCTTTAGTCCCGGTTCTTACACGAACCGGGACTAAAGGCCGCCCACGTGGCCGGTGCGGGGAGCCCAGGCAGGAGGGCCTTTGGTCCCGGTTGGTGCCACCAACCGGGACCAATAGGCATCCACGCGTCAGCCCCTAGCAGGGGCTGAGGTTTTTGTTTTTTTTGAAAGGGGGTGGTTTAGGGGTTTTGGGGGGTTAATTTAGGTGTTTCATATATTGTGTTAGCTAGCTAATTAATAGAGAGAAGTGTCATCTCTTATCTCCGTGCTTGGTCGACGCTACGTACTATATACGTATGGAGAGGAGTAGACACGCTAGCTAGTAATCAAATGAAGGAAACAGAAGATCGTCATGAACATATGCAGACAGAGAGAAGTGATATCGACCACCTCTCGTTCTCTGAGATATTGGTCGAACAACAAGTTCTCGTATATCTATCCGACACTACCGGCTACATATATACAATAATTATCTCTTACAATACAATCTCCTAATTATATTGTAGGAACACACGGTCCACATAGTATTCTCCGTTTTCAGCGATCACGTGGTCAAGGAAGAATGCCGCCAATTCCTCCTGAATTCCTCGCATACGATCTTCTGCTAGGAGTTGATCCCGCTTCCGAAAAATCTAATTTGAAGAAGGGGGTCAATACATATATATATGAATAAATGGAACTCAACACAAATGATGGTAATAAAATAAAATTGTGAATATTATTGCTTACGCACTTCATATTGTTCTTCAGTGTAGCCCCACTCACAGGTATGGTAGCGGATGGACTCGCAAACGTAGTATCCACAGTAATTATTCCCGGGTTGCTGCCACAACCACTTTACAAGAAATAGAGGTCAATCAAACTGATAAGCAAGCATGCTAAATGGTATTGATCAAACTAGCGCTTGAATCACTAGGAGATGCGCGGAACATGCTACTATAGTACTTACTTTCGGGTGTCTAAATTGCAGCTGGTTCGGCAGTCCCGGGGCTTTTGAGGTGAATTTTGTCCAAACCCTGCCAGACAAAGAAAACAATTACTTGATATCAGGAAATGAACAAAGTTGCTGATATGGTGGATAATGATCGATTTAACTTACTTCTGGAGCATTTGAGTCATGTTCGCATAGTCCTGGGGATCTTTTCGTCTCGAGTCTAAGACGGTTACTACTCCCGGCTCAAGCTTAATCTCTAGGAGAATATAGTGGAAGCTGCGCATGCATGCATAAGTCATCAATTACATTACCATAACCTGGACTAATAAGGGAAACCGAATATGCAGAAGACAATAACACTCACTTGAAGTTGTAAGGAAAGAGTATTATATCTTTGTTTTGATTTAATACCAACGATTGTAGCAAGTTGGCCACGGCTTCTTTGGGATGTTTTTCAACCGTATATGCATCTATGAGATTTGTGTTGATGAACCCAATATCACCGATTTGTCTTTTCTTCAATTCGGCGATCTTCAATCTGCATAATATAGTGAGGATAAGTATAAATACATGCAATGAAAGAGCTGACCTATATAGAGAGACTTAATGACAGAAGTAGTACTACTTACAGACAGTAGCAAGTGATCGTTGTTTTATCGAGGGACTTTAGATTGTAAAACTGGAAGAAATCCTCAAATGGAACATGCAGCAGTTCAATTCCAATGAGGTCATGCTCCGGTTTAACTCTCAGTGTCAAAGTACTCATCCCATCAGACTCTCTACAGGTTTTCATGTACCAATCATGGAGTCTTCGCATCATCGTGCTTAAAGATCTGACATCTTTGATGAGAGGCTTCCCGTAATGGTATTTGTGGTTGTCCACCTCCATGATTTCATAATGTACATCGTCGGGCAGGTAATCTCCAAGATTGCTATAACCGGGCACCATACCCGGATCATTAGCGACGATGTCTTTTGACACCTTGAGCGGGGGGCACGATTGGTTCGCTTGTTCGCCGAGCTGGGCAATTTTTTTCCCAGCTCGTCGTTCTTTCATCCTTTTATCACTGACAGTACTTCCCGACTGCTCCGCTTCGGCATATGCCTTTCCAAGAACGCGCTCATAGTTGCCTCTTGGCGGAGACTTTGGTGGTTTTGTCAGGGCAGCCAGAGTGCGCTTTGCTTTCACCAGATCTACCTTCTCCTCCGGAGGTGGATGTTTCTTTGCTTTGACCCCTTCAAAGAAGTTCTTCACTTCGGCTCGCACGATCTTCGCGTTCTCCTCCTCGGTCCTCTCATATGGTAACTTCTCTGGAGTCTTCAGAGAAGGACCGAATCTGTATTGCCTCCCGCCTCTGGCAGCTGTACTGCTAGACGCCGGCAGAGCAGACGGAGCGGCTGCGGCTGTCTTCTCTCCTTGCTTACAAGGCGGAGGAGAAGGACTACGACGCGCCGGAGCAGCCGCAGCGGCGGCGGGTCTCTTCCGCCCTTGCTGACGAGGCGGAGAAGGAGGAGGCTGGCTGCCCTGGCGCGCCGGCGCTGGCGGAGAAGGAGGCGGAGTGCCGCCACGCGCCGGAGAAGGAGGCTGAGTGCCCTGATCACTCGCCGGAGGAGGAGGCGGAGGAGGAGGCGGAGTGCCCTTACTCGTCGGAGCCGTCCAGTTCGGAAGCTTGATGAGCTCCTTCCGCCATAGGCATGGAGTCTTCAGAGCTAAACCCAGCCGAGTCTCCCCTTCACCGGTAGGGTGGTCAAGCTGGAGGTCCTCAAATCCCTCCGTTATTTCATCCACCATCACCCTAGCATATCCTTCTGGAATCGGCCGGCAGTGGTAGGTTCCGCCGGGTTCAGTAGGTAAAACAGAGCCAACAGCCGCCTTGACTTTCAAGTTCTGCCATTCCGCCATAAGGTGGCAATGTTGAGAATCCGTGATAGCATCCATGGGGTAGCTAGGAGTAGCCGCATGCTCCAGCTGAGGCGGCTCGGTGGAAGCCACGCTGCTTCTACGCTGAGATGGCGGTGTAGCTTCGGGGGCAGTTTCGGCATCTCTATTGCCGGCTCGTTCCTCTAGCACTTGAACCCTTTCGTGCAGACACTGAATTTGGATCTGCTCCGTTTTTTTCCTCCTCTCCTGGATTTTGTAACCGCCCGCGTCCGGAAAACCAGCCATCCACGGAACGGAGCCTGGCGTGCCTCATGTCCGTCCAGGGTGCTCAGGATTCCCGAGGGCCATTGTGAGCTCGTCGTTCTCTCTGTCTGGAACGAACGTCCCTTGCTGCGCTGCATCGATATAGTGCTTAAGCTTCTTGACGGGTATTGCAAGTTGCTCGTCCGTCCAACGACACCTCCCTGATACAGGGTCCAAGGTTCCGCCAGCCCCGAAGAACCAAGTCCGGCAACGGTCTGGCCAGTTCATTGTCTCTGGTTCGATCCCTTTATCAAGCAGATCCCTCTCAGACTTGGCCCACTTAGGCCGGGCTTTGAGGTAGCCACCTGACCCCGTGCGATGGTGAAGCTTCTTCTTCGCAGCATTCTGCTTGTTTGTCGCTGACATCTTCTTACTCTTTTCCGATGTCTTGTGGGCCACAAATGCGGGCCAGTGATCTCTGATCTTCTCATACCGGCCGACGAATTCTGGTGTCTCTTCTTTGTCGACAAAAGTTTTCAGCTCATTCTTCCACCTCCTGAATAGGTCTGCCATCTTCTTAAGAGCATGAGACCTGATTAATTGCTCTATAACTGGCTTCTCCGGGTCCTCCTCTGGCGGTAGGGTGAAATTTGCCTTCAGCTCAGTCCAAAGATCATCTTTCTGCATATCATTGACATAAGACACCTCAGGGTCTTCCTTCTTAGGCTTATACCATTGGTGGATGCTGATCGGGATCTTGTCCCTAACTAGAACCCCGCACTGAGCAGCAAAAGCATCCTTTGTCCGGAGGGGTTCAATCGGTTGGCCGTCGCGCGCGATTGCTGTGATCTCAAACCTTTCATCCGAGCGCAACTTTCTCTTCGGGCATCGTCTCTTTACCGCAGTTGTGCTCGATCCGGAGGGCTAGAAAAAAGAAGAAAGACGAGTGGTAATTAATATGTGTACATACCAAAACAATGAATGCATCAATTAGCTAGTCAGCACAGGCTTAACTAATATATTTACCTGGCCGGACTCTGTTCGGTCACCGGAGCCGTCACCACGGGCTCCTTCTTGCACCAGCATTGGGTCACCGGAGCCATCATAATCATGTCTTTCCTCCTCCACTCTTCGATCACCGCAGCCTGCTTCTTCACCCTGTTCTTCCAGACCATCATTGTCGTTAAGATACGACAAGATATCACCTCCGGCTAAGATTATGTCCGCCAACACATCTTCTGCTTGCTCATCTCGTCCGTGCTCCATTGTTTCTGCAAATATTACAACATGGCAATTATTACACAAACATGACAGCAGGTGGATATATTAGTGCAAACGTAGACCTAGCTTATTCCGGGTTTGGGGTGGCCTAGGCAACGCTTCAAGGGTAGAGGCGCGGCGGGAGGGGGTAGGAGACCGACATCGTTTTTTTCTAGGGTTTGGGTGTCCTCGAGAGTTTTGGTGGAGCGAGAGGGCCGGGGGGTGCTCCCGTGGTATAAGTTATCATGGTCGAGAGGGGGTATACATATCGACCGTCCATCATGTCGAAGTTATCTGGGAGGGATTATATATATCGACAACGACGACATACATACACGGGAAAATAATGTTATCGGGGAGGGGGTATATATCGACACCCCCCCCACGTGTTGAAGTTATCGGGAGGGGGTTTTATATCGACAACGACGACATACATACACGGGAAAATAATGTTATCGAGGAGGGGGTATATCGACCCCTCCTCGTGTTGAAGTTATCCCCCCTCGTGTTGAAGTTATCGGGAGGGGGTAATATCGACAATGACAACATACATACACGGGAAAATAATGTTATCGGGGAGGGGGTATATCGACCCCCCCCCACGTGTTGAAGTTATCAGGAGGGGGTTATATCGACAACGACGACATATATACACGGAAAATAATGTTATCGGGGAGGGGGTATATCGACCCCCCCCCTCGTGTTGAAGTTATCCCCCCTCGTGTTGAAGTTATCGGGAGGGGTATATATCGACGACGACAGACCCGATAAAACATAAGAAAACGAAGAAGAAATAAAAAGAGGAGAGAAGAAGAAAGGAATAGAGAAGAGGATTGAAGAAAAAAAAGAAGAAAAAAAAGAAGAAAAAAAAGAGGAGAATATTTTCTATTTTTTCTTCTTCTCCTCTATTCCTTTCTTCTTGTCCTCTTCTTTTTCTTCTTTTTTCCTCTTCTTATTTATATCTCCTCCTCTTCCTCTCCTCTTCTTCTTTCTTTCCTCTTCTTATTTTCTTCTTTCCTATCCTTCTTTTTCTTCTTCTTCCCTTCCTAGCTAGATATATAAAACTTTTCTAAAATTGTAACTTTTGCATATATAAAACTTTTCCATGTGGATCATCATTTCTCATATATATCGAATATATATCCATTGTCATATATAAAAACTTTCTATATATGAACAAAAAAATTTCTATGAACAAAAAAACATTTTTGACATATATATTCATACATTTTGAACATCTACATACATACAAAATTTTTTTTGTTCACATATACATTATGGCCACATACACATATACATCACATATGAACAAAAAAATTAAACTAATAAAAATAAAAAACAGAGCCGGAGCGGCGGCTCTCACAGCGGGGGCGGCTAGGACGATGGCGACGGCGGGGGCGGGGGCGGCGAGGGCGCCGGCGCACGGGGCCGGGACGGGGCGGGGGCGGCGAGAGCGCCGGTGAGCACGCGCGGGCCGGGCAGGGGGGCTCGGGGCGCCGAGGCGGCGCGCGCGAGCAGGGGAGGACGAGGCGGGGCGGCGCGTGGGGGCAGGGCGACGGCGACGAGCACCGGGCGGCGACCCGTCGAGGCAAGGGCGCGGGGCGACGGCGATGAGGAGCGGGCGGCGACGACGAGCACGGGCAGCCTGGCGGCGTCGGGGGCAACTGGCGAGGTATGTCAAAAATTTCCTAAGTGTGGACTTATATAGCAAAGCCTTTAGTCCCGGTTCGTGGCACCAACTGGGACTAAAGGTGGGCATTAGTCCCGGTTGGTGCCACCAACTGGGACCAAAGGCCTCTTTTCAGCAGCCCAAAGGGCGGGAAGCGGCGGCCTTTGGTCCCGGTTGGTGGCACCAACCGGGACTAAAGGGGGCGCATTGGTCCCGGTTGGTGCCACCAACCGGGACCAAAGGCCTTGCGCTGCCCGCGGCCAAAAGTTTAGTCCCACCTCGCTAGTTGAGAGGGGCTCAGAGTGGTTTATAAGCTCCACTGCGGCTGCCCTCTCGAGCTCCTCTCAAATGCAGGCTTACGGGACTAATGTCACACTGTGCTGTCTGTTGGCCTATTGGGCCTTCTGCGGGCCTGAATCCTGGCCCAGGTTGGGTTTCTAGTCGTATTCAGGCCGTGGTGGCCCAATAGGTGGCAGTTTTTTAAATTTTTTGCATTATTTATTTTCTTTTGTTTTTTGCTTTATTTTTTAATTCTTTGTGCTTTTAGGTCAGCAAAATTATAAACTGTCTGTTAGTGCCATTAGTTTTAGAAAACATATAAACTTTCTATTAGTGCCATTAGTTCTTTATGAAAATTCTTTTTGCTGTATTTAGTTTTTTTATTTTCTTTTTTGCTATATTTATTTTGTTTTATTTCTACTTACAACAAAAAACTTATTTATTTTATTTTATTTTGTTTCTACTTACTTATTTATTTTACTTTATGATAATTCTTTCTGCTATTAAAGTTTCTATCAAAAAAAGTTCTTTATGAAAATTCTTTTTGCTTTTAATGATTAAAAATAAAAAAGAGGCGCAATGCGCGTTGATTTGCTTCAAGCCTTTTGGAATAGTGTAGACTGCACTGCACATAGCTCGATGCAGTCTACCTTATTCCTCAAGGCTTGAAGCTAAGCAACGTGAGCATTGCGCCTGTTCTTCATCGTCTCTGCACTCAGGGCTTATAAACCGCTCCTAGTGCCTCTCAGCTAGCGAGGTGGGACTAAAAAACTGCTTAGCTAGTAAGAAACTCTAGTACCGGTTCGTGCCACGAACAGGTACTAAAGGTGCTCGTGGGGCCACAGCCTCATTAGTACCGGTTCGTGGCACCAACAGGGACCAAAGGGTGGAATTGGTCCCGGTTCGTGCCACCAACCGGGACCAATGGCCTTGCACAGCGGCGTGGTGGTGAGTTTAGTCCGACCTCGCTAGCTAAGAGAGAGCCGCACCTGTTTATAAGGTGCGGTGCGCCTGAGCTGTCGAGCTCCTCTCTAAAGCAGGCTTACGGGCCTAACCTCTCTGCACTCAGGGCTTATAAAGCATTTCAAATGAACTCTGAAAAGGTTGAAAGTTGGCATGGTATCATCATTTCATCCACATAGCATGTGCAAGAAAGTTGAGAGGGTTACGGCAAAAACTAGATGCACTTCTTGTACAAAACGGCCAATGGTATCATACTCGTCTATTACAAAGTTGGCATGCTATCATCATAATAGTTGCGGGAGAAAGTCTTCACTTTTTCTTCGCTTGTGTCATTTGCTTATTGCGCCATAACCATGGATAATCTTCATCGTTTATCAGGATGCTTGGGTCAGCCTTGACTTTGAAGGGAGGAATTTCATGAAACTTTTCATAATCTTCAGACATGTCTGTCTTGCCCTCCACTCCCACAATGTCCCTTTTTCCTGAAAGAACTATGTGCCGCTTTGGCTCATCGTATGATGTATTCGCTTCCTTATCTTTTCTTTTCCTCGGTCTGGTAGACATGTCCTTCACATAGATAACCTGTGCCACATCATTGGCTAGGACGAATGGTTCGTCAGTGTACCCAAGATTGTTCAGATCCACTGTTGTCATTCCGTACTGTGGGTCTACATGTACCCCGCCTCCTGACAGATTGACCCATTTGCACTTAAACAAAGGGACCTTAAAATCATGTTCGTAGTCAAGTTCCCATATGTCCATTATGTAACCATAATATGTGTCCTTTCCCCTCTCGGTTGCTGCATCAAAGCGGACACCGCTGTTTTGGTTGATGCTCTTTTGATCTTGGGCGATCGTGTAAAATGTATTCCCATTTATCTCGTATCCTTTGTATGTCAATACAGTCGAAGATGGTCCCCTGGACAACGAGTACAACTCATCACAAACAGTGGTGTCACCTCTGAGACGTGTTTCCAACCAACTGCTGAAAGTCCTGATGTGTTCACATGTAATCCAGTCATCACACTGCTCCGGGTGTTTGGAGCGCAGACCGTTCTTGTGGTCATCAACATACGGGGTCACCAAGGTAGAGTTTTGTAGAACTGTGTAGTGTGCTTCAGACCAAGAATATCCGTCCCTGCATATTATTGAGTTCCCCCTCCAAGCGTGCCTTTTCCAGTCAGTCTCCCCTCATACCGCGATTTAGGGAGACCTATCTTCTTAAGGCCAGGAATGAAGTCAACACAAAACCCAATGACATCCTCTGTTTGATGGCCCATGGAGATGCTTCCTTCTGGCCTAGCGCGGTTACGGACATATTTCTTTAGGACTCCCATGAACCTCTCAAAGGGGAACATATTGTGTAGAAATACGGGCCCCAGAATGACAATCTCGTCGACTAGATGAACTAGGACGTGCGTCATGATATTGAAGAAGGATGGTGGGAACACCAGCTCGAAACTGAGAGGACATTGCGCCACATCACTCCTTAGCCTTGGTATGATTTCTAGATCGATCACCTTCTGAGATATTGCATTGAGGAATGCACATAGCTTCACAATGGCTAATCGGACGTTTTCCGGTAGAAGCCCCCTCAATGCAACCGGAAGCAGTTGCGTCATAATCACGTGGCAGTCATGAGACTTTAGGTTCTGGAACTTTTTCTCTGGCATATTTATTATTCCCTTTATATTCGACGAGAAGCCAGTTGGGACCATCATATTGAGCAGGCATTCAAAGAAGATTTCTTTCTCTTCTTTCGTAAGAGCGTAGTTGGCAGGACCTTCATACTGCTTCGGAGGCATGCCGTCTTTTTTGTGCAAACGTTGCAGGTCCTCCCGTGCCTCAGGTGTATCTTTTGTCTTCCCATACACGCCCAAGAAGCCTAGCAGGTTCACGCAAAGGTTCTTCGTCACGTGCATCACGTCGATTGAAGAGCGGACCTCTAGCTCTTTCCAGTAGGGTAGGTCCCAAAATATAGATTCTTCTTCCACATGGGTGCGTGTCCCTCAATGTCATTCGGAACAGCTAGTCCGCCGGGACCCTTTCCAAAGATTATGTGTAAATCATTGACCATAGCAAGTACGTGATCACCAGTACGCATGGCGGGCTTCTTCCGGTGATCTGCCTCGCCTTTGAAATGCTTGCCTTTCTTTCGACATTGATGGTTGGTCGGAAGAAATCGACGATGGCCCAGGTACACATTCTTCCTGCTTTTGTCCAGGTATATACTTTCAGTGTCATCTAAACAGTGCGTGCATGCGTGGTATCCCTTGTTTGTCTGTCCTGAAAGGTTACTGAGAGCGGGCCAATCGTTGATGGTTACAAACAGCAACGCGTGCAGGTTAAATTCCTCCTGTTTGTGCTCATCCCACGTACGTACACCGTTTCCATTCCACAGCTGTAAAAGTTCTTCAACTAATGGCCTTAGGTACACATCAATGTCGTTGCCGGGTTGCTTAGGGCCTTGGATGAGAACTGGCATCATAATGAACTTCCGCTGCATGCACATCCAAGGAGGAAGGTTATACATACATAGAGTCACGGGCCAGGTGCTGTGATTGCTGCTCTGCTCCCCGAAAGGATTAATGCCATCCGCGCTTAAACCAAACCATACGTTCCTTGGGTCAGCTGCAAACTCAGCCCAGTACTTTCTCTCGATTTTTCTCCACTGCGACCCGTCAGCGGGTGCTCTCAACTTCCCGTCTTTCTTACGGTCCTCACTGTGCCATCGCATCAACTTGGCATGCTCTTCGTTTCTGAACAGACGTTTCAACCGTGGTATTATAGGAGCATACCACATCACCTTCGCGGGAACCCTCTTCCTGGGGGGCTCGCCGTCAACATCACCAGGGTCATCTCGTCTGATCTTATACCGCAATGCACCGTATACCGGGCATGCGTTCAGATCCTTGTACGCACCGCGGTAGAGGATGCAGTCATTAGGGCATGCATGTATCTTCTGCACCTCCAATCCTAGAGGGCATACGACCTTCTTTGCTGCCTATGTACTGTCGGGCAATTCGTTATCCTTTGGAAGCTTCTTCTTTAATAGTTTCAATAGCTTCTCAAATCCTTTGTCAGGCACAGCATTCTCTGCCTTCCACTGCAGCAATTCCAGTACGGTACCGAGCTTTGTGTTGCCATCTTCGCAATTGGGGTACAACCCTTTTTTGTGATCCTCTAACATGCGATCGAACTTCAGCTTCGCCTTTTGACTTTCGCATTGCATCCTTGCATCGACAATGACCCGGCGGAGATCATCATCATCGGGCACTGGTTCCTCTTCATCTTCAGCAGCTTCCGCCCTTGCAGCATCATTGGGCACATCGTCTGGTTCCTCTTGATCTTCAGCAGCTTCCCCCATTGCAGCATCACCGTATTCAGGGGGCACATAGTTGTCATCGTCCTCTTCTTCTTCGCCGTCTTCCATCATAACCCCCATTTCTCCCTGCCTCGTCCAAACATTATAGTGTGGCATGAAACCCTTGTAAAGCAGGTGGGCATGAAGGATTTTCCGGTCAGAGTAAGACTTCGTATTCCCACATGTAGGGCATGGACAACACATAAAACCATTCTGCTTGTTTGCCTCAGCCACTTCGAGAAAATCATGCACGCCCTTAATGTACTCGGAGGTGTGTCTGTCACCGTACATCCATTGCCGGTTCATCTGCGTGCATTATATATAATTAAGTGTGTCAAAAACCATTACAGAACATCATGAATAGATAATTAAGTGACCAAATTAATAGAAGTTCATCATCACATTAGAACCAAAGTACATACATAGTTCTCATCTAACAACATATATATAGCTCTCCAGAGCATCTAATTAATTAAACCATACATTGAAACTATGTAAAACATTTCAATGCGAAAAAAATGCGATCATAATCGCAACCAAGGTAACAATTGATCCAACGGCATAATGATACCAAGCCTCGGTATGAATAGCATATTTTCTAATCTTTCTAATCTTCAAGCGCATTGCATCCATCTTGATCTTGTGATCATCGACGACATCCGCAACATGCAACTCCAATATCATCTTCTCCTCCTCAATTTTTTTTATTTTTTCCTTCAAGTAATTGTTTTCTTCTTCAACTAAATTTAACCTCTCGACAATAGGGTCGGATAGAATTTCCGGTTCAACCACCTCCTAGATAAATAAAATCTATGTCACGCTGGTCGGTATATTTGTCATAAACAATAAATGAATCAAATAGTTATAAAAAGATAATATATACCACATCCGAATCATAGACAGGACGAGGGCCGACGGGGGCGGATACCAAAACCATCGCACTATGTAATAAGAAGGAATAAAATAGTAAGAAAATTAGACAAGTATCTATCTAAAGTAAGAATTTTTTTCTTTCAAAAAGAAGATAAGAACAAGAGGCTCACCACGGTGTTGCCGGCGACGAGATCGGCGCGGGCGGTCGACGGCGGTGAAGACGGGAATGGGACGTGACGGGCCGCTAAACCTAGACAAATCTTGAGGAAAATGGAGCTTTGAGGTCGAGCTTCGAGAGGACAAAGCTTAACTAGTGTGGCTCGGGCATTTCATCGAACACCTCATGTGCATAGGAGGTGAGCTAGAGCACCACAAAGCCCTCCCCTCGCCGGCCAAAGAAAAACAGAGCACTGGAGTGCTCTGCTCGCGGGCGAGGGGTATATATAGGCACCTCATTGGTCCCGGTTCGTGGCATGAACCGGTACTAAATCCGGGCCTTCTGTCCCGGTTCATGCCATGAACCGGGACAAATGGTTGTGGGCCAGGAGCGAGGACCATTAGTCCCAGTTCGTGGCTCGAACCGGGACAAATAGTTCCATACGAACCGGGACCAATGCCCACGAGGCCCCGGCCGGCCCCCTGGGCTCACGAACCGGGACGAATGCCCCCATGGGTCCCGGTTCGTGACTGAACCGGGGCTAATGTGAAAACTGCCCTGTGACCTATGCCATGTTTTCTACTAGTGGTTGAGCATGAATATGATTGGATCATGTTTATTGCAATATGGTTATTCATTTAAATCAAAGAATAATTGTTGTTCTGTTTACATGAATAAAACCTTCTATGGTCATACACTTAATATAAATGGTTTATTGAATCTCAATCGTAATGATACACGTATTCATAATATTGATGCCAAAAGATGCAAAGTTTATAATGATAGTGCAACATATTTGTGGCACTGCCGTTTAGGTCATATTGGTGTAAAGCGCATGAAGAAACTCCATGTTGATGGGCTTTTGGAATCACTTGATGCTTGCGAACCATGCCTCATGGGCAAGATGACTAAGACTCCGTTCTCCGGAACAATGGAGCGAGCAACTGACTTATTGGAAATAATACATACTGATGTATGTGATCCGATGAGTGTTGAGGCTTGCGGCAGGTATCGTTATTTTCTGACCTTCACAGATGATTTGAGCAGATATGGGTATATCTACTTGATGAAACATAAGTCTGAAACATTTGAAAAGGTCAAAGAATTTCAGAGTGCAGTGGAAAATCATCGTAACAAGAAAATAAAGTTTCTACGATCTGATCGCGGAAAAATATATTTGAGTTACGAGTTTGGTCTTCATTTGAAACAATGTGGAAAAGTTTCGCAACTCACGCCACATAGAACACCACAGCGTAATGGTGTGTCCAAACGTCATAATCGTACTTTATTAGATATGGTGCGATCTATGATGTCTCTTACCGATTTATCGCTATCGTTTTGGGGTTATGCATTAGAGACAACTACATTCATGTTAAATAGGGCATCATCTAAATCCGTTGAGACAACACCATATGAATTGTGGTTTGGCAAGAAACCTAAGATGTCGTTTCTTAAAGTTTGGGGTTGCGATGCTTATGTGAAAAAGTTTCAGCCTGATAAGCTCAAACCCAAATCGGAGAAGTGCGTCTTCATAGGATACCCAAAAGAAACTGTTGGGTACACCTTCTATCGCAGATCCGAAGGCAAGATCTTTGTTGCTAAGAGTGGATCCTTTCTAGAGAAGGAGTTTCTCTCGAAAGAAGTGAGTGGGAGGAAAGTAGAACTTGATGAGGTAACTGTACCTGCTCCCTTATTGGAAAGTAGTTCATCACAGAAATCAGATCCAGTGATTCCTACACCAATTAGTGAGGAAGCTAATGATGATGATCATGAATCTTCTGATCAAGTTACTACCGAACCTCGTAGGTCAACCAGAGTAAGATCCGCACCAGAGCGGTACGGTAATCCTGTTCTGGAAGTCATGTTACTTGACCATGACGAACCTACGAAGGAAGCGATGATGAGCCTAGATTCCGCGAAATGGCTTGAGGCCATGAAATCTGAGATGGGATCCATGTATGAGAACAAAGTATGGACTTTGGTTGACTTGCCGGATGATTGGCAAGCCATAGAGAATAAATGGATCTTCAAGAGGAAGACGGACGATGATAGTAGTGTAAGTATCTACAAAGCTCGAATTGTCACAAAAAGGTTTTTGACAAGTTCAAGGTGTTAACTACGATGAGAATTTCTCACTCGTATCGATGCATAAAGTCTGTCCGAATCATGTTAGCAATTGCCGCATTTTATGAAATCTGGCAAACGGATGTCAAAACTATATTCCTTAATGGATTTATTAAAAAGAGTTGTATATGATACAACAAGAAGGTTTTGTCAATCCTAATGGTACTAACAAAGTGTGCAAGCTTCAGCGATCCATCTATGGACTGGTGCAAGCATCTCGGAGTTGGAATACACGCTTTGATAAGGTGATCAAAGCATATGGTTTTATACAAACTTGCGGTGAAGCCTGTATTTACAAAGAAAGTGAGTGGGAGCACTACAACATTTCTGATAAGTATATGTGAATGACATATTGTTGATCGGAAATAATGTAGATTTTTTCTGCAAAGTATAAAGGAGTGTTTGAAAGGAGTTTATCAAAGAAAGACCTCGATGAAGCTGCTTACATATTGAGCATCAAGATCTATAGAGATAGATCAAGACGCTTGATAAGTTTTTTCAATGAGTACATACCTTGACAAGATTTTGAAGTAGTTCAAAATGGAACAGCCGAAGAAGGAGTTCTTGCCTGTGTTGCAAGGTGTGAAGTTGAGTCAGACTCAATGCCCGACCACTGCAGAAAATAGAAAGAGAATGAAAATTCATTCCCTATGCCTCAGACATAGGTTCTATGATGTATGCTATGCTGTGTACCAGACCTATTGTGAACCTCGCCAGGAGTTTGGCAAGAGGGTACAATAGTGATCCAGGAGTGGATCACTGGACAGTGGTCAAAATTATCCTTAGTGGAATAAGGATATATTTCTCGGTTATGGAGGTGATAAAGAGTTCGTCATAAAGAGTTACACCGATGGAAGCTTTGACACTAATCCGGATGACTCTAAGTCTCAATCTAGATACATATTGAAAGTGGGAGCAATTATCTAGAGTAGCTCCGTGCACAGCATTGTAGACATAGAAATTTGCAAAATACATACAACTCTGAATGTGACAGACCCATTGACTAAGCTTCTCTCACAAGCAAAACATGATCACACCTTAGTACTCTTTGGGTGTTAATCACATAGCGATGTGAAGTAGATTATTGACTCTAGTAAAACCTTTTGGGTATTATTCACATGGCGATGTGAACTAATCACATGGTGATGTAAACTATTGGTATTAAATCACATGGCGATGTGAACTAGATTATTGACTCGAGTGCAAGTGGGAGACTGAAGGAAATATGCCGTAGAGTCAATAATAAAGTTGTTATTTACATTTCCTTATATCATATAAATGTTTATTATTCATTCTAGAATTGTATTAACCGGAAACTTAGTACATGTGTGAATATGTAGACAAACAGAGTGTCACTAGTATGCCTCTACTTAACTAGCTCGTTAATCAAAGATGGTTAAGTTTCCTAGCCATAGACATGAGTTGTCATTTGATTAACGGGATCACATCATTAGAGAATGATGTGATTGACAAGACCCATCCGTTAGCTTAGCACGATGATCATTTAGTTTGTTGCTATTGCTTTCTTCATGACTTATTCATGTTCCTATGACTATGAGATTATGCAACTCCCAAATACCAGAGGAACACTTAGTGTGCTATCAAACGTCACAACATAACTGGGTGATCATAAAGATGCTCTACAGGTGTCTCCGATGGTGTTTGTTGAGTTGGCATAGATCGAGATTAGGATTTTTCACTCCGTGTATCGGAGAGGTATCTCTGGGCCCTCTCTGTAATGCACATCACTATAAGCCTTGCAAGCAATGTGACCAATGAGTAATTTACGGGATGATGCATTACAGAACGAGTAAAGCGACTTGCCGGTAACGACATTGAACTAGGTATGAGGATCCCGACGATCAAATCTCGGGCAAGTAACATACCGATGACAAAGGGAACAACGTATGTTGTTATGCGGTTTGACCGATAAAGATCTTCGTAGAATATGTAGGAACCGATATGAGCATCCAGGTTCCGCTATTGGTTATTGACCGGAGATGTGTCTCGGTCATGTCTACATAGTTCTCGAACCCGTAGGGTCCGCACGCTTAACGTTCGATGACGATCGGTATTACGAGTTTATGTGTTTTGATGTACCTAAGGTTGTTTGGAGTCCCGGATGTGATCACGGACATGACGAGGAGTCTCGAAATGGTCGAGACATAAAGATCGATGTATTGGAAGGCTATGTTTGGACACCGGAATGGTTCCAGATGAGTTCGGGCATTTTCTGGAGTACCGGGAGGTTACCGGAACCCCCCGGGGAGTCAATGGGCCTTATTGGGCCTTAGTGGAAGAGAGGAGGAGGCGGCCAGGTGGAGGGCGCACCCCCCAAGCCCAATCCGAATTGGGGTGGGGGCCCGGCCCCCTTTCCTTCTCTCCCTCTCCCTCTTCCTTCTTCTCCTACTCCAACTAGGAAGGGGGGGGAACCTACTCCTACTGGGAGTAGGACTCCCTCCTTGGGCACGTCCTATGAGGGCCGGCCCTCTCCTCCTCCCCTCCTTTATATACGGGGGAGGGGGCACCCCATAGACACACAAGTTGATTTCTTAGCCGTGTGCAGTGCCGCCCTCCACAGATTTCCACCTCGGTCATATCATTGCAGTGCTTAGGCGAAGCCCTACGCCGGTAGTGTCATCATCACCGTCATCACGCCGTCGTGCTGACAAAACTCTCCCTCGGCCTCAGCTGGATCAAGAGTACGAGGGACGTCACCGAGCTAAACGTGTGCAGATCGCAGAGGTGCCGTGCATGGGTACTTCGATCGGTTGGATCGCGAAGACGTTCGACTACATCAACCGCGTTAATTACTAAACGCTTCCGCTTTCGGTCTACGAGGGTATGTGGAAACACTCTCCCCGCTCGTTGATATGCATCACCTAGATGGATCTTGGGTGTGCGTAGGCAATTTTTTTGAAATACTACGTTCCCCAACAGGTGGTGGCAGCCTCATTGGTATCAACCTCCATTGCTTCAACGACTAGAGGGTCTGGCATGATCACATTCTCTTCTTGTATGACTGGATCGCTGGCAGGAGGAATGAATCCTCTTTCTTCTTCTTTCTCTTCATCCGTTGATGGAGCCGGAATGTCTTTAGCAGTTTTGGCTTCAGACTCATGAACAGACGAAGTAGGGATGGCTTCAGGAAACACTTGACGTGCTACTAAGCTGGTTTTTTGCACATCCTCTTCTGGTATGCTTGACATGGAGACCTGGGGCCTGACACCTTTGCGAAGCCTTCTAAATGAGGGTGACGCCTTGGGTGAGGGAGTGGTATGTTCCATGTAATCTTCATCAAGCACCGGAGTGGTGACTTGAGTTGGTGGAGTACGGGGAATAACTTCATGAAGGGGGGTGTTTGGGTGTTGCTCTTCCCAAAATTCATCTTGAGCAATTGGCGTCGTGGGACCTCCAATGCTTATGAGTTCACTGCTCGTGGGAGCAGGCAATGATACCGGATTGGGTTCAAGCTGAGGAAGGACTTCATCATCTTTAACATTGTCATCATGACCAATGTCTTCAGCTGCGTTGGAGTCAGCAGCTGGAATCTCTTCACTTTCTGGAGCCTCTGTGGAAGCAGGCTCATGGATCACAAGGCGGCGGTCACGGTTGGTGGAGGTAGGTAGAGCAACAGAGATTGGTTCAATGTTCAAGGGCTCTTGGGCAGCAGCACGCTCTTTTCTTGAAGACTTTGAAGCCTTTGTCTTCAACTTTTTTGTTGAGGGAGCATCATCAAAGGTGTCTTTGTGCTTCCTCTTCCTGGATTCAGCCTCAGCTTGCCTTGTCTTCTTCTTCCCTGAAGTTGCCGAGGGGACCTTTGGCTTCGAGCCAGTCATGCTGGCAGGGAAGACTATGCTTGGTCGTTCCTGCCTTGGAGCGCCGGGTTTGGCTTCAGCAGACTTCTTGTTTTACTCGGTAGCCATCTTGGGGTCGATGCCAGGACGCCCAAGTGCCTTTCTTTTCATAGCCTCATTGTGCACTTGCACACACTTCTATGCATAATACTTCATGCACTCACGTGAGCCTTTGGCTTCTTCACGCTTCTTGTTGAACTGGTCCTTGAGGCCATGCATCATTTGCTTGAAGTTTTGCACATCAGCAACACTGAGCTTGGCCATGTGCTTCTTGAGCTGAGCCTTCTCATAGTCTATCTTGTTCTTCAGCTCAACTATTTTCTGAGCTATAGCGAGATCATTGGCAATTGCTCCTTGAAACGTGACGCTGATGTCTATGGGAAGCTGTAGATCATCAATGTTGATGCTTTGGTCCTCAAACCATTCATCAATGAATTTATTGAGTATATCAACATCCAAAAGAGGTAGATCTCTGAAATCGGCCTCTTGCTTGCTCTTGATCAACATCTCTAGAGCATCATCTCCGAGATCTTCATCGCTTGACAGATCAATAGTGTTGTCCTCATTGCGCAGAATGGCAGCTGGAGTGAGATTATGCCCAGAAATCTTCTTGGGCTTCTTGGTATTCTTGGACACGCGAGCTAGATCTTCAGACTACACACTGGATTCAGGAGGTGCAAAGTTGAATGGCTTCACAGTCGAAGCTTTTGGAGTAGTAGAGGGCTTTGAAGCTTTTGACTTCTTCTGCTTCGGGGGTGCAGGTGCATCCTCAGAGTCTGCATCATTAGCAGATTGATCTACTGTGGCCCTTTGAGCAGCACCATGGGAGAGGATCCCATCAGAGACATTGAAGGGGCTGATGACATTGGGATTGGCGTCACGTGTGCCATCAGGCCTTGGAGCAGACGAACCTGGGTTGAAGTTGAGTCTGAATGCCTTTTTGTTCTTGGCAGCAGACTCCTTTGCAAACAGATAGTTGCGCTTGAATAGACCATCTTCACGACACCATCGAAGAGATGATGGGTCGACATTGTCAGGCTGAGGTCCTCGGACCATGCAAGGATAGAATCCTTGAGCAATAGCTTCAGGCTTCGTCTGAGGTTGAAGTATTCTGTCGAGAATATCGCCCCATGGTCGCTTGATAGCATTCTTCTTTGCATACTCAGGAGTGACGAAGTGATACTTGAGCCATTCCTCTGCCCAATATCTTCTGATCCATTGGATTCGGGACTTGCGCTGATTGTAGTTCTCCTCAGGATAAGACTTGTAAAGTTTGTACAGATCTGGGGGCAGGTCCAGATCAGTATTGCCACGGTGTTGCCTGCCACCTTTCCTTGCAGATTTTTCAGTCGCCATAATATTCAGACTGAAAGGCTTCAACACATTGAATGGCTTCAGACGACTAGTCAGACAAGAACTAGCTTCAGGAGATTCAATGTGATGTTGTAAGTATTCTGCAAATGAATGCAGACTATGAGAACCAAGGGATTCTCCCACTGACATGTACCTGTGATAGCATTAGAGATGCGAGGAAAGGGGAAGAGGTCATATGCATTCTCAGAAGATTTTGAAGATAAATCAGTTTGAAGACATTGACCTCATAGTGTGAAGACATTCACTTATTTGAAGTGAGTTGGTTCCAGATTTGTACGAATCCATGAATAAGTACAAGTGAGGAATCTAACTAGTTGTGAGGCATAAGTGAATATACTTGCAAGTTATGAGATGCTGAAACAGAAAGATTCAGATTTGGAAGTTTAGAAACCACGTTCGGGTGAAAGTGGACGGATTCAACAGATCGAAAAAGCGGTAAAAACCGAGTTTATTTACCACACGAAGAACTGCTAGACGAGGCGGAACAGATGCCGAGTAGTCCAATCTCCTGCGCCCTAACTTGGCGGCGGAAGACACCTACGGCAGCGGCGGAGAAGGCGAGGTCCGCAGCCAGCGTGAAACGGGGTCGAAGAGGTTGCGGCAGCTAAGCGCCTCGTCTCCGGCATCGACTCGAGCTAGCGATGGTGTTAGGGTATTAAGCGATATGGCGAGGTGGGAGAGGAGATAATGACCGCACGGGTGAGTATTTATAAGGTGAAGGGATGCACAGCGCAATTACGTAGGTGCCCCTGGCAGTTCACATCTGGTGGACACGTGGCGTGCATGCAACTTATAGAGAGTTGTTCCATGTTCCCACGCGTGCCAGGTTTGTCGGGTGGTCGTTCCAGCTTCTCCGATATTCAGGCAAAAGAGATATAGCATTAAAAACAGTTTTAAATGTGTGTCTCTATATCTTCAGTTGACAAGGATGCAGTGAAGACATTCGACACGTATCAACAGAATGCATATGACTAGACAGAAAGAATTTGAGGAAGAAGCACAGAAGGGGTTAGGGTCCGATCACATTCACTTAGTTCAGAAAATGGCAAGTTTGAAGACATAGCTATAACTGAATGTTGTAGAGGATAGAACACACACATATATTTAGATATATCAGAAAAGACGAAATCAACATTGCGAAGTTAAACTCTGAAGTCAAATCAATGATGAAGACAAACCAAATATGAAGATAATGCAATCATGACGCCAAATGAAAAACTTCGAGAAAGTTTGGTGGTGGCGTTACCCACCGTATAGGAAGTATTAGACCCAGACACGGCGCACTATTATCGTGGCGCTCCGAAGTCAAATTCCACATTAATGTATTCACACTTAGAGGGTAAGTCTTCATTAATTGAAGATATATGTTACTTGGTGTGTTGCACATCTAAGTCATCAACATGCATAAGCGTTAGGATGTGTGTCCATTCACAGGAGATTCGAGGATTCTAAGATATTTAGCTCCAACCGCAGCTTGTAAAACCTTTTACCATCCAAGGGCTTTGTGAAGATATCTGCCAATTGCTCTTCAGTGTTGACGTGTATGATATCAATGTCTTCCTTCAGCACATGATCCCTGAGAAAGTGATGATGGATTTGAATGTGCTTTGTCTTTGAGTGCTGAACTGGATTGTGAGCAATCTTGATGGTGCTCTCATTGTCACAGTAGAGTGGCACATGCTTCATGTTGATGCCATAGTCCTTGAGTGTTTGCTTCATCCAGAGAAGCTGAGCGCAGCAAGATCTAGCAGCAATATATTCAGATTCAGCAGTGGAGAGAGATACACAGTTGTGCTTGTTTGAAGACGAACAGACAAGAGATCGCCCAAGAAAGTGACATGTGCCTGATATGGACTTGCGACCAACCTTGTCACCAACATAATCAGCATATGAGAATCCAACTAGATCAAACTCTGAGCCCTTTGGATACCATAATCCTAGTGTTGGGGTGTGAGCCAAATATCGAAGAATTCGCTTCACTGCTAAGTGATGTGATTCCTTTGGTGTCTCTTGGAATCGGGCACACATGCAAATGCTAAGCATTATATTAGGCCTAGATGCACATAAGTACAGTAAAGAACCAATCATGGAGCAATATACCTTTTGATCGAACTCTTTACCATTGTCATCGGGGCCCAATTGGCCTTTGGTGGCATTGGCGTCGTGTACCCTTTGCAGTCTTGCATTCCAAACTTCTTCAGGCAATCTTTGAGGTACTTCTTTGGTGAGATGAAGATGCCATTTCTCTGCTGACGAATTTGGAGACCAAGGAAGAACTTCAGCTCACCCACCATGGACATCTGATATTGCTCTTGCATCATATGCCCAAACTCATCACTATATCTCTTGTGAGTGCAGCCGAAGATAATATCATCCACATAGATTTGGCATACAAATAGTTCACCATCGTATGTCTTCGTGAAGAGAGTGGGATCTAGAGAACCAGTTTTGAAGCCTTTGCTCTTTAGGAAGTCTTTGAGTGTGCCATACCAAGCGCAAGGTGCTTGTTTGAGGCCATATAGTGCCTTGTTAAGCTTGTATACCATGTCAGGATGCTTTGGATCTTCAAATCCAGGTGGTTGTGCAACATACACTTCTTCAATTTTGCCATTGAGGAAGGCACTCTTTACATCCATTTGGTACAGAAGAGTGTTGTTGTGGTTGGCATAAGCTAGCAGTATGTGAATGGCTTCAAGCCTAGCCACAGGAGCAAAGGTTTCATCGAAGTCAATCCCTTCCACTTGTGTGTAACCTTGAGCAACGAAACGAGCCTTGTTTCTGACAACTTGACCATGCTCATCTTGTTTGTTGTGATAGATCCATTTGGTGCCGATGATATTGTCCTTGTGAGGATCAGGATGCTTTACTAGCTCCCATACATTATTCAGCTCAAACTGTTGAAGCTCTTCTTGCATAGCTTGAATCCATTCAGGTTCCATGAAGGCTTCATCAACTTTCTTGGGTTCAAATATAGAGACAAATGCAAAGTGCCCACAGAAATTTGCTAGCTGTTTTGCTCTTGAATGAGTGAGTGGACCAGGTGCATTGATGCTATCGATTATCTTCTCAATCTGGACTTCATTTGCAACACAAGGATGTACTGGACGAAGATTTTGCCCTTGCTGATCATTGTCTTCATCTTTAGCATTGGCTTCAGGCTCAGTATTGTCTTCATGCTGATTAGGTACAGAAATAATGATTTCCTCTTCGTCCTATTCCTCTGTAGGTATGTTTTCTCCTGTACCCATTAGCTTGATAGATTCACTTGGTGTAGCTTCATCTAGCACATTTGGCAGGTGCTCTCTTTGCGAGCTGTTAGTCTCATCGAACCGCACATCCACAGTTTCAAACACTTTGTAGTGAAAGAGGTTGAAGACTCTGTAGGAGTGTGAATCCTTTTCGCAACCAACCAATGATTTCCTCTTCGTCCTGTTCCTCTGTAGGAGTGCAAAGTTTGAAGTGTGATGTGGATCCTTGATCCAGCACCAAGCACCAAAGACTCTGAAATAGCTGACATTTGGCTTATTACCAGTCAGGAGCTCATAGGATGTCTTCTTTAGGAACTTGTGAAGATAAACACGGTTGATGATGTGGCAAGCAGTATCAATGGCTTTAGGACATAATCTCCTTGGAGTCTTGTACTCATCAAGCATCGTACGTGCCATCTCAATGAGGGTTCTGTTCTTGTGTTCCATGATGCCATTTTGCTGCGGTGTGTATGGAGCAGAGAACTCATGTGGGATGCCCAATGTATCAAGATAAGTGTCGAGGCTGGTGTTCTTGAATTTTGTGCTATTGTCACTTCTGATATGCTTGATCTTGATGCCATAGTTGGTCATGGCACGATTGGCGAATTGTCTGAAGACATCCTGCACTTCAGTCTTCTAGAGAATTATGTGCACCCATGTATATCTTGAGTAATAATCAACAATGACGAAGCCATAGAGGCATGCAGTGGTAGTAAGGGTAGAGTAATGATTAGGGCCAAATATGTCCATGTGAAGCAGCTCGAAGGGACGTGTTGTCGTGATGATTGTTTTCGAGGGATGCTTGGCCCTTATCATCTGTCCGGCTTCACAGGCACCACACAGATGATCCTTCTTGAACTTGATGCCCTCGATGCCAATGACATGCTTCTTCTTCGCGAGAGTGTGCAAGTTCCTCATGCCCGCATGCCCTAGCCTCCGATGCTAGAGCCAGCACTCTGAAGCTTTTGCTAGAAGACATACGACAAGTTGTGGTCCTGCGGTGAAATCTAGCATGTACAGGTCGTCTCTTCGATACCCCTCGAAGACTAGAGATTTGTCAGATTTCATAAGCACAAGGCAACGATACTTTCCAAATATCACAATCATGTTCTGATCACAAAGCATTGAGACAGACATTATGTTGAAACCAAGGGATTCAACAAGCATCACTTTATCCATGTGCTGATCCCTTGAGACTGCAACTCTACCTAGGCCCAATACCTTGCTTTTAGAAGTGTCAGCAAATCTGATGTGACTTTTGTCAAATGGACGTAGGGTTGAATCCATAAGAAGACTTCGAACACCAGTCATGTGGTTAGTGCATCCACTGTCCATAATCCACTCAGTAGCCTTCGAAGCCGTGTACCCTTGGCACCACGTGCCATGAAGCAGTAGGTCAGAGCAGAGTCGTCCTCATTGTCGGCTTCAGTGTCGGCCACGTGACCATTGTCTTCAGTGTTGAAGATAGACTTGGCGACGAACGCCGAAGCTAGAGCCAGGCTTGGCACGCCTGAATCAGACTCCTCCTTAGACTCTGATACGTCTCCAATGTATCTACTTTTCCTAATGCTTTTCCTCTTGTTTTGGACTCTAATTTGCATGATTTGAATGAAACTAACCCCGGACTGACGCTGTTTTCAGCAGAACTACCATGGTGTTGTTTTTGTGCAGAAATAAAAGTTCTCGGAATGGAACGAAACTTCGTGAGGAATTTTTATAAAATAAATAAGAATTTCTGGAGCCAAGACCTGCTGGAGAGGGGCACTTGGGTGGGCACAACCCACCAGGGCGCACCCCCCTCTCCTGGCGCGCCCAGGTGGGTTGTCCCCACCTGGTGGCCCCACAGACCCTGAAACCGACGCTATAAAATCCTATGTTTCCAGAAAAAAATCGGGGAGAAAGAATTATCACGATCCACGAGACGGAATCGCCGTCACCTCCTATTCTTCATCAGGAGGACAGATCTGGAGTCCGTTTGGGGCTCCAGAGAGGGGGATCTTCATTCTTCATCATCACCAACCCTTCTCCATCGCCAATTCCATGATGCTCCCCACCGGGAGTGAGTAATTCCTTCGTATGCTCGCTGGTCGGTGAGGAGTTGGATGAGATTCATCATGTAATCGAGTTAGTTTTGTTAGGGCTTGATCCCTAGTATCCACTATGTTCTTAGATTGATGTTGCTATGACTTTGCTATGCTTAATGCTTGTCACTTTGGGCCCGGGTGCCATGAACTCAGATCTGAACCGTTTATGTTTCATCATTATATCCATGTTTTAGATCCGATCTTGCAAGTTCTAGTCACCTACGACGTGTTATGATCTGGCAACCCCGGAGTGACAATAGTCGGGACCACTCCCGGTGATGATCGTAGTTTGAGGAGTTCATGTATTCACTATGTGTTAATGCTTTGTTCCAGTTCTCTATGAAAAGGAGGCCTTAATATCCCTTAGTTTCCAATATGGACTCCGCTGCCACGGGAGGGTAGGACAAAAGATGTCATGCAAGTTCTTTCCATAAGCACGTATGACTACTTACGAAATACATGCCTACATTATATTGACGAACTGGAGCTAGTGCCGTATCGCCCTAGGTTATAACTGTCTCATGATGAATATCATCCAACAAGTCACCGATCCAATGCCTACGAATTTATCTTATATTGTTCTTGCTAAGTTACTACTGGTGCTGTCACTGTTACACTTGCTATAAAATTACTGCTATCACTGTTACCGTTACTATTACTGTTGTCACTACTATCAAAACTATCATATTACTTTGCTACTGATTACATGCTGCAGATAATTAATCTCCAGGTGTGGTTGAATTGACAACTCAGCTGCTAATACCTTCAAATATTCTTTGGCTCCCCTTGTGTCGAATCTATAAATTTGGGTTGAATACTCTACCCTCGAAAACTGTTGCGATCCCCTATACTTGTGGGTTATCAAGACCTTTTTCTGGCGCCGTTGCCGGGGAGCATAGCTATATTTGTTGAGTCACTTGGGATTATTATCAATTCATCACTATGAAGAATATGAAGGATGCTAAGACTAAGATATTTCCCTCAAAGACGAGGGGAGGTAAGGAACTGCCATCCAGTTCTCCTTTAGATTCACCTTCTGTTATAAGTAAACTTGCAACACCACCACATGCTATTAGTTCTGATATGTCACAAGTTATTGGTGATGCTACCTCTGCTATGGATAATGCTTATGATGATGCTAGTACCTTGCTTAATGATGATGTGCCACTTGGTGAATTTCTTGATAAACAAATTCACTACAAAAAAAGACACATCCGTGACATTTTGGGCCGAACAATTTTTTTTTCTGTCATGCTTATGACACTTCTATGACGATAATTGTGACAAAACCCGGTATCATCATAGATGTGGTGGGCTCCTACTTCTATGACAAAAAATCATGACAGAAAATGGGCTTTTTGTCCTGGGCGGGCCGGAGACACAGCTACATGACATTCTTTGGGCCATGCATGACGGAAAAAACCATGGTAGAAGCGAGGGCGAGGAAAATATCGGGGAGTTCCCGGTTACGGTGGGTGGTCGGGGGCCGAGCGATGCGCGTTTCTCTCGTACACGTATGCGCGTGGGTGCGAGGCATTGGGCTCTAACTGAGCCCGAGCGAGGCGTTCGCCTACTGAACCCGAGCGATTGCATTGCAGGCTACGCGTTACTGAACCCGAGCGATCGATGGATGGTTGTTAACTGAACCCGATCGAGCGATTCCTTCGCCACACTGCTGCTAACTAAAGCCAATCGATGATGCCTCTGGATGAACAGTGAGCGTTGTTGGGGGGGGTTGGATGAACAGTTCCCGGTGAGGGGTTGGATGAACAGGACCCCATGGTAGTAGAGGCCGTTGCCGCTGGATGAACAAGACCCCGATCGAGCCGGTTGGGGGTGGATGAACAGGACCACGTGGAGGGCTGGATGAACAGGACCTCGTGGAGGGCTGGATGGACCGGACCCCGTGGAGGGCTGGTTGAACAGTAGCCGGTGGAGGGCTGGATGAACAGTAGCCCGTGGACGGGTGGTTGAACAGGACCCCTGTGGAGAGGGCTGGTTGAACAGTAGCCAGTGAAGCAGCGGGTGGAGGCTAGATGAACAAGAGCCCGTAGATGAACAATTGCAGGTGGAGGCTGGAGGAGGTCGACGGCGGATGAACAATAGCCCGTCGAGGCTGGAGGAGGTCGAAGGTGGAGATGAACAATATCCCGTGGAGTCCCGTTTTGTGGTACGCCACACCCTCCCAATGAACAGGACCCCCGTTTCGACCGTAGCGCTCCAACACAATTTCGTTTCCTCCGTTTTGCGGTACGCCACACCCCTCCCGATCAACAGGACCCCGCTTCGACCGTAGGAGGTCCAAGAGAAGTCTGTTTCCTCTGTTTTGCGGTATGCCAGACCCCTCCCGATGAACATGATCCCATTTCGACCGTGGCCGGTCGAACACAAGGCCGTTTCCTCCATTCTGTGGTATGCTATCGGTGTCAAAACTGGCCAATCTCGGGTAGCGTGTCCCAAACTGTGCGTATGAGGATCGAAGGTAACAGGAGACAGAGGACACAATGTTTACCCAGGTTCGGGCCCTCTTAATAGAGGTAATACCCTACTTCCTGCTTGATTGACTTTGATGAGTATAGGAGTTAGAAGAGTTGATCTACCTCGAGATCGTAATGGCTAAACCCTAGATGTCTAGCCTGTATGATTTGTCTTAGCCTCTATGGACTAAACCCTCCAGTTTATATAGACACCGTAGGGGCCTAGGGTTGTACAGAGTCGGTTTACAGAGAAAGGAAACTACACATCCGAATGGCAAGCTTGTCATCCACGCAAAGGAGAGTCCCCTCCGGACACGGGGGAAGGCCTTCTATCTTGTATCTTCATGGCCCATCAGTCCGGCCCATGTCTCATAGCCCAGATGCCCGGGGACCCCCTAATCCAGGACTCCCTCAATAGCCCCTGAACCAGGCTTCAACGACGATGTGTTCGACATGCAGATTGTCTTCGGCATTGCAAGGCGGGTTCCTCCTCCGAATACTCCAACGCTGTTGAACAAGAGAACTATATTCGGCTCTGTATAACAGTTACAACCCTTACGCCTTCTTCTTCCTCAGCCCTTCCGTCCTTGAGCTCTAGCACCCAAGCTTCAATCTTTCCCATCACCACCAAACACTATAGCCATGTCCGGATCCGGCTCTCAAGGCAAGTGGGTGGCCTCCTCCATGACGGAGGAGAACGTCAAGGAATTCCGGGAAGCGGGGTACTTGGCCGCGGACATCGCCCACTGGCTTCCTGCCAAAAGGCAGATCATCCCCACTCCGGAGCCTAATGAGAGGGTAGTGTTCATCCCCACTTTCTCCACGGACTAGGGTTTCCTCTCCACCCTTTCGTCTGCGGCCTCATGTTCTATTATGGGCTAGATTTCCACGATCTAGCCCCAAATTCCTTCCTCCACATTTCGGCGTTCATCGTCGTGTGCGAGGCACTCCTCCGCATTCCCCCCACTTCGGCCTATGGCTTAAGGTCTTCAATGTGAAGGCGAAGGTGGTTGACGGGCAGCACGCAGACTGCGGAGGCGCATTGGTGAGCAAGCTTCTGAACGTCACCTAGCCAAAAGGGGCCTTCGCGGAGACTGTCAAGATATGGCAGCAGGAGTGGTTCTACATCACCGAACCCCGTGGCTCCAACTGGGCGGCCACTCCTGAGTTCAGATCCGGACCCCCGATGTGGCCTTCATTGTGGATTAACAAAGGCCTGGATTGGGCGTCGTTCGACGAGGTGATGATGCTGTAGAAGCGCATAAAAAATATAATGGAGAAGAACACCAGCCTTGCTGATGTGGTCCAGGTGATGCTTTTTCACCGGGTTCTCCCCTACCAGCGCCGGACTCCCCTCATGTGGGAGTTCAATCCGGCTGGCCCTCGGACCTTGCAGCGGTTCTTTGGCACGACGCACGAAGAGATCTGGAAGCTGCTTTTCAAGGACCAGAAGTCGTGGCCAGAGCTGACCGAAGACATCGGCCTCGACTGTGCTCATCCGGCCACTCAGTAAGTTTTCTCTTTTCCGGATCATAACTTCAACTTGTAAACTCAATGGGTATGCTGAGCCTTCCATTGTTCCTTCAGGGCTGGACAAATAAGGCGGAGCAGATCCGATGTCCAGCTCCGCTGCCCGAAGACCCAGCCATTCCTCTACTGACGATGCTGGTCCCGGCGCCATACCAGGCACCAGAGAAGAAGGCCAAGAAGAAGGGCAAGGGGGCCAGAAGAAGCCTTCGCCGACAAGGTACTTCAGACGCTGCATCCGGAGATACCGAAGCTCACTCCTCCCACGAGGGGGATGAAGATGGAGAGGAAGAGGAGGAGAGCAATTCTCCTCTTAAGGGGGGAAAGAAGAAAAGGGGGGCTTCCGTGGACCTAGAGGTGGATTCATCCAAGAAGGGGAAGATCACCCTTTCGGACGACTCGGTATCGGACGCCGAAGCTGTCCCTGAGTGGCGCCCCAGGCCGAATCGTAAGTATTCAAAGATACTATACATATATCTGGCCTTTTACATATTGTGGGATAACACATCATCTACATATTTTAGTCTAGCCCGGGATCTCCCCCAACAATCATCATCTTCGGGGAACTCTTTGACACCGGAGATGATGGAGAGCGAAACGCCTCCGCGAGCTTCTCCACCACATGCCGCGGACAACACTGAGGTCTTGTCCCAAAGGTCCTCTCTAGGCCAGGGAGAGGTGCGGAAGGCTGCGGAAACGGCGCCAGAGGGTAATACCTCGGCTGCCGAAAACATGGGGGGCACAACCCCCATGGAAACTGACAACGGGGGCCCGGACCAGTCCAGTCCCGAGCCGAATACAATTCCGGAGACCCACAAGGCTCCGGAATCGAGCGAGCAACCACCCTTAAGGGAGGGGGGAGTGCCGACTCCACCGGCGACCTCCATCAATCCGGAGGCACCGGATACGTTGAGGGAAGCACTTCGATGTGCTTCCGTCATGGAGGAGCACCGTACCCTGATGGGTACGGTGGTTGAGAAGGTTCAGTCCGCAAAAAGCAGGCTGAACGAAGCTTTCACCAACTTGCTAATATGCTTTGAGGTAAGCGATGTGATATTCTTAGCCGCTTTTGCATGTGTAAAAAATATGCATGTGTATTTATAGTAGCCTCTGAGACTCTGTTCGTCTTTTGAAAAAGGGAGAACAGATGATCGATAATACTCGTAGGAGATAATGTACTTTTATATTTTGAGAAGCAGGCTTCACTGTTAGCGGCAACCGCCCAGGCCGCCGAAGTATCCGAGCTTAAGCGTAAGCTGGGGCTGGCCGATGAGGATCTCGTCGGCATCAACAAGAGGTTTGATGAAGCACAAGTTATGTTTCAGAATATCTCGTTCATGCCTGTATTAATGCAGATTCTGAGTCGAAGCTCATGCGCTGCTATGTGTATGATTGCAGGCAATGCTACTGTGGCCGAGACCCTTAGGGGTGAACTTGCCCAGGCCAAGGAGCAGGCAAGAGTGAACAAAGCGCCCACTGATAAAGCGTCCGAGGACTTGAAGTCCGAGGAGGTCGCCCGCCGCCAATACGAGGAGCGGGTGACCGAAGTGGAGCAATCGCTCAAGGGGGCCGCCAGCAAGTGCGAGTCTGATAATTTTTGATTTTTCCATGCTATTATATTATCTGTTTTGAATGTTTAATGGGCTTTATTATACACTTTTATATTATTTTTGGGACTAACATTAACCGAAGGCCCGGTGCAAATTGTTGTTTTTTTGCCTATTTCAGTGTTTCGTAGAAAAGGAATATCAAACGGAATGAAACCTTCGGGAGCGTGATTTTTGGAAAAAACGTGATCCAAGGGGACTTGGAGTGGACGTCAAGAAAGAAGCGAGGAGGCCACGAGGTAGGGAGGCGCGCCTGCCCCCCTTGGTGCGCCCCCACCCTCGTGGGCCCCTCGCAGCTCCACCGACCTACTTCTTCCTCCTATATATATCCATATACCCCGAAAACATCAAGGAGCACCACGAAACCCTATTTCCACCGCCGCAACCTTCTGTACCCAAGAGATCCCATCTTCGGGCCTTTTCCGGAGCTCCGTCGGAGGGGGAACCGATCACGGAGGGCTTCTACATCAACACCATAGCCTCTCTGATGATGTGTGAGTAGTTTACCACAGACCTTCGGGTCCATAGTTATTAGCTCGATGGCTTCTTCTCTCTCTTTGGATCTCAATACAAAGTTCTCCTCGATCTTCTTGGAGATCTATTCGATGTAATTCTTTTTGCGGTGTGTTTGTCGAGATCCGATGAATTGTGGGTTTATGATCAAGTTTATCTATGAACAATATTTGATTCTTCTCTAAAATCTTTTATGTATGATTTCTTATCTTTGCAAGTCTCTTCGAATTATCAGTTTGGTTTGGCCTACTAGATCGATCTTTCTTGCAATGGGAGAAGTGCTTAGCTTTGGGTTCAATCTTGTGGTGTCCTTTCCAAGTGACAGCAGGGGCGGCAAGGCACGTATTGTATTGTTGCCATCGAGGATAAAAAGATGGGGTTTATATCATATTGCTTGAGTTTATCCCTCTACATCATGTCATCTTGCCTAATGCATTACTCTGTTCTTATGAACTTAATACTCTAGATGCATGCTGGATAGCGGTCGATGTGTGGAGTAATAGTAGTAGATGCAGAATCATTTCGGTCTACTTGTCGCAGACGTGATGCCTATATACATGATCATGCCTAGATATTCTCATAATTGATGCACTTTTCTATCAATTGCTCGACAGTAATTTGTTCACCCACCATGGTACTTATGCTATCTTGAGAGAAGCCAGTAGTGAAACCTATGGCCCCCGGGTTTATCTTCTATCATATAAGTTTCCAATCTATTTTTACTTTGCAATCTTTACTTTCAATCTATATCATAAAAATACCAAAAATATTTATCTTATTATCTCTATCAGATCTCACTCTCGTAAGTGACCGTGAAGCGATTGACAACCCCTTTATTGGATTCGTTGCGAGGTTCTTATTTGTTTGTGTAGGTACAAGGCGACTTATGTGTAACCTCCTACTGGATTGATACCTTGGTTCTCAAAAACTGAGGGAAATACTTACGCTACTTTGCTGCATCAGCCTTTCCTCTTCAAGGGAAAAACCAACGCAAGCTCAAGAGGTAGCAAGAAGAATTTCTGGCGCCGTTGCCGGGGAGGCTTACGCTAAGTCAAGTCAAGATTTGATCTGCCGTCAACTAGCCAATTTCTGGCGCCGTTGCCGGGGAGATTTACGCCAAGTCAAGACATACCAAGTACCCATCACAAACTCTTATCCCTCGCATTACATTATTTGCCATTTGCCTCTCGTTTTCCTCTCCCCCACTTCACCTTTGCCGTTTTATTCTTCCTTCTTCCGTTTGATCTTTTGTTTGCTTGTGTTACCATGTACCTTATTTTTGCTTGCATCTTCGCTTGCTAAAAGTTTATGGATCCTCATCCACTTGCTAATCTCTTTAAGATATCCAATTATGATGAACCTATTGCTAGTGAATTGAGTGCACTAGATTATCTTTATGAGGTTTTGCTTGAAATTCGTGAATCTGAAAATTGTGATGAAGTACTTTATGAAGTGATTCACGATAGATCTTTGAATAAAAAGCATGATTGCAATGATTTTACTATAAATTCTATTGATTTCAACTGTGCTAATAATATGCAAAACCCTATGCTTGGGGATGCTAGTTTTTCTATGTCCTCTACTTGTTCCACTGATCATGATTGGGTGATAGTTCTTATGATCTTGAAAATTTATTTAAGCCCCATGATGAATATGAGATTGATAATAGTGTTTGAAATATTATTGAAAGTGGGTTTGGAAGAGTGTCAACTTTATATCCCACATATTTGAGAATGTTCAATCTTATGGTATTTTTGATAAAGGTGGGTTTGGAGAGGTCATGACTTTAGTTAATGATAATCCCACTATTTTGGAAGAGTGTCAACTTTGCATGCATGTGGATCGTGTTGAAAATATTTTATGTGATAGCTATTTTGTTGAATTTTCTTATGATCCCACATGTAATTATTATGAGAGAGGAAAATATGGTTGTAGAAATTTTCATGATAATAAATTACCTCTCGTTATGTTGAGATTGCTATTGTTTCTTTCCGCTTCGTTGCATAGGCTAGTTTTTGCTTGCTATGATAATTTGTTTGCCTATAAGATGCCTATGCATAGCAAGTATGTTAGACTTAGATGTGTTTGTCACTTGTTTCATGATGCTCTCTTTGCGCTTCAACTCCTGTCTTTCATGTGAGCATCATTTAAATCTCTATGCCTAGCTAGGGGCGTTAAACGATAGGGCTTGTTGGGAGGCAACCCAATTTTATTTTTGTTTCTTGCTTTTTGGTTCTGTTTAGTAATAAATAATTCATCTAGCCTCTGTTTAGATGTGTTTTCATGTTTTAATTAGTGTTTTTGCCAAGTAAAGCCTTTAGGATCTTCTTGGATGATAGTTGTTTGATCTTGCTATAAAAAACAGAAACTTTGCGCTCACGAGAATAATTTTCATAAATCACAGAAAAGATATTTTACCCTGATTCTTTTTGAAGTAGATTAATATAAAAATTACCCAGGTCTTCCTAATTTGGTTGAATTTTTGGAGTTCCAGAATTTACGTTTGATACAGATTACTCCAGACTGTTCTGTTTTTCATAGATTCTGTTTTTTGTGTGTTGTTTGCTTATTTTGATGAATCTATTGCTAGTATCGGAGGGTATGAACCATAGAGAAGTTGGAATACAGTAGGTTTAACACCAATATAAATAAAGAATGAGTTCATTACTGTACCTTAAATGGTGGTTTGTTTTCTTTCGCTAACGGAGCTCATGAGATTTTCTGTTGAGTTCTGTGTTGTGAAGTTTTCAAGTTTTGGGTAAAGATTTGATGGATTGCGGAATAAGGAGTGGCAAGAGCCTAAACTTGGAGATGCCTAAGGCACCCCAAGGTAAATTCAAGGACAACCCAAAGCCTAAGCTTGGGGATGCCCCGGAAGACATCCCCTATTTTGTCTTCGTCCATCGGTAACTTTACTTGATGCTATATTTTTATTTACCACATGATATGTGTTTTTCTTGGAGCGCCTTGTATGATTTGAGTCTTTGATTTTTAGTTAACCACAATCATCCTTGCTGTACACACCTTTTGGGAGAGACACACATGAATTGGAATTTATTAGAATACTCTATGTGCTTCACTTATATCTTTTGAGCTAGGTAATTTTGCTCTAGTGCTTCACTTATATCTTTTAGAGCACGATGGTGGTTTTATTTTATAGAAATTATTGATCTCTCATGCTTCACTTATATTATTTTGAGAGTCCTTTAGAACAGCATGGTAATTTACTTTTGTATAATAAAAACTTTCATAAAAAGGTGCATTGAATAATATTAGAAGTTTGATACTTGATAATTGTTTTGAGATATAAAGATGGTAATATTAGAGTTGTGCTAGTTGAGAAGTTGTGAATTTGAGAAATACTTGTGTTGAAGTTTGCATGTCCCGTAGCATGCACGTATGGTAAACGTTGTGTAACAAATTTGAAACATGGGGTGTTCTTTGATTGTCTTCCTTATGAGTGGTGGTCGGGGACGAGCGATGGTCTTTTCCTACCAATCTATCCCCTGAGGAGCATGGGCTTAGTGATTGGTTTTTGATGACTTGTAGATTTTTGCAATAAGTATGTGAGTTCTTTATGACTAATTTTCAGTCCATGGATTATACGCACTCTCACCCTTCCATCATTTCTAGCCTCTTCGGTACCGTGCATTGCCCTTTCTCACCTTGAGAGTTGGTGCAAACTTCGCTGGTGTATCCAAACCCCGTGATATGATAAGCTCTATCACACATAAACCTCCTTATATCTTCCTCAAAATAGCCACCATACCTACCTATTATGGCATTTCCATAGCCATTCCGAGATATATTGCCATGCAACTTTCCACCGTCTCATTTATTATGACACGCTTCATCATTGTCATATTGCCTTGCATGATCATGCAGTTGACAGCGTATTTGTGGCAAAGCCACCATGCATAATTTATCATACATGTCACTCTTGATTCATTGCCCTTCCCGGTACACCGCCGGAGGCATTCATATAGAGTCATATTTTGTTCTAGTATCGAGTTGTAATCATTGAGTTGTAAATAAATAGAAGTGTGATGATCATCATTAATAGAGCATTGTCCCAAATAAAAAAAGAGAAAGGCCAAAAAAGGCCCAAAAAAGAAAAAACAAGAAAAAGGAAAAGAAATAAAAAGGGACAATTCTACTATCCTTTTTTCCACACTTGTGCTTCAAAGTAGCACCATGATCCTTATAATAGAGAGTCTCTTGTTTTTTCACTTTCATATACTAGTGGGAATTTTTCATTATAGAACATGGCTTGTATATTCCAACAATGGGCTTCCTCAAATGCCCTAGGTATTCGTGAGCAACCAAGTTGGATGCACACCCACTTAGTTTATTTTGTTGAGCTTTCATACATTTATAGCTCTAGTGCATCCGTTGCATGGCAATCCCTACTCCTTGCATTGACATAAATTGATGGGCATCTCCCTAGCCCATTGATTAGCCGCGTCAATGTGAGACTTTCTCCTTTTTTGTCTTCTCCACATAACCCCCATCATTATACTCTATTACACCCATAGTGCTATATCCATGGCTCACGCTCATGTATTGCGTGAAAGTTGAAAAAAGTTTGAGATTACTAAAGTATGAAACAATTGCTTGGCTTGTCATCGGGGTTGTGCATGATGAGAGCATTCTTGTGTGACGAAAATGAAGCATGACCAAACTATATGATTTTGTAGGGATGAACTTTCTTTGGCCATGTTATTTTGAGAAGACATAATTGCTTAGTTAGTATGCTTGAAGTATTATTATTTTTATGTCAATATTAAACTTTTGTCTTGAACCTTTCAGATCTGAATATTCATGGCACAATGAAGAAAATTACATTGAGAATTATGCTAGTTAGCATTCCATATCAAAAATTCCGTTTTTATCATTTACCTACTCGAGGACGAGCAGGAATTAAACTTGGGGATGCTTGATACGTCTCCAACGTATCTATAATTTTTGATTGTTCCATGCTATTATATTATCTATTTTGGATGTTTAATGGGCTTTATTATACACTTCTATATTATTTTGGGACTAACCTATTAACCAAAGGCCCAGTGCAAATTGCTGTTTTTTTTTTGCCTATTTCAGTGTTTCGCAGAAAAGGAATATCAAACGGAATCCAAATGGAATGAAACCTTCGGGAGCGTGATTTTTGGAACGAATGTGATCCGGGGGACTTGGAGAGGGCGTCAAGAAAGAAGCAAGGAGGCCACGAGGCAGGGAGGCGCGCCTGCCCCCCTGGGCGTGGCCCCCACCCTCGTGGGCCCCTCGCGGCTCCACCAACCTACTTCTTCCTCCTATATATATCCATGTACCCCGAAAACATCGAGGAGCACCACGAAACCCTATTTCCACTGCCACAACCTTCTGTACCCAAGAGATCCCATCTTCGGGCCTTTTCCGGAGCTCCGCCGGAGGGGGAATCGACCATGGAGGGCTTCTACATCAACACCATAGCCTCTCCGATGATGTGTGAGTAGTTTACCACAGACCTTCGGGTCCATAGTTATTAGCTAGATGGCTTCTTCTCTCTCTTTGGATCTCAATACAAAGTTCTCCTTGACCTTCTTGGAGATCTATTTGATGTAATTCTTTTTGCTGTGTGTTTGTCGAGATCTGATGAATTGTGGGTTTATGATCAAGTTTATCTATGAAAATATTTGATTCTTCTCTGAAATCTTTTATGTATGATTTGTTATCTTTGCAAGTCTCTTCGAATTATCAGTTTGGTTTTGCCTACTAGAATGATCTTTCTTGCAATGGGAGAGGTGCTTAGCTTTGGGTTCAATCTTGTGGTGTCCTTTCCCAGTGACAGCAGGGGCAGCAAGGCACGTATTGTATTGTTGCCATCGAGGATAAAAAGATGGGGTTTATATCATATTGCTTGAGTTTATCCCTCTACATCATGTCATCTTGCCTAATGCATTACTCCGTTCTTATGAACTTAATACTCTAGATGCATGCTGGATAGCGGTCGATGTGTGGAGTAATAGTAGTAGATGCAGAATCGTTTCGGTCTACTTGTCGCGGACGTGATGCCTATATACATGATCATGCATAGATATTCTCATAATTATGCACTTTTCTATCAATTGCTCGACAGTAATTTGTTCACGCACCGTAATACTTATGCTATCTTGAGAGAATCCACTAGTGAAACCTATGGCCCCCGGGTTTATCTTCTATCATATAAGTATCCAATCTATTTTTACTTTGCAATCTTTAATTTTAATCTATATCATAAAAATACCAAAAATATTTATCTTATTATCTCTATCAGATCTCACTCTCGTAAGTGACCGTGAAGGGATTGACAACCCCTTTATCGCATTGGTTGCAAGGTTCTTATTTGTTTGTGTAGGTACAAGGCTACTTATGTGTAACCTCCTTTTGGATTGATACCTTGGTTCTCCAAAACTGAGGGAAATACATATGCTACTTTGCTGCATCATCCTTTCCTCTTCAAGGGAAAAACCAACGCAAGCTCAAGAGGTAGCAGAGTCCCTAGAGGAAAAGAATAAAGCCCAGGCGACCAACCTAGCCAAGGCCCTTCAAGAGGCTGAGGAGTCGCGGGCCGAATCCCGAGCGGTGCGTGAGGAGATCAAGCAAGCCGGACAGATAGCAGCTGGTAAGCCCTTTCTTTTACAGAGTAAATTTGGCAATCAGAAGTATGTCTTGCTCTCTCGACTGTGGAGTGCTCCAGACTCCTTTGCAGATCTTCCGAAGAGTGCCGCCGACGTCGCGCAGTTCTTCCGGGCCCAGGAGGGGCGGCGCGGGAGCGCCCATCGTTGTTGAATGACCAGATGGCACAGTGGGCCGAGCTGCATAGGATGTCCGGATTGGCCATGAGGGACGTCATAGTCCGGCTGTGGCCAGCCGAACCCGTCCCAAGCAGCTATTTTGGCCTGGTGCAGCGACTCGTTGACGCACTGCCCCGAATTGAAGCGGTCAAGCGGTCGTCATGTGTAGAAGGTGCGTGGCTGGCCTTTGCGTGTGTCAAGATGCACTGGGCAAAGATGAAGGCCGCCGTCTTGGCAGTTGAGGGTACGCCCGGAGGCAAGGACCACCGCAAGCCGAAGCGCTATTTTGAAGACGTCCTGGTGCCCGCTTGATAGAGGGCCAGTGCTCGAAGGACATAATGTTCGAGTGAATGTATCCGAAATGCCCAGACGTTGTATAAACCAAGGCTGCGTAATATATTGTATGCATTTATCTGAACTACTTTCCTCCTGTGCGGCCGTATATTATTATTCTAAAAGTTTGCCAGTCGTTGGCTTCAGCCCCCACGTGGATACTACGGGGGTGTTCGGAATAACGTGTAATCACTCTTGACCCAACGTCTTGGTCCATAAAGGAGGTGATTTACGTAGTGAACCAGGCAATCAGACTATGCGGCTTTAGCACTTTCACTTAGCCATAGGAGTTAGACTGTGGGGCTAAGGACTAGCCCCTGGTGCGCATGCGGCTATCCGAACTGGGATGCTTTACGCGCGTGGCCGAACCGAAGTCAGTCCTTCATATAATACGGAAAAAAACATAAAAGATTTGTATTAAGTCGCCGAATAGCCGACCAGCTCTCGCCGTATCGTGACAGTCAGTTTTCGGCTTTCTCTACTAGGTGTTTGACCGAATGAACCAGAAACACAATCACAGTAGTTCTCCCTTTATTGCCTTAGCCGAACAAGCGGAATGTAAGGTGGTAACCACAGGAGCCGGGCAACCCAACTATTGACTCAAGACATGATTTGGAGCCGATGCATATAATGCAAAATTCGGGACGCCAAAGTCTACTATGAAAGTGTTCGGACTTTTTTTGTTTTTTGACATTTGTGGCCAAATAAATCCCCTGGCAATTAGTGCCAGTGTTATATGTCAATCAGTCGTTAAGATGACGTAGTAGACCTGTCGTGGAATTGTCACGGCAGATGTCCTTAGTGTCAGGACTTAGTCGCGAAGCCAACGCATCTATGCAGTAGCTTGAAGGGGTTGGTCAGAATCGAGAGACGCGAGACAATCAACACAAGGATTTAGACAGCTTCGGGCCCCGGGAAACATCATCCGGTAACAATCCTACATGCTGTTTGAGGCTAGGTCTCATTATGATCACGGAAGAGTCGCCAGGGACCGGCTCTCGGTGTCTAGCCCTAGAGATTGTTGTTTGTTGCTCGTCCCTCTTTGGGGTGCCCTGCCCCTCCTTATATAACTTAGAGGGGTGGGTTACATGTGGAGTCCTAGTAGGACTAGGACTAGTCTATCTTCTCTTACAAGTTAATTACAAGTCCGGGTCTTGCTTCCTCGTAAAGGAAATATTCGTCATCCCTTTCTTCTTAAGCCGGCCCATCATAAACATGAGCCGGCCTGCTGGGCCTTGGGCCTTGTCGTCCGTCTGATCCGCCCGCCGGGTCTCCAGTGAGTCACAATGTCCGGGCGGGTTACCTGTGAATCGCCATGTTCGGGCGGATCACCAGTGAGTCGCCAAGCTCCAGCCAGGTCTCTGGTGAGTCGCCAAGTCTGGCCGGGTCATACCGCGGGGTATATCCCCGACAAGACCAATACCGAATAAGGTATGGTAAAACTGTTTCCATTATAGTCTGATTGATACGTCAAAACTTATTTTACAGAGGATGCGATAAGCATCGATGATATTTTTCAAGCCGAGCACAAGGGAAAGCTGTATACAGGTCCTAAAAGGAAAAGCTAATCTTGAAGTTCCTTTGGATACTCTGCGGCACGTCTGCGCTGCTTTTGGCCTTGGTGTATGATCCTTTGAGAGGATCATCGATTGAGTATACATGAGGAGCCTTGAAAAGGGCCCTTGGTATCATTAAAAAGTGATATGGGTTGTGGGGAACCTGAAAAATAAAAATAAGAAGAAAAGGAGAGAGTATGAGGGTCTGGATAGGGTCGAGCCATATTGTGGACCTTACTTTTAATTGGCCTCCATCATTGCCCATGGTATCTTTAGTGTGTAGTTATGTACGCGTGGTATCTATATCGCTACCGGGTTGGGCCTTTGACGCGCGGTATGATTGCCAGGCTTGTCAGGGGTGCCATGAATCTGGTAGGGCCGATCTAGTATTCGGTCCAGGTTAGATGGACCATCTTTGTTTCCTTTGAATGGTTTCTTCCGCTGACCGGGTTTAGAACCACTGAATCCGGCATTGACCGCCGTATCTTCGGTATCTGCATTGTTGATTCAACGCTTGTGTTTGTTGCGTCGTGGCCTGCCGTTGCCGTGTCTGGCTTCGGAGGTGCTAGGGTTGCTGGTGTTGTTGCTTCTACGAGCGAGCCTGCTGTCTTCTCTCGTGCAAAAGCAGGTCATAAGGGCGGTGAGGGTTGCCATGGACTTTGGTTTTTCTTGGCCGAGGTGTCGGGCGAGCCACTCATCGCGGATGTTGTGTTTAAAGGCCGCGAGGGCTTCGGCGTCTGGACAATCGACAATTTGGTTCTTTTTCATTAAGAACCCGGTCCAGAGTTTCTGGGCTGACTCTCCGGGTTGCTGGACTATGTGACTAAGGTCATAGGCATCTTGAGGCCGAACATAGGTGCCTTGGAAGTTGTCTCTAAAGGCATCTTCCAAATCTTCCCAGCTACCAATGGAGTTTTCTGGGAGGCTGTTTAACCAGTGTCGTGTTGGTCCCTTGAGTTTTAGGGGGAGGTACTTGATGGCATGGAGATCGTCACCGTGAGCCATGTGAATGTGGAGAAGAAAATCTTCGGTCCATACCGTGGGATCCGTCGTACCGTCGTATGATTTGATGTTCACGGGTTTAAACCCTTCTGGTAACTGGTGCTCCATTACCTCATCGGTGAAGCATAAAGGGTGTGCGGCACCTCTGTATCGGGCGACGTCACGACGGAGTTCGGATGAAGTACGTATGCGGTTTTTGGCCCGGGTGAGGTTGTGCCTATCGCGCCAGGCCTGCTGGCCGTCCTCTCGCGTTAGGGCATGCCCCCTTGATCCATAGATTGATCTGGTTTGGCCTGCTCTATTGTCCAGGTCTTGCCGTAGGTCGTAGGTGTATTCTCGAGCCGTTGTCTCTCTGCCTATGCGGCGAGGTGGCGCAGGTTGGTGTTCGGCGTAGGCAGCCGCTTTATCTCGCCCGCGTGGTGGCCGGTCTGGATCATCGGCGCGGTCATATCTTGACGGTACGGGTTCAAGGGCCTCATCGTCGAATTGTGGCAACAGCCGACGCTTCGGATAAGTCTTTGCTGGGCGTTGAAGTCCATACTCTTCGGCAGCCAGCACCTGGGTCCATTTGTCGTTGAGTGTATCCTGTTCGGCTTGGAGCTATTGCTACTGCTTTTTTAGGCTTCTTGCAGTGGCGATCAGTTGGCGCTTAAAGCGCTCCTGCTCGAGGGGTTCCTCTGGCATGATAAATTCTTCGTCACCGAGGCTCACATCATCCTCAGAGAGTGGTAAATAGTTACTATCCTCCAAGTCCTCGTTCCCAACTGGATCGTCAGGGTTAACTAGCCCCGCCTCCGCATCATCTTGTTCGGATGTGGGCTCGATGGGGGCTTCAGGGTCTTTGGCATCCTGTGGAGTGTTATCGTCTCCGGTGCCGGTGTTGCTGTCTTTGCCATGACGCGATTTTGAGCGGCGCCGCTGACGTCGACGCTTTGGAGGTGCTTCAGCAGGCTTATCCTCGACTGGATCCTTCCTTTCGTCGTCGTCATCCTATTTGGGTGTGTCCACCATATATACGTCATATGTGGAGGTGGCCGTCCAACACCCGGTAAACCGCGGGTGTAGGCCTTGATTGTCTCCGGCATCGTCGTCCATGCCGTCGATGTCTTCGGAGGCGTAGTCCAGCATGTCGGTTAAATCTTCGACAGTGGCTATGAAGTGGGTGCTGGGTGGGACGTAAAATTCCCCGCTCTCAGCCCCTAGTCTGGGTTGAGCGTAGATCGGAAGTGATTCCTCTGCAATGGTGAGAGATCGCATTAGGTCCAAGGCCTTGTTCAAAAGAGAGGTTTGGACGGGGAAGTAAGAATCCATGGAGCTAGGCGGGGCAGGAGCCTCCTGGCCGTGCTCACTAAACGTGGACCTCGAGAGTTCGGAGCGGGTGTCCGGGGGCGTGTCCGGCCTTTTAACGACAGGGGGAGGCCGGTTTGACTCTGGGCTTGCCGATGACGCAGTCCTCTCCGGATCTTCGGCCACGAGCTCCATAGTTGCAGAGAGTCCGGAGGGCTGTAAACTCCCATCTTCGGACCCGGTAGTCTGCTCTGGAACTAAGGCCAGAGCGGTGGTTGGGGTCACGAACCCTTCGAAGATCAAGTCTCCTCGGATATCAGCGACATAGTTTAGGTTCCCGAAACTGATCTGATGACCAGGGGCCTAGCTATCGACCTGCTCGAGGTGGCCAATCGAGTTGACACGCAAGATGAAGCCGCCGAATACAAAACTCTGTCCAGGGAGGAAAACTTCCCCGGAAACGGCATCGCTGTAGATGATTGAACGAGCCATTGAACCTTCTGTCGACAACACAGAGGAACTCTCAATGAAAGCACCAATATCGGTCTCAAAACCGGCCGATCTCGGGTAGGGGGTCCCGAACTGTGCATCTGAGGATCGAAGGTAATAGGAGACAGAGGACACAATGTTTACCCAGGTCCGGGCCCTCTTAATGGAGGTAATACCCTACTTCCTGCTTGATTGACTTTGATGAGTATAGGAGTTACAAGAGTTGATCTACCTCGAGATCATAATGGCTAAACCCTAGATGTCTAGCCTGTATGATTTGTCTTAGCCTTTATGGACTAAACCCTCAGGTTTATACTGACACCGGAGGGGCCTGGGGTTGTGCAGAGTCGGTATACAGAGAAAGGAAACTACACACCTGAATGCCAAGCTTGTCATCCACGCAAAGGAGAGTCCCCTCCGGACACGGGGGGAGGCCTTCTATCTCATATCTTCACGGCCCATCAGTCCGGCCCATGTCTCATAGCCTGGACGCCCGGGGACCCCCTAATCCAGGACTCCCTCATATGCCAGGCCTCATTTCGGTCGGCTGTCCCGCCCAAGCCGGTTGGCTCCCGATGAACATGACGTATTCCGTTGCCTCCCGATGAACACGACGTATTCCGTTGCCTCTCGATGAACATGACGACGACGCAGTTTCTCCCTTCTGACCCAGCCATGTACACGAGCCCTGGCCGTACGTATGCGCGAGTAGGCGTTCGTGACCCCGCCCGTATGTACGTACGTGGCCGTATTTACTTTCTTGCACCCTGGCCGCTGTACGTGCATGTACATGCTACATGCGCACCTCTACTACGACACGTGCATGCCTATACTATGACACGTGCCCTTCCTTACACGGCCACGGTTCATCGTTGCAGCCTGCAGATAGAACGATCGTATGTACGTACACGTTCGCGACCGGAATGACAGCGCTACGTATGCTTCGACCAGGTGGGTCCTGACTGTTAGGAACTTCCTTGCATGCGAAGATGTAGCTGGTTGGTCCCAGCAGTCGGGGGGAAATGTTTTTTCACGAAATACGGTGTCCTGTCCAGTGGGTCCCTGCTGTCAGGTAGAGGAATCATTATTTTCCGCATAATAAGGAGGCACTTCCTAGCTGCGGCCGTGGACCCAGCTGTCAGCCTCTCCACGTATAGTACTCTTCTGATGGAAGTCGTTCGTTAACCACATTGACCACGCCGTGCCGAGAGCACCAAGGTGGTGGACGATGGCAAGGCTTAGAAAGGGGACGGCGCGGAGCCGGGGAAGACGCGACAGTGGATGCCCACGCGGAGAGGAGTATGAGGGCTCACTGGTTCAGCT
The DNA here is from genome assembly GCF_002575655.3 of Aegilops tauschii subsp. strangulata. NCBI lineage: Eukaryota > Viridiplantae > Streptophyta > Magnoliopsida > Poales > Poaceae > Aegilops > Aegilops tauschii. The sequence goes on from NC_053039.3 coordinate 53,791,633, forward strand.
GCGGTGTGAGGCTGTCGTCGCCACAGGGCCTGGCCAGCGGTGGGAGTAGTAGGGGCGGTGAGGCCTCCGCGGCAGCACGTCCGGCCATGGGAGGCAAGAGCACGCGGTGGTTTGGACGACTGGAGCAAGAAAATCAGAGGTTGAAGAAGTAGGACGACCATTGGATGTTAACAATCCAACGGTCACTGGTGATAGAATCGTTTGTTGACTAACTTGACAATGCCCTCCGTCCGCGTCAACTTAGTAGGCCCACAAGTTAGCCTCCCACTATGTTGGGTCCCAGCTAGCAGGGGGAGTATTGATTTTTTTGTGCGTAATAAGGAGGCACTTCCTTGCGTGCGAAGATATAGCTGGTGGGTCTGAGCTGTCAGCGGGAGTATTCATTCTTTTTGGCGTAATAAGGAGGTACTTGCTTGCGTGCGGCCATGGAACATGTGGGTCCCAACTATCAGCCTCTCCATGTATATTCCTCTTCCGATGTTGTCGTTTGTTGATAACATTGACCATGCTGTGCCGAGAACACCAGCGCGATGGACGACGGCAAGACCCAGGAAGGGAATGACCCGGAGGTGGCGAAGCCACAACAGTGGAGGGATTTTGGTGAGTAGAGGGATGGCCTGGCTAGCAATGGGAGTAGTAGGGGGCGGTGAGGTTTGCGCGGCAGCACAGCCGGCCACGGGAGGCGGGAGCAGGCGGTCCCGCCGGCACTGGATTTGGCGGCTGGAGCAAGAAGATCGGAGATTGAAGAAGCACTACGGCCGTTGGATGGACATCATACGATCAGTGGAGCTAAAATCGTTCATATTGACTAAGTTGACAAAGCCCTCCTTCCCCGTCAACTTAGTAGGCCCACAAGTCAGCCTCCCACCATGGTGGGTCCCAGCTAGCAGGGGGAGTATTCATTTTTTGTGCGTAATAAGGAGGCACTTCCTTGCGTGCGAAGATATAGCTGGTGGGTTCGAGTTGACAGCGGAGGGAACGCTTTTTTCGCGAAATACAGAGGCCCTTCCGGTGGGTCCCAGCTGTCAGGTGGAGGAATCATTATTTTGCGCGTAATAAGGAGGCATTTCCTTGTGTGGGTCCCTACTGTCAGCCTCTTCCGATGGCTGTTGTTTGTTGACCATGTTGACCTCACCGCGCCGAGAGCACAAACGCGGTGGACGAGGGCGAGGCCCAGAAAGGGAACGACCCGGAGCCGGCGAAGCCACTACAGCGGATGCCCACGCTGAGGGGAGTACGAGCGCTGACTGGTCGGGTACCGGGTGAGGCTGACGTCATCGAAAAATAACAGGATGTGCGGGTGGGTAGAGGGATGGCCTGGCAGTAGCACAACCAGCCACGACAGGAGGAAGCAGGCAGTCCCGCCGGCACTGGTTTCGGCGGGTGGAGCAGGAAGATCAGAGATTGAAGAAGCACGGTAGCCGTTGGATGGACATCCAACAGTCACTGCTCTGTGTTGACTAAGTTGACAAAGCCTTGCGTACGCGTCAAATTTTTTTAGGACAACGTCATCGTCAACCTAGTAGGCCCAGAAGTCAGCCTCCAAATCTGTGGAAAACAGCATACATCTCATTAGCCGTTATTTTCAATAATTTCCAGCCCATTTGCTAATTCTTAAGGATATTTGAAGCCCATATTCTTTTTATTAGCATTACAGACCATATATTCTGGGCACTGCTAAAAAATTCAACGAAGTTTTGCATATTTAGGTGGGGTCCGAACTCTTTTAATCACCAAATTTCGAGTCACGTTTAAAATAATTTTTAAAAAATTATATCAAAACAAAATTGAAAAAACAATTCTCCGCAAAAAATGAATGAAATTTAAAATCTTAACTAGCAAGATGCCCGTGCGTTGCACGGAACATGAAGATGCATTTGTATGAGTAGTTTATCTTGTGGGAGAAAAGACGATTTTAATGTAATTGCCAGTTGGCTTTGGTTTTTTATAAGAGTAGAGAGTAGAGAAATCTAGAAAAAAATGATATTTTAATGTAATTGCCGGTTGGCTTTGGGTTAAAAATTTATAGCCCATTTCTTACAAATTATAGCCCATTTCTTACTACTTACATCCCTCCTCCTCTTGAAAGATTTGCAGCCCAGCAGGGCTGAGAAAAGCAAGAAGGCCTCGGTTTTGGTATTCTCCAAAAAAATTGGGCTAGCCATTTTCAGAAAGAAAAAAGATATCAACTGGGCTCGTCATGTGCTTAAATAAAAGCATAAGCGTGGGCTAGATGGGCCACAGCCCCCGCACAGCGCGCAATTGAGCTCCATCTCTGAAACTAAAAAAACAACTGGGCGAGCTGCTGGTTCCCTGGTGTTATCACCTCGTTGTGTAATTTTCTCGTTTATTGACTACATTGACAATGGTGTGGGACCTAGTTGTCAAACAATTAGGAGGAAGTATTTTTTTGGCTTGTAATAACGAGGCACCTGCTTGCGTATTGCAATGACCCTGGTGGGTCCCTACTGTCAGCCTATCCACGTACAGTCATCGCATGATTCCTCTTGGTTGTTGACCATGTTGACAACGTCAGACGGCGGCGGGCACATCGAGCGAACCAAGGCGGAGAACGACGGCGAGGCCTCGGACGGGAACGAAGAACAACCGTGGAAGATGCGGCAGTGTAGTGGTAGGTGGAGGGGAGTACGAGGGCAACAACATGCAACTCAAGCTTACAAACGGTACAAAAAGCCCAAGGATTAATTGTTCATCAAATTTTTAGACAAAACCCAGATTGAACGTGGTAGTAACATCTAACCCAACCACTCTTTTTCGCAGTCACAAACAAATGGATCGGTCCGATCCATAAAATCAACATCCTGTGCAAAAAAAAATTATTTGAGGATGACTACAACTTGTTGTAAATAGAAGCCGAGCACGTTTAGAAGCCCATTTGTCCATCTGAAACTTCTTTTTTTGCTGTTCAACGTGTCTGCCCGTGAGAAATCTCCTGCTGTAAAACTTAAGCCTCATGGACAATAGTAACCTCGCATTCAACAGGAAGAATGTGACAAAGCTTCTGTTTGGCAGGTTGGATGCATATCTTTCCATCGTTATTGTCCTCAAACGAATGTCATGAGAACCGAGAAAATCCTGGTGCTTATTATGCCACCGATTGGTTATACGTTTTTCTCCATGTGGTTGCAGTCCCTAAGTAGGCATGAAGATTTGAAAACAGTTAAGGTCTGGAAAAAGAGTGTGTTAAAAGTGCAACAGCTGAGGTTAATTGTAGTACAATATATACGGTCTTTCAATGTGCATTAAATCATCACCTTTACATATAAATTCTCCAGAGACTGAAAGCATCGCAGCAAGCCAATAATTATGTTCGGATCATAACAAAATATTCCGATATATAAGATCCTGACAGAATCCAGCAACATTGATAGGCTATCCATGGACGAACTCTTCATTGAGCATATAACATAATATTAGTACCCAAATTGTACTCCAAGATGATATAAAACTTATGCGCACAAATGATAAATGCAGCTTATGATTACAAATGTGTAGATGATAATATATGGTACCTGAATAAGTGTGGAGCCAAACACCAACTTGTTGCGATCATCGAACGGAGCACTAATTTAGACCCAAGGTCTCCAGTTTGGGCGCAGAGATGACAGTTATTTGCGAAGGTTTATAACAATTATGAAGGAGCAACCTTTGAAGTGAAGGGGCATCTTCGATGATGAGCTGCTGTCCTTCAAAACAAATTCCAATGCTTTTAATGTGAGGCGACTTTATTTGGAGACAAATGATAGGAATTTCTATTCCCAAAACAATCAGCAAGCACTCCAGGGCAGGGCAACTGGAGTGGATGATGTTGTGTAGTGAGGCCTCCGACAGATAAGCCACCACAAGCGAAAGTTTTTTTAGTAGTGGGAGTCGAAGCATTTGTACCAGATCGTCTGGTAGATGGCACAGGGCGAAGGTGGCGGTGTGGAGAGAGGAGGAAAACCGCGAGATGGACAACGGTGGTGTGGGCACGAATTCTTGGTGTGTTCGTGGTATGAAACTGCTAGAGTTTTCCGAATTCAGGGGATGTCAGCCAAGCGTCCACCATGCTGGGTATGGACAACAGGTAGCATGTCGGGATGCAGAGGCATTGAACGGGGCCCTGCTAGTGAGAGGAGACGATGGCTTTGAGGAGATCAAATTCAGGAAGGACAGATATCTGACGACAGTCGAGATTGAGGGGCGCGGTGCGCCATAGAGGGCGCCACCGAGTTGAGAGGACTTGTGTGCGCAGCAATCCTTGGTGGGGAGAAGCGAGATGATCTCCTCAAGGATGACGTCCGGGAGACCGCTGATGCAGTCCACCGGAGATTCTACCGGTTCCTCAGATCCGGGTGGGGGGGGGGACTCGCCGCTTCTCCCCACGCTGCGGGGTGCAGGATCTACAACCGGCGTCACCGCTAGCGAGAGCCTCATCTTCTTGGCACTGGGGCCAGCCGAGTCCATTTTCCTTGTGGGCGTCGCACCGAGCTCATGGGTTTGAGCAGAGTAGCCAGAGACGAGCCTAGTGGTAGTGCGAGTGGGGAAGAAGGAGGGCCGGGGTTTTCTGTAGGAGTGGAAGAAGAGGAGCAGGCGTTTCCTGTACGAGTGAGGAAGAAGGTGAGCAGAGGTTTTCTGGACGAGTGAGGAAGATGGGGAGTGGGGCGAATTGGGGGGAGACGGCAGCGGGAGAGCGAGCTGTAGTATAAGTGGAAGCGAGGAGGAAGGAGGGTTTTTCTAGGATCGCCCCCTCTTCAAGAAATATGGGCTTCTCCTCGCAAAAACAAAAACAAATGGGCTTTAAGATGGATAGGCTTTTGTGTCAGCCTAGTCGGCTTCCCATGTTTCGTACTGGAGGGCCTTGTGCTAGAGGTAGCCGGAGACACTCTCTAGCTTATTGCCCATTCGAAAGAAAAAAAGAGACGCCTCCAGCTTATGGCTACTCATCGGTAACCTTTTTCAACTTGGCATCCACCAAATTAGAAGATGCGGTACTGGATGCAGACACTCACACTGGTCGTGTAGCGCGGCAAAGTGAGGTGTCAATTAGCAGGCCTACAATATACTTACTAGATTGTGAAGGTTCACAGGCTAGTCAACATTCACATTAAACTAAGCTTCAAAGGATATGTTATGCATACTAACTTTCAGAAGAACAAAAGTTCAGCTTGTTTATGCATCTCAATGATTCACCATACTATAACCAATACAAAGCTCTGAGAAGGTGTGGAAATAAATAAAATCGGTCGATGCTTCATTGAACAAAGGGCCTCCCTACGCACGCATTAATTTCCTGGGCATGCTTGTTTCTTTTCAATGTTGCGAGCACTTTGAGCATGTTGGCAACTCCACAGCTAGCTAGCTGCCTCATCTTGCAATTGATGCTGACACATTTGCAACAAACACATGAGGCAATACATATGACTCAACATGAGTCCATATTGTGCAGTTCCCCTGAAATCATCTTCATTTTCCTGAATCTGAAAAGATAGGAAAACAATAGCTATACTTAAATGGTGTTGCAAAACAGTAGCACATATCAATAGCTCGGCATGACAAAACACGATCATCTGTACGAAGGGGATACTGACCTGCCTGAGGAAGAATATATATAATTTCATAAGTCCTTGGTTGATTTCCACCTTCGGCTGCACTGCTTGTTTGCTCGTCCACACATGGCAGGATCGTTCCGCACTGCAATCAGCAAGTCAACGTACGAATAAGCTTATTTCATCTTGCGGTGGTCATTGTACCTAGTTACGAATGAAAGAATACCTGGAGCACCATGAGGTTAGCTGATAGCAGGTAGATGCAGCCATATAAATTTTGTGTGGTGCTACCAAAATTGAGCTTTGTATCCCTTCCCGTTATGAGAATTCTTCTTGAAGTTGGTAGAATGTGACGGCTTGTTCTTTGCATCAAACTTGCCTTTCCCCTGAGATTTGTTCTTGTTGTTTTGGGGCTGGTTGGGCTGGAAGTTCTTCTCGTGTAGCATGTGGGCACTAGAAGCTCCCTCGGCGACCCGAGCACGTGTGTCTTTTGTTCTCGCCTTCTCTTCAAAATCAAGAGTGCTAATGAGAACCGAAACGGAAAACTCATGTCTCTTGTTTTTCAGAGAAGTAGCAAAATCGTTCCACGAAGTTGGAAGCTTGGCAATGATGGTCCCAGCAAGAAATTTGTCTGGCAACACACACTTAAAGTACTCAAGTTCCTTAGTAAGTGACTGTATCTCATGAGTCTGCTGAACAACAGAGCGCTCATCAGTCATCTTGTAGTCACAGAATTGATCCATGATGTACAACTCGTTGCCAGCGCCCGAGCCCCCAAACGTGGCCTCGAGCGCAGCCCACATGTCTTTGCTGCTTTCAAATGACATATTTGAATCCATAATGGAATCGCCAAGAACACTCAGCAGGGCGGCTTTGAAGAGGGTATCCATGTTCTCAAAAGCTTCTTGCTGTGTAGGATTAAGATCGCCCTCAAGCTTACCCTTAGTGGCGTCATAGCAGTACATGATCTGAAAACAATATACTGCTCTTGTGCGCCACCTTTTATATTGCACCCCCTTAAAAGTAGGCGGCTTCAAAAGCGCAGCAAAACCACTCGGAGTAAATTGCGTATAATCAGGTTTTTGGATTGGATTGTTGAATCTATGAGCAATTTACTATGAGATTTAATCTGAGTCAATAGTAAATAGATCATGACGACAATTGCAAAGATCAAAGTAATGATGCGGACTAAACCAGGAGGACAGAATCACATACTATACAGCGGGAGCCGAACCGCTATGGTTGATGTTATCACTCATGTCGTTGATGAAGAGGTTACCGAGGTCAGGGAAGAAGGCGGTCGTTGAGGAAGTCATCGCTGGCAGCAGTCACAGGAGTGTGCTCCCCAAAAACCTGATCACCCCTCTCCCGTACACGATCAAGAAAGGCGGGGTTCGGAGGACTGCTGTCCCTTCTCGCGGTGCACGCCGGAGGGAGGGCTGGAGAAGAATTGTGTTGTGGCACTAAGACCTGGAATGGTGCGAAACCATATGATACAACGGCGACTAGGGTAGAGCCTGTTAGGTCGGTCGTGCGAGTAAGACCAAGTATAATAGTAGGCCTTTGGCCCAAACCCCACGTCCAAGTCAATGATAGCCCCATTATCCAAAAGAACCAGAAATGGCTGAGTAATTAAGGTGTCCGTTAATTATTAATTAATGACTTAATAAATTTTCCGACCAACAAAATATAGACCACGTGGATAGCTTTTGTCCTTGGACAGGCTCATTCCCGAAGAGCGTGTGTGTAGGTTTCCTATTATCATGCTCGTGGAAATGCTAGAATAGATCACATTATAAAGTGGTGCAACTCACACTCACCTAGCAGTATGGGACTAAACTTTAGTCCCACTCACACCACACTTAGAGCATGGTTAATAGTATAGCCAACATCCGGCTATATGAAGTTGACACGTCATCTAGAACCAACCTAATAGCCTGCTAGTACAATAGTTAGTCCCTTTAGTATAATAATATATCATTAGTAATGGCCTCACCTTTTGTCTCACAAAGTATGTTGGAGCTCCTGCTAAAACCGGCTACAAGTTTACAACCCGCTTCTCTTCTCTCTCCTCTTCTCTCATTCAACTAAGCACAAATACTATATTTAAATCCTTATGGCCTGCTTATGTCATCTAATTCTAGTACTTGCTCTAAAGTTACTCTCCACTGTGTAGTCTGAAATGTCGGGCATGCAGCGGGCGGTGCCCTTGGTCGGCGCGCCGCTTCAACGGCGGAAGCAGTGAGAGGTCGCGTCGCCCTGACTTGCCATCAATGTGGAGCGGCGGGCTCAGCTGGCGCCGGGCGGGAAGCGCGCGCGGGAGGGGGAGGGGTTTTTGATGGGCCAAGAAGGTGAGAAGCCAACTTGGGATCGGTCCGGACGGGGAAATATCATGTGCTCCCATACTCACTAGTTTCATGCATATGACACTAGTCTATGTTACTACTCCCTCCTTTCCGGTTTATAGGGCTTATCTCAAAATCTTAGTTTTTCCATTTTATAAGGATCAATTTGGTTGTTCCCCATCACAAGTTTAGATTTCAAGGTGCATTAAATATTTGCACGCAAGTATTAAGAGAAAATTGACCAATGCATGTACTTTATGCATGCATGCATTGCAATTAATACAATGGTAAACATAAATTTTTGAGGAAAACAAGAGCATTAATTGGGTGCTTTTGCAAATTACAAAAAGTATTCCACCACTTATCATCTACCTTGGTTGGTGACATTTTCGAATTGAGCACTATAAACCGGAAAGGAGGGATCCCTATAAACCGGAAAGGAGGGAGCCCTATAAACCGGAAAGGAGGGGGTAGTACAGTAATGTTATGATGGCTTCATTTATTAGCTTGTAGACTCATCTTGTCTTGGGAAATGCTATGTGACAGTAACATATTATGTGACCACTTCTCATTAACTATTTGCCACATAAGCAAAATTTTATTGGAGTGCGCCAAGTGACTCCCACTATAACTAGCCGTACAAAGTGTGGGCTATGTAGAGGGCGTAGTAAGCAAGCTTCTCATCGTTCTGCGAGTTGACATGACACATCAAAGTAGTAGTTTTTTTTCAAAACGTACATCAAAGTACCTGTGTAGTAGTCTCCAAAAAGGGCCAACCATGTCCATGGCTACCATCCCATCCCGTGCTCCATCATTGAGTATATGCACGATTCACGTGCTATTCAAGAAAACAACTACGTATGTTCCATTGAAGAAACAATTAAAAACAAACACGCCACCACGTCATGGTCAAACTTTGATTCGTCCACGCGTGGTTCCCGGCCCTCCTGTCGGTGTACAAAAGTAGGGGTCCTTTTTGTACCCCTTTACTTGTGCGCGGGCAGTCGCAGCCACATGCCCACGGCCACGCATGGCGGGGCAGAGGAAGCGAAGACACAAGACTACCACAGCAACGCCAAGACAAAGGCACAAGGTGCAGAGGGACAAGGTGGGCTATCCCCGGCAGGAGCCTTGCCGGGGCAGCTTACGTAGCCCCAACAAGGGCCTTGCCAGGGGGGACTTGCCCAACACCAGCACAGCCGCCACCCTTGAGCCTAAGAGTTCCGACACCATCGACAAACATCGGAACCAAGGCTCGGGAGGCGCCTGCATGGTGGCCTGCAGATCTTTGTGAAGATCAAGGACATACAATACTAGATGAGAACTAGAAGGCAGAAACCCCCGACAAGACCCTTGCCGGGGCCCCGGCAAGACCCTTGCAGGAGACATTTGCGAGGCCGCAGCCAGGCCCCCACCTACCAAGGCTCCACCGCCGTTCCAACAAATAAGTCAACGCGCCAACAAGGCATGCACCTATGTGGCAACGTGCAGCTTCTAGGCCAACTCAGCAAGCATCTGCGTGGTGGCATGCGGATCTTCATGAAGACTCTGCCACCGCACCAAATCAGCAGCCAGCCAGCCAACGTGGCGCTGCACGCCTAGTCAGCCTGGACGCGCGTCGGAGTGAGGCGAAGCGGCGGCGGACAGGACGAGTTTCCTTGTCGTCCCCGATAAAGTGAGAGGGCACGTCGGCAGCGCATTAAATGCGTTTGTCCTACGGTGCCAGGCGATAGACTTGTATATAGTACAAATTTTCCACCTCTTGCGTGCCACTGTGGCACCCCCCTTTGGCTATAAAAGGAGGCCCGAGGCATACTGGAGGGGGATTCTGACTTTTTGGACCCTGCACGCTTTGTAGCTAGTCCAAGAACACCAGATAAACACAACCCAGCAGGAGTAGAGTATTACGCGTCACTTGCGGCCTGAACTTGGATAAATTCCCCGTGTTGATCTCCTAAACCCGCTCTTTCCACAGCCCCGCGCCCGCCAACCGTAGAAGGGATTCCCCGTGATCCCATAGGTGTCGTTTCCACCGACATCTTTGGCGCGCCAGGTAGGGGGTGCAAGCTGTGAAAATCCGGTTTTGGAGTCAACTTACCGACTCCCTCGTCGCGGTGGCCCGAGAAGAGAAGGCGACATCAATCAGCCGCACTCCGGTGCCGTCCGCGGCCGCCATGACCATCCGCGTGGCCGCAAAAAGCTAAGTCACACACAACTTTGAGAAATTCTTCTTAATATAAGGTTATGTTCCTCGAAAGATCTTGCTCTTTGTACGGAAAACCTGCATGCAATGGGACCCTTCTGCTATTGGCAACGCCCTTGTTCTGTTTCGAGTCTGCTCAACAGTTCAAGCGGCCGCGCTGAGGCTGGCAAGGTCGCCTGCCCGCTATTAGCAACGCCCTTGCTCTGTTTCGAGTCCGCTCAACAGTTTAAGCGGCCGCGCTGAGAATGGCAAGGTGGTTTGTCCGACGGCAAGCGCCCCCCGGCATGCTGCTAAGGATCCGTCCTCAAGGCGCCATAGCATGGGTTTACGCATCGCCGAACCTATCCTACTGGGCGTAGGGTGTATACGTACAAAGAAAGATCAATACAGGAAGATAGTATGGTTCATCTTAAAGTACTGCAAAGTTATATTACATCAATTGTTGCTGCGGTTCTAACTTAAGATAAAATCGTCTTGTTCATGAACTCTCAGCGGCAATGAGAAATGGGGTGCCTAGTCTCGGCACTGGCCCTCCACCCTCCTGACTCCGTCGACGCGGCTGATGATGGGCTCGATACGCTCTTTGAGCGCCGCGAGGTCCCCATCCTCCGCCAAGCTCTCCAGCGTGTCGGAAAAGTTGACATTGGGGTTCCAGTACGCCACCTTGGTGAGGACCTTGGTCAGGGCACCCTGGCAGAGCTTCCGGGCCTCATTGGCCAGAGAGGTCGCTCGGTTGGGACGGAACTGCTCAAGGGCGTCGAGGACGCCCTCGAAGAACAGGGTTAGCCTGGCGTTGGAGCTCATGTCCGGCTCCTGGGAGTACCTGACATTTGGCATCCCCATGGCAGCCGGCTTCATGGTGATCTTGCCGGCGACGTCAACGAGGCGGCTGATCCAGAGGTTTACGCCCTTCGCGTACTCCTTGTACTCGGCGGAGCCATCCCTCCGCAGCCGCCTCTTGTCCTCCAGGGCCTTGTTCAGGGTCTCCTCACGAGCCCCGGCCTCCGAAAGCTTCCCCTCCAAGCCGTCCAGCTTCAACTTCAGATCGTTGATGGAGTCGTTGGCCTCAGAGAGCAGCTTGGCCTTGTTGGAGATGGCGACCTGCGCATCCGCCAGAGTGCGGTTGGCCGCGTCCCTCTCCTCCGTCAGCGCCGAGACTCTCTTCTTCAGCTCCTCTCGCTCCAGCTCCAGCTCCTTCACCTTGCCGGCATGGACTAGGGCATGATCATTGAGTGCCTCCTTGTGCCTCTGCTCCAGCTCCTGGGTCCGCTGCGCGACGAGCTTCTCGACCTCCTCATCCTTTCCACGGAGTGTGGCGGCAAGCGCCTCCTCACGGGCGGCAAGGTCCTCCTCCTGGGAGTTCAGCAGAGTGGTGCTATTGCCGAGCGGCCTGTTCCTTGACCACCTCCTAGGCCTTCTCGACGTCAGCCTGCTTCTGGATGAGCTCCCATTTGCGCTCGGCCAGCTCGCCCTGGGCACCCTTCAGTTCTTCCTAAGCTTCGCGGAACCAAGCCTGCGTCTGAGCGGCGTGCTCCTCAAGATCCGCCTCCGCCTTGTCCGTTGCCGCCATCCTGGATTTTGCCTTGTCTAGGCGGGCATGGTGGAGCGCCTGGAGCTTCTGGAAGTTGACGCTGATGGCCCGGAGAACATGCTCCTCTTGGGAACCGCCACCGCCGACGCTCGGTTCATCAACAACCTGAAGCCCGGCGGTGGCAAGTGCCTCGTCGTCGAACACCTCCCCCTCGGTTGGCGCCCTGGTGCTCGCCGTCCCTGGGAGATGGACAAACAGGTCGTCGCCCACCTTCAAGTACCTGCCCGGGCCAGGGGCTGTACGGGAGGAAGGTTTGTCGTCATCCACCCCCTCCTCGGCAGGCCCCTTGCCGGCCTCTTCGGCAGCGGCCTTGCCGGCCTCCCCGGCAGGCCCCTTGGCGGCCTCCTCAACGGCGGTCTTGGCGGCCTCCTCAGCAGCAATTTTGTCGGCCTTGGCCTCGGCGTTCTTGGCGACCTCCTCAATGACGGTATCAATATTCGCCTGGTCCGTCGAGGGAGGGTCTGGATACCAAGAAGGAGAATGGGACGGGGCGAAAATCAAGGTTCAAGAAGAAGAGGAAGAAAAGACAGGGACATGAGGCAGGCTATGTACCCGCGCCAAGCTGGGAAGAAGTGTTTCCCTCCCCACCAACGTTCGTTGCCGGGATGGAGCCACTGCCGCCCAAGTTCACCTCCACCTCCTCCGTGCGCGTGGGCTCGGTGCTTGGTGCCCTTGTTGGGGATGCCCCTCTGGGCAGCGTGGTTGATGGGGGCGACGTGTTGGGGGTGGCCCTCAGCGGCTCCTCCTGCTGCCGCTCTCCTCCTGCGAACCCGGCAAGATCAGCACCAAGGGATCGTGCCCCAACACACACCAATGGGAAGTGAGTAGTGAACTCACGCTGGGGGCTGAAGCGGGGGCTGCGTCGGGGGCTGTCATCCGGGCTGATCACCACCAACTCCAGCATGTGCGGAGTGCTCCCGGGGGCCTGTCGCCCGTCGAGGCCCTGGCCCTCTTCGCCACCATCTGGGCCAACGTCTCCATGTCCCTGTTAGGATAACATCAAGTTAAAAGGGGATAGCACAGGCGTGGGGTCAGGAGATGATGGAGGGCGAAGCGCTTACTCGTCCTCCACCTCCTCTTCCACTAGCCTCCTTTTCCTCTTCGGGATGAAGGACCGAGGTCAAAATTAACCTCCGAGGTGCCATCCAAAGGAGAAGGAGAAGGGGATGGGGTCCGGTGCCGATTGGATGAGGAGGAGGCGGCCGCCTTTTTCTTTGCTACCGCGGTTTTCACCGCCTTCTTCGCTGTTGCGGCCTTCGTCGCCGCGGCTCTCGTCTGGCGTACGGACTGCCCCTGGACCAGTTGCCGCTGCACGGCCCTTCCGGGCCGGACCGGCTCACTGGAGCTGGCCCGCCGCAGGACGCGCCTCTTCCCTGTGGCCGAGGGGTCGACAGCCTCGGCCTCTTCTTCGGTCGACTCCTCGACCACGTCTTCAATGAGGGAGGGCCCGGCGCCGGCTCTATTGGCCTCCCCAGCACACTCCGCCCATCCGGCGAGCCCTTTCTCCTCCGCGGCCGCGTCGGCCTCATCCTCCATGGTGCCGGCACTGCTAGCCTCCTTGGCGAGCGCCGCATCCGCCGCCCTGGCGGCGATGTAGTCCAGCTCCTCCTTGGTGGTGTCGCGGATGAGCAGTGGCTCGTCGCGAACATAATTCTCCGACAAGTTGTGGAAGAACGCATGCGCCTCCTCCGCTTTCGGCTCGACCCAGAGAGGATCGAGGACGTGCGTGTTGAAGTCCGGCATCATGGCAATGATGGCGGTCTGGCGAGAGTTGTTGCTCAACGGGACCACACCCGCCGGCAACCCAAACAGAGACACCTTGATGACCTTGCCGGTCTTCTCGGCTCTATTGGTCCTCTCAGCCCTGCCGTCGTCACTCACCTTGAGCTGGAAGAGCCTCTGGCAAAAGTGAGCCTGCCCCATCACCGTGAAGTTGTGCTTCAACCAGGGTGGAGCCTCATGACGTCGGCCGCGTTCTTGTAGTCCCAGGCCGGCCTCCCCTTGTTGTGTAGTGGGGCAATGCGGCGGCGGATGAAATCAGCCCCGATCATTTCGAGGGTGAGCCCGGCCATGGTGAGGTGGTTGATCCTGGTGGTGGCGATCGAAAGCTTCTTGTCATTGCCGTCGAGGTCGCTCCAGTCCTTGCAGCGGACCGGCGGACTACGGCGAACCCGGCAGAACTCCCGTGGATCCTCCTCCTCAATCCAGTACCACCGGCTCCGCCACTTGTCCCAGCTCTCCTTCTGGGCGCCCTCCGGGTACGTGCCCTTCTCCTGAGACCTCGGGATCCAGGTGATGCAGCCGGAGATGGCGCCCCCCGCCTGGATGCGAGGGTAGAAGTAGTGGGGAAGAGCACCGTGCTGGGGAGCACTCTAGTGAAGCCCTTGCAAAGATGGGCGAAGAAGGCCATGCACGCCACGGCATTCGGCGTAAGATCCAGAAGACAGAAGCCGTAGGTGTGCATGACGTCGTTGAAGAAATTAGAGAAAGGGGGGCAGAGCCCGCAAGAGAAGTAGTCAACAAAGAAGGGGTACTGATTTGGGCCGGCCTTGGCGAAATTGGCAGGGACGATGCGAGTGGAGGGGTGCCCCGTCGTCTCCCTCCCCCACAGGGGCCTGAAGTAGTCCCTGTAATGGACCGCATCGACCGTCGAGGGGAAGTAGGCGTGCTGCGTCCGCGGTGCCGCCAACTCGCTCTCCGGCGCCTCCTTCTCCCCGACATCCTTGGCTGCCCCCTTTCCTTTGCCTGTCTTGGGCGCCATGGCGACTGAGAGGAGATGGAGGATTAAGGGCAGTGAGGGCGCGACAGCGGCGAGCGAAGGCAAGAGCTTGAGGAAGAAGAAGGGAGCGACTGTTCCGAGATTGGGAAAGGCACATGGGGTAAATGAGCCGCGCCCCTGCGTTTTCCTCTTTTTATGGGGAAGGCGCAGGCCGCCTCTTTACCATTTACCACGATGTGACGCAAGCGTGCTGCAACCGTCCCACGCACGACCCCCACGTCACACATTCAATGCAGGTCATGGGGAAGCGCAACTGGCGATGGAGTTACTGCAGCAAAACTCTGCCACATGTACCCGCGCACCGTTCTGGGCCTGGCCCAATATTGCTTCGTGCTTATATGTGGCCCAGGCCCGGGGGCTCCTGTCGATGTACAAAAGTAGGTGTCCTTTTTGTACCCCTTTACTTATGCGCGGGCAGTCGCAGCCACACGCCCACGGCCACGCTTGGCGGGGCAGAGGAAGCGAAGACACAAGACTACCAGAGCAACGCCAAGACAAAGGCACGAGGAGCAGAGGGACAAGGTGGGCTCTCCCCGACAGGAGCCTTGCCGGGGCAGCTTACGTAGCCCCGACAAGGGCCTTGCTGGGGGGGGGGACTTGCCCAACACCAGCAGAGCCGCCACCCTTGAGCCTAAGAGTTCCGACACCATCGACAAACACCAGAACCAAGGCTCGGGAGGCGCCTGCATGGTGGCATGCAGATCTTTGTGAAGACCAAGGACATACAATACTAGATGAGAACCAGAAGACAGAAACCCCCGACAACACCCTTGCCGGGGACGCCTGCGAGACCCCGGCAAGGCCCTTGCCGGGGCCCCGGCAAGGCCCTTGCCGGAGACATCTGCGGGGCCGCAGCCAGGCCCCCACCTGGCAAGGCTCCACCGCCGTTCGAACACAGAAGTCAACCCGCCAACAAGGCAGGCACCTGCGTGGCGACGTGCAGCTTCTAGGCGAACTCAGCAAGCACCTGCATGGTGGCATGCAGATCTTCGTGAAGACTCTGCCACCGCACCAACTCAGCAGCCAGCCAGCGTGGCGCTACACGCCTAGTCAGCCTGGACGCGCGTCAGAGCGAGGCGAAGCGGTGGCGGACGGGACGAGTTGCCGTCCCCGGTAAAGTGAGAGGGCACGACGGCAGCGCATTAAATGCGTTTGTCCTATAGTGCCAGGCGATAGACTTGTATACGATACAAATTTTCCACCTCCTGTGTGCCACTGTGGCGCCCCCCTTTGGCTATAAAAGGAGGCCCGAGGCATACTGGAGGGGGATTTGGACTTTTTGGACGCTGCATGCTTTGTAGCTTGTCCAAGAACACCAGATAAACACAACCCAACAGGAGTAGGGTATTACGCATCACTTGCGGCCCGAACCTGGATAAATTCCCCGTGTTGATCTCCTAAACCCGCTCTTTCCATAGCCCCGCGCCCGCCAACTGTAGAAGGGATTCCCCGTGATCCCATAGGTGTCGTTTCCACCGACATCTCCACTAAGTGAACAACTACCAAACGCGTCAAATTATGATGTGAGCTACCTCTTCATCCAGAAATGAGTTCCACCGTGTACCCGCGCGTGTGTGTTAGGGAATGAGGCACATAGTACGTGCGTCCATGCGTGCAATTTTTCTCTTCATGCACGTACTCCTTTTTTTGTGGGTGATTCGTGCACGTACTCGGCCGACACTGGTGACCGTTGGTGAGTCTCACTTATCTATACATCTCAACATGTACATCTACATCTGCATCTACGTCTACACTACATCTACATCTACATCTACTATAGTACAACATGTTTTAAACATGAGACCAGCCATTTTCTTGCATGACACGACCAGCCCGTATCGCTTCTTGCTCCTCGTCTCTCTCAAAGTGCGTCCAGTAGGCGATCTTGCCGTCGATTGAGGTAGGTTCGCTCACACTCAGCCCCACATGTTATAAATCTAAAAAGAATACTCTGACCAGCGGACCATTGAAAGAAGTATATTTTTCACCCTTAAATGTAAGTTGATGGACAAATGACCCCCCAAATTCAATTTTGGTACGATTTTTACCCTCAAATATCTAAAACTGGGTATATCACCCCCTTGAGCAGTTTTAGTGTTCACATGTTAGAGTTTAGGAGGTTTTGATTGTTGACTAGGAATTGACTAAATATTTACACTAATGAAATGGCAACGACGCCATCGGAAGCCGCGGATGTCGTCGGAGATGTACCCAATTGACCTCGACCTTCCCTACGAGGAGAGGAGATCATGCGGGTGCCTTTCAAGCTCAAGGGGTCGTCGGGCTACCTCGTCGGCTCGTCGCCCGCCTCATAGTGGGAGCAACTTAGGTAGTAACATAGCACACTCCAAATTTTTTTTGCTTATGTGGCATGTAGTTAATGAGGAGAGAGATGTTTAGAGTAACATAGTAATATGTTACAGTATAAGTTACTCCCCACTATGACCAGCCTTGGCCTCTCCCAGTGCTCCACCATGTATAGCTGCTAAGCCCACCACGTAGGCATAAAATATGATGTGCCAAGTTAATTAAGAAGAGAGAGACTAGTTTGGTGACACCAGGAAGAAACGGTGGTAAGCGCGTGTACCTAGGTGGAAAGACAGTTTTGAGTCTATAGCTAATTAAATGAAGCAAGCTTAGCAACAACAAACTAAGCACCTATGCATTGGAGACTTGAGTTGCTAAGCCATTTAATGCACTTAGCACCTCATCTAACCACATTTGCATTGGAAGACGTCTTAATTCCATATGGTATCATAATATGATACTCAACCCTCTCTTTCTTCATTTAATGCTATGCCACCTCATCGAATTTGCCTACTACTAGTTGGCATGCATGGTACTACTTATAATACTCCCATTACAACTAGCCTGGTAGAATTAAAATACCTAATCTAAATGGTCGCCGCCCGATATCTTTGTCCTCCTCCAGCATCCGACAGAAGAAGAATCATGCAAGACACCGGTTGTATTCGCCGGCGTCGCCTCAGCGGTGGCCTTCATGGGATACAATCGGCTGTGGCCTCCGGTGTTCTACTTCTCCTCGATGATGGCGCCGGTCGGGGACGTGCTGCCCGTCACCTCGTCGACATCCGTGTAGCCGCATCACCTCGTCGACATCCGCGGCGGCTTCTATCTCTGCCTGCATGTCGCGGCTACGCGCGCATCGACAATGGATGGCGCAGTCGCAGACACTGGAGGCGTTGTACGATGCGGCGGCATCGAGGGCAGCGACGACGCCCGTGCCGCCATGCTCCCCGACAAGCCGGCGTGGAGCAAGTCGGCACTCTTCCTCGAGCTGTATTGGAGAGGCCAGTTGCAGAACCACACGCTGGCTTAGTGCGGCCACTGCCTCCGACGGGCTAGGTGAGGTAGGTGGAGAAGGGAGCTACGTCGCTCGTAACTACCGGGCTCGGCGGGCAACCCAGACGACTTTTATGCCGAAGAACTGCTCTTCCTGCTTGTCGGATGTCGCCGAAAGAGTGGACAAAATGGTGGAAGGAGGAGCTTGGCGAGGAGGCGGGTACAGCTGGGAGTGCAGCAGGCGGCGCCCTGGGCCGGCGCGCCGCTTCAAATGGAGGACCCAGTGAGAGGTCGCGTCCGCCCTGACCCCCTTGACCGTGGAACTTGACGGTGTATGTCACCTTGTGTCCAGATCTAAGATGCCACGTGTACCGGATGAATGACTCCAAGCTCGACCACCGTGATGCAAGAGGTGTGAGCCGAGGAACACTGTTGGAGACACCCCCCTCAGACTAGCCACAATGGGTAGTAACATAGACTAGTAACATGCTCATGTTACTAGTCTATGTTACTACCTCTATAGTAACATATGTGTGGTAACATGCAACACATTATTTATTAGGCTATAGACACATCTTGCCTTGATATGTGTGATGTTACTCATACTACTAGTAACTGGCTATGTTACTACTTTCCTCTCTTTCTTCATTTATTGCTTGCCACAACATCTACTTTATCTAGATATGTGTGATGTTACTACCTATGTTACTCCCACTGTGGGTAGTTTCATAATTTTCCTCATCATCATCTGAGTCCTAGAAGATCTCACCCACATCATCATTAGGCATGCAGCCGCCTTCATAGACAACGTGCGCAGAAGGAGTAGAGGCGACTGGGGACGCACCACGTCGTGGGCAGTCCGTACGTCCTCGTGTGCATGCAGCGTGCGTGCTTTTCCATCGATGCTAGCTCTAAGGCCGAGGCTGCGGCCGTCTTCGTCCCCGGCTAGTCATTGAGCAATGACGGCAAAGAGGTGCTACAAGAGATGCGTAGGCTCCATTGTGTGCGAGCTTCGCCGTAGCACGACGAACCGGGCGTCGCCGTAGATGGCGCACGCCTCCATGCAGCCGAGTGTGTGCGCATGCATGTGTTATTCATATGTGCATGAGTTGGATCGGCATGAGTTAGTGCGTTGGCGTTTGTACATGCGTGGTTGCATGCGTCCTGTACATGCGTGGCTTTTTGCGTGGTTATCAATATAAACTATAAAATATCTTCAACTTAGCATCCTGATGTATCGTCTCTAGTGGTTAGCGAAGAGTTCATGTTCTTTTATTTTTTTATAGGTGGGCAGGCTGCAAAAAACATGGGAAAACGCGCAAGGTTCCTTGCAGATGCTCCACCGTGAGGTTCCTTGCACCTTCTCGGTCGTCCGGAATCTATGTTCTTCCACTTTTTTTATGTGAGCTTTGTTCATCCTTTTGCCAACACGCGAGACATTTAGCATAAAGGTGCACGTGTCATGCAAGAAAATGGAGATAATCAGATAAGCAGTGCGTAAGTTAGTCATGCACTTTGATGGCACCTACTACGCAATATTTTTTTCTCCTCGATGGCATGTGAATAGTGCACATACTCAACGACGGAGCATGGGATGGTAGCCATGACATGGTCAGCCCTTTTTGGAGAGAGTACGTACTAAATAACTTTGATGTGTCCCGTCAACTTGCAGAACGACGAGAAGCTTGCTTACTACGCCTTCTCCCTCGCCAACGTGAGCGCAGTGGCTCACAGCACGAGGAGAAACTTTTGCTTACAAGCGGTGGATGTGCATCAGTTCATTTGGTGTCAGATTGCCAGAAGTACTACTGTAGTACCATCATTATTGTTCGACTTCCAGAAGAGGCGAAGAGCTAAGCGCAAGGTCACCTACTAACCTTAGGCTAGCCATAGTGGGAGTAACATAAGTAGGAGTACCTCCTTTTTTTATTCTAGAAACAACCACACGCGAATAGTGGACGGTTGCAGCACATCAACTGAATCAAAAATCAAAACCAACCAATGAACTACTTCTACTGGTGAGCGTTTGCTAGTATCATGTACTCCGTCTGTCCATGTATATAGGGCTTAATGCGTTTTCTAAGACTAACTTTGGCCCTCTTTGGATCCATGGGTTAGAGTTAGTTTGAGCTACTTGGGGCTCAAAGAGCCCTAAAGTATCAAAACATGAGGGTTAAATTGGAGCAAGTTGCCCCAAACCCTCCAAAAAAAGCCAGCCCGCCGCACTTTGAGAGAGACGAGGAGCGAGAAGCGATACTAGAGCTAGGTGTCGCACGGAGGCCAAGAAATATGGTGATAGTGTAGGTTAGCCATGTAGTATGATGTAACTACACTGGGCTGTTGTGTTTCGTACTCTTCCGGTCTACTGTGGAGATGATTGGTTGATTTTATATCGCTGAATAATATAAAATATTATGAGTGCAGACGCTCCACGAAAAGGTTCCTTGCTCCTTCTGGGTCGTCGGGAATCTATTTTCTTCCATTCTTTTTTTTGACGTGAGCTTTGTTCATCCTTTTGCCAAAACGCGGGACATCTAGCATCAAGGTGCACGTGTCATGCAAGAAAATGGAGATAAGCAGTGCGTAAGTGAGTCGTGCACTACGATGGCACCTAGTGCTACGCAGTATTTTTCCTCCTCGATGGCACATGAATAGTGCACGTACTCAATGACCGAGCACGGGATGGTAGCCATGGACATGGTCGGCCCTTTTTGGAGTGAGTACTAAATACGTATTAACTTTGATGTGTCCCGTCAACTCGCAGAACGACGAGAAGCACACACTGAATGACCGAGCACAGGACGGTAGCCATGGACATGGTCAACCCTTTTTGGAGATTAATGCACTACTTTTGATGTGTCTGGGCCCCATGCTCATCTATGCCAACGTGGTACTAGTCAATTATTTTGCCAGAGTCAGCTATCACACCCTTTCGATGCCACGTCAATGTACCCACTAGAAACAAGTTAGACTCGTTCGGTTGAACCGCCTCCCTAGGTGTTTGGAGAGGAATTGGCCAGTGCGAGGCGGTTCTATAGATGGGCAGGCGGCTTAAAACAAGGAAAACGCGCGAACGAGCTAAGACGAGGAAGGGAAACTTCTACATTCGCAGGGGACATGGCATTGGCTATTGGGCGGCAACATGCGGTCATCCAGGTATTCCATAAAGGATACGAAGAGGCATCCTATATTAGCAAAGACCAACTTCCCTACCGATAGCTCATCTAACAGAACTCCCAAGTTAAGTGTGCTGAGGCCGGTGTAGTCATGACATGGGTGACCGGATGGGAAGTGGACTCGGTGTTAACTCGAGGGATGGGTTACTACAAAAGTTTATTATAATAAACCTTTGTAGTGACCCATCCGTATAGTTAATATCGAGGTTTTTGCTTTGTAATTTTTGAATTTTTTTTGTTTTTTGAACACATGTTAATCGAAGGTTTTTTCAACATAACGCATCCCAACACATATATGCTTTTATGGCATGAAGTTAATGAGGAGAGAGGTGTCGGGGTAATTGACCACGGGTACCCCGAAGACGGCGAGACAATATTTCAAGACATCGGGGCTAGCAAAGCCCCTCAGTCCGGCTGCTCTGGCCAGCTCGCCACCCGGCTCCAAACGGCAGCCGGACGGGGCGCCCGCCCGCCCGGGCCGACTGCTCCCCCAGCCGACTGCTCCAGCCGTCCTGCTACGCCGAGTCAACTGCTGGTCCAACCCGACACCGACAAGACGGCTATACCGCAGACGTGACGGCAGTACCCGACACTATTAGCGAATAGTGGCGCACTATAGCCCGTGCAGCATGTCATCTCGCATGACATCTGGAATAGTATAGTTGGTGGGTGGGCCACCACCTACCATACCCATCTAGCTTTGGATGTAAGCTACCCTCACACTATAAGAGGGATCTAGCCAGCCATCCATCCCCTCCACTCTCTTACGGGCATGCATGCCCAAGTGCTCATGCATGAGCGCACACACACACTCTCACGCATGGATACACATGGCCAGGCTCATTCGGCTATCTAGCTAGCTAGCTCTCTGCTACTGCTTTACACATACTAGGCCAGATGCCTACGACACTGACCTCAGATACAGCTCCAGGAGCATTCTGTACTGTAGATATACCACATACATATAGACATGCATGAGTAGGGGTATTATCTCTCTGGAGAGCCCCGAACCTTGGTAAACTAGCGCATGCTACTCGCATACCCGTCCCTGGATATTCCATGGCAGTCTTGCCCTCACCTTAAGCCACCCTGTGGCATCTGTCGTCTCGCAACCCCCCTCCTCCCCGTGAGAATACCACGAAAGTTGGCGCCCACCATGGGGCAAGCTGTTGCTGGAGTCGCGGTCCGGGCGGGACCATCTTCGCCATCACCACCGCGGCGTAGTGCCGTCTCTCCGATAGCGCTCGGGGACCCAACATCGACCCGCCACCGTAGCGGCCGCGCGGGACGGCGCGTCCTCGTCGCTGGCCTCACCCTCTTCATCATTACCGCCGTGACATCATTGCCGTCTCTCCGGCGACGCTCGGGGCTCGACTTCACCGTGCCCCCAGCGCACATGGGACGGTGCGTCCCCATCGTCTGCCTCCATCCCCGCGCGCACCGCGTTCGGCCTCCCCCACCTCCAGCTGCTCCCTCCGTTGCCGTGCACGGGCAGCGCTTCGCTACGGCCAGTTGCGGCCGACGTTTTGTTCGCGGTGGCTGCTGCTTAGTATGCGGCGCTCTTCCATTCCTGTGGCTTTTTCCCTCCTCCACTGCAAGCTCGCTCGTTGCTGTCGCCGTAGCTCTAGCGTGCGTCACTGTAGTTGTACGCCTCGTTGTAGCTACAACTGCTGCTGTACCTCGCCGCTGACCCTCCACGCGCAGCCAAGCTGGCCACACCTCCGGTTCCTGTGCATGCACACGTTCGTGCATGACTAGCTAGCTAGCTAGCCAACCCAATGGATTCAGCAGCGTGCGTACTAGCTTAGCTAGCTATCTCGGCTCTGGCCTGCAACTCCGCCCGCGTGCTCAGGCGCCGTGCCCGACGGCCGCCTCCCCGCCACTCCATCCGCGCATCTGCGCGCCCGCGTGCGTGCCGCCTCCGCTGTCTTCCCTGCACCGGGCCAGCTTCGGCGCACCCTCACGTCGACCCCGTCCGCGTGCCTCGCGTTGCTGCCTCCAGCCAGCCGCTGCTCCGGGCTGGCTCCCGCCGCCGGGTCGTCGCGCCGGTCACCCCGCGGCCGCCTTCGCCCACACACGGCCGCCGGGTCGCCGACGCCCCAGACTCCCGCTCCTCCCCCGCGCCGGCTTCGCTCCGCCTCACCTGGCCACCTCGCGGGCGCGCCCCGCACCGGCTCCGTACCCGGCCTACCGGCTGTGCGGCCTGGCCGCCTGCTGGCTCCGCGCCGGCATCTGCCCGCCGCACCCGCCTACATCGTCTCCGGCGACCCGACCCTGCGTCCTCCGGCGCACCGGCCCCGCTCGACGCCTTTCCTGACCGGCTCCGGGCCGCGCCGGCTCTGCCTCCCGCCGCCGGGCGCGCCCGTGGCCGCCTGCTCCGCAGCCGGCCACCGGATCCCTCCCACGCCGACTCCTTGCGCGCCAGCTTCGCGCTACCTCGCTGCTCATATCCGGCGCGGCCGGATGCTGCATGAAGAAAGAGAAAAGAAAAGAGGCTGGCTGCCCCATGCAAAGAAAAGTCAACAACACCTGCCTACTAGCCGGCTGAAAAAAAAGAGTGGGGCCGGCTGCTGGAAAAAAAGAAGAGCGTCCGGCTGCCCACAGGCAGCAGCAGATAAAAAGAAAGAGAAAGAGCAAAAGAAGCCGGTCCGGCTGCTCGCTTCAAAGCGGCCAATGCCGGCTGCTCAAGCCGGCCAGGAAACAAAACACAGTTGTGCCCCGTGACGCTGCCCTGCCGTGCCTGCCTCGCCGGTCGCCCGTCTGCTTCAACTCCGGGCCGGCTGGAGGGTCCGTCCGGCTACCTATCCGTCTGCTTTGCCACTCGGACGGTTTGCCACGCCCGCCCTGTTAGACGCTTGGCCGGTAGGAGAGCCAGCCTGGCCGCCCCTCCACCTCGACGCCCGTTCGGTCGGACCCGACCGCCCGGAACCCCCTTGGAGCACCCGAAGGCTTGAAGGCTACATCCAGCGGGTGCGCCGGCACGCTCCGCGAGCGGGAAGCCGCGCCGGCTGTTTTCGTCAACCCCTGTCTGCGTCAAAGCAATATGAGCTACTCACTCGCATGTTTTTGTACCGCGCAAATACGGATAACCTTGAGCGATGCTCGGGGGGCTATCTCCGCATTTTATTACAGTTGCATCACTGTTTGCCCCGGCGCCAACCAGAGTTGGCCCGGAGGCTGGCCGCTTGGCCTGAGACGTTCGTTCCCACAGACGGCTTAATAGCGTGCACGGTACCAAAGGCTCACTCTTAGTCACAGACCGCAAAGCGGCTGTTCGGCTAGCAAGAGCGAACGCTAGAGGCCACCCACGCGAAAAACGTCTAGGGAGAAAAAATGGTTCGGGCGACCCGGCCATTTGCTTTATGAGTATCTGCTCAGTTAAATTCGCTCCCAGAGTCTGAGTACTGTACATTCCATCCAGCGACCCACTCTCAGCCACAGACCGCG
Source organism: Aegilops tauschii subsp. strangulata (assembly GCF_002575655.3). Taxonomy (NCBI): domain Eukaryota; kingdom Viridiplantae; phylum Streptophyta; class Magnoliopsida; order Poales; family Poaceae; genus Aegilops; species Aegilops tauschii. Next base: position 53,816,026 of record NC_053039.3, read on the forward strand.
GAGCGGCTGTCTGGCTAGCGAGAGCGCAAGCCAAAGAATGGAGGGGACATGAAAAAGATTGAAGGGGGCTCGAACAAAACCGAGTCGGCACCCTCCGCATAAAACTTGCACCACTAAAAGCAAAAGTTTGATATATCTGCGTAGACTAACTTTGTCTTCTACATGATCATCTATGAGAGAACCCCCTCCTCCCCTGGAGGCTGGTTGCAGGCCCGTTGCCGGCTGCAACCGGCATCCCACCGCCTGCTTCATCTGCAGCAAAAACCCTTCACCCGACTCTTCGAGTCGCCCGGAGGCTACACCCAGCGGGTGCGCTGGCGCGCCCCCACTGGAAGCAAGCCGCGCCGGCTGCAGCCCGCCGCCGACTATCATTAACGACATTAGTCGGCGGACTCCGCGCCCGCGGCCGACACCATCAGTTGGCGGACCCCGCGTCCGCGCCCGACGCCATCAGTCGGCGGACCCCGCGTCCGCACCCGACAGCATCAGTCAGCGGACCCCGCGTCCGCGCCCGACGACATCAGTCGGGGGACGCCGCGTCCGCGCCCGACCGCATCAGTCGGCGGACCCCGCGTCCCCATCCAATGCCATCAGTCGGCGGACTCCGCGTCCGCGCCCGGCAGCATCAGTCGGCGGACTCCGCGTCCGCGCCCGACGGCATCAGTCGGCGGACACCGTGTCCGCGCCCCACAGCACCAGCCGGCGGACTCCGTGTCCGCGCCCGGCAGGGCCCCACGCCCATCAGCCAGCGGACTCCGTGTCCGCACCTGGCACCCTCGATGCCATCGTCTGCACCAACAATCGCGAAAAGCCTCCGCTCCACTTTTCCAAAGTCGCCTGGAGGCTACACCCAGCGGGTGCGCTCGCGCGCCGCCGCCGGAAGCAAGCCGCGCTGGTTGCGGCCCGCAGCCAGCCGTCATCAAGCATCTTCTACATCAACACCCGCTAAAAAACCTCCGCCCAACTTTGCCAAGTTGCCCGGAGGCTCGGAGGCTACTGTCGGGGTAATTGACCACGGGTACCCTGAAGACGGCGAGACAATATTTCAAGACATCGGGCTAGCAAAGCCCCTCGGTCCGGGTGCTCCGGCCAGCTCGCCACCCGGCTCCAGATGGTAGTCGGATGGGGCGCCCGCCCGCCCGAGCCGACTGCTCCAGCCAGCCTGCTACGCGGAGTCAACTGCAGCTCCGACACGACACCAACAAGACGGCCATACCGCAGACGTGACGGCAGTACCCGACACTCTTACCGAATAGTGGCACACTATAGCCTGTGCAGCATGTAACCTCGCATGACGCCTGGAATAGTGTAGTTGGTGGGTTGGCCACCACCCACCATACCCATCTAGCTTTGGATGTAAGCTACCCTCACACTATAAGAGGGAGCTAGCCAGCCATCCATCCTCTCCACTCTCTTACGAGCATGCATGCCCAAGCGCTCACGGATGAGCACGCACACATGCCCTCACGCATGGACACACATGGCCAGGCTCATTCGGCCATCTAGCTAGCTAGCTCTTTGCTACTACTTTACACAAACGAGGCCAGATGCCTACGACACTGACCTCAGATATAGCTCTAGGAGCATTCTGTACTGCAGATATACCACATACATACAAACATGCAGGAGTAGGAGTATTATCTCTCCGGAGAGCCCCGAACTTGGGTAAACTAGCGTGTGCTACTCGCATACCCGTCCCCGGATATTCCACGACAGTCTTGCCCTCACCTTAAGTCACCCTGTGGCATCTGTCGTCTCGCAACCCCCCCCCCCCCTGTGAGAATACCAAGACAAGAGGTGTTTGTAGTAACATAATATGTTACCGTAACGTAACGCACACCAATGCAAAATGAGTTTACAACATAATAAATGAAGGCTTGCATGACACTATATTTATGTTACTACCCACTATGATGATAGTAACATAAACTAGTAACATGCATATGTTACTAGTCTAAATTACTGTCCACTATGTCTGGCCTTAGCATAGTTAATAATATAGCCAACTGATGGCTACAAGGAACCGCCATGTCATCTACAACCATCATCTATATGCACGCATGCAATAGTGTGGGCTATAAGGTTGGCTATTAGTACATTAGTACTTTTTCCATCTTCTCTCTATCTCTTTCTTCACATTTATTGCATTTACCTAGGAATGCGTATATACCTAGGCTCTTGCATGAGAGCCCACTCCCCTTACTTTTTCACATCTCTCTCTCCCGCAAGTATAATAGTGGGCTTATAGCCCGCCTACATGGCGTTTTTTGCCCATGTGGAGGAGAGAGTGATGAAAAAGTAAGACTAGTCACAATGGGTAGTAACTTAGAGTACTACCTCTATAGTGGGGAGTATGTATGGTGTCATTTATTAGGTTGTAGACTCATCTTGTCTTGGTATGTGTGATGTTACAGTAACTAGCTATGTTACCATATGCTTCTCTTTTCTCATTAATTACTCACCACATCATCTGTTTTCCCTTGAGATGTGTGATGTTACCATCTATGTTACTCCCACTGTGGCTAGTCTAAGGGGAGTGGGCTCTCATGCAAGAGCCTAGCTATATGCCGATTCCTAGACAAATAGAATAAATGTGAAGAAAGAGAAAGAGAGAAGGTTAAAAAAAGTACTACTGTTATAGCCAACCTTGTACTCCCTCCTTCCCGTTTATAGGCTTATCTCAAAAAATTTGGTTTCCCGTTTTATAAGTCTCAATTTGATTGTTCCCCATCACATGCTCAGGTTTCAAGGTGCATTAATTCATTGCATGCAAGGATTATGAGAAATTTGACCAATGCATGTACTTCATGCATGCATGCATGCATTGCAATTAATGCATTGGTAAACACAATTCTTTGAGGAAAACGAGCACATTAATTGAGTGCTTTTACAAACCATGAAAATTATTCCACCACTCATCATCTACCTTGGTTGGTGAGATTTTTGAATTGAGCCGTATAAACCAAAAAGGAGGTAGCAGCCCACACTACTATATGAGTGACTATAAATGATGGCTATACATGACATGGCAGTTTCTTATAGCCATCAGCTGGCTATACTATTAACCATGCTCTTAGTCTGGTCATAGTGCAGAGTAACTTAGACTAGTGTCATGCATATGCCACCAGTCTAAGTTACTACCTCCATAATGCAAAGTTACATAGTAGTAGTGTCATACTAGTTGGCTTCATTTATTACCTTGTAGACTCATCCTCTCTTGGAAAGTGCTATGTTACAGTAACATATTATGTTACTCTAAACACATCTCTCCTCATTAAGTACATGCCACATAAGCATACTTGTCTTGGACTGCACTATGTTACTACCTATGTTAGAGCAAGTACAATAGTGGGCTATAAGCCTGCTTAAATGTCACTTTTGCCCATGTGGATGAGAGAGACGAGAAAAAAGTGAAGGAGTGGGCTCTCATGCAAGAGCCCGCCTCTACGCGTTCTCCTAGGTAAAAGCATTTAATGGGAGGAAAGAGATAGAGAGAAGGTTGAAAAAGTTATGAACTTATAGCCAATCTTATAGTCAGCTCTATTGTATGAGTAGTTAATAATGCTAACTTTAGATGACATGGCATGTTCATATAGCCAACAGCTGGCTATATTATTAACCATGATCTTACTCCCACACTATGACCAGACTTAGTAGGTGACCTTGCGCTTGGCTCTTCGCCTCTGCCAGAAGTCCAATGAACTGCTGGCAATCTGACACCAAATGAACTGCTGCACGTCCACCGCTTGTAAGCAAAAGTTTGTCCTCGTGCTGGGAGCCACCGCGCACGCGTTGGCGAGGGAGAAGGCGTAGTCAGCAAGCTTCTCGTCGTTCTGCGAGTTGCCGCGTGTTGGCAAAAGGATGAACAAAGCTCATGTAAAAAAAGAGTGAAAGAACATAGATTCCCGACGACCGAGAAGGAGCAAGGAACCTCGTGGTGGAGCGTCTGCGCTCATAATATTTTATATTATTCAGTGATATAAAATCAATCAATCATCCCCACAGTAGAGCGGAAGAGTACGAAACATGGCAGCCCAGTGTAGTTACATCATACTACATGGCTAACCCACGCTATCACCATATTTCTTGGCCTCTGTGCGACACCTAGCTCTAGTAATCCAGCAGCCCGTATCACTTCTCGCTCCTCGTCTCTCTCAAAGTGTGGTGGGCTGGCGTTTTTGCCGTCTATTGAGGTCGGCTAACTCATCACATGTTAGCGACATGCCAAGAGAATTCTAAAAATATTACTGTACTCTATTGTTATGCCGAGAAGAGGAAGCGCTTTGACCGACGGACCAAACGAGACAGGCGTGCCGTGCCGTGAGTGGGTCCAGTTTCTCGTTTTGTACTTGTTTGGTGTAGTAGTAACACTTGGTTTTGACTATTGATAAGATTTTATATAGGGCTTAATGTATTCTTCGAGGATGCCTTTGACTATTAATAAGATTTTATATAATTTGAAAAATATATCATTCGAAGATCCTTTCACGTTCCGTTTAAAAAAAGATCCTTTCACCTACAAATTTGACTGTATGCTTTGAGCAACTTGCATGTCCTATACTGCTCCTGTTTGGATACTCTAACTTAGCTAGAGGTTAGACTAACTCATGACTAAACCTGAACTAACTGTAGCCAAAGAGGTGTTTGGCTGACAGGGTTAGATTGACAAAAATTGCACTTGATGGAGAGAGAAAAGTCATTTTTCAGTGCACCCAATGAGAACTATCTCCAATTAGCACCTCTTGGGTGGGATAGTTTTTTTGGTGGGTTCGGTGCAACTTGCTCCAATTTAACCCTCATGCTTGGATGCTTTAGGGCTAATTGAGCCCCAACTAGCTCAAACTAACTCTAACCCATGGATCCAAACAGGGCCAAAGTTAGTCTTGGAAAATGCATTAAGCCCTATATACATGGACAGACGGAGTACATGATACTAGCAAACGCTCACCATTAGTAGTAGTTCATTGGTTGGTTTCGATTTTTGATTAAGTTGATGTGCTGCAACTGTCCAATATTCGCGTGTGGTTGTTTCTACAGTAAAAAAGGAGGTACTAGTACTTACTGTGAGGAAGGTGAAGTGATGGTTGCTTCGCCCGAGCAACTTATTACTCTGGGAATATGGGAGTACTAGCAGATTAAAGGAACAGAGAAATGATGGTTGCTTCATCCGAGCAACTTACTGTGGCGAACGTGGGGCTATGTGATTTGACTACTCACTAGTCATTACTACCGCAGCGCAATGACCGGGGTGAATATTTCCCTGTAGTTGTGCACTCAATATTGCTGCATGGCAGGTGGAGCTAGATGAAGGATGTCCCACATGTCGGCGAAAAGAAGTTGAATTGTTTCTGGCATTGCTATCAATCCTTCAGGATTGGTTTATATGTACGCATAATTTTAATGAAATTGTACTGTGATGCTATGAAGGTTTCAACTTTGGTTCCCGCAGGAAAAAAGGTTTCGACTTAGGATTCATGTGTCCTCTTGCCTCAAGATTATCTTGTTACAACATTCCATCAAATACAAGTGAAACTACCATGGCTGCTAATGCATCTCAATGGTTCGCAGATCAGCGCCAATATTCACATCACAACTGAACACAAAGTTGTGAGAAGGTGTACAAATAAACAAAAATATATAATTGATCGATGATGTTCGTAGGCATGGCTCCATTTCCTGGGCACAGTGTTCATTGCTTGGCAGCTAGTTTCACCTAGCTTTGTAGCCAAAAAAGAGGTGTATGGAGGACACCACAATCCGACCATTTTGTGCAGCTCCACTAAAATCGAGCTGACCATCCCTGTTTGCAAAGATATCCAGTCAGTGTGATTACAATAATAGTGGAACTAGATGATGAAACATAACACACACAAATAGAAGCCGATCACCTCTGCGATCACTCTTTAGGACTAACTACTTGTTGGAGAAGATTAGGCACGTAGTTGGATGAGGAGGATAGCAAAACCAATCTCCCTTTCTGAAGTCCCACAGAAATGTAAAAATGTTGCCCATGTGACATTTTGGCGGAACTGCACAAAACACTCTTAAGAAAGTGATTTGTGCAGTTCACCAAAAGGTCGCAATAGCAACGAGGTGAAATGGATAGCCCTGTTTGCAAAAGGAGGTAGAAAGGAAACAATTACTGCCCAATAACATGAGTTGAAGACACATACGCCGACAAAAAAGAAGCATATTCCATGTAATAAGGGAAAGATAGCAGCATGGTGGTTTATCAAATATGGTTTGAGGACGATATTGCAAGATGGAAAGTACGCCGGCCGAGATACGTTTTAAGCAAACAACTAAAGAAGATCCACATGCAGCAACGTGGGGAGATGGGCAGTGAAGCAAGGCCGGAGGAAGCTGTACCTCAGGGTCGTCGGGATGTTACTAGGAGGGCACCGGCGGCCGGGATCTGCCCATACTGCGGCAGCGAGCAAGTGGCGAAGGCCCTACCATGCCGGAGCTTGGTCAGAGAGAACAGTGGGTACCGCAGATTGGGATGTGTTGCCTCAACACCGTCGAACAGAGAAACGATGCACATCCTCACTTTACGCCGGAGGAAGGGATGCACCCAGATCACTGACCAACGGTGATAGAGAGAGGCCACCGCCGCCTTGTGTGAGATGGTGTGACGAGAGACAAACCCCGGCAGGCAGGCTCCGTTGTATATAGTGGAGCGGATTTTTCCATTTTCCCCACGACAATCGTTTTTTATTCTGTACGTGCCATTGAGGAATATATAACTTTATTTAATACTAACACGTCAAGTCGAACTTTGTTCCGTCTAGGCGTGGTACCCGACCCTCCTTCGAGTAAACAACCGCTACACGCATCAAATTATCACGTGGGCTGCGTTTTCATACAGAAAAGAACTCGACCGTGTACCCACGCGTGTGTGGCCGGGAATGGGACGTGCGTACGTGCGTCCTGCGTGCACCTCTTCTTTAGGTGCCGGTACATACGTGGGTGGGTGTGAGAGAGATGGTTTGTGCGAAACAGAGGCAATGTGTCGATGTTATCTCAAACAAAAAAACGTAACATATGCAATGTGTGTGAAACAGAGTCATGGATATATCATATATAGAGGGAGCGATCCACGAGAAGAGAGTGGTGGGATCATCAGCTTGAGATATTGATAGAATCGAAAACATGGATGAAGTGTGTGGTTGCGCGATCGATAAAGAGTGCCATCGATTTTGTGTTTGCCCACGTCAAAGATACAGGGCAGCTAGCCTACTGGAATTTGAGAGGGCAGAGGTGCAGTTTTTCTCTATGGCATGGATACCTACCTACAACGTTCGACTATCGGTGCGTGGGGAAAACCAATTATAGTCGACCTGGCTATATGTAGGGAGATCGGTACATATACATGCATGCATGTGTTAGAAGCAAATAAGGTCCGGAGAGACAGACATGGGGAGAGAGGTGCGGCTAGGAGGTGGTGCGAGAGGCCTACCATGTCGTGGGGGGAGGAGTGTGCGAGTATGAGATCGATGAAAAGAGGGGCGGGAGTGTGCACCTGCGTGGAACCGTATTGGACATAGGGGGCATGGACAGTAAGAAGAGAAGAGGGGAAGTATGTGTTGGTGGTAGGCACACTTGGCTAGAGAGGTATATCGACCGGTGTGTGCCGGAAAGAAGGAGTTGGGCGGCCTACACACACCGCGGGTGAACGACCTAAAGAGAAATAATGAATGTGCGCGATGGAGGGTACGCTAAGGGAGGGTGAGAGGGGACAGGCGTGTGCATGCACGATAGAAAGTTAGCACTAGCTAGCTACAAAGCTAAGAGGATCGTGAAGGTGTAAAAGACGAACAGAGATCATAATTCATTATAAAAAAGTGGATACGGATACTTGAAGAAGATATCATAATGTAGAACATTGATTATAATTTGGGCCAATGTGTGGCTTTTGCAGCTCAGGGCAAAATATACTTGTCATAATGTAGGGGGCGGGGCACTATACTTTGTGTGATAAACACGGTGTACGTATGGAACATGATTTAGATTATGAATATATAGTTAGTACATCAAATGTACTATTATTTGTAATCAACATCAAGTGTATTCAAAAAATTGAATTCGAGTTCATATAGTACACATAGTTCATATCTATCTCTATAGTAATCATGTGGTGTGTTGTTAAGATAATACACGAATGATGGTTGAAGTTGGCAACAATCATGATTGTAGATTCTTATTGAAATAGAGAAACGAATTCAAATTTAGTTCGAATTGCAGCGGTAGTATAGACATTTGGAATGCACTAAAATGTTGGTATGAGTAGGTTACATGCATTATACAACCAGCGAAAAAATTTAATTGGACATAACATGGATTCATACTCTGTTTTGAATAGCATCTGTATAGTAAAACGGGACAAGACTTTCTCTTTGTGTGGTGTGAATAGTTTTATTTTTTCGGTTTTTTCGTTGAGGGAAGTGCGAATTGATTTGGTACGTACAAGTACAATATTACACGTTAGGCTTGTCCCTAAAATTCAATCCGTGCCTTGTTATATCCCGAAAATTCAGATATCGTGCTCCCAAAACTGGCGCCTTCACAATCCGCGCCTTGCTTTCCCGAAATTACAACGTGTGCGATAACTCCCTCTAGCTGCCAAATCCCGGCACGCGAAATCCCCCTTCTAACCCTGAGCCGACAGGGCCGCTAGTTCAAATCGGTGGGGGTACTTTTGTAACACACCCTACATTTTGGACAAGCGCAACCCTAAGTCATGGTTCCCCCTCCCATCACCACCTTTTCGCCATTCGAAATCCCAGGCCCCCATAACCTCTCCGCTGCACCCGTGAAACCCCACCCTCCTCCGTCCGCCACCTCACCGTTGCCCAGCCGGAGCCTCTTCCCCAACGACGTCGTCCACCGCAACAGCTCGACGTCCCTCATCCACCTCCCCGGATAAGGATCCGTCGTCCATCTCGTCGTCCCGCCGGTTCAGCCGCCCCATCCTCCACCTCCAAGGAGCTGCTCCGATGATCGCCTTGTCTATCGCGGCTGCTCCATCCCCATAGCGCCGCCTTAACCTTCTCCACCGGAACCGCAGCATCCTCACCGACTCCTCGGATGAAGCCAAGGCCTGCTCGGTGCCACCAAAGAGGTTATACACTCATCGCCTCGCACCTTCTCCTTAACTCGACCTCCCGGTGCCGATGGTGCTCTATCCCGCACCCCCATGGAGCGGCTAACTCGAGCCGGCGCCAAGGGCGACATCTCCACGACGGCTCTCCCCCAGCGCGAGGCCCCTTCGGCGGCGGCGCCCATACCAGCCGGATCTGCTGCTGCTGCTGCTCCGGCTCTCGCTCGCTCGCTTGCGCTGCTGCTGCTGCTCCGGCTCTTGCTCGCTCGCTCACGCAGCTGCTGCTGCTCCGGCTCTCGCTCGCGCTGCTGGTGCTGGTCTCCCCCTCGCTCGTGATACTGCTCTGCTCCGATTTAGCTACACTTCAGTCGACCGAATCGACTTTTGGGTCAGTCGATTTTTAAGGGGTGGGGGGGGGGGCTCGCCGAAGTTAAGGAAGAACACCGGCATCGGCGAGGGGGCTCGCTGGAGAGGTACCCCACTATCTATCTTAGGGTTCAGGGTGGGGGCGGTGGTCGCGAGCGGTGGGGGCGCGGTGGTGGGGCGGTGGCATTGGGATCGCCAGAGAAAAAGCTCGGCGCGGGGGGGGGGGGGGGGGCTAGAGGGCTGGCCGGGGCGGTGGCGGACCGGCGGTGGGGAGTTGTTTCGGGGCGGCGAGGCGGTGGTGGACAGGCGGTGGGGAGTTGTTTCAGACTGGCGAGGCGGCACGGGAGCCGACGGTTCGGCCGGTGGTGGCGGGCGGCTTAGGGGGGTGCAGGTTGAAGATGAACTGCAGGCCCTCCCTAAACTACATGTCAAGTGCCTCTCTACTACCATTGCATTCAGTTTCGATAGTAACATTCAAATTCCATAGTAAATTTCTGTTTCGACAGTTAAGTTCAGAGTCAACAGTTTTTACCTCATCTGTTGTAGTCAGGTGGTTTTTGGTGATGTAAATTTTACGAGCATAATTGGTTTGGTGCCAAAATAGGCATGCCAATGTTTGGCATTGTGCCAAAATTCGCTACTACTTGGTTGGTTACCGAGTTGTCTTGCCTATCTCACATAAAGATGCCAATATTTGGCAAGTCTTGGTATTTGGCAATTCCAACATTTGTCTAGCCAAATATTGGCAGCAAACCAATCATGCTCGTAAATCTATCACTTTTTGGTAATGTATTTTACATCATCTATAGGAGATGATATTAGAATCCCACTTTAGATTAACGATGTCTGTCTTGTGCTGCTTCAGCCTCGACATCTTACGGCTCACCGGAGCTGCTCCAAAGATGGAACGATCCATCACAACAGAGCAGTGCCTTGGATGCCATCTACAGATTCCTCATATCTTCCTCCGCACCTCCGATAGCCACCTCTGCCTCAACTTCTTCAGCGACCAACCCAATGATGTTGAGGTCGACACGGCTACGGCAAAGAGGTTGTACACTTCTCGCATCACTTATTACTCTACATTCATGTCGATCCGTTAGGGCTATTTTGGTTTAATGAAAAAACATAGCAATAGGAAATTTTCCTATGGCACTCTACTATTCAATTATTCATGCATTTGTTGAAAGGAATGGAGCAAAACATCCACCTGGACCTACTTTTCAAAATCCTATGCATGAAAACAAGACCAAGTGCGTTAGTGGCACAATAGCATTCTAACTGTACACGCTTTCATATGGTTTCACTTTATATTGGCCATGTTTCTTTGCATTCCTCTGCTCTTCCAATTCCTGTGAACCAAACACCGAAGTTGACAGAAATCCTGTGTTTCCAAATGCTCTATTTACCATGTGCATTCCTATCCTATTCTGATGTTTTTCCTATCCCTGCTTTTTCAGAATCATGCAAGCCAAATGAGCCTTACAGAATTACTTCAGTTACAGGTAGGTGTCGAAGGAAACTTTGTGTGGTTTGTCCTGCTCCTGCCGTGACTGTCGGTGTCAAAACCAGCGGATCTCGGGTAGGGGGTCCCGAACTGTGCGTCTAAGGTCGATGGTAACAGGAGACGGGGGACACGATGTTTACCCAGGTTCGGGCCCTCTTGATGGAGGTAATACCCTACTTCCTGCTTGATTATTCTTGATTAATATGAGGATTACAAGAGTTGATCTACCACGAGATCATAATGGCTAAACGCTAGATGTCTAGCCTGTATGATTGTGATTGCCTCTACGGACTAAACCCTCCGGTTTATATAGACACCGGAGGGGCCTAGGGTTGTACAGAGTCGGTTTACAAAGGAAGGAATCTACATATCCGAACGCCAAGCTTGCCATCCACGCAAAGGAGAGTCCCATCCGGACACGGGAAGAAGTCTTCTGTCTTGTATCTTCATAGCCCATTAGTACGGCCCATATTACATAGTCCGGATGCCCAAGGACCCCTTAATCAGGGACTCCCTCAGTAGCCCCCGAACCAGGCTTCAATGACGATGTGTCCAACGTGCAAATTGTCTTCGGCATTGCAAGGCGGGTTTCTCCTCTGAATACTCCAAAACAGACTTCAAACACAGAGAACGTGTCCAGCTCTGCAAAAGAAGTACCACACTCACACGCAGAGAGTATAATATTTCACGAGTCCAATCTACTGACAACTTTTGCAGCGTGACATCAGATCGCTGCCCGGTCATTATTTCGAACCGTTTTTAGCTTCCCGCTCCACATTTCAAGATGCAGTTTTATTGGCACGTCTTGTCGAAGCAGAGATCGTGTCCCCTTATTGCGGGATTCTCGTCAATACGGGCGTGGGTAATCCAACTGCATCGTCTGCGCGGCCTTTGGGGAATAGGCGAGTTTTAAGATGAGTGGGGAGGCGCTTGATATTCGCTGCCTTTATAAGGAGATAAGGATTCACTCTTTCACCCATGCCTTCTTTCTCTCTGCCCACCCATTCTCGAGCTCCAGCGCCCAAGCTCTCATCCTCTCCGCCTTAGAAAAGCACTCCGACCATGTCCAGATCTGCAGCGCAGGGCAAGTGGATGGTCTCCTCCGTCAAGGAGAAGGACATCACCAAGCTCCGGGAGGTTGGGTACTTAGTCCAAGAAATCGCCCACCGGCTTCCAGCAAAGGGGCAGATCATCCCCACCCCGGAGCCCCATGAGAGGGTGGTATTCATCCCCCACTTCGTCCACGGACTGGGATTCCCTCTCCACCCATGCGTCCGCGGACTCATGTTCTACTACGGGCTGGATTTCCACGATCTGGCCCCCAACTCCTTCCTCAACATCTCGGCATTCATTGTCGTGTGCCTTCCTCCGCATCCCACCCCACTTCGGATTGTGGTTAAAGATCTTCAATGTGAAGCCAAAGGTGGTGGGTGGTCAACACATAGAGTGCGGAGGCGCTGATACGTCTCCAACGTATCTATAATTTTTTATTGTTCCATGCTATATTATATTTTGTTTTGGACATTATCGGGCTTTATTATACACTTTTATATTATTTTTTGGGACTAACCTATTAACCGGAGGCCCAGCCCAGAATTGCTGTTTTTTTTGCCTATTTCAGAGTTTCGCAAAAAAGAATATCAAACGGAGTCCAAACGGAATGAAACCTTCGGGAACGTGATTTTCAGAACGAACGTGATCCAGAGGACTTGGACCCTACGTCAAGACATCAACCAGGAAGGCACGAGGTAGGGGGCGCGCCTACCCCCCCCCCCCCCCCAGGCGCGCCGTCCACCCTCGTGGGCCCCACGTTGCTCCACCGACGTACTTCTTCCTCCTATATATACATACGTACCCCCAAACTACCAGATACGGAGCCAAAAACCTAATTCCACCGCTGCAACCTTCTGTACCCGTGAGATCCCATCTTGGGGCCTTTTTCGGAGCTCCGCCGGAGGGGGCATCGATCACGGAGGGCTTCTACATCAACACCATAGCCTCTCTGATGATGTGTGAGTAGTTTACCTCAGACCTTCGGGTCCATAGTTATTAGCTAGATGGCTTCTTCTCTCTTTTTGGATCTCAATACAATGTTCTCCCCCTCTCTTGTGGAGATCTATTCGATGTAATCTTCTTTTGCGGTGTGTTTGTTGAGACCGGTGAATTGTGGGTTTATGATCAAGTTTATCTATGAACAATATTTGAATCTTCTCTGAATTCTTTTATGTATGATTGGTTATCTTTGCAAGTCTCTTCGAATTATCAGTTTGGTTTGGCCTACTAGATTGATCTTTCTTGCAATGGGAGAAGTGCTTAGCTTTGGGTTCAATCTTGCGGTGTACTTTCCAGTGACAGTAGGGGCAGCAAGGCACGTATTGTATTGTTGCCATCTAGGATAACAAGATGGGGATTATATCATATTGCATGAGTTTATCCCTCTACATCATGTCATCTTGCTTAAAACGTTACTCTGTTCTTATGAACTTAATACTCTAGATGCATGCTGGATAGCGGTCGATGTGTGGAGTAATAGTAGTAGATGCAGGCAGGAGTCGGTATACTTGTCTCGGACATGATTCCTATATACATGATCATACCTAGATATTCTCATAACTATGCTCAATTCTGTCAAGTGCTCAACAGTAATTTTTTCACCCACCGTAATACTTATGCTCTTGAGAGAAGTCTCTAGTGAAACCTATGGCCCCCGGGTCTATTTTCCATCATATTTAATCTCCCGACAACAAGCTATTTCTGGCGCCATTTTTTTTACTTTCTTTATTTTGCATCTTTATCATAAAAATACCAAAAATATTATCTTATCATATCTATCAGATCTCACTCTCGTAAGTGACCGTGAAGGGATTGACAACCCCTTTATTGCGTTGGTTGCGAGGATTTATTTGTTTGTGTAGGTGCGAGGGACTCGTGCGTGGCCTCCTACTGGATTGATACCTTGGTTCTCAAAAACTGAGGGAAATACTTACGCAACTTTGCTGCATCACCCTTTCCTCTTCAAGGGAAAGCCAACGCAGTGCTCAAGAAGTAGCAAGAAGGATTTCTGGCGCCGTTGCCTAGGAGTCTACGCAAAAGTCAACATACTAAGTACCCATCACAAACCCTTATCTCCCGCATTACATTATTTGCCATTTGCCTCTCGTTTTCCTCTCCCCCACTTCACCCTTGCCATTTTATTCGCCCTTCTTCGTTCGCCTTCTTCTCGTATGTATCTTTGTTTGTGCTTCCATGCGCCTACTTTTTGCTTGCATCTTCGCTTGCTAAAAGTTTATGGATCCTCATCCACTTGCTAATCTCTTTAAGAGATCCAATTATGATGAACCTATTTCTAATGAGTTGAGTGCACTAGATTATCTTTATGAGGTTTTGCTTGAAATTCGTGAATCTGAAAACTGTGATGAAGTATTTATGAAGCGATTCATGATAGATCTTTGAATAAAAAGCATGATTGCAATGATTTTACTATAAATTCTATTGATGTAGATTGTGCTAATAATATGCAAAACCCTAAGCTTGGGGATGCTAGTTTTGCTATGTCCTCTACTTGTTGAAATGATCATGATTGGGGTGATTCTTCTTATGATCTTGAAAATTTATTTAATCCCCATGATGAATATGAGATTGATAATAATGTTTTCAATAATATTGAAAGTGGGTTTGGAAGACTGTCAACTTTAGATCCCACATATTTGTTGAATGTTCAATCTTATGATATTTTTGATAAAAGTGGGTTTGGAGAGGTCATAACTTTAGTTAATGTTAATCCCACTATTTTGGAAGAGTGTCAACTTTGTATACATGTGGATCATGTTAAGAATATGTTATGTGATAGCTATTTTTTTGAATTTTCTTATGATCCTACATGTATTTATTATGAGAGAGGAAAATATGGTTGTAGAAATTTTCATGTTACTAAATTACCTCTCGTTATGTTGAGATTGCTATTGTTTCTTTCCGCTTCCTTGCATATGATAGTTTTTGCTTGCCTTGATAATTTGTTTGCCTATAAGATGCCTGTGCATAGGAAGTATGTTAGACTTAGATGTGTTTGTCACGTGTTTTATGATGCTCTCTTTGCACTTCAATTCTTGTCTTTCATGTGAGCATCATTAAAATTATCAATGCCTAGCTAGGGGCGTTAAACGATAGTGCTTGTTGGGAGGCAACCCAATTTTATTTTTAGTTTTTTTTTTCTTTTTGCTTCTGTTTAGGAATAAATCTTTGATCTAGCCTATGGTTAGATTTGTTTTATGTTTTAATTAGTGTTTGTGCCAAGTCAAACCTATAGGATCTTCTTGGATGATAGTTATTTGATCTTGCTGAAAATTGCAGAAACTTTCTGTTCACGAAAATAATTGTTAAAAATCACCAGAACGTGATAAAAATATTGATTCCAATTTCTGCTGATCAATAAACAAATTATCTAGGTCTTCCTATTTTGGCTGAATTTTTGGAGTTCCAGAAGTTCGCGTTAGTTACAGATTACTACAGACTGTTCTGTTTTTGACACATTCTGTTTTTCGTGTGTTGTTTGCTTATTTTGATGAATCTATGGCTAGTAAAATAGTTTATAAACCATAGATAAGTTGGAATACAGAAGTTTTAACACCAATATAAATAAAGAATGAGTTCATTACAGTACCTTTAAGTGGTGTTTTGTTTTCTTTCGCTAACGGAGGTCACGAGATTTTCTGTTAAGTTTTGTGTTGTGAAGTTTTCAAGTTTTGGGTGAAAGATTTGATGGATTATGGAACAAGGAGTGGCAAGAGCCTAAGCTTGGGGATGCCCATGGCACCCCAATATAATCTAAGTACACCAAAAAGCCAAAGCTTGGGGATGCCCCGGAAGGCATCCCCTCTTTCGTCTACTTCCATCGGTAACTTTACTTGGAGCTATATTTTTATTCACCACATGATATGCGTTTTGCTTGGAGCGTCTTGTATTATTTGAGTCTTTGCTTTTTAGTTTACCACAATCATCCTTGCTGTACACACCTTTTGAGAGAGACACACTAGATTCAGAAATTGTTAGAATACTCTATGTGCTTCACTTATATCTTTTGAGTTATATAGTTTTTGCTCTAGTGCTTCACTTATATCTTTTAGAGCACGGTGGTGGATTTTTTTTATAGAAACTATTGTTCTCTCATGTTTCACTTATATTATTTTGAGAGTCCTACAAAACAGCATGGTAGTTTGCTTTAACAATGATAGGCATTCAAGATTAGTAAAAAAAATTCTTATTAGTGTGTTGAATATTATGAGAAGTTTGATACTAGATAATTGTTTTGAGATATGAAGATGGTGATATTAGAGTCATGCTAGTTGAGTAGTTTTGAATTCGAGGAATACTTGTGTTAAAGTTTGTGATTCCCGTAGCATGCATGTATGGTGAACCGTTATGTGATGAAGTCGGAGCATAATTTATTTATTGATTGTCTTCCTTATGAGTGGCGGTCGGGGACGAGCGATGGTCTTTTCCTACCAATCTATCCCCCTAGGAGCATGCGCGTAATACTTTGCTTTGATAACTTGTAGATTTTTGCAATAAGTATATGAGTTCTTTATGACTAATGTTGAGTCCATGGATTATACACACTTTTCTTCCATCCACCATTGCTAACCTCTCTAATACCGCGCACTTTTCGCCGGTATCATACACCCACCATATATCTTCCTCAAAACAGCCACCATACCTACCTATCATGGCATTTCCATAGCCATTCCGAGATATATTGCCATGCAACTTACCACCATTCAGTTTATTATGACACGCTCCATCATTGTCATATTGCTTCACATGATCATGTAGTTGACATTGTATTTGTGGCAAAGCCACCGTTCATAATTCATTCATACATGTCACTCTTGATTCATTGCATATCCCGGTACACCACCGGAGGCATTCACATAGAGTCATATTTTGTTCTAAGTATTGGGTTGTACTTGTTGAGTTGTAAGTAAATAAAAGTGTGATGATCATCATTTTTTAGAGCATTGTCCCAAGTGAGGAAAGGATGATTGAGACAATGATTCCCCCACAAGTCGGGATGAGACTCCGGACGAAAAAAAAGAGGCCATAAAAAAAGAAGAAAAGGCCCACATAAAATATGAGAGAAAAAGAGAGAAGGGACAATGCTACTATCCTTTTACCACACTTGTGCTTCAAAGTAGCACCATGATGTTCATGATAGAGAGTCTCTTATGAGATCACTTTCATATACTAGTGGGAAATTTTTCATTATAGAACTTGGCTTGTATATTCCAATGATGGGCTTCCTCAAAATGCCCTAGGTCTTTGTGAGCAAGTGAGTTGGATGCACACCCACTTAGTTCCTTTTTGTTGAGCTTTCATATACTTATAGCTCTAAGTGCATCCGTTGCATGGCAATCCCTACTCACTCACATTGATATCTATTGATGGGCATCTCCATAGCCCGTTGATACGCCTAGTTGATGTGAGACTATCTTCTCCTTTTTTGTCTTCTCCACAACCACCATTCTATTCCACATATAGTGCTATGTCCATGGCTCATGCTCATGTATTGCGTGAAGATTGAAAAAGTTTGAGAACACTAAAAGTATGAAACAATTGCTTGGCTTGTCATCGGGGTTGTGCATGATTTAAATATTTTGTGTGGTGAAGATAGAGCATAGCCAGACTATATGATTTTGTAGGGATAACTTTCTTTGGCCATATTATTTTGAGAAGACATAATTGCTTAGTTAGTATGCTTGAAGTATTATTATTTTTATGTCAATATTAAACTTTTGTCTTGAATCTTTCAGATCTGAATATTCATACCACAATTAAGAGAATTACATTGAAATTATGCCAAGTAGCATTCCACATCAAAAATTCTGTTTTTATCATTTACCTACTTGAGGACGAGCAGGAATTAAGCTTGGGGATGCTTGATACGTCTCCAACATATCTATAATTTTTTATTGTTCCATGCTATATTATATTCTGTTTTGGACATTATCGGGCTTTGTTGTACACTTTTATATTATTTTTTGAAACTAACCTATTAACCGGAGGCCCAGCCTAGAATTGCTGTTTTTTGCCTATTTCAGAGTTTCGCAAAAAAGAATATCAAACGGAGTCCAAACGGAATGAAACCTTCGGGAACGTGATTTTTGGAACGAACGTGATCCAGAGGACTTGGACCCTACGTCAAGACATCAACCAGGAAGGCACGAGGTAGGGGGCGCGCCTACCCCCCCCCCCCCAGGCGCGCCGTCCACCCTCGTGGGCCCCATGTTGCTCCACCGACGTACTTCTTCCTCCTATATATACCTACGTACCCCCAAACTACCAGATACGGAGCCAAAAACCAAATTCCACCGCCGCAACCTTCTGTACCCGTGAGATCCCATCTTGGGGCCTTTTTCGGAGCTCCGCCGGAGGGTCCATCGATCACGGAGGGCTTCTATATCAACACCATAGCCTCTCTGATGATGTGTGAGTAGTTTACCTCAGACCTTCGGGTCCATAGTTATTAGCTAGATGGCTTCTTCTCTCTTTTTGGATCTCAATACAATGTTCTCCCCCTCTCTTGTGGAGATCTATTCGATGTAATCTTCTTTTGCGGTGTGTTTGTTGAGACCGATGAATTGTGGGTTTATGATCAAGTTTATCTATGAACAATATTTGAATCTTCTCTGAATTCTTTTATGTATGATTGGTTATCTTTGCAAGTCTCTTCGAATTATCAGTTTGGTTTGGCCTACTACATTGATCTTTCTTGCAATGGGAGAAGTGCTTAGCTTTGGGTTCAATCTTGCGCTGTCCTTTCCCAGTGACAGTAGGGGCAGCAAGGCACGTATTGTATTGTTGCCATCGAGGATAACAAGATGGGGTTTATATCATATTGCATGAGTTTATCCCTCTACATCATGTCATCTTGCTTAAAGCGTTACTTTGTTCTTTTGAACTTAGTACTCTAGATGCATGCTGGATAGCGGTCGATGTGTGGAGTAATAGTAGTAGATGCAGGCAGGAGTCAGTCTACTTGTCTCGGACGTGATGCCTATATACATGATCATACCTAGATATTCTCATAACTATGCTCAATTCTGTCAATTGCTCAACAGTAATTTGTTCACCCACCGTAATACTTCTGCTCTTGAGAGAAGTCTCTAGTGAAACCTATGGCCCCCGGGTCTATTTTCCATCATATTTAATCTCCCGACAACAAGCTATTTCTGGCGCCGTTTTTTTACATTCTTTACTTTGCATCTTTATCATAAAAATACCAAAAATATTATCTAATCATATCTATCAGATCTCACTCTCGTAAGTGACCGTGAAGGGATTGACAACCCCTTTATTGCGTTGGTTGCGAGGATTTATTTTTTTGTGTAGGTGCGAGGGACTCGTGCGTGGCCTCCTACTGGATTGATACCTTGGCTCTCAAAAAGTGAGGGAAAGACTTACGCTACTTTGCTGCATCACCCTTTCCTCTTCAAGGGAAAACCAATGCAGTGCTCAAGAGGTAGCAGGTGCCATGGTGAGCTAGATGCCCAATGTCTCATGGCCCAAGGGTACCTTCGTGGAGACCGTCAAAGGCTGGCAACAGCAGTGGTTCTATGTCACAGAGCCTCGCGACGCCACCTAGGCCGCGCCTCCCGAATTCCAGTCCGGAGCCTCGATGCGGCCCACCTCCTGGCTGGAGAAGGGCCTGGACTGGTCTTCGACGAGCTGACAGCGCTTCAGACGCGCATCAAGAGCATGATAGACAAGAACATCAAGCTTGTCAATGTGATCCAGGTGATGCTTTTTCGCCAGATCCTTCCCTGCCAAAGCCGGACTTTCCATTTGTGGGAGTTCGATCCGGCCGAGCACCAGACCCTGCAACAGTTCTTTGGCACGACACACGAAGACATCTAAAAGGTGCTTTTCAAGGCCAATGAGACATGGCCGAAGACGACCGAGGATCGTGGGTACAACCTGACCCATCCTGCCAATCCGGTAAGTTTTTCGTATTTCAAGGTGTATACTTTACTTGTATACTCAAGTAAGGTGTCTAAGCTTCCCTATTTATTTTTCCAGGGCTGGACAAAGAAAGCGGAGCGGATTCAGTGTCTGGCTCCGCTGCCCCAAAACCCAACAATCCCACTTCGGACGAAGATGCTGGTTCCGGCGCCCTACCAAGCGCCGGAGAAGAAGGCCAAGGAGATCAGGAGTGGCCTCCGCCGTAAGGGCACTTCGGACGTGACGTCCGAAGAAGCCGAGACCCACTCCTCCCCCACCGAGGACGAGGAGGAGGAGGAGGCAAGCAACTCTCCCCCGGAGGGGTGATACGTCTCCATCGTATCTACTTTTCCAAACACTTTTGCCCTTGTTTCGGACTCTAACTTGCATGATTTGAATGGAACTAATCCGGACTGACGCTGTTTTCAACAGAATTGCCATGGTGTTATTTTTGTGCAGAAATAAAAGTTCTCAGAATGGCCTGAAACTTCACGGAGAAATTTTTTGGAATATATATAAAATGCTGGCGAAAGAATCAACACCAGGGGGCCCACACCCTATCCACAAGGGTGGGGGGGGCGCCCCTGCCTCGTGGGCCCCCTGAGGCTCCACCGACCTCAACTCCAACTCTATATATTCACGTTTGGGGAGAAAAAAAATCAAAGATAATGATTCATCGCGTTTTATGATACGGAGCCGCCGCCAAGCCCTAATCTCTCTTGGGAGGGCTGATTTGGAGTCCGTTCGGGGCTCCGGAGAGGGGAATTCATCACCGTCGTCATCATCAACCTTCCTCCATCACCAATTTCATGATGCTCACCGTTGTGCGTGAGTAATTCCATCATAGGCTTGCTGGACGGTGATGGGTTGGATGAGATTTATCATGTAATCCAGTTAATTTTGTTAGGGTTTGATCCCTAGTATCCATTATGTTCTGAGATTGATGTTGCTATGACTTTGCTCTTCTTAATGCTTGTCACTAGGGCCCGAGTGCCATGATTTCAGATCTGAACCTATTATGTTTTCATGAATATATGCGAGTTCTTGATCCTATCTTGCAAGTCAATAGTCACCTACTATGTGTTATGATCCGGTAACCCCGAAGTGACAATAATCGGGACCATTCCCGGTGATGACCGTAGTTTGAGGAGTTCACGTATTCACTAAGTGTTAATGCTTTGGTCCAGTACTCTATTAAAAGGAGGCCTTAGTATCCCTTAGTTTCCAATAGGACCCCGCTGCCACAGGAGGGTAGGAAAAAAGATGTCATGCAAGTTCTTTTCCATAAGCCCGTATGATTATATTCGGAATACATGCCTACATTACATTGATGAACTGGAGCTAGTTCTGTGTCACCTATGTTATAACTGTTGCATGAGGAATCGCATCTGACATAATTATCCATCACTGATCCAATGCCTACGAGCTTTTCACATATTGATCTTTGCTTAGTTACTTTTCCGTTACCACTGTTACAATTACTATAAAACTGCTACTGTAACCTTTGCCACCGTTACCGTTACTTCCATACTACTTTGCTACTACATACTTTGCTGCAGATATTAAGTTTCCAGGTGTGGTTGAATTGACAACTCAACTGCTAATACTTGAGAATATTCTTTGGCTCCCCTTGTGTCGAATCAATAAATTTGGGTTGAATACTCTACCCTCAAAAACTGTTGCGATCCCCTATACTTTTGGGTTATCAAGGTGGGAAGGAAGAAAAGGGCGGCCTCCACGCATCTGGAGGCAGAGGCGTCCAAGAAGGGGAAGGTCTCCCTCGCGGATAACTCCGCGTGGGACATCGATAGCAACTCCGAGTGGCGCCCCAGGGATAAGCCCCCTGGCCGAATTGTAAGTACTCAAAGACGCACTTGTATATCCAGCTCTTTACTCCATGGTTTTAACATGTTGAATCATGTGCTGCAGTCCGGCTTGTTCCGACCTCCAGTGATCCTCATCTTTGGGGAATTCGCTGGATCCGAAGGTGATGGACAGCGGGTCCCTTCCGGCGGCCTTCTCTCCCCAGGCCATGGACGACGCCGAGGTGCTGTCCCGAAGGACCTCCCCAGGCTAAGGAGAAACGCAGGAGGCCATCAGGGTGGCTCCAGAGTGTGATACCTCGGCCGCCAGACACATGGGGGAGCAAATCCCCCTCGAGACTGGCGATGGGGGCCATATTCAATTCGGCCCCCGGCCGAATACAATTCCTGAGACCTATACGGCTCCGGAATCAGGCAAGCTGCCTCCTTCGAAAGAAGGAGGAGCACCGATTCCACTGGTGACCTCTGTCCATCCAGAGGCACCGGATACTCTACTGGAAGCACTTCAAAGTGCTTCCATTGTTGAGGAACACCGTATCCTTATGGGTACGATGGTTGAGAGGATTAGTCCGTTAAGAGTGGACTGACCGAAGCCTGCACTAGCCTTCTAACAGGCTTTGAGGTATGCGACGTAATTATGCAAAAAGAATGTCATAGTATAGACAGTAGCCCCTGAGACTCAGTCCGATGTTCGGAAAGAAAAGCCGGACAAAGGATCAAATAATTTTCACAGGAGACTAACCATACATGTCTATGTGAATAAGCAGGCGTCGTTGCTGGCTGCGACCTCCCATTTTGCCGAAGTCTCCGTCTGAAGTAGAGTCTGGAGCGGACCGAGGAAGAGCTCGGCCGTGTGAAAAAACAGCTGGAGGACAATCAAGGTATGCAATGACCTTGTGTAGATTCAGAAAGGATGAATGATTTGTGTTGACCATAGTGCCATGATATTTTGTAGGAGCGGCGACCGAGGTGGAGACCCTCAAGAAGGCACTAGCCGAAGCCCAGGAGAGAGCAGCAATGGAACAAGCCGCTCGCAAAAAACACGAGGCCAGGGTCGGTGAGGTCCAGCAGGAGCTCCAGGACGCCGTGAAGAAATGTGAGTCCTTGGAGCACAATATTGTAGATCAAGAGTCCGAACTTGCCAAGGCCCGCCAAAGCGCACAAGATGCTCGGGTTGAAGCCCAGGGCACCCTCCAGGAAATCCAGGAGGCCAGAAAAATCGCGGCGGGTAAGGCCTTTATTATGCAGAGCAAGTATGTGAAGAAAAGGTACCTCTTATTGACCTTGATTTGGAGTTCTCCAGGAGCGTTTGCGGATCTTCCGCGCAGTGTTGCTGACGCTTCGGATTTCTTCCGAGCCAAAGAAGGGAGCTCAACGGAGAAGCTGTTCTGGTCGCAATACCTTGCGCCAGAGCATCCGGTGCCCTTTAGCGATCAACTGAAACAGCTGACCGGACTGCATAGGGCGGTCGAATTGGCGATGAAGTATTTGATAATCCATTTATTGACTGCCGAAGCCATACCCAGCAGCTACTTCGGGCTCGTGAAGCGGCTGGTCAATGCCTGCCCTCGGCTTGATGCCATCAAGCGGTCGGTCTGCATCGAAGGTGCGCGGATGGCCTTCGCCCGCGTCAAGGTGCAGTGGGCGAAGATGGACGCCGTCAAGCTCGCGACCGAGGGACCGCCCGTGGGCAAGGAGCACCGCACGCTTGAGCGGTATTTTGATGATGTCCTGAAGGGATCCCGCATTGTAGAGGGCCAGCGTACAAAAGACATTATCTTTGAATGAAGTCATTCATGTTATCCTTTCCTGTATTATGAAACAAAGCCGTTATGTAATATAATATTTGTTGTTTTAAAATTTTACCTCCTGTGCGGCCGTTTTGTTAAATCTGAGAGTTGACCAGTCGTCGGCTTCAGCCCCCACGTAGGTAGTACGGGGGGTGTTCGGGATGGAATCTAAACACTCTTGATCCAAGAGTTTGGTCCTTGAAGGAGGTGTTTAGCGCAACGAACTAGCCAATCAGACTATGTGGCTTTATCACCCTCACTTAGCCATAGGAGTTTGACAATAGAAATGTGGGCGCAGCCCCTAGTTAGTATTTAATCCGGACTAGGGTGCTATAGACACCTGATCGGGTAGAGGCCGATTCGTCACATAGTGCGGAAAAAATCGCAAAAGATTTTTAACCTCCGAATAGCTGACCAGCTCTCGCCGCATCATGACAGTCAGTTTTTGGCTTTCTCTACTGAGGTGTTTGCTCGGATAAACCAGAAACATGATCGCAGTAGTTCTCCCTTTACTACCTTAGCCGATAGGACAGAACGTAAGGTAGCAAGCAAAGGAGCCGGGCAACCCAACTATTGACCAAAGACATGATTCGGAGCCGATGCATATAGTGCTAATTTTGGGGTGCCGAACTATACTGTAAAAAGTGTTCGGACTTTGTTGCCGTAGTATGGAGCACAATGAAGGCCCTGACGAATTAAAGCGTACCAAAGTGTATGGGTGCAATCGATAAGAATAACAAAATAAAATGAAGTAGTAAGCTAGTGCCACATAAGTCGGGCCGCAAACTATTTCCATTATAATTTGATTAATATGTCAAAGCGTATTTGTACAAATAGTGCGATAAACAACAAGGCTATTTAACATGCCAAGACCAAGGCGGGGCTGTGTGCGGGTCCTGAAAACAGGTAGAATGATCGTCAAGAATAACATCTAGTTATTCCCCCACCCGTCTGTGTTACTTGCCGCCTTGGTATATCCATCCTTCGAAGGGATCGATGATCAGGCCGTTGGGAGGGGCCTGTAGAGGAGAAGCCTGAAAAGGGAAAAAAGAAAAGGGAAGGCATGTGTGCCCAGGTTAGGTTAAGCCGTATTATGGGCCACCATCTAGTTATGCCTCCGTCTTTGCCCATGGTATTTTGAGTGCGTAGTTATGTACGCGCGGTACGTATGCCGCCATTTGGTTGGGACTGAGACGGAGGCCGAATTGCTAGTCTAACTCCTGACGAGCTAGACTGTCATGTTGCGGAGTAGTCCAGACTCGTTTGACAGTGTCCGGGAGCTTGGCTGCTGAATTAAAGTTCTACTTGATAAGGCCACTCTATACTTCCGCTGCCAGGGCCGCGGTGTGCTCCTCGGTACGGAGGGAGTGCTCCGTATTTCCATTGACTGTTATGACACCGCGTGGTCCGGGCATCTTGAGTTTGAGATAAGCATAGTGTGGCACCGCATTGAATCGAGCAAATGTAGTTCGTTCGAGCAGTGCGTGATAGCCACCGCGGAAGGGGACGGTGTCGAAGATCAAGTCTTCGCTTCGGAAGTTGTCTGGGGATCCGAAGACAACTTCCAATGTGATTGAACCCGTGCAGCGGGCCTCTACACCTGGTATTACTCCTTTAAAGGTAGTTTTTCTGGGCTTGATACTTGATGGATCGATGCCCATTTTGTGGACTGTATCCTGATAGAGCAGGTTGAGGCTGCTGCCACTGTCCATGAGGACTCGCGTGAGGTGGAATCCATCAATGATTGGGTCAAGGACTAGTGCGGCTGAACCGCCATGACGGATACTAGTCGGATAGTCCCTGCGATCCAAGGTGATCGGGCAGGACGACCATGGGTTGAATTTTGGGGCGACTGGCTCTATCGCATAGACGTCCCTGAGCGCACGTTTGCGCTCCTTCTTGGGGATATGGGTAACGTATATCATGTTCACCGTTTTAACCTGGGGGGGTACTTCTTCTGTTCCCCTGTGTTCGGTGGATGGGGCTCCTCGTCATTTAACTTGCCGGCCTGTTTAAAGACCCAACAACTTCTGTTGGTATGATTGGCTGGTTTATCGGGGGTGTCGTGGATCTCACATGGACGATCGAGTATGCGGTCCAAGCTGGATGAGCCCGGATTGTTCCTTTTAAATGACTTCTTCCGCTGGCCGGATTTGGAGCCACTGAATCCAGCGTTGACCGCCGTGTCATCGGTATTGTCACTGTTGTTTTGACGCTTGTGCCTGTTGCGTTGGGGCTTGCCGTTGCTATTTCTGGCTTCAGAGGTGCAAGGTTCGCTTGCATTATTATTGCTACGGGCTAGCCAGCTATCTTCACCCGTGCAAAAGCAGGTCATAAGTGCCGTGAGCGCTGCCATGGACTTCAGCTTTTCCCGGCCGAGGTGTCGGGCGAGCCATTCGTTGCGGATGCTATGCTTAAAGGCCGCTAGGGCTTCGGCGTCCGGACAGTCGACGATCTGGTTCTTTTTAGTTAGGAACCTAGTCTAGAATTTCCTGGCTGACTCTTCGGGCTGTTGAACTATGTGACTTAAGTCATCGGCATTCGGAGGTCGGAAGTATGTACCTTGGAAGTTGTCGCGGAAGGCATCTTCCAAGTCCTCCCAGCTGCCAATTGAGTTTTCAGGCAGGCTATTCAACCAGTGCCGAGCTGGTCCCTTGAGTTTTAGCGGGA
This sequence comes from Aegilops tauschii subsp. strangulata, assembly GCF_002575655.3. Taxonomy (NCBI): domain Eukaryota; kingdom Viridiplantae; phylum Streptophyta; class Magnoliopsida; order Poales; family Poaceae; genus Aegilops; species Aegilops tauschii. The sequence continues at coordinate 53,842,276 of NC_053039.3, forward strand.
GGTATTTGATGGCATGAAGATCATCATCGCGAGCCATATGAATATGGAGAAGAAAATCCTCAATCCATACCGCGGGATCTGTTGTTCCATCATATGATTCGATATTCATGGGTTTAAACCCTTCTGGGAATTCGTGTTACATTACTTCATCAGTGAAGCAGAGGGGCTGTGCAGCACCTCTATATCGGGCCAAGTCGCGACGTAGCTTGGATGGAGTCCATCTGCGGTTTTCAGCCCGGGCGTGATTATGCTTGTCACGTCCGGCTAGATAGCCGTCGTCGCGCGTCGGGGCCCGCCCCCCCGATCCGTAGATCGATCTGGTCTGACCTGCTCTACTATCCAGGTCTTGCCACAGGTCATATGTATATCCCCGAGCTGTTATATCTCTACCTTTACGGCGAGGTAGTATGGGCTGGTGTTCGGCTTGAGTTGCCGTTTTGTCCCGGCCACGAGGTGGTCAGTCAGCCGCATTACGTGCTGATGGTGCGGGCTCGAGGGCCACGACGTCAAATTAGGGTAGCAGTTTACACTTCGGGTAAATTTTGGTTGGGCGCTCGAGGCCGTATTTCTCGGCTGCCAGGACATTAGTCCACCTATCATTGAGCAGATTTTGATCAGCTTGAAGCTGCTGCTGCTTCTTTTTCAGGCTCCTTGCAGTGGCAATTAACCGGCGCTTAAAGCGCTCCTGTTCGAGAGGTTCCTCAGGTATGATAAAGTCTTCATCACCGAGGCTCACCTCGTCCTCGGAGAGTGGGAGATAATTAGTGTCCTCCAAGTCTTCGTTTACGGCCTGTTCGTCAGGGCTAACTTGCCCATCTCCCGATCGTCCTGTTCGAAATTTGGCTCGACGGGGTCTTCTTTGTCTTCGGCATCGTCCGGAGTGTTGTTGTCTCTTGTGCCGGTATTGTTGTCTTTTCCATGGTGTGATTTAGAGCGGTGCCGCTGACATCGGTGCTTTGGCTGTGTCAGGAGGTTTATCCACGACTGGATCTTCTTTATCATTGTCGTTACCCTTTTTGGGTGTGTCCACCATGTACACGTCATACGAAGAGGTGGCCGTCCAGCATCCGGTAAACGGTGAGTTTTCGGCCTGCTCCTCTCCGGCATCGTCGTCCATACCGTTGATGTCTTCGGAGCTGTAGTCGAGCATGTCTGTTAAGTCCTTGACAGCGGCTATGAAGTGGGTGGTGGGTGGGACGTAAAATTCCCCGCTCTCAGCCCCTAGTCCGGGCTGGGCATAGTTCGGACATTGCTCCTCTGTAATGACGAGGGATCGCATCAAGTCCAGAGCCTCGCTTAAAGGCGAGCTTTGGTCAGGGAGACGAAAATCTGTGGAGTACGGCGGGAAGGAAACTCCTTGGCCGAGCTCACACGATGCTGACTCCAAAGGTTCAGAGCCAGTGTCCGGAGAAGAGTCCGGCTTCATGGCGGTTGCCAGTGATCGATACTACTTCCTCCGGCTCTCCCGTACTGGGCTTAGTGGCCGCAGATAGTCCGGCGGGCTCAGTAATCCTGTCTTCGGACCTGGCGATGCGCTCCGGATCTAAGGCCAGAGCGCAGGTTGGGGTCGTGAACCCTTGGAAGTTCAAGTCTCCTCGGATATCACCGACATAGTCCAGATTTCCAAAACTAATCTGGTGACCTGGGGCGTAGCTGCCGATCTGCTCTAGATGGCCAAGCGAATTGGCCCGCAGTGCGAAGCCGCTGAACGCACTGATCTAGCCGGGGAGGAAAACCTCCCCCAGGGCAGCATTGTTGTAGACGACTGATGGAGCCATCGAACCTTCTGGTGATGATGCAGCAGAACTCTCAATGAAAGCACCAATGTCGGTGTCAAAACCGGTGGATCTCGGGTAGGGGGTCCCGAACTGTGCGTCTAAGGTCGATGGTAACAGGAGACGGGGGACACGATGTTTACCCAGGTTCGGGCCCTCTTGATGGAGGTAATACCCTACTTCCTGCTTGATTGGTCTTGATGAATATGAGGATTACAAGAGTTGATCTACCATGAGATCGTAATGGCTAAACCCTAGATGTCTAGCCTGTATGATTGTGATTGCCTCTACGGACTAAACCCTCCGGTTTATATACACCGGAGGGGCCTAGGGTTGTACAGAGTCGGTTTACAAAGGAAGGAATCTACATATCCGAGCGCCAAGCTTGCCATCCACGCAAAGGAGAGTCCCATCCGGACACGGGAAGAAGTCTTCTGTCTTGTATCTTCATAGCCCATTAGATCAGCCCATGTTACATAGTCCAGACGCGCGAGGACCCCTTAATCCAGGACTCCCTCAGTGACGTCGTCCACCTCACCTGAGCTGCTCCATCGACAGAAGCATCCACCAAACCAGACATCACGACTCCTGACGGTATTTCGCCGCCTTAGATCTCCTTCCCTGCCGCCGGCACCCACCGCAACGGCATCACCATCATCGACTCAGTAGATGAACCTGAGGAGTACACGGGTCCACAAGAGAGGTCGCATTCTTTTGTTTTTGCTTATGTTATGCATTGCTGAAAATTACCTGCTACTTTATCGTCCTGTTCACCTCTTAGACTCCAAGTCAGGTCCAAATTAATGTTCCAAATTGAGTTCTAAATTGGTTGTGGGGCACATATCGAGGTAGCAATGAATAGTATCTCTGTCTAATATCTGGTTCACTTAGGGTATGCCTATGTTGTTGTGGGAAACAAATAGTAAAGCAATCATCATTTGTCTTTTTATTAAATTAAAGCAATCATTAGCCTGCTATCATTATTTTTGGACCCATCCACTGGTTGTTACCATCACTCTAGATTTCTGCATGCTCTCCTTACATAATCTCACCATATTTTTTTCGTATGCATGTCAGATATTGTACACAGTCATGCTGAACATGTAGAGAAAAAGAGAAGAGTTTTGCGCGGCAGTACAATGTCATGCAGACATCGCTCCATGGTGGGTTCAATGGCAAACCCTCACTACTAGGAAAAAGGCTACTAGTAGCGCGCTATAGCTAAAAGTTAGTAGTAGCGCGGTTAGTAGTAGCGTGTGTGCCACCCGCGCTACTGCTATTATAGACCCGCGCTACTACTAACGAAATAGTAGTAGCATGTCTATAGTGCCAACACTACTAGTATCCCAAATACTAGTAGCGTGCCATTTTTTCCCACGCTAGTACTAGATTATTATGGATTAAAAAAACCTGCCAATTCCATTCTATCACACCTTTGCCGTATCTACTCACAGTTTCTCATTGTAGTAGCAGCTCATGTATAATTCCTATTACATAGTGTTGTGCGTAGCAACTTGGTAAGCAGCTACCTACTTAAGTTGTTATGGTCCGATTCGAAAATTGGATCACTCGTCAATATGCGGCACCTGCCCGGCCTGATCTCGTGGCCTGTAGCTGCGGCGAAACACACTGGGTAGCCTCGATGAGCCACATCTGACCGACGGCAACCGTCTCCAGCAGGCCCCGGTCGAGGTCGTCCTCGTGCCTCGCCACCAGCGGACGGAGGAAGCCATCGTACAAGTGCCCCGCACCCTGAAACCCGAACATCATTAAGATTCAGATTCAGATTTGGCCACACACCAAATCAAGTGTATCTGAATGTTGATCATCTCTCGGGCTCGGGGTGTCTGGTCGACTGCTTACCCATGTGCTGGGGTGCCAGAGGTAGAGGACGTGCGGCAGCTTTGCTTCTCCGTGCACCGGCTGCCACAACACCGTGGATGGTGCCACGACACCGTTGAGTCCACGAACGTTTCGACGACCGTCAGCATCACCAACAGAACCCTGCAGCATTACCAACAGAGGTTCAGAAACTTCAGATTCTTCAGAAGAATGACACAAAAAAACAATGCAGTACATGTCGATGTCGTAATGCACAACTGAAGCTACAAGCTATTTCCTGAAGTGCAGAGAATAGTTATATAAGAATGCATATAGATTTGACAAGTCCATAGAAAAACATAATGTCCAAAAGAAACACATAATCAGGCAACCACATAATCGGTTAACTTCTATTTACTCCCAATCAAATAACATCAAAATCAACACATTAGCGTTGGACCTCGACACAACACACAAGGGGTGCAAAAGAGGCTGACTGAGATCATAAAGAAATATATAAGGACCAAGACAATCATATTTCAATCCAGACATATACGAGGACATATCATAACACACATACAAAGTAGCAAGAAACTGATAATATAGTTTCTAGAATCATCTGCAAAGAGAACGACATTGGTACGATGATGAATTTACAATGTTTAGTCTTAGCCAACACAACATACAACCTTTACAACCTTCAAATATAATAATTTAAGCTTTGACCAATGTTTTATACAGAAGTAGGTAGTCCAAAAAGCTTCAGGCTATTTTCTGTAACAGCATTAATTTCTGGCTGCAAATGCAAATTTGAAGAAGAAAACTAAAAGTTGAGTCAACAGATCTGCTGCTTCATTTCGAAATTCAGATAGCAGGTATGGTCTCATTTCTATTTATTTAATAGCATTTAAGCCTTGCCCAGAATTGCATATTGCTTATTAGTATATTTCATACAATCTAGATTATAAGAATTAGGCATAGACCTTTTAAAAATTCAGTGGGAACCACTGTTCAAATTATAAGAATTGGACCAGCGTTAGCTCATTAATGTTGAGGCGCACGCAAGGAGGTCACCGTAGCCCCACGAACACAGGAGCATGGGAACGCTGATGGTGAGGCTGCCGGGACGACGGACATTAGTTCGTACTAAAGTCCGACTGTCTGACAACCAACATCGATTTTAAGTTTATATCACTCAGACTGCATATAAAATAGATAAGACATGCTGGATCGGTTTTCCTCAATTAAATATAGTAACTGTTATGGAAGCAGTCATAGTGTACATTGTACACTAAAGCAATCGTTTCTTTCAGCTTGAACAGAGACACCAAAAAAAGGAAGGAGGAAGTACCAATCACGCACTTACCTTCTAAAAAAACCAGATATTCGGCATTGAAACGAGTGCAAGCAATCTGAATAATTTCCTTATCAATGCCAAGTTCTGGCCCACCAAACTGGTTGCATGGGAAAGCAAAGATCTCAAAACCTGTAGTCAGATAAATTTGTTAGCATAACATATCATAACTCAAAATCAAGGGCTAATCATATGCAGATAGATCATACCCTGGTCCTTGTACTTCTCGTAAGTTCCGTGTAGTTTGAATTGGTCAAGCCACTGCAGTAGTCGTTACTAGTTACATGCAACGATTATCTTTTTTATTATAACAGAATGTCCATCCTTTCATTACTTGACTTACATCTCTCGACATGTGCAAAATTAGATGAAACTGGAACACTAATCAATGTCACAAAACTTATATGCACAACAATTCTGGTTTTCCAACTTGCCGACGACGGCCCGACCGAATCTGTCCGCGCCCTCCTCGAGGTTGGAGAAGTCATCACCGAGGTCCGGAATGCAGTCGTGCCACTCCTCACGGTCGGCGGGGGAGATGAGGAGCGTCGCGCCAGCGTCCACCGCGAAGTCGGACCCTATCACCATCACAGAGAAGTCGCTCCCGCCGCCGCTGCTGGAGACTAATGCGAGGGCCATGGCCGCCCCTCCTACCCCAGAGTCCCTAATAGAGGGGAGGCGCGGAAGCACGGGGAGGTGTTGGATGGCGACAAGGCTGCCGAAATTGATCGGAATTCGAACACCTGAGATCCCTGCCTTAGTCAGGCTGCTTTTAGTGGAAGCAAACTAAGCGTGCCCTACTCACAAATTAGAATTTTGGTAGCGATAACCTAGGATTTTTTGAAGTGTTTCATAAAACGAAAACATCACACGAACTACCAAGTATCTACTATCATCCTATTGATTATTTCTTCTTAGGTACCTAGGCAAACATCTATGTTATATCTTGCAACATAACTTCAGTGAAACTAAAACATAATCCACAAAGATGGAGGTATCTAGGGAGCATGTGTCTATATGAGTACTTTAATGTTAATGGTAGCTAAAATTTGAACTGCAGTGGACTTCCTTTTCACCCCCAACTGTTAGCTCCCAAACCACTACTACTGTCAACGACCCCATAGCTAGCTTGATCTATTAATATGTCGCTGTTCCCATGCCACACCTTCTGAACTACAGCCGACAACCGCCGCCGAGACTGTTAACATGAGGCAAAATTGGATATATAAAATTTTTAGGTAATCCTAGGGTGAGCAGATACTCAAGTAGTCTGCGTAATCCCAACCTCTACTCATTCCTAGTCTTTGTAGTTTACTAGCAATTGGCATAAATCAGTCAATTTGTTAGGCATAAATGGCCCAAAGCAAAGCAACAGGAGGTCCAACTTACATATATGTGTTGAGCTGGCGGACAAAGCTCAAGAAGTTGTTGTGCTTGAAGTACCTCGGCAACAGCACGGTGCCGAAGAGGTGGGGGTCCAGACGAGGTTTTGTTGGTGGCGCTCCTGGAGACGACGGCATCCATGGCGGGGTCATCGACCATGTCGTAGGTAGTGGCGAGGAACGGCGTGGGCCCGGCATCGCCCAGCCCGTCCACTGGCCTCGGTGCCCCGCCGCCGGCGGCCGCCAGGGACGGGCAGGGGCGGCCCTCCACCTTCACCGGACTCATCATCCGATGGCTCATGGCAGCAAAGCCCACCTACAGCAGACGACGTGGTGGTGGACTGTCTTGCTAGTGCTCGCCGGTGGCGAGTGGGTTGGGACAGGAGAGGAGGTGGAAGAGAGGCCGGTGATAACCCACAAGTATAGGGGATCGCAACAGTTTTCGAGGGTATAGTATTCAACCCAAATTTATTGATTCGACACAAGGGGAGCCAAAGAATATTCTCAAGTATTAGCAGTTGAGTTGTCAATTCAACCACATCTGGATAACTTAGTATCTGCAGCAAAGTATTTAGTAGCAAAGTAATATGGAAGTAACGGTAACGGTAGCAAAAGTAATATTTTTGGGTTTTGTAGTGCTTGTAACAGTAGCAACGGAAAAGTAAATAAGCAAAGAACAATATGTGAAAAGCTCGTAGGCATTGGATCGGTGATGGAGAATTATGCCGGATGCGGTTCATCACGTAACAATCATAACATAGGGTGGCACAGAACTAGCTCCAATTCATCAATGTAATGTAGGCATGTATTCCGAATATAGTCATACGTGCTTATGGAAAAGAACTTGCATGACATCTTTTGTCCTACCCCCGTGGCAGCGGGGTCCTAGCGGAAACTAAGGGATATTAAGGCCTCCTTTTAATAGAGTACCGGACCAAAGCACTAACACATAGTGAATACATGAACTCCTCAAACTATGGTCATCACCGGGAGTGGTCCCGATTATTGTCACTTTGGGGTTGCCGGAGCATAACACATAGTAGGTGACTATAGACTTGCAAGATAGGATCAAGAACTCACATATATTCATGAAAACATAATAGGTTCAGATCTGAAATCATGGCACTCGGGCCCTAGTGACAAGCATTAAGCATAGCAAAGTCATAGCAACATCAATCTCAGAACATAGTGGATACTAGGGATCAAACCCTAACAAAACTAACTCGATTACATGATAAATCTCATCCAACCCATCACCGTCCAGCAAGCCTATGATGGAATTACTCACGCACGGCGGTGAGCATCATGCAATTGGTGATGGAGGATGGTTGATGATGACGATGGCGACGGATTCCCCTCTCCGGAGCCTCGAACGGACTCCAGATCAGCCCTCCCGAGAGGTTTTAGGGCTTGGCGCGGCTCCATATCGTAAAACACGATGAATCCTTCTCTCTGATTTTTTTCTCACCGAACACGAATATATGGAGTTGGAGTTGAGGTCGGTGGAGCAACAGGGGGCCCACGAGGCAGGGGGGCGCGCCCAGGGGGCAGGCACGCCCCCACCCTCGTGGACAGGTGGTGGGCCCCCTGGCCTTGATTCTTCTTCCAGTATTTTTAATATTTTCCAAAAATAAGTTCTGTGGAGTTTCAGGTCATTCCGAGAACTTTTGTTTCTGCACATAAATAACACTATGGCAATTCTGCTGAAAACAGCGTCAGTCCGGGTTAGTTCCATTCAAATCATGCAAGTTAGAGTCCAAAACAAGGGCAAAAGTGTTTGGAAAAGTAGATAAGACGGAGACGTATCAACTCCCCCAAGCTTAAACCTTTGCTTGTCCTCAAGCAATTCAGTTGAGAAACTGAAAGTGATAAAGAAAAACTTTTACAAACTCTGTTTGCTCTTGTTGTTGTAAATATGTAAAGCCAGCATTTAAGTTTTTAGCAAAGATTATGACTAACCACATTCACAATAACTCTTAGGTCTCATGTTTACTCATGTCAATGGCATAATCAACTCGCGAGCAATAATAATAAATCTCGGATGACAACACTTTCTCAAAACAACCATAATATGATATAATAAGATGGTATCTCGCTAGCCCTTTCTGAGACCGCAAAACATAAATGCAGAGCACCTTTAAAGATCAAGGACTGTCTAAACATTGTAATTCATGGTAAAAGAGATCCAGTCATAGTCATACCCCATATAAATTAATAGTAATGGATGCAAATGACAGCTGTGCTCTCCAGCTGGTGCTTTTTAATAAGAGGGTGATGACTCAACATGAAAATAAATAGATAGGCCCTTCGCAGAGGGAAGCAGGGATTTGTAGAGGTGCCAGAGCTCGATTTTAAAGCAGAGATAAATAATATTTTGAGCGGCATACTTTCATTGTCAACATAACAACCAAGAGATGGCGATATCTTCCATGCTACACACATTATAGGCGATTCCCAAACAGAATGGTAAAGTTTATACTCCTCCTCCACCAACAAGCATCAATCCATGGCTTGCTCGAAACAACGAGTGCCTCCAACTAGCAACAGTCACAGGGGGAGTTTTGTTTGCAATTATTTTGATTTGATTTGCATAAAGCATGGGACTGGGCATCCCGGTGACCAGCCATTTTCTCGTGAGTGAGGAGCGGAGTCCACTCCTCTTGAGAATAACCCGCCTAACATGGAATATAAGGACAACCCTAGTTGATACATGAGCTATTTGAGCATACAAAACAGAATTTCATTTGAAAGTTTGGAGTTTGGCACATACAAATTTACTTGGAACGGCAGGTAGATACCGCATATAGGAAGGTATAGTGGACTCATATGGAATAACTTTGGGGTTTAAGGGATTAGATGCACAAGCAGTATTCCCGCTTAGTACAAGTGAAGGCTAGCAAAAGACTGGGAAGCGACCAACTAGAGAGCGACAACAGTCATGAACATGCATTAAAATTAATAAACATTGAGTGCAAGCATGAGTAGGATATAATCCACCATGAACATAAATATCGTGGAGGCTATGTTGATTTTGTAGAGCTATTCGAGGGAGTGCGGCGGCGTATCCGATTATGGAAAATATCGGCCAGCCGAGAGGGTGCACGAGAGGCTTGGGCCATGGTGAAAACACGGCATACTGATAACCCACAAGTATAGGGGATCGCAACAGTTTTCGAGGGTAGAGTATTCAACCCAAATTTATTGATTCGACACAAGGGGAGCCAAATAATATTCTCAAGTATTAGCAGTTGAGTTGTCAATTCAACCACACCTGGATAATTTAATATCTACAACAAAGTGTTTAGTAGCAAAGTAGTATGATAGTAACGGTAACGGTAGCAAAAGTAATATTTTTGGGTTTTGTAGTGATTGTAATAGTAGCAACGGAAAAGTAAATAAGCGGAGAACAATATGTGAAAAGCTCGTAGGCATTGGATCAGTGATGGAGAATTATGCCGGATGCGATTATTCATGCAACAGTTATAACATAGGGTGACACAGAACTAGCTCCAATTCATCAATGTAATGTAGGCATGTATTCCGAATATAGTCATACGTGCTTATGGAAAAGAACTTGCATGACATCTTTTGTCCTACCCTCTCGTGGCAGCGGGGTCCTAATGGAAACTAAGGGATATTAAGGCCTCCTTTTAATAGAGCACCGGACCAAAGCATTAATACATAGTGAATACATGAACTCCTCAAACTACGCTCATCACCGGGAGTGGTCCTGATTATTGTCACTTCGGGGTTGCCGGATCATAGCACATAGTAGGCGACTATAGACTTGCAAGATAGGATCAAGAACTCACATATATTCATGAAAACATAATAGGTTCAGATCTGAAATCATGGCACTCGGGCCCTAGTGACAAGCATTAAGCATAGCAAAGTCATAGCAACATCAATCTCAGAACATAGTGGATACTAGGGATCAAACCCTAACAAATCTAACTCAATTACATGATAAATCTCATCCAACCCATCACCGTTCAGCAAGCCTACGATGGAATTACTCACGCACGGCGGTGAGCATCATGAAATTGGTGATGGAGGATGGTTGATGATGATGATGGCGATGGATTCCCCTCTGCGGAGCCCCGAACGGACTCCAGATCAGCCCTCCCGGGAGAGTTTAGGGCTTGGCGGCGGCTCCATATCGTAAAACACGATGAATCTTTCTCTGTGATTTTTCTCTCCCCGAACACGAATATATAGAGTTGGAGTTGATGTCGGTGGAGCTCCAGGGGGCCCACGAGGCAGGGGGCGCGCCCTGGGGGGCCGGCGGGCCTCCCACCCTCGTGGATAGGGTGTGGGCCCCCTGGCCTTGATTCTTTCGCCAACATTTTTTATTATTTCTAAAAATAATCTCCGTGAAGTTTCAGGTCATTCCGAGAACTTCTGTTTCTGCACAAAGATAACACGATGGCAATTCTGCTGAAAACAGCGCCAATCCGGGTTAGTTCCATTCAAATCATGCAAGTTATAGTCCAAAACAAGTGCAAAAGTGTTTGGAAAAGTAGATACGACGGAGACGTATCAACTCCCCCAAGCTTAAACCTTTGCTTGTCCTCAAGCAATTCAGTTGATAAACTAAAAGTGATAAAGAAAAACTTTTACAAACTCTGTTTGCTCTTGTTGTTGTAAATATGTAAAGCCAGCATTCAAGTTTTCAACAAAGATTATGAACTAACCATATTCACAATAACATTTAGGTCTCATGTTTGCTCATATCAATGACATAATCAACTAGCGAGCAATAATAATAAATCTCAGATGACAACACTTTCTCAAAACAATCATGATATGATATAACAAGATGGTATCTCGCTAGCCCTTTCTGAGACCGCAAAACATAAATGCAGAGCACCTTTGAAGATCAAGCACTGACTAAACATTGTAATTCATGGTAAAAGAGATCCAGTCATAGTCATACCCAATATGAATTAATAGTAATGGATGCAAATGACAGCGGTGCTCTCCAGCTGGTGCTTTTTAATAAGAGGGTGATGACTCAACATAAAGGTAAATAGATAGGCCCTTCGGAGAGGGAAGCAGCGATTTGTAGAGGTGCCAGAGCTCGATTTTGAAATAGAGATAAATAATATTTTGAGCGGCATACTTTCATTGTCAACATAACAACCGAGAGATGGCGATATCTTCCATGCTACACACATTATAGGCGGTTCCCAAATAGAATGGTAAAGTTTATACTCCCCCTCCACCAACAAGCATCAATCCATGGCTTGCTCCAAACAACGAGTGCCTCCAACTAACAAGAGTCCCGGGGGAGTTTTGTTTGCAATTATTTTGATTTGGTTTGCATAAAGCATGAGACTGGGCATCCCGGTGACCAGCCATTTTCTCGTGAGTGAGGAGCGGAGTCCACTCCTCTTGAGAATAACCCGCCTAGCATGGAAGATACAGACATCCCTAGTTGATACATGAGCTATTCGAGCATACAAAACAGAATTTCATTTGAAGGTTTAGAGTTTGGCACATACAAATTTACTTGGAACGGCAGGTAGATACCACATATAGGAAGGTATAGTGGACTCATATGGAATAACTTTGGGGTTTAAGGGATTGCATGCACAAGCAGTATTCCTGCTTAGTACAAGTGAAGGCTAGCAAAAGACTGGGAAGCGACCAACTAGAGAGTGACAACAGTCATGAACATGCATTAAAATTAATAAACATTGAGTGCAAGCATGAGTACGATATAATCCACCATGAACATAAATATCATGAAGGCTATGTTGATTCCTTTCAACTACATGTGTGAACATGTGCCAAGTCAAGTCACTTAAATCATTCAAAGGAGGATACCACCCCACTATACCACATCACAACCATTTTAATAGCATGTTGGCACGCAAGGTAAACCATTATAACTCATATCTAATCAAGCATGGCACGAGCAACTATGATCTCTAATTGTCATTGCAAACATGTTTATTCATAATAGGCTGAATCAAGAACGATGAACTAATCATATTTACATAAACAAGAGAGGTCGAGTTCATACCAGCTTCTCTCATCTCAATCAGTCCATCATATATCGTCATAATTGCCTTTCACTTGCACGACCGAACGATATGAATAATAATAAGAGTGCACGTGCATTGGACTAAGCTGGAATCTGCGAGCATTCAATAAACAGGAGAAGACAATGCAATATGGGCTCTTGGTTAAATCAACAATAATGCATATAAGAGCCACTTCAACAATTTAATTGTGGTCTTCTCCTATCGACCCCCAAAGAAAAGAAAAGAAATAAAACTATTTACATGAGAAAGCTCCCAACAAGCAAAAGAAGAACATGAAATCTTTTTGGGTTTTCTTTTAATTATTTCTACTACAGCTAGAAAGTAAATTAGCTAAACGCTACAACTAATTTTTTTTGATTTTTCTTAAGATTTAACAAACACACAAGAAGAAAGCAAGAAAAAGAAAATAAACTAGAATGGATATTACAGTGAAAAAGTATGAGCACCAACATTTGGCAATGAGTGTGTGAACATGAATGTAACGTCGGTGAGAAATACGTACTCCCCCAAGCTTAGGCTTTTGGCTCATGTTGGTTTATTGCCACGGATGATATGGCGGATATCCAAAGTTGTAGTTGGGGTCGTACTGAGATGCAGAAGACTCTGATTGCCACTGGTAATTAGACTGTCGTGGAAGATCAAATTGTGGTACCGGCTCTGGCTCTGTGGCTGACGTAGGGTTCCGGTAGGAGTGAATGGCCGCCAGCGGAACGAGATACGGGCCTATAGACAAATCAAACAAAGAAGGAGCAGGCAAGGTAATAGTCTCAGGGTGATGTTTATCAAAAAATAATTTGTATTTAAGGGCCCCTTCCCTATTCTTAACAATAACGTCATGTGCTACCATACTCTTATAATCTAAATAAGCAGTAGGCAGCAATTTTTCTTCTTTTTCGTAATGCCTAATAGGTAAGTTATAGTATGCAGCAAGGCGTGAAGCGTAAATACCTCCAAAGATGGGGCCCTTTGTATGGTTTAGACTTAACCGTTTGGCAATAATGCCGCCCATACTAACAGAGTTATCATAGAATAAACCATGGAACAAAATAATAATATCAGGAACACTAAGGTTTCCACAGTTTCCGTGACCAATTAAGCAACGACTAGCAAATATTGCAAAGAAGCATAAAACAGGAAAATGTATGCTAGTGATTCTTGCATCGGAAACCTTCCTAGTTTCCCCTACAGTAATAGTGTCAATAAACCCATCCACATCTTTACGATGTGGTTCCTCTAAACTACCCTCGAAAGGTATTTTGCAAACCCTGCAAAATTCATCTAGCGACATCTTCTTAACCACATCATATAAATGAAACTCTACTGAAGGAGGTGATTCCTTAGGATAATAGTAGAAGTTTTGCACAAAAGTATTGGTGAGTAAGAGATACTGTTCGCGTTGGTCGCGGAGGAAGTCGGTGAGGCCTGCATTCTCAGCCAATTCATAAAAATCATCATAAATCCCGGCTGATCTCAAGAAATCATCGGAAGGCCATTCACATGGCCGAACCTCCGCGGTGTGAGGCAAATTATATTTGGGCCTCTCTGCTTCTTCACTTTGCTTTTCCTTCGAGCTTTGGCTCGATGAGCCCCTCAAAAATCTCTTCATTATTTTTCTGAAAAATTCTGAAATTTTTAGTAAGTTCAAATAAAGTGAACCAAGCTCAACAAAATTGATAGCAACTACTCCTACAAGTGCCTAGAGACTATATCAAGCATTAGAACTACTTGGAACCATATAAATTTGACATGCAAGCTCAAGGACGTGGTCACCTAGGCAGCACAAATTTGCAATGAATAAAGCACTAGAACAAAAACTGATTGGACCAATGGAGGAGTCACATACCAAGGAACAATCTCCCAAAGCAGTTTTGTGAGAGGTGCTTTGAACAAGGAGATCGAAGATCGCAGCAAAATGAGCTAGAACTCGTGCTTGAGCTGGATGGTGATTTTTTTGGGAGGAAGAAGAAGTGTGTGGGTGCAGGAATAAGTGGAGGGGAGCCACCATGGGCCCACGAGGCAGGGGGCGCGTCCTGTAGGGGTGGGCACGCCCTGCACCCTCGTGGCCAGGTGCTTGCTCCCCCTGTTGTGTTCTCAATGCCAGATATTCTCAAATATTCCAGAAAAAAGTCATATTTTAATTTCAGGGCATTTGGAGAACTTTTATTTTCGGGGTATTTTTATATTGCATGGATAAATCAGAAAACAGACAGAAAAATACTATTTTTACTTTATTCCAACTAAATAACAGAAAGTAGAGAGAGGGTACAGAAGGTTGTGCTTTCTAACTTCATCCATCTCATGCTCATCAAAAGGAATCCACTAAGAAGGTTGATCAGGTCTTGTTAACAAACTCATTCCGAATAACATGGAACCGGAGAAATTTCGAATAACACTATGTTACCTCAACGGGGATATGCACATCCCCTATAATAAAAATATCATATTTCTTCTTGACAGTAGGAAGAGGAAATTCAAAACCTCCAAAAATAATCGATGGAATTTTTCCAATAGAGTTGATACTATGAACTTGAGGTTGTTTCCTCGGAAAGTGTACCGTATGCTCATTACCATTAACATGAAAAGTGACATTGCCTTTGTTGCAATCAATAACAGCCCCTGCAATATTCAAAAAGGGTCTTCCAGGAATAATAGACATACTATTGTCCTCGGGAATATCAAGAATAACAAAGTCCGTTAAAATAGTAACGTTCGCAACAACAACAGGCACATCCTCACAAATACCGACAGGTATAGCAGTTGATTTATCAGCCATTTGCAAAGATATTTCAGTAGGTGTCAACTTATTCAAGTCAAGTCTACGATATAAAGAGAGAGGCATAACACTAACACCGGCTCCAAGATCACATAAAGCAGTTTTAACATAGTTTCTTTTAATGGAGCATGGTATAGTGGGTACTCCTGGATCTCCAAGTTTCTTTGGTATTCCGCCCTTAAAAGTGTAATTAGCAAGCATGGTGGAAATTTCAGCTTCCGGTATCTTTCTTTTATTAGTAACAATTTCTTTCATGTACTTAGCATAAGGATTCATTTTGAGCATATCAATTAATCGCATACGCAAAAAGATAGGTCTAATCATTTCAGCAAAGCGCACAAAATCCTCATCATCCTTTTTCTTGGATGGTTTGGGAGGAAAAGGCATGGGTTTCTGAACCCATGGTTCTCTTTCTTTACAATGTTTCCTAGCAACAAAGTCTCTCTTATCATAACGTTGATTCTTTGATTGTGGGTTTATCAAGATCAACAGCAGGTTCAATTTCTACATCATTGTCATTGCTAGGTTGAGCATCATCATGAACATCATCATTAACATTATCACTAGGTTCATGTTCATTACCAGATTGTGTTTCAGCATCAGAAATAGAAATATCATTTGGATTCTCAGGTGGTTCAACAATAGGTTCACTAGAAGCATGCAAAGTCCTATCATTTTTCTTTTTCTTCTTTTTAGAAGAACTAGGTGCATCTACATTATTTCTCTGAGAATCTTGCTCAATTCTCTTAGGATGGCCTTCAGGATACAAAGGTTCCTGAGTCATTTTACCAGTTCTAGTTGCCACCCTAACAGCATAATCATTATTCTTACTATTTAATTCATTGAGCAAATCATTTTGAGCTTTAAGTACTTGTTCTACTTGAGTGGTAACCATAGAAGCATGTTTACTAATGAGTTTAAGTTCGCCTTTAACTCTAGACATATAATCACCCAAGTGTTCAATCATATAAGCATTTTGTTTTAATTGTCTACCAAAATAAGCATTAAAATCTTCTTCCTTAACCATAAAGTTATCAAACTCATCCAAACATTGGCTAGGTAGGAGGGATTTCAGCTTTATCATATCTATAGAGAGAATTTACCTTTACTACCTGTGTCGGGTTATCAAGACCATGTGCTTCTTCAATAGGTGATGAATTAAGACCATAAATTTCTTCAACAGGCGGTAAATTAAGACCATATATTTCTTCAATGGGAGGTAAATTCTTAACATCTTAAGCTTTAATACCTTTTTATTTCATAGATTTCTTTGCCTCTTGCATATCTTCAGGACTGAGAAATAGAACACCCCTCTTCTTCGGAGTTGGTTTAGGAATAGGCTCAGGAGTTGGCTCAGGAAGCGTCCAATTATTTTCATTTGTCAACATATTATTCAATAGAATTTCAGCTTCATCCGGTGTTCTTTCCCTGAAAATAGAACCAGCACAACTATCCAGGTAATCTGTGGAAGCATCAGTTAGTCCATTATAAAAGATATCAAGTATTTCATTTTTCTTAAGAGGATGATTAGGCAAAGCATTAAGTATTTGGAGAAGCCTCCCCCAAGCTTGTGGGAGACTCTCTTCTTCAATTTGCACAAAATTATATATTTCTCTTAAGGCAGCTTGTTTCTTATGAGCGGGGAAATATTTAGCAGAGAAGTAATAAATCATATCCTGGGGACTACGCACACAACCAGGATCAAGAGAATTAAACCATATCTTAGCATCACCCTTTAATGAGAACGGAAATATTTTGAGAATGTAAAAGTTGCAAGCTCTCTCATCATTAGTGAACAGGGTGGCTATATCATTTAATTTAGTAAGATATGCCACAACAGTTTCAGATTCATAGCCATAAAAAAGATCAGATTCAACCAAGGTAATTATATCAGGATCAACAGAGAATTCATAATCCTTATCAGTAACACACATAGGTGAAGTAGCAAAAGCAGGGTCAGGTTTCATTCTAGCATTAAGAGATTGCTGCTTCCATTTAGCTAATAACTTCTTTAGACCATATCTATCATTGCAAGCTAAAATAGCTCTAGCAGCTTCTTCATCCATAACATAACCCTCAGGAACAACAGGCAATTCATATTTATTAGGGGAAGAGTCTTCATCATCACTCTCATCAATATTATCAGTTTGAATAATTTCATTCTCCCTAGCCCTAGCAAGTTGTTCATCAAGAAATTAAACAAGTGGCACAGTAGTATCAAGCATAGGAGTAGTTTCATCATAAGTATCATGCATAGCAGAAGTGGCATCATCAATAACATGCGACATATCAGAATGTATAGCAGAAGCAGGTTTAGGTGTCGCAAGCTTACTCAAAACAGAAGGTGAATCAAGTACAGAGCTAGATGGTAGTTCCTTACCTCCCCTCGTAGTTGAGGGATAAATTGTTGTTTTCGCGTCTTTCAAGTTCTTCATAGTGACCAGCAGATATAAATCCCAAGTGACTCAAAGAATAGAGCTATGCTCCCCGGCAACGGCGCCAGAAAATAGTCTTGATAACCCACAAGTATAGGGGATTGCAACAATTTTCGAGGGTAGAGTATTCAACCCAAATTTATTGATTCGACACAAGGGGAGCCAAAGAATATTCTCAAGTATTAGCAGTTGAGTTGTCAATCCAACCACACCTGGATAACTTAGTATCTGCAGCAAAGTATTTAGTAGCAAAGTAATATGGAAGTAACGGTAACGGTAGCAAAAGTAATATTCTTGGGTTTTGTAGTGATTGTAACAGTAGCAACGGAAAAGTAAATAAGCAAAGAACAATATGTGAAAAGCTCGTAGGCATTGGATCGGTGATGGAGAATTATGCCGGATGCGGTTCATCACGTAACAATCACAACATAGGGTGACACAGAACTAGCTCCAATTCATCAATGCAATGTAGGCATGTATTCCGAATATAGTTGTACGTGCTTATGGAAAAGAACTTGCATGACATCTTTTGTCCTACCCTCCCGTGGCAGCGGGGTCCTAGCGGAAACTATGGGATATTAGGCCTCCTTTTAATAGAGTACCGGACCAAAGCATTAACACATAGTGAATACATGAACTCCTCAAACTATGGTCATCACCGGGAGTGGTCCCGATTATTGTCACTTCAGGGTTGCCGGGTCATAACACATAGTAGGTGACTATAGACTTGCAAGATAGGATCAAGAACTCACATATATTCATGAAAACATAATAGGTTCAGATCTGAAATCATGGCACTCGGGCCCTAGTGACAAGCATTAAGCATAGCAAAGTCATAGCAACATCAATCTCAGAACATAGTGGATACTAGGGATCAAACCCTAACAAAACTAACTCGATTACATGATAAATCTCATCCAACCCATCACCGTCCAGCAAGCCTACGATGGAATTACTCACGCACGGCGGTGAGCATCATGAAATTGGTGATGGAGGATGGTTGATGATGACGACGGCGATGGATTCCCCTCTCCGGAGCCCCGAACGGACTCCAGATTAGCCCTCCCGAGAGGTTTTAGGGCTTGGGGGCGGCTCCGTATCGTAAAATGCGATTCATCCTTCTCTCTGATTTTTTTCTCCCCGAACACGAAAGGAGTTGGAGTTGAGGTCGGTGGAGCAACAGGGGCCCACGAGGCAGGGGGCGCGCCAGGGGGGCAGGCGCGCCCCCACCCTCATGGACAGGTGGTGGGCCCCCTGGCCTTGATTCTTCTTCCAGTATTTTTAATATTTTCCAAAAATAAGTTCCGTGGAGTTTCAGGTCATTCCGAGAACTTTTGTTTCTGCACATAAATAACACCGTGGCAATTCTGCTGAAAACAGCGTCAGTCCGGGTTAGTTCCACTCAAATCATGCAAGTTAGAGTCCAAAACAAGGGCAAAAGTGTTTGGAAAAGTAGATACGACGGAGACGTATCAGCCGGCGACAAGTGGGTTGGGACTTTTGAGAGGAGGAGAGGAGGTGGGAGCGGAGACGGGATTGGGGATCTGGATCGGGCGTTGAGTGTTTTTTTAGACATGTCGTGGGATGGTTGGTGGGGTGGGAGCAGATGCAGTTAGCGTGGGGTTTATAACCCGTGCTACTACTATCAACTTAGTAGTAGCGTGGGTTTATAACCTACGCTACTACTACGGCTTGTCCCGGGAGGCACGGTGGAAATCACTTAGTAGTAGCGAGTGGTAGAAACCCGCGCTACTACTATCAACTTAGTAGTAGCGGGGGGTAAAAACCCGCGCTACTAGTAAGTAGCAGTAGCGAGGGGTATAAACCCGCGCTACTAGTAAGCATCTGCCTATAAGCTTTTCCCTAGTAGTGCCTCCGCCCTCTCCAGGTTGTAATCTGGAGGAAGATATCTGTTCTGAGACGGATTCTGACGCAGCGGACCACTCCTATTTACCCCCAAGGTGTTTGCTCTACCTTGGCATGATGATGTTAGTCATATCATGCATATGTTGCCTTGGAGTGCCTACTTTTGACATCATATATGTCATCTGCTTAGTTTAGACATGTTCTATAATGCCACCTATTTAGTTTCTATATCATATATGGGAATTATGCAGTCTTATGTCTTTTAGCCAGCCATAATATATGTGAAATGTGCAATGCCATCCTGTTTAACCAGGCATCATATATTTGATTGATATCTTGCCCATCCTTTTCTTCATTACATTTCCATTTGTCGACAATGTTTGTACATTAAACTACTCTTCCTGTGAATCAACCATTTGGCTGGGAGATGGAAAAATCTGGAGTGAAAACAAGGCCTTCAGAGCAGACAGTGCTACCTGTCGAAGCAGATCTCTTGTTGGGTCCCGATAGCTCCTCAGAGATGGATTCAGAGACAGATGACCAGTCATACTCCCGCACCGAGGTGTATGCTCTAACTTGGCACAGTTATACTGCTCATATCATGCATATGGTGTCTTGCATTGCATAGTTTAGACATCATATACGCAATATTCAACACCATGTTCTTAGTTCAGACATCATATATGCGAATGCCCTGTGCTTAGCATATAAATCACATATGTGAATTAAATCATGCGATCCTGATTACTTAGATAACATGTATGTGAATTATGTCATGCGATCATGTTTAGTTATTCATCATATCTTTGAATTACATTATGCTATGCTATCTAGTTTAGATAGACATCATATATGTGAAATTATGTCATGCTATCCGTTTTAGTTAAACAATATACATGTCAACTATTTCATGTCCTCTTTTTTCCACACTATCTATTGCATCTGTCTCTCAACAATGTCTGTACATTCAACTATGTTTCCTGTTTATCAGCCATTTGAATTGGAGCGGGTGATGCCAGTATCTAGCAGAGTGAAAACACGGTCTTCAAATAAAACAGTGCTACCTCTTAGTGGAGATAGCACCCCGGTTGTACATGCACGAGAACCAGCCCTACCACACATAACCCAAACTCTCGTACATTGTACCCCTACTGCGATGGACAGAGAACCAGCTTCACCCAATCTAACCCCAACCCCAGTAGATAGTAACCTAGTTCCTGTTGACACAACACCATCTCCACCACAGAGCTCCCAAACAAGAGCAGATAGTAAGGCAGCTCCAGTGCCCAAAGGGCCAGTACTACCACGGCGAACCCCAACTCCACCAGTTAGTACGCCTATTCCTGTGGAGGAAGCACAACCAGACAGTCGTAGTTTAGCATCTATCGCATTTGATGTTGTTAAATTCTATGTGCTTATCTTCCCATCTTGTAAATATTATATTGAAGATGAAGGAAAATGCCAGTTGCAGGTGTTTGTCCAGGAGTTATGTGTAAGTAATGTTATTCATGACAATTACTTTGCTTTGTCCCATACATTTTACCTCCATGATGGTTATAATACAACAAATTTTCCCATTTTCTCTATAGAGAAGGACTGGTTTGGAAACTCAGGATGAGGTAACCTGTGCTAATACCTCTGCTATCTTCAAGAATGCTTGGTGGCAGTATCAGAATTACCTGAAGAAAACGTACTTCACTGGCAAAGAAACTCATCAAATTCCCTTACGTTCTCCTGAGACACATTTACTGGACGATGACTGGGAACGCCTTGTTCTGTACAGGTCCCGAACCAAGAATGTGGTAAGGTCTATGAGCTCATTTTCTATTTTTAAGTACTATATTCTTGCGTCTTACTGTACTCTGTTCATGTAGAACAAGTGCTGAAACCTGAAGACCAACTGTTCTAATTTAAGATTTCATTGCTATCGTGCATACTGCTTTGCTCATGTATCACTGTATTTACTCATACAAACTTATTTTTAAATTGAAGGATCCATCGAAACTCCAATGGCACAGCAGGTATGTTCACGCAAGTTTCTTTAACAGGTTTGCTCTTATCAATAGCTCTGTTGATTTCAATTTCAATTGTGTATACAGTTGACTTCTCATATCATGCACATTACTAGCAGCACAACAGAGCCAATGGTGTTGTTGTACATGTAGACCCGTGGTACCCATCTGAAATCTTGTTGTGCCGTGTAGTTTCCCACGCTTTGTATTCTTTCACTGCTGCTTTGTCTTGAACCGATATGATTTGAACTGTGTCTCTATTTTGATTTGGCAAGACAATGTAGTGACCATAGGACATAGATTTATGTTTGTTTGATGCTCTTATTATGTACTACTTGGCAATAGAAGACTTGGTAGTTTAACCCTGTCCACCTTACTAATGAACTGGTTCACCGAAATGAGTTTCATATACTAGTACATGCTAAACCTGTTATGTGTCTGCTTGTTTCTTCTTTTAGAATGCTGACAGAATATTGGGGAAGAGTGCCTTATTAACCAATGGTAAAGGAAGTAATGGAGATAAGGTTCAGGATAGTGAGACATCCTTGTTGCTCTCCAACAAAGCTGATAAAACATCTACGGAAGACTATCTTGAAGACAGTGAGACAACCCCAAAATCTTGTCTTGGTTTAGTGTTCGAGTTACTGGCCACTGCCGCTTGCACGAGCTATACAAACTCACTGTCTGAATCAGTTCGATTTCTTGAGTCTCAACTACAAGCTGAAAGACATCGATCAGCTATTCTGCGACAACAAGCGGAAGGACTGCGGAAGTCCCTGGAGCATTCAGATGCATACTTGTTGGTGCAACAACTAGCGTTGGAGGATTTTAGCGCCAAACAGGACAAAGCTAATAAGATTCCTAAGCTTATTGCCAGCATGGTGGATACCCAGGATAACGTTTCTTGAGCTCTTCTGAAGTTGTTTCATTTATGGACTTGTTTTGCCGCCGTGTTTATTTGCACTGGTGGCCAATTTAGACGGCCAGTATATGTAATATGCTGCATTGTTCCCTATATTTGCACTGGTGGCGAACTTTGATGCCCAGTGGATGTAATATGTGTAATAGCCATAAGAGCCTAGCATTAGTTCCTTGCTTATTTATTTCCTTATTGTCTTGTTTAGTTGTTTGCTTGTAGTCACTGTAGTTCTTTTTCCGCGTTTTTCTAGTGGCCACAAACACAGACTGTTGTGACCATGGTCCTACTACCTACGTAGTGACCATGTGATAACCCACAAGTATAGGGGATCAATTTTAGCCTCTTTTGATAAGTAAGAGTGTCGAACCCAACGAGGAGCTAAAGGTAGAACAAATATTCCCTCAAGTTCTATCGACCACCGATACAACTCTACGAACGCTTAACGTTCGCTTTACGTAGAACAAGTATGAAACTAGAAGTACTTTATAGGTGTTGTTGGATAGGTTTGCAAGATAATAAAGAGCGTGTAAATAAAAATTAGGGGCTGTTTAGATGAAGACACAACTAAGTTAGTTTTAGTAGAGAGCTTTATGTCACACAAGAAAGTTATTTGTCCCTAGGCAATCGATAACTAGGCCGGTAATCACTATTGCAATTTTATATGAGGGAGAGGCATAAGCTAACATACTTTCACTCCTTGGATCATATGCACTTATGATTGGAACTCTAGCAAGCATCCACAACTACTAAAGATCATCAACATAAAACCCAACCATAGCATTAAAGTATCAAGTCCTCTTTATTCCCATACGCAAATAACCTACTTACTCGGGTCTGTGCTTCTGTCACTCACGCCACCCACCATAAGTAAATCATGAACATATTGCAAACCCTACAGCGGGGATCCCTCACGCTTGCTCGACACGGACATGCATATAGGACATCACCAATAATAAAACATGCAACTCAAACCAATCACGATCATCAATGAACCCATAGGACAAAACGGATCTACTCAAACATCATAGGATAGCCATACATCATTGGGAAATAATATATAGCGTTGAGCACCATGTTTAAGTAGAGATTACAGCGGGTAAAAGAGGGATTACACCGCTACATAGAGGGGGGAAGAGTTGGTGATGACGGCGGTGAAGTTGTTGGTGTAGATCGTTGTCGTGATGATGGCCCCGGCGGCGTTCTGGCGCCACCGAGAGAGAGGGGGAGAGAGCCCCCCTTCTTCTTCTTCCTTGACCTTCCCCATAGATGGGAGAAGGGTTTCCCCTCTGGTCCTTGGCTTCCATGGCGGCGGAGGGGTCGGAGCTCCTCCGAGATTGGATCTCTAGCTCTGTTTCCTTCTGTTTCTGCATTTTCTAATTCTGTCCTTTCACTGTTTCTTAAATTCCCGGAGATCGGTAACTCCGATTGGGCTGAACTTTTGACACGATTTTTATCTGGATATTGGCTTTCTTGCGGCAAAAGAAGGGCACCAACTGCCTGATGAAGTGGCCACGAGGGCCCAGGGAGCGCCCTACCCCCTGGGGCGCGCCCCTCACCCTCGTAGGCCCCATCGGGCAACGTCTCGCGTTGATTCCACTTCCCAAAATTCACATATATTCCAAAAAAAATCTCCGTAAGTTTTTATACCGTTTGGACTCCGTTTGATATGGGTATTCTATGAAACAAAAAACATGCAACAAATAGGAACTGGCACTGGGCACTGGATCAATATGTTAGTCCCAAAAATAGTATAAAAAGTTTCCAAAAGTATGTAAAAGTTGTAGAATATTGGCATGGAATAATCAAAAATTATAGATATGACGGAGATGTATCAGCGTCCCCAAGCTTAATTCCTGCTCGTCCTCGAGTAGGTAAATGATAAAAAAGACAATTTTTGATGTGGAATGCTACCTAGCATAATCTTGATCATGTAATCTAATCATGGCATGAATATTAAGACACGAGTGATTCAAAGCAATAGTCTATCATTTGACATAAAAAATAATGATACTTCAAGCATACTAATAAAGCAATCATGTCTTTGCAAAATAACATGGCTAAAGAGAGTTATCCCTACAAAATCATATAGTCAGGCTATGCTCCATCTTCACCACACAAAATATTCAAATCATGCACAACCCCGATGACAAGCCAAGCAATTGTTTCATACTTTTGATGTTCTCAAACCTTTTCAACTTTCACGCAATACATGAGCGTGAGCCATGGATATAGCACTATAGGAGGAATAGAATATGATGGTGGAGGTTGAGTGGAGAAGACAAAAAGGAAGAAAGTCTCACATTGATGCGACTAATCAACGGGCTATGGAGATGCCCATCAATTGATGTCAATGCGAGGAGTAGGGATGGCCATGCAACAGATGCACTAGAGCTATAAGTATATGAAAGCTCAAACTGAAAAGTAAGTGGGTGTGCATCCAACTTGCTTGCTCATGAAGACCTCGGGCATTTGAGGAAGCCCATCATCGGAATATACAAGCCAAGTTCTATAATGAAAATACCCACTAGTATATGAAAGTGATAACTCAAGAGACTCTCTAAATAAATAACATGGTGCTACTCTGAAGCACAAGTGTGGTAAAAGGATAGTAACATTGTCCCTTCTCTCTGTTCTCTCATTTTTTATATTTTTTGTAGGCTTGTCCCTCTCTCTCTTTTTTTTGGGCTTCTTTGGCCACTTTTATTTTGATAACCTCACATGGGACAATGTTCTAATAATGATCATCACACTTTTATTTACTTACAACTCAATATTACAACTCGATACTAGAACAAACATATGACTCTATATGAATGCCTCCGGTGGTGTACCGGGATGTGCAATGATCTAGCGTAGCAAAGATATCAAAAAACAGACAAGCCATGAAAATATCATGCTAGCTATATTACGATCATGCAAAGCAATATGACAATGAATGCTCAAGTCATGTATATGATGATGATGGAAGTTGCATGGCAATATATCTCGGAATGGCTATGGAAATGCCATGATAGGTAGGTATGGTGGCTGTTTTGTGGAAGATATAAGGAGGCTTATGTGTGATAGAGAGTATGGTATCACGGGGTTTGGATGCACCGGCGAAGTTTGCACCAACTCTCGAGGTGAGAAAGGGAATGCACGGTACCGAAGAGGCTAGCAATGATGGAAGGGTGAGAGTGCGTATAATCCATGGACTCAACATTACTCATAAAGAACTCACATACTTATTGCAAAAGTTTAGAAGCTATCAAAACAAAGCATTAGACGCATTCTCCTAGGGGGATAGATTGGTAGGAAAAGACCATCGCTCGTCCCCGACCGCCACTCATAAGGAAGACAATCAATAAATAAATCATGCTCCGACTTCGTTACATAACGGTTCACCATACATGCATGCTATGGGAATCACAGACTTCAACACAAGTATTTCTACAATCCACAATTACCCACTAGCATGACTCTAATATCACCATCTTTATATCGTACAACTATTGCAATGAATCAAACATATCATATTCAGCGATCTACAAGTTTTATGTAGGATTTTATGACTAACCATGTGAATGACCAATTCCTGTCATCTCTCTAAATAGATATAAGTGAAGCAAGAGAGTTTAATTCTTTATACAAAAGATATGCCCACGCTTTAACAAATATAAGTGAAGCAAAAGAGCATTCTACAAATGGCGATTTTCTATGTGTAGGGAAACAGGCAATCCAAACTTCAAATGATATATGTGATGCACATGAAGCATCCTATAAAGCCATACTCAAAAAATATAAGTGAAGTGCAATGAGCATTCTATAAATTAACCATGGACTATCTCATACCAGCATGTTTCATCAAATAAAAGTGTAAACTAAATGCAAAAGACGCTCCAAGATTTGCACATATCACATGAACGAAACGAAACCGAAACCATACCGATACTTGTTGAAGAAAGATGGGATGCCTTCCGAGGCATCCCCAAGCTTAGACGCTTGAGTCTCCTTGAATATTTACTTAGGGTGCCTTGGGCATCCCCAAGCTTGAGCTCTTGCCTCTCCTCCTTCTCCTCATATTGAGGCTTCCTCGATCTTTGATCACTTCATCCACACAAAACTCAACAGAAAGTTCGGTAAGATCCGTTAGTATAATAAAGCAAATCACTACTTTAAGTACTGTTGCAAACCAATTCATATTTTGTTTTTGCATTGTAGCTACTGTAATATAAATTTTCCATGGCTTAGTCCACTGATAGAAATCGATAGTTTCATCAAAACAAGCAAGCAATGCATCAAAAACAGAATCTGACTTAAACAGGACAGTCTATAGTAATCTGAACATTAACCATACTTCTGGTACTCCAAAAGTTCTGAAACAAATAGGAAAAATAAAAAATTTGTATAGAAGGACAGTCCAAAAAGTTTCAGAACCGTTTGACGTTCCAGTAAAAAATGTAAAATCGCGCACTACAGCCAAAGTTTCTGTTTTGCACCGAACAAACCAACAAGCAATGTAAACATCCTAAAGGCAAATCTTGGCACATTGTTTTTATAATACAATGGAATTGTACAAGGGGATAATTATTTTTGTTGAAAAGTTTCTGTAATCAAGATTGACAAAGTTTCCGTGAGCATGAACAAAGTTCAAGGAGCTCTCTCACTTTCACTTTCCTTTTTTAAAAGTTTTGAGTTCCCCTCTATATTTTTTTTGTTTTTAAACTCTATAAAAACACTCAACAGAAATAAATGACTCTCTAAACTTCCGGGTTGTCTCCCTGGCAGCGCTTTCTTTAAAGCCATTAAGCTAGGCATAAGGTGCTCAAGTAATGGATCCACTCGGATCCCAAGGTATATCAAAGCCAATTTGAATCAACAATGATTTAGAATTTAGTAGTGAGCACAAAGCAACATATATCAATCAATGACGAAGTCTAACTCTCTTCCTATGCATCGGCATGTCATACAAGAACAATTCATGAACATCAAGTAAAGGCCAATACATAGCATAATCAGTTTCTTGCAATTTTATTGTGTTGGAAATATAGAGAGGCGGAGATGTAGTTCCTTTCTCATAATAATTGCAAGTAGGAGCAGCAAGCACATGCATATTATATTCATCTAAATTATCATGTGCAACGGTAAAAGGCCACCCATCAATATAATCCTTAATAAGTGCAAACTTCTCCGATATAGTGTAGTTTGTAGAATTCAAAAAGATAATAGGACTATCATGTGTGGGTGCAATAGCAACAATTTCATGTTTAACATAAGGAACAATAGCAAGTTCATCTCCATAAGCATAATTCATATTGGCATCTTGGCCAAAAGAATAGCAATCATCAAGTTCATCAAAAAGGGATATTTCAAACGAATCAACGGGATCATAGCAATTATCATGGCATTCATCCTTCGGTAAGCAAGAAGGGGAATTAAATAATGTATGAGTTGAAGAGTTACTCTCATTAGAAGGTGGGAACGGGTAGCTAACCCGATCTTCCTCCTTTTGTTCTTCGCTCTCCTCATCATCTTTTTCATCCAATGAGCTCACAGTTTCATCAATTTCTTCTTCCATAGACTCCTGCAAAATATTATTCTCTTCTCGGACAGCGGAGACTTTCTCAATAAATTCATCAATATCATAATTGTATTTATAATTCTCATAGCAATATTTAAGGATAGCTAAATTTTCAGGTATATAAACTGAATCATCAAAATCTTCAAACTCTTTAAACAAAGATTCAATTTCACAAGCACCCTTAAAAGCAACAAATTCATCTATTCGTTCGACATCATAGTAATCATATATACCATTAGCATAAGAAGCTAAGGTTTCATTATCATTAAATTTGCATGAAAAGGGAAGGTGTGGAGCCTTCATCCTAGAGCAACAAGTATAATCATATCTCAAACATAGTTGCCGAGCATATCAATGCAACATATGAATTTGATCCCATAAGAGTTTCCCTTTTTGAGTCAAGCGATAATCCCTAAAGTATTCACGTTGATCCAACGTGGCTCCCATTATATAATTGAATGGGGTTTTCTCAGGATTATTAAAGTAGTGCATAATATCTTTCACATAATGAGCATCGAGGGTTTTAGGAGGTTCCCCATCTCCGTGCGTAGCAGGTAAACCTAAATTTTTTGGTATTTCGTGTTCCATATCCATAACTAAAGATAGAGAACAACTTAGAACAGCAAATAAAATCGACTTAGTGATAAAGCAAACAAGCACACACAAGAATATTCACCCCACGCTATTGCTCCCTGGCAACGGCGCCAGAAAAAGGTCTTGATAACCCACAAGTATAGGGGATCAATTGTAGCCTCTTTCGATAAGTAAGAGTGTCGAACCCAACGAGGAGCTAAAGGTACAAAAAATATTCCCTCAAGTTCTATCGACCACCAATACAAGTCTACGCACGCTTAACGTTCGCTTTACGTAGAACACGTATGAAACTAGAAGTACTTTGTAAGTGTTGTTGGATAGGTTTGCAAGATAATAAAGAGCGCGTAAATAAAAAGTAGGGGCTGTTTAGATGAAGACACAACTAAGTTAGTTTATTAGTAGAGAGCTTTTTGTCACACAAGAAAGTTATTTTTCCCTAGGCAATCGATAACTAGACCGGTAAGCACTATTGCAATTTTATATGAGGGAGAGGCATAAGCTAACTTACTTTCTCTCCTTGGATCATATGCACTTATGATTGGAACTCTAGCAAGCATCCACAACTACTAAAGATCATTAAGGTAAAACCAACCATAGCATTAAAGTACCAAGTCCTCTTTATTCCCATACGCAAACAACCTACTTACCCGGGTCTGTGCTTCTCTCACTCACGCCACCCACCATAAGCAAATCATGAACATATTGCAAACCCTACAGCGGGGATCCCTCACGCTTGCGCGACATGGAGAGCACCATAGGACAGCTCCAATAATAAAACATGCAACTCAAACCAATCACGATCATCAATGAACCCATAGGACAAAACAGATCTACTCAAACATCATAGGATAGCCATACATCATTGGGAAATAATATATAGCGTTGAGCGCCATGTTTAAGTAGAGATTACAACAGGTAAAAGAGGGGTTACACCGCTGCATAGAGGGGGGAAGAGTTGGTGATGACAGCGGTGAAGTTGTTGGTGTAGATCGTTGTCGCCATGATGGTCCCGACGGTGTTCTGGCGCCACCGGGAGAGAGGGGGAGAGAGCCCCCCTTCTTCTTCTTCTTCTTCTTCTTCCTTGACCTTCCACCTAGATGGGAGAAGGGTTTACCCTCTGGTCCTTGGCTTCCATGGCGGTGTAGGGGTGGGAGCCCCTCCGAGATTGGATCTCTCTCTGTTTCCTTCTGTTTCTATGTTTTCTAATTCTGTCCTTTTGCCGTTTCTTAAATTTCCGGAGATCTGTAACTCCGATTGGGCTGAAATTTTGACACGATTTTTAGCCGGATATTGGCTTTCTTGCGGCGGAAGAAGGGCACCAACCACCTTACGGAGTGGCCACGAGGGCCCAGGGAGCGCCCTACCCCCTGGGGCGCCCCCCTCACGCTCGTGGGCCCCTCGGGCATCATCTCGTGTTGATTCCACTTCCGAAAATTCACATATATTCCAAAAAAATCTCTGTAAGTTTTTATCCCGTTTGGACTTCGTTTGATATGGGTTCTTTGTGAAACAAAAAACATGCAACAAACATGAACTGGCACTGGGCACTGGATCAATATGTTAGTCCCAAAAATAGTATAAAAACTTGCCAAAAGTATGTAAAAGTTGTAGAATATTGGCATGGAACAATAAAAAATTATAGATACGACGGAGACGTATCACCATGGCCCTCCACGGGCTGTACGATCCATGGGCCTTCCACGGGCCGTAGGATCCATGGGCCTTCTACGGGTCGTAGGATCCATGGGCCTTCCACGGGCCGTAGGATCCATGGGCCTTCTACGGGCCGTAGGATCCATGGGCCTTCTACGGGCCGTAGGATCCATGGGCCTTCTATGGGCCATCTCATCTATGGGCCTTCTATGGGTCGTATAATTGTTCCGCCAAACATGAGCCATAATATTCATGGACCAATGACAGAACGCAAAATGGGTCGTAAACGGGCTAGAGTGGAAATCGTCTGTTTTATGGCCCGACCATAACGGGTCCTTAATATGCCGTAATTGATGATGAAACAGCCCAACGTGTTAACTGTCCACAAGCAGGCCGACTGTAACCACGGGCTGAATTTGGCCCACAAGCAGAACAGGCTAGTAACATACCGTAATTAATCGAATTCTAGAAATGAGCCCAAGAATAAATGGGCCCTTAGAAGACCGACAGTTAACACGGGTTGGAAACGGCCCAATGGAATAATGGGCCGTTAATGGGTATAAAGCGGTGCACTATTCATTACAGGCCAGTTTCACCACGGGCCATTAATGGGCCAAGAGTTACAAAGGGCCTCATATGGGCCGAAAGACATCATGGGCCGGAAGTTACTACGGGCTGGAAACATATTGGACGGCCCAGATGAAGCTACTGGGCTTAATTCCGATAGGCCGTAACGGGCCGAGAGGTAGCGGGCCGTAAATGGGCTATATATGAATAGGCCATTAACAGGCTTTCCGTGGGCCGGCCCATTACCTTTTGACCAAGTCAAATGGGCCGACCTTTTCACCGGAATGGGCCTCTGTCGGGTCGTGCGATGTGTCGACGTATCATAGGCACCTCCTGTCCAGTGAGTGGATGACATTTGTCCCAGTGGTGAGCCAACACGTGTTTCCTCCGGCCAATGAGAATTTTACACGTGGAAAATCCCCATTGGTCCGGGCTGTTAACGGGTTATCGGATCCAAAACCGGACCCGATAGCTTAACGGCGACCCGTTACGTTGGATGCCATGTGTCACTCACCCTTGACGAAAGCACTTCCATGACGCGCCATTTATCGTCATGGAAATGGGCACTTCTGTGATGATAATTTTGGTAATGTCATGGAACACTTCTACGACAGCACATATATGACTATCCCTAGTAGAAAACTGGGCTTTGATCACAGGGCAATATTCACATTAGTCCCGGTTCAGTCACGAACCGGGACTAATGTGAGCATTGGTCCCGATTCGTGCGGCCAGGGGCCTGCCGGGCCTCGTGGGGGCATTGGTCCCGGTTCGTCCGGACCCTTTGGTCCCGGTTGGTGGGACAAACCAGGACCAATGGGTCACGCTCCTGGCCCACCACCCTTTAGTCCCGGTTCATACCACAAACCGGGACTAAAGGGCTGGTCCTAGTTGCGGCCAGTGTTTAGTCCCACCTCGCCAATCGAAGGGCGCTCACACCAGTTTATAAGCCCGTCCCTCTCTGCCTTGTTGAGCTTCTCTCAAAGTGAAAATAGATGCCCTTATAGAGGGAATTTGACCTAAATTCACAGTAAATTTCATAGAAATTTACTATGAATTTAGGTTTAATTTTCTCTACAAGCGCATCTATGTTCATTTTTTATATTTATAAAATAAATAAACCTTAATAAAATAAATAAAACTAAATAAACCTTAATAAAATAAAATAAAATAAACTATAGTAACTACAATAAATAAACCTTAATAAATTAAGTAAAAATAGCAGCAGTAAAATAAATAAAACTAGCAGCAGTAAAATAAATAAAAATAAAATAATTAAAGTAAAATACATAAGTAATTAGAAATAAAATAAATAAGTATTTTGTTGTAAGTAGAAACAAAACAAAACAAATTAAGAAAAAGAGAAAAAAACACGAGCCATCAACTCCATAACCGCCATATCTGGGATAGAGAAGGGCGATCCCTTGGAGTGGGATTCACATACAGTTGCCCGTAACATCTACCATTCGAGCCTAGCAGGTGGAACTCGGATCTGTCAACAGTGTCAAAGCGGCAAATAGCAGGCGGAGGAGAAGCCACCGATGTCATGTGTAGATCCCTTCTAGGTCTTGCGGATCGTGCTAATACAGCAATTTGGTTGGTTGATCCCAAAAAAAAAGGAATTTGGTTGGTTTTCTTGAAGCCTTAGCTTGTTGTGTCGTCCTATTCTCTCAATGCAATTTAGCAAATGCTACTACAGTACAGTAAAGGGCACAAAGAAAAAGCACGCAGTGAAGGAAAATACCTCCATATCAAAGCTGCTACTTATCTTGTTGGTTATCAGGATGTGGATATGTAGAATTTTCTCTAGCCACGGCAACAGACATGCATTCATCGAGGGGGTTCACTACAGAACAAAATAAATGCTGACGTTAGTTGTTGAGGGTACGTTTGACATCCCTGAGAGACTAGATAATGAAAAGATGAATCGTCAAACCTGGATGAACAATGACGCTACCAAGTGGATGAATCTGATGGCCTATCCTCCCTTGAAGATCATGCGTCCTCCCTTGAAGGCGCCACCAGAGCCATGGACGCCTCATACACCGCCGCCGACGTGTTGTAGTGATGAGGTATCGTGCAGGATCTGACACAGGATCACCTTCAGGCAAGATGAATAGGTCTTCAAGGGCACGACGGCAGCGGCGGCGCCATGGCCGGGACTGGTGACGACGGCGGCGGCCAACGAGCGGGAGGGTGGCGGCGGTTGCGTGCGAGTGGGAGGCCGGAGGATCACCACTCATTGTGCTCGACATATCACTACAAGAAACCTGTTAATCCATGACGGATTTCTAATGAAATTTTTGGAAACTCTCATCGATGACCTGGTAAAACCCCACAAGCCCGGTGAAAGCCCGCTAAAGCCCGTCTAACCGTTCCCGTATAAAAACTTAACCCTAAATTCCCTCCTCGGCCCCTCCTCTATGTCCCTCCTTGGCCCCTGCATCGTGTCCCACAGCACGTCGCCACCCCTCGTCCCTCCCACAGCTCGTAAACCTTAATAAAATAAAATAAAATAAACTATAGTAACTACAATAAATAAACCTTAATAAATTAAGTAAAAATAGCAGCAGTAAAATAAATAAAAATAGCAGCAGTAAAATAAATAAAAATAAAATAATTAAAGTAAAATACATAAGTAATTAGAAATAAAATAAATAAGTTTTTTGTTGTAAGTAGAAACAAAACAAAACAAATAAAGCAAAAGAGAAAAAAAACAGAGGAAAAAAATTACGCCACCTACTGGGCCACCACGGCCTGAATATGACTAGAAACCCATCCATGGGCCAGGATTCAGGCCCGCAGTAGGCCCAGTAGGCCCCACAGGCAAAGAGAACAGTTAGGCCCGAAAGCCTGCAGTTGAGAGGAGTTCGAGAGGGTGGGCGCAGCAGCGCTTATAAACCACTCTCGAGCTCTCTCAACTAGCGAGGTGGGACTAAACTTTTGACGCGGGGCAGCACAAGTCCTTTGGTCCCGGTTGGTGCCACCAACCGGGACTAAAGGGGGCATTGGTCCCGGTTCGTGGCACCAAACGGGACCAAAGGCCTTTAGTCCCGGTTGGTGACACCAACCGGGACCAATGAGTTCCCTATATATACCCCATCGCCACAGCAGAGCACTCCAGAGTGCTCTGTTTTTTCTGGCCGGTGAGGGGAGGGCATTTGGGTGCTCTAGCACACCTCCGATGCACATGAGGTGTTCGATGAAATGTTTGAGCCACACTAGTTAATCTTTGTCCTCTCGAAACTCGACCTCCGAGCTCCATTTTCCCCGAGATTTGTCTAGGTTTAGCGGTCCGTCACGTCCCGTCCCCGTCTTCACCGCCGTCGATCGCCCGCGCCGATCTCGTCGCCAGCACCACCGTGGTGAGCCTCTTGTTCTTATCTTCTTTCTGAAAGGAAAAAATTCTTACTTTAGATAGTTACTTGTCTAATTTTTTTACTTTTATTATTCCTTCTTATTACATAGTGCGATGGTTTTGGTATCCGCCCCCGTCGGCCCTCGTCCTGTCTATGATTCGGATGTGGTATATATTATCTTTCTATAACTATTTGGTTCATTTATTCTTTATGACAAATATACCGACCAACGTGACATAGATTTTATTTATCTAGGAGGTGGTTGAACCGGAAATTCTAACCGACCCTATTGTCGAGAGGTTAAATTTAGTTGAAGAAGAAAACAATTACTTGAAGGAAAAAATAAAAAAATTGAGGAGGAGAAGATGATATTGGAGTTGCATGTTGCGGATGTCGTCGATGATCACAAGATCAAGATGGATGCAATGCGCTTGAAGATTAGAAAGATTAGAAAATATGCCATTCATACCGAGGCTTGGTATCATTATGTCATTGGATCAATTGTTACCTTGGTTGCGATTATGATCGCATTTGTTTTCGCATTGAAATGTTTTACATAGTTTCAATGTATGGTTTAATTAATTAGATGCACTGGAGAGCTATATATATGTTGTTAGATGAGAACTATGTACGTACTTTGGTTCTAATGTGATGATGAACTTCTATTAATTTGGTCACTTAATTATCTATTCATGATGTTCTGCAATGGTTTTTGACACACTTAATTATATATAATGCACGCAGATGAACCGGCAATGGATGTACGGTGACAGACACACCTCCGAGTACATTAAGGGCGTGCATGATTTTCTCGAAGTGGCTGAGGCAAACAAGCAGAATGGTTTTATGTGTTGTCCATGCCCTATATGTGGGAATACAAAGTCTTACTCTGACCGGAAAATCCTTCACACCCACCTGCTTTACAAGGGTTTCATGCCACACTATAATGTTTGGACGAGGCACGGAGAAATAGGGGTTATGATGGAAGATGGCGAAGAAGAAGAGGACGATGACAACTATGTGCCCCCTGAATACGGTGATGCTGCAACGGGGGAAGCTGCTGAAGATAAAGAGGAACCAGACGATGTGCCCAATGATGCTGCAAGGAGGGAAGCTGCTGAAGATCAAGAGGAACCAGTGCCCGATGATGATGATCTCCGCCGGGTCATAGTCGATGCAAGGACGCAATGCGAAAGTCAAAAGGAGAAGCTGAAGTTCGATCACATGTTAGAGGATCACAAAAAAGGGTTGTACCCCAATTGCGAAGATGGCAACACAAAGCTCGGTACCGTACTGGAATTGCTGCAGTGGAAGGCAGAGAATGCTGTGCCTGACAAAGGATTTGAGAAGCTATTGAAAATATTGAAGAAGAAGCTTCCAAAGGATAACGAATTGCCCGACAGTACATACGCAGCAAAGAAGGTCGTATGCCCTCTAGGATTGGAGGTGCAGAAGATACATGCATGCCCTAATGACTGCATCCTCTACCGCGGTGCGTACAAGGATCTGAACGCATGCCCGGTATGCGGTGCATTGCGGTATAAGATCAGACGAGATGACCCTGGTGATGTTGACGGCGAGCCCCCCAGGAAGAGGGTTCCTGCGAAGGTGATGTGATATGCTCCTATAATACCACGGTTGAAACGTCTGTTCAGAAACGAAGAGCATGCCAAGTTGATGCGATGGCACAGTGAGGACCGTAAGAAAGACGGGAAGTTGAGAGCACCCGCTGACGGGTCGCAGTGGAGAAAAATCGAGAGAAAGTACTGGGCTGAGTTTGCAGCTGACCCAAGGAACGTATGGTTTGGTTTAAGCGCGGATGGCATTAATCCTTTCGGGGAGCAGAGCAGCAATCACAGCACCTGGCCCGTGACTCTATGTATGTATAACCTTCCTCCTTGGATGTGCATGAAGCGGAAGTTCATTATGATGCCAGTTCTCATCCAAGGCCCTAAGCAACCCGGCAACGACATTGATGTGTACCTAAGGCCATTAGTTGAAGAACTTTTATAGCTCTGGAATGGAAACGGTGTACGTACGTGGGATGAGCACAAACAGGAGGAATTTAACCTACACGCGTTGCTGTTTGTAACCATCAACGATTAGCCCGCTCTCAGTAACCTTTCAGGATAGACAAACAAGGGATACCACGCATGCACGCACTGTTTAGATGACACTGAAAGTATATACCTTGACAAAAGCAGGAAGAATGTGTACCTGGGCCATCGTCGATTTCTTCCGACCAACAATCAATGTCGAAAGAAAGGCAAGCATTTCAAAGGCGAGGCAGATCACCGGAAGAAGCCCGCCATGCGTACCGATGATCACGTACTTGCTATGGTCAATGATTTACACGTAATCTTTGGAAAGGGTCCCGGCGGACTAGCTGTTCCGAATGACGCTGAGGGACATGCACCCATGTGGAAGAAGAAATCTATATTTTGGGACCTACCCTACTGGAAAGAGCTAGAGGTCCGCTCTTCAATCGACGTGATGCACGTGACGAAGAACATTTGCGTGAACCTGCTAGGCTTCTTGGGCGTGTATGGGAAGAAAAAAGATACACCTGAGGCACGGGAGGACCTGCAACGTTTGCATGAAAAAGACGGCATGCCTCCGAAGTAGTATGAAGGTCCTGCCAGCTACGCTCTTACGAAAGAAGAGAAAGAAATCTTCTTTGAATGCCTGCTCAGTATGAAGGTCCTGACTGGTTTCTCGTCGAATATAAAGGGAATAATAAATATGCCAGAGAAAAAGTTCCAGAACCTAAAGTCTCATGACTGCCACGTGATTATGACGCAACTGCTTCTGGTTGCATTGAGGGGGCTTCTACCGGAAAACGTCCGATTAGCCATTGTGAAGCTATGTGCATTCCTCAATGCAATCTCTCAGAAGGTGATCGATCCAGAAATCATACCAAGGCTAAGGAGTGATGTCGCGCAATGTCTTGTCAGTTTCGAGCTGGTGTTCCCACCATCGTTCTTCAATATCATGACGCACGTCCTAGTTCATCTAGTCGACGAGATTGTCATTCTGGGGCCCGTATTTCTACACAATATGTTCCCCTTTGAGAGGTTCATGGGAGTCCTAAAGAAATATGTCTGTAACCGTGCTAGGCCAGAAGGAAGCATGTCCATGGGCCATCAAACAGAGGATGTCATTGGGTTTTGTGTTGACTTCATTCCTGGCCTTAAGAAGATAGGTCTCCCTAAATCGCGGTATGAGGGGAGACTGACTGGAAAAGGCACGCTTGGAGGGGGGACTCAATAATATGCAGGGACGGATATTCTTGGTCTCAAGCACACTACACAGTTCTATAGAACTCTACCTTGGTGACCCCGTATGTCGATGAACACAAGAACAGTCTGCGCAACAAACACCCGGAGCAGTGTGACGACCGGATTACATGTGAACACATCAGGACTTTCAGCAGTTGGTTGGAAACACGTCTCAGAGGTGACACCACTGTTTGTGATGAGTTGTACTCGTTGTCCAGGGGACCATCTTCGACTGTATTGACTTACAAAGGATACGAGATAAATGGGAATACATTTTACATGATCGCCCAAGATCAAAAGAGCACCAACCAAAACAGCGGTGTCCGCTTTGATGCAGCAACCGAGAGGGGAAAGGACACATATTATGGTTACATAATGGACATATGGGAACTTGACGACGGACATGATTTTAAGGTCCCTTTGTTTAAGTGCAAATGGGTCAATCTGTCAGGAGGCGGGGTACAGGTAGACCCACAGTACGGAATGACAACAGTGGATCTGAACAATCTTGGGTACACTGACGAACCGTTCGTCCTAGCCAATGATGTGGCACAGGTTATCTATGTGAAGGACATGTCTACCAGACCAAGGAAAAGAAAAGATAAGGAAGCGAATACATCATACGATGAGCCAAAGCGCCACATAGTTCTTTCAGGAAAAAGGGACATTGTGGGAATGGAGGGCAAGACAGACATGTCTGAAGATTATGAAAAGTTTCATGAAATTCATCCCTTCAAAGTCAAGGCTGACCCAAGCATCCTGATAAACGATGAAGATTATCCATGGTTACGGCGCAATAAGCAAATGACACAAGCGAAGAAAAAGTGAAGACTTTCTCCCGCAACTATTATGATGATACCATGCCAACTTTGTAATAGACGAGTATGATACCATTGTCCGTTTTGTACAAGAAGTGCATCTAATTTTTGCCGTAACCCTCTCAACTTTCTTGCACATGCTATGTGGATGAAATGATGATACCATGCCAACTTTCAACCTTTTCAAAGAAGAGGCGCAATGCTCACGTTGCTTAGCTTCAAGCCTTGAGGAATAAGGTAGACTGCATCGAGCTATGTGCAGTGCAGTCTACACTATTCCGAAAGGCTTGAAGCAAATCAACGAGCATTGCGCCTCTTTTTTATTTTTAATAACTTATTACAACTCCGGACTTCTTGTGTTCCGACAAAATAAAATAAACTTTAATAAAATTTATGAAACTAAAATAAACAAAGTATTTTCTGTTCAAAACATTATAAGAAACCTCTATTATTATTGAAACTAAAATCATATCAAATTGATGCAACTAAAATTATCGAAGTATTTTCTGTTCAAAATCATTAAAAGCAAAAAGAATTTTCAAAAAGAACTCTTTTTGATAGAAACTTTAATAGCAAAAAGAATTATCATAAAGTAAAATAAATAAGTAATTAGAAACAAAATAAAAAAGTTTTTTGTTGTAAGTAGAAACAAAACAAAATAAATATAGCAAAAACAGAAAACAAAAAAACTAAATACAGCAAAAAGAATTTTCATAAAGAACTTTTTTTGATAGAAACTTTAATAGCAAAAAGAATTATCGTAAAGTAAAATAAATAAGTAATTAGAAACAAAATAAAATAAAATAAATAAGTTTTTTGTTGTAAGTAGAAACAAAACAAAATAAATAAAACAAAAAAGAAAACAAAAAAACAGGCAAAAATAAAAATTATGCCACCTACTGGGCCACCACGGCCTGAATACGACTAGAAACCCATCCATGGGCCAGGATTCAGGCCCGCAGAAGGCCCAGTAGGCCCACAGGCATGTACAGAGAGGTTAGGCCCGAAGGCCTGCTTTATAGAGGAGCTCGAGAGCTCAGGCGCACCGCACCTTATAAACAGGTGCGGCTCTCTCTCAGCTAGCGAGGTGGGACTAAACTCCCACCACCACGCCGCTGTGCAAGGCCCTTTGGTCCCGGTTCATGGCACCAACCAGGACCAATGCCCCCCTTTAGTCCCGGTTGGTGCCACCAACCGGGACCAAAGGCCCACGGTTCCCGCCCTTTGGGCTGCTGAAAAAGGACCTTTGGTCCCGGTTGGTGGCACCAACCGGGACTAAAGGGTGGCATTGGTCCCGGTTGGTGCCACGAACCGGGACCAATGCCCTTGCTATATAACCAGGACTTGTGAAAATTTCACATCTCCCTTGCCTCCCTAGCCAGTTGCCCCCGCCGCCAGGCTGCCCAAATCGCTCGCGCGCTCCTCGTCGCCGTCGCCGCCGCCGGCCGCCATCCCCGTCTCCCCATGCCCCTGCCCCGCGCCTGAGCCCACGCCGGCCGCCGCCCCGTGTCCCTGCCCCGTCCCCGAGCACGCACGGCCGCGCCCCTGCGCCCCGGCCCGCCCCCACCATTGTCGTCGTCGCCCGCGCCCGCCCCCACTGCCGCCCCTGCCTTGTCACCGCCCCTCCTCCCCGTTCGGTCCGGCTCCGGCGACCCCCTTTCCTCCCTGTCCCCTCGATCCTCTTCATATCATTTTTTTTCATATAATTTTTTTTCATATGCATATGTTGATTATATGGATGGATGGATGATGTATATGTTCATTATATGGATGGATGGATGATGTATGCTTTTTTTCATATAATTTTTTTAGGCAGATTTTTAGAATTTTTGGTGTATGTATGTTATGTTTATATGTATGTATGTATGTATGTATGTATGTATGTTTATATGCAAAGCATATGCAAAGAAAATGTATGAATGGTCATATGCAAAGGAAAATGTATGTATGGTCATATGCAAAGAAAATGTATGTATGTATGTTCATATGAAAGAAAAATGTATGTATGTATGTTCATATGCATATGCAAAGAAAATGTATGTTCATATGCATATGCAAAGAAAATGTATGTTCATATGCATATTCAAAGAAAATGTATGTTCATATATATGATGATATGTTCATATAAAAGGAAAATAAGAAGAGGAAGAAAGGAGAAGAAGAGGAGAGGAAGAAGAGGAGAAATAAATAAGAAGAGGAAAAAAGAAGAAAAAGAAGAGGAGAAGAAGAAAGGAATA
Source organism: Aegilops tauschii subsp. strangulata (assembly GCF_002575655.3). Taxonomy (NCBI): domain Eukaryota; kingdom Viridiplantae; phylum Streptophyta; class Magnoliopsida; order Poales; family Poaceae; genus Aegilops; species Aegilops tauschii. The sequence continues at coordinate 53,882,729 of NC_053039.3, forward strand.
GAAGAGAAGAAGAAAAAATAGAAAAAATTCTATTTTTTCTTCTTCTCTCTTCTATTCCTTTCTTCTTCTCCTCTTTTTTTTCTTCTTTTTTTTCTTTGATCTTCTCCTCTATTCCTTTTCTTCTTCTCCTCTTTTTATTTCTTCTTCGTTTTCTTATGTTTTATCGGGTCTGTCGTCGTCGATATACCCCTCTCCCGATAACTTCAACACGAGGGGGGTCGATATACCCCCTCCCCGCCGATAATATTATTTTCCCATGTACGTATGTCGTCGTTGTCGATATAACCCCCTCCCGATAACTTCAACACGTGGGGGGGGGGTCGATATACCCCCTCCCCGATAACATTATTTTCCCATGTATGTATGTCGTCGTTGTCGATATATATAACTCCCTCCCAGATAACTTCGACATGATGGACGGTCGATATTTATACCCCCTCTCAACCGTGATAACTTATACCACGGGAGCACCCCCCGGCCCTCTCGCTCGACCAAAACTCTCGAGGACACCCAAACCCTAGAAAAAAACGATGTCGGTCTCCTACCCCCTCCCGCCGCGCCCCTACCCTTGAAGCGTTGCCTAGGCCACCCCAAACCCGGAATAAGCTAGGTCTACGTTTGCACTAATATATCCACCTGCTGTCATGTTTGTGTAATAATTGCCATGTTGTAATATTTGCAGAAACAATGGAGCACGGACGAGATGAGCAAGCAGAAGATGTGTTGGCGGACATAATCTTAGCCGGAGGTGATATCTTGTCGTATCTTAACGACAATGATGGTCTGGAAGAACAGGGTGAAGAAGCAGGCTACGGTGATCGAAGAGTGGAGGAGGAAAGACATGATTATGATGGCTCCGGTGACCCAATGCTGGTGCAAGAAGGAGCCCGTGGTGACGGCTCCGGTGACCGAACAGAGTCCGGCCAGGTAAATATATTAGTTAAGCCTGTGCTGACTAGCTAATTGATGCATTCATTGTTTTGGTATGTACACATATTAATTAACACTCGTCTTTCTTCTTTTTTCTAGCCCTCCGGATCGAGCACAACTTCGGTAAAGAGACGAGGCCCGAAGAGAAAGTTGCGCTCGGATGAAAGGTTTGAGATCACACCAATCGCGCGCGACGGCCAACCGATTGAACCCATCCAGACAAAGGATGCATTTGCTGCTCAGTGCGGGGTTCTAGTTAGGGACAAGATCCCGATCAGCATCCACCAATGGTATAAGCCTAAGAAGGAAGACCCTGAGGTGTCTTATGTCAATGATATGCAGAAAGATGATCTTTGGACTGAGCTGAAGGCAAATTTCACCCTACCGCCAGAGGAGGATCCGGAGAAGCCAGTTATAGAGCAATTAATCAAGTCTCATGCTCTTAAGAAGATGGCAGACCTATTCAGGAGGTGGAAGAATGAGCTGAAAACGTTTGTCGACAAAGAAGAGACACCAGAATTCATCGGCCGGTATGAGAAGATCAAAGATCACTGGCCCGCATTTGTGGCCCACAAGACATCGGAAAATAGTAAGAAGATGTCAGCGACAAACAAGAAGAATGCTGCGAAGAAGAAGCTTCACCATCGCACGGTGTCAGGTGGCTACCTCAAAGCCCGGCCTAAGTGGGCCAAGGCTGAGAATGATCTGCTTGATAAAGGGATCGAACCAGAGACAATGAACTGGCCAGACCGTTGCCGGACTTGGTTCTTCGGGGCTGGCAGAAAATTGGACCCTGTATCAGGGAGGTGCGTTTGGACGAACGAGCTTTTGAGAATACCAGTAAAGAAGATTCAGCAATATATCGATGCAGCATAGGAAGGGACGTTCGTTCCAGACAGAGAGAACGACGAGCTCACAATGGCCCTCGGGAATCCTGAGCACCCTGGACGGACATGAGGCACGCCAGGCTCCGTTCCGTGGAAGGCTGGTTTTCCGGACGCGGGCGGTTACAAAAGCCAGGAGAGGAGGAAAAAAGTGGAGCAGATCCAAATTCAGAAGCTGCACGAAAGGGTTCAAGCGCTAGAGGAACGAGACGGCAATCAACATGCCGAAACTGCCCCCGAAGCTACACCGCCATCTCAGCGGAGAAGTAGCGTGGCTTCCACCGAGGTGCTTCAGCTGGAGCATGCGGCTCCTGCTAGCTACCCCGTGGATGCTATCACGGAGTCTCAACATTGCCACCTTATGGCGGAATGGCAGAACTTCAAAGTCAAGGCGGCTGTTGGCTCTGTTTTACCTCCTGAACCCAGCGCAACCTACCACTGCCGGCCGATTCCGGAAGGATATGCTAGGGTGATGGTGGATGAAATAATGGAGGGATTTGAGGAGCTCCAGCTTGACCACCCTACCAGTGAAGGGGAGACGCGGCTGGGTTCTGCTCTGAAGACTCCATGCCTATGGCGGAAGGAGCTCATCAAGCTTCCGAACTGGACGGCTCCGGCGAGTAAGGGCACTCCGCCTCCTCCTCCGGCTCCTCCTCCGTCGAGTGATCAGGGCACTCAGCCTCCTTCTTCGGCGCGTGGCGGCACTCCGCCTCCTTCTCCGCCAGCGCCAGCGCGCCAGAGCAGCCAGCCTCCTCCTTCTCCGCCTCGTCAACAAGGGCAGAAGAGACCCGCCGCCGCTGCGGCTGCTCCGGTGCGTCGTAGTCCTTCTCCTCCGCCTCGTAAGCAAGGAAAGAAGACAGCCGCAGCCGCTCCGTCTGCTCTGCCGGCGTCTAGCAGTATGGCTGCCAGAGGCGGGAGGCAATACAGATTCGGTCCTTCTCTGAAGACTCCAGAGAAGTTACCATACGAGAGGACCGAGGAGGAAACCAGGAAGGTCGTGCAAGCCGAAGTGACGAACTTCTTTGAAGGGGTGAAAGCAAAGAAACATCCACCTCCGGAGGAGAAGGTAGATCCGGTGAAAGCAAAGCGCACTCTGGCTGCCCTGACAAAACCACCAAAGTCTCCGCCGAGAGGCAACTATGAGCGCATTCTTGCAAAGACATATGCCGAAGCGGAGCGGTCGGGAAGTACTGTCAGTGATAAGAGGTTAAAAGAACGACGAGCTGGGAAAAAAATTGCCAAGCTCGGCGAACAAGCGAACCAATCGTGCCCCCCGCTCAAGGTGTCAAAAGACATCGTCGCTAATGATGCGAGGATGGTGGCCGGTTATAGCAATCTTGGAGATTACCTTCCCGGCGATGTACAATATGAAACCATGGAGGTGGACGAACACAAATACCATTACGGGAAGCCTCTCGTCAAAGATGAAAGATCTCTAACAACGATGATGCGAAGACTACATGATTGGTACATGAAAACCTGCAGAGAGTCTGATGGGATGGATACTTTGACGCTGAGAGTTAAACCGGAGCATGACCTCATTGGAATTGATCTGCTGAATGTTCCATTTGAGGATTTCTTCCAGTTTTACAATCAAAAGGCCCTCGATAAAACAAAGATCACTTGCTACTGTCTGTAAGTAGTACTACTTCTGTCATTAAGTCTCTCTATATAGGTCAGCTCTTTCATTGCATGTATTTATAATTATCCTCACTATATTATGCAGATTGAAGATCGCCGAATTGAAGAAAAGACAAATCGGTGATATTGGGTTCATTAACACAAATCTCATAGATGCATATACGGTTGAAAAACATCCCAAAGAAGCCGAGGCCAACTTGCTACAATCGGTGGTATTAAATCAAAACAAAGATATAATACTCTTTCCTTACAACTTCAAGTGAGTGTTACTGTCTTGTGCATATTTGGTTTCCCTTATTAGTCCAGGTTATGGTAATGTAATTGATGACTTATGCATGCATGCGCAGCTTCCACTATATTCTCCTAGAGATTAAGCTTGAGCAGGGAGTAGTAACCGTCTTAGACTCGAGACGAAAAGATCCCCAGGACTATGCGAACATGACTCAAATGCTCGACAAGTAAGTTAAATCGATCATTATCCACCATATCAGCAACTTTGTTCATTTCCTGATATCAAGTAATTGTTTTCTTTGTCTGGCAGGGTTTGGAGAAAATTCACCACAAAAGCTCCGGGACTGCCGAAGAAGCTGCAATTTAAACACCCGAAAGTAAGTACTATAGTAGCATGTTCCGCGCATCTCCTAGTGATTCAAGCGCTAGTTTCATCAATACCATTTAGCATGCTTGCTTATCAGTTTGATTGACCTCTATTTCTTGTAAAGTGGTTGTGGCAGGAATCCGGGAATAATTACTGTGGATACTACATTTGCGAGTCCATCCGCTACACGACCTGTGAGCGGGGCTACACTGAAGAACAATATGAAGTGCGTAAGCAATAATATTCACAATTTTATTTTATTACCATCATTTCTGTTGAGTTTCATTTATTCATATATATATATATATGTATTGACCCCCGTCTTCAAATTAGATGTTTCGGAAGCGGGATGAACTCCTAGAACCAGATCGTATGCGAGCAATTCAAGAGGAATTGGCGGCATTCTTCCTTGACCACGTGATCGATGAAAACAGAGAATACTATGTGGACCCTGTGTTCTTACAATTTAATTAGGAGATTGTATTGTAAGAGATAATTATTGTATATATGTAGCCGGTAGTGTCGGATAGATATACGAGAACTTGTTGTTCGACCAATCTCTCGGAGAAGGAGAGGTGGTCGATATCACTTCTCTCTGTATGCATATGTTCATGACGATCTTCTGTTTCCTTCATTTGATTACTAGCTAGCGTGTCTAGTCCTCTCCATACGTATATAGTACGTAGCGTCGACCAAGCATGGAGATAAGAGAGGACACTTCTCTCTATTAATTAGTTAGCTAACACAATATATGAAACACCTAAATTAACCCCCCAAAACCCCTAAACCACCCCCTTTAAAAAAACAAAAACCTCAGCTCCTGCCAGCTGCTGACGCGTGGATGCCTATTGGTCCCGGTTGGTGACACCAACCGGGACAAAAGGCCCTGCCTATTGGTCCCGGTTGGTGGCACCTACCGGGACCAAAGGCCCCCCTGCCTGGGCTGGCAGCAGCGGCCACGTGGAGGACCTTCTGTCCCGGTTCGTGTAAGAACCGGGACTAAAGGGTTAGGGCTTTAGTAACGACCCTTTAGTCCTGGTTCGAAAATCGGGACAAAAGGCCCTTACAAACCGGGGTAAAAGCCCCTTTTCCTACTAGTGTATCTTGATTCTCACTAGTAGAAAACTGGGCTTTGGTCACAGGGCAATATTCACATTAGTCCCGGTTCAGTCATGAACCAGGACTAATGTGAGCATTGGTCCCGGTTCGTGCGGCCAGGGGCCTGCCGGGCCTCGTGGGGGCATTGGTCCCGGTTCGTCCGGACCCTTTGGTCCCGGTTGGTGGGACAAACCGGGACCAATGGGCCACGCTCCTGGCCCACCACCCTTTAGTCCCGGTTCATACCACAAACCAGGACTAAAGGGCTGGTCCTAGTTGCGGCCAGTGTTTAGTCCCACCTCGCCAACCGAAGGGCGCTCACACCAGTTTATAAGCCCGTCCCTCTCTGCCTTGTTGAGCTCCTCTCAAAGTGAAAATAGATGCCCTTATACAGAGAAAATTAAACATAAATTCATAGTAAATTTCATAGAAATTTACTATGAATTTAGGTTTAATTTTCTCTATAAGCGCATCTATGTTCATTTTTTTATATTTATAAAATAAATAAACCTTAATAAAATAAATAAAACTAAATAAACCTTAACTAAATAAAATAAAATAAACTATAGTAACTACAATAAATAAACCTTAATAAATTAAGTAAAAATAGTAGCAGTAAAATAAAGAAAAATAGCAGTAGTAAAATAAATAAAAATAAAATAATTAAAGTAAAATACATAAGTAATTAGAAATAAAATAAATAAGTTTTTTGTTGTAAGTAGAAACAAAACAAAACAAATAAAGCAAAAGAGAAAAAAACACGAGCCATCAACTCCATAACCGCCATATCTGGGATAGAGAAGGGCGATCCCTTGGAGTGGGATTCACATACAGTTGCCCGTAAAATCTACCATTCGAGCCTAGCAGGTGGAACTCGGATCTGTCAACAGTGTCAAAGCGGCAAATAGCAGGCGGAGGAGAAGCCACGGTTGTCATGTGTAGATCCCTTCTAGGTCTTGCGGATCGTGCTATTACAGCAATTTGGTTGGTTGATCCCAAAAAAAAGGAATTTGGTTGGTTTTCTTGAAGCCCTAGCTTGTTGTGCCGTCCTATTCTCTTAATGCAATTTAGCAAATGCTACTACAGTACAGTAAAGGGCACAAAGAAAAAGCACGCAGTGAAGGAAAATACCTCCATATCAAAGCTGCTACTTATCTTGTTGGTTATCAGGATGTGGATATGTAGAATTTTCTCTAGCCACGGCAACAGACATGCATTCATCGAGGGGGTTCACTACAGAACAAAATAAATGCTGATGTTAGTTGTTGAGGGTACGTTTGACATCCCTGAGAGACTAGATAATGAAAAGATGAATCGTCAAACCTGGATGAACAATGACGCTACCAAGTGGATAAATCTGATGGCCTGTCCTCCCTTGAAGATCATGCGTCCTCCCTTGATGGCGCTTCCAGGGCCATGGACGCCTCATACACCGCCGCCGACGTGTTGTAGTGATGAGGTATCGTGCAGGATCTGACACATGATCACCTTCAGGCAAGATGAACAGGTCTTCAGGGGCACGACGGCAGCGGCGGCGCCATAGCCGGGACTGGTGACGACGGCGGCGGCGAGCGAGCGGGAGGGTGGCGGCGGCTGCATGCGAGTGGGAGGCCGGAGGATCACCACTCATTGTGCCCGACATATCACTACAAGAAACTTGTTAATCCATGACGGATTTCTAATGACATTTTTGGAAACTCTCATCGATGACCTGGTAAAACCCCACAAGCCCGGTGAAAGGCTGCTAAAGCCCGTCTAACCGTTCCCGTATAAAAACTTAACCCTAAATTCCCTCCTCGGCCCCTCCTCTATGTCCCTCCTTGGCCCCTGCATCGTGTCCCACAGCACGTCGCCACCCCTCGTCCCTCCCACAGCTCGTAAACCTTAAGAAAATAAACTATAGTAACTACAATAAATAAACCTTAATAAATTAAGTAAAAATAGCAGCAGTAAAATAAATAAAAATAGCAGCAGTAAAATAAATAAAAATAAAATAATTAAAGTAAAATACATAAGTAATTAGAAATAAAATAAATAAGTTTTTTGTTGTAAGTAGAAACAAAACAAAACAAATAAAGCAAAAGAGAAAAAAAACAGAGGAAAAAAATTATGCCACCTACTGGGCCACCACGGCCTGAATATGACTAGAAACCCATCCATGGGCCAGGATTCAGGCCCGCAGTAGGCCCAGTAGGCCCCACAGGCAAAGAGAACAGTTAGGCCCGAAAGCCTGTAGTTGAGCGGAGTTCGAGAGGGTGGGCGCAGCAGCGCTTATAAACCACTCTCGAGCTCTCTCAACTAGCGAGGTGGGACTAAACTTTTGACGCGGGGCAGCACAAGTCCTTTGGTCCCGGTTGGTGCCACCAACCGGGCCTAAAGGGGGCATTGGTCCCGGTTCGTGGCACCAACCGGGACCAAAGGCCTTTAGTCCCGGTTGGTGCCACCAACCGGGACCAATGAGTTCCCTATATATACCCCATCGCCACAGCAGAGCACTCCAGAGTGCTCTGTTTTTTCTGGCCGGCGAGGGGAGGGCATTTGGGTGCTCTAGCACACCTCCGATGCACATGAGGTGTTCGATGAAATGTCTGAGCCACACTAGTTAATCTTTGTCCTCTCGAAACTCGACCTCCGAGCTCCATTTTCCCCGAGATTTGTCTAGGTTTAGCGGTCCGTCACGTCCCGTCCCCGTCTTCACCGCCGTCGATCGCCCGCGCCGATCTCGTCGCCAGCACCACCATGGTGAGCCTCTTGTTCTTATCTTCTTTATGAAAGGAAAAAATTCTTACTTTAGATAGTTACTTGTCTAATTTTGTTACTTTTATTATTCCTTCTTATTACATAGTGCGATGGTTTTGGTATCCGCCCCCGTCGGCCCTCGTCCTGTCTATGATTCGGATGTGGTATATATTATCTTTTTATAACTATTTGGTTCATTTATTCTTTATGACAAATATACCGACCAACGTGACATAGATTTTATTTATCTAGGAGGTGGTTGAACCGGAAATTCTAACCGACCCTATTGTCGAGAGGTTAAATTTAGTTGAAGAAGAAAACAATTACTTGAAGGAAAAAATAAAAAAAATTGAGGAGGAGAAGATGATATTGGAGTTGCATGTTGCGAATGTCGTCGATGATCACAAGATCAAGATGGATGCAATGCGCTTGAAGATTAGAAAGATTAGAAAATATGCCATTCATACCGAGGCTTGGTATCATTATGCCGTTGGATCAATTGTTACCTTGGTTGCGATTATGATCGCATTTGTTTTCGCATTGAAATGTTTTACATAGTTTCAATGTATGGTTTAATTAATTAGATGCACTGGAGAGCTATATATATGTTGTTAGATGAGAACTATGTACGTACTTTGGTTCTAATGTGATGATGAACTTCTATTAATTTGGTCACTTAATTATCTATTCATGATGTTCTGCAATGGTTTTTGACACACTTAATTATATATAATGCACGCAGATGAACCGGCAATGGATGTACGGTGACAGACACACCTCCGAGTACATTAAGGGCGTGCATGATTTTCTCGAAGTGGCTGAGGCAAACAAGCAGAATGGTTTTATGTGTTGTCCATGCCCTATATGTGGGAATACGAAGTCTTACTCTGACCGGAGAATCCTTCACACCCACCTGCTTTACAAGGGTTTCATGCCACACTATAATGTTTGGACGAGGCACGGAGAAATAGGGGTTATGATGGAAGACGGCGAAGAAGAAGAGGATGATGACAACTATGTGCCCCCTGAATACAGTGATGCTGCAACGGGGGAAGCTGCGGAAGATCAAGAGGAACCAGACGATGTGCCCAATGATGCTGCAAGGAGTGAAGCTGCTGAAGATCATGAGGAACCAGTGCCCGATGATGATGATCTCCGTCGGGTCATAGTTGATGCAAGGACGCAATGCGAAAGTCAAAAGGAGAAGCTGAAGTTCGATCGCATGTTAGAGGATCACAAAAAAGGGTTCAACCCAATTGCGAAGATGGCAACACAAAGCTCGGTACCGTACTGGAATTGCTGCAGTGGAAGGCAGAGAATGTTGTGCCTGACAAAGGATTTGAGAAGCTATTGAAAATATTGAAGAAGAAGCTTCCAAAGGATAACGAATTGCCCGACAGTACATACGCAGCAAAGAAGGTCGTATGTCCTCTAGGATTGGAGGTGCCGAAGATACATGCATGCCCTAATGACTGCATCCTCTACCGCGGTGCGTACAAGGATCTGAACGCATGCCCGGTATGCGGTGCATTGCGGTATAAGATCAGACGAGATGACCCTGGTGATGTTGACGGCGAGCCTCCCAGGAAGAGGGTTCCTGCGAAGGCGATGTGGTATGCTCCTATAATACCACGGTTGAAACGTCTGTTCAGAAACAAAGAGCATGCCAAGTTGATGCGATGGCACAGTGAGGACCGTAAGAAAGACGGGAAGTTGAGAGCACCTGCTGACGGGTCGCAGTGGAGAAAAATCGAGAGAAAGTACTGGGCTGAGTTTGCAGCTGACCCAAGGAACGTATGGTTTGGTTTAAGCGCGGATGGCATTAATCCTTTCGGGGAGGAGAGCTGCAATCACAGCACCTGGCCCGTGACTCTATGTATGTATAACCTTCCTCCTTGGATGTGCATGAAGCGGAAGTTCATTATGATGCCAGTTCTCATCCAAGGCCCTAAGCAACCCGGCAACGACATTGATGTGTACCTAAGGCCATTAGTTGAAGAACTTTTACAGCTCTGGAATGGAAACGGTGTATGTACGTGGGATTAGCACAAACAGGAGGAATTTAACCTGCACGAGCTATGTGCAGTGCAGTCTACACTATTTCGAAAGGCTTGAAGCAAATCAACGAGCATTGCGCCTCTTTTTTATTTTTAATAACTTATTACAACTCCGGACTTCTTGTGTTCCGACAAAATAAAATAAACTTTAATAAAATTTATGAAACTAAAATTAACAAAGTATTTTCCGTTCAAAACATTATAAGAAACCTCTATTATTATTGAAACTAAAATCATATAAAATTGATGCAACTAAAATTATCGAAGTATTTTGTGTTCAAAATCATTAAAAGCAAAAAGAATTTTCATAAAGAACTCTTTTCGATAGAAACTTTAATAGCAAAAAGAATTATCATAAAGTAAAATAAATAAGTAATTAGAAACAAAATAAAATAAAATAAATAAGTTTTTTGTTGTAAGTAGAAACAAAACAAAATAAATATAGCAAAAACAGAAAACAAAAAAACTAAATACAGCAAACATAATTTTCATAAAGAAGTTTTTTTGATAGAAACTTTAATAGCAAAAAGAATTATCGTAAAGTAAAATAAATAAGTAATTAGAAGCAAAATAAAATAAAATAAATAAGTTTTTTGTTGTAAGTAGAAACAAAACAAAATAAATAAAGCAAAAAAGAAAACAAAAAACAGGCAAAAAATAAAAAGTATGCCACCTACTGGGCCACCACGGCCTGAATACGACTAGAAACCCATCCATGGGCCAGGATTCAGGCCCGCAGAAGGCCCAGTAGGCCCACAGACATGTACAGAGAGGTTAGGCCCGAAGGCCTGCTTTAGAGAGGAGCTCGAGAGCTCAGGCGCACCGCACCTTATAAACAGGTGCGGCTCTCTCTCAGCTAGCGAGGTGGGACTAAACTCCCACCACCACGCCGCTGTGCAAGGCCCTTTGGTCCCGGTTCATGGCACCAACCGGGACCAATGCCCCCCTTTAGTCCCGGTTGGTGCCACCTGTAACACCCCGCATGTAACCTTCCATATTTGTGACTCCAAACTCTTGCCATTTTTCGGCTATGTGATATGATATTCCCTCCGTGGTCGGGTTTTGTTTTTTGTTTTGCATATTGTCCATGTCATGCATTTCATATCATGTCATCATGTGCATTGCATTTGCATACGTGTTCATCTCATGCATCCGAGCATTTTCCCCGTTGTCCGTTTTGCAATCCGGCGCTCCTATCTCCTCCGGTGCACCCCTCTTGTTTTCTTTCATGAGCGGGTGTCAAACGTTCTCGGAATGGACCGAGGTTTGTCAAGTGGCCTTAGTATACCACCGGTCAAGTTTCGTTCCATTTGGAGGTCGTTTGGTACTCCAACGGTTAACCGGGTAACCACAGATGCCTTCGGTGTGTTCCAGCAAAAAACCCCTCTCTAAACAGCCCAAAACCCACCAAACTCTCTTCCATGCTCTAGGTTGTTCGATCACGATCGTGTGGGCGAAAACCGCACCTCATTTGGACTCTCCTAGCTCCCTCTACCTATAAACATGTGAGACCTCCCGTATACTTTCGCAGACGAAACTCTAACCCACTCCTCTTCACGGCCGGACGCGTCCAGCCGCCGCCGGACGAAACCGCAGCGAACCAGCGCCCGCCACGTGGCAGCCGCGCCGCCGCCCGTACCCCACGCCCGCGCAAGCCCGCGCCTCCTCCTCGCCCCGCGCCGCCGCTCGCCCTCCGCCGCGGTCGCCGCCGCCGGCCGCCCGTCGCCGCCCGCTCCACGCCGGTGAGCAGGAGCCCACGCCCTTCTCCTCCTCCCTCTCCTCTCCCTCTGGCCTCTCTCTCTCTCAGATCTCTCTCTCTCTCTCTGTAGTGCGCCGCGCCCTCCTCCTTCCGTTCGCTGGCGAGCAACTCCGGCGTCCCCGAGCTCGGGCAACCACCGGCCGATCCGATCTGAGAGAGCGCGCGTTGACTTTTCCCGACACCCCAAATTTTCTCCAAGTCATTTATATTTTCAGCATGTGCACCTGTTCATCATGGCATAACTCTCTGCATATAGCTCCGTTTCGCGCGTGCAATATATCAAATTGTTCGTCTCGTGATGCTCTACATTTTGTTCAATTGCACAATGTTCATTAGAGGCCATCTTGATGCCCAAATCTCTGGTGCAAGAGTGCTAGTTGCTGTTACCTGTTGGTTCTTAGCAAAACTTGGAGATTTGTTATTTTTGTATCATTTAATCGTTGCATCTTATGGGCATGAGCTCTACATGTGTTTTGTTGTATGCCATGCCATCTTTCCAGTGGTGCATGCCATGTATTTTTGTGATCTCTGTGGTGACTAGCACAAGCATGCAAACTAGGCTCCGTACTGTTTCTGATTTCAGGGACAGTGATTTCTCTCTGTCTTTGTCTGCTGTTATTTTGTTGCCATGTAAACTTGATGCTACAGAGAGATCCATGCATATTTTGGAGATGTTCAGTAAGGATGTTTTGTAGATATTGTTGTAATTGATCCATTCCTTGCCTTTTTTGAAATTATGGAGTACCATAGCATGACTCAATCTTGCCCTACTTTTGCTATAAAATATTTCTGGCAGATTGTTTACGTGTCATTCAATTTTGCCAAGCCTGTTGTAGTTGATCCATACATGCTATGTACTTTCTCTTGCCATGGATAGCTTCATAAACATGCCATCTTGCTGTAGGTATGCTTGTTTTGTCATGCATTGCTTTGTGGTGAGTGCATCAAGCTCACCAAGATGCCTTCATATTATTGTTTCTGCCATGCTCTGTTTTCTGCAAGTCTGTAACCTGTTAACCAAACTTGCTAGGTTTACATGTTTTCCATCATATCTTATGGTCGTTTTTGGCTTATGGTCAGTAAGGGACTTTTGTCATATGCATTTATTAGAATACTTTCATGCCTTGTTTTGCCATGTTAAGTTCCTGTAGCATGCTTATTTCGTGCTCTGAACATTGCTACCTGATGCTGTTTTCTGCCATGTCCAGTAATTTCAGTCTGTGAACCTGTTATCTTTTGCACTTTTGCCATGCTTGTTTGAGCTTGTTATGTTGTGATCTAGCCGTAGCTCAGTGTTCATCTTTTGTGAAGCATCACCTGTAGATCACTACCATATACTTTGTTGCTATGCTGGAGTGCTGTAGCATTGTTACTTGTTGCATTCTAAGTGCTATCATGCTGTTAATCGCAGATTCGTGTCATTCTTGTTTTGCTTGCCATTCGCAAACCGTGCACCCGTTTCCGGTGATCTTTATATCGATTTCGACCAAAATGATCTCATCTATCCAGTGGCATGCTTGGTTTGCCATGTTACTGCCTTGTTCATCATTTTCTTCCCGGAGCACGCATATGCATCGCATATCATGTTGCTTGTGCATTTCCCGTGATTGATTGTGGTTCCATTGCTTGTGTTCTTGTGTTGGGTAGAGCCGGGAGACGAGTTCATGAACGAGGAACCTGTTGAGTACGCTTACGAGCATCAATCTTTCGATAACTCTGAGAACCTTGCAGGCAAGATGACCATACCCTCGAAATCACTTCTATCTTTGCTTTGCTAGTTGTTCGCTCTATTGCCATGCTGCGCTACCTACCATTTGCTATATCATGCCTCCCATATTGCCATGACAGCCTCTAACCGTCCTTTCCTAGCAAACCGTTGTTTGGCTAAGTTACCGCTTTTGCTCAGCTCTTCTTATAGCGTTGCTAGTTGCAGGTGAAGTTGAAGTTGGTTCCATGTCGGAACATGGATATGTTGGGATATCACAATATCTCTTATTATATTAATGCATCTATATATTTGGTAAAGGGTGGAAGGCTTGTCCTTATGCCTGGTGTTTTGTTCCACTCTTGCCGCCCTAGTTTCCGTCATACTGGGATTATGTTCCTTGAGTTTGCGTTCCTTACGCGGTCGGGTGATTTATGGGACCCCCTTGACAGTTCGCCTTGAATGAAACTCCTCCAACAAGGCCCAACATTGGTTTTACCATTTGCCACCTAAGCCTTTTCCCCCGGGTTTTCGCGAGCCCGAGTGTCGTGGAATTGTCACGGCAGATGTCCTCGAGCTAGGACTTAGTCGTGGAGCCATCGCTGCTAGGAAGCTTGAAGGGGTTAAGCGGGACAAGGAACACGAGGGTTTATACTGGTTCGGCCCCTTACGGTGAAGGTAAAAGCCTACGTCCAGTTTGAGGTGGTATTGATTAGGGTTTCGATAACCAGGGAGCTGAACTGCTATGCCTGGCTCTCGATGAGATCTTTCCTGTCTCTAAACCGTTGCCGGGTCATCCCTTTATATAGGGAGGCTGACGCCCGGCAGCTCTCAGAGTCCCGGCCGGCTCATAAGAGTGTCCGGCTCGGACTCTCAACTATTCTTGCCTTACACTACAAGTTCCACCATGATAATAATTACAACTACGGGCCTCAAGCCGTATCCAGGTCTTAAGCCCATCTCTGGCCCACCGTCTTTAAGCTTAGCGCCGGGCTTCTGGCAATGACCATATGAGTAACCCGGCCCCTCCTGGCGGGTGACTCTAAGGTCTATATCCTCAACATTAGGCCCCAGATTGATTTGAACCGGCTCATGTCAATCTTCAATTCCTTCGACAGAAAAAATCTCCGGCTTACCATTTGTGTGAAGGCCATAACCCGGCGTGACGTCATCCTCTGGACTCCGGGTAATCCGCCGTGACATCATCTTCCATTAAGTCCATTTTTTACTCCACCAGATCCGCAACGGATCTTATCTTTACTGCCATCCCGAAAATCGAGGCGTTTTGTGGGGAGATAATCATGCCGTGGTCTCCTTGATTCTCGCGCCCACTTATGAGCTCGCCCTTATAAATAGGCCGGCCCGATGGGCCTTCAGCCACTTCTCTCTCCCTCGTCTTCTTCCTCGCGCCACTGCTCCTCTGCCCGAGCTCTGCTGCTGCCGCCGCCGCAGGTCTTCTTGTTGTCACCGACTCAGGCCGCTGCATCACCCTGATCTGACCAGAGAAATGCGACGACCTCCGTGACTCACCAGCCACCGTAAGTCCTGCTTGCCCTGTAGAACAGATGTGCCGTAGGGTTCGCCCGTTTTCTTCATGTTCTTCGCTGTCGCCCGCAAGTTCTTCGGTAGTTTTCATTTTTACCGCCGTCCTTGATCTTGGACCTGTATAGACCTGCCGCGGTAGCTGTTTGGCACTCATTTTAGATGCAAGCAGATCTCGTTTGACTGCCTAAATGCTCCATTCAAGCCCAAGAACTTCCCTCGCGTCTGTTTTTAGGTCTAGAAATTTTCTTTTTCAGCTGACCACTTGATCCAAATTATTTACCTCAATGTGTGAAACTTGTTTTCACCACACTTAGTAAAAAACTGCACGCATGGAACCATGGCGGTTTACATTTCCGGCTTAAAACACGCACCGTAGAACCTTCCGACTTAAAGGAAACCATGCGCCATAGGATTTTTCCGGCTCATCTGTGACAAGGCTGTAGACAACCGAATTACTCTCCATACCTCGGGTTGCTTAAAAAACCTGATACACTTAGATATATATCATTAGTCCCCAAGTTAAACCGCCATCTTAACATTGAACTGTAAGTCGCCTCCGGCTCATTATTAAACCGGGCATTTTTCCCTGTATCATAGGCTTCCAACAGTCACCATGCCTCCCAAAGCTCCGAAAGCCTCCATCTCTTGCAACTGGATGAGGTCCAATGTCACCAATGAGACCTTAGCGGATTTTGTTAAGTCAGGCTATCTGCCCAAGAAAGACATCATGTCTTACCGTGCCCCCGGCCCATCAGAGGAGAGACCACAGCCAAGGGACGGGGAGGTGGTCATTTTCGCGGATCACATGAGCCGGGGCTTCGCACCGCCCGACTCAAAGTTTTTCAGAGATGTTCTGAATTTCTTCGATCTGCGGCCTCAGGACATAGGACCCAACTCAGTGTCCAATATCTGCAACTTCTAAGTGTTCTGCGAGGTTTACCTTGGAGAAGAACCCAGTCTGCTGCTCTTCAGAGAGCTTTTCTATTTAAACCGCCAGAACGAGTGTGCCAACGGGCCGAGTTTGGAGCTAGGCGGCATCTCCATCCAGCGGCGTAGGGACTGCCTTTTCCCTTACGCAGAGCCGCCCAGCCACCCCAAGGACTGGAATCTGACGTGGTTTTACTGCCAAGACACGTCGCCGGCTGATGAGAGTTCGTTGCCCGGCTTTCGCCCCTCGCGTCTGGAGCCGACTCACCCACTGTCAGACAAGCTGACTCAAGCGGAGCGCCAACCTCTCCTCCCCACCATCAACAAGGTCAAGGCTCTCCTGGGCAATGGTCTGAACGGAATCGAACTAGTCCGGGTCTGGATCTCGTGGCGGGTGATCCCATTGAGCCGCCACCCCGGCTTAATGTGTGAGTACACGGGCCGAAAGGATGATCCCCAGAGACACAGCCGCAACGATCTTCCTGAAGATGTCGCAGAGGAGATGACCAAGGCTCTCTTGAATGAGAGCCTGGCAGACTGCGGGAGGACCGGGTTAGCCCCCTTCTGCAAGACCAACCCAGCCCCAGCGGTAAGCCACTGATTTAAACATTTTATCTTTGTCCACAGATAACCTTCATCTGAATCTTTAAGAAATCATCATTGTATTTTTCAGGCTGATGACAAGTTCTGGCGGGTCAAATACGACCACGAAGCGGCCAAAAAGGCCACAAAGGCGAAGAAAGCCGCCAAGAAAGCCGCTCCCCGTAAGAAGGGAAGTAGGCCAACTGCTTCGGAGCTGATGCAACTAACCGACAACTCCGAGTCAGAGGTAACCCCTGAACCTGTAAACTCTTGATTATGTTTATTGTTTATTTCTGTCCGCCTTACCAATACTTGTTCATCAACAGGATGACACCGGAGCCAGTAACCCGGTGGTTGAAGAGGTAATGGTACTTTCCTCCGACTCGGAGCCCTTGCCAAGGCTGAAAATCCGAAGGGTAACCCGGAAAGTAAGCTTTTCACATCCTTTAGCTTATCAAGATCCTCAATTTATTTTGAAGCGACAGACTCATGAGAGCCGGCGGCACACCCGGACCAACAAGGACGCCGACCTCTCTTCCGGCTTACCGGACGCGTCGAGGAAGCGCCGGACCGAGGTGATCTCAAATTTGTACCCTTTTCATCCTTTGGCGGGTGTTATACGTCAACCGCTCAACTCTTCTAACTCAAATTATCAGGAAACTTCCCCCTCTTCTGGCGACTCTATGCAGTCAAGCCTGCCAGCTTTCAAGACAGTGCCCGGGTAATGATGACCATCTCATATTGTACTTGTCTGTACCTACACTATTGTGCTTAACCTTTCTGTCTTTTCAGTGCCCAGGCCAAGCTCACCAAGAGGGCGAAGAAATCCAAGCTGGTCGATGAGCCGGACTTGCCTGAGCCAGAGGCAGCCGCTCAAGAGCCGCCAGCTGCCTCTGCACCTGAGGCCGCTGCCCCAACCACCAAGGAAACTACATAAGCTTCTGTTAACCCGGAGGCCTCCAGCTCGGCTCCCCCAGCAGATGACCCGGACATGGTAATCACCCGGACGGAGTTCGTTTAGCCGGGGAGACCTACCGTGCTGGCCAACTGCTCCGCCAAAGGGGAGCTGCTAGAGTCGCGCCAGGTTAACCTGGACCTCACCGACTACTCCAACTTGATCATTGGAGAGATCGTCTCCGGCTTCGTCAGCCAAGTGCACAAGAGCCGGGACGCAGAGATTGCTATGGTGACCCAGATCCAGCAGAAATCTGAGGTAATATTCTTCTGTCCTCTTACTTACTGCTTAGTTACCTGTACCATGCTAGCCCCCAAGTCGACGACTTATGATTGAGTATGTTGTAGACTTAGGTTCCGGCTTACTCCATTGAACCGGCAATGTGTAGATAGAAACGTTCAATATGCATTAGCCCCCAAGTGCCAAGTGTCTTTGCTTGGAAAACGCTTGGGACTTTAAATTTGTATAGTAACTGTTCATGCCATAACCCGGACATTTATACAGGCTGCTGGCAAGAAGCTTGAGGCTGACCTCGCTGATCTCAAGAACCGGCTGAAGATGCAAGAGATGGAGACCCGGAAGGCAAATGCCAAGTTCGTGTCCAGCATCGCCGCGCAAGAGAAGCTGAAGACGGAGTTTGACGCTGAGCGGAAGGCGTGGGCCGAAGAAAAGGCCGCAATGGTGAACCGGGCTGAACAGGCAGAGAAGGCTCTCTCCGAGAAGACCGCCGAGCTCTCCGGCCTAAAGCGCCAAGTGTCCCAGATGGTGGCCGCAATCTTCGGTAAGTCATCTCCCCGGCTTTCATCAAGTTTAGAATTTACATATCCCATAATTCATCCTTGTCGGCGGCTTATCTGACTTTGTTAAACAGGTCCCAGAAGTGCCAACCTCAACCAGAGTGTGGTAACCAAGCTAAAGGCCGTGTATACTCTGGTGGAGCAACTCTACACCGGGTCACAGCGTGCCTTGGCTGTGGTGGCCCTATCCAACGAGGTGCCGACTCACCTGGCGGAAGTCCTTCGCCGGCTCGCCGTTCTGCCTCAATGGATCCAAGAGCTGCGATGGGCCTCTGCAAGAGCCGGAGCGATCGCCACGCTGAGCCGGGCCAAGGCGTTCTTGCCAGAGTTAGACCCGGCGGACATCGCCCTCGGCTATCCATGTCTGAAGGAAGACGGCACCGCCTTTGATCAGAAGGACTTCGCAGCTTGCGTGAAGGCCGTACGCCCGGTGGCCACTCTTATTGGCAACGATACAAATCTGACCAAGTATCAGCCGGGCTACGATGCAGAAAATCAGAGGATCCCTACTCCGCGCTATGAAGCCCTCAACTTGATCCCGCCGGCTCGTCAGCACACTTTCGCACCGGAGATTGACCCGGCCGGGTTAATTGACGAGGAAGCCCAATTCGAAGCTCTCAGCAGCATCGACTGGAAGTCATCAACTTTCCAGGTCTTGGGATCAGCCGGAGGAGAAGAGAGGAATGAGCCGGAGACTTCAACTCAGCAAGCGTTGTAACTCAGCTGGCGGCTTATCAATCAATGCCTCACCCTTTTGGACTCAATGAGTCTTTGTAATAGAGTACGACCAATACTTTATCTTTGCCGTGCCATTGTGCACGCCTTGAATGTGAAAGTCTGATGAAGTTGTCTCCTTTATGTTTCTCTGGGTCATAATCAATCCTTTGTTTCCCTTAATCTCAAAATAGTCGCCTTTAACTATCCTGCATAAAAGGACAAATCACAAGTCTCGAGGCGGCTTACCGCCCTGAGAATCATAAGTTTTAGATATATAACCCGGAATATGAATCAAAAAGGACTGGTCTCCAATTATATCCTTAATGCAGCCGTAATAACATACTTAACGGCCTGCAGGCATACTTCCGGCTTGGATAACCCGGGTAATAAGGTTGGCACCTCAATCCCGGTTTACCTGTCTTAATAACACCCATTGTGTCCAACTAATACTGGAAATCAAAGTTTAAACCGGCCAAGTGAGACCCGGCCGTACATACTTTGAAATGATCAGAAGAACTCTACAATGAAGCAGAAGAACTTAGGGGCTTCCGGTTCGAATACGACCCGAGACTCGGCCCAAAGGGGTTAAGCTAAGATTCGGATACGATCATATAGCCCCCAGTGGGTGTGGCGATGCCAATCAAGAGGGTACCGACAGCTATGTTCTCTTTGGTTCGAATACGACCCATGTTTGAACAGGAAGCCCCCAAATGACTTTAAAAATTGTTTAACGACGCTGATTCGAATACGATCCACGTCGGTTCCCAAAGGGGTTAAACTAAGATTCAAATATGATCAAAGAAAACTCCCCAATGAGCTCGGCACTTTGCCAATCAAATGGGTATCGACAGCTATGTTCTCTTTGGTTCGAATACGACCTATGTTTGAATAGGAAGCCCCCAAGTGACCTTATTGCCTACGGCTAGATTCGAATACGATCATAAGCCGGATCCTCCTTAAAGTTATCATGTAATCTTGCAATGAAAACAACACGTGCACCTTTCGAGGAGAAAAAATGACAGAGGTCCTGCTTTATTGCTTATTATAATATATACATGGCTTAGAGAAGTATGTACATCATGAGAGCCGGTGGCTCAAGTGTAGTAAGGCCGAAGCTGAGCTATGTTCCACGGCCGACGGGTCTCTTCCTCCGACTTACGTGAATCTTTGTGCTCCCGAATGTCAATGAGGTAGTATGACCTGTTGTGCAAATTCTTGCTGACCACAAAGGGCCCTTCCCAAGGCGGGGATAGCTTGTGTGCATCTGTTTGATCCTGGATGAGCCGGAGCACGAGATCGCCTTCCTGGAAGACCCGGGATTTAACCCGGCGACTATGATAACGGTGCAGGTCTTGTTGGTAAATCGCTGAGTGGGCTGCTGCCACATCACGCTGTTCATCCAACAAGTCAAGAGCATCTTGGCGCGCCTGCTCATTATCCGCCTCAACATAAGCCGCCACTCGAGGTGAGTCATGACGGATGTCACTGGGGAGGACTGCTTCTGCCCCATAAACCATGAAGAATGGCGTAAAACCTGTAGACCTGTTAGGAGTAGTGTTGATGCTCCATAACACGGAGGGCAACTCCTCCACCCAACAACCCGGCGTTCGTTGCAAAGGGACCAAAAGCCGGGG
Organism: Aegilops tauschii subsp. strangulata; assembly: GCF_002575655.3. Lineage (NCBI taxonomy): Eukaryota > Viridiplantae > Streptophyta > Magnoliopsida > Poales > Poaceae > Aegilops > Aegilops tauschii. The sequence goes on from NC_053039.3 coordinate 53,903,297, forward strand.
CTTGATGCCCTTCAGAATCTCCTGGTTAGCTCTCTCAGCCTGACCATTGGATTGAGGATGAGCCACCGAGGAAACATCAAGTCGGATATGCTCTCGTTGACAAAACTCCTCCATGGCGCCTTTGGATAAATTGGTGCCATTGTCAGTTATAATGTTGTGTGGAAAACCAAACCGAAAGATCACCTTTTTCATAAACTGAACCGCCGTGGCCGCATCACACTTACTAACTGGCTCTGCTTCTACCCACTTGGTAAATTTGTCAACTGCCACCAAAAGGTGGGTCTTCTTGTCCTTGGATTGTTTGAAAGGCCCAACCATATCAAGCCCCCAGACCGCAAAGGGCCAAGTAATTGGGATCATCCTCAGCTCCTGAGCCGGCACATGAGCCCGTCGTGAGAACCTCTGGCAGCCATCACATTTACTGACCAAGTCCTCTGCATCAGCATGAGCCGACAGCCAATAAAAACCATGGCGAAAATCCTTGGCCACAAGAGACTTTGAGCCGGCGTGATGGCCACAATCCCCTTCGTGAATCTCACGCAAGATCTCTTGACCTTCCTCAGGGGAGACACAACGCTAAAACGCTCATGTAACACTACGATGATGCAACTCGCCATTGATAACAATCATTGACTTAGCCCGCCGGGTTATTTGCCTGGCCAAAGTTTCATCCTCAGGCAACTCGCCCCAGGTCATGTAAGCCAAATAGGGCATTCTCCAGTCCGGTATGATGTGGAGAGCCGCCACCAGTCGCGCCTCCGGGTTAGGGACAGCCAAGTCTTCCTCTGTAGGCAGCTTAAGAGAAGGATTATATAGGACATCCAGGAAAGTATTAGGCGGCACCGGCTTTCGCTGAGAGCCTAGCCGGCTTAAAGCATCAGCCGCCTCGTTCTTCCTGCGATCAATGTGCTCCACTTGGTAGCCCTGAAAGTGCCCAGCAATGGCATCAACTTCGCGGCGATAAGCCGCCATGAGAGGGTCCTTAGAGTCCCACTTGCCTGATACTTGTTGAGCCACCAAGTCCGAGTCACCGAAGCACCTTACCCGGCTCAAACACATCTCCTTAGCCATCCGAAGACCGTGGAGCAAGGCCTCGTACTCAGCCGCATTGTTAGTGCAAGGAAACATCAGCTGTAGCACATAATGGAACTTGTCACCCTTAGGGGAGGCCAATACAACTCCAGCCCCCGAGCCCTCTAACTGCCTGGACCCATCAAAGTGAATAGTCTAATATGTGTTATCCAGCTTCTGCTCGGGCACTTGTGACTCTGTCCAATCGTTGATGAAGTCCACCAAGGCCTGAGACTTAACAGCAGTGCGTGGCACGTATTTCAGATCGTGAGGTCCAAGCTCTATAGCCCACTTAGCCACTCTCCCTGTGGCCTCCCTGTTTTGAATGATATCACCAAGAGGGGCAGAACTGATCACAGTGATGGGATGACCCTGGAAGTAATGCTTCAGTTTCTGGCTCGCCATGAACACACCATAAACAAGCTTCTGCCAATGCGGATACCGCTGTTTGGACTCGATGAGCACTTCGCTGACATAATAAACCAGCCGCTGAACCGGATGCTCCTTACCCTCTTCCTTGCGCTCCACCACTATCGCCATACTTAAGGCGCATGTGTTCGCCGCCACATATAATAATAAGGGCTCCTTATCAACCGGAGCAGCAAGGACTGGAGGCTCTGCTAGCTGCTTCTTCAACTCCTCAAAGGCAGTATTAGCTGCATCATTCCAGACAAATTTATCAGTTTTCTTCATCAACTGATATAATGGCATGGCCTTCTCACCCAAACGGCTTATGAACCGGCTTAAAGCAGCAATGCGACCCGCCAAGCGCTGAACATCATTTAAACACGCCGGCTTAGCCAGGGAGGTGATGGCCTTGATCTTCTCCGGGTTAGCTTCAATGCCTCTGTCAGAAACCAAAAAACCCAGGAGTTTGCCTGCAGGAACACCGAAAACACACTTGGCCGGGTTAAGCATCATCTTGTAGACCCAGAGATTATCAAAGGTCTCCCTTAAATCATCTATCAGGGTTTCCTCCTTTATGGACTTAACCACAATATCGTCCACATAAGCATGAACATTGCGCCCAATCTGGTTATGAAGACAGTTCTGTACACAACGCTGATAAGTCGCCTGTGCACACTTGAGTCCAAAGGGCATACACATAGCAGAAGGCTCCAAAGGGAGTGATGAACGCCGTCTTCTCCTGGTCCTTAACTGCCATTTTAATCCCGGAATAAGCATCCAAGAAACTTAAGCATGCACAACCTGCCGTAGCATCAATAATTTGATCAATATGGGGAAGGGCAAAAGGATCAGCCGGACACGCCTTGTTTAAGTCCGTGTAATCCACACACATCCGCCAAGTGCCGTTCTTCTTGAGTACGAGCACCGGGTTAGCTAACCACTCTGGGCGAAAGACTTCAACAATAAACCCGGCCGCCAAGAGCCGGGCCACCTCTTCACCAATAGCTTTCCGCCTCTCTTCATTAAACCGCCGAAGGAACTGCCTGACCGGCTTAAATTTCGGATCAACATTGAGAGTGTGCTCAGCGAGTTCTCTAGGTACACCTGGCATGTCAGAAGGTTTCCATGCGAAGATGTCCCTATTCTCACGGATGAACTCGATGAGCGCGCTTTCCTATTTCGGATCCAGATTGGCACTGATGCTAAACTGCTGAGATGAATCTCCTGGAACAAAATCAACAAGCTTAGTTGCATCAGCCGACTTAAATTTCATCGCCAGTTCATTCTCCGTAGTTGGCTTTTTCAGAGAGGTCATATCTGTTGGGTCAACATTATCTTTGAAAAACTTCAACTCCTCTGTTGCACAAACAGATTCTGCATAAGCCGCATCGCCTTCCTCACACTGCAGAGCCACTTTCCGGCTGCCGTGAACCGTAATGGTCCCATTGTGACCGGGCATCTTGAGCTGTAAGTACACATAACACGGCCGTGCCATGAACTTGGCGTAAGCCGGCCGTCCAAATATAGCATGCTATGGGCTTCTTATCTTGACCACCTCAAAGGTCAATTTCTCCACCCTGTAGTTGTTCTCATCTCCAAAGGCCACTTCCAATTCAATCTTGCCGACTGGATAAGCCGACTTACCAGGTACCACACCTTGGAAAATAGTGTTGGACTGGCTGCGGTTTTTATCAATCAACCCCATACGACAGAAAGTCTCATAATAGAGGATGTTGATGTTGCTGCCTCCATCCATGAGCACCTTAGTGAACTTATATCCTCCCACCTGAGGAGCCACCACTAGGGCCAAGTGACCCGGATTATCCACCCGTGGAGGGTGATCCTCCCTACTCCACACTATAGGCTGCTCAGACCACCGCAAGTGGCGTGGAACCGCCGGCTCAACAGCATTCACAGCCCTCTTATGAAGCTTCTAATCTCGCTTACACAGACTGGTGGTAAACACATGATATTGTCCACCGGTAAGCTGCTTTGGATTGGTCTGATAACCCCCCTGCTGCTGTTGATGACCCTGGCCGGACTGTTGATGAAAGCCCCCTTGACCGTTCTGAGGACCAGAATTTGAGCCGCCGTCCGGGCCATGAAAGCCGCCGGCGCCTGAGCCGTCGCCCGGGCCATTGTAATTCTTAAAGACCTTCATGATTGCACAATCCTTCCATAGATGAGTCGCTGGCTTCTCTCTAGAGCCATGCCTTGGACAAGGCTCATTCAACAGTTGCTCCAGTGTCGGGCCTGACCCGCCGCCTCGGGGAGGGGGCCTCCCCTTGCGTCGCTGGTTATTACCTTGTGAGCTGGCGTTGGCTACAAACTCTAGGCTGCCATCGGCCTTGCGCTTGCCTCCTCCTTGGTTCCCGGGTTATGCTGAGGACCCTTGCCATTGCCATTCTTCTTTCCCTTCCCTGCTCTTTCATCATTTGAAGGGGGATCCTTGGTACCATCAGAATCGGCGTACTTGACAAGAGCCGCCATTAGTGTACCCATATCACTGCAGTCGTGCTTAAGCCGCCCGAGTTTCATCTTCAGGGGCACGAAACGACAATTCTGTTCCAATATTAAGACTGCAGAGCCGGCATCCATCTTATCTGATGAATGTATGATCTCCTTGACCCGACGAACCCAGTGAGTCGTGGATTCACCCTCCTGCTGCTTACAGTTAGTCAAATCCACAATCAACATAGACTGCCTACATGTATCTTTGAAGTTTTGGATGAACCGGGCTATCAGCTCAGCCCAAGACCCGATGGAATTTGGTGGTAGCCCTTTTAACCAAGTGCGGGTAGTCCCATCCAACATCATGGTGAAGTACTTGGCCATTGCTGCCTCACTGACCTCCAGTAGTTCCATGGCCATCTCATAACTCTCGATCCAGGCTGCGGGTTGTAAGTCAGCCATGTAGTTGGGCACCTTCCTAGGGCCTTTGAAGTCCTTGGGTAAACGTTCATTGCGGATAGCTGGTACTAAGCACGGGACACCCCCAGTCCTGGTAGGGATGCCCACATCAACGGACATCGTCGGATAAGCCGGGGGAGTCTGGTAGGCCGTCAACTGACGCACCTGCTCCGCCTCTTGCCGCACTCTGTCTTGGTCTGCTGCATGAAAGGCTCCGTTATGAGCCGGGCCATGGCCAGGGGGCGGGTCATGGCGTCGGACGTTACTTGAGCCGGTCGCTGAGACCATGTGCTGGCTGCAACTCGGGCTCCGGCCTAGACGAGGGGTCGAGTGGATCCTGTCCCGGCTGTAGGAGTACGCCTCTTGCTGCGCCAGTGCCGTCTGAAGGAGTTCCCTGACCCGGCGGGTTTCAATAGCCATCGGAGAGTCGCCGTCGACCGGGAGAGCCGCCAGCCGTGCTGCCGCAGCGGCCATGTTCTCCAGCGGGTTATTATAATGACCCGGTGGTATTGGCATGTACTGAGGCGGGGCAGGGGGCACCTGGGGAGGCCCCATCACTTGTGGCTGAATAGGGGTCCCAGACCCGGGCACTATGACCCCTGGCGGGTTACTAGACCCTGCACCTGGCGTGTTGAAGAGGTTGCGTGGATCGTAAACCGGAGGGAGTCGAGATTGGGCCTTTTGATGCCTCCTTCTCAGGACCTCATTGGACGCGTTTTGATCCATCGTGAGCCGGAAAAACTGCGCTTGAATCAACTAGGTTTGGGCATCGAGAGCCGCCCGCTCCGCAGCCATCCTGATCCCTTCCGCTGCCAGATCCTCCTTAGCCTTCACTAGATCCAACTTTAACTGTGCCACCTCCGCATCGTGCTGAGCTTGATCCGCCGGGTCAACCATGGCGGTTAACGGGGCCGTCATCTTGTCCGTGAGATCCATTAGCACCTGAGCCGGCGAGGGCACCGGGTTTCCCGCTCCAGCAGCAGGGTTCTGAACAGGCTGTGCACCGGCCATAAAGACCCCAACCTGACTTGGCGGCTCAAACAGGTCCGGAATACTATCACCATCGGAATAACCTATGAGCCGGCCATCTTGAAGTTGATACAACGAGTTTGACTCATCGGTGGACGACTCGCCGTCAGAGCCGGCGGCCGTCCCATCACCAGACCCAGATCGATCACAGAGCCCTCCATGGACGCATCCCACAAAAGCATGCCTTACGGCAGGCCGGGCCCGGGCGGGTCATGCACGCTGAGCTGTCTCGATGAGATCGGCGCAGAGATCCGGCTCAGGGCCCGGCTCACCAATCTTGCCGATGAAAACATGAATTCCGCCGAAGGGGACCCGGTACCCGTACTCAATTAAGCCGGCATCGGGGCCCCAGTTTGCATCGTCGATGTAGAGCTTGCCGTGACGATTCTTGGTCATCCGGCCCACAGCGTATCCCTTGAGCCCTTCAAAGCTGCCCTTCAAAACTCAAATCCACCGTGCGCTGGCCCCACGGTGGGCGCCAACTGTCGTGGAATTGTCACGGCAGATGTCCTCGAGCTAGGACTTAGTCGTGGAGCCATCGCCGCTAGGAAGCTTGAAGGGGTTAAGCGGGACAAGGAACACGAGGGTTTATACTGGTTCGGCCCCTTACGGTGAAGGTAAAAGCCTACGTCCAGTTTGAGGTGGTATTGATTAGGGTTTCGATAACCAGGGAGCTGAACTGCTATGCCTGGCTCTCGATGAGATCTTTCCTGTCTCTAAACCGTTGCCGGGTCATCCCTTTATATAGGGAGGCTGACGCCCGGCAGCTCTCAGAGTCCCGGCCGGCTCATAAGAGTGTCTGGCTCGGACTCTCAACTATACTTGCCTTACACTACAAGTTCCACCATGATAATAATTACAACTACGGGCCTTAAGCCGTATCCGGGTCTTAAGCCCATCTCCGGCCCACCGTCTTTAAGCTTAGCGCCGGGCTTCTGGCAATGACCATATGAGTAACCCGGCCCCTCCTGGCGGGTGACTCTAAGGTCTATATCCTCAACACCGGGGGTCATCTTTATTTTAACCCCCGGGCCAGTGTTCCTCTGAGTGCTGGTCCAAACTAGAGCACCGTGTGGGACCGTCCCTTGGCAACTTGGGTTATGTTGGTACCTGTACACTTCGCTTATCCGGTGTGCCCTGAGAACGAGATATGTGCAGCTCCTATCGGGATTTGTCGGCACATTCGGGCGGCTTTGTTGGTCTTGTTTTACCATTGTCGAAATGTCTTGTAAACCGGGATTCCGAGACTGATCGGGTCTTTCCGGGAGAAGGTTTATCCTTCGTTGACCGTGAGAGCTTATGATGGGCTAAGTTGGGACACCCCTGCAGGGTATTATCTTTCGAAAGCCGTGCCCGCGTTTATGTGGCAGATGGGAATTTTGTTAATGTCCGGTTGTAGAAAACTTGTCACTTGACCCAATTAAAATACATCAACCGTGTGTGTAGCCGTGATGGTCTCTTCTAGGCGGAGTCCGAGAAGTGAACACGGTTTGAGTTATGAATGACGTAAGTAGGAGTTCAGGATCACTTCTTGGTCATTTCTAGATGACGACCGTTCCGTTGCTTCTCTTCTCGCTCTCTTTTGCGTATGTTAGCCACCATATATGCTTATTGCCGCTGCGGCTCCACCTCATTACACCATCCTTTCCTATAAGCTTAAATAGTCTTGATCTCGCGGGTGTGAGATTGCTGAGTCCTCGTGACTCACAGATTCTACCAAAACAGTTGCAGGTGCCGACGATGCCAGTGCAGATGATGGGATCGACCTCAAGTGGGAGTTCGATGAGGAACGTGGTCGTTACTATGTGTCTTTTCCTGATGATCAGTAGTGGAGCCCAGTTGGGACGATCGGGGATCTAGCGTTTGGGGTTATCTTATTTTCATTTGGATCTTCACCCTAGTCGGTCTATGTGTGTATTCTGGATGATGTATGAATTATATTTATGTATTGTGTGAAGTGGCGATTGTAAGCCAACTCTTTATCCCATTCTTGTTCATTACATGGGATTGTGTGAAGATGACCCTTCTTGCGACAAAACCACTATGCGGTTATGCCTCTAAGTCGTGCCTCGACACGTGGGATATATTGCCGCATCGTGGGCGTTACACCACCAACCGGGACCAAAGGCCCACGGTTCCAGCCCTTTGGGCTGCTAAAAAGGGACCTTTGGTCCCGGTTGGTGGCACCAACCGGGACTAAAGGGTGGCATTGGTCCCGGTTGGTTCCACGAACCGGGACCAATGCCCTTGCTATATAACCAGGACTTGTGAAAATTTCACATCTCCCTCGCCTCCCTAGCCAGTTGCCCCCGCCGCCAGGCTGCCCAAATCGCTCGCGCGCTCCTCGCGGCCTCCGGCCGCCATCCCCGTCTCCCCGTGCCCCTGCCCCGCGCCCGAGCCCACGCCGGCCGCCGCCCCGTCCCCTGCCCCGTCCCCGAGCACGCACGGCCGCGCCCCTGCGCCCCGGCCCGCCCCCACCATTGTTGTCGTCGCCGGCGCCCGCCCCCACTGCCGCCCCTGCCTTGACGCCGCCCCTCCTCCCCGTTCGGTCCGGCTCCGGCGACCCCCTTTCCTCCATTTCCCCTCGATCCTCTTCATATATTTTTTTCATATAATTTTTTTTCATATGCATATGTTGATTGTATGGATGGATGGATCATGTTGCTTGTGCATTTCCCGTGATTGATTGTGGTTCCATTGCTTGTGTTCTTGTGTTGGGTAGAGCCAGGAGACGAGTTCGTGAACGAGGAACCTGTTGAGTACGCTTACGAGGATCAAGCTTTCGACAACTCTTAGAACCTTGCAGGCAAGATGACCATACCCTCGAAATCACTTCTATCTTCGCTTTGCTAGTTGTTCGCTCTATTGCCATGCTGCGCTACCTACCATTTGCTATATCATGCCTCCCATATTGCCATGACAGCCTCTAACCATCCTTTCCTAGCAAACCGTTGTTTGGCTAAGTTACCGCTTTTGCTCAGCTCTTCTTATAGCGTTGCTAGTTGTAGGTGAAGTTGAAGTTGGTTCCATGTCGGAACATGGATATGTTGGGATATCACAATATCTCTTATTATATTAATGCATCTATATATTTGGTAAAGGGTGGAAGGCTCGGCCTTATGCCTGGTGTTTTGTTCCACTCTTGCCGCCCTAGTTTCCGTCATACTGGGATTATGTTCCTTGAGTTTGCGTTCCTTACGCGGTCGGGTGATTTATGGGACCCCCTTGACAGTTCGCCTTGAATAAAACACCTCCAGCAAGGCCCAACTTTGGTTTTACCATTTGCCACCTAAGCCTTTTCCCCCGGGTTTTCGCGAGCCCGAGGGTCATCTTTATTTTAACCCCCGGGCCAGTGTTCCTCTGAGTGCTGGTCCAAACTAGAGCACCGTGCGGGACCGTCCCTTGGCAAATTGGGTTATGTTGGTACATGTACACTTTGCTTATCCGGTGTGCCCTGAGAACGAGATAGGTGCAGCTCCTATCGGGATTTGTCGGCACATTCGGGCGGCTTTGCTGGTCTTGTTTTACCATTGTCGAAATGTCTTGTAAACCGGGATTCCGAGACTGATCGGGTCTTTCCGGGAGAAGGTTTATCCTTCGTTGACCGTGAGAGCTTATGATGGGCTAAGTTGGGACACCCCTGCAGGGTATTATCTTTCGAAAGCCGTGCCCGCGGTTATGAGGCAGATGGGAATTTTGTTAATGTCCGGTTGTAGAAAACTTGTCACTTGACCCAATTAAAATACATCAACCGTGTGTGTAGCCGTGATGGTCTCTTCTCGGCGGAGTCCGGGAAGTGAACACGGTTTGAGTTATGAATGACGTAAGTAGGAGTTCAGGATCACTTCTTGGTCATTTCTAGATGACGACCGTTCCGTTGCTTCTCTTCTCGCTCTCTTTTGCGTATGTTAGCCACCATATATGCTTATTGCCGCTGCGGCTCCACCTCATTACACCATCCTTTCCTATAAGCTTAAATAGTCTTGATCTCGCGGGTGTGAGATTGCTGAGTCCTCGTGACTCACAGATTCTACCAAAACAGTTGCAGGTGCCGACGATGCCAGTGCAGATGATGGGATCGACCTCAAGTGGGAGTTCGATGAGGAACGTGGTCGTTACTATGTGTCTTTTCCTGATGATCAGTAGTGGAGCCCAGTTGGGACGATCGGGGATCTAGCGTTTGGGGTTATCTTATTTTCATTTGGATCTTGACGGTAGACGGTCTATGTGTGTATTCTGGATGATGTATGAATTATATTTATGTATTGTGTGAAGTGGCGATTGTAAGCCAACTCTTTATCCCATTCTTATTCATTACATGGGATTGTGTGAAGATGACCCTTCTTGCGACAAAACCACTATGCGGTTATGCCTCTAAGTCGTGCCTCCACACGTGGGAGATATAGCCGCATCGTGGGCGTTACAAGTTGGTAATCAGAGCCTTCCCCGACTTAGGAGCCCCTGCTTGATCGAATCGCTGGCGTTGTTGACTCTAGAACAAGAATGTTTTGAGTCTTAGGATTATATATATCGGAGAGTAGGATTTTTTTACTCCTCGGTCCCTTCGTCGCTCTGGTGAGGTCTCCTGACGTAGAAGTTTTGACTATTCTCTCCTCAAATTTCACTAAAAAGTTTTTTAGGATCACGCGGGTATCTTGGAATCGTTCTGATGGTTTTGTGACAAGAACTTTGTTCTTGGTGCCTCCTGACATTTAGGGGTTGTGGCGGTGTCCCGGGGAGTTGAGCTCCGAGGTGTTGTCGTTACAATTTTATCGTTGCAGTTCTGGAATACCTGAGTTTCGCCGACATCGAAATCTCTTTTATGCAGTTGTTGGTGAGATCATCTCGACGCCACCCAGTACTGGGGCGGGAGTTCGGGAGTATTACCATAACTCGTATAACGGATGTTTTTCGAAAGTTGAGGTAAACGATTTCCGAAGGTTTCTTGGTTATGTGTTGACGGATGGATACAGCTGGATCTAGGCATTGCTAGTTTGGGTGATATATTTTGTGTCCCTGTATCCCCAACACCAGATTGCATAACCAGAAAGTTTCGGGAGTTTATAAGTGGGAATTCAAGTAGCCTTAGGATATCTTTCCGACAGACGCATGATATGAGATTGGGGTTCGACGTCTAGTGGTCTGCCTTTCCACGGTTGGTTTTACAGTGGTCTCGTAGTGTCTTAAAGAGTCCTTGGCTATGCCGACTCTGGGACGCTTCGTATGTCATGTGCACAGCCTTGTACATGATGGTGTTGTACGATCGAGCCCGTGTGGGCCCCACCATGAAAACTTCGGACGAAATCTCTATCATATGTTTGTTCCGGCTTATTCTGCAAGCCAATACTTTGTTTTGTTTTGAATTGTGGTATTCGAGTTGCTTCAAGTCAATTGTGGATTCCATATCTTTTTCTAAGTGGCTTCTCAACTTACGGAAGTGCGATGTTTTACTATGGAATTCATTCGTTCATCCTCGTTCGAATGTTTATTGTGAAGACTAAATGTTGCAATTTCTATCCGTTGATTCTACTTGTCTATTTGTCTATCAAGATGCTAACGGATGTCACCCTCTTCGGGATGGCTCTGCCGACGCGTCAGAATCCGGGTCGCAATGAAGGGAGTCAAGCAAACCCTCCGCCACCACCTCCGCCTCCGGAGGCATGGCAAGCTATCATGGCAGCCACCAACGCCAATGCTCAGATGATTCTGCAACTCTTGCAAGAACGCACTCAAGGGCAAGGCAATCAAGGTCAAGGCAACAATCAGCCTCACTTCGCTACACTCAACCAGTTTCTCGCAAATCAGCCCAAGTCTTTCAGCTACTGTGCCGAGGCCACGGATGTCGATGATTGGCTCGTGGACATCAACAAGCATTTTGAATGTAGCAATGTCAGGCCTGAGGACTATGTCAAGTTCGCTTCTTTTCAGCTCAAGGACCAAGCTGCTGATTGGTATCAACAGTACAAAGATTCCAGAGGAGGTCGTGTGATCACTTGGACTGACTTCTGTCGGGACTTCAAAGCTCACCACATTCCACAAAGTGTTGTCGAGAGCAAGCGTGAGGAGTTCCGCAATCTCAAGCAAGGCAGCTTGTCCGTGTACCAATTCAACATCCAGTTTCAGAAACTTGCTCGCTTCGCTAAACAAGACGTTCCTGATGAAAAGAGCATGATCTATCACTTCAGAGGTGGCCTTAGAGAGGATCTGCAGCTAGCTCTCGTTCTTGTTGAGCCTACTCAGTTTGATCAATTCTATAACATGGCACTGAAGCAAGAAGCTGCCCAACTCAAGTGTGAGGCATCTAAGAAGAGAGTCAGGGACGCAGTTCAGTCTTCTTCTTCCTCACTTGTGGCAGCTAAGCAACAGAAGTTCTGGTTGCCTCCTCCTCCTCCGTTTCGTTAGCCTTTCCAGCAGAAGAACAAAGGTGGCCATGGATGTTCCCACCCACCCAACCCTGGCTATCAGAACAAGTCTCAGAATCAAGCTCCAAGGCCGAATGCTCCTTATCATCGTCCGCTCTCAGAGGTGACTTGCAACAAATGTCAGCAGAAAGGTCACTATGCTAACAAGTGCTTCAACCAAAGGCGCCTTCCGCCTCCTCCTCCTATGAGATCTTCCAGCAATGCAGTGGTCAAGCATTATCCCAAGTCTGCAAAGGTGAACATGATGAATGCAGCTCAAGCGGAGGAATCTACTGATGTGATAATGGGTAATCTCTCAGTTAATGATATTCCTGCAAAAGTCTTATTTGATACAAGTCTCAGAATCAAGCTCCAAAGTCCAATGCTCCTTATCACCGTCCACTCTCAGAGGTGACTTGCAACAAGTGTCAGCAGAAAGGTCACTATGCTAACAAGTGCTTCAACCAAAGGCGCCTTCCGCCTCCTCCTCCTGTCAGATCTTCCAGCAATGCAGTGGTCAAGCATAACCCAAAGTCTGCAAAGGTGAACATGATGAATGCAGCTCAAGCGGAGGAATCTACTGATGTGATAATGGGTAATCTTCCTGTTAATGATATTCCTGCAAAAGTTCTTTTTGATACTGGTGCATCGCTTTGTTTCATGTCAAGACCGTTTTTTGCCAAGCATGAATTCACTTGGTCTTATCTGGATAAACCATTGGGTGTTGTTTCTCCGGGGAAGTCAATGAGAGCCAACTCGATAGTTTCGGATGTTTCCATCAAGATGGGAAACTATAAATTTTTGTCTTCTCCTGTTGTTCTTGGTGACTCGGATATTGATCTAATTCTCGGGATGGACTGGCTTTCTAAGCACAAGGCTCAACTTGATTGTGCTGCCAGGGAAATTCAATTGACACACTCTTCTGAGGATGTTATCATTTATGCCGCTCGTGATGAAACCATTCGGTTATTTTCTCTCAATGAGAAGGGCGAATTGAATGCCATCTCTCAGATTCCAGTCGTTTGTGAGTATCAAGATGTCTTTCCAGAAGAGCTTCCAGGTATGCCTCCTCACCGGCCAGTTGAGTTCGTTATCGATCTTGAGCCGGGCACTGAACCCGTTTGCAAGCGTCCATACAAGCTTGGACCCAAGGAGCTGAAGGAATTGAAGAAACAGCTCGATGAACAAGAGCGTCTGGGTTTGATCAGACCGAGTTCATCTCCTTGGGTTTGTGGTGTTCTTTTTGTAAAGAAGAAGGATAGCACGGACCGACTTTGTGTCGACTACCGTCCATTGAACAAGAAGACTATCAAGAACAAGTATCCACTTCCCAACATCAATGAGCTATTCAAGCAACTCAAAGGTGCTAAAGTATTCTCCAAGCTTGACCTTCGTATGGGTTATCATCAGATTCGCATTCGTGAAGAAGATATTCCCAAGACAGCATTCAGAACAAGTTTTGGTTCTTATGAATATACTGTTGTGTCTTTCGGCCTTGTCAATGCTCCTCCAACATTCTCTCGGATGATGAATTTCATCTTCAACCCCTATACCAATGAATTCGTCCTGGTGTATCTTGATGATATATTGGTCTTCTCCAATAATAAGAAGGACCATGCCAAACATTTGCGATTGGTGCTCGACAAGCTCAGAGAGTATCAATTCTATGCGAAGTTCTCAAAATGTGAGTTTTGGCTTGATGAAGTTCTTTACCTTGGTCACATCATCTCTGCCAAGGGCATCGCTGTTAACCCCAAGGAGGTGTCCGCAATTGTGAATTGGGAACCTCCTCAGAATGTCAAGCAGCTCCGCAGTTTTCTTGGTCTTGCAAGCTATTGCCGAAGATTCGTTGAGAATTTCTCTAAGATGGCAAAGCCTCTTTCCAACCTCCTCCAGAAGCATGTGAAGTATGTCTGGTCTCCTGAGTGTGACGTTGCTTTCAACACTCTCAAAGAGAAACTAGTCACAGCTCCTGTCTTGACTCCTCCTCACGAATCCAAGCCATTTGAATTTTTCTGTGATGCTTCTCTTCAAGGTCTCGGTGTTGTGTTAATGCAAGAGAAGAAAGTTGTGGCCTATACCTCTCGTCAGTTGAAGCCCAATGAAAAGAACTACCCCACTCACGATCTTGAGTTGACGGCAGTTGTCCATGCATTAATAACGTGGAGACATCTCTTGTTGGGAAGACAAGTGGACATTTTCACCGATCACAAGAGTCTCAAGTACATCTTCACTCAGCCCAACCTCAACCTCAGGCAGACTCGATGGGTCGAAATGATTCAAGAGTACAATCCGAGTATTGAATATACTCCAGGCAAGGCCAATGTCATTGCATATGCTTTGAGCAGGAAGGCTTATTGCAACAGCCTAATTCTCAAGCCTTTCCAACCGGATCTTTGTGAAGCTTTCCGCAAGCTGAATCTCCAAGTTGTTCCTCAAGGCTTTCTTGCCAACCTCATAGTCTCTCCTACTTTGGAAGATCAAATTCGTGAGGCACAACTCCTGGATACCATGGTGAAAAAGGTGAAACGTGGTATCGACAAGGGTCTTTCCAAATACAAGTGCTATCGCATTGATGACAGAGATACTTTGTTCTTCGAGGACCGGATTGTGGTTCCTAAAGGTGATCTAAGGAAAGTCATTATGAACGAGGCACACAATTCTCTTCTTTCCATTCATCCTAGAAGTACGAAGATGTATCATGACCTCAAGCAGTCGTATTGGTGGACTAGAATGAAGCGAGAAATCGCTCAATTCGTGAATGAATGTGATGTCTGTCGAAGAGTGAAAGCAGAACACCAACGACCAGCTGGTCTCCTCCAACCTCTTGCTATCCCAGAGTGGAAATTTGATCATATCGAAATGGACTTCGTGACTGGATTTCCAAAGTCCAAGCGCGGAAATGATGCTATCTTCGTTGTCATTGACAAGCTTTCTAAAGTGGCTCATTTCCTTCCAATCAAAGAATCCATCACAGCAGCTCAGTTGGCAGAGCTATACACCTCCAGAATTGTCTCCTTGCACGGCATTCCAAAATTGATTTCTTCAGATCGTGGAAGCATCTTCACCTCTAAGTTCTGGGACTCCTCCCAGAAGGCCATGGGCACAAACATTCGCTTCAGCACAGCTTTCCATCCTCAAACTAGTGGCCAAGTCGAGCGAGTCAATCAAACTCTTGAAGATATGCTCAGGGCTTGTGTCATTTCCTTTGGCATGAAATGGGAAGATTGTCTTCCATATGCTGAATTCTCCTACAACAACAGTTTCCAAGCAAGTTCGGGCAAGGCCCCATTCGAGATTCTCTATGGCAGAAAGTGCCGTACTCCTCTCAATTGGTTAGAGACTGGTGAACGCCAACTTCTTGGCAATGACTTAATCACACAGGCTGAAGAAATGTGTAAAGTCATCCGTGAAAATCTCAAAGCCGCGCAATCGCGACAGAAGAGTTACTATGATAGTAAGCACCGTGATGTGGTTTTCGAGATCGGAGACCATGTTTACCTCCGCGTCTCTCCAATGAAAGGCACTCGTCGCTTCGATATCAAAGGGAAGCTTGCCCCTAGATACGTGGGTCCTTTCAAGATCATTGGCAAAAGAGGCGACCTCGCCTATCAACTTGAGCTTCCTTCCAACTTCGCGAATGTGCACGATGTGTTCCACGTGTCACAGCTTCGCAAGTGCTTCAAGACGCCCGAGCGCACTATCAACTTCGAAGAGATTGACCTCCAAGAAGATTTGTCTTTTCATGAGCACCCCGTTGCTATTCTCGAAGAAACTGAGCGCAAGACTTGCCACAAGTCAATCAAATTCCTGAAAGTGAAGTGGTCGCACCATTCCGACCGAGAAGCCACCTGGGAACGCGAGGACCATCTCCGTTCCGAATATCCGGAGTTCTTTTAGTCCTAGATCTCGGGACGAGATCCTCTCGTAGTGGTGGAGTGTTGTAACACCCCGCATGTAACCTTCCATATTTGTGACTCCAAACTCTTGCCATTTTTCGGCTATGTGATATGATATTCCCTCCGTGGTCGGGTTTTGTTTTTCATTTTGCATTTTGCATTTTGTCCATGTCATGCATTTCATATCATGTCATCATGTGCATTGCATTTGCATACGTGTTCATCTCATGCATCCGAGCATTTTCCCCGTTGTCCGTTTTGCAATCCGGCGCTCCTATCTCCTCCGGTGCACCCCTCTTATTTTCTTTCGTGAGCGGGTGTCAAACATTCTCGGAATGGACCGAGGTTTGTCAAGTGGCCTTAGTATACCACCGGTAGACCACCGGTCAAGTTTCGTTCCATTTGGAGGTCGTTTGGTACTCCAACGGTTAACCGGGTAACCGCAGATGCCTTCGGTGTGTTCCAGCAAAAACCCCCTCTCTAAACAGCCCAATACCCACCAAACTCTCTTCGATGCTCTAGGTCGTTCGATCACGATCTTGTGGGTGAAAACCGCACCTCATTTGGACTCTCCTAGCTCCCTCTACCTATAAACATGTGAGACCTCCCATATACTTTCGCAGACGAAACCCTAACCCACTCCTCTCCACGAAACCGCTGCGAACCAGCGCCCGCCACGTGGCAGCTGCGCCGCCGCCCGTACCCCACGCTGCCGCGGCCCGCCGAGGCCCAGGGCCGTCCCCCGTGGCCCGACGCCGCCCGCGCGAGGCCGCGCCTCCTCCTCGCCCCGCACTGCCGCTCGCCCTCCGCCGCGGTCGCCGCCGCCGGCCGCCGTGCCCGCCGGCCGCCCGTCGCCGCCCGCTCCACGCCGGTGAGCAGGAGCCCGCGCCCTTCTCCTCCTCCCTCTCCTCTCCCTCTGGCCTCTCTCTCTCTCAGATCTCTCTCTCTCTCTCTCTCTCTCTCTCTCTCTCTCTCTCTCCCTCTCTGCAGTGCGCCGCGCCCTCCTCCTTCCCTTTGCCGGCGAGCAACTCCGGCGTCCCCGAGCTCGGGCAACCACCGGCCGATCCGATCTGAGAGAGCGTGCGTTGACTTTTCCCGAGACCCCAAATTTTCTCTAAGTCATTTATATTTTCAGCATGTGCACCTGTTCATCATGGCATAACTCTCTGCATATAGCTCCGTTTCGCGCGTGCAATATATCGAATTGTTCGTCTCGTGATGCTCTACATTTTTTTAAATTGCACCATGTTCATTAGAGGCCATATTGATGCCCAACTTTCTGGTGCAAGAGTGCTAGTTGCTGTTACCTGTTGGTTCTTAGCAGAACTTGGAGATTTGTTATTTTTGTATCATTTAATCTGTGCATCTTATGGGCATGAGCTCTACATGTGTTTTGTTGTATGCCATGCCATCTTTCCAGTGGTGCATGCCATGTATTTTTGTGATCTCTGTGGTGACTAGCACAAGCATGCAAACTAGGCTCCGTAATGTTTCTGATTTCAGGGACTTGGTGATTTCTCCAAGTCTTTGTCTGCTGTTATTTTGTTGCCATGTAAACTTGATGCTATAGAGAGATCCATGAATATTTTGGAGATGTTCACTAAGGATGTTTTGTAGATATTGTTGTAGTTGATCCATTCCTGCCCTTGTTTGCAATTATGTAGTACCATAGTATGACTGAATCTTGCTCTACTTTTGCTATAAAATATTTCTGGCAGATTGTTTACGTGTTATTCAATTTTGCCAAGCTTGTTGTAGTTGATCCATACATACTATGTACTTGCTCTTGCCATGGATAGCTTCATAAACATGCTATCTTGCTGTAGGTATGCTTGTTTTGTCATGTATTGCTTTGTGGTGAGTGCATCAAGCTCACCAAGATGCCTTCATATTATTGTTTCTGCCATGCTCTGTTTTCTGCCAAGTCTGAAACCTGTTAACGGAACTTGCTAGGTTTACATGTTTTCCATCATATCTTCTGGTCCTTTTTGGCTTATGGTCAGTAAGGTACTTTTGTCATATGCATTTAGTAGAATACTGTCATACCTTGTTTTGCCATGTTAAGTTCCTGTAGCATGTTCATTTCGTGCTCTGGACATTGCTACCAGATGCTGTTTTCTGCCATGTCCAGTAATTTCACCAAGTCTGTGAACCTGTTATCTTTTGCACTTTTGCCATGCTTGTTTGAGCTTGTTATGTTGTGATCTAGCCGTAGCTAAGTGTTCATCTTTTGTCAAGCATCACCTGTAGATCACTACCATATGCTTTGTTGCTATGTTGGAGTGTTGTAGCATTGTTACTTGTTGCATTCTAAGTGCTATCATGCTGTTAATCGCAGATTCGTGTCATTCTTGTTTTGCTTGCCATTCGCAAACCGTGCACCCGTTTCCGGTGATCTTTATATCGATTTCGACCGAAATCATCTCATCTTTCCAGTGGCATGCTTGGTTTGCCAAGTTACTGCCTTGTTCATCATTTTCCTCCCGGAGCACGCATATGCATCGCATATCATAATTTGCATATCACTCATGTATTGCATCATGTTGCTTGTGCATTTCCCGTGATTGATTGTGGTTCCATTGCTTGTGTTCTTGTGTTGGGTAGAGCCAGGAGACGAGTTCGTGAACGAGGAACCTGTTGAGTACGCTTACGAGGATCAAGCTTTCGACAACTCTTAGAACCTTGCAGGCAAGATGACCATACCCTCGAAATCACTTCTATCTTTACTTTGCTAGTTGTTCGCTCTATTGCCATGATGCGCTACCTACCATTTACTATATCATGCCTCCCATATTGCCATGACAGCCTCTAACCATCCTTTCCTAGCAAACCGTTGTTTGGCTAAGTTACCGCTTTTGCTCAGCTCTTCTTATAGCGTTGCTAGTTGCAGGTGAAGTTGAAGTTGGTTCCATGTCGGAACATGGATATGTTGGGATATCACAATATCTCTGATTATATTAATGCATCTATATATTTGGTAAAGGGTGGAAGGCTCGGCCTTATGCCTGGTGTTTTGTTCCACTCTTGCCGCCCTAGTTTCCGTCATACTGGGATTATGTTCCTTGAGTTTGCGTTCCTTACGCGGTCGGGTGATTTATGGGACCCCCTTGACAGTTCGCCTTGAATAAAACTCCTCCAGCAAGGCCCAACTTTGGTTTTACCATTTGCCACCTAAGCCTTTTCCCCCGGGTTTTCGCGAGCCCGAGGGTCATCTTTATTTTAACCCCCGGGCCAGTGTTCCTCTGAGTGCTGGTCCAAACTAGAGCACCGTGTGGGACCGTCCCTTGGCAAATTGGGTTATGTTGGTACCTGTATGCTTCGCTTATCCGGTGTGCCCTGAGAACGAGATATGTGCAGCTCCTATCGGGATTTGTCGGCACATTCGGGCGGCTTTGCTGGTCTTGTTTTACCATTGTCGAAATGTCTTGTAAATCGGGATTCCGAGACTGATCGGGTCTTTCCGGGAGAAGGTTTATCCTTCGTTGACCGTGAGAGCTTATGATGGGCTAAGTTGGGACACCCCTGCAGGGTATTATCTTTCGAAAGCCCTGCCCGCGGTTATGAGGCAGATGGGAATTTTGTTAATGTCCGGTTGTAGAAAACTTGTCTCTTGACCCAATTAAAATACATCAACCGTGTGTGTAGCCGTGATGGTCTCTTCTCGGCGGAGTCCGGGAAGTGAACACGGTTTGAGTTATGAATGACGTAAGTAGGAGTTCAGGATCACTTCTTGGTCATTTCTAGATGACGACCGTTCCGTTGCTTCTCTTCTCGCTCTCTTTTGCGTATGTTAGCCACCATATATGCTTATTGCCGCTGCAGCTCCACCTCATTACACCATCCTTTCCTATAAGCTTAAATAGTCTTGATCTCGCGGGTGTGAGATTGCTGAGTCCTCGTGACTCACAGATTCTACCAAAACAGTTGCAGGTGCCGACGATGCCAGTGCAGATGATGGGATCGACCTCAAGTGGGAGTTCGATGAGGAACGTGGTCGTTACTATGTGTCTTTTCCTGATGATCAGTAGTGGAGCCCAGTTGGGACGATCGGGGATCTAGCGTTTGGGGTTATCTTATTTTCATGTGGATCTTGACCCCAGTCGGTCTATGTGTGTATTCTGGATGATGTATGAATTATATTTATGTATTGTGTGAAGTGGCGATTGTAAGCCAACTCTTTATCCCATTCTTGTTCATTACATGGGATTGTGTGAAGATGACCCTTCTTGCGACAAAACCACTATGCGGTTATGCCTCTAAGTCGTGACTCGACACGTGGGAGATATTGCCGCATCGTGGGCGTTACACCACCAACCGGGACCAAAGGCCCACGGTTCCCGCCCTTTGGGCTGCTAAAAAGGGACCTTTGGTCCCGGCTGGTGGCACCAACCGGGACTAAAGGGTGGCATTGGTCCCGGTTGGTTCCACGAACCGGGACCAATGCCCTTGCTATATAACCAAGACTTGTGAAAATTTCACATCTCCCTCGCCTCCCTAGCCAGTTGCCCCCGCCGCCAGGCTGCCCAAATCGCTCGCGCGCTCCTCGCCGCCTCCGGCCGCCATCCCCGTCTCCCCGTGCCCCTGCCCCGCGCCCAAGCCCACGCCGGCCGCCGCCCCGTCCCCCTGCCCCGTCCCCGAGCACGTACGGCCGCGCCCCTGCGGCCCGGCCCGCCCCCACCATTGTTGTCGTCGCCGGCGCCCGCCCCCACTGCCGCCCCTGCCTTGACGCCGCCCCTCCTCCCCGTTCGGTCCGGCTCCGGCGACCCCCTTTCCTCCATGTCCCCTCGATCCTCTTCATATAATTTTTTTTCATATAATTTTTTTTCATATGCATATGTTGATTATATGGATGGATGGATGATGTATATGTTCATTATATGGATGGATGGATGATGTATGCTTTTTTTCATACAATTTTTTTAGGCAGATTTTTAGAATTTTTTGTGTATGTATGTTATGTTTATATGTATGTATGTATGTTCATATGTATGTATGTTTATATGCAAAGCATATGCAAAGAAAATGTATGAATGGTCATATGCAAAGAAAAATGTATGTATGGTCATATGCAAAGAAAATGTATGTATGTATGTTCATATGAAAGAAAAATGTATGTATGTATGTTCATATGCATATGCAAAGAAAATGTATGTTCGTATGCATATGCAAAGAAAATGTATGTTCATATATATGATGATATGTTCATATAAAAAGGAAAATAAGAAGAGGAAGAAAGGAGAAGAAGAGGAGAGGAAGAAGAGGAGAAATAAATAAGAAGAGGAAAAAGAAGAAAAAGAAGAGGAGAAGAAGGAATAGAAGAGAAGAAGAAAAAATAGAAAAAATTCTATTTTTCTTCTTCTCTCCTCTATTCCTTTCTTCTTCTCCTCTTTTTTTCTTCTTTTTTTTCTTTGATCTTCTCCTCTATTCCTTTTCTTCTTCTCCTCTTTTTATTTCTTCTTTGTTTTCTTATGTTTTATCGGGTCTGTCGTCATCGATATACCCCTCTCCCGATAACTTCAACACGAGGGGGGGTCGATATACCCCCTCCCCGCCGATAATATTGTTTTCCCATGTACGTATGTCGTCGTTGTCGATATAACCCCCTCCCGATAACTTCAACACGTGGGTGGGTCGATATACCCCCTCCCCGATAACATTATTTTCCCATGTATGTATGTCGTCGTTGTCGATATATATAACTCCCTCCCAGATAACTTCGACATGATGGACGGTCGATATTTATACCCCCTCTCGACCGTGATAACTTATACCACGGGAGCACCCCCCGGCCCTCTCGCTCGACCAAAACTCTCGAGGACACCCAAACCCTTGAAAAAAACGATGTCGGTCTCCTACCCCCTCCCGCCACGCCCCTACCCTTGAAGCGTTGCCTAGGCCACCCCAAACCCGGAATAAGCTAGGTCTACGTTTGCACTAATATATCCACCTGCTGTCATGTTTGTGTAATAATTGCCATGTTGTAATATTTGCAGAAACAATGGAGCACGGACGAGACGAGCAAGCAGAAGAGGTGTTGGGGGACATAATCTTAGCCGGAGGTGATATCTTGTCGTATCTTAACGACAATGATGGTCTGGAAGAACAGGGTGAAGAAGCAGGCTACGGTGATTGAAGAGTGGAGGAGGAAAGACATGATTATGATGGCTCCGGTGACCCAATGCTGGTGCAAGAAGGAGCCCGTGGGGAAGGCTCCGGTGACCGAACAGAGTCCGGCCAGGTAAATATATTAGTTAAGCCTGTGCTGACTAGCTAATTGATGCATTCATTGTTTTGGTATGTACACATATTAATTAACACTCGTCTTTCTTCTTTTTTCTAGCCCTCCGGATCAAGCACAACTTCGGTAAAGAGACGAGGCCCGAAGAGAAAGATGCACTCGGATGAAAGGTTTGAGATCACAGCAATCGCGCGCGGCGGCCAACCGATTGAACCCCTCCGGACAAAGGATGCATTTTCTGCTCAGTGCGGGGTTCTAGTTAGGGACAAGATCCCGATCAGCATCCACCAATGGTATAAGCCTAAGAAGGAAGACCCTGAGGTGTCTTATGTCAATGATATGCAGAAAGATGATCTTTGGACTGAGCTGAAGGCAAATTTCACCCTACTGCCAGAGGAGGATCCGGAGAAGCCAGTTATAGAGCAAATAATCAAGTCTCATGCTCTTAAGAAGATGGCAGACCTATTCAGGAGGTGGAAGAATGAGCTGAAAACGTTTGTCGACAAAGAAGAGACACCAGAATTCATCGGCCAATATGAGAAGATCAGAGATCATTGGCCCGCATTTGTGGCCCACAAGACATCGGAAAAGAGTAAGAAGATGTCAGCAACAAACAAGAAGAATGCTGCGAAGAAAAAGCTTCACCATCGCACGGGGTCAGGTGGCTACCTCAAAGCCCGGCCTAAGTGGGCCAAGGCTGAGAATGATCTGCTTGATAAAGGGATCGAACCAGAGACAATGAACTGGCCAGACCGTTGCCGGACTTGGTTCTTCGGGGCTGGCAGAAAATTGAACCCTGTATCAGGGAGGTGCGTTTGGACGAACGAGCTTTTGAGAATACCAGTCAAGAAGATTCAGCAATATATGGATGCAGCGCAGGAAGGGACGTTCGTTCCAGACAGAGAGAACGACAAGCTCACAATGGCCCTCGGGAATCCTGAGCTCCCTGGACGGACACGAGGCACGCTAGGCTCCGTTCCGTGGAAGGCTGGTTTTCCGGACGCGGGCGGTTACAAAAGCCAGGAGAGGAGGAAAAAAGTGGAGCAGATCCAAATTCAGAAGCTGCACGAAAGGGTTCAAGCGCTAGAGGAACGAGACGGCAATCGACATGCCGAAACTGCCCCTGAAGCTACACCGCCATCTCAGCGGAGAAGCAGCGTGGCTTCCACCGAGGTGCTTCAGCTGGAGCATGCGGCTCCTGCTAGCTACCCCGTGGATGCTATGACGGAGTCTCAACATTGCCACCTTATGGTGGAATGGCAGAACTTCAAAGTCAAGGCGGCTGTTGGCTCTGTTTTACCTCCTGAACCCGGCGCAACCTACCACTGCCGGCCGATTCCAGAAGGATATGCTAGGGTGATGGTGGATGAAATAACGGAGGGATTTGAGGAGCTCCAGCTTGACCACCATACCGGTGAAGGGGAGACTCGGCTGGGTTCTACTCTGAAGACTCCATGCCTATGGCGGAAGGAGCTCATCAAGCTTCCGAACTGGACGGCTCCGGCGAGTAAGGGCACTCCGCCTCCTCCTCCGCCTCCTCCTCCGGCGAGTGATCAGGGCACTCAGCCTCCTTCTCCGGCGCGTGGTGGCACTCCGCCTCCTTCTCCGCCAGCGCCGGCGCGCCAGAGCAGCTAGCCTCCTCCTTCTCCGCCTCGTCAGCAAGGGCAGAAGAGACCTGCCGCCGCTGCGGCTGCTCCGGCGCGTCGTAGTCCTTCTCCTCCGCCTCGTAAGCAAGGAAAGAAGACAGCCGCAGCCGCTCCGTCTGCTCTGCCGGCGTCTAGCAGTACAGCTGCCAGAGGCGGGAGGCAATACAGATTCGGTCCTTCTCTGAAGACTCCAGAGAAGTTACCATACGAGAGGACCGAGGAGGAAACCAGGGAGATCGTGCGAGCCGAAGTGACAAACTTCTTTGAAGGGGTGAAAGCAAAGAAACATCCACCTCCGGAGGAGAAGGTAGATCCGGTGAAAGGAAAGCGCACTCTGGCTGCCCTGACAAAACCACCAAAGTCTCCGCCGAGAGGCAACTATGAGCGCATTCTTGCAAAGACATATGCCAAAGCGGAGCGGTCGGGAAGTACTGTCAGTGATAAGAGGTTAAAAGAACGACGAGCTGGGAAAAAAATTGCCCAGCTCGGCGAACAAGCGAACCAATCGTGCCCCCCGCTCAAGGTGTCAAAAGACATCGTCGCTAATGATCCGAGGATGGTGGCCGGTTATAGCAATCTTGGAGATTACCTGCCCGACGATGTACAATATGAAACCACGGAGGTGGACGAACACAAATACCATTACGGGAAGCCTCTCGTCAAAGATGAAAGATCTCTAACAACGATGATGCGAAGACTACATGATTGGTACATGAAAACCTGCAGAGAGTCTAATGGGATGGATACTTTGACGTTGAGAGTTAAACCGGAGCATGACCTCGTTGGAATTGATCTGCTGAATGTTCCATTTGAGGATTTCTTCCAGTTTTACAATCAAAAGGCCCTCGATAAAACAACGATCACTTGCTACTGTTTGTAAGTAGTACTACTTCTGTCATTAAGTCTCTCTATATAGGTCAGCTCTTTCATTGCATGTATTTATAATTATCCTCACTATATTATGCAGATTGAAGATCGCCGAATTGAAGAAAAGACAAATCGGTGATATTGGGTTCATTAACACAAATCTCATAGATGCATATACGGTTGAAAAACATCCCAAAGAAGCCGAGGCCAACTTGCTACAATCGTTGGTATTAAATCAAAACAAAGATATAATACTCTTTCCTTACAACTTCAAGTGAGTGTTACTGTCTTGTGCATATTCGGTTTAACTTATTAGTCTAGGTTATGGTAATGTAATTGATGACTTATGCATGCATGCGCAGCTTCCACTATATTCTTCTAGAGATTAAGCTTGAGGAGGGAGTAGTAACCGTCTTAGACTCGAGACGAAAAGATCCCCAGGACTATGCGAACATGACTCAAATGCTCGACAAGTAAGTTAAATCGATCATTATCCACCATATCAGCAACTTTGTTCATTTCCTGATATCAAGTAATTGTTTTCTTTGTCTGGCAGGGTTTGGAGAAAATTCACCACAAAAGCTCCGGGACTGCCGAAGAAGCTGCAATTTAAACACCCGAAAGTAAGTACTATAGTAGCATGTTCCGCGCATCTCCTAGTGATTCAAGCGCTAGTTTCATCAATACCATTTAGCATGCTTGCTTATCAGTTTGATTGACCTCTATTTCTTGTAAAGTGGTTGTGGCAGGAATCCGGGAATAATTACTGTGGATACTACGTTTGCGAGTCCATCCGCTACACGACTTGTGAGCGGGGCTACACTGAAGAACAATATGAAGTGTGTAAGCAATAATATTCACAATTTTATTTTATTACCATCATTTCTGTTGAGTTTCATTTATTCATATATATATATATATATATATATATATATATATATGTATTGACCCCCTTCTTCAAATTAGATGTTTTGGAAGCGGGATGAACTCCTAGAACCAGATCGTATGCGAGCAATTCAAGAGGAATTGGCGGCATTCTTCCTTGACCACGTGATCGATGAAAACGGAGAATACTATGTGGACCCTCTGTTCTTACAATTTAATTAGGAGATTGTATTGTAAGAGAGAATTATTGTATATATGTAGCCGGTAGTGTCGGATAGATATACGAGAACTTGTTGTTCGACCAATCTCTCGGAGAAGGAGAGGTGGTCGATATCCCTTCTCTCTGTATGCATATGTTCATGACGATCTTCTGTTTCCTTCATTTGATTACTAGCTAGCGTGTCTAGTCCTCTCCATACGTATATAGTACGTAGCGTCGACCAAGCACGGAGATAAGAGAGGACACTTCTCTCTATTAATTAGCTAGCTAACACAATATATGAAACACCTAAATTAACCCCCCAAAACCCCTAAACCACCCCCTTTCAAAAAAAACAAAAACCTCAGCTCCTGCCAGCTGCTGACGCGTGGATGCCTATTGGTCCCGGTTGGTGACACCAACTGGGACAAAAGGCCCTGCATATTGGCCCCGGTTGGTGACACCAACCGGGACAAAAGGCCCTGCCTATTGGTCCCAGTTGGTGGCACCAACCGGGACCAAAGGCCCCCCTGCCTGGGCTGGCAGCAGCGGCCACGTGGAGGACCTTCTGTCCCGGTTCGTGTAAGAACCGGGACTAAAGGGTTAGGGCTTTAGTAACGACCCTTTAGTCCCGGTTCGAAAACCGGGACAAAAGGCCCTTACAAACCGGGGTAAAAGCCCCTTTTCCTACTAGTGTATCTTGATTCTCACTAGTAGAAAACTGGGCTTTGGTCACAGGGCAATATTCACATTAGTCCCGGTTCAGTCACGAACCGGGACTAATGTGAGCATTGGTCCCGGTTCGTGCGGCCACGGGCCTGCCGGGCCTCGTGGGGGCATTGGTCCCGGTTCGTCCGGACCCTTTGGTCCCGGCTGGTGGGACAAACCGGGACCAATGGGCCACGCTCCTGGCCCACCACCCTTTAGTCCCGGTTCATACCACAAACCGGGACTAAAGGGCTGGTCCTAGTTGCGGCCAGTGTTTAGTCCCACCTCGCCAACCGAAGGGCGCTCACACCAGTTTATAAGCCCGTCCCTCTCTGCCTTGTTGAGCTCCTCTCAAAGTGAAAATAGATGCCCTTATACAGGGAATTTGACCTAAATTCACAGTAAATTTCATAGAAATTTACTATGAATTTAGGTTTAATTTTCTCTATATGCGCATCTATGTTCATTTTTATATATTTACAAAATAAATAAACATTAATAAAATAAATAAAACTAAATAAACCTTAATAAAATAAAATAAAATAAAATAAACTATAGTAACTACAATAAATAAACCTTAACAAATTTAGTAAAAATGGCAGCAGTAAAATAAATAAAAATAGCAGCAGTAAAATAAATAAAAATAAAGAATTAAAGTAAAATACATAAGTAATTAGAGATAAAATAAATAAGTTTTTTGTTGTAAGTAGAAACAAAACAAAACAAATAAAGCAAAAGTGAAAAAAAAACACGAGCCATCAACTCCATAACCGCCATATCTGGGATAGAGAAGGGCGATCCCTTGGAGTGGGATTCACATACAGTTGCCCGTAACATCTACCATTCGAAACACCTGCTAGAACTAGCCCTCCTAGATATGAATTGCCTAAGGTATCAGAAGGTTATGTTATGAGTGAGGAGACAACTAGAGATATTCTTGCTTGCAGAGATAGAGATGATCTAGAGAAATTATTATGCAAGTATAAGAAAAATCTCTGAATGCTAAAATGAAACATGATCCTAAGTTTTCTACTTCACCTATCTTTATTGGTGATAAGGATTATGAATTCTCTGTCGACCCAGAGTTAATTACTTTGGTTGAATCTGATCCTTTCCATGGTTATGAAACTGATACTATTGTCGCACATCTTACTAAGTTGAATGATATAGCCACCCTTTTTACTCATGATGAGAAGACTCACTACTACTTTATTCTCAAATTATTTCCATTCTGATTAATGTGTGATGCTAAAGCTTGGTACAATACTCTTACTCCTGGTTGTGTGCGTAGTCCCCAGGATATGATTTATTACTTCTCTGAAAAATATTTTCCTGCTCATAAGAAACAAGCTGCCTTACACGAAATATTTAACTTTGTTCAAACTAAAGAAGAGAGTCTCCCACAAGCTTGGGGGAGGCTTTGACAATTACTTAATGCTTTGCCTGATCATCCTCTTAAGAAAAATGAAATACTTGATGATACGTCTCCAACGTATCTATAATTTTTTATTGTTCCATGCTATTATATATTCTGTTTTGGATGTTTAATGGGCTTTATTATACACTTTTATATTATTTTTGGGACTAACCTATTAACTGGAGGCCCAGCCCAAATTGTTGTCTTTTTTGCCTATTTCAGTGTTTCGAAGGAAAGGAATATCAAACGGAGTCCAAACGGAATGAAACCTTCGCGAACGTGATTATTGGAACAAACGTGATCCAGTGGACTTGGAGTGGACGTCAAGAAATGAACGAGGAGGCCACAAGGCAGGGGGCGCCTACCCCCTTGGGTGCGCCCTCCACCCTCGTGGGCCCCTCGTAGCTCTCCTGACCAACCTCCATCGCCTATATATACTCATATACCCTGGAAACATCAGATACGGAGCCAAAACCCTACTTCCACCACCGCAACCTTCTGTACCCGTGAGATCCCATCTTGGGGCCTTTTCCGGCGCTCCGCCGGAGGGGGCATTGATCATGTTGGGCTTCTACATCAACACCATAGCCTCTCCGATGATGTGTGATTTGTTTACCTTAGACCTTCGGGTCCATAGTTATTAGCTAGATGGCTTCTTCTCTCTCTTTGGATCTCAATACAAAGTTCTCCTCGATTCTCTTGGAGATCTATTTGATGTAACTCTTCTTTTGCGGTGTGTTTGTCGAGATCCGATGAATTGTGGGTTTATGATCAAGATTATCTATGAACAATATTTGAATCTCCTCTGAATTATTTTATGTATGATTGATTATCTTTGCAAGTATCTTCGAATTATCAGTTTGGTTTGGCCTACTAGATTGATCTTTCTTGCAATGGGAGAAGTGCTTAGCTTTGGGTTCAATCTTGCGGTGCTTGATCCCAGTGACAGCAGGGGAAACGACACGTATTGTATTGTTGCCATCGAGGATAAAAAGATGGGGTTTATATCATATTGCATGAGTTTATCCCTCTACATCATGTCATCTTGCTTAAAGCGTTACTCTGTTCTTATGAACTTAATACTCAAGATGCATGCTGGATAGCGGTCGATGTGTGGAGTAATAGTAGTAGATGCAGGCAGGAGTCGGTCTACTTGTCACGGACGTGATGCCTATATACGTGATCATACCTAGATATTCTCATAACTATGCTCAATTCTATCAATTGCTCGAGAGTAATTCGTTTACCCACCGTAATACTTATGCTCTTGAGAGAAGCCACTAGTGAAACCTATGGCCCCCGGGTCTATTTTCCATCATATTAATCTCCTGTTATTTCTATTACCATTTACCTTGCAATCTTTACTTTTACTCTTTATCATAAAAATACCAAAAATATTATCTTATCATCTCTATCAGATTTCACTCTCGTAAGTGACCGTGAAGGGATTGACAACCCCTTTATCGCGTTGGTTGCGAGGTTCTTATTTGTTTGTGTAGGAGCGTGGGACTTTAGCGTGGTCTCCTACTGGATTGATACCTTGGTTCTCAAAAACTGAGGGAAATACTTACGCTACTTTACTGCATCACCCTTTCCTCTTCAAGGGAAAACAAACGCAGTGCTCAAGAGGTAGCACTTGATATCTTCTATAATGACTAACCGATGCTTCTAGGGACTTCCTAGATAGTTGTGCTGGTTGTGTTTACAGGGAACGAACTGTAGAACAAGCTGAAGAATTATTGAATAATATATTGAAAAACTATGATGATTGGAACCTTCCTGAACCACCGGCTAAACCCACTCCGAAGAAGAGGGGTATACTATATCTCAGTCCTGAAGATATGCAAGAGGCAAAGAAATCTATCAAGGAAAAAGGTATTAAAGCTAAGGATGTTAAAAATTTACCTCCTATTGAAGAAATACCTGGGCTTAATACACCACCACTGCCTAGGGTGGTAGAGGTAAATTCTCTAATGAAGTTCAATGATAATGACAATCCTCAAAATATGCATCCTAGTCAATGCTTTTATCAGTTTGAAAACCACATTAGAAAAACAAGATCACTTCAATGCAAATGTTATGAAACAATTGAAATATAATTTTGATATGATTGCTCGCTTGAGTGTCTTGTTATTTAGAATCTCAAATTATGTTAGAGGTGTTGGAAAACATGCTTCTATGGTTCAAACCCAGTTAGAACAAGTTGCTAAATCACAAAGAGAATTGCTTGATGAAATGAATAACAATATACATGACTTTGCTGTTAGAGTTGCAACTAGAAGAGGTAAAATGGCTCACGAACCACTTT
Source organism: Aegilops tauschii subsp. strangulata (assembly GCF_002575655.3). NCBI lineage: Eukaryota > Viridiplantae > Streptophyta > Magnoliopsida > Poales > Poaceae > Aegilops > Aegilops tauschii. The sequence goes on from NC_053039.3 coordinate 53,933,283, forward strand.
TTCCTAAGGGACACCCAAAAAGAATTGAACAAGATTCACAAAGAAATAACACTGGTGCACCTAGTCCTTCTAGAAAGAAAAAGAAGAGCAAAAATGATGGGACTTTGCATGCTTCTAGTGAACCTGAAATAGAAAAACATCCTGATAATGATAATGAAACTTCTATCTCTGATGCTGAAACTCAGTCTGGTAATGAACACTCACCTAGTGACAATGAAAAAGATAATGATGAGGTTCATGAAGACATTGAAACAAAAAATAAAGAACCAGACAATGATGTTGAGATAGAACCACCTGTTGATCTTGATAACCCACAACCTAAGAATAAAAGATATGATAAAAGAGACTTCATTGCCAGAAAACACGGTAAAGAAAGAGAACCGTGGGTTCAAAAACCTATGCCTTTTCCGCCCAAGTCAACTAAAAAGAAAGATGATGAAGAATTTGAACGCTTTGCTGAAATGCTGAGGCCAGTCTTTTTGCGTACTCGCTTGACTGGTATTTAAAAAATGCCTCCTTATGCAAAGTATATGAAAGACATCATCACAAATAAGAGAAAAATACCGGAAGCCGAAATCTCTACTATGCTTGCTAATTACACTTTTAAAGATGGAGTACCTAAAATACTTCGAGATCCGGGAATACCAACTATACCTTGCTCTATCAAAAAGAATTATGTGAAAACTGCTTTGTGTGATTTAGGAGTTGGTGTTAGTGTTATGCCTTTCTATTTATATAAAAGACTTGACTTGAATAAACTCACACCTACTGAAATATCTTTGCAAATGGCTGACAAATCAACTGCCATACCTATCGGTATCTATGAGGATGTGCCCGTTGTAGTTGCTAATGTTACTATTTTGACTGACTTTGTTATACTTGAGATGCACGAGGACGACAACATGTTGATTATCCTTGGTAGACCCTTCTTGAATACTGCAGGGGCTGTTATTGATTGCAATAAAAGCAAGGTCACTTTTCATATCAATGGTAATAAGCAGACGATGCACTTTCCGAAGAAACAATTCCAAGTGAATGGTATTAATGTTATTGAAAAATCTCCGACAATCACTATTGGAAGTTTTCAAATACCTCTACCTACTGTCAAAAAGAAATATGAAATGCTTATTGTTGGGGAAATGCATATCCCCATTGAGGTAACTTAGTGATTTATGAAAGTTCTTCGGTTTCATGCTAATCGAAAGTGGTTGTTAATAAGACTTGATCAACCTTATTAATGGATCATTTTTGAATGGTATGAAGTTGATGAATTTAGTAAGCACTACCTTCTGTCCCTACTTTTTGTTCTCTGTTTTTATTAGTTAAATAAAATAAAATGCCATGTTTTGTCTTGTTTTCTGAATTTCCCGTGCAATAAAAAATGACCCAAAATAAAAGTTCTCAGAATGCCCTGAAAATTTAATATGATTTTTTTCTGAATATTTCTGAATTTCTGCTGCAAATAATATCAGAGGGAGGTGCACCAGGTGGGCACAACCCACCTGGGCGCTAGGACCCCCAAGCGCGCCCCAGTGGGTTGTGGTCCCCACGTGGCCCCCCTCACTTATCTCATCACACCACATCATCACTCACCTCTAGAAAAAAAATCTCCATTGCTCTCCCTCCCATGTTCTTGCTCTCATACCCGCGAATTGCGATCTCTTTGCTCGAAGCTCGGTTTCCGAAACTGTTTCGGGAGATTGTTACTTGGTATGTGACTCCACCGTTTGCCAATTAGTTTTTGTTTTAGTGGTTTATATTTTAAATAATTAGCTACTCTTGGTGCTGCTGTAGATGAGCTTGCATGTTGTATTCTTAGAGTTCTAAGCAGTTTGAATGCTTGCTATGGCTTCTATGTATCCCTATGAGTAGTTGGTACCATTTTTGTGAAGTTTTGTTGAACAAATTTTATGGGCTAATAAATTTCAGAATTTTTGTTCATAGGAAAACCATGAATATCTTTAGGAAGTTTGGCTCTAAGAAGAACTCCAAGGGTGTTATTGGGGAGTCATCTGATAGTGATCTCCATCCTCGGAGGTTGGCGGAAGTATGGCCGTGTGAATGGCCGCACACCCCGTTCCTGGAAGAGGCTGGAATCCTTCAGGAGTTCACACAATATGCTGCTAATGCCAGCTTCACCGACTTCATCGCACATGTGTGTGAACAGCATCAAATCCTCACAAACATCTTTGTTCAAAGTTTTACTTTCCTTCCTAGGAATAATCCTCCTGAAGTGAGCTTTGATTTATATGCTGAAAACCATGAGATACCACTTATTGAATTTTGTGACATATGCATGATCCCTTCTGATGGGAGCTTAGCCGAGCCTAGGCAAGCGGAGTTTGAGACCTTTTATCGCACTTTGACAGTGGGAGATGAGAGAGGGGTGTCAGCTATCACCGCCGCTAGCTTGCACTTTCCTGTTGTTCATTACTTTGCCCTTTTCCTTGCAAAATGCTTGCTTGCTAGAGAGAAGGTGGGTGCGCTCAGCTCACCAGACCATGTTGTTTTGCGTCGTGCACTAGAGGGCAACAACACTTATAGCTTGGGAGCTATTGTGGCTCGTCGCCTCCACATTAATAAGTCCAAGGGTAAAATACATGGTGGGATTTTTGCTACTCATTTGGCAGCTCACTTTAATGTTGAGATACGCCATCATGATTACCCAACTGACCAAGGTTTACCTAGACAGCTATGGAACACCACCGTTTTATTGCAAAAGATTACCCTGACATCCCTATTCCTTATAACCTGGTTTTTAGCATTGAAACTTGTGATATTATTCCATTGTCTGTTCCTGCCTTGTTTGATTCTGTTGCCAGGGGCGGATATAAGATCATGCCTACGGACATCATCGCCTACCGGAACGCCCAGGCTGCTTCAGAGGAAGTGTTCTTCCTGAGTATGCACCGTTGCGACAGTTCTTCATGCCGAGACACCACGTGATGATCGGGTGTGATAAGCTCTACGTTCACATACAACGGGTGCAAGCCAGTTTTGCACACGCAGAATACTCGGGTTAAACTTGACGAGCCTAGCATATGCAGATATGGCCTCGGAACACTGGAGACCGAAAGGTCGAGCGTGAATTATATAGTAGATATGATCAATATAGTGATGTTCACCATTGAAAACTTCTCCATCTCACGTGATGATCGGACATGGTTTAGTTGATATGGATCACGTGATCATTTAGATGACTAGAGGGATGTCTATCTAAGTGGGAGTTCTTAAGTAATATGATTAATTGAACTTTAATTTATCATGAACTTAGTCCTGGTAGTATTAGCATATCTATGTTGTAGATCAATAGCTCGCGATGTAGCTCCCCGTTTATTTTTTCCTAGAGAAATATAAGTTGAAAGATGTTAGTATCAATGATGCGGATTGGATCTGTTATCTGAGGACTATCCTCATGGCTGCACAAAAGAATTATGTCCTTGATGCACCGCTAGGTGAAAGACAGATTGCAGGAGCAGATGCAGATGTTATGAACATTTGGCAAGCTCGATATGATGACTACTTGATAGTTTAGTGCACCATGCTTTACGGCTTAGAATCGGGGCTTCAAAGACGTTTTGAACGCCACAGAGCATATGAGATGTTCCAAGAGTTGAAATTAGTATTTCAGACTCATGCCCATGTCAAAAGGTATGAGACCTTTGATAAGTACTTTGCCTACAAGATGGAGGAGAATAGCTCAGCTAGTGAGCATGTGCTCAAAATGTCTGAGTACTACAATCACTTGAATCAAGTGGGAGTTAATCTTCCAGATAAGATAGTGATTGACAGAGTTCTCTAGTCACTATCACCAAGTTGCTAGAACTTCGTGATGAACTATAATATGCAAGGGATAACAAAAATGATTCCCAAGCTCTTCGTGATGCTGAAATCGATGAAGGTAGAAATCAAGAAAAGCATCAAGTGTTGATGGTTGACAAGACCACTAGTTTCAAGAAAAGGGCAAAGGGAAGAAGGGGAACTTCAAGAAGAACGGTAAGCAAGTTGCTGCTCAAGTGAAGAAGCCCAAGTCTGGACCTAAGCCCGAGACTAAGTGCTTCTACTGCAAAGGGACTGGTCATTGGAAGCAGAACTGCCCCAAGTATTTGGCGGATAGGAAGGATGGCAAAGTGAACAAAGTTATATTTGATATACATGTTATTGATGTGTACTTTACTAGTGTTTATAGCAACCCCTCAGTATTTGATACTAGTTCAGTTGCTAAAGATTAGTAACTCGAAACGGGAGTTGCAGAATGAACAGAGACTAGTTAAGGGTGAAGTGACGATGTGTGTTGGAAGTGGTTCCAAGATTGATATGATCATCATCGCACACTCCCTATACTTTCGGGATTAGTGTTGAACCTAAATAAATGTTATTTGGTGTTTGCGTTGAGCATGAATATGATTTTATCATGTTTATTGCAATACGGTTATTCATTTAAAGTGAGAGAATAATTGTTGTTGTGTTTACATGAATAAAACCTTCGATGGTCATACACCCAATAAAAATAGTTTGTTGGATCTCGATCGTAGTAATACACATATTCATAATATTGAAGCCAAAATATGCAAAGTTAATAATGATAGTGCAACTTATTTGTGGCACTGCCGTTTAGGTCATATTGGTGTAAAGCGCATGAAGAAACTCCATGGTGATGGGCTTTTGGAATCACTTGATTATGAATCATTTGATGCTTGCGAACCATGCCTCATGGGCAAGATGACTAAAACTTCGTTCTCTGGAACAATGGAACGAGCAACTGAATTATTGGAAATAATACATACTGATGTGTGCGGTCCGATAAGTGTTGAGGCTCGCGGTGGGTATCGTTATTTTCTAACCTTCACAGATGATTTGAGCAGATATGGGTATATCTACTTGATGAAACACAAGTCTGAAACATTTGAAAAGTTCAAAGAATTTCAGAGTGAAGTAGAGAATCATCGTAACAAGAAAATAAAGGTTTCTGCGATTTGATCGCGGAGACGAATATTTGAGTTACGAGTTTGGCCTTCAATTAAAACAATGTGGAAAAGTTTCACAAACTCATGCCACCCGGAACACCATAGCGTAATGGTGTGTCCGAACGTCATAACCGTACTTTATTTGATATAGTGCAATCTGTGATGTCTCTTACCGGTTTACCACTATCGTTTTTGGGGTTATGCATTAGAGACAGCTACATTCACGTTAAATAGGGCACCATCTAAATCCGTTGAGATGACACCATATGAATTATGGTTTGGCAAGAAACCTAAGCTGTCGTTTCTAAAAGTTTGGGGTTACGATGCTTATGTGAAAATTTTCAACTTGATAAGCTCGAACCCAAATCGGAGAAATGCGTCTTCATAGGATACCCAAAGGAAACTGTTGGGTACACCTTCTATCACAGATCCGAAGGCAAGATATTCGTTGCTAAGAATGGATCCTTTCTAGAGAAGGAGTTTCTCTCGAAAGAAGTGAGTGGGAGGAAAGTAGAACTTGGTGAGGTAATTGTACCATCTCCCGAATTGGAAAGTAGTTCATCACAGAAACCAGTTCCATTGATTCCTACAACAATTAGTGAGGAAGCTAATGATGATGATCATGAAACTTCAGATCAAGTTACTACCGAACCCCGTAGGTCAACCAGAGTAAGATCCGCACCAGAGTGGTACGATAATCCTGTTCTAGAGGTCGTGTTACTTGACCATGACGAACCTATGACCTATGAGGAAGAGATGATGAGCCCGGATTCTGCAAAATGGCTTGAGGCCATGAAATCTGAGATGGGATCCATGTATGAGAACAAAGTGTGGACTTTGCTTGACTTGCCCGATGATCGGCAAGCCATAGAAAATAAATGGATCTTCAAGAGGAAGATGAACGCTGATAGTAGTGTTACTATCTACAAAGCTAAACTTGTCGAGAAAGGTTTTTGACAAAGTTCTAGGTGTTTGACTACGATGAGATTTTCTCACTCGTAGCGATGCTAAAGTCTGTCCAAATCATGTTAGCAAATTGCCACATTTTATGAAATCAGGCAAATGGATGTCAAAACTACATTCCTTAATGGATTTCTTAAAGAAGAGTTGTATATGATGCAACCAGAAGGTTTTGTCAATCCTAAAGGTGCTAACAAAGTGTGCAAGCTCCAGCGATCCATCTATGGACTGGTGCAATCATCTCGGAGTTGGAATATACGCTTTGATAAGTTGATCAAAGCATATAGTTTTATACAGACTTGCGGTGAAGCCTGTATTTACAAGAAAGTGAGTGGGAGCACTACAACATTTCTGATAAGTATATGTGAATGACATATTGTCGATGAAAAATGATGTAGAATTTTATGGAAAGCATAAAGTAGTGTTTGAAAAGAGTTTTTCAAAGAAAGACCTCGGTGAAGCTGCTTACATATTGAGCATAAAGATCTATAGCGATAGATCAAGATGCTTGATAAGTTTTTTCAATGAGTACCTACCTTGACAAGATTCTGAAGTAGTTAAAAATGGAACGGTCAAAGAAAGAGTTCTTGCCTGTGTTGCAAGGTGTGAAAAGGAGTAAGACTCAAAGCCCGACCACGACAGAAGATAGAAAGAGAATGAAAGTCATTCCCTATGCCTCAGCCATAGGTTCTATAAAGTATGCCATGTCGTGTACCAGATCTATTGTATACCCTACACCGAGTTTGGCAAGGGAGTACAATAGTGATCTAGGAGTAGATCACTGGACAGCGGTCAAAATTATCCTTAGTGGAATAAGGATATATTTCTCGATTATGGAGGTGACAAAAGGTTCGTCGTAAAGGGTTACGTCGATGCAAGTTTTGACACTGATCCAGATGACTCTAAGTCTCAATCTGGATACATATTGAAAGTGGGAGCAATTAGCTAGAGTAGCTCCGTGCAGAGCATTGTTGACATAGATATTTGCAAAATACATACGGATCTAAATATGGCAGACCCGTTGACTATACTTCTCTCACAAGCAAAGCATGATCACACCTTAGTACTCTTTGGGTGTTAATCACATGGCGATGTGAGCTAAGATTACTGACTCTAGTAAACCCTTTGAGTGTTGGTCACATGGCGATGTGAACTATGGGTGTTAATCACATGGTGATGTGAACTATTGGTGTTAAATCACATGGCGATGTGAAGTAGATTATTGACTCTAGTGCAAGTGGGAGACTGAAGGAAATATGCCCTAGAGGCAATAATAAAGTTATTATTTATTTTCTTATTTCATGATAAATGTTTATTATTCATGCTAGAATTGTATTAACCGGAAACTTAGTACATGTGTGGATACATAGACAAACAGAGTGTCACTAGTATGCCTCTACTTGACTAGCTCGTTGAATCAAAGATGGTTAAGTTTCCTAGCCACAGACATGAGTTGTCATTTGATTAACGGGATCACTTCATTAGAGAATGATGTGATTGACTTGACCCATTCCGTTAGCTTAGCACTTGATCGTTTAGTATGTTGCTATTGCTTTCCTCATGACTTATACATGTTCCTATGACTATGAGATTATGCAACTCCCGAATACCGGAGAAACACTTTGTGTGCTACCAAACGTCACAACGTAACTGGGTGATTATAAAGGTGCTCTACAGGTGTCTCCAATGGTACTTGTTAAGTTGGCATAGATCAAGATTAGGATTTGTCACTCCGATTGTCGGAGAGGTATCTCTGGGCCCTCTCGGTAATGCACATCACTATAAGCCTTGCAAGCAATGTGGCTAATGAGTTAGTTGCGAGATGATCCATTACGGAACGAGTAAAGGGACTTGCCGGTAACGAGATTGAACTAGGTATTGAGATACCGATGATCGAATCTCGGGCAAGTAACATACCGATGACAAAGGGAACAACGTATGTTGTTATGCGGTTTGACCGATAAAGATCTTCATAAAACATGTAGGAACCAATATGAGCATCCAGGTTATGCTATTGGTTATTGATCGAAGATGAGTCTCGGTCATGTCTACATAGTTGCGAACCTGTAGGGTCCGCACGCTTAACATTCGGTGACGATCGGTATTATGAGTTTATATGTTTTGATGTACCGAAGGTTGTTCGGAGTCCCGGATGAGATCAGGGACATGATGAGGAGTCTCAAAATGTTCGAGACATAAAGATCGATATATTGGAAGGCTATATTCGGACATCGGAAAGGTTCTGAGTGGTTCGGGTATTTATCGAAGTACCGGAGAGTTACGGGAATTCGCCGGGGAGTATATGGGCCTTATTGGGCTTTAGGGGAGAGAGAGGGGCTGCCTAGGGCAGGCCCCCCCCAGGGCCTAGTCCGAATTGGACTAGGGGGAGGGGCGGCGCCCCCTCCTTCCTTCTCTTCTCTCTTCCCCTTCCTTTTCTCCTACTCCTACTACTTGGAAGGGGAGGAATCCTACTCCTGGTGGGAGTAGGACTCCCCAGGGCACGCCATAGTAGAGGGCCGGCCCTCCCCCTCCTCCACTCTTTTATATACGGGGGAGGGGGCACCCCATAGACACACAAGTTGATCATTGATCTCTTAGCTGTGTGCGGTGCCCCCCTCCACCATAATCCACCTCTGTCATATCGTCGTAGTGCTTAGGCGAAGCCCTGCGCCGGTAGCTTCATCATCACCGTCATCACGCCGTCATGCTGACGAAACTCTCCCTCGACACTCTGCTAGATTGTGAGTTCGTGGGACGTCACCTAGCTGAACGTGTGCTGAACTCGGAGGTGTTGTACGTTCAGTACATGGATCGGTCGGATCGTGAAGACGTACGACTACATCAACCGCGTTGTCATAACGTTTCCGCTTTCGGTCTATGAGGGTACGTGGACAACACTCTCCCGCTCGTTGCTATGCATCACCATAATCTTGCGTGTGCGTAGGAATTTTTTTGAAATTACTGCATTACCCAACAACTACCATCCAGGCTACTGATCGATTACCAAGTTAGGCCAAAAGCCTAAGCTTGGGGGAGTACGTGTTTCCACCGACTCTATATTCATGTTCACTTATTCCATTAGTCAGTGTGTCGGAGTAAATGACCATGGGCAGCCTCATCAGCCCCCCATGGTATTTCATGACATCGGAGCTAGCTGCGCTCCTCATACCTCCTCGACGAACGGCTGGCCGCTTGGGCCGGCTGGTCAAGGAGGCCGGCTGCTAGAAGGCGGACCCCGAAGAGGCCGATTCCTAGCATGCGGCCATGAAAGGGCCGACTCCTAGCAGGCGGCCCGTCGTTCTCTCAAAGTTTGCACCCACATAACCACGATGGGACAAGGCATGGCAACAGTGCAATCTGCCACCCCCGAATCCAGGGCAGAGCATCGCCACAGTGCGGCATGCCAGGCGGACACCCCTTGCCCGGCGCGGCACTGTTGCCATGCAGCCCATGACATCACCTACTACATAGGGGGCTGCGCTCCCACTGCGGACGGTCGGTACAGCCAGCAGACGGCGGGCGCTACCTATCCGCGAGCCACCAGAAGGAGGCAAGGCCCCACCAGGCGGCAGCGGGAGTGGGCCGTCTTCCAGCAGGCGGCATCCTCTCCCCTCAAAGTCTGCCATTAACCAAAAGAGACGGGGTGTGGCTACAGTGAATGCCCGCCAGGCGGCGGGACTGTAGCCACGCTCCCCCCGACAAAGCATCCATCATCAGCAGCAAGGCTATAGTACAAAGCGATCAACCAGACCCGCAAGCGGCGGGCGAGGCCTATCGGCCGAGTACACAACATCCGACGGGACCCACCAGGCGGCGGGGCCCAGCAGCCGGCGTCTAGAGACACTAACAGCCGGGTCCTACAGCCGGCCGGATTACCATTGTACCCCTGGGGGGTAGGCCTATATAAACCCCCCAGGTCACCCCATGCAAAGGGTTCAGAACCTTAGAAGACACACACCCACGTAGAGAGAGTGGAGTAGAGCTAGCCTTGTTCTTCTGCCTCCTCTAGCCAAACAGCTCAAGGAGCAAGCTTGTAGCTACCTTGTTGAGATAGTGATCATGCGGAGACCCCGCAGAGCAGGACTAGGGGTGTTATCTCCTAGGAGATCCCCGAACCTGGGTAAGATTTGCAGGCGTATGCGGTCTCGCTCACTCCTGCCTCTAGAGCTCGGTGACGTACTCTTCCCATCCATGATAAGCCACCCCCTGGCATATGTCGCACGTTATCCCCGACACGGTGCTCACACTTTTTCACTGTATCATCCATTCTTAGATTTATTTTTTTGCTATCTTCTTGTGTTTTTAAAAAACCTTAGAAAAAAATAGTTGTAGTTAGTTTACTTTCTATGCATGCTTAGTAGTAATATTAAAAAGAAAACCCAAAAAGTTCTTCTTTTGTTTGTTGGGAGCTTTCCCGTGTAAATAGTTTTTCTCGTTTTTGCTTTTCCCTTTTATTTGCTTGTTCAAGAAAACCAAAAACTCCAAAACTATTTCAGTGTGCTCCTCTGAATTTCTTTCCTTTTTAATCAAGTTGTACCAAGGACAAGACCATGATGAAAATGTTGAGTGGCTCTCATATGAATAATTGTTGATCTAGTAAAGAGCCCATTTTACCTTGTCTTCTCCCGTTGAATAAAATGTTTGCAGATTCCAGCTTAGTCCACGACACTCTTGCACTATTATTATTTTTATATCATTCGGTCATGCAAGTGAAAGGCAATAATGACGACATTCGATGAACTGGCCGTGGCAGAGAGAAACTGGTATGAACTCGACTTGTTCTGTTTGTGTAAATATGTTTAACCTAGTATCCATGATTCAGCCCCTTATGATTAAACATGTTTGCAATGACAATTAGAGATTATAGTTTCTCATGCCATGCATAAGTAGCTAGGAGTGAATAATGATTTATCTTGGATATCATCATTGCGTTAAAATAATTGTGATGTAGTATGATGATATGATATCCTCCTCTGAATGTTCGAGTGGCTTGACTTGGCACATGTTCATGCATGTATTGATCAAAACCAACATAGCCTCTATGATATTTATGTTCATGGTGTTCATATCCTACTCATGCTAGTGTCCAATGTTACTTATGCATAATGCATGTTTATGACTGTTGTTGCTCTCTAGCCGGCCGCTTCTCAATCTAATTGCTAGCCTTCGCCTGTACTAAGTGGGAACTCTGCTTGTACATCAAAAACCTTGAACCCAGAGTTATTCCAGATGAGTCCACCATACCTACCAATATGCGGTATTACCCTGCCGTCCTAAGTAAATTTGCATGTGCCACCTCTAAAAAAACTTCTAAATAAACATCCTTTTTGTGTGCCTGGATCGTTCATGGAACAATAGGAGGTGGTCAGTATCTTCCATGCTAAGCGGGTTATTCTCAGGTCGAGTGTTTTTTCACTTGCCATCGCACGAGAAAAGGGCGGTAATAGGGATGCCCAGTCCCAAACTGCAAAATGGAAAAGAGTTAATCTCTCAAATAATCAAACAAAAACTCCCAATGGAGTCAAAACCTTTACTTTTATCGCTTGGGAACCTCCACTAGCGTGCTTAGCATGGAAGATATTGATAACTGACGGTCGTGAAGTAAATGAGAAGGGTGCATGTCCCAAAATATCATTTACCTCTGTTTTAAAAACTTGAGCTCTGGCACCTCTGCAAATCGCTACTTCCCTCTGTGAATGGACTATCTATTTACTTTTATGTTGTGTCATCACCTTCTAAAACAAGCGCTAGAACCTAAGAGCACATCTGTCATGACTTATGCATTGTGTGTAGCTAATGTTGGGTGCATCATGACTGGAGCTTTTCTACCATGAATTACAATGTTTAGTCGCTGCTTGAACTTTGGAAGTGCACTGCATTTATGTTTTGCGGTCTCAGAAAGGGCTGGCGAGATACCACTACTGTCATATTATATCATGGTTGTTTTGACAACGTGTTGCCGTTTGAGATACCTTATTATTGCTCCTAGCTGATTATGTCACTGATATGAGTTAATATAATCTTTAAGAGTTATTGTCGGCATGGTTAGTTATAATGTTGGCTGAAAACCTGGGTGATGTATAAGATTATTTATGCAAACAAGAGCAAAAGAGTTCGTATAAGTTTTTGTTTTTCACTTTCAGTTTATCAACTGAATTGCTTGAGGACAAGCAAAGGTTTAAGCTTGGGGGGTTGATACGTCTCCAACGTATCTACTTTTCCTAACGCTTTTCCTCTTATTTTGGACTCTAATTTGCATGATTTGAATGAAACTAACCTCATACTGACACTGTTTTCAGCAGAACTACCATGGTGTTGTTGTTGTGCAGAAATAAAAGTTCTCGGAATGGAACGGAACTTCGCGAGGAATTTTTATATAATAAATAAGAATTTCTAGAGCCAAGACCTGCTGGAGAGGGGCACCTGGGTGGGCACAACCCACTAGGGTGCGCCCCCTCTCCTGGCGCGCCCAGGTGGGTTGTCCCCACCTGGTGGCCCCGCAACCCCTGAAACCGACGCTATAAAATCCTATTTTTCCAGAAAAAAATTGGGGAGAAAGAATTATCACGATCCACGAGGCGGAGCCACCCTCACCTCCTGTTCTTCATCGGGAGGCCAGATCTGTAGTCCCTTTGGGGCTCCGGAGAGGGGATCTTCGTTCTTCGTCATCATCAACCCTTCTCCATCGCCAATTCCATGATGCTCCCCACCGGGAGTGAGTAGTTCCTTCGTAGGCTCGCTGGTCGGTGAGGAGTTGGATGAGATTCATCATGTAATCGAGTTAGTTTTGTTAGGGCTTGGTCCCTAGTATCCACTATGTTCTTAGATTGATGTTGCTATGACTTTGTTATGCTTAATGCTTGTCACTTTGGGCCCGGGTGCCATGTACTAAGATCTGAACCATTTATGTTATCATCATTATATCCATGTTTTAGATCGGATCTTGCAAGTTATAGTCACCTACTACGTGTTATGATTCGGCAACCCCGGAGTGACAATAGTCGGGACCACTCCCGGTGATGACCATAGTTTGAGGAGTTCATGTATTCATTATGTGTTAATGCTTTGTTCCGATTCTCTATTAAAAGGAGGCTTTAATATCCCTTAGTTTCCAATATGGACCTCGCTGCCACGAGAGGGTAGGACAAAAGATGTCATGCAAGTTCTTTCCATAAGCACGTATGACTATTTATGGAACACATGCCTACATTATATTGATGAACTAGAGCTAGTGCCGTATCGCCCTAGGTTATAACTGTCTCATGATGAATATCATCCAACAAGTCACTGATCCAATACCTATGAATTTATCTTATATTGTTCTTGCTAAGTTACTACTGCTGTTCTCACTGTTACACTTGCTACAAAATTACTGCTATCACTGTTACCATTACTGTTACTGCTGTCACTATTATCAAAACTATCATATTACTTTGCTACTGATTACTTGCTGCAGATAATTAATCTCCAGGTGTGGTTGAATTGACAACTCAGCTGCTAATACCTTCAAATATTCTTTGGCTCCCCTTGTGTCGAATCTATAAATTTGGGTTGAATACTCTACCCTCAAAAACTGTTGCGATCCCCTATACTTCTGGGTTATCAGACTCCACCTCCGCCTCCTTAGAAGCAGACTCCTCCTCTGAATCCATTTCCTTGCCAACGAATGCATGGGCCTTGCTAGATGAGCTATTCTTGTGAGATGAAGACTTTGATGAAGACTTGGAAGAAGACTTTGAGGATTTCTTCTTCATCTTGTCGTCAGAATCATATTCCTTGATCTTCTTCTTCTTCTTAGATTCCTTGTCCCATTGAGGTCACTCAGAGATGTAGTGGCCTGGCTTCTTGCATTTGTGGCATGTTCTCTTCTTGTGGTCACGAGTGGAAGCCTCATCATTTCTTGAGCTGGATCTTGAAGACTTTCCGAAGTGATTCTTTTTGGAGAACTTCTAGAACTTCATGACCATTGCAAGCTCCTTTCCAATGTCTTCAGGATCCTCAGAACTGCAGTTAGATTCTTCTTTAGATGAGGAAACAACCTTTGCCTTTAAAGCATGGGTTTGACCATAGTTGGGGCCATAGATGTCTCTCTTCTCGGATAGCTGGAACTCATGCGTGTTGAGTCTCTCAAGTATGTCAGACGGATCGAGATCTTTGAAGTCAGGACGCTCTTGTATCATCAGGGCTAGGGTGTCAAATGAGCTGATCTCAGAAGCTTCTTCACGATTTCGTGCTTGGTGATCTCAGTGGCACCAAGAGCGCGAAGCTCATTTGTGATATCAGTGAGGCGATCAAATGTGAGCTGGACGTTGTCATTGTCGTTTCTCTTGAAGCGGTTGAAGATTGCGAAGAACATCAATCCTTGAGTCTCTCTGAGTTGAGATGCCTTCGTTGACCTTGGACAGCCAGTCCCAGACTAGCTTCGCAGTATCCAGTGCACTCACACGGCCATACTGTCCTTTGGTCAGATGACCACAGATGATGTTCTTGGCGGTCGAGTCTAGTTGAGCGAACCTCTTCACATCAGCAGCGGCGACACCTTCACCGACCATGGGAACGCCTGTCTTGACGACATACCAGAGGTTGACATCAATGGCTTCAAGATGCATACGCATCTTATTCTTCCAATAGGGGTAATCAGTGCCATCGAAGACTGGGCACGCAGCGGAGACCTTGATTATCCTTGCAGTCGACATAGCTAAAACTCCAGGTGGTTAAATCGAATCACACAGAACAAGGGAGCACCTTGCTCTAATACCAATTGAAAGTGCTAGTTATCGACTAGAGGGGGGTGAATAGGCGATTTTTATGAAAGTCGTCAAAACACGAGGTCTTTGAAGACAAACAGATGAAATGAACCTATTGATATTGTTGGAAATATGCCCTAGAGGCAATAATAAATTGGTTATTATTATATTTCCTTGTTCATGATGATCGTTTATTATCCATGCTAGAATTGTATTGATAGGAAACTCATATACATGTGTGGATACATAGACAACACCATGTCCCTAGTAAACCTCTAGTTGACTAGCTCGTTGATCAATAGATGGTTACGGTTTCCTGACCATGGACATTGGATGTCGTTGACAACGGGATCACATCATTAGGAGAATGATGTGATGGACAAGACCCAATCCTAAGCCTAGCACAAGATCGTGTAGTTCGTTTGCTAAAAGCTTTTCTAATGTCAAGTATCATTTCCTTAGACCATGAGATTGTGCAACTCCCGGATACCGTAGGAATGCTTTGGATGTACCAAACGTCACAACGTAACTGGGTGGCTATAAAGGTGCACTACAGGTATCTCCGAAAGTGTCTGTTGGGTTGGCACGAATCGAGACTGGGATTTGTCACTCCGTGTAAACGGAGAGGTATCTCTGGGCCCACTCGGTAGGACATCATCATAATGTGCACAATGTGACCAAGGAGTTGATCACGGGATGATGTGCTACGGAACGAGTAAAGAGACTTGCCGGTAACGAGATTGAACAAGGTATCGGGATACCGACGATCGAATCTCGGGCAAGTAACATACCGGTTGACAAAGGGAATTGTATACGGGATTGATTGAATCCCCGACACCGTGGTTCATCCGATGAGATCATCGTGGAACATGTGGGAGCCAACATGGGTATCCAGATCCCGCTGTTGGTTATTGACCGGAGAACGTCTCGGTCATGTCTGCATGGTTCCCGAACCCGTAGGGTCTACACACTTAAGGTTCGATGACGCTAGGGTTATAGGGACTAGATATACGTGGTTACCGAATGTTGTTCGGAGTCCCAGATGAGATCTCGGACGTCACGAGGAGTTCCAGAATGGTCCGAAGATAAAGATTTATATATGGGAAGTCTTGTTTTGGTCACCGGAAAAGTTTCGGGTGCTATCGGTAACGTACCGGGACCACCGGGAGGGTCCCGGGGGTCCACCAGGTGGGGCCACCGGCCCCAGAGGGCTGCGTGGGCCAAGTGTGGGAAGGGACCAGCCTCTAGGTGGGCTGGTGCGTCTCCCACAAGGGGCCCAGGGCGAAGGAAGGGGGGGATGGGCCTAAGGCCCACCTAGTGGTGCGCCCCCTCTCTCCCCCCCTTGGCCGCCCCCCAAGTCCCATCTAGGGCTGGCCGCACCCCTTGGGGGGGGGGGAACCCTAGATGGGGGCGCAGCCCCTCCCCTCCCCTATATATATTGGGGGTTTTGGGGCTGCCATACACATGAGAACATCTCTCTCTTTGGCGCAGCCCTACCCCTCTCCATCCTCATCTCCCGCAGTGCTTGGCGAAGCCCTGCTGGAGTGCCACACTCCTCCATCACCACCATGCCATTCTGCTGCTGCTGGACGGAGTCTTCCCCAACCTCTCCCTCTCTCCTTGCTGGATCAAGGCGTGGGAGACGTCACCGGGCTGCACATGTGTTGAACGCGGAGGCGTCGTGGTTCGGCGCTTAGATCGGAATCAACCGCGATCTAAATCGCTACGAGTACGACTCCTTCATCCGCGTTCTTGCAACGCTTCCGCATCGCGATCTACAATGGTATGTAGATGCACTCTCCTTCCCCTCGTTGATAGATTACTCCATAGATTGATCTTGGTGATGCGTAGAAAATTTTGAATTTCTGCTACGTACCCCAACAGTGGCATCATGAGCTAGGTCTATGCGTAGTTTCTATGCACGAGTAGAACACAAAGTAGTTGTGGGCGTCGATATTGTCAATTTACTTGCCGTTACTAGTCTTATCTTGATTCGGCGGCATCGTGGGATGAAGCGGCCCGGACCAACCTTACACGTACACTTACGTGAGACAGGTTCCACCGACTGACATGCACTAGTTGCATAAGGTGGCTAGCGGGTGTCTGTCTCTCCCACTTTAGTCGGATCGGATTCGATGAAAAGGGTCCTTATGAAGGGTAAATAGAAATTGGCATATCACGTTGTGGTTTTTGCGTAGGTAAGAAACGTTCTTGCTAGAAACCCATAGCAGCCACGTAAAACATGCAACAACAATTAGAGGACGTCTAACTTGTTTTTGCAGGGTATGCTATGTGATGTGATATGGCCAAAAGGATATGATGAATGATATATGTGATGTATGAGATTGATCATGTTCTTGTAATAGGAATCACGACTTGCATGTCGATGAGTATGGCAACCGGCAGGAGCCATAGGAGTTGTCTTAATTTATTGTATGACCTGCGTGTCAATGAAAAACGCCATGTAATTAATTTACTTTATTGCTAACCATTAGCCATAGTAGTAGAAGTAATAGTTGGCGAGACAACTTCATGAAGACACGATAATGGAGATCATGATGATGGAGATCATGGTGTCATGCCGGTGACGAAGGTGATCATGCCGTGCCTCAAAGATGGAGATCAAAGGCGCAAGATGATATTGGCCATATCACGTCACTTTATTATTTGCATGTGATGTTTGTCATGTTTACATCTTATTTGCTTAGAACGACGGTAGCATAAATAAGATGATCCCTCACTAAAATTTCAAGAGAAGTGTTCCCCCTAGCTGTGCACCGTTGCGAAGGTTCGTTGTTTCAAAGCACCACGTAATGATCGAGTGTGATAGATTCTAACGTTCGAATACAACGGGTGTTGACGAGCCTAGCATGTACAGACATGGCCTCGGAACACATGCGAAACACTTAGGTTGACTCGACGAGCCTAGCATGTACAGATATGGCCTCGGAACACAAGAGATCGAAAGATCGAACATGAGTCGTATAGTAGATGCGATCAACATGGAGATGTTCACCGATGATGACTAGTCCGTCTCACGTGATGATCGGACACGGCCTAGTTTGACTCGGATCATGTATCACTTAGATGACTAGAGGGATGTCTATCTGAGTGGGAGTTCATTAAATAATCAGATGAACTTAATTATGTCATTGTAACACCCTGAGAATCATGCTACAGTAACCCCCTGTGATTAAGCTAATCATGTTGCTAAACAGGGCTTGATCACATTTGAATCACCTTCCTTTCAAACTCCTAGCTCAAACTTCAAATATAATTAAAGTGAAAAATAAAAGTTTTCAAAAACTCAAACAAAAATGTTATGTGGGTGCTAAATAATACACTGGCAATTATGGTGGAGAAAACTCCTTTTTATAAAATGCCTAAATACTTTAAATGAAATAAAACAGAAAAGGAAATAAACAAATAAAAAGAAAACAGAAACAGTCAGAGAAAAGAAAAAAAGGGGGAGCAGGCCTTCCCCCCCCCCACTGGACCCGTGGCCCATCTGCACCGAACCCCCCCGGCCCGAACTGGGCCGCACCCCCGCGCCCCCGGCCCAGCCCACCTCCTCCCTCGCCCCTTCCCTGTTCCCCCGACCCGGTCGGAACAGGGGCGCGCTGCCGCCGCACCACCTCGCCGGCGGTGAACCCCGCGAGAGGATAAGGGCGCCAGCGCCCCCCCCCCCCCCCCCCCCGCTCCCTAGGGCCTCTCTCCCACTCACCCCGCTCACTCCCTCGGCCTCTGCGCCTCTCCCCCGGATCTGCGCCGCTCCCCTCGTCCCCACGCCCGACGCGCTCGCCGCCGTTCCCGTCGTTCTCGCGGCCACCGTGCCCCACTCGCCACCCCGCCGTGTCGTACGACGTCGCCGCCCTCGACTACACCCCCTCCGCCTCTCCGTCGAAGCTCGGAGCCACCGCAACGGCCTCCCCGAGCTCGCCTTCATCTTCGGACGCCGACGACCCCCTTCTTCCCCGGCGCCGACCTGCTGCTCCTAAGCACCCACGGGCCTTTCTTGCGCCACGCGGTGAGCTCCTCTACCTCCTCCCCCACTCCGCTAGCTCGCCCACGCTCCCTAGCTTTCCCCCCACGCGCGCCCGAACGCCGCGCCGCGGAGCTCGCCGCCGGCGGGTCTCCGGTGACCAAATGGTCACGGGGTCAAGCCCGTTGCACTCCCCGCCGTTTGTAGATGCCCCCCAGCCCCTCCGCTTTCTCGTTAGCTCGCCGTAGATATGTTTCCATCGGGCACCCGTAGCTCCTCGCCGCCGGCGAGTTCGTAGCGCTCGTCTCCGGCCGTTCCAGCCCCTCCGACCACCGCCGTTGGACGCGCGACGTCGAGCCGCGTCGAACGCGCCCAGCCACGCCCCCGGAGACCCCCTGTACGTGAAACCCGTACCCCTCCCGAGCCGCGCCGCCGTGCGTCTGGTCGCCCGCGTTGCTCCGGCGCCGGCCGCCGACGTGGCACACCTGGGGCCACCCCCTGGGTCACTGCCAGTGGCCCCCACGGGCCCCAGTTGACTGGGTTGACCCAGTCAACTGCTGACTGGGCAGGCCCAGTCACTGACATGCGGGCCCCGCCGCAAAAATTAAAAAAGAAAATGTTTTATAAATAAAAATAATTAGTTTAATCAATCTCTCACTGACAGGTGGGCCCAGTAGTTAATTAACTAAAAACTAATTAGTTTAATCCTCTGTTAACTCACTGTCTATGACACGTGGGTCCCCCTTGTCAGTTTGACCAGTCAACCCGGACTGTTGACCGCTGACGTCACTCATACGTCATGCTGACGTCATATCCCTTTTTTCTGTTAATTAAATAATTCCAGAAATTCAAATTAACTTTGAAAATTCATATCTTTTAAACCGTAACTCGGATGAAAATGTTTTCTATATGAAAGTTGCTCAGAACGACGAGACGAATCCGGATACGCAGTCCGTGCGTCCACCACACCTCCCTAACCTATCGAACTCGCAACTTTCCCCCTCCGGTCCTTCTGTCCGAAAACGCAAAACATCGGGAATACTTTCCCGGATGTTCCCCCCTTCACCGGTACCACCTACTGTCGCGTTAGGACACCCCTAGCACCGCTCACTGTCATGTCACGCATCGTCATGCTTGTGTTTGCATTGTATTTACTGTTTCTTCCCCCTCTTCTCTCCGGTAGACTACGAGACCGACACTGCTGCTACCCAGTTCGACTACGGAGTCGACGACCCCTCCTACTTGCCAGAGCAACCAGGCAAGCCCCCCCCCCTTGATCACCAGATATCGCCTACTCTCCTCTATACTGCTTGCATTAGAGTAGTGTAGCATGTTACTGCTTTTCGATATCCTATTCTGATGCATAGCCTATCCTTGCTACTACTGTTGATACCTTTACCTGCAATCCTACATGCTTAGTATAGGATGCTAAATTTCCATCAGTGGCCCTACATTCTTGTCCGTCTGCTGTGCTACACTATCGGGCCGTGATCACCTGGGCGGTGATCGCGGGTATATACTTATATACTATATACATGACACATGTGATGACTAAAGTCGGGTCGGCTCGTAGGAGTACCCGCAAGTGGATCTTTGTGGCGGAGCGACAGGGCAGGTTGAGACCGCCTAGGTGAGAGGTGGGCCTGGCCCTGGTCGGCGTTCGCGAATACTTAACACGCTTAACGAGATCTTGGTATTTGATCTGAGTCTGGCCATTTGGTCTATACGCACTAACCATCTACGTGGGAGTAGTTATGGGTATCCCGACGTCGTGGTATCAGCCGAAGCTCTTTTGACGTCAGCGACTGAGTGGCGCACGCCGTGTTGGACCGCTTTGACGTAACCGCCGTGATCGTGTGGGTTGCTAGGTCTGCTCGCGGCCGCGTTCGCAACGTGCAGGTGTGCTTAGGGCGATGGGCCCAGACCCCTGCGCGCATAGGTTTAGACCGGCGTGCTGACCTCTCTGTTGAGCCTAGGTGGGGCTGCGACGTGTTGATCTTACGAGGCCGGGCATGACCCAGGAAAGTGTGTCCGGCCAATTGGGATCGAGCGTGTTGGGTTATGTGGTGCACCCCTGCAGGGAAGTTTATCTATTCGAATAGCCGTGTCCCTCGGTAAAAGGACGACCCGGAGTTGTACCTTGACCTTATGACAACTAGAACTGGATACTGAATAAAATACACCCTTCCAAGTGCCAGATACAACCCGGTGATCGCTCTCTAACAGGGAGACGAGGAGGGGATTGCCGGGTAGGATTATGCTATGCGATGCTACTTGGAGGACTTCACTCTATTCTCTTCTATATGCTGCAAGATGGAGATGACCAGAAGCGTAGTCTTCGACAGGACTAGCTATCCCCCTTTTAATTCTGGCATTCTGCAGTTCAGTCCACTGATATGCCCCTTTACACATATACCCATGCATATGTAGTGTAGCTCCTTGCTTGCGAGTACTTTGGATGAGTACTCACGGTTGCTTCTCTCCCTCTTTTTCCCCCTTTCCTTTCTATCTGGTTGTCGCAACCAGATGTTGGAGTCCAGGAGCCAGACGCCACCGTCGACGACGACTCCCACGGCACTGGAGGTGCCTACTACTACGTGCAGGCCGCTGACGACGACCAGGAGTAGTTAGGAGGTCCCAGGCAGGAGGCCTTGCCTCTTCGATCGTTGCTACTTTTGTGCTAGCCTTCTTAAGGCAAAACTTGTTTAACTTATGTCTGTACTCAGATATTGTTGCTTCCGCTGACTCGTCTATGATCGAGCACTTGTATTCGAGCCCTCGAGGCCCCTGGCTTGTATTATGATGCTTGTATGACTTATTTATGTTTTAGAGTTGTGTTGTGATATCTTCCCGTGAGTCCCTGATCTTGGTCGTACACATTTGCGTGCATGATTAGTGTACGGTCAAATCGGGGGCGTCACAAGTTGGTATCAGAGCCGACTGCCTGTAGGAAACCCCCTTCCATACTCCTTGGCCGAAGTCGAGTCTAGACATTACACAAACTTTTACTAACATGGCTGTGTGTCTTACGGGCCCACGTCGCCATTGGGTGGTACTAGGATCTTTTACTCCTTGACCTTTACTCTGGGACTCTGAACTCTCTTCTACTCGGGTTAAATGAATTTACTAACTCTAACACTAGGATCCCGTGACCGCGTTCACCCCAAAGATGGATAAGCCATAGTTGTTTCTTAGAATAGTATTTTGAACAATTCACACACTGTCAATTGACTCCTTTGAAACGTCTTTGCTTTCAGATGGAACCCTCGAGGCAGGTCGTGCGCCACACGACGGCCATTGGTGCCTCGGGATCACCTGCGGTGCTAGCTGAGATGATGACCTATCTGGGTTATCGCTGGCACCCTGAGTTCACCGTCTACGAGGAGTACCAGGACTTTAACCAGGAGCAGTACCGTGCCATCGTCCACCTCTACTCTCGGGAGTACGACTCCACTACTGTGCTGCACACCGCACATGGTGTTGGTGTGACCATCGATATGGCTGTCCACGATGCAGCCTATGCTGCTCTGACACGTCTTCGTGGAGAGTATCGGGAGTTGGACACCTCCCCTTTCAGGCACATTGCTATCGCCTCTGATGTTGGTGCGGAGGGATACTATACTGCTGCCTACTCCACTGTCACCCGGGAGCCCTTCTACCATCAGCACCTGGTTCTGCATGCTGATGGGCTGGATCGAGCTAACCGAGCTCTTCGCCACGAGATGTACACCACCCGTCAGCACCTTTACCGTGCTCTGACGCTGCTGCACCCCTTTGTCCGGTCTGGACAGGTACCGCATTCTGCGATCTACCCAGCCAGGACCGTGATGCCCCACGGTGTTGGTTGGCCAGAGGTGGGAGGCTACTCTCCCGCACTTGGACCTTTTCTGCCACCTGAGCACCGGGCTCTACACTTGAGTATCCGCGGCCCCCAGTCTGCTGACGTGGAGGACTATCCGTTGCCTCACTACCAGCTGTCGGGCTACGATTACCTCCACAGTACCTCTTGGGACTGATGTAGGCTTGATGGTAGTATTAGTTTCAGTCGTCGCGAGCCTGTGTGCCGCCTATGATATTTTAGTCCATGTACTGAACTCTATGTACTGAACTCTATGCATGACCCCTTTTGTAAGTTATGCCGACTACTATGCAGTAGCTATCGTGCTCCTTTCAATTATGCATGTTTCATCATGAATGATTCTTGTCATTGCAAATTTTCTCAATGCTGAACTACCACTGTTATATATTAGCAGGATGGTTAGACTAGGTGGTCGTGGTCGCGGTGGCGATGCCCCACCACCATCTGAGTACATGGCTGGTATGATCCAACAGTTCGAACTGAACCGCCAATTCATGGAAAATATGATGGCTCAGTTTCCTCGCCCCAATATGAACCAGCAGCCAGCCCAAGTGACTCTTCAAGATTTCATACGCCTCAACCCAACCATCTACCGCAGCTCAACTCAGCCTCTGGATGCTGATGACTGGCTCCGTGACATCACCTATGAGATGGAGTCTGCTGATGTAGCCCCTGCCAGCTATGTCAATTTTGCTTCCTTCTTCTTGAAGGGACCCGCAGCTCAATGGTGGGACAGCCACAGGCGTACTCTGCCAGCTGGAACAATCATCACCTGGCCAGACTTCCAAGCTGCTTTCCGTGCCCGCTTCATTCCTCAAGGAGTCATGGACCGGAAGAAGCGTGAGTTCCGCAACCTCACCCAAGGCAACAAAACTGTTGAAGCTTATCAGCGGGAGTTTCTGGACTTGTCCCGCTATGCTGAAGAAGACATTGCAACTGATGCACGCAGACAGGAGAAGTTACGTGATGGCCTTCAAGCTGACATCAAGCTCGCACTTCTAGTGCATGACTTTGCTGATTTCGCCACCTTGGTGAATAAGGCCATCAATGTCGAGACTGGTCTGCAGGAATACCAGAGCTCTCAGAGGCGCAACCGTGACACGGGCTCATCTTCGGGCTCACCCTCACAGAAGCGTAAGATATGGATCCCGAACAGCATGTATCGTCCAAATGCACCTGCTCCCAGGAAATCTTATGCTGCATCGCGTCTGCCTCCTCCACCATCTAAGCAGTCAAAGCTACCAGCTCCCCCACCTGGGGCTCCTGTTCCCACTCCCGATAATGGTCTGTGCTTCAAGTGTGGTCAACCGGGTCACTTTGCCAGGAACTGCTATCAGAACCAGAATCAACTGGCCCTTCCAGCAGCTGGCCGTGGTAACAACCAGCCCCGCAACAACAATGCTAAGTCTTATGGTCGTGCTCATGCCAACCACGTTGATCTCAGCGAAGCTCAAGACCAGCCTGCTACTGTGATGGGTACACTCCTCGTAAATTCAGTACCAGCATCCGTTTTATTTGATACAGGAGCATCCCATTCATTCATATCAGCAGAATTTGCATTCCTGCATGGCATTCATTACGAAGAGATAAACACTCCGCTAGTGGTACACACCCCTGCGGGCCAATGTCAAACCTCTATGGTTAGTCGCGATGTTACTGTTGAAATTGAAGGACTGGAATTTCTTGTCTCTCCCATCGTACTGAAGTCCTGTAGCATTGATCTCATTCTGGGAATGAATTGGTTAAAAGCGCATACTGCTTCAATCGTTTGCACCACTAAGACCGTCCATCTGCTGCACCCTTCAGACGAGATAGTTACTTACAAAGCCCATCTGGTGCAAAATGCCGAGGCAAGGCTCTATGCATTGAATGCATTGAACGCTGCACCACTCGAGGGCATTGAAAACATTCCCGTCGTGCGTGAATTCCTCGACGTCTTCCCTGAAGAACTTCCAGGGATTCCCCCTGCTAGAGCTGTCGAATTCATCATCGACTTGAAACCAGGCACCACTCCTATAGCCAAGCGACCCTACAAAATGCCGCCGCATGAACTCCTTGAGCTTAAGGAGGAAATCGACAAGTCTCTTCGCAAAGGATTCATTCGCCCAAGTTGCTCTCCTTGGGGAGCACCTTCTCTCTTTGTCAAGAAGAAGGATGGGACAAACCGGTTAGTTCAAGACTACCGTCCTATAAACCAAGCTACCATTCAGAATAAATACCCTCTTCCTCGGATCAATGATCTGTATGATCAACTGGCGGGTTCGTCAGTGTTCTCTAAGCTCGACTTGAGGTTGGGCTACCACCAGATCCGTGTTCGCGAAGAGGATATCCCAAAGACCGCCTTCGTGACTCGCTATGGTTCATACGAGTACACCGTCATGTATTTCGGTTTAACCAATGCTCCAGCCACCTTCTCTCGTCTGATGAACTACATATTCATGGATTACCTCGACAAGTTCGTCGTGGTTTATCTGGATGATATCCTGATATTTTCCAAGAACGAAGAAGAACATGCTGAACATCTTCGACTTGTGCTGGAAAAACTACGAGAACATCAACTATATGCCAAGTTCTCTAAATGTGAATTCTGGCTACCGGAAGTAACCTATCTGGGGCATGTCATCTCTAAGGATGGTATTGCCGTCAACCCCGAGCGAGTTCAGGCTATTCTTGATTGGACTCCTCCCAAGAACGTTAAGCAAGTCAGAAGTTTTCTCGGTCTCGCCAGCTATTGCCGTCGATTCGTCGAGAACTTCTCTAAGATCGCCAGGCCTCTGACTAACCTGTTGCATAAGGGTGTCAAGTTCCAATGGACAGACAAATGTCAGGAAAGTTTCCAGGCACTCAAAGACAAGTTGACTTCTGCCCCAGTTCTAGCTCCACCTGATACTAAGAAGGACTTCGTCATTTACTGCGACGCTTCCCGTCAAGGGTTAGGCTGTGTCCTAATGCAAGACCGCAAAGTGATTGCTTATGCCTCTCGACAATTGCGCCCTCACGAAGAGAACTACCCAGTTCACGACCTCGAACTTGCTGCAGTCATTCATGCGCTGAAGCAGTGGCGACATTACCTTCTCGGTAATCGTTGCGAGATCTTCACTGACCACCATAGTCTGAAGTATCTGTTTACTCAGCCAGATCTGAACCTCCGCCAGCAGAGATGGATGGAGCTTGTTGCAGACTTTGACTTGGGTATTTCCTATACGCTAGGCAAGGCTAATGTAATGGCTGATGCCTTGAGCCGCAAGTCTTACTGCAACCACCTCCAGGTTCACAAAGTTCAGCCCTCGCTTGTTGAAGAATTTAGGAAGCTGAACCTCCATATTGTTCCTCCGGGTGCACTCGCTCCCCCTACTAAGGAGTTTCGCAAGATGAACCTCCACGTTGTTACCCAAGGTTCTCTCAATACCCTAGTTGCTAAACCAGATCTCGAGGACAGCATCAAAAGGCTACAGAGGTATGACTCTGAAGCCCACAAGATTAAGCGCTACCTCGCAGAAGGAAAGCCCTCATTCTTCACCATTTCTGAAGATGGCACCCTATACTTCAAGGGCCGCCTAGTGGTGCCATGTGCAGAGAAAAACTTGGATATGACACAGGAAGTTATGAAAGAAGCCCATGATACGCCTCTATGTATCCATCCTGGTAGTACAAAGATGTACCAAGATATCCGTCAGAGATTCTGGTGGACTAATATGAAGCAAGACATTGCTCGTTATGTTGCTGAGTGTGACGTTTGCCGTCGTATCAAAGCAGAACATCAAAGGCCTGCTGGAACTCTGCAACCTATCTCTATTCCTGAATGGAAATGGGACCATGTTGAGATGGACTTCGTCACTGGATTTCCCAAATCGCAGAAAGGTAATGATGCTATTCTTGTCGTCATTGACCGGCTTTCCAAAGTTGCACATTTTCTGGCAGTCAAAGAAACGATCACTGCTAGCCAGTTGGCAACGCTCTATATGTCCAGGATTGTTTCACTCCACGGTATTCCATTGGTTATCAGTTCAGACCGTGGTAGCTTATTCACTTCAAGATTCTGGGCAAGTTTCCAAGAAGCTATGGGAACTCATCTGTCATTCAGTACTGCGTTTCATCCTCAATCGCAAGGACAAGTTGAACGCGTCAATCAAGTCCTCGAAGACATGCTTCGAGCTTGCGTTATTTCCTTCGGCAAGAAATGGGAGGAATCTCTCCCGTATGCTGAGTTCTCTTATAATAATAGCTATCAAGCTAGTCTGAAGATGGCCCCCTTCGAAGTGTTGTATGGACGAAAGTGCCGAACCCCTCTGAACTGGTCAGAAACTTGGGAACGTCCACTCATCGGACCGGATATTATCCAAGATGCCGAAGAACAAGTCCGCATTATTCGCGAGAATCTCAAGACTGCTCAGTCACGTCAGAAGAGTCAGTATGACCGTCATCATAAAGACATGGTCTATCAACCTGGCGAAAAGGCTTATCTTCGAGTCACACCTATGAAGGGTGCTCACCGCTTCGGGATCAAGGGCAAACTAGCTCCTCGCTATATTGGCCCATTCACTATTCTCGAAAGGCGTGGAAAAGTGGCATACCAACTGGAGCTACCGCCGAACCTTTCTCAGGTTCACGATGTGTTCCATGTGTCACAGCTCCGCCGTTGCTTCAAGGATCCAATCCGAGCTGTGGATCATGAAGTGCTCGAATTACAGCAAGACCTCTCCTATAAGGAGCATCCGGTCCGCATTCTCGACCAAGCTGAACGCCGCACACGTCAGAAGGCGATCAAGTTTCTCAAAGTCTAGTGGTCGCACCATTCTGAAGATGAGGCCACTTGGGAACGAGAGGATCGTCTGCGCGAAGAATACCCCGCACTGTTTCCTTCTACCTCCTAAATCTCGGGACGAGATTTCTTGTAGTGGAGGAGATTTGTAACACCCTGAGAATCATGCTACAGTAACCCCCTGTGATTAAGCTAATCATGTTGCTAAACAGGGCTTGATCACATTTGAATCACCTTCCTTTCAAACTCCTAGCTCAAACTTCAAATATAATTAAAGTGAAAAATAAAAGTTTTCAAAAACTCAAACAAAAATGTTCTGTGGGTGCTAAATAATACACTGGCAATTATGGTGGAGAAAACTCCTTTTTATAAAATGCCTAAATACTTTAAATGAAATAAAACAGAAAAGGAAATAAACAAATAAAAAGAAAACAGAAAACAGAAACAGTCAGAGAAAAGAAAAAAAAGGGGGAGCAGGCCTTCCCCCCCCACTGGACCCGTGGCCCATCTGCACCGAACCCCCCGGCCCGAACTGGGCCGCACCCCCGCGCCCCCGGCCCAGCCCACCTCCTCCCTCGCCCCTTCCCTGTTCCCCCGACCCGGTCGGAACAGGGGCGCGCTGCCGCCGCACCACCTCGCCGGCGGTGAACCCCGCGAGAGGATAAGGGCGCCAGCGGCCCCCCCGCTCCCTAGGGCCTCTCTCCCACTCACCCCGCTCACTCCCTCGGCCTCTGCGCCTCTCCCCCGGATCCGCGCCGCTCCCCTCTTCCCCACGCCCGACGCGCTCGCCGCCGTTCCCGTCGTTCTCGCGGCCACCGTGCCCCACTCGCCACCCCGCCGTGTCGTACGACGTCGCCGCCCTCGACTACACCCCCTCCGCCTCTCCGTCGAAGCTCGGAGCCACCGCAACGGCCTCCCCGAGCTCGCCTTCATCTTCGGACGCCGACGACCCCCTTCTTCCCCGGCGCCGACCTGCTGCTCCTAAGCACCCACGGGCCTTTCTTGCGCCACGCGGTGAGCTCCTCTACCTCCTCCCCCACTCCGCTAGCTCGCCCACGCTCCCTAGCTTTCCCCCCACGCGCGCCCGAACGCTGCGCCGCGGAGCTCGCCGCCGGCGGGTCTCCGGTGACCAAATGGTCACGGGGTCAAGCCCGTTGCACTCCCCGCCGTTTGTAGATGCCCCCCAGCCCCTCCGCTTTCTCGTTAGCTCGCCGTAGATATGTTTCCGTCGGGCACCCGTAGCTCCTCGCCGCCGGCGAGTTCGTAGCGCTCGTCTCCGGCCGTTCCAGCCCCTCCGACCACCGCCGTTGGACGCGCGACGTCGAGCCGCGTCGAACGCGCCCAGCCACGCCCCCGGAGACCCCCTGTACGTGAAACCCGTACCCCTCCCGAGCCGCGCCGCCGTGCGTCTGGTCGCCCGCGTTGCTCCGGCGCCGGCCGCCGACGTGGCACACCTAGGGCCACCCCCTGGGTCACTGCCAGTGGCCCCCACGGGCCCCAGTTGACTGGGTTGACCCAGTCAACTGCTGACTGGGCAGGCCCAGTCACTGACATGCGGGCCCCGCCGCAAAAATTAAAAAAGAAAATGTTTTATAAATAAAAATAATTAGTTTAATTAATCTCTCACTGACAGGTGGGCCCAGTAGTTAATTAACTAAAAACTAATTAGTTTAATCCTCTGTTAACTCACTGTCTATGACAGGTGGGTCCCCCTTGTTAGTTTGACCAGTCAACCCGGACTGTTGACCGCTGACGTCACTCATACGTCATGCTGACGTCATATCCCTTTTTTCTGTTAATTAAATAATTCCAGAAATTCAAATTAACTTTGAAAATTCATATCTTTTAAACCGTAACTCGGATGAAAATGTTTTCTATATGAAAGTTGCTCAGAACGACGAGACGAATCCGGATACGCAGTCCGTGCGTCCACCACACCTCCCTAACCTATCGAACTGGCAACTTTCCCCCTCCGGTCCTTCTGTCCGAAAACGCAAAACATCGGGAATACTTTCCCGGATGTTCCCCCCCTTCACCGGTACCACCTACTGTCGCGTTAGGACACCCCTAGCACCGCTCACTGTCATGTCACGCATCGTCATGCTTGTGTTTGCATTGTATTTACTGTTTCTTCCCCCTCTTCTCTCCGGTAGACTACGAGACCGACACTGCTGCTGCCCAGTTCGACTACGGAGTCGACGACCCCTCCTACTTGCCAGAGCAACCAGGCAAGCCCCCCCCCCTTGATCACCAGATATCGCCTACTCTCCTCTATACTGCTTGCATTAGAGTAGTGTAGCATGTTACTGCTTTTCGATATCCTATTCTGATGCATAGCCTATCCTTGCTACTACTGTTGATACCTTTACCTGCAATCCTACATGCTTAGTATAGGATGCTAGATTTCCATCAGTAGCCCTACATTCTTGTCCGTCTGCTGTGCTACACTATCGGGCCGTGATCACCTGGGCGGTGATCGCGGGTATATACTTATATACTATATACATGACACATGTGATGACTAAAGTCGGGTCGGCTCGTAGGAGTACCCGCAAGTGGATCTTTGTGGCGGAGCGACAGGGCAGGTTGAGACCGCCTAGGTGAGAGGTGGGCCTGGCCCTGGTCGGCGTTCGCGAATACTTAACACGCTTAACGAGATCTTGGTATTTGATCTGAGTCTGGCCATTTGGTCTATACGCACTAACCATCTACGTGGGAGTAGTTATGGGTATCCCGACGTCGTGGTATCAGCCGAAGCTCTTTTGACGTCAGCGACTGAGTGGCGCGCGCCGTGTTGGACCGCTTTGACGTAACCGCCGTGATCGTGTGGGTTGCTAGGTCTGCTCGCGGCCGCGTTCGCAACGTGCAGGTGTGCTTAGGGCGATGGGCCCAGACCCCTGCGCGCATAGGTTTAGACCGGCGTGCTGACCTCTCTGTTGAGCCTAGGTGGGGCTGCGACGTGTTGATCTTACGAGGCCGGGCATGACCCAGGAAAGTGTGTCCGGCCAATTGGGATCGAGCGTGTTGGGTTATGTGGTGCACCCCTGCAGGGAAGTTTATCTATTCGAATAGCCGTGTCCCTCGGTAAAAGGACGACCCGGAGTTGTACCTTGACCTTATGACAACTAGAACTGGATACTGAATAAAATACACCCTTCCAAGTGCCAGATACAACCCGGTGATCGCTCTCTAACAGGGAGACGAGGAGGGGATTGCCGGGTAGGATTATGCTATGCGATGCTACTTGGAGGACTTCACTCTATTCTCTTCTATATGCTGCAAGATGGAGATGACCAGAAGCGTAGTCTTCGACAGGACTAGCTATCCCCCTTTTAATTCTGGCATTCTGCAGTTCAGTCCACTGATATGCCCCTTTACACATATACCCATGCATATGTAGTGTAGCTCCTTGCTTGCGAGTACTTTGGATGAGTACTCACGGTTGCTTCTCTACCTCTTTTTCCCCCTTTCCTTTCTATCTGGTTGTCGCAACCAGATGTTGGAGTCCAGGAGCCAGACGCCACCGTCGACGACGACTCCCACGGCACTGGAGGTGCCTACTACTACGTGCAGGCCGCTGACGACGACCAGGAGTAGTTAGGAGGTCCCAGGCAGGAGGCCTTGCCTCTTCGATCGTTGCTACTTTTGTGCTAGCCTTCTTAAGGCAAAACTTGTTTAACTTATGTCTGTACTCAGATATTGTTGCTTCCGCTGACTCGTCTATGATCGAGCACTTGTATTCGAGCCCTCGAGGCCCCTGGCTTGTATTATGATGCTTGTATGACTTATTTATGTTTTAGAGTTGTGTTGTGATATCTTCCCGTGAGTCCCTGATCTTGGTCGTACACATTTGCGTGCATGATTAGTGTACGGTCAAATCGGGGGCGTCACAAGTTGGTATCAGAGCCGACTGCCTATAGGAAACCCCCTTCCATACTCCTTGGCCGAAGTCGAGTCTAGACATTACACAAACTTTTACTAACATGGCTGTGTGTCTTACGGGCCCACGTCGCCATTGGGTGGTACTAGGATCTTTTACTCCTTGACCTTTACTCTGGGACTCTGAACTCTCTTCTACTCGGGTTAAATGAATTTACTAACTCTAACACTAGGATCCCGTGACCGCGTTCACCCCAAAGATGGATAAGCCATAGTTGTTTCTTAGAATAGTATTTTGAACAATTCACACACTGTCAATTGACTCCTTTGAAACGTCTTTGCTTTCAGATGGAACCCTCGAGGCAGGTCGTGCGCCACACGACGGCCATTGGTGCCTCGGGATCACCTGCGGTGCTAGCTGAGATGATGACCTATCTGGGTTATCGCTGGCACCCTGAGTTCACCGTCTACGAGGAGTACCAGGACTTTAACCAGGAGCAGTACCGTGCCATCGTCCACCTCTACTCTCGGGAGTACGACTCCACTACTGTGCTGCACACCGCACATGGTGTTGGTGTGACCATCGATATGGCTGTCCACGATGCAGCCTATGCTGCTCTGACACGTCTTCGTGGAGAGTATCGGGAGTTGGACACCTCCCCTTTCAGGCACATTGCTATCGCCTCTGATGTTGGTGCGGAGGGATACTATACTGCTGCCTACTCCACTGTCACCCGGGAGCCCTTCTACCATCAGCACCTGGTTCTGCATGCTGATGGGCTGGATCGAGCTAACCGAGCTCTTCGCCACGAGATGTACACCACCCGTCAGCACCTTTACCGTGCTCTGACGCTGCTGCACCCCTTTGTCCGGTCTGGACAGGTACCGCATTCTGCGATCTACCCAGCCAGGACCGTGATGCCCCACGGTGTTGGTTGGCCAGAGGTGGGAGGCTACTCTCCCGCACTTGGACCTTTTCTGCCACCTGAGCACCGGGCTCTACACTTGAGTATCCGCGGCCCCCAGTCTGCTGACGTGGAGGACTATCCGTTGCCTCACTACCAGCTGTCGGGCTACGATTACCTCCACAGTACCTCTTGGGACTGATGTAGGCTTGATGGTAGTATTAGTTTCAGTCGTCGCGAGCCTGTGTGCCGCCTATGATATTTTAGTCCATGTACTGAACTCTATGTACTGAACTCTATGCATGACCCCTTTTGTAAGTTATGCCGACTACTATGCAGTAGCTATCGTGCTCCTTTCAATTATGCATGTTTCATCATGAATGATTCTTGTCATTGCAAATTTTCTCAATGCTGAACTACCACTGTTATATATTAGCAGGATGGTTAGACTAGGTGGTCGTGGTCGCGGTGGCGATGCCCCACCACCATCTGAGTACATGGCTGGTATGATCCAACAGTTCGAACTGAACCGCCAATTCATGGAAAATATGATGGCTCAGTTTCCTCGCCCCAATATGAACCAGCAGCCAGCCCAAGTGACTCTTCAAGATTTCATACGCCTCAACCCAACCATCTACCGCAGCTCAACTCAGCCTCTGGATGCTGATGACTGGCTCCGTGACATCACCTATGAGATGGAGTCTGCTGATGTAGCCCCTGCCAGCTATGTCAATTTTGCTTCCTTCTTCTTGAAGGGACCCGCAGCTCAATGGTGGGACAGCCACAGGCGTACTCTGCCAGCTGGAACAATCATCACCTGGCCAGACTTCCAAGCTGCTTTCCGTGCCCGCTTCATTCCTCAAGGAGTCATGGACCGGAAGAAGCGTGAGTTCCGCAACCTCACCCAAGGCAACAAAACTGTTGAAGCTTATCAGCGGGAGTTTCTGGACTTGTCCCGCTATGCTGAAGAAGACATTGCAACTGATGCACGCAGACAGGAGAAGTTACGTGATGGCCTTCAAGCTGACATCAAGCTCGCACTTCTAGTGCATGACTTTGCTGATTTCGCCACCTTGGTGAATAAGGCCATCAATGTCGAGACTGGTCTGCAGGAATACCAGAGCTCTCAGAGGCGCAACCGTGACACGGGCTCATCTTCGGGCTCACCCTCACAGAAGCGTAAGATATGGATCCCGAACAGCATGTATCGTCCAAATGCACCTGCTCCCAGGAAATCTTATGCTGCATCGCGTCTGCCTCCTCCACCATCTAAGCAGTCAAAGCTACCAGCTCCCCCACCTGGGGCTCCTGTTCCCACTCCCGATAATGGTCTGTGCTTCAAGTGTGGTCAACCGGGTCACTTTGCCAGGAACTGCTATCAGAACCAGAATCAACTGGCCCTTCCAGCAGCTGGCCGTGGTAACAACCAGCCCCGCAACAACAATGCTAAGTCTTATGGTCGTGCTCATGCCAACCACGTTGATCTCAGCGAAGCTCAAGACCAGCCTGCTACTGTGATGGGTACACTCCTCGTAAATTCAGTACCAGCATCCGTTTTATTTGATACAGGAGCATCCCATTCATTCATATCAGCAGAATTTGCATTCCTGCATGGCATTCATTACGAAGAGATAAACACTCCGCTAGTGGTACACACCCCTGCGGGCCAATGTCAAACCTCTATGGTTAGTCGCGATGTTACTGTTGAAATTGAAGGACTGGAATTTCTTGTCTCTCCCATCGTACTGAAGTCCTGTAGCATTGATCTCATTCTGGGAATGAATTGGTTAAAAGCGCATACTGCTTCAATCGTTTGCACCACTAAGACCGTCCATCTGCTGCACCCTTCAGACGAGATAGTTACTTACAAAGCCCATCTGGTGCAAAATGCCGAGGCAAGGCTCTATGCATTGAATGCATTGAACGCTGCACCACTCGAGGGCATTGAAAACATTCCCGTCGTGCGTGAATTCCTCGACGTCTTCCCTGAAGAACTTCCAGGGATTCCCCCTGCTAGAGCTGTCGAATTCATCATCGACTTGAAACCAGGCACCACTCCTATAGCCAAGCGACCCTACAAAATGCCGCCGCATGAACTCCTTGAGCTTAAGGAGGAAATCGACAAGTCTCTTCGCAAAGGATTCATTCGCCCAAGTTGCTCTCCTTGGGGAGCACCTTCTCTCTTTGTCAAGAAGAAGGATGGGACAAACCGGTTAGTTCAAGACTACCGTCCTATAAACCAAGCTACCATTCAGAATAAATACCCTCTTCCTCGGATCAATGATCTGTATGATCAACTGGCGGGTTCGTCAGTGTTCTCTAAGCTCGACTTGAGGTTGGGCTACCACCAGATCCGTGTTCGCGAAGTGGATATCCCAAAGACCGCCTTCGTGACTCGCTATGGTTCATACGAGTACACCGTCATGTATTTCGGTTTAACCAATGCTCCAGCCACCTTCTCTCGTCTGATGAACTACATATTCATGGATTACCTCGACAAGTTCGTCGTGGTTTATCTGGATGATATCCTGATATTTTCCAAGAACGAAGAAGAACATGCTGAACATCTTCGACTTGTGCTGGAAAAACTACGAGAACATCAACTATATGCCAAGTTCTCTAAATGTGAATTCTGGCTACCGGAAGTAACCTATCTGGGGCATGTCATCTCTAAGGATGGTATTGCCGTCAACCCCGAGCGAGTTCAGGCTATTCTTGATTGGACTCCTCCCAAGAACGTTAAGCAAGTCAGAAGTTTTCTCGGTCTCGCCAGCTATTGCCGTCGATTCGTCGAGAACTTCTCTAAGATCGCCAGGCCTCTGACTAACCTGTTGCATAAGGGTGTCAAGTTCCAATGGACAGACAAATGTCAGGAAAGTTTCCAGGCACTCAAAGACAAGTTGACTTCTGCCCCAGTTCTAGCTCCACCTGATACTAAGAAGGACTTCGTCATTTACTGCGACGCTTCCCGTCAAGGGTTAGGCTGTGTCCTAATGCAAGACCGCAAAGTGATTGCTTATGCCTCTCGACAATTGCGCCCTCACGAAGAGAACTACCCAGTTCACGACCTCGAACTTGCTGCAGTCATTCATGCGCTGAAGCAGTGGCGACATTACCTTCTCGGTAATCGTTGCGAGATCTTCACTGACCACCATAGTCTGAAGTATCTGTTTACTCAGCCAGATCTGAACCTCCGCCAGCAGAGATGGATGGAGCTTGTTGCAGACTTTGACTTGGGTATTTCCTATACGCTAGGCAAGGCTAATGTAATGGCTGATGCCTTGAGCCGCAAGTCTTACTGCAACCACCTCCAGGTTCACAAAGTTCAGCCCTCGCTTGTTGAAGAATTTAGGAAGCTGAACCTCCATATTGTTCCTCCGGGTGCACTCGCTCCCCCTACTAAGGAGTTTCGCAAGATGAACCTCCACGTTGTTACCCAAGGTTCTCTCAATACCCTAGTTGCTAAACCAGATCTCGAGGACAGCATCAAAAGGCTACAGAGGTATGACTCTGAAGCCCACAAGATTAAGCGCTACCTCGCAGAAGGAAAGCCCTCATTCTTCACCATTTCTGAAGATGGCACCCTATACTTCAAGGGCCGCCTAGTGGTGCCATGTGCAGAGAAAAACTTGGATATGACACAGGAAGTTATGAAAGAAGCCCATGATACGCCTCTATGTATCCATCCTGGTAGTACAAAGATGTACCAAGATATCCGTCAGAGATTCTGGTGGACTAATATGAAGCAAGACATTGCTCGTTATGTTGCTGAGTGTGACGTTTGCCGTCGTATCAAAGCAGAACATCAAAGGCCTGCTGGAACTCTGCAACCTATCTCTATTCCTGAATGGAAATGGGACCATGTTGAGATGGACTTCGTCACTGGATTTCCCAAATCGCAGAAAGGTAATGATGCTATTCTTGTCGTCATTGACCGGCTTTCCAAAGTTGCACATTTTCTGGCAGTCAAAGAAACGATCACTGCTAGCCAGTTGGCAACGCTCTATATGTCCAGGATTGTTTCACTCCACGGTATTCCATTGGTTATCAGTTCAGACCGTGGTAGCTTATTCACTTCAAGATTCTGGGCAAGTTTCCAAGAAGCTATGGGAACTCATCTGTCATTCAGTACTGCGTTTCATCCTCAATCGCAAGGACAAGTTGAACGCGTCAATCAAGTCCTCGAAGACATGCTTCGAGCTTGCGTTATTTCCTTCGGCAAGAAATGGGAGGAATCTCTCCCGTATGCTGAGTTCTCTTATAATAATAGCTATCAAGCTAGTCTGAAGATGGCCCCCTTCGAAGTGTTGTATGGACGAAAGTGCCGAACCCCTCTGAACTGGTCAGAAACTTGGGAACGTCCACTCATCGGACCGGATATTATCCAAGATGCCGAAGAACAAGTCCGCATTATTCGCGAGAATCTCAAGACTGCTCAGTCACGTCAGAAGAGTCAGTATGACCGTCATCATAAAGACATGGTCTATCAACCTGGCGAAAAGGCTTATCTTCGAGTCACACCTATGAAGGGTGCTCACCGCTTCGGGATCAAGGGCAAACTAGCTCCTCGCTATATTGGCCCATTCACTATTCTCGAAAGGCGTGGAAAAGTGGCATACCAACTGGAGCTACCGCCGAACCTTTCTCAGGTTCACGATGTGTTCCATGTGTCACAGCTCCGCCGTTGCTTCAAGGATCCAATCCGAGCTGTGGATCATGAAGTGCTCGAATTACAGCAAGACCTCTCCTATAAGGAGCATCCGGTCCGCATTCTCGACCAAGCTGAACGCCGCACACGTCAGAAGGCGATCAAGTTTCTCAAAGTCTAGTGGTCGCACCATTCTGAAGATGAGGCCACTTGGGAACGAGAGGATCGTCTGCGCGAAGAATACCCCGCACTGTTTCCTTCTACCTCCTAAATCTCGGGATGAGATTTCTTGTAGTGGAGGAGATTTGTAACACCCTGAGAATCATGCTACAGTAACCCCCTGTGATTAAGCTAATCATGTTGCTAAACAGGGCTTGATCACATTTGAATCACCTTCCTTTCAAACTCCTATCTCAAACTTCAAATATAATTAAAGTGAAAAATAAAAGTTTTCAAAAACTCAAACAAAAATGTTCTGTGGGTGCTAAATAATACACTGGCAATTATGGTGGAGAAAACTCCTTTTTATAAAATGCCTAAATACTTTAAATGAAATAAAACAGAAAAGGAAATAAACAAATAAAAAGAAAACAGAAAACAGAAACAGTCAGAGAAAAGAAAAAAAAGGGGGAGCAGGCCTTCCCCCCCCCCCACTGGACCCGTGGCCCATCTGCACCGAACCCCCCGGCCCGAACTGGGCCGCACCCCCGCGCCCCCGGCCCAGCCCACCTCCTCCCTCGCCCCTTCCCTGTTCCCCCGACCCGGTCGGAACAGGGGCGCGCTGCCGCCGCACCACCTCGCCGGCGGTGAACCCCGCGAGAGGATAAGGGCGCCAGCGGCCCCCCCGCTCCCTAGGGCCTCTCTCCCACTCACCCCGCTCACTCCCTCGGCCTCTGCGCCTCTCCCCCGGATCCGCGCCGCTCCCCTCTTCCCCACGCCCGACGCGCTCGCCGCCGTTCCCGTCGTTCTCGCGGCCACCGTGCCCCACTCGCCACCCCGCCGTGTCGTACGACGTCGCCGCCCTCGACTACACCCCCTCCGCCTCTCCGTCGAAGCTCGGAGCCACCGCAACGGCCTCCCCGAGCTCGCCTTCATCTTCGGACGCCGACGACCCCCTTCTTCCCCGGCGCCGACCTGCTGCTCCTAAGCACCCACGGGCCTTTCTTGCGCCACGCGGTGAGCTCCTCTACCTCCTCCCCCACTCCGCTAGCTCGCCCACGCTCCCTAGCTTTCCCCCCACGCGCGCCCGAACGCTGCGCCGCGGAGCTCGCCGCCGGCGGGTCTCCGGTGACCAAATGGTCACGGGGTCAAGCCCGTTGCACTCCCCGCCGTTTGTAGATGCCCCCCAGCCCCTCCGCTTTCTCGTTAGCTCGCCGTAGATATGTTTCCGTCGGGCACCCGTAGCTCCTCGCCGCCGGCGAGTTCGTAGCGCTCGTCTCCGGCCGTTCCAGCCCCTCCGACCACCGCCGTTGGACGCGCGACGTCGAGCCGCGTCGAACGCGCCCAGCCACGCCCCCAGAGACCCCCTGTACGTGAAACCCGTACCCCTCCCGAGCCGCGCCGCCGTGCGTCTGGTCGCCCGCGTTGCTCCGGCGCCGGCCGCCGACGTGGCACACCTAGGGCCACCCCCTGGGTCACTGCCAGTGGCCCCCACGGGCCCCAGTTGACTGGGTTGACCCAGTCAACTTGTGACTGGGCAGGCCCAGTCACTGACATGCGGGCCCCGCCGCAAAAATTAAAAAAGAAAATGTTTTATAAATAAAAATAATTAGTTTAATTAATCTCTCACTGACAGGTGGGCCCAGTAGTTAATTAACTAAAAACTAATTAGTTTAATCCTCTGTTAACTCACTGTCTATGACAGGTGGGTCCCCCTTGTTAGTTTGACCAGTCAACCCGGACTGTTGACCGCTGACGTCACTCATACGTCATGCTGACGTCATATCCCTTTTTTCTGTTAATTAAATAATTCTAGAAATTCAAATTAACTTTGAAAATTCATATCTTTTAAACCGTAACTCGGATGAAAATGTTTTCTATATGAAAGTTGCTCAGAACGACGAGACGAATCCGGATACGCAGTCCGTGCGTCCACCACACCTCCCTAACCTATCGAACTGGCAACTTTCCCCCTCCGGTCCTTCTGTCCGAAAACGCAAAACATCGGGAATACTTTCCCGGATGTTCCCCCCCTTCACCGGTACCACCTACTGTCGCGTTAGGACACCCCTAGCACCGCTCACTGTCATGTCACGCATCGTCATGCTTGTGTTTGCATTGTATTTACTGTTTCTTCCCCCTCTTCTCTCCGGTAGACTACGAGACCGACACTGCTGCTGCCCAGTTCGACTACGGAGTCGACGACCCCTCCTACTTGCCAGAGCAACCAGGCAAGCCCCCCCCCCCTTGATCACCAGATATCGCCTACTCTCCTCTATACTGCTTGCATTAGAGTAGTGTAGCATGTTACTGCTTTTCGATATCCTATTCTGATGCATAGCCTATCCTTGCTACTACTGTTGATACCTTTACCTGCAATCCTACATGCTTAGTATAGGATGCTAGATTTCCATCAGTAGCCCTACATTCTTGTCCGTCTGCTGTGCTACACTATCGGGCCGTGATCACCTGGGCGGTGATCGCGGGTATATACTTATATACTATATACATGACACATGTGATGACTAAAGTCGGGTCGGCTCGTAGGAGTACCCGCAAGTGGATCTTTGTGGCGGAGCGACAGGGCAGGTTGAGACCGCCTAGGTGAGAGGTGGGCCTGGCCCTGGTCGGCGTTCGCGAATACTTAACACGCTTAACGAGATCTTGGTATTTGATCTGAGTCTGGCCATTTGGTCTATACGCACTAACCATCTACGTGGGAGTAGTTATGGGTATCCCGACGTCGTGGTATCAGCCGAAGCTCTTTTGACGTCAGCGACTGAGTGGCGCGCGCCGTGTTGGACCGCTTTGACGTAACCGCCGTGATCGTGTGGGTTGCTAGGTCTGCTCGCGGCCGCGTTCGCAACGTGCAGGTGTGCTTAGGGCGATGGGCCCAGACCCCTGCGCGCATAGGTTTAGACCGGCGTGCTGACCTCTCTGTTGAGCCTAGGTGGGGCTGCGACGTGTTGATCTTACGAGGCCGGGCATGACCCAGGAAAGTGTGTCCGGCCAATTGGGATCGAGCGTGTTGGGTTATGTGGTGCACCCCTGCAGGGAAGTTTATCTATTCGAATAGCCGTGTCCCTCGGTAAAAGGACGACCCGGAGTTGTACCTTGACCTTATGACAACTAGAACTGGATACTGAATAAAATACACCCTTCCAAGTGCCAGATACAACCCGGTGATCGCTCTCTAACAGGGAGACGAGGAGGGGATTGCCGGGTAGGATTATGCTATGCGATGCTACTTGGAGGACTTCACTCTATTCTCTTCTATATGCTGCAAGATGGAGATGACCAGAAGCGTAGTCTTCGACAGGACTAGCTATCCCCCTTTTAATTCTGGCATTCTGCAGTTCAGTCCACTGATATGCCCCTTTACACATATACCCATGCATATGTAGTGTAGCTCCTTGCTTGCGAGTACTTTGGATGAGTACTCACGGTTGCTTCTCTCCCTCTTTTTCCCCCTTTCCTTTCTATCTGGTTGTCGCAACCAGATGTTGGAGTCCAGGAGCCAGACGCCACCGTCGACGACGACTCCCACGGCACTGGAGGTGCCTACTACTACGTGCAGGCCGCTGACGACGACCAGGAGTAGTTAGGAGGTCCCAGGCAGGAGGCCTTGCCTCTTCGATCGTTGCTACTTTTGTGCTAGCCTTCTTAAGGCAAAACTTGTTTAACTTATGTCTGTACTCAGATATTGTTGCTTCCGCTGACTCGTCTATGATCGAGCACTTGTATTCGAGCCCTCGAGGCCCTGGGTTGTATTATGATGCTTGTATGACTTATTTATGTTTTAGAGTTGTGTTGTGATATCTTCCCGTGAGTCCCTGATCTTGGTCGTACACATTTGCGTGCATGATTAGTGTACGGTCAAATCGGGGGCGTCACAAGTTGGTATCAGAGCCGACTGCCTATAGGAAACCCCCTTCCATACTCCTTGGCCGAAGTCGAGTCTAGACATTACACAAACTTTTACTAACATGGCTGTGTGTCTTACGGGCCCACGTCGCCATTGGGTGGTACTAGGATCTTTTACTCCTTGACCTTTACTCTGGGACTCTGAACT
Source organism: Aegilops tauschii subsp. strangulata (assembly GCF_002575655.3). Lineage (NCBI taxonomy): Eukaryota > Viridiplantae > Streptophyta > Magnoliopsida > Poales > Poaceae > Aegilops > Aegilops tauschii. Next base: position 53,974,223 of record NC_053039.3, read on the forward strand.
CTCTTCTACTCGGGTTAAATGAATTTACTAACTCTAACACTAGGATCCCGTGACCGCGTTCACCCCAAAGATGGATAAGCCATAGTTGTTTCTTAGAATAGTATTTTGAACAATTCACACACTGTCAATTGACTCCTTTGAAACGTCTTTGCTTTCAGATGGAACCCTCGAGGCAGGTCGTGCGCCACACGACGGCCATTGGTGCCTCGGGATCACCTGCGGTGCTAGCTGAGATGATGACCTATCTGGGTTATCGCTGGCACCCTGAGTTCACCGTCTACGAGGAGTACCAGGACTTTAACCAGGAGCAGTACCGTGCCATCGTCCACCTCTACTCTCGGGAGTATGACTCCACTACTGTGCTGCACACCGCACATGGTGTTGGTGTGACCATCGATATGGCTGTCCACGATGCAGCCTATGCTGCTCTGACACGTCTTCGTGGAGAGTATCGGGAGTTGGACACCTCCCCTTTCAGGCACATTGCTATCGCCTCTGATGTTGGTGCGGAGGGATACTATACTGCTGCCTACTCCACTGTCACCCGGGAGCCCTTCTACCATCAGCACCTGGTTCTGCATGCTGATGGGCTGGATCGAGCTAACCGAGCTCTTCGCCACGAGATGTACACCACCCGTCAGCACCTTTACCGTGCTCTAACGCTGCTGCACCCCTTTGTCCGGTCTGGACAGGTACCGCATTCTGCGATCTACCCAGCCAGGACCGTGATGCCCCACGGTGTTGGTTGGCCAGAGGTGGGAGGCTACTCTCCCGCACTTGGACCTTTTCTGCCACCTGAGCACCGGGCTCTACACTTGAGTATCCGCGGCCCCCAGTCTGCTGACGTGGAGGACTATCCGTTGCCTCACTACCAGCTGTCGGGCTACGATTACCTCCACAGTACCTCTTGGGACTGATGTAGGCTTGATGGTAGTATTAGTTTCAGTCGTCGCGAGCCTGTGTGCCGCCTATGATATTTTAGTCCATGTACTGAACTCTATGTACTGAACTCTATGCATGACCCCTTTTGTAAGTTATGCCGACTACTATGCAGTAGCTATCGTGCTCCTTTCAATTATGCATGTTTCATCATGAATGATTCTTGTCATTGCAAATTTTCTCAATGCTGAACTACCACTGTTATATATTAGCAGGATGGTTAGACTAGGTGGTCGTGGTCGCGGTGGCGATGCCCCACCACCATCTGAGTACATGGCTGGTATGATCCAACAGTTCGAACTGAACCGCCAATTCATGGAAAATATGATGGCTCAGTTTCCTCGCCCCAATATGAACCAGCAGCCAGCCCAAGTGACTCTTCAAGATTTCATACGCCTCAACCCAACCATCTACCGCAGCTCAACTCAGCCTCTGGATGCTGATGACTGGCTCCGTGACATCACCTATGAGATGGAGTCTGCTGATGTAGCCCCTGCCAGCTATGTCAATTTTGCTTCCTTCTTCTTGAAGGGACCCGCAGCTCAATGGTGGGACAGCCACAGGCGTACTCTGCCAGCTGGAACAATCATCACCTGGCCAGACTTCCAAGCTGCTTTCCGTGCCCGCTTCATTCCTCAAGGAGTCATGGACCGGAAGAAGCGTGAGTTCCGCAACCTCACCCAAGGCAACAAAACTGTTGAAGCTTATCAGCGGGAGTTTCTGGACTTGTCCCGCTATGCTGAAGAAGACATTGCAACTGATGCACGCAGACAGGAGAAGTTACGTGATGGCCTTCAAGCTGACATCAAGCTCGCACTTCTAGTGCATGACTTTGCTGATTTCGCCACCTTGGTGAATAAGGCCATCAATGTCGAGACTGGTCTGCAGGAATACCAGAGCTCTCAGAGGCGCAACCGTGACACGGGCTCATCTTCGGGCTCACCCTCACAGAAGCGTAAGATATGGATCCCGAACAGCATGTATCGTCCAAATGCACCTGCTCCCAGGAAATCTTATGCTGCATCGCGTCTGCCTCCTCCACCATCTAAGCAGTCAAAGCTACCAGCTCCCCCACCTGGGGCTCCTGTTCCCACTCCCGATAATGGTCTGTGCTTCAAGTGTGGTCAACCGGGTCACTTTGCCAGGAACTGCTATCAGAACCAGAATCAACTGGCCCTTCCAGCAGCTGGCCGTGGTAACAACCAGCCCCGCAACAACAATGCTAAGTCTTATGGTCGTGCTCATGCCAACCACGTTGATCTCAGCGAAGCTCAAGACCAGCCTGCTACTGTGATGGGTACACTCCTCGTAAATTCAGTACCAGCATCCGTTTTATTTGATACAGGAGCATCCCATTCATTCATATCAGCAGAATTTGCATTCCTGCATGGCATTCATTACGAAGAGATAAACACTCCGCTAGTGGTACACACCCCTGCGGGCCAATGTCAAACCTCTATGGTTAGTCGCGATGTTACTGTTGAAATTGAAGGACTGGAATTTCTTGTCTCTCCCATCGTACTGAAGTCCTGTAGCATTGATCTCATTCTGGGAATGAATTGGTTAAAAGCGCATACTGCTTCAATCGTTTGCACCACTAAGACCGTCCATCTGCTGCACCCTTCAGACGAGATAGTTACTTACAAAGCCCATCTGGTGCAAAATGCCGAGGCAAGGCTCTATGCATTGAATGCATTGAACGCTGCACCACTCGAGGGCATTGAAAACATTCCCGTCGTGCGTGAATTCCTCGACGTCTTCCCTGAAGAACTTCCAGGGATTCCCCCTGCTAGAGCTGTCGAATTCATCATCGACTTGAAACCAGGCACCACTCCTATAGCCAAGCGACCCTACAAAATGCCGCCGCATGAACTCCTTGAGCTTAAGGAGGAAATCGACAAGTCTCTTCGCAAAGGATTCATTCGCCCAAGTTGCTCTCCTTGGGGAGCACCTTCTCTCTTTGTCAAGAAGAAGGATGGGACAAACCGGTTAGTTCAAGACTACCGTCCTATAAACCAAGCTACCATTCAGAATAAATACCCTCTTCCTCGGATCAATGATCTGTATGATCAACTGGCGGGTTCGTCAGTGTTCTCTAAGCTCGACTTGAGGTTGGGCTACCACCAGATCCGTGTTCGCGAAGAGGATATCCCAAAGACCGCCTTCGTGACTCGCTATGGTTCATACGAGTACACCGTCATGTATTTCGGTTTAACCAATGCTCCAGCCACCTTCTCTCGTCTGATGAACTACATATTCATGGATTACCTCGACAAGTTCGTCGTGGTTTATCTGGATGATATCCTGATATTTTCCAAGAACGAAGAAGAACATGCTGAACATCTTCGACTTGTGCTGGAAAAACTACGAGAACATCAACTATATGCCAAGTTCTCTAAATGTGAATTCTGGCTACCGGAAGTAACCTATCTGGGGCATGTCATCTCTAAGGATGGTATTGCCGTCAACCCCGAGCGAGTTCAGGCTATTCTTGATTGGACTCCTCCCAAGAACGTTAAGCAAGTCAGAAGTTTTCTCGGTCTCGCCAGCTATTGCCGTCGATTCGTCGAGAACTTCTCTAAGATCGCCAGGCCTCTGACTAACCTGTTGCATAAGGGTGTCAAGTTCCAATGGACAGACAAATGTCAGGAAAGTTTCCAGGCACTCAAAGACAAGTTGACTTCTGCCCCAGTTCTAGCTCCACCTGATACTAAGAAGGACTTCGTCATTTACTGCGACGCTTCCCGTCAAGGGTTAGGCTGTGTCCTAATGCAAGACCGCAAAGTGATTGCTTATGCCTCTCGACAATTGCGCCCTCACGAAGAGAACTACCCAGTTCACGACCTCGAACTTGCTGCAGTCATTCATGCGCTGAAGCAGTGGCGACATTACCTTCTCGGTAATCGTTGCGAGATCTTCACTGACCACCATAGTCTGAAGTATCTGTTTACTCAGCCAGATCTGAACCTCCGCCAGCAGAGATGGATGGAGCTTGTTGCAGACTTTGACTTGGGTATTTCCTATACGCTAGGCAAGGCTAATGTAATGGCTGATGCCTTGAGCCGCAAGTCTTACTGCAACCACCTCCAGGTTCACAAAGTTCAGCCCTCGCTTGTTGAAGAATTTAGGAAGCTGAACCTCCATATTGTTCCTCCGGGTGCACTCGCTCCCCCTACTAAGGAGTTTCGCAAGATGAACCTCCACGTTGTTACCCAAGGTTCTCTCAATACCCTAGTTGCTAAACCAGATCTCGAGGACAGCATCAAAAGGCTACAGAGGTATGACTCTGAAGCCCACAAGATTAAGCGCTACCTCGCAGAAGGAAAGCCCTCATTCTTCACCATTTCTGAAGATGGCACCCTATACTTCAAGGGCCGCCTAGTGGTGCCATGTGCAGAGAAAAACTTGGATATGACACAGGAAGTTATGAAAGAAGCCCATGATACGCCTCTATGTATCCATCCTGGTAGTACAAAGATGTACCAAGATATCCGTCAGAGATTCTGGTGGACTAATATGAAGCAAGACATTGCTCGTTATGTTGCTGAGTGTGACGTTTGCCGTCGTATCAAAGCAGAACATCAAAGGCCTGCTGGAACTCTGCAACCTATCTCTATTCCTGAATGGAAATGGGACCATGTTGAGATGGACTTCGTCACTGGATTTCCCAAATCGCAGAAAGGTAATGATGCTATTCTTGTCGTCATTGACCGGCTTTCCAAAGTTGCACATTTTCTGGCAGTCAAAGAAACGATCACTGCTAGCCAGTTGGCAACGCTCTATATGTCCAGGATTGTTTCACTCCACGGTATTCCATTGGTTATCAGTTCAGACCGTGGTAGCTTATTCACTTCAAGATTCTGGGCAAGTTTCCAAGAAGCTATGGGAACTCATCTGTCATTCAGTACTGCGTTTCATCCTCAATCGCAAGGACAAGTTGAACGCGTCAATCAAGTCCTCGAAGACATGCTTCGAGCTTGCGTTATTTCCTTCGGCAAGAAATGGGAGGAATCTCTCCCGTATGCTGAGTTCTCTTATAATAATAGCTATCAAGCTAGTCTGAAGATGGCCCCCTTCGAAGTGTTGTATGGACGAAAGTGCCGAACCCCTCTGAACTGGTCAGAAACTTGGGAACGTCCACTCATCGGACCGGATATTATCCAAGATGCCGAAGAACAAGTCCGCATTATTCGCGAGAATCTCAAGACTGCTCAGTCACGTCAGAAGAGTCAGTATGACCGTCATCATAAAGACATGGTCTATCAACCTGGCGAAAAGGCTTATCTTCGAGTCACACCTATGAAGGGTGCTCACCGCTTCGGGATCAAGGGCAAACTAGCTCCTCGCTATATTGGCCCATTCACTATTCTCGAAAGGCGTGGAAAAGTGGCATACCAACTGGAGCTACCGCCGAACCTTTCTCAGGTTCACGATGTGTTCCATGTGTCACAGCTCCGCCGTTGCTTCAAGGATCCAATCCGAGCTGTGGATCATGAAGTGCTCGAATTACAGCAAGACCTCTCCTATAAGGAGCATCCGGTCCGCATTCTCGACCAAGCTGAACGCCGCACACGTCAGAAGGCGATCAAGTTTCTCAAAGTCTAGTGGTCGCACCATTCTGAAGATGAGGCCACTTGGGAACGAGAGGATCGTCTGCGCGAAGAATACCCCGCACTGTTTCCTTCTACCTCCTAAATCTCGGGACGAGATTTCTTGTAGTGGAGGAGATTTGTAACACCCTGAGAATCATGCTACAGTAACCCCCTGTGATTAAGCTAATCATGTTGCTAAACAGGGCTTGATCACATTTGAATCACCTTCCTTTCAAACTCCTAGCTCAAACTTCAAATATAATTAAAGTGAAAAATAAAAGTTTTCAAAAACTCAAACAAAAATGTTCTGTGGGTGCTAAATAATACACTGGCAATTATGGTGGAGAAAACTCCTTTTTATAAAATGCCTAAATACTTTAAATGAAATAAAACAGAAAAGGAAATAAACAAATAAAAAGAAAACAGAAAACAGAAACAGTCAGAGAAAAGAAAAAAAAGGGGGAGCAGGCCTTCCCCCCCCACTGGACCCGTGGCCCATCTGCACCGAACCCCCCGGCCCGAACTGGGCCGCACCCCCGCGCCCCCGGCCCAGCCCACCTCCTCCCTCGCCCCTTCCCTGTTCCCCCGACCCGGTCGGAACAGGGGCGCGCTGCCGCCGCACCACCTCGCCGGCGGTGAACCCCGCGAGAGGATAAGGGCGCCAGCGGCCCCCCCGCTCCCTAGGGCCTCTCTCCCACTCACCCCGCTCACTCCCTCGGCCTCTGCGCCTCTCCCCCGGATCCGCGCCGCTCCCCTCTTCCCCACGCCCGACGCGCTCGCCGCCGTTCCCGTCGTTCTCGCGGCCACCGTGCCCCACTCGCCACCCCGCCGTGTCGTACGACGTCGCCGCCCTCGACTACACCCCCTCCGCCTCTCCGTCGAAGCTCGGAGCCACCGCAACGGCCTCCCCGAGCTCGCCTTCATCTTCGGACGCCGACGACCCCCTTCTTCCCCGGCGCCGACCTGCTGCTCCTAAGCACCCACGGGCCTTTCTTGCGCCACGCGGTGAGCTCCTCTACCTCCTCCCCCACTCCGCTAGCTCGCCCACGCTCCCTAGCTTTCCCCCCACGCGCGCCCGAACGCTGCGCCGCGGAGCTCGCCGCCGGCGGGTCTCCGGTGACCAAATGGTCACGGGGTCAAGCCCGTTGCACTCCCCGCCGTTTGTAGATGCCCCCCAGCCCCTCCGCTTTCTCGTTAGCTCGCCGTAGATATGTTTCCGTCGGGCACCCGTAGCTCCTCGCCGCCGGCGAGTTCGTAGCGCTCGTCTCCGGCCGTTCCAGCCCCTCCGACCACCGCCGTTGGACGCGCGACGTCGAGCCGCGTCGAACGCGCCCAGCCACGCCCCCGGAGACCCCCTGTACGTGAAACCCGTACCCCTCCCGAGCCGCGCCGCCGTGCGTCTGGTCGCCCGCGTTGCTCCGGCGCCGGCCGCCGACGTGGCACACCTAGGGCCACCCCCTGGGTCACTGCCAGTGGCCCCCACGGGCCCCAGTTGACTGGGTTGACCCAGTCAACTGCTGACTGGGCAGGCCCAGTCACTGACATGCGGGCCCCGCCGCAAAAATTAAAAAAGAAAATGTTTTATAAATAAAAATAATTAGTTTAATTAATCTCTCACTGACAGGTGGGCCCAGTAGTTAGTTAACTAAAAACTAATTAGTTTAATCCTCTGTTAACTCACTGTCTATGACAGGTGGGTCCCCCTTGTTAGTTTGACCAGTCAACCCGGACTGTTGACCGCTGACGTCACTCATACGTCATGCTGACGTCATATCCCTTTTTTCTGTTAATTAAATAATTCCAGAAATTCAAATTAACTTTGAAAATTCATATCTTTTAAACCGTAACTCGGATGAAAATGTTTTCTATATGAAAGTTGCTCAGAACGACGAGACGAATCCGGATACGCAGTCCGTGCGTCCACCACACCTCCCTAACCTATCGAACTGGCAACTTTCCCCCTCCGGTCCTTCTGTCCGAAAACGCAAAACATCGGGAATACTTTCCCGGATGTTCCCCCCCTTCACCGGTACCACCTACTGTCGCGTTAGGACACCCCTAGCACCGCTCACTGTCATGTCACGCATCGTCATGCTTGTGTTTGCATTGTATTTACTGTTTCTTCCCCCTCTTCTCTCCGGTAGACTACGAGACCGACACTGCTGCTGCCCAGTTCGACTACGGAGTCGACGACCCCTCCTACTTGCCAGAGCAACCAGGCAAGCCCCCCCCCTTGATCACCAGATATCGCCTACTCTCCTCTATACTGCTTGCATTAGAGTAGTGTAGCATGTTACTGCTTTTCGATATCCTATTCTGATGCATAGCCTATCCTTGCTACTACTGTTGATACCTTTACCTGCAATCCTACATGCTTAGTATAGGATGCTAGATTTCCATCAGTAGCCCTACATTCTTGTCCGTCTGCTGTGCTACACTATCGGGCCGTGATCACCTGGGCGGTGATCGCGGGTATATACTTATATACTATATACATGACACATGTGATGACTAAAGTCGGGTCGGCTCGTAGGAGTACCCGCAAGTGGATCTTTGTGGCGGAGCGACAGGGCAGGTTGAGACCGCCTAGGTGAGAGGTGGGTCTGGCCCTGGTCGGCGTTCGCGAATACTTAACACGCTTAACGAGATCTTGGTATTTGATCTGAGTCTGGCCATTTGGTCTATACGCACTAACCATCTACGTGGGAGTAGTTATGGGTATCCCGACGTCGTGGTATCAGCCGAAGCTCTTTTGACGTCAGCGACTGAGTGGCGCGCGCCGTGTTGGACCGCTTTGACGTAACCGCCGTGATCGTGTGGGTTGCTAGGTCTGCTCGCGGCCGCGTTCGCAACGTGCAGGTGTGCTTAGGGCGATGGGCCCAGACCCCTGCGCGCATAGGTTTAGACCGGCGTGCTGACCTCTCTGTTGAGCCTAGGTGGGGCTGCGACGTGTTGATCTTACGAGGCCGGGCATGACCCAGGAAAGTGTGTCCGGCCAATTGGGATCGAGCGTGTTGGGTTATGTGGTGCACCCCTGCAGGGAAGTTTATCTATTCGAATAGCCGTGTCCCTCGGTAAAAGGACGACCCGGAGTTGTACCTTGACCTTATGACAACTAGAACTGGATACTGAATAAAATACACCCTTCCAAGTGCCAGATACAACCCGGTGATCGCTCTCTAACAGGGAGACGAGGAGGGGATTGCCGGGTAGGATTATGCTATGCGATGCTACTTGGAGGACTTCACTCTATTCTCTTCTATATGCTGCAAGATGGAGATGACCAGAAGCGTAGTCTTCGACAGGACTAGCTATCCCCCTTTTAATTCTGGCATTCTGCAGTTCAGTCCACTGATATGCCCCTTTACACATATACCCATGCATATGTAGTGTAGCTCCTTGCTTGCGAGTACTTTGGATGAGTACTCACGGTTGCTTCTCTACCTCTTTTTCCCCCTTTCCTTTCTATCTGGTTGTCGCAACCAGATGTTGGAGTCCAGGAGCCAGACGCCACCGTCGACGACGACTCCCACGGCACTGGAGGTGCCTACTACTACGTGCAGGCCGCTGACGACGACCAGGAGTAGTTAGGAGGTCCCAGGCAGGAGGCCTTGCCTCTTCGATCGTTGCTACTTTTGTGCTAGCCTTCTTAAGGCAAAACTTGTTTAACTTATGTCTGTACTCAGATATTGTTGCTTCCGCTGACTCGTCTATGATCGAGCACTTGTATTCGAGCCCTCGAGGCCCCTGGCTTGTATTATGATGCTTGTATGACTTATTTATGTTTTAGAGTTGTGTTGTGATATCTTCCCGTGAGTCCCTGATCTTGGTCGTACACATTTGCGTGCATGATTAGTGTACGGTCAAATCGGGGGCGTCACAGTCATAGCTTACGCTTTAGTTCTACTGTTTAAGATATGTTCCTAGAGAAAATTTAGTTGAAAGTTTATAGTAGCAATTATGCGGACTGGGTCCATAAACTGAGGATTGTCCTCATTGCTGCACAGAAGGCTTATGTCCTCAATGCACCGCTCGGTGTGCTGAACCTCGAGCGTCGTCTGTAGATGTTACGAAACATCTGACATACACGTTTTGATGACTACGTGATAGTTCGGTGCGTAATGCTAACGGTTTAGAATTGTGGCACCAAAGACGTTTTGAAACGTCGGAGAACATATGAGATGTTCCGAAGACTGAAATTGGGATTTCAGACTAGTGCCCACGTCAACAGGTATGAGACCTTTGACAAGTTTCTTAAGCCAGCAAACTAAGGGAGAAAAGCTCAATCGTTGAGCATGTGCTCAGATTGTCTGAGTACTACAATCACTTGAATCGAGTGGGAGTTAATCTTCCAGATGAGATAGTGATGGTTCTCCATAGTCACTGCCACCAAGCTATTAGAGCTTCGTGATGAACTATAACATATCAGGGATAGACATGATGATCCTTGAGCAACTCACGATGTTTGACACCGCGAAAGTAGAAATCAAGAAGGAGCATCAATTGTTGATGGTTAGTAAAACCACTAGTTTCGAGAAGGGCAAGGGCAAAAGGGATACTTCATGAAACAGCAAATCATTTGCTGCTCCAGTGAAGAATCCCAAGGTTGAACCCAAACCCAAGACTAAGTGCTTCTGTAATGAGGGGAACGGTCACTGAAGCAGAACTACCCTAGATACTTGGTAGATGAGAAGGCAGGCAAGGTCGACAGAAGTATATTGGATATACATTATATGAATGTGTACTTTACTAGTACTCCTAGCAGCACCAGGGTATTAGATACCGGTTCGGTTGCTAAGTGTTAGTAACTCGAAATAAAACCTGCGGAATAAACGGAGACTAGCTAAAGGTGAGATGATGATATGTGTTGGAAGTGTTTCCAAGGTTGATGTGATCAAGCATCGCATGCTCCCACTACCATCGAGATTGGTGTTAAACCTAAATAATTGTTATTTGGTGTTTGCGTTGAGCATAAACATGATTGGATTATGTTTATCGCAATACGCTTATTCATTTAATGAGAATAATGGTTACTCTGTTTATTTGAATAATACCTTCAATGGTCTTGCACCTAAAATGAATCTCGATCGCCGTGATACACATGTTTGTGCCAAAAGATATAAAATAGTAATGATAGTACCACATACTTGTGGCATTGCCATTTGAGTCATATTGGTATAGAACGCATGAAGAAGCTCCATGTAGATGGATCTTTGGACTCACTCGTTTTGAAAAGATTGAGACATGCGAACCATGTCTATTGGTGTATATGCATGAAGAAACTCCATGCAGATGGATCGTTTGGACTCACTTGATTTTGAATCACTTGAGACATGCAAATCATACCACATGGGCAAGATGACTGAAAGGCCTCGTTTTCAGTAAGATGGAACAAGAGAGCAACTTGTTGGAAGTAATACATTTGATGTGTGCAGTCCAATGAGTGCTGAGGCACGCAGTGGATATCGATATGTTCTTACTTCACAGATGATTTGAGTAGATGCTGAGAATATTTACTTGATGAAACACAAGTCTGAATTATTGAAAGGTTCAAGTAATTTCAGAGTGAAGTTGAAGATCGTCGTGACAAGAGGATAAAATGTCTATGATATGATCATAGAGATATCTGAGTTACGAGTTTGGCACACAATTAAGACATTGTGGAAAGTGTTTCACAATTAATACCGCCTGGAACACCACAGTGTGATGGTGTGTCCGAACATCATAACTGCACCCTATTGGATATGGTGCATACCATGATGTCTCTTATCGAATTACAACTATCGTTTATGGGTTATGCATTAGAGACAACCGCATTCACTTTAAAAGGGGCACCACGCAATTCCGTTGAGACGACACCGTTTAGAGAAACCTAAGTTGTCGTTTCTTAAAAGTTTGGGGCTGCGATGCTTATGTGAAAAAGTTTCAGGCTGATAAGCTCGAACCCAAAGCGGATAAATGCATCTTCATAGAATACCCAAAACAGTTGGGTATACCTCCTATTTCAGATCTGGTAGCAAAAGTAATTGCTTCTAGAAACGGGTCCTTTCTTGAGGAAAAGTTTCTCTCGAAAGAATTGAGTGGGAGGATGGTGGAGACTTGATGAGGTTATTGAACCATAACTTCAACTAGTGTGTAGCAGGGCACAGGAAGTTGTTCCTGTGGCACCTACACCAATTGAAGTGGAAGCTTATGATAATGATCATGAAACTTCGGATCAAGTCACTACCAAACCTCGTAGGTCGATAAGGATGCATACTACTTCAGAGTGGTACGTAATCTTGTCTTGGAAGTCATGTTGCTAGACAACAATGAACCTACGAGCTATGGAGAAGCGATGGTGGGCCCGGATTCCGACGAATAGCTCGAAGCCATGAAACCCGAGAGAGGATCCATGTATAAAAGCAAAGTGTGGACTTTGGTGAACTTGCCCGATGATCGGCGAGCCATTGAGATAAATGGATCTTTAAGAAGAAGACGGACGTAGACGGTAATGTTACCGTCTATGAAGCTTGACTTGTGGCCAAGAGTATTTTCACAAGTTCAAGGAGTTGACTACGATGAGATTTTCTCATCCGTAGCGATGCTTAAGTCCGTCGGAATCATGTTAGCATTAGCTGCATTTATGAAATCTGGCAGATGGATGTCAAAACAAGTTTCCTTACCAAATTTCGTAAGGAAAGGGTGTATGTGATACAATCAGAAAGGTTTTGTCGATCTTAAGGATGCCAAAAGGTATGCTAGCTCCAGCGATCCTTCCATGGACTAGAGCAAGCATCTCAGAGTCAGAATATACGCTTTGATGTAGTGATCAAATTTTTTGGGATTATACAAAGTTTGTTAGAAACCTGTATTTACAATAAAGTGAGTGGGAGCGCTACAACATTTTTGATAAGTATATGTGAATGACATATTGTTGATCCGAAATGATGTAAAATTTCTGGAAAGCATAAAGGGTTGTTTGAAAGGAGTTTTTTCAAAGGAAGACCTAGATAAAGCTGCTTACATATTGGGCATCGAGATCTATAGAGATAGATCAAGACGCCTGATGATACTTTCAAAGAACGCACACCTTGACATGATTTTGAAAGAGTTCAAAATAGATCAGCAAAGAAGGAGTTCTTGGCTGTGTTTCAAGGTGTGAGTATTGAGTAGGACTCAAGACCTGACCACAGCAGAAGAGATAGAAAGGACGAAGGTCGTCCCCTACGCTTTAGACGTAGGCTCTAAAGTATGCTAGGCTGTGTACCGCACATGAAGTGTGCCTTGCCATGAGTTGGTCAAGGGGTACAATAGTGATCCGGGAATGGATCACATGACAGCGGTCGAACTTATCCTTAGTATCTAGTGGACTAAGGAATTTTCTCGATTATGGAGGTGAAAAGGAGTTCGTCGTAAAGGGTTACGTCGATGCGAACTTTGACACTAATCCAGATGACTCTGAGTAGTAAACCGGATTCGTATAGTGGAGCAGTTATTTGAAATGGCTCCAAGTAGCGCGTGGTAGCATCCACAAGATGACATAGATGTTCGTAAAGCACACACGGATCTGAAAGGTTCAGACCCGTTGACTAATAACCTCTCTCACAAGCATAACATGATCAAACCAGAACACATTGAGTGTTGATCACATAGTGATGTGAACTAGATTGTTGACTCTAGTAAACTCTTTGGATGTTGGTCACATGGTGATGTGACCTGTGAGCGTTAATCACATGGTGATGTGAACTAGATTATTGACTCTAGTGCAAGTGGGAGACTGTTGGAAATATGCCCTAGAGGCAATAATAAATTGGTTATTATTATATTTCCTTGTTCATGATAATCGTTTATTATCCATGCTAGAATTGTATTGATAGGAAACTCAGATACATGTGTGGATACATAGACAACACCATGTCCATAGTAAGCCTCTAGTTGACTAGCTCGTTGATCAATAGATGGTTACGGTTTCCTGACCATGGACATTGGATGGCGTTGACAACGGGATCACATCATTAGGAGAATGATGTGATGGACAAGACCCAATCCTAAGCCTAGCACAAGATCGTGTAGTTCGTTTGCTAAAAGCTTTTCTAATGTCAAGTATCATTTCCTTAGACCATGAGATTGTGCAACTCCCGGATACCGTAGGAATGCTTTGGGTGTACCAAACGTCACAACGTAACTAGGTGGCTATAAAGGTGCACTACAGGTATCTCCGAAAGTGTCTGTTGGGTTGGCACGAGTCGAGACTGGGATTTGTCACTCCGTGTAAACGGAGAGGTATCTCTGGGCCCACTCGGTAGGACATCATCATAATGTGCACAATGTGACCAAGGAGTTGATCACGGGATGATGTGCTATGGAACGAGTAAAGAGACTTGCCGGTAACGAGATTGAACAAGGTATCGGGATACCGACGATCGAATCTCGGGCAAGTAACATACCGGTTGACAAAGGGAATTGTATACGGGATTGATTGAATCCCCGACATCGTGGTTCATCCGATGAGATCATCATGGAACATGTGGGAGCCAACATGGGTATCCAGATCCCGCTATTGGTTATTGACCGGAGAACGTCTCGGTCATGTCTTCATGGTTCCCGAACCCGTAGGGTCTACACACTTAAGGTTCGATGACGCTAGGGTTATAGGGAATAGATATACGTGGTTACCGAATGTTGTTCGGAGTCCCGGATGAGATCCCGGACGTCACGAGGAGTTCCGGAATGGTCCGGAGATAAAGATTTATATATGGGAAGTCCTGTTTTGGTCACCGGAAAAGTTTCGGGTGCTATCGGTAACGTACCGGGACCACCGGGAGGGTCCCGGGGGTCCACCAGGTGGGGCCACCGGCCCCAGAGGGCTGCGTGGGCCAAGTGTGGGAAGGGACCAGCCCCTAGGTGGGCTGGTGCATCTCCCACAAGGGGCCCAGGGCGCAGGAAGGGGGGGAAGGGGGAAACCCTAGGCTCAGATGGGCCTAAGGCCCACCTAGTGGTGCGCCCCCCTCTCTCCCCCCCCTTGGCCGCCCCCCAAGTCCCATCTAGGGCTGGCCGCACCCCTTGGGGGGGAACCCTAGATGGGGGCGCAGCCCCTCCCCTCCCCTATATATATTGGGGGTTTTGGGGTTGCCATACACATGAGAACATCTCTCTCTTTGGCGCAGCCCTACCCCTCTCCCTCCTCGTCTCCCGCAGTGCTTGGCGAAGCCCTGCTGGACGGAGTCTTCCCCAACCTCTCCCTCTCTCCTTGATGGATCAAGGCATGGGAGACGTCACCGGGCTGCATGTGTGTTGAACGCGGAGGCGCCGTGGTTCGGCGCTTAGATCGGAATCAACCGCGATCTGAATCTCTACGAGTACGACACCTTCATCCGCGTTCTTGCAACGCTTCCGCATCGCGATCTACAATGGTATGTAGATGCACTCCCCTTCCCCTCGTTGATAGATTACTCCATAGATTGATCTTGGTGATCGTAGAAAATTTTGAATTTCTGCTACGTACCACAACAGATATGCAGCGGAAGATAGACTACACTAGACAAGCAATAGTCAAGTAAGCAATACAGTGAAAGTACGAAGACTATCAGCAGCTAGGTAGTATGGATCAGAATGGAAGACAGTACGAAGCCAAACAAGTACTAGTCTTCACACAATGAAGTCAATCAGATAAGACAAGCAAGCAATGACTTCATGAAGACAAACTGAAAAGTAAAGGAAGTTGGGGATAGAACCAGTTGCTTGGTGAAGACAGGGATTTGGTAGACCAGTTCTAGTTGCTGTGATAACTGTATGTCTGGTTAGGGAGGCAGAGATTGACCTCACAAGACCACGTCTTCACCTTATTCCCCTTGAGCTAAGGACACCCATTCCTTGCCCAATCACTCTGGTAAGTCTTCAAGGTAGACTTCCAAACCTTCACAGACTTCGTTCACCGGTGATCCACAATGGCTCTTGGATGCTTAGAACACGACGCCTAACCGGCTGGAGGATTCACAGTCCTCAAGTGTAACAAGTCTTCATGTCACGCGGTCAGAAATACTTCAGTGATGCCTAACACTCTTTGGCTCTGGGTGTTTTGGGCTTTGTTCTCGCAAGGATCTCCCTCTCAAAGGCTTCGGAGGTGGGTTGCTCTCAAACGACAAAAGTCGTGCACTAACTCTGAGCAGCCACCAATTTATGGTGTAGGGGGTGGGCTATTTATAGCCTGGAGGCAACCCGGCATGATATGTCCGAAATGACGCTGGGTCACTAAGGAACAAACACGTGTCCAACGGTTAGATTTCACACACACGCGGCAGCTTGGCTTTGGCTACAAGCAAAGCTGACTCATCCAGCTCTAGATAAGATTTGCTCTCATTGTCTTCGCTCGAAGACGTAGGATTTTGGTTGAGCATCACATCAGTCACACTGACTTTGTTCACTTGGACCCCACTTAACAGTACGGTGGTTCCTATGACTCAATAAAGAAGAAAAGGAAACTACGAAACAACTATGTCTTCGCACTCCATAGTCTTGAAGTGAATGTCTTCACATGTAATTATCTTCATCGTGAATGTCTTCACGAACCACCATTGTCTTCAATGTCTTCACACATTTTTAGGGGTCATCTTAGGTAGCACTACAAAAAAATACACTTCTGTGGTGATACATGTTTGTCATAGTAGGTCACGTTTTCTGTCATGCATGTACATCCATGATGATTTGATGACATAATCAAGATAGTCATACCTGTGCTGTCGTAGAAGTGTTCCATGACATTACCAAAATTATCATCACGGAAGTGTCCACTTCCATGATGATAAATGGCGCATCATGGAAGTGCTTTCGTCAAGGGTGACCGACACGCGGCATCCACCATAACGGGTCGCCGTTAGCTATGGGGTCCGGTTTTGGATCCGATAACCCGTTAACAGCCCGGACCAGTGGGGATTTTCCACTTGTAAAATTCTCATTGGCCGGAGGAAACACGTGTTGGCTCACCGTTGGGACAGATGTCATCCACTCAATGGACAGGAGGCGCCTATGATACGTCGACACATGGCACGGCCCAACAGAGGCACATTCCGGTGAAAAGGCCAGCCCTTTTGACTTGTTCAAAGAGGTAGCGGGCCGGCCCACGGAAAGCCTGTTAACGGCCTGTTACCATATAGCCAATATACAGCCCGCTAGGTCATGGCCCATTATGGCTTACCCGAATTAGGCCCAGTAGCCTCATCTGGACCGTCCAGTATGATTCCAGCCCGCTGTAACTTCTGGCACATGACTTATTTCTGCCCATATAAGGCCCTTTGTAAATCTTGGCCCATTCACGGCCCATGGTGAAACTGGCCCGTAATGAACAGTGTACCGCTTTATACCCATTAACGGCCCATTAGTCCGTCAGCCGTTTCCAGCCCTTGTTAACTTTCGGCCTTCTAAGGGCCCATTTATTCTTGGGCTCATTTCCCAAATTCGATTACTTACGGTCCGTTACTGGCCTGTTCAGCTTGTGGGCCAAATTCAGTCCATGGTTACAGTCGGCCTGCTTGTGGCTCGTTAACACGTTGGGCTATTTTCGTAGCGTCATCAATTACGGCCTATTCATGGCCCGTTATGGTCGGGCCGTAAAACAGACAATTTCCACTCTAGCCCGTTTACGGCCCATTTTGCGGTCCGTCATTGGTCCACGAATAGTATGGCCCATGTTTGGCGAAACGATTAGACGGCCCGTAAAAGGCCCATAGATGAGACGGCCCGTAGAAGGCCCATGGATCCTACGGCCCATAGAAGGCCCATGGATCCTATGGCCCGTAGAAGGCCCATGGATCCTACGGCCCGTAGAAGGCCCATGGATCCTACGTCCCGTGAAAGGCCCATGGATCGTACAGCCCGTGGAGGGCCATGCAGGAGCATGGTCACAACAGTCCGTGTGTTGCCATGGTTATTGTGGCCTAGTTTATTGTGGCCACTAGAAAAACGTGGAAAAAAAATTCCAATGACTACAAGCAAACAACTAAACAAGACAATAAGGAAATAAATAAGTAAGGAACTAACGCTAGGCTATTACGGCTATTACACATATTACATCCACTGGGCATCAATGTTCGCCACCAGTGCAAATATAGGGAACAAAGCAGCATATTACATACACTGGCCGTCTAAATTGGCCACCAGTGCAAATAAATGCGGCAGCAAAACAAGTCCATAACTGAAACAACTTTAGAAGAGCTCAAGAAACGTTATCCTGGGTATCCACCATGCTGGCAATAAGCTTAGCAATCTTATTAGCTTTGTCCTGTTTGGCGCTAAAATCCTCCAACGCTTGTTGTTGCACCAACAAGTATGCATCTGAATGTTCCAGGTATTTCCGCAGTCCTTCTACTTCTTGTCGCAGCACAGCTGATCAACGTCTTTCAGCTTTTAGTTGAGACTCAAGAAACTGAACTGATTCAGATAGTGAGTTTGAATAGCTTGTGCTGCGAGAAACCCGCGTGGAATGCGAGAAACCAACTCTGGCCACACACACGTCCATTCAGGAGCAGGACACCGGCCAAGCTCATCCTTCCACCATTTTGTCCACTCTTTCGGCGGCATCCGATGAGCAGGAAGAGCAGTTCTCCGGCATAAAAGCCATCTGGGTGGCCCGCCGAGCCCGGCAGTTACGAGCGAGGCAGCTCGCTTCTCCACCTACCTCGCCTAGCCCGTCGGAGGCAGTTGCCGCACTAAGCCAGCGCATGGTTCCGCAGCTGGCCTCTCCAATACAGCTCAAGGAAGAGTGCCGACTTGCTCCACGTCGACTTGTCTGGGAGCACGGCGGCACGGGCATCGTCGCTGCCCTCGACGCCGCCGCATCGTACAGCGCCCCAGTGTCTGCGACTGCGCCATCCGCCGTTGACGCGCGTGTAGCCGCGACATGCAGGCAGAGAAAGAAGCCGCCGCGGATGTCGACGAGGTGACGCGGCTACGCGGATGTCGACGAGGTGACGGGCAGCACGTCCCTGCCCGCCGCCATCATCGAGGAGAAGTAGAACACAGGAGGCCGGCGCCGATTGTATCCCATGAAGGCCACCGCAGAGGCAACACCGGCGAATACAGCCGGTGTCTTGCACGATTCTTCTTCTGCCGGATGCTGGAGGAGGACAAAGAGATCGGGCGGCGACCATTTAGATTAGGTATTTTAATTCTACCAGGCTGGTTGTAATGGGAGTATTATAAGTAGTATCATGCATGCCAACTAGTAGTAGGCAAATTTGATGAGGTGCCTGGGTTGGGGATTATTCCCTAAAAACTCGTTTCTGGGATCTGTTTTGCATTTGCAACCAGAGTGAGTGCTCAGTAACACAAGTCTGGGATGGTGTCACATTGAAACTAACATTTAGAAGATGCGTTGATGAAACATGTCTTAGTAGCTGGAATCACCTGGTTGATCTAGTTAAAACATCTCAGTTAAGAGATGAACCTGATTCTCCCATTTGGACTTTTGAGTGAAATGGGGTTTTCTCAGTCAAATCTTTCTATAAAGAAATTAACTTTGGGGGTGTGGTCTCTAAGGTGGGAGATAAACTTTGGAAAGTTATCTACCCACAAAAAATTCATGTGTTCCTGTGGTTGCGTGTTCATAACAAAATCCTTACCCGAGATAATTTGGCTAAAAGGAGACCTGTCAAAGATTTGTCCTGCTTATTTTGTAGTGAAAATGAAACTGTCCAACATTTACTGTTTGAATGTGTGGTTGCAAAACAGATTTGGGATTTTATTTCTAAATGTTTTGATCGTCCATGCATTTCTAGCTTTGATGACATTTGTGCCTTATGGCAGAACAATAAGAATGATGCTATGCTTAACCTGGTAGTGTATGCCTCCTTGTGGAGCATTTGGAAACTAAGGAACAACTTTTGTTTTCAGGGGCGTACCTGGAGAGATGCCAGATGTGTCCTATCAAAACTAAGCTTATATCTGCTGCAATGGAAAGTTCGCTGCAACGACACTCAGGCAAAGCTATTGCAGCGATGCATTCGCCTGCTGGACAGACGCCTTGGAGAACTGCAGAGGATTGCGTGGATGTGAGCATGGAGAACAGGAAGATGGAGCCTAACCTGAAGCCTAACTTCTAGTTTAATCTCAGATTCCTGTTTCTTGGGGATGTAGTAAGTAGCTACTTTAGAACTCTGCGTTGGGGTGCTGTGTCCCCCTGGAGAGATGTTTTTCTTTTTCAGTAAGACTGTTTTGGATTTCGCTTCATTAATAAAACTAGTTGTGAACCCGTGCACTTGCATGGGCTAGTGGTTTAATATTTTTAATATTGTTGGTACTTCTCATATATCATGTTGAAATGCCCTTTTGCCTTTTTTGAACATGTATACCACAAATATAGTTCAACCATTTCATCTAAATAACTATTGAATAATTATGTTTTTGTTGTTCATATAGTTTGCAGAACTGTATTAAATAGTGATAGCGTAGTTAATTAACTCTCCCCTAATGCCAATTTATGTTAGCCATCGTAGCATAGTAATGCAAGAAATAACTAGATTAGATGGATTGACGTATCTTTTATCATTTTTCTTTTCCATTGATCATAAGAATTTATTAAGTATGTAATTAAGAATATGTCTTCCATGTATTTGACCTATCACGTTAAAATGGCCATGTTCGTCAATCAATGCAGTCGCCAGGGCTACAACATCCTTTTTGAAGAAAAACAATCTGATTGATTTTACTTGAACTTTGAGATTTATCAAAAAACAGGTTGTTGCCTTTTTACCAGTTCGACTTTGGTAAAGGAAGAGCAAGTGGTTTATCTTAGTGTGCTAGCCGCTGCTTCATGTGGTAAAAAGAACTCAAAAGTAGTTTTCCTAATGCAAAAAGGACTTGCAAATTCTGCAAAAAAGAAAAGAACTGCCAATATTTATAGTATACACAATTTCTTTGCCTCTTTATTATTTTCTTAGGTGACAACTGCATAATTAAAATTAAGTGACTAATTAAAAAATATCTGGAAAACATAGTCTAAAGCGCGATGAGTTAGGGCGGTTTCAACTCTAGAGTATGGAGCCAGTATAGGAAAAAAATTCTCTTACAATCTACACCGTAATAACTCAGTTCCATCGGATGAACGGCTCTAATTATCTGATTAATGTCGTAATTTCTATGGAGTCATGTTCATACGCACGGGGCAACTATGTAATATTTTTTTCAATCTATATGATGAAAAAAGATCTCATTTTCTGAAATTAACCACTATACCTCTCATTTTTGTGAAGGATACACCTTTAGAAACACAGAGAATTACATAGAATGTATGCATATATGTCAGATGAAATCATCATCTAATGCCACTACTAATATTTTTTCGATAACATAGTATCACATTATTTAATGAAGTTACTAAATGAAGACGAATCATGCGTGAAGAATTACCCTAATCATATGTTTGTTGGTCTCATTTGGGAGCGATGTAGAACCGCCTAATACACTTCTCATTTTCTTATGCGTAGGGTCTGACCTTTTATACATGTAACTATTTAAAATATGCTTAAACAACACAAATTCCGGATTGTGAAGCAATTTGTTTTCCATTTCCCTAAATATTTGGCATGTATGTTAATATATCTTGAATGATATATAATGCAATTTTTAGTCTTAAACTATAGAATAGTAGAGTTTCTGTGCGGCATCTTGTAATTAATGGTTGGCACATATAAAACGTGCATGTAAACTTGTCCAAAACATCGACTGTTTATATTATTATTTTCAAAATGGCCGAGTGTATTGTAAGAATTTCCCGAAGAATAGTTTTGTAATATCATAACTATATAATTGTTATTCAATGTTTTTTTCAATATCAATCATCAAATTAAACTATTGTTTTTTGCTTGAAATTAAACTATTGTTAATGTTGACTATGTATGCTGAAAATGTTTATAAATAATCTACTTAAAATATGATATTTTTCAGCCCGTGGTAACTAATTGGACTTTCGTCGAAATTTTCCCCAGAGTGTATAGAGTTTACAACTTTATATAATATTTTTTCCTTGAAAAAATATTTGTTATACCTTGGTGTTTCAAAAGAAGAAGAAATAGTTAGTTATATAAATCTAACTAATGAGTAAGTAATAAGACTGTCAAATATTATGAAAAAGTGCGAAAGATATAGGCCTCATGAAAATTTGAAGACACAAAATGAATGGTCAATAAAACCTTGGTAAAAACTCACTATGATGATGATGATCAAACATCTAGCAGTGTGCTGAACTTTCATAGCATAAAAAAATAAGGTAAATTTGAGCCGGTCATAAGAAGGCAAAAAATGATTTACATGATTAACAAACCCTATAAACACAATGAACAAATGGACTCCCTAAAAACTATAATAAATCATTCGAGGATGAAAGTGAAATAATATCATACTGTACGTTAACAATCTAAAAGAAACATCACAATAGTGCCTTTGAAGCTGCATAAAGAAATTATGTTTAGTTGTGGAAAAGGTTCCATCGAGCCAAGAAGAAAGGGATGTATTTAGAAATCTCAGAATCAGTAGCCATACAACATGATGCCGTTAATAGAAAATTAGTGTGCTACCTAAATGATAATACTGGCATATGTCAGATGAGCTCCTCACTCACGTCTGAGACAACTAAGGAAATACAACCAATGTGATTTTCTGATTATTATTTTTGGTTAAAGAAAGCTTACTAGGGCACACAGGAGTAGAAGTACGTTGAGAATCCTATTATCTCATAATTACAGTGCTACATCAAGTTTGCTACGCATAGGAGGAGCCTGCAACGGCAACATGTTCATGCGTACCATCTCTCACTGGCGAAATTGGTAAAATCCACCTTACAATAATATCAATTATATTATCCCCCATGAAATTAAGAAAGCCATAAGAATTTATTAACATGATTCATGTGATGTAAGATCAAAAGGAAGGAGGGAACCAAGCTCTGCTTAAGGAACTATGTTTGGGCTAGGGCCATAAAAACAAAACTAAGTTTCCCAATTCAAAAACTAATAGTGGTACTAACAAAAACATATCAACACACAATTGAGTTTATAACCATCTCCTAATCAAGCGGCAATTAGTGAATGCATCCCTATGAAACATTACCCAGAAGCCGTGCATTTTACATGCATATAGAAGGCAAAAGCAAATAATTAAAATTATTTACACATGATGTATATGCATGCACTTCAGTCCAAAAGCAAATAAAGCTCCAGTCTAGAAGCAAATAAATCAGAAAAAAATAATGCAAACATTTTTTTCACTAAAAATATAAAAAAAATGGTGCAATATAACAAACCTCTGGTTGCCCGAGCACTCCATGGTCGAGGTACCGTTTATTCTGACACTGATCACAATAAACTTCGAAATTTCAAAATCTAATCACTGTGCATATAGCATGCAAAAACCTTCAGCAATAAAATCAGTCATAGATGCAGGCTACATAAACCCGTATATGATATGCATATACAGCTTTATCCTTGGGATAACTAAAACGTGATTGATTAAGATGGAGTCTGGACACAATACATATACACATGCCTTTCAACTCTTTCTTTTTTGCATGGCCTTTGTCGACAACTTGTTCAAGTGGTAACCAAAGATACAAATCTGAGTTCTCTCTGGTTGTACTTGTAGAGTACACACACATACAGACTGGTTTGACTGAACCTGTAACGTCCCACTCTATGGCAAATAGAATTGTGACCTCTAGTGCGTGTACTTTACTGAGCTGATCAAAGGGATTAGCTTCATATAGATGTATCTCTCCGTGGAATAGATCCAGCAGTCTGTGCTTCTGTACATGCATGAATTTGGCCATATATTTTCGTCTCGTCCCAACACCAATCGGCTGTGAAGTAATCGAGCTAGCCTTGTACATCTGTATCGCCGGGACGCAGGACCTGGCTGTATCGTCTGCATGGCCTTTGTTGACAACTCCTTCAAGTGGTAACCAAAGATACAAACCTGATTTCTCTCTGGTTGTACTTGTAGACTACACACACGTACAGGCTGGTTTGACTGAACCCAACACGTCCGACTCCATGGCAAATAAAATTGTGACCTCTTGTGCGTGTACTTTACTGAGCGGAACAAAGGGATTAGCTGCATATACATATGTTTCCCCGTGGAATCGATCCAGTAACCTGCGCTTCTGTACATGCATGAATTCAGCCATATATTTTCGTCTCCTCGCAACACCAATCGGCTGCAAAGTAATCAAGCTAGCCTTGTATGTCGAGAGGTTGAGCCTGCTCCAACATTGGATTGATATTTGATACTGAGCACTGCAACATTGGTAATCAGCAACCAAATTGGCTTATATTATCGAGCTTGCCGAGGAGGTGTGTTTGGTTGTACCTTGTACGCCTGCATAGCAACTCTGGGTGGAAAATCCATCGGCAACGGTAGACACAACCTCAATTTTCTTTTATTGATGGATGACTTGGACATGATGCATAGGAGAAAGAACCTGATCGAGATGAGGAAAACAATTTGTATGGCATAAGATCTTTGGGCACACCTGATCCATGCCCCAACCTACTTGCTTCCGCTTGAGAGAGACCACCTGCAATTAGTGTGGTAGAAAGAACTTGATCGAGATGAGGAAAACAGTTTTTCGATGGAATAAGATCTTTGGGCACACCGGATCCATACCCCAACCTGCTTGCTTCAGCTTGATAGAGACGATAGAAATCCTATGGGAGCAGAAAGAGACGATGGACTCCATGGAAGAAGGGAGAGAACAATTTCCATCCGCAAAAGATTGGAAGAGGTCGTGGAGTTATATTTTTTTTGAGGGGTTAGTTATAGATAGATTGAGTTAGCAGTTTCTCTTTTAAAATAAACGTGGAGTCATGGATAAGTTGAGTTGAGAGGTTTTTACTTCTATTCATATGACGGTGAAAGCAATATGTGGGCCTTTGGAGTGTGTGTTTTTTTGCCTAGGGTATTATAGTTAATCTACACCGTTATAATTCGGTCCCACCAGATTAACGGCCCGTAAAATATAATTAAGTAGGAATTTTTTGGGAGTCTGTAATTAGTAGAGGTATAGATAGATAGATAGATAGATATAGATAGATAGATAGATAGATAGATAGATAGATAGATGGGGCCGGGGGGACCCCTTTTCATCAAAAATAAATTTGATGAGGTGGCGTAGAATTAAATGAAGAAAGAGAGGGTTGAGTATAATATTATGGAATAAGGCTGGTCATAGTGGGGAGTAACTTATACTGTAACATATTAGTATGTTACTCTAAACATCTCTCTCCTCATTAACTACATGCCACATAAGCAAAAATAATTTAAAGTGCGCTATGTTACTACCTAAGTTACTCCCACTGCAGTTAGTCTTAGGCCTTGTTCGGTTCAACCTCCTCCCAAGGGGTTTGGAGAGGAATGGAGGGGAATTTGGCTTGTACATGATTTAATCCCCCACAATCCCTGTTAATTTATGTATATTGAGGGCATGTTATTTGACCCCTCATTTTGCCGTGCTACGACCAGTGTGAGTGTCTGCATGCATTACACCATCCTCTTATTTGGTGGATGCCAAGCTGGCCCGAAAAGGAGCTATAACTTTTTTTCAAGTTGAAAAATGTTACCGACGAGGAGCCATAATTAAGCTGGAGGCGTCTCTTATTTTCTTTCGAATGGGCAATAAGATGGAGAGCTGGAGAGTGTCTCTAATGGGCTGCCTCTAGTGTTAAGGCCCTCCAGTACGAAACACGGGTAGCCGACTGGGCCGATACAAAAGCCTATCCATCTTAAAGCCCATTTGTTTTTGTTTTTGCGAGGAGAAGCCCATATTTCTTGAAAAGGGGGCGATCCCAGAAAAACCCTCCTTCCTCCTCGCTTCCACTTATACTGCAGCTCGCTGGACTCTCCCGCTTCCGTCGCCCCCCAATTCCCCCCACGCCCCATCTTCCTCACTCGTCCAGAAAACCCCCGATCACCTTCTTCCTCACTCGTACAGAAAACGCCTGCTCCTCTTCTTCCACTCCTACAGAAAACCCCATCCCTCCTTCTTCCCCACTCGCACTGCCACTAGGCTCGTCTCTGGCTACTCTGCTCAAACCCGTGAGCTCGGCGCGACGCCCACAAGGAAAATGAAGTCAGCTAGCCCCAGCGCCAAGAAGATGAGGCTCCCGCCAGCGGCGACGTCGGTTGTAGATCCCGCACCCGGCAGCGCGGGGAGAAGCGGCGAGCCCCCCCCCCCCCCCCCCCACCCGGATCTGAGGAACCAGTAGAATCTCCGGTGGACCGCATCAGTGATCTCCCGGAAGTCATCCTTGAGGAGATCATCTCGCTTCTCCTCACAAGGATTGTTGCCGCACACAAGTCCTCTCAACTCGTGGCGCCCTCTATGGTGCACCGTGCCCCTCAATCTCGACTGTCGTCAGATATATGTCCTTCCTGAATTTGATCTCCTTAGAGCCATCGTCTTCTCTCACCAGCAGGGCCCCATTCAACGCCTCTGCATCCCGACATGCTACCTGCTGTACATATCAGGCACGGTGGATGCTTGGCTGACATGCCCTGAATTCGGAAAACTCCAGCAGTTTGAGTTCTACCATTACCATGAAAGTTTCATACCACGAACACACCAAGAATTCATGCCCACACCACCGTTTTCCATCTCGCGGTTTTCCTCCTCTCTCCACACCGCCACCTTCGCCCGGTGCCATCTACCAGACGATTCGGTACAAATGCTTTGACTCCCACTGCTACAAAATACTTTCGCTTGTGGTGGTTTATCTGTCGGAGGCCTCACTGCACGGCATCATCCACTCTAGTTGCCCTGCCCTAGAGCGCTTGCTGATTGTTTTGGGAACAGAAATCTCTATCAGTTGTCTCCAAATAAAGTCGCCTCACCTTAAAAGCATTGAAATTTGTTTTGAAGGACAACAGCTCATCATCGAAGATGCCCCTCCACTTCAAAGGTTGCTCCTTGATAATTGTTATAAACCTTCGTAAATAATTGTCGTCTCTGCGCCCAAACTGGAGACCTTGGGTCTAATTAGTGGTCTAATTAGTGCTCTGTTTGATGATCACAACAAGTTGGTGTTTGGCTCCACACTTTTTCAGGCACTGTATCTTATCGTCTACACATTTGTAATCATAAGCTGCATTTTTCATGTGTGCGCATAAGTTTTATATCATCTTGGAGTTCACTTTGGGTACTAATATTATGTTATATGCTCAATGAAGAGTTCGTCCATGGATAGCCTATCAATGCTGCTGGATTCTGTCAAGATCTTATATATCGGAATGTTTAGTTATGATCTGAACATAATTATTGGCTTGCTGCGATGCTTTTGGTCTCTGGAGAATTTATATATAAAGGTGATGATTTCATGCACATTGAAAGACCGTATATATTGTACTAGAATTAACCGTTCAGTTGTTGCTCTTTCGACATACTCTTTTTTCAGACCTTAACTGTTTTCAAATCTTCATGTCTACTTAGGTACTACAACCACATGGAGAAAAAAGTATAACCAATCGGTGGCATAATAAGCACCAGGATTTTCTCAGTTCTCATGACATTCGTTTGAGGACAATAACGATTGAAGGATATGCATCCAACCAGGCAAACAGAAGCTTTATCACATTCTTCCTGTTGAATGTGAGGTTACTATTGTCCATGAGGCTTAAGTTTACCGCAAGAGATTTCTCACGGACGGACACGTTGAACAGCAAAAAAAGAAGTTTCAGGTGGACAAAATGGGCTTCTAAACGTGCTCGGCTTCTATTTACAACAAGTTGT
The DNA here is from genome assembly GCF_002575655.3 of Aegilops tauschii subsp. strangulata. NCBI lineage: Eukaryota > Viridiplantae > Streptophyta > Magnoliopsida > Poales > Poaceae > Aegilops > Aegilops tauschii. Next base: position 54,001,505 of record NC_053039.3, read on the forward strand.
AGTCATCCTGAAATAATTTCTTTTGCACAGGACGTTGATTTTATGGATCAGACCGATCCATTTGTTTGTGACTGCGAAAAAGAGTGGTTGGGTTAGATGTTACTGGCATGTTCAATCTAGGTTTTGTCTAAAAATTTGATGAACAATTAATCCTTGGGCATTTTTTTACCGTTTGTAAGCTTGAATTGCATGTTGTTGCCCTCGTACTCCTCTCCACCTGCCACTACACTGCCGCATCTTCCACGGCTGCTGTTTGTTCCCGTCCGAGGCCTCGCCCTTGTTCTCCGCCTTGGTTTGCTCGCTGTGCCCGCCGCCGTCTGACGTTGTCAATATGGTCAACAACCAAGAGGAATCAGGAGATGACTGTACGTGGAGAGGCTGACAGTAGGGACCCACCAGGGTCATTGCATTACGCAAGCAGGTGCCTCGTTATTACAAACCAAAAAAATACTTACTCCTAATTGTTTGACAACTAGGTCCCACGCCATTGTCAATGTAGTCAATAAACGAGAAATTACACAACGAGCGGATAACACCAGGGACCCAACAGCTTGCCCAGTTGTTTTTTACTTTCAGAGACGGCGCTCAACAGCGCGCTGTGCGGGGGCTGTGGCCCGTCTAGCCCACGCTTATGCTTTTATTTAAGCACATGACGATCCCAGTTGATATCTTTTTTCTTTCTGAAAATGGCTAGTCCAGTTCTTTTTTTTGGAGAATACCAAAACCGAGGCCTACTTGCTTTTCTCAGCCTTGCTGGGCTGCAAATATTTCAAGACGAGGAGGGATGTAAGTAGTAAGAAATGGGCTTCCCCAGAAAATGGGCTATAAGTTGTAACAACTAAATTTTTAAACCAAAGCCAACCGACAATTACATTAAAATATCATTTTTCTGGATTTCTCTACTCTGTACTCGTATAAAAACCAAAGCCAACTGGCAATTACATTAAAATATCGTCTTTTCTCTCACAAGATAAACTACTCATATAAATGCATCTTCATGTTCCGTGCAACGCACGAGCATCTTGCTAGTTAAGATTTTAAATTTCATTCATTTTTTTGCGGAGAATTGTTTTTTGAATTTATTTTGATATAATTTTTAAAAATTATTTTTAACGTGACTCGAAATTTCGTGATTAAAAGAGTTCGGACCCCACCGAAATATGCAATTCGTTGAATTTTTTAGCAGTGCCCAGAATATATGGTCTGTAATGCTAATAAAAAGAATATGGGCTTCAAATATCCTTAAGAATTAGGAAATGGGCTGTAAATTATTGAAAATAATGGCTAATGGGTTGTATGTTGTTTTCCAAAGATTTGGAGGCTGACTTCTGGGCCTACTAGGTTGACGATGATGCTGTCCTAAAAAAATTTGACGCATACGCAAGGCTTTGTCAACTTAGTCAACACAGAGCAGTGACTGTTGGATGTCCATCCAACGGCCGCCGTGCTTCTTCAATCTCTGATCTTCCTGCTCCAGTTTCCCAAACCAGCGCCGGCGGGACAGCCTGCTCCCTCCTCCCGTGGTTGGCTGTGCTGCCGCCAGGCCATCCCTCTACCCACCCGCACATCCTGTTATTTTCCGGCGACGTCAGCCTTACCCCGCCGCCGACCAGTCAGTGCTCGTACTCCCCTCGGCGTGGGCATCCGCTGCGGTGGCTTCGCCAGCTCCGAGTCGTTCCCTTCCTGGGCCTGGCCCTCGTCCACCGTGTTTGTGCTCTCGGCGCGGCGAGGTCAACATGGTCAACAAACAACAGCCATCGGAAGAGGCTGACAGTAGGGGCCTGAGGGAGTCCTGGACTATGGGGTCCTCAGGCGTCCGGGCTGTGTGATATGGGCCGGACTGATGGGGCGTGAAGATACAAGATGAAAGGCTTTCCCCCGTGTCCGGATGGGACTCTCCTTGGCGTGGAAGACAAGCTTGGCGTGCGGAATGAAGATTCCTTTCTCTGTAAACTGACTATGTATAACCCTAGCCTCCTCCGGTGTCTATATAAACCGGAGGGTTTAGTCCGTAGAGGCTGTCATAATCATACAGGCTAGACATCTAGGGTTTAGCTATCACGATCTCGAGGTAGATCAACTCTTGTAACCCCTATACTCATCAAAGTAAATCAAGCAGGAAGTAGGGTATTACCTCCATCGAGAGGGCCCGAACCTGGATAAACATTATGTCCCCTGCCTCCTGTTACCTTTGATCCTTAGACGCACAGTTCGGGAACCCCTACCCGAGATCTGCCGGTTTTGACACCGACATTGGTGCTTTCATTGTGTCGTCGATAGAAGGATTGATGGCTCATCTTGTCATCAACGACAACATCACTTCTGGAGGAGCCCTAGATTCAGGGAAGACCCTCCGGCTGGGTAGCTTCACCATGGGCGCCCGTTTGGCCGTCAAGCTGAAGGCGGCCCCCCAAGCCGCCAAAAATCATCCCCGCATCGGCCCCAAATACTCCGACAAGATGGATCCGGCAGACGTAGCGTCTTTGAACGAGCTGCTAGATTGCATCGCCGCCTTGGGAGTCGCAACCGACTATGATCGGATTGGGCTTAAACCCGATCAGAGAGAAATTAAATCTCCACCGATCACCCATCTAGTAGCGGTTGTGGAGGAGCAGGCCAACAATAACTCTTCTCCTACATTGAGAACGAGCTATGTTCAGGTTTCTGAGCCCGGAAGGCCGGACACCCTTCTTCGGGAGGACACTCCCTGTTCCCCGAATATAGGATCGAACGTTAAGTCCGAAAACTCACCGGACAATCTGGAGCCCGAGCTGGTGATCTCGGAAATTCATCACACTCTGGATTCCACAATGGGTCAGAGCGCGAATTTAAGTCCGCCCACCCACCACAGACAATATTCCCCAAGCAATTCCGGTCCACCGGACATATGCGACCTAATGTATGTGCGGCAGCAGCCTCAGGAAACAGTCCATCATTTTTGGGCCAGATTCCTCCTTGTTAAAAACAAGATAAAAGACTGCTGCGACGATGACGCAATTTCAGTATTTTGCAACAACTCCACGGATGAGGGGATCCTCAATGCCCTCAACCGACGTCGCGTACTGCACTTTACAGATTTGGCACACATAGTACAGAAGTACCGCGCAATGGAAAACGCCTGGAAAACTCAAACCGCTCGCTGGGAACCACAGGCCTTTAAGCCATCTCCCGGATGAACAAAAAGACGCCCCTCGCGGGTCACCTGATCGTCACCCCGTAGACAAGAAAATCAAGCCCTTTATGGGACATAGAACTGTCTTCGAGGAATGGCTCGATGGGCCATGTAAAATACACACGACGCCGAATACCGAACCAACGCACAACCTATGGGCATGTTGGATACTCCGGCAGGTGGCCAAGAGCGGCGAGGGTATCCTCACCAACACTACCCAGAAAAATACTATTCAGAGGACAATGAGCCCGAAGTACTCACGGTCTTTGAGACCTTCTCGTCAAATAATTGGCGCAAACGGCCGCTCCGCGACCTCGCTGAAGTCTGCCAAGTAGCAACAATAAACCCTTGGAACGATACGGCAATTACTTTCAATGTCGATGACGAACCAAGATCCCGCTCAGTCCGGCACTAGCCGCTCTGGTCCTAAACCCAATCGTGGACGGCTTTCGGCTCACTAAAGTGCTAATGGACGGTGGCTGCGGACTGAACCTCATCTATGAGGACACGCCCAGCAAAATGCAAATGGACAGGAGTCGCATTGAGCGGAGCAATACATCCTTCAGGGGAATCATCCCTAGCAGGGAAGCAAGATGCTCAGGGAAAATTAAACTGGATGTGGTATTCGGCACACCAGAAAACTATAGGTCCGAGGAGATAATCTTCCAGGTGGCTCCTTTCAACAGCGGATATCATACCCTGTTAGGGCGAGATGCATTCACACGCTTTCAAGATATACCCCATTACGGGTGCATGAAGCTCAAAATGCCCGGGCCCAATCGTGTTATGACCATCTCCAGTGATCCGGACATAGCACTCTGCGCTGAAAATAAAATCGCATCCCTGGCCCTTGAGGCACTATCCGAAGCCCTAGCGGGCGAAGAACTCACCGCTCTGCGCTCCAAAGTGGATAGGGACGACGTAATTCTTGGTAAAAGGCCCAAATCCACCTCTTTCAAGCCAGCTGACGAAATAGTCAAATTTCAAGTTCACCCGACGGATCCCAAGAAAATAGCCTCCATTGGGGCACAGCTGGACCCAATGGTCGATGCCGCATTACGCGCGTTCCTGCGCGAGAACTAGGACATCTTCGCCTGGCACCCCTCGGACATGCCAGGAATCCCACGCGCGCTGGCCGTACATAGTCTTAATATACAGAAGGGATACAAGCCGGTCAAGCAAACACTCCGGCGATTTTCCGAACCCAAGCTACAGGCTATGGGGGAGGAGCTAGCCAAGCTACTCGAAGCCGGGTTTATCAGAGAGATCAAGCATCCGGATTGGCTAGCAAATCTGTTCATGGTACCAAAGAAGGACAAATCGTGGCGCCTGTGTGTCGACTTCAAAGACCTTAACAAGGCCTGCCCCAAGGACCCCTTCCCACTACCGCGCATTGACTAGATTATCGATGCAACCGCGGGACACGATTTATTGTGTTTCCTTGACGCATACTCCGGATACCATCAAATTAAGATGAAGGAATCCGACCAAGCCGCAACGGCATTCATCACCCCTTACGGGCCTTTCTGCTTCAATACTATGCCTTTCGGGCTCAAGAACGCCGACGCTACTTACCAACGCATGATTCAAACGTGCCTGGAAGAGCAAATCGGCAAGACTGTGGAGGCATATGTAGATGGCATAGTCATCAAAACCAAGCATGTTGAATCATTGGTGGACGACTTACGCCTTACATTCGACAACCTTCGAGCATATGACATAAGGATCAATCCAGAAAAGTGCGTTTACGGCGTTCCCGCCGGCAAATTGCTCGGGTTTATTGTCTCCAATAGAGGAATTAAAGCAAACCCAGCAAAAATATGAGCCCTATCACAATTGGCAACACCAACTGACCTCAAGAAGGTCCAAAAACTAGCCGGGTGTGTGGCAGCTTTGAGCTGCTTCATCTCCAGATTAGGAGAAAAGGCATTGCCATTATATCGCTTGCTTCGACGCACCGACCACTTTGCACGGACGGACGCTGCAACAGCCGGATTAGAAGAAATAAAAACTTTGCTGGCAAGCAACCCCATCCTGGCCGCACCAAACATCGGCGAACCAATGTTGCTCTACATATCTGCAACTCACCAGGTGGTGAGTGCGGTGCTCATCGTTAAACAAGAGGAAGAGGGGAACAAGTTCCCACTCCAAAAACCAGTATACTGCGTATCAACGGTCCTTACCCCATGCAAATACCGATACCCGCATTATCAAAAGATAGCCTATGCGGTCTTTATGGCATCTCGCAAACTGCGGCATTACTTTCAAGAATGCTCAATCACGGTGGCCTCAGAAGTACCACTCAATGATATTATAAACAACCGGGACGCCACCGGTCGGATTGCCAAATGGGCCATTGAGCTCTTACCATTTGAAATAACTTACAAACCACGCCGAGCCATTAAATCTGAGGTGTTGACTGACTTCGTCGCCGAATGGACGGAGGCCGAACTCCCTAAAGAGTACGGCTCGTATTCCAACTGGGTGATGCACTTCGATGGCTCCAAAATGTTAGCCGGACTTGGGGCTGGTGTCGTTTTGACATCCCCCACAGGAGACACGGTCCGCTATGTGCTCCAAATATATACAGACTCTAACAACGAAGCCGAGTACGAGGCCCTATTGCATGGTCTCTGGATGGCTGTCTCCATGGGCATACAACGCCTTGAGGTGCGTGGGGATTCAAACCTTGCAATATCCCAAATAAACGGAGAATCGATGCAAAAGACCCGAAGATGGCAGCTTACCGCAATGCCGTACTCAAAATCTCAGCTCGGTTTGAGGGGCTCGTGTTTCATCATGTGGCTTGAGAAAGTAACCAAGCCGCGGACATCCTTGCTCGCTTGGCCGCTAAACGCGACCCCGTCCACACCTTTGTGGAAAGGCTTTTCAAGCCATCCGTGGTGTGGCAGGACGAGAACGGCAACACTAGCCCGGGGCCGATCACACCCCCAGATTCCAAACACAGTTCTGATATCGTCGGGGGCTCGGGCACCGAAATAACACCATCGGCCAATGAACTCATGGCGGTAATTGCCCCATGGACTGAGACTTTCCTTGGCTACATGTCTAGGAATGAGCTCCCCGAAGATCAAATTGAGGCCCGTCATATCGTTCGACGCTCGAAGGCCTACAAAGAAAAGTACTACCGGAGCCCTTCAAAGATGCATCTTTGAAGAAGAGGGACGGCATCTCTTGGCTGAAATACACGCTGGTTTTGGCGGTCATCACGCCGCAGCTCGGGCCCTTGTAAGCAAAGCCTTCCATACGGGTTTCTTTTGGCCCACGGCCCGAGCAGATGTACAGGACCTCATACAGTGCTGCGTTGGATGCTAGATTTTTGCTAATCAAAGCCACATACCACCCACTGCCCTACGAACAATTCCCATCACCTGGCCCTTTGCGGTCTGGGGGCTGGACATGGTCGGACCTCTTAAAGGGGGAAGCCATAAGAAGAAATACTTATTGGTTATGGTCGACAAGTTCACTAAGTGGATAGAAGCCAAACAAGTTAAAACGGCTGAAGCCGGACCGGTGATAGACTTTATATCCGGCATCATACACCGTTATGGTGTCCCACACAGTATTATTACTGACAACGGCTCTAATTTTACAGCCGATGAGGTGAAAAATTGGTGCGCCAATTTGGGCATCAAGCAGACTACGCCTTCGTATATCACCCTCAGAAAAATGGTCAGGTCGAACGGGCTAACGGCATGATCATGAGCGGCATAAACCAAGACTAGTGCGATCTCTGCAAGAATCAGACAAACACTGGGTCGAGGAACTCGATTCCATACTCTGGGGGCTGCGGACCACGCCCAATCGCACGACTGGATATACACCCTTTTTCCTGGTGTACGGTGCGGAGGCTGTCTTGCCTTGTGACATTATTCACGACTCACCCCGCGTGCGCATGCACAAAGAGAGAGAAGCCGAGCTCGATCGGCAGGACGACTTGGACGGCCTGGAGGAGGAGCGTGATGTTGCAAAGGCCCGTTCCGCATTCTATCAACAGCAGGCTCGGCGATATGAAAGCAGGGAAGTACGGGCAAAGACTTACAACGTCGGTGAACTCATTCTACGCCTACCAGAGAATAAAAAGGACAAACTCAAGCCCAAATGGGAGGGTCCCTTCATTATAGATGAAGTTTTCACTGGAGGAGCCTATCGCCTTCGCAATGCTTCGGATAATCGCCTGGAGCCAAACCCATGGAACGCTGCAAGGCTCCGACGATTCTATGCCTAACGTCCGCACATATACCCCCTTTTTTTCCTCGTTCCTTCTTTTCTTTCTTCACGTTTTTATATGACTTTTAGCTCGTGTTCGGATAAACTGCACACCTGGGGGTCTACATCCTTAAATGTACATACCCCACAATACCTGGGGGCTTCTTTTTACAAGAAGTGTAGTCTTATTTTTCGAGCATCAAGCTCACGCTATATGTGTCGTCTACTCATATATGTCTTCCCTTCGCTATTATATGCACCTTTTATGACTTAAGATTTTGCCAAGCTGGGTTGTCTGGCTCCTGTGCTTATGCCCTACGTTCCCGCTTGTTCGGCTAGGGCATAAAGGGAGCACCTCTGCGATTGTTACAACCGGGTTATCCGGACATGTACCTCAAACTGGGTGAAGCCGAAAGCTAGCGTTCTTAAGAGAATAAGTGGTCAGCGGACAAAATACGTAGTGCCCTCGTGGCAATACACAACCCCCAGACTATAACATACACTGTGATCTTTAGCATCACAGCTTTGGCATGCAAACAAACAACGCATGCTGGCCCAGGGAAAGGAACCCTTAACGAAACTGTTCTCCCTGGAAGATGTTTCTTACAATTAAATGTAATATAACATAACTCCCCGAACACAACTTGTCTGTTCAAGCAACTATGACCGGACTGCCTGATTTCCGAACATACTTTGGTGTTTACCTACGGTACAGTATTCAGAAACACTCCAACCCTCGGGTCTTCGGAGGTCGAAGCAGAAAGTCTGCCATGACAATAGTTTTACAAATTCGGTTGGAGACAAGTTTTGACGATGAAAGTACATTGCTACTTGGACTCAAAAACTTCTTCTTCCTCTAGACCCTCTAACAGCTTGTCTAGTTCACAATCTTGTTGGGAATACTTGGCGGCCATCTTGACTTGGTCGTACACCAGGCTGACCAGAATTTCCTGTCCATTGGATTCTCGAGGTCCAACCCGCGCCATATGATTCGGATCAAGTTTGGTGTACCGTGTTTTTACCATGGCCCATGCTTCCCGGGCACCTTCTCGTCATGTTGATATCTTGCATAGCGCAAAATGGTGCCGAGCTCCCTTGAATAAATTGACGAGTTCCTCCATGCTTCCTGGAGGAGAATCGGTTGGCCATAAAGCCCGAGCAATGTTTATCATTGCCTTCCAAGCTCGCTCATGCATCTTGGACAGCTCTTGTAGCAGGTCGCCTTGAAATCCAGACACCTCCTCTTCGGGTTGTCCAGTCAACATTCCTACAAAAATAAGCTTGTTAGGATTCGCATCAGCGAACGGTACGACAGTAAGTTAAAAGACATACCGAATATGCCGCCTCGTAGCTTTCTATTTTCCTTTAGGGCATCCGCCAGCTGGGCTCGCACGTCCTTCAGCTCCTCGTCGAGCTGGGTGTTGGCATCCTGCAGCTTGTTCTTCTCGTCCCTGGTTCGCGTAAGTACACGTTGACCAGCGGCCTCTTGCCTTTCGGCATGTTCTTTATCAACCAGTGCGGCCTTTAGTTTCTCTTCCAGATGATCCGACGATCCTGCTATCATAAAATACAACAGTGCTTATTGGCACGTGCACATGATCATATTTCCCGGATAAGAAGGTTCATTACCAGTCGGTGCCTCCTTGGACTTTGCCCGCTCGGCGGTAACGGTAGCCAGTTGGGTCTGACAATGTTCTAGCTCCCGGGATAGCATGTTGTTCCTCTCTGTGAGTACGTGATCATACATCGATCCTTAAAATCAATTGCTTCAATTGTTTTCAAGTCTCGGGGGCTACTGGTACATGGCTATTAAAGCTACACAAAATAAATGTTACCCGCATATCCTTTGAAAGCTGGTAAGTGGCTCCAGCAAGCCCATCCCAAGCAGCTTGGATATATGCATCTGCCGAGCTGAAGGCATTAAATGCCTCTTCAGTAAAGTTAGCATCATGCATGGCTGCCCTCCAGCGTCGATGGTTCATGGCACTCTCCACTTCGGATTTGGTGACGGATATATTATCCGAATCGTCGTAGAGAGAACAATCCGGCATTGCACCCACGTCAGCTCTGGCCCTAGAAGCAGGGTCCGGGGTCGGATTGGCGGACATATGTCCGGCAGTATCTCCGGATGTAGTCCGGTGAATGCTCCTCCTGAAATATGGCACAACAGATAACGTTGTAGTTCGGTATGTTTGTCGTCGGACGTACTAAAGACCGTACCTTTTTTATGAAGGTAAAGGCTTGGATGTATCACCGCCCGCCTTTCTTTTTGAAGACACTCCTTGTGTCGGTGTTCCCTTCTTAATGGATGACCCTGATGTAGCATGGCGGGACGAGTTCCACCCCTTTGAAGCACGAGATAGTGCAGTAGGTGAGGCGCGATGGGGAAACCCTTTTGGAGGAGGCGTTCTCTGGGCACTTACATGGGAAGAATGGAGAAGGCCGGGGTAATCAGCTACGATGGCCACTTGTGTGACATCATTGCTCTTCTGATAAAAGACCCCCTCTTTAAGATCCACGGATATGTCCGGATCCTCCTCAAATCCAGGATCTAGGTCCCGAATATGGTCCTCCGGCTGCGGAGCAGGACTATAGATCCCCACTGTGGCCTTCCTCCATTCCTGTTAAAAAATGGCCGGTTTAAACTCAACTAGTTGCGGCTCAGGAAGAGGATTGAGTAAAGGTTCTGGATCAAAAGCCTACCTAGCTAGGGGGGCTGTACATGGAAAAACCATCTCGGCACTTAAGGTGAGTGAACTCCCCTTTCTCCCCTTTGTAAAGATCGGCCAACATGGCGGCCATGGCGGCAAAGTTGTCCGGACCCTTGCGCCCGTAGTGGGATGTATCATCCTCTCCGTTGAAGTTCCACATGGGGATCCCTCTGGATTCGAGTGGCTGAACACCTCGCGTTATGGAAATCGCCATGACCTCAATTATGGACAGTCCGGATTGGGCAAGTACTTTTATCTTGTCCATTAACATCTTAACCTCCGCACTATCTATCTCCTCGAGGCTCCGGGGGCGCCAGCTGTGGCGCTTCTTTAACGGAGCGTTGGAAAATTCAGGAAGGCCTCGTCGGATAGGGTCCGAAAGAACGACGTCTTCTATATAAAACCACTCCGAGGGCCACTCTTCGGATGCCTTCTTCGGAGTGCCAGATAGGTATCCCGTCCCGGCTATGCGCATGCCGCCCACCTCGAATATGGATCCCTTTTGGGAGCAAGGAACAAGGCAGAAGAGCTTCCTCCATAGCTCGAAATGGGCCTCGAAGCCTAGGAACAGCTCGCAAAGAGCGACGAAGCCCACGATGTGCAGAATGGAGCCTGGTGTGAGATTGTGCAATTGGAGGCCATAGTACTCCAGGAGACCTCGGAGGAAAGGATGGATTGTAAATCCAACCCTCTTAAGAGAAAGGAAACGAAGCACACCCACTCCCCTGTTGAAGGATTCGGGAAATTTTCTGCCAGGGCTTCGCCAGTAAAGGAGGTTAATCCCCCCCGAATGGGGACTAGATCCGCAGGAGGGAGATATCCCTGCACCTGGAGCTTGGTCAGCCGGGCATGGGATATAGAGAAACTCTCCCAATCGCCTTTTTTAGGTCCGTGGGGGCGGGAAGAAGAACTAGGAGTGCTAGCCATGATTGTGTGGTTTCTTGAGGAAAAGTTCGAAGGATTTTCGCGAGGTGTGGAATGGCATCTGAGATCTAATCTCCTTAAATAGGCACCTTCCGTACATTGTCAAGGGGTTATCTGTAAAGGTGCTTGGACCCTTCGTATTCATTGGCCACGTGGAAGCTGAGGTGACGGGAGCGCAGAAGCCGAGGGGTGTGATGTTTAATGTAAAACCGAGCTGTTCAAAGAATTCACCTTGCCAAGACTGAAGCTGTGAGGGCCGAATACAGCTTTTCAGTTCAGATGCTTTGAAAGTATTCAGTGGAGGAACCCGCCATGCAATGTCAAAGACAATTTACGCGCCGCATACGTTGTCATTGAAGACTGGTTCGGGGGCTACTGAGGGAGTACTGGACTATGGGGTCCTCGGGCGTCCGGGCTATGTGATATGGGCCAGACTAATGGGCCGTGTAGATACAAGACGAAAGGCTTTCCCCCGTGTCCGGATGGGACTCTCCTTGGCGTGGAAGACAAGCTTGGCGTGCAGATATGAAGATTCCTTTCTCTGTAAACCGACTATGTATAACCCTAGCCCCCTCCGGTGTCTATATAAACCAGAGGGTTTAGTCCGTAGAGGCAATCATAATCATACAGGTTAGACATCTAGGGTTTAGCTATCACGATCTCGAGGTAGATCAATTCTTGTAAACCTATACTCATCAAAGTCAATCAAGTAGGAAGTAGGGTATTACCTCCATCGAGAGGGCCTGAACCTGGGTAAACATTGTGTCCCCTGCCTCCTGCTACCTTTGATCCTTAGACGCAGAGTTCGGGACCCCCTACCCGAGATCTGCCGGTTTTGACACCGACAGGGCCCACACAAGGAAATGCCTCCTTATTACATGTAAAATAATGATTCCTCCACCTGATAGCTGGGACCCACCGGAATGGCCTCTGTATTTCGCGAAAAAAATGTTCACCCTACTGTCAGCTCGGACCCACCAGCTATATCTTCGCACGCAAGGAAGTGCCTCCTTATTACGCACAAAAAATGAATACTCCCCCTGCTAGCTGGGACCCACCATAGTGGGAGGCTGACTTGTGGGCCTACTAAGTTGACGGGGATGGAGGGCTTTGTCAACTTAGTCAATATGAACGATTTTAGCTCCAGTGACGTACGATGTCCATCCAACAGCCGTAGTGCTTCTTCAATCTCTGATCTTCTTGCTCCAGCCGCCAAATCCAGCGCCGGCGGGACCGCCTGCTCCCGCCTCCTGTGGCCGGCTGTGCTGCCGCGCAGGCCTCACCGCCCCCTACTACTCCCACCGCTGGCCAGGCCATCCCTCTACTCACCAACATCGCTGCACTGTTGTGGCTTCGCCGCCTCCAGGTCATTCCCTTCCTGGGTCTCGCCGTCGTCCATCGCGCTGGTGTTCTCGGCACGGCGTGGTCAACGTTGTCAACAAACGACAACATTGGAAGAGGGATGTACATGGAGAGGCTGACAGTTGGGACCCACATGGTCCATGGCCGCACGCAAGCAAGTACCTCCTTATTACGCCAAAAGGATTGGATACTCCCACTGACAGCTCGGACCCACCAGCTATATCTTCGCACGCAAGGAAGTGCCTCCTTATTACGCAAAAAAAAAATGAATACTCCCCCTGCTAGCTGGGACCCACCGTAGAGGGAGGCTGACTTGTGGGCCTACTCAATATGAAGATTCTAGCTCCAGTGACCGTACGATATCCATCCAACGACCGTAGTGCCTCTTCAACCTCTGGTCTTCTTGCTTCAACCGCCCAAAGCAACGCCGATCATGTCGCATGCTCCTGCCTCCCGTGGCCGGCTGTACTGCCGCGGAGGCCTCACCGCCCCCTACTATTCCCACCGCTGGCCAGGCCCTGCGGCGACGGTAGCCTCACACCGCAGCCGAACCAGTGAACCCTTGTACTCCTCTCCGCGTGGGCATCCACTGCCGCGTCTTCCCCGGCTCTGCGTCGTCCCCTTCCTAGGCCTCGCCGTCGTCCACCGCCTTGGTGCTCTCGGCGCGGCGTGGTCAATGTGGTCAATGAACGACTTCCATCGAAAAAGTATTGTACGTGGAGAGGCTGACAGCTGAGTCCATGGCAGCAGCAAGGAAGTGCCTCCTTATTACGCGCAAAATAATTATTCCTCCACCTCACAGTAGGGACCCACCGGATGGGCCACCATATTTCGTGAAAAAAATGTTTCCCCCTCCTGACTGCTGGGACCCACCAGCTACATCTTCGCATGGAAGGAAGTGCCTGACAGCCAGGACCCACCTGGTCGAAGCGTACGTAGCGTTGTCATTCTGGTCGCGAACGTGTACGTACATACTGGTTAATCGGTCTGTCTGCAGGCTGCAGCGATGAACCATGACCATGTAAGGAAGGGCACATGTCATAGTAGAGGTGCGCATGTAGCATGTCACGCAGTCCCGTTAATATCGTGTACACGTACGTACAACGGCCAGGGTGCAAGAAAGTAAATACGGCCATGTACGTACATACGGGCGGGGTCTCAAACGCCTACTCGAGCGTACGTACAACCATGGCTCATGTACATGGCTGGGTCGAAACGGAGAAACTGCGTCGTTATTGTGTTCATCGGGAGGCAACGGAATGCGTCGTGTTCATCGGGAGGCAACGGAATACGTCGTGTTCATCGGGAGCCAACCGGCTTGGATGGAATAGCCGATCGAAATGAGGCCTAGCGTACCGCAGAATGGAGGAAACAGCCTTGTGTTCGACCGGCCACGGTTGAAATGGGATCCTGTTCATCGGGAGGGGTCTAGCGTACCGCAAAACGGAGGAAACGGACTTCTCTTCGATCTCCTATGGTTGAAACGGGGTCCTGTTGATCGGAAGGGGTGTGTCGTACCGCAAAAAGAAGGAAACAGACTTATGTTGGAGTGCTACAGTCGAAACGGGGGTCCTGTTCATCGGGAGGGGTGTGGCGTACCGCAAAACGGGACTCCATGGGATACTGTTCATCTCCACCGTCGACCTCCTCCAGCCTCCACGGGCTACTGTTCATCCACCGTCGACCTCCTCCAGCCTACACCTGCGACTGTTCATCCACGGGCTCATGTTCATCCAGCCTCCACCGCTCCTCCACCGGCTACTATTCAACCAGCCCTCTCCACGGGGTCCTGTTCAACCACCCCTCCACGGGTTGCTGTTCATCCAGCCCTCCATCGGCTACTGTTCAACCAGCCCTCCACGGGGCCGTCCTGTTCATCCAGCCCTCCATGGGGTCCTGTTCATCTAGCCCTCCACACATGGGGTCCTGTTCATCCCCCCCAACCGGCTCGATCGATCGGGGTCCTGTTCATCCAGCGGCAATGGCCTCTACTACCACGGGGTCCTGTTCATCCAACCCCCCACCGAGTACTGTTCATCCACCCCCCCCCCCCACAACGCTCACTGTTCATCTAGAGGCAGCATCGATCGGCTTCAGTTAGCAGTGGTAGCAAAGGAATCACTCGGGTTCAGTTAATAGCAAGGGATCGATCGCTCGGGTTCAGTAACGTAGCTAGTGCAATCGCTCAGGTTCAGTTAAAGCCCAATGCCTCGCTCGGGTTCAGTTAGAGCACAACGCCTCACACACACGCGCGTACATGTACGAGAGAAACGCGCATCGCTTGGCCCCGACCACCCACCATAACCAGGAACTCCCCGATATTTTCCTCGACCTCGCTTCTACCATCGTTTTTTCCATCATGGACGACCCAAAGAATGTCATGCAGCTGCGTCTCCGGCCCGCCCAGGATGAAAAGCCCATTTTCTTTCATGATATTTTGTCATAGAAGTAGGAGCCCACCACATCTATGATGATACCGGGTTTTGTCACAATTATCGTCATAGAAGTGTCATAAGCATGACAGAAAAAAAATTGTTCGGCCCAAAATGTCACGGATGTGTCTTTTTTTTGTAGTGTAGGTAAACCGAATCAATAAGGGACTACTACCTGTGTTATCCTGCAATTCTCACAAACACATTAGTCCCTCAACCAAGTTGTCATCAATACTCCAAAACCAACTAGGGGTGGCACTAGATGCACTTGCAGGTGGCTTCTGGCTCCTGGGATCTACCAACTGGTTGCAACAACCGGAAAGAAGAAAGAAGGGGGAAAAGGGGTAGCAAAGCAACTATGAGTACTCATCCAAAGTACTCGTAAGCATCAGATCTATACTAAGTATGCATTGGTATCAAAGGGAAGGGTTGTATATGTGGACTGAACTGCAAAATGCCCGAATAGAGGGGAAGGCATAGCCTATCGAAGACTAGCATCTTCAAGCATCTCCAGGCATCTTGCAGCATTCAGAAGAGTACAGAATAGCAGTTTCATATTTAGCAAACATGTTGTAGCATTAACGTTCAGAGATCCTTCCTCGACTCCCTACGAGAAAGCAATCCCGGAGCCAACATATCCATCACATGTCTCAAGTAACCAGTTCTAGTTGTAATTGATCAGGATACAACTCCGAGCGTCCGTTACCATGGACATGACTATTCGAATAGATAACTTCCCTACAGGGGTGCACCACATTACCCAACACACTTGATTACTCTGGCCGGACACACTTTCTTGGGTCCATGCCCGGCCTTGGAAGATCAACACATCGCACCCCTACCTAGGTTCAGCAGAGAGGTCCCCGTTGGTCTACATCCTAAGTGGTCCAGGGTCTTGGGCCCATCGCCCATCGCACTCCGGGTCGTTGCGTGCAAGGTGAATACCAGCGCCACCTTGGATGGTCGACGCGATCCGACCATGCCGCAATGCTGAACTGGACGTCTGACAAAGCTTCCGCTGATACTACGACACTGAGTGCCCATAACTATTCCCGCATGGTGGTTAGTGCGTATAGGCCAGTGGCCAACTCAGATAAAATACCCAAATCCTTAGTGCATTGGGAGCTCACGGAGACGAGCAGAGACTCACGATTGATGTGACCCCGTCGCCCCGTCTCGTGGACTTACGGCAAGGGCCCAGAATGCCCGGCTGATGACCCACAAGTATAGGGGATCAATTGTAGCTCTTTTCAATAATTAAGAGTGTCGAACCCAACGAGGAGCGGAAGGAAATGACCAGTAGTTTTCAGTAAGGTACTGTCTGCAAGTGCTGAAGTTGTAAGTAGCAGAGTAGTTTGATAGCAAGATAATTTGTAACGAGCAAGTAACAATAGTAGTAGTAAAAGTGCAGCAAGGTAGCCCAATCCTTTTGAGGCAAAGGAAAGGCCAAAACGGTCTCTTATGATAAGCAAAGCATTCTTGAGGGTACACGGGAATTTCATCTAGTCACTTTCATCATGTTGGTTCGATTTGTGTTCGCTACTTTCATAATTTGATATGTGGGTGGACCGGTGCTTAGGTGTTGTTCTTACTTGAACAAACCTCCTACTTATGATTAACCCTCCCGCAAGCATCCGCAACTACGAGAAAAGTATTAAGAATAAATTCTAACCATAGCATTAAACTTCTGGATCCAATCGGTCCCTTACAAAATAGCGCATAAACCGGGGTTTAAGCTTCTGTCACTCTCGCAACCCATCATCTAATTGCTAGTCCACAATGCATTCCCTTAGGCCCAAATATGATGAAGTGTCATGTAGTCGACATTCACATGACACCATGATACGTCTCCAACGTATCTATAATTTTTTATTGTTCCATGCTATTATATATTCTGTTTTGGATGTTTAATGGGCTTATTTATACACTATTATATTATTTTTGGGACTAACCTATTAACCGGAGGCCCAGCCCAAATTGCTGTTTTTTTGCCTATTTCAGAGTTCCGCAGAAAAAGAATATCAAACGGAGTCCACACGGAATGAAACCTTCGGGAACGTGATTTTCGGAACAAACGTGATCCAAAGGACATGGAGTGGACGTCAAGTAACTTACGAGGAGGCCATGAGGTAGGGGCGCGCCTACCCCCCCCCCCCCCCCCCAGGCGCGCCCTCCACCCTCATGGGCCCCTCGTGTCTCCACCGACCTACTTCTTCCTCCTATATATACCTACGTGCCCCCAAACTATCAGAGGCATCCACGAAAACCTAATTCCACCGCCGCAACCTTCTGTACCCGTGAGATCCCATCTTGGGGCCTTTTCCGGCGTCCTGCCGGAGGGGGCATTGATCACGGAGGGCTTCTACATCAACACCATAGCCTCTCTGGTGATGTGTGAGTAGTTTACCTCAGACCTTCGGGTCCATAGTTATTAGCTAGATGACTTCTTCTCTCTCTTTGGATCTCAATACAAAGTTCTCCTCGATTCTCTTGGAGATCTATTCGATGTAATCTTCTTTTGCGGTGTGTTTGTCGGGACCGATGAATTGTGGGTTTATGATCAAGATTATCTATGAACAATATTTGAATCTCCTATGAGTCCTTTTATGTATGATTGGTTGTCTTTGCAAGTCTCTTCGAATTATCAGTTTGGTTTGGCCTACTAGATTGATCTTTCTTGCAATGGGAGAAGTGCTTAGCTTTGGGTTCAATCTTGCAGTTTCCTTTCCTAGTGACAGCAGGGGCAGCAAGGCACGTATTGTATTGTTGCCATCGATGATAACAAGATGGCGTTTATATCATATTGCATGAGTTTATCCCTCTACATCATGTCATCTTGCTTAAAGCATTACTCTGTTCTTATGAACTTAATACTCTAGATGCATGCTGGATAGCGGTCGATGTGTGGAGTAATAGTAGTAGACGCAGAATCGTTTCAGTCTACTTGTCACGGACGTGATGCCTATATACATGATCATACCTAGATATTCTCATAACTATGCTCAATTCATTCGTTCACCCACCGTAATACTTATGCTATCTTGAGAGAAGCCACTAGTGAAACATATGGCCCCCGGGTCTATTTTCTATCATATTAATCTTCCAACACTTAGCTATTTCTATTGCCTTTTATTTTACTTTGCATCTTTATTTCTCTTTATCATAAAAATGCCAAAAATATTAGATTATCATATCTATCAGATCTCACTCTCGTAAGTGACCGTGAAGGGATTGACAACCCCTTTATCGCATTGGTTGCGAGGTTCTTATTTGTTTGTCTAGGTGTGTGGGACTCGAGCGTAGCCTCCTACTGGATTGATACCTTGGTTCTCAAAAACTGAGGGAAATACTTACGCTACTTTACTGCATCGCCCTTTCCTCTTCAAGGAAAAACCAACGCAGTGCTCAAGAGGTAGCAAGAAGAATTTCTGGCGCCGTTGCTGGGGAGTCTACGCAAAAGTCAACAGACCAGGTACCCATCACAAACCCTTATCCCTCGCATTACATTATTTGCCATTTGCCTCTCGTTTTCCTCTCCCCCACTTCACCCTTGCCGTTTTATTCGCCCTCTCTTTCCGTTTGCCTCTTTTTCACCTTCTTTGTCGTTATGGCTAGTCCTTTATCTACTCCTCTATCCCCCGAGTTTGAAGTCCTTCACATCAAACAAAAGCAAGTAGAAAATTTAAAGGATGCTTGGTATAGATTGATAGAATCCTATCGCGGTTGCACTATATATAGAGGGAGATTTTGTAACGCCCCGGATTCGATGCGCCACGTGTCTTCCATTTATTCGCCGTCGTTGCCATGTCTTTTGCTTGCGTGTTGCATTTTGCCATGTCATCATCTGCATTTCATCTGCATGTTTTTCAAATCTTGCATCCGTTCGGGTTCCACCGGTTCTCTCCGTTGTCCGTTCTGAGCCCAGACACTCTCGCACGCGCCCGTCGCCCCTCTCAGACCTTGTTTCGTGAGCGGGAGAAAAAGTTCTCGGAATGGGCCGAGATTTGTCAAGTGGCCTAGGTATATCACCGGTAGACCGCCCGTCAAATTTCGTTCCGTTTGGAGGTCGTTTGATGCCCCAACGGTTAACCGCGTAGCCGAAACCCCTCTCTCTTTGCAGCCCAGCACCCCTCCACAACAGCCCACTAGCCCATCCAAACCCCCTCCATGCTCTCGGTCATTCGATCATGATCGTGTGGGCGAAAACCGCACCCCATTTGGACTCTCCTAGCTCCCTCTGCCTATATAAACACCTCCCCCTCCTCAAATCACGGATGAAACCACCCTAACCCTAGTTCCACCTCCCCTCTCCGCGTACATGTCCGCGCCGCCGGACACTTCGCGCCGCCGCCCCGAGCTAGTGAGGGGCTGCCACGTGGCCACCACCGCCTCCCACCACCGCCGGCCCGCCGAGCCCGTGTCCGGCCCCCGCGGCCCGCACCGCGCCCCGTCGCCGCGCCCGTCCTCCGCCTCCTCCCGCGGGTGCCCACGCGCCTCGGTTCCGCTGTCCGCCGGACTCCGCCGGCCGCCGCCCCGGTCGCCGCCTCCGTGCCGCCTGCGCCTCCGCCGGCACCCGTCGCCGGACCTGCCCGGAGAAGCTCGCCGCCGCCGCCTCCCCTCGCCGGCGACCTTGCCTCGTCTCCACCCCGTCTCCTCGCTGGCACCCCGGTGCCCCGAGCGCCGCCCGAAGCCCTCCGGCCCCGCCGCCCGTAGGTCACCGGATCTGGCCGGGAACGGGTCCCCGACCTTGCCCTCCGCCGGATCCGCCGGATCCCGTGCCCTCCGTTGCCTCTCCTTCATATTCTTCAAGGAATCGTTCTTCTTCCTAGCAGGATTTCAGGCAAGATGACCGTTACCCTGGATCTCACTACTATCATTGCTATGCTAGTTGCTTCGTTCCATCGCTATGCTGCGCTACCTATCACTTGCTTTTCAAGCCTCCCAAATTGCCATGTCAGCCTCTAACCTTTTTACACTTCCTAGCAAACCGTTGTTTGGCTAAGTTACCGCTTTTGCTCAGCCCCTCTTATAGCGTTGCTAGTTGTAGGTGAAGTTGAAGATTGCTCCGTGTTGGAACATGTTTATGTTGGGATAACACAATATATCTTATTTTAATTAATGCATCTATATACTTGGTAAAGGGTGGAAGGCTCGGCCTTATGCCTGGTGTTTTATTCCACTCTTGCCGCCCTAGTTTCCGTCATACCGGTGTTATATTCCTTGATTTTGCATTCCTTACTTGGTTGGGTGTTATGCGAACCCCTTGACAGTTCGCTTTGAATAAAACTCCTCCAGCAAGGCCCAACCTTGGTTTTACCATTTGCCTACCTAAGCCTTTTTCCCTTGGGAGTCGCGCTCCCGAGGGTCATCTTTATTTTACCCCCACGGGCCAGTGCTCCTCTGAGTGTTGGTCCAAACTAGAGCACCATGCGGGACCGTCCCTTGGCAACTTGGGTTACGTTGGTACCTGTACGCTTCGCTTATCCGGTGTGTCCTGAGAACGAGATACGTGCAACTCCTATCGGGATTGTCGACACATCGGGCGGCTTTGCTGGTCTTGTTTTACCATTGTCGAAATGTCTTGTAAACCGGGATTCCGAGACTGATCGGGTCTTCCCGGGAGAAGGAATATCCTTCGTTAACCGTGAGAGCTTATAATGGGCTAAGTTGGGACACCCCTGCAGGGTATAAACTTTCGAGAGCCGTGCCCATGGTTATGTGGCAGATGGGAATTTGTTAATGTCCGGTTGTAGAGAACTTCACACCTGACTTAAAATAAAACGCATCAACCACGTGTGTAACCGTGATGGTCTCTTTTCGGCGGAGTCCGGGAAGTGAACACGGTTTTTGGGTTATGTTTGACGTAAGTAGGAGTTCAGGATCACTTCTTGATCATTGCTAGCTTCACGACCGTTCCGTTGCTTCTCTTCTCGCTCTTATCTGCGTATGTTAGCCACCATACATTGCTTAGTCGCTGCTGCAACCTCACCACTTATCCTTTCCATACCCTTTAAGCTTTGCTAGTCTTGATACCCATGGTAATGGGATTGTTGAGTCCTCGTGGCTCACAGATTACTACAACACCAGTTGCAGGTACAGGTTATGCGATGATCATGACGCGAGAGCGATGTTTACTTGTTTTGGAGTTCTTCTTCTGCTTCTTCTTCGATCAGGGGATAGGTTCCAGGTCGGCAGCCTGGGCTAGCAGGGTGGATGTCGTTTGAGCTTCTGTTTGTGTTTCAGCCGTAGTCGGATGTTGTTCTCATGTATATTGATGTATTCTTGCGGCATTGGTATGCTTTGTATGTATCCCCATCTATTATGTAATGTTGATGTAATGATATCCACCTTGCAAAAGTGTTTCAATATGCGGGTCTATCCTTGGTGGGACCTTCGAGTTCCTCTCGGATAGGGTCGCATATTGGGCGTGACAAGTTGGTATCAGAGCCTCGACCAACCATAGGAGCCCCCCTTGATTGTTCGTAGTTGGCCGTTGTTGAGTCTAGAAGAAAACTGTTTTCGGAGTCTAGTTATATCGGAGAGTAGGAATTCTTTTTACTCCTCAGCCCCTTCGTCGCTCTGGTGAGGAATCTTGACGTAGGTGTTTTGAATTACTTCTCTTCCCTTTCAAATTTTCTTTAGGATCACGCGGTTAGTTTTTCGTTCGTTGGTTCTCAACTCTTTTCATCCGGTGCATTTCTTGTCAAGTTGACTCGAGCCTCTTCATCTTTGCCAAGTTTAATCCTCAGTTGTTTTCTTTTCCCACCCGCCCACCTTTTTTTCTTCTCGGAGCCGGAGTCCTTAATCGAGTATCCATCCTACTCGTGCGAAGGCTTTGCATTCTTTCACCCGGTGTTTTCTCTTCAAACTATTCGTCGGTTCTCCCTTCCAAGTTGCCTTTATTTCCCGCCCTCCCACCCTCTTCTTCCCGGAGCCTGAGTCTCTTTCGAGCATCAATTTCATTCGTACGGAGCCTCTTCAGTCTTCCCTCAATTATTTCAACCGGTGAATTCTCATCTCGTTTGACATTCTTCATCTCTTTTCTTTCCGGTCGATCCAAATCAAGTTTTTCATTGTTTATCATATCCTTTTCGTCGAAGTACTTTCTTTGCTCGTTCGACTCGCGCCAGTTTATCCTTCCGGAGTGCTCAAGACATCTCAGGAGATTCGTCTGTGTTCGAATTAATTCGAGGTTATTACTGTTGGTAATATGCCCTAGAGGCAATAATCAAATGGTTATTATTGTATTTCCTTGTTCAAGATAATTGTCTATTGTTCATGCTATAATTGTATTAACTGGAAACCGTAATACATGTGTGAATACATAGACCACAACATGTCCCTAGTAAGCCTCTAGTTGACTAGCTCATTGATCAATAGATGGTTATGGTTTCCTGACCATGGACATTGGATGTCATTGATAACGGGATCATATCATTAGGAGAATGATGTGATGGACAAGACCCAATCCTAAGCATAGCACAAGATCGTGTAGTTCGTTTGCTAAGAGCTTTTCT
The DNA here is from genome assembly GCF_002575655.3 of Aegilops tauschii subsp. strangulata. Taxonomy (NCBI): domain Eukaryota; kingdom Viridiplantae; phylum Streptophyta; class Magnoliopsida; order Poales; family Poaceae; genus Aegilops; species Aegilops tauschii. Next base: position 54,023,853 of record NC_053039.3, read on the forward strand.
TAATGTCAAGTATCGTTTCCTTAGACCATGAGATTGTGCAACTCCCGGATACCGTAGGAATGCTTTGGGTGTACCAAACGTCACAACGTAACTGGGTGACTATAAAGGTGCACTACAGGTATCTCAGAAAGTGTCTGTTGGGTTGGCACGAATCGAGACTGGGATTTGTCACTCTGTATGACGGAGAGGTATCTCTGGGCCCACTCGGTAATGCATCATCATAATGAGCTCAATGTGACTAAGGAGTTAGTCACGGGATCATGCATTACGGTACGAGTAAAGTGACTTGCCGGTAATGAGATTGAACGAGGTATTGGGATACCGACGATCGAATCTCGGGCAAGTAACATACCGATAGACAAAGGGAATTGAATACGGGATTGATTGAATCCTCGACATCGTGGTTCATCCGATGAGATCATCGAGGAGCATGTGGGAACCAACATGGGTATCCAGATCCCGCTGTTGGTTATTGACCGGAGAGTCGTCTCGGTCATATCTGCGTGTTTCCCGAACCCGTAGGGTCTACACACTTAAGGTTCGGTGATGCTAGGGTTATAGAGATATTAGTATGCGGTAACCCAAAAGTTGTTCGGAGTCCCGGATGAGATCCCGGACGTCACGAGGAGTTCCGGAATGGTCCGGAGGTAAAGATTTATATATGGGAAGTCTTGTTTTGGTCGCCGGAAAAGTTTCGCGCATTATCGGTATTGTACCGGGAGTGCCGAAAGGGGTCCCGGGGTCCACCAAGGGGGTCCACCTGCCCCGGGGACCACATGGGCTGTAGGGGTGTGCACCTTGGCCTATATGGGCCAAGGGCACCAGCCCCAAGAGGCCCATGCGCCAAGAGATAAGGGAAAGGGAGAGTCCTAAAGGGGGAAGGCACCTCCTAGGTGCCTTGGGGAGGATGGACTCCTCCCTGGCCGCACCCTTCCTTGGAGGAAGGTCCAAGGCTGCACCCCCCCTCTCCCTGGGCCCTATATATAGTGAGGGGGAGGGAGGGCAGCCGCACCCAAGCCCTGGCGCCTCCCTCCCTCCCGTGACACCTCTTCCTCCCCGCTTGCGCTTGGCGAAGCCCTGCCGGGATCCCGCTACTTCCACCAATACGCCGTCGTGCTGCTGGATCTCCATCAACTTCTCCTCCCCCCTTGCTGGATCAAGAAGGAAGAGACGTCCACGCTCCGTACGTGTGTTGAACTCAGAGGTGCCGTCCGTTCGGCGCTAGGTTCATCGGTGATTTGGATCACGACGAGTACGACTCCATCAACCCCGTTCTCTTGAACGCTTCCACTCGCGATCTACAAGGGTATGTAAATGCACTCCTCCCCTCTCGTTGCTAGCATCTCCTAGATTGATCTTGGTGACACGTCGGAAAATTTTGAATTTCTGCTACGTTCCCCAACAGTGGCATCATGAGCTAGGTCTATGCATAGATTCTATGCACGAGTAGAACACAAAGTAGTTGTGGGCGATGATTTGTTCAATTTGCTTACCGTTACTAGTCTTATCTTGATTCGGCGGCATTGTGGGATGAAGCAGCCCGGACCGACCTTACACGTACTCTTACGTGAGACAGGTTCCACCGACTGACATGCACTTGATGCATAAGGTGGCTAGCGGGTGTCTGTCTCTCCCACTTTAGTCGGATTGGATTCGATGAAAAGGGTCCTTATGAAGGGTAAATAGCAATTGGCATATCACCGTTGTGGCTTTTGCGTAGGTAAGAAACGTTCTTGCTAGAAACCCATAGCAGCCACGTAAAACATGCAACAACAATTAGAGGACGTCTAACTTTCTTTTGCATGGTATGCTATGTGATGTGATATGGCCAAAAGGATGTGATGAATTATATATGTGATGTATGAGATTGATCATGTTCTTGTAATAGGAATCACGACTTGCATGTCGATGAGTATGACAACCGGCAGGAGCCATAGGAGTTGTCTTAATTTATTGTATGACCTGCGTGTCAATGAAAAAAGCCATGTAATTACTTTACTTAATTGCTAACCGTTAGCCATAGTAGTAGAAGTAATAGTTGGCGAGACAACTTCATGAAGACACGATGATGGAGATCATGATGATGGAGATCATGGTGTCATGCAGGTGACGAAGGTGATCATGCCGTGCCTCGAAGATGGAGATCAAAAGGCGCAAGATGATATTGGCCATATCATGTCACTTTATGATTTGCATGTGATGTTTGTCATGTTTACATCTTATTTGCTTAGAACGACGGTAGCATAAATAAGATGATCCCTCTCTAAAATTTCAAGAATGTGTTCCCCCTAACTGTGCACCGTTGTGAAGGATCGTTGTTTCGAAGCACCACGTGATGATCGGGTGTGATAGATTCTAACGTTCGCATACAACGGGTGTAAGCCAGATTTACACATGCGAAACACTTAGGTTGACTTGACAAGCCTAGCATGTACAGACATGGCCTCGGAACACAAGAGACCGAAAGGTCGAACATGAGTCGTATAGCAGATACGATCAACATGAAGTTGTTCACCGATGATTACTAGTCCGTCTCACGTGATGATCGGACACGGCCTAGTTGACTCGGATCATGTATCACTTAGATGATTAGAGGGATGTCTATCTGAGTGGGAGTTCATTAAATAATCAGATGAACTTAATTATCATGAACATAGTCAAAAGGTCTTTGCAAATTATGTCATAGCTTACGCTTTGGTTCTACTGTTTAAGATATGTTCCTAGAGAAAATTTAGTTGAAAGTTGATAGTAGCAATTATGCGGACTGGGTCCGCAAACTGAGGATTGTCCTCATTGCTGCACAGAAGGCTTATGTCCTTAATGCACCGCTCGGTGTGCTGAACCTCGAGCGTCGTCTGTAGATGTTGTGAAACATCTAACATACACGTTTTGATGACTACGTGATAGTTCAGTGCGTAATGCTAACGGTTTAAAATTGTGGCACCAAAGACGTTTTTTGAAACATCGCAGAACATATGAGATGTTCCAAAGACTGAAATTGGGATTTCAGACTAGTGCCCACGTCAAGAGGTATGAGACCTCTAACAAGTTTCTTAAGCCTGCAAACTAAGGGAGAAAAGCTCAATCGTTGAGCATGTGCTCAGATTGTCTGAGTACTACAATCGCTTGAATCGAGTGGGAGTTAATCTTCCAGATGAGATAGTGATGGTTCTCCATAGTCACTGCCACCAAGCTATTAGAGCTTCGTGATGAACTATAACATATCTGGGATAGACATGATGATCCTTGAGCAAATCGCGATGTTTGATACCGCGAAAGTAGAAATCAAGTAGGAGCATCAATTGTTGATGGTTAGTAAAACCACTAGTTTCAAGAAGGGCAAGGGCAAGAAGGGATACTTCATGAAACGGCAAATCAGTTGCTGCTCCAGCGAAGAAACCCAAGGTTGAACCCAAACCCGAGACTAAGTGCTTCTGTAATGAGGGGAACGGTCACTGAAGCAGAACTACCCTAGATACTTGATAAGATGAGAAGGCAGGCAAGGTCGATAGAAGTATACTGGATATACATTATATTAATGTGTACTTTACTAGTACTCCTAGTAGCACCAGGGTATTAGATACCGGTTCGGTTGCTAAATGTTGGTAACTTGAAATAAAAGGCTACGGAATAAATGGAGGCTAGCTAAAGGTGAGATGACGATATGTGTTGGAAGTGTTTCTAAGGTTGATGTGATCAAGCATCGCATGCTCCCTCTACCATCGAGATTGGTATTAAACCTAAATAACTGTTATTTGGTTTTTGCGTTGAGCATAGACATAATTGGATTATGTTTATCGCAATACGGTTATTCATTAAAGGAGAATAATGGTTACTCCTTTTATTTGAATAATACCTTCAATGGTCTTGCACCTAAAATAAATGGTTTATTGAATCTCGATCGTAGTGATACACATGTTCATGCCAGAATATATAAGATAGTAATGATAGTACCACATACTTGTGGCACTGCTATTTGAGTCATATTGGGATAAAACGCATGAAGAAGCTCCATGTTGATGGATCTTTGGACTCACTCGTTTTTGAAAAGATTGAGACATGCGAACCATGTCTATTGGTAGATATGCATGAAGAAACTCCATGCAGATGGATCGTTTGGACTCGCTTGATTTTGAATCACTTGAGACATGCAAATCATACCACATGGGCAAGATGACTGAAAGGCCTCGTTTTCAGTAAGATGGAACAAGAAAGCAACTTGTTGGAAGTAATACATTTTGATGTGTGTAGTCCAATGAGTGCTGAGGCATGCAGTGGATATCGTTATGTTCTTACTTCACAGATGATTTGAGTAGATGCTAAGAATATTTACTTGATGAAACACAAGTCTGAATTATTGAAAGGTTCAAGTAATTTCAGAGTGAAGTTGAAGATCGTCGTGACAAGAGGATAAAATGTCTGTGATGTGATCATAGAGATGAATATCTGAGTTACGAGTTTGGCACACAATTAAGAAATTGTGGAAATTGTTTCACGACTAATACCGCCTGGAACACCATATTGTGATGGTGTGTTCGAACATCATAACTGCACCCTATTGGATATGGTGCATACCATGATGTCTCTTATCGAATTACAACTATCGTTTATGGGTTAGGCATTAGAGACAACTGCATTCACTTTAAATAGGGCACCACGCAATTCCGTTGAGACGACACCGTATGAACTATGGTTTAGAGAAACCTAAGCTGTCATTTCTTAAAAGTTTGGGGCTGCGACACTTATGTGAAAAAGTTTTAGGCTGATAAGCTCGAACCCAAAGCGGATAAATGCATCTTCATAGAATACCCAAAACAGTTGGGTATACCTCCTATTTCAGATCTGGAAGCAAAAGTGATTGTTTCCAGTAACGGGTCCTTTCTCGAGGAAAAGTTTCTCTCGAAAGAATTGAGTGGGAGGATAGTGGAGACTTGATGAGGTCATTGAACCGTCACTTCAACTAATGTGTAGCAGGGCACAGGAAGTTGTTCCTGTGGCACCTACACCAATTGAAGTGGAAGCTTATGATAGTGATCATGAAACTTCAGATCAAGTCACTACCAAACCTCATAGGACGACAAGGATGCGTACTACTTCAGAGTGGTACGTAATCATGTCTTGGAAGTCATGTTGCTAGACAACAATGAACCTACGAGCTATGGAGAAGCGATGGTGGGCCCGGATTCCGACGAATGGCTTGAGGCCATAAAATCCGAGAGGATCCTTGTATGAAAACAAAGTATAGACTTTGAAAGAACTACTTGATGGTCGTAAGGCTGTTGGGTACAGATGGATTTTAAAGGGAAGACAGACAAGATGGTAAGTGTCACCATTAAGAAAGCTCGACTTGTCATTAAGATGTTTTCCGGCAAGTTCAAGGAGTTGACTGCGATGAGACTTTCTCACTTGTAGCGATGTTAAGAGTCTGTTAGAATTATATTAGCAGTTACTACATTATTTATGAAATCTTGCAAATAGGATGTCAAAACATTGTTTCCTCGACGATTTTCTTGAGGAAAGGTTGCATGTGATACAACCAGAAGGTTTTGTCAATCCTGAAAGATGCTAACAAGTATGCAAAGCTCCAGCAATCCTTCTAAGGATTGGTGTAAGCATCTCGGAGTTGGACTGAACGCTTTGATGAGATGAGCAAAGATTTTGGGTTTATACAAAGTTCATGAGAAACTTGTATTTCCAAAGAAGTGAGTGGGAGCACGATAGAATTTCTGATGAGTATATGTTGTTGACATGTTGTTGATCAGAAATGATGTATAATTTCTGGAAAGCATACAGGATTATTTGAAAAGTGTTTTTCAACGGAAAACCTGGATTAAGCTACTTGAACATTGAGCATCAAGATCTATAAGGATAGATCGAAAACGCTTAATAGTACTTTCAAATGAATGTATACCGTGACAGGATTTTGAAGGAGTTCAAAATAGATCAGCAAAGAAGGAGTTCTTGGCTGTGTTACAAGGTGTGAGTGTTGAGTAAGACTCAAGACCTGACCACGGCAGAAGAGAGAGAAAGGACGAAGGTCGTCCCCTATGCTTTAGACATAGGCTCTACAGTATGCTATGCTGTGTACCGCACCTGAAGTGTGCCTTGCCATGAGTTAGTCAAGGGGTACAATAGTGATCCGGGAATGGATCACATGACAGCGGTCGAACTTATCCTTAGTATCTAGTGGACTAAGGAATTTTTCTTGATTATGGAGGTGGTAAAAGAGTTCGTCGTAAAGGGTTACGTCGATGCAAACTTTGACACTAATCCGGATGACTCTGAGTAGTAAACCGGATTCGTATAGTAGAGCAGTTATTTGGAATAGCTCCAAGTAGCACGTGGTAGCTACATCTACAAGATGACATAGAGATTTGTAAAGCACACACGGATCTGAATGTTGCAGACCCATTGACTAAAACCTCTCTCGTAAGCATAACATGATCAAACCCTAGAACTCATTGAGTGTTAATCACATGGTGATGTGGACTAGATTATTGACTCTAGTGAACTTTGAGTGTTAATCACATGGTGATGTGAACTAGATTATTGACTCTAGTGCAAGTGGGAGACTGTTGGAAATATGCCCTAGAGGCAATAATCAAATGGTTATTATTGTATTTCCTTGTTCAAGATAATTGTCTATTGTTCATGCTATAATTGTATTAATTGGAAACCGTAATAGATGTGTGAATACATAGACCACAACATGTCCCTAGTAAGCCTCTATTTGACTAGCTCGTTGATCAATAGATGGTTATGGTTTCCTGACCATGGACACTGGATGTCATTGATAACGGGATCACATCATTAGGAGAATGATGTGATGGACAAGACCCAATCCTAAGCATAGCACAAGATCGTGTAGTTCGTTTGCTAAGAGCTTTTCTTAATGTCAAGTATCGTTTCCTTAGACCATGAGATTGTGCAACTCCCGGATACCGTAGGAATGCTTTGGGTGTACCAAACGTCACAACGTAACTGGGTGACTATAAAGGTGCACTACAGGTATCTCCGAAAGTGTCTGTTGGGTTGGCACGAATCGAGACTGGGATTTGTCACTCCGTATGACGGAGAGGTATCTCTGGGCCCACTCGGTAATGCATCATCATAATGAGCTCAATGTGACTAAGGAGTTAGGCACGGGATCATGCATTACGGTACGAGTAAAGTGACTTGCCGATAACGAGATTGAACGATGTATTGGGATACCGACGATCGAATCTCGGGCAAGTAACATACCGATAGACAAAGGGAATTGAATATGGGATTGATTGAATCCTCGACATCGTGGTTCATCCGATGAGATCATCGAGGAGCATGTGGGAGCCAACATGGGTATCCAGATCCCGCTGTTGGTTATTGATCGGAGAGTCGTCTCGGTCATGTCTGTGTGTCTCCCGAACCCGTAGGGTCTACACACTTAAGGTTCGGTGACGCTAGGGTTATAGAGATATTAGTATGCGGTAACCCGAAAGTTGTTCGGAGTCCCGGATGAGATCCGAACGTCACGAGGAGTTCCGGAATGGTCCGGAGGTAAAGATTTATATATGGGAAGTCTTGTTTTGGTCGCCGGAAAAGTTTCGCGCATTATCGGTATTGTACCGGGAGTGCCGAAAGGGGTCCGGGGGTCCACCAAGGGGGTCCACCTGCCCCGGGGGGCCACATGGGCTGTAGGGGTGTGCACCTTGGCCTATATGGGCCAAGGGCACCAGCCCCAAGAGGCCCATGCGCCAAGAGATAAGGGAAAGGGAGAGTCCTAAAGGGGGAAGGCACCTCCTAGGTGCCTTGGGGAGGATGGACTCCTCCCTGGCCGCACCCTTCCTTGGAGGAAGGGCCAAGGCTGCGCCCCCCCTCTCCCTTGGCCCTATATATAGTGGGGGGAGGGAGGGCAGCCGCACCCAAGCCCTGGCGCCTCCCTCCCTCCCGTGACACCTCTTCCTCCCCGCTTGCGCTTGGCGAAGCCCTGCCGGGATCCCGCTACTTCCACCACCACGTCGTCGTGCTGCTGGATCTCCATCGACTTCTCCTCCCCCCTTGCTGGATCAAGAAGGAGGAGACGTCCCCGCTCCGTATGTGTGTTGAACGCGGAGGTGCCGTCCGTTCAGCGCTAGGTTCATCGGTGATTTGGATCACGACGAGTACGACTCCATCAACCCTGTTCTCTTGAACGCTTCCGCTCGCGATCTACAAGGGTATGTAGATGCACTCCTCCCCTCTCGTTGCTAGCATATCCTAGATTAATCTTGGTGACACGTAGGAAAATTTTGAATTTCTGCTACGTTCCCCAAAAATTACCTCATTCAAAGATTTCAATTGTTCTAGTGTATCATCTATATCTTCGACAACCCTTTCCAACGGTGTTTTCTTTTAGTGGGCTCTAACCCACAGGTCTTTTCCCAGGATCTTACCTGACTCTTCTAATTATTCCGGAGCCATTCCCAATTCTTTCAATTCTTCCGGAGGCATTGCGTTGTTCATCTTCTCTCTTGTGTTTCTTGTTTCACCTCATCCTTTTCTCTACCGTCTTGTTCCTAAGATCTCGGGACGAGATCTCTTGTTAGTGGAGGAGTGTTGTAACGCCCCGGATTCGATGCGCCACGTGTCTTCCGTTTATTCGCCGTCGTTGCCATGTCTTTTGCTTGCATGTTGCATTTTGCCATGTCATCATCTGCATTTCATCTGCATGTTTTTCAAATCTTGCATCCGTTCGGGTTCCACCGGTTCTCTCTGTTGTCCATTCTGAGCCCAGACACTCTCGCACACGCCCGTCGCCCCTCTCAGACCTTGTTTCGTGAGTGGGAGAAAAACATTCTCGGAATGGGCCGAGATTTGTCAAGTGGCCTCGGTATATCACCGGTAGACCGCCCGCCAAATTTCGTTCCGTTTGGAGGTCGTTTGATGCCCCAACGGTTAACCGCGTAGCCGAAACTCCTCTCTCTTTCTAGCCTTGCACCCCTCCACAACAGCCCACTAGCCCATCCAAACCCCCTCCATGCTCTCGGTCGTTCGATCACGATCATGTGGGTGAAAACCGCACCCCATTTGGACTCTCCTAGCTCCCTCTGCCTATATAAACACCTCCCCCTCCTCAAATCACGGATGAAACCACCCTAACCCTAGTTCCACCTCCCCTCTCCGCACCGCCGGACACTTCGCGCCGCCGCCCCGAGCTAGTGAGGGGCTGCCACGTGGCCGCCACCGCCTCCCACCGCCGCTGGCCCGCCGAGCCCGCGTCCGGCCCCCGCGGCCCGCACCGCGCCCCGCCGCCGCGCCCGTCCTCCGCCTCCTCCCGCTGGTGCCCGCGCGCCTCGGTTCCGCCGCCCGCCAGACTCCACCAGCCGCCGCCCCGGTCCCTGCCTCCGCGCCGCCTGCGCCGTCCGCCGGCACCCGTCGCCGGACCTGCCCGGAGAAGCTCGCCGCCGCCTCCTCCCCTCGCCGGCGACCTCGCCTCGTCTCCGCCCCGGCCTCCGCCGCCCAAGCTCATGGCCGCCGCCGCCCCGTCTCCTCGCTGGCACCCCGGTGCCCCGAGCGCCGCCCGAAGCCCGCCGGCCCCGCCGCCCGCAGGTCGCCGGATCTGGCCGGGAACGGGTCCCCGACCTCGCCCTCCGCCGGATCCCGTGCCCTCCGTCGCCTCTCCTTCGTCTCCGGCAAGACCTCCGGCGATCCTCGTTCTCCGCGTCCAGATCTGAAAACCCGAGGTTGACTTCGAAAATCTGCCAAGTCCCTGATATATCATCTCATTTGTGCATGTTCGAGTGATCATAACTTTGTGCATATTGCTCCGTTTCATGCATACAATATATCAAAATGTTCATCCTGAGATGCCCTTCATTTTGTTCCACTCTGCCAAGATTGTTTGGGTTCATCTTGATGCCCTAATCATTGTTGCAAGAGTGCTATATGATGTTAACTTGCTGTCTGTTAACAGAACTTGGTGATTTGTCTTTTTCATTGCATTTTGTGTGTGCATTCTATGAGCACAATCTCTACATGTGTTTTGAACTACATCATGCCATATTTACAGGGGTTCTTATATTATATTTTTTTGATCTATTTGGTGACTAGCACAAGTAGGCAAAGTAGCCTCCATGATGTTGCTGATTTCTGTGACTTAGTCATTTCTGCTAAGTCTGTAGCTGTAACATTGTGATGCCATGTAAACCTGCTGCTACCATGAGTTCCATGCATAATCTGGAGATGTTCACTAAGGACGTTTTGTTATACATGTTATGCTCTATCCATACATTTCCTTTTTTGCATTTATATCATGCGGTAGCGTTTTGTTATCTTGCTCTAAACTTGCTAAATAATGTTGCTGTCAGCCTTTTAACCTTAAGTTCAGTTTTGCCATGTGTTATGCTAGTGATCCATGCACCCTATGGGCTTGCTATTGCCATTCTTAGCTTCATAATTATGTCTGCTTACTGTTGGTAACCTTGTAATGCCATGTATTGCTCTGTGGTGAGTGGTTCAAGCTCACCAACATGCCTACTTATCGTTGATTCTGCCATGAACTGTTATTTTCACCGTCTGAATCTGTCATATTACTTGCCATGTTTGCATTGATGCTACCATGTTTTCTGTTGATCTTTGGAATAATTCAGTAAAGGAGTTTGTTCTTTGTCTTCAGTATTAGCATGCCATTCTCTATTTTGCCATGATAGCTTGCTGTAACATGTTGTTTGCTAGCTCTAAACATTGCAACCTGATGTTATTTCTGCCATGTCCAGTAATTTCTGCTAAGTCTGTGAAACTGTTATTATTTGCAATCTTGCCATGTCCTTTTGAGCATGTTCTAGTGCTTTCTGGAGATATCTCATTGTTCATGTTTTATAATGCTTTACCTGTATATCATGTCCATGCTTTTCTCTCTCATTTTAGGGTGTTGTAGCATGTTGTTTTGATGCTTGCTAGCTGCTTAGTTGCTGTTTTGGACAGATTGTTGCTATATCTTGTTTGGAGTGTATGTGTTGCACCGTTACTCCGTTTTGAGCATGCTCTACATGAAACTTGCTTAGTTTTGCATGTAGTTTCATATTATCATGTTGCATCCTTGTCTTGATTGTGTTTGCTTGATGTTTGAATGCATTTTGCATCAATGCCATGTTTAACTTGTTTTGCTCATATCTTCTAGGCCGTAGCTCCGAACTAAATGAACTTTATATGTAACTTGACTAGATTTTCGTGTAGATCATCTTTGTGCATCTTAACTTGCTGTTTAACAACTTGAACATAAGGTTTAGTCAGATCTGGACCAATTTCAAAATTTGCATATGGGAATTTACCGGAATTATTATATATTGTTTCCGGCCTCATTTAAACTTGCTTTGATGTGTTGCTCTTGTCTGCATCATCTATTGCCATGAGTAGCATCATATAGCCTTTGTCATGCATCATGCTTGGTTGTGCATCATGTCATGTTTATGTGTTGTGTGTTTACCATGTTGCTTGCTTCTTTCCGGTTGTGCTTCTTCACGATAGTTCCTGTTTCGTTGCGTTCGTGAGGATTCGTTCGTCTACGCTTGGTTCGTCTTCGTGGCTTCATCTTCTTCATGGACTCGTTCTTCTTCCTAGCAGGATTTCAGGCAAGATGACCATTACCCTGGATCTCACTACTATCATTGCTCTGCTAGTTGCTTCGTTCTATCGCTATCTTGCGCTACCTATCACTTGCTTTTCAAGCCTCCCAAATTGCCATGTCAGCCTCTAACCTTTTGACCCTTACTAAAAAACCGTTGTTTGGCTAAGTTACCGCTTTTGCTCAGCCCCTCTTATAGCGTTGCTAGTTGCAGGTGAAGTTGAAGATTGCTCCGTGTTGGAACATGTTTATGTTGGGCTAACACAATATATCTTATTTTAATTAATGCATCTATATACTTGGTAAAGGATGGATGGCTCGGCCTTATGCCTGGTGTTTTGTTCCACTCTTGCCGCCCTAGTTTCCGTCATACCGGTGTTATGTTCCTTGATTTTGCGTTCCTTACGCGGTTGGGTGTTATGGGAACCCCTTGACAGTTCGCTTTGAATAAAACTCCTCCAGCAAGGCCCAACCTTGATTTTACCATTTGCCTACCTAAGCCTTTTTCCCTTGGGAGTCGCGCTCCCGAGGGTCATCTTTATTTTATCCCCCCGGGCCAGTGCTCCTCTGAGTGTTGGTCCAAACTAGAGCACCGTGCGGGACCGTCCCTTGGCAACTTGGGTTACGTTGGTACCTGTACGCTTCGCTTATCCGGTGTGTCCTGAGAACGAGATACGTGCGACTCCTATCGGGATTGTCGACACATCGGGCGGCTTTGCTGGTCTTTTTTTACCATTGTCGAAATGTCTTGTAAACCAGGATTCCTAGACTGATCGGGTCTTCCCGGGAGAAGGAATATCCTTCGTTGACCGTGAGAGCTTATAATGGGCTAAGTTGGGACACCCCTGCAGGGTATAAACTTTCGAGAGCCGTGCCCGCGGTTATGTGGCAGATGGGAATTTGTTAATATCCGGTTGTAGAGAACTTGACGCCTGACTTAAAATAAAATGCATCAACCGCGTGTGTAACCGTGATGGTCTCTTTTCGGTGGAGTCCGGGAAGTGAACACGGTTTTTGGGTTATGTTTGACGTAAGTAGGAGTTCAGGATCACTTCTTGATCATTGCTAGCTTCACGGCCGTTCTGTTGCTTCTCTTCTCGCTCTTATCTGCGTATGTTAGCCACCATACATTGCTTAGTCGTCGCTGCAACCTCACCACTTATCCTTTCCATACCCTTTAAGCTTTGCTAGTCTTGATACCCATGGTAATGGGATTGTTGAGTCCTCGTGGCTCGCAGATTACTACAACACCAGTTGTAGGTACAGGTTATGCGATGATCATGACGCGAGAGCGATGTTTACTTGTTTTGGAGTTCTTCTTCTGCTTCTCCTTCGATCAGGGGATAGGTTCCAGGTCGGCAGCCTGGGCTAGCAGGGTGGATGTTGTTTGAGCTTCTATTTGTGTTTCAGCCGTAGTCGGATGTTGTTCTCATGTATATTGATGTATTCTTGCGGCATTGGTATGCTTTGTATGTATCCCCATCTATTATGTAATGTTGATATAATGATATCCACCTTGCAAAGGCGTTTCAATATGCGGGTCTATCCTTGGTGGGACCTTCGATTTCCTCTCGGATAGGGTCGCATATTGGGCGTGACAGATTTCAAGGTATTACTTCATAATTTTTATGTTGGGCTAACCTTATCCCATAAAAAACTCCTTGATTTTGTCGCCAAAGGGAATTTTATTGAAATTGATCCTAGTTTTGCTTACGAAATTATAGAGGGGATAATAGGAGTACTTCCCCCACCAAAGGGATTAACTCTCACTCTTGAGGGAACCCAAATCTTAGAAAAAGTTAGGCGAATTGCAAAAATCTCTTGAACCCCTTAAAAATGTTGGAGGGAACCTCAATCGTATGAATACTTTGATCACACTTTGCAATAAACGGTTAGATGCTCTAGATCTAAGAATCTGTGAGTATGAAGGGAAATGTAAGGAACCTCCCGGATTCGAGCATAACTCCATTAAAAAGATAAATACCAAAGATGGCAATACCTAGATCTATCCTCGCTTTTATGCCTAGCTAGGGGCGTTAAACGATAGCATTTGTTGGGAGGCAACCCAATTTTATTTTTATTTTTTTGCTTTTTGCTTTTGTTTAAGAATAAATCTTTGATCTAGCCTCTGGTTAGATTTGTCTTTATGTTTTAATTAGTGTTTGTGCCAAGTTAAACCTATAGGATCTTCTTGGATGATAGTTATTTGATCTTGCTGAAAATTCCAGAAACTTTATGTTCACGAAAACAATTGTTAAAAATTACCAGAACGTGATATAATATTGATTCCAATTGCAGCAGATCAATAAAAACATTATTTAGGTCTTCCTATTTTCGCAGAATTTTTAGAGTCCCAGAAGTTTGCGTTAGTTACAGATTACTACATATTGTTCTGTTTTGGACAGATTCTGTTTTTCGTGTGTTGTTTGCTTATTCTGATGAATCTATGGCTAGTAAAATAGTTTATAAACCATAGAGAAGTTGGAATACAGTAGTTTTAACACCAATATAAATAAATAATGAGTTCAATACAGTACCTTGAAGTGGTGTTTTGTTTTCTTTCGCTAACGGAGCTCACGCGATTTTCTGTTAAGTTTTGTGTTGTGAAGTTTTCAAGTTTTGGGTAAAGATTTGATGGAGTATGGAACAAGGAGTGGCAAGAGCCTAAGCTTGGGGATGCCCATGGCACCCCAAGGTAATCCAAGGACACCAAAAAGCCAAAGCTTGGGGATGCCCCGGAAGGCATCCCCTCTTTCGTCCTCATCCATCGGTAAATTTACTTGGAGCTATATTTTTATTCACCACATGATATGTGTTTTGCTTGGAGCGTCTTGTATGATTTGAGTATTTATTTGCTAGTTTGCCACAATCATCCTTGCTGTACACACCTTTTGAGACAGACACACATGATTCGGAATTTGTTAGAATACTCTATGTGCTTCACTTATATTGTTTTGAGAGTCTTAAACAGCATGGTAATTTTCTTTAATCATGAAATTAATCTTCCATATTGAGTTCATTAAATATCATGAGAAGTTAGATACTTGATAAGTGTTTTGAGATATGAAGGTGGTAATATTAGAGTGTGCTAGTTTAGTAATTGTGAAATTGAGAAATACTTGTGTTAAAGTTGGCAAGTCCCATAGCATGCACGTATGGTCAAAGTTGTGTAACAATTTTGACACATATGTGTTCTTTTATTGCTTTCCTTATGAGTGGCGGTCGGCGACGAGCGATGGTCTTTTCCTACCAATCTATCCCTCTAGGGGCATGCGTAGTAGTACTTTGCTTCGAGGGCTAATAAACTTTTGCAATAAGTATATGAGTTCTTTATGACTAATGTGAGTCCATGGATTATACGCACTCTCAACCTTCCACAATTTTCTAGCCTCCACGGTACCGTGCATTGCCCTGTCTCACATTGAGAGTTGGTGCAAACTTCGCCGGTGCATCCAAACCCCGTGATATGATATGCTCTATCACACATAAGCCTCCTTATATCTTCCTCAAAACAGCCACCATACCTACCTATTATGGCATTTCCATAGCCATTCCGAGATATATTGCCATGCAACTTTCCACCGTTCCGTTTATCATGACACGTTTCATCATTGCCATATTGCTTTGCATGATCATGTAGTTGACATCGTATTTTGTGGCAAATCCACTATTCATAATTTTTTCATACATGTCACTCTTGATTCATCGCATATCCCGGTACACCGCCGGAGGCATTCATATAGAGTCATATTTTGTTCTAAGTATTGAGTTGTAAGTAATAAAAGTGTGATGATCATCATTATTAGAGCATTGTCCCATGTGAGGAAAGGATGATGGAGACTATGATTCCCCCACAAGTCGGGATGAGATTCCGGACTAAATATAAAAAAAAGAGGCCAAAGAAAAAAAAGATAAGGACCAAAAAAATGAGAGAAAAAGAGAGAAGGGACAATGTTACTATCCTTTTCCACACTTCTGCTTCAAAGTAGCACCATGATTTTCATGATAGAGAGTCTCCTATGTTGTCACTTTCATATACTAGTGGGAATTTTTCATTATAGAACTTGGCTTGTATATTCCAATGATGGGCTTCCTCAAAATGCCCTAGGTCTTCGTGAGCAAGCAAGTTGGATGCACACCCACTTAGTTTCTTTTGTTGAGCTTTCATATATTTATAGCTCTGGTGCATCCGTTGCATGGCAATCCCTACTCCTCTCATTGACATCAGTTGATGGGCATCTCCATAGCCTATTGATTAGCCGCGTCAATGTCAGACTTTCTACCTTTTTGTCTTCTCTCATAACCCCCATCATTATACTTTACTCCACCCATAGTGCTATATCCATGGCTTGCGCTCATGTATTGCGTAAGATTTGAAAAGGCTGAAGCGCGTTAAATGTATGAACCAATTGCTCGGCTTGTCATCGGGGTTATGCATGATGAGAACGTTTGTGTGACAATATTGAAACATAGCCTAACTATATGATTTTGTAGGGATAAGCTTTCTTTGGCTATGTTATTTTGATAAGACATAATTGCTTGGTTAGCATGTTTGAAGTATTATTTTTTTATGTCAACATTAAACTTTTATCTCGAATCTTTTGGACCTAAATATTCATGCCACAATAAAAGATTTACATTAAGAAGTATGCCAAGAAGCATTCCACATCAAAAATTCTGTTTTTATCATTTACCTACTCGAGGACGAGCAGGAATTAAGCTTGGGGATGCTTGATACGTCTCCAATGTATCTATAATTTTTTATTGTTCCATGCTATTATATATTCTGTTTTGGATGTTTAATGGGCTTATTTATACACTTTTATATTAGTTTTGGGACTAACCTATTAACCGGAGGCCCAGCCCAAATTGCTATTTTTTGCCTATTTCAGAGTTTCGCAAAAAAAGAATATCAAACGGAGTCCCAACGGAATGAAACCTTCGGGAACGTGATTTATGGAACAAATGTGGTCCAGAGGACTTGGAGTGGACGTCAAGTAACAGACGAGGAGGCCCCGAGGTAGGGGCGCGCCTACCCCCCCCCCCCCGGGGGGCGCGCCCTCCACCCTCGTGGGCCCCTCGTGGCTCCACCGACCTACTTGTTCCTCCTATATATACCTACGTAGCCATCTTGGGGCCTTTTCCGGCGTCCTGCCGGAGGGGGCATTCATCACGGAGGGCTTCTACATCAACACCATAGCCTCTCCGATGATGTGTGAGTAGTTTACCTCAGACCTTCGGGTCCATAGTTATTGGCTAGATGGCTTCTTCTCTCTCTTTGGATCTCAATACAAAGTTCTCCTCGATTCTCTTGGAGATCTATTCGACGTAATCTTCTTTTGCGGTGTGTTTGTCGGGACCGATGAATTGTGGGTTTATGATCAAGATTATCTATGAACAATATTTGAATCTCCTCTGAATTCTTTTATGTATGATCGGTTATCTTTGCAAGTCTCTTCGAATTATCAGTTTGGTTTGGCCTACTAGGTTTATCTTTCTTGCAATGGGAGAAGTCCTTAGCTTTGGGTCCAATCTTGCGGTGTCCTTTCCCAGTGACAGCAGGGGCAGCAAGGCACGTATTGTATTGTTACCATCGAGGATAACAAGTTGGGGTTTATATCATATTGCATGAGTTTATCCCTCTACATCATGTTATCTTGCTTAAAGCATTACTCTGTTCTTATGAACTTAATACTCTAGATGCATGCTGGATAGCGGTCGATGTGTGGAGTAATAGTAGTAGATGCAGAACCGTTTCGGTCTACTTATCACGGATGTGATGCCTATATGCATGATCATACCTAGATATTCTCATAACTATGCTCAATTCTATCAATTGCTCGACAGTAATTCCTTCACCCACCGTAATACTTATGCTATCTTGAGAGAAGCCACTAGTGAAACCTATGGCCCCGGGGTCTATTTTCTATCATATTAATCTTCCAACACTTAGCTATTTCTATTGCCTTTTATTTTACTTTGCATCTTTATTTCTCTTTATCATAAAAATACCAAAAATATTATCTTATCATATCTATCAGATCTCACTCTCGTAAGTGACCGTGAAGGGATTGACAACCCCTTTATCGCGTTGGTTGCGAGGTTCTTATTTGTTTGTCTAGGTGCGTGGGACTCGAGCATAGCCTCCTACTGGATTGATACCTTGGTTCTCAAAAACTGAGGGAAATGCTTACGCTACTTTACTGCATCACCCTTTCCTCTTCAAGGGAAAACCAACGCAGTGCTCAAGAGGTAGCACACCACTAAAGTAATCACAACATACATACTATCAAAATATCGAACACATATCAAATTCACATGATTACCTGCAACATGGTTTCTCCCATGACCTCAAGAACAAAAGTAACTACTCACAAATGATAAACATGTTCATGATCAGAGGAGTATTAAATAGCATAATGGATCCGAATATATAATCTTCCACCAAATAAACCATATAGTAATCAACTACAAGATGTAATCAACACTACTAGTCACCCACAAGCACCAATCTATAGTTCCGGTAACAAGATTGAACATAAGAGATAAACTAGGGCTTGAGATGAGATGGTGTTGTTGAAGATGTCGATGGAGATTGCCCTTACCCAAGATGGGAGAGTTGTTGGTGATGATGAGGACGATGATTTCCCCCTCCAAGAGGGAAGTTCCCCCGGCGGGAATTGCTCCACCGGAGGGCAAAAGTGCTCCTGCCCAAGTTCCGCCTCGAGGCGGCGGCACTTAGTCCCGAAAGTCCTCCCCTTATTTTTTCTAGGTCAAAATGACTTATATACCGGAAGATGGGCACCGGAGGTGGGCCGAGGAGGGAACAACCCACCAGGGCGCGCCTGGGCTCCCTGGCGCGCCCAGGTGGGTTGTGCCCACCTGGTGGGCCCCCTCTGGTAGTTATTTGCTCCAATAATTCTTAAATATTCCATAAAAAATCTCCGTCAAGTTTCAGCTTGTTTGGAGTTGTGCAGAATAGGTGGTCTGGCGTAGCCTTTCCAGGTCCAGATTTCCACCTGCCGAAATTCTCCCTCTTGGTGTGTACCTTGCAAATTATGAGAGAAAAGGCATTAGAATTACTCCAAAAAGCATTATTATGGATAAAAACATCATAAATAACAGTAGGAAAACATGATGCAAAATGGACGTATCAACTCCCCCTAGCTTAGACCTCGCTTGTCCTCAAGCGAAAACCGAAATCGAAAAAAATGTCCACATGCTTTGAGAGAGAGGTGTCGATAAAAACAAAATACGGACATAGAAGCATCATGTTGATTATTATAACAGCAACAAAATTAAACATAGGACTTTTATCATAGAACTTTTATCATATACTACTCATGAATAAGTAATAGTTCATCACACAATCGAAGTATAAAGCAAAAACTCTATTAGAAACCAACAAACTATGTTCTCAGTCAACTTTGCAACTACAATTCATCATCTTTTCAGGAAGGGTCGCGTGTCGGAGCCTTTAGGCAAGTCCACATACTCAACCATCATATAGTCTTCTATGATTGCTAACACTCACCTCGTACCCATGAGCAAAACGTTTCAACTGGACACATAGAAAGATAGGGGCTTATAGTTTCGCCTCCCAACATATTCACCTCAAGGGTGATGTCAACAATAATAACTCATGCTATCTATATTCAACTGGACATATGTGCCTAGATCTTTCCTCACCACATGATGCTTGCCAAAGGAGAAAAATAAAAAGGAATAGAAGGAAAACTTTGACTCTTTGCATAAAAGTAAATACATAAAAGTAAAAGATAGGCCCTTCGCAGAGGGAAGCAGAGGTTGCCATGCGCTTATTTGTTTGTATGCTCAATCCCTTAGTGCAAAAGAACGTCATGTTTCATTGTCCCTTGTGATAGCGACCTTTATTATGCAGTCTGTCGCTTTTATTCTTCACCATCACAAGTTCGTGCAACGCTCAATTTTATCTTACACTAAATGATCTCACACTTTTAGAAGCAATTTTTATTGCCTTTTTGCACTAATGACAACTTACTTGAGGGATGTTGCTCAATCCCTAGGTAGGTATGGTGGACTCTTGAAAATGAGATTTGGGTTTAAGGGTTTTTGGATGCACAAGTAGTATCTCTACTTAGTGCGGAATTTTTGGCTAGCAACGATAGGGGGAAAGCACCACATGCTGAAGGATCTATGACAATATGACTTCTGTGTGAATATAAACAAACATAAACCATTACGTTGTCTTCCTTGTCCAACGTCAACAATTTTGGCATATAATATTTTGATGAGGGCTCACAATCACAAAAGATTTCTACGATAATATATTTATATGTGAATCTTCTCTTCCCTTATTAATTCTTTCATCAGTTGCATCATTGACTAATGCGATGTTTGTCAATCTCTAATAAAATTTTCTACTTATAATTTTCCTTATGTGGTGCTATCACCTACCATAGGATTAGTATATAATCTTATTGATTTATTCCTTTCCTTTTATTTATTTCTTTTCTCTTTTTCCTTTCTTATTTCTTTTCTTTATTTGCAACATGGAAGTAAAGAAAGCAAAAATTGACACTAAACTTTATTATATAACTTGCACACGATTACAAGGATAGATCACTAAGCAAACTCTCAAAGAAGAAAGGATCGAACTAAACTTTATTTCATCTAAAGCAAAAGATCGAACTAAAATAAGTAAAAGCAAAAGGATAGTGGGATGATACGATACCGGGGAACCTCCCCCAAGCTTGGCGGAAGCCAAGGGGAGTGCGCATACCCGATACTCAGTTCTCTTTGGTGGTGAAGAAGATGGTGGTGGTGATGAAGAAGAGATCTTGTCCTCATATTTCCATGGCAGTGGTCCACCATCATAAGAGGAGGAGTGAGCCTCACGGGTCCTGCAACTAGTAGCCAAACTCATACCTTTGAACCTCGCCTCATATTCAAAGACTTGGTTTTGGAGGTCATAGAATTGGCTTTGGAGAAAGTTGATTTGCTCGTTGAGGGTGAAGACGATGTCCTTCATGGGCTTGCCATCCACCTTGAGATCACGGGAAAGCTCCGTGATCATGAGGTGATTGGCATTGAGCCCACGCTCCACCATCCCCTTGCACCGGAAGACTTCCTGCTCCATGGCTTCAAGCCTGGCCTCCACGGTTCCCGTGCCCTTGGGTCCTTGCTCATCGTGGATGTACAGCACCCCCTCATGCATCTGGATGGTTTGAGGGTGCTGCACCACCTCCCGTAGATAAGGGTTGATAACGTTCTTGAAGAACTTGTCCTTGGAGGAGCTTGAAGAGGCCATGGTAGATGGGATCTGACAGAAAACAACAAGGAAAAAGGGATCAGAGGATTTTCTCCGTGATACGGTGATCAACAGGTTCGGGAAGTATATATAGATTGTTTATCTTGGAGGACAAGCATACAGGAGAAAAAACAGAGTACTGAAGGTGTCCCAGGTGGGCACAACCCACCTGGGCGCGCCAGGCAAGCCTGGCCTGCCCTAGTGTCTTCTGCCCACCAGGGGACGCTTCCTGGAAGTTTCTTTATTCCCAAAATTCTTAAATATTCCAAAACTAATAAAAAATAATTTTGCAGATTTTTCGGAGTCCGTTTACTTACCGTATCACGTACCTCCTTATTATCATGATTCTGGAGTGTTCCTGAAGGACTCTTTTATGGGTTCTTCCGGTGTCAAAGTTTGGATAATATTACTTTCAACGTTAAAAGGCGTACCTGAGATATAATGTTTTATTCGTTTCCCATTGACAACCTACGGGTTAGTACCTTCGGGATTATTTATTTTGATGGCTCCAGACCGGTAAACCTCCTCGATGACATATGGGCCTTCCCATTTTGAGAGGAGTTTTCCTGCAATGAATCTGAAACAAGAGTTGTACAAAAGAACATATTCACCTACTTTAAACTCACGCTTTTGAATTCTTTTGCCATGCCATCTTTTAACCTTTTCTTTGAATAATTTTGCATTTTCATAAGCTTGGGTTCTCCATTCATCTAGAGAGCTAATATCAAATAACCTCTTTTCACCGGCAAGTTTGAAATCATTATTGAGTTCTTTAACTGCCCAATATGCTTTATGTTCTAACTCAAGAGGCAAATGACAAGCTTTTCCATAAACCATTGTATAAGGAGACATACCCATAGGATTTTTATATGTCGTTCTATAAGCCCAAAGTGCATCATCAAATTTCTTAGACCAATTCTTCCTGGACCTATTAACAGTCTTTTGAAAAATTAAGTTTATTTCTCTATTACTAAGTTCAACTTCACCGCTAAACTGAGGATGATAGGGTGATGCAATTATATGGTTAACATCATACTTGGCAAGCATTTTACGGAAACCACCATGAATAAAGTGTGAACCACCATCAGTCATTAAATATCTAGGGACTCCAAACCTTGGAAAATAACTTCCTTAAGCATTTTAATAGAGGTGTTGTGATCAGCACTACTAGTTGGAATAGCTTCTACCCATTTAGTAACATAATCAATAGCAACCAGAATATGTGTATACCCATTAGAGGAAGGAAAAGGTCCCATGTAATCAAATCCCCAAAAGTCAAATGGTTCAACAGCAAGTGAATAATTCATGGGAATTTCTTGACGCTTACCAATATTACCTATTCTTTGACATTCATCACAAGATGAGACTAACTTATGGGCATCCTTGAAGAGAGTAGGCCAATAAAATCCAGACTGCAATACCTTGTGACCAGTTCTATCTCCAGCATGATGCCCTCCATAAGCTTCGGAGTGACATTTCCGTAGGATTTGTCCCTGTTCATGCTCAGGTACACAACATCTGATAATACCATCTACTCCTTCTTTATAAAGGTGTGGGTCATCCCAAAAGTAATGTCTTAAATCATAGAAGATTTTTTCTTTTGTTGGTATGTAAAGCTAGGTGGTAAATATTTAGCAACAATGTAATTAGCATAATCAGCATACCAAGGAGTACTATGAGCAACATTTATTGCAGCTAACTGCTCATCAGGAAAACTATCATCAATAGGCAGTGGGTCATCAAGCACATTTTCAAGCCTAGACAAATTATCAGCTACAGGGTTCTCAGCTCCTTTTCTGTCAATGATATGTAAATCAAATTCTTGTAACAAGGGAACCCAACGAATAAGTCTAGGTTTAGCATCTTTTTTTATAAGATACTTAATAGCAGCATGGTCTGTGTGAACAGTTACTTTAGAATCAACAATATAAGGTCTAAACTTATCACAAGCAAACACCATTGCTAAGAATTCTTTTTCAGTTGTAGCATAATTTCTTTGAGCACTGTCTAGAGTTTTACTAGCATAATGGATAACATTCAATTTCTTATCAACACTTTGTCCTAGAACAGCACCAACAGCATAATCACTAGCATCACACATAATTTCAAAAGGCAAGTTCCAATCAGGTGGCATTTTAGAAATTTTAGAAAAGTCTTTGATAAATCTCCTATAGAAACCAGCATGACCTAGGAAACTATGAATACCTTTTATATCTTTAGGACATGGCATTTTCTCAATTGCATCAACCTTAGCTTGGTCCACTTCAATACCTCTTTCAGAAATTTTATGACCCAAGACAATGCCTTCATTAACCATAAAGTGGCACTTCTCCCAATTCAAGACAAGATTTGTTTGTTCAGATCTCTGCAAAACTCGATCAAGATTGCTTAAACAATCATCAAAAGACTTCCGATAAACAGAAAAGTCATCCATGAAAACCTCAACAATCTTTTCACAAAAGTCAGAGAATATAGCAGTCATACATCTTTGAAAGGTAGCAGGTGCATTACATAAACCAAAAGGCATACGTCTATAAGCATAGGTTCCAAAAGGACAAATAAAAGTGGTCTTTTCTTGATCAGGTTGAGAAACATGTATTTGTGAAAAACCAAAATATCCATCAAGGAAGCAAAAATGTGTGTTCTTAGATAATCTTTCAAGCATTTGATCAATAAAAGGAAAAGGGTAATGATCTTTTCTAGTTGCTTTGTTTAATTTTCTATAATCGATTACCAATCTATAGCATGTAACAATTTTTTGTGGAATTAGTTCATTCTTATCATTAGAAACAACAGTAATACCTCCTTTCTTAGGGACACAATGAGCAGGACTTACCCATCTACTATCAGCTATGGGATAGATTATACCTGCTTTCAGAAGTTTTAATATTTCCGTTCTTACCACTTCTTTCATCTTCGAATTTAACTGACGTTGGTGATCAACAACGTGTTTAGCATCAGGTTCCATATTAATTTTGTGCTAACATAGAGTGGGACTAATGCCCTTTAAATCATCAAGAGTATATCCAATAGCAGCCCGGTGCTTCCTTTGAACTTTCAATAATCTTTCTTCTTCATGTTCTGAAAGGTTAACACTAATAATAACAGGATATTTCTTCTTTTCATCAAGATAAGCATATTTCAAAGTGTCTGGCAATTGTTTTAATTCAAACACAGGATCACCTTTAGGTGGAGGTGGACCTCCCAGAGTTTCAATAGGCAAGTTGTGTATAAGTAGAGGAAGTTGTCCAAAGAAATTTTTATCTATTTCATTTCTTTCATGCATATGTAAATCATTTTCATGGTCTAGCAAATATTGTTCTAAAGGATCAGTAGGTGGTACAGAAATAGAAGCAAGACAAATTAATTCATCCTTACTAGGAAATTCTTTTTCATGAAGATTTCTACTAAACTTGGAAAAACTAAACTCATGAGACTCATCACCAAAACTAACACCGACAGTTTGTTTCTTACAATCTATCTTAGCATTAACTGTGTTCAAGAAAGGTCTACCAAAAATAATGGGACAAAAGTCATCTTGTGGGGAACCAAGAACAAGGAAATCAATAGGGTATTTCATTTTCCCACACAAGACTTAAACATCTCTAACAATCCCAAATGGTGATATGGTGTCTCTATTAGCAAGTTTAATAGTAACATCTATTTCTTCTAACTCTGCAGGTGCTATGTCTTTCATAATTTCTTGATAAAGGTTGTAAGGAATAGCAATCACACTAGCACCCATGTCACATAAACCATGATAACAGTGATCTCCTATTTTAACTAAGATAACAGGCATGCCAACAACAGGTCTTTGTTTATCCTTTTTATCAGGTTTGGCAATTCTAGCAGCTTCTTCACAGAAGTAAATAACATGCACATCAATATCTTCTTCTAAGACATCTTTAACCATAGCAATGCTACGTTCTAATTTAATTTGTTCATCGGGTTTAGGTGTTTTAATATAGCTTTTGTTAACCACAGTTGAAACTTTAGCATGTTCCTTTATCCTAATAGGGAAAGGTGGTTTCTCTATATAAGCAGAAGGAACAACTGGATCAACATTATAAAGTATAGTTTCTTTTTTAACTGGTACCGGTTCTTTAATTTCTTCTTTAATAGGTGGGTGATATTTAAACCACTTCTCTTTAGGGAGTTCAACATGAGTAGCAAATGATTCACATAAGGAGGCTACTATCTCATAGTCAAGTCCATATTTAGTACTAAACTTTTGAAAAGCATCGGTATCCATAAAGATTTAACACGATCATACTTAAGTTTAATACCTAACTCTTTACCTTCGTTGAGTTCCCAATCTTCAGAGTTGCATTTAATTATTTCCAAAAGATCCCACTGGAATTCAATAGTCTTCTTCATAAAAGAACCAGCACAAGAAGTATCAAACATGGTTTGATCGTTACGAGAGAGCCGAGCATAAAAATTCTCGATAATAATTTCTCTTGAGAGCTCATGATTGGGGCATGAATATAACATTGACTTAAGCCTCCCCCAAGCTAGAGTGATACTTTCTCCTTCACGAGGCCAAAAATTATATATAATTCCGATCACGATGAACTAGATGCAAAGGATAAATTTTTTGGTGGAACTCCAATTTCAAACGATTCCAATTCCATGATCCAATATCATCGCATAGCCTATACCATGCCAATGCTTTTCCCTTCAAAGATAAAGGGATAACCTTCTTCATAAATTCATCCTTGGGTAAACCTGCAAGCTTAAACAATCCACAAATTTGTTCTACATATATCAAGTGCATATCAGGATGTTCGGTTCCATCTTCTGCATAAGGATTAGCTAGTAGTTGTTCTATCATACCCGAAGAATTTCATATTCAATATTTTCAGTAGGTGCAGTAGGTTGAGGGGTAGCTAATTGTGGTTCCGGACGAGGTGAAAATACCATGAACAAAACCCTCAAAGGATTGTTTTCCATAGTAACAAGTGACAATAAATTTCAGCACACTATATAAATGTTTCCTTACCAAATTCCACTTACCAAAGGCGCTTCACTCCCTGGCAACAGCGCCAAAAAATATCCTTGATGACCCACAAGTATAGGAGATCAATTGTAGATCTTTTTGATAAGTAAGAGTGTCGAACCCAACGAGGAGCAGAAGGAAATGCCAAGTAGTTTTTAGTAAGGTAATGTCTGCAGGTGCTGAAATTGTAAGTAGCGAAGTAGTTTGATAGCAAGATAATTTGTAACGAGCAAGTAACAATAGTAGTAATAAAAGTGCAGCAAGGTAGCCCAATCCTTTTGAGGCAAAGGACAGGCCAAAACGGTCTCTTATGATAAGCAAAGCGTTCTTGAGGGTACACGGGGATTTCATCTAGTCACTTTCATCATGTTGGTTCGATTTGTGTTCGCTACTTTGATAATTTGATATGTGGGTGGACCGGTGCTTAGGTTCTATTCTTACTTGAACAAACCTCCTACTTATGATTAACCCTCCCGCAAGCATCCGCAGCTACGAGAAAAGTATTAAGAATAAATTATAACCATAGCATTAAACTTCTGGATCCAATCGCTCCCTTACGGAATAGCGCATAAACAAGGGTTTAAGCTTCTGTCACTCTCGCAACCCATCATCTAATTGCTACTCCACAATGCATTCCCTTAGGCCCAAATATGGTGAAGTGTCATGAAGTCGACGTTCACATGACACCACTAAGGGAATCACAACATACATACTATCAAAATTTCGAAGACATATCAAATTCACATGATTACTTGCAACATGATTTCTCCCGTGACCTCAAGAAGAAAAGTAACTGCTCACAAATCATAAACATGATCATGATCAGAGGATTATTAAATAGCATAATGGATCTGAACATATAATCTTCCACCAAATAAACCATATAGTAATCAACTACAAGATGTAATCAACACAACTAGTCACCCACAAGCACCAATCTATAGTTCTGGTAACAAGATTGAACACAAGAGATGAACTAGGGTTTGAGATGAGATGGTGCTGTTGGAGATGTTGATGGAGATAGCCCTTCCCCAAGATGGGAGAGTTGTTGGTGATGATGAGGACGATGATTTCCCCCTCTGGGAGGGAAGTTCCCCCGGCGGAATTGCTCCGCTGGAGGGCAAAAGTGCTCCTGCCCAAGTTTCTAGAGGGGGCATGGCGCGCCCTGGTGGGTTGTGGCCTCCTTGGCCCACCTCCGGTGCCCATCTTCTGGTATATAAGTCATTTTTACCTAGAAAAAATAGAGAGAAGACTTTCCGGACGGAGCGCCGTCGTCTCGAGGCGGAACTTGGGCAAGAGCACTTTTGGCCTCCGGCGGAGCGATTCTGCCAGGGGAACTTCCCTCCCGGAGGGGGAAATCATCATCATCATGATCACCAACAACTCTCCCATTTTGGGGAGGGCAATCTCCATCAACATCTTCACCAGCATCATCTCATCTCAAACCCTAGCTCATCTCTTGTATTCAATCTTGTTACCGGAACTATAGATTGTTGCTAGGGGGTGACTAGTAGTGTTGATTACATCTTGTTGTTGATTACTATATGGTTTATTTGGTGGAAGATTATATGTTAAGATCCTTTATGCATATTAATACCCCTCTGATCATGAGCATGTTTATTGTTTGTGAGTAGTTACTTTGGTTCTTGAGGTCACGACATAAATCATGTTGCAAGTAATCATGTGAATTTGATATGTGTTCGATATTTTGATGGTATGTATGTTGTGATTCCCTAAGTGGTGTCATGTGAACGTCGACTACATGAAACTTCACCATATTTGGGCCTAAGGGAATGCATTGTGGAGTAGTAAATAGATGGTGGGTTGCGAGAGTGACAGAAACTTAAACCCCAGTTTATGCAATATTCCGTAAGGGACCGATTGGATCCTAGAGTTTAATGCTATGGTTAGAATTTATTCTTAATACTTTTCTCGTAGTTGCGGATGCTTGAGGGAGGTTAATCATAAGTAGGAGGTTTGTTCAAGTAAGAACAGCAGCTAAGCTCCGGTCCACCCACATATCAAATCATCAAAGTAGCGAACGCAAATCAGCAATTTGGGCTGGGCCTCCGGTTAATAGGTTAGTCCCAAAAATAATATAACAGTGTATAAATAAGCCCATTAAACATCCAAAACAGAATATATAATAGCATGGAACAATCAAAAATTATAGATACGTTGGAGACGTATCATGGTGTCATGTGAATGTCGACTACATGACACTTCATCATATTTGGGCCTAAGGGAATGCATTGTGGACTAGCAATTAGATGATGGGTTGCGAGAGTGACAGAAGCTTAAACCCCGGTTTATGCGCTATTCTGTAAGGGACCGATTGGATCCAAAAGTTTAATGCTATGGTTAGAATTTATTCTTAATACTTTTCTCGTAGTTGCGGATGCTTGCGGGAGGGTTAATCATAAGTAGGAGGTTTTTTCAAGTAAGAACAGCACCTAAGCACCGGTCCACCCACATATCAAATTATCAAATTAGCGAACACAAATCGAACCAACATGATGAAAGTGACTAGATGAAATCCCCGTGTACCCTCAAGAACGCTTTGCTCATTATAAGAGACTGTTTTGGCCTGTCCTTTGCCTCAAAAGGATTGGGCTACCTTGCTGCATACTTGTTCCTATTATCATTACTTGCTCGTCACAAATTATCTTGCTATCAAACTACTCAACTACTTACAATTTCAGCACTTGCACACATTACCTTACTGAAAACTACTTGCCATTTCCTTCTGCTCCTCATTGGGTTCGACACTCTTACTTATCGAAAAGAGCTACAATTGACCCCCTATACTTGTGGGTCATCAGGGCTATTTTCTGGCGCCCTTGCCGGGGAGTGAAGCGCCTTTGGTAAGTGGAATTCAGTAAGGAAACATTTATATAGTGTGCTGAAATTTATTGTCACTACTTACTATGGAAAACAATCCTTTGAGGGGTTTGTTTGGGGTGTCTTCACCTCGTCCGGAACCACAATTAATTGCCCCTCAACTTACTGCGCCTACTGAAAATATTGAATATGAAATTCCTTCGGGTATGATAGAACAACTTGTAGCTAATCCTTATGTGGGAGATGGAACCGAACATCCTGATATGCACTTGATATATGTGGAACAAATTTGCGGATTGTTTTAGCTTGCAGGTTTACCCGAAGATGAGGTGATGAAAAAGGTTTTCCCTTTATCCTTGAAGGGAAAAAAATTAGCATGGTATAGGCTATGCGACGATATTGGATCATGGAATTGGAATCGTTTAAAATTGGAGTTCCATCAAAAAAATTCCTATGCATCTAGTTCATCGTGATCGGAATTATATATATAATTTTTAGCCTCGTGAAGGAGAAAGTATCGCTCTAGCTTGGGGGAGGCTTAAGTCAATGTTATATTCATGCCCCAATCATGAGCTCTCAAGAGAAATTATTATTCAGAACTTTTATGCTCGGCTTTCTCGTAATGATCAAACCATGCTGGATACTTCTTGTGCTAGTTCTTTTATGAAGAAAACTATTGAATTTCGGTGGGATCTTTTGGAAAGAATTAAACGCAAATCTGAAGATTGGGAACTCGACGAAGGTAAAGAGTCAGGTATTAAGCTTAAGTATGATTGTGTTAAATCTTTTATGGATACCGATGCTTTTCAAAAGTTTAGCACTAAATATGGACTTGACTCTGAGATAGTAGCCTCCTTTTGTGAATCATTTTCTACTCATGTTGAACTCCCTAAAGAGAAGTGGTTTAAATATCACTCACCCATTAAAGAAGAAATTAAAGAACCGGTACCAGTTAAAGAAGAAACTATACTTTATAATGTTGATCCAGTTATTCCTACTGCTTATATTGAGAAACCTCCTTTTCCTGTTAGGATAAAGGAACATGCTGAAGCTTCAACTGTGGTTAACAAAAGCTCTGTTAGAACACCTAAACCAGGTGAAAAAATTAGAGTTGAACCTAATATTGCTACGGTTAAAGATCTCTTAGAAGAAGATGTGGATGGGCATGTTATCTACTTCTGTGCAGAAGCTGCTAGAATTGACAAACCCAAAAAAAGGGATGAAAATAGACCAGTTGTTGGCCTGCCTGTCATTTCAGTTAAAATAGGAGATCACTATTATCATGGTTTATGTGACATGGGTGCTAGTGTGAGTGCTATTCCTTACAAATTATATCAATAAATTAGGGAAGACATAGCACCTACAGAGTTAGAAGACATAGGTGTTACTATTAAACTTGCAAATAGAGACACCATATCACCTTGTGGGATTATTAGAGATGTTGAAGTCTTGTGCAGGAAAATAAAATACCCTACTGATTTTCTTGTTCTCGGTTCCCCACAAGATGACTTTTGTCCCATTATCTTTGGTAGACCTTTCTTGAACACAGTTAATGCTAAGATAGATTGCCACAAACAAACAGTGGGTGTTAGTTTTGGTGATGAGTCTCATGAGTTTAATTTTTCCAAGTTTAGTAGAAACCATCATGAAAAAGAATTGCCTAGTAAGGATGAATTAATTGGTCTTGCTTCTATTGATATGCCACCTACTGATCCTTTAGAGAAATACTTGCTAGACCATGAAAATGATTTACAAATGCATGAAAGAAATGAAATACATAATATTTTCTTAGAACAACGTCCTCTACTTAAAAGGAATTTGCCTATTGAAAATCTAGGAGGTCCTCCTCCACCTAAAGGTGATCCTGTGTTTGAATTAAAACAATTGCCAGACACTTTGAAATATGCTTATCTTGATGAAAAGAAAATATATCCTGCTATTATCAGTGCTAACCTTTCAGAACATGAAGAAGAAAGATTATTGAAAGTTCTAAGGAAGCACCGAGCTGCTATTGGATATACTCTTGATGATTTAAAGGGCATTAGTCCCACTCTATGTCAGCACAAAATTAACATGGAACCTAATGCTAAACCAGTTGTTGATCATCAACGTCGACTAAATTCGAAGATGAAAGAGGTGGTAAGAACGAAAATATTTAAACTTCTGGAAGCAGGTATAATTTATCCTATAGCTGATAGTAGATGGGTAAGTCCTGCTCATTGTGTCCCTAAGATGGGAGGTATAACTGTTGTTCGTAATGATAAGAACGAACTTATTCCACAAAGAATTGTTACAGGCTACAGAATGGTAATTGATTTTAGAAAATTAAATAAAGCAACTAGAAAAGATCATTACCCTTTGCCTTTTATTGATCAAATGCTTGAAAGATTATCTAAGCAAACACACTTTTGCTTCCTTGACGGATATTCCTGCTTTTCACAAATACCTGTTTCTCAACCTGATCAAGAAAAGACCACTTTTATTTGTCCTTTTGGAACCTATGCTTATAGACGTATGCCTTTTGGTTTATGTAATGCACCTGCTACCTTTCAAAGATGCACGATGGATATATTCTCGGACTTTTGTGAAAATATTGTTGAGGTTTTCATGGGTCACTTCTCTGTTTATGGGAAGTCTTTTGATGATTGTTTAAGCAATCTTGATCGAGTTTTGCAGAGATGTGAACAAACAAATCTTGTTTTGAATTGGGAGAAGTGCCACTTTATGGTTAATGAAGGCATTGTCTTGGGTCATAAAATTTCTGAAAGAGGTATTGAAGTGGACCAAGCTAAAGTTGATGCAATTGAGAAAATGCCATGTCCCAAGGACATCAAATGTATCTGTAGTTTCCTAGGTCATGTTGGTTTCTATAGAAGATTTATCAAAGACTTTTCTAAAATTTCTAGGCCTCTTACTAATCTTTTGGAAAAGGATATTCATTTTATTTTTGATGATGATTGTCTGGAAGCCTTTGAAACACTCAAGAAAGCTTTAATCTCTGCACCTATAGTTCAACCACCTGATTGGAACTTGCCTTTTGAAATTATGTGTGATGCTAGTGATTATGCTGTTGGTGCTGTTCTAGGACAAAGAGTTGATAAGAAATTGAATGATATCCATTATGCTAGTAAAACTCTAGACAGTGCTCAAAGAAACTATGCTACAACTGAAAAAGAATTCTTAGCAGTGGTGTTTGCTTGTGATAAGTTTAGACCTTATATTGTTGATTCTAAAGTAACTGTTCACACAGACCATGCTGCTATTAAATATCTTATGGAAAAGAAAGATGATAAACCTAGACTTATTCGTTGGGTTCTCTTGTTACAAGAATTTGATTTTGCATATTATTGATAGAAAGGGAGCTGAGAACCCCGTAGCTGATAACTTGTCTAGGCATGAAAATGAGCTTGATGACCCACTACCTATTGATGATAGTTTTCCTGATGAGCAGTTAGCTGCAATAAATGTTTCTAATAGTACTCCTTGGTATGCTGACTATGCTAATTACATTGTTGCTAAATATTTACCACCTAGCTTTACTTACCAACAAAAGAAAAAATTCTTCTATGATTTAAGACATTACTTTTGGGATGACCCACATCTTTATAAAGAAGGAGTAGATGGTATTATTAGGTGTTGTGTACCTGAGCATGAACAGGGACAAATCCTATGGAGGGCATCATGCTGGAGATAGAACTGGTCACAAGGTATTGCAATCTGGATTTTATTTGCCTACTCTCTTCAAGGATGCTCGTAAGTATGTCTCATCTTGTGATGAATGCCAAAGAATAGGTAATATCGGTAAGCGTCGAGAAATGCCTATGAATTATTCACTTGCTGTTGAACCATTTGATATTTGGGGATTTGACTATATGGGACCTTTTCTTTCCTCTAATGGGTATACACATATTTTGGTTGCTGTTGATTATGTTACTAAATGGGTAGAAGCTATTCCAACTAGTAGTGCTGATCACAACACCTCTATTAAAATGCTGAAGGAAGTTATTTTCCCAAGATTTGGAGTCCCTAGATATCTAATGATTGATGGCGGTTCACACTTTATTCATGGTGCTTTTCGTAAAATGCTTGCTAAGTATGATGTTAACCATAGAATTGCATCACCCTATCATCCCCAGTCTACTGGTAAAGTTGAACTTAACAATAAAGAAATAAAATTAATTTTGCAAAAGACTGTTAATAGGTCCAGGAAGAATTGGTCTAAGAAATTAGATGATGAACTTTGGGCTTATAGAACATCATATAAAAATCCTATGGGTATGTCTCCTTCTAAAATGGTTTATGGAAAAGCTTGTCATTTGCCTCTTGAGTTAGAACATAAAGCATATTGGGCAGTTAAAGAACTCAACTATGATTTCAAACTTGCTGGTGAAAAGAGGCTATTTTATGTAAGCTCATTAGATGAATGGAGAACCCAAGCTTATGAAAATGCAAAGTTACTCAAAGAAAAAGTTAAAAGGTGGCATGACAAAAGAATTCAAAAACATGAGTTTAAAGTTGGAGAGTATGTTCTTTTGTACAACTCTCGTTTCAAATTGTTTGCAGGCAAACTCCTCTCAAAATGGGAAGGCCCCTATGTCATCGAGGAGGTTTACCGGTCTGGAGCCATCAAAATAAATAATTTCGAAGCCACTAACCCGAAGGTTCTCAACGGGCAACGAATAAACATTTTATCTCAGGTACGCCTATTAATGTTGAAAGTAATATTGTCCAAACTTTGACACCGGAAGAAGACATAAAAGAGTCCTTCCGGAACACTCCAGAATCGTCAAAATAAGGAGGTACGTGATACGGTAAGTAAACGGACTACGAAAAATCCGCAAAAATATTTTTTGTGAGTTTTTCAATATTTTAGAATTTTGGAAATAAAGAAACTCCCAGGAAGCGTCCCCTGGTGGGCAAAAGACACCAGGGCGCGCTAGGCGCCAGGCATGCCTGGCACGCCCACTGTGTTGTGCCCACCTGGGGCACCTTCCGGACTCCGTTTTTCTTCTGTATACTTGTCCTGCAAGATAAAAATTCTATTTATACTTCCCGAACTTGTTAACCACCATATCGCGAAGAAATCCTCTGTTCCCTTTTCTTACTGTTTCCGGACAGATTTATCAAGCAAGTATCATGTCTTCCTGCTCCTCCAACCACATGGAAGAAGATACTTGGCTGATGAAGATCGAGACGAAGCGGGAGGAGCCTACGGACACCACCAAAGGAGAACTGAGTATGGGGTATGGGCACTCCCCTTGGCTTCCGCCAAGCTTGGGGGAGGTGCCCCGGTATCGTATCATCCCACTATCTTTTTGCTTTTACTTATCTTAGTTCAATCTTTTGCTTAGATGAATAAAGTTTAGTTTGATCTTTTCTTCTTTGAAAGTCTGCTTAGTGATCTATCTTTTTTAGCGTGTGCAAGTTATATAATAAAGTTAGTTCGAGTTTTTACTTTCTTTACTTTCATGTTGCAAATAAAGAAAAGAAACAAAGAAAGAAAGTAAACAAAAGAAAGGAAATAAATCAATAAGATCATATAATAATCCTATGGTAGGTGATAGCACCACATAAGGAAAAGTATGAGTAAGAAAATTTTATTAGAGATTGACAAACATAGCCTTAGTCAATGATGCAACTCATGAAAGAATTAATAAGGGAAGAGAAGATTCACATATAAATATACTATTCTAGAAATCTTTTGTGATTGTGAGCCCTCATCAAAATATTATATGCCAAAATTGTTGTCGTTGGACAAGGAAGACAACTTAATGGTTTATGTCTGTTTATATTCACATAGAAGTCATATTGTCATAGATCCTTCAACATGTGGTGCTTGCCCCTATCTTTGCTAGCCAAAAATTCCGCACTAAGTAGAGATACTACTTGTGCATCCAAAAACCCTTAAACCCAAATCTTTTTCAAGTGTCCACCATACCAACCTAGGTATTGAACCAGATCCCTCAAGTAAGTTGTCATCGGTGCAAAAAGGCAATAAAAATTGCTTCTAAATATGTGAGATCTTCTAGTGTAAGAGAAAATTGAGCGTTGCACGAACTTGGATGACAAAGAATAAAAGCGACAGACTGCATAATAAACGTCATCTTAAGGGGCAATGTAACGTGACGTTCTTTTGCACTAAGGGGTTGAGCATGCAAACAAATAAGCGCATGGCCACCTCTGCTTCCCTCTGCGAAGGGCCTATCTTTTACTTTTATGTACTTACTTTTATGCAAAGAGTCAAAGTCTTCCTTCTATTCCTTTTATTTTTCTCCTTTGGCAAGCATCATGTGGTGAGGAAAGATCTAGGCACATATGTCCAGTTGAATATAGATAGCATGAGTTATTATTGTTGACATCACCATTGAGGTGAGCATGTTGGGAGGCGAAACTATAAGCCCCTATCTTTCTATGTGTCCGGTTGACACGTTTTACTCATGGGTATGAGGTGAGTGATAGCAATCATAGAAGACTATATGATGGTTGAGTATGTGGACTTGCTTAAAAGGTTCCGACACGTGACCCTTCCTGAAAAGATGATGAATTGTAGTTGCAAAGTTGACTGAGAACATAGTTTGTTGGTTTCTAATAGAGTTTTTGCTTTATACTTCGATTGTGTGAAGAACTATTACTTATTCATGAGTAGTATATGATAAAAGTTCTATGATAAAAGTCCTATGTTTAATT
Organism: Aegilops tauschii subsp. strangulata; assembly: GCF_002575655.3. Taxonomy (NCBI): domain Eukaryota; kingdom Viridiplantae; phylum Streptophyta; class Magnoliopsida; order Poales; family Poaceae; genus Aegilops; species Aegilops tauschii. The sequence goes on from NC_053039.3 coordinate 54,059,250, forward strand.
TTGTTGCTGTTATAATAATCAACATGATGCTTCTATGTTCGTATTTTGTTTTTATCGAAACCTCTCTGTCAAAGCATGTGGACATGTTTTTCGATTTCGGTTTTCGCTTGAGGACAAGTGAGGTCTAAGCTTGGGGGAGTTGATACGTCCATTTTGCATCATGTTTTCTTACTGTTATTTACAATGTTTTTATCCATAATAATGCTTTTTGGAGTAATTCTAATGCCTTTTCTCTCATAATTTGCAAGGTACACACCAAGAGGCAGAATTCTGGTAGCTGGAAATTTGGACCTGAAAAAGCTACGTCAGGCCACCTATTTTGCACAACTCCAAATGAGCTGAAACTCCATGAGGATTTTTTATGGAATATTTAAGAAATACTGGAGCCAATAAACACCAGAGGGGGCCACAAGGTGGGCACAACCCACCTGGGCGCGCCAGGCCCCCCTGGCGCGCCCTGGTGGGTTGTGGCCTCCTCGGCCCACCTCCGGTACCCATCTTCTGGTATATAAGTCATTTTTACCTAGAAAAAATAGAGAGAAGACTTTCCGGACGGAGCGCCGTCGTCTCGAGGCGGAACTTGGGCAGGAGCACTTTTGCCCTCCGGCAGAGCGATTCTGCCGGGGGAACTTCCCTCCCAGAGGGGGAAATCATCGTCATCATAATCACCAACAACTCTCCCATCTTGGGGAGGGCAATTTCCATCAACATCTTCACCAGCACCATCTCATCTCAAACCCTAGTTCATCTCTTGTATTCAATCTTGTTACCGGAACTATAGATTGTTGCTAGGGGGTGACTAGTAGTGTTGATTACATCTTGTAGTTGATTACTATATGGTTTATTTGGTGGAAGATTATATGTTCAGATCCATTATGCTTATTAATATCCCTCTAATCATGAGCATGTTTATTGTTTGTGAGTAGTGACTTTCGTTCTTGAGGTCACGGGATAAATCATGTTGCAAGTAATCATGTGAATTTGATATGTGTTCGATATTTTGATGGTATGTATGTTGTGATTCCCTTAGTGGTGTCATGTCAACGTCGAATACATGACACTTCACCATATTTGGGCCTAAGGGAATGCATTGTGGAGTAGTAAATAGAATGTGGGTTGTGAGAGTGACAGAAACTTAAACCCCAGTTTATGCACTATTCCGTAAGGGACCGATTGGTTCCTAGAGTTTAATGCTATGGTTAGAATTTATTCTTAATACTTTTCTCGTAGTTGCGGATGTTTGTTGGAGGGCTAATCAGAAGTAGGAGGTTTGTTCAAGCAAGAACAGCACCTAAGCACCGGTCCACCCACATATCAAATTATCAAAGTAGCGAACGCAAATCGAACCAACATGATGAAAGTGACTAGATGAAATTCGCATGTACCCTCAAGAACGCTTTCCTCATTATAAGAGACCGTTTTGGCCTTTCCTTTGCCTCAAAAGGATTGGGCTACCTTGCTGCATACTTGTTCCTATTATCGTTACTTGCTCGTCACAAATTATCTTGCTATCAAACTACTCAACTACTTGCAATTTCAGCACTTGCAGACATTACCCTACCAAAAACTACTTGCCATTTCCTTCTGCTCCTCGTTGGGTTCGACACTCTTACTTATCGAAAAGAGCTACTATTGACCCCCTATACTTGTGGGTCATCAAGCTCCATCCCGAAAGTCCTCCCCTTATTTTTTTTAGGTCAAAATGACTTATATACCAGAAGATGCGCACCGAAAGTGGGCCGAGGAGGGCACAGCCCACCAGGGCGCGCCTCGGCTCCCTGGCGCACCCAGGTGGGTTGTGCCCACCTGGTGGGCCCCTTCTGGTAGTTATTTGCTCCAATAATTCTTAAATATTCCATAAAAAATCTCCGTCAAGTTTCAGCTTGTTTGGAGTTGTGAAGAATAGGTGGCCTGACGTAGCTTTTCCAGGTCCAGATTTCCAACTGCCGGAATTCTCCCTTTTGGTGTGTACCTTGCAAATTATGAGAGAAAAAGCATTAGAATTACTCCAAAAAGCATTATATGGATAAAAACATCATAAATAACAGTAAGAAAACATGATGAAAAATGGACGTATCACCGGCCGTGCCACGTAATTATCTCGCAGGTGCTCTCCGGGCCCGCCCAACTTTCACATCAACTCGCGGGTACCCCTTAGGGCCCACCCAACTTCACAATCCTCTCAAGTAAAGTTTGGGTAACCATGTGTCCAAAACAACAAGGGGAATCCGAGGAATCACCCTCGATGGAATTCAGTTGATGTAATCGTCAAGGTGAATGTATGAGGAATCACCCTCGAGGTTCTCACTTGAGGTGTTGCACGATCGAGATGTATTGGGAGTGGTGAAGGAGGAATCACCCTCAATGACCAGGACCAAATAGCTACACTACAGAGATCTCATCAGAAGTGATGTACGAGGTATCACCCTCGGCACTTGATAGTAGATCTACAGAGTCGTACAAGAAAAGGGGGGTGAAGTGATGTGTCGGGCTCTGGACGTCGATCACGTCGGTTGAGTCATCAGTCATCATGCCGAGGTAATTGGGACAAGGTGAGGGGTCACTTGTGGATCAATAGCCAACCTATACTAAGCATTTTAGGATAAGCAAGTAAGGTACAACAAAAGTTACAAAAGCTGGCTATGCATCAGATAGGATCAATCAAGTACAGAGCAAAATCTAATGCAAGCATGAGAGAGAATGAACTGGGCGATATCGGAATGATCAAGGGGGTTTGCTTGCCTGGAAGCTCTGCTGAAAGGGAAGGAGGGTCGTCGGTGACGTAGACGATCACAGTGGCATCGACAGCGGTCTCAGGGTCTACCGGAGAGAAGAGGGGGAAGAAACAGTAAATACAAGCAAACAGATGCATTACTAAGCATGACATGACGATACGCGGTGCTAGGGTGTTCTAACGCAGGGCTACACGGTACCGGCGAATGGGGTAAACATCCGGGAATGTTTTCCCGGTGTTTGGCATTTTCAGACAGATGAAACGGAGGGGGCGGTTCCATGCTCGCTATGCTAGGGTCACGTGATAGATGAACAGAGAGCGTATTTAGATTCGTCATATTTTTGTGAGAAACTTTCATGTACAAAGTATTTTCATCCGAGCTATGGTTATTTTTAAATTAATTTACAAAAATTTAAACATTTTTGGATTTAAAAATTTTAATTTAAATGGAAAACATGATTATGACATCATCATGACATCAGCATGACGTCATCAGTCAACCAGTCTTTAACTAGTCAAACTGACCCGTGGGGCCCACTGTCATTGACATGGTTTAATTAAACATATAATTTGGTTAATCAATAGGTTTAATTAAGTTAATTAATTAATATTCTATTTAAATGCATTTTTATTTTCGTTTTCGTTTACGTTTATCTCCAGGGGCTGGGCCCCTGTGGTCAGCGAGCCAGCCGGCCCCAGGCTGGGCTCACGACGCACGCATGTGCGGCGACCACAAAGCCCCGGCCCGGGCGGCCAGCGAAAGGGAGGTGGCCGGCGCACGCGGGGCTACGCCCGAGGCCACGGCCAGGAAGGGGCGGGCGAGCAGGCAGGGGGCTGATACGTCTCCAACGTATCTATAATTTTTTTTGTTCCATGCTATTATATTATCATTCTTGGATGTTTTACAATAATTTTATATCATTTTTTGGTACTAACCTATTGACATAGTGCCAAGTGTCCGTTGTTGTTTTTCTGCATGTTTTTTACATCGCATGAAATCAATACCAAACGGAGTCCAAACGCAACGAAACTTTTTGTGGATTTTTTGGACCAGAAGACATCCAGTGGGCCAGAGAAGCGCATGGGGGGTGCTCGAGGGGAGCACAACCCTCCAGGGCACGCCTGGAGGCCTAGGCGCGCCCTGGTAGGTTGTGCCCACCTCGGGTGCCTCCCGAACTGACTCTTTGCTCTATAAATACCCCAATATTCCAGAAACCCTAGGGGAGTCGACGAAAATAAATTCCAGCCGCCACAGAGTCCAGAACCACCAGATCCAATATAGACACCATCACGGAGGGGTGCATCATGTCCATTGGTGCCTCTCCGATGATGCGTGAGTAGTCTCTTGTAGACCTACGGGTCCGTAGTGTTGGGGAACACAGTATTTCAAAACATTTACCTACGATCACGCAAGATCTATCTAGGAGATGCATAGCAACGAGACGGGAGAGTGTGTCCATGTACCCTCGTACACCGAAAGCGGAAGCGTTTAGTAATGCAGTTGATGTAGTCGAACGTCTTCACGATCCAACCGATCCAAGTACCGAACGTACGGCACCTCCGTGATCTGCACACGTTCAGCTTGATGACGTCCCTCGAGCTCTTGATCCAGTTGAGGACGAGGGAGAGTTCCGTTAGCATGACGGCATGGCGACGGTGATGATGAAGTTACCGGCGCAGGGCTTCGCCTAAGCACTACGACGATATGACTGAGGTGTTAAACTGTGGAGGGGGGCACCGCACACGGCTAAGAGAAGACTTGTTGTGCCTTTGGGTGCCCCATCCCCCGTATATAAAGGAGGGGGGAGGAGGCGGCCGGCCTAGGGGGCGCGCCAAAGAGGGGAGTCCAACTAGGATTGGGGAAAGAGGGAAAGGAGAGGAATAGGAGAAGGAAAGAGGGGTTACCCCCTCCCTAGTCCAATTCGGCCTCCCTGTAGGGAGGGGGCGCGGCCACCCCTTGTGGGTTGCCTCCCCTCTCCCCTATGGCCCATGTAGGCCCACTATTCCCCCGGGGGATTCCGGTAACCCCTCGGTACTCCGAAAAAATGCCCGAATCATTCGGAATCATTCCGATGTCCGAATGCAACCTTCCAATATATCATTCTTTATGTCTCGACCATTTCGAGACTCCTCGTCATGTCCGTGATCTCATCCGGGACTCCGAACAAACTTGGGTCATCAAATCACATAATACAAATCGTCATCGAACGTTAAGCGTGCGGACCCTACGGGTTCGAGAACTATGTAGACATGACCGATACACATCTCCGGTCAATAACCAATAGCGGAACCGGGATGCTCATATTGGTTCCTACATATTCTACGAAGATCTTTATCGGTCAAACCTCATAACAACATACGTCATTCCCTTTGTCATCAGTATGTTACTTGCCCGAGATTCGATCATCGGTATCATGATACCTAGTTCAATCTCGTTATCGGCAAGTCTCTTTACCCATTCCGTAATGCATCATCGCGCAACTAACTCATTAGTCACATTGCTTGCAAGGCTTATAGTGATGTGCATTACCGAGAGGGCCTAGAGATACCTCTCCGATACTCGGAGTGACAAATCCTAATTTTGATCTATGCCAACTCAACGAACACCTTCGGAGACACATGTAGAGCATCTTTATAATCACCCAGTTACGTGTTGGAAATATGCCCTAGAGGCAATAATAAATGGTTATTATTATATTTCTTTGTTCATGGTAATTGTCTATTGTTCATGCTATAATTGTGTTATCCGGAAATCGTAATGCATGTGTGAATACATAGACCACAACGTGTCCCTAGTAAGCCTCTAGTTGACTAGCTCGTTGATCAACAGATAGTCATGGTTTCCTGACTATGGACATTGGATGTCATTGATAACGGGATCACATCATTAGGAGAATGATGTGATGGACAAGACCCAATCCTAAGCATAGCATAAAAGATCGTGTAGTTTCGTTTGCTAGAGCTTTTCCAATGTCGAGTATCTATTCCTTAGACCATGAGATCGTGCAACTCCCGGATTCCGTAGGAGTACTTTGGGTGTGCCAAACGTCACAACGTAACTGGGTGACTATAAAGGTGCACTACGGGTATCTCCGAAAGTGTCTGTTGGGTTGGCACGGATCGAGACTGGGATTTTTCACTCCATATGACGGAGAGGTATCTCTGGGCCCACTCGGTAATGCATCATCATAATGAGCTCAATGTGACTAAGGAGTTAGTCACGGGATCATGCATTACGGTATGAGTAAAGAGACTTGCCGGTAACGAGATTGAACAAGGTATTGGGATACCGACGATCGAATCTCGGGCAAGTAACATACCGATTGACAAAGGGAATTGTATACGGGATTGATTGAATCCTCGACATCGTGGTTCATCCGATGAGATCATCGTGGAACATGTGGGAGCCAACATGGGTATCCAGATCCCGCTGTTGGGGGTCTACACACTTAAGGTTCGGTGACGCTAGGGTTGTAGAGATATGAGTATGCGGAAACCCGAAAGTTGTTCGGAGTCCCGGATGATATCCCGGACGTCACGAGGAGTTCCGGAATGGTCCGGAGGTGAAGAATTATATATCGGAATTCCAGTTTCGGCCACCGGGAAAGTTTCGGGGGTTATCGGTATTGTACCGGGACCACCGGAAGGGTCCCGGGGGTCCACCGGGTGGGGCCACCTGTCCTGGAGGGCCCCATGGGCTGAAGTGGGAAGGGAACCAGCCCTTAGTGAGCTGGGGCGCCCCCCATGGGCCTCCCCCTGCGCCTAGGGTTGGAAACCCTAGGGTGGGGGGCGCCCCACTTGACTTGGGGGGTAAGTTACCCCCCTTGGCCGCCCCCCCCATGTAGATGGGTCTTGGCCGGCGCCCCCCCCCCTCCCAGGGGGCCTATATAAAGGGGGAGGGAGGGCAGCAGTATTATAGCCTTGGGCGCCTCCCTCCTCCCCTGCTACACCTCTCCCTCTCGCAGAAGCTCGGCGAAGCCCTGCCGAGATCCCGCTACATCCACCACCACACCGTCGTGCTGCTGGATCTCCATCAACCTCTCCTTCCCCCTTGCTGGATCAAGAAGGAGGAGACGTCGCTGCACCGTACGTGTGTTGAACGCGGAGGTGCCGTCCGTTCGGCACTCGGTCATCGGTGATTTGAATCACGGCGAGTACGACTCCATCAACCACATTCATTGGAACGCTTCCGCTCGCGATCTACAAGGGTATGTAGATGCACTCCTTTCCCCTCGTTGCTAGTATACTCCATAGATGGATCTTGGTGAGCGTAGAAAAATTTTAAAATTCTGCTACGATCCCCAACAGTGGCATCATGAGCCAGGCCTATGCGTAGTTACTATGCACGAGTAGAACACAAAGTAGTTGTGGGCATTGATGTTGCCAATTCTTCTTGCTGCTACTAGTCTTATCTTGTTTCGGCGGTATTGTGGGATGAAGCGGCCCGGACCGACCTTACACGTACGCTTACGTGAGACAGGTTCCACCGACTGACATGCACTAGTTGCATAAGGTGGCTAGCGGGTGTCTGTCTCTCCTACTTTAGTCGGAACGGATTCGATGAAAAGGGTCCTTATGAAGGGTAAATAGAAATTGGCAAATCACGTTGTGGTTTTACGTAGGTAAGAAACGTTCTTGCTAGAAACCTATACAAGCCACGTAAAAACTTGCAACAACAATTAGAGGACGTCTAACTTGTTTTTGCAGCAAGTGCTATGTGATGTGATATGGCCGGAAGATGTGATGAATGATATATGTGAGGTATGAGATTGATCATATTCTTGTAATAGGAATCACGACTTGCATGTCGATGAGTATGACAACCGGCAGGAGCCATAGGAGTTGTCTTTATTATTTTGTATGACCTGCGTGTCATTGAATAACGCCATGTAAATTACTTTACTTTGTTGCTAAACGCGTTAGCCATAGAAGTAGAAGTAATCGTTGGCGTGACAACTTCATGAAGACACAATGATGGAGATCATGATGATGGAGATCATGGTGTCATGCCGGTGACGAAGATGATCATGGTGCCCCGAAGATGGTGATCAAAGGAGCATAATGATATTGGCCATATCATGTCACTATTTGATTGCATGTGATGTTTATCATGTTTTGCATCTTATTTGCTTAGAACGACGGTAGTAAGTAAGATGATCCCTTATAATAATTTCAAGAAAGTGTTCCCCCTAACTGTGCACCGTTGCGAAGGTTCGTTGTTTCGAAGCACCACGTGATGATCGGGTGTGATAGATTCTAACGTTCGCATACAACGGGTGTTGACGAGCCTAGCATGTACGGACATGGCCTCGGAACACACGCAATACACTTAGGTTGACTTGACGAGCCTAGCATGTACAGACATGGCCTCGGAACACGGAGGACCGAAAGGTCGGGCATGAGTCGTATAGAAGATACGATCAACATGGAGATGTTCACCGATCTTGACTAGTCCGTCTCACGTGATGATCGGACACGGCCTAGTTAACTCGGATCATGTTTCACTTAGATGACTAGAGGGATGTCTATCTGAGTGGGAGTTCATTGAGTAATTTGATTAGATGAACTTAATTATCATGAACTTAGTCTAAAATCTTTACACTATGTCTTGTAGATCAAATGGCCCACGTTGTCCTCAACTTCAACGCGTTCCTAGAGAAAACCAAGCTGAAAGATGATGGCAGTAACTATACGGACTGGGTCCGGAACCTGAGGATCATCCTCATAGCTGCCAAGAAAGATTACGTCTTAGAAGCACCGCTAGGTGAAGCACCAATCCCAGAGAACCAAGACGTTATGAACGCTTGCCAATCACGTGCTGATGATTACTCCCTCGTTCAGTGCAGCATGCTTTACAGCTTAGAACCGGGTCTCCAAAAGTGTTTTGAGAAACATGGAGCATATGAGATGTTCGAGGAGCTGAAAATGGTTTTCCAAGCTCATGCCCGGGTCGAGAGATATGAAGTCTCCGACAAGTTCTTCAGCTGTAAAATGGAGGAGAATAGTTCTGTTAGTGAGCACATACTCAGAATGTCTGGGTTGCACAACCGCTTGTCTCAGCTGGGAGTTAATCTCCCGGATGACGCGGTCATTGACAGAATCCTTCAGTCGCTTCCACCAAGCTACAAGAGCTTTGTGATGAACTTCAATATGCAAGGGATGGAAAAGACCATTCCTGAATTATATTCAATGCAGAAATCAGCGGAGGTGGAGATCAGAAAAGAACATCAAGTGTTGATGGTGAATAAAAGCACTAAGTTCAAGAAGGGCAAGGGTAAGAAGAACTTCAAGAAGGACGGCAAGGGAGTTGCCGCGCCCGGTAAGCCAGTTGCCGGGAAGAAGTCAAAGAATGGACCCAAGCCCGAGACTGAGTGCTTTTATTGCAAGGGAAGTGGTCACTGGAAGCAGAACTGCCCCAAATACTTAGCGGACAAGAAGGCCGGCAACACCAAAGGTATATGTGATATACATGTAATTGATTTGTACCTTACCAGTACTCGTAGTAGCTCCTGGGTATTTGATACCGGTGCGGTTGCTCATATTTGTAACTCAAAACAAGAACTGCGGAATAGACGGAGACTGGCAAAGGACGAGGTGACGATGTGCGTTGGGAATGGTTCCAAGGTCGATGTGATCGCCGTCGGCACGCTACCTCTGCATCTACCGACGGGATTAGTTTTAAACCTCAATAATTGTTATTTAGTGCCAGCGTTGAGCATGAACATTGTATCTGGATCTCATTTAATTCGAGATGGCTACTCATTTCAATCCGAGAATAATGGTTGTTCTATTTATTTGAGAGATATGTTTTATGGTCATGCCCTGCTGGTCAATGGTTTATTCTTGATGAATCTCGAACGTGATGTTACACATATTCATAGTGTGAATACCAAAAGATGTAAAGTTGATAACGATAGTCCCACATACTTGTGGCACTGCCGCCTTGGTCACATTGGTGTCAAGCGCATGAAGAAGCTCCATGCAGATGGACTTTTGGAGTCTCTTGATTATGAACCATTTGACACGTGCGAACCATGCCTCATGGGTAAGATGACCAAGACTCCGTTCTCCGGAACAATGGAGCGAGCAACCAACTTATTGGAAATCATACATACCGATGTGTGCAGTCCAATGAGTGTTGAGGCTCGCGGAGGATATCGTTATGTTCTCACTCTCACTGATGACTTAAGTAGATATGGGTATGTCTACCTAATGAAACACAAGTCTGAAACCTTTGAAAAGTTCAAGGAATTTCAGAGTGAGGTTGAGAATCAACTTGACAGAAAAATAAAATTCTTATGATCAGATCGTGGTGGAGAATATTTAAGTCACGAATTTGGTGCGCACTTAAGGAAATGTGGAATCGTTTCACAACTCACGCCGCCTGGAACACCTCAGCAAAACGGTGTGTCTGAACGTCGTAATCGCACTCTATTGGATATGGTGCGATCTATGATGTCTCTTACCGATTTACCGCTCTCATTTTGGGGCTATGCTTTAGAGACTGCCGCATTCACTTTAAATAGGGCTCCGTCGAAATCCGTTGAGACAACATCGTATGAATTATGGTTTGGGAAGAAACCTAAGCTGTCGTTTCTATAAGTTTGGGGATGCGATGCTTATGTCAAGAAACTTCAACCTGAAAAGCTCGAACCCAAGTCGGAAAAATGCGTCTTCATAGGATACCCTAAGGAAACCATTGGGTACACCTTCTACCTCAGATCCGAAGGCAAGATCTTCGTTGCCAAGAACGGGTCCTTTCTGGAGAAAGAGTTTCTCTCGAAAGAATTGAGTGGGAGGAAAGTGGAACTTGATGAGGTGATAGTCACCCCTTCCGAACCGGAAAGTAGCGCAGCGCGGGAAGATGTTCCTGCGGTGCCTACACCGACTGGGGAGGAAGTTAATGATGATGATCATGAAGCTTCGGATCAAGTTACTACTGAACTTCGTAGGTCCACAAGGACACGTTCCGCACCAGAGTGGTACGGTAACCCTGTCCTGGAAATCATGTTGTTAGACAACGGTGAACCTTCGAACTATGAAGAAGCGATGGCGGGCCCGGATTCCGACAAATGGCTAGAAGCCATGAAATCCGAGATAGGATCCATGTATGAAAACGAAGTATGGACTTTGACTGACTTGCCCGATGATCGGCGAGCCATAGAAAACAAATGGATCTTTAAGAAGAAGACAGACGCGGATGGTAATGTGACCATCTATAAAGCTCGACTTGTCGCTAAGGGTTATCGACAAGTTCAAGGGGTTGACTACGATGAGACTTTCTCACCCGTAGCGAAGCTGAAGTCCGTCCGAATCATGTTAGCAATTGCCGCATACTATGATTATGAGATATGGCAGATGGACATCAAAACGGCATTCCTTAACGGCTTCCTTAAGGAAGAGTTGTATATGATGCAGCCGGAAGGTTTTGTCGATCCTAAGAATGCTAACAAAGTATGCAAGCTCCAGCGCTCAATCTATGGGCTGGTGCAAGCGTCTCGGAGTTGGAACATTCGCTTTGATGAGATGATCAAAGCGTTTGGGTTTACACAGACTTATGGAGAAGCCTGTGTTTACAAGAAAGTGAGTGGGAGCTCTGTAGCATTTCTCATATTATATGTGGATGACATACTTTTGATGGGAAATGATATAGAATTCTTGGAAAGTATTAGGGCCTATTTGAATAAGTTTTTTTCAATGAAGGACCTTGGAGAAGCTGCTTATATATTAGGCATCAAGATCTATAGAGATAGATCGAGACGCCTCATTGGTCTTTCACAGAGTACATACCTTGACAAGATATTGAAGAAGTTCAATATGGATCAGTCCAAGAAGGGGTTCTTGCCTGTATTGCAAGGTGTGCAATTGAGCACGGCTCAATGCCCGACCACGGCAGAAGATAGAGAAAAGATGAGTGTCATCCCCTATGCCTCGGCCATAGGGTCTATTATGTATGCCATGCTGTGTACCAGACCTGATGTAAACCTTGCCGTAAGTTTGGTAGGAAGGTACCAAAGTAATCCCGGCATGGAACACTGGACAGCGGTCAAGAATATCCTAAAGTACCTGAAGAGGACTAAGGATATGTTTCTCGTTTATGGAGGTGACGAAGAGCTCGTCGTAAAGGGTTACGTCGATGCTAGCTTCGACACAGATCTGGATGACTCGAAGTCACAGACCGGATACGTGTATATTTTGAATGGAGGAGCAGTAAGCTGGTGCAGTTGCAAGCAAAGCGTCGTGGCGGGATCTACATGTGAAGCGGAGTACATGGCAGCCTCGGAGGCAGCACAGGAAGCAGTCTGGATGAAGGAGTTCATTACCGACCTAGGGGTGATTCCCAATGCGTAAGGCCTGATGACTCTCTTCTGTGACAACACTGGAGCTATTGCCCTTGCGAAGGAGCCCAGGTTTCACAGGAAAACCAGGCATATCAAGCGTCGCTTCAACTCCATTCGTGAAAGTGTTCAAAATGGAGACATAGATATTTGTAAAGTACATACGGACCTGAATGTAGCAGATCCGTTGACTAAACCTCTCCCTAGAGCAAAACATGATCAACACCAGGACGCAATGGGTGTTTGATTCATCACAATGTAACTAGATTATTGACTCTAGTGCAAGTGGGAGACTGTTGGAAATATGCCCTAGAGGCAATAATAAATGGTTATTATTATATTTATTTGTTCATGGTAATTGTCTATTGTTCATGCTATAATTGTGTTATCCGGAAATCGTAATGCATGTGTGAATACATAGACCACAACGTGTCCCTAGTAAGCCTCTAGTTGACTAGCTCGTTGATCAACAGATAGTCATGGTTTCCTGACTATGGACATTGGATGTCATTGATAACGGGATCACATCATTAGGAGAATGATGTGATGGACAAGACCCAATCCTAAGCATAGCATAAAAGATCGTGTAGTTTCGTTTGCTAGAGCTTTTCCAATGTCAAGTATCTATTCCTTAGACCATGAGATCGTGCAACTCCCGGATGCCGTAGGAGTACTTTGGGTGTGCCAAACGTCACAACGTAACTGGGTGACTATAAAGGTGCACTACGGGTATCTCCGAAAGTGTCTGTTGGGTTGGCACGGATCGAGACTGGGATTTGTCACTCCGTATGACGGAGAGGTATCTCTGGGCCCACTCGGTAATGCATCATCATAATGAGCTCAATGTGACTAAGGAGTTAGTCACGGGATCATGCATTACGGTACAAGTAAAGAGACTTGCCGGTAGCGAGATTGAACAAGGTATTGGGATACCGACGATCGAATCTCGGGCAAGTAACATGCCGATTGACAAAGGGAATTGTATACGGGATTGGTTGAATCCTCGACATCGTGGTTCATCCGATGAGATCATCGTGGAACATGTGGGAGCCAACATGGGTATCCAGATCCCGCTGTTGGTTATTGACCGGAGAGGCGTCTCGGTCATGTCTGCATGTCTCCCGAACCCGTAGGGTCAACACACTTAAGGTTCGGTGACACTAGGGTTGTAGAGATATGAGTATGCGGAAACCCGAAAGTTGTTCGGAGTCCCGGATGAGATCCCGGACGTCACGAGGAGTTCCGGAATGGTCCGGAGATGAAGAATTATATATAGGAAGTCCAGTTTCGGCCACCGGGAAAGTTTCGGGGGTTATCGGTATTGTACCGGGACCACCGGAAGGGTCCCGGGGGTCCACCGGGTGGGGCCACCTGTCCCGGAGGGCCCCATGGGCTGAAGTGGGAAGGGAACCAGCCCTTAGTGGGCTGGGGCGCCCCCCATGGGCCTCCCCCTGCGCCTAGGGTTGGAAACCCTAGGGTGGGGGGGCGCCCCACTTGACTTGGGGGGTAAGTTACCCCCCTTGGCCGCCCCCCCCATCTAGATGGGTCTTGGACGGCGCCCCCCCCTCCCAGGGGGCCTATATAAAGGGGGGAGGGAGGGCAGCAGTATTACAGCCTTGGGCACCTCCCTCCTCCCCTGCTACACCTCTCCCTCTCGCAGAAGCTCGGCGAAGCCCTGCCGAGATCCCGCTACATCCACCACCACGCCGTCGTGCTGCTGGATCTCCATCAACCTCCCCTTCCCCCTTGCTGGATCAAGAAGGAGGAGACGTCGCTGCACCGTACGTGTGTTGAACGCGAAGGTGCCGTCCGTTCGGCACTCGGTCATCGGTGATTTGAATCACGGCGAGTACGACTCCATCAACCACGTTCATTGGAACGCTTCCGCTCGCGATCTACAAGGGTATGTAGATGCACTCCTTTCCCCTCGTTGCTAGTATACTCCATAGATGGATCTTGGTGAGCGTAGAAAAATTTTAAAATTCTGCTACGATCCCCAACATTACGTTGTGACGTTTGATAGCACACAAAGTGTTCCTCCAGTATTCGGGAGTTGCATAATCTCATAGTCAGAGGAATATGTATAAGTCATGAAGAAAGCAATAGCAATAAAACTAAACGATCATTATGCTAAGCTAACGGATGGGTCTTGTCCATCACATCATTCTCTAATGATGTGATCCCGTTCATCAAATTACAACACATGTCTATGGTTAGGAAACTTAACCATCTTTGATTAACGAGCTAGTCAAGTAGAGGCATACTAGGGACACTCTGTTTGTCTATGTATTCACACATGTACTAAGTTTCCGGTTAATACAATTCTAGCATGAATAATAAACATTTATCATAATATAAGGAAATATAAATAACAACTTTATTATTTCCTCTAGGGCTTATTTCCTTCAGTCTCCCACTTGCACTAGAGTCAATAATCTAGATTACATAGTAATGATTCTAACACCCATGGAATCTTGGTGTTGATCATGTTTTTCTCCTGAGAGAGGCTTAATCAATGGGTCTGCAACATTCAGATCCGTATGTATTTTGCAAATCTCTATGTCTCCCTCTTTGACTTGATCGCGGATGGAATTGAAGCGTCTCTTGATGTGTTTGGTTCTCCTGTGAAATCTGGATTCCTTCGCCAAGGCTATTGCTCCAGTATTGTCACAAAAGATTTTCATTGGACCCGATGCACTAGGTATTACACCTAGATCGGATATGAACTCCTTCATCCAGACTCATTCATTTGCTGCTTCCGAAGCAGCTATGTACTCTGCTTCACACGTAAATCCTGCCACGACACTCTTCTTGGAACTGCACCAACTGACAGCTCCACCATTCAATATAAATGCGTATCCGGTTTGTGACTTAGAGTCATCAGGATCAGTGTCAAATCTTGCATCGACGTAACCATTTATGACGAGCTCTTTGTCACCTCAATAAACGAGAAACGTATCCTTAGTCCTTTTCAGGTATTTCAGGATGTTCTTGACCGTTGTCCAGTGATCCACTCCTGGATTACTTTGGTACCTCGCTGCTAAACTTATAGCAAGGCACATATCAGGTCTGGTACACAGCATTGCATACATGATAGAACCTATGGCTGAGGCATAGGGAATGACTTTCATTTTCTCTCTATCTTCTGCAGTGGTCGGGTATTGAGTCTGACTCAACTTCACACCTTGTAACACAGGTAAGAACCTTTTCCTTGACTGGTCCATTTTGAACTTCTTCAAAACTTTATCAAGGTATGTGCTTTGTGAAACTCCAATTAAGCGTCTTGATCTATCTCTATAGATCTTGATGCCCAATATATAAGCAGCTTCACCGAGGTCTTTCATTGAAAAAATCTTATTCAAGTATCCTTTTATGCTATCCAGAAATTCCGTATTATTTCCAATCAACAATCATGAACAATATGTCATCCACATATAGTATTAGAAATGCTACAGAGCTCCCACTCACTTTCTTGTAAATACAGGCTTCTCCAAAAGTCTGTATAAAACCATATGCTTTGATCACACTATCAAAGCGTATATTCCAACTCCGAGAGGCTTGCGCCAGTCCATAAATGGACCGCTGGAGCTTGCACACTTTGTTAGCACCTTTAGGATCGACAAAACCTTCTGGTTGCATCATATACAACTCTTCTTTAAGATATCTATTAAGGAATGCAGTTTTGACATCCATTTGCCAAATTTCATAATCATAAAATGCTGCAATTGCTAACATAATTTGTATAGACTTAAGCATCACTACGGCTGAGAAGGTCTCATCGTAGTCAACTCCTTGAACTTGTCGAAAACCTTTCGCAACAAGTCGAGCTTTGTAGACAGTAACATTACCATCAGCGTCAGTCTTCTTCTTGAAGATCCATTTATTCTCTATTGCTTGCCGATCATCGGGCAAGTCAACCGAAGTCCACACTTTGTTCTCATACATGGATCCCATCTCAGATTTCATGGCCTCAAGCCATTTCGCGGAATCTGGGCTCATCATCGCTTCCTCATAGTTCATAGGTTCGTCATGGTCAAGTAACATGACTTCCAGAATAGGATTACCGTACCACTCTGGTGCGGATCGTACTCTGGTTGACCTACGAGGTTCGGTAGTAACTTGATCTGAAGTTTCATGATCATCATCATTAGATTCCTCACTAATTGGTGTAGGAATCACTGGAACTGATTTCTGTGATGAACTACTTTCCAATTCGGGAGAAGGTACAATTACCTCATCAAGTTCTACTTTCCTCCCACTCACTTCTTTCGAGAGAAACTCCTTCTCTAGAAAGGATCCATTCATAGCAACGAATATCTTGCCTTCAGATCTGTGATAGAAGGTGTACCCAACAGTCTCCTTTGGGTATCCTATGAAGACACATTTCTCTTATTTGGGTTCGAGCTTATTAGGTTGAAGCTTTTTCACATAAGCATCGCAGCCCCAAACTTTAAGAAATGACAGCTTAGGTTTCTTGCCAAACCATAGTTCATATGGTGTCGTCTCAATAGACTTAGATGGTGCCCTATTTAACGTGAATGCAGCCGTCTCTAAAGCATAACCCCAAAACGATAGCGGTAAATCAGTAAGAGACATCATAGGTCGCACCATATCTAATAAAGTACGATTACGACGTTCGGACACACCATTACGCTGTGGTGTTCCAGGTGGCGTGAGTTGCGAAACTATTCCACATCGTTTCAAATGAAGACCAAACCCATAACTCAAATATTCACCTCCATGATCAGATCGTAGAAACTTTATTTTCTTGTTATGATGATTTTCTACTTCACTCTGAAATTCTTTGAACTTTTCAAATGTTTCAGACTTATGTTTCATCGGTAGATATACCCATATCTGCTCAAATCATCTGTGAAGGTCAGAAAATAACGATAGCCGCCGCGAGCCTCAACACTCATCGGACCGCATACATCAGTATGTATTATTTCCAATAAGTCAGTTGCCCGCTCCATTGTTCCGGAGAACGGAGTCTTAGTCATCTTGCCCATGAGGCATGGTTCGCAAGCATCAAGTGAGTCCAAAAGCCCATTAGCATGGAGTTTCTCCATGTGATTTACATCAATATGACCTAAACGGCAGTGCCACAAATAAGTTGCACTATCATTATTAACCTTGCATCTTTTGGCTTCAATATTATGAATATGTGTATCACTACAATCGAGATTCAACAAAAATAGACCACTCATCAAGGGTGCATGACCATAAAAGATATTACTCATATAAATAGAACAACCATTATTCTCTGATTTAAATGAATAACTGTCTCGCATCAAACAAGATCCAGATATAATGTTCATGCTTAACGCTGGCACCAAATAACAATTATTCAGGTCTAAAACTAATCCCGAAGGTAGATGTAGAGGTAGCGTGCCGACCGCGATCACATCGACTTTGGAACCATTTCCCACGTGCATCGTCACCTCGTCCTTAGCCAATCTTCGTTTAATCTGTAGCCCCTGTTTCGAGTTGCCAATATGAGCAACAGAACCAGTATCAAATACCCAGGCGCTACTACGATCATTAGTAAGGTACACATCAATAATATGTATATCAAATATACCTTTCACTTTGCCATCATTCTTATCCGCCAAATACTTGGGGCAGTTCTGCTTCCAGTGAACAGTCCCTTTGCAGTAAAAGCACTCAGTCTTAGGCTTAGGTCCAGACTTGGGCTCCTTCACTTGAGTAGCAACTTGCTTGCCATTCTTCTTGAAGTTCCCCTTCTTCCCTTTGCCCTTTTTCTTGAAACTAGTGGTATTTTTAACCATCAACATTTGATGATCCTTCTTGATTTCTACCTCCGTGGCCTTTAGCATCACGAAGAGCTCGGGAATTGTCTTATCCATCCCTTGCATATTATAGTTCATCATGAAGCTTTTGTAGCTTGGTGGCAGTGATTGAAGAACTCTGTCAATCATCAGGAAGATTAACTCCCAGTTGAGTCAAGTGGTTGTGGTACCCAGACATTCTGAGTATATGTTCGCTGACAGAACTATTCTTCTCCATCTTGCAGCTATAGAACTTATTGGAGACTTCATATCTATCAATTCGGGCATTTTCTTGAAATATTAACTTCAACTCCTGGAACATCTCATATGCTCCATGACATTCAAAACGTCTTTGAAATCCCGATTCTAAGCCGTAAAGCATGGCACACTAAACTATCGAGTAGTCATCAGCTTTGCTCTGCCAGACGTTCATAACGTCCGGAGTTGCTCCTGCAGCGGGTCTTGCACCTAGCGGTGCTTCCAGGACGTAATTCTTCTGTGCAGCAATGAGGATAATCCTCAAGTTACGGACCCAGTCCGTGTAGTTGCTACCATCATCTTTCAACTTAGCTTTCTCTAGGAACGCATTAAAATTCAAGGGAACGGTAGCACGGGCCAATGATCTACAACAACATAGACATGCAAATACTATCAGGTACTAAGTTGATGATAAATTAATGTTCAATTAATCATATTGTTTAAGAACTCCCACTTAGATAGACATCCCTCTAGTCATCTAAATAATCACGTGATCCATGTCAATTAAACCATGTCCGATCATCACGTGAGATGGAGTAGTTTTCAATGGTGAACATCACTATGTTGATCATATCTACTATATGATTCACGTTTGACCTTTCGGTCTCAGTGTTCCGAGGCCATGTCTGCATATGCTAGGCTCGTCAAGTTTAACCCAAGTATTCTGCACGTACAAAACTGGCTTGCACCCGTTGTATTTGAACGTAGAGCTTATCACACCCGATCATCACGTGGTGTCTCGGCACGACGAACTGTAGCAACGGTGCATACTTAGGGAGAACACTTATACCTTGAAATTTAGTGAGAGATCATCTTATAATGCTACCGCCGTACTAAGCAAAATAAGATGCATAAAGGATAAACATCACATGCAATCAAAATATGTGACATGATATGCCATCATCATCTTGTGCCTTTGATCTCCATCTCCAAAGCACCGTCATGATCTCCATCGTCACCAGCTTGACACCTTGATCTCCATCGTAGCATCGTTATCGTCTCGCCAACTATTGCTTCTACGACTATCGCTACCGCTTAGTGATAAAGTAAAGCAATTACATGGTAATTGCATTTCATACAATAAAGCGACAACCATAAGGCTCCTGCCAGTTGCCGATAACTTCTACAAAACATGATCATCTCATACAACAATTTATATCTCATCACGTCTTGACCATATCACATCACAACATGCCCTGCAAAAACAAGTTAGACGTCCTCTACTTTGTTGTTGCAAGTTTTACGTGGCTGCTACGGGCTTCTAGTAAGAACTGTTCTTACCTACGCATCAAAACCACAACGATTTTTCATCAAGTGTGTTGTTTTAACCTTCAACAAGGACCGGCCATAGTCAAACTCGATTCAACTAAAGTTGGAGAAACAGACACCCGCTAGCCACCTGTGTGCAAAGCACGTCGATAGAACCAGTCTCATGAACGCGGTCATGTAATGTCGGTCTAGACCGCTTCATCCAACAATACCGCCAAATCAAAGTAAGACATTGGTGGTAAGTAGTATGACTATTATCGCCCACAACTCGTTTTGTTCTACTCATGCATATAACATCTACGCATAGACCTGGCTCGGATGCCACTGTTGGGGAACGCAGTATTTCAAAAAATTTACCTACAATCACGCAAGATCTATCTAGGAGATGCATAGCAATGGGACGGGTGAGTGTGTCCACGTACCCTCGTAGACTGAAAGCGGAAGCGTTTAGTAACGCGGTTGATGTAGTCGAACGTCTTCACAATCCAACCGATCCAAGTACCGAACGTACAACACCTCCTTGATCTACACACGTTCAGCACGATGATGTCCCTCGAGCTCTTGATCCAGTTGAGGACGAGGGAGAGTTCTGTCAGCACGACAGCGTGGCGACGGTGATGATGAAGTTATCGACGCAGGGCTTCGCCTAAGCACTATGACGATATGACCAAGGTGTTAAACTATGGAGGGGGGCACCGCACACGGCTAAGAGAAGACTAGTTGTGCCTTTGGGGTGCCCCCTCCCCCGTATATAAAGGAGGGGGAGGAGGCGGCCGGCCAAGGGGGCGCGCCAAAGAGGGGAGTCCAACTAGGACTCCCAATCCTAGTTGGACAACCTTTCCTTTTCCGGAGAGGCGGAAAGAGGGAAGGGAGAGGAAGAGGAGAAGGAAAGGGGGCGCGCCCCCCTCCCTAGTCCAATTCGGACTCCCTATAGGGAGGGGGCGCGGCCACCCCTTGCGGGCTGCCTCCCCTCTCCCCTATGGCCCATGTAGGCCCAATATTCCTCCGGGGGGGTCCGGTAACCCCTCGGTACTCCGGAAAAATGCCTGAATCATTCGGAACCATTTCGATGTCCGAATGCAACCTTCCAATATATCATTATTTATGTCTCGACCATTTCGAGACTCCTCGTCATTTCAGTGATCTCATCCAGGACTTCGAACAAACTTCAGTCATCAAATCACATAATACAAATCGTCATCAAACGTTAAGCGTGCGGAGCCTACGGGTTCGAGAACTATGTAGACATGACCGAGACACATCTCCGGTCAATAACTAATAGCGGAACCTGGATGCTCATATTGGTTCCTACATATTCTACGAAGATCTTTATTGGTCAAACCGCATAACAACATACGTCATTCCCTTTGTCATCGGTATGTTACTTGCCCGAGATTCGATCGTCGGTATCATCTTACCTAGTTCAATCTCGTTATCGGCAAGTCTCTTTACTCATTCTGTAATGCATCATCCCGCAACTAACTCATTAGTCACATTGCTTGCAAGGCTTATAGTGATGTTCATTACCGAGAGGGCCCAGATATACCTCTCCGATACTCAGAGTGACAAATCCTAATCTTGATATATGCCAACTCAACAAACACCATTGGAGACACCTGTAGAGCATCTTTATAATCACCCAGTTACGTTGTGACGTTTGGTAGCACACAAAGTGTTCCTTCGGTATTCGGGAATTGCATAATCTCATAGTCAGAGGAATATGTATAAGTCATGAAGAAAGCAATAAAACTAAACGATCGTTATGCGAAGCTAACAGGGTCTTGTCCATCACATCAATCTCTAACGATGTGATCCCGTTCATCAAATGAAAACACATGCCTATGGTTAGGAAGCTTAACCATCTTTGATTAACGAGCTAGTCAAGTATAGGCATACTAGGGACACTCTGTTTGTCTATGTATTCACACATGTACTAAGTTTCCGGTTAATACATGAATAATAAACATTTATCATGAAATAAGGAAATATAAATAACAACTTTATTATTGCCTCCAGGGTATATTTCCTTCACGTAGTTAGTAGCTAGATGGCTTTCTCTCTCTCGTTTGATTCTCAATACAATGGTCTCTTGGAGATCCATATGATGTAGCACTTTTTGTGGTGTGTTTGCTGGGATTGGATGAACTTTGAGTTTATGATCAGATCTACCTTTTTATCCATGAAAGTTATTTGAGTATTCTTTGATCTGTTATATGCATGATTGCTTATAGCCTCATATTTCTTCTCCGATATTTGGGTTTTGTTTGGCCAACTCGATCTATTTATCTTGCAATGGGAAGAGGTGCTTTGTCATGGGTTCGATTTTACGATGCTTGATCCCAGTGACAGAAGGGGAACCGACACGTATGTATCGTTGCTATTAAGGATAACAAGATGGGGTCTATTTCTACATAAATAGATCTTCTCTACGTCATTTCATCGTTCTTATTGCATTACTCTGTTTCTCCATGAACTTAATACACTAGATGCATGCTGGATAGCGATCGATGTGTGGAGTAATAGTAGTAGATGCAGGCAGGAGTTGGTCTCCTAATGTTGGATGTGATGCCTATATAATGATCATTGCGTGGATATCATCATGATTATTTGAAGTTCTATCAATTGCCCAATAGTAATTCATGTACCCACCGTTTGCTATTTTTTTCCCGAGAGAAGCCACTAGTGAAATCTACGGCCCTCGGGTCTCTTTCTCATATTATTTGCCTTTGCGATCTATTTTATTTGCCTTTTATTTTCAGATCTATTATACCAAAAATACAAAAATACCTTGCTGCAATTTATTTTATCTCGCGTTCCCACGAGATCTATCTATCAAATTATTACAACTCTCTCATGTCCGTTTGCCAATTTCTGGCGCCATTACCCGAAAGGGATTAACAACCCCTTCAACACATCGGGTTGCGAGTATTTGTTATTTGTGTGCAGGTGTTATTTACGTAGTGTTGTTTGGTTCTCCTACTGGTTCGATAACCTTGGTCTCATCACTGAGGGAAATACCTACCGTTGTTGTGCTGCATCATCCCTTCCTCTTTGGGGAAATACCGACGTAGTTCTAGCAGACATCTAAAGGAATTTCTGGCACCGTTGCCGGGGAGGATCATCAACATCTACCAGGTTCCAAATCACAAATCTCACCTCCTTGCAATTTACGTTATTTGCCATTTGCCTCTCATTTTCCTCTCCCCCACTTCACAAAAATTTGTCGTTTTCTTCGCCCTCTTTTTCGTTCGCCGTTTTATTGCTTTCTAGTCCTGATGGCTAGCGTGTCTACTCCTCCTTTGTCACCAGATTTTGAAGTTCTATACTTCAAGCAAAGACAAGGAGAAAATTTGAAAGATGGTTGGTATAGGCTTATGGAATCCTATCATATTTGCAATTTAAAGGGGACGCTAAGATCTTGCTTCGTAATTTTTACATAGGATTGGCTTTGCATCATAGACAACTCCTAGATTTTGCCGCTAAAGGGAATTTTATTGAGCTTGATGCTAATGCTGCCTATGAATTTTTAGCAGGAATTTTGGGGGTTCCACCTCAAAAGAAGAGGTTTTCTTTCACCCCAAAGGGAGTTCAAATGTTGGACAAACTTGGTGGTTTGCATAAACACATGGTTGAATTACAAAAATATAATGAACCCCTCAAACATCTCAATGGTAGTATCAATCGCATGAATACCTTGATTACTTTTTGCAACAAGCGATTGGATATTTTGGATCTAAAGATGGTTTATTTTCTTGAGAATTTAGGGAAGTGTAAAGAGCCTCCTGGGTTTGAGAAAACCCTTACCAAAGTAGCCAAAACTACGGATGACAAAACTTAGATCCTTGCTTTATGCCTAGCTAGGGGCGTGAAACAATAGCGCCTGTTGGGAGGCAACCCAATGAATAAAATTTACTTTTTCCTTTTGCTTTCTGTTTTTGAGTGTTTGCACAATTATGCTACTGTTATGATTGTGTTTTAATTAGTGCTTGTGCCAAGTAGAGCCTTTAGGATCTTCTTGGGTGATAGTTGTTTTATCTTGCTGAAAAAATAGGAACTTTTGCAATCAGAGTTACCATTTTTTAAAAATCACGGGAGTGACAAAAAATTCTGAGTTTTTTACAGTAGATTGATATACATATTTCTCAGGTCTTCCTATTTTCTTAGGATTTTTGGAGTTATAGAAGTACTCAAAATATCCAGATTGCTACACACTGTTATGTTTTTGTAAGATTCTGTTTTCTTTGTGTTGTGTGCTTGTTTTGATGATTATATGGTTTTCTTTGAAGAGTTTTTGCCACAGGAAAGTTGGAATTCAATAGATATAATGGAAGAATAAAATATGAATGGGTTGCAACAGTACTTATAGTAGTGATTTGCTTTCTTATACTAACGGATCTCACGAAGGTTTTGTTGAGTTTTGTGTGATTGAAGCTTTCAAGTTTTGGGTGATGTTATGATGGATGAAGGAATAAGGAGTAAGGAGAGCCTAAGCTTGGGGATGCCCATGGCATCCCAAGCTATTATCCAAAGAGAAGCAAGCAACTAAGCTTGGGGATGCCCCGAGTGGCATCCCCTCTTTCTTCTAACGACCATCGGTATTTTACTCGAAGCTATATTTTTATTCATCACATACTATTAGTTTTGCTTGGAGCATCTTGTATGATATGAGTCTTTGCTTGTTTTGCTTTGTGTTTTAAGTCTTGATTCCTTGCTGCACACACCTATTTGAGGGAGCCAAAATTATGCCATGACTTGTTAGAATTGCTCTCTATGCTTCACTTAAATCTTTATGAGCTATGGAATTGCTCTAGTGCTTCACTTATATCTTTTTTAGCACGGTGTGCTTTAGTATTTTTGAAGAAATCCTCTCTTTCTTCACTTAGATTTATTTGAGAGTTAGTAAAATTTTCAAGAAATTGTCTCTTGCTTCACTTAAATTAATTTGACAGAAAGAAAAATTATGCTCATGATCTTCACTTATATTTGTTTGAGCTTATCAAAAGCAACACATGAAAATTAGTTCCAAAGTGATGGATATCCAAGAAGGATAAAATGAAAACTTTCATGAAGATCATTGGACAAAATAAACTTGATTCCTTGTAATAGTTTTGAAATATGATGATGTGATATGTGAGTCATGTTGATGAGTAATTGTGCTTTAGTAAGAATATTGGTGTTAAGGTTTGTGATTCCCTATGCTAGCACGAAAGTCAATAGTTATGCAATGAAATTACATCCTACTTGTGGTGCATTATTCGGTGTTAATTATGCTAAATGCTCGCTTATGAGATTATTCGTTTCTTGGTTGGTCGCTTCTCAATCTTTTGCTAGCCTTCATTTTGCACTAAGTATGATCACTACTTGTGCATCCAAAATCCTTTAAACCAGTTTTCCACATGAGTCCACTATACCTACCAATATGCGGTATTCTTTTGCCGTTCTAAGAAAAATTTTATGTGATCTCTAATTTTCAAAATAAATTTCTCTTTTGTGTGCTTGTACCGCTCGCGAGGCGGTGAGGGGTGGCTAATATTTTCCATGCTAGATATGTTATTCTCATGATGAGTGTTTATTCACTTGTCATTGCACGAGAGTAAGGCAAAGTTATTAGGGATGCCCAGTCCCGAAATGAAAAATGAATTTACTTTATGTTGTCAAATAATAAATTCCTTGGAAAGTGTTGGTATGGAGGGCACCCGTGGATACGGTTAGCCATGGAAAGTGAAAGTATGGTTGAAAAAGGAATAAACTTTATTTTCTGTTTGGGAACCGCCTATGATATATCTAGGATGGAAAGTGTTGGGAGCTCTAAGTCGTTTTCGTTGGTGGGAAAAGTATGCCTGTCAAAATGTTTTTATCTCTCAATTTTTGCTATGAGCTCTGGCACCTCTACAAATCCCTACTTTCCTCCGTGAAGGACCTTTCTTTTACTTTATGCAATTTTTTTATTTGAGTCTCCATCTTCTCTTATAAACCACCAACTAGGGGGCCCTATGATCGTACTTGAGCATTGGGTGTAGCTAATATGCGAGTGTGTTTCATGAGTGGATCAATGATTGAGCATGATGGGCTAGGGATAACTTATTTTAGCGTTGATATCTTGAAACACATGGTTGCTTGTTGATATGCTTGAGTATTCAAGTCTCATGTCAAAACTAGACTATTGCTTTGAACCATATAAAAGTCCAAATGTCCATGCTATAAAGAAAAGAATATGAGATGACATGTTAGGCAACATTCCACATCAAAAATTCTGTTTTTATCATTTACCTACTCGAGGATGAGCAGGAATTAAGCTGGGGGATGCTGATACGTCTCCAACGTATCTATAATTTTTGATTGTTCCATGTTGTTATAATCATTTTATATCATATTTTGGTACTAACATATTGACATAGTGCCAAGTGCCAGTTGTTGTTTTCTGCATGTTTTTTACATCGCATGAAATCAATACCAAACGGAGTCCAAACGAAGCGAAACTTATTGTGGATTTTTTTGGAAAAGAAGACATACAATGGACCAGAGAAGCGCCTGGGGGTGCTCGAGGGGAGCACAACCCACCAGGGCGCGCCAGGAGGCCCAGGCGCACCCTGGTGGGTTGTGCCCACCTCGGGTGCCTCCCGAACCAACTCTTTGCTCTATAAATACCCCAATATTCCAGAAACCCTAGGGGAGTCGACGAAAATCAACTCCAGCCGCCGCAGAGTCCAGAACCACCAGATCCAATCTAGACACCATCACAGAGGGGTGCTTCATGTCCATTGGTGCCTCTCCAATGATGCGTGAGTAGTCTCTTGTAGACCTACGGGTCCGTAGTTAGTAGCTAGACGGCTTCCTCTCTCTCGTTTGATTCTCAATACAATGGTCTCTTGGAGATCCACATGATGTAACTCTTTTTGCGGTGTGTTTGTTGGGATCGGATGAACTTTGAGTTTATGATCATATCTATGTTTTTATCCATGAAAATTATTTGAGTCTTCTTTGATCTCTTATATGCATGATTGCTTATAGCCTCATATTTCTTCTCCGATATTTGGGTTTTGTCGTGGAATTGTTACGGCAGATGTCCTCGAGCTGGGACTTAGTCGTGGAGCCATCGCAACTAGGAAGCTTGAAGGGGTTAATGCAGGACAAGGAACACGAGGGTTTATACTGGTTCGGCCCCTTACGGTGAAGGTAAAAGCCTACGTCCAGTTTGAGGTGGTATTGATTAGGGTTACGATCACCAGGGAGCTAAACTGCTATGCCCGGCTCTCGATGAGATCGTTCTTGTCCCTAAACCGCTGCCGGGTCGTTCCTTTATATAGGGAGGCTGACGCCCAGCAGCCCTTAGAGTCCCGGCCGGCTCATAAGAGTGTCCGGCTCGGACTCTCAACTATACTTGCCTTACACTACAAGTTTTACCATGATAATGATTGTAACTACGGGCCTTAAGCCATATCCGGGTCTTAGCCCATCTCTGGCCCATCGTCTTCAAGCTTGGCTCCGGGCTTCTGGCAATGACCATACGAGTAACCCGGCCCCTCCTGGCGGGTGACTCTAAGGTCTATATCCTCAACATTAGGCCCCAGATTGATTTGAGCCGGCTCATGTCAATCTTCAACTCTTCTGACAGAAAAAATCTCCGGCTTACCATTCATGTGAAGGCCATAACCCGGCGTGATGTCATCCTCTGGACTCCGGATAATCCGCCGTGACGTCATCCTCCATTAAGTCCGTTTTTTACTCCGCCAGATCCGCAACGGATCTTTCTCTTTACTGTCATCCCGAAAATCGAGGCGTTTCATGGGGAGATAACCACGCCGTGGTCTCCTTGAATCCCGCGCCCACTTATGACCTTGCCTTATAAATAGGCCAGCCTGACGGGCTCTTCTCACGCTCCCTTCTCTGTCATCTTCCTCCTCTCACTGCCCCGTGCTGCTCGAGCTCCGCCGCCGTCGCCGCCGCGGGTCTCCTCGTCGTCACCAGCTCAGGCCGCTGCATCACCCTGAACGGACCAGAGAAACGTGACAACCTCCGCGGCTCTCCAGCTCCGGTAAGTGTTGCTTGTCCTGTAGGATAGATCTACCGTAGGGTTCATCCGTGTTCTTCGTGTTCATCGCCATTGCCACAAGCTTCGGTAGTTCTCCTAGTCACTGCCCTTGTTTGATCTTTAGCCCTGTATAGAACTAGTGCGGCAGTTGTTTAGGACTCATTTCAAATGCCCGTAGATCTCTTTCCACTGCATAAATGCTTCGTTCGAGCTCAAGAACATCCGCTCGTCTGTTTCTAGGTCTAGAAATTTTTCATTTCACCCGACCATTTTGATCCAAAAGTTTTACTGCGATGTGTGAAACCTGTTTTACCACACTTAGTAAAAACTACGACCATTGAACCTTGGCGGCTTACAATTCCGGCTTAAAGAAACCACGCGCCGTAGAATCCTCCGACTTAAAGAAAACCATGCTTCGTACAATCCTCCGGCTTAACTGTGGTAAGGCCGTAGATAACCAATTTATTCTGAATGCCCCTGCGGTTTAAATAACCCACTGTACCTGAGTATATATCATTAGTCCCCTTCATAAGCCGCCACCTCAGTTTTGAACTGTAGATCTCCGGCTTATAATTAACCCGGACATTTTTCCTTTTTGTCATAGACCGCCAACTTTCACCATGCCTCCCAAGGCTCCCATCACTTGCAACTGGATGAGGTCCAACGTCACCAACGAGACTCTAGCCAATTTTGTTAAGTCCGGATATCTGCCTAAGAAGGAAATCATGTCCTACCGTGCCCCTGACCCATCAGAAGAGAGACCACAGCCAAAGGACGGGGAGGTAGTGATTTTCGCAGATCATATGAGCCGGGGCTTCGCACCGCCCGGCTCAAAGTTCTTTAGGGACGTGCTCAACTTCTTCGACTTGCGGCCTCAAGATATAGGCCCCAACTCAGTATCCAACATCTGCAATTTTCAAGTCTTCTGCGAGGTTTACCTTGGAGAAGAACCTAGTCTGCTGCTCTTCAGAGAGCTTTTTTACTTAAACCGCCAGAATGAGTGCGCCAACGGGCCAAGTCTGGAGCTAGGTGGCATTTCCATCCAGCGGCGTAGGGACTGTCTTTTCCCTTACGCAGAGCCGCCGAGCCACCCCAAGGACTAGAACATGACTTGGTTCTACTGCCAAGATACATCCCCGGCTGATGAAAGCCCGCTGCCCGGCTTTCGCCCAACACGTCTAGAGCCGACTCACCCACTGTCGGACAAGCTGACTCAAGCGGAGCGCCAGCCTCTGCTTCCTACTATCAACAAAATCAAGGCCCTCCTAGGCAACGGTCTGAATGGAATCGACCTGGTCCGGGTCTGGATCTCATGGCGGGTGATCCCATTGAGCCGCCGCCCCGGCTTAATGTGCGAGTACACAGGACGGAAGGATGACCCGCAGAGACACAGCCGCAACGATCTTCCAGAAGACGTTGCAGAGGAGGAGACCAAGGCTCTTTTAAACGAGAGCCTGGCGGACTGCGGAAGGATCGGGCTAGCCCCCTTCTGCAAGACCAACCCAGCCCCAGCGGTAAGCCGCTGACTTTAACTTTTCAACTGCTTCTGCATATAACCTTCATCTGAACCGTTTTAAGAATTCATTACTGTATTTCTCAGGCTGATGATAAGTTCTGGCGGGTCAAATATGACCATGAGGCGAGCAAGAAAGCCAGGAAGGCGAAGAAAGCCGCCAAGAAAGCCGCCCCTCGCAAAAAAGGAAGCAGACCTACTGCTTCGGAGCTGATGCAATTAAGCGACAGCTCCGAGTCAGAGGTAACCCTCAAGCCTTTAATTTCTTGCTGTATTTGTTGTTTGTTGCTGTCCGCCTTATCAACACTTGCTCATTGACAGGATGACACCGGCGCCAGTAACCCGGTGGTTGAAGAGGTAATGTCACTTTCCTCTGACTCGGAGCCCTTGCCACAGCTGAAAGTCCGAAGGGTAACCCGGAAAGTAAGCTTTTCACATCCTTTAGCTTACCAAGACCCTCAATTTATTTTGAAGCGACAGGTTCATGAAAACCGGCGTCACACCCGGATCAACAAGGACACCGATCTCTCCGCCGGGTTACCCGACGCAACAAGGAAGCGTCGAACTGAGGTTTTTTCTCACCTGTACCCTTTTCATCTGTTGGCGGGTGTTATCCGTCAGCCACTCAATTCTTCTGACTCCAATTATCAGGAGACCTCCCCTTCTTCGGGCGACTCTATGCAGTCGAGTCTTCCGACTTTCAAGACCGCGCCCGGGTAATGACAACCAGCTTACATTATATTGGTCTGTACTTACTCTTTGTGTGCTGAACACTTCTGTCCTTTCAGTGCCCAGGCAAAACTCACCAAAAGAGCAAAGAAGACCAGATTAGCCGGAGTGCCGGATTTGCCTGAACCGGATGTGACGGTTCAAGAACCACCAGCTGCCTCCGCCCCCGAAGCTACCACTCCAATGGACACGGCACCTGAAGCCACTGCCCCAACTACCAAGGCAACGACCGAAGCTTCGGTTAACCCGGAGGCCTCCGGCTCAGCTCCACCAGCAGACGACCCGGACGTGGTAATCACCCGGACGGAGTTTGTTGAGCCGGGGAGACCGACCGTGTTGGCCAAGTGCTCCGCTAAGGGGGAGTTGATGCAGCCCCACCGGGCGAATCTGGACCTCTCCAACTACAGCAACCTGAGCATTGGAGAGCTCGTCTCTGGCTACATCAGCCAAGTACACAAGAGCCGGGACGCCAAGGTCGCCATGGTAAACCAGATCCAGCAAAAATCTGAGGTATCCTTCTGCTATCTTCTTACTTACTGCATAGTTACCTTTGCCATGCTAGCCCCCAAGTCGACGACTTATGATTTGAATATGTTGTAGACTTAGGTTCCGGCTTACTCAATTGAGCCGGCAGTATGTAGATAGATACGTTCAATATGCATTAGCCCCCAAGTGCCAAGTGTCTTTGCTTGGAAAGTGCTTGGGACTTATATAGTAACTGCTCATGTCATAACCCGGAAATTTATACAGGCTGTTGGCAAGAAGCTAGAGGCGGACCTTGTGGATCTCAAGAGCCGGCTGAAGACGCGGGAGATGGAGACCCGAAAGGCAAACGCCAAGTTTGTATCCAGCATCGCTGCTCAAGAGAAACTGAAGACAGAATTTGATGCTGAACGAAAAGCCTGGGCCGAAGAGAAGGCCGCACTTGTGACCCGGGCGGAACAGGTGGAGAAGGCTCTCTCTGAGAAGACCGCCGAGCTCTCCGGCCTAAAGCGCCAGGTTTCCCAAATGGTGGCCGCCATCTTCGGTAAGTCGCCTCACCGGCTTTCATCAATGTTGGAATGTTTATATCTCATTGTTCATCCTTGCCGCCGGCTTACCTGATTCTGTTAAACAGGCCCCAGAAGTGCCAACCTCAACCAGAGCGTGGTCACCAAGCTAAAGGCCGTGTATACCCTGGTGGAACAGCTCTACACCGGGTCACAGCGTGCCTTAGCTGTGGTGGCCCTATCCAACGAGGTGCCAACTCACCTGGCCGAAGCCTTCGCCGGCTCGCCGTTCTGCCTCAGCGGATCCAAGAGCTGCGACGGGCCTCTGCGAGAGCCGGAGCAATCGCCGCGCTGAGCCGGGCCAAGGCATTCCTGCCGGAGCTAGACCCGGCAGACATCGCCCTGGGTTATCCAAGCCTGAAGGAAGACGGCTCAGCTTTCGACCAGAAGGATTTCGCAGCCTGCGTGAAGGCGGTACGCCCGGTGGCCACCCTTATCGGGAACGACACGGATCTGACCAAGTACCAGTCGGGTTATGATGCGGAGAATCAGAGGATTCCAACCCCTCGCTATGAAGCCCTCAACCTGATCCCTCCGGCTCGTCAGCACACCTTCGCCCCGGAGATTGACCCGGCCGGGTTAATTGACGAGGAAGCCCAATTCGAAGCTCTCAGCGGCATCGACTGGAAGTCATCAACCTTCCAGGTCTTGGGATCAGCCGGAGGAGAAGACAGGAACGAGCCGGAGACTTCAACTCAGCGGGCATCGTGACTCGGCTGGCGGTTTACCAAACAATGCTCCACCCATTTTTAGACTTGATGAGTTTTTGTAATAAAGTAGGTGCAACAGTTCATCTCTGCCGTGCCATCGTGCACGTATTGAATGCGAAAGTCCTTTGAAGTTGTCTCTTTGATGTTTCTCCGGTTTATAACCATCCCTTTGTTCTTCTCAACCTCAAAGAGGTGCCTTTAAGTATCCTGCATAGAAAGGCAAATCACAAGTCTCAAGGCAGCTTACCGCCCTGAGAATCAGGTGCTTTGGATAGATAACCCGGAATATGAATCAAAAAAAAACTGGTCCTCCATGATATCCTTAACACAGCCGTAACAACACACTTTAGCGAGCTGTAAGCATACTTCCGGTTTAAATAACCCGGGTAACAAGGTTGGTATCTTAACTCCGATTTACCTGTCGTAATGACACCCATGGCGTTCAACAAACACTGTAAACCAAAGTTAAGCCGGTAAAGTGAGACCCGGCCGTACACACCTTGACATACACTTGTGATAAAGCAGAGGAACTTAGGGGCTTCCGGTTCGAATACGACCAGAGACCCGGTCCAGAGGGGTTAAGCTAAGATTCGGATATGATCACATAGCCCCCAGTGGGTGTGGCGATGCCAATCAAGAGGGTACCGACAGCTATGTTCCCTTTGGTTCGAATACGACCCATGTTTGAACAGGAAGCCCCCAAGTGACTTTAAGAATTGTTTAACGACGCTGATTCGAATACGATCCACGTCGGTTCTCAGAGGGGTTAAACTATGATTCACATATGACCAAAGGTAACCTCCCAATGAGCTCGGCACTTTGCCAATCAAATGGGTATCGACAGCTATGTTCTCTTTGGTTCGAATACGACCCATGTTTGAACAGGAAGCCCCCAAGTGATGTTGCTGTTTACGGCTAGATTCGAATACGATCATAAACCGGATCCTCCTTTAAATCATCATGTAATCTTGCAATAAGAACAACACGTGCGTATTTGGAGGAGAAAAAAGGACAGAGGTCCTGCTTTATTGCTTATCATAATATATACATGGCTGAAAGAAATATGTACACCACGAGAGCCGGTAGCTCAAGTGTAGTAAGGCCGAAGCTGAGCTATGTTCCACGGCCGACGGGTCTCTTCCTCCGACTTACGTGAATCTTTGTGCTCCCGAATGTCAATGAGGTAATATGACCCGTTGTGCAAGTTCTTGCTGACCACAAAGGGCTCTTCCCAAGGTGGGGATAACTTGTGTGCATCTGTTTGATCCTGGATGAGCCAGAGTACGAGATCGCCTTCCTGGAAGACCCGGGATTTGACCCGGCGGCTATGATAATGGCGCAGGTCTTGTTGGTAAATCGCTGAACGGGCTGCTGCCACATCACGCTGTTCGTCCAACAAGTCCAGAGCATCTTGGCGCGCCTGTTCATTATCCGTCTCAACATAAGCCGCCACGCGAGGTGAGTTGTGACGGATGTCACTGGGGAGGACTGCTTCTGCTCCATAAACCATGAAGAAAGGCGTGAAGCATGTAGACCTGTTAGGAGTAGTGTTGATGCTCCATAAGACGGAGGGCAATTCCTCCACCCAACAACCCGGCGTCCGTTGCAAAGGGACCAAAAGCCGGGGCTTGATGCCCTTCAGAATCTCCTGGTTAGCTCTCTCAGCTTGACCATTGGATTGAGGATGAGCCACTGAGGAAACATCAAGTCGGATATGCTCTCGTTGACAAAACTCTTCCATGGCGCCTTTGGAAAGATTGGTGCCATTGTCAGTTATAATGCTGTGCGGAAAGCCAAAGCGGAAAATCACCTTTTTCATAAATTGAACCGCCGTGGCTGCATCGCACTTGCTAACTGGCTCAGCTTCCACCCACTTTGTGAATTTATCAACTGCCACCAAGAGGTGGGTCTTCTTATCCTTGGACCTTTTAAAAGGCCCCACCATATCAAGCCCCCAGACCGCAAAGGGCCAAGTGATTGGGATCATCCTCAACTCCTGAGCCGGCACGTGAGCCCGTCGTGAGAACCTTTGGCAACCATCACATTTACTGACCAAGTCCTCTGCATCAGCATGAGCCGTCAACCAATAAAAACCATGACGGAAAGCCTTGGCCACAAGGGATTTTGAGCCGGCATGATGGCCACAATCCCCTTCATGGATCTCACGCAAGATCTCTTGACCTTCCTCAGGGGAGACACAACGCTGAAATGCCCCTGTAACACTGCGATGATGCAACTCGCCATCGATAACGATCATTGACTTAGCCCGCCGGGTTATTTGCCTGGCCAAAGTTTCATCCTCAGGCAACTCTCCCCGGGTTATATAAGCCAGATATGGCATTGTCCAGTCTGGTATGACATGAAGAGCCGCCACCAGTCGTGCCTCCGGGTCAGGGATAGCCAAGTCTTCCTCTGTAGGCAACTTAACCGAAGGGTTATACAGGACGTCCAGGAAAGTGTTAGGCGGCACCGGCTTTCGCTGAGAGCCCAGCCGGCTTAGAGCATCAGCCGCCTCGTTCTTCCTGCGGTCAATGTGCTCCACTTGGTAGCCCTGAAAGTGCCCAGCAATGGCATCAACCTCGCGGCGATAAGCCGCCATGAGAGGATCCTTAGAATCCCACTTGCCTGATACTTGTTGAGCCACCAAGTCTGAGTCACCAAAGCACCTTACCCGGCTCAAGCTCATCTCCTTAGCCATCCGAAGACCGTGGAGCAAGGCCTCGTACTCAGCCGCATTGTTAGTGCAAGGGAACATCAACTGTAGCACATAATGGAACTTGTCACCCTTAGGGGAAGCCAATACAACGCCAGCCCCCGAGCCCTCCAACTGCCTGGACCCATCAAAGTGAATGGTCCAATATGTGTTATCCGGCTTTTGCTCGGGCACTTGTGACTCTGTCCAATCATTGATGAAATCCACCAAGGCCTGAGATTTAACAGCAGTGCGTGGCACATATTTGAGATCATGAGGTCCAAGTTCTATAGCCCACTTAGCAATTCTCCCTGTGGCCTCTCTGTTTTGAATGATATCGCCAAGGGGGGCAGAGATGACCACAGTGATGGGATGACCCTGAAAATAATGCTTAAGTTTCTGGCTTGCCATGAACACACCATATACCAGCTTCTGCCAATGCGTGTACCGCTGCTTGGACTCAATGAGCACTTCGCTGACATAATAAACCGGCCGCTGAACCGGATGCTCCTTACCCTCCTCCTTGCGCTCCACCACAATAGCCACACTGACGGCTCGTGCGTTTGCCGCCACATACAGTAGTAAGGGCTCCTTATCAACCGGAGCAGCAAGGACTGGGGGCTCTGCCAGTTGCTTCTTCAAATCCTCAAAGGCGGTATTAGCTGCATCATTCCAGACAAAGTTATCAGTTTTCTTCATCAACTGATATAAGGGCATGGCCTTCTCACCCAAACGGCTTATAAACCGGCTTAACGCAGCGATGCGACCCGCCAAGCGCTGAACGTCATTTATACACGCTGGCTTAGCCAGGGAGGTGATGGCCTTGATCTTCTCCGGGTTAGCCTCAATGCCTCTGTCAGAAACCAAGAAGCCCAAGAGTTTGCCTGCAGGAACACCAAAGACACACTTGGCCGGGTTAAGCATCATCTTATAGACCCAGAGATTATCAAAGGTTTCCCTTAAATCATCTATCAGGGTTTCCTCTTTGATGGATTTAACCACAATATCGTCCACATAAGCGTGAACATTGCGCCCGATCTGTTTATGAAGACAGTTCTGCACACAACGCTGATAAGTCGCCTGTGCACACTTGAGTCCAAAGGGCATAGACACATAGCAGAAGGCTCCAAAGGGAGTGATGAACGCCGTCTTCCTCCTGGTCCTTAACTGCCATCTTAATCTGATGATAACCAGAATAAGCATCCAAGAAACTTAAACGTGCACAACCTACCGTAGCATCAATGATTTGATCAATACGGGGGAGGGCAAAAGGATCAGCCGGACACGCCTTGTTCAAGTCCGTGTAGTCCACACACATCCGCCAGGTGCCGTTCTTCTTGAGTACGAGCACCGGGTTAGCCAACCACTCTGGGTGAAAAACTTCAACGATAAACCCGGCCGCCAAGAGCCGGGCTACTTCTTCACCAATAGCTTTCCGCCTTTCCTCATTAAACCACTGAAGGAACTGTCTGACCGGCTTAAATTTCGGATCAACATTGAGAGTATGCTCAGCGAGTTCTCTAGGTACACCTGGCATGTCAGAAGGTTTCCACGCGAAGATGTCCCTATTCTCACGGATGAACTCGATGAGCGCGCTTTCCTATTTTGGATCCAGATTTGCACTGATGATAAACTGCTGAGACGAGTCACCTGGAACAAAATCAACAAGTTTAGTCTCATCAGCTGACTTAAATTTCATTGCCGGCTCTTGTTCTGTGGTTGGCTTTTTCAGAGAGGTCATATCTGTTGGGTCAACATTGTCTTTGTAAAACTTCAACTCCTCTGTAGCACACACAGATTCTGCATAAGCCGCGTCGCCTTCCTCACACTCCAGAGCCACTTTCCGGCTGCCGTGAACCGTAATAGTCCCATTGTGACCCGGCATTTTGAGCTGTAAGTACACATAACACGGCCGTGCCATGAACTTGGCGTAAGCCGGCCGTCCAAATATAGCATGGTATGGACTTCTTATCTTGACCACCTCAAAGGTCAATTTCTCCACCCTGTAGTTGTTCTCGTCACCAAAAGCCACTTCCAATTCGATCTTGCCAACTGGATAAGCCGACTTACCAGGTACTACACCATGGAAGATAGTGTTTGACTGGCTGAGGTTCTTATCAACCAACCCCATACGGCGAAAGGTCTCATAATAGAGGATGTTGATGCTGCTGCCTCCATCCATGAGCACCTTTGTGAACTTATATCCTCCCACTTGAGGAGCCACCACTAAGGCCAAGTGGCCCGGGTTATCCACCCGGGGAGGGTGATCCTCCCTACTCCACACTATAGGCTGCTCAGACCACCGTAAGTAGCGTGGGACCGCTGGCTCAACAGCATTCACAGCCCTCTTGTGAAGCTTCTGATCTCGCTTGCACAAACTAGTGGTAAACACATGATACTGTCCACCGCTAAGCTGCTTTGGATTGGTCTGATAACCCCCCTGCTGCTGTTGATGACCCTGGCCAGACTGTTGATTAAAGCCCCCTTGACCGCTCTGAGGACCAGAATTTGAGCCGCCCCCCGGGCCATGAAAGCCGCCGGCGCCTGAGCCGCCGCCCGGGCCATTGTAGTTTTTAAAGGCTTTCATGATTGCACAATCCTTCCATAGATGAGTCGCTGGCTTCTCTCTAGAGCCATGCCTTGGACAAGGTTCATTCAACAGCTGCTCTAGCGTCGGACCTGACCCGCCGCCGCGGGGAGGGGGTCTCCCCTTGCGTCGCTGGTTATTACCTTGTGAGCTGGCGTTGGCTACAAACTCTTGGCTGCCATCGGCCTTGCGCTTGCCTCCTCCTTGGTTCCCCGGGTTATGCTGGGGACCCTTGCCATTGCCATTCTTCTTGCCCTTCCCTGCCCTTTCATCATCTGAAGGGGGATCCTTGGTACCATCAGAATCGGCGTACTTGACAAGAACCGCCATTAGCGTGCCCATGTCACTGCAGTCGCGCTTAAGCCACCCGAGTTTCATCTTCAGGGGCACGAAGCGACAATTCTGTTCCAACATTAAGACTGCAGAGCCGGCATCCATCTTATCTGATGAATGTATGATCTCCTTGACCCGGCGAACCCAATGAGTCGTGGATTCACCCTCCTGCTGCTTACAGTTAGTCAAATCCACAATTGACATAGACTGCCTACAGGTATCCTTGAAGTTTTGGATGAACCGGGCTTTCAGCTCAGCCCAAGATCCGATGGAGTTCGGTGGTATCCCTTTCAACCAAGTGCGGGCAGTCCCATCCAACATCATGGTGAAGTACTTAGCCATGGCCGCCTCACTGACCTCCAGTAGCTCCATGGCCATCTCATAACTCTCGATCCAGGCTGCAGGCTGTAAGTCAGCTGTGTAGTTAGGCACCTTCCTAGGGCCCTTGAAGTCCTTAGGTAGACGTTCATTACGGATAGCTGGCACCAAACAAGGGACACCCCCGGTCCTGGTAGGAATACCCACATCAACGGAAGTCGTCGGATAAGCCGGAGGGGTCTGGTAAGCCGTCAATTGAGGCACTTGCTCCGCCTCCTGGCGCGCTTTGTCCTGGTCTGCTGCGTAAAAGGCTCCATTATGAGCCGGGCCATGGCCAGGGGGCGGGTCATGGCGTCGGACATTACTTGAGCCGGTTGCTGAGACCATGTGCCGGCTGTAACTCGGGCTCTGACCCGGACGAGGGGTCGAGTGGATCCTATCCCGGCTGTAGGAGTACGCCTCCTGCTGTGCCAGTGCCGTCTGCAGGAGTTCCCTGACCCGGCGGGTTTCAATAGCCGTCGGAGAGTCGCCGTCAACTGGGAGAGCCGCCAGCCGTGCTGCCGCAGCGACCATGTTCTCCAGCGGGTTATTATAATGACCCGGGGGTATTGGCACATACTGAGGCGGGGCAGGGGGCACCTGGGGAGGCCCCATCACTTGTGGCTGAATAAGGGGTCCAGACCCGGGCGCTATGACCCCTGGCGGGTTACTAGACCCTGCACCTGGCGTGTTGAAGAGGTTGCGTGGATCATAAACCGGTGGGAGTCGAGACTGGGCCTTTTGATGCCTCCTTCTCATGACCTCATTGGCCGCGTTCTGATCCATCGTGAGTTGGAAGGACTGCGCCTGAATCAGCTGAGTCTGGGCATCGAGAGCCGCCCGCTCCGCAGCCAGCCTGATCCCTTCCGCTGCAATATCCTCTTTAGCTTTTATCAGATCCAATTTTAACTGTGCCACCTCCGCATCATGCTGAGCTTGATCCGCCGGGTCAACCGTGGCGGTTAACAGGGCCGTCATCTTGTCCGTGAGATCCATTAGCACCTGAGCCGGAGAAGGCACCGGGTTTCCCGCTCCAGCAGCGGGGTTCTGAACAGGCTGCGCACCAGCCATAAAAACTCCAACCTGACTTGGCGGCTCAAAAAGGTCCGGAATACTGTCACCATCAGAACAACCCATGAGCCTGCCATCTTGAAGTTGGTACAACGAGTTTGACTCATCGGTGGCCGACTCGCCGTCAGAGCCGGCGGCTGTCTCATCACCAGATCTAGATTGATCGGAGAGTCCTCCATGGATACACCCCACAAAAGCATGCCTTAGGGCAGGCCGGGCCTGGGCGGGTCGCGCAAGCTGAGCCGTCTCGATGAGATCAGCTGAAAGATCCGGCTCAGGGCCCAGCTCACCAATCTTGCCAATGAAAACGTGAATTCCGCCGAAGGGGACCCGGTACCCGTACTCAATTGAGCCGGCGTCGGGGCCCCAGTTTGCATCGTCGATGTAGAGCTTGCCGCGACGACTCTTGGTCATCCGGCCCACAGCGTATCCCTTGAGCCCTTCGAAGCTGCCCTTCAAGAACTCAAATCCACCGTGCGCTGGCCCCACGGTGGGCGCCAACTGTCGTGGAATTGTTACGGCAGATGTCCTCGAGCTGGGACTTAGTCGTGGAGCCATCACAACTAGGAAGCTTGAAGGGGTTAATGCAGGACAAGGAACACGAGGGTTTATACTGGTTCGGCCCCTTACGGTGAAGGTAAAAGCCTACGTCCAGTTTGAGGTGGTATTGATTAGGGTTACGATCACCAGGGAGCTAAACTGCTATGCCCGGCTCTCGATGAGATCGTTCTTGTCCCTAAACCGCTGCCGGGTCGTTCCTTTATATAGGGAGGCTGACGCCCAGCAGCCCTTAGAGTCTCGGCCGGCTCATAAGAGTGTCCGGCTCGGACTCTCAACTATACTTGCCTTACACTACAAGTTTTACCATGATAATGATTGTAACTACGGGCCTTAAGCCATATCCGGGTCTTAGCCCATCTCTGGCCCATCGTCTTCAAGCTTGGCTCCGGGCTTCTGGCAATGACCATACGAGTAACCCGGCCCCTCCTGGCGGGTGACTCTAAGGTCTATATCCTCAACAGGTTTTGTTTGGCCACTCGATCTATTTATCTTGCAATGGGAAGAGGTGCTTTGTGATGGGTTCGATCTTACGGTGCTTGATCCCAGTGACAGAAGGGGAACCGACACGTATGTATCATTGCTATTAAGGATAACAAGATGGGGTCTATTTCTATATAAATAGATCTTGTCTACATCATTTCATCGTTCTTATTGCATTACTCCGTTTCTCCATGAACTTAATACACTAGATGCATGCTGGATAGCGGTCGATTTGTGGAGTAATAGTAGTAGATGCAGGCAGGAGTCGGTCTACTAATCTTGGATGTGATGCCTATATAATGATCATTGCCTCGATATCGTCATGATTATTTGAAGTTCTATCAATTGCCCAACAGTAATTCGTGTACCCACCGTTTGCTATTTTTTTTCTCGAGAGAAGCCACTAGTGAAATCTACGGCCCTCGGGTCTCTTTCTCATATTATTTGCCTTTGCGATCTGTTTTATTTTCCTTTTTTAGATCTATTAAACAAAAAATACAAAAATACCTTGCTGCAATTTATTTTATCTCGCGTTCCCGCGAGATCTATCTATCAAATTATTACAACTCTCTCACGTTCGTTTGCCAATTTCTGGCGCCATTACCCGAAAGGGATTGACAACCCCTTTAACACGTCGGGTTCCGAGTATTTGTTATTTGTGTGCAGGTGCTATTTACGTAGTGTTGCTTGGTTCTGCTACTGGTTTAATAATATTGGTCTCATCACTGAGGGAAATACCTACCGTTGCTGTGCTGCATCACCCCTTCCTCTTTGAGGAAATACCGACGTAGTTCTAGCAGACATCAGGGGCGGCGGCCGTGGCTGGAGCCGGAGGCGCGGTTGGGCGCGGTAGCTAGCGGTGACTGTGCAGGTGGTGGTGCTGGGTTGCGGGGCGAGCGAGGCACAGCGGGCAGCGCAGGCGGGGGTCGAGCAGCGGCGGGGCACAACGGAGCGCGGCGGGCAGCGGCACCGCTGCAAGCGGGTGGCGGGCATAAGGATGCAGTGGCGCGGCGACCACGGACGAGATGCGGCCTGGGCGCGTGCGTGCGTGTGCGGCGAGGCCCAGGGGCTAGGCGGGGCATGAGCGGGCGAGGATGGCGTCGTGGAGACCGCGAACAGGGCGGCGCGTGGGCACGGGCTATGTGGCGAGGGGCAGCAACGCAGCGGCAGGGGGACGGTGGGGCTGCGGTGGCTGGATGCGGTAGGTGCTGCGCGGCTTCAACGACGAGGAGCAGGAGGGCGTGGCGATGGCGTAGCAGCGGGAGGAAAAGGGGGAGGCGGAGGTCGGGGCCTCACCGGCAGCTGTAGAGGCACGGGGGCGGCGGGGCTCGAGGAAGCCGGTGTGGGGAAGAGACGGGGAGGTGTCCGGTGAGGTGACGGCGGCCTCAGGCGGAGGTGGCGACGACGGGTGGTGTTACGTCTCCAACGTATCTATAATTTTTTATTGTTCCATGTTGTTATATTATATTATCAATCTTGGATGTTTTGTAATCATTTAATAGTCATTCTATATCATTTTTGGTACTAACCTATTGACATAGTGCCAAGTGCCAGTTGCTGTTTTTTGCATGTTTTTTACATCGTAGGAAATAAATACCAAATGGAGTCCAAACGCAGTGAAACTTTTTGGAGATTTTTTTTGGACCAAAATACAACCAATGGGCCGAAGAAGCACCTGGGGGGTGCTCCGAGGGGAGCACAACCCACCAGGGCGCGCGTGGAGGCCCAGGCGCGCCCTGGTGGGTTGTGCCCACCTCGGGTGCCCCCCGGACCGCCTCTTTACTCTATAAATACCCCAATATTCCAAAAACCCTAGGGGAGTCGACGAAAATCAATTCCAGCCGCCGCAGAGTCAGAACCACCAGATCCAATCTAGACACCATCACGGAGGGGTTCACCACTTCCATTGGTGCCTCTCCGATGATGCGTGAGTAGTTCTTTCTAGACCTTCGGGTCTATAGTTAGTAGCTAGATGGCTTCCTCTCTCTTGTTTGATTCTCAATACAATGGTCTCTTGGAGATCCATATGATGTAACTCTTTTTGCGGTGTGTTTGTTGGGATCGGATTAACTTTGAGTTTATGATCAGATCTATCTTTTTATCCATGAAAGTTATTTGAATCTTCTTTGATCTCTTATATGCATGATTGCTTATAGCCTCGTATTTCTTCTCTGATATTTGGGTTTTGTTTGGCCAACTTGATCTATTTATCTTGCAATGGGAAGAGGTGCTTTGTAGTGGGTTCGATCTTACGGTGCTTGATCCCAGTGAAAGAAGGGGAACCGGCACATACGTATCGTTGCTACTAAGGATAAAACGATGGGGTCTATTTCTACATAAGTAGATCTTGTCTACATCATGTCATTGTTCTTGTTGCATTACTCCGTTTCTCCATGAACTTAATACACTAGATGCATGCTGGATAGCGGTCGATGTGTGGAGTAATAGTAGTAGATGCAGGCAGGAGTCGGTCTACTAATCTTGGACGTGATGCCTATGTAATGATCATTGCCTGGATACCGTCATGATTATATTTGAAGTTCTATCAATTGCCCAACAGTAATTTGTTTACCCGCCGTTTGCTATTTTTCTCGAGAGAAGCCACTAGTGAAACCTAGGCCCCCGGGCCTCTTTCTCATATTATTTGCCTTTGCGATCTATTTTCCTTTGCTTTTATTTTCAGATCTATTATACCAAAAATACAAAAATACCTTGCTGCAATTTATTCCTATTTTATTTTATTTGGCGTTCGATCTATCAATCTACTACAATTTATTCATGTCCGTTTGCCAATTTCTAGCGCCGCTACCCGAAAGGGATTGACAACCCCTTTTACACGTTGGGTTGCTAGTATTTGTTATTTGTGTGCAGGTGCCATTTACGTATTGTTGCCTGGTTCTCCTTCTAGTTCAATAACCTTGGTCTCATAACTGAGGGAAATACCTACCGCCACTGTGCTGCATCATCCCTTCCTCTTTGGGGAAATATAGACGTAGCTTCAAGCCGCATCAAAAGGAATTTTTGGCGCCGTTGCTGGGGAGGATCTTCAACGTCTACCAGGTTCCTAATTACAACTCTCATCTCCTCACAATTTACATTATTTGCCATTTGCCTCTCGTTTTCCTCTCCCGCACTTCACAATAAATTGCCGTTTTATTCGCCTTCTTTTTCGTTTGCCTTTTTCTCGTCAGATCTCTTGTTTGCTTGCCATGTGCCTTTATTTGCTTGCATCTTTGCTTGCTAAAAATATATTTATATGGATCCTCAGCCACTTGCTAATCTTTTCAAAA
This sequence comes from Aegilops tauschii subsp. strangulata, assembly GCF_002575655.3. Classification (NCBI taxonomy): domain Eukaryota; kingdom Viridiplantae; phylum Streptophyta; class Magnoliopsida; order Poales; family Poaceae; genus Aegilops; species Aegilops tauschii. The sequence goes on from NC_053039.3 coordinate 54,102,042, forward strand.
CATCCAATTATGATGAACCAATTGCTAGTGAATCGAGTTCACCAGATTATCTTTATGAAGTTTATTTTTGTTTTTTGCTTTCTGTTCTTGAGTGTTTGCACAATTATGCTACTGTTATGGTTGCATTTTTTGTGTTTTAATTAGTATTTGTGCCAAGTAAAGCCTTTAGGATCTTCTTGGGTGATAGTTGTTTGATCATGCTGAAAAACAAAAACTTTTGCGTCAAGAGTTACAATTTTTTAAATCCGCAGAAGCGACGAAAAATTCTGAATTTTTTGTAGGGGAACGTAGTCATTTCAAAAAAATCCTATGCACACGCAAGATCATGGTGATGCATAGCAACGAGAGGGGAGAGTGTTGTCTACGTACCCTCGTAGACCGTAAGCGGAAGCGTTATGACAACGCGGTTGATGTAGTCGTACGTCTTCACGATCGACCGATTCTAGTACCGAAAGTACGGCACCTCTGCGATCTGCACATGTTCGGCTCGGTGATGTCCCACGAACTCACGATCCAGCAGAGTGTCGAGGGAGAGCTTCGTCAGCACCACGGCATGATGACGGTGATGATGAAGCTACCGGCGCAGGGCTTCGCCTAAGCACTATGACGATATGACCGAGGTGGATTATGGTGGAGGGGGGACCGCACACGGCTAAGAGATCAATGATCAACTTGTGTTTCCTAGGGTGCCCCCTGCCCCCGTATATAAAGGAGCAAGGGGGGAGGCCGGCCGGCCCTTGGGGCGCCAAGGAGGGGAGGAGGCCTCCTCCTAGTAGGAGTAGGACTCCCCCTTTCCTAGTCCAACTAGGAGGAGGAAGGGGGAAGGAAGGAGAGGGGGAGAGGGAGGGAAAGAGGCCCCCCTCCTTGTCCAATTCGGACTCCCAAAGGGGGGCGGCCAGCCCTATGGCCCCTCCTCTCTCTCTCACAAGGCCCATGTTGGCTGATAACCCACAAGTATAGGGGATCGCAACAGTTTTCGAGGGTAGAGTATTCAACCCAAATTTATTGATTTCACACAAGGGGAGCCAAAGAATATTCTCAAGTATTAGCAGTTGAGTTGTCAATTCAACCACACGTGAAAGACTTAATATCTGCAGCAAAGTATTTAGTAGCAAAGTAGTATGGAAGTAACGGTAACGGTGGCAAAAGTAACAATAGCAGTTTTGTAGTAATTGTAACAGTGGCAACAGTGAAGTAACTAAGCAAAGATCAATATGTGAAAAGCTCATAGGCATTGGATCAGTGATGGATAATTATGTCGGATGCGATTCCTCATGCAATAGTTATAACATAGGGTGACACAGAACTAGCTCCAGTTCATCAATGTAATGTAGGCATGTATTCCGAATATAGTCATACGTGCTTATGGAAAAGAACTTGCATGACATATTTTGTCCTACCCTCCCATGGCAGCGGGGTCTTATTTGAAACTAAGGGATATTAAGGCCTCCTTTTAATATAGTACCGGACCAAAGCATTAACACTTAGTGAATACATGAACTCCTCAAACTACGGTCATCACCGGTAACTATCCCGATTATTGTCACTTCGGGGTTAACGGATCATAACACATAATAGTTGACTATAGACTTGCAAGATAGGGTAAAGAACTCACATATATTCATGAAAACATAATAGGCTCAAATCTGAAATCATGGCACTCGGGCCCTAGTGACAAGCATTAAGCATAGCAAAGTCATAGCAACATCAATCTCAGAAATTATGGATACTAGGGATCAAACCCTAACAAAACTACCTCGATTACATGGTAAATCTCATCCAACCCATCACTGTCCAGCAAGCCTTGCTACCTCTTGAGCACTGTGTTGGTTTTCCCTTGAAGAGGAAAGGGTGATGCAGTAAAGTAGCGTAAGTATTTCCCTCAGTTTTTGAGAACCAAGGTATCTATCCAGTAGGAGACCACGCATGAGTCCCTCGCACCTACACAAACAAATAAAAGCCTCGCAACCAACGCAATAAAGGGGTTGTCAATCCCTTCACGGTCACTTACGAAAGTGAGATATGATAGATATGATAAGATAATATTTTTGGTATTTTTATGATAAAGATGCAAAGTAAAATAAAAGGCAATAAACATAACTAAGTGTTGGAAGATTAATATGATGCAAAATAGACCCGGGGCCATAGGTTTCACTAGTGGCTTCTCTCAAGAGCGCATAAGTATTACGGTGGGTGAACAAATTACTGTTGAGCAATTGATAGAATTGAGCGTAGTTATGAGAATATCTAGGTATGATCATGTATATAGGCATCACGTCCGCGACAAGTAGACCGACTCCTGCCTGCATCTACTACTATTACTCCACACATCGACCGCTATCCAGCATGCATCAAGAGTATTAAGTTCATAAGAACAGAGTAACGCTTTAAGTAAGATGACATGATGTAGAGGGATAAACTCATGCAATATGATATAAACCCCATCTTGTTATCCTCGATGGCAACAATACAATACGTGCCTTGCTGCCCCTGCTGTCACTGGGAAAGGATACCGCAAGATTGAACCCAAAGCTAAGCACTTCTCCCATTGCAAGAAAGATCAATCTACTAGGACAAACCAAACTGATAATTCGAAGAGACTTGCAAATATAACTAATCATACATAAAAGAATTCAGAAGATTCAAATATTGTTCATAGATAAACTTGATCATAAACCCACAATTCATCGATCTCAACAAACACACCACAAAAGAAGATTACATCGAATAGATCTCCACGAGAATCATGGAGAACTTTGTATTGAGATCCAAAGAGAGAGAAGAAGCCATCTAGCTAATAACTATGGACCCGAAGGTCTGAGGTAAACTACTCACACATCATCGGAGAGGCTATGGTGTTGATGTAGAAGCCTTCCGTGATCAATGCCCCCTCCGGCGGAGCGCCGGAAAAGGCCCCAAGAAGGGATCTCACGGGTACAGAAGGTTGTGGCAGTGGAATTAGGTTTTTGGCTCAGTATCTGGTAGTTTGGGGGTACGTAGGTATATATAGGAGGAAGAAGTACGTCGGTGGAGCAACGTGGGCCCCACAAGGGTGGAGGGCGCGCCCAGGGGGTAGGCGCGCCCCCTGCCTCGTGCTCTCCTGGTTTCTTTCTTGACGTAGGGTCCAAGTCCTCTGGATCACGTTTGTTCCAAAAATCACGTTCCCGAAGGTTTCATTCCGTTTGGACTCCGTTTGATATTCTTTTTCTTTGAAACTCTAAAATAGGCAAAAAAACAACAATTCTGGGCTGGGCCTTCAGTTAATAGGTTAGTCCCAAAAATAATATAAAATTTTATAATAAAGCCCATTAAACATCCAAAACAGAATATAATATAGCATGGAACAATCAAAAATTATAGATACGTTGGAGACGTATCAAGCATCCCAAGCTTAATTCCTGCTCGTCCTCGAGTAGGTAAATGATAAAAACAGAATTTTTGATGTGGAATGCTACTTAGCATAATTTCAATGTAATTCTTCTTATTGTGGCACGAATGTTCAGATTTGATATGATTCAAGATAAAAGTTTAATGTTGACATAAAAAAATACTTCAAGCATGCTAACCAAGCAATTATGTCTTATCAAAATAACATAGCCAAAGCAAGTTATCCCTACAAAATCATATAGTCTGGCTATGCTCCATCTTCCCCACACAAAATATTCATATCATGTACAACCCCGGTTTTAGCCAAGCAATTGGTTCATACTTTTTAACGCGCTTCAGCCTTTTCAATTTTTACGCAATACATGAGCGCAAGCCATGGATATAGCGCTATGGTGGAATAAGGTATAATGATAGGGGTTATGTGGGAAGACAAAAAGGAGAAAGTCTCACATCAACGAGGCTAATCAACGGGCTATGGAGATGCCCATCAATTGATGTCAATTCAAGGAGTAGGGATTGCCATGCAATGGATGCACTTAGAGTTATAAGTGTATGAAAGCTCAAACAAAAGAAACTAAGTGGGTGTGCATCCAACTTGCTTGCTCACGAAGACCTCGGGCATTTGAGGAAGCCTATCATTGGAATATACAAGCCAAGTTCTATAATGAAATTTCCCACTAGTATATGAAAGTGACAAAATGAGAGACTCTCTATCATGAAGATCACGGTGCTACTTTGAAGCACAAGTGTGGTAAAAGGATAGTAACATCGTCTCTTCTCTCTTTTTCTCTCATTTTTTTATTTGGGCCTTTTCTTATTTATTTTTATGGCCTCTTTTTTTCATTTAGTCCGGAGTCTCATCCCGACTTGTGGGGGAATCATAGTCTCCATCATCCTTTCCTCACTTGGGACAATGCTCTAATGATGATGATCATCACACTTTTATTTACTTACAACTCATGAATTACAACTCAATACTTAGAACAAAATATGACTCTATGTGGATGCCTCCGGCGGTGTACCGGGATATGCAATGAATCAAGAGCGACATGTATGAAAAAATTATGAACGGTAGCTTTGCCATAAATACAATGTCAACTACATGATCATGCAAAGCAATATGACAATGATGGAGCGTGTCATGATAAACGAAACGTTGGAAAGTTGCATGGCAATATATCTCGGAATGGCTATGGAAATGCCATAATAGGTAGGTATGGTGGCTGTTTTGAGGAAGATATAAGGAGGTTTATGTGTGATAGAGCATATCATATCACGGGGTTTGGATGCACTGGCGAAGTTTGCACCAACTCTCAAGGTGAGAAACGGCAATGCACGGTACCGAAGAGGCTAGAAAATTGCGGAAAGGTAAGTGTGCATACAATCCATGGACTCACATTAGTCATAAAGAACTCATATACTTATTGCAAAAATTTATTAGCCCTCGAAGCAAAGTACTACTACGCATGCTCCTAGGGGAAGGGTTGGTAGGAGTTAACCATCGCGCGATCCCGACCGCCACACAAAGGATGACAATCAATAAATACCTCATGCTCCGACTTCGTTACATAATGGTTCACCATACGTGCATGCTACGGCAATCACAAACTCCAACTCAAGTATTTCTAAATTTCACAATTACTCAACTAGCACAACTATGATATTACCACCTTTATATCTCAAAACAATTATCAAGCATCAAATTTCTCATGATATTATAATTAAAGCAAATTGCCATGATGTTTTAAGACTCTCAAAATAATATAAGTGAAGTATGAGAGATCAATAGTTTCTATAAAACAAATCCACCGCCGTGCTCTAAAAGATATAAGTGAAGCACTAGAGCAAAACTATATAGCTCAAAAAATATAAGTGAAGCACATAGAGTATTCTAATAAATTCCAATTTATGTGTGTCTCTCTTAAAAGGTGTGTACAGCAAGGATGATTGTGGTAAAGTATAAAGCAAAGACTCAAATCATACAAGACGCTCCAAGCAAAACACATATCATGTGGTGAATAAAAATATAGCTCCAAGTAAAGTTACTGATGGAAGTAGACAAAAGAGGGGATGCCTTCCGGGGCATCCCCAAGCTTTGGCTTTTTGGTGTCCTTAGATTATCTTGGGGTGCCATGGGCATCCCCAAGCTTAGGCTCTTGTCACTCCTTGTTCCATAATCCATCAAATCTTTTACCGAAAACTTGAAAACTTCACAACACAAAACTTAACAGAAAATCTCGTGAGCTCCGTTAGCGAAAGAAAACAAAACATCACTTCAAGGTACTGTAATGAACTCATTCTTTATTTATATTGGTGTTAAACCTACTTTATTCCAACTTCTCTATGGTTTATAAACTCTTTTACTAGCCATAGATTCATCAAAATAAGCAAACAACACACGAAAAACAGAATCTGTCAAAAACAGAACAGTCTGTAGTAATCTGTAACTAACGTAAACTTCTGGAACTCCAAAAAATCTACCAAAAAAGGAAGACCCAGACAATTTTTTTATTGATCTGCTGCAATTGGAATCAATATTTTATCACGTTCTGGTGATTTTTAACAATTGTTTTCGTGAACAGAAAGTTTCTGGAATTTTCAGCAAGATCAAATAACTATCATCCAAGAAGATCCTATAGGTTTAACTTGGCACAAACACTAATTAAAACATAAAAAAATATAACCAGAGTCTAGATCAAATATTTATTCCTAAACAGAAGCAAAAAATAAAAAAAATAAAATAAAATTGGGTTGCCTCCCAACAAGCGCTATCGTTTAACGCCCCTAGCTAGGCATAAAAGCAAGGATAGATCTAGGTATTGCCATAATAATAGGATAGATCACAAAAACTCATTTCATATTCTCGACGTTCAGCAGCAACTTTTCTTTGAGGCAAGCAGAAGTAATCAAAAGGGCTAAATTTAATGGGACAAGAGTCCCCAAGATCAATTTTGGGAGGTATAGGTTCCTCCTTCGGCCCTTCGTATTGCACAACCAATTCATCATTATAAGCGTTCTTTTGACAGAACTTTGTGAGCCTATACTCAAGAGAATATCCTAGCTCATTATTTTAGATAGCAAAATCATTATTAAGTTCAGAAATTCTATCAACTAGAACATTGGTAGGAACCCTTTTTCTAAGGTTTTCATTAAAAGCAACATAGTCTAGAGATTGAATATGCATTATTTCCTCTTGATCAAAGAGTATTGCCTCTATGGGAGGACGGCCAGCGTCCACCCTATAGTAGCGGCATGCTTAACAGAAGAATGCTCAATATTAGAAAATTCTAAGAAGATCCTTTGTATGCAAGGATGCATGTGCATAAATTGTCTTTCAAGTTCAACCACAAGCATGGCGATAGCGTCCGCAAGACTACTGGTTCTATGGAGAATAGAACTACCCATAGAAGGCAAAGCACCGGCACAAGTAAAGAAATCTTGAATAACCCCTTTTCCAATGATATTACCACTACCGATTCGGAATTTTTTTGCATGTAAGATAGGGGATTCTTCAGCAAGAGCATCAGAATTTTGCATGTTATTATTATTGTCCATATCGAAGATAATTTCCCCAATTTCAGACATAATGGTAGAAAATGCAAAGAGCAAGCGAAAGAGGCGAACAGAAAAAAGAGGGCGAATGAAACGGCAAGGGTGAAGTGGGGGAGAGGAAAACGAGAGGCAAATGGCAAATAATGTAATGCGGGAGATAAGAGTTTGTGATGGGTACTTGGTATGTTGAGTTTTGCGTAGACTCCCCGGCAATGGCGCCAAAAATCCTTCTTGCTACCTCTTGAGCATTGCATTGGTTTTCCCTTGAAGAGGAAAGGGTGATGTAGTAAAGTAGCGTAAGTATTTCCCTCAGTTTTTGAGAACCAAGGTATCAATCCAGTAGGAGACCACGCACGAGTCCCTCGCACCTACACAAACAAATAAAAGCCTCGCAACCAACGCGATAAAGGGGTTGTCAATCCCTTCACGGTCACTTACGAAAGTGAGATATGATAGATATGATAAGATAATATTTTTGGTATTTTTATGATAAAGATGCAAAGTAAAATAAAAGGCAATAAAAATAACTAAGTGTTGGAAGATCAATATGATGGAAAATAGACCCGGGCCAATAGGTTTCACTAGTGGCTTCTCTCAAGAGCGCATAAGTATTACGGTGGGTGAACAAATTACTGTCGAGCAATTGATAGAATTGAGCATAGTTATGAGAATATCTAGGTATGATCATGTATATAGGCATCACGTCCGCGACAAGTAGACCGACTCCTGCCTGCATCTACTACTATTACTCCACACATCGACCGCTATCCAACATGCATCTAGAGTATTAAGTTCATAAGAACAGAGTAACACTTTAAGTAAGATGACATGATGTAGAGGGATAAACTCATGCAATATGATATAAACCCCATCTTGTTATCTTCCATGGCAACAATACAATATGTGCCTTGCTGCCCCTGCTGTCACTGGGAAAGGACACCGCAAGATTGAACCCAAAGCTAAGCACTTCTCCCATTGCAAGAAAGATCAATCTAGTAGGCCAAACCAAACTGATAATTCAAAGAGACTTGCAAAGATAACCAATCATACATAAAATAATTCAGAGAAGATTCACATATTGTTCATAGATAAACTTGATCATAAACCCACAATTCATCGGTCTCAACAAACACACCACAAAAGAAGATTACATCGAATAAATCTCCACGAGAATCGTGGAAAACTTTGTATTGAGATCCAAAGAGAGAGAAGAAGCCATCTAGCTAATAACTATGGACCCGAAGGTCTGAGGTAAACTACTCACACATCATCGGAGAGGCTATGGTGTTGATGTAGAAGCCCTCCGTGATCAATGCCCCCTCCGGCGGAGCGCCGGAAAAGGCCCCAAGATGGGATCTCACGGGTACAGAAGGTTGCGGCGGTGGAATTAGGTTTTTGGCTCCGTATCTGGTAGTTTGGGGGTACGTAGGTATATATAGGAGGAAGAAGTACGTCGGTGGAGCAACGTGGGCCCCACGAGGGTGGAGGGCGCGCCCGGGGGGTAGGCGTGCCCCCCTGCCTCGTGCTCTCCTGATTGCTTTCTTGACGTAGGGTCCAAGTCCTCTGGATCACGTTTGTTCCAAAAATCACGTTCCCGAAGGTTTCATTCTGTTTGGACTCCGTTTGATATTCTTTTTCTGCGAAACTCTGAAATAGGCAAAAAAACAGCAATTATGGGTTGGGCCTCCGGTTAATAGGTTAGTCCCAAAAATAATATAAAAGTGTATAATAAAGCCCATTAAACATCCAAAACAGATTATAATATAGCATGGAACAATAAAAAATTATAGATACGTTGGAGACGTATCAAGCCTACGATGGAATTACTCACGCACAGCGGTGAGCATCATGAAATTGGTGATGGAGGATGGTTGATGATGACGATGGCGATGGATTCCCCTCTCCGAAGCCCCGAACGGACTCCAGATCAGCCCTCCCGAGAGAGTTTTGGGCTTGGCAGCGGCTCCGTATCGTAAAACGCAATGAATCCTTCTCTCTGATTTTTTTCTCCCCGAACGTGAATATATGGAGTTGGAGTTGAGGTCGGTGGAGCCTCAGGGGGCGCGCCCAGGGGGGCAGGCGCGCCCCCCACCCTCGTGGACAGGGTGTGGGCCCCCTGGTCTTGATTCTTTCACCGGTATTTTTTATATATTCCAAAAATATTCTCCGTGAAGTTTCAGCTCTTTCCGAGTACTTTATTTCTGCACAAAAATAACACCATGGCAATTCTGCTGAAAACAGCGTCAGTCCGGGTTAGTTCCATTCAAATCATGCAAGTTAGAGTCCAAAACAAGGGCAAAAGTGTTTGGAAAAGTAGATACAATGTAGACGTATCAACTCCCCCAAGCTTAAACCTTTGCTTGTCCTCAAGCAATTCAGTTGATAAACTGAAAGTGATAAAGAAAAACTTTTACAAACTCTGTTTGCTCTTGTTGTTCTAAATATGTAAAGCCAGCATTCAAGTTTTCAGCAAAGATTATGAACTAACCATATTCACAATAACATTTAGGTCTCATGTTTACTCATATCAATGACATAATCAACTAGCGAGCAATAATAATAAATCTCGGATGACAACACTTTCTCAAAACAATCATAATATGATATAACAAGATGGTATCTCGCTAGCCCTTTCTGAGACCGCAAAACATAAATGCAGAGCACCTTTGAAGATCAAGGACCGACTAAACATTGTAATTCATGGTAAAAGAGATCCAGTCATACCCAATATAAATTAATAGTAATGGATGCAAATGACAACGGTGCTCTCCAACTGGTGCTTTTTAATAAGAGGAGGATGACTCAACATAAAAGTAAATAGATAGGCCCTTCTCAGAGGGAAGAAGGGATTTGTAGAGGTGCCAGAGCTCGAGTTTTGAAATAGAGATGAATAATATTTTGAGCGGTATACTTTCATTGTTAACATAACAACCGAGAGATCTCGATATCTTCCATGCTAGACACATTATAGGCGGTTCCCAAACATAATGGTAAAGTTTATACTCCCCCTCCGCCAACAGGCATCAATCCATGGCTTGCCCAAAACAACGGGTGCCTCCAACTAACAACAGTCCTGGGGGAGTTTTGTTTGCAATTATTTTGATTTGATTCGAGCATGGGACTGGGCATCCCGGTGACCAACCATTTTCTCATGAGTGAGGAGCAGAGTCCACTCCTCTTGAGAATAACCCACCTAGCATGGAAGATATAGACAGCCCTAGTTGATACATGAGCTATTCGAGCATACAAAACAAAATTTCATTTGAAGTTTTAGAGTTTGGCACAGACAAATTTACTTGGAATGGCAGGTAGATACCGCATATAGGAAGGTATAGTGGACTCATATGGAATAACTTTGGGGTTTGTGGAAGTGGATGCACAAGCAGTATTCCCGCTTAGTACAAGTGAAGGCTAGAAAAAGACTGGGAAGCGACCAACTAGAGAATGACAACAGTCATGAACATGCATTAAAATTAATAAACATTGAGTGCAAGCATGAGTAGGACATAATCCACCATGAACATAAATATCGTGGAGGCTGTTGATTTTGTTTCAACTACATGCGTGAACATGTGCCAAGTCAAGCCACTTGAATCATTCAAAGGAGGATACCGCCCTATCATACCTCATCACAACCATTTTAATAGCATGTTGGCACGCAAGGTAAACCATTATAAACTCCTAGCCAATTAAGCATGGCATGAGCAACTATAATCTCTAATTGTTATTGCAAACATGTTTCATTCATAATAGGCTGAATCAGGAACGGTGAACTAATCATATTTACAAAAACAAGATAGGTCGAGTTCATACCAGCTTCTCTCATCTCAATCAGTTCATCATATATCGTCATTATTGCCTTTCGCTTGCATGACCAAACGGTGTGGATAATAATAATAGTGCACGTGCGCTGGACTAAGCTGGAATCTGCAGGCATTCAATACAAGGGAGAAGACAAGGTATTATGGGCTCTTGGTTAAATCAACAATAATGCATATAAGAGTCACTTCAACATTTTCATCATGGTCTTCTCCTCTCGACCCCCAAAGAACAAGAAAAGAAATAAAACTATTTACACGGGAAAGCTCCAACAAGCAAAAGAAGAACGAGAAATATTTTTGGGTTTTCTTTTAATTACTACTACTACAGGCATGGAAAGTAAACTAGCTAGAAGCTACAACTAATTTTTTTTGTTTTTCTTAAGGTTTTTCAAACACACAAGAAAAAGAATTGAAATAGAAAATAAACTAGCATGGATGGTACAATGAAAAAGTATGAGCACCGACAACTGGAATGAGTGTGTGAACATAAATGTAATGTCGGTGAGAAATACGTACTCCCCCAAGCTTAGGCTTTTGGCCTAAGTTGGTCTATGGCCATGGCTGGCCTGGCGGATATCCGAAGTTGTAACTGGGGTCGTACTGAGATGCAGCGGCTATTGCCTCACGAGCTGCAGCTTGGAGGCGAGCTGCCTCTGTCCACCTCTCGTACTCGTTCGCCTCCTCCCTGGTTATAACATATCTCCCTTTTGCCTGAAAATCAAATAAAGTAGGAGCATCGAGAGCAACATGGACAGTGCGACGCCTGTCGAAGATTAGTCGGTACTGGAGAGGTTGTCCATTCCTCCCAATAAACTGGTGGCCAACCATATTAAAATCTAGACAAATAGGAGGCAATTCCATATCATTTTCATGCATGGGTACCTCAAGAAAATTAGCTAAACGGGTTGCATAAATTCCACCAAACAAATCTCCACTTAAACTATTAAGATGCAACCTTCGTGCAACAATTGCCCCCAAGTTATATTGTTTATCTCCCAATACTGCACTCTTGAGGACACTAAGATCTGGAACGCACATGTGACAGGCTTCATCTTTACCGTTAATACATCTACCAATAAAGAGAGCAAAATAATGTATGGCAAGAAAGTGGATGCTCCCTATGGTAGCTTGTGTTATTTCTCTAGATTCCCCCAAAGTGATACTAGCCAGAAAATCTTTAAATTCAGATTTGCGACGTTCACTGAGACTACCCCACTGCGGGAGTTTACAAGCAGTATTAAAATCTTCTAAGTCCATGGTATAGGATTTATCATAAAGATCAAATAGGATAGTGTGAGAATTGCATGAGGATGTAAATTTGAACCTTCTCACAAAGGAATCAGTTAGGTAATAATATTGGGGGCACTTATCTGACATGAAGCCCTCGAGTTCAGCATTACGCACATATGCATCAAATTCCTCCTTAATTCCTGCTTGGACCATAAAACCTTCTGACGGCCATTCACAAGGCCACACTTGAGCTTCTCTTGATAGTTCATAGTCCGGTTCACGTATCGCGAGCTTGGGTTCTTGCTTCTTTGAGGAACCACCTTGATACATTTTCCTAAACATATTTCTTCCTCTGAAAAATTTCTGAAATTTTTAGCAACTCAAAATAAAAGTGAACCAAACTCAACAAGATTGATAGCAACTACTCCCACAAGTGTCTAGAGACTATATCATGCATTAGAACTACTTGGGACCAAATAAATTTAACATGCAAGCCCAAGAACAGGGTCACCTAAGCAACAAAAAATTGCAATAAATAAAGCACTAGAACAAAAACTAATTGGACCATTGGAGGAGTCACATACCGAAGAACAATCCCCCAAAGCAGTTTTGTGAATGGAGCTTTGAGCAAGGAGATCGAAAATCGCAGCAAAACGAGTTAGAACACAAGTTTGAGCTAGGTGGTGATTTTTTCTGAAGGAAGAAGGAGTGTGTGGGTGCTGGAATAAGTGGAGAGGGGCCATGAGGGGGGCACGCCCAGGGGGGTGGGCGCGCCCTGCACCCTCGTGGCCTGGTGGTTCCCCCCTCTGGTGTCTTAAATATTCTACAAAAAATCATATTTCATTTTCGGGGCATTTGGAGAACTTTTATTTTCGGGGTATTTTTTATTGCAAGGATAATTCAAAAAACAGACAGAAAATACTATTTTTGCTTTATTAAAACTAAATAACAGAAAGTAAAAGGAGGGTACAGAAAGTTGTGCTTTCTAACTTCATCCATCTCATGCTCATCAAAAGGAATCCACTAACAAGGTTGATCAAGTCTTGTTAACAAACTCTTGTAGAAGAACATGGAACCGGAGAAATTTCGAATACCACTAGGTTACCTCAATGGGGATATGCACATCCCCAACAATAAGAATATCATATTTCTTCTTGACAGTAGGAAGAGGAAATTCAAAACCTCCAATAGTAATCGTTGGAATTTTTCCAATAGAATTGATACTGTGGACTTGAGGTTGTTTTCTCGGAAAGTGTACCGTATGCTCATTACCATTAACATGAAAAGTGACATTGCCTTTGTTGCAATCAATAACAGCCCCTGCAGTATTCAAAAAGGGTCTACCAAGGATAATCGACATACTATCGTCCTCGGAAATATCAAGAATAACAAAGTCCGTTAAAATAGTAACGTTTGCAACCCCAACAGGCACATCCTCACAAATACCGACAGGTATAACAGTTGATTTATCGGCCATTTGCAAAGATATTTCAGTAGGTGTCAACTTATTCATATCAAGTCTACAATATAAAGAGAGAGGCATAACACTAACACCGGCTCCAAGATCACATAAAGCAGTTTTAACATAGTTTCTTTTAATGGAGCATGGTATAGTTGGTACTCCTGGATCTCCTAGTTTCTTTGGTATTCCACCTTTAAAAGTATAATTAGCAAGCATGGTGGAAATTTCAGCTTCCGGTATCTTTCTTTTATTTGTAACAATATCTTTCATATACTTAGCATAAGGATTCATTTTAAGCATATCAGTCAAACGCATACGCAAAAAGATAGGTCTAATCATTTCAGCAAAGCGCTCAAAATCCTCATCATCCTTTTTCTTGGATGGTTTAGGAGGAAAAGGCATGGGTTTCTGAACCCATGGTTCTCTTTCTTTACCGTGCTTCCTAGCAACAAAGTCTCTCTTATCATAACGCTGATTCTTTGATTGTGGGTTATCAAGATCAACAGCAGGTTCAATCTCTACATCATTGTCATTGCTAGGTTACACATCAACATGAACAACATTATTATCATTATCACTAGGTTCATGTTCATCACCAGATTGTGTTTCAGCATCAGAAATAGAAATATCATTGGGATTCTCAGGTGTGTCAACAACATGTTCAGATTCATAGCCATGGAAAGGATCATATTCAACCCAAGTAATTATCTCAGGATCGACAGAGAAATCATAATCCTTATCGGAAATACAGATAGGTGAAGTAGCAAAAGCAGGGTCATATTTCATTCTAGCATTCAAAGATTTTTCTTTCAGCTTAGCTAGTAATTTCTTAAGATCATTTCTATCATTGCAAGCTAAAAAGTCTCTAGCAGTTTCTTCATCCATAACATAACCCTCAGGCACAACAGGCAATTCATATCTAGGGGGAGAATCTTTATCATCACTTTCATCAATATTATCAGTTTCAATAATTTCATTCTCTCTAGCCCTAGCAAGTTGTTCATCCAGAAATTCACCTAGTGGCACAGTATTATCGAGCATAGAAGTAGTTTCATCATAAGCATCATGCATAGTAGAAGTGGCATCATCAATAACATGCGACATATCAGCATTAATAGCAGAAGAAGGTTTAGGTGTCGCAAGTTTACTCAAAACAGAAGGTGAATCAAGTGCAGAGCTAGATAGCAGTTCCTTACCTCCCCTCGTATGAGGGATAAATTTTGGTTTTCTCGTCTTTCAAGTTCCTCATAGTGATAAGCAGATATAAATCCCAGTGACTCAAAGAATAGAGCTATGCTCCCTGGCAACGGCGCCAGAAAATAGTCTTGATAACCCACAGGTATAGGGGATCGCAACAGTTTTCGAGGATAGAGTATTCAACCCAAATTTATTGATTCGACACAAGGGGAGCGAAAGAATATTCTCAAGTATTAGTAGTTGAGTTGTCAATTCAACCACACCTGAAAGACTTAATATCTGCAGCAAAGTATTTAGTACCAAAGTACTATGGAAGTAACGGTAACGGTGGCAAAAGTAACAGTAGCAGTTTTGTAGTAATTGTAACAGTGGCAACGGTGAAGTAACTAAGCAAAGATCAATAGTGAAAAGCTCATAGGCATTGGATCAGTGATGGATAATTATGTCGGATGCGATTCCTCATGCAATAGTTATAACATAGGGTGACACAGAACTAGCTCCGGTTCATCAATGTAATGTAGGCATGTATTCCGAATATAGTCATACGTGCTTATGGAAAAGAACTTGTATGACATCTTTTGTCCTACCCTCCCGTGGCAGCGGGGTCCTATTGGAAACTAAGGGATATTAAGGCCTCCTCTTAATATAGTACCGGACCAAAGCATTAACACTTAGTGAATACATGAACTCCTCAAACTACGGTCATCACCGGTAAGTATCCCGATTATTGTCACTTCGGGGTTAACAGATCATAACACATAATAGGTGACTATAGACTTGCAAGATAGGGTAAAGAACTCACATATATTCATGAAAACATAATAGGCTCAGATCTGAAATCATGGCACTCGGGCCCTAGTGACAAGCATTAAGCATAGCAAAGTCATAGCAACATCAATCTCAGAACATAATGGATACTAGGGATCAAACCCTAACAAAACTACCTCGATTACATGGTAAATCTCATCCAACCCATCACTGTCTAGCAAGCCTACGATGGAATTACTCACGCACGGCGGTGAGCATCATGAAATTGGTGATGGGGGATGGTTGATGATGACGATGGCGACGGATTCCCCTCTCCGGAGCCCCGAACGGACTCCAGGTCAACCCTTCGAGAGAATTTTAGGCTTGGCGGCGGCTCTGTATCGTAAAACGTGATGAATCCTTCTCTCTGATTTTTTTCTCCCTGAACGTGAATATATGGAGTTGGAGTTGAGGTCGATGGAGCCTCGGGGGGCCCACGAGACAGGGGGGCGTGACCCCCATCCTCGTGGACAGGGTGTGCGCCCCCTGGTCTTGATTCTTTCACCGGTATTTTTTATATATTCCAAAAATGTTCTCCGTGAAGTTTCAGGTCATTCCGAGAACTTTCATTTCTACACAAAAATAACACCATGGCAATTCTGCTCAAAACAGCGTCAGTCCGGGTTAGTTCCATTCAAATCATGCAAGTTAGAATCCAAAAAAGGGCAAAAGTGTTTGGAAAAGTAGATACCATGGAGAGGTATCATTGGCCCATTAGTTCCCCCAGGGGTTCCAATAACCCCCCGGCACTCCGATATTTATCCGGTGACTCCCGGAACTCATCCGGTGTCCGAATATAGTCATCCAATATATCAATCTTTATGTCTAGACCATTTCGAGACTCCTCGTCATGTCCGTGATCACATCCGGGACTCCGAACTATCTTCGGTACATCAAAGCACATAAACTCATAATACCGATCATCACCGAACGTTAAGCGTGCGGACCCTACGGGTTCGAGAACTATATAGACATGACCGAGACACGTCTCCGGTCAATAACCAATAGCGGAACTTGGATGTTCATATTGGCTCCTACATATTCTATGAAGATCTTTATCGGTCAAACCGCATAACAACATACGTTGTTCCCTTTGTCATTGGTATGTTACTTGCCCGAGATTCGATCGTCGGTATCTCAATATATACCTAGTTCTATCTCGTTACCATCAAGTCTCTTTACTCATTTCGTAAGGTATCATCCCGCAACTAACTCATTAGTCACAATGCTTGCAAGGCTTATATTGATGTGCATTACCGAGAGGGCCCAGAGATACCTCTCCGACAATCAGAGTGACAAATCCTAATCTCGATCTATGCCAACTCAACAAACACCATCGGAGACACCTGTAGAGCACCTTTATAATCACCCAGTTACGTTGTGATGTTTGGTAGCACACAAAGTGTTCCTCCGGTATTCGGGAGTTGCATAATCTCATAGTCATAGGAACATGTATAAGTCATGAAGAAAGCAATAGCAACATACTAAACGATCAAGTGCTAAGCTAACAAAATGGGTCAAGTCAATCACATCATTCTCTAATGATGTGATCCCGTTAATCAAATGACAACTCATGTCTATGGCTAGGAAACTTAACCATCTTTGATTCAACGAGCTAGTCAAGCAGAGGCATACTAGTGACACTCTGCTTGTCTATGTATTCACACATGTACTAAGTTTCCGGTTAATACAATTCTAGCATGAATAATAAACATTTATCATGATATAAGGAAATATAAATAACTACTTTATTATTGCCTCTAGGGCATATTTCCTTCATTTTTTACAGTAGATTGATATAGAAATTGCTCAGGTTGTCCTAAGTTTTCAGAATTTTTGGAGTTACAGAAGTATTCGAACAATTCAGATTGCTACTGACTGTTATGTTTTTGTCAGATTCTATTTTCTTTGCGTTGAGTGCTTGTTTTGATGATTCTATGGTTTTCTTTGATGAGTTTTTGCCATAGAAAAGTTGGAATACAGTAGATATAATGCAAGAATAAAATATGAATAGGTTGCAACAGTACTTATAGTAGTGATTTATTGTCATATACTAACGGATCTCACGAAGGTTTTGTTGAGTTTTGTGTGATTGAAGTTTTCAAGTTTTGGGTTATCTTACGATGGATGAAGGAATGTGGAGTAAGAAGATCCTAAGATTGGGGATGCCCCGGCATCCCAAGCTATTATCCAAAGAGAGCAAGCAACTAAGCTTGGGGATGCCCCGAGTGGCATCCCTTCTTTCTTCTAACGACCATCTGTACTTTACTCGAAGCTATATTTTTATTCGTCACATACTATGTGTTTTGCTTGGAGCGTCTTGTATGATATGAGTCTTTGCTTGTTTTTCTTTGTGTTTTAGGTCTTGATTCCTTGCTGGACACACCTATTTGAGAGAGCCAAAATTATGTCATGACTTGTTAAGATAGCTCTCTATGCTTCACTTAAATTTTTATGAGATATGGATTTGCTCTAGTGCTTCACTTATATCTTTTTGAGCACGGTGTGCTTTAGTATTTTTGAAGAAATGCTCTCTTGCTTCACTTAGATTTATTTGAGAGTTAGTAAAATTTTCAAGAAATTCTCTCTTGCTTCACTTAAATTAATTTGAGAAAAAGAAATTTTATGCTCATGATATTCACTTATATTTGTTTGAGCTTATCAAAAGCAACACATGAAAATTAGTTCCAAAGTGATAGATATCCAAGAAGGATATAATAAAAACTTTCATGAAGATCATTGGACAAAATAAACTTGATTCTTAGTAATAGTTTTGAGATATGATGATGTGATATGTGAGTCATGTTGATGAGTAATTATGCTTTAGTAAGAATATTGGTGTTAAGGTTTGTTATTCCCTATGCTAGCACGAAAGTCAATAGTTATGCAATGAAATTATATCCTACTTGTGGTGCATTATTCGGTGTTAATTATGCTCAATGCTCGCTTATGAGATTATTTGTTTCTTAGTTGGTTGCTTCTCAATCTTTGTCTAGCCTTAATTTTGCACTAAGTATGATCACTACTTGTGCATCCAAAAACCTTTAAACCAGTTTTGCCACATGAGTCCACTATATCTACCTATGTGCGGTATTCTTTTGCCGTTCTAATCAAATTTGTATGTGCCATCTCTAATTTTCAAAATAAATTTCTCTTTTGTGTGTTCGTACCGCTCACGAGGCGGTGAGGGGTGGCTAATATTTTCCATGCTAGATGTGTTATTCTCACGATGAGTGTTTATTCACTTGTCATTGCACGAGAGTAAGGCAAAGGTATTAGGGATGTCCAGTCCCGAAATGAAAAAATGAATTTACTTTATGTTGTCAAATAATAAATTCCTTGGAAAGTGTTGGTATGGAGGGCACCCGTAGATACGGTTAGCCATGGAAAGTGAAAGTATGGTTGAAAAAGGAATAAACTTTAATTTCTGTCTGGGAACCGCCTATGATATATCTGGCATGGAAAGTGTTGGGAACTCTAAGTCGTTTTCGTTGGTGGCAAAGTCACACCTCCCAAAATGTTTTTATCTCTAAGTTTTTCGCTTTGACCTCTGGCACCTCTACAAATCCCTACTTCCCTCCGCGAAGGGCCTTTCTATTACTTTATGCAATTTTTGTTTTCAATTTGAGTCTCCATCTTCTCTTATAAAGCACCAACTAGGAGGCACTATGATCGTACTTGAGTATTGGGTGTAGCTAATATGCGAGTGTGTTTCATGAATGGATCAATGATTGAGCATGATGGGCTAGGGATAACTTATTTTAGCGTTGATATTTTGAAAGACTTGGATGCTTGTTGATATGCTTTAGTACTTAAGTTATCATGTCAAAACTAGACTATTGCTTTGAACAATATAAAAGTCCAAATGTCCATGCTATAAAGAAAAGAATATGAGATGACATGCATGTTAGGCAGCATTCCACATCAAAAATTCCGTTTTTATCATTTACCTACTCGAGGACGAGCAGGAATTAAGCTTGGGGATGTTGATACGTCTCCAACGTATCTATATTTTTTGATTGTTCCATGTTGTTATATTATCAATCTTGGATGTTTTATAATCATTTTATAGTCATTTTATATCATTTTTTGGTACTAACCTATTGACATAGTGCCAAGTGCCAGTTGCTGTTTTTTGCAGGTTTTACATCGCAGGAAATCAATACCAAATGGAGTCCAAACGCAGCGAAACTTTTTGGAGAATATTTTTGGACCAGAAGACAACCAATGGGCCGAAGAAGCACCTGGGGGGTGCTCCGAGGGGAGCACAACCCACTAGGGCGCACCTGGAGGCCCAGGCGCGCCCTGGTGGGTTGTGCCCACCTCAGGTGCCCCCTGGACCGCCTCTTTACTCTATAAATACCCCCAATATTCCAGAAACCCTAGGGGAGTCGACGAAAATCAATTCCAGCCGCCGCAGAGTCCAGAACCACAGATCCAATCTAGACACCATCATGAAGGGGTTCACCACTTCCATTGGTGCCTCTCTGTAAGTGCATCTAGTGCCCCTTAGTGATTTTGGTGTATTGAAAGGTTAAGGGACTAATGTATTTATGAGTGTACACAGGTCCATAAGTCTATGAGGAGTTTGATATTTACAGAGAAAGTCGACCCCTAAAAATGAAGTTCTTCGGCTGAAGACCTTGGATTTCTGAAGACTTTGAAAGTGAAGAAATTTGTGTGACCTTGAAGACTTGGTATTCATTTCAAGAACATGAAGCGTGAAGACTTTTGTTTTCGTAGTTTCATTTTCTCTTTCTTGAGTCATAGGAAACACCGTACTGTTAAAGGGGGTCGAGGAAATACTAAGGAAAAATTTCCATGTGATGCTCAACTCAAAATCCTACACCTACCAATCCCTTCGAGTGAAGCCATTGGAAATCTTATACAGTCCAGTCATATTCTTCAGTGACAGAGACGAAGTTCTTCTGGTCTCTGAGGAATTTGTTCTGACTGAGGAGTTAGGAATTCGCCAGTGCGGATTGCCTACACAGTGAGGAACATGATAGCCCTGAGGAATTTGATAATCAAATTTCCGACCGTTGCTGTACTATGCGCCAGCTGTCCCAAAATATCTACCCACCTAACGGTCATATCATTGAAGGGCATTTATGTGTTATCATGACGGGCTGCTCCCTAGGCTATAAATAGCCTCCCCCTACAACCACTAGCTGGTTGGCTGCTCCGAGAGAAACTAACATTTGTCATTTGAGAGCATCCCATCCTCCAAGGACTTTGAGCGAAAATCATCAAGTGAGGAAAAACCCAAACACCTACAAACCCAAAGTGATTGAGCATCACTGAAGAGATTGATCCTGCATGGATCCGACGCTTGTTACCTTTGAAGATTGTGCTTCTTCCAGATGGTTAGGCGTCATGGTCTAGAGCATCCAAGAGGAATTGTGGATCGCCGAGTGACCGAGTTTGTGAAGGTTCGGAAGTCACCTGAAGACTTACCACGAGTGATTGGGCGAGGTCTGTGTGACCTTCGCTCAAGGAGAATATGGTGAGGACTTGGTGTCCTGGACTGTGTGTTCAGGACTGGGTGTCCGGGACTGTGTGTCCTCAGGTTTAAATACCTAGCCGCTCCAACCAGATGTACAACTGAGACAGCAGTTGGAACTGGTCTACCAAATCATTGTCTTCACCAAGCTTTCTGGTTCTATTTCCTCAACTCTTTCATTTCCTCATTACTGTGTTGTGTGCTTGTCATATCTGTGTTTGAAGACTTTGACTGAAGACTTTCTCAATTTCCTCAGTTCAATTTCTTCAGTCTGTTTGTCTTCATCTTGTGTTATCCTATGTTTACGCTTTCTGTACTCTGTGCTTGTCTTCATTTCATCATGATGACCATGCTTGTATTCTGTTGTGTTTACTTCTGAGTACTTATTCCGCTGCAAGTAGTTCTTCGCTAAGGAATTTCCTCACCCGCAAATTCCTCAGTGAAGAATTCATAAAAATCGCCTATTCACCCCCCCCCTCTAGTCGATATAACGCACTTTCAATTGGTATCAGAGCAAGGTACTCCCTTGTTCTGTGTGATTTTGGTTTAACCGCCTAGAGTTTTAGTTATGTCGACCGCAGGTATGAAGAAAGTGACATGCCCCATCTTTGACGATCATGATTATCCCAATTGGAAGGCCATGATGAGGAAGTGCCTCATGGCAATGAACAGCGAGCTGTGGACCGTCATTGAGATTGGTCTTACTGATCTATGCAAGATGGTAGAAACTGATGGTATTCGCAAGTACACTCGACTTGACATCATGGCGAAGGATATCATCTGTTCCTGCCTATCCAGAGATGAATTTAGGCGCATTATGCATCTTTGCAATGCGAAGCTTATCTGGGACCGAATCTCTGACGTCTATGAAGGTCATCAAACTTGTCATGATCCCTGGTTTGAGGATTTCAAGGAATCATTCAAAATGATGACTTTCGAACCTGAACCATCATCTTCTGCACCATGCCTCATGGCAAAAGGTGCCAAGGTAACCGAATGTTCCTCATCCGAGTCTAGTGATGATGAATCTGAGGATGATTTTGGACCTAGCTATACCAAGCTTGTTTGTATTGCCACTAAACAACAAAAGGCCTTGGAAAAGGTTCAAAACATGCTAGACAAGAGCGATGATATGTTGGGTGAAGAAATGGATCGGACTAAAACCTTGACTGAAAAGCTTCAGAGACTTCAGACTAGGTTTGACAACCTTCAAGGTCATCATAACACTCTCTTATCTGATCATCAGAAGCTTTCTTATGAATTTCTTCAAAGAAAGCAAGATCTTGAGAAGCTAAGAGTGAGTTATGAAGATCTTCAGAAGGAGCGCGATTCATTACTTGCTCAACAAATCAGCGCTGCTCAGGAAGAATTTGTTCCTCCATGTTTGAAATGCGTTGAACGTGAATCTGCTAATTCTTCACCTGAATGTTCAAATGCTTCTAATGCTACAAATTCTTCAACTGTCTCTGCTATCACTAATTCCTCATCTGAGGACATTGCTAGTATCACTGACGATGCAGGGCTGAAGGAATTGTACATGACAGGCATGTACAAAAGCCTCAAAGGGCATCAGACTCTTTGTGATGTGCTTAAAAAGCAGATCCTCAACAGGAACCCTAGGAAAGAGGGTATTGCCTTTGAGAGGAAACTCAATGCTGATGGTACATATTGGAAGCCTGAGTAGTACCCCAAAACCTCATGGGTTGCTGCAAAGGGACCTCCAGTTGATCCATCTAATTTATCTGGCTTTACATGTGAATCTTCTCATTCTTCTGATGAGTCATTTGACTCCAACTATAAACTGTTTAAAAATTAGAATGGTGAAGTATTTGCTAGATATGTTGGCACTAACTGCAGGAACGGTTCTCCTATGAAGAAAATCTGGGTTCCCAAAAGGTGCCTTGAAAGTCTTCAGGTGAATGTCCTCATGACACCACATGTGAAGAATATGAACCCCAGATCAAATTCTTCATATGGATCCAAGTCCTCATACGGACCAAATTCCTCACATGGAACAAATTCCTCAAAAGGATCAAAGTCCTCATATGAACATCATCGTGCTAACAACTTTGTTTCACAGAAAAGAGCCAAGGGCTATGAATATGAGCACTATTCTTCTAATCATTATGTTCATAAGTCCTCGAAGAATTTCTCTGCTTATTCATGTGCTTACCCTAACTCCTCTTATGTGAAACGAAATGGATTGGCTTTGTTGGAAATATGCCCTAGAGGCAATAATAAATGGTTATTATTATATTTCTTTGTTCATGGTAATTGTCTATTGTTCATGCTATAATTGTATTGTCCGGAAATCGTAATACATGTGTGAATACATAGACCACAACGTGTCCCTAGTAAGCCTCTAGTTGACTAGCTCGTTGATCAACAGATAGTCATGGTTTCCTGACTATGGACATTGGATGTCATTGATAACGGGATCACATCATTAGGAGAATGATGTGATGGACAAGACCCAATCCTAAGCATAGCATAAAAGATCGTGTAGTTTCGTTTTCTAGAGCTTTTCCAATGTCAAGTATCTTTTCCTTAGACCATGAGATCGTGCAACTCCCGGATACCGTAGGAGTGCTTTGGGTGTGCCAAATGTCACAACGTAACTGGGTGACTATAAAGGTGCACTACGGGTATCTCCGAAAGTGTCTGTTGGGTTGGCACGGATCGAGACTGGGATTTGTCACTCCGTGTGACGGAGAGGTATCTCTGGGCCCACTCGGTAATGCATCATCATATTGAGCTCTAGGTGACTAAGGCGTTAGTCACGGGATCATGCATTGCGGTACGAGTAAAGAGACTTGCCGGTAACGAGATTGAACAAGGTATTGGGATACCGACGATCGAATCTCGGGCAAGTAACATACCGATTGACAAAGGGAATTGCATACGGGATTGATTGAATCCTCGACACCGTGGTTCATCCGATGAGATCATCGTGGAACATGTGGGAGCCAACATGGGTATCCAGATCCCGCTGTTGGTTATTGACCGGAGAGGCGTCTCGGTCATGTCTGCATGTCTCCCGAACCCGTAGGGTCTACACACTTAAGGTTCGGTGACGCTAGGGTTGTAGAGATATGTGTATGCGGAAACCCAAAAGTTTTTCGGAGTCCCGGATGAGATCCCGGACATCACAAGAGGCTCCGGAATGGTCCGGAGGTGAAGAATTATATATAGGAAGTCAAGTTTCGGCCACCGGGAAATTTTCGGGGGTTACCGGTATTGTACCGGGACCACCGGAAGGGTCCCGGGGGTCCATCGGGTGGGGCCACCTATCCCGGAGGGCCCCGTGGTCTGAAAGTGGAAGGGAACCAGCCCTTAGTGGGCTGGGGCTCCCCCCTTGGGCCTTCCCCATGCGCCTAGGGTTGGGAACCCTAGGGGGAGCTTCCCCCTTGCCTTGGGGGGCAAGGCAACCCCTTCCCCCCCTTTGGCCGCCCCCCCCCCATGAGATCTCATCTCTAGGGCCGGCGCCCCCCCCCCAGGGGGCCTATATAAAGGGGGGAGGGAGGGCAGCAACACACAGCCTTGGGCGCCTCCCTCCTCCCCTGCAACACCTCTCTCTCTCTCTCTCGCAGAAGCTTGGCGAAGCCCTGCCGGAGACCCGCTACATCCACCACCACGCCGTCGTGCTGCTGGATCTCCATCAACCTCTCCTTCCCCCTTGCTGGATCAAGAAGGAGGAGACATCGCTGCACCGTACGTGTGTTGAACGCGGAGGTGCCGTCCGTTCGGAACTCGGTCATCGGTGATTTGGATCACGGCGAGTACGACTCCGTCATCCACCTTCATTGGAACGCTTCCGCTCGCGATCTACAAGGGTATGTAGATGCACTCCTTTCCCCTCATTGCTAGTACACTCCATAGATGCATCTTGGTGAGCGTAGGAAAATTTAAAAATTATGCTACGATTCCCAACAGTGGCATCATGAGCCAGGCCTATGCGTAGTTACTATGCACGAGTAGAACACAAAGCAGTTGTGGGCGTTGAGTTTGCCAATTCTTCTTGCCGCTACTAGTCTTTTCTTGTTTCGGCGACATTGTAGGATGAAGCGGCCCGGACCGACCTTACACGTACGCTTACGTGAGACAGGTTCCACCGACTGACATGCACTAGTTGCATAAGGTGGCTAGCGGGTGTCTGTCTCTCCTACTTTAGTCGGAACGGATTCGATGAAAAGGGTCCTTATGAAGGGTAAATAGAAATTGGCAAATTACGTTGTGGTCATACGTAGGTAAGAAAACGTTCTTGCTAGAAACCTACAAACCACGTAAAAACTTGCAACAACAATTAGAGGACGTCTAACTTGTTTTTGCAGCAAGTGCTATGTGATGTGATATGGCCAGAAGATGTGATGAATGATATATGTGATGTATGAGATTGATCATATTCTTGTAATAGGAATCACGACTTGCATGTCGATGAGTATGACAACCGGCAGGAGCCATAGGAGTTGTCTTTATTATTTTGCATGACCTGCGTGTCATTGAATAACGCCATGTAAATTACTTTACTTTGTTGCTAAACGCGCTAGCCATAGAAGTAGAAGTAATCGTTGGCGTGACGACTTCATGAAGACACAATGATGGAGATCATGATGATGGAGATCATGGTGTCATGCCGGTGACGAAGATGATCATGGTGCCCCGAAGATGGAGATCAAAGGAGCATGATGATATTGGCCATATCATGTCACTATTTGATTGCATGTGATGTTTATCATGTTTTTGCATCTTATTTGCTTAGAACGACGGTAGTAAGTAAGATGATCCCTTATGATAATTTCAAGAAAAGTGTTCACCCTAACTGTGCACCGTTGCGAAGGTTCGTTGTTTCGAAGCACCACGTGATGATCGGGTGTGATAGATTCTAACGTTCGAATACAACGGGTGTTGACGAGCCTAGCATGTACAGACATGGCCTCGGAACACACGCAATACACTTAGGTTGACTTGACGAGCCTAGCATGTACAGATATGGCCTCGGAACACGGAGGACCGAAAGGTCGAGCATGAGTCGTATAGAAGATACGATCAACATGGAGATGTTCACCGATCTTGACTAG
Source organism: Aegilops tauschii subsp. strangulata (assembly GCF_002575655.3). Classification (NCBI taxonomy): domain Eukaryota; kingdom Viridiplantae; phylum Streptophyta; class Magnoliopsida; order Poales; family Poaceae; genus Aegilops; species Aegilops tauschii. The sequence continues at coordinate 54,128,079 of NC_053039.3, forward strand.
TCCGTCTCACGTGATGATCGGACACGGCCTAGTTAAACTCGGATCATGTTTCACTTGGATGACTAGAGGGATGTCTATCTGAGTGGGAGTTCATTAAAAAAAATTGATTAGATGAACTCAATTATCATGAACTTAGTCTAAAATCTTTACACTATGTCCTGTAGATCAAATGGCCAACGTTGTCCTCAATTTCAATGCGTTCCTAGAGAAAACCAAGCTGAAAGATGATGGAAGCAACTATACGGACTGGGTCCGAAACCTGAGGCTCATCCTCATAGTAGCCAAGAAAGATTATGTCTTAGAAGCACCGCTAGGTGATGCACCAATCCCACAAAACCAAGACGTTATGAACGCTTGGCAGCAGCGTGTTGATGATTACTCCCTCGTTCAGTGCGGCATGCTTTACAGCCTAGAACTGGGTCTCCAAAAGCGTTTTGAGAAACATGGAGCATATGAGATGTTCGAGGAGCTGAAATTGGTTTTCCAAGCTCATGCCCGGGTCGAGAGATATGATGTCTCCGACAAGTTCTTCAGCTGTAAAATGGAGGAGAATAGTTCTGTTAGTGAGCACATACTCAGAATGTCTGGGTTGCATAACCGCTTGTCTCAGCTGGGAGTTAATCTCCCGGATGATGTGGTCATTGACAGAATCCTCCAGTCGCTTCCACCAAGCTACAAGAGCTTTGTGATGAACTACAATATGCAGGGGATGGAAAAGACCATTCCTGAGGTATATTCAATGCTGAAATCAGCGGAGGGGGAGATCAGAAAAGAACATCAAGTGTTGATGGTGAATAAAACCACTAAGTTCAAGAAGGGCAAGGGTAAGAAGAACTTCAAGAAGGACGGCAAGGGAGTTGCCGCGCGCAGTAAACCAGTTACTGGGAAGAAGTCAAAGAATGGACCCAAGCCCGAGACTGAGTGCTTTTATTGCAAGGGAAGTGGTCACTGGAAGCGGAACTGCCCCAAATACTTAGCGGACAAGAAGAAGGCCGGCAACACCAAAGGTATATGTGATATACAAGTTATTGATGTGTACCTTACCAGTACTCGTAGTAGCTCCTGGGTATTTGATACCGGTGCGGTTGCTCATATTTGTAACTCAAAACAGGAACTACGGAATAAACGGAGACTGGCGAAGGACGAGGTGACGATGCGCGTCGGGAATGGTTCCAAGGTCGATGTGATCGCCGTCGGCACGCTACCTCTGCATCTACCCACGGGATTAGTTTTAAACCTCAATAATTGTTATTTAGTGCCAGCTTTGAGCATGAACATTGTATCTGGATCTCGTTTAATTCGAGATGGCTACTCATTTAGATCCGAGAATAATGGTTGTTCTATTTATTTGAGAGATATGTTTTATGGTCATGCCCCGCTGGTCAATGGTTTATTTTTGATGAATCTCGAACGTGATGTTACACATGTTCATAGTGTGAATACCAAAAGATGTAAAGTTGATAACGATAGTCCCACATACTTGTGGCACTGCCGCCTTGGTCACATTGGTGTCAAGCGCATGAAGAAGCTCCATGCAGATGGACTTTTGGAGTCTCTTGATTACGAATCATTTGACACGTGCGAACCATGCCTCATGGGTAAGATGACCAAGACTCCGTTCTCCGGAACAATGGAGCGAGCAACCAACTTATTGGAAATCATACATACCGATGTGTGCGGTCCAATGAGTGTTGAGGCTCGCGGAGGATATCGTTATGTTCTCACTCTCACTGATGACTTAAGTAGATATGGGTATGTCTACCTAATGAAACACAAGTCTGAAACCTTTGAAAAGTTCAAGGAATTTCAGAGTGAAGTTGAGAATCAACGTGACAGGGAAATAAAGTTCTTACGATCAGATCGTGGAGGAGAATATTTAAGTCACGAATTTGGTGCACACTTAAGGAAATGTGGAATAGTTTCACAACTCACGCCGCCTGGAACACCTCAGAGAAACGGTGTGTCCGAACGTCGTAATCGCACTCTATTGGATATGGTGCGATCTATGATGTCTCTTACCGATTTACCACTCTCATTTTGGGGCTATGCTATAGAGACTGCCGCATTCACTTTAAATAGGGCTCCGTCTAAATCCGTTGAGACGACACCGTATGAATTATGGTTTGGGAAGAAACCTAAGCTGTCGTTTCTAAAAGTTTGGGGATGCGATGCTTATGTCAAGAAACTTCAACCTGAAAAGCTCGAACCCAAATCGGAAAAATGTGTCTTCATAGGATACCCTAAGGAAACTATTGGGTATACCTTCTACCTCAGATCCGAAGGCAAGATCTTCGTTGCCAAGAACGGGTCCTTTCTGGAGAAGGAGTTTCTCTCGAAAGAATTGAGTGGGAGGAAAGTGGAACTTGATGAGGTGATAGTCACCCCTTCCGAACCGGAAAGTAGCGCAGCGCGGGAAAATGTTCCTGTGGTGCCTACACCGACTGGGGAGGAAGTTAATGATCATGATCATGAAGCTTCGGATCAAGTTACTGAACTTCGTAGGTCCACAAGGACACGTTCCGCACCAGAGTGGTACGGCAACCCTGTCCTGGAAATCATGTTGTTAGACAACGGTGAACCTTCGAACTATGAAGAAGCGATGGCGGGCCCGGATTCCGACAAATGGCTAGAAGCCATGAAATCCGAGATAGAATCCATGTATGAAAACAAAGTATGGACTTTGACTGACTTGCCCGATGAGCGGCGAGCCATAGAAAACAAATGGATCTTTAAGAAGAAGACGGACGCGGATGGTAATGTGACCATCTACAAAGCTCGACTTGTCGCTAAGGGTTATCGACAAGTTCAAGGGGTTGACTACGATGAGACTTTCTCACCCGTAGCGAAGCTGAAGTCCGTCTGAATCATGTTAGCAATTGCCGCATACTATGATTATGAGATATGGCAGATGGACGTCAAAACGGCATTCCTTAACGGCTTCCTTAAGGAAGAGTTGTATATGATGCAGCCGGAAGGTTTTGTCGATCCTAAGAATGCTAACAAAGTATGCAAGCTCCAGCGCTCAATATATGGGCTGGTGCAAGCATCTCGGAGTTGGAACATTCGCTTTGATGAGATGATCAAAGCGTTTGGGTTTACACAGACTTATGGAGAAGCCTGTGTTTACAAGAAAGTGAGTGGGAGCTCTGTAGCATTTCTCATATTATATGTGGATGACATACTATTGATGGGAAATGATATAGAATTCTTGGAAAGTATAAAGGCCTATTTGAATAAGTGTTTTTCAATGAAGGACCTTGGAGAAGCTGCTTATATATTAGGCATCAAGATCTATAGAGATAGATCAAGACGCCTCATTGGTCTTTCACAGAGTACATACCTTGACAAGATATTGAAGAAGTTCAGTATGGATCAGTCCAAGAAGGGGTTCTTGCCTGTATTGCAAGGTGTGCAGTTGAGCACGGCTCAATGCCCGACCACGGCAGAAGATAGAGAAAAGATGAGTGTCATCCCCTATGCCTCGGCCATAGGGTCTATTATGTATGCCATGCTGTGTACCAGACCTGATGTAAACCTTGCCGTAAGTTTGGTAGGAAGGTACCAAAGTAATCCCGGCATGGAACACTAGACAGCGGTCAAGAATATCCTAAAGTACCTGAAGAGGACTAAGGATATGTTTCTCGTTTATGGAGGTGACGAAGAGCTCGTCGTAAAGGGTTACGTCGACGCTAGCTTCGACACAGATCTGGATGACTCGAAGTCACAGACCGGATACGTGTATATTTTGAATGGAGGAGCAGTAAGCTGGTGCAGTTGCAAGCAAAGCGTCGTGGCGGGATCTACATGTGAAGCGGAGTACATGGCAGCCTCGGAGGCAGCACAGGAAGCAGTCTGGATGAAGGAGTTCATTACCGACCTAGGGGTGATTCCCAATGCGTCGGGCCCGATGACTCTCTTCTGTGACAACACTGGAGCTATTGCCCTTGCGAAGGAGCCCAGGTTTCACAGGAAGACCAGGCATATCAAGCGTCGCTTCAACTCCATTCGTGAAAGTGTTCAAAATGGAGACATAGATATTTGTAAAGTACATACGGACCTGAATGTAGCAGATCCGTTGACTAAACCTCTCCCTAGGGCAAAACATGATCAACACCAGGACGCAATGGGTGTTCGATTCATCACAATGTAACTAGATTATTGACTCTAGTGCAAGTGGGAGACTGTTGGAAATATGCCCTAGAGGCAATAATAAATGGTTATTATTATATTTCTTTGTTCATGGTAATTGTCTATTGTTCATGCTATAATTGTATTGTCCGGAAATCGTAATACATGTGTGAATACATAGACCACAACGTGTCCCTAGTAAGCCTCTAGTTGACTAGCTCGTTGATCAACAGATAGTCATGGTTTCCTGACTATGGACATTGGATGTCATTGATAACGGGATCACACCATTAGGAGAATGATGTGATGGACAAGACCCAATCCTAAGCATAGCATAAAAGATCGTGTAGTTTCATTTGCTAGAGCTTTTCCAATGTCAAGTATCTTTTCCTTAGACCATGAGATCGTGCAACTCCCGGATACCGTAGGAGTGCTTTGGGTGTGCCAAACGTCACAACGTAACTGGGTGACTATAAAGGTGCACTACGGGTATCTCCGAAAGTGTCTGTTGGGTTGGCACGGATCGAGACTGGGATTTGTCACTCCGTGTGACGGAGAGGTATCTCTGGGCCCACTCGGTAATGCATCATCATATTGAGCTCTAGGTGACTAAGGCGTTAGTCACGGGATCATGCATTGCGGTACGAGTAAAGAGACTTGCCGGTAACGAGATTGAACAAGGTATTGGGATACCGACGATCGAATCTCGGGCAAGTAACATACCGATTGACAAAGGGAATTGCATACGGGATTGATTGAATCCTCGACACCGTGGTTCATCCGATGAGATCATCGTGGAACATGTGGGAGCCAACATGGGTATCCAGATCCCGCTGTTGGTTATTGACCGGAGAGGCGTCTCGGTCATGTCTGCATGTCTCCCGAACCCGTAGGGTCTACACACTTAAGGTTCGGTGACGCTAGGGTTGTAGAGATATGTGTATGCGAAAACCCGAAAGTTGTTCGGAGTCCCAGATGAGATCCCGGACGTCACGAGAGGCTCCGGAATGGTCCGGAGGTGAAGAATTATATATAGGAAGTCAAGTTTCAGCCACCGGGAAAGTTTTGGGGGTTACCGGTATTGTACCGGGACCACCGGAAGGGTCCCGGGGGTCCATCGGGTGGGGCCACCTATCCCGGAGGGCCCCGTGGGCTGAAAGTGGAAGGGAACCAGCCCTTAGTGGGTTGGGGCTCCCCCCTTGGGCCTTCCCCATGCGCCTAGGGTTGGGAACCCTAGGGGGAGCTTCCCCCTTGCCTTGGGGGGCAAGGCAACCCCTTCCCCCCCTTTGGCCGCCGCCCCCCCATGAGATCTCATCTCTAGGGCCGGCGCCCCCCCCAGGGGGCCTATATAAAGGGGGGAGGGAGGGCAGCAACACACAGCCTTGGGCGCCTCCCTCCTCCCCTGCAACACCTCTCTCTCTCTCTCGCAGAAGCTTGGCGAAGCCCTGCCGGAGACCCGCTACATCCACCACCACGCCGTCGTGCTGCTGGATCTCCATCAACCTCTCCTTCCCCCTTGCTGGATCAAGAAGGAGGAGACGTCGCTGCACCGTACGTGTGTTAAACGCGGAGGTGCCGTCCGTTCGGCACTCGGTCATCGGTGATTTGGATCACGGCGAGTACGACTCCGTCATCCACGTTCATTGGAACGCTTCCGCTCGCGATCTACAAGGGTATGTAGATGCACTCCTTTCCCCTCGTTGCTAGTACACTCCATAGATGCATCTTGGTGAGCGTAGGAAAATTTAAAAATTATGCTACGATTCCCAACAGGCTTCTATGCCACCTTTCTCGTATGGAGCTCGCAGAGTGATGAACTCTTTGCCACCCCTTCAGATGTGGGTGGTGAAGAAAAAGAACTAATCGTTTATGCAGGGTCAGGTCTCCAGACGTACTTAAACGTTTGAAGAATTTGCTGGAGACCTGAAAAGTGCCTGAAAGGACGTAGGCTAATCATGAAGAAATGAACCTTCATTTCACACGTCCTCATACTGTTTTAACTGTTGCATTGCTTGATGAAATTCATCTGATGAATTGTGATGTCATATTCTTCACTGATGAAGTATATGAAGTTCGTAAGCTGCACTAATTCATCTGCAGGATGATCAACCCAAAGCCACTGAGTGGGTCCTCGATAGTGGATGTACAAATCACATGACTGGTGACAAGAATCTATTGATGGATGCTCCCTTATCACCATCGCATCTGAAGCATATCATCTTCGCTGACAAAGGCAAAAGTCAGGTATTGGGTCTAGGTAAGGTTGCGATCACAAAGGATCGACACATGGACAAAGTCATGCTTGTCGAGTCCTTAGGATACAACCTCATGTCTGTCTCAATGCTTTGTGATCTTGATATGGTTGTTGTCTTTGGCAAGTATCGTTGTGTTGTGGTTATGGAAGCTGACAATTCCAAAGTCTTCGAAGGCTTTAGGAGAGGAGACTTTTATATTGTTGATTTCTCTACAGGACCGCAACCAGCCGTGTGCCTACTTGCAAAAGCTTCAGAAGGCTGGCTATGGCATCGACGACTTGGTCATGCAGGCATGAGGAATTTGCACACGCATGCGAAGAAGAAGCATGTCATTGGCATTGAGAATGTAAAATTCCTCAAGGATCACTTGTGTGGAGCTTGTGAAGCTGGAAAGATGACCAAGTCTAAGCATCCAGCGAAGACTATCATGACCACTACTCGACCATTCGAATTGCTTCACATGGACCTCTTTGGTCCTAACCATTACTCAGCTGTCACAAATGACGCATCCCTCTATGGTCTTGTTATTGTTGATGATTACTCTCGTTACACATGGGTACACATTGTTACTTACAAACATGAACTGCAGGAAGTCTTCAAACGATTTTCCTCGAGGGCTTCAACCAACTTTGGTGTGAAGATCAAGCACATCAGAAGTGACAATGGAACTGAGTTCAAGAATTCTAGTCTTGATGACTATCTTGATGAACTTGGTATTACTCATGAGTTATCTGCTCCTTATACTCCTCAGCAGAATGGCGTCGTGGAGCGCAAGAACAGGACTCTTGTTGAGATGGCTCGCACTATGCTTGATGAGTACAAGACGCCTCGTCACTTCTGGATTGAGGCAATTTATACTGCATGCCACATCACCAACAGGGTATATCTTCACAAATTCTTCAAGAAGACTGCCTATGAACTCCTCACTGACAAGAAACCCAATGTGAGTTATTTCAAAGTCTTCGGTGCTAAATGTTGGATTAGAGATCCTCATCACAATGCTAAATTTGCACCGAAAGCACATGAAGGTTTTATGCTTGGTTACGGAAAGGACTCGCACACCTACAGAGTCTTCAACAACGTTCTTCACAAGGTTGTTGAAACGGTAGATGTGCGGTTCGATGAAACTAATGGCTCGCAAAGAGAGCACCTACCCTCTGTGATAGATGAACCAGCACCTAAGGAAACTATCAAGTTCAAGGCTACTGAGGATGTCATTCCTACCGAAGAATCTGCTGAAGAATTCATTCCAGAACATGAAGAACGTCGAGCTAATGCACCTGAAGAAATTGCTGAAGAAAATGGTGCTGAAGAAAATGCTGATCAAATTCCTCGACGGTAACCAACTCATCCTCGCGTTGCAAAAGAAGTGCAAGTTGAAAAGATCATCGATGACATTGAAGCACCAGGTCCTCTCACACGCTCAAAAGCTTCACATTTATCTAACTTTTGTGGGCACTATGCTTTTGTCTCTATCACAGAGCCCACTAAGGTAGATGAAGCATTTCTGGAGCCTGAGTGGATTCAGGCCATGCAAGAAGAATTACATCAGTTTGAGCTCAACAACGTTTGGGAACTGGTCAATCGTCCAGATCCTCGCAAACACAATATCATTGGCACAAAGTGGATCTACCACAACAAGCAAGATGAAAATGGCCTTGTGGTGAGGAATAAGGCACGGCTAGTAGCTCAAGGCTACACACAGGTTGAAGGAATTGATTTCGATGAAACTTTTGCACCTGTTGCTAGACTTGAAGCTATTCGCATATTACTTGCTTATGCTAACCATCATGATATCACTTTATATCAAATGGATGTGAAAAGTGCATTCCTCAATGGTAAGCTTGAGGAAGAAGTATATGCTATACTCAACCCAATCTATTCACAAATTCTTCATATGCGTTCTATTTGAAACTCGTTCAAAATCTTCACTGTGTCCTTGTGAGCTGAAGAATTTGCGAACGGAACTTTTAACTTATCTTATCAAAAATTTCGGCTTTGCCGCTCAAACCATTCGGCATCCACGATATACTTATCTATTCACCCACGATCTCCACTTCTCAGTACGTGGGTGACACATGTCAAGCGAATGAGAAGGGTCAAGGGCACGTTCGTCCAATTTCCTCGGGCGAACGGTTTTTCACCGTGGCTATAAATACCCCCTCTCCCCTTCCTCACTTATTTTACTCCGCTCGACCTCTCTCCAGCTCAAGCTTCTCAAAACCTAGCGCCGCCGCTATTTCATCGTCGCCGGTGAGGAAGAGCTTCACTGCCTCGACCTCGTCGCCGCCGTACTCGCGCCGGCCGCGGAAATCTTCACTCCGCCGCCGCCGTAGCCGTCTTCCTCTGCCGAGTTAGGGCGTGGAAGATCTGCACAGACGAACCTCACTTCTCCACCTCACAGTTCGTCGTGTTCTTCGTTCAGGGTAATTAAAAGTTACTTTTACTGCCCCTTTTGATTCAAATGATTCCTACAAAATCTTCAAAGGTGTTTATTCTTCAAATTTTTCACACACAAAACACCTTACATCTCATCTGTTCTTGATTCGTTTCCCTAAGCATCATTTTTCTTCAAGATTCCTCAATTGTGTGGATCTTCGATCTATACAACTCTGGAACCTAAGACAAAGAACGCTTAGTGAAATTCTTCAAGACTCAACTGGTCAAATTCCTCAAACTTGTTCTTTTTGAAAAACCTTCTGAGAACGCATATGACCTCTCCAAATTCCTCGCAACTATACTCTGTTCACAGGTACTCATGTCCGCTGCTGAATCACTAGGTTCTCATCAACTTAACTCATTTGCAGCGTTCCTCGAAGAAAAGTTGCTTACTTCTTCAGAAAGTTCAATTGTTCAAATTCCTCAACTGAAGAAAATGGCTGATGGAAAGAAGCCACAGAAAGGAGGAAAGAGGCCTGAAATCAATACTGCCTTTGAAATCCCTGAGGACATTTATGCTGGGTACTGCACACCCCCTGAGGAAGATAAGAATCAGTGCAAGGTGCGCATTCAGAGGATAGAAAGGAGATGAGCGAAAGAGTGGAGGGAGTACTGTGACTCCAAAATACATGAAGAAATTCGTTGTTACTCCTCCATGCTCAAGACCACCATTGGCACCTGGCCAAGAGGAAGATCCCACTAGCATCAAGCGCGGTGAGGATTTTCCTGAAGAATGGGCCAAGCGCCAGGCCAAGTTGGCCAAATAGGCTAAGGAAGCAGTGAAGAAATTCAACGAAGACTCTACTGCTGCTGCTGCTGAGGCCTCTGTAAGGCTGAAGAAATCCATGGCAAAGAAACCTGCGCACAAGCCAAGTGCCTCTTCTTCAATGCCCTCACGGCCAATTTCCTCAGCCAAGCCCTCACGACCAATTCCTCAAGCCGCTCCTGCTCCTCCAAAGTCCTCAGTTGCTCTGCCCAAATCCTCAGCACATGTGCATCTCGCCACGTGCCAAAGGACTACAGGCATCTCCATTGCCTCAGGAGCTTCAGCTAGTTCCTCAGCTACACCAAATTCTTCAACAGGACCATCTCTGCTGAAGACAAAGACCACTGCTAGACGAGGCTCTCGCCCAAGTCCTCACAAGAGGCAGGTAGCCTTCCAAGTACCGTCTGAAGAAGACGAAGCTGATGATGAAGAACTTGCTGAAATCATCAGAGATAGGCAAGTCAGGGCCGCTAGAGACAAGGGCACATATGTGCCACTGCTTTTGGATCCAAAGTTGATCCTCGACTACATTGACCTCTGGCACAAGGACCCAAACACTCCTATGCCTGACTTCAAGCTGACTCCTAGTCAAAGACATATGTTGACTGCCTTCATCCAAGAAGAAAAATGGAAATTTGAGAAGGCCAGACAGCTCAAGAAAGCTCAGTACAGGAAGGAGAAATTCCTGAAGAACAACGTTGTCTCTATGACAACTGATGAACTTGTGAAGATCCAATCTGAAATCAAAGTCCTCAGCGATGATTTCAATGCTTACTATGCTGATTGGAAAGGAGCCAAAGTCAGGTTTGTCAAACTGACTAAGATGTTCACCTCAAATGTTGCAGCCCCATCGCAACAAGAAATTCCTCAGGCTGAAGCCTCTGCTCAGCCAACTGAAGAACATGCCAGCACCGCTGATGACAATCAGGCTGCTAAAGAAAATGTGAGTTCCAGGGCTGATGACTGCATTCCAGCCGCTGAAGAAATTGCCAGGGCACCCACTAGCAGTGCGCCTGAAGAAAATGAAGAGGTCAGGGCAACTGCGTCAGTTGTGCCTGAAGAAAATCAACCACATTCCTCTGCTCCTCCTGCGCCTACTCCAACTCCAATTCTTCCATCTGCATCAGATGTGAAGAAGACCAAGGCTGCAGAGCGTGCAACAGTGAAGAAAAGGAAAGCATCAGCTCCTTCAGCCATCAAAGGAAATCATCCCTTTTGATGAAGACTATGTGATCCCTAGCAGATCTGATGAAGAAAATCCTTCTGCTGCTACGTCAGAGCAGATGGATGAAGAAATTGAAGTGGATAAAATCCCTTCAACCCCCACGGTTTCCTCGCCTATGCCTCAGTTCACTGCTGAAGAGGCTGGCGTTGAAGAAATTGAAGAAGAAGATGTGGACATTGGCTGTACCACACCAGTGATGAATTATGACTTTTGGGAAAGTCAGCACCCCAATTCTCCACTCTTCACTCCACTGCAGCAAATTCCTCAGTCCCCAGCCACTACAGTTCAAATGGGATCTGATGAAGCTCATGAAGACATTCCAGCCGCTAGTGCTGAAGAAAATGAGAATGAAGAATTGAAGAACCAGGCTGCCACTGAAGAGGAACCAGAAATTCCTCAGCCTGAAGAACCTGAGATTGCGATTCCTGAGGTCATCATGCAACTGACTGACACTCCACTGCCCAAGCCAAAGGATCCATTCTCAAGGAAGCAAAAATTCAAGGCTGATGCCTTCTTTGGCGAGCATGTATTCTTCACTGATTACAACCCTTATGACTCTGCTCGCATAAGGAAGAGGCGTTTCTGGACTGCCAGCCAGGCAAATTTCTATTCCTCAGTGATGTTCAACAAAGACAAAGCCTTCGATCATGAGCACATTCCTCACATGGATATGGAATCTCTGCCATGCTTCGGGCCAGTCCTCAGTGTTCTCTACGACGCTGGACGGTTAAATTTCTGCACTGACATATGTGATTGGAATGAAGAGCTAATTCTTCAATTCTATGCAACTCTGCACATCACCGGCAACTCTGAAGATGTGAATTCATGGGTGCTGGACTGGATGTCTGAAAACACCCACTACAAAGCACCAGCTACTGAATTGCTTCGTGCTTTGCCTCTCAGTCCTCCCCTTGAAGGTGCTTGTTGCGTCTACAATGAACCTGAGCTTACAGATCACTATATGCAAGTGCTGATGAAGCCATTGAAGCCAGGTCAGGCCCCAAGAACAAAATTCCTTGTGAAGGAATTGTTGTATGTGCCTCGGACTGTCTATCGCATTCTGACGAAGATAATGAGTCCTATCAAGGGCCACGACTCGAATGAAGAAGAAGTCGTTGGCATCATGAAGAATCTGCTTTTCAATATCATTCATGGCGTTCCCGTCAACTTCCATGATTTCTTCATGAGGACTCTGGCCAATGTCGCAATGTCACCATTTGAGTTGAAGCCTTATGCTCCGTGGATGATGAGATTCATCAGAACAAGGTCTTCACTCAACTACAAAGCTGATACACTGAATCATTGCAGCTACTTGCCCCCGATTGAAGTCCTCAAACGGACATTTTCCTCAGCTGATGAAAAGGGCAAGGCTACTGCTGTTATTGATGAAGGCATTCGTCCATTGGATGGACAATTTTGCAAAGCTGCATCCTACTCCACCAATGATGACTCTGCCACCCATGACTCTGCCGCCAACGCACCCAAGCAAAATCCTCAAGGCACAGCACCCAGGGTGACGACTGACCGTGAGCTACTCCTCAGTCTTCACCAGAAGGTTGATCGCAATCACAAATGGGTCAAGCGTCAGTTTGGTTCAATTCTTCACAACATGACTGCTACCCACAATGTAGTGAAGAAAAGCCACTACTACCTTCATGAAACCCTCAACCGCACCTGGGCTGTTCTGTCGCACATATATGGTGAAGAAGATCTGAAGAAAATGGGTCTCAGGGAAGATCTTGACTGGGCTGCACCTCCTCCGAAGAAGTACAAGAAGGTCAAGGTTCCTTCCTTGGTGGCCAGCTCCTATTCTTCATCACGTGACATTGATGAAGACTTGGACGACACTGCGGCAGGCCCTACATCAACAAACGACCCCAACGACGTTGGCGCTCCTTCATCACCTTGATATTCTTCAGGGGCGTTAGTCCTCATTTTCGCCCCTTTTGGTCATTTGATGACAAAGGGGAGAAATTTGAGTTAGTCTTCAAGCGGGTCTATCTTATATAGGCGTTTTTTTCTAAGTTGCAACTCTCCTTCTTTTGAAGACTTTGCTGGATCGAGTTGTAAACTTAAACTCTATGGTGGCCTGATACTTTTGCTGTTTTCTTCTGCATGCTTATTCCTCGTTAATGTTATTGCACGCATGCTGAATTACATCAGTCACCATATTTCATCATGCATTTCAAATTCTTCATAAATTATGTCAAATGCGTGTATGAATTACAAGATATAGGGGGAGATCTCCATGATTCAACTCTTCAAGTGTGCATTGCTTCAAAAGCAAACTCCTCACTATGCACATCTTCAGGGGGAGTTCTTCTATATCTTGCAATCAAATTCCTCAATATCAGTATTTACACTTCATATGTTTATCCCCGTTGAAAACTTAACCTATATTGTCATCAATCACCAAAAAGGGGGGAGATTATAAGTGCATCTAGTGCCCCTTAGTGATTTTGGTGTATTGAAGACTTATAGGTTAAGGGACTAATGTATTTATGAGTGTACACAGGTCCATAAGTCTATGAGGAGTTTGATATTTACAGAGAAAGTCGACCCCTAAAAATGGCGTTCTTCGACTGAAGACCTTGGATTTCTGAAGACTTTGAAAGTGAAGAAATTGGTGTGACCTTGAAGGCTTGGTATTCATTTGAAGAACATGAAGCGTGAAGACTTTTGTTTTCGTAGTTTCATTTTCTCTTTCTTGAGTCATAGGAAACACCGTACTGTTAAAGGGGATCGAGGAAATACTAAGGAAAAATTTCCATGTGATGCTCAACTCAAAATCCTACACCTACCAATCCCTTCGAGTGAAGCCATTGAAAATCTCATACAGTCCAGTCATATTCTTCAGTGACAGAGACGAAGTTCTTCTGGTCTCTGAGGAATTTGTTCTGACTGAGGAGTTAGGAATTCGCCAGTGCGGATTGCCTACACAGTGAGGAACATGATAGCCCTGAGGAATTTGATACTCAAATTTCCGACCGTTGGTACGCTATGCACCAGCTGTCCCAAAATATCTACCCACCTAACGGTCATATCATTGAAGGGAATTTATGTGTTATCATGACGGGCTGCTCCCTAGGTTATAAATAGCCGCCCCCTACAACCACTAGCTGGTTGGCTGCTCCGAGAGAAACCGACATTTGTCATTTGAGAGCATCCCATCCTCGGAGGACTTTGAGCGAAAATCATCAAGTGAGGAAAAACCCAAACCCAAACACCTACAAACCCAAAGTGATTGAACACTGAAGAGATTGATCCTGCGTGGATCCGACGCTTGTTACCTTTGAAGACTGTGCTTCTTTCAGACGGTTAGGCGTCATGGTCTAGAGCATCCAAGAGGAATTGTGGATCGCCGAGTGACCGAGTTTGTGAAGGTTCGGAAGTCACCTGAAGACTTACCACGAGTGATTGGGCGAGGTCTGTGTGACCTTAGCTCAAGGAGAATACAGTGAGGACTTGGTGTCCTGGACTGTGTGTTCAGGACTGGGTGTTCGGGACTGTGTGTCCTCAGGTTTAAATACCTAGCCGCTCCAACCAGATGTACAACTGAAATAGCAGTTGGAACTGCTCTACCAAATCATTGTCTTCACCAAGCTTTCTGGTTCTATTTCGTCAACTCTTTCATTTCCTCATTACTGTATTGTGTGCTTGTCATATCTATGTTTGAAGACTTTGACTGAAGACTTTCTCAATTTCCTCAGTTCAATTTCTTCAGTTTGTTTGTCTTCATCTTGTGTTATCCTATGTTTACGCTTTCTGTACTCTGTGCTTGTCTTCATTCATCATGATGACCATGCTTGTATTTTGTTGTGTTTACTTCTGAGTACTTATTCCGCTGCAAGTAGTTCTTCGCTAAGGAATTTCCTCACCCGCAAATTCCTCAGTGAAGAATTCATAAAAATCGCCTATTCACCCCCCTCTAGTCGATATAACGCACTTTCACTCTCCGATGATGCGTGAGTAGTTCTTTGTAGACCTTCGGGTCCGTAGTTAGTAGCTAGATGGCTTTCTCTCTCTCTCTCGTTTGATTCTTAATACAATGGTCTCTTGGAGATCCATATGATGTAACTCTTTTTGTGGTGTGTTTGTTGGGATCGGATGAACTTTGAGTTTATGATCAGATCTATCTTTTTATCCATGAAAGTTATTTGAATCTTCTTTGATCACTTATATGCATGATTTCTTATAGCCTCGTATTTCTTCTCCGATTTTTGGGTTTTGTTTGGCCAACTTGATCTATTTATCTTGCAATGGGAAGAGGTGCTTTGTAGTGGGTTCGATCTTACGGTGCTTGATCCCAGTGACAGAAGGGGAACCGACATGTATGTATCGTTGCTACTAAGGATAAAATGATGGGGTCTATTTCTACATAAATAGATCTTGTCTACATTATGTCATCGTTCTTATTGCATTACTCTGTTTCTCCATGAACTTAATACACTAGATGCATGCTGGATAGCGGTCGATGTGTGGAGTAATAGTAGTAGATGCAGGCAGGAGTCGGTCTACTAATCTTGGACGTGATGCCTATGTAATGATCATTGCCTGGATATCGTCATGATTATTTGAAGTTCTATCAATTGCCCAACAATAATGTGTTTACCCGCTGTTTGCTATTTTTCTTGAGAGAAACCACTAGTGAAATCTACGGCCCCGGGTCTCTTTCTCATATTATTTGCCTTTGCGATCTATTTTCCTTTGCTTTTATTTTCAGATCTATTAAACCAAAAATACAAAAATACATTGCTGCAATTTATTCCTATTTTATTTTATTTGGCGTTCGATCTATCAATCTACTACAATTTATTAACGTCCGTTTGCCAATTTCTGGCGCCGCTACCCGAAAGGGATTGACAACCCTTTTACACGTCGGGTTGCGAGTATTTGTTATTTGTGTGCAGGTGCCGTTTACATATTGTTGCTTGATTCTCCTACTGGTTCGATAACCTTGGTCTCATAACTGAGGGAAATACCTACCGTCGTTGTGCTGCATCATCCCTTCCTCTTTAAGGAAATACCGACGTAGCTTCAAGCCGCATCAGGTGGCGGGCGGCGGGATCGGCGACAGGATCAGGGCACCGTGCCTCGATCCAGAACGTGGGGGGGGAGGAGCGAGCGAGAGAGAGAGAGGATCGGGAGGATGTGGGGTCTTGGGGGGTTAGGGTTTGGTCGCCCAGGGGGGTTGTAGTGGGGGGTTGGGCCAGCCTGGTTCAGGAGGCAAGTTGGGCCACGGCCCAGCAGTAGGGGGCTGCTATTTCATTTTTTTCTCTTAAAAACATTCTGTTTTTTTATTTCCTATTTATAACAAAACTAGTTTTATAAAATAAAAGACTTGCACCTAAAATGTTATTATAATTTAGGCTACTGCCACATATAATTTGGCACATTAAATAAAGTAGTTTGTATTTGTTTATTATTTTAAAAGCATTTAAATATTTGTTTTAGCCACTGTTTTGATTATTTAAGGCATTTAAACACATTATAGAAGGTTGGTTCCACCACCAAAATTAGTTAGGGATTATTTGCCACACGAAGAACATTTTAGTTTTGACATTTGAAATTTTTTAAAGTTTGACTTGATTTTAAATTTGAATTTGAACGGGGTTTGAAACAACGCGAGTTTACCAACAATAATCGTGGTGACGTGGCATCGTTAGTAAGGAGTTATTGTAGCTTAATTATCCGGGCGTCACACCGGGGTTCATCCCCCGAATAGTAGCCTCCGGGCGACTTGAAGAGTCGGGCGGAGGGATTCCACGGGCCTATCTTTTACTTTTCAGTATTTACTTTTGTGCAAGAGTCAATAGTATGCATTCTCATCTCAACCTCAATTATTCTCTAGTTGGCAAGTATCATGTGGTGGAGAAAGATTTAGAAACATATGGCCAGTCAAATATGTTTGATCATGATTTATTATTGTTGACAATTATCTCTATGATAAATGAGTTGGGAGGCGAAACATTAAGCCCCTATCTTCTCTGTGTTCGTTGGATGCCATTTGTTCTAAAAATATGCTTTGAGTACTAGCAATCATAGAAGACTATATGATGATTGAGTATATAGAGCTCTTACTTAGATTTTGCTGAATAAGTTGAATTGCAATTGTTTGGTGACTGAGAACATATATTGTCAAGTTTCAAGAGAATTCATTGTTTGAACCATAACATGTGAATTGGTTGCTACTTTAACACGATGCGTTTTATGAGAAAGGGTTGCTGTTATGATGCTAGAAAAAGTGATTAAATTACTCCCTCCATTTTTGTATACAAGGCCACTATCAAAATTACAATTTGCAAGTATACAAGGCCACTAAAATTAATCGAGGCAAAATTGATGGCGTTTGCCTCGTACTAGCACCCGAGGACATTAATATCCCTTGTGTGCATGCGGGAGTGAGAAATTTAGCTTGCATTCCTAACATTATCAATCAATGAGGAGTAAGAGGGTTGGCTTGTTGTGCGTGGGAGAGAAAAAACACATTAATTAACACGACAAACAAGGTGACAAGTTAGCTTGCAACATTGACTTAGAGCAAGTACAATAGAACTGAGTTAGCGGGCTATAAGGAATAAACTAGTATTTTTTGCTTAGTTGGAGGAAAAAGAAGAGGAGATAGAAGGTAAGCGGGCTCTTCGTGAAGAGCCAGCTTTAACACGTGCTTCTAGGCACTTTGTGAGAATGAAAGGTGGGCCACATAATAAAAAAAATAGTACATTCTTTTGATCTACTATTATACATGTTGGCTATAAGATGAGCTGTAGATGACATGACACTGACTTATAGCCAGCAGCCGGCTATACTATCAACCATGCTCTTAAACATAGCATTGATTTTTACCTTGGTATCTGTAATATGAGTTTGTGGGCTTGTATACAAAAATGGAGGAAGTATCATTGATCAAACTTATGCACTATGCGCATTCACACTTCATAAATTATTTCTTTTATCATTTACCTACTTGAAGACGAGTAGAAATTAAGTTTGGGGATGCTGATACGTCTTCAATATATCTATAATTTATGAAGTATTAATGCCATGTTTACAACAATTTTATATGGTTTTAGTATGATTTGGATGAAACTAACTCGGACTGACGCTGTTTTCAGCAGAACTACAGTGATGTTTTTTTGTGTGTAGAAATCAAAGTTCTTCAAATGCAGCGAAATTTTTTGACGGTTTTTTTGAAATAAAAGATGCACTAAAGCTTCATGGGAGGGGGGAAGAGCCACGAGGAGCGCCCTGGTGCCTTGTGTGACCCACTCGTGGTTCATATTTGCCGTGTTGGTTTCGTCGGGTGTATGTAAACCACCATCAATTAATTCTATAAGATATCTTTACATGTGACGGTGGTTTTTCTGTCTTAAAATAAAAACTCATCATATGCAATAAAAAAGATCAGGCTATTAAAGTTTTAAACAAAAACCTTGATGACCAATTGACCACTGAAAAAACCCAAAGAAGGTTTACTGAGCGAGCAGGTGTCAGTTTGGAAGGTTCGGTTCAATGGCTACAACAAGCACCCGGAAGCTTCTATCCGTCCACATCCATGATCCATCCACTCGCCGATACATATACGAAAACACCCCTGAGGAAATCGAGAATACCCTCTTATCCTCTCTCCGCCTCCCCACTCCCCTCTCTTTCGCGACGTCGTCGTCGACCCCTCTCCGCCGTACACGCCCACCCTCCACCCTCCACCCTCCACCTAAGCGCGCCAGGGAATTCTCTCGCCCGCTCGCAACCGCCGTCGCCGTCGCCGCCGCCGTCGTCCTCCTCCGCGGGGCCCGAATTCGACCCCTCCCGCTGGTAAGCGCCGCCGCGCCGAACCCTAGCCCCGCTCGGGCCGTCCAAATATCATCGCCCCATCATCTGTGCCGCGGATTCGCTTGCCGCGCGGCGGAGTACTGATTAGCGGTTTGTTTTGGGGGCAATTGGGGGTGCTTTAACTGACTGAACCCTCGCGCTGCCTGCCTCCCCACCCCTGCCCTGCGGTGGATTGATTGTGCTCCTTGCTGGCTGCGGAATTCAGTCATGCCGTGGGGCATCGATCGTGCGGCACGAGCCTTGTACTAGTACCTTTGCGGGTAACCAGTGGATGATTCTCATTTACAGTAGTGGTTTTCAAATCTCAATTGGCTGATGCCATGGCGCACAATTGGCTTCCTGTATGTATACATAGGTCTGCCTTGTTGCCGTGGCTTCAGTGGCCATAAACAGAAAGAAACTTTTATTTTGTGGGGGATAAATAAACAGAAATAAGCTCTAGTGGGGTCTTGCTAGAAGCTCAGTTTTCTTTAATTTTTTTCCTGTTTCCCGTTTCAGGACAGCCGTTGCAGTTTGGTCTCGGAGAAGACATCGGCGTGCTTTCCTGCTGCGGCATGGAATGAGGGTCTTGATTACCGTGTCTTTTCTCCGAGCTTGATACTGGTTGCGCTTCGCGTTGGAAAATAACAAACCATGACTTCTGTCACCGACGGTGTTTCAGGTATGCTTCTGTCTTAAAAAGCACGCATACGGATATGGAGACACGGACACGGCGATACGCATACGGGGACACGGGATACGTCGTTTTCCAAAAGCAGCCATTTGGGGATACGTTGAGTATATATATTAAAAATTAAAACATGCCCTGTGGTATAGAGTGAAATAGAAGGAGAGAAACAGAGATGAGATCATAATACTGTCCCGTTTCCATTTGCTGTCTCCTTTTTCAAGTGCTCACGATTGAATTAATTGATCCTCTAGACCCATGCCATTGCAACTTGCAAAATACATCAAATGTTAGTATTAGTCTATTAGAGAGTAGAGACTGGAGAAGACATGGAGCAGAGGATGCAGGTATAACTTTCACCCTCACCCATGGACGATTAGCTACTGGCGGTGGCGCTCTGAGACGCCATGCTCCCTAACATCAAGCAACAATCAAGACAGCAGCACCAGGCACCAGCATGCAAGTGAGCAGCAGCTCAAGAGCAAGCAGCAATGGCATGGCCGCATGGGGATGCAAGCAGCAGCAACTCAACAGCAAGAAATCAAGCAAAGAGAGGAAGAGGTTGAGGAGAGGCTGCTGGGTTCATCTGCTTGAGCGTGGTTGCCGTCGGGAGGTCGAGTCCGGGCGGCGGCGGCAGTCGAATCCAGGGGGCAGCGGCGGTGATGGCGTTTTCAATTGTGAGCAGCGTTCCTTCCGTGGAGAGCGTGTGTGCGATCCTGCAAACTAGGGTTTGTATAGGGCCGAGGCTGTTATTGGGCTTCCCGTGGCCCCAACGTATTCCATACGTATCCTAGCCGTGTCTTTGTTTTTTTTTTCCTTTCCTTATTTCGGAAATCAAGGGATACTGGGGGACACGCTTATCCCGGTGTGTCCGGTCGTATCACCGCGTCCCGCCGAATTAGGACGGCAGTTTGGCAGTTTTGTCCATGCTTTGTAGCTTTTGTTACCCAGTTCTTTGCCATGTCAATTTTGAACCGTAGCAGTAGTAACTACTAGGTAGGGCAGTGTGCGATTAGAATTTTGACCATAATTGTGATGCTTTTTATGACTCTTGGCTCATGGAATTGGAGCTTTGGTGTACATGGGAATTGGGATATTGTATTTGTAGTTGTGTACCAGCACTGAAGTGTGTAGCATTACACGGTAGTATAGCAGCTGTCATGTCTAATAGCTGGTAAGATTACTGGACATGCTGGGATTTGATTCCTTATCTGTTGATATTATTCTGCAGTATTTGCATCGATATCAGTTGCCACATTCCATAAATGTTGACATGTTGATAATATCTACACCATAAATTCCCAGTCGTTCCATTTTTATTAAACATACAAGGAGATCCAATTAACTATGCCTGTCTCATTTTTATGCAACAATTTCTCATGCAGGTGATCATAGAGCTGATGAGCAGCAGAAGCAAGCTGCTGCTCAAGGGAACCAGGAAGAGGCCCCAGCTACTAGTATAGGTAGTCAGGCAATGGTGGCAACACCTTCCACAGATTATGTCACACCCTATGGCCACCAGGAAGCTTGCCATGCAATGGTATGAAGCCTGTAACTTCCCATTTTTCTTCTTTATTGATTGGTAAGACCACCCCTGTACACTTCTCAGATTGTAATGTCTTCCACTGAGCCCTCGTTTAAAGAAAGATCGAGGATTGGTCATAGTATTAGTTGGAGCAATGTAATGGATACCCATAAGAATCACAATGGGTTGGTCGTTCAGTATGGATTCTTCTGCCTGACTACCTGTTCCGCATTATATTGATAGGCATCAGCGTAATATTTTTTTCCTGGTTGAAGCACATTAAATCAACATTAATAATATCGGAAATGATAAAAACGTTTTTTATGGCAACTTTTGTTGACGCGAGGATGGCAAGTTCAGTTGACAAGCACGGCAATTTCCTGGAAAAAACAAACTGAGAGTGGAATTGCCACCAACTACACTTGCCATCTCTCGCGTATATAAATTGCCACAAAAAATGTTCGATTTGCCATGGGCAAATCCCGAATGTTAGGGACTTATCAGTGTCCAATAATATTAGACGATATTGAGGTCAAAACTTGTAAAAAATGGTTAGGTTAAACTTTTTTTAGAAACAGTGGTTAGGTTAAACTGCATCATTTCCTTCTCGTTGAGGTGATATATGAGATTTTGTTTCCTTTTAAGGCAGACTATTTTGTTAAATTCTTAATTAGACGTGCAATGTTGATTATATCCAATGCCACAGTTTGCATATCACATTTCCTTGCCATACTGATTGCCCATGTCAGCTCACCGATCACATTAAACTACTTGCCTGTTGCAAACTCCATACATGGGTTGCATCAATTTCTCGCTACCTCTTCTGCATCCTAATATATTCCTCTCTGCTTCTAGCTTTAATATTTTGGTTTAGAAGATTTCTTTGTCATGCTTAAAGCATTTTTTTTAAATGTAGACTGAATGTGTTAAAAAAGCGCTGCCATTTGTTCTAATTGAGCAAATTCCCATGCCTTGCCTGAACAGATTGTTGCCTCTTCCTTCTATTGCTTTCTTGTTATGGATTTTTATTGTATTTCATGCATGATACTGGAGTTATTGTGTGAAATTTGTTGGCTAATCCCACATTTTGTGCTCAGCAGGGTCAAATTGCTTACCCAACTGTCGATCCATTCTATGGAAGCCTTTATGCAGCCTACGGTGGACAACCTATGGTAAGCTCTTGCTACATGGTATAGCAATATCCGTAGTATAGGCCACAAGTATACCTGTGGTTGGTATGTCTAGGCCTACATTGAATATGCCTACATAGCCGTCCTGGTTCTTAGCAAGTGAGAAGTAACTTTGCATGATCGTAGACCTTGCTATATTATTGTTACTCTATTCAAACTAGTTCAGCTCATCAAACTGGTGTGTTCTTCAGATGCATCCACCAATGGTCGGAATGCATGCAGCCGCAATACCGTTGCCTACTGATGCAATTGAAGAGCCTGTGTATGTGAATGCAAAGCAATATAATGCCATATTAAGGCGGCGCCAATCTCGGGCTAAAGCAGAGTCAGAAAGGAAGCTTATCAAGGGCCGCAAGGTAAATGCCTATCAGTGTATTTACGTTACTGTATAACTTGAAATTTGATTAGATGTTTCTGTTTCTGAAGCTTCAGTATAGTTAAGAGTTGGTCGGAAGCACAAGTGCACAACAATAGGGCAAATAATCAAGTGAATACTCCATTCTACATACCCTACCTCCACTGTGAAGATCGATCTGCACCACGTTTTACTATCTTATTAGGGTGAACATCATTTCATTCTTCTGCTATATCTGTATTTCAATACACCAAGTTATCAATGGCAACATAAAAATAGTAAGGATTTGGGAATAGAAGCAAGTTGCTACACATTGACAATTTCTGATATGGAAGAAGGTGGATTTGCGCTTCTTTGTTCATCTGGGAAGTTGCTAAGCTGGAGAGAATTGAATTTGTTAGTAGGAATGTAGTAAAAGGCAACCCATAAATTTCAGTTCACCTGGGAAGTTGCTAAGCTGGAGAGAATTGAATTCGTTAGTTGCTCTCAGTTTTGAACCTCGACACAGAGACTGGTGTTGGCATTATCTGCAAAAGCTCATCTAGGACTTGCATGAACCATATACAGATATGTTTCCAGTGCCAATCTGCTTGCAATTCTTATTCTTGGGTAGCATGTGGGACGATTATGCTAATGTTCATTCTTGTGGCTGTGAAGTTTGTGCTTGTTGGTATCCCCTTTCTGTATCTTGTAATGATAATAATTGACATGTGCCTACATTGTGCAGCCATATCTCCATGAGTCGCGGCATCAACATGCCTTGAAAAGGGCCAGGGGAGCCGGAGGCCGGTTTCTTAACGCAAAGTCAGACGACAATGAAGAGCATTCTGATTCCAGCTCCAAAGATAAGCAGAATGGCGTTGCACCCCGCAGCAGTGGCCAATCCTCCCAATCTCCCAAAGGCGCGACTTCGGCTGATAAGTCAGCAAACCATGAATGAGATGCTAGAAGGTCCGCCGGACGCGACGATCCATGCCAACAGTTTTGTACAGTATATATATGCTAGTGAGCGAGAGAGAGTCGCGCCGGCGGGTGCCATAGGATATATCCGCGCGGCGGGTGCCATAGGATATATCCGCTCTGCTCTATAGTAGTGATAGACTTATCGACAGATTTTTTTGCAGCATTGGTCCGTGTTTGCTCGGTTTGGTTTCTACATTCTGTACAATGAGTAGTTTTTTTTTTTGTGGTTTTTGTGTTCCGGGGTTAGCCGCGGGTTTGGTCAGGAGGCTTTTGTAGCTTATAAAAGAAGTATAATTAGTGCTACATTGTTTTCTTTGGTGTGGATTTGGTCTCTTAGCTGTGCTGCATCCTCATTCGTGGTGCAGAAAATAATATCTGGGTATACATAATAATAGCTCTGCCTGCAGCTTTCTTTGCCCTTGATTGCATCAGCTGCAAATGATGCTCTCATGTTTTGGTTGGATGTTGTTACCCAGCATGATTCGGAGCCTCGCCATACGATGTTTGCATCTCTGTTTATATGTTCTCCTTTTTAAGTTCAGTTGCCTGATGATTATCAGAGACTACTGCCCTTGAACACATTTGGACCCTGGTAGAGAAGGTCAGTCAGGCCTTCAGAATTAGTAACCATACTTTTGAATCTCAGGGCCTGTTCTGAGTCCCTCCGCTCCACGACTCCGCTCCCGGAGCAGGTGGAGTTTCAGTTAAACACCGCGGAGAGAGAGAACAGGTACTCCGCAGATTCTTAAACATTGGAATCATACTGTCATCACATGAACATTTGAATCATGACTTTTTTTCCCTCGATAAGATGGAAGTTAACAATTACTCTTACCAAGAAGAATATAGAGGCTTTCTCGAGAACACTGACTGAAGCATATACTACTGTCGGTGTACATCCTTTCTTGCACGAGCACACGACACCTTTTTTGCTTGCAAAAAAGAAGCAGAAAAAGAAGAGAAGCAAAGAGCATCTCCATGCTCCAACGTCACTGTCTTGGTAACAAAATGACCATGCTGTAAATTAAGAAGTAATGGTGGTAACAAAATTATGACCTCTCTGTCCTTGGTAACAGGCATGCAGATGTGGTCTAATTAGGCCGCCATCTGAACTGGAACATGCCTGCATCTGCATCTGCATCTGCGTGACACTCAATCAGTTGCAATGGCCCAGGTGATTAGCTTAGGCGGCACTCTGTTATTATGTCAGGTGCTCACCAATGGCCGGACACACTGCCACGTCACTGTACTTCTCCCTTAGCCCACAAGCTACTTATATATACTACAGAAAGCAAAGGAACCTCACACATAGGATTCCTATTTAAATCCTAATTAAACATGCCCATATGAAAATGCATAGTCTAGTCCCATGTAAATACTGCGTGTCCCGACACTAATCATGCGCCCCCGCATGCATTTAGTCTAACCATAAAATCTTCAGGTCAAATCTTTAATCATGAGCCCCATGCAACATGCTAATACAGTATTATGCATACATATATATACGGCTTGTTAACTAGTACTAGATCCATCTTTTAAGATTTACCAGAAAACATGCTTAATTTGGGTGCCAATTAATCATTGTAGTACATGCATGGGCTCAGTTTTGCATGCATATATTTTTTTGCGCTGGAAAATGTCCAATGGTGTGCAGTGAGTTGCAAGTGTCTCACTGAATCAAGATATGGTCTTTTACTTGCTGAATTCTCATGGAACAGTGGTGTCTCTGCAAGTGTGGTGAGTATTGCTAGTGTCTCACTGCTCACTGAAGCAAGGTAACACTGTATAAACCCTGTCCAAAAGGAAGAAGATAACACTATTGGAAGAGAAGAAACAGAATAAATAACAGCATGCATGAGCTCCCTGATGAACAGTTAAAGGGATTCTTGACATGCTTTGCTTGCACTACAAAACCAGGCCCCATCCCTCCTCAAAGGGCGTTGTTGCACTGCACTGCACCACACCACACCATGTCACCATATGCCATTCATCTTCCTCTAGATCTCTCCCTCTCTCTCTAGGAATGTTTTGGAAGGAAGTGAGGAGAGAGAGTGGGAGGGGGGGCATGGGGGCAGAGCTAGGCATGGTAAAAGTGACATGAGCCCTTATGATGGCAATGGCAGGGGAGACAAGGCAAGCAGGGGTGCACATACACACACAGCACATTGGTGCAAGGCAGACAGAGAGCTGGCCTTCAGCTTCAGGCCCATTGACCTCACACCCTCTCCCAGTGTCCATCATGACCCATTAATTGTTCTGCTATATGGTTTCTATTCTTGTTCTTTTCTTGCAACATGCATCACACCACAATAAAGTTCCATGTTCATGGTTGCCATGTTCTTTCACTGCATTTGCACCAACAGGCATACTACCAACTACCCATGATGATCTACTACTTGTCAAGGGTGACACCAAGCAGCTTACAGTTGATCACAATACACTAATGCAGATTAAGTCACTAGAGAAGGCTAGTCCTCACTGATGTGTGGTAGCTAATTGAGTAATAAGTACAGACACATCTCACACAAGTCATGTCAATCTTTGCATATTTCTCTGGTGTTCTTGTGGCTTTGGCCCTAGATAGGATGGCTGGCTCCATGCCCCTTTTGATGGCCCCCATTGCAAACCAAAAGCATATGCACAAAAGCGACATGACATACGAGTATGTCTGGCACCGGCGATCAGAAGAGCATGTATGATTGTCCCCAACCATGAAGGAGAGAGAGAGACAATCTTGCAAGAATGTGTCATGAAAAAAGCACAAAATATGCAATGGCATGTTGTGCATGTCAACCCTAGGAGAGAAAAGAAAAGAGAACAAGCAAGCATGCCCTCAAGAATGCAGAAAAGTGCTGTGCTTTTGTACCCACACCTCTCTAAAACTCTTTCTCTCTCTCTCTAAAACACACGCTCCCTCTCTTTTTTGAATGTGAAAAAGACAATGACAAGCTTGGGAGTGAAGGGAGATGGGTGGCCAGCACTCTCACTTGTCACCCATGGAAGGGATGGAAAGAAAGGGTTTTTATTGGAAAGTGATGGTTGGTGCCCCCCCCCCCCCCCCCCCTCCTCTCCTCATGCCAAGAAAGTGGCTTTCACCACAAAGTAGGGGTCCTGCTAGGGTTTTTAGGGGGGGTTAAGCCTGTGATAGTGTGATAGATAGATAGATAGATAGCACACCACTACAGCTGGTAGATGTTTTGTGCTAGATCAGCACAGCACACTGAAATGTGATCAAATGGCATTTGCCTGCATGATCTTGACAAAATTGCTTTTGCTCTGGGTTTGGACTTTGGAAAGCCGTGCTTGTGATGTTGTGAGAGTGGCAGAAATGCTCTGCCTCTGTTTTCTTTTTTGCTCTTATTTTTATGCCACTTAGTCTAGTCCCTCCTTTTTGTTACCTTCTAAGTCTAAGGAAAGCTGGCCATCCAAAAGTAACACATGATTTCTCAGGAATTCAGAGTGTGAAAGTG
Source organism: Aegilops tauschii subsp. strangulata (assembly GCF_002575655.3). NCBI lineage: Eukaryota > Viridiplantae > Streptophyta > Magnoliopsida > Poales > Poaceae > Aegilops > Aegilops tauschii. The sequence goes on from NC_053039.3 coordinate 54,154,895, forward strand.
ATAGTGTAGCTTAATCTGAATGTGACAAACTCCATTTGGTGGTTAAGTAAGCAGTTGAAATGAACTGTCAATGGATGTCCTAGTGCATGCATGTCTTGATCATGAATCCATCCTAAACTCAAAACCAAAGGTGATTAATCAGATGTTGATCAGTACTGCTACCATCACAAGAGCAGCCACACTAGTATGTAATGCCTGGAGCAAGTAGCAATGACAGCCCATTGAAAGCACTGTGTCAGTCAGTCATGCAGCAAGGAAAGCTCTGAAGCCAGCCAGTAGCTTGCCATATCAAACCCAGCACAGGCACTTGGGCTTGCCTCCAGCCAACCAATCCACACACCTAATGATCATCAAGTCCATTAACTGCACCAGGTGCTTAAATGCAGCAGGATCTTTGCTTGCTTGCTTGCATCCATCCAACAATCAGCTTTTACTGCCTGCCACCCTGAAGCAGCAACCAGGGCACACCCACTTTCCCAGGAAATTATTTCATCCTAGGTCTTTTTCCAGCTTGGTGCTGATGCATGCATGCAAGGAGCAAATCTTGGCCTCTAGATCATGTTTGGCATTTTGGAGGCTGCATTTGAATGAATGCACATCCACCACCTTTCTTGCAGTTGGTTGGGAGAGAAGATTGCAAGCTTCTTTCCTCAGTGATGAAAGAAAGAAGGAAAGAAAACTTGTGAGCAGAAGATCCATGGATTCCTTTCAGCTGTTTCATCCTAGATCCTTCTTGGTGCAAGGGTTTTGTGGTGGTACTGTGGCTGCGTTTTTAGTAGCATTCAAGTGTGGCTGGTGTAAATGCCAAAGAGAAAGAGGGACATGGCAAGCTTCCTCTGTGTGACTGTGAATCAATAACCTAGGCTGATGGGGACAGGGGCTGATGGACAGTGGCGACTGCATACGTACGCTCCTTGTTTGTATTGAAACAGCAAAGGAAATTCAGATCTGAATTGATTGCAAACTGTATCTATCTGACGAGAGGGGGCACTGGTAGTACTAGTACCAACCTTGTGAGCATCAGTTATTCTGTCAAAAATGTTTGTGACATGACAATGTGCCAAGAAGTTCCACAGGTATAATGTATGATCTACAGATACAACAACTGTTATACACTCCCTCCGTTCGAAATTACTTGTCGCAAAAATGGATGTTTGATATCCGAAAAATTGGGTATAACAGGTAATTTCGGAGATTTTGCCGCGACACTCCGACAAAGATTTCTACGGGCGAATTATAGGGCGACAACGGCCAAGGAGCTCAACTACGATCGTTTCGGTTACCTTTCAATTAAAAAATTTTATATCCCCTTTCGCGCATTTTCGCCGCTGCCGAAATCTTTCCGTTCCTTTCCGGGAAGCGCATTTGGTGATGATGGAATAAAAGCCTAGGTTTGTGGAGCTGGTGGTGTCCCTTTGGATGCAAGGCACATAACCAGTGGAAAAGAAGATACAAAATCTTTTAGTTAAATGAGTTTTGATCTCACTCACACACTCACTCATGGGTTCATGCCATTGCGTTGCCCCTAACACCAGGGCAGACAGGCAGGCAGGGTTGTCAGTGCTCCATTACGTGCTACGTTGTGCATATCACAAAGGCAGAGCCCCACTAATTAGCCCCATCAGGCAGGCACTTGAGCCGCTCAGAAAAGCTCTGGTTTGTTTTGTTTTGGCTCTTCATTTGATTAATGAACTTTCATTGTCCCAGATGAGATGAGATGAGCATGTTTGCACAAAACTTTGTGCTGTATGATTAGTTAAGTCCACTGGATTTGGACTGCGAGACCAGACCAGAAGATGTGCACGTGAAGAGAGGCTGTGGCCAAACCGAACGGAACAAAACGAAATAATTACATCAGCCAACATAGTGAGACACATAGTAATTTTGCAGTTTTGAGGATAGGATTCCTAATACAGAACAAAAATTCCATGGTGCTCCTTGAGGCAAAGAAATGAATTCTTGGTGTTTTTCCTTTTTGAAGGAGCTTCCTACGGGGTGGGGAATCCGATGGTTATGTCAGCTGTGTATCTGTAATTCATTGATATGTTCTTCCTGCGTGACACCCAGATGCCATTTTTCTTTTGCTTCCAACAGTAAACCAGGGTGTACATGACAACTCAAATCATGCGGCCTTTTCGCTGCGCCTAACTTTTGGAGTTCATACGCTTCAAACATGGTAGTCGTAAATTCAAGAAAAAGTTACCATGCATGTATGGAGTACCACACGAGAGCGATGACCAGACTACGGATGATACTACCACGTAAATTCCCTAGCACCCTACCAACGCATACGCATGTCCAACTGAAAACGTGGACCAGGGAGTGGCAGCGTGCAAACCCCACCCCACACAGAGGCAGAGGATGTGTGTGGGCGTGAGAGCGAGAGGACCATGGCAACATGATGCCCTGCGTCCAAATATTCTCCTTGCCGAGCCCGGGCGGCGCGCGCACGGCGGGTGGTCCTCCCTTCCCTACGCCGCTCGCGCTCGCGCTCGCACGCCGCTGACAGCAGACACGGGACGGGAGGGAGGAAATGGAAAAAGAAAGGAAACGCCGGGCGGCCGGGCGGCCGGCGTGCGGTGCGTGGCGCGTGGGCATGGCCGCTGTCGCCCGTGGTCGGCCGCGGGCTGCGGGCTGTGGCAAAAATGCCTGACATGTGCCCCTCTCCTCCCCCTCTCGATCGCCGCGCGCACGTCTTTGTTTTTGCCCTCGTTGGGGAGGTGACATGACCATGACAATGACACCCTGCTGCTGCTGCTGCTGCACACATCCCAACGCCAACGCCAAGGCCGTCGCCGTCGCCAAAGGGAATATCCATCGATCCAAGATCCAGACACGCGGTGGGCGCGAGCGCGACGCAACGGCGTCACCGGCCGGAGCCGGCCCGTCGCCATGGATTGGCATGCGCTTTGAACTTGAAGGGCAGGGCAGGAGAAAATGAACGAATATTAAAACACATGTATTTATTATCTTCTTCTTCCTCCTATAGTCTCTACTTTGCGTGCGTCTTGTGTTTTTAGTTTGACGAACGGGGAGCTTGGAGCCGCTGGTCATGGCGAGTCGTATAGCACGCTGACTGCGGGCGCTGCACCGGCCTGCATCATCCACTTATACTGTACCCTCTCTGGCCTATGCAGTCAGGCAAAAGGGCAGGGGCAAAACGGATGGAATTGAAGGAAGCCCTGCCACAGCAACGCACAGCATGCATGCATGCATGCATATCCACGCAGATCCCGGTCGAGATGCATGCTGCGTGCCGGGGCTGGACAATGTTCCAAACGGGAAAGCCAAAGCCTTTGGTCGATGCGTCCAGATCGACCACCGCGCGTGCCTGCGTGCGTGCCGCTATATAAATGCATAGGGCTTGACATGACAAGACATGCACGTTCAAATTTTTAGAGCACGCCATACTTGTCACATATAGTATTTTCTCCGTTTAAAAAATGGATTGAATTTCCAACTTTGTCCCAAGTCAGACTCCTTCCAGTTTAACCGGCGTGCTGACTGCACACACTGCGTCGATCGAGTCATCCTGGTCGCCGATCAAGATATTGAGACCGGCATGCATGCAGCTGGCCCGTTCTTGACGTGGGAGCTTGGAGCCAGTCGACCCGTCCGGTCATGGCGAGTAGGAGCACCGGCCCTGCGCGCCTACCCCCGATCGACCTGCATCGACGTCCATGTATGCCTATCTCTCCGCCTGCAGTCTGTAGGAGTGCCAGGCAAAGGGAGGCAAAACGGATGGAAATGAAGGAAGCGTACTCGTCCTAGTCCTGCAACAGCGGCGCACAGCATGCATGCATGCATGCCTGCCTGGATGCATGCTGCCGAGTGCCGATGCATGCTTGGGCTGGGCAATGTCCCAAACGGCAAAGCCAAAGCCTCCGGCCGATGGACGCGCCCAGATCCACCACGCGTGGCCTGATGACCCGCTGCAAATGCATGCATGCATAGGGCGTGACATGACATGACATGCACGGTCAAAATTTGAGTTACTACCACCTGCACTTGCCCTGCCTGCCTTGCTCGCAGTAGGTTGATAGATATGGCCTGCGATGAATCTATCCCTGCTGCCGGTAAGTACTGTCGCGCATTTACTGTTTACGTACGCTACGTGCCCTGCAGTGGATAGTAGCGACAGCTCTGCGCTTCCGTTTTACTGCTGCTGCTACCACCGGCCGGCCGACACTGTTCTTGATTAACTACACTGGCTAGAGGCTACTGGCTGGAGTACTCCACCAATCGATGCCCTCCTCGGTTACTGAAAGTAGAGAAAATTCGACGAAATTAAACGGAAAAGAAATACTCCCTCCGTTCCTTTGGCTCTCGATCTTTGGCTCCAATTTCCTTTTCTACTTGATCCATGAGAACATATGGTCAATGTGACTAATATCTCCGGCTATTTCTCTAACAAAAACCATTCCATCTGTGCACTTAAAATTACTCCTAGTTGCCGAAACACAAGAGGGATGGAGAAGATCCGCGGTGAACGACCGTCCAATGGTCCGTCCGTGTGTGCTTTTAACCGCAGGAGCACGGGTGTATAGACACGTATAGAGGATCGAGACCAGCCCCGTGAGCCAGCCAGCCAGCGTGCAGATCGACCACAACGGCCTGCCGCTGCATACGTACGTACGTAGCGCAGTGCATCTGGGGTCACATCGACCGGCATCCCATGCAGCAGACGGATGCAGCTAGTTGATCGTACGTGAGGCAGTTTCGGCATAGCATGCCGTGCATGTACGACGCCGGCCTCATGCACCACAGAGCGACAGGCAGGCGAGCGCGCGGTAGAGTATAGTAAAATGCGTCTGTACTACCGCCAAGCCCTACGCCGTGGTACCACGTACGTACGCACAGTGCGTGTATATGCCAGGTGCTTGTCCGTTTGTTGCACGCGCCCGCCTGCGTCAGGCAGAGCACAGCATGCATGCATGCGCGCGCGTAATGCATGCCTATATTCTCTGCGACAACAGCGTCTGAGCATGCCATGCCAATGCCATGCATGCGTAGTGCCAAGCTAGCTAGCTCGCCGGCCGGAGCAGCGGCGCAGCGCAGCGAGGCGAGCGCTACGGCGTCGCGTTCCTCCGGCGAGACAGAGAGGGAGGGAGAGAGACGGTGCGTACGTACGTACACGCCAAAGCATGCATCGATCCGTGTATCCATGAATATCGGAGTACGTGCAAAGCATGGACGGACGGCATGCATGTTGCATGCAGGTGCAGCTGCCTGCGGCTCTTAGCCGTGGATCTGTATACAGTAGGAGTACGTACGTACGTACGTGTGTTTGCGTTCAAAATCGTAGCGCAACAGACAACGAAACGGCCAAATCGACGACAGCGGCTGCAGTGAGGGGGGTACAGAACATGCTCGAGGTTGCAGCGCAACGTCACATCAGCATGTCGTAAATCGCACCACCTCGTAGGTACGTACTTACGGTGTATACATCATTTCTAAATCAAACAACCATTGTCCCGACTCCCGAGACTTAAATGAATAACCATTGTTTCGGTGATACTCTATTTAAATGGAGAAATGGTAGTAGTGGTTTAGAATGCTCGGAAGTTTTTCGGTTTATTTGAGTCGTAGGCGTAGAAAAGATATTGGATGCAACTCAATTGTCTTCACCGTGTTACAATATATATTGAAGACGTCTTGTGTCACAAGCCAACTAACCCTACAAAATCTCTTAAAAGTTAGGCTATTACATGGCTAGAGATAAGAGAGATCAATTGGAGAAATGCACAGATACATCAAGTTCAACGCCCCCCTCCCCGCACGCAATCTGAGCGTTGACGTCGGCGATGCAAAGACCGGAACGAAACTCTTGAAATGCAGCCGTTGGCAACACTTTGGTTATAATATCTGTAAACTATTGAGTGGTCGGTACGTGAAGCACACGAAGCTCTGAAAGTGCCCTTCTACACCCGAGCACAAATGAGATCGGGATAAAACAGTAACTCAAAAAACATTAAAAAATGTTTAAAAATATCTGATTTTTTATGGCAAACTTTGACAAATGCTCGAATAGCTTGCAAAATTTCATCACAAAATCACATTTGCGGAAGTCATGGCAAAGAAGACAAAACCAGTGCTCCAAAATGGCTTCGAAAGTAGCATTATCAGAGCATCAAATTTGTTTTTTTGCCACAACTTTCACAAATGTGATTTCATGATGAAACTTCGCAAGCTGTTAGAACATTTGAGAAAGTTTGTCGTAAAAAAATTCAGTTTTTTGAACACTTTTTAAGTATTTTTCGATTTTACTGTTCACCCGGATGCAAAAACTTCATGTCAACGAAACTCACTCAATTGTACCTTCTCGCGCACAAAGTGAACATCCAGCTCGATGTGTTTGGTGCGCTTATGCTGCACCCGATTGGCAGCGAGATATGTGGCCGAAACATTGTCACGGAAAACCATCGTAGCCTTGGGAACGGGACCCGAAGCTCACCATGGAGATGATGCAGCCAACAAGTCGCAGCTAGAACGTTGGCCACCGCACGGTACTCAACTTCGGCACTCGAGCGGGATACGATGGGTTGCCGCTTAGAAGACCATGAGATGAATGAGTCGCCAAAGAAGACACGGTAGTCGGACACTGACCGTCGTGTGTCGGGGCACCTGGCCCAATCCGCATCTGTGTATGCAAGAAGCTCGGTGGATGTACCCTATATATTGGATCAAATAAAGCAAACAAGGCATGAAGATATAGAACTAATAAATATGCATGCACAAGACTACCAAGATCGAAGGAGAAAAAATTTGGACACAAGAACACATAAACCATGAGTACTCCAATAACATCACAAATCATCCATGTTGTCCAAACTGCACCGACGTGATGAATCAATACATGATCACACACAAAGTTCTACATACGAACTAAGAAAGGCCCATGAGCATACAAGATATACATTTCAGACATTCTCATAGGCATATCTTACTCGACTGGATACATGATAGTAACAGCAATGAGATAACCAGCTCCCATAACTACACAAAACCAAGAAGATGACCTCGAGCAACGAAAAGAGAGAACACATTTCTTGGCAAAATAAAAATAAAATGCAAGTTGAAGCAACAGACGAGATGAAGATTATCATGAGGGTCTACCACATAATGAATACAATGTATAAGAGAACAAAATGGTACTTTGAATTATCATTCGGCAGTAGATTCCAAAATAAGCATAAGATCATCTATACTCAGACTAGCATAACATGAGCATTTAGCAATAAGCACAAAGCTTGGAAAACATATTCTTAAGATTCCAATTAGGTAGATCATCATGTAAAGCAACAATTGGAATGGCTTCAATCAAACATTTTTTAAGTACGGTCTATAAGATAAACCATGGATAACACCGCACGAGAATATCACTCTCAAAACAAAGCATTGCATGCCATAGAGATATAAGATAATCTCAAATATACATTCTGTGTAGCATTCCTCAATTGTTCACATTAACAAGGATTGTGATATGCACAGAGCATATCACTCCCCCATAATGTGATAATCCGTGTATTATCCACGAGAGAAAATTGAAATCCAACTAAAGATAATCAATTGATGAGAACTTGAATTTCAAATGAACTTGACATACCACATAGTAGCTAGATAATCGCACTCTAAATACTAGGTGATGGAAACATGCCCTAGAGGCAATAATAAAGTTGTTATTATTATATTTCCTTATTCATGATAAAGGTTTATTATTCTTGCTAGAATTGTATTGACCGGAAACTTAAATACATGTGTGAATACATAAACAAATATCGTGTCCCTACTGAGCCTCTACTAGACTAGCTCGTTGATCAAAGATGGTTAAGGTTTCGTAACCATAGACGCGAGTTGTCATTTTATAACGGGATCACATCATTAGGAGAATGATGTGATGGACAAGACCCATCCGTTAGCTTAGCATATGATCGTTCAGTTTATTGCTATTGCTTTCTTAATGTCAAATACATATTCCTTCGACTATGGGATCATGCAACTCCCGGTTACCGGAGGAATACCTTATGTGCTATCAAACATCACAACGTAACTGGGTGATCATAAAGATGCTCTGCAGGTATCTCCAAAGGTGTCTGTTGAGTTGGCATGGATTGAGATTAGGATTTGTCACTCCGAGTATCGGAGAGGTATCTCTGGGCCCTCTTGGTAATACACATCACAAGAAGCTTGCAAGTGATGACCGACAAGTATATGGGATCAATCATAATCCTTTCGATAAGTAAGAGTGTTGAACCCAACGAGGAGCAGAAGGAAATGACAAGTGGTTTTCAGCAAGGTAATCTCTGCAAGCACTAAAATTGTAGGTAACGAGTAGTTTGATAGCAAGATAATTTGTAACGAGCAAGTAACGGTAACGGTAAATAAAGTGTAGCAAGGTATCCCAATCCTTTTATGCCACACTATCTTCACCACACCATATCCACGTTATGCTTGGATTGTCTTGCACTTTCCCCATGTGTTTAGACATTTCATTTCATTTGGTGTTGTGAATGACTCTTATGCCTACCATAGACCGTTCATTGAGCACTTTGTGCACGCTTGCTATGACATTGAGGTAGATGGTTGTTCTCTTGTCACACATATTAGCACCTTTACCTCACCTTTGCATCATTGTTTCCATGATGCTCTTACTAGTGCCCAATTTATGTGCTTACATGCCATGTCACACTTCTTTGTCAAACCATATGCTATGCTTGATGACGGCACTTGTTGGATGAATCATGATACGTCCATTTGCATCATGCTTTTATATCGATATTTACTGCATTATGGGCTGTTATTACACATTATGTCACAATACTTATGCCTTTTCTCTCTTATTTTACAAGGTTTACATGAAGAGGGAGAATGTCGGCAGCTGGAATCCCGGGCTGGAAAAGGAGCAAATATTAGAGACCTATTCTGCACAACTCCAAAAGTCCTGAAACTCCAGAAAGTCAGTTTTGAAATATATTAAAAATATTGGGTGAAGAAAGCACCAGAGGGGGGCCACCCACTGTCCACGAGGGTGGAGGGCGCGCCCTACCCCCTGGGCGCGCCCCCTGCCTCGTGGGCCACCTGGAAGCCCCCCGATGCCCATCTTCTGGTATAAGGTGTCTTTTGCCCTGGCAAAAATCAGAAGGAAGCTTTCGGGACGAAGCGCCGCCGTCTCGAGGCGGAACCTTGGCGGGACCAATCTAGGGCTCCGACAGAGTTGTTCTGCCGGGGAAACATCCCTCCGGGAGGGGAAATCGTCACCATCGTCATCACCATCAATCCTCTCATCGGGAGGGGGTAAATCTCCATGAACATCTTCACCAACACCATCTCCTCTCAAACCCTAGTTCATCTCTTGTATCCGATCTTTGTCTCAAAACCTCAGATTGGTACCTGTGGGTTGCTAGTAGTGTTGATTACTCCTTGTAGTTGATGCTAGTTGGTTTAATCGGTGGAAGATTATACGTTCAGATCCTTTATGCACATTAATACCCCTCTGATTATGAACATGAACATGGTTTGTGAGTAGTTACGTTTGTTCCTGAGGACAAGGGAGAAGTCTTGTTATAAGTAGTCATGTGAATTTGGTATTCGTTCGATATTTTGATGAGATGTATGTTGTCTTTCCTCTAGTGGTGTTATGTGAACGTCGACTACATGAAAATTCACCATTGTTTGGGCCTAGGGGAAGGCATTGGGAAGTAATAAGTAGATGATGGGTTGCTAGAGTGACAGAAGCTTAAACCCTAGTTTATGCGTTGCTTCGTAAGGGGCTGATTTGGATCCATATGTTTCATGCTATGGTTAGGTTTACATTAATTCTTCTTTCGTAGTTGCGGATGCTTGCGAGGGGGTTAATCATAAGTGGGATGCTTGTCCAAGGAAGGGCATTACCCAAGCACCGGTCCACTCACATATCAAATTATCAAAGTAATGAACGCGAATCATATGAGCATGATGAAAACTAGCTTGACGAAAATTTCCATGTGTCCTCGGGAGCGCTTTCCTTTATATAAGAGTTTGTCCAGGCTTGTCATTTGCTACAAAAAGGATTGGGCCACCTTGCTGCACCTTGTTTACTTTTGTTACTTGTTACCCGTTACGAATTACCTTATCATAAACTATCTGTTATCGATAATTTCAGTGCTTGCAGAGAATACCTTACTAAAAACTACTTGTCATTTCCTTCTGCTCCTCGTTGGGTTCGACACTCTTACTTATCGAAAGGACCACGATAGACACCCTATACTTGTGGGCCATCAAGACTCTTTTCTGGCGCCATTGCCGGGGAGTGAAGCGCCTCTGGTAGGTGGAATTTGGTAAGGAAAAATTTATATAGTGTGCTGAAATTTACTGTCACTTGTTACTATGGAAAATAATCCTTTGAGGGGCTTGTTCGGGGTATCTTCACCCCGACCAGTAGAGCAAAGAGTTGCTCCTCAACCTACTGAACCTACTGAAAATGTTTACTTTGAAATTCCTTCGGGTATGATAGAGAAACTGCTAGCTAATCCTTTTATAGGAGATGGAACATTACATCCCGATATGCACCTAATCTATGTGCATGAAGTTTGTGGATTATTTAAGCTTGCAGGTATGCCCGAGGATGTTATCAATAAGAACGTCTTCCCTTTATATTTGATGGGAAAGGCATTGACATGGTTTAGGCTATGTGATGATATTGGATCATGGAACTACAACCGATTGAAATTGGAATTTCATCAGAAGTTTTATCCTATGCATCTGGTTCATCGTGATCGTAATTATATATATAATTTTTGGCCTCGCGAAGGAGAAAGTATCGCTCAAGCTTGGGGGAGGCTTAAGTCAATGTTATATTTATGCCCCAATCATGAGCTCTCAAGAGCAATTATTATTCAAAAAATTTATGCTCGGCTTTCTCTCAATAATCGCTCCATGCTCGATACTTCTTGTACTGGTTCTTTTATGATGAAGACTATTGAATTCAGATGGGATTTATTGGAAAGAATTAAACGCAACTCTGAAGATTGGGAACTCGACAAAGGTAAGGAGTCAGGTATAACACCTAAGTTTGATTGTGTTAAATATTTTATGGATACTGATGCTTTTCGTGAATTTAGCACTAAATATGGACTTGACTCTGATATAGTAACTTCTTTCTGTGAATCATTTGCTACTCATGTTGATCTCCCTAAGGAGAAGTGGTTTAAATATCATCCTCCCATTGAAGTAAAAGTAGTTGAACCTATTAAAGTTGAAGAAAAGACTATCACTTATAATGTTGATCCTATTGTTCCTACCGCTTATATTGAGAAACCACCTTTCCCTGTTAGAATAAAGGATCATGCTAAAGCTTCAACTGTGGTTCGCAAGAGTAATGCTAGAACACCTACACCCTCTGAGCAAATTAAAGTTGAACCTAGTATTGCTATGGTTAAGGATCTCTTGGTCGATAATATTGATGGGCATGTTATTTACTTATGTGATGAAGCTGCTAGAATTGCTAGACCCGATACTAAAAATAAACATAGACCTATTGTTGGCATGCCTGTTGTTTCTGTTAAAATAGGAGATCACTGTTATCATGGCTTATGTGACATGGGTGCTAGTGTTAGTGCAATACCTTATACTTTATATAAAGAAATTATGCAAGATATTGCACCTACTGAGATAGAAGATATTGATGTTACTATTAAGCTTGCCAATAGAGATACTATTTCACCAGTTGGGATTGTTAGAGATGTTGAAGTCTTGTGTGGGAAAATTAAATATCCTACTGATTTTCTTGTTCTTGCTTCCCCACAAGATGACTTTTGTCCCATTATATTTGGTAGACCCTTCTTGAATACTGTTAATGCTAAGATAGACCGCGAAAAGGATATTGTTACTGTTGGTTTAGGGGATATGTCTCATGATTTTAATTTTGCTAGATTTCGTAGACAACCCCATGATAAAGAATTGCCTAGTAAAGATGAAATTATTGGCCTTGCTTCTATTGCCGTGCCTCCTAATGATCCTTTAGAACAATATTTGCTAGACCATGAAAATGACATGTTTATGAATGAAAGAAGGGAAATAGATGAAGTATTCTTTAAACAGGGACCTATTTTGAAAGACAACTTGCCTGTTGAAATTCTAGGGGATCCTCCTCCACCCAAGGGTGATCCCGTGTTTGAGCTTAAACCATTACCTGATACTCTTAAATATGCTTATGTTGATGAAAAGAAGATATATCCTATTATTTTTAGTGCTAACCTTTCAGAGCAGGAAGAAGAGAAATTATTGAAAACTCTGAAGAAGCACCGTGCTGCTATTGGATATATTCTTGATGATCTTAAGGGCATTAGTCCCACTCTATGCCAGCACAAAATAAAATTGGAGAAAGACGCTAAACCGGTTGTTGATCACGAAAAACGGTTAAATCCTAAGATGAAAGAAGTGGTAAGAAATGAAATACTAAAGCTTCTCGAGGCAGGTATAATTTATCCTGTTGCTGATAGTCAGTGGGTAAGTCCTGTCCATTGTGTCCCTAAGAAGGGAGGTTTTATGTTGTTCCTAATGATAAAGATGAATTGATCCCACAAAGAATTGTTATAGGTTATAGAATGGTAATTGACTTCCGCAAATTAAATAAAGCTACTAGAAAAGATCATTACCCTTTACCTTTTATTGATCAAATGCTAGAAAGATTATCCAAACATACACATTTTTGCTTTCTAGACGGTTATTCTGGTTTCTCTCAAATTCCCGTGTCAAAAGAGGATCAGGAAAAGACCACTTTTACTTGCCCTTTCGGTACCTTTGCTTATAGACGTATGCCTTTTGGTTTATGTAATGCACCGGCTACCTTTCAAAGATGTATGACTGCTATATTCTCTGACTTTTATGAAAAGATTGTTGTGGTTTTCATGGATGATTTCTTAGTGTATGGAACTTCTTTTGATGATTGCTTAAGCAACCTTGATCGAGTTTTGCAGAGATGTGAAGAAACTACTCTTGTCTTGAATTGGGAGAAGTGCCACTTTATGGTTAATGAAGGTATTGTCTTGGGGCATAAAATTTCTGAAAGAGGTATTGAAGTTGATAAAGCTAAAGTTGATGCTATTGAAAAGATGCCGTGTCCTAAGGACATTAAAGGTATAATAAGTTTCCTTGGTCATGCCGGTTTCTATAGGAGGTTCATTAAAGACTTCTCAAAAATTTCCAGGCCTCTGACTAATCTCTTACAAAAAGATGTTCCTTTTGTCTTTGATGATGATTGTGTAGAAGCATTTGAAATACTTAATAAAGCCTTGATTTCTGCACCTATTGTTCAGCCACCTGACTGGAATTTACCCTTTGAAATTATGTGTGATGCCAGTGATTATGCTGTAGGTGTTGTTCTAGGACAAAGAGTTGATAAGAAATTAAATGTTATCCAATATGCTAGTAAAACTCTAGACAATGCCCAGAGAAATTATTCTACTACTGAAAAAGAATTTTTAGCAGTTGTATTTTCTTGTGATAAGTACAGACCTTATATTGTTGATTCTAAAGTAACTGTTCACACTGATCATGCTGCTATTAAGTATCTTATGGAAAAGAAAGATGCTAAACCTAGACTTATTAGATGGGTTCTCTTGCTACAAGAATTTGATTTGCATATTATTGATAGAAAGGGAGCTGAGAACCCCGTTGCAGACAACTTATGTAGGTTAGAGAATGTTCTTGATGACCCACTATCTATTATTGTAGCTTTCCTGATGAACAATTAGTTGTCATAAATGCTTCTCGTACTGCTCCATGGTATGCTGATTATGCTAATTACATTGTTGCTAAATTTATACCACCTAGTTTCACATATCAGCAAAAGAAAAAGTTTTTCTTTGATTTAAGACATTACTTTTGGGATGACTCACACCTTTATAAAGAAGAAGTAGATGGTGTACCTGAGCATGAACAGGAACAGAACGCAAGTGTCACTCCGAGGCTTATGGAGGACACCACGCTGGAGATAGAATTGCACATAAGGTATTGCAATCCATTTTTTATTGGCCTACTCTTTTCAAAGATGCCCGTAAGTTTGTCTTGTCTTGTGATGAATGTCAAAGAATTGGTAATATTAGTAGATGTCAAGAAATGCCTATGAACTATTCACTTGTTATTGAACCATTTGAGGTTTGGGGCTTTGATTATATGGGACCGTTTCCTTCCTCTAATGGGTATACACATATTTTAGTTGCTGTTGATTACGTTACTAAGTGGGTAGAAGCTATTCCAAATAGTAGTGCTGATCATAACACCTCTATTAAGATGCTTAAAGAAGTTATTTTTTCGAGGTTTGGAGTCCCTAGATACTTAATGACGGATGGTGGTTCACATTTTATTCATGGTGCTTTTCGTAAAATGCTTGCTAAGTATGATGTTAATCATAGAATTGCATCTCCATACCACCCACAGTCTAGTGGTCAAGTAGAACTGAGTAATAGAGAGATTAAATTAATTTTGCAAACTGTTAATAGGTCTAGAAAGAATTGGTCCAAGAAACTTGATGATGCATTATGGGCCTATAGAACTACATATAAAAATCCTATGGGTATGTCTCCGTATAAAATGGTTTATGGAAAAGCATGTCACTTACCTCTCGAACTAGAACATAAGGCATATTGGGCCATTAAAGAGCTCAATTATGATTTCAAACTTGCCGGTGAGAAGAGACTATTTGACATTAGCTCACTTGATGAGTGGAGAATCCAGGCCTATGAGAATGCAAAACTGTTTAAAGAAAAAGTTAAAAGATGGCATGACAAAAGGATACAAAAGCGTGAGTTTAATGTAGGTGATTATGTTTTGTTATACAACTCTCGTTTAAGATTTTTTGCAGGAAAACTCCTCTCTAAATGGGAAGGTCCGTACGTTATCGAGGAGTGATGTCTACTACACAACCTTCTTCTTGTAGACGTTGTTGGGCCTCCAAGTGCAGAGGTTTGTAGGACAGTAGCAAATTTCCCTCAAGTGGATGACCTAAGGTTTATCAATCCGTGGGAGGCGTAGGATGAAGATGGTCTCTCTCAAACAACCCTACAACCAAATAACAAAGAGTTTCTTGGGTCCCCAACACACCCAATACAATGGTAAATTGTATAGGTGCACTAGTTTGGCGAAGAGATGGTGATACAAGTGCAATATGGATGGTAGATATAGGTTTTTGTAATTTGAAAATATAAAAACAGCAAGGTAACTAATGATAAAAGTGAGCGTAAACGGTATTGAAATGCTAGGAAACAAGGCCTAGGGTTCATACTTTCACTAGTGCAAGTTCTCTCAACAATAATAACATAACTGGATCATATAACTATCCCTCAACATGCAACAAAGAGTCACTCCAAAGTCACTAATAGCGGAGAACAAACGAAGAGACTATTGTAGGGTACGAAACCACCTCAAAGTTATCCTTTCTGATCGATCTATTCAAGAGTCCGTAGTAAAATAAAACGAAGCTATTCTTTCCATTCGATCTATCCTAGAGTTCGTACTAGAATAACACCTTAAGACACAAATCAACCAAAACCCTAATGTCACCTAGATACTCCAATGTCACCTCAAGTATCCGTGGGTATGATTATATGATATGCATCACACAATCTCATATTCATCTATTCAACCAACACAAAGAACTTCAAAGAGTGCCCCAAAGTTTCTACCGAAGAGTCAAGACGAAAATGTGTGCCAACCCCTATGCATAAGTTCACAAGGTCACTGAACCCGCAAGTTGATCACCAAAACATACATCAAGTAGATCACGTGAATATCCCATTGTCACCACAGATAAGCACATGCAAGACATACATCAAGTGTTCTCAAATCCTTTAAGACTCAATCCGATAAGATAACTTCAAAGGGAAAACTCAATCCATTATAAGAGAGTAGAGGGGGAGAAACATCATAAGATCCAACTATAATAGCAAAGCTCGCGATACATCAAGATCGTGCCAAATCAAGAACACGAGAGAGAGAGAGAGAGAGAGATCAAACACATAGCTACTGGTACATACCCTCAGCCCTGAGGGTGAACTACTCCTTCCTCGTCATGGAGAGCTTCGGGATGATGAAGATGGCCACCGGTGAGGGATTCCCCCTCCGGCAGGGTGCCGGAACAGGGTCTCGATTGGTTTTTGGTGGCTACAGAGGCTTGCGGCGCCGGAACTCCCGATCTAGGTTTCTTTTCGGGGGTTTCTGTATTTATAGGAATTTTTGGCGCCGGTCTCACGTCAGGGGGGTCTCCGAGTCGTCCATGAGGCAGGGGGCGCGCCCAGGGGGGTAGGGCGCGCCCTCCACACTCGTGGACGGCTCGGGACTCTTCTGGCCCAACTATTTTACTCCAGGGGTTTCTTTTGGTCCATAAAAAATCATCAAAAATTGGCACGTCAATTGGACTCTGTTTGGTATTACTTTTCTGTAAAACTCAAAAACAAGGAAAGAACAGAAACTGGCACTGGGCTCTAGGTTAATAGGTTAGTCCCAAAAATCATATAAAATAGCATATAAATGCATATAAAACATCCAAGATGGATAATATAGCACGGAACAATCAAAAATTATAGATACGTTGGAGACGTATCAAGGAGGTCTATCGTTCCGGTGTCATAAAAATCAACAACTTCGAAGGCACAAATCCAAAGGTGGTGAACGGTCAAAGAATCAAACATTATATCTCAGGTAATCCCATAAATGTTGAAACCAATGTGATTGACACCGTAACCCCGGAGGAGTACATAAGGGACACTTTCCAGAACATTTCAGACTCCGAAAAGGAATAGGTATGTGGTACGGTAAGTAAACCGACTCCAAAACAGTTCGAACAACAATTTTTCTCCGTTTTGGAATACTTAAGAAAATAGGAAAATAAGAAGTAGTCCGGAAAGGACACGAGGCATCCACGAGAGTGGAGGGTGCGCCCTACCCCCTGGGCGTCCCCAGCCTCGTGGGCACCTTGTGTGCCCTCCGGACTCCGTTTTCTTGCACGATACTTCTTTTGGTCGGTAAAAAATCATTATATAATCTCCCGAAGGTTTTGACCACGGTACCACAACAAAATCCTCTGCTTTTGTTTTGAGCTATTTTTCTGACAGATCTAGATCACCATAAAGTCTTCAAGCGCCCCCAAGGACAAGTTTTTTGAGAAGGTCATCAACCCCTACCTCGTGGAGGTGATGCAACACCCTCAAACCATTGAGATGCGTGAGGGGGTGCTGCACATCCGCGATGTTGAGCGACCAAGGAGGACCGGAAGCGTGGAGACAAGACTTGAAGCAATGGAGCAACAAGTTTTCAAGTGCCAAGGGATGGTGGAACGCGGACTCAATGCCAACCACATGATGATCGCGGAGTTCACCAACAACCACAGGCTGGATGCTAAGAACATTGGGGAGACCATCTTCAAGCTTCACGAGAAAATCGAGCACCTCCAAGCCCAGATCTATGACCTGCAAAACCAAAACTATGAGTATGAATATAGATTCAAGAGGATGAGTTTGGTTGTAGATTTGAGGATCCCAGAGACTCGATCATCCTTCTATGATGGTGAGCCTATGCCTTGGAAGATGGACGCCAAGCCTACATCATCAACAACTCCATCATCACCACCTCCGAAGAAAGAGACTTAAATACATGGGTATGGGCACTGCCCTTGGCACCTGCCAAGCTTGGGGGAGGTGCCCCGGTATCGTATCACCATCACACTTCTATCTTTACCATTTTTCTTAGTTTGATCCTTTTGGTTATATCTTCATCCAGTAGAATAAAGTTTAGTATGATCTAGCTTTGAGTTTTTGTGTTGATCCTTATCTATGTAATCGAGTCCATGAGCTATATACAATAAAGATTAGTCTTGAGTCGACGGCTTGGTTATCTTGCTATGATCTTGAGGGAATAAAAGAAAAAAGAAAGAATAAAAAGAAATAAAGAGATCATATTGACCTTATGGAGAGTAATGACTTCACATATAAAGATTATGATGAATAAAAGTTGTTGGGAGTTAACAAACATAGTTTTGGTCATCGTTGCAATTAATAGGAAGTAATAAAGAAAGAGAGGTTTTCACATATAAATATACTATCTTGGACATCTTTAATGATTGTGGGCACTCATTAAAACATAAAATGCTAAAAAGTTGATGTTGGACATGGAAGACAACGTAATGGGTTATGTTGTCTTATATCCGAAATGAATTATATTGTCATGGATCACCCAACATGTTGAGCTTGCCTTTCCCCCTCATGCTAGCCAAATTCTTTGCACCAAGTAGAATTACTACTTGTGCTTCCAAATATCCTTAAACCCAGTTTTGCCATGAGAGTCCACCATACCTACCTATGGATTGAGTAAGATCCTTCAAGTAAGTTGTCATTGTTGCAAGCAATAAAAATTGCTCTCTAAATATGTATGATCTATTAGTGTGGAGAAAATAAGCTTTATACGAGCTTGTGATATGGAAGAAATAAAAGCGACGGACTGCATAATAAAGGTCCCTATCACAAGTGGCAATATAAAGTGACGTTCTTTTGCATTAAGATTTTGTGCATCCAACCATAAAAGCACATGGCAACCTCTGCTTCCCTCTGCGAAGGGCCTATCTTTTATTTTTGTCCTATACCTTATAGAAGAGTCATGGTGATCTTCACCTTTCCTTTTTACACTTTATCCTTTGGCAAGCACTATGTGTTGGAAAGATCCATATATATATATATATATATATATATATATATATATATATATATATATATATATATATCCAATTGGATGTGGGTTTTCATAAAGCATTAGTGTTGACGTTACCCTTGAGGTAAAAGGTTGGGAGGCAAAACTATAAGCCCCTATCTTTCTCTGTGTACGATTAAAACTTCATACCCATAAGTATTGCGTGAGTGTTAGCAATTGTGAAAGACTAAATGATAGTTGAGTATGTGGACTTGCTGAAAAGCTCTTATATTGACTCTTTCCGATGTTATGATAAATTGCAATTGCTTCAATGACTGAGATTATAGTTTGCTAGTTTTTCAATGAAGTTTCTAATTCATACTTGACATTGTGAATAGATTGTTACTTTAGCATAAGAAATCATATGACAATATATATATGTTGCTATTCTAAGAATGATCATGATGCCCTCATGTCCGTATTTTATTTTATCGACACCTCTATCTCTAAACAAGTGGACATATTTTTTGATATCGGCTTCCGCTTGAGGACAAGCGAGGTCTAAGATTGGGGGAGTTGATACGTCCATTTTGCATCATGCTTTTATATCGATATTTATTGCATTATGGGCTATTATTACACATTATGTCACAATAATTATGCCTTTTCTCTCTTATTTTACAAGGTTTACATGAAGAGGGAGAATGCCGACAGCTGGAATCCTGGGCTGGAAAAGGAGCAAATATTAGAGACCTATTCTGCACAACTCAAAAAGTCCTGAAACTCCATGAAAGTCAGTTTTGGAATATATTAAAAATATTGGGTGAAGAAAGTACCAGAGGGGGGCCACCCACTGTCCACGAGGGTGGAGGGCGCGCCCCCTGCCTTGTGGGCCACCTGGAAGCCCCCCGATGCCCATCTTCTGGTATAAGGTGTCTTTTGCCCTGGAAAAAATCAGAAGGAAGCTTTCGGGACGAAGAGCTGCCGTCTCGAGGCGGAACCTTGGCGGAACCAATCTAGGGCTCCGGCGGAGTTGTTCTGCCCGGGAAACATCCCTCCGGGAGGGGGAAATCGTCACCATCGTCAACACCATCGATCCTCTCATCGGGAGGGGGTCAATCCCATCTACATCTTCACCAGCACCATCTCCTCTCAAACCCTAGTTCATCTCTTGTATCCGATCTTTGTCTCAAAACCTCATATTGGTACCTGTGGATTGCTAGTAGTGTTGATTACTCCTTGTAGTTGATGCTAGTTGGTTTATTCGGTGGAAGATTATACGTTCAGATCCTCTATGCACATTAATACCCCTCTGATTATGAACATGAATATGATTTGTGAGTAGTTACGTTTGTTCCCGAGGACATGGGAGAAGTCTTGTTATAAGTAGTCATGTGAATTTGGTATTCGTTCGATATTTTGATGAGATGTATGTTGTCTTTCCTCTAGTGGTGTTATGTGAACGTCGACTACATGAAACTTCACCATTGTTTGGGCCTAGGGGAAGGCATTGGGAAGTAATAAGTAGATGATGGGTTGCTAGAGTGACAGAAACTTAAACCCTAGTTTATGCGTTGCTTCGTAAGGGGCTGATTTGGATCATATGTTTCATGCTATGGTTAGGTTTACATTAATTCTTCTTTCGTAGTTGCGGATGCTTGTGAGGGGGGTTAATCATAAGAGGGATGCTTGTACAAGGAAGGGCAATATCCAAGCACCGGTCCACCCACATATCAAATTATCAAAGTAACGAACGCGAATCAT
This sequence comes from Aegilops tauschii subsp. strangulata, assembly GCF_002575655.3. Taxonomy (NCBI): domain Eukaryota; kingdom Viridiplantae; phylum Streptophyta; class Magnoliopsida; order Poales; family Poaceae; genus Aegilops; species Aegilops tauschii. The sequence continues at coordinate 54,175,316 of NC_053039.3, forward strand.
ATGAGCATGATGAAAACTAGCTTGACGATAATTCCCATGTGTCCTCGGGAGCGCTTTCCTTTATATAAGAGTTTGTCCAGGCTTGTCCTTTGCTACAAAAAGGATTGGACCACCTTGCTGCACCTTGTTTACTTTTGTTACTTGTTACCCGTTATGAATTACCTTATCATAAAACTATCTGTTACCGATAATTTTAGTGCTTACAGAGAATACCTTACTGAAAACTGCTTGTCATTTCCTTCTGCTCCTCGTTGGGTTCGACACTCTTACTTATCAAAAGGACTATGATAGATCCCCTATACTTGTGGGTCATCAAATCACCACTTGAATGCTTGGTTTGGCATTAACGCTAACCACATCATTTTTCCAAGTGTTTGTTGTCCTTGCTCCTTTTGAAGGAATCACAAGACGGTGCGACATTAGAGAGTGCCCATTTCGAGCTTCAACATGATAAGTGCTTGGTGGTTGTCCATTTCTACATGGCGACACCCTCTCTTTCCCATGGTGATGAAGATCACGATCCGTGGACGGATCTCTCCCAAGGGGGGGAGATGATGCGGAGCATCCTTCGACCATCCCCATGGGCGTTCCGTCACCACCACAAGCATGAAGAGAACCAATGACAAGAGCTCGCGCACGTACCATCAAAACCGAGGTTAACTCTTTCCTCTTCAAGCTTCATTCGGATTCACATGAGAGTTGGATTCTACCTCAAATGGAAACCTTATGCATTCTTAGGTACCACGGAGAAGTGCATGAAGAAGCTAGGAGGGAGACCCAAGTACACATGGAGAAGGAGGAGGAAGAAGGACACGCGAAGCACGAAGAAGCGGAGGTCCCGGACTACCCCGGGTGCCCGGCCGCCGGCTGGGAGCCACCCCTGGACACCCCGGGTGCCCGGCCCCTGCCTGAGCGCTGGACTTGGCCGCCCCGGGTGCCCGCCCCCTGCCTGGACGCTCCTCCGCCCACCCCGGGTGCCCGACCCTCTCCAGCCGCCAAGGGCGCGGCCCCCTGGACGCCCGGGTGCCCGGCCCCCTCCCCAGGCATGACTCGGGTGCCCGGACTTCACCCTGGGTGCCCGACCCTCCGTCTCCCGGTGACCCTCGGGTGCCAGGACCCCTTGACCCCGGGTTCCCGGACCCTCCATCATGGATACGCACATTTTGGGATAATTTACCCATGTACCCTTGTTTTACCCCCAATTCGTACCTAGCCTATAAGTACTCCTCATCTAGCTCGTTTTTAGGGTTAGCAAAGTATTTGAGAGACATTAGAGATCTTTGCTCCTTGTATCCCCTCCTATTGGAGATCAAGACCCCTCTTTGGGAAGAATCCTTGTGGATTATCAAGGCCTCCTCTTGTAGAAGTTCAACATCAAGACCTCATCTACTTGGAGTGGGAAGAACTCTACCCTAGTGCTATTTTCCTTGAATTGTTCTTGTATACTTGTGGATCTCATGTATGCTACTCTAGTGGATTTGTGATTTGGGTTTGTTTGAGTGATTCTCTTCTTGTGTTCTTGTGTGTACATCACTTTCCCCCCTCCAAGTGTGAAAAGATCTCATCTAGGGTTTCACCCAACAACACAAGTGCTACTTGTGAGCTGCTTTGTGATTTCCTTCAAGAGGAGAGGATGATGCAGTACAATAGAGATAAGTATTCCCATCAGTTAAGAACCATGGTTATCAATCCAGCTTGGGGCGGCAATAGTCCCGAATTCACCAAAGTTCGCAACTTTAGCTCTGAAGAAGTATTGCCCATTTGACTGTTTTGTTGGTCCTGGGAGGCATTTTGCTTGTTTCCGGCAGAGACTAAAATTACAACGAGTAAAAACGGACATAAGCCGGCAAATCAGAAAGATGTTCTAGGTCATAACAATAAACAACGCAACTATTGGGATTAAGCTGGCATATGGTAGTCTGCAGCTTCAATTGATGGTTCACATTTGATCTACGAGCCGACCAAAGGTTAAGCCGACACATGGTCAGGTACACTTTTCCACCAGTGGTTTGCAATGAATCTATGAGCTGGTCAAGGATTGAGCCGGCGTGAGATACTAACCAGGTCTACAAGTTTGGTAAAAGAGATAGCAGATTCGACGGGTAAAGCAAGTCAGAAACAGAAATTGTGGGATTCAGTTAACAAAACAGATCTAGAAATTACTGGAAAAAGAAAATAAAAAGATCTAGCTATAGCTGAAGCAGTAGGAGCATATCGATGAACACTACAGAAGCTAATGGGATCTACCAGATGTTGGGAAAGGGATCTACACCGAAGAATACTATGGCTGGATATTTCTAAAATATGCCATTAGGACAAACATGGATCTGTGGGGATAAAAGAGCATGAACTACGAAAAACTTCGAAGAACATGCCATGAACGCCATGACGGAATAAGTGTAGTGGGAACTTACAGATCTGTGAAGATTCAGAAGTTGAAGAAGGTTGACGGCGCGACCACAGCTCCTTCAACGAAAGCTCCGGTGCTTTCCCCTCGCTAATGTAGACGGCGGTCGAATGGGGCGGCGAGCTTCAAGCGGCACAGAGCGTATGTGGCGAGAGGAGGAAGACGAGGGAGGGAGGAAGGAGTACAAGAGGAATGGGGAGGCCTGTCACATTTTTATAAGGGGGTGAGAACTCGAAACAGCAGGAGCGAAGCCCCGGGATGCGCATTGAATGTTGGCACAAAGGGCTCCTCAATTTTCGTGCTTGAAAAGATGATACATATCCACTCAAAGATTCGTTATGACATCATATGTTGAATACGGGAAAATGGTCACATGACGTCATGATGTGGAGCATGCCGAAAATACCAAGTGTGGGAAATCCTTACAAGCCGGCTAAGGATGGTTGACCCGGCCAGAGTATATAGAGAGAAGAAATGGAGATGACAATAGTTGTTTCCCCGGCTTAACAACATAAAGCCCAGGTTCATCTTTGATGATTCATTTTCTTTCCATTTTCTTATTTGTTTTTCTAAATGCAATTTAGCATGGATAAATCCAAGCCAAATTTGGGGCTAATGTTGGGGATATTTCCCTGACACCATAACCCGGCAGAAGAAATGACCCGGCCCAGAGCACGTCGGCTTGTGGGTCACTTCAACCATGCTGGCCACTATGTGATGGAGGCCCATAAGACTAAGATGAAGGCAGGATTTTCATATTGTTCGATGGGCCGGCTCGACGAGGCCCAACGAAGAAGACTCTCTACTTGAGGGATAAGTAGAATAGGATACGGGTCGTAGTGTACCCAGACTCTGTTGTAACCTTAGGGCCTCAACCTGTATATATAAAGGGGAGCCCCTGGGGTGGAAAAGACTAAGTTGTAATCATCGAGAGCTAGGTTAGCGAATCCGCATCCTTATAATTGAGATCTCAAGTAATATCAATCAACCAGGAAGTAGGTCTTTACCTCCACTGTGAGGGGCCGAACCTGTGTAAACTGTGTTCTTTGTTTCCCGATCAACCCCTCTCAAGAGACCTCCTAGTTGTGATGGCCTCCAGACCTAGTTCTTTTACCAAGGACATCTGCCGTGACAAAACCACGACACTCGTTATGGCCAGACATTTACCACATGAGACATTTGAAATTCTTGGTTTCGGGGATTAGGGGCTAGGCGTAGTGAGTGAATAATGCAGGGGTTAGCAGGGGAGAATAGTTATTGAGCACTGCGGAGGTGCTACATAGTCATTTTTTGATCTACAATAGTGGATGAAGTCCAAGTCGTCAGGGAGGACGACTAAGACTATGATAGGGAGGGCCCGGGGTAGATTTTGAGGAGAGGACAGCCCGTGGTGGAACATTGAGTGGAGGTTGGATTGGGTGACAAGGATGGATGTGAAAAAGGCTGAAGGTAGAGGAAGCGGAGGTGCAGCGAGAAGAGGTGCAACGCCACCGTCCCTCGATCGCAGCTGGTAGAAGTGTTGGGATATGACTAACCGGCATGACCCGCCAGGAGGGGTCGGGTCATCCTGATGAAGATTCATCTCCATGAAGCCCAAGATCGTAATGGCTGTAAGTGCATCTAGTGCCCCTTAGTGATTTTGGTGTATTGAAGACTTATAGGTTAAGAGACTAATGAGTTTCTGAGTGTACACAGGTCTATAAGTCTATGAGGAGTTTGATATTTACAGGGAAAGTCGACCCCTAAAAATGAAGTTCTTCGACTGAAGCCTTTGGATTTCTGAAGACTTTGAAAGTGAAGAAATTGGTGTGACCTTGAAGACTTGCTATTCATTCGAGGAACATGAAGCGTGAAGACTTTTGTTTTTGTAGTTTCATTTTCTCTTTCTTGAGTCATAGGAAACACCGTACTGTTAAAGGTGGTCGAGGAAATACTAAGGAAAAATTGCCATGTGATGCTCAACTCAAAATCCTACACCTACCAATCCCTTCGAGTGAAGCCATTGGAAATCTCATACAGTTCAGTCAATTTCTTCAGTGACAGAGACGAAGTTCTTCTGGTCGCTGAGGAATTTGTTCCGACTGAGGAGTTGGGAATTCGCCAGTGCGGATTGCCTACACAGTGAGGAACATGATAGCCCTGAGGAATTTGATACTCAAAATTCCGACCGTTGCTGTGCTACGCGCCAGCTGTCCCAAAATATCTACCCACCTAACGGTCATATCATTGAAGGGCATTTATGTCTTATCATGTCAGGCTGCTCCCTAGGCTATAAATAGCCGCCCCTACAACCACTAGTTGGTTGGCTGCTCCGAGAGAAACTGACATTGTCATTTGAGAGCATCCCATCCTCCGAGGACTTTGAGCGAAAATCATCGAGTGAGGAAAACCCAAACCCAAACACCTACACACCCAAAGTGATTGAGCATCACTGAAGAGACTGATCCTACATGGATCCGACGCTTGTTACCTTTGAAGATTGTGCTTCTTCCAGACGGTTAGGCGTCATGGTCTAGAGCATCCAAGAGGAAATTGTGGATCGCCGAGTGACCAAGTCTGTGAAGGTTTGGAAGTCACTGAAGACTTACCATGAGTGATTGGGCGAGGTCTGTGTGACCTTAGCTCAAGGAGAATACGGTGAGGACTGTGTGTCCTCAGGTTTAAATACCTAGCCGCTCCAACCAGATGTACAACTGAGACAGCAGTTGGAACTGGTCTACCAAATCATTGTCTTCACCAAGCTTACTGGTTCTATTTCCTCAACTCTTTCATTTCCTCATAACTGTGATTGTGCTCTTGTTCATATGTGTGTTTGAAGACTCTGACTGAAGACTTTCCCAATTTCCTCAGTTCAATTTCTTCAGTCTGTTTATCTTCACCCTGTGTTATCCTATGTTTACGCTTTCTGTACTCTGTGCTTGTCTTCATTTCATCATGATGACCATGCTTGTGTTATGTTATGTTTACTTTTGAGTACTTATTCCGCTGCAAGTAGTTCTTCGCTAAGGAATTTCCTCACCCGCAAATTCCTTAGTGAAGAATTCATAAAAATCGCCTATTCACCCCCCTCTAGTCGATATAACGCACTTTCAATTGGTATCAGAGCGAGGTACTCCCTTGTTCTTTGTGATTTTGGTTTAACCGCCTGGAGTTTTAGTTATGTTGACCGCAGGTATGATCAAGGTCTCTGCTGGGTGTCCTACCTTCGATGGGACGGACTACCCTTACTGGAAGAATAAGATGCGTATGCATCTTGAGGCAATTGATAACGGTCGCTGGTATGTTGTGGAAAATGGTGTTCCCTCAGTCACACCTTCTCTGAATGCTGCTGATTTGAAGAGATTCAAGCAACTCGATTCTCATGCGAAAAACATCATATGTGGTCATCTGAGCAAAGGGCAGTATGGGAGAGTGAGTGCTCTGGAAACTGCGAAGCTTATCTGGGATAGGCTGTCCAAGGTCAATGAAGGAGTCTCAACACAGCATGACTCTCGAGTTGACGTTCTTCGCAATCTCTTCAACCGCTTCAAAAGACTCAACAATGAAAATGTTCAGCAAACCTTTGACCGCCTCACTAACATCTCAAATGAGCTTCAAGCACTTGGTGCCACTGACATCACCGACCATGAGGTGGTGAAGAAATTGCTGAGATCACTTGATTCCTCATTTGATACTTTGGCATTGATGATACAAGAACGTGCTGATTACAAGTCACCTGATCCTGCTGATATCCTTGAGAGGCTAAATACTCATGAGTTCCAGCTTGCTGAGAAGAGAGATCTCTATGGTTCGAGCTATGGCAGATCACGTGCCCTGAAGGCCAAGGTCGTCTCTGAATCTGAAGGTGAAGACTCTGGTAGTAGCCTTGGTGATCCTGAAGAACTGAGCCAGGAGCTAGCACTGCTCGTGAAGAAATTCCAAAGGTTCTCAAGGCGTGGTTGCTTTGGAAAACCCTCAAGGAGCAATGATTCCTCATCTAGTGATTACAAGAAGAGGCTTTGCCACAAATGCAAGAAACCTGGTCACTACATTCAAGATTGTCCTTAGTGGGAAAAGGAATCAAAGAAGAAGAAATACAAGGATTACAGTTCAGATGATGCGAAGAAGAAGAAGAAATCTTCAAAGTCTTCATCATCAAAATCCTCAAAATCTTCATCTCACAAGAAGAGCAGCTCCAAGAAGGCTCGGGCATTCATTGGCAAGGAAATGGACTCTGAGGCTGAATCTGAGGAACATGAGGATGAGGAGGCATCTGAGGAGTCCGAGTCTGGTGTGGCGAGTCTAGCTCTCGCTACAACATTTGTCAGCAAGTCTATCTTCAACTCTGAAGAAAATGGCTCCACTAACAAGGCTGATGAAGGCAATGATGACTACGCTCCCACCTATCGCTTCATGGCAAAGGGTGCCAAGGTACTCAAATATACCTCCTCTGAATCTAGTGAGAATGAATCTGATGAAAACCTCAAGCCCAACTACTCTAAACTTGCTAAGATTGCTGTGAAACAACAAAAGGCTTTTGAAAAGGTTCAAAACATGCTAGACAAAAGTGATGATATGTTGGATGAAGAAATGGATCGCACTAAAACCTTGACTAAAAATCTTCAGAGACTTCAGACTAGGTTTGACAACCTTCAAGGTCATCATAACACTCTCTTATCTGATCATGAGAAGCTTTCTTATGAATTTCTTCAGAGAAAGCAAGATCTTGAAAAGCTAAGAATGAGTTATGAAGATCTTCAGAAGGAGCGCGATTCATTACTTGCTCAACAAATCAGCACTTCTCAAGAAGAATTTGTTCCTCCATGTTTGAAATGCATTGAACGTGAATCTGCTAATTCTTCACCTGAATGTTCAAATGCTTCTAATGCAACAAATTCTTCAACTGTCTCTGCTATCACTAATTCCTCATCTGAGGACATTGCTAGTATCACTGATGATGTAGGGCTGAAGGAGTTGTACATGACAGGCATGTACAAAAGCCTCAAAGGGCATCAGACTCTTTGTGATGTGCTTAAAAAGCAGATCCTCAACAGGAACCCTAGGAAAGAGGGTATTGCCTTTGAGAGGAAACTCAATGCTGATGGTACATATTGGAAGCCGGAGCAGTACCCCAAAACCTCATGGGTTGCTGCAAAGGGACCTCCAGTTGATCCATCCAATTTATCTGGCTTTACATGTGAATCTCCTCATTCTTCTGACGAGTCATTTAACTCCAACTATAAACTATTCAAGAATCAGAATGGTGAAGTATTTGCTAGATATGTTGACACTAACTGCAGGAACGGTTCCCATGTGAAGAAAATCTGGGTTCCCAAAAGATGCCTCGAAAGTCTTCAGGTGAATGTCCTCATGACACCACCTGTGAAGAGTAGGAACCCCAGATCAAATTCTTCATATGGATCCAAGTCCTCATACGGACCAAATTCCTCACGAGGATCAAATTCCTCAAAAGGATCAAAGTCCTCATATGAACATCATCGTGCTAACACCTCTGTTTCGCAGGGGAGAGCTAAGGGCTATGAATATGAGCATTATTATTCTAACCATTATGTTCATAAGTCTTCGAAGAATTTCTCTGCTTATTCATATGCATATCCTAACTCCTCATATGTGAAACGAAATGGATTGGCTTCTATGCCACCTTTCTCATATGGAGCTCGCAGAGTGATGAACTCTTTGCCACCCCTTCAGATGTGGGTGGTGAAGAAAAAGAACTAATTTCTTCTGCAGGGTCAGGTCTCCAGACGTGCTCGAACGTCTGAAGAATTTGCTGGAGACCTGAAATTGCCTGAAAGGACGCAGGCTAATCATGAAGAAATGAACTTTCATTTCTCACGTCCTCATACTGCTTTATCTGTCTATTGTTTGATGAAATTGATCTGATGAATTGATGTCATATTCTTCACTGATGAAGTATATGAGTTCATAAGCTGCACTAATTCATCTGCAGGATGATCAACCCAAAGCCATTGAGTGGGTCCTCGATAGTGGATGTACAAATCACATGACTGGTGACAAGAATCTATTGATGGATGCTCCCTTATCACCATCGCATCTGAAGCATATCATCTTCGCTAACAAAGGCAAAAGTCAGGTATTGGGTCTAGGTAAGGTTGCTATCTCAAAGGATCGGCACATGGACAAAGTCATGCTTGTCGAGTCCTTAGGATACAACCTCATGTCTGTCTCAATGCTTTGTGATCTTGATATGGTTGTTGTCTTTGGCAAGTATCGTTGCGTTGTGATCATGGAAGCTGACAATTCCAAAGTCTTCGAAGGCTTTAGGAGAGGAGACTTGTATATTGTTGATTTCTCTATAGGACCACAACCAGCCGTGTGCCTACTTGCAAAAGCTTCAGAAGGCTGGCTATAGCGTCGAAGACTTGGTCATGAAGGCATGAGGAATTTGCACACGCTTGCGAAGAAGAAGCATGTCATTGGCATTGAGAATGTCAAATTCCTCAAGGATCAATTATGCAGAGCCTGTGAAGCTAGAAAGATGACCAAGGCTAAGCATCCAGCGAAGACTATCATGACCACTACTCAACCATTTGAATTGCTTCACATGGATCTCTTCGGTCCTAATCATTATTCTGCAGTTTCAAATGATGCATCTCAATATGGATTTGTTATTGTTGATGATTACTCTCGTTACACATGGGTACACATTGTTACTTACAAACATGAAGTGCAGGAAGTCTTCAAACGATTTTCCTCGAGGGCTTCAACCAACTCTGGTGTGAAGATCAAGCACATCAGAAGTGACAACGGAACTGAGTTCAAGAATTCTGGTCTTGATGACTATCTTGATGAACTTGGTATTACTCATGAGTTATCTGCTCCTTATACTCCTCAGCAGAATGGCGTCGTGGAGCGCAAGAACAGGACTCTTGCTGAGATGGCTCGCACTATGCTTGATGAATACAAAACGCCTCGTCGTTTCTTGATTGAGGCAATTGATACCGCGTGCCACATCATCAACAGAGTTTATCTTCACAAATTCTTCAAGAAGACTGCCTATGAACTCCTCACTGACAAGAAACCCAATGTGAGTTATTTCAAAGTCTTCGGTGCTAAATGTTGGATTAGAGATCTTCATCACTACTCTAAATTTGCACCGAAAGCACATGAAGGTTTTATGCTTGGTTACGGAAAGGACTCACACACCTACAGAGTCTTCAACAACGTTCTTCACAAGGTCGTTGAAACTGTAGATGTGCGGTCCGATGAAACTAATGGCTCGCAAAGAGAGCACCTACCTTCTGTGATAGATGAACCAGCACCTGAGGAATCTATCAAGTTCAAGGCTATTGAGGATGTCATTCCTACCGAAGAATCTGCTGAAGAATTCATTCCAGAACATGAAGAACGTCGAGCTGAGGCACCTGCAGAAAATGGTGCTGAAGAAAATGCTGATCAAATTCCTCGACGACAACCAGCTCATCCTCGCATTGCAAAAGAAGTGCAAGTTGAAAAGATCATTGATGACATTGAAGCACCAGGTCCTCTCACATGCTCAAAGGCTTCACATTTGTCTAAATTTTGTGGCACTTTGCTTTTGTCTCTATCACAGAGCCCACTAAGGTAGATGAAGCATTTCTGGAGCCTGAGTGGATTCAAGCTATGAAAGAAGAACTACATCAATTCGAGCTCAACAACGTCTAGGAACTGGTCAAACGTCCAGATCCTCGCAAGCACAATATCATTGGCACAAAGTGGATCTACCGCAACAAGCAAGATGAAAATGGCCTTGTGGTGAGGAATAAGGCACGGCTTGTAGCTCAAGGCTACACATAGGTTGAAGGAATTGATTTCGATGAAACTTTTGCAACTGTTGCTAGACTTGAGGCTATTCGCATATTACTTGCTTATGCTAACCATCATGATATCACTTTATATCAAATGGATGTGAAAAGTGCATTCCTCAATGGTAAGCTTGAGGAAGAAGTATATGTTGCTCAACCCCTAGGTTTTGAAGATCCAAAGCATCCTGACAAAGTCTTCAGACTCAATAAGGCCCTCTATGGCCTCAAGCAGGCCCCTTGGGCGTGGTATGATACTTTGAAGGAATTCCTCATGAAGAAAGGCTTCAAACCCGGTTCACTCAACCCTACTCTTTTCACTAAATCTGATGATGGTGAATTGTTTGTGTGCCAAATATATGTCGATGATATTATCTTTGGCTGTACTAACCAACGTTACACTGACGAATTTGGTTATATGATGAGAGAGGAATATGAAATGTCTATGATGGGAGAATTGAAATTCTCTTAGGTCTTCAAATTCATTAACAGCGCAATGGCATATTCATATCTCAGGAGAAATACCTCATGGATGTACTGAGGAAATTCGGCATGCAGGAGTGCAAAGGCATCAAAATTCCTATGCCCACAAATGGCCATCTGTGCACTGATGAAAATGGTATTGACTTCGATCAAAAGGTATACCGCTCCATGATTGGTTCTTTATTATATTTATGTGCATCTAGGCCAGATATTATGCTTAGTGTTTGCATGTGTGCCCGATTTCAAGCTACACCGAAGGAATCACACCATGAGGCTATGAAGCATATTCTTCGATATCTAGCTCACACACCAACACTTGGATTATGGTATCCCAAGGGCTCAACTTTTGATCTCATTGGATATTCAGACTCTGACTATGTTGGTGATCGTGTGGACCGCAAGTCAACATCTGGCACATGTCATTTCCTCGGACGATCTTTGGTCTGTTGGTCCTCGAAGAAACAGAACTGCGTATCACTGTCTACTGCTGAAGCTGAGTACATTGTTGCAGGTTCTTGTTGTGCTCAATTGCTGTGGATGAAGCAAACTCTCAAGGACTACGGCGTCAACGTGAAGAATGTGCCTCTCTACTGTGACAATGACAGTGCCATCAAGATTGCTCACAACCCAGTTCAGCACTCGAAGACAAAGCACATTCAGATTCGTCATCATTTTCTTCGTGATCATGTGTTGAAGGGCGATATCTCTATTGAGCGTGTGAAGACTGAAGAACAGCTAGCCGATATCTTCACAAAGCCCTTGGATGAGAAGAGATTTAGCAAGTTGCGGTGTGAGCTAAATATCCTAGAATCTTCGAATGTTCTTTGAAAAGGACACTCATCCTAACACTTATGCAAAATTGATGACTTAGATGTGCAACACATGAAGAAACGTTTTTCTTCAATCAATGAAGAATAACACTCTAAGTGTGAAGAAATTAACGAAGAATTTGATTCTCAGAGCCCTACGACAATTGTACGCGGTGTCTGAAATTATCATTCTTATAGGGTGGGTCACGCCACCACCAAAAGTGAAAAATCTTCAATTTGAGTTTTCCTCAGTTTTGAAATTCCTCAGTTGTTCATGTTCTTCAACTTTGCATTGTCTTCACTATTTCCGTCGTTTTTCTTCATTGGCTATATAGATATATATGAGTTTATGTCCTCTACAACATTCACTTATTGCTATTTCTTCAAGTTGTTTTTTTGCTAAGTGAATGTGATCGGACCCTTCCCCCTCTATGCTAAACTCAACCCAATCTATTCCCAAATTCTTCATGTGCGTTCTACTTGAAACTCGTTCAAAATCTTCACTGTGTCCTTGTCAGCTGAAGAATTTGCGAACGGAATGTTTAACTTATCTTATCTAAATTTTCGGCTTTGCCGCTCAAACCGTTCCGCATTCCACGAAATACTTATCTACTCACCCACGATCTCTCACGATCTCCACTTCACAGTACGTGGGTGACACATGTCAAGCGAATGAGAAGGGTCAGGGGCACGTTCGTCCAAATTCTTCGGGCGAGCAGTTTTTCACCGTGGCTATAAATACCCCTCCCCTTCTTCACTTATCTTTTACTCCGCTCGACCTCACTCCAGCTCGAGCTTCCCAAACCCTAGTGCCGCTGCTACTACATCGTCGCCGGTGAGGAAGAGCTTCACTGCCTTGACCTCGTCAACGTCGTACTCACGCCGGCCGCGGATTTCTTCACTCCGCCGCCGCCGTAGTTGTCTTCCTCTGCCAAGTTAGGGCGTGGAAGATCTGAACAGACGAACTTCACATCTCCACTTTCCAGTTCGTCGTGTTCTTTGTCCGGGGTAAAAGTTACTTTTACTGCCCACTTTGATTCAAATGATTACTACAAAATCTTCAAAGGTGTTTTTTTTCAAATCCTCACACACTAAACACCTCACATGTCATCTGTTCTTGATTCGTTTCTCTAAGCAATTTTTTCTTCAAGATTCCTCAGTTGTGTGGATCTTCGATCTATACAACTCTGGAACCTAAGACAAAAACGCTTAGTGAAATTCTTCAAGACTCATCTGGTCAAATTCCTCAAACTTGTTCTTTTTGAAAAACCTTCTGAGAACGCATATGACCTCTCCAAATTCCTCGCAACTATACTCTGTTCACATGTACTCATGTCCGCTGCTGAATCACTAGGTTCTCATCAACTTAACTCATTTGCAGCGTTCCTCGAGGAAAAGTTGCATACATCTTCAGAGAATTCCATTGTTCAAATTCCTCATCTGAAGAAAATGGCTGATGGTAAGAAGCCACAGAAGGGAGGAAAGAGGCCTGAAATCAACACTGCTTTTGAGATCCCTGATGACATATACAAAGATTACTGCACTCCTGATGAGGCCAAGTTTGGTAAGGAGGACAACAATCAGCGCAAAGTGCGCATCCAAAGGATAGAGAGGAGATTGGCAAGAGAGTGGAGGGAGTACAGGTATGTTACTCCCAAATACATGAAGAAATTCGCTCTAAATCCTCCATGCCCAAGACCTTCATTGGCACCTGGCCAAGAAGCAGATCCCACTAGCCTCAAACGCGGTGAGGATTATCCTGATGAATGGGCCAAGCACCAGGCCAAATTGGCCAGACAAGCAGAGAAGCAGTGAGGAAATTCAACGAAGACTCTGCTGCTGCTGCTGCCTCTGCTATCAAGCCGAAGAAAGGCCATGGCAAAGAAGCCTGCTCAAAAGCAAGTGCTTCACCTTCAATGCCCTCACGGCCAGAATCCTCAAAGCCCTCACGGCCAACTCCTCATGCTGCTCCCGCCCCAAAGTCCTCAGCTCCTCCGCCAAAGTCCTCTGCTGATCCGACAAAATCCTCTGCACCTGTGCACCTTGCCACATGCCAAAGGAGAACATGCATCTCTATTGCCTCAGGAGCTTCTGCTAGTTTCTCAGCTGCACCAATTTCCTCAACAGGCCCCTCTCTGCTGAAGACAAAGTCCACTGCTGGACGAGGCTCTCGCCCAAGTCCTTACAAGAAGCAGGTCGCCTTCCAAGTGCCGTCTGATGAAGACTAAGCTGATGATGAGAAACTGGCCGAAATCATCAGATACAGGCAAGTCAAGGCCGCTAGAGCCAAAGGCAGCAATGTGCCTCTTCTTCTGGATCCGAAGCTCATCCTAGACTTCATTGACTTATGGCACAGGGATCCCAACACGCCTTTGCCGGAGATGAACCTCACTCCTGGTCAAAGTCATGTTTTGAGTGCCTTCATTGAAGAAGAAAAGTGGAAATTTGAACAGGGATCCCAACAGTACAAGAAACAACGCTTTCTGAAGCAAAATGTCTTGAAGCTTTCCCCTGAAGAACTCGTTGCCTTGCAAGCTGAGATCAAGCAACTGAGTGATGAATTTGATCGTTACTACGCTGACTGGCTTGGAGCCAAAGTCAGGTTTGTGAACTTGACTGAGAAGTTCACGGCCAAAGTTGCAGCTCCATCGCAACAAGAAAATCCTCAGGCTGAAGCATCTGCCCACCCGACTGAAGAAAATGCCAGCACCGCTGATGACATTCAGGCTGCTGAAGAAAATCAGAGTGCCAGGGCTGATGACTGCATTCCAGCCGCTGATGAAATTGCCAGGGCATCCACTAGTGGTGCGCCTGAAGAAAATGAAGTAGTCAGGGCAACTGCATCAGTTGTGCCTGAAGAAATTCAACCAAATTCCTATGCTCCTCCTGCGCCTAGTCCAACTCCAATCCTTCCATCTGCATCAGATGTGAAGAAGACCAAGGCTGCAGAGCAGGCAGCTGTGAAGAAAAGGAAGGCATCAACTTCATCAGATTCTTCAGCTCCGAAGAAGATGAAGCCTTTGACGAGCTCTTTCGCTAATCCCATTGATGCTGTTCCTATATCCACCATGCCATCAAAGGACCTTGTTCCTTTTGATGAAGATTATGTGATTCCTAGTGAATCCGATGAAGGGAATCCTTCTTCTGCTTCGTCAGAGCAGTTGGATGAAGAAATTGAAGTGGATGCAATCCCTTCAACCCCCATTGTTTCCTCGCCTGTGCCTCAGTTCACTGCTGAAGAGGCCGGCGTTGAAGAAATGGAAGAAGAAGATGTGGACATTGGCTGTACTACACCCATGCTGAATGATGACTTTTGGGAAAGTCAGCACCCCAACTCTTCACTGTTCACACCGTTGCAACAAATTCCTCAGTCCCCAGTAACTACAGTACAAATGGGCTCTGATGAACCACATGCCACACCATCTGTCCATGAAGAAATTCCAGCCACTAGCGCTGAAGAAAATGAAAATGAAGAATTGAAGACCGAGGCTGTCACTGAAGAAGAAGCTGAAATTCCTCAGCCTGTGCAACCTGAGATTGCGATTCCTGAGGTGATAATGCCATTGACTGACACTCCTCAGCCCAAGCCAAAGGATCCATTCTCAAAGAAGCAGAAATTCAAGGCTGATGATTTCTTCGGCGAGCATGTGTTCTTCACAGACTACAATCCCTATGATTCTGCTCGTCTGAGAAGGAAGCGCTTCTGGACCGCCAGCCAGGCCAACTTCTATTCTTCACTGCTCTTCAACAAGGACAAAGTCTTCGACCACGAGCATATTCCTCATGTGGACATGGAATCACTGCCATGCTTCACTCCTGTCCTTAGTGTGCTTCATGACACATGCCTCCTCAACTTTTGCGCAGAAATAGTTGATTGGAATGAAGAGCTCATTCTTCAATTCTACGCAACACTGCACATCACAGGAGATGCTGACGATGTGAACTCCTGGGTTTTGGACTAGATGACCGAAAACACTCACTACAAGGCACCGGCCTCTGAATTACTTCACGCCCTGCCCATCAGTCCTCCACCTGAAGGAGCTCGTTGCCTGTACCAAGAGCCCGAACTGACTGCCCATTATATGCAAGTTCTTATGAAGCCGCTGAAATCTGGTCAAGCCTCAAGGACCAAATTCCTCATGAAGGAATTGCAGTATGTACCAAGAACAGTCTATCGCATTCTGACGAAGACTATGAGTCCAATCAAAGGCCACGACTCCTCTGACGAGGAAATTGTTGGCATCATGAAGAATCTGGTATTCAACATCATTCATGGCATACCAGTCAACTATCATGATTTCTTCATGATGACTCTGGCAAATGTTGCACTTTCTCCGTTTGAGCTGAAGCCCTATGCACCATGGATTATGAGATTTCTCAGAACCAGGTCTTCACTCAACTACAAGGCTGATTTTCGGAATCACCTCAGCTACTTGCCCCCAATCGAAGTCCTCAAGCGGACCTATTCCTCAGCTGATGAAAAGGGCAAGGCACCTGCTGTTGTTGATGAAGGCATTCGTCCATTGGATGGTCAGTTTCGCAAAGCTGCATCTTATTCCACCAATGATGACTCTGCCACTCATGATTCTGCTGCCCATGCTTCCAAGCCAAATCCTCAAGCCACTGCTCCTCGTGTGATGACTGACCATGAGCTTCTGCTTAGTCTTCACCAGAAGGTGGATCGAAACCATAAATGGGTTAAGCGTCAGTTTGGTTCTATTCTTCACAACATCACTGCCACACATAATGCAGTGAAGAAAAACCATTACTACCTCCATGAATTCTTCGGTCGCACCTGGGCTATTCTATCACATGTATATGGTGAAGAAGATCTGAAGAAAATGGGTCTCAAGGAAGATTTTGACTGGTCTGCACCTCCACCGAAGAAATAAAAGAAGTTCAAGGTTCCTTCCTTGGTGGCCAGCTCATATTCTTCATCGCGCGAAACCGACGAGCATGAAGACTTGGATGACACTGCGGCAGGCCCTACTACGACAAACGACGCCAACAACGCTGGCGCTCCTCCATCAACTTGATATTCTTCAAGGGTGTTAGTCCTCATTTTTGACCCTTTTGGTCATTCGATGACAAAGGGGGAGAAATTTGAGTTACTCTTCAATTGGGTCTATATGGGCGTTTTTGCTAAGTTACAACTCTCGTTCTTTTGACGACTTTGTTGGATCGAGTTGTAAACTTAAACTCTATGGTGGCCTAATACTTTTGCTGAGCTTTCTGCATGGTTATTCCTCATTAATGCTAATGCACGCATGCTGAATTACACCAGTCTCCATATTTCATCATGCATTTCAAATTCTTCATATTATATGTCAAATGCGTGTATGAATTACAAGATATAGGGGGAGATCTCCATGATTCGACTCTTCAAGTGTGCATTGCTTCAAAAGCAAATTCCTCACTATGCACATCTTCAGGGGGAGTTCTTCTATATCTTGCAATCAAATTCCTCAATATTAGTATTTACACTTCATATGTTTATCCCCGTTGAAAACTTAACCTATATTGTCATCAATCACCAAAAAGGGGGAGATTGTAAGTGCATCTAGTGCCCCTTAGTGATTTTGGTGTATTGAAGACTTATAGGTTAAGAGGCTAATGAGTTTATGAGTGTACACAGGTCTATAAGTCTATGAGGAGTTTGATATTTACAGAGAAAGTCGACCCCTAAAAATGAATATCTTCGACTGAAGACTTTGGATTTCTGAAGACTATCTGAAGACTTTGAAAGTGAAGAAATTGGTGTGATCCTGAAGACTTGGTATTAATTTGAGGAACATGAAGCGTGAAGACTTTTGTTTTCGTAGTTTCTTTTTCCCCTTCTTGAGTCATAAGAAACACCGTACTGTTAAAGGGGGTCGAGGAAAGACTAAGGAAAAATTTCCATGTGATGCTCAACTCAAAATCCTACACCTACCAATCCCTTCGAGTGAAGCCATTGGAAATCTCATACAGTTCAGTCAAATTTCTTCAGTGACAGATACGAAGTTCTTCTGGTCTCTGAGGAATTTGTTCTGACTAAGGAGTTAGGAGTTCGCCAGTGCGAATTGCCTACAAGTGAGGAACATGATAGCCCTGAGGAATTTGAGCCTCTAATATCCGACCGTTGCTGTGCTGCGCGCCAGCTGTCCCAAAATATCTACCCACCTAACGGTCATATCATTGAAGGGCATTTATGTCTTATCATGTTGGGCTGCTCCCTAGGCTATAAATAGCCGCCCCCTACAACCACTAGCTGGTTGGCTGCTCCGAGAGAAACTGACATTTGTCATTTGAGAGCATCCCATCCTTCGAGGCCTTTGAGCGAAAATCATCAAGTGAGGAAAACCCAAACCCGAACACCTACAAACCCAAAGTGATTGAGCATCACTGAAGAGATTGATCCTGCGTGGGTCCGACGCTTGTTACCTTTGAAGACTGTGCATCTTCCAGACGGTTAGGCGTCATGGTCTAGAGCATCCAAGAGGAAATTGTGGATCGCCGAGTGACCGAGTTTGTGAAGGTTTGGAAGTTACCTGAAGACTTACCACGAGTGATTGGGCGAGGTCTGTGTGACCTTAGCTGAAGGAGAATACGGTGAGGACTGTGTGTCCTCAGGTTTAAATACCTAGCTGCTCCAACCAGACGTGCAACTGTCACAACAGTTGGAACTGGTCTACCAAATCATTGTCTTCACCAAGCCTACTGGTTCTATTTCCTCAACTCTTCCATTTCTTTGTTACTGTGTTGTGTGCTTGTTCATATCTATTTGAAGACTTTGACTGAAGACTTTCCCAATTTCCTCAGTTCCATTTCTTCAGTCTATTTATCTTCACCCTGTGTTATCCTGTGTTTACGCTTTCTGTACTCTGTGCTTGTCTTCATTTCATCATGATGACCATGCTTGTGTTCTGTTACGTTTACTTTTGAGTACTTATTCCGCTGCAAGTAGTTCTTCGCTAAGGAATTTTCTCACCCGCAAATTCCTCAGTGAAGAATTCATAAAAATCGCCTATTCACCCCCTCTAGTCGATATAACGCACTTTCAATGGCGGTTCATAGATTGGCTGAGTAGAGGGCCCAAGCCCAAAGGCGGCTTAAGTCCCACAGTTATAAACCGCCATGTATTTATGACTTGTATTGTAAGGAATATGTAATTGGTCTCCGAGCCGAACATGTATATGAGCCGGCCGGGACTCTGTAGACCACAGGGCGTCAACCCGTGTATATAAGGGGACGACCCGGCGGCGGCTTAGGGCAAGAAACAACAGATCGAGAGCCAGGCTAGCGTATTTCGCTCCCTTGTCATTGAAACCCTAGCAATACCACCTCAAACTAGATTAGGCCTTTATCTTCACTGCAAGGGGCCGAACCAGTATAAACTCCTCGTGTCCTTTGTCCTGATTAACCCCTTTAAGCTAATCTCATTGCGATGGCTCCACGACTAAGTCCTCACACTAGGACATCTGACGTGACAATTCCACGACAGTTGGCGCCCACCGTGGGGCTATCACACGATGGTTTCGGGTTCTTAATTAGAGGACAACTTCGAAGGGCTCAAGGGATACGCAGTGGGCCGGATGACCAAGAGTCGTCGCGGCAAGCTCTACATCGACGATGCAGGCTGGGGCCCCGAGGCTGGCTCAATTGAGTACGGGTACCGGGTCCAATTCACGTCTTCATTGGCAAAATTGGCGAGCCGGGCCCTGATCCAGACTTCTGCACCGACATCATTGAGACGGCTCAGCGTGCGAGGCCCGCCCGTGTTCGGCCCGCCAGGAAACGTGCCTTCATGGGATTCATCCACGAAGCGCAATCTTAGGATAGATCGGTGTCTGGCGGTGAGAGGGTCGTTTACTCCGATGGTGAATCGTCCACCGGCGAGACCGAGTCTTTGTACCAACTGCAAGACGGCCGGCTCGGGGGCTGTTCCGATGGCGACAGTATTCCGGACCCCTATGAGCCGCCGAACCGGGTTGCGATCTTCATGGCCGGCACACAGCCGGTGCAGCACTCATCGACTGAAGCAGCACTGATTTTCGGGTCAGTAGCGGCGACGGCTGCCGGGGCAGGAGGCCCTGTGCGCCCGCCGGCTCAAGTCTTAACTGATTTAGTGGGTAAACTGACAGCGCTAGTGACTACGGTGGTTAACCCGGCAGATCAGGATCAACACAATGCGGCAATTGCAAAATTGCGTGATGAGATAACACAGGCTAAGGAGGAGCTGAACGCGGAAAACATGAGGATGGCTGAGGAGCGAGCCGCTCTGGATGCTCAGGCGCAGCGGATTCAGTCAGAGTCATACCGGCTCATGCTAGATCAGAACGCTTCAAATGATGTCATGAGGAGGAGGCATCGGAGTCATCTGCCCCCGGTTTACGAGGCGAGGAATCTCTTTAACACGCCAGGAGCAGGAACCAGTAACCCGGCGGTGGTAAACCGGGTCGAGACACCTGGAACGGGCGTGCCGGTTCAGCCACGAACGACGGACCCGCCTCGTCAGAGCAATAACCCGCCGCAGCACGTACCAACACCGCCGGGTCATTACTCTAACCCTTTGGATAACATGATCGCTGCAGCGTCACGATTGGCGGCTCTCCCGGTTGAAGGTGAATCTCCGACGGCGGTTGAAACACGGAGGGCCAGAGATCTCCTTCAAACTACTTTGGTTCAACAGCAGGCGTATTCTTACAGTCATGACAGGATTCATCCCACCCCTCGCCCAAGCCGGAGTTATAGCAGGCATCTGGATCAACTGGCTGTATCAAGCAGTGCGCGAAACCGTAACCCACCGCGCGGGAATAACCCGGCGGGCGGCGGTGCTGATGCTCAGAACATGGTGGATCAAGGTAGAGCACGCCGAGAGGCCGAGTTAGAGGCACAGTATGCGGCCCGTCAAACTATTCCGGTTCGTCCGACAACTTCAGTAGAGCCGGGTGTAACTTTCAGGAATTTGGGCGTGCCGTGTTTAGTGCCGGCTTTACGCAATGAACGTCTGCCCAAGGATTTCAAGGGTCCCCATAAGATGCCTAATTATACAGCCGACTTAGCTCCTGAGGCATGGATTGAGAGTTATGAGATGGCCATGGAATTGCTGGATGTTAGCGAAGCTGCGTGTGCTAAGTATTTCCCCTTGATGTTGGAGGGGACGGCCCGTACTTGGTTAAAGGGGCTCCCTGCCAACTCCATTGGGTCATGGGCCAAGTTAAAGGCACGGTTTATCCAGAATTTTAAAGACACATGCAAGCAGCCCATGTCAATTGTGGATTTAGCCGCATGTGTCCAAGAAGAAGGTGAATCGGTGACTCATTGGGTGCGCCGGGTCTCGACCATCCTGCACTCGTCAGATCGCATCGAGGCCGACTCAGCGGTCTTAATGTTGGAGAGTAATTGCCGGTTCACGCCCCTAAAGCAGAAGTTGGGGCGGCTCAAACGCCATTGCAACGACATGGGGACGCTTATGGCGGCTCTAGTTAAGTATGCTGACTCTGATGGTACCAAGGACCCTGAGTCTGATGATGATAAGCTAGGAAAGGGAAAGAAGAGCAGCAACACTAAGGGGCAGCAGCATAACCCGGCGAGCCAAGGAGGCGACGGTAAGCGTAAAGCTGATAATAGTTTTGACTTTGTGGCTAACACCAATGCGCATAATAATGGTCCACGTCATAAGGATAAACCGCCCCCGCAGAATGGAGGATCAGGCATCAACCTTGAGCAGCTGTTAAATCAGCCCTGTCCGAAGCACGGGACGCGAGAAAGGCCATCTACGCACCTCTGGAAGGATTGCTTCATTATGAAGGAGTTCAAGAATTCAAAATTTTACCAAGGCGGTCATGGACCGGGTGGTGGCTCAGGATCCGGCTTTCAGGGACCGGGTTACAGCGGTGGCGGCTCTAACTCCAGATTTCAGGGAAATCAAGGCAATCATGGCAATCAAGGTGGTTACAATCACCAAAACAACCATGGGAATCAATAGCAGCAGCAGTCTGGTTATCAGAGCAACCCAAAGCAGTTGAATAGTGGGCAGTATCATGTTTTTACCACTAGCTTATGTAAGCATGATCAGAAGCTTCATAAGAGGGCAGTCAATGCCGTTGAGCCGGCGGTTCCCCATTACTTGCGCTGGTCTGAGCAGCCCATCGTATGGAGTCGGGAAGATCACCCGCCCCGGGTTGACAATCTGGGTCACTTGGCTCTAGTAGTTGCACCTTAGGTTGGAGGGTATAAGTTCACCAAGGTGCTCATGGATGGAGCGAGCAGTATCAATATCCTTTATTATGAAACCTTCCGCCGCATGGGGTTGATTGATAAAAACCTTAAGCCGTCAAACAACGTTTTCCATGGCGTGGTGCCTGGTAAGTCGGCTTATCCGGTTGGTAAAATAGCTCTGGATGTTGCTTTTGGAGACGATCATGATTCTAGGTCGGAGACATTGACCTTTGAAGTGGTGAAAATTCAAAGCCCATATCATGCTCTGTTCGGACGGCCGGCTTACGCCAAGTTCATGGCACGACCTTGTTATGTGTATCTGCAGCTTAAGATGCCGGGTCACAAGGGAACCATCACGATGCATGGGAGCCGGAGGATAGCTTTGGAGTGTAAGGAAGGAGACACTGCTTATGCTGAGTCTGCTTGCGCAACGGAAGAGTTGAAATTTTACAAAGATGATGTTGACCCGCGGACATGACGTCTCTAAAGAAGACGACCACAGAGCAGGATCCTTCACTCAAATTTAAGTCGGCAGATGACACTAAGATGGTTGACTTTGCTCCTGGCGATTCATCGCAGCAGTTTAGTATCAGTGCCAATCTAGATCCAAAATAGGAAAGCGCGCTCATCGAGTTCATCCGTGAGAACCGGGACATCTTTGCATGGAAACCTTCAGACATGCCGGGTGTACCGAGAGAACTCGCTGAGCACACTCTTAATATTGATCCAAAGTTTAAGCCGGTCAAACAGTTTCTTCGCCGGTTCAACAAGGAGAGGTGGAAGGCCATTGGAGAAGAAGTGGCCCGGCTCTTGGCAGCTGGGTTTATCGTTGAAGTTTTCCATCCTGAATGGTTGGCTAACCCGGTGCTGGTACTCAAGAAGAATGGCACTTGGCGGATGTGTGTAGATTACACGGACTTGAACAAGGCTTGTCCGGCTGATCCGTTTGCTCTCCCTCATATTGATCAAATCATTGATGCTACGGCAGGTTGTGAGCGTCCGAGTTTTTTGGATGCTTATTCTGGTTATCATCAGATCAAGATGGTAGTTAAGGACCAGGAGAAGACAACTTTCATTACTCCGTTTGGAGCCTTCTGCTATGTGTCTATGCCTTTTGGGCTCAAGAGTGCCCAGGCGACTTATCAGCGGTGTGTGCAAAATTGCCTTCACAATCAGATTGGGCGTAATGTTCATGCTTATGTTGATGACATTGTGGTGAAGTCAAGAAAGAAGGAGACCCTGATTGATGATTTGAAGGAGACATTTGATAATCTCTGGGTCTACAAGATGATGCTTAATCCGGCTAAATGTGTCTTTGGTGTGCCTGCAGGCAAGCTCTTGGGCTTTTTGGTTTCTAACAGAGGCATTGAAGCTAACCCGGAGAAAATCAAAGCCATCACTTCTCTGGCTAAGCCGGCGTGCAATAATGATGTTCAGCGCTTGGCGGGTCGTATTGCCGCTTTGAGCCGGTTCATAAGTCGGCTGGGTGAGAAAGCTATCCCCCTCTATCAAATGATGAAGAAGACAGATCATTTTGTTTGGAGCGATGCGGCCAACCAAGCATTTGAGGATCTGAAGAAGCAGTTGGCTGAGCCGCCCGTACTTGCTGCCCTTGTTGATAAGGAGCCTCTGTTGTTATACGTGGCTGCTAACAGCCGGGCTGTCAGTGTGGCCATAGTGGTAGAAAGGAAGGAGGCAGGCAAGGAATATCCGGTCCAACGGCCAGTTTATTAATTATATCAGTGAAGTGCTCATCGAGTCCAAGCAGAGATACCCACATTGGCAGAAGCTTGTGTATGGAGTTTTTATGGCAAGCCGGAAGCTTAAGCAATATTTTCAGGGTCATCCCATCATGATGGTTAGTTCTGCTCCCTTGGGGGATATCATCCAAAACAGGGAAGCAACTGGCCGTGTTGCTAAGTGGGCAATTGAGCTTGCACCTCACGGGTTAAAATATGTGCCTCGAATGACTATCAAGTCTCATGCACTTGTGGACTTCATCAATGATTGGACAGAGTTGCAGGCAGCAGAGGAAAAGCCGGATAACACATATTGGACTATTCACTTTGATGGGTCTAGGCAACTAGAGGGCACGGGGGCTGGAGTTATCTTGACTTTCCCATGAGGTGATAAATTTTCCTATGTCCTCTGATTAATGTTCCCTTGTACTAACAATGCAGCTGAGTATGAGGCCCTGCTCCGTGGTCTTCGGATGGCTAAGGAGATGAATTTAAGCCGGGTGAGATGCTTTGGCGACTCAGATCTGTGGCACAACAGGTTTCTGGTACTTGGGATTCAAAGGATCCGCTTATGGCGGCTTATCATCGAGAGGTTGATGCCATTGCACGACACTTCAAGGGTTACCAAGTTGAGCATATCGATCGAAGGAAGAATGAGGCGGCTGATAATTTAAGCCGGCTAGGCTCTCAGCGTAAGCCGGTGCCACCAAATACTTTCCTGGATGTATTACTCAATCCTTCAGTCAACTTGCCTACGGAGGAGGACCTTGCTATTCCTGACCCGGAGGCACAGTTGATGGCGGCTCTTCATGCTATTCCAGATTGGACAGTGCCCTATTTGGCTTACATGACCCGGGGTGAATTACCTGGGGATGAGATCTTGGCCAGGCAGATAACCCGACGGTCTAAGTCAATGACAATAGTCAATGGGGAGCTGCACCATTGCAGCGTTACAGGGGCGTTTCAGCGGTGCGTCTCTCCTGAAGAAGGTTGTGAGATTCTACGTGAGATCCACGAAGGAGATTGTGGTCATCATTCCGGCTCTAAGTCTCTGGTAGCCAAGGCTTTTCGTCACGGCTTTTATTGGTTGACGGCTCATGCTGATGCTGAGGACTTGGTCAGAAAGTGTGATGGTTGTCAGAAGTTTTCACGCCGAGCTCATGTTCTGGCTTAGGAACCGAGGATGATCCCAATCACTTGGCCATTTGCAACTTGGGGGCTTGACATGGTTGGACCTTTCAAGAGGTCCAAGGATAAGAAGACCCACCTCTTGGTGGCGGTTGATAAATTCACAAAGTGGGTCGAGGCAGAGCCGGTGAGCAAGTGTGATGCAGCTACGACGGTTCAATTCATGAAGAAAGTGATCTTCCGCTTCGGCTTTCCATGCAGCATCATAACAGATAATGGCACTAATCTCTCCAAGGGTGCTATGAAGGACTTTTGTCAACGTGAGCACATCCGGCTTGATGTGTCATCAGTGGCTCACCCTCAATCTAATGGTCAAGCTGAGAGAGCTAATCAAGAGATACTGAGAGGCATCAAGCCCCGGCTTATGTTTCCCTTGCAAAGGACGCCGGTTGTTGGGTGGAAGAGTTACCTTCCGTCTTGTGGAGCATTAATACTACCCCTACAGGTTTACGGGTTACATGCCTTTCTTCATGGTTTACGGAGTAGAGGCGGTTCTCCCTAGTGACATCCATCACAACTCTCCTCGTGTGGCGGCTTATGTTGAAGCGGACAATGAACAAGCACGTCAAGAGGCACTGGACCTGTTAGATGAGAAGCGGGACATAGCGGCGGCTCGTTCAGCGATTTACCAGCAAGATCTGCGTCGTTACCATAGCCGCCAGGTTAAAACCAGAACTTTCCAAGAAGGCGATCTAGTGCTCCGGCTCATCCAGGATCAGACTGATATGCACAAGTTATCCCCACCTTGGGAAGGACTCTTTGTGGTCAGCAAGAATCTGAACAACGGGTCATACTACCTTACCGATGTTCGAGAGCATAAAGACTCACGTAAATCGGAGGAGGAGACCCACAGGCCGTGGAATATTGCTCACCTTCGGCCTTATTACACTTGAGCCATCGGCTCTTCTGATGTACATATTATAATGTATATATTATGATCAATATAATAAAGTCGGCATGCCTGTCACAGCAGGGCCTCTGTCGTTTTCTCTTTCAATCATGAGTTGTTGGTCACTTGAGGACTTGCTACCCAAATTAAAGGGACCAAAGAGAGTTTGTTGCCAAAGCACAACTCAAACATAGGTTCCCATTGAGCATAGCTCAGAAATATTGCTTGGGGGCTCTTTTGTTTAAAGAACAAGAGTTGCTATAACCCTTGTAATAGGCTTAAAAGCCAGGCTTGGAAGCCAGGTGTATTCACCTAAAACCCCGGGTTATCCTGCCTGTGTGCCAGATGCTTCTCCATCAGGTAATCCTGATTGACCCGGTGAACTCTTAACAGTCACTCTTTTCAATAAGACCCTGAACTGGTTAAGGTTAAAACGCCGGTCTGTCATGAGAGGGAACGACTTACAGATAGCAAGGAGAAGCTCAGGCTGATAAAGCCGCCTTCCTTGAAACTTGGATAAATCGGCCTGTGATGCACGATGTTGCACTAACCCCGCGTACTCTTGATAAGTCTATCTTTAAATAAGAATTGAACTTATCCGGGTTAAAATGTCGATTGGGTCAATGAGGGCCGGCTCACAGAAAGCGCGTACCTTCCAGTGGCTAATGCTAGTTTCATTGAAGAAGAAAATTTTGGCTTGGCGGCCTATGAAAGCCTCGAAATTTTTCTACTGATTTGATTTGAAAGTCCTTTTTTGCATTTTCTCTTATGACATCGTCATACATGGTTAATAATCAATAAGGCTTGTAATACCTTATGAATCATATGTCACAATTTGCTGGTGTTTATTAACCCGGCCTGGCTTTTGACTATAAGTCGCCGGCATGACATAAAAAAGTATTCGACGTTGATTGACCCAGCCTGGCTATATTCATAAGCCGGAAACATACAATGATTGCCAATGATCAAGTTTTAGGTTATTGCTCATATTCTACTGATTTGGTAAACCAACAGTGTGATCAAATATCATAGATTCAAAAGTTGCTCTAATAAACATCAGTGGCAGATATTCAAGTGGCATTCTTCTGCAAACGCGGAACATGCGCGATGGCACGACAGATTCAAAGTTTCACTATCCTATTACATAGCCTCCATGGGCTAAATAAGACCCAAGTGTTTTTTCAAAAGCTCAAGTCTAGAGCTGCCTGACGGTTCAGTCTTCTTGGCCTTGCCGCTTGGAGTCTTCTGCGTCATCCTTTGCCGGCTCTTCGTCTTCTTCCGCTGGCTGAAAAGTTGGTGATGACCAATCGATGCCAGATAAAGCTTCAAATTCAGCTTCATCATCTATAAGCTCAGACGGATCGACTTCAGGAGCAAAGGTGTGCATACAGATTGGCGGGATTAAGTCCATCACTTTATAAGCCGGAGTTGGCAGCTTCTTATTCTCCTGGTCATAAGCCGGATGATACTTGGAGAGGTCTGAGTGATTGGCAATAAGGGTGGCCATTGGACGGATTTCCTTTACGCAGGCTGATAAGTCTTTCTCATCGAAAGGCGTACCATCTTCTTTCAGGCTTGGGTAACCAGTAGCTACCTCAGACGGGTCAAGCTCTGGTTCCCACGCCTTGGACTAGCTTAAAGCCGTCACAGCGCCGGCTCTAGCAGCTGATCGCTTTATCTCTTCAAGTCTTACAGGCAGCACAGGGAGTTTACTCAAAACATCTAGCAACAAAGTTGGTACTTGACCTACTGGTGAAATAGCGGCTAATGTGCATTGAGTCCCGGTGTACAGCTGCTCAACAAGTGTGTAGATAGCTTTCAGCTTCATCAGCATGTCTTGATTGAGATTGCTGCTCCTGGGACCTGAAGATATTGTAGAATGCTTAAATTGGCGGGTTATATGATCAAAATAATGATTCACTTCGGATGCTTGATATAGGCGACTTACCAAAGATAGCTGAAACCATCTGATTCACACGGGTTTTTAAACCGGAAAGCTCAGTGGTTACTTCTTGAAGCGCTGCCTCGGCCTTCTCAGCACGTTGGGTCAAAGCCGTCTTTTCATCCGCCCAAGTCTTTCTCTCTGCTTCATAGCCGGTCTTCAGTTTTTCCGACTCAGCCACGCTAAATTGGAATTTTGACTCAGCCTTCCGGGTCTCAGTTTCCTGTGTCGCCAGCCGGGTCTTGGCATCATTTAATTGGGATTCCAGTTCAGCAGTGGCAGCCTGCATAAGGAGCAGAGTTGTCAAATATCAAGTTTATCAGATTACAAGTCCCAAGTCTTTTGCCAGCAACAACACTTGACACTTGGGGGCTAATGTCTATCGAAGCAAAATTTTCAAAATAACGGCTCTAATGAATTAAAGTCCCAAGTACTTTGCAAGCAAGACTACCTGGCACTTGGGGCTAATGCATATTGTTTGTTTTTTCTTCATCATGAGCCGGAAGTGATGTCACCGTCCCAACCGACTCATGGGGGCTATGTAATCTCGATTTTTCTTCATATACAAAGACAACTTCGGACCGGCTCATTCCCATGGAATAAGCCGGCGTTTGGGGACTACGCACGGAAAGCTCAAATTGTACACACATCCGGTTTATATTTAAACTGGCCAAGGAGGAATTCTAGGACAGAAGTTATGGATTTTTCTGAAGTCTACAATCTATTCAATCTTATCACAGCTAGTCGACTTGGGGGCTGGCAGGATATGTATACAAATTACTTAAGAGCTGAAAGTCATACCTCATATGTTTGGTGCATCTGCTTCACCATATCAATTTCGAGGTCACGGCTAGTGTGGACCTGGCTGAGGTAGCCAGAGAGGATCTCATTGCTGCTTAGTTGCGAGTAGTGAGAAATATCATACTTCTGTTTCCGCCTCTCAATAACTTCTTGTTTGGCTGTATGCTTGGCCAGAGCTATTGGATTTCCTGGCTCTACAAAATCGGTGCCAGTAATCAACACATCGTCATTTTGAGGCTCTGACGGCTTAGGTGAACTTGAAGGGGCAAAAGTTGAAGGATTAATGGCAGTATCACCAACGCTAAGATCCGGAATCTCAGGAGGGGTGACAGTGATAGTTTCCTCCGGCTGTTTATCGGAAGCCTCAGGGACAGAGATTTGTTGTTCCGGCTCAGGGATTTCAGGTGCTTCTGTTGGCTTGATCACTTTAGCCTTCTTGTTTGGCTTTGCTTGACCAGTACAGAGGTTATGACAAGTCAGTATTAATATAAGAACACATGAAGGTATAGAGTAAAGCTAATTGTCATTACCCAGGGACAGTCTTGAAAGTCGGCATTTCAGTTTGTGATGAGCCGTCAGAAGAAGAACGATCAAGTTCCTGGTCAATGATCATTAAAAGAGTTAAGTGACAAATAAGCAAGACCCGTTGACAGATGAGAAGAATTTTTCAAGTTTAAGTACCTCGTTTCGGCGTTTCCGAGGGGCAGGGGTGTTCGGTAAGCCGGAGGATAATTCATCACCTCCACTGGTCTGGATCTGGCGACGGCTTTCATGCTGCTGTTGTTTCAAAAGAAAGTGAGGATCTAAATAAGCCAAGGGGTGTAAAAACCTTACTTTCCGGGTTACTTGTCAAAGTTTCTGTCTTGGCAAAGATTCTGAGCCGAAGGAAATAATAGTTACCTCTTCTTCAGCTGCTTGGCTGGCTCCCGTCTCAGCCTGATAATAATCTGTGTCAATAAGATGGTTGAAAAATAAGCCAAGAGAGTCAAGGGCTACCTCCGACTCAGAGGTATCATCCAGCTTAAGCAGGTCAGAGGCGCTTGGTTTCTTCTTTTTCTTGGTGGTCTTCTTGGCGGTTTTCCTAGCGGCCTTCTTGGCAGCCCTAGCCTGCTTAGCAGCCTCGTGGTCATATTCCGCCTTCCAGAATTCCGATTTAGCCTGCAGAGGTTGTCAAAAGTTGAGTTAGTCAGATATTCAAATGATGAGGTGAAGATATAGTAAAGTTCAGAGGCTTACGTCTGGTGGCGGGTTAAGCTTGCTGAAAGGGGCCAGACCCACCTTGACACAATCCTCATTTAGAAGAGATTTCACCATTTCATTGATTGCTTCTTCAGACAATGGTTCGAAGCTATGCCGCAGTGAATCTGTTGCATCACCACTATAGGTACCCATTAAGCCGGTGCGACGGCTCAACGGGATGATCCGCCAAGAAACCCAGCACCTAACTAAATCAACACCAGTCAGCCCGTTTCCTAGCAGAACTTTGACTTTCACGATGGTACGTGCAATCTTCTTCCGTTCAGTGGCAGAGAGCTTTTCTGGAAGATTATGTTTGGGGTCCAGGCGTTCAACACGATAACCCGTTAGAGGATTCTCATTAGCCGGAGAAGTGTCTTTGCAATAAAACCACGTCTGATTCCAGTCTTTAGGGTGACTCGGCAACATGGCGTAAGGAAAGATGGCGCCTCTGCGATGTTGAATCGAGATTCCGCCTAGTTCCAAGCTAGGACCATTGGTGAATTCATTCTGGCGGTTTATGTAAAAATACTCTCGAAAGAGCTCAACACTGGGCTCCTCTTGAAGATACACCTTACAGAAGACTTGAAAATTGCAAATATTTGACATGAAATTGGGTCCGATGTCTTGAGGGTGGAGCTGGAAGAAGTGCAACACGTCTCGAAAGAACTTAAGAGTCGGGTGGTGAGAAGCCCCGGTTCATGTGGTCAGTAAAAAAAATTACTTCGCCGTCTTTCGGTTGAGGTTTTTCTTCGCCCGGGTTAGGAGCACGATAAGGCATCACGCTCTTGGCGGGTAAATATCCAGTTTTGAAAAAAAATCCTTGAGAGTGTTCTCGGTGACAATGGAAGGGTCCCAATTGCAGGTGTACACTATTTTAGGTGGCATTGTGGAAGAAAACCTAAAGGAAAGAAAAATTGCCGGCTCAAGTTAATTGGTGAAATCATAGTTTTAAATACTGACAGTATACATTCAGGATGGCGGCTTAAGTGAGGACTAATGGTATATGAATAATTGTAAGCCGGATGTATAAGCCGCCATGAAGAGTACATGTATTCAAAATCTGACAGAGGGTAAAATTCTACTAAGTGTTGGAAAAACAGGTTCCACAGATTACAGTTAGAAATTTGGATCTGAAACTGGGCTGAAAAAGGGAAAAAATCTGAAACCTACAGAGGCGATAGTGCAAGTGCATAGATATTCTAAAAGGGATCTGCAGCGATGAGGATATGTTCTAGTATTAAAAATAGATGCTAAACTACTACCACGCGAGATTTGTGTGGTTTGTGGATCTAATCCATGGATACAGACAAAGAATAAGGATGGCGGCAATGAACACTGACGAGCATCAATGAACACTGAAGAACATCGAACCCTGATGCCAGATCTACAACGGAGGAAGAAGGGCTTACCGATGCTGAGGAGATGGCGGGGAGGTGCCGCGGTTCTCTGGTCTGTTCAGGGTGATGCAGCGGCCGGAGTTGATGACGAAGGTGAAGGTCGACGGCGGCGGGGCTCGTGCAGGTCGGGGCGTCGCAAGGAGGAAGAAGAAATGAGAAGGAAAGAAGGGGGAATGAGAGGAGAGCCCGAGGCTTTATTTATAAGCCTGGAAGGACAAACGACAGGCGCGAAAATCGAGGATACAAAAATGGATAAGTGACTACACGGGCGCCTCGATTTCCGGAAAGACAGTAAAGCAAGAGATTTATTAAGATTTGGGTTCTGTGAAGCATTAATGACAGATGACGTCACGGCAGGTTACCGAAAGTTCAGAAGATGACGTCACGGCGGGTTACAATATTTCAGAGTCAAGATGAGGAAGGATTTTTCTAATATTGAAGATTGACATGAACAAGTTCAAATCAACCCGGGGCCTAATGTTGGGGATATGACTAACCGGCATGACCCGCCAGGAGGCGTCGGGTCATCCTGATGACGATTCATCTCCATGAAGCCCAAGATCGTAATGATGGTTCATAGATAGGCTGAGTAGAGGGCCCAAGCCCAAAGGCGGCTTAAGGCCCATAGTTATAAACCGCCATCTATTTATGACTTGTATTGTAAGGAATATGTAATTGGTCTCCTAGCCGGACACGTATATGAGCCGACCGGGACTCTGTAGACCATAGGGCGTCAACCCGTGTATATAAGGGGACAACCCGGCGGCGGCTTAGGGCAAGAAACAACAGATCGAGAGCCAGTCTAGTGTATTTCAGTCCCTGGTCATCGAAACCCTAGCAATACCACCTCAAACTGGATTAGGCCTTTACCTTCACCGCAAGGGGCCGAACCAGTATAAACTCCTCGTGTCCTTTGTCCCGATTAACCCCTTTAAGCTAATCTCGTTGCGATGGCTCCACGACTAAGTCCTCACACTAGGACATCTGACGTGACAATTCCACGACAAGAAGGATTTGGGGCAGCAGCATGACACCGACTACCTAGGGGTATGCTCGGGGTCGAGAGATGTGAAGTGAGAAAGTGAACCCAGCCCTAGAGCGGCCCCAACCACACCCGTCATAACCGCCCCAACCCCACATGTCATTAGCGAGCCTGGAACCACCTATCATAGGCGGCCCCATCAAAGCCTTTTATGTGGTCCCACTAGTGAGAAACTCAGCCAAGTAACGATCAATGGGCTTGACTAGGAAGAAACACTCTGTTTGGGCATTTATGATTTGTGAGGCTCGAATGAAGGCAGGAGGCACTAGTGCAGAACCGGGCTTTATCACCGGTTCGTAAGGCCCTTTAGTGCCAGTTCTGCAACCGGCACTAAATGGTGGGGACTGAAGGTCCGCCCCTTTAGTACCGGTTCAGCACAAACCGCCACTAAAGGGCCACCATGTGGCATGAGCCAGCGCCGGGGGCGGGGAGACCTTTAGTACCGGTTGGTAACACCAACCGGTACTAAAGGTTTAGGGGGTTTTGGGTTCATGATTTATTTTTCCTTTAATTTTGTGTTCTCCATTTAATTCTTTTTCATTTGCTGTTATTTTACGATACTACATATTGTACACGTTATGCATATATATAAATAGAATTTCTCATAGAACCGATCATATATATATATATATTATATATATATATACAATTTGTTATATATATATTTTCTCGCACCACCATTCACACATACACATGTATATATACAATTTGTTATATACAATTTCTCATACATGGAGGCATTACTGCGGTAGCGGGTAATAGTATTCTCCTTTGGGATCTATGAACTCGTCGAGCAAAAATCCCGCTATTTCCTCTTGAATTGCTCGTACGAGATCCTCCAGTAGGAGCTTATCCCACACCTCATTGAACTTTTAAGAAGGGGATCAATATGTATGTATTAGTTGTGTGATTAGATATCAATAATGATGTAAAAATTGTGAATAGTGTTCTGGCAAACGTACCCATAGCTGTCTAGAAGATGTGCTCCTTTCGGACGCCATCATGCGAATGTTCTCGCAAACGTAGTATGCACATAAATCAGTCCCCGGCGCCTGCCTCATGGCCTTTACGAGAATAGAATTCAATCAGATAATAATTAATCAAGCATGATAATTAATGGTATTGAAACTAGAATTAAAGAGATGGTAGCTAGCTAGTACTACTTAATTACTTACCCTGGGTCGATACCAATACAGCTTTTGTTTCCATTCGGCTGGAACCGTGTTGATGAACTTTTGCCAAGCCCTGCCCGCCGGCAAAGAAAATGAATAAAGGAGTTATTAATTAGTTGATATCAGGAAATGACGAACTAAAGAGGCCGACATATAGTTCAATAGTGATTGAAATTACATGTTGACTACCCCCTTCACGATTGAGTAGTCACTAGCTTCTTTAAGTAGTGAGGCCAGTACTTCAACTTTTCCTTCTTCAACTTTAATGACTAACAAGATCCAATGGTAACTGCATGCGCATACGTTTGCATGTCTAAATTAAGCGGGCATGTGCATAACACTCATTAACTACCCTACTTATTAACATCTAGCTAGTAAGCAAAAACAGAATTTGTAGTACAAGACAGTGTGACTCACTGGAAGTTGTAAGGAAGTAGTATATCATGATTGGTATTGAGGCGCTTCAAGAATTCTAGCATGTTTTTCTCTACGTCTGCTCGATACCATTCATATGTCCATGTCTCTTCATTAATGGTATTTGTGTCAATGAACCCAATGCCATAGCGTCCAGCTTTTTTCATTTCATACATCTTCATCCTACATAATACCACAGAAAAGAATATAGTGAGGATAATTACAGGTAATGATCAACGAGCACTACAGCTAGCTTGAGACTTAAATTACAGAAAGAAATCACTTACAAACAATAGCAACTGACGATAGATTTGTCGAGTGCATCTTGATTGAATAACTGAAACAGTTCTGTCTACTCAACAGACAGAGCTGTCTCATTGAAGTATTGCTCTTCCTTGACTTTCACCATGAGGGACTCTCGATTGGTATTCTTGGTAATTTTCATGTACCATTGATGCAATTCATACATTCTCGTTGAGAGCTTCTTGACCTCCTCAGGCTTGACCAAAGGTTCCCCGCAAACATATTTCCATTTTATGTCCTCCTCTCTAAGCGTATCCATGGGCTCGATCGATCTCTAGGTGTTGATAAACAGTGATACCGAGCTATACAGCCTGGCTTCTATGCTAGTCGGTTATTACCAGCTGATCGGCGCTGGTACTCGCATGTGTTGGTACAATGAGTGGGGGGGGGGGTCGATTGCACCGCCTGTTCCCCCAGTTGGGGAACGGTTTTCCCACTTTTTTTGGCAGCTGCTTGGCTCGAGCTCGACTCCTTCTTTTGTTGTGCTCAATGTGCCTTCCTGATTTGGTGCTCATAGTCTGAGTCAAAAGGCTTGGGAGCTGGTGCTTTAGCCATACGAATAAATTGGTCAACGACCTCCTCAATCACTTTCTCCTTTGGCGGCGGTGGCGGTTTCGGTCCAAAATGGGCGTCCAATTAGGCCCTCACTTCGGCTTCATTTTCCTCCTCGGTCATGTCGTAAGGCCTCATCGGAAGAGGCGCGAGGCTTGGACCATATTGAAATCGCTTGCCTCCTCATATACCTCATGTACCTTGACTTGCCCGCTATGCACCATAGCTGCGGCGGCTCTCTTCTGCTGTTGCTGAGGCGACGGAGATGGCTGACGTGGCTAACTTGGAGGAGGAGGAGTGGGCTAACGTGGTGCCGGACTTGGAGCAGGAGGAGTGGTCTGATGCGGTACCGGACTTGGAGGAGGAGGAGTGGCCTAACGCATTGGCGGACTTGAAGGAGCAGGACTCTGCTGAGGCG
Source organism: Aegilops tauschii subsp. strangulata (assembly GCF_002575655.3). Lineage (NCBI taxonomy): Eukaryota > Viridiplantae > Streptophyta > Magnoliopsida > Poales > Poaceae > Aegilops > Aegilops tauschii. Next base: position 54,210,116 of record NC_053039.3, read on the forward strand.
GTGGCTGATGACTTGGAGGAGCGGGAGTCTGCTGACGCGGTGGCGGACTTTGAGGAGGAGTTGGCTGACGCGGTGTCGGTGGCCTTGGAAAGATGATGCAATCCTTTCTCCATAGGATGATACGGTGTATGGCCTCTCCCAGTGTGTGCTCCTCGTCACCTCCAGGAATGTCAAGCTCTAGCCCCGAATATTGGTCCACCACTTTATCAACCACCACACGAGCATAGCCTGCTGGAAGCGGGTTGCAATGAAAGGTTGCTTCGGGGGGGTTTGTATAAGCAACGACATCCGCCACCTTCATGGATATGTTCTTCATTTTGAAGTGTAGCTCACAATTAGTGTTCTCCATGATGTCATCCACAGGGTATCTATCCAGCAGTGCCTCGCCCGGGGCGGAACCCACGCTGCTTCTCGGCATGGATGGGACGGTGCTATCCAATGCTGGATCATCCGCTAGCTGTTGCTGCTGCTGAGACCCCCTTTCTAGGCTAAGTGAGTTGATCTGCTGCTGTTGCCTCTCCAATTGGAGTGCCAACTCCGTGTGCTCTGATTCTAGGCCTTTAAGGCGTTCTGCTTCCTGCTTCCTCTGCTCCTCCTCCAGCTTCCTCTTCTTCTCCTCCTCCATCTTCCTTCTCACACAGCTTCTGTAGTCGGCATTCCAGACCGCAAACCCCTCATACCACGGAACAACGCCTTTGCCTCGTGTTCTTCCCAGGTGTTCAGGATTTCCCATGGCGCGCATAAGCTCGTCGTTCTCTCTGTTGGGCGTGAACACCCCCGTTCGAGCCTCTTCTATTGCAACAAGTAACTTGTCGTTGGCTCCTTTAAGACTTGCCTTCTTCAAAACCTGGCCTGTCTTCGGGTCCAACGCCCCCCCCCCCCCCCGTGCGCATAGAACCAACTCCTACACCTTTCAGGCCAGCTCAATGTAACTGGACCCCTGCATCCAGCATCTATTGCTCAGACTTATCCCACTTAGGCCGGGCCACCGTGGAGCCACCTGGCCCGAGCGTATGGAAATGCTCCTTTTTTGCGGCATTAATCTTGTTTATTCTCGACCGTTCCTTAGATAATTCGGCTTCCTTGAATTTCACGAAAGCGGCCCAGTGATCTCTTTGCTTCTCCAGTGTTCCTGTGAATTCTGGAGTCTTCTTTCCTCCTTTGACGTAGTTGGCCCATATAGTTTTCTTGTGGGTGTTGAATGCAATTGCCATCTTCCTAAGAGCAGCGTCCTTGACTTTCTGCACATCTGCATCTGTGAAATGATCTGGTAGGGTGAAATGTTCCATGAGAGATTCCCAAAGCCGATCTTTTGCTCTTTGGTCGACAAAAGTAAGATCTGGACATGCCTTTGCTGGTTTTTTCGAATCTTGCATGGAGATCGGGATTTGGTCCTTCACACGAACTCCGCACTGACGAACGAACTTGTCTGCATTCTTCTTAGGCTCGCTTGGTTCGCCATTAGGTTTGATGGCATCAATGTTGTACTATACACCCTCCTTTAACTTTTTGGCCGGGCCTCGCACTGTATTGCTGCCTATATAAGATTTGTTCGATCCGGAGGGCTAAAAGAAGAAAGATTGATTCGTTAATATATCTTCAAATCATTTAAATATGTGATGATCACCAGATGCCTGCTTATATAAATATACCTCGCCGGTCTCTGTTATTTCAAGATCAACATTTTCTTCGTCATCATAATCATAGTTCTCGACTTCATCAATTCGGTCGTCTTGATCGAATATCATATCACCCTCCCCAGTATTGTTCAGATATTGGGAGTCGTCATCTTCTTCATTCTGATCATCTGGCCGACGAGGGGAGCGTATGATCTCGAACAGGGCCTCTTCTCCTTCTCTGTCGGTATTGTCCGCCATAGCTTTTATTTAACTAATCCAAAAGAAATATAAAACAATTTAGTACGCATCTCAAATAATAGTAGATAATATATATGCATCTCAAAAGATAAAACTGAATCATAGTACATAATATGCATCATCGAATATAATCTCGAATACATCGTCTCAAATATTATATATCGAATACACCACTAGCTAGCTAGCTAATATAGATCGAATACTATCGAATAATCTAGTTTTCTCGTGGTTCCTGAGGCGCGGGCGGTGGACACCCAAAGAGAAGGAACCATCACAGGATCATAGCTCGGGTGAGATCCCCGAAGAACCTGCCAGGTATTGGAGAACCTGACGTCCATAGCAGCCATGTAGCGACGGACGTGCTCGTCCTCCTCCTTGACACGACGACGTACCACCTCCGGCGGGGCCGGCTCCCTCCGCACCGAAGGTGGCCCACGCGAACGCCACCAAAGGAGCTCCGGGTCGACGGCGGGACCCAGGGCCGGGTTCCTCACCAAGCGGCGCGCCCCTGAAGGTAGCACCTCCCAGTGCCAGCCCGGCGGAGCCCAGTCCCGGACATGGCTCCTCTGAAGCAGGATGTCGTCGCGAACGGGTCGACGGCGAGGATGCGAGCCAGGCATCGTTCACGTATTAAAAACTAAAAATATAACATTTCTAATTAACATTTATATATCTAATTACCATTTATATATCTAAAATTCATCTAACATTTGTATAACTAAAAGTATAAAAAAACTAAAAAACATGCATCTAACATTTATATATCAAATTCCTTAAAAAATTTCTATATACATCTAATCATCTGGAAAAGGAAATTTCAAAATTCATCTAACTAACATTTCTATATCTAATTTCTATAACTAAAACTATAAAAAACAAAAAAAACGGAAAATTCATCTAACATTTCTATATCTAAAATTCATCTAACATTTCTATAACTAAAACTATAAAAAACAGAAAATTCATCTAACATTTCTATAACTAACTAACATTTTTATATCTAAAATTCATCTAACATTTCTATAACTAAAACTATAAAAAAAGGGCAGCCCCAGTGCATGTAGCTCCCGCTTGCGCAGGGTCTGGGGAAGGGTCCGACCACTTTGGGTCTATTGTACGCAGCCTTTCCCTACATTTCTGCAAGAGGCAGTTTCCAAGACTTGAACCCGTGTCCTCATGGTCACAAGGCAGCAGCTTTACCACTGCGCCAAGGCTCCCCTTCTTCTATAACTAAAACTATAAAAAACTAAAATGCATGTGTGTGCGTGTGCGGGCTTGATCTAGCTATGGGAGGGCGACAATGGTGGCAGGGATTCATAGCGGGGCGTCGGGGGCAGCGACGGCGACGGTGTGCGAGCTCGAGGGAGGGGCGGCGCGTCGGGGGCGGCAGGTGGCACGACGGGGGCGGCGGGCGGCGCGACGGGGGACGGCGTGGGTAGCGCGTCGGGTGCGGCGACGGCGTGGGCGGCGACGGCGTGGGCGGCGACGGCGTCGATCGGGGCAGGCGGCGCGTCGGGTGCGGAGAGTAAGAAACAGAGGAAGCGCAGCCCTTTAGTACCGGGTGGTGGCCCCAACCGATACTAAAGACCCCCTTTAGTACTGGTTGGAGCCATGACCCGGTACTGAAGGGGGTGTGCTGCCACCCGCGGTGCACAAAGTTTAGTCCCACCTCACCGACCGAAGGGCAGCCGCACTGGTTTATAAATCCAGCCGCGGCTGCTCCTTCGAGCTCCTCTCCAAAGCAGGCTTCTGGGCCTAAACTGTTGCGCTGCCCTATGGGCCTACTGGGCCTGCATCCTGGCCCAACTATAGGTTAGGTTTCTAGTTGTATGCAGGCGGTTGTGGCCTAGTAGGCTTGCTTTTTTATTTTCTTTTTTTCTTTTCTGCTTTATTTATTTTCTTTTATTTATTTGTGAGTTGTTTTTTGCTGTATTTAGAGTTTCTTTGTGAATATTTTTTATTTAGGTACAAAAAATTATAAACTTTCAGTTAGTGCCAGTAGTTTTCAAATTTGAATAGTTTAAATTTGAATTATTTGAAAATTGTGTGAATCACTAGTTTGTGAATAACTTAACTTTAAAAATAGATTTTCCAGTGATTCTTTTTTCTTATGTTTAATATTAGTATGTTTTATCATTATATTCAATTTGGTAATACTTAGGTTATTTAAAAAATGAAATGCCTATATAACAGATGAGTTTTCATCCGAAACCCTGATACTTCGAAAGAGATTGTCCATTTTGTACACGAAGTGCATCCAGTTTTTGCCGTAACCCTCTCAACTTTTTTGCACATGCTATGTGGGTGAAACGATGATACCATGCCAACTTTCAACCCTTTCAGAGTTTATTTGTACTGCTTTTCAATTTCAGGGTCATTTAGCTCAAAAAATCAGTAAATGCATGAAAAATAGCAAATGATGTCAGAAAGGGTTGAAAGTTGATGATGCGGCTTTGAATGGTGCATACCAAATGCACAAAAAGTCTGGAGTATTAATAGGTTTAAAAAAATGAAATGCCTTTGTAACAGATGAGTTTTCGTCCGAAACCTTCATACTTTGAAAGAGATTATCCATTTTGTACACGAAGTGCATCCAGTTTTTGCCGTAACCCTCTCAACTTTTTTGCACATGCTATGTGGGTGAAATTATGATACATTGCCAACTTTCAACCTTTTCAGAGTTCATTTGTACTGCTTTTCAATTTCAGGGTCATTTAGCTAAAAAATCAGTAATGAAAAATAGCAAATGATGTCAGAAAGGGTTGAAAGTTGATGACGTGGCTTTGAATGGTGCATACTGAACGCACAAAAAGTCTAGAGTCATAATAGGTTTAAAAAAATGAAATGCCTTTGTAACAGATGAGTTTTCTTCCGAAACTCTGATACTTCGAAAGAGATTGTCCATTTTGTACACGAAGTGCATCCAGTTTTTGCCGTAACCCTCTCAACTGTTTTGCACATGCAATGTGGGTGAAATGATGATACCATGCCAACTTTCAACCATTTCAGAGTAGATTTGTACAGCTTTTCAATTTCAGGGTCATTTAGCTCAAAAAATCAGTAAATGCATGAAAAATAGCAAATGATGTCAGAAAGGGTTGAAAGTTGATGACATGGCTTTGAATGGTGCATACTGAACGCACAAAAAAATCTGGAGTTGTACTAGGTTTAAAAACATGAAATGCCTTTGTAACAGATGAGTTTACGTCCGAAACCCTGATACTTCGAAAGAGATTGTCCATTTTGTACACGAAGTGCATCCAATTTTTGCCGTAACCCTCTCAACTTTTTTGCACATTCTATGTGGGTGAAATGATGATACCATGCCAACTTTCAACCTTTTCAGAGTTCATTTGTACTGCTTTTCAATTTCAGGGTCATTTAGCTCTAAAAAAATCAGTAAATGAGCTAAAAAGTAGCAAATGATGTCAGAAAGGTACACGTTTATCCGAAGCACAAAAGTACACATTTCAAATGCCAAAACACATAAGCACCCTAACTATTACAAAGATTCCCCATGGTTTGTCCAAAGTGGGACTTTCCAGATATACAAGTCCGGAAACTCACTAGAGAAGAAAGTGATGACAGTGAAGCCAATCACATCCCAGAGTGGGATCTTTGGGTGTGAAACTTTTTCTTCGCGTGTGTCCCTTTGCGTGGTAACCATGGACAATATTCATCATTTAACTGGATGCTCGGGTCAATATTCACTTTGAATGGAGCAATTTCATCAAACTTTTCATAATCTTCTCACATGTCTGTCTTGTCATCCACTCGCATGATGTTTCTTTTCCCTGAATGAACTATGTGGCGCTTTGGCTCATCGTATGATGTATTCGCTTCCTTATCTTTTCTTTTTCTCGGCTTGGTAGACATGTCCTTCACATAGAAAACCTGCGCCACATCATTGGCTAGGACGAATGGTTCGTCTGCGTACGCAAGATTGTTGAGATCCACTGTTGTCATTCCGTACAGCGGGTCTTCCGTTACCCCGCCTCGTGTCATATCGACCCATTTGCACCGAAACAAAGGGACCTTCAAACCACGTCCATAGTCAAGTTCCCATATGTCCTCTATGAAGGAAATATGACCTAGAGGCAATAATAAAGTTATTATTTATTTCCTCATATCATGATAAATGTTTATTATTCATGCTAGAATTGTATTAACCGGAAACATAATACTTGTGTGAATACATAGACAAACACAGTGTCACTAGTATGCCTCTACTTGACTAGCTCGTTGATCAAAGATGGTTATGTTTCCTAGCCATTGACATGAGTTGTCATTTGATTAACGGGATCACATCATTAGGAGAATGATGTGATTGACTTGACCCATTCCGTTAGCTTAGCACACGATCGTTTAGTATTCTGCTATTGCTTTCTTCATGACTTATACATGTTCCTATGACTATGAGATTATGCAACTCCCGTTTACCGGAGGAACACCTTGTGTGCTACCAAACGACACAACGTAACTGGGTGATTATAAAGGTGCTCTACAGGTGTCTCCGAAGGTACCTGTTGGGTTGGCGTATTTCGAGATTAGAATTTGTCACTCCGATTGTCGGAGAGGTACTCTGGGCCCACTCGGTAATGCACATCATTACAAGCCTTGCAAGCATTGTAACTAATGAGTTAGTTACGGGATGATGCATTACGGAACGAGTAAAGAGACTTGCCGGTAACGAGATTGAACTAGGTATTGACATACCGACGATCGAATCTCGGGCAAGTAACATACCGATGACAAAGGGAACAACTTATGTTGTTATGCGGTTTGACCGATAAAGATCTTCGTAGAATATGTAGGAGCCAATATGAGCATCCAGGTTCCGCTATTGGTTATTGACCGGAGACGTGTCTCGGTTATGCCTACATAGTTCTCGAACCCGTAGGGTCCGCACGCTTAAAGTTCGATGACGGTTATATTATGAGTTTATGTTTTTTGATGTACCGAAGGTAGTTTGGAGTCCCGGATGTGATCTCGGACATGACGACGAGTCTCGAAATGGTCGAGACATAAATATTGATATATTGGAAGCCTATATTTGGATATCGGAAGTGTTCCGGGTGAAATCGGGATTTTACCGGAGTACCGGGGGTTACCGGAACCCCCCCGGGGGTTTAATGGGCCAAGACGGGCCTTAGTGGAGAAGAGGAGGGGCGGCCAAGGCAGGCCGCGCGCCCCCTCCTCCTCTAGTCTGAATTGGACAAGGAGGGGGGGCGGCGCCCCCCTTTCCTTCCTCTCTCCCTCCTCCTTCCCCCTTCTCGTACTCCAACTAGGAAAGGAGGAAGTCCTACTCCCGGTGGGAGTAGGACTCCTCCCTGGCGCGCCTCCTCCTGGCCGGCTGCCTCTCCCTCCTTGCTCCTTTATATACGGGGGCAGGGGGCACCTCTAGACACAACAATTGATCTCTTGATTTCTTAGCTGTGTGTGGTGGCCCCCTCCACCATAATCCACCTTGATAATATCGTACGGGTGCTTAGGCGAAGCCCTGCGTCGATAGAACATCATCATCGTCACCACACCGTCGTGCTGACGGAACTCTCCCTCAAAGCTCGGTTGGATCGGAGTTCGAGGGACGCCATCGAGTTGAACGTGTGCTGAACTCGAAGGTGCTGTGCGTTCGGTACTTGATCGGTCGGATCGTGAAGACGTACGACTACATCAACCGCGTTGTGCTAACGCTTCCGCTTTTGGTCTACGATGGTACGTGGACAACACTCTCCCCTCTCGTTGCTATGCATCACCATGATCCTGTGTGTGCGTAGGAATTTTTTTGAAATTACTACGTTCCCCAACAGTGGCATCCGAGCCAGGTTTTATGCGTAGATGTTATATGCACGAGTAGAACACAAGTGAATTGTGGGCGATACAAGTGAAACTGCTTACCAACATGTCATACTTTGGTTCGGTGGTATTGTTGGATGAAGCGGCCCGGACCGACATTACGCGTACGTTTACGCGTGACTGGTTCTACCGACATGCTTTGCACACAGGTGGCTGGCGGGTGTCAGTTTCTCCAACTTTAGTTGAACTGAGTGTGGCTACGCCCGGTCCTTGAGAAGGTTAAAACAACACTAACTTGACAAACAATTGTTGTGGTTTTGATGCGTAGGTAACATCGGTTCTTGCTCAGCCCGTAGCAGCCACGTAAAACTTGCAACAACAAAGTAGAGGACGTCTTACTTGTTTTTGCAGGGCATGTTGTGATGTGATATGGTCAAGGCATGATGCTATATTTATTGTATGAGATGATCATGTTTTGTAACCGAGTTATCGGCAACTGGCAGGAGCCATATGGTTGTCGCTTTATTGTATGCAATGCAATCGCCCTGTAATGCTTTACTTTATCACTAAGCGGTAGCGATAGTCGTAGAAGCGGCGAGATGACAACGATGCTACGATGGAGATCAAGGTGTCGCGCTGGTGACGATGGTGATCATGATGGTGCTTCGGAGATGGAGATCACAAGCACAAGATGATGATGGCCATATCATATCACTTATATTGACTGCATGTGATGTTTATCTTTTATGCATCTTATCTTGCTTTGATTGACGGTAGCATTATAAGATGATCTCTCACTAAATTATCAAGGTATAAGTGTTCTCCCTGAGTATGCACCGTTGTGAAAGTTCTTCGTGCTGAGACACCACGTGATGATCGGGTGTGATAGGCTCTACGTTCAAATACAACGGGTGCAAAACAGTTGCACACGCGGAATACTCAGGTTAAACTTGACGAGCCTAGCATATGCAGATATGTCCTCGGAACACTGAGACCGAAAGGTCGAGCGTGAATCATATAGTAGATATGATCAATATAGTGATGTTCACCATTGAAACTACTCCATCTCACGTGATGATCGGACATGGTTTAGTTGATTTGGATCACGTGATCACTTAGAGGATTAGTGGGATGTCTATCTAAGTGGGAGTTCTTAAGTAATATGATTAATTGAACTTAAATTTATCATGAACTTAGTACCTGATAGTATTTTGCTTGTCTATGTTGATTGTAGATAGATGGCCCGTGATGTTGTTCCGTTGAATTTTAATGCATTCCTTGAGAAAGCAAAGTTGAAAGATGATGGTAGCAATTACATGGACTGGGTCCATAACTTGAGGATTATCCTCATTGCTGCACAGAAGAATTACGTCCTGGAAGCACCGCTAGGTGCCAGACCTGCTGCAGGAGCAACACCAGATGTTATGAATGTCTGGCAGAGCAAAGCTGATGACTACTCGATAGTTCAGTGTGCCATGCTTTACGGCTTAGAACCGGGACTTCAACGACGTTTTGAACGTCATGGAGCATATGAGATGTTCTAGGAGTTGAAGTTAATACTTCAAGCAAATGCCCGGATTAAGAGATATGAAGTCTCCAATAAGTTCTACAGCTGCAAGATGGAGGAGAATAGTTCTGTCAGTGAGCATATACTCAGAATGTCTGGGTATAACAATCACTTGATTCAACTGGGAGTTAATCTTCCGGATGATAGTGTCATTGACAGAATTCTTCAATCACTGCCACCAAGCTACAAGAGCTTCATGATGAACTATAACATGCAAGGGATGGATAAGACAATTCCCGAGCTCTTCGCAATGCTAAAGGCTGCGGAGGTAGAAATCAAGAAGGAGCATCAAGTGTTGATGGTCAACAAGACCACCAATTTCAAGAAAAAGGGCAAAGGGAAGAAGAAGGGGAACTTCAAGAAGAAAAGCAAACAAGTTGCTGCTCAGGAGAAGAAACCCAAGTCTGGACCGAAGCCTGAGACTGAGTGCTTCTACTGCAAACAGACTGGTCACTGGAAGCGGAACTGCCCCAAGTATTTGGCGGATAAGAAGGATGGCAAGGTGAACAAAGGTATATGTGATATACATGTTATTGATGTGTACCTTACTAATGCTCGCAGTAGCACCTGGGTATTTGATACTGGTTCTGTTGCTAATATTTGCAACTCGAAACAGGGACTACGGATTAAGCGAAGATTGGCTAAGGACGAGGTGACGATCCGCGTGGGAAATGGTTCCAAAGTCGATGTGATCGCGGTCGGTACGCTACCTCTACATCTACCTTCGGGATTAGTTTTAGACCTGAATAATTGTTATTTGGTGCCAGCGTTGAGCATGAACATTATATCTGGATCTTGTTTGATGCGAGACGGTTATTCATTTAAATCAGAGAATAATGGTTGTTCTATTTATATGAGTAATATCTTTTATGGTCATGCACCCTTGAAGAGTGGTCTATTTTTGTTAAATCTCGATAGTAGTGATACACATATTCATAATATTGAAGCCAAAAGATGCAGAGTTGATAATGATAGTGCAACTTATTTTTGGCACTGCCATTTAGGTCATATTGGTGTAAAGCGCATGAAGAAACTCCATACACTACAGGAATCAGCTACTTTGCCGTCTGCCGCGGTTGACGGCAAAGGCAAGGATGGCGGGCGGCAAAGGCCTTTGCTGTCTGCCGCGGCCGGCAAAAGGCTCTGGCAAAGTAGGGATCGGTAATGAGCTTCTTTGCCGTCTGCTTTTTGAAGCGGACGGCAAAGAGGCCTTTGCTATTAGCGGCTGACGGCAAAGAAAGCTGACGACAATAAATGCGCTGTTAGTCCGTTTGGCGGCTAACGACAGCCTTTGCCGTCCGCCGCTGACGGCAAAGAGCATCCGGCCTTTGCCGTCCGCCAAATGACGTCAGCTGGACGTCACCGCGGGACAAGCCTTTGCCGTCTGCTGCTGTAGGCAAATGTGGGCATTCTTTGCCGTCTGCCACTGTAGGCAAAGCCTTTGCCGTCCGCCGCTGTAGGCAAACTGACCAAATGGGTCAGCTCCCACGGAGCACAGGTGGCCGCCGCGTGGCTTCTTTGCCGTCTGCGGGAGACGGCAAAGGAGCCTTTGCCATCAGTGGCTGACGGCAAAGGTGCCTCTTTTTTTCTGTTTTTTTTAAATCCAGCAATTTTCACAGCAAATATATGACATATATATATTTCACATGGCTATTTAACAGCAAACATATGACATATCCAGCACATAAGTTTCATCGTGCATACATATGTAGTACCATCCATTCATGCATAGCAAGTTGCACATACACATTGTTCCATCCATACATATTACAATGCAAAGTTTCATCAAGATAGCAAGTTCCATCATAGCAAGCTAGAAGAATACTAGAGGACAATGAAAGAAAAAACAAGCACTCCATCATAGCAAGCTAGCTTCCGTGAAGTGAATGAAATCTGCAAATGGCAAATAAGAAAGTTAGAAAAAGGTGACTAGAAGAAGAAGTATATGCCATTTATGAGCTAACTTAGGTGAAATGGATCATTTATGAGCTAACTTAGTTGAAATGGATCGTTTATGAGCTAACCTAGGTGAAATAGATCATTTATGAGCTAAGTTAGGTATAATGCATCATTTTAGAGCTAACCTAGGTAAGATGGGTCATTTTGGAGATAACTTAGGTGAAATGGATCGTTTTTGAGCTAAGTTAGGTGAAATGGATCGTTTATGAGCTAACCTAGGTGAAATAGATCATTTATGAGCTAACTTAGGTAAAATGCATCATTTTAGAGCTAACCTAGGTGTGATGGGTCATTTTGGAGCTAAACTAGGTAAAATGGATCGTTTGTGAGCTAACCTAGGTGAAATGGATCGTTTATGAGCTAATCTAGGTAAAATGGGTCATTTTAGAGGTAACTTGGGTAAAATGCATCATTTTGGAGCTAACCTAGGTAAGATGGGTCATTTTGGAGCTAACCTAGGTAAAATGGGTCATTTTAGAGCTAACATAGGTAAAATGGATCATTTTGGAGCTAGTCTAGGTGAAATGGGTCATTTTAGAGCTAACTTGGGTAAAATTGATCATTTATGAGCTAACTAAGGTAAAATGGGTCATTTTAGAGCTAACTTAGGTAAAATGGATTGTTTATGAGCTAACTAAGCTAATTATGCCATTTTTGACATAAGTAAGCTAAGTACATGTCATTATTGAGCAAACCTAGTTAACTAAGCATATTAGAGATAACTTAGGTCATTTTGGAGGAAACAAAGCTAAGCATAGATCGTTTTAGAGCTAACTTAGGTAAAATGGATGGTTTTGGAGGTCAGTAAGCTTATTAAGTCATTTTGGAGGAAAAGAAGCTAACTCTAGGTCATTGTGGTAAGCATATTGGAGGAAATAAAGGCTAAGTCTTGGTCTTTATGCATTTGTTAAGCAAAACACTAGAGAAACTTACCATGATCATGGAGGTGTAGGAGCGGGCTCGCTCGTGCCGGTAGCCGGAGAAGGATCGTGCGATGCTTGTCCGGAGTTATGCTGCACCAAAGATCATTTCCAATGTCTCGTTAGCATGCATATTTATAACTATAACGCTTTCGAATGGGAGACACATATTGGTTACGCATACTGATGATTCAAGACAAATATATAGCTAGCTATCAAGTTTCATCGGCACGAACACCAGAACAGAGCAAATAATTAAGGGGGGAGGAGGACATGTCATTTGTGCTCACCCACGAACGAAGGGGCAGAGCTCGTCAAACGCACGGGGAGGTCGTCGAACAGCAAACCTCACAGCGATGAAACAACTGCACATTTAAATCTACCCGATCAACACAATTATATATGATGTTTTTCATAACAAAATTGAAAAATATACGACCTAACTCATAATTCACAAATATATGACCCCGTCGGCCTCTGGAAGGCCAAAGAGCACCTTTTCGGGAGGTGTCGGGGGTCGGGGTGTCGTGTCGGTGTCGGGGTGCCGTGTCGGGGTCGGGGTGCTGTTTCGGGGTCGGGGTGTCGTGTCGGGGTCGGGGTGTCGGGGTGTGGTGTCGGGGTCAGGGGTCAGGGGGTCGGGGTGACGGGGTGTGGTGTCGGGGTCAGGGGGTCGGGGTGTCGGGGTGTCGTGTCGGGATCGGGGTGTCGGGGTCAAGGGGTCGGGGTGTTTCCTTCTATCCTTCTTCTTCTTTCCTTTCTTCTTCTTCTTTCCTTCTCTTCTTCTTCCCCTTCTACATATTCTTCTTTTCTTCTTCTTCTTTTTTCATCTTTTTTCTACTTCTTTTAATAATATAACTAATTATCTAAAACCCATGCACTAAATCTAACACTAACACATATCTAGCACTAAATCTAACACTAACACTAACACATATGTAGACGTAAATTAACACAAACAATTAAACAGCAAAAAAAAGAAAAAAATAACTCACCGGAGCTCGGGGGTGGCGGTGGCGACGGGGGCGGCGGGCGGCAGGGTGGCGGTTGCGATGGGGATGGCAGGGCTCCGGGGCGGTGGAGCTCAGGGGGAGCCGGCAGGGGAGGCGGGGCCGATGGGGCCACGGTGGCGCCGGGGTGGTGGGGGCGGCGGGGCGCCGGGGCAGTGGGATGGTCGGGCGGCGGGGCGGCGCGGCGCCGGGGAGGCGGGATGATGGGGCGACGGGGCATCGGCGGGTGGCGGGGGGGGGGGGGGGGGGTGGCGGGGGCGGCGGTGGCGGGTGGGGGGTCGGCACCGGGTGGCGGGGGGACGGCGGCGGAGGGTCGATCTGGTCGTTGGGAGGAGAGATGGAGAGAAACAGAGAGGAAGGGGGTGGGGGGCTCGGCTGTTAGTTAGGTTTGTGAAGTTAGGTCTTTGCCGTCCGCCGTGCTTTGCCGTCCGCTAGCAGACGGCTAAGAGGGGAGCCGTTAAGTTTTATCTAATCAGCTCGTAACTGGGGCCACCTCTCTCTTTGCCGTCAGCCAGTTCTTTGTCGTCCGTTTTTTGTAAGCGGACAGCAAAGACCTTCTTTGCCGTCAGCTAGCAGACGGCAAAGAACTGGCAGACGGCAAATAAGCTAATTCCAGTAGTGATACTGATGGACTTTTGGAACCACTTGATTATGAATCACCTGGTACTTGCGAACCGTGGCTCATGGGCAAGATGACTAAAACGCCGTTCTCCGGAACTATGGAGCGAGCAACAGATATGTTGGAAATCATACATACAGATGTATGTGGTCCAATGAATGTTGAGGCTCGCGGTGGGTATCATTATTTTCTCACCTTCACAGATGATTTAAGCAGATATGGGTATATCTACTTAATGAAACATAAGTCTAAAACATTTGAAAAGTTCAAAGAATTTCAGAGTGAAGTTGAAAATCATCGTAAGAGGAAAATAAAGTTTCTATGATCTGATCGTGGAGGAGAATATTTGAGTTACGAGTTTGGTCTACATTTAAAACAATGCGGAATAGTTTCGCAACTCACGCCACCCGAAACACCACAGCGTAATGGTGTGTCCGAACGTCGTAATCGTACTTTACTAGATATGGTGCGATCTATAATGTCTCTTACTGATTTACCGCTATCATTTTGGGGTTATGCTTTAGAGACGGCTGCATTCACGTTAAATAGGCACCATCGAAATCCGTTGAGACGACGCCTTATGAACTGTGGTTTGGCAAGAAACCAAAGTTGTCATTTCTTAAAGTTTGGGGCTGCGACGCTTATGTGAAAAAGCTTCAACCTGATAAGCTCGAACCCAAATCGGAGAAATGTGTCTTAATAGGATACCCAAAGGAAACTTTTGGGTACACCTTCTATCACAGATCTGATGGCAAGACTTTTGTTGCTAAATTTGGATCCTTTCTAGAGAAGGAGTTTCTCTCGAAAGAAGTGAGTGGGAGGAAGGTAGAACTTGATGAGGTAACTGTACCTGCTCCCTTATTGGAAAGTAGTTCATCACAAAACCGGTTCCTGTGACACCTACACCAATTAGTGAGGAAGTTAATGATGATGATCATGAAACTTCATATCAAGTTGTTACTGAACCTCATAGATCAAACTGTACCTGCACCAGAGTGGTACGCTAATCCTGTTCTGGAGGTTATGTTACTAGACCATGACAAACCTACGAACTATGAAGAAGCGATGGTGAGCCCAGATTCCGCAAAATGGCTTGAGGCCATGAAATCTGAGATGGGATCCATGTATGAGAACAAAGTGTGGACTTTGGTTGACTTGCCCGATGATCGGCAAGCCATTGAGAATAAATGGATCTTCAAGAAGAAGACTGACGCTGACGGTAATGTTACTGTCTATAAAGCTTGACTTGTTGCAAAAGGTTTTCGACAAGTTCAAGGGATTGACTATGACGAGACTTTCTCACCTGTAGCGATGCTTAAGTCTGTCCGAATCATGTTAGCAATTGCCGCATTTTATGATTATGAAATTTGGCAAATGGATGTCAAAATTGTATTCCTGAATGGACTTCTGGAAGAAGAGTTGTATATGATGCAACCGGAAGGTTTTGTCGATCCAAAGGGAGCTAACAAAGTGTGCAAGCTCCAGCGATCCATTTATGGATTGGTGCAAGCCTCTCAGAGTTGGAATAAACGCTTTGACAGTGTGATCAAAGCATATGGTTTTATACAGACTTTTGGAGAAGCCTGTATTTACAAGAAAGTGAGTGGGAGCTCTGTAGCATTTCTGATATTATATGTGGATGACATATTGCTGATTGGAAATGATATAGAATTTCTGGTAGCATAAAGGGATACTTAAATAAGAGTTTTTCAATGAAGGACCTCGGTGAAGCTTCTTATATATTGGGCATCAAGATTTATAGAGATAGATCAAGACGCTTAATTGGACTTTCACAAAGCACATACCTTGACAAAGTTTTGAAGAAGTTCAAAATAGATCAAGCAAAGAAAGGGTTCTTGCCTGTGTTACAAGGTGTGAAGTTGAGTAAGACTCAATGCCCGACCACTGCAGAAGATAGAGAGAAGATGAAAGATGTTCCCTATGCTTCAGCCATAGGCTCTATCGTGTATGCAATGCTGTGTACCAGACCTGATGTGTGCCTTGCTATAAGTTTAGCAGGGAGGTACCAAAGTAATCCAGGAGTGGATCACTGGACAGCGGTCAAGAACATCCTGAAATACCTGAAAAGGACTAAGGATATGTTTCTCGTTTATGGAGGTGACAAAGAGCTAGTCGTAAATGGTTACGTCGATGCAAGCTTTGACACTGATCCGGACGATTCTAAATCGCAAACCGGATACTTTTTTATATTGAACGGTGGAGCTGTCAATTGGCGCAGTTCTAAAAAAAGCATTGTGGCGGGATCTACGTGTGAAGCGGAGTACATAGCTGCTTCGGAAGCAGCAAATGAAGGAGTCTGGATGAAGGAGTTCATATCCGATCTAGGTGTCATACCTAGTGCATCGGGTCCAATGAAAATCTTTTGTGACAATACTGGTGCAATTGCCTTGGCAAAGGAATCCAGATTTCACAAGAGAACCAAGCACATCAAGAGACGCTTCAACTCCATCCGGGATCAAGTCCAGGTGGGAGACATACAAATTTGCAAAATACATACGGATCTGAATGTTGCAGACCCGTTGACTAAGCCTCTTCCACCAGCAAAACATGATCAGCACCAAGGCTCCATGGGTGATAGAATCATTACTGTGTAATCTAGATGATTGACTCTAGTGCAAGTGGGAGACTGAAGGAAATATGCCTTAGAGGCAATAATAAAGTTATTATTTATTTCCTCATATCATGATAAATGATTATTATTCATGCTAGAATTGTATTAATCGGAAACATAATACTTGTGTGAATACATAGACAAACAGAGTGTCACTAGTATGCCTCTACTTGACTAGCTCGATGATCAAAGATGGTTCTGTTTCCTAGCCACTGACATGAGTTGTCATTTGATTAACGGGATCACATCATTAGGAGAATGATGTGATTGACTTGACCCATTCCGTTAGCTTAGCACACGATCGTTTAGTATTCTGCTATTGCTTTCTTCATGACTTATACATGTTCCTATGACTATGAGATTATGCAACTCCCGTTTACCGGAGGAACACTTTGTGTGCTACCAAACATCACAACATAACTGGGTGATTATAAAGGTGCTCTACAGGTGTCTCCGAAGGTACTTGTTGGGTTGGCGTATTTCGAGATTAGGATTTGTCACTCCGATTGTCGGAGAGGTATCTCTGGGCCCACTCAGTAATGCACATCACAATAAGCCTTGCGAGCATTGTAACTAATGAGTTAGTTACAGGACGATGCATTACGGAACGAGTAAAGAGACTTGCAGGTAACGAGATTGAACTAGGTAGTGAGATACCGACGATCGAATCTCGGGCAAGTAACATACCGATGACAAAGGGAACAACGTATGTTGTTATGCGGTTTGACCGATAAAGATCTTCGTAGAATATGTAGGAGCCAATATGAGCATCCAGGTTCCGCTATTGGTTATTGACCGGAGACGTGTCTCGGTCATGTCTACATAGTTCTCGAACCCGTAGGGTTCGCACGCTTAAAGTTCGATGACGGTTATATTATGAGTTTATGTGTTTTGATGTACCGAAGGTAGTTCGGAGTCCCGGATGTGATCACGGACATGACGAGGAGTCTCGAAATGGTCGAGACATAGAGATTGATATATTGGAAGCCTATATTTGGATATCGGAAGTGTTCCGGTGAAATCGGGATTTTACTGGAGTACCGGGGGTTACTGAAACCCCCCAGGGGTTTAGTGGGCCAAGATGGGCCTTAGTGGAGAAGAGGAGGGGCGGCCAGGGCAGGCCGCGCGCCACCTCCCCCTCTAGTCCGAATTGGACAAGGAGGGGGGCGGCTCCCCCTTTCCTTCCTCTCTCCCTCCTCCTTCCCCCTTCTCCTACTCCAAATAGGAAAGGAGGGAGTCCTACTCCCGGTGGGAGTAGGACTCCTCCCTGGTGCGCCTCCTCCTGGCCGGCCGCCTCCCCCTTGCTCCTTTATATACGGGGGCAGGGGGCACCTCTAGACACAACAATTGATCTCTTGATCTCTTAGCCGTGTGCGGTGCCCCCCTCCACCATAATCCACCTTGATAATATCGTAGCGGTGCTTAGGCGAAGCCCTGCGTCGGTAGAACATCATCATCGTCACCACGCCATCGTGCTGACGGAACTCTCCCTCAAAGCTCGGCTGGATCGGAGTTCGAGGGATGCCATTGAGTTGAACGTGTGCTGAACTCGGAGGTGCCGTGCGTTCGGTACTTGATCGGTCGGATCGTGAAGACGTACGACTACATCAACCGCGTGGTGCTAACGCTTCCGCTTTCGGTCTATGAGAGTACGTGGACAATACTCTCCCCTCTCGTTGCTATGCATCACCATGATCCTGTGTGTGCGTAGGAAATTTTTTGAAACTACTACGTTCCCCAACACTCTATGTAACCATAATATGTGTCCTTTCGCCTCTTGGTTGTTTCATCAAATCGGACACCACTGTTTTGGTTGGTGCTCTTCTTATCTTGGGAGATTGTGTAAAATGTATTGCCATTTATCTCGTACCCTTTGAAAGTCATTATATTCGAAGATGGTAACTGGGACAACAAGTACATGTCATCTTCAACAGCGGCGTCATGCATGGCATGTGTCTGCAACCAACCAGCGAAAATCCCCGTTTGTTCACGTGTAATCCAGTCGTCAGACTTCTCTGGGTGTTTGGAGCATAGAAAATTCTTGTGTTCCTCCGTATACGGAGCCACCAAGGCGGAATTTTGAAGAACTGTGTAGTGTGCTTGAGTGAGAGAATGCCCGTCCATACATATTATTTGATCTGGTCCTAGCGTGCCATTTCCACCCACTCTGCCCTTATGCCCTGATTCAGGAACACCAATCGGCTTAAGGTCAGGAATAAAGTCAATACAAAAGTCAATGACGTCCTCATTTTCATGGCCCTTGGAGATGCTTCCTGGGATAGCCTGGATTTTGCCATCTCTCTTTTTCCGGACTTCATTTGCACTTGCTTTGAATTTGGGTTTTTGAATCAATTCAAATGGACTTAAACACTTGAGTGTGTCCTTGATTTTCACCCAAGTGACCCATCCATCTGTCATTCAACTTTCTTTCTCTGAAAAATCCCAAAATAACCCAAGGAATATTTTTCATAAAAGAGAAATATTCAAATTCTTTTCTGAAATTCAATTCAGAAACTTGTGCACCAAGACCCCCCTCATTTTTGTTGCTTCCAAAAATCTGAGAAAATTCTCAAATATTCTTTGAACCTTGGCCCACCTCCCTGTGAAAATAATACATACTTATTTGGAATATTTTTGCCACAGAAAATCATTTCGGTTCTGGCCCCAAAATGCACTTTCTACAGCAAGTGCATTTTTCCTTGATCCAATGAGGCTGAATTTTCTTGAGCTTCATTAACTTCCTAGATAAACCTTAACTCCAGAAGCTTAGCCCTACTCACCTTCTAGAAGCCCTCCAAACTTGGCGACCAAGTTTCTGACCAGAAACTTGCCAACAAGCTCAAGTCTAATCTGGTCGGCCTGGCAGTGTATGATCAACTTCCCTAGACTAAACACTGCACAGACAACACGAGGGACAAGGTTTGGCAACGAGCGGGCATCATTTTGACCATGCCAGTGTGGTGACCACGTGAGGACACGGCCCTGGCAATGCGCCCGACGCGCTCTGCACTGCGCCCTCGTCTCTATTTCGCATGTGATCAATCCAGAGCTCGTCGACGACTGCTGCACCGCGCCACCCCCTCCGTCTCTTCACCCTTGACCTCTCCCTGGCGCTCATCGACGCCGGAGACGCTGCAGCAGGCATGGGCATGTCGCGGCCAAAAGCCACAGTGCGCCCGCGCCTCTGTCTTCTTCCTCCACCGCCTCCTGTGCTCGTCCGCACGCTGCACAGCTACTGCGTGAGTGCTGCACCCCTCCACCCCACGCTGACACCGCTCGTCATCGCTCGCCGGCTTCCAGAGAGCACCAGTGGAGCCACGTACCCCTCTCCCCCTCCGGCTATAAATTCGAGCCCCTCCCACCGCTCCGAGCATTCCAAACCCACCACCCAACCTCCACAAAGCCGTAGCATAGCCGCAGCCTGGCCGGGTAGGCCTCTGGCCGCCGTCCCCAACCCGAGCTCGCCGGCAATCCCCGCAGCCCCTCCTCCTTGCTTCGGTACCCCTCGAGCTCGAGCAACTGCTCAGGCGACTCCTTGGAGGTCCACTGGTGCCGTCTGGACACGTTGAAGCCCCTGGAATCGCCTCTCTACGTCGTCCTCGCCGGCGTAAGCTCCGGCGAAGCACCGCCGTCGCTCTGTTTCTCCCCCTCCCTCCTCACCTGACCAGCATGGCCCACTGTCAGCCTCTCCACTCGCGCCTGAAGCGGTACGAGTGGAGGTGTATTATGAGAATACACCTTCGACGTCACCCCCCTCGTTTCCTGTTTAATTCAAAAATTTGACCAGCACCTTTGACCAGCCATAACTCCTAAACTATAAGTCCAAATGAGTTGATTCTTTTTGCATTGTGTTTGTTTTGAAAAGTTCTAGTAGCACCCCAAAGTTGAGATTTTTCCTTGCTGTCTAGAATTTCTGGTGATTTTCAGAGTGGTTCTTGATACTTTGTTTTGCTGTTTTGAAATATTTTTAGAGGGAGAAGCTTGTCTTGAAGATAACCAGGAGGAGTGTGAACATCCTCTGCACTAAGGAAAGCCACACCAACATTTGGATGGTGTCATTTCAATATCTATGATTTTTCCAACTTGAATATGAGTTATTTTCATGCATTTAAATTATTTAAGTAAATATTGCTTACTGCTAGTTACTTTGCCATGCTTGAATTGCTATATTATGGTACTCATTGAATGCATGAGCTAGTTTAAGTTAGCAGAAGAAATTTTCATTGAAGTGATTATGCTTTCATGAATAATGGTAGTTTCTTTTTGTGATAAATTGATTTTAATATATTATGATATAATTAAAATGATGAATGTTGAGAACCAGTAAAGTTGCACCAGTAAGGCTTAGTTGATGAGTAGTGCAAGTAAGAAATTTTGATGATGTTGATCTGTCGCTTTGAGTGGTATGTTTTGCATGTCGAGTATTTGCATGATCATGGCATATGATGACTTGAGTTATTTTATTTTCAAGATTAACCTCATGTTAATCCAACTTGAACATAACGTTGATCGAGTCATGGTGCCACTAAATCGAGTTTTTCCCAGTGCAACCACATTTAGCTTTATGGGGAGGTCTTGATTCAGTTCGTTGTCATGCCTCTGGTCGGTACTGATACGTCCATTTTGCATCATGCTTTTATATCGATATTTATTGCATTATGGGCTGCTATTACACATTATGTCACAATACTTATGCCTATTCTCTCTTATTTTACAAGGTTTACATAAGGAGGGAGAATGCCGGCAGCTGGAATTCTGGGCTGGAAAAGGAGCAAATATTAGAGACCTATTCTGCACAACTCCAAAAGTCCTGAAACTCCACGAAAGTTATTTTTGGAAATAATAAAAAATACTGAGCGGAAGAAATACCAGAGGGGGCCCAGACCCTGGCCATGAGGGTGGGGGCGCGCCCCCTGCCTCGTGGGCCCCTGTTGGCCCTCCGATGCCCATCTTCTGCTATATGAAGTCTTTCGTCCGAAGAAAAATCATAAGCAAGCTTTCGGGACGAGACTCCACCGCCACGAGGCGGAACCTTGGCGGAACCAATCTAGGGCTCTGGCGGAGCTGTTCTGCCGGGGACACTTCCCTCCGGCAGGGGGAAATCATCGCCATCGTCATCACCAACGCTCCTCTCATCGGGAGAGGGCCAATCTCCATCAACATCTTCACCAGCACCATCTCCTCTCAAACCCTAGGTCATCTCTTGTATCCAATTCTTGTCTCCATGTCTGGGATTGGTACCTGTAGGTTGCTATTAGTGTTGATTACTCCTTGTAGTTGATGCTAGTTGGTTTATTTGGTGGAAGATCATATGTTCAGATCCTTTATGCATATTAATACTCCTCTGATTATGAACATGAATGTGCTTTGTGAGTAGTTACGTTTGTTCCTGAGGACATGGGAGAAGTCTAGCTATTAGTTGTCATGTGAATTTGGCATTCGTTCGATATTTTGATGAGATGTATGTTGTCTCTCCTCTAGTGGTGTTATGTGAACGTCGACTACATGACACTTCACCATTGTTTGGGTCTAGAGGAAGGCATTGGGAAGTAATAAGTAGATGATGGGTTGCTAGAGTGACAGAAGCTTAAACCCTAGTTTATGCGTTGCTTCGTAAGGGGCTGATTTGGATCCATATGTTTCATGCTATGGTTAGGTTTACCTTAATACTTCTTTTGTAGTTGCGGATGCTTGCAATAGGGGTTAATCATAAGTGGGATGTTTGTTCAATTAAGAACAGCACCCAAGCACCGGTCCACCCACATATCAAATTATCAAAGTACCGAACGTGAATCATATGAACGTGATGAAAACTAGCTTGACAATAATTCCCATGTGTCCTCGGGAGCGCTTTTCTCTATATAAGAGTTTGTCCAGGCTTGTCCTTTGCTACAAAAAGGATTGGGCCACTTTGCTGCACTTTATTTACACTTGTTACTTGTTACCCGTTACAACTTATCTTATCACAAAACTATCTGTTACCTATAATTTCAGTGCTTGCAGAGAATACCTTGCTGAAAACCGCTTATCATTTCCTTCTGCTCCTCGTTGGGTTCGACACTCTTACTTATCGAAAGGACTACGATAGATCCCCTATACTTGTGGGTCATCAGGTACCTCCAACGAGGGAAGGTTATGGGCGTGCGCTACCCTGGCCCGGTAAGCAGACATAACCTTGTGTGCCCGTTTGTTGTTATGCTACCTTTTCCCTGTTTGGGACCGTTTTTGCCACAACGGTGGCCGTTGATGCCTTTGGTAGGCACGGGGCACCCATGACTTAGCCCAGTGGGGAGTTGGTCAGAGTGGCCGGGAGAGTGTCATGGCAATGGGAGGGTTTCGTCGGAATGCCGTTGGTCCACCCGAATGGGATGACGAGGCCATGGATTCCGTGGTGTGGGTAAAGTGCGCTACCTCTGCAGAGTGTATTTAATCTATCGATAGTCGTGTCCTCGGTTACGGACATAGCTCGTGAGTAAGTCACACCATGGATCAACATTAATAAATAATCTTACACACTAAAAGTTTATTGTTGGCATTGGTTATGTGATGATTTATGGGATCATGAATATGATCGTGGTGGGTACCAAAGTGTTGGTTTCGTTTGTGATGCAGGTATGCTCACCGCTCGGTTACGAGTTAACCCGTCTGGTAAGAGAGTCCGAGTGACTCGGTGCACAAGTTGATTTCACCGCATCAGTAGTATGCTTTGCATTGCATTAACCTGATTAATGGCATGATATTGTTTGCCATTATGCTTATGTTTGTTGTGAGCTTGCAAGTACATTCAATGTACTGACCTGGCGTGTCATGCCAGATTTCAGGCAAGTCGTATTGGATCGGAGAGCTTCCAGTGTCTGGATCGTGTCCACATCGGTGTCCCTATGCTATGGAGTTCCACTTCGTCGGTGTTCCGCTGCCGCGTGGTTATCGTGATCGAGGCCCCTTCATGTTCATTAAATAATGTACATACTATTTAGCCGCACCGTGTGTGCCGCTTGGCCTCGCTACTTGATGTAATATCAGACCTATGTTTCCGCTAGCATCAATAAAGTGGTTGTTTTCTGTACCAAGTTGTTGTGTGTTGCGAGAAGACTTGATCTCTCGGCTGGCAATGCAAGGTAAACCAGTTGCTCTGAGCCGGGGTGCCACACTTCCTTCTGGCCTAGCACGGTTATGAACATATTTCTTTAAGACTCCCATGAACCTCTCGAAGGGGAACATATTGTGTAGAAATACAGGACCCAGAACGTTAATCTCTTCGCATAGGTGAACTAGGACGTGCATCATGATGTTGAAGAAGGATGGTGGGAACACCAACTTGAAACTGACAAGACATTGCACCAAATCATTCACTAACCTTGGTATGATTTCTGGATCGATTACCTTCTGAGAGATTGCATTGAGGAAAGCACATAGCTTCACAATGGCTAATCGAACGTTTTCCGGTAGAAGCCCCCTCAATGCAACTGGAAGCAGTTGCTTCATAATCACATGGCAATCATGAGACTTTAGGTTCTGGAACTTTTTCTCTTCCATATTTATTATTCCCTTTATATTCGACGAGAAGCCAGACAGTACCTTCATATTGAGAAGTCATTCAAAGAAGATTTCCTTCTCTTCTTTGGTAAGAGCGTAGCTGGCATGACCCTGATGTATGTCGTCTTTTCCGTGCATCCGTTGCTGGTCCTCCCGTGCCTCCGGTGTATCTTTTGTCTTCCCATACACACCTAAGAAGCCAAGCAGGGTCACGCAAAGATTCTTCGTCACGTGCATCACGTCGATTGTGGAGCGGACCTCTAGGTCTTTCCAATAGGGCGGGTCCAAAAATATAGATTTCTTCTTCCACATGGGTTCGTGTCTGTCAGTGTCATTCGGAACAGATTGTCCGCCAGGACTCTTTCCAAAGATTACCTTCAAATCCTTGACCATATCATGTACATCATCACCAGTACGGTGGCTAGGCTTCGTCCGGTGATCCGCCTCACCTTTGAAATGCTTGCCGTTCTTTCTTACGGGATGCCTACTCGGAAGAAATCGACGATGTCCCAGGTACACATTCTTCCTACAATTATCCAAATATATACTGTCGGTATCATCCAAACAGTATATACTGTCGGTATCATCCAAACAGTGCGTGCATGCGCGGTATCCCTTATTTGTCTGTCCTGAAAGGTTACTGAGAGCAGGCCAATCATTGATGGTCATGAACAGCAACGCCTTTAGGTCAAATTCTTCCTGTTTGTGCTCATCCCACGCACGTACACCTTTTCCATTCCACAGCTGTAAGAGTTCTTCAACTAATGGCCTTAGGTACACATCAATGTCGTTGTCGGGTTGCTTAGGGCCTTGGATGAGCACT
The DNA here is from genome assembly GCF_002575655.3 of Aegilops tauschii subsp. strangulata. Taxonomy (NCBI): domain Eukaryota; kingdom Viridiplantae; phylum Streptophyta; class Magnoliopsida; order Poales; family Poaceae; genus Aegilops; species Aegilops tauschii. Next base: position 54,234,852 of record NC_053039.3, read on the forward strand.
GGCATCATAATGAACTTCCGCTTCATGCACAACCAAGGAGGAAGGTTATACATACATAGAGTCACAGGCCAGGTGCTATGGTTGCTGCTCTGCTCCCCAAAAGGATTAATGCCATCTGCGCTTAGACCAAACCATACGTTCCTTGCGTCACCTGCAAATTCCTCCCTGTACTTTCTCTCAATTTTTCTACACTGTGACCCGTCAGCGGGTACTCTCAACTTCCCGTCTTTCTTACGGTCTTCTCTACGCCGTCACATCGCCTGGGCATGCTCTTTGTTTTGGAACAAACGTTTCAACCGTGGTATTATAGGAGCATACCACATCACCTTGGCAGGAATCTTCTTCCTGGGGTGCTCGCCCTCGACATCACCAGGGTCATCGCGGTTGGTCTTATAGCGCAATCCACTGCATACCGGGCACGCATTCAAATCCTCATACTCACCGCGGTAGAGGATGCAGTCATTAGGGAATGCATGTATCTTCTGCACCTCTAACCCTAGAGGGCAGACGGCCTTCTTTTCTTCATACGTACTCTCGGGCAATTCGTTGTCCTTTGGAAGCATCTTCTTTAACATTATCAGCAACTTTCCAAATCCCTTGTCAGATACACCATTCTCTGCCTTCCATTGAAGCAATTCCAGTGTGGTGGCCAGCTTTTTCTTGTCAGCTTCGCAATTTGGGTACAACAATTTCTTGTGATCCTCTAACATGCAATGCAACTTCTTCTTCTCCTTTTCACTTGTGCAGCTTCTCTTTGCATCGGCTATGGCCCGACCTAGATCATCAGCGGGCTCATCTGATGCCTCTTCTTCAGCTTCTTCCTGCATTGCTAGCTCAGCTTCTTCCTGCATTGTCGGCTCAGCTTCTTCCCCTATTATTGTACCATCATATGCAGGGAACCCATGGCCAGGATAGTTGTTGTCGTCCTCTTCTTCTTCATTGTCTTCCATCATAACCCCTCTTTCTCCATGCTGGGTCCAAACAATATAGTGAGGCATGAAACCGGACTCAAACAGGTGGATGTGAATGGTTTTTAACTTAGAGTAATTCTGATCCTTCTTACAGCCAGCACATGGACAAGACATAAAACCATCCGCACGCTTGTTTGCCTCAGCCACAAGCAGAAAAGTATGCATGCCATTAATGAACTGGGGAGAGCATCGGTCATCGTACATCCATTGCCGGCTCATCTTCATTACACAACACTGAAAAGACCAAATTAATACAAGTTCATACAACACATAAATGCAACATACAAATAACTCTCTAGCTAAAGCATTTAAATGCAACAACAAATGCGATCAAGATCGGAACTAAGGTAACAATTGATCCAACAACATAATTGTTGGGGAACGTAGTATTTCGAAAAATTTGCCTACGATCACACAAGATCTATCTAGGAGAAGCATAGCAAAGAGCGGGGAGAGTGTGTCTACGTACCCTCGTAGACCAAAAGCGAAGCGTTTCGTAACGCGGTTGATGTAGTCGAACGTCTTCGCGATCCAACCGATCCAAGTACCGAACGTACGGCACCTCCGCGATCAGCACACATTTAGCTCGGTGACGTCCCTCGAACTCTTGATCCAGTTGAGGCCGAGGGAGAGTTCCATCAGCACGACGGAGTGGTGATGGTGATGATGAAGTTACCGGCGCAGGGCTTTGCCTAAGCACTACGATGATATGACCGAGGTGTGTAACTGTTGAGGGGGGCACCGGACACGGCTAAAAGTTCAACTTGTGTTGTGCCTTTGGGGTGCCTGTCAGTGTACAAAAGGAGGGGCGCACTTTTGTACCCCTTTACCTATGCACCGGCAGTCGGAGCCGCGCCCACGGTCACACCAAGCAGAACAGGGGAGGTGAGCCAAGGTAAGACCGAAGCCCAAGACAACCAGAGCAACGCCAAGGCCAAGACGACAAAGAGCAGAGGGACGAAGCAGGTTCCCCCGGCAAGACCCTTGCCGGGGTAGCCTCAGCAGCCCCGGCAAGACCCTTGCCGGTGCAGCTCGCCCCACACCAACAGAGCGAGCCACCCTTGAGCCCACGGTCTCCAACATCACGTTAGGCCAGGGCTCGGGAGGCACCTCCGTGGTGGAATGCAGATCTTTGTGAAGACAAGGAACACCCAAGATCAGATGACGATTAGAAGACGACGACCCTCGGCAAGATCCTTGCCGAGGAAGGCCACCAGACCCCCGGCAAGGTCCTTGTCGGGGACAACAGCGCGCCACGGCAAGACCCTTGCCGGGCCACCCGGCAAGGCCCTCGCCAAAGACGACAGCAGGGCCACTGCCAGGCCCGCACCAACCAAGTCTCCACCGCCGTTCGCATGTAGCTGCCAGCCCAAACCAGCTGGGCAGGCACCTGCGTGGCAACATGCAGCTCCCAGGCCAACTCACCAGGCGCCTGCGTGGCGGCATGCTGATCTTCGTGAAGACCCTACCACCGCACCACCTCAGTTGCCTGCCTGCCTACATGGCGCCGCACACATCGCTGGCCAGGGCGCGTGTCGATGCGAGGAGGAGCGGCGACGGACGGGACGGGCCTCGCCCCCGTCCCCGATAAAGCTAGGGGACACCTCAGCTACGCATTAAATGCGTCTTGTCCTGTAATACGAGCGATAAGCTCGCAATACTGTACGCCTTTCCACCTCCTGTATGCCACTGTGGCAGCCCCTTTCGTCTATAAAAGGAGGACCATGGCATACTGGAGAAGGATTCGGCTTTTCCAAACCACGCACTGACCACAGCTAGTTCGGGAGCTCAAGAACTCTCTGAAATACACCCACCAAAGCAAGACTAGGGTTTTACGCATCATCATGGCCCGAACCTGGGTAAACGATCCTCGTGCTGGCTACTGATCCTGCTCTTCTTGCAACCCCGCGCCCCGGCAACCGTAGTAGGGATTCTTGTGATCCCATAGGTGTCGTTTCCCCGACATCTTTGGCGCCCCAGGTAGGGGGCGCGCGATTGTGAGAATCTGGTCTAGTAGCTAGCCTAGCAGTTCTTCGTCGCCATGGCTCCCAAGGAGGGGACGGCTATGAGAAAAGGGCACCGCCTGCAAACGCGAAGGACGCCAGCGCGGCGACAGAAAAGCTAAGTCATTTAGAGCCTTGAGTTATTTCCTCTTATACATAAGGTTATCGTCCTCGGAGATCTTGCCTATGTATGGAAAACCTGCACGCGAAGGGGCCTTTCCGCAATTGGCAACACCCTTGTTCTGTTTCGAGTCCGCTCAACAGCTCAAAGCGGCCGCGTCGAGAGTGGCGGGGTAGCCTTCCACACCTGGCAACGCTCCCGACTCTGACTTGAGTCAAGCTCGACAGTTTGGGCGGCTGCGCTAAGGGCGGTAAGGTGGTTCGCCCGGCAGCAAGCACACCCGACAGGCCAATGGGGATCCGTCCCCAAGACGCCGCCCTGGGTTTACGCACTGGCAAACCTACCCAGTTAACGTAGGGTGGACATACAAAAGGAAAGTTGAATAGGAAAATAACATGCATGATACTAAAAGTGTTGCAGAGTTATATTGCATCGAACTGTTGCTGCGGTTCTAACTAGAGATAGCGATTGTCTTGGTTGTGAACCTACAGCGGCGATAAAAGAACGGGGTGCCTAATCCTGGCGCTGGCCCTCCACCCTCTGGATTTCGCCGACTCGGCTGATGATGGGCTTGATGCGCTCCCTGAGCGGCGTGAGGTCAGTACCCTCCGGCAAGCTCTCCAGCACGGCGTCGAAGTCGAGGTCGGGGTACCAGTGCGCCACCTTGGTGAGAACCTTGGTCATGGCACCCTGGCAAAGCCTCTGGGACTCGTCGGCCAGTGAGGCCGCCCGGTTGGCGTGAAGCCGCTCCGAAGCGCCGACGACCTTCTCAAAGAACATGGTCAGGCTGCAATTGGCGCTCACGCTCAGCTCCGGGGCATACCTCACGTCCGGCATCCCCATGGTGGTCAGCTGTGCGGCGGCCTTGTTGGCAACGGTGGCAAGGCGGTTGAGCTAGCGGTTCTCGCCCTCCATGTCATCCATGAAGTTGAGGGCCTCGTTGTTTCGCAACTACTTCTCGGTCTCCAGCTCCTTGGCCAGGATCCCCTCCCGGGTTTTGGCCTCCGCGAGCATCCCCTCGAGGCCCTCCAGCTTCAGCGTGAGGTCCTTGACGGACTTGTTGGCCTCGGAGAGCTCCCCGGCCCTGCTGACGCCCGCACCCTACGCCTCCGTCAGGGCGCTGTTGAGCGTGTCCTTCTCCTGGGACAGCTTCAGGGCCTGCTCCTTCAGCCCGTCCCGCTCCGCCTCCAGCTCCTTCACCTTGTCGGCGTGAACCTGGGCCTGGGCATTGAGCGCCTTTTTGTACCTCTGCTCTAGCTCACTGGTCCGCTGCAAGGCAAGCTTCTCCATCTCTTCGTCCTTACCGCGGAGCGTGGCGGCAAGCTTCTCCTCGCGCGCGGCGAGGTCCTCCTCCTGGGAGTTCAGCGCGGCCTCGTGCTGGGTCCAGGCAGCTTCCGCGGCCGCGGCCAAGTTCCTCGCCATCTCTTGGGCTTTCTCAATGTCGGCGAGCTTCATGGTGAGCTCCACGTCGTGCTTGGCCAGCTCGCCCTGGGCAGCCTTCAGCTCCTTGTGAGCCTCGCAGAACCAGTCCTGCGCCTCGGCAACGCGCTTCTGGAGGTCCGCCTCCGCCTTCTCCACCATCGCCGTCTTGGACTTAGGCTTGTCCAGGCGGGCGCGGTGGAGTGCCTGGAGCTTCCAGAAGCTGGCGCCCATGGCGTGGAGGAGCCGCTCTTCCTGCGAGCCATCGCCACCAACGCCCGGCTCGTCGACGACCACAAGCCCGGCGGTGGCAAGCACTTCGTCGTCGAACACCTCTCCCTCGACGGGCGTCCTGGTGCTCGACACGCCTGGAAGGTGGACGAACAAGTCGTCACTCACCCTCAGGTACTTTCCGGAGCCGGAAGTAGCAGAGGGGGAAGGCTGGTCATCAGCCACCTCCTCCTCCTCCTCGGCAGCGGCCTTGCCGGCCTCCCCGACAGATCCTGTGCCGGTCTCCTCAGCAGTGGCCTTGCCGGCTTCCCCGGCAGGCCCCTTGGCGGCATCCTCGGCAGTGCCCTCGGCGGCGATCTTCTCGGCGTCCGCCTCGGCGGCCTTGGCGGCGTCCCCGGCAGCGCCCTTGACAGCCTCCTCGGCGGAGATCCTCTCGGCGTCCGCCTCGGTGGTCTTGGCGATGTCCTCGACGATGGCATCCACGTCCTCTGGGTTCGCCCAGGAGGAGTCTGGACACCAAAGAGGGGAGTAAGGCAAGGCCAAGGCCAAGGAGCAAGAAAGAGAAAGGAACATGGACGAACGGCGAACGACTTACCAGTGTCAGGCTAGGAAACGGAAGTCCCCTCCCCGCCAACATTTGGCGTCGAGGCAAAGCCGCCGCCGCCCAAGTTCTCCTCCTCCTCCTCCATGTGCGTGGGCTCCGTGCTTGGCGCCCTTGTCGGGGACGCCCCTCGGGGCGGCGTGGTCGATGGGGGCGGTGTGTTGGGAGTAGCCCTCTGCGGCTCCTCCCGCTACTGCTCTCCTCCTGCATACCTGGCGAGGTCAGCACCAAAGTGTCGTGCCCTTGACACATGTCGACGAGGGAAGAGTGATGAACTTACGCTAGGGGCTATACCAGGGGCTGCTGTCTGGGCTGGTCAACACCACCAGTGGCGCCCTCGAGGTACCAGCTGGCGGCTGGCCACCTGCCGAGACCTTGCCCCTCTTCACTCTCTGGGCCAGCGTCTCCACGTCCTTGTAAAGACGAAGACAAGTCAAGACAAACAACACAGATTGAAGAGGCAGAGATGACGGGAAGGAGCCAGATACTTACTCGTCATCCGCCTCCTCCTCTGCTGTTTTCCTCTTCCTCCGCGGGCTGAGGGATCCGTAGTCAAAAGTGACCTCTACGTTGGTGTCTGCCGGAGGAGGAGAGGAGGGCGGAGTCTACGTGCACCTGGGCGGAGAAGAAGCAGATGCCTTCTTCCTCGCTGTCGCGGCCTTCACCACCTTCTTCGTCGCCGCGGCCCTCGTCTGACGCGCGGCCTCCTCCGAGGACTTCGGCCGCCGTGCGCCCCTGACGGGCCGCACCGGCTCGCCGGAGGTGGCCCGCCGCAGGACTCACCCTCTCCGCGTGGCCGGAGGGTCAACGGTCCCGGCCTCCTCCGACGATGACTCGTCGGCCGCTTCCTCAACCAGAGGAGCCTCGGTGCCGGCGTTGCTGGCTCCCCCGGCGGCCGCCGCCCACCGGGCAAGCTCCTCCTCCTCCGCGGCCGTCGCGGCCTTATCCTCCACACCGCCAGTGTTGCCGGCCTCCTCGGCAAGCTGTGCCTCCCTCGCCCTGGTGGCGATGTAGTCCAGTTCCGCCTAGGTGGTGTCCTGGACGAGCAGCCGCTCGGCATCGGCATTGATGTACCCCTCATGCAGAGTGTCAAAAAACTGCTGCACCTCGGCGTCCTCCGGCTCCTTCCAGCTCGGTCAGGGCCATGCGCGTTGCAGTCCGGCATCATGGCGATGATATCGGACCGGCGCGAGTTGTTGCATAACGGGACCATCCCCGTGGGCAGCTTGAACAAAGGCCCCTTGAGGACCTTGCCGGCCTTCGCGGCGGCCCTCACAACCTTGCCGGTCCGCTCGACCTCGCCGCCGCGGCCCACATCGAGCTGGAAGAGCCGCTGGCAGAAATGGGCATGTCCCATCACTGTGAAGTTGTGGTCGAGGCCGGGGCGAAACCGCATCATGTCGGCGGGGTTCGTGAAGAGCCAGGCCGGCCTCCCCTTGTTGTGCAGTGGAGCGATCCGGCGGCGGATGAAGTCCGGCCTGATCATCTCAAGGGTGAGCCCGGCCTCGGTAAGCCGAAGGATCCTGGTGGTGGCGACCGTGAGCTTCTCGTCGTCATCATCGACGTCGCTCCAATCGCTTCTGCGGACCGGCGGCGCCCGACAAACTTCGCAGAATGCCGGCGGGTCTTTCTCCTCGATCCAGCACCACTGGCCCCGCCATTCTTCCCACCTCTCCTTCATGGCGCCATCCGGGTACGCTCCCATGGATCTTGGGATCCAGGCGATGCAACCCGAAATGGCGCCTCCCGTCCGGATCCGAGGGAAGAAGTAATGGCGGAAGAGCGCCGTGTTGGGGTGCACTCCGGTGAACCCCTCGCAGAGGTGCGCGAAAAGGGCCATGCACGCCACCGCGTTCGGAGTAAAATCCAGGAGGCGGAAGCCAAAAGTGTGCATGATGTCGCTGAAGAAATCGGAGAAGGGAGGACAAAGCCCGCAGGAAAAGTAGTCAACAAAGAAGGGGTACCGATTTGGGGCAGCCTCGGCGCAGTTGGCGGGGATGACGCGCGTGGCTGGATGCCCCGACTTCTCTCCCCCCGTCTTCACCCCCCACAGAGGCCTGAAGGATTCCCGGAGCTCGAACACGTCGACTGTCGAGGCGAAGAAGGCGGACTGCATCCGCTGCACCGCCAGCGCACTCTCCGGCGGCTCCGCCGCTCAGACATTCTTAGCCACACCCTTGCCTTTGACGGATTTCGGCGCCATGGCAGCTGGGAGAGAAGGGCAAAGTAGAGGGTGGCGAGAACGCAACGGCGCCGAGCGAGAGCGAAGCTTTGGGAAGAAGAGGAAGACAAGCGGAGGCTTCCGAGATTGGGATTGCGCGAAGGGTAAAAGGAATAGTTCGCCCACGGTTTCCCCTTTTTATGGGGAAGGTGCGGGTCACGCTGCCCATTTACTACGATGTGACGCATGCGGCGGGAACCGCCCCACGCATGCCGCCCACGTCACGCGCACCCCTCCACGCCACGCCGCGCCGTGCGCGGGTCATGGGAAGCGAAGCGCGCGAAGAGTTTTACCGCGGTAAAAACCGCCCCGCCTGCCCGCGCACCGTTTTGGGCCTGGCCCAACAACGTGTCGTGCTTATGTGTGGCCCAGGCCTGGGGGCTCCTGTCGGTGTACAAAAGGAGGGGCGCACTTTTGTACCCGTTTACCTGTGCACGGGCAGTCGGAGTCGCGCCCACGGTCACACCAAGTAGAACAGGGGAGGTGAGCCAAGGTAAGACCGAAGCCCAAGACAACCAGAGCAACGCCAAGGCCAAGACGACAAAGAGCAGAGGGACGAAGCAGGTTCCCCCGGCAAGACCCTTGCTGGGGTAGCCTCAGCGGCCCCGGCAAGACCCTTGCCGGGGCAGCTCGCCCCACACCAACAGAGCGAGCCACCCTTGAGCCAACGGTCTCCAACATCACGTTAGGCCAGGGCTCGGGAGGCACCTCCATGGTGGAATACAGGTCTTTGTGAAGACAAGGAACACCCAAGATGAGATGAGGATTAGAAGACGACGATCCTCGGCAAGATTCTTGCCAAGGAAGGCCACCAGACCCCCGGCAAGGTCCTTGCCGGGGACAACAGCGCGCCATGCCAAGACCCTTGCCGGGCCACCCGGCAAGGCCCTCGCCAAAGACGACAGCAGGGCCACTGCCAGGCCCGCACCAACCAAGTCTCCACCGCCGTTCGCATGCAGCTGCCAGCCCAAACCAGCTGGGCGGGCACCTGCGTGGCAACATGCAGCTCCCAAGCCAACTCACCAGGCACCTGTGTGGCGGCATGCAGATCTTCGTGAAGACCCTACCACCGCGCCACCTCAGCTGTCTGCCTACCTACATGGCGCCACACACATCGCTGGCCAGGGCGCGTGTCGAAGCGAGGAGGAGCGGCGACGGACGGGACGGGCCTCGCCCCCGTCCCCGATAAAGCTAGGGGACACCTCAGCTACGCATTAAATGCGTCTTGTCCTATAATACGAGCGATAAGCTTGCAATACTGTACGCCTTTCCACCTCCTGTATGCCACTGTGGCAGCCCCTTTCGTCTACAAAAGGAGGCCCATGGCATACTTGAGAAGGATTCGGCTTTTCCAAACCACGCACTCACCACAGCTAGTTCGGGAGCTCAAGAACTCTCTGAAATACACCCACGAAAGCAGGACTAGGGTTTTACGCATCCTCGCGGCCCGAACCTGGGTAAACGATCCTCGTGCTGGCTACTGATCCTGCTCTTCTTGCAACCCCGCGCCCCGGCAACCGTAGTAGGGATTCTTGTGATCCCATAGGTGTCGTTTCCCCGACAGTGCCCCCCTGCCCTGTATATAAAGGAGGCGAGGAGGACGCCGGCCAACAAGGGGCATGCCAGGGAGAGGGGAGTCCTACTAGGACTCCAGTCCTAGTAGGATTCGGCCCACCCTTTTTTTTGCTTCTACCGGAGGGGGAAAAGGGGAATGAGAGGGCGTAGGAGAAGGAAAGGGGGTGGCATCCCCTTCCCAAGTCCAATTCGACCTCCTCCCTTGTGGGGGGCGCACCAGCCCCTTGTGGGCTGGTTATCCTCCTCCTATGGCCCATAAGGCCCATATCTTTCCCCGGGGGGTTCCGGTAACCTCCCGGTACTCCGGAAAAATGCCCGAATCACTCAGAACCATTCCGATGTCCGAATGCAACCTTCCAATATATGAATCTTTACCTCTCGACCATTTGAAGACTCCTCGTCATGTCCGTGATCTCATCCGGGACTCCGAACAAACTTCGGTACATCAAATCACATAACTCATAATACAAATCGTCATCGAACGTTAAATGTGCCGACCCTACGGGTTCGAGAAGTATGTAGACATGACCGAGACACATCTCCGGTCAATAACCAATAGCGGAAATTGGATGCTCATATTGGCTGCTACATATTCTACGAAGATCTTTATCGGTCAAACCGCATAACAACATACGTTATTCCCTTTGTCATCGGTATGTTACTTGCCCGAGATTCGATCATCGGTATCATCATACCTAGTTCAATCTCGTTACCGGCAAGTCTCTTTACTCATTCTGTAATGCATCATTCCGTAACTAACTCATTAGTCACATTGCTTGCAAGGCTTATAGTGATGTGCATTACCGAGAGGGCCCAGAGATACCTCTCCGATACACGGAATGACAAATCCTAATCTCAATCTATGCTAACCCAACAAACACCTTCGGAGACACCTGTAGAGCATCTTTATAATCACCCAGTTATATTGTGACGTTTGTTAGCACACAAGGTGCTCCTCCGGTATTCGGGAGTTGCATAATCTCATAGTCAGAGGAACATGTATAAGTCATGAAGAAAGAAATAGCAATAAAACTCAAAGATCATAATGCTAAGCTAACGGATGGGTCTTGTCCATCACATCATTCTCTAATGATGTGATCCCATTCATCAAATGACAACACATGTCTACCGTCAGGAAACATAACCATCTTTGATTAACGAGCTAGTCAAGTAGAAGCATACTAGAGACACTCTATTTTGTCTATGTATTCACACATGTACTAAGTTTCCGGTTAATACAATTCTAGCATGAATAATAAACATTTATCATGATATAAGGAAACATAAATAACAACTTTATTATTGCCTCTAGGGCATATTTCCTTGAGTCTCCCACTTGCACTAGAGTCAATAATCTAGTTCACATCGCCATGTGATTTAACACCAATAGTTCACATCACCATGTGATTAGTTCACATCGCCATGTGACTAATACCCAAAGATCTTACTAGAGTCAATAATCTAGTTCACATCGCTATGTGATTAACACCCAAAGAGTACTAAGGTGTGATCATGTTTTGCTTGTGAGAGAAGCTTAGTCAATGGGTCTGTCACATTCAGAGCCGTATGTATTTTGCAACTATTCTATGTCTACAATGCTCTGCATGGAGATACTCTAGCTAATTGCTCCCACTTTCAATATGTATCCAGATTGAGACTCAGAGTCATCGTGATTGGTGTAAAAGCTTGCATCGGCGTAACTCTTTACGACGAACTCTTTATCACCTCCATAACCAAGAAATATCTCCTTAGTCTTCTAAGGATAATTTTGACCACTGTCAAGTGATCCACACCTAGATCAATATCGTACCCCCTTGCCAAACTCATGGCAAGGTACACAAAAATTTGGGTACACAGCATAGCATACATTATAGAACCTATGGCTGAGGCATAGGGAATGACTTTCATTCTCTTTCTATTTTCTGTCGTGGTCGTGTTTTGAGTCTTACTCAACTTTACACCTTGCAATATAGGCAAGAACTCCTTCTTTGACTATTCCATTTTGAACTACAAAAATCTTCTCAAGGTATGTACTCATTGAAAAATCTTATCAAGCGTCTTGATCTATCTCTATAGATCTTGATGCCCAATATGTAAGCAGCTTCACCGAGGTCTTTCTTTGAAAAAATCCTTTCAAACACTCCTTTATGCTTTCCAGAAAATTCTACATCATTTCCGATCAACAATATGTCATTCACATATACTTATCAGAAAGTCTGTAGTGCTCCCACTCACTTTCTTGTAAATACAAGCTTCACCGCAAGTCTGTATAAAACTATATGCTTTGATCAACTTATCAAAGCATATATTCCAACGCCGAGATTCTTGCACCAGTCCATAGATGGATCGCTGGAGCTTGCACTCTTTGCTAGCACCTTTAGGATTGACAAAACCTTCTTGTTGCATCATATACAACTCTTCTTTAAGAAATCGATTAAGGAATGTAGTTTTGACATCCATTTGCTAGATTTCATAAAATGTGGCAATTGCTAACATGATTCGGACAGACTTAAGCATCGCTACGAGTGAGAAAATCTTATGGTAGTCAACACCTTGAACTTGTCGAAAACTTTTTGCGACAATTCGAGCTTTGTAGATACTAACACTACTATCACCATCCGTCTTCCTCTTGAAGATCCATTTATTCTCAATGGCTCGCCGATCATCGGGAAAGTCAATCAAAGTCCATACTTTGTTCTCATACATGGATCCCATCTCAGATTTCATGACCTCAAGCCATTTCGCGGAATCTGGGCTCATCATCGCTTCCTCATAGTTCGTAGGTTTGTCATGGTCCAGTAACATGACCTCCAGAACAGGATTATCGTACCACTTTGGTGCGGATCTGTCAGGACCCCGATCCTAAGTCACACCGATCTAGCATGTAACACATCATATCACTTTGCGGCCTCACGCACGGTATTCCCACGGGTGCCACCTTACCTGGCCCTGGACCGTTTCCGCCTTTTGGCTCACGTATATGATAGTGTCGCTAGCATCCATATGACAAAGAACCCAGGCCGACATGACTAGTCATAAATCCAAAGTGGCACTAACTTATAGGGACAGGCAAACATGACCTAGCAACGAACGTGTCGGTCATCAGCGAGTGAATCCGGGCTATAGCAGCTGGGCTAACAGGACTTTGGTAGACACCGCGTGACATTTCCCCGAAGGGACAGACACAGGAACAAAGAAGGACACATGCCGGCCAGCCTAAGTGTTCCGGAGCAGTAGCAAGCTACCATGGCTCGGTGGAAGCACTAGGAGACATTTCCCGGTAAGAGAGGCTACCAAGGATAAACAACTAGGTTGTCGGATCCCACACATACCAAGCATTTCAAATCATACACACAAATATGCTCGATATGTGCAAATACAACATGGCATCACAACAAAACTCTACAACTCAAAGTATTTATTCATTAGGCTTCGAGGAGCCAAGTATTACAAACATGGGTCTCATGACCCAACATACAGAGCATACAAACAACAAGCGGAAGCATAAACATGTCTGAGTACAGAAAACTACAAATGGAAAAGGCCGAGAAGCCTGACTATCTACAAGACCCTCCCAAGGGTACAGGATCGTAGCTGAGGTAACAAGCTAAACGTCGAAGTCCACGCGGAACTACTAGTGAGACTGAAGTCTCTCTGTAAATCATAAATTAAGCAAACGTGAGTACAAATGTACCCAGCAAGACTTACATCAGAACTAGCTACATATGCATCAGTATCAACAAAGGGGTGGTGGAGTTTAACTGCAGCAAGCCAGCTTTGACTCGGTGGCTATCCTGAACTACGACTGCTGGTAACTCTTTTGAGGTGGCGCACACGAGTCCACATATTCACCATATCAATACACCACTATGGATCCGCTCCTGTCTCCCTACGAGAACGCCATCCATAGCACTCACGCTTATCTTGCACGTTTTGGAGTATCCACTTTCACTTGTCTATGAACTGTACAGGCAACCCAGAAGTCCTTTATCGCGGACGAGGCTATTCGAATATATGATGTTAACCCTGCAGGGGGTACTTCTTCACACACGCTCTCGCCACTTACCACCATGTACACGTTGTGTAGCTCGGTAACCTTCAAGCGGAAGCCTGGCGAGGGAGTCGGCCACGACCTGACTAACCACACAAGTCTCTAGTCCAGGTTTATCGCCTATTCGGGTTCCATCCGCAAGGAGATCCGGCCGGGGTGTCGTTCACGGCCCCAAACGATGTGAGAAGGGTTCCCAAGCCCACCAAACGGGCGACGCTTGGTACACCGTGCCACTGCACCTAGTCTGTCCCAAGCCCACCTGTACCGGGTGCCACTTGGTAGACTACTAGCACTACCTACAAACACAAGAAACTAGTTGCAACCCCTGGACAGAGATCAGGTTGATTAATAAGTCGAGAGGGGCACTTAAGCATTCCAATGCGTGGTAGTAACTGTTCATGGATCACAAACACAGAACTTGGTTCCTGAGGGCAGTTTCAATGAGACAACCCACCATGTACTCCTACATGGCCTCTCATCGCTACCTTTACCAAATCGTGTTCACACACTTAGCTCTCAACAGTAGGACATGTTCACCACATTCCAAATCATCCCTGATGAATCAGACCTGACTCAACTCTAAGCAGTAGTAGGCATGACAACAAGCATGAATGAGTAGGCACGTCAGGGCTCAAACAACTCCTACTCATGCTAGTGGGTTTCATCTATTTACTGTGGCAATGACAGGTCATGTAGAGGAAAGGGGTTCAACTACCGCAGCATGTAACAGTTGAATTGTTGTTATCCTAATGCAGTAAAAGAGAGCAGAAGCGAGAGAGTGGGATTGTATCGGAATGAACAAGGGGGTTTTGCTTGCCTGGCACTTCTGAAGATAGTATAGTTCTTCATCGGTGTCATAGATCTCATCGTCGGAACCACGTCTACTGAGAGGGGACAAAAACCGGCAACACAGAAGGAACACAATCAATGCAATGCAACAATATGATGCATGATCATGACATGGCAATATGCTGTGGTTTCAGCTAATGCAACTAGCAACAATTTAAATGAAGTTGGTTTGAATACTAGATTCAAAATCAAACTCCACATAAGGCATTTCAAATGCCATTAATTCAAATTGTCATATATAGTAGCTTTAAGTTGCTCAAACATGAATTAAAATGCCATAAACAGATTCTTTGGATTTTTCTGATAATTTTTCATATATAACTTATTTCAATCTGAGCTACGGTTGAATTTTTATGATTTTTAGAGGTTTAGGATATTTTTTGAAATAAATAAATCATTTAAGATTTATTTAGATTCCAGAAAATAATTACTACGTCAGCATTGCGCAAGGCTGATGTCAGCAGGTCAACTGGGTCGGCTAGGTCAAACCTGACCAGTGGGACCCACGTGTCAATGGCTAACTAAACTAACCTAGTTTAATTAGCACTAACCTAGGTTAAACTAACTAAGTTTAAATCTAAACTAGTTTAATTAGCCGGGCGGGGCCCGCATATCATGGATCTGGGGAGGTTAAACCCCTGGTTAAATAAAGTCAAACCTGCCGGCGTTAAGCCGCCGGCAAGGTCAGCGGCGGCCGCGGGCTTCGGAAAAGCTCCACAGAGCACGGCTGGATGCGCTGGAGGCGGCTCTAGGACGCTAGTGGCGCGGCGCATCGGATGGTGGTGGTCTCTGGCCTAGAATGGCCTGTAGCGTCGCCGGTGACGACCACAACGGCGGTCGGAGCTCGAGCGAGCTCGGGGTCAGGGTCGGGGCTACGGCGTGCAAAAGGACGAACTAAAGCTCCCGCGAGGCTCTACGTGTTGCTGCGAAGCGTTTGGACACACTGGCGTGACCAAATGGTCGCCGGAGCTACGCCGGCGACAAGCTCGGGCGGCGGTGGTTCTCGGTCTTGATGAACGCGACGGCTAGAGGATAAGAAAGATGCAGGAAAGAGAGGGGAAATGCGGCGGAAGCAGGAGGTGGCTCGGGCGTGTGGCCGCGCGCGTCGGGCGTGTGGCCGCGCGCGTCGGGCGTGTGGCCGCGCGCGTCGGGCGTGTGGCCGCGCGCGTCGGGCGCGTGCCCCTGTCCTCCTGGCGTGAGGAAGGGGATGACTGGCAGGGGCCAGTGGACTGGGTCGGCTTGCTGGGCCACAGGTGAGCGCCAGGTAAGGTTTCCCTCTTTTCTGTTTTTGTTTTTCTATTTGTGTTATTTTGTTTTGATTTAGTTCAAAGACCAAACTATTTTTATAATCTCTGAAACCTTTTTGTGGGCACTCTCTGAATTATTCCAGTGGCCCTCACCAAGTTTCAGAATTATTGGAGCCACTAAATATTTTATAGGGATTAATAGCTCCAATTCAATACATTAAGGTTTAATTCAAAAATCCAAAAATGTCCTAGAAAAGTGTGCACCATTTTTTGCAGAGGTTCTGGACCAAAACAAAAATGATGAACATTTATGAAGGGCATTTCAGGTCATTGAAAATATTTTTAGGTTGAACCTATTTGAATTCCATTTGGTGCTAGGGTTTGGAACAGCCCCAATTCAAGTTTAATTGAAACTTAAATATGATGCAACACAAGATGCTAGCACTAAGCATTACTAGAACTAGGGATGTGACAACTCACCCCCACTAAACAAGAATCTCGTCCCGAGATTCAAGACGTAGGGTAAGAAGACAGAGGGGACACAGTGCTAACACGATTTTCATGATCCAATTTCCCTTCTCGAAGATATTGATTCAATGCTTAAAATTGATCTTTGACGTCTTTGCTTTGAGAACTCCATCGAACATGACAACGAGAAGGGAGGGAAAACTCTAGAAGAATCGATCTTCTCGAAGATTGAGCACTCGGGATCAACTCATGGAGTGAGACATTGAAACATTCTTCGAGCTGAGACACAAAACATACCTCCAGAGGGATGGAGTGAAACAGATGACGAAGGTTCAAATTGGTAAGCAACCATTCCACGCTTGAGTAAGATGGTGCATGGTTTCAAAGTAGCGAGGAGATAATTGCCATGATTCCATAATGGGACACCTCGGGGGAGGCGACTCGTAGAATTATTCCCTTAAGTTGCAAAAAGAATTACTTTTGATCCATAGATCATTGAAACTCTTCATACCAGCATGAGGCAATTCACAATTGATCGTTTGAAGGAATTCGAAAGAATGTCATACCCAGCTTGGAACGGAAACTACGGTTATAGAACAACTCAGCAAAAGGAAGGCACATTCCAGTTGATACCAAGGATATAACCTAGTGTTTGGGCGTGCTCTCAAGAACTTGAGCATTTCCATATTCATCAGGGTCTTACCAACATCCGTCACTACCAAAAAAAGACATATCCGTGACATTTTGGGCCAAACAAAATTTTTTTCTGTCATACTTATGACACTTCTATGACGATAATTGTGACAAAACACGGTATCATCATAGATGTGGTGTGGTCCTACTTCTATGACAAAAAATCATGACAGAAAATGGGCTTTTCGTCCTGGGCGGGCCGGAGACGCAGCTGCATGACATTCTTTGGGCCGTCCATGACAGAAAAAACCGTGGTAGAAGCAAGGGCACGGAAAATATCGGGGAGTCCCCGGTTACGGTGGGTGGTCGGGGGCCGAGCGATGCGCGTTTCTCTCGTACGTACGCGTGTGTGTGCGAGGCATTGGGCTCTAACTGAACCCGAGCGAGGCGTTGGGCTCTAACTCAACCCGAGCGATTGCACTGCAGGCTACGCGTTACTGAACCCGAGCGAACGATCGATGGCTGTTAACTGAACCCGATCGAGCGATTCCTTCGCTACTGCTGCTAACTGAAGCCGACCGATGCTGCCTCTGGATGAACAGTGAGCGTTCCGGGGGGGTTGGATGAACAGTTCCCGGTGGGGGTGGATGAACAGGACCCTGTGGTGTTGCCTCTGGATGAACAGTACCCTGATCGATCGAGCCGGTTGGGGCTGGATGAACATGACCCCGTGGAGGGTTGGATGAACAGGACCACCCCATGGAGGGCAGGATGAACAATAGACGGTGAAGGGAAGGATGAACAGTAGCCGGTGGAGGGGTGGTTGAACAGGAGCCCGTGGAGAGGGCTGGTTGAACAGTAGCCGGTGGAGTAGCGCGCGGTGGAGGCTGGATGAACAGGAGCCCGTGGATGAACAGTCGCAGGTGGAGGCTGGAGGAGGTCGACGGTGGATGAACAGTAGCCCATGGAGGCTGGAGGGGCTCGACGGTGGAGATGAACAGTATCCCGTGGAGTCCTGTTTTGCGGTACGCCACACCCCTTCGATGAACAGGACCCCCGTTTCGACCGTAGCGCCCCAACACAAGTCCGTTTCCTCCGTTTTGCGGTACGCCACACCCCTCCCGATCAACAGGATCCCCGTTTCGACCGTAGGAGGTCCATTTCCTCCGTTTTGCGGTACGCCAGACCCCTCCCAATGAACAGGATCCCATTTCGAACGTGGCCGGTCGAACACAAGGCCGTTTCCTCCGTTCTGTGGTACGTCAGGCCTCATTTCCATCGGCTGTTCTGTCCAAGCCCTCCCGATGAACACGACGACGCATTCCGTTCCGACCCAGCCGGTTGGCTCCCCATGAACACGACGATGACGTTGTTTCTCCGTTCCAACCCAGCCATGTACACGAGCCCTGGTCGTACGTATGCGCGAGTAGGCGTTCGAGACCCTGCCCGTTGATACGTCTCCAACGTATCTATAATTTATGAAGTATTCATGCTATTATACTATCCTTCTAGGATGTTTTATATGCATTTATATGATATTTTATATGATTTTTGGGACTAACCTATTAACCTAGAGCCCAGTGTCAGTTTCTGTTTTCTCCTTGTTTTAGAGTATCGCAGAATAGGAAAACCAAACGGAGTCCAATTGACCTGAAACTGGACGGAGCCTGTTTTTGGACCAGAAGAAGACCACGGAGTATCGGAGTTGGGCCAGAAGAGTGCCGGGCTGCCCATGAGGGTGGGGGCGCGCCCACCCCCTGGGGCGCACCCCCCTGCCTCGTGGATAGCCTGGAAACACCCCTGACGTGAAATCAACGCCAACACCTCTCATATATACCCAAACTTCCAGAAAGAAACCTAGATCAGAAGTTCCGCCGCCGCAAGCCTCTGTAGCCACGAGAAATCAATCTAGGCCCTCTCTGGCACCCTGCCGGAGGGGGCCATCATCACCGGAGGCCATGGAGGAGGATCCCGAAGGGGCCATCATCGCCATGAAGGCCAAGATCCAGAGGGAGAACCTCTCCCCATCTAGGCGGGAGGCCATGGAGGAGGAAGCACAAGGGGGAGAACCTCTCCTCCTCTCTCTTGGTGGCACCGGAGTGCCATTGAGAGGGGAATCATCGCCACGATGATCGTCTTCATTAACATCACCATCATCATCACCATCCTCATCTCTTTTACACGGTCCACTCTCCCTCACCCCGCTGTAATCCCTACTTGAACATGGTGCTTTATGCCACATATTATGATCCAATGATGTCTTGCCATCCTATGATGTTTTGAGTAGATATCCTTTGTCTTTGGGTTGATTGATGATCTAGATTGGTACGAGTTGTATGCTTCGACCAGGTGGGTCCCGACTGTCACGCACTTCCTTGCCTGCGAAGATGTAGCTGGTGGGTCCCAGTAGGGGGGCGAATCATTTTTTTTTGCCGAACGCACTTCCTTGCATGCAAAGATGTAGCTGGTAGGTCCCAGCTGTTAGGGGGAAATGTTTTTTTCGCGAAATACAGTTGCCCGTCCGGTGGGTCCATGCTATCAGGTGGAGGAATAATTATTTTGCACGTAATAAGGAGGCACTTCCTTGCGGCCGCCGTGGACCCAGCTGTCAGCCTCTCCACGTACAGTACTATTCCGATGGAAGTCGTTCCTTGACCATGCCGCACCGAGAGCACCAGGGCGGTGGACGACGGCGAGGCCTAGGAAGGGCACGACGCGGAGCCGGGGAAGACGCGACAGTGGAAGCCCGCGCAGAGAGGAGTACGAGGGTTCACTGGTTCGGCTGTGGTGTGAGGCTGCCGTCGCCGCAGGGCCTGGCCAGCAGTGGGGACAGTAGGGGTGGTAAGGTCTCTGCGGCAGCACAGCCGGTCACGGGAGGCAGGAGCATGCGGCACGACCGGCTCTGCTTTGGGCGGCTGGAGCAAGAAGACAAGAGGTTGAAGAAGCACTACGGCCGTGGGATGGACATCGTACGGTCACTGGAGCTAGAATCGTTCATATTGACTAAGTTGACAAAGCACTCCGTCCCCGTCAACTTAGTAGGCCCACAAGTCAGCCTCCCACTAAGGTGGGTCCCAACTAGCAGGTGGAGTATTCATTTTTTCGTGCGTAATAAGGAGGCACCTCCGGTGGGTCCGAGCTGACAGCGGGGGGAACGTTTTTTCGCGAAATACGTTGGCCCGTCAGGTGGGTCGCTGCAGTCAGGGGGGAAACATTTTTTTTGCCAAATACGGTGGCCCATCCGGTGGGTCCCTGCTGTCAGGTGGAGGAATAATTATTTTCCGCATAATAAGGAGGCACTTCCTTGCGGCTGCCGTGGACCCAGCTGTCAGCCTCTCCACGTACAGTACTCTTCCGATGGAAGTCGTTCCTTGACCACGTTGACCATGACGCGCCGAGAGCACCAGGGCGGTGGCGACGGCGAGGCCTAGGAAGGGGACGACGCGGAGCCGGGGAAGACGCGGCAGTGGATGCCCACGCGGAGAGGAGTACGAGGGTTCACTGGTTCGCTGTGGTGTGAGGCTGCCGTCGCCGCAGAATAACAGGGGGTGTGGGCGAGTAGAGGGATGGCCTGGCCAGTGGTGGGAGTAGTAGGGGGCGGTGAGGCCTCCGCCACATCGCAGCCGGCCACAGGAGGCAGGAGCACGAGGCACGACCGGCGCTGGTTTGGGCGGCTGGAGCAAGAAGACCAGAGGTTGAAGAAGCACTACGGCCGTTGGATGGACATCGTACGGTCACTGGAGCTAGAATCGTGCATATTGACTAAGTTGACAAAGCCCTCCGTCCCCGTCAACTTAGTAGGCCCACAAGTCAGCCTGCCACTATACTGGGTCCCAGCTAGCAGGGGGAGTATTCATTTTTTTATGCGTAATAAGGAGGCACTTCCTTGCGTGCGAAGATATAGCTGGTGGGTCCAAGCTGTCAGCGGTGGTAACGTTATTTTCGCCAAAATACAGAGGCCCTTTCGGTGGGTCCCAGATGTCAGGTGGAGGAATCATTATTTTGCGCGTAATAAGGAGGCATTTCCTTGCGTGCGGCCGTGGACCCAGCTATCAGCCTCTCCACGTACAGTCCACTTCAGATGCATGTCGATCGTTGACCACGTTGACCAGGCCGCGCCGAGAGCACCAGGGTGGTGGACGACAGCGAGGCCTAGGAAGGGAACGACACGGAGGCAGGGAAGACTCGGCAATTGTTTCCCACGTGGAGGGGAGTACGACTATACGAGGGTTTACTGGTTCGTCTGCCGTCGCCGGAGAATAACAGCAGGTCTGGGTGAGTAGAGGGATGGCTAGGCCAGCGATGGGAGTATGGTGGGGCGGTGAGGCCTGCGTGGTAGCACAGCTGGCCGCGGGGAGGAGAGAGCAGGCAGTCCCGCCGGCGCTTGTTTGAGCGGCTGGAGTAGGAAGAGCAGAGATTGAAGAAGCACGACGGCCATTGGATGGACATCCAACAGTCACTGCTTGTGCGTCAACTTTTTTTTGAGGAAAGCCTCAAATCTGTGGAAAACATCATACAGCCCATCTGCCATTATTTCTAATAATTTACAGCCCATTTGCTAATTCTTAAGGTTTTTTTTGGAGCCCATATTCTTTTTGTTAGCATTACAACCCATATTGTGGCCACGGTTAAAAAATTATACGAAATTTTGCATATTTCGGTGCGGTCCGAACTGTTTTTAATCCTGAAATTTCAAGTCACATTCAAACTAATTTTAAAAATAAATGTATATCAATATAAAATCCAACAAATTGTCCACGCATAAAAATCAATGCAATTTAAAATCTTGAAATGAAAAAAATAAATTTGAAACTAATTGCCGGTTTGATGTGTTTTAAAAATGTACACCCCATTTGATGAGTAGAGGGATGGCCTGGCCAACGGTGGGAGTAGTAGGGGGTGGTGAGGCCTCCGCGGCATCACAGCCGGCCACGGGAGGCAGGAGCACGTGGCACGACCGGCGCTGGTTTGGGCGGCTGGAGCAAGAAGACCAGAGGTTGAAGAAGCACTGCTGCCGTTGGATGAACATCGTACGGTAACTGGAGCTAGAATCGTTCATATTGACTAAGTTGACAAAGCCCTCCGTCCCCGTCAACTTGGTAGGCCCACAAGTCAGCCTCCCATGATGCTGGGTTCCAGCTGGTAGGGGGAGTATTCATTTTTTTGTGCGTAATAAGGAGGCACTTCCTTGCGTGCGAAGATAGTTGGTGGGTCCGACCTGTCAGCGGGGGGCACTTTTTTCGCGAAATACAGAGGCCCTTCCGGTGGGTCCCAGATGTCAGGTGGAGGAATCAAAGACTTGAGAAGGCGTACAGAACAAGCTACTGTACCAGTAAAGAGACGTTGCTGAGTTTTAGAAAAAAGAGAGACGTGCTCCTGTGGCTGGTTCGAATACAAACCTAGACTGTGACTATATATGGTGCTATGCTACTCTGCAAGTAATGAAACTGACATATCCAACGTTCGCTTCTCCTCTTCTCTACTTACTCTGCCTAGCATCAGAATCTCTGGCCGCAGCAACCATGTCCGCTGGCTGCTCGTCCACTTGCTCTTCAGCAGGCAACAACCAAATATGCGCCAAGTCGCCACCCGTACCATCGCCTGTGGGTCTCATCACACCCCCGCCGGCACGCGCACTGCAGTTGGTTGCTCATCGCAACCTGCTGCCGCTGGTGTGGTGCCACTGTTGCAAATCACGCAGAGTCATCCGTCGCGTCTCAACCAGAATCCTCAACCCTGGCTGAGTCTTATACAAATGCCCGAATCATGGGGTAATAATATGTTTAAGTGTTGTTCTGCTGCTTTCAGTTGCTGATTTTTTTAATAGTTTGGTTGATGATCTTCCAATTTGATTCGTGCAGAAAAGGGAAGATTCGTGTGATTTGTATTTCTGGGAAGTTGCTGATGTGGGGGAGTGCAACTACGCTGATTATTTGGTTAGCTGAGGAATCCCAATACCAGCAGGTTGGGGTGTTGGACAAGTAACTGAAGGAACGACAGAAGAGGAAGATGTAGAGCAGAAGGTTAAAGATGTAGTTCCTCTGATCATGGCCAAGCAACAGCTGCTGAACGGCCTTGACAGCAATGAGGAGATGAAAGAGCTTGTGAAGATAATGTGCTCTGTTAGCACTCGTGATGTATTCAGTGGCTATGACATGAGCACTTTGCTGAAACTAGTAATGAATGAAACCTGTGTAGCAGGCTGGGCGTAGTGTTGTGAACATGTAATGATTTCTATTAACGGAAATCAGGGGGTATCCCCTTTTGCTCATAAATAAATAAATAGCAGAGGCCCTTTTGGTAATAAATAAATAAATTAGCAGAGGACCTGTCGGGTCAGCTCTGTTCTCATTTGAAGATGTCGAGCAAATTGCAGTCCAACAACAAACTATGTCATCAAATTCAAGTTTCACAGCCAAATATGAGTACAACTAAACAACAATGTCATCATGTTTTAGTCGTCATACAATCACCAAACACAGATCAGCATACATAACAAGTGATGTTCTCACAGGAAAATACTAAACAACATGTTCATCAGGTTTCAGTTGTCATAGCAAACACAATTTCACATAGTAGATAAAAAACGTCTTCTGACAGGAAAATACGACAAAAGCAATGTAATCATCATCCGCAGCAGCAGTGTCAACATCTTCGCCATGTGTATCAGTCTGAATCGTAATTCCCCACGGTGTCATCTTCTTCTTCGTCCTCCACGTCCTCGAACGTTGGCTTCTTCTTGATCAACTCTTGTATGTCCACAACACGACAGGCAATCTTTTCGCCGGCGTCATTGACGTGATGGTTCTCAAAGATATTAGGAACATCTGTGTTATCTTGTACATCAGGAGCAGTGTAAGCATCATCTTGTTGTGCAACTTCATTAAACGAATTCCTCTGCTCAAACCTTTGCACTACTCTCCAGTCATCGCTACGTGCAAATGTGTCTTCCAAGAAAAATATCTGTGTTGCTTGATTTGCCAAAATAAAAGGCTCGTTGGTCTGGTATGCCGCCTTGACATTGATGGATTTGAAATAATCATTAGCTCTAGGTTTTGCGATCCTGGAAAACAGGTTATACCAACGACAGCACAACAGAACCACACATCGATGATCCTGGAAACTGGAGATATACTGCAACTGAACAATGTCTGTTATGTTAGCATACATTTCAGTTGTCTTTTTATCATACGTATCCGTGCTCATGATGGCACTGTTTTGTGTCTTCCTGCCTTCGTCTCGTGCAAGGGTGTTGTAGCGCACATCTCCAACAACGCAACATTCATAATGTCTTACCCGAGTATCAGGACCCATTGCTAGTGAGTAAAGGGCATCATCAACTGCCTGCCCATCCTCCCGCATCTTCTTAACCTATGGTTAGAAAATAGACAAGCTCATCATCTTATGTACTCAATATATTAAAAAAACTGACAGTGCAATTCAAAAGCTTACATGGCTCCTGAACCATTTCGCAAATCCTTCCATAACCAGTTTGTCAATGTTTCTTCGATTTTATGGCAGTAACTCCTTTTTGTAGATGCTGCACAACATAGTGATTGCGTCAAACATCTAAATATATAAGAATGTGCTGCAAGTTTAGTAGATTACGATGTATAAGCTGCAGTACTTAGCACTTACTTGATATAAGGTAGTATCTCAGGACAGTTATTCAACACATACCAAACCATTTTGTCCAAATCTTTAGGTTTGTCCTTTTGTCGACTCTTTCCTGTAACTCGAACAGAATAATCAAAAACATTGAGCCCGGGATTGTCTTCATCCACGTCTTTGCTAAGCTGATCAGTTGTTTCAATGTATTTTGAGCAGAATGTCAACGCTTCTGTAGCAATGTAGGCCTCTGCAATGGAACCCTCGGGTCTAGCTCTGTTCCTAACATAGCCCTTGAAAGTGCCTAGCCGCCTTTCAATAGGGTACATCCAGCCATACTGTACTGGACCTCTAAGTAGTGCCTCATCAGGTAGATGAACAGCCAAATGCACCATCACATCAAAGAAGGCTGGAGGATATATCTTCTCAAGGTCGCATAGGATAGTTGGTATCTTGTCTCTAAGACGCTCCAAAGCATCTATCCTGATATTTCTACTGCAGAGTTCCCTGGAGAATTGTCCCAACTCTGCAACTGCTCTGTATAAGTCAGGGCGGCCCAATCCTCTAAGGATAACAGGTAAAACCCTTTGAAGTAGGACGTGGCAGTCATGAGTTTTCAACCCTTGTACCTTGTCTCCATCTGCACTGACTCTCCTTTCAGTGTTGGAAGCAAATCCATGTGGGAATCTCACACGTGACAGGACCTTGCAGAATTCTTTTCTTTTTCCCTTGTCCAAGACATACACAGCTGGTGCCATATCCCGTGGTTTACCTTCATCTTGCACCTGCAAATCCTGTCTGATACCCAGGTGTGTCAAATCAATCCTAGATTTTAAGGTATCTTTCATCTTGCCTTCAATATTAAGAAGTGTGCCGATAATGTTGTCACATATGTTTTTCTCGATGTGCATCACATCAAGATTATGCCGCAGATCCAAATCTTTCCAATACTCCAAGTCCCACAAAGTGGACCTGCGGGTAAACAATAATCTCTCTTCTGCCCTGCCATGCTTCCTTTTCCCGCTACCATTATCAATATGGTTTCCTGGTGCAATATGCCTGACCTTCTCTAATTCCACTTGCAACTCATCGGCGGTGAGCCTCTTTGGCGCATCACGGTTTTCATGCTTTGCATTGAACACATGTCTTTGGTATTTTCTAGGATGCGACTTGTCCTTGGCAAGGAAACGGTGGTGTCCAATGTAACAGATCTTGCTAAGTATTGCGTATGACAGTGGATTCCTGTCACGGCGAACACATGCATTGTAACCATGTGTCGTTCGCCCTGACATAGTGCCCAAAGCTGGATAATCATGGATGCACCAAATTATAACAGCACACAGAAAGAAATCAGCTGGTGGCCTGCTATATAGGTCTCGAGTGAGAACACCCCTCCATAGCTATTGAAGTTCCTCCACAAGAGGCTCCATGAACAAATCAAAATCCTTTCCAGGACTTTTTGGACCTGGGATGAGCAAGGCCATCATGTAGTTTGATTCTTTGGTGTAGACATCTGGAGGCATGTTGTAAGGGATAACAAGCATTGGCCACATGCTATATGTGGCGCTCTGGTGGCCAAATGGGTTAAATCCATCTGAAGCTAAGCCAAGTCTAATGTTTCTCGGGTCAGCAGCAAACTTTTCGTGCTTCTGATTGAAGCTTTTCCACTCACTACCATGTGATGGATGGCTCATTACAATTTGATCTCTGTACTCCTGGTTCCTAGAATGCCACAGTACATCCTCTCTTGTTTCAGCATCATGAAACAACCTCTGGAATCTTGGTGTAATTGGAAAATGTCTCAGAACATTATGAGGAATCCTCTTCACAGCATCGCCATCTTTCCATCTTGATGATTTGCATTTCGGGCATTCACTTAAGTTGGCATAATCCTTCCGGAACAGAACACAATTATTCTTACAAACATGGATCATATCATATCCAATTCCAACTGCACGAAGTAAATTCTTCATTTTACTGTAGGTGTGTGGCAGCTCAGACGCATCTGGGAAAGCTTTGCGGAAAGCAGCCAACATCGCATCGAATGATTTGTTGGTCATCCGCTCATATGTCTTCACTTGAAGAAAGGTGACCATAGCTGAGAATACTGACAGCTTATTTCCTGGGGTGACAGCCACGTTGCATTGTTCCAACATGCGGGCCCACCATTTTTCTTCTGTAGGTGAAAGTTCACGGAATGCACGAGCATTTCGTAGCATTGTTTCAATGTTGGTCAAACTCACTGGCTCCGCCACTACCTCCTCCTCTTCCACCTGAGCATCAGGAAGATCAAGATGGTGATCTGCTGCTTCCACGTAGTCAATAACATTGACGTTCACAGCTTCACCATGATGAACCCACCTAGTATATGTGACCGACATCCCATACAAGTCTAGATGATTTTCCACAGTTGAATGGGGTCTTGTAACTGAATTCATACAACTGCTACACGGGCAGAGCACATCTGATTTCGGACCACCGTACTCAGCTCTGATAAAGTTCATGAAGTTTTCAACCCCCTCGACATATGCAGCGGAGAATCTTCGAGCAGAAGTTATCCAAGTCATATCCATCTGTTAGACATGCAAATTAGTTCTTCTACTAGATATTCGGGAAAAACATATATGCTTTTTTATGAAGTCCAGAAGAAAATACCTAGGTCGATGTCTAAAGCTATGGCAAGATATTTGGACGAGCAGATCTAAGTAACAAAATATATGTAAAGCTAATTCAGCAAACATATTTGAGTGCTAAATTATGGTAGGCTGTTTCAGCAGTCAATGAGGCCGAGCACACAGCCATCAAACTATCGAAGGCCATCGCAGCAACAAAGATCGAGTATAAAACGGTGTAGAGCTATTTCACCTAACAGATTGGCTACTAGACCATGGCAATCTACGTCACAATAAATATATGGCAGGATATTTTAGCAACTAATCGGCCTTGGCATGCCATCTTAGCTAAGCAGATTGAGTGCAGAAAAGGGCAAGGAAGCTTCTTAAGAAGAGCATATTGACTGTAAAATACTTCGGCAAACAGTGAGATTAACAGCGTCTATCAGCTGACATTCAGCGCTACACCGACATGCACGGGGCCTCAGTCTAGAATGCACGTACCGTGGGAGAAGCTGACCGCCGTGAGTCTCCACACGAACGTCGCCAGCGGTGGTGGCGCTGACCGCCGTGCGCCTCCACAAGAACGTCGCCAGCGGTGGCGGCACGGCTAGAGGACAGCAGTCTACAAGAGCGTACTGTGGGAGCGAGAGGATTGCCGTGCGTCCCCTTGACGAACCGCGGCGCCGACGTATCAGCGTGGCGGGGAGGGCGGCTTTGGCGGAGCGAATGGAGTGGAGTGGGATGGGGGGTGGAGGGTTTGGGGAATATTATTGGCTAGTTGGCCGAAGGGCGGTTGAATCTAGGATTTGGGGGGACTTTTTGGGTGGGGGGAGGATTTTCGCGCCGTGGGCGGGGGAGTTTGGCGCATGGTCGGTTTCTCCAAGTGCAGTCCCACGTTTCAGTGAAGAGGCAAGCCGAAGCGTGTTCCGTTTGCGTGAGCCGTGTGCAGGACCGAACGTGTGTGGGGTGCAATGCGACCGCGACAGGGGTGCTGTGAGTGTACCGCCTTTTTTCCTTTTAAACTAGGTGCTTCGCCCCCTAAAAAACTTGTTGCTTCGTGCGATCCATCGATACTACTACTAGTAATCCGGTAATCCCGACTAAAACGGCGCGGCCGGGTCTTTTCCCGCGCGATATGCTGGGAGGTTGGTTTAGTTGCGTTTTTTAGGACGAGTAATGCTACACCTACGTAGTCCCAATTACGTAATTATCATAATGTGAAACGTGTGAGCTATTCATTGTAGATTGGGGGGAGGGAGGGGCCCACCACCATGAAAATCAGGGGAGGAGAGAGAGAGGCAATTTATGTTAACCCTTTCGTAGGTTCCCGTAGATGTAGAAAAATGTGAAATGCGTGAATGTGCATTTGCAGATAAGGCCTTCCCTCGTTCATCCTTTTCTCCCACAAGATCTTGATCTTCCGTGCAACGCACGGGCATATTGCTAGTACTCCTACAATATACTATATTATTGTGAAAGTTCATATACACCGGCCGAGATTAATGCAAACACGGCAGATTTTCATTACATTTCAAACTTTTATAGGACAGAAAAATAAAAGAAACCCGACCCTAAACCTATTCTACGGCGGCGACCGACGTCCTCCGTCTACGATCTCCATGTACGGGGGCGGGGTTCAAGACCCGTGAAGTGAAGGTGCGGTCTCCGGCGAGGAAAAGTAGAACACGGGAGACGGACCGGCCAGTTGGCACACCATGCCCTACTCATCCTCGGAGGAGTCCCCGACCTCGGCGGTGCCGGACGTTGGACGGCGGCAAGTAGGACGCGTGGCTGACGGTGCTCCTGTCGTCGGCCGCCAGCGTGCCCATCGCTTGTGCGGCGACTTGAGCGAGGGCGGCGACCTCGAGCTCCATCCCCGAAGACAAGCTCGCCGGCAGAGCGTTCGCGCTTGCGGTCATGGCGAATGTGGTGCCAGGTAGGACGACGATGCGCTATGGTGTGGAGGTTAGCTGGGCGTTGCCGCTTTAAGTAGCGCATTCCGGTGAGGCTAAGCGTCCTGGTGCGTCATTAAGTCGCCGGAGTTGGTTCCTCGGGCACCGAGCCTCTTAACGGCGGCATATGGACGGACGGCATGAATGCGGGCAGCTGGCGCCAGCTGGGAACGCACCATGTGACGGCGCGAGGGACGAGGGTTTTTGGTGTGCCAGGGTAGTCAGCTGCGGTTGTGGCAACATTGGAGATGCCCTTTGCTCACATGCGATTGACGCATGCCATTGAAAAAGCAAGACGACCCGGCATGGTCTCAGGTCCTGAGGATGCAGTTGGCCGCGCTACACCACTCTGCGGACGCGTCCCAGCGCCCCGTGCATCCTCGATGAGCCGGGTGTTGGGGTGTGTTTGGATTGTGGCCAAAGTGCACCTTACCAAATTTTTGGTCATGACCCAAAGATTGGTCTTTGTTTGGATGGTTGCCATTTTTTTTTAGGTTTTGGTCATGACCCAAAAATGGATGGTTGCCATTTTTTTGGCATGCCAATGAATCTAGCCAACTCTAGTTCATTTTTCTTGCCGATGTCGGCCAAATCATGGGCAACCAAAACCTCAACCAAAATTTTGGCTACCCAATGATTTGATGGGGCAACCTTGGGCACAAACCAAACATACTGTTGGTCGTGCCACAGCACTAACGCCACCCTCGGCACACTGAAACCGACCGTGTCTAGCGACGATGAGCGTGTCGCTCACCGCAGTCGCCATGTCCAGAGGCGGTGTTGGAGCCGCGCCACGTTGTTGGCCCCCACGACCCATATGAATGGTTGCCGGTGGCGAGGCGGCCGTGGGCCAGCTCCTCCATTGGAGTAATTTGCGCTACGTCGTCCTGACAGGTGTGCCCCACATGTCGGTTTCCCTATTTTCCCGACCATATTTGAGCGTCAGTGCTCCGCGTTGCGCATTAGGCCTTTCACTATGTAGGCCAAGCGAGACAACTTATTGTTTATTTGAGCCGTTCAAGTATAATCATGTGGCGTTTGCTTATTTCTCATTCCTCTCCAACCCTCTTCTCCATTGATCATGTCGCCCTCCAGTCGAGTCCGTCCTCCCGCATGCCTCATTTGAACATTCCGCTGAGTATCATTCACATGTGGGCCTAGACCATGCTTGAATTTCCAATGTTTATTTGTAATTTGTCCGACATGCATACAAACAAACGGTTCGTTTGAAGTTTCACTTTGCCTCCACTACGTATCGCTTCGCGTCTTAGTTTTGACATCCCATTCGGTTCATGCCCCGACACATGTTGACGAGATTGATTGATGTTCAGAGATCAATTGCGTGTCGTGCAAGGAGATAAAGGTTTGGTCTGTTTCTATGATAGAAATGACCCGCGGGGGGGTCTGTGGGGATCAGAGGGAGTATATTGTACGTTCATAAGCGAAACGAACATATTGTACCCACCCTAGTCCTCTTTCAATCGATCTCCGGACCCCGAGATGAAATAGAGAAAGAACGAGTGGGGGCATGTGTGATACCTAAGGCGGATTCAAAATTTTGAACCGGTGATCATAGCATCCGCAAATCATATATAAAGGGTATTCAATGTTCGTTTCATTTTTGAACGTACAATATACTCCCTCCTATCCTTTCTAGTTTACATATAAGTTTTATGTGTAGTCAAAGTATCTCTACTTTGATAAAAAAAAGTATCAACATTCAACAACGCCCAATCAATATTGTTAGATTCGTACGTACTCCTAGATTTGTACTCGAGATGGTTTCCAATTTGTTTTCAACCACGTGAATGTGCTTGTTCTCGCGCATGCTCTTCCTACTAGGATTTCGCCACGTATAGCCAGTCCAATAGTAACTTTTTTTAAGCTCCATGTCCAATAGTACTAGTGGAGTACTGACAACATCTGTACTAGAGTATGCAGTGCTCATAGTTGTACTCCCTCCTTCCATTTATATAGGGCCTATGTGGAGGAGAGAGATGTGAAAAAGTAAGGGGAGTGAGCTCTCATGCAAGAGCCTAGCTATATACGCATTCCTAGTTAAATACGTACAATAAATATGAAGAAAGAGATGGAGAGGAGATGAAAAAAAGTACTAATACAATAGTCAACCTTATAATTTTTTTTGAGGGAAATAGCCAACCTTATAGCCCACACTACTGTATGAGTGCATATAATAGATGATGGCTATAGATGACATGGCAGTTCCTTATAGCCATCGACTGGCTATATTATTAACCATGCTCTAATGCATTTTTCAAAACCGCATTTGACTATTGACAAGATTAATAGTACATCAGATGTATAATGTGAAAATTTTATCATTGGAAGCTCCTTTCACATATGTATCCCTGCCTTACCCTCCCTTTCGGTCACTTACTGGCGGACCCCATGCTTGCTAGGCCCCGCATGTCAGTTACTCAATGGATTCGGCCACGTCAGGGGATCCTCATCTGTAGTATACTCCCTCTGTTTTTATTTACTCCGCATAAAATGACGCGGGCGGGGGAGGGGGAGGGACGTCGGTTTGCTCTCAACTGCGGTCCCACAAGCGAGCGAAAACGCAAGACGGAGCGCGTTCCATTTGGTGAGCGACGTGGAGGGTCCAGCGTGTCGGGCTGCAACGCGAACGCGACAAGAGAGATGTACAGTCAAAACCGATTGACCGGTCGTCACCGGAACCACTATTCACACCAGAACCTTCGCTGCTCGGCCTACGCCAGCCACTGCCCTAAAACCACACCTAATCTCCAGCCCCTTCCCCCACCTTTCGATCCCCTAGCCCGCATCAAGCGTCCCCTAGTTCGCCGGAAAGCCATGGTGCACCGCAAGATCACGTACTACAAGATGCTGACGCCGGAGCGCCGCGCAGAAATCGCGGCGGCGGTCAGCGCCAGAGACCTCCGCTCCCAAGCTCGCTTTGCGGCAGGCCAATCCCCAAGTTCTCTGGAGCCAAGCTACGAGGAGGAGGAAGCCGATCCAATGTTCATGGCGGAGGTCGCGGCGTAGAAGGCCCCCGATGGGTATGAGACGATGGACGTCGACTTCGTGCCGGCGTCCGTCCCCCATGGTGCAGGCGGACCAGCGGTTCAACCTAGCGATACTAAAGGAGGACCGGGAGGCAGAGGCTTAACTCAACGCGGAGCGCGCGCATGCCGCTGCCATCGAGGCTCTCTTGCAGGCGGAACCGGATGTCGTGGATGTGAACCGGGCGGCGGAGGCTCAACTTGAGGCGGAGCGCGCAGATGTCGCTGCCATCGAGGCCCTCCTGCAGGCGGAACCGGACGTAGTGGACTTGAATCGGGCGGCAGAGGCTCAACTCGACGCGGAGCGCGCGGATGCCGCTCTCATCGAGGCCCTCCTGCAGGCAGAACCGGATGTCCTGGACTTGAACTGGGCGGCGGAGGCTCGACTCGACGCGGAGCGCGCGGATGCCGCTACCGTCGAGGCCCTCCTGCAGGCGGAATCGGACGTCCTCGACTTGAACCGGGTGGTGCTCTCGTCCGTGCAGAGCGCCCGCACGCTCCGCGTGAAGGAGTAGCTGGAGGCCGAGGACAACCACGGTGCGGAGACACACGTCGTCAGCTACGGCTGGTTCGCGCCGGCAGCCAAAGACGACGAGGGCGTCTCGTTCCGCGAGCAGTGATAGTTTTTCTTTATGTTGTTGTTTTTATGGATCTTTTGCTGTGTAGTAAAAACATATATTGTTATGCAAGTCGCCTGACTTGGGTCAGTCTACCATTTCAGGCGGTTGGATGAATATCCTACGTCTCCTAACCCTTCTTCCTCACCTCTTCTTCTTCCCCAACAGACCACCGCACGGGCCGTATGGATACTCCCCAACATGCGGTTGGATAAACATACTCTATGAATGAAAATGATGTGTCAGCGGTAGGATGGCTGAGTTTGGTTTGTTCACATGCGACAGCACGTGTCAGTGAGGGTGCGTTCCATTGGTTGGGTTTGCGGCGTGCAGGAGCGACTGTGCATGTGAGGATGCGGTGCAACCGCGGCGTGCAGGAGCGTCCGTGTGAGGGTGCGGTGCGACCGCGATAGCCGTGCGCAAGTGTACCTCCTTTTCATTGTGAAAACTTTAGGAAAACTTGGAAAAAATGTGTGGCGAAGTATGGCAATGCAAGGCCTAGACCCAAACAGGATAAGTACGTAGTACTACGTACTAGGAGTACTAGTGTTAAAAAAGAAAGGCGGGGTTTTCCTTCGCGGGATTAATTGATACAAATCCTCGTTTCACGTGTCCATTAACGCGTATTTTTTTTTCCAAAGCCCAAGGAGCTAACCATCTCACTCCTCATCGCTTGATTAATGCAGCGCCATGCAAACCAACCTTCTCACTTCCGCATGCATGCAGGGGATATTAATGTCCTTGGTTGCAAGTACGAGGCAAACCCCATCAATTTTGCCTTGATTAGTGTTAGTGGCCTTTTGCAAATTGTAATTTTGATATACTGGCATTGTGTACAAAAAATGGAGGTAGTAACTATATTTGACTTCCTTCCCCATTGCGGTGACGTCGACGATATCTCAAACGTTGTGGTTTGGCGAAGTGCGTTCGACGGAGAACACCATTGAGGGAGACCACGGTAAGTCGTTCGCAAGTGCCGTCTGCAAGCCAAGACAACCGCCTTATTTGCATCCAGGAAGTCCATTGAACCAAAGGACGCGTAAATGCACTAGTACTACTCGTACACAATAGCGTCGTCCATCCAGCTTAGTGCGGTGAGATGGTTTCTCGAAGAAGACGATGGAGAAGCGGAGTCAGCGAAGAGTGAAATGATGGTTGCTTCATCCGTGCTTTGTGATTTGACGCCTCACTGGTTTGTGATATGTGATAGAAGGGACAGGGGAGTAGACTCTGTCCTCTATACTGTACATGCGTCCAAGCACGGGAGAAAGAGGAGAGACGTTGCATTTTTCTATTCCTTCAATCAATCAATCAGGGAGCTTCGGTTCCATCCTTTTGGCTTTGGCAACACCGTCCACAATGGTTCCCACGATGCCAAAAGCTATTTTCACATTTGGCTACACATTGTGGATGCCCTTAACCGTACCACTTGGTTTTGCTCATGTGTGCTATCTATACAAATCTCAATTATATTGATCTAAAAAATTATAGAATCAAGATTAGTAAAAAGGAGGTGATTTTGCCGCGCGGATGGCGGGGGAGGTTTCTTATGTTTAGGGGACGTTGTCCTGGCGGTTTGCTAACATACGGTCCCACGTGTCAGTGCTTTACCAAGCCGATCTGCTTCCCACATGAGGCAGAACAACGGCAGAAGCAACACGTGGTTAACTTGAAGAAGATGAGGGAGAAGCGGATTCAGCAACGAGTGAAATGATGGTTGCTTCGTCCCTCCAACTTCTTTTTTTAGCGTTATTACTTTGTCCCTCCAACTTAACTGCGGGAAAGGTGCAGCTTTGTGATTTGACGCCTCATTACTCATTACTACGCCGGCGCCATGACTGGGTGCTTCACCCCGGCTGCTCTTCACTGTATTCCGGTATGGCACGTGGAACCGGTAGCTTAATGCCCCACATGTCGGCGAAAGGGACTAGAAGATTTATGAAAGCGAGCGCTCCACTCTTACGACGGAGGAGTACACGACACGACGGCTCAGTGAACTGTCACTTGTACTGTATATAGTACTATAGTTTTGCTGTTTCGCACGATCCATCGATGCAAACCCGATTAAACAGGAAAGGGCGGGATTTCTCCCGCGCGGTATATGATACTGGCCATACATTTCAAAGGCAATTTTAATGTATGCAAACTAAATAATTAAGTAACAATATGATATCTAGTAAAACTAAAAACACATATGATTTATTGTGTTAGAGTGTAGTAGTAGTGCTGTATTGCATAGTTGTTAGATGTAACATGTGAGAACGTGTAGAGATGTAGTTTTGGTGGGCCTACAGAGAGAAAAGCGTAATACGTTCACCGAACTTCAGAATAAGCTGATTACGGTCACTATATACGTTTTGCGGTGATTATACGGTCACTTGCTCATGGTTCAGCATCGGATTGCACTCTGTTGACCGGCCAAATAGTCTGCGTGGCACCATGTTGACTAGTTAAATTGACCACGTTCCTTGTGGGTCCCACCTGTCAGTTCGCATAGGGAAAAGGTCAGATAAACATAAATTTACGCAGGCGCGACAAGACTCCACCCCGTGGGCGGGAATCACCTAGTTGTGTATGTGTCTGTCAGGGCCTGATGTGTGCGCATGCACGTGTAGGTTGAGCACTTGAGCGTGAGAGTGTGTGTTGGTCGTGTGGTGTACTGGTGTGTGCATGCATGCATGCGTGTGTGCGTGTGAGTGTTGCGTGCGTGCGTGGCTGCGTGTGTACGTGTGAGTGTTGCGTGCGTGCGTGGGTGCATGTGTTCGTGTGAGTGTTGCGTGCATGCAGTTCATGTGCATGCGTGCGTGTGTGTATAATCACCACACCAGCTCCTGTGTGTTAAAACAGATGGCTCAGCATACCAATACAAGGCCACCTTGTCCGTTGTGCCCGCGGTCATGACTTCGAACCACCGTCCAATATTTTTTTTGTCGTTTGTTTTCATTCTTACTAGCAAGATGCATGTGTGTTGCACGTAACATCAAGATGCATTTGTATGACTAGTTTATCTTGTGAGAGAAAAGGATGAACGAGGGAAGGCCTTATTTGCAAATGTGGAGAGGTGTGTGGGTACCTTTTTGCAAAATTTTCATAGTTTCTTTCCTATCCGTCAGATATAAATCGGACGGCCTATATTGCAGGATGGCAAGCACACCATCATCACCAACTCTTTTGTTTTATAAGAGTGTATTTTATCCCTACTCTTATAAAAAGCATAGTCGGTGATGATCGTGTGCCTGCCATCCTGCAATATAGGCCGTCCGATCTATATCTGACGGATAGGAAGGAAACTATGGCAATTTTGCAAAAAGATACCCACACCCCTCTCCACACTTGCAAATAAGGCCTTCCCTTGTTCATCCTTTTCTCCCACAAGATAAACTACTCATACAAATGCATCTTGATGTTCCGTGCAACGCATGGGCATCTTGCTAGTATTTTATAAGAGTGTAGATGTAGAGTAGATACAAGCCGACAGGTGGGCCCGATGGTAGTGAGATAATGTGATGCAACACTAGAGGTGCCACATGGAGCGTTTAACTGGTCAACTAGTCGTGTCTTGAGCAAATACAGAGTTGTACAGTGAGCCCGTGACTGTATAATAACCACAAAACATAAATGGTGACCGTAATGAGTGGATTCTGAAGTCCAATGTACGTATCGTGATTTCGCTTCAAATACAATGATCGTCACTGTATATATCGCGAGAGAAAGATGAAACATGCGTGAATGTGTTGGGAGCTTACTTTTAGAGGACCTGGAGATAGTTTGTGTGCGTACGTGAAAGGGGCGTAGAGGGGGGGTATGTGATGGAGAGAGAGATGCTCTTCGTTTCTCTTTATTATGACTGACTTTATATATAGTATAAAAATATACAAATTCACAGTAATATCATTGTGGGCACCATGCAATGCAAGCGTTCATACTCCTCCATATAACTTTGTAATGTTGTACATATGTAGAAATTCTAAAACATTTTTTTGGCCACACTTTATTCAAAAGGAATGTTGTATGCGAAATAAACGTGAAGAGAGGGCTTTTTAGATCAATGGGGTACGTGATGTAACATGTGTGAATGTGTAGTTGATGCATTTGGCAGGGCCTAGAGAGTTATGTGTGTGTATTACGTATTCGAGAGAGGCATGGATAGAGGGGGCGACAGGGGGGCGTGGGAGAGATAGCACGAGAAATGAGAGTGGTCTAGAGAGAGAGACGAATATGATGTCACGGCGAGAGATTCCCTTGAGTGTGTATATGCAAGGGGGGAGTGGATAGAGGCACCAGGAGAATATATTTTTTGTGTGGTGTATGTGTTGGTATGTGTGGGTGTGAGAAGATAACGAGACGTGGGGGCAGAGGGTGCGTCACCGCGTGAGGTCCGGTGGGTCGAGATGAGGCCCTTCGTTCGGTTCTGTCCTGCGCCACATTGGTCAGCCCGTGACGCATTTAGGGAGACCCATGGATGACTAGTCGTACAAGACAAAGATAGCATAATTGTGAAGGACTCTATGTCCACTGACAAAGCCGGCTAGGATTTGTAATCCTAGGTTCTCGGACTAAGGTAACCCCTTTATCTCTGATATTACTATTCATCCAACCTAACTTAAGGGGCATCCTACAGAATGCTCTGCTAGAATCATACTCGTCGATTAGGAAGAGAGGTGTGAGACGATGCGTGAGAGACAGGCCTAAAGATAATGTGCATACAGGAGAGACGTAGGCAGGTCTATGTATATAGAAAGGGTAGATGGGGATTGTGTGTGTGTATGCTTGCGAGAGGAAGAGTGCTTGTGATAAATGTTAGTGAAAACAGTCGTAAATGGTTACGAGAGGGAGGGTGGGTTATATCGAGAGCATGTGTGCGAGAAAGACACCTCGGGAGAGAGTGTGTGAGCATGTGTGAGAGACCACCGATGTTGAGTGAAACTACACGTACAAGACTGCTGTACACATTGATTAAAGATATAAATTGTATCCAAAAATTTGGATGGGATCATAATATTTGCAATTCGCGTAAGGAACGGTCATTGATCCATCAGACATCTAGATTCTATCAAATTTGAGCATGTCTATGTTATTATTCGACACAGTTGATCCACATAGTTAGTTTTTTGAACTCCAGACAATGCATTGCTTTAGCAATCGAATATAAACGTGAGTATAGTTCATGTTGTGTGTGTAAAGCACATTATACATACGAAAGTTACACAATGAACATTATAAATAGCTACCTATGAACTAGCATACATTTGAATTCAACTTAAGGTGGTTTTAAAAAATCGAATTCAACATGAAGTCCATTCAATTATTTGAATTTGATATCATGGCATTTGTAAATCATACCTAAATTATGGGGGCACCAATATTTGCTCTGATTTTGTACATGATAGCATATGTAGTCGTGTACAAAATAGATTCTAATTTAGCTCCTCCATTCCAAAATAATCGTAGTTATAGGATTTTCAAGTGTCAAATTTTCAAAAAGAAGCGGATAATTTAATGAGGTTTTCAAACATACAAGGTCAAATTTAACGTTGTCTATTTAGGTCAATCCTCAAAGTTCAAGAGTACTCTAAACGTGAATGCTTGTGTTTCAAAATTTCGAACGAAGCGCCAAAAGAGCCTCTACTCGCCCGAAACCGCGTGAGACCAATGTTTGGTAGTACAAGGAAATTACTTTTCTAATAACTCCGACCCGTGAAACCTACCGGCCCGACGTCCAAAGGTCTAAACCGGGGTAGGTTTGTAGCTTCATCTAGACGCCACACAACCGCCTCCGAAAAACATTCATACATAATGGCCGCCTAAGCACACATGCGTGCGGCCGAAATCGCTCCCGCCCACTATTTGGGACACCGGGGATTACCATCCTACCCCCTACCCGCAGTAGGTCCAAAGTTTAAGAGGGGGTAAAGTTTGTACTTTCCCCAAATTTCAAACAAGCGCGTCCCATCTTCTGTTCAAAAAAGCCAAAAGCAAGCGCGTCCCAGACCGAAGCATGGTTCTCCCCCCTCCCCCCCCCCCCCCCCCCGCCCACCCGTCCGATTCCCCATTCGTACTCCGTGAGCGCAAAAACTACCTCTCCACCAGCCGCGAAACCCCGGCGTCCTCCGTCCGCCACCCCATTCCACCCATCAACCGCCGCCCTCCTCCAGCACGCCGGAGCCGATACCCCGACTTCGTCGTCCACCGCAACCTCAACCACAACGCCCTCCACAGCTAGTAGTTGAAGCCGAGGCCGAGCCGTCCGTACCCGAGCCAGTTCAACCACGCCGTCCTGCGCCTCACCGTTGCCGCTCCAACTTCGCCACCCTCCACCGCACCGGATTTGTTCCTGCTACGCCGTCCTTCGCCGCCTCGGATCTGCTTCCCCTCCGCCGACATATGGCCACGGCAACACAGTCAACAATTTGGCCATGGGTTCGTCCAAGCCTGCACCCTCCAGAACATCGGTTTCCCCGACAAAAAGAAGAAGATCGGTGCGACATGTGGAGGCGACCACACCGGCAACCGAAAATGGTACTCCTCTTCCCTTATTCGTGCAAATCTTACGTGTCTGCTTGCATGGTATTCATCCCACAGAAGACACTAGTTGACCGCTTCTTCTTGATACTAGATGTTCCTAGTAACTCGTGATGCACAAGGTTTCTCCTCATATACTATTTCACCTTAGCTAGAGGTCCGTCGCCCCCTTGAATTTCAATTCTTGGTCAGTTGATTCCCAATTAATAGAAGCATTCGTCGGCGTAACAGGCGCTAGTCCGCCTATTACGCTGGGGAAGCAGCGCCTCGATGTTTATCTTAGGGGCATGTGGGGCCTAGAGATACTGGCACCTGATCTGGAGGTCGGCCGGGATTAAAGGGATGGCCTGGGGGCGCTGCCAAGCACGGCGGTGGTCCGAGGTCGAGGGGAGGGCGGGGCGGCGGAGGCAGGGGTCTGGGCCGGTGGTCGCTGGCGGTTCGAGAAAGATCGTCAACAGTGGCTGGCGGGAGGTAGATGAAGGCCATCACCCGTTCCTTATAGATCGGACGGTTCATTAAAAAAATCGACTGACCTATTTATTTTCAGTCGACGACTGTTATCTTGATATGACCACATGTGGTGCTGTGCTGGAGGAGTACCTGCATTTCCTGTGCTCATATATTACAAAATCATATGGAGTAGAATCTAATTTTGTTTGCCATGCAATGTTGTAGAGCTATCATATGTCTCCTGTCATTTATTTTTCAGCCACCTGGTATCTGCTACTTTTACAGTGCACTAGTTCTGCACACACTTCACCCATACTCTCACTATTGTGTTTTTATGCAAGGGTATTTCAGAGTCTGCCTCGAGAGAAGTAGAAAAGAAAAGAGAGAAGTTTCTCCAGCTTTCTACGCAGGTAAGCACGGCACGTTACAACGCTATAAAGGGTGCAGTGTCAGCAGATGGAGACGGTAAACGTAGCTCTGGAGTTGATGACCTCGCTCGCAATGAACCACCATCCCAGGTGCTTGCTTTAACTTCGCGGTGTCATATGTGGTTGCATGTTCCATATGGTGTCTAGCTTGTATTCGAAAGGCCGAAGTCGGTCTTTATTAAGATAAGGAAAGATATTTTTTACATGAACCACCATCCCGTGAGCACCAGAAGACAAATAGCTAGTCAGGGCACTGGCCGAGCCAGTGACAAGCCCAGCAAAGAGAGGCATCACCTGGAAGCCAACTAAAAAGCCGCGATGGTGGTGAAGCAGCCCGCCTCCCACCAGGCTCTCAGGTCCTAGATGATCATGCTCACCACTCCAGCCAGATGTCTAGCTTGTATTGCTTCCAATTTGGTTAAATTGCATCTACTTAGCTTACACATTATACCTTTGAATATGACATGCCTTTCTGTTTTTGGTACATACTAGTACATCTGTGTATTAACCATGTTCTTACATCAAACTAATGTTCTTGTGTATCCCTCATCAATCACTTATGATGAGGCAGTCAGGCAAGTGGATTACTCCTCATTTAAAGAATGCAGCGTCAGCCTCCCGACATGATTCTCAAGAAACAGCAAGGCTAGATGAAGATAGTGAACGTAGCTCTGTAGTTGATTACCGCATTTCCCCTACACTAGCATCGCAGGTGCTTGCTCTAACTTGGCAGCGTGATATGTGGTTGCATGTTGCATATGGTGTCTAGATTGTAATTCTTCCAATCTGGTTAAACTGCATGTGCTATTCTGCTTAGCTTATACATTATACCTGTTAATGTGACATGCCTTCCTGTATTTAGTACATAGTACATCTGTCTATTAAGCATGTCCTCACATAAAACTATTGTTTTTTTGTATCCCGCATAAATCAATATGACGAGACACCTTCCGTATATGCAGTGTGATATTAGTTGCATCTTTGATATGATTTATAGCATGCGCTGCTTCTAATTTGTTGAAATGCCATTTATGATGGGACACTTTTAACTTGGCAGAGTCATATTGGTTGCATCTTTCACGTGGTGTCTAGCTTGCATTGCTTCTTATTTGGTGAAATGGTTTCTGCTTAGTTTACACAAACAGTTGTGAATATGCCATGCCGTCCTGTTTTTCATATTATTCCATCCTGGAATCATGTGTTTGCCTTACATCAAAGTAGTGATTGTCAGTATCA
This sequence comes from Aegilops tauschii subsp. strangulata, assembly GCF_002575655.3. Classification (NCBI taxonomy): domain Eukaryota; kingdom Viridiplantae; phylum Streptophyta; class Magnoliopsida; order Poales; family Poaceae; genus Aegilops; species Aegilops tauschii. The sequence goes on from NC_053039.3 coordinate 54,275,714, forward strand.
TGCACGAATGAGTTCTGAAGAGTGAATTTTATTGCTTTTTCTTGTCGGTTTTACTTGACAATTCAAAATCAATAAAGCGGAAGGAAGTTAGCAAGGCAGCAGATGAAGGTGCTCCTTCCAAATGGAGGACCTCTACAGATTCTACTCCTCCATCCCCCCAAGATGATTTCCAAGACAACACATGCATAGACACTCAACGTAGCTGTGTTGGTGATGAGCACGTCTCCCCTAGTGCACCATCATAGGTGCTCCCTCTAACTTGGCACTGTTATATGTGGTTGCATGTTATGTATGATATCTAGCTTGTATTGCTTCTAATTTTGTTGAATTTCATCTGCTTACTTTACACATTATACTTGTGACTAAGACACGTGTTCCTGTTTCTAGAACATACAATATATGTCTATCACACCATGTTCTTACATCAAAGTACATTTGTTCTGAAGAACTAAATTGTTATTCATTTTCTTGTCGGCTTGACTTAACATGGCACAGAGAAAGAGGAAGCAAGACAGACCGACAGGGAAAGGGAAGCGGAACAATCCTGCAGATTCTGCTGGTACTGATGGTGCAATAGAAGGTCATTCCAGCGGAAAATTGTACCGACAGGGTATCCCATGCTACACGAGCTGCAGAACAAGCCAAACAGAAACAAATAGCTGCCACCAAACAAGCAGAGACAACCCTAGTTGTTGCAACACCTTCCACAGTACCACCAGCTGCACGATTTACTCGTTCGTCAACTCAGCTAGCAGCACGTTCCCAAGCTCCCTTGCCACCTGACACTACTTCCGAAGCACTCTTGACACAAGGTGAGTTGGCAAGATCAGATGAACTTTGTGAGCTTCAACAGCAAGAAGGTAGTTACTGGAGTCAAGTTACAGTTGCATGCTTCTTTATATGTAGTCTCACAGTTTGATGTACACTAACACTTCCTATGTTTGTTGTTGGACTAGCACCTAGGCGCAAGAGGAAACAAACATCAGGGATAATGCTCGATAGGTTAACTAAATCTAGAGGAGGAAGAATGGAGATCCGTTTTGAGGCAGGTTTAAAAAGGCCACGTGATGCTACAGAGTCAGCCAAGTTAGTATCAGAGGCAGCGGTTGCTGTTAGGTGTCATGTATGTATCCTCCCAACATGGATTCAGTACAGGAATGACAAAGACGAAACCCAGTTCAACACCTTCCTCGACCATTTATCTGTAAGTATGGTTATGTCTGGAAACTAGTAATATCGTCTTGCTCTGTCCAATACTTTCTAAGTTGCTGATAATGCGACTCCCATAATTTTCAACATATGAGGTTCAAGTTGGATAGCCAAGATGATGCAACCAGACAAGCTTGCACCCATGTTTTCAAGTCTGCTCTGCGACAGTATCGGTATAACTTGAGGAAAACTCACTTTGAAGGCAAGGCTAACAGTGAACTTGCCCAAACATCTCCAGTGGAAAATATATCTGATGAAGACTGGAGAGGCCTCGTTAAACACTGGTCCGATCCGAAGTATCAGGTACATTATATATATATATATGTGTGTGTGTGTGTGTCTGTGTGTGTGTGTGTGTGTGTGATCAGATCACATGTTGAAGTCCTATTTACGCATGTGCCACACAAATCTATCTTCTTGTAGGTGAACTGTTCAAAGAACAAGGCCAACCGTACGAAAGTGAAATTCTAACAGACGACAGGATCTTGTAGCTATATTGCACACTGCGAGGCTCTTGTAATTAGCTGTTGTTTCACTCTTTTCGCTGTACCATATTATCAGATCTATATTGACTTGTTCCAAATGCAGAGGAAAGCCCGCAAGGATCAAAAAGTACCTGAACCAAATGCTGTCGAAATCTTCAAGGACTCTCACACCAGCAAGAAGAAGGGCATGACTACACCAGTCAAAGACGCTGTTGTAAGTCCTTAATCCTCATGCCTTTTAACTACTACTTACTCTGACTTGTGCCTTGAACTGCATGGTTTGCAGCCAATGTCTATTACTCTTTTCAATTTTATACACAATTGTCTTAACGTATCATTGCACCTTACAAGGTTTAAAAGAGAGGAGTAATGTTCCTTTGATCTTGACCTGTAATCTAGTTCCGTGCTAGACTTGCCCACACAACGTTATAATTGCCTGTTTGTCTATTCTCAGTTGTTTTGTGATATGAATGATGTCATATTATGCTTACCGTATTATAAACTTCGTCTCTTTATCCTTAGCCCTCAATACAATGTGAAGAAATAGACAATACATTAGTGATGGTACATGGTCATATGTTTGGAACCTGGTTTTATTATGTACTTTGCAATAAAATACAACTATTATTTTACATGGGTTCACCATAATAAGTTCTGTATATAGACCAAAGCTATTTTGTTTGGTTTTGCTGCCTCCTTAATATCTTCTGTTCTGGTACTACTAATGTAAAACCACAACTTTTCAGCGAGCTATGGAAAAAAATGGTGGAACCGCCACCTTCTGAAGGTGGCAAGGCAACTATAACCGCAATGTCAGCTCTTGCTGCAGTGGGTCAGTACCTGTACACTAACAGTGCCAAAAGCACATTCCTGCGTAATACTGGCTTGGTTGTTAAGGCAATCTCGTCCAAACTGCCTCATGATCAAGATATGCAAGCTCAAAACAATGTTGTATCTGCGCTCCAGACACAAGTCCATTCCCTAACAGAGACCCTTTGTGAAACAAGGAGAGACATTGTTCGATGTTGTCAAGATATGCATGGTTTTGAAACCAGACTATCAGACATTTGCTATGTTGTTCAGGAGCCTAGGAGAACTGAAGGCGAAGGTTATGGTGCTCCATCGGACAATACAGCATGAAAACGTAACAGTCAGGTCAAATGAACTGAGCTTCTGAACTTCTGGTGGTGCATTTATCTGCTAGACTGTTAACTTTTATGCCAACCTTCCTTTTGTTTTATAGTTGTAATTTGTTTTGGTGCGATACAAAATTTGTTCTTAACGTGCAGCCACCGGCTGAAGAAAATAGCAAGCCATTTTTGTATAGTGTAGGGTGTTCCCTATATTTTCACTGGTGGCGAACTTTGATGCCCACCGGCTGTAGTTAACATGGGCCTCCTACGGGCCATAGAAACAATGGGACTTCTAAGGGCCGTAGAAACAATGGGCCTTCTACGTGGCGTACAAACAATGGGCCTTATACGGGCCGTAGACACAATGGGCCTTCTATGGGCCGTATCATCAATGGGCCCTCTACGGGCTTATGATCGGTTGGCCAAACATGGGCCAATAACATGCCACATTATGGCCGTAAATGGGCTAGAGTTGAAATCGTCCATTCATGGGCCGACCATAACGGGCCGTCGTTAATCGGCCGTATTTTGATGACGCTGTGAAAACGGCCCAACGTATTAACGGGCCACAAACGGGCCGACTGTAACCACGGGCTGAATTTGGCCCACAAGCAAAAAATGACAGTAACGGGCCGTAAGTAAACGAATGTGGAAATGAGCCCAAGAATAAATGGGCCCCGAGAAGGCCGAAAGATAACATGGGCTGGAAACGGCCCAACGGAATAATGGGCCGTTAATGGGTATAAAGTGATACACTGTTCATTACGGGCCAGTTTCACCACGTGCCGTTAATGGGTATAAAGTGATACACTGTTCATTACGAGCCAGTTTTACCATGGGTCGTTAATGGGCTGAGAGTAATAAGGGCCTCATACGGGCCGAAAGACGTCATGGGCCATACATGGGCCGGAAGTTAAAACGGGCTGGAATTATATTGGACGGCCCAGATGACGCTACTGGGCCTAATTTGGATAGGCCGTAAACGGGCCCTGGGTTAGCGGGCTGTAAATGGGCTATATGCGAACAGGTCGTTAACAGGCTTGCCGTGGGCCGGCCCGCCACCTTTTGACCAAGTCAAACGGGCCGGCCTTTTCACAGGAATGGGCCTCTGTTGGGCCGTGCCACGTGTCGACGTATCATAGGCGCTTTGGGTCCAATGAGTGGATGACATCTGTCCCAACGGTGAGCCGACACGTGTTTCCTCCAGCCAATGATGATTTTACACGTGGAAAATCCCCATTGGTCGGGGCTGTTAACGGGTTATCGGATCCAAAACCGGACCCGATAGCTTAACGACGTTCTGTTACGGTGGATGCCACGTGTCGGTCACCCTTGACGAAAGCACTTCTGTGACGCACGATTTATCGTCATGGAAGTGGACACTTCCGTGATGATAATTTTGGTAATGTCATGGAACACTTCTACGACAGCACAGGTATGACTATCTTGATTCTGTCATAAATTTGTCATGGATGTACATGCATGACAGAAAACATGACCTACTGTGACAAACACGTATCATCACGGAAGTGTTTCTTTTGTAGTGCGTGCCGAGGATCTTGGCAACACATCGTACTACCATGATGAACAGTGATGGATGATTGCAGATGCAAAGGAAGACAACACATTCTCAGATTTCACCTTAGCGATGCTAAGGAAACAAAATCTAGATGTTCGACCGAGAGACATTTAGCACTCCGCTTCTAATGTTCTCCTTGATGTACCAGCTTAACCCGATACCATCCGGTATCTGGAACATCAAGTAAAGGTCTGACTTTGGGAGCTCAAGGAACCCATAAGGAACAACTTATGTACAAAATCATATCAACTCCTCATGGAAGAATGGCCAAATTTCTGACTCATGATACTACAACAAGGGATCTCCCGGATAAGTGTGTTGGCCATGACATCCACTTAATGGTTCAAAAGACCAATATTATAATTCTTGGGTACGTCCCAACCATCATATCTGCCTGAGATTCAGATCTGGTTGGTGTTAGGATATTCCAGACTCAGCATGACTAGAAGGAAAGTTTGCAACACAAATCGACAAGATAACGTTGCGAGATTCTCGGGAAATGGACAATGACAGCAAGCTCCAAAACATGAGCTGGTTCTGCTACAAATCTAGGAACACGCTGTACAAGACAAGCATGACCACATAGTAGTCTTACAATGAAATACTACGGAGTCCAGGTGGGGAACCATCATCGAGGATATCGAAGTTCTTGCACACTTATCGATGAACTTCTTATCCTTGAACAAATCAATCAGTGGTTTGTGTGCTAGGAATACATATGGAATGAAGATGATCAGTCTATCAAACCATAGAATACTTCGCACATGCATGACTGACTTGGGATGATTCCAGAGGAAGCAAAAACAAGCTTTCTCGAATTCACGGTGGCAACTTATATCAAATACACATGAATTAGAGGAAGTCGCTTCTCTCATCCAAACATATACCTCATGAACGAAACACGAAGGCATTGCTTACAAAGTTTCCAACACTAGCTTGATGTTCAACATGAATCATGGAGGAGATATAATGCTGTTGATGGGCTCAACAACAAGTCATCGGGATGACCATATAAATGGAATTCCATAATTATGTGAACAAGGACATGGCATTGGTCAGATATAATGGTGTATGCTCGAGGAACAACCGCGAGTAAGACAACATTACAAATATGGTTTGTTTTGCTTTGATTTGACAATAGCCCATACCCAAATCAAAGATTGGATAAGACAACAGCTCCAACAATTGATCACGAGGATCAATCGATGAAGATATCATCTTTCTTCAACGCACAAACACAAACAAAAGATATCCCTTTGAATGAACTGAGTCAGATAAAGCTTTCATCTTCCAACTCTCCAAGTTGTTGTTTGGCTTAACCAACTAGCTCAGGGGTATCCAACACGGATTCTTGGAGAAGGGGTGGTTTACAAGAAACCAACTTGATCACGAACTCAACATAGCGGTCACGTGACAACCTGGTGAAGGAAATATGCCCTGGAGGCAATAATAAAGTTATTATTTATTTCCTTATTTCATGATAAATGTTTATTATTCACGCTAGAATTGTATTAACCGGAAACATAATACATGTGTGAATACATAGACAAAACAGAGTGTCACTAGTATGCCTCTACTAGACTAGCTCGTTGATCAAAGATGGTTAAGTTTCCTAGCCATAGACATGAGTTGTCATTTGATAAACGGGATCACATCATTAGGAGAATGATGTGATTGACTTGACCCATTCCGTTAGCTTAGCACTTGATCGTTTTAGTTTACTGGTATTACTTTCTTCATGACTTATCGTGTTCCTATAACTCTGAGATTATGCAACTCCCGATTACCGGAGGAACACTTTGTGTGCTACCAAACGTCACAACGTAACTGGGTGATTATAAAGGTGCTCTACAGGTGTCTCCGATGGTACTTGTTGAGTTGGCATAGATCGAGAATAGGATTTGTCACTTCGATGGTCGGAAAAGTATCTCCGGGCCCTCTCGGTAATGCACATCACTATAAGCCTTGCAAGCAATGTGACTAATGAGTTAGTTGCGGGATGATGCATTACGGAACGAGTAAAGAGACTTGCCGGTAACGAGATTGAGCTAGGTATTGAGATACCGATGATCGAATCTCGGGCAAGTAACATACTGATGACAAAGGGAACAACGTATGTTGTTATCCGGTTTGACCGACAAAGATCTTCGTAGAATATGTAGGAACCAATATGAGCATCCAGGTTCCACTATTGTTTATTGACCCGAGACGTGTCTCAGTCATGTCTACATAGTTCTCGAACCCGTAGGGTCCGCACGCTTAACGTTCGATGACGATCGGTATTATGAGTTTATGTGTTTTGATGTACCGAAGGTAGTTCGGAGTCCCGGATATGATCACGGACATGACGAGGAGTCTCGAAATGGTCGAGACATAAAGATTGATATATTGGACGGCTATATTCGGACACCGGAAGTGTTCCGAGTGATTTTGGAGAAAACCGGAGTGCCGGAGGGGTTACCGGAACCCCCCGGGGAAGTATTGGGCCTTAGTGGGCTTTAGGGGAGAGAGAGGGCAGCAGCCCAGGAGGTGGCGCGCCCCCTCCCATGAGGAGTCCGAATTGGACTAGGGGAGGGGGTGCGGCCCCTCTTTCCCTCTCCCTCTCCCTCTCTTTCCTTCCCCCTTCCCCCTTCCTAGTAGGACTAGGAAAGGATGAATCCTACTCCTACTAGGAGGAGGATTCCTCCTCTCCTTGGGGCGCACCAAGGTTGGCCGGCCTCCCCCCTTGATCCTTTATATACGGGGGCGGGGGCACAAGTTGATTGTTCCAAGCCGTGTGCGGTGCCCCCCTCCACCTTAATCCACCTTGGTCATATCATAGCGGTGCTTAGGCGAAGCCCTGCGTCGGTAACTTCATCATCACCGTCATCACGCCGTCGTGCTGACGAAGCTCTACTGGATCGTGAGTTCGTGGGACGTCGCCGAGCTGAACGTGTGCAGTCCGCGGAGGTACCATACCTTCGGTACTAGGATCGGTCGATCGTGAAGACGTATGACTACATCAACCGCGTTGTCATAACGCTTCCGCTTACAATCTACGAGGGTACGTAGACAACACTCTCCCCTCTCGTTGCTATGCATCACCATGATCTTACGTGTGCGTAGGAATTTTTTTGAAATTACTCCGTTCCCCAACACCTGGTAACACTTCCGAGAAGATATTCGGAAAATCACGAACCACCGATATGGTACTAAGCTCGAGAACAATCTTGCTTTTCGGGGCAAGACGATGTGATCAAGAGAGTGATGGATTGACACAATCCAATCTCATTGATCGAGGAGTGCACCAGGGAAAATGGACTAGGTCGCACGATAAACCTTAGGGTGATGATTCAATAACCAACACACTAAGAATAAGATTATTGTCCATTAACTACCAAGCAACACGGTTGCTAGGAGTTTTGATTTCACACACCATGGTTCACTTGTTGGCATTCCGGTTGCGACAACACGGGACCGAGGAATGAAAAATGATGGCAAGAAGTATCACTGCGTCAAGAATTCATGAGAGATGGTGCAATTCTCATGACAATCCTGACATAAAGGGGGTAATACTCCGAGGTAGAACAGAACAAAAGCTGGATTGGCATTTTGATCTGCGGAATACAACTACTTTGACCAGTCCAAGAAATGGATGAGGTGCTGGGGTTTGTTTCTCCTAATCATTCCGGAATAGAATGGCTTGACGGACCACAAGAATAATAGGCATCGATAACACGAATGCACAACTAGTCCTGACTATCAATTGATAGACAAAGGTCAGAATACAACTAAAGAGAGACAACTCAAAGGAACATATGGTTTTCTGAGTTGCGGATGCATAGATTTAGTATGTCAAACAAGTTCAACATATTTCTTCCGGATAACCTATGCAGAGAGGTAGAACTGGCAGAGTCACAACATAGAATCGAGAACTCATCAAGAGCACTCTGGTTGTGATCTTTCGGTTCAACGAGGAACTTCTACCATAAGTAGTTCATGGTATTTGGAAGAAACAAATACCACGGACATCGAGGTCTAACGCAAAGGTTACTAATATCGTAAAGGAACTAGCAAACACTATCAACATGAAGTAAGTAGAGTGATTCTCGGGTTCAAAAACCCAGGAATAGAATACCTACTAACTAAATAACATCACAAGATGCTTTCGAGAATGATGGCCAGAATCATCACACTAGGAATATAAAGCATTGCTAGATTACTGGGTGGTTCTCTAAGACACCTAGGGTCATAATAATAGCTCCAACATATATGTCGAAGCAACAGAGTACCTCAACTCACTGATTAGTGTAGTTAAACTGGCCCAAAGAAACATCGGGAATGAAAAGAAGGGATTTGCAAATGCATCAGACTATTTAGAAACCTGGGATGACTCAGACAACATAACGGCTGTAAATGCTCAAAAGATTTGAGAAATCCTGCAAAATGGTGGCATAACCACTCAGCATAACAATATCAAGGTTCCAAGATCAACGATCAACACACGAGGGTAGTAGGTACTGAGCTGAGACTTGAATCCATCAATCCTATGAGTCTATGGATTAGTAACACGTGAACCTGATAGAAAGATGAGAAGCCTAGTTCTTAACCCCGTAGGAAAGATAGGATGACTCAGATCAGAAGGACATAAGGTATAAGGAGTAAAAATAGCCTTACGTTCCCTTCCACAATCAATTCCTTATATAACTAAAGCATTTCTAGACACGACTTCGACCAGTTTGGCTTGGCAATCCTACAAGCAGTCAGGCTCTGATACCAAAGCTGTCAGGACCCTGATCCTAAGTCACACCGATCTAGCATGTAACACATCATATCACTTTGCGGCCTCACGCACAGTATTCCCACGGGTGCCACCTTACCTGGCCCGGGACCGTTTCCGCCTTTTGGCTCACGTATATGATAGTGTCGCTAGCATCCATATGACAAAGAACCCAGGCCGACATGACTAGTCGTAAACCCAAAGTGGCACTAACTTACAGGGACAGGCATACATGACCCAGCAACGAACGTGTCGGTCATTAGTGAGTGAATCCGGGCTATAGCAGATGGGCTAACAGGACTCCAGTAGACACAGCGTGACATTTCCCCGAAGGGACAGGCACAGGAACGAAGAAGGACACATGCCGGCCAGTCTAAGTGTTCCGGAGCAGTAGCAAGCTACCATGGCTCAGTGGAAGCAGTAGGAGACATTTCCCGGTAAGAGAGGCTACCAAGGATAAACAACTAGGTTGTCGGATCCCACACATACCAAGCATTTCAAATCATACACACAATATGCTCGATATGTGCAAATACAACATGGCATGACAACAAAACTCTACAACTCAAAGTATTTATTCATTAGGCTCCGAGGAGCCAAGTATTACAAACATGGGTCTCATGACCCAACATACAGAGCATACAAGCAACAAGCGAAAGCATAAACATGTCTGAGTACAGACAACTACAAATGGAAAAGGCTGAGAAGCCTGACTATCTACAAGACCCTCCCAAGGGTACAGGATCGTAGCTGAGGTAACAAGCTAAACGTTGAAGTCCACGCAGAACTACTAGTGAGACTGAAGTCTCTCTGTAAAACATAAATTAAGCAAACATGAGTACAAATGTACCCAGCAAGACTTACATCAGAACTAGCTACATATGCATCAGTATCAAAAAAGGGGTGGTGGAGTTTAACTGCAGCAAGCCAGCTTTGACTCGGTGGCTATCCTGGACTACGACTGCTGGTAACTCTTTTGAGGTGGCGCACACGAGTCCACATATTCACCATATCAATACACCACTATGGATCCGCTCCCATCTCCCTATGAGAACGCCATCCATAGCACTCACGATTATCTTGCGCGTTTTAGAGTATCCACTTTCACTTGTCTATGAACTGTACAAGCAACCCAGAAGTCCTTTACCGCGGACGCGGCTATTCGAATAGATGATGTTAACCCTGCAGGGGTGTACTTCTTCACACACGCTCTCGCCACTTACCACCATGTACACGTCGTGTGATAACCCACAAGTATAGGGGATCGCAATAGTTTTCGAGGGTAGAGTATTCAACCCAAATTTATTGATTCGACACAAGGGAGCCAAAGAATATTCTCAAGTATTAGCAGTTGAGTTGTCAATTCAACCACACCTGGATAACTTAATATCTGTAGCAAAGTATTTAGTAGCAAAGTAGTATGGAAGTAACAGTAACGGTAGCAAAAGTAATATTTTTGGGTTTTATAGTGATTGTAATAGTAGCAACGGAAAAGTAAATAAGCGAAGAACAATATGTGAAAAGCTCGTAGGCATTGGATCGGTGATGGAGAATTATGCCGGATGCGATTATTCATGCAACAGTTATAACATAGGGTGACACAGAACTAGCTCCAATTCATCAATATATGTAGGCATGTATTCCGAATATAGTCATACATGCTTCTGGAAAAGAACTTGCATGACATCTTTTGTCCTACCCTCCCGTGGCAGCGGGGTCCTAATGGAAACTAAGGGATATTAAGGCCTCCTTTTAATAGAGTACCGGACCAAAGCATTAACACATAGTGAATACATGAACTCCTCAAACTATGGTCATCACCGGGAGTGGTCCCGATTATTGTCACTTCGGGGTTGCCGGATCATAACACATAGTAGGTGACTATAGACTTGCAAGATAGGATCAAGAACTCACATATATTCATGAAAACATAATAGGTTCAGATCTGAAATCATGGCACTCGGGCCCTAGTGACAAGCATTAAGCATAGCAAAGTCATAGCAACATCAACCTCAGAACATAGTGGATACTAGGGATCAAACCCTAACAAAACTAACTCGATTACATGATAAATCTCATCCAACCCATCACCGTCCAGCAAGCTTACGATGGAATTACTCACGCACGGTGATGAGCATCATGAAATTGGTGATGGAGGATGGTTGATGATGACGATGGCGATGGATTCTCCTCTCCGTAGCCCCGAACGGACTCCAGATCAGCCCTCCCGAGAGAGTTTAGGGCTTGGCGGTGGCTTAGTATCGTAAAACGCGATGAATCCTTCTCTCTGATTTTTTTCTCCCCGAACGTGAATATATAGAGTTGGAGTTGAGGTCGGTGGAGCTCCAGGGGGCCCACGAGGCAGGGGGCGCGCCCAGGGGGCAAGCGCGCCTCCCACCCTCGTGGACAGGGTGTGGGTCCCCTGGCCTTGATTCTTTCGCCAGTATTTTTTATTATTTCCAAAAATAATCTCTGTTGATTTTCAAGTCATTTCGAGAACTTTTATTTCTACACAAAATAACACCATGGCAATTCTGCTGAAAACAGCGTCAGTCCGGGTTCCATTCAAATCATGCAAGTTAGAGTCCAAAACAAGGGCAAAAGTGTTTGGAAAAGTAGATACGTCGGAGACATATCAACTCCGCCAAGCTTAAACCTTTGCTTGTCCTCAAGCAATTCAGTTGATAAATTGAAAGTGATAAAGAAAAACTTTTACAAACTCCGTTTGCTCTTGTAGTTGTAAATATGTAAAGCCAGCATTCCGGTTTTCAGCAAAGATTATGACTAACCATATTCACAATAGCACTTAGGTCTCATGTTTACTCATATCAATGGCATAATCAACTAGCGAGTAATAATAATAAATCTCGGATGACAACACTTTCTCAAAACAATCATGATATGATATAACAAGCTGGTATCTCGCTAGCCCTTTCTGAGACCGCAAAACATAAATGCAGAGTACCTTTAAAGATCAAGGACTGACTAAACATTGTAATTCATGGTAAAAGAGATCCAGTCATAGTCATACCCAATATAAATTAATAGTAATGGATGCAAATGACAGCAGTGCTCTCCAACTGGTGCTTTTTAATAAGAGGGTGATGAATCAACATGAAAGTAAATAGATAGGCCCTTCACAGAGGGAAGCAGGGATTTGTAGAGGTGCCAGAGCTCGATTTTGAAATAGAGATAAATAATATTTTGAGTGGCATACTTTCATTGTCAACATAAAATCCGAGAGATGGCGATATCTTCCATGCTACACACATTATAGGCAGTTCCCAAACAGAATGGTAAAGTTTATACTCCCTGTAACGCCCACGATGCGGCTATATCTCCCACGTGTCGCGGCACGGCTTAGAGGCATAACCGCATAGTGGTTTTGTCGCAAGAAGGGTCATCTTCACACAATCCCTAGATCCAGCTGTATCCATCCGTCAACACATAACCAAGAAATCTTCGGAAATCGTTTACCTCAACCTTCGAAAAACATCTGTTATACGAGTTATGGCAATACTCCCGAACTCCCGCCCCAGTACTGGGTGGCGTCGAGGTGATCTCACCAACAACTGCATAAAAGAGATTTCGATGTCAGCGAAACTCAGGTATTCCAGAACTGCAACGATAAAATTGTGACGACAACACCTCGGAGCTCAACTCCCCGGGACACTGCCACAACCCCAAAATGACAGGAGGCACCAAGAACAATGTTCTCGTCACAAAACCATCAGAACGATTCCAAGATACCCGTGTGATCCTAAAAAAAAAATTAGTGAAATTTGAGGAGAGAATAGTCAAAACTTCTACGTCAGGAGACCTCACCAGAGCGACGAAGGGACTGAGGAGTAAAAAGAATCCTACTCTCCGATATATATAATCCTAAGACTCAAAACAGTTTTGTTCTAGACTCAACAACGCTAGCGATTCGATCAAGCAGGGGGCTCCTAAGTCGGGGATGGCTCTGATTACCAACTTGTAACGCCCACGATGCGGCTATATCTCCCACGTGTCGAGGCACGACTTAGAGGCATAACCGCATAGTGGTTTTGTCGCAAGAAGGATCATCTTCACACAATCCCATGTAATGAACAAGAATGGGATAAAGAGTTGGCTTACAATCGCCACTTCACACAATACATAAATATAAATCATACATCATCCAAAATACAATCATATAGACCGACTACGGTCAAAATCCAGATGAAAACAAGACAACCCCAAATGCTAGATCCCCGATCGTCCCAACTGGGCTCCACTACTGATCATCAAGAAAAGACACATAGTAACGACCACGTTCCTCGTCGAACTCCCACTTGAGATCGACGCCATCATCTGCACTGGCATCGTCGGCACCTGCAACTGTTTTGGTAGAATCTGTGAGTCACGGGGACTCAGCAATCTCACACCCGCGAGAGCAAGACTATTTAAGCTTATAGGAAAGGATGGTGTAATGAGGTGGAGCTGCAGCGGCAAAAGCATATATGGTGGCTAACTTGCGCAAATGAGAGCGAGAAGAGACCATCAACTGCGTGTGTAGCCGTGATGGTCTCTTCTCGGCGGAGTCCGGGAAGTGAACACGGTCTGAGTTATGTATGACGTAAGTAGGTGTTCAGGATCACTTCTTGGTCATTGCTAGATGATGTCCGTTCCGTTGCTTCTCTTCTCGCTCTCATTTGCGCAAGTTAGCCACCATATATGCTTTTACCGCTGCAGCTCCACCTCATTACACCATCCTTTCCTATAAGCTTAAATAGTCTTGATCTCGCGGGTGTGAGATTGCTGAGTCCCCGTGACTCACAGATTCTACCAAAACAGTTGCAGGTGCCGACGATGCCAGTGCAGATGATGGCATCAATCTCAAGTGGGAGTTCGACGAGGAACGTGGTCGTTACTATGTGTCTTTTCCTGATGATCAGTAGTGGAGCCCAGTTGGGACGATCGGAGATCTAGCATTTGGGGTTGTCTTGTTTTCATCTGGATTTTGACCGTAGTCGGTCTATATGATTGTATTTTGGATGATGTATGATTTATATTTATGTATTGTGTGAAGTGGCGATTGTAAGCCAACTCTTTATCCCATTCTTGTTCATTACATGGGATTGTGTGAAGATGACCCTTCTTGCGACAAAACCACTATGCGGTTATGCCTCTAAGTCGTGCCTCGACACGTGGGAGATATAGCCGCATCGTGGGCGTTACACTCCCCCTCCACCAACAAACATCAATCCATGGCTTGTCCGAAACAACGGGTGCCTCCAACTAATAACAGCCCTAGGGGAGTTTTGTTTGCAATTATTTTGATTTGATTTGCATAAAGCATGGGACTGGGCATCCCGGTGACCAGCCATTTTCTCGTGAGTGAGGAGCGGAGTCCACTCCTCTTGAGAATAACCCGCCTAGCATGGAACAAACAGACAACCCTAGTTGATACCTGAGCTATTCGAGCATACAAAGCAGAATTTCATTTGAAGGTTTAGAGTTTGGCACATACAAATTTACTTGGAACGGCAGGTAGATACCGCATATAGGAAGGTATAGTGGACTCATATGGAATAACTTTGGGGTTTAAGGGATTGGATGCACAAGCAGTATTCCCGCTTAGTACAAGTGAAGGCTAGAAAAAGACTGGGAAGCGACCAACTAGAGAGCGACAAAAGTCATGAACATGCATTAAAATTAATAAACATTGCGTGCAAGCATGAGTAGGATATAATCCACCATGAACATAAATATCGTGAAGGCTATGATGATTTGTTTCAACTACATGTGTGAACATGTGCCAAGTCAAGTCACTTGAATCATTCAAAGGAGGATACCACCCTATCATACCACATCACAACCATTTTAATAGCATGTTGGCACGCAAGGTAAACCATTATAAACTCCTAGCTAATTAAGCATGGCATAAGTAGCTATAATCTCTAATTGTCATTGCAAACATGTTTATTCATAATAGGCTGAATCAGAAATGATGAACTAATCATATTTACAAAAACAAGAGAGGTCGAGTTCATACCATCTTCTCTCATCTCAATCAGTCCATCATATATCGTCATTATTGCCTTTCACTTGCACGACCGAACGATGTGTATAATAATAATAGTGCATGTGCATTGGACTAAGCTGGAATCTGCGAGCATTCAATAAACAGGAGAAGACGAGGCAATATGGGCTCTTGGTTAAATCAACAATAATGCATATAAGAGCCACTTTATCAATTTCATCATGGTCTTCTCCTATCAACCCCCAAGGAAAAGAAAAGAAATAAAACTATTTACATGCGAAAGCTCCCAACAAGCAAAAGAAGAACAAGAAATCTTTTTGGGTTTTCTTTTAATTATTACTACTACAGCAAGGAAAGTAAACTAACTAAAAGCTACTACTAATTTTTTGGTTTTTCTTAAAGTTTTTCAAACACACAAGAAGAAAGCAAGAAAAAGGAAATAAACTAGCATGGATAGCACAATGAAAAGTATGAGCACCGACAACTAGCAATGAGTGTGTGAACATCAATGTAATGTCGGTGAGAAATACGTACTCCCCCAAGCTTAGGCTTTTGGCCTAAGTTGGTCTATTACCACGGCTGGCCTGGCGGATATCCGAAGTTGTAACTGGGGTCGTACTGAGACGCAACGGCTATTGCATCATGGGCTGCAGCTTGGAGGCGAGCTGTATCAGTCCTCCTCTCGTACTCGTTCGCCTCCTCCCTAGTTATAACATGTCTCCCTTTTGTCTGAAAGTCAAAGAAAGTAGGAGCAGGGAGAGCGACGTGATAGGTGCGTCGTCTGTCAAAGATTAGTCGGTACTAGAGGAACTGATCGTTCCTCTCAACAAACTGATGACGAACCATAGCCTCATAATCTAAATAAACAGGAGGCAACTCAATATCATACTCGCGTATGGGTATACCAAGAAAATTAGCTAGACGGGTTGCATAAATTCCACCAAAGAAATCTCCATTAATTCTATTATTGTGCAACCTACGTGCAACAATGGCTCCCAAATTATAATGTTTATCTCCTAATACAGCACTCCTGAGAACACTGAGATCAGGGACACACATGTGACATGCTTCATCCTAACCATTTATGCACCTACCTATGAAGAGAGCAAAATAATGTATAGCAGGAAAATGAATGCTCCCTATGGTAGCTTGTGTTATATCTCTAGACTCCCCCATAGTTATACTAGCAAGAAAATCTCTAAATTCATATTTGCGAGGTTCACTAGGACTACCCCATTGCGGGAGTTTGCAAGCAGTATTAAAATCCTCTAAATCCATAATATAAGAATTTTCATAAGATCAAACAGGACAGTTTGAGAATTGCGTGAAGATGAAAATTCAAAACCTTCTCACAAAGGAATCAGTGAGATAGTGGTACTGACGGCACTTATCTGCCTCGAAGCTCACAAGATCAACGTTACGCACATATGCGTTAAATTCTTCCTTGATTCCTGCTCGATTCATAAAGTCCTCTGAAGGCCATTCACAAGCCCGCGCTTGAGCTTCCCTCGGTGGTTCATCATCCGCATCGCGTATTGCAGTCTTGCGCCCTTGCTTCTTCGAAGGACCACCTTGGTACATTTTCCTAAACATATTTCTTCCTCTGAGAAATTTCTAAAAAATTTAGTAACTCAAAATAAAAGTGAACCAAACTCAACAAAATTGATAGCAACTACTCCCACAAGTGCCTAGAGACTATATCATGCATTAGAACTACTTGGGACCATATCAATTTGACAAGCAAGCTCAAGAACAGGGTCACCTAGGCAGAAAAAATTTGCAATGAATAAAGCACTAGAACAAAAACTAATTGGACCATTGGAGGAGTCACATACCAAAGAACAATCCCCCAAAGCAGTTTTCTGAGAGGTGCTTTGAGCAAGGAGATCGAAAATGGCAGCAAGATGAGCAAGAACTCGTGCATGAGCTGGCTGGTGATTTTTTGGGAGGAAGAAGGAGTGTGTGCAGGAATAAGTGGAGGGGAGCCACCATGGGCCCACGAGGCAGGGGGCGCGCCCTGGACCCTCGTGGCCAGGTGCCAGCTCCCCCTGATGTGTTCTCAGTGCCAGATATTCTAAAATATTCCAGAAAAAAATCATATTTCAATTTTGGGGCATTCGGAGAACTTTTATTTTCAAGGTATTTTTTTATTGCACGGATAATTCAGAAAACTGACAAAAAATACTATTTTTGCTTTATTTAATCTAAATTACAGAAAGTAAAAGGAGGGTACAGAAGATTGTGCTTTCTAACTTCATCCATCTCATGCTCATCAAAAGGAATCCACTAACAAGGTTGATCAGGTCTTGTTAACAAACTCATTTCGAGTAACATGAAACGGGAGAAATTTCGAATAACACTATGTTACCTCAACGGGGATATGCACGTCCCCAACAATAAGAATGTCATGTTTCTTCTTGATAGTAGGTAGAGGAAATTCAAAACCTCCAAAAATAATCGATGGAATTTTTCCAATAGAGTTTATACTATGAACTTGAGGTTGTTTCCTCGGAAAGTGTACCGTATGCTCATTACCATTAACATGAAAAGTGACATTGCCTTTGTTGCAATCAATAACAGCCCCTGCAGTATTCAAAAAGGGTCTTCCAAGAATAATAGACATACTATCGTCCTCGGGAATATTGAGGGAGTCCTGGATTAGGGGGTCCTCGGACGGCCGGACTATGTACTTTAGCCGGACTGTTGGACTATGAAGATACAAGATTGAAGACTTCGTCCCGTGTCCGGATGGGACTCTCCTTGGCGTGGAAGGCAAGCTTGGCAATACGGATATGTAGATCTCCTCCCTTGTAACCGACTCTATGTAACCCTAGCCCCCTCCGGTGTCTACATAAACCGGAGGGCTTAGTCC
The DNA here is from genome assembly GCF_002575655.3 of Aegilops tauschii subsp. strangulata. Classification (NCBI taxonomy): domain Eukaryota; kingdom Viridiplantae; phylum Streptophyta; class Magnoliopsida; order Poales; family Poaceae; genus Aegilops; species Aegilops tauschii. The sequence continues at coordinate 54,293,758 of NC_053039.3, forward strand.
GTAGGATGAGAACAACAATCATACCATAGGCTAGCTTCTAGGGTTTAGCCTCTACGATCTCGTGGTAGATCAACTCTTGTAATACTCATGTCATCAAGATCAATCAAGCAGGAAGTAGGGTATTACCTCCATTGAGAGGGCCCGAACCTGGGTAAACATCGTGTCCCCCGCCTCCTGTTACCATCCGCCTTAGACGCATAGTTCAGGACCCCCTACCCGAGATCCGCCGGTTCTGACACCGACAAATATCAAGAATAACAAAGTCTGTTAAAATAGTATCGTTTGCAACCACAACAGGCATGTCCTCACAAATACCGACAGGTATAGCAGTTGATTTATCAGCCATTTGCAAAGATATTTCAGTAGGTGTCAACTTATTCAAATCAAGTCTACGATATAAAGAGAGAGGCATAACACTAACACCGGCTCCAAGATCACATAAAGCAGTTCTAACATAGTTTCTTTTAATGGAGCATGGTATAGTTGGTACTCCTGGATCTCCTAGTTTCTTAGGTATTCCACCCTTAAAAGTATAATTAGCAAGCATGGTGGAAATTTCAGCTTCCGGTATCTTTATTTTATTTGTAACAATTTCTTTCATATACTTAGCATAAGGATTCATTTTGAGCATATCAGTTAAACACATACGCAAAAAGATAGGCCTAATCATTTCAGCAAAGCGCTCAAAATCCTCATCATCCTTTTTCTTGGATAGTTTGGGAGGAAAAGGCATGGGTTTCTGAACCCATGGTTCTCTTTCCTTACCGTGCTTCCTAGCAACAAATTCTCTCTTATCATAACGTTGATTCTTTGATTGTGGGTTATCAAGATCAACAGCAGGTTCAATTTCTACATCATTATTATTACTGGGTTGAGCATCAACATGAACATCATCATTAACATTATCACTAGGTTCATGTTCATTACCAGATTGTGTTTCAGCATCAGAAATAGAAATATCATTGGGATTCTCAGGTGTGTCAACAACAGGTTCACTAGCAGCATGCAAAGTCCTATCAATTTTCTTTTTCTTCCTCTTAGAAGGACTAGGTGTATCAACATTATTTCTTTGAGAATCCTACTCAATTCTCTTAGGGTGGCCCTAAGGATACAAAGGTTCCTGAGTCATTTTACCCCCTCTAGTCATAACTCTAACAACATTATCATTCTTCTTATTATTCAATTCATTGAGCAAATCATTTTGAGCTTTAAGCACTTGTTCTACTTGAGTGGTAACCATAGAAGCATGTTTACTAATGAGTTTAAGTTCTCCTTTAACTCTAGACATATAATCACTCAAGTGTTCAAGCATATCAGCATTGTGTTTCAATTGTATACCAAAATAAGCATTAAAATCTTCTTGCTTAACCATAAAGTTATCAAACTCATCTAAACATTGGCTAGCAAACTTAGTAGGCGGGATTTCAGCTTTATCATATTAATAGAGAGAATTTACCTTTACTACCTGTGTCGGGTTATCAAGACCATGTGTTTCTTCAACAGGCCATAAATTGAGACCATGTATTTCTTCAACGGGAGGTAAATTCTTAACATCCTCAGCTTTAATACCTTTTTCCTTCATAGATTTCTTTGCCTCTTGCATATCTTCAGGACTGAGAAATAGAATACCCCTTTTCTTCGGAGTTGGCTTAGGAGTTGGTTCAGGAAGTGTCAAATTATTTTCATTGGTCAACATATTATTCAATAGAATTTCAGCTTGATCAACAGTTCTTTCCCTGAAAACACAACCAGCACAACTATCCAGGTGGTCTCTGGAAGCATCGCTTAGTCCATTATAAAAGATATCAAGTATTTCATTTTTCTTAAGAGGATGATCAGGCAAAGCATTAAGTAATTGGAGAAGCCTCCCCCAAGCTTGTGGGAGACTCTCTTCTTCAATTTGCACAAAATTATATATTTCCCTTAAAGCAGCTTGTTTCTTATGAGCAGGGAAATATTTAGCAGAGAAGTAATAAATCATATCCTGGGGACTACGCACACAACCAGGATCAAGAGAGTTAAACCATGTCTTAGCATCACCCTTTAATGAGAACGGAAATATTTTAAGGATATAATAGTAGCGAGTTTTCTCATCATTAGTGAACAGGGTGGCTATATCATTTAATTTAGTAAGATGTGCCACAACAGTTTCAGATTCATAGCCATAAAAAGGATCAGATTCAACCAAAGTAATTATATCAGGATCAACAGAGAATTCATAATCCTTATCAGTAACAAAAATAAGTGAAGTAGCATAAGCAGGATCATATTTCATTCTAGCAGTTTCTTCACCCATAGCATAACCCTCAGGCACAACAGGCAATTCATATCTAGGGGGAGAATCTTCATCGTCACTTTCATCAATATTATCAGTTTCAATAATTTCATTCTCTCTAGCCCTGGCAAGTTGTTCATCAAGAAATTCACCTAGTGGCACAGTAGTATCAAGCATAGAAGTAGTTTCATCATAAGTATCATGCATAGTAGAAGTGGCATCATCAATAACATGCGAAATATCAGAATTAATAGCAGAAGCAGGTTTAGGTGTCGCAAGCTTACTCAAAACAGAAGGTGAATCAAGTGCAGAGCTAGATGGCAGTTCCTTACCTCCCCTCGTAGTTGAGGGATAAATTTTAGTTTTCTCGTCTTTCAAGTTCCTCATAGTGACAGCAGATATAAATCCCAAGTGACTCAAAGAATAGAGCTATGCTCCCCGGCAACGGCGCCAGAAAATAGTCTTGATAGCCCACAAGTATAGGGGATCGCAACAGCTTTCGAGGGTAGAGTATTCAACCCAAATTTATTGATTCGACACAAGGGGAGCCAAAAGAATATTCTCAAGTATTAGTAGTTGAGTTGTCAATTCAGCCACACCTGGATAACTTAATATCTGCAGCAAAGTATTTAGTAGCAAAGTAGTATGGAAGTAACGGTAACGGTAGCAAAAGTAATATTTTTGGGTTTTATAGTGATTGTAACAGTAGCAACGGAAAAGTAAATAAGCGAAGAACAATATGTGAAAAGCTCGTAGGCATTGGATCGGTGATGGAGAATTATGCCGGATGCGATTATTCATGCAACAGTTATAACATAGGGTGACACAGAACTAGCTCCAATTCATCAATATAATGTAGGCATGTATTCCGAATATAGTCATACGTGCTTATGGAAAAGAACTTGCATGACATCTTTTGTCCTACCCTCCCGTGGCAGCGGGGTCCTAATGGAAACTAAGGGATATTAAGGCCTCCTTTTAATAGAGTACCGGACCAAAGCATTAACACATAGTGAATACATGAACTCCTCAAACTATGGTCATCACCGGGAGTGGTCCCGATTATTGTCACTTCAGGGTTGTCGGATCATAACACATAGTAGGTGACTATAGACTTGCAAGATAGGATCAAGAACTCACATATATTCATGAAAACATAGTAGGTTCAGATCTGAAATCATGGCACTCGGGCCCTAGTGACAAGCATTAAGCATAGTTAAGTCATAGCAACATCAATCTCATAACATAGTGGATACTAGGGATCAAACCCTAACAAAACTAACTCGATTACATGATAAATCTCATCCAACCCATCACCGTCCAGCAAGCCTACGATGGAATTACTCACGCACGGCGGTGAGCATCATGAAATTGGTGATGGAGGATGGTTGATGATGACGATGGCGGCGGATTCCCCTCTCCGGAGCCCCGAACGGACTCTAGGTCAGCCCTCCCGAGAGAGTTTAGGGCTTGGCGGCGGCTCCGTATCATAAAACGCGATGAATCCTTCTCTCTGATTTTTTTTCTCCCCGAACGTGAATATATAGAGTTGGAGTTGAGGTCGGTGGAGCTCCAGGGGGCCCACGAGGCAGGGGGCGCGCCCAGGGGGCAGGCGCACCTCCCACCCTCATGGACAGGGTGTGGGCCCCCTGGCCTTGATTCTTTCGCCAGTATTTTTTATTATTTCCAAAAATAATCTCCGTTGATTTTCAGGTCATTCCGAGAACTTCTATTTCTGCACAAAAATAACACCATGGCAATTCTGCTGAAAACAGCGTCAGTCCGGGTTAGTTCCATTCAAATCATGCAAGTTAGAGTCCAAAACAAGGACAAAAGTGTTTGGAAAAGTAGATACGTCGAAGACGTATCATCGTGTAGCTCGGTAACCTTCAAGCAGAAGCCTGGCGAGGGAGTCGGCCACGACCTGACTAACCACACAAGTCTCTAGTCCAGGTTTATCGCCTATTCGGGTTCCATCTGCAAGGAGATCCGGCCGGGGTGTCGTTCACGGCCCCAAACGATGTGAGCAGGGTTCCCAAGCCCACCAAACGGGCGACGCTTGGTACACCGTGCCACTGCACCTAGTCTGTCCCAAGCCCACCTGTACCGGGTGCCACTTGGTAGACTACTAGCACTACCTACAAACACAAGAAACTAGTTGCAACTCCTGGACAGAGATTAGGTTGATTAATAAGTTGAGAGGGGCACTTAAGCATTCCAATGCGTGGTAGTAACTGTTCATGGATCACAAACACAGAACTCGGTTCCTGAGGACGGTTTCAATGAGACAACCCACCATGTACTCCTACATGGCCTCTCATCGCTACCTTTACCAAATCGTGTTCACACACTTAGCTCTCAACAGTAGGACATGTTCACCACATTCCAATTCATCCCCGATGAATCAGACCTGACTCAACTCTAAGCAGTAGCAGGCATGACAACAAGCATGAATGAGTAGGCACATCAGGGCTCAAACAACTCCTACTCATGCTAGTGGGTTTCATCTATTTACTGTGGCAATGACAGGTCATGCAGAGGAAAGGGATTCAACTACCGCAGCATGTAACAGTTGAATCGTTGTTGTCCTAATGCAGTAAAAGAGAGCAGAAGCGAGAGAGTGGGATTGTATCGGAATGAACAAGGGGGTTTTGCTTGCCTGGCACTTCTGAAGATAGTATAGTTCTTCATCGGTGTCATAGATCTCACCGTCGGAACCACGTCTACTAAGAGGGGACAAAAACCGGCAACACAGAAGGAACACAATCAATGCAATGCAACAATATGATCCATGATCATGACATGGCAATATGCTGTGGTTTCAGCTAATGCAACTAGCAACAATTTAAATGAAGTTGGTTTGAATACTAGATTCAAAATCAAACTCCACATAAGGCATTTCAAATGCCATTAATTCAAATTGTCATATACAGTAGCTTTAAGTTGCTCAAACATGCATGAAAATGCCATAAACAGATTCTTTGGATTTTTCTGATAATTTTTCATATATAACTTATTCCAATCTGAGCTACGGTTGAATTTTTATGATTTTTAGAGGTTTAGGATATTTTCTGAAATAAATAAATCATTTAAGATTTATTTAGATTCTAGAAAATAATTACTGCATCAGCATTGCGCAAGGCAAATGTCAGCAGGTCAACTGGGTCGGCTAGGTCAAACCTGACCTGTGGGACCCACATGTCAGTGGCTAACTAAACTAACCTAGTTTAATTAGCACTAACCTAGGTTAAACTAACTAAGTTTAAATCTAAACTAGTTTAATTAGCCGGGCGGGACCCGCATATCATGGACTCTGGGGAGGTCAAACCCCTGGTCAAATAAAGTCAAACCTGCCGGCGCTAAGCCGCCGGCGAGGTCAGCGGCGGCCGCGGGCTTCGGAAAAGCTCCACAGAGCACGGCTGGATGCGCTGGAGGCAGCTCTAGGACGCTAGCGGCGCGGCGCGTCGGATGGTGGTGGTCTCCGGCCTAGAATGGCCTGTAGCATCGCCGGTGACGACCACAGCGGCGGCCGGAGCTCGAGCGAGCTCGGGGTCGGGGCTACGGCGTGCAAAAGGACGAACTAAAGCTCCCGCGAGGCTCTACGTGTTGCTGCGAAGCATTTGGACGCACTGGCGTGACCAAATGGTCGCCGGAGCTACGCCGGCTACAAGCTCGGGCGGCGATGGTTCTCGGTCTCGATGAACGCGATGGCTAGAGGACGAGAAAGATGCGGGAAAGAGAGGGGAAATGTGGCAGAGCTCACTAGGAGGGGTCGTTGAGCAGCTCAGCATGCTTGGGGACGGCTCGGAGGCGACAAAACCACGACGACGATCTCGGGTGCCCGAGGAGGAAGGCGAGGGCGAAGACGGCTCCACAGGGCGTCCGGGCTCATGCAGCTCGGTGGAGAGGAAGACGACGTCGACGCGGACCTCGGGGACGGGTCGAGGGGGCACGGCAACGGCGGTAAGCGCGCGGACGGTGAGCGGCAGTTGCGCTCGGGTGGGTGCGTGCGAGAGGGACAGGGGAGAGGATGAGCATGGGGGGAGGAGTGAGAGGGCCCCGGGGGGTGCGTGGCGTCTCCAGCTAGCCTCCAGCGTCGGCGGAAGCAGGAGATGGCTCGGGCGCGTGGCCCTGTCCTCCTGGCGTGAGAAAGGGGATGACTGGCAGGGGCCAATGGACTAGGCCGGCTTGCTGGGCCGCAGGTGAGCGCCAGGTAAGGTTCCCCACTTTTTTTGTTTTTGTTTTTCTATTTGTGTTATTTGTTTTGATTTAGTTCAAAGGCCAAACCATTCTTATAATCTCTGAAACCTTTTTGTGGGCACTCTCTGAATTATTCCAGTGGCCCTCACCAAGTTTCCGAATTATATGAGCCACTAAATATTTTATAGGGATTAATAGCTCCAGTTCAATACATTAAGGTTTAATTCAAAAATCCAGAAATGTCCTAGAAAAGTGTGCACCATTTTTTGCAGAGGTTCTGGACCAAAACAAAAATGATGAACATTTATGAAGGGCATTTCAGGTTCATTGAAAATATTTTTAGGTTGAACCTATTTGAATTCCATTTGGTGCTAGGGTTTGGAACAACCCCAATTCAAGTTTAATTGAAACTTAAACATGATGCAACACAAGATGCTAGCACTAAGCATTACCAGAACTAGGGATGTGACAGGATCTTACTCTGGTTGACCTACGAGGTTCGGTAGTAACTTGATCAGAAGTTTCATGATCATCATCATTAGCTTCCTTACTAATTGGTGTAGGAATCGCTGGAACTGATTTCTGTGATGAACTACTTTCCAATAAGGGAGAAGGTACAAGTACCTCATCAAGTTCTACTTTCCTCCCACTCACTTCTTTCAAGAGAGACTCCTTCTCTAGAAAGGATCCAGTCTTAGCAACAAAGATCTTGCCTTCGGATCTGTGATAGAAAGTGTACCCAACAGTTTCTTTTGGGTATCCTATGAAGACCCATTTCTCCGATTTGGGTTCGAGCTTATCAGGTTGAAGTTTTTTCACATAAGCATCGCAGCCCCAAACTTTAAGAAATGACAACTTGGGTTTCTTGCCAAACCACAGTTCATATGGTGTCGTCTCAACGGATTTAGATGATGCCCTATTCAATGTGAATGCAGCTGTCTCTAATGCATAACCCTAAAATGATAGTGGTAAATCGGTAAGAGACATCATACATCGCACCATATCTAATAAAGTACGGTTATGACGTTCGGACACACCATTACGCTGTGGTGCTCCAGGTGGCGTGAGTTGCGAAACTATTCCACATTGTTCCAAATGAAGACCAAACTCATAACTCAAATATTCACCTCCACGATCAGATCGTAGAAACCTTATTTTCTTGTTACGATGATTTTCCACTTCACTCTGAATTTTTTTGAACTTTTCAAATGTTTCAGACTTATGTTTCATCAAGCAGATATACCCATATCTGCTCAAATCATCTGTGATGGTCAGAAAATAACGATACCCGCCGCAAGCCTCAACACTCATCGGACCGCATACATCAGTATATATTATTTCCAATAAGTCAGTTGCTCGCTCCATTGTTCCGGAGAATGGAGTCTTAGTCATCTTGCCCATGAGGCATGGTTTGCAAGCATCAAGTGATTCATAATCAAGTGATTCCAACAGTCCATCAGCATGGAGTTTCTTCATGCGCTTTACACCAATATGACCTAAACGGCAGTGCCACATATAAGTTGCACTATCAATATTAACTTTGCATCTTTTGGCTTCAATATTCTGAATATGTGTGTCACTACGATCGAGATTCAATAAACCATTTATATTGAGTGTATGACCATAGAAGGTTTTATTCATGTAAATAGAACAACAATTATTCTTTGACTTAAATGAATAACCGTATTGCAATAAACATGATCCAATCATAAACATGATCCAATCATATTTATGCTCAATGCAAACACCAAATAACATTTATTTTAGGTTCAACACTAATCCTGAAGGTAAAGGGAGTGTGCGATGGTGATCTTATCAACCTTGGAATCACTTCCAACTCACATCATCACCTCGCCCTTAACTAGTCTCTGTTTATTTTGCAACTCCCGTTTCGAGTTACTACTCTTAGCAACTAAACCAGTACCAAATACTGAGGGGTTGCTATAAACACTAGTAAAGTACACGTCAATAACATGTATATCAAATATACCTTTGTTCACTTTGCCATCCTTCTTATCCGCCAAGTATCTAGGGCAGTTCCACTTCCAGTGACCATTTCCTTTGCAGTAGAAGCACTCAGTTTCAGGCTTGGGTTTATCTTTGGGCTTCTTCATGGGAGTGGCAACTTGCTTGCCATTCTTCTTGAAGTTCCCTTTCTTTCCCTTCCCCTTTTACTTGAAACTAGTGGTCTTGTCAACCATCAACACTTGATGCTTTTCTTGATTTCTACCTTCACTGATTTCAGCATCGCGAAGAGCTCGGGAATCGTTTTCGTCATCCCTTACATATTATAGTTCATCACGAAGTTCTAGTAACTTGGTGATAGTGACTAGAGAACTCTGTCAATCACTATCTTATCTGGAAGATTAACTCCCACTCGATTCAAGCGATTGTAGTACTCAGACATTCTGAGCACATGCTCATTGGTTGAGCTATTCTCCTCCATCTTGTAGGCAAAATACTTGTCAGGGGTCTCATACCTCTCGACTCGGGCATGAGTCTGAAGTACAAATTTCAGCTCTTGGAACATATTATATGTTCCGTGGCGTTCAAAACGTTTTTGAAGTCCCAGTTCTAAGCCGTAAAGCATGGTGCACTAAACTATCAAGTAGTCATCATACCGAGCTTTGCCACACGTTCATAACGTCTACATCTACTCTTGCAATAGGTCCGTCACCTAGCGGTGCATCAACGACATAATTCTTCTGTGCAGCAATGAGGATAATCCTCAGATCACGGACCTAGTCCGCATCATTCCTACTATCATCTTTCAACTTATTTTTCTCTAGGAAAATATCAAAAAATAAACGGGGAAGCTATACGCGAGCTTATTGATCTACAACATAGATATGCAAATACTATCAGGACTAAGTTCATGATAAATTAAAGTTCAATTAATCATATTACTTAAGAACTCCCACTTAGATAGACATCCCTCTAATCATCTAAGTGATCACGTGATCCATATCAACTAAACCATGTCCGATCATCACGTGAGATGAAGTAGTTTTCAATGGTGAACATGACTATGTTGATCATATCTACTATATGATTCACGCTCGACCTTTCGGTCTCAGTGTTCCGAGGCCATACCTGCATATGCAAGGCTCGTCAAGTTTAACCTGAGTATTCTGCATGTGTAAAACTGGCTTGCACCCGTTGTATGTGAACGTAGAGCTTATCACACCCGATCATCACGTGGTGTCTCAGCACGAAGAACTGTCGCAACCGTGCATACTCAGGGAGAACACTTATACCTTGAAATTTTTGTAAGGGATCATCTCATAATGCTACCATCGTACTAAGCAAAATAAGATGCATAAAAGATAAACATCACATGCAATTAAAATATGTGACATGATATGGCCATCATCATCTTGTGCCTTTGGTCTCCATCTCCAAAGTACCGTCATGATCTCCATCGTCACTGGCATGACACCATGATCTCCATCATCTTGATCTCTATCAACGTGTCGTCTCGCCAACTATTGCTATCGCATAGCGATAAAGTAAAGCAATTATATGGTGCTTGCATCTTATGCAATAAAGAGACAACCATAAGGCTACTTCCAGTTGCCGATAACTTTAACAAAACATGATCATCTCATACAACAATTTATATCTCATCACGTCTTGACCATATCACATCACAACAAACCCTGCAAAAAAAAGTTAGACGTCCTCTACTTTGTTGTTGCAAGTTTTACGTGGCTGCTATGGGCTTCTAGCAAGAACTGTTCTTACCTACGCATCAAAACCACAACGATTTTTCGTCAAGTGTGCTGTTTTAAGCTTCAACAAGGACCGGGCGTAGTCAAACTCGATTCAACTAAAGTTGGAGAAACAGACACCCGCCAGCCACCTGTGTGCAAAGCACGTCGGTAGAACCAGTCTCATGAACGTGGTCATGTAATGTCGGTCCGGGCCGCTTCATCCAACAATACCGCTGAATCAAAGTAAGACGTTGCTGGTAAGCAGTATGACTATTATCGCCCACAACTCTTTGTGTTCTACTCGTGCATATAACATCTACGCATAGACCTGGCTCGGATGCCACTGTTGGGGAACGTAGTATTTCAAAAAATTTGCCTACGATCGCGCAAGATCTATCTAGGAGAAGCGTAGCAACGAGCGGGGAGAGTGTGTCTACGTACCCTTGTAGACCAAAAGCGGAAGTGTTTAGTAACGCGGTTGATGTAGTCGAACGTCTTTGCGATCCAACCGATCCAAGTACTGAACGTACGGCACCTCCGCGATCAGCACATGTTCAAATCGGTGACGTCCCTCGAACTCTTGATCCAGTTGAGGCCGAGGGAGAGTTCTGTCAGCACGACGGCGTGGTGACGGTGATGATGAAGTTACCGGCGCAGGGCTTCGCCTAAGCACTACGACGATATGATCGAGGTGTGTAACTGTGGAGGTGGGCACCGCACACGGCTAAAAGATCAACTTGTGTTGTGCCTTTGGGGTGCCCCCTGCCCCCGTATATAAAGGAGGGGAAGAGGAGTCCGGCCAACAAGGGGCGCGCCAGGGAGAGGGGAGTCCTACTAGGACTCCAGTCCTAGTAGGATTCGGCCCCACCCTTTTTTTCCTTCTACCGGAGGGGGAAAAGGGGAAGGAGAGGGAGTAGGAGGAGGAAAGGGGGGTGGCACCCCCTTCCCAAGTCCAATTCGGCCTCCTCCCTTGTGGGGGGTGCACCAGCCCCTTGTGGGCTGGTTAGCCTCCCTCCTATGGCCCATAAGGCCCATATCTTTCCCCGGGGGGTTCTGGTAACCTCCCGGTACTCCGGAAAAATGCCCGAATCACTCGGAACCATTCCGATGTCCGAATGCAACCTTCTAATATATGAATCTTTACCTCTTGACCATTTCGAGACTCCTCGTCATGTCCGTGATCTCATCCGGGACTCTAAACAAACTTCGGTACATCAAATCACACAACTCATAATACAAATCGTCATCGAACGTTAAGCGTGCGAACCCTACGGGTTCGAGAACTATGTAGACATGACCGAGACACATCTCCGGTCAATAACCAATAGAAGAACCTAGATGCTCATATTGGCTCCTGCATATTCTACGTAGATCTTTATCGGTCAAACCATATAACAACATACATTATTCCCTTTGTCATCGGTATGTTACTTGCCCGAGATTCGATCGTCGGTATCATCATACCTAGTTCAATCTCGTTACCGGCAAGTCTCTTTACTCGTTCCGTAATGCATCATTTCGTAACTAACTCATTAGTCACATTGCTTGCAAGGCTTATAGTGATATGCATTACCGAGAGGGCCCAGAGACACCTCTCCGATACGCGGAGTGACAAATCCTAATCTCGATCTATGCTAACCCAAAAAACACCTTCAGAGACACCTGTAGAGCATCTTTATAATCACCCAGTTATGTTGTGACGTTTGATAGCACACAAGGTGTTCCTCCGGTATTCGGGAGTTGCATAATCTCATAGTCAGAGGAACATGTATAAGTCATGAAGAAAGCAATAGCAATAAAACTCAACGATCATAATGCTAAGCTAACGGATGGGTCTTGTCCATCACTTCATTCTCTAATGATGTGATCCCGTTCATCAAATGGCAACACATGTCTATGGTCAGGAAACATAACCATCTTTGATTAACGAGCTAGTCAAGTAGAGGCATACTATGGATACTCTGTTTTATCTATGTATTCACACATGTACTAAGTTTCCGGTTAATACAATTCTAGCATGAATAATAAACAGTTATCATGATATAAGGAAATATAAATAACAACTTTATTATTGCCTCTAGGGCATATTTCCTTCAATAATGATACCAAGCCTCACTATCAATGGCATATTTTCTAATCTTTCTAATCTTCAAGCGCATTTTCTCCATCTTGATCTTGTGATCATCGACGACATCGACAACATGCAACTCCAATTCCATCTTCTCCCCCCTCAATTCTTTTCATTTTTTCTTTCAAATACTCGTTTTCTCTTTCAACTAAATTTAACCTCTCGACAATAGGGTCGGTTGGAATTTCCGGTTCACATACCTCCTAGATAAAAATATCTATGTCAACTTGATGGGCATAATTTGTCATAAACACGAAATGCAACAAATAGTTATAAAAGAGAAATACCACATCCGAATCATAACCCGGACGAGGGCCGACGGGGACGGATGTCAAAACATTGGCACTATGTATAACAAACAACGTCCGGGTAAGATAATTATACGAGTAACTATATATCTAAATCACACAAACATGATTTTTTTATATTAAAAAGATAAGAACAAGAGGCTCACCATAAGGTGGTGCCGACGACGGGACGGTGCGGGCGATCGACGGTGGTTAGGACGGAGACGGGAGGCACTAAGTGAACCACACCTACACGTGCAAACTAAGAGTTATTTTGACCCCAAATTGCATATAAATCAAATACTACCACATATAATTCCTCCCAAAATAAAACCCACAAATCACTATACTTATAGAGCATTGCAAGAGCTAATCTAGTAATGAGAGATGAAAGGACAATGTTGCTAACCTTTGTGATCACTTGGATGGATGGGGTGCCTTCAAATCTTCACAAATTTTGGCAAAAATGAAGTGTGAGCTCGAGAGGAAGAGGAAGAAAATAGAGGGAGGGGAAAGGGGAAGAACAGAGCGCTCGGACTCGACGAAGGGGTTTATATAGGATGACCGTTAGTACCGGTTGGTTATACGAACCGGGACTAAAGGTGCATCTCTAGTCCCGGTTCATATAACCAACCGGTACTAAAGGTGCTGGTGGGGCCCCAGCCTGACACAAGCCTGCCACCACCTCATTAGTACCGGTTCGTGCCACGAACCGGTACTAAAGGTTCATCATGAACCGGTACTAATGACAGGCGCCCGCCGTCGCCGTTGGAACCGGCACTAATGAGCACATTAGTGCCGGTTCAGTTACAAACCGGGACTAATGTGTCTCACGTAAGGTCGTTGTTCTACTAGTGAGGGAGAAAGTGAGGACAATTAGAGTGGAAAAAATGAGTAGTACTAAAGAACCAGAGCATGAAATAAAAAACCTTGATTTTTCTCTCGCATGTGAGCACTAATATCCTAAAATAAAGTTGATAAATTGTTAGTCGTCTCAATTCCTTTGTCATTAATCAACCAAACCCGATAGGAGTATATAAAATGCACTTTCAGTTTTATATTTGGATCTCTCTCCAAAGATACAAGAATAAGCCATATCTGTAAGAGCATATATGGCTGGACCTCTCAAATCTCCCTACATGTTTGGGCGAACGACCTGGTCAGCGACCAATCACAAAATTGCTACCTAACTGCCCTCCTCAGACCAGACATATACGTCCTGGTCGTCTAGCACCCTCAAACCGAACCCGTATCTGGGGCAGAAACGGGGAAGCCCAGGCACGCATGAACGCGTCTGCCATGTCAGACTGATGGGAGGGACCCATGCGAGAAGCCACACGTCCGCCAGGCGCCTCCTCTTGTTTGGTGTAGACACATTCACGGCGCCGGTCCGACACGCCGCACGAGGTGCTAAATCCGGCTATTTAAGCTAGACAACGAGGCAACCCTAGCCCCGTCCCCATTCCCGTCCTCCCGCCAGTCACCGCAACTGCCTTCCAATCCAAGCTCACCGCCGTCCGCCATGGTCCGAGAGAATATCCCATATTACAAGATGCTCATGCCCGAATGCCGGGCGGAGATCCAAGCCGAGATGCACACCGTGGAGGAAGCACATCGTGTTGTTGAGCTTGCGGTGATGGAGGAGGAGGAGGAGGAGGAGGAGGTGTCGAAAATGAAGGCATTGGAGGAGGAGCTGCCGAAGGAAGAGGACGAGGCCACGGAGGAGGCAGATGGCTTTTTCATGGCGGACGCGAAGGCGGAGTTCTAGTGTGAACTTAGCGGTCTAGGTTCATGGAACGGAATAATCTAAACTCAGAAAAGTTAAGCTGGAAATAGAGATCATCCGAAGCCGAATGTACATGTAAGGGAATTGCCATGGTTTACAGTATTACGAATCTTCCAGTGGTAAAGTACATTTTCGGTAATCCGCAGAAAACAAACTAGTAAAAGAGAGAGCACGTTTCGGTAAGAAAATAGCACTATTGCTGAAAACAAAAGAAACGGTGGAGTTGCCACGCGGTCGAATCGCAGCCGTCCAGGCCTAGGGGGCGCTAGCTGATCGCACGGTTGTAGACCGGTCAACCCGGGTGGGCCTCGTCTCGCCCCTCTCGTCCTAGTCCAGCGCACGGGCCTAGCGCCACCCAGGGCCGGACCTACTCCCAGGATCTACTGCGGACACCCATCCTGGATGCCGTCTACGAATTCTATGTACCTACTCGGTGGTGTGCTCGCAGAGGATCCTGTGGTGTCTGCGGCGATGGCGCAGTGGCTTTGACTGTTTAGATTTGCAGGAGCAACAGTATTGATAACAGAGCATAAAAAGCCTTTTCTTTCCTGCAGGCCCGCCAGTCTGCATCATTTCATCCCATCTCATCTCTTTTTCTCTTCTTTTTCTTCATTTTTCTCGAGCTGGCTGGCCGGTCATTCTTTCCATGCCAATGTCTTGCAGCAAAAACCATACATCTTCGCACACTTGTTCATCCAGCAGTACATGTTTTCACTTCTGCTTTTGGAGCACCAGCTTGTTTATAACACAGGGGATAAAAGATTGTATGAAAAAAGGTAGTAGTGACAATCTTGAAAGAATAGAAGCTTGAATTTTAAATAATTTAAAATACTCACACTGGTTTCTAGAAAGCGCTGGCAATGTTTTTTTACTGCTACCCCCTCTCCACGCCTGAAGAATCTTTCTCCTGGGTTCTCTCTGCGATTCCTAAAGAATCCTACTACTTCTGTGACACTGGAGCTTTGCGATGCAATGCTTAAAGCTGTCTTCTCATGTCCCATCCACTGTAACCATGCCCAACCCCATTCCGTTTTGGAGCTCTCTGCTTTGAACCTCAATCATTTTTAAGTTTTTTAGACACAAGTGCAAACAAGGACAAGATTAGTTTCAACATTAACAAGCAAAATTAGCTTTAGCCCCCTTTGATTAGTACTAGCAGTAATTTGTAAACATGCAGTAATATACAGTACAGTTTGTGAAACATGCAATGAATTGTTCTTGCATAAATTGATTTAAGAAGCATCCTAATAAGAAAGAAAGTAACAAAATAATCATCTCAGGAAAGGAAATGTTTCATTCTCATCTCAAATATACTCTACACAAAAGTGTAGAGAGAGAGGGGGAGAGAGAGTGTGTAGAGAGAGAGAGAGTGAGTGTAGAGAGAGAGAGAGAGGGGTCACTCTCTCTCACTCCTGGGTTGGCCACTGGACCGGCCGCAGTATTAAAACGAGGGGAGGCAGGGCGTGCTCACCCCTTCCAACGCCAACCACCCCCCAAGAAACCGGAAAGCGAACGGCATGGCGACCCCCCGCAGCGCAGCACGCCACGCTCCCTCCTCTCCCTCTCGCAGGCCATGACGCGCCACCGTCCTTGGCCTCCTTCCCATCCTCCTCCTCCTCATCCTCTTCCTCTTCGGGTAGTGGCAGCGGCACCACAAGCAACCGGCAGCGGCGCCGGGAAGAAGATGGCGAGGCTCTCCCCGGGGGCGGCGGCGCCGCAGGTGGACACGGGCAAGTACGTCCGCTACACGCCGGAGCAGGTGGAGGCGCTGGAGCGCGTCTACAACGAGTGCCCCAAGCCCAGCTCCCTCCGCCGCCAGCAGATCATCCGGGACTGCCCCATCCTCTGCAACATCGAGCCCAAGCAGATCAAGGTCTGGTTCCAGAACCGAAGGTCAGCACCCGCTCCCTCTCCCTCTTTCCCTCCGATCTGGCCCGCTCTAGGTTTTGCTCTGCCGCTGCCGGGAATGCGGGAAGTCATCTTCCTTCTGCCCTCTCGGAGATGTGCATTTTTAGGGGGCTTGGGTTTCAGTAATGCGGCGAGTTCCTGTGATTTTCTTGCGGAAATACCCAAACTTTAGGGAGTTTTGGGTGTCGCAGGTTCTTTTGGTAGAGTTTATGTGGTGCCTTCTTTACTCTGTTCTTGCGAAAGTTCAAATGCGTCTCCATTTTTGGGGTTAATTTTTCTGTGTGGTGGTTCTGTGTAAACAAACGCCTAAAAAACGGACCGTTTGCTCGAATCTGGTCTTTGTTTAAGCTCTATTTGTATTCGAGCATCTTCTCAAGATTTTGACAAGCTCTCCGCACTGATTTGGGCTCTGCACCTCCACTGTTCTTTGCCATTTGTGGATTTCGTGGTCAAACAGCCTCACATGTCTTTCACTGGATTTATATGGGAAGATTTGGGCTCACTGTCACTCCCAAATCTGGGCTGCTGTTTTGGGTCTGCAATGGGTTTTCTCCAACAGATATTCCCTCAGGCATTTCTTGTTTCCTGTGCATCCTTGCCAGTTCGCCACCGGCTCGTGTGCTGTTGTTCTTGTTTACTGTGCTATTTTATATTTAATTTCATCTCTTCTTATTATGTTATTTTATTTCCTTTCTTGTTGAATCTTTACTGGATGTGTACATGTAGCACAACATCTTTTTTCTATGCTTGGTAAATCTGTGTTAGAACATGAAGAAGAACATCACTTCTTGGTAGTATAGTTTGCTAGTATCACACTGTACCCATGAAGGGGAAACATGACCCAAGAATCTCTTGCCCATTACAAGATGTTGAAATCTGGTGTGGACTTTCACAGATGCAGGCACACACACACACACACACATCGCTGTCAATTAGGCAATGATTCACACATATCTGTTCCATTTGCATAGTAGTATTAACCATTTGTC
Source organism: Aegilops tauschii subsp. strangulata (assembly GCF_002575655.3). Classification (NCBI taxonomy): domain Eukaryota; kingdom Viridiplantae; phylum Streptophyta; class Magnoliopsida; order Poales; family Poaceae; genus Aegilops; species Aegilops tauschii. The sequence goes on from NC_053039.3 coordinate 54,311,044, forward strand.
TCTTTTGCAAAGGACTTTTTGTGCCTTGTTCCTGTTTGATTTGATGAGGCACGCTTTATGACATAAGGGGGCACATAGCAGGATCTTGCCTTTGCCTAATAACAAGAATATCATTATGTTAGAGGCCACCGCTATCCTTTCAGCACTAGTTTTATCCAGGTGCGCATGCCACTGAACTGAAGTGTGTGGCTGTTCTTGTGATAGGTGCCGGGAGAAGCAGCGCAAGGAGTCCTCCCGCATGCAGACGGTGAACCGGAAGCTGACCGCGATGAACAAGCTGCTGATGGAGGAGAATGACCGGCTGCAGAAGCAGGTGTCGCGTCTCGTCTACGAGAACGCGTCGGTCAAGAGCCTCAAGACTAAGATCCACAAGGTGAGCTCACACTGCCCTTCTAGATGCTATGTGTGCTTGATATGGTTTCATGCTGTGTGGCTGATTTGGAGGATTCAATGGCTACTGCCTTTCCTATTTCACCTGTGGTGACAATTTTTTTTTTTTTTGCAATTTTGCAGGCTTCTGCGGCCACCACGGACACGAGCTGCGAGTCTGTGGTGACGAGTGGTCAGCAGCAAGCCCTAGCAGCCCCGCGTCCGCAGAGGGATGCGAACAACCCAGCTGGGTAAGTGCAATGCCTAGTCTCATTTCTTAGGTAAACTGGGTTTGGTCGATGCATGTTTTGCTGAGATGCCGTTTGTGTGTGCAGTCTTCTCGCAATCGGTGAGGAGACCTTGACAGCGTTCCTGTCCAAGGCGACCGGAACCGCTGTCGAATGGGTGCAAATGATGGGAATGAAGGTAATGCATTCATTGTATACATGATAGTAGTGCACAAAGTGCTGGTTTTCTACCAAGTTTGTTCTAACCGCTCTAAACTGGAACTTGGTTACAGCCTGGTCCGGATTCCATTGGAATCATCGCTGTTTCGCACAATTGTATTGGCGTAGCAGCCCGAGCTTGCGGTCTTGTGAGCCTTGAGCCCACAAAGGTATGATGTTGCTCATTGCCATTGCTCCATGTTTACCTTCTGCGGTCATAAGGCAGCTCCTAACAAGCTTTGTTTTAGGTTGCCGAGATCCTCAAGGATCGTCCATCTTGGTATCGCGACTGTCGTTGCGTTGATATCCTCCATGTTTTCCCTACGGGTAATGGTGGAACTATCGAGTTAATCTACATGCAGGTGTGTATCTGCTCAGAAATGAGTTGCAGTTATGTGTGCTTGTTGCTGTACTAGTGAATCTGTTTGTGCTGATGATCATTGCCATTTCAATTTCTTAGACTTATGCACCGACGACTTTGGCGGCACCACGCGACTTCTGGACACTCCGCTACACCTGCGGACTTGATGATGGCAGCCTTGTGGTATTAAACTGATCTTTAATTGCTTGTTATGAGCTTACCAAAAATTATACAAGCCTCTTGTTGGTTGCTGTTGATTGTTGTTGGTCTTTGTCATGTTCTGATTGGGCTCAATCTGTTTGGATGAACATTATTACTGTGACTTCCAACTGTAGTGTAATGATTCTGCATGTAATGGTGCTTTTACTGGCATTTCTTCAAAGTTGCAGTAAGTACCCCACAGTGTTGCTTATAATGTGATGCTGTTGTTCTGCAGATCTGTGAAAGGTCATTGACTCAGTCCACGGGTGGTCCATCTGGGCCTAACACTCCTGGTTTTATCAGAGCCGAGGTGCTCCCTAGTGGTTATCTGATTCGACCATGCGAGGGAGGCGGCTCCATGATCCACATTGTGGATCATGTTGATTTGGATGTAAGTAACAACAGTAGCTTTCATATCAGTGAGTGTCGCACTTGAATACTGTTCCAAGAAACGCATCTTATAAATTCTATGTATTCATAGGCTTGGAGTGTGCCTGAAGTCCTTAGACCGCTCTATGAATCTCCGAAGATCGTTGCACAGAAAATGACTATTGCGGTATGTGTGCCATTCCATTTGATTGTTGCCATTCGTTGGCCTTCTGTAGTAAAGCTGAATTTGTTATTTTACAGATGCACCAGTGACATATCAGGCAAATGGTTTTCTCTTCATCTAATGGCTCTTTATGTGCAGGCACTGCGACACATCAGGCAAATCGCGCATGAATCAAGTGGTGAAATCCCCTATGGTGCTGGGCGCCAGCCTGCAGTTCTCAGAACCTTCAGTCAAAGGCTCAGCAGGTCAGTAACATTAGAATGGCCATGTGGTTTTCAAGCCATCATCTGCATTTGTCTACAATGTCTCTAAACTCGATACACTGACTTTGCAGAGGCTTCAACGATGCTGTGAGTGGATTTCCAGATGATGGTTGGTCTTTGTTGACGAGTGATGGTGCTGAGGATATTACCATTACAGTAAACTCATCGCCAAACAAGCTTGTCGGGTCCCACATAAGCCCTTCCCCGCTCTTTTCTGCTATCGGAGGTGGCATTTTGTGTGCAAAGGCATCAATGCTAGTGCAGGTATTTACTGATACCCCATTCAGTTTATAGATCCTCTTTTTACATAGACAATCTTCATGCTTGTTCGGTTGTTCCACATCACCAGAATTATTCCTCCTATCATATTTAACCAAGTGTACTTCTGGATAATGTAGGATGTCCCTCCTGCTTTGCTTGTGCGATTTCTGAGGGAGCATCGCTCGGAATGGGCCGATCCTGGTGTTGATGCTTATTCTGCTGCCTCTTTGAGGGCCAGCCCATATGCAGTTCCAGGTTTAAGAGCTGGTGGGTTCATGGGAAATCAGGTTATACTGCCACTTGCGCACACCTTGGAGCATGAAGAGGTAACGAGTTAATTCAGCCCTTTCCCAGTTCCATCAGCATAATGGATTGCCAATATCAGTGCATCAAGCTAAATTCTTTTTATATGTAGTTCCTTGAGGTCCTTAGGCTGGAAGGACATGGTTTTAGCCATGAGGAGGTGCTTCTTGCGCGAGATATGTACCTTCTGCAGGTATGGTATTTTTCTGACTGTTTCTTTAGGTTGTTCTATAGTTGCTCTGTCCTGACTGTGATGTTATTTTGAAACTTCAGCTTTGCAGCGGTGTTGATGAGAATGCTTCAGGCGCTTGCGCGCAGCTTGTCTTTGCACCTATCGATGAATCTTTTGCTGATGATGCGCCGCTGCTACCCTCAGGCTTCCGTGTGATACCACTTGACACAAAGACGGTTAGGATATTCCTAAGGCTAATCTTGTTTCTGTTGTGATACTGCTAATACTAACTGGTTGACTATACGTTTGGACTGCAGGATGTGCCATCTGCCACACGCACACTCGACCTTGCGTCTGCCCTGGAGGTTGGATCTGGTGGAGCTTTGCGTGGTTCAGGTGACTCCCCTGGTGGATGCAGCACGAGATCGGTCCTGACCATCGCCTTCCAGTTCTCATTCGAGAACCACCTCCGTGAAAGCGTGGCAGCAATGGCGAGGCAGTATGTGAGGGCTGTGATGGCGTCCGTGCAGAGGGTGGCCATGGCGATAGCTCCTTCTCGCCTCGGCTCACAGATCCAACTGAAGCACCCTCCAGGCTCTCCTGAGGCGCTTACACTTGCTAGCTGGATTGGCAGGAGCTACAGGTAAAATAAAACCCTCTACTCAGCCCGGCACATTGCGGCCTTATCCTGAAATCCTGTATGCTTCTCTTGCCCACTGTTTCTTAAGTAGTTGTGTAAAACTTGCAGGGCTCACACTGGAGAAGAGATCCGTTGGTCGGACACTGAAGAAGCCGATTCTCCCCTGAAGCTTCTGTGGAACCACAGCGACGCCATACTCTGCTGCTCTCTGAAGGTGATTTTTTACTCGATCGTTTTGCCTGTGCCTGCTATTTCAAAAGAAACGAAAACACTTCCCTGTCCTGAAACCGCCACCTAACCTGACAAGGGTAACTTTGGGCAGCCTGCTCCGATGTTCACCTTTGGCAACAACGCGGCCCTGGACATGCTGGAGACGACGCTGGTGAACCTGCAGGACATCTCGCTGGAGGCGATCCTGGACGACGAGGGGCGCAAGGCGCTGTGCGCCGAGTTCTCCAAGGTCATGCAGCAGGTAACTTCAACTAACCAACTGACCAGCAGCAATGCACCTGTATACTGTATATATTGTCTTTCAGTAGAGTAGGACTGAACGGGATGTTGCATTTGATACAGGGCTCTGCGTACCTCCCTGGTGGCGTGTGCAAGTCGAGCATGGGGCGGCAGGCGTCGTACGAGCAGGCGGTGGCGTGGAAGGTGGTGGGCGACGACGTGGCGGGCGCCCCGCACTGCCTCGCCTTCATGTTCGTCAACTGGACCTTCCTGTGACCACCATCTATCTATCTGCTGCTTGAGCAAAAGACCTTCCTGTCGCCCGTCCTGTTACCCATCCTAGCTATGGTATGTTGGTTTGCATCTTTGTTGAGAACCTGATATGTTTGTTGCCGTGAACCGAAACATAGTTGGCATTCCTTCCTGTGTTATCGACAAGAAGACCTATGTATGTGTGTAACTGTCAGTGTGATGAACCGAACAGTGGCTTGCGGTTCCTGTATTTTGCTTTTGCGTGCCCACCCCTGTGTCAGGACTGTTCGATCGCAGAGTACAATAGCTAAGTTCTAGTCCCCGGTGCCAAATGCGAGATGAGACGTTAAAAATCAAATAAAACTAATCTGGTGTTGTACATGTGGGTACGTTTCTCTTAGATTTGGTCGAACCTAAATGAGTTTGACTTAGAGCAAACCCTGGAACTTCAAATGTTTTGTAACGGAGGAAGTAGTTTTGAATGTTTTCTTTCATAAACTTGAATTCCATTCTATCCACTAATCCCCACAGGAACAGAAGTGTCAGTCTACACCTGAGCTCGTATGCTCCTGTCATGAAGAGTAAAATCCGAAAAGTTAACAAAAAGAGCAAACATGGACATTGTCGACAAACATTGGTTAGTGGTCTGCTTATATGCAAAGTTTTTTTGAGGATACACGCTATATTATAGAGAGAAAGTGGGTAAAGAGCCCCATCCGCCAAAGTCTTACATGCGATTACAATACAAGGTGAACTCGCTCCTTTCCAAATCTTCCCTTTCCGCATGCAAGACATGGATGCTACTTCAAGCGCGGACCTTGTTCATACTCAGGTACACCCGAGGAGACCATGAAGAACCCAAGGACCAAGGCCAAGCGTGCGCGGAAGCGAAGGAAGGAGAAGGAAAAAGAGACAGCTACTACAGGCCTCGGACATCCGGCCCCAGCCCGGACATCCGGCCCGACCCCCGGAAATCCGGCGCCCATCACAGAAGACACCCGAAGCTGAACCAAGTCAGCCCGGACATCCGGCCCCCAGGCCCGAACATCCGGCCCGTCGTGAGCCGCCGGACATCCGGCCCAGCTCCCGGAAATCCGGTGCCCCATCATAGAAGCTGGACCCTGCCAGCCCGGATATCCGGCGTCTCGGGAAGGCCCGGACATCCGGCCCCAGCGCCCGGACATCCGGCGTCTCGGGAAGGCCCGGACATCCGGCCCCAGCGCCCGGACATCCGGCGTCTCGGGAAGGCCCGGACATCCGGCCCCAGCGCCCGGACATCCGGCGTCTCGGGAAGGCCCGGACATCCGGCCCGTCGCCCGGACATCCGGCCCCCCTCTGCCTGCGTGCAGCGCATCTGGGCCGAGGCCCATGTACCCCTTCGTCCCTTATACTATATATACTCCCCCACCTCCTCCTAGTTAGGGTCAGCAAAGGATTAGCTCATTTAGAGATAGAGCTTTGCTCATCCATTACGAATCTCCTCCTCGAGAAAGACTGCGGCCCCTCTTTGGAGAAGATCACCTTGGATTCAAGACCCCCTCTTGGGTGGCCCCATCAAGACCTCCTTACGGAGAAGAACCGGTTACCTTTGTATCGTCCTTTGTTGACTTTGGATCTTGTATCTTACCTTTGTGTTCATCGATCTAGCGCATGTGTGATCTATTCTTGTTGGTTGAGTGATTTCTCTCGTGTTCCTCTCGTGTTTCCCTCGTGTTTTCCCCTCGTGTTCATCACGTTCTTCGTAGGGATCCGCTCCTTTCGTGAAAGTTCGGCCACCTAGGGTTCTGCCCTACATCACAAGGAAGGAGGAGAGGTTGCCCTTAAGCAGACCAGCCGTACTCCAAGCCCGGGCCTCGCACTCAACCCTAGCGATCAACACCGTGGTAGAAGGGGTCGCCCCCTCAAAAACGATCGCATTCCGATGCTTCCAGAGCTCCCATAAAACCAGCGACGCCATGGTCCGTATGTCCTTCGCTTCCTTCTTGGAGGGGGCCCTCTAGGCGCAGGCATTGCACCAATCCACCACCGTGTCGCTGGCCTCCGGAGTGAGCTCTGGTCTACCGAGCGCGCCAAACACCTGGTGCCACACTACTCTGGCGAAAACGCACTGGATGAGCACATGATTCAAAGTCTCCGGCTCTTGGTCGCACAAGGGGCAAGCAGCCTGGTGGGGCAGGCCGCGGCGAGCTAGACGGTCCGAGGTCCAGCATCTATTTCTTCCCGCCGGCCAAGCAAAAGATCGGCCACCTAGGGTTCCACCCTACATCATATTGGTATCATGAGCCACGTTGATGACGATTTCGGAGCCTCCCCGTTGTGTTTTCTAGCCTTGTTTTGTTGATTTTGTCCCAAATTCGAAAATTGCCCCACCAAAAATAGCCCCCAATTTTTTTGTGATTTGTTGGTTTGATGATGTTTTGTTGATTTTGATCCATGGATTTGCTTTGTTACTTGTGGATCTAGCTTTCCCCCACTTTCCATCCACGAAATCTCGGCAATTTTACCCCTGAAATCATCAATTTCCGCCCCAATATCGAGTTCCTCGAGTTCATCCTCGGATTTGGAGCCCGGACATCCGGCCCGACTCCCGGACATCCGGCCACCCCGGACATCCGGCCTTAGCCCGGACATCCGGCTCCTGGAGCGCTTTTTCGCGCGCGGGTCTGGACAGACAGCCCCGGAAATCCGGGCTCAACCCCGGACATCCGGCCCCTGGGATTTCAGCTTTCCCCGTTTCACCGTTTTGTCCATAACTTCCACATCCGGAGTCCGATTTTCGCGTTCTTTAGCTCGTTGAGTAGCTATTGACATCCTCTATCCATCTAGATAGGTTCCATCACCATTTGACTCCATAAAATTTTTGGCATTTTGGCATCCTTGCCTAGGGCTTCCACCATAACTTCCGCATAACCACCACCGACTTCCGCAACCTAACCCAATTTGTTCCCTATAGCATTTGAGGTTGTTTGAGTTGTGATTCAAGTCTCCTAAGGTGTTTCGGCTACTTAGGGACGGTTGCTTCTTCATCAACCACCACCATAACTTCCGTATAGGCTTACCCACCATACACTTCCGACAACAACCTAACCCAATTTTGTTTGTGTTGTGAGTTGTGTCTCCTAAGGTGTTTCGGCTACTTAGGGACCGTGCTTCCAACTCCCACACCGTGTATAGTTCACCACCTTACCCTCCACTTCCGCATTGCCTACTCGCAAAAACCCATCATTGCATTTTCGCAATCCCTTTGAGCTTCCGCAAAACCACCACCGCTTTCCACTACCACCATTTTGACATTTGACATTTGAGATTTTGAGTTCGCGGTTTTTCCGTTTCCTAAGGTGTTTCGGCTACTTAGGGACGAGTCTCCATCATCTTGGTATCTACATCAAGAACACCGCCACTCATCATCGCCTCAGACGGTAACCTCCATATCATCTTGGTATCGTGGTATCCCTCCATTGTATATTTCCTTGCAATTGCATTGTTAACCTCCTAGCCCATTTTGCGTTACTTGCCTATCGAGACTAGCCATTTGAGTATTGTCGGCAACGTTACTTGTGCACATTAGTGATCTACACCTCCCATTGCATACATACCATATCATATTAGTATCATCATATCATATCTTGTATCACAAAGATTGTTCCCGCATATACACAATTGCTATCTTGGTTTGTGCATTGTGCAAAAGTGGCCATACAAAAAAAGAATAAGCTTTTAAGCAAAAGAGAAGAGCAAAGAAGCTTGTAAGCAAGTGCCATAGCATCATACCACATTGCATATAAGATTGTCATATCCGATCATCTTGGATCATCTTGAGAGAAACACCGGGAACCATACATATATAGCATACTTGGGATAAAAAGTTTATCCATTTTGCATATCATAGGTTGTGCACAAGTGCCGTATCTGCCTATAGAGCAATCATTCTAGCGTCTCTCTTGAGTTGTGCAACACGAGCGTTTTCCGTGGACTTCACATTTTGTGCTCATTCCTTGGTTGCACGACCCCATTTTATCTATCCGTGTGTGTGTTTCCGTGTGCCATTCTTTGCTATTGGTCTACTTGTTTCACTTGGGAATTTGTGAATCTCTTTCAACATTATTGACTCTTGCTAACATTTTGCATCAAATTTTTGTGCCACTATCCTCACCGAGCTCCACTATAAGCCTTACTTGTGTAGGTGTGAGAAACCGACAAGAATTGGTACCAATTGTGCTATTTCCTTGTTACATCATTGAGTGATCATTGACCCATTTTCAACATCGGTCAAGGTAAATTTGGTATAGTTCTTCTCTTTCTCCCACTCATATTTTCTCGAGTCTTGTGATGGATAGGCAAGGCATTTCATCTCCGGTCTTCGACAACAACGACGGCGTGAACAACTACATCACCAAAGCGTCCATCTTCGATCTACAACGACAAATGCAAGGCACACAATCTACCTTGCGAGAGCGCCTCGACAACCTCGCCATCGACATACACCACTCCGAAGCAAGGAAAAGGGACTACATCGACACCAAGTTGGGCGAGCTAAAGGATCAACTACGAGACATGGTGGCTGACTACAAGTCTTCTTCCCCTTCATCATCCTCAAGGCGGCGGCGAGCAAGTCGATCATCTTCGGAGCACCAAAACGATGCAAGCGCAAGTCGTCAACGTCCACATCTCCATGGCGACCACCATCATGTTCGTGATCCACATCGTCATGAAGGGCAAGTCACCTCCAAGCATCATGTGCACAACGACGTCGAACGACATCTACTACGAGCTCAAGTGCGACAACGACAACATCAACATGAAGATGCTCCACAAGCGCAAATGCATAAGTCCGAACAAGCCCTACTTCACGCCAAGGCCAAGCTTCAAGAGCAAAAGAGAAGACCGCGAGACGAGCACCACCAAGACGGAGCTACGGATCTTCGGCATCTTCGCCAAGTGTTCTCAAGGCATCTTCGCCTTTGGACGTACGACATCTTCGCCTACTTCCCGTGGGTTCGCCTACATCGACATCTTCAACAACAAGGCGACCACCCACAAGTGAGGGCGACACTTCCATCTTCAGAAGCCCCTCAAGGAAGATGGCCGAGCATGGGAAATTCCCTTCGGTTATGGAGACGAGCTACGAGGTGCCACATCATATGGGCCTCCAACAACAAGACGGCGACAAGAAGGTTGAGCATGGGACTATCCCTTCAACCAAGGCGGCGATAGGAGTTGAGCATGGAGACATTTGCACCAACATCTCTGCGACACCCACATATCATGAGATGACCCAATTGCCATGTAAGGAGAGCCACCACCACATGAGTGACATGAGTGACTCCACCATATGTGACATTGAGAGCATTTCCTATGAGAGGATGAGTGTGACCACCACTAGCCCCACACTTGAGAGCATGCCACACATCCTATGTGAGGTTGAGAGCCATTTGAGTGACTCCACCAACCATATGAGTGAGAGCATCATACCGGGAGTGAGTGAGCCATAACACTTAGTGAGTGAGGTAGTTGACACGGCACATGAGGCCACTATGATTTCTAACGACTTAACCTCTACTCCGAGTGTGTTTTCTTCTTCGGTGCTAGGTCTCCTACCTGACGACACGCCTATCCTCGACGAGTCCATACCTCCAATGGGAAAACCGATGGCCATGGTGGACGATGATGAAGCCCCCACATGGTACCATCAAGTTGCAACCTCACCTACAACACATGAGCTACGCTCCAAAGGTAACATAGGTGATAGTGCTTCTCTTGTCCCACTAGTGGACTATTTTCCCAATGATTGCTTGCATGATGTTGATCCACCTATTCCCATGCTTCATGCTAGTGCGACTTCTTCATGTCATGACTTACCAATTTATGATGAATATGATGATGAGCATGTTGAGTTGCCTAGTTGTGATGCTATGCTCCATAGGATATCATGTGAAAATTCTATTGGTCACTTCATGTTTGATAATCCTTTGAACTTGTCATATGCTATGAGTGAGATCTCCCATATTGCTTCATTTCAATCTCAACATCGTAACTATGCATGCCCCATTAAAATAAATCCCATTTGCACTTATGGCATAGATGATGAGATGATGGTCATTGGCTTTTGTTTTTCATGTGATGATATTGTCAAGCTTCCTTTACATGATTTGCGCAATTCATCTATTATGCATGCCATGATCACATTGTTCCAAATATGCATTGTTTTGGATGTTGTCAATATTCTCCATGTGATGTTTCTACAAATGCTCATGAGGAGACCCCCATAGTTTCCTCATACATATTAGGAGATCTTGATGCATTCCATACTTTGCATGATTCCCATAATTGTTTGCACCATATGCATTCCATGAATAACAATGCTCTAGATATTTCTCATGATACATTACACAATTTGAGTCTCCATTATGCTATACATAATAACAAACCTCTCATGATGGATGACATGTTTCTATATCACGCATCTCATTTATTTGAGCATTGGATATTTTGTGCTAACCGACACAAGCACGTATGCATCATGATGGATGATGTGTACATCTACCACGCACACACAATTTTCCCTTTGTCTTTGTTTTGTGTAGGTACTTATGAACACTCGTCAACCTCACAATCCCATGAGTTGACGAAACGAGCTCTTGAGAGCAAAGATGACTTGGGATCCCGTGGATTGTCCTTCCCACCATTCCCTTCGCGCAACGACTTCGCGCATTCCTTTTACTTGGCTCTCACACGGCTTTGGGCTATATCACTTGTTACGTTATGTCCATTTTCCCGTGTTCACTTTGCATGATATGCCTCTTTCTATGATTTTGCCATGCAATTGTGACCCTTGCTTGCATCTACCCATGATTCACCATTATGATACTCCTATGTGTATTTGCATGCTCGGTGGAGAGCCTTGCATGTTGCTATTGCCATGTTTATCATGTGCCCCATGCTATTGATGCTATTTTGCTCATATCTTGCCTTTATGCTTGTGAAATGTCATGTGCATTATTCATGACCACTATTTGCACACATGACATGCTTGCCATGATTCCTTCTAGTACGTTGCATCTTCGCACTACTAGCTTGCTTGACTTGATCACTATGATTACTTGCTTGGTTGCATCACCCATGTTCCATTACTCGCTTTCTTGGGTTGATGACATATATGCTCATGCCTCTCACATGATATATCTTGTTTATTGTCGCTTGCCTCCAATAGTTGCCTCTATGCTTAATGATCTTGGAGACTTGGATACTTCACTTGTGATGCATGCTTGGTTGATTGAGCCTATTGTCTTTGGTTGTAGTTGCATCATATGCTTACATACCATGTCACACCTTGTCCTTTCTTATGATAAGAATGATGAGAACACTTGTTGGGTATCTTACCACTCGAATGATAGGTCTTGCATTTGCACTAACCTCATTTGTTTTTCCGAGTGTTTGTCATGTTCTTTCATTTTGAAGGATTCAAAAGGCGGTACCATCGCGAGACATATTGGTTATGTGAAGGCGTACATGATGTGCAACACCAACATTTTCGACATCCTCATAAAGGTGAACTCTTTCCCTTTGAGCCATTCTCAAATACGCAAATTGGATGGGTCATTCTTTCATTGTTGTTTCCTTCTTGTTTTCTACATGATACATCTCGTGAACGGAGGACCGACATTGGAGATGGACCCTATGGACCTTCAAGTTGAGGAGTGCTCGGACTTAGTGGATGCACCACCGGACCAACACTTCTACCACGACATTGAGCTATGGTACAACACCACCCATAACAAATTTGCATATTATGCATGGATTGACTCACATTATGATTGCCTTGTTGCATCTTCCATTTCTATGTCATCCATGATATATGAGCTTGCGCATTTCCTTAGCAAATTTGTTGTGATCTTTCTTGATGGCATATTCATACATAATGATCATATTGCCTACCATCAATTGCATGATAACTTATTCATATTGAGCATCCATTGCCATATTCATGCTATTGATAAACCGTCTCACTATGACATCATTTTGCACCGTGGTTGCATTCATCATATTCACAACACATTTGTGTGCACAATGGATGCTTTTGCTCCCATGAATGCTTTACATCTCATTCCATATCATCTTGCTAAGTTTCATGTGCTTTGTCATGAACAATCTTGCCTCACGGACTCATTCTTACATGATGGACACTTTGTGTGCGCTAACCATTGTATTTCCAAGTGTGGTTTGTGTTTGCTCTTTTTGCATGAATACCACTCCGGAGACACCTTGGAGTACTTGGATTGCGCCATGTTTTCCACTTCGTCCAACTACAAGTCCGTCCACGACAACCGTTTCCATGGTGATGAGGTTTTCGATCCGAGGTCGGATCTTTCCCAAGGGAGGGGAGATGATGCGGAGCATCCGACGATCATCCCCATGTACACTCGAGCCTACGCCATTGGACCTAAGGTGAACTCGCTCCTTTCCGAATCTTCCCTTTCCGCATGCAAGACATGGATGCTACTTCAAGCGCGGACCTTGTTCATACTCAGGTACACCCGAGGAGACCATGGAGAACCCAAGGACCAAGGCCAAGCGTGCGCGGAAGCGAAGGAAGGAGAAGGAAGAAGAGACAACTGCTACAGGCCCCGGACATCCGGCCCCAGCTCGGACATCCAGACCAACCTGGACATCCGGCCCGACCCCCGGAAATCCGGCGCCCATCACAGAAGACACCCGAAGCTGAACCAAGTCAGCCCGGACATCCGGCCCCAAGGCCCGGACATCCGGCCCGTCGCGAGCCGCCGGACATCCGGCCCAGCTCCCGGAAATCCGGCGCCCCATCACAGAAGCTGGACCCTGCCAGCCCGGACATCCGGCCCCAGCGCCTGGACATCCGGTGTCTCGGGAAGGCCCGGACATCCGGCCCGTCGCCCGGACATCCGACCCCCCTCTGCCTGCGTGCAGCGCATCTGGGCTGAGGCCCATGTACCCCTTCGTCCCTTAGACTATATATACTCCCCCACCTCCTCCTAGTTAGGGTCAGCAATGGATTAGCTCATTTAGAGATAGAGCTTTGCTCATCCATTACGAATCTCCTCCTCGAGAGAGACTGCGGCCCCTCTTCGGAGAAGATCACCTTGGATTCAAGACCCCCTCTTGGGTGGCCCCCGTCAAGACCTCCTTACGGAGAAGAACCGGTTACCTTTGTATCGTCCTTTGTTTACTTTGGATCTTGTATCTTACCTTTGTGTTCATCGATCTAGCGCATGTGTGATCTATTCTTGTTGGTTGAGTGATTTCTCTCGTGTTTCCCTCGTGTTTTCCCCTCGTGTTCATCACGTTCTTCGTAGGGATCCGCTCCTTTCGTGAAAGTTCGGCCACCTAGGGTTCCGCCCTACATCACAAGGAAGGAGGAGAGGTTGCCCTTAAGCAGACCAGCCGTACTCCAAGCCCGGGCCTCGCACTCGACCCTAGCGATCAACACCGTGGTAGAAGGGGTCGCCCCCTCAAAAACGATCGCATTCCGATGCTTCCAGAGCTCCCATAAAACCAACGACGCCATGGTCCGTATGTCCTTCGCTTCCTTCTTGGAGGGGGCCCTCTGGGCGCAGGCATTGCACCACTCCACCACCGTGTCGCTGGCCTCCGGAGTGAGCTCTGGTCTACCGAGCGCGCCAAACACCTGGTGCCACACTACTCTGGCGAAAACGCACTGGATGAGCACATGATTCAAAGTCTCCGGCTCTTGGTCGCACAAGGGGCAAGCAACCTGGTGGGGCAGGCCGCGGCGAGCTAGATGGTCCGAGGTCCAGCATCTATTTCTTCCCGCCAGCCAAGCAAAAAATCGGCACTGCCTCGGCGCTTTCAAGCTCCAGGCCATCTCCGCAAACGGTGCAGATTCCATTCCCCAAAACTTAGCCGCATATGCCGATCGAGCAGAGTAGATCCCGTTCGCCTCCCAGGCCCATGCAGTCGAATCCTCTATTGCAGGCCGGAGCTCCACCTCCATAACCCTCTCCCAGAGCTCGAACACCTCAGAAAGCAACGTGGTGTCTAAATCTGGCCCAATATCCGGGGCCCATGCCCCATTGCTCATAGCCTCGAAGATGGTGCGAGCAGCTCGGACCTTCTTTCGCACCCGCATGTACAGGCCTGGCGTGAGGTCCTGCACCCTCATGCCCTGGATCCACCTGTCTTCCCAGAACAACGCATTCTTGCCATTGCCAACTCTCGTGCTCGTCGCGGCCTGAAAGATCTGGCGAGCCTCGTGGGAAACCTCAATGTCAAACTCCGCCCATGGTCGTGAGGCGTCCGTGCGCTGAAGCCATGGCCAGCGGGCTTGAAGGGCATAGTTAAGCCATGAGAGGTCCGGAATGCCGAGCCCTCCCGTCCACTTGGGCGCACAGACCAATCTCCACGCAACCTTGCACTGGCCACCGTTGGCCTCCGCTTCCCCGCACCAGAGAAAGCCCCGGCAAATCTTCGAAATAGCCTTGATCGTCTTCTGCGGTATGTTGAGCGCCAGCATCGCATGTATCGGGATAGCACAAAGAACAGACTTGATAAGCGTAAGCCGGCTGCTTATGGGCAGCGTCGCCCCTTCCAGTGAGCGCACCACCTGATGAACCAAGTCATGTAGTTGCGAGGCCGACAGCTTTCGGATGCTCAAGGGGAGACCCAAATATTTGCATGGGAAAGCCCCAATCGTGCATCCCAAGGAAGCTGCGATGAGCCTTGATTGGTCTTCTAAACACCTTATGGGCACGGCCGAGGTTTTGGCTAGATTCACTCGAAGGCCCGACGCCTGACCAAAGGCATCCAACAGGTCTACACAGAGCCGCATCTCGGTCTCCACCGGCTTAAGGAAAAGAATGACGTCGTCCGCAAAGATGGACATTCTCTGATGCAGTCCGGATCGCGCAAGGGGGGCGAGCAAACCCTGTCAGCAGCAAGGGAGAAGAGCTATATGCAAAGTTAATGGCACTTGTGCTGGCCTGGACGAAAGTAACAAAATCAATGCTCCAAAAATGCTTTTAAAAAACAGCCTTTTTGAAGCATCGTTTTTTTTTTGCCTAGAGCATGATGAAAGCTTTTTCTTTATGAAATTTCACACATATGTGAAAAACTCATAAATGACTGTTGAAGACAGATTTTTTTGATGTTTTTTACTACTTCTCATTTGTTGTTCAAACGGGTGCATTTGCACCTGGAGCAGTATATCATCCCCAGAATGATAGAACAATTTTATGGTTCGGGACAAAATTGTTCTGAAATAGTTTGTCCAAATTGTGGCGATCCTTGCCCATCCTGATGTTCTTGAACACCCTAACCGTCATTGGTGCGGTCATTCTCACCTTGCCACCGCAGCACCTCCACATAAAAAATGTGAAAAATTTAATACAGGCAATAAGCCTAGTTTGGAAACTAATCCCTGCAGGCAACTGTACATCAAAAAGCGCATATAAGCATTGTTTCAACAACCTCCAACTTTAGCCGAGGCAACGCCCAAAAATTGTTCCTCCGTGGATCATTTCTCTTCTTAATCAAGTATGGCAGGATAAAGAGTTGGCACCAAGAGTTCAAACATTCGCTTAGAGGCTCCTCAGGAAAGCGCTTCCAACGAGTAAGAGGGCAAGCAAGTACTCCAAACACATTAAAGAATGTTGCTCTAGATGTAGTAATACAGAAGATGAAATGCATATGCTATTCTTATGTCCTTTCTCTAAAGCAGCATGGTTCTGTTTTCCTTGGTACATTAGAACTGAATCTTTTGCTGCTCATCATAGCACTATTCCTGATATGGTTCATGCCTTGCTCACATCTGGACACCCACAAATAAAACCTGCTACTCTCTATACCTTTTTGTGGTGTTTGTGGAAGGCTCGAAACGACACTGTTTTGCAGGAAAGTAAGCAAACCTACACAAGTTTTTGCCGCAGCCAATGCCATTATCAACGCGCACAGTTAGAGGTCTCCAGCTCCACTGAACAACATAACAAAGTGCAATTGAGCAACATTCAGGTACCAAAAACTGCGTTTTGCAGCTCCAAGCTTCTGAATTGACTGCACGGAATGCGACCTTCTGCGATGCGGCATGGAAGAAGCAGCAAGATTCAGGGAAAAGTCATGCAGGATTAGGTGTAGTCATTCAATTTCAAGGGAATGAGCATCTTAAGCACCTGTACGTCTCGGCGATCTCACCGCTTCAGGCAGAGACTTATGGACTTCTTCTAGCAACCAAGCTAGCAGATCTTCTACAGGTTCAAGATCCACACTACTACACGGATTGCTTGGTGTTGGCTTCAGCAGCTATGGCGCCAACGGTGTTTGCAGATTCTAGCCATTGGGAGAACAGGTCGCAGTTGGTGGCAATCCAGGCTTCTCCCTCTTTCCGCCATAGTAACATCTCTCATATTAACAGGAGTACAGATGTCAAAGCTCACCATCAAGCTCGTTTAGCACTGAAAATTCAGTCTACTTCTGTAGCTTTTCGTTGCTCAACTACTAAAGCAGGTCAATGCCCATACAAGGACATACTCTCTATATCAAGCGTGATGCCTTTCACGCTCCTCTCTGTAAAATGCTCCTAAATGAATAAATGTTACATGTTCAAAAAAAAACTTTGCTTGTTAGAGTGCTAATTTGGAGGCCAACAATAACTATTCTTCCATTCTTTTTTTCACAATGAGAAGTGTGACAAAAAGGGAGATGTGAAAACATAAATTGGCTTCGCACAGGTTCCAACCTGAGACCTTCAGTGCCTTAGACCGACGTGTAACCAACTACATCACAAAACCTTGGTGGCATTTTGGTCCAAAATAGTTAAAAAGCAGATTAATCCACTAGTCTTACAGGATGATCCACTAATTGAAGTCCACAAGAAAAAGAGATACCATGTGAAGAACAAATGTTTTACAAGAATGGTCCACATTAACAGCATATATTCAAGCGTGGGTACATTCAACAAACGTGAGCAAACTTGAAATTCTGCTGCCAGGAATTTAATTTCACCGGTGGACAGCAACAGCAAACCACAATGAGCACACTAGCTACCGGTGACATCCAATGGGCCGGCAGCTCTCTCCCATGCCAGGGCCTCAGCTCCGCCATGAACGCCACCACGGCCTCCACCATGTATAGAGAACTATTATGAGGAAATGCTTAGGTTGTACTCCCTCCGTAAAGAAATATAAGAGCGTTTAGATAAAACACACTTATATTTCTTTCCGGAGGGAGTACCGATTAATTTTGCTGGGGCAAACTTGAAGGTATAGGGTCCAACATAAATTCTCGATCACCAAGTTTCGGACCGCAAACAAATAAACTGATAAGCTGAACATGATGAGGACCACAAAAGACAACATTTCGTAGCAGCCGTTGTTTATTCAATGAGATGGTTCTCTGGACATGCCGTCAGTCAGCAAAGAAGAGACATTCTGAATGACATGTATGTGTTTGCCTCTGAGGATCTTTAAACAGATGACTTGCTGCTAGTTTGTTGAGTTGTAGCACCAGAAGCTTTTGGTGCAGGTGGCGGCGGAACATACATCTTAGCTCTTCGAAGAACCTCGGCAACAATCCAATGCTTGTTTTTGCTCAATGGCCTAGAAGGATCCAGCCTAACCTGGAGAGATATTGATGCAGCAATTATAAGAAGAAGAAAACTGTTCTAGTTTATGTTGTTACACCTTGCGTGAATGAATCATAGAGCAAAAAGAACACTAGTCTCCTGTAAGCAGATAAAAAGAATACACCACTGGATAAAACGACATGAACTCGTTAACCTATTCGACAGAGCAACTGTATAACTTTTTATATTCACAATCATACAAGCTTCTTTATAAAACCAAACCGCTCGTAAAGTCGTAAGTAATGTGGATCTCTAAGTGCCAAAAGCAAAATTTGCGAATTCCAGAGTCACCGCCTTAACTAACGTGATATGCACACAACACCAGGACCAAGCATTCTTTTCAAATGGAACCATGGTATCTTAGAATATTATGAAGGATGGAAGGAGAAAACAACTCCATTACCGTAACAACAACCATCATTGAGTAAGTGTTCAAGAGGCAATATTGTTTAGTGTTTACTCTAAAGATCGCAAACAATAATTGGGTTTCTCCAATAACCTAGCTAGCTTAATGAAACTTGATCTTACATGCCTAAGAAAGTCCGGCAGATCTATCTTATTTAAAGTTTGCAGAAGAGAATATGCCAATAAATAAACTGCTCGGTTTCAGCTGATAATATTATTGGTTGACGTATAGCAATATAAAACAGAAGTGCCATTATGTGACATATTAAAGACCATGTATTGATGTTAAAGGCCATGTATAGATGGTGAGCCAAACGTGGAATGGGCATTTCAGAGGTGTTCTGGACGCCCAAATTAGCTCCCTGTAGTTAGACCGAATCAGTTCTTGAAAGAGCATATTGTATGCAGAATACTGCCCATCGGTGGTCCAGTTCCAGTTAATGTCATCAGCTGATGTAGGATCAAGCTGCAAGTCTTGTGTTATGCTCCGAAGCTGCAGGTATTCCCTCAGCACTTGCAAAGATGGTTTCTCTTGATGCATAATCCATTTATTATTCAGAACGGCCTGCTGCAGCGTTAGCTTAAAGCCAGAGCTGTGCTTGAAGAGGTTTGGCAGTAATTCCTTGATGGGCATCCCCTGGTACCAATGAGTTTGCCAGAACTCTGCAATCTACACCCGGAAACAGAGCTGCACCTCTTCGCCCAATGCCCATTCAGTAGGGTGACTTGGTTTCTCATTCGACAGCGTTTTCACTGGAACATCGCTGAGACGGAACCCAACGAGCCAAGCTTGGAAGACTGGTGGGTTTGTGTGGTCAGACAAAGCCCCTATGCTAACCAGAATAATGACCAACTGCCTCACAGTATGCACCTGGTGGCAGCTATGGAAGGAAAAGAACGCTAGAATCTTCAGGCGCCAGGGCTGCTGCTGTTCTAGATGCTATCCAGCAAGAAATAGCCGCCTGGAACAAAACCAGCCTAGTAAAGGGCAATGTGGTTACGGCCTGATTAGCACTTAGCCTAGTTCTTTGTCACTTTGTAAATATTACGACGACCTTACTGTAACTCAGCCGTCTGACTTTTCTCTTACTGAAATGAAATCAGTACTCACTGTTTTTTTTCCCTGTCAAAAATGGATATCTATCTACTGGAGTAACAAGCCAGTAACTGTGCTAGTAAGAGAGAAACATGTAAACATAGTTTGCATAAGTAACCATTAAAATTATCATCATTAAGATCTAGGATAAATTCTAAGAGGTTGGATCCAAAGGCCGATGTTGCAGACAGAATAGAAAGGTCAGGGGTTACTGACATACCCTGTCGCCGATGTTGCAGCCTTCGGCCTCGTCGTGCGCCATGAACTTGGAGGTGCGCTTGACGTAGCGGTTGTACACCTTGTTGTGGAAGAGGCGGTCGACCGCCACCACCACCGACTTCTGCATCTTGTTCGACACCACGATACCCACCACTGGCTTCATCTCCGCCCGCTGATTAGCGGCGGCGGCGGCAGCGGCTGAAGAGGTGGTCGGGGGAGACAAGAGAATCGACGCCGCCTGCGTGCTGCGGTGGTCGATTCACGGACGAGGTTGACGGTACGCGGCGGCGGGGAGGGCGGCCGCCGGCGGACGAGGTGCTCTGCGCCGTCTCCTGCCCGTGGCGGCTAGGGTTGGACGAGGTGCTGTGGGGACGCAGCTTCAGCTTCAGTGACTATGAAGCCTAAGTCTCGCCGTAACTTAGCTCCCTCTGTCAGCCATCTATTAAAGATCTGACGGTCCAGATTGATCCATATTTCAAATGATTTTTTTAAAATGTTCAGAAAAATTTGAAAAGATTCCAATAAATCACAAATGTTTCGTTTAGTGTTATGTGAAAATTTCAATCCATTTGGATGTATAGTTTGCGAATACTCATTTTTTATTTATTTCATCTCAAAAGGCTATTTAATCACAAACCATACATCCAAATGGGTTGAAACTTTCTTAGAATACAAAACAAAAAATTTATGATATTGGATTTTTTTTAAATTTTTTTGAACACTTTAAAATTTTCAGGATGAAAAATAGGTCAATCTTGAACGTTGGATCTTTAACGGACGGCTGATAACGGGGGCTAAGTTACGGTGAGACTTGACTTCGTAAAGTCACTGAAGCTGCGTCCGTGCTGTGGAGGGGTGGGGTGGCACCCAGATGTGCGCTGGATCGAGTCACTCGGCGGTGGCAGGTGTCCGTGATTTCTCCCGCTTCCCGGTTTTCGGAGAACTCCGTTTTTCCAATTTGTTAGCTCCCAAAACGGACATACCAATGCCGATCCGTAACAAAATAATTGAAGATAATCCATGCAAACAGGATCAAATTCATGCAAATGAACATCAATTTGATATGTTTTACATAAACTTGATCATGTTTAGTCCGTTCAACTAAAACCTAACAAACGTAAACTAATTTTACCGGACATGAAAGTGCGTTACATCGACTAGGGGGGGGGGGCGAATAGGCGATTTTTATGAATTCTTCACTGAGGAATTTCAGGGAGAGGAAATTCCTAAGCGAAGAACTACTTACAGCGGAATAAGTACTCAGATGCTAACATAACAGAACAGAAGCATGGTCATCATGATGAAATGAAAACAGACACAGAGTACCGAAGCGTAGACACAGGATAAAACAGGATGAAGACAAACAGACTGAAGAAATTGAACTAAGGAAATTGAGCAAGTCTTCAGTCAAAATCTTCAAACAGATATGAACAAGCACACAACACAATAACGAAGAAATGGAAGAGTTGAGGAAATAGAACCAGTAGGCTTGGTGAAGACAATGATTTGGTAGACCAGTTCTAACTGTTGTGACAGTTGTACGTCTGGTTGGAGCGGCTAGGTATTTAAACCTGAGGACACACAGTCTCGGACACACAGTCCTCACCGTATTCTCCTTGAGCTAAGGTCACACAGACCTCGCCCAATCACTCGTGGCAAGTCTTCAGGTGACTTCCAAACCTTCACAAACTCGGTCACTCGGCGATCCACAATTTCCTCTTGAATGCTCTAGACCATGACGCCTAACCGTCTGGAAGATGCACAGTCTTCAAAGGTAACAAGCGTCGGACCCACGCAGGATCAATCTCTTCAGGATGCTCAATCACTTTGGGTTTGTAGGTGTTTGGGTTTGGGTTTTCCTCACTTGATGATTTTCGCTCAAAGGCCTCGGAGGATGGGATGCTCTCAAATGACAAATGTCAGTTTCTCTCGGAGCAGCCAACCAGCTAGTGGTTGTAGGGGCGGCTATTTATAACCTAGGGAGCAGCCCGACATGATAAGACATAAATGCCCTTCAATGATATATGACCGTTAGGTGGGTAGATATTTTGGGACAGCTGGCGCGCAGCACAGCAACGGTCGGATATTAAAGGCTCAAATTCCTCAGGGCTATCATGTTCCTCACTTGTAGGCAATTCGCACTGGCGAACTCCTAACCCCTCAGTCAGAACAAATTCCTCAGAGACCAGAAGAACTTCGTCTCTGTCACTGAAGAAATTTGACTGAACTATATGAGATTTCCAATGGCTTCACTCGAAGGGATTGATAGGTGTAGGATTTTGAGTTGAGCATCACATGGAAATTTTTCCTTAGTATTTCCTCGACCCCCTTTAACAGTACGGTGTTTCCTATGACTCAAGAAGGGGGAAAAGAAACTACGAAAACAAAAGTCTTCACGCTTCATGTTCCTCAAATTAATACCAAGTCTTCAGGATCACACCAATTTCTTCACTTTCAAAGTCTTCAGATAGTCTTCAGAAATCCAAAGTCTTCAGTCGAAGATATTCATTTTTAGGGGTCGACTTTCTCTGTAAATATCAAACTCCTCATAGACTTATAGACCTGTGTACACTCACAAACGCATCAGTCCCTTAACCTATAAGTCTTCAATACACCAAAATCACTAAGGGACACTAGATGCACTTACAATCTCCCCCTTTTTGGTGATTGATGATAATATAGGTTAAGTTTTCAACGGGGATAACCATATGAAGTGTAAATACTGAAATTGAGGAATTTGATTGCAAGATATAGAAGAACTCCCCCTGAAGATGTGTATAGTGAGGAATTTGCTTTTGAAGCAGTACACACTTGAAGAGTAGAATCATGGAGATCTCCCCCCATATCTTGTAATTCATACACGCATTTGACATATAATGTGAAGAATTTGAAATGCATGATGAAATATGGTGACTGATGTAATTCAGCATGCGTGCATTAACATTAACGAGGAATAAGCATGCAGAAGAACACAACAAAAGTATCAGACAACCGTAGAGTTTAAGTTTACAACTCGATCTAGCAAAGTCTTCAAAAGAACAAGAGTTGTAACTTAGAAAAAAAATGCCCATATATGTAGACCCGCTTGAAGACTAACTCAAATTTCTCCCCCTTTGTCATCGAATGACCAAAAGGATCGAAAAGTGAGGACTAACGCCCCTGAAGAATATCATGTTGAAGGAGGAGCACCAGCGTTGTTGGGGTCGTTTGTTGTTGTAGGGCCTGCCGCAGTGTCGTCCAAGTCTTCATGCTCGTTGTAAGGGCATATTTATCCCTAAGATGTTTTGGTGATTGATGACAATGCTTTTGCGGACTAATCGTGTGCATTGAGTGTTTTTCAGAGATTCATCCTTTTGGCATGAGACGATTCCCTCCCCTCAGAGCTTGAAGCGAAGACGGTGTAGTCCTTTCGATTAGTTTGGTGGACTAGTTTCATAGGGATCACCGTTCTATCAATAGGGGGTCCGTTTTGGAAAGGCTAGGGCGGAATCATCACGTACACTTCCTTTGCCCCTCCCTCCGAGCCTTTCCGTTTCGATGATGGGCTCGTTTCTCCTCTCTGTGTGCTCTCTGTGGTCCCAGCGGTAGTACCGCGGGCCGGAGCGGTAGTACCGCTTGGGTGCTACAAGCGGTAGTACCGCTCCAGAGCAGTAGTACCGCTGTTAGCCCCCAACTGTGTGCTCTCTCTGGTCCCAGCGGTAGTACCGCGGGATGGAGCGGTAGTACCACTTGGGTGCTACAAGCGGTAGTACCACTCTGGGAGCGGTAGTACCGCTCCAGAGCAGTAGTACCGCTAGTAGCCCCCAGCCGTAGTACCGCGGTGGTCTCGTGCTAGTACCGCCTCGATTCGAGGGCTCTTTTTCGTGTCGGGTTTTACGGTACTGGCCGCGGCAGTGGGGGGCAGTAGTACCGCTTGTATGCGGTAGTACCGCCCTCCCACCGCGGTAGTACCGCTGTGGGCCAAGCGGCAGTACCGCGAGGGGAGCGGTAGTACCGCTTATAGTGGCAAGCGGTAGTACCGCTGGCACAGCGGTAGTACCGCTCTCTGCGGGGCAGAAGTGGGGGTAACGGTTGGTTTGTTCCCCCCACTATATAAGGGGGTCTTCTTCCCCAAAGTTGACCTACCTCTTCCCCCAAAAGCTCCATTGTTGCTCCAAGCTCCATTTTCGCCCGATCTCTCTCCCTAGCCAATCAAACTTGTTGATTTGCTCGGGATTGGTTGAGAAGGCCACGATCTACACTTCCACCAAGAGAAATTTGATTCCCCCCACTTATCCCTAGCGAATCTTGTTACTCTTGGGTGTTTGAGCACCCTAGACGGTTGAGGTCACCGCGGAGCCATAGTCCATTGTGGTGAAGCTTTGTGGTGTCGTTGGGAGCCTCTAATTAAGTTGTGGAGATTGCCCCAACCTTGTTTGTAAAGGTCCGGTCGCCGCCTTCAAGGGCACCAATAGTGGAATCACGACATCTCGCATTGTGTGAGGGCGTGAGGAGAATACGGTGGCCCTAGTGGCTTCTTGGGGAGCATTGTGCCTCCACACCGCTCCAACGGAGACGTACTTCCCATCAAAAGGAAGGAACTTCGGTAACACATCCTCGTCTTCACTGGCTCCACTCTTGGTTATCTCGTTCCTTTACTTTCGCAAGTTTACTCGTGTTATATCTCTTATTTGCTTGCGTGCTTGTTGTCATTGCATCATATAGGTTGCTCACTTAGTTGCATATCTAGACAACCTATTTTGATGCAAAGTTTAATTTGGTAAAGAAAAGCTAAAAATTGTTAGTTGCCTATTCACCCCCCTCTAGTCAACTATATCGATCCTTTCACTCGTCTGTGTCCCGTGATGAAGAATATGAGCTTGCCACCAAGGAGGGAACTTTGACCTTCTTGAATTTCTTCGCTGGTGGTTGAGACCAGTCAAAGTCCTTCTTGAGACCCATTTGCTTCAGATCTTCTTCACCGTACAGATGTGACAGAACAGCCCAAGTGTGACCGAAGACTTCATGGAGATAGTAATGGTTTTCCTTCACTGCATTGTGTATAGCAGTCATGTTGTGAAGAATAGAACCAAACTGACGTTTAACCCATTTGTGGTTTCGATCCACCTTTTGGTGAAGACTGAGGAGAAGCTCACGGTCAGTCATCACCCTTGGAGTTGTGGCTTGAGGTTTTGGCTTTGAAGCTTGTGCGGCAGAGTCATGAGTGGCAGAGTCATCATTGGTGGAGTAAGATGCAGCTTTGCGAAACTGACCATCCAATGGACGAATGCCTTCATCAATAATAGCAGGTGCCTTGCCCTTTTCATCAGCTAAGGAATTTGTCCGCTTGAGGACTTCAATTGGGGGCAAGTAGCTGAGGTGATTCTGAAAATCAGCCTTGTAGTTGAGTGAAGACCTTGTTCTGAGGAATCTCATAATCCAAGGAGCATAAGGCTTCAACTCAAACGGAGAGAGTGCAACATTTGCCAGTGTCCTCATGAAGAAATTATGATAGTTGACAGGAATGCCATGCATGATATTGAATAGCAGATTCTTCATGATGCCAACGACTTCCTCACCAGTCGAGTCGTGGCCTTTGATAGGACTCAAAGTCTTCGTCAGAATGCGATAGACTGTTCTTGGTACGTACAACAATTCCTTCACTAGGAATTTGGTCCTTGGGGCTTGACCGGGCTTCAGAGGCTTCATCAGAACTTGCATGTAATGAGCAGTGAGTTCAGGTTCATGGTACAGGCAACGAGCACCTTCAAGGGGAGGACTGATTGGCAGGGCATGAAGCAATTCAGAGGCCGGTGCTTTGAAGTGAGTATTTTCAGTCATCCAGTCCAAAACCCAAGAGTTGACATCGTCAGCATCACCTGCGATGTGCAGCGTTGCATAGAACTGAAGAATTAGCTCTTCATTCCAATCAACAATGTCAGAGCAAAAGTTGAGCAGTCCTGCATCATGAAGCACACTGAGGACTAGGGTGAAGCAAGGCAGTGATTCCATGTCTACGTGAGGGATATGCTCGTGGTCGAAGACTTTGTCTTTGTTGAATAGCAGTGAAGAACAGAAATTGGCTTGGCTGGTGGTCCAGAAACGCTTCCTTCTAAGACGAGCAGAGTCATATGGGTTATAATCAGTGAAGAACACATGCTCGCCGAAGAAGTCATCAGCCTTGAATTTCTGCTTCTTTGAGAAGGGATCCTTTGGCTTGGGCTGAGGTGTGTCAGTCAATTGCATCACAACCTCAGGAATCGCAATCTCAGGATCCACAGGCTGAGGAATTTCAGGTTCTTCTTCAGTGGCAGCCTGGGTCTTCAATTCTTCATCAACAATTTCATCAGCACTAGTGGCTGGAATCTCTTCATGGACAGACGGTATGGGGTGCGGTTCTTCAGATCCCATTTGAACTGTAGTCACTGGGGACTGAGGAATTTCTTGCAGAGGTGTGAACAGAGGAGAATTGGGGTGCTGACTTTCCCAAAAGTCATCGTTCAGCACAGGAGTGGTGCACCCCAATGTCCACATCTTCTTCTTCAGCACTCTTTTCTTCAACGCCAGCCTCTTCAGCAGTAAACTGAGGCATGGGCAATGAGACGATTGGGGTTGAAGGGATTGCATCCGCTTCAATTTCTTCATCCAACTGCTCTGACGAAGCAGCAGAAGGAATCTCTTCATCTGATCTGCTTGGGACCACATAATCTTCATCAAAAGGAATGAGACTGGAACGACATCTATTGGATTCTCAAAATAACTAGTCAATTTCTTCATCTTCTTCGGAGCTGAAGAATCTGATGCTTTCCTTTTCTTCATAGCTACACACTCCGCAGCCTTGGTCTTCTTCGCTTCAAATGCAGAAGGAAGAATATGACTTGGTGTAGGTGCCGGAGGAGCAGTGGAAATTGGTGCAATAACTTCAGGCACAACTGATGCAGTTGCCCTGGCATTTTCAGTTTCTTCAAGCACAGCTGTTGAAGCTTCAGCTGTCCTGACAGTTTCCTCAGGCGCAACACTAGTGGTTGCCCTGGCAATTTCTTCAATGGCTGGAATGCAGTCATCAGCCCTGGTACTCTGAGTTTCATCAGCAGCCTGATTGTCATCAGCGGTGCTGGCATGTTCTTCAGTCGGCTGAGCAGATGCCTCAGCCGGAGGAATTTCTTGCGATGGAGCTGCAACATTGGTAGTGAACTTCTTGGTTAACTTCACAAACCTGACTTTGAGTCCAAGCCAGTCAGCACGGTATACGTCAAATTCATCACTGAGTTTCTTGATCTCGGATTGAATAGTGACAAGTTCTTCAGTTGTCATAGAGACAACATTCTTCTTCAGGAAGCGCTCCTTCCTGTACTGCACTTTCTTCAACTGCCTGGCCTTTTCAAATTTCCACTTTTCTTCAGCAATGAACGCTGACAACATATGACTTTGGCCAGGTGTGAGATTCAGTTCTGGCAAGGGAGTGTTTGGATCTTTGTGCCATAGATCAATGAAGTCCAGGATCTTCTTCGGATCCAGCAAAAGAGGCACATTTTTGCCTTTGGCTCTAGCGGCCCTGAGCTGCCTGTCCCTGATGATCTCAGCAAGTTCCTCATCATCAGCTTCGTCTTCATCAGACGGTACTTGAAAGGCGACCTGCTTCTTGTGAGGACTTGGTCGAGAACCTCGTCCAGCAGTGGCCAGTTGAGGAATTTGGTGGAGCTGAAGAACTTCCAGAGCCTCTTGAGGCAATAGAGATGCCTGTCGTCCTTTGGCACGAGGCAAGATGCATAGGTGCTGAGGATTTGGACGGTGGAGATGAGGACTTTGGAGGGGCTGGTGCAGCTTGAGGAATTGGCCGTGAGGGCTTTGAAGAAATTGGCCGTGAGGGCATTGCTGAGGAGTTTGGCCGTGAGGGCATAGAGGTTGAAGCACTGGGCTTGTGAGCAGGCTTCTTTGCCATGGCCTTCTTAGGCTTGTTTGCAGAGGCCTCAGCAGTGGCAGCAGCAACAACAACGTCTTCATTGAATTTCCTCATTGCATCCTTAGCCATTTTGGCTAGTTTGGCCTGGCGCTTGGCCCATTCATTAGGGTAGTCCTCACCACGCTTGAGGCTGGTAGGATCAGCTTCTTGGCCAGGTGCCAATGGAGGTCTTGGGCATGGAGGGTTAAGAGCGAATTTCTTCATGTACTTAGGAGTGACATATCTGTATTCCCTCCATTCCGACATATCTGTATTCCCTCCATTCCCGTGCCCATCTCCTCTCTATCCTTTGTATGCGCACCTTGCGCAGATTTTTGTCCTCCTTGCCATGTTTGGCCTCATCAGGTGTGCTATAATCCTTGTAAATGTCATCTGGGATTTCGAAAGCAGTGTTGACCTCAAGTCTCTTTCCACCCTTCTGTGGCTTCTTGCCGTCAGCCATTTTCTTCAGCTGAGGAATATGAACAACAGAATTTTCTGAAGAGGTGTGCAACTTTTCTTCGAGGAACGCTGCAAATGAGTTAAGTTGATGAGAACCTAGAGATTCAGTAGCGGACATGTGTACCTGTGAACAGAATATAGTTGCGAGGAATTTGGAGAGGTCATATGCGTTCTCAGAAGTTTTTGCAAAAAGAACAAGTTTGAGGAATTTGACCAGATGAGTCTTGAGGAATTTCACTAAGCGCTCTTTATCTTAGGTTCCAGAGTTGTACAGATTAGAAATCCACACAATTGAGGAATCTTGAAGAAAAAAGATGCTTAGGGAAACAGATCAAGAACAGATGATGTGAGAGGTGTTTCATGTGTGAAGATTTGAAGAATAAACACCTTTTGAAGATTTTGTTGAAAACATCAGAATCAACAAGGGTAGTAAAAGTAACTTTTAATTACCCTTGACAAAGTACACGATGAACTGGGAAGTGTAGATGTGAAGCTCGTTAGTTCAGATCTTCCACGCCCTAACTTGGCTGAGGAAGACAGCTACGGCGGCGGCGGAGTGAAGAAATCCGCGGCCGGCGCGAGTACGACGGCGACGAGGTCGAGGCAGTGAAGCTCTTCCTCACCGGCGACGATGGAAGTAGTAGCGGCGCTAGGGTTTGAGAGCTCGAGCGAGGGAGTGAGGTCGAGCGAAGTAAAAACAAAGTGAGGAAGGGGAGGGGTATTTATAGCCGAGGTGAAAAACCACTCGTCCGAAGAAATTGGACGAACGTGCCCCTGACCCTTCTCATTCGCGTGACATGTGACACCCACGTACTAAGAGGCGGCGATCATGTGAGATCGTGGGTGAACAGATAAGTATTATCGTGGGATGTGAAAGGTTTAGGCGGCAACAGCCGAAAATTCAGATTAGAATATTTTAAAGTTTCCGTTCGCAAATTCTTCAGCTGACAAGGACACAGTGAAGATTTTGAACGGGTTTCAAATAGAGCGCACATGAAGAATTTTTGAATAGACTGGGTTGAGTTTAGCATAGAGCGGGCAGGGTCCGATCACATTCACTTAGCAAAAAAACATCTTGAAGAAATAGCAATAAGTGAATGCTGTAGAGGACATAAACTCATATATATATATAGCTAATGAAGAAAAATGACGAAAACGGTGAAGACATTGCAAAGTTGAAGAAACTGAACAACTGAGGAATTTCAGAATTGAGGAAAACCTCAAATTGAAGATTTTCAACTTTTGGTGGTGGCGTGACCCACCGTGTAAGAATGATGATTTCAGACACCGCGTACAATTGTCGTAGGGCTCTGAGAATCAGATTCTTCATTAATTTCTTCACACTTAGAGTGTTAGTCTTCATTGATTGAAGAAAAACGTTTCTTCGCGTGTTGCACATCTAAGTCATCAATTTTGCATAAGTGTTAGGATGAGTGTCCTTTTCAAAGAACATTCAAAGATTCTAGGATATTTAGCTCACACCTCAACTTGCTAAATCTCTTCTCATCCAAGGGGCTTTGTGAAGATATCGGCTAGCTGTTCTTCAGTCCTTACATGCTCAATAGAGATGTCGCCCTTCCACACATGATCACGAAGAAAATGATGACGAATCTGAATGTGCTTTGTCTTCGAGTGCTGAACTGGGTTGTGAGCAATCTTGATTGCACTCTCATTGTCACAGTAGAGAGGCACATTCTTCATGTTGACGCCGTAGTCCTTGAGAGTTTGCTTCATCCACAACAATTGAGCACAGCAAGAACCAACAACAATGTACTCAGCTTCAGCAGTAGACAGTGATACGCAGTTCTGTTTCTTCGAGGACCAACAGACCAAAGATCGTCCGAGGAAATGGCATGTGCCTGATGTTGACTTGCGGTCCACACGATCACCAGCATAGTCAGAGTCTGAATATCCAATGAGATCAAAAGCCGAGCCCTTGGGGTACCATAATCCAAGTGTTGGTGTATGAGCTAGATATCGAAGAATATGCTTCACAGCCTTATGGTGTGGTTCCTTTGGTGTAGCCTTAAATCGGGCACACATGCAAACACTAAGCATAATATCTGGCCTAGATGCAGATAAATGCAATAGGGAACCAATAATGGAGCGGTATACCTTTTGATCGAAGTCAATACCATTTTCATCAGTGCATAGATGGCCATTGGTGGGCATAGGGATTTTGACTCCATTGCAATCTTGCATGCCGAATTTCCTCAATACATCCTTGAGGTATTTCTCCTGAGATATGAATATGCCATTGCGCTGTTGACAAATTTGAAGACCTAAGAAGAATTTCAATTCTCCCATCATAGACATTTGATATTCTTCACTCATCATATAGGCAAATTCATCACTGTAACGTTGGTCAGTACAGCCAAAAATGATATCATCAACATATATTTGGCACACAAATAATTCACCATCATAAGATTTTGTGAAAAGAGTAGGGTTGAGTGAACCGGGTTTAAAGCCTTTCTTCATGAGGAATTCCTTCAAAGTATCATACCACGCCCAAGGGGCCTGCTTGAGGCCATAGAGGGCCTTACTGAATCTGAAGACTTTGTCGGGATGCTTTGGATCTTCAAAACCTGGGGTTTGAGCAACATATACTTCTTCCTCAAGCTTACCATTGAGGAATGCACTTTTCACATCCATTTGATATAAAGTGATATCATGATGGTTAGCATAAGCAAGTAATATGCGAATAGCTTCAAGTCTAGCAACAGGTGCAAAAGTTTCATCGAAATCAATTCCTTCAACCTGTGTGTAGCCTTGAGCTACAAGCCGTGCCTTATTCCTCACCACAAGGCCATTTTCATCTTGCTTGTTGCGGTAGATCCACTTTGTGCCAATGATATTGTGCTTGCGAGGATCTGGACGTTTGACCAGTTCCCAGACGTTGTTGAGCTCAAATTGATGTAATTCCTCTTGCATAGCTTGAATCCACTCAGGCTCCAGAAATGCTTCATCTACCTTAGTGGGCTCTGAGATAGAGACAAAAGCAAAATGCCCACAAAAGTTAGATAAATGTGAAGCTCTTGAGCGTGTGAGAGGACCTGGAATGTTGATGTCGCTGATGATTTTCTCAATCTGCACTTCATTTGCGATGCGAGGATGAGCGGGTTGTTGTTGACGAATTTGATCAGCATTTTCTTCAGCACCATTTTCCTCAGGTGCATCAGCATGACGTTCTTCACGTTCTGGAATGACTTCTTCAGCAAATTCTTCGGTCGGAATGACATCCTCAGTAGCCTTGAACTTGATGGATTCCTCAGGTGACTGTTCATCTAACACAGGAGGTAGGTGCTCTCTTTGCGAGCCATTAGTTTCATCGAACCGCACATCTACAGTTTCAACCACCTTGTGGTGAATGTTGTTGAAGACTCTGTAGGTGTGCGAGTCCTTTCCGTAACCAAGCATGAAACCTTCATGTGCTTTCGGTGCAAATTTAGAACTGTGATGAGGATCTCTAATCCAACATTTAGCACCGAAGACTTTGAAATAACTCACATTGGGTTTCTTGTCAGTGAGGAGTTCGTATGCAGTCTTCTTGAAGAATTTGTGAAGATATACCCTGTTGATGATGTGGCACGCAGTATCAATTGCCTCAATCCAGAAACGACGAGGCGTCTTGTATTCATCAAGCATAGTGCGAGCCATCTCAACAAGAGTCCTGTTCTTGCGCTCCACGACGCCATTCTGCTGAGGAGTATAAGGAGCAGATAACTCATGAGTAATACCAAGTTCATCAAGATAGTCATCAAGACCAGAATTCTTGAACTCAGTTCCATTGTCTCTTCTGATGTGCTTGATCTTCACACCAAAGTTGGTTGAAGCCCTCAAGGAAAATCGTTTGAAGACTTCCTGCACCTCATGTTTGTAAGTGACAATATGCACCCATGTGTAACGAGAGTAATCATCAACAATAACAAAGACATATAGAGATGCATCATTTGTAACTGCTGAATAATGATTAGGACCAAAGAGATCCATGTGAAGAAATTCAAATGGTCCAGTGGTAGTCATGATAGTCTTTGCTGGATGTTTGGCCTTGGTCATCTTTCCAGCTTCACAGGCTCCGCACAAGTGATCCTTGAGGAATTTGACATTCTCAATGCCAATGACATGCTTCTTCTTCGCGGGCGTGTGCAAATTCCTCATGCCGGCATGACCAAGTCGTCGATGCCATAGCCAGCCTTCTGAAGCTTTTGCAAGTAGACATATAGCTGGTTGTGGTCCTGTAGAGAAATCAACAATATACAGATCTCCTCTCCTAAAGCCTTCGAAGACTTTGGAATTGTCAGCTTCCATAATCACAACACAGCGATACTTGCCAAAGATAACAACCATATCAAGATCACAAAGCATTGAGACTGACATGAGGTTGTATCCTAAGGACTCGACAAGCATGACTTTGTCCATGTGTCGATCCTTTGTGATCGCAACCTTACCTAGACCCAATACCTTGCTTTTGCCTTTGTCAGCGAAGATGATATGCTTCAGATGCGATGGAGATAAGGGAACATCCATAAAGAGATTCTTGTCACCAGTCATGCGATTTGTACATCCACTATCGAGGACCCACTCATTGGCTTTGGGTTGATGATGACCCACAAGTATAGGGGATCTATCGTAGTCCTTTCGATAAGTAAGAGTGTCGAACCCAACGAGGAGCAGAAGGAAATGATAAGCGGTTTTCAGCAAGGTATTCTCTGCAAGCACTGAAATTATAGGTAACAGATAGTTTTGTGATAAGATAATTTGTAATGAGCAACAAGTAGCTAAAGTAAATAAAGTGCAGCAAGGTGGCCCAATCCTTTTTGTAGCAAAGGACAAGCCTGGACAAACTCTTATATAAAGAAGAGCGCTCCCGAGGACTGATACGTCTCCAACGTATCTATAATTTTTGATTGCTCCATGCTATATTATCGTCTGTTTTGGACATTATTGGGCTTTATTATTCACTTCTATATTATTTTTGGGACTAACCTATTAACCGGAGGCCCAGCCCAGAATTGCTGTTTTTTTGCCTATTTCAGAGTTTCGCAGAAAAAGAATATCAAACGGAGTCCAAACAGAATGAAACCTTCGGGAACGTGATTTTCGGAACGAACATGATCCAGGAGACTTGGACCCTACGTAAGAGAAGCTTCCAGGAAGCCACGAGGTAGGGGGGCGCGCCTACCCCCCCAGGCGCGCCCTCCACCCTCGTGGGCCCCCTGTTGCTCCACCGACGTACTTCTTCCTCCTATATATACCTACGTACCCCCAAACGATCAGATACAGAGCCAAAAACCTAATTCCACCGCCGCAACCTTCTGTATCCACGAGATCCCATCTTGGGGCCTGTTCCGGAGCTCCGCCGGAGGGGGCATCCATCACGGAGGGCTTCTACATCAACACCATAGCCTCTCCGATGAAGTGTGAGTAGTTTACCTCAGACCTTCGGGTCCATAGTTATTAGATAGATGGCTTCCTCTCTCTTTTTGGATCTCAATACAATGTTCTCCCCCTCTCTCGTGGAGATCTATTCGATGTAATCTTCTTTTGCGGTGTGTTGTTGAGACCGATGAATTGTGGGTTTATGATCAAGTTTATCTATGAACAATATTTGAATCTTCTCTGAATTCTTTTATGTATGATTGGTTATCTTTGCAAGTCTCTTCGAATTATCAGTTTGGTTTGGCCTACTAGATTGATCTTTCTTGCAATGGGAGAAGTGCTTAGCTTTGGGTTCAATCTTGCGGTGTCCTTTCCCAGTGACAGTAGGGGCAGCAAGGCACGTATTGTATTGTTGCCATCGATGATAACAAGACGGGGTTTTTATCATATTGCATGAATTTATCCCTCTACATCATGTCATCTTGCTTAAGGCGTTACTCTGTTCTTATGAACTTAATACTCTAGATGCATGCTGGATAGCGGTCGATGTGTGGAGTAATAGTAGTAGATGCAGGCAGGAGTCGGTCTACTTGTCTCGGACGTGATGCCTATATACATGATCATACCTAGATATTCTCATAACTATGCTCAATTCTGTCAATTGCTCAACAGTAATTTGTTCACCCACCGTAAAATACTTATGCTCTTGAGAGAAGCCACTAGTGAAACCTATGGCCCCCGGGTCTATCTTCATCATATTAATCTTCCAACACTTAGTTATTTCCTTTGCTTTTATTTTACTTTGCATCTTTATCATAAAAATACCAAAAATATTATCCTATCATATCTATCAGATCTCATTCTCGTAAGTGACCGTGTAGGGATTGACAACCCCTTATCACGTTGGTTGCAAGGATTTATTTGTTTTGTGTAGGTGCGAGGGACTCGCGCGTAGCCTCCTACTGGATTGATACCTTGGTTCTCAAAAACTGAGGGAAATACTTACGCTACTTTGCTGCATCACCCTTTCCTCTTCAAGGGAAAACCAACGCAGTGCTCAAGAGGTAGCAAGAAGGATTTCTGGCGCCGTTGCCGGGGAGGTCTATGCAAAAGTCAACATACCAAGTACCCATCACAAACCCTTATCTCCCGCATTACATTATTTGCCATTTGCCTCTCATTTTCCTCTCCCCCACTTCACCCTTGCCGTTGTATTCGCCCTCTCTTTTCCGTTCGCCTCTTTTTCGCTTGCTTCTTGTTTGCTTGTGTTACCATGTGCCTTCTATTTGCTTGCATCTTTGCTTGCTAAAAGTCTATTGTTATGGATCCAGTTAAAGTGTTCTACTTGGATCGTCTTCGATCCTTATGCGCTCGTGCTGAAACCCCAACTAGCCTAGTTGATGGGAAATCTTTAGATGAGCATGCTCATTTTGTGCGTCACCGTTTGTCTGAAAAAGGGAGACTCTTATGGAATCAAATAAACAAATTGCTGTGTTATGCTTGGAATCTTTGTGAAATTTGTGATATTACTTGTTGCTCTAAGAACCCTAAAAAACACCTCCCCTACCTATGTGAGTTTAATGAAAATGAAATCTTATCTTCTTATGCAAAGGGTGTTTATAGCTACTATGATATTGAACAAATTGAAGAATTTGTTGCTTTTAAGGGTTCTTTTGAAGTTGCTTCTTTGATTGAAAAGTATGATACTACTCTTTACGAATCTGAAAATCTTGACATACTTGAATATTGCTATGAAAACTATGCTCATAATGTCTATGTCAAAGAATTTATTGAAAGAATGACCGTTGCTTCTAAAGAAAATAATGATATGCATGAATCTATAGATAATGATGATTCCGATGATTTGATTGAAATATCCCTTGATGAACATGATGCTTGCTATTCTTGTGGCCATGATGCCAATCTTTATGAAGATGAATTTGCTATAGTTCCTTATGTTAAACATGAGATCGTTGCTATTGCACCCATACTTGGTAGTTCTTTCGATGAAAAGCATGATTGCAATGATGTTATTATAAATTCTCTTAATGCCAATTGTGTTAATAATATGCAAAACCCTAAGCTTGGGGATGCTAGTTTTTCTGTGTCTACTATTTGTTGCAATGATCATGATTGGGGAGATTCTTCTTATGATCTTGAAAATTTATTTAAGCCCCATGATGAATATGAGATTGATAATAGTGTTTGCAATAATATTGAAAGTGGGTTTGGAAGAGTGTCAACTTTAGATCCCACATATTTGGAGAATGTTCAATCTTATGAAGTTTTTGATAAAAGTGGGTTTGGAGAGGTCATGACCTTAGTTAATGTTAATCCCACTATTTTGGAAGAGTGTCAACTTTGCATACATGTGGATCGTGTTAAGAATATGTTTTGTGATAGCTATATTGTTGAATTTTCTTATGATCCTACATGTAATTATTATGAGAGAGGAAAATATGGTTGTAGAAATTTTCATGATAATAAATTACCTCTCGTTATGTTGAGATTGCTATTGTTTCTTTCCACTTCCTTGCATATGCTAGTTTTTGGTTGCTATGATAATTTGTTTGCCTATAAGATGCCTATGCATAGGAAGTATGTTAGACTTAAATGTGTTTGTCACGTGTTTCATGATGCTCTCTTTGTGCTTGAATTCTTGTCTTTCATGTGAGCATCGTTGAAATCTTATGCCAAGCTAGGGGCGTTAAACGATAGCGCTTGTTGGGAGGCAGCCCAATTTTTTTTGTTTTTTACTTTTTGCTTCTGTTTAGGAATAAGTTTTTGTTCTAGCCTCTGGTTAGATGTGTTTTTATGTTTTAATTAGTGTTTGTGCCAAGTTAAACCTATAGGATCTTCTTGGATGATAGTTATTTGATCTTGCAGAAATTTCCAGAAACTTTCTGTTCACGAAAATAATTGTTAAAAATCACCAGAACGTGATAAAATACTGATTCCAATTGCTGCTAATCAATAAACAAATTTCCTAGGTCGTCCTATTTTGGCTGATTTTTTGGAGTTCCAGAAGTTTGCGTTAGTTACAGATTACTACAGACTGTTCTGTTTTTGACAGATTCTGTTTTTCGTGTGTTGTTTGCTTATTTTGATGAATCTATGGCTAGTAAAATAGTTTATAAACCATAGAGAAGTTGGAATACAGTAGGTTTAACACCAATATAAATAAAGAATGAGTTCATTACAGTACCTTGAAGTGGTCTTTTGTTTTCTTTCGCTAACGGAGCTCACGAGATTTTCTGTTAAGTTTTGTGTTGTGAAGTTTTCAAGTTTTGGGTGAAAGAAAAGATGGATTATGGAACAAGGAGTGGCAAGAGCCTAAGATTGGGGATGCCCATGGCACCCCCAAGATAATCTAAGGACACCAAAAAGCCAAAGCTTGGGGATGCCCCGGAAGGCATCCCCTCTTTCGTCTACTTCCATCGGTAACTTTACTTGGAGCTATATTTTTATTCACCACATATATGTGTTTTGCTTGGAGCGTCTTGTATGATTTGAGTCTTTGCTTTTTAGTTCACCACAATCATCCTTACTGTAGACACCTTTTGAGAGACACACACATGATTCGGAAATTATTAGAATACTCTATGTGCTTCACTTATATCTTTTGAGTTATATAGTTTTGCTCTAGTACTTCACTTATATCTTTTAGAGCACGGTGGTGGATTTGTTTTATAGAAACTATTGATCTCTCATGCTTCACTTAGATTATTTTGAGAGTCTTAAATAGCATGGTAATTTGCTTAAATAATTCTAATATGCTAGGTATTCAAGATTAGTAAAAACTTTATTATGAGTGTGTTGAATACTAAGAGAAGTTTGATACTTGATGATTGTTTTGAGATATGGAGGTAGTAATATTAAAGTCGTGCTAGTTGAGTAGTTGTGAATTTGAGAAATACTTGTGTTGAAGTTTGCAAATCCCGTAGCATGCACGTATGGTAAACGTTATGTAACAAATTTGAAACATGAGGTGTTCTTTGATTGTCCTCCTTATGAGTGGCGGTCGGGGACGAGCGATGGTCTTTTCCTACCAATCTATCCCCCTAGGAGCATGCGCGTAGTGCTTGGTTTTTGATAACTTGTATATTTTTGCAATAAGTATGTGAGTTCTTTATGACTAATGTTGAGTCCATGGATTATACGCACTCTCACCTTTCCATCATGTTGGAAATATGCCCTAGAGGCAATAATAAATTGGTTATTATTATATTTCCTTGTTCATGATAATCGTTTATTATCCATGCTAAAATTGTATTGATAGGAAACTCAAATACATGTGTGGATACATGGACAACACCATGTCCCTAGTAAGCCTCTAGTTGACTAGCTCGTTGATCAATAGATGGTTACGGTTTCCTGACCATGGACATTGGATGTCGTTGATAACGGGATCACATCATTAGGAGAATGATGTGATGGACAAGACCCAATCCTAAGCCTAGCACAAGATCGTGTAGTTCGTTTGCTAAGAGCTTTTCTAATGTCAAGTATCATTTCCTTAGACCATGAGATTGTGCAACTCCCGGATACCGTAGGAATGCTTTGGGTGTACCAAACGTCACAACATAACTGGGTGGCTATAAAGGTGCACTACAGGTATCTCCGAAAGTGTCTGTTGGGTTGGCACGAATCGAGACTGGGATTTGTCTCTCCGTGTAAACGGAGAGGTATCTCTGGGCCCACTCGGTAGGACATCATCATAATGTGCACAATGTGACCAAGGAGTTGATCACGGGATGATGTGTTACGGAACGAGTAAAGAGACTTGCTGGTAACGAGATTGAACAAGGTATCGGGATACCGACAATCGAATCTCGGGCAAGTAACATACCGATTGACAAAGGGAATTGTATACGGGATTGATTGAATCCCCGACATCGTGGTTCATCCGATGAGATCATCGTGGAACATGTGGGAGCCAACATGGGTATCCAGATCCCGCTGTTGGTTATTGGCCGGAGAACGTCTCGGTCATGTCTGCATGGTTCCCGAACCCGTAGGGTCTACA
The DNA here is from genome assembly GCF_002575655.3 of Aegilops tauschii subsp. strangulata. Lineage (NCBI taxonomy): Eukaryota > Viridiplantae > Streptophyta > Magnoliopsida > Poales > Poaceae > Aegilops > Aegilops tauschii. Next base: position 54,349,435 of record NC_053039.3, read on the forward strand.
CACTAAAGGTTCGATGACGCTAGGGTTGTAGAGATATTAGTATGCGGTAACCCGAAAGTTGTTCGGAGTCTCGGATGAGATCCCGGACGTCACAAGGAGTTCTGGAATGGTCCGGAGGTAAAGATTTATATATGGGAAGTCTTGTTTTGGTCGCCGGAAAGGTTTCGCGCATTATCGGTATTGTACCGGGAGTGCCGAAAGGGGTCTGGGGGTCCACCAAGGGGTCCACATGCCCCGGGGGGGCCACATGGGCTGTGGGGTGTGCGCCTTGGCCTATATGGGCCAAGGGAACCAGCCCTAAGAGGCCCATGCGCCAAGAGATAAGATAAAGGGAGAGTCCTAAAGGGGGAAGGCACCTCCTAGGTGCCTTGGGGAGGATGGACTCCTCCCTGGCCGCACCCTTCCTTGGAGGAAGGGCCAAGGCTGCGCCCCCCTCTCCCTTGGCCCTATATATAGTGGGGGGAAGGGAGGGCAGCAAACGCTAAGCCCTGGCACCTCCCGCTCCCTCCCGTGACACATCTCCCTCCTCCCGCAGCGCTTGGCGAAGCCCTGTTGGAATCCCGCTACTTCCACCACCACGCCGTCGTGCTGCTGGATCTCCATCAACCTCTCCTCCCCCCTTGCTGGATCAAGAAAGAGGAGACGTCGCTGCTCTGTACGTGTGTTGAACGCGGAGGTGCCGTCCGTTCGGCGCTAGGATCATCGGTGATTTGGATCACGACGAGTACGACTCCATCAACCCCGTTCTCTTGAACGCTTCCGCTCGCGATCTACAAGGGTATGTAGATGCACTCCCCTTCCCCTCGTTTCTAGATTACTCCATAGATTGATCTTGGTGATGCGTAGAAAATTTTGAATTTCTGCTACGTTCCCCAACAGTGGCATCATGAGCTAGGTCTATGCGTAGTTTCTATGCACGAGTAGAACACAAAGTAGTTGTGGGCGTCGATGTTGTCAATTTATTTGCCGTTACTAGTCTTATCTTGATTCGGCGGCATCGTGGGATGAAGCGGCCCGGACCGACCTTACACGTACACTTACGTGAGACAGGTTCCACCGACTGACATGCACTAGTTGCATAAGGTGGCTAGCGGGTGTCTGTCTCTCCCACTTTAGTCGGATCGGATTCGATGAAAAGGGTCCTTATGAAGGGTAAATAGAAATTGGCATATCACGTTGTGGCTTTTGCGTAGGTAAGAAACGTTCTTGCTAGAAACCCATAGCAGCCACGTAAAACATGCAACAACAATTAGAGGACGTCTAACTTGTTTTTGCAGGGTATGCTATGTGATGTGATATGGCCAAAAGGATGTGATGAATGATATATCTGATGTATGAGATTGATCATGTTCTTGTAATAGGAATCACGACTTGCATGTCGATGAGTATGACAACCGGCAGGAGCCATAGGAGTTGTCTTAATTTATTGTATGACCTGCGTGTCAATGAAAAACGCCATGTAATTACTTTACTTTATTGCTAACCATTAGCCATAGTAGTAGAAGTAATAGTTGGCGAGACAACTTCATGAAGACACGATGATGGAGATCATGGTGTCATGCCGGTGACAAAGGTGATCATGCCGTGCCTCGAAGATGGAGATCAAAAGGCGCAAGATGATATTGGCCATATCATGTCATTTTATGATTTGCATGTGATGTTTGTCATGTTTACATCTTATTTGCTTAGAACGACGGTAGCATAAATAAGATGATCCCTCACTAAAATTTCAAGAGACGTGTTCCCCCTAACTGTGCACCATTGCGAAGGTTCGTTGTTTTGAAGCACCACGTGATGATCGGGTGTGATAGATTCTAATGTTCGAATACAACGGGTGTTGACGAGCCTAGCATGTACAGACATGGCCTCGGAACACATGCGAAACACTTAGGTTGACTTGACGAGCCTAGCATGTACAGAGATGGCCTCGGAACACAAGAGATCGAAAGGTCGAACATGAGTCGTATAGTAGATGCGATCAACATGGAGATGTTCACGGATGATGACTAGTCCGTCTCACGTGATGATCGGACACGGCCTAGTTTGACTCGGATCATGTATCACTTAGATGACTAGAGGGATGTCTATCTGAGTGGGAGTTCATTAAATAATCAGATGAACTTAATTATCATGAACATAGTCAAAAGGTCTTTGCAAATTATGTCATAGCTTACGCTTTAGTTCTACTATTTAAGATATGTTCCTAGAGAAAAATTTAGTTGAAAGTTGATAGTACCAATTATGCGGACTGGGTCCGTAAACTGAGGATTGTCCTCATTGCTGCACAGAAGGCTTATGTCCTTAATGCACCGCTCGGTGTGCTGAACCTCAGCGTCGTCTGTAGATGTTGCGAAACATCTGGCATACACGTTTTTGATGACTACGTGATAGTTCAGTGTGTGATGCTAACGGTTTAAAATTGTGGCGACAAGACGGTTTTGAAACGTCGCAGAACATATGAGATGTTCCGAAGACTGAAATTGGGATTTCAGACTAGTGCCCACGTCAAGAGGTATGAGACCTCTGACAAGTTTCTTAAGCCTGCAAACTAAGGGAGAAAAGCTCAATCGTTGAGCATGTGCTCAGATTGTCTGAGTACTACAATCACTTGAATCGAGTGGGAGTTAATCTTCCAGATGAGATAGTGATGGTTCTCCATAGTCACTGCCACCAAGCTATTAGAGCTTCGTGATGAACTATAACATATCAGGGATAGACATGATGATCCTTGAGAAACTCGCGATGTTTGACACCGCGAAAGTAGAAATCAAGAAGGAGCATCAATTGTTGATGGTTAGTAAAACCACTAGTTTCTAGAAGGGCAAGGGCAAAAGGGATACTTCATGAAACAGCAAATCATTTGCTGCTCTAGTGAAGAATCCCAAGGTTGAACCCAAACCCGAGACTAAGTGCTTCTGTAATGAGGGGAACGATCACTGAAGCAGAACTACCCTAGATACTTGGTAGATGAGAAGGCAGGCAAGGTCGACAGAAGTATATTGGATATACATTATATGAATGTGTACTTTACTAGTACTCCTAGCAGCACCAGGGTATTAGATACCGGTTCGGTTGCTAAGTGTTAGTAACTCGAAATAAAAGCTGCGGAATAAACGGAGACTAGCTAAAGGTGAGATGACGATATGTGTTGGAAGTGTTTCCAAGGTTGATGTGATCAAGCATCGCATGCTCCCTCTACTATCGAGATTGGTGTTAAACCTAAATAATTGTTATTTGGTGTTTGCGTTGAGCATAAACATGATTGGATTATGTTTATCGCAATACGGTTAGTCATTTAAGGAGAATAATGGTTACTCTGTTTATTTGAATAATACCTTCAATGGTCTTGCACCTAAAATGAATCTCGATCGCAGTGATACACATGTTCGTGCCAAAAGATATAAAATAGTAATGATAGTACCACATACTTGTGGCACTACCATTTGAGTCATATTGGTATAGAACGCATGAAGAAGCTCCATGTAGATGGATCTTTGGACTCACTCCTTTTTGAAAAGATTGAGACATGCGAACCATGTCTATTGGTATATATGCATGAAGAAACTCCATGCAGATGGATCGTTTGGACTCACTTGATTTTGAATCACTTGAGACATGCAAATCATACCACATGGGCAAGATGACTGAAAGGCCTCGTTTTCAGTAAGATGGAACAAGAGAGCAACTTGTCGGAAGTAATACATTTTGATGTGTGCAGTCCAATGAGTGCTGAGGCATGCAGTGGATATCGTTATGTTCTTACTTCACAGATGATTTGAGTAGATGCTGAGTGTATTTACTTGATGAAACACAAGTCTGAATTATTGAAAGGTTCAAGTAATTTCAGAGTGAAGTTGAAGATCGTCGTGACAAGAGGATAAAATGTCTATGATATAATCATAGAGATGAGTATCTGAGTTACGAGTTTGGCACACAATTAAGAAACTGTGGAAATTGTTTCACGACTAATACCGCTTGGAGCACCATAGTGTGATGGTGTGTCCGAACATCATAACTGCATCCTATTGGATATGGTGCATACCATGATGTCTCTTATCGAATTACAACTATCGTTTATGGGTTAGGCATTAGAGACAACCACATTTACTTTAAATAGGGCACCACGCAATTCCGTTGAGACGACACCGTTTAGAGAAACCTAAGTTGTCGTTTCTTAAAAGTTTGGGGCTGCGATGCTTATGTGAAAAAGTTTCAGGCTGATAAGCTCGAACCCAAAGCGGATAAATGCATCTTCATAGAATACCCAAAACAGTTGGGTATACCTCCTGTTTCAGATCTGGAAGTAAACAGGTTCTTTCTCGAGAAAAAGTTTCTCTCGAAAGAATTGAGTGGGAGGATGGTGGAGACTTGATGAGGTTATTGAACCATAACTTCAACTAGTGTGTAGCAGGGCACAGGAAGTTGTTCCTGTGGCACCTACACCAATTGAAGTGGAAGCTTATGATAGTGATCATGAAACTTCGGATCAAGTCACTACCAAACCTCGTAGGTCGATAAGGATGCGTACTACTTCAGAGTGGTACGTAATCCTGTCTTGGAAGTCATGTTGCTAGACAACAATGAACCTACGAGCTATGGAGAAGCGATGGTGGGCCCGGATTCCGACGAATGGCTCGAGGCCATGAAATCCGAGAGAGGATCCATGTATAAAAGCAAAGTATAGACTTTGGAAGAACTACTTGATGGTCGTAAGGCTGTTGGGTGCAGATGGATTTTAAAAGGAAGACAGACAATAATGGTAAGTGTCACCATTAAGAAAGCTCGACTTGTCGTTAAGATGTTTTCCGACAAGTTCAAGGAGTTAACTACGATGAGATTTTTCTCACTCGTAGCGATGCTAAGAGTCTGTTGGAATTGTATTAGCAGTTACTGCATTATTTATGAAATCTTGCAGATAGGATGTCAAAACATTGTTTCCTCGACGATTTTCTTGAGGAAAGGTTGTATGTGATACAACCAGAAGGTTTTGTCAATCCTGAAAGATGCTAACAAGTATGCAAAGCTCCAGCAATCCTTCCAAGGACTGGAGTAAGCATCTCGGTGTTGGAATGTACGCCTTGATGAGATGATCAAAGATTTTGGGTTTATACAAAGTTTATGAGAAACTTGTATTTCCAAAGAAGTGAGTGGGAGCACTATAGAATTTCTGATGAGTATATGTTGTTGACATATTGTTGATCAGAGATGATGTAGAATTTCTGGAAAGCATGCAGGGTTATTTGAAAAGTGTTTTTCAATGGAAAACCTGGATTAAGCTACTTGAACATTGAGCATCAAGACCTATAAGGATAGATCAAAAACGCTTAATAGTACTTTCAAATGAATACATACCGTGACAAGTTTTTCAAGGAGTTCAAAATAGATCAGCAAAGAAGGAGTTCTTGGCTGTGTTACAAGGTGTGAGTATTGAGTAAGACTCAAGACCTGACCACAGCAGAAGAGAGAGAAAGGACGAAGGTCGTCCCCTATGCTTTACAAGTAGGCTCTACAGTATGCTATGCTGTGTACCGCGCATGAAGTGTGCCTTGCCATGAGTTAGTCAAGGGGTACAATAGTGATCCGGGAATGGATCACATGACAGCGGTCGAACTTATCCTTAGTATCTAGTGGACTAAGGAATTTTCTCGATTATGGAGGTGAAAAGGAGTTCGTCATAAAGGGTTACGTCGATGCAAACTTTGACACTAATCCGGATGACTCTGAGTAGTAAACCGGATTCGTATAGTAGAGCAGTTATTTGAAATGGCTCCAAGTAGCGCGTGGTAGCTGCATCCACAAGATGACATAGATATTCGTAAAGCACACACGGATATGAAAGGTTCAGACCCATTGACTACAACCTCTCTCACAAGCATAACATGATCAAACCAGAACTCATTGAGTGTTAATCACATAGTGATGTGAACTAGATTGTTGACTCTAGTAAACTCTTTGGATGTTAGTCACATGGTGATGTGACCTGTGAGTGTTAATCACATGGTGATGTGAACTAGATTATTGACTCTAGTGCAAGTGGGAGACTGTTAGAAATATGCCCTAGAGGCAATAATAAATTGGTTATTATTATATTTCCTTGTTCATGATAATCGTTTATTATCCATGCTAAAATTGTATTGATAGGAAACTCAAATACATGTGTGGATACATGGACAACACCATGTCCCTAGTAAGCCTCTAGTTGACTAGCTCGTTGATCAATAGATGGTTACGGTTTCCTGACCATGGACATTGGATGTCGTTGATAACGGGATCACATCATTAGGAGAATGATGTGATGGACAAGACCCAATCCTAAGCCTAGCACAAGATCGTGTAGTTCGTTTGCTAAGAGCTTTTCTAATGTCAAGTATCATTTCCTTAGACCATGATATTGTGCAACTCCCGGATACCGTAGGAATGCTTTGGGTGTACCAAACGTCACAACGTAACTGGGTGGCTATAAAGGTGCACTACAGGTATCTCCGAAAGTGTCTGTTGGGTTGGCACGAATCGAGACTGGGATTTGTCACTCCGTGTAAACGGAGAGGTATCTCTGGGCCCACTCGGTAGGACATCATCATAATGTGCACAATGTGAACAAGGAGTTGATCACGGGATGATGTGTTACGGAACGAGTAAAGAGACTTGCCGGTAACAAGATTGAACAAGGTATCGGGATACCGACGATCGAATCTCGGGCAAGTAACATACCGATTGACAAAGGGAATTGTATACGGGATTGATTGAATCCCCGACATCGTGGTTCATCCGATGAGATCATCGTGGAATATGTGGGAGCCAACATGGGTATCCAGATCCCGCTGTTGGTTATTGGCCGGAGAACGTCTCGGTCATGTCTGCATGGTTCCCGAACCCGTAGGGTCTACACACTTAAGGTTCGATGACGCTAGGGTTGTAGAGATATTAGTATGCGGTAACCCGAAAGTTGTTCAGAGTCCCGGATGAGATCCTGGACGTCACGAGGAGTTTCGGAATGGTCCGGAGGTAAAGATTTATATATGGGAAGTCTTGTTTTGGTCGCCGGAAAGGTTTCGCGCATTATCGGTATTGTACCGGGAGTGCCGAAAGGGGTCCGGGGGTCCACCAAGGGGTCCACATGCCCTGGGGGGGCCACATGGGTTGTGGGGTGTGCACCTTGGCCTATATGGGCCAAGGGAACCAGCCCCAAGAGGCCCATGCGCCAAGAGATAAGATAAAGGGAGAGTCCTAAAGGGGGAAGGCACCTCCTAGGTGCCTTGGGGAGGATGGACTCCTCCCTGGCCGCACCCTTCCTTGGAGGAAGGGCCAAGGCTGCGCCCCCCTCTCCCTTGGCCCTATATATAGTGGGGGGAAGGGAGGGTAGCAAACGCTAAGCCCTGGCACCTCCCTCTCCCTCCCGTGACACATCTCCCTCCTCCCGCAGTGCTTGGCGAAGCCCTGTTGGAATCCCGCTACTTCCACCACCACGCCGTTGTGCTGCTGGATCTCCATCAACCTCTCCTCCCCCCTTGCTGGATCAAGAAGGAGGAGACATCACTGCTCTATACGTGTGTTGAACGCGGAGGTGCCGTCCGTTCGGCGCTAGGATCATCGGTGATTTGGATCACGACGAGTACGACTCCATCAACCCCGTTCTCTTGAACGCTTCCGCTCGCGATCTACAAGGGTATGTAGATGCACTCCCCTTCCCCTCATTTCTAGATTACTCCATAGATTGATCTTGGTGATGCGTAGAAAATTTTGAATTTCTGCTACGTTCCCCAACACATCATTGCTAGCCTCTTCGGTACCGTGCATTGCCCTTTCTCACATTGAGAGTTGGTGCAAACTTCGCCGGTGCATCCAAACCCCGTGATATGATACGCTCTTTCACACATAAACCTCCTTATATCTTCCTCAAAACAGCCACCATACCTACCTATTATGGCATTTCCATAGCCATTCCGAGATATATTGCCATGCAACTTTCCACCATTCCGTTTATCATGACACGTTCATCATTGTCATATTGCTTAGAATGATCATGTAGTTGACATAGTATTTGTGGCAAAGCCACCGTTCATAATTCTTTCATACATGTCACTCTTGGTTCATTGCATATCCCGGTACACCGCCGGAGGCATTCATATAGAGTCATACTTTGTTCTAGTATCGAGTTGTAATCATTGAGTTGTAAATAAATAGAAGTGTGATGATCATCATTTTCTAGAGCATTGTCCCAAGTGAGGAATAAAAAAAAAGAGAGAAAGGCCATAAAAAAAGAGAAGGTCCAAAAAAAATGAGAGAAAATGAGAGAAGGGACAATGTTACTATCCTTTACCACACTTGTGCTTCAAAGTAGCACCATAATCTTCATGATAGAGAGTCTCTTGTTTTGTCACTTTCATATACTAGTGGGAATTTTTCATTATAGAACTTGGCTTGTATATTCCAACAATGGGCCTCCTCAAGTGCCCTAGGTCTTCGTGAGCAAGCAAGTTGGATGCACACCCACTTAGTTTCTTTTGTTGAGCTTTCATATATTTATAGCTCTAGTGCATCCGTTGCATGGCAATCCCTACTCCTTGCATTAACATCAATCGATGGGCATCTCCATAGCTCATTGATTAGCCTCGTTGATGTGAGACTTTCTCCTTTTTTGTCTTCTCCACATAACCCCCATCATCATATTCTATTCCACCCATAGTGCTATGTCCATGGCTCGCGCTCATGTATTGCGTGAAAGTTTATAGGTTTGAGATTACTAAAGTATGAAACAATTGCTTGGATTGTCATCGGGGTTGTGCATGATGAGAGCATTCTTGTGTGACGAAAATGGAGCATGACTAAACTATATGATTTTGTAGGGATTAACTTTCTTTGTCCATGTTATTTTGAGAGGACATAATTGCTTAGTTAGTATGCTTGAAGTATTATTATTTCTATGTCAATATGAACTTTTATCTTGAATCTTTCGGATCTGAATATTCATACCACAATTAAGAAGAATTACATTGAAATTATGCCTAGTAGCACTCCGCATCAAAAATTCTATTTTAATCATTTACCTACTCGAGGACGAGCAGGAATTAAGCTTGGGGATGCTTGATACGTCTCCAACGTATCTATAATTTTTGATTGCTCCATGCTATATTATCTTCTGTTTTGGACATTATTGGGCTTTATTATTCACTTTTATATTATTTTTGGGACTAACCTATTAACCGGAGGCCCAACCCAGAATTGCTGTTTTTGCCTATTTCAGAGTTTCACAGAAAAAGAATATCAAACGGAGTCCAAACGGAATGGAACCTTCGGGAACGTGATTTTTGGAACGAACATGATCCAGGAGACTTGGACCCTACGTAAGAGAAGCTTCCAGGAAGCCACGAGGTAGGGGGGCGCGCCTACCCCCCAGGCGCGCCCTCCACCCTCGTGGGCCCTCTGTTGCTCCATCGACGTACTTCTTCCTCCTATATATACCTACGTACCCCCAAACGATCAGATACGGAGCCAAAAATCTAATTCCACCGCTGCAACCTTCTGTACCCACGAGATCCCATCTTGGAGCCTGTTCCGGAGCTCCGCCGGAGGGGGCATCCATCACGGAGGGCTTCTACATCAACACCATAGCCTCTCCGATGAAGTGTGAGTAGTTTACCTCAGACCTTCCGGTCCATAGTTATTAGCTAGATGGCTTCCTCTCTCTTTTTGGATCTCAATATAATGTTCTCCCCCTCTCTCGTGGAGATCTATTCGATGTAATCTTCTTTTGCGGTGTGTTTGTTGAGACCGATGAATTGTGGGTTTATGATCAAGTTTATCTATGAACAATATTTGAATCTTCTCTGAATTCTTTTATGTATGATTGGTTATCTTTGCAAGTCTCTTCGAATTATCAGTTTGGTTTGGCCTACTAGATTGATCTTTCTTGCAATGGGAGAAGTGCTTAGCTTTGGGTTCAATCTTGCAGTGTCCTTTCCCAGTAATAGTAGGGGCAGTAAGGCACGTATTGTATTGTTGCCATCGAGGATAACAAGATGTTTTTTTTATCATATTGCATGAATTTATCCCTCTACATCATGTCATGTTGCTTAAGGAGTTACTCTATTCTTATGAACTTAATACTCTAGATGCATGCTGGATAGCGGTCGATGTGTGGAGTAATAGTAGTAGATGCAGGCAGGAGTCGGTCTACTTGTCTCGGACGTGATGCCTATATACATGATCATACCTAGATATTCTCATAACTATGCTCAATTCTGTCAATTGCTCAACAGTAATTTGTTCACCCACCGTAAAATACTTATGCTCTTGAGAGAAGCCACTAGTGAAACCTATGGCCCCCGGGTCTATCTTCATCATATTAATCTTCCAACACTTAGTTATTTCCTTTGCTTTTATTTTACTTTGCATCTTTATCATAAAAATACCAAAAATATTATCCTATCATATCTATCAGATCTCACTCTCGTAAGTGACCGTGTAGGGATTGACAACCCCTTATCGCGTTGGTTGCGAGGATTTATTTGTTTTGTGTAGATGCGAGGGACTCGCGCGTAGCCTCCTACTGGATTGATACCTTGGTTCTCAAAAACTGAGGGAAATACTTACGCTACTTTGCTGCATCACCCTTTCCTCTTCAAGGGAAAACCAACGCAGTGCTCAAGAGGTAGCAAGGACACATGGGAATTATCGTCAAGCTAGTTTTCATCACGTTCATATGATTCGTGTTCGGTACTTTGATAATTTGATATGTGGGTGGACCGGTGCTTGGGTGCTGTCCTTACTTGGACAAGCATCCCACTTATGATTAACCCCTATTGCAAGCATCCGCAACTACAAAAGAAGTATTAAGGTAAACCTAACCATAGCATGAAACATATGGATCCAAATCAACCCCTTATGAAGCAGCGCATAAACTAGGGTTTAAGCTTCTGTCACTCTAGCAACCCATCATCTACTTATTACTTCCCAATGCCTTCCTCTAGGCCCAAATAATGGTGAAGTGTCATGTAGTCGACGTTCACATAACACCACTAGAGGAGAGACAACATACATCTCACCAAAATATTGAACGAATACCAAATTCACATGACTACTAATAGCAAGACTTCTCCCATGTCCTCTGGAACAAACGTAACTACTCACAAAGCATATTCATGTTCATAATCAGAGGGGTATTAATATGCATATAGGATCTGAACATACGATCTTCCACCAAATAAACTAACTAGCATCAATCAACACTACTAGCAACCTACAGGTACCAATCCCAGACTTAGAGACAAGAATTGGATACAAGAGATGAACTAGGGTTTGAGAGGAGATGGTGCTGGTGAAGATGTTGATGGAGATTGGCCCCCTCCCGATGAGAGGAGCGTTGGTGATGACGATGGCGATGATTTCCCCCTCCCGGAGGGAAGTGTCCCCGGCAGAACAGCTCCGCCAGAGCCCTAGATTGGTTCCGCCTCGTGGTGGTGGAGTCTCGTCCCGAAAGCTTGCTTATGATTTTTCGGACGAAAGACTTCATATAGCAGAAGATGGGCACCGGAGGGCCAACAATGGGCCCACGAGGCAGGGGGCGCGCCCAGGGCGGGTAGGGCGCTCCCCCCACCCTCGTGGCCAGGGTGTGGGCCCCCTCTGGTATTTCTTCCGCTCAGTATTTTTTATTATTTCCAAAAACAACTTCCGTGGAGTTTCAGGACTTTTGGAGTTGTGCAGAATAGGTCTCTAATATTTGCTCCTTTTCCAGCCCAGAATTCCAGCTGCTGGCATTCTCCCTCCTTATGTAAACCTTGTAAAATAAGAGAGAATAGGCATAAGTATTGTGACATAATGTGTAATAACAGCCCATAATGCAATAAATATTGATATAAAAGCATGATGCAAAACTGGACGTATCAACTCCCCCAAGCTTAGACCTCGCTTGTCCTCAAGCGGAAGCCGATAACGATAAATATGTCCACATGTTTAGAGGTAGAGATGTCGATAAAATAAAATACGGACATGAGGGCATCATGATTATTCTCATAACAGCAACATATATGGATAATGTCATATGATTTCTTATGCTCAAGTAATAATCTATTCACAATGCAAAGTATGAATCAGAAACTTTATTGAGAACTAACAAACTATAATCTCAGTCATTGAAGCAATTGCAATTTATCATAACATTAGAAAGAGTCTATGTCAGAGCTTTTCAGCAACTCCACATACTCAACTATCATTTAGTCTTTCACAATTGCTAACACTCACGCAATACTTGTGGTTACGGAGTTTTAATCGGACACAGAGAAAGATAGGGGCTTATAGTTTTGCCTCCCAACCTTTTACCTCAAGGGTAATGTCAACAATAATAGTTCATGCTAACTTACATCTAATTAGATATATATGTCTGGATCTTTCCAACACACTGTGCTTGCCAAAGGATAAAATATAAAAAGGAAAGGTGAAAATCACCATGACTCTTGCATAAGGTAGAAGGTAAAAGTAAAAGATAGGCCCTTCGCAGAGGGAAGCAGAGCTTGCCATGCGCTTTCAGGGTTGGATGCACAAAATCTTAATGCGAAAGAACGTCACTTTATATTGCCACTTGTGATATGGACCTTTATTATGCAGTCCGTTGCTTTTATTTCTTCCACATCACAAGATCGTATAAAGCTTATTTCCTCCACACCAATCAATCATACATATTTAGAGAGCAATTTTTTTATTGCTTGCACCGATGGCAACTTACTTGAAGGATCTTACTCAATCCATAGGTAGATATGGTGGACTCTCATGGCAAAACTGGGTTAATGGGTATTTGGAAGCACAAGTAGTATCTCTACTTGGTGCAAAGAATTTGGCTAGCATGAGGGGGAAAGGCAAGCTCAACATGTTGGATGATCCATAACAATATACTTTATTTCAGATATAAGAAAACATAACCCATTACGTTGTTTTCCTTGTCCAACATCAACTCTTTAGCATGTCATATTTTAATGAGTGCTCACAATCATAAAAGATGTCCAAGATAGTATATTTATATGTGAAACCTCTCTTTCCTTATTACTTCCTATTAATTGCAACGATGACCAAAACTATGTTTGTCAACTCTCAACAACTTTTAATCATCATACTCTTTCTATGTGAAATCATTACTCTTCATAAGATCAATATGATCTTTTTGTTTCTTTTTATTCTTTCTCTTTTCTTTTATTCACTCAAGATCATAGCAAGATAATCAAGCCCTTGACTCAACACTAATCTTTATTATATATAGCTCACGGACTTGATTACATAAAGGGATCATAAAGCAAAACTTAAAACTAGATCATACTAAAACTTTATTCTACTAGATTGAGATATTACTGAAAGGATCGAACTAAGAAAAATGGTAAAGATAGAGATGTGATGGTGATACGACACCGGGGCACCTCCCCCAAGCTTGGCAGTTGCCAAGGGGAGTGCCCACACCCATGTGATTATGTCTCGTTTGTTGGTGAAGAAGATGGTGGTGATAATGGGTAGTCGCACATCGAGCGTAAGAGATCCTCCAACTTGCGGATAATACCCTTGAGTGCAACGATATGCTCCTTCAACAAAATATTTTCACGTGTGAGATACTTGTTTTGTATACGAGCTAACTCAATCATCTTGAAAGCTTTGATCTCAGTTGGGGTAAGAAGATTGTGATCAAGTTGAAGGATGTCTTCTGTTGCTGGAACTTGGTCCTCCGTGGCCTTCTTGATCCCTTCATCCTTGTTGATCTCCACGGGTTCTTCCCTCTTCAGCTCTATCTTCATTACCCAAGCATCGTTGTCACCATTGTTGGAGGAGGGGGACGACATGATGCCTGGCCTTGACAACCCTGACAGAAAACAGCTCGAAACAAGAACAGAGGGCAATTGCGTGATACAGGAGTCAAAACCTCCGGGATATTATATAATGAATTTTTACCGACCAAAATATGTATTGTGCAAGAAAACGGAGTCCGGAGAGCACACGAGGTGCCCACGAGGCAGGGGGGCGCGCCCTCCACCCTCGTGGAGCCCTCGTGTCCTTCCCGGACTGCTTCTTATTTTTCTATTTTTCTAAATATTCCAAAACAGAGAAAAATTGCCATTAGAACTGTTTTGGAGTCGGTTTACTTACCGTACCACATACCTATTCCTTTTCGGAGTCCGAAACGTTATGGAAAGTGTCCCTTATGTATTCCTCCGGGGTTACGGTTTCAATAACATTGGTTTCAACATTTATAGGATTACCTGAGATATAATGTTTGATTCTTTGACCGTTCACCACCTTCGGATTTGTGCCCTCGAAGTTGTTGATTTTTATGGCACCAGAACGATAGACCTCCTCGATAACGTAAGGACCTTCCCATTTAGAGAGAGCTTTTCCTGCAAAAAATCTTAAACGAGAGTTGTATAGCAATACATAATCACCTACATTAAACTCACGCTTTTGTATCCTTTTTTCATGCCATCTTTTAACTTTTTCTTTAAACAATTTGGCATTCTCATAGGCTTGGGTTCTCCATTCATCAAGTGAGCTAATGTCAAATAACCTCTTCTCACCGGCAAGTTTGAAATCATAATTGAGCTCTTTAATAGCCCAATAAGCCTTATGTTCTAGTTCGAGAGGTAAGTGACATGCTTTTCCATAAACCATTTTATATGGAGACATACCCATAGTATTTTTATATGCAGTTCTATAGGCCCATAATGCATCATCAAGTTTCTTGGACCAATTCTTTCTAGATCTATTAACAGTCTTTTGCAAAATTAATTTGAGCTCTCTATTACTCAATTCTACTTGACCACTAGACTGCGGGTGATAAGGAGATGCAATTCTATGATTAACATCATACTTAGCAAGCATTTTACGGAAAGCACCATGAATAAAATGTGAACCACCATCAGTCATTAAATATCTAGGGACTCCAAACCTCGGAAAAATAACTTCTTTAAGCATCTTAATAGAGGTGTTATGATTAACACTACTAGTTGGAATAGCTTCTACCCACTTACACTACTGGAATCAGCTAATTTGCCATCTGCCAGCTCTTTGCCGTCTGCTAGCGGATGGCAAAGAAGGTCTTTGCCATCAGCTACCCAAAAAGCAGACGGCAAAGAAATGGCAGACAGCAAAACATGCCTTTGCCATCAGTCACTTCTTTGCCGTCAGCTGGCGGACGGCAAAGAATCTTTGCCATCAGCTGGCGGACGGCAAAGAATCTTTGCCGTCAGCTGGCGGACGGCAAAGAGAGAGGTGGCCCCCCACTAACGAGCCGTTTACGGGAAAAAAACGCCCCCTCTTTGCCGTCTGCTAGCAGACGGCAAAGAGACAAAACAGCGGACGGCAAACCAGATCCACACCCACCGCGCGTTATCTCTTCTCTCCCTCTCTCCCCCCCGCCGTTATCTCTTCTCTCCCTCTCTCCCCTCCCCGACGCCCACCAGATCCGCACCCACCGCCGCCCCCACCGCTCCTCGCTCCGCCGCCTCCTCTCCTCGCCGGCCGTCTCCGCGGCCTGCCTCCTCTTCGGCCTTGCCGTGTTCCTCGCCGCCGCGGTCTCCCTCTCCCGGGCGCCCGCCGAGGCCCCGCGGGGCCGCTGCCCGGACTCCTCGCACCCGCTCTCCGTCTTCGTCGCCTGGGACCGGCGCCCCGGGGATGCCGCGGGCGGCGCCACCGACCTCCCGGCGGGCCTCGCCACCGGATCGCGCGGCAGGCACAAGGTCATGGCCTTCGTCGGGATCTTCACCGGGTTCGGCTCCGTCGGCCGCCGCCACGCGCTCAGGTGGACGTGGCTCCCCTCCGATCGGCAGGGTCTCCTTTTGAATTGCTGCACTCTTCTCACTACTACTGATAAATAGTGATTAATTAGTTTCTTTCCTGAGTTCGAAGAATGATGCATGAAGTTGGACAATCTATTGTTCTGTACAGGGAATTTGTACATTTGCTTCTAGAGTTCTAGTGGTAAACGTGCCCAAGTTCTGTTGCTTGATGATTGTCACAACTATTTTTTATTTTGGTTTCTGTCCAGTGATGATGTCGCTTAAGTGCTCTTGCAATTCTCATAATGTTCACTTTAGTGCAGGTTGGAGGAAGCTACTGGTCTGGCATTCAGATTTGTGATCGGCAAAAGCAATGACAAGTCTAAGATGGCAGCTCTTGAAAGAGAGGTTGAAGAATATGATGATTTTGTGCTTTTAGATCTTGAGGAGGAGTATAGCAGGCTTCCATACAAAACGTAAACAGTATAGCTAGTATCATATCATTATGTTATCTCTTCATATGGGAACTGATTTGATCTTATGTTTTAGGTTAGCATTCTTTAAGGCTGCCTATGCGTTGTTCGATTCTGATTTCTATGTTAAAGCTGATGATGACATTTACTTGAGACCAGGTGAGCAAGAAACTGACAACATCCAAGATATATGCTCTCGGTGGCTTTGACCAACATACACAAATTTTATTTTTGTAAGGTACACATACACAAACATACATTGGATGCATGAAGAAGGGGCCTGTTTTTACTGATCCCAAATTGAAATGGTTAGTTTCTTCTTTTCATTTTTTACCTAACACTTTTCCTTGTGAAGGATGTCTAACTCTAAGAAGCAATACATGCTGTTACATGCTAAATATATGGAAAGTACTCCCTCCGTTCGGAAATACTTGTTGGAGGAATGGATGTCTCTAGATGTATTTTAATATTGCAAAACCTGAACCAAAAGGGATTTTTTTTCTACGGCATAACAGTAGTGCATCAAAACTGTAGTCTTATGGTCTCACAAGTATTTGTGTTAAGATTCGTAATAGTTATCTGAAACCAAAATGGTTGGCATTGTCTAGTGGGCAAGGAGTGATGCCGTCAGTGATCCTTGTTTCACCTATCATAGGAGATATGGAAGCAGTGGAGCTCACATGGATTGGTCTAGTGGGCAACATTTACCATAAGGGCCTATTTTTTTCCCCATGTTCAGCGCTGATAACTGTTTTGGATTGGATCTAGTACTTTCATATCATAGGATATAAAGAAGTAGTGGGGCTCACTTGGATTGGTCTAGTAGGCAATATTTGCTGTAAGGGCCTAAATTTGTTTTTATATGTTTAGCGCTGACTGTTTTGGATTGGGTCTAGTACTTTCATATCTGCATTTTTTTCATAGTTAAGTTCTGAGCTTCCTGAGATATGTTTCTTTTAGAGCCAACAATTGTGCTCGAGTATTGGAAGGGAATGCAATGGTTAGCATGGAATGAGGTACTGGACTGTTTAGAATAGGTTAAGCAGCTTGTTGTTCTCAGTGAATAGGGTATGTACTACTAGCATGGACATGTATGTAATGGCCGGGCGAAAGTTGGTTATAGTGTTTCCATTTAATAACTAGATCCGGTGGGGGTGGGGGGGGGGGCTGTCTAAGAAAAACAGTGCGAACTTAGAGAAAAATTGTGTGGTTAACTGGTTAGAAATGCAACTGCAAGTTTAGGGGTACATAAAACATACGGTGTACAAGTTGAGGGAACAAGAGCGCAATTCATACCATATGTTTTTTTGTATTTGCGAACGCTCACCTGGGCAATTATACTGTGTAGCACTCGTCGCTGCCTGCTTATTGTTTTGATTGTTCTCTTTTGATGAACGCAGGTATGAGCCACAGTCCTTCCTACTTGGATCAGAATACTTCCTTCATGCATATGGGCCTATTTATGCTTTATCAGCTGATGTGGTGGCAAGCTTAGTTGCTCTGAGAAACAACAGGTAAATATTCTAAAACTCGCCAAACTGTACCAGTAAATATTATTTTTTGGGTCTTAGCATGCCAACTAGTACCAAGATTTTTTTTAACTTGGTACCACAGAAAGATGTATACCTAAAAAGTGCCCTGGGGCCACATGTTAGTGACACATGAATGGCACTTCACAACTTGAATGTGCCGTGGTTGTGGTTGTGGGATGTGCCGTGGCGCGGTGGTGCTGGATGTGCCCACGTCGCCGGCGGTGCTGGATGTGCCGTGGCGCGGTGGTGCTGGATGTGCCCACGTCGCCGGCGGTGCTGGATGTGCCGTGGCGCGGTGGTGCCCCTGGGTGGCGCCTCCGTGCTGCGGTGCCCCTGGTTGGCGCCTTCGTGCCCGTGCTCTCACTGGTGCCGCCGTTGTGGTGCTCTCTGGCAAGCTCCGGCTTGTTGTGGTGGTGTTGGTTGTGATGCTGGTCACACCATAGTGATGGTGTGGCTGCATCCTACTTCGGCTACAACTCCTTTTGGTGAGCTTCTCCTTGCTCCCCTCCTGATCTCTCTAATGCATAGCTCTAGATCTTGATCTTGTGGGATGTGAGGCTCTATTAGCTGTGGTTAGCTGCTGTAGATGAGCATCAACTTGTATTGGAGCTCTCTGTGATGGATTCTTGCTGTGTTAGGGTTTTGGTCAGTGACCATCTATGTGTATTTGTGAAGTATATATACTCCTGTACTGCTCTGTTCTGTTTAGTTGATCCTGGAGTTGTTACTTTGGTCAGTTACTTTACTCATGAACGGATACTCACTTGTTCTTAGTTATTTTACTTCTAATACTGATATGAACAGATACCACTTGGTTTGGCTATTCCTATTTGTCTCTTTCTAATAGCCTATGAACAGATGCTATACTTGGTTTTGGCTGTTACTTTCCTAGTTTTCTACTGATAAGACAGATACTACATCTGATTTGGGCAGTGATGCTGGTCTGAGCCCCCCTCTCTTAGGCTTAATTTACATGTGACTATCCCTGTGCTGTGATGAACTAGCCCTGGCACTTCCAGGCTGTCTGAGCACATAATCCCTCAAGTATACCTTGAGGTCTTCTGTAGCTCTCCTTAATAGTTATCTCTTCTAAGCTGCTGGTGGTTGGATGTGTTGGGACTTGGTCTGGTTGGCTGATCATCTTGATCTCAAGTACTGGCTCCTAGGGCATTGCATTTCACCAAGTGAAATGCTACATTTCTACTCCTAACCCATTCTCTCTTTCTTAGTGTTTTTGTTATGCAGGTTGGAAGAAAAGAAGAAGATCCGGAGAAGATCTTAGTAATAAGATAGTCTTTTAGGAAAATAGATATTTAGTTTTAGATCATTCCTTGTAATATTTGTTGGATATGTGTTGGATATATATGTGTTCATGACTATATATTGGTAACATGTGTTGGATATATATGTGTTCATGAGTATTGGTAATATGTGTTGGATATGCTATATTGGTCATATATATATGTGTGTTTGATTTTCTGTGAAAATGAATTGATATAAAAGAAACATAATTAATGCCTATTTGGTCTCTTTGCCATCTGCCAACAGATGGCAAAGAGCCTGCAGCCTTTGCCGTCAGCTGGCGGACGGCAAAGGCTGCCGTTAGCCACCTAACGGACACTAACACTACTCATTTTGCCGTCCGCGGCAGACGGCAAAGGCGCCTTTGCCGTCAGCCGCCGAAAGCAGACGGCAAAGTAGGTCTTTGCCGTAGCCTACTTTGCCGGAGCCTTTTGCCGTCCGCGGCTGACGGCAAAGGCCTTTGCCGTCCGCCGTTCATGCCTTTGCCGTCCGCCCTGGCAGACGGCAAAGTAGCTGATTCCTGTAGTGTTAGTAACGTAATCAACAACAACTAAAATATGTGCATATCCATTAGAGGCAGGAAACGGTCCCATATAATCAAAGCCCCAAACATCAAATGGTTCAATAACAAGTGAATAATTCATAGGCATTTCTTGACGTCTACTAATATTACCAATTCTTTGACATTCATCACAAGATAAGACAAACTTACAAGCATCCTTGAAGAGAGTAGGCCAATAAAAACCGGATTGCAATACCTTATGTGCAGTTCTATCTCCAGCGTGGTGTCCTCCATAAGCTTCGGAGTGACACTTGCGTAGGATCTGTTCCTGTTCATGCTCAGGTACACAACGTCTAATAACACCATCTACTCCTTCTTTATAAAGATGTGGGTCATCCCAGAAGTAATGTCTAAAATCATAGAAGAACTTTTTCTTTTGCTGGTATGTGAAACTAGGTGGTATGAACTTAGCAACAATGTAATTAGCATAATCAGCATACCATGGAGTAGTACGAGAAGCATTTATGACATTTAGTTGTTCATCAGGAAAGCTATCATCAATAGGTAGTGGGTCATCAAGAACATCCTCTAACCTAGACAAGTTGTCTGCAACGGGGTTCTCAGCTCCTTTTCTATCAATAATATGCAAATCAAATTCTTGTAGCAAGAGAACCCATCTAATAAGTCTAGGTTTAGCATCTTTATTTTCCATAAGGTATTTAATAGCAGCATGATCAGTGTGAATAGTTGAGGGAGTCCTGGATTAGGGGGTCCTCGGACAGCCGGACTATATACTTTAGCCGGACTGTTGGAGTATGAAGATACAAGATTGAAGACTTCGTCCCGTGTCCGGATGGGACTCTCCTTGGCATGGAAGGCAAGCTTGGCAATTCAGATATGTAGATCTCCTCCCTTGTAACCGACTCTGTGTAACCCTAGCCCCCTCCGGTGTCTATATAAACCGGAGGGTTTAGTCCATAGGACAACAACAATCATAATCATAGGCTAGCTTCTAGGGTTTAGCCTACACGATCTCGTGGTAGATCAACTCTTGTAATACTCATATCATCAAGATCAATCAAGCAGGAAGTAGGGTATTACCTCCATAGAGAGGGCCCGAACCTGGGTAAACATCGTGTCCCCCGCCTCCTGTTACCATCCGCCTTAGACGCACAGTTCGGGACCCCCTACCCGAGATCCGCCGGTTTTGACACCGACATTGGTGCTTTCATTGAGAGTTCCATTGTGCTGTCACCATAAGGCTTGATGGCTCCTTCGATCATCGACAACGATGCGATCCAGGGTGAGGTTTTTCTCCCCGGACAGATCTTCGTATTCGGCGGCTTCGTACTGCGGGCCAACTCGCTTGGCCATCTAGAGCAGATCGAAAGCTACGCCCCTGGCTGTCAGGTCAGGTTTGGAAGCTTAAACTATACTACCGACATCCGCGGAGACTTGATCTTTGACGGATTCGAGCCCATGTCAGGTGCGCCGCACAGTCACGACGAGCACGACTTAGCTCTGCCGTCGGGCGGTGTTCGGGAGATCACACCCGTGGCTACTCCGGCCCTAGATCCGGAGCCGATTGCGCCGTCCGAGGATGGGTGGATGGACCCCTCCTCGGAGGCCGCACACTCGGTGGTGATAGAGCCGAATACTGACTTCACCTCCTATGAGACCTGTGTCGCCGGATCCTTGGATTCGTCCCCGGCCACAGGCTCCGAACCGCCTGCATCCATGCCTATCGAATCTGATTGGGCGCTGATCATGGAGTTTACCTCCGCGGATATCTTTCAGCACTCGCCCTTTGGCGATGTGCTAAATTCATTAAGGTCTCTCTCCTTGTCAGGAGGCCCTTGGCCGAACTATGTCCGGCTCGAGCGGGAAGTGGACGACGAAGAAATTCGTTTCCCACCCACCACCCACTTAATAGCCACCGTCGACGACTTAACCGACATGCTCGATTTCAACTCCGAAGACATCGACGGTATGGACGACGATGCAGGAGAGGAACAGGAACCACCGCCCACAGGGCGCTGGACAGCCACCTCATCACACGATATATATATGGAGGATACACCCAAAGAAAACAATAATGAGGAACGGAAGGATGCAGCGAGGGATAGTTCCCTCGAGAAGCAACCAAAGCAATGACGTAGGCGCCGCTCCAAATCCCGCCTCGGCAAAAACAACGATAACAGCGCAAGAAAAAAATAATACCCCGGTCGACTCCAAAGGAAACAACGACCACACGGACCCAGCAATAGAGCAGGACGAGCCAGCGGACGGCGAACATAGTACGGGGCTGCTGTCCGATCACGGCGGCGCCGAGGATAAAGCTAATCAACCTGTCTCTGGAGAGGAGAACAGTCCGGACGACGATGCACACATCATCCCGGAAAGGCACTTGGAGCAAGAGAACCTCCAAAGAAGGCTTCTCGCCACTGCGAGAAGTCTAAAGAAGCAGAAGCAAAGGCTCAAGGCCTCGCAGAATACACTCAACAGTAGATGGAACAAAGTGCTCGACACTGCAGAAAGTACGGTGGTAGTCGCCACACAAAAAGCTATCCAAAGCGCAAGCTGCTGCCTGAATTCGATGACGAGGCTTTAGAGCCTATACAGCCGAAAAATAAAACGGCCGATGAGCCGGATCGACCACCCCGTGTCCGCGATAGGGCGGTTAACGATGTCGGTACGACCAGGTCCATCTACGGATCTAGGAAGCGCGCTCCGGCACAGAATCAAAACCGAACACTACAACCGTCAGAACGTCATGACACATCCAAGTACAGGGGTGCTGCGCACCCCCTATGCTTCACCGATGAGGTGCTGGATCATGAATTTCCAGAGGGATTCAAGCCCGTGAACATAGAGGCTTATGACAGAACGACAGACCTTGGGGTCTGGATCGAGGACTTTATCCTTCATATCCATATGGCTCGTGGAGATGATCTCCACGCCATCAAATACTTGCCCCTCAAGTTGAAAGGACCAGCCAGGCACTGGCTGAAGAGCCTCCCCGAAAACTCAATCGGAAGTTGGGAAGAGCTTAAGGATGCTTTTCGGGCTAATTTTCAAGGGACCTATGTCCGACCACCGGATGCAAACGATTTAAGTCATATAATTCAACAGCCCGGAGAGTCAGCCCGAAAGCTTTGGAACAGATTCCTCACTAAGAAGAATCAGAACGTCGACTGCCCGGACACCGAAGCTTTAGCGGCTTTTAAACACAGTGTCCGGGACGAATGGCTCGCCAGACACCTCGGCCAGGAAAAACCGAGGACAATGGCAGCCCTAACAAGCCTTATGACCCGCTTTTGCGCGGGCGAAGATAGTTGGCTGGCCCGTAGCGGCACCAGCGACCCAGGCACATCCGAAGTCAGGGACGATAATGGAAAACCACGACGCAATAAAAGTAAGCGTCAAAACAATGAAGACAGCCCAGACAATACGGCGGTAAACGCCGGATTCAGGGGCTCTCGACCCTGTCAACGGAAGAAGCCATTTAAAAGCAGCAGAGATGGACCGTCCAGCCTAAACAAGATTCTAGACAGATTATGTCAGATTCATGGCATGTCCGACAAACCTGCGAATCACACCAACAGAGAATGCTGGGTTTTCAAGCAGGCCGGTAAGCTAAACGCCGAACACAAGGGGAGGGAGACACCAAGTGAAGACGAGGATGAGCCTCACCAGCAAAACACTGGGGGACAGAAAAAGTTCCCACCAGAGGTCAAAACAGTGAACATGATTCACATGACGAAGAGGAAGAGCAAACACGCACTCTGAGACGTATGCGCTGTAGAGCCCGTCACCCCCAAGTTCAACCCTTGGTCGGCCTGCCCGATCACTTTTGATCGCATGGATAGCCCGACCAATGTCCGGCACGGAGGATCGGCTGCCTTGGTGCTAGACCCAATAATCAACGGATGCCATCTCACCCGAGTCCTTATGGATGGCGGCAGTAGTCTTAATCGGATATATCAGGACACAGTCCGCAAAATGGGGATAGACCCAACGAGAATTAGCCAGAGCAATACTACCTTTAAAGGAGTAATACCAGGCCCAGAGGCCTGCTGCACGGGCTCTCTCGTACTAGAGGTTGTATTCGGTTCTCCCGACAACTTCCGAAGTGAAAAGTTAACCTTCGACATCGCTCCATTCCGAAGTGGCTATCAAGCACTACTCAGAAGAACGGCCTTCGCTCGTTTTAATGCAGTACCGCATTACGCTTATCTTAAGCTTAAGATTCCCGGTCCACGCGGCATCATCATAGTTAGCGGAAACACTGAGCGTTCCTTACGCGCGGAAGAATGTGCGGCGGCTTTAGCAGCCAAACACTAAATGGCCTCTCCAACTAGCATAAACGATCGGTCGTCAAGACCGCGGACACGGCTAGACGACTCCGGCGCACCACTAGCTGTAACAGCTTAGATAAACCTGAGATTGGGTTGATGAATATACCCCCATAGATGGTGCTAGGGGCTTCCCGCATGTAAAAAAGGCTACAGTTCGGCTCGACCTTATTTATATTGAATTTTAATGGTTTATTAAGAATAACCAATTTTTCGCACGACAACTTTCACCTAAGTTCTTCTCTTTTAACAGATGATAATCGTGCTCCACCCTTCCAGGATACGGCACAACGGAGACACAAGCGCAGACGTGCAGCAGGGCCCCGCTCAAAGGTATCTTTTTAGATTAAGACCCTGTGTAAACCTTTCTTACTCTCTCTTGTTGCTTCACACCCTCCGGATACTCAACACAACCGAGAGGGATGCTGGCGTTATTGGCATTTCGCCACGTCAGACTAATGAACTTACCTGGAAATTCAGGGTTCATTATCAAGGGCGTCAATCAGCCCGGTATATGTTGTAAAGACCGAATACCTTAGGGAGTGTTCGGCGTCGCGAGTTTGGCCTTATATGCATCAGCTCCGAATCATGTCTTTGGTCAATAGTTGGGTTTGCCCGGCTCCCGTGTTTTGCTACCTTACGTTCCGCTCTATCGGCTAAGGTGGCACCGGGAGAACTACTGCGATTGTGACCTGGTTCATCTGGACGAGCACTTCAGTAGAGAAAGCCGAAAACTGACTGTCATGATAAAGCGCGAGACTGGTCAACCACTCGATGACTCATTGGAATCTTCGCGATTCCTCCGCATTAACAAAGGACCGGTTTCCCGGTTATGTATGTACGCGCACCGTATTCGGATAGACGCGGAAGTACCAAGGGCTATATAGTAGCCCCACCGTCAAACTCCTATGGCTAAGTGAAAGTGTTAAAGCAATATAGTCCGATTGCCTTGTTCGCCACACTATCACCTCCTTAATGGACCAAGACGTTGGATCAAGTGTGAACACGCGCTTTTTCGAACACCCCCGCATTATATGCGTGGGGGCTGAAGCCGACGACTGCAAACTTTTAGGTTATATACATACATAAACGGCCGCACAGGAGGCATCATAATACTTTCAGTCAAAAGTATAAACATAGCCTTTATAATCCAAATAACATTGTTTTTACAATCGGGATACATGTCACACGAACATGATACTCTTCGAGCACTGAGCCTCTATTAAACGAGCACCTTCTAGGACTTCTTCAAAATAGTGCTCGGCCGAAACCTGGCCTACGGCCGGATTCGGGGTTACAATAGCGGTGGCCTTCATCTCTGCCCAGTATGTCTTGACACGGGCAAGAGCCATCCGCGCACCATCTATGCACGCCGACCTCTTTACAGCGTCGATATGCGGCACAACACCAAGAAATTGTTGCACTAAACCAAAATAACTATTCGGCCTTGGTCCTTCTAGCCAAAGATGATCCACAACAGACCTCATGGCAAGCCCGGACAACCTATGGAGCTCGGCCCACTCGGCCATTTGCTCATTTAACAGTATCGGACGCGCTGGAGCACTGAACTGCGACCAGAACAACTCCACTTCGTGATCTTTGAAAAACTCGGTCGCATCAACAAGACTCGCTGCCAAATCCAAGTACGCGTCTGCAGAACTCCATAATTGATCCAGAAGGGCATACTTAGGATCTCCGAACTTCATCCACAACAAAAGGGCTTCCCAGCCGTGATATCTCCGGCTTGACGTAGCTCCTCCTTCGCCGCTCTGATTTTAGAGCGGGTTTCCTTGGCTGCTACCATGGCTTTCTCCAGGTCCGCCGTCTTTGTTTGGCTTTCCCTTTCAAGAAGCTCATAACGGTCGGCGGCATCTTTCAACTCAACAGCCATCTTGGCTATTTTATCTTTGCTCTGGCGATGCGCAGCCTGTTCGGCTCTTAACTCTTCGACCACCTTTAGGGCGGCCGCATCACTCCTCCTGGCTTGTTCCTTGGCTCGAGCAAGTTCCGCCCGAAGGGTCTCCACGGCGGTAGCTCCATCTGCAGTCACAACATATTATAGATACTAACATCATGCTCCTCTTAATATATGTTGACCACCGGAGAATACATACCCCGTGCCTCGTCAAGCCACCTGTTTACAAGCACGATGTCGGCGTCTGCCGCATCAAGTTGCCGCTTCAGTTCGGCAAACTCACCAGTTCGGCTGGCCACCGGACCCTCAGCCGCCTGCACATGAAAGCGGCATGATCCTTACCTGGGACTATGATCCTCTATTTGCCGCCTTTTTCGACAGCAACCAGAGTCTCAGGGGCTACTATCTGCATAAGGCACACCTAGCGTGTGCGGTACCGTCAAAAATATACATATTACTTTGCGTACCTCAAAGCCTCTCAGCAGGCTCATAAAAGCTTCATGCAACCCACTTTCGGCAGATGAAATCCTCTCAACCACCGTACCCATTAAAGTACGATGCGCCTCTGAGATAGCCGCTTGCTCCAAAAGACCCATCAGTGTGTCCGGTCGCGCACCGGACAGCCCCGGACTCTTTCTGTTGTTCTCCTTAGGAGCCGAATACTCCGAACTTCGGGTGGCCGAAGGGTTACCTTCTGGCCTTGCTGGATCAGGAGAAATCCTACGTGACGACACCTCTGGGTCACCCGCCTCATGAGGCGGGGAGGCACGGGGAGGCGTTTCGCTCTCCATCATCTCTGGAAGAAGATCCCCCGAAGACGAACTCTGTTGAGAAGGGCTATGATCCGAACTGCAAGACATACGTCTCGGTTATTATCCTCAGAGATGAAACAGGATATATTTACTATAAAGTACTTTTGTTTACTTACCGCTCGGTGGAGGGTTGAGCCCCTTGCGGGCACTATGCGGTAAGGATGCCCTCCGGGGCAGGGCCCCCTGGCGAAGGTTTCTTCCTTCGTTTGGAAGCCATTGTTTCCAAGTCTTCAGAGGCGGTCCTCTTCCTTCCTTGGGGACAGGGAATTTTAGATTCTTCTCCCCGGTTATACTCCTTCGCGGAGGCACTAATTCCCCCGGTTTGGATGAATAATGAGTGAGGCCCGCTTTCGGCTTCTTTATTCCTCCCTTTATCTTCCCCTGATGGCGCTTGATAAGGCGCAAGCTCAAGCATCCTGGCTAGTACATGATCCGGTGAGCCTTCGGGAAGGGGGGCCGAGCACCTGATCATCTTCGCCTTTTTTATCCAGTCCTGGTCAAAGAGCGACTTTTCAGAATGATGTTGTGATAAATAAAAACACAGCATGTTCGGCCGCAGAATTACTTACTTGGGTATCTGGACGATTACAGTTTAGACCCGCATCCTCGGTGGTGTCCGGACACTTTATTCGTGGTCCGAAGAACAATTCATACATCCCTTCGAGCGTCACGCCGAAGAATTGCTGAATAGTTCGCAGTCCTTCCGGGTTGAACTCCCACATACGGAGAGGTCGACGTTGGCACGACAGGACTCGACGAACTAGCATGACCTGCATTACCTTGACAAGGCTGACATCTCTCTCGAGGAGATCTCGGATGCGACTCTGCAGTGTCGACACGTCATTAACCGTCCCCCAGTACAGCCCCTTGTTGATCCACGACGCCAGTTGTGGCGGGGGGCCCGAACAGAAGGCGGGGGCAGCTGCCCACTTAGTACTTCGGGGAGCCGTGATGTAAAACCACTCCCGCTGCCATAAGTTGGACATCTCCGGGAAGGAACCCCCTGGCCATGGAGCATCAGTGCCTTTGCTTATTATGGCACCTCCGCACTCTGCGTGTCGCCCATCGATCATCCTCGGCTTCACATTGAAGGTCTTGAGCCATAAGCCGAAGTGTGGGGTGATGCAGAGGAAGGCTTCACACACGACGATGAACGACAAGATGTGAAGAATGGAATCCGGAGCCAGATCATGGAAATCGATCCCGTAGTAGAACATAAGCCCTCTAACAATGGGATCAAGACTAAAGCCTAGCCTCGGAGGAAGTGGGAAACAAATACGACACTCTCGTTGGGTTCGGGAGTGGGGATGACCTGCCCTTGAGCAGGCAGCGTGTGCGAGATTTCAGCGGTCAGATACCTAGCTTCTCTTAGCTTCTTGATGTCCTCCTCTGTGACGGAGAAGGCCACCCACCGGCCCTGAAGGTTGGATCCGGACATGATTGAAGGTCTGAAGCGCTTAGCCTCCGCCTTGGGTGCTGGAATTCGAGGTGGGAGAAGGGAAAGATCGAGCGCTAGAAGAAAAGGACAGGCCTTGGCCCCTTTATAAAGAGGGTGAATATCAAGCGCCCTCCGCACGACCATATGGAATTTTGCCTAAAATCGAGGAGTCATACCAGCGGGCACAATTGGGTTACCCACACCCGTATTGATGAGAATCCCGTGAAAAGAGGGACACGATCTCTGCTTCGACAAGACGTGCCAATAAAACTGGCTCGCAACACGTGAAGTGGCAGGCTCGGAAAAACGGTTCGTCATGACCAGACCACGGCAGAACGTCACGTTATGAAAAGCTGTCAGCAGATTAGATTTGTGGAAATATTATTCTCTCCACGGTGGTATGTGGAATTTGTTTTGCAGAGCCGGACACTATCCTTGTGTTCAAAATCTTCTATGGAGTATTCGGAGGAGGAACCCGCCTTGCAATGTCGAAGACAATCTGCGGGCCGGACTCATCGTCATTGAAGCCTGGTTCAGGGGCTACTGAGGGAGTCCTGGATTAGGGGGTCCTCGGACAGCCGGACTATATACTTTAGCCGGACTGTTGGAGTATGAATATACAAGATTGAAGACTTCGTCCCGTGTCCGGATGGGACTCTCCTTGGCGTGGATGGCAAGCTTGGCAATTCGGATATGTAGGTCTCCTCCCTTGTAACCGACTCTGTGTAACCCTAGCCCCCTCCGGTGTCTATATAAACCGGAGGGTTTAGTCCGTAGGACAACAACAATCATAATCATAGGCTAGCTTCTAGGGTTTAGCCTACACGATCTCGTGGTAGATCAACTCTTGTAATACTGATATCATCAAGATCAATCAAGCAGGAAGTAGGGTATTACCTCCATCGAGAGGGCCCGAACCTGGGTAAACATCGTGTCCCCCGCCTCCTGTTACCATCCGCCTTAGACGCACAGTTCGGGACCCCCTACCCGAGATCCGCGGGTTTTGACACCGACAATAGTTACTTTAGAATCAACAATATAAGGTCTGAACTTATCACAAGCAAATACAACTGCTAAGAATTCTTTTTCAGTAGTAGCATAATTTCTCTGGGCATTGTCTAGAGTTTTACTAGCATATTGAATAACATTTAATTTCTTATCAACTCTTTGCCCTAGAACAGCACCTACGGCATATTGTTGGAAATATGCCCTAGAGGCAATAATAAAATGGTTATTATTATATTTCCTTGTTCATGATAATTGTCTATTGTTCATGCTATAATTGTGTTATCCGGAAATCGTAATACATGTGTGAATACATAGACCACAACATGTCCCTAGTGAGCCTCTAGTTGACTAGCTCGTTGATCAACAGATAGTCATGGTTTCCTGACTATGGACATTGGATGTCATTGATAACGGGATCACATCATTAGGAGAATGATGTGATGGACAAGACCCAATCCTAAGCATAGCACAAGATCGTGTAGTTCGTTTGCTAGAGCTTTTCCAAATGTCAAGTATCATTTCCTTAGACCATGAGATTGTGCAACTCCCGGATACCATAGGAGTGCTTTGGGTGTGCCAAACGTCACAACGTAACTGGGTGGCTATAAAGGTGCACTACGGGTATATCCGGAAGTGTCTGTTGGGTTGGCACGAATCGAGACTGGGATTTGTCACTCCGTATGACGGAGAGGTATCTCTGGGCCCACTCGGTAATGCATCATCATAATGGGCTCAATGTGACCAAGTGTTTGGTCACGGGATCATGCATTACGGTACGAGTAAAGTGACTTGCCGGTAATGAGATTGAACAAGGTATTGGGATACCGACGATCGAATCTCGGGCAAGTAACGTACCGATTGACAAAGGGAATTGTATACTGGATTGATTGAATCCTCGACATCGTGGTTCATCAGATGAGATCATCGTGGAACATGTGGGAGCCAACATGGGTATCCAGATCCCGCTGTTGGTTATTGACCGGAGAGTCGTCTCGGTCATGTCTGCATGTCTCCCGAACCCGTAGGGTCTACACACTTAAGGTTCGGTGACGCTAGGGTTGTAGAGATACTAGTATGCGGTAACCCGAAAGTTGTCCGGAGTCCCGGATGAGATCCCAGACGTCACGAGGAGTTCTGGAATGGTCCGGAGGTAAAGATTTATATATGGGAATTCCTATTTTGGCCATCGGAAAATGTTCGGAATTTTTCGGTATTGTATCGGGAAGGTTCTAGAAGGTTCCGAAGTGGGGCCCACCTGCATGGGTGGACCCACATGAACGTGGGTAGTGGGGGCAAGGCCCCACACCCCTGTTCAAGGTGC
Source organism: Aegilops tauschii subsp. strangulata (assembly GCF_002575655.3). Lineage (NCBI taxonomy): Eukaryota > Viridiplantae > Streptophyta > Magnoliopsida > Poales > Poaceae > Aegilops > Aegilops tauschii. Next base: position 54,379,839 of record NC_053039.3, read on the forward strand.
ACCAAGATCCCACCTTAAAAGGAATAAGATCATATCCCGAAGGGATAAGATCAAGATCCCTAAAAAAGGGGGATAACAATCCGTGGGGAAGGGAAATGATGGGATTTCTTTCCCCCACCTTTGCCAACGCCCCAATGGACTTGGAGGGCAAGAAACCAGCCCCCTCCACCCCTATATATAGTGGGGAGGCGCATGGGAGCAGCACCCCAAGCCCCTGGCGCCTCCCTCTCCCTCCCGTGACACCTCTCCCTCTCGCTGAGCTTGGCGAAGCCCTGCCGAGATCCCCGCTACTTCCACCACCACGCCGTCGTGCTGCTGGATCTCCATCAACCTCTCCTTCCCCCTTGCTGGATCAAGAAGGAGGAGACGTCTTCCCCAACCGTACGTGTGTTGAACGCGGAGGTGCCGTCCGTTCGGCGCTAGGATCATCGGTGATTTGGATCACGACGAGTACGACTCCATCAACCCCGTTCTCTTGAACGCTTCCGCTCAAGATCTACAAGGGTATGTAGATGCACTCCTCTCTCTCGTTGCTAGATGACTCCATAGATTGATCTTGGTGATGCGTAGAATTTTTTTAATTTCTACTACGATCCCCAACACATAATCACTTGCATCACACATAATTTTTAAAGGCAAATTCCAATCAGGTGGCTGAACAATAGGTGCAGAAATCAATGCTTTCTTAAGTATTTGAAATGCTTCTACACAATCATCATCGAAGACAAATGGTATATCTTTTTGTAATAAATTAGACAGAGGCCGAGAAATTTTTGAGAAGTCCTTAATGAACCTCCTATAAAATCTGGCGTGACCAAGGAAACTTCTTATACCTTTCATGTCCTTGGGATATGGCATCTTTTCAATAACATCAACTTTAACTTTATCAACTTCGATACCTCTTTCAGAAATTTTATGCCCCAAGACAATACCTTCATTAACCATAAAGTGGCACTTTTCCCAATTCAAGACAAGATTAGTTTCTTCACATCTCTGCAAAACTCGATCAAGGTTGCTCAAGCAATCATCAAAAGAGGATCCATAAACGGAGAAATCGTCCATGAAAACCTCACAAATCTTTTCACAAAAGTCATAGAATATAGCCATCATGCATCTTTAAAAGGTAGGAGGTGCATTACATAAACCAAAAGGCATACATCTATAAGAAAAAGTACCGAAAGGGCAAGTAAAAGTGGTCTTAGCTTGATCATCAGCTGACACAGGTATTTGAGAGAAACCAGAATAACCATCTAGAAAGCAAAAGTGTGTATGTTTGGATAATCTTTCTAGCATTTGATCAATGAAAGGTAAGGGGTAATGATCTTTTTTAGTAGCCTTATTTAATTTGCGGAAATCAATTACCATCCTATAACCTGTAATAATTCTTTGCGGAATCAATTCATCTTTATCATTAGGAACGACAGTAATACCTCCCTTCTTAGGGACACAATGGACATGACTTACCCACTGACTATCAGCAACGGGATAGATTATACCTGCCTCATGGATCGAGCTTTAGTATTTCCTTTATTACCACTTCTTTCATTTTAGGATTCAAGCGTCGTTGATGATCAATAACTAGTTTGGCATCTTTCTCCAAATTTATTTTGTGTTGGCATAGAGTGGGACTAATGCCCTTAAGATCATCAAGAGTATATCCAATAGCAGCACAGTGCTTCTTCAGAGTTTTCAATAATTTTTGTTCCTCCTTCTCTGAAAGGTTAGCACTAATAATAACATGATATATCTTCTTTTCATCAAGATAAGCATATTTAAGAGTATCAGGCAATGGTTTAAGCTCAAACACGGGATCACCCTTGGGTGGAGGAGGATCCCCTAGGATTTCAACATGCAAGTTGTGTTTCAGAATAGGTCCCTGTTTAAAGAACACTTCATCTATTTCCCTTCTTTCATTCATAAACATATCATTTTCATGGTCTAGCAAATATTGTTCTAAAGGATCACTAGGAGGCACGACAATAGAAGCAAGACCAATAATTTCATCTTTAATAGGCAATTCCTCTTCACGGTGTTGTCTACGGAATTTAGAGAAATTAAACTCATGAGACATATCACCTAGACCAATAGTAACAACATCCTTTTCGCAGTCTATCGTAGCATTAACAGTGTTTAAGAAGGGTCTACCAAATATAATGGGACAAAAGCTATCTTGTGGAGAACCAAGAACAAGAAAATCAGCAGGATATTTAGTTTTCCCACACAAGACTTCAACATATCTAACAATCCCAATTGGTGAAATAGTATCTCTATTGGCAAGTTTAATTGTGACATCAATATCTTCTAACTCAGTAGGTGCAATATCATGCATAATTTCTTTGTATAAGTCAATAGGTATTGCACTAGCACTAGCACCCATATCACACAAACCATGATAACAATGATATCCTATTTTAACAGAAATAACAGGCATGCCTACCAACGGTCTATGTTTATCTTTAGCACAAAGTTTAGCAATTCTAGCAGTTTCATCACAGAAATAAATAACATGCCCATCAATATTATCAGCCAAGAGATCTTTAACAATAGCAATATTAGGTTCAACTTTAACTTGCTTAGGAGGTGTATAGGTTCTAATATTGCTTTCACGAACCACAGTTGAAGCTTTAGCATGACCCTTTATTCTAACAGGGAAAGGTGTTTTTTCAACATACGCAGTAGGAACAATAGGATCATTATAAGTGATAGTCTTTTCTTCAACTTTAATAGGTGGAGCTACTTTTACTTCTATGGGAGGATGATATTTAAACCACTTCTCCTTAGGGAGATCAACATGAGTAGCAAAAGATTCACAGAAAGAAGCTACTATCTCAGAGTCAAGTCCATATTTAGTGCTAAATTTACGGAAAACATCAGTATCCATAAAAGATTTAACACAATCAAACTTAGGTGTCATACCTGACTCCTTAACTTCGTCGAGATCCCAATCTTCAGAGTTGAGTTTAATTATTTCCAATAAATCCCATTTGAATTCAATAGTCTTCATCATAAAAGAGCCAGCACAAGAAGTATCGAGCATGTAGCGATTGTTGTCAGAAAGCCGAGCATAAATTTTTTGAATAATAATTTCTCTTGAGAGCTCATGATTGGGGCATGAATATAACATTGATTTAAGCCTCCCCCAAGCTTGAGTGATGCTTTCTCCTTCGTGAGGCCAAAAATTATATATATAATTATGATCATGATGAACAAGATGCATAGGATAAAACTTCTGATGAAATTCCAATTTCAATCGTTTGTAGTTCCATGATCCCATATCATCACATAGCCTATACCATGTCAATGCATCTCCCTTCAAAGATAAAGGGAAGACCTTCTTCTTGATAACATCATCGGGCATACCTGCAAGCTTAAATAATCCACAAACTTCATCCACATATATTAGGTGCTCATCAGGAGTAATGTTCCATCTCCTACAAAAGGATTAGCTAGAAGTTTTTCTACCATACCCAAAGGAATTTCAAAGTAGACATTTTCTTTTTCAGTAAGTTCAGTAGGTTGAGGAGCAACTCTTTGCTCTACTGGTCGAGGTGAAGATACCCCGAACAAGCCCCTCAGAGGATTACTTTCCATAATAACAAGTGACAGTAAATTTCAGCACACTATATAAATTTTTCCTTACCAAATTCCACCTACCAAAGGCGCTTCACTCCCCGGCAACGGTGCCAGAAAAGAGTCTTGATGACCCACAAGTATAGGGGATCTATCGTAGTCCTTTTGATAAGTAAGAGTGTCTAACCCAACGAGGAGCAGAAGGAAATGATAAGCGGTTTTCAGCAAGGTATTCTCTGCAAGCACTGAAATTATAGGTAACAGATAGTTTTGTGATAAGATAATTTGTAACGAGCAACAAGTATCAAAACTAAATAAAGTGCAGAAAGGTGGCCCAATCCCTTTTGTAGCAAAGGACAAGCCTGGACAAACTCTTATATAAAGAAAAGCGCTCCCGAGGACACACGGGAATTATCGTCAAGCTAGTTTTCATCACGTTCATATGATTCGCGTTCGGTACTTTGCTAATTTGATATGTGGGTGGACCGGTGCTTGGGTGCTGTCCTTACTTGGACAAGCATCCCACTTATGATTAACCCCTATTGCAAGCATCCGCAACTACAAAAGAAGTATTAAGGTAAACCTAACCATAGCAAGAAACATATGGATCCAAATCAGCCCCTTACGAAGCAGCGCATAAACTAGGGTTTAAGCTTCTGTCACTCTAGCAACCCATCATCTACTTATTATTTCCCAATGCCTTCCTCTAGGCCCAAATAATGGTGAAGTGTCATGTAGTCGACGTTCACATAACACCACTAGAGGAGAGACAACATACATCTCATCAAAATATCGAACGAATACCAAATTCACATGACTACTAATAGCAAGACTTCTCCCATGTCCTCCGGAACAAACGTAACTACTCACAAAGCATATTCATGCTCATAATCAGAGGGGTATTAATATGCATATAGGATCTGAACATATGATCTTCCACCAAATAAACCAACTAGCATCAACTACAAGGAGTAATCAACACTACTAGCAACCTACAGGTACCAATCCCAGACTTAGAGACAAGAATTGGATACAAGAGATGAACTAGGGTTTGAGAGGAGATGGTGCTGGTGAAGATGTTGATGGAGATTGGCCCCCTCCCGATGAGAGGAGCGTTGGTGATGACGATGGCGATGATTTCCCCCTCCCGGAGGGAAGTGTCCCCGGGAGAACAGCTCCGCCAGAGCCCTAGATTGGTTCCGCCTCGTGGCGGCGGAGTCTCGTCCCGAAAGCTTGCTTATGATTTTTCTTCGGACGAAAGACTTCATATAGCAGAAGATGGGCACCGGAGGGCCAACAGGGGGCCCACGAGGCAGCGGGGCGCGCCTAGGGGGGTAGGGCGCACCCCCACCCTCATGGCCAGGGTGTGGCCCCCCTCTGGTATTTCTCCCGCTTAGTATTTTTTATTATTTCCAAAAACAACTTCCGTGGAGTTTCAAGACTTTTGGAGTTGTGGAGAATAGGTCTCTAATATTTGCTCCTTTTCCAGCCTAGAATTCCAGCTGCCGGCATTCTCCCTCCTTATGTAAACCTTGTAAAATAAGAGAGAATAGGCATAAGTATTGTGACATAATGTGTAATAACAGCCCATAATGCAATAAATATCGATATAAAAGCATGATGCAAAATGGACGTATCAGTTGATCATCCTGCAGATGAATTAGTGCAGCTTACGAACTCATATACTTCATCAGTGAAGAATATGACATCAATTTCATCATGCAATAGAACAGATTAAAACAATATGAGGACGTGAGAAATGAGGATTCATTTCTTCATGATTAGCCTGCGTCCTTTTAGGCATATTCAGGTCTCCAGCATATTCTTCAGACGTATAAGTTCGTCTGGAGACCCGACCCTGCATAAGAGATTAGTTCTCTTTCTTCACCACCCACATCTGAAGGGGTGGCAAAGAGTTCATCATTCTGCGAGCTCCATAAGAAAATGGTGGCATTGAAACCAGTCCACTTCGTTTCACATGAGAGGAGTTAGGGTAAGCATATGAATAAGCAGAGAAATTCTTCGAGGACTTATGAACATAATGGTTAGAAGAAAAATGCTCATATTCATATCCCTTAAATCTTCCCTGCGAAACAGAAGTGTTAGCACGATGATGTTCATATGAGGACTTTGATACTTTTGAGGAATTTGATCCACGTGAGGAATTTGGTCCGTATGAGGACTTGGATCCATATGAAGAATTTTGTCCATATGAAGAATTTGATCTGGGGTCCTATTCTTCACAGGTGGTGTCATGATGACATTCACCTGAAGATCTTCAAGACACCTTTTGGGAACCCAGATTTTCTTCATAGGGGAACCATTCCTGCAGTTAGTGCCAACATATCTAGCAAATACTTCACCATTCTGATTTTTGAACAGTTTATAGTTTGAGTCAAATGACTCATCAGAAGAATGAGGAGATTCACATGTAAAGCCAAATTAGGTAGATGGATCTACTGGAGGTCCCTTTGCAGCAACCCATGAGGTTTTGGGATACTGCTCAAGCTTCCAGTATGTACCATCAGCATTGAGTTTCCTCTCAAAGGCAATACCCTCTTTCCTAGGGTTCCTATTAAGGATCTGCTTTTTAAGCACATCAAAAAGAGCCTGATGCCCTTTGAGGCTTTTGTACATGCCTGTCATGTACAATTCCTTCATCCCTGCATCATTAGTGATACTAGCATTGTCCTTAGATGAGGAATTAGTGATAGCAGAGACAGGTGAAGAATTTGTAACATTAGAAGCATTTGAACATTCAGGTGAAGAATTAGCAGATTCACGTTCAATGCACTTCAAACATGGAGGAACAAATTCTTCCTGAACAGCGCTGATTTGTTGAGCAAGTAATGAATCGCGCTCTTCTGAAGATCTTCATAACTCACTCTTAGCTTCTCAAGATCTTGCTTTTTTTGAAGAAATTCATAAGAAAGCTTCTCATGATCAGATAAGAGGGTGTTATGATGACTTTGAAGGTTGTCAAACTTAGACTGAAGTCTCTGAAGATTTTCAGTCAAGGTTTTAGTGCGATCCATTTCTTCACCCAACATATCATCACTTTTGTCTAGCATGTTTTGAACCTTTTCAAAAGCCTTTTGTTGTTTCACAGCAATCTTAGCAAGTCTAGAGTAGCTAGGTTTGAGGTTTTCATCAGATTCATCCTCACTTGATTCAGAGGAGGGGTATTTGAGTACCTTGGCACCTTTTGCCATGAAGCAATAGGTGGGAGCGTAGTCATCATCCCCTTCATCAGCCTTGTTGGTGAAGCCATTTTCTCCAGTGTTGAAGATGGACTTGCTGACGAACGCAGTAGCGAGAGCTAGACTCGCCACACCAGATTCTGACTCCTCAGATGCCTCCTCTTCCTCATGTTCCTCAGATTCAGCTTCAGAGTCCATTTCCTTGCCAATGAATGCCCGAGCCTTCTTGGAGCTGCTCTTCTTGTGAGATGAAGACTTCGAGGATTTTGATGATGAAGACTTTGAAGATTTCTTCTTCTTCTTTGAGTCATCAGAACTGTAATCCTTGTATTTCTTCTTCTTTGATTCCTTTTCCCACTGAGGACAATCTTCAATGTAGTGATCGGGTTTCTTGCATTTGTGGCATAGTCTTTTCTTATAGTCACTGGATGAGGAATCATTACTCCTTGAGGATTTTCCAAAGCGACCACGTCTTGAGAACTTCTGAAATTTCTTCACGAGCAGTGCTAGCTCCTGGCTCAGTTCTTCAGGATCACCAAGGCTACTACCAGAATCTTCACCTTCAGATTTAGAGACTGCCTTGGCCTTCAGGGCATGTGATCTGCCATAGCTCGAACCATAGAGATCTCTCTTTTCAGCAAGCTGGAACTCATGAGTGTTTAACCTCTCGAGGATATCGGCGGGATCAAGTGACTTGTAATCTCCACGTTCTTGTATCATCAGTGCCAGAGTATCAAATGAGGAATCAAGCGATCTTAGCAATTTCTTCACCACCTCATGGTCGGTGATGTCAGTGGCACCAAGTGCTTGAAGCTCATTTGAGATATCAGTGAGGCGATCGAAGGTTTGCTGGACATTTTCATTGTCGAGTCTTTTGAAGCGGTTCAAGAGATTGCGAAGAACGTCAACACGAGAGTCACGTTGTGTTGAGACTCCTTCATTGACCTTGGACAACCTATCCCAGATAAGCTTAGCAGTTTCCAAAGCACTCACTCTTCCATACCGCCCTTTGCTCAGATGGCCACATATGATGTTCTTCGCTTGAGAATCGAGTTGCTTGAATCTCTTTACATCAGCATCATTCAGAGAAGGTGTGACTGAGGGAACACCATTTTCCACAACATACCAGGGATCGTAATCAATTGCCTCAAGATGCATTCGCATCTTATTCTTCCAGTAGGGGTAGGCCGTCCCATCGAAGGTAGGACACCCAGCAGAGACCTTGATCATACCTGTGGTCGACATAACTAAAACTCCAGGCGGTTAAACCAAAATCACACAGAACAAGGGAGTACCTTGCTCTGATACCAATTGAAAGTGCGTTACATCGACTAGAGGGGGGTGGGGTGAATAGGCGATTTTTATGAATTCTTCACTGAGGCATTTCAGCGAGAGGAAATTCCTAAGCGAAGAACTACTTGTAGCGGAATAAGTACTCAGATGCTAACATAACAGAACAGAAGCTTGGTCATCATGATGAAATGAAAACAGACACAGAGTACCGAAGCGTAGACACAGGATAAAACAGGATGAAGACAAACAGACTAAAGAAATTGAACTGAGGAAATTGAGAAAGTCTTCAGTCAAAGTCTTCAAACAGATATGAACAAGCACACAACACAGTAACAAAGAAATGGAAGAGTTGAGGAAATAGAACCAGTAGGCTTGGTGAAGACAATGATTTGGTAGACCAGTTCCAACTGTTGTGACAGTTGCACGTCTGGTTGGAGCGGCTAGGTATTTAAACCTGAGGACACACAGTCCCGGACACACAGTCCTCACCGTATTCTCCTTCAGCTAAGGTCACACAGACCTCGCCCAATCACTCGTGGTAAGTCTTCAGGTGACTTCCAAACCTTCACAAACTCGGTCACTCGGCGATCCACAATTTCCTCTTGGATGCTCTAGACCATGACGCCTAACCGTCTGGAAGATGCACAGTCTTCAAAGGTAACAAGCGTCGGACCCACGCAGGATCAATCTCTTCAGTGATGCTCAATCACTTTGGGTTTGTAGGTGTTCGGGTTTGGGTTTTCCTCACTTGATGATTTTCGCTCAAAGGCCTCGAAGGATGGGATGCTCTCAAATGACAAATGTCAGTTTCTCTCGGAGCAGCCAACCAGCTAGTGGTTGTAGGGGGCGGCTATTTATAGCCTAGGGAGCAGCCCAACATGATAAGACATAAATGCCCTTCAATGATATGACCGTTAGGTGGGTAGATATTTTGGGACAGCTGGCGCGCAGCACAGCAACGGTCGGATATTAGAGGCTCAAATTCCTCAGGGCTATCATGTTCCTCACTTGTAGGCAATTCGCACTGGCGAACTCCTAACTCCTTAGTCAGAACAAATTCCTCAGAGACCAGAAGAACTTCGTATCTGTCACTGAAGAAATTTGACTGAACTGTATGAGATTTCCAATGGCTTCACTCGAAGGGATTGGTAGGTGTAGGATTTTGAGTTGAGCATCACATGGAAATTTTTCCTTAGTCTTTCCTCGACCCCCTTTAACAGTACGGTGTTTCTTATGACTCAAGAAGGGGAAAAAGAAACTACGAAAACAAAAGTCTTCACGCTTCATGTTCCTCAAATTAATACCAAGTCTTCAGGATCACACCAATTTCTTCACTTTCAAAGTCTTCAGATAGTCTTCAGAAATCCAAAGTCTTCAGTCGAAGATATTCATTTTTAGGGGTCGACTTTCTCTGTAAATATCAAACTCCTCATAGACTTATAGACCTGTGTACACTCACAAACGCATCAGTCCCTTAACCTATAAGTCTTCAATACACCAAAATCACTAAGGGGCACTAGATGCACTTACATGACAGTGACCTCGTATGCATGACTGGGCTAGCCGTTGGCACCTCTGTCGTAGTCATCAGCGTCGAAGTGGTCCTTCCAGCAATGGAAGGGCGCGGGCAATGGTGGAGCTAGGTAGGAACTGCTGCTAGGGAGGGGGGAGTAGGGATGGCAATGAGTAGGGTATAGGCGGGTACAATCGGAAATCCATTGGTGCTCCCGGGGGTGCGCGTTCCTGCACACGAAAAATATATTTGTTAAGTGTGAAAAAATTTCAAACAAAAATTCGGCGCATACATCTCGACATTATATGCGTGCACGTCATGTTTCGGAGAAAACCGGCATTTTTTGTGGCTTGTGTGCAAAAGCATGTCTTGTGTAAAGCATTTTTTAACACCGGATTTTGTCTTTTTCACACGCGACACATAAGTTGTCGATTTTTCACGAAACGACTTTGTGAGCACGTACAATATCGAGATGTACACCCAAGTTTTTGTTTGGAATTTTTTGACATTTGTTTAAAACACCATTTAAAAACCAGGAGCGTGCGCTCCCATATGCCAAAACGCCACTCTCCGGGTACAACCTCCTTCTACCCAAACCCATACCAATAGGAACCTTCTATACCCACCCACTTCAATATCCATGGGCACAAGTTGACACCCATACCCATACCCATCGGTTATCCTATACGCAATGAGTATCCAGTGGGTACAATATATGGCATTGTAAGTGCATCTAGTGCCCCTTAGTGATTTTGGTGTATTGAAGACTTATAGGTTAAGGGACTAACGTGTTTGTGAGTGTACACAGGTCTATAAGTCTATGAGGAGTTTGATATTTACAGAGAAAGTCGACCCCTAAAAATGAATGTCTTCAACTGAAGACTTTGGGTTTCTGAAGACTTTGAAAGTGAAGAAATTGGTGTGACCGTGAAGACTTGATATTCATGCGAGGAACATGAAGCGTGAAGACTTTTGTTTTCGTAGTTTCATTTTTCTCCTTCTTGAGTCATAGGAAACATCGTACTGTTAAAGGGGGTCGAGGAAAAACTAAGAAAAAGTTTCCAAGTGATAGTCAACTCAAAATCTTACACCTACCAATCCCTTCGAGTGAAGCCATTGGAAATCTCATACAGTTCAGTCAATTTCTTCAGTGACAGAGATGAAATTCTTCTGGTCTCTGAGGAATTTGTTCTGATTGAGCAGTTAGGAATTCGCCAGTGCGGATTACCTACAAGTGAGGAACATGATAGCCCTGAGGAATTTGAGAGCTCAAATTTCTGACCGTTGCTGTGCTATGCGCCAGCTGTCCCAAAATATCTTATCCACCTAACGGTCATATCATTGAAGGGCATTTATGTGTTATCATGTCGGGCTACTCCCTAGGCTATAAATAACCGCCCCTACAACCACTAGCTGGTTGACTGCTCCGAGAGAAACTGACACTTGTCATTGAGAGCATCCCATCCTCCAAGGACTTTGAGCGAAAATCATCAAGTGAGGAAAACCCAAACCCAAACACCTTCAAACCCAAAGTGATTGAGCATCATTGAAGAGATTGTTCCTGTGTGGATCCGACGCTTGTTACCTTTGAAGACTGTGCATCTTCCAGACGGTTAGGCATCATGGTCTAGAGCATCCAAGAGGAAATTGTGGATCGCCGAGTGACCGAGTTTGTGAAGGTTTGGAAGTCACCTGAAGACTTACCACGAGTGATTGGGCGAGGTCTGTGTGATCTTAGCTCAAGGAGAATACGGTGAGGACTGTGTGTCCTCAGGTTTAAATACCTAGTCGCTCCAACCAGACGTACAACTGTCACATCAGTTGGAACTGGTCTACCAAATCACTGTCTTCACCGAGCTAACTGGTTCTATTTCCTCAACCCTTCCATTTCCTCATTACTGTGTTGTCATACCTGATCGTTACTGTTTGAAGACTTTGACTGAAGACTTTCTCAATTTCCTCAGTTCAATTTCTTCAGTCAGTTTTTCTTCAGCCTGCTTATCCTGTGTTTACACTTTGTATACTCTGCGCTTGTCTTCATTTCATCATGATGACTGTGCTTCTGTTCTGTTATGCTTGCATCCGAGTACTTATTCCGCTGCTAGTCATTCGTGACTTAGGAATTTCCTCACTGTGAAATTCCTCAGTGAAGAATTTGTAAAAATCGCCTATTCACCTCTCTCTAGTCGACTTAACGCACTTTCAAGCATCTATATTTTTTAAAGGTAGAGAAATGGGTTTTAAAATTCAAGTGATGACGGGCGTATAGTATAGCACCGGCACGGCCTCCTTCAGTGTATGGCCTCTTGGAGGCACTGAAGGAGTATGAGCGGCGATTGGTGGAAGCCCGACACAGTGGTAGACGACGGTTGAAATTGGGGATCACCAAATCAAGAGTTGGGTACGAGTTTTGTGGTAAAGAGTCAATATTTCATCGTTTCGAGGAGTAACATAGGACGCAGGAGGATTGACGAGGAGGTGATTGTTGGCTTATGAGCTATGGTAGGTTTAGAGAATATGTGATTTAGGGTTAGACCATAGGAGTTGGATGTTGGCCCCACATGTCATAGAAGTTATTTTTATTTATTAAATTGTTTTTGGATATCCATTGGGTTACCCATGGGCACAAGTTTATTCCCATACCCTACCCATATATTTTGTGGGTATGGATACCCATTACCCATGGATACAAAATCTATCCAAGTCTTGCTCATACCCGCAGTTTTTAGGTCGGGTACCCATGGGTAAAACTGCCATCCCTACATCTAAGCACCCCCTCATTTTTTCTTCTTCACAATTTGGTACAAGGTTGGGGGCCACAACCCCCAGAGTTGCACATAGCTCCACTGGTGGGCACGGGGGCGCGACAGCCATGCCCGGCCGCCACCTGGCACTCACAAAGGAGCTACTCACTTCCTCATGCATCGTGCGAAGGGCTGCCTCCGCCAACGTCAACCCTGGCTGGGGAGCTCTACCCTTTCCCTTGCTAGCGCCGGAGGAGGTGTCATTGAGAGATCACTCCTAGTTGATCTTGGTGAGCTCCCCATCGAGGTGGCACGATCGTTGGGGGGACGTCTCTGCCATGGTCACCGACCGATCACGGGCCGAGGCCTCCGTGAGGACGGGGTCCGCAAGGACCCAGGCCGGCGTAACATCAGATTTAGATCGCCTCCTCTGTATCGCCTCCCTGGACGACCTCTCCTCTATCGTCACGATGCTCCGCCACGAGGAGACGTTGTCGTCATGGATGAGGTAGTGGAGGAAGCGCCCGTGCGCCCTTCGTGATCGCCAGGGGCACCTCCTTCACGGCCTTGCTGCGTCTGGAGCGGCAAGGCGGCAACGCAGCTCGTTGATGCGGGCGTACCGGATATGCAACAACGTTAGCTCCTCCTTCATGCAGCATCCGACTTGGACACAACGATTGCATGCGCCAGGGGGAGGGGCACCGAACCACGGTACTTGAGCGACCACTCAAGCATGATCACCAGGTCCGCCTAGTACTCCTCGTTCGTCGTCACCGCCTCTGTGAGGAGGCGGCTGTGGATCTTGCTCCTACTCCTCCTCGTCGCTGGAAGATAGGATGATCTCCTCCTTCCTAGATGAGCGGGAACCATGGAGGATGATGGCCCAGGAGAGCGACGCCGGCGGCGCCAAGATCCGGATCCTGAAGGAGATCCGGAGTCGCCACCTACCGTCGCGAAGAACCACGGCTTTGGCATCATTGTTGGCGGTGAGCGAAAATAGAGAGGAGCAAATCAGCAGTGAGCTAACAAGATAGGGGCAAATTGGCGGAGAGTGGAGAGGAGAGGATTTGAGGTGTGGTCTGAAAGACGCTGTAGCCGTGCTTAAATAGTCGCGGCCAGGTGAACGGACGGGCAGCCGGCTTCAACGCGACGCTTCGTTGGAGTTGACTTCTCGGTCACCTCGTCGACATTGAAACAGTGTCGCCCGCTCGTCCAGTCGTGTTGCTCTGACCGACATCAATGTGGTGTGGAGTCACATCCGCCCTGGAGTGGCTTGATCGGCATGAATGCACGGCAGCGCTTCGCACAAAGGGGATTTTTTTTAGGCGAAGAGGGTTTTGGGGAGACGTGGTGGTTGGGCGCGTACATGGCGGACGCCGAGAGTCCCGCAAATCTCCCTCTGATTTGCTTCCACTTTATAGGGTTTCGGACATGCGGATGCGTTCACATGCCGATGGGCCACCATGTTGGATGACTTGCATCGTCAGCATGCCGATGAGGCAGCATGTTGGATGACTTGCATAGTCCGGATTGGAGATTCGCTTAGGCCCTTTTGGTTCATAGATAGGAATTAGCAATGGCACCCGACAGGTTTGGATACGGATGGAGACACCCCATTACCCCCCCCCCCCCCCCCCCCCATCATTCGTACACATACCCATCAAAGTGTACGATGTTTTTTATATCCTCCACCCGACAGAGTAAATGGGTACCCGCGGTTAAAATTACCCACCCTTGCGTGACATCCATTTGAGTAGCACAGAGTCATAATTTATGTGCATTTATATATCAAATTTGCGTGTGGATAATTTTTAGGGAACAATATGTAGGGATATTTGAGTGATGGTCGTGTCTACAAATTGGCCTTTTGACATGTGTATAGCGGTGTTTCGTCTGCATGTCACCTATTTAGCCAAGCGACAAGTGCCCAGGATACCCGGGTCCCACATGAAGTTGTTCATGACAAAATTCACATGCCAGGGGAGTTCATTTTTATCAAGACCTCACATGTTTCCTCCTATTATATGACCTCATTTATTATTTTGTATGTTACGAGTAGTATCACATCAATATTCTCTAGTATGATACATAGTATCACATCAATTATTATGAAATCCCACTGTAATAGCTATTAATATATTTTATGGATCATATTTTTGCTGTTTTGATTGCTCCCGAGTTGGGTAATAAGGTCACATAAAGAGAATAAATTGCGTGGCTACAGGTGCCTGACTTTTAAATTTGGGCCGGTCGATCATTTTGAAACGTCCGATGCACATCCAATGGCGTCTGGTCCTTCTTCTTCCTCCAATTCTTCTCCTTCCTCAGACCGCCGCGCGGGCCGCTGGCTGAACCGCTTGCGACCACCACCCGCGGCCAGTGGCGCTCCCGCGTAGCCTCGCCGCCCCACCCTCCCCAAAACCGCCCCCACCGCCGGCCTTGCTGCCGCCCCTGGCCATCCCTCTAGCCCCGCCTGCGTCTGGGTTTTTTCTCCGGCGAAGTTTCACCATCCCCTTCCTGCCGCCCTCCACCCCCTTCCCTAAGATAGATGGTGGGGTAGCCTGTTAGTGAGCTCCTTCTTTCTACTTCCTCCCCTCTGGCCTCCCTCCAGCGAACTTCTTCGGCCATCTCAAAATCGACTTCTCGAAAGCTAAAATTAGTCGACTGACATTTAGCTAATGTGGAGAATAAAAATGTATTACTGCCGAAGACTTCGCCCGTCGGCCGGCTAGCCGTCTTTAATTTCACATTTTAGATTTCCTGCTGTCTAGTTATCAGATGTATTTTCGGCCTTTCAGTATTTTTTTAGCATAGCGAGCCTTCCCTTTATGGCAACAAGCCATCAACTCCCTGCACGATAGTGGCATAAACAACATTTACGACGGATTAACGTTTAGTACGGAGTCCCTTGACTTGATTCGCAGTAGTGTTCCAAACATCGCGAGGCATGAAAATTGTGAGGCTGCTATCATCCTACGTGCAGCAGCCTTCGTCAACCAATGTGTGAACTCCGTAGAAACGTTCGCCTTGGCCTGCCGTCCTGGCTTGTTAAGATGTGTTTACTGACCAAGTTACCTTTGCTGTTTGAATGCTTCCGAGTTAGGCAACGAGGTCACACATAGATTAGAAATGTATTGTTGCCGGCCATTGCCCCTGCTGCCGGCCGGCTAATAGCCCACCTTAATAGGCTAGTAGAGTGATGAATTTTGACTTTTGAGTCTTCCCGGGATGGCAACAAGCTATCAACTCCCTGCGTAGTTAATTAGATCTTAAATTAAGTAATGAACAAGACCAGTTAGATGGAAGTTAAAAAATAGTTACAATTTTCAATTCAAGGACGCCCAGTCGTAACTCGTAAGTGCAGGGCTCGCCCTTTGTATTTAAGAGAATTCTCGGACGGTTAACCGCCGAGATTGAACGAACAATGGCGTCGATGGCATGGATGTTGGTGCTATTGCCATTAGCTGCATTGGCAACCACTGCCTCGAGCTCACTGGCGAAGCCAGGCTGCCAGGCCCGATGCGGCGACATCGACGTCCCCTACCCGTTCGGCATCGGCGCTGGCTGCTTCCGCCCGGGCTTCGAGATCATCTGCAACGACATGACGCCGTTTCTACCGGGCGCCGTTTCCACCGAGCCCGTGCGCGTGCTGAACCTGACCATGACGCCGCGCGCGCAGGTCCGGGTGCCGCTGCCTGTGGCGCATCAGTGCTTCGACGCCGCCGGCAAGGCCACCGCCGGCGGGTTCGACGGCAGGCTGATGGTGAACAAGCTGGGCGTGTACCGCATCTCCAACACCGAGAACGAGCTCTTTCTCCTGGGCTGCAACACCCTCGTCTACGCCGGCAGAGAGTCCAAGGTCCAGAACGCAACAGCCAACGGCTACTTCAGCGGGTGCCTGGCCTACTGCAGCACAGCACAGAAGGCGCGGGACGGCGAGTGCGGCAACATCGGATGCTGCCACGTCGACATCTTGCCGTTGCTCACCGACACCAGGATAAGGTTCAGCAAATGGCGTCGCGCGCGCGACTTCGCGCCCACCTGCAACTACGCCTTCATCGTGGAGAGGAAAAACTACAACTTCCGGGCCGCCGATCTGAAGAGGACGCCGGAGTCAGACCCGGCCAAGCGATGGAGCATGCCGCTTTGGCTCGACTGGGCCATCCGCAACCGCAGTAACAGCCTGTTGTGCCCCGAGGCGGCCAAGACGCCAGGATACGCTTGCTTGAGCAAGCACAGCGACTGCGAAAATTCCACCAATGCGATGTGGTATATCTGCAAATGCTGGAATGGCTACGAGGGCAACCCATAGCTTATCGATGGATGCACAGGTAAGAGCAATTCTAGTAGTACTCCCTAGTGACGTAGCTATAGAAAAGCCATGATGGTCCAATAATGAAAATATTAATATAAATTTTTAAAATGTTTTATTTAAAAGAAATTATGCTATGCATAGGCTATGCGAGAAATTCCTGATTTTCACCCGAACTCCATAAAATCAGCCAGTTTGAAGTTTTTGTCTTAAAAAGTCACTCCACAATGTACCCTATAACCAACCCTCTTCATACATGTAATATTTGGAGCATACTGCAAAATCCACAAACAGACTATGTATTTGGAAGTTGGTGGAGAGATTATATAGCTCTCTTCATCCATATTGGTTGGTGGACATCTATAAAAAATAGTTGTTGGAGAGAATATAGAGCTTTCTTCATCCATATATTGACACCCGGCGAACCAAGCATAACTTAGGTGGTTGGATTCTTTGTGGTGGAATCAGCCCTCCCGAGTTCGAGTCCTAGGTTTGGCATGAGTGCTCGCATATTTTCTGAATTTATTCAGGTTCTTCGATGCTATTTAATAGTGTATGGCATGCCCGACAACTATGAGTGGTATGTGGAGAGGAATATTTCAGGACCTTTTGCTTACACATCTGGCGTCCGTATCAATGTTGGTTGGTAGCACTCACCACCGCTGACCCGTTCCAGATCCTACCACACAACATGGTTGCCCCCGTGTGAGCTTCCCACCATTTGCCAGATCACCGCCAATGCCGCATCAAGAGCTCGATGTGGGCCTGTCTCTGCCACTAGGCCTTCGTTCCCCGACTTGCTGAGGAGGCTGAAGTCACGCACCGGCCTTCTGTCATTGCCAATTCCATCCTTAGTGCCATCTAGCTTCCACCTGTGCTACATCTCGCCCACCCGAGCTAACTCTCGTTGGTGAAAAGCTCATGCATTCGGCCAACGATGACCTTGATACTTAGGGTGTTCGATGACTTGCCCCAAGGTATATTTGCCTCAAATTTGTTCGTATTTTGTAGTCTAGCTTCCTGTAGATTTGTGCAGATGGCATATGATTCACGATTTTTTGGATGCCATCATGGTAGAGGAGTTTTTTGATGATTCACAATCGTCCTAGGACGACTTTGATGTTGATTTATTCAATGAGGAAGATGGGGAGATTTTATGATGGTTACTAAATGGACGATGGAAAGTGGACAAGTTGTGCAAGGTCATAGCTTGGTCATTTGACATATCACCGGAATAGAGAAGCAGTACATGATGTGCTCATCCTATATAGCCTCTACATCACTTGCACCAACACTTCTAGGTGTCAGTAGAGTTTTTTTTAGCACATTGGTGAAGTCATGTGAGCTAACCAAACATTCTTCATTCAACGGAGAAATGAAATTGGGTTGATGGGATTTACTAGTTCTTAGAAGGTGGCTGCGACACTCTGGTTGTGCATATGATACTTCTGCATATTTGACAAATGAGTATCTTTGAATGGTAGAACATACAATCCATAAGTGAGTGGGAAGTTTTCCAATGTTGCGATCACGACCTACAAAGCAGAGTATTTTAGGACTTCCAATGCTAATGATACACCATTGCTTTTAGCAATGGGTGAAGTAAGAGGCTGCCAGGGATGCGTGGGAGCATTGACTGCACCGTTGGGACTGGAAAAAAATTCATGCATTATCGCCAATTCACCACACATTTTCATGATCCAGCTATTACTTAGGAAGTAGTTGCCTCCGATGACTTGTAGATTCACCATTGCTACTTTGGGATCTTGGCTCTCACAATGACATCAACGTCTTCAATAGATCTCATCTTTTTGCTAGGCTAGCAAGTGGTGATGCTCTGACATGCAACTTTAATGGGCATGATTATGATCAAGGATACTATGTTGCCAATGACATATATTCCTCATGGTCAAAATTCATCTAGATAATTCCAACTCATCAAGGTAAGAAAAATAAACACCTTGCCAAGTGCCAAGAATGAGCAAGGAAGGATATTGGTAGAGCATTTGGAGTCTTGCAAGATTAGTTTGCAATTGTCTAGGATTTTGCTTTCTTCTCGGGCAAGAAGACTATAAAGGATGTTGGATTACCCGCCTTATGGGAGCCTCCGCGGGTGAGGAGGCCCTCCATACTGTTTCGCTAGCCCCATGTTGGCCTCCCGTCCGTCCGATCTGCCTGGACACTCCACACCCGAAAGAATTCCTTTGGGGGTCCATGATGGGTGGGCCGCGGGCATGACATGTGCACCTCTCTGCAGTGTGTTTGCATCGCGCCAACGTGCACCATCTCTTGCGCTATGCCATGCATGACTGGTTCGCCGGGGTAGGCTGTCAGCTTCGCTTGCCCCCGAGGGGGGGGGGGGCTGCATCGCTTGCGTGACCTGTGCACGTGCGTTTCCTGGCTCAGGGTCTGAGCGGTGCTTGCCAAGCCTCACGAGACGGGTGTGCTTGTTCGGCTAGTTGCTATTCTATTTGTCGGGCATGCTTGTGCACTCGGCTCGACGTTCTGTCACCGATTAATAGACTCGGGCCACCATGGCCGACCACCGATAGCCGTGGTCTACCTGTCGGGCTGTTTCGTGGGCGTTTAGGTCTTTCCCTTGAGATGGTTACGTTTTACTATAAGTTTGTTGTTTCGTGCCACATGTCAAATGACGCACACTGGCTTGCCGCATGCTTCAGAGGACCCTTTCCCCATTCCCGGTGGCAGCGAGTGCAACCTCGAGGTGGACGTTCTTAGGCGCGATGATGGATAGTCGCAGCGCCGCCGGTGCATGTAAGAGGTCCTCACTATGGAGACTGGTGAGGGCGCCAGGCAGCGTGGTGCCTACTTGTGTGGGCTGGTGCCATCGGGAGGCCGCCGGGGCATCCACTGTTGCCACCATCACCACCATTGCCCCCATCGTCACCACCATAGAGTCCAATGACTTCACCAACGTCTCCATCAGCATATTTGTCCCTTGATCAGAGGCTTCTCCATCCATAAACCTTTGAAATCATTTGGCAAACAATGATGTCTTGTGCTATGAATTATTTTCCCATGATTTATCATATCTTTATCTCTATGTTTGAGTTGTCGTTGGACATTGCTTTTTTTTAAATATGTGTTCTTGATCGTTCACTTGGGTTGCTCATATATGCATGTGTATTAGTACTGGTTGCCTTGTTGTTGTTTATTCTGTTCCTTATAGCATGCAAACTTTCCCGGTTTGTGCGCCTGGAGGTGCTGTAGTCGCCGGTGCAGTTGGGTAGTTTGGTTTCCTACAAGAAAAAAATAAACATGTCTTACAAACATCATGGATAGCTTGACAAGTTTCCCAAGGTGCTATTCGGACTTGCCTCCTCACTTTTCTTATATTTAACATTCACACAAACACTTACATTACAATTTACACCCCACTTGAACCCATATGTCTAAATGTGCATCTACTACAAAATCTACTTCATTGCGGAGTATGATGAAGTTACTTTTTTTATCATAACAAGCCTTCCACCATGCATGTTGCCTCCTGTCAACCAAAATATAGATGCACATGATCAAATTGGCTTAATGCTTCTGTGTTTTATGTAGATATCGATGAGTGCAAACATCCGCAATTACATTCATGCTTCGGCAAGTGTACCAACATGGCTGGATCTTTCAAGTGCACGTGCCGACAAGGATACCAAGGAAACGTCACCCAACAAAACGGTTGTGTCAAGTCCACAAACACAGGTGCTCACCATTGCTTCTTACTTTCCCTACTATCAACATGTATATAAACTATCTTAGATCAAGCACAACATTTTTAAAACAAGTACTTCCTCCTTTTCCAAAATGTAATTTCTAGGTTTGTTCTAAGTTAAACATTTTTAAGCCTAACCAATTATATACCAACATCTTTAACAAAAATTAGCTTCATTAGATCAACTATGAAATATGTTGTCAAGATGTCTTTATTTAGTGTCATATATTTTGCTTTATTTTTTCCATGTTTGGTCAGACTTAAAGAAGTTTGACATTGAAATCATAAAAATACTATCATTTTGGGAACGAAGGGAGTAGGTGAAAAGATATTGTTCCTTCTCAATCATATTTAGCAACTCTCTCTGTTGCCTTAAATGAAAATATAATTCTCATAGCTAGTTCTATAAATTAGCTCATGAACCATAAAATAGAGTATATTGCATGAGAAATAACATAAAAAGTAGTTATGCAATGCAGAAAAATTCAGATTTATGCTAAAAATCTGGATTATACAAATATATTATTTCAAGTGGCAACAATTCCTAAATAAATATGTTGCAATCCACGATTATAGAAGAATAATGGCGCTGTTTTATAGAGAAGAAATAACACAATAATTAAGAAAGTTTTAAGATGCATAGAAGAGAAAAAATATTAGAATATATGTGCGATTAAATATGCAAGGAAAATATATAATTTTGACATTAGTACTAATAGATAAATAGATTCCAAAATTTGAAATAGAAGTCAACACTCTCTCTAGCTACACATACTCCTATTTGCATTCTTTCCCATGCAATCCACCTGG
Organism: Aegilops tauschii subsp. strangulata; assembly: GCF_002575655.3. Lineage (NCBI taxonomy): Eukaryota > Viridiplantae > Streptophyta > Magnoliopsida > Poales > Poaceae > Aegilops > Aegilops tauschii. Next base: position 54,401,005 of record NC_053039.3, read on the forward strand.
GATTTGGTAAGTGTGTAGTTAGCAGACTTGCATGGGTTAAATACTGGCCCCTCCGATTAGTTGGGTCACTAGAATTTGAAACATTTTTTGCTAAGATTTGATCTTTTAGAAATTTTAATCCGGTATAGTTAGTGGATTTCCTGTCAATTGGGTGATACCTCTCCCCCTACCAATACTTCCAACCCTAGGTCGAACCTCATATCTCCTCCTTCAACTATTGTTGAGTTATGTCACCACATACCCTAATTGCGTGCCCATATGTCTATTATTTTGCAGGTTTAATCATTGGCCTATCAGTTTCTAGTGGGCCAACTATTCTAATTTTGTTTCTCGCCTCAAAGATAATAATTCGCAAGGTTAAACATCAAAAGAAACAAAAGTTGAGACGAAAGTTCTTCAATCAAAATCGTGGACAATTGTTGCAAAAATTGGTATCTCATAGGTCAGATATTGCAGAGAGGATGATCATTCCTTTAAGGGATCTAGAAAAGGCCACAAACAAGTTTCATCCAAGTCGTAAGCTTGGTGGTGGAGGGCATGGTACTGTATACAAAGGAATTTTATCAGACTTGCATGTTGTTGCCATCAAGAGGTCAAATATTGTGGTCAAGAGTGAGATTAACGAGTTTATAAATGAAGTTTCCATACTCTCACAGATCAATCATAGGAACATTGTAAAGCTTTTTGGATGTTGTCTTGAGACAGAAGTCCCTTTATTGGCTTATGAGTTCATTTCCAATGGAACCCTAAGTGATTATCTTCACAAGAAACCACAAAGATCACTACCTTGGCAAGACATATTAAGGATTGCAACAGAAATTGGCAACGGCCTTTCTTACCTTCACTCGGGTATTTCTGTCCCTGTAATACATAGAGATATCAAGTCCACGAATATACTTCTTGATGATGCCTTGACTGCGATTGTGTCTGACTTTGGAGCTTCAAGGTACATTCCTAGAGATAAAACAACAATTACAACAACGGTGCAGGGAACGTTAGGATATTTAGATCCTATGTACTTTTACTGTGGCCGGCTAACAGAAAAAAGTGATGTTTATAGCTTTGGGGTTATTCTTGTTGAGTTGCTTACAAGGAAGATGCCAATAATATATAGATCCTCAACAGGTGATGGCCTAGTTGCACAATTTGTTGAACTGCATGCAGAAGGTAAATTGGTAGAAATACTGGATCCACATGTAATGGAGGAGGGAGGTAGCCAAGTTGAAGTATTAGCTTCTCTAGCTATGTCGTGCACAAAGCTAAGATCAGAGGAGCGACCAACCATGAGGTCAGTGGAGATGATACTAGAGGCACTTCAAGGACCCAAAAGGCTTTCTCGGTTTCGGGATGCAACATATGAGGGGATTTATTCCACAACGAGATATACATCACCAATAAGAAGGACAAGCTTAGAGGATACGAGCAGACAATATAGTCAATAAGAAGAGTTCATGTTGTCCGCAAGCTACCCCCGATAGTCTTACTTACAGTTTACATGTGAAAGAGTTGGTATGTATAACATGCACGTGTGTTGTGTACGTTCGAACATGGTGTGTGCTTTAATTTATTGTTGCTTTAATGTTATGTTTCTAATCAAAGTATGTCAATTACATGGTTGATTGTTTCTTCATTGAACAACTGCTTCCTTCATAATGTGGGCACTCACCGTACAGTACATATACTTATTTTTCTTCAAGCCGGGTTGCCCTAATTTCCATTGATCACATAATAGAAATTCTGAAACAAAATTCAAGGTATATGTAGTGCTCAAAATGTTGTTGATCAACGATATCGTTAGCTAGCGCGGTTAATATTTTATTTTAAAATTCAAGGTGATTTCAAAAATAACTAGCAAAGTAGCCCCTTCCTGCACATCTGCGCGTACAAATTCAAACTGAAGAATACTTTGTGGTACACACTGAACCAGAAGTACAAAATTCCACCTTTGCTGCTCCAGTACAAATTCAAACTGAAGAACACGCAGCTCAAACACCAAGATCAGGGGGTATGGGAACTCCAGAAAATTCCGCTGTGTTGGCTAATGCAGGAAGCATAGCCACAAATCAAAGTAGTGTGGAAAAAACGCATGAAGCTGCTCAACTTGAAACTCCGCAAAGTGCATTGCAAATGCGTTCTCTTGATGAATTGTATGATGAGACATCTCCAAGCTGGACTCCTATTGATATGGATCATGTCCAAGAGCTAGAATTGTGCATGCCTGGAGAAGATGAACCAACACATCATACTGAAGCCTTAAAGCATGAAGCATGGAAGGCTGCAATGAAATATGAATTAAAATCAATCGAAGACAATACAACTTGGGAATTAATCACACGTCTGGCTGGTGTTTGTCCTATTGGCCTAAAAGTGGGTTTTTAAACTCAAGAAAGATGCTGCAGGAAATACCATTCGCCACAAGGCACGTTTGGTGGCTCAAGGGTATGTGCAATGACGAGGAATTGATTTTGATGAGGTGTTCACACCGGTAGCAAGGCTGGAAATAGTACGGATACTCTTTACTGTTGCAGCTCGGGATGGATGGGAGATACATCATTTAGATGTGAAATCTGCTTTCCTAAATGGGGAGTTAGAGGAGGAAGTCTATGTGGTGCAGACTCCAGGCTTTGAGCAGAAGAAAAGTGAAGAGAAAGTATTTAGGCTAAGAAAAGCTTTATATGGGCTGAGGCAAGCCCCTAGAGCGTGGAACATGAAGTTAGACAGAAGCTTGATCTCATTACGATTTGTTCGAAGTCCACTTGAACATGCTGTCTATGTGAGAAGCTCTAGAGGTGCTCGACTACTAGTTGGAGTATATGTTGATGATCTGGTGGTCACTGGCTCAAATGTTGACGAAGTGAAAAAATTCAAGAAACAAATGTTTGATTTGTTCAGCATGAGTGATCTAGGATTGTTCTCTTACTATTTGGGAATAGAAGTGAAGCAATCAAAAGAAGGCATCAAGTTGACAGACATCATATATGCATCAAAAATACTAGAGAAAACTGGTATGCTACAAACCGATGCTTGTCAAGTTCCCATGGAGCAAAGGCTAAAGCTAAGAAAATGTGGAGAAGGTAAGAAGGTGGATGCAACATACTACAGAAGTGTTGTCGGCAGCCTTCGATACTTGGTGAATACCAGACCGGACCTCGCGTATTCAGTTGGCATTGTTAGCCGCTATATGGAGTGTCCAACATCCCAGCACTTGGCAGCAGTGAAGCATATTTTGAGGTACATTCATGGTACTCTTAACCTCGGTTGCAGCTATGTGCTCAAGAGTTCACATGAACTAAGTTTGCTGGGATATAGCGATAGTGATCACGCTGGTGATACTGAGATTGCAAGAGCATTATAGGTGTGATGTATTTCCTTGGAGGATATCCAAGTTTCTGGTTGTCACAGAAGCAAAAGGTTGTTGCTCTTTCATCTTGTGAGGCGGAATATATTGCAGCGGCAAAAGCCACTTGTCAAGGTGTTTGGCTAAGCCATCTACTTGCAGAGATGACAGGAAAGGAGCCTGTGAAGTTGCAATTGTTGGTTGATAATAAATCAGCTATATCATTGAGTAAGAACCCAGTTCACCATGACCGAATTAAACATATAGACACACGTTATCACTACATTAGAGAGTGTGTGGAATATGGAAGAATTGAGGTTGAGTACACTGCTACCGGAGATCAACTTGCTGATATTCTAACTAAGTCCCTTGGTCGTTTGAAGTTCCATGAGCTGAGAAGCAGAATTGGTATGGTGAGTATCTCTGAAGCTTGCCAAGATTAAGGGGGTGACTGTTTAGAAGTTAATCTAGTCAATGTATGAGTTAATTAATTGTTGATCATGCTCATGTGTTGATGCATGTTTAGCTCCTGCCATGTGAGCCTGATGTAAGGAACTAGATTGGTTTTTCTTGCAATGGGAGAAGTGCTTAGCTTTGGGTTCAATCTTGCGGTGTCCTTTCCCAGTGATAGTAGGGGCAGCAAGGCACATATTGTATTGTTGCCATCGAGGATAAAAAATGGGATTTTCATCATATTGCTTGAGTTAATTCCTCTACATCATGTCATCTTGCTTAATGCGTTATTCCGTTTGCTTAATGTCTGGAGTAACAGTAGTAGATGCAGAATCGTTTCGGTCTACTTGACATAGACGTGATGCCTATATTCATGATCATTGCCTTAGATATCGTCATAACTTTGCGCTTTTCTATCAATTGCTTGGCACTAATTTGTTCACCCATCGTAATATATTCTATCTTGAGAGAAGCCTCTAGTGAAATCTATGGCCCCCGGGTCTATTTTCCATGATATAAGTTTCCGATCTACAATTCTAGTTTCCTATTTACTTTCTTTGCAATCTTTACTTTTCGTTCCATAAACCAAAAATACCAAAAATATTACTTTACCGTTTATCCATCTCTATCAGATCTCACTTTGCGAATAACCGAGAAGGGATTGACAACCCCTTTGTCGCATTGGTTGCAGGTTGGTGTTTGTTTGTGCAGGTATTCGGTGGCTTGTTGCATTGTCTCCTACTGGATTGATACCTTGGTTCTCAAAACTGAGGGAAATACTTATGCTACTTTGCTGCATCACCCTTTCCTCTTCAAGGGAAAAACCAACGGAAGCTCAAGAGGTAGCAAGAAGGATTTCTGGCGCCGTTGCCGGGGAGATCTACGCCAAGCCAAGACATACCAAGTACCCATCATAAACTCTCATCCCTCGCATTACATTATTCGCCATTTGCCTCTCGTTTTCCTCTCCCCCACTTCTAAAATGATTTTCGAAAAGATTCGCTTTTTCTTCGCCTCTCTTTCGTTCATCTTTTCCGCTTGCTCGTTTGTCGCCACCATGTCTGAAATTGGGGAGGTTATTGTTGAAAAGGATAGTAGTAATGATGGGGGAAACCTTGATGCTTTTGCTAATTCTAATCCTCATGAAGAATCTACTATCTTGCACACAAAGAAATTCCGAATAGGTAGCGGAAATATTATTGGAAAGGGGGTTATTCAAGATTTCTTTACTTGTGCCAGTGCACTCCCCACTATGGGTGGATCTATACTCCATAAAACTAGTAGCCTTGCGGATGCTCTATCTTTGCTTGTTGCTGAACTTGAAAGACAATTTGTTCACATGCATCCATCCATACAAAGGATTTTTCTAGAGTTTTCTAATATTGAGCATTCTTCTGTTAAGCGCGCCGCCACTATATTCCTAGCTCATGAGTTTAGATTTATTATGAAAGAAGCTAGTGAAATTTTCTCTCATTATAAAGTAGATGGTGGTCGCCCTCCCATAGAGGGAATTCTCTTTAATCAAGAGGATATAATGAGTTTACGGTCTTTTGATCATGTTGCTTATAACGAAAATTTAAGAAAGAGGGTTCCTACCGATGTTTTAGTGAATAAGATTTATGAGCTTAATGATGATTTTGCTATTCAAAATAACGGATTGGGTTTCTCTCTTGGACACAAGCTCATGACTTTTTGCCAAAAAATTGCTTATAATGATGAGTTGGTCATACAATATGAAGGGCCGAAGGAGGAACCAATTCCTCCCGAGATCGATCTTGGGGATTCTTATCCCATTAAATTTAGCCCTTTTGACTACTTTTGCTTGCCTCAAAGAAATCTTGCTGCTGAAGGAAGAGAGTATGAGATGAGTTTTCGAGTCTTGCCTTATCATTATTACGATAATACTTAGATCTATTCGTGTTTTTATGCCTAGCTAGGGGCGTTAAACAATAACGCTTGTTGGGAGGCAACCCAATTTTATTTTTGTTCTTGCTTTTTAGGTCCTGTTTTGCAATAAATATTTCATATAGCCTCTAGTTCCATGTGGTTTTGTGTTTTAGTTAGTGTTTGTGCCAAGTAAGACCTATGGGATAGCCTACGATGATAGTTAATTTGACCTTGCTGAAAAACAGAAATTTCTGCGCTCACGAAAACAATTCTTATTTTTAGCTGGAGAGTGATTTTTAGTTGATTCTTTTTTGCAGAAGATTAATAGAAAAATTATATAGGATTTCCTATTTTCTCAGGATTTTTAGAGTTACAGAAGTATTCGAAATATTCAGATTGCTACAGACTGTTCTGTTTTTGACAGATTCTGTTTTTCGCGTGTTGTTTACTTATTTTGATGCATCTATGGCTAGTATCGGGGGGTATAACCCATGAAAAAGTGGGAATACAGTATATATTACACCAATATAAATAAATAATGATTTCACAACAGTACTAAAAGTGGTGATTTATTTTCTTATACTAACGGAGCTTACGAGATTTTCTGTTGGAGTTTTGTGTTGTGAAGTTTTCAAGTTTTGGGTAAGGATTTGATGGAACTATGGAATAAGGAGTGGCAAGAATCTAAGCTTGGGGATTCCCAAGGCACCCCCATGGTAATATTCAAGGATGTCAAAAAGCTTAAGCTTGGGGATGCCCCAGGAAGGCACCCCCTCTTTCGTCTTCGTCTATCGGTAACTTTATTTGAGGCTATATTTTTTTCACCACATGATACGTGTTTTGCTTGGAGCGTATTGTATGAATTGAGTCTTTGCTTTTTAGTTTGCCACAATCATACTTTCTGTACACACCTGTGGAGAGAGACACGCATGAATCGTGATTTATTAGAATGCTCAATGTGCTTCACTTATATCTTTTGAGCTAGGCAAATTTGCTCTAGTGCTTCACTTATATCTTTTTAGAGCACGGCAGTGGTTTTTTATTTTATAGAAATAGATGAACTCTCGTACTTCACTTATATTATTTTGAGAGTCTTTAAAACAGCATGGTAATTTGCTTTGGTTATAAAATTAGTCCTAATATGATAGGCATTCAAGAGGGATATAATAAAAACTTTCATATGAAGTGCATTGAATACTATGAGAAGTTTGATTCCTTATGATTGTTTTGAGATATGAAGATGGTGATATTAGAGTCATGCTAGTAATTAGTTGTGAATTTGAGAAATACTTGTGTTAAAGTTTGTGAGTGCCGTAGCATGCACGTATGGTAAACCGTTATGTGATGAAGTCGGAGCATGATTTATTTTTTGATTGTCTTCCTTATGAGTGGCGGTCGGGGACGAGCGATGGTCTTTTCCTACCAATATATCCCCCTTGGAGCATGCACGTAGTACTTTGTTTCGATGACTAATTTTTTTTTTCAATAAGTATGTGAGTTTTTATGACTAATGTTGAGTCCATGGATTATACGCACTCTCACCTTTCCGCCATTGATAGCCTCTCTAGTACCGCACAACTTTCACCGGTACCATAAACCCACTACATATCCTTCCTCAAAATAGCCACCATACCTACCTATTATGGAATTTCCATAGCCATTCCGAGATATATTGCCATGCAACTTTCCACCGTTCCGTCTATTATGATGCGCTCCATCATTGTCATATTGCTTTGCATGATCATGTAGTTGACATCATATTTGTGGCGAAGCCACGACTCCTCATTTTTTATACATGTCACTCTTGATTCATTGCACATCCCGGTACACCGCCGGTGGCATTCACATAGAGTCATATTTTTTTCTAAGTATCGAGTTTTAATTATTGAGTTGTAAGTAAATAAAAGTGTGATGATCCTCATTATTAGAGCATTGTCCTATGTGAGGAAAGGATGATGGAGACTATGATTCCCCCACAAGTCGGGATGAGACTCCGGACGAAAAACTAAAAAAAAAGAAAAGAAAAAGAGGCAAAAAATGAGAGAAGGCCCAAATAAAAAAATGAGAGAAAAAGAGACAAGGGACAATGTTACTATCCTTTTTGCCACACTTGTGCTTCAAAGTAGCACCATGATCTTCATGATAGAGAGTCTCCTATGATATCACTTTTATATACTAGTGGGAATTTTTCATTATAGAACTTGGCTTGTATATTCCAATGATGGGCTTCCTCAAATTGCCCTAGGTCTTCGTGAGCAAGCGAGTTGGATGCACACCCACTTAGTTTCTTTTTTTTGAGCTTTCGTAAACTTATAGCTCTAGTGCATCCTTTGCATGGAAATCCCTACTCACTCACATTGATATCTATTAATGGGCTTCTCCATAGCCCGTTGATACGCCTAGTTGATGTGAGACTATCTCCTTCTTTTTTGTCTTCTCCACAACCACCGTCTATTCCACCTATAGTGCTATGTCCATGGCTCACGCTCATGTATTGCATGAAAGTTGAAAAAGTTTGAGAACGTCAAAAGTATGAAACAATTGCTTGGCTTGTCATCGGGGTTTGTGCATGATTTAAATATTTTGTGTGATGAAGATGGAGCATAGCCAGACTATACGATTTTGTAGGGATAAGCTTTCTTTGGCCATGTTATTTTGAGAAGACATAATTATTTTGTTAGTGTGCTTGAAGTATTATTGTTTTTATGTCAATATTAAACTTTTGTTTCGAATCATACGTGATACGTCTCCAATGTATCTAAAAATTTTGATTGCTCCATGCTATTATATATTCTGTTTTGGATGTTTAATGGGCTTTATTATACACTTTTATATTATTTTTGGGACTAACCTATTAACCCAAGGCCCAGTGCAAATTGCTGTTTTTTTTGCCTATTTCAGTGTTCCGCAAAAAAGGAATATCAAACGGAGTCCAAACGGAATGAAACCTTCGGGAGCGTGATTTTTGGAACAAACATGATCCAGAGGACTTGGAGTGGACGTCAAGAAACAATCAAGGAGGCCACGAGGCAGGGAGGCATGCCTGCCCCCTGGGCGCGCCCCACCCTCGTGGGCCCCTCGTGGCTCCACCGACCTACATCTTCCTCCTATATATACCTACTAAAAGAACATGCGGTGCCCCCATGTTTGGTTTTGGTAATTGATGACAATCTCTATGGACTAATGGTTGCCTTGAGTTATATTTGAAGGATTTGTCCATAGGCTTTTCTTGGAGTCCATTTGTTGGTTTCAAGGAGAGTTTTTGATGACCAAGGTGCTATTAAGGAATTATCCAAAGATTGGTCTTGTGAGTGTTGAGCTTATTGCAAGCATGTCTTGAAGAAGAAGATTGTGTGATCATTCATGTTTACCTTCAAGACATCATACAAATGAAGAGAGTTGGAAAGAGTTAAGGTTGATCAAGGCTAAGCCAAGAGTGAATCAAGTTGATCAAAACATAAAGCGTACAAGATGTACCGAGGGATCAAGTGATCCCATGGTATGGTAAGCATTGTCCATTACGCTTTGTGCACTAACCCATGGTATTCGTGAGAGTTCTTTGTGGGGTTAGGTTGCGGTGTGCAAGTTCAAGTGGAGCAACACGAAGAGATCAAATGCTTGAAGCTTGCCGTCCATTGTGGTGACAATGGATTTGTGAAGATGTGCCGGAGAGTGGCTCACCCATAGTGGAGTATGGGGGAGCAATCCACTAGTCTTCACCGAGCCAACGCAATCAAGAAAGGTGGTCCAACTTGAGGGCGTCAAGATCGTCATCATCCAGCTCAAGTGGACTATGCGCAAGGCAAAGGTTTGCCCTTGATAGGTTTTCTATTTTACCGGTCTCATGGTAGTTGTGGGAGACCGGGTTATAGGATCGATTGCCGTACTATCAAGGGGGGCTCTCGATGAGTAGCTTGATCGTATCGTTCGTAGAGAGATCAAACCATTGCATCCTTGCATTATCTTTTTGGGTTCTTGTTTGGTTCTTCTCCTTGTGAGATTTGGAGCTTATGGTCATTTTTATGACAAGCTCGAGTTCATCGAAAACGGAGTTCACATGCATCTTCTATGATGTTTTCGATGTTGGAGGTTATGCCGGTTCTTCTCGGTTGGAGGTTTCACTCCTCCATTTGTTAGGTATACCTCCCCTGTCGCTGTTTTGATGCTACTCGTCGTCTTGTATCCAACAAGCTTGAGTTTGCTCAATTCGGAGCTCATTTGCAGAAGTTTTGGCAGTTCCGGTTTTCCTTGGAGTATACTTGTTTTCGTGGAAGTGGCATAAGGATGGCACCAGCGGTAGTACCGCTGGGCCGGAGCGGCAGTACCGCGTATCGCCACAAGCGGTAGTACCGCTGCCCCACAGCGGTAGTACCGCCCATGGCCATAAGCGGTAGTACGGCTCCGGTTCCGTGCTGGTACCGCCTCGACTCGAGACGTGGTTTTCTCGTGTCGGGTTCAGCGGCAGTAGGAGCGGTAGTACCGCTCATGTGTGGTAGTACCGCGGCTACCACCGCCCCTAGTGCCACTCAATGGCCCTCCTCTCTGTTCCTTCTCCCTGTGCTCGTGGTAGGCATTGTGCGCGGTCCCAGCGGTGGTACCGCTGGGCCAAGCGGCAGTACCGCTGCGGCCAACGGTAGTACAGCTGGGTCCAGCGGTAGTGCCGCTCATACGGCTCTGCCTCGCCCTCTGTTTTGCTCCGCTCTCTGTGTTCTACCGCCCGGGCGGTAGTACCGCTCCCCTGAGCAGTAGTACCGCTCGTGCGCGGACTGAGCACTTAACGGTTGGATTCGGGAGCCCCTATAAAAGGGGGTCTTCTTCCCCATTCAACCTTATCCTTTTGAGCTCGTGTTCTTCCCCCATTGTTGACCTTCTTTGAGCTTGCTAACTCTCAATCCCTTCATGGATTCTTGCTAGTTTTTTAGGGAAAAGAGAGAGGAGATCTAGATCCACATTTCCACCAATCACTTGCTCCTCTATGTGAGGGGAACCCATTGGATCTAGATCTTGGAGTTCTTGGTGTTCTCCTTCTTGTTCTTCCTCTCTTTTGCCTCCCTAGCATTAGTTGCTTCGGTGGGATTTGAGAGAGAAGGACTTGGGCACTCCGTGTGCCCTTGCCATTGCATTTGTGCATCGGTTTGAGTTCTCCACGGTGATACGTGGAAGTTACAAGTTGAGAAGCTTATTACTCTTGGGTACTTGGTACCCTTGAGCTTGTTCCTCTTGGGTGCTTGGGCGCCCTAGACGGTTGGTGGTGTTCAGAGCTCAATCATTGTGGTGCAAAGCTCCGGGCAAGCGTCGGGGTCTCCAATTAGGTTGTGGAGATCGCCCCGAGCAATTTGACGGGTACCGGTGACCGCCCCCAAGGGTTGCCAAAGTGTACGGGTTCGGTGACCGCCCCCAAGGGTTGCCATTTGTATGGGTTCGGTGACCTCCCCCAAGGGTTGCCATTTGTACGGGTTCGGTGACCGCCCTCAAGGGTCCCTTAGTGGAATCACGGCATCTTGCATTGTGCGAGGGCATGAGGAGATTACGGTGGCCCTAGTGGCTTCTTGGGGAGCATTGTGCCTCCACACCGCTCCAAACGGAGATTAGCATCCGCAAGGGTGTGAACTTCGGAATACATCGTCGTCTCCGCGTGCCTCGGTTATCTCTTACCCGAGCTCTTTACTTATGCACTTTACTTTGTGATAGCCATATTGTTTCTTGTCATATATCTTGCTATCACCTAGTAGTTTGTCTTGCTTAGCATAAGTTGTTGGTGCACATAGGTGAGCCTAGTTGTTGTAGGTTTTGTGCTTGACAAATTAACCACTAGGTTTATTCCGCATTTGTTCAAGCCTAAACCGTAATTATTTTAAAGCGCCTATTCACCCCCCCCCTCTAGGCGACATCCTTGATCTTTCAATTGGTATCAGAGTCTCGTCTCTCTTTGTTAGGCTTAACCGCCTAGAGAGTAAAGATGTCGACTAGGGGATTAGGATTCTCTGACACTCTTAGTTTCGATGGCACAAATTTTGATGTTTGGGTAATTCACATGCTTAATCTCTTTAGGGTCATGGACCCAAATTTAGAGCGAATTGTAGATATGGGTTTTTCTCCTCCAAGGGATCTCCAAAGATTATCTTTAGAGGATGATAAAAACTCCTATCTCAATGCTCAAGCTTCTAATGTGCTTTTCGATGCTTTGAGCAATGTAGTTATATTTCAACTCATGCCGTTCCGGGATGCTCATGAGTTGTGGACGAAGCTTCAAGATAAATATGGCGTGTCCAAGATTTGTGGGGATGATTGTTCTCCCTCCACCTCCGGTCGTATAGTCTTCTCAACTTCGTCTACTTCACCTACATGTGGTTTGCCACAAGGTAATGATATGGTGAGTAGTGTTGGTCACTGCAATGATGATAGTATGCTTATTGTGGATGATCCTTCATCACTATATTATTGCAATGCTCCTTCTTTGGGCTTTGACACTTCGAGCACTCCAAATGTTTCACATGCTTGTGTTGATAGTCCTTGCATATCATGTAGAAATTTCTTGACTAAATCTCATGATGATATGCTTGCTATGTCTTGTTGCCATGATAAAAATGCATCTATTTCCTCGAATTGTTGTGCTAACAATGTAGAGGAAACCGAACACTCCATGGAACAAGATGTGGTGTTTAATGGTGCCTCAAGGGATCCTACATCATCATCTATTGTTTTTTTCCTTATGGCTAAGGCGTCAAAGGTATCTTCTACTTTGTACCCCAATATGTTTCTTGGTGATGATGTTGATGCTAATGATGATGAGGATAATGATGAAGAGAATGATAATGTTGCCTCCTTAAAAACTAAGGGGGAAATGATTTTTAAAGCTCTTCATAAAAATAAAATTGCTCGTTCCAACTTCATGGAAATAATGTCCATTGCCATTGATGGCAAGAAATACATTGAGGAGTTGGAATCTCACCTAGAGGAGCATGAGGTCACCATTGAGAAAATGGAAGCTCATGAGCGTGATTACGCAAACGAGATCGCGGAGCTATCTCAAGCTCTTGAACATGAACAAACCACCTCCGAATCTCTTGAGGAGACTTTTGCTCTAGAATTATCTAGAGTGAGGGAATCTCATGATAGAGCTCTCGAGGTGGCCAATGATTTCAAAACTAAAAATGCTAAGCTTGAAGTTTCTCATGCTAGACTCCTTGAGGATTTTGAGACCTCGAAAATGGCTCAAGGGTCATCAAGGGTGAGCTCATCAAACTCACCGAGTCTCATGCCCAACTTGAAGCTTCTTATTTAAAAGAGCTTGCCAAGTTGTCCTCTCCTATTGTGGTAAATGATGATGCTTGTGCTACTAACTCTATTACTTGTGAAGCATCCATTTTGAAGGAGAATGTTAAGCTACGGGCTCAACTTGAGTTGCTATCTAGCAAATATGGGAAATTGGAAGAAAGTCATGAAAAGCTCTCAAACTCTCATGATGATCTTCTAGTATCCCATAATGTGCTAAAGATAGCTCATGAGGCCATGCTTGCTAAGGTAACATCTAGTGAGCCTCATGTGGATACTAGCACTACTTCTAGTCAAAGTGCTATATTGCCATGTGCTAGTCCTTGTAATTCATCTACTCACAATGTTGGTACATCTTGTGATGAATTGCTTTCCTTGCCTTGTTGCTCTAACGATGAAGCTTATACTTCCTCTAGTACTTGTGTTGAGACTAACCATGTAGAGGAAATCAAAGAGCTCAAGGCCCAAGTCACTTCTTTGAAGAAAGACTTGGAAAAGTGTCATGAAGGGAAGGCCACACTCAACAATATCTTGAGTGTGCAAAAATCCCCCAATGACAAAGGTGGACTTGGATTCAACTCCAATAAGAAGAAGAAGTCCAAGAGCAACAAGAAGAAGGGCCAAGAACAAGTCAAGAATTCGGCCAAGATTATTTGCTTCAAGTGCAAAATTGAAGGGCATCATGTTAGATCTTGCCCATTGAAGAAGAAGGCCATTAGTGATAAGCAACAAGGGAAGCGGCCACAAGTTCACTCTCATTCTCAACCTCAAGTTGAAGAAAGGCATCTTCCCAAGAAAACTCAAGCTAATGCTTCTCAAGTTGATAAATCAAGTGAGAAGAAAGTAAAGAGTAGGCGTTGCTACCTATGTCGTGAAAAAGGTCACGTCGCTTCTTCATGCACAAATGGGACCTTATCCAATCCAATTATCATTGATGATGTCTATTCTCTTGGGAAGGATAAGGTTGGCAATGTGTTTGCCAAGTTTATTAGTACTCAAAGTGGTTTGAAGCAAAGAACCATTTGGGTAGGCAAACCTATTGTGACTAACCTCTTAGGACCCAACTTGGTGTTTAGTAATAAATAATCCATCTAGCTTCTGTTTAGATGTGTTTTTGTGCTTTAATTAGTGTTTGTGCCAAGTAGAACCTTTGGGAAGACATGGGTGAAGTCTTTTTGATCTTGCTGAAAAAACAGAAACTTTAGCGCTCACGAGATTGGCTTCAACTTTTTACTGGAGAGTGATATTTAGTTGATTATATTTTCAGATGATTAATAGATAAATTCCTCACGTCCAGCAATTTATTTTAGAATTTTTGGAGTTCCAGAAGTTTGCGTTAGATACAGATTACTACAGACTGTTCTGTTTTTGACAGATTCTATTTTTCGTGTGTTGTTTGCTTATTTTGATGAATCTATGGCTAGTATCGGAGGTTATGGACCATAGAGAAGTTGGAATACAGTAGGTTTAACACCAATATAAATAAAGAATGAGTTCATTACAGTACCTTGAAGTGGTGTTTTGTTTCCTTTCGCTAACGGAGCTCACGAGATTTTCTGTTAAGTTTTGTGTTGTGAAGTTTTCAAGTTTTGGGTAAAGATTTGATGGATTATGGAACAAGGAGTGGCAAGAGACTAAGCTTGAGAATGCCCAGGGCACCCCAAGGTAATATCCAAGGACAACCAAAAAGCCTAAGCTTGGGGATGCCCCGGAAGGCATCCCCTCTTTTGTCTTCGTCCATCGGTAACTTTACTTAGCTTGGAGCTATATTTTTATTCACCACATGATATGTGTTTGCTTGGACCGTCTTGGATGATTTGAGTCTTTGATTTTTAGTTCACCACAATCATCCTTGCTGTACACACCTTTTGAGAGAGACACACATTATTCGGAATTTATTAGAATACTCTATGCGCTTCACTTATATCTTTTGAGCTAAACAATTTTACTCTAGTACTTCACTTATATTTTTTAGAGCATGGCGGTGGTTTTATTTAATAGAAATAATTGATCTCTCATTATTCACTTATATTATTTTGAGAGTCCTTTAGAACAGCATGGTAATTTGCTTTGGTTATAAAATTAGTCCTAATATGATAGGCATCCAAGATAAAAACTTTAAAGTGCATTGAATACTAAGAGAAGTCTGATACTTGATGTTTGTTTTGAGATATGGAGATAGTGATATTAAAGTTGTGCTAGTTGAGTAGTTGTGAATTTGAGAAATACTTGTGTTGAAGTTTTCAAGTCCCGTAGCATGCACGTATGGTAAACGTTGTGTAACAAATTTGAAACACGAGGTGTTCTTTGATTGTAATCCTTATGAGTGGCGGTCGGGGACGAGCGATGGTCTTTTCCTACCAATCTATCTCCCTAGGAGCCTGCGCGTAGTGCTTGGTTTTTGATGACTTGTAGATTTTTGCAATAAGTACGTGATTTCTTTACGACTAATGTTGAGTCCATGGATTATACGCACTCTCAACCTTCCATCATTGCTAGCCTCTTCGGTACCGTGCATTACCCTTTCTCACCTTGAGAGTTGGTGCAAACTTCGCCGGTGCATCCAAATCCCGTGATACGATACACTCTATCACACATAAACCTCCTTATATCTTCCTCAAAACAGCCACCATACCTACCTATTATGGCATTTCCATAGCCATTCCAAGATATATTGCCATGCAACTTTCCACCGTTCCCTTTATTATGACACGCTTCATCATTGTCATATTGCCTTGCATGATCATGTAGTTGACATCGTATTTGTGGCAAAGCCACCATGCATATTATTTCATACATGTCACTCTTGATTCATTGCCCATCCCGGTACACCGCCGGAGGCATTCATATAGAGTCATACTTTGTTCTAAGTATCGAGTTGTAATCATTGAGTTGTAAATAAATAGAAGTGTGATGATCATCATTAATAGAGCATTGTCCCAAAAAAAAGAGAAAGGCCAAAAAAATAAAGGTCCAAAAAAAGAAAAATAAAAAAAAAGAGAAAAGAGAGAAATAAAAAGGGACAATGCTACTATCCTTTTTCCACACTTGTGCTTCAAAGTAGCACCATGATCTTTATGATAGAGAGTCTCTTGTTTTGTCACATTCATATACTAGTGGGAATTTTTCATTATAGAACTTGGCTTGTATATTCCAACAATGGGCTTCCTCAAATGCCCTACTCCCTCCGTCCGCGAATAAGTGTACTTCTAGCTTTTGTCCTAGGTCAAAGTTTTAAAACTTTGACCAACTTTATAGGAAAAAGTACTAGCATTTATGACACTAAATTAATATCACTAGATCTATTTTGAAATGTATTTTCATAATATACCAATTTGATGTCATATATGTTATTACTTTTTTGTATATAGTTGGTCAAAATTTCAAAACTTTGACTTAAGACAAAAGCTAGAAGTACGCTTATTCACGGACGGGGGGAGTAGGTCTTAGTGAGCAAGCAAGTTGGATGCACACCCACTTAGTTTCTTTTGTTGAGCTTTCCTACATTTATAGCTCCAGTGCATCTGTTGCATGGCAATCCCTACTCCTTGCATTGACATCAATTGATGGGCATCTTCCTAGCCCGTTGATTAGCCGCGTCAATGTGAGACTTTCTCCTTTTTTGTCTTCTCCACACAACCCCCATCATTATATTCTACTCCACCCATAGTGCTATATCCATGGCTCACGCTCATGTATTGCGTGAAAGTTGAAAAAAGTTTGAGATTACTAAAGTATGAAACAATTGCTTGGCTTGTCATCGGGGTTGTGCAAGATGAGAGCATCTTGTGTGACGAAAATGAAGCATGGCCAAACTATATGATTTTGTAGGGATGAGCTTTCTTTGGCTATGTTATTTTGAGAATACATAATTGCTTGGTTAGTACGCTTGAAGTATTATTTTTTTATGTCAATATTAAACTTTTATCTTGAATCTTTCAGATCTGAACATTCATGCCTGCTACCTCTTGAGGACTGCGTTGGTTTTCCCTTGAAGAGGAAAGGGTGATGCAGCAAAGTAGCGTAAGTATTTCCCTCAGTTTTTGAGAACCAAGGTATCAATCCAGTAGGAGGCCACGCACGAGTCCCTCGCACCTACACAAACAAATAAATCCTCGCAACCAACGCAATAAAGGGGTTGTCAACCCCTTCACGGTCACCTACGAGAGTGAGATCTGATAGATATGATAAGATAATATTTTTGGTATTTTTATGATAAAGATGCAAAGTAAACAAAGCAAAATAAAGACGATGCTAGAAATAACTTGTTGACGGGAGATTAATATGATGGAAAATAGACCCGGGGGCCATAGGTTTCACTAGTGGCTTCTCTCAAGAGCATAAGTATTACGGTGGGTGAACAAATTACTATTGAGCAATTGACAGATTGAGCATAGTTATGAGAATATCTAGGTATGATCATGTATATAGGCATCACGTCCAAGACAAGTAGACCGACTCCTGCCTGCATCTACTACTATTACTCCACACATCGACCGCTATCCAGCATGCATCTAGAGTATTAAGTTCAAAAGAACAGAGTAACGCTTTAAGTAAGATGACATAATGTAGAGGGATAAACTCATGCAATATGATATAAACCCCATCTTGCTATCCTCGATGGCAACAATACAATACGTGCCTTGCTGCCCCTACTGTCACTGGGAAAGGACACCGCAAGATTGAATCCAAAGTTAAGCACTTCTCCCATTGCAAGAAAGATCAATCTAGTAGGCCAAACCAAACTGATAATTCTAAGAGACTTGCAAAGATAACAAATCATACATAAAATAATTCAGAGAAGATTCAAATATTGTTCAGATAAACTTGATCATAAACCCACAATTCATCGGTCTCAACAAACACACCACAAAATAAGATTACATCGAATAGATCTCCACAAGAGAGGGGGAGAACATTGTATTGAGATCCAAAAAGAGAGAAGAAGCCATCTAGCTAATAACTATGGACCCGAAGGTCTGAGGTAAACTACTCACACATCATCGGAGAGGCTATGGTGTTGATGTAGAAGCCCTCCATGATCGATGCCCCCTCCGGCGGAGCTCCGGAAAAGGCCCCAAGATGGGATCTCACGGGTACAGAAGCTTGCGGCGGTGGAATTAGGTTTTTGGCTCCGTATCTGGTAGTTTGGGGGTACGTAGGTATATATAGGAGGAAGAAGTACGTCGGTGGAGCAACGTGGGGCCCACGAGGGTGGAGGGCGCGCCCCCTTACCTCGTGCCCTCCTGGTTGATGTCTTGACGTAGGGTCCAAGTCCTCTGGATCACGTTTGTTCCGAAAATCACGTTCCCGAAGGTTTCATTCCGTTTGGACTCCGTTTGATATTCTTTTTCTGCGAAACTATGAAATAGGCAAAAAACAACAATTCTGGGTTGGGCCTCCTGTTAATAGGTTAGTCCCAAAAATAATATAAAAGTGTATAATAAGGCCCATTAATGTCCAAAACAGAATATAATATAGCATGGAACAATAAAAAATTATAGATACGTTGGAGACGTATCAATGCCACAATAAAGAAAATTACATTGAAGAATATGCTAAGTAGCATTCCACATCAAATATTCTATTTTTATCATTTACCTACTCGAGGACGAGCAAGAATTAAGCTTGGGGATGCTTGATACGTCTCCAACGTATCTATAATATTTGATTGCTCCATGCTATTATATATTCTGTTTTGGATGTTTAATGGGATTTATTATACACTTTTATATTATTTTTGGGACTAACCTATTAACCCAAGGCCTAGTGCAAATTGCTGTTTTTTTTGCCTATTTTAGTGTTTCGCGGAAAAAGAATATCAAACGGAGTCCAAACGGAATGAAACCTTCGGGAGCGTGATTGTTGGATCAAACGTGATCCTGAGGACTTGGAGTGGACGTCAAGAAACAACCGAGGAGGCCACGAGGCAGGGAGGCGCGCCCCCACCCTCGTGGGCCCCTCGTGGCTCCACCGACCTACTTCTTCCTCCTATATATACCTACGTACCCTGAAACCATCCAGGAGCACCACGAAACCCTATTTCCACCGCCGCAACCTTCTGTACCTGTGAGATCCCATCTTGGGGCCTTTTCCGGCGCTTCGCCGGAGGGGGAATCGATCACGGAGGGCTTCTACATCAACACCATAGCCTCTCCGATGATGTGTGAGTAGTTTACCACAGACCTTCGGGTCCATAGTTATTAGCTAGATGGCTTCTTCTCTCTCTTTGGATCTCAATACAAAGTTATCCTCGATCTTCTTGGAGATCTATTCGATGTAACTCTTTTTGCGGTGTGTTTGTCGAGATCCGATGAATTGTGGGTTTATGATCAAGATTATCTATGAACAATATTTGAATCTTCCTGAATTCTTTTATGTATGATTGGTTATCTTCGCAAGTCTCTTCAAATTTTCAGTTTGGTTTGGCCTACTAGATTGATCTTTCTTGCAATGGGAGAAGTGCTTAGCTTTGGGTTCAATCTTGTGTTGCTCGATCCCAGTGACAGTAGGGGAAACGACACGTATTGTATTGTTGCCATCGAGGATAAAAAGATGGGGTTTATATCAATTGCTTGATTTTATCCCTCTACATCATGTCATCTTACCTAATGCGTTACTCTATTCTTATGAACTTAATACTCTAGATGCATGCTGGATAGCGGTCGATGTGTGGAGTAATAGTAGTAGATGCAGGAAGGAGTCGGTCTACTTGTTGCGGACGTGATGCCTATATACATGATCATGCCTAGATATTCTCATAACTATGCTCAATTCTATCAATTGCTCGACAGTAATTTGTTCACCCACCGCAATACTTATGCTATCTTGAGAGAAGCCACTAGTGAAACCTATGGCCCCCGGGTCTATTTTCCATCGTATTAATCTTCCCTCAACTAGCTATTTCTTTCGCCTTTTATTTTGCAATCTTTACTTTCAATCTTTATCATAAAAATACCAAAAATATTATCTTATCATCTCTATCAGATCTCACTTTTGCAAGTGGCCGTGAAGGGATTGACATCCCCATTATCGCGTTGGTTGCAAGGTTCTTATTTGTTTGTGTAGGTACGAGGGACTTGCGTGTGGCCTCCTACTGGATTGATACCTTGGTTCTCAAAAACTGAGGGAAATACTTACGCTACTTTGCTGCATCACCCTTTCCTCTTCAAGGGAAAACCAATGCATGCTCAAGAGGTAGCAAGAAGGATTTCTGGCGCCGTTGCCGAGGAGGCTTACACCAAGTCAAGTCAAGATTTGATCTTGTGGGCCCCTCATAGACCCCCTGACCTAGATCTTCCTCCTATATATACTCTTATACCCCAAAAACATCCAGGGGGGCCACGAAACCACTTTTCCACTGCCGCAACCTTCTGTACCCGTGAGATCCCATCTTGGGGCCTTTTCCGGCATCCTGCCGGAGGGGGATGCGATCACGGAGGGCTACTACATCAAACACCATTGCCTCTCCGATGAAGCTAGTTTACTTCAGACCTACGGGTCCGTAGCTAGTAGCAAGATGACTTCTTCTCTCTCTTTGATTCTCAATACAAAGTTCTCCTCAATGTTCTTCCAGATATATTCGATGTAATACTCTTTTGCGGTGTGTTTGCCGAGATCCGATGAATTGTGGATTTATGATAAGCTTATCTATGAATATTATTTGAATCTTCTCTGAATTCTTATATGCATGATTTGATATCTTTGCAAGTCTCTTCGAACTATCGATTTGGTTTGGCCAACTAGATTGGTTTTTCTTGCAATGGGAGAAGTGCTTAGCTTTGGGTTCAATCTTGCGGTGTCCTTTCCCAGTGATAGTAGGGCAGAAAGGCACATATTGTATTGTCATCATCAAGGATGAAAAGATGGGGTTTTCATCATATTGCTTGAGTTAATTCCTCTACATCATGTCATCTTGCTTAATGCGTTATTCCGTTCTTTATGAACTTAATACTCTAGATGCATGATGGATAGCGGTCGATGTGTGGAGTAATAGTAGTAGATGCACTATCGTTTCGGTCTACTTGAGAGAGAAGTGATGCCTATATTCATGATCATTGCCTTAGATATCGACATAACTTTGTGCTTTTCTATCAATTGCTCGGCAGTAATTTGTTCACCCACCGTAATAAATTCTATCTGGAGAGAAGCCTCTAGTGAAACCTATGGCCCCCAGGTCTATTTTCCATCATATAAGTTTCCGATCTACAATTATAGTTTCCTATTTACTTTCTTTGCAATCTTTACTTTCCGTTCCATAAACCAAAAATACCAAAAATATTACTTTACCGTTTATCCATCTCTATCTGATCTCACTTTGTGAATAACCGAGAAGGTATTGACAACCCCTTTGTCACGTTGGTTGCAAGTTGGTGTTTCTTTGTGCAGGTATTCGGTGGCTTGTTCCGTTGTCTCCTACTGGATTGATACCTTGGTTGTGAAAACTGAGGGAAGTACTTACGCTACTTTGCTGCATCTCCCTTTCCTCTTCAAGGGAAAGACCAACGCAAGCTCAAGAGGTAGCAATGCACATGTCATGCATTGTGTGAGAGGACATGCCGCTGTGTGTCATGGTTGTCCATGCTTAGATAAAGAGCAGTACATTGTCAGTTTATGTACTGTAGAATTGGTAGCATGGGTGCTGAAACATCGGATGGGCTTTAGGCCCATCTAGCGATTTTTGAAAAATCTCTAAGGGCCCATGTGGGTTATATGGCACTAGGTGTAGTGGGAAGTTTAGTCCCACCCCGCTAGTGGAGAAGGGGTTGGACCTCTTTATAAGGGTTTCTCTTCTACATGCTATTGGTGTTGGGGATCGTTGCAGAAATTAAAAATTTTCTACGCATCACCAAGATCAATCTATGGAGAGACTAGCAACGAGAGAGAGGGGATTGCATCTTCATACCCTTGAAGATCGTGATGCGGAAGCGTTACAAGAACGCGGATGAAGGAGTTGTACTCGCAGCGATTCAGATCGCGATTGATTCCGA
Organism: Aegilops tauschii subsp. strangulata; assembly: GCF_002575655.3. Lineage (NCBI taxonomy): Eukaryota > Viridiplantae > Streptophyta > Magnoliopsida > Poales > Poaceae > Aegilops > Aegilops tauschii. The sequence goes on from NC_053039.3 coordinate 54,422,947, forward strand.
TCTAAGCGCCGAACAACGACGCCTCCGCGTTCAACACACGTACAGCCCGGGGACGTCTCCTCCTTCTTGATCCAGCAAGGGGGAAGGAGAAGTTGGGGAAGAGCTCCGGCAGCACGACGGCGTGGTGGTGGAGCTTGCAGTTCTCCAGCAGGGCTTCGCCAAGCACTACGGAGGAGGTGTTGGAGAAGGAGAGGGCTGCGCCAGGGGAAGGGGTGCGCCTGCCCTCTCTCTCCCTCACTATATATAGGGGGAAGGGGGGAGGAGGAGGCGCCCTAGGGTTTCCCTAGGGGAGGGGCGGTGGCCATAGGGGAAACCCTAGATGGGTTTGGGCGCCCCCCCCCCCCTAGGAAACTTGCCCCCCAAGCCGGGAGGGGTGGCTGCCCTAGGGGAGGCGCCCCCACCTCTCCATGTTACGTGAGATGGGGTGGGAGGGGTGCACAGCCCCTTAGTGGGCTGATGTGCCCCCTCCCCTTGGCCCATAAGGCCCCCCAACGCTTGCCAGGGCCTTCGAAACCCCTTTCGGACACGCTGGTCGTCACCCGGTACCCCCGGAACAATTCCGGACTCCAATACCCTTCGTCCAATATATCGATCTTCACCTCCGGACCATTCCGGAGTTCCTCGTCATGTCCGGATCTCATCCGGGACTCCGAACAACCTTCGGTAACCACATACTATTTCCCATAACAACTCTAGCATCACCAAACCTTAAGTGTGTAGACCCTACGGGTTCGGGAACCATGCAGACATGACCGGCACATTCTCTGTCCAATAACCAACAACGGGATCTAGATACCCATATTGGCTCCCACATGTTCCATGATGATCTCATCGGATGAACCGCGATGTCGGGGATTCAATCAATCCCGTATTCAATTCCCTTTGTCTATCGGTATGTTACTTGCCCGAGATTCGATCGTCGGTATCCCCATACCTTGTTCAATCTCGTTATCGGCAAGTCTCTTTACTCGTTTCGTAACGAATGATCCCGTGCCTAACTCCTTAGTCACATTGAGCTCATTATGATGATGCATTACCGAGTGGGCCCAGAGATACCTCTCCGTCATACGGAGTGACAAATCCCAGTCTTGATTCGTGCCAACCCAACAGACACTTTCGAAGATACCTGTAGTGCACCTTTATAGTCACCCAGTTACGTTGTGACATTTGATGCACCCAAAGCACTCCTACGGTATCCGGGAGTTGCACAATCTCATGGTCTAAGGAAACGATACTTGACATTAGAAAAGCTCTAGCAAACGAACTACACGATCTTGTGCTATGCTTAGGATTGGGTCTAGTCCATCACATCATTCTCCTAATGATGTGATCCCGTTATCAACGACATCCAATGTCCATGGTCAGGAAACCACAACCATCTGTTGATCAACGAGCTTGTCAACTAGAGGCTCACTAGGGACATGTTGTGGTCTATGTATTCACACATGTATTACGGTTTCCAGTAAATACAATTATAGCATGAACAATAGCCAATTATCATGAACAAGGAAATATAATAATAACCATTTTATTATTGCCTCTAGGGCATATTTCCAACAATTGGAGCTTCACTATAAGGAAAATGCTTATAGGTAGACATTTAGTAGTAGCATTGGTTAAATACCCCACGCTACTGCTATTTAGCAGTAGTGCCGGACAGAACCAGCGCTGCAAGCGCACGTTAGCAGTAGCGCGTGATTTCCCGGCCAGCGCTGCTGTTAATGGGCCACACACTCGGCCCCTGTTGTAGCTTTAGCTATAGCGCTGGCCTTCCTCCCCCACCCTGCTGCTAAGCCCACCTTTGCTTCCTCCCCGCGCCGGCCCACGTGCCCCTCTCTCTCTCTCTCACTCACTCACACTCACACGCTCCGTCAATCCCCCGCTCCGGCCGCCGCCCCCGCGTCCTACGCCGGCCGCCCTCCCCCGTGCTGGCCCACCTCCCTCACCGGTCGCCCTCCTTCCTCCTCCTCCCTCCCTCCCTAGGTATAGTTATTAGAGAGCAGTTATTTTGAACCCTATCTAGTTGAAAAAATGTAGGTTATGATCGAACCCTAGCTAGGACAGATTAGGTAGTATGAACCCTAGTTAATTCGTATGAACCCTAGGTTTTTTAATTAGCTAGGTTTTTAAATTAGGACAAAAATTTAGCTAGGTTTTTAAATTAGGACAGAAATTTATCAAGGTTTTTAATTAGGTGTAGTTAATAGAATTTAGGTGTTTTAGGTGTATTTAACAGAATTCTAGGTGTTTTAGTTGTTTTAGGTGTAGTTAACAGAATTCTAGGTATTCTTTTAGTTAAAGCAATTGTTGTTATTTTTTTAGTTAAAGAATTTTTTTCCTGTTATATGCAAATTTGCAGTGGACATGTCATATTTTAAACATGTCACATTTTGGACATGTCATATTTTTCTGAGTGGCCTATGTTTTGCCAGAATGTCGATTCGTTTACGTTTTAGCAAATTTCAGGCGCTCGATATGTCCTTCTTTTAGCAAAGGTCATGCCGAATTTTGGTAAGTGTTTATTAATTTTGTTTCCGTAATTAAGCATTTGTTCTTGATGTCGACGATGCCTATCCCTCATCCTCGTCGTCGACTCGGCGGAGATGGCCTGCTTGATCAGAGGGGCCATGTCCAGGACTGGGCTCCGCTGGGCTGGTACTGGGAGGTGCTACCTTCCGGGGGGCGCAGCTTGGTGTGGAGCCAGCCCGTCGTTGACCCGAACCTTCTTTGGTGGCCGTCGCGTGGGCCAGTGATGGTGCAAAGGCTTGAGGACCCCGCGGAGGTGGTACGTCACCATGTCAGCGAGGAGGACGAGCACGTCCGTCGCTACATGGTTGCGTTGGAGGGCAGGTTCTCCAATACCTAGCAGGTTCTTCAAGGATCTCACTGGAGCTATGATCCTGTGATGGTTCCTTCTCTTTGGGTGTCCACCGCCCGCGCTGATACCCGTCGTTCGCTAGGGTTCTAGCTGTATTAGTGATGTTACATGTATTATACTATTCGAGATGTATTAGTGATAATATTCACGATGTACAGACGCAAGAGATGATTTAGTTTTTCTTATTGAATGCATACTAATTTGAATACTAATTTTTTTTATGATTTAGTTTGGCTTATTGAATGCACGTCTGTTTCAACTATGAACATAGGAAATGTCTGACGGCGATAGCGAAAGGGAATTCGGTATGTCCGAATACTGCAAAGACGGGTGCGGTCTGTGCAACAGGCCTCACCTAGAAGATGGTAGGAACTTAAGCATCGTGCTTGATGGGAACTTCGAAGTGGATACAGTAAGTCACAATGACAAGTCTTTTTTCATAATTAAGCATGACTTCTGCTTCTTTTGCTTCAACTTATAATTTTAATTTTTTTTACTATTCTACTAGCGTATCCCCTTCCATGCAAGAATTTATGTCTTGGATAAGATTGGTTTCAATAGTGTGGAACGTATGGAGGTAAAGAGAGTTCACTTGAGGACCGAGCATGGTTATACTTTTGCCGTAAAATTATACAATGCAGACACCTACACCTATTTTGAATGCAAAAATTGGAGAGCACTATGCAAGGCTTATGCATTTGAGCCTGATATGCTTATCACCTTTGATATTCGTCCGGAATATGAAATTGAAGGTAATATCGACATCTGGGTCGATGTGCAGACGCCTCCAGTTCTACCATTATGTGATTTTCTCAACCATATTTATTAAGTAATTTATATTATTCATTTAAAAATAGTTGACAACTAATTTCTATTGATAGCTTATTCCCATTCAAGCAAACATGTCCAGTGCTTGGTAGACAACACCTACTACTGTCCCGGGGCTGAACTAAACTGCGAGGAGATAGGTCATTATGTTTCATGTCTTGAGGATCTTGATACCGTCAAGACAGGTTATTTTCTTGGACTTCGAGATATTAGTACTGAAAATGTGCGACCACTAGTGTGCGTATTGAACTACAGTCACATCTATTTAGGAAAGATGGTAAGGTTTTTACAATTTGTCCTCAGTGCATCTTTTGTAAACATTATTTTTTAAGCTAAACTTCATTGCTAAGTATGTTACTACGATGTTTTTCAACAGGGACTCCCGATGAATGTTGTGCCTCATTAGATCGAGGCTAAAGGTCGCATGAGAATGGTTAGCTTACGGCCAAGACATCCTACATTGCACATGAGTGCATTCGAGATTTCTCGAAGCGAGCAAGTCTTAATAGTCAAAGACTGGAGCAAAATTATGAAGGATCGCAGAGAAGTATTAGGGGGCAGCAATCAGAAGCGCAGCGCACAATTAGGAGACAGGTTCATCTGCATGCTCCAATATGATGAAGCAGGAATGCTACACATGTTCTATGCTATTTTACCTGAGAGAGAGCAGCATGAGTGATTAGCTAGCTAGAATGAGTTTGAAGATGATGATGTGCTACACTATGACTAGCTATGATGATTAGACAATGTGGTAATGGCTATGATGATTATTAGCTAGTGTTGGTGGTAATTTTCCCTTGCTTGCAACTCCTATGCAGAATTAGAGGGTATGTTGATGCTACTACTAATCATTGTTGGTGAAGCAAATGCATCTGAATTTCCATCCGTGAACACTGCATTTGAATTTTATTTTATTTTATTTATAATTAGTTAGCTGTAGCGTGGGGTGGAAATGCAGCGCTACTAGTACAAATGATAGTAGTAGCGTGGGAGGAGAAAGCAGCGTTACTAGTACATAGAATATCTGTAGCGTGGGGTAGAAAACGCGCTACTGCTAAAATTTAGTTGTAGCGCCGTAGCAGTAGCGCGGGCACCCACGCTACTGGTATGCAAAAAAACCACGCTACTGGTAAGGTTTTTCCTAGTAGTGCTTGAGAAGAGAAGATGCCCTCGCGCACTCCTCCTCCGCCGCCCGCCTCACCACGCCACGTCATGACGCGCCGCACCGCGCCGCAGGTTGCGGGAAAGAGCCGAGCCGAGATCACACCTTTTCTGATGGGCCACGATCGGCTGTCACGGACTCGGACGTGGGTCGAGCCCACATCTCTCCACGTGGCTACACCTATATAAGTGTGAGGTGTATCCTAACCCTACCCGCCACGAACATATCAGATCTTCTCTACGCGCCCGCCCGCCGTCGTACCTTTGATGCTGCTGCCGCCGGTGACTTCATCCCGTCCGCCGCATACACAGTCGACGGGAGAGCAGGTCTCTGAAATCCCGCCCCCCCCCCCCCCGTTCCTATACGGGAGAGGGGCGAATAGGTTCTTGGGAAGCGACTACGCGACTGCTAGCCTCCAATACACTACGTCCTCTACGTCTGCGTCGTCTTAATCATCATTATGTCTCAGTCCGACGCCGACCGTCTCACCGCCGAGAAGCTCGAGGCTGACAAGAAGGTCGTCGAGGACGCTGCTGCCACCATCGTCGCGGCTTCTGCCTAGCCTACTAGAGGGTATAAAATGTTTGTCCCGCTCCTGTTTACTTTCGTATTAGCAGTACTAGCAGTATGTGTAGATGTGTCTACTCTTTGCGTAGTACGTGGTTGCTTAGATAAGAATCAGTATGTTGTTAATTCATTCAATGCCATGCTAGTAATTTATCTTGGGATTAAATTAGTCAAAAAATTGCCTCTTTACTCAACAATCCAAAAACCTATTATGTGTAGGAATTTTTCGGCAAGTGGCTTTGCCGTTGCACTGAAACCGGATAAGTTTACGGTGCGTACTTTAAGTATTGGCAGACTAAGACCACTTTATGGCTCACGGCTATGAACGTATTCTGGGTCGCTGGTGTGCCCACGGAAACGATTGCTCCTGAACAGGAGAAGGCGTTCAGGGACGCCACTGATGTCTACTACGCAACTTTATTCTTGTAGACTCGGGTTGGGCCTCCAAGCGCAGAGTTTTGTAGGACCGTAGCAGTTTTCCCTCAAGTGGATGACCTAAGGTTTATGAATCTGTGGGAGCCATAGGATGAATATGGTCTCTCTCAAATGACCCTGCAACCAAATACAAGAAATCTCTTGTGTCCCCAACACACCCAATACAATGGGAACTTGTATAGGTGCACTAGTTCGGCGAAGAGATGGTGATAAAAGTGTAATATTGATGGTAGAAATATATTTTTATAATCTGGATAAATAAAAACAGCAAGGTAGCAAATAGTAAATGGGCACAAAAACGGTATTCCAATGCTTGAAAATGAGGCCTAGGGTCCGTACTTTCACTAGTGCAACCTCTCAACAGTGCTAATATAATTGGATCACATAACCACCCCTCAAAGTGCAATGAAGAATCACTCCAAAGTTCTTATCTAGCGGAGAACATAAGAAGAAAGTGTTTGTAGCTATTCTTTCCGATCGATCTATCCAAGAGTTCGTACTAAAATAACACCAAGTTATTCTTTCGGATCGATCTATCAAGAGTTCGTACTAAGATAACACTAAGTTATTTTTTTCCGATCGATCTATCAAGAGTTCATACTAAAATAACACCAAAGCAAATTCAGATTCATAATACTCAATCCAACACAAAGAACCTCAAAGAGTGCCCCAAGATTTCTACCGGAGAAACAAAGACAAGAACGTGCATCAACCCCTATGCGTAGATTACCCCAATGTCACCTCGGGAACCCGCGAGTTGAATGCCAAAACATACATCGAGTGAATCAATATGATACCCCATTGTCACCACGAGTATTCATATGCAAGACATATATCAAGTGCTCTCAAATCCATAGAAGTATTCAATCCGATAACAACGAAATCTCAAAGGGAAAAACTCAATACGTCACAACAAGATAGAGAGGGGAAAACACCATATGATCCGACTATATTAACAAAGCACGCGATACATCAAGATCGTGACATCTCAAGAACACGAGAGAGAGAGAGAGCGAGAGATTAAACACATAGCTACTGGTACAAACCCTCAGCCCCGAGGGTGGACTACTCCCTCCTCATCGTGGTGGCCACCGGGATGATGAAGATGGCCACCGGAGATGATTCCCCCCTCTGGCAGGGTGCCGGAACGGGTCTAGATTGGTTTTCGGTGGCTATAGAGCCTTGTAGTGGCGGAACTTCTGATCTAGGTTAACCCCGAGGGTTTTTCGAATATTTGTGAATTTATAGGGTAAAGAGGGGGTGCGGGAGGCCACCGAGGTGGGCACAACCCACCTGGGTGCGCCTGGGCCCCCAGGCGCGCCCTGGTGGGTTGTGCCCCCCTCGGGGCACCCCCCAGGTGCTGCTCTGGCCCATCCTGGGTGTTCTGGTCCATAAAAATCTCCAAAAAGTTTCACGATGTAAAAAACAAGGAAAAAAGAGCAACTGGCAATGGGCACTGGGTCAATAGGTTAGTCCCAAAAAATAATATAAAGTTGCTATAAAATGATTGTAAAACATCCAAGAATGATAACAAAACAACGTGGAACAATAAAAAATTATAGATACGTTGGAGACGTATCGGCATCCCCAAGCTTAATTCCTGCTCGTCCTCGAGTAGGTAAATGATAAAAATAGAATTTTTGATGTGGAATGCTGCCTAACATGTCATCTCATGTTCTTTTCTTTATAGCATGGACATTTGGACTTTTATATTGTTCAAAGCAATAGTCTAGTTTTGACATGATAACTTAAATACTCAAGCATATCAACAAGCAACCATGTCTTTCAAAATATCAACGCTAAAATAAGTTATCCCTAGCCCATCATGCTCAATCATTGATCCATTCATGAAACACACTCGCATATTAGCTACACCCAATGCTCAAGTACGATCATAGTGCCTCCTAGTTGGTGCTTTATAAGAGAAGATGGAAACTCAAATTAAAAATAAAAATTGCATAAAGTAAAAGAAAGGCCCTTCGCAGAGGGGAGTAGGGATTTGTAGAGGTGCCAGAGCTCAAAGCGAAAATTGAGAGATAAAAACATTTTGAGAGGCATACTTATCCCACCAACGAAAACAACTTAGAGCTCCCAACACTTTCCATGCTAGATATATCATAGGCGGTTCCCAAACAAAAAATAAAGTTTATTCCTTTTTCCACCATACTTTCACTTTCCACGACTAACCGTATCCACGGGTTCCCTCCATACCAACACTTTCCAAGGAATTTATTATTTGACAACAAAAAGTAAATTCATTTTTCATTTCGGGAATGGGCATCCCTAATACCTTTGCCTTACTCTCGTGCAATGACAAGTGAATAAACACTCATCGTGAGAATAACACATCTAGCTTGGAAAATATTGGCCACCCCTCACCGCCTCGCAAGCGGTACGAGCACACAAAAGAGAAATTTATTTTGAAAATTAGAGATGGCACACACAAATTTGCTTAGAATGGAAAAATAATACCGCATATAGGAAGGTATAGTGGACTCATGTGGCAAAACTGGTTTAAAGGATTTTGGATGCACAAGTAGTGATCATACTTAGTGCAAAATGAAGGCTAGCAAAAGATTGAGAAGCGACCAACCAAGAAACGAATAATCTCATAAGCGAACATTGAGCATAATTAACATCGAATAATGCACCATAAGTAGGATGCAATTTCATTGCATAACTATTGACTTTCGTGCTTGCATAGGGAATCACAAACCTTAACACCAATATTCTTACTAAAGCATAATTACTCATCAACATGACTCACATATCACATCATCATATCTGAAAACTATTACAAGGAATCAAGTTTATTTTGTCCAATGATCTTCATGAAAGTTTTTATTATATCCTTCTTGGATATCTATCACTTTGGAACTAATTTTCATGTGTTGCTTTTGATAAGCTCAAGCAAATATAAGTGAAGATCATGAGCATAATATTTCTTTCTCTCAAATTAATTTAAGTGAAGCAAGAGAGAATTTCTTCAAAAATACTAAAGCACACCATGCTAAAAAATATATAAGTGAAGCACTAGAGCAATTCCATAGAAAAGAGCTTTATTGATGGGATGTGAGTGCCGCTTACTTAGCCTCCCTGGATTTCGATGTCGGTGTCGTCTTCACTGGGGTCCGAGTCGGTGTCGTCGATGATGATGTAGTTATCCGGGCAAGCGCATTCATCATCTTCTGCTTTTGGCACTGGATTTCCCATGAATACTCCAATCTTCTTCTCCAGGTCGTCATTCTTCCCTACTAGTGCGACGATTTCCTCCAAATAATCCTCGCGTGTAGCCTTGAGTTCTTCCTCCAGCTCCTTGATCTTCGTCAATGCCTTCTTCAGATCTATCTTGTCTGAGCACATCTGGTTCTCCTGGCGACGAATGTGTTGGTTTTGCTCCTGGATGAAAGCTGCAATTGATCCATCCTTCTTGGTGCTGATCATCTCCCATTGCTCGTCTCGGCGTCCACAAATCTGATAAATAGTATCCTTAAGCTCCCTGTGGTAGACTTCTCCAATGCGTCCCATAGAGATGTGGGCTGCCATGCTCTTCCCTAAACTCCAGGTTGGTGCTTCAAAAGCCAATTTTATAGGCTCAGTGACTGGCGCAAACGTCCTTCCTGGAACTTGAACTTGAATCTTCCAGCTCTCCTCTTCAGGTAATGTGGCGTTGTAGGTTCCGGTGATGCTTGGTATTCCTATGTTCAAGTACTTAGTGACTTCCTTCAAGTGACGTCCAAAAGGCGTATCTTCATCTGGTTGCATGAACTTGCTCCTTGCATCCGCCATTCCTAAAAGAGTAGAAAGTGGAGAGGGGTCAGAAATGAGAAGAGAGAAGTGTTCTAGGGTTTAAGCTTAGTGGTCGTGTCCTACAGTTAGCATGTGCTCTGATACCACCTTTGTAGCGACCAGACCTCAAACAGTCTGTGCTGCTGTGCACCAGTGTCATCCCTGGATCAGTAATGCTGACACACACAGTACAAATGGAGGATTTATAACAGAGTAGCAATCACACACTTATTACAACGAATATCTCAAAAGAGAATAAGTATGATAAATATGGCTTAAGGCCATCTAAAAAGATAACAGCGGAAGGCTTCGAAGATAAGTGAGTCCATCAACTCCAACGGCATCACTGAGTATAAGACCATGACCTAAGGCACCTTACTCGTCGTCTGAAAAGTCTGCAACATGAAACGTTGCAGCCCGAAAACGGGTCAGCACATGGAATATGCTGGCAATGTAACACATAAAGAATAATGAACATAATAATGCTATACTACATGCATATATGGCTGGTGGAAAGCTCTATGGTTACAGTTTTGCGAAAAGCCAATTTTTCCCTACTGCAAAGGAATAAATTTTATTTAACTATCATGGTGGTTGTTAAACATTGAGAAGGTACCTCCAACTCAATCCCAATTAAGTATCATCATTAACCCAACAAAATTAATTAAAGTAACATGGTGATGAGATTCACATGATAATCCAGGTACTAGATACTCGAGATGTCCATAACCGGGGACACGGCTAACCATGATTAGTTTGTACACTCTGCAGAGGTTTGTGCACTTTTCCCCACAAGACTCGATCGCCTCCGCTTGATTCTCGCACTGCATGATGTTTGAGAAACGGATGACCGAGACACAGTCTTTCAGAAGCGTAAACTCTCTACTCTGGGTAGACCGTACCACCTACATCCCCTACATCTGCTAGTCTACCTCTTCAAGAGCTCACACAACTTAATCAACTATGCTAGAGCCCATAATAGCTTGTGGCTGCACACGGAAGTTTCTAGCATGAATAATCTCATGATCCCTTTGAGCCTGGGTGGCGGTCCATAGGATGATCACACGGGTACTCCGGGATATCCAAAAATACAGGCAGCACTGGGTTCTCCAGGTGCCTCAATCCACCCACATGTGAGTTTTAGTTGCCACCTTAGGTAAACCATTAGTTAACAATCTCACATCTGTCATGAATATCTCTCAAACCCAATCCACGTCTACAAACATAGCATAGCAATATAATAGCAAACGTAGAAGTAACTCCCAAGGGTTTGATAATAAAACAGGTAATAGGTACTACCTCAACTACTTCCCAATACCCACAATTTAATTAGATCCTAACCATGCAATGTTTGAGGATTGATCTAATGCAATAAAAACTGGGTATGGAAGAGTATGATCAAAGTGTTACTTGCCTTGCTGATGATCCGCGAAACCTAGAGATTCGAAGTAACAAGCGGCGCACTCTGGGTACTCTATCGCAAACAAACAAGCAAACAATAAGTACTCATCTAATGCACAGGTAAAACTAAAGATCCAACCAGAAAGTTCAACTTAAGAACTCCGGTTTGCAAAAAGAATCAAGTCGAACGGAGCAACGAAAATCAAACGGCGAGAGAAACAAGCTTCGTTTACTAATCTGGATCTAGGTCAAATTTTACAGTAGCGAAAACTTGTTTGAGTGGGTTAAACGGAAAGAGAATTTCGAGACGAAACTCTAGGCGCTTGAATCGCCTGATTCCGATAAACGAGCGAAAAGTTAAACGAAAACGAAGTTCTGATCGGAAATCACGATCTGGAATAATCGCGGAAAATCAGACGAAAAAGAAAACTGACGAACAGTTAAACGAACGAACGTTCGTTAACAGCGACAATCCGACGAACACGTTCGTTAAAACGAACGGGTCGGGGAACGTTCACTAAGTAATAAAACCGAAAAAAATAAACCGATCTGAAAAAAACGAAAACTAGGGTTTAGAAAAAAATAAACCGAATCGTTTTTTTTTAAACCGGACTCGGGCGGCGGCGGCTTCGGCTACCTCGGCGGCAGCTCCGGCGGGGCGGCGGGGCTCGACGGGAGGCGGCGGGCGGCGGCGCACGGCTGCGGGCCGGCGGCGCGAGCGGCGGCGGCGCGGCGCTGCAGGCAGCGGCGGTGGGTGCGGGTCGGGGCGGCGGCGGGGTGAGGAGAGGAGGCGGGGTGGGAGTATATAAGGAGGGGGAGGGGGTGGCGTGGAGGAGGGGCAAGGCGGCGGCGGCGAGGCGTGCTCGAGGCGGACTCGGGCGGCGGCGGCCGTGCGCGGGAGGGAGACGACGCGGGCGGGCCGGCCTGGCTCGGCTGGGCCTCGGCCCAGTCGGGCGCGGGTTTTTTTTATTTTAAAAAAAATATTCGCCGAATCTAAAAAAAATACGCAGAAAAATAAATAAAAATCCAAAAATGATAAAACAAAATTTCCCCGTCTAATTAAAATAATTAGAACAAGGTGAACATTTGCTTGACCCAAAAATGCAATTTTGAAAATGTGCAATTTTTTAAATGCAAGTAAAATTGCAAATAAAATCCGAATAAAATCAAATATTTGATTTTAATATTTTTCCTCCAATATTTCAATTATTTTGGAGAAGTCATATTTTCTCCTCTCATTTATTTTAATATGAAATATTTTCGGAGAGAAAAATAATTAAAACCAAAATCCTCGTTTTATTATTTGATAAAAATCAAATATGAAAAACCGGGAAAATCCCCAACTCTCTCCGAGGGTCCTTGAGTTGCTTAGGATTTATCGAGGATTTGCCAAAATGCAATAAAATATGCTATGCAATGATGATCTAATGTATAACATTCCAAATTGAAAATTTGGGATGTTACAAACCTACCCCCTTAAGATGAATCTCGCCCTCGAGATTCGGGTTGGCTAGAAAATAGGTGAGAGTGGTGCTTCTGTAGATCTTCCTCTCGCTCCCAGGTGGCTTCATCTTCCGTATGGTGACTCCACTGGACTTTGCAAAACTTGATAACCTTACTGCGGGTGACTCGGCTGGCATACTCAAGAATCTTAACTGGTTTCTCCTCATAGGTCAAATCACTTTCCAGCTGAATCGCTTCCAGTGGCACTGTATCTCTCAGTGGTATTCCAGCCATCTCTGCGTGGCACTTCTTCAACTGGGAAACGTGAAATACATCATGAACTCCTGACAATCCTTCAGGCAATTCCAGCTTGTAGGCAACTTCTCCCATACGTTCCAAAACTCTGTATGGTCCGATAAAACGGGGCGCTAACTTTCCCTTAACTCCAAAGCGTTTCACTCCTCGAACTGCTGATACTCGGAGATAAACTCTGTCTCCGACTTCGTGAACTGTCTCCTTACGTTTAGAAATCCGCATAACTCTTCTGCCTGGACTGGGCTACCTTGAACCTATCGCGAATCAACCTCACTTTCTGTTCAGACTCCTTAATCAAATCTGGTCCAAACAACTGACGGTCTCCAACTTCGTCCCATAACAATGGTGTTCTACACCTCCTTCCGTACAAAGCTTCAAAAGGGGCCATCTTCAAACTGGTTTGATAACTGTTGTTGTAAGAAAACTCTGCATATGGCAAATTGTCGTCCCAACTAGATCCATAATCTAGGGCACAAGCTCTCAATATGTCTTCCAAAATCTGATTGACTCTCTCGGTCTGTCCATCTGTCTGTGGGTGAAAGGCTGTACTGAATTCTAGCCTGGTTCCCAAAGTTTCATGTAACTGATTCCAAAACTTCGAGGTAAACTGGGTTCCTCTATCTGATACAATGGTCCTCGGAACTCCATGCAAACATACGATTCTGGTCATGTATATCTTTGCCAACTTAGCACTGGTGTAAGTGGTCTTCACTGGGATGAAATGAGCTACTTTTATCAAACGGTCGACTACAACCCATATTGAGTCATAGCCTGAACGAGTCCTGGGCAATCCCGTGATAAAATCCATGCCTAGTTTATCCCACTTCCATTCGGGTATCGGCAATGGTTGTAGCAATCCCGCTGGCTTCTGATGTTCTGCCTTCACTCTCTGACATACATCACAAACTGCTACATACTCCGCAATATCCTTCTTCATTCCGGTCCACCAGAAAGTATCCTTCAAATCCAAATACATCTTGGTATTTCCTGGGTGAATCGAATACGGTGAATCATGGGCCTCTTGCAAGATCAACTTCCTGATCTCCGGATCATTGGGCACATAAACGCGGTCCTCAAACCATAAGGTATCGTACTCATCCTCACGAAATCCCTTGGCTTTTCCTTTGCTCAACTTTTCCTTTATCTCGTCAATCTCCTTGTCTGTCTTCTGAGCTTATCTGATCTTTTCCATCAAGGTAGACTGAATCTCCAAGGTTGCTAAATAGCCTCTTGGAACTATCTCCAAACATAGCTCGCGAAGATCCTCAGCTAACTCCTGGGGTAACTCTCCTGTCATGAGGGTGTTGACATGGCTCTTGCGGCTCAACGCATCTGCTACTACGTTAGCCTCCCCTGGGTGATAATGTAATCTCATATCATAGTCCTTAATAAGCTCCAACCATCTCCTCTGCCTGAGATTTAACTCCTTCTGCGTGAAAATGTACTTCAAACTCTTGTGATCCGTGTACACCTCACAATGGTTTCCGATGAGAAAATGTCTCCAGGTCTTCAACGCATGCACTACGGCTGCTAATTCCAAATCATGCGTGGCATAATTCTTCTCATGGGGTTTAAGTTGTCGTGAAGCATATGACACAACTCTTCCTTCCTACATAAGCACTGCTCCAAGTCCTCGACGAGAAGCGTCGCAATAAACTTCATAATCCTTGTGTTGATCTGGCAGAATCAACACTGGTGATGTAACCAATCGTTTCTTCAATTCATGGAAACTAGCTTCACATTCCTCAGTCCAATTGAATTTGGTGTCCTTCTTCAATAGCTCAGTCATGGGCTTTGCAATCTTCGAGAAATTCTCGATGAACCTCCGGTAGTATCTTGCAAGTCCAAGAAAACTCCGGATCTCTCCAACTGACGTGGGTGATTCCCAACTTGTTACTGTGTCAACTTTGGCGGGGTCTACTGCTATTCCTTCTCCGGATATATCATGTCTGAGGAATCCCACTTCCTTCAGCCAAAACTCACACTTGCTGAATTTGGCGTATAACTGGTGTTCTCTGAGCTTCTCAAGTACCAAACGCAAATGCTCTTTATGCTCTTCTTCATTCTTGGAGTAGACTAAAATATCGTCAATGAACACCACGACGAACTTATCCAAAAACTCCATAAACACTTTGTTCATCAGGTTCACGAAATAGGCAGGTGCGTTAGTCAGGCCAAATGACATAACGGTATACTCGTATAGCCCATACCTGGTGGTAAAAGCCGTCTTAGGTATATCCTGCTCTCGAATCTTCAACTGATGGTATCCCGATCGTAGATCGATCTTGGAAAATACCTTAGCTCCTTGTAAGCGTTCAAACAAATCATTGATCATCGGCAGTGGGTACTTGTTTTTGATGGTCACTTCATTCAATCCACGATAATCAACAACCATCCTCAACGATCAATCTTTCTTCTCCACTAGAAGTACTGGTGATCCCCAAGGTGACGAACTTGGGCGAATATAGCCTTTATCCAGTAACTCCTTAATCTGCTTCTTAATCTCCTCCAAATCTTTTGCGGGCATCCTGTACGGTCTCTTAGATATTGGCCCTGTGCCTGGCAAAAGTTCAATCAAGAATTCAATGTCTCTATCCGGTGGCATGCCTGGCAACTCTTCTGGAAATACATCCGGGTAATCCTTCACCACTGGTACTTCCTCCTGTACAACTCCTGATAAGGAATTCACTTGAATCCTCTTCGGCATATGCCGGGATACATACTTAATCCTTCTTCCTTCTGGGGTGGTAAGCAAAATCGACTTACTGGCGCACTCAATGTTCCCTTCATACTTTGATAACCAATCCATGCCTAATATCACATCCAATCCTTGCGATTCCAGTACTATTAGGTCTGAGGGAAACAGGTAGTTACCAATCCTTAATGGTAACCGTTCACACCATAAACTAGCCATATACTCTGCTCCTGGCGAGGTTACTAACATGGGTGACCTAAGGGCTTGGGTTGGCAGTTTATACTTATCCACAAATCCCCTTGATATGTATGAATGCGATGCACCAGTATCAAAAAGAACGAGTGCAGTAAATGACTTAACCATAAACTTACCTATTACTGCATCAGGCTGTGCTTCAACCTCTTCCACGCTCACATGGTTCACATGTCCTTTGTTGAAAGGGTTCGGCTTCTTCCCAGAGCTTCCATTGCCATTTCCATTCTGTGCTTCAGGACAATCAGTTGCATAATGTCCAGTCTTCTGGCACTTGAAACAAGTAATGTGACTTAGATCCCTCTTGGCTGGGGTAGTTGGGTTATTACGGTTCTGTCCGTTGCTTCCTCCATTCCCATTACCATTCTTGGAGCCATTATGGTTGTGCGAACTACCTCCTCCATGGGTATGCTGAAACTGTCCTCCCGGTTTGGGGTAAAACGTGGCTTCTGCTGAGCTCCAGAATTATACTTCCCTTGTCCATACTTCCTCTTACGGTTTTCAATCTGCTGCTGCTTCCCTTCAATCATGAGTGCTCTATCTACCAACTCCTGGTAGTTGTTGAAGGTTGCTACCATTAGCTGCATGCTCAGCTCATCATTCAATCCTTCGAGAAACTTCTCCTGCTTGGCTGCATCCGTAGCAACGTCATCTGGTGCATAACGTGCTAACTTACTGAAATCCTCCACATACTGGCCTACGGTGCGTCCTCCTTGGCGTAGGTTACGAAACTCACGCTTCTTCATAGCCATAGCTCCTGCTGAAACATGGGCTGTACGGAAAGCTTGCTGAAACTGGTCCCATGTGACAGTGTCAATAGGGTGTGTGGCTGTGTAATTCTCCCACCATGATGCTGCGGGTCCATCAAGCTGATGTGCGGCAAAACGCACTCTTTCCGCATCTGTGCATCCTGCAGTGGCCAACTCCCTTCCAACTTTGCGGAGCCAATCATCTGCAACAATCGGCTCGGTGCTGCTGGAAAACACCGGCGGATTTAGCCTCAAGAAACGGGCTAAGTGATCAACAGGTGGTGGTGGTGGGTTGTTGTTGTTGTTGTTGCCTTGGTTCTGTACTAACACTTGCATCAGGGCATTCTGTTGCTGAATCAACTGGGTAATCTCCGGTGGGAAAACAAATCCGGTGTCGCGTCTCGGAGGCATCTGATAGGTTAGAAAAGATGAGAGTTTAGAATAGAATGAGGTCTAGAGGGAAAACACTACCCATATGCTCATGAGACAAATACAATCAATGTCACTCAATCAATTCAAACAAGGCATACAATCGATCTAACTAGCGTTACAAAAGTGCTTGAACTATACTATATATGGGGAAAAACTACTACTGATATGGTGGTCTACTAGAAATTCTGATCAGTCGAAGACTCCATGATATCTGCTCCAGCTTCATCAACAAAGTCGTCTTCACTGGGGTCCGAGTCGGTGTCGTCGATGATGATGTAGTTATCCGGGCAAGCGCATTCATCATCTTCTGCTTTTGGCACTGGATTTCTCATGAATACTCCAATCTTCTTCTCCAGGTCGTCATTCTTCCCTACTAGTGCGACGATTTCCTCCAAATAATCCTCGCGTGTAGCCTTGAGTTCTTCCTCCAGCTCCTTGATCTTCGTCAATGCCTTCTTCAGATCTATCTTGTCTGAGCACATCTGGTTCTCCTGGCGACGAATGTGTTGGTTTTGCTCCTGGATGAAAGCTGCAATTGATCCATCCTTCTTGGTGCTGATCATCTCCCATTGCTCGTCTCGGCGTCCACAAATCTGATAAATAGTATCCTTAAGCTCCCTGTGGTAGACTTCTCCAATGCGTCCCATAGCGATGTGGGCTGCCATGCTCTTCCCTAAACTCCAGGTTGGTGCTTCAAAAGCCAATTTTATAGGCTCAGTGACTGGCGCAAACGTCCTTCCTGGAACTTGAACTTGAATCTTCCAGCTCTCCTCTTCAGGTAATGTGGCGTTGTAGGTTCCGGTGATGCTTGGTATTCCTATGTTCAAGTACTTAGTGACTTCCTTCAAGTGACGTCCAAAAGGCGTATCTTCATCTGGTTGCATGAACTTGCTCCTTGCATCCGCCATTCCTAAAAGAGTAGAAAGTGGAGAGGGGTCAGAAATGAGAAGAGAGAAGTGTTCTAGGGTTTAAGCTTAGTGGTCGTGTCCTACAGTCAGCGTGTGCTCTGATACCACCTTTGTAGCGACCAGACCTCAAACAGTCTGTGCTGCTGTGCACCAGTGTCATCCCTGGATCAGTAATGCTGACACGCACAGTACAAATGGAGGATTTATAACAGAGTAGCAATCACACACTTATTACAACGAATATCTCAAAAGAGAATAAGTATGATAAATATGGCTTAAGGCCATCTAAAAACGATAACAGCGGAAGGCTTCGAAGATAAGTGAGTCCATCAACTCCAACGGCATCACTGAGTATAAGACCACGACCTAAGGCACCTTACTCGTCGTCTGAAAAGTCTGCAACATGAAACGTTGCAGCCCGAAAACGGGTCAGCACATGGAATATGCTAGTCTACCTCTTCAAGAGCTCACACAACTTAATCAACTATGCTAGAGCCCATAATAGCTTGTGGCTGCACACGGAAGTTTCTAGCATGAATAATCTCATGATCCCTTTGAGCCTGGGTGGCGGTCCATAGGATGATCACACGGGTACTCCGGGATATCCAAAAATACAGACAGCACTGGGTTCTCCAGGTGCCTCAATCCACCCACATGTGAGTTTTAGTTGCCACCTTAGGTAAACCATTAGTTAACAATCTCACATCTGTCATGAATATCTCTCAAACCCAATCCACGTCTACAAACATAGCATAGCGATATAATAGCAAACGTAGAAGTAACTCCCAAGGGTTTGATAATAAAACAGGTAATAGGTACTACCTCAACTACTTCCCAATACCCACAATTTAATTAGATCCTAACCATGCAATGTTTGAGGATTGATCTAATGCAATAAAAACTGGGTATGGAAGAGTATGATCAAAGTGTTACTTGCCTTGCTGATGATCCGCGAAACCTAGAGATTCGAAGTAACAAGCGGCGCACTCCGGGTACTCTATCGCAAACAAACAAGCAAACAATAAGTACTCATCTAATGCACAGGTAAAACTAAAGATCCAACCAGAAAGTTCAACTTAAGAACTCCGGTTTGCAAAAAGAATCAAGTCGAACGGAGCAACGAAAATCAAACGGTGAGAGAAACAAGCTTCGTTTACTAATCTGGATCTAGGTCAAATTTTACAGTAGCAAAAACTTGTTTGAGTGGGTTAAACAGAAAGAGAATTTCGAGACGAAACTCTAGGCGCTTGAATCGCCTGATTCCGATAAACGAGCGAAAAGTTAAACGAAAACGAAGTTCTGATCGGAAATCACGATCTGGAATAATCGCGGAAAATCAGACGAAAAAGAAAACTGACGAACAGTTAAACGAACGAACGTTCGTTAACAGCGACAATCCGACGAACACGTTCGTTAAAACGAACGGGTCGGTGAACGTTTACTAAGTAATAAAACCGAAAAAAAATAAACCGATCTGAAAAAAACGAAAACTAGGGTTTAGAAAAAAATAAAAAATAAACCGAATCGGTTTTTTTTAAAAAAAACCGGACTCGGGCGGCGGCGGCTTCGGCTACCTCGGCGGCAGCTCCGGCGGGGCGGCGGGGCTCGTGCGAGGGCTCGGCGGGGCGGCGGGAGGCGGCGGGCGGCGGCGCACGGCTACGGGGCGGCGGCGCGAGCGGCGGCGGCGCGGCGCTGCAGGCAGCGGCGGTGGGTGCAGGTCGGGGCGGCGGCGGGGTGAGGAGAGGAGGCGGGGTGGGGGGTATATAAGGAGGGGGAGGGGGTGGCGTGGAGGAGGGGGCAAGGCGGCGGCAGCGAGGCGTGCTCGAGGCGGACTCGGGCGGCGGCGGCCGTGCGCGGGAGGGAGACGACGCGGGCGGGCCGGCCTGGCTCGGCTGGGCCTCGGCCCAGTCGGGCGCGGGTTTTTTTAATATTCGCCGAATCTAAAAAAACGCAGAAAAATAAATAAAAATCCAAAAATGATAAAACAAATTTTCCCCGTCTAATTAAAATAATTAAAACAAGGTGAACATTTTCTTGACCCAAAAATGCAGTTTTGAAAATGTGCAATTTTTTAAATGCAAGTAAAATTGCAAATAAAATCCGAATAAAATCAAATATTTGATTTTAATATTTTTCCTCCAATATTTCAATTATTTTGGAGAAGTCATATTTTCTCCTCTCATTTATTTTAATATGAAATATTTTCGAAGAGAAAAATAATTAAAACCAAAATCCTCGTTTTATTATTTGATAAAAATCAAATATGAAAAACCGGGAAAATCCCCAACTCTCTCCGAGGGTCCTTGAGTTGCTTAGGATTTATCGAGGATTTGCCAAAATGCAATAAAATATGCTATGCAATGATGATCTAATGTATAACATTCCAAATTGAAAATTTGGAATGTTACATCTCTACTATAGCAAATCACTAAAATTATTATTCAACATTGCATACTAAATGCCTCTGCATATTTAATATTCCTATCCTCAAATAGAATCATTAAACAAGCAAACGTATGCAAACAATGCAAACATAACAGCAATCTGCCAAAACAGTACAGTCTGTAAAGAATGCAAGAGTATCAATACTTATTCAACTCAAAAACCTCTGAAAATTTAACACACTATAGAAAATTCATCAGAGCTTATTGTGCAAAAAGTTTCAACATTTTATCATATTCTGACTTTTCTAGAGAATTTTTGCAACAGCGGTAAAGTTTCTGTTTTCAAACAGCAACATGTAGACTTGTAAAATAAGCATAGTAAAGGCTATCATTGCCACTTTTATTGAAATAAAAGATGCAAAAAATTATTATAAGTAATAGCAAGGAAATCCTAACAAAATAAATTGACACTCCAAATAAAACACATATCATGTGACGAATGAAAACATAGCTCCAAGTGAGGTTATCGATAATGTTGGAGACGAAAGAGGGGATGCCTTCCAGGGCATCCCCAAGCTTAGTTGCTTGGATCTTCCTTGAATATTACCTTGGGGTTGCCTTGGGCATCCCCAATCTTAGGGTCTTGTCACTCCTTATTATCCTCATATCGACATCTCACCCAAAACTTTAAAATTTCATCACATAAAACTTAACGGAACTTCGTGAGATAGGTTAGTATGATAAAGAGCAAACCATTTCACCTTGGTACTGTTGAAGACAAGATTCATCATTGTTTACACACAATGCCTACTGTAGCATATCATTTCCACAATTTATATTGAGTAATATAAGCCATAGAAACTAGAAAACAAGCAAACTATGCATTGAAAACAGAATCTGTCAAAAACAGAACAGTCTGTAGTAATGTGTACTCGAACCATACTTCTGCTACTCCAAAAATTATGACAAAAGTAGGACCACGTGAGCAATTTGTATATTAATTTTCTGTAAAAAGAATCAACTCAAAAGCACTCTTCTGTTAGAAATGAGAATTATTTTCTTGAGTGCAAAAGTTCTGTTTTTCAGCAAGATCAAATCAGTTGGCGCAACATGTAGTCTAATTGCACACATATTGATGTTTAGTTGACGGGAAGACTAGTTCGTCGAAACATCCCCATGCGGGATCTACTTTTGAAGA
Organism: Aegilops tauschii subsp. strangulata; assembly: GCF_002575655.3. NCBI lineage: Eukaryota > Viridiplantae > Streptophyta > Magnoliopsida > Poales > Poaceae > Aegilops > Aegilops tauschii. Next base: position 54,444,383 of record NC_053039.3, read on the forward strand.
GCACGTCGCGAGGGTTTTCAACGGTGAAAACGGATTTGAATTTCGACACGCGGTTAGAAGATATGTCTTTTATAATTTTGAAAATCAAAAATTAATGCACAAGAGACGAACGTGGGGAACATTAATGCATGGGCATGCAAGCACTAGACGCATGCATGCAGCGGCTGCCCAAACGGGGTTCGACTCACCTGCAGGGTTCCCAGCAAGGATTATTGTGCAGGGCCAATGAATGAGTGCCATGTGTCCTTGTGGGCCAGCAGCTCTAATTAAGTTAGATTAATTTTGTTTCCTGCTACCTCGGTCCTTCCTCCCCACGAGAATGGATGGTTGCTAGCGCCGATGGGTTCTTATTCGATGTCCCGCGACGCTGCTGGGCTGTCCTACCTCCAGTGGTGGATGCGGGCGCTCGCCGCGGTGGAGGCTCCCGCACTGCTTCATCCCGGAGAGACGCCCAGGCCGGTGGCCGAAGCGCCTGCGTGCTGCCTTCGTCCTAGGCCCCGTCCGAGAGCAAACGAACAATCACAAGGCAAAAAAAGCAGAGGTGCAAGAAGAACTCGCTGGATTCGCTCAGCCCCGCCCGTGCCCGCCGCGTTCGAGCTCACACCCATCCCCGTCGAGGATGTGTCCGCCCTGCACCCTCCGGCAATGCTTCAGTGGTGCAGATCAGTGGGAGCGGCCGGCAATACGGCTACTGGGGGGTCGTCGTACAGACGGCCATGACCATGCTCCTACCGTCGCTTGCTTGTTGGGATAGAGATCCATCATTTAGAATTTACCTCGCCGGCTCGCCGAAACGGGAGATTAAGACGGCGGCTATCCACCAGACCGAAAAATGACGACGCAATATAGTCCTCGGCTGAGTATACGACCCAGCAACATCGCCGGCGGCCGAGCAAGGGCCGATCGATGCTAATAGCCATCCTCGTATTTCCTTCGCTCAGGCGCCAGGTTAGGAAAGCAGGAGGAAAGAAAATTAATATAACTTAATTAGAGCTGCTGGCCCACGAGGACACATGGCACTCATTCATTGGCCCTGCACAATAATCCCTGCTGGGAACCCCCGCAGGTGAGCCGAACCCGCCCAAACGGGTGGGACGGGTGGCCGTTTCCTTCGTTTCCTTTTTCTGAACGTGAAAGGGACAGGTACTTACCTTATTTGACCGACCGCTGGATCGCCCTACTGGGCAGCCGGCCGCCCAGTAGACGCGCCAAAACAAAATCCAAAATCCAAAACAGCAACGACGCCATGCATGCATGCTTTTCTCCTTTCCAAGTCTTCGCATGCACTTCTCGCCTGTCCAAAAACAAAACACAAAGACGCCACCGGCGGCTTTTTTGGGCTCGTCGAACGACTCATCACAAGCTCTCCGCTCCTCCCAACCCACCCCCATCACGCGTGTGCGTGCATCGGGACATACCTCGGTTGGGTCAAGGTAGCTCATGCCGCCATGGACCGACGTCCCCATTCCTGCATTCCATGTCAGCCCGTGCATGCATGCATGGACGGACACGTCACGCTCAGCTCAACACCAACCCATCTTATTGCATGCCGTTGCCCTTCAACCCTAAGGTGGCGTTTGGTTCACGAGCGAAGATACCTAGCTAAGGATATCCTTAACCATGTGGCTGGGGATAGCCATTTTGTTGTTGTTTGGTTGTGAGGGATTAGGTGAGTTGGATAACCACATTATTTTGTTTGGTAGGGAGGATACAGGTGGCTAGGGATAACCAGTTGTGTGTTTGGTTGAGAGGATGAAAGAGTGGATGATTGTTACACTCACCATTTTGTATGAGGTGGTGAGATTATCCCTCCAATATGTAATTTCAGCAATATAGATATATCAAATCTGGGCTTAGCTTTGATTTTGAAATTTAGAAGTAAACTTTAACATCACAGACCAACATAACATGTCAACACCAATAATTTCAAAAATAGGAAAGTGCAACTTCATAATCATAGTCCAACATCTTAGACAAGTAGCAACTATACATAATAAACTAGTAGTGCATGAGATGTAGATATGAAATAGTACATCATCTCTAAGTTATACAACCCATAGTTCATAGTCTGGTTGACATCAAAAGTAAGTCATACAACCCAAAGTCCATATTGTTTGGTCATATCAAAAGAGGTCATGCAAATACCACACATGCCTTCAATCTTCAACCATCCATTGGAGGGAAGGCGTTCTTCACATACCTAGCAACCCAAATACTCTTTTGGTCCTTCTCCAAGAGTTGAAACGCCATTGCAATCTTTGGATTCTCAACCGAAGATCAAAATCAACGACTGCCATCACATTTTGAGTTGTATGGATCTTTCTACCACGAAAGGAATGCTCTGTATCCTTTGTTACGGAGGCTCGTACATGTGTACCATCAATAGCTCCGATACAATCCTATTTCATGAAAAAAAGATAAGGATTAAGATCTAAGTCAATCCTAGCCTACAAAATCAAAATTCTATTGTCACTCGTCCTCATACCTTAAAGTATGGATCCCACCGGTAGTTCCCTTCTATTTTGGATTGGGTCTCCAACGAGGGCTTCCTAATAAGGTCACCACGTAGCTCTCCAACAGCATGAAGGACTTTCTTGAAATAACGACTTACAACTTCACCGGATCTACCAAAGTTGCCACCTATTATCCTATTCCTAACATTGTGTCCAACGATGTGCAAAAACATAGCAACTTGTTTTTCAATGGACAAATGAATCGTATCTTCAAGCAACTTACGGTCCCGAAAAAGTTTACAAAATCGAAAGAAAGGTCCTCTTCCAAGCCTAAGCATGTTCACACATGTCGTTCCATCCCTCCATATTTTATTATCTAGGTACTCACTTCTCATCCTATCCCTCTCATCTATTGGCCCATAACATATGACAACACGCCTTTTTTCTTTTTCTAGACTGAACTACCAATGTCATCATCGAGACAAGCACATATGACACAACCGCAAATATTAGCCTCTTTTGCTTGATATCCATCTACAATGCAACATTGAAACAATAGTAAATTGATATGAATCTGCTCAATGTCCACTTAATTGAAATATCATAACAAATACATGTTCATGGCAGAAGTACATAGCAAATGCTTTTAAATTTTGCTTATTTTCTCATGGCAGAAGTACATAGCAGAATGTACAGCAGTTTATACCTTGAGAAGAGTAGAGAAGTTGCAAACAAACAGAGAGGATGCAAAAGAGTGTCTCCCGTCCAAGCTGCAGAAAATAAACGAGAGGAAGAAATTATTAGACGCATATATGGGAAGAATATAGAGGTTCGAAACGAACAGAGGGGCTCCTCCCGCCGGCGCTCCATGTTTCTCTGAAACCACCGACCAAACCATGTCGTTCCCCACTGCCACAACGACCAAACCCTCTCGTTCCCAACTGCCATAGACCCAGCAACCCCCCCCCCCCCCCCCCCCCGCCCCCCGCGGATCTGCCCTTTCCCGGCGGCCGGATCTGTCCGTTTCTTCCCGCCGGCGCTACACTCCCCGCCCGCCCTGGCCAAGCAACCCGGAGAGGCAAAGGACAGGGAGGATAGACAGGGGAACGAGGAGGAGTAAGATCTGTGCCTCCGCTGCGCCGGAATCCAAGCCGAATCGCGCCGCCGCCTCAATCCAAATCGCCGCCGCCTCCGCCGCTTCTTCTATCGGGTGAGGGGGTTGTGAGGGGTGAGATAAGAAGGAAACGAAAACCCGTTCGCGCGCTGAGCGGTGACCGAAGCGGGAAAAAGAGGCGCTCGCGCGCGGGTGGCTGCCCTCGTCCGCGAGAATTTCACGACTTTCCTCAGCCAGGTTTTGGGCGAATATTCGACAGTATCTGGCTATCCGTATCCTCCCTGGCTGGTCAACCAAACGGGTGGCATCCCTAGCAAAATGGGCTATCCCTGTCCCTAGTGTGGATAGCCACACAACCAAACGCCACCTAAGTTGCTGGACTCCATCCATCTTATTACCGTTAACGTTGTCGTCCAAGGCTAGGTTGCTCGACTCAATTCCATCGAAAAAAAGAAAAGAAAAAAAGGTTGCTCGACTCAATTTCAATTACACCGGCAACGGGGAACCATCTTCTCGGCGTCGATCGTGCCCCAAATCATACCTCCTCCGCTAAGCACAACCGAAGACGAGTCGGCTGTGCTACCGGCCACAAACGGAATGCGAGCCTCCTGTTTTCTGTTTGATCGATCGAATGACACACGCACACACACAGAGCTAGAGGGAGAGAAAGTTTCTATCTTTTTGAGAGTCAACGACAATGCAATGCAAAGAGAAAAAAGACAAGCAACCCGCCGGGCCTCACGCCTAGCTAACTGAAATAGTTTAGTCTAGTTTTACAGTGTACACAAATTGAACCGACCAACGACATGCACCTCGATCCGCATCCTCCTCTTCCTGTCCCGCTCAGCCCAGCCGTGGATCCGACCGCCGCCACAATCGCTTTCGCCAAATCACTCTTGTCCAGCTCGCCGGCGTTAAGCTCCACGACAGGAGCCACCATACTTAGAGTATCTCCACCCGTGCTCTCAACATGCCCCCAGGGTCCTTTTTTATCGCCGGCGCCTAAAATTTGACCCAGTCGCGCCCCAAGAAGCCTAATTATGACCGGTTTGGATCAAATTTAATGCCAGTGGACCTAGACCGCACCCGACACGCTGGGAGGCGCCGGGGAAGCATTTTGGCGCGAAAACCCGATGTGACCGCCGAGTCAGCGATTCGCCGCTTTCGTCGTCCTCATCGCCTCGGTCCCCGCGGGAATCAATGTCAAGGCTGCCGCGCTGGTCAACCTTCCATTGATGCCTCACGGGCGGCGCAGTGAAGGCGCGGCGTCGCGCATCCCGCCCGCTCCCGCCATGTGGCACACGGCGGCACCCCTCCCACCGCCCACCCGTGGCTATAAAAGCCGCCCTCCCTCACCGGTGAACGCACAAGCTCCCGCCACCGACGCCCTTCTCTCCACCTCTCGCCACCGACGCCACTCTCTCCCGCTCTCTCCCCCCGCCGACGGCAATGGCCGAGCGCTTCACAGGCAACGGTGCGGCGGCGAACGGTTTCGGCCGCCGGCATGTGCACGAGGACGAGGTGCGCCTCCTCTATGAGGCCGACTACCCGGCGCCCCCCGACATGTGGGTGCCGGGCACCTGGAGGCTCAGCGCCGGCGGCGTACCGGTGCCGCCCTTGCCCACCGGAGCTACTTGTTGGGGATCATAGCAGAAATTTAAAATTTTCTACGCATCACCAAGATCAATCTATGGAGTCATCTAGCAACGAGAGAGAGGAGTGCATCTACATACCCTTGTAGATCGCGAGCGGAAGCGTTCAAGAGAACAGGGTTGATGGAGTCGTACTCGTCGTGATCCAAATCACCAATGATCCTAGCGCCGAACGGACGGCACCTCCGCGTTCAACACACGTACGGTTGGGAGAGACGTCTCCTCCTTCTTGATCCAGCAAGGGGGAAGGAGAGGTTGATGGAGATCCAGCAGCACGACGGCGTGGTGGTGGAAGTAGCGGGGATCTCGGCAGGGCTTCGCCAAGCTCAGCGAGAGGGAGAGGTGTTACGGGGGGAGAGGGAGGCGCCAGGGGCTTGGTTGCGCAGCCCTCCCTCCCCCTCCTTTATATAGGGGCCCTGGGGGCGCCGGCCCCTGGAGATCCCATCTCAGGGGGGTGGCGGCCAAGGGGGGACTTGCCCCCCAAGTCAGGTGGGGCGCCCCCACCCCCAGGGTTTCCAACCCTAGGCGCAGGGGGAGGCCCATGGGGGGCGCACCAGCCCACCAGGGGCTGGTTCCCTTCCCACTTCAGCCCATGGGGCCCTCCGGGATAGGTGGCCCCACCCAGTGGACCCCCGGGACCCTTCCGGTGGTCCCGGTACAATACCGGTGACCCCCGAAACTTTCCCGGTGGCCGAAACTGGACTTCCTATATACAAATCTTTACCTCCGGACCATTCCGGAACTCCTCGTGATGTCTGGGATCTCATCCGGGACTCCGAACAACTTTCGGGTTACCGCATACTAATATCTCTACAACCCTAGCGTCACCGAACCTTAAGTGTGTAGACCCTACGGGTTCGGGAGACACGTAGACATGACCGAGACGACTCTCCGGTCAATAACCAACAGCGGGATCTGGATACCCATGTTGGCTCCCACATGCTCCTCGATGATCTCATCGGATGAACCACGATGTCGAGGATTCAAGTAATCCCGTATACAATTCCCTTTGTCAATCGGTACGTTACTTGCCCGAGATTCGATCATCGGTATCCCAATACCTCGTTCAATCTCGTTACTGGCAAGTCACTTGACTCATTCCGTAATGCATGATCCCGTGACTAACTATTTAGTCACATTGAGCTCATTATGATGATGCAATACCGAGTGGGCCCAGAGATACCTCTCCGTCATACGGAGTGACAAATCCCAGTCTCGATCCGAGCCAACCCAATAGACACTTTTGGAGATACCTGTAGTGCACCTTTATAGCCACCCAGTTACGTTGTGACGTTTGGTACACCCAAAGCATTCCTACGGTATCCGGGAGTTGCACGATCTCATGGTCTAAGGAAATGATACTTGACATTAGAAAAGCTTCAGCAAACGAACTACACGATCTAGTGCTATGCTTAGGATTGGGTCTTGTCCATCACATCATTCTCCTAATGATGTGATCCTGTTATCAATGACATCCAATGTCCATGGTCAGGAAACCGTAACCATCTATTGATCAACGAGCTAGTCAACTAGAGGCTCACTAGGGACATGTTATGGTCTATGTGTTCACACATGTATTACGATTTCCGGATAACACAATTATCGCATGAACAATAGAAAATTATCATGAACAAGGAAATATAATAATAACCATTTTATTATTGTCTCTAGGGCATATTTCCAACAGTCTCCCACTTGCACTAGAGTCAATAATCTAATTACATTGTGATGAATCGTACACCCATAGAGTTCTGGTGTTGATCATGTTTTGCCCGTGGAAGAGGTTTAGTCAACGGATCTGCGACATTCAAATCCGTATGTACTTTACAAATATCTATGTCTGCATTTTGAACATTTTCACGAATGGAGTTGAAGCGACGCTTGATGTGCCTGGTCTTCTTGTGAAACCTGGGCTCCTTGGCAAGGGCAATAGCTCCAGTGTTGTCACAGAAGAGTCATCGGCCCCGATGCATTGGGAATAACTCCTAGGTCGGCAATGAACTCCTTCATCCATATTGCTTCATGTGCTGCCTCCGAGGCTGCCATGTACTCCGCTTCACATGTAGATCTCGCCACGACGCTTTGCTTGCAACTGCACCAGCTGACTGCCCCACCATTCAAAATATACACGTATCCGGTTTATGACTTAGAGTCATCCAGATCTGTGTCGAAGCTAGCATCGACGTAACCCTTTACGACGAGCTCTTCGTCACCTCCATAAACGAGAAACATATCCTTAGTCCTTTTCAGGTACATCAGGATGTTCTTGACCGCTGTCCAGTGTTCCATGCCGGGATTACTTTGGTACCTTCCTACCAAACTCACGGCAAGGTTTACATCAGGTCTGGTACACAGCATGGCATACATAATAGACCCTATGGCCGGGGCATAGGGGACGACACTCATCTTTTCTCTATCTTCTGCCGTGGTCGGGCATTGAGCCGTGCTCAATCTCACACCTTGCAATACAGGCAAGAACCCCTTCTTGGACTGATCCATATTGAACTTCTTCAATATCTTGTCAAGGTATGTGCTTTGTGAAAGACCTATGAGGTGTCTCGATCTATCTCTATAGATCTTGATGCCTAATATGTAAGCAGCTTCTCCAAGGTCCTTCATTGAAAAACACTTATTCAAGTAGACCTTTATACTTTCCAAGAATTCTATATCATTTCCCATTAATAGTATGTCATCCACATATAATATGAGAAATGCTACAGAGCTCCCACTCACTTTCTTGTAAACACAGGCTTCTTCATAAGTCTGCGTAAACCCAAACGCTTTGATCATCTCATCAAAACGAATGTTCCAACTTCGAGATGCCTGCACCAGCCCATAGATTGAGCGCTGGAGCTTGCATACTTTGTCAGCATTCTTAGGATCGACAAAACCTTCCGGCTGCATCATATACAATTCTTCCTTAAGGAATGCCGTTTTGACGTCCGTTTGCCATATTTCATAATCGTAGAATGCGGCAATTGCTAACATGATTCGAACGGACTTCAGCTTCGCTACGGGTGAGAAGGTCTCATCGTAGTCAACTCCTTGAACTTGTCGATAACCCTTAGCGACAAGTCGAGCTTTATAGATGATAACATTTCCATCTGCGTTCGTCTTCTTCTTAAAGATCCATTTATTTTCTATCGCTCGCCGATCATCGGGCAAGTTTGTCAAAGTCCATACTTTGTTTTCATACATGGATCCTATCTCGGATTGCATGGCTTCAAGCCATTTGTTGGAATCTGGACCCGCCATTGCTTCTTCAAAGTTCGAAGGTTCACCGTTGTCCAACAACATGATTTCCAGGACAGGGTTGCCGTACCACTCTAGTGCGGAACGTCTCCATGTGGACCTACGAAGTTCAGTGGTAACTTGATCATGATCGTCATCATTAACTTCCTCTCTAGTCGGTGCAGGCACCACAGAAACATTTTCTTGTGTTGTGCTACTTTTCGGTTCGAGAGGGGTCATCTCATCAAGTTCCACTTTCCTCCCACTTACTTCTTTCGAGAAAAACTCTTTCTCCAGAAAGGACCCGTTCTTGGCAACGAAGATCTTGCCTTCGGATCTGAGATAGAAGGTATACCCAATGGTTTCCTTAGGGTATCCTATGAAGACGCATTTTTCCGACTTGGGTTCGAGCTTTTCAGGTTGAAGTTTCTTGACATAAGCATCGCATCCCCAAACTTTAAGAAACGACAGCTTAGGTTTCTTTCCAAACCATAATTCATACGGTGTCGTCTCAACGGATTTCGACGGAGCCCTATTTAAAGTGAATGCGGCAGTCTCTAAAGCATAACCCCAGAATGATAGCGGTAGATCGGTAATAGACATCATAGATCGCACCATATCCAATAGAGTGCGATTACGACGTTCGGACACACCATTACGCTGTGGTGTTCCAGGCGGCGTGAGTTGTGAAACAATTCCACATTTCCTTAAGTGTGTGCCAAATTCGTGACTCAAATATTCCCCTTCGCGATCTGATTGTAAGAACTTTATTTTCCTGTCACGTTGATTCTCAACCTCACTCTGAAATTCCTTGAACTTTTCAAAGGTCTCAGACTTGTGTTTCATTAAGTAGACATACCCATATCTACTCAAGTCATCAGTGAGGGTGAGAACATAACGATAGCCACCATGAGCCTCAACGCTCATTGGACCGCACACATCAGTATGTATGATTTCCAATAAGTTGGTTGCTCGCTCCATTGTTCCGGAGAACGGAGTCTTGGTCATTTTACCCATGAGGCATGGTTCGCACGTGTCAAATGATTCATAATCAAGAGACTCCAAAAGTCCATCTGCATGGAGTTTCTTCATGCGTTTGACACCAATGTGACCAAGGCGGCAGTGCCACAAGTATGTGGGACTATCATTATCAACCTTACATTTCTTGGTATTCACACTATGAATATGTGTAACATCACGTTCGAGATTCATTAAGAATAAACCATTGACCAGCGGGGCATGACCATAAAACATATCTCTCATATAAATAGAACAACCATTATTCTCGGATTTAAATGAGTAGCCATCGCACATTAAACGAGATCCAGATACAATGTTCATGCTCAAAGCTGACACTAAATAACAATTATTGAGGTTTAAAACTAATCCCGTAGGTAAATGTAGAGGTAGCGTGCCGACGGCGATCACATCGACCTTGGAACCATTCCCGACGCGCATCGTCACCTCGTCCTTCGCCAGTCTCCGCTTATTCCGCAGCTCTTACTTTGAGTTACAAATATGAGCAACCGCACCGGTATCAAATACCCAGGAGCTACTACGAGCGCTGGTTAGGTACACATCAATAACATGTATATCACATATACCTTTGGTATTGCCGGCCTTCTTATCCGCTAAGTACTTGGGGCAGTTCCGCTTCCAGTGACCGTTTCCCTTGCAATAAAAGCACTCAGTCTCAGGCTTAGGTCCATTCTTTGCCTTCTTCCCGGCAGCTTGCTTACCGGGCGCGGCAACTCCCTTGCCGTCTTTCTTGAAGTTCTTCTTACCCTTGCCTTTCTTGAACTTAGTAGTTTTATTCACCATCAACACTTGATGTTCCTTTTTGATCTCCACCTCCGCTGATTTCAGCATTGAATATACCTCAGGAATGGTCTTTTCCATCCCCTGCATATTGAAGTTCATCACAAAGCTCTTGTAGCTAGGTGGGAGCGACTGAAGGATTCTGTCAACGACCGCGTCATCCGGGATATTAACTCCCAGCTGAGACAAGCGGTTGTGCAACCCAGACATTTTGAGTATGTGTTCGCTGACGGAACTATTCTCCTCCATCTTACAACTGTAGAACTTGTCGGAGACTTCATATCTCTCGACCCGGGCATGAGCTTGGAAAACCATTTTCAGCTCTTGGAACATCTCATATGCTCCGTGCTGCTCAAAACGCTTTTGGAGCCCCGGTTCTAAGCTGTAAAGCATGCCGCACTGAACCGGGGAGTAATCATCACTACGCGACCGCCAGGCGTTCAGAACGTCTTGAGTTGCTGGGAAAACAGGTGCATCACCTAGCGGTGCTTCAAGGACATATGCTTTCTTGGCAGCTATGAGGATAATCCTCAGGTTACGGACCCAGTCCGTGTAGTTGCTACCATCGTCTTTCAGCTTGGTTTTCTCTAGGAACGCGTTGAAGTTGAGGGCAACATTAGCGTGGGCCATTTGATCTACAAGACATATTGTAAAGATTTTTTAGACTAAGTTCATGATAATAAAGTTCATCTAATCAAATTATTAACGAACTCCCACTCAGACAGACATCCCTCTAGTCATCTAAGTGATACATGATCCAAGTCAACTAGGCCGTGTCCGATCATCACGTGAGACGGACTAGTCATCATCGATGAACATCTTCATGTTGATCGTATCTGCTATACGACTCATGTTCGACCTTTCGGTCTCTTGTGTTCCGAGGCCATGTCTGTACATGCTAGGCTCCTCAAGTCAACCTAAGTGTATTACGTGTGTAAATCTGGCTTACACCCGTTGTATGCGAACGTTAGAACCTATCACACCTGATCATCACGTGGTGCTTCGGAACAACGAACCTTCGCAACGGTGCACAGTTAGGGGGAACACTTTCTTGAAATTTTAGCGAGGGATCATCTTATTTATGCTACCGTCGTTCTAAGCAAATAAGATGTAAAACATGATAAACATCACATGCAATCAAATAGTGACATGATATGACCAATATCATTTTGCTCCTTTTGATCTCCATCTTCGGGGCGCCGTTCATCATCGTCACCGGCATGACACCATGATCTCCATCATCGTGTCTTCATGAAGTTGTCTCGCCAATTATTACTTCTACTACTATGGCTAACGGTTAGCAATAAAGTAAAGTAATTACATGACGTTTCAGTTGACACGCAGGTCATAAATAAATTAAGACAACTCCTAGGTTCCTGCCGGTTGTCATACTCATCGACATGCAAGTCGTGATTCCTATTACAAGAACATGATCAATCTCATACATCACATATATCATTCATCACATCCTTCTGGCCATATCACATCACATGACACTTGCTGCAAAAACAAGTTAGACGTCCTCTAATTGTTGTTGCAAACTTTTACGTGGCTGCTATAGGTTTCTAGCAAGAACGATTCTTACCTACGCCAAAACCACAACGTGATATGCCAATTTCTATTTACCCTTCATAAGGACCCTTTTCATCGAATCCGAACCGACTAAAGTGGGAGAGACAGACACCCGCTAGCCACCTTATGCAACTAGTGCATGTCAGTCGGTGGAACCTGTCTCACGTAAACGTACGTGTAAGGTTGGTCCGGGCCGCTTCATCCCACGATGCCGCCGAATCAAGATAAGACTAGTAACGGCAAGTAAATTGACAAAATCAACGCCCACAACAACTTGTGTTCTACTCGTGCATAGAAACTACGCATAGACCTAGCTCATGATGCCACTGTTGGGGATCGTAGCAGAAATTTAAAATTTTCTACGCATCACCAAGATCAATCTATGGAGTCATCTAGCAACGAGAGAGAGGAGTGCATCTACATACCCTTGTAGATCGCGAGCGGAAGCGTTCAAGAGAACGGGGTTGATGGAGTCGTACTCGTCGTGATCCAAATCACCAATGATCCTAGCGCCGAACGGACGGCACCTCCGCGTTCAACACACGTACGGTTGGGAGAGACGTCTCCTCCTTGTTGATCCAGCAAGGGGGAAGGAGAGGTTGATGGAGATCCAGCAGCACGACGGCGTGGTGGTGGAAGTAGCGGGGATCTCGGCAGGGCTTCGCCAAGCTCAGCGAGAGGGAGAGGTGTTACGGGGGGAGAGGGAGGCGCCAAGGGCTTGGTTGCGCAGCCCTCCCTCCCCCCCTCCTTTATATAGGGGCCCTGGGGGGGCGCCGGCCCCTGGAGATCCCATCTCAAGGGGGGCGGCGGCCAAGGGGGGGACTTGCCCCCCAAGTCAGGTGGGGCGCCCCCACCCCCAGGGTTTCCAACCCTAGGCGCAGGGGGAGGCCCATGGGGGCGGCACCAGCCCACTAGGGGCTGGTTCCCTTCCCACTTCAGCCCATGGGGCCCTCCGGGATAGGTGGGCCCACCCGGTGGACCCCCGGGACCCTTCCGGTGGTCCCGGTACAATACCGGTGACCCCCGAAACTTTTCCGGTGGCCGAAACTGGACTTCCTATATACAAATCTTTACCTCCGGACCATTCCGGAACTCCTCGTGATGTCCGGGATCTCATCCGGGACTCCAAAAAACTTTCGGGTTACCGCATACTAATATCTCTACAACCCTAGCGTCAACGAACCTTAAGTGTGTAGACCCTACGGGTTCGGTAGACACGTAGACATGACCGAGACGACTCTGCGGTCAATAACCAACAGCGGGATCTGGATACCCATGTTGACTCCCACATGCTCCTCGATGATCTCATCGGATGAACCACGATGTCGAGGATTCAAGTAATCCCGTATACAATTCCCTTTGTCAATCGGTACGTTACTTGCCCGAGATTCGATCGTCGGGATCCCAATATCTCGTTCAATCTCGTTATTGGCAAGTCACTTTACTCGTTCCGTAATGTATGATCCCGTGACTAACTACTTAGTCACATTGAGCTCATTATGATGATGCAATACCGAGTGGGCCCAGAGATACCTCTCCGTCATACGGAGTGACAAATCCCAGTCTCGATCCGAGCCAACCCAATAGACACTTTCGGAGATACCTGTAGTGCACCTTTATAGCCACCCAGTTACGTTGTGACGTTTGGTACACCCAAAGCATTCCTACGGTATCCGGGAGTTGCACGATCTCATGGTCTAAGGAAATGATACTTGACATTAGAAAAGCTTCAGCAAACAAACTACACGATCTAGTGCTATGCTTAGGATTGGGTCTTGTCCATCACATCATTCTCCTAATGATGTGATTCCGTTATCAATGGCATCCAATGTCCATGGTCAGGAAACCGTAACCATCTATTGATCAACGAGCTAGTCAACTAGAGGCTCACTAGGGACATGTTATGGTCTATGTGTTCACACATGTATTACGATTTCTGGATAACACAATTATAGCATGAACAATAGACAATTATCATGAACAAGGAAATATAATAATAACCATTTTATTATTGCCTCTAGGGCATATTTCCAACACTACTCGGCGCGCCGAAATCGCGCGCATCCGGTCCTCGCTGCCGGAGCCGGCATGGAACCAGCCGAGGTACACCCCCGATAGCAACGCATTGTGGATGGCGTACTTCGAGTGGCGCGACGAGGAGCAGATCGCCTACACCAATGGCGTCAAGCCCCCACGGCCACCTCAACTCCTAGGGGCGGCACCAATGGTGGGGCGTCCCCGGCCGCACCCTCGAAGCCGTCCTCGAGCACATCGAGGCCGGCAACACGCCGCGCCTGGAGTACCCGGCGCCCCCTCCTTATCCCGCCGCCGTGGTAGCTCCTGGACGCTGCGGTGAATGGAGACGGCGACCTCGTCGTCGTCGGGCTCTGGCTCTCTTTCCTCCGGTTCGCCGGCGCTCCGCCCCATCAAGCCGGAGCCGCAGGAGACACTACTTGGGCGCGCACCCGCGGTGGCGCCCTTGTCATCAACGAGGGCGGCCGCCCCTCTCCTTCTTCTTCCCGCCTCGTCAGGCCAAAGACCGAGCCGGGTTTGCTCCCCGTGAAGAAGGAGCACGAGGCCATGGCCGCCGCAGCCGAGACCGCCCTCAAGTGCGCGAAGGCGGACTACGTCCGTGAGCAGATGGAGCGCCAGCGCCGCGCCTTCGAGGAGATTGCCGCTCGGCGCCGCGGACGCGAGGAGGGCGGCGCCGTCATCCTCGACAGCGACGCAAGGAGGCGCCCGCGCCGTCCAACCCCCCGCGCATCGACGACACTGGTCAGGGGTGCAACAGGAACGACGGCTGCACGCAGCATGGCGGCTACGATGACGGCGACATTGCCGTGCATGCACAAAACAAGGTTCTTTTTTCCATTCATGCACGTCATCGGCGTCACCGTCACGCCCGCCCTCCGAACCCACCCTCGTCGCGTGCGTGCATGTGGCACTCGTGGGGACGTACGACGTCCACTCAGCTTCTCGTCGCACCACCCACCTAGTTCGTGGCGCGACGATGAGCTTCAACGGTCATGATGCCAGCCGCCGGCCCTCGGTCGTCTTCGCCAATCGATCAGTCGGTTGTCCAGATCGCCGGCTTCACCCATTCATGCACACCAATCACTACTTGTCCTGGGTTTGGGTCACCGCCGCGTGGACCGATGACACCACCGTTCAAGCTCCACCTTAGATTCCATTCCATGGACCATGCCAGCCCATGCATGGACAGCTCAACACCAAGCATCTTGCGGTTACGCTTGTCGTCCGCGCCCAAACTAATGCACTCAATCCCGTCCGCAACGGCCACAAACGATAGAATAGATAGGCCAGCTACATCGAGTTAGCGTCGTGCCGTGACTCCCTCCTCCGCGAAGGGGGGGCCAACCGCCATCGACGGCGGCCGTGGTACCACGACCGGGCCATCTTTCCACGGTCGGCCGCCATGAACCGAATACGCTTCACTCACTTGATCGGATGCCACATATACAGAAAAAACATGTTTCTATCTTTTTGGTAGTAGTGGACAAGACGGGAAGAAAAGGTCGGAGAAACACAAGTGCACAAACCAACCGTGAGGCCTCACGCCTAGCTTCAACTGTCTACTTTAACACTGTGTATAGATTAAACCACCGACGCGACGGGCCCGCGCATTCGTCGTTCCCACCGACATGCAGCTCGGTTGAAATTCCATGTCAAATTTTTTGGGGTCTGAATCCTGCTCACGTTTTCGCGGTTAGTCACAAACTGTAGAAAACATCTTGGACCACTCCCGCTCATGAGTTCCAAACATCGCGAGGCATGAAAATTGTGAGGCTGCTATCATGCTACGTACAGTAGTAGCCTTCGTCAACCAATGTGTAAACTCCGTAGAAACGTTCGCCTTGCCTGCCGTCCTGGATTGTTAAGATGTGTTTACGGACCAAGTTACCTTTGACTGTTTGAATGCTTCCGAGTTAGGCAATGAGTTCACGCATAGTAGATTGTGTTGTTGCCGGCCATTGCCCCTGCTGCCGGCCAGTTACAAGTCTTCCCTTGACGGCAACAAGCTATGAACTCCCTGCTGTAAATAATTTAGATTGTAAATTAATTAATGAACAAGACCAGTTAGATTTTTGGGTGGAGTACGTGTGATTGTTTTTTTTTCACAAATTCAAGGACAGCCAGTGGTAAGTGCAGGGCTCGCCCTTGCATTTAAGAGAAGCAGGATGTACGGAGGCTTAACCACCCACCGATATTCAACGAACAATGCCGTGGATGGCATGGATGTTGCTGCTATTGCCATTAGCTGCATGGGCAACCACTGCCTCTAGCTCCTTGGTGGCGAAGCCAGGCTGCCAGGCCCGATGCGGCGGCATCGAAGTCCCCTACCCGTTCGGCATAGGCGCCGGCTGCTTCCGCCCGGGCTTCGAGATCGTCTGCAACAACATGACGCCGTTTTTGCCGGACGCCACCGTCGCAGGCCGAAAGCGCCTCGCCGAGCCCGTGCGCGTGCTGAGCCTGAACCTGACCGTGAAAGCGGGCGCGCGGGTCCAGGTGCAGCTGCCTGTGGCGTACATGTGCTTTGACGCTGCCGGCAACGAGATCGCCGGCAGCTTCGACGGCAGGCTGACGGTCAACAAGGAGCAGGTGTACCGCATCTCCAACACCTTCAACGAGCTCTTCGTCCTTGGCTGCAACACCCTCGCCTACGCCGGCAGAGGATCGCGTTCGAACGCAACATCGGACGGCTACTATAGCGGGTGCGTGGCCTACTGCAACAAAAAACAGAGGGCGCGGAACAACAAGTGCGACAGCATCGGATGCTGCCGCGTCAACATCTCACCGTTGCTCACCAACACCAGGATGAGCTTCGGGAAATGGTCGGAAGCGCCTGTTGACATCAGGCGCCCCTGCAGCTACGCCTTCATCGTGCAGAAGAACCACTACGTCTTCAAGGCCGCCGACCTGAACATGACGGCGGAACAGGCCAAGCGATGGAGCATGCCACTTTGGCTCGACTGGGCCATCCGCAATGGTAGTAACTCTCTGCGGTGCCCCCTGCTGAGAAAAACGTCAGAATACGTTTGCTTGAGCAACCACAGCAAGTGCGTGAATTCCACCAATGGGGCGGGATATTTCTGCATATGCGAGGAAGGCTACGAGGGCAACCCATACCTTGACAACGGATGCACGGGTAAGGACAATTCTAGCACATTCCCTATTCTCCACTTGTGGCGCAGCCATGGCAATGGGCCATGATGGTGAAAATATTCATATAACCTCGTTAAATGTTTATCTTATAAAATAAAATAATCTATGATATGCATAGGCTACGCGGGAAATTTCAGGTGGCCTTCGTGATTTTCACCCAAACTCCATAAATCTGTCAGTTTGAAATTCTTGACTTAAGAAGTCACTATCGGGCTCCATACCTGTAATATTTGGAGCGTGCTGCAAAAACAACACGTAGACTCCATATTTGGAGGTTGGTGAAGAGAATATAGAGCTTTCTTCATTCATATTGGTTTTGGACATCTAAAAAAACCGGTTGGTGGAGAGAATATATAACTATGTTCATCCATATTCTTTGTGGTGGAACCAGTCCACCCGGATTCAAATCCTAGACGGCAAGCGTGCTTGCATATTTCCTGGATTTACCACACCACAAGAGCTCGATGTGGGCATGTCTCTGCCACCAGTCCTTCGTTCCCTGACTTGCTGAGGAGGCTAGAGTCACGCACTAGCCATCCAGCATCGCCAATTCCATCCTTCGTCCCATCTAGCTTCTACATGTGCTACGTCTCGCCCACCCGAGCTAACTCTCATGGGTGACAAACTCCAGACTCTGTTTTAGCCACCATTTGCCCGACGAGAGCACCCTGGGCCGCCGAGTGCCACCTACAACCTTCTCCCATCACTTATGAATCTCTCCCTGCCCCCGCTCTTACATTCAGTCAATGATGACATCGACACTTAGGGTGTTCAACGACTTGCACCAAGGTATATTTGCCTCAAATTTGTTCATATTTAGTAGTCTAGCTTCTTGTAGATTCGTGTAGATGGCATATGATTCATGATTTGTCTGGATGCCATCATGGTAGAGGGTTTTTGTGATGATCCACCATCATCCTTTGTAATGATCCGAACCTGATAAGATTCGATGTCTCTGTGCTTACTGTGCTAGTCCCTGGCTCGACTCGCTAGCACGCACAGTACATATGAATATCAAATAACAAGTGCATCATTTACTATAACGTATGATCCAGAATTCATAAAGTATTACAAACGGAATAGCACATCGCTAGCTGTATTCAATAACAACAGTGGAAATGTAGCATAATAGACGATGAGTCCCATCACTGCCCACTGGCGAAAAATGCTGAGTGAAGACTCGCGACCCTACTGTATCTCACTGATCATCTGAAAATCCTGCAACATGATAAGTTGCAGCCACAAAGGGTCAATACATTGAATGTATTGGCAAATCACACAATATGATAAAGCAAACCTACATCCACAAAGCAATGTATGACAAACAAAACACGCAAGTTAGTTTGGAGAAGAATGTCTTCACCTACCTCCACTACCTGAACTCACAACCGTCTCTAATTTACTCGCTCAAGATAACCCAAAGATTCTAAATAAACATGACAAGAACTTCAGAAGTATGTCTCAAGTGCGCTCTGTCAGTGGCGCATTCTCTAGGAACAATAGAGCGCTCTGCCAAGGACGCATTCACCTGATTTATGTTCCGAAAACTATACCTCGCCTCAAGTGCGCTCTGTCAATGGCGCATTCTCTAGGGACAATAGAGCGCTCTGCCAGTGACGCATTCACCTGGTTAATTATCCCGAGCCTACGGCTATAAACACTCACCACTTTCATGGAATCACTCGACACATGCCCACGTCTACCATAGCAAGTTGATCACACCATCACATACCACAATCGACAACAAAACATGGTAACACAGGATACACATATCAAGCCAAACATATAGCATAGCATAAAACCACACACGCATAGCAGAATATAGGATGAGCAAAATCAAAAGTGCAAACTTGCCTTGAACGGTGTTGAAGTACTCTAACGCTTAATTCTGGTCCGCTTCACACTCTGGACAATCTATACCATAACGAAGGCACCGATAAATAAACCGTACTCACATAGCCCCACAATAAAGTCAATAGCAAGGAATTCAAATAAAAACTTAATTAACAGAACATATCAGTAGTTATATAATATCTACATGCTAGCAGGATCACAAGGCAAAAAGAATCAACTAATTTGGATCTACGGTTTGAAAAATATGGCCTCCGGATGTTTGAAATCAAATTTAAACAAATTCAAATTTGAATAGTTCAAAAATATTAAATTTTGGTTCTGCGGTATTCGCCTGGTCTCTACGAGTACACAGGAAAAAGAATCGGTCAATTTGGAGATACGGATCTCAAGATATACCTAAATGAACATTTGATATGGAATCTGCCAAAATAAATTGTGCTAAAACAGATTTGTGGAAGAACTGCTGCGGCAGCTGTGGATGTGCCACGTGGCGCATTACTAGTGGCTGGATGTGTTCGGTGCGGGGTCTAAACAGCGAACGGTCACAGCTTACAGAAAAACGGTCCGGGAAATAAAAAAAACAGATGATCTAATATGGACCGTCAGAGAGAGATCCGACGGATGGAAACGCTCACCGGAAAACAGAGGCTGTGTGGTCGCCGGACTTGAACGAGACGGCGGCGGCGCGGCTCGGGCGTGGGCGACGGCGCTTCCCCCGGCGGTTCTCCGGCGAAGGCGAGGTGACGTGCAGACGCGGCGATCAACGGAGGTGACGATGGTAGTTCTAACGGCGAAGGAGGGGTCTCTCTGTGGCCAGCGGCGAACTGCTTCTGTCAACGTCCGTCTGCTCGATTGGGTGCTCCACTGAGAAAAAAAGAATATGAGAGAGATAGAGCGAAGCAGGGGAAACACGACAGGGGAAACAGGAGGTGCTGGTACCCGCGATGGCGACGAAATTCACCGCGAAAGCTTCTGTCAGCGGCGCAAGTTCAGGGAGATCGGGAGGGAGGTGTAGGGCACGGGATCCTTTGATTTTTCCAAAAATCGGATGAGGAGCACACGGGCATCTATATATATGGGTCAACTTGGAGACGGGACTACAGATTTGAGTGAATCCCCAACGGATTGGATTCGGGATTGGGTGTTCATGAGGAACACGCTGGACGTAGGAGATGAGACCGTGGGCCAGAGTGGTCAGCGACAAAAGTTGGAAAGAAGAAAAAACAAATAAGGGAGCTGCGGGGTGGGCTGTCCGGTTGCACTGGAATGGGCCGGCCTGCTAGCGGCTGCTGCTTAGCACGCGCGCGGGCGAGGGATAGCTGGCCGCTGTGCGGCCCGACTACACAGTGCGCGAGTTGTTTTTCTAAAAAATCTTCTACAGGAAGTAAATAAAGCTAAATAAATAGGAAATTAAATCCTAGAAAAATACCAGAACAAATAATAAACCATTATTGCTACAAAAATCAGTGAACATTTTTACAACACAAATGCATTTTTGAAACAATTATTTTATGCAAAACAAGCACATAAAGAGCATTATAATAACAACTAAAAAATAATTTTGAGTTTCTACAAAGCCAAAATAATTTTTGTAAACTCCAGAATATATACTTAGCATTTTCCTAGTATTATTAATAAGGGAGAAGTCATATTATCTCCACTCCAAATATTTTGCCTTAAGTTGCAATAATGATTTGAATAATCAGAAAATTTCAAATATGCATAGAAATCAGGATGCAACATAATGATCCTATTAACATTCCAAATCTAAAAATTTGGGATGTTACATCCTTGGACTATTTTGATGTTGATTTATTCAATGAGGAGACTTTGTTGATGGCTACTCAATGGCTAATGGAAAATGGGAGGAAGACGAATTGTGCAGGGTCATAGCTCGGTCGTTTGACATGTCACCGGAGTGGAGAAGCAGTCCATGCTATGCTCACCCTATACCCAAAAATGCTCGCGACCCGTTTCATATATAAAGAACGACCATACAACCCAGCACATACACTCGACACCACAACACACGCACTCAAGGCAAGATACAATCTGTGTAGAGGAACGGCTAAACATGAAGTGAAGCCGTGCCTGACAAAACGAGGACCCAAGGCGCCATTTTCAAGAAGGTGACGACACTGGAGTGTTTGCCGCTGCCCAATCCATGCATGATCTAGGTCTTCATCCAGAGTCACCCAAGGAAGAATAGTAACCGCAACGATGCCTTCAAGAAGGGAGTGACACCCACGACCGCTCCCGTCGTGGGCCTGTCCAAAGCAAGACTTGCATTGACCTCCGTAAAGTTTATTTAAAAATTCTATGATATGCATAGACTATGCGGGAAATTCCACGTGGCCTTCCTGATTTTCACCTGAACTCCACAAAATCCGCCGGTTTGAAGTTCTTCACTTAAAAAGTCACTCTACCAAGTTTTTTCTTTAACACAGTACAGACACATATGCTCATACAAACGCTCATTCATATGAAAACACACATGCATACCCTACCCCTATGAGCACATTTGAGAGACTGAGTTGACAGATCATCTTGAGATTCGTGAAGTCGCCATGGACATGTTCGTAGTCGATGGGAACGTCTCCTTCCACTAAATACACATCGCCGAAAGGCCTGAAATAAATACAGAAAAATACGAGTACCAATGTCAAGTATAGGACTTGAACCCTGGTGGGCTGAGGATACCACTACCCTCCTAACCATTCAACCACAGGTTGGTTCACACTCTACCAGGTTCCCCAACCATCCCTCCATACCTGTAATATTTGGAGCGTGCTGGAAAAATAACACATAGA
Organism: Aegilops tauschii subsp. strangulata; assembly: GCF_002575655.3. Taxonomy (NCBI): domain Eukaryota; kingdom Viridiplantae; phylum Streptophyta; class Magnoliopsida; order Poales; family Poaceae; genus Aegilops; species Aegilops tauschii. The sequence goes on from NC_053039.3 coordinate 54,466,071, forward strand.
CTATGTATTTGGAGGTTGGTGGGGAGAATACAGAGCTCTTCTCATCCATATTGGTTGGTGGACATATCAAAAAAGTATTAGTTGGTGGAGAGAATATAGAGCTCTCTTCATCCATATTCGGCAAATTAAGCATAGTTTAGGTGGTTAGTTTCTTTGTAGGGGAACCAACCCACCCTAGGTTCAAGTCCTAGACTTGCCACGGGTGCTCGCATATTTCCTTGATTTATTTCAGATATTTTTTGGTTCTATTCTATGAGCGGTTTGGCATGACCGTCAACTACGAGGCCTATGTTGCTTCCACCTCTAGCCTCTGTACTGGCGTCCATTGGCAGCACTCACCACGGATGACCCGCTCCGGGCCATACCACACACCATGGCTACACCCGTGTGTGCTTCCCACCATTTTCCCGACTACCGCCATGGCCGCATCAAAAGAGCTCGATGTGGGCCTGTCTCTGGCACGAGTCCTCCGTTCCCCGACTTGTTGAGGAAGCCGGAGTCATGTACCAGCCATCCGCCATCGCCAATTCCATCCTTTGCGCCATCTAGCTTCTACCTGTGCTACATCTCACACACCCGAGCTAACTCCCAAGCACCACGGCCGCCGTGTGCCACCTACAACCTTCTCCCACCACTTATTAACCTATCTTTTCCTCCGCTCTTGCATTTGGCCAACGATGGCCTCGACACTCAGGGTGTTCGACGACTTGCCCCAAGGTATATTCGCCTCAAATTTGTTCATATTTAGTAGTCTAGCTTCTTGTAGATTCGTGCAGATGGCATATGATTCACTATTTGTCTATATGTCATCATAGTAGAGGGTATTTTGATGATTCGCCGTCGTTGGACAATTTTGATGTTCATTTATTCAATGAGGAAGATGAGGAGATTTTGTTGATGGTTACTCTATGGATGATGGAAAGTGGGAGGAAGACGAGTTGTGAAGAGTCATAGCTCGGCCGTTTGACATATCACCAGAATAGAGCCGATGACCATGACATGCTCATTCTATATAACCTCTGCATCTCTTCTAGCAACGCTTACAGATATCAATATATTGTTTTAGCAAATTGACTAAGTCAAGTAAGCTAACGAAACATTATTCACGCAACGGAGAAATGTGGTTCATGGGATTTACTAGTTCCTAGAAGGTGACCACAACACTTTGGGTGGTTCCATATGGTACTCTTGCCTATTTGACCAATGAGTATCTTTGAATGGTCAAAGATGCATCCATAGGCGCGGGAGAAAGTTTTCCGATGTTGCAATCAGGGTTTACAAAGCAGAGTATTTTAGGGCACCCAATGTTGATAACACGTCGAGGATTCTAGAAATGGGTGAAGTAAGAGGCTAACTAGGTATGCTTAGAAGCATTGACTGGACATGTTGGAGCTGGAAGAATTTCCATGCATGTCATGGACAATTCACCACACATTGCCATGATCCAACTATCATTTAGGAAGGGGTTATCTCTAATGACTTGTAGATTCACCATTGCCATTTTGGCATCATGGTTCTCACAATGGCATCAATGACTTGCAGAGATCTCATCTTTTTGCTAGGCTAGCAAGTGGTGATGCTCTGACATGCAACATTAATGTCAATAGGCATGATTATGATCAAGGCTACTATCTTGCCGATGGCATCTAGTATTCATGGTCAACATTTGTCTAGACAGTTCCAAATCATAAAGGTAATGAAAATAAACACTTTGCCAAGTGTCAATAATGAGCGAGGAAGGATATTGGTGGAGCATTTGGAATGTTGCGAGCTTAGTTTGCAATTGATCGAGGTCTTACTCACTTCTAGGACAATAAGACCTTCTGAAAGATTATGGAGTGTTGTGTGATTCTAGACATGATCATTGAGAATGAGAGGTATGCACATTGGACTACGACTATGGCTATGTTGGCCAAACTATCAGACCTGGTAGGAACCCATACCACATTTAGGCTTTTCTTGGTGAAGATCCCATTGAGCATCAGGGGTGGCTACATGCACGATAGCGTGTTTACATTCTTTCGATCATGATTATTAGTTAATTTGGAGTATTTGCTTCATCAGATTATCTGTTGTCATAAATTACTTGTTTTATCGGGTTATTTGTTGCATTCAGACCTTCTCATTTCATTTAAATTTGAATTCAATTTGTGTGAACCTATCGATTCGAAATGTTGTTGAATTGTTTGACGTCAAAACATGGAAAAATTTGAACTACTTTGATGTGTTTGAGTTAGGATAGAGTTTATATGCACAGAAATATGGGTAATATTTTTTAAGGCTCAAGTTTGGGGAATCTACTTTGTGCATTGCCTTACAGCCTCCACAAAATTTGGAGAGCGCTGTAAGAAATTTTGGAGGCTATATTTATTGGGAATCGGTTGGAATTTCTCTAACATCCCAACCAAGCCGGTGATAAGAAACCTAACCATGTTGCAACTCAACTCAACTCTCAAATTTTCTCACTTTTCGGCGTTAAATCAACATAAGTTTTGACCAAATGGTATATGGGGTTAGATATCTTACAAAGATTCCAAAATGAAAGTGGTGGAGCAGCTCTACATGGCTTGAGAGTGGCCCCACTAATTTTTGATTGTTTTAGACTCACCCTTCAACTGGAAATCTAGGAGTATTTTCATTAGCCTCTCTCAATTCATCGTTTGGACCCGACTCCATGATTCAAAAGTTTACTTAGCACCAGGATTAACCCTTTTTTAATGGGCATCGATTTTTTAATATTTCTACTTTTCCCCGTCAGATCAAAATCGGACAGTTCTCACTCACTAACAAGACATAAGAACTTCTCACTTGCCCTAAGTTTTATAAGAAAAACTTTTCTATGCATTTTTTTAACTAAATAATTGTCATGTGTTGGAATGAGAGTATAAATATTCTAGTATTTTAGCTCATGATTTACATGCACATATTTATGTGATCGTGTAGCAGAAGAATTTGTTTTGGCAAACATTTGTTGGCTTACCAAAAAATCACAATTATTTGGCATGTCAATAAGAGGTGGGAACATTGAGCCGGTTTTGAGGGAAAATGAGGAAAAAGTCAGAGAAGGAAGGAAAAATCAAAAGAGGAAAAGGGAGTTGGAAACATACGTAAGATTAGATGAAGGATGAGTTCGAGAGAACCTTACGGCTTTTTAAGCAGTAGAATTCTTCTCTCTATATTTCTTACTCGCAAGAAAAATTAAACACGTATTGTAGACACGGATAGGTTGACAAGTTTCCAGGGGTGCTATTTGGACTTGACTCATCCCTTTTCTTATATTTAACTTGCACACAGACACATACATTACCCCCCACTACATGTGCATATACTAATAAATCTGCTTCGTGGTGGAGTATGATGAAGTTTTTTACCACGACAAGCCTTCCGACATGCATGCTGCCTTTTGTCAACCAAAATATAGATTCACATGGTCAACTTGGCTTAATGCTTCCATGTTTTATGTAGATATCGACGAGTGTAAACAGCCACAATTGTATGCATGCTTCGGCAAGTGTACCAACAGAGAGGGATCTTTCGAGTGCACGTGCTCACACGGATACCAAGGAAACGCCACCCACAAAGATGGTTGTGTCCAGTCCATAAACACAGGTGGGCACTATTGCTTCATACTTTCCCTAGGATCAAGATGTATATAAACTATCTTAGATAAAGCACAATAGTTTTAAAACATGTACTTCCTCCTTTTCCAAAATTTAAATTTTAGGTTTGTTCTAAGTAAAGCATCTTTAAGCCTAACCAATTATATATAAAATATACCAACATCTTTACGAACGGATTAGCTTCATCAAATCAATTATGAAATGTGTTGTCAAGATGTCTTTATTTGGTGTCACATAGGTTGCTATATTTTTTACACGTTTGTACGACTTAAAAGTTCGACTTATCATAAAGATACTAACATTTTGGAAATGGAGGGAGTAGGTGAAAAGATAGTGTTCCTTCTCAATCATATTTAGAAAATCCCTCTTGTTGTCTTAAATGCAAAGAATATTCTCGTACTTTGTTCTATGTATTAGCTCATGAACAATAAAAATAGAGTATGTTCATGAAAAATAAGCTAAAAATTAGTTATGCGATGCAGATACAATTCAGATTTCTTCTAATAAATCTACATTATACTAATATATTATTTCAAGTGGCGACAATCCCTAATTAAATCAGTTGCAACCCACAATTATATAAGAATGGAATGCCGCCATTTTATAGAGGAGTAAAGAACACAATCAATAAGAAAGTTTATTTTAATGATGCATAGAAGAAGAAACTTATAAGAATATATGTACAATTAAATATGCCATGAAACATATATTTTTTACATTACTACTAACAGATGAATACATTTCAAAATTTTGAGATAGAAGCCAACACTCTCTCTAGCTACACATACTATTATCTACGTCCTTTCTCATGCGAACCACCTGCGATTGTGGTTAGTGGCTGGTTAGTGGTGGTTAGCGGACTTACATGGGTTAAATATTGACCCCTCCTATTAGTTGGGTCACCTCAATTTGAGACATAGTTTTGGCTGGATATTGATATTTTTGAAATTTGAACCTGGTATAGTTAGTAGATTTTTGGTCAATTGGGTGATACCTCTCCCCCTAACAAGACTTCAAACCCTGAGTCCAACCTCATATTTGTTCTTTTAATTACTATTGAGTTATGTCACCGCATACGCTAATTGTGTGCCCATCGATCTATTTTTTGCAGGTTTAATCATTGGCCTATCAGTTTCTAGTGGCCCAACTATTCTAATTTTGTTTCTTGCCTCAAAGATAATAGTACGCAAGCTTAAGCATCAGAAGGAACAGAAGTTGAGACAAAAGTTCTTCAATCAAAATCGTGGACAATTGTTGCAAAAATTGGTATCTCATAGGTCAGATATTGCAGAGAGGATGATCATCCCACTAAGGGATCTAGAAAAGGCCACAAACAAGTTCCATCCAACTCGTAAGCTTGGTGGTGGAGGGCATGGTACCGTATACAAAGGAATTTTATCAGACTTGCATGTTGTTGCAATCAAAAGGTCAAATATTGTGGTCAAGAGTGAGATTAACGAGTTTATAAATGAAGTTTCCATACTCTCACAGATCAATCATAGGAACATTGTAAAGCTTTTTGGATGTTGTCTTGAGACAGAAGTCCCCTTGTTGGCTTATGAGTTCATTTCCAATGGAACCCTATGTGATTATCTTCACAAGAAACCACTAAGATCAGTACCTTGGCGAGACATATTAAGGATTGCAGTAGAAATTGGCAAAGCCCTTTCTTACCTTCACTCGGGTATTTCTGTCCCCGTAATACACAGAGATATAAAGTCCACCAATATACTTCTTGATGATGCTTTGACAGCGAAGGTGTCTGACTTTGGAGCTTCAAGGTACATTCCTAAAGATAAAACAACAATTACAACAGTGGTGCAGGGAACGTTGGGATATTTAGATCCTATGTACTTTTATTGTGGCCGTCTAACAGAAAAAAGTGATGTTTATAGCTTTGGAGTTATTCTCATTGAGTTGCTTACAAGGAAGATGCCAATTATATATAGATCCTCCACTGGTGATGGGCTAGTTGCACAATTTGTTGAACTACTTGCAGAAGGTAAATTGGTAGAAATACTAGATCCGCAAGTAATTGAGGAGGGTGGTACCCAAGTTGAAGTGGTAGCTTCTCTAGCTATGTCGTGCATAAAGCTAAGAGCAGAGGAGCGACCAACTATGAGGTCAGTGGAGATGACACTAGAAGCACTTCAAGGACCCAAAGAACATTTTCGGATTCGGGATGCAACATACGAGGGGAGTTATTCGGCAATGAGATATACACCACCAGTAAGAAGGGCAAGCTTAGAGGACACGAGCAGGCAATATAGTCAAGAAGAAGAGTTTGTGTTGTCCGCAAGCTACCCTCGATAGTCTTACTTACAGTTTACATGTGAAAGAGTTGGTATGTATAACATGCACGTGTGTTGTGTATGTTCGAACATTGTGTGTGCTTCAATTTATTGTTACTTTAATGTTATGTTTCTAATCAAAGTATGTCAATTACATGGGTTGATTGTTTCTTTATTGAACAACTGCTTCCTTCATAATGTGGGCACTCACCGTATAGTACATAAACTTATTTGGCTTCAAGCTGGGTTGCCCTAATTTCCATTGCTCATATAATAGAAACTCCGAAACAAAATTCAAGGTGTATGTAGTGCTCAAAACGTTGTTGGTCAAAGATATAGTTAGCTAGTGCGGTTTCAAACTTCAAGGTATATTTTCTATTTCAAAATTCAAGATGATTTCAAAAATAACTAGCAAAGTAGCCCCTTCTTGTAAATCTACGCGTACAACATATTATTTCATAATTTTGAATCTTATATTGGAAATTAATATTTCGCAACTTTTAAGGGACGATTTCGGTGGACAATATATCTACGAGAGACCTCTAGAAATAGTTATTAATGATATATGCTGAATAAATTAATTTGAATTTTATTAGTTATATTATTTTATGAAAACAATATATTTATTCTCTTTTAAAACCTTATATACGATAATACTATTATTTAGTAATTCTTAAGATACTCATATGCTACTTAAAACGAACTTGAAAGATTATAATTTTTCTAAAAAGTGTACTTTAATCTTTTTGTGTGCATTTTTTTATAATGACAGAAGACTCTAGTATAGTTGTTGTTTTATAGTGAATGGATAAAATATGATGGGAGTTATTTTTACAAATAAAAATAATTAGGGTCAAATCTCAACTTTCAATCTTATGTGAGATACCTTTATTTCACAAATTTAAATGGGCATTTTTGGTGAAAACAAATGGCAGTGGGACCCCCTGGGTATGCCCATGTGAAGAATTCTGCCTAATAGACCCTAACGGCCTGAGTCTATCCGAAGGATCACTCGGTGGGGCCGGCATAGATAATCTCATCCGACTGAATACTACATTTCTTCTTTAAAGCTTCTACTCCCTCTGTTCCAAAATAGATGACCCAACTTTGTACTAACTTTATACTAAAGTTAGTATAAGGTTGAATCATCTATTTAGAACGGAGAGAGTACATCATTAGCAATTGTTTCCGCCTTATCAAATAAAACTCCCATTCTATCAATTTTTTCTGCAAAAGAATTATTCGGTTCTTTTTGAGAAGTGATACATTCTTTAATCATTGCCTCTAGATTAGTGGGTGTTTGATTACTTCCATAAGAGCTGTTTAAAATATATGGCTTAGTGAATGAGTATGGTGCCCCATGTTTGGTTTTGGTAATTTATAACAATCACTATGTAGAGAAAAGTCTGAAATAAACCTTGAATTCGTATTCTCGGTCTAAATCAAACCCTCATCTCAAATTCCTTGAAATTGGCACCCCCGTCCTTTGTAATCCCGGTCCATCCCGGTGGTTTTGACCTGAAATCTTGTTTGGGCTCCGGGATTGCTTACGTGGCACAGGGTGAACGGAGAATCCAACATTTTCTTGCCATGGAGCTTGCTGGTGACGTACTGTAGGTTGTACTCCCATGGTTGAACCTCTGGTTCCAACATGGCTCCCCATCGGCAACGGTCCGGCGCGTAGATGGTCACGATGGACAGTAGGTCCTGGTCGGCATTGGTCACCACCTGGTGCTCGACGCTCTTTTATCCGTCGTTAGTGAGCAGAGTTGTTGAGATTGACAACGAGCGCGCGGGATGGGGTGAACGTGCACCCAGGCGCTAGCCCGGAGGACCTGCAGCCTCGCGCAGCCGGCGTCATGGTGGAGCACGGTGACCGTGCTCCCGTCCAGTAAAAGAAGTTCATCCACACTGGCTGCACCACATCGCGGGACATCCTTGTGAGTGCGTCGAGAGCCATGCCACAGACTGGGCTGCCGGATGGACGCCGGCGTGACACCGAGCGCCAGCATGTTGCATCAGTCGAGCTTCTGATCGTCGGCGGAGACAAAGGCGTGGCCATAGCCCTGGATGTGTGCGGCACCATTGTTTACCTCTCTCTCTCTCTCTCCCCTTAATCGACAGCATGAAAAACTCCCTCGCCAGCCTCTCCGTCTCGTCCAGCAGCTCGCCGTCAATGTCGTGGTCTCAGTTTGCGTTTTGCAGTACAATAAGCTGGGCCACGACGTACACGCTGCTCTGGCCTGTCGCTCGCTGCATGTGGTCGCTTGAAGTTCGGTCAGTCGGCCATGTCCCGTCGCAGTGGAGTCGCTGTGCTCCGAAAACACATGCATGGCATGGCCTGATCGTTATGCTCATGCATTAGAGCATCTCCAGCCGTTGTGGCCCCCAGAGGCGTTTTTTCGGCCTCCTGAGAAGGCACCGGCGGATTTTTTGCATCTGGGACAAGAAATTTTCCAGCCGCCCCCCACCCGACCGACGAATGCACTGCGCACGAGTCCACAGAGCTCGACCGCCGCCGCTCCGTCCTCGTGCCCCGCGTGCGCGGTGAGGAACCCGGCGAGCATGGACGCGGGCGTGACTCGTGGGGTGACCATGGAGAAGACGACGCCCGCGCACGGCGGGGGGCGATGTTGCTTGCCGGTGAAGCCCGACAGCGGAGGCAACTTGAGGCCGGGGCAGCTTGCCGGTGACTCGCAAACCGGCGAAGGCGCGGACGCGCATGGATGGAGGCGAGGCCCGGCTCAGCCGGCAGCGTGCGGGATGCATAGAGCCCATGCTTGGGGGCGGAACCGACTGGGGCCGGACTTGGCGAAGGCTGCAGGGCGGCTTTGGAAGCAGGCGGCAGCAGCGGCGTCCGGCCGGTGCCGGTGAGGCTGCGGAAACGGCGACGGGTCGAGGTGTGCCGCGGGCGGCTCAAAACGGAGAGCAGGAGGCAGAGCTCGACGGGGGCGGCTTTGGCTCGGGAGGACCCGGGACGGCGCCCAGCCGCGCTTCCCAACGGCGGTCTCGGCGCGCACCTAGACCTCGAGCGAGCGTTCGCGACGACTTCCTCGCCGGGCAGGTCGAGGCGCCGCGGGACGACAGCCTCGCGCGCTCCAACTCGGGGCGAATGTGAAGATGATGCCCGGCGACCAGCTGGCCATCGGCAAGGAGACGGGCCGTCGGCTCGGCATGCTCCCATCGGCCTCGGCGCGCCCCTGGACTGGAGCCGGCCCGGGTCCACGCCGAGCACCACGCTCAGGTGCCCTGGTCCATGCTGGACACGCCGGACACCACGCTCTGGCGCCGACGCCTCGAAATCCGGCGTCGGTATGAACTCTTCGAGCACGAGCGGCAGCCTCACCGCTGCGCCGCCATGGCTCCCCATCTGGCCATGTGCGCTCCGCTCCGCGAGCCCTCCCCGCCCTGGCCATGCGCGCTCCGCTCCGCGAGCCCCGGCCATGCGTGCGCCGCCACGGCCGCGCGAGCCCTGCTCCGGCTGTGTGTGGTAGGTGGTGTCGTGGTGGAAGGAAGAGGAGAGGAGAGAGGAGAAAGAAAAGAGAGAAAGGAGAGGAGAGATGAGAGAGAGGGGTGAAAGAGGGGCTGGCAAGTGGGCCGTTGCATGCGAAAAAGAGATGACGGCGTTCCCAGCTGCCTCCCGGGGGACTGGGTTTGGGATGGGCGTACCGGCCGTAACTTTCGTCAAAACCGGCGCAAAACAGGTTCTTGGGACCCCGAGTGGGTCGTTTTTTGCGTGCCGGCGTCTAAAAATGCGCCTGGGGAGGCTTCTTGGGGGCCTTAGTGGAGATGCTCTTATTGATCGGCATGATTAATTCAAGTACGCAGTCCTATCTTGCAGAGATGGCAATAAAAGTGTGTGCAATGGCTTATCTCTTAGCTTTATCTTCACTAACTAGCTATTCCTAAAAACGTGATGAGACATATTATGCTAAGAGATCATCGCTTAAATAAGAGAAGACTAGCCTTTTCTTATGAATTTTCTCTCCTCCACCTCAGCATTTATTCTATATGGCACTACTAAGATAGCACCATTGTACATGCCCGGTCAGCACGGCGCAGGTCGCGGACATAAGCCGGCCTACGATTTCCCCTCAATCCAGTGCCAAATAAGCAATCACAATGCCCAAATGATCTTTGAGCGACAAACGACCGGGGTCGACTTCGACCGGGATTGAAAAGGACATGATGCTAGTTTTAGGGATTTCGACATGAGGGTTCGATTCAGACTATGTATATAAATTTAAATTTTATTTTAGACTTTTCCCATGAATCATACTAGGACAATGCTCGTGCGTTGCAGTGAGATATAAATATTTTAGTACCTGTAAATAAATATTTATCAAATCCTGCCTGTTATTTACCTTATTAATGTGATTGTGTAAATAAATATTTGATAAGTAAATTTAAGTGATATTAGTTTAGAAAGTAACTAAATTACGATGATTGATTAGCATACAGGGAAGGTGTGGACAAAGGACGCGGTGAGACAAAGAAAACCCGCAGAACAAAAAAAGGTGGAAGGACGTGATGAGTGGAGGGAGCCTAGGGGACTGCCGGTGTAGATGCGCGGGTACTCGGCTCGGAGGGCAGCGAGGACGCCGGCTTCTAGGTCGTCGAAGTTGTTGAGTATTAGCGCGCCGGCCTTGGTGCAGCCGTTGGCCTCCACGATGTTGAAACGGAGGCCAGAGTCGTCCGGGTCGGTCGTGCGGACGAAGCTGGAGGTGTCTCTGGGGCTGATCGGCGGCATGCCCGGGATCCAGTCGATGACCGTTCTACTCGGGTGTCCGTTCCTCAAGCAGCTCTCGTCTGCGAACGTACGTAAGCATAATATATAACAACCCGCAAAAAAGAAACATATAATAGTACAAACGATGAAGCGAATAAATAATCAGAAAGAAGAGTGGGGTTTCCACTCTCGGAAGTAGTTAACGACACCCCTCATGAACAATAAATTCGAAAAAAAAAGATCTGAAATTTTATGACATCAAATATGCTCAAACGTTTTGTGTGCTTGTAAAAATCGTGTGCTAATGTGATTGATGTTTCTCAATAGGTAAGAAATAGTTGTAGTTCAATCGACTTCATAACCCTTAGACTAATGTGCGCCAAGATTTATGGCCCTACAAGAAAATTTTGGAGAGCTCCTCCTCGCCTTCTGAGCCAATAACGAGGCACGCAACTTGCTCACGACACGCCGGTTCTCCCGGATCCTAGTCGCTCGGTTCGTACTTAACCGGTTGCGGTTGATCATTGACTTTTCGAGAAATGCAGGAAAAAAATCCAAAAATCTCACAAATTTGAAAAGGTTTACGAGTTTAAAAAAAGTTTGTGAACTAGAAAAAGTTCAAGAGTTCAAAAAAAGACACGGGATTTCAAAAAAGTTCATGCGTTCAAAAAATATTCATGGATTTGAAAAAAGGTTGTGCATTTGAAAAGCTCAAGAATTTGAAAAGAGTTTACACGTTTGAAAAAAGTTCGTGGAACAAAAAATAAAAGCACAAAAAATGATGAAAAAATAGAATAGAAAATTAAAAGAATGCTCAAAAGCTTATAGAAGCTTCCCAAAGCTAGTCGGAAGCTTCTAGCAGCCTCACAAAACCAGCTGGGGACGTTTAGGAAAAAACAAACAATGAAAGCTTACATCGGCTGGCCCGTTCACATACGACAATGGGACCCCCTATATGACGCACAATGTGTCCAGTATGCATCCGACGCACTGGGCACGCCCTGACTAGGCCAACACATTAGTGCAGTGCTCGGCTTATTTTCCAAACATATTTAAAAATTATGATCAAATTTCTAACATTTTTTTGAAAAGCGAATATAGTTTTAATTACTGAAATAATTTGGGAATGTGAACAAAATTTGAATAAAGTGAACAATTTTGAAATTTTTGAATATTTTTAGAAACATTTTTTAAACCCAAATTTTTTTAGAAAAATCCTTTTTATATTTTTTTATAAATGTTTGAAAACTAAAAATGAGAAAAAAAAACAGAAAATCAAAAAAAAAGATAAAAGAAAAGGGTAACAAGAAAACAAAAAGGAAAAATGAAAAAATGAAACGGACAAACAGAAAGAAACAAAAACAGTTCAGAAAACCTTCTAGGAGGTTCTCAAAACCGGTAAAAACACTTTGGAACCTTCTAGAAGGATGGCAAGTGTGACAACACACGTGTGACTGCACATACTGCATATTGTGTGCCATCCTGCAACTGCATTTTTCTAGGGGTGTCTCAATTGTTCACACCGTACAATAGCCGGCACCTATGCCGAACGGGTAGGGGACGTCGATGCCGCCGCATCGGGCCTGGCAGCCTGGCTTCGCCACCAAGGAGCTAGAGGCAGTGGTTGCCCATGCAGCTAATAGCAATAGCAGCAACATCCATGCCATCCACGGCATTGTTCGTTCAATATCGGTGGGTGGTTAAGCCTCCGTTCATCCTGCTTCTCTTAAATGCAAGGGCGAGCCCATGCACTTACCACTAGCGGTCCTTGGATTGAAAATTGTATTTCTGAACATGTGAAAAAACCAAAAACAATTACAGGTACTCCATCCAAAAATCTAAACTGGTTTTGTTCATTTTTGTGTGGGGATCTGATCTTGTTCGTTAATTAATTTACAATCTACTCCCTCCGTTTCATAATATAAGAGCGTTTTTGACAGTACACTGGTGTAAAGAATACTTTTATATTATGGGAGTATAGTGCAAAGAACACTTTTATATTATGGGATTGAGGGAGTAATTAACTACGGGGAGTTGATATCTTGTTGCCGTCAAGGAAAGCTTCATAGTTCAGCACTCTACTAGCGTATTAAGGTGGGCTATTGGCCGGCAGCAGGGGCAATGGCCGGCAACAATACATTTCTAATCTACGTATGTGCGACCTCATTGCCTAACTCGGAACCATTCAAACAGTCAAAGATAACTTGGTCCGTAAACACATCTTAACAATCCGGGACGGCAGGCCAAGGCGAACGTTTCTAAGGAGTTTTCACACATTTGGTTGACGAAGGCCTCTGTACGTAGCATGATAGAAGCCTCACAATTTTCATGCCTCACGATGTTTGGAACCCTAGTGCAAATCAAGTCAAGGCATATGGCTCATGAACCCTCACTAAACGTTAATCCGTCCCAAATGTTGTTCACTAGAAGGTTTGGGCGTGCTTTGCTGCGATGTTAGTGTTGTTGGGTTTTCGTATAAAAAATTGATGTGTTGCTTGTGTTTTGAAAACTAAGTTTGACTAAATTTGTATAAAAATATATCAATATCCATAATATCAAATTGGTTAAATGGACTTTCATATTTTATTTACTTTGTATTGTGGATGTCTATATTTTTGGCTCTCAAATTGGTTAAAGTTAAAGGAATTTGACTTTTCGTAAAACTAAAACACATATATTTTGGAACTAAGGAAATATTTGGTTTGGCGAGTGGGAGAGATGATAGAGTATGTTTTTTTATAATGTGGTGTTTTGATGGGCCTTTCATGGTGGGATTATGTATTATCCGTTAATCAATCCATATTTATGTGGGGTTATTTTCAGCGTCGGTGGGTGCATGTACTATAGTGGTGCCATAGTATCACGTGTTGGCGCTTCTTTTTTCAAGGTGGTGAAAGGGTGCGTGGGATTGATATATTTTTATGGGCTGGTTGCTACCGATTGATTTGAAAAATTGTAGACCCGGTTAAGAACCAAATCCAAAACTGAATACCTCAGTAGAATAAGAGAGCAAATTAGGAAGCATAGTGAGTTAAAAGAATTGAATGAACGACTTCCTTAAAAAATATAGACCCGGTCAAAATCGGGTGACCCAATTCCAAATCAGAGACCTACATTGCATGTAAGGCCTTCAAAATTAGGGAACATAGTGTAGGGTTCGCGGGATCGGTACGTTTTTATAGGCCGATTGCAATCGATTGATTTAAAAAATTGTTGACCCGGTCATATGAGAACCTCATGCAAAATTGAATACCTCAATCGAATGGAAAAGCCCCAAAACTAGGGAGCATAGTGAATTAAATTTTTTTAATGAGAAAGCTCCTTAGGAAATTGTTGCCCAGTCAAAATCGGATGCTCCAATTCTAAATTGGACATCTCAAATGACTGTGAGGTCTTAAAAATTAGGGAGCATAATATAGTTACTAATTACTAGAAGGGTTGGGCATGCTTTGTTGTGCTATTGGTGTTATTACATTTTCACAAAAAAAATTACTCCCTATATTTTAAAATATTAGGCGCATTAGTTTTCAAAAAGTCACGTTTTCTAAAACAGTTGCCATGGCAACATTTTCTGAAATTGCCGGCATAACAACATTTTTTTAAACTGTTCTCATGGCAACGAAATATTGGCCGTCATGTCGCTTCAAATGGAGATTGAAGATGATCATGGAGGACTCCCGGTGCCCAGGGCTATAACATGTCATGCTATTATGAATTGCCTGAGATGTTTATCCCTTTATTGTTTGCACTCTTTGATTACACAATAGTCAATTATTAGGGGTATCTCTCACAGTAAATATCAAGTTAAAATGTGCTCTTCCTAGTGTTGCAACTTTCTATAACATGTAGCGTTCCAGAGTGCGTCATGTACACATGAGTACAAACTGGACGTGAGGTGTAAGACGGGGATGGTCAGACCATGCATGCACATTGCACTCGGTTGTCTTGAACTTCTAGCAGAATCGTTCTGAGCTCAGAGCACGAATCATCGAAAAATGAACAAGAGTCATATGAAGATATGATCGGCAAAAGCTTGTCCACCAGTCAAAATTCTCATCATTCGTGATGTCCATATCAATGGCTGGGAACTAGATTTGGGTCTTGAATCACTTAAAATCAATTGTGAGAGATATTGATTTAAGTGGGAGCACAATTATGTATTAATTAAGTTTAATCACTAGTGCAAATTAATTATGAATAATATCTATGTGTAGTTTGCGTTATAGTTGTAGAATTATGGCTCACAGTTCCAGCTTTGTTGTTGAAATTGACTGGTTGTTATTTATCTGGTTGAATCTTTATGATTGAGAGGATCGTCCTCTAAGAGTGCCAAGAAGGATTTTTTCCTATTGCATGCTTACAATATTCTCTTGCCAATGCTATGGATGATGAGACTCACGTCCTTCGATCCAAAAGCTAGAATTGCATTACGGTCTACTTGCTTCTGAGAAACCCAAACTTTGAAAATGTTTGTGATAGTTATGTGATATTCTTGGAACTAAAAATTGTTTTCAGAAACAAACAAAGGCTAAAGATATGCGATATCTATAGAAGCGTTTTGTTTGCAAGTTCTAGTGAAGTGTTCAACTATGTTTAAGACTGAAATGCATAAGATCCAGAAGAACACTAGTCATGTGTTGACGGCGAGAATTTATAGAGAAAGAACAAAACCGAAGGATGTAATGAGATTTACACGCATAGGGAAGTTCAGGGCTCACGATCGACACTCTTAAAGTTGATGTTTCTTCTAAGAGTGAGAGAAATATTGAACTAAATTGTAAGAAGTTTAGAGGCAGAATGAAAAGAAGACTGGAATGTCCAGCTCACATATGAATGTCATGCTGGCGAACGTAGTAATTTCAAAAAATTTCCTACGCACACGCAAGATCATGGTGACGCATAGCGACGAGAGGGGAGAGTGTTGTCCACGTACTCTCGTAGACCGAAAGCGGAAGCGTTAGCACAACGCGGTTGATGTAGTCGTACGTCTTCACGATCCGACCGATCAAGTACCGAACGTACGGCACCTCCGAGTTCAGCACACGTTCAGCCCGATGACGTCCCTCGAACTCCGATCCAGCTGAGTGTTGAGGGAGAGTTTCGTCAGCACGACAGCGTGGTGACGATGATGATGTTCTACCGATGCAGGGCTTCGCCTAAGCACCGCTACAGTATTATCGAGGTGGACTATGGTGGAGGGGGGCACCGCACACGGCTAAAAGATCAAACGATCAATTGTTGTCTCTAGGGTGCCCCCTGCCCCCGTATATAAAGGAGCAAGGGGGGAGGTGCGGCCGGCCAGGAGGGGGCGCGCCAAGAGGAGTCCTACTCCCACCGGGAGTACGACTCCCTCCCTTTTCCTTGTTGGATTAGGAGAAGAGGGGGAAAGAGGTGGAGGAGAAGAAGGAAAGGGGGGCGCCGCCCTCCTCTCCTTGTCCTATTCGGACTAGGGGGGAGGGGCGCGCGGCCCTTGCCCTGGCCGCCTCTCCTCTTCTCCACTAAGGCCCCTATGGCCCATTAACCCCCGGGGGGTTCCGGTAACCCCTCCCGTACTCCGGTAAAATCCCGATTTCACCCGGAACACTTCCGATATCCAAATATAGGCTTCCAATATATCAATATTCATGTCTCGACCATTTCGAGAATCCTCGTCATGTCCGTGATCACATCCGGGACTCCGAACAATCTTCGGTACATCAAAACATATAAACTCATAATATAACTGTCATCGAAACGTTAAGCGTGCGGACCCTACGGGTTCGAGAACTATGTAGACATGACCGAGACACGTCTCCGGTCAATAACCAATAGCGGAACCTGGATGCTCATATTGGCTCCCACATATTCTACGAAGATCTTTATCGGTCAGACCGCATAACAACATACATTGTTCCCTTTGTCATCGGTATGTTACTTGCCCGAGATTCGATCGTCGGTATCTCAATACCTAGTTCAATCTCGTTACCGGCAAGTCTCTTTACTCGTTCCGTAATACATCATCCCGGAACTAACTCATTAGTTGCAATGCTTGCAAGGCTTAAGTGATGTGCATTACCGAGTGGGCCCAGAGATACCTCTCCGACAATCGGAGTGACAAATCCTAATCTCGAAATATGCCAACCCAACAAGTACCTTCGGAGACACCTGTAGAGCACCTTTATAATCACCCAGTTACGTTGTGACGTTTGGTAGCACGCAAAGTGTTCCTCCGGTAAACGGGAGTTGCATAATCTCATAGTCATAGGAACATGTATAAGTCATGAAGAAAGCAATAGCAACATACTAAACGATTGAGTGCTAAGCTAACGGAATGGGTCATGTCAATCACATCATTCACCTAATGATGTGATCCCGTTAATCAAATGACAACCCATGTCAATGGCTAGGAAACTTAACCATCTTTGATCAACGAGCTAGTCAAGTAGAGGCATACTAGTGACACTCTGTTTGTCTATGTATTCACACATGTATTATGTTTCCGTTAATACAATTCTAGCATGAATAATAAACATTTTTCATGATATAAGGAAATAAATAATAACTTTATTATTGCCTCTAGGGCATATTTCCTTCAGTCTCCCACTTGCACAGAGACAATAATCTAGATTACACAGTAATGATTCTAACACCCATGGAGCCTTGGTGCTGATCATGTTTTGCTCGTGGAAGAGGCTTAGTCAACGGGTCTGCAACATTCAGATCCGCATGTATCTTGCAAATTTCTATGTCTCCCACCCGGACTAAATCCCGGATGAAATTGAAGCGTCTCTTGATGTGCTTGGTTCTCTTGTGAAATCTGGATTCCTTCGCCAAGGCAATTGCACCAATATTGTCACAAAAGATTTTCATTGGACCCGATGCACTAGGTATGACACCTAGGTCGGATATGAACTCCTTCATCCAGACTCCTTCATTTGCCGCTTCCGAAGCAGCTATGTACTCCGCTTCACACGTAGATCCCGCCACGACGCTTTGTTTAGAACTGCACCAACTGACAGCTCCACCGTTCAATGTAAACACGTATCCGGTTTGCGATTTAGAATCGTCCGGATCAGTGTCAAAGCTTGCATCAACGTAACCATTTACGATGAGCTCTTTGTCACCTCCATAAACGAGAAACATATCCTTAGTCCTTTTCAGGTATTTCAGGATGTTCTTGACCGCTGTCCAGTGATCCACTCCTGGATTACTTTGGTACCTCCCTGCTAGACTTATAGCAAGGCACACATCAGGTCTGGTACACAACATTGCATACATGATAGAGCCTATGGCTGAAGCATAGGGAACATCTTTCATTTTCTCTCTATCTTCTGCAGTGGTCGGGCATTGAGTCTTACTCAACTTCATACCTTGTAACACAGGCAAGAACCCTTTCTTTGCTTGATTCATTTTGAACTTCTTCAAAACTTTGTCAAGGTATGTGCTTTGTGAAAGTCCAATTAAGCGTCTTGATCTATCTCTATAGATCTTGATGCCCAATATATACGCAGCTTCACCGAGGTCTTTCATTGAAAAACTCTTATTCAAGTATCCCTTTATGCTATCCAGAAATTCTATATCATTTCCAATCAGCAATATGTCATCCACATATAATATCAGAAATGCTACAGAGCTCCCACTCACTTTCTTGTAAATACAGGCTTCTCCAAAAGTCTGTACAAAACCAAATGCTTTGATCACACTATCAAAGCGTTTATTCCAACTCTGAGAGGTTTGCACCAGTCCATAAATGGATCGCTGGAGCTTGCACACTTTGTTAGCTCCCTTTGGATCGACAAAACCTTCCGGTTGCATCATATACAACTCTTCTTCCAGAAATCCATTCAGGAATTCAGTTTTGACATCCATTTGCCAAATTTCATAATCATAAAATGCGGCAATTGCTAACATGATTCGGACAGACTTAAGCATCGCTACGGGTGAGAAGGTCTCATCGTAGTCAATCCCTTGAACTTTTCAAAAACCTTTTGCAACATGTAAAGCTTTATAGACAGTAACATTACCGTCAGCGTCAGTCTTCTTCTTGAAGCTCCATTTACTCTCAATTGCTTGCCGATCATCGGGCAAGTCAACCAAAGTCCACACTTTGTTCTCATACATGGATCCCATCTCAGATTTCATGGCCTCAAGCCATTTTGCGGAATCTGGGCTCACCATCGCTTCTTCATAGTTCGTAGGTTCGTCATGGTCTAGTAACATAACCTCCAGAACAGGATTACCGTACCACTCTGGTGCGGATCTTACTCTGGTTGTCCTACGAGGTTCAGTAACAACTTGGTCTGAAGTTCCATGATCATCATCATTAACTTCCTCACTAATTGGTGTAGGCGTCACAGGAACAGATTTCTGTGATGAGCTACTTTCCAATAAGGGAGCAGGTACAGTTACCTCATCAAGTTATACTTTCCTCCCACTCACTTCTTTCGAGAGAAACTCCTTCTCTAGAAAGGATCCATTCTTAGCAACGAATGTCTTGCCTTCGGATCTGTGATAGAAGGTGTACCCAACAGTCTCCTTTGGGTATCCTATGAAGACACATTTCTCCGATTTGGGTTCGAGCTTATCAGGTTGAAGCTTTTTCACATAAGCATCGCAACCCCAAACTTTAAGAAACGACAACTTTGGTTTCTTGCCAAACCACAGTTCATAAGGCGTCGTCTCAACGGATTTCGATGGTGCCCTATTTAACGTGAATGCAGCCGTCTCAAAAGCATAAGCCCAAAACGATAGCGGTAAATCAGTAAGAGACATCATAGATCGCACCATATCTAGTAAAGTACGATTACGACGTTCGGACACACCATTACGCTGTGGTGTTCCGGGTGGCGTGAGTTGCGAAACTATTCCGCATTATTTCAAATGTAGACCAAACTCGTAACTCAAATATTCTTCTCCACGATCAGATCGTAGAACTTTTATTTTCTTGTTACGATGATTTTCAACTTCACTCTGAAATTCTTTGAACTTTTCAAACGTTTCAGACTTATGTTTCATTAAGTAGATATACCCATATATGCTTAAATCATCTGTGAAGGTGAGAAAATAACGATATCCGCTACGAGCCTCAACATTCATCGGACCACATACATCTATATGTATGATTTCCAACAAATCTGTTGCTTTCTCCATAGTACCGGAGAACGTCATTTTAGTCATCTTGCCCATGAGGCACGGTTCGCAAGTACCAAGTGATTCATAATCAAGTGGTTCCAAAAGTCCATCAGTATGGAGTTTCTTCATGCGCTTTACACCGATATGACCTAAACGGCAGTGCCACAAATAAGTTGCACTATCATTATCAACTCTGCATCTTTTGGCTTCAACATTATGAATATGTGTATCACTATTATCGAGATTCATCAAAAATAGACCACTCTTCAAGGGTGCATGACCATAAAAGATATTACTCATATAAATAGAACAACCATTATTCTCTGATTTAAATGAATAACCGTCTCGCATCAAACAAGATCCAGATATAATGTTCATGCTCAACGCTGGCACCAAATAACAATTATTTAGGTCTAATACTAATCCCGAAGGTAGATGTAGAGGTAGCATGCCGACGGCGATCACATCGACTTTGGAACCATTTCCCACGTGCATCGTCACCTCGTCCTTGGCCAGTGTTCGCTTAATCCGTAGTCCCTGTTTCGAGTTGCAAATATTAGCAACAGAACCAGTATCGAATACCCAGGTGCTACTGCGAGCTCTAGTAAGGTACACATCAATAACATGTATATCACATATACCTTTGTTCACTTTGCCATCCTTCTTATCCGCCAAATACTTGGGGCAATTCCGCTTCAAGTGACCAGTCTGCTTGCAGTAGAAGCACTCAGTCTCAGGCTTAGGTCCAGACTTGGGCTTCTTCTCCTGAGCAGCAACTTGCTTGCTGTTCTTCTTGAAGTTCCCCTTCTTCTTCCCTTTGCCCTTTTTCTTGAAATTGGTGGTCTTATTGACCATCAACACTTGATGCTCCTTCTTGATTTCTACCTCCACAGCCTTTAGCATTGCGAAGAGCTCGGGAATCGTCTTATCCATCCCTTGCATGTTATAGTTCATCACGAAGCTCTTGTAGCTTGGTGGCAGTGATTGAAGAATTCTGTCAATGACGCTATCATCCGGAAGATTAACTCCCAGTTGAATCAAGTGATTATTATACCCAGACATTTTGAGTATATGCTCACTGACAGAACTATTCTCCTCCATCTTGCAGCTGTAGAACTTATTGGAGACTTCATATCTCTCAATCCGGGCATTTGCTTGAAATATTAACTTCAACTCCTGGAACATCTCATATGCTCCATGACGTTCAAAACGTCGTTAAAGTCCCGGTTCTAAGCCGTAAAGCATGGCACACTGAACTATCAAGTAGTCATCAACACGTGACTGCCAGGCATTCACAATGTCTGCAGTTGCTGGCGCAGGTGGTACACCTAGCGGTGCTTCCAGGACGTAACTCTTCTGAGCAGCAATGAGGATAATCCTCAAGTTACGGACCCAGTCCGTGTAATTGCTACCATCATCTTTCAACTTTGCTTTCTCAAGGAACACATTAAAATTCAACGGAACAACAACACGGACCATCTATCTACAACCAACATAGACAAGCGAGATACTATCAGGTACTAAGTTCATGATAAATTTAAGTTCAATTAATCATATTACTTAAGAACTCCCACTTAGATAGACATCCCTCTAATCCTCTAAGTGATCACGTGATCCAAATCAACTAAACCATAACCGATCATCACGTGAAATGGATTAGCTTTCAATGGTGAAAATCACTATGTTGATCATATCTACTATATGATTCACGCTCGACCTTTTGGTCTCAGTGTTCCGAGGCCATATCTGCATATGCTAGGCTTGTCAAGTTTAACCTGAGTATTCTGTGTGTGCAAAAACTGGCTTGTACCCGTTGTAGATGGACGTAGAGCTTATCACACCCGATCATCACGTTGTGTCTGGGCACGACGAACTTTGGCAATGGTGCATACTCAGGGAAAACACTTTTATCTTGAAATTTAGTGAGAGATCATCTTATAATGCTACCGTCAATCAAAGCAAGATAAGATGCATAAAAGATAAACGTCACATGCAATCAATATAAGTGATATGATATGGCCATCATCATCTTGTGCTTGTGATCTCCATCTCCGAAGCACCGTCATGATCACCATCGTCACCGGCGCGACACCTTGATCTCCATCGTAGCATCGTTGTCGTCTCGCCAATCTTATGCTTCTACGACTATCGCTACCGCTTAGTGATAAAGTAAAGCATTACATGGCGATTGCATTGCATACAATAAAGCGACAACCATATGGCTCCTGCCAGTTGCCGATAACTCGGTTACAAAACATGATCATCTCATACAATAAAATTTAGCATCATGTCTTGACCATATCACATCACAACATGCCCTGCAAAAACAAGTTAGACGTCCTCTACTTTGTTGTTGCAAGTTTTACGTGGCTAATACGGGCTTAGCAAGAACTGTTCTTACCTACGCATCAAAACCACAACGATAGTTTGTCAAGTTGGTGTTGTTTTAACCTTCGCAAGGACCGGGCGTAGCCACACTCAGTTCAACTAAAGTTGGAGAAACTGACACCCGCCAGCCACCTGTGTGCAAAGCACGTCGGTAGAACCAGTCTCGCGTAAGCGTACGCGTAATGTCGGTCCGGGCCGCTTCATCCAACAATACCGCCGAACCAAAGTATGACATGCTGATAAGAAGTATGACTTATATCGCCCACAACTCACTTGTGTTCTACTCGTGCATATGACATCTACGCATAAAACCTGGCTCTGATACCACTGTTGGGGAACGTAGTAATTTCAAAAAATTTCCTACGCACACGCAAGATCATGGTGACGCATAGCAACGAGAGGGGAGAGTGTTGTCCACGTACCCTCGTAGACCGAAAGCGGAAGCTTAGCACAACGCGGTTGATGTAGTCGTACGTCTTCACGATCCGACCGATCAAGTACCGAACGTACGGCACCTCCGAGTTCAGCACACGTTCAGCCCGATGACGTCCCTCGAACTCCGGTCCAGCCGAGTGTTGAGGGAGAGTTTCGTCAGCACGACGGCGTGGTGACGATGATGATGTTCTACCGACGCAGGGCTTCGCCTAAGCACCGCTACAGTATTATTGAGGTGGACTATGGTGGAGGAGGGCACCGCACACGGCTAAAAGATCAAACGATCAATTGTTGTCTCTAGGGTGCCCCCTGCCCCCGTATATAAAGGAGCAAGGGGGAGGTGCGGCCAGCCAGGAGGGGGCGCGCCAGGAGGAGTCCTACTTGTTGGAAATATGCCCTAGAGGCAATAATAAATAGGTTATTATTATATTTCCTTGTTCATGATAATCGTTTATTATCCATGCTAGAATTGTATTGATAGGAAACTCAGATACATGTGTGGATACATAGACAACACCATGTCCCTAGTAAGCCTCTAGTTGACTAGCTCGTTGATCAATAGATGGTTACGGTTTCCTGACCATGGACATTGGATGTCGTTGATAACGGGATCACATCATTAGGAGAATGATGTGATGGACAAGACCCAATCCTAAGCCTAGCACAAGATCGTGTAGTTCGTTTGCTCAGAGCTTTTCTAATGTCAAGTATCATTTCCTTAGACCATGAGATTGTGCAACTCCCGGATACCGTAGAAATGCTTTGGGTGTACCAAACGTCACAACGTAACTGGGTGGCTATAAAGGTGCACTACAGGTATCTCCGAAAGTGTCTGTTGGGTTGGCACGAATCGAGAGTGGGATTTGTCACTCCGTGTAAACGGAGAGGTATCTCTGGGCCCACTCGGTAGGACATCATCATAATGTGCACAATGTGACCAAGGAGTTGATCACGGGATGATGTGAGTTACGGAACGAGTAAAGAGACTTGCCGGTAACGAGATTGAACAAGGTATAGGGATACCGACGATCGAATCTCGGGCAAGTAACATACCGATAGACAAAGGGAATTGTATACGGGATTGATTGAATCCCCGACATCGTGGTTCATCCGATGAGATCATCGTGGAACATGTGGGAGCCAACATGGGTATCCAGATCCCGCTGTTGGTTATTGACCGGAGAACGTCTCGGTCATGTCTGCATGGTTCCCGAACCCGTAGGGTCTACACACTTAAGGTTCGATGACGCTAGGGTTATAGGGAATAGATATACGTGGTTACCGAATGTTTTTCGGAGTCCCGGATGAGATCCCGGACGTCACGAGGAGTTCCGGAATGGTCCGGAGGTAAAGATTTATATATGGGAAGTCCTGTTTTGGTCACCGGAAAAGTTTCGGGTGATATCGGTAATGTACCGGGACCACCGGGAGGGTCCCGGGGGTCCACCAAGTGGGGCCACCAGCCCCAGAAGGCTGCGTGGGCCAAGTGTGGGAGGGGACCAGCCCCAGGTGGGCTGGTGCGCCCCCCACCAAAGCCCAAGGCGCATGGGAGAGTGGGAGGGGGCAAACCCTAGGTCCAGATGGGCCTTAAGGCCCACCCTAGTGGCGCCCCCCTCTCCTCCCCTTGGCCGCCCCCCTAGATGGGATCTAGGGCTGGCCGCCAGCCCTTGGGGTGGAAACCCTAGAGGGGGCGCAGCCCCCTCCCCCCCTATATATAGTTGAGGTTTGGGGCTGCCCAAGACATGAGAACGTCTCTCTTTTGGCGCAGCCCTACCCCTCTCCCTCCTCCTCCTCTCCCGCGGTGCTTGGCGAAGCCCTGCGGGATTGCCACGCTCCTCCATCACCACCACGCCATCGTGCTGCTGCTGGATGGAGTCTTCCCCAACCTCTCCCTCTCACCTTACTGGATCAAGGCGTGGGAGACGTCACCGGGCTGCACGTGTGTTGAACGCGGAGGCGCCGTGGTTCGGCGCTTAGATCGGAATCAACCGCGATCTGAATCGCTACGAGTACGACTCCTTCATCCGCGTTCTTGCAACGCTTCCGCATCGCGATCTACAATGGTATGTAGATGCACTCCCCTTCCCCTCATTGCTAGATTACTCCATAGATTGATCTTGGTGATGCGTAGAAAATTTTGAATTTCTGCTACGTTCCCCAACAGTGGCATCATGAGCTAGGTCTATGCGTAGTTTCTATGCACGAGTAGAACACAAAGTAGTTGTGGGCGTAGATGTTGCCAATTCTTCTTGCCGCTACTAGTCTTATCTTGTTTCGGCGGCATTGTGGGATGAAGCGGCCCGGACCGACCTTACACGTACGCTTACGTGAGACAGGTTCCACCGACTGACATGCACTAGTTGCATAAGGTGGCTAGCGGGTGTCTGTCTCTCCCACTTTAGTCAGAACGGATTCGATGAAAAGGGTCCTTATGAAGGGTAAATAGAAATTGGCATATCACGTTGTGGTCTTACGTAGGTAAGAAACGTTCTTGCTAGAAACCCATACAAGCCACGTAAAAACTTGCAACAACAATTAGAGGACGTCTAACTTGTTTTTGCAGCATGTGCTATGTGATGTGATATGGCCAGAAGATGTGATGAATGATATATGTGATGTATGAGATTGATCATATTCTTGTAATAGGAATCACGACTTGCATGTCGATGAGTATGACAACCGGCAGGAGCCATAGGAGTTGTCTTTATTTTTTGTATGACCTGCGTGTCATTGAATAACGCCATGTAAATTACTTTACTTTATTGCTAAGCGCGTTAGCCATAGAAGTAGAAGTAATCGTTGGCGTGACAACTTCATGAAGACACAATGATGGAGATCATGATGATGGAGATCATGGTGTCATGCCGGTGACAAAGATGATCATGGTGCCCCGAAGATGGAGATCAAAGGAGCAAAATGATATTGGCCATATCATGTCACTATTTGATTGCATGTGATGTTTATCATGTTATGCATCTTATTTGCTTAGAACGACGGTAGCTTAAAGAAGATGATCCCTCACTAAAATTTCAAGAGACGTGTTCCCCCTAACTGTGCACCGTTGCGAAGGTTCGTTGTTTCGAAGCACCACGTGATGATCGGGTGTGATAGATTCTAACGTTCGAATACAACGGGTGTTGACGAGCCTAGCATGTACAGACATGGCCTCGGAACACATGCAAACACTTAGGTTGACTTGACGAGCCTAGCATGTACAGACATGGCCTCGGAACACAAGAGACCGAAAGGTCGAACATGAGTCGTATAGCAGATACGATCAACATGGAGATGTTCACCGATGATGACTAGTCCGTCTCACGTGATGATCGGACACGGCCTAGTTTGACTCGGATCATGTATCACTTAGATGACTAGAGGGATGTCTATCTGAGTGGGAGTTCATTAATCAGATGAACTCAATTATCATGAACATAGTCAAAAAGGTCTTTACAAATTATGTCATAGCTTGCGCTTTAGTTCTACTGTTTAAGATATGTTCCTAGAGAAAATTTAGTTGAAAGTTGGTAGTAGCAATTATGCGGACTGGGTCCGTAAACTGAGGATTGTCCTCATTGCTGCACAGAAGGCTTATGTCCTTAATGCACTGCTCGGTGTGCTGAACCTCAGCGTCGTCTGTAGATGTTACGGAACATCTGAGATACACGTTTGATGACTACATGATAGTTCAGTGTGTAATGCTAACGGTTTAGAATTGTGGCACCAAAGACGGTTTTTGAAACGTCGCAGAACATATGAGATGTTCCGAAGACTGAAATTGGGATTTCGGGCTAGTGCCCACGTCAAGAGGTATGAGACCTCTGACAAGTTTCTTAAGCCTGCAAACTAAGGGAGAAAAGCTCAATCGTTGAGCATGTGCTCAGATTGTCTGAGTACTACAATCACTTGAATCGAGTGGGAGTTAATCTTCCAGATGAGATAGTGATGGTTCTCCATAATCACTGCCACCAAGCTATTAGAGCTTCGTGATGAACTATAAATATCAAGGATAGATGATGATCCTTGAGCAACTCGCGATGTTTGACACCGCGAAAGTAGAAATCAAGAAGGAGCATCAATTGTTGATGGTTAGTAAAACCACTAGTTTCTAGAAGGGCAAGGGCAAAAGGGATACTTCATGAAACAGCAAATCATTTGCTGCTCTAGTAAAGAATCCCAAGGTTGAACCCAAACCCGAGACTAAGTGCTTCTGTAATGAGGGGAACGGTCACTGAAGCGGAACTACCCTAGATACTTGGTAGATGAGAAGGCAGGCAAGGTCGACAGAAGTATATTGGATATACATTATATGAATGTGTACTTTATTAGTACTCCTAGCAGCACCAGGGTATTAGATACCGGTTCGGTTGCTAAGTGTTAGTAACTCGAAATAAAAGCTGCGGAATAAATGGAGACTAGCTAAAGGTGAGATGACGATATGTGTTGGAAGTGTTTCCAAGGTTGATGTGATCAAGCATCGCATGCTCCCTCTACCATCGATATTTGGTGTTTGCGTTGAGCATGATTGGATTATGTTTATCGCAATACGACTATTCATTTAAGGAGAATAATGGTTACTCTGTTTATTTGAATAATACCTTCAATGGTCTTGCACCTAAAATGAATCTCGATCGCAGTGATACACATGTTCGTGCCAAAAGATATAAAATAGTAATGATAGTACCACATACTTGTGGCACTGCCATTTGAGTCATATTGGTATAGAACGCATGAAGAAGCTCCATGTAGATGGATCTTTGGGCTCACTCGTTTTTGAAAAGATTGAGACATGCGAACCATGTCTATTGGTATATATGCATGAAGAAAATCCATGCAGATGGGTCGTTTGGACTCACTTGATTTTGAATCACTTGAGACATGCAAATCATACCACATGGGCAAGATGACTGAAAGACCTCGTTTTCAGTAAGATGGAACAAGAGAGTAACTTGTTGGAAGTAATACATTTGATGTGTGCAGTACAATGAGTGCTGAGGCATGCAGTGGATATCATTATGTTCTTACTTCACAGATGATTTGAGTAGATGCTGAGTGTATTTACTTGATGAAACACAAGTCTGAATTATTGAAAGGTTCAAGTAATTTCAGAGAGAAGTTGAAGATCGTCGTGACAAGAGGATAAAATGTCTGTGATATGATCATAGAGATGAGTATCTGAGTTACGAGTTTGGCACACAATTAAGACATTGTGGAAAGTGTTTTACAATTAATACCGCCTGGAACACCACAGTGTGATGGTGTGTCTGAACATCATAACTGCACCCTATTGGATATGGTGCATACCATGATGTCTCTTATCGAATTACCACTATCGTTTATGGGTTAGGCATTAGAGACAATCGCATTCACTTTAAATAGGGCACCACGCAATTCCGTTGAGACGACACCGTTTAGAGAAACCTAAGTTGTCATTCATTAAAAGTTTGGGGCTGAGATGCTTATGTGAAAAAGTTTCAGGCTGATAAGCTCGAACCCAAATCGGATAAATGCGTCTTCATAGAATACCCAAAAACAGTTGGGTATACCTCCTATTTTAGATCTGAAAGCAAAAGTAATTGCTTCTAGAAACAGGTCCTTTCTCGAGGAAAAGTTTCTCTCGAAAGAATTGAGTGGGAGGATGGTGGAGACTTGATAAGGTTATTGAACCGTCACTTCAACTAGTGTGTAGCAGGGCACAGGAAGTTGTTCCTGTGGCACCTACACCAATTGAAGTGGAAGCTTATGATAGTGATCATGAAACTTCGGATCAAGTCACTACCAAACCCCGTAGGACGATGAGGATGCGTACTACTTCAGAGTGGTACGTGATCCTGTCTTGGAAGTCATGTTGCTAGACAACAATGAACCTACGAGCTATGGAGAAGCGATGGTGGGCCCATATTCTGACAAATGGTTAGAAGCCATGAAATCCGAGATAAATGGATCTTTGAGAAGAAGACGGACGTGGACGGTAATGTTACCGTCCATGAAGCTCGACTTGTGGCAAAGAGTATTTCCACAAGTTCAAGGAGTTGACTACGATGAGGTTTTTCTCATCCGTAGCGATGCTTAAGTCCGTCAGAATCATGTTAGCATTAGCTGCATTTATGAAATCTGGCAGATGGATGTCAAAACAAGTTTCCTTACCAGTTTTCGTAAGGAAAGGTTGTATGTGATACAATCAGAAAGGTTTTGTCGATCCTAAGGATGCTAAAAGGTATGCTAGCTCCAGCGATCCTTCCATGGACTAGAGCAAGCATCTCGGAGTCAGAATGTACGCTTTGATGGAGTGATCAAAGTTTTTGGGTTTATACAAAGTTTGTTAGAAACTTGTATTTACAATAAAGTGAGTGGGAGCGCTACAACATTTCTGATAAGTATATCTGAATGACATATTGTTGATCCGAAATGATGTAAAAATTTCTGGAAAGCATAAAGGGTTGTTTGAAAGGAGTTTTTCAAAGGAAGACCTGGATAAAAGCTGCTTACATATTGGGCATCAAGATCTATAGAGATAGATCAAGACGCCCAATGATACTTTCAAAGAACGCACACCTTGACATGTTTTTGAAAGAGTTCAAAATAGATCAGCAAAGAAGGGGTTCTTGGCTGTGTTACAAGGTGTGAGTATTGAGTAAGACTCAAGACCTGACCACAGCAGAAGAGAGAGAAAGGACGAAGGTCGTCCCCTATGCTTCAGACGTAGGCTCTACAGTATGCTATGCTGTGTACCGCACATGAAGTGTGCCTTGCCATGAGTTGGTCAAGGGGTACAATAGTGATCCGGGAATGGATCACATGACAGCGGTCGAACTTATCCTTAGTATCTAGTGGACTAAGGATTTTCTCGATTATGGAGGAGAAAAGGAGTTTGTCGTAAAGGGTTACGTCGATGCGAACTTTGACACTAATCCGGATGACTCTGAGTAGTAAACCGGATTCGTATAGTAGAGCAATTATTTGAAATGGCTCCAAATAGCGCGTGGTAGCATCCACAAGATGACATAGATATTCGTAAAGCACACACGGATCTGAAAGGTTCAGACCCGTTGACTAATAACCTCTCTCACAAGCATAACATGATCAAACCAGAACTCATTGAGTGTTAATCACATAGTGATGTGAACTAGATTGTTGACTCTAGTAAACTTTTTGGATGTTGGTCACATGGTGATGTGACCTGTGAGTGTTAATCACATGGTGATGTGGACTAGATTATTGACTCTAGTGCAAGTGGGAGACTGTTGGAAATATGCCCTAGAGGCAATAATAAATAGGTTATTATTATATTTCCTTGTTCATGATAATCGTTTATTATCCATGCTAGAATTGTATTGATAGGAAACTCAGATACATGTGTGGATACATAGACAACACCATGTCCCTAGTAAGCCTCTAGTTGACTAGCTCGTTGATCAATAGATGGTTACGGTTTCCTGACCATGGACATTGGATGTCATTGATAACGGGATCACATCATTAGGAGAATGATGTGATGGACAAGACCCAATCCTAAGCCTAGCACAAGATCGTGTAGTTCGTTTGCTCAGAGCTTTTCTAATGTCAAGTATCATTTCCTTAGACCATGAGATTGTGCAACTCCCGGATACCGTAGGAATGCTTTGGGTGTACCAAACGTCACAACGTAACTGGGTGGCTATAAAGGTGCACTACAGGTATCTCCGAAAGTGTCTGTTGGGTTGGCACGAATCGAGAGTGGGATTTGTCACTCCGTGTAAACGGAGAGGTATCTCTGGGCCCACTCGGTAGGATATCATCATAATGTGCACAATGTGACCAAGGAGTTGATCACGGGATGATGTGAGTTACGGAACGAGTAAAGAGACTTGCCGGTAACGAGATTGAACAAGGTATAGGGATACCGACGATCGAATCTCGGGCAAGTAACATACCGATAGACAAAGGGAATTGTATACGGGATTGATTGAATCCCCGACATCGTGGTTCATCCGATGAGATCATCGTGGAACATGTGGGAGCCAACATGGGTATCCAGATCCCGCTGTTGGTTATTGACCGGAGAACGTCTCGGTCATGTCTGCATGGTTCCCGAACCCGTAGGGTCTACACACTTAAGGTTCGATGACGCTAGGGTTATAGGGAATAGATATACGTGGTTACCGAATGTTTTTCAGAGTCCCGGATGAGATCCCGGACGTCACGAGGAGTTCCGGAATGGTCCGGAGGTAAAGATTTATATATGGGAAGTCCTGTTTTGGTCACCGGAAAAGTTTCGGGTGATATCGGTAATGTACCGGGACCACCGGGAGGGTCCCGGGGGTCCACCAAGTGGGGCCACCAGCCCCAGAAGGCTGCGTGGGCCAAGTGTGGGAGGGGACCAGCCCCAGGTGGGCTGGTGCGCCCCCCACCAAAGCCCAAGGCGCATGGGAGAGTGGGAGGGGGCAAACCCTAGGTCCAGATGGGCCTTAAGGCCCACCCTAGTGGCGCCCCCCTCTCCTCCCCTTGGCCGCCCCCTAGATGGGATCTAGGGCTGGCCGCCAGCCCTTGGGGTGGAAACCCTAGAGGGGGCGCAGCCCCCCCCCTATATATAGTTGAGGTTTGGGGCTGCCCAAGACATGAGAACGTCTCTCTTTCGGCGCAGCCCTACCCCTCTCCCTCCTCCTCCTCTCCCGCGGTGCTTGGCGAAGCCCTGCGGGATTGCCACGCTCCTCCATCACCACCACGTTGTCGTGCTGCTGCTGGATGGAGTCTTCCCCAACCTCTCCCTCTCACCTTACTGGATCAAGGCGTGGGAGACGTCACCGGGCTGCACGTGTGTTGAACGCGGAGGCGCCGTGGTTCGGCGCTTAGATCGGAATCAACCGCGATCTGAATCGCTACGAGTATGACTCCTTCATCCGCGTTCTTGCAACGCTTCCGCATCGCGATCTACAATGGTATGTAGATGCACTCCCCTTCCCCTCGTTGCTAGGTTACTCCATAGATTGATCTTGGTGATGCGTAGAAAATTTTGAATTTCTGCTACGTTTCCCAACACTACTCCCACCGGGAGTAGGACTCCCTCCCTTTTCCTTGTTGGATTAGGAGAAGAGGGGGAAAGAGGTGGAGGAGAAGAAGGAAGGGGGGGGGCGCCGCCCCCCTCTCCTTGTCCTATTCGGACTAGGGGGGAGGGGCGCGCGGCCCTTGCCCTGGCCGCCTCTCCTCTTCTCCACTAAGGCCCACTATGGCCCATTAACCCCCCGGGGGTTCCGGTAACCCCTCCCGTACTCCGGTAAAATCCCGATTTCACCCAGAACACTTCCGATATCCAAATACAGGCTTCCAATATATCAATCTTCATGTCTCGACCATTTCGAGACTCCTCGTCATGTCCGTGATCACATCCGGGACTCCGAACAATCTTCGTTACATCATAACATATAAACTCATAATATAACTGTCATCGAAACGTTAAGCGTGCGGACCCTACGGGTTCGAGAACTATGTAGACATGACCAAGACACGTCTCCGGTCAATAACCAATAGCGTAACCTGGATGCTCATATTGGCTCCCACATATTCTACGAAGATCTTTATCGGTCAGACAGCATAACAACATACGTTGTTCCCTTTGTCATCGGTATGTTACTTGCCCGAGATTCGATCGTCGGTATCTCAATACCTAGTTCAATCTCATTACCGGCAAGTCTCTTTACTCGTTCCGTAATACATCATCCCGCAACTAACTCATTAGTTGCAATGCTTGCAAGGCTTAAGTGATGTGCATTACCGAGTGGGCCCAGAGATACCTCTCCGACAATCGGAGTGACAAATCCTAATCTCGAAATATGCCAACCCAACAAGTACCTTCGGAGACACCTGTAGAGCACCTTTATAATCACCCAGTTACGTTGTGACGTTTGGTAGCACACAAAGTGTTCCTCCGGTAAACGGGAGTTGCATAATCTCATAGTCATAGGAACATGTATAAGTCATGAAGAAAGCAATAGCAACATACTAAACGATTGAGTGCTAAGCTAACGGAATGGGTCAAGTCAATCACATCATTCACCTAATGATGTGATCTCGTTAATCAAATGACAACCCATGTCAATGGCTAGGAAACTTAACCATCTTTGATCAACGAGCTAGTCAAGTAGAGGCATACTAGTGACACTCTGTTTGTCTATGTATTCACACATGTATTATGTTTCCGGTTAATACAATTCTAGCATGAATAATAAACATTTATCATGATATAAGGAAATAAATAATAACTTTATTATTTCCTCTAGGGCATATTTCCTTCATGTCATACAAGTTATAAGATGTAGAGAAAATCGGTCAAGTAAAGTGTGATTCTTGAGAATTGTGATTAATATGATAAACACTAAATTCTTCGGAAATTATGGTTAATACTTGATCACAAGAATACCGACTCGATTGCATGTTGTTGCGAAGCGATGCAAGAATTACTACGGCCTAATGACCAACAAATTAATGAGGTTGAAATATGTGTTGAAGATTTTATAATAGTTATGATACTTTTTCATCAATATATAACCTCTGAATTTATTATCATAATTTATTTAGAGTTTTGTACACTCTAGGCCATTGCATAGGAGCTGCAAAGAGGTTGTTCATGAGAGAACAATAGTTGTTCAATGTAATGAACAAAAGGGACATACTCCTATTGTGAATAGGATTTAAGTTATGAGTTGATGATAAAAATTGAACATCCATAACACTGACGCTAAATGTCGCAAGACTAAAAGAATACCACGTATTGTGTGGCACTGCATTTAGTCACATTAGAGAAACCCGCATGGAGAAATTCCATAGTGATGGATTTTGGAGTCATATGATTACGAATCATCTGACACTTGCAACTTTCGTCCAAATAGTGAAGTAAACTAAAATACCGTTCACAGGCCATATAGAACGAGCAACAAAAATACCTGGAAATATGCATATTGATGTATGTAGTCCAATAAGTGTTGTTGCAAGCAACAGATTTATCTATCTTCAAGGATGACTCATGTAGATATTTATATTTACTAACTGAGACATAAATTTGGATCTTTTGAAATGTTTCAAAAGATTTCCAGTATGAAGAAAATAATGTTTCTATAATTGAATTGCAGAAAAGAATATTTGAGTTACAAATTTAATTAGCGAATGTTTGATGAATTGTGAAAAATGTTTTATAGCTTGCACCTCCTAGAAACACTACTAAGAGTAGAGTATTTTTAGTAGATGTAATCAAGTTATGCACGACATGTTGCGAACAAACATGACATTAATTATTTTGCCAAATACATTTTAATGTGATGCTTTAGAGATTGGCTTTTAGACTAAAAGAGCGTAATCAAATTTGTTGAAACAATTGTTACTTTGTAGGTTATCCCAAATGGTTGGATATTCCTCTATCACTACGCCGAGGCAAATTGTTTTGTCAGGGTTCGATTCGGATTGTGAATATAAATTTAAGGTTTATTTTAGGCTTTTTCGTTTATTATACTAGGACAATGCTCTATGTGTAATTTAAATGTTTATCAAATTCTGCCCGTTATTTACCATATTAATGTGATTGTGTGAATAAATATTTGATAAGTAAATTTAAGTGATATTAGTTTAGAAAGTAAGTAAATTAAGATGATTGGTTAGCATATATGGAAGGTATGGACAAAGGGCGTGGTGAGACAAAAAAAACCGCAGAACAAATAAAACGGTGGAAGGACGTGATGGAAGGAGGGAGAACCGGTTGACATAATGTTCTGTCGGCAGAAAAAGAAACTCTTTTTAAAGTATTATATATACTCTCTCTGTTTCGAATTACTTGTCTTAAATTTGTGTAAATACGAATGTATCTAGATACATACTTAGACAAATGTAGGACAAGTAGTTCAGAACAGAAGTAATATGTAGGCAAATACTCCCTTTGTCTTAAAATTAAGTGTCTAAATTTTAGTATAACTTTATATTAAAGTTAATACAAAGTTGAGACACTTATTTTGGGACGGAGGAGTAGTATAAGAGCGGCTCTCTGAACATGGAATAAGTTCTTCCCTGCCTAGCCCCCGTCCGTTTGGTGCATCTAGCATCATCCGTGGGTGTGTGGAGATGTATCTCCGGCAGATCTATCTTTGATGGATCTGCTCGGATTTGGTTGTCGTTCGTCTACGTTCGTTTGTTTTTAGATTGGATCCTTCCGATGTACGCTACTCTTCATCAATGACGGTAGTTGTTCTGGTGCGCTGGTCCTATGGGGCCTTAGCACGACGACTTCCAGACTGTCTATTATAACAAGTTATGTCCGGCTCCGGCGAGAGACGGGCGATGACGGTGGCGCGCCTTCGGCTCGCTTTAATGCTTGTAGTCGTCGCTAGATGGTCTATGAATCTGGATATAATTTTTATTATTTCTGGTGTTCGTTGTACTGTCATAATTGAATATGACAAGTTTTTTAGAAAAAAATATATAGATATAGATATTCTTTATGATAATAGATACATTATAGATACAAAGATAGAGATGCATTAACGGTTGAATCAGTGCGATCAAACGAGAAAGCATTTGAGGCTGTGGATCTTCGAAATACATAGATCGGATAAGATCATAAGATAAGATAATACAATATGAAGTAAATAACGAGCAGTGGCTTATAGGGAATACTTTATTGGCATCACTGATGCAGTTGCAGATGGAGCCGGACTGACCCCGATAAAAGATGATGATCGATCAGTCAAACTCCTCAGGCTTCAGCATTGACAGAGCCGAGCTCTCTGACCATACTCCGCAGGTTCTCCCAGGACATCCCGCCGGGCGCCGCGGCCTCCTCCGCCTTGACCTTCCACCCAGCCGCGCCCTCCTGCATGTCCTTCGCCTTCATCGCATGCCTGACGTGGCTAGCCACCTGCTCCCTCCTCACCTCGTCGTCAAGCCGGAGGCCCACGCCCCACACCTCGCAGGCGTACTTGCAGTTGGTGTACTGGTCGGCGAACACCGGCCAGCAAACCATCGGCACACCGGCGGCCACACTCTCGCAGGTGGAGTTCCACCCGTTGTGCGTGAGGAAGCACCCCACGGCCGGGTGCCCTAGCACCTGATCCTGCGGGCACCACGCGGTCAGGCAGCACCGCCCTGCTGTCGCCGCGACGAACTCCGGCGGCAGCGAGCTCATGCCAGCGCCGGTGCCCGGGACGAGGTTGTCCCTGATGGACCAGAGGAACGGGTGGCCGCTGGCCGCGAGGCCCCACGCGAACTCGGCCAGCTGGTCGGCTGAGAGGACCGTGAGGCTGCCGAAGTTGGCGTACACGATGGAGCCCGGCTGTTGCGTGTCCAGCCACGCGAGGCACTCGCTGTCCTGCTTCCACAGGCTCAGGCCGCCGGCGGAGCCGGAGGCATCGTCGTCCCTTTGGTGGTGGTTGAGGAGGGAGCCTAGGGGACCGACGGTGTAGATGCGCGGGTACTCGGCGCGGAGGGCGGCGAGGACGTCGGCTTCTAGGTCGTCGAAGGTGTTGAGGATGAGCGCGTCGGCCTTGGTGCAGCCGTTGGCCTCCACCATGCTGAAACGGAGGCCAAAATCGTCCGGGTCGGTCGTGCGAACGAAGCTGCAGATGTCTCCGAGGCTGATCGGCAGCATGCCCGGGATCCAGCCGATGATCGTCCTACCCAGGTGTCCGTTCGTCAAGCAGCTCTCGTCTGCAAACGCATGTACAAACGATGAAGCAAATACAGATTTCACTCTTTTGAAATAAACTGTTACACATTTTTTTAAACATTTCACATGTTGGCATTTGAGTTTCATATTGTCTTCATTTTTAGAACCTACATTTCATTCCTCACTGCTTGTTTTACAAAGACCACATCTATTTTTAATTGCATATTTTTGAAATAACATATTTCACTCTTTTGAAATAAACTGTTACACATGTCCAAATAATCATTTCACAAGTTGACATATCAGTTTCATATTATTTTTCACTTTCAGAACCTACATTTCACTTTTTACCAGCTTGTTTCAGAAAAATCACATCTATTTGAATTGCAGATTTTTGAATAACATACTTCACGCTTTTGAAATAAACTATTACACATTCTCAAATAACCAGGTTCACAAGTTGACATTTTAGTTTCATATTTGGGTTAAATATGTTTCCAGTGAGAAAGGTTGGTTTCACATTTCTAATGAAAAATTGTTTGCTTCACACTTTTCTTGTGAGAAGGGTTTGTTTTACATATGGAATGTGAAATGTTATAAATTGGACGTGTTCTGAATGTAAAGTTTGATCTTGTTCTAAATGGCTCGGCGCAAGGAATTCAAATATAAAAAAGACTCAAAAACAAAATTATAGTTTAAAAGATATGCAAGATTTAACTTTATCATGGTAGGATAAAAAGAGTGAATTTATTGTGTAGAAGGAGAGAGGGAGTGTATCTGACATTTTCCGTCATGCATGCATGTGGAGGAGAGAGGTAGAGAGAAACATGTGCGAAGAAACTCATGGTGGACCATACTACGATTTGACTGAACTAGAATACAAACAGCTGAGAAATCAATATAGAGATAATACATCTGAGTGGGCCAGCTATTGCACGAATCTCAGCAGGCAATGAATGGCTGGATAGCTCATTGCTGGATAGCTGCTGCTGGGTACCGTGGCGCAAAACTACTTGATGCTAGATCGGATCCTATTGGCAATGAATTCCCAATTTTTTTTTAGGAAAAAGTTCAAAATAACCCTTGAACTTGTAGGCGAAAGCTAATTCGAACCCTGAACTCTTAATCCTGGAAATCAGCATACCAAACTCTTCAATCCTGGTCTATATTGAACCTTGAGTGCGTTTTCAAACAGAGATCATCGACATGGTAGGTCGAATCCCGGAATTGTTGAGTGCGCTCACGACTGGGCCGGCTCAACAGACATGAACCGATTTTATCTACAAGTTTAAGGTATGTTTTGGACTTTTTCCTAATCTTTACTCGAAAACGGAATGCAATACAACATCTCTGCCTAAAAAGAAAGAGAGTAGAGACCTAGAAGGAAAAAAAAGTAGGTCGGGAAAGAGGATAACTTGGCCATCTGATTGGCAATTTTACACAGTCAATTTGAAATGTTTTCGTATAACAACACAGATGAAGCATGCAAAATGCCTGTAAGATGCAGATTAATGTATTTACTGCCTTTCCGCAAAAAAAAAATGTATTTACTGCCCACTGGATTTTGAAGATAGCATGTTATTTGGTTAATGGCAACACAAGTTGAAATAAATTGGTTCCAGGTGTTACCTTTGAGTGGCACGTAGCCTCTTTCCTTTAGCTCCCGGAGCCGCATGTGGGCCATCAGCGATGCGGCGCTACAAGCCCAGAGCACCATGCTCGGCACGCCCAGCTCCCGCGCCACGTCCAGCGCGAAGCTCATCAGCGACGTCGGCAGCACGCACGTCACCGGCGGCACGGCCGGGGTGCCGTTGAGCCGGAGGAGGAGCTCCCTCAGAGGCTCCGCCCACCGCTGGCTCGTGGCCGCAGATAGCCTGAGGTCGTAGTCCTCGGCGTCCCGGTCAGCCTCCACCAGCCCGTCCGGGATCGCCTCGAACCGGAACCCCTCATGGCCACGCACCGCGGCGGCGCCCTCCGTGGCCTCCATGATGCGGTGGTTGTGCTCGGTGTTGACGAAGGTGATGTAGACGCCGTGGTGGTGCAGCAGCTTGGCCAGCTGGAGCGCCGGGTTGATGTTACCGGAGCTCGGGTGCGGCACCACCACCGCGTGCGGCCTCGCCATTAGTTCGTTCGTCCGGCCGTCTGCGCGCACATATATGGAGCTGTGACTGCAATGTGTGTATGGTTAACTGGCTTTGTTCTGTTTGTGGAAATCACGATATGTAGACTCCACTAGCACTTGGTGCGGACTTAATTAATACTGTATTATGTAAACTAGCTAAGCTGTAGATGCCCTAATTAGATCCTATTTTCATGTGTAGACTCGATCGGATCGAGGTCTACTCCAGCTCGTAAGCGGTAGGTGGTTGACATTAGAGACTAGACTAGATCCATCCAAGTCTTTCTTTTCTTCTTCTCTCGATTGTGAAATTTACGTGTCGGATCGAAACCTTGTCAATGTTCATCACTATCGATCTTACCCGTCGCACACTCGAGGACAGGTGACAGAAAGAATTGGTCGTGTCATGGGAGAAAAGGGCAAAGCTTATAGTGTCAACAAACTGCTCACTTTTTTTAAAATACGCACAAGTATACATATCACGTAAGATACATACCGGGAGGAACCCGGCCTCCTCATAGTTTAGCGCTTCCTGGCCGTCGGATCTGGTCCTTGATGCGTTCTCGGCCGTGCGATCTATCTCGTGGCACTACTGGAATTTTCATGTACGCCGGGTATAATGCTCTTCACCGAGTGTTAAAACACGGACACTCGGCAAAGCAAGGTTTGCCGAGTGTCACTCTCGGCAAACCCACCGTCACGGCAAACTGACATCTTTGCCGTCACTGTCTCACGGCAAAGAGGAACCGCACGGCAAAGTTGCAGACGCCGAGAGCAGCTCACGGCAAATAGGAGCCACGTGGCATGCTCGTCCGCAACAGACGGCTCCGTCAGTTACTGCGTACTTTGCCGAGCGTCACCCTCGGCAAAGCATATGCAACATCTTTTTTTTTTGTGTGTGTGTTCTTTCTAACTGACATGTGGTCCCACTGGTCACATTTATCAGTAAAAGTTTTAAATAACTTGCTAAATATTTTTAAAAAAATAACGATATCTTTGCCGAGAGCTGCTCTCGGCAATCCTTCTGACGAGCGTGGCCCACATGGGGGCTGACACTTTACATAGCTTTGCCGAGAGCTATGCTCGGCAATGCTCGCCTTCTTTTCCAAGAGCTGCTCTCGGAAAAGTTGTGGCACAACAGTAGTGTCCCAGACGACCATGTTTCCGAGAGGTGCTCTCGGTAGTATATCGTGTTCCGAGTGTTGCTCTCGGAAATCCTTCCCATCCATTCTGCTGTCAAGCTATTTCTTTTCTGATCCCTGCAGATAAAAACAACTGGAGTGCAATTTGATCATATATAGGCATAATTTGATCTAGTCCACACATATATAGGCATAATTTGATCATATATAGGCATAATTTGATCTAGTCCACACTTATATAGGCATAATTAGGGATAGTCCACATATTGTCACACACAAGTCGAATGTATTATCCTAGTAGACGTCACACACAAGTCGCAAATTCATACATATTGTCACTACTTGCAAAACACGTGCACGTCACAATAGAAGTACACTTGTTCATATATAGATCATCTTGAGGAGGAGAGGCCATCGGGTTAGCATTCTGGAGGAGGAGGAGGGGCATCACTTGCACTGCTTCGAGATTGCATAAGAACCTATAAGATGAGAGTCACGTGAGGGTGGTTCGTCCATATGTAATGAATCTTCTACTCTAGTTTAGATAATGTTCTACCTGTAGTTGATCCTCAAGCAGCTTCAACCTCTTGTTCGTGTCTTCCCGTTCCTTTTCTCTGGACTCCTGCTCAGCCTGCCGCCTTTGCTCCTCTTCAACAGTCCGCTGCGCCATTAAATCCTGTAACATGGCATTAGGCTCATATAGGTTGGAACGGTGCTATTTCGAGGCATGGACATAAATGAAAGGTTAGGATGCTAACCTTGAGACGCGCTATCTCACGTGATGCGGCGGTTGGGCGACTCCGTATGGACGGAGTTGAGCTGGTGCTCGACGCGCGTATCTCATGCAGCTTGCGATGCGAGGAGGTGGCGATCGCCCCGTTGCAAAGGAGGTAGCGGCCATGGCCCTTCCCCTCGCCAGCAATGATGAGAAGCTCGGGATCAAGGGGCTTGGACGTAGGTTCGGCTTCCTGCCCGTGCACCTCCTGGAAGACCTCTTTGAAGGTCCCCCACTTCTCCTCCGCCGACTCGCTGCAGAACTCGGCGCCATCCTTCCCCTTGTGGCCTTCTCTCCAGGCTTCCAGGATGTGGACCGGGCGACCAGCCTTCGCCTCCTGCAAAATTAACCATCAAGTTGAATGAACCAAGATGCACCGTGCGAAAAAGTTAACATCTTAATCCACATACCATGTGTTGCTTGAGAGCGGTTAGGTTCCGGCTCCCCTGGACATGAGCCGGGCCTGGCATTTTGGCTCGTTCATTTCCCTTCTCCACATGCTGCGCCTGCCATGCTGGGTCACACCACATGTCAACCAGGGCCTCCCAACAATCCTCCTTCAACCAGGGTTCCTTCACCTAATCAGACAAAATCGAATAATTGAGGAACAAGAGGGATGAATCAAAGTACTAGCAACCAATGTAGTCACTTACCACTGACAGGTATTCTTCTCGCGACAAGTTGGTCTGGCAAGCAGTCTTCCTTGTCATCTTCTCTCCCTTCTCATCGACCGGCCGACACTGCATCACGGCTTTGTACTGGAGCGTGTGCTTGGTGTCAGAGAGTATCTTTCGGGCAGATTTCACGATGCCTTTGATCGCCTTCTGCTTCTCACCATCCACGCAAGAAAATGTTTGCTACAAGAAAGCATATGGCATCTTCTCACCATCCACGCAAGCAAGGATTTGGATATGGAAAAATGCAGTGGTCGGAGCGAAGATACTTACAAAAAAAG
The DNA here is from genome assembly GCF_002575655.3 of Aegilops tauschii subsp. strangulata. NCBI lineage: Eukaryota > Viridiplantae > Streptophyta > Magnoliopsida > Poales > Poaceae > Aegilops > Aegilops tauschii. The sequence goes on from NC_053039.3 coordinate 54,507,257, forward strand.
CATTGATGACCCGAGTGGCCATGGTGACATCGTGCTCATCCTTGTTGTGTAGATAATGCTCCCGGGTTAAACCTGGCGACGGCGGATCATCATCACCCGGCTTGGACAATCCAGGGAAGTGCTTCCTCAAGAGGGAGCCGATGACGTGGTTCGGCAGGCGTGCCCCCTTAGGTTGTGTCGGGATAAATTCCCACTGACTGCATGATATAAAAGACAACCATATGTGAGTGTCAAAGCTGTGGCATCCAAAATATGATGGAAATGAAATGCTTGCTTACCCCTCTCCTGTCGGGCAAATGACAGGACGGTTGCTGGCAGCAGTTGGTTCCGGGACCTTGCCCGGACCACGCCCGGATTTCTTCCTCTTTGAAATGTTGCTCGAGGTAGACCCCGAGCCGTCCGAGGCCTCCACGTCGCCCGACTCGGTAGCGAGCGGATCTGGTCCATCTAAGTCCACTCCAACATCGCCATCCGATGATGACTCGTCGTCGGGAGTGGACTGGTGGGAGGCGGACGACTCGGTCCTACCAATCGGGACTCTCCGGTACTTACTAGTGCCCCCGTCAGAATCTGAAAAACAAAATAAATATGGTGAATATTAACCACACTACTTCAATAGGCATCAAACTTTTTTTTGATCAAAGAAGGGTTTTCCCCTTCCGATTTCATTAAAGAAAACCAAGCCAACAGGTATTCACTTTGTTGATTAGTTTACATATCTGCACAACCAAAATGGTAAATAAAAAGTATTGAAGCATACTCCATGGTTTATTCAAGCTTCATTTTAACTGGATGTAATATATGCCAACAAGCATAATTCATATATGATTCAATATACAGAGACGAGAGAGGGAGGAGGGGCCGGTTTTGTACTAACCTGAGGGCATCTCCAGCTGCCGCGCTACCCGAGGAGCTCCGCTGTGACGGCCGTCCTCTCGCCGCATCAAAGAACCGCCGCGCCGGCCGCCGGCCATGAAGCTTGGTGGTGGGGGAGGAGGGGTGGCGGTGGCTGCAGTTGGGGCCGGTGGAGGAGGGGTGGCGGCGGCGATTTTGGCGGCGGCGGCGGTGGTGGCGCGGGGAACAGAGAGGAGGCGGTGGCTGCAGTTGGGGCGGTGGAGGAGGGGTGGCGGCGGCTGTAGTTGGTGGTGGTGGAGGAGGGGCGGCGGTGGCTGCAGTTGGGGGCGGTGGAGGAGGGGTGGCGGCGGCAGTTGGTGGTGGTTGAGGGCGGCGGCGACGATTTCGGCGGCGGCGGCGGTGGTGGCGCGGGGAAAAGAAGAATGAAGATAGAAAGAAAGGGGAACGATTAAGATCTAGGTTACATGCTTTACCGAGAGCGCATCTCGGAAAAAGCGGCCATTACCGAGAGCCGATAAGCGACCCTCGGTAACAACTCCTCTAATTTTTTGTTTTCCTTCTCTTTGTGTTTTTGTTTGGCAGTATCTTTTTTGTATCTGATATTTCATATGTTTTTACGACCAAAATTTGAAAATGCCATGACTTTAGATGAATTTTTTCGATAAAAGACTTTTGATGCACTCATAGATATATATATGCTTTTTGGGTTAGATTTGTTCAGAACTCAACTTTAAAGAGTGTAAAGTAAAGAAACATGAGAAGAAGCAGTTGTTGACCGTGGACTTCTTCATTGTTGACGTCCTCGTTCTCTTGTCGTGGTGGAGAAGGAGGTTGATGAGGTTCATCTTGGAGTACTTCCTCGTTTTCTTCATCTTGATGTGTCCTACTCGTGGACTACACCCTCTCGGTGCCGAATAATGCCCTAGACCGCCGGGGCCACCGGATGGGTGCTCGATATAGAGACCGCCCGATGGGGGGGAGGGCACCCCTACATGCGTGTGGCCCATGCATATGCATGTAGGGGTGGTGTGCTAAATAAGCAACGCACGTCCTTGACGTGACACGTGCCTCACAAACCACACACACGGGCGGGAACGTCGAGGACCGGCTGTGTCCGTCCCCGAGACAGAATCTTCGGTGGGTGATCCCGTGACAGAACGAGCCTAGACTTGATCTGTCAACTCGCGATGACATGCACTAACATGGAGAAGCAGTTATTCACCGTGGACTACACCCTCTCGGTGCCGAATAACGCCCTAGACCGCCCGGGCCACCGGATGGGTGCTCGATATGGAGACCGCCCGAAGGGGGGGGAGGGCACCCCTACATGCGCGTGGCCCATGCATATGCATGCAGGGGTGGTGTGCTATTTGAATAAGCAACGCAAGTCCTTGACGTGGCACGTGCCTCACAAACCACACACATGGGCGGGAACGTCGAGGACCGGCTGCGTTCGTCCCCGAGACAGAGTCTTCGCTGGGCGATCCCGTGACAGAATGGGCCTAGACTTGGTCTGTCATCTCGCGATGACATGCACTAACACGAAGAAGCAGTTATTCCCTGTGGCCTACCCCCTCTAGGTGCCGAACAACGCCCTAGACCGCCGGGGCCACCGGAGGGGTGCCGGTCTCTAGAACCGGATGAGGCCCATCCAAAGAAGAAAACACAAGACGGTAATTATGATGTGCTAAGGTTGTTTGCCAAGCATGAAAGAAAACAACAACAAAAAAGTATAATACATATTATCGAGAATGAACAAGAAGGAAAGATATCTAGGTTAGATGCTTTACCGAGAGCTACTCTTAGAAAAGGTGGCCATTACCGAGAATCGACCCTCGATAACCACTGCTCTAATTTTTTCCCCTTCTCTTTTTGTCTTTGTTTTGCACTATCTTTTTTGTATCTCATATTTCATATGCGTTTACGACCAAAGTTTATAAATTCCATGACTTTTGATGAATTATTACAAAACTCTACTTTAAATAGTGTAAAGTAATAAACATGAGACGAAGCAGTTGTTGACCGTGGCCTACCCCCTCTCTCGGTGCCGGTCAACTTTCTAGACCGGCACCGAGAGAGAACTTTAAAGAGTGTAAAGTAATAAACATGAGAAGAAGCAGTTGTTGACTGTGGCCTACCCCCTCTCTCGGTGCCGGTCAACTTCCTAGACCGCCGGGGCCACCGGATAGCCCATGCATATACATGCGATGGCCTTCTTTGAGAGCACAAGAAGTTTCGAGGCCAACGGAGCAACAGGACCCGCACTTCCTGCACAAACCGGACACATTCCCTCTCGATACCCATAGACTATCTCGAAGAACGGGCCTAGACTTGGTCTGTCATCTCGCGATGACATGCACTAACACGGAGAAGCAGTTATTCACCGTGGACTACACCCTCTCGGTGCCGAATAATGCCCTAGACCGCCAGGGCCACCGGATGGGTGCTCGATATAGAGATCGCCCGAGGGGGGAGGGCACCCCTACATACGTGTGGCCCATGCATATGCATGCAGGGGTGGTGTGCTATTTGAATAAGCAATGCACGTCCTTGACGTGAGACGTGCCTCACAAACCACACACACGGGCGGGAACGTCAAGGACCGGCTGCGTCCGTCCCTGAGACAGAATCTTCGGTGGGTGATCCCGTGACAGAACGAGCCTAGACTTGGTCTGTTAACTCGCGATGACATGCACTAACACGGAGAAGCAGTTATTCACCATGGACTACACCCTCTCGGTGCCGAATAACACCCTAGACCGCCGGGGCCACCGGATGGGTGCTCGATATGGAGACCGCCCGAGGGGGGGAGGGCACCCCTAGATGCGCGTGGACCATGCATATGCATGCAGGGGTGGTGTGCTATTTGAATAAGCAACGCACGTCCTTGACGTGGCACGTGCCTCACAAACCACACACACGGGCGGGAACGTCGAGGACCGGCTGCGTTCGTCCCCGAGACAGAGTCTTCGGTGGGCGATCCCGTGACAGAACGGGCCTAGACTTGGTCTGTCATCTCGCGATGACATGCACTAACACGAAGAAGCAGTTATTACCCGTAGCCTACCCCCTCTAGGTGCCGAACAACTCCCTAGACCGCCGGGGCCACCGGAGGGGTGCCGGTCTCTAGAACCGGACGAGGTCCATCCGAAGAAGAAAACACAAGACGGTAATTATGATGTGCTAAGGTTGTTTGCCAAGCATGAAAGAAAACAACAACAAAAAAGTATAATACATATTATCGAGAATGAACAAGAAGGAAAGATATCTAGGTTAGATGCTTTACCGAGAGCAACTCTCGGAAAAGGTGGCCATTACCGAGAGCCGAGAATCGACCCTCGGTAACCACTGCTCTAAGTTTTTTCCCTTCTCTTTTTGTCTTTGTTTTGCACTATCTTTTTTGTTTCTCATATTTCATATGCTTTTATGACCAAAGTTTATAAATTCCATGACTTTTGATGAATTATTTCAAAACTCAACTTTAAAGAGTGTAAAGTAATAAACATGAGAAGAAGCAGTTGTTGACCGTGGCCTACCCCCTCTCTCGGTGCCGGTCAACTTCCAAGACCGCCGGGGCCACCGGATAGCCCATGCATAGCCCATGCATATACATGCGATGGCCTTCTTTGAGAGCACAAGAAGTTTCGAGGCCAACGGAGCAACAGGACCCGCACTTCCTGCACAAACCGGACACATTCCCTCTCGATACCCATAGACTATCTCGAAGAACGGGCCTAGACTTGGTTTGTCATCTCGCGATGACATGCACTAACACGGAGAAGCAGTTATTCACCGTGGACTACACCCTCTCGTTGCCGAATAATGCCCTAGACCGCCAGGGCCACCGGATGGGTGCTTGCTATAGAGACCGCCCGAGGGGGGAGGGCACCCCTACATGCGTATGGCCCATGCATATGCATGCAGGGGTGGTTTGCTATTTGAATAAGCAACGCACGTCCTTGACGTGACACGTGCCTCGCAAACCACACACACGGGCGGGAACGTCGAGGACCGGCTGCGTCCGTCCCCGAGGCTGAATCTTCGGTGGGTGATCCCGTGACAGAACGAGCCTAGACTTGGTCTGTCAACTCGCGATGACATGCACTAACACGGAGAAGCAGTTATTCACCGTGGACTACACCCTCTCGGTGCCGAATAACGCCCTAGACCGCCGGGGCCACCGGATGGGTGCTCGATATGGAGACCGCCTGAGGGGGGGAGGGCACCCCTACATGCGCGTGGACCATGCATATGCATGCAGGGGTGGTGTGCTATTTGAATAAGGAACGCACGTCCTTGACGTGGCATGTGCCTCACAAACCACAGACACGGGCGGGAACGTCGAGGACCGGCTGCGTTCGTCCCCGAGACAGAGTCTTCGGTGGGCGATCCCGTGACAGAACGGGCCTAGACTTGGTCTGTCATCTCGCGATGAAATGCACTAACACGAAGAAGCAGTTATTCCCCGTGGCCTACCCACTCTAGGTGCCGAACAACACCCTAGACCGCTGGGGCCACCGGATGGGTGCTCGATATGGAGACCGCTCGAGGGGGGGGGGGGAGGGCACCCCTACATGCGCGTGGCCCATGCATATGCATGCAGGGGTGGTGTGCTATTTGAATAAGCAATGCACGTCCTTGACGTGGCACGTGCCTCACAAACCACAACGGGCCTAGACTTTGCCTGTCATCTCGCGATGACATGCACTAACACGAAGAAGCAGTTATTCCCCGTGGCCTACCCCCTCTAGGTGCCGAACAACGCCCTAGACTGTCGGGGCCACCGGAGCAACATGACCAGCACTTCCTGCACAAAACGGACACGTTCCGACACCATTAATAAAAAAAACCGGCATCCACCATTAAGAAGATGGCCTGTCACTTTGAATGTTCTCTGCTCGAGACAGGTGAACATTCAAAGTGATAGTCCATCTCCTTAACAAGAGTGTAATGGATACCGAAGCTTACTGCATGTGGACTATCCCACTATTTAAATAGGTTTTGTTGCTCGTCTCTAGGCGAGGTGGGACTAAACTTTGATGGTGCCCTTATCATTACCGAGAGCTACTCTCGGCACATGCTAATTTACCGAGAGCCTAGAGTCGACCCTCGGTAACCACTGCTCTACCGAGAGTCCTCTCCGCATAACTGCAACAGCCAAGTGCCTTTAGCTCCCAGCGCATGCCTCTTTGCCGAGTGCCGCCCTCGGTAAAATTTTGTTCCCAGTTCTGTTCATACTGTTTTTTGCTCGAGTTGGTGCAGCAAAAACATTTATACAATACTCAAACTTGCATTTCAAGTCACACAGGTTAACAACAAACTCACATAAGCATTAATCCATAAATAGTTCACACAAGCTTCATTTCAAATCACAAAGTGGCTCTTTAGTACAAGTGCCTACTTACTAATTAAACAACAAAGTGGTCTGCATGCATGCACCATATGATAAAAAGCAACACCACAATTATGACAAACTGAAAGAGAATTATGAAGTTCTTCAACCCACTGAACCAGCTAAGCCGTGTCTGGCTTGCACCATTGCGTAATTCTGTTTTTCTCTTTTGCTTAAGCAAATACTGATTGTAATGATACTCTACCGTCTCTCTGTTGTTGAATGAGGCGAAGGAGTTGCCTTCATAATGAAGTATTTGTTCATTGCATTCCGACCATGAATTGTAGACTCCTGGACATCGTCCTCTGTACACCACATACCACTTCATCTACAAAAGAAAAAGAAATAAGGCACATCATACATAATCAACATAAGCATTCATCACTCATACAATCAAAAGCATCGCAAGTGGCCATCCAAGTCCATATCAGCAGGTACATAACTATACCACTAAATCAACGTCAAACTATCTAGGTGACTACTCCGAGGTGTAGTCGGTGAAACCAGTGATCGTCGAGTCAGAGCACGTGGGGGCATCCCCCATAGTGGAGGACCAAGCATCGTCGGGAATGATGGTCGGTGGACTCAATGGCTCCTTGCGTGGTGGAGCCTTGCCCTCCTTAGCTGGGGGATTCTTCTTGGCCAGATCCACAAAAAACTTCATTAGGATCAGCTGTGGGTTCTTCTCAAGGAGTTCCTCCAAGCGGTCCTCGGAGCTCTTCTTCGTGTCCGTGGAGTCGACCCTAATGGAAGCTTCGTCGTTGGAGGAGGCCATAGCCAAAAAATCGATCGATGCTAACACCTTTCATCACACAATGGAAAATAACATAAGAATCAAACATGAAAGATATAACATGAAGAGCTCACGTAGATCGACCGCCATCATCAAAAGTCGATTTTCTTCCTCCAAGAACAACTCTCAACGACACTCTCTCGCGTATATACGGTGGACACTCTCGCTGGTGGTGGTATATATGGTGGACATTCTCTCACGGGTATTTCAACTTTCGGTGATGGTTGAGCTGGGTGAGCCCCTCGTGCGTTATCAAGATATAACATGAGGAGCTCACACAGATCAACCGTCATCGCTCAAAAGTTGATTTTTCTTCCTCCAAGAACAACTCTCATCAACACTCTCTCACGTATATACGATGGACACTCTCACTGGTGGTGGTATATATGGTGGACACTCTCACGGGTATTTCAACTTTTGATGATGGTTGAGCTGGGTGAGCCCCTCGCGCGTTATCAAGATATAACATGAGGAGCTCACACAAATCAATCGTCATCGCTCAAAAGTTGATTTTTCTTCCTCCAAGAACAACTCTCATCGACACTATGTCACGTATCTCATCGGTCACATCCGCACATAGCATCCATGCATACAACATTATCAACAATTATCTACATTTTTTCTTTTGAAAAAAAAGTATCTACATGGCATCCATCCATCTATCAATCCATCCATCTCTCTATGCACCCATCTATCAATCCATCCATCTATCTGTGCATCCATCTATCAATCCATCCATCTATCTATGCATCCACCTATCAATCCATCCATCTATCTATGCATCCATCTATCAATCCATCCATCTATACACACATGGAGAGGAGGAGGGGGGCTCACCGGAGGGAGGAGCTCAGTGTGGTGGGGGGCGGCGGTGGAGGGGGCACCGGTCGGTGGAGGGGCGCCGGTCGGTGGGGAGCAGAGGAGGAGGGGCGCCGGTCGGTGGGGAGCTGAGAGAAGAAACAACAGGGGGGAAATATGCTTAAGTAGTCGACGTCACATTTGCCGAGTGCTTGTCGGTGCGGCCCTCGGAAAAGAAATCAACTCTAGATCTAGGTTAGACGATTTACCGAGAGCAGCTCTCGGAAAATACGTCCCCCTAAATCTAGGTTAGATGCTTTACCGAGAGTCACACTCGGAAAAAGTAGACATTCCCGAGGGCTGATAGTCGACCCTCGGTAAGTACAACTCTAATTCCATGACTTTTGATGAATTATTTCAAAACTCGACTTTAAAGAGTGTAAAGTAATAAACATGAGAAGAAGCAGTTGTTGACCGTGGCCTACCCCCTCTCTCGGTGCCGGTCAACTTTCTAGACCGGCACCGAGAGAGAACTTTAAAGAGTGTAAAGTAATAAACATGAGAAGAAGCAGTTGTTGACCGTGGCCTACCCCCTCTCTCGGTGCCGGTCAACTTCCTAGACCACCGGGGCCACCGGATAGCCCATGCATAGCCCATGCATATACATGCGATGGCCTTCTTTGAGAGCACAAGAAGTTTCGAGGCCAACGGAGCAACAGGATCCGCACTTCCTGCCCAAACCGGACACATTCCCTCTCGATACCCATAGACTATCTCGAAGAACGGGCCTAGACTTGGTTTGTCATCTCGCGATGACATGCACTAACACGGAGAAGCAGTTATTCACCGTGGACTACACCCTCTCGGTGCAAATAATGCCCTAGGCCGCCAGGGCCACCGGATGGGTGCTCGATATAGAGACCGCCCGAGGGGGGAGGGTACCCCTACATGCGTGTGGCCCATGCATATGCATGCAGGGGTGGTGTGCTATTTGAATAAGCGATGCACGTCCTTGACGTGACACATGCATCACAAACCACACACACAGGCGGGAACGTCGAGGACCGGCTGCGTCCGTCCCCGAGACAGAATCTTCGATGGGTGATCCCGTGACAGAACGAGCCTAGACTTGGTCTGTCAACTCGCGATGACATGCACTAACACGGAGAAGCAGTTATTCACCATGGACTACACCCTCTCGGTGCCGAATAACGCCCCAGACCGCCGGGGCCACCGGATGGGTGCTCGATATGGAGACCGCCCGAGGGGGGAGGGCACCCCTACATGCGCGTGGACCATGCATATGCATGCAGGGGTGGTGTGCTATTTGAATAAGCAACGCACGTCCTTGACGTGGCACGTGCCTCACAAACCACACACACGGGTGGGAACGTCGAGGACCGGCTGCGTTCGTCCCCGAGACAGTATCTTCGGTGGACGATCCCGTGACAGAACGGGCCTAGACTTGGTCTGTCATCTCGCGATGACATGCACTAACACGAAGAAGCAGTTATTCCCCGTGGCCTACCCACTCTAGGTGCCGAACAACGCCCTAGACCGTCGGGGCCACCGGATGGGTGCTCGATATGGAGACCGCCCGAGGGAGGGGGGGAGGGCACCCCTACATGCGCGTGGCCCATGCATATGCATGCACCGGTGGTGTGCTATTTGAATAAGCAACGCACGTCCTTGACGTGGAACGTGCCTCACAAACCAGACACACGGGTGGGAACGTCGAGGACCGGTTGCGTTCATCCCCGAGACAGAGTCTTCGGTGGGCGATCCCGTGACAGAACGGGCCTAGACTTGGTCTGTCATCTCGCGATGACATGCACTAACACGAAGAAGCAGTTATTCCCTGTGGCCTACCCACTCTAGGTGCCAAACAACGCCCTAGACCGTCGGGGCCACCGGATGGGTGCTCGATATGGAGACCGCCCGAGGGGGGGGGGGGGAGGGCAACCCTACATGCGCGTGGCCCATGCATATGCATGCAGGGGTGGTGTGCTATTTGAATAAGCAACGCACGTCCTTGACGTGGCACGTGCCTCACAAACCACAACGGGCCTAGACTTGGCCTGTCATCTCGCGATGACATGCACTAACACGAAGAAGCAGTTATTCCCCGTGGCCTACCCCCTCTAGGTGCCGAACAACGCCCTAGACCGCCGGGGCCACCGGAGCAACATGACCAGCACTTCTTGCACAAAACGGACACGTTCTGACACCGTTAATAAAAATAACACCGGCATCCACCATTAAGAAGATGGTCTATCACTTTGAATGTTCTCTGCTCGAGACAGGTGAACATTCAAAGTGATAGTCCATCTCCTTAACAAAAGTGTAATGGATACCGAAGCTTACCGCATGTGGACTATCCCACTATTTAAATAGGTTTTGTTGCTTGTCTCTTGGCGAGGTGGGACTAAACTTTGATGGTGCCCTTATCATTACCGAGAGCTACTCTGGCACATGCTAATTTACCGAGAGCCTAGAGTCGACCCGAGGGCCTAGAAGTGTTGTGGCGGTTGCAAACGCCCGGTCCGCGTCTCCGGGGTGTGCCCCTCCTCACGGACGGCGCCGCCGCCGGCACCTGGAGGGGGGAAACGGACGCGTCGGGTCTACACGGATGGGGTCTTGCTGTGGCTTTGGCCCGGATGTTGCTCCAAAGTGTTCCGATGGGCTGACCTAACACAACCGGGTGGAGAGTTCCACTGGTCAAAGCCCGTCCGTGCAAAGTCAAAGGGCTAGATCCCGTGGTCAAACGCTACAGGGTTAGGCGGGACGGAGGCCCTGGGGGGTAGCAATGCCACCTGAGCATCGCACCGGGCCCTCATACATGCTGCACGGTGTGGTGGCATGTCCGAAGAGGCGGCATGCGTCTCCGGGGTGTGGCCCCCCTCACGGACGGCGATGACACAGTAGTAGACGTTCTGCGGTAACGATGCAGCGTGAATATTATTAAATACTCGGAGCGCGATAAAATCATGAGTTTTTTACACGACGTGGGCACATGTGCTATAGGACTGATGGTAATTTTTCATAATTTTTGGTGATGGAGAAGTATCTGATAAACTCCCCTCTCCGCGGATTGCTCTTCGCGTGTCTACGACTATGGCCGGCGGCCTCCGGGGGCTAGCACATGCCGCCAAATCTTGCGTAGGCGGTCTGTCACAAGTCTGGAAGTGTTGTGGTGGTTGCAAACGCCAGACACGCGTCTCCGGGGTGTGCCCCCCTCACGGACGGCGCCGCCGTCGGCACCTGGAGGGGGGAAACGGACGCGTCGGGTCTACACGGATGGGGTCTTGCTGTGGCTTTGGCCCGGATGTTGCTCCAAATTGTTCCTATGGGCTGACCTAACACAACCGGGTGGAGAGTTCCACTGGTCAAAGCCCGTCCGTGCAAAGTCAAAGGGCTAGATCCCATGGTCAAACGCTATAGGGTTAGGCGGGACGGGGGCCCTGGGGGGTAGCAATGCCACTGGAGCATCGCACCGGCCCCTCATACATGCCATACGGTGTGGTGGCATGTTCGAAGAGGCGGCACACGTCTCCGGGGTGTGGCCCCCCTCACGGACGGCGATGACACAGTAGTAGACTTGGTCTACACGGATGGGATCTTGCTGTGGCTTTGGCCTAGACTTGGTCTGTCATCTTGCGATGACATGCACTAACACGGAGAAGCAGTTATTCACCGTGGACTACACCCTCTCGGTGCCAATCAACGCCCTAGACTGTCGGGGCCACCGGAAGGGTGCCGGTCTCTAGAACTGGGCGAGGCCCATCATTTGAAAAAGAAAACACAAGACGGTAATTATGATGTGCTAAGGTTGTTTGCCAAGCATGGAAGAAAACAACAAAAAATAGTATAATACATATTATGGAGAATGCACAAGAAGGATGCTTTACCGAGAGTTCCTCTCGGAAAATGCGGCCATTGCCAAGTGCTGCTGGACGACCCTCGGTAAATTCTGTCGGTGCGGCTCTCGGAAAAGCCCCCGAGATCTAGGTTAAGACTTTTACCGAGTGTCGTTAAAAGTTGGCTCTTGGAAATGTTTCCCGCGGGGACTTATGCAAAATTTCCCCCTCGCGCGCGCTCACTCCTCTCTTCTCTCTCTATTTCTCTCGCCCCGCCCCCTCTGTCCGCCACCGCCCCTTAGTGCCGCCTCCCCATCCGGCGAGCTCTGCCGCCGCCGCCACCGGGAGTGCCTCCCCAACCCCTCCACCTCCACCGCCACCTCCACCGAGCTCGTCCACCGCCACCATCTCGGCCAAGCTTCACCGAGCACCACCGGCGCGGCATCCCCTCCACTGAGCTCTACCTCGTCCGGCATCCACCTCCCCCGCCACCCCCCTGCCCCGTTGGTGAGCCCCTACTCAATCTCGTTTTTTTGAAATAAAAGGGGTTTCCCCCCTCTCCATGACAACAAAAGGTGTATATATATGCATAGTGAATAATGTGTGTGAGTGTGTGCTTTGTATGTGTGTGTGTCAGTGAGTGATGTTGGTGTATGTGTGCATATATAATGAATGGTTTTTTTATATTTAGGTGTGTATATATGTGCATATATAATGAATGGTGTATGTGAGTGTGTGTGTGGGAGAGGGGTGCTATTGATGTGTGTGTGTGCATGTGCGAGTGAGTGTGTGATGTGTGTGTTTCATGCAGGACATATGACGTTTTCCATGGACAACCCGAGGATGTGTAGGCGGGTCGTTTTCATGATGTACTTAGATCCGAGACAGAATTTCGATAGTGTCTCCTTGTTGTTCTCTAGATACACATCCTCTTGGCTTATTGCTGAGACGTGTATTTGGAGAACAGCGAGGAGGTGCTGCCGAAATTTTGTCTCGGGTCGGAGTACCTCATGAAAGCGGACCCAGCCTACACATTCTCGGGTGAGATTAGGACCTATCTTTACCTATTACATAGCTCAGTGCATGTCGTAAAACTTGATGGAACCACTTGTTACATAAAAAAAATTATGTGTGTGTTTCACTTTATATCAGAGGATGGAAGAACGTGAGTGGATGTACACCGGACATCCCAGCATGGAGGGTATGACCCCTGAGTGGAGGTCGAAGACCAATGATTTCCTGGAATTAGTATTTGCTGGAGAAACGCCAGTTCGTGGAATTTGGTGCCCATGCACGGAGTGTGATAACCAGACTGAAAGAGATAAGATTACTATGAGTAAACACTTAGGCAAATATGGGTTTACGCCAGGCTATTACCAGTGGATCTTTCACGGTGAGACAGAACAGTCCAGGGCGGAGGTGGTGCGACAACGCACCGGCGAATATGATACTCGGATTGAAAACCTGTTAGATGACATCCGCCATGCGGATCCGCGGGAGGACCCGAACTCCGAGGAGCCGCCGGAAAGCCCTGAAGAGTATCATGCAGCTTTGTTTGCGGCACAAAAACCCCTTCACGCCCATACAGAGGTTACTCAACTAGATGGCATTGCATGCCTAATGGCCCTGAAGGCAAACCATAACATGAGCATAATTTGCTTCAATGATTTGTTGTCAGTTATTGCTAGCCTGTTTCCTAAAGAAAATATATTGCCAAAGAACATGTACGAGTCGAACAAAATCCTCGGTTCACTTAAGATCCCGTATGAGCAAATACATGCTTGTCCAAACGGATGCATGCTATTTAGAAATGAACATAAAGATACGAATTATTGTGTCAAGTGCAAATCCTCTAGGTATATTGAGGTAATAGATGATGATGGTAGCAAGAGGCAGCTCACAATTGCCGTCAATATCCTTCGATATCTTTCATTCACAGAAAGGATCCAGAGGCTTTATATGATCGAGGAAACTGCCCAATATATGAGATGGGCCGCCGAAGGGAAGATGTACAATACAAAAAAGATGCAACATCCATGGGATGGTGAAGCATGGAAGAAATTTGTTGAAATTCATAAGAAAACAGATGACTGGAAGAGTGTAGCTGTTGGGATAACAACCGACGGGTTCAATCCATATGGTTTGATGGCTGCCATATACAGTTGTTGGCCAGTATATGTTATCCCCCTGAATCTGCCCCCTGGCGTTTGCATGCAACGACATCACATGTTCCTGATGTTGATAATTCCAGGTCCTAACTATCCCGGGAAGCATATGAGTGTGTATATGGAGCCATTGGTGGACGACTTACTTGTTGCTTGGAACAACGGGGTTCGGACATACGATGCCGTTTCAAAGAAGCACTTCAATATGCATATCTGGTACCACACATCGCTACATGACCTACCGGCATGTGCTATATTTTGTGGTTGGTGTGTAAAGGGGAAGTGGCCTTGCCCAGTGTGTCGACAGCGTGTGACTTTCATTTGGCTGGCTAAGGGTCACAAGTATGTATGCTTTGACCAACATCGGCAGTTCCTTCGTCTTGATCACCCATACAGGCAAGACGCTATGCACTTCCAAAAAGGTGTTATTGTTGATGACCCGCCACCACCTATTATGACCGGTGCCCAGCTTAAGGATGAGTTAGATGCTCTCGAGGAAAAGCTCGATGGGAAAGGTTTTGTGGGATATGGAGAGACACACCAGTGGACTCACATTCCAAGCTTATGGAGGCTCCCTTACTTTAAAGATCTTCTACTTCCACACAACATTGATGTAATGCACACTGAAAAGAATATTGCGGAGGCCTTACTCGGCACGCTCCTCGGCACCGAGAAGTCAAAGGATAACATTCAGGCTAGGATCGATCAAGCCAAACTATGCAACAGGCCAAAATTAAATTTGGTGCCTCGTGCAAAAGGTAATTCTTGGAAGAAGCCACCAGCCCCTTTCACCCCTTCAATGCCCCAAAGGAAGGAAATTCTCCAATGGATTGTGAACAACTTGTACTTCCGTGATGGATATGCAGCTAATATCATGAGGGGAGTGAATATGGCTACAAAGCGAATAGGAGGCCTCAAGAGTCATGACTACCATGTATGGCTTGAGCGGATAATGCCTGTGATGATTCGAGGGTATGTCAGAGAGGATATTTAGCGAGTGCTGGCGGAGTTGAGCTACTTCTTCCGTCAGCTTTGTGCCAAAGAACTAGATTATGAAGTGGTTGCAAAGTTGGAGGAACAAGCACCTGAGTTGCTATGCAAGTTAGAGATGATATTTCCGCCAGGTTTCTTTAATCCGATGCAACATATGATCTTACATCTCGCGTATGAGGCTAGAATGGGAGGACCTGTGCAGTTCCGATGGCAGTACGGGAGTTCAAGCATCTTCGTGGGAAATGTAAGAATAAAGCCCGCATTGAAGCCTCCATAGCCGAGGCATACCTGAACGAGGAGGTGGCCACGACCACGACAAAGTACTATCATGACAGTATTCAGACTAGGTTAAATCCAGCTCCTCGTTACAATGAAGAACCCACCAGTAATTTTTCCGACCTTAGCCTCTTCGAAGGCCAAGGTGGCAAAGCAAGTGGACCGAAGCCCAAGAACTTTTCACCTACTGAGTGGTCGACTATTATGATCTATGTCTTGACCAACATGGAAGAAGTGCAACCGTACATAAAGTAAGTGTAGAACACCTTTATTGAAAACTACTCACTAGTCTTGAGTTCTAACTCGAATTCTTCCTATTGCTAGGGAATTCCAGAATGAATTCTGGAAGCTACCACGGCCTCCTAGCGACGAAGAATCAGCAGACCTTCTTGAAGATACCAATGCTGATGGCGGTTTCATTTCTTGGTTCTCAAGAAAAGTAACTTTTCTAACTTTATGTTACTTCAAGTTGATCTTACTTGCCTGTATTGTTTCCACTAATGAACCAGACAATCTCCTATTAATCTTGTAGGCATATCAGGAGGTTGATATGGACGCCAAAGTGAGAGAAGTAGCCAAAGGTTTTGAATACGAGGCCAAGTCATTTAAGGCTTACAACATGAATGGGTATCGCTTCCACACTGATAAACACACGCGTGAGAGGCCCAACAGAAGGTCAATAAATAGTGCGGTCTATTGTCTAGGGACAGATGGACGTCACTACTATGGAACCATCAAAGAAATTTATGAGTTGCAGTATTGTGGTTTACAAGGAGTGAAGCCCATCGTATTCAGATGCAGCTGACTCAATCCTGAGAAAGTGAGACGAACCCCTAGTATTGGCTTTTTCGAAGTTGAACGAGCATCGAAATATGCAGGAAATGATGTCTATATTATGGCTCAACAGGCTACACAAGTGTTTTTTCTCCCATACGCGTGCACATCTACGGAATATATCGATCTCTTGAAGTGGGATGTCGTGTACAAGGTACCCCGCGTATCAAGGTACCTACCCCAAACAAGGACGATTACCATATAAACCCTAACACATACGAGGGAGAGTTCTTTCAAGAAGCAGACACTGACGAAGACGAAGATGATGGCGTGCATCACAAACATGATGCTATGGAACATGAGGCCATGGATGACATGGAAGTAGATAATGCAGAGGACGAATACGAGGATGTTTCTGACCCTCGAGATTTGGCATTACTTATGCGATGGCACATGGGGCTAGATGAGGATGAGGGCCCCCCTGAAGACTTCGAGGATGAATGTATGAACGGGCGTGATAGCGATGATGAAAGCCCTGATCCAAATGTTGCACCTAATATTGACCCTTATTTCTAACAACTCCATGTAATCGTGTGAGAACTCTATGTATGTGTGTCACAACTCTATGTATTCGTGTGTGTAACAACTCTATGTATTCGTGTGTGCAACAACTCTATGTATTCGTGTGTGCAACAACTCTATGTATTTGTGTGTGTAACAACTATATGTATTATTGTGACAATTCCATTTATTCTTCATATGTGATATATTTATTGTATTTACATCAAGTTGTATCATCTGTACTAACTGGTTTGTTCTTCTTCGTATCAGGTGATTGAAACATGACAGGTAGCAAGAAGATTCCAAAGGAAAGTTTGAAAAAAGTGAATGATTTGTACAATGATCAACCTGCTCGACCGGTGAAAGTGGTGGCCGCTCCTTCATCGGTTGCCACAACCGCCAAGAAGGCCAAAGGATTGGCGGGTCTAGACACCCATCCGGCAAAATGTGCGAAACAAGGTCGAGTACCACGCGGGGGAGGAGTAGGAGGCGGACGAGGAGGGGGAGTAGGTGAGGCAGGAGGAGGAGGCGGACGAGGAGGGGGAGTAGGTGAGGCAGGAGGAGGAGGCGGACGAGGAGGGGGATAGGAGCAGGAGGAGGAGGCGGACGAGGAGGGGGAGTAGGTGAGGCAGGAGGAGGAGGCGGACGAGGAGGGGGAGTAGGTGAGGCAGGAGGAGGAGGCGGACGAGGAGGGGGAGTAGGTGAGGCAGGAGGAGGAGGCGGACGAGGAGGGGGAGTAGGTGAGGCAGGAGGAGGAGGCAGACGAGGAGGCGGACGAGGAGGGGGAGTATGTGAGGCAGGAGGAGGAGTACGTAAAGCAGCCCAGAGTAGAGCACCTCTTTCTTCTCCTCGACCCTCTGATGCAGTGCTTCACCGTGCTCAGGAGGAGGAAACAAAGGATGGGGATGAGGCGTGTGAGGAGGAGGACGAGGAGGATTTTGCGGAGGAGGTGGTGGAGGATGAGGAGGAGGAGGTGGTGGAGGACGACGCCGCCGAGAGGAGGCTGGTTGTTCGTCAGGTTTCTGAGGGTGGGGATGGACCCTCACGGGTGACAGAGCACCACGAGGTGAGCGGTTCGCAACAGAGCGGTTCGACTATCAGCACTACTTCCGGAGGGAAAGTGTGGCTGCGTGGTCCTTCAAAGCTTCCAAGACGTCCATATGTGCATAGAGACGTGTTGATTAAACCAATGGGAGAGAAGTAAGTGGTTATCTCGACTCATCCCATATAAATTGTACCTTTTGTCATTTCCTCACATATAATATGACTTCACTCTTCGAAATGCAGAAGCTTAGTAAAAGGTGGTGAGAGGCGTCTGCCACGGTCGCCAAGTGGCATCATTGGGGGTCTTTGTAGGTTAAATTATCCTAGACTGGTCACTTTGCCGAACGGTATCATTGAGCCAGCTTGGTCATGGGATCACTACAAACTTGCACCGGATTTCCTGGATATGCGTCAGAGGGTTTATGATAACAGAGCCATGCGAGTGGTCAACGATTTCTGGGTAAGTCCTTTCAAACACCTAAATGTCAATACCAAAAGGTTTAAATTTGCCATAGTCATGATTTAACCCTTCTCACATGTATGCATGTTTGTAGGATTTCTATACATGCGTTGAGGGTCAGAAGGATCGTGCCAATGTGGTGGTCGAGAATATTGCCAAGAAACTAGTCCACGACATGCACTATGAGGAGCGCGTCCGGTTAGTGGTCAAGTATCACGCAGACTATCTCAACCATAGGATTTCCAAACAGGAGGCTCGAGGGACGCATCTTTCACGGGACAATTACTTCAAGGCAAGTGACGATGGATGCTTGCTATTCCCTACATTACCGCAAAATTATAATCCTTACTAAGATGTATTTGTTAAATTTACAGGTGATTCCTCGGTGGTGCGCTGACAAACGTCCGTGCTGGGAGAAGATCGTCGAACGGTGGACAGATCCAGGGTGGCAGGATGAACACAAAGTAATATCTGAATGGCGTAAGTTGATGGGGGGTCGAGGACACCGTCAAGGCAACCTCACCATCCCAGGTGTCGTCTCAAAACATGTAGGCAACCACATCTTTTTCATCACGTTCTCTTTCATTTGTGAGCATTCCCTTGATTGTTTGGATCGCTTTCTTTTGCAGAAAGAAGACACTGGCAAGGATATCACTTACTTCGAGGCATGGACCATCAAACGTACCAAAGACGACAAGGACAAGGACCCTCTCCACCCGGAGAGGGACTGGATCAGCTCTAAAGCCCAGTCAGATGGAGAGAACTACACCAAAAAATTGAAGGAGACGTACGGGCCTGATGCTGATCCTCACGTGCTACCGTTTGACCCTCTTGTGGCCATTGCCGCGGCAGGCGGTAGACCGAATGGCCGGATGGCGGTTCACCTCGATTCTGTCATAACCTCCTCCCTTCCGAGAGTCAACACGCTCCGTGCTATGAGTACTGGCCCTACTCCTACCGTAGAGCGTCACGTACCACATTCCATGAGCATTATTGAGGATATTCAGGTCAGTGCTTCTTCATTGATCCTTCATGGTCCTGCATATTTGCATTTCAACATGAATGACATTTGCATTGCCATATTGTAGACTCGACTGATTGACACCGAGAAAGAATGAGATGAAAACCGGGCCAAGCTGAAGGCACAAGATGATCTAGTGAAGTCTTTGCAACATATGGTGGCCAATCTTTATTCCATGCAAGGCCAACCAGTGCCAGAGATGCCACCGACGCCAGAGCGGAACATTGTGAGTTTCGTTCAAACTATTTCTATCACCATTTTCGGCATTACCATATGCATTCATCTCACTATTGGGTCAATCCATCACAGCTCAACCCATCACAAGGGTCAAACAATGTTCTGGTAGTTCCACCTCAAGTTGGTGGAGTTGGGGCAGCAAAGGGAATTATGCCTTCAAATGTTGATGTTATCACTCCGGTTGATGGAGTTGGGGCAGCAAACGGAATGATGCCTTCTAATGTTGATGTTATCATTCCGATCTCCAAAATCGCGTGAACTTCATGTTATGTTATGTTTGAAACTGTTCCTTGTATGTTGAGAACTCTTGCATCTTGAGACTTGTAAACTTGTGGTAGTCGAGTGTCTTCACTACTATTTCACCTTTTATGCACTATTGCTTTTATGTGGAATGCTTTTCAGAATCATTGCTTCTTTTGTTCAATGATGCCTATATGTGACATGTTCTAATTGTGTTGAACTATATGTTGCTGCTGTATATGTTTCGCTGCACGAAAGAAACAGAAACAGGAAAAAAAGGCTCCTGGGCACACCATTACCGAGGGTGGCTCTCGGTAATAACTGTGAAACTGGACCATAATGCACCCTTTACTGAGAGGCCTCTCGGTAAACATGTACCAACCAGTAGAACCTGACACCTTTACCGAGAGGCCTCTCGGTAAAGGGAAAAGGATTGCCGAGGGTGGCTCTCGGCAAAGTTGGACCTCGGCCTGCTCGCGTGGTCCCACATGTCAGGAGGTGACACGTGTCAGCCTCCTAGTGGTTCTCTTTGCCGAGAGGGGCTCTCGGCAAAGATGGACCTCGGCCTGCTCTCGTGGTCCCACATGTCAAGAGGTGACACGTGTCAGCCTCCTAGTGGTTCTCTTTGCCGAGAGGGGCTCTCGGCAAAGATGGCCCTCGGCCTGTTCGCCTGGCCCCACATGTCAGGAGCTGACACGTGTCAGCCACCTACTAGGTGGCCTTGTCGAGAGTGGCTCTCGGCAAAGTTGGCCCACGGCCTGTTCGCCTGGTCCCACATGTCAGGAGCTGACACGTGTCAGCCACCTTCTGGGTGGCTTTGCCGAGAGTGGCTCTCGGCAAAGCTGGCCCTCGGCCTGTTCGCCTGGTCTCACGTGTCAGGAGCTGACACATGTCAGCCACCTACTGGGTGGTTTTGCCGAGAGCGGCTCTTGGCAAAGCTGGCCCTCGGCCTGTTCGCCTGGTCCCACATGTCAGGAGCTAACACGTGTCAGCCACCTACTGGGTGGCTTTGCCGAGAGTGGCTCTTGGCAAAGTTGGCCCTCGGCCTGTTCGCCTGGTCCCACATGTCAGGAGCTGACACGTGTCAGCCACCTACTGGCTCTCTTTGCCGAAAGCGGCACTCGGCAAAGAAGGCCCTCGGCCTGTTCCCCTGGTCCCACGAGTCAGGAACCGCCGGCACCGTCTGCTATCCGTTAGCCACTTTATTTTGCCGAGTGGTACTGTTTGGCTCTCGGCAAAGTCTTTGCGGAGTGCCCGTGTTCTGGCTCTCGGCAAACTCCTGTTTGCCGAAGAGGTGTACGCCGGGTGGCTTTCGCCGAGGGTGACACTCGGCAAAGGCTTTGCCGGTGGTTTTCGGCCCTTTGCCGAGTGTCCGTGGCACTCGGCGTAGCCCAGAATTCCAGTAGTGTGGATGACACCAGCCGTCGGATATAAAAAGAGCACTATAGATCGAAACAGTGTCTAAACCGGGCTGCCACCGCATGTTATTCTCGGAGCCCACCAAGGGCATTTTAGTCATTTCGCATAAGGCTATAAAAAGGACCGCAGCTCCCATGCTAGAGACCTAGCTGCCGCCTCCTCTCTCGCTCGTTCCTCATCCCCTCCTCCCGCAGCCGCTTCCCTTCCTCCGTCCCACTCACCACCGATCCCCAATCCGACGACGGCTACGGCAAAGGCTGGGGCGGCGGCGGCCGCCGCTCCCGCGCCGCGTTCTTCCTCCCCCAACACGTCTCCTCTTCTCCCATGCCGGATCCGGAGGAGCCACCATGGTCAGGCAGCTGAGCCCCTTTCTTCGCGCTCTTTCCCCTCGATCTGCCGCGACCACCCTCCTTCTCTCCTTCCTCTCCCATGGCCACTCTCCTCCTCCGCGTCCTCTCGTTCTCCTCTCCGACGGTCGTTGATGAGGCGTCATAACTGATGGAGCAGCGGCGCCGTGGAGCGGAGGTACGGACACGGTACATACCCTAGCCGTGTGTGCGTGAGGTCGAGCATGGCAGCGATGATCGGCGTCGTCGCCATCGACCGGAGTAGCATAGGCTCACGTCGTTGCTCCATAGGGTTCATCATCTTGCGGCTGTCATCCTCGTGTTTGTGTACGCGCAGGTAATGTATTTGGTTCATCTCTCTCACACAAACGTCCATACACACATATTTATGATCCCCTTTTTCTGCTGCTCCATACAGGAAACCAATAGTCGTCGATGTAGTGAGCTGGGTGTCTTGTCCGCCGGCTGAGCAGCAAGCTGTAGCTGCAAGTCGCTGAGCATGGTGGTGCTATTGTGACGATCTATGTCTCTCTCACTCTATGTAAGTATAGTAGCTGCAAGTCTCTCAGTCCCGTTCCCCTTTTTGCTAATCACTCATGCCTTTTAGGACCACAATGGTTGTTTGTTTTTTGTTTTTTGTTTTTGTAGTTGTGGATTACTGTTAAGAATGATTACCCTGATTAATTAGGATTTAAATGTGTTGTCCCAGATCCAGATGGGTTGGTTTTGAGTTATTGTTTGGGTTAGAAAATTTTCAAACCATGCATCTGTTAAACAATTAGAGAAAACTACATGTGTTTATTTTGGGTTGTAGCTCAGAGAGCACTTCCATGTGGCCGTGAATGCTGGGTGCTGCTCTGACATGCTTATTTGTCTCATTTTGCTTTGCTCTTTTTTGCTTATATGGTGATCTCCTTTTTCCTTATGTTAGCAGTGAGTTGTTTCTGTTTTCCTGGTTTTCCATTGCTCCTAAAATGTACATCGAAATTAGTGTGGTTGTATTCAGAGAAATGAGCTATTATGTAGACTTTTTTTTTGTTATGTACCTGGTTACTTAATAATCATTCTTGATATTGAAAAGGGACAGAAATAAGCTGAGTATTGGACCTGACTGAGTACTGTTTGCTGGTTAATACATCAATGTTATTGGGCATGTTCTTTTTTCTTCCCACAGTTTGTCATCTAAAATGAATTTTTCGAGGAACCACGAACTGGTTCCTTATTTGACTTTGTCCTCTTTGTCGATGATCCTTTTCTTCCTATGGTTATGCAGGCCCAAGTCTCGGTTTGATCTTGCCGTTATGCGGCTCAAAGGTTGATGACTGCCATGAGGCACTGCCCTGCCCAGTTAAGTCTGCCAGGCTGTAAGCTCCTCCATGTTATGCTCCCTTGGTTACTTTCAGTAAGATATGCCCTATTGTTGGACTGGTTAGTTCCTATACCACCAAATAATACATTGGAAGACAGAAAAACATATCCGCATGCATGTCACTGACTTTATTAACATGATGTGTCATTGTGTGTATTTATTTTGTGTTTTGCCTGGATAGACGGTTCTTTTGTTGCTTTCTCAGCCGCGACAACCATACAAACATGGTTCTTTTGGTATTTGTATTTAGAGCCTCTTTGTTTTGCAGGAATTTAAGAACACATTAAAGGAAAAAAATGCAGGATTGCATTGTTAGGGCATCTCCAACGCAGACCCCCAAAGATCTGTCCGCAAATCTCCGTATTATGCATTGTATCATATTACACTTGTGTGTTCAAACCAACTGAGCTTAATTCACGTATATAAATATTTAAGTGTGCGGGGATGCCCCCCAATTGGTAAGATTTGCAATATTGTGGGAATCATTTGGAGATGGGTTGTAGATATTAAGCTGTGTAGGAGATGATTTTGAGGTAACAAGCCTTCAGCTTGCTTTCTGTTAACCTTTTTATGCATAGGTTCGGTTTCATGCAATCTAGGCATTGTTTGTTGTCGGATGGATTATTTTTTTCCTGCTAGGTAACATCTGATGCTTAGAATGCATTATTTCTGATGGCCCAGAAAAAACTCTTTGTACATATTGTTTGTTTAATGCATACGAGATACATGTTTATGGCTCATACCTGATTTATATGAACTGAGGAACTCTCTTTACTTCCTAGATGTGCCCATGTGCTCTTCACCAATATAGCATCTCCTTATTTGTATATTATTCACATGCATTATTCAACTAATGTTTCTTGGAATTCACATATTACAAGATAAATATAGTTTGGTCTATTAGAAGTCATAGATGGATCATGTAAGGTCATTAGAAGTCATAGATGGATCAACATATTCTTCCACTGCTAATTAGCATGTTTGGTCTATTTAATTTCAAACATATATATTATTCACCAAGGCGCCTGCCTACTTTCATAATGATGTTATAACATTAGGCGTTAGGTCATTAGAAGTCGTAGATGGATCAACATATTCTTCCGTTGCTAATTAGCATGTTTGGTCCATTTATTTCAAACATATCTCACCAAGGCTCCTGCCTACTTTCATAATGATGTTATCCCATAGTTAGGTCGGTGTCTTAAACTGAGTCTCCTCTTAACTCCCTTTCTCTGTAGTAAATGAAGCCCAGAGGTGGAGGGATTTGGATGATCTATATGTTGGAAATATGCCCTAGAGGCAATAATAAAGTGGTTATTATTATATTTCCTTGTTCATGATAATTGTCTATTGTTCATGCTATAATTGTGTTATCCGGAAATCGTAATGCATGTGTGAATACATAGACCACAACATGTCCCTAGTGAGCCTCTAGTTGACTAGCTCGTTGATCAATAGATGGTTACGGTTTCCTGACCATGGACATTGGATGTCCTTGATAACGGGATCACATCATTAGGAGAATGATGTGATGGACAAGACCCAATCCTAAGCATAGCACAAGATCATATAGTTCGTCTGCTAAAGCTTTTCTAATGTCAAGTATCATTTCCTTAGACTATGAGATTGTGCAACTCCCGGATACCGTAGGAATTCTTTGGGTGTGCCAAACGTCACAACGTAACTGGGTGGCTATAAAGGTGCACTACGGGTATCTCCGAAAGTGTCTGTTGGGTTGGCACGAATCGAGACTGGGATTTGTCACTCCGTGTGACGGAGAGGTATCTCTGGGCCCACTCGGTAGGACATCATCATAATGAGCTCAATGTGATCAAGGAGTTGATCACGGGATGATGTGTTACGGACGAGTAAAGAGACTTGCCGGTAACGAGATTGAACAAGGTATAGGAATACCGACGATCGAATCTCGGGCAAGTATCATACCGGTAGACAAAGGGAATTGTGTACGGGATTGATTGAATCCCCGACATCGTGGTTCATCCGATGGGATCATCGTGGAACATGTGGGAGCCAACATGGGTATCCAGATCCCACTGTTGGTTATTGGCCGGAGAGATGTCTCGGTCATGTCTACATGCCTCCCGAACCCGTAGGGTCTACACACTTAAGGTTCGATGACGCTAGGGTTATAGGGAAAGTTTGTATGTGGTTACTGAATGTTGTTCGGAGTCCCGGATGAGATCCCAGACGTCACGAGGAGTTCCAGAATGGTCCGGAGGTGAAGATTTATATATGGGAAGTCATCATATGGTCACCGAAAGTATTCGGGGGTTTGCTGGTATTGTACCGGGACCACCAAAGGGGTTCCGGGGGTCCACCTTCCCCGGAGGGCCCTATGGGCTGTATGTGGAAGGGAACCAGCCCCTAAGTGGGCTGAGCGCCATCCCCCCTAGGGCCCATGCGCCTAGGGTTTGGGGGGAACCCTAAAGGGGGCGCCCCCCTTGGCTTGGTGGCAAAGCCCCCTCCCCTTGGCCGCCGCCCTCCCCCAATCTAGATCTCATCTAGAGGGGCCAGCCCCCTTCCCCCTTCACCCTATAAATAGAGGGGTGGAGGGAGGGCAGCAAGACCACATCCAAGGCGCAGCCCTCCCCCTCTCCAACACCTCCTCCTTCTTCCGCGGTGCTTGGCGAAGCCCTGCCGGAGTACCACGCTGCTCCAACACCACCACGCCGTCGTGCTGCTGCTGGAGTTGTCTTCCCCAACCTCTCCCTCTCTCCTTGCTGGATCAAGACGTGGGAGACGTCACTGGGCTGTACGTGTGTTGAACACGGAGGCGCCGTTGTTCGGCGCTTAGATCGGAATCAACCGCGATCTAAATCGCTACGAGTACGACTCCTTCATCCGCGTTCTTGTAACGCTTCCGCATCGCGATCTTCAAGGGTATGAAGATGCACTCCCCTCTCTCTCATTGCTAGTCTCTCCATAGATTGATCTTGGTGATGCGTAGAAATTTTTTAATTTCTGCAACGATCCCCAACAGTGGCATCATGAGCTAGGTCTATGCGTAGTTTCTATGCACGAGTAGAACACAAGTTGTTGTGGGCGTCGATTTTGTCAATTTACTTGCCGTTACTAGTCTTATCTTGATTCGGCGGCATCGTGGGATGAAGCGGCCCAGACCGACCTTACACGTACACTTACGTGAGACAGGTTCCACCGACTGACATGCACTAGTTGCATAAGGTGGCTAGCGGGTGTCTGTCTCTCCCATTTTAGTCGGATCGGATTCGATGAAAAGGGTCCTTATGAAGGGTAAATAGAAATTGGCATATCACGTTGTGGTTTTTGCGTAGGTAAGAAACGTTCTTGCTAGAAACCCATAGCAGCCACATAAAAACATGCAACAACAATTAGAGGACGTCTAACTTGTTTTTGCAGGGTATGCTATGTGATGTGATATGGCCAAAAGAATGTGATGAATGATATATGTGATGTAGGAGATTGATCATGTTCTTGTAATAGGAATCACGACTTGCATGTCGATGAGTATGACAACCAGCAGGAGCCATAGGAGTTGTCTTAATTTATTTATGACCTGCGTGTCAACATAAACGTCATGTAATTACTTTACTATATTGCTAACCGTTAGCCATAGTAGTAGAAGTAATAGTTGGCGAGACAACTTCATGAAGACACGATGATGGAGATCATGATGACGGAGATCATGGTGTCATGCCGGTGACGATGATGATCATGGCGCCCCGAAGATGGAGATCAAAAGGAGCAAAATGATATTGGCTATATCATGTCACTATTTGATTGCATGTGATGTTTATCATGTTTTTACATCTTATTTGCTTAGAACGACGATAGCTTAAATAAGATGATCTCTCACTAAAGTTTCAAGAATTGTGTTCCCCCTAATTGTGCACCGTTGCTAAGGTCCGTTGTTCTGAAGCACCACGTGATGATCGGGTGTGATAGGTTCTAACGTTCACATACAACGGGTGTAAGCCAGATTTACACACGCAATACACTTAGGTTGACTTGACGAACCTAGCATGTACAGACATGGCCTCGGAACACGGAAGACCGAAAGGTCGAACATGAGTCGTATAGAAGATACGATCAACATGGAGATGTTCACCATTGATGACTAGTCCGTCTCACGTGATGATCGGACATGGCCTAGTCGATTCGGATCATGTATCACTTAGATGACTAGAGGGATGTCTGTCTGAGTGGGAGTTCATTAAATAATTTAATTAGATGAACTTAATTATCATGAACATAGTCTAAATATCTTTACAATATGTCTTGTAGATCAAATGGCCCATGCTAATGTTGCCCTCAACTTCAACGCGTTCCTAGAGAAAACCAAGCTGAAAGACGATGGTAGCATCTATACGGAGTGGGTCCGTAACTTGAGGATCATCCTCATAGCTGCCAAGAAAGCATATGTCCTTGAAGCACCGCTAGGTGACGTACCCATTTTCCCAGCAACTCAAGACGTTATGAACGCCTGGCAGTCGTGTAGTGATGATTACTCCCTGGTTCAGTGCGGCATGCTTTACAGCTTAGAACCGGGGCTCCAAAAGCGTTTTGAGCAACACGGAGCATATGAGATGTTCCAAGAGCTGAAAATGGTTTTCCAAGCTCATGCCCGGGTCGAGAGATATGAAGTCTCAGACAATTTCTACAGTTGTAAGATGGAGGAGAATAGTTCCATCAGCGAGCACATACTCAAAATGTCTGGGTTGCACAACCGCTTGTCTCATATGGGAGTTAATCTCCCGGATGACGCGGTCGTTGACAGAATCCTTCAGTCGCTCCCACCTAGCTACAAGAGCTTCGTGATGAATTTCAATATGCAGGGGATGGAGAAAACCATTCCTGAGGTATATTCAATGCTGAAATCAGCGGAGGTGGAGATCAAAAAGGAACATCCAGTGTTGATGGTGAATAAAACCACTAAGTTCAAGAAAGGCAAGGGTAAAAAGAACTTCAAGAAGGACGGCAAGGGAGTTGCCGCGCCCGGTAAGCAAGCTGCCGGGAAGAAGCCAAAGAATGGACCCAAGCCTGAGACTGAGTGCTTTTATTGCAAGGGAAACGGTCACTGGAAGCGGAACTGCCCCAAGTACTTAGCGGATAAGAAGGCCGGCAATACCAAAGGTATATGTGATATACATGTTATTGATGTGTACCTAACCAGCGCTCGTAGTAGCTCCTGGGTATTTGATACCGGTGCGGTTGCTCATATTTGTAACTCAAAACATGAGCTGCGGAATAAGCGGAGACTGGCGAAGGACGAGGTGACGATGCGCGTCGGGAATGGTTCCAAGGTCGATGTGATCGCCGTCGGCACGCTACCTCTACATTTACCTATGAGATTAGTTTTAAACCTCAATAATTGTTATTTAGTGCCAGCTTTAAGCATGAACATTGTATCTGGATCTCGCTTAATGCGAGACGGCTACTCATTTAAATCTGAGAATAATGGTTGTTCTATTTATATGAGAGATATGTTTTATGGTCATGCCCCGCTGGTCAATGGTTTATTCTTATTTAATCTCGAATGTGATGTTACACATATTCATAGTGTGAATTCCAAAAGATGTAAGGTTGATAATGATAGTCCCACATACTTGTGGCACTGCTGCCTTGGTCACATTGGTGTCAAACGCATGAAGAAACTCCATGCAGATGGACTTTTGGAGTCTCTTGATTATGAATCATTTGACACGTGCGAACCATGCCTCATGGGCAAAATGAACGCATGAACAATGGAGCGAGCAACCAACTTATTGGAAATCATACATACTGATGTGTGCGGTCCAATGAGCGTTGAGGCTCGCGGTGGTTATCGTTATGTTCTCACCCTCACTGATGACTTAAGTAGATATTGGTATGTATACTTAATGAAACACAAGTCTGAGACCTTTGAAAAGTTCAAGGAATTTCAGAGTGAAGTTGAGAATCAACGTGACAGGAAAATAAAGTTCTTACGATCAGATCGTGGGGAAGAATATTTGAGTCACGAATTTGGCACGCACTTAAGGAAATGTGGAATTGTTTCACAACTCACGCCGCCTGGAACACCTCAGCGTAATGGTGTGTCCGAACGTCGTAATCGCACTCTATTGGATATGGTGCGATCCATGATGTCTCTTACCGATCTACCGCTATCATTTTGGGGTTATGCTTTAGAGACTGCCGCATTCACTTTAAATAGGGCTCCGTCGAAATCCGTTGACACGACACCGTATGAATTATGGTTTGGAAAGAAACCTAAGCTGTCGTTTCTGAAAGTTTGGGGATGCGATGCTTATGTCAAGAAACTTCAACCTGAAAAGCTCGAACCCAAATCGGAAAAATGCGTCTTCATAGGATACCCTAAGGAAACTATTGGGTATACCTTCTACCTCAGATCCGAAGGCAAGATCTTTGTTGCCAAGAATGGATCCTTTTTAGAGAAAGAGTTTCTCTCAAAGGAAGTAAGTGGGAGGAAAGTAGAACTTGATGAAGTATTGCCTCTTTAACCAGAAAATAGCGCAGCTCAAGAAAATGTTTCTGTGGTGCCTGCACCGACTAGAGAGGAAGTTAATGATGATGATCATGAAACTTCAGATCAAGTTGCTACTAAACTTCGTAGGTCCACAAGGACACGTTCCGCACCAGAGTGGTACGGCAACCCTGTCCTGGAAATCATGTTGTTAGACAATGGTGAACCTTCGAACTATGAAGAAGCGATGGCGAGCCCGGATTCTGACAAATGGCTTGAAGCCATGAAATCCAAGATAGGATCCATGTATGAAAACGAAGTATGGACTTTGACTGACTTGCCCAATGATCGGCGAGCCATAGAAAATAAATGGATCTTTAAGAAGAAGACAGACGTGGATGGTAATGTGACCATCTATAAGGCTCGGCTTGTCGCTAAGGGTTATCGAAAAGTTCAAGGGGTTGACTACGATGAGACCTTCACACCCGTAGCAAAGCTGAAGTCCGTCCGAATCATGTTAGCAATTGCCGCATTCTATGTTTATGGGATATGGCAAATGGACGTCAAAACGACATTCCTTAATGGTTTCCTTAAGGAAGAATTGTATATGATGCAGCCGGAAGGTTTTGTCGATCCTCAGAATGCTGACAAGGTATGCAAGCTCCAGCGCTCAATCTATGGGCTGGTGCAAGCATCTCGGAGTTGGAACATTCGCTTTGATGAGATGATCAAGGCGTTTGGGTTTACACAGACTTATGGACAAGCCTGTGTTTACAAGAAAGTGAGCGGGAGCTCTGTAGCATTTCTCATATTATATGTGGATGACATACTATTGATGGGAAATGATATAGAATTCTTGGAAATCATAAAGGCCTACTTGAATAAGTGTTTTTCAATGAAGGACCTTGGAGAAGATGCTTACATATTAGGCATCAAGATCTATAGAGACAGAACGAGATGCCTCATTGGTCTTTCACAAAGCACATACCTTGACAAGATATTGAAGAAGTTCAATATGGGTCAGTCCAAGAAGGGGTTCTTGCCTGTATTGCAAGGTGTGAGATTGAGCACAGCTCAATTCCCGACCAGGGCAGAAGATAGAGAAAAGATGAGTGTCATCCCCTATGCCTCGGCCATAGGGTCTATTATGTATGCCATGCTGTGTACCAGACCTGATGTGAACCTTGCCGTAAGTTTGGTAGGAAGGTACCAATGTAATCCCGGCATGGAACACTGGACAGCGGTCAAGAACATCCTGAAGTACCTGAAAAGGACTAAGGATATGTTTCTCGTTTATGGAGGTGACGAAGAGCTCGTCGTAAAGGGTTACGTCGATGCTAGCTTTGACACAGATCTGGAGGACTCCAAGTCACAGACCGGATACGTGTATATCTTGAATGGTGGGGCAGTCAGCTGGTGCAGTTGCAAGCAAAGCGTCACATGGCGGGATCTACATGTGAAGCGGAGTACATGGCAGCCTCGGAGGCAGCACATGAAGCAATCTGGATGAAGTAGTTCATTACCGACCTAGGAGTTATTCCCAATGCGTCGGGCCCGATGACTCTCTTCTGTGACAACACTGGAGCTATTGCCCTTGCCAAGGAGCCCAGGTTTCACAAGAAGACCAGGCATATCAAGCGTCGCTTCAACTCCATTCGTGAAAATGTTCAAGATGGAGACATAGATATTTGTAAAGTGCATACAGATCTGAATGTCACAGATCCGTCTAAACCTCTTCCACGAGCAAAACAGGATCAACACCAGAACTCTATGGGTGTTTGATTCATCACAATGTAACTAGATTATTGACTCTAGTGCAAGTGGGAGACTGTTGGAAATATGCCCTAGAGGCAATAATAAAGTGGTTATTATTATATTTCCTTGTTCATGATAATTGTCTATTGTTCATGCTATAATTGTGTTATCCGGAAATCGTAATACATGTGTGAATAGATAGACCACAACATGTCCCTAGTGAGCCTCTAGTTGACTAGCTCGTTGATCAATAGATGGTTATGGTTTCCTGACCATGGACATTGGATGTCGTTGATAACGGGATCACATCATTAGGAGAATGATGTGATGGACAAGACCAATCCTAAGCATAGCACAAGATCGTATAGTTCATCTGCTAAAGCTTTTCTAATGTCAAGTATCATTTCCTTAGACCATGAGATTGTGCAACTCCCGGATACCGTAGGAATGCTTTGGGTGTGCCAAACGTCACAACGCAACTGGGTGGCTATAAAGGTGCACTACGGGTATCTCCGAAAGTGTCTGTTGGGTTGGCACGAATCGAGATTGGGATTTGTCACTCCGTGTGACGGAGAGGTATCTCTGGGCCAACTCGGTAGGACATCATCATAATGAGCTCAATGTGATCAAGGAGTTGATCACGGGATGATGTGTTACAGACGAGTAAAGAGACTTGCCGGTAACGAGATTGAACAAGGTATAGGAATACCGACGATCGAATCTCGGGCAAGTATCATACCGGTAGACAAAGGGAATTGTGTACGGGATTGATTGAATCCCCTACATCGTGGTTCATCCGATGGGATCATCATGGAACATGTGGGAGCCAACATGGGTATCCAGATCCCACTGTTGGTTATTGGCCGGAGAGATGTCTCGGTCATGTCTACATGCCTCCCGAACCCGTAGGGTCTACACACTTAAGGTTCGATGACGCTAGGGTTATAGGGAAAGTTTGTATGTGGTTACGGAATGTTGTTCGGAGTCCCGTATGAGATCCCAGACATCACGAGGAGTTCTGGAATGGTCCGGAGGTGAAGATTTATATATGGGAAGTCATCATATGGTCACCGGAAGTATTCGGGGGTTTGCTGGTATTGTACCGGGACCACCAAAGGGGTTCCGGGGGTCCACCGGGAGGGTCCACCTGCCCCGGAGTTCCCTATGGGTTGTATTTGGAAGGGAACCAGCCCCTAAGTGGGCTGGGCGCCATCCCCCCTAGGGCCCATGCGCCTAGGGTTTGGGGGGAACCCTAAAGGGGGCTCCCCCCTTGGCTTGGGGGGCAAGCCCCCTCCCCTTGGCCGCCGCCCCCCCTCTAGATCTCATCTAGAGGGGCCGGCCCCCTTCCCCCTTTGCCCTATAAATAGAGGGGTAGAGGGAGGGCAGCAAGACCACATCCAAGGCGCAGCCCTCCCCCTCTCCAACACCTCCTCCTTCTTCCGCGGTGCTTGGCGAAGCCCTGCCGGAGTACCACGCTGCTCCAACACCACCACGCCGTCGTGCTGCTGCTGGAGTTGTCTTCCCCAACCTCTCCCTCTTTCCTTGCTGGATCAAGACGTGGGAGACATCACCGGGCTGTACGTGTGTTGAACGCGGAGGCGCCGTTTTTGGCGCTTAGATCGTAATCAACCGCGATCTGAATCGCTACGAGTACGACTCCTTCATCCGCGTTCTTGTAACGCTTCCGCATCGCAATCTTCAAGGGTATGAAGATGCACTCCCCTCTCTCTCTCGTTGCTAGTCTCTCCATAGATTGATCTTGGTGATGCGTAGATTTTTTTAATTTCTGCAACGATCCCCAACACTATAGTCAAAGGATACCATCAAGCAAGTGGACGCGCAAGGAGGGTCGCCCTGGAGTAGAGGTAGAGGACATTGCCAGTAGCATCTCTCTCTGACATAAAGCCCACCTTGGCATGGATGTGACCAGCGTTGATCCCCAATATTGCCAAGCACTGTAAGGTCCCTCTTCTTATGTTTCTGGTACGAATATACCACATATATGTTCATATGCAGAAGATAAAGTTCGACTATTACTAGGTTATTTTACTTAGTTGTAGATACTAAATAGTTTGTTTAAAATTATGATAGTTTAAAAAAAGTATTCTCGTGGAGTGCAGTAATAATTTAATATTTAAAACTGCAGACCTTGCATCATATTTTTGTTGTGTATGTGGGCAGTGTGTTCAAGTTGATTTGGAACAATTTGAAAGGTTTCCTCGACACAAAATCTTCAGCCAAGGTTTACTTAAGCGCCTCAAATTATGTATAGGAGTTTAAAATTGTAATTGTTTCAGGCTCTTCGCCACATTATGTATGCTTTGTTAAAAAATTTAATAATTGGACCTATTTGCTATGTGGAACATGTAGCATTTATTTGATCCTAATCTAATTCAATTCCCGACCACTGTCTTTTGGCTCTTGCTTTGAACATATGCAATATTGGTTGGTCATTTTCTTGACAGGACTCTTTAGGCAATGGCTCGGAGTTCTTGAGCCATTCTCTATTTATTGTCGATACATCTTCCAAAATAAGCGAACCAATGTTTCCTCCATATATGAATGACACACTGACTTTATGTTTTTTTTTCAGTCAACCGATCGTCCTAAGCCTCATCCTGTATTCAACACATTTATGTTCCAGTGCTAACTAACGTTCATTTGTGCTGTCTCCTAAGGATGGAAATGTTCCTTGGCACCATGACAAACATAAATGGAGGAACAAGCTTTTTATTTTAATTTCTGTTGCCGCTATTGTATTGTTGCTGCCACAAAGATTTACCTGGACACGGAGCATGGTGTGTTTAAGAATGATTACATTATCCTTTTCTAACCTGATGGTGTTAGAAACATCTTAGCTTTCAGGCAGGATTAGTTCAGTATTTATTAAATCCAATTATGTAAAGAAAATCACTGATCATCACTTGACAGAAAATATTTTGATATGCCCTCATGTGCATGGGCTATTCACTGGTACGTGGTATATACATAAATGGTATCAGTAAATCTTATTTACATGTTTTGGATCATGGACGATTGTTTTGAATGAAAAAGTATCAGATAAAAGAAAGGATGCGATAATGTTGATAGATTGAAACTATGGTTCCTGTCGTGGTTTTGTCACGGCAGATGTCTTTAGTGTCAGGACTTAGTCGCGAGGCCAACATATCGATGTGGTAGCTTGAGAGGGGATTGAGCGGAATCGAGAGACGCAACACAAGACAAGGATTTAGACAGCTTCGGGCCCCGGGAAACATCATCCGGTAACAACCCTACATGCTGTTTGAGGCTAGGTCTCATTATGATCACGAGAGAGTCGCCGGTAAACTGGCTCTTTGTGTCTAGCCCTAGAGATTGTTTCTTCTTTCTTGTCTCTCCCTCTTTGGGAGCCCTGCCCCTCCTTATATATGTTGAAGGGCGGGTTACATGTGGAGTCCTATTAGGATTAGGACTAGTTTATCTCTAATGCAAACCGGATACAAGTCCAGCTCTTAACTCCTTGTAAGACAAATATTCCTCACGCCTTTCCTCTTAAACCAGCCCACCATAGTATGAATCGGCCTTCATGAACCGCCCGTTGGGCCACCGGGTTTTGTCGCTCCTTTGACCCGCCTGCCGGATTACCAATGAATCGTAAACCGCCAGGTCCAAATGGGTCGCCAGTGAATCGTCAAGTCTCAGCCGGGTCTGAAGTAAACCGCCAAGTCCGGCCGGTTATACCTCCGGCCGGTTTACATCGCGGGGTATATCCCCGACATTAGCCCCCAGTTTAATTTGGATTTATCCATGTTAAACTGATCCTGTAAAACAAACACAAGAACAAATTTGACAGATTATGCTCCGGGTTAAGAATTCTTGTAAACCGGCATCTGATCATCCTTAGGTCCTTGTCATTTCCTCCTTCTAGAAAATTCGGGTCAACAAGCCAGCTTCATACTCAATTTGCTGGCATTGGTTTCTCACAGAGAAATATTGTGAAGAATAATCCACTTGAGTCGGCTTCCAAAGCGCCGGTTTAAGAAATATGGGTCTTGAAATACTCATCTGATATTCAGCCGGTTTGAAGATGTAAAACTTGCCGGTTTAATATTACCAAAATTACCGGTTTGTAAATATGGATGGCACCGAGTCATAATTGTTACCGACGCCGGGTCATAATTGTTGCAGACACCGGGTCAATCTGGTTTGCTCAGAACTGAGAATTTGAAGATTTTTCTCCCTTATATCCATATTACCTGTAGCCCCCAAGTCTTGAGCACAACAAAGTGATGGCTTAAGACTTGTTTCCATATAATTACTGCCACTTTGAAGAAATCCATGTTGTTCATCTCAGCCACTATTAAAAACTGAATACTCCATATATGTAGCCCCCAAGTGCCGGGTCATTATGCAATAATGAGCAGGGACTTTATAAATATGATCATGTAGATTTGAACAATAACGTGTAGCCCCCAAGGGCCGGCTCAGTAAGATAATATTGAGCTGGTACTTTATATATACTTCTTTGAAAAGAACATCATATAATGTAACCCCCACCATGGGGCTTGAGCCCACGTCCACAAGGTTAAGAGCTTTGTGCTTTACCAACTGAGCAATGGACCTTTCAATATAATGGTTTTAAGACTTATGTACCTTGAATTGTTGACAGGAGCAATTGGTAGCCCCCAAGGGCCGGCTCATTATAATGTGATGAGTCGGGTCTTCAATAAGGCCAATAAAAAATGACTTTGCATTAGCCCCCAAGTGTCATGGTGCATGCTTGCAGCGACATGAGACTTGCATGTAATCTCAATTTGAATAATGTAGCCCCCAAGTGCCGGGTCGTAAGCCTGCAGCGACTCGGGACTATTCCTTCCATTGTAGAATAAATCATATCCTTTGATAAAATAATAGCCATTGCGCTAAAGCGACTTTGAAAACCTCAATAATACCGGTTATTAATAACCATAATAAAATCCAGCCATGTTGGCTATTCAAGATAATATAATCCGGTATGAAAACCTTATTCATTCAGTATCATAATGAAAATTCAGCCAAGTTTGGCTATTTGAATAATATAACCCAATGATTTATAAGCGCATGATTCCAATGGCGCAATCCAAATATATACTGGCGACTTATAGTCCAGAGCCAGGCCGGTTTAATAAACACCGGATAATTTATCATCATATTGGCGACATATAGTCGAAAGCCAGGCCGGTTAATAAACGCCAGTGATTTATAATCATGCTTTATTCAACCTGTTTCTGCATACAACAAGTTTAAAGTGTCCTGGCGGTTTATCGCCGGACGGGTCATAATGCCCAACATATAACCCGGGTTTATAACCAAGGCTGCATTTAAGAATAATCAAATATGAAATATATCATACCTGTGACATTGAATCACATCGTTGGTTTACCAACTTTTTGTAGTAAGGGTGATAACCCCAATCTTGAGTACTGATAACTCCTTCCATATTGTGCCGGTTTATGATAAAACTGTGCCGGGTTGTGATAAACACCGGATTAACCATATATAATATTGGCGACCTGTAGTCAAAACCACATCGGGTTGATAATCTCCGGATTATGACTGATCATATACTGACAACTTGTAGTTGAAAGTCAAGCCGGGTTAATGAACACCGGTTTAAAAACATCACAAATCTTATCAAAAGAAAGAGAAACTTAGCAAAAGGCAAATAAAACCGTTGTAGTCAAGGCTTTTCACGGGCTGCCAGGCCCCAAATTTGATCAAGAGGTGTTGCTATGGTTCGGGTTCGACCAAGCCCCCAAGTGATGTTGTGGCATTACGCCGATCAAGAGGTGTTGCTATGGTTCGGGTTCGACCAAGCCCCCAAGTGATGCTGTGGCATTACGCCGATCAAGAGGCGTAGCTATGGTTCTGGTTCAACCAAGCTCCCAAGTGATGCTGTGGCATTACGCCGATCAAGAGGCGTAGCTATGGTTCGGATACGACCAAGCTCCCAAGTGATGTTGTGGCATTACGCCGATCAAGAGGCGTAGCTATGGTTCGGGTTCAACCAAGCTCCCAAGTGATGATGTGGCATTACGCCGATCAAGAGGCGTAGCTATGGTTCGGATACGACCAAGCTCCCAAGTGATGCTGTGGCATTACGCCGATCAAGAGGCGTAGCTATGGTTCGGATACGACCAAGCCCTCAAGTGATGCTGTGGCATTACGCCGATCAAGAGGTGTAGCTATGGTTGGGATACGACCAAGCCCCCAAGTGATCAATAATATGATAAGCCAATAAGGCATGACACCCATGTTTGAACCGCGCATCATGGCAGCAGGTCCTCTTTGGCACCCTTTAACTTTTTGCAAGAGATAAATCCTTCTTGAACCGGGATTTTGAACCGGATATTGAGAGCTTCAAAGCTTTGTGGGAGACATCTTTCCCTTGAACCGGATTTTAAACCGGAATCTTCATCTTCAGTCGGAAATTTTCTAACGGCCTTTAAACTCAAACTTGCGAGAAGTTAATTCCTTTTTGAACCGGACATTTTCAAACCGGATTTGAGAGTTTCAGAGCTTTGTGGGAGAACAGATTTCCCTTGAACAGGATTGTAAACCGGATATTTGAGAGCTTTAGAGCTTTGTGGGAGAACAGATTTCCCTTGAACCGGATATTTGAGAGCTTCAGTGAGACTGACTTCCCTTGAGCCGGATTTTAAACCGGGATCCTTTCTGATGACCCGGAACTTCTTCATTGAGCCGGATTTTGTAACTGTCATATACTTTCTAAGCCGGAAATTTTCTGACGGCCTTTAAATTTTCATCAATATAACAGTAGCCACCGGGACCGGGTTATCTGTCCCTCCATCGTCCTGGGGTTCTTTAAATTTGCTGAAACTGGCAAGATTTGCTGAATCATGTCTTCGTAGCCCCCGAGTCTCAAAGGTGACTCGAGGAGTTGTTGAGATTCTCCATATTTTGACCGTGATATAAACTGGCATAACTTGTATATCATTGGTGTTGATAGCACGATGTGAATCCATAGAAGGTTAAGATGACTGCGGCGGGTTATAAATGATCCCGTATGAGCCGTGTCAGCAACTCGGCCAATGGTTCCTTCCAACTGGCGATTTGAAGTTAACAAAACTGTAATGGCGGCGACTTGTGCGCCTTCCCATTGAGTCATCCAGTGCAGACGGCGGTTGATAATATATGATAATTTGCCTCCAATTTGTTGAAAGAAAAACCGGGCTACCCAAGCTGTGACTTGCTTTATATTCAATAAACAGCTCATGCAAATAGGTGCGGCCCGGTGTGTTGATGTAGACCAGGCCGCGAGAGACGGACGACAAAGACGTCCGCGGCTTCAGAGGCAGCACAGGTAGCTGAGTCGATCGCGGTGTTATAAGCCGGTGTAGTCTGGTGAACCGGCCGCGGACGGGGAAAATCGGCACCGGTGTTGTAAACCGGCACGGACGGGCGAGTTAACCGCGGGCACAGTAACCCGCGCGAACGGGCGAGTTAACGTAGACCGGGTCTGCAGAGGCGGCAACTTATGTGCGTCCGCCCACTCCATAGATACGGAATGATACCATCTTTACAATGAATCATCATCCTGCAAAAAATATATATTGTCGACCAGAGTAATTGTTTCTTTGACAAAAACAATATGCGCCAAAAATAAACCTTAGATGGATACCACCTGACTCGTCCGGACAGTAAATGAGTCGGCTGCGGCGTTGTAAGCCGGTGCGGACAGGGAAAATCATCCTCCGTGTTGTAAGCCGGTGCGGACGCGTGAACCGGTCGCGAGGGCAGACGGGCGAGTCGTCCGTGGCGCTGTAAGCCGGTGCGGTCGCGAGAGACAGCCACAGGCGCGGACGGATGTAAACCGAACGGCGGGGGCTGCGACTTGCACGTGTATCCGTCGAGCAGCATGGCACGGAGGAACGCTAGTGCAAAATTACGCTGGCACACGCTTCATGTCCGCCGTATAACAATACCATTGTCATAAAAAATTATCCTGCATAAAAATATTACAGGACAAAATAATTTTTCCCGGATGAATTAATATACGCTCAGAAAAAATAAAGAAAAATAGCACCTGATATTTGTTATCGGATGAGGATGCTGGTGTTGGATAATGCTGGACATAGTTGGACGCATATGTACGTGTATACTGATCTGACGTAGTAATGTCACCCACTGACTATGTGCAGATGCCTTCACGTACAGTATTCTATGCATATTTGCACTGTTTCTTCCATTAGTACTAGTCTGGCTAGTGTTGCATAAGGTCTTCACGTGGAGGAAACAGGAGCATCAGCTATGGTTAATACTCCCAAGCACGTCTTGATTGGTGCTGATTTCTCTGAGGCTGTTCATTAACAAAAAAAATTGCTGAGTACGTGCTTGCTTCTCCGCTTGATGTGAGATGGTGCTGGTTTTGTATCTTCCATGAACCAGCGCTCATGGATAGGACATGCAGGAGCCATGTATGGAGCAGACGTTCTAGCATTGACCAATCTGTAGGTGATTTTGCACACAATGAAAGTATGGAGACGTCTAGCTCTTCTGTTGGCGCATCTCGACTGGTTGCACTATGCAAAGAACTATCCCTCTGCTTTACGTTTCTGAAAACGAGAGAACAAGCAGCAGCCGGATCTGAACCCCAGAAAATTTTGTCAGAATAAGCGGCAAGCACGGCCGCAGCAGCAGCGGAACTGCACTGGCTGTGCGAGGCGAAGACGGGTCAGCACAGCGGTTTTAGGCCAGAGCGAGATGCGGCGATGGCGGCTCAATCCGAAGGCACTCAGAGCAACGACTTGAGGCAGAGGCCGGTGGAGACGCCCGGCGACTCGCAGTAGAGGCTCTGGTCATAGAGGCGGCGAAACCCGGTGGACGGCGGCTTGCAGGCCACGGCAGTGAAGGCAGCACAGGGTCGGTTTGACCCGGAGGTCAGCGCGGCGAGGCCGGCTCGGGCTCGGAGCGGTAGCGGAGGCGGGACGGACCACGGTGGAAGCTGCACAAGACCGGGTCGGCCCTGGGGCGCCAGACCGCAGAGGCGGGGACGGAGACCGCAACGGCTCGAGACCGGTGGATTGACGAGGCGGAGGCTGGCCGAGTCGGAAACGGTGGTCGGCAGCCGCGCGGAGGCAGAGGCAGCCGGTTCGGAGGCGGGGCCGTGGCGATGGAGACAGCGGATTGGAACAGGCGGCTTAGGCGGCAGGTTGCCGCGGCAGAGTCAGCTTGTCGGACAGGACAGCGGCGGAAACCATACGAGGCCAGGCGTGGCTCGGCGTTGACTCGCCATAGACGAGGCGGCTCGTCGGCGGCTTGCTCGCTGCGGGCAACTCAGCCACCAAGCAGAGGACGGGTCAACGGGGCGATTCTTAGGAGGAGTCAGAGCCCGCGGACAATCCGCTCCCGGGTCGTGGCTGTTTCCGGGTCGACCCCAGTTGAATAGATCGGGATGTGGTCTTCCTTTTTTTGGTAATTGAAAAACTTTCAAGCTGACTGTACTCAAGTGCTTGGTGGGCCACCTTATACGAACAGCCGCCGCGGAGGATTACTCGGGGTTGGATCCTTGCTTGCACACGCGTTTTTTGATTGATTTGACATAGCGCACAGCGGATGCAGCACAATTTCTGCCAACCTCGGCGACAAACAACTGTAGAAAAATTGATCTTAACTTCG
Organism: Aegilops tauschii subsp. strangulata; assembly: GCF_002575655.3. Lineage (NCBI taxonomy): Eukaryota > Viridiplantae > Streptophyta > Magnoliopsida > Poales > Poaceae > Aegilops > Aegilops tauschii. Next base: position 54,547,733 of record NC_053039.3, read on the forward strand.
GACTTTGACGGATCACGTTTGCGCACAAAAGAAAACTCCAAACCGTGAGATTCGCCGGCTCTGCCGAAGACTATCTCCTGCTGAATTTTCTTTATTCGGCCAATTGCAACCTTCTCGATCCCTATGAGAGATCCCTCCAAGAACTCATCACCATCGTGCGCGGGCCCCACAGTGGGCGCCAACTGTCGTGGTTTTGTCACGGCAGATGTCCTTAGTGTCAGGACTTAGTCGCGAGGCCAACGCATCTATGTGGTAGCTTGAGAGGGGTTGAGCGGAATCGAGAGACGCAACACAAGACAAGGATTTAGACAGCTTCGGGCCCCGGGAAACATCATCCGGTAACAACCCTACATGCTGTTTGAGGCTAGGTCTCATTATGATCATGAGAGAGTCGCCGGTAAACCGGCTCTTTGTGTCTAGCCCTAGAGATTGTTTCTTCTTTCTTGTCTGTCCCTCTTTGGGAGCCCTGCCCCTCCTTATATATGTTGAAGGGCGGGTTACATGTGGAGTCCTATTAGGATTAGGACTAGTCTATCTCTAATACGAACCGGATACAAGTCCAGGTCTTAACTCCTTGTAAGACAAATATTCCTCACGCCTTTCCTCTTAAACCGGCCCACCATAGTATGAATCGGCCTTCATGAACCGCCCGTTGGGCCATCGGGTTTTGTCGCTCCTTTGACCCGCCTGCCGGATTACCAATGAATCGTAAACCGTCAGGTCCAAACGGGTCGCCAGTGAATCGTCAAGTCTCAGCTGGGTCTGAAGTAAACCGCCAAGTCCGGCCGGGTTATACCTCCGGCCGGTTTACATCGCGGGGTATATGCCCGACAGTTCCTTTCCAGAGGCCCACTTGGATCCTACCTTCCCAGTCTGCATGAATCCTCCTAATTCAGCAAAGCCTTGAAACCTCGATGCTTCTAAATTTGAGTAATTAAATGATAATTTTTGAAACACTCAAAATTGAATGCTGCCTTATAGTTTCATGACGATGTTGAACTCGATGGTGTTTTGCTCCTATTACATGTGAATGTTGCTTCTTCTTTTTACTTTTGTTATCCTATTTGAATATGTACGCTAAACTTCATTTCCTACTAAATTGAGCATTCACTACTTGGCCATAGCATTGTGACCGGCACCCTCGCACCAAGGCGCGTTTCCGATCTAGTCATATATTCATGAAAGAAGGAGCCAAGATGACCGATACAGCACCGTACGACACAATGCTACACTAAGAAATTAGCAACCACATCCACCATGACAACACCGACATGCTACTCTTCTTGCCCAAACTGAAGCCATGAATGGCGACGAGGTAGAACACAAAGCACATAAGCCGCGTCACAACTGTATACGACACCTTGGAGCATGCAAAAACTCCAGACCAAACTAGATCAACGCACCCTACACTCTTAGCACCTAGGAGATTGGCAAGTGGACAGAAGGAGCTAGCCCGACTTGGGGAAGACATCAGAAATGAAGCGTCAAAGATGGAGTACATTACGCCCCGGATGCCCATGCCCACAACACCAACCAACACATGACAACACGGTACCCCAAGCCTGGTCACCGAGGCAAACGAGGCAACCCACACCAGCTACTCCTCCGGAAGACACCCCCACACACACCCAAGCAGCGTCTCCAAGGAGAGCATGATGCCATGGCGCCACCTCTGCCTGGCCCAGTGAACCAAGCCTAAGGTTTCCCCCGGTGCCTGATCAGGGGATGGACATGGCCATAACAATGCCTCCAGGGAGGAGACGGCACCCACAGGGCGTCATCGTTGCCCGCAGCCACAACAGCCCACGGGTTCCTCTCCGGCCATGTTCATGAAGTTTCGATATCCGTGCCTTTATGATCTCTCGAAACCTCTAGAAAGATTTATCGAGAAATTTTTTCACCGTCACCACCGCGGGTTCCGCAGCAATCCAATCTAGAGGTATTTTTTATACCGTGTCGGACTAGGAATTCACCGTTGGAGCTATGTTCATCAACATCGTCCATCCCTTACTTTGAGAGAGGGAGAGAGAGAGAGAGGAGTTGGACCTCATCGTCGTGAGTCCCGATGTAAAATATCCCTCATTGGGACTCTATTGAGAATTCATCTCAAAGGGTAAGTATGTCCACAAGTTAGCAGCAGTCCGGACTTACAAGGCCACACTTACCACTCAACCCGCTCAACAACAATACAATGTATGACTAAGTGTGTAATCAGGGTTTCCACTCGGGAAAGTGAGAAATGTATGGTCTTCCATCCGCAGATTTGACAAATCCAATCCAATTTAGTCTTGTCCCGTGGCTCGGACTCGGTCGTGTAAATGCAGCTACCACTATGACTTGATACTCTAGTTATTTACCATGTTTCAATCCCTAGAACCTAAATAGGTGACTCCTTGGACTAGAGTCGGTGTGTAAGATAAGTGTCATGATCATGCACTACCTGGCAATAAGATTCGCTAATACATGTGGGTGAGAAAATACACCCCTAGAGGATTAAATTTATTCGAATAGTCATGTCTGCGGTTAAGTGACTACTTGGACATCTATACCTGATCATAGAGAACTTCAATGGCTACCTTAAAATTGCCTAGATAAGCATGAGTACCTTGGATTACTTCCTCTTGGGTGAGTCCAGAGAGGATTCATGGTGGTGTATTACAATGGTGATTAGCTAGATGATGGACTCATGTGTATTCTTTTACCTCTGCTACAAACTATTGGTAGGCATAGCTTAGAGTAGCCAAAGTCAAAGCTCGCAATCATGCAAACTAGGTACATACCTTTTCCCTTAATACTTGAGGATGAGTAGATAGTTCTATGTAAATATTGCTGAGTATAATTATACCCACCCTTGCTTAATTAACATGTTGCAAAGGAGACCCACTAAACTCAATGGTGGTTTCTATAGAAGGATTGATGTGCTCCCATATAGCAGTCTGGTTCCTTGGAAGGGTCATTGTATCTTATTTCAATCCTCTTATGCTATTTGTTAAACCTGATCTTTACTAAGACATAATTTGCTTCCTTTTTTGCTTGTTGTGCGTTGGTCATGTGACCTCCGTATGAATAAATCTGCTACACTTTGCTCGTTAAAGCCTTTGAATATGTATGCTTTGAGTCGTAGAGTTTGTGTTGTGATACCTGTTGTTTCCAACACACGGCGTGCATGATGCGTGTATGATTATAAAGTGCATGTTGTGTGTAGGGACTATTGGTCATGGTTGTGTGGACCACACATCTGTTGAAGAAGCTCAGGAAGCAACCGATGTTGTACTTAGTGCACTTCGTGTCAACTCCATATTGGCTTCGGTTCTTTTCGATTTAGGAATGTCACATTCTTTCATGTCTAAGAGTTTCACATCTTTCCATGGCATAGCTTTTGAATCTTTGCACACCCCTCTACTGATTCATTTTTTAGGATCTTAGTGCCACACCAAGAGGTTGAGCCATGACAACCAAATCTTAGTTAATGGTCTTGTATCCCAGCTTCTCTCATTGCCCTCAAGTGTTTCGACATAGACACCACCCTGGGTATGGATTGGTTGGAAAAACATCAAGCCACAATTGATTGTGCAATTAAGTATGTCCAAATCACTCATCCAAAAAGTTGTTGAAACATACCCTGGTAATTTATGTGTAAATAAGATGACTTAAGTATAAACCTGATTAACTTACATATAAACACATTGATAGTTTACATATAAACACAATAGACCTGATAACTTACATATAAACACATTGATAGTTTTTAACCATAAGCGAAAAAAGTTGCAGAAATATACCCTGATAACTTAAGTGTAAATAGCATGGTAATTTATGCAACAAACACCCTATAACTTACATACACCCCATTGATAACTTTTTACCCAGGGGAAAAAAGTTGTTGAAACATGCCTCGGTAACTGCTGTGTAAATATCAATGGTAATTTATGCACCACGGACCTCATAACTTACTTTCAACCACCATGGTAACTTTGACTTCGAGGAAAAATGTTGAAACATAACTTCTCCCGCAATTTCCATGTAAATTTATGGTAATTTTACAGACCACAAACCTAATATATTAAGTTTAAACACCATGGTAACTTACATACAGGATTTTTTTGTCGAAACATACCCAGTGTGAAGTTACCACTTCCCCATGCTAAAGTTATCACGCTTCTCATGATATAGTCATTAACCTTCTCATAATGTAGTTATCAAGCTTATCATAGTATAGTTTTCATGTTGCTCATGTCATGGTTATCACGCTGGTCATGCCAAAGTTACCAAGCAAAAAAATATTATTATTGTTGATATGACAGAAAAAAAAGAAAGGTTCAAATAACCTTGTTTATATACAATAGACAACAACTAAAGGTTTCTTAGTTGGTTACTGGGCTCAATGTCTAATGAATAGACCTGGGTTCAAGTCCCCTTTCTAGCACTTTTATTTTCTTTTCATATTGTGTAGCCAAAAATCAGAAAAACCACTAGCGATTTACCTTGACCCAGCGCGCAACCCGGTGATCCACCCTGACTTCAACCTCAAACTGCACGTCGACAGGACCTGCAAGGAGGAGATCACTGTCACCGTGTTCTACGGCGACATGGTTGTCGGATGGGCGGACGTGCCCGACTTCTGCGTTGGCAGGCGGTCGACGGCGGACGTGAACGTCAGGCTGTCTCACACCGACGTGCTGCTCACCGACACGCGCCGCCGCCGCTTGGCGTCGGAGCTGCGATCAGGGGGAGTTGGAGCTCGCGGTGGAGATGAGGATGGTCATACCCATGGGATCTGATCGGGAGTGTGGTGATGATTATTGCACGTCCAAGCAGTCTTTCCTGAAGGAAATATGCCCTAGAGGCAATAATAAAGTTGTTATTTATATTTCCTTATATCATGATAAATGTTTATTATTCATGCTAGAACTGTATTAAACCGGAAACTTAGTACATGTGTGAATACATAGACAAACAGAGTGTCACTAGTATGTCTCTACTTGACTAGCTCGTTGAATCAAAGATGGTTATGTTTCCTAGCCATAGACATGAGTTGTCATTTGATTAATGGGATCACATCATTGGAGAATGATGTGATTGACTTGACCCATTCCGTTAGCTTAGCATTTGATCGTTTAGTATATTGCTATTGCTTTCTTCATGACTTTACATGTTCCTATGACTATGAGATTATGCAACTCCCGAATACCGGAGGAACACTTTGTGTGCTACCAAACGTCACAACATAACTGGGTGATTATAAAGGTGCTCTATAGGTGTCTCCGATGGTACTTATTGAGTTGGCATAGATCAAGATTAGGATTTGTCACTCCGATTGTCGGAGAGGTATCTCTGGGCCCTCTCGGTAATGCACATCACTATAAGCCTTGCAAGCAATGTGACTAATGAGTTAGTTGCGGGATGATGCATTACGGAACGAGTAAAGAGACTTGCCAGTAACGAGATTGAACTAGGTATTGAGATACCGACGATCAAATCTCGGGCAAGTAACATACCGATGACAAAGGGAACAACATATGTTGTTATGCGGTTTGAACGATAAAGATCTTCGTAGAATATGTAGGAACCAATATGAGCATCCAGGTTCTGCTATTGGTTATTGACCGGAGATGAGTCTCGGTCATGTCTAAAATAGTTCTCGAACCCGTAGGGTCCGCACGCTTAACGTTAGGTGACGATCGGTATTATGAGTTTATGTGTTTTGATGTACCGAAGGTAGTTCAGAGTCCCGGATATGATCACGGACATGACGAGGAGTCTCGAAATGGTCAAGACATAAAGATCGATATATTGGACGACTATATTTGGACATCGGAATGGTTCCGGCTTAGATGGGGCATATACCGGAGTACCGGGAGGTTACCGGAACCCCCCGGGAGGTATATGAGCCTTCTTGGGCCATAGTGGGAGAGAGGAGAAGGGAGCAAAGGAGGGGGCGCCCCCCCAAGCCCAATCCGAATTGGGAGGGGGGCCGGCCCCCCTTTCCTTCCTCCTTCCTCCCCCTTCCTTCCACTCCTAGTCCAACTAGGGAAGGGGGAACCCTACTCCCGGTGGGAGTAGGACTCCCCATGGGGCGCGCCATAGGAGGGCCGCCCCCCCTCCTCCACTCCTTTATATACGGGGGAGGGGGCACCCCATAGACACACAAGTTGATCCTTGATCTCTTAGCCGTGTGCGGTGCCCCCCTTCACCATAATCCACCACGGTCATATCGTCGTAGTGCTTAGGCGAAGCCCTGCGCCGGTAGCTTCATCATCATCGTCATCACGCCGTCGTGCTGACGAAGCTCTTCCCCGACACTCTACTAGATCGTGAGTTCATGGGACGTCACCGAGCCGAACGTGTGCAGATCGCGGAGGTGTCGTACCTTTGGTACTAGGATCGGTCGATCGTGAAGACGTACGACTACATCAACCGCGTTGTCATAACGCTTCCGCTTACGGTCTATGAGGGTACGTAGACAACACTCTCCCCTTCGTTGCTATGCATCATCATGATCTTGCGTGTGCGTAGGAATTTTTTTGAAATTACTACGTTCCCCAACAGTGGTATCAGAACCAGGTTTATGTGTAGATGTATTATGCACGAGTAGAACACAAGTGAGTTGTGGACGATAATAGTCATACTGCTTACCAGCATGTCATACTTTGATTCGGCGGTATTGTTGGATGAAGCGGCCCGGACCGACATTATGCGTACGCTTACGCGAGACTGGTTCTACCAACGTGCTTCGCACACAGGTGGCTGGCGGGTGTCCGTTTCTCCAAATTTAGTTGAATCGAGTGTGGCTACGCCCGGTCCTTGTGAAGGTTAAAACAGCACATACTTGACGAAAAATCATTGTGGTTTTGATGCGTAGGTAAGAACGGTTCTTGCTCAGCCCGTAGCAGCCACGTAAAACTTGCAACAACAAAGTAGAGGACGTCTAACTTGTTTTTGCAGGGCATGTTGTGATGTGATATGGTCAAGACATGATGCTAAATTTTATTGTATGAGATGATCATGTTTTGTAACGAAGTTATCGGCAACTGGCAGGAGCCATATGGTTGTCACTTTATTGTATGAAATGCAATCGCCATGTAATTGCTTTACTTTATCACTAAGCGGTTGCGATAGTCGTAGAAGCAATAGTTGGCGAGACGACAACGATGCTACGATGGAGATCAAGGTGTCGCGCCGGTGACGATGGTGATCATGACGGTGCTTTGGAGATGGAGATCAAAGGCACAAGATGATGATGGCCATATCATATCACTTATATTGATTGCATGTGATGTTTATCTTTTATGCATCTTATTTTGCTTAGTCTGAAGGTAGCATTATAAGATGATCTCTCACTAAATTTCAAGGTACAAGTGTTCTCCTTGAGTATGCACCGTTGCGAAAGTTCGTCATGCCGAGACACCACGTGATGATCGGGTGTGATAAGCTCTACGTTCACATACAACGGGTGCAAGCCAGTTTTGCACATGCAGAATACTCGGGTTAAACTTGACGAGCCTAGCATATGCAGATATCACTAGTGCAGAACCGGGCTACAGCACCGGTTCGTAAGGGCCTTTAGTGCCGGTTCTGCAACCGGCACTAAAGGGTGGGGACTAAAGGTCCCCCCCTTTAGTACCGGTTATGCACGAACCACCGCTAAAGCGCCACCACGTGGCACGAGCCGACGCCGGGGGCTGGGAGACCTTTAGTACCGGTTGGCAACATCAACCGGTACTAAAAGGTTAGGGGGGTTTTGGTTTCAGGGTTTCTTTTTCCTTTAATTTTATGTTTTCCATTTAATTGTTTTTCGTTTGCTGGTATTTTACGATACTACATATTGTACATGTTATGCATATATATATAAATAGAATTTCTCGTAGAACCCATCATATATATATATATATATCATCGAATGTCTCGCACCACCATATTCACACATACACATGTACGTATATATATACAATTTGGTATATACAATTTCTCCTACATGGAGGCATTACTGCGGTAGCGGGTAATGGAATTCTCCTCTAGGATCTATGACCTGGTCGAGCAAAAATACCGCTATTTCCTCTGCAATTGCTCGTGTGCGATCCATTGGTAGGAGCTTCTGCCGCACCTCATTGAACTGTTAGGAAGGAGATCAATATGCATGTATTAGTTGTGTGACTAGATATCGATAATGATGTAAAAATTGTGTATAGTGTTCTGGCAAACGTACCCATAGCTGTCTATCAGATGTGGTCCTTTCGGACGTCATCATGCAAATATTCTCGCAAACGTAGTAGGCACATAAATCATTCCCCTGCTCCTGCTTCATGGCCTGTACGAGAATAGGTTCAATCAGATAATAATTAATCAAGCATGATAATTAATGGTATTGAAACTAGAATTAAAGAGATTGCATGGTAACTAGCTAGCTAGTACTACTTAATTAATTACCGTGGGTCGATACCAATACAGATTTTCTCTGAACTGGCCTGGAACGTCTTTGATGAACTTTTGCCAAGCCCTGCCGACAAAGAAAATGAATAAAGGAGTTATTAATTAGTTGATATCAGGACATATATATAATGATTGAAATTACCTATTGACTATCCCTTTCACGATTGAGTACTCTTTAGGTTTTTTAAGCAGTGAGCCCAGTACTTCAACTTTTCCTTCTTTAACTTTAATGTCTACCAAGATCCAGTGGAACCTGCATGCGCACGTTTGCATGTATAAATTAAGCGGGCATGTGCATAACACTCATCAACTAACCCTAAACCCTATACACTTATTAACATCTAGCTATTAACAAAAACAGAATTTGTAGTACAAGACAGTGACTCACTGGAAGTTGTAAGGAAGTAGTATATCTGCATTGGTATTGAGGCGCTTCAAGAACTCTAGCATGTTATTCTCTACTTCTTGTTTATAATATTCATATGACCATGTCTCTTCATTAATGGTATTTGGGTCAATGAACCCAATGCCATAACGTCCAGCTTTTCTCATTTCGGACATCTTCATCATGCATAATACCACAAAAAAGAATATAGTGAGGATAATTACAGGTAATGATCAACGAGAACACTACATCTAGCTTGAGACTTAAATTACAGAAAGAAATCACTCACAGACAATAGCAACTGACGATAGATTTGTCGAGTGCGTCATAATTGAATAACTGAAACAGTTCTGTATACTCAATAGACAGAGCTAGCTTATGGAAGTAATCCTCTTCCTTGACTTTCACCATGAGGGACTGTAGATTGTGGGTCTTGCAAATTTCCATGTACCATTGATGCAATTCATACATTCTCGTTGGGAGGTTCTTGACCTCCTCGGGCTTGACCAAAGGTTCGCTGCGGACATATTTCTGTTTTATTTCCTCCTCTCTAAGCGGAGACATGGGCCCGATCTCGAGGAGTTGTCCAACATTCATACCGAGCATTTCAGCCTGCATTATATGCTCCTCGGTTATTACCTGATTGCCCAGCTGGGGAACGGTTTGCCCACATACATATATGGCGCCGGTACTCTTATGTGTTGTTGGCACAACAAGCGGGGGGATCGATTGCGCCACCTGTTCTCCCAGCTGGGGAATGGTTTTCCCGCATTTTTTGCCAGCTGCTTGGCTCGAGCTCGAGCTCGACTCCTTCTGTACTCGTGCTCGATGTGCCTTCCTGATTTGGTGCTCATAGTCTGAGTCAACAGGCTTGGGAGCTGGTGGTCTAGCCATACGAATAAAGTGGTCAATCTTTTCCTCGGACACTTTCTCCCTTGGCGGCGGTGCCAGTTTCGGTCCAAAATGGGCGCCCACTTGGGCCTTCACTATGGCTTCGTTTTGCTCCTCGGTCATATCGTAAGGCCTCTGAGGAAGAGGAGCGAGCCTTGGACCATATTTATATCGCTTGCCTCTGCATGCACCTCCTGTACTACCTCGACTCGTACCGCTACGCACCATAGCAGCGGCGGCTCTCTTCACCGATTGCTGAGGCGGCGAAGACGGCTGACGTGGGTGAGTTGGAGTAGGAGGAGTGGCCTGACGCTGTGCCGGACTTGAAGCAGGAGGAGTGGCCTCACGCGGTGTCGGACTTGAAGCAGGAGGAGTGGCCTCACGCTATGCCGGACTTGAAGCAGGAGGAGTGGCCTCACGCGGTGTCGGACTTGAAGCAGGAGGAGTGGCCTCACGCTGTGCCGGACTTGAAGCAGGAGGAGTGGACTTCTGATGTGCCAGACTTGGAGGAGGAGGAGTGGCCTCACATCGAGGAGGAGTCGGATGACGACGCGGTGTCGGTGGCCTTCGAAATATGATTCAATCCTTTCTCCATAGGATGATACGATGTATGGCCTCTGCCAGTGTGTGCTCCTCGTCACCTCCAGGAATGTCAAGCTCTAGCCCCGAATATTGGTCCACCACCTCATCAACCATGACACGAGCATAGCCGGCTGGAATCGGGTTGCAATGGAAGGTTGCTTCGGGGTGATTTGTATAAGCAACGGCGTCCGCCACCTTCATGGATATGTTCTTCATTTTGTAGTGTAGCTCACAGTTAGTGCTCTCCATGATGTCATCCACAGGGTATCTATCCAGCAGTGCATCGCCCAGGGCGGAACCAACGCTGCTTCTCGGCATGGATGGGACGGTGCTATCCAATGTTGGATCATCCGCTAGCTGTTGCCACTGCTGAGACCCCCTTTCCTGGCTAAGTGAGTCGATCTGCTGCTGCTGCCGCTGGAATTTGAGTGCCAAGTCCACGTGCGATGATTCTAGGCCTTGAAGGCATTCTGCTTCCTGCTTCCTCTGCTCCTCCTCCAGCTTCCTCTTCTTCTCCTCCTCCATCTTCCTTCTTGCACGGCTGTAGTCGTCCTTCCAGTCCGAAAAGCCCTCATCCCAGGGAATAACGCCCTTGCCTCGTGTTCTTCCACTAGTAGAGAAAAGGGTCAAATGTGAAGCACATTAGTGCCGGTTTGATTTTGAGCCGACACTAATGTGTCCAATAGTGCCGGTTCCAACGGCTAGCCAGCTGCTCTCATTAGTACCGGTTCGTGGCGAACCTTTAGCACCGGTTCGTGCCACGAACCAGTACTAAAGTGAGTGGTGGCAGGATGTTGTCAGTCTGGGGGCCCTCCAGCACCTTTAGTACCGGTTTGTGTCACGAACCAGTACTAAAGGTCATCCTACATAAACCCTTCGTCCACCCGAGCTCGCTCTGTTCTTCCCCTTTCCCCTCTCCTCTCTGTTCTTCCCCTCTTCCTCTCGAGCTCATCACACATTTTGCCCAAAATTTGTCAAGATTTGAAGGCCCCCATCCATTCAAATGATCACAAAGGTTAGCAACTTTGTCCTTTCATCTCTCATTGCTAGATTAGCTCTTGCAATGCTTTGTATAGTGATTAATTTGTGAGTTTAGTAATTTGGGAGGAATTATATGTGCTAGTATTTGATTTATATGCAATTTGAGGTCAAAAATAACACTTGGCTTGCATATGTAGGTGTGGTTTACTTAGTGCCTTCTAAATCTCCGTCGTAACCGCCGTCGATCGCCCGCACCGTCCCGTCGCCGGCACCACCTTGTGGTGAGCCTCTTGTTCATGAATGTTTTACATTACCAAATTGATGTTCGTGTGATTTGGATATATAGTTACTCGTATAATTATCTTACCTGTACGTTGTTTGTTATACATAGTGCCATGGTTTTGATATCCGTCCCCGTTGGCCCTCGTCCTTGTTATGATTCGGATGTGGTATATTCTCTTTTAAAACTAGTTGTTGCATTTCGTGTTTATGACAAATTATGCCCATCAAGTTGACATAGATATTTTTATCTAGGAGATATGTGAATCGGAAATTCCAACTGACCCTATTGTCGAGAGGTTAAATTTAGTTGAAAGAGAAAACGAGTATTTGAAAGAAAAATTGAAAAGAATTGAGTGGGAGAAGATGGAATTGGAGTTGCATGTTGCCGATGTCGTCGATGATCACAAGATCAAGATGGAGAAAATGCGCTTGAAGATTAGAAAGATTAGAAAATATGCCATTGATAGTGAGGCTTGGTATCATTATGTTGTTTGATCAATTGTTACCTTAGTTGCGATCTTGATCGCATTTGTTGTTGCATTTAAATGCTTTAGCTAGAGAGTTATTTGTTTGTTGCATTTAAGTGTTGTATGAACTTTATGTATGAACTTGTATTAATTTGGTCTTTTCGGTGTTGTGTAATGAAGATGAGCCGACAATGGATGTATGATGACCGATGCTCTCCCGAGTTCATTAATGGCATGCATACTTTTCTGCTTGCGGCTGAGGCAAACAAGCGGGTGGATGGTTTTATGCCTTGTCCATGTGCTGGATGTAAGAATGATCACAATTACTCTACGTCAAGAACCATTCACGTCCACCTGTTTGAGTCTGGTTTCATGCCCCACTATAATGTTTGGACCAAGCACAGAGAAAGCGGGGTTATGATGGAAGACAATGAAGAAGAAGAAGAGGACGACGACAACTATCCTGGCCATGGGTTTCCTGAATACGATGATACAACAATGGGGGAAGAAGCTAAGCCGGTAATGCGGGAAGAAGCTGAAGAAGAGGCATCAGATGAGCCCGCTGATGATCTAGGTCGGGCCATTGCCGATGCAAAGAGAAACTGCGCAAGTGATTTGGAGAAGAAGAAGTTGCAGCGCATGTTAGAGGATCACAAGAAATTGTTGTACCCGAATTGCAAAGCTGACAAGAAAAAGTTGGGCACCACACTGGAATTGCTGCAATGGAAGGCAGAGAATAGTGTATCTGACAAGGGATTTGGAAAGTTGCTGGTAATGATAAAGAATATGCTTCCAAAGGACAACAAATTGCCCGAGAGTATGTATGAAGCAAAGAAGGTTGTCTGCCCTCTAGGGTTAGAGGTGCAGAAGATACATGCATGCCCTAATGACTGCATACTCTACCGCGGTGAGTACAAGGATTTGAACGCTTGCCCGGTATGCGGTGCATTGCGCTATAAGATCAGTCGCGATGACCCTGGTGATGTCGAGGGCGAGCGCCCCAGGAAGAAGATTCCTGCCAAGGTGATGTGGTATGCTCCTATAATACCACGGTTGAAACGTTTGTTCCAAAACAAAGAGCATGCCAAGGTGATGCGATGGCACAGAGAAGACCGTAAGAAAGACGGAAAGTTGAGAGTACCCGCTGACGGGTCGCAGTGGAGAAAAATCAAGAGAAAGTACAAGGAGGAGTTTGCAGGTGACGCAAGGAATGTATGGTTTGGTCTAAGTGCAGATGGCATTAGTCCTTTTGGGGAGCAGAGCAGCAACCATAGCACCTGGCATGTGACTCTATGTTTGTATAACCTTCCTGCTTGGTTGTGCATGAAGCGGAAGTTCATTATGATGCCAGTGCTCATCCAAGGCCCTAAGCAACCCGGCAACGACATTGATGTGTACCTAAGGCCATTAGTTGAAGAACTCTTACAGCTGTGGAATGGAACAGGTGTACGTGCGTGGGATGAGCACGGACAGGAAGAATTTTGACCTAAAGGCATTGCTGTTCGTGACCATCAATGATTGGCCTGCTCTCAGTAACCTTTCAGGACAGACAAACAAGGGATACCGCGCATGCACGCACTGTTTGGATGATACCGACAATATATATTTGGACAATTGTAGGAAGAATGTGTACCTGGGACATTGTCGATTTCTAACGAGCAGGCATCCCGTAAGAAAGAAAGGCAAGCATTTCAAAGGTGAGGCGGATCACCGGACGAAGCCTCGCCACCGTACTGGTGCTGATGTACATGATATGGTCAAGGATTTGAAGGTAGTCTTTGAAAAGGGTCGTGGCGGACAACCTGTTCCGAATGACGCTCACCGACGCGCACCCATGTGGAAGAAGAAATCTATATTCTGGGACCTGCCCTATTGGAAAGACCTAGAGGTCCGCTCCGCAATCGACGTGATGCACGTGACGAAGAATCTTTGCGTGACCCTGCTTGGCTTCTTGGGCGTGTATGGGAAGACAAGGTTATCGATCCAGAAATCATACCAAGGTTAGAGAATGATTTGGTGCAATGTCTTGTCACTTTCGAGTTGGTGTTCCCACCATCATTCTTCAGCATCATGACGCACGTCCTAGTTCACCTATGCGAAGAGATTAACGTTTTGGGTCATGTATTTCTACACAATATGTTCTCCTTTGAGAGGTTCATGGGAGTCTTAAAGAAATACGTTCATAACCGTGCTAGGCCAGAAGGAAGCATCTCCAAGGGCCATGAAAATGAGGAGGTCATTGAGTTTTTCATTGACTTTATTCCTGACCTTAAGCCGATTGGTGTTCCTGAATCGCGGCATAAGGGCAGACTGGATGGAAAAGGCACGCTAGGAGGGAATCAAATAATATGTATGGACGGACATTCTCTCACTGAAGCACACTACACAGTTCTACAGAATTCCGCCTTGGTGGCTCCGTATATGGACGAACACAAGAATTTTCTACGCTCCAAACACACGGAGCGGTCTGATGACTGGATTACACGTGAACAAACCAGGAGTTTCGCCGGCTAGTTGTAGACACGTACCATGCATTACGCCTCTATTGAAGATGACCTGTACTCGCTGTCCCAGTTACCATCTTCGAATATAATGACTTTCAAAGGGTACGAGATAAATGGTAATACATTTTACACGATCGCCCAAGATAAGAAGAGCAGCAACCAAAACAGTGGTGTCCGCTTTGATGCAACAACCAAGACGGGAAAGGAAACATATTATGGTTACATAGAGGACATATGGGAACTTGACTATGGACGTGGTTTGAAGGTCCCTTTGTTTCGGTGCAAATGGGTCAATATGACACGAGGTGGGGTAACGGAAGACCCGCAGTATGGAATAACAACAGTGGATCTCAAAAATCTTGCGTATGCAGACGAACCATTCGTCCTAGCCAATGATGTGGCACAGGTTTTCTATGTGAAGGACATGTCTACCAAGCCGAGAAAAAGAAAAAGATAAGGAAGCGAATGCATCATACGATGAGCCGCCACATAGTTCTTTCTAGGAAGAGAAACATCGTGGGAGTGGATGACAAGACAAACATGTCAGAAGATTATGAAAAGTTTGATGAAATTGCTCCATTCACAGTGAATATTGACCCGACCATCCAGTTAAATGATGAAGATTTTCCATGGCTACGGCGCAAAGGGACACACGCGAAGAAAAAGTTTCACACCCAAAGATCTGGGATGTGATCGGCTTCACTATCATCACTTTCTTCTGTGTTTCACACCCAGGAGGGAATCTCTGTAATAGTTAGGGTAGTTATGTGTTTTGGCATTTGAAACGCGAAGAAATTTTATGTGCAAACAAATTCTTTCATGCATTTACTGATTTTTTCAGCTAAATGACCCTGAAATTGAAAAGCACTTCAAATGAACTCAGAAAAGGTTGAAAGTTGGCATGGTATCATAATTTCACCCACATAGCATGTGCAAAAAAGTAGAGAGGGTTACCGCAAAAACTGGATGCACTTCGTGTACAAAATGGACAATCTCTTTCGAAGTATCAGGGTTTCGGATGAAAACTCATCTGTTACAAAGGCATTTCATTTTTTAAATAACCTAAGCATTACCAAATTGAATATAGCGATAAAACACACTAATATTAAACATAAGAAAAAAGAATCACTGAAAAATCTATTTTCAAAGTTAAGTTATTCACAAACTAGGGATTCACACAAATTTCAAATAATTCAAAATTTAAACTATTCAAATTTGAAAACTACCGGCACTAACAGAAAGTTTGTAATTTTTTGTACCTAAAGCAAAAATATTCACAAAGAAACTCTAAATACGGCAAAAAACAACTCAAAAATAAATAAAACAAAAATAAATAAAGCAAAAAAATAAGAAAATAAAAAAGCCGGCCTACTGGGCCAGAGCGGCCTGCATACGACTAGAAACCCAACGTGTTGTTGGGCCAGGATGCAGGCCCGCAAAGGCCCAGTAGGCCCACAGGGCAGCAGAGAACAGGTAGGCCAGTAGGCCTGCTTTGGAGAGGAGCTCGAGAGAGCTACCACACTAGGGCTTATAAACCAGTGCGGACGCCCCTCGGCTAGTGAGGTGGGACTAAACTTGCCGCACCGCACCTGCGCCAGCGCACCACCTTTAGTACCGGGTCATGGCTCCAACCGGTACTAAAGAGGGGGTCTTTAGTACCGGTTGGTGCCACCACCCGGTACTAAAGGGGGTGTGCTTCCCGCCGCTTCGCCTGGCCAAAACAGACCTTTAGTACCGGTTGGTGGCTCCAACCGGTACTAAAGGGGTGTTCTATATAAGAAAACCCTTCAAAAAAATTCGTCAGTTCGTTCTCCCTCTGCTTCTTCTCCTCTGCCCCGTCGCCGCCGCCCCTCGTCGCCGCCCCCGTCGCCGCCCCGTCGCCGCCGCCCCCGTCACCGTCCCCGTCGCCGTTGCCGTACCCTTCCCGTCGCCGTCGCCGTCGCCCGCGCTGTGAGCCCCTCTCCCCGGCCCCTCTCCTCCCTCCAATCGAAGCCGCCGGTGCCGTAGGTGCACACGCGCACGCGCGCACGCACACACACACATGCACACACACGCGCGCACGCGCACACACACACACACACATACACGATTCTGTTTTTTGTTTTTTCTGTTTTTTATACAAATGTTTTAGATGAATTAATTAATTAGATTAGATTAATGTCAAATAGTATATAGAAATGTTGTAGAAATGTTAGAAATTTTAGAAATGTTAGTTTTAGCTAGATGAATTAGATTAATTTCAAATTGTTATAGAAATGTTAGAAATTTTAGAAATAATAGTTTTAGGCTAGATGAATTAGATTAGTTTCAAATTGTTATAGAAATGTTATAGAAATGTTAGTTTTTAGTTTCTTATAATTTTAGTTATAGAAATTTAGAATTTGCATATAAGTCACAATCCAATAATTTAAAAATTGTTACTTTTGCGGCGTATAGTGTTTTTTCTCGACGATGCCCGGCCCACATCCTCGTTGTCGACCCGTTCGCGACGACGTCCTGCTTCAGAGGACCCAGGTCCGGGACTGGGCTCCGCCGGGCTGGCACTGGGAGGTGCTACCTTCAGGGGCTCGCCGCTTGGTGAGGAACCGGGGTCCCGTCGTCGACCCTGATCTCCTTTGGTGGCATTCATGTGGGCCACACTCGGTGCAGAGGGAGCCAGCCCTGCCAGAGGTGGTGCGTCGCCGTGTCAGGGAGGAGGACGAGCACGTCCATCGCTACATGGCTGCTATGGACGTCAGGTTCTCCAATGCCTGGCAGGTTCTTTGGGCAGATGACCGGAGATATGATCATGTGATGGTTCCTTCTCTTTGGGTGTCCACCGCCCGCGCTCCAGGAACCGCGAGTGGCCTAGATTCTTCTGTAGTATTCGATCTTTATTACCTACCTAGCCAGTGATTATTCGAGACGATGTATTCGAGATTATATATTATTCGAGACGATGTATTCGAGATTATATATTATTCGAGACGATGTATTCGAGATCATATATTATTCGAGACAATGCATATTACGTACTATATGATTCAGTTTTTCATTATTGATTGCATCCATGCATTGTAATTTGAATACTAAATTGTTTTATATTTCTTCTGGATTAGTTAAATAAAAGCTATGGCGGACAATACCGGCAAAGAGGGAGAAGAGGCCCTGTTCGAGATCATACGCAGCCCTCGCAGGCCAGATGATCTGAATGAAGCAGATGACGGCTCCCAATATCTGAACAATACCAGGGAGGGTGATGATAAGATATTCGATCTCGACGACCGAG
Organism: Aegilops tauschii subsp. strangulata; assembly: GCF_002575655.3. NCBI lineage: Eukaryota > Viridiplantae > Streptophyta > Magnoliopsida > Poales > Poaceae > Aegilops > Aegilops tauschii. The sequence continues at coordinate 54,565,523 of NC_053039.3, forward strand.
CTGATGAAGTCATGAACTATGATTATGATTATGATGACGCAGACAATGTTTATGATGATGCAGACAATGTTGATCTTGAAATAACAAAGACTACTGGCGAGGTATATTTATATAAGCAGGCATCTGGTGATCATCACATGTTTTTTTTATTTGAAGATATATTAACGAATCGATCTTTCTTCTTTCAGCCCTCTGGATCGAGCAAATCTGCTTCTACAGACAGCAGGACAAAGCGAGGCCCGGGCAAAAAGTTGAAGGAGGGTGTAAAGTACAACATCGATTCCATCAAAGCTAGTGGCGAACCCCTCACGCCTAAGAACATTGCGAACAAGTTTGTTCGTCAGTGCGGAGTTCTTGTGAAGGACTAACTCCCGATCTCCATTCAAGAATGGAAAGAGCCAAAAACTAAACGTCCAGATGTTACTTGGGTCGATGACAGAGCAAAAGAAAAGCTTTGGGAATCTCTGATGGAACATTTCACCCTACCAGATTATTTCACTGATGCAGATGTGCAGAAAGTCAAGGACGCTGCTCTTAAGAAGATGGCAATTGCATTCAACACCCACAAGAAAACTGTATGGGCCAACTACATCGCTGCAGAAAGGAAGAATCCAGAATTTAAGGGAACACTGGATAAGCAAAGAGAACACTGGCCCGCTTTCGTGAAATTCAAGGAATCAGAATTATCTAAGGAACGGTCGAGAAAAAACAAGGCCAATGCCGCAAAAAAGACGCAGTTCCATAGGCTGGGGCCAGGTGGCTACGCGGTGGCAATGCCTAAGTGGGATAAGTCTGAGCAAGAGATGGAGGATGCAGGGGTCACTCTGGTTACTAGGAGCTGGCCCCCCAGGTGCAGAACTTGGTTCTATGCGCATGGGGGTGCCGGACCCGAAGACAGGTCTGGTTTCGAAGAAGGCAAGTCTAAAAGGAGCCGAACAAAAGTTACTTGACGCAATAGAAGATGCTCGAAAGGGGGTGTTCACGCCCAACAGAGAGAACGACAAGCTTACGCGCGCCCTGGGAAATCCTGAACACCCGGGAAGAATCGATGCCGGGGGAGATCGAGGCCGGCGGAGGGGCGCTCACAGCGCGCGCGGGCGAGGTCGAGGCGACAGCGACGGCGAGGTCCAGGCGACGGCGACGGCGAGGCGAGGTCGTTCCAAGGCGACGGCGGCGACGACGAGGCGAGGGGACGGCGTCGTAAGGCGCGGGATGTACGGTGCGGCGACGGCGCGCGGGACGGGGTCGGTGACGGCGCGGGATGGCGGGGTGGCGGCAGAGCGAAGTGGGAGATGAAAAACTGAATTTTTTCGAAGTGTTTCTTATATAGGAGGCACCTTTAGTACCGGTTGAAGCCACCAACCGGTACTAAAGGGCTGTTTTGGCCAGGCCAAGCGGCGGGAAGCGCACCCCCTTTAGTACCGGTTGGTGGCTCCAACCGGTACTAAAGACCCCCCTTTAGTACCGGTTGATGCCACGACCCGGTACTAAAGGGGTGCGCTGGCAGGCGAGGGGCGCAAAGTTTAGTCTCACCTCGCCGGGTGAAGGGCAGCCGCACTGGTTTATAAACCCAGCCGCGGCTGCTCCTTCGAACTCCTCTATAAAGCATGCTTCTCGGCCTAACTATGGCGCGCTGCCATGTGAGCCTGCTGGCCCTTCTGGGCCTGAATTTCCGCACCCGAGGTCTGGCAGGCCCACTGGGTAGCGCCCCAACAATTTTTATATAGTTTTTTCTTTTCTACATTATTTATTTTCTTCTATTTATTTCTGAGTAACTTTTTATATAGATTTTTTATTTTCTGCTTTATTTATTTTATTCTATTTATTTCTGAGTATTTTTTTCTTTTCTGCTTTATTTATTTTCTTCTATTTATTTCGAAAGAGATTGCCCAGTTTGTACACGAAATGCATCCAGTTTTTGCCGTGACCCTCTCTACTTTTTTGCACATACTATGCGGGTGAAATGATGATACCATGCCAAGTTTCAACCTTTTCAGAGTTCATTTGTAGTGCTTTTCAATTTCAGGGCCATTTAGCTCAAAACAAATCAGTAAATGCATTAAAAGTAGAAAATTATGTCAGAAAGGGTTGAAAGTAGATGACGTGGCTTTGAATGACGCCTGCTGAGCGCAAAAAAAGTCCGTAGTTGTAATAAGTTATTAAAATTTTGAATTGCCGGTGTAACACATGAGTTTTCGTCCGAAACCCTGATACTTCGAAAGAGATTGTCCAGTTTGTACACGAAGTGCATCCAGTTTTTGCCGTGACCCTCTCTACTTTTTTGCACATGTTATGCGGGTGAAATGATGATACCATGCCAAGTTTCAACCTTTTCAGAGTTTATTTGTAGTGCTTTTCAATTTGAGGGCCATTTAGCTCAAAACAAATCAGTAAATGCATTAAAAATAGTAAATTATGTCAGAAAGGGTTGAAAGTTGATGACGTGGCTTCGAATGGCGCTTGCTGAACGCAAAAAAAAAGTCTGGAGTTGTAATAAGTTATTAAAATTTTGAATTACCGGTGTAACACATGAGTTTTCGTCCGAAACCCTGATACTTCGAAAGAGATTGCCTAGTTTGTACACGAAGTGCATCTAGTTTTTGCCGTGACCCTCTCTACTTTTTTGCACATGCTATGCGGGTGAAATGATGATACCATGCCAAGTTTCAACCTTTTCAGAGTTCATTTGTAGTGCTTTTCAATTTCAGGGCCATTTAGCTCAAAACAAATTAGTAAATGCATTAAAAATAGAAAATTATGTCAGAAAGGGTTGAAAGTTGATGTCGTGGCATTGAATGGCGCCTGCTAACCGCAAAAAAAGTCCGTAGTTGTAATAAGTTATTAAAATTTTGAATTGCCGGTGTAACACATGAGTTTTCGTCCGAAACCCTGATACTTCGAAAGAGATTGTCCAGTTTGTACACGAAGTGCATCCAGTTTTTGCCGTGACCCTCTCTACTTTTTTGCACATGTTATGCGGGTGAAATGATGATACCATGCCAAGTTTCAACCTTTTCAGAGTTTATTTGTACTGCTTTTCAATTTGAGGGCCATTTAGCTCAAAACAAATCAGTAAATGCATTAAAAATAGTAAATTATGTCAGAAAGGGTTGAAAGTTGATGACGTGGCTTCGAATGGCGCCTGCTGAACGCAAAAAAAAGTCCGGAGTTGTAATAAGTTATTAAAATTTTGAATTACCGGTGTAACACATGAGTTTTCGTCGGAAACCCTGATATTTCGAAAGAGATTGCCTAGTTTGTACACGAAGTGCATCCAGTTTTTGCCGTGACCCTCTCTACTTTTTTGCACATGCTATGCGGGTGAAATGATGATACCATGCCAAGTTTCAACCTTTTGAGAGTTCATTTGTAGTGCTTTTCAATTTCAGGGCCATTTAGCTCAAAACAAATCAGTAAATGCATTAAAAATAGCAAATTATGTCAGAAAGGGTTGAAAGTTGATGTCGTGGCTTTGAATGGCGCCTGCTAAACGCAAAAAAAGTCCGTAGTTGTAATAAGTTATTAAAATTTTGAATTGCCGGTGTAACACATGAGTTTTCGTCCGAAACCCTGATACTTCGAAAGAGATTGTCCCGTTTGTACACGAAGTGCATCCAGTTTTTGCCGTGACCCTCTCTACTTTTTTGCACATGTTATGCGGGTGAAATGATGATACCATGCCAAGTTTCAACCTTTTCAGAGTTTATTTGTAGTGCTTCTCAATTTGAGGGCCATTTAGCTCAAAACAAATCAGTAAATGCATTAAAAATAGTAAATTATGTCAGAAAGGGTTGAAAGTTGATGACGTGGCTTCGAATGGCGCCTGCTGAGCGCAAAAAAAGTCCGTAGTTGTAATAAGTTATTAAAATTTTGAATTGCCGGTGTAACACATGAGTTTTCGTCCAAAACTTTGATACTTCGAAAGAGATTGTCCAGTTTGTACACGAAGTGCATCCAGTTTTTGCCGTGACCCTCTCTACTTTTTTGCACATGTTATGCGGGTGAAATGATGATACCATGCCAAGTTTCAACCTTTTCAGAGTTCATTTGTAGTGCTTTTCAATTTCAGGGCCATTTAGCTCAAAACAAATCAGTAAATGCATTAAAAATAGCAAATTATGTCAGAAAGGGTAGAAAGTTGATGTCGTGGCTTTGAATGGCGCCTGCTAAACGCAAAAAAAGTCCTTAGTTGTAATAAGTTATTAAAATTTTGAATTGCCGGTGTAACACATGAGTTTTCGTCCGAAACCCTGATACTTCGAAAGAGATTGTCCAGTTTGTACACGAACTGCATCCAGTTTTTGCCGTGACCCTCTCTACTTTTTTGCACATGTTATGCGGGTGAAATGATGATACCATGCCAAGTTTCAACCTTTTCAGAGTTTATTTGTAGTGCTTTTCAATTTGAGGGCCATTTAGCTCAAAACAAATCAGTAAATGCATTAAAAATAGTAAATTATGTCAGAAAGGGTTGAAAGTTGATGACGTGGCTTCGAATGGCGCTTGCTGAACGCAAAAAAAAAGTCTGGAGTTGTAATAAGTTATTAAAAAATTTTAATTACCGGTGTAACACATGAGTTTTCGTCCGAAACCCTGATACTTCGAAAGAGATTGCCTAGTTTGTACACGAAGTGCATCCAGTTTTTGCCGTGACCCTCTCTACTTTTTTGCACATGCTATGCGGGTGAAATGATGATACCATGCCAAGTTTCAACCTTTTGAGAGTTCATTTGTAGTGCTTTTCAATTTCAGGGCCATTTAGCTCAAAACAAATCAGTAAATGCATTAAAAATAGAAAATTATGTCAGAAAGGGTTGAAAGTTGATGTCGTGGCATTGAATGGCGCCTGCTAACCGCAAAAAAAGTCCGTAGTTGTAATAAGTTATTAAAATTTTGAATTGCCGGTGTAACACATGAGTTTTCGTCCGAAACCCTGATACTTCGAAAGAGATTGTCCAGTTTGTACACGAAGTGCATCCAGTTTTTGCCGTGACTCTCTCTACTTTTTTGCACATGTTATGCGGGTGAAATGATGATACCATGCCAAGTTTCAACCTTTTCAGAGTTTATTTGTAGTGCTTTTCAATTTGATGGCCATTTAGCTCAAAACAAATCAGTAAATGCATTAAAAATAGTAAATTATGTCAGAAAGGGTTGAAAGTTGATGACGTGGCTTCGAATGGCTCCTGCTGAACGCAAAAAAAGTCCGGAGTTGTAATAAGTTATTAAAATTTTGAATTACCGGTGTAACACATGAGTTTTCGTCCGAAACCCTGATACTTCGAAAGAGATTGCCTAGTTTGTACACGAAGTGCATCCAGTTTTTGCCGTGACCCTCTCTACTTTTTTGCACATGCTATGCGGGTGAAATGATGATACCATGCCAAGTTTCAACCTTTTCAGAGTTCATTTGTAGTGCTTTTCAATTTCAGGGCCATTTAGCTCAAAACAAATCAGTAAATGCATTAAAAATAGCAAATTATGTCAGAAAGGGTTGAAAGTTGATGACGTGGCTTTGAATGGCGCCTTCTGAACGGAAAAAAGGTCCGTAGTTGTAATAAGTTATTAAAATTTTGAATTGCCGGTGTAACACATGAGTTTTCGTCCGAAACCGTGATACTTCGAAAGAGATTGTCCAGTTTGTACACGAAGTGCATCCAGTTTTTGCCGTGACCCTCTCTACTTTTTTGCACATGCTATGTGGGTGAAATGATGATACCATGCTAAGTTTTAACCTTTTCAGAGTTCATTTGTAGTGCTTTTCAATTTCAGGGCCATTTAGCTCAAAACAAATCAGTAAATGCATTAAAAATAGCAAATTATGCCAGAAAGGGTTGAAAGTTGATGACGTGGCTTTGAATGGCGCCTGCTAACCGCAAAAAAAGTCCGTAGTTGTAATAAGTTATTAAAATTTTGAATTGCCGGTGTAACACATGAGTTTTCGTCCGAAACCCTGATACTTCGAAAGAGATTGTCCAGTTTGTACACGAAGGGCATCCAGTTTTTGCCGTGACCCTCTCTACTTTTTTGCACATGTTATGCGGGTGAAATGATGATACCATGCCAAGTTTCAACCTTTTCAGAGTTCATTTGTAGTGCTTTTCAATTTGAGGGCCATTTAGCTCAAAACAAATCAGTAAATGCATTAAAAATAGCAAATTATGTCAGAAAGGGCTGAAAGTTGATGACTTGGCTTTGAATGGCGCCTGCTGAACGCCAAAAAAAGTCCGGAGTTGTAATAAGTTATTAAAATTTTGAATTGCCAGTGTAACACATGAGTTTTCGTCCGAAACCCTGATACTTCGAAAGAGATTGTTTAGTTTGTACACGAAGTGCATCTAGTTTTTGCCGTGACCCTCTCTACTTTTTTGCACATGCTATGCGGGTGAAATGATGATACCATGCCAAGTTTCAACCTGTTCAGAGTTCATTTGTAGTGCTTTTCAATTCCAGGGCCATTTAGCTCAAGACAAATCAGTAAATGCATTAAAAATAGCAAATTATGTTAGAAAGGGTTGAAAGTCGATGACGTGGATTTGAATGGCGCCTGTTGAATGCAAAAAAAGTCTGGAGTTTGAGAGGACGGAGTGAGGGTGTAAACATGTTAAAATATACATCAAAAATACATTGATCATCAATGATCTTTTTGTGTACAACCTGAATTGTCAATATGAGTCCTCAACAGTTTAGAAACCGGTGAAGACTCATATTGCAGCCACAAATTCTACACATAGAGTTCAATGAAGACCAAGTGCTTGTGATAGTTTGAGAAGTAACATATTTAAGGTGGTAAAAACCATGTTAGCCGAGCGAGGTGGGACTAAAAAACAGCTGCAACTACAAAGCTCTAGTACCGGTTTGTGGTAGGAACCGGTACTAAAGGCGCTGGTGGGGCCCCAGCCGGACCACGGCGTGCCACATCCTCTTTAGTACCGGTTCGTGCCATGAACCGGTACTAAAGGTTCGCAACGAACCGGTACTAATTAGCTCCGCCCGCCTAGCCGTTCGAACCGGCACTAATGGACACATTAGTGCCGGTTTTGTTACAAACCGATACTAATGTGCTTCACATTAGGCCGTTTTCTACTAGTGTATGGCCTCGGAACACTGAGACCAAAAGGTCGAGCGTGAATCATATAGTAGATATGATCAACATAGTGATGTTCACCATTGAAAACTACTCCATCTCACGTGATGATCGGACATGGTTTAGTTGATATGGATCACGTGATTACTTAGATGATTAGAGGGATGTCTATCTAAGTGGGAGTTCTTAAGTAATTTGATTAATTGAACTTTAATTTATCATGAACTTACTACCTGATAGTATTTTGCATGTCTATGTTGTTGTAGATAGATGGCCCGTGCTGTTGTTCCGTTGAATTTTAATGCGTTCCAAGAGAAAGTTAAGTTGAAAGATGATGGTAGCAACTACACGGACTGGGTCCGTAACTTGAGGATTATCCTCATTGCTGCAAAGAAGAATTATGTCCTGGAGGCACCGCTAGGTGCCAAACCCGCTACAGGAGCAACGCCAGATGTTATGAACGTATGGTAGAGCAAAGCTGATGACTACTCAATAGTTCAGTCTGCCATGCTTTACGGCTTAGAACCGGGACTTCAACGACGTTTTGAACGTCATGAAGCATATGAGATGTTCCAGGAGTTGAAGTTAATATTTCAAGCAAATGCCCAGATTGAGAGATATGAAGTCTCCAATAAGTTCTACAGCTGCAAAATGGAGGAGAATAGTTCTGTCAGTGAGCATATACTCAAAATGTCTGGGTATAACAATCACTTGATTCAACTGGGAGTTAATCTTCCTGATGATAGTGTCATTGATAGAATTCTTCAATCACTGCCACCAAGCTACAAGAGCTTCGTGATGAACTATAACATGCAAGGGATGGATAAGACAATTCCCAAGCTCTTCGCAATGCTAAAGGCTGCGGAGGTAGAAATAAAGAAGGAGCATCAAGTGTTGATGGTCAACAAGACCAGTTTCAAGAAAAAGGGTAAAGGGAAGAAGGGGAACTTCAAGAAGAACGGCAAGCAAGTTGCTGCTCAAGTGAAGAAACCCAAGTCTGGACCTGAGCCTGAGACTAAGTGCTTCTACTGCAAAGGGACTGGTCGCTGGAAGCGGAACTGCCCCAAGTATTTGGCGGATAAGAAGGATGGCAGGGTGAACAAGGTATATGTGATATACATGTTATTGATGTGTACCTTACTAATGCTCGACAGTAGTGCCTGGGTATTTGATACTGGTTCTGTTGCTAATATTTGCAACTCGAAACAGGGACTACGGATTAAGAGAAGATTGGCTAAGGAAGAGGTGACGATGCGCGTGGGAAATGGTTCCAAAGTCGATGTGATCACGGTCGGCACGCTACCTCTACATCTACCTTCGGGATTAGTTTCAGACCTGAATAATTGTTATTTGGTGCTAGCATTGAGCATGAACATTATATCTAGATCTTGTTTTATGCGAGACGGTTATTCATTTAAATCAGAGAATAATGGTTGTTCTATTTATATGAGTAATATATTTTATAGTCATGCACCCTTGAAGAGTGGTCTATTTATATTGAATCTCGATAGTAGTGATACACATATTCATAATATTGGAGCCAAAAGATGCAGAGTTGATAATGATAGTGCAACTTATTTGTGGCACTGCCGTTTAGGTCATATTGGTGTAAAGCGCATGAAGAAACTCCATTCTGATGGACTTTTGGAATCACTTGATTATGAATCACTTGGTACTTGTGAACCATGCCTCATGGGAAAGATGACTAAAACGCCGTTCTCCGGAACAATGGAGCGAGCAACAGATTTGTTGGAAATCATACATACTGATGTATGTGGTCCGATGAATGTTGAGGCTCGCGGCGGGTATCGTTATTTTCTCACCTTCACAGATGATTTGAGCAGATATGGGTATATCTACTTGATGAAGCATAAGTCTGAAACATTTGAAAAGTTCAAAGAATTTCAGAGTGAAGTGGAAAATCATCGTAACAAGAAAATAAAGTTTCTACGATCTGATCGTGGAGGAGAATATTTGAGTTACGAGTTTTGTCTTTATTTGAAAAATTGCGGAATAGTTTTGCAACTCACGCCACCCAGAACACCACAGCGTAATGGTGTGTCCGAACATCGTAATAATACTTTACTATATATGGTGCGATCTATGATGTCTCTTACTGATTTACCGCTATCATTTTGGGGTTATGCTTTAGAGACGGTTGCATTCACGTTAAATAGGGCACCATCTAAATCCATTGAGACGACACCTTATGAACTGTGTTTGGCAAGAAATCAAAGTTGTCGTTTCTTAAAGTTTGGAGCTGCGATGCTTATGTGAAAAAGCTTCAACCTGATAAGCTCGAACCCAAATCGGAGAAATGTGTCTTCATAGGATACCCAAAGGAGACTGTTGGGTACACCTTCTATCACAGATCCGAAGGCAAGACATTCGTTGCTAAGAATGGATCCTTTCTAGAGAAGGAGTTTCTCTCGAAAGAAGTGAGTGGGAGGAAAGTAGAACTTGATGAGTGCTACCTCTTGAGCACTGCGTTGGTTTTTCCCTTGAAGAGGAAAGGGTGATGCAGTAAAGTAGAGTAAGTATTTCCCTTAGTTTTTGAGAACCAAGGTATCAATCCAGTAGGAGACCACACTCAAGTCCCTCGCACCTACACAAACAAATAAGAAACTCGCAACCAACGCGATAAAGGGGTTGTCAATCCCTTCACGGTCACTTACGAGAGTGAGATCTAATAGATATGATAAGATAATATTTTTGGTATTTTTATGATAAAGAGAAATAAAGATGCAAAGTAAAATAAAAGGGCAATGGAAATAGCTAAGTGTTGGAAGATTAATATGATGGAAAATAGACCCGGGGGCCATAGGTTTCACTAGTGGCTTCTCTCAAGAACATAAGTATTACGGTGGGTGAACAAATTACTGTCGAGCAATTGATAGAATTGAGCATAGATATGAGAATATCTAGGTATGATCATGTATATAGGCATCACGTCCGTGACAAGTAGACCGACTCCTGCCTGCATCTACTACTATTACTCCACACATCGACCGCTATCCAGCATGCATCTAGAGTATTAAGTTCATAAGAACAGAGTAACGCTTTAAGCAAGATGACATGATGTAGAGGGATAAACTCATGCAATATGATATAAACCCCATCTTGTTATCCTCGATGGCAACAAAATACAATACGTGTCGTTTCCCTTACTGTCACTGGGATCGAGCACCGCAAGATTGAACCCAAAGCTAAGCACTTCTCCCATTGCAAGAAAGATCAATCTAGTAGGCCAAACCAAACTGATAATTGGAACAGACTTGCAAAGATAACCAATCATACATAAAAGAATTTAGAGAAGATTCAAATATTGTTCATAGATAAACTTGATCATAAACCCACAATTCATCGGTCCCGACAAACGCACCGCAAAAGAAGATTACATCAAATAGATCTCCACGAGAATCGTGGAGAACTTTGTATTGAGATCCAAAGAGAGAGAAGAAGCCATCTAGCTAATAACTATGGACCCGAAGGTCTGAGGTAAACTACTCACACATCATCGGAGAGGCTATGGTGTTGATGTAGAAGCCCTTCGTGATCAATACCCCCTCCGGCAGGACGCCGGAAAAGGCCCCAAGATGGGATCTCACGGGTACTGAAGGTTGCGGCGGTGGAATTAGGTTTTCGTGGATGCCTCTGTTGGTTTGGGGGTACGTAGGTATATATAGGAGGAAGAAGTACATCGGTGGAGCAACATGGGCCCCACGAGGGTGGAGGGCACGCCTGGGGGGTAGGCGCGCCCCCCTGCCTCGTGCTCTCCTCGTTGCTTTCTTGACGTAGACTCCAAGTCCTCTGGATCACGTTTGTTTCGGAAATCATGTTCCCGAAGGTTTCATTCCGTTTGGACTCCGTTTGATATTCTTTTTCTGCGAAACACTGAAATAGGCAAAAAAATAGCAATTTGGGCTGGGCCTCCTGTTAATATGTTAGTCCAAAAATGATATAGAAGTGTATAATAAAGCCCATTAAACATCCAAAACAGAATATAATATAGCATGGAACAATAAAAAATTATAGATACGTTGGAGACGTATCAATGAGGTAACTGTACCTGCTCCCTTATTGGAAAGTAGTTCATCACAGAAATCTGTTCCTGTGACTCCTACACCAATTAGTGAGGAAGCTAATGATGATGACCATGTAACTTCAGATCAAGTTACTACTGAACCTCGTAGGTCAACATGAGTAAGATCCGCACCAGAGTGGTACAGTAATCCTGTTCTGGAGGTCATGTTACTTGACCATGATGAACCTACGAGCTATGAGGAAGCGATGATGAGCCCAGATTCCGCAAAATGGCTTGAGGCCATGAAATCTGAGATGGGATCCATGTATGAGAACAAAATGTGGACTTTGATTGACTTGCCCGATGATCGGTGATACGTCTCCAACGTATCTATAATTTTTTATTGTTCCATGCTATTATATTATCCATCTAGGATGTTTTATATGCATTTATATGCTATTTTATATGATTTTTGGGACTAACTATTAACCTAGAGCCCAGTGCCAGTTTCTGTTTTTTCCTTGTTTTTGAGTAGTGTAGAAAAGGAAAACCAAACGGAGTCCAATTGACCTGAAATTTGACGGACATTATTTTTGGACCAGAAGAAGCCCACGGAGCATCGGACATGGACCAGAAGAGTCCCGAGGCACCCACGAGGGTGGGGGCGCGCCCCCATACCTCGTGGCCGCCTCGGAGACCCCCCTGACTTGTTCCCGACGCCAAAACCTCTTATATATACAGAAACCCCCAGAACATAACCTAGATCGGGAGTTCCGCCGCTGCAAGCCTCTGTAGCCAGCGAAAACTAATCTAGACCTATTCCGGCACCCTGCCGGAGGGGGGATCCCTCCCCGGTGGCCATCTTCATCATCCCGGCGCTCTCCATGACGAGGAGGGAGTAGTTCACCCTCGGGGCTGAGGGTATGTACCAGTAGCTATGTGTTTGATCTCTCTTTCTCGTGTTCTTGATATGGCACGATCTCGATGTATCGCGAGCTTTGCTACTATAGTTGGATGTTATGATGTTTCTCCCCCTCTACTCTCTTGTAATAGATTGAGTTTTCCCTTTGAAGTTATCTTATCGGATTGAGTCTTTAAGGATTTGAGAACACTTGATGTATGTCTTGCATGTGCTTATCTGTGGTGACAATGGGATATTCACGTGATCTGCTTGATGTATGTTTTGGTGATCAACTTGCGGGTTCAGTGACCTTGAACTTATGCATAGGGGTTGGCACACTCTCCGGTAGAAACTTTGGGGCACTCTTTAAAGTACTTTGTGTTGGTTTGAATAGATGAATCTGAGATTGTGTGATGCATATCGTATAATCATACCCACGGATACTTGAGGTGACATTGGAGTATCTAGGTGACATTAGGGTTTTGGTTGATTTGTGTCTTAAGGTGTTATTCTAGTACGAACTCTATGATAGATCGAACGGAAAGAATAGCTTCGTGTTATTTTACTACGGACTCTTGATTAGATCGATCAAAAAGGATAACTTTGAGGTGGTTTCGTACCCTACCATAATCTCTTCGTTTGTTCTCCGCTATTAGTGACTTTGGAGTGACTCTTTGTTGCATGTTGAGGGATTGTTATATGATCCAATTATGTTATTATTGTTGAGAGAACTTGCACTAGTGAAAGTATGAACCCTAGGCCTTGTTTCCTAGCATTGCAATACCGTTTACACTCACTTTTATCGCTTGGCACCTTGCTGTTTTTATATTTTCAGATTACAAAAACCTATATCTACCATCCATATTGCACTTCTATCACCATCTCTTCGCCGAACTAGTGCACCTATACAATTTACCATTGTATTGGGTGTGTTGGGGACACAAGAGACTCTTTGTTATTTGGTTGCAGGGTTTCTTGAGAGAGACCATCTTCATCCTACGCCTCCCACGGATTGATAAACCTTAGGTCATCCACTTGAGGGAAATTTGCTACTATCCTACAAACCTCTGCACTTGGAGGCCCAACCACGTCTACAAGAAGAAGTTTGCGTAGTATACATCAAGCTCTTTTCTGGCGCCGTTGCCGGGGAGGTGAGTGCTTGAAGGTATATCTTTAGATCTTGCAACCGAATCTTTTAGTTTCTTGTTTTATCACTAGTTTAGTATATAAAATAAAACTACAAAAAATGGAATTAAGGGTGCCTCATATGCTTCATCTTTTTAATGTCTTTCGTGAAAATGATGGGAAGGAAAATTGTGCTCAAGTACTAGAAGAAGAATTACATAGAATGCTTGGCATAAAATATGTGAATGATGAGCATGATTGCAATGTTGTTAGTATGAATTCTTTGAATACCCATGATGCTAATGATATGCAAAGCCACAAGCTTGGGGATGCTATGTTTGATGAAGATGATATGTTTAGTCCCCCAAGTTTTGATGAGAAAATTTATTATGATGAAAGCATGCCTCCTATTTATGATGATTATTGTGATAACACGTATGCTATAAAGAATAAATATAACCATGAAACTTGTCATCATGATTTTAATTTTCAATTGGATTATGCTTCACATGATAGTTATTTTGTTGAGTTTGCTCCCACTACTATTGATGAGAATAAATTTGCTTATGTGGAGAGTAGTGAAATTTCTATGCAAGTAGATCATGAAAAGAATGCTTTATGTGCTGGTTATATGGTTGAATTCATTCATTATGCTACTGAAAATTATTATGAGAGAGGATCATATGCTTCTACATATTGCAATAATATCAAGTTCCCTCTCTATGTGTTGAAAATCTTGAAGATTTGCTTGTTTTACCTTCCTATGCTAGTTGTTTCATGTTCCCATAAATTGTTTGCTCACAAATCCCTATGCATAGGAAGTGGGTTAGACTTAAATGTGCTAGTCATATTCTTCTTGATGCTCTCTTTGCGTTTCGATTCTTATCTTTTATGTGAGCATCATTGAAATCATCATGCCTAGCTAGGGGCGTTAAACGTTAGCGCTTGTTGGGAGGCAACCCAATTTTATTTTTGTTCTTTTCTTTTTGCTCCTGTTTCGTAATAAATAATTCATCTAGCCTCTATTTAGATGTGGTTTTATGTTTTAATTAGTGTTTGTGCCAAGTAGAACCTTTGGGAAGACTTGGGTGAAGTATATGCGATCTTGCTGTAAAAAAACAGAAACTTTTGCGCTCACGAGATTATCTGCCATTTTTTACTGGAGAGTGCTTTTAGGTTGATTCTTTTTTAAGATGATCAATAGATAAATTCCTCACGTACACCAATTTATTTTAGAATTTTTGGAGTAACAGAAGTATACGTTTGATACAGATTACTACAGACTTTTCTGTTTTTGACAGATTCTGTTTTCATTGTGTTGTTTGCTTATTTTGATGAATCTATGAGTAGTATGGGAGGGTATGAACCATAGAGAAGTTGGAATACAGTAGATATTACACCAATATGAATTTATAATGAGTTCACAACAGTACCTAAGTGGTGATTTATTTTCTTATACTAACGGAGCTTACGAGTTTTCTGTTGAGTTTTGTGTTGTGAAGTTTTCAAGTTTTGGGTAAAGATTCGATGGACTATGGAATAAGGAGTGGCAAGAGCCTAAGATTGGGGATTCCCAAGGCACCCCAAGGTAATATTCAAGGACAAACAAGAGCCTAAGCTTGGGGATGCCCTGGAAGGCATCCCCTCTTTCGTCTTCGTTCATCGGTAACTTTACTTGGAGCTATATTTTTATTCACCACATGATATGTGTTTTGCTTGGAGTGTCATTTTATTTTATTTTGTTTTTCTTGCTCTTTGAATAAAATCCCAAGATCTGAAATTCTTAAATGTTAGAGAGTCTTCACATAGTTGCACAATTATTCGACTACTCATTGATCTTCACTTATATCTTTTGGAGTAGTTTGTCGTTTGCTCTAGTGCTTCACTTATATCTTTTAGAGAATGACGGTGGTTTTATTTTGAAGAAATAGATGAACTCTCATGCTTCACTTATATTATTTTGGGAGTCTTAAACAACATGGTAATTTGCTTGGGTTATAAAATTTAGTCATAATATGATAGGCATCCAAGAGGGATATAATAAAAACTCTCATATAAAGTGCATTGAATACAATGAGAAGTTTGATTCCTTATGATTGTTTTGAGATATGAAGATGGTGATATTAGAGTCATGCTAGTGGAGTAATTGTGAATTTGAGAGATACTTGTGTTAAAGTTTGTGATTCCCGTAGCATGCACGTATGGTGAACCGTTATGTGATGAAGTCGGAGCATGATTTATTTTTTGATTGTCTTCCTTATGAGTGGCGGTCGGGGATGAGCGATGGTCTTTTCCTACCAATCTATCCCCCTAGGAGCATGCGCGTAGTACTTCGTTTCGATAACTAATAGATTTTTGCAATAAGTATGTGAGTTCATTATGACTAATGTTGAGTCCATGGATTATACGCACTCTCACCCTTCCACCATTGCTAGCCTCTCTAGTACCGCGCAACTTTTGCCGGTACCATAAACCCACCATTTACCTTCCTCAAAACAGCCACCATACCTATCTATTATGGCATTTCCATAGCCATTCCGAGATATATTGCCATGCAACTTTCCACCGTTCTGTTTATTATGACACGCTTCATCATTGTCATATTGCTTTGCATGATCATGTAGTTGACATCGTATTTGTGGCAAAGCCACCGTTCATAATTCTTTCATACAAGTCACTCTTGATTCATTGCACATCCCAGTACACCGCCGGAGGCATTCATATAGAGTTATATTTTGTTCTAAGTATCGAGTTGTAATTCATGAGTTGTAAGTAAATAAAGGTGTGATCATCATCATTATTAGAGCATTGTCCTAGTGAGGAAAGGTTGATGGAGACTATGATTCCCCCACAAGTCGGGATGAGACTCCGGACGAAAAAAAAGAGGCAAAAAAAGAAAAAAAAAGAGAAGGCCCAAAAAAACAAAAAAATGAGAGAAAAAGAGATAAGGGGCAATGTTACTATCCTTTTACCACACTTGTGCTTGATACGTCTCCAACGTATCTACAATTTTTGATTGTTCCATGCTATTATATATTCTGTTTTGGACGTTTAATGGGCTTTATTATACACTTTATTATTATTATTGGGACTAACCTACTAACCCAAGGCCCAGTGCAAACTGCTGTTTTTTTGCCTATTTTAGTGTTTCGCAGAAAAGGAATATCAAACGGAGTCCAAATGGAATGAAACCTTCGGGAGAGTTATTTTTGGAACAATCGTGATCTAGAGGACTTGGAATGGATGTCAAGAAATCAACGAGGAGGCCACGAGGCAGGGAGGCGCGCCCCCCACCCTCGTGGGCCCCTCGTGGCTCCACCGACCTACTTCTTCCTCGTATATATACCTACGTACCCTGAAACCAACCAGGAGCACCACGAAACCCTATTTCCACCGCCGCAACCTTCTGTACCCGTGAGATCCCATCTTGGGGCCTTTTTCAGTGCTCCGCCGGAGGGGGCATCGATCACGGAGGGCTTCTACATCAACACCATAGCCTCTCCGATGATGTGTGAGTAGTTTACCATAGACCTTCGGGTCCATAGTTATTAGCTAGATGGCTTCTTCTCTCTCTTTGATTCTCAATACAAAGTTCTCCTCGATCTTCTTAGAGATCTATTCGATGTAACTCTTTTTGCGGTGTGTTTGTCGAGATCCGATGAATTGTGGGTTTATGATCAAGATTATATATGAACAATATTTGAATCTTCTCTGAATTCTTTTATGTATGATTGGTTATCTTTGCAAGTCTCTTCGAATTATCAGTTTGGTTTGGCCTACTAGATTGATCTTTCTTGCAATGGGAGAAGTGCTTAGCTTTGGGTTCTATCATGCGGTGCTCGATCCCAGTGACAGAAGGGGAAACGACACGTATTGTATTGTTGCCATCGAGGGTAAAAAGATGGGGTTTATATCATGTTGCTTGAGTTTATCCCTCTACATCATGTCATCTTGCCTAATGCGTTACTCTGTTCTTATGAACTTAATACTCTAGATGCATGCTGGATAGCGGTCGATGTGTGGAGTAATAGTAGTAGATGCAGGCAGGAGTCGGTCTACTTGTTGCAGACGCGATGCCTATATACATGATCATGCCTAGATATTCTCATCACTATGCACTATTCTATCAATTGCTCGACAGTAATTTGTTCACCCACCGTAATACTTATGCTATCTTGAGAGAAGCCACTAGTGAAACCTAAGGCCCCCGGGTCTATTTTCCATCATATTAATCTCCTGTCAACTAGGTATTTCTGTCGCCGTTTATTTACTTTGCAATCTTTACTTTCACTCTTTATCATAAAAATACCAAAAATACTATCTTATCATCTCTATCAGATCTCACTTTTCCAAGTGGCCGTGAAGGGATTGACAACCCCTTTATCGCGTTGGTTGCAAGGTTCTTATTTGTTTGTGTAGGTACGAGGGACTTGCGTGTGGCCTCCTACTGGATTGATACCTTGGTTCTCAAAAACTGAGGGAAATACTTACGCTACTTTGCTGCATCACCCTTTCCTCTTCAAGGGAAAACCAACGCACGCTCAAGAGGTAGCAGTGCTTCAAAGTAGCACTGTGATCTTCATGATAGAGAGTCTCCTATGTTGTCACTTTCATATACTAGTGGGAATTTTACATTATAGAACTTGGCTTGTATATTCCAACGATGGGCTTCCTCAAAATGCCCTAGGTCTTCTAAGCAAGCGAGTTGGATGCACACCCACTTAGTTTCTTTTGTTGAGCTTTCATACACTTATAGCTCTAGTGCATCCGTTGCATGGCAATCCCTACTGACTCACATTGATATCTATTTATGGGCACCTCCATAGCCCGTTGATACGCCTAGTTAGAGACTATCTTCTCCTTTTTGTCTTCTCCACAACCACCATTCTATTCCACATATAGTGCTATGTCCATGGCTCACGCTCATGTATTGCGTGAAAATTGAAAAAGTTTGAGAACATCAAAAGTATGAAACAATTGCTTGGCTTGTCATCGGGGTTGTGCATGATTTAAATATTTTGTGTGATGAAGATAGAGCATAGCCAGACTATATGATTTTGTAGGGATAACTTTCTTTGGCCATGTTATTTCGAGAAGTAATGATTGCTTTGTTAGTATGCTTGAAGTATTATTGTTTTCATGTCAATATTAAACTTTTGTTTTGAATCTTATGGATCTGAATATTCTTGCCACAATAAAGAAGATTACATTGATAAATATGTTAGGTAGCATTCCACATCAAAAATTCTGTTTTTATCATTTACCTACTCGAGGACGAGCAGGAATTAAGCTTGGGGATGCTTGATACGTCTCCAACGTATCTATAATTTTTGATTGTTCCATGCTATTATATTATCCATCTAGGATGTTTTATATGAATTTATATGCTATTTTATATGATTTTTGGGACTAACCTATTAACCTAGAGCCCAGTGCCAGTTTATGTTTTTTTCCTTGTTTTTGAGTATTGCAGAAAAGGAAAGCCAAACGGAGTCCAATTGACCTGAAATTTGACGGAGATTATTTTTGGACCAGAAGAAGCCCACGGAGCATTGGAGATGGACCAGAAGAGTCCCGAGGCACCCACGAGGGTGGGGGGCGCGCCCTACCCCCCTGGGCGCGCCCCCTACCTCGTTGCCGCCTCGGAGACCCCCCTGACTTGTTCCCGACGCCAAAACCTCTTATATATAAAGAAACCCCCAGAACATAACCTAGATCGGGAGTTTCGCCGCCGCAAGCCTCTGTAGCCATCGAAAACCAATCTAGACCTGTTCCGGCACCCTGCCGGAGGGGGGATCCCTCTCTGGTGGCAATCTTCATCATCCCGGCGCTCTCCATGACGAGGAGGGAGTAGTTCACCCTCGGGGCTGAGGGTATGTACCAGTAGCTATGTGTTTGATCTCTCTTTCTCGTGTTCTTGATACGGCACGATCTCAATGTATCGCGAGCTTTGCTACTATAGTTGGATCTTATGATGTTTCTCCCCCTCTACTCTCTTGTAATAGATTGAGTTTTCCCTTTGAATTTATCTTATCGGATTGAGTCTTTAAGGATTTGAGAACACTTGATGTATGTCTTGCATGTGCTTATCTGTGGTGACAATGGGATATTCACGTGATCTACTTGATGTATGTTTTGGTGATCAACTTGCGGGTTCAGTGACCTTGAACTTATGCATAGGGGTTGGCACACGTTTTCGTCTTGACTCTCTGGTAGAAACTTTAGGGCACTCTTTGAAGTACTTTGTGTTGGTTTGAATAGATGAATCTGAGATTGCGTGATGCATATCGTATAATCATACCCACGGATACTTGAGGTGGCATTGGAGTATCTAGGTGACATTAGGGTTTTGGTTGATTTGTGTCTTAAGGTGTTATTCTAGTACGAACTCTATGATAGATCGAACGGAAAGAATAGCTTCGTGTTATTTTACTATGGACTCTTGATTAGATCGATCAAAAAGGATAACTTTGAGGTGGTTTCGTACCCTACCATAATCTCTTCGTTTGTTCTCCGCTATTAGTGACTTTGGAGTGACTCTTTGTTGCATGTTGAGGGATTGTTATATGATCCAATTATGTTATTATTGTTGAGAGAACTTGCACTAGTGAAAGTATGAACCCTAGGCCTTGTTTCCTAGCATTGCAATACCGTTTACACTCACTTTTATCGCTTGGTACCTTGCTGTTTTTATATTTTCAGATTACAAAAACCTATATCTACCATCCATATTGCACTTCTATCACCATCTCTTCACTGAACTAGTGGACCTTTACAATTTACCATTGTATTGGGTGTGTTGGGGACACAAGAGAATCTTTGTTATTTGGTTGCAGGGTTGCTTGAGAGAGACCATCTTCATCCTATGCCTCCCACGGATTGATAAACCTTAGGTCACCCACTTGAGGGAAATTTGCTACTATCCTACAAACCTCTGCACTTGGAGGCCCAACAACGTCTACAAGAAGAAGGTTGCGCAGTAGACATCAATCGGCAAGCCATCAAGAATAAATGGATCTTCAAGAAGAAGACAGACGCTGATGGTAATGTTACTGTCTACAAAGCTCGACTTGTTGCGAAAGGTTTTCCAAAAGTTCAAGGAGTTGACTACGAGAGACCTTCTCACCCGTAGCGATGCTTAAGTCGTCCGAATCATGTTAGCAATTGTCGCATTTTATGATTATGAAATTTGGCAAATGGATGTAAAGACTGCATTCCTGAATGGATTTCTGAAGAAGAGTTGTATATGATGCAACCTGAAGGTTTTATCGATCCAAAGGATGCTAACAAAGTGTGCAAGCTCCAGTGGTCCATTTATGGACGGGTGCAAGCATCTCGGAGTTGGAATAAATGTTTTGATAGTGTGATCAAAGCATATGGTTTTATACAGACTTTTGGAGAAGCCTGTATTTACAAGAAAGTGAGTGGGAGCTCTGTAGCATTTCTAATATTATATGTGGATAACATATTGTTGATTGGAAATGATATAGAATTTCTGGATAGCATAAAAGGATACTTGAATAAGAGTTTTTCAATGAAAGACCTCGGTGAAGATGCTTATATATTGGGCATCAAGATCTATAGAGATAGATCAAGACGCTTAATTGGACTTTCACAAAGCACATACCTTGATAAAGTTTTGAAGAAGTTCAAAATGAATCAAGCAAAGAAAGGGTTCTTGCATGTGTTACAAGGTGTGAAGTTGAGTCAGACTCAATGCCCGACCACTGCAGAAGATAGAGAGAAAATGAAAGGTGTTCCCTATGCTTCAGCCATAGGCTCTATCATGTATGCAATGTTGTCTACCAGACCTGATGTGTGCCTTGCTATTAGTTTAGCAGGGAGGTACCAAAGTAATCCAGGAATGGATCACTGGACAGCGGTCAAGAACATCCTTAAATACCTGAAAAGGACTAAGGATATGTTTCTCGTTTATGGAGGTGACAAAGAGCTCGTCGTAAATGGTTACGTTGATGCAAGCTTTGACACTGATCCGGATGACTCTAAGTCACAAACCGGATACGTGTTTATATTGAACGGTGGAGCTATTAGTTGGTGTAGTTCTAAGCAAAGCGTCGTGGCGGGATCTATGTGTGAAGCGGAGTACATAGCTTCTTCGGAAGCAGCAAATGAAGGAGTCTGGATGAAGGAGTTCATATCCGATCTAGATGTCATACCTAGTGCATCGGGTCCAATGAAAATCTTTTGTGACCATACTGGTGCAATTGCCTTGGCAAAGGAATCCAGATTTCACAAGAGAACCAAGCACATCAAGAGACGCTTCAATTCCATCCGCGATCAAGTCAAGGAGGGAGACATAGAGATTTGCAAGATACATATGGATCTGAATGTTGCAGAGCCGTTGACTAAGCCTCTCTCACGAGCAAAACATGACCAGCACCAAGACTCCATGGGTGTTAGAATCATTACTGTGTAATCTAGATTATTGACTCTAGTGCAAGTGGGAGACTGAAGAAAATATATATGCTCTAGAGGCAATAATAAAGTTGTTATTTATATTTCCTTATATCATGATAAATGTTAATTATTCATGCTAGAACTGTATTAAACCAGAAACTTAGTACATGTGTGAATACATAGGCAAACAGAGTGTCACTAGTATGCCTCTACTTGACTAGCTCGTTGAATCAAAGATGGTTATGTTTCCTAGCCATAGACATGAGTTGTCATTTGATTAACGGGATCACATCATTGGAGAATGATGTGATTGACTTGACCCATTCCGTTAGCTTAGCATTTGATCGTTTAGTATATTGCTATTGCTTTCTTCATGACTTATACATGTTCCTATGACTATGAGATTATGCAACTCCCGAATACCGGAGGAACACTTTGTGTGCTACCAAATGTCACAACGTAACTGGGTGATTATAAAGGTGCTCTACAGGTGTCTCCGATGGTACTTGTTGAGTTGGCATAGATCAAGATTAGGATTTGTCACTCCCATTGTCGGAGAGGTATCTCTGGGCCCTCTCGGTAATGCACATCACTATAAGCCTTGCAAGCAATGTGACTAATGAGTTAGTTGCAGGATGATGCATTACGGAACGAGTAAAGAGACTTGCCGGTAACGAGATTGAACTAGGTATTGAGATACCGACGATCAAATCTCGGGCAAGTAACATACCGATGACAAAAGGGAACAACGTATGTTGTTATGCGGTTTGAACGATAAAGATCTTCGTAGAATATGTAGGAACCAATATGAGCATCCAGGTTCCGCTATTGGTTATTGACCGGAGATGAGTCTCGGTCATGTCTACATAGTTCTCGAACCCGTAGGGTCCGCACGCTTAACGTTAGGTGACGATCGGTATTATGAGTTTATGTGTTTTGATGTACCGAAGGTAGTTCGGAGTCCCGGATATGATCACGGACATGACGAGGAGTCTCGAAATGGTCAAGACATAAAGATCAATATATTAGACGACTATATTTGGACATCGGAATGGTTCCGGGTGAGATCGGGCATATACCGGAGTACCGGGAGGTTACCGAAACCCCCCGGGAGGTATATGGGCCTTATTGGGCCATAGTGGGAGAGAGGAGAAGGGAGCAAAGGAGGCCCCCCCCCAAGCCCAATCTGAATTGGGAGGGGGGCCGCCCCCCCTTTCCTTCCTCATTCCTCCCCCTTCCTTCCACTCCTAGTCCAACTAGGGAAGGGGGGAATCCTACTCCCGGTGGGAGTAGAGGACTCCCCATGGGGCGCGCCATAGGAGGGCCGGCCCTCCCCCTCCTCCACTCCTTTATATACGGGGGAGGGGGGCACCCCATAGACACACAAGTTGATCCTTGATCTCTTAGTCGTGTGCGGTGCCCCCCTCCACCATTATCCACCTCGGTCATATCGTCGTAGTGCTTAGGCGAAGCTGCGCTGGTAGCTTCATCATCACCGTCATCACGCCGTCGTGCTGACGAAGCTCTTCCCCGACACTCTACTGGATCGTGAGTTCGTGGGACGTCACCGAGCTGAACGTGTGCAGATCGCGGAGGTGTCGTACCTTCGATACTAGGATCGGTCGATCTGAAGACGTACGACTACATCAACCGCGTTGTCATAACGCTTCCGCTTACGGTCTACGAGGGTACGTAGACAACACTCTCCCCCTCGTTGCTATGCATCACCATCATCTTCCGTGTGCGTAGGAATTTTTTTGAAATTACTGCGTTTCCCAACATTTCCGACTCTGTCGTGCAAAGCCTGGCCAAGACTATGTACACTGTGATCAACTCCAATTGCGAAGAGTCTGGTCTAGGATACATGGCTTGCTTGCTTCTTCTTCTTTTGCTAATAGTACCAATGTTATCCCTTGAAGCCACTATATTAGATCTCGTGCAATAGTACTTTTCTTGATTAGCATGCCACAATTGTAAGATGGTATTGCATGCAAACGACTTGTAGTTATTATTCTGTTTGCACTATTTGTGTATGTCACAATGAGAGGTAACATTTGATAAAAGCTTACTTATTGCCAAGTTGTTAAAGTGGTGTGTTATTTTGCACCAAACTGAACAAGTGAAATCTTCAAATGTTGTGTTGTGTGTTCAATTATCTATCTTTCTTATGCTAACCTGAAATTGGTTTCCGTCTTGCTGAAGCGAGGAGCTGCTTTGTCTCGCTTAGAGCGAGGCGAAGATTTTATTTTTTGGGAAGAGCGAGACGGAAGGTGCGCCCGCCTCAGGCGCCCCACATGAATGGCCTAGCGCACATTTTTTAACCTTTTTTTTATTACTTTTACTTATATTTCTAAAATGGAAAAATATTTTCCCAAATTAAAAAAACATGACAGGTTCAAAAAATTGTGCAATGTTAAAAAACTGTTCACATAATTAAAACAAAATTTGGTAGAATTGAAAAAATGAACGTGACATTAAAAAATGTTCACATGTTAAAAAAATGTTTGTGGCGTTTTAAAAATGAATATGTAATATAAAAAATAATGTAATTCAAAAAACAATGTTTTGTACATCTCGTGAGTGTGAGCTAACTCCAAAAACCAGTCCTTAGTTCGGCTTGCAGGCCACAACTCACCTGCATGAAGCAGGAATCGCTAGTAATCGCCTGTTAGCCATACGGTGGTGATCCGATCGATTGTATAAGACTCATGGTTGTAATAAAACGGGGAAAGTTCAGAAAATGTAAGAGCCATTTAAAAATTGTTTACTTGTTTCAAAAAATGATTGCAACATTTTAAATAAATTTGTATACAATGTAAAAGAAAGTTTGCATAACTGAAAATAAATATTTTTCACGATTCAAAAAATTTACGTGACATTTAAAAATGTTTCATAAATAAAAATACTTACATCTTGTCCTATTTAAAATTGTATGTTTTATTCTAAAAATGTTCATGTGTTTCAAAAACAAAATTTTGGAATTTTAAATATATGTTTACACAATCTAAAAAGCTATTTGCGTGATTCAAAAAGAATTTTTTGCACTATTAATAATGTACCTAACATTTCAGAAATATTCACCCGTTTTAAAATATGTTTGTTCAATTCAAAAGGTACATCTATACAGTGTAATATTTTTCGTGTAGTTTAAAAAATGTTTTGTGACATTCAAAAAAAGTTCAACATGTATTTGAGAAATGATTAATATGTATATGAAAATATATTTTTCAAAAATGTACATCGTGCATTTAAAAAATATTTAAGGTGTATCAAAAAAATGTTACATGAGTATATGTAAAATGTACATTGTGTACTGAAAATTTTAGACATATGTGAAAAAATAAATAAATAACCCGAACAAAACCATTGAAATAACACAAGAAAACCAAAGAAGCGAACAGAAAACCAAAAATAAAAACAGAAGAAAAAGGGGGGAAATCTGAAGAAAGACGATAAAGAAATGCATAAAACTGTACAACTGAACTGAAAAGCGAAAAGAAATAACTGTAAGAAAAAGTGAAAAAACTAAAGAAAATATTTGAAGAAACACAGAAAACCCGAAGAAACATACTGAAAACAAAATGTAAGGACCAAAGAAAATCATGCGACGGGGCCGATCCACTAAGGGATTCCTTCTGGTGAGAGTACTGGTAGACTCACTATAAGTGAGAAATAGTTATCACGCGCACACAGAACCACCATACCTCTCCAAAAAGACTTTCCACCCGCTTTTTATAAATAAAGCACCAAACACTAGCTCTCTGATGACATTATTTATCATTGATAAAATGTTGTGTTAGTCAACCATTTATTTTCCTACTATATAAAACAATTATTTGATCAAATGTACTCCCTCCATCCCATAACTGTAATAACATCTTATACTTGTATTATGGGACGAAGGGAGTCTGAGGGAGTGTCACCACGAGTCACTCGCAATGTTGCATATAGCAGAAGGCGCCATATTCCTTCGGGCTAGAAAAAGCTATTGAAAGGCGCGGCGACTATTCTATGCCCAATCGGTATTTCCTATTTGGTGCCTTTAGTACAATTTGCAAACGGAAGCACGCCCCCACCTCCCCTCCTGGTTGGGCCGGCCCTTTGCCCGGCCAGAATCAAATACACAATCTCTTCCTCTATTGTAAACCACAGGAACCACTAGGACGATCTATCGCTCGTGACTTGTTACTTCCTTTTTTCGTTTCCCAGTTCGTGGAAAGCCTCCGATTTGTAGAAAGCCCCTTATTTTTGTTTGGTTTTTTCTTTCTTTTTTCCTTTTATATTTCTTTATTCTTTATTCTTTTTCTTTACATTTTTATATTTTTATTCAAAATGCTCGAAGTTTTTCAAATTCGATGAACTTAAAAAAACAATGAACTTTTTCCATATTCAATGATTTTTTTAAAAAAATTGATGAACTTTTTCCAACTTTGATTATTTTTAAAAAAATCAATGAACTTTGTTTCAAAGTCAATGATTTTTTTTTTCCAAATTTGATGTACTATTTTTCAAAATTGATGAACTTTTTTTCAAATTCGATGAACCTTTAAAAAAATTACGGACCTTTTTCAAATCCGATGAACTTTTTAAAAAAATTATGAACTTTTTTCAAATTCAATGATTTTTTTCAAATTCGTGAACTTATTCCAAAATCCGTGAGGTTTTAAATTCATTTTTTTATTTTTTATATGTTGTCAAGTGGACGTTTGATAACTGCAACTAGTCCAATAAGATCGGACCCAAAAAAATGCAATCAAGCAACCAGGCTTCTTGGGCCGGCGCACAATAGGAGGCACGTGGGCCCAAGACCCTATTTGGGCACTTAAGGCACCGGACAGGAGCTCCCAACCAAGGCTTCCTTACCTGGGCCAAATATCACTTTGGAAAGTTGTGGCACGCTTGAAAGATAACAAGTTAAAAGGAGGGTATCTTGTGCCACCGCCGTCATGTGAGAAATTTAAGTCCCCTCTCCTCTGGCTGCCATCTTGTCGCTAAGAGGTAGGGGAGGACCTCGGATCTTCAAGACCTATATGTTCTTCGTCAACGTCTAGTGATCATCATAGTTTTGTGAGAATAAATTTTCTATCGTTCTTTTGGTAGTACCATAAGGTTAGAGAGTTTTCTATCTTCGCAAATCTAATTATTCGGATCTATGAGTTTATATTGCTGTGTCAAGCTTTTATTTGTTGGTCTGATTCTTTGTAGAGTGAAATCTTCCATCGACACCATGATGAAGATATAGTGATTCGACGGCCTGCACTCCTAGGGGATCATCCCCGGCCCAAGTATGTTCATCGAACAAGGCTTCCCATCTTTTTGGATGAGCGACTCAATGTGCTTTTAAAAATCATTATTGGTAATGTTTGTGTGGGTAAAAGAGTGACAACATCGTTGTTTTAGTCCAATTAAAACCTTTTTACTGAAGTCTTTGGAGTATTTCTTCTAGTCAAAACTGGTACCGCAGAGAACATGTTTTCTGGAGATTTTATTATAATCTTTAATCATAGTAGTTATTTTGTATTTTCTTGAATTTTAGATCCAAATCAGTATACCTGTAATTGTTATAAGTACGAATAAAGTTACATGTGTTTAAAAAAACCAAGTTAAAATGGGCTCGAATGCCTGATACCAGCCGAACTCAGTGGCCTGCTTGTATCCCGGCGCGGCGCAAGAAGGAGAACAGAGCAGACACCGCTAAAAAGAAAAAGAAAAACCGAGAACAAAGCAGACTGGACCAGGCGCTGCTAACCCTACCGGACTTCTCGACCGGAGCCGAGCGCCGCCCCGAGCGCCGGGCGCCACGCTGCCCGCACGGCCCCAAGTGAGCGCGCTACCACTCGCTCGGTGCCGCGCCCCCGAGCCTGCACGCCGCCCTCGGCTCCTCGGTACTTCGATAGGCACGGCGTGCGCCGGCCACCGTCCACCGCGACGGCTGATGTGCCACCGGTAGCACCCCGGCCAACATTTATCCACCGGCCTAACCGTGAGTGTTCTGACTTCTCAGTTTCTGTTTTTTCCCCTCTTTCCAGCTGACAATAGAAGATGGTTAATTGTTTGATTCATTGCAGCATTCAGTCAAATTTAATTAGGATTCTTTCATGAATACGCTGATCTTTGAAAAATAGAGAAAATTTTATTGTTACTAAGGGTATGTTTGGTTTGAGCTCCTATACTAGCCCCACCGAAATGTTGACATGACCAAAGTGAGGGCAAGTTGTTCTTGTTTGGATTGTAGCCATTGTACCATCCAAAATTTCGGCAAAATTGACCTATGTTTGGTTTGCAACCAGTTGAGATGTGAGGGCTACACTAGTCTTAGGAATATTCAGAGACATATACGTACTTCTAATCTAAAAATGTTAAGAAAATGTAGTGCCTCTGTTCCTGCATACACGAAGAAAATATAAGCGTACATGGACAGTGCTAGCCAGCCGGAAACACATGCCTAATCCAGCACAGAGCTAGCTGCCAGACTGACGATGTGCGGACTAGAAACTGATACGTGGGTTTGTAGGCTGGGAGTGGAATTTGTAGGGAAGAGGAAGAGAATCAAGGCTGAATAAATGTTGGAACGGAAATGCAGGGACTGCGAAGAGTCTCACCTAGGTTACTGTCCAAGTGAGGAAGGTTGGGAAAGGGGCCTAAGTTGCTTCTGAATCCAACGGTGCCTCAGCTCACACAATATAGATCGAACGGCTGTTAGTAATTAAGGTGATGTGGAAGCACACACGTGCAGCAAAATAGGTATTTAATGACTTGTAGTGGGGGTTGTCTATATAAGATATATAGAAAAAAAATGAAAGTAAGATACAGTTTCCTACAAAAAACTAAGATGTCTGAACAAGAAAATAAATGAGGCAGACAATGGTGCGTAATTGGTGCAGGTGGAAGTTGCTGTACAGGAGCGGAGACTTGTAGGAGTACTTGCTAATCGCATGAGGGCCCACTGAACAGCTACACTCTAAAATAATGAAACTATCCTACAACATGGACCACATGATGAAGAAACAGATAATTACACAGGACCCATCCAGGAAGAGATGGCAGTGTACGACGCAATATTTGGCGAAGGTTCACCGCACCCTTGGCTTGCTAGTGTGCTGGCGAGAAATGCATGGTCTCGCGGTGGCTGTGCCGGGCCAGCCAACTCTTTGGCACCAGTTCAAACAGCCATCAATTTCGCTGGGCAATCCTATTTTGTGGCATGGTAGCTTTGGCTGTGATTTGAACAGGCCCTAAGAACAATTTGTAGTTTCCTTGCTGTTAGTGTAAACTTTCATGTCTTATATTGTATGTCACAAAGTAAAATAAATTGTAATTCCGTGTGCCATTTTGAAAACCCTGGTTCCACCACTGGAGGAGATTCTACTTATATTTGCACGGAGTAGATGAGGGCCAGTGGTGCAGCTAGACCAGGTTTGGTGGTGGTGGTTGGGGGGGGGGGGGGGGGGGGGCTATATGTTTTCCAATTTAATTCCTGCTAAAAAAATCTTCACAAATTTTATTCCAGGCTGTTTTCTTTTGCTGGTACAGATCAATCCAGTTTCCCCTTTCTGAGGTGCTCCCGTCCATCCGGTTAATTGTGGCTTTGATTATTCTTATAGCGGTTTGTTTGCTGAATAACATTAATTCCGTTGCACTGGAGAACCTCAATATAGTGGTTCTATGCAAACCTGGTAGAATGGAATATGTTGTAAATCTTGGAAATTTAAAGCTTGGAAAATAGTCTACCTGTATGCGTTATGATTATGATAAGCAACATATTTGATGTTCTAGGGCTTAAGGATTGTGTGCATCATGTGGTGACAGCAGCTTGGATAACTGTAGGTAATGGTTAACTCGCACGACTGTATAGTTCACTTGGGCTCTTGCGTTCAGTTTCCAGAGGGCATGCCTTAATTACCTTTAATAAGTCGAAAGTTAGTGTACTCTAGTATGTCAGTACCTCATTCTCATTTATGTTTGACGCATCCTTAAATTTGTTGTATCGCATGGTTGACTTTATCTCTAATTAAATTTTGCTTGGCATGTGACCAATATGTTTCCTTTTGTGGTGGATGATGCAGAAATGGAAGGTACTAGTGTCCCTATTGAGATTGATGGAGACGCGATCTGTCTGGAGAATGTTGGAGACGACGAGCATGAAGCTCAAGAGAGCGGACAGGTGCAAATCATCTATGCTACTGAAAATGGCGCTCAAGTAGCTTTTGACAGCCAAGAACAGGGAACGGAGGAACATTCTGTGAGAAGTGAAGAAGACCAGGAAAATAATTCTGTTATACCAAGCCGGGAGGAGTTTACTGAAGAATTGCGCACTAAAGTTGCGTATAGTGAGGAACAAGCTTACAGGCTGTACTGTGAGTATGGGCACCGTATGGGTTTTAGTGTGCGAAAGGGAAAGCAGTACTACTTTACAGGGACCAAAGTTATTCGAACGAAAGACTATTACTGCTCAAAGGAAGGTTTAAAGGATGATGAGCAGCTTACTGAGGCAAACTTTAATAAGCCAGAGACCAGAACTAACTGCAAAGCGATGGTCCGTTTTAGAGTTGATTCCGAAGGTCAGTGGCGAGTTATTCAGATAATTCCTGAGCATAATCACGAGTTGGTTCCGCCTGAAGAAATACACTTACTGAGATCAGTGAGGATCCTTTCAATTCCAAAACCCGGTACACTGAACGCAATGGTGAATGCTGAAATCCAATCGATGCATGACAGTTTGCATGTGCATGATGATGGTGCTGAATGCCATAGTCAGGTTAGCATCCAAAGTTACGCACTGCTTGAACCAGAGGATGCCGAAGCACTTGTAGGATATTTGAAGCGTAGAACAATTGAACAAGGTATGTTCTATTGGGATGTGCAAGTAGACCAAGAAGGCCAAATGACCAATTTCTTTTGGAGAGACGGTAGAAGCCGTGTTGACTATGACTGTTTTGGAGATGTTGTGGTATTTGACACATCATATCGTACCAATAAGTACAATATGATATGTGCCCCATTTGTTGGTATTAATCACCACATGCAAAATGTTATGTTTGGCTGTGCATTTATGTTAGATGAGTCGGTGACATCCTATGAATGGTTACTGAAATCATTCTTAGAGTCAATGGGTGGTTGTCCGCCTAAAACAATATTTACTGATCAGAATGACACTATCTCAAAGGCAATTGAAGTCATTCTCCCAGAGACACGCCATTGTCTTTGTCAGTGGCATATCGAAAAGAACCTACAGGCCCATTTGGATACACCAAATGCTTCTGGAACATTTCATAGCATGTTCATGAAATGCATGAAAGATTGCGAGTCAGAAGCAGAGTTTGAGGAAACATGGGCAATGATGCGTCAGGAGCATAATTTGCAGGATGACCAGTGGCTCACTGATCTATTTGAGCAGAGGCATAAATGGTGCACAGCTCTTCACAAGGTTGCATTTGATTGTGGTATTAGATCACTGGATAGGAATTTTAGTTCACACAATGTGCTGGGCAGCATTGCTGATGAATCAACTTCACCCACTAATTTTGCTCTTGAGTTTGATAAACTGGTTGGGAGTTGGCGTACAAATGAATCTGTAGACGATATTCAGTGCAAGCAAATTTCCCCAGAGTGTTCAGTTAAGCAGAATAGTATTTTGCAACACGCTGCTGAAGTTTACACACATAAAGTCTACAAGTCTCTTGAAACAGAGTTTCTAGACGGATGCACTGGAACTTCATACCAGGAAATGCAATGCAGTGAAACACTGTATAGATTTGAGTTCATTATGCAAAGTAGTCCAAAAGTTTGGATAGTTTTCCTTGACACCTCTACCATGGAATTGAGCTGTAGTTGCAAAAAATTTGAGATGATGGGCATACTTTGTTCGCATGCACTGAATGCACTTGGTCTCAAGAATCTTGATAAAATTCCTGAAAGTTATGTTTTAAAGCGATGGACAAAATATGTGAGGAAAGGGACTTATGTATTTCCAAGTGACCAGTCTCCAGAACAAGATTGCACAGAGGCTGTGCTTGCATATCGTAACCGGGCTATGTGGTTTGTTTATGATCTGCTGATGAAGAGCAAAGGTCATCAGGATACAAGAAAACTTATTCTTGACGTGCTTGAAAATGGAGAAAAATCATTGGAAAGTGTATGTGAACTGAAAAGGATGCATATACATCCCTCAGGAAAAGACAAAGATGCAAGTAAAGCTGAGAAGAGGAAAAAAAAGTTATCTAAGCAAGATAAAAATTCAAGTAATTCCTCTTTTGCTTCTCATGAATTGTAATTTGTTTAGTCCTTAGTAGCATGCGTCTAACAAAATCACTATGTTGTTTTGCAGGAAATGTTAAACAAGTGGTTTTGCCTCCGCCAGCCGAGTCAGTTTTTGTTGACCAACCAAATCAAAATCAGTATTTTGCAACAGAAGATATTGCAACAAACTCATCTATTGGTAGACCTTTCTTCTACCAGGTAGAAGTCCTACCATTGAGTCTTGTGCTTTATTCTTAATTATTACTGAGTACCTTATTATCTACTCCCTCCGTAACTTAATATAAGACGTTTTTTGACACTATCGTTGTGTCGAAAAACGATTTATATCAAGTTACAGAGGGAGTATTTAGGTATATGATGATAAATTGTGTGCACATTACATCTATTCCAGGAATATCCTGGTACTGGTGTTTCAGCAAGTCAGATTGAGGGGCATGCAAATATCCATTCCGTGCCTCAGTGTGCACCAGCACCACAGGTATGTTGACATACTTCCTACTCTAGAATCTAGACCTTTTCTTAATTGAAGGTAACATATATTAAGAGGTAGATACGATTAGGAAGCTTCATATAACATGCCTATTGATACAAACGAGTAAATCGCATACCGGTACTTGAACTTGCATGCTTAGTTCAGGCAAAGTCCTAAAACTAAAAAACTAGTAGGTCCGCAAAGTCTCAAATGCCTATAAATTGTTCAATCATGTCCAAAATCAGGTTTTTTCAGGGTGGCATGGCACTCCCTCATGACAAAATGCTGCCTTGGTATCTCTTCCCAGTCTCTCCCCCCCTTATGCAGTTATGCTGCCTGTTGAGATATATTTATCAAACAAGTTGAGGAAGCTGGAGTCTGAGCGATCTGTCAAAATGGCAGCAGGGGCATTTTGTAGCCTAACTACGGGCAGATTGGCGATGTGGCCATTACTGTCCTGGATTGGGGTGCATAAGTTGTGGGTGCTGGCCATGGTCTGTAGGATTGAAGTGCATGCCATGGGGCAGCAACACACCATACATCAGGACAATGTAGGCTGCTCATTGTCCATCTGGAAATCTCACTCAGTCCATTTGGTAAACATGTCGCCTGATGCTCGTTTCTAGGCTTGATTTGGTCAAGTAAGCAGCTTGAAAGAAAGTAGTTGATGAAGCATTCATATATACATGCATGTGCTAGATAGCTGGTAGATGCCGTCAATTGGTTTCAATGCGATCTGACATCTTGCTTACGATAAAGTTCAAGGCAATTGCGGTTGGTAGAAGCACCTTTTCCTGATCTTTCGTGCTCAGGATGGTGACCTGCTAAGAGTGTGGTCAGTGCTCCCTTGCATAATATGTCAGCACAGCCCGAGCTCGCTTGTGGCCACGCCAGTTCGTGCTTATCAAGCTTATGAGTGGCCATGACAGCTTGTTCAAAATTCAGCATCCCCAAGCCGTCTGTCAAAATATCGGAACAAGGGTGGGAGACGGGAAAGAAATGTCATGTCAATCTGGCAAAACAGCTTCTGGGTCTGGTCGAGCCATTTAATTTGAGGACTTGAAACGAGTTTTGAGTTTAGGGCCCTACTTAGTAAAGTAAGCAAGTTTAACCATGCTGCAATTTACTCAATACAAATTAATTTGGTCAACATGTGGTTATACCTCTCATAAAACAAGCATGTGGTTATACCTTTAACCAAATCACCCCCTAGGGAACCCAGCCGTGCGCATACAAGGGTCATTGGGATATACCATTATGTCTATTAGCCTATTGTTGATGTTGCTGCAAGTTGCCAACATTTTGTTACTAGAGATCCTTGCCTTTGCCAAACATAGCATCTTATTCTTTCCTCACAGCTAATTGGAGGACTGACCTGTGAAAGCAGGCTGTAGGCTTGTAGCTTGTCCTAACAATAACATCAGAATGCAGATACTGCTCAGTGCTTCTTAATGTACTAATGTTGCCATGCCATTCATGAAAAATGATGTAATATTACTAGCTGGTATATTGGGTCACCAGTACTACCTCCGTAACTATATATAAGACATTTTTGCAGTTCAGTTTGAACTGCAAAAATGTCTTATATATAGTTACAGAGGTACTAGTAGATAATTAGTGTTTTGGTATTTCTGATGGCTAGCTCTGTGTACTAACCCCCAGCCATTAGCCATATTGTATTTAAGTATCATCATGCGGATGAAGAGAAGAAAGTTGGAAATGGATGAAATCGAAGTAGGAGACACACAAAAGTAAAATTTGGCGCTTGATATATGATTTCAATTTGTAGAAGAACATAAAACGAAGGAGAGAAATCAAGGAGGCTTCCATAACTCTCTTTTCTAATGCCATGCTGAATTTTTTAAGTCAGATATGGAGAAGCCATGCTGCTTTTATTTATCCATGTTTTCTTCGTATGTTGTTAAGCTACTCACATTCATGAACCCTGACAGGAATTTCCGGCATATGACGCAGTCCACCCCCCATCTACATTTGGTGGCGAAAGTAATTTCTGAGGAATGCAGTTGCAGTAGTACCATTGATGTGTGAATATCTAAAGTGCATATTTCATTAACTGATTGTTGTATGGGCATGGTGTGTTGGATGATCCTAAGCTGTATGTAGGTCTCTTTTCTTTGACTTCGCTAATTGATGTACCAGATGTAATTTGTTTACTCAACTGTATGGAGTGGAAGTATTGTGCAGTTGAGAATTAGGAGCTAAGAACATCTTAAATAGCAGCCTTAATTTTGGGCACGAGGGAAAAAAAACGCCCTCCAACAGCTGCCCAACTCTAATTTTTTTTGTAATTTCCTTTTGGGCAGCCCTAAAATACAGCACCAAGTGTTGAAAATATATAGCACTTGGGCTGTTGCTGCTAAATTGCGCGAATGATCGATGCAAGGAATGAATAGTAGCAGAGAAAGGGGGTCTCCCTGCCATAAACCACGCCGGTGATCGATTCTGGCACCCGGGGTGTCGTTCAGAAGGCAGGACGATGAAGATGTCGAGAGCAGGAGTGCAACCCAGTCCCTCCAGCGCAGTGGGAAACCCATTTTTTGAAGGAGCTCGAAGATATACTCCAAGAGACGCTATCGAATGCCTCAGCAATATCCAACTTCAGAAGGAGTGCGGGCGTCTTGCGGCAGTGTAGAGCTCTGATGGCATTTTGCACGTAGAGAAAGCTATCATGGATGCACTTTGATCTCTAAAAAGCAGTTTGCGCAGGGGAGATGAGCGTGCTGATGACTGATGCTAGCCTCATGGATAGAACCTTGGCAATTAGTTTTGCTATGGAATGTATGAGGCGGATCAGCCGGAAGTCACCCATGCGCGTGGCGCCGTCCTTCTTCGGCAGAAAGGCGATCATGGTGGAGTTGAGGTCAGAGAAATTGCTTCCAGCCAAGTTGTAAAAGTGCTCGAAGACCGCCATGACACCGTGCTTAATGATGCACCAGCAGGACCTGAAGAAGGCACCAGAGAAACCATCCGGCCCCGATGCCTTGTTCGCGGGAGAGGCCAGGATTGCTGCCCAGACTTCAGGTTCGGTGAAGGGGTTGCTGAGGCCAATGTTCTGAACTGACGGCAGCTGGATGGATTCCCAGTTGATTGAGCAGCCGCGGGCTTGCCTCGTGCCCAGCAGATTTACAAAGTGAGTGTGCGCAATGGCAGCCTTGTCATTGTGTGCAGTGGCCGTTTCGGCATCCGATAGAGCGAGAAGATGAAGTTCTTTCTCCCAGTGGCCTGGTCGGATCTTCACGGCGCTAAACTTCGCCGCTACTCACCCTCGATCACACATCTATGCCATCAAATTAGTAGCATTAGATTCATGATAAAATATATTTTCGTCATATACCTATTTGGTTTCACAAGCATTGACATATTTTTGCACAAACTCGGTCAAATTTTGAGATAGATTGACCCTCCAACAAAGTTGGAAGTACACTCTTTCAAGGACGGAGGGAGTAGTTTCTATTATAGATGAGTTCGTGTGACTCCAATTATTGCGATGATTCCTCATCGGATGAGGAATTTGATTTAACAGAGGAGGAGGATATTGCTATGATCATGGCGATGATGCACAATAACAAGAGGCCGAAGCATTGGACGTTGAGTGAAGCCAATCCTTGGGATGGATGAGGTTGAGTCACTAAATGTCCAATGCTTTTGTCTTATTATCTTAATTTTTGAGGTGACCCCATGCGACGGGTAGGGCCTACGGTTGGATTTTTTTCCGAGAAAGGGTGGATTTTATTAACTCAAGATGAGCATCAAGGGGATACAACACAATGAGCACATGCCCAACCTCTGCATAACTAGGATGCACACAGCCAATACCAACTCACACACAAAAAAAACACCGACAACTAGCAAAGTCAAAGAAGACCGAAGCTATGCCTTGGTGGAATAAAATGAAAAAAAACTCCAAAACGATCAAAATAATTATCTACAATCTACAACATCAACCATATCTACACCAACCATCTATTGACATTAGTTGTGATGTCGTCATCGATTTCCACGATCCCAGCAACTACATACATAGCACAGTCTTGACGTGAGGTGTCACGCAAGTAAAAACCATGCTCGTACAAGCAGACAGTCAAGCCGCGACAAGAGACGGTCACCACCGACAACTCTGAATAGCAAAGGTTGCCGTCACACTTTGCAATGGAGATCCAAGGAGGAAGGTCACCGACACCATCAAATCCAAACTCGGGATGCTCCGGCAGTCTCATACCATCCTCATGCTCCGACGTCCTTATCTGTGGTGGCAGAATCAGATAGCAAAACAAACTTGTCATTGCTGTTGGATCTGAAGATCCAAAATTCCCGGTCCCGTCTTGGCAATCACATAGCAGCACAGGACCATGTCAACGCCCACGCACCTGGGGGAGAACCGCCATACCAGGACGTATTATGCCAACGTTGGCTCCTACGTACCTGCAAATAGGATCGTGGCCACCGACGTCTCACACAAAGACTGCTGGCCCGGCCAGAAAACCCAGTGTCACCGCTATACATCCATGCCCTCTGCCTCAAGACGCTGTCCATAGATCTCACTCCGAAGCAACGCTGGACAAGCTACCACTATCTCCGATGATCGAGTGAGCTCCATTACAATGCCTCCATGAAGGTCAATGACAAGGAAATCGCTGCCATTGTATGTCCCAAGAAGGGAGCAGGGGTCCCCCCTGAAGCAAAGACCATGAGGGGAGGAAAAGAGAATTGATGCGACACCTTCAACAAAGGATTACGGTGCCCGGAGGTGTCGTCTGATACGTCTCCATCGTATCTACTTTTCCAAACACTTTTGCCCTTGTTTTGGACTCTAACTTGCATGATTTGAATGGAACTAACCCGGACTGACGCTGTTTTCAGCAGAATTGCCATGGTGTTATTTTTGTGCAGAAATAAAAGTTCTCGGAATGACCTGAAACTTCACGGAGAATATTTTTGTAATTCAACACCAGGGGCCCACACCCTGTCCACGAGGGTGGGGGCGCGCCTCCTGCCTCATGGCCCCCCTGGAGCTCCACCGACCTCAACTCCAACTCTATATATTCACGTTCGGGGAGAAAAAAATCAGAGAGGAGGATTCATCGCGTTTTACGATACGGAGCCGCTGCCGAGCCCTAATCTCTCTCGGGAGGGCTGATTTGGAGTCCGTTCGGGGCTCCGGAGAGGGGAATCCGTCGCCATCGTCATCATCAACCTTCCTCCATCATCAATTTCATGATGCTCACCGTCGTGCATGAGTATTCCATCGTAGGCTTGCTGGACGGTGATGGGTTGGATGAGATTTATC
Source organism: Aegilops tauschii subsp. strangulata (assembly GCF_002575655.3). Lineage (NCBI taxonomy): Eukaryota > Viridiplantae > Streptophyta > Magnoliopsida > Poales > Poaceae > Aegilops > Aegilops tauschii. Next base: position 54,603,118 of record NC_053039.3, read on the forward strand.
ATGTAATCGAGTTAGTTTTGTTAGGGTTTGATCCCTAGTATCCATTATGTTCTGAGATTGATGTTGCTATGACTTTGCTATGCTTAATGCTTGTCACTAGGGCCCGCGCGCCATGATTTCAGATCTGAACCTATTATGTTTTCATGAATATATGTGAGTTCTTGATCCTATCTTGCAAGTCAATAGTCACCTACTATGTGTTATGATCCGGCAACCCTGAAGTGACAATAATCGGGACCACTCCCGGTGATGATCGTAGTTTTAGGAGTTTATGTATTCACTAAGTGTTAATGCTTTGGTCCGGTACTCTATTAAAGGAGGCCTTAATATCCCTTAGTTTCCTATAGGACCCCGCTGCCACAGGAGGGTAGGACAAAAGATGGCATGCAAGTTCTTTTCCATAAGCACATATGACTATATTCGGAATACATGCCTACATTACATTGATGAACTGGAGCTAGTTCTGTGTCACCCTATGTTATAACTGTTGCATGAGGAATCGCATTCGACATAATTATCCATCACATATCCAATGCCTACGAGCTTTTCACATATTGATCTTTGCTTAGTTACTTTACCGTTGCCACTATTACAATTACTACAAAACTACTACTGTTACTTTTGCCACCGTTACCGTTACTTCCATACTACTTTGCTACTAAATACTTTGCTGCAGATATTAAGTCTTTCAGGTGTGGTTGAATTGACAACTCAACTGCTAATACTTGAGAATATTCTTTGGCTCCCCTTGTGTCGAATCAATAAATTTGGGTTGAATACTCTACCCTCGAAAACTGTTGCGATCCCCTATACTTGTGGGTTATCAAGACTATTTTCTGGCGCCGTTGCCGGGAGCATAGCTCTATTCTATAAGTCACTTGGGATTTATATCTGTTGATCACTATGAGGAACTTGAAAGACGAAAGAATCAAGATTTTTCCCTCAACTACGAGGGGAGGTAAGGAACTGCCATCTAGCTCTGCACTTGATTCACCTTCTATTTTGAGTAAGCTTGCGACGCCTAAACCTGCTTCTGCTATTAATTCTGATATGTCGCATGTTATTGATGATGCCACTTCTGCTATGCATGATGTTTATGATGAAACTACTTCTATGCTTGAGAATACTGTGCCACTAGGTGAATTTCTTGATGAACAACTTGCTAGGGCTAGAGAGAATGAAATTATTGAAACTGATAATATTGATGAAAGTGATGATGAAGATTCTCCCCTAGATATGAATTGCCTGTTGTGCCTGAGGGTTGTGTTATGGATGAAGAAACTGCTAGAGACTTTCTTGCTTGCAATGATAGATATGATCTCAAGAAATTATTAGCTAAGCTGGAAGAAAAATCTTTGAATGCTAGAATGAAATATGACCCTGCTTTTGCTACTTCACCTATATATATTTCTGATAAGGATTATGATTTCTCTGTCGATCCTGAGATAATTACTTTGGTGGAATCTGATCCTTTTTATGGCTATGAATCTGAAACTGTTGTGGCACATCTTACTAAATTAAATGATATAGTCACCCTGTTCACTAATGATGAGAAAACTCGCTACTACTATATCCTTAAGCTATTTCCGTTCTCATTAAAGGGTGATGCTAAAACATGGTTTAATTCTCTTGATCCTGATTATGTGCGTAGTCCCCAGGATATGATGTATTACTTCTCTGCTAAATATTTCCCCGCTCATAAGAAACAAGCTGCCTTAAGGGAAATATATAATTTTGTGCAAATTGAAGAAGAGAGTCTCCCACAAGCTTGGGGGAGGCTTCTCCGATTACTTAATGCTTTGCCTGATCATCCTCTCAAGAAAAATGAAATACTTGATATCTTTTATAATGGACTAACCGATGCTTCCAGAGACCACCTAGATAGTTGTGCTGGTTGTGTTTTCAGGGAAAGAACTGTTGATCAAGCTGAATTGCTATTGAATAATATGTTGAGTAATGAAAGTGATTGGACACTTCCTGAACCAACTCCTAAGCCAACTCCGAAGAAAAGGGGTATTTTATTTCTCAGTCCTGAAGATATGCAAGAGGAAAACAAATCTATGAAAGAAAAGGGTATTAAAGCTGAGGATGTTAAGAATTTACCACCTATTGAAGAAATACATGGTCTTGATAACCCGACACAGGTAGTAAAGGTAAATTCTCTCTATAGATTTGATGAAGGTGATATTCCTCGTAATTAAGTCTGCTAGCCAATGCTTGGATGAGTTTGATAATTTTATTGTTAAACAAGAAAACTTCAATGCTTATGTTGGTAGACAATTGAAACGTAATGCTTATATGATTGAACACTTGAGTGATTATATGTCTAGAGTTAAAGGTGAACTTAAACTTATTAGTAAACATGCTTCTATGGTTACCACTCAAGTAGAACAAGTGCTTAAAGCTCAAAATTATTTGCTCAATGAATTAAATAACAAGAAAAATGATAATGCTGTTAGAGTTATGACTAGAGGGGATAAAAGGACTCAGGAACCTTTGTATCCTGAGGGCAACCCTAAGAGAATTGAGCAAGATTATCAGAGAACTAATGTTGATGCACCTAGTCCTTCTAAAAAGAAGAAAAAGAAAAATGATAGGACTTTGCATGCTTCTACTGAACCTGTTGTTGACACACCTGAGAATCCCAATGATATTTCTATTTCTAATGCTGAAACACAATCTGGTAATGAACATGAACCTAGTGATAATGTTAATGATGATGTTCATATTGATGCTCAACCTAGCAATAACAGTGATGTAGAGATTGAACCTGCTGTTGATCTTGATAACCCACAATCAAAGAATCAACGTTATGATAAGAGAGACTTTGTTGCTAGGAAGCACGGTAAAGAAAGAGAACCATGGGTTCAGAAACCCATGCCTTTTCCTCCTAAACCATCCAAGAAAAAGGATGATGAAGATTTTGAGCGCTTTGCTGAAATGATTAGACCTATCTTTTTGCGTATGCATTTGACTGATATGCTTAAAATGAATCCTTATGCTAAGTATATGAAAGATATTGTTACAAATAAAAGAAAGATATTGTTACAAATAAAAGAAAGATACCGGAAGCTAAAATTTCCACCATGCTTGTTAATTATACTTTTAAGGGTGGAATACCAAAGAAACTTGGAGATCCAGGAGTACCAACTATACCATGCTCCATTAAAAGAAACTATGTTAAAACTGATTTATGTGATCTTGGAGCCAGTGTTAGTGTTATGCCTCTCTCTCTCTTTATATCGTAGACTTGATTTAAATAAGTTGACACCTACTGAGATATCTTTGCAAATGGCCGATAAATCAACTGCTATACCTGTCGGTATTTGTGAGGATGTGCCTGTTGTGGTTGCAAACGTTACTATTTTAACGGACTTTGTTATTCTTGATATTACCGAGGACGATAGTATGTCGATTATCCTTGGTAGACCCTTTTTGAATACTGTAGGGGCTGTTATTGATTGCAGCAAAGGCAATGTCATTTTTCATGTTAATGGTGATGAGCATACAGTACACTTTCCGAGGAAACAACCTCAAGTCCACAGTATCAATTCTATTGGAAAAATTCCATCAATTATTATTGGAGGTTTTGAATTTCCTCTTCCTACTGTCAAGAAGAAATATGATATTCTTATTGTTGGGGACGTGCATATCCCCATTGAGGTAACCTATTGTTATTCGAAATTTCTCCGGTTCCATGTTATTCGAAAAGAGTTTGTTAACAAGACTTGATCAACCTTGTTAGTGGATTCCTTTTGATGAGCATGAGATGGATGAAGTTAGAAAGAACAATTTTCTATACCCTCCTTTTACTTTCTGTTATTTAGATTAAATAAAGAAAAATAGTATTTTCTGTCTGTTTTCTGAATTATCCTTGCAATAAAAAAATACCCCGAAAATAAAAGTTCTCCAAATGTCCCGAAAATGAAATATGATTTTAGAATATTTAAGAATATCTGGCACTGAGAACACACTAGGGGGACCCACCATTTGGCCACGAGGGTCCAGGGCGCGCCCACCCCCCTGGGGCGCGCCCCCTGCCCCGTGGGCCCCACGTGGCCCCTCTCCACTTATTCCAGCACCCACACACTCCTTCCTCCAGAAAAAATCACCCACCAGCTCAAGCACGAGTTCTAGCTCATCTTGCTGCCATTTTCGATCTCCTTGCTCAAAGCTCCACTACAAAACTGCTTTGGGGGATTGTTCTTTGGTATGTGACTCCTCCAATGGTCCAATTAGTTTTTGTTCTAGTGCTTTGTTTATTGCAAATTTTTGCTATTTAGGTGACCCTGTTCTTGAGCTTGCATGTCAAATTTATATGGTCCCAAGTAGTTCTAATGCATGATATAGTCTCTAGGCACTTGTGGGAGTAGTTGCTATCAATCTTGTTGAGTTTGGTTCACTTTTATTTTGAGTTACTAAAAATTTCAGAAAATGATGAAGAGATTATTGAGGGGCTCTTCGAGCCGAAGCTCGAAGGATAAGCAAAGTGAAGAGAATAAGAAACCCAAATATAATCTTCCTCGCACCACGGAAGTTCGTCCGTGTGAATGGCCTTGTGATGAGTTCTTGAGAGCAGCCGGGATTCATGATGATTTTTATTATTTGGCTGAGAATGCGGGCCTCGCCAACTTCCTCCACGACCAACTCGAACAGTATCTCCTCCTCACTAATATTTTTGTGCAAAATTTTCATTTCCATGCTAGGAGATCACCACCTTCGGTGGATTTTTATTTATATGATGAGTATAGGGAGATGTCCCTTTATGATTTTTGTGAGGTTTGCAAGTTGCCTTTTGAGGGCAGCGTCGAGGAACCACATCCTAGGGATGTGGCATGATTTATTGATATGATTGATGTAGGGGAAACGAGAAAAGTGTCAGAAGCAAGAATTACTAGCATACATTTACCTGTTCTACGTTACTATGCAATATTTGCCAGTAAATGTTTAATTGGCCGGGGGAACAGTGGGGGCCTCAGTGCTCCTGACCTCGCCATTTTGCGCCATGCTTTATTCCATGACAGAACTTTCAGTGTAGGTGCTATGGTTGCTAAATGGTTGAGTCTAAACTGTACAAAAGGCCCCATTTTTGGAGGTATCTTTGCTTCGCGTCTTGCTAAATATTTTGAGATACCTATTAGACACTATGAGAAAGAAGAAAGTTGCTGCCCCCTATTTTCTTAGACTATAGAAGTATGGTAGCACATGATTTTATTTGCGATGATAAGGAGAAGAGACTCATTTATAACCTGGTATTCACTGAAAAGACTTGTCAGATTATTACCCTGTCTGCACCTCCTTTGTTTAATATTTACTCAGGCATGTACATCATCCTGCCCGATGACATTTATGCATATTGGGAGCGGACACGATCCCCAGAGCTTGAGCCAGAGCCATCTCCTGACCCTTATCGGCAGTGTGTTTATCAGTGGGATCCGGAGGAGATCGCCAACCAGTGGCACCCCAAGGATCCTCCTCAGTACACTGGAGAGGGCCACTTTCATCCATGGGCATAGACCAACTTAGGCCAAAATCCTAAGCTTGGGGGAGTACGTATTTCTCACCGACATTACATCCATGTTCACACGCTCATTCTAGTTGTCGGTGCTCATACTTTTTCATTGTACTATCCATGCTAGTTTATTTTCTTTTCTAAGCTTCTTCTTGTGTGTTTGAAAAACCTTAAGAAAAACCAAAAAAAATTAGTTGTAGCTTTTAGCTAGTTTACTTTCCATGCCTGTAGTAGTAATGATTAAAAGAAAACCCAAAAAGATTTCTTGTTCTTCTTTTGCTTGTTGGGAGCTTTCCTGTGTAAATAGTTTTATTTCTTTTCTTTTCTTTGGGGGTCGAGAGGAGAAGACCATAATGAAAATGTTGAGTGGCTCTTATATGCATTATTGTTGATTTAACAAAGAGCCCATATTACCTTGTCTTCTTCCTTGTATTAAATGCTTGCAGATTCCAGCTTAGTCCAATGCACGTGCACTATTATTATTATCCACACCGTTCGGTCGTGCGAGTGAAAGGCAATAATGACGATATATGATGGACTGATTGAGATGAGAGAAGCTGGTATGAACTCGGCCTATCTTGTTTTTGTAAATATGATTAGTTCATCGTTCCTGATTCAGCCTATTATGAATGAAACATGTTTGCAATGACAATTAGAGATTATAGTTGCTCATGCCATGCTTAATTAGCTAGGAGTTTATAATGGTTTACCTTGCATGCCAACATGCTATTAAAATGGTTGTGATGTGGTATTATAGGGTGGTATCCTCCTTTGAATGATTCAAGTGGCTCGACTTGGCACATGTTCACACATGTAGTTGAAACAAAATCAACATAGCCTCCACGATATTTATGTTCATGGTGAATTATATCCTACTCATGCTTGCACTCAGTGTTGATTAATTTTAATGCATGTTCATGACTGTTGTCGCTCTCTAGTTGGTCGCTTCCCAGTCTTTTTTCTAGCCTTCACTTGTACTAAGCGGGAATACTGCTTGTGCATCCACTTCCATAAACCCCAAAGTTATTCCATATGAGTCCACCATACCTTCCTATATGCGGTATCTACCTGCGGTTCCAAGTAAATTTGTATGTGCCAAACTCTAAACCTTCAAATAAAATTCTGTTTTGTATGCCCGAATGGATCATGTATCAACTAGGGTTGTCTGTATCTTCCATGCTAGGTGGGTTATTCTCAAGAGGAGTGGACTCCACTCCTCACTCACGAGAAAATGGCTGGTCACCGGGATGCCCAGTTGATAACCCACAAGTATAGGGGATCGCAACAGTTTTCGAGGGTAGAGTATTCAACCCAAATTTATTGATTCAACACAAGGGGAGCCAAAGAATATTCTCAAGTATTAGCAGTTGAGTTGTCAATTCAACCACACCTGGATAACTTAATATCTGCAACAAAGTATTTAGTAGCAAAGTAGTATGGAAGTAACAGTAACGGTAGCAAAAGTAATATTTTTGGGTTTTGTAGTGATTGCAACAGTAGCAACGAAAAAGTAAATAAGCGAAGAACAATATGTGAAAAGCTCATTGGCATTGGATCGGTGATGGAGAATTATGCCGGATGCGGTTCATCATGTAACAATCAAAACATAGGGTGACACAGAACTAGCTCCAATTCATCAATGTAATGTAGGCATGTATTCCGAATATAGTCATACGTGCTTATGGAAAAGAACTTGCATGACATCTTTTGTCGTACCCTCCCGTGGTAGCGGGGTCCTAGCGGAAACTAAGGGATATTAAGGCCTCCTTTTAATAGAGTACCGGACCAAAGCATTAACACATAGTGAATACATGAACTCCTCAAACTACGGTCATCACCGGGAGTGGTCCCGATTATTGTCACTTCGGGGTTGCCGGATCATAACACATAGTAGGTGACTATAGACTTGCAAGATAGGATCAAGAACTCACATATATTCATGAAAACATAATAGGTTCAGATCTGAAATCATGGCACTCGGGCCCTAGTGACAAGCATTAAGCATAGCAAAGTCATAGCAACATCAATCTCAGAACATAGTGGATAATAGGGATCAAACCCTAACAAATCTAACTCGATTACATGATAAATCTCATCCAACCCATCACCGTCCAGCAAGCCTACGACGGAATTACTCACGCACGGCGGTGAGCATTATGAAATTGGTGATGGAGGATGGTTGATGATGATGACGGCGACGGATTCCCCTCTCCGGAGCCCCGAACGGACTCCAGATCAGCCCTCCCGAGAGAGTTTAGGGCTTGGCGGCGGCTCCGTATCGTAAAACGTGATGAATCTTTCTCTCTGATTTTTTCTCCCCGAACGTGAATATATAGAGTTGGAGTTGAGGTCGGTGGAGCTCCAAGGGGCCCACGAGGCAGGGGGCGCGCCCCCACCCTCGTGGAAAGGGTGTGGGCCCCCTGGCCTTGATTCTTTCGCCAGTATTTTTTATATTTTCCAAAAATAATCTCCGTTGATTTTCAGGTCATTCTGAGAACTTTTGTTTCTGCACAAAAATAACACCATGGCAAGTCTGCTGAAAACAGCGTCAGTCCGGGTTAGTTCCATTCAAATCATGCAAGTTAGAGTCCAAAACAAGGGCAAAAGTGTTTGGAAAAGTAGATACGACGGAGACGTATGAACTCCCCCAAGCTTAAACCTTTGCTTGTCCTCAAGCAATTCAGTTGATAAACTGAAAGTGATAAATAAAATCTTTTACAAACTCTGTTTGCTCTTGTTGTTGTAAATATGTAAAGCCAGCATTCAAATTTTCAGCAAAGATTATGAACTAACCATATTCACAATAACTCTTAGGTCTCATATTACTCATATCAATGGCATAATCAACTAGCGAGCAATAATAATAAATCTCGGATGACAACACTTTCTCAAAACAATCATAATATGATATAACAAGATGGTATCTCGCTAGCCCTTTCTGAGACCGCAAAACATAAATGCAGAGCACCTTTAAAGATCAAGGACTGACTAGACATTGTAATTCATGGTAAAAGAGATCCAGTCATAGTCATACCCAATATAAATTAATAGTAATGGATGCAAATGACAGCGGTGCTCTCCAGCTGGTGCTTTTTAATAAGAGGGTGATGACTCAACATAAAAGTAAATAGATAGGCCCTTCGTAGAGGGAAGCAGGGATTTGTAGAGGTGCCAGAGCTCGGTTTTAAAGCAGAGATAAATAATATTTTGAGCGGCATACTTTCATTGTCAACATAACAACCAAGAGATGGCGATATCTTCCATGCTACACACATTATAGGCAGTTCCCAAACAGAATGGTAAAGTTTATACTCCCCCTCCACCAACAAGCATCAATCCATGGCTTGCTCGAAACAACGAGTGCCTCCAACTAACGACAGTCCTGGGGGAGTTTTGTTTGCAATTTTTTTGATTTGGTTTGCATAAATCATGGGACTGGGCATCCCGGTGACCAGGCATTTTCTTGTGAGTGAGGGGCGGAGTCCACTCCTCTTGAGAATAACCCGCCTAACATGGAAGATACGGACAACCCTAGTTGATACATGAGCTATTCGAGCATACAAAACAGAATTTCATTTGAAGGTTTAGAGTTTGGCACATACAAATTTACTTGGAACGGCAGGTAGATACCGCATATAGGAAGGTATGGTGGACTCATGTGGAATAACTTTGGGGTTTAAGGGATTGGATGCACAAGCAGTATTCCCGGTTAGTACAAGTGAAGGCTAGCAAAAGACCGTGAAGCGACCAACTAGAGAGTGACAACGGTCATGAACATGCATTAAAATTAATAAACATTGAGTGCAAGCATGAGTAGGATATAATCCACCATGAACATAAATATCATGAAGGCTATGTTGATTTTTTTTCAACTACATGTGTGAACGTGTGCCAAGTCAAGTCACTTGAATCATTCAAAGGAGGATACCACCCTATCATACCACACCACTGAAGGAAATATGCCCTAGTGGCAATAATAAAGTTATTATTTATTTCCTTATATCATGATAAATGTTTATTATTCATGCTAGAATTGTATTAACCGGAAACTTAGTACATGTGTGAATACATAGACAAACATAGTGTCACTAATATGCCTCTACTTGACTAGCTCGTTAATCAAAGATGGTTGAGTTTCCTAGCCATGGACATGAGTTGTCATTTGATTAACGGGATCACATCATTAGGAGAATGATGTGATTGACTTGACCCATTCCGTTAGCTTAGCACTTGATCGTTTAGTATTCTGCTATTGCTTTCTTCATGACTTATACATGTTCCTATGACTATGAGATTATGCAACTCCCGTTTACCGGAGGAATACTTTGTGTTCTACCAAACGCCACAACGTAACTGGGTGATTATAAAGGTCTCTACAGGTGTCTCCGAAGGTACTTGTTGGGTTGGCGTATTTCGAGATTAGGATTTGTCACTCCGATTGTCGGAGAGGTATCGCTGGGCCCACTCGGTAATGCACATCACTATAAGCCTTGCAAGCATTGTAACTAATGAGTTAGTTGCGGGATGATGTATTACGGAACGAGTAAAGAGACTTGCCGGTAACGAGATTGAACTAGGTATTGAGATACCGATGATCGAATCTCGGGCAAGTAACATACCGATTACAAAGGGAACAACGTATGTTGTTATGCGGTCTGACCGATAAAGATCTTCGTAGAATATGTAGGAGCCAATATGGGCATCCAGGTTCCGCTATTGGTTATTGACCAGAGAGGTGTCTCGGTCATGTCTACATAGTTCTCGAACCTGTATGGTCCGCACGCTTAACGTTCGTTGACGATATAGTACTATGAGTTATGTATGTTGGTGACCGAATGTTGTTCGGAGTTTCGGATGAGATCACGAATATGACGAGGAACTCCGGAATGGTCCGGAAGTAAAGATTGATATGTGGATAGTAGTGTTTGATCTCCGGAAGGGTTCCGGAATCTATCGGAAGGGGTTCCGGATGTTTCCCGAAATGTTTGGGCACGAGAACACTTTATCTGGGCCAAAGGGGAAAGCCCACAAGGTTTTTGGAAAGTGGAAAAGGAAGTTTTGCGGAGTCCAGGGGCCAGACGCCAGGGTTCCCGGCGTCTGGGTCCAGACGCCGGGAACCCTGGCGTCTGGCCCTGGAGTTCGAGAAGGACTCTTGCTTTTCGGGTGAAACCGACTTTGTGGAGGCTTTTACTCCAAGTTTCGACCCCAAGGCTCAACATATAAATAGAGGGGTAGGGCTAGCACCCAAGACACATCAAGAAACACCAAGCTGTGTGCCGGCAACCCCGTCCCCTCTATTTTATCCTCCGTCATGGTTTTCGTAGTGCTTAGGCAAAGCCCTGCGGAGATTGTTCTTCACCAACACCGTCACCACGCCGTCATGCTGCCGGAACTCATCTACTACTTCGCCCCTCTTGCTGGATCAAGAAGGCGAGGACGTCATCGAGCTGAACGTGTGCTGAACGCGGAGGTGCCGTATGTTCGGTACTTGATCGGGACGGATCGTGAAGGTGTACGACTACATCAAGCGCGTTGATAACGCTTCCGCTTACGGTCTACGAGGGTACGTAGACAACACTCTCCCCTCTCGTTGCTATGCATCACCATGATCTTGCGTGTGCGTAGGATTTTTTTTTGAAATTACTACGTTCCCCAACAATCACAACCATTTTAATAGCATGTTGGCACGCAAGGTAAACCATTATAAACTCCTAGCTAATTAAGCATGGCATAAGCAACTATAATATCTAATTGTCATTGCAAACATGTTTATTCATAATAGGCTGAATCAGGAATGATGAACTAATCATATTTACAAAAACAAGAGAGGTCGAGTTCGTACCAGCTTCTCTCATCTCAATCAGTCCATCATATATCATCATTATTGCCTTTCACTTGCACGACCGAACAATGTGAATAATAATAATAGTGCACGTGCATTGGACTAAGCTGGAATCTGCGAGCATTCAATAAACAGGAGAAGACAAGGCAATATGGGCTCTTGGTTAAATCAACAATAATGCATATAAGAGCCACTTCAACATTTTCATCATGGTCTTCTCCTATCGACCCCCAAAGAAAAGAAATAAAACTATTTACACGGGAAAGCTCCCAACAAGCAGAAGAAGAATAGGAAATATTTTTGGGTTTTCGTTTTAATTATTACTACTACAGCAAGAAAAGTAAACTAGCTGAAGCTACAACTAATTTTTTTAGTTTTCTTAAGGTTTATCAATCACACAAGAAGAAAGCAAAAAAAAGGAAAAATAAACTAGCATGGATATTACAGTGAAAGAGTATGAGCACCGACATCTAGCAATGAGTGTGTGAACATAAATGTAATGTCGGTGGGAAATACACTCCCCCAAGCTTAGGCTTTTGGCCTAAGTTGGTCTATTGCCACGGCTGGCCTGGCAGATATCCAAAGTTGTAGTTGGGGTCGTACTGAGATGCAACAGTCATTGCATTGTGGGCTGCAGCTTGGAGGCGAGCTATCTCAGCCCTCCTCTTATACTCATCCGCCTCCTCTCTGGTTATAAAATATCTCCCTTCTCTCTGAAAGTCAAAGAAAGTAGAAGCAGGGAGAGCGACGTGATAGGTGCGTCGTCTGTCAAATATTAGTCGGTACTGGAGGAACTGATCGTTCCTCTCAACAAAACGATGACGAACCATAGCCTCATAATCCAAATAAACAGGAGGCAACTCAATATCATCCTCATGTATAGTTACACCAAGAAAATTAGCTAAACGGGTTGCATAAATTCCACCAAAGAAATCTCCATTAAATCTATTATTATGCAACCTACGTGCAACAATGGCTCCCAAATTATAATGTTTATCCCCTAACACAACACTCCTGAGAACACTGAGGTCAGGGACACACATGTGACATGCTTCATCCTTACCATTTATGCACCTACCTATGAAGAGAGAAAAATAATGTATAGCAGGAAAATGAATGCTCCCTATGGTAGCTTGTGCTATGTCTCTAGATTCCCCCACAGTTATACTAGCAAGAAAATCTCTAAATTCAGATTTGCGAGGTTCACTAGTACTACCCCATTGTGGAAGTTTGCAAGCAGTGGTAAAATCCTCTAAGTCCATAGTATAAGAATTTTCATAAAGATCAAACAGGACAGTTTGAGAATTGCGTGAAGATGAAAATTCAAACCTCCTCACAAAGGAACTAGTGAGATAGTGGTACTGACGACACTTATCTGCCTCGAAGCTCACAAGATCAGCGTTACGCACATATGCGTTAAATTCTTCCTTGATTCCTGCTTGATCCATGAAGTCCTCGGAAGGCCATTCACAAGCCCGCACTAGAGCGTCCCTTGGTGGTTCATCATCAGCATCGCGCATTGCAAGCCTGGGTCCTTGCTTCCTTGAAGGACCACCTTGGTACATTTTCGTAAACATATTTCTTCCTCTGAAAAATTTCTGAAAATTTTAATAACTTCAAATAAAAGTGAACCAAGCTCAACAAAATTGATAGCAACTACTCCTACAATTGCCTAGAGACTATATCATGCATTAGAACTACTTGGAACCATATAAATTTGACATGCAAGCTCAAAATCATGGTCACCTAGGCAGCACAAATTTGCAATGAATGAAGCACTAGAACAAAAACTAATTGGACCAATGGAGGAGTCACATACTAAGGAACAATCCCCCAAAGCAGTTTTGTGAGAGGTGCTTTGAGCAAGGAGATCGAAAATCGCAGCAAAATGAGCTAGAACTCGTGCTTGAGCTGGTTGGTGATTTTTTTGGGAGGAAGAAGAAGTGTGTGGGTGCAGGAATAAGTGGAGGGGAGCCACCGTGGGCCCACGAGGCAGGGGGCGCACCCTGGACCCTCGTGCCCAGGTGCTCGCTCTCCCCCTGTTGTGTTCTCAATGCCAAATATTCCAGAAAAAAATCATATTAAATTGGCAGGGCATTTGGAGAACTTTTATTTTCGGGGTATTTTTTATTGCACGGATAATTTAGAAAATAGACAGAAAAATAGTATTTTTACTTTATTTCAACTAAATAACAGAAAGTAAAAGGAGGGTACAGAAGGTTGTGCTTTCTAACTTCATCCATCTCATGCTCATCAAAAGGAATCCACTAACAAGGTTGATCAGGTCTTGTTAACAAACTCATTCCAAATCGCATGAAACCGGAGAAATTTCGAATAACACTAGGTTACCTCAACGGTGATATGCACATCCCCAATAATAAGAATATCATATTTCTTCTTGGCAGTAGGAAGAGGAAATTCAAAACCTCCAAAAATAATTGATGGAATTTTTCCAATAGAATTGATACTATGGACTTGAGGTTGTTTCCTCGGAAAGTGTACCGTATGCTCATTACCATTAACATGAAAAGTGACATTGCCTTTGTTGCAATCAATAACAGCCCTTGCAGTATTCAAAAAAGGGTCTTCCAAGAATAATAGACATACTATCGTCCTCGGGAATATCAAGAATAACAAAGTCCGTTAAAATAGTAACGTTTGCAACCACAACAGGCACATCCTCACAAATACCGACAGGTATAGTAGTTGATTTATCAGCCATTTGCAAAGATATTTCAGTAGGTCAACTTATTCAAATCAAGTCTACGATATAAAGAGAGAGACATAACACTAACACCGGCTCCAAGATCACATAAAGCAGTTCTAACATAATTTATTTTAATGGAGCATGGTATAGTAGGTACTCCTGGATCTCCAAGTTTCTTTGGTATTCCACCTTTAAAAGTATAATTAGCAAGCATGGTGGAAATTTCAGCTTCCGGTATCGTTCTTTTATTTGTAACAATATCTTTCATGTACTTAGCATAAGGATTCATTTTGAGCATATCAGTTAATCGCATACGCAAAAAGACAGGTCTAATCATTTCAGCAAAGCGCTCAAAATCCTCATCATCCTTTTTCTTGGATGGTTTAGGAGGAAAAGGCATGGGTTTCTGAACCCATGGTTCTCTTTCTTTACCGTGCTTCCTAGCAACAAAGTCTCTCTTATCATAACGTTGATTCTTTGATTATGGGTTATCAAGATCAACAGCAGGTTCAATTTCTACATCATTATCATTACTAGGTTGAGCATCGACATGAACATCATCATTAACATTATCACTAGGTTCATGTTCATTACCAGATTGTGTTTCAGCATCAGAAATAGAAATATCATTTGGATTCTCAGGTGTTTCAGCAATAGGTTCACAAGAAGCATGCAAAGTCCTATCATTCTTCTTTTCCTTCTTTTTAGAAGGACTAGGCGCATCTACATTATTTCTTTGAGAATCTTTCTCAATTCTCGGGATATTAAGGCCTCCTTTTAATAGAGTACCGGACCAAAGCATTAACACATAGTGAATACATGAGCTCCTCAAACTACGGTCATCATCGGGAGTGGTCCCGATTATTGTCACTTCGGGGTTGCCGGATCATAACACATAGTAGGTGACTATAGACTTGCAAGATAGGATCAAGAACTCACATATATTCATGAAAACATAATAGGTTCAGATCTGAAATCATGGCACTCGGGCCCTAGTGACAAGCATTAAGCATAGCAAAGTCATAGCAACATCAATCTCAGAACATAGTGGATACTAGGGATCAAACCCTAACAAATCTAACTTGATTACATGATAAATCTCATCCAACCCATCACCGTCCAGCAAGCCTACGATGGAATTACTCACGCACGGCGGTGAGCATCATGAAATTGGTGATGGAGGATGGTTGATGATGACGATGGTGACGGATTCCCCTCTCCGGAGCCCCGAACGGACTCCAGATCAGCCCTCCCGAGAGAGTTTAGGGCTTGGCGGTGGCTCCATATCGTAAAACGCGATGAATCTTTCTCTCTGATTTTTTTTCTCCCCGAACATGAATATATAGAGTTGGAGTTGAGGTCGGGGGGCCCACCAGGGGGCCCACGAGGCAGGGGGCGCCCCAGGGGGGGCAAGGGGCGCCCCCCACCCTCATGGAAAGGGTGTGGGCCCCCTGGCCTTGATTCTTTCGCCAGTATTTTTTTATATTTTCCAAAAATAATCTCCGTTGATTTTCAGGTCATTCCGAGAACTTTTCTTTCTGCACAAAAATAACACCATGGCAAGTCTGCTGAAAACAGCGTCAGTCCGGGTTAGTTCCATTCAAATCATGCAAGTTAGAGTCCAAAACAAGGGCAAAAGTGTTTGGAAAAGTAGATACGACAGAGACGTATCACCAGTCCCATGCTCAAATCAAATCAAAATAATTGCAAACAAAACTCCCCCAGGACTGTTGTTAGTTGGAGGCACCCGTTGTTTCAGGCCAGCCATGGATTGATGCTTGTTGGTGGTGGGGGAGTATAAACTTTACCATTCTGTTTGGGAACCGCCTATAATGTGTGTAGCATGGAAGATATCGAGATCTCTCGGTTGTTATGTTGACAATGAAAGTATGCCGCTCAAAATATTATTTATCTCTGTTTCAAAATCGAGCTCTGGCACCACTACAAATCTCTGCTTCCCTCCTCGAAGGGCCTATCTATTTACTTTTATGTTGAGTCATCATCCTCTTATTAAAAAGCACTAGCTGGAGAGCACCACTGTCATTTGCATCCATTACTATTAATTTATATTGAGTATGACTATGACTGGATCTCTTTTACCATGAATTACAATGTTTAGTCAGTACTTGATCTTCAGGGGTGCTCTACATTTATGTTTGGCGGTCTCAGAAAGGACTAGCGAGATACCATCTTGTTATATCATATTATGATTGTTTTGAGAAAGTGTTGTCATCCGAGATTTATTATTATTGCTCGCTAGTTGATTATGCCATAGATATGAGTAAACATGAGACCTAAGTGTTATTGTGAATATGGTTAGTTCATAATCTTTGCTGAAAACTTGAATGCTGGCTTTACATATTTACAACAACAAGAGCAAACAGAGTTTGTAAAAGTTTTTCTTTATCACTTTCAGTTTGTCAACTGAATTGCTTGAGGACAAGGAAAGGTTTAAGCTTGGGGGTGTTGATACGTCTCCATCGTATCTACTTTTCCAAACACTTTTGCCTTTGTTTTGAACTCTAACTTGCGTGATTTGAATGGAACTAACCCGGACTGACGATGTTTTCAGCAGAATTGCCATCGTGTTATTTTTGTGCAGAAATAAAAGTTCGCGGAATGACCTGAAACTTCACAGAGAATATTTTTGAAATTAATAAAAAAATACTAGCGAAAGAATCAACACCAGGGGCCCACACCCTGTCCACGAGGGTGGGGGGCGCGCCCCCCTGCCTCGTGGCCCCCCTGGAGCTCCACCGACCTCAACTCCAACTCTATATATTCACGTTCAGGGAGGAAAAAATCAGAGAGAAGGATTCATCACGTTTTACGATACGGAGCCGCCGTCAAGCCCTAATCTCTCTTGGGAGGGCTGATCTGGAGTCCGTCCGGGGCTCCGGAGAGGGGAGTCCGTCGCCATCTTCATCATCAACCTTCCTCCATCATCAATTTCATGATGCTCACCGCCGTGCGTGAGTAATTCCATCATAGGCTTGCTGGACGGTGATGGGTTGGATGAGATTTATCATGTAATCGAGATAGTTTTGTTAGGGTTTGATCCCTAGTATCCATTATGTTCTGAGATTGATGTTCTATGACTTTGCTATGCTTAATGCTTGTCACTAGGGCCCGAGTGCCATGATTTCAGATCTGAACCTATTATGTTTTCATGAATATATGTGAGTTCTTGATCCTATCTTGCAAGTCAATAGTCACCTACTATGTGTTATGATCCGGCAACCCCAAAGTGACAATAATCGTGACCACTCCCGGTGATGACCGTAGTTTGAGGAGTTCATGTATTCACTAAGTGTTAATGCTTTGGTCTAGTACTCTATTAAAAGGAGGCCTTAATATCCCTTAGTTTCCAATAGGACCCCGCTGCCACGGGAGGGTAGGACAAAAGATGTCATGCAAGTTCTTTTCCATAATCACGTATGACTATATTCGGAATACATGCCTACATTACATTGATGAACTGGAGCTAGTTCTGTGTCACCCTATGTTATAACTGTTGCATGAGGAATCACATCCGACATAATTATCCATCACTGATCCAATGCCTACGAGCTTTTCACATATTGATCTTTGCTTAGTTACTTTACCGTTGCCACTGTTACAATTACTACAAAACTGCTACTGTTACTTTTGCCACCGTTACCGTTACTTCCATACTACTTTGCTACTAAATACTTTGCTGCAGATATTAAGTCTTTCAGGTGTGGTTGAATTGACAACTCAACTGCTAATACTTGAGAATATTCTTTGGCTCCCCTTGTGTCGAATCAATAAATTTGGTTGAATACTCTACCCTAGAAAACTGTTGCGATCCCCTATACTTGTGGGTTATCATCGTCATCGCCGCTCATGGTACAAAGTCGAGACAAGGTTTCCCCAGCTTCCTTATGCCCTCCCCTACACATCAACCATCAGGACCGAAGATGACTAGCCCAACAACCGCCACCACCTCAAACCAGACCTATATGAATGAGCATGGGCAGCACCGCAGCCATCCGCGTCATGCGGAGGACACGCGCCAGCACCAAACGCATACCAGCGAGCTAGCTCCAGCCACTCTAGACCAAATCCATGCCCGCTAGTCATGGTCGTAGCTGCAACCTCCCCACCACTCGCACCACCCAGCCGAGCATGGTCGAGAAGATCTGAAAAGCGCGCTTGTCCCTAAGATCCACTGCGCCCTTGCGCCATGGACAGCTCTAGAGCGTGCAGCAAAATCAGCATGGAGCAGCGCCTCCAAGTCAGACCACCGCGCCGGCCAAGCAGCCACAGAAGTCGCAGCCATCGTGAAGAGGTTCGGGCCTGTCGCCCAAGCTCCGTCGCGCCAATCGCAATAGCCAGAGATCCCCTCCCCTTTGAGGAATGGGGCCCGCTGCCACCGCGGCCGGAGCCGACGACAACGATGGCAGTGAAGCACTGGTGGAGAAGTCCCTGGTGGCAATTGAATAATAGTCTCTTGATGCAATACACATTCCGGTTAAGACGTAATTTGGACACATCCCCTACTTCGAGTCGTTGCAAGCACATCTTAATGGGTGTCTTCTAGAGCAAAAATTAAGATGATGGTAATCTCAATCACAAACACATGGTTGTAAGAATCAAGTCCTCGCACCCATGCCTATTTTATTATAAGTGTTCAGTAGAAAACGTGGTAACAAAATCCAGTCTAAAACTGGAATTTAATTCTTTCGTAAAAGCTTGGTAGATAGGGATGGCACCCGCCGTGTTTGGGTACGGTGGAGCTACCCCATACCCTTACCAATCCTCCTTGATCTTACCCATCACCCGTACCCTTACCTGTCAATGGGTACAATTTTCCCCATACCCATCACCCGATAGGGTAAATGGGTATCCATGGGTAAAAATACACACATGTGCACACATCAACTTGAGTAACAAATAGTCATAAACGACAACATATCATCATAATTTATAAATAGCATCACATCAAAGCAACATCATATGCTTATAAACAACAACACGTCATAAGTAGCAACACATTCTTATAAAAAGCAACACTTGTAGACAACAACACATCATGATTCGTAAACAGCAACATATTCCCATGAATAGCAGCGCTTACTCATAGACAACAACACATAAAAATAGCAACACGCTTATAAAGAACAATGCATAGTCGTTTATTTTAAGTTCACAAACTCACGACAAAGTATGGAGGTAATTTGACCATACATAAGGCCACAAATTAAGCATTGATTGCTTGTATCTGTGTTGGTATTTCCCCGAAGAGGAGAGGATGATGCAACACAACAAAGCTAAGTATTTTCCTCAGTTATGAAACCAAGGTTATCAACCCAGTAGGAGAACCAAGCAACACTATGTAAACAACATATGCACACAAATAACAAATACTTGCAACCCAACGCGTAAGAGGGGTTGCCAATCCCTCCTCGGTATTGAGATAGATTAAATTGTATGAGATTTGATAAATAGATATGGAAAAAATACAAAATAAAATAAATAAAGAAAAATTGCAGCAAGGTATTTTGGGTTTTGATATGATAGGAAATAGACCCGGGGGCCGTAGATTTCACTAGTGGCTTCTCTCGAGAAAATAGCATACTGTGGGTAAACAAATTACTGTTGGGTAATTGATAGAAGAGCAAATAATTATGACAATATCCAACGCAATGATCATGTATATAGGCATCCCGTCCAACATTAGTAGACCAACTCCTTCCTGCATCTACTACTTTACACCACACATCGACCGCTATCCAGCATGCATCTAGTGTATTAAGTTCATGTAAAAACGGAGTAATGCAATAAGAACGATGACATGATGTACACAAGATCTATTCATGTAGGAATAGACCCCATCTTTTTATCCTTAATGACAACAATACATGCGTGTCATGTCTCCTTCTGTAACTGAAATTGAGCACCGCAAGATCGAAACCATCACAAAGCACCTCTTCCCATTGCAAGAAAAATCAATCTAGTTGGCCAAACCAAACCAAAGTTTCGGAGAATAAATACGAGGCTATAAAGATCATGCATATAAGAGTTCAAAGAAGACTCAAATAATATTCATAGATAGAACTGACCATAAACTCGCAATTCATCAGATCCCAACAAACACACCGCAAAAAGTCATTACATCAAATAGATCTCCAAGAACATCTAGGAGAATATTGTATTGAAGATCAAAAAGAGAGAAGAAGCCATCTAGGTACTACCTATGGACCCGTAGGTCTGTGTTAAACTACTCACGCATCATCGGAGGGGCAAGGGTGACGATGAAGAACCCCTCCGTGATTGTTGACCCCCATCCCCCCGGCAAAGGCCTCTAGATTGGATCTCGTGGTTCTGGAACTTGCGGCGGCTGAAATTGTGTTTTGTCGAATCCCCTAGGGCTTTTGGGATTTTAGAGTATTTATAGAGCTGAGAGGCAATGGAGGGGGTGCCTAGTGGGCCCCACAGGCGCCCTCTGGTGCACTTCTTGGGCCTTCTTGGTGTCTTCTGGGCAGAAAAAATCTCCAAAAAGTTACGCTGCATGTGGACTTTGTTTGATATGGATATTCTGCAAAGTTAAAAACAAGAAAAAACAACAACTGACACTGGGCACTATGTCAATAGGTTAGTCCCAAAAAATGATATAAAGTTGCTAGTAAATGAATGTAAAACATCCAAGATTGGTAATATAGCAACATGGAACAATAAAAAACTATAGATACGTTGGAGACGTATGAAGCAGCACCATGTCTCTATGTCTCAAAGGGCCAAGTCCTAGTTGGAAACATGAATATAGTCAATGTTTAGGTTTTTCCTTGTAGAGTGCTAACCACATGACGAGATAGTGATTAGCAATAGTTAAATAAATTGCAATTTCGAACAAAGTACATTATTTGCTCACCTTTTTGTTTGTTTCTAAGACAATCTTGGGAGCACATCAAAACTTCCACCATATTAGGAGTTAGGTGGCTCCTATGCTCACTAAGTATTCTGTCACTTGTACTAAAGGTCGACTCTGAAGCAACTATTGTCACGAGAATAGCAAAAATATCTCTGGTGACCTTCCTTAATGTTAGACATCTTGTTCCAGCTACTTTCCACAAATCCAGCACACTAAATATTTCTGTGTATGGCACTAGGCCATCTGTCAAGTACATATCTAATTCACCTTGTAGTCGAGCTACTGCAGGACTTTGCTTGACAACAATGTCATTGAAGATGTTCACGATGGCTGGAGCTTTCACTAAAGAAATCGGTTCTTCACATGGTTTACATTCATCTACTTCCACTTCATACTCCTCTATGAATGAATGCAGTCTAGCAACTAATGCATCGACCAACTCCACACACTCATAAGAAGATGGCTCAGTTCCATGGAGCATGGCAAAGCAAGCCGTCAACATATGCCTCTTGTAACGAGGATCAAGAAGTGTAGCCATCCCCATTAGATCTTGAATGTCCTTCCAATACTTATTAGATTTAGTATTCATTTCCTCGGAGAGTTTTTTATAACTAGATTGCTAAAAGTGGCCCACTGTCTCGTTTTCATTCTAATCTCACATATTTTAGGGAAGTAAGCATTAGAAGTCACCTAATCAGTTCTCGAGAACAACTTAGTTATCTCATAGAATAATCCAATCTCCCATTCTTTGGCACTAGGTAAATGCTCATATTGTTTCTCAACTTGATTTGCATGTTCGAAAACAAATCTGTATGGTAAAGCTGCTTCTAGCATCATGAAAGTGGAGTTCCACCCAGCTTTGCAATCAAGAATCAACTTTCTTGTCATTTTAACTTTTTTAAACTTAACCATCTCCTCAAACTTACCTAAAGTTCATTAGGCCAATCTCGAGGGAAGGGACGTGGCGTCTATATATTGAATCCCACTGTTGTTGTGTCTTAGCAACGTAGGCAAGAATACTAGCAACATCTGCAAAAATTTAATCAGAAATGAGACATTGAGTTGTATGGAGTAATATGCAACAAGAAATTTAAAGATGATGCGCCAGTGATGCTTTTGTCCCGTAGCGAGAATATGGCCCCAAACTATGGGAAGCATGGTGGACAAATTGTCGATGCTATCCTATGAGCCGACATCCTAACCTCGGTCCTAGTATTTAGTGTGATGACAAACTCCATGGCTAGATACCAGATATGTCCATCTGGTATTTCCGTGGGGTTGAACCTGACGTGAGTGAAGTCATATGTCATGTCGGTTTGTAACATGGTGTTGAAGCGAAATACGTATGCGATCGCGTTTCTTTTTTGTTCACTAACTAATATAATTTTTATGAATCATAACTATAATCAAAGAACAAAACTGTTTATTAAATGTGTATATTAAAAAACGTGTTGTGACTAGTGATGAGTAATGCCTTACATCCTGATCTTGTAGTATACACTCAAGGTAAACATTACACATTGAATTCTCCATCATTTGGGCCTTCCACAAGACCCTAGCATGAATGGTCCAACAATTCTGATAGATATGCTGACGCTCTGAAAAGTCAAGTTCCTCTGCATAGAATAGAATGAATGGATGAGATAAGTAATTGAGCGGTGATGGCAAACTGCTGTACAGGCTGATTCATCTATCTTGTCTGTTCATCGAAAGGATCAGCCTGTACAGCAGTTTGCCATCACCGCTCAATTATTTATCTCATCCATTCATTCTATTCTATGCAGAGAAACTTGACTTTTCATATCGTCCAGATGGAGCATATCTATCAGAATTGTTGGACCATTCATGCTAGGGTCTTGTGGAAGGCCCAAATGATGGAGAATTCAATGTGTAATGTTTACCTTCAGTGTATACTACAGGATCAGGATGTAAGGCATTACTCATCACTAGTCACAACACGTTTTTTAATATACATATTTAATAAACAATTTTGTTCTTTGATTATAGTTATGATTCATAAAAAATATATTAGTTAGTGAACAAAAAAAAGCGATCGTGTATGTATTTTGCTTCAACACCATGCTACAAACCGGCATGACATATGACTTCACTCACGTCAGGTTCAACCCCACGGAAATACCAGATGGACATATCTGGTATCTAACCATGGAGTTTGTCATCACACTAAATGCTAGGACCGAGGTTAGGATGTCAGCTCATAGGATAGCATCGACAATTTGTCCACCATGCTTCCCATAGTATGGGGCCATATTCTCACTACGGGACAAAAACATCACTGGCGCATCATCTTTAACTTTCTTCTTGCATATTACTTCATACAACTCAATTTCTCATTCTGATTAAATTTTTGTAGATGTTGTTGGTATTGTTGCCTACGTTGCTAAGATACAACATCAGTGGGATTCAATATATAGACGCCACGTCCCTTTCCTCGAGATTGGACTAATGAACTTTCGGTAAGTTTGAGGAGATGGCTAAGTTTAAAAATGTTAAAATGACAAGAAAGTTGATTCTTGATTGCAAAGCTAGGTGGAACTCCACTTTCATGATTCTAGAAGCAGCTTTACCATACAGAGTTGTTTTCGAACATGCAAATCAAGTTGAGAAACAACATGAGCATTTACCTAGTGTCAAAGAATGGGAGATTGGATTATTCTATGAGATAACTAAGTTGTTCTCGAGAACTGATTAGGTGACTTCTAATGCTTACTTCCCTAAAATATGTGAGATTAGAATGAAAACGAGACAGTGGGCCACTTCTAGCAATCCAGTTATAAAAAAACTCTCCGAGGAAATGACTACTAAATCTAATAAGTATTGGAAGGACATTCAAGATCTAATGGGGATGGCTACACTTCTTGATCCTCGTTAGAAGAGGCATTTGTTGACAGCTTGCTTTGCCATGCATTGGTAAGATACAACATCAGTGGGATTCAATATATAGACGCCACATCCTTTTTCTCGAGATTGGCCTCATGAACTTTCGAGAAGCGCCATTTAGAATTTGAGATTTTCATATGCTTCTTTTAATTTTATTTTCATATGTTTCTCTACTCCTAGTTGGGGAGTCGACAGGTGGTATCGTCGCTTCGTACCCCCACCCCTCGTTCCGTTGATTAATGCATTTTTTCTCCATTTTTTCATTAAGTAAGGCGTAGGATGGGATTCACAGCCCGTTCCCAATCTGAACTTGCCAAACCACTATTGTAGCATACGAATTAACTGCAATATCTTAATTTTCTTTTCATGGGTTTGGCCATAGTTAGAAACCGAGCATTATGCGTGGATTAGTTCAATGCAGCGTAACAATAGGGCTATTGGCTGCGAATAGGAAACAAGAAACCAATTTGTTTCGGATCTGAAGGGATACTATGGAAACCTATTTTAGGCAATTGGCAATCATCAGGTAAATTTTATGGCAAATGGCAGTCGTATACACAATATATGGCAATAGGCAATGTGCAGCTAATCCTCTACCAAAGCTCTCACATGACACGATTTGGCAACAACCACCATTATCGACCACAAAAGCAGGCCGCTGTACTGCCTTCGTAGGATGTGCATGCACTCCAACATCACAAGGCAACACACCCCTGCCCAAGGTATGTCGCATTGGAGAAGAGGGCCTGAGGAGCCATGCCGCAGCTCGCTGGGATGTGTCTACCTGCCGCCCTTTGGACCCCGCAGGCGTGGCCAATCAACCGCAACAGACCAAGGTAGTCACCAAAACGAACCCGGCGTCCACGTCTTCGCCGGATCATGGGCACACCGGGATCTGGCATCGTCTGCTTCCCATCCCCACCATATTGGAAGCCATCCGTGGTGCACCATCGTCTCAGGTACTCCCACGCTGCATGGAATCCTTGCCGTCGAACACGTCTTAGAGGAACCACGCCAGCAGCGACGCCACGAGAACGACGCCATCCGCAGATCCTTCCGAGGAATTCGGTTGGGATAAGTCATTGTCACCCAGCATCGCGATGGTGGAGGATGTTGTTGGACACGCACTTGGCCCTTTAATTTAGTAGCATGCTTGTGGAACTTTGTGAAAACTTGAGTATTACGAGTATACTAGTTTTGTAGGTAATATTTTTCCAACAGTCTAACAGTCTCTGAAGACCATCAGGAACCTTAATGTAGAGAATGAAAATTGTAAGATCAATATCTTACCTATTTTGATATTCTTTGAGAAACATCCTTAAAGAATAGCAGATATACTTATTGTTAGTTCTTCGTTGACATCTATTGTTCTTAATGAACCTTAATGTTAACAATATGTCGTACCATAGGATCAATGAAATAAGGTTTGGTTGTCCAGTTAATGCTACTAATGTTGGCTCTACAAAAGGAGTGTGGCGTTTCTGCTCCCGAGCTCATCTGCACCCTCCCCCCCCCCCCCCCCCCCCCCCCGACGAAAAAAATCAAAAAAAAAAATACTAACAAATTTTCAAAAAATTCCAATTTTGTGTGTGTGTGTGGTAGATAAGTTTATGCGTGAGGTGCGCTCCAAGTTTAAACTCATTTTCTACATCTGAGCAACTCTCAGAAAAAAAGACAAATTCAGTGTCTGTAAAAAAGTTTACTGTTCACACACTGTTCTGACCCGATTTGTTTTTTTTTTTTTGCTGAGAGCTGCTCAGATGTCCAAATGAGTTGAAATGTGGAGCGAACCTCACGCATAAAATTGTCTATCACACAAAAAAATTGGATTTTTTTTTGATTTTTTTAGTATTTGTTTTGATTTTTTTCTGACCGGGTGCAGACGAGCCTAGGCACCGAATTGGGTTTTCGCTACAAAAGTATCTCTTCTACATGATAACTTCTTAATTATGGATCCCGTCATTTCGTGAAAGTCAGTATCTCGATAGCAAGCAGGAAGATAGCCAACAGTGTAGGGTTTACGAATAAAAAAGGCTACTCATTAGGGTCTCTTTTCATATGCGGCTATGTGAAAACCCACTTACTCTTCCCTGAAACAGCCTACCTACCTTTTGCTTTTTCAGATAAGTAAATAAGCGGACCTTCTTTCCGGAGATAAACTTTCTATTGGACGGGTCTTGATCACCAAGTTCTAAGGTCAATTCTCTAATTAGAACAGACTCTGTCCACAAGGGCCATCAAGCCAACTATATGGAAGGACCCACTCCCACATTGGACGATCCATTGCTTTTGGAATCAAATTATTGGGTTGGTACTAATATTCCGAATTTGTTTGTAAATAAATGTGAGGAGTGGGAGAGGATCTGCATTTATAAAATTTACTTAGGTTGAGGTTCAATTTTCAAGATCCTTTTATTATTTGTTCTTTTTTGTTGTGATAATTTACTAATTATAATATATTTTTATTTCTTCTGGATATAGTCTACTATTTTTGGATTCACGGGAATAAGATAGAAGAGCTAACAGTCGTTGTTTTACACCAGTACAATTGCTCTTGAGAGGTGGAACACTTGTAAAGTGGGTGCATTAAAGAGCAAATCAAGTGGCTGAGGCCCTCGTGGCTATGTTAGATGTTGGAACAACAATTATATGGGATGAATGGAGTGATCTTAAAGGAGAAACTACAATATTTTTTCTATAAAAGAATTCATCAATTGTTGATGAAAATGTTAAAATTTGGATGTTGTAGGTCCACGATATTAAGTTTGTGTATGAGCCAAGTACTATTGGGTGGATCATTCTTCTTATGTAGGCGACCCTGAAATGGAGAATGCAGGCATGTCTCGGTTTACTTTCATCATCACCTAATCTCCAAGAAAGTTTGGTGATGGAAGCCATCAAATTTTGTACAATGTGTGGAGATCATTGTTGTTACTCTCAAAAGTTCCATTGAATATATCTATGTTATTTATTCCTTTGTTTTATTCATTTTATTACATTGTTTCTCTTTAATGCTCCAGCTTCTAAGATATACTATAGCCAACGAATGTTAACACCGAGCAAAAATTAAGTTGTACCAAATTGAATTTTGAGTCCCGAGAGGGAGAGGGGGGAGAGTCAGTGCATGTGTGTGTGTGAGAGAGAGAGGGGGGGGTGCGAGAGAAGGGGAGGTAGAGAGAGTGTGGGAGCGAGAGACTGGTATCAATTGTATTCATAGGTGCAATAGGAAAAGTAAATTAAAAGGCCCGTGGCAATGCACAGGCCTTCTACTATACAGCAGCACATAGTAGTTGTACCTCATGATAACGCTTTGAAGCCTCCAAGAATCATCAATGAAATGAGCTGTAATAGCCATATAGCCCTTCTTTTGGTGGTCAGCAGTCCACATATCTATAGTGATAGCAACCCTAGACTGGTTCATAGTCATGTAATCAATTGCCTTCTTTCTTTCTTGCTTGTAATTTTCCACAATATCTTGCCTAAAAGACAAAACAAGAGGATACCATATGTTACCTCCTCATTGGATAGAACAAGGTAAATAGAAATAAATCAAATAAAATCATAGCAAGGTATACCTAATAGTATTTCTGGTATGTACCTTGAATAGTGGCTGAAGTGCACTAACAAACTTCCTAAAACCAGCATGATACACTATAGACAGTGGATACTCATGCAACACCAACATGTTACCAAGCTCTCTTCTAGCAACCTCTTGATCAAAAGTATAGGTCTCTAAAGAAGTGTTACCATCCTCCTTAGCATTCATCCTCAATGATGGCTGACACAATATTTTGTCTCCCTTGGTCTTCAACATCTTGAGAGTGCAAATCTTTAGATGTTCAGCAAGATGCTTCGTGGCTGCTCTGGGCCTGAAGCAAGTTCCTTGTGACAATAGTTACACCTTGCGTTCCATTGTCCATTGATCCTAATCTTTTTCATTTCCAACCAAACTTTAGAAGTTAGCCTCCGTTTGCCTGCTTCATTGACCTCTTCCAGCTCCTCCTCCTGTCTATCTTCATCATCGGAAAGAATAACATGATCTCCATCTTCATCCATTGGGGCAGATGTATCATTGGCATATTCACAAGGAACTTGTACTTGGCTGCTAGATCTTGTGTCACTGCAAAACGATCAGAAATAACAAAATAGACATCAAATTCATAATAGTCTGTTGAATGTAATACTTGATTCTTAATGAGCACTGAAATTACGATGGTCATATATACATCATACACTACGTACTGGAATCTCCTATACTTATATAAGATCTATATGTAGGAAAATTGTATGCATCACATCAACTATGAAAAATGTATATACATCATACACTACGTATTGGAATCTCCTACATATCATCTAAAATCTATATACAAAAAAAATTGTATACATCACAACAACTATATGCTGTATACATCATGTATAAGAAGAAATCGATGCTTGTAGTTATATACACGGATGCATCACACATCATGCATATAAAAACTACAAGATCAATGCTCATATTCATAAAATCATACACAAAACTGAAACTCACCAAGCCAAAATAGCCTTGGTCTTGTTCTTGTTTTTTTTTGGCAGCAGAGGATCGACTAAGCGGGCTAGGGCTAGGCGCCCGGCTTGACGTAGTTGTGTTGCGACGGTGCTGTGCCTTGGATGCCGAAGCAGGAATTGGAGGACCTTTACGTCTGCCGTGAACTTGGCCCTTTCATGGCAGACAGAGATGGACGGCACCATCCAACGACGGGATCGGGGTGGTCGTGCCATGATGCTGGCCGTGGTGGTCGCCGCCCTCTGACTCAGTCCCCATGAGCGTGAGCTGCATCTGCTTCTCCCGGTCGCCGTCCTCGCGCAAGCAGCTGGATGCGCTGGCGACGGCGAGGCAGTGAGCAGCTGGAGGCGCTGGCGGCGGCGACTAGCGAGGGCCGACGGGCCGAGGAGGCGAGGAGACGAGATGAGACGAGGAGGTGAGGAGGATATCAATCTCCATGTATCTGAATATGGGACGTGATCACGTATTCATTATTCACCATGACCCAATGATGTTAATCTCGGAGAGAAAGAGAGATATATGGGATTGGTTCTGTCATTCCATGTACGTACCTTTTGCCTACGTGGGCTATTCATGTAGTCATGTATCTCGTGGGCAGTGGGCTACGGGATTAGACTGATTTTTGGGAAGTTAATTAGACAAATGAATATTGAAGGCCCACTCAATAAATTTTAAGTGGGTATATGGGTACACGGGTATGAGTTATGCTATCCTTATCCACTCTACCCGATGGGTATAATATTTTTCTATTTATATACCATAGGTAATCTCCCATACTATTGCCCTAATAGGGTTTTTACCCGCCAGGTACGCGGGTAATGGGTACTCATTGCCACCCCTATCAATGGTAGAAAACCTTGTCACAAGTGCATGTCCTCTGGTGAGTTTGATAACTCGGGGTCACGCCTCGAGGAAAGAGGTAGGGAATCTTTTTGCTACCGTTGCCAGATCACTAAAGGGACTTATCATTCCACCGCTCACACCAAGCTATTGCCGAAGAGACCCCTACCCTCCCGCTTTGGATCATGGCGCCCAAGCCTGCCTGTGGACAAAGGCGACCGCGAGTGTCACCAGCAAGAACAAGTGTACAAGATAAGGAGGCAACTGTGACCGTCCGTATCAGATCTGAGAAAACTTTGAACCAAGTTCTGAAAATTTCCACTAATGATAGAAAACCTTGTCACAAGTGCACGTCCTCTGGTCGGTTCCATAACTTTGAACCTGGGATCCACTGTGACGTCCTCAAGGGGAAGATAATGCAATGCGTCACCACAATCGAGGCCGGGTACGGTCAAGAGGGTTTTCACCCTTCACCCTAGCTCAACGAGAGGAACCATAGCAGCGCCCCCAGGAGGGATGCAACACCCATGCATGAGCATCACTGCTGCTGGTGCTGGAGCACAAGGCTTTCGCCCAGAACCTCTCACCTGTGTCACACTGAGGAACCCCAAGAACCAATCCACCCCAAGGGAAGACAAGCCGCCAAGACCTCTAGAGCACGATTTGGGAACCACCACTTCCAAGACACCGTTGACACCAGCATTACAGAGCGCTACATCCTATAAACGCCCACAGGACCAAAAGATGCAACCATCACCACTGCAAAAGACGCATGCTGAAAATCCAATATGACAGACCGCCACCTGGGCCCGCTGCCCAGGCATCCAAACCTAGCTCCTGCACATCGACTCCAAACCCCGAACACCTCACTCACAGCAGCAAGACACAAAGATACCTCCTTTCCAGTCCCACGACATACAATGGACGAAAGCGCACACCACGCCTGTGTCGCCACCACTTGCGGTGCCAACCAGTGAACCCAAATCGGTCAACGGAGACCAGATCTGACCGAGAGCAACCCTCAGCATCTTCTTCCACCATGCAACGACGAGCACGCGTGACACCTCGGCGGCATTCCTACCACCGCACGAGGAGAAGGAGACGGCCGCCACCCCCTGGCCATGACCATGACCTCCCATGAAGATGAGCCCTCGCAGGGTAGGGGGTCCAAAATGGTGCACCACCAGGATCCACTGGCCGATGCAAACGCAGCCGGGGCCTCCGCCCGCTGGGACGGCCGGATTTGGAGCGCAGACAGCCGGATCCACGCAACACATTGAGGGAGAAGGAGCCGGAGATTGAAAGAGGAGATGAACAACTTACAATTCTGGCAATCAAGAAAAGTACTCATACAAGATGTAATAGTAGCTTCAAGGAAGAACACTAATATATGGAAAAGTGTTGTTTTAAGCCGGCTGATAACACGCACGCATAAGCCGTCTCCACAGCCTACCACGTGTCCACGTGAGCGGGCCTACTACCGCGTCTGCTCGCGCCTGCAGGGAGACGGGCACTGGTTCAGGGATCGCACTCCCACGCGCCTCTTACATTTTGTATCTACATGCGTCCGACTTGTTTTTTTCCCTGAAGTCACACTTGTTTATCCTTTATGTAGTAGTACAGTACTAGTAGTACTAGTACTAGTAATAATAGCTAGTACTAGGTCATGTGCTCAACCAACACACTGCCGCTCGCCGGAATGGCAGCGCCCGTCGACGAACTCGGTGCTGCGACACAGAAACTCGCCCATGTCCACAGTGTTGCGGTGCAACCTTGAAGGGCGGTGCTGCTGGTGCTGCAAGTCGCCGGCGGCGGAGCTGCAATGGAGCTCTCCGGGTCATCGGAGCTCTGTCGGGGCTGCAATGAAGCGCCGCCGGAGCTGCAATGAGGCGAGCCGGAGCTGCAATGAAGCGAGCTGGAGCTGCAGTAAAGCACCGTTGGGGTCGTTGAAGCTTTCTCGGGGTTGCATTGAAGCACCGCCGGAGATGCATTGGAGCATCGTCGGGGTTACAATGAAGCACCGTCGGGCGCCGCCAGTGCTCCGCGCGGCGTGGTGCTGCCATGGGAGCAGCTGCGTTGAAGCTTATTTTGCTGCAGATGTTACAGGGTGCAGGATGGAAGAACAGAGAGAAAGGAAACGACTTCGTTTGCGGCGATCGAACGGCCACCCTCGGTCAGATCGGACGGCAGGCTAGGCGGATGATTTCTCTAGGAAATCATCCGGCTTATCTGTAGCATGCCGCAATGCTGCAAACCCTTGTTGCGGAGGTGTATCGTGCCACTCGCGGATGATGTTGAGGACACCAGCAAATTAAAGTGCTTCGCAACATGCTTCGTGTGTGCGAAGGAGTGACAGAGCGCCGACCACAACTTTCGTCATTCATGCTTTGTTATGAAGGGTTGCTGGAGCTGCAATGGAGCTTCGCGGAGTGTCGCATGTGATGTATTGAAGCACTGCCGAGGTCGCCGGGGCTGCAATGGCGGGTCGCCGGGGTCGTTTAAACTTCACCGTCGATGCAATGGAGCGCCGCCGGGTTATTGCCGCGCTGCCGGGGCTGCAATGGAGCTTCGCCGGTGCGGCATGCCGGATGAGGTATGAGGTCGTCGGGTCACCGGTGCTACGATGTCGAAGCGGCCGATGATGCAATGAAGCCTCGTCGCCGGGCACCAATGCTATAATGAAGTCTTCGTCGCCGGCCACCGGCCACCGACGCTGCAATTAAGCTAGTCGTCGCCGGCGCTAGTTTTTGAAGCAGCTCTTGTCGCTACAGCGGGCAGCTATCATGTCACTTCC
Source organism: Aegilops tauschii subsp. strangulata (assembly GCF_002575655.3). NCBI lineage: Eukaryota > Viridiplantae > Streptophyta > Magnoliopsida > Poales > Poaceae > Aegilops > Aegilops tauschii. Next base: position 54,635,158 of record NC_053039.3, read on the forward strand.
TAGTTCCAAGGTTGCATGTTGCTGCATGGCACTACAAGCCGGAGACGCTAGTACGATGAGCACTATTAGGTGAGCATGAAACTATGAGAATGCAAACGCGAAGGGCTCTGAGGCCTGAAAGCAAAAGAACGGAGATTTTTTAATCTAACGGTCATGGTTATATTAAACGAGCGGCTGGGAAGGCGGCTTATCCCTGTGCGGGATAAGTCGGATGATTTGTAGCACTGCCCCTAATATATTACTCCCTCTGTCTTATAATATAAGATCGTTTTTTAACACTAAAAAATGGTCTTATATTATGGAGATGCAAGCAAGCCATGCCATCCTAGACTAGACTCTTCGCGTTGGGAGTAGATCACGGTGTACATAGTCTTGGCCAGGCTTTGCACGGCAGTGTAGGAAAGACTGCCTCGACGTGCAATAATCATCAGCGCACTCCCGATCAGATCCCACGGGTATGACCATCCTCATCTCCACCACGAACTCCAACTCCCCCGATCGCAGCTCCGACGCCAAGCGGCGGCGCAACGTGTCGGTCAGCAGCACGTCCGTGTGAGACAGCTTGACATTCACGTCCGTCGATGACTGCTTGCCGACGCAGAAGTCCGGCACATCCGCCCATCCGACAACCATGTCGCCGTAGAACACGGTGACCGTGATCTCCTCCTTGCAGGTCCTGTCGACGCCCTTGTTGTCGACACGCAGCTCGAGGTTGAAGTCGGGGCGGATCACCGGGCTGCGCGCTGGGTCGAGGCCGTGCACCTCCGTCAGTCTGACGGAATAACTGGGATCAAGGTGAATGCTTGAGTCCCACTTTTGAAGCCCTAGTATCAGACCGCCGACGCATAGTGTGAGGATGATAGCAAGGATCGCAGCTCGTAGCGTAGGCTTGGGCTCGGGCTCCTCGCTGCCTGCTGCAGTGGCCATGACGGCGCCGCCGCGAGTCACAACTTACAAGATGTGCCGTAAGAATTTAGTCTAGCTAGGCAAACAGTTGTGTAGCAAAACAAGGCAAGGGCCAAATATAAAAGCCGTAAGAATCCTTTGAGTTCGACAAGAATTCGGCTCAGAACGTAAGAATCCAAGTCGGTTTTTACATGGAGTTTGAGAAGGAAGTCGGTTCGCACACGTTACATGGAGTTTGAGAGGAAGTCGGTTCAGCTCAGAAACGTAATAAGAATCCAAATATAAGTCGGTTTTTACATGGAGTCTGAGAGGAAGTCGGTTCACACACGTTGCATTGGGTATCTCGTGAGGTCCTACAAATACATATGCGCCGTTAGTCCAACCGTCTGCCTATAAACCACAAAACAAACCAGGGGTTCCTTCCTGATGAAGGTCCTTGGCCTAGACATGGATCCCGAAGCTGCTGGTTTGTGATAGACCCACTTGAATCGTTTAGGCTAGATATTCCGGTACACCTACCTTGTGCAGCAGTAGATGAACTCGAGCTGGAGGCCATCGTGGTGCTGGGGCGCACGGCGATGGCGGAGAGTGGGCAAGGTGGAGGTGGCGGCGATGTGTAGGCAGTGGCGGCGGCGGAGCTTCCCGTCACTGTCAGCGCTAGACCTAGATCGGGTCGGGGTTTTCAGTAGGGAGACGGGCAACGCGGTGAACCTCGTACTGCGTGCCGCCGGCCCCCACCTCTTTATGTAGTGCTGCGTGACAGGGGCCCGTCAACCATATTGCGGTTGGGCGCCCCCGATCAGGGCGCGGATCAGGGGCCCGGTGGGCCGTTGGGCCCACACGAAAAGAGATCAACCTAACATTCTTCCCCTTGATCTCAACTTTTACTTTTAACCTTATACTTTCTAGTTTATTTGTTTCATCGCATATTGGTACATAGAGCATGTTTCATCGTCACAGCTTAATTGCCGTTAGAATCATACAGCTACAACATACGTTATGTTCAGAAACAAATTCTGTTCCTTTTGGGCCTATCCAGGAATCATAAGGCTTTCCCTTAAACCCATGCCGGCTAAGTGTTCCTTGAACACATTGGGCGGTAAGCCTTTCGTTAGCGGATCCGCAAGCATATCATTTGTCCTTATATGCTCAAGACTTATAGTTTGATCCTGGATTTTATCTTTCACAACATAATACCTTATCTCTATTGTTTTGGCAGCATTACTCGACTTGTTGTTGTGAGCATAGAATACTGCGGGCTGGTTGTCACAGTACATCTTTAGTGGTTTGTGAATACAATCTACCACTTTCAAGTCGGGTACAAATTTCTTTAGCCATATCGCCTGCCCCGTGGCTTCGAAGCATGCTATGAATTCTGCATACATCGTGGATGATGCAACTATCGACTGTTTGGAGCTTTTTCACGAAATAGCTCCCCCAGCGAGGGTGAATATGTATCCTGACGTGGATTTTCTATCATCTCTGTCCCCCGCAAAATCTGCGTCTGAATACCCTTTTATCTCTAGGGAATCACTTCTCCTGTATATTAGCATGTAGTCCTTCGTGCCTTGCGCATAACGCAATGCTTTCTTTACCATCTTCCAGTGCTCTAGGCCTGGATTCTCTTGATATCTACCGAGTACCCCGGTGATAAAAGCTAAGTCAGGGCGAGTGCACACTTGTGCATACTGTAAGCTGCCAACTGCCGAAGCATATGGTACTGCTTTCATTTGATCGATCTCATACTGGTTCTTGGGACATTGAAATTTCCCAAAACTACCGCCCTTGACTATTGGAGCAGGTGTGGCTTTACTCGCATGCATATTATACTTTTTAAGAACCTTTTCTAAATATGCTTGCTGAGATAGTCCTAAGACTCCATTGTTCCTATCTCGGTGAATTTCTATGCCCAAAACATATGATGCTTCACCAAGATCTGTTATGTCAAAATTTGAGGATAAGTATTTCTTTGTTTCTTGTAGTAGACTAACATCACTACTAGCAAGCAGGATATCATCCACATACAAGACTAGGAAAATATATTTCCCACTTTTAAACATTGCATAAATGCAATTATCCTCAATATTTTCTTTAAATCCAAAACTTTTAATCGTTTGATTAAACTTTAGATACCACTGCCGAGAGGCTTGTCTTAATCCATAAATGGATTTCTTCAGGCGGCATCCCATATTTTCCTTGCCTTCCATGATAAAACCCTTGGGTTGTTTCATGTAGACCTTTTCTTTTAAATCACCATTCAGAAATGCCGTCTTAACATCCATTTGATGTAACTCTAAATCAAAATGAGCAACTAATGCCATTATGATTCTGAAGGAATCCTTACATGAGACTGGAGAAAATGTCTCATTGTAATCTATCCCTTCTCTTTGTGTAAATCCTTTTGCCACGAGTCGTGCTTTATACTTTTCTATTTTCCCTTTAGAGTCATACTTAATTTTGTAGACCCATTTACAGCCTACTGTTTTGGCTCCTTTGGGAATTTCCTCTAAGTCCCAAACATCTTTGGAACTCATCGATTTCATCTCGTCTTCCATTGCCTTCATCCACTTCGATGAATGAGGGCTTCTCATGGCTTCTTCATATGAGGTGGGATCTTTTTCCATATGAACCATTTCTGTGTTATAAACTTTAAAGTCAGTAGAAATAGCTGACTTTCTTGGTCTTGTAGACCTTCTAAGGGCCTCAGTTTCTGGCACATTTTGTGCCTCAACTTCCGGCACTTCTTCTAAATTTTGCTGTTGCACCTCCCTTTCATGCTCAACAATGGGTTCAGTCGGCTCCTGACGGACAGGTTCCGGGTCTTCCCCCATAGATGTCATGGCTGGAGTTGCAACTGGTAGTGAGAAAAATGGCTCCTGAATCATCGGATTAGGTGCATGCACCCTCTTCTCCTCAAGATCAATTTTCCGAGCTACCAAGCTCCCCCTCATCATTTCGTCCTCTAAGAAGACTGCATGTCTCGTTTCTACAAACTTTGTATATCTGTCAGGGCAGTAGAAACGTAAACCTTTTGATCTGTCTGGATAGCCAATGAAGTGGCAACTTACTGTTTTGGGATCTAACTTTGCAATGTTTGGATTAAACATTTTGGCCTCAGCAGGGCACCCCCACACCCTGAAGTGTTGTAGGGAGGGCATCCTTCCTGTCCATAGCTCGTACGGTGTTTTGGGCACCGACTTGCTTGGTACTCTGTTGAGAATGTGAATGGCGGTTTTAAGCGCCTCCATCCATAATCCCAATGGCAAGTTGGAATAACTCATCATGCTGCGCACCATATCCATAAGGGTACGGTTGCGCCTTTCAGCTACTCCATTTTGCTGAGGCTCGCCCGGCATTGAATACTGGGCTACTATGCCAGTCTCCTGCAAGAACTTTGCAAAAGGTCCAGGGACTTGGCCATATGGAGTGTGTCGACCGTAGTACTCTCCCCCACGGTCGGACCTTACTATCTTTATTCTTTTATCGTGCTGATTTTCAACTTCAGCTTTGAATATTTTAAATTTATCCAACACTTCCGATCTTTCTTTGATTGGATAAATGTAACCATAGCGAGAGTAATCATCTGTGAATGTTATGAACGAATCATATCCATCCACACTTTTCACCGGAAATGGTCCACAAATATCAGTGTGAATGATTTCTAGTGTGCCTGTGCTATGGATTGCACCTTTTTTGATTTGTTTTACGTACTTTCCTTTAATGGAATCTATGCATTGTTCTAAGTCTGGAAATTCTAACGGAGGAAGAATTTCACTTTTGACTAATCTTTCTATTCTCCCCTTCGAAATATGGCCCAAGCGACAGTGCCATAATTTCGACGAGTCAAATGTTCTTTTCCTTTTCTTTTGTTCTTTATTCGACGCAGAAACATGTTCTTTCACATTGCAAACGGAATAAACTTTTTCACGAAGTGATAACAAATAAAGCTCATCATGTAGTAAAGCATCACCCACATAAGCATTATTTAACCAAATGGCACACTTGCCATGTCTAAAATAACACTCATAATTATCTTTGTCCAAGCAAGAAACACTTATTAAGTTTCTATTACATGATGGAACAAATAAAACATCTCTAAGTAGAAGATTGAGTCCATCAGCTAACTCCAAGGAGATATCACCGACAGCTTCAACTTCTGCTTCGACTCCGTTCGCCACTTCAATGCGTCTTTCGCTTCTTAGCGTAGTCCGCGTCGAATGGAATCCCTCTTTTTGCCATGATCGTCTTTAGCCAAACAGGACCGTCTTTCTTGTAATGCCCGGTCTTCTTACAGTGGAGACAAGTGTCTTTGTCCACTGAGAAAGGCTGTTGCTGACGCTGATGCTGATAGGAAACTTTTCCTTGTGGCTTTGAAGGAGAACTTTTGTTGTTTTGATTGTAATTCTTTCTTTTGTGACCATGCACATAGTTGAGTGTACCATCATGTGAGGCTTTTAGTCTCTCCTCTTCTTGAACACACATTGCTATTGTCTTTTCTACGTCCCATGTTCCAGGTGACATATTATAGTTCACAACAAAAGCTTCAAACTCCTTCGGTAATGAAGCCATCACAAGGTGGACCAGGAGCGCTGGTTTTATCTCCAGATCCGCATCCATGGGTTTGAGCTTTGCTGCCATATTGCTCATCCTGAGGATGTGCTCTCTTATGCCATGACTACCACCGGTGTATTTTTCTGTCACCAGTTGCTCTAACACCTGGGTGGCATATATCTTTGAAGAGCCAGTGAACTAGCTCTTTATCTTTGAGAGCAACTCCCCTGCGGAAGTGCACTCTGCAATGGAGCCCGCAATGGCGCTCTCAATGGTGTTCTTTATAAAAGTCATGCATTTTTTATTTGCATTGACCCACTTTTGATTATCTATGAGGTAGGACTGCTCCAAAGGAGCATAGTCCCCTTTCTTTTTAGCCCATGCAGCATCATCGTCAGTAGCCTCTCTTACTGGCTCTGTGGGTCTGACCGGCTGTGGTTTCTCCACAACCCAGTCAAGATCAGCACAAACAAACGCCAGTTCAACTTTCTTCCTCCACTCAGTGTGGTTGTCACCTCTGAATGTCGGAACTTCTTTTAGGCAACTCATCAAATGAAAGCCTCCTGAAATTACAATTTAAGTGACATCAATATAACAATCATATGTATTAATCTAACGTTGGTCAAATTAAACATATAACTGTCTATGCAATTAAATCTATATTACCGTTGGGCAAAAATTAGAATTAAATGCACCTTTAAATTTCAATAATAAAACATGATCATGTTATTAACAACGTTGGTCATAAAAATAACATAATCGTATTTATTTTAATAATCACTTTAACATGCTCTTAAAAAACTTAATACTATGGAAACTTTTATTTTCTTTGTAAAAGAGCATTAATTATTTACGCAGCGGAAAATCATGAATAAAAAATTCACGAACTTTTTACTTTTTACAGAAACTTTTCTATGACCGAATAAAAAATCAAGAACTTTTTTAGTTCTACAGAAACTTTTACTTTATAAAATACATAAACTTTTCTTTTTGGAATTTTTTCTATTCTCTGAGGAAACAAAAAATAACTGCAGCAGAGCCCGCGGCCTGGCCTGCACTCCGCTTGCGGCTGTGGCCTCGGCCCAAAAAACCAGCACGCGCGCGCGCCGCAGCGGAAGGAGCCGGCCCACGGCCTGGCCTGCGCGGCTGCTGGCCTCGGCCCAGCTCGCGCGGCTGCTGGCCACGGCCCAGCGCGGGCGGCGGTGCCCGCAGCTGGCGGCCTCCGGCCCAGCTCGCACCTCCCTCACTTTCGGCCCAGTGGCCCAGGGTGGGGCTAGGGTTTCGATCTAGACCGTCCAGTAAGATCCGGCGGCTGTGCGTGGGTTTCGCTCGATCAAAACAGGGCAGCGCCCTCGACCGAAAACCCTAGCGCCCATTCTCTCGATCTCTTCTCTCTCTCCCGAAAACGGCGGAGGCAGAAGCTGCTCCCCGGCCGCCCGGGCCAGCCGCCGGCGACGGCAGCAGTTCCACCGCGCCACGCCCGCGCCTCCTTTCCTTTCCCCCTTCCTTTTCCGTTTTCACAAGAGATAGAGAGGTTCAGCGAGAGGAAGCGAAGCTCGGCCAGGACGCGCCGTTGTCATCCTCCTCGCCGGTCGCGCGTCCTCCCTTGCGGCAGGCGCGCCGCTGCCGAGGGACTTGGCCGCGGTGCTGCCCCCCCCCCTTTCTTTTGACTTTTTGACTTTCTTTTCCGGCGAGCTTGGTAGCTCCGGTGGTTCTTCGTCCCCGCACCTCGGCTTGCCGATGCGTGTGGGGATCGAGAGGAACAGGCGCGGCCGATGCGGCGGCGCTCTTTGCCGGTGAGGCCCAAGGCCAAAATCCGGTGGTTTACATTGCCCTGTCTAGGGTTCTTGGGGGGGGGAGGGAGTTCTTTTTCTTTCTCTGTTTTATCTTTTTACTGAAAATCATCTAGCCAAGAGGGCCTGATACCATTGATAGACCCACTTGGATTGTGTAGGCTAGATATTCCGGTACACCTACCTTGTGCAGCAGTAGATGAACTCGAGCTGGAGGCCATCGTGGTGCTGGGGCGCACGGCGATGGCGGAGAGTGGGCAAGGTGGAGGTGGCGGCGATGTGTAGGCAGTGGCGGCGGCGGAGCTTCCCGTCACTGTCAGCGCCAGACCTAAATCGGGTCGGGGTTTTCGATGGGGAGACTGGCAACGCGGTGAAGCTCGTACTGCGTGCCGCCGGCCCCCACCTCTTTATGTAGTGCTGCGTGACAGGGGCCCGTCAACCATATTGCGGTTGGGCGCCCCCGATCAGGACGCGGATCAGGGGCCCGGTGAGCCGTTAGGCCCACACGGAAAGAGATCAACCTAACAGTTTGAAGCCCCCGTCCAAGCACAGAGACAGAGGCAACCAATGCCTATGTGTTATTCTAGTAATTGTCGCCTGCCTGGCCTTGGTAGCTTTTCTATCTGTCGCCGTTCGCCAGCTCGTCGTCGATCCCGACCTCAATTTCGGGAGCGCAAAGTTCAGCATGGAGCCCGTGTCCCACGCCGGGATATATCGCAACGACTCATCGCCGGCTTTCAACGTCACGCTGCACGCCAGGAGCACCTACAAGCACAGCTTCTGCAGCGACGGCAGAGGCGGGGACGTGCAGGCGGTGTACTCGGGCATCACCATCGCCATGGGCCACGTGCCGCCCTTCTGCGTGGAGCCCAAAGGCTCGATCGCCATGACCGCGGCTGCCTCGTCGGGCTGGCCGGCTATGCCCGCTTCGCTGCAAGAACGTATCGACAATGACAGGAGGAACGACGGGGTGGAACTGGAGGTCGATCTCAGCTTCGCCAACGATATCAAGGGGTTAGTGTGGGTGCGCTGTCGTGCCAAGTTGGATGCCACGAGCACATCAACATGCCAATCTTTCGGCCTGGGATACATTTTTGTGTAACATGATGAAACGCAACTACCAGAAAAAAAAATTGCGGATGAACGCAACTACTATCAGATTGATGCCACGAGTATTGATGTAATAGCAGTTTAAAATATACACGTACTCTATGTCCATATATATGTATGCTATTTTTCTCACATCTGCATGTAAAAGTATATTTTATTTCCTCCGTAAACTGTTTACAGATTGCAGTAAAAATAGGCTCTGGTCAGGTAAGTTATGAGAAACTGTTTTCCTTTTCCTTCTTCTTTCGGCTCATGGAATTTGGGTTTAATTATTTTCTGTGTTGAGTTGTCTAAAGTCAATCCCCCCCTGGTTAATACATATAGTACATTACTGGGGACGTCAACTGTTTGGTGAGGCCGGTTCCCTTGTTGGCCGACCTCACCTTCACGTATACTCCCTTCGTTTCGTTTTTACTTTGCATGTAGATTTGTCTTAAGTCAAACTTTATGAAGTTTGACCAAGTTTAAATACAAATTATCAACATCTACAATACTAGATATATGCAATATGAAAGTTAATTCAATGATGCATTTAATGATAACGATTATATATTGTGTGTGTTGATATTTTCCCTATAATCTTAGTCAAACTCTACAACGTTTGGCTTAAGTCAAATTTCATATGTGGAATAAAAAGAAATGGAGGGAGTATTAGACCGGAAGAGGATATCTAGCACATGGGTGCTGCACCCCCCTATATAAACAGTAAGTTCAAAAAAAATACCTGGAAATTTCAATGAAAAAAAACTAGGACTTTGGGATATGAAACTTGGGTGCCCAATCTAATTTCGTGTGAAATTTCGTAAAAAATTTACCAGTATCCGTGGCAAAAAGACAGAAAAAATACCTATGTATAGAAAAAAAAACTTTTTGGAAGGATTTTAATTCAGACTGCATTTTCTTCGCCACGGATATATTTCCTGGTATTTTTATAAAAACCTTCATACGGGAGTAGATTGGGCACCCAAGTTTAAAAAAATCATCCAATTTGAAAAAGTTCATCCATTTTTGAAATAAAAGTTCATCAATTTGGAAAGAAAGTTCAGCAATTTTTAAAAATGGTCACCAATTTTAAAAATAGTTTCAATGAATTTGAAAATAGTTTATCGATCTGAAAAAAGTTCATTCAACTTGAAAAAAGTTCATCTATTTTGGGAAAAATAATCGGATTGAAAAAAAGTTCATCGAATTTGAAAAAAAAAAATCATCGGTTTCAAAAATTCCATTGATTTTGAAAAAAGTTCACAATTTTTCTCAAAAAATCACCTATTTCAAAAAAAAATCGCATTTAGAAAAAAGATTTACGCCTTTGTAAAGAAAGAACAAAAGAAAAAAGGATCATGTTGTCCGTTCTCGTTTGTTTTCGCGTAACAAGGAAGGAACAAAAAAGAAGTTAATATCACAGTTGGTGAGTTTCCAGATTAGTTACTGCAGTGTATACCCACTCAGTAGGGCGCCAGTTCGAATCACATCAAGCAGGCGACCTTTTTGCGCATGCGTTAGCAACAAGAATGATAAATGGGACGCCCATGGCGAGGGGGTGTGCGCCTGTTTGCAAAAAAATCAAAGAAAAATGAGAAAGAAAAGAAAAATGAATAAAAACACGAAAGAAACAATGAGAAACAAAAAAAACAAAGTATAACAACAAGAAAACTAGAGAAGAAATAAGAAAATCAAACAAAAAACAAAAGAAAAAATCCAGTGGAAATAAAAAATGGCGTGTTTTCACTCCAGTTATTTGCGCCTCCTTTCTTAACACGAACTTGACCTTGGCGCAATGGTGTGAAGCACCAGCCACCCCCGAGGCCACCTGGGATCGGTTCCCTGGGAGCTCTCTTTCCCTCCATATTTCTCATGTTTTACTATGCGCTAATGGGCTGGCCCGTTACTGCGGACTCTTCAGCGAGAGCTTCTTCCATCTTGCTTAATGCGAGATATAGCTGCCACACACTGACAAGGGACACAACTCGATCAAAGTTTGCACGAATATTTCAGCATTTCTATTGTATGGTAGAAACATCGAGTCCCGTTGCGAGTCGAGAGTGAACTTGCAACTGGAGACAAAAAAAAGTCGGGCCCGGTTGCAAGTTAATAGTGAGCTTGCAACTGTGGCAGAAAAACAATTGTTGGTCCCAATTGAAAGTTGTGGGTAAAGTTGCCACTGGATATTTTACCAAATTTTAAAAATATATTTGCTTAAATGCTCAAATATTAAAGTTCTTCATATTTTTTTTAATGTTCGAAAATTATAAAAACTGTTGATAAATTTGAACAAAGTTCACCAAGCACCCCAAAGCCCAAAATTGATGGTGTCCCTTTGCAAGCTGAAAAAAATACGAAAAAAAAACTAGTTATGCTCTCCTGTAGCCATCTCCTTTTGACGAATGGTCCGTTGCAAGGTGCAGGAAATAATAGACCTGAGTTTTATTAGTAGGGAGGCTAAAGGTCTGAATTCCTCATGGAGATCTAAAATTTGGATCAGTGATTTGTGGTTTTTGTTTTTTGAGAAATCATCAGTGATTTGTAGTTATTCTCTGGTTGGTAGATGGGCTTGATTGTCAGTGATTTGTAGTTATTCTCTGGTTGGTAGATGGGCTTGATTGTCTTAGACCACGCTTTAGGTTCGATCGAGTTCAAAAAAAACAATTCAACGAGAGCGGCAGCTGGGTCATTTGTATTTGAGGTATTGGCCCGGTCTGGCCCATGTGCCAGATCATTGTTAGCCTGCCAGAGCTGGCTAACCAATTCGTTGCAGCCCGGAGAGGAGGTCCAGTATTTTTTTCAAAACAGAAAAGACGGGAAGATAGCATTGTTGTTGAGATGGAGACTAGCAGTCTTGCGTGGTCAGAAGTAAAACGTTTTAGGCTTTGTTCGGTTAATCCTCTCCCCAAGAGGATTGGAGGGGATTGGCAAGGATTGGTTCATATTTTGACTTAGAAGAGGTTTAAATCCTCCTCAAACCCCTTCAATTCACTCGGACTTACACACAACCGAACAAGGCCAGGAGGTGAGGTTGGTGTTAGGAAATAATTCACCTCAGGCCAAGTTTATAGAAACTCTATCTATTATGATCAAAAAAAGAAACTCTATCTATCCGCTCCAGAGTAGGCAAGGACTGATTATTTGACCATGTGAATTGTCTAGGAGATCTTAGTAGATTCTTTAGCAATGTGGATTGTGGAAGGGTGGGCTAGTGTGGCAAGTTAGCATAGAGATAGAAGAGTGGAGGTGGTGGTGGTGTCCATGTAATTAAAATCTTGTAAGACTATCGTGGAGGGGCTCTTTATAATATATTACGCACACTCGTGCGTATTCGAGAAAAAAAATAGTGTTGTTGAAGGCATCCGCATTTGCCCTGTGGAAATTAGGGTTGTTTTTTTGCAGGAGAAGTGGATTAGGTTGAAATTTTCTATAAGTTGTCAGGGTGTATCTATAGGTGGCTCCAAGTTTTTTAGTTCATCTAGAAATTCAGTTTCTAGTTGTCTGGATGTGGGGGATGTGGGGGCATAGACGTTGGTCACTAGGACATTTGTTTGAGGCCAACCAGGATAGTGTCAAGCTTGGGGCAAATCGTCCGTTAGCAGGAAGTTGATCGTGAGAATCTAGAAACCGCGGTAGAAATGAATGATCTATTTTTTTTACCCGTAAAAGGAAAAAAATTAGTCGCTTGGAGCAGAGCGACCGATGGACGGAGAGTGTTTAGTTCAGAGAAGATATTGGCGCATTTTTCTTGCTCGCCCAGCACATTCCAGGAGATGATCGAGTAGGAAGCGTTTTCCATCTAAATAGGAGTGCGCCGATTACATTGCCATAGCACAAAGACTGGATTAGAAGAACTAGCCTACCATGCAAGCTAGTGTTACATTCAGGCAGAGACGGACTACACCTTAGCACTAGTGACGAAACTGAAGACGGGCACCAACCAAAAGCGTGGCAACGCGAGCAGCTTGCTTGACGAATTCGAGGATGCCGGGCACCAAAAGCAATTGATGTTATTTACAACATTGCATACGCACAAACATGTGTGATAAAAGAAGAAGTCCAATTTTTTGGTCCGCTGAAAAACGCTGAAACTTTTCTCACGACGATAATCATCTCTCTTCATCGCTAAACCCAATTTTTAGTCACTAAATTATGTTTCCGCTTTTGGAGATGCTCCCAGGAGCACAGTGAATTTTAGTACACATCCGTACCCCCAGAGTCATAGGGTCAGGATTTCCTCACATTGCAGTATCACACTGGCAACTTTTTTGAGGAGTTTCCTGTAACAAACTGAGAACACGATCTTGCAGAATCAAGAGAAGGAAGTCCCAAATAAAGGGCTGAAAAAACACCGATAGAATTGGAGGGATTCGTCCATGCCATTGTGGAAGTTGCAGACATGGATTTGAGTTGTGATCACATTATTTACTGGGTCTAATTTTTTTACTGGCTTTAATTAGGTCCATGTTATCATTATTAGGGGCGTCATTATAGGTTGGTCCCAGGGAATTATCGTACACCCATGCATATAACCACCATACCGACTCACTTGATGACGAGGTACCAGATCTAAGGTGGTAGTAGTTGCCTCGTAGTATAGTTGGGACCGTGCACGAGAGTACGTCCCGCCGACGCCGACTGCATATGTTTAACAAAGAGAAGCGAAAACTGGAGTGCAAAAAGAAAAAGAAAACCCGGAAATGGCCTCGTCTTGCCTGCTGTATGGGAGCGTCCCCGTCCAGTCTCCGAAACGGTTTTTGAATTCTGCGATTGCTGGATACTGACGTGCCATATACTCTGTACCACTGACCAAGTCTTGAGCTGCTCCTTTTAAAATCCAGTGACTTGCACATACTCGCTTTCAAATTAATCTGTTTGGCAACACTCCAGCTCCGAACTCCACGACCGGAGTGGGTGGAGCGGTGCCGAACGCATCAGCTCTCAGAATCTGACTAGATCGATATCACGCCTTGGCGCGAGGGTGCCGGTCCTAGCGTTTTAGTCAAGCAGGTAATGCAAGTTAGTAGAAATCCATGTTTAGCATATGGTTGTGGCTTGGTTTGTGAATAATGGTATGCATGACACTTTTGTGAATAACGATCTAAAAATGTTTGTGGGTATCATGGGTTTAATACTGTGAATCAATCTCTGACAAAAGAACACCTAAAATTCTGAACAATAAGAATTAAGCAGGTTAAAAACTTGTGAAGGGAAAACAATTATAGAAACTGACTCCAATTGATAAGGTCAAATTTTAAGAATACAAACATCTACTTGATACAATGTCAGCAAGCCTGGCCGCTCATCTTACACCAACGTCACATGGACTTTGACAATCTAACAGTGGAAGGAAACATGTTAAGGAATCGAGTAGAACAGGAAAAAGGCATCGATACTGCCGCTGACCTCCACGTGCAGATCCATGGCCCTCTATCCTCGCAGCATAATGCCAGGCAAATCACCTCTACCTCCTCCTCTATCCCTTTTTGTCCTCCTCAACAGAGAGAAACCACTTCCCTTCCCCTATGCCAAGCATATCATTACAAATAGGATTAGAACAGGACTTAAAACTACAGGGGTTGGAGAAGGTGAAGGGAAGGGGAATTATACCAAGCACTGACCTTCTGTGAGCTGGATCAGCAGAGGGTCTAAAGGGCCGCAGCAAAGGGACAGTGTTAACGGTGGCAACAACCATGGGTGCTTGTTCCCATGGAACCTCTCCTCAGCAGCTGCTAGGGAGTCTCGTGGAGCAGCAGGCTGAGCAGCTCGTCCTGGACGGCAGCAACATTGCCGTGGATGGCTCGACCAAACAGCGAACGTGTCAGCGCCAACTGATCCAGCCGCGAGACGACGAAGGAATCAGGAACATGTAAGTGAAAATAATGTGGTTATCCCTGGAGCCCTAGGAATAATGTAAGTGAAAATAGAAGATAGCGTGTGATTCGCATATACTTAAAGAAAACATCCTCGATAAAAACAACAAAGCAGCAGCAGTTTATGTTATAAGTTTAAGCATAGTTGTTTTTATCATGGTTTGTTCTATGGAAGCAATGCGACATTTAAACCTATTCATAGTAGCAGTTATCGTCTCCTACTAAGGTGCCAAACAATCAGGAAAGCCTACAATATTGAAGGTTGTCATATTCCTCAAAAGTTAATCCAAGGTCATTATCATTTTGATATATTCGTTACGTTATAATTATCTTAAGACACAACATATTTTCCCATTGGCTTCGACGACACATAACTTAGGAGCTATAAAACATTTCCTAAATGCTCTGTAGTGCAGCTGCACTATTTCGCTGAACCGGGCGCACGCTCGTGGACCGCATGATCTGGGACAATTTGATCCCAGACTTGGAAAGTTGCACACCCAGTCATTCTATATATATAAAAATTCTACAATATAGTATGTTGATTTTTCTCCACCTCGTCTGGCCAACCGTAAGAACCCAATGATGACGTAACATGCATTAATTTTGGTACGAGAAAATTCAAAAATCTACAACTTTCAAACCACATGTCGGAATTATGATCTGTTTTCACGGTTGGCTTCCTCGTGACGAGCTCTTCAAAACTAGATCCCATAGGAATATGTTTCGATCATTTTTTTTCAAAAGCAACTTTGATGCTAAATGAGGCAACTTTAGTGCTAAATAGGAGCAACTTTGATGCTAGATGAATTGCACCATATCTATTAGTGAATTCGCCTAGTAGCCTCCTAATTAGCTGTGTGCAGTAGTGTAATGGGTGGTGATTACCATGGTTCCTAAGTTGCATACATTGGAAACTGAGTTGTAGATAGTTTCGTTGCCTGCCATACTGTGAAAGTTGCTTACCGTACAGTGGAATGTTGTCTAACATGGCTTCTAAGTTGTCTGCCTCAGAAATTAAGTTGCCTGCAACACTATGAAGTTGCATACGGGTGATCCTCAATTGCCAAATACTATGAAATTTGACCATCAAGGGACCTAAGTTGCCTACACTGCCGAAAAGTTTTTGTTGGAGCAAGTTGTCTACCATGATTCCAAATTTGGAAACAATGTGGGGATGGACGTTATGAGAGCCTTGTTCTTTCCTTTTCCGGGGAGTCCGTCCGCCAACGCTAATGATCACACAAGTGTTGGCTATCCAGGTCGCGAGTGTTGACTAGTTGCATAAGTGGGGCAGATGAGAACTTGCATAGGGGTCTGGATCAGACAGTTGCCCACAAACCTGCAGAAGTTTTTCATAATTTTTGCATGAGTTGTCGTCGAAAGTCATTGGAATCTCCAGATATTATGATGGAAGACACACATGAGTTGCTTGTTGAATGCACTGTAGTTGCACAAAACACCCCAATAGCCCCATCAATGGGAAACTTTTTAGTGTATTGTAGACAAATGAAATAGTAATGGCAGTCAACTGAGCATCACTAATAGGCAACTTCATAGTGTTTTGTAGGCAACATAGAAAAGCAATAATAAGCAACTTCATAATATTTGTAGGCAATTGGGCATCAATGGTAGGTGACTGACCATCCACGGTAGGCAACTGAGCAATCACGATAAGCAAGTTGTGATAATGTTAGCAAAATTCATTGATACACATAGTGCAATGAAATTGCTTATATGTAGCACTAAAGGTGTCTCATGCTTATTGTGGTTTTCTCATTTTTCATAAACCAAACTAATAGGTAGTCCTTCTAGGGAAAAAATGAAGTTGCCTCCCTATAGCACTAAAGTTGCCTCCATCAAACCCAAAATTGCCTCGATAAAAAGTTTGGGGCGGCAAGGGAGACGAAGGTGGTGGGCGGCGAGGCAAGAGAGAGAAAGTGTCTGGGGTGGACGAAAGTGGAGGGCACTGCCCAGGTTATGACTGGAGTTGCACAATATGTCGGAAGGAGTTGCCTAGGAGTGGATCGGAAGTGGCCCATTTTTTTCCTTTTTTGTTTGTCGAGTGGATTTTCCCAACATTTTTATAAGTGTTTTCTGGCGGTGCTCTTCTTGATTGGATATGTTGGTTCAGAAGAGTGTTCTTTTCACCCTGCTATTCTTGGTTGCAATGTCAGTTAAGTATCTCCTTTGGATCCTGCACATATAGCCACATAGGTCTACCATTTTTTTTGCCTGGAGTTGTCGGCTGCATTGATGAATACGTAGAACATCGTGTGATTTCGGAAAAACTATCAAACAACAGAAGCAACAAAAACACATAGAAAAAGATACCATCGTTGCCCTACATAGTTTGCATCCTTTTTTTATGCACAATGCATGAAAGATAACATAGTTGCCCATAATTAACCATACAGTTGCCTAAAATCATGTATCGCATTGCCCAATCCTCATGAACAGAAACATTACCAAGACCACGATTTGGCCAATATCTAAAGGTTTTAGATACCTTTCAAGTAAGTTTGTGTCATGGTCGTGTGTCAAGAATTTCTTCTCCTCTGGTGGGATCCCTTGGTATGATTGTAAACACTTGGCAAATGATCATAGAGGGTGGCGGCGTGGAGCTAGTCAATTGGTAGTCATGGTAACCAATTTAGAAGGATCCTTCGCTCATAGGTAGTCATACTAGGGGGACAAGAAGTTGCTTTCCTATAGCACTAAAGTTGCCTTTATAGCACACAAAGTTGCTCGAAAAATAAGTTCGTCAAAACCTACTCATATGGGATCTAGTTTTCAAGAACTCGTCGCGAGAAATCCAATAGTGAAAACGGATCTAAATTTTGACACTTGAGTGAAAAGTTATGACTTTTAAAAAAAATTAAAACCCAAAATAAATGCACGTGGTTTCTCGGCTGAGGTAACCTGAGGATGGGTAACTATGTACTTTCTTTTTTTTGGTAGGCTCGGATGACGTGTCATATCACTTTTCTAATATGGTGGGTGTGCTCGAGCAGTCCATCTAGCGCATGGGCGCTTCCTAGACAGGTCCAAAACATTTAGGACAATTGCAAAAAAGATGCAGTATTCAACCAGAGGAGAAATAATGTTACAGTCAAAGCGTCGGCCTCGCTACATAAATATTGAGTAGAAAGCAACAATTTAGATGCAAGGATACATAAGGTTCAGTACGCAACATCAATATTCAGTAAAGAGCAGAACATATATATATATGCGATTCTTTAAGGGAGCGCGTGTGTATTTTTTGTGGTCTGTGATTAGCTTAATGCTAGCTAAAATAATAAAACATGCTGCTTCAGTTAAGGCAATGAAATATGAACCTTATGACACCTAAAAATGAGGTAGCATATTCTACTGTGAAACATTAGACTATCGATGAAGTACTTTTGAATAGAACATGAACTTCCCAAATGCAACGCCTACCCTGATTTGCAATGTTCTAAACCCAATAATATAAGGTATTACATATGAAGTTTAATACTGACGATATAGAGAGAAAATGGACATGTGCGAGGTTACTGAATAACCAGTCAAGAAAATGATATCTGCACAAAAGTAAGGGCTGAGAAATCTGAAACCTGAGTAGGAAGGTCCTCTGCTTTAAGCCTATGCATCCACTTATAGAATAAACCTGTACCAAAGTAAAATCAAGCGAACATCATTTTAACTATTTACTCGCCATGTAAGTTCAAAAGAACATCTTTTAACATATTTCCTGCTATATACTTTTTCTTTCCTCTCTGCTTCCTTCAAATCAACGATGGCGACCTTGGTCCTCTCCGATTTAAAGGAACCAGAGAGGAAATATACAAAGCATGTAGCAGCAATAGTTAAAGATGTTCTTTTGAACTTACATGGCTATTTTTTTCTGCAAACATGCCAATCTACTGCCATCTCACCAACCTTAATTTTTACCTTTTCATAGATGTACATTTGATTTTGAGCAAGTAGAGAGGCACTATATGATAGCATTCACAACAAGAAATAGTAAAAGATTGTTCTTATAAGAATATATAAAACATTGGATAAGGAAAAGCATTGAATCCACTTAGATCTGTACGTATCATTAGTAAACCATACGAGGAGTTACCTAGCTTTCTTTTTGCTAGCTGTTGTGCGTTTCTCATCGCAATCCACATCCTCTTACCAACAAGGCATCGGCTTCTTAAAATCAGAATCACAGAGCCAAATTTTCTCAAACTTTAAAGGATATATGTAGAAATGACACAACAAAGGGAAGAACCAGTGGCGGCTAAACTGAATATGAGAAAGCTAGTGCAATATAAAAATCATTACTGAGAGCTCAGTTATCGACCTGAGCTAACATGAGAACATAAGAAAACATCAACGAATAATTAGGTTGAACCAAGGCCTTCTTCACCTGCATAGAATAGAAGAATAAATAAGGTATCGTCATAGCAGAGCAGCAATAACTTGGAAAAAAATTGTTTAGATGCATATAGATTGTTTCCTTACTTAAAACCGAAAGAATTCAGAGTGAGGGTGTTATGGCCGGTTTAGCTAGGCCCACCGGGCAATCTTAGCGCACAAGTTATCTTAGGTTAATTCTTATGTATCTAGGTTATAAATATAGGCTGTAAGACTCTTTTTGGAATTAAGCAATAAGAATATTATTATCCCTATTGCCCGGCTCCCAGAGGAGCCGGAACCCTAGCTGCCTCTAACCCTAGCTGCCGCCGCCATCTCCCTCCGACGCGACGGCGCCCAGCCGCCGGCGCGCCCGATCATCGCCCCGTCCTACTCCATCCTTCCCCTACAACCTACAGAGCAGGTCCGGTAGGATCCCTGGTTCTACCAATTTGGTATCCAGAGACTCGGGTTCGATCATGTCGTCATCAACACCCACGCCGCCGCTGCCCATCATCACCACCGCCCCAATGACCACTGCCGGGTCCCCAACGCCGCCGGCCCCGATCACCTCCGCGCCGCCGGCCCCCGTCACTTCCGCGCCGCCGACAACCTCCGTCTTCACGCCGAAGGAGATGACCAGCACCCTGCGGGACCTCGTGACGGCCGTCCAGGGCATCTCCCTGTACTTGGCCGGCCCGCACACCACCCCGCCGGCTGCGCCCCCCGCCTACAGCCACCCGGCGACGCACTGGCCGATCCAGAATGCGTTGGGCCCGAGCGGGACGCCCCTGCTGCCGTTCCAGGCGGGCTACACCGGCGGGCCTCCGCCGCTGCTGCACTTGCCCTGGTACTCGGTACCCACGGTGATCGCCGGGGCCCATCCGTCGCTCCAGCTGCCGCCCGCCCCAGCGCCGTCCTGGCCGCAGTGGCCCGCGCCGGTTCTCGCGGCGCCACCCGCGCCTCCCGCGCCCGCCCCAGCCCCGCAGTGGCCGCACTGGCCCGCGCCGGCCCCAGCCGCGCCAACCGCGCCGGTCCAGCTCCCACCGCCGTCGGTCAGCTCCGGACTGGGCCAGTCTACACCGGGAGGACTTCCGATCCAGCAGGTCCGGTTTCCGCCGTCACCATCCCCGATACCGGCCTGGCTAACCGGGACGTCGCCACCGCCAGTTTACACAGAGGCCGGGGACCCACCGGTACCCACGCTGCAGTCTGGGGCCTCGTCCGGCTCCGCGGGGGCCTATGACGGCCTCCCCACCGTTGACCGGGCGCCGTCATCATCACTGTTCTGCACCGCCGAGCCGGTCGGCCATGGCGCGCCGACCCAGACGCCGCCACGGTTCGCCAAGATCGATTTCGCCACTTATGACGGCACAGAGGACCCGATTAACTGGCTCAACCAGTGTGAGCAGTTTTTGTTGGGTAACGTAGCAATAATTCAAAATTTTCCTACGTGTCACCAAGATCAATCTAGGAGATGCTAGCAACGAGAGAGAGGGAGTGCATCTTCATACCCTTGAAGATCGCTAAGCGGAAGCGTTACAAGAACGCGGTTGATGGAGTCGTACTCGCAGCGATTCAAATCGCGGAAGATCCGATCTAGCGCCGAACGGATGGCGCCTCCGCGTTCAACACACGTACAGCCCGGGGACGTCTCCTCCTTCTTGATCCAGCAAGGGGAGAGGAGAAGTTGAGGGAGAACTCCAGCAGCACGACGGCGTGGTGGCAATGGAGCTCGTGGTTCTCCGGCAGAGCTTCGCTAAGCACTACGGAGGAGGAGGTGTATGAGGAGGGAGGGCTGCGCCAGGGAAGAGGTGCGGCTGCCCTCCCACCCATCCACTATATATAGGTGCAAGGGGAGAGGGGGAGGCGCCCTAGGGTTTCCCCTAGGGGGCGGCGGCCAAGCAGATTGGGTCTTCCTAGGGAAAATCCTAGGGAGACTTGCCCCCCAAGCCAAGCAGGTGGAGGCTTGCCTCCCAAGCCAGGTGGAGGCGCCCCACCTCCCCAAGTAACATGGGAAAGGGTGTGGGGGGCGCACCACCCCTTAGTGGGCTGGTTTGCCCCTTCCCCTTCGGCCCATGAGGCCCTCCAACACTTGCCGGGGCACCCGAAACACCTTTCGGTCATGCTGGCCATAGCCTGGTACCCCCGGAACACTTCCGGACTCCAATACCCTCGTCCAATATATCAATCTTCACCGCCGGACCATTCCGGAACTCCTCGTGATGTCCGGGATCTCATCCGGGACTCCGAACTACCTTCGGTAACCAGATACTATTTCCCATAACAACTCTAGCGTCACCGAACCTTAAGTGTGTAGACCCTACGGGTTCGGGAACCATGCAGACATGACCGAGACACCTCTCCGGCCAATAACCAATAGCGGGATCTGGATACCCATATTGGCTCCCACATGTTCCACGATGATCTCATCGGATGAACCACGATGTCGGGGATTCAATCAATCCCGTATACAATTCCCTTTGTCTATCGGCATGTTGCTTGCCCGAGATTCGATCGTCGGTATCCCAATACCTCGTTCAATCTTGTTACTGGCAAGTCTCTTTACTCGTTCCATAACGCATGATCCCGTGGCTAACTCCTTAGTCACATTGAGCTCATTATGATGATGCATTACCGAGTGGGCCCAGAGATACCTCTCCGTCATACGGAGTGACAAATCCCAGTCTCGATTCGTGCCAACCCAACAGACACTTTCGGAGATATCTGTAGTGCACCTTTATAGCCACCTAGTTACGTTGTGACGTTTGGTACACCCAAAGCATTCCTACGGTATCCGGGAGTTGCACAATCTCATGGTCTAAGGAAATGATACTTGACATTAGAAAAGCTCTAGCAAACGAACTACACGATCTTGTGCAATGCTTAGGATTGGGTCCTTGTCCATCGCATCATTCTCCTAATGATGTGATCTCGTTATCAATGACATCCAATGTCCATGGTCTGGAAACCATAACCATCTATTGATCAATGAGCTAGTCAACTAGAGGCTTACTAGGGACATGTTGTGGTCTATGTATTCACACATGTATTACGGTTTCCAGTTAATACAATTGTAGCATGAACAATAGACAATTATCATGAACAAGGAAATACAATAATAACCATTTTATTATTGCCTCTAGGGCATATTTCCAAAAGTCTCCCACTTGCACTAGAGTCAATAATCTAGTTCACATCACCATGTGATTAACACTCAAAGTTCACATCGCCATGTGACTAATACCCAAGAGTTTACTAGAGTCAATAATCTAGTTCACATCACCATGTGATTAACACTCAATGAGTTCTAGGGTTTGATCATGTTATGCTTACGAGAGAGGTTTTAGTCAACAAGTCTGCAACATTCAGATCCGTGTGTGCTTTACAAATCTCTATGTCATCTTGTAGATGCAGCTACCACGCGCTACTTGGAGCTGTTCCAAATAACTGCTCTACTATACGAATCTGGTTTACTACTCAGAGTCATCCGCATTAGTGTCAAAGTTTGCATCGTCGTTACGCTTTACGACGAACTCTTTTACCACCTCCATAATCGAGAAAATTCCTTAGTCCACTAGTTATTAAGGATAAGTTCGAGCGCTGTCATGTGATCCATTCCTCGATCACTATTGTACCCCTTGACTAACTCATGGCAAGGCACACTTCAGGTGCGGTACACAGCATAGCATATTGTAGAGCCTACGTCTAAAGCATAGGGGACGACCTTCGTCCTTTCTCACTCTTCTGCCGTGGTCAGGTCTTGAGTCTTACTCAATACTCACACCTTGTAACACAGCCAAGAACTCCTTCTTTGCTGATCTATTTTGAACTCCTTCAAAATCTTGTCACGGTATGTATTCATTTGAAAGTATTATTGAGCGTTTTTTATCTATCCTTATAGATCTTGATGCTCAATGTTCAAGTAGCTTAATCCAGGTTTTCCATTGAAAAACACTTTTCAAATAACCCTGTATGCTTTCCAGAAATTCTACATCATTTCTGATCAACAATATGTTAACAACATATACTCATCAAAAATTCTATAGTGCTCCCACTCACTTCTTTGGAAATATAAGTTTCTCATAAACTTTGTATAAACCCAAAATCTTTGATCATCTCATCAAAGCGTACATTCCAACTCTGAGATGCTTACTCCAGTCCTTAGAAGGATTGCTGGAGCTTTGCATACTTGTTAGCATCTTTCAGGATTGACAAAACCATCTGGTTGTATCACATACAACCTTTCCTCAAGAAAATCATCGAGGAAACAATGTTTTGACATCCTATCTGCAAGATTTCATAAATAATGCAGTAACTGCTAATATAGTTCCAACAGACTCTTAGCATCGCTACGAGTGAGAAAATCTCATCGTAGTCAACTCCTTGAACTTGTCGGAAAACATCTTAACGACAAGTCGAGCTTTCTTAATGGTGATACTTACCATCATTGTCTGTCTTCCCTTTTAAAATCCATGTGTACCCAACAGCCTTACGACCATCAAGTAGTTCTTTCAAAGTCTATACTTTGTTTTCATACATGGATCCTCTCGGTTTTATGGCCTCAAGCCATTCGTCGGAATCCGGGCCCACCATCGCTTCTCCATAGCTCGTAGGTTCATTGTTGTCTAGCAACATGACTTCCAAGACAGGATTACGTACCACTCTGAAGTAGTACGCATCCTTGTCGTCCTACGAGGTTTGGTAGTGACTTGATCCGAAGTTTCATGATCACTATCATAAGCTTCCACTTCAATTGGTGTAGGTGCCACAGGAACAACTTCCTGTGCCCTGCTACACACTAGTTGAAGTCATGGTTCAATAACCTCATCAAGTCTCCACCATCCTCCCACTCAATTCTTTCGAGCGAAACTTTTCCTCGAGAAAGGACCCGTTTCTAGAAACAATCACTTTTGCTTCCAGATCTGAAATAGGAGGTATACCCAACTGTTTTGGGTATTCTATGAAGATGCATTCATCCGCTTTGGGTTCGAGCTTATCAGCCTGAAACTTTTTCACATAAGTGTCGCAGCCCCAAACTTTTAAGAAACGACAGCTTAGGTTTCTCTAAACCATAGTTCATACGGTGTCGTCTCAACGGAATTGCGTGGTGCCCTATTTAAAGTGAATGCGGTTGTCTCTAATGCCTAACCCATAAACGATATTGTAATTCGATAAGAGACATCATGGTATGCACCATATCCAATAGGGTGCAGTTATGATGTTCGGACACACCATCACACTGGTGTTCCAGGCGGTATTAGTCATGAAACAATTTCCACAATTTCTTAATTGTGTGCCAAACTCGTAACTCAGATATTCATCTCCATGATCATATCACAGACATTTTATCCTCTTGTCACGACGATCTTCAACTTCACTCTGAAATTACTTGAACCTTTCAATAATTCAGACTTGTGTTTTATCAAGTAAATATACTCAGCATCTACTCAAATCATCTGTGAAGCAAGAACATAACGATATCCACTGCATGCCTCAGCACTCATTGGACTGCACACATCAAATGTATTACTTCCAACAAGTTGCTCTCTTGTTCTATCTCACTGAAAACGAGGCCTTTCAGTCATCTTGCCCATGTGGTATGATTTGCATGTCTCAAGTGATTCAAAATCAAGTGAGTCCAAACGATCCATCTGTATGGACTTTCTTCATACTAATAGACATGGTTCGCATGTCTCAATCTTTTCAAAAACGAGTGAGTCCAAAGATCCATCAACATGGAGCTTCTTCATGCGTTTTATCCCAATATGACTCAAATAGCAGTGCCACAAGTATGTGGTACTATCATTACTATATTATATCTTTTGGCATGAACATGTGTATCACTACGATCGAGATTCAATAAACCATTCATTTTAGGCGCAAGACCATTGAAGGTATTATTCAAATAAAAGAGTAACCATTATTCTCCTTAAATGAATAACCGTATTGCGATAAACATAATCCAATCATGTCTATGCTCAACGCAAACATCAAATAACAATTATTTAGGTTTAACACCAATCTCGATGGTAGAGGGAGCATGCGATGCTTGATCACATCAACCTTGGAAACACTTCCAACACATATCGTCATCTCATCTTTAGCTAGTCTCCGTTTATTTCGCAGCTTTTATTTCGAGTTACCAACACTTAGCAACCGAACCGGTATCTAATACCCTGGTGCTACTAGGAGTACTAGTAAAGTACACATTAATATAATGTATATCCAATATACTTCTGTCGACCTTACCAGCCTTCTCATCTACCAAGTATCTAGGGTAGTTCTGCTTCAGTGACCGTTCCCCTCATTACAGAAGCACTTAGTCTCGGGTTTGTGTTCTACCTTGGGTTTCTTCACTAGAGCAGCAACTGATTTGCCGTTTCATGAAGTATCCCTTCTTGCCCTTGCCCTTCTTGAAACTAGTGGTTTTACCAACCATCAACAATTGATGCTCCTACTTGATTTCTACATTCGCGGTATCAAACATCGCGAGTTTCTCAAGGATCATCATGTCTATCCCTGATATGTTATAGTTCATCACGAAGCTCTAATAGCTTGATGGCAGTGACTATGGAGAACCATCACTATCTCATCTGGAAGACAACTCCCACTCGATTCAAGCGATTGTTGTACTCAGACAATCTGAGCACATGCTCAACGATTGAGCTTTTCTCCCTTAGTTTGCAGGCCTAAGAAACTTGTCAGAGGTGTCATACCTCTTGACGTGGGCACGAGCCTAAAATCCCAATTTCAGCTCTTGGAACATCTCATATGTTCCGCGACGTTTCAAAATGTCTTCGATGCCTCAATTCTAAACCGTTTAACATTATGCACTGATCTATCACGTAGTCATCAAAACGTGTATGTCCGATGTTCACAACATCCACAAACGACGCTCGAGGTTCAACACACCGAGCGGTGCATTAAGGACATAAGCCTTCTGTGCAGCAATGAGGACAATCCTCAATTTACGGACCGAGTCCGCATAATTGCTACTATCACTTTCAACTAAATATTCTCTAGGAACATATCTTAGTAGAACTAAAGCGTAAGCTACGACATAATTTACAAAGACCTTTTGACTATATTCATGATAATTAAGTTCATCTAATCAAATTATTTAATGAACTCCCACTCAGATAGACATCCCTCTAGTCATCTAAGTGATACATGATCCGAGTCAACTAGGCCGTGTCCGATCATCACATGAGACGGACTAGTCATCATCGGTGAACATCTCCATGTTGATCGTATCTACTATACGACTCATGTTCGACCTTTCGGTCTCTTGTGTTCCGAGGCCATGTCTGTACATGCTAGGATCATCAAGTCAACCTAAGTGTTTCGCATGTGTAAATCTGGCTTACACCCGTTGTATGTGAACGTTAGAATCTATCACACCCGATCATCACGTGGTGCTTCGAAACAACGAACCTTCGCAACGGTGCACAGTTAGGAGGAACACATCTCTTGAAATTTTAGTGAGGGATCATCTTATTTATGCTACCGTCGTTCTAAGCAAATAAGATGTAAACATGACAAACATCACATGCAAATCATAAAGCGACATGATATGGCCAATATCATCTTGCGCCTTTTGATTTCCATCTTCGAGGCGCGGCATGATCACCTTCGTCACCGGCATGACACCGTGATCTCCATCATCGTGTCTTCATGAAGTTGTCTCGCCAACTATTACTTCTACTACTATAGCTAACGGTTAGCAACAAAGTAAAGTAATTACATGGCGTTTTTCATTGACACGCAGGTCATACAATAAATTAAGACAACTCCTATGGCTCCTGCCGGTTGTCATAATCATCGACATGCAAGTCGTGATTCCTATTACAAGAACATGATCAATCTCATACATCACATATATATAATTCATCACATCCTTTTGGCCATATCACATCACATAGCATACCCTGCAAAAACAAGTTAGACGTCCTCTAATTGTTGTTGCATGTTTTACATGGCTGCTATGGGTTTCTAGCAAGAACGTTTCTTACCTACGCAAAAGCCACAACGGTGATATGCCAATTGCTATTTACCCTTCATAAGGACCCTCTTCATCGAATCCAATCCAACTAAAGTGGGAGAGACAGACACCCGCTAGCCACCTTATGCATCAAGTGCATGTCAGTCGGTGGAACCTGTCTCACGTAAGAGTACATGTAAGGTCGGTCCGGGCCGCTTCATCCCACAATGCCGCCGAATCAAGATAAGACTAGTAACGGTAAGCAAATTGAACAAATCATCGCCCACAACTACTTTGTGTTCTACTCGTGCATAGAATCTACGCATAGACCTGGCTCATGATGCCACTGTTGGGGAACGTAGCAATAATTCAAAATTTTCCTACGTGTCACCAAGATCAATCTAGGAGATGCTAGCAACGAGAGAGAGGGAGTGCATCTTCATACCCTTGAGGATCGCTAAGCGGAAGCGTTACAAGAATGCGGTTGATGGAGTCGTACTCGGAGCGATTCAAATCGCGGAAGATCCGATCTAGCGCCGAACGGACGGCGCCTCCGCGTTCAACACACGTACAGCCCGGGGACGTCTCCTCCTTCTTGATCCAGCAAGGGGAGAGGAGAAGTTGAGGGAGAACTCCAGCAGCACGACGGCGTGGTGGCAATGGAGCTCGTGGTTCTCCGGCAGAGCTTCGCTAAGCACTACGGAGGAGGAGGAGGAGGAGGTGTATGAGGAGGGAGGGCTGCGCCAGGGAAGAGGTGCGGCTGCCCTCCCACCCATCCACTATATATAGGTGCAAGGGGAGAGGGGGAGGCGCCCTAGGGTTTCCCCTAGGGGGCGGCGGCCAAGCAGATTGGGTCTTCCTAGGGAAAATCCTAGGGAGACTTGCCCCCCAAGCCAAGCAGGTGGAGGCTTGCCTCCCAAGCCAGGTGGAGGCGCCCCACCTCCCCAAGTAACATGGGAAAGGGTGTGGGGGGCGCACCACCCCTTAGTGGGCTGGTTTGCCCCTTCCCCTTCGGCCCATGAGGCCCTCCAACACTTGCCGGGGCACCTGAAACACCTTTCGGTCATGCTGGCCATAGCCTGGTACCCCCGGAACACTTCCGGACTCCAATACCCTCGTCCAATATATCAATCTTCACCGCCGGACCATTCCGGAACTCCTCGTGATGTCCGGGATCTCATCCGGGACTCCGAACTACCTTCGGTAACCAGATACTATTTCCCATAACAACTCTAGCGTCACCGAACCTTAAGTGTGTAGACCCTACGGGTTCGGGAACCATGCAGACATGACCGAGACACCTCTCCGGCCAATAACCAATAGCGGGATCTGGATACCCATATTGGCTCCCACATGTTCCACGATGATCTCATCGGATGAACCACGATGTCGGGGATTCAATCAATCCCGTATACAATTCCCTTTGTCTATCGGCATGTTGCTTGCCCGAGATTCGATCGTCGGTATCCCAATACCTCGTTCAATCTTGTTACCGGTAAGTCTCTTTACTCGTTCCGTAACGCATGATCCCGTGGCTAACTCCTTAGTCACATTGAGCTCATTATGATGATGCATTACCGAGTGGGCCCAGAGATACCTCTCCGTCATACGGAGTGACAAATCCCAGTCTCGATTCGTGCCAACCCAACAGACACTTTCGGAGATACCTGTAGTGCACCTTTATAGCCACCCAGTTACGTTGTCACGTTTGGTACACCCAAAGCATTCCTACGGTATCCGGGAGTTGCACAATCTCATGGTCTAAGAAAATGATACTTGACATTAGAAAAGCTCTAGCAAACGAACTACACGATCTTGTGCTATGCTTAGGATTGGGTCTTGTCCATCACATCATTCTCCTAATGATGTGATCCCGTTATCAATGACATCCAATGTCCATGGTCAGAAAACCATAACCATCTATTGATCAATGAGCTAGTCAACTAGAGGCTTACTAGGGACATGTTGTGGTCTATGTATTCACACATGTATTACGGTTTCCAGTTAATACAATTATAGCATGAACAATAGACAATTATCATGAACAAGGAAATACAATAATAACCATTTTATTATTGCCTCTTGGGCATATTTCCAACAGTTTTTCCGTGGCCAGTGCACGCTCGCGTCGGAGCGCACTTGGTTGGCATCCTACCACCTCCGCGGTGCAGCCCAGACCTGGTACTACGCCCTCGAGCAGGACGAGGGCCGCATGCCCCCTTGGGAGCGCTTCCGTGAGCTCTGCCTCCTTCGCTTTGGGCCTCCGGTTCGCGGGAGCCGCCTGGCGGAGCTCGGCCGCCTTCCCTTCACCTCCACGGTGCAGGACTTCACCGACCGTTTCCAGGCCCTGGCATGCCATGCGTCGGGAGTGACGGCGCAGCAGCGGGCCGACCTCTTTGTGGGTGGACTTCCGGATCACATCCGCGTGGACGTGGAGCTTCGGGGACCCCAGGATCTCCAGTCGGCCATGTACTACGCCCGCGCGTTCGAGCGCCGCGCGGTGGCCATCCAGCAGGAATCACCGTCCCGGGCCGCTGGGTCGCTACCCGGGCCGGATTCCGCGCAGGGTCGGCCTGCGCAGGCTTCTGCGGCACCCCTCGTCGCGACTGCGGCGCGCCCGTTCCGCCGGCTCAACTCAGCCGAGCTACTCGAGCGTCGCCGCCAGGGGTTGTGCTTCAACTGCGACGAGCCCTACACGCCCGGCCATGCCTGCCCATGACTCTTCTACCTGGAGGTTGCAGACTACATTCCGGAGGACGCCGTCGCCACCGACCTGGCCGCCCCAGCTGTCGAGAAGGTGTTTGACGCTGGTTGAGGCGCCTCGAGGAGTTCCGCAAGCGCTTCCCCACCTTACAGCTCGAGGACGAGCTGTTTGTGCAGGCAGGGAGAAGTGTTATGGCCGGTTTAGCTAGGCCCACCGGGTAATCTTAGCCCACAAGTTATCTTAAGTTAATTCTTATGCAAGTTATCTTAGGTTAATTCTTATGTAAGTTGTCTAGGTTATAAATATAGGCTGTAAGACTCTTTTTGGAATTAAGCAATAAGAATATTATTATCCCTATTGCCCGGCTCCCAGAGGAGCCGGAACCCTAGCCGCCTCTAACCCTAGCCGCCGCCGCCATCTCCCTCCGACGCGACAGCGCCCAGCCGCCGGCGCGCCCGATCATCGCCCCGTCCTACTCCATCCTTCCCCTACAACCTACGGAGCAGGTCCGGTAGGATCCCTGGTTCTACCAGAGGGCCTAGAGAGGGGCACTGAAGATGGCATTGCGTTGATGAATGCAGAACAGGGACGATCATCAATGGAGATTACACTTGTTGATCAAAAGGCAGTGATGGAACCCCTTCCCCTGGCATGCGTTTCATACGAGTGATGGCACTTCTTCTTGCATGTTGCGGATCCTCAATGGAGAAGAGAAGGCATCAACCATAAAAACCAAAAAAAATATAAGAATACCAACTAGCTTACCAATGCTTCAATTTTTGGGAAGACTAAAAATATACAGAAAGAAAGAAAATTTGACTGGGTGCTATACCTAAAATAGTCCAACTGGTCACTGAAGAGATGGTCGAAGCTCCAAATTAAGAAAATCACGAAAATGCTCGATCTTAAATCTGAATTATTCTGTTCATTCGACATCATCCACCCCTTTGCTCATCACCCAGAGATTCACAACATCCATAAACAACACCACGGACAATTCGGCAACAACATCCATAAACAGCACCACAGCAAAAAAAAGTAGAACTACCAAAATCAACCCAATAACTAATTAGGCAAAACATTGTAGGAGGCAAACATGTTTATAGCTAACAATAGTTTGCATTCACAGGGACAACCGATCTCTAACTTAGTACCCTATATGGTACAACCATGCATACATTGGTATGAAAGAGAAGAAATTGTTAGGATTTAATTAATCCTATTAATCCCTGCTTTTCTAACCGAGGCGGTTGCCTCACATCCCTTCGGTCGCACCCCTTCAGGGGCTATATATATGTGTAATCCCATCATCAATGAGAACAAGGGTTTACTTTTACATCTTGGTGTTTGTCTCTCGTTCCTCTCTCGATCTCAATTCTAAACACGTTATCAGCACTGTCTCTACCAAGAGCATGACAAGAGCATGACAAGAACGGAAGAACACACCAGAACGAGAGATGAATAATATGGATCGATGGCCTCAGTCAAGAACATGAAGAACGAGAAGAAGAAAAACTCATTCATGTTTGTTCCTTCGATTCAAGAGATGCAGAGGGATGAAGGTACCCTCGAGTTCTTCAAATTCTTCTGTTTACGCACGAACAGGGGCCCTCGATATTGGTGGCAGCGCTAGCGGCCAGCCCTCAATCGCAACGGCGTCAGATGACACCGGAAGCGAACTTCTTCCTCTGTCTGATCCGTGGCAAATGGCCGCCGGTCGTCGCTTCGGCCGTCGCACCGCTGGACGGGGTCACAGCGCCGCTGGAAGAGGCGCGCGTGGCGATCAGCACGCCCATGGACGCGGCCACTGCGACGCAGGACGCGCCTCCCGTGGTGCTCACCACGCCCCTGGGGACGGCCTTGCCGCCGCTGGATGTGCACAGCCGGTGAGCATGGGGTTCGACCCCTGGCTTGTGGCCAGCCCCCGGGCTCCGCCTCCACCCCTCGAGCGTCGTCCGTTTTTGGGCAGAGATGAAGAATTCCGACTCCACCGGTCGGCCGTGGCTGGTGATGGCCGCGGGATCGAGCAGCCGCGCAGGTCTGCGCTTCGGCCGCCCCTTGGTCGCGCCGTCAGCCCTCAGCCCTCATCTGCCTCCGCCAGAGTGCAGGCTCCGTTGTCGTTGTCTCATCTTCTGACGAGGAGGGTTCGTCGGGGCACGCCGGTGATCGCCGGAGATGCGTGGGGGCGCCGCGGCCAAGACCACTGCCGGCGGCACCGATGCAAGGTGTGGATCAGGTTTGGTTGGGATCGATCGATCCCCAACCCTAACCGCCTCCTTTTACTCGGTGCGGCGGCCGTTGGGCCACCAAAGGCCGTGGAGGCCCAGGCCCAGGCGCCTGGGGCGACCTCCGGCTGCCCCTTCCCCCTCCGCTCGGCCGTGGACCGAAATTCATTTTTTTTCTCTCTGTTTTTATTAACAGTATACTATTTACTAGTATTTCATGTCTTGGACCCTGTTAATTACTGCATTTTCTGTTGAGTTTAACATTCCAGAAAATATGTGGTTATTATATGTGGCTTGTTCAATGTGTTTGCTTTTTAGCAATACCTATATATAACATGTCTTATTAGTACAAAAACATTGTTTTGCGGTTGAGATTAAGTTTTCTCGCACAACAACATTGATTTGCGATTGAGAAATATATTTTTTTCTCGCAAAACACTCATTGTGATTGAGATCAATTTCTCTCACAAAATATTAATTCACAACGATGAATTATCTTGCAACTTGATACAAGATCATCTCATTTCATTTGAGGTCTATACAATTCAAGTTTTTCATTTGAACATCAAGTTTGCAACATCATTACTATTCATTTAATAGGGGTGTATTTCTGTTGAGTATGATGTATTCCAGAATGTATGTATCTCCATGTTCACTACATGTCGAGATTAATACGTCTATCTTGCAATTGAGATTTTTTTTA
Source organism: Aegilops tauschii subsp. strangulata (assembly GCF_002575655.3). Classification (NCBI taxonomy): domain Eukaryota; kingdom Viridiplantae; phylum Streptophyta; class Magnoliopsida; order Poales; family Poaceae; genus Aegilops; species Aegilops tauschii. The sequence goes on from NC_053039.3 coordinate 54,667,375, forward strand.
TTTCTTGCAAATAAGAATGCAAAATTCAAAGTGATTTCTTCAAATTGATGTGTTGGGATCACAAGGTAGTCATGTAGATCTACCGCCTTCGCAGATTATCAATGACGACTGTTAAAGCCTATATTTTGTCATTATAATTACTTTACGAAGTGCTCTCCCACACATTTTACTAAGTCATGACATAAGGCATTACGGGTGAGTATCTACTGATTTCATCAGATTATACTCTCTAGTGCTGCGAGATCTACTCCATTTTGGAGATTATCTTCAAGGTGTCATATTTAGCAATTTGAGATTCACACTAATGGTTTCAAGATAAATTCTTGAAATACCCATTGATTTTGCTAAGTTCATTAAAACATCAACCATGATGGTCTTTAATTTACTAGTTGTAAATTAATTATCTATGGTTTACCCATAGAGGTAACATATGGCTATAGAGTTTGAGGCATTGACCCTCAATGGCCACCACTGCCCTATCTGGGCCATGGACATCATGATCGCTCTTGTGTCTCGTGGGATAATATGTGCAATCCTGGATTCACCTCTAGTCAGGATCACACCGCTAACAGAAAAATGATGTCTTATATATCATAAGGCATTAGATTCAGATCTCAGTATCTGGTTATTCTGTATCAGCAATCCCTGGGATACAATGAACCTCAAGGGCAAGGTTTGAATCTTACTTCACCCTTTAACCTGACATCACCAGCGGTGACGGGACCCTATGGGCACGGAGAACATGAAGGTTGAATATGCCTCAACTAACATGTTTGAAGACTTCGTCTAGTCTCTCAATCTCCTGAGTGGTCAGTATTTTTTATGTCCATATGTTCTAATAAGAACATAAGTATTGTTGTCATCATATATTGTATCAGCACTTTGGTACAAATTCATTTGTATGTATTCTATATATCTGACAGTGATTTTCTTGAGAATGTTCATGTCTATATATAGATTTCTACGGGGGTCAATCTGATGAAAGATGATATGTGCCATGTGGACATACGCACCACGATACTTAGGGAAGTGAAATGTTTCCACTCTCGTTGAGAGAAAGGAGATATTTTAAAATCGCTAGACGCGATGAGGTATTTGTTGGCTCAACTCGAGTAATATTTACTGTCCCTGTGGGTACTTGAGTAACGTCAGGATGCTTTATTGCTTCCGGTTTTAACTCGTATCCTACTAAACTATGGAGGTATTCGTCAAAATAGTTTCCATAGCGAAACTTATGATGACAACAAAGAGAAACAACTTCTCTTTCACGGATATGGCAAGCACATTCTTTGTGTATCATCTGGATTGTACTACACATACAATACAACCCGTAGCACATGTTGCGTATGAGATAGTTTTCTCCAGAGTGTCTTGTACATGAAAAACTTGGCATACTCGCCTTGGTCATCGAGACATTGGGTTGAAACCGAAACTATCAGCAATTCCAATGGTTTGTGATTATTATGATGCTAAATTCTAACAACATTTGGATTTTGTGTGCACTACAAGTGACACAGGGAAGCTAATTTTAAGGCTCGCACACCTTAATGTCTACGCTGAACCACTCAGACTCCTTGAATGCATCAAGTTGAGGTAAGTGGCTCTTTCCATCCATTGGCTAGACTATTCAGGTATTCCATGGTTCTAAAAGACATATCTACATGATGGTCTTAAGTGTGTGTTTTACTCACATGAAACCATTGGCTCATTATCCTGACATCGATTTCAAGCAAATCGAATGGATAGCATTGCATCATTCTCCTTGAGTGCCTTCTCTATGGCCCTCGAATTAAAGTTTAGCAATTTGTCCTAATGTCTAGACTCAAAATGGTTTGGTAGAATCACATCCAAAGAATTGAGCTCATTGCATGATCTTTACTTTGGAATTGCAACTTACCAACTTTACGTTGGAGTCATGCAGTTTTACACGCTCATGACAGAACTGCATAATATTATTCCCCTCTATCTTTGATATGTGGATATCTACCAAGTATTTCCTATCTGCAGTAATTCGGTTGCATACCGATATCACCACCCGGCATACATCATTGGCCCCTCAACATATAGTTGGGATCTATGTGAGGAATAACTGTATTTCCGTCAATACCTCAAGCCCCTCACATGGGGAGTTATTCAAGGCCAGTATGCTGATTCAATGAGGAACATTTCCAGGCATTAGGGGGAGATTTCAAGTACCATAAAAATGCCAGGAAATTAGTGGAATGTTCAACACATTTCTGCCTCAAATCCACGTACTCAAAGATCTGAACCATGCGTTCAGAAGATTTGCAACACATTGCAAATAATCTGCCGGATTCATTTACTGACTATAAAGGTGTCACACAATCCTACAATCCTGCAAAAGTACGCCTGAAAGAGTGGAGGTACCAGCAAAATCCACTCCACTCCTCGTTCAAAGCAACAGGGGGAGATGTATGGCAGAAGTACATCAGAATTCAGCTTCTCACAAGCAAGGATATCAAGGCCTGTGAATCAGTAAATGCAAGTCAACTTCACGTTGGCAGACACCTAATGGGTAGTATACACCCAGTGGACGGGAAACCTCCACCAACCCAGGTCATAGTGCACACAATGACCGGGACATCGGAATACCCGACTCAGTCGCATTGGGAAATTGCGAGAAGCCACTACAGGTAACGATATTTTCATCAACTATATATTGATATATAGATTCTGGAGAATCATATAACCGGAAGTCTACAATTGTCGACATACATTTCTCAACTAGATTGCAAAACCTTACAAATGATTCAGATCCAAAGACCATGGCCATGGCAAAGTGTGATCAACACTCGGACTGAACTCAAGCAAAGGGTATAATCTAGGTAGAAATGATCTTGCTCAATAATGGGAAGGTATTCATAAGCAATACCTACACCAGTTTTCTTCTGGAAACAGAATTGAGAACAACGAGGTGGTGAAACAAAGAGCAAGTATTGTAGCACAAGGGTTCACGCAGATACCCAACTATTCTCCAGAGGTGGAATCTCTTTCCGATAACTTATATCATTGGCAGTTCAAAATCATCTATCTCTGCGGTTGATAGACGTAGTGATCACATGTCCATGTGGATCACTAGATTCAGACATATATGATTGATTTCCGATGGAATCTCAATTCTGAATCAAAATACAAAATGCAACATACATTGTGTAAAATCGGTAAGCCACCATACGGCTTATTGTTGTCGGTACATATGGTACAACCGACGTAGTGAGATCCTTGTACACAAGGATTACTCCTACAATGATGATTATCCATGTGTTGTGTGTCTGCAATGACGACACATGTAATCATCTAAGTGACGGACTTCAAAATGAAGGATTTGGGTAAACCAAAATACCGCTCGTTACTACAACTTGAGCACCTTCATTCATACATTATGGTATACTATGTTGTCTATATCCAAAATATATTGGAGAATTTCATTGTGGACAAATCTTATCTATCCATAACTCTCATGGTAGTTCATTCTTTAGACATAGAGAAAGATCTATTAGACCGAGAGATGATGGAAATGAGATATTGGGACACAACGTTCCATAATGCCATTGGATCCACCAAACACAATTGGTTGGTACTAAAGAGTATCTTTCGATATCTCCATATCTCCAAGGCATGAAACATCTTGTCCTGGTTTTTCAGTTTCGGAGAAATCTGAACACCAATATCATTGGATACATCGATCAGATCCCCACTATCAGATCGTAGACAAGTTTAGTGTTCCTACTAGGTGTGTTAGCCCTCTCATGAAGAGTCTTCAAATCAGACCTCATGGCTACATTCACCAACCATTATCTCAACGATAATGTGTCTTGTGTTGCCCGGATGCAAACAGGTTACATAATAAGCAATATCACTATATTGCATATCTTGCAAGTCAAATCATGCGACTGATTTGTTCAGCGGGTCTCTACCAACTTCTATGTTTCGGTATGTGACGGCTTTGAATTTTTGCAAGAATCAAGGGGAGTATCTTCCTGAATTGTTCCTGTTCAATGCATCATATTATACTCTTTTTCCCTTCATGAAGGTTTTTAATGAGGTAATATCAACATGAGATCATATGTCATACTTTCTGTTTTCCCCACCGGGGTTTTTAGGAAAGTATATATGACATATTTATTGTCCTCTAAACTCTATGGGTTTTCTCGTATTGAGTTAAAAGAGACAATAACCATTATATGTTGCATCATTTTCTCCTTATTTTTCCCACTGGGTTTGAAGGAGTTTTAGCAACATATGGAACACCTATCTCCTCATATTTTTCCCACAGGGTTTTTGGAGGAGCTTCTCAAGATGATGATACTTACACTAACAAGCATGGATTAGGGGGAGTGTTAGGATTTAATTAATCCTATTAATCCCTGCTTTTCTAACCGAGGCGGTTGCCTCACATCCCTTCGGTCGCACCCCTTCAGGGGCTATATATATGTGTAATCTCATCATCAATGAGAACAAGGGTTTACTTTTACATCTTGGTGTTTGTCTCTCTCCTCTCTCGATCTCAATTCTAAACAGAAATCATTACATAAGAGAGAGAAGAAATCCTAACCAGACTAAATCAAGGACCAACAATAAACAATAAAAGTTCAAGAAAAACTTATATGCAATAAAGGTACAAGAGAGAAGAATTCTGTACATAAGACATATATAAACACCGGAGCATAAATAAGCAACGCCTTTAAATACAAATAAAAAGGGTTTGGTGTTCATTGCATAGTGTGCTCAGATTCGTCTTTCCTCGATCATATAACCTACCCCCGTCATGTCTTATCACCAGATGAATTTGTTTACACAATGGAGCTGCCCTGGTTATCACTCAACAAGAATGACCATCCAAGGACAGATCAATAGGTATCACAGGATCAAAAAGGATTCTAGAGACAACAGGGAGGATCTAACTTGATACCCATAGGTCCCTCGATTGCTCAAAGGCACACTTATTTCAGCCACAGTTAATCATCATCGCCCTAGCACGAACGCCACTGATCAATTGAGCAAATCCAGGCGGCGTGAGGAGCTCCTAAGGTTAGGGTTCAGGTTGAGGGGGCGCAGAGGAGGAGGAGGAGGGACGAGCGAGTACGGGAGGACGCGGCGGCTAGGTCTCCGTCATAGGAGCGCCCCCCCCCCCCCTTTTATACCCCACCTACGCGAAATGACTGAAATGCCCTCGGTGGGGCAGGCAAATTACGCGCGGTGGCACGACCGGGGCGAAACTATTCATCGTTAGAGTGCCGGGTTTTGATCCGGCGGACGAGATCATCCGGAGGCGAGATCAAACGACCAAAAACGCATCAAGAGATCGATCCGACGGCCGAGAATTGCTAAACTCTGTGGAGCCTCGGTGGGTGCTTCGTTTCTTCTTCTTCGATGGAAAAAAGGGTTCAGGGTTCATTGCATAGTGGGCTCAGATTCGCCTTTCCTCAATCATATAACCTACCCCTATCATCTCTTATCACGAGATCAATCAATCTGTTTATATAGTGGAGCTGCCCTGGTTATCACTCAACAAGAATGACCATCCAAGGACAGAACAACAAGTATCACATGATCAAAAAGGATTCTAGAGACAAGAGGGAGGATCCAACCTGATCCGCACAGGTGCCACGATTGCTCAAAGGCACACTTATTTCAGCCACGATTAATCATCATTGCCCTACCATGAACGCCACTAACCATTCTAGCAAATTCAACAGCATAGCTATAGGACCAGGGCATCCACATGTAAACCAGAGCATCACATGAGCTCCTATGATAGCAACTAAAACATGAACAGCAGCCTGCAAACCCTAAAATAGCATGGATCCACAACTACAGAGCTCAAATAAGGAACCGATGCATGAGTAGGGCATAGAGCATCAACCAAATGAGCACCACATCAATATAGCCACGGCCATGTCCCATTCAGTAGCCGAAGCAGAGGAACAGGAGGAAGATGGGGCTCACTAAGGGAGGTTGTAGCCGAGGCAGTACTCAGTGCGCGCCGGGGTTGTGCCTGAACACCATCCAACCGGCAAGGAACCGTGTCGGAGTTGCGCCTTGCACCGTCCCGCCGACGAGCACGAACGCATCAGACAACCAAGTGACTGTGTGCACGGAATACATGTCAAACAACATGAACAATCAGATATGCTATCACAACAGGCCAATAAAACATCTAGTATAACAAATCAATGTAATCGAGGCGGGGCTAGGCAATACAGAAAGCAATGCATACTTGATAGACCGGTTTATCTATCACTGGAACTGTAGAGTATTTAGATGACTGCTAATAATAGTATGTCACTGCAGATATATTTGTAAGTCAAATGGAATGTGTTTTGTTAAAAACCCAATTAATGGCATGATTTTGATAAAGCCACAGGACGCTACAGGGTTAAAGGATAGTTTTCATCAAGAATATGCGCATTGGGATCCACACACATGTTAGTAAATCAAGAAACTACATATGTTCCTATTTGGAGGCACCCATTCGTATTGCAAGCAAGACACTGAACAACAATAACAAGGATCTGCAGTAGAGTAGGACCGATTAATGGCTTAGGATATACCTCGTGTGTCGGTGAACCTTAGATCTGAAAGCTCGTGCACCTGTCGAACAGAATGATTATTAAGAGAAGGATTTCAAAGTAACAGTACCTGACAGAATGACTTTTAAGCAACCAGGTACATAACAAACACAATGAATGTCTACATAGTACCCCATCTCTCTGAATACTGAATACATGCAGGCTCATTTTGAAGTACATTTTAGGAGCAATGGAAAACCAGGAAAATAGAAACAACTAACAATGAAACTAAGAACTAAATATTGCACGCCGTCGAGACCAATCTGCGGTGCAACATCTACCGCAGGAGAAGGACATCAGGGTCAATCAGGCAACTATGTAAGGGCACTACCGGACAGTTCAGAACTTCAGGAGGTGCTTACTCTATTATCGATATAGCGATGCATCTTGTTAGAATTAGCAAATAAATGTATATGCTAGCAGTTGGTATTCCCAGGGAGAAAATAAACAACCCGTCACTGAATTATGCTTATATAGTCAGCCATGAATAAACTACACGTGCACCGCAAGATCAAACCAACCATGTGCAATCAGAGAGAAGTAACAGACTGTCCTTTTATCTTATATATCTTATATGGAAGTCTGCCATGCTGATGCTGTTTATGTAATCAGTACAGTATCACATATCAATCTATTTTTTTATGTCCCTACAAATTTGGTTAGACGAACTACACAGCAGAAGCAGTTTTAGCTAACATAAGAATACACCATCATTAGCTATACAGGTGTACAAAACCTCGATAATTAAAACATCGCCATTTTTCTCTAGTTTACAACATAACTATATTACTGAGCATGATTTGCTCACCTGATATAGATCACAAACAGGTCCCAATATACTTGAGGCAAGCTGATGAACATGCCCTGAGCTCCCAGCAGCTTGACATGCGTCATCCGCTTTTCACATGTGTAACCAATGGGCAGACCATCCTGTAGATGCATGATTGCACAACAGAACCTTGAAAACAGCCTAGTAAACCAAAGAATGAGTGAAAGATAAGAAGCATGATATATTGCAATTGTTGGATTAATATATTGGAAATTAAGAAGCATGATAGTCAGAGCAGACTATATCACATATTATAGCAAGAATATGCAACTACTGTTGAATAAAAACAAACTAAAACTATTATTGTTTCCAAATCTATTAGTTTGGAAATCAATTGCATCGTGGGTCATGTAAACAGAGAAGCAAATGTGAAATTTAGATGTGGTTCAAAATATTTTAGTGGTCCCATCCATAGTAAAAAAAAAGACATTTTGGGACTAACATACATGTGGCTAATGCACGAATATCATGCATGTTGGGCTAACAATATTCTGAATCAATATCCGCACACCATTTATCACATGTCCTGATTTATGAGGCTGAACTAAAGAGATAACAGATATTACTAATGGGGTCATTTTAATCACTATAATTGTCATTTGCCCCAAAAAATAGTTGAAAATATCCTATATGCCACTGGGTGTCGTGTGATGTAAACTAAAATTCAGACAAAAATATATAACACTAACTTAGGCAAAAAGCACTCTGTCATCCCTTTCTTTCTGTGCCCGTCGACCAATCAAATGATGGCACAAAGTGAAACCAAACAGAAGGAAAGGAGAGGGGTCACTCTACTCCCAGCGAATTTGTCCATATGCACAAATATAAATCATGCCCACTAATTTGTCCATATGCACACATATAAAACAAACTGAGGAGTTATGAGCAGGAGTAAACAAAAGACTACCAATCACTCTAGCAGATGGAGCCATCCCACTATATCCTCTCAGACCATGACACCTCTCGGAGCATAGTCGAAGACAAATCTCCAGAGGTTGAAGACAAACCTTTCTAGGAGAATTTGACCACCGCAACACCTATCCTTGCAACCAACCGCGAGCAGCAACCTAAATAACAATAGATCAAGCCGCAAGTCAGCCTTGGAGAGAGAGAGAGCGTGTGTGTGTGAGGGAGGGGGGGTGTGTGTGAGGGAGGGAGAGAAAAGGAAAGGAACCTGCGGGGCCGTCGCCACCGATGCACCGACGGGGGATGTGCCGCTCCCGACCGGCCCTGCAGACCGACGGCTCGGAGGAATCGACCCCCCAAGGGGCGAATCCACTGGCCACGGGAGAGAAGGTGATTGGGAGAGGGTGGGGGCCGGTAGGGATGGGAAAGGGTGGGGGCCGGCAGGGATGGGGAGAGGGCGGCGGTGCGGTGGCGGTGGTGGTGGACGACGGCGACGACGCCGGCTGGCTCGGAGGAATCGACCCCCCAAGGGGCTCCCCACTGGCCACGGGAGAGAAGGTGAGGGCCGGCGGGGATGGGGAGGGGGTGGGGGCGCGGTGGCGGTGGTGGTGGATGACGGCGACGACGGCGGGGGTCTGGCGGGCTGGACGAAGGAGACGGCGGCGGCGTGGGGAGCAGCTAGGGTTAGGGTTCGGGGGGAGGAGGCGCAGAGGAGGAGGAGGGACGAGCGAGTGCGGGAGGAGGCGGCGGCTAGGTCTCCGTCACAGGAGCGCCCCCCCCCCTTTATACCCCACCTACGCGAAAAAATGACTGAAATGCCCTCGGTAGGGCAGGCAAATTACGTGCGGTGGCACGACCGGGGCGAAACTATCCATCGCTAGAGCGCCGAGTTTCGATCCAACGGACGAGATCGACCGAGGGCACGATCCGACGGCCGAAAACGCATCAGGAACGAGATCGGACGGCCGAGAGTCGCTAAGCTCTAAGGAGGCTCGGTGCTACCGCGGTCTCTTATTTCTGGATACTGGGAGTGGAGCGGCGCACAATGCAATTTTGCGGAGCAGCATAAGAGCAACTCTAGCAGACCCCGCAAAACACGCAAACCCGCAAAATTCAGGCGAGTATGCGGGCTCGGCCCATTTTTCCGGCCAGAACAGAGCCCGCATACTCGCCCGGCCCGCAAAATCTTTTGCCGCGGCCCGCAAACCGCTCGCCCCGACCGCTATAACCGCGGTTCTGCGACTCGTTTGAGGGTCCAAACCCTATTTCTCGCCGCCGCCAAGCCATGTGATTCCCCTTCCCCCTCTCCACATTTCTCGCCGCCGGCGACCACCCGCCCCGCCTCCAGCCGCCATGTGGGGCCGAATGTGGAGCTCCGGACGCGGCTCCGGCAGCAGATCCGGCGGCGGAAGGGAACCGGAGCACGAGCGGCGCGTCCGGTCCGACGACGCGAGGAAGCACGGGGCCCGGAAGTGGACCAACCGCGGCCTGTCGCCGCCGGCGAGCTTCCAGCAGAGCGAGACGGCGGAGTACGACCGTCGGCGCGCGTCCTTCTCCTCCGCGAGGTCCTCGTACGCCGGGAGCTCCTCCTCCTCCGGCACGGGCCTTCTCCCCGTGAAGAGGAAGTGGTCGGAGGACGAGGAGGAGCCGGACGCGTTCGCCTTCGTCCCCATGAAGGAGGAGCCCGAGGAGACCGCTCCGCTCGGCCGCCGCGGAGTCATCGGGCCGGAAGACTACGTCGACGCCGTTGTGGCCGCCATCATCGAGCGGAGCGTGCGCGAGGAGGCGGAGCGCCAGCGCCACGCCAAGGAGTTCGAAGCCCTCCAGTGGCGGGAGGCGGTCGCCGCCAAGGAGAAGGCCGAGGAGTGGCGCCGCATCGGCGCGGAGCAGGCGGCGAAGTACGTCGACCTGTGCAGCTCCGGCGAGGAGGATTGAGCGTCCGGCTCCTCCACGGCGTCGTCCATTTGCCGCACCTCGCCGCCGTCAGATCCGACCCCTCTAGTACTAGTTTAACGTAGTATATAGTATAACTATGCTTGTAGTTTGTTGATCATGTGATGAACTATGTAGTATGTGATGAACTATGTTTGTGCAATTTCCCCCGCGAAAGTGTTTTTTCAAATTATGCAGGTTTAGATACGGTTTCTGTTCGGCCGAGCTAGTTTTCGACCCGCAAACGCGATCTTCGTGGAACCGCAAACGCGTTTTGAGGGTCAAATTTTTGCGGGGTGTGACTGACTAGTATAGAATCTAATCTTCCAGTGCAAAAATAGAAAAAGCGATCTGAGCCATTGGATTCGAGATCAATGGTACAGATTCTGGTGGATGTGTAAGTTCCCACTTAATGTGCATTTCACGAAAAACCCCTCTAACAATTGGTATAAAATGTGACTTTTACAGTAACAACCTCAAATCACTCATCCATTTCCAAGTGAGCACATCGTTGATGCCATCCCCCAGAAGCATGTCAATATTTGAGTACATGAGAAAGTTCTCTCTAAAATAAAATAAAAACTAAATGTACATTTCTGATTCATATACAAAAGAGGTAAGTGTACAGGTCAAACTGAATTTTCCAAAATAGAACACAATAGAAAGATATGGCGGAAAGAAAGATATGGCGGAAAGGCAAAAATTACAATACTCCAGACTCAGTAAGCACCCTCTGAACTTACAAAAGATACTTGACAGTCTTGTTGCTTGATCTTCACAATAAAGCAACAGAAAATGGATGCAATGATCGAAATGATGAAAGTAAAATAAAATGACCATATATCTGGACAAATGTAGAGGAGTCCAGCAATTAAACAAGAAAACTACTAATTTCATTTATACAAATTGTGCAGCACTAAATTAAAGTCAGCTTATCCTCTGGTAATAAGCACATCTGAATAGGACGGTGAAAATGAATTTAACCAAGGTATTCTATTTCTGGTCCACTCTAATCCACATACATGCAAAGCGAATGATTAACATAATAAGACAATTTATAGTACATGACCGACAACAAAGGAATTAAACTATCGTGCAAACAAATGAGTTTCACTCCTGCAGCTGTATGCAAGGGAAGCCTCTGCTAAGCGGTTCTTCTCTCCATATGTACTCCTGATGCTTCTGGTTGTCAGAGCATCATCCATCTACAAATGAAGAACAATTATGTAGTTCACATCAGAAGACAAGAAATTGAAAATAATTATGTTTTTTGGTGGGCTAAATGATTGTAAGGGAGAAAAACAGAGCAAGCTGATATGTTGTACTTAGGTGACTAGCATGAAAAATAAGTAAAATTGTCAGAACTGAAACATTGACCAAAGTGCTACATCCTTTGCAAGTGAAATACCAACATCGGTCGAGTAACTCAAAAGAATTACCTTCAGCAGTGGTGTAATGCTTAAAAAGTATTTATAAATTATAATACAAATTTCTAGGCTTGAACAACAGTTCATGTCCTAATCATGTGTGTGTTCCACAATTAAGAATGGATGCTAAGTTCTTTTGCTAACCCGTAGATGAGGAAAAAGTAGCATCTCACCATAAATGATATAGGAGCCTGGTTAGTGTGCTGCATCACATAAACGTGTGGCAGAACAGTGAAGAGAAAAGCACAAGAATGCCATATGGCAAAATATATTCACAGCTCATACATCCCAATAAGACTAATTGTTTGTCAGAATTAGAACATCAACGAGAATTTTCACCAGAGTAATAACATTAATTGTACTTGACCAAGATCAAGACTTGACTAATAAAAGTGGATGAGTATCGTATTATGTGAAGTATTGGTAGGTACATATTAGCTTTCTGCATAGAAAATCAAGTGTTTGGGCCTTATTTAAGATGGTTAAAGGAGATGGTTATGATGGCCATTTTTACTTTGTGTAATCTTCAGACCGATGTGTTTTTGGATACAATATCAGAGCTTCTTTTTGAAGAAAAAGAGAGCTCCCCTCTCTGATTTCTTTTGTATGAAACGAATGTCTTTCTACCGAGATGGGAAAAAACACCAAAAGAACTCTATAAGTGTTTCAGTTTATTTAGCCCCTAGACTGGGCAATCTCATATTTGCATCACTTCGGCTGATTGGAAAGCAGTCTAGCAGCGATACGCCAAGCTTGTCATCAGCCAGTAGCAATATACATTATTACCACAACTAAGTCATGCTCTAATCAACGTGCTATTGCTGGATCCGGAACGTATAGATCAAGCATAGACACCCAGATAGCAAGTTAACAATTAAAACTCCAAAAAATGTTGATAAAATAGGAATCCAACGAACATAAGCTTCATCTCAGAACGAATCCCTCACCGTCGGGGTTGAGGAAGAAGACCTGGCACGTGCGGCCGTCGAGCAGAGTCATCTCGAACACGTCCGTGCTGCGGGTCTCCGCCCAGTCACCAACCCGCCGTAGAGCACGGTGAAGGTCAGGTGGTGCTCCTGTGGAGGAGACCATGTCGGAGGTGGCTAGGCCCTGGACGATGACGTGGAGCGCGACGTCGGGTGCCCAGGATGTGCGAGATCGCCGGATGATGTGGATCCAGATGGCCTAGGTGGCGGAGTAGTTGGGGGAGAGGCCACGCACGTCGGCGGCCTCCCGCCGGATCTGGATTGCCGCCGCAGTCAGCAAAGAAAAGGGAGACGTGCGAGAGGGTTTAGATGTTTGCACAGAATTAATCAGAATCGGGGGACCTTTTTGCACAACATTTTGTGACAGTGAGTACAGTCTGATCAGAAATCCGACACCCACAATATGTGCCATCGATTTCTGATCCGACGGCCCATGTTACTTTTTTCTATTTTTGCACCGAAAGCTCGGATTCTATACTATTCCCTCCCTGATCAGGAGAGCGCTTCGTGCGAGGATCGGAGCGGAGCGACTGGTTTTTCTAAAGTAGAGGATTGCCGAACAGGCCCGTTGCAATGAACATCACACACCTCCCGCAGGGCCGAGCACCTGCAATTTGCATTCGGATTACCATTAGCTTTTTTCTTTATAATAAAGGACATTTTTGTTGGGGCATTTGTGGCATATCTCCTATACTAAAACTGACAAAATTGCTCACCATCCTACTTTATCAATTTTTATATGACTTAACTAGTAGTTACCGGCCTCTCGATTCGTGCTACCTCTTGAGCACTGCGTTGGTTTTCCCTTGAAAAGAAAAGGGTGATGCAGCAAAGTAGCGTAAGTATTTCCCTCAGTTTTGAGAACCGAGGTATCAATCCAGTAGGAGGCTACGCCCGAGTCCCTCACACCTACACAAACAAATACATCCTCGCAACCAACGCGATAAGGGGTTGTCAATCCCTACACGGTCACTTACGAGAGTGAGATCTGATAGATATGATAGGATAATTTTTTTGCTATTTTTATGATAAAGATGCAAAGTAAAATAAAAGCAAAATAAAAACGGCGCCAGAAATAGCTTGTTGTCGGGAGATTAATATGATGGAAAATAGACCCGGAGGCCATAGGTTTCACTAGTGGCTTCTCTCAAGAGCATAAGTATTTTACGGTGGGTGAACAAATTACTGTTGAGCAATTGACAGAATTGAGCATAGTTATGAGAATATCTAGGTAAGATCATGTATATAGGCATCACGTCCGAGACAAGTAGACCGACTCCCGCCTGCATCTACTACTATTACTCCACACATCGACCGCTATCCAGCATGCATCTAGAATATTAAGTTCATAAGAACAGAGTAACGCCTTAAGCAAGATGACATGATGTAGAGGGATAAACTCATGCAATATGATATAAACCCCATCTTGTTATCCTCGATGGCAACAATACTATACGTGCCTTGCTGCCCCTACTGTCACTGGAAAAGGACACCGCAAGATTGAACCCAAAGCTAACACTTCTCCCATTGCAAGAAAGATCAATCTAGTAGGCCAAACCAAACTGATAATTCGAAGAGACTTGCAAATATAACCAATCATACATAAAAGAATTCAGAAGATTCAAATATTGTTCATAGATAAACTTGATCGTAAACCCAAAATTCATCGGTCTCAACAAACACACCGCTAAAGAAGATTACATCGAATAGATCTCCACAAGAGAGGGGGAGAACATTGTATTGAGATCCAAAAAGAGAGAAGAAGCCATCTAGCTAATAACTATGGACCCGAAGGTCTGAGGTAAACTACTCACACTTCATCGGAGAGGCTATGGTGTTGACGTAGAAGCCCTCCGTGATCGATGCCCCCTCCGGCCGAGCTCCGGAACAGGCCCCAAGATGGGATCTCACGGGTACACAAGATTGCGACAGTGGAATTAGGTTTTTGGCTCCGTATCTGGTAGTTTGGGGGTACATAGGTATATATAGGAGGAAGGAGTACGTCGGTGGAGCAACGTGGGGCCCATGAGGGTGGAGGGTGTTGGAAATATGCCCTAGAGGCAATAATAAAATGGTTATTATTGTATTTCCTTGTTCATGATAATTGTCTATTGTTCATGCTATAATTGTATTAACTGGAAACCGTAATACATGTGTGAATACATAGACCACAACATGTCCCTAGTAAGCCTCTAGTTGACTAGCCCGTTGATCAATAGATGGATATGGTTTCCTGACCATGGACATTGGATGTCATTGATAACAGGATCACATCATTAGGAGAATGATGTGATGGACAAGACCCAATCCTAAGCATAGCACAAGATCGTGTAGTTCGTTTGCTAAGAGCTTTTCTAATGTCAAGTATCGTTTCCTTAGACCATGAGATTGTGCAACTCCCGGATACTGTAGGAATGCTTTGGGTGTACCAAACGTCACAACGTAACTGGGTGGCTAAAAGGTGCACTACAGGTATCTCCGAAAGTGTCTGTTAGGTTGGCACGAATCGAGACTGGGATTTGTCACTCCGTATGACGGAGAGGTATCTCTGGGCCCACTCAGTAATGCATCATCATAATGAGCTCAATGTGACTAATGAGTTAGCCACGGGATCATGCGTTACGGAACGAGTAAAGAGACTTGCCGGTAATGAGATTGAACGAGGTATTGGGATACCGACGATCGAATCTCGGGCAAGTAACATACCGATAGACAAAGGGAATTGTATATGGGATTGATTGAATCCCCGACATTGTGGTTCCTCCGATGAGATCATCGTGGAACATGTGGGAGCCAAAATGGGTATCCAGATCCCGCTATTTGTTATTGGCCGGAGAGGTGTCTCGGTCATGTCTGCATGGTTCCCGAACCCGTAGGGTCTACACACTTAAGGTTCGGTGATGCTAGAGTTGTTATGGGAAATAGTATGTGGTTACCGAAGGTTGTTCGGAGTCCCGGATGAGATCCAGGACATGACGAGGAGCTCCGGAATGGTCCGGGGGTGAAGATCGGTATATTGGACTAAGGGTATTGGAGTCCGGAATTGTTCCGGGGGTACCAGGCTATGGCCAGCATGTCCGAAAGGGGTTTCGGAGGCCCCGACAAGCGTTGGGGGGCCTTATGGGCCAAGCGGAAGGGGAAAACCAGCCCACTAAGGGGCTGTGCGCCCCTCCCAACCCCTCTCACGTAACCAGGAGAGGTGGGGGCACCACCCCTAGGGCAGCCGCCCCTCCCGGCTTGGGGGGCAAGTTTCCTAGGAGGTGGGGGCGCCCAAACCCATCTAGGGCTTCCCCTGGCCGCCTCCTCCTCCTCTAGATCCATCTAGAGGGGCCGGCCCCCTCTCCCCTTCCCCCTATATATAGTGAGGGGGTGGGAGGGCAGCCGCACCCCTTGCCTGGCACAGCCCTCTCCTCCTCCAACTCCTCCTCCTCCTCCTCCGTAGTCCTTAGAGAAGCTCTGCCGGAGAACCACGAGCTCCATCGCCACCACGCCGTCGTGCTGCTGGAGTTCTCCCTCAACTTCTCCTTTCCCCTTGCTGGATCAAGAAGGAGGAGACGTCCCCGGGCTGTACGTGTGTTGAACGCGGAGGCGCCGTCCGTTCGGCGCTAGATCGGATCTTCCACGATTTGAATCGCCGCGAGTACGACTCCATCAACCGCATTCTTGTAACGCTTCCGCTTAACGATCTTCAAGGGTTTGAAGATGCACTCCCTCTCTCTCATTGCTAGCATCTCCTAGATTGATCTTGGTGACACGTAGGAAAATTTTGAATTATTGCTACGTTACCCAACAGTGGTATCAGAGCTAGGTCTATGCGTAGATTTTATGCACGAGTAGAACACAAAGTAGTTGTGGGCCATGATTTGTTCAATTTTCTTGCCGTTACTAGTCTTATCTTGATTCGGCGGCATTGTGGGATGAAGCGGCCCGGACCGACCTTACACGTACTCTTACGTGAGACAGGTTCCACCGACTGACATGCACTTGATGCCTAAGGTGGCTAGCGGGTGTCTGTCTCTCCCACTTTAGTCAGATCGGATTCGATGAAGAGGGTCCTTATGAAGGGTAAATAGCAATTGGCATATCACCGTTGTGGCTTTTGCGTAGGTAAGAAACGTTCTTGCTAGAAACCCATAGCAGCCATGTAAAACATGCAACAACAATTAGAGGACGTCTAACTTGTTTTTGCAGGGTATGCTATGTGATGTGATATGGCCAAAAGGATGTGATGAATTATATATATGTGATGTATGAGACTGATCATGTTCTTGTAATAGGAATCACGACTTGCATGTCGATGAGTATGAAAACCGGCAGGAGCCATAGGAGTTGTCTTAATTTATTGTATGACATGTGTGTCAATGAAAAACGCCATGTAATTACTTTACTTTATTGCTAATCGTTAGCCATAGTAGTATAAGTAATAGTTGGCGAGGCAACTTCATGAAGACACGATGATGGAGATCATGACGATGGAGATCATGGTGTCATGCCGGTGAAGAAGGTGATTATGCCGCGCCTCGAAGATGCAGATCAAAGGCGCAAGATGATATTGGCCATATCATGTCACTTTATGATTTGCATGTGATGTTTGTCATGTTTACATCTTATTTGCTTAGAACGACGGTAGCATAAATAAGATGACCCCTCACTAAAATTTCAAGAGATGTGTTCCCCCTAACTGTGCACCGTTGCGAAGGTTCGTTGTTTCAAAGCACCACGTGATGATCGGGTGTGATAGATTCTAACGTTCGCATACAACGGGTGTAAGCCAGATTTACACATGCAAAACACTTAGGTTGACTTGACGAGCCTAACATGTACAGACATGGCCTCGAAACACACGAGACCGAAAGGTCGAACATGAGTCCTATAGTAGATACGATCAACATGGAGATGTTCACCGTTGATGACTAGTCCGTCTCACGTGATGATCGGACACGGTCTAGTCGATTCGGATCATGTATCACTTAGATGACTAGAGGGATGTCTATCTAAGTGGGAGTTCATTAAATAATCAGATGAACTTAATTATCATGAACATAGTCAAAAGGTCTTTGCAAATTATGTCATACCTTACGCTTTGGTTCTACTGTTTAAGATATGTTCCTAGAGAAAATTTAGTTGAAAGTTGATAGTAGAAATTATGCGGACTGGGTCCGTAAACTGAGGATTATCCTCATTGCTGCGCAGAAGGCTTATGTCCTTAATGCACCGCTCGGTGTGTGAACCTCGAGCGTCGTCTGTGGATGTTGCGAACATCTGACATACACGTTTTGATGACTATGTGATAGTTCAGTGTGTAATGCTAATGGTTTAGAATTGAGGCGCCAAAGACGTTTTTGAAACGTCGCAGAACATATGAGATGTTCCAAAGACTGAAATTGGGATTTCAGACTGGTGCCCACGTCAAGAGGTATGAGACCTCTGACAAGTTTCTTAAGCCTGCAAACTAAGGGAGAAAAGCTCAATCGTTGAGCCTGTGCTCAGATTGTCTGAGTACTACAATCGCTTGAATCGAGTGGGAGTTAATCTTCCAGATGAGATAGTGATGGTTCTCCATAGTCACTGCCACCAAGCTATTAGAGCTTCGTGATGAACTATAACATATCAGGGATAGACATGATGATCCTTGAGCAACTCGCGATGTTTGACACCGCGAAAGTAGAAATCAAGTAGGAGCATCAATTGTTGATGGTTAGTAAAACCACTAGTTTCAAGAAGGGCAAGTGAAAGAAGGGATACTTCATGAAACGGTAAATCAGTTGCTGCTCTAGTGAAGAAACCCAAGGTGTTGAACCCAAACCCGAGACTAAGTGCTTCTGTAATGAGGGGAACGGTCACTGAAGCAGAACTACCCTAGATACTTGGTAGATGAGAAGGCAGGCAAGGTCGACAGAAGTATATTGGATATACATTATATGAATGTGTACTTTACTAGTACTCCTAGTAGCACCAGGGTATTAGATACCGGTTCGGTTGCTAAGTGTTGGTAACTCGAAATAAAAGGCTACGGAATAAACGGAGACTAGCTAAAGGTGAGATGACGATATGTGTTGGAAGTGTTTCCAAGGTTGATGTGATCAAGCATCGCATGCTCCCTCTACCATCGAGATTGGTGTTAAACCTAAATAATTGTTATTTGGTGTTTGCATTGAGCTAGACATGATTGGATTATGTTTATCGCAATACGGTTATTCATTTAAGGAGAATAATGGTTACTCTGTCTATTTGAATAATACCTTCAATGGTCTTGCACCTAAAATGAATGGTTTATTGAATCCCGATCGTAGTGATACACATGTTCATGCCAAAAGATATAAGATAGTAATGATAGTACCACATACTTGTGGCACTGCCACTTGAGTCATATTGGTATAAAACGCATGAAGAAGCTCCATGTTGATGGATCTTTGGACTCACTCGTTATTGAAAAGATTGAGACATGCGAACCATGTCTATTGGTATATATGCATGAAGAAACTCCATACAGATGGATCGTTTGGACTCACTTGATTTTGAATCACTTGAGACATGCAAATCATACCACATGGGCAAGATGACTAAAAGGCCTCGTTTTCAGTGAGATGAAACAAGAGAGCAACTTGTTGGAAGTAATACATTTGATGTGTGCAATCCAATGAGTGCTGAGGCACGCAGTGGATATCGTTATGTTCTTACTTCACAGATGATTTGAGTAGATGCTGAGTATATTTACTTGATGAAACACAAGTCTGAATTATTGAAAGGTTCAAGTAATTTCAGAGTGAAGTTGAAGATCGTCGTGACAAGAGGATAAAATGTCTATGATATGATCATAGAGATGAATATCTGAGTTACGAGTTTGGCACACAATTGAGACATTGTGGAAATTGTTTCACAACTAATACCGCCTGGAACACCATAGTGTGATGGTGTGTCCGAACATCATAACTGCACCCTATTGGATATGGTGCTTACCATGATGTCTCTTATCAAATTACCACTATCGTTTATGGGTTAGGCATTAGAGACAACCGCATTCACTTTAAATAGGGCACCACGGCAATTCCGTTGAGACGACACCGTATGAACTATGGTTTAGAGAAACCTAAGTTGTCGTTTCTTAAAAGTTTGGGGCTGCGACGCTTATGTGAAAAAGTTTCAGGCTGATAAGCTAGAACCCAAAATGGATAAATGCATCTTCATAGAATACCCAAAACAGTTGGGTATACCTCCTATTTCAGATCCGGAAGCAAAAGTGATTGTTTCTAGAAATGGGTCCTTTCTCGAGGAAAAGTTTCTCTCGAAAGAATTGAGTGGGAGGATGGTGGAGACTTGATGAGGTTATTGAACCGTCACTTCAACTAGTGTGTAGCAGGGCACAGGAAGTTGTTCCTGTGGCACCTACACCAACTGAAGTGGAAGCTTATGATAGTGATCATGAAACTTCGGATCAAGTCACTACCAAACCTCGTAGGTCGACAAGGATGTGTACTACTTCAGAGTTGTACGTAATCCTGTCTTGGAAGTCATGTTGCTAGACAACAATGAACCTACGAGCTATGGAGAAACGATGGTGGGCCCGGATTCCGACGAATGGCTCGAGGCCATAAAATCCGAGAGAGGATCCATGTATAAAACCAAAGTATAGACTTTGGAAGAACTACTTGATGGTCGTAAGGCTGTTGGGTGCAGATGGATTTTAAAAGGAAGACGGACAATGATGGTAAGTGTCACCATTAAGAAAGCTCGACTTGTCGTTAAGATGTTTTCTGACAAGTTCAAGGAGTTGACTACGATGAGACTTTCTCACTCGTAGCGATGCTAAGTGTCTGTTGAAATTATATTAGCAGTTACTGCATTATTTATGAAATCTTGCAGATAGGATGTCAAAACATTGTTTCCTCGACGATTTTCTTGAGAAAGGTTGTATGTGATACAACCAGAAGGTTTTGTCAATCCTGAAATATGCTATCAACTATGCAAAGCTCCAGCAATCCTTCTAAGGACTGGAGTAAGCATCTCGGAGTTGGAATGTACGCTTTGATGAGATGATCAAAGATTTTGGGTTTATACAAAGTTTATGAGAAACTTGTATTTCCAAAGAAGTGAGTGGGAGCACTATAGAATTTTTGATGAGTATATGTTGTTAACATATTGTTGATCAAAAATGATGCAGAATTTCTAGAAAGCATACAGGGTTATTTGAAAAGTTTTTTTAATGGAAAACCTGGATTAAGCTACTTGAACATTGAGCATCAAGATCTATAAGGATAGATAAAAAACGCTTAATAGTACTTTCAAATGAATACATACCGTGACAAGATTTTGAAGGAGTTCAAAATAGATCAGCAAAGAAGGAGTTCTTGGCTGTGTTACAAGGTGTGAGGGTTGAGTAAGACTCAAAACATGACCACGGCAGAAGAGAGAGAAAGGACGAAGGTCGTCCCCTATGCTTTAGACGTAGGCTCTACAGTATGCTATGCTGTGTACCGCACCTGATGTGTGCCTTGCCATGAGACAGTCAAGGGGTACAAGAGTGATCCAGGAATGGATCACATGACAGCGGTCGAACTTATCCTTAGTAACTAGTGGACTAAGGAATTTTCTTGATTATGGAGGTGGTAAAAGAGTTCGTCGTAAAGGGTTACGTCGATGCAAACTTTGACACTAATCCGGATGACTCTGAGTAGTAAACTGGATTCGTATAGTAGATCAGTTATTTGGAATAGCTCCAAGTAGCGCGTGGTAGCTGCATCTACAAGATGACATAGAGATTTGTAAAGCACACACGGATCTGAAAGGTTCAGACCCGTTGACTAATAACCTCTCTCACAAGCGATATATGAACAAACCCCATGGGTGTTGGATTCATTACAATCACATAGTGATGTGAACTAGATTATTGACTCTAGTGCAAGTGGGACACTGTTGGAAATATGCCCTAGAGGCAATAATAAAATGGTTATTATTGTATTTCCTTATTCATGATAATTATCTATTGTTCATGCTGTAATTGTATTAACTGGAAACCGTAATACATGTGTGAATACATAGACCACAACATGTCCCTAGTAAGCCTCTAGTTGACTAGTTCGTTGATCAATAGATGGTTATGGTTTCCTGACCATGGACATTGGATGTCATTGATAACGGGATCACATCATTAGGAGAATGGTGTGATGGACAAGACCCAATCCTAAGCATAGCACAAGATCGTGTAGTTCGTTTGCTAAGAGCTTTTCTAATGTCAAGTATCGTTTCCTTAGACCATGAGATTGTGCAACTCCCAGATACTGTAGGAATGCTTTGGGTGTACCAAACGTCACAACGTAACTGGGTGGCTATAAAGGTGCACTACAGGTATCTCCGAAAGTGTTTGTTGGGTTGGCACGAATCGAGACTGGGATTTGTCACTCCGTATGACAGAGAGGTATCTCTGGGCCACTCGGTAATCCATCATCATAATGAGCTCAATGTGACTAATGAGTTAGCCACGGGATCATGCGTTACGGAACGAGTAAAGAGACTTGCCGGTAACGAGATTGAACGAGGTATTGGGATACCGACGATCGAATCTCGGGCAAGTAACACACCGATAGACAAAGGGATTGTATACGGGATTGATTGAATCCCCGACATCGTGGTTCATCCGATGAGATCATCGTGGAACATGTGGGAGCCAATATGGGTATCCAGATCCCGCTATTGGTTATTGGCCGGAGAGGTGTCTCGGTCATGTCTGCATGGTTCCCGAACCCGTAGGGTCTACACACTTAAGGTTCGGTGACGCTAGAGTTGTTATGGGAAATAGTATGTGGCTACCGAAGATTGTTCGGAGTCCCGGATGAGATCCCGGACATGACGAGGAGCTCCGAAATGGTCCGGAGGTGAAGATCGGTATATTGGACGAAGGGTATTGGAGTCCGGAATTGTTCCGGGGGTACCAGGCTATGGCCAGCATGTCCGAAAGGGGTTTCGGAGGCCCCGACAAGCGTTGGGGGGCCTTATGGGCGAAGGGGAAGGGGCAAACCAGCCCACTAAGGGGCTGTGCGCCCCTCCCAACCCCTCTCACGTAACCAGGAGAGGTGGGGGCGCCCCCCCTAGGGCAGCTGCCCCTCCCGGCTTGGGGGGCAAGTTTCCTAGGGGGTGGGGGCGCCCAAACCCATCTAGGGTTTCCCCTGGCCGCCTCCTCCTCCTCTAGATCCTTCTAGAGGGGCCGGCCCCCTCTCTCCTTCCCCCTATATATAGTGAGGGGGTGGGAGGGCAGCCGCACCCCTTGCCTGGCGCAGCCCTCTCCTCCTCCAACTCCTCCTCCTCCGTAGTGCTTAGCGAAGCTCTGCCGGAGAACCACGAGCTCCATCGCCACCACGCCGTCGTGCTGCTGGAGTTCTCCCTCAACTTCTCCTCTCCCCTTGCTGGATCAAGAAGGAGGAGACGTCCCCGGGCTATACGTGTGTTGAACGCGGAGGCGCCGTCCGTTCGGCGCTAGATCGGATCTTCCGCGATTTGAATCGCCGCGAGTACGACTCCATCAACCGCGTTCTTGTAACGCTTCCGCTTAGCGATCTTCAAGGGTATGAAGATGCACTCCCTCTCTCTCGTTGCTAGCATCTCCTAGATTGATCTTGGTGACACTTAGGAAAATTTTGAATTATTGCTACGTTACCCAACAGAGGGCGCGCCTGGGGGGGGGGTAGGCGCGCCCCCCTACCTCGTGGCTTCCTGGTAGCTTTCTTGACGTAGGGTCCAAGTCCTTTGGATCACGTTCGTTCCGAAAATCACGTTCCCGAAGGTTTCATTCCGTTTGGACTCCGTTTGATATTCTTTTTCTGCGAAACTCTGAAATAGGCAAAAAACATCAATTTTGGGCTGGGCCTCCGGTTAATAGGTTAGTCCCAAAAATAATATAGAAGTGTATAATAAAGCCCAATAATGTCCAAAACAGAAGATAATATAGCATGGAGCAATCAAAAATTATGGATACGTTGGAGACGTATCAAGTTGCTCGGCGACTCACGACGCGTCTAGCGCCGCCACCCAAAAAGCCTCTCAACTGTTCCCTCCTCGCCGCCGCCGCTGCCGGCTAGCTTGCCGGTCGACGGCGGCGGGCTGCTAGGCCTCTTCCGTCTCCACCCATGTCCAGTCCCTTCTTCCCATGACCCTCGATCTTGGAGCCTGGCGGCGCTGCGCTCCAGCCACGCGCTCGTCCTTCCCGAAGATGCAGCACGCTATGAGAGCTGGTGTACGGCGGTTCGTCAGCACGGAGGTCAGCTACGCGCTCGTGTTCGGCGGCTGCGTACGTCCTGTCCCGCCCGACGGCGCGCGTATGGCGTCCTGTGTGCGTCGTCCCGGATCTACCACGGCCTGAGGCGGGCCTGCTCCTAGTGGCTCGGTTGACGGCCTGGCAGGAGACTCTCGGCGTATGTATTGTTGCGGCGGCTGTGGTGGTGCACGGGAAATCTGATCTGGCCTGTTTGATACCGTTGTGGACGCGCATGATGCCGGCACGGATCAGGACAAATCTAATGCTTGATGGCAGCTCTTCGGACTTTCAGTGGTTGTCGATACGGCGGTGGTTGGCTGAGTGCAGCTCTGATCCGCTCGACGGCCTTCGGAAGGCATGCCACCGTTGGTGGATGGTTGGGCGGCTACAGACGGCGATTTGACAGAGAGGGTATGGTTGCGCAGCGGCGTGGTGGATTCTAGTCCAGTGCATGTAGCTGTTGGGATCGTGGAAAGTGGCGGGGATAACACATGATTGACTTCGATTTGGTGGTGCCTCTAGTATCCGGTCTCGAGCTCCGGGACGAAAATCCTAGTTCTAACCCACGTTGGTTTTACCTAGCAATGGCGATGTTTTTGCGTTACCTTGTTGAAGGCATTGCATGGATATGCTCGGACTTGCTTCTTCAGGGTGAAAACCTAGATTCTGATCATTGGTGATCGGATCCGGTGACGGCGGTGTTTGAGCATAGTTGCCTTGTTGAAGGCGTTGCTGTTGAAGAACTTTTTCGTTGTCCTTGTGGTGTCAAGAGATGATTGGTGCGGATATGGTCGTCGATGTAGTTTGTCGGTCGCTGTTTTGATCATAGGTTTTTTTTACTCGCTTAGGCATAGCTTTGGTCTTGTATGACTTTGCTTTTTGCCGGCGTATTTTTTAGTGTGAGTGCGCTGGTGTTGGTTATGTGCATCCTAGCTATGCAGAGGCCGGGTGTGTGCTCTTTGTGTCTGTATCTTCTTGATGCTTCATTTTGAGTCAATAAAATCCACCCGTTATCGAAAAAAAACTAGTAGTTACCGGCGTGTTTTTATGTGTATGCGTTGGTGTTGGCCATGTGCATCCTAGCTATCTAGAGGTCGGGTGTGTGCACATTATCTTTGTATCCTCTTGATGCTTCACTTTAAGCGAATAAAACCCACCATTTATCGAAAATTCTACTTTACCAATTCTTTTAGGGAAATCACTGTTCTGCGGCTAGCAGATCCCCTATCCTGAAAAAATTGGTTTCACAAATTTCCAAACTTACGGAACATAAAATGAAAAACTTGTACAACGAAGTGCACATAATTTGAATACATAACACTTTAACGCTCTCGAACATAAACCATTTGACATGGATGGTAAGCTATCTCAAAAACAAGGAACATAAACCATTCAAATTCAAACACAACATACGTTTCAAATGAACTAAGAATTCATATAAACATGATTAAAGCACAAAAATCAAGTGCTTCGGAGGCGCCAATGATGCTCAATAGGATCTTCTTGAAGTCGGTTGTAAGCTTGACTGTTCTTGATCCTTTGGTGTGCTTGGAGGAAGACTTCGATCCTTTTAGGGTTACGTGTTGGCTCAACTTGTTGGCCATTGAACAGATACCAAAAGTTCTCCAAGTCCTCTCTCTTATCCTCGATGACCATGTTGTTCAAGATAATACATGTTGTCATGATCTTTCATAGGGTCTCGGGCTTCCAATACTCAACAGGGCCACATACAATCACAAATTATCGTTGACGCACACCAAAAGGTCTCTCAACATCCTTTCTAGCAGATTCAGTGATATCTCTTGTTACCTTTTGGTTTGTGAATAGTCTTAACAATTGTGGCCCATGGAGGATAGATGCCACCGGTAAGGTAGTAGCCCATGTTGTACCCATTGCCATTGACAGCATAGTTGAAAGGCGAACTGTCACCAACAACAAACATTGCAAAAAGAGGAGCGAGACATATCAAAGTATGCATGCCAAACTATGGATCATGTCTCTCCATAGCCTTTGCAATGGTGTTGAGGAGAGACCGATGCATCCTGATCGGCGCAGAAAATAGCATAGAGAATAAGGGAAAAAATCCTATACAACCGGGTCGTACGGACACAGACGCTGGGACCCACTCTAGCATGCGCCAACTGGCGTCCGAATCTCAACGCAACAGATCTCTCCTTCCCCACTTCCCTGCCTTCAAATCACGATTCCTATCTCCCCGACGCCCCAAAAATACAGCCGCTGGTCATGCCATTCTCTCTGACGGCACGGTGGGTTCGACCTGGAAACCTCGCCGCCGACGGTGTCGGGCGCGCGCGGTGGTGCTTATCAACAGAAAAGTTCCACGATCTGCATCAATTATCCTATCTTAACTTGAGGAGAAAATTCTGAAGAAAAATAAACAAAGCATCTACTATCCTAAGCTATTTGACTTGAGTTCCTGATTGTTTTGTCTGCTGAGCGAAACAACTTCTCATCGTTTGTAGAAAGCACTGAATGCGAATCCTGATCGACAGAGGCATGCTTAACAGCAGATTGTTCTTCTTCTGTCTTCCTTTTGTCATGCTGCTGACCGTCTTTTGTCGGTTTCGACAGAGTAAACGGATGCAGATGAACAGAGCACACCGCTAGAGCGACCAGAGTAATCAAAACCAAGCTCACGCCTGCTCCGCCGTGCTCCCTGCCTGACCACCCGCCGACGCTGTCCTCGAGCGGCTGGCCTCGCCATTCAGCAGCTGGTTCTGCTGCTGCCCGAACACTACCTACTGACTACCTGCCCTTGCCCATGCGGCGGCGGCCGTAGCGACGATGTCTGACGACGGAGCTTCGGCTTGGGCCCTAAGGCGGCAGAGGAGACTACCGATACTACGTAGGTAGGTGCCCACACACGCGGTTCGTGAGTGAAGAGGCGACGAACAATGCCGAGAATGAAGGCAGCGACGGTGACCGCAACGACCGGCTTCTTCTCTGGATCAACGGCGTCCGCCGGCATTGGCTTGGGTTGAACCTTCCTATGACATCTCCGCGGCCGGGGCGCTCCGATTCATGAAGGAATCCGACTTCGACGGCAACCTTGCGGAGCTGTAGCGATGACGGGCTGACCTACGGCGGAACTGACGATTCTGACGGCCTCGACTCCATGGAATCTGCGGGTGAGACCGGTGGGGCTGCGGGATGGCATTGCCGGTTGATTCCGCCAACGAGGAGTCGACGACACCGACTGTGACGACGATGGCGAGGGTCGAGTGGACGCAACGAGGTGGGTACGGCGGCCGAGCAAATATACTCAGCAGCCCCGCGTCTTGAGTATATTTGGTTGGTGCGGCTGCTTTTTAGGGAGTGAAAAGGCTATATTTCTAGGGATTATACGCCTTAGGGGATGTGCTAGCTACTGCTTAACTCCATAAAACACACTTTTGCTCCTCAAATATAGAGTTTAGGGGATTTGATGAAGAGGCCCTTAGTAACTCATAATATAACATCTACTTCCTCTATATCAAAAACTAATACGCGTTTGATGAAAAACCAATTGTGAAGCAGCTCTCGCTCCCGTGTCGCTTTGAGGCGCGACACCAGGGCGCCCCCAAAACCTAGCCGCCGGCCCACTCTCCTCCACCCACACCTCGCTGCCGCCGCCGGCGAAGCCCTGCTACTCGAAACGGGCGCACACAGCTCTCCCTCCAGATCCAATTGCAGCTGCTTCAGCTCCATCCCGACCGTGTCCTGCGTTGTCGTCCTGCTCTACAGACGCGCGCAGCCACGCGGTCTCCGCCTCCTCCTGCTGCGCCCGGGCATCGCCGGATTTGCGTGCGCCTGAACGCGCTTCGTCCTTTGCCTGAACGCGGGTTGCCATGGTCGTGACCTCCGCGAGATGGCTCGGTCCTGCGGGCGAGATGCGGGCGGATGCCTCCTCCGCCTGGCTGTGGGAGGTGCAACCGTTGCCGTATCTGGCCGGACCGTTTAGGTGCTGGCCTGGGGCGCTTCGATCTGTCTCCAGGCAGGTGCTGCGGCGTTCGTACGGCCCGGTGGCTGCCGTGTGCAGCTGAGCGCACAGTCCAACGTGCTGCCAGCTCGCTGCGGGGAGCACCGCTGTGTGCGACTGGTGAGGCGAGGTGGATTGGGTAGGCCAGATTCATCCGGATCTGGCCTGCCATGGACCGGATTTGGTCACGTGCGGCGGCGGGCTGCAGTGACCCTTGCTCTGTGGTGGTGCAGGGAGCAGTCGATTCGCAGTCTACCGGTGCTCCTCGGAGGTGGTCTGCTCAGTTGGGCGAAAGCCACTACTCCTGCCGGAGCCGGCGATGGTGACGCCCGCGGGTGCCGCTTACCTCCTTGGAGGCATCGATGTCATGGTGACTTCCCCTTCGAGGCTCCTGGGGAAACCCATGTTCCTGGTTCGTCCGGAACGGCCGATGGCGGCGCTTTTCGCGTCGCATTCCTACCTGAAGGCATCAGCTTGGTGGATTGTGTGGTGGCTGCTCACTGCGGGTTGGACGGTGGTGGTGGCGCGGCCGGCTTGTGCTGGTGTGCTCGGAGAAGCGATCCGGGTGTAGACTCGGCTCCTTGATGCCCTTCGGCTTCGCCGGCGGTGCCGCTGTTGTGATGTAGACTCGGCTGCGTGTGGCTCTTTGTCCGGGTGTGGACTCAGTCGCTCGTTGCCTTTCGGCTGCGCCAATAGCCTTGAGGCATCATGGATGGTCTCGGTTGATTGGAGCTCTTCGTCTACGGTGGTGGTGTTCTCGTGCGGCTCAGGTTGGTAATGGTTGCTCAAGACCCTTGATAATCCCCAAGTGAAGGGAATCATCGTAGCAATTTCCAAAGGTGGAAGTGATAAGTATGGAGTGTCGAACCCACAAGGAGCTAAAGGTAAGATCAGTATTCTCTCAAGCCCTATCTGCCACTGATACGACTCTACGTATACCGAACGTTTGCTTCCAACTAGAAACGAGAAATAAAACTACGTTGTGGGTATGAAGAAGATAACTTTGCAAGGTATCGGAGAGCTAAAATATAAAAGTAGGTGTTGTTATCATAAAGTTAGAATATATTATAAATAGCGAGTGTGGAATAATGGTGGATCGGTGTGCGGAATAGTCCTAGGCAATTGTTAACAAGACCGGTAATCACTATTGCAGTTTCATATGAGGGAGAGGCATAAGCTAACATACTTTCTCTACTTGGATCATATGCACTTATGATTGGAACTCTAGCAAGCATCCGCAACTACTAAAGATCATTTAGGTAAAACCCAACCATAGCATTAAAGCATCAAGTCCTCTTTATTCCCATACGCAACAATCCCTCTTACCCGGGTTTGTGTTTCAGTCACTCACCAACCCACTATAAGCGAATCATGAACGTATTGCAACACCCTACAGCGGGAATCCCTCACGCTTGCGCGACACGGAGGGCACTATAGGACAGCATCAAAGTAAAAACATACAACTCATACCAATCTAGATCATCAATCAACCCATAGACAAAAGATATCTACTCAAAACATCATAGGATGGCAACACATCATTGGATCATAATATGTGGCATAAAGCACCATGTTCAAGTAGGGATTACAGCGGGGTGCGGGAGAGTGGACCGCGTAAAAGAGATGAGGATGGTGGTGATGATGGTGATGTTGATGAAGACGATCACCGTGGCGATGATTCCCCTCCCGATGGCACTCCGGCGCCACCGGAAGAGAGGAGGTGAGGTTCTCCCCCCTTGTGCTTCCTCCTCCATGGCCACCACCTTCTGGTCCTTGGCCTTCATGGTGATGATGGCCCCTACGGGATACTCCTCCACGGCCATCGATGATGATGGCCCCCTCCAGCAGGGTGCCGGAGAGGGCCTAGATTGACTTCTTGTGGCTACAGAGGCTTGCGGCGGCGGAACTTCCGATCCAGGTTTCTTTCTGGAAGTTTGGGTATATATAGAAGAGTTTTGCGTTGATTTCACGTCAGGGGGGTCTCCGGGCTGTCCACGAGGCAGGGGGTGCGCCCTAGGGGGGTGGGCGCCCCCACCCTCGTGGGCAGCCCGGGACTCTTCTGTCCTGCTTCTGGTACTTCGTGGGCTTCTTCTGGTCCAAAAATGATCTCCGTCAAGTGGCACGTAAATTGGACTCCATTTAGTTTTCCTTTTCTGCGATACTCTAAAACAAGGAGAAAACATAAACTGGCACTGGGCTCTAGGTTAATAGGTTAGTCCCAAAAATCATATAAAATATCATATAAATGCATATAAAACATCCTAGAAGGATAGTATAATAGCATGAATACTTCATAAATTATAGATACGTTGGAGACGTATCAGCATCCCCAAGCTTAATTCCTGCTCGTCCTCAAGTAGGTAAATGATAAAAGAAATAATTTATGAAGTGTGAATGCTAGCAAGTGCATAAGTTTGATCAATGTTAATTCCAATCACTTTTTCTAGCATCATTATATGTCATAACAATAGCTCATCTCATAAAACTTTTCATGATCAAGTAACAAGCAAATCACATGCTTAAAGTATAGATCATAAACTTTCTTGAAAACTAACAAACAATATTCTCCGTCATCAAACAATTGCAATTCATCTTATTTTCAGGAAGAGTCTATGTCAGAGCTTTGATTTAGCAAACTCCACATACTCAATTATCATTTAGTCTTTCACAATTGCTAACACTCACGCGATATTTATGGGTTCAAAGTTTTAATCAGACACAGAGAAAGATAGGGGCTTATAGATTCGCCTCCCAACCTTTTACCTCAAGGGTAATGTCAACAATAATAGTTCATGATGCCTTACATCCAATTGGATATATATATCAGAATCTTTCCAACACAAGGTGCTTGCCAAAGGATAAAATGTAAAAAGGAAAGGTGAAACTCACCATGACTCTTGCATAAGGGTAAGAGATAAAAGTAAAAGATAGGCCCTTCGCAGAGGGAAGCAGAGGTTGCCATGCGCTTTCAGGGTTGGATGCACAAAATCTTAATGCGAAAGAACATCACTTTATATTGCCACTTGTGATATGGACCTTTATTATGCAGTCCGTCGCTTTTATTTCTTCCACATCACAAGATCGTATAAAGCTTATTTCCTTCACACTAGTCAATCATACATATTTAGAGGGCAATTTTTATTGCTTGCACCGATGACAACTTACTTGAAGGATCTTACTCAATCCATAGGTAGGTATGGTGGACTCTCATGGCAAAACTTGGTTTAAGGATATTTGGAAGCACAAGTAGTATCTCTACTTAGTGCAAAGAATTTGGCTAGCATGAGGGGGAAAGGCAAGCTCAATGTGTTGGGCGATCCATGACAATATACTTTATTTCAGATATAAGAAAACCTAACCCATTACGTTGTCTTCCTTGTCCAACATCAACCTTTTAGCATGTCATATTTTAATGAGTGCTCACAACTACAAAAGATGTCCAAGATAGTATATTTATATGTGAAATCCCTCTCCCTTCAATATTCTTTCATGAATTGTTCAAGTGACCAATTCTACGTTTGCTAACTTTCAATAAGTTTACTACCTATACTTATTATGTGTGAAGTCATTACTCCCCATGTTATAAGCATACGAAACATATATAAATTCAGATTTATGGTATTCAATTTATTCAACCATTTACTCATAGGATATACATGAAGCACATGAGCAAATGACAAACTACTCCAAAAGATATGAGTGGAGAACACTGAGTAGTCAAATAATTAACTAGCCATGGGAGGATTCTTTTTCATTCAATAATTCAGATCCAATGATTTTATTCAAACAGCAAGTAAAATTGAAAATATGCTCCAAGCAAAACACATAGCATGTGACGAATAAAAATATAGCTCCGAGTAAGGTATACCGATAGTTTTGAAGACGAAAGAGGGGATGCCTTCCGGGGCATCCCCAAGCTTAGGCGCTTGAGTCTTCCTTGAATATTACCTTGGGGTGCCTTGGGAATCCCCAAGCTTAGGGTCTTTCGACTCCTTATTCTCCTCATATCGAAATCTCACCCAAAACTTGAAAACTTCAATCACACAAAACTTAAATGAACTTCGTGAGATAGGTTAGTATGATAAAGAGTAAACCATTCACTTTGGTACTGTCTAATACAAGGTTCATAATTTTTCTCACACAATGCCTACTGTACCATATCATTTCTACAAATTATATTGAGAAATATAAGCCATAGAAACTAGAAAACAAGCAAACTATGCAATGAAAACAGAATCTGTCAGAAACAGAACAGTCTGTAATGATCTGAACAATAACCATACTTCTGCTACTCCAAAAATTATGAAATAAATTGGTGGACGTGAGGAATTTGGCTATTAATCTTCTACAAAAAGAATCAACTAAAAAGAACTCTTCTGTAAAACATGACAGCTAATCTCGTGAGCGCAAAGTTTCTGTTTTTTACAGCAAGATCATATTGACTTTCTCCCAAGTCTTCCCAAAGGTCTTACTTGGCACTTTATTGAAACAAAATCTATAAAACATGATTACTACAGTAGCTTAATCATGTAAACACACAAAAACAGTAAGGGTAAATATTGGGTTGTCTCCCAACAAGTGCTTTTCTTTAATGCCTTTTAGCTAGGCATGATGATTTCAATGATGCTCACATAAAAGATAGGAATTGAAGCACAAGGACAGCATCTTGAAGAATATGACCATCACATTTAAAAATAACCCACTTTCTATGCCTAGGGATTTTGTGAGCACACAACTTATGGGAACAAGAATCAACTAGCATAGGAAGGCAAAACAAGTATAACTTCAAAACTTTAAGCACATAGAGAGGAAAGTTGATATTATTGCAACTCCCACAAGCATGTATTCCTCCCCCATAATAATTTTCAGTAGCATCATGAATAGCAACTTTGTTCTCATAATCAATTGGAACCTCTTCCGAAATATTGGAATCATTACTAGCTAAAGTTGACACTCTTCCAAATCCACTTTCATAAATATCACACTAAGATTCAACACCTCCAAAATAGTGGGATAACTAATTCCTAAAGTTGACACTCTTCCAAACCACTTTAAATGATAGTATTATTCATACTCCAAAAGATATAAGTGAATTTCATGGAGCATTCTACAATTAACATAGACTAACCAATATCCAAGCTCAAAATGTATAAGTGAAGCACATGAAGCATTCTATAAAACCATACTCAAAAGATTTAAGTGAAGCACAAAGAGCAATTCTATAAGATCATACTTAAAAGATTTAAGTGAAGCACATGAAGTATTCTATAAATCAATGAAGGGCTATCTGATGCTAGCATGGTTCTTAAAGGAAAAACAAAAACACAAAAGACACAAATCATGTGAACAAAGCAAAAACCGAGGTATACCGATATTTGTTGAAGAAGAAAGATGGGATGCCAACCGGGGCATCCCCAAGCTTAGATGCTTGAGTATCCTTTGAAATATTTACTTGGGGTGCCTTGGCCATCCTCAATCTTGAACTCTTGCCTCTCTTTATTCTTCTCACATCGGTAACTCCTCGTTCTTCGAACACTTCATCCAAAAAAAACTTAACAGAAACTTTGTGAGACCCGTTAGTATAACAAAGCAAATCACTACTATAAGTACTGTTGAAAACCAATTCATATTTTGTTTTTGCATTATAGCTACTGTAATATAACTTTTCCATGGCTTAATCCACTGATAGAGACCGATAGTTTCATCAAAACAAGCAAGCAATGCATCAAAAACAGAATCTGTCTTAAACAGGACAGTCTGTAGTAATCTGGAAGTTTAGCAAACTTTTGTAACTCCTAAAATTATGAACTAAATTTGACAATTTTAACAATTTGTACAGAAGTAATGTGCAAAAAGTTTCAGATCCATTCGAGTTTCCAGTAAAAAAATGTAAATTCACGCACTACAGCCAAAGTTTCTGTTTTTGTTCTGCACATACTAAACAAGCAATCTAATCATCCTAAAACCAAAGCTTGGCACATTATTTTTGTAATACAATGAATATATACAAGGGGGTAATTATTTACAGAGAAACTTCCATGAAAAAATTCTACATTGTTTCCGTGAGCATGAACACAAGTGCTCAAGGTCGACCCTCACTTCTTCAATGCATAACTTTCCAATCACTTCTCTTTTTGAAAAACTTTTTAGGCATGAAAGGCAAGTAATTTTTTTAATTTTTTTGTATGTTTCACCCACAACTAAACATAAACAAAAAGGAAAAACAAAATCTACTTAGTGAAGAAAGCAAACAAGCACACACGAGAATATCAACCCCATGCTATTGCTCCCAAGCAACAGCGCCAGAAAAGAGCTTGATAATCCCCAAGTGAAGGGAATCATCGTAGTAATTTCCAAATGTGGAAGTGATAAGTATGGAGTGTCGAACCCACAAGGAGCTAAAGGTACGATCAATATTCTCTCAAGCCCTATCTGCCACTGATACGACTCTACGTAGACCGAACGTTTGCTTCCAACTAGAAATGAGAAATAAAACTATGTTGTGGGTATGAAGAAGATAACTTTGCAAGGTATCGGAGAGCTAAAATATAAAAGTGGGTGCTGTTATCATAAAGTTAGAACATATTATAAATAGCGAGTGTGGAATAATGGTGGATCGGTGTGCGGAATTGTCCTAGGCAATTGTTAACAAGACCGATAATCACTATTGCAGTTTCATATGAGGGAGAGGCATAAGCTAACATACTTTCTCTACTTGGATCATATGCACTTATGATTGGAACTCTAGCAAGCATCCGCAACTACTAAAGATCATTAAGGTAAAACCCAACCATAGCATTAAAGCATCAAGTCCTCTTTATTCCCATACGCAACAATCCCTCTTACTCGGGTTTGTGTTTCAGTCACTCACCAACCCACTATAAGCGAATCATGAACGTATTGCAACACCCTACAGCGGGAATCCCTCACGCTTGCGCGACAAGGAGGGCACTATAGGACAGCATCAAAGTAAAAACATACAACTCATACCAATTTAGATCATCAATCAACCATAGACAAAAGATATCTACTCAAAACATCATAGGATGGCAACACATCATTGGATCATAATATGTGGCATAAAGCACCATGTTCAAGTAGGGATTACAGCGGGGTGCGAGAGAGTGGACCGCGTAAAAGAGATGAGGATGGTGGTGATGTTGATGAAGACGATCACCATGGCGATGCTTCCCCTCCTGATGGCACTCCGGCGCCACTGGAAGAGAGGAGGAGAGGTTCTCCCCCTTGTGCTTCCTCCTCCATGGCCTCCACCTTCTGGTCCTTGGCCTTCATGGTGATGATGGCCCCTCCGGGATACTCCTCCACGGCCATCGATGATGATGGCCCCCTGCGGCAGGGTGCGGGAGAGGGCCTAGATTGACTTCTCGTGGCTACAGAGGCTTGCGGCGGCGGAACTTCCGATCCAGGTTTCTTTCTGGAAGTTTGGGTATATATAGAAGAGTTTTGCGTTGATTTCACGTCAGGGGGGTCTCCGAGCTGTCCACGAGGCAGGGGGCGCGCCCTAGGGGGGTGGGCGCGCCCCCCACCCTCGTGGGCAGCCCGGGACTCTTCTGGCCTGCTTCTGGTACTCCGTGGGCTTCTTCTGGTCCAAAAATGATCTCCGTCAAGTGGCACGTCAATTGGACTCCCTTTAGTTTTCCTTTTTTGCGATACTCTAAAACAAGGAGAAAATAGAAATTGGCACTGGGCTCTAGGTTAATAGGGTAGTCCCAAAAATCATATAAAATATCATATAAATGCATATAAAACATCCTAGAAGGATAGTATAGTAGCATGAATACTTCATCAATTATAGATACGTTGGAGACGTATCAACCCTCTCATGGTTACCGTTATGTTGCGGCGAGCTTGGTGCTCTTGGTGTTGTCTCGACTCATCTTTGCTGAAGGATGGCGCAAGATGCCTCTCAAACTACTATTCGTTCCGTTTTTCTGTGGCGGAGCCCCAGTCAAGGTTCGTGTCTGGGATGATACTCGTTGATTATGGATGCTCCTAAGTTGTGCCACGGGGCCAGTATGCCCGCCGATGCGTTCGGCTGTTTGCAAAGTCCTGGTATTGTGATCTCTCGACGACACCCCACATCTACTTGTGTCTCTCATGGTGATGGTCTTATGTCTGCCAGCTAGGTCGTGCCTTGTACGGTTTTTGGCCCGGTTTACCTTATAAACGGGGTCAATTTGTTAAGGTTTTCGATCCGGTTTTCCTTATAAACTGTGAAAGGATCGATATAGTTGACTAGAGGGGGGTGAATAGGCAACTAACAATTTTTAGCCTTTTCTTTATCAATTTAAAGTTTGCATCAAAGTAGGTTGTCTAGATATGCAACTAGGTGAGCAACCTATATGATGCAACAACAACAAGCACACAAGCAAGCAAGAGATGCAACACAAAATAAGCTTGCACAAGTAAAGGTACGAAATAACCAAGAGTGGAGCCGGTGAAGACGAGGATGTGTTACCGAAGTTCTTTCCCTTTGAGGGGAAACGGTGTGGAGGCACAATGCTCCCCAAGAAGCCACTAGGGCCACCGTATTCTCCTCACGCCCTCACACAATGCGAGATGCCGTTATTCCACTATTGGTGCCCTTGGAGGCGGCGACCGAACCTTTACAAACAAGGTTGGGGCAATCTCCACAACTTAATTGGAGGCTCCCAACGACACCACGAAGCTTCACCACAATGGACTATGGCTCCGTGGTGACCTCAACCGTCTAGGGTGCTCAAACCCCCAAGAGTAACAAGATCCGCTAGGGATTAGTGGGGGGAATCAAATTTCTCTTGGTGGAAGTGTAGATCGGGGCCTTCTCAACCAATCCCGAGCAAATCAACAAGTTTGATTGGCTAGGGAGAGAGATCGGGCGAAAATGAAGCTTGGAGCAACAATGGAGATTTGGGGGAAGAGGTGAGTCAACTTTGGAGAAGAAGACTCCCTTTTATAGAGGGGGGAACAATCCAACCGTTACCCCCCAAAACAGCCCCGCAGAGGGCAGCGGTACTACCGCTGGGACCAGCGGTACTACTGCTGGGACCAGCGGTACTACCGCTCCCCCTCGCGGTACTGCCGCGTGGTCTGGGAGGGCTAGCGAATGAGCAGGAGTCAGACCCAGTGCGGTACTGCCATGGTGGTAGGGCGGTACTACCGCTGATGAGCGGCACTACCGCTTCTACTGCCGCTGCTTAGTGCCGCACAATCCGACACGAGAGGCGAACCCCTAGAGTCGACGCGGTAGGAGCCCGGTACCACAGCGGTACTACGGCTGAGGACCCACATGCGGTACTACCGCTGCCGAGCGGTACTGCTGCCTGTGGCTCTTGAGCGGTACTACCGCTGGGCACCGCGGTACTACCGCTGTGACCAAATCATACTCAAAAAGGAAGGGAATGAAACCTCCATCGAAGCGGGAAGGCTCAGAGGGTGTGAAAAGGATGTGTACGTGTTGATTCCACCCTAACCTTACCAAAGCGGACCCCCTCTTGATAGTACGGTGACTCCTACGAAACAAGTCCACCAAAACAGAAACGAAAGAGCTACACCGTCTTGATTAAAACTCCGAGGGGAAAGAATCGTCTCGTGCCAAAGGATGAATCTCTGAAATGCTCAAAGCACATAATTAGTCCGCAAACATGTTGTCATCAATCTCCAAAACTACATCGAGAGAGATATGCCCTAACAATCTCCCCTTTTTGGTGGATTGATGACAACCAGGAAATTGCACAAAGATAGGACATGAAAGTAAAGATACTTAGAACTACAAAATATAGACGGGCTCCCCCTGAATGTGTGCACCTAATTAGTAGCGCCTTTGGAATGCAAGGCACACACATTAGGATCAACACTCCCCCTATATTTTATAGTCCAACAACCTAAGCAGATGGGTACGTGAGAGCAGGGTATATAACAGGATAAGCATGCAACTCACAAATTACCAAAGTACTTGATAGACATAGATAATAAGGATAAGGTAGCATATGTCTCACACCATATGACTGGAACTAGGTCTCACAGGCACAAAACCAACAAAGAAAGCGACGAGAGAAAGCAACGGCACAACAAACCACAAAGACACACTCGCAACTCGGCAACGACATAAAACCCTAAAGTCTCTCCCCCTTTGGCATCGAGACACCAAAAAGGCAAAGAGAGTTGCTATGGCTCCAGGTGATAGCAAACTGAGGATCTCGAACATCATATCCCAGCGGGATCGACTGCACCGCCGTCATCGGTCGGAAACTGCTCGGTGTCTGAATCGTTCCACGGGCAGTGCTGCTGAACCCACTCCTCCTCATCAGTGATCCTCCCCTCAGATCCGCTGATAACAGTTGCACCCAACTGACGCATGAGCTCCTTGTGACGGCTGTGGGCCTTCTTCTTAGAGACATGAGACATGTACTGGCCATGAGACTCCATGCAGAAAAGTTTCTTCATCTTGCGCTTAATCTTCTTTGCCCAAGAGGGCTCCACTCCGGAGGGCTCATAGTCCTCATCATCATCGGCCTCAGCGTCGCCCTTGGTCTCCATGTCAGCACCAGTAGATGGACCCCCAGATGGAGGAGCCGAGGTGCCCCAATTTTCCTTCTTCCTCATATGCTTGATCTCATGAGAAACCAATTCTCCAGTTTCCAGCATAACCCTGGGATAGACATGTGCCCAGGCCTTCTCAATGAGCAACATGATGAATGGACCATAGATCGGGCACTTGTGCTCAGAAACGGCAGATAGAAGTTCACACCACATAACATGAGAAATGTCCAGGGACTCGCCAGTGTTTTCTTCCTTCTCATGCTGGCAGAAGAGAAGCATGTCCACGAGATAAGAGTGGACCATATCCAGATTCCCGATACGAGGGAAGAGAGTCTCTCGGAAGACGCGATGAAGGATGTCCAGAAAGGGAGGCAGCTCATAGGTTTCCTTCTTAGTCACGGCGTGAATCTTCACAGAATAGTAGGGCCAGAGGGCTTGCTTGTGAGTGAAGGTTGCATTACGGTGAGGGCGGAAGCCGACTGGAGTCTCAAGCCCGCGATCTTCCACCCCAAGTAACTCCATGTAGGCCTCCCACTTGACAGAAAGCAACTTGCCACTTGTCATCCAAGTAAGAGTCCTTTCTTCATCAGTTCCAAGATGGACAGTGGCATAGAATTGAGCCACCAAATCTGCATCAAAGTCCTTGTTGAACTGCATGATTCTGAGACTGTTCAGCTGAGAGCACATCTGAAGGGCTTCGCCAAAGTACTCAGGGTCCTTTCCATAGCATCCGTGTCGATGGAACGTACATCAACAAAGAGATTCTTCTTAGCCTTGATCACATCAAAGAAGATGGCAAACTGAAAGCGGTTCCAGAACGGGCGGTTGACCAAAGTGGGTTCTTGGTCTTCCACATAGGGGTTGCGGCGACGCCTTTCCTAGAATTCCTTGGCAGTCATCTCAGTCACAGACTTGCCCCTTGGCTTAGGCTTGTTGGCAGATTTCTTCTTGAGTTGAGGCGGAGGTGGAGCACTTGAGGAAGCACCCGCTGACTCAGAGGTGCGGTAGCGCTTTGACATTGCACGTTCGGGGTTGACATGGCGGACTTGCTGCTCAGGATGATCATCACCTGGAACCAAACACACGAGCAGAAGAAACAACACGAAAGAAAGAGCATAAGCCTCCAAACAAAACAACATGGATCAAAAAGTGGTAGGAAATGATGGAATTGGGCATCCAGCGGTAGTACCGCGACCCAACCGCGGCAGTACCGCTCGAGCGGTAGTACCGCGCAAGATGAGCGGTAGTGCCGCTCTAGACGGGGAACGGCGGTTCCCTAATGCCGTGGACGGATCCGGCACTACCGGGGATGCCAAATTCAAAAATAAACCTACCAAACATCAATCCATAAGGCCTAGATGTCATCTCCATCCTACTCAAGCCTCGACTTAGCCATAAATCGAGAAAAGCAATGCCTATTGCCCCTAACAACTAGATGTGAGATCTAGGCAAAGAGAAAACGGGAACGGGGGCAATACCGGCATCCATGGCAAGAGGACGCGGTGGGGATCGACTCCACTGGAGGAACTGGAGAGGGACGACACGAAGACGGCGGCCGACCGAAGCCCTCCTGCGGCGAGACGTCGCTGGAGCGACGAAGAAGACGAGCGACTGGAGCGAATGGGTATGGGGGAGAAAAGCAACTCCCCCTGCCCCAACATAACCCCCACCGCGCGCCCCGTAGCGGTAGTACCGCTTGACGATCATCAGCGGTAGTACCACGCACCCAGCGGTAGTACCGCTCAGCCGCAAAAAGACTGGCCAACACGGCTTAGCTCAAGAAAAGAAACCGACAAGAAAACGAGAGCAAACACACGCGCAAAACCAACACAAAGAGGACGAGAAACACACACCTCTCCAAGAGAGGGCGGTGGCCGAGGCCACCTATGTTTGAGTCCTGGAGGTATGGCGCCGCGAAGATTTTAACCTTGGGCCCATGACCAAAACTCATCTTTGAAGCACAAGTACCATCAAAAAATGGCTAATGTGAAAGAGTTTGATTAGTTTATGCATAATGGGTGGAGGGAAAGTTCATTAAGAGAACAACACTCCCCCTATGTCCATGCCTACATCTAAACTAGACATCAAGTTGAGTGTGGTGGGGTGTGCAAGGGTTCAAGTCACATTGCTCGAATCAATGATATTTAGCTCATGCCTTAACTCGCGAAATCTTGTTTCATCCAAGGGCTTCGTGAAAATATCTGCAAGGTTATCATGAGTGTTGCCATAGTTGAGCTCGATCTCCCCTCGCCTAATATGATCCCGGATGAAGTGATACCGAATCTCAATATGCTTCGTCTTGAAGTGTTGCACCGGGTTGAGAGAAATCTTGATGGCAGTTTCTTTGTCACAAATGACACCGTAATCCTTTAAAGTTTGCCTCATCCATAGGAGTTGTGCACAACAACTACTGGCTACCACATACTCCGCTTCGGTGGACGAGAGAGACACACAACTTTGCTTCTTGGAAGACCAACTCACCAAAGAGCAACCAATAAATTGGCACCCTCCGGAAGTGGACTTCCTATCCACTTTGTCTCCCGACCAATCGGAGTCCGAATATCCTACAAGCTTGAAGTTTGCTCCTCTTGTTGGAAATATGCCCTAGAGGCAATAATAAATGGTTATTATTATATTTCTTTGTTCATGATAATCGTCTATTGTTCATGCTATAATTGTATTGTCCGGAAATCGTAATACATGTGTGAATACATAGACTACAACGTGTCCCTAGTAAGCCTCTAGTTGACTAGCTCGTTGATCAACAGATAGTCATGGTTTCCTGACTATGGACATTGGATGTCATTGATAACGGGATCACATCATTAGGAGAATGATGTGATGG
Organism: Aegilops tauschii subsp. strangulata; assembly: GCF_002575655.3. Lineage (NCBI taxonomy): Eukaryota > Viridiplantae > Streptophyta > Magnoliopsida > Poales > Poaceae > Aegilops > Aegilops tauschii. The sequence continues at coordinate 54,708,662 of NC_053039.3, forward strand.
ACAAGACCCAATCCTAAGCATAGCATAAAAGATCGTGTAGTTTCGTTTGCTAGAGCTTTTCCAATGTCAATTATCTTTTCCTTAGACCATGAGATCGTGCAACTCCCGGATACCGTAGGAGTGCTTTGGGTGTTCCAAACGTCACAACGTAACTGGGTGACTATAAAGGTGCACTACGGGTATCTCCGAAAGTGTCTGTTGGGTTGGCACGGATCGAGACTGGGATTTGTCACTCCGTGTGACGGAGAGGTATCTCTGGGCCCACTCGGTAATGCATCATCATAATGATCTCAATGTGACTAAGGCGTTAGTCACGGGATCATGCATTGCGGTACGAGTAAAGAGACTTGCCGGTAACGAGATTGAACAAGGTATTGGGATACCGACGATCGAATCTCGGGCAAGTAACATACCGATTGACAAAGGGAATTGCATACGGATTGATTGAATCCTCGACACCGTGGTTCATCCGATGAGATCATCGTGGAACATGTGGGAGCCAACATGGGTATCCAGATCCCGCTGTTGGTTATTGACCGGAGAGGCGTCTCGGTCATGTCTGCATGTCTCCCGAATCCGTAGGGTCTACACACTTAAGGTTCGGTGACGCTAGGGTTGTAGAGATATGTGTATGCGGAAACCCGAAAGTTGTTCGGAGTCCCGGATGAGATCCCGGACGTCACAAGAGGTTCCGGAATGGTCCGGAGGTGAAGAATTATATATAGGAAGTCAAGTTTCGGCCACCGGGAAAGTTTCGGGGGTTACCGGTATTGTACCGGGACCACCGGAAGGGTCCCGGGGGTCCACTGGGTGGGGCCACCTATCCCGGAGGGCCCCGTGGGCTGAAAGTGGAAGGGAACCAGCCCTTAGTGGGCTGGGGTGCCCCCCCTTGGGCCTCCCCCCATGTGCCTAGGGTTGGGAACCCTAGGGTGGGGCGACTTCCCCCTTGCCTTGGGGGGCAAGGCAACCCCTTCCCCCCCTTTGGCCGCCGCCCCCCTTGGAGATCCCATCTCCCAGGGCCGGCGCCCCCCCCAGGGGGCCTATATAAAGGGGGGGAGGGAGGGCAGCAACATCACAGCCTTGGGCGCCTCCCTCCTCCCCTGCAACACCTCTCTCTCTCTCGCAGAAGCTCGGCGAAGCCCTGCCAGAGACCCGCTACATCCACCACCACGCCGTCGTGCTGCTGGATCTCCATCAACCTCTCCTTCCCCCTTGCTGGATCAAGAAGGAGGAGACGTCGCTGCACCGTACGTGTGTTGAACGCGGAGGTGCCGTCCGTTCGGCACTCGGTCATCGGTGATTTGGATCACGGCGAGTACGACTCCGTCATCCACGTTCATTGGAACGCTTCCGCTCGTGATCTACAAGGGTATGTAGATGCACTCCTTTCCCCTCGTTGCTAGTATACTCCATAGATGCACCTTGGTGAGCGTAGGAAAATTTTAAATTATGCTACGATTCCCAACAGTGGTATCAGAGCCAGGCCTATGCGTAGTTACTATGCACGAGTAGAACACAAAGTAGTTGTGGGCGTTGAGTTTGCCAATTCTTCTGGCCGCTACTAGTCTTTTCTTGTTTCGGCGGTATTGTAGGATGAAGCGGCCCGGACCGACCTTACACGTACACTTACGTGAGACAGGTTCCACCGACTGACATGCACTAGATGCATAAGGTGGCTAGCGGGTGTCTGTCTCTCCTACTTTAGTCGGAACGGATTCGATGAAAAGGGTCCTTATGAAGGGTAAATAGAAATTGGCAAATCACGTTGTGTTCATACGTAGGTAAGAAACGTTCTTGATAGAAACCTACAAACCACGTAAAAACTTGCAACAACAATTAGAGGACGTCTAACTTGTTTTTGCAGCAAGTGATATATGTGATATGATATGGCCAGAAGATGTGATGAATGATATATGTGATGTATGAGATTGATCATATTCTTGTAATAGGAATCACGACTTGCATGTCGATGAGTATGACAACCGGCAGGAGCCATAGGAGTTGTCTTTATTATTTTGCATGACTTGCGTGTCATTGAATAACGCCATGTAATTTACTTTACTTTGTTGCTAAACGCGTTAGCCATAGAAGTAGAAGTAATCGTTGGCATGACGACTTCATGAAGACACAATGATGGAGATCATGGTGTCATGCCGGTGACGAAGATGATCATGGTGCCCCGAAGATGGAGATCAAAGGAGCATGATGATATTGGCCATATCATGTCACTATTTGATTGCATGTGATGTTTATCATGTTTTTGCATCTTATTTGCTTAGAACGACGGTAGTAAGTAAGATGATCCCTTATAATAATTTCAAGAAAGTGTTCACCCTAACTGTGCACCGTTGCGAAGGTTCGTTGTTTCGAAGCACCACGTGATGATCGGGTGTGATAGATTCTAACGTTCGAATACAACGGGTGTTGACGAGCCTAGCATGTACAGACATGGCCTCGGAACACACGCAATACACTTAGGTTGACTTGACGAGCCTAGCATGTACAGACATGGCCTCGGAACACGGAGGACCGAAAGGTCGAGCATGAGCCGTATAGAAGATACGATCAACATGGAGATGTTCACCGATCTTGACTAGTCCGTCTCACGTGATGATCGGACACGGCCTAGTTAACTCGGATCATGTTTCACTTAGATGACTAGAGGTATGTCTATCTGAGTGGGAGTTCATTAAATAATTCGATTATATGAACTTAATTATCATGAACTTACTCTAAAATCTTTACACTATGTCTTGTAGATCAAATGGCCAACGTTGTCCTCAATTTCAACGCGTTCCTAGAGAAAACCAAGCTGAAAGATGATGGCAGCAACTATACAGACTGGGTTCGGAACCTGAGGATCATCCTCATAGTAGCCAAGAAAGATTATGTCTTAGAAGCACCGCTAGGTGAAGCACCAATCCCAGAAAACCAAGACGTTATGAACGCTTGGCAGCAGCGTGCTGCTGATTACTCCCTCGTTCAGTGCGGCATGCTTTACAGCTTAGAACCGGGTCTCCAAAAGCGTTTTGAGAAACATGGAGCTTATGAGATGTTCGAGGAGCTGAAATTGGTTTTCCAAGCTCATGCCCGGGTCGAGAGATATGATGTCTCCGACAAGTTCTTCAGCTGTAAAATGGAGGAGAACAGTTCTGTTAGTGAGCACATACTCAGAATGTCTGGGTTGCACAACCGCTTGACTCAGCTGGGAGTTAATCTCCCGGATGACGCGGTCATTGACAGAATCCTCCAGTCGCTTCCACCAAGCTACAAGAGCTTTGTGATGAACTACAATATGCAGGGGATGGAAAAGACCATTCCCGAGGTATATTCAATGCTGAAATCAGCGGAAGGGGAAATCAGAAAAAAACATCAAGTGTTGATGGTGAATAAAACCACTAAGTTCAAGAAGGGCAAGGGTAAGAAAAACTTCAAGAAGGACGGCAAGGGAGTTGCCGCGCCCGGTAAACCAGTTACTGGGAAGAAGCCAAGAAATGGACCCAAGCCCGAGACTGATTGCTTTTATTGCAAGGGAAGTGGTCACTGGAAGCGGAACTGCCCCAAATACTTAGCGGACAAGAAGAAGGCCGGCAACACCAAAGGTATATGTGATATACATGTAATTGATGTGTACCTTACCAGTACTCGTAGTAGCTCCTGGGTATTTGATACCGGTGCGGTTGCTCATATTTGTAACTCAAAACAGGAACTACGGAATAAACGGAGACTGGCGAAGGACGAGGTGACGATGCGCGTCGGGAATGGTTCCAAGGTCGATGTGATCGCCGTTGGCACGCTACCTCTGCATCTACCCATGGGATTAGTTTTAAACCTCAATAATTGTTATTTAGTGCCAGCTTTGAGCATGAACATTGTATCTGGATCTCGTTTAATTCGAGATGGCTACTCATTTAAATCCGAGAATAATGGTTGTTCTATTTATTTGAGAGATATGTTTTATGGTCATGCCCTGCTGGTCAATGGTTTATTTTTGATGAATCTCGAACGTGATGTTACACATGTTCATAGTGTGAATACCAAAAGATGTAAAGTTGATAACGATAGTCCCACATACTTGTGGCACTGCCGCCTTGGTCACATTGGTGTCAAGCGCATGAAGAAGCTCCATGCAGATGGACTTTTGGAGTCTCTTGATTACGAATCATTTGACACGTGTGAACCATGCCTCATGGGTAAGATGACCAAGACTCCGTTCTCCGGAACAATGGAGCGAGCAACCAACTTATTGGAAATCATACATACCGATGTGTGCGGTCCAATGATTGTTGAGGCTCGCGGAGGATATCGTTATGTTCTCACTCTCACTGATGATTTAAGTAGATATGGGTATGTCTACCTAATGAAACACAAGTCTGAAACCTTTGAAAAGTTCAAGGAATTTCAGAGTGAAGTCGAGAATCAACGTGACAGGAAAATAAAATTCTTACGATCAGATCGTGGTGGAGAATATTTAAGTCATGAATTTGGTACACACTTAAGGAAATGTGGAATAGTTTCACAACTCACGCCGCCTGGAACACCTCAGAGAAACGGTGTGTCCGAACGTCGTAATCGCACTCTATTGGATATGGTGTGATCTATGATGTCTCTTACCGATTTACCGCTCTCATTTTGGGGTAATGCTTTAGAGACTGCCGCATTCACTTTAAATAGGGCTCCGTCGAAATCCGTTGAGACGACACCGTATGAATTATGGTTTGGGAAGAAACCTAAGCTGTCGTTTCTAAAAGTTTGGGGGTGCGATGCTTATGTCAAGAAACTTCAACCTGAAAAGCTCGAACCCAAATCGGAAAAATGCGTCTTCATAGGATACCCTAAGGAAACTATTGGGTATACCTTCTACCTCAGATCCGAAGGCAAGATCTTCGTTGCCAAGAACGGGTCCTTTCTGGAGAAGGAGTTTCTCTCGAAAGAATTGAGTGGGAGGAAAGTGGAACTTGATGAGGTGATAGTCACCCCTTCCGAACCGGAAAGTAGCGCAGCGCGGGAAAATGTTCCTGTGGTGCCTACACCGACTGGGGAGGAAGTTAATGATGATGATCATGAAGCTTCGGATCAAGTTACCGAACTTCGTAGGTCCACAAGGACGCATTCCGCACCAGAGTGGTACGGTAACCCTGTCCTGGAAATCATGTTGTTAGACAACGGTGAACCTTCGAACTATGAAGAAGCGATGGCGGGCCCGGATTCCAATAAATGGCTAGAAGCCATGAAATCCGAGATAGAATCCATGCATGAAAACAAAGTATGGACTTTGACTGACTTGCCCGATGAGCGGCGAGCCATAGAAAACAAATGGATCTTTAAGAAGAAGACGGACGCAGATGGTAATGTGACCATCTACAAAGCTCGACTTGTCGCTAAGGGTTATCGACAAGTTCAAGGGGTTGACTACGATGAGACTTTCTCACCCGTAGCGAAGCTGAAGTCTGTCCGAATCATGTTAGCAATTGCCGCATACTATGATTATGAGATATGGCAGATGGACGTCAAAACGGCATTCCTTAATGGCTTCCTTAAGGAAGAGTTGTATATGATGCAGCCGGAAGGTTTTGTCGATCCTAAGAATGCTAACAAAGTATGCAAGCTCCAGCGCTCAATCTATGGGCTGGTGCAAGCATCTCGGAGTTGGAACATTCGCTTTGATGAGATGATCAAAGCATTTGGGTTTACACAGACTTATGGAGAAGCCTGTGTTTATAAGAAAGTGAGTGGGAGCTCTGTAGCATTTCTCATATTATATGTGGATGACATACTATTGATGGGAAATGATATAGAATTCTTGGAAAGTATAAAGGATTATTTGAATAAGTGTTTTTCAATGAAGGACCTTGGAGAAGCTGCTTATATATTAGGCATCAAGATCTATAGAGATAGATCAAGACGCCTCATTGGTCTTTCACAGAGTACATACCTTGACAAGATATTGAAGAAGTTCAATATGGATCAGTCCAAGAAGGGGTTCTTGCCTGTATTGCAAGGTGTGCAATTGAGCACGGCTCAATGCCCGACCACGGCAAAAGATATAGAAAAGATGAGTGTCAGCCCCTATGCCTCGGCCATAGGGTCTATTATGTATGCCATGCTGTGTACCAGACCTGATGTAAACCTTGCCATAAGTTTGGTAGGAAGATACCAAAGTAATCCCAGCATGGAACACTGGACAGCGGTCAAGAATATCCTGAAGTACCTGAAAAGGACTAAGGATATGTTTCTCGTTTATGGAGGTGACGAAGAGCTCGTCGTAAAGGGTTACGTCGACGCTAGCTTCGACACAGATCTGGATGACTCGAAGTCACAAACCGGATACATGTATATTTTGAATGGAGGAGCAGTAAGCTGGTGCAGTTGCAAGCAAAGCATCGTGGCGGGATCTACATGTGAAGCGGAGTACATGGCAGCCTCGGAGGCAGCACAGGAAGCAGTCTGGATGAAGGAGTTCATTACCAACCTAGGGGTGATTCCCAATGCGTCGGGCCCGATGACTCTCTTCTGTGACAACACTGGAGCCATTGCCCTTGCGAAGGAGCCCAGGTTTCACAGGAAGACCAGGCATATCAAGCGTCGCTTCAACTCCATTCGTGAAAGTGTTCAAAATGGAGACATAGATATTTGTAAAGTACATACGGACCTGAATGTAGCAGATCCGTTGACTAAACCTCTCCCTAGGGCAAAACATGATCAACACCAGGACGCAATGGGTGTTCGATTCATCACAATGTAACTAGATTATTGACTCTAGTGCAAGTGGGAGACTGTTGGAAATATGCCCTAGAGGCAATAATAAATGGTTATTATTATATTTCTTTGTTCATGATAATCGTCTATTGTTCATGCTATAATTGTATTGTCCGGAAATCGTAATACATGTGTGAATACATAGACTACAACGTGTCCCTAGTAAGCCTCTAGTTGACTAGCTCATTGATCAACAGATAGTCATGGTTTCCTGACTATGGACATTGGATGTCATTGATAACGGGATCACATCATTAGGAGAATGATGTGATGGACAAGACCCAATCCTAAGCATAGCATAAAAGATCGTGTAGTTTCGTTTGCTAGAGCTTTTCCAATGTCAAGTATCTTTTCCTTAGACCATGAGATCGTGCAACTCCCGGATACCGTAGGAGTGCTTTGGGTGTGCCAAACGTCACAACGTAACTGGGTGACTATAAAGGTGCACTACGGGTATCTCCGAAAGTGTCTGTTGGGTTGGCACGGATCGAGACTGGGATTTGTCACTCCATGTGACGGAGAGGTATCTCTGGGCCCACTCGGTAATGCATCATCATAATGAGCTCAATGTGACTAAGGCGTTAGTCACGGGATCATGCATTGCGGTACGAGTAAAGAGACTTGCCGGTAACGAGATTGAACAAGGTATTGGGATACCGACGATCGAATCTCGGGCAAGTAACATACCGATTGACAAAGGGAATTGCATACGGATTGATTGAATCCTCGACACCGTGGTTCATCCGATGAGATCATCGTGGAACATGTGGGAGCCAACATGGGTATCCAGATCCCGCTGTTGGTTATTGACCGGAGAGGCGTCTCGGTCATGTCTGCATGTCTCCCGAACCCGTAGGGTCTACACACTTAAGGTTCGGTGACGCTAGGGTTGTAGAGATATGTGTATGCGGAAACCTGAAAGTTGTTCGGAGTCCCGGATGAGATCCCGGACGTCACGAGAGGTTCCGGAATGGTCCGGAGGTGAAGAATTATATATAGGAAGTCAAGTTTCGGCCACCGGGAAAGTTTCGGGGGTTACCGGTATTGTACCGGGACCACCGGAAGGGTCCCGGGGGTCCACTGGGTGGGGCCACCTATCCCGGAGGGCCCCGTGGGCTGAAAGTGGAAGGGAACCAGCCCTTAGTGGGCTGGGGCGCCCCCCTTGGGCCTCCCCCCATGTGCATAGGGTTGGGAACCCTAGGGTGGGGGGACTTCCCCCTTGCCTTGGGGGGCAAGGCAACCCCTTCCCCCCCTTTGGCCGCCGCCCCCCCTTGGAGATCCCATCTCCCAGGGCCGGCGCTCCCCCCCAGAGGGCCTATATAAAGGGGGGAGGGAGGGCAGCAACATCACAGCCTTGGGCGCCTCCCTCCTCCCCTGCAACACCTCTCTCTCTCTCGCAGAAGCTCGGCGAAGCCCTGCCAGAGACCCGCTACATCCACCACCACGCCGTCGTGCTGCTGGATCTCCATCAACCTCTCCTTCCCCCTTGCTGGATCAAGAAGGAGGAGATGTCGCTGCACCGTACGTGTGTTGAACGCGGAGGTGCCATCCGTTCGGCACTCGGTCATCGGTGATTTGGATCACGGCGAGTACGACTCCGTCATCCACGTTCATTGGAATGCTTCCGCTCGCGATCTACAAGGGTATGTAGATGCACTCCTTTCCCCTCGTTGCTAGTATACTCCATAGATGCATCTTGGTGAGCGTAGAAAAATTTTAAATTATGCTACGATTCCCAACACCTCTTGGATACCATAAGCCAAAGTTTGGGGTATGAGCCAAATATCGAAAGATTCGCTTGACCGCCACGAAGTGGCTTTCCTTAGGTGCGGCTTGAAACCATGCACAAATTCCCACACTCAACATAATATCCGGTCTAGATGCACAATGGTAAAGCAAGTAGCCAATCATGGAGCGATACACCTTTTGATCCACCGCTTTGCCATTGGGATCAATGTCAAGTTAGCACTTGGTAGGCATTGGAGTGGAAGCCGGCTTGACATCACTTAGCTTGAATCTTTTTAGCATGTCTTGAGTGTATTTGGCTTGGTTGATGAAGGTTCCTTCTCTTCTTTGCTTGACTTCGAACCCGAGAAAGAACTTCAACTCTCCCATCGAAGACATCTTGAACTTTGAGGTCATGAGAGTGGCAAATTCCTCATTGAAGGCTTTGTTAGGGGAACCAAAGATAATATCATCAACATATAGTTGGCACACAAACAACTCCCCTTTGACCTTCTTAGTAAAAAGAGTGGGGTCGATTTTCCCAACTTCAAATCCACGATCTTGCAACAACTCGGTAAGGTGGTCATACCACGCACGTGGGGCTTGTTTAAGGCCATAGAGTGCCTTATAGAGTTGATACACATGATCGGGGAAGTAGGGGTCCTCGAACCCGGGGGGTTGTTTGACATATACCAACTCATTAATGGGACCATTAAGAAAAGCACTCTTCACATCCATTTGTTGCAACTTAAAGTTATGATGAGAAGCATAAGCAATCAACAAACGAATGGATTCAAGGCAAGCAACAGGAGCAAAGGTTTCACCGTAGTCGATACCCTCGACTTGGGAGTAGCCTTTTGCTACCAATCTTCCCTTGCTGCGAACTATTGTCCCATGAGCATCTTGCTTGTTCTTGAATATCCATTTGGTTCCAATGACATTGTGGTTCCCCGTTGGCCTTGGCACCAATCTCCACACCTTGTTGTACTCGAAGTTGTTGAGTTCTTCATGCATGGCATTAAGCCAATCCGGATCTTCGAGCGCCTCATATACCTTTTCGGGTTCAACACAAGAGACAAATGCGTGATGTTCACAATAGTTTGCCAATTGTCTACGAGTGCTTACCCCCTTTTGAATGCTTCCAAGCACATTCTTCATGAGGTGACCCTTGGTAGAGAGCTTGGATGCAATCTTGGCGGCACGACGCTCCAATTCCTCCTCATGGGTGAGTTGAGGAGCGGTCACTTGATCATCTTGAGCGCCGTCTTGAGCTTTTTCTTGATCTTGAGCTTGCTCTTGATCTTGAACTTGCTCGGAGGAGGGAACTTGACCTTGGGCATCACTTGGTGATTCAACACCATCTTGAGGTTGATCTTGCCCTTGGTCTTGTTCATGATGTTGAGGGCCTTCACTTTGTTCTTCGGAAGCATGTGGGTCTTGGGTTGGTGATGGTTCCACTTGAGTGGAACATTGTCCTTCTCCTTCGGCCACAAGGGGTTCCTCAATGGGTAGGATATGACCGACATCCATTCTTCTTATGGCCTGGGGAGGAATTTCATCACCTACATCACAAGTACCACTTTGCTCCACTTGGGAGCCGTTATTCTCATCAAACTCCATGTTACACGTCTCCTCAATAAGTCCCGTGGACTTATTGAGAACACGGTAAGCATGGGAGTTTGTAGCATAACTAACAAATATGCCCTCATGAGCTCTAGCCTCAAATTTAGACAAACGAAAACCTTTCTTGAGAATGAAACACTTACACCCGAACACCCGAAAGTACTTGAGGTTGGGCTTGTTACCGGTGAGTATCTCATATGGAGTCTTGTTCAAGCCTTTGCGGAGATAGAGCCGATTTGATGCATGACACGCGGTGTTGATGGCTTCGGCCCAAAAGTTGTATGGAGACTTGAACTCCGCCATCATGGTCCTTGCTGCATCCATCAATGTCCGGTTCTTCCTCTCCGCTACACCATTTTGTTGAGGGGTGTATGGTGCGGAATATTGATGCTTGATTCCCTCATCACTAAGAAACTCATCCAAGGTGTAGTTCTTGAACTCAGTGCCGCTGTCACTTCTTATAGTCAAGATCTTTGCATTGTGTTGACGTTGAGCTTCATTTGCAAAGTCAATGACGGTTTGTTGGGTCTCGCTCTTCCTCTTGAAGAAATATACCCAAGTGTATCTTGAATAATCATCCACAATCACCAAGCAATACTTTCTACCCCCAAGACTATCAAAGGATGGAGGCCCAAAGAGATCCATGTGAAGGAGCTCCAAAGGCCTCTTCGAGTAAACGATAGTCGTGGGAGGGTGAGCTGTGACGCCCCCGATTCAATCGTGCACTAATCATACACGCAAACGTGTACGATCAAGATCAGAGACTCACGGGAAGATATCACAACACAACTCTAAAAATAAAAATAAGTCATACAAGCATCATAATACAAGCCAGGGGCCTCGAGGGCTCGAATACAAGTGCTCGATCATAGACGAGTCAGCGGAAGCAACAATATCTGAGTACAGACATAAGTTAAACAAGTTGCCATAAGATGGCTAGCACAAACTGGGATACAGATCGAAAGAGGCGCAGGCCTCCTGCCTGGGATCCTCCTAAACTACTCCTGGTCGTCGTCAGCGGCCTGCACGTAGTAGTAGGCACCTCCGATGTAGCAGGAGTCGTCGTCAACGGTGGCGTATGGCTCCTGGGCTCCAGCATCTGGTTGCGACAACCAGGTAGAATGGAAAGGGGGAAAAGAGGGAGAAAAGCAACCGTGAGTACTCATCCAAAGTACTCGCAAGCAAAGATCTACACTACATATGCATGTGCATCTGTGTAAAGGGGCAATATCGGTGGACTGAACTGCAGAATGCCAGAATAAGAGGGAGGATAGCTAGTCCTGTCGAAGACTACGCTTCTGGCAGCCTCCATCTTGCAGCATATAGAAGAGAGTAGATTGTAAGTTCACCAAGTAGCATCGCATAGCATAATCCTACCCGGCGATCCTCCCCTCGTCGCCCTGTGTGAGAGCGATCACCGGATTATATCTGGCACTTGGAAGGGTGTGTTTTATTAAATATCCGATTCTAGTTGTCATAAGGTCAAGGTACAACTCCGGGTCGCCTGTTACCATGGACACGGCTATTCGAATAGATCAACTTCCCTGCAGGGGTGAACCACATTACCCGACACGCTCGATCCCTCTGGCCGGGCACACTTTCCTGGGTCATGTCTGGCCTCGGGAGATCAACACGTCGCAGCCCTACCTAGGCTCAACAGAGAGGTCAGCACGCCGGTCTAAATCCTATGCGCGCAGGGGTCTGGGCCCATCGCCCATTGCACACCTGCACGTTGCGAACGCGGCCGGAAGCAGACCTAGCCCCATTAATACAAGCGCGGGCTTATGGTCCAATGCGGCGCGCGCCGCTCAGTTGCTGACGTCAAAAAGAGCTTCGGCTGATACCACAACGCCGGTTGCCCATATCTTGTCCCACGTGGCGGTTTGTGCGTATAAGGTCAACGATCCAACTCAGATCAAATACCAAGATCTCGTTAAGCGTGTTATTATGAAGTAACCGCGGACACTGACCAGGGCCAGGCCCACCTCTCTCCTAGGTGGTCTCAACTGAAGGAAATATGCCCTAGAGGCAATAATAAAGTTATTATTTATTTCCTTATATCATGATAAATGTTTATTATTCATGCTAGAATTGTATTAACCGGAAACATAATACATGTGTGAATACATAGACAAACAGAGTGTCACTAGTATGCCTCTACTTGACTAGCTCGTTAATCAAAGATGGTTATGTTTCCTAGCCATAGACATAAGTTGTCATTTGATTAACGAGATCACCTCATTAGGAGAATGACGTGATTGACTTGACCCATTCCGTTAGCTTAGCACCCGATCATTTAGTATGTTGCTATTGCTTTCTTCATGACTTATACATGTTCCTCTGACTATGAGATTATGCAACTCCCGTTTACCGGAGGAACACTTTGTGTGCTACCAAACGTCACAACGTAAATGGGTGATTATAAAGGTGCTCTACAGGTGTCTCCAAAGGTACTTGTTGGGTTGGCGTATTTCGAGATTAGGATTTGTCACTCCGATTGTCGGAGAGGTATCTCTGGGCCCACTCAGTAATGCACATCACTATAAGCCTTGCAAGCATTGTGACTAATAAGTTAGTTGCGGGATGATGTGTTACGGAACGAGTAAAGAGACTTGCCGGTAACGAGATTGAACTAGGTATCGAGATACCGACGATCGAATCTCGGGCAAGTAACATACTGATGACAAAGGGAACAATGTATGTTGTTATGCGGTCTGACCGATAAAGATCTTCGTAGAATATGTCGGAGCCAATATGGGCATCCAGGTCCCGCTATTGGTTATTGACCGGAGACGTGTCTCGGTCATGTCTACATAGTTCTCGAACCCGTAGGGTCCGCACGCTTAAAGTTACGATGACAGTTTTATTATGAGTTTATGTATGTTGATGTACCAAAGGAGTTCGGAGTCCCGGATGAGATCGGGGACATGACGAGGAGTCTCGAAATGGTCGAGACGTAAAGATCGATATATTGGACGACTATATTCGGACTTCGGAAAGGTTCCGAGTGATTCGGGTATTTTTCGGAGTACCGGAGAGTTACGGGAATACGTATTGGGCCTTATTAGGTCATACGGGAAAGAAGAAAAAGGGCCTCAAGGGTGGCCGCACCCCTCCCCTTGGTCTGGTCCGAATTGGACTAGGGAAGGGGGGCGCCCCCTTCCTTCCTTCTCTTTTTCCCTTCCTCTTTTCCTATTCCATATGGGAGGTGGAATCCTACTAGGACTAGGGAGTCCTAGTAGGAATCCACACTTGGTGCGCCCCCTCCTAGGGCCGGCCTCCTCCTCCCTTGCTCCTTTATATACGGGGGCAGGGGGGCACCCCAGAGACACAACAATTGATCCTTGAGATCTTTTAGCCGTGTGCGGTGCCCCCCTCCACCAAATTACACCTCGATAATATCATTGCGGAGCTTAGGCGAAGCCCTGCGTCGGTAGAACATCATCATCGTCACCACGCCGTCGTGCTGACGAAACTCTCCCTCAACACTCGGCTGGATCGGAGTTCGAGGGACGTCATCGAGCTGAACGTGTGTAGAACTCGGAGATGCCGTGCGTTCGGTACTTGATCGGTCGGATCGTGAAGACGTACGACTACATCAACCGCGTTGTGATAACGCTTCCGCTGTCGGTCTACGAGGGTACGTGGGCAACACTCTCCCCTCTCATTGCTATGCATCACCATGATCTTGCGTGTGCGTAGGAATTTTTTTGAAATTACTACGTTCCCCAACATCAACCTGCCCTGTCGCTCCGCCATGAAGTAACAGTCGGGGGCCGTCGGGAACTCATGCCCACCACTACCTGGATGGAGCCACCTGTCCTTTCAGCCCCCACATCGGAATCACATGCGGGTACTCAACGAGTCGACCCGACTTTAGTCACCACCTGTATAGTATGTATGTATATATGTATACCCGTGATCACCTCCCGAGTGATCACGGCCCGATAGTATAGCATGGCAGACGGACAAGAATGTAGGGCCACTGATGGATACTAGCATCCTATACTAAGCATTTAGGATTGCAGGTGAGGGTAACAACTGTAGCAACAATGACAGGCTATGCAGCAGAATAGGATTAACCGAAAGCAGTAACATGCTACACTACTCTAATGCAAGCAATAGAGAGAGGGAATAGGCGATATCTGGTGACCAAGGGGGGGGCTTGCCTGGTTGCTCTGGCAAGAAGGACGGGTCGTCAACACCGTAGTCGAACTGGGGGTCACCGGCAGCCTCGGGGTCTACTGGAAAGAAGTAACAGAGGGGGGACACAATAAATAGCAGGGCAATCAAAGCATCACAAAGCATAACATGGCAATACGCGGTGCTAGAGGTCACCTAACGCAGTAGGAGGTGATACCGGCGAAGGGGGGAAACATCCGGGAAAGTATCCCCGGTGTTTCGCGTTTTCGAACAGATGAACCAAAGGGGGAAAGTTGCGTGTTCGCTATGCTAGGGATGTGTGGCGGACAAACGGGCTACGTATTCGGATTCGTCTCGTCGTTCTGAGCAACTTTCATGTACAAAGTTTTTCCATCCGAGCTATGGTTTATTTTATATTAATTTTAAAAGGAATTTAAATAGTCGTTTTTGCTACTGTTTTAATTAATGTAGTGCACTTAAATACTTTACAGAAGTGTGGTTTCTTCACCAATATTTAGTATGGAATATTTGCCACAATCCAAACATTTTTGTTTTATTGTTTGAAAACTTTTGTTGTTTGTTTTTATTTTAAAATTTGAACTGGGTTTCGAACTGACACGAGTTTATCAACAGTTGCAAAAGTTCTTCGTGCTGAGACACCACGTGTTAATCGGGTGTGATAGGCTCTACGTTCAAATACAACGGGTGCAAAACAGTTGCACGCGCGGAATACTCAGGTTAAACTTGACGAGCCTAGCATATACAGATATGGCCTCGGAACACAAAGACCGAAAGGTCGAGCGTGAATCATATAGTAGATATGATCAACATAGTGATGTTCACCATTGAAACTACTCCATCTCACGTGTTAATCGGACATGGTTTAGTTGCTTTGGATCACGTAATCACTTAGATGATTAGAGAGATGTCTATCTAAGTGGGAGTTCTTAAGTAATATGATTAATTGAACTTAAATTTATCATGAACTTAGTCCTGATAGTATTTTGCAAATTATGTTGTAGATCAATAGCTCGCGTTGTTGCTTCCCTGTGTTTATTTTTTGTTCCTAGAGAAAAATTATGTTGAAAGATGTTAGTAGCAAAGATGCGGATTGGATCCGTGATCTGAGGATTATCCTCATTGCTGCACAGAAAAATTATGTCCTTGATGCACTGCTAGGTGACAGACCTATTGCAGGAGCAGATGCAGACGTTATGAACGTTTGGCTAGCTCAATATGATGACTACTTGATAGTTTAGTGCACCATGCTTAACGGCTTAGAATCGGGACTTCAAAGACGTTTTGAACGTCATGGACCATATGAGATGTTCCAGGAGTTGAAGTTAATATTTCAAGCAAATACCCGAGTTGAGAGATATGAAATCTCCAACAAGTTCTATAGCAAAAAGATGGAGGAGAATCGCTCAACTAGTGAGCATGTGCTCAGATTGTCTGGGTACTACAATCGCTTGAATCAAGTGGGAGTTTATCTTCCAGATAAAATAGTGATTGACAGAATTCTCTAGTCACCATCACCAAGTTAGTAGAACTTCGTGATGAACTATGGTATGCAAGGGATGACGAAAGTAATTCCCGAGCTCTTCGTGATGCTGAAATCGACGAAGGTAGAAATCAAGAAAAACATCAAGTGTTGATGGTTGACGAGACCACTTCAAGTGTTGATGGTTGACGAGACCGCTAGTTTCAAGAAAAGGGCAAAGGGAAAAAGGGGAACTTCAAAAAGAACGGCAAGCAAGTTGCTGCTCAAGTGAAGAAGCCTAAGTCTGGTCCTAAGCCTGAGACTAAGTGCTTCTACTGCAAAGGGACTGGTCACTGGAAGCGGAACTACCCCAACTATTTGGTGGATAAGAAGGATGGCAAAGTGAACAAAGGTATATTTGATATACAGATTATTGATGTGTACTTTACTAGTGTTTATAGCAATCCCTCGGTAATTGATACTGGTTCAGTTGCTAAGAGTAGTAACTCGAAACGGGAGTTGCAGAATAAACAGAGACTAGTAAAAGTGAACAAAGGTATATTTGATATACAGATTATTGATGTGTACTTTACTAGTGTTTATAGCAACCCCTCGGTAATTGATACTGGTTCAGTTGCTAAAGAGTAGTAACTCGAAAACGGGAGTTGCAGAATAAACAGAGACTAGTAAAAGGCGAGGTGATGATGTGTGTTGGAAGTAGTTCCAAGATTGATATGATCATCATCGCACACTCCCTGTACTTTCGGGATTAGTGTTGAAACTAAATAAGTGTTATTTGGTGTTTGCGTTGAGCATGAATATGATCTGATCATGTTTATTGCAATACGGTTATTCATTTAAGTTAGAGAACAATTGTTGTTCTGTTTACATGAATAAAACCTTTATGGTCATACACACCAACGAAAATGGTTTGTTGGATCTCGATCGTAGTGATACAAATATTCATAATATTGAAGCCAAAAGATGCAAAGTTAATAATGATAGTGCAACTTATTTGTGGTACTGCCGTTTAGGTCATATTGGTGTAAAGCGCATGAAGAAACTCCATACTGATGGGATTTTGGAATCACTTGATTATGAATCACTTGATGCTTGCGAACCGTGCCTCATGGGCAAGATGACTAAAACGCCGTTCTCCGGAACTATGGAGAGAGCAACAGATTTGTTGGAAATCATACATACAGATGTATGTGGTCCGATGAATGTTGAGGCTCGTAGCAGGTATCATTATTTTCTGACCTTCACAGATGATTTGAGCAGATATGGGTATATCTACTTGATGAAACACAAAGTCTGAAACATTTGAAAAGTTCAAAGAATTTCAGAGTGAAGTGGATAATCATCGTAACAAGAAAATAAAAGTTTCTACGATATGATCGCAGAGGTAAAATATTTGAGTTACGAGTTTGGCCTTCAGTTAAAACAATGTGAAATAGTTTCACTACTCACGCCACCTGGAACACCACAGTGTAATGGTGTGTCCGAACGTCATAACCGTACTTTATTGGATATAGTGCAATCTATGATGTCTCTTACCAATTTACCACTATCGTTTTGGGTTATGCATTAGAGACAGCTACATTCACGTTAAATAGGGCACCATCAAAATCCGTTGAGACGACGCCTTATGAACTGTGGTTTGGCAAGAAACCAAAGTTGTCGTTTCTTAAAATTTTGGGGTTGCGATGCTTATGTGAAAAAATTTCATCCTGATAAGCTCAAACCCAAATCGGAGAAATGTGTCTTCATAGGATACCCAAAGGAGACAGTTGGGTACACCTTCTATCACAGATCCGAAGGCAAGACATTCGTTGCTAAGTATGGATCCTTTCTAGAGAAGGAGTTTCTCTCGAAAGATGTGAGTGGGAGGAAAGTAGAACTTGATGAGGTAACTGTACCTGCTCCCTTATTGGATCACAGAAATCTGTTCCTGTGACTTCTACACCAATTAGTGAGGAAGTTAATGATGATGATCATGTAACTTCAGATCAAGTTACTACCAAACCTCGTAGGTAAACCATAGTAAGATCCGCACCAGAGTGGTACGGTAATCCTGTTCTGGAGGTTATGTTACTAGACCATGACGAACCTACGAACTATGAAGAAGCGATGGTGAGCCCAGATTCCGCAAAATGGCTTGAGGCCATGAAATCTGAGATGAGATCCATGTATGAGAACAAAGTGTGGACTTTGGTTGACTTGCCCGATGATCGGCAAGCAATTGAGAATAAATGGATTGTAAAGAGGAAGACGGACGCTGATAGTAGTATCACTATCTACAAAGCTAGAATTGTCGCAAAAAGGTTTTCGACAAGTTCAAGATGTTGACTACGATGAGAGTTTCTCACTCGTATCTATGCTTAAGTCTGTCCGAATCATGTTAGCAATTGCCGCATTTTATGAAATCTGGCAAAGGGATAAACAAAACTGCATTCCTTGATGGATTTATTAAAGAAGAGTTGTATATGATACAACCAGAAGGTTTTGTCAATCCTAAAGGTGCTAACAAAATATGCAAGCTCCAGCGATCCATCAATGGACTGGTGCAAGCATCTCGGAGTTGGAATATACGCTTTGATAAGTTGATCAAAGCATATAGTTGTATACAGACTTGCGGTGAAGCCTGTATTTACAAGAAAGTGAGTGGGAGCACTACAGCATTTCTGATAAGTATATGTGAATGACATATTGTTGATCGGAAATAATGTAGAATTATTCTGCAAAGCATAAAGGAGTGTTTGAAAGGAGTTTTTCAAAGATAGACCTCGGTGAAGCTGCTTACATATTGAGCATCAAGATCTATAGAGATAGATGAAGACGCTTGATAAGTTTTTCAATGAGTACATACCTTAACAAGATTTTGAAGTAGTTCAAAATAGAACAGTCAAAGAAAAGAGTTCTTGCCTGTGTTCAAGGTGTGAAATTGAGTAAAGACTCAAAGCCCGACCACGGCAAAAGATAGAAAGAGAATGAAAGTCATTCCCTATGCCTTGGCCATGGGTTCTATAAAGTATGCCATGCTGTGTACCAGATCTATTGTATACCCTACACTGATTTTGGCAAGGGAGTACAATAGTGATCTAGGAGTAGATCACTGGACAGCGGTCAAAATTATCCTTACTGGAATAAGGATATGTTTCTCGATTATGGAAGTGACAAAAGGCTCGTTGTAAAAGGTTACGTCGATGCAAGTTTTGACACTAATCTAGATGACTCTAAGTCTCGGTCTAGATACATATTGAAAGTGGGAGCAATTAGCTAGAGTAGCTCCATGCAGAGCATTGTAGACATAGAAATTTGCAAAATACTTACGGATCTGAATGTGACAGACCCGTTGACTAAAATTATCTCACAAGCAAAACATGATCACACCTTAGTACTCTTTGGGTGTTAATCACATAGCGATGTGAACTAGATTACTGACTCTAGTAAACCCTTTGGGTGATGGTCACATGACGATGTGAACCATGGGTGTTAATCACATGGTGATGTGAACTATTCATGTTAAATCACATGGCGACGTGAACTAGATTATTGACTCTAGTGCAAGTGGGAGACTGAAGGAAATATGCCCTAGAGGCAATAATAAAGTTATTATTTATTTCCTTATATCATGATAAATGTTTATTATTCATGCTAGAATTGTATTAACCGGAAACATAATACATGTGTGAATACATAGACAAACAGAGTGTCACTAGTATGCCTCTACTTGACTAGCTCGTTAATCAAAGATGGTTATGTTTCCTAGCCATAGACATAAGTTGTCATTTGATTAACGAGATCATCTCATTAGGAGAATGACGTGATTGACTTGACCCATTCCGTTAGCTTAGCACCCGATCGTTTAGTATGTTGCTATTGCTTTCTTCATGACTTATACATGTTCCTCTGACTATGAGATTATGCAACTCCCGTTTACCGGAGGAACACTTTGTGTGCTACCAAATGTCACAACGTAAATGGGTGATTATAAAGGTGCTCTACAGGTGTCTCCAAAGGTACTTGTTGGGTTGGCGTATTTCGAGATTAGGATTTGTCACTCCGATTGTCGGAGAGGTATCTCTGGGCCCACTCGGTAATGCACATCACTATAAGCCTTGCAAGCATTGTGACTAATAAGTTAGTTGCGGGATGATGTGTTACGGAACGAGTAAAGAGACTTGCCGGTAACGAGATTGAACTAGGTATCGAGATACCGACGATCGAATCTCGGGCAAGTAACATACTGATGACAAAGGGAACAACGTATGTTGTTATGCGGTCTGACCGATAAAGATCTTCGTAGAATATGTGGGAGCGAATATGGGCATCCAGGTCCCGCTATTGGTTATTGACCGGAGACGTGTCTCGGTCATGTCTACATAGTTCTCGAACCCGTAGGATCCGCACGCTTAAGGTTACGATGACAGTTTTATTATGAGTTTATGTATGTTGATGTACCAAAGGAGTTCGGAGTCCCGGATGAGATCGGGGACATGACGAGGAGTCTCGAAATGGTCGAGACGTAAAGATCGATATATTGGACGACTATATTCGGACTTCGGAAAGGTTCCGAGTGATTCGGGTATTTTTCGGAGTACCGGAGAGTTACGGGAATACGTATTGGGCCTTATTGGGCCATACGGGAAAGAAGAAAAAGGGCCTCAAGGGTGGCCGCACCCATCCCCTTGGTCTGGTCCGAATTGGACTAGGGAAGGGGGGCGCCCCCTTCCTTCCTTCTCTTTTTCCCTTCCTCTTTTCCTATTCCATATGGGAGGTGGAATCCTACTAGGACTAGGGAGTCCTAGTAGGACTCCACACTTGGTGCGCCCCCTCCTAGGGCCGGCCTCCTCCTCCCTTGCTTCTTTATATACGGGGGCAGGGGGCACCCCAGAGACACAACAATTGATCCTTGAGATCTTTTAGCCGTGTGCGGTGCCCCCCTCCACCAAATTACACCTCGATAATATCATTGCGGAGCTTAGGCGAAGCCCTGCGTCGGTAGAACATCATCATCGTCACCACGCCGTCGTGCTGACGAAACTCTCCCTCAACACTCGGCTGGATCGGAGTTCGAGGGACGTCATCGAGCTGAACGTGTGTAGAACTCGGAGATGCCGTGCGTTCGGTACTTGATCGGTCGGATCGTGAAGACGTACGACTACATCAACCGCGTTGTGATAACGCTTCCGCTGTCGGTCTACGAGGGTACGTGGGCAACACTCTCCCCTCTCGTTGCTATGCATCACCATGATCTTGCGTGTGCGTAGGAATTTTTTTGAAATTACTACGTTCCCCAACATCAACCTGCCCTGTCGCTCCGCCATGAAGTAACAGTCGGGGGCCGTCGGGAACTCATGCCCACCACTACCTGGATGGAGCCACCTGTCCTTTCAGCCCCCACATCGGAATCACATGCGGGTACTCAACGAGTCGACCCGACTTTAGTCACCACCTGTATAGTATGTATGTATATATGTATATACCCGTGATCACCTCCCGAGTGATCACGGCCCGATAGTATAGCATGGCAGACGGACAAGAATGTAGGGCCACTGATGGATACTAGCATCCTATACTAAGCATTTAGGATTGCAGGTGAGGGTAACAACTGTAGCAACAATGACAGGCTATGCAGCAGAATAGGATTAACCGAAAGCAGTAACACGCTACACTACTCTAATGCAAGCAATAGAGAGAGGGAATAGGCGATATCTGGTGACCAAGGGGGGGCTTGCCTGGTTGCTCTGGCAAGAAGGACGGGTCGTCAACACCGTAGTCGAACTGGGGGTCACCGGCAGCCTCGGGGTCTACTGGAAAGAAGTAACAGAGGGGGGACACAATAAATAGCAGGGCAATCAAAGCATCACAAAGCATAACATGGCAATACGCGGTGCTAGAGGTGACCTAACGCAGTAGGAGGTGATACCGGCGAAGGGGGGAAACATCCGGGAAAGTATCCCCGGTGTTTCGCGTTTTCGAACAGATGAACCAAAGGGGGAAAGTTGCGTGTTCGCTATGCTAGGGATGTGTGGCGGACGAACGGGCTACGTATTCGGATTCGTCTCGTCGTTCTGAGCAACTTTCATGTACAAAGTTTTTCCATCCGAGCTATGGTTTATTTTATATTAATTTTAAAAGGAATTTAAATAGTCGTTTTTGCTACTGTTTTAATTAATGTAGTGCACTTAAATACTTTACAGAAGTGTGGTTTCTTCACCAATATTTAGTATGGAATATTTGCCACAATCCGAACATTTTTGTTTTATTGTTTGAAAACTTTTGTTGTTTGTTTTTATTTTAAAATTTGAACTGGGTTTCGAACTGACACGAGTTTATCAACAGTAACCGAGGTGACGTGGCATCATTAGTGGAGGTTCACTGTAGCTTAACTATCCGGGCGTCACATGAGCCTTCTCATGTAGCTTCCCTTCGATACAAGCACTGCAAGCACGATCTTTAGCAAAACTAACATTTGTTAGTCCACGGACATGGTCCCCCTTGAGAAGACTTTGCAAAGATCTCATATTGACCTGGGCTAGACGGCAATGCCAAAGCCATCCCACGTCAACTTTAGCCATTAGGCATGTCGCGGTCTTAGTGGGTCGCTCCGAAAAGTTAATCACATAGAGACCATTCTCGACATGCCCAACAAAGGCTACTTTAAGAGACTTGCTCCACAAGAGGGCCACGGTATCAATGTCAAAGAAGGTGGCAAAGCCCATGAGTGCAAGTTGACGAACAGAAAGTAAATTGTATGCAAGGGACTCAACAAGCATGACCTTCTCGATCGTGAGATCATGAGAAATGGCAACCTTGCCGAGTCCCAATACCTTAGAAGACGAGGCATCACCCCACTCGACATTGGTGGGCATAGATGGAATCTTGTGCACGTCCACCACCAAGTCCTTGCTTCCGGTCATATGATTTGTAGCTCCACTATCGAGCAACCATGATCCCCCACCGGAAGCGAACACCTACAAGAGATCAATGCTTTGTTTTAGGTACCCATTTTGTAATGGGTCCTTTGATGTTAGTGACAAGGGTCTTAGGAACCCAAATAGACCATTCAATGTACTCATAAGGAGAACCAACAAATGTGGCATAAACATGCCCATCACTAGCACGGCACAACACATAGGAAGGATTAAAGTCGCCGGCTTTGTTGGAAGGGGTGGCGTTGCCCTTCTTGACACCACCACCCTCGCATTGTTCTTCTTCTTCTTGGAAGCACCCTCTCCCTCCTTTACAAAAGTTTGCTTGAGAGGAGGAGGTCGTTTGGTCTTGTCATTCTTCTTCTTGATCTTGGCCATGGGTGCGAACCCAGTCCCCTCCTTGGCCACAACTTCATTTTGATTGCTCAAAAGGTCGTTGAGGTTCTTCTCACCTTGTATGCATGACACAAGGCCTTTCTCAAGTTGCTCCTTCAACTTAGCATTTTCCTCAACAAGATGCACATGCTCACAACAAGGGTTAGTTGCATTTGCATTATCAATTAAAACCATATGAGGAAAAGTGGATTTCTCCTTAGTTAGCTTCACTTGGAGTTGATCATGAGACTCCTTGAGGCTAGCATGAATACCTTTCAAGGCCTTGTGAGCCTTGTCAAGTATATCAAACTCCTCCTTGAGTCTAGCAAGATCAACCCCAAGTTTGGCCTTCTCGGAATTTAGCACACGAGAAACAACAAGAGCATGATCAAGATCTTTCTTTAATTGAGCATGATAATCGTTGTGTGACTCCTCAAGAGCCAAACGAAGACCACGCTCTTCCTGAAGAGCATTGGAAAGATCCGAAATCTCATCGGCATAGTCACGACTATGCCCCTCCATCTTAGAGATGGTCTCTTCGTGAGCCTCAATCACGTCATTGGCTTCACCAAGTTGTTCCAAGAGAGCAACAAAGTGCTTCTTGGATTTACCCTTAAGCTTACCCATAAAAGACTCAAATTCATTTTCTTCACCATTAGACCCCTCATTTTCATCAATGCAATCCGTCAAAGAAGGATTAGTAATGATGGTAGTTTTGATGTTGGGGGTTACCTTGTTGGTGGCTTTGGCCATGAGGCACTTGGCGGTGATGTTCTCATTGGGTGAGTCGAAGAGAGACACTCTTGGAGTTGTTGCAATGGCAACGGAGGCCATGGCGGCCGATTCACCGTCTTCATCATCATAATCATCCTCATGGTACTCTTCTTGTGCCACCAACCCCTTGGGAGGAGTCTTCTTGGTGGGGAAAGACTTGGCCTTGTCCTTTCGGATGAGCTTGCCACCATTGTCTTCCCTCTTCTCATAAGGACATTCCGCAACAAAGTGGCTCACATTGCCACAATTATAGCAAGTCCTCACTCGTTGCTTGACCTTTGCGCCACTTGAGTTGTTCTTGTTGAAGTTGGGCCTTGTGTTCTTCTTTCTCCAAAATTGCCTTGAAGCAAGAGCCATGTGTTCATGATAGTCATACTTTGTATCTTCGGGGTTGCTCTCATCCTCATCCTCTTCGTCCTCTTCTTCCACACTAACCTTGGCCTTCAAGGCAAGGTTGGGCTTCTTTGCTCTTTGAGAACGTAACATCGCATTGTCGGCGGTCTTGTCCAAGATACTCATAGCCACAAACTCATCCAACACTTCACTTGAGGACAAAGTGTGGAAGTCGGGCCTTTGACGAATAACAGAGGACATGGCCTTGTGGTAAGGCATCATTGCCTTGAGGAATTTGCGCTTGATCCAATTGTCATCTGTGTCCTTGCTCCCATGATCTCGGAGTGAGACCGCGAGTTTGGTTACTCTCCGATAAAGCTCACGAGGTTCTTCATCTTCTTTCATTGCAAACTCATCGGCTTCATCTTGCACCACTTCATAGTTGGAGCGTTGAATGCTTGCGCTACCCTGGTAGAGGGAGACAACACAAAGCCATGCATCTTTGGCCAAGGCGAAGGGCCGAAGATGAGGGAGACCTTCGGGCGGAATTGCATCTTGGATGATGAAGAGAGCATTCTCATTGAATTGATTATCCACGACTTCTCTAGGGGTGAAGTTGCTTGGGTCATGCGGATAGAAACCTTCTTCAATGATTCTCCAAAGATTAGTATTCACATGATTTAAATGACGCTTAAAGCGATAAACCCAAGAATGAAAGTCCTCATTTTTCACAATCTTAGGGGGAGGACCGGCATGATTCAAATGAGTAGAAGGAATCGGTCCACCATAAACAATTGGAGGTTCCACATGGGCAAAGATGTCGGTGACATTCTTACCACTAGAAGGAGCTTTTTCACTAGTAGCTTCCCCCTTGTCGGAGTTAGCATCCGTCACCTTGTTAGTGGGATCACCCACTTTCAACGGTGCGCTGAATAGTTTAAGCCCTTCAATGAATTTATTAAACATGCTTTCAACCTCGGTCATCATGGAGGTTTTCAATATGTCCAAGGCCACATTGAATTCCTCACGAGAGATCGAGGTTCCCCCATCGCCCGTAGACGAGACCGGATTCGCACCGGAGTGCTCCTCCACACCGTCTACGACGTCAACCATACTCTTCGGACGGCAAAGTCCTTAATAAAGAGACGAGGCTCTGATACCAATTGAAAGGATTGATACAGTTGACTAGAGGGAAGGTGAATAGGCAACTAACAATTTTTAGCCTTTTCTTTATCAATTTAAAGTTTGCATCAAAGTAGGTTGTCTAGATATGCAACTAGGTGAGCAACCTATATGATGCAACAACAACAAGCACACAAGCAAGCAAGAGGTGCAACACAAAATAAGCTTGCACAAGTAAAGGTACGAAATAACCAAGAGTGGAGCCGGTGAAGACGAGGATGTGTTACCGAAGTTCCTTCCCTTTGAGGGGAAGTACGTCTCCGTTGGAGCGGTGTGGCGGCACAATGCTCCCCAAGAAGCCATTAGGGCCACCGTATTCTCCTCACGCCCTCACACAATGCGAGATGCCGTGATTCCACTATTGGTGCCCTTGGAGGCGGTGACCGAACCTTTACAAACAAGGTTGGGGCAATCTCCACAACTTAATTGGAGGCTCCCAACGACACCACGAAGCTTCACCACAATGGACTATGGCTCCGCGGTGACCTCAACCGTCTAGGGTGCTCAAACCCCCAAGAGTAACAAGATCCGCTAGGGATTAGTGGGGGGAATCAAATTTCTCTTGATGGAAGTGTAGATCGGGGCCTTCTCAACCAATCCCGAGCAAATCAACAAGTTTGATTGGCTAGGGAGAGAGATCGGCGAAAATGAAGCTTGGAGCAACAATGGAGATTTGGGGGAAGAGGTGAGTCAACTTTGGAGAAGAAGACTCCCTTTTATAGAGGGGGGAACAATCCAACCGTTACCCCCCAAAACAGCCCCGCAGAGGGCGGTACTACCGCAGGGGGCAGCGGTACTACCGCTGGGACCAGCGGTACTACCGCTCCCCCTCGTGGTACTGCCGCGCGGTCTGGGAGGGCTAGCGAATGAGCAGGAGTCAGACCCAGTGCGGTACTGCCGTGGTGGTAGGGCGGTACTACCGCTCATGAGCGGCACTACCGCTTCTACTACCGCTGCTTAGTGCCGCACAATCCGACACGAGAGGCGACCCCCTCGAGTCGACGCGGTAGGAGCCCGGTACCGCAGCGGTACTACGGCTGAGGACCCATAGGCGGTACTACCGCTGCCGAGCGGTACTGCCGCCTGTGGCTCTTGAGCGGTACTACCGCTGGGCACCGCGGTACTACCGTTGTGACCAAATCATACTCAAAAAGGAAGGGAATGAAACCTCCATCGAAGTGGGAAGGCTCAGAGGGTGTGAAAAGGATGGGTACGTGTTGATTCCACCCTAGCCTTACCAAAGCGGACCCCCCTCTTGATAGTACGGTGACTCCTACGAAACAAGTCCACCAAAACAGAAACGAAAGAGCTACACCGTCTTGATTAAAACTCCGAGGGGAAAGAATCGTCTCGTGCCAAAGGATGAATCTCTGAAATGCTCAAAGCACATAATTAGTCCGCAACATGTTGTCATCAATCACCAAAACTACATCGAGAGAGATATGCCCTAACAAACTGGATCACCACTCTGGCATTTTGGCCACTTTGAGTAATATATTCAGGTGGGGAAACTCCCCCCCCCCCCCCCCCCCCCCCACACCCGGTGATTCTCAAAAAAAAATACGCGTTTGATACAAATGAAGTAACAAACATCTTATATTTTGATACAAAGGGAGTACTTACAAAAAGCTCATAGTATGACATCAAAAACTCATAATATAACATCAAGGGCATGCATAGAGTACGTTTGGTAACTACTAGTAGAATGTCAGTGTCATCTTGTAAGGAAATCAATCAATGGCCAACAATGGAGCAATTATCGATACTAGTAGTAGTAGCGGAATGTCGAGTTAATTCGTCAACTGTCCGACGCCTTGATCTGGACCACGGATAGTTTTCTTGATCCAACGGCTAGGAGCATCCAGTGCAGCCAGCTCCCTCCAAAAACCAAAGATTCTGGCCTTCCACCACAAGTACATATAAGCACTAGCCATTAGGGTCCGTCCATCTATCACTCAGTCTCACAGTCTCTGGCAGTCGTGTCGTCCACATCACAATGTCACCCTTGTACTGCCACGGGAAACCAAGGCCTCTCCTCGTCCTCCTCGCGGTCACCCTCACACTACTCGCCGCCGCAGCCACGGCCGACGATGTCTCCTCCGGCACGGCCCCCTTCTACCCCTCCGCGGAGGCGGCCGCGGCGGCGCACTGCGACGGCACGCTGTACCCGGAGCTCTGCCTGTCGACTCTCGCCGACATCCCGGACCTCCACAAGAAGCCGCTCCCGGACGTCATCTGCGCGGCCGTGAACCGCACCGAGACCGAGGTGACCACCATGTCCGCCAACTGCTCCGCCTACCTCCACGGGAGGTCCCTCACCTCGCGCGACCACCTAGCCGTCATGGACTGCATGGAGCTCCTCGACACCACCATGGACGAGCTCGTGGCCACCACGGCCGACCTGCAGTCGCCGTCCGCGGCGAGGCGGCCGACCATGGAGCACGCCGTGACGGTGCTCTCGGCGGCCATCACCAACCAGCAGACCTGCCTGGAGGGCTTCTCGTACCAGAAGGGTGGGGAGGTGCGGCGCTACATGGAGCCCGGCATCCGCCACATCGCGCGGATGGTCAGCAACTCGCTGGCCATGGCCAAGAAGATGCCCGGTGCCGGGACTGGCGGTTCAAAGCCTTCACCGTCGACGGAGGAAACGGAGAGCGTCGCGCGGCAGCCGTTCACGGGGTACGGGCAGGTGGTGAAGGGGGGCTTCCCGCGGTGGGTGAGGCCCGGGGACCGGCGGCTGCTGCAGGCGCCGGCGTCGGGCATCACGGCGAACGCGGTGGTGGCCAAGGACGGGAGCGGGGGGTTCACGACGGTGTCGGCCGCGGT
Source organism: Aegilops tauschii subsp. strangulata (assembly GCF_002575655.3). Taxonomy (NCBI): domain Eukaryota; kingdom Viridiplantae; phylum Streptophyta; class Magnoliopsida; order Poales; family Poaceae; genus Aegilops; species Aegilops tauschii. The sequence goes on from NC_053039.3 coordinate 54,736,820, forward strand.
GGCCGCGGCGCCGACCAACTCGAAGAGCAGGTACGTGATCTACATCAAGGCCGGGGCGTACATGGAGAACGTGGAGGTGGGGAAGAGCCACAAGAACCTCATGTTCATCGGCGACGGCATGGGCAAGACGGTGATCAAGGCCAGCCTCAACGTCGTCGACGGCTCCACCACCTTCCGCTCCGCCACAGTCGGTAAGTGATACTACTACTGCATTGCACTGAATGAATGATTAACATGCTAAATTTACTATTATTGCTTTGTAAGTTGTCTAGTCTAAGGTGGCGTTCGTAGGTCCGACCCATTCATATCCGGCCCCATGCCATGGCATGCATGCCATGTACTCCTATATCCAAGAGCTAAATGCTGGGCTGCTATACGAATTTACGCACACCAACTGCACCGCACGTGGTCCGGTCCGGTCCTGTATAGTTAGCTAACTCGAAACACCAAGCAAGCTAGGCTGGCTAGCTGGGACTATAATGGTGCAGCGTCGAACGCACACACCGTTACGCCGGACGACGTTATTGTTTTGGATCTTAGTAGTACGTACTGTACACATTAGTGTGTCGGTAATGGCGTTCCGACGATCGAATGTGCTAGCTTTTAAGCTGAGATCCGGCCGGTGAGAGAGATAGATGCCTTCACCATTGGCAGTGCATGGCGAAAGCGCGTGCATGCATGCACCTTCCTATAGCTAGTGGCCATGCGTGCGTTGCGGATCAGGCGGCGGCATGCTGTGCCTGTGCGTACGCGGCCGGCAATGACTGCTGGGTCGGTAGATAAGATCAAAGTTAGCTAGCTGGGCCTGCACCGCCGTCGTCCCACCTCTAGCTAGCTCCAAGTGACTATTTAGTGGCATTGATGTGCGTACAGTGCGTCCGTGATCCATGTCGGTGGAACCATAACTTGCCTCCTTGTATGCGTCGCGTCGGTGCCTGCATGCAGTCGATAAGTGCAGGCCCACGCGGTAGCTTCTGCGCGCACCGCGCAGTGGCCAGTGCCAACTGCCAAGACCGCCACTAGACGAGTAGACTTACCAGCCAAGTGAAGCACGGAACAAATGGAGCATGCGCGATGCTTGGTCTCGGTCTCGGTTTCATTTCGGTGCCAGTGGCTCTACTCAACCGGTGGTAGGGGACCTGAAATTAAAACGTGCTCTGTCTGTCTATACAGACCATGCATGCATGCATGCATACCGGAGGAACGAGTCGTGCCGCCCACATGCATTCCCCGCGCTTGCTCCGCTAGGGACACCACCACAAATTCAGGAATTCAATCATGTAAATCTAACCATCCATGCATCTATCCAGTAGTAGTACTATCTCACTAGCTGTCTGGCCAGTACGTACGTATTATTGCTAGCACATGGCTGCTTGTACAAATGGACCGCAATGCCGCAACTACCTCCAACCAATCAACTATGCATAATATTTGCAAATAAATAAAAATCAACTACGCATAATGGAGTACTGTACCATATAAACCGGCCCCGCATTTGTGTCCCTAGCTATTCTCTTTTTGGAGTCGTGGCCCTTAGGGCTTTGATTCGTTAAAAAGAGTCAGTCAGAAGAGAACGTCCGGCTAATTTCTAGTAGAAAACTCATGCGAAAATAGTTACAACGCGCCAGCAAGATAGGGCACCCGGCTGCTCTGGCTAATAATACCTACACACCCCGTCGACAAGTGAAATTTGCCCGAGTTTCGTACAAATGAATCCTCATCGCTTCTCTGTCTTCTCCGAGCAAGCGACTCCATACTCATGCCAAGAAACCAAGCATCCTGTTAACCGGACGCCCGTGATTACTACTGCTTGTTAATTAGCAGGCTGCAGCAAGGCAACAAGGACAAGATCACAAGAGCATGTCATGTGTTGGATCGAATCCAAGTAACAGCGGCAGGCGGCAAACGCACGCCCCTGCGACTGTTCCAAACGTACCCCGCCAAGCCAAGGATATACTATTAATCATACGTACGTACGTATCCGATCAGTCTGCTTGCGCCAAGAATCCAAGCTGCTGCTGCTCCCTTTGTTCCGATCTCCAACGCGCACTGCACACTGCACAGTAGAGAGAGGGCAGGCGCGCACGGAAGTCGGTGTCAATTTGTCGCTGCCGTCGTCGGTGGAACAACAGGGTAGGACGAGCGCGGCGGTGACCACACGGGCGGGCCTCGCCGTGATTGTTGCGTTGCGCGTGGTCACATGCTGCATGGCATGCATGTGCATGTGAGGCGACGCTCTCCATGCAGCTAGCTAGCGTCGGTTCATCCGTCCTCTTCGCCCGTTCTGGCAGGACGTGGACGTGGACGTGGAATTGGATGGCCCAGAAACCCAATTAAGCTGAGGAAAGAGACGGCCTGTTCATTCCTTGTGGTTTTTGCATGTGAAAAATCTAAATGCACCGAAGAAGGTTGCGTATATGATACTAGTCTATGATAGCACCCAATCAAGATAACAGTCTATGATAGTACCAGTCAAGATGGTACGCTAAGCATTGCCACTTAAAAATTGGTGCAATGCATTTCAACGAGAATTGTTTTTCACAACATTAATATTCCAATTAATGATATAAATTGAAACTGAAAATACTTATGATTCATTGTACCCCATTATTGTATATATAGTTGGAAAAATATATTTGAAGTAGCATAATAGAAGCATATGCGGTTGCATCTTGAGGTAGGATTTTCCACATGCATATGTTGGAGTCGACCTTTTTCACGGCATAATAACTAACGTACATTTGCAGCTGTGGTGGGCAGCAACTTCCTGGCCCGCGACCTGACCATCGAGAACGCGGCGGGCCCGTCCAAGCACCAGGCGGTGGCGCTCCGCGTCGGCGCCGACCTCTCGGCCTTCTACCGGTGCAGCTTCGTGGGCTACCAGGACACCCTCTACGTGCACTCGCTCCGGCAGTTCTTCCGCGAGTGCGACATCTACGGCACCATCGACTTCGTCTTCGGCAACTCCGCCGCCGTGCTCCAGAGCTGCAACCTCTACGCGCGTCGGCCCCTCCCCAACCAGAGCAACATCTACACGGCGCAGGGCCGGACCGACCCCAACCAGAACACCGGCATCTCCGTCCAGAAGTGCAAGGTGGCCGCCGCCTCCGACCTCGCCGCCGTGCAGTCCAGCTTCAGGACCTACCTCGGCCGACCGTGGAAGCAGTACTCGCGCACCGTGTTCATTCAGTCGGAGCTCGACAGCGTCGTCGACCCCGCCGGCTGGCTCGCGTGGGACGGCACCTTCGCGCTTGACACGCTCTACTACGCCGAGTACCAGAACACGGGGCCCGGCGCCGGCACGTCCGGCCGGGTGTCGTGGATGGGGTACCGCGGCGTCATTAGCGCGTCCGAGGCCAGCACCTTCACCGTGGGGTCCTTCATCGACGGCGACGTCTGGCTCGCCGGCACGTCCATCCCGTTCTCCGGCGGGTTGTGACCAACCAAATCTATCACAAAAAAGCACCCAGTCTTGAGTTCGAATACATCGAATTACTACCCCAGTGGAGAGACACCTGCCTGATTCTTCTATTAGTTTTGTGGCATTTTTTTCACCGCAATATTTTTTGTGGCTTATGTGTTTGGTTATTGTTTATGTGGTTTGGTTAACTAGCCAGGTGCCTCGGGCAATTGTGCGGGAAATGTCACCATTCTGTTTATTTTAGTTTTGACACGTATAAATGTATACTATTGTGCTATCTTAAGAAATAATATATTCAAAAATGTATATTACTGGGGCTTCACAATATTTTTTTGGCGGATTGGGGCTCAGCTTAAGCAGATATTTCGGCACAACTCTTTCAATATCACTATTATAGGACGCCGATATCCATCACACGTGTGGTATATTAGACATGCGCCCACACACCGTGTGTGGTGTAAGCAGGAGGCAGCCCACACGGGCTGTGTGTGGGCGGACATTAGAATTGCCCATACATGGGGCGCGGCTACTTCGTGACACACGTCCAACAAGTACTACTCATCTCCACCCCGCGCGTGTGGCACAAAGCAAAAATGCCCACACGTCCTGGCGCAGCTACGTTAGGTACCCGCGGGATAACGATTTAGTTGTCATCCTGGTTGGCAGATGTAGTTATCCGGGATGGCAAGTCTAGTTGTAAAAACATGGCAACTCTATCTGTTTTGATTAACTATAGTTGCCATGTCTAATTTATGGTAGTTGCCGGGTGTAATCAAACCGTAGTTGCCGTGTGTGATTAACTACTTGTCACATATGGTCAAACAGTAGTTGTCATGTGTGTTTACCTAGTTGCCACGTGTGGTCCAACCATAGTTGCCATGTATGGTTAATCACAGTTGCCATGTGTGTTTATCTGGTTGCCACGTATGCGCAACTGCAGTTGCCGTTTATCAAAAAATCACAGTTCTCATGTTTGTTTACCTAGTTGCCACGTTCGCGTAACTGCAGTTGCCATCCACAACCTAGGAGTGTCGTGTGGACGAAAAAGCAGTTCGCCCACACGCGAATGGACTAGGTGGTAGCTGTGTGGGCAGAAACTAGTTCGCCCACACAGCGCAGCTGGCAAACAGCATGGTGCGGGACGTGTGGGCAAACTCTCCAATGCCCACACACCAGCCCCGTCTTACGTGGCACATCAAATCCACCTTTTCGTGTCAAGATTCGTGCAAAAGACAATCAACGACCATCCAGGCGTGTGGGCGAGTTGGAAAATGCCTACACCTGTGGGCGTTAGTGTTCCGTTATCTTATTGGAAAAAGAGGCTTGTGTTGGAGATACTCATATATTTAAAGTTCTTTGCAGCTAGCACAACACAACGCATCTTTAACGACACATATGATATCCCTAGTGGTTCTGGCTGTACTATACATTTGACGAATCAGGACAACATCACGGCTAATTTTTACCTCCGCTTGTGATAGAACACATCACTGACAAGTATTTTGACATCATAGACATGCTACAGTTCACCACAATGTCATATATGCATGTTGTTAGAATCACGTCGATCCGTTGAAGACGAGTAATCACACAAATACAAGAAACAACACCTAAATTTATTAACGAGGTTCATCGACATGGCTTATCCCCGGGCATGACCACAAACGCTTCTCCCCATATGTAACAACACCTATAAGCCCGCTGAGGCCATCAGACAGGTTTTCGACCACCACGCTATGAAAGGCCCGTCTACCCCTGCCACGAGTACCCGGCCCGTCCGTCTCGTGATATTTGTCCAACTTATCAGTTTATGTCTAGTCTATTTGCCCTTATATAATAAGCTCGGGTTACACATGTTCTACTCTAACAGATAACCCTTCGTTTATTACAAGTCTAACCGCAGTAGAACTCGTACACATAATATTCTACACATATTTGAACACATGTTATACAACAAACAACAAGCAGACAACTCATTCACATGTAAACTCTAAGCACGACTATCGAGGGTAGCTCGCGGACAGCACAAACTCTACTTCTTGACTAGATTGCCTACTCATGTTCTCTAAGTTTGTCCTTATAAGCGATGTATATCTTGTTGCCGAATAACTCCTCTCATTTGTTTCTGCTTGCAAATCATCCCTAAGCCGATCATGCTCCTTAGGTCCTTGAAGGGATTCTAGTGTCATCTCAACTGACCTCATGGTTGGTCGTGCCTCTACTCTTAGCTTTGTGCATGACACAGCTAGAGTGGTACTTCTTCAACTTGGCTACCTCCCTCCTCCCTGACCTGTGAATCTAGTATTTCTACCAATTTATCTTCTGCATGTAGTTCAATGAATTGTGCAACAAGTCCATCACCTTTAGATGATCTGTACATAGTTGGCATCTGCCTTGTAAGCAACTCAATAAGAATTACTCCAAAACTATAAACATCACTTTTTTCTGTTAGCCGGCCACGGTAAAAGTATGTGGGATCTAAATATCCTAAAGTGCCTTGCACCGCGGTTGTTATCCATGTCTGGTCCTTGGGAATGTGCCTTGAAGCTCCAAAGTCAGACACATTTGTTGTCAATGCATCATCAAGAAGTATATTGGTAGACTTGATATCTCTATGTATTACGGGGACGGAAATACCCGAGTGAAGGTAAGCAAGAGCTTTGCCAATTTCGGTTGCAATCCTTAATATGTCTTGCCAACATATTGATCTTAGTGGTTTCTTGTGAAGATAATCACATAGGGTTCCATTGGAAATGAACTCATAAAGCCAACAAAGGAACTTCTGTCTCAAGGCAACATCCAAAAAGCTTTACGATGTTCCTATGATTGATCTGTGAGAGTATGGCAACTTCATTTATAAACTCGTTAATCTCTCTCTTGACCATAATATTTGACTTTTTGATGGCAACAACATGCAAATCTGACAAAATTCCTTTGTACACAGTACCATGACCTCCACCACCAAGCTTACGAGTTGGATGGAAGTTGTTTGTGGCCTTTTGCAGCTCACTTAGAGGGATGATCATTCTCTCTGCAATGTCTGACCTATGTGATACCAATTGTTGCAACAGTTGTCCACGATTTTGATTGAAGAACTTTTTTCTCAACTTTTTTTTCCGCTTTGATGCTTAATCTTGTGGATTATTATCTTTGAGCCAAGAAATAAAAGTAGAATAGTTGGGCCACTAGAAGCTGATAAACCAATGATTAAACCTGCAAAAAAAAAGTCGGTGGAGCGTGCGTTTAGGGTTTGTGATGACATAACTCAAATAGGTAATGGGAGAGATACCAGTTGTGGGTCTGGTAGACCTATAATCAGTTGGTTATACTAGATTCCGATTTCTAAAAGTTCAAATGATTGAGAAAAAATGATCGCATATTCAAGTAACCCAACAGAGGGACAATAACTAACTTTGCTAAGTACGATAACCGGCTAGGTACCAAAATCCCATGTCGATCACAAGGAAAATGATGCAAAAAGAGTGTGCAACGAGAGAGAGTGTTGACCTTTCTTTTCTTTTCTTTTCTTTTCTTATAAATTTTGGACTATAATTATCTATTGGTGCAAGTGTTAAATTATAGTATAATGTCATGGAACATTTTTTTGTGGGAACACTTCTAGTGTTCTTTGTACTACCTTGATAGTTAATGTCATGGAATGTTTAACCGTACATATATTCTGGATTGCCTTATTTGTTTTTCTATGGACCTAAAAATGTGCATGTTGTTGTGGATTTTTTCTTATTTTTTTATGAATGATGACGCCATTCCACTCTTATACAATTGCGTGATTCCGTTTGTATGTGGTTCTGTGATACAGTTGCTTTATTTCGAGGTTATCCGCACTTCCCATAATATATTTTGACAATCTAAATTTCTTGGCAGAAATGTGAATTGCATCTGCATTGCATGGCTGATAATAGCTTCTTATTCATGCAGCCTACCTTATTTTGCATGGATCATGACCTAATACTCAAGTTCAAATGATTGAGAAAAAATGATTGCATATTCAAGTAACCCAAGAATAAATAGGGACAGTAACTAACTTTGGCAAGTACGATAGCTGGTTAGGTACCAAAGTCCCATAGGGATCACAAGGAAAATGATGCAAAAAGAGTGTTCAACCAGAGAGAGTGTTGACCTTTTTTTTTACAAAATTTGGACTAGAATTATCTATTAGTGTGAGTGTTAAATTATATAATCTCATGGAATGTTTATTTTTGCGGGAAACACTTCTGGTGTTCTTTGTACTACCTTGATCATTAATGTCACGGAATGTTTAACCATAAATATATTCTGGATGGACTTAGTATTTGTTTTTGTATGGACCTAAAAAAATGTGCATGTTGTTATGGATTTTTTCCTTATATTTTGTATGAATGATGACGCTATTCCACTCTTATACCATTGTGTGACTCCGTTCTTATGCGGTTGTGTGAGACAGTTGCTTTATTTCGAGGTTGTCAGCACTTGCCATAATATATTTTTACAATCTAAATTTCTTGGTAGAAATGTGAATTGCATCTGCATTGCGTAGCTGATAAAGATTCTTATTCATGTAGCCTACCTTATTTTTCATGGCTCAGGACCTAATACACAGAGCTAACTCACACGAAAAATACTAGTTGCATTTAAGACAATAAGAGGGAGTTTGTAAATATAATTGAGAAGGAATGATTTCCAAAATGTTAGTCATTGTAGGTTTATTTAAAAATATATCTTTGACAGTCTTTGACACAAAAAAAACATCATGACAACTTGTGTAATAATTGATTGATGAAGCTAGTTCTTTTTGTTATAGATATTGGCAATATTATCATGGACTTGGTAAAATTTAAAGATCATTTACCTTGAGCAAACCTAAAAGGACTAACATTTGAGAATGGAGTGAGTATTTGTCCTAAAACTATATATATTGTGATCTTAAGGAAGGTAAAAGCTAAGTACAATGGTGCTCACTTGTGTTTATAGACTTGACACATCCATTAGGTTGGGTGGCGTTGCCTTTGAATCCTCGTGGGCACGTGCAATCGAAAGACCCATCAATGTTGGTACACTTGCCAAAGCATGGATGTAACCGTGGCTGCTTGCACTCATTGATATCTACATAAAACATGAAGCATTAAACCGTGTTGACCATCTATGTACTATAGTTGACAGAAGGCAGACATGCATGGATGAAGGCTTGTCATGATCAAAACTAAAATATCATCATGCTCACAATGAATGAGATTTATTAGTAGACGCACACATCGACACATTGGTTCAAGTGTGGGCATAATCTAAGTGACTGCATGCATGTCTACAAGTTTTAAAAAGGAGTTAAATCCAGATAACACCTATGAAAAAAATACGCCCATCCAAAAAGAGAACACAAATCCGGACGCGATTCAACGACATTCGAGTATCATTTTTGGCTACCTTGGGGAAAGTGAATATGAGTTTACAGACACGCGTTACAAGGGGGTTAGGCTTGAGAAGTAGATTATTAGTCCAAACCTGTGTTAGGTGTTAGGCGCTTTATCTTTCAAGCCTCGAGGAGCCATTCACCATGGAAGAAGTGGAAAGGATCATCAAGCTGATGCCCCTCAATAAAGCGCCTGGCCCGGACGGGTTCACTGGCCGTTTCTTCGTTACTTGCTGGCACATCATTAAGGAGGATTTCATGCGTGCGTTAGAGTTCTTTCACCGGGGAGATATGAGGGGGGTGGCCGCCATTAATAAGGCGCTGGTGTCTTTGCTTCCAAAGGTGGCTGGAGTCGTGGACATAAAAGATTTTCGGCCTATTAGCTTGGTGAAATGTCCGATCAAAATCTTTGACAAGATCCTAGCCTCAAGGCTTGCAGTGGAGCTGCCGAAGCTCGTGGGTGTCCACCAAAGTGCATTCGTCAAGGGACGAACACTCCATGACAATTTCATGCTTGTGCAATGTACAGCCAGGCGGCTTCATGCCCTACGGATTCCTTCGGCACCTCTAAAGCTTGACATCACTAAGGCGTTCGACTCCATCCAATGGCCGTTCCTACTCCAGGTCATGCAGAGACTAGGCTTTGGAAAGAGGTGGATGATGTGGATCTGTGGACTCTTGGCCACTTCTTCCACGCGGATCATGATAAACGGGTGCCTAGGCCCACTAGTAGAAAACAGGGCTTTGGTCACAGGGCAATATTCACATTAGTCCCGGTTCAGTCACGAACCGGGACTAATGTGAGCATTGGTCCCGGTTTGTTCGGCTAAGGCATTATTCCCGGTTCACCTGAACCCTTTAGTCCCGATTTGAGACACGAACCGGGACTAAAGGGTGCGATGCCCATTTATACCGGTTCGTGGCACCAACCGGTACTAAAGGTTAGACCTTTAGTCCCGGTTCGAGCCACCAACCGGTACTAATGGGGCTTGAGGCATTAGTACCGGTTCATGGCACGAACCGGTACTAAAGGTCCCATTTTCAAACTCTACCCCCCCCCCCCCCCCCCCCGCGGATCGCCTTTTCAGTTTTGTAAAAAGCAAAAGAAAATGATAAAAACTTCAAAAATTAAAATCCTTCCAGATGTAGTTATGTTACTACATGTACTAGTTAGGAAAATTTAAAAACTTAAATTTGGACATGTTTTGCAAAAAGTGTAGGGAAAATGTAAAACGGCTATAACTTTTGCATACAATGTCAGAAAAAAAGAGTATAATATATCAAAATGTTCAGCACGAAAATCCGCATCCGATTTTGACAGCCTACGACCTGTTTGCAAATTTTTAGAATCCTCAAATTCTAAAAGGAAAAAAAGTTATGCTCAAATTTCAGTTTTTTTTTGAATTTTTGTTAAATCTGGTCAAACTATGGTCAAACTACTTATTCAAGAAGTATCAGTGTTACTAAATAATTATTCAAGAATATTAGTGTTACTAAATAATTATTTTAGTTTTTTTGAATTTTGGTCAAATCTGGTCAAACTGTGGTCAAACTGTGGTCAAACTAATTATTCAAGAATATTAGTGTTACTAAATAATTATTTTAGTTTTTTTGAATTTTGGTCAAATCTGGTCAAACTGTGGTCAAACTATGGTCAAACTGTGGTCAAGCTATGGTCAAACTACTTATTCAAGAAATATTAGTGTTACTAAATAATTATTTCAGTTTTTTTGAATTTTGGTCAAATCTGGTCAAAATGTGGTCAAACAATGGTCAAACTAATTATTCAAGAAATATTAGTGTTACTAAATAATTATTTCAATTTCTTTGAATTTTGGTCAAATCTGGTCAAACTGTGGTCAAACTACTTATTCAAGAAATATTAGTGTTACTAAATAATTATTGTTTTTTAAAACAATAGTTTCAAACTCAAACAGTGAAATGTGTGACTTCATGCTCAAGCTAAATTCCTGAGGGTTAATAGGATTGACATCTTACTATTGTCAGGAAAACAACAAGTGCAGACTTGGAAACGAGGGAGAATAGAACCCGGAAGTTAAGCGTGCTCAGGCTGGAGTAGTGAGAGGATGGGTGACCGTCCGGGAAGTTAGATGATTTGGAATGATGAGGGGTGATTAGAGATTAGAGGTTAAATTGAGTAGTGATGAGGGGTGGTGATTAGAGATTAGAGGTTAAAATAATTCAGAAATTTGAAAATAAAAAAAATATTCAAAAAAAAATTTGAAAAAAAAAATCATAAAATTTCCTTTAGTCTCGGTTGGTGTTACCAACCTGGACGGCCTTTAGTCCCGGTTCATGTAAGAACCGGGGCTAAAGGGGGAGGCTTTAGTAACGACCCTTTAGTCCCGGTTCCAGAACCGGGACTAAAGGCCCTTATAAACCAGGACAAAAGGCCCTTTTTGTACTAGTGGCCGATCTTGGCATGTCAAGGATTCAGACAAGGTGATCCGCTCTCGCCCATGCTTTTCATCCTTTGCATGGAGCCGCTTCGAGCCCTGTTTCAGTTTGCTACGGCCGAGGGCTTCCTAGCCCCTCTGGCTCGCTCGGGATTGCGCCAACGTATCTCGATGTTTGCTGACGATGTTGTGGCCTTCATCAAACCGAACTACCTTGAGGCTGCAACTTGCAGAGCGATCCTACATCTATTCGGACAAGCATCCGGTTTAATTGTGAACATGGCCAAGAGCGCTGCGCTGCCCATCAGGTGTTCTCAAGAGGAGTCTGACTTGCTATCCACTATGCTGGGTTGTCCCGCTGTCCCATTTCCGTGCAAATACCTGGGGCTGCCCTTGACGCTTAGAAAGCAGAGTGCAGCCCAGCTGCAACCTCTGGTGGATCGGGTGGGCGATTGTCTGCCCCGGTGGACAGCTGCCATGATGCCGAAGAGTGGAAGGTTGCTCCTTATTCAGTCGGTGCTCTGTGCGATCCCGGTGCACTCCATGTTGGCACTTGATCTCCCGGTTAAGACGCTCGCTGCCCTTGCCAAAATCTGTCGTGGCTTCTTGCGGTGTGGTAAGAAGGATGCCAAAGGGGGCAATTGCTCTGTTGCTTGGGAGATGGTCTATAGACCTAAATGGGCAGGCGGCTTAGGGACCCCAAACTTGCATTGGCTCAACAAGGCGTTGCGGGCTCGCTGGGCTTGGTTACAAAGGGCAGACACCAGTAGGCCTTGGTCTGAGTTTCATATCCTGGTCCCGCCTGAGGCGTTACAATTGGTGCAGGCTGCAACCTGCACTACGGTGGGCAATGGCAGCTGCACTCTCTTCTGGGATGCTAGATGGATCAATGGCTGGAGGATCCAGGAAATCGCTCCATCGGTGCATAATCTGGTACCGGACCGGATCAGGAGGACGAAGCTGGTCTGTGACGCGCTACAGAACAACAGTTGGGCTAGCGACATCGGCCCAGATCTCTCTCCTCAGGCGCTGCACGAATTCCTTTGACTGTCGCAGATGATTGACGGCTGCCAGTTGGCTCCCGGCATTGACGACGCCGTATCCTGGTCCTGGGAAAGGAATGGCCAATACTCGGCCAAATCTGCATACGACGCTCGATTTTTGGGGCTTGAGGTCTCACCTTCAACGGCATTCACCTGGAAATCGAGGGCACCGCTTCAGTGCCGCTTTTTCGCTTGGCTGGCCCTCAAGAACCGTTGTTGGACGTCCGATCGCTTGGCACGCCGCGGATTGCCGCATCAAGACACATGTCCTCTTTGCAACCAACATGAAGAAACCATCGAACATCTACTAGTGGGTTGTGTCTTTGCCAAGCAAGTTTGGCATTGGATGGGAGCAACCACAGGCAGGCAGGAATTTGAACCCCTTCTGGATGAAGGCCTTGCCGATTGGTGCTCCAGGCAGGATCTATGCTCTGTGGACCGCAAGTCGACTCGGGCTAAATGCCTCCTTGGGATGTGGGATGCTGTGGAAACACCGCAATGACATTGTGTTCAACGGTGCAACGCCATCTCTACGTGTGATCATTCTTAGGATAAGAGAGGAGGGGACCTTGTGGGCTAAAGCTGGCCTCATGAAAAGCAATGTTTTGGGTTTTCAGGTGGACGTTGGTAGGGTAGATCATGAGGAGTAGCGGCTAGGCTTGCATGATGGTGTCGGGTAAACTCGGCATGTACATATTGTTGTAACTGTGGACTTGGGAGTCTTCCCGCTTCTTCTTTAATGAATGATACGCACACTCGTGCGTATTCGAGAAAAAAGGTGTTCCTTGAGAATTAATAGCGAGAATTTGAGAGAAAACACCTAAAATAGCCAACGTGGGATTATATACATCTCATTCCATGCCACCAGTTCCCCAACTTAACACGTTGTTAAAGCATCTCTAACAGACCCCTTATATTGCGCCGAACTGCAAAATAACAGTCACTTTACAGTTTTGCTTGAAAAAAGCGGCCCGAACAGACACCTTAAACTGCAAAATAAGTATTTACGGTGGGTGAACAAATTACTGTTGAGCAATTGACAGAATTGAGCATAGTTATGAGAATATCTAGGTATGATCATGTATATAGGCATCACGTCCAAGACAAGTAGACCGACTCCTGCCTGCATCTACTACTATTACTCCACACATCGACCGCTATCCAGCATGCATCTAGAGTATTAAGTTCATAAGAACAGAGTAATGCCTTAAGCAAGATGACATGATGTAGAGGGGTAAATTCATGCAATATGATAAAAACCCCATCTTGTTATCCTCGATGGCAACAATACAATACGTGCCTTGCTGCCCCTACTGTCACTGGGAAAGGACACCGCAAGATTGAACCCAAAGCTAAGCACTTCTCCCATTGCAAGAAAAACCAATCTAGTAGGCCAAACCAAACTGATAATTCGAAGAGACTTGCAAAGATAACCAATCATACATAAAAGAATTCAGAGAAGATTCAAATATTGTTCATAGATAAACTTGATCATAAACCCATAGTTCATCGGTCTCAACAAACACACCGCAAAAGAAGATTACATCGAATAGATCTCCACAAGAGAGGGGGAGAACATTGTATTGAGATCCAAAAAGAGAGAAGAAGCCATCTAGCTAATAACTATGGACCCGAAGGTCTGTGGTAAACTACTCACACTTCATCGGAGGGGCTATGGTGTTGATGTAGAAGCCCTCCGTGATCGATGCCCCCTCCGGCGGAGCTCCGGAACAGGCCCCAAGATGGGGTCTCGTGGGTACAGAAGGTTGCGGCGGTGGAATTAGGTTTTTGGCTCCGTTTCTGATCGTTTGGGGGTACGTAGGTATATATAGGAGGAAGGAGTACGTTGGTGGAGCAACAGGGGGCCCATGAGGGTGGAGGGCGCGCCTGGGGGGGTAGGCGCACCCCCCTACCTCGTGGCCTCCTCCTTTATTTCTTGACCTAGGGTCCAAGTCTCCTGGATCATGTTCGTTCCGAAAATCACGTTCCCGAAGGTTTCATTCTGTTTGGACTCTGTTTGATATTCTTTTTCTGCGAAACTCTGAAATAGGAAAAAAAAACAGCAATTCTGGGTTGGGCCTCCGGTTAATAGGTTAGTCCCAAAAATAATATAAAAGTGAATAATAAAGCCCAATAATGTCAAAAACAGAAGATAATAGAGCATGGAGCAATAAAAAATTATAGATACGTTGGAGACATATCAAGCATCCCCAAGCTTAATTCCTGCTCGTCCTCGAGTAGGTAAATGATAAAAACAGAATTTTTGATATGGAATGCTACTTGGCATAATTAATGTAATTCTTCTTAATTGTGGTATGAATATTCAGATCCGAAAGATTCAAGATAAAAGTTCATATTGACATAAAAATAATAATACTTCAAGCATACTAACTAAGCAATTATGTCCTCTCAAAATAACATGGCCAAAGAAAGTTGATCCCTACAAAATCATATAGTTAGTCATGCTCCATTTTCGTCACACAAGAATGCTCTCATCATGCACAACCCCGATGACAAGCCAAGCAATTGTTTCATACTTTAGTAATCTCAAACTTTTTCAACCTTCACGCAATACATGAGCGTGAGCCATGGACATAGCACTTTGGGTGGAATAGAATATGATGATGGGGGTTATGTGGAGAAGACAAAAAAGGATAAAGTCTCAAATCAACGAGGCTAATCAATGAGCTATGGAGATGCCCATCGATTGATGTTAATGCAAGGAGTAGGGATTGCCATGCAATGGATGCACTAGAGCTATAAATATATGAAAGCTCAACAAAAGAAACTAAGTGGGTGTGCATCCAACTTGCTTGCTCACGAAGACCTAGGGCACTTGAGGAGGCCCATTGTTGGAATATACAAGCCAAGTTCTATAATGAAAAATTCCCACTAGTATATGAAAGTGACAAAACAAGAGACTCTCTATCATGAAGATTATGGTGCTACTTTGAAGCACAAGTGTGGTAAAAGGATAGTAACATTGTCCCTTCTCTCTTTTTCTCTCATTTTTTGGGCCTTCTCTTTTTTTATGGCCTTTATCTCCTTTTTTTTATTCCTCACTTGGGACAATGCTCTAGAAAATGATGATCATCACACTTCTATTTATTTACAACTCAATGATTACAACTCGATACTAGAACAAAGTATGACTCTATATGAATGCCTCCGGCGGTGTACCGGGATATGCAATGAACCAAGAGTGACATGTATGAAGAATTATGAATGGTGGCTTTGCCACAAATACTATGTCAACTACATGATCATGCTAAGCAATATGACAATGATGAACGTGTCATGATAACGGGATGGTGGAAAGTTGCATGGCAATATATCTCGGAATGGCTATGGAAATGCCATAATAGGTAGGTATGGTGGCTGTTTTGAGGAAGATATAAGGAGGTTTATGTGCGAAAGAGCGTATCATATCACGGGGTTTGGATGCACCGGCGAAGTTTGCACCAACTCTCAATGTGAGAAAGGGCAATGCACGGTATCGAAGAGGCTAGCAATGATGGAAGGGTGAGAGTGCGTATAATCCATGGACTCAACATTAGTCATAAAGAACTCACATACTTATTGCAAAAATCTACAAGTCATCAAAAACCAAGCACTACGCGCATGCTCCTAGGGGGATAGATTGGTAGGAAAAGACCATCGCTCGTCCCCGACCGCCACTCATAAGGAGGACAATCAAAGAACACCTCATGTTTCAAATTTATTACATAACGTTTACCATACGTGCATGCTACGGGACTTGCAAACTTCAACACAAGCATTTCTCAAATTCACAACTACTCAACTAGCACGACTTTGATATCACTACCTCCATATCTCAAAACAATCATCAAGCATCAAACTTCTCTTAGTATTCAACACACTCATAAGAAAGTTTTTACTAATCTTGAATACCTAGCATATTAGGATTATTTAAGAAAATTACCATGCTATTTAAGACTCTCAAAATAATCTAAGTGAAGCATGAGAGATCAATAGTTTCTATAAAACAAATCCACCACCGTGCTCTAAAAGATATAAGTGAAGTACTAGAGCAAAACTATATAACTCAAAAGATATAAGTGAAGCACATAGAGTATTCTAATAATTTCCAAATCATGTATCGCTCTCTCAAAAGGTGTGTACAGCAAGGATGATTGTGGCAAACTAAAAACCAAAGACTCAAATCATACAAGACGCTCCAAGCAAAACACATATCATGTGGTGAATAAAAATATAGCTCCAAGTAAAGTTACCGATGGAAGTAGACGAAAGAGGGAATGCCTTCCGGGGCATCCCCAAGCTTTGGCTTTTTGGTGTCCTTAGATTATCTTGGGGGTGCCATGGGCATCCCCAAGCTTAGGCTCTTGCCACTCCTTGTTCCATAATCCATCAAAAAATTTCACCCAAAACTTGAAAACTTCACAACACAAAACTTAACAGAAAATCTCGTGAGCTCCGTTAGCGAAAGAAAACAAAAGACCACTTCAAGGTACTGTAATGAACTCATTATTTATTTATATTGGTGTTAAACCTACTGTATTCCAACTTCTCTAGGGTTTATAAACTCTTTTACTAGCCATAGATTCATTAAAATAAGCAAACAACACACGAAAAACAGAATCTGTCAAAAACAGAACAGTCTGTAGTAATCTGTAACTAACGCAAACTTCTGGAACTCCAAAAAATCATCCAAAATAGGAAGACCTAGACAATTTGCTTATTGATCAGCATCAATTGGAATCAGTATTTTATCACGTTCTGGTGATTTTTAACAATTATTTTCGTGAACAGAAAGTTTCTGGAAATTACAGCAAGATCAAATAACTATCATCCAAGAAGATCCTATAGGTTTAACTTGGCACAAACACTAATTAAAACATAAAAACACATCTAACCAGAGGCTAGATCAAATATTTATTCCTAAACATAAGCAAAAAGCAAAAAAACTAAAAATAATATTGGGTTGCCTCCCAACAAGCGCTATCGTTTAACGCCCCTAGCTAGGCATAAAAGCAAGGATAGATCTAGGTATTGCCATCTTTGGTAGGCAATCCATAAGTGGCTCTCATAATAGATTCATATGGTAATTTTATTTTCTTCCTAGGGAAGTGTTCCATGCCTTTCTTTAATGGAAATTGGAATCTAATATTCCCTTCCTTCATATCAATAATTGCACCAATCATTCTTAGGAAAGGTCTACCAAGAATAATAGGACATGAAGGATTGCAATCTATATCAAGAACGAAAAAATCTACGGGCACATAGTTCCTATTTGCAACAATAAGAACATCATTAATTCTTCCCATAGGTTTCTTAATAGTGGAATCCGCAAGGTGCAAGTTTAAAGAGCAATCATCAAAATCATGGAAACCTAGCAAATCACACAAAGTTTTGGGAATAGTGGAAACACTAGCACCCAAATCACATAAAGCATAGAACTCATGATCTTCAATTTTAATAGTAGGTTCCCACTCATCATAAAGTTTTCAAGGGATAGAAACTTCCAACTCAAGCTTTTCTTCATAAGATTGCATCAAGGCATCAACGATATGTTTGGTAAAAGCTTTATTTTGACTGTAAGCATGAGGAGAATTTAGCACGGATTGTAACAAGGAAATACAATCTATCAAAGAGAAATTATCATAATTAAATTCCTTGAAATCCAAAATAGTGGGTTCATTAACATCTAACGTTTTGATTTCTTCAATCCCACTTTTATCATATTTAGCATCAAGATCTAAAAACTCCGAATTTTTGGAACGCCTTCTAGGTAAAGGTGGATCATATTCAGTCCCATCATTATCAAGATTCATATTGCAAAACAAAGATTTAATAGGGGACACATCAATAACTTTTAGATATTCATCTTTATTTTCATAGAAATCCGGTTTAGCGGCCATCTTATTAACTAAGGTGGCCTGCTTATCCGATATTTCAGCTATCAACTTCTCAAGACGAGCAATTTGGGATCTCAAGCCATCAAATTATTTAGACATATCATCGAGTTCTTTATTCATATAACTCATAAAGCTCTTTTGTTCCTTAAGCGCGTTTCTAAAGAAATTATTATGCTCAAATTGTAAAACCATAAAACTCCTGACATTGCTTTCGATCTCTTCCAACCTTTTAAGGTGAAGATCACCGAGTCTAGGTAGAGCCATCGTGACAAACAAGCAATCCAACACACGAGCAAACGAAAAGCAAGCGAAAAAGAGGCGAACGGAAAAGAGAGGGCGAATAAAACGGCAAGGGTGAAGTGGGGGAGAGGAAAACGAGAGGCAAATGGCAAATAAAGTAATGCGGGAGATAAGGGTTTGTGATGGGTACTTGGTATGTTGACTCTTGAGCACTGCGTTGGTTTTCCCTTGAAGAGGAAAGGGTGATGCAGCAAAGTAGCGTAAGTATTTCCCCCAGTTTTTGAGAACCAAGGTATCAATCCAGTAGGAGGCTACGCGCGAGTCCCTCACACCTACACAAAACAAATAAATCCTCGCAACCAACGCGATAAGGGGTTGTCAATCCCTACACGGTCACTTACGAGAGTGAGATCTGATAGAAATGATAAGATAATATTTTTGGTACTTTTATGATAAAGATGCAAGGTAAAATAGAAAGCAATGAAAATAACTAAGTGTTGAAAGATTAATATGGTAAAGATAGACCCGGGCCATAGGTTTCACTAGTGGCTTCTCTCAAGAGCATAAGTATTTACGGTGGATGAACAAATTACTGTTGAGCAATTGATAGAATTGAGCATAGTTATGAGAATATCTAGGTATGATCATGTATATAGGCATCACGTCCAAGACAAGTAGACCGACTCCTGCCTGCATCTACTACTATTACTCCACACATCGACCGCTATCCAGCATGCATCTAGAGTATTAAGTTCATAAGAACAGAGTAACACCTTAAGCAAGATGACATGATGTAGAGGGATAAATTCATGCAATATGATAAAAAAAACCCATCTTGTGTTCCTCGATGGCAACAATACAATACGTGCCTTGCTGCCCCTACTGTCACTGGGAAAGGGCACCGCAAGATTGAACCCAAAGCTAAGCACTTCTCCCATTGCAAGAAAAACCAATCTAGTAGGCCAAACCAAACTGATAATTCGAAGAGACTTGCAAAGATAACCAATCATACATAAAAGAATTCAGAGAAGATTCAAATATTCTTCATAGATAAACTTCATCATAAACCCGCAATTCATCGGTCTCAACAAACACACCGCAAAAGAAGATTACATCGAATAGATCTCCACAAGAGAGGGGGAGAACATTGTATTGAGATCCAAAAGGAGAGAAGAAGCCATCTAGCTAATAACTATGGACCCGAAGGTCTGTGGTAAACTACTCACACTTCATCGGAAGGGCTATGGTGTTGATGTAGAAGCCCTCCGTGATCGATGCCCGCTCCGGCGGAGGTCCGGAACAGGCCCCAAGATGGGATCTCGTGGGTACAGAAGGTTGCGGCGGTGGAATTAGGTTTTTGGCTCCGTATCTGATCGTTTGGGGGTACGTAGGTATATATAGGAGGAAGGAGTACGTCGGTGGAGCAACAGGGGGCCCACGAGGGTGGAGGGCGCGCCTGGGGGAGGGGGGGTAGGCGCGCCCCCCTACCTCGTGGCCTCCTCCTTTATTTCTTGATGTAGGGTCCAAGTCTCCTGGATCATGTTCGTTCCGAAAATCACGTTCCCGAAGGTTTCATACCGTTTGGACTCCGTTTGATATTATTTTTCTGCGAAACTCTGAAATAGGCAAAAAAAACAGCAATTCTGGGCGCCTCCGGTTAATAGGTTAGTCCCAAAAATAATATAAAAGTGAATAATAAAGCCCAATAATGTCCAAAACAGAAGATAATATAGCATGGAGCAATCAAAAATTATAGATACGTTGGAGACGTATCAATCCATGACAATATACTTTATCTCAGATATAAGAAAACATAACCCATTATGTTGTCTTCCTTGTCCAATATCAACTCTTTAACATGTCATATTTTAATGAGTGCTCCCAATCATAAAAGATGTCCCAGATAGTATATTTATATGTGAAACCTCTCTTTCATTATTACTTCCTATTAATTGCAACGATGACCAAAGCTATGTTTGCCAACTCCCAACAATTTTCAATCATCATACTCTTTCTATGTGAAGTCATTACTCCATAAGATCAATATGATCTCTTTGTTTCTTTTTATTCTTCTCTCTTTCTTTTATTCACTCAAGATCATAGCAAGACAATCAAGCCCTTGACTCAACACTAATCCTTATTATATATAGCTCACGGACTCGATTACATAGAAGATCATAAAGCAAAACTCAGAACTAAATCATACTAAAACTTTATTCTACTAGATCAAGATACTACTAATAGGATTGAACTAAGAAAAATGGTAAAGATAGAGATGTGATGGTGATACGATACCGGGCCACCTCCGCCAAGCTTGGCAGTTGCCAAGGGGAGTGCCCATACCCATGTGGTTATGTCTCCTTCCTCGGAAGTGGTGGTGATGGGGTTGTTGATGAAGTAGGTGACGTGGTTTTGTCACGGCAGATGTCCTAGAGAAAGGACTTAGTCGTGGAGCCATCGCTACGGGTTAGCTTAAAGGGGTTGAAGCGGACAAGGGGCGCAAGAGAGTTTTATACTAGTTCGGCCCCTTACGATGAAGGTAAAAGCCTACGTCTAGTTGTGATGGAATTGATGGGGTTTCGATGACCAGGGAGCGAATATGCTTTGCCTGAGTCTCGAGTTGTTGTATGTTCCCCTTGAACCGCCGCCGGGTCGTCCCCTTATATACATGGGTTGACACCCGTCGGTTTACAGAATCCCGAGGCCGGCTCATAATCGTGCCTGGCTCGGTCTCTGTTACTTCTATCTTACAACACAAGTTTACATATTACTGCCGGTTTATGTCTACAGGCCTTAAACCGGCTTTGGGACCTGGGCCTTCATAAAGCATCACTGTCTGTCTTCATGGACTTCAGATACAGATGAACTACTTATGGGGTTAACCCGGCCTCTCCTGGCCGGTTTACGCCCAGTGGTAATATCCCCAACAGTAGGCTTGTCGTCCATCTTTCAAGGCATGGGCTTACCATCATAGAAGGATGATCGAGTCTCCGGGATCCTCAAATCTGCAGCCAAACTCATTCTCTTGAATCTATATTCATACTCACAGTTTTGGTTTTGCAGGTCATAGATTTGGGCTTGGAGGTGCTCGATTTTCTCGTGGAGCTTGAAGATGGCCTCCCCAATGTCCTTGGCATCCAGCTTGTGGTTGTTGGTGAACTCCGCGATCATCATGTGATTGGAGTCAAGTCCACGCTCCACCATCTCCTGGCACTTGAAAACTTGTTGCTCCATTGCCTCGAGCCTTGTCTCCACGCTTCCAGTCTTCCTCGGTTCCTCAACATCGCGGATGTGCAGCACCCCCTCATGCATCTCAATGGTTTGAGGGTGTTGCAGCACCTCCGCAAGGTAGGGATTGATGGGCACTTGGAGACGTTATGATGATCTAGATCTGTCAAAAAACAGCTCGAAACAAGAACAGAGGATATTTGCGTGATACAGGAGTCAAACCCTTCGGGAGATTATATAATGAATTTTTACCGACCAAAATACGTATCGTGCAAGAAAACGGAGTCCGGAGAGCGCACGAGGTGCCCACGAGGCAGGGGGCGCGCCCAGGGGGGTAGGGGACGCCCTCCACCCTCGTGGAGGCCTCGTGTCCTTCCCGGACTGCTTCCTATTTTTCTATTTTTCTAAATATTCCAAAACGGAGAAAAATTGCCTTTAGAACTGTTTTGGAGTCGGTTTACTTACCGTACCACATACATATTCCTTTTCGGAGTCTGAAATGTTCCGGAAAGTGTCCCTTATGTATTCTTCCGGGGTTACGGTTTCAATAACATTGGTTTCAACATTTATAGGATTACCTGAGATATAATGTTTGATTCGTTGACCGTTCACCACCTTCGGATTTGTGCCTTCGAAGTTGTTGATTTTTATGGCACCGGAACGATAGACCTCCTCGATAACGTACGGACCTTCCCATTTAGAGAGAAGTTTTCCTGCAAAAAATCTTAAACGAGAGTTGTATAGCAATACATAATCACCTACATTAAACTCATGCTTTTGCATCCTTTTGTCATGCCATCTTTTAACTTTTTGTTTAAACAATTTGGCATTCTCATAGGCTTGGGTTCTCCATTCATCAAGTGAGATAATGTCAAATAACCTCTTCTCACCGGCAAGTTTGAAATCATAGTTGAGCTCTTTAATGGCCCAATATGCCTTATGTTCTAGTTCGAGAGGTAAATGACATGCTTTTCCATAAACCATTTTATACGGAGACATACCCATAGGATTTTTATATGCAGTTCTATAGGCCCATAATGCATCATCAAGTTTCTTGGACCAATTCTTTCTAGATCTATTAACAGTCTTCTGCAAAATTAATTTGAGCTCTCTATTGCTCAATTCTACTTGACCACTAGACTATGGGTGATAAGGAGGTGCAATTCTATGATCAACATCATATTTAGCAAGCATTTTACGGAAAGCACCATGAATAAAATGTGAACCACCATCAGTCATTAAATATCTAGGGACTCCAAACCTCAGAAAAATACCTTCTTTAAGCATTTTAATAGATGTGTTATGATCAGCACTACTAGTTGGAATAGCTTCTACCCACTTAGTAACGTAATCAACAACAACTAAAATATGTGTATATCCATTGGAGGCAGGAAAAGGTCCCATATAATCAAAGCCCCAAACATCAAATGGTTCAATAACAAGTGAATAATTCATAGGCATTTCTTGACGTCTACTAATATTACCAATTCTTTGACATTCATCACAAGATAGAACAAACTTACGAGCATCCTTGAAGAGAGTAGGCCAATTAAAACCGGATTGCAATACCTTATGTGCAGTTCTATCTCCAGCGTGGTGTCCTCCATAAGCTTCGGAGTGACACTTGCGTAGGATCTGTTCCTGTTCATGCTCAGGTACACAACGTCTAATAACACCATCTACTCCTTCTTTATAAAGATGTGGGTCATCCCAAAAGTAATGTCTCAAATCATTGATAAACTTTTTCTTTTGCTGGTATGTGAAACTAGGTGGTATAAATTTAGAAACAATGTAATTAGCATAATCGGCATACCATGGAGCAGTACGAGAAGCATTTATGACATTTAATTGTTCATCAGGAAAGCTATCATCAATAGGTAGTGGGTCATCAAGAACATTCTCTAACCTAGACAAGTTGTCTGCAACGGGGTTCTCAGCTCCCTTTCTATCAATAATATGCAAACCAAATTATTGTAGCAAGAGAACCCATCTAATAAGTCTAGGTTTAGCATCTTTCTTTTCCATAAGATATTTAATAGCAGCATGATCAGTGTGAATAGTTACTTTAGAATCAACAATATAAGGTCTGAACTTATCACAAGCAAATACAATTGCTAAGAATTCTTTTTCAGTAGTAGCATAATTTCTCTGAGCATTGTCTAGAGTTTTGCTAGCATATTGAATAACATTTAATTTCTTATCAACTCTTTGCCCTAGAACAGCACCTACAGCATAATCACTAGCATCACACATAATTTCAAAAGGTAAATTCCAATCAGGTGGCTGAACGATAGGTGCAGAGATCAATGCTTTCTTAAGTATTTCAAATGCTTCTACACAATCATCATCAAAGACAAATGGTATATCTTTTTGTGACAAATTAGTCAGAGGCCGAGAAATTTTTGAGAAGTCCTTAATGAACCTCCTATAAAAACCGGCATGACCAAGGAAACTTCTTATACCTTTGATGTCCTTGGGACATGGCATCTTTTCAATAGCATCAACCTTGGCTTTATCAACTTCAATACCTCTTTCAGAAACTTTATGCCCCAAGACAATACCTTCATTAACCATAAAGTGGCACTTCTCCCAATTCAAGACAAGATTAGTTTCTTCACATCTCTGCAGAACTCGATCAAGGTTGCTCAAGCAATCATCAAAAGAGGATCCATAAACGGAGAAATTGTCCATGAAAACCTCACAAATCTTTTCACAAAAGTCAGAGAATATAGCCATCATGCATCTTTGAAAGGTAGCAGGTGCGTTACATAAACCAAAAGGCATACGTCTATAAGAAAAAGTTCCGAAAGGGCAAGTAAAAGTGGTCTTTGATTGATCATCGGCTGACACAGGTATTTGAGAGAAACCAGAATAACCATCTAGAAAGCAAAAATGTGTATGTTTGGATAATCTTTCTAGAATTTGATCGATGAAAGGTAAGGGGTAATGATCTTTTTTAGTAGCTTTATTTAATTTGCGGAAATCAATTACCATTCTATAACCTGTAATAATTCTTTGCGGAATCAATTCATCTTTATCATTAGGAACGACAGTAATACCTCCCTTCTTAGGAACACAATGGACAGGACTTACCCACTGACTATCAGCAACGGGATAAATTATACCTGCCTCAAGGAGCTTTAGTATTTCCTTTCTTACCACTTCTTTAATCTTAGGATTCAGCCGTCGTTGGTGATCATGAACTGGTTTGGCATCTTTCTCCAAATTTATTTTATGTTGACATAGAGTGGAACTAATGCCCTTAAGATCATCAAGAGTATATCCAATAGCAGCGCGGTGCTTCTTCAGAGTTTTCAATCATCTCTCTTCTTCATGCTCTGAAAGGTTAGCACTAATAACAACAGGATATATCTTTTTCTCATCAAGATAAGCATATTTAAGGGTATCAGACAATGGTTTAAGCTCAAACACGGGATCACCCTTGGGTGGAGGAGGATCCCCTAGGATTTCAACAGGCAAATTGTGTTTCAGGATGGTTCCTGTTTAAAGAATACTTCATCTATTTCCCTTCTTCCATTCATAAACATATCATTTTCATGGTCTAGAAAATATTGTTCTAAAGGATCATTAGGAGGTACGGCAATAGAAGCAAGACCAATAATTTCATCTCTACTAGGCAATTCCTCTTCACGGTGTTGTCTACGAAATTTAGAGAAATTAAACTCATGAGACACATCACCTAAACCAGTAGTAACAACATCCTTTTCGCAGTCTATCCTGGCATTAACAGTGTTCAAGAAGGGTCTACCAAATATAATGGGACAAAAACTAACTTGTGGGGAACCAAGAACAAGAAAATCAGCAGGATATTTAGTTTTCCCACACAAGACTTCAACATCTCTAACAATTCCCATGGGTGAAATAGTTTCTCTATTGGCAAGTTTAATTGTGACATCGATATCTTCTAACTCAGTAGGTGCAATATCATGCATAATTTCTTTGTATAAGTCAATAGGTATTGCACTAGCACTAGCACCCATATCACATAAGCCATGATAACAATGATCTCCTATTTTAACAGAAATAACAGGCATGCCTACCACAGGTCTATGTTTATCTTTAGCACACGGTTTAGCAATTCTAGCAGTTTCATCACAGAAATAAATAACATGCCCATCAATATTATCAGCCAAGAGATCTTTAACTATAGCAATATTAGGTTCAACTTTAACTTGCTCAGGAGGTGTATAGGTTCTAATATTGCTTTTACGAACCACAATTGAAGCTTTAGCATCATCTTTATCCTAACAGGAAAAGGTGGTTTCTCAACATATGCAGTAGGAACAATAGGATCATTATAAGTGATAGTATTTTCTTCAACTTTAATAGGTGCAACTACTTTTACTTCTATGGGAGGATGATATTTAAACCACTTCTCCTTGGGGAGATCAACGTGAGCAGCAAAAGATTCACAGAAAGAAGCTACTATCTCAGAGTCAAGTCCATATTTAGTGCTAAATTTACGGAAAACATCGGTATCCATAAAAGATTTAACACAATCAAACTTAGGTGTCATACCTGACTCCTTACCTTCGTCGAGATCCCAATCTTCAGAGTTGCATTTAATTCTTTCCAATAAATCCCATTTGAATTCAATAGTCTTCATCATAAAAGAGCCAGCACAAGAAGTATCGAGCATGGTGCGATTGTTATCAGAAAGCCAAGCATAAAAGTTTTGAATAATTATTTCTCTTGGGAGCTCATGATTGGGGCATGAATATAACATTGATTTAAGCCTCTCCCAAGCTTGAGCGATGCTTTCTCCTTCGCGAGGCCAAAAATTATATATATAATTGCGATCACGATGAATAAGATGCATAGGATAAAACTTCTGATGAAATTCCAATTTCAATCGTTTGTAGTTCCATGATCCCATATCATCACATAGCCTATACCATGTCAATGCATCTCCCTTCAAAGATAAAGGTAAGACCTTCTTCTTAATAACATCATCGGGCACACCTGCAAGCTTAAATAATCCACAAACTTCATCCACATATATTAGGTGCTCATCAGGATGCATTATTCCGTCTCCTGCAAAAGGATTAGCTAGCAGTTTTTCTATCATACCCGAAGGAATCTCAAAGTAGACATTTCCATTTTCAGTAGGTTCAGTAGGTTGAGGAGCAACTCTTTGCTCTACTGGTTGGGGTGAAGATACCCCTAACAAGCCTCTTAGAGGATTACTTTCCATAGTAACAAGTGACAATAAATTTCAGCACACTATATAAATTTTTTCCTTACCAAATTCCACCTACCAAAGGCGCTTCACTCCCCGGCAACGGCGCCAGAAAAGAGTCTTGATGACCCACAAGTATAGGGGATCTATCATAGTCCTTTCGATAAGTAAGAGTGTCGAACCCAACGAGGAGCAGAAGGAAATGATAAGCGGTTTTCAGCAAGGTATTCTCTGCAAGCACTGAAATTATCGGTAACAGATAGTTTTGTGATAAGATAATTTGTAACTAGCAACAAGTAACAAAAGTAAATAAAGTGCAGCAAGGTGGCCCAATCCTTTTTGTAGCAAAGGAAAAGCCTGGACAAACTCTTATATAGAGAAAAGCGCTCCCGAGGACACATGGGAATTATCGTCAAGCTAGTTTTCATCACGTTCATATGATTCGCGTTCGGTACTTTGATAATTTGATATGTGGGTGGACCGATGCTTGGGTGCTGTCCTTACTTGGACAAGCATCCCACTTATGATTAACTCTTATTGCAAGCATCCGCAACTACAAAAGAAGTATTAAGGTAAACCTAACCATAGCATGAAACATATGGATCCAAATCAGCCCCTTACGAAGCAACGCATAAACTAGGGTTTAAGCTTCTGTCACTCTAGCAACCCATCATCTACTTATTACTTCCCAATGCCTTCCTCTAGGCCCAAATAATGGTGAAGTGTCATGTAGTCGACGTTCACATAACACCACTAGAGGAAAGACAACATACATCTCATCAAAATATCGAACGAATACCAAATTCACATGACTACTAATAGCAAGACTTCTCCCATGTCCTCAGGAACAAACGTAACTACTCACAAAGCATATTCATGTTCATAATCAGAGGAGTACTAATATGCATAAAGGATCTGAACATATGATCTTCCACCAAATAAACCAACTAGCATCAACTACAAGGAGTAATCAACACTACTAGCAACCTACAGGTACCAATCCCAGACTTAGAGACAAGAATTGGATACAAGAGATGAACTAGGGTTTGAGAGGAGATGGTGCTGGTGAAGATGTTGATGGATATTGCCCTCTCCCGATGAGAGGAGCGTTGGTGATGACGATGGCGATGATTTCCCCCTCCCGGAGGGAAGTGTCCCCGGCAGAACAACTCTGCCGGAGCCCTAGATTGGTTCCGCCAAGGTTCTGCCTCGTGGCGGCGGAGTCTCGTCCCGAAAGCTTTCTTGTGATTTTTCTTCGGACGAAAGACTTCATATAGCAGAAGATGGGCACCGGAGAGCCAACAGGGGGCCCACGAGGCAGGGGGCGCGCCCCCCACCCTCGTGGCCAGGGTGTGGGCCCCCTCTGGTATTTCTTCCGCTCAGTATTTTTTATTATTTCCAAAAATAACTGTCGTGGAGTTTCAGGACTTTTGGAGTTGTGCAGAATAGGTCTCTAATATTTGCTCCTTTTCCAGCCCAGAATTCCAGCTACTGGCATTCTCCCTCCTTATGTAAACCTTGTAAATAAGAGAGAATAGGCATAAGTATTGCGACATAATGTGTGATAACAGCCCATAATGCAATAAATATCAATATAAAAGCATGATGCAAAATGGACGTATCACTGTCTCACCACGGCACCGTGAAGCATGGTCTGTAGAATGAAGAAGAGGAGCCGGGACCAGGGCAGCAGCACCGTCGGCACGCGGGAGGGCCCCACCTCCACCGCCGAAGACGGTAGCTGACCAGATGCAATGGCAGGAACACACTAGGCCCGTGGCCGCACAGGCCCGACCGGGATCTCCGAGGCCCGTAAAGTTCCCGCCTTCGCGCTGCAGCCGGCACGCCGTCGGCTCCACCGCCCCTGTCCAAGCCGCTCCCCTTCCTCCCCGCACAGAAAGCCGCCAAGTGGAGGCACCACCACCAGGCGCACCGCGGGCCACCACCACCAGGTCGCCGGACCACCACCGGCCGAGCCGCACCACCGCCGCACGCCCGCGACGGAGAGGAACCACCGCAGCCGCCAGCAGCCCGAAGCCGGACCCCAGCCGCCGCCCACGCCGCCCGTGGCCCGTGTCGCCTGCCGGGCGGATCCGGCTGCCTCGGCGAGGCGCGCTCCACCGTGCAGCCGGCCACGCAGCACTACACGCCGCCACGCCGCGGTGCCCCGTGCCCGCACCGCGCCCGCCCTCGATGGAGGAACCCGCGTCGCCCCCATCGCACGGAGGAGGAAGAGCAGGCCCCGCCGCTGCCGGCGCCGGTCGGGCTTAGCCCGGCCGCGCCCCCTGGCGGCGGCGAGGGAGGAGGGAGGAGGGGTGACCGGCGGCGAAGGGATCTGGGCTCCCGCCCCGGCCGCCTCACGGGCGCGGGGGGGGGGGGGGTCATTGGAAGGACGATTTTTATGATTCCAATCAATCGGTCAGATGCAGAGAAGATTTCTATTATGTAGCTATGTACGCATCAATCATTACTATGACGCAGTTTAAATTTACAGTATTCCAGTGAATAGAACAAATGCAGAGAAAATTTTCTGTCATTGACTCCCGCATACAGATACCAGAAATATGTATCATCAGTTGATGACAAATCCTTTTTTGGTTTATGTATCATCAGATTTCATAATTTGATGCTTCTACCTTACACTAGAAATGCATCCTTTGCTTTATTACCTAGCTTCTTACTTTTGTGCATCTACTTTGCAATCTGTTTGCTATGGTCGCCTAGATGTATGCTTCCATGTCGTGTCTCATGTTCTATGTATCCACACAAATCTTTTTTTGTTTATGTTTCAAAATTTATTACCTAGCTTCTTACTTTTGTACTTCTACAATGCAATCAGTTTGCGCAATCAGTTTGCTACGGCCGCCTAGATGTTTGCTTCCATGCCTTTGTCTCATAATATTCTATGTATCCACACAAATATAATTCTTTATTTATACTTCAAAATTTCATGCTTCCACCTCACACGAATAATGCACACTATTGAATTTTTTCTTACCTCCTACATGTGTGCTTCTACATTGTACTCATTTTGCTACGGCGTCACAGTGTGTGTGTGTGTGTGTATGGTTGTGTGTGTGCATCCCATCCCCCGCACCAGCGTCTCACTTCGTATGCAAGTCTGTGCTTCCATTATTTCATTATATATGCTTTCAAGATGCTTCCATTAAATACTTTCATGCCACCTATCCTAACAATATTAAAGATTTTCAAGCCATTTTCTTGTTCATTTAGTTATGATTTTCCATACTATTTATTATTGCTTCTAAATGCCAATTTTTATGCTTCAGCCACACATGTTTTCCTTAGTTATTCATCAAACATACCTTTGCTTCTATGCTTCCAACCAAACCTAATATTGATTCAAACATAGTCATCTTTTTTTGCTTCAAGCCATTTGTTGTGATTTGGTTGATGTGTTTGTGAGCTTATGTATGAAGCTTTTGTCTTGTTCGTGCCGATAGTGGTCTGCTTCTTCCGCTCCCGATGGAGGCTATATTCGGTGGTATACAGCAGCTGAAGGGCATGTCACATCGCACCTTTTGGGCATCAATGGAGGGACGAAGCCTGCAATGGTGGTGGGGGGGGGGGGGCGGTTGATGAAAGACAAATAGAAGTTGAGCGAGGTGTTGTTGCTTGAATGGGTTCAAGCACACATTGTAATTTCCAGTTCTTTGTAGACATGAAATCAAATAGAAAAGTAGCATTTTTCTTTTTCCCCGAAACAAATTTATGTTATATTGCACATACCATCAAAAGGAAGCACAACCACCATAGCAAGGACACATGCCACCATTGAATCATTGGTCTGCATATGCTAGATGTCCCAAAAGCTTACCTTATATGCCATATTCTTTTATGGAAGCTAATTCAGATTCTTTTGGATGCATACTTTAATTTCTTTGGAAACAAAATTCCAATTTGTTTCAAACTAGCATTATATCAACAATATTTTGGTACCACATTTTCATGCTTCAACCACCATAAAATTGTGTTTCAAAGTACTGCCAAGCATGCTTCATATCTGTATCCTCCATATGCATATGAATGAAGTTTTTATTAGTGCATCCTGCTTAACCATTCAAAATTTATTTCATGCTACCTACATCGTTCCCAATGTTCTACTGAATGTATATCCATACATAAATTTCTTTGTATACATCCAAGCAAATTTCATTCACCATGGAATCAAATTCTTCACTCTTCGGAAACATAGTTTGACACGTTGAAACATAACCATTTAGAAATAATTTCCTTCTAGATTGAAGCAAATCTCAATTGTGACGGAAGCAAATTTGAATAGTATCAGAAATAGAATTTACTTTCCATGGAAGCAGAACTCCATGCAAGAAATTTTGCTACAATTATTAGTTTCCTTCAAACAACATTTAGTTTCCTAGAAATATGGCAGCTAAAATCGCGGGCACTTAATTATCTATCCCACGTAATTAGCAGCTTTTGGTTTGGAAACTCCGCGAGGATAGGTAGGAAGCAGCCTCATGCTAATCCAACAGCTCATAGGCTCTAATCCAACGGTTACTTGCTGGTCTGATAGAGTGCTAGCATCAACAGCCTTTTCGTTAGGAGATTTTTGTTTGAGGGCTCGTCGTCACCTGGATAGACATGTGACATGCAAATCAAGAGCATCCATGTCAAAAGACCATTTCTCCGCAGGATCATCACCCAAATATCCCCACACAAATTCATTCCCTAAAAATCCCTACACAAGCTTGCTATATAAATTATAAATAAAATGACACTACTAGGGAAAACCCTAGCAGTAGCGCGGGAATAATGCCTATCAGTAGCGTTGGGTAGTGCACTACTAGTAAGGCGCTACATCTAAAGGTTAGCAGTAGCGTCTGTTAACCCACGCTACTGCTATATCGACTTAATAGTAGCGCTATCACTGAAGAGCGCTACTGGTAATTACTAGTAGCGCTTCTCTCAGCCCGCGCTACTACTATTATTCCGTATTTCACTTTTATTTCATGTTGTATTCATACACCTTTATATAAGTTTTCATACAGCACCAATTTAGAGATTGTTTTTACATCATAATGAGTTATTACATCACAGGGTGAAAGAACCGTGGACTAGTTTCAAGTGGATGGGCATACACTTGAAACTAATCCGCGGTTCTTTCACCCAATAATATAATAAAAATCATCGTCATCATATCATTAACAACTTATCATCATAATACATCATTGTCATATAAAACCTCCTCATGATCATCGTTTTCATCAATGAGACATCACATAGAAAGTTGGTCACTAGTCATAATCACAACTACTCCTCATCATCAACTCTAACACATTGTACCACATAATAACCATATTGTACCTCATAGGACCTACTACATTCTCTTAGGACCTACTATATTCTCTAAGGTAAAATAGCAAAAACAAGATAGCCCCTGACTCTCCATTATGGAGAATGGAGATTATCATGTCTCCAATTCTTGCCTTTCGCTTAATGTTGCTTCCAAGAACCTCCTTACGACTGTCCAAACATTTTTTCCCATTCTTTGATTAGCATATGTTCACCAGTTTTAGAAATCCGATATGCACAGGTGAGATCCGTAGGATGACCTGGCTGTATGTTCAGAACCTCAAGGCGACCATTCTGATACATCAGATGAGGCACATAATCCATCGGGATTTTCTATTGAAAAACATAGTAATAACTTCGTAGTTATCAATGATGTACTAGTTTTAGAAGTATGCAAAAGATGCACGGATGTCGTAATAGTAAAAAATCTTACCAGGGTATCTCCATAGAAGTTACCGTGGTTCAACACGTGCACTAGTGGCATGTATTGACCATAATTTGGAGGAGTTCGATAATAGGTATTGTAATTCTCAAGATCGATACAAAATGCGATCAGATGATTTTTCTCCTTATAAGTTAACTCGGAGCCATCGGTGTAGTGGGTTTTGTCTACCATCTTCCGCACATTCTTTGAAGAATGAAAATAAGCTGTCAATGGAAATAAGCTGTCAACTATTTTGAAATAAATAATATAAATTAGTTAATAACTATGTTTGAGAAACTCACATAGCGGTAGAATCAGAAGCGTATCAACAAGGACCCAAGTGTCCATATTGTCGTGCTCGATGTCAGGATCACCAAGATCCATGGTGACAATCATATCCTCATAAAAACCATACATTTTGCAAAGTGCTTCCCAATTTTGGCAACCAAAATGGGTTACGCTCTGAGAATTGTACAAATTTACTTCAAAATCCATATCATGATGGGTCCTTAGGTGTATTTTCTTTGTTTCAAAATTTTCATGGTCTTCAAAACCCATCCTCTCCAAGACATAGCGTCTTGCATGGCATGGGATAAGCTAGTCGAATTGTAAAAGATGAAAATTAGACGTTGAAATAGTTGAAGTCGTGCTTAATTACGAAAAAAACACTTGTCGTCGTTGCGTACCGTTTCAACATCGAAGGTCTCCTCGAGCTTAATGATGAAGCGCCGATCTTCGTCCAGGTGAGGCCTGTCGCACAGACATTGATCGTTGTGGCATGATAATCCCCAAGTGCAAGGAATCATCGTAGCCATTTTCAAAGGTGGAAGTGATAAGTATGGAGTGTCGAACCCACAAGGAGCTAAAGGTAAGATCAATATTCTCTCAAGCCCTATCTGCCACTGATACGACTCTACGTGCACCGAACGTTTGCTTCCAACTAGAAACGACAAATAAAACTACGTTGTGGGTATGAAGAGGATAACTTTGCCTGGTATCGGAGAGCTAAAATATAAAAGTAGGTGTTGTTATCATAAAGTTTGAATATATTACTAAATATTATAAATAGCGAGTGTGGAATAATGGTGGATCGATGTGCGGAATTGTCCTAGGCAATTATTAACAAGACCGGTAGTCGTCATTGCAATTTCATATGAGGGAGAGGCATAAGCTAACATACTTTCTCTACTTGGATCATATGCACTTATGATTGGAACTCTAGCAAGCATCCGCAACTACTAAAGATCATTAAGGTAAAACCCAACCATAGCATTAAAGCATCAAGTCCTCTTTATTCCCATACGCAACAGCCCCCTTACTCGGGTTTGTGTTTTAGTCACTCACCAACCCACTATAAGCGAATCATGAACGTATTGCAACACCCTACAGCGGGAATCCCTCACGCTTGCGCGACACGGAGGACACCATAGGACAACACCAAAATAAAACATACAACTCGTACCAATCTAGATCATCAATCAACCCAAAGACAAAGGATATCTACTCAAAACATCATAGGATGGCAACACATCATTGGATCATAATATGTGGCATAAAGCACCATGTTCAAGTAGGGATTACAGCGGGGTGCGGGAGAGTGGACTGCGTAAACGAGATGAGGATGGTGATGATGATGATGGTGATGTTGATGAAGACGATCACCGCGACGATGATTCCCCTCCCGATGGCACTCCGGCGCCACCGAGAGAGAGGAGGAGCGGTTCTCCCCCTTGTGCTTCCTCCTCCATGGCCTCCCCCCTAGATGGGGAGAGGTTCTCCCTCTGGTCCTTGGCCTTCATGGCGATGATGGCCCCTCCGGGATCCTCCTCCATGGCCTCCGGTGATGATGGCCCCCTCCGGCAGGGTGCCAGAGAGGGCCTAGATTGATTTCTCGTGGCTACAGAGGCTTGCGGCGGCGGAACTTCTGATCTAGGTTTCTTTCTGGAAGTTTGGGTATATATGAGAGGTGTTGGCGTTGATTTCACGTCAGGGGAGTTTCCGGGCTGTCCACGAGGCAGGGGGCGCGCCCCAGGGGGGTGGGCGCGCCCCCCACCCTCGTGGGCAGCCCGGGACTCTTCTGGCCTACTTCCGGTACTCCGTGGGCCTCTTCTGGTCCAAAAATGATCTCCGTCAAGTTGCACGTCAATTGGACTCCGTTTGGTTTTCCTTTTCTGGGGTACTCTAAAACAAGGAGAAAACAGAAACTGGCACTGGGCTCTAGGTTAATAGGTTAGTCCCAAAAATCATATAAAAGTGTATAATAAAGCCCATTAAACATCCAAGATAGATAATATAACAACATGAATACTTCATAAATTATAGATACGTTGAAGACGTATCAGCATCCCCAAGCTTAATTCCTGCTCGTCCTCGAGTAGGTAAATGATAAAAGAAATAATTTGTGAAGTGTGAATGCTAGCAAGTGCTTAAGTTTGATCAATGATAATTCTAATCACTTTTTCTAGCATCATTATATGTCATAACAATAGCTCATCTCATAAAACTTTTCATGATCAAGTAACAAGCCATTCACGTGTTAAGGTATAGATCATAAACTTTCTTGGAAACTAAAAAACCGTGTTATCAGTCATCAAACAATTACAATTCATCTTATTTTCAGGAAGAGTCTATGCCAGAGCTTTGATTTAGCAAACTCCACGTACTCAACTATCATTTAGTCTTTCACAATTGCTAACACTCACGCGATATTTATGGGTTCAAAGTTTTAATCAGACACAGAGAAAGATAGGGGCTTATAGATTCGCCTCCCAACCTTTTGCCTCAAGGGTAATGTCAACAATAATAGTTCATGATGCCTTACATCCAATTGGATATATATATATCAGAATCTTTCCAACACAAGGTGCTTGCCAAAGGATAAAATGTAAAAAGGAAAGGTGAAAATCACCATGACTCTTGCATAAGGTTAAGAGATAAAAGTAAAAGATAGGCCCTTCGCAGAGGGAAGCAGAGGTTGCCATGCGCTTTGAGGGTTGGATGCACAAAATCTTAATGCGAAAGAACGTCGCTTTATATTGCCACTTGTGATATGGACCTTTATTATGCAGTCCGTCGCTTTTATTTCTTCCACATCACAAGATCGTATAAAGCTTATTTCCTCCACACTAATCAATCATACATATTTAGAGAGCAATTTTTATTGCTTGCACCGATGACAACTTACTTGAAGGATCTTACTCAATCCATAGGTAGGTATGGTGGACTCTCATGGCAAAACCGAGTTTAAGGGTATTTGGAAGCACAAGTAGTATCTCTACTTAGTGCAAAGAATTTGGCTAGCATGAGGTGGAAAGGCAAGCTCAACGTGTTGGGCGATCCATGACAATATACTTTATTTCAGATATAAGAAAACATAACCCATTATGTTGTCTTGCTTGTCCAACATCAACCTTTTAGCATGTCATATTTTAATGAGTGCTCGCAATTACAAAAGATGTCCAAGATAGTATATTTATATGTGAAATCCCTCTTCCTTCAATATTCTTTCATGAATTGTTCAAGTGACCAATTCTACGTTTGCTAACTTTCAATAAGTTTACTACCTATACTTATTATGTGTGAAGTCATTACTCCCCATGTTATAAGCATATGAAACATATAAAAATTTAGGTTTATGACATTCAATTTATTCAACCATTTACTCATAGGATATACGTGAAGCACATGAGTAAATGACAAACTACTCCAAAAGGTATGAGTGAAGAACACTGAGTAGTCAAATAACTAACAAGCCATGAGAGGATTCTTTTTCATTCAATATTTCAGATCCAATGATTTTATTCAAACAGCAAGTAAAATTGAAAATACGCTCCAAGCAAAACACATATCATGTGATGAATAAAAATATAGCTCCGAGTAAGGTATACCGATAGTTTTGAAGACGAAAGAGGGGATGCCTTCCGGGGCATCCCCAAGCTTAGGCGCTTGAGTCTTGCTTGAATATTACCTTCGGGTGCCTTGGGCATCCCCAAGCTTAGGGTCTTTCCACTCCTTATTCTCCTCATATCGATATCTCACCCAAAGCTTGAAAACTTCAATCACACAAAACTTAACAAAACTTCGTGAGATAGGTTAGTATGATAAAGAGTAAACCATTCACTTTGGTACTGTCAAGGACAAGTTTCATAATTGTTCTCACACAATTCCTACTGTGCCATATCATTTCTACAATCTATATTGAGAAATATAAGTCATAGAAACTAGAAAACAAGCAAACTATGCAATGAAAACAGAATCTGTCAGAAACAGAACAGTCTGTGATGATCTGAACATAAACCATACTTCTGATACTCCAAAAATTATGAAATAAATTGGTGGACGTGAGGAATTTATCTATTAATCTTCTGCAAAAATAATCAACTCAAAATCACTCTTCTGTAAAAAATGACAGCTAATCTCGTGAGCGCAAAGTTTCTGTTTTTACAGCAAGATCACATTGACTTTCACCCAAGTCTTCCCAAAGGTCTTACTTGGAACTTTATTAAAACAAAAGCTATAAAACATGATTACTACAGTAGCTTAATCATGTAAACACACAATAACAGTAAGGGTAAATATTGGGTTGTCTCCCAACAAGCGCTTTTCTTTAATGCCTTTTAGCTAGGCATGATGATTTCAATGATGCTCACATAATAGACAAGAATTGAAACACAAAGAGAGCATCTTGAAGAATATAACTAGCACATTTAAATCTAACCTACTTCCTATGCCTAGGGATTTTGTGAGCACACAACTTATGGGAACAAGAATCAACTAGCATAGGAAGGCAAAACAAGTATAACTTCAAAACATTAAGCACATAGAGAGGAAGCTTGATATTATTGCAACTCCTACAGGCATGTATTCCTACCTCATAATAATTTTCAGTAGCATCATGGATAGCAACTTTGTTCTCACACTCAATTGGAACCTCTTCCGAAATAGTGGAATCATTACTAGCTAAAGTTGACACTCTTCCAAATCCACTTTCATAAATATCACATTAAGATTCAACACCCTCCAAAATAGTGGGATCACTAATTCCTAAAGTTGACACTCTTCCAAACCCACTTTAAATGATAGTATTATTCATACTCCAAAAGATATAAGTGAAGTTCATGGAGCATTCTACAATTAATATAGGCTAACCAATATCCAAGCTCAAAATATATAAGTGAAGCACACAAAGCATTCTATAAAACCATACTCAAAAGATTTAAGTGAAGCACAAAGAGCAATTCTATAAGATCATACTTAAAAGATATAATTGAAGCACATGAAGTATTCTATAAATCAATGAAGGGCTATCTCATGCTAGCATGGTTCTTAAAGGAAAAACAAAAACACAAAGGACACAAATCATGTGAACAAAACAAAAACCGAGGTATACCGATAATTGTTGAAGAAGAAAGATGAGATGCCAACCGGGGCATCCCCAAGCTTAGATGCTTGAGTATCCTTTGAAATATTTACTTGGGGTGCCTTGGGCATCCCCAAGCTTGAACTCTTGCCTGTCTTTATTCTTCTCATATTGATAGCTCCTCGATCTTCGAACACTTCATCCACACAAAACTTTAACAAAAACTTTGTGAGATCCGTTAGTGTAACAAAGCAAATCACTACTATAAGTACTGTTGCAAACCAATTCATATTTTGTTTTTGCATTATAGCTACTGTAATATAAATTTTACATGGCTTAATCCACTGATAGAAATCGATAGTTTCATCAAAACAAGCAAGCAATGCATCAAAAACAGAATCTGTCTTAAACAGGACATTCTGTAGTAATCTGGAAGTTTAGCAAACTTCTGTAACTCCTAAAATTATGAAATAAATATGCCAATTTGAACAATTTGTACAGAAGTAATGTGCAAAAAGTTTCAGACCCATTTGACTTTCCAGTAAAAAAATGTAAATTCACGCACTACAGCCAAAGTTTCTGTTTTTGTTCTGCACATAGTAAACAAGCAATCTAATCATCCTAAAACCAAAGCTTGGCACATTATTTTTATAATACAATGAATATATACAAGGGTATAATTATTTACAGAGAAACTTCCATGAAAAATTCTACATTGTTTCCGTGAGCATGAACACAAGTGCTCAAGGTATAACTTTCCAATCACTTCTCTTTTTGAAAAACTTTTTAGGCATGAGAGGCAAGTAATTTTTTTTCATTCTTTAATTTTTTTGGTATGTTTCACCCACAACTAAACAGAAACAAAAAGGAAAAACAAAATCTACTCAGTGAAGAAAGCAAACAAGCACACACGAGAATATCAACCCCACGCTATTGCTCCCCGGCAACGGCACCAGAAAAGAGCTTGATAATCCCCAAGTGCAGGGAATCATCGTAGCAATTTCCAAAGGTGGAAGTGATAAGTATGGAGTGTCGAACCCACAAGGAGCTAAAGTTAAGATCAATATTCTCTCAAGAACGAGAAATAAAACTACGTTGTGGGTATGAAGAGGATAACTTTGCCTGGTATCGGAGAGCTAAAATATAAAAGTAGGTGTTGTTATCATAAAGTTAGAATATATTACTAAATATTATAAATAGCGAGTGTGGAATAATGGTGGATCGGTGTGCGGAATTGTCCTAGGCAATTATTAACAAGACCGGTAGTCGTCATTGCAATTTCATATGAGAGAGAGGCATAAGCTAACATACTTTCTCTACTTGGATCATATGCACTTATGAATGGAACTCTAGCAAGCATCCGCAACTACTAAAGATCATTAAGGTAAAACCCAACCAGAGCATTAAAGCATCAAGTCCTCTTTATTCCCATACGCAACAACCCCCTTACTCAAGGTTGTGTTTCAATCAT
Source organism: Aegilops tauschii subsp. strangulata (assembly GCF_002575655.3). NCBI lineage: Eukaryota > Viridiplantae > Streptophyta > Magnoliopsida > Poales > Poaceae > Aegilops > Aegilops tauschii. Next base: position 54,776,261 of record NC_053039.3, read on the forward strand.
GAATGTATTGCAACACCCTACAGCGGGAATCCCTCACGCTTGCGCGACACGGAGGGCACCATAGGACAGCACCAAAATAAAACATACAACTCGTACCAATCTAGATCATCAATCAACCCAAAGACAAAGGATATCTACTCAAAACATCATAGGATGGCAACACATCATTGGATCATAATATGTGGCATAAAGCACCATGTTCAAGTAGGGATTACAGCGGGGTGCGGGAGAGTGGACCGCGCAAACGAGATGAGGATGGTGATGATGATGGTGATGTTGATGAAGACGATCACCGCGGCGATGATTCCCCTCCCGATGGCACTCCGGCGCCAACGAGAGAGAGGAGGAGAGGTTCTCCCCCTTGTGCTTCCTCCTCCATGGCCTCCCCCCTATATGGGGAGAGGTTCTCCCTCTGGTCCTTGGCCTTCATGGCGATGATGGCCCCTCCGGGATCCTCCTCCATGGCCTCCGGTGATGATGGCCCCCTCCGGCAGGGTGCCAGAGAGGGCCTAGATTGATTTCTCGTGGCTACAGAGGCTTGCGTCGGCGGAACTTCTGATCTAGGTTTCTTTCTGGAAGTTTGGGTATATATGAGAGGTGTTGGCATTGATTTCACGTCAGGGGGGTTTCCGGGCTGTCCACGAGGCAGGGGGCGCGCCCCCACCCTCATGGGCAGCCCGGGACTCTTCTGGCCTACTTCCGGTACTCCGTGGGCTTCTTCTGGTCCAAAAATGATCTCCGTCAAGTTGCACGTCAATTGGACTCCGTTTGGTTTTCCTTTTCTGCGATACTCTAAAACAAGGAGAAAACAAAAACTGGCACTGGGCTCTAGGTTAATAGGTTAGTCCAAAAAATCATATAAAAGTGTATAATAAAGCCCATTAAACATCCAAGATAGATAATATAACATCATGAATACTTCATAAATTATAGACACGTCGAAGACGTGTCATGGCACCAGCTGCACTCCCCCGGGAGACTTTCGTCGTCCGAGTACGACATTTCCTACGTTCATAATTCAAAGATTAAACTTGTACAATTAAATATATGTACTAAAAAACGTAAATTAGATCATTATTATTCATCACGGGTTGACTATCGGTCTGTCGAAATGTCGTTTAATTATTTTTCGAGAAAATCCAGGCCACTCGATATTTCCTACATATTCTAGCACAAGTCATGCCAGAATTCACGGAAAAAATCCGGCGTGACCTTTGCTAAAAAAGGACATATTGAGCGCCTGAAATTTGCCGAAACGGAAATTAATCAACACTCCGCAAAACATAGGCCACTCGGAGGTGTAACCTGAACATGACCGGCCACTTGGGCAACCACATATCCTATTTGAGCAACACAAGATATACATGTTTTTATCTACATCATATCTTATAGGACTCATATTGACATGGAGATTTGGCTGGTCTCACCTCGAGGTCGGAGGGGGTCGGTGACGGGGACGACGGCGGGGATGATGGAGGGGCTCCTTGATTTCTGCAAAAACAAAAACCCTATAAGTTATCACTAATACATCCCGAATAATTGCTTAAACTAAAAAAATAACAACAAATATGTCTTGTTCAACTAGTTCTATTAATTCAACTAGTTCTTACTAAATATAAACTTACTATACTTACTATAAATAGAAAAAAAAACTTGTTCTTTCTAAAAATAAAGTAGTTCAACTAGTTATATTAATTTTCTTACTAAAAATAAATTAGTTCTATTAATTCAACTAGTTTATTAATTTACTTACTAAACTAGTTCAACTAGTTTATTAATTTACTTACTAATTATTTTAAACACTTACTAAAAACAGTAAAAAACTACATTATACAATCGTAAAAAACATCTACTATTAACCATACTGCCCTAGTTAACTAGTACCATCACTACTACTAATTAACATCTACTACTACTAAAAATCATTATCTATGAACCCTAAATTAACATCTACTACTACTAAAAAACATCTACTAACTAAGCAGAGAGAGAGGGTGGGGGGCTTACAGAGAGGGGAGAGACGGTGGCGGGGAGGTGCTCGGCGACGAAGGTAGGGGCGGCGAGGGCGGGCTCGGGAGGCGGCGGTCCTGGGCGGGCTCGGGCGGCGGCGGTGAGGTTGAGGGCGGCGACGGCGAGGTCGAGAGCGGCGGCGGGCGGCGGTGGTGAGGTTGAGGACGGCCTCGGGCGGCGGCGGTGAGGGCAGGCTCGGGCTCGGGCGGTGGCGACAGAGGAGTAGGGGAACAAGGGGGAAAGGAGGACTTAGCAAAATTTTGAGCCCGTGCGGGTGGTTAAGTCGAACTAGCAGTAGTGCTCTTAAGGAAACGCGTTATAGTTAATTTATCTATAGCGCGTTTTAGAGAAAAAACGCTACTACTAAAGGTAGCAGTTATTTCTTTTGTTCATCCCAATACCAGTAGCGCTTTGTCGTGGAAAAACGCTATAAGTCTAAGCATGTAAAAACATCAAATATATACATTGGTCATCATTGATCTTTTTGTGTAGAATCTAAATAGTCAACATGAATCTTCATCGTACCTATATAGGCACAGACGAAGATTCATATTGCAGCCACAAATCCTACACATATAGTTCAATGAAGACCAAGTGCTCGAGATAGTTTGAGAAGTAACATATTTAAGGTGGTAAACACCTTGTTCGCTTAGCAATATGGGACTAAACTTAATTAGTTGCGGTGATACTTAGCAGCAGCGAGTTTTGAAGAAAAACGATGCTACTGAGTACTTTAGCAGTAGCGCGTCCAGGATAAGGGCGCTACTACTATATCTAGCCTGGAGGCAACGCCGTGGCAATTATAGTAGTAGCGTTTGTTTCACCTAGGGCGCTAATGCTACTAAGATCTTACTAGAGCAGTTTCCTAGAGCTCACTACTGCTATAATTTACAGAGATATGAACAAAAAAGACAAATGGTAGTGTGAGATCTATACTCCTAATGTTTCAGTTGGTAGTCTCCGTTTCGTGTTTATTTTCGTCCCACCTATCATGTTCTTTTTCGTCCCACCTTCGTCGGTTTTTTTCCGTCCTCCTCCACCTCCGAAGTAACGGTCCCCTGAGGTAGCGATCTCGTTGCAAGAAAAAAAACCCAGCAAAAACCACGTAGCGAGGCCCCTCGCACGAGAAAAAAACCCGGAGGAAATAAGCTGTGGGAAGAAAGAAAAAACGGATGAACCAGGGATGCGAGGCCCCGTCGCGCAAAAAGAAAAAAAAAACTGACGATCGAAGGTAGTCTCGCTACGAGGACGAGGGCCCTGGATCATGGGGTTAGAGCTAGTTTGGGTTACTTGGGGTCTTAAATAACCCAAAAATATCTAAACAGATAGGATTAGGCCTGGTACAATGGGAGATGCTTAGGGAAGATGCTTAGAGAAATAAACCAGACTTTTCTTAAGCACCGGTGCTTATTTGTACAGGGTAGATGCTTAACTAAGCGTCTCTTCTGTAAAAATAGGCATCGATGCTTCAGAAAAACTCGGTTTATTTTCGTAAGCTTCTCTCTAAGCACCTCCCATTGTACAAGGCCTTAGAGTGGGTTAGTTTCATCTAACCCAACTATCCCGGTGGAGAGGTGCTTATTTGAGTTAGAGTGGGTTAGAAAATAACTGTTGAGTATCCAAACAGGGCCGAGATTACGAGAACCCACGCCCCAGCCGCCATCGCCGTCGCCGATCTATTCGCTACGTCGACGGAAACCACGCCCTATCCGCCATCGCAGATCCCTTTGCTGCCGCCGAGGTCCTGGAGGAGCCGCCGCCACCTTCATTACGGACCTCCAGGTCGCCGTCGGGACACCGCGGCAAAGGTTCGCCACGGCCGCCGTCGAGTTCCGAGAGGGGCATGACCCCAGGGAGATCTTCGTCGGGGTTGCCGCCGCCGCCGACGTTGCCTGCCGAAGGTGAGATCCCAGGACCTGTCTCCTCCTCTCTTTGCAGCGCTATGCTCTGTCGCGAGGCTGGCGGTGGCGGGTGGGTCGATGAACAGAGAGGAAAGATACGGTGCCGTCGATCCGTCCTGCCTGTGGATTCACTGGATGCGTCTTGGTGGAGTGAGCGCTCGTGAGATTCGATCTGGTTGCTCTGTCTTTCAAGGTGGATTCGTTGTCAGTAGGTTGGGACGGATTGATCGCTGTTGGATTTGTTAACTTGCAGGTGGGCTAAACCTCTCGTCCTCTGGCGACGAACATCGCCTCCCGCTAGGGTATGCGGGCGACAGTCGTTACTCAGCGCCAGCAGGTCGCTGCCCCGTCCTCCAATTGACAATGGTAGCATGCTTATGCCTTGGGGCATGGTGTCGCGGGTAGAGTGTGTGCTGCCATGGCTGAACGAAGCAGCAGTCGGCCGTGCACACTGTCTGACTACTATTGATGTTGGTCTTTCATGTAGGCTTGCCTTCAAATATCACGGCTAGGTATGTGATTTCTTATACTGTAACAGACTGTACAAGTCCATTCTCATATACAAGGACCATGAAATTGGATTGTGGCATTACTTCAACTATTTTATGAAGTCCACTGATTTTTTGATGAATAACTAATAGGTATGTATGGATCGTGCAACCTGCATATTCACAACTCTGAAGCAATAGAACTACAATCAGCTCACAACCCCCATCGAGTAGTACACCTATCTGTTCCATTCAGAGGTACTCATCTTGTTGATTCAGGTGAGATCTATTACCTATACCTTAGATCCTCTAAACTGAAGGAGCTCCGATGGGAAGGGTATTTTAAAATCTGGTGTTGTCTACATGTTTTGGCTGCTTGTATCTTCCTAGGCGATGTCTTACTAGCTGACGAGCAAATCATATGAAAATATGAACCACATATGATCTTTGCTAATAGAAGTACAACACTCAACCTGTGCTATGTCAATTCTATGGCCACTACATATTCAGACGGGCAAATGAACCAAATAACTCTTTCAGTGGGCCAGTGATAGTATTATTTGTTGAACTGATTAGAGAAGTAAACTATATACAACAGTAAACAGAAGTTGAATTGTTTAGAGAGGTAAACTATAGAACGGTAATCTGAAGTACACTTGGATCCCAAAGATGCTGGTGGAAATACGTCAACAAGTTACCCGCTACAATCATCACCAGAGATATAACCACAAAAACTGTAGTTCAAAGCTATCCGCTACATTAACCTTGAATTTCCTATCCATTCTCATCACCGATGACCTGCCATAAACCGTACAAATAACAATGAGTATTGTGTTTACCTGCACACAAAAGAAGGGAATTGTTCCTGAACCTGGTTTCTGAGGCCAGGCACGAGTATTGTTTAATTTCAGAATTTGAGAAGAGGTGTAAACCATTAAGAGGGACGTACCATGACGCCAAAAGTTTCAGTCTGCCACCAAGTTTATTTTGTTCATCCCACAAAAAACATGAACTCTCAATCAATGGCTGCATAGTGTCAGAACACAAGAGGATTTTGAGCCAATCAAAATATATTCATTTAAAAAAATCACTGCTGGACCGACTGTTATTCTTCAGTTGCATTCCCTCTACTTATCTCTGACGAATCTACTATTCTTCAGTTGCATCCCCCTGTACTGATATTAGCTAATATAAGTGACAATGCTCTGACTCTTGGAATTTGTAATGCTCATCCAATCCTCCCCGTCTATACCTATTTAATAGCTTCAAGAGCTCTCCCCAAATCATCATTCAAAAGTTCTTCATCTACTTGTGCTATGTTACGTAGATATTTTTCTAGCTTTCAAAGGAAGCATGTCCAGGTGTTCCTAACATGCTCGAGGTTTGTAGGGAATTTAGAATATGTATATCGATCGGGCACCTTCGTTGTGTGAAATTCCTTACTTATTATGTCACTTATATCAGCTAACTATCAAGACCAATGAACTGCATCACGTCTATGTAATCACTTTTTAGTTTATGTCAAGATTAATAGACTGCATATGCACCCCCACACCCTTGGTTAGATCTACAATCAAATGTAATGGTGAGATTTAATTTAAAAACAGTTAATTTGTTTGCATGGCTATGCAAAATTAGACAATGATTACATTCTTTAAATAAACAGTTAAGGGCATGCCAGACTTTGCAATCTTCAGAAGAGATTGTTAGCCTAAAATCTGCAAGACAATATATCTGCGTACTTCGAGGACTGGTAGTTTGTTGCAATTACCAGATACTGCAAGCTGTGGTTCTAATTCATTCTTTCGCATTACCGTTTTGGAATTCAATCTGTGGTTGACTGTTACTTGATGGTTCTCTTGTTTCGATCTCCTAGGACTGGAATGTAGAAGCTTTTTGTTTGTTTTCTCACCATATCGTTGTAACAACTCTCAGCGTCTTATGAAAATTCTGAAGTAGTTTGGAGAAAAGATGTGTGAGAAGTAGGTGTATAGATATGTTCCTTCCATGTATTGGATCGAGGAATTTCTTATATTTCTTCTTTTATTAATTTCAGGAGAGGAAGAGAATTTTAGTGGTACTTCAGATTTTGGTAATTGTTCATGATTGAGTTCACCATAATTGATAAAAAAAATTATGACTGTTATCATTTTCATGGTTTATTTTAGTTGCTGGAAGGAAAGCACTGCTAGAAATTTCGGAATTGAGATGTGGTTTTGAACAGTTCTGTCAGGTATTGCTTATTTGCATTGTGCAATCACAATTCTGGGGACAATCGTTTTTAGTTTTGTAGTATTTCGGATCTGGATCCTATCTTTCTAGCAGATCACCACATTTGGCGGGATTTGGCTTATTAAACAACAAGCAAACAATAAATTTTGTGAATATAATGTGACGTTTCCAGTTATAACTTTTAGACTTTTGATTCCTTCCTTTAGTTGTCAGCGGAAAATACTGAAGGCATGTAGTTGTATACATGTTTGAAAAATCAGAAGCGGTTAGTAACATTTTGCATCCTGATACTACAATCGACATTACTAAGCTTGATGCACTCATGAATCTTTAATAACAGGATTAACAGTGATCTTGCTGCTTGAGTTACTTTGCAGGTAACGCTGTTATGCCAATGACATAGTTTATTCAGCTCTCAGGACAACTACTTCTATTTCATATTCATACTAAAACTTCTATGAAGCTACCAAAATTCCTTGTTGTGAATTTGTTCTGAAGCTACTAAAATATCCCCTTATACTAAAATTGGATTTCTACTGAAACTTTGTCAGGATACTCAGTCCTGTTGTACTAAAATTTACCTGCTTGCTTATGCATTAAAATCTACCTTGTTTCTGAAATTTAATAAGGAGGAGCTCAAGGGAGAAAATGATTCAAGGAGAAGAGAGCCAGAGAAGGAGAATTAAGATGTGCCTTATACTTATAATTTCTGAGCACTACTTGAATCGCGATATCATGTTAGAAGTGTGGGTATGGGAGGTTTGGTGGATTGTGAGCCGGAGATGGTGGAGGATTGTTAACAGCACTGATTTAACGGTAAAAAAATATTGGTAGTGTTCTTTATGAAACATTTGGTCGATTGTGTGCAGCTACGGGGACACATATTTTTGTAGTTCTACATCAATCATATTTAACTGAGATCTGGATGTTCAGCCAAGGTATGTGATGTGTAGTATACTATGCAAATCTTTGTTAAATATCATATACCCACTCCGTATACTACATATCATATACCCAGTCCCATGAATCATGTGGTTCTGACATAAAAATGTCCTTCGATGAATTTTTTTCATGGTTCAGGGGACCAACAACATTCGAAGAGCATTTCAGCTGTATGGTTAGGCTTCTTGAATTCTATCATAAGTCATAACCTTCATGTTACGTGGACGGACATGCTCTGTCAATTTTTCCCAGGTTCATTACAACTTACGGCAACAGTAATACTGCTTGCTTATTTTACTAATAACTTCTGCAGGAGGAGCTTGCAAGTATGTTTCACTTGCTTGGGCTGGAACTTTGGTTCATGGAGAAAAGTTGCATGATTAGCCAAGGTATGTCTGAACCAATCCTAACTAATCTCCCCTCTACTATGAGGATACTAACACGAGCATGTAGGAATGGGATTGTATATTTTTTTGCTGAATTATTCGCATAGCTATGTAAATATGTTCCCTCAACCTACAAGGAGCATGATCTTTTTGGCGCATAACGACAATGACATTCTCCGCCCAGGGGATATTGAATCGGTACCTTTTTTATTGAAGCATTAGGTCAATTTCAAACCATGAAGATTAGTAAAGAGCAACTATTCCCTGAGTCCCCTTTTGGGGCCTTGCCTTCTTTTTATATATCCATTTCTTTAGTTGACACATCCTTCTGTCATCTGAGCTTGTCACATTTGGATATTTTTCTCAATTGATGATATGGGTACAATTTATGTAGAAAACTAAGGCACTCAACATAGTGTTTGTGGCGTAAGAGGTTGGGATTGCCACATAATATTTTAGCATGTTCATCTAACAGACCCTCCTTTCATTCCTTTATAGCGCCGTGCGGTTCATTCTCCTTTGGTGATGGAACTCATGGTCCTATATGTGCATTTGGCAACCACTGGAAGAACATGCGACGACTGGGCTCTCAAGTTCAGTTATCATAATTAACTTCGATGCTTTTGGGTGTTGTCTCTAGCTGGTGTAAAATTGGCAATGACCTATGTTGGAGATCTCACGTTTGCCCTGTAGATTTTAGACTTTGATAACTACATCTTGTGGTGTCTTCTCACATAAGATACGTCCATGTTGTTTGGTTCAAAAATGGAACTGGGTATGTAATGCAGTGGATAGATCTTTTTTTCAGAGAGAAATATATCTATATTTCTATTGTTCAATGTTTTTGATATAGCTATTTCTGATTTCATAGATTTGAAGTCGTTCCACCTCAGAAGAAAGCATGAGGACATTGTTTATTGTGGATGCTCCTCCCTCCCTCAATACATGGCGCACACACTTTCCAAAAACGGAGTTTGACTAATTAAACATGGGTTATATTTCACAAAGAATATATCACCGGATTCGTATTTGCACGAAGTTTCCCATGGTATAATTTTCACAACATTTGACACACATAATACAAAACAAATTAGTGAGGAAGTTAAATCACGCAAAACAAGGGTGGCATGTAAAAGGGAATACACATTTCTATATGACAATAAATTCATGAAGTGTACTATGCATGACAAGAAGTAGCAACTAACTTATTGCAGTAAAGGGAGTTGCTAAAAACTGATGCTACTTAAGCTATGTATTCCATGTCTAAATTGTTTCCCTCTCAACATGCAGAAAACCATAAGATTAGTTCGAGAATGATAGTGCTTGACATGTTTGGCACTTGTTTTGTTGCGAGTCCTTATTGGTGTACATGACCATTCATGCTTCTGTATAGTGAACCTATTCACGGTCAATATAGAAAATCAATCCCAGCTATTTTTTTTTTGTAGAAATCAATCAAAGCACCAACACCAATGCAAAAATAACTGGATAAATAATTCGAGTGATGGATGGTTTCTGATTTTGGGGCAGGGGAATGTCCCTCTTTACTTCCTCGATACTTCAAACTATTATTGTATCTATAATCGTACAGTAAATGTTGGGAATTGAAAAAGATTGAAATGGTGGCTGCATAAAACAGAAAAGAGGACTGGGGCTTAGGTTCCTAAAAGAATATGTCGCATACTAGAGATGTTGAACCATTGATATGCGTTAATGCTAAAAATCCCCTTTAGAGATAGATTTCTTTATTCTCTATGCTAGCTAAACGCCCGAAACATAATAAGCTAAGCCTCCGTCGATTTAGCCAAAGCAGGCCTGGAGAAAATAACGTCGGATTTTTAAGCATGGCAAACCGAACGTTTTTTATGACAGTTAGTTGGCGTGAGGATGGCACTTTTAGTTTACGAGCACGAAAATTTTCTGAATAAAATGAACTAAAGCGGATGTGTCATGCTTGCCATCCCCCACAAACACAAATTGCCATAAAAAATGTTTGATTTACCATGGTACAAATTTTAAAAAGCCCGTGGCAACGCATGGACGTTTTACTAGTATTTATTAGTTTGGCATATTTCAGTGCAGAAAATTTAAGATTGATACATCTTCTCAAATTACAATGTCATCAAAGTACAGTTGCAGCTACATCTATAGCTCATCCACGGGCTTTCAAGAATATTCCACTGTGACTCACAGTAAGGAGGGTAGTGGAACAACATAGATCAATGACTTGCAATAATAGAACAGTTAACTGATAATCAACACATACCAAACTCTTACCTAACGAATGACCTACACATACAAAACGGCGTTGTGGATGATTCATAAGAAAAGAACGATCAATTGATAAAGAAAAGGGTAATTGAAATAAAACAACTATAAGACATCAAATACAATATAAACCGAGTTGCTATATATGAGAACACGATGACCTGTTGCATATCTAGAAAAGATAAAAAATAAGAAATATAATTGGGTTAGTACATTTGGAGATATATCTTTGCATACCCAGTTGCTTTGCATGGCGGTGATAGCAAGATCCTACAATCAGAAATTAAGAAATATACATGGGTTTGTGCTGAAAATTTGGCTTTCTTATTAGTCATCACAAAGATGAAGCTCAAATAAAAAGTACAAAAATATATAATAGGCCTATCCAGTTATATGGAATCAATGCTAAATTTTTGTATTTGTAAGAGGAACCTGCTGTTATGACAGAACAGAAGTCCATCCTTGAACAACCACATCAATAATTAGAAGCCTCTGTGACACCTTTCACACAGTTGTTTCAGTTGGATCCTTCCAACCTTGGTCATACACCCGCAGGATAAGCATAAATAACATTAGAAGATTGAAATAATAAATAATTGCTGAGAAATCCAAACAGAAAAACCTAAAGAAAAGGTGAAGCGAACTGTCGTCCATGCGTTTCAAGGAAAAGATTTGCCTCAGTTGATTAGACCATACTATACTAACCTAAAGAAACAACCATTTTGCATGGAATTAAGCGTTTTAATATAGAATGCGGTTAAGAAACAAACCAATTTTGTGATTGTGGGAATTTCCTTTCCTACCATTTCTCTAATTCTCCTTTGACACATGCATGAGATATTGTCTTGGTTCTCTCGATAAGCAAGCTGTAATTATAAAGAAGATTAGCTCCTGTGTTTACGTTAGTAGTATTAAGATGTCATTCAGGCCCAAACCTCATCCTAAAAACGGATAAAAAATAGGCATAGATGGTAGGAAGACAAACAAACACTTTCATAGATGGAATAATATTTGACATTATAATCGTATATACATAAAATCAAAAAATCAAGGGAAAACATGAGGATTAGATCCACGGAGGTGATAAAAGCCATGAACTCCGATTCATAGGTGTGGTGATCAATCTTGCGACTGGAGACGCGCAGGTCGACGACGATGTAGTTAGTGGCCGGCCCCGGAGAACTCATTGCTTGATAGCGAAGGAAAGGAAAGGAGGTGGAGGATTTGGGATCAGAAGTCGAGGGAGCGGCTTCGTGATCTCCTATAAATGGATCGTGGAGCCTGAACGCTCCATCTTGTACACCAGAAGAACGCTCCACCACGGGCAATAAATGGCGTCTCTTCATGTGCGTTGGTGGCTGCCATTTCTTTCATGGCGAATGGTTGGGGGGGGGGGGGGGGGGGGGCGAGCGGTAGAGAGAACGGCGACGATACGACTTAGTACAACGGAGAAGATGAAGCCTGAAGGACCTAATGTAATTACATGGGCTAACACCACAGCCGGCCTAGCCAGCTACAGATCACGTGCCAACTATTGGGCCAGGCAGCCCAAGTGCAAACAATGGCCAGGTTGCAGCGTGAAGGGATGGGCTGCCAAGATGCAGCGTGTACGTACGCAGTGGTCGTAGGGGGAACGTCATCACAAACGTGTGTGCGCAGTGCACGAAGATGTTCGCCCGATGACATTCCACCACTGGCTTAGGAGGAATCAAAACAATTGGTTGCTCTTTTGCAAACTGAAGGCTGGCATGGCAAGATGCTGATGTGGACAATGTGCATGTTGAGAGAATTGGTAGTAGTGGGGATCAATTTCTTAAGAATGTAAGATTTGCAGGGCACGCTACATGGGCCGGCTCATCTATGGCTCTCTTCTTCATTTCTTTCTCCGGTTTGTTAGAGGCTTTTGTGGTTTCCAACCGGTCTTCCTCTTGTCTCTTTTCCTGCAGGATTTCGACTGGTTTTTATTTTATTTTTAGATTTTTGTTTTCCTTTTTCAGATTTATGAATATTTTTAAGTACATGTTTTTTTCCAAGTTTGAAAAATTTATGGACATTTTGTTAAATCCATGATTTTTTCTGTGAAATCATAAATAATTTTATATTTGACAAATATTTATATTAATTCATGTCATTTTTTAATCTATTAAAGTATTACAATTTTTTGACTAAATTTTAAAATCATGATCATTTTTAAAGTACATAAATATTTTTCAAAATTGTGAACATTTAATCGCAACATATATTTAAGAAATTCAAAAATCGGGCATGAACCTTTTTTTTAGGCAACATGAACCTATTGGTGCGCACAGCCGGAAAACCAGACACGAAGCGACAATGGGCCAGCCCATAATCGCGTGGAACACTACAGGAGTACCCCTGTCAATCCCTGCCGCTACCTTCGCTAAAAAAAAAAAAATCCCTGCCGCTACTCGCCCCCGACGACCTCTTGCTCGCCGCCGCTGAATGCCTAGCGGCAGCAGCCATGGCGCCGCCGGGCAACTCCGTCGACCTCAAGGGTGCAAAGAAGGGCAAGAAATCAAACTCCAAGAATGAGAAAAGGCACAGGAAGGAGAAGCACGAGCGTCCTGCCGCCGACGAAGCGTCTCTCCCCAACGAGGCCAAGCGCAAGCACAAGGAGCACGGCAAGAAGCCCAAGAACGAGGAAAAGGCTGAGGCTGAGACCGAGGCGGGCGGGGTGAAGCGCGGAGACGAGAGGATGAGGCGGGCGATGGAGGACGAGCGGTTCGCGGCGGCGCGGACCGACCTAGGTTCGGATCGATGCCGCGGAAGGAGGCGAAGGTGCCTCTAACATGGCTACAAGAACGATTTCCAACTACAACTCTTGATCTTATATTCTGATTTTTTTGTTGGCAACTTACTGCATGTTAGTTTTATTGCCAGTACGGGTCTTATGATATGCGTTCTTATTTTTAGGATTTCCATATGGTTGCTAAATTATCTTCACGGGACACTTTGTTAGTTGTGTTTTTCTTGTCTTCAAGAGAGACATTTTTCTTGTATTATTTCTATTTCCTTGACTTTTTTATTCTGCAGTACTCTGTCGGCAGTGACATTGCTCATTACTTGATGGCGAGGCATGATGATACACCTATGATCGATAAGGAAACTCACAGGCTTGCTGTTGTTAATATGGACTGGGATCATATTAAGGTGTGTACCAATTCATTAATTTCTATTATCTTGAGAAATAATCCTTTCTTCCTAAACAATTTCAGCCATGTTAAAAGGCAATTTTATTATTTCAGTTGCTTGAGAATCACTTGAAAGAATGTGTTTGATGCCAACATGTTTCTTTTCAGTAAGGCTAACATGCATTGCTGTACTGTTTTTTGCATTTGCGTATTTATGATAGACTTATAAAACATCTAGGGGCTGTTTGGATCGCAATTTTTTAATAGATTCTGGTAAACCAGTAGCAGTTCTGAAAAGAAGAAACTTAATATATAACCTCACAACATCAGTTCAAACTTACCACTGACGACCTGTTCGGGCAGGGGATCTGAATTCGAGTCCTTAGGGTGGAACTAAAGTCGAAAACTTTGAAAGCAATCCCATCACTCAAATACACATGTAATGCTTGTTTTTGCATTCAAATATGCTCATTATTTTGTTTGGTTAAGTATTAAAGCATTCCTGTGATTTTTATAGCAACCCAACAAAATATTTTGATACTTTGTTTTGCCCCTTTCAACAGGCAGTGGACTTGTATATGGTGATGACATCTTGGGTCCCGAAAGGTGGGCGAGTTCTATCAGTTTCCATATATCCATCAGAATTTGGACTGGAGTGCATGAATATTGAGACAACACAAGGCCCGTCTGCTCTTCTTGGTGCCGATGAGGATGATGGTGGTGATGGTGGGGATGACGATAACAGCGAGGTTGAAGACGATGACGATGATGATGTTGATGGCGAATACGATAGTGAACATGACTCTGAGACCGAGAACAACAGGCTGCGTGCTTATGAGCTAAACAGACTGAGGTTACCAATAAGGCACAGAGATATTTTTGGTGATTATTATCTCGTTTATTTATCTGTTTTTCTGGGACTTACTGAGTAGACTTTGCATGAATTTTTTAACCATACTCCATAATCTTCACGTTGTTAACTTCAGTATTAAAATGTTCAAATCCTATCCACAAATGTAACTACGGTGGCTTCTGCTTCACATGTTTGGGATTGCATGCATATATGTCCAAGTAGCCTTGTCCATCCATCTTTCATATGAACCACACATGAAAATGTTACTGTTTGCCAAGGGTTGCCCATTTATCTCTCTGATGATTATGTTGATCTATGCAGTTGTTGTATGTGATTCCAGTGCAACTGCGAATCACCTATACATGACTCTTGATAGTACTGAGTTCTTGAAAACGGCAAATGTGTTTGATCTGCAGTTTATTCGTGACTCTATGGAGTTCAAGCGCGCTGCTCGTGATGTAGCTACAGAGGTACCTTACTTTGATAGATTGTATCTGCATCCATATTTGTTGGTGGGCATATTAAACTGTTTGCATTTGCTAGCATCAAAGTTTCTCTTTTCAGTAGCTGATGATTCTATTATGTTTCTTTCCATATCGCTTTTCAAAGTTATGATGCTATTTGGGCACAAATTACCTTTCACTTGTGCTAAAAGAGATCTTTTCAGTTTGTACTTGCTTGACTTCATGCAGGCACCTCCTAGTTACAAGGAGCCTGATTCTGAAACTCCCGCTTTGCAACCTAGCAAAGTTAAGCTCACGTGGGATGATGATGAACCAGATCGTAAGATCTTGAGGTGGAAGTCCAAAGAGGATCAGGTCAGCTCATTTTGTTTGCTGACTTAAAACTGAAAATCACATTGGGTCCGATGGTAGGAACCACATTTTTGTGGGGGTCCGATGGAATCCACGCCCTCCTACAAGGCGCTTCATCGTGGGTCTTGGGCGTCGATTGTTTTTGCTAACGTTGGATCGGTAACCCCAACCAATGTGTTGCCGCAGTCCACTCTAGCAACTCTCAGACCGAGCTGCTGATTTGTGTTGGGAGCTTTCTGGAGCGGGCGGAGGCGGCTCTGGACAAGCTCTCTCTTGCGTCGGCTGTGTTGCAGTCCACTCCTACGTCGCGCCCGTCTAGGCAGGTTGATGTTGTTGGTGGCTTGGTGGCCCAGTGGAGAATAGGGGCGAAGAGTTCTATGCTTGTTTCTCCCCTCGAGCTGCGGACAACTCGTCATCGATGTCAGCCGCTGTAAGCGAGGCCATTGCCGTGGTCGTCACCCCTGTGTTGCAGATCATGGCCGAGCTTCAACAACTATGTGCGAGACCTGCTTTGCCTCAGTCTATGGAGCATGTGGAGGTTGGCTCATCGGCGACCCCGGTAGAGGGACAGGATTCGCCTCTGTCATGTGAGCAACTGGAGGCACCTGAGTCCATCGTGTCGGTGTTATCAGTGGCTGATGATGTTGATGCGGTCAATACATTGGTGCCTAATCCTTTGGAGCCCAACCAGCCGCTCGCCTTTGTGGAGCGTGAAGGTTCTGATGTTGTGGTCACCCACTCGCACGAGACCGTTGGGCAGGTTTCTGTGCGCGACAAGGTCAATGAGATTCTCTTCCAGATAGAGATTCACATCTTGCTCAAACATTTGGAGGCGGATAGCCCTAGATCTGGCAAGGCGATTGTGGAGGAGGCTCTCAGGAGCAAAAGAAAGAAGAGTGGCGCCACAAGAAAGGCGTCCGCAGCTGCTTGATGGTTGGTCATTAGTCTCTTCCTGGCTTGTCTTCATGGATTTGGTGGTGCCGGTGGTCTTCGGCCGAGTTACTCTTGTTGGGGGTTTCTTTGCAATGTAGCAGTGTGCGGGTTGGTGGTCCTTACGTGTTGGCTATGGTTGTCGGATTGATTATGCGCTTATGGGCTTGCATGCTCTGTGAGTAGTACACATGTGGTTGGTTTGTATCAGTTTTTGCCCGGTTTTTTTATTAACTGGGCAATTATCTTCTGCTTAATTAATCGATGAGGCAAATCTTTTGCCTCCGTTTTGAAAAAAAAATCAGTTACTTGTTGACTTTATAGATGTCAAGGTAGGAAAACCCAGTGTCATGATAAGCACTAGTGAAGCTATGAGAGCCTAACATTGCAAAATTTCTTCCTACATACATATATGTATGTTCTTGGAACAGCTGGAGTTGTACAGTGCACACTTGCTGTTCTTACAAAATCACATAACTGTGGGTTTGCTGTTGTTACAAACCCAGTGTCAACTGTCAGGACAAGCATTCAACACTAGTGAATAATAGAGAAAAATACAATATCATCGTAGACTCTTGTATTTTTATAGAATCTTCTTTGAATAGCTGTGCCAAATTACTGTTTTTTTTCATGTAGACTCTTTGTACACTTGTTCTTACAAATTCACATAACTTGATAATGATGCCATGCATTTTCCTACCCTTTTGTCGTGAAAATTTTCAATCTTTTGGTCATCGTTTCTTGTCCTACATTTTTCCATCTTTGACGGCTTCAATTTTTTCTGTTGCAGTTAGATGACCCTAAAATGTTTTTACCAAGTGATGACAGTGCATCAGATGATGATGTAGACGATTCTGGTGATGAGTCTCTACCAAATGGTGTAGCGAAAAGAAAGTTAATAAACAAGGAAAGGTTGGCTCTTTTACTACAAGGAGATAAATCTGACGAGGAACAAAGTGATGGCCAGGGCATGGAGATAACATTCAACATGGAACCCGAGGACCTCAGCAAGCGTATCCTTGAGAGAAAGAGCATCGAGACGAAAATTGTCTGGGAGACGCACCAAGAAAAAATGAAGGAGAAGCGGAAAGCTAGGAAGAGGTCGTCAAAGGATGATGATGACTACAGTGACGAAGATAGCGCTGATGAAAATGATGATTTCTTTGAGGATGAAAAGGCTGATGAAGAAGTTAGGCCAATCAAGAAACAAAAGGTGAAGACCAAAGGGAAAGCAAAGGACAAGCTTCCAGAGGAACATTTTGAACCAGAAGCAACTAAAGAAGAGTTGGAGCTCTTGGTTGCTGCTGACCAGGATGCAGCCAATGGTGCAAAGGGTTGTAACATAAAACGCAGGAGTAAGAAGAGCAAGGGTTGTGTCGAGGACAAACTTCCTGAAATCGATATTAGCACAGATGACTTGAGGTTCTCAGCCACGTTGACGGATCATCTGTATGCATTGGATCCTACTGATCCCCAGTACAAGAGGTATCACATAGTGGGACGCGGAGGAATTGATCACGAGCACACAGGCTTTCGGAATCTGTCCCGCTCCATATGTCGTCGTGATTCGTTTTACCAAACACACGTGACCGCTGCAGGGCCAAGCAGACGAGGTGGAATAGAAAAAGAAAAGGAGAAATTCTCCTGGACGGAGGGCCAGAACGGCATGTCCATTCGAGGCCGTCGCGAATTGGCGTCGGAGCCGTCGCTCGGGTCGGTAACGACGTCACTGGGTTGGAGTAAATGCGATATGGGTAGCTGGGTGTAGCTTGCTCCTACCTCTCCCCGCTGCCGCTCTGGTTCTATTGAGGGCGGCTCGGCGGCGAAACCACAAGCTCTTTAGGGTTGCTGACTCTCTGCTCCGGCGCGCATGGAGTTCTTGATGCAGCCATTGAACAGGTCCGAATCTATCCATGTCTGTGCTTTCTCGCCCGCGATTTGGGTTTGGAGATTCTGGAGATCTAAATCTTAGTGCTGCCGGTGTGTGTGTGCACAGGCAGGGAGTGAAGATAAGCCATAGGCATCTGAAAACTCCATAGAGCAGATTGATCCAAAGACCCCTGGCTGGACACGAAGGTATGAAATTTAGGCTCGCACACAAGTACGTATAAATGAAAAAATGCTTCAAAACGAATCTCTGGCGTATGTTATAAGATGAGGACACAACTAAATTTGATAAATTGCGGACAAATAGTTGTGGTTGTCATGATTGCATTGTGTGCAAGTGCAAGAGAGGTAGTGTATTACAGAAATTGAATACTACAATATAATCAGCAAGGGACAGTAAATATATTCAGTTTTCCTAATTTTCATTGATCTGTCTTTCAATTCGCTTCAGGTCGATTTCTGTAACTGTCCGATCTGACACGAATCACAGCGCACCGCTGTGCCTCATTTATTCCTCTGCCCGTGCGCGTGTCAGGCTCGTTTATTCTTGGGCTTCATTCGGTCATGAGCTCTTCAGTTCAATTATCAATTTTAGTGAATCTTCAGTTTAGTTCAGTCTCCAATTTCAGTCATATTCCGTTAAATTTCTTCAGTCATATTCAGTTTCTCTTTGTTCTTCAGTCTCCCAATTAGCTTGCCTTCAGTTTTGTGTAGGTCTGTGCTTCGATCAATGAAGAAATTCATCATCAATCTTCTATAGGTGTGTCCTCATTTTGTCCTATGGTGTTCAGTCTTTCATTCTATCATCAATCTTTTCTTCATTAGCTTGCCTTTAGTTTCAGGGTTCTCTGTTTTTCACTGTTGTTCAGTCTTGTCCTTTTTAGCCAATGTCTTCGGTTAATTCTATCATTAATCTTTCTTTTTCAGTGTTTCATTTCGAGTGAATTTGTCTTCCAGTGCAAATTATTTTAGCCCTATCCTATGATATTTCCAGCCTTCTTCTTAGTGGATTGTTCTTCAGTAATCTATTTCTTTCTTCAGTCTTCAGTTCAAGTGTGGCAACCATGCATTAACTTCTTATTCAGATCACTATTTATCATTATAGATCAGGGTATGTGTGTGCAGTGTTTAGTTTTCAGGTTATTACAACTACTTGTCAAGAGAAGCATTTAGCTCGTCACGGTTCAGTTTAGACAGTTTAGACATTATCTTCAGTTTTTGAGACATAAGTTTCTGTCCTGTTTTCTTTTAAGCACACAATTGCTGATGCGGATGCCATGAGAAGGATATAACAGAGCTAGTGCAGCTCAAGTTACAAACTGCAGCTCATATATAACAGATCCATCTCCGTATATTTAATTATTCTTCAGTTCCATCTCAAACTATTGCGTGCACTAAGCCACCCCGACGGCTTGGTTTAGTGCAGATAATTCGCAGTAAAATACTTTCTATTTTAGCATGGTTTTACTTTTTTTTTCTCTCAGCTTGGTTTAGTTCTTAGTATCAGTTCGCGTGTTTTAAGTTATTTGTATCAGGCATCAGCCATGTTTCTTCGGTCTGGTTTCTTCATAATTCATTTTATTTTTGTGCTATTCATTTTATTAAAAATAATTTGTGAGTTGGCAACTGACATTTTTTTTTACTTCTCCTTTTAGACGGACGGCAAAAAACCAGAAATAACCTTTTAAGGTAGCTTCCAGCCCGACAACCACCCCGACCGCAGGCATGGTTGGGCTACGCCTTGGGGGAGGTATCATAAGCACTGTCGCGTAAAAGACAGTAGCAGATGGTCGTATCGCCTTCAACAAGGATGGATGGTAGGAATTCATGGAGGAGAATGACCTAAAGGTTGGCAGAGTGGTGCTAATCACCATCAGGAACAGTGCACTGGACGAACTGACACATGATGGTTGTCGTCAACCCGATCTAAGATGACCATCAGGGTCAATGCTAAAGTTGTCACCGCCTTTTTTTTCTGCTGTGTGTTAACTATGTAGCACCGCAGTTTGACAAACTATGTTTGTTTTCTCTTATTTTGTTATTGCGGTGGTATGCACCGTCAAGGAGTATGTAATATGGAGTCTGAAACTTTTTTTATAATTTCGTGTGGTACTTGATTCATAAGTTATCAGTATTTCCTAGTGTTAGAGTTATAATATAAGTCATGTATACCCCTTTGTATTTATCCCGTTGTATAAGGGGTTTCCTGCATATGTACCACACCTGTACGTATATATATATCGGCCTATGGCCTCATGGGAATATAAGTTGCTTATTCCTAACATGGTATTAGAGCTAGGTCAATTTTTTGCACGCTGCAACTCGTGCTGATCCGTCTCGATCGAAGCCGCCGGCTCCCTCTCGCTCGCAGTTTCCGTCGCCGCTGCCTCTCCTCTCGATCTCTCCTCCCGATCGGCGCTGTGTGGATCGCCACGCTGGGCTGGGCCGCTCCCTCTCCTCCACGCTGGGCTGCCCCGTCCTCCCTGCTCGATCGAAGTCGCCGGCTCCCTCCTGCTTTTGGAGTCCGCCAGGAGGCGCTGCTCCCGCCAGCTCCCGTCGCCCGCCCGCCAGCTCCCGTCCGCAGCTCCCGCCCGCCAGGACTTCGCCCGGTCGCCAGGTGCCCTCCCGCCAGAACTTCGCCCGGTCGCCAGGTCCCTCTCCTCCCGATCGTCTACTGCTGTCGTCTGAGGTCTGCTGCGCCGGATCTCGCTCCCAGCCGCCGTCCTCGTCCGGCCTCTGCTATTTTCGGATCTTTGCCCAAAAAAAAATGTCTGCTGCATCAGGCTACGTTGCTGTCCCTCGCTGTCCGGTGATCTTCGATGGTACCAACTACACCGAGTTCGCTGGCTTCATGCGTGGCATTCGTCTCTGAGGTGTTCTTTCTGGCGAGGTCTGCTGTCCGCCACGTCCGGTCCCTCCGGTGGCCCCTACTCCGCCGACTCCACTGGTTCTTCCTCCGGACGCTACTCAGGCCGCCAAGGATGCGGCTAAGATTGCTGATGAGGCTGCTGATCGTGCCTATGATGAGAGGGCTTTGGCTTATGAGGAGGCTCTTCAGACGTATCATGGTGCTTTGTCTGTTTACACCCAGTGGCTTGATGATGATGCTCGTGCTGCAGCTCGTCTCACTGCTAGTGTTCTGCCTCAGTTTGCTTCTGAGTTTCTGGGTCTTCCTACTGTCTTCCAGATGTGGACCTGTCTTCGTCAGCGCTATGAGCCCTCTGGTGATGCCTTATACCTTTCTGTGGTTCGTCAGGAGCATGCTCTTCAGCAGGGTGACTCTACTGTTGATGACTTTTATGCACAGAGTTCTGCTATCTGGCGCCAGCTTGATTCTCTTCGCAGTGCTGGTTGTCGTACTTGCCCCTGCTGTCAGGCTGTCCAGGCCAATTTGGAGTTTCATCGCGTCTACGAGTTCCTGTCTCGGCTCCGTAAGGAGTTTGAGCCCCGGCGTGCTCAGTTGCTTGCTCGTGGCCGTATTTCTCTCATGGAGGCGCTTTCAGAGATTCGTGCTGAGGAGACTCGCCTACGTGGTGCTGGTTTGCTGGAGGTTCCCTCTGTGCTCGCTACTCGGGTTTCTTCCACTCCGCCGGCTGCACCGCCCCATTCTCACTCGAGTGCTCCGCCGCTCTTGCCCACTCCTTCTGGAGGCTCAGGTCGCCCCCGTTCACATTGTGACTACTGCAACAATGATGGTCATATTGAGTCCCAGTGCTACACCAAGCGGAAACACCTGCGCAAAGCGCGATCCTCCTCCTCAGGGACTTCGTCATCTCCCTCGCCAGCTTCAGCCATTGCTTTGACTGAACAGGATATTCTGAGACTTAAGCGTCTGCTCGCGGCTTCAGGTTCTTCCTCGACGGGTACTGCTGGTTCTGTGACTGATGCTTCCCGCACTGAGCACCCGCCCTCTACACAGTCAGGTACATTCCCATGGGTTCTGGACTCTGGAGCTTCTTTTCATATGTCTTCTCATTCTTCCGCTTTGTCCTCTCTTCGCTCGTTGGATTCTCCTGTTCATGTCTTTACTGCTGATGGTACTCCACTTTCTGTTGCTAGTAGAGGCCATCTTTCCACTCCTTCTTATTCTGTTCCTGATGTTGCTCGTGTTCCTCAACTTACCATGAATCTGTTTTCTGCCGGTCAACTTACTGATTATGGTTGTCGTGTCATCCTTGATGTTGACTCTTGTTCTGTCCAGGATCGTCGCACGCACACTCTGGTTGGGGCTGGCCCTCGCCGCCGTGATTCTCAGGGTCTTTGGGAGTTGGACTGGCTTCATGTTCCTTCCGCTGCCACTACCATCGCCAGTCCCTCCGCTGCTGTCGCCTCTGTTACTGGTTCCTTCAAGCAGTGGCATCATCGACTTGGTCATTGTGTGGTTCTCGGTTATCGTCTTTAGTTCGTCGAGGTCTTCTGGGGTCTGTCTCAGGAGATGTCTCTTTAGAGTGTCAGGGTTGTCGTCTTGGCAAGCAGATTCAGTTACCATATTCCCATAGTGAGTCAGTGTCTAAGCGTCCTTTCGATTTAGTCCATTCTGATGTATGGGGTCCGGCTCCTTTTGCTTCGAAAGGTGGTCATAAATACTATATTATTTTCATCGATGATTTTTCTCGTTACACATGGCTTTATTTCATGACTTCACGTAGTGAGGTGTTGTCTATTTATAAGCGTTTTGCTGCCATGGTTCATACTCAGTTCTCTTCACCCATTCGTGTTTTTCGTGCTGACTCCGCTGGTGAGTATATCTCTAAGATGTTGCGTGGTGTCCTTGCTGAGCAGGGTACTCTTGCCCAGTTCTCTTGTCCTGGTGCTCATGCTCAGAATGACGTGTCGGAGCGCAAGCATCGTCACCTTCTTGAGACGGCTCGTGCGATGATGATCGCTGCCTCTCTTCCACCTCATTTTTGGGCCGAGGCTATCTCCACTTCCGCCTATCTCATCAACCTTCAGCCGTCCGCTGCTCTGCAGGGTGGTGTTCCTTTTGAGCGTCTTTTTGATCGTTCTCCCGATTATTCGATGCTTCGCTTGTTTGGTTGTGTTTGCTATGTTCTTCTTGCCCCTCGCGAACGCACCAAACTGACCGCTCAGTCTGTTGAGTGTGTCTTCTTAGGCTACAGTGATGAACATAAGGGCTATCGTTGTTGGGATCCTATCGGTCGTCGGATGCGTATCTCTCGAGACGTGACTTTTGATGAGTCTCGTCCTTTCTTTCCACGCCCATCTTCCTCGATATTTTCCGTGGAAGATATCTCTTTCCTCACTTTTCCTGACTCCCCTATCACCCCCGTCGCGCCTTTGCCTATTCGTTCCACTCCCTCTGCTTCTCCACCCCTCGTCGATTCGCCGCCACCATCTTCCCCGGTCTCCTCACCTAGCATGTCACCGGATTCTACACCTTCATCTCCGGTGACTTCTTCGTCGCCACCCCCTGATTCTACCTTGGTGATTCCTCCTTCTCTTGTTCCATCTCTTCCTCAGCATTACACTCGTCGTTCACGACCTGTGGATGCTTCCTTGGATGAGTCGTCCTCTTCCTCTCAGCCTACTTATGGCTTGCGTTCTCGTCCTCATCCGCCTATTGATCGCTTTTGATTTCCCACCGCTGGTGCTGCTGTTCTTGAGCCGACTTCTTACCGTCAGGCTGTTGTTCATCCTGAATGGCAGTTTGCGATGGCAGAGGAGATTGCTGCTCTTGAACGCACTGGTACCTGGGATCTTGTTTCTCTTCCTCCCGGAGTCCGTCCCATCACTTGTAAGTGGGTCTACAAGGTTAAGACTCGCTCCGATGGTTCTCTTGAGCGTCACAAAGCTCGTCTCGTGGCTCGTGGTTTTCAGCAGGAGCATGGTCATGATTATGACGAGACTTTTGCTCCTGTGGCCCATATGACCACTATTCGTACACTTCTTGCTGTTGCCTCTGCACGCCACTGGTCTATATCTCAGCTTGATGTTAAGAATGCCTTTCTTAATGGTGAGCTGCGTGAGGAGGTGTACATGCAGCCACCACCTGGGTATTCTGTTCCTGATGGCATGGTGTGTCGTCTTCGTCGCTCTCTCTATGGCCTTAAGCAAGCCCCTCGCGCCTGGTTTGAGCGTTTTGCTTCTGTGGTCACTACTGCTGGTTTTTCAGCTAGTGCTCATGATCCCACATTGTTTATTCACCTTTCTCCTCGTGGCCGGACTCTTCTTCTTCTCTATGTTGATGATATGGTCATCACTGGGGATGACCCCGAGTATATTGCCTTTGTAAAGGCTCGTCTTAGTGAGCAGTATATTGGACCTCTTCGCTACTTTCTTGGGATTGAAGTCTCTTCTACCTCTGATGGCTTTTTTTATATCCCAGGAAAAGTATATCCAGGATCTTCTTGCTCGTGCTGCTCTTTCCGACGAGCGCACTGTTGAGACTCCTATGGAGCTCAATGTTCACCTCCGTGCTACTGATGGTGATCCTCTCCCTGACCCGACGCGTTATCGTCATCTCGTTGGCAGTCTAGTCTATCTAGCTGTCACTCGTCCGGACATCTCTTATCCGGTTCATATTCTGAGTCAGTTTGTCTCTGCTCCCACATCGGTTCATTATAGTCGTCTCCTTCGTGTTCTCCGATATCTTCGGGGCACGATCTCTCACCGTCTCTTCTTTCCTAGCTCCAGTTCGTTACAGCTTCAGGCCTATGCGGATGCTACGTGGGCTAGTGATCCTTCTGATCGCCGTTCGCTTTCTGCTTACTGTGTTTTTCTTGGCGGTTCTCTCATTGCCTGGACGACGAAGAAACAGATTGCAGTTTCCCGTTCGAGTGCTGAGGCTGAGTTGCGAGCTATGGCTCTTTTGACGGCAGAGGTGACTTGGTTATGGTGGTTACTTCAGGATTTTGGTGTTTCTGTCACTACACCGACTATGCTCTTATCTGACAGTACAGGTGCTATTAGCATTGCGCGCGATCCTGTGAAGCATGAGCTCACCAAGCATATTGGTGTTGATGCTTTCTATGTGCGCGCTGCTGTGCAGGATCAGGTCATTGCTCTTCAGTATGTGCCTTCCGAGTTACAGTTGGCGGATTTCCTGACGAAGGCCCAGACTAGAGCACAACATGGCTTTTATCTCTCCAAACTCAGTGTTGTTCCTCCACCATGAGTTTGAGGGGGGTGTTAGAGTTATAATATAAGTCATGTATACCCATTTGTATTTATCCCGTTGTATAAGGGGTTTCCTGCATATGTACCACACCTGTACGTATATATATATATCGGCCTATGGCCTCATGGGAATATAAGTTGCTTATTCCTAACACCTAGTATCTATTTTTTCCAGTAATTTCAGTTCCGCTATGACCATAGTTTTTGCCTTTTTCATTTTTGATGTAGGTTCTAAATGCTAGTCCTCTGTTTATCCAGTCTTAATTTTATGTCATTGGTCAGTTATTAGACTCTTTTTGTTAATGTCAATATTTAGTTTTTTTGTCCATTCAGATGTGGTTTTTCCTATGTTCTTTAGTTACTTGGTGGAGGGCTGGAACAGGAGAGGCTGTGTGTTTAGTTTTCTTCAGCTTTGTTTTTCTTTTTGGAATTTTTGGACCAAGCATTTCATTGCTGGGAGTAACTTTCAATTATCTGAAATTCAGTATACTATCAAAGGTCCCAAGTAAGTTCCCCTCTTACTCGAAGCACTCAAAACACTGCTATATATTCATTTTTTTTAATTCAGCACACTAACATAAAAAATATTTTATCGAATCCAGCATACAGGGAAAATGGAAGCTCAGGCGAAGAAGCTGGATGCTCCTTGTGCCAGTCCTCAGTCTGCTATGCCGGTAAAATCTAATCCTCCCATCATTGTTTTTTATTGAAGTTATTTGTCAGGTTTTCATTTTCTGTATGTTTTATTTTTTAGAGTTTTTCTATCTGTTTTTTATCAGTATGCAGTACAAGTAGTAACCTCATTTTGAGTTTAATCTTTTGCCACAGGGGTAATCTGCCACTAGTACTCATCATTTTGTTTGAAAAGAAATGGTAATTTAGATGCAGTCAAGTTCTTGTGTTTTTCAGTTTTTTTTAGTCCTCTTTTTTTCTTTTTTGATAAGACGCACATAGCAGTAGGTGTTACCCATGTGCTCTCCTTTTTTGTAATGAAATGGGAGGAACTCACATTTACTTTTCTTCTTTTTCAGATTTTTTCATCTATGTTTTTTCAACCTACTAAGATTATCTTCTCTGTTTTCAGTATTTTTGTTCTCTGAACTTTCGG
Organism: Aegilops tauschii subsp. strangulata; assembly: GCF_002575655.3. Lineage (NCBI taxonomy): Eukaryota > Viridiplantae > Streptophyta > Magnoliopsida > Poales > Poaceae > Aegilops > Aegilops tauschii. The sequence continues at coordinate 54,802,370 of NC_053039.3, forward strand.
GGTCAGTGGTGGAAATGAAAGGCTTGGACTGGGGTACTATACCAGGGGAGGTCGGGGGCTATAGCCTGGCCCACTGACAGGGGAAAGTAGGGAAGACGTGAGACTTTTTTTTGTGTGTTAACGGGTTGGCTAATCAATCGAAGGCAAAAGAGGCCGGTGTCGACCTGATCCCAGGAAGGAAATTGATGCTTTTTTTTAACTGAGTTTAGACCGAGTACTCAGTGTAGACACATGTCAAACCATGTTTGGAACAAAAATGGCCTGAAACAAATATAAAAACAGACGTCTGATGTTTAGTCACTTCCAATATATTAGGCCTGAATGTTTCCATAGGATAGAAGATGACTGGTAGTTCTTGATGCTTACGTCGTGCATAAAAAAATGGATTCCAACAATTGAGAGGCAGCAAGTAAATTTTGAAGCTGTACATAAGTTGGAAAACCCTGATTGTCTGTAATGAATAATTGTGTTCAAAACAATTTATGTTATATTTCAGAGAGAACGCGCCGTACGAAGGGCTGAGTAACATAACAAGATTCTGCACAATTTGTCGTCGACAGGGACACAAGCGGACAACATGCCCTCATCACGGGGATGTGCCAAAGCAGCCATGGAAGCCAGGGAGATGTAAAAATTTCCGTGTCGAAGGGCATCGCTGAAACAACTGCAGGAGGAGGTCGTATGGATCAAAATGGTTTCTTCCTCACTGGATCTGGTGTCACCAGCTCCAAAGACTGCTCGCTGGGTGGGTTGCAGGCGATATAGGTAAGTCTGAACTTAGTCCTGCCAGCTTACAAATGTACCTCTTGATCTTCAAAAGCCCATCGCTTCTGCATCTCAGGAAGGTGCAGCTTCAGAGTCATGAGTGAATCAAGGGGCACAATCTCAGCCAAGCAATCCAAGTGTATATCTGGGCGCCGCAGTCCTTGCATAGAACAAGAGGCAAAATCTCGTCATAGCCTACGGACGAGGACGATGCAGACATGGCTAGGAAGAGGTGGAGCTGCTGGCAATGGCTCGAGTGGGTTCTGGTGGAGCTGCAGATATGGGTGAGGTGTCGCCTGGATGGAGGAGATTATGAAGAGGAGGAGCGTGTTCATGAAAATTGGTAGCTCCAACGGGTGGATACATTAATGAAGTAGGTGCCGGCGTTAGTCCAGAATCTGGGCAGAACCAGCTGCATATCCTGATCCGTGACGGAGATTTCTGACGGCTTAACCAGAAGTCCTTCTGACTGGTGGGCCAAAGGCCACAATAAAAATCCAGAATCCAAAAATAGAGCTAGACCCACACTGCTGCCGCTGCGCATCACGAGATAGCCATGTGGTACAGATAAAGAGAGCACTGCAGCTCGGGATCACATTAGTACTTTCGCACATAGTGGTCATTTCCCTCTCCTGCTAGTTTATAATCTGCTTGATCTTCATAGTGTCAGTTTATGCTTACTGTGAATGGTTTCGTACAGGAGTGCCACCTTCATGAGAAAACAAGCTAGGAAGAAGGGTGCGCATGCAGATGCAGGCACATTGGACAGTGAACCACCTGTGGGGAATCCAGATGATGCATCCTCTAAGAAGACGAATCAGAAACACGATGTGGCGCCATTCAGGGAGAAACTGCCGAGGCTGTCTGCTGTCAATTCTCTCAAAAGGAACCTTACCGCGTTCAAGAAAGCAAGCAAGAGTGATCTATAGAGAAGATGTTTGTTTTGCTCAGATACATCTGAAGTCAGCCGATGGATTTGTACTAGAATAGCTTGAAGGTTTGGTGTTTATGCGCCTGCTGCTGATGTGCCATTCGACATCACCAATCGATCATAGGAGTTGTGTTTTCTCACCGGCTGCTCGTCATTATGATCATCTACTTGACCTGCAGTTTGCGGATGTAAGTTGTCGCACGGTCGTATTGCATCTCCTTTGTTGAGTCTTCTACCTAATCTATTCAATGGCTACAAGTGTACATTGTACAGATGATTTATTTGTTATTCATGGTAATATAATCGGTAATTGCTAGTTTATGAGAACTAATAGGTCGCCAAAAAATCAACCTTGAGTCAATAGTAAATCAGTTTAAAATTTTGATGTTTATTTCGTACCTGTTAATGTCTGCAGATGAATTCAAGAACAAAGGCCATGCAATTTCTAATCTCTCCTTTGCAACACCCATGCTCAACTGTCTATATAACATAGCAAGAGCAGCTGCTCCCCAATTATACTCTGTTCGCCGCCCTATGTTCTACATAAACTGGAGATACATAGCTGGCATTCCATCTCCAGATGTATCGGTGAACACCATTCAACCAAGTATTTCTAGCACAATTTCTCAAGCATGCCAATTAATCTCTCGGTCCAATGGATTATCTGGCATCACATGGAAGCGTTCACAGAGTTTACCCAGATTTAAAGAGTATTGTGAATTCTTCACAGTAATATTGCCATCGCCTTTTCTCTTCTTTTGCTTCATGTGTTGTTCATCTATGGGAATCCCAAGCGACCTCTCAATTAACTAAGACCATGATGCATCATCTTTGCCAATAAGTTGTTTACCATGGATAGACAACCCCCACAAACAACTCACATCTTGCAGCGTAACTGTCATTTCACCTACAGGTAAGTGAAAACTATTTGTCTCAGGCCGCCAGCGCTTGACCAATGCCGATATCAAATATTTATCGACATTGATTTTCTTCATCATTGCAATCTGGTAAAAACCTAGGTTCTCTAAAGTTGAGCTACACAAAGGATCAAATGGGATGCCAACACGATGACACCACACATTCAAGCAATTGTCAGGCTGCATCAATATATAAAAGAATTAGTCTCAAGTCAACCACTAATCTAACAGATGCAAATTATAGGATGCTCACATTTTCCCAAGCTTTTGATATTTTCTGCTGGCTGTGAGGCATCCATAACAAATCACCGAAATGCCCAGCTGTATCCATTGCCAACAATGTTTCCTGGTGCCAAATTATGAGAAACCAGCTTAAATCAAATTCTGTATTCATAACACAATGTTTGTTTCTGTCAAATTGGATGATAAACCACCTAAATCAAATTTGAGTATTCATAACAGACCACCACAACTCCAGGATTATCAAACAGTGAAGCATTAGTCTAATTTTAAATTCATCAGCTACAAAAGGATTTCAATCAAGTCCAATTGTGAATTTATTTAGCTGAGGCGTTCTTACTTCTTCCAAATTCGCATGACAGACACATATTAGAACAGGGAGAAGGGTGGAGAGACAGGGCTCACGATGATGCGGTCACGGTCAGCGTCGCCGGAGGCCGGACGGGGAGAGTGGGAAGTCGTCCTTGGTGGGGAGGATGTAGTGGACGAGGCCGGATTCGAACGGGAGCAGCCGCGCCGGTGAGTGGTTTTCTTGGTCGGAGAGGTGTGAGGGATTGGGGAGTAGGACTAGCGGCGAGCGGAGGGCGACGAAGGAGGCTACAGGAGCACCATTACCGCCCGAGGGATAGCGGCGCCGCCGCCAATCTGCTGCGGCGAGGAGCTGACAGAGATTTGGGACAGCCACTTCAGGGGGATTTGGGCTGGGCCGAAACGAAACTAGGGACGCTGCTAACAATAGCGACCACACTTGGACGAGGTTAGTAACAGCGGCCAGCCTTGGACGCGCGTCCTTACTATTTTCACAATTTCCGCTGGTCATTTACTAGTTCGGTAATTACAGAATTACCATTTATTATTAATAAAAAAATCGGTGTTACAGCTTAGTCATTCGCTGCTCCGGGAATGATCCTGATCCATACCATTTTTCAGTTTCCCCTTGAATTTATATTCACCCTACAAAGCCCCAGATCAAACAGCTCTGGGCTACAACACACAGTCACACCATTGATGTTTACCGGCTGTTTTTTTTAAAGCAAAGTATACATATTTCCTTATTTTCTCAGAGTTACTTCTAGTATTATTTGAGTCCTCTTTTGATTTACTGATTACTTCCTTATTTGATTTACTGTTTACTCATTTGATTTTTTGGACCTACATGCCACGTTTCGGCTGGTTTGCACCTTAACTTTTTTTTTAGCATGCATAGAGTAAGGTTCATTGTAAGCCTTTAACTTGTAGAGTTTAGGTAATGCGAATCTTTAAATTTTATTCCCTAAAATTAGCACTCTGAACCATCAAATCCTAGTCTAATTTGAACCTTGTGGCCGTTTGAGGCAAAAATGCTGACGTGGTACAATCTTCTGGGTTGCTGCTTTTTTCTCCTCGTCCGTTCTGATTGATTTCTGTTCAGACAATTGAATATACCGGTGGATGTGGGTATCCTGAAACAACCTGACTTTGCCTTTTGTCAGTCAGCCTCCTGGCTGGGCTTCCTGTGATGTAATAGGGTAGCTTAAAAAACCCTTCTTTCTGTAACAACAACTTTGGCTGTTGCCGAGCGCTGTAAGATGTCTTGGACGTGTCGGTTTCGTCTTATCTTTTTAATAAAAGTTGGGGCGGGGGCGGGGGGGGGGGGGGGGGGGGTGGGGGGTGGGAACCCCTTTCTTTAAAAAAACGTGGGTATATTGAATGACATGATTGGCCGCTGATGATGTTTCTTAGTGATCTGATTGGCGGTTTATGCAATGAAGTTTGGGAGCTGCATTCTGAAGAAAATGTGCCTCGCTCTGAAGAATAGACAGGAAGAGAAGAGTTCAGACACAATGCTCTAATTTGTGTGAAATGATCATATATTCAGTTAACTTCTCTAAGATCTTTATAATTCATGAAAAACCTTTAAAATTTATAAAAATATGTAAATTAAGGAAAATGCTTGAACATCGCAATTTTTCTGTTGATTGTTTACGCTACATGACAATTTTCACCGTAGAATATGGCAAATCTTTATAGACAAGCCTGGCAATTTTATTTGTTTTCTTATGGCAAATCTAATCGTCAGATATTTAGCAAAAATCCAACGTCAGATTTTTAACATTTTCGAAGATTTGTGAGTGGTGAAGAAACTGAGAAAAGCACATGTTACAACAGAGAGACAAAAACATACAGATATTAAGTCTGCAGTAGACTGCATCTAGCAGATCACAAGGTTAAAACAGTCTGATTGTCCTTCTCGTACTAGTCAGAAATATGTACTGGTTCTATATCAGAACTATCAAAATCCTAGAGAGAACAACATACCTGATGTATGCATGTATGTATCACGATGCAAGTCGCCTGAACAAAATTCCAGTAAATACCAGAGCTCCAAACCACTTATTTGAGACAAACCAGCAGGAAGGGATTAGACGAGTCTAAGCACTTAGTAATGGTACGTCTAACAAACCAATGAACACACCATTTGTTCTAAATCTCCATGGTTTCAATCTGAAGAAGCTTACTTCCTGCCTGTTGCAATCTGCGTGATCAGATAAGTCTACCAACTGCCCAGCTGCAGCTGTCAGAAGAGGGTAGTAGGGCCACGATGTCCTATCCCACATGATTAAAGTATGTAGTCAATGTTATGTCAAAAACATTTTATTCTTCATAGGACACTCCGCCATCTGATAAGGAGCACCAACCAAGATCAGCATTATGTCCACTGAGCGCCAAGCTGCCAGTTGATGCAGCACCAAAGGCACCAATCCATTGCTTGGCCGAATCTCCAAACCTTAATGCCGTTTTTGCTCAATTTACATATGAAAGAACACCACTAGGAAAATACCTGATTATGCATATACCAGCAGTATACAGTGGAAGGATGACTGCAGGATCTAGGCTGCCTTCGATAGCAGCCCATCCTAACAAAGCTCCCCACCCAGTTGAAGGTCAAGCCAAGATATGCCAGAGGCTATTAAAATTTGCATCGGAAGTAATTCAAGTGATCACTCTCCGTAATCAATACTATGGTTGCAAAACCTTCTACATGTGGATTACATACCTAAAATGTGAACCTCTTCATCAGGGGATAAGAAAACACCCTAGAAGTACCGGAGAAATAACAACAACAGTTTCGCTCTCTTATAGACACATGCAAGCTAGACACTTTGGTTGTGGAAGGAGTTTACAAGCTAAAGTGAGCATAGATCCAGAAAATACACATGGTTACTTAATTACAGACAACGTTGCTATAAATATTACAAAGTCCACCAAATAAAACGGAAGCATTGGTACACAAAAGGAGCACAAAAGTATCCGACCAACTGCAAGAAATTAGTAATAAATAAACATCCCTACATGGCACAACTTGAAAGAATATTTCAAAAATAGAATTACGCCTACAATATGAGATGTTCATTGTTTTTGCCTACAACAACAAAGAAAATAAATAATTCATAACTTGGCTTCAAATAGAAACACCCTGATGAAGAGTCCCTCTGACCCGGCCTCCCCCCTCTCTCGTCCGCGACCGCACCGCCCCCGCGGGCGGCCGGCCGCGCCTTCCCTCCGTCCCCGCGCGCGTCCCCCTCCCTCCTCCTCCTCCCCGCCGCCGTCGCCGGCGCCCGCCTCGGGCCTGGCCCGGGCGGCGTTGGTGGCGGTGGCCCCCCAGCCCTTCCCCATCTAGGGTTTCTCCGGCGCGGGACGGAGCGGCTCCGGGCAGTGTCCTCAGGCGGCGACGGTCCTGCGCGGCGGCGGGGGCGAGCTCCGGGCGGCGGCGGCGCCGTTGGCGGCGGGGCTGCGCGGCGGCGCGGGCTGGCGGCGCCCGCCCGACCCAGATCTGGGCCCTTCGGGCTCCATCTGGGTCGGGGCGGGCTGGCTACAGGCGTGGCGTCGACGTGGCCTCCAGGAGGCGGTGGCGAGCAGCGATGATCGGCGGGGGCTGGCGGCGTCGACGCCAGCTTGCTGCAGCGTGGCCGGCGGGGCTTAGCGGGCCCGTTTCGGGCCTGGCCGGAGCGGGGGTGGCCTGGTATGCCCCGCTGCCATGTCCGGGCGGCTACCGCGATGGTGCCGGAGGCGCGGGCCTCCCGCACGATGGCGGTGGAGGTGGTTCCCTCCCGCTCGGCCTTGATGCTGCTGCTCCCGTCGCTCAGATCTTCTCTCCGCTCTTCTTGGCCTCGTGGTGGTGTTCGCAGCGAGACGGTGTTGGTGGCGGCACAACCGTCGTGGCGCATAGTTGGGCGGTGGTTTGACTGGTCGGCTCCGATTGGCTGGTGGGGTTTGGCGTGCGGGAGAAATCCTTGCCGGTTCGTCCGGCTCCGATGCGGTGACACCGGCGGGTGCCACTATCCCTTCTTGGAGGGCGTCGGGAGTAGCTATCCCCCACCTCCCTCCGCGTACTGGGGAAACCCTAGGACTTGTCCGGGCAGCAGCATCGTCGGCGTCGCATCCCTTCTTGGAGGTGCTGCTTAGTTCGCGGTAGTTCGGAGCCTCGGGCTGTGGTGGTTTGTTTCCGGAGGGCGCAGCGGTCGCGGGTCATCCGCGCTTTGTCGAGCTGCCGTTGTTGGCATTTTTTCTTCTTCTTTTTCTTTGGGCTTGTTGTGCTGCTCGCCCTAGCATTGCGATGTGTACTTTGGTGGTTTGCTTTGGAATACAAAGCGGGGGAAAACCCTTTTTGGTAATAGAAACACCCTCACATGCATCAGACACTTACCATAATTATGATGTCAATTCCTCTGCTTAAAACAAAAAAAAATGTACGAAGCATATTTTTTTAGAAAAGGAGGATGACCCCCGGCCTCTGCATCTGGGAGATGCATACGGCCACTTTATTGATTATTCTCGAAGACCTTACAAAGTATTACAATAATGTGCCTGAATCCACCATCTTGGCAACACATGCCGCTACTCCTATCCAAAATGATGAAGGGGTGCTAGCTGGGCCACTACCCAAACCACTCACCTAAGCCTAAAATCAAAAGCCGGAAGCCGAAACATATTCGGAAGCCCTAGCCGGGCCACATACCAGGCCTGGGGCACAATCCGGTCAGACGCACTCGTGTGTCGTCGCCGCCATCTTCCACAGGTCCGTCTTCAGATCATATTGAGGCTTCTACCTTGTCTGGCCACTCTGCCATCGACGTCACCATGACGCCAGACAGCAACCTCCTCCTGCGCGAGTCCATCTCCGTGCATCGGACGCCGAGCCTCCACAGCGCCATGCCACCGATATCTGCCGCCATCGATGTGTGAGATGAAGCACCGCTCCACCATCCCCCAGCCAGCACTTACTCCAAAACGATGCCCCCAGGAGGGAAAGCGATAAAACGCCATCATCGTCTGATCCGGAAGACCCAGATCTAGGGTTTCCCCCGAAGCATCCCGAGCCTGATGACGCAGACTGCAACGACGATGCCTCGACAAGGGAATGACATCTAAGACGCCGCCATCGTCCGCCATGACAGTAGTCGGCGCGATTTTCATCGGCAGTTGCTCCACCAGACGTGCGCCGCCGACGTCGCTGGTCCCTTCAACCGGAGCAAACTCCAAAACAATGCCCTAAAGAGGGACTACGACGCAAAAGCGCCGCCATCGCTCGATCCCAAGGAGATCTAGGGTTTCCCCTGTAGTTGCCCGCGCTGTCAAGGGCCAGACAAGAGTAGAATCCCGCGGATCTGCCCAGCTGCCGACGAGTCGCACCCACCACCGTGCCGACGGCCGACCAGCGATCAATCCGGCCGCGCCGCCGCGAACCGATCCGGTCACGCCGCCGCCGTCCCTGGCGGCCGCGACGCACCAGATCGCAAGGCCTCCTGCCGCAGGGAATCGACGTCGCCGAGGCGCCGCCGCCACCCGCCGTGGCGACCGGCCCGCCGCCACGCTCCGGCCCGGCGGCGTCGGCCCGCGCCAGCCCCACCCGAGCGAGAGGGCCCGAGTCCCCGCCGCCGCCGGCGATGGCTAGGCTTTGCCTGGCCGCGCCCTTGGGCGGCGGCGAGGGAGGAGGAGGAGGAGTGGGGGAGGTTCGGCGGCGATGGGATCTGGGGCCTCCCGGTCGCCCACGCAGGGGGCGGCTCGGGAGGGAGACGTACGGGTGCACAAAAAACATGTCGAACAATGAGAGTACATTCCTTCCAGATTTTAACATTCTTGACATCTCAAAAATAACTTGTTTAAGTCCCGATGAAAACAAGGTTTTTAATACCATTTTTTTCCTCGAGAAAACACAAAGGACCTTTGCATTTCATCACCAAACAAGACGAAATTAACATGCCAAGACAATTAAAAAAACATCACTGTTCAATAACTGCAAGCAAGTTCATAGAATTCTTCTTTATACATCATTTCATCCAGAGGAGAACTGGCCGAGTTGATCAATCCATCCTTCATGCTCTGGAGAAGAAATTAAGTCGATGACGACTTCATCTTTTTTGTCAAATATCCAAGAACTGGGACTGACATTCCCCTCTGTCACCTACCCGAGCACATTCTTCACCATGGAAGCATATGTGGTGTTAGATCAACCATCAACCTTTTGCTTCTTTATCGGGGTTCTTCGGTAGGCGGGCCACTAACCTCGTCTGCAGGTTTTTCCTAACACCCAAGAATTGTACGGGGGGCATAGGCATATGTACAGAGCTACCTAAGAGAGAACCCTCCACAAGGAAGCTGGAGGATGGTTGTGGATCCGAAGATATGCATGCTTCCATGGTGAAGCATGTGTCTAGGTATATGATAGAGGAAAATGATAGTATGTTTCTACTACATTTGACAAGGGGCGCAAATGTTATTTACTTAACTTCCTTTCGGAAGCGAAAAGTAAGGATAGATCAGCTTGATCAAGGTCTCGGCTGGACGAAATAAAGGATTAAATTACAGACAATTATTTTCTTAAATAGTAAAAAAAAGTATACACTATTTCAGTGCGTTTTCTTGCAATTATTGTAATTAGAGATTTTCTTATTGTCTTACCATTATTTTGTAGTGTTTGGTGATGAAATAAAAAAAATGCAGTCCACGGAAGGGCCCGACCACCTTGGGTCAATTGTACGCAGTCTTTCCCTACATTTCTGTAAGAATCTGTTTTCAGGACTGAACCCATGACTTCATGGTTATAAGGCGGCAGCTTTACCACTGCGCCAAGGCTGCCCTTCTGTTTGGTGATGAAATGCTATAACAAATTTTCTTTTGGCTCAGATTTAGAAGTTATTTTGGACATGTCAAGAATGCTAGAGTGGAATGTCATGTACTATATGTGGACATGTGGTGTGTGTGCGCGCACGCATATATGCTATTTCATAAAAAAAGCTTCCCTAAATATATATTCTTCTATTACGTTCTTTCCATATGGCCATCGCATAAATTAGGTCTAGGTGTAGTTGTGCTTTTCTACTTTTGGCGATGCTGCAATGATCCTCGCTCTATCTTGAACGAGTGTTATATGGTGCTTGCGAGTTGTTGGATAGAAGGTGAGGAAAATACACCAATGCATAGGCACACATGGATAAGTTAGAAAAGGATATTCTATGAGGTGGATATCTTAGGACTGAAACATGTTTTTAAACATTGTAAGATTTCTTTTTCAGAAGTATGATTTTGAGTGTTTCATTACATATGAGATGTGCCATGCATTAACGTCTACTTTGGATTTAAGTAGTTGAAGCACCCTAATGGCCTCCAGGATTTTTTTACCAAGGATTAAACTCTAGCTAATCATAGAAAACTCCACTATAGACAAAAGAGCAAAGTTTTGCAATGTTTTACGTGAACTTCATATGAGTTTCATGTAAAATTATTGCATTAAATACCAAATCAAGTTGCAAATTCGAGAATTTAGTGATGCACTCGACATATCGCCACAAAAGACACCCACTGAATAAAATTGATCATTTTGCTACATCATAGAAACAATCCATACAGAGACGGAACCATTCACATTTAAGCATAATAAAGTCGATAACCAAAGCTTCATTAGCGTACCTTGCCCATCGAAAATTATTCTAACCAACATCCACCTAGTGCACCACATGGATTTTCTCCGACGAAATGCTTCCCAAGGTTGTTCACGAAGTGCATGAGAGTGGAAAATTCAGTATCCTAGAGGTGAGTAATGCTGCCACAGTGCTCTGCAGCCTCATTCCAGTACCCTTCATTGTTCATGATGTCTGGGGGGGGGGGGGGGGTTGAACTGTGGTGGTTGGATGTTTACTATGCTATCATAAGGGTTGATCTCATTCCATGAGAAGCCAACACAAATACTTTTATGCATTAAGATAATCATAGAAATCATGAAGCATTAGGTTAGTGCTATGGAGATTCAGAAATGCGGACTGAAATATAAATTGGGTTCAATAAAAAATTGGCAGTTAGCTATTCTCAAATGCAGTCATTTTTTATGGAACCCAATTTATATTAAAGATATAATTTTTGTATCTCCATAGCATTGAGCAAACGCTTCAGGATTTTTACGATTATATTAGTGCAGACAAGCACTAGTGTCTGCTTCTCATGGAATGAGATCAACCCTTATGACACCATCGTGAATATCAGACCACCTAACTCCACCAATATCCTAAACATCATGAATGATGAAGGGTACTAGAATGAGGGTGCGGAGGACCATGGCGGCATCTCTCACCTCCAGGATACTGAATTTACCACTATATCATGCATTTCATGGACAACCTTGGGAAGCACACCATCAAAGACAATCCTTACAGCGAGCTAAACATGTTGCTAAAGGTGGATGCTGGTCGGAAGAATTTTTGATAGGAAGGGGCCACCGATGAAGATTTGGTTATGGACTTTCTTGTGTTTCAATGTGAATGATTACTATTTTGTCTGGGTTATTTCTACTTTGTAACAAAACTATGAATTTTGTTCAACGGGTGTTTTGTATGGACTTCGACAAGCTGTTTAATGGGGAGAATAAGAGTTCTACCATTGAATTGGACGACACCTTTGATGAGACCAGCATGCGTTTTGTGCGGCGAATCCAAGAGTCTGAGGTCAAGGAGGCTTTAAAAAGGATGAAAGGAGGCAAGGCGATGAGCCCTGATTGTATCCCCATTGAGGTGTGGAAAGGTCTCGGGGACATAGCGATATTATGGCTAACCAAGCTTTTCAACCTCATTTTTCGGGCAAACAAGATGCCAGAAGAATGGAGACGGAGTATATTAGTACCAATCTTCAAGAACAAGGGGGATGTTCAGAGTTGTACTAATTACCGTGGAATTAAGCTGATGAGCCATACAATGAAGCTATGGGAGAGAGTCATTGAGCACTGCTTAAGAAGAATGACAAGCGTGACCAAAAATCAGTTTGGTTTCATGCCTGGGAGGTCGACCATGGAAGCCATTTTCTTGGTACGACAACTTATGGAGAGATATAGAGAGCAAAAGAAGGACTTGAATATGGTGTTCATTGACTTGGAGAAGGCCTATGATAAGGTACCACGGAATGTCATGTGGTGGGCCTTGGAGAAACACAAAGTCCCAGCAAAGTACATTACCCTCATGAAGGACATGTACGATAATGTTGTGACAAGTGTTCGAACAAGTGATGTCGACACTGATGACTTCCCGATTAAGATAGGACTGCATCAAGGGTCAGCTTTGAGCCCTTATCTTTTTGCATTGGTGATGGATGAGGTCACAAGGGATATACAAGGAGATATCCCACGGTGTATGCTCTTTGCGAATGATGTGGTGCTAGTTGACGATAGCCGAACAAGGGTAAATAGGAAGTTAGAGTTATGGAGACAAACCTTGGAATCGAAAGGGTTTTGGCTTAGTAGAACTAAAACCGAGTACATGATGTGCGCACATGTACTACTAGGTGTGAGGAGGAGGAGGTTAGCCTTGATGGCCAGGTGGTTCCCCAGAAGGACACCTTTCGTTATTTGGGGTCAATGTTGCAGGGGGATGTGGGTATTGATGAAGATGTGAACCATCGAATCAAAGCCGGATGGATGAAGTGGCGCCAAGCTTCTGGCATTCTCTGTGACAAGAGAGTGCCACAAAAGCTAAAAGGCAAGTTCTACAGGACGGCGGTTCAACCCGCAATGTTGTATGGCGCTGAGTGTTGGCCGACTAAAAGGCGAGATGTTCAACAGTTAGGTGTGGCGGAGATGCGTATGTTGAGATGGATGTGTGGCCACACGAGGAAGGATCGAGTCCGGAATGATGATATACGAGATAGAGTTGGGGTAGCACCAATTGAAGAGAAGCTCTTCCAACATCGTCTGAGATGGTTTGGGCATATTCAGCGCAGGCCTCCAGAAGCTCCAGTGCATAGCGGACGGCTAAAGCGTGCGGAGAATGTCAAGAGAGGGCGGGGTAGACCGAATTTGACATGGGAGGAGTCCGTTAAGAGAGACCTGAAGGATTGGAGTATCACCAACGAGCTAGCTATGGACAGGGGTGCGTGGAAGCTTGCTATCCATGTGCTAGAGCCATGAGTTGGTTGCGAGATCTTATGGGTTTCACCTCTAGCCTACCCCAACTTGTTTGGGACTAAAGGCTTTGTTGTTGTTGTTGTTGTTGTTGAACCTTTGGTCTTTTATCGGACAATGGAACTTTCATATGATCTATGTAGAGTCTTAATCATCATCATAAATTTCCCTGGTAGGCCATTTGGGTGTCGACAGATTGACATCTCAACTATGCTTGTATGGGAAAGGGCTAGGCAATCCACACATACACTTCAACACCCCCTCTCACTTGTGACATGGAAGTCAACACGCGAATAGACATAGAGCTATGGGTCAAGAGGCCTATACGTGTAGACAAATGGGCAACAACAATTTTTGGATAAACTCCGAAAGCCAGGACTCGAACTCAAGATCTTAGTCTCTAAAACCATGGCAAGCTTCATGCACTAGCCAACACAACCAAAAGTCTGAAGTGATGAAAAGGGCTACCCAATCCACATGTACACTTCAACGGTGTCTACTCTCCATTAAATGACATATTGGTTTGTGTTCACATAATTGTGCCTTGTATTCTCACTCCATCATGAACTATATATTTTCCCATTTTGACTCTCCTCAAAACAACATAACCTACACTTGTGCAGTCTTCTATCCTTCTGGTGCTTTGGTTATGTGCAACAAAAATGATTTCATGGAAAGAAGCAATCGTGTGCTTCACGAGCTGCAAGAGATTGGATCTGATTGCTTCATCTATGTCATCGATATAATACATCAATAGGTGGGTGCCTTGAAGTGTTTTTACTTAGATTGTGTTAAATTGATCGACCGTGAGTGCCTTGAACATAGCATTTGCTTTGTTGCTTTTTATAATGATAACTTTGGATCTAAGATGTGACATGCATTAATGTCTACTTTGGATTTAAGCAGCCGAGACACCCTAATGGACTACCAGGAAAATTTTCCCAAGGATTAAAACTCTAGCTAATCATAGAAAGTTTCACTATCAAACAATAGAAAAGTTTGGAAATGTTTTATGTGTATTTCCTATGAATTTGATGTAAAATTATTACATTGGATACTAACTCAAGTTACAAATTCGAGAATTTAATGACACACTTGAGACATCAACCACAGAAGACACCCGCTAAATAAAATTCATCATTTTGGTACACCATAGAAATAATCCAAACAGAAACACAACCATTCGCATTCAAGCTTAAGAAATTCGATAACCAAAGCTTTATTGGTGTTCCTTGCACATCGACCAGTCTTATGTCCAACATCCACCTTCAACAACATGTTGTGTGCGCCGCATGTATTGTCTTTGATGATGTGCTGCCCAAGGTTGTTCACGAAGTGCATGCGAGTGGCAAATTCAGTATCCTTGAGGTGAGCGATGTTGTCACAGTGCTCTGCAGCCTCATTCCAGTACCCATCATTGTTCATGGTTAGGAGGGTGGTGAAGTCTGGTGGTTGGAAGTTTACTATGTTGTCATAAGGGTTGATCTCATTCCATGCGAAGCTGACACCAATTCTTATCTTCATTAAGTAACCATACAAATCCCGAAACATTAGGTCGGTATGGAGATTCAGAAATGCGATCTTAAATATAAATTGGATTCATAAAAAACTGTCAGTTGGCTATTCTCAATTACATTTGAATGCACTTGTTTCCTCTACATTGTTTACTTCAAGAAACGGTTGTAGTCGAATGCATTTGAGAATATCCAATTAATAATTTTTTATTAAAACCAATTTATATTTGATACATTATCAATCTCCATAGCAATGAGCTATTGCTTTGAGATTTTTACGATTATTGTAATACAGACAAGCACTGGTGTTTGCTTCTCATGGAATGAGATCAACCCTTATGACACCATGTGAACATCCAACCACCTAACCTCACCACCTCCTAACCATCATGAGTGGTGAAGGGTACTAGAATGAGGGTGCGGAGCACCACAGCGGCATCTCTCACCTCCAGGATACTAAATTTATCACTATATCCTGCATTTCATGGACAACTTTGGGAAGCATGCTATCAAAGACAATCCCTACTGCGTGCTAAACATGTTGCTGAAGGTGGATGCTGGTCAGAAGAATTGTGGATAGGAAGGAGCCACCGTTGAAGATTTGATTATGGACTTTCTTGTGCTTCAATGTAAATGATTGTGTTTTTGTATGGGTTCTTTCTATTTATACCAAAACTATGAATTTCATTTAGTGGGCGTGCTTTACGGCATATGTCTCAAGTGCATCAGTAAATTATCAAATTGCAACTTGGGTTATTTTAATTAAATAATTTACACGAACTTCATAGGAAGTTGGCGTACAACACTACAAACCATTACTCTTTTATCAGACAATGGAAGTTTCATATGATTTATTCAGAGTCTTAATCATCGTCAAATTTCCCAAGACGGCATTTAGGGTGCCAATAGATTAACACGTCAACAATGTTTGTGCCTGATAAGCTTCATGCACTAGCGCTAACGCAACCAAAATTCTGAACTGATTGAAAGGGCTAGGCAATCCACATATACACTTCAACACCCACTCTCATGCGTGACATGGGAAGTAAACACGTGAATATAATCAGAGGTAAGGCTCAGGAGGATTGGGAAACAACATTTTTTGGATAAATTGCGAAAGCTAGGACTTGAACTCAAGTCCTTAGGCTTGATACCATGACAACTTTCATGCACTAGCCAACACAACCCAAAGATTGAGCTGATAGAAAGGGTTAGGCAATCCACATATACACTCCAATAGTGTTATCAAAACAACAAAATCTACATATGTTCATTCTTCCTTCCTTCCGGTGCTTTGGTTATGTGACAACTACCACCAATTTCATGGAAAGAAGCAATCGCATGCTTCATGATCTGCAAGAGATTAGAGCCGATTGCTTCATCTATGTCATTGATATAGTACATCTATATGTGGGTGCCTTGAAGTGTTTTGAGTTAGATTGTGTTAAATTTATCGCCCTTGAGTTAATAAAACAAACATATTACTTGATTTGTTGCCTTTGATAATTCTAACTTTGGACTTAATATGTGCGATGCATTAAGGTCAGCTTTGGATTTAAGCAACTGAAACACCCCAAAATGGCCTGCCAAGAAACTTTTCTTGAGTACTAAAACTCTAACCAATCATAGAAAGTTCCACTTTAAAAAAGAGCAAAGTTTTGCAATGTTTTATGTGAAAGTCTTATATATTTAATGTAAAATTATTGCATTAAATACAAACTTAAGTTTGAAATTCGAGAATTTAATGATTCACTTGAGAAATCAACAGAACACACCCACTAAGGAAAAATCATCATTTCGGTACACCACAGAAATAATCCATACAGAAACACAACCATTCACATTCAGGCTCAAGAAAATCGATAACTAAAGTTTCATTGGTGTCCCTTGCCTGTTGACCATTCTTTAGACCAGCATCCACCTTCATCAACATGTTGAGTGTGCCGCAATGATTGTCTTCGACGACATGCTTCCCAAGGTATTCATCAAGTGCATGAGGGTGGAAAATTTAGTATCCTGGAATGCTGCCACGGTGCTTTGCAGCTTCATTCCAGTACCCTTCATTGTTCATAATGGTTAGGAGGGTGGTGAAGTCGGGTGGTTGGCTGTTTACTATGTTGCCATAAGGTTTCATCTCATTCCATGAGAAACTGACACCATTGCTTTTGTGCATTAAGATAATCATAGAAATCCCAAAGCATTATGTCAGTGCTATGGAGATCTAGAAATGCGGACTAAACTATCAATTGGGTTCAATAAAAATTGTTAGTTGGCTGAAATGCACTTGAATCTAGTTGTTTCCTCTACATTGTTTACTTCAAGAAACAACTGCAGTTGAATGCATTTGAGAATAGCCAATTAACAGTTTTTTATTGAACCCAATTTATATTATGCATCATTTTTTAATCTCCATAGCAATGAGCTAATGCTTCAGGATTTTTACTATTATCTTAATGCAGACAAGCACTGGCGTCTGCTTGTCATGGAATGAGACCAACCCTTATGACACCATTGTGAACATCCAACCACCTAACTTCACAAACCTCCTAACCATCATGAATGGTGAAGGGTACTAGAATGAGGGTGCTGAGCACCATGGCGGCATCTCTCACCTCCAGGATACTGAATTTGCCACTATCCTACACTACATGGACAACCTTCAGAAGCACGCCATCAAAGATGACCCATACAGTGCGCTAAACATGTTGTGAAGGTGGATACTAATTAGAAGAATTGTCAATAGGAAGGGGCCACCGATGAAGATTTGGTTATGGACTTTCTTGTGCTTCAATGTGAATTATTGCATTTTAATCTTGGTAATTTCTATTTTGTACCAAAACTATGAATTTTATTCAGTGGGTGTGCTTTATGGCTTATGTCTCAAGTGCATTAGTAAACTATTAAATTGCAACTTGGGTTATTTTTAATGCAATAACTTTACACGAATTTTATAGGAAATTGGCATACAACATTACAAACCATTGCTCTTTTATCAAATAGCGGAAGTTTCATATGATTTATGTAGAGTCTTAATCATCATCAAATTTCCCTTGTAGGCCATTAGGGTGTCAAAAGATTGACACCTCCACAATGTTTGTGTCTAACAAGCTTCATGCATTAGCCAACACAGACAAAATGCCAAACTAGTGGAATGGCTAGGAAATCTGCATATACACTTCAACGCCCCCTCTCACGTGTGATGCAAAAAGTCAACGTGTGAATAGACTCAGGGGTATGGCTCAAGAGGACAATACATGGACAAATAGGGGGCAACGAGCTAACGCGTATAATGCGAAAGCTAGAACATGAACTCAAGACCTTAGGCTATGATATTATGACAAGCTTCATGCATGAGCCAATGCAACTAAAAGTCCAAACTGGTGGAAAGGGCTACCCAATACACACATATACACTTCAAAAGTGTCCTCTCTCCAATAAATGAAATATTGGTTTGTGTTCCCATAATTGCACTGTAACGCCCACGATGCGGCTATATCTCTCACGTGTCGAGGCACGACTTAGAGGCATAACTGCATTGTAGGTATTGTCGCAAGAAGGGTCATCTTCACACAATCCCATGTAATGAACAAGAATGGGATAAAGAGAGTTGGCTTACAATCGCCACTTCACACAATGCATAAATTAATTCATACATCATCCAAAATCCACACATAGACCGACTACGGTCAAATCCAAATGAAAAGGAGATAACCCCAAATGCTAGATCCCCGATCGTCCCAACTGGGCTCCACTACTGATCATCCGGAAAAGAAACATAGTAACGACCACGTTCCTCGTCGAACTCCCACTTGAGCTCGGTTGCGTCATCTGTACTGGTATCGTCGGCACCTGCAACTGTTTTGGTAGAATCTGTGAGTCACGAGGACTCAGCAATCTCACACCCGCGAGATCAAGACTATTTAAGCTTATAGGAAAGGATGGGGTAATGAGGTGGAGCTGCAGCAAGCACTAAGCATATGGTGGCTAACATACGCAAATGAGAGCGAGAAGAGAAGCAACGCAACGGTCGCGAAGCTAGAGGTGATCAAGAAGTGATCCTGAAACTGCTTACGTTCATACATAACCCAAACCGTGTTCACTTCCTGAACTCCGCCGAAAAGAGACCATCACGACTACACACACGGTTGATGTATTTTAATTAAATCAAGTGTCAAGTTCTCTACAACCGGACATTAACAAATTCCCATCTGCCTCATAACCGCGGGCATGGCTTTCGAAAGATAATACCCTGCAGGGGTGTCCCAACTTAGCCCATTATAAGCTCTCACGGCCAACGAAGGATAAACCTTCTCCCGGGAAGACCCGATCAGTCTCGGAATCCCGGTTTACAAGACATTTCGACAATGGTAAAACAAGACCAGCAAAGCCGCCCGATGTGCCGACAAATCCCGATAGGAGCTGCACATATCTCGTTCTCAGGGCACACCGGATGAATACTACGTACAACTAAAACCAGCCCTCGAGCTTCCCCGAGGTGGCGCTGCAAGTGGCTCTAGTTTGGACCAGCACTCAGAGGAGCACTGGCCCGGGGGTTTAAAATAAAGATGACCCTCGGGCTCGCGAAAACCCAAGGGAAAAAGGCTTAGGTAGGCAAATGTAAAACCAAGGTTGGGCCTTGCTGGAGGAGTTTTTACTCAAAGCGAACTGTCAAGGGGGTCCCATAAATCACCCAACCGCGTAAGGAACGCAAAATCAAGGAACATAACACCGGTATGACGGAAACTAGGGCGGCAAGAGTGGAACAAAACACCAGGCATAAGGCCGAGCCTTCCACCCTTTACCAAATATATAGATGCATTAATTAAATAAGAGATATTGTGATATGCCAAAAATATATTCATGTTCCAACATGGAACCAACTTCAACTTCACCTGCAACTAGCAACGCTATAAGAAGGGCTGAGCAAAAGCGGTAACTTAGCCAAACAACGGTTTGCTAGGAAAGGATGGTTAGAGGCTTGACATGGTAATATGGGAGGCATAATATAGCAAGTGGTAGGTAGCGCAGCATAGCAATAGAGCGAACAACTAGCAAAGCAAAGATAGAAGTGATTTCGAGGGTATGGTCATCTTGCCTGCAAGGTTCTCAGAGTTGTCGAAAGCTTGATCCTCGTAAGCGTACTCAACAGGTTCCTCGTTCACGAACTCGTCTCCCGGCTCTACCCACAGCAAGAACACAAGCAATGGAACCATAATCAATCACGGGAAATGCACAAGCAACATGATGCAATACATGCATGATATGCGAGATGTGATATGCGATGCATATGCGTGCTCCGGAAGAAAAATGATGAACAAGGCATCAACTTGGCAAACCAAGTATGCCACTGGAAATATGAGATGATTTCGGTCAAAATCGATATAAAGATCACCGGAAACGGATGCACGGTTTGCAAATGGCAAGCAAAACAAGGATGACACAATTATGCGATTAACAGCATGATAGTATCTAGAATACATCAAGTAACTATTCTACAGAACCCCAACATAGCAACAAAGCATATGACAGTGATCTACAAGAGATTCTTGACAAAAGATGAACACTGAGCTACAGCTAGATCACACAATAACAGGTTCAAACAAGCATGACAAAACTGCAAAAGATATCAGCTTCACAGACTTGGTGTAAATACTGAACATGGTTTAAACAGCATCAGGTAGTAATGTTCAGAGCAAGCAAAACACATGCTACAGGAACTTATCATAGTAAAACAAGGCATGGAATGAATCTACTAAATGCATAGAACATAAGTCCCTTACTGATCATGAGCTAACAAGGCACAGAAGATATGACAGCACCCATGTAAACATAGCAAGTTTCGTTAACAGGTTTCAGACTTAGCAGAAAACAGAGCATGACATTAACAGAATTATGAAGGCAACTTTGTGAGCTCGAATCACTCATCACAAGGAAATGCATGACAAAACAATCATACCAGCAGCAAGAAGACATGTTCATGAAGCTATCCATGGCAACAGCAAGTTCATAGCATGTATGGATCACTAGCAACATCCATGGCAAAATTGAATATCATGTTAACATTCTGCCAGGAATATTTTATAGCAAACGTAGAGCAAGATTGAGACATGCTAGGGCACTCCATAATTGCAAACAGGGGCATGGATGGATAGAGCACAACTATATGTTCAAAACATCCTTACTGAACATAATCAAAAGAAGCATGAATCTCACTGTAGACACATGGATACATGGCATCAAAATAACAGCAGTAAAAGACTTGCAAAATCCTAAGTCCCTGAAAACAGAAACATCACGAAGCCTAGTTTGCATGCTTGTGCTAGTCACCACATAGATCACAAAAATACATGGCATATACCTATGTAAATATGGCATGGCATAGATCAAAACACATGTAGAGCTCATGCTCATAAGATGCACACATCAAATGCAGCAAAAATGACAAAATATCAAGTTTCTGATAAGTAACAGCAGTAAACATCATATAGCACTCTTGCATCAGAGATTTGAGCACCTAGATGAACTCAAACGAGCATGGCACAATGTAACAAAATGAAGAGCATCTCGTGATGAACATTCCAATATATCATGCACATGAAACGGAGCAGTATGCAAGGAGATATGATGCGATGAACAGAGCCACATAATATTACAGATCCGGGGACTTGGAGGAATTTCACCTCGCGGATCTGGGGTTGACTTTGGCACGGATGCCGAGGCGGGGCCGGAGCTCGCTGGAGTTGGAGGGAGATGGCCGGAGGAGGCGCGGCGAGGTGGCTAGAGCTCGGGCGGCGCCGGATCCGGGACGACGCGGTCCCTGGAGGCGACAGCGCCCACGTGCGATGGCGGGGGCGCGCTGGAGGGCGCGGGGCGGCACGGCGCAGTCGCGCGGCGGCGGCCGGCGGCGCGGGAGGCGGATGGACGGTGGCGGGGCGCGGAGGACCGGTCGGCGGCGCGGGAGGCGGGGCGCGGGCGGCGGAGACGCGGGCCGCGGGGGCTGGCCTCGGGCCCGGCGGGGGAGGCGGCGGCGCGCCACGTGGCGGCCTCCGGTTGGTGCGGGCGCGGCGGCGGACGCGTCCGGCCCGATCCGGACGTGTCCGGCGGCGGAGAGGGGTGTGGCTAGGGTTTCGGGACCCGGGATTTCAGAGGAGTGCACATATTTATAACTAGAGGGAGCTAGGAGACTCCAAATGGGGTGTAGTTTTCGCCCACACGATCGTGATCCGACGACGGAGAGCATGGAGGGGGTTTAGATGGGTTATTGGGCTGTTTTGGAGGGGTGTTGGCTGCAACACACAAGAGGACTTTGCGGTTACCCGGTTAACCGTTGGAGCATCAAACAACCTTCAAATGGAACGAAACTTGACAGGTGGCCTATCGGTGGTGTACCAAGGCCACTTGGCAAACCTCGGTCCATTCCGAGAACGTTTAACACCCACTCACGAAAAGAGACAAGAGGGGTGCACCGGTGCATGTGGGAGTGTCGGATTGCAAAACGGACAACGGGGAAAATGCTCGGATGCATGAGACGAACACGTATGCAAATGAGATGCACATGATGACATGATATGAAATGCATGACATGAACAAAATGCAAAACGAGAGACAAAACCCGACCACGAAGGGAATATCATAACACATAGCCGAAAATGGCAAGAGTTGGAGTTACAAATATGGAAAGTCACATCCGGGGCGTTACATGCACCTTGTGTTCTCACTCCATGATGCACTATATATATATATGTTTGTCCATTTTGACTCTCCTCAAAACAACCTAACCTACACCTGTGCATTCTTCCGTCATTCTGGTGCTTTGGTTGTGTGACAACTACCACTGATTTCATGGAAAGAAGCAATCGCGTGCTTCACGAGCTGCAAGAAATTGAAGCCAATTGCTTCATCTATGTCAATGATATAGTACATCTATACATGGATGCCTCAAAGTTTTTTAGCTTGATTGTGTTAAATTGATTGCCCTTGAGTTAATAAAATGAGCATATTATTTGATTTGTTGTTTTTGATAATGATAACTTTTCTTTTATCACACACTAATGTTTATGACCTTTTTTGGTATAAAATGATTTACTTTAGTTGTCACAAATAAAATCTCAATTGCCAGAATTACCATAAATAGCCATGTGACTACTTATTTGACGCTTGTTTTGTGCAACTTGAAAATATATATTTCCTCTAAGGCTGATAGGAAACATAGATGACCTTGCCACCCTCCTGTAAATTGAACTTTCAGCTTCAAATGTCATTGTATTGTTTTGCTTTGTTTGGTACTTCATCAATCAAGTATTAGACAAAGTTTGTACTCCCTCTATCCTGGTTTATATGTCTCGTGTGCATTTAAATAAAACACCATTAATTTGGCAAGAAGGAGTTATATGCTATACCATTTTAAACTTCTCTTTAGAGTGAATCTAATGAAATAATCTTTATCGAACTAATACTACCAGTTGGCCACATTCCAAACAGGATGCCAAGGATCTGTGTTATCCTTGTAGAATCATCTCTTTGAATGAAAGGGGTTTCCCCAACCCCATTTTTATTGAAAATGAGGCCAGAATCAAAATAGTATACAACGCTCGGGAGAAAGAGGAAAGTAGCTTCACCGGAATTTAAGAAAACCTTACAGGATTTCTTACAAGCCACAAGGAAAGGGAAATTGGAGACATCAGGATACATAATTTGCAAACTAAATCACCAAATGCATCCTCAGACCAGTTGGTTATGGCACATAGGAAGATATGTCACTATTCGTCAGTTCCCACCACAGGTAGGATCCTTCCCATGAGATTCTAAGGAGCTCGCCCCTTCAACGATCCAACATGGCAGTTGTGTACTATCGCACATGATCTCCCAATCATGAAGCCACATGCTCATTCTTCCTACAAATACCTGCCATCTGACTACACGTTTCCATGAAAAGATATCTCAATACGTAAGGTCCAAATACTCCACAAGGAAGCAACACCAAATATATTGCAAACATCATTTGTTTTCCAGGGAGAATAGACATTTGAAATATCACCCATTCACTAAGGCCTATCACACTCAAAACTCTCATAAATTCAAGACCAGAAGATCATGCAAATCGAAAATGAGGTGTTGTGTAGTTTCATGTCCCCCACAAAACAAACACCTCAAATCATAAACTGGTCGATATTTTAGGAGGTTATATCCACCAAGGACTTGGTAGTTCTTGTCACCACCAAGAGGCTAAGAAGGAAAAATTAAAGGCTCTCTAGGTACCCCCATCCCACCAAAATCCTTACGACGAGAGATAAGTCCCAAAATAGCTACGTGGTATTTGTGTGAAACTCCAAATTTACCCCAAAGAACTAAGACATCTCAAAAGTAATAAACATTTGTCACTCATTAGGGAACTTAATAATTTACATTAAATGAATTAGAATGGTGGCAATACTAATTATGAGAAGCACAAGCTTCCCACCATAGTTGAGGGTTTTATATTTCACAGAAGGAATATTTGTAATGACCTTGTGTGCAATAGGTTGGAGATCTTCCCTCCTAAGTTTGGTAAAATGTAGGGGGCCCCAAAATACTTAAGAGGAAACGAAATGATCTTGCAGTAGAAAATCCGAGCAAAGATCTTAGAATGTTCTTCATCCACATTAATAGTAACTAGCTCACTTTTGTGAAAGTTGATTTTCATGCTCGACAACATATCAATGGAGGGACCAAGGAATAGGATGGTTCCGTCAACGTACCAGAGTCTGATGACACGATCAAGATATGATCACACAACCAATGGCTTTGGCAAGTATTTTGAAAATACGTCATCTACTAGTTTGGATGAAATGGGGGAGAGAGGATCCTCCTGCTTAAGGCCTTTTCCACCCATAAAGCATTGTCCATTCCCCTCATTTAATCTCACACAAAGGAAACTTCGAGCAATAGTGTTGTATATCCAACTAATCCGTTTACTTGCAAAGCCTCTGGTGGTTAGCATATTCACAAGGAAGTTCCCAGCGGCATTAACATAGGCTTTCTCATAATCTAGTTTTAAAATTATATATACCTTCGGATCCAGGTCTATGAAACTCATGAATCAGTTCATGCGCACTAACAACACTTTCTAAAAATGAATATTCCCGTAAAAAAGCATTCTGATCAGGGAAGATAAGCTTACTTCCGCAGGGGTAACACTAGTTGTCATAGCTTCGGTAAAAATCTTAACAGAGCAATTGATCAAACTAATGGGCTTGAGGATTCTTAGCATTGATCTCTTTGGGAATCAAGGTGATGAGAGCACAAATAAGTCTATACATATCAAATGTACAATTTTCATAACTTCTAACAAGAGCCATGAAATCATTCTCAATCAAATACTAAAAGGTTTGATAGAAACTTAAAGTTAGGTCGTAAGAGCTAGGAGCCACATGTGCATATATGCCATGATAGCTTTCTTGATTACTTTCTCAAAGAAGGTTTTTTTTCAAAGCTTCATTTTATTCCTTGGTGACAAGCTCATCATGTGACTAGAAAGGGCTACCCAAATGAAATTTGGTGTTAGTGGCCACTGCCATAATCTCCTCAATCTAATAAACACGTCTATCCTCATCTTCCAAAATAGCGAGGTTTGTTTTTATAGTAGACAAGGAAACCATCATAAATGATTTGCCTCTTTGTCTCTCAGAACCCAATAAAATCAGGTTTGTTTTTAGGTATGACATCACAACTTTACTGATTTTTACCAGTTTGACCTAATTTACGAATGACCCAAAAAAAGATCTATAAAAAAGACCTTATTCATAATGTACATATCAACTTTGTTCTTGATGTTCTACCTATCTTGGTTCCTCATGTTAGTCCTCTACACCAAGACATTACCCTACTTGATTTAATTAACAACACCATGGTCTTGAGATTTAACCATTGTTACATGAGTTTGACTATCAATAGCAGCGCTTAACAAAGGTTTTGATAGATCTCAGGTTAAGACCATCAATAACCTAGCAGCCATTATGCCATATCCTATTTAGACTTGCCATCAATATTATCATCATCAGAATTAGTCTACTTCAACAAGGCCTTGATATTCTCCTCGAGGAACTCAACAATAAATTCATCACCAATTTCCTTCAGCAGGATCCCATGATAGTGGGACTTGGCTACAATAAGCGCCATCTGGGAACCTTCTCGAGTAGCCAACCATTACAACTTCTTCACCTCATCACCTTCTTGGGCCCATGGTACATGAGGCTTATGATCGTGTCCACACAATCAGGCGTTGGGCCCCACTCCTAGAGAGCACCGCACACTACATGGTTCGCGTCCTTCAGCTCTTTTACCAGCCCGAGCACCTGCTGGAGGCGATAAACAAAATCTCTATGAATTTCACTTAGGCCCCCCCTAGAGGGGAGCATAAGGCATCTCAACAATCACATTCAAGACCTTTATTACGTAGTTGGCCTCAGCAAAGTACAATCACATACCATCAACACCATTGTTTTAAATAGCGGGCTATGATAAATAGCGGTAGTCCTCCAAATCAGCTATATAGCCAGCTATATCGTAACTTTATTGGAAAATTGCACGTGAAGCCTATAGTCGATCATTTAGCGCCCCCTGCTCAGACCGCTATAGTGGGGCGATAGCTAGCTATTTAAAACTTTGATCAACACCCACTCAGCAACTCGTGGCTAAGCATGACATGAGTAAAGGGCTTACCCTTGGCAATCTCTTGCACTTTGTTTAGTCCACTCGCGATCTCAACCTTCTCTTCCTCAAGGATCCTTTTGCGCATCCTCTTGACTTGAACTCTTTCTCGAGCTGGCCGCATGGGACCTATGCCTCCTCAAGCAGCAAGGCCCGTGTCTTTGTCGCCTTAAGCTCAACATGGAGTTAGTCGGTGGTGGCCCTATCCTACTCCAACTACAGGTTCCAAGCCTTCACCGCCTCAAGCTCCAATCTTAGTTGGGAGGTGACCTTGGCCTCCACCCTGAGCTTTGAGGTCTCGTATTCAAAAGCCTCTTCCAACGTCTTGGCTAGCTTCTACAGGAATGATGAGAATAATTGTTCAAGATCCTCCACTTGGCTCCATGAGCCGAGCGCATGCTTCGGGAACACACCCACTGGGCCATCTTCTGTGGCCGAAGTGTGAAATCTACAAGCTGAGAGAGCATACCTCCGTGACAGGCTAGAACGTGCTCTTCACCAAGTCGGTGCACTCCTTCACGGTCTCCAACATGACTGGTAGTCAGGCGATGGAGTTCCAATTGCTTAGACTCCTCGCTAGTCGCCGCCCGCATGACTCGGCTCCTATCATATTGATTCATTTTGAGATCCTGAAATGAACCCCTAGGGGAGATGATGGGATAATCCAGCAAGCTACCGCCAGTATCTTATGTCCACTCTACTACAATGGAGGGGGATGCTCCGAACACTTCAGTTTGATGAGCGAGCAATGGTGTCCCACACGTGCACTTCCATCTTGTGGTATGGTGGTAGAGACGACGGTGCTTCTTCCTGTTGGACATTAGACGGATGAGAGCCCCACCAACTGGCTGAGCGGTGGAGGTGGCTATAGTTCATCCCATTAAACCTTGGTTGGCGAGGTACCTTACCTCTCCATCTAATTGACTGGAGGCATGAGGTCCAGCCCCTTTGCACTGGTGCCCTGATCAGAGTTAAGGACACTCTCCTAGCCCTTTAAACTCAACAAACTATTGTTTGGCTGAGTGGTAAATGACAGAGAAGGAACACAAGTGGCTCGGGGATGACAATGGCACAACAGCTAACTCTGGCATGCCAACATCTTGACTGGACCCTTCGTCACTCAGTGTGTCCTTCCGAGTCCCCCTCTTTGCTGGATTACGAAAATCACAACAAGAGCAGTATCTTTCCGCGTTGCCAATGGATGACAGAGTATGAGACAAGGGTGTCTACTTGGCAACTTACCTAGTAGACCGTGCCACCTTGGAGGCAGCCTTCATCGCTGGTGATGTTGAGGATTTACCCTTCACCAATGGCGGATCCACCTTCACGTTGCGCGCTTGCACCATTTAAGAACCTTAGTTGGTTCCCTTGTTTTTGGGCAGGGGAGCCTAGAGATGAAGGTCTCAAGTAACTACGAAACCAGAAGGTGTGGGCAAGTGAAGATTTCCACTCGATGACTACCTAAATCGCTGATATCCATATCAAAAGATGAACAATAACTGACTTGGAGGGTTGCTTGCATGGAAAGGCCCTGATGGGGTGCATTGGTAATGATGGTGTCAACTTTCAACAATCTCCTGACTCGGAGTATCAATGCATCCTTCGAGGATCGGGCTTCTACCTCCCGAGTCATATCATCAAGCTTGGTGAGCACAAACATCAGGTGGATCCTTTGCTTAACGGTCTATATCCGCAGACCAATCAAGGTTGAGATCATCCCAACCCCAGTGTCTTCTGACTAAAGCACATGTGAGAGGCGCCCTTGAACGACTTGAAATTCAGCCTCTTCCAAATCCCTCAGAAGTTCATTCCATCTCACTCTCCACACGAGAGGGAGGGTGGTTAATTGGAGCAGTAAAACAACTATGTGTGCCATCCCTTGTCGAAGGTTCAAGATGGGTGTGTGGACGATAACCTCATCTGTGTCGAGGGTGGGGAAAGCTACCCCAGAGTAGCTCGCCACTGGAGCATGCCCTTGGGGAGAAGAGCTCCTGTTGCCTCCTCTGTCACCATGGATTTCATCCATGCCACCATCGCCACTACTTGAAGCTCCTCCTCGTTGTCCTAGACTATGGCGCCACAAACTTCTCCTCAAGCACTCCCTCTTCATCTAGGAAGGATTGAAATTGATAATGGCGGCCCAAATCCAGGGCCGCGGGATTAAGATATGGGTGTAATCAATGGAACATTCGTGTCAGGAGTGGGGAAAGCCACCCTGGAGTAGCTCACCATTGGAGCATGCCCTTGGGATAATCCCTCGTGTCGCCTCCTCTGTCATAGTGGATTTCATCCATGCCACCATTGCCACTGCTTGAAGCTCCTCCCGGGCCTAGACTATGGCGCCACAAACTTCTCATCAAGCACTCCATCTCCATCGAGGAAGGAATGAATTAGATTGTGGCGGCCCAGATCTAGGGTCACGTGATTAAGATTTCGATGCATGGAAGGAACATGTGAGTGGGGCTCTATGGGGCAGGGTGGGCACCAAAAGAAAGAACACTCAGCGTGCGTATGATGGTGGCACGAGCTTCTTGCCTAGAGCACATGTCAAGTGGAAAGCGAGGAGTCAGGGAGGCGCGAGGAAGAAGAAGCAAAATTGACAACGGGCTAAACTAGTTTTTAGTTTTTTCCCCGCCCCTCTACTTTTATAGAGGGTGAAACCGAGACAGCGAGCCACTTCGCCACTCACCATGAAAACGTGGAAAAGTTGCACGTGGTCCCATGTCACGCCGCATCACATTCCTGAGGGCTGAGGCCCTTTCGAACTGAAACTGAACAGGTAATGTGGCCCCTCCACTATAGATCCCATTGTGATTTTAATGTCACGTCATTCCACCTTAATGTTCGACCAATTGAAGACATGGAGATCGTTCAATGACTGCTTCCTCACAACAGTTTGCGCGAAGACTGCCTGGACCACATGACCTTTCATGCCCTTGTGCTTGTTTGACTTGGGGTTTCAGTGGCTGACCTTCAATGGGTCCCACACTCGCGAGGGCGCACCCAAATCAATGCAAATACAATATGCCTCCAATAGACAACCATTCAAGAATCGGGCACCCGAGACTCAAGTACTGCCGATTGAGGGTTTCGATGGTTGACCTCAAGGGGTCTAGGACCACTCGAATACATGCAGGTGAAGGGAAGCATGACATCATGTGTTCTGGTTCTGACATGAATCCTGAGGATATTACCCTTGAGGGACACCAGCTTCACCCGACCCACTCGGAAACCAGGTACCACTTGATAATTTTGTTGGGATTTTGGTATGCCCCATTTTAGGTCACTATCTAGATTCCATCCACTGGAAATGACTAGATACCACCAAGACTTGCCCTATAGAGTGGATACAACTCGACTCTTTACCTTTTTTCTACATGAGTTCTACTAGTCCATCACAATCCCCCTCCAAGCAACAAGACGACACACTCAGGCGAGTATTGCTTGAGAAACTTTCCCAAGAGAGAAGGCTGAAGCCCTCGTCTCAGGCAGAGCTGCTGCGAGGACAAGGAACAATCAGTCTCTAAAGGCGTTGGGAGCTATTGATGATGGCATACCACCCATGTATAGTCAAGAAGGACAAAAGTCGACCCGGTAGCGTCAAGTGGGCCGGAACGATGACTTAGAGCCCACTTTCTTTACAGGGAGTAGGGCACATAATTCTCTTGGAGTACAAGCAAACCAGAAGGCGCGCCTGACGAACAAGTGTTCGGTTTGACCCGGATGGGTGCACCCATTTGTAAACTGGCTAGAGCCATGTATGGCGAGCTAGGGGGCTCTCGATCAAGGATCGATAAATCTCCACTCTTTCTAACAATTCATCTAGAATCATCTAACTTAGTGATATTTAGGGATCCTCACCTAACCCTTCATCTCCCACCTCTCTGCCGCCATCGCGGCTGCCCTTTGTAACGAAGAACCCTAGGTTGTGATCACTCAGATCTCAAGCTGCATATGAGCAATACAACTCTTAGTAGTAGGATTTGGTTTGTACCTCTCTTAAGAGGGCCCAAACCTAGGTTGATCCTAATGTGTCTCGCGTGAAGCCATCCAGACCTGCTACTCGTACTCCGCCCGACACAATTTGGTGCTAGATCAAAGCTCCAATAGCTGCCGACGGATCAAAAGATCGTTATGATCCATCCCTGACAAGTCTCCATACGAGGGAAAACACAACTCTTGGAGTAGCGCAGGCGACAATGATTACGCGCCGACAAAGTAGGCTATGGGAGCGGTCGGAGGCAAGGGGAGGCCCCATGGAATTCTCGTGGAGCCGCAGAAAGATGTTAAAATTTCCAACCCTATCAGGATTCCCCCCCCCCCCCACACAGACGAACATATGGCCATTCATATCCCCCTATGCCATGGACCAACGTAGAAGTGTGGAAGATAAGGCATGACAAGCTAGGCCCACATGATCGATCAACATTGCCCGTATGTTCATAATTGGGATTAAGCTTCATTGAGTGCCTATGTAAGAGAACATGACAACGCTTATCTTTCTGCTGATGGCAACTGCCTTCGGTCTTGCTAGTTTCTATGCTACCTACCAAGAATCTTGTAGAATCAATTCCATGTACTATATTATGGTATATTTAATTATTCAGACCATGTTAGCTCTTGTGGCCAAGCTTCAAGTCAGACTCATAATTCCTCCTATCTTGCTAACAAAAAGAAAAGTTTTCTATGGTGCTGTCATGGACATGGAAACTTGGGTACAAGTTTCACTTCCACCTTCTAAAAAGCAGCAGTTCTGACCATAGAATATAATGTGCACTAGAACCATAGTTAATTAAGGCAAACCTCATGGGGCTCCAGAAAAGATCGGCATCCACGCGGGCCTCAATCTCCCACGAAGATCATCCGTCCCATGGCTGTAGCCTGCCAGCAACAGAAATCATCATGGTCCATAAAGACAAAGGGAAGAAGAACATCAAAGGTAAACGAACCATCGCCACTGCGGAACCGGCATCTGCTTCTCCTCCTACTCCCCGTCTACCCTGCGTCCAACCAATCCGATCAGGAGTTGTACTTTGCAATCAGTTGAAGTTCATCACTGCAGCACGGGAAGAAGTGACGTGGAAAGCTTACAGGTCTATGAAGAACTGAGGTGGAACACCTACAGCTGCAGCACGCTCCCCGGCGCCGCCAACTGGGTATTTGGCGTCTTGGCAACGAACTGTAACGCCCGTGTGAGCGAGGCTGCTGGCAGGGTAGGCCACCAGGTCAGAGCTGGAAATTTGAGTAAATTTGGTAGGTAGGTAATAAATTTCATAATAGTGAATGAATTGGAACTGTAACGGCAGTAATAAATAGTGTAGCATGATTTGCATCTGTATGCTTCTCAAAACAAAAACAAAATCTGGATCTGACGACTCTGCTAGAGTTGCGAAGCAGCTGTAAGCACCTTGAAGTTTCAACTGAAGTGGAGAGAAGAATTCCTGATTCCTGAACATAAATCCCCAGTGATTAGAATCGAACCCACTTGATAACGACCAGCCTTAGCAACGGCGTTCTTAGTTTCCCGTACTCTTGTGAAGATGCTAAGGATTGTTGTATCCAGGTATGGAAACTTAATAACCGTGCAAGTTTTTCAGTTACCAGTTACCACCTGCTAAAATCAGAAGTTCTGATCTAGAATGTGTACTAGAATCACAGTTTAAGATCGGGAAACCTCATCCTTGATCGTTCTATTCAAGATCGGCATCCGTTGGCGTCAATCTTCCTCCGGGATCTTCCATGGCTGCAGCCTGCGAGCAACAGCACCCAATGACTAGATTCATCCAACCAAAAACACAAATCACGAAGATCCAGAACAAGAAACGGAAGGTCAAAGGTACAGTAAATAACGGGGAGGTATTGATAGCGGCCTATGCGGCGGCGGCCGAGGAGAAACTCCCGGTACGGTGCCTCTTCCGGCCGGCTCCTGGCCACTGTGCTCCGCCGCGCTGCAGGGTCCAGCGCACACCCTAGCCATCAGGCCCTGGCCCTAGCGGCTGCCGCCGCAGGCGGTGCTAGGCTGGAATTCTCGCGTGAAGGAACCAAAGAAGATTTGGGATCGGTTGAGGACTAGAGAGAGGGTGGCTAGCTATAAGACTGGTGAAACAAACTGTAACAGCCGCGTGCGAGGCTGGCAGGGTGGGCCACCCGGTTAGCGGTGGAAATTTGAATAAATTTGGTAGGTAGGGAGGTGGGTTTTTGCTATCAATACAGTATAGACGTCTTTCTCACGCAGCTATTAAAGCGAAAATAATTTAGAAGCCAAGCACCGAATCAATTTGAAAATCAAGTCATTAATACAATTAATTAGCCAATAATTACTTACTCATATAATTAATTAGTTTACTTTAAATAAAGTTTTTTCCACACCGAATTGATTTGGAAACCAAGTCATTAATACTATAATTTATATCTACATATATATATATATATATATATATATATATACCTAATAATAAAGGAGTTATTGCTTCTGGCGGTATGTAGAAAATTACCTCCATAGTTGCAAAATATCACCTACCAATGCCATCTATAATTTATACAAAATGTTTCACACAAGAGAATCCTTGCCCGAGCCGGCCATGTAGTAGGAACCTCCTATACTGCGCTCTGCACGTTGGGAAAAGACGCAAAGTGCCTGTTCGGGCCGGCCCATGCCTGGATAGGCTGTTTTTCTATTTTTCTATTTTTTTGCTTTTCTACTTTAAATAATTTGGGACTTCAAGAAAGTTTCAAAATTTTAAGAAAATAATATTTTTGCAATAAAAAGTTTTAATAAATCATAAATGCTTGTGGATTCAAAAAATATTCATGATTTTTTAAATGAATGTTTGCTTATTCAAAAAATGTTCGAAATTTTGAAAACAAATGTTCAAAAAATCAAAACATGTTCTTGATTTTTTTAAAAGTTTGTGTATTAAAAAATGTTAATGCAATTGAACAAAATGTTGGCAATTCAAAAAATGGTCATGAATGGAAAAATATCCTAAATTTTTTTAAAATAGTTTGTGACTTACAAAATAGTTTATTCATTCATAAAATGTTCGCTGATTCAAAAAATGATTATGCATTTCACAAAATGTCCGTTAAATCAAAAAAAGGTTCGTGAATTTAAAAAATTGTCCCGTCAATTTGCAGAAAAATGTTCGTTGATTCTAGAAATGTTTTACGATTCAAGAAAATTGTTCGCAATTTTGAAAAAAAACTATTTGGAATAGTATGAAATGTTCACGAATTGAAAAAATTATTGTTTTTAGAAATGTTTGAAAATTTGTTAAAGTGTGCATGGATTTGAAAAATGTTCACGATTTCAAATATGTGCACAAGTTTATAAAAATGTTCATGATTTCACAAAATTGTTCATGATTTAACGAAATTGAGAGCGATAATGTATCTCGGTGATGCAGGAAAATATGGTCATAGCCATTGGAGATTATGATTTTTTTCTCCCGTTGCAACACACGGGTCCTTTTGCTAGTTAATTAATCAAGCAGACAGTTAATTAGACCTGTAGAGAATTAAAAGTATAGTTTTTTTTCTAACTATGTATTTGCCCGTGCTTGTTACGAGGGCAAAATAATTTTTAACACAATAATAATAGATGAAAATACATTAATGAGCCTGTCGCGGCTGCCGTCGCATCGTCGGCGCCGACAACTTGTCTTCTTCGATTAAGTCGGGGAGAGAAGGATATATACGAACCGCGTTTCTAGAAAAATCCAAAAAAATTCGAAACCCACGCACTCTTAAGTGATTTCATGCATATGCATGATCTCCTAATCCTAGTGTGCATGCGAGCCAATTCACAATCAGGTGACAGTTCCAACATAGGATAGACATTAGGCGCGGTGGTCCTTCGTGAGGGAGCCCCCGATGTTGCCATGTCATTTCTTATTTTTTGCTAACTCATCATTTTTGTTTTGCCTCTGCAGGGCAGGGGACGACCATTTCCTTATCTTCTTTCGCTCCCGTGGAGGAACATAAGCTTGCGCGCGGGGGTGGGGCGGTGTTGGCACCATGCTCCTTGTCATGCTCCACATCCATATCAAGCTTATTTTAGCTCAAGCTGACTCCTTGTCTCTCTCTCGATTTTCTTCCCCTTCATCAGGTTCCAATGGAGTTTCCGCAGTGTCATTCGGATCCTCCTCCCCTCCTCCATGCCGGCTTCAATAGACGTACGCAATCGTGGGGTGTAGGCATTGCCACACCGTATCGCCAGCGTTTCGATCCGCCCTCCTCTCATAGGGGCCCTCCTGCCTGAGAAGCACTCCCACGACCAAAGTTTTGGTTCCTCGACATGCTCCTTCTGACCACAACCATCCATAATCCATACTCGATTTCCTTCGAGTTGTCTACTCTGTCGCCATATTCCTCTTTGATGTGACCCAAGACACCACGAACCTTGCAAAAAAATAAATCCTATATTTTCATATTTTATGAGCAAGTATATTCTCTCTTTCCCATTCTAATTTAGAGGTGCAAAACGGGTTATGCAAGTGCTATCTTGGCCCTTAATTACTCTCACATAATTTCCTTCATACACCCTAGAAGGGTTCATGTCCACACTCTTTACATGCCCAATCCTCCTTGGGTTGTGACCGATAAAGATCCGGGAGATCGTGGATCTCCACCAAGACATGAGTTATGTTACCCACCACGCCCCTCGGTCTACCCCTTTCGCCATACTCTTCTACGATCACCATTAATCAACGGAAGATCCATGGCCCCTGGTGTGTTACCCGATTCCAGTTGCCCAACCAGAATAACTGGAGCACGAAGAGGTTATCATCCACCTCGAAGAAATTTGTTTTGTTAGCAGGTCGCCATGCATACTTATGGTATCCTTGAAGGCATCGACACTGAACGTTTCTAAGGTGTTAACCCTAGCAACAACAAAGCCATCTTGCCTCCTTAGAGAGCCTCAAGATCTCTTCCTCGCACACAAACATGTTGTGAAGCTCGAAGACCTTCAGAGCAGAACCAGAGGCAACCTGTTAGTACATGCGGCAGCTGCTGCCTCTGGCGACACTCCTTCAAAAAGTTTAGAGTTCCTTCGCCTACTTCCGGCACCGCCGCCTGTCTGCATCGTCTCGGGTGGCCTTAGGGCCATGGGTCGCGGTGGATCCCGACCCTTGTCGGCAAGAGGGCTCCATTTTTAGAAATTTCTTTGAGTTTTGTTAGAGTTTGTGTCCTACTCAGGAAGGTGAGACGGCGGAGACTCTCTGAAGATGGAATAAGGTTCTCCCCGTCTAACCCCCGTTCTGGTGGTGCGTCTAGCATCGTTGGTAGGCGTGTGGAGATGTGTCTCCGGTGGATCTTCTCAGGTCTGGTCATAGTTCGTCTACGTTCGTGTGTTTTCAAATTGGATCCTTTCGATCTACACTAGTCTTCATCGGTGGCGGTTGTTGTTCTGGTGCACTGGTCCTATGGGGCCTTAACATGACGATTGCCCGACTGCCTACTACAACAACATTTGCCCGGCTCCGGCGATTGAGGGGCAATGATGGCGGTGAGCCTTCGGCTCGCTTCAGTGCTTGTAGTCACCGGTAGGTGGTCTACGAATCTGGATGTAATTTTTATTATTACTGGTGGTTGTTGTACTACCATGGTTGAAGATGAATAGATTGGAAGTTTTCTCGCAAAAAAAAAAATTGGAGAATTTCAACTTCATCCGCTTCATGGCTTCCTCCAGATCAATTTCATTTCCCTCCTTCTTCCTCCCCGAGGATGCGCCCCCAGACGTCTGGGATGCCGACTTTGCTATCCGATCTAAGCACACACCAGGAGACCCCCCCACCCCTCGAAAAAGCAGCGATGCCGAGGTTGGGTGGAAGGACAATGCTGACCAATTACTTAGCCCAAGCACGCGCTAGGATCGGGGAGAGGATGGTGTGGAGAACGGCGATGGAAATTGTCGACACTGGATGACATGCGAGTCGCCGGAGTAGGAAACCCCTAGGGGTATAAATATCCTCTATAAGTCTTCCAAGTCTGAAGTTGCTGAAAATGAAAAGGGAACTGGTCGTTTGGGACAAGTAAATGCGATTGTACTATCTTGATGTTGAGCTGGTGGTTATCTGGTACGTACTTTGGGCACATTGGCCAGGCTGAGGTCAATACCACCAACTTTCCTCAGGCTTAGAGAGAAAGAGAGAGTTCCCTAAAAAAGAGAGAGAGCGGGGTCGTGAGAGAAGAGGTAACCCTAATCCCCGAATCCTCAAACTTTGTGTGATATACTATTGTTGCTTTCGTTGCCATATGAATACAAATATCCCTAAAAAAGTGGAATATATAACTCCCAAACGACCAGTATTTTAGAAGTTGCATGCGAATGTCCTCTAGACTGTAGGATATTAATCACAAATCTTGGAGCAGGGTACACAGCCACGTCAATGCACAAAGTCGTTTGGGAATCAGTCCATCCGTCCCGAACAGAGTTGGCCAAATGGGCCGTCCCGGCACGGCACAACACGGCCCGTGCTAATCATGCTTGGCACGGCACAACCCAATCTAGAAAAATAAATAAGAAAAGCTAATCGTGCCATGCCGTGCTGGTCTGTATGCCCAGCCTTCAAGCCCAGGCACGGCCCCTAGTGTGCCGCGTGCCGGGTTCGGCCCATTTAGCTCATGTTGTGCTGTGCCTGGTCCGCACCGTGCATGTGTGCTAACGGGTCGGCCCAGTTGGCACGGCCCATTTGATCAGCTTTGGTCACGAACACCACCTCCCCTCTCCCCCACTTCTCTGCCCTTTTTTCTCCACTCCTCTGCCCCAACTCACCGAGGCGACCAGATCCCTGGCAAGCTACTTCGCCGGAGAAAATTACACGATAGTACCATAATTAGGGTGGTGGTGGCGGATTGGAACCACTTTTTATAATTTTTACATGTCAGTACCATGTTTGGGGCAGCCTGTTATAAAATAGTCTAAACCGCATATAACAGTGTATTGAAGTTGTATCTGACCTTTGGGGCCCTCCTGTCAGGTTCTGACGTGGCATGTTCTTTTTCCAAAAAAGACCCTTACCTCTTATTTAATCACCCATCCATCCCTGGTTTGCTAAAAATGCCAGGTCCTCTTATTTAATCACCCATCCATCCCTGGTTTGTCACAAAATGCCAGAAATTTTTTTAAAAAATAATCACGAGCCGAGCGCGCTGCCCGGATCCGAACCCGCGTTCTCAAGTTCGCCACGCAACGCTCCTTGCCATTGGGCTACAACAACCTTCCTATCGTAGTGCACGTGTAAGTCCTTTTATAGTTTGAGCCATTTCGTTTTCTTGCGCGTCTCTTTTATCTTTTCTCAAATTTTTGGTATTCTTCGCGCCGTACGCAGTGTGCGTATTATATATAGAGACAAATCATCCACATATATATACATTGTGTATTAAAAAATGTATGTGTACGATGAACATTTTTATAGTACGGAAAAAAATTATACAACGCACGCTGGCCACTGCGTCACTATTCAGACTCGTTAACGTAGCAGGCACATACCTTTTTATGCTATTATCATTGACATGTGCTAGCCTTTTTAACTGTTCCCTTTTTTGTATATGTCTTTTTTCGGATTTCTTTTATCTATTTTCAGATTTAGGTTTCTTCGGGCCGTATGCAGTGCGTATCGTGTATTGAAAAATTATACACATTATGGACAGTGACATAAATTATATAATATACCAAGTACTAAAATTATGGTCACTGCATACTATTCAAAAATTATAGTTACCGCGTATATATTGTATGATGATCTAATGTACAATATATGATGTGTATTTATAAAGATAACATACAATATGTATATTGTCAACATTTTTTCAATATATGATACACACACGGCATACGGCCGAAGAATACCCAAGACTAAAAAATATAAAAGAAATCTGAATAAAAAACATATCAAAAAAATGGAAGAGTCCAAAAGGCTAAGACATGTCTAAAGTGTATAAAAACATATATGCTGTCTGTGTGAACATATATGTTTGTTTGTGTTTCCCTATTTACAAAAAGTTCACCGTATATTTAAAAGATGTGTATATTAAAATTTTCTTATTAAATGTTATTAGATACTGAAAAGGGTTATATGATATTAAAAAAATGATCATCACATCATATAATTAAAAATATGTTCATTGCATCATATATTACAGAAGTGTATCGTATTTAAATAAAATGTTCGTCACATCATAATATATATATATATATATATTTAAATACAATGATCTTATTTAAATATAAGATGAACATTTAAATATACAATGACCTTTTTCCGTACTATAAAAATGTTCATCGCACACATACATTTTTTAATACACAATGTATATATGTGTATAATTTTTTCTATATATGATACGCACACTGCGTACGGCCCGAAGAATACCAAAAATCTGAGAAAAGATAAAACAGACACGCAAAAAAGAACACGAAAAAAAAAACAAGTACAGAAAAAAAACGAAATGGGTGAAACTATAAAAGAGTGTACGCGTGCACTAAGACCGGAAAGTTGCTGTAGCCCAATAGCAGGGAGCATTGCGCTGCGAACCCGACGTCGCCGGTTCGAATCCGGTCACCGCGCTTGGCGCGTGTTTTTTTTCTTTTAAATTTTTTTCCTGGCGGGGCCGTTTTTAGCAAACCAGGGATGGATGCGTGATTAAATAAGAGGTAAGGGTCTTTTTTGGAAAAGAACATGCCTGTCAGAGGGCCCCAATGGTCAGATACAACGTCAATACACTGTTATACGCGGTACCACCGCCCCAATTGTGGTACTATTATGTAATTTTCTCACTTCGCCGCCGTGCATGGTCAAGGAAGATGAAGAGAAGTCATCGGTGGGAGGTGCTGTTCATGGGGAGCGATGGCGGCAGGCGCTGGAGGTTCTCTCGGGTGCGACCTCGGGGGAACCGAGCTGCACCACCCACCTTTTCTGCCCACGTCCTCCATCCCCTTCCTTCCCGGCAAAATTCCCTGGCGATCCCCGGAGACGGTGATGTGGCCGGTAGCACACGGATCCAGCGATTTTTTCAACGCAACATGGATTTGGTGGCATGGTCAACACACGGAGGCGGCGGCGGCGCAGAGGAGCCGTGCGGAGGAGTGCACGAGCGTCCGCCCTTTTTTAGATTTGGGTCGCAGTGCGCCCAACACGGGGCCCGCTTGGCGCTTGTTTTTTTTCTTTTAAATTTTTTCCTGGCGGGGCCGTTTTTAGCAAACCAGGGATGGATGCGTGATTAAATAAGAGGTAAGGGTCTTTTTTGGAAAAGAACATGCCTGTCAGAGGGCCCCAATGGTCAGATACAACGTCAATACACTGTTATACGCTGTACCACCGCCCCAATTGTGGTATATTGTGTAATTTTCTCACTTCGCCGCCGTGCATGGTCAAGGAAGATGAAGAGAAGTCATCGGCGAGAGGTGCTGTTCATGGGGAGCGATGGCGGCAGGCGCTGGAGGTTCTCTCGGGTGCGACCTCGGGGGAGACGAGCTACACCTCCCACCTTTTCTGCCCACGTCCTCCATCCCCTTCCTTCCCGGCGAAATTCCCTGGCGATCCCCGGAGACGGTGAAGTGGCCGGTAGCACACGGATCCAGCGATTTTTTCGACGCAACATGGATTTGGTGGCATGGTCAACACACGGAGGCGGCGGCGGCGCAGAGGAGCCGTGCGGAGGAGTGCACGTGCTCCCTGCGCAAGCGTCCGCCCTCTTTTAGATTTGGGTCACAGTGCGCCCAACGACCCATTTCATGTCCGCGCGTAATTTTTTAAAAAGGCTCACGGCCATAGATCATGCCAGCGGCCATGTTGTCGCCCTGGTTTTGGCGCTCCAGCGCGCGGGAAAGCATTGTGCGTGCGGGGAATAATCGGCCTAGCGCGCGCTGGTTTTGGCGCGCCGCGTCCGGCGCGCGTTATTAAGAAGGCGCTCCCTGCACACTCTGTCCGCCGCCCACTCGCATCGCCCCTCTCACTAGTCTCGCCGCCTCTGCGCCACCATGTCGATGCGCCACCTGGGCGCTTTGGATTTTCGCGGAGTCCGCGAGCGCCGCTCCGGCGCCTTCTTCTCCGAGATCTGGTTTGGCGAGAAACGCCTCGGTCTCGGCACCTTCGACACCGCAGAGGATGCGGCCCGCGCGTACGACGCGGCGGCGTGGCGCCTCCGGCGGCCTCGTCGGAAGATGAATTTTCCCGACGTGTCGACGAGCCAGCGGGCACAGGATCTCGCACCTCTCCCGCGGCTTTTCACCGACGAGGATCGTCGTGACAACCGGAGGCGGCAGCGTCGCCTCGCCATCGCTGAGATGGACGAGGAAGCCATGGCGGTGTGGCGCGAACGCTTCCCGCAGGACATCGTCAACGAGCGTCAGTTCTAAAAGCAAAGGAGGATGGAGAGGGAGGCGAGGAGGACGGAGTGAGCCGCCTATCGGGAGGACAAGTGTGCGCGGAAGCAGGCCGCTCAATTGAACATGAAGCTAGGAGAAGCGTCGTCCTGGGACTCCGAGGACGAGCGGTATGTTGACGCCTACATTCAGAGGTCGGAGGAGGACATTACAGAGTCGGAGTCGGAAAACGACGAGTAGTTGATCTTTTCTTTTATTTGTCTATGTTAGAACTATCTATGTATCCTTTTTCTATCGGAAAAAATGGCCGGCAGCGTTGGCGACAAAGGAGGCGGGCGAGGGTGTACTGTTGGATGGGGAGAGGCCAATGTGCCACCGACCAGTGGGCTCGGGGAGGGAAGAGGGCGAGCGCGTGCACGTCCGTCTCGTGTCCGCGCCGACGCAAATCCGGCTAAAAATGGGCCGGGAATGGGTCGGCAGACGGACGAAAAGCGGACGCGCGTCCGTTTGGGTCGGCGCGTTGGGCCGACTTTTCTGTCCGCGCCGACCCAAACGGACGGGAGCAGACGAAATGGGTCGCCCCATTGGAGTTGTTGTTACTATCTGTCGGATTTTGGCTTCTGGCAAAACCCTTGAGGTTCGGACACTGGGGTGCGCACGAAGATTTCCCCCTACCTAATGACACCCTCAGCCTCACCGCGATCTCAAAGCCTAGCTCGACGAACCCGCAACACAAGAGACACGAGATTTATACTGGTTCGGGCCACCATTGTGGTGTAATACCCTACTCTAGTGTGGTGTGGTGGATTGCCTCTTGGGCCGAGGATGAACAGTACAAGGGGAAGAACAACCTCCTGAGGAGAGGCGTTCTTGTGCTTGGTGGGTGATACGTCTCCAACGTATCTATAATTTTTTGATTGCTCCATGCTATTATATATTCTGTTTTGGATCTTTAATGGGCTTTATTATACACTTTTATATTATTTTTGGGACTAACCCAAGGCCTAGTGCAAATTGCTGTTTTTTTTGCCTATTTCAGTGTTTCGCAGAAAAAGAATATCAAACGGAGTCCAAACAGAATGAAACCTTCGGGAGCGTGATTTTTGGAACAAACGTGATCCAGAGGACTTGGAGTGGACGTCAAGAAACATACGAGGTGGCCACGAGGCAGGGGGCGCGCCCACCCCCCTGGGCGCCCCCTCCACCCTCGTGGGCCCCTCGTGGCTCCACCGACCTACTTCTTCCTCCTATATATACCTACGTACCCCGAAACCATCGAGGAGCACCACGAAAACCTAATTCCACCGCCGCAACCTTCTGTACCCGTGAGATCCCATCTTGGGGCCTTTTCCGGCACTCCACCGGAGGGGGCATCGATCACGGAGGGCTTCTACATCAACACCATAGCCTCTTCGATGATGTGTGAGTAGTTTACCACAGACCTTCGGGTCCATAGTTATTAGCTAGATGGCTTCTTCTCTCTCTTTGGATCTCAATACAAAGTTCTCCTTGATATTCTTGGAGATCTATTCGATGTAACTCTTTTTGCGGTGTGTTTGTCAAGATCCGATGAATTGTGGGTTTATGATCAAGATTATCTATGAACAATATTTGAATCTTCTCTGAATTCTTTTATGTATGATTGGTTATCTTTGCAAGTCTCTTCGAATTATCAGTTTGGTTTGGCCTACTAGATTGATCTTTCTTACAATGGGAGAAGTGCTTAGCTTTGGGTTCAATCATGCGGTGCTCGATCCCAGTGACTGTAGGGGAAACGACACGTATTGTATTGTTGCCATCGAGGATAAAAAGATGGGGTTTATATCATATTGCTTGAGTTTATCCCTCTAGATCATGTGATCTTACCTAATGCGTTATTCTATTCTTATGAACTTAATACTCTAGATGCATGCTGGATAGCGGTCGATGTGTGGAGTAATAGTAGTAGATGCAGGCAGGAGTCGGTCTACTTGTCACGGACTTGATGCCTATATACATGATCATGCCTAGATATTCTCATAATTATGCACTTTTCTATCAATTGCTCGACAGTAATTTGTTCACCCATCGTAATAGTTATGCTATCTTAAGAGAAGCCACTAGTGAAACCTATGGCCCCCGGGTCTATTTTCCATCATATTAATCTCCTGTCAACAAGCTATTTCTATCGCCGTTTATTTTGCTTTCTTTACTTTTAGTCTTTATCATAAAAATACCAAAAATATTATCTTATCATCTCTATCAGATCTCACTTTTGCAAGTGGTCGTGAAGGGATTGACAACCCCTTTATCGCGTTGGTTGCAAGGTTCTTATTTGTTTTTGTAGGTACGAGGGACTTGCGTGTGGCCTCCTACTGGATTGATACCTTGGTTCTCAAAAACCGAGGGAAATACTTACGCTACTTTGCTACATCACCCTTTCCTCTTCAAGGGAAAAACCAACGCATGCTCAAGAGGTAGCAGTGGGTGTGAGGCTGGAGTGGACCCAGATCAAGATGAGCTGAGGCTCAGTTCGAGATGAGTTGCCTCCTACTGTGGTGGCTAGTCCTATTTATAGAGGCATGGTCCTCTTCCCAAATATTGAGCAGGAAGAGATGCCACAGCGGCTAATTTGAAGGGGGACAACTAGTACAAGCTATCCTGACTAAAGGTGGTCTTCGCCTGCCAAAGGCTCTGGTGGTGACGCCGTCTTGGGCTCCACGGTGACCTTCGTCCTGCCGTCCTGCTGGTCTCGGTCTTGTTGCAG
The DNA here is from genome assembly GCF_002575655.3 of Aegilops tauschii subsp. strangulata. NCBI lineage: Eukaryota > Viridiplantae > Streptophyta > Magnoliopsida > Poales > Poaceae > Aegilops > Aegilops tauschii. The sequence continues at coordinate 54,845,923 of NC_053039.3, forward strand.
TGATAAGGAAACCTTTGCCTGATGCCTCGGTACTCCTCACATGCGCTTGCCTCCTTAGCACCAAAGAGAAAACGAGGACACTGTGCGCGCTGGCGCCCGCCTGGCCTTGGTCGTCATGGCTTACGTCATTGGAACCTCGCGAGGTTCGCCTTGCCTTGATCTCTCCGCCCCTCGCGAGTCCGCTTGGTGAGGCTGCCCCCGAGGAGGTCTTGTGTCGTCCGCCTCGCGAGGCTTGGCCCCTCGCGAGGGTCTTGAGCGTTTGTTGGTGAAGACGGGCCGTACCGGGCCACGAGTGGAGCCACGCCATGGGCCGCAGGCAGGCAAGTATGGGAACCCCCGTTCCCAGAACGCCGACAGTAGCCCCCGGGCCCAAGGCGTGCTCGGACTTGGCTTCGAGGCGAAGCCAAGGGGCAAGTGCGGAGCGCCGCAGGCCCCAATAGCCTGCGGCCTTGGTTGACGCGTGGCGATTGATTGGACGTGGGCGTCTCCGCTTCCCCACGCTTCCTTGGCAACTGCCCGTCTGACAAAAGGCTGCCGCGGGCAATGCTTGCCTTCATTGCTTCCTTTCGCCTTGCTCCAGATCCCCTTTCTCGCCCCTTGCTTCCGAAATCTCCAGATCCGCTTCAACCCCGTTTCGAGCTTCCGACCAATGGCGCCCCGAAAGGCCAAGGTTGCTGCGTCGCCTGCTTGGTACGAGCCGGCTCTTGACACGCCCAACGTCTCGGAGAAGAACCTCGCCGCCACGCGCCTGCTGACGGCAGGGGAGAGCAATGAGAAGGGGAAGACCGAGCTCCGGGCCGGCTCCGCCGAGCTGGAGGCCCAAGGGAGCACCTTCTACCCCTTCTTCATGAGCGGCGTCGTCGCGGGCCTGGTTCCCCCTTTCTTCGACTTTTTCTATGCTGTCCTCCGCCATTACAGGTTGCAAGCTCTCCATCTCCATCCCAATTCCATTCTTCTCTTGTCGATCTTTGCTTTCTACTGTGAGGCGTATGTCGGCGTGATGCCGTCCGTGGCTCTGCTACGCCACTTCTTCTTCTTCCTCCGCATCAACGAGGGTTGTACCTCCGGGTGAGCCAACTTCATCGCGGCCGGCAAGGCCAGCACGATCTCGAAGGCTGGGAAGAAGGCCGACGGCTCCAGGAGCAAGTGGGTTATGATGGACGCCAATTTTATCCACCCACGCTTGAGGTTGCCGATGGAGATGCCCCAGTCTAACGAGTGTGGTCTCGCGCGAAGCTGACTGATGACCGGGCGGTGTCGGTGCTGGAGAAGATGAACGCCGACCTGAAGCCGGGCAACGCGAAGGCGGCAAAGCTGACGGGGCCATGCTCCCGAGGGAGTTCCTGATGCTGCGGGTGGCCCCACTTCAGGCGCGCTCGCGCCCCTTGTGGACGCTTGGGGGTGAAGAGGAGAAGCTTCTCCTGAGCCCGGGAGCCTTGTCTGACGAGGAGCTGGCTGTAGCTCTCCGCCTCCTAGTCGGGGACGACCAAGAGTATCCGCCGAGCGCCATCGTTCCCTTGTTTCGTTGCAAGGATGGGGCGCAGGTCGCGGCTGCCATGCCCACCTTCGACGAGCGTGTCCTGGTGCCGCCGGCGCCCCTTGTGGTCCTAGAGGCGACGACACCGGTGGACGTGTCTTCTGACTCCCTCAAGGAGGAGGAAGAGGAGGAAGACGGGGAGCGCGACTTGGAGGCGACCCCCGAGGGGATGGGGGAGACCTCCCCCTTGAGCAAGGCTGACATCCTCTGCACCCTTCCTAACGACGACGGGGTCGACGTACCCCAGGAGAAGGAGGAGCCGCCCGTGATCCCGACGAGGGGCAGGTCGGCACTGATCTCCTGAGATGCTGATTCCGCTCCAACGCCGCCTAGAGCCGCTTCCGTCCCATCTGCTGCTCCTGGATCCCGTGCGCCTGCGCCCCAGGCTAGGAGGCTCTCGGGCTTCAAGCTTAGCAAGAGGAGGGTGGAATACACTGCGGTGGACCAGTAAGTGCTCTTGCCTTGTTTCGTTCCTGCTTCTGCTGCTTGACCTTGACGCTTCTCCACCGTGCGATTAGGCCGACGCCTGGGGCGAAGAAGAGGAAGGAGGATACGGTGACACCGCCCGGGGCCGATACGCCCGCGGCGGCCGCACCTCCCTCCACGGGGAAGGGGAGCGACGACGCTCGCACCTCCCCAGCCCGGTCGTCCTCGCGAGGCCCGGAAGGGCGTCCTCGTGAGGAGTCAACCCCCGTGGCCCCGCTGGCTCTGGAGGCGCTGATGTTCGGCGCGGCTGCTGAGGTCCCCAAAGCTCAGGAGCTTCCAGTCTCCCAGGCCATGGTGACGTAGTCGCCTCTTCCTCCTGTTGCATTGCTGATTCTAGGTCCTTCCGCCTCCCCTGACGTCTTGGAGCGTGCCCTTTCTGAGATGACCCGGCTGCGAGAAGATCTTTAGGGCGCCGAACCCCACCTGGTAGCTGGGCGCCTGGAACTAGTCTCTGGCTGGCTTAGTTCTGACGTGTCCGTTCGGGCGGCACTGAGCCAGGCCGCGGTGACCTCCGAGGGGGAGAAGCAGGCTGCCTCCCAGGCAGCAGCTGCTCGCGAGGCGGCACTGAAGGACGTCGAGGCCACCCAGGGTCGCTGCCGGGTGCTGGAGGCCGAGCTGAAGACCATGCGTGATGAGCGTGCGGAAGAAGCTCGTGGCCGCAAGGCGGAGGAGGAGAAGATGAAGGCCCGGGTGGACGCCATCAAGGGTCGCGACGCAGAGCTGGAGCAGTCGGCGAAGGCGCAGGCCGCTGAGCACGGCTGGCTGGAGGAGCTGGAGTGGAAGGTGGAGGCGGAGAGGGCCGAACTTGACGCCAAGGCGAAGGTTCTGGCCAAGGACCGCGCGGCCTTCGCGCTCCTCGAGGAGAGGTCGCGCGTGGCACTGAAGGCACTCTATGAGAAGGGCTTGGAGAAGCCTTTGACCACCGACGAGGACGGCCCTGCCCAGCTGCTTCCCTACTTGGTCGAGGCGCTTAAGGAAATCGTGAGCTGCATCGGCCACATGGCAGAGGAAGAAGCTCGCGTCCTTTCTTCAGCTGCGCTGACGCGCGTCTTCAGCCACCTCCATCTTCACGATCCTGCTGCCCGCCTTGACGAGCTGCTGGAGCCTGTGGACGACGAGCACGCGCAGCCGCTGCCGCAGCCGTGAAGGGTCAGGTGGAGGCCCTGCTGAAGAAGTTCCACACCTTCGCTCCCACGCCTTCGACCGGCGGTGCTACTAATCCTGCAGCACCGGCCGGTGGTACAGGTGGAGGCGACACCACCAAGGAAGGAGAGCCTCTTGCGGGCGCTGTCGGTGTCCAGGGATGACTTGCTTGCGGCTCCTTTCCTGTTTAAACTCCTGCAACATGTACCGTGCCTCGTGGAGGCGTTTAAACTTGCGTTTGGTACTCGGAGAACAATATGTCGTGTAATATTTGCTTTGAGATTTTGCGATTTCCTTCCTGTCGGTGTCAAAACCGGCGGATCTCGGGTAGGGGGTCCCAAACTGTGCGTCTAAGGCGGATGGTAACAGGAGGCGGGGGACACAATGTTTACCCAGGTTCGGGCCCTCTCGATGGAGGTAATACCCTACTTCCTGCTTGATTGATCTTGATGATATGAGTATTACAAGAGTTGATCTACCACGAGATCATAGAGGCTAAACCCTAGAAGCTAGCCTATGGTATGATTGTTGTTGTCCTATGGACTAAATCCTCCGGTTTATATAGACACCGGAGGGGGCTAGGGTTACACAGAGTCGGTTACAAGGGAGGAGATCTACATATCCGTATTGCCAAGCTTGCCTTCCACGCAAGGAGAGTCCCATCCGGACACGGGACGGAGTCTTCAATCTTGTATCTTCATAGTCCAACAGTCCGGCCAAAGGATATAGTCCGGCTGTCCGAGGACCCCCTAATCCAGGACTCCCTCAGTAGCCCCCGAACCAGGCTTCAATGATGATGAGTCCGGCGCGCAGATTGTCTTCGGCATTGCAAGGTGGGTTCTTCTCCAAATTCTGAGTACCTGTCGAGTAGTGTCCGGCTTCCCATGAATGTTGCACTCCTCGGCTTCTGCGCCTAATAACGGCTATCCTCCACGTGTCGAGCGAATGCGAGAAGTCGGGGCATTTTTGCACTTGCCACCCTAACCATGTGAGTAAATCGTCTATTTAAGGGACCGGGGATCCTTAGATCCAGATCACACCATCCTCCCTGAGCGAGTATCCATCGGAGTGTGCCCGAAAAAATCCATCCTATCATGGCCGGTCGTCGCAGCTCCTCCTCTCGCTCCCGTAGCCCTAAGCCAGGCAACTGGAAGAAGTGTTCCGTTTCCCACAGACAGTTAGTAGAGTTACAGACCCAGGGGTTTCTTCCTCCTGCGTACATGGTCCCCGTCCGAGCTGGACTAGCCACTTACAATGGCGGGGAACAAGCGGAGAGCTTTCCCGACACGTCTATGGGGGAGCGGGTATGCCTTGTCCCGTACTTGTTAAGGGGACTTGGATTTCCAATCCATCCGTTCCTCCGCGGGCTCCTGGAGTTCTATGGCCTCCAGCTGCATAATTTTACTCCTGCCTCCATATTACACATCGCAGGCTATGTCGCCCTTTGCGAGCTGTTTTTGGGCTCTGAAGCTCATTTCGAGCTATGGAAGAGGCTATTCTGCCTCGTACCCCGTACACAGGAGGGGTCGATATATCAAGTGGGCGGAGCCGAGATATGGTGCATCGCCAGGACCGGATACCTATCCGGTACTCTGAAGAAGACATCCGAAGACTGGCCTTCGGAGTGGTTTTATATAGAGGACGTCCCCCTTCCGGACCCCGTTCGGATGGGCCTTCCTGAGTGTAATAACGGCCCTTTGAAGAAACGCCGCAGCTGGCGCCCTCGGAGCCCCCAGGAGGAAGATAACAGAGAGGTCCTTTACCTGATGGGCCGGATACAAACGCTGGCCAAATCAGGATTGACAATAATCGAGGTTATGTCAATATGTATAATGCGGGGGGTGCAGCCACTTCAATATCGGGGACAACCCATGTGGCACTTCAATGGAGAAGACGATGCCACCCGCTGCGGTCGTAAAGGTCCGGACTCCGTCGATGCTCTAGCAAAAATACTGTACGATTTATATAAAGGAGAGGAAGAGGAGTTCATCCATATCAAGCCACGGGATGGATTCTCCATGTACAACCCGCCAAACTGGGTGAGCTGCTACTTTTTACTCCAGACCTTCCCGCATTCTTTGTCATAAATATTTACCTTGCTATTTCATAGCAAAAAGCTGTGAGAGAGGTCCACAACCCGCCTCCACAACCAGAGGACCCTGACCGGGCCCTCGACCCTGGACTCGAAGAGGATCCGGACACATTTGTGGAGCTTATTGACAGAACGTTCTATCAATTGAGCTGCGACGATGCCATGGTGGCCATCATAGCCGATTATCCTGGACTACTCCCTGCATCGCATGTAAGTAAAACTGGAGTCCCAACTTCCGAGAAGGATCCCTTTTTCTGCACTTCACCTACCGCACACATACGGTGTCTTACAGGGAAGGCCCTCGGGACGCCATGCCGAAACCGCAGTGACTCACCAACAAGGGGCACCGAAGTCGGGTAGGCTTAAAAGGAAGGCGGTCAGGACTGAGACACCGTCGCAGAGGTATGAAAAGGAACCCCGCTCCGTGGTTGTCGTCTTTTAAAATATAATAACATCCATGTTTCCTAGTAGGAAAAACGCTCGCCGGACTATATCCGGAGAGGTTGCCGGCCACGTCTCCACTAGCCGGGCTCCAGAGCCGGACTTAGAGGCGGATGCTAACATGGGACCAACACCGGATGTTCCTCCTACAGAGGATGCAGATAGGCCGTCCGCTACGAATTCCGAAGTGGAGAGTGCCATGAATCACAGGCGTCGCCGGGCCATACTCCGCGACGCTTGTTTCTCCCAAGAGGCGTTTGATGCCTTTAACCCAGGAGACGCGTACATCTGAGCTGCTCAAAATGGTCTTGCCAGAGCCATAGACCAGTATGTAAAGGATATACGGGTAAGAAGATCTAATAATTATGTATATCAGTAGCCCCTGAGACTTGAAACAATTGGCACAACTGATTTAAGGATCATTGTTGGCATAGGTTCTTACAGAGAAGAATACCCTGTTGTCTCAAGAGCTGGAGGAGTGCAAAGCCCAGCTTCAGGCCGCAGTTGCCGCAGTGAAGGAGTCCGAGAAGGCCCCATCTGGTAACACTTATTTCTATTGCAAAGAAAGACATGTACCAGGTAGTATGCGGCGTACATGCAAATCTAACAATAGATTCTGCAGATGACTCGGGAGTGAATCCGGGGGTCGTGCGAGGGGATGAGCAACATGCTCAACGACAACTAAAGGCTGGTGAGCGCGTGCTTACATGGGTTAGGCGGGAGAAAAACGATCTCCAAGACGCCAATACCCGGCTGGGCGTTGAACTGAAAGATGTTCGAGCCCAGCTTGCTCACTCCGTAAAGGAGAATAAGAGGCTTCGACGCGGCATTTTTAGTAAGTGCTTGAACGAACTTTTAAAGAGTTCAGCGAAGAAACCGGCTAACAGAGTTATGTCTGCAGGTATGCTGACGGGTCGTCCCGCGGAGGAGATGCCTGGGTCTGCGGGTGATCTTCTGCCAGAGCTCTCACAACTGCACGAACAAGTTCGGCAGGTGATGTAGGGCATTGCCCAAGCCTTGTGGCCATCTGCCTCCCTGCCAGGAGGCATGCGGGAGCTTGTAGAGAAGCTCAAGGGAGCGCGGTGGCGCTTCCGATTAAGGAAGATATCAGCCTGCCGACAAGGTGCGAGGGAAGCCTGGGCCATGGTGAAGAGGCGATATACCAAGGCTGACCCGAACCAGATGGCCGAGGTCGGACCTGTGGGGTCCGATGGGAAAGAGATCCCCGTCAGTTTGGTGTATGACCAAGTAGAATGAGCCGCAAAGTATTCCCAATAGGATTGTAGGCTAGACAGCTTGTTGGATGGTATAGAAGAAGAATTTAGTCAGTCTAAGTGACTGTGTACTTCAAGTGACAGGTATTGTCCCTAGCCGGATTGCAAATCATTTGTCATGGCGGACCTTTTCGCTTCGACCTCTGGACCCGACAGTCCGGAGTGTATCCGAATACCCGCTCAGTTATGTAAAAACCGGGGTACGCGTGGAAACCAGGCGTAGGGGTCATAAGTGCTTGAACAGACAAGTACCCAACTACCTATGTTATATTACATGGATAGTAAGAAACATCTTCCAGGGAGAATAGTTCCGTTAGGGGTTCCTTTCCCTGGGTATGCATGCATTAATGTGCATGTCCGAACTGCGAAAAGAGACGCAGGATATAAACATCTGGGGGCATGTATTACAATAAATAAAGGTCATATTTTGTTCACCGACCGAATATTCCCTTAAGAACGCTAGCTTTCGGCTTCACCCAGTCTGAGGTACACATCCGGCTGACCCGGCAGTAACAATCGCAGAGGTGCTCCCCTTATGCCCTAGCCGAATTAACGGGAACGTAGGGCATAAACACAAGAGCCATGCAACCCAGCTTGGGCAAAACTTAAATCATATCGATGCATATAATGGCGAAAAAAGGTACATGTGGAAGAATAACACATGTGTGGGGCATAGAGCCCGGAAAATAGTTATATTAAGCTTCTGTATAAGAAGCCCCCAGGTATAATGAGCGCGGCTAGCGCGTCAAGATTGTGTAGTCAAGACACATTTTAGCCTTTTAAGGCCTTGAAGAAAAAGGGAAGAAAGAAATAAATAAAAGACAGATAACGGATATATAAAAAATTGACGGAGGTAAGGAGACGAACATAGACCGGCACTAGGCGTAGAACCTTCGGAGTCTGGCTGCGTTCCATGGGTTTGGCTCGAGTCGATTGTCCGATGCATCCCGCAGACGATACGCTCCACCGGTCAGAACTTGGTCAATAATGAAGGGACCTTCCCATTTGGGCTTGAGCTTGTTCTTTTTCTCTCCGGTAGGCGTAGAGCGAGTTCGCCGACGTTATAAGTTTTGGCCCGTACTTCTCTGCTTTGATACCTTCGAGCCTGTTGCTGATAAAATGCGGAACGGGATTTTGCCATGTCACGCTCCTCCTCCAGGGCGTCCAAACTGTCCTGCCGATCAAGCTCGGCTTCTTTCTCTTCGTACATGCGCACTCGAGGTGAGTCATGAATTATGTCGCAGGGCAGTACTGCCTCTGTGCCGTACACCATAAAAACGGTGTGTATCCGGTAGTGCGATTCGGCATGGTCCGCAGCCCCCATAGTACGGAGTCGAGCTCCTCTACCCAGTGCGTATCTGATTGCTTTAAGGATCGCACTAATCTGGGTTTAATGCAGCTCATGATAAGACCATTTGCTCGCTTGACTTGACCGTTAGTTTGCGGGTGATAGACAGAAGCATAATCGAGCTTAATGCCCATGTTGCTGCACAAATTTTTTACCTCGTCGGCTGTAAAGTTCGAGCCGTTATCGGTGATGATGCTGTGGGGGACGCCGTAACGGTGTACAACCCGGGATATGAAGCCTATCACTGGTCCGGACTCGGCCGTTTTAACTGGTTTGGCTTCTACCCATTTGGTGAATTTATCCACCATGACCAATAAGTATTTTTTCTTATGGCTTCCCCCTTTGAGGGGTCCGACCATATCAAGCCCCCAGACCGCAAAGGGCCAAGTGATGGGGATTGTTTGGAGAGAGGTAGGCGGCATATGGCTTTGATTCGCAAAAAGCTGGCAACCGACGCATCGTTGAACGAGATCCTGTGCGTCTGCTCGGGCCGTCGTCCAGTAAAAACCTGTACGGAAGGCCTTGCTTACAAGGGCCCGGGCTGCGGCGTGGTGGCCGCCAAGGCCAGCATGAATTTCTGCCAAAAGTTGCCGTCCTTCCTCTTCGGAGATGCACCTTTGAAGGACTCCGGTAGCGATTTTCTTATAAAGCTCTCCCTCGTGGACCTTGTAGGCTTTAGACCGCCACACAATGCAACGTGCCTCGTTTGGGTCCTCAGGTAGTTCCTGCCTAGTTAGGTAAGCCAAGAAGGGTTCTGTCCACGGGGCGATGACGGCCATAATCACGTGGGCCGAAGGTGTTATTTCGGTGGCAGAGCCTCCGATTATGTCAGAGTGTTCGGTGTCTGGTGTTGTGGCCAGGTCCGGACTATTGTTACCGGTCTCTCCTTCCCATACCATGGATGGCTTAAACAACCTTTCCAAGAAGATATTAGGTGGGATAGGGTCGCGCTTAGCGCCGATGCGGGCAAGGATATCTGCCGCCTGATTGTTTTCCCGGACCACATGGTGGAATTCAAGCCCCTCGAACCGAGCTGACATTCTGAGGACGGCGTTGTGATAAGCCGCCATTTTTGGATCCTTGGCGTCGAAGTCTCCATTTATTTGAGATATTGCGAGGTTCGAATCCCCACGCACCTCTAGGCGTTGAATGCCCATGGAGAGTGCCATCCGGAGACCATGTAACAGGGCCTCGTATTCTGCTGCATTGTTGGAGTCTGTGTATAGTATTTGGAGTACGTATTGGACTGTATCTCCGGTGGGGGATGTCAGGACGACACCAGCCCCCCAGACCAGCCGGCATTTTAGAGCCGTCAAAGTGCATAATCCAATTGGAGTATGCGCCGTACTCTTTAGGGAGTTCAGCTTCTGTCCATTCGGCGACGAAATCAGCCAGTACTTGTGACTTAATGGCTCGCCGTGGTTTGTATATTATGTCGAACGGGAGGAGCTCAATAGCCCATTTAGCAATCCGGCCCGTGGCCTCGCGGTTGTTTATTATGTCGTTGAGTGGTACTTCGGAGGCCACCGTAATTGAACACTCTTGAAAGTAGTGTCATAGTTTCCGGGATGCCATGAAGACCGCGTATGCTATCTTTTGATAATGTGGGTACCGTGATTTGCATGGAGTGAGGACAGTGGATACATAGTATACCGGCTTTTGAAGCGGGAACTTATGTCCGTCCGTCTCTCGTTCGACGACGAGCACTGCACTTACAACTTGGTGCGTTGCCGCTATATATAACAGCATTGGTTCGCCGACATTTGGCGCGACCAAGATTGGGTTTGTGGCCAAAACGGCTTTTATTTCCTCTAGTCCGGCCGTGGCCGCATCCATCCACTCGAAGCGTTCGGTGCGTCGAAGAAGGCGATAAAGAGGCAGTACCTTTTCTCCTAATCGGGAGATGAAGCGGCTTAAGGCGGCCATGCATCCAGTTAGTTTCTGGATTTGCTTGAGGTCTGTTGGGATGGCCAACTGTGACAGAGCTCTGATTTTAGCCGGATTTGCTTCAATTCCTCTGTTGGAGACGATGAAGCCTAAGAGCTTTCCGGCGGGCACGCCGAAGACGCATTTTTCCGGATTGAGCTTAATGTCGTATGCTCGGAGCTTGTCGAACGTGAGCCTCAAGTCGTCTATTAAGGATTCGATGTGTCTGGTTTTAATGACCACATCGTCTACGTATGCCTCCACTGTTTTGCCGATCTGTGTCTCCAAGCATGTCTGAATCATGCGTTGATAGGTTGCACCGGCGTTTTTGAGCCCGAAAGGCATGGTGTTAAAACAGAAGGGGCCGTATGGAGTGATAAATGTCGTTGCGGCTTGATCGGACTCCGCCATCTTAATTTGATGGTATCCGGAGTATGCGTTGAGGAAACACAATGAGTCATGTCCTGCGGTAGCGTCGATAATTTGATCGATGCGAGGGATAAGGAAGGGATCCTTGGGGCAAGCCTTGTGAAGGTCCTGGAAGCCGACACATAGGCGCTAGGATTTGTCCTTCTTTGGTACCATCACGAGGTGTGCTAGCCAGTCTGGATGTTTCTCGGATGAATCCGGCCTCCAGTAACTTGGCTAGCTCTTCTCCCATGGCTTGTCGCTTAGGTTCAGAGAAACGCCAAAGAGTCTGCTTGACCGGCTTGAACCCCTTTAGAATGTTAAGGCTATGCTCGGCCAGCCTGCGTGGGATTCCTGGCATGTCTAAAGGATGCCAGGCGAAGATGTCCCAATTTTCGCGCAAGAACTCCCGTAGTGCGGTGTCTACTGTGGGGTTTAATTGTGCCCCGATGGATGCTGTTTTGGTAGGGTCCGTTGGGTGGACTTGGAATTTGACTATTTCATCCGCTGGTTTAAAAGAGGTGGATTTGGATCTTTTGTCGAGTATCACGTCGTCCCTGTCCTCTGTGGAGCGCAGCGCCGTCAGTTCTTTGGCCGTGAGGGCTTCGGATAACGCCTCGAGGGCTAGTGTGGCGGTTTTATTCTCGGTGCGGAGTGCTATGTCCGGATCACTAGCTAGAGTGATGATTCCATTGGGCCCGGGCATTTTGAGCTTCATGTACCCGTAACGGGGTATAGCTTGGAAGATCGTGAATGCCTCCCGCCCTAAAAGGGCGTGGTATCCGCTACTGAACGGGGCCACTTGGAATGTGATTTCTTCGGACCTATAATTCTCCAGCATGCCGAGTACCACGTCTAGTGTGATTTTTCCCGCGCAGCGTGCCTCCCGACTAGGGATGATTCCTGTGAAGGTCGTGCTGCTTTGCTCAATGCAACTCCTGTCTATTTCCATTTTGCTAAGAGTTTCTTCATAGATGAGGTTTAATCCGCTGCCGCCGTCCATGAGCACTTTAGTAAGCCGGAAGCCGTCCACAATTGGACTAAGGACCAAGGCGGCTGGTGCTCGGGCTGTTCGGAATTTAGGTTCGTCACTGGCATTGAAGGTGATAGCCGTATCACTCCATGGATTTATTGCTGCCACGTGGTAGACTTTGGCAAGGCTGCAGAGTGCTCGCTTACGCCTATTATTCGAGGCGAAGTCTCGAAGACTGTCAATACTGTATTGCTGTTTTCTGCGGGATGGTGCTCTGCGGTATTGTTGATGAGGAGATCCTCACCGCTCTTGGCCACCTGCCGGAGTACCCAACATGCTCTAAGGCTGCGTGTTGGCATGGCATCCGCTGTACTGTGAATTTTGCATGGCCCATTAAGCCATCCCTCCAATACGGTTCCGCGCCCTGTAGTGGGCTTTTGTTTCTTTGTAATTGGATCGGGTGACTTACGAGAGTACACCCTTTTAGTTCGGACGGGGGGTTTTGTGAGAGCCGGAGGATCCCAAAATTTTGTTTGGGTTTTCCAGGCGCTTTCCATCGCACAGTACTTCCGTACTATTTCCGCCAAGTCAGCAAAGTGTGCTATGTCACGACGACTTATGGCGTTGACGATTCCCTTGTCCGTGCAATTATTGCAAAAGAATGAGATTGCGTCTTCCTCGCGACAGTCCTTAACCTTGCTCGTTACAAGGAGGAATCTGGCCCAATAGTGGTGTACTGTGTCTTGGGGCTCTTGTCTAATGTGGGAAAGATCGCTTATATCTGGGTGGGTGGGTGGATTTAAGTCCGAACCCTGACCCGATCTGAGACCCCGGGGCGGAGGAGTTTCCGAGCTTGGCAGTTCGGGCTTCGGGATGTTGCTCAACAGGTCTGGCCCGCTGCCTGATTCTAGGTTCAAGGTTTGGGCCATGTCCTCCCGTAGACGGGTATCCGGCTCGGAGAGCTCGCGAATCCGGACATAGTTTGTCCTCAAGATAGAGGAAGAATTGCTGCATTGCTCCTCCACCACCGCTATCTGATGGGTGACCGGCGGGGAGTTAATCTCCCTTTGGTCGGGTTTAAGCCCGATCTGATCATAGTCCGTAGCGACACCCAAGGCGGCGATACGATCCAAGAGCTCGTTCAAGGAAGAGATCTCCATTGGATCCATCAGCTCGGCGAATTCCGAGCCGATGCGGAGGCTGTTTTCGATGACCCGAGAAGTCATCGTCGGCGCAACGGCCGAGCGGGCGGTCATGACGAAGCCACCTAGTCGGAGAGTTTGGCCTACAGCCAGGGCTCCCCCAGAGGTGATGTTGTCCATGACAACGAGACAAGCCATCCAGCCTTATGATGACGGCACAGTGGAACTCTCAATGAAAGCGCCAATGTCGGTGTCAAAACCGGCGGATCTTGGGTAGGGGGTCCCGAACTGTGCGTCTAAGGCGGATGGTAACAGGAGGCGGGGGACACGATGTTTACCCAGGTTCGGGCCCTCTCGATGGAGGTAATACCCTACTTCCTGCTTGATTGATCTTGATGATATGAGTATTACAAGAGTTGATCTACCTTGAGATCGTAGAGGCTAAACCCTAGAAGCTAGCCTATGGTATGATTGTTGTTGTCCTACAGACTAAATCCTCCGGTTTATATAGACACCGGAGGGGGCTAGGGTTACACAGAGTCGGTTACAAGGGAGGAGATCTACATATCCGTATTGCCAAGCTTGCCTTCCACGCCAAGGAGAGTCCCATCCGGACACGGGACGGAGTCTTCAATCTTGTATCTTCATAGTCCAACAGTCCGGCCAAAGGATATAGTCCGGCTGTCCGAGGACCCCCCTAATCCAGGACTCCCTCACTTCCCATTTGCTTTACGTTCTACGTCAGCAGAGCCCGACCCCGCGCATACCTCAGCCGCCGTTGGGTCGTCCGGAACACCAGGACGAGACCAAGGAGTGAGGGGCTACGTGGCCAGTTAGGCTCCTGAGTCGCGATGCTCAGGAGTCCCCCTTGATGCGCAAACAACTTATGAAAAGGAGGTGCAAGGGTAGGTCTAGTGTTCTGCGTCGGCAGGGCCCGACCCCGCGCATACCTCAACCACCGTTGGGTCGTCCGGATCACCAGGACGAGACCAAGGAGTGAGGGGCTACGTGGCCAGTTAGGCTCCTGAGTCACGATGCTCAGGATTCCCCCTTGACGCTCAAACGACCTTCATACCTTTGTCCTCACCGAGGCTCGGCTCGGGAGGGGCGCGCGACGACCAGGTCCGGGGGACCTGGCTGGGTGGCGTACACTTGGGCGTGACCCGAGCGCAGCCCTCATGCCCAGCCCCCTCGTGCGACTCTCCCGAGGGGAGGTGTTGCGATGAGGCCGGACACTGAGCAAAAGGGCTCCCTGAGGTTGATACGGCCGTGGGGCCGCCCTCAGTTGTTTATCACCAGCGCGGAGCATAGCGCTTCCGCACTTGCACGGGCATAGCCGCTCCTCGGCAGTGTCGACGGCTAGCATGGAGCATGGTGCTTCCACTGGTACGTGGGAGGGGACTCCCTACCGCGGAGAGCCCCCGGGGCGTGTACAGCCCCGCCCTGACACGTGGCTTACACGGCAGGGCTAGACGAGGTGTGTCTGGGCACTCGTGAGCCAGCGCGGGACTCACGAGGCCCTACCTCAAGGCGGGTTGCGCCTGGTCTTGGTCCTTGATGGCTGTGGCGGTCCTGCGAAATGGTTAGACAACCTGCGCCGAACGAATCTTCCGAGGTTATCGCATGAGAATGCCAACCACCAATGACCCCAGGAGGTGACGTGAACGGGACTGTCCCACCAGACAGAGCTCAGCGGTTGGATTTATTGACGCTGCAGGGACGGGCCCGAGCACAGACGCCGTGCCTAGCCTTCTTATGCGAAGGGTCCTGAAGAAAGACGATCGGCGCGCGGCTCCCATGGTGGGTGACAGTCAAGCAGGTGATAACCATAAATAGGTTAAGCAAGAAAGGCAGACTGGCTCAGGTAAATGCAAGAACGATACACGCCACTGGGTCAGACCCGAATGGCTTGGGGATGATGCGGCCCGAGGGGCGCCCCCAGCAAGGTAAGCTAAAGACATAAAAAGGGATACACGCCGCAGGGACAGACCCACGCGGCCTGGGGATGATGCAGCCCGAGGGGCGCTCCCAGCTAAATAAACTTAGAAGATGTCACCTGGTTCTGTTGTCGAAGGGGTGTTGAGGCAGCTGAAGACGCGTGGTGAAGGGGTTGCTCGTCACGAGCCACCGGGGCCCTAAGCCTCGGGAGGCTCTGGGGGCCCAAGCGGTTCCTTGAGGACCGTCTCCATCTCCGCCAGGACTGTGTGGTGCCTGGCCTCCTGAGCAGCCAGGATGCTCCACAGGTTGTGCTGGAAGGCGGACGCCATGCTCGGCAGGCTAAAAGGCATGCGAACATAGCTGTGAGGTGGGCCCTTGCAGCGTCCCACGCGCAAAGGCCAGAAAAGCTCTTGAGATGCGGCCCTGTTAAGCCTTGGGACGTCGATGCACACGCTCAGCCCGCCATCCTCGCCTAGATGGGGAGCCGCGCCAGGTGAGCGGCGGTCGCCGCGCATGGCTCTTGCATCCTGCAGTTCCTGAGTGGTCTTGGCAGTGAACTCCTGAGCGCCGGGCGCTCCTCGTCCGGTGTCCTCCTGAGGGAAACGTGCTGCGAAGCGCGCCTCCACGTGGTGCCCTAGTGCCTCCCTCGTGATGTTGGCAAGGTCGGAGGCCCTCTAGAAGAGAGCCCCCGAGCCCTGCCCGAGGAGGGCGTTGGGCGCGCCTTCCTATGCGAGGGAGGGAGGCGCCCCAGGCGTGGGTGCCGATCCTGACGTGGCTCCACTTGAGGCGCCGCTCTCCTGAGGCCCTGCGCGGAGTAGCTGCTTCTTCTTCTTAGGGGCGACCTCAGGAGGGTACTGCGCTGCATTGCTGTCGGGGTCTTAGATTGATGCTGCCTGGAAGGCGCGCTCGAGGGAGCACACCGCATCTCTTTCTTCGCAGGGGACTGTGATGATCCCGCCGCTTCCTGACATCTTGAGGACGTTGTAGCCATGGTGTGTCACTGCCATGAACTTGGCCAGGGCCGGATACCCGAGGATGGCGTTGTATGGCAGACGGATGTGGGCGACGTCGAAGTCGATGAGCTCGGTGCGGTAGTTGTCGCGCTGTCCGAAGGTGACAGGGAGGCGAATCTGCCCTATCGGCGTGGTGGAGCCGTCAGTCACTCCTGAGAAGGGCTTGGTAGGCTAAAGCTAATCGTAGGGCACTTGAAGGCCGCCGAACATCTCGATGGACAGGACGTTAAGCCCTGCGCCGCCGTCGATGAGAGTCTTGGTGACTTGTACGTTGCTGATGACGGGTAAGCAAAGCATCAAGAGGGCTCCAGCGGTGGCCGCGCACTTGAGTTGATCTGCCGAACTGAAGGTGATGGCACACTAGGACCACCTAAGCGGGCGTGTGGCCTCGAGCCTGGGGAGGACTGCGTTCACCTCGCGAGCAAACTGCTTGAAGATGCGCTGAGAGGCTGGGGCTTGAGCTCCGCCCAAGATGCAGGCGATAGCCCGCGGCTCCTGGAAGCCCCCAGCCCCCTCATCCTGATGGTGGTCATCGTTCCTTCTTGGTGGTGGCGGCAGCGGAGGAAGACCAGCGTTGCCCTGAGGACGGTCCTCGTGAGGCTGTTCCCTCCGGACGCCCTTGCGAGGCTGATCTTGCCAGCGGTCCTCACGAGGCCGATCACGCCACTCCTGGCGAGCGCCACGGTCGTCCCAGCGTCCTCCGCCACGTCCTCCTCCTCGGCCGTAGCCCCGGTCGTTGCGCTCGGGGCGTCGACCGAGGCGTCCATCTCGAATGGCCCTGAGCTCTTGACAGTCGTTGGTGTTGTAGCAGTGAATGTTGTGGAAGGCGCAGAATGGTCGACTGCTCTTGGATGACTCGGGCTGGTCCCGGCCGCGCTTCGTGTCTGGCTCCGCTGTGAGTACGGCCACTCCCTTGCACTTCACGTCCTTGGCCTTGTCTTTCTTCTCCTCCAGGTCAGCAGCTGGGAGCTCGAGGAGGGAAAGGCGCCCTTCCTCAGCCCTTGCGCACTTGGTCGCCAGGTGGAACAACTCCAAGGACGTGCACAACTCCTCGTGGATGGCGAGCTCCTCCTTCATCTTGACATCGCGGACGCCATCGAAAAACGCGGAGATGATGGCCTCGCCCGTCATCTTGGGGATCTTGAGGCGAATGTTGTTGAAGCGCTGGATGTACTTCTGGAGGGTCTCCTCTGGCTGCTACTTGACGCGACGCAGGTCACCCGCGGCCGGAGGACGGTCGCGAGTGCCCTGGAAGTTGGCGACGAAGCGGTCGCGCATCTCGTTCCAGGAGGAGATGGAGCCTGGAGCAGGTTCAGGAGCCATGAATCAGCGCCATCCTTGAGAGCCATGGGGAACCAGTTCGCCACGACTTTTTCGTCGCCGTTGGCCGCCTCGATGCTCAGCTCGTAGAACTGCAGGAACTCCGCGGGATTGGGGGTGCTGTCGTAGCGTGGAGGCAGGTCAGGCTTGAACTTTCCCGGCCATGCGATGCTACGCAGCTCAGGAGTGAAGGCGCGGCAACCCGAGGTGGCCACAGGGACCCTTTGCTGATGTGGAGCCTGTCCTTGATGCCCGCGCACCGCCGTTGCAGGCGGCGCGCGGTCTTGTCGTAGTGGTGCTGGGAGTGCGGGAGCGTTCTCTCGCGGACGAGGAACTTCTCGGCAGCTTCCTTCTTCGCGCACGGGTGCCTGACGTGGAGGGTCGCGCCGGGGGGCTGCACGCCTTGGCGTCAGGACACCGTCTTGGTGCGGAGGTGGCGGTGGTGGTGCTCCATGAGCCACATCGCCCGCAGCTAGCGGAGGGCGAGGCAGCGAGAGGGATGGCACGGGGGAGCCCCCTGCAGCGCTGACGAGCCCGGCGATGCGGTCCAGCCAGTCCTCGTAGAGGTCGTCGACGGGGCGGTAGCGCAGGAGTTCGCATGCCATGAGCAGCGCGGCCTGCGCATCCGTGGGAGCGCGACGAGCGTGAGACAACGAGCCGGCCGGGGTCAACGACGGAGTGGCGGTGCGGCCGTCCCGCCGCACCGAGGGGTGCAGCGAGGACGCTTGCTGCTTGTTTCCCGCCGGGCCGGTGGCGGCGTTGGCGGCCGGCGACGGAGAACAACAGGGAGGCCCGCCGACGGGAGCCGTCTGAGCAACGCGTGCGGCGAGGGCGGCCCGGCGCTCAGCGCGAGCACGGCGAGCATCCGCCATGGATGCGACTAAGCGACGGAGCGCGGATCGACGGAAGGAAGGCTTCGGCGCACCCCGACCTGGCGTGCCAAATGTCGGATTTCAGGTTCTGGCAAAACTCTTGAGGTTCGAACACTGGGGTGCGCGCGAAGATTTCCCCTACCTAATCACGCCCTCAGCCTCACCGCGATCTCAAAGCCTAGCTCGACGAACCCACAACACAAGAGACACGAGATTTATACTGATTCGGGCCACCGTTGTGGTGTAATACCCTACTCCAGTGTGGTGTGGTGGATTGCCTCTTGGGCTGAGGATGAACAGTACAAGGGGAAGAACAGCCTCCTGAGGAGAGGTGTTCTTGTGCTTGGTGGGTGTGAGGATGGAGTGGATCCAGTTCAAGATGAGCTGAGGCTCAGTTCGAGATGAGTTGCCTCCTACTGTGGTGGCTAGTCCTATTTATAGAGGCCTGGTCCTCTTCCCAAATATTGAGCGGGAAGGGATGCCACAACAGCCAATTTGAAGGGGGACAGCTAGTACAAGCTATCCTGACTAAAGGTGGTGTTCGCCTGGCTCTGGTGGTGACGCCGTCTTGGGCTCCACGGTGACCTCCATCCTGCTGGTCTCGGTCTTGTTGCACCGATAAGGAAACCTTTGCCTGATGCCTCGGTACTCCTCGCCTGCGCTTGCCTCCTTAGCACCAAAGAGGAAACGAGGACACTGTGCGCGCTGGCGCCTGCCTGGCCTTGGTCGTCATGGCTTACGTCATTGGAACCTCACGAGGTTCGCCTTGCCTTGATCTCTCCGCCCCTCGCAAGCCCGCTTGGTGAGGCTGCCCCCGAGGAGGACTTGTATCGTCCGCCTCGCGAGGCTTGGCCCCTCGCGAGGGTCTTGAGCGTCTGTTGGTAAAGACGAGCCGTACTGGGCCGCGAGTAGAGCCACGCCGTGGGCCGGAGACAGGCAAGTCTGGGGACCCTCGTTCCCAGAACGCCGACACTATCTGGCTGAAAACTATGAATATTATGTGCCAACTAGATATTGTGTTTCAGAATAGTAGGAACCAAACCGGTGCAGTGTACAACAGATTATCTGTTTCCTGTGCAATCTCCGTGTTGTTAATGACCTACGACCATTCTGTTTGTTCTTTCAGTTTAGTTACCCTGGCAATTTAGTTTCTTGTTTTTCTTAAATCTGCCATGGCAATCTTTTGTCCACAATTTGTGTTTGTACCATCTATTTCTATTTTTCTAAGGTAATTTCCGCCATGCTGGCTCTGGAAAATTGCCATGTGAGCATTAGCAAAGATGTTGTCAGAATGTTTTTTACCATAAAATTTGCATTTGCTACAAGGAGAAAATTTCTAGTTTTGCCATGTGTAGAAAATAAGTTTTATTATAAAAATTCAAAATCATCGTGTAAAATTTGTCATCCGACTATTAGAAACGTTTCCAAAAATTGCCATGTCTTATACACCAAAAAGTTTGTTCCATTTTTTATTTTTTAAATACATGACAAATTCCTCACACAAAACATGGCAATTTTACTTAAAATACCATGGCAAATTTCAATGTAAATATGCCATGGCGATTATTTTTATAATTTGTGTTTTTCACATACATGGCAAATTTGTCATACAAACATGGCAAGTTTAATTAAAATACCATGGTAAATTTTAATATAAATATGCCATGGCAATTATTTTTATAATTTGTGTTTTTTTACATACATGGCAAATTTTTCATACAAACACGGCAAGTTTAATTAAAATACCATGGCAAATTTTAATATAAATATGGAAAATTTCCATGTGAGCATTATCAGAGTTGTTATTAGAATTTTCTCGACCTTAAATGTGCATTTGTTAAGAGGCTTGTTTTTTACTTATCCACATGTAGGACAAAAATTATTGGAAAAATAAAAAAACATGTAAAATTTGCCATCTTACTATTAGAAACAATTCCAATATTTGCCATGTCTTATACACCAAAAAGTTGAGAAATTTGCCATATAAAGCCCTTTTTTTGCCTTGTGAACATTATGAAAATGTTTATATTTTGCCAGGTGACATGTTTAAAAATTCATAAATTTTGCCTAGTTCCATATAATATAGCATGGCAGTTTTTATAAATTAGTGCATGGCAAGTTACAAATTCATTATATCTTGTTTTTAGTCTGTATCGTACATTTTTGTTTATGGCATGTTTTTCCCGCACCATTTGGGCTATCTAGGGGTCGCACTAGAATGCCACGGGAGCAAACTTTTCAAGAAGGGACAATGGTTCGGTTGATAGGGAGAGCAACTAGTTACCGAGCGTTCCTTCGGGAGCTTCCCAACCAGGCCCGGTCGTAAGATTTAGGGGGCCCGGGGCAAGATAACAAAAAGGGGCCCTAAACCCCCATAAATATATTTTTATATTTCAAATGCAAGTGAATACTCATGACACTAGAATTTATGTTGCCTTGTCATGTCGACTATTTAGAAAGACTGGGGTCATAATCTGTTAACATGGGAAAGAATTCTTTCCTAAAAGTCACAAGTATTTCCTAAATATCACAACGTAAGGGAACGAAGTCATTAGCCATCGGGGACCCTTTCTCATCGGGGGCCCGGGGCGATCCCTCTGCCCCCCCCCCCCCCCCCCCCCCCACAGGGCCGGCCCTGTTCCCAACGATCACTTGGTGGTGGGCTGAGAGCGCGCCATAGCCGCCGCCACGTGTCGGGCTCTGGGTGCTATCTCCAGATTTTGTTTTTTATTTTCCGCACACGTTTTCGGCTTATTAAACGGTTTTCTTCGGGTATTTTTTTGACTTTTTGGTTTTTCATTGGTCTTCCTTAGCTTTTGGACAAAAAAAATTGAGCGAAAAAACACGTTTCTTTTCTTCTGCGGGAGGCATGGATTTGCTTTCACGAGAGACACGACGATGCCTCTCGGAAACGAAAAATATGTATTTTCTTTTTTTTTCCTTTCGTGAGAGGTACCATTTTGCTTCCGCGAGAGGCATGGTCGTGCATTCGCGAGTGGCAGAGCCGTGCCTCTTTCAGAAAGGAAAAAAAGTGCTCCCGGTTCGGTTTTTCTATCCATTTTTTCATAAAAAAAGTTTCTCAAAACCTATGAACATGGGATCTAGTTTTGAAGATCTCATGTGAAATTCAATGCTGACAATGGTTGGAGATTTAGATGTTATAAAACGTTTTGATAAACAGATGTACGAAAAAAAGGAAAACTGAAGTGAGTGGAATTATAATCCAGGGATTGGCATTGCTGGGCTTTGCCCACTCGTGGCGCACTAGAGTATTCCAGCGTGGAGGTGTGATACGTCTCCAACGTATCTATAATTTTTGATTGTTCCATGCTATTATATTATCTGTTTTGGATGTTTAATGGGCTTTATTATACACTTTTATATTATTTTTGGGACTAACCTACTAACCAAAGGCCTAGTGCAAATTGCTGTTTTTTGGGCCTATTTCAGTGTTTCACAGAAAAGGAATAACAAACGGAATCCAAACGGAATGAAACCTTCGGGAGAGTGATTTTTGGAACAAACGCAATCCAGGAGACTTGGAGTGGGCGTCAAGAAAGGAACAAGGAGGCCACGAGGCAGGAGGGCGCGCCCAGGGGGGTAGGCGCGCCCCCACCCTCGTGGGCCCCTTGTACCTCCCCTGACCGACTTCTTTCGCCTATATATACTCATATACCCCGAAAACATCCGAGAGCACCACAAAACCCTATTTCCACCACCGCAACCTTCTGTATCCGTGAGATCCCATCTTGGGGCCTTTTTCGGCGCTCCGCCGAAGGGGAAATCGATCACGGAGGGCTTCTACATCAACACCATAGCCTCTCCGATGATGTGTGAGTAGTTTACCACAGACCTTTGGGTCCATAGTTATTAGATAGATGGCTTCTTCTCTCTCTTTGGATCTCAATACAAAGTTCTCCTCAATCTTCTTGGAGATCTATTCGATGTAATTCTTTTTCCGGTTTGTTTGTCGAGATCCGATGAATTGTGGGTTTATGATCAAGATTATCTGTGAACAATATTTGAATCTCCTCTAAATTCTTTTATGTATGATTTGTTATCTTTGCAAGTCTCTTCGAATTATCAGTTTGGTTTGGCCTACTAGATTGATCTTTCTTGCAATGGGAGAAGTGCTTAGATTTTGGTTCAATCTTGCGGTGTCCTTTCACAATGACAACAGGGGCAGCAAGGCACACATTGAATTGTTGCCATCGAGGATAAAAAGATGGGGTTTATATCGTATTTCTTGAGTTTATCCCTCTACATCATGTCATCTTGCCTAATGCGTTACTCTGTTCTTATGAACTTAATACTCTAGATGCATGCTGGATAGCGGTCGATGTGTGTAGTAATAGTAGTAGATGCAGAGTCATTTCGGTCTACTTGTCGTGGACGTGATGCCTATATACATGATCATGCCTAGATATTCTCATAATTATGCACTTTTCTATCAATTGCTCGACAGTAATTTGTTCACCAACCGTAATACTTATGCTATCTTGAGAGAAGCCACTAGTGAAACCTATGGCCCCCGGGTCTATTTTCCATCATATAAGTTTCCAATCTATATTACTTTGCAATCTTTACTTTCAATCTATATCATAAAAAATACCAAAAATATTTATCTTATTATCTCTATCAGATCTCACTTTTGCAAGTGGCCGTGAAGGGATTGTCAACCCCTTTATCGTGTTGGTTGCAAGGTTCTTATTTGTTTGTGTAGGTACAAGGCAACTTGCGTGTAGTCTCCTACTGGATTGATACCTTGGTTCTCAAAAACTGAGAGAAATACTTACGCTACTTTGCTGCATCACCCTTTCCTCTTTAAGGGAAAACCAATGCAGTGCTCAAGAGGTAGCAAGAAGGATTTCTGGCGCCATTGCCGGGGAGATCTACGCCAAGTCAAGTCAAGTCAAGACATACCAAGTACCCATCACAAACTCTTATCCCTCGCATTACATTATTCGCCATTTGCCTCTCGTTTTCCTCTCCCCCACTTCACCCTTGCCGTTTTATTCTCCCTCTTTTTTCCGTTCGCGTCTTTTTCGCTTGCTTCTTGTTGCCTATTTTCCCTAATGGCCCTGCCTAAAAACGTTGATCCCCACCTTAAAAGATTGGAAGAAATTGAAAACAACGTCAGAAGCTTTATGACTTTGCAATTTGAGCATAATAATTTCTTTAGAAACGAGCTTAAAGAACAGAAAGGCTTTATGGAATACATGAATAAAGAGCTTGATGATATGTCTAAGGAATTTTATGGTTTGAAATCTCAGTTTGCTCCTCTTGAAAAATTAATAGCCCAAATTTCAGATAAGCAGGCCACCTTAGTCAATAAGATGGCCGCCAAACCGGAAGATCTAGAAGGTAATAAAGATGAAGATCTAAAAGTGATTGATGTGTCTCCTATTAAATCTTTGTTTTGCAATATGAATCTTGATAATGATGGGACTGGAGATGAGTCAACTTTAGTTAAAAGGTGTCCCAATGATTCGGAGTTTTTAGATCTTGATGCAAAAATTGGTAAAAGTAGGATTGAAGAGGTCAAAACTTTACATAGAAATGAACCCACTATTTTGGATTTCAAGGAATTTAATTATGATAATTGTTCTTTAATAGATTGTATTTCTGTGTTGCAATCTATGTTAAATTTTCCTCATGCTTATAGTCAAAATAAAGCTTTTACTAAACATATCGTTGATGCTTTCATGCAATCTTATGAAGAAAAGCTTGAATTAGAAGTTTCTATCCCTAGAAAAAATTATGATGAGTGGGAACCTACTATTAAAATTAAGATTAACGATCATGAATGCTATGCTTTATGTGATTTGGGTGCTAGTGTTTCCACGATTCCAAAAGCTTTGTGTGATGTGTTAGGTTTCCGTGAATTTGATGATTGTTCCTTAAACTTGCACCTTGCGGATTCCACCATTAAGAAACCTATGGGAAGGATTAATGATATTCTTATTGTTGCAAATAGGAATTATGTGCCCGTAGATTTCATTGTTCTTGATATAGATTGCAATCCTACATGTCCTATTATTCTTGGTAGACCTTTCCTTAGATTGATTGGTGCAATTATTGATATGAAAGAAGGAAATATTAGATTCCAATTTCCGTTAAGGAAAGGCATGGAACACTTTCCTAGAAAGAAAATTAAATTACATTATGAATCTATTATGAGAGCCACTTACGGATTGCATACCAAAGATGATAATACCTAGATCTATCCTTGCCTTTATGCCTAGCTAGGGGCGTTAAACGATAGCGCTTGTTGGGAGGCAACCCAATTTTATTTTTGTTTTTTGCTTTTTGGTTCTGTTTAGTAATAAATAATTCATATAGCCTCTGTTTAGATGTGGTTTTATGTTTTAAATTAGTGTCTGTGCCAAGTAGAACCTTTGGGAAGACTTGGGTGAAGTATTTATGATCTTGCTGTAAAAAACAGAAACTTTAGCGCTCACGAGATTAGCTGCCATTGTTTACTGGAGAGTGATTTTAGGTTGATTCTTTTTGCAGATGATTAATAGATAAATTCCTCACGTCCACCAATTTATTTCAGAATTTTTGGAGTTCCAGAAGTATACGTTTGATACAGATTCCTACAGACTGTTCTGTTTTTGACAGATTCTGTTTTTCGTGTGTTGTTTGCTTATTTTGATGAATCTATGGCTAGTATCGGGGGGTATGAACCATAGAGAAGTTGGAATACAGTAGGTTTAACACCAATATAAAGAAAGAATGAGTTCATTACAGTACCTTGAAGTGGTGGTTTGTTTTCTTTCGCTAACGGAGCTCATGAGATTTTCTGTTGAGTTTTGTGTTGTGAAGTTTTCAAGTTTTGGGTAAAGATTTGATGGATTATGGAATAAGAAGTGGCAAGAGCCTAAGCTTGGGTATGCCCCGGAAGGCATCCCCTCTTTCGTCTTCGTCCATCGGTAACTTTACTTGATGCTATATTTTTATTCACCACATGATATGTGTTTTGATTGGAGCGTCTTGTATGATTTGAGACTTTGCTTTTTAGTTTACCACAATCATCCTTGCTGTACACACCTTTTGGGAGATACACACATGAATCGGAATTTATTAGAATACTCTATGTGCTTCACTTATATCTTTTGAGCTAGATAATTTTGCTCTAGTGCTTCACTTATATCTTTTAGAGCACGGTGGTGGTTTTATTTTATAGAAATTATTGGTCTCTCATGATTCACTTATATTATTTTGAGAGTCCTTTAGAACAGCATGGTAATTAGCTTTGGCTATAAAATTAGTCCTAATATGATAGGCATCCAAGATTGGTATAATAAAAACTTTCATAAAAAGTGCATTGAATACTATGAGAAGTTTGATACTTGATGATTGTTTTGAGATATGTAGATGGTAATATGAGAGTCGTGCTAGTTGAGTAGTTGTGAATTTGAGAAATACTTGTGTTGAAGTTTGCAAGTCCCGTAGCTTGCACGTATGATAACCGTTGTGTAACAAATTTGAAACATGAGGTGTTCTTTGATTGTCATCCTTATGAGTGGCGGTCGGGGACGAGCGATGGTCTTTTCCTACCAATCTATCCCCCTAGGAGCATGCGCGTAATGCTTGTTTTTTGATGACTTGTAGATTTTTGCAATAAGTATGTGAGTTCTTTATGACTAATGTTGAGTCCATGGATTATACACACTCTCACCTTTCCATCATTGCTAGCCTCTTCGGTACCATGCATTGTTCTCACCTTGAGAGTTGGTGCAAACTTCACCGGTGCATCCAAACCCCGTGATATGATACGCTCTATCACACATAGACCTCCTTATATCTTCCTCAAAACAGCCACCATACCTACCTATTATGGCATTTCCATAGCCATTCCGAGATATATTGCCATGCAACTTTCCACCGTTTCATTTATTATGACACGCTTTATCCTTGTCATATTGCCTTGCATGATCATGTAGTTGACATCGTATTTGTGGCAAAGACACCATGCATAATTTATCATACATGTCACTCTTGATTCATTGCCCATCCCGGTACACCGCCGGAGGCATTCATATAGAGTCATATTTTGTTCTAGTATCGAGTTGTAATCATTGAGTTGTAAATAAATAGAAGTGTGATGATCATCATTAATAGAGCATTGTCCCAAATAAAAAAAGAGAAAAAAAGAAGAAAGGCCAAAAAATGAAAGGCCCAAAAAAAGAAAAGAAATAAAAAGGGACAATGCTACTATCCTTTTTTTTCCACACTTGTGCTTCAAAGTAGCACCATGATCTTTATGATAGAGAGTCTCTTGTTTTGTCACTTTCATATACTAGTGGGAATTTATCATTATAGAACTTGGCTTGTATATTACAACAATGGGCTTCCTCAAATGCCCTAGGTCTTCGTGAGCAAGCAAGTTGGATGCACACCCACTTAGTTTATTTTGTTGAGGTTTCATACATTTATAGCTCTAGTGCATCCGTTGCATGGCAATCCCTACTCCTTGCATTGACATCAATTGATGGGCATCTCCCTAGCCCGTTGATTAGCCGCGTCAATGTGAGACTTTATCCTTTTTTGTCTTCTCCACATAACCCCCATCATTATACTCTATTCCACCCATAGTGCTATGTCCATGGCTCACGCTCATGTATTGCATGAAAGTTAAATTTTTTTGAGATTACTAAAGTATGAAACAATTGCTTGGCTTGTCATCGGGGTTGTGCATGATGAGAGCATTCTTGTGTGACGAAAATGGAGCATGACCAAACTATATGATTTTGTAGGGATGAACTTTCTTTGGCCATGTTATTTTGAGAAGACATAATTGCTTAGTTAGTATGCTTGAAGTATTATTATTTTTGTGTCAACATTAAACTTTTATCTTGAATCTTTCGGATCTGAACATTCATGCCACAATAAAGAAAATTACATAGAAAATATGCTAGGTAGCATTCCACATCAAAAATTCCATTTTTATCATTTACCTACTCGAGGACGAGCATGAATTAAGCTTGGGAATGCTTGATACGTCTCCAACGTATCTATAATTTTTGATTGTTCCATGCTATTATATTATCTGTTTTGGATGTTTAATGGGCTTTATTATACACTTTTATATTATTTTTGGGACAAACCTACTAACCAAAGGCCCAGTGCAAATTGATGTTTTTTTGCCTATTTCAGTGTTTCATAGAAAAGGAATATCAAACGGAATCCAAACGGAATGGAACCTTCGGGAGGGTGATTTTTGGAACAAACGCAATCCAGAAGACTTGGAGTGGACGTCAAGAAAGGAACGAGGAGGCCACGAGGCAGGAGGGCGCTCCCAGGGGGTAGGCGCGCCCCCACCCTCGTGGGCCCCTCGTGGGCCCCTCGTGGCTCCCCTGACCGACTTCTTTCGCCTATATATACTCATATACCCCGAAAACATCCGAGAGCACCACCGCAACCTTCTGTACCCGTGAAATCCTATCTTGGGGCCTTTTCCGGCACTCCGCCGGAGGGGGAATCGATCACGGAGGGCTTCTACATCAACACCATAGCCTCTCCGATGATGTGTGAGTAGTTTACCATAGACCTTCGGGTCCATAGTTATTAGCTAGATGGCTTCTTCTCTCTCTTGGGATCTCAATAAAAAGTTCTTCTCGATCTTCTTGGAGATCTATTCGATGTAATTCTTTTTGTGGTGTGTTTGTCGAGATCCGATGAATTGTAGGTTTATGATCAAGATTATCTATGAACAATATTTGAATCTCCTCTGAATTCTTTTATGTAATATTTGTTATCTTTGCAAGTCTCTTCGAATTATCAGTTTGGTTTGGCCTACTAGATTGATCTTTCTTGCAACGGGAGAAGTGCTTAGCTTTGGGTTCAATCTTGCGGTGTCCTTTCCAGTGACAGCAGGGGCAGCAAGGCACGCATTGTATTGTTGCCATCGAGGATAAAAAGATGGGGTTTATATCATATTGCTTGAGTTTATCCCTCTACATCATGTCATCTTGCCTAATGCGTTACTCTGTTCTTAGGAACTTAATACTCTAGATGCATGCTGGATAGCGATCGATGTGTGGAGTAATAGTAGTAGATGAAGAATTGTTTCGGTCTACTTGTCGTGGACGTGATGCCTATATACATGATCATGCCTAGATATTCTCATAATTATGCACTTTTCTATCAATTGCTCGACAGTAATTTGTTCACCAACCGTAATACTTATGCTATCTTGAGAGAAGCCACTAGTGAAACCTATGGCCCCCGGGTCTATTTTCCATCATATAAGTTTCCAATCTATTTTACTTTGCAATCTTTACTTTCAATCTATATCATAAAAATACCGAAAATATTTATCTTATTATCTCTATCAGATCTCACTTTTGCAAGTGGCCGTGAAGGGATTGACAACCCCTTTATCGCGTTGGTTGCAAGATTCTTATTTGTTTGTGTAGGTACGAGGCGACTTGCGTGTAGTCTCCTACTGGATTGATACCTTGGTTTTCAAAAACTGAAGGAAATACTTACGCTACTTTGCTACATCACCCTTTCCTCTTCAAGGGAAAAAAACGCAGTGCTCAAGAGGTAGCAAGGTGTTCGTGCTGGGGGTGGTTTCCGATCGTAGTTCGGGCTGGATAGCTTTCTAGATCTAATGTTCGGTGATTATCAAGGTCCAAAAAAATAAAAAATCCCTGAATCTTGTCTCCAAGATCGGAACCCTGATGATGGCGACGGGCGACGCCGCCAACGCCCCCGCTGGCGGGCCTCCATCCTCCTCGCCCGGAAACCGCGCTTCACGGACAGCAGGAACGAAACCACGGCCACAGCCGAATCCAAGGCCGGCTACACCATGGCGGTCTCCTTCTGGGTGGCCGACCCACCGCAGTTGTCCCTCTTCTCCATCGGCTGCTCCAAGCCCCATGATCTGCATCACTCAAAGCACGCCAACTTCAGAAACTTGCCAAACGTGGTGGGCGCAGAGGGCCGCCTCGTCCTCCTCCGTGCCGCCTTCGCCGAACACTACGGCGTGTCCGAATATTTCCTATACAAGGCCGCCGGTGACGCCGGCGAGCCGCCGTCGCTCCAACGGATCCCTTCTCCCTACGAGAATGATGACGGCGATGACCTGCGCGGGGTCAGGGAGTTTGGCATCCTGCTATTTCTAATACACCAAAAAGTTTGTTCCATTTTTTATTTTTTAAATACATGACAAATTTCTCACACAAAACATGGCAATTTTACTTAAAATACCATGGCAAATTTCAATATAAATATGCCATGGCAATTATTTTTATAATTTGTGTTTTTTTACATGCATGGCAAATTTGTCATACAAACATGGCAAGTTTAACTAAAATACCATGGTAAATTTTAATATAAATATGCCATGGCAATTATTTTTATAATTTGTGTTTTTTACATACATGGCAAATTTTTCATACAAACACGGCAGGTTTAATTAAAATACCATGGCAAATTTTAATATAAATCTTGAAAATTGCCATGTGAGCATTATCAGAGTTGTTGTTAGAATTTTCTCGACCTTAAATTTGCATTTGTTAAGAGGC
Organism: Aegilops tauschii subsp. strangulata; assembly: GCF_002575655.3. Classification (NCBI taxonomy): domain Eukaryota; kingdom Viridiplantae; phylum Streptophyta; class Magnoliopsida; order Poales; family Poaceae; genus Aegilops; species Aegilops tauschii. The sequence continues at coordinate 54,875,373 of NC_053039.3, forward strand.
TTGTTTTTTACTTATCCACGTGTAGGAAAAAAAATTGGAAAAATAAAAAAACATGTAAAATTTGCCATCCTACTATTAGAAACAATTCCAAAATTTGCCATGTCTTATACACCAAAAAGTTGAGAAATTTGCCATATAAAGCCCTTTTTTTGCCATGTGAACATTACGAAAATGTTTATATTTTGTGAGGTGACATGTTTAAAAATTCATAAATTTTGCCTAGTTCCATATAATATAGCATGGCAGTTTTTATAAATTAGTGCATGGCAAGTTACAAATTCATTATATCTTGTTTTTTAGTCTGTATCGTATTTTATGTTTGTTTATGGCATATTTTTCCCGCACCATTTGGGCCATCTAGGGGTCGCGCTAGAATGCCACAGGAGCAAACTTTTCAAGAAGGGACAATGGTTCGGTTGATGGGGAGAGCAACTAGTTGCCGAGCGTTCCTTCGGGAGCTTCCCAACCATGTCCGGTCCTGAGATTTTGGGGGCCCGGGGCAAGATAACAAAAAGGGGCCCTAACCCCCATAAATATTTTTTTCTATTTCAAATGCAAGTGAATACTGATGACACTAGAATTTATGTTGCCTTGTCATGTCGACTATTTAGAAAGACTGGGGTCATATTCATTCACATAAAATTTGGTGGCTCTTGTTAATCAATACTTATATTTTTTTCCATTAGGTGAATTAGTAACCTTTGGTGCCAACTAGAATTTATATCATCCTATAATTTTTCGCTAGGTTGTTATTCAACGGTAACTAATTAAAGCTAATTTCTCAAAATCCCTAGCAGAAGTACTTTCTTTATTTGCGGGGAATTAGTAGATGTACTTTTCTGGTACTCAATAAACTCATTTGCATGTTCTCTTTTTTCTTCTCATTGTTAGATGATATTTTCCAGATAAAATCTTGCTAAATTAATAGCATTCTTGCTACTAGTTAGCACACAAACATACAATACAAGAAATTAAGAACACGGCTAATTGAATACTACTCTCTCCGTTCCTAAATATAAGTCTTTTTAGACATTTTAAATGGACTACAACATACGGATATGTGTAGACATATTTTAGAGTATAGATTACTCATTTTGCTTCGTATGTAGTCACTTATTAAAATATCTAAAAATACTTATATTTAGGGACGGAGGGAGTATATAAATAGTGAGAAAGAGGCATGGAGCGATGTACCTGGATGGCTAGAAAATTAAAAATTGCAAGCTTTTGCTTCTGCTTGCGAGTCACGAACAGCCCTAGTTTCCATTTTCTATTCCCAAACAATACAAGAAATTAGAGTGTGAGAGAGATATGTACGAGGATTAACTTCACGAACCGAACAATCTGACAGGACTAAAAAGAGGAGATTGGCGTTGAAGAGGAGGTTAATGGAATCTCCGAAAATCATAAGTAGACGACGCAGGCGACCTTGGCATTAGCATGGCTGTTTCGTTCCAGAGATGAAGTAGAAAGATGAGAAGACCACGCGCGTGCGGTAAGGCCGGAATTAGTCGATCTGTTATAGTTCTTTCCCTTTTTGAGAATCAATCAATCTGTTAAATGGGAAAGAATTATTTCCTAAACATCACGCATGCAAAAAATCAGTCGATCTGTAACATGGGAAATAATTCATTACCTTTTGAAGAATCAGTCAATCTGTTAACATGGGAAAGAATTCTTTCCTAAAAATCACAAGTATTTCCTAAATATTCCCCCCCCCCCCCCCCCGGGCCAGCCCTGTTCCCAACGATCACTTGATGGTGGGCTGAGCCGCCACGTGTGGTGCTCTGGGCACTATCGCCGAATTTTGTTTTTTTATTTTCCGCACGTGTTTTCAGCTTATTAAACGGTTTTCTTCGGGTTTTTTTGACTTTTTGGTTTTTCATTGGTCTTCCTTAGCTTTTGGACAAAAAAATAAAAAAAATTGCGCGAAAAAACACGTTTCTTTTCTTCCGCGTGAGGCATGAATTTGCTTTCATGAGTGACACGACGATGCCTCTCGGAAACGGAAAAAATATGTACTTTCTGTTTTTTTTCTTTTCGTGAGAGGTGCCATTTTGCTTCCGCGAGAAGCATGGTCGTGCATTCGCGAGAGGCAGGGCCGTGCCTCTTTCAGAAAGGAAAAAACGTGCTCCCGGTTCGTTTTTTATCCTTTTTTTTATAAAAAAAGTTTGTCAAAACCTATCAATATGGGATCTAGTTTTGAAGATCTCATGTGAAATTCAATGATGAAAATGGTTGGAGACTTAGACGTTATAAAACGTTTTGATAAACAGATGTACGAAAAAAAGGAAAACTAAAGTGATAGGAATTATTATCCAGCGATTGGCATTGCTGGGCTTTGCCCACTCGTGGCGCACTAGCGTGGAGGTGTTCGTGCTGGGGGTGGTTTCCGATCGTCGTTCGGGCTGGATAGCCTTCCAGATCTAATGTTCGGTGGTTATCAAGGTCCAAAAAAATTAAAAAATCCCTGAATCTTGTCTCCAAGATTGGAACCCTGATGATGGCGACGGGCGACGCCGGCGACGTCCCCCGCCGGCTGGCCTCCATCCTCCTCGCCCAGAAACCGCGCTTCACGGACAGCAGGAACGAGACCACGGCCACAACCGAATCCAAGGCCGGCTACACCATGGCGGTCTCCTTCTGGAGGGGGATTGGATGATTTGCCCCACTTTACAAGGGGTTGGATGATTTGCCCTTTGATTGTCTCAATGACAGTGGCCCCGGCCCTACCCGGTAGCCTCTCAGGAGGGGGTGGGGGCAAATGATCCAATGGAGAAGTAAAGTGGGGCAAAAGATCCAATTTCTCGGATGGCCGACCCACCGCAGCTGTCCCTCTTCTCCATCGGCTGTTCCAAGCCCCATGATCTGCAGCACTCAAAGCATGCCAACTTCAGAAACTTGCTGAACGTGGTGGGCGCGGAGGGCCGCTTCGTCCTCCTCCGCGCCGCCTTCGCCGAACGCTACGGCATGTCCAAATGTTTCCTATACAAGGCCGCCGGTGACGCCGGTGAGCCGCCGTCGCTCCAATGGATCCCTTCTCCCTACGAGCATGATGACGGCGATGACCTGCGCGGGTCAGGGAGTTCGGCATCCTGCCGCTCGGCGACCACTACCTTGTGGCCACTCTGTGCCTCGCCCCGTCGTCGGATTTGGACTATCACCTTCGAATCTACTCGTCGGAGAGGAAATCACGGAGCACCAGGGCGCTGCGCAATCCATGTCCTGGGGTCGGCAGGATTGTGCCCGGCAAGGTGATCACGCTTGGAGAAGAAGGCTTGCTAGGGTGGGTTGATTTGTCACTCGGCCTGCTGGTGTGCGACCTGCGTCATTAAGGTCAAGATCAAGTTCAAGATCAAGACCCCCCTCGTGTACTAAGTTTCATCCCGTTGCTGGAGCTGTTGCCCGGAAACACATACAAACTAATAAGATGTCACATTCCGCCTCCCCTCGGAAAGAGAAAAAAAGAACCAGAGAGTTCCCGCTCACCAGCTCCCGCAAGCTGGTTTAGGGATCTTGCGTGCGTCGATGGCGTGCTCAAGTTTATTGAGATCGAGAACCCCGCTCCTGAAAACCGGAGCGACAAAGATATTATCTACGATTCAGACCTGATCATGTCGCTCGAGCGCAAAGCCGCGGATATGAATTCAAAGCAGCTGTCCTTTAGGAATGCCTGGAGGGTTGTGATACGAACTCGGACAATTTCATCAAACTGTTGGCGCCAGGCATGCGCTGCTGATGTTGCTGACATCTTGGTTGATGGATCACTGCATTCGGCTTTGTTGTCCGGGCCGAAGGGCGAAACTGTCACGCAGGTGACGACACTCGGGGGCCTCTACTCAGCTTTCCCCATCCTAAGCCCAGAAGATGATGATACTCTTTATCTCAAATCTCTGGTGGAACCGAATGATAGGGATGGATGGGTGGCCGCCGTTGACGTAGGAAACAAGGCAGTGAAAGCAATTGGAACGTATAATCTTCCGGATGATTTTTATTACGACCGTGGTCATGATCCTGAACATCCTTTCCGTGCCTGTACCCTGTCCCGCCATCTTGATATGACTCCAGGTAACTATTATCTACACTTATTGTTCACACGCCTATGCAATGCTTATACAATCCATATGTTCTTGGTTGTGTTCTTGTTTTGACTGCCTAGGCGAATTATGCCTGCATATTTCTTTGTGTGTTTTCAGCATATTTGCCGGTTCCCTAAAAAGATTGGGGTTGTGAGTATGGTGTTGCTTATGAATTTCGTGGTTTCTGTAGGCACTGAGGTCTCAGCGTGTCGCAAGATCAGAGAGGCTAGTTGGTCTGCAAACCATCCAAGCAACACCTCGGTAAGTAGTGATTTCGCATCACTTTTTATTTCAAAGAATTTCTGCCAACTAACTTGCCCTCTCTTCTGTGCATAGTTCCGTGTGTGTGAGCTCAATTCCTGCGAACCAAGGAGCAAAATCCAAAGGCAAGTTTCTTATATTATCTATGGAAACTGTGTTCTACTAAGGCCTGGGAACCTATGACCCGATTTAGACCAATTCATTCTATAATTTGATAGCTATTTGCCAACTAGTTTTTACCTGATTTGCTATATTGGGATCTTTTGTCTAAATGACTTTCTGTTCCTCGGGACATTGGAATTGGCTGAGAAAATCAAGCGTGCCCGAAATGCTGCTGAGAGTGCTATACAGAATTATCATATTTCCCAGGACCATCCCGTTGAAAACAATCTGGTATGAATGAATCCCATATGCCCTGTTTGGGGTTTGTTGTGCTGTGCCCCCACCCAGACTTGCCTTTTGTTGGGATATCCTCCTCATGTGGGCTGTAAGGAGATGGCAATTTGAGGCATTTTAGGCAGCCCAAAGAGGTGCAGAAGCCCACTACCCATTAGGGTTATGACCTAGGGTCATTTTGGACTTTGCATATGAGTGGATGGGGATGCTTTACCCTCCATCCAGCAGCCACCACCAAGAGTGACGAAAATCAGTTCATCCTCCAAGAGAGAAGAAGAGAGAAAACCAAGAGAGCAAGGGAAGAAGAGGAAGATTGAAGGAAGAAGCAAAGGGAGCTCCTCCCCAAGGTTGTGATGGTTCAGATCCACTACCTTGTCTCCTTCAAGCTTCAGTTCCACCATCTTTGGTGAGATTGTTCCAATCCCTAGTTCTTGAGCCCCAAATCTTGTTGTGTTCATCCAAGATTCAGAAATCTTGATGTATGAGATCCTCTAGTGCTGTCTAGAGAAGAACTTGTTGTATCCCACATTTGATAATAGTGGAAGAGGATTTGGGTGGCTTCGGCCCATGGTTTTTCCTGTCAAGTTGGGGGGTTTTCCACGTAAAATCTGGTGTCTCTTTGTTGATGCTTGGTGCTGTCCAGAAACTTACTCCTACCACAAGACACTAGGCTGAGGAGTGTCTTACCTGCTGAGTAACATTTTCTGCCTCCATATATGCTGCTGCATATGTTTCCTTCCGTGCTAAGCAACGATCCTTGATTTAGTACATGATGTGGTGCTGAGATTACTTGTTTCCGCGGCAGTTTTCAGTTAACCACAAGTGTATTTGTGTGCTAATTCCCAACAGAGTGGTATCAGAGCCTTGGTTTCTTAGAAGGTTGCAAATCCCAGTTGCTTGATTGCTGCTGGAAGTGCTGCTCACAATGGCTTTGGAAGAAAGCGCTACTACAAGTGGCATGATAAAACTTGATTCCTCCAATTACTCATTTTTGAAGCCCATGATGGAAGACATCCTTTATTGCAAGGATTTGTACGAGCCAATTGTGAAAGACAAGATACCCACAGGTGTCATGGAAGAAGAATGGAGAGTGTTGCACAGAAAGGCAGCAGGTATGATTCGGTTGTACATCGACCACAATATTTTCCACCATGTTGCAAATGACATAAATGCTTATGAGATGTGGCAGAAGTTGGAGTCTATGTATGAGAGGAAGACATTAATGAACAAGGCCTCGGTGATCAAAAGACTTGCAAAGCTTGAGTACCGAGATGGCACAAGTGTGATTGAGCACTTGAATGTCTTCCAATGCCATATAAATCAACTTTCAGCCATGAAGATCAACTTTGAGGATGAGGTGCAAGCATTGTTGCTGCTGAGTTCCATGCCTGATAGTTGGAACACGCTTGTTGTGTCACTTAGCAATTCAGCTCCGGATGGGAAGCTGACTTTGGAGATGGTGAAGAACAGTATGCTGAATGAAGAAGCCAGAAAGAAGGAAAAGGGTGATGCCTCTTCTTCTGATGCGTATGTGGCTGAAACCCATGGGAAGAATGAGAACCGTGGACGCAGCAATACAAGATTTCAGCAAGGCAAAAGCAAATCCAGGGGGAGATCAAAGTCAAAATAGAGAAAAGATATTACTTGTTTTCATTGTGGCAATCCGGGACACATAAAGAGCGAGTGCAGGAAGTATAAAGAGAGCTTGCAGAGGGGAAACTCACGAAGAAAATCGAGCAAAAGGATGATAGCAGTTCAGCCATGACTGCAACAGATGAGGACTATCTAGTCATTGAAGATGAAGATTGCTATAGTGCTGTTCGTGATGATGCCATGAGTTGGGTTGTGGATTCAGGTGCATCCTTCCACATCACATCACACAAGGAGTATTTCACATCTTACACTAGTGGTGTTACTGGCCAAGTGAGGATGGGAAATAGTGGTTCCTCATCAATTGTTGGCAAGGGCTCTGTATGCATTGAAACAAACACAGGTTGCAGATTGGTGCTCGATGATGTCAGGCATGTTCCCGACATAAGGCTGAATTTGTTGTCAGTGGGCAAGCTTGATGATATCAAACATCCTAGTTATTTTGGTGAAGGAAAATGGAAGCTCACCAAAGGCACTTTGATTGTGGCTCGAGGAAGTAAGCAAGGTAATCTCTATGTGACTAAAACCAAGTTGTGCAATGAGGTGTTGAACGTTGCTGAAAAAGACACTTTGGTTGAATTATGGCACAAGAGGCTTGGGTATATGAGTGAAAAGGGCATGCATGCTCTTACTCGCATGGAGTACCTCCTTGAGTTGAAAGGTATATCCTTGAAACCCTGTGCACATTGTTTTGCTGGCAAACAACATAGGGCTGCATTTCGTACACTCTCTCCACATCGTGCAGAAAATGTTCTTGATATTGTGCACACTGATGTTTGCTCCATGGTTGAGAAATCTCATGGTGGAGCATTATACTTTGTGACTTTTATTGATGACCATTCCAGAAAGGTTTTTGTGTATGTACTGAAACACAAATACCAGACGCTTGAATCCTTCAAGGAGTTCCATGCCAAAGTTGAAAGAGAAACTGACAGGAAGTTGAAGTGCGTGAGATCAGACAATGATGGTGAATACAGAGGTCCTTTTGAAAGGTATTGGAGAAATGTTGGCATCAGGCGTGAGAAGAGTCCACCAAAGACACCTCAGCTCAATGGTCTTGCAGAGAGAATGAACATGACACTCACAGAGAGGGTCACAACTATGCTCTCTCATGCTTATTTACCTAATTCTTTTTGGGCTGAAGCTTTGATGAATGATATGTATGTGGTTAACCTATCTCCCTCAGTTCCTCTTGCAGGTGATATTCCTCAGAGAGTTTGGTCAGGGAAGGAGGTATCATACAAGCACTTGAAGGTATTTGGTTGCAGGGCATTTGTACATGTTCCAAGGGACGAGAGATCCAAGCTTGATAGCAAGACAAAGCAGTGCATCTACCTCAGCCAACCAAGTGAAGAGTTTGGCTACAGGTTGTGGGATCCAGCCAATAGAAAGATTGTGAAAAGCCGAGATGTGGTGTTCATTGAAGATGCAACAATAAAAGATATTGGAAAACCAGAGAAGCCAATGACCAGCACACCTCAGGTTGACATGGATCCAATCCATCCTCCTCTCGTGCATGACAATCATGGGGGAGATGATGACACTGAAGACAGTGGAGATGCAACTGATCAAGGCGGTACAAGTCAAAATGATGAGCAGCCATCAAGTGATGATGATGATGAAGTTGGTAATGATGATGCCAACGAAAATCCATCCGATTCACCACCAGTGCAACAACAAAGAAGATGTGAAAGAGTTCACATTCCTTCTTCTAAGTATCCACCACATCAATATGTGTTGATGACAGATGCAGGTGAGCCCTCATGCTATGAGGAGGCTCTGATGAGAACAAAGAAGAATGGTCAGAAGCCATGCAGGATGAGATGAATTCCCTCTATGAGAATGATATCTTTGAGTTGGTGAATCTGCCAAAAGGCAAGAAAGCACTCAAGAACAAGTGGGTGTACAGAGTTAAGACTGAAGAAAACACCTCACATCCAAGGTACAAGGCCAGATTGGTTGTGAAAGGATTCAGTCAGAAAAAGGGCATTGATTATGGTGAGATATTCTCTCCAGTGGTCAGGATGTCTTCGATCCGAGTTGTGCTTGGCATGGCTTCCATCATGGACTTGGAAATTGAACAACTTGATGTGAAGATTGCATTCTTACATGGTGACCTAGAAGAGGAGATATACATGGAGCAGCCAGAGGGATTCATGGTTGCAGGCAAGGAGCACTTAGTTTGCAAATTGGAGAAGAGCTTGTATGGCTTGAAGCAAGCTCCTCGGCAATGGTACAAGAATTTTGAGTCTTTTATGACTGGGCTTGGTTACCATAAAGCACAACCTGATCATTGTGTCTTTATGAAGAGGTACGCCGAGGGTGACTTCATTATTCTCTTGTTGTATGTTGATGATATGCTGATTGTTGGAAATGGCACAAAGAGGATTGCTCTCCTCAAGAAGGCATTGAGTAAATAATTTGCCATGAAGGATTTAGGACCAGCTAAGCAAATACTTGGCATGAAGATCTCCCGTGACAGATCAAAGAAGCTACTTTGGCTCTCACAGGAAAGATACATTGAGAAGGTACTTCATAGGTTCAATATGAAAGATGCAAAATCTGTTATCTCTCCGCTTGCAGGCCATCACAAACTCACTTCAAAACAATGTCCTACAAGCAAGAAGGAGAAAGAAGAAATGAGGAAAATACCTTATCAATCTGCTGTGGGCAGTTTGATGTATGCCATGGTATGCACTAGGCCTGACATTGCCTATGCAGTTGGAGTTGTTAGCCGGTTCATGACAAATCCAGGTAAAGCTCACTGGGAAGCAATGAAGTGGATTCTCAGGTATCTCAAGGGTACTTCTACATCTTTTTTATGCTTTGGAAGCAGTGATCCTGTATTGCAGGGCTATACAGATGCAGATTATGTAGGTGACAAGGATCGTAGGAAGTCCACATCTGGATACCTGATGACTTATGCAGGGGGAGCAATGTCATGGCAATCAAGATTGCAGAAATGTGTTTCTACATCAACTACAGAAGCTGAGTACATTGCAGCAGTCAATGCTGGCAAGGAAGTTTTGTGGATGAAGAACTTCTTGCAAGAGCTCGGCATGAAGCAAGAGAAGTATGTTCTTTTTTGTGACAGTCAGAGTGCTATTCATCTTGCCAAGAATTCAAGTTATCACTCTTGAACCAAGCACATTGATGTGAGGTACCATTGTATTCGAGATGTTGTGAGTTCCAAGTTGCTGAAACTTGAGAAGATCCATACCGACGATAATGGTTCGGATATGATGACCAAGACATTGCCAAATGAGAAGCTACAAGCATGTTGCAAGGTAGCGGGCATGGCGGTGCTCCCTCATGAGTCGGAGGGGGAGATTTTTTGGGATATCCTCCTCATATGGGCTGTGAGGAGATGGCAATTTGAGGCCTTTTAGGCAGCCCAAAGAGGTGCAGAAGCCCACTACCCATTAAGGTTATGACCTAGGGTCATTTTGGACTTTGCACATGAGTGGATGGGGATGCTTTACCCTCCATCCAGCAGCCACCACCAAGAGTGACGAAAATCAGTTCATCCTCCAAGAGAGAAGAAGAGAGAAAACCAAGAGAGCAAGGGAAGAAGAGGAAGATTGAAGGAAGAAGCAAAGGGAGCTCCTCCCCAAGGTTGTGATGGTCCAGATCCACTACCTTGTCTCCTTCAAGCTTCGGATCCACCATCTTTGGTGAGATTGTTCCAATCCCTAGTTCTTGAGCCCCAAATCTTGTTGTGTTCATCCAAGATTCAGAAATCTTGATGTATGAGATCCTCTAGTGCTGTCTAGAGAAGAACTTGTTGTATCCCACATTTGATAATAGTGGAAGAGGATTTGGGTGGCTTCGGCCCATGGTTTCTCCCCTCAAGTTGGGGGGTTTTCCACGTAAAATCTGGTGTCTTTTTGTTCATGCTTGGTGCTGTCCAGAAACTTACTCATACCACAAGACACTAGGCTGAGGAGTGTCTTGCCTGCTGAGTAACATTTTCCGCCTCCATATATGCTGCTGCATATGTTTCCTTCCGTGCTAAGCAACGATCCTTGATTTAGTACACAATGTGGTGCTGAGATTACTTGTTTCCGCTGCAGTTTTCAGTTAACCACAAGTGTATTTGTGTGCTAATTCCCAACACCTTTTATCTTTCTTGTTGTACTTGAACCTTGAACCTTGAACCCTTGGATGTTGGTGGTTGGTGCTTTGCTTTATAATATAAAGCGGGGGAAACCCTTTTTTCGTGAATCCATTTTCCCATCATCGTTCAGCAGTGCTTGAACAAGTGGAATGCACCGTGCTACCCCGCTGGGCATTCATTGTGGCCCCATCAAAATAATCTGGATGTTGTATTCCATATACCCTGTTTCGCATTTGTCTATTTCTCATCATCATGAAGCAAGATTAACTAGAATGCACCATTCAAGCCACCGCAGCAATGCTTCAGCAAGCCAGATGGACCCTGTTGCCCTAGGTATGATTCGCTGGCTCCTGTACATGGTCGTCACAACTACCAGCCACTGTGGCAGCAGTCATCACCATCAAAAAACATTCAACTTCGAGCAGTGAGTTTGGACCTCATGAGGTAAAAACATTGGTGAGGCTTATGATATTCTGCTATCTCCTCTATTGACCTGGTGCTCTGGAATGGACCATCTTCACGTGTTAAAAATTATTCGCAAGATGCATATTCTTAGTAGTAATTCTCTCACAGTTGTTGTCACGGCATTTTCTATGCATTGTTGCATTGTGTGTTTTGGAAGTAAAAGAAGGAAAAAAACTATGGTCACCAAGTTTAAAAATATGTAATCAGTAAGTCTAAAAGCAACTAAACTTTTATATTAAATTCATACTTTCAGGTCATTAGAATATACTTCCTCCGTCCCAAAATAAGTGTCTCAAGCTTAGTACAACTTTGTACTAGAGTTAGTATAAAGTTGAGACACTTATTTTAGGACGGAGGGAGTACTAAGTAACAACGATGAAACTATCTAGTATTTCTGCTATGCTGTGATGTGCTATTTTTGACGTGCTGCCTAGGTGTCCGTTTTCCCATAATCTTACTATAAGTTGTTACCTATGATTTCAGGCACCCCAGCCATGCTTCAACAGTTTCAATGGAGCGAGCTACCATGGGTATTCACAACAACTTTCTGTCCCCAACTCATTTGCCTATGGCGCACACACAGGCTATGGCAACTACCAACACCAGCGGCAACAGCTTCCACCTCCTCTGGAGTTGCCTATTAGTGCATCTTGGCAGCATCTGCCTCCTCCGGTGCAACGTCTGCCAAAATATAGTGAGGTAAAAACAGTTCTGAAAACCTATGGTTTGCTGACATGGCCCTCTTTTAGGCAATAATCATGAGTGAACTTCTCATTAAGATTACTTCTTCAAGATAGTCGTTCTTGCTATTAATTTTGCGCTTCTTGCATATGCAAAAGCCTTGTGTGTCTACAAGTGTAAAGAGGGTTACATAGTGTCAAGACTCTGTAAGGTAATATCCTCTCATAGTTTGACACTGTTTCTCGAAACATAAACATAACCATTTTGCTGAAATGTGAGCACATAAAGAAAGGTTACTATCTTTTAAAAAAAGAGGAGGAAGCTTATCGAAAGGTGCAAATTTTAGAGAAAGGTGTGGTAAGGTCGAAAGGAGCATATTTATGAAGATGTGGTGCCCAATTTTATTGATGTAGGTTGTAGGCCAAATGAAGTGTAGATGCTGAATTAAGGAAACTAGTCAACGTCTGATATCCCTTGTCAGTTGATTGTGCTAAAAAATATAATAAAAATATGGTTAATCCTAGTAACTTGAAACTTGTGCATTAGTTTTTACCATAGAAAAGTTTCGGGAGTTGATACTGGAAACAAACTATTTGGCAATGGTTAGTAAGTTTGCTTTATGTAAAGAAGTTTTTGATAATTGTTTCCGGATTACTAGAATAATGTACCTGCAGTGGAGAATTGCTCTCCTTCAAATGTTAAACTACCAAAGGTGCAAGAGTCACTTGAGTTGGTCATCTTCATAAATCAAATGTTTATCAACATAAAAAACATGTCAGAAACTCTTGGACTCATGATTGTTGAGTTGTTTGGTAGTACTGCACGAAACAAATATATATTTCCGCTCTCTATGTCCTTCATTACTTATGCACCATATTTAAGTAAACAAAGAACTTATTTATTTCACATTGTTTGAAAAATCAGAATGTGAACTGTATTTGTATTCTTTTTCTAAAACATTAGCCTTACTTTTTTTCTTCAGAACAAATTCATATATGTCATATAATAATTTGGAAAGTGAACAATTTTAGGGAATATTGTCGCACATGTCAAGTAAACATGTAGTTTTCTTAAGGAGATTATTGTCCTTCTATTTGGTATACCATTAGGTGATTTGTGCTACAAAATGTCTTTTTGTCTTCCACTGAGCTAGGTCGAAGGCGACAAAGATCATCTTGGTGATTCAGACTGAATGTTTTCTGGTGGCAACCTAGGTTTGTCCAAATAGAGTATGTTCGCTGGTGGTAGTTGTCAGACAATTGGGTGATTTCTGCAACTGACTTAGCCGCTTGATGGGAGTACTGTTTGTACTCACAAGGAAAAGAATTATCACCTTCTAATATGTCACTCACTTTAAAATTAGTGAAGCTCTTATGTGACATTTACCTCTGTGATAGTTCAGGACATTTTATCACTGAAGGTAATATACTGTTATAGCTTAACACTATTTCTCGAAACATAAACGTAACCATTTTGCTGAAATGTGAGCACATAAGGAAAGGGTACAGACTTTTCAAAAAAAGGAGGAATCTTATCGAAAGGAGCAAATGTTGCAGAAAGGTGTGGTAAGGTTGATGGGGAGCTTGGAGTAGCATATTTACAAAGATGTGGTGCCCGATTTCCTTGATGTAGGTTGTAGGGCAAATGAAGTGTAGATGCTGAACTAATGAAACTAGTCAACGTCTGATATGCTTTGTTAGTTGATTGTGCTGAAAAATATAATAAAATAACATTAATCCTAGTAACTCAAAAATTGGCATTATTTTTTACCACAGAAGTTTCTGGAGATGACTTGATCGAAACCAGTGACAAGAGAAGTGGAAGAATGCCCACCTTCCTTCGAGCTCACCACAGCCTCTCACCCGTCATGGCACTCGAGTCGGAGCCATCACGGCGGATGCCTCCTGGCCTTTGCCACCCCAACACCACATCTTCCCCTGTCCGAGCCGGTGAAGGTAACCCCTAGTTCTACTGGTCTTTGTTGCGAACCAGACTGGATAATTAAACTTGATTTAGTTGTTATATGATTACTAGGTTATGATGTTTAAACTTGTAAATAATTATAGATGGTATTTGCTTTGCTACATTTAGTCTATAGTTTTCTAGTGTTAAGACACTAATTTGCTACAATTACGATGCAGGAAAGTGGCGGGTTAATTCCTTTGCTTATTACATTATAATAGTTTTGTAATTGTTGATGCTTAGCAAATTGTGTCGAAAAAGGCTCTCGCCCCACTTTATATATAAAACACCAACCAACTTACCACGAGCATTCCAACACATCACCACACACTCAAGGCAAGATACAGAGGTGCTAGCAAGCGGCCAACACTCCCAAAACAACTCAAGTAAACTACACATACACACTAGGCCTCAACCGGGAGCAAGCCACCGAGAAGAGACTAAGCTGCAAGCCGTCATCCAAGAGCCCCAAGATGGTGCCTTCATGAAAGATACACCATCGGAGTGCCGCCGCCACCTGATCCAATAGATCAAGATTTTCATCCGGGGCACCTTGGAGGACACGGAGCAACCACAACAGAGTCTTCAAGAAGATGACGACGTCCACAGGTGCCGCCTCCGTCAGCCTGGGCATGCCAGGCAGGGTTTTCACCCAGGTACGCACACACCGCCTCCAATCACGGATCGACAAGCACCATCCACCATGCCGCCCGCGCGGCCATGGAGACTAGACCGCACCTGAGCTGTGGGCTTAGCCAATGACTCGCACCACCAGGGCCGCCGCCCCAAAGTCCAGACGCCCAAGCGGCCAATGAAGGTTGCAGGCCAAGCCCAACTGACATGCCCCAACCACAGACGGAAACGAGCAGCCGTCAAGACCAAAGCAGAACGGGAGCACGAGCCACTAGGCCAGGGAAGCGGTGATGTAGGAGCGGACCACGTCAACGCCTGGCCCTGACGGTGACAGGTGAGCCAACCTCGTCGGCGCCACCCATCCTCCTGCTACTACTCCAAGCGCCACCCCCTAAGACTCCCTGCCACGTCTCCTTGCTCGGCACCACAAATGGTAGGAACCGGCCACCCGCCCATTGGTGGGAGCGCCTGACCAGCCAACCCCTAACGCTGCCAGAGAACTTCTGGACCGTCCACAAGGGCCACCCGTCAACGAACTGACACGAGAACCCGCCTCCAGGTGTTGCCGTGGCGTGACCCGCCAACCACCATGGACTGCAGCAACACCTGTAGGATACTGGGCCGCCACATGGCACAACCCATGCTCCAGCCCAAAGGCCTCCGTCACCATCCTGTGTCAACCACCTCCGTCCAGAACTGAACAGAATCCAGTAGCACGCCCCACCAGGACCTCCCGCAGCCGACCACCACCGGCCTAGGCGTCGCGGCCGCACGCCCAGGCCCAGCCAATGAGGCCACGCTTGCCGCCAGACCTAGCTGCAAACCATATTTGGGTGCGCGAATGTTTTAAATAGCAGGCTATGGAAAACAGAGGCGGGCCTTCAAATCAGCTATAGAGGAGCCATAGTAGGCTAAAGCGGGCTATTTGTCAAGGCGATCATTTAGCGGCACCCTGGTGAAAAGGATATAGCGGGCTATAGCAGAGCTATAGCCGGCTATTTGAAACTATGGCGAGGACACCCGCCGTCCGCCGTCGGCGCCATGGCCCGCACCGCCGCTGCCCACAGCCCATCACACCGCCTCCAGAAGGTCGCGCCGCCGCCAGCACCAGAGGAATTGCCGCCGCACCGCCGCTCGATGGCCCAGGACCCACGCCTGGCCACCCCGAGTCGGGGAAGAGGGGAGGCTCCACCGCTGCCAACACTGGCCGGGCTTCGCCCATCAGCGCGTCGAGGCGGCGGCGAGGAGGGGGAGGAAGAGGCGGGACGACTAGGTATTGCCCTCCGGTCATACGCGGGCACGACGCAGAGGGGAGAGGAGAAAGGGGAGGGGGTTCCGGACTTGCAATTATATGCCGAGCTACACTACAAAAAAATTACACTTCCGTGATGATACGTGTTTGTCACAGTAGGTCACGTTTTCTGTCATGCATGTACATCCATGACAAATTTATGACAGAATCAAGATAGTCATACCTGTGCTGTCGTAGAAGTGTTCCACGATATTACCAAAATTATCATCACGGAAGTGTCCATTTCCATGACGATAAATCACGCGTCACAGAAGTGCTTTCGTCAAGGGTGACCGACACGTGGCATCCACTGTAACGGAACGCCGTTAAGCTATCGGGTCCGGTTTTGGATCCGATAACCCGTTAACAGCCCGGACCAATGGGGATTTTCCACTTGTAAAATTCTGATTGGCTGACGGAAACACGTGTCAGCTCCGCGTTGGCACAGGTGTCACTCATCCAATGGGCGAGATGCGCCTATGATATGCTGACACGTGGACCGGCCCAAAAGTGGCCCATAAAGTTTAAATGGGCCGGCCCAACTAATGGCCCACAAGATTTTGCGATCCATAGTGGGCCAGCACAGCAAAAGGCCCACGAGATTTTTCGTATCATAATGGGCCAGCCCAGCTAAAGGCCCATGAGATTTTGCGGGCCATAATGGGCCGGCCCAGCTAAAGGCCCGCGAGATTTTGCAGACCATAATGGGCCGGCCCAGATAAAGGCCCAACATTCTCAGTTAAGGCCTGTACGGCTAGTGTCAAATCGGCCCGTCAACGGCCTGTCCTAAACTTGTCATCATCGCGGCCCATGATCACTTCTGGCCCGTTAACAGTCCGCTAAGTATATGGGCCAAATTACGGCCCGGTGTATTCCCGACCTGTTAAAGGTCCTGCTTCATTTGGGCCCATTTACAGGCCATTGAAACTTTTGGCCCATAAACGACTGTGAAGGATTTGGGTCATATTCGGCCATGTGTGACATTCGGCCTGTTAGCGGCCCACTATAGATTTGGGCCACTTTCGGCCTGTTGTGATTTTCGGCCTGTTAACGTCGGACGAAATCCATGGGCCATATGTGGCCCAATGTCACATCGGGCCCATTAAAGGCCCATATAAAAATGACGATAATTTAGCCTGACCGAACTTCCGGCCTGTTAAAGGCTCGTGTATTAGGTCGGCGCATTTACGGCCCGTCCGAATTTCGGCCTGTGAAAGATCCGCATCGTAAATGGGCCCAACCTCACTTTTGGTCTTTTAAAGGCCCATGTTTTTTATGGGCTCGAGATATTTACACCTGTAAACGGCCTATTGTTACTGAGGGCCCAAATTATGTTTAGGCTTGTTAAAGGCCCACTATGGGCACAGGCCTACCATAAAAATATGAAATCTTACGCTGATTTAGGCCCAGATATTTTTAGTGGGCTACATGCAAATTTTGGCCCATAATTGTTTTTAGCCCAATTGGAATGGGCCTGACGAATGTTGGCATGTTGGGCTCCTACGAAGCTTTCGGCCGAATACATTACTAAGATAAATCTACACTATACAAAAATAGCGTCGTAATTATTGCAGCCTTCGGCAGCAGCATAAATGCTGTATCACAACAAAAGGCCTGTTGGCATAAAGTTTAAAGTCCTTGCAGATAAAAGCACCATCAGATGTATAAAAGCAAAGATCATTTGACCTGAGTGCTAATGTTTCAGGCTGTAGAATCTGATGGAGCAGCACGATCTTCACCATTTTTCCGCCATTGCTCTTGAACAATGAAGCGAATGTCTGATAGTCTGGTTTCAAAACCCTTCATATCTTGACGACATTTGTCAACCACTATTCTTGTTTCCAAAACGACGTCCATTAGGGATTGGACTTGTGTCTGGAGCACAGATATATCACTCTGTCTAGCAGGAAGATTTTGTTCAATAGGCGATTTGGACGAGGTTACCTTGACAACCAACCCAGAATTACGAAGGAAGGTGCTTTTTGCACTGTTAGTGGAGAGATACTGATGCACTGCAGCAAGAGGTGAGATTGTGCCTGTGGTAGCCTCGTCACCTTCAGGTGGTTGTGGCTGTTCAATCATTTTTTCCATAGCTTTCTGAAAGTTTGAACTTGTAGATTAGTGTACCAGATAAGTTACTAATGAGACAAAAACAAACAAAGTAGGTTACACGTTTATACATAACTTATTTTGGTGAACTACTGTAATACATTAGCATGTATTGTAGTGCCAACTACATAATAAAATCACTTTCGGAACATATGTCCATCTAGCATGCCTACTGTATTGTCTATTTCCTCACATTCGTTGACATCTAAGGATAAAGAGACATGGTTTAAAGTAGGATGAACATAGTATGACATCATTCATATCATGGGCAAATAGATATAAAACAAACAGACTATTTTATCATTGTGTGCGCCCGTGAACATAACAACTAGAATACAGATCAAGACCAAAAGAATATCCTTCATCTCTTTTAAACCATGTAAGGTGAAATGATACGTTAAGACAACTGTGTAAAAAGTGAACAGAGTAACTGACATTGGCTGCAAACCAAGTAGTTAAATGAACACATCATAGTACCAATCAGTTCAAAGGCAGGAGGAGTAAGGACTTACAACAGCGGCTTGAACTGGTGTGCTCATGGCCTTCATCTTGCTGGTGTGGCAATCCTTGAAGATTTGCACTGCATTCGGTTCAGGTTCTTTTTGGTCCGCACAGGCTTTCCTCTGTATTTGGAACAAGTCAACATAGATACGATAATATGGCACA
Source organism: Aegilops tauschii subsp. strangulata (assembly GCF_002575655.3). Lineage (NCBI taxonomy): Eukaryota > Viridiplantae > Streptophyta > Magnoliopsida > Poales > Poaceae > Aegilops > Aegilops tauschii. The sequence goes on from NC_053039.3 coordinate 54,893,683, forward strand.
GAAAAAAGAAGGAAGTAGCAACTATTTACAAGAGCCTCGCAGTGTGCAATATAGCTACGAGATCCTGTTGTCTGTTGGAATTTCACTTTAGAATGGTTGGTCTTGTTCTTCAAATAGTTAGCCTGGAAGAAGATACACTTGTAAGGCACATACATAAATACAAGTTCAATATGTGGTCCGATCAAATACATATAGCCTACCTGATACTTTGGATGGGACCAGTGTTTAACGAGGGCTGTCCAGTCTTCATCTGTAATATATTCCACTAGAGATGTTTGGGCGATTTCATTGTTAGCCTTGCCTTCAAAGTGAGATTTTCTAAGGTGGTACCGATACTGTCGCAGAGCACACTGAAAAACATGAGTGCATGCTTGTTTAGTTGCATCATCTTTCGGATCCAACTTGAACCTCATTTGTTGAAAAAAGAATGTGAGTCTTATTAGGAGGAAGCTAGAAAGTATGGGACAGAGCAAGACAATATTACTAATTGCGATGAATAACATTACTTACGAATAAATGGTCAAGGAAGGTGTTAAACTGGGTATTGTCTTTCTCATTCCTGTACTGGATCCACGTTGGGAGGATATGTGCATGACACCTAACGGCAACGGCTGCCTCTGATACTAACTTGGCTGACTCTGTAGCATCACGTGGCCTTTTTAAACCTGCCTCAAAATGGATCTCCATTCTTCCTCCTTTAGATTTTGTTAATCTGTCAAGCATTATCCCTGATGTCTGTTTCCGCTTACGTCATGGTGCTAGTTCAACAACGAATATGGAAAGTGTTAGTGTACATCAAACTGTGAGAGTACATATAAAGGAGCATGCAACGCAACTTGACTTGGTCAGGTACCGTCTTGGCGTTGATGCTCATGAGGTTCATCTGATCTTGCCAAGTCCTGTTGTGTCAGCAGTGCTTCGGAAGTAGTGTTAGGTGTGAAGGCAGCTTGGGAACTGGCCAGTTCCAGAGCAAACGAACGAGTAACTCGTTGAGATGCTGGTACAGTTGAAGCAGATGCTGCAGCTAGTGGAGCAGGTGATACTGTGTTTGTAGATTTAGCCGGTGGACTTGGACCTTCTACTGCACTATAAGTACCAGCAGAATCTAGACGGCCGATCCTTTTCCGTTTCACCCGACAAGTAACACCACTCCCTACTATATTATTTTCCTTGCTCTTTTTTTGACTTTGCCATGTCAAGCCGTACCCACAACACAAAAGAATAAAATCGCTCTTCAGAACTCATTGATGCATGATACAGACAAGCAATACTTTGATGTAAGACAACCGTATGAGGATGGAGTATGTAAGGAAAACAGGACGGCATGACATATTCACAGCTACGATGTGTAAACTAAGCATAAGGATTTTCAAGAAAATAGAAGTGATGCAAGCTAGACACCATATGAAAGATGCAACAAATATTACTCTGCCAAGTTAAAAGTGTCTTGTCATAAGTGCCAATTCGAAAATTAGAAGCAGTACAACGTAGAAATCAATGCAAGATGCAACCACTATCAAACTTCCATGTTAAAAGTGTCCAATCATGAGTGACTGATGCCGGATACACAACAGCAGTACTTTGATGTAAGAACATGGTATGATAGATAGATGCAGTGTATTTTAGACACAGAACGCCATGTCATATGCACATGTATAACGTATGAACTCAGCAGGTGCAATTTAATCAAAATAGAAGAAATACAGGCTAGACAACATATGCAACATGGAACCAATTATCACACTGTCAACTTAGAGCAAGCACCTGTGATGGAGTACGGGAGATGAACTCATCATGTAGACTTGGGACTTCAACTTCATTACCAGTAGCAGTGGCATATCTAGAGAGTCTCTGTTTGCGTCTGTGCGGAGGACCACCAACATCCCCTAACTTACTCTTTTCCTTCCTATTTTCTGATATTGCCTTATGAAGTCAAAACCACAAGAAGATGGATAAAATTAGCTCTGCATAACTGGTTGATGCATGATACAGACGAGCACTACTTTGATATAAGGCAAGCGCAGGATAGGAGGATGGAATATATACAAAAAAAGACAGCGTTTCATATTCACACGTACGATAGGAGGATGGAATATGTATGAAAAAACAGTAAGCGGAAGGCATTTCAACAAAATTAGAAGAAATGAAAGCTAGGCACCATATGAACATGCAACCAATATCACTCTATCAGGTAAAAAGTGTCTCGTCGTAAGTGCCATTTCAAGAAATTAGAAGCAGTACAAGCTAGAAGACAATGCAAGATGCAACCTACATCACAGTCCCAAGTTAAATGTGTCTTATGGGTAAGTGATCGTTGCAGGTATAAGTTGTAAGCTACGCAGATGCAATTCAACATAATCAGAAGCAATACAAACTAGACATCATGCGGAAAACACAACCACATATAACAGTTCCAAGTTAGAGCAAGCACCTGTGATGGTGGAGTAAGGGAGATGTGCTCATCATGTACACGTATGTTCTAGAAACAGGAACACGTGTCATATTCACAGGCATTATGTGTAAAGTAAGCAGATGCAATTCAACAAAGTTAGAAGCAATACAAACTAGACATCATACGCAACATGCAACCACATATAATAGTGCCAAGTTAGAGCAAGCACCTGTGATGGTGGAGTAGGGGAGATGTGCTCATCATCTACACAACTACGTTGACTGTCTAGCCTTGCGTTGTCTTGCGAATCTTGTTGGGAGGATGGCGGAGTAGAATTTGTAGAGAACCTTCGTTTCAGTTTCTCAGAAGGACCACCATCATCCAATGCCTTGCCAATTTCCTTCAGCTTTATTGATTTTGCATTTTGAGGTCAAACCGACAAGAAAAAGGAATATAATTTGTTCTTCAGAACTCATTCATGCATGATACTGACGGACACTACTCTAATGAAAGGCAAAGTCATGATACGAGGATGGAATATGTACGAAAAAATGGATGGCTTGACATATTCACACCTATGATGTGGTAACTAAGAAGAAGGCACTTCAACAAATTAGAAGCACTACAAACTAGACACCATATGAAAGGTGCAATCATTATCACTCTACCAAGTTAAAACTGTCTCGTCATAGGTGGCGTTCATCAAACTAGAAGCAATACATGCTAGAAATCATACTCAAGACGCAAACCAATATCACACTGCCAACTTAAAGGTGTTCCATCATAAGTGACTGATGCAGGATACACAAGAAGAGTAGTTTCATGTAAGAACATGGTGTGATAGACAGATATAGTATGTACCAACAACAGGAAAGCGTGTCATATTCACACGTATCATGTGTAAGCTAAGCAGATGCAGTTTACACTAATTAGGAGCAATACAAGCTAGACAACATATGCAACATGCAACCAGATATCACACTGCCAAGTTAGAGCAAGCACCTTGGATGGTGGAGTAGGGGAGCGGAGACTTGGACCTTGTAATGCACTATCAATACAAGGAGAATCGGTACAGATGCTCCGTTTACGTTGCTGCAGAGGACCACCATCATCGCCTTCCTTACTCTTTTCCTTCCTCTTTCTTGATTTTGCCTTGTCAAGTCAAACCCACAAGAAAAAGGAATAAAATTTCCTCTTCAGAACTCATTGATGCATGATACTGACGAACACTACTTTCATGTAAGGCAGCCGCATGATAGGAGGATGGAATATGTATGAAAAATAGGACAGCGTGACATATTGACATGTATGATGTATAAAGTGTAAACTAAGCACAAGGTGCTTGAACTTGTTAGAATCAATGCAAGCTAGAAACCATATGAAATATGAAACCAATATCACTCTGCCAGATTAAAAGGGTGCCCTAACAAATGTATTTGACCAAATTAGAAGCAATACATGGCAACAGGCTAGAAATAATATGCAATATGCAACGAATAAAGGTGACCCATCATAAGTGATTGATGCAGGATACAGAAGAGAGGTAGTTTCATGTAAGAACAAGGTTAACACATAGATTTAGTGTGTACCAAAAATAGGAAGGCATGTCATATTCACAGGTATAATGTGTAAACTAAGCAGATGCAATTTACCCTAATTAGAAGCATTACAAGCTAGACACCCTATGCAACATGCAGCCACATATCACACTACAAAGTTAGAGCAAGCACCTGTGATGGTGGTGTGGGGGAATTGCGGTCGTCAACTAGAGAGCTACGTTGACTATCTTCATTTAGCCTTGCTGTTTCTTGAGAATCATGTGGGGAGGATGACACTGCACTCTTTAAACGAGTATGGCGTCTCACAGTAACCCACCCGGGTGACTGTCTCATCATAAGTGATTGACGAGGGATACAAAAGAGCATTAGTTTAATGTACGAACATGGTTAATAGACATATGTAGTATGTATCAAAAACAGGAAGGCATGTCATTATCAAAGGTATAATGTGTAAAGTAAGCAGATGCAATTTAACCAATTGGAAGCAATACAAGCTAGACACCATATGCAACATGCAACCGCATTTGACAGCGCGAAGTTAAAGCAAGCACCTGGGATGGTTGTGTGTGGCAATTGAGATCATCAACTGTAGTGCTACGTTTACTATCTCCAACTGCTGACACTGCATCCTTTAGAGCGCTGAAACGCTTAGTGCTTATCTTCGAATTACACTGGAGCGACTTCTGTCTTTTCTTTTCAGCATTCATCAACACTGCGTCAGAGTCTGAAATACCCATGCATAAAAAAACAATAGTGTGAGTATGGGTGAAGTGTGTGCACAATTAGTATAGTGTAAAGGTAGCATATAGCAGGTCGGTGAGAAATAAATGACGGGAGATGTATGATAGCTCTACAACATGCATGGCACACTAAATTACTACAGGATTCTATGAAAATAACATTCGACTGAAAACAAATAGGCCAGTCCATTTTTTTGCATCATCCGACGTACAAAGAACGGGCAGATCGCCTTCATCTACCTCCAGCCAATCAGTGTTGACGATCTTCCTCGAAACGGCAGCGACCACCAGTCCAGTCCCCTGCCTGCGCCCTCCCCTCGACCTCACCGCACCGCCGTGCTTGGCACTGCCCCCGGCAGTCCATTCAAGCCCCGCCGACCTCAAGATCGGGCGCAAGCAGCTCCTGCGCCCCACACCCCTATGATAGACACCGATGCGCCGCTTCCCCGGCGAACAGGCGGAGTAGGTGCTCCGCGCACCTAAGTGGGTGCTGCTTCTTTTAATTGCGGTTCGACTGACCCTGAATTGAAATCCAGGTGGGCTACTGACCTCTAGAAAAGGTGAAATAGTAAAGGGAGGAAACCTTGTGCATTTAGTATCACAAAGAAGATGCAGTAAGAAGCGCTCAACTAGTTTCTTTCGTGGGATGAATATGGTGTGAGCAGAGACGTAAGGTTTGCACGAATAAGGGAAGAGGAGTACCTCTTTCTGCTGGCAGTGTTGTGTCCTTCATCTGTTTTTCCAACGATCTTCTTGTGGTTCGCCGGAAATGAGAAGTTGTGGAGGACGATGCAGCCTTGGACGAACCCATGGCCAAGTTGTTTAGTATGGTGCGGTGGCTGTCTGTCGGCGGCGGGGAAGCAGATCCGAGGCGGCGAACAACGGTGTAGCGGGAACAGCTCCGGTGCGGTGGACGGTTGCGACAGTGGAGCGGCAGCAGTGAGGCGCAGGACGGCGTGGTCGGAGTGGTTCTGGTATGGCACACGTCGGCGTCGGTGTCGTGGAGGCAGCTCTACCTCGGCTTCAGCTGCTAAGTCCTTGAGGGCGTTGCGGTTGCGTTGGACGACGACGTCGGGGTACCAGCTCCAGCGTGATGGAGTTGGGCGGCGGTGGATTGGTCGTTATGGGGTGGAGGACGGAGGAGGCTGGGGTTTCGCGGCTGGTGGAGAGGGCGTTTTGGCGCCCATGGAGTATGAATGGGGAAACGGAGGGAGGCGGGGAACTAAGGGGGAGCAATGTTTCGGTTTGGGACGCGCTTGTTTGAAATTTGGGGAAAGTTACAAACTTTGCCCCCATCTAAAATTTTGGACATGTTGCGGGCTGAGGGTAGGACAGTAATCTCAGGTGTCCCAAATGTGGGCGGGATAGATTTCGGCCGAGCGCATGGGTGTTTAGGCGCCCACGACGTATGAATGCTTCTCGGAGGCGGTTGAGACTGGCGTCTTGGTGAAGTTACAAACCTACCCCGGTTTAGACCTTTGGACATGGGGCCGATAGGCTACACGGGCCAGAGTCAGGACAGTAATTTCCTACCACCAAACATTAGTCTCGCGCGGTTTCGGGTGACCAGAGGCCTATTTGGCGCTTCGTTCAATATTGGGGAGCAGAAGCATTAACGTTTTCGGTTCTCTTGAATTGAACATTCAGGATTTGTCAAACTTCACAAATCTTTATCTTGAAAATCCTAAAACTACGATTATTTTGGAATGGAGGTGGCACATTTGAATATACATTGTACACAAGTATATATTAAAAAATATGCAACTTACCTCAATTCATGCATGGTTCCAGATATAATCTCCTTGGTTGCAAAAAAAAGTTAGACATGCGTATGCATATATATAGCATGTTCAAACGCACAACAAAGATTGATGCCCCCTTTTACATCTTATTTACAAATGCCATTATCTCAGGTTCAAATAGATGAATGCACTTCCTATGAATTCAAATCTTCAAAACCCCCTTTATGTTGAATTCGACATGTATTCTATTTCGTAGATAGCAATTTGGAATGTATCCATGCAAGTGACAAATGTATAAAGTGCTTCACACTAACAACATGGAGTGCACTAATTAATGTTTATATATGAATTGCAAAAGCATCCATTGCCTGTATTTCAAACCTCTCTCACTCTATGGATCGATAATATGAAATAAACACATGCACATGCTAGAATTCAATAGAGTATGGGTGTCTAATAGACCGATTTTCGTCCATACGCAATTTGCAAAATTCATGATCTCATCCAAAATTAATAATGCCATTTATATTTTAATTTAATGCATAGAACCGCCTTTTACACGTGGATGCAGTATGCCTCGGCCCATTCTCACAAACGCGCTATATATCTCTCTATCTACCGCATAAGTGCACACACTTTATATGCATCGGCATTTCTCTTTCACACATGCTCACAATCTCTCTCGGGGTGTCGGGGAGTCTCACGCACATGCTCTCTCTGTATCTCTCTCTCTTTCTGACTACTATGTACCACTCTTTTCACTAATCTCAGTTGGAAAACACTATTTCTCTCACATGCATATATACACACGCACGGTCTCTACTAGCCCTCTATACGCACATATATGTGCCTACGTGTCTCCCGCACGCACATTATCTTTAGGCTCTCGCACACATTGCCCCCCCAGACACACCTCTCTCTTAGTAGTTGGCAGATATGATTCCATCATATCATTCGATAGGATATCCCTGACTGTTAGGCTGGATGGTAATATGAGGCAAAGTTTTACCCTAGTTCGGACCCTTGCAGTTGAGGAAAAAGCCTACTCCTGGTACTGTATATTAGTGATAGGGGTGTGTACAAAGTACACGTAAATACCAGGCATTGTGCGTGTGTGTATACTATCGGCGAACTAGCCCCCAAGCTTCTATAACATACTGGGGGCCTAGGGTTACAAATCATATATCGTCGGCTTATCACCAGTGGGGATAGAGTCCTCTGTTGGGGAACGTAGCAGAAATTCAAAATTTTCTACGCATCACCAAGATCAATCTATGGATTAACTAGCAACGAGAGAGAGGGGAGTGCATCTTCATACCCTTGAAGATCGCGATGCAGAAGCGTTGCAAGAACGCGGTTGGTGGAGTCGTACACGAAGCGATTCAGATCGCGGCCGAATCCGATCTAAGCACCAAACAACGGTGCCTCCGCGTTCAACACACATGCAGCCCGGTGACGTCTCCCGTGCCTTGATCCAGCAAGGAGAGAGGGAGGGGTTGGGGAAGACTCCGTCCAGCAGCAGCACAACGGCATGGTGGTGATGGAGGAGCGTGGCACTCCAGCAGGGCTTCGCCAAGCACTGCGAGAGACGAGGAGGGAGAGGGGTAGGGCTGCGCCAAGAGAGAGGGAGACTCCTGTCTATGGCAGCCCCAAAACCCCCACTATATATAGGGGAAGGGGAGGAGGGTGCGCCCCCTCTAGGGTTCCCACCCCTAGGGGGGGCGGCAGCCCTAGATGGGATGGAGGGGGCGGCCAAGAGGGGAAGAGAGGGGGGCGCGCCCTAGGGTGGGCCTTAGGCCCATCTGCGCCTAGGGTTTCCCCTTTTCCCCTCCAAGCTGCGCCTTGGGCCCTGGTGGGAGGTGCACCAGCCCACTCAGGGGCTGGTCCCTTCCCACTATTGGCCCATGCAAGCCTCCGGGGCTGGTGGCCCCTCCCGGTGGACCCCCGGAACCCTCCGGTGGTCCCGGTACATTACCGGTGACGCCCGAAACTCTTCCGGTGGCCAAAACCTCACTTCCTATATATTATTCTTTACCTCCGGACCATTCCGGAACTCCTCGTGACGTCCGGGATCTCATCCGGGACTCCGAACAACATTCGGTAACCACGTATATCTATTCCCTATAACCCTAGCATCACCGAACCTTAAGTGTGTAGACCCTACGGGTTCGGGAGACACGCAGACATGACCGAGACGACTCTCCGGTCAATAACCAACAGCGGGATCTGGATACCCATGTTGGCTCCCACATGCTCCTCGATGATCTCATCGGATGAACCACGATGTCGAGGATTCAATCAATCCCGTATACAATTCCCTTTGTCTATCGGTATGTTACTTGCCCGAGATTCGATCGTCAGTATCCCAATACCTCGTTCAATCTCGTTACCGACAAGTCACTTTACTGATACCGTAATGCATGATCCCGTGACCAACCACTTGGTCACATTGAGCTCATTATGATGATGCATTACTGAGTGGGCCCGGAGATACCTCTTCGTCATACGGAGTGACAAATCCCAATCTCGATTCGTGCCAACCCAACAGTCACTTTCGGAGATACCCGTAGTGTACCTTTATAGCCACCCAGTTACGTTGTGACGTTTGGTACACCCAAAGCATTCCTACGGTATCTGGGAGTTGCACAATCTCATGGTCTAAGGAAACGATACTTGACATTAGAAAAGCTCTTAGCAAACGAACTACACGATCTTGTGCTATGCTTAGGATTGGGTCTTGTCCATCACATCATTCTCCTAATGATGTGATCCCGTTATCAATGACATCCAATGTCCATGGTCAGGAAACCATAACCATCTATTGATCAACGAGCTAGTCAACTAGAGGCTTACTAGGGACATGTTGTGGTCTATGTATTCACACATGTATTACGGTTTCCAGTTAATACAATTATAGCATGAACAATAGACAATTATCATGAACAAGGAAATACAATAATAACCATTTTATTATTGCCTCTAGGGCATATTACCAACAGTCTCCCACTTGCACTAGAGTCAATAATCTAGTTCACATCACTATGTGATTGTAATGAATCCAACACCCATGGTGTTTTATCATATCACGCTTGTGAGAGAGGTTATTAGTCAACGGGTCTGAACCTTTCAGATCCGTGTGTGCTTTACAAATCTCTATGTCATCTTGTAGATGCTGCTACCACTGAAATGTAGTTTACGTGACTCTGGTAGCTAGCTTCGTGTTGTACGCCGAGTCCTCCACATGGGTCTTCGTATAACGCGTCTCGATCCAACCTATGTGGCGCAGGATGGAACCGACCCATGAGTCCTCATGTTGACCCACCACAACTAGAAATGATGTGCCCACCACACCACACACGCAATCAGCCACTAAGAAAATAAGCATATACAATAGTACAATGTTATACATGAAAGTTAATTGCATGGTGCATCCAAAAATATTTGTTCTGCATTGTGAATGTTTATATATTCTCCGAAAATATTAGTCACGGGAAAGAGAAACGAAGGGCATATCTCTCCTTGTCTCCACAGGACATCCCCTCTTTCTACACCACTTTCACGTACGCACACAAACTATCTCTCGTCCCTCTAAAAGTATGCATGCCCACGACACATTCACACATGACAGTCACTGTATTTCAAGCTAAAGCACTATACGGTCACTGGAGTTCAGAATATGCTCATTACGGTCACCGTATACATTCTCGTGGTGATCACACGGTATCTAGCTCACGATACGTCTCCGTATTTTCTTGATGACACTAACGGACTTCGCATTTGATGCGTGCTCCGTATTTTGTTGACGACACTTACAGTCATTTTATTTGAAGCGAAAGCACGATATGGTCACTGGACTTTAGAATAAGCTCATCACGGTCACCACATACATTTTGTCGTGCTAACCAACATGTGGTTGGATGGTTAGGAGGACAGTGGTTTCTCGAGCCCACCAGGGTTAAAGTCCAGGTGCTCGCATTTATCCTGGGTTAATTTCAGTATTTTCAGGCAATGTGCATTCAGTGGGAGGAGACGTTCCACTTGACTACGAGGCACCTATGGTGACTTCATAAAATCTCAAGATCATATGTTGTCCCACTCTCTCGAAGGTGCTCATAGGGGTAGGGTCTGCGTGTGTGCGCTTATAGCGGTGAGTGCTTGCGCGTATATATGAGCCCTTGCGTCTGTACCGTGTTAAAAAAAATACATGTCATGATTATACGGTCACTGGCTCACCCGTACAACTCCGTATTTTGTTGATGACACAATCAATTGACCAGTCAAACGTTCCACGTGGCGCAACTAGTGTTGCACCATCGGGGCGCGTAACCGTGGGGCCCACCTGTCAGCCCGTATATGAAAGAAAGAAATGGTAGTTTGAGTCTGTAATGTGTTAATAAAATACGGAGTACATTTTAGGGTGATCATACGGTCACTGGCTCACCATACATCTCCGTAATTTGTTGATGACACGATCAATTGACCAGTCAAACGCTCCACATTTAGCAGCACACATTACCATAGGGCCCACCCGTCAGCGCGTATATGAAGGACATAAATGGTAATAAATTAGTGGTCGGTGGGTACTCGAAGTCGTGAGACCTCTGGTTGGCAGTCGCCGGCGGTGGGGGGGGGGGGCGTTGATTGGGCGGTGGGGTGGGGATCGCCGGAGAAAAAGCCCGACGCGAGGGGGCCTAGAGGGATGGCCGGTGCGGCAGCGGACCGACGGTGAGGAGTGGTTTCGGGGCGGGCGGGGCGGCGTGGCGGCGCGGGACGGCCGCGGGCGGCGCGGGCCGGCGGTTTGCCGGTGGTGGCTGGCGGCTCAGGGGGGTGGAGTTTGGTGATAAACTGCAGGCCCTTTATTTCATATCCAACGACTGGAAAATCTAATGACCAGAGATGAAAAAGTCAGTCGACTGACGTGTAGCCTCACCCCGCACGTACACATGCACGCACGCAAGACGGGCACGCATGCAGGCGTGCAACACTGACACGTACACATAACGAACACACGCACGCATACAGGCGTGCAACACTGACGCGTACACATGCACTCACGAACACACGCTCGTACGCACACATGCATGCAACACTGAAACGTACCCTTGCACGCATGCAAACTCGCACGCCTGCATGCACACAACACACGACGCAAGACACACGCTCAACCTATACGTGCATGCACCCTTTGTTAAGGACATGGATTGTTACGGGTATTAATCAATCTTATCTGTGATAAGCAGAACATTGATGTTTGTAGCGGTCTTTATGAATCACAACGTATCGGACGGGCTATCAACATAGTAGGCTTATCTACATGAAAAGGATGATGTCACACTCAATGAACAATCATCGGTTTATGAAATGCCCGCTTCTGACTGCCCTGGCCCACCAAAGGTTCCTCTGCTGTGCGCTGCCTGTGTTGGGTCACTGACATGCAGGCCATGTACCCAAATAGCCCACACGTTAGTGGAAGAACGGCGCGCTGTCCTACGTTAGAGTCGAGGGCGCCACTCGCTGCACGCCCGGCTGAACACGCCTCCTTGCCGCATTCAGACGCCTCCATGAAACCCGCCCGTGTGGAAGCCGAGAAACCCACTCTGGACACACGTCCGTTCATGACCGGACCGGCATTAAACGCAACGCCGGCCGAGCTCCTCCCGTCTGCCGACTATTTAATCTCCTATTTAAACGAGGCCAAACGCCGGCCAAGAATCGCACACCTCTGCCGGTCCCCTATCTCCTCCTTCACCATTTTGTCCACTCTTACAATGGCTTACGAAGAGTAGTTATTCCGCATCCAAGCCGGCTGGGTGGCCCGCCAATCCCGCCAGATACGAGCTATGCAGCTCGCTGATCCACCTCCCTCCCCTCGCCCGACGGAGCCAGTTGCCGCCCCAAGCCGGCGCGCGGTTCATCAACTCGCCACTCCAGGCCAGCTTGACGAGGAGCAGCGCATGGTCGTCTTTGCTGCCGTCCACGCCGCCGCCTCGTACCGCGTCTCATGTAGGTGGGGGACGTGCAGGAAGATAAGAGGTGCACGCACGGCGCACGTACTCCCGTCTCTTTCGCAACCACACCCGCGCGGGTACACGGTGGAGCTCATTTCTGTACGAAAAGGCAGCCCACGTGGTAACTCCACACGTGTACTGGTTGTCCACTAGATGGAGGGAGGATCGTCTACCACGGATGAACAAACAAATTGCGACTTGATGCGTTATGTTAAAAAAGAGGCAAACCATGTGGGGCCTACCTTAGATGCAAGGCTCTATACACTGGAGTACTTTTGATGTGTCCCGTCAACTCGCAGAACGAGGAGAAGCTTGCTTAGTACGCCGTCTCCCCCGCCCACGGGCGCGGTGGCTCGCAGCATGAGGTGAAGCTTGCTTACTACGCCTTACGCCCGCTCCCTCGCCCACGCGCGCGGTGGCTCGCAGGACGAGGAGAAAAATTTACTAGTACTCACTCCGTTTACTCCTCGTCCCTACTACCTTGGTTAGAGAGATTATCATATTGTTTGGAATATATATGTCCTTTAGTACTCCCTCCATTTACTTATACAAGGCCACTATAAAAAAATAAATTTTGCATCTATACAAGGCCACAAATAGTAATCGAGACAAAAGTTACTACTCCCTCCTTTCCAGTTTATGGCTCAATTTCAAAATCTCTCCAACCAAGGTAGACGGTGAGTGGTCGAATTAATTTGGAATCCTAGTTTGCACAAGTAATTAGTACGCTCGTTTTTCTCAAGAAGTAATGTTTACCGAGGCATTAATTAGAACGAATGCATAAATGACCACTAAATTTCCATGAACTTCTACATGCATTGGTGAGTTTTCTCTTGACACTGCTTGCATCGGGTGATCTAACGCACCTCGAAATCCAACATGCGATGGTACTACTACCAGTAGTAGAATTGAGACTTATAAAACGAAAAAACGAATGTTTTGTAGATGAGCCCTATAAACCCTAGTGGGTACGTACTCCGTAAAATCAGATTTTCCCAAAACTAAGTCGCTCAACCTTTATTTGCTTGTTTCCCTTCCAGCCTCCTTGCCTCGAACAGACTATGCCAAACTCCCCTGCCTGCCGCGCGGGAAAAGACCCGCCCTCGCCTTTTTTTAGTCCGGGTTTGTATTGATGGATCGCGCGAAGCAGCAAAAACCCAAGCCGTGTCTTGTACTCCTCCGTCGACGCTTGCTTTCATGAATTCTGTACTTCCTGTCGCCAACATGTGGGACATATAGCAACCGGGTCGACGTGTCAAGCACCAAATAACAGTGCAGAACAGCAGGGGGACGCACCCCAGTCGTACCGCCCCAGTAGTAGTAGTAATGAGCAATGAGACGTCAAATCACAATCCCGCACCTTCCCAGACGGACGAAGCAACCATTATTTCACACTTCGGTTCTCCATCATCTCAAACCACATAGTATTGCTTCTGCCTCAAGAGGGACACGTACATCGCCTTGGTACATCATGACACGTGGGACCGCATGACAGGCCATGCTCCCCTGCCGATCGCTCGGTAAAATCACCTCATTTTTACTACTATACTTCCTCCGTATCGGTTTACATGGCATGCACGTCGTTCTAGGTTGAGAATTTGACTGGCTATATATGTGATGAACAGTATATGTTAGAAACCACATCCTCTTAATAATCCAATGATATACTTTTTGTGACATAGTACCTCAGATTTAGTTAGTCAAATGGATGACCTAGAACTACGTGCACGCCCTATAAACCGAGATGTCTAAAGAAAACGAGACGGAGAGGGTAGTTCAGTACATATCTTTTTAGATCAATATAGTCTGGATTCACCAAGGAGCAAAACCAAGTGGTAGGCTGCACCTGTCGTGTTGGCGTAGCGACTCAAGCAGGGTCAGTCCGCCCACGAAATGGCGACACACTTAACATGACCCCTTTGGCCGACATGTGGCTCATCCACCGTCTTGTTCCACGTGCGATGCACCAAATTACAATTCGGAGCAGCGGTTGGAATTGGAGGCACCCCGGCCGTAGCGCCGCAGTAGTAGAAAATGAGCGATGAGGGGTCAAATCACAAAGCCCCACCTTTCCCGTATTAAGCTGGACGGACGAAGCAACCATCATTTCACTCTAGGGCGCAAGAGCATAAAGAAAAGAGAAAACCAATGATGCGTGCGGCAGCTACCTAGGGCACCCTAGGGTAGGGGTCTCCACTATAGATCATTTTTTTGAAAGCGCCTCCACTACAAATCGGCTTCTCCCTCATCCTCTTGAAGAAAACCGATGATGCGTGCGGCGGTTGGGTTTGTAGGAGTACTACTAGGGCGTGCGGGGCCACGTCGTAGTAAACGGGAGAAGGATTGAGTTCGAGTCGACACCTTAAATATGTGTGGGCCGCTTGGTTTTAGGGGAACGAGGCAACATTTTGGGTTCGGGGACCAGTGGAGATATAGTACATACAAAAAATTGTGAACGTAGGTTCGACCGAACGGCAATGATGCATGGGCCCTGCATTTTGATATACCCGGGGCCGCGTGAAATTTGCTACTCTACTCAAAACTAGTAAGGTACACATGCATTGAACGCATGAGATTTCAAAACCAAATTATGAATAAATACACACTATAGCATGTAAAGCTTTGAGTCATATATGCATGATGTAGATGTTCGTTTAGTTCTTATAGTTCATCTCATTCAAAATCAATTAGTTTTATAAAAAATGTTAAGATTCATGGGGTTGTGCATTATAAAGCATAATGTAAAAAACAAATAATGTCATTTCATTTAGAAAAAAATCAATTATGATACGGAAGATTCTAGAACAAAGGAGAAGAGCATGTGTTTTGAGGTTTGTGCATTATGCTTAAGTTCAACCATGGAGTCTTCTAAATTGTACATGTGGCAGATCTGGTGGAATGTTGATGACATCCAACGGCCAGTAGTGCTCGGATTTGCCATCTCTGCACTGTCGGATTAGCTTCATCCAGTGACCATCTTTCAAGTTATTCGCACACTATATAGTTCTTGTGCCATAGTTGCATGTCTTGGAAAAAAGCTACTAGTGGGTTGTACTAGCTATTTAAGAATATAAGATGTATACATGGAAGTTGTAGGGAAAGAGATGACATGGAGTATCTCAATTTCTATGAGTAGGGATTGGAAAAGAGATGTCATTTGGTTGACACCATAGGAACTTTTCTATTGAATCTAGAGATGACATGTATCTCAATTCCTATGAGGAGGGATTAGAAAAGAGATGTAATTTGGTTCATATCATAGGAACTTTTCTATTGAATATACGCTAATGTTTATTTTCCTTTGAAATTATGGAAGTATAGGAATCCATTCATATGAACGAAGTGGCTCTAAAGCTATAGAAATGATATCATGTTTATTTCCTTTGAAATATGGAGTATATGAATCTATTCCTATGAAGCAATTGGCTCTAAAGGAAAAAATCCTATAAAAATCATATCATATAGAGTTCATATGATATTCCTCCACACCAAAGGATGGTTGAAATTGCTGCAGGTGATACAATGGTCTTTCTTTGTAGACTCCTCCCCCATCATTATAGTTACCTCTCAAAGATGAATGAAATGATATATACAGGGTATTCTACATGTGCAATTTGGTACACGAAAACTCGGTAAAAGTTTGCGAGGTTCGAATTTTCAATAAAGCTATATGCACTGCATTTTGGAATGGAGGGAGCATACGACAGTTGCTAACACTCACGTGGAAGATTTGTGTGTAGGAGGGGTGGCTGTTCTGTTAAATGACATGGCAAAACTGACACTGTCGGATGCCGATCTAATGGTTCTTACGG
This sequence comes from Aegilops tauschii subsp. strangulata, assembly GCF_002575655.3. NCBI lineage: Eukaryota > Viridiplantae > Streptophyta > Magnoliopsida > Poales > Poaceae > Aegilops > Aegilops tauschii. Next base: position 54,909,936 of record NC_053039.3, read on the forward strand.
CGTTCGTCAGGACCAGGCTTATGGCGAACGTTTGTCGGATAATGATTTACGGACACATGCATTGCACTGATATATACGTGCCCCCCTCTCTCTCTCACGCACGCGCACCCTCCCGAGTCCTCTCGCACCCACCGTCTATCTGCAGGTAGACATCACACACATATGTGCTCTTCACACCCTACCCTCAGAACTTCTAAAAAACAAAAGACGTCGCGCACATTTTATTTTAGCTCACACGTCACAAACTTATACTATTACTCTCTTGGCGAACGTTCTTTGGGCATAGGATATTGTACTCTCACGAAGAGAAGCGGTGCACGCACGCACTAGTTCTCTCACACCCACTCACGGTTACTCGTAGGAGCGCATTTTTTTGAAGCTGGTACAACAAAATCACTCCACTACATATATAAGCAGGAGCCTTAGCGCTTGCTTTACTAGGGTTCCTCTCGTTCACCCTCTCATGCTCTCCAGATCTAAGCAAGACATAGGTGGCCACACTCTCTCTCAGCTCACGGCTGGTCACAAATCCGGACGGACAACCTCGACCGGGGCAGGGGTGTAGGTGCATCGTTCACGCTGTCGTCGACGACGAGGGAGGAGACCAACGGCTGCCCGTGAAGGAAATATGCCCTAGAGGCAATAATAAAGTTATTATTTATTTCCTTATATCATGATAAATGTTTATTATTCATGCTAGAATTGTATTAACTGGAAACATAATACTTGTGTGAATACATAGACAAACAGAGTGTCACTAGTATGCCTCTACTTGACTAGCTCATTGATAAAAAATGGTTATGTTTCCTAGCCATTGACATGATTTGTCATTTGATTAACGGGATCACATCATTAGAAGAATGATGTGATTGACTTGACCCATTCTGTTAGCTTAGCACTCGATCGTTTAGTATATTGCTATTGCTTTCTTCATGACTTATACATGTTCCTATGACTATGAGATTATGCAACCCCCGTTTACCGGAGGAACACTTTGTGTGCTACCGAACGTCACAACGTAACTGGGTGATTATAAAGGTGCTCTACAGGTGTCTCCGAAGGTACTTGTTGGGTTGGCGTATTTTGAGATTAGGATTTGTCACTCCGATTGTCGGAGAGGTATCTCTAGGCCCACTCAGTAATGCACATCACTTAAGCCTTGAAAGCATAGCAACTAATGAGTTAGTTGCGGGATGATGTATTACGGAACGAGTAAAGAGACTTGCCGGTAACGAGATTGAACTAGGTATTGAGATACCGACGATCGAATCTCGGGCAAGTAACATACCGATGACAAAGGGAACAACGTATGTTGTTATGCGGTCTGACTGATAAAGATCTTCGTAGAATATGTGGGAGCCAATATGAGCATCCAGGTTCCGCTATTGGTTATTGACCGGAGACGTGTCTCGGTCATGTCTACATTGTTCTCGAACCCGTAGGGTCCGCACGTTTAAAGTTTCGATGACGGTATATTATGAGTTTATGAGTTTTGATGTATCGAAGGTTGTTCGGAGTCCCGGATGTGATCATGGACGTGACGAGGAGTCTCGAAATGGTCGAGAAATGAAGATTGATATATTGGAAGCCTATATTTGGATATCGGAATTGTTCCGGGTGAAATCGGGATTTTACCGGAGTACCAGAGGGGTTACCGGAACCCCCCGGGGGTTTAATGGGCCATAGTGGGCCTTAGTGGAGAAGAGGAGGGGCGGATAGGGCAGGCCGTGCGGCCCCTCCCCCTCTAGTCCGAATTGGACAACGAGGGGGGCGGCGCCCCCCTTTCCTTCCTCTCCTCTTCCTCCTTCCCCCCTTCTCCTAATCCAACAAGGAAGGGAGGGAGTCCTACTCCCGGTGGGAGTAGGACTCCTCCTGGCGCGCCTCCTCCTGGTCGGCCACACCTCCCCCCTTGCTCCTTTATATACGGGGGCAGGGGCACTCCAAAGACACAACAATTGATTTGATATTTTAGCCGTGTGCGGTGCCCCCCTCCACCATAGTCCACCTCGATAATACTGTAGCGGTGCTTAGGCGAAGCCCTGCGTCAGTAGAACATCATCATCATCACCACGCTGTCGTGCTGAAGAAACTCTCCCTCAACACTCAGTCGGATCGGAGTTCGTGGGACGTCATCGGGCTGAACGTGTGCTGAACTCGGAGGTGCCGTGCGTTCGGTACTTGATCGGTCGGATCGTGAAGACGTACGACTACATCAACCGCGTTGTGCTAACGCTTCCGCTTTTGGTCTACGAGGGTACGTGGACAACACTCTCCCAATCATGATCTTGCGTGTGCGTAGGAATTTTTTTGAAATTACTACGTTCCCCAACAGCTCGCTCGTCCCAATCGGCGGCCGTGCTGTTCTCTCCAAGAGAGCGCCGACTCCGGAGGGCCTCCGACCCCTTCTTCCTCCCTGTGGTATTGTGGCCAAGATGCGGCCTCCCGATGCCATCTTTGCCACATGCCGACGACCCTCAGGTATATATTCCTTCGAAACCTGCCTTGCTCTACTGCCCCAGCTCCCCACTTGGCTTCGTGTGGATCTTTTTCTACTTCAGTCCACTGTTCCAAAGCCACCTAGACTTTTACTATTATTAGAGGTAAAGCTAGATCATACAGTCGACTCTAAGAGTTGGTTCAAACAGGGAAGAAAGTGGGAAAGCTGTAGCATGAATCTAGGACTTGGTTCTAAGAGGAAACGGGGGAAAGTAGTAGATACTGGCTACCCAACCGGTCTCTCTGTTGAAAAGACGAAGAAAGCATGGTGGATGGCGAAGGGTGGGGGGAAGTGGACCTATCTCTTGGTTGAAAAAGGAAAGAAAGTGACAGGTGTGGGGGACAACGCAAATGAGAATGAGTAGGTCTAGATTTCCTGTGCTCACATAGGAAAATGTCGCCGAGGAGATAAAAAATGGGACAAATGTAGACATGCTGCCTGAGTGTTTGCCGCTCTCGGTAACCACATCTGCCTCACCACTTTATGCCTCTGCCGTCCCTACGCCCATATCACTACCGTTAATGTAAAATCACATGAAGCATTAAGCAATGCCACCTAATGTCACTATAAGTAATGGTCTAGTGCCGTCGATAAATTGAAGCAATGCCACCACCATTTTATGAAGTGCTTCCGTCTTGCTTTATTTCCCATAAATTGTGTTTTTGCAGTTACACTTAAATCTCACACCGCTAACATTGGTTCATGCCAGTGGAACTGCACAAATTTGATTGCACATTTACTGACCATGTGCTACTCTCATGACAGTAATACTAATGCTATTGTTCTGCATGTTAATCTAGTGGCAGTGTTGATGTGATTTGATGCTACTTACTTAAGGACACTTTCATACTATCAATATAGTGCCAATTATAACACAATAGATGATGTTGTTAATCATACGCCACTGCAAATATATGTTACTATTTAAATAACCGTATTTCGTATTTGCGCAAACAGGGATGTCTGTCTCCATATCGTTTCGGGATGTCTGTCTCCGTATCGTTTCTATCCGCGCAATCAAAAGCACACACCTCAGTTTTAGTAGAACTGCGCAAAATGAGATGGCTATCCCTCGTTGTCATCGTCTAACCACCCGTCTTCCAGGTATTCCTACATTGGTAGTTACTAGGTAGAATGACCAACGCAATCTAAAAGAAGCTGATTCATACGTTTTACTTCCTGATTGTGCAGGGACGAGCGAAAACATCTGCATCCTAGTCCCGAATGCACTTTCCTCCAGTTCATCCATGGACCGAGGACAAGCAAGCATGGCTGCACAGAGGTTTTCGGGACAGGTGTGCGGACAAGAGGCATTGTGGTCTGCTTATTTCTGCAAATAGCGGCGCTTAAATTTAGTGGAATGCACAAGACTTTCAGCTGGTCAGTACACTGCATGGTTCAGTTCAGCATTCCAACTGAGAACACAATTATAATTGGTTATTCTGGAATGAGAGAACCTAACCCTGGATGGTGGCAACAACAAAAACCAGAGTGAACTCCAGGAAATTTAAGCCTGTCGGGAGGCCCTTTGCTCAGAGAAGCCTGCTTGTTTTTTTCCTGATTTGTAAACCTTCTCACAACTTTTTCTTTTGCTATTAACTAGTATATGTTTGTTATGTTCTATGAATCATTGAGATGTATAAAATTGCTTAACTTATGCTTTTCAAGTTTTTTATGAAGCCGAGTTTAATGTGAGTGTTCCACATGAATGCTGGACTAGCGTGTGAACGTTTGGAATTTACATTGTGGCCTCAGTTAACTGCATGAACCACTGTAACAAGATACATAGTTGCTTATATGTCAGACAGCAGATTGTTGATTGTTAGCTGGTCGATAGCCTAGTGTTGAAGCGAGCTGAGCCAATGTGCCGTGTTTTGCACAACTGCTTACAAGTAGGGTAGCACCAACAGTGTTTACAAGTACTTATGTATACGTCGGCGCACAGTTCTCGAACGACTACTCTATGTCATCAAAACACACACTGCTCGTATGATAAAACTAGTGAGGACGCATATGTTTCGGCAACAATTACGATGATTCACGGGCACACAAAAGTAGCAGCAGTTCCCATAGACGGATTCAAACAGAGTACTAGCCCCAGAGGGCTCGATAATAGGCAAGGTTCGGGTAATTAGACAGAATCCAAACTACTATTAAACACTAGCTGGGGCAAGTATTTCATGCCTCGATCTAATTTGGGCTGGACACAAGACGGACCTTGCCATGAACATCAGCGAGGACGTCCGGCAGCAGCTCAATCCTGTGAACCTTCATGAAGAAAACCTTGTGGCCTTGCCACTCATAAACTTTTTTGTGGAGGCATGCCACGTCATCTTCCTGCGTAAGCTTGACAAGAACAGTATGCCTCACAAACGAAGGAGTAGCTTTGGACTTCTTGTGCTTCAGTACACCCTGGACAACATGCCTGACAACAGTGAGGCTGGAATACAACTCTTCATTGGTATAAGCGCAAATGGCTTCGAGGATCCAACAGCCTAAAAACTCTGTTTTCCCAGTGCGTATATGCAGGTCATCCGCCTCATAGCGAGTGACATGTACAACCACACAATCCTTGTCTGAATCAGGGCTCTAATTGAAACAAAAACAAATTATGAATTACTTTCCAGCATAAGAAACACAAGTTATTTAAACCACTATGTATAGCATGGCATCGAAGCTAATAAAATTTTGCATCATTCATCACCACATACTTAGATGAAAAACCACAATTGAGATCGGCAAAGAAGAAAATCAACTTGGGCAGGTCAGCGGGGGGGGGGGGGGGGGGGACACATCCTCGAAGGGGGAAAACTGCTCCTGCAGTGCCACGGGGGCTGTAACCTCAAACGGGGCATTGACCATCTCAGTAGTGGCCGTGAGCGTATCTGGGGTCGGCTCGGTGGCTGCCTCCATCTTCTTGGACCTCTCTGTCTCGTGGGGATCAGCCTCCCGTGTCTGCTCCAATATCGGCAGATCTTTGCCTGGTTCTCCTTTGTCCATCATGAAACTGACGGATACTAGGAGACAACTGAAAGGAAAACACAATCGCAATGACAATGAAACAAAAAAGAGAGTGCGGATCGGTTACTACTTTGCAAAAGTTCTTTTTTTTTTCTCGGAACGAAAATATACCAACATCATGGATCCGCTTACCTTCCCTTCGTTGGGAGAGAAGAACAGTGGCAGATGTGACTGTTGCCTTTCTTGAAGACGGTGAGGGAGAAGGGGTTTCAACGAAGAGTGAAATGATGGTTGCTTCGTCTGTCAAACTTAGACTGCGGGGAGGTGGGGTTTTGTGATACGATGGCTCGTTATTGCCGCGCTACGACCGGGGTGACTCTCCGCCTGCATACTGCCTTCTAATTTGGTGGATGGCATTTGGGCCCACGCGTTGCATGGTTCGCATGTCGGTGACAAAAGTATAACGGCATTCAGTAGAGGGAGACGTTTCGATGACCTAGGAGGAGCCAAAAGCGGTATTGTATCCACTATACTAGTAGTAATTGTTTTTCTGGGTAGCTGTAGAGTGTCTCCACTGTACTAGTAGTAATTGTTTCTCTCGGACCAAGACAAAACAGCCCATCCACCCTAGTAAATAGTAAAATCAATTCAAAAGTCCATATATTTACTGAATGAGAGGCGCTACCCACACCCAGCACACTGCCCCCCAAAAAAACCTGGGTGTTCTTCTTCCTCCTCACTCCCACCCACCTCACGTCAGCTCGCTCCACTCGTACCCCCAAATTCCTCACCTCACTCCTACGGAAAACCCCAGCTCCCCTTCTTTCTCACTACTACAGAAAACTCCCAGCTCCCCTTCTTCTTCACTCGCACTACATCTAGGCTCGTCATTCGTTACTCTGCTCAAATCCGTGAGCGTGACGCGACGCCCTCGAGGAAAATGGAGTCGGCTGACCCCAGCGCCAAGAAGATGAGGCTCCCGCCAGCGGGGAGAAGCGGCGACCCCGCCCCCACCGGATCCCAAGGACCTGTTGAATCTCGGGTGGACCGCATCGGCGATCTCCCGGACGCCATCCTTGGGGAGATCATCTCGCTTCTCCCCATCAAGGATTGCTGCCAAATCCCCAGTCCTCTCAATTCGGTGGCGCCCTCTATGGTGCATCGTGCCCCTTAATCTCGACTGTCATCAACTATCTCTCTTCAATGATTTTGAAATCCCAGAGCCATCATCTCCTCCCACCAGGGCTCCGTTCAAAGCCTCTGCATCCCGTCAAGCTACCTAAGCAAGCGTACCATGCCCAGCACGGTGGATGCCTGGCTAAAATCCCCTGAATTCATAGAACTACAGCTGCTTGAGTTCTACTATTCCCCTAGAAATCACCTACCAGATACCGAACGCCATCTACCTGTGCCCTCAGCACTGATGTCCATCTCGCGGTTTTCCTCCTCTCTCCACACCGCCACCTTTGCGCTGTGCGACCTACCAGACAATCTGGTACTAAACCTTCGACTCCCATTTCTGAAGAAACTTTCACTTGTGCGGGTTCGTATATCGGAGGCCTCATTGCACAGCATCATCCACTCCAGTTTCCTGCCCTGGAGTGCTTGGTGCTTGTTTTCACAGTTAGAATCGTTGTCTCCAAATAAAGTCGCCTAACCTTGTAAGAATTGGAATTTGTTTTGATGGAAGGCATCTCATCATCCAAGATGCCCCTTCACTTCAAAGGTTGATCATTGATTCTAGTTATTCACCGTTGCAAATAACCGTCCTCTCTGCGCCTAAACTGGAGACCTTGGGTGTAATACATGATCTCTGTGCTCATTTCAATATGGTGTTTGGCTCCACAGTTCTTCAGGTACTTTACATTATCATGTACACTTGTAACCATAAGCTGCATTTTAAATTTCTGCGCATAAGTTATATGTCATCTTGGAGTACACATTTGTACTAATATTATGTTCTATGCTCAATGAAGAGTTTCTCCATGGATGGCCTATCAATGGTGCTCAAGATCTTATATATCCAAATGAATAGTTTTGATTTGAACAAGAGTATTGGCTTGCTGCAATGCTTTCCATGTCTGGAGAAGTTGTATATAAAGGTGATAATTTCACGCACATTGGAAGCCCGCATATAGTGTACTAGAATTAATCGTTCAGCTGTTGCTCTTTCGACACTCCTTTTTTTAGACCTTAACTGTTTTCAATCTTCATGTCTATTTAGGCAACATGACGGGGTAAGAAAGTTATAACCAATCGGTGGATTCGTAAGCATCGGGATTTTCTCACTTCTCATGAGATTCGATTGAAGACAATAACGCTAGAACGATACGTAGCCAACCGTGCAAACACTAGATTTGTCACATTCTTCCTGCTGAATGCGTGGTTACTATTGTCCATCAGGCTTAAGTTTATCACCAGCATGGTTTTGACGGATGGGTATGTGGAAGAGCAAAAAAGGAGTTTCAGGTGGGCAAAAGAGCTTCTGAACGTGCCGGGCTTCTATATACAACATAGTGTGGTCATAATCCAGTAAATTTTACGACCCAGGATGTTCATTCTATGTACCTGACCGATCCATTTAACTGTGACTGCCAAAAACAGTGCTGGAGTTAGATGTTGTTGCCCTTTTCAACCTGGTTTTTTTGTAAACCTGATGAACAATTAACCCTCGTGCTTTTGTACAGTTTGTAAGCTGAAGTTAGATATTCTTGCCCTTTTCAAATCGGCTGTGACTGTCATATTTTCTTTGAAGCAAGGCAAATGGCTTGCAAGTCGTTTAATTTAAAGTGAAATATTGTAACAACTAACAAATCCCAACCAAGGGAAATAACATCACTCTCGCCGGCTGCTTGAGCTCACTGTGCATTACAGAAGCCAAGTCATTAGCCCCCACCAGCACCCACAAACTTATTTCCAACTAGCACATCAAATGGGCTGTAAATTTTCATAGGAAGGGCTGCATGACCGTGACGGATTTGGATTCTGACATTTGGGACCCGCGAGGAAATAGCCTATCCAAGGTGGTGTCGACTTACTAGCCAGTCAACAAATGATTCCGCCTACCAGCCGTTGGATTGACATCCAACATCTGTCGTGTATCTTCTATCTCTTGTCTTCTTCTTCCTCCAGCCACCCAAACCAAACCACCCCGTCGGCTCCGCTTGCTCCCACCTCCCATGGCTGGCTGCGCCTCCACCGCCCTACCGTACGTACCCTCCAACGTTGGCCAGTCCCTCCCTATATCCCCCCACACGTCTTGTTATTCTCCGGTGACGTCAGCCCCAACACGCACCCGCACCCGAACCAGTCATAAGTTAACAGTCAAACAACCAGTAAAACAACCAGTAAAACAACCAGTAAAACAAACGTTGTGGCCGACCTTGGCTTTAGAGAGAGAGAGAGAGAGATCAGTGAATGAGAGGGAGAGAAGAGGAAGGAAGAGAGAGAGATTACATGTGGTCCCGAGATGTAAATTAACAGTCAAACAACCAGTAAAACAAACGGTTTGTTTAGGAACAAACCCGACCTGTCATAAACTAGATCAATTTTAAACCGCATGGTCAGTTGGGTTTGTTGAAATCAAAAACCAACTTTGTGGTATGTTTTTGGAAATTTTGAATAAGTGGTAGTTTTCCGGAACCCTAGCCCAAATTGTGGTCGATTTATGCTATTTACTTCAGTACAAGGAACACTAGAAATAATAAAAATAACATACAGGTCCATAGACCACCTATCAATTTTTTTCTGTTGCAGTTAGATGACCCTAGAATACTTTTACCAAGTGATGACAGTGCATCAGATGATGATGTAGACCATTTTGGTGACGAGTCTCTGCCAAATGGTGTAGGGAAAAGAAAGTTAACAAACAAGGAAAGATTGGCTCTTTTACTACAAGGAGATAAATTTGATGAGGAACAAACTGATGACCATGACATGGAGATAACATTCAACGTGGAGTTTGAGGACCTCAGCAAACATATCCTTGAGAGAAAGAGCACCGAGACGAAGACTGTCTAGGAGATGCATCAAGAAAAAATAAAGGAGAAGCGGAAAGCTAGGAAGACAGTAGGGACCCACCAGCGTCATGGCAGTACGCAAGCAAGTGCCTCTATATTACAAGCCCAAAAATATGGTTCTTCCTAATGGTTGGACATCTGGGGCTCACGCCATTGTCAACGTAGTCAATAAACGAGAGAATTACACTACGAGCGGCTGACACCAGGGACCCAGCAGGTCGCGCAGTTTTTTTTGAGGAACAAGCAGTTGTTATACTAGTTTTAGCGACGGATCAGGGTAACAACGGGGCTGTGCTGGGGCCTTGGCCCGTCTAGCCAGGGTTTTATTTATGTTTACCACATCATGTGCCCAGTTGTGTTTTTTTCTTACTGAAAATGGCTAGCCCAGTTCTAATTTTTTGAAGAAATACCCAAACGAGGGCTACTTGGTTTATCAGCCCTACTGGGCTACAAATCTTTCAAGACGAGGAGAGTTTCATTCGGTTTGCCCAGAAATGGGCTATACATTTTTAAAACACATCAAACCGGGAATTAGTTTCAATTTTTTTCATTACAAGATTTTAAATTCCATTGATTTTTATGCGTGGACAATTATTTGGATTTCATATTTATATAAATTATTTTTCAAAATAGTTTGAATGTGAATCGATATTTCAGGATTAAAAATAGTTGACCGCACCGAAATATGCAAAAAATTTGTTTACTTTTTAACCGTGGCCATAATATGTGGTGTAATGCTAACAAAAAGAAGATAGGCTCCAAAAAAATTCTTAAGAATTAGCAAATGGGCTGTACATTATTAGAAATAATGCACACGAGAGCAGTGACTGTTGGATGTCCATCCAACGACTATCGTGCTTCTTCAATCTCTGCTTTTCCTGCTCCAGCCGCTCAAACAAGCGCCGGCGGGACTACCTGCTCCCTCCTCCCGCGGCCGGCTATGCTGCTGCGCAGGCCTCACCGCCCCAACGTACTCCCATCGCTGGCCTAGCCATCCCTCTACCCACCCACACCTGCTGTTATTCTCCGGCGACGGCATACGAACCAGTAAACCCTCGTACAGTCGTACTCCCCTACGCGTGGGAAATACTGTCGAGTCTTCCCTGCCTCCGTGTCGTTCCCTTCCTAGGCCTCGCTGTCGTCCACCGCCTTGGTGCTCTCGGCGCGGCCTGGTCAACGTGGTCAATGAACGACATCCATCGGAAGTGGACTGTATGTGGAGAGGCTGACAGCTGGGTCCACGGCCGCACGCAAGAAAATGCCTCCTTATTACGCGCAAAATAATGATTCCTCCACCTGACAGCTAGGACCCATGGGAAGGGCTTATGTATTTCACAGAAAAAACGTTCCCCCCGCTGACAGGTCGGACCCACCAGCTAGATCTTCGCATGCAAGGAAGAGCCTCCTTATGACGCAGAAAAAAATGAATACCCCCTGCTAGCTGGGACCCACCATAGTGGGTGGCTGACTTGTGGGCCTACTAAGTTGACGGGGACAGAGGGCTTTGTCAACTTAGTAAATATGAACGATTCTAGCTCCAGTGACCGTACGATGTTCATCCAACGGCCATAGTGCTTCCTCAACCTCTGGTCTTCTTGCTCCAGCCGCCCAAAGCAGCGCCGGTTGTGCCGTCTGCTCCTGCCTCCCGTGGCCGGCTGTGCTGCCGTGGAGGCCTCACTGCCCCCATACTACTCCCACCGCTGGCCAGGCCATCCCTCCACTCACACACACCCCCTGTTATTCTGTGGTGATGGCAGCCTCACACCGCAGCCGAACCAGTGAACCCTCGTACTTCTCTCCGCATGGGCATCCACTCCCGTGTCTTCCCCGGCTCCGCGTCATCCCCTTCCTAGGCCTCACCGTCGTCCACTACATTGGTGCTCTCGGCGCCGCGTGGTCAATGTGATCAACAACCGACTTCCATCGGAAGACTACTGTACGTGGAGAGGCTGACAGCTGGGTCCACCGCCGGAGCTGGGTCCACGGCCACAACCCAGTTTTTTCGTGATTTGCCAAGTAAGTCATTTTGTCAGGCATGTTGGGCTGCAAATCTTTCAAGACGAGGAGAGCTTCGTTCGGCTGGCCGAGTAAATGGCCTATCAGTAATGAGAAATGGGCTGTACATTTTTAAAACACATCAAACCGGCAATTGGTTTCAAATTTCTTTTTTTTCATTTTGAGATTTTAAATTGCATTGATTTTGATGCGTGGACAATTTGTTGGATTTTATATTGATATACATTTATTTTTAAAATCAGTTTGAATGTGACTCGAAATTTCGGGATTAAAAACAGTTCGGACCGCACCGAAATATGCAAAATTTCATATAATTTTTTAACCGTGGCCACAATATGACCTGTAATGCTAACAAAAAGAATATAGGCTCAAAAAAAACTTAAGAATTAGCAAATGGGCTGTAAATTATTAGAAATAATGGTAGATTGATTGTATGTTGTTTTCCACAGATTTGAGGCTTTCCTAAAAAATAAGGTTGACGCACAAGCAGTGACTGTTGGATTTCCATCCAACGGCCGTCATGCTTCTTCAATCTCTGCTCTTCCTGATCCAACCGCTCAAACAAGCGCCGGCGGGAGTGCCTGCCCCCTCCTCCCCGCGTCCGGCTATGCTGCCGCGCAGGCCTCACCGCCCCACCGTACTCCCATCGCTGGCCTAGCCATCCCTCTACTCACCCACACCTGCTGGTATTCTCCGGCAACAGCAGACAAACTAGTAAACCCTCATACAGTCGTACTCCCCTCCGCGTGGGAAACAACTGCCGAGTCTTCCCTGCCTCCATGTCGTTCCCTTCCTAGGCCTCGCCGTCGTCCACAGCCCTGGTGCTCTCGGCGCGGCCTGGTCAACGTGGTCAACGACCGACATGCATCTGAAGTGGACTGTACGTGGAGAGGCTGACAGCTGGGTCCACGGCCGCACGCAAGGAAATGCCTCCTTATTACGCGCAAAATAATTATTCCTCCACCTGGCATCTGGGACCCACCGAAAGGGCCTCTGTATTTCGCGAAAAAAACGTTACCGCCGCTGACAGCTTGGACCCACCAGCTATATCTTCGCACGCAAGGAAGTGCCTCCTTATTACGCACAAAAAAATGAATACTCCCCCTGCTAGCTGGGACCCAGTATAGTGGTAGGCTGACTTGTGGGCCTACTAAGTTGACGGGGACGGAGGGCTTTGTCAACTTAGTCAATATGCACGATTCTAGCTCCACTGACCGTACGATGTCCATCCAACGGCCGTAGTGCTTCTTCAACCTCTGGTCTTCTTGTTCCAGCCGCCCAAACCAGCGCCGGTCGTGCCTCGTACTCCTGCCTCCCGTGGCCGGCTGCGATGCAGCGGAGGCCTCACCGCCCCTACTACTCCCACCACTGGCCAGGCCATCCCTCTACTCACTCACACCCCTTGTTATTCTGCGGCGACGGCAGCCTCACACCGCAGCGAACCAGTGAACCCTCATACTCCTCTACGCGTGGGCATCCAATGCCGCGTCTTCCCCGGCTCTGTGTCGTCCCCTTCCTAGGCCTCGCCGTCGTCCACCGCCCTGGTGCTCTCGGCGCGGCGTGGTCAACGTGGTCAAGGAACGGCTTCCATCGGACGTGGACTGTACGTGGATAGGCTGACAGCTGGGTCCACGGCCGCAGCAAGGCAGTGCCTCCTTATTACGCGCAAAATAATTATTCATCCACCTGACAGCGGGGACCCACCGGACGGGCCACCGTATTTCGCGAGAAAAAATGTTTCCCCCTGACTGCTGGGACCCACCAGCTACATCTTCGCAAGCAAGAAAGTGCGTCCGGGCAAAAAAAAAAACACGATTCGCCCCCCTGACTGTTGGGACCCTCCAGCTACATCTTCGCACGCAAGGAACTGCCTGACAATCGGGACCCACCTCGTCGAAGCGTACGTAGCGTTGTCATTCTGGTCGCGAACGTGTACGTACATACTGATCGATGTAGAGGCGCGCACGTGTCATAGTAGAGGCGCGCACGTAGCATGTACACGTACGTACAACGGCCAGTGTGCAAGAAAGAAAATACGGCCACGTACGTACAGACGGGTAGGGTCTCGAACGCCTACTCGCGCATACGTACGGCCAGGGCTCGTGTACATGGCTGGGTCGGAACGGAGAAACAACGTCGTCGTCGTGTTCATGGGGAGCCAACCGGCTGGGTCAGAACGGAATGCGTCGTCGTGTTCATCGGGAGGGCTTGGACGGAACAGCCGATGAAAATGAGGCATGGCGTACCGCAGAACGGAGGAAACGACCTTGTGTTCGATCGGCCACGTTCGAAACGGGATCCTGTTCATCTGAGGAGTCTGGCGTACCGCAAAACGGAGGAAACGGACCTCCTACGGTCGAAACGGGGGTCCTGTTGATCGTGAGGAGTATGGCGTACCATAAAACGGAGGAAACAGACTTGTGTTGGAGCGCTACGGTCGAAACGGGGGTCCTGTTCATCGGGAGGGGTGTGGCGTACCGCAAAACGGGACTCCACGGGATACTGTTCATCTCCACCGTCGACCCCCTCTAGCCTCCACGGGCTACTGTTCATCCACCGTCGACCTCGTCCAGCCTCCACCTGCGACTGTTCATCCACGGGCTCCTGTCCATCCAGCCTCCACTGCGCGCTACTCCACCGGCTGTTGTTCAACCAGCCCTCTCCACGGGCTCCTGTTCAACCACCCCTCCACGGGCTACTATTCGTCCTGCCCTTCACCGTCTACTGTTCATCCTGCCCTCCACGGGGTGGTCCTGTTCATCCAGCCCTCCACGGGGTCCTATTCATCCAGCCCTCCACGGGGTCCTGTTCATCCAGCCCCAACCGGCTCGATCGATCGGGGTACTGTTCATCCAGAGGCAACACCACAGGGTCCCGTTCATCCACCCGCACCGGGAACTGTTCATCCAAACCCCCCCGCAACGCTCACTGTTCATCCAGAGGCAGCATCGATCCGCTTCAGTTAGCAGCAGTAGCGAAGGAATCACTCGATCGGGTTCAGTTAACAGCCATCGATCGATCGCTCGGGTTCAGTAACGCGTAGCCTGCAGTGCAATCGCTCGGGTTCAGTTAGAGCCCAATGCCTCGCTCGGGTTCAGTTAGACCCCAACGCCTCGCACACATGCGTGTACGTACGAGAGTAACGCGCATCGCTCGGCCCCGACCACCCACCGTAACCGGGGACTCCCCGATATTTTCCGCGCCCTCGCTTCTACCATGGTTTTTCCCGTCATGGACGGCCCAAAGAATGTCATGCAGCTGCGTCTCCGGCCCGCCCAGGACGAAAAGCCCATTTGCTGTCATGATTTTTTGTCATAGAAGTAGGGCCCCACCACATCTATGATGATACCGGGTTTTGTCACAATTATCGTCATAGAAGTGTCATAAGTATGACAGAAAAGATTTTCGTTCGGCCCAAAATGTCACGGATGTGTCTTTTTTTTAGTGCTAGCAATAATAATGGTGTTTCTTTTGGAATTAACTAAGAATAAGCTTACATCTGAGCCAAGGGAAGGAAAAACTGTAATAGGCCTTTCCTGTTTAGGAGTATGGCGACAACTTAGCTGTCAATACAGAAACTATTATCCATAGAAAACCAGCCTGTCGTGTAAACTTTTTCAGACAACTTGCAGTTGATTTTTTCTTGCTTATGTATTTAAGTTCACTTCCTAGGCGTCCCTCGCGTCGCCCCCACCCTGGGCGACTCGTGGGCTCTCCAACCCTAGGCGCCGCCGCTGCCCTCTCCTCCTCCCCTCCTCGCGCCGCCGCCGGGTGAAACCCGCGTGCCAGACGGCGGCGGTGGGGGGACTCCCTCTCCCGGCTCCCCTTCCTTCGCGGGCGGCGGATCAAGGCGGCAGGCGGCGGTGTCCTGCGGCGCTCGCGGTTTGGCGCGACGTGGCAGGCCTCGGCGAGCGGTGGCGGGGCGCGCGGCGGCGGGCCTCGGCAGGCGGTGGCGGCTGCGCGCGGGGCTGACTCCGGGACGATGGCGTGGGCACGGATCCATCGCGGATCTGGTCCTGCGGGCGCGGTCTCGGCCTCCCCTGCTCGGCCGACGGGTCTCGGTTGGGGGGGGGGGGCTTCTCCTTGCTGAGATCTGGCAGTGGGATCATCCAGATCCTGGCAAGGATGGCGGCGACCCGTGCACGAGAGATGGAGGTCTTCAATCATATCTGGGTGAAAACCTGCTTTTGGCTATTGCCAAGGCCGGTGATGGCGACGCTGTCTGCGTCGTTCCCTTCCTGAAGGCATCGCCGTGGAGAAGTTCAAGGCCACTCTCTGCTACCTTCGGGGGAAACCCTAGATCAGTAGATCGGATGACGGCGGCTCTCTGGTGTCGTTTCCTCCATGGGGGCGTCATTCTTGGAGGTGCACACGGGCTCGAGGGACTAGAGGACGGCGACTTTGGTGGAGTGGTGCTTCATCTTACACATTGATGGTGGCGGATCTCGACGGCGTGGCGCTGTGGAGACTCGGCGTCTGATGCGCGGAGATGGACTCGTGCAGGAGGAGGAAGCTATCTGGCGTCATGGTGGCGTTGATGGCAGATAGGCCTGGCAAGGTCGGTGCTTCAGTTCTGCTGTGAGGATGGACCGAGGGATGATGGAGGTGACGGCCCTTGCAGCGTGCGCTGCTCACTGGGAGTGTGCCAGGCCGGTGTGGGACCCAATCCAGGTAGTGTCTTGGATGGGACACCCGGCTTTAGATGTTAGGCTTTGATGCAATGTCTGTTTTGTATTAGGCCCGGACATACGGCACGCCTTCATTAAGTAGATAGGAGTAGCAACGGTGTTGCCAAGATGGGTGGCTTCCGGCTTATTGATGTATCACCTTGTATGGTCTTTGTGAATAATTAATAATATGGCTGCATGCACCGTACAGATGTAGAGGCCGGGGGTATATCCTCCTTTTAAAAAAAAATAAATTAAGTTCACTTCCAACTTAAAAAAGAGAACCTTTTCTAATGCAGATTACAGAACGATGGTATTTAATATGCCATTCCGATAGGTTATTGTGTACTATTCCCTCCATTTCAAAATAAATGACCCAGCTTTATACTAATTTTGTACTAAAGTTAGTATAAAGTTAAGTCATCTATTTTGGAACGGAGGAAGTAATAATGATTGATAAAGGACCTCCAGCTGGTGCCTTCATCTTCACAAAATCGTTAAAGAAAGACCGGCCTTAGTGGTTGCATCCAAGTAGTCCGTGTCATCAAATTGTGCAGAATCAAATTCGAACCGAACCAAAGGATCGGAGTAAAGCTGCTACACACAATGAACGATTCCTAACCAAGTGGACGAATAACAACTTTTGTTGTCTCTATATATTTTGAGGCTGCAGCTAACTGTACTATATATACACATAGAGGGAGAACTGCTCCATCGTGCTACTTAGTACAACGTACTATACCAATTACCACTAGAGAATACACAGCACGTCAGGTTGACGCCAATGGAGTCGGGGGGAAAAGCACCTTCCGGGCCGCCAAAGGACAAGGAGGCAAAAGCAAAACCGGCGGTGGTGCAGCAGCACCCCAAGCTGCTGATGGCCGCCCGAAAGGGCCACTGGACACCGCTAAATGTTCTTATGGGCAATAGCGGTGCCGGCGCCACTCCGCCGGCGGTTCATGCTGTCCCGCCCGGAGGCCTCATCAACATCGTCATCGATGACGAGCAGGCCGACGTCGTTGATAATTCTGCAACGACGATCACCTTGGACGTGGAGCTGAACAACGTCCTCCATGTCGTGGCGTCCAGTGGAGACGGTGACGAGTTCCTGGAGAGCGCGAGGGGCATCTACTGCACGGCCAAGCACCTCCTGGACGCACGCAACAAGAAGGGCGACACGCCCTTCCATTGCGCTGCTAGAGCTGGGATGCTGAAAATGGTCACTCACCTCATCTGTCTGGCGAAAGCTGAGGGCGGCGACGACAGGGTGAAGGCAGCACTGAGGAAGCAGAACGAGCAGGGGGAGACGGCTCTCCATGCGGCCCTCCGCTTGTCGGACAAGGAGACAGTTCGGGCAATGGTCCATGAGTTATGGGTCGCGGATCCAGAACTGACTCGTTTCCCTCTTGCAAGCGGCACGTCGCCACTGTACCTGGCCGTCTCGTTAGGGCGTGAGGATATTGCCGAGGGACTGCATGAGCAGGACCCGGGGCTCTCCTACTCTGGACCAAATGGACAAAACGTCTTGCATGTTGCCGTTCTCAGGAGCACAAGTGAGTTATACTATATGCTACTATATCATTCATCATAGCACATCATGCATGGTAAAATCTGGTTTAAACTTGTTAGACTTTTAAACTCGCCAATGTTATGTTTTCATTGTCTGGTTGTTATTAAGATAATAGATCACCATTGCCCTGGTTATGCTTATACCTGGCCATCCGTCGGCCGGGCCGGGCCTACCAAAGCCCGATGCAGAAAACCTAGGCCCAAGCCCGGCCCGGCCCGGCCGCCAGGCCTAAAAATCAGGCTCAATCCCGACCCATTAGTCAAAAGCCCATCGGGCCTCGGGCCAGGCCTCTTCCTTAAACCACAAATATGACGGGCCTGAGCCCGGCCCGGCCTGGCCATTGGGCTTAAAATCTAGGCCCAGGCCCGGCCTGTGGGCAAAGGTCGGGTCGGGTCAGGCCGCCCGGGCCGGGTTGCCCATGACCAGGTATAGTTATGCTTTAATTAATTTAAAATCATGTGTCCATCAGATATACCATTGAATCAAAATATGACATGACCCACTAAACCTCCGTCAAGTTGGTCTCTTTCATGCACGTACTTTTCTTTTTGTCATGACCATGCAATTTTATTTAGTCGCAACTTTCGCCCATTAGATAAATTGAATATGCTTAAGATATTTGTAAGATCATGTGGGTTGATATAATGGTCTTAAAAGAGCCTCAAATTAGTAAATATGAACATATAAATGAATATTCTATCTTCCCTTGTTGCAGGTTATCCATTAGGATGTTGTATTTCCATGCATTTGCTACCTTTTGTTTGAACTTTGGAAACCTCTGGCTAGTTGGTGTTCACCAAACACAAACATATATGTCTTTCTTTCTTTATATATTTGCTACTCCCTCGGTTCTAGATGAAATGAAATTCTAGGTTTGTCCTAAGTCAAACATGTTCAAGTTTAAGCATGTCCATAGGAAAATATGAGATCTACACAACATCAAATATATAGTATAAAGCATTCTTTTTGAAACAACCTAATCGAGCTAATTTTGTGTTCTAGATGTTAGTATATTTTTCAATAGGCTTGATCAAACTTGAGTAAGTTTGATCCGGAGAAAGCCATAACTTTAATTAATTTAGAGCCGAGGGAGAATTTTTGAGTTGACTGCTGATATACCATCAAATACATCCATGGGATGAATTATACCGAAAAAGGCTTTCGCCCTGCTTTATAAATAAAGCAAACCGCCAATAACACACATACAAGCATAGTTTAGAACACACACACACCCAAGTCTCACGACACAAAGTACATAGGTTCTGCTGAGGGCACAGCTAAACAAGTCCTAAAAATAAAAGGAAACACAAGGGGCGCCGGCACGGCGACTAATGGCGGCCCTAATCAGGCTCCAGTGGCGGCGGGGGAGCAGGCGGCGACAGACGAACGGCCATCGAGCGGAGGTCGGCATTGAAGGCGGTGATGGCGTCCCGGTCCGAAGGGCGGCTAAGCGGCCGCCAGAGCTGCAAGTAACCAGACAGTTTGAATAGAGCGTCAGTGGCCCGCCGAAGAGGAATGCGCTGGATCACAAGTTTATTGCGGATCGTCCAGAGGGTCCACGCTAGCACCCCAATCTCAAGCCACCTAATGTGGCGAGAAGGTAGGGGGGATATCTGGAGTTTGGCGAATAGGTCGGGGAAGTTGGTGTGACACCAATTGCCACCGACCACCTCCCTAAAGCAGCTCCATAGAAACTGAGCAGGCATCCACGTGAAGAAGATGTGATTCGAGTCTTCGGGAACATCGCAAAGCGGGCAGATGCCCGTCCCAGGGCCGTTGCGCTTGCGGACCTCCACCCCAGATGGGATCCGTCCGCGAATCCATTGCCACATGAAGATCCGGATCTTCAGAGGCAGACGGATGGACCAAACCGCCGGGAGGGGGGCGGGGCGATGGAGGGAGCAATGGCCTGGTAGAGGGACTTGGTGGAGAATTGGCCGGAAGGCTCAAGACGCCACCTAACCTGGTCTGGGCCAGAGTCGACGGCCGGTTCGTGCAGGGCGATGCAATCAAGCAACTCGCGCCAAGCGGCAGATTCCGGAGGACCGAACGGTCTCCGGAAGGCGAGGCGCCCTAAGTCAATAAGGGCCCTCTCGATGGAGATGGTTGGGTCTACAGCGATGGAGAAGAGGTCGGGGAACCGCGCCGCGAAGGGGGAGTCACCAGCCCAATGGTCGAACCAGAACAAGGTCGCAGAACCCGAACCAACCGAGATGGATGTCCCAATGCGGAGGACCGGGAGAAGCTGGATAATCGACTGCCAAAACTGGGAGCCGCCTGAACGCTAACAGAAAGCAAGGGGTTGTCCACGCAGGTACTTGGCCCGGATTATATCTAACCAGAGGCCGCCTTGCCCTTGCGAAATGCGCCAAAACCATCGAGATAGGAGAGCAATATTCATGCGCTTCGAGCATACGATACCTAGTCCTCCTTGGTCCCGAGGCTTACAAATGTCAGGCCAGCTAACCATATGGTATTTCTGCTTATTCTTGTATCTTAACTTTCTTCATAAAATAGTTGGTGCTCATGCAGTGGTGGAGGTAGGGGGGCCCGGCAGGAGCTATATATGCCTTCCCCGATGATCCCACGTTGGCACATATAAATGCTTAATTTGTACACTTGACCTCTTAGATTTTGGGAAAGTACATGTATTAGTACAATTTGGCCACTGTCATCAAAAGTTTGACTCATTAGGCTCCCTCAATCATTGATTCCTGGCTCCTCCACCGAGCTCATGTGTCACTCTATCTACCTTTATTATAACATTTTTGTGGGGTTACTTTATAATAACTGTAGGTATGACAAAAAATCTTCTGAAATGGAACAATCACCTCAGCAAACAAGGGGAACAAACAAATGGGAGCACACCTCTACATTTGGCAGCCTCATGTGGGTTTCTTGAAACAGTAAAGTGTCTACTAGACGCTGAGGAATCTCTTGCATATCAGTGCGACAACAAGGGGTCATTCCCCATACATGAGGCGGTTAAGGAAAAGCAAGTCAGTGTAGTTTGCACCTTGCTCAAAATTTGCCCGGACTGCGCCCAGCTACGTGATGCCGAGGGCAAGACCTTCCTCCATGTAGCTGCCAAACAAGGCTACGCAAAACTATTTCCTCCTGTTTTACAGGTTTTATTACAAGAAAAGCAGATGTTTGCAGCCATCATGAATATGCAGGATGATGATGGCAACACTGGGTTGCACCTTGCTGTCGAGGCCGGAATTTTAGAAACTGTGTGCTTTTTACTGTGGGACAAGGAAGTTATGTTAAATTTATCAAATAACGAGAGGGAAACTGCACTGGATCTTTCACAGCGCATGCGGACCCCAGGTGTCCTTTTTGGTTTGGTATGTGATCTAACTCCCTTAATGATGGGACCTGCATTACTTTATAGTATGCCTATGTTATTTAATTGAAATTTTATATTAGAATAATAATAATCATAGCAAATATAGTTACACTATTTCAATAGATTTTGTATATAAATAGTCGTTGTTAGAAAAGTTTGAGTGCATGAATCTAAGAAGTTATATATATTTCAGAATGGAATAATATAAAAGGCAGTTTATTTTATGTAGTTAATTTTTTCATAGCTTTTTTTGGCTAAAGATGCCTAATCCTAAGACTTTAGTCATACGTTTCATGTAAACTCCATCTTTAACAAATGCGTCTTACTGATTGCTACCCCGCTATAGATCTCACCCCCATTGGTAGGAGGAGCCCCTCCGTATCCATTGGTAGAAATTAAAGGACCACCTAGCAACTTTGGGCATTGCTACTGATCGCTCCTTTTAGTTTTTTTGTCTCTAAGAAAAACTTGTGGTGCTTTGTAATCACTACGTTCACGTAAAGGAGACCTTGGACAAGTCGTCTATTGTTCTTCTCCTAGCTCTTCTAGATGATATTCTCTCGGTAAACTAATATAAGAAGTGATATAAAATATGTAAACTAATATAAGACATTTTAGATCACTTATTGTCTCTAGAAAAAAACTTGTGGTGCTTTGTGACCACTACGTTCACATAGGGCGTGTTTGGTTGCCTGGGTGCATCTGTCATGTATTGCATGAAGGAGCTTGGCTGGGGCTGGCCTGGTTGAGCTCATGCAAAAATGGGTTGAAATGTGTGTTTGGTGTACTGCATGAGACGAGACAGGCTCAGCTCAGATTTTGTTTGGTTTGTTGCATGTGTGGTTGCATGAGAGATGGAGCATACAACATATGTTGTTTGGTAGGTTGTATGATGTGAAATTTGACTCTACGATGCTTGTTCATGTATGTAAAATAATTAGAATATAATTTTAGTGAAATGCACTCCAGACTAGATATCTTTGCCGATTGAAGTAATAAAAGAATATATATTCACATGCCTTCAAAATTGCAGAGATGATTTAAGTAAGAAAAACAAAAATTTAGCAACATCTTTGCTGTTTGTACAAGTATATAAGCAGTTTATATACACATAAGCAATTGATGGCACAAAATAGCTAAAGAAATGCATCAGGATAATAGAGAGTGCACATAAATCAGGTATCCAGTGCAAGTACACCTTAAGAGTCCACATATTTTAGAGCCACAAATTCATATGATCCATATTACAGTCCAACACATCCTAGAGTTCACATATTAGATAGCCACAAATTCATATTGTCCACATTACAGTCCAACAAAGGAACATAACATAAGGTCCATGTTACATTCCTTCGCATATATAGGGGCATGGTTTTCTGACCAAATACAATAAAATATGGTCAGCTTCGTTAGGTGAATTAGCACATATTTGCTCACACTCCACCCTTGGGCACTTCATCGCTGGTCACGGGCACTCCATCCTTTGGCAGTCCATCCTTGGGCACGGGCACTCCACCGTTGACCTTGGAGAGGTGGTGCATGACCCAGCGAGTGCGACGAGTCTCCGACATTTGCACGAATGAGTGACTCCTAGCCCTGTTGGCATTCTCGTTGAGATAATCGAAGACAATCAACAGATCATCCTCGGTAAAACCAGGGAGCTCCATGACAGCATCATAAAGTTCAGGATGTGCCTCTCCGGTGGACTTGATAGCAATAGCAACTTCACGGACAGTTTCGGACATGTTGCTCATGACCAAAACTTCTTCTTCACTCATCAAGCTAGCCCTTTTCCTATGAGCAGCAGCAGCTTCCCCATGAGCAGCAGCAGTGTCACTCAATCCAGGTTCATTCCCATCAACAACAAATTCAGAACCACAAGCTTCAAGGTTTACAAATGAGGAGGAGGTTCCCACCATTGAAGGAACCCCAAGAGCCTTGGACAAGTCGCCTACTGTTCTTCTCCTAGCTCTTCTAGATGCTATTCTCTCTGTAAACTAATATAAGAAGTGATATAAAATATGTAAACTAATATAAGACATTTTAGATCACTTACTAGAACAATGAACGTGCGTTACAACGAGATATAAAATATTTGTGTTAGCTTTTGATTTAACTGTTCATAATAATGTGATTGTGTAAATAAATGTTTACCAAATTCTGCCCATAAATTACCTTATATTTTGATCAGAAGTTTGGTAAGTAAATTAAAGTGAAATTGGTTCAGAAGGTAAATAAATTAAGTTGATTCATTATCATAAAGGGAATGTTGGACGAAGAGGTGGTGAAAAGAAATGTGAAATGGGAATCTTACATTCTTTTTAAGTAGTAGACATTAGTTTACAAAGGAAGTAGTTATGTTGCCAAATCTGGTTGTCAACACCTTTATGCACATGGAAACAAATTCTCTGCAGATATATTAGAAGACTGTTGTTGAATACTATCACGTTAATTACTATCTTTCTTTCTTTTTGCAGGGCCGACGGGTGTCGATCCACAAACTTTTAGTGCATGCTGATGCTCAGTACGGTGTTCATAGTAAAACCCGCATCCCTGAACTAAATGAGGAGAAGGAAGAAAAAAGGATCTTGGATTCGACACAGACCATTGGGGTTGTGTCAGCGCTACTCGTGACGATTTCCTTTGCGGTAGCTTTCACCATACCCGGAGGCTATCGAACTGATGATGACCCTAAGGTCGATAATATTAAGGGCGGCATGCCGGTGCTTGTCACAAGCCACTCTCTTCAGGCATTCATTATCGCCAACAACCTAGCGTTGCTCTGCTCCGCCATGGCCACCATCAGCCTCATGTACGCCGGAGTGACCACTGTCGACATCAGCATGCGCATGAAAGCCTTCGTCATGTCCATCTTCTTCCTCAACAGCTCAGCCCGAACGCTGGCTGCGGCGTTTGCGTTGGGCATGTACGCGACGCTGGTTCCTGCGGCTGGCGCAGCAGTTACTCTTACGGTTATAGGCACCACTATCACGCTGCTTGACGTTGCTTGGTTCACGTACATGACATCCAAGGATCAGCTAGTGCTTCGGAAGAGGATGGGTGTTGGCGTGGCCTTGAAATGGTTTGCGCTTTTGGTCCTACGTGGGGTGCTGGCGTGTCTCTGGCCGTACGTCATAATCGCCGGTTTCTTAGCCTATATTACATTATGGAGTAAGTGAAATTAATTCAAGAGTTCATGCTCAACGTGCTACCCTCATGGCCTCATTCATAGTAATGATTTTATGTTTCCTAGTCTACTTCAGGGACAGTAGTTTTTGGTACTGTATTTCTTTTCCCCCGTGTGTGGTGTAGCTAGGTTTGCTCGTCACTTGATTCTTACTGATCTCTGTTTGCTCCAGCCTTCAGGGATGCACATTTCTTTTTCTTTTTTTAACATCAGTACAGACACAAGCGCTCATACATACGCGCATACACACACCCTTATGAACGCACACACGCACACCTTACCCTTATGAGCACCTCCGAAAGACTGAGCCGGCATATCATCTTAAAATTTACGAAGTCATCGTAGGCGTCTCGTCGTCGGCGGGAACGTCTCCTCTCACTGAAAGCACATCGCCGGAAATCCTAAAATAAATCCAGGAATTATGCGAGCACCAGGACTTGAATCCTGGTGGGCTGGGGATATCACTGTCTCTCTAACCATCCAACCACAGGTTGGTTCACGATGCACATTGCTTTTTGTATCACGGGAAGTTCATAAATTTTACTCCCTCCGTTCCTAAATATATGTCTTTTTAGATACGGATGTATGTAGATGTATTTTAGAGTGTGGATTCACTCATTTTGCTCTGTATGTAGTTTATACTGAAATCTCTAAGAAGACTTATATTTAGGAAATGGAGGGGGTATTACTTTCATAGGTTTAGTTGATGAGTGGTTGTAATTGTTTCCTGCTACTCTTTTTTGGAAAAAACTTTCATTCTATTCAGAGTAAATATTACATAAAACTACTACAATTCGGGATAGTATTCTGGAAAACTACCACTTTGACAAAAATTTCCAAAACCTACCACAAAGTTGGGTTTTGATTTCATAAAACTGCCATGTTGCACTGATGACCGTGTTGGTTAATTTTAAGCGCGATTATGATATACTGGGTCCACTCATTAGGTCTGACGTGGCATAAGTCATTACCACTATATTGGACCATTAGGTTGACCATTATGATTGGTGAAGCCCACATGCATGTTGGTACCTGCAAAAAATTAAAAAGCAATCGGGTCCCTATAAGTTTTTAAAAACAATAAAGTCTTCGTAATTTTTTTTAAAAGGCAATTGGGCCCCCGTATGTTAAAAAAATAAGTAATCGAGTCCCTGTAAGTTAAAAAATTAATTAGGTCCCTTTTAATCCTTTTTAAAAAGCAATCAGGCCCTTGTGCATCAGGCATGGTGGTAGCCTTCCATGGCTGCGGTGGCCTTGGCTTTGCCAAGCGTGTTGGTGACTGTCATGGCTGGACCGACCGTGGTGGTGGCTGGTCGTGGTGGCTTGATGTAGGCTCGTCGGCATCGATGCTCGTGGTTGTGGCCGACCATGGCTTTAGAGAGAGAGAGATCAGTGAATGAGAGGGAGAGAAGAGGAAGGAAGAGAGAGAGATTACATGTGGTCCCGAGATGTAAGTTAACAGTCAAACAACCAGTAAAACAAACTGTTTGTTTAGGAACAAACCCGACCTGTCATAAACTAGACCAATTTTAAACCACATGGTCAGTTGGGTTTGTTGAAATCAAAAACCAACTTTGTGGTATGTTTTTGGAAATTTTGAATAAGTGGTAGTTTTCCGGAACCCTAGCCCGAATTGTGGTCGATTTATGCTATTTACTTCAGTACAAGGAACACTAGAAATAATAAAAATAACATACAGGTCCATAGACCACCTATCAATTTTTTTCTGTTGCAGTTAGATGACCCTAGAATACTTTTACCAAGTGATGACAGTGCATCAGATGATGATGTAGACCATTTTGGTGACGAGTCTCTGCTAAATGGTGTAGGGAAAAGAAAGTTAACAAACAAGGAAAGATTGGCTCTTTTACTACAAGGAGATAAATTTGATGAGGAACAAACTGATGACCAGGACGTGGAGATAACATTCAACGTGGAGTTTGAGGACCTCAGCAAACATATCCTTGAGAGAAAGAGCACCGAGACGAAGACTGTCTGGGAGATGCTTCAAGAAAAAATAAAGGAGAAGCGGAAAGCTAGGAAGAGGTCGTCAAAGGATGATGATGAGTATAGTGAGGAAGATAGTGCTCATGGAAATGATGATTTCTTTGAGGATGAAAAGGATGATGAAGAAGTTAAGCCAATCAAGCAATAGAAGGTGAAGAAGACCAAAGGGAAAGGAAAGGACAGGATGCTTCCAGAGGAACATTTTGAGCCAGAAGCAACTAAAGAAGAGTTGGAGCTCTTGGTTGCTGCTGACCAGGATACAGCCAATGGTGCAAAAGGGTTACAACATAAAGTGCAAGAGTAAGAAGGGCAAAAAAGGGCAAGGAGTGTGTCGAGGACAAACTTCATGTGATCGATATTAGCACAGACGACCCGAGGTTCAAACCATGTTGGCGAATCATCTATTTGCATTGGATCCTACTGATCCCCAGAATAAGAGGTGCCACCAGATTCCATAATCATCATATCCCTATCCTGCTAGTGTATAATCTGCATGATCTCCATAGTGTTAATTTATGCTTACCGTGAATGGTTTTGTGCAGGAGTGCCACCTTCATGCAAAAACAAGCCAGGAAGAAGGGTGCGCATGCAGATGCAGGCACATTAGACAGTGAACCGCCTGTGGAGGAATTACCTCCGGGGAATCCAGATGATGCATCTTCTAAGAAGACGAATCGGAAACACGATGGGGAGATCTACAGGTTCTATCTGCTGTCAATTCTCTCAAAAGGAACCTTACCGCGATCAAGAAAGCAAGCATGAGCAACCGATAGAGAAGATGTTTGTTTTGCTCTGTTGCATCTTTTTCCTTTTGGTGGAAATGCATCTAAAGTTAGCCGATAGAAATGCTTTACAGTAGCTTGAAGGTTTGGTGTTTATGTGCCTGTTGCTGATATGCCATTTTTGTGTTATGACAGCACAATGGTCCAGTTGGAAAAGTTTTGTGCTGTTAAGTTTGGTAGATAATGTTTTCTGATTCGTTCTTGTACAAACAAACGGGTTACTCCAGCGTTACTGCAAGGGTTTCATTTACTGGCTAAATGTTTTTTGCTGAAAAATTGTGTATCTTCTGGCACTTGCACGTGTTACAGCTTAATCATTCGCTGTGGCAGGAATTGTCCTGATGATCCATACCATTTGTCATTTCCCCCTTAAATCTATATTCACCCTACAAAGCCCCAGATCAAAGAGCTCTGGATCTATGCTTAGCGCAACACACAGTTCACATCATTGATGCTTACGGGTTGTTCTTTTTTTTTAAAGCATAGTATACATATTTCCATTTTCTCAGAGCTACTCCTAGTATTATCTGGGTTCCCTTTTAATTTACTGATTAAATCCTCATTTGATTCTTTCCAAACATCCCACTAGAAGTTGGCCTATAGCCATGGACGTACATGCCACGCTTTGCACCCAACTTTTTTCTTTTAGCGAGTAAGGTTCATTTTAAACCTTGAACTTGTAGAGGTTAGCCAAATCGAAACTTAACATTTGATTCCCTAAAATTAGCACTGTGAACCATCAAATCCTAGTCTAATTTCATCTAAAAAATCCTAGTCTAATTTGGATCTTGCGGCCGTTTGTGGCCAAAAATGCAGACATGCTACAGTCTTCTGGGTTGCTACTTTTTTCTCCCCGTCCGTTCTGATTGATTTCTGTTCAGACAAATGAACATACCGGTGGGTGTGGGTATGTTGAATGATATGATTGGACGTTGACGATGTTTCTTAGTGATCTGTTTGGCGGTTTATGCGATGAAGCTTAGGGGCTGCGTTATGATGAAAATGTGACTCGCTCTCAAGAACGGACAACTTGCTCTGTAAGATCAACGGAAAGAGAAGAATGAAGAGATTGCTACTATTGGGGCAGATATGGGAGAAGAGAGATGATAATGTTATACATATAGCAAAAATATTTCTGGCATTTTCATAGCAATGTAACAGCAAATATTCCTGGCATTTCCATAGATGTGTGACAACATTTGCATCATAAAAACAGGGCAATTTCATCTTAGACAACAAGAACAACATGTGAACAGGAATAGGTTGGCACTGAAGATGCATCGCTTCCCCTGTTTGCCCCTCTTTCTCTCTCTCTCTCTCTCTCTGTCTCTCTCTCTCTATGTGACAGCAGATGTTGAGTTGGGACTGAAGATGGCACAACATCAACAGTTGCAAATCTTTTTTAGGAGGTTTAAACTTGTTAGCTTGTGCAGGCAGGCACTAAAGATGTAGCAGTTTGAGATGTGTTGCTGCGGCTTGAGTCTGAGAGCGTGTTGTTGTTGCTGGGGCCTGGGGCAGGGCAAGTGCACTAGTTTTTGCTTGCTTGAACATATATAATGAATGAAAAGCTATATATAAATTCAGCAAAATGCAATGTAATAAGTTAAATTCAGGGAAATGCTCTAATATTCAGACACAATGCCCTAATTTGTGTGAAATGATCATATATTCAGTTAACTGCTCTAAGATCTCTATAATTCATGAAAAACCTTTAAACTTTATAAAAATATGTAAATTAAGGAAAATGCTCCAACATGGCAATTTTCTGTTGATTTTTTATGCTACATGACAATTTTCACCATAGAATATGGCAATTCTTATACACAAGCATGGAATTTTTTTCGCATGGCAAATCTAATCGTCAGATTTTTAGCAAAAATACGACATGAGATTTTTAACATTTCCGAAGATTTATAAGTGGCAAGGAGAAAGATAGAAGTTTTCATGCCCTTATAACATGCATGCATATGCATGCTTGGCAAGACTGGGAAGGTCTACGCAAGATTTGGCCATCGCCTGATGATGCACTACTAATTGATTCAGGGAAGGATTGGCTCTTGCAACTGCTATTAAAGTGTTCAGAACATACCAGGGACTTGGTGATTATGACCATTTGGCGAATATGGCAGCTACGGAACGACATGACTCATGAAAAGGGTGAGACCCCGGTTCATGCTACAGTTGACTATTTGGATAGCTATTACAAGTCACTTCATTTAGCAAGAAATTTTACTACGGAAGAAATAATAAAAGGGAAGATGCCAATTTCGGAGGAAGGCCGTGTGGTGATTAGTAAACGGTTGTCACACCTGTACCATGGCCTCGGCCTCCAGCTAGTTGGGTAGCCCTCTCTGTTGCTGGTTCTTTTTCGAGCCAGGACGTGCGCGCTTCTGCCGGAATGGTACTGCGGAACGATGATGGTTCTATGATCTTTGCGGCATATAGGTACATCTTTCATTGTAATGACGCCCTTGAAGCGGAAATGCATGCAATCATGCAAGGCATGGCTTTGGCCATCCAACATTCAGATAAGCCGGTGATGGTCCAATCGGATTGTTGAAATGCATTGGCAACTCTTACTGGTGACACACTATCCAGACCAGCCTATGGTCATCTTGGCGCTGAGATTAAAGCTCACATGGATGTTAGGGACTTTGTTCCTTGTAAAATTGGTAGAGAGCAGAATATGGTAGCACATCCGTTGGCACATTATAGCCGTACCGAGTGTTGTACTATGGTATGGTTGAACTTGAGTCCTCCATGTTGTGAGAAGTAGTTGGCTTGGGATTGTAACCCTATAATGTTGGAATAAAACTCCCTTTCACCCCGCAAAAAAAATTAAACTGAGAAAAGCACATGTTACGACAGAGAGAGAGTGAGAGAAAATTGCAGATGTCCAGTCTGTAGTAGACTACATCTAGCAGATCACAAGGTTAAAACAATCTGATTGTCCTTCTCGTACTAGTCAGAAATATGTACTGGTTCTATCAGAACTATCAAAATCCTACAAAAAAATATACCTATGTATGCATGTATGTATAACGATGCAAGTCACCCGAACAAAATTCCAGTAAATACCAGAGCTCCAAACCACTTATTTGAGACAAACCAGCAGAGTAGGGATTAGACATATGTATAACGATGCAAGTCACCCGAACAAAATTCCAGTAAATTCCAGTAATGGTACGTCTAATTAACAAACCAATGAACACACCATTTGTTCTAAATCTCCATGGTTTCAATCTGAAGAAACATACTTTCTGTTGCAATCTCCGCGATCAGATAAGTCGACGGTTGAAATCTACAATGCCAATTGCGAAGCTGCGGCTGTCAGAAGAGGGTAGTAGGGCCATTCTATCCTATCCCACATGATTAAAGTATGTAGTCAATGTTATGTCAAAAACAGTTTATTCTTCATAGAACACTCTGCCGTCTGATAATCAACCAAGATCAGCATTGTGGCCAGCCACTGAGCGCCAAGCTGCCAATTGATGCAGCACCAAAGGCACAGATCCATTGCTTGGCCAAATCTCCAAACCTTAACGTTGTGGACTTACATCTTCTTTGTCCTGGGTGTATTCAGAATTTCAGATACCACCATCAAAAACGACGAACATTCGATAAGATGTTTTTGATCAATTTAGATACGAAAGAACACCACTAGAAAAATACCTGATATGTATATATCAGCAGTATACAGTGCAAGGATGACTGCAGGATCTAGGCTGCCTTCGATAGCAGCCCATCCTAACTCCCCACCCGGTTGAAGGTCGGGCCAAGATATGCCAGAGGCTATTAAAATTTGCATCAAAAGTAATTCAAGTGATCACTCTCTATAATCAATACTATGGTTGTAAAACCTTTTACGTGTGTATTACATACCTAGAATGTGAACGTCTGCATCAGGGGATAAGAAAGCACCCTAGAAGCACCGGAGAAATAACAAGAACACTTTCGCTCTCTTATAGACACATGCAAGCTAGACACCTTGGTTGTGGAAGGAGTTTACAAGCTAAAGTGAGCATTGACCCAGAAAATACACATGGTTACTTAATCTAGACAATGTTGCTATAAATATTACAAAGCCCACCAATAAAACGGAAGCATTGGTACACAAAAGGAGCACAAAAGTATCCGACCAACTTCAAGAAACTAGTAATAAATAAACATCCCTACATGGCACAACTTGAAAGAAATATTTCAAAAATAGAATTATGCCTACAATATGAGATGTTCATTGCTTCTGCCTACAACAACAAAGAAAATAAAAAATTCGTAACTTAGCTTGAAAATAGAAACACCCTCACATGCATCAGACACTTACCATAATAATGATGTCAATTCCTCTGCCTAAAACAAAAAAGTGCCAAGCATATATGCACAAACAGCATGTCGAACAATGAGAGTACATTCCTTCTAGAATTTAACATTCTTGATATCTCCAAAATAACTTGTTTAAGTCCCAATGAAAACAAGGTTTTTAATACCATTTCAACAGCAAACAAGACGAAATTAACATGCCAAGAAATTAAAAAAATATCATTATTCAGTAACTGCAAGCAAGTTCATAGCATTCTTCTTCATACATCATTTCATCTAGAGGAGAACTGGCCGAGTTGATCAATCCATCATTCATGCTCTGGAGAAGAAATTAAGTCGATGACTACTTCATCCTTTTTTCAAATATCGAAGAACTGGGACCGACATTCCCCTGTCATCTACCCGAGCACATTCTTCATCGTGGAAGCATATGTGGTGTTAGATCAACCATCAACCTTTTCATTCTTTATTGGGGATTCTTTGGTAGGCGTGCCACTAACTTCGTCTGCAGGTTTTTACTAACACCCATGAATTGTACCTGGGGGCATAGGCATATGGAACGAAAATGTTTGTACGTTTCTACGACATTTGACAAGGGCACAATTGTTATTTACTTAACTTCCTTTCGGAAGCAAAAAGTAAGGATAGATTAGCTCGACCAAGGTCTGCGCTGGACGAAATGAAGGATTAAATTACAGACGATTATTTTCTTATATAGTCAAAAAGAAGTATACACTATTTCAGTGTGTTTTCTTGCAGTTATTGTAATTAGAGATTTTCTTATTGTCTTGCCATTATTTTATAGTGTTTGGTGATGAAATGCTATATCTTTTTTTCTTTTGGCTCGGATTTAGAAGTTCTTTTGGACATGTCAAGAATGTTAGAGTGGAATGTCATGCATTATATGTGGACATGTTGTGTGTATGTGTATGCGCGCGCATGTATGCTATTTCATAAAAAAGCTTGCCTAAATATATACTCTTCTATTACATTCTTTCCATATAGCCATCACATAAATTAGGTCTAGGTGTAGCCGTGCTTTTCTACTTTTGGCGATGATGCAATCATCCTCTCCCTATCTTGAACCACCGTTATCTGGTGATTGCGATGTACACAAATAGATTGCGCCGCCACTAGTTGGATAGAAGGTGACGAAAATACACGAATGAATCGGCACACAAGGATAAGTTAGAAAAAGATATTCTATGCGGTGGATATCTTAGGATATTAATAGGCCAGCATGCGTTTTGTGCGGTGAATCCAGGAGTCTGAGTTCAAAGAGGCTTTAAAAAGGATGAAAGGACGCAAGGCGATGGGCCCTGATTGTATCCCCATTGAGATGTGGAAAGGCAACGGGGACATAGCGATAGTATGGCTAACCAAGCTTTTCAACCTCATTTTTAGGGCAAACAAGATGCTAGAAAAATGAATAAGGAGTATATTAGTACCAATCTTCAAGAACAAGGGGGATGTTCAGAGTTGTACTAATTACCGTGGAATTAAGCTGATGAGCCATACAATGAAGTTATGGGAGAGAGTCATTGAGCACCGCTTAAGAAGAATGACAAGTGTGACCAAACATCAGTTTGGTTTCATGCCTGGGAGGTCGACCATGGAAGCCATTTTCTTGGTACGACAACTTATGGAGAGATACATGGAGCAAAAGAAGGACTTGCATATGGTGTTCATCGACTTGGAGAAGTCCTATGATAAGATACTACGGAATGTCAGGTGGTGGGCCTTGGAGAAACGCAAAGTCCTAGCAAAGTACATTACCCTCATCAAGGACATGTATGATAATGTTGTGACAAGTGTTCGAACAAGTGATGTCGACACTGATGACTTCCCGATTAAGATAGGACTGCATCAGGGGTCAACTTTGAGCCCTTATCTTTTTGCCTTGGTGATGGATGAGGTCACAAGGGATATACAGGGAGATATTCCATGGTATATGCTCTTTGCGGATGATGTGTTGCTAGTTGACGATTGTCGGACCGTGGTACATAGGAAGTTAGAGTTACGGAGACAAACCTTGGAATCGAAAGGGTTTAGGCTTAGTAGAACTAAAACCGAGTACATGATGTGTGATTTCAGTACTACTAGATGTGAGGAGGAGGATGTTAGCCTTGATGGGCAGGTGGTACCTCAGAAGGACACATTTCGATATTTGGGGTCAATGCTACAGGAGGATGGGGGTATTGATGAAGATGTGAACCATCAAATCCAAGCCAGATGAATGAAGTGGCACCAAGCTTCTGGCATTCTCTGTGACAAGAGAGTGCCACAAAAGCTAAATGGCAAGTTCTACAGGATGGTTGTTCGACCTGCAATGTTGTATGGCACTGAGTGTTGGCCGACTAAAAGGCGACATGTTCAACAGTTAGGTGTGGCGGAGATGCGTATGTTGAGATGGATGTGTGGCCACACGATGAAGGATAAAGTCCGGTGATATACGAGATAGAGTTGGGGTAGTACCAATTGAAGAGAAACTTGTCCAACATCGTCTGAGATGGTTTGGGCATATTCAGCGCAGGCCTCCAGAAGCTCCAGTGCATAGCGGATGGCTAAAGCGTGCGAAGAATGTCAAGAGAGGTCGGGTAGACCAAATTTGACATGGGAGGAGTCCGATAAGAGAGAACTGAAGTTTTGAAGTATCACCAAAGAACAAGATATTGACAGGGGTGTGTGGAAGCTTGCTATCCATGTGCCAGAGCCTTGTTGTTGTTGTTGTTGTTGTTGTTGTTGTTGTTGTTGTTGTTGTTGTTGTTGTTGTTGTTGTTGTTGTTGTTGTTGTTGTTGTTGTTGTTGTTAACATGTTTTCAAACATTGTAAGATCTCTTTATCCTCCACGTGCGTTCTTTAATTTCCATGTCAAAAACTTGTGAAATTTTCCCTCCACGTGTGTTGTTTAATTTTCGTGCCAAAAACTATACACCCTATATTTAGGAACGGAGGGAGTATAATTTTGAGTGTTTCATTACATATGAGATGTGCCATGCTTTAACGTCTACTTTGGATTTAAGTAGTTGAAGCAACCTAATGGCAGGATAAATTTCCTGAGGATTGAAACTCTAGCTAATCATAGAAACTCCATTGTAGACAAAAGAGCAAAGTTTTGCAATGTTTTATGTGAACTTCCTATGACTTTCATGTAAAATTATTGCATTAAATACCAACTCAAGTTGCAAATTTGAGAATTTAATGATGCACTCGAGACATCGCCACAAAAGACACCCACTGAATAAAATTCATCATTTTGCTACACCATAGAAACAATCCATACAAAGACAGAACCATTCACATTTAAGCTCAATAAAGTCGATAAGCAAAGCTTCATTGGTGTACCTTGCCCGTTGACCATTATTCTAACCAGCATCCACCTTCAACAAGATGTTGAGTGCACCACATGGATTGTCTTTGACGACATGCTTCCCAAGGTTGTTCATGAAGTGCATGAGAGTGGAAAATTCAGTATCCTAGAGGTGAGTGATGCTGCCACAGTGCTCTACAGCCTCATTCCAATACCCTTCATTTTTCATGATGTCTAGGAGGGTGGTGAAGTCCGGTGGTTGGATGTTTACTATGCTATCATAAGGGTTGATCTCATTCCATGAGAAGCCAACACCAATGCTTTTATGCATTAAGATAATCACAGAAATCCTGAAGCATCAGGTTAGTGCTATGGAGATTCAGAAATGCAGATTGAAATATAAATTGGGTTCAATAAAAAAGAATTGCCAGTTCGCTATTCTCAAATGCATTCGAATGCAATCATTTTTTATGGAACCGAATTTATATTCCATAGATCATTTTGAGTCTCCATAGCATTGAGCTAATGCTTCACGATTTTTACGATTATATTAATGCAGACAAGCACTGGTGTCTGCTTCTCATGGAATGAGATCAACCCTTATGACAACATCGTGAATATCCAACCACCTAACTTCCCAATCTCCTAAACATCATGAATGGTGAATGGTACTAGAATGAGGGTGCGGAGGACCATGGCGGCATCTCTCACCTCCAGGATACTGAATTTGCCACTATATCATGCATTTCATGGACAACCCTGGGAAGCACACTATCAAAGACAATCCCTACAACGCGCTAAACATGTTGCTGAAAGGCAGATCCTGGTCAGAAGAATTGTCGATAGGAAGGGGCCATAGATGAAGATTTGGTTATGGACTTTCTTATGTTTCAATGTGAATGATTGCTTTTTTGTCTGGGTTATTTCTACTTTGTAGCAAACTATGAATTTTATTCAGTGGGTGTTCTGTATGGCTTATATCTCAAGTGCATCAGTAAATTGTCAAATTGAAACTTGGGTTATTTTTAATTTAAGGATTTTAGAGGAACTTCATAGGAAGTTGGCATACAACATTGCAAACCTTTGGTCTTTTATCGGAGAATGGAAGTTTCATATGATCTATGTAGAGTCTTAATCATCGTCATAAATTTCCCTGGTGGGCCATTAGGGATAGGCCATTAGGTTGTCGACAGATTGACACCTCAACAATGCTTGTATGGGGAAGGGCTAGGCAATCCACACATACATTTCAACACCCCGTCTCACTTGTGACACGGAAGTCAACACGTGAATAGACTCAGAGCTATGACTCAAGAGACCTATACTTGTAGACAAAGGGGGCAACATTTTTTTAGATAAATTGTGAAGCCAGGACTTGAACTCAAGATCTTAGTTTCCAAAACCATGACAAGCTTCATGCACTAGCCAACGCAACCAAAAGTCTGAAGTGATGAAAAGGGCTACCCAATCCACATATACACTTCAACGGTGTCTATTCTCTATTAAATGAAATATCGATTTGTGTTCACATAATTATGCCTCGTGTTCTCACTCCATCATGAACTATATATTTGACCATTTTGGCTCTCCGCACAACAAGATAAACTACACTTGTGCAGTCTTCTATCCTTCTGGTGCTTTGGTTATGTGACAACTACCATTGATTTCATGGAAATAAGCAATCATGTGCTTTACGAGCTGCAAGAGATTGGATTTGGTTGCTTCATCCATGTCATCGATATGGTACATCAATGGGTGGGTGCCTTGAAGTGTTTTTAGTTAGATTGTGTTAAATTGGTTCACCATGAGTTAATAAAATGAACATATTTTTTGCTTTTTTGCTTTTGATAATGATAACTTTGGATTTAAGATGTGCCATGTATTAATGTCTACTTTGGATTTAAGCAGCTGAAACACCCTAATGGACTGGACTACCAGGAAAAATTTCCCTAGGATTTAAACTCTAGATAATCATAGGAAGTTTCATTATCAAACAATAGAAAAGTTTGGAAATTTTTTATGTGTACTTCCTATGAATTTGATGTAAAATTATTGCATTAAATACTAAATCAAGTTACAAATTCGAGAATTTAATGACACACTTGAGACATCAGCCACAAAAGACACCCACTGAATAAAATTCATCAATTTGGTACACCATAGAAATAAGCCATACAGAAACACAACCATTCACATTCAAGCTTAAGAAATTCGATAACCAAATATTCATTAGTGTTCCTTGCATGTTGACCATTCTTATGACCAGCATCCACTTTCAACAACATGTTGAGTGCACCGCATGGATTGTCTTTAAAGATGTGCTGCCCAAGGTTGTTCACGAAGTGCATGAGACTGGAAAATTCGGTATCCTTGTGGTGAGCGATGCTGTCACGGTGCTCTGCGGCCTCATTCCAGTACCCGTCATTGTTCATGATAGTTAGGAGGGTGGTGAAGTCTGGTGATTGGAAGTTTGCTATGTTGTCATAAGGGTTGATCTCATTCCATGCAAAGCTGACACCAATTCTTATCTTCATTAAGATAACCATATAAATCCTAAAACATTATGTCGGTATGGAGATTCAGAAATGCGATCTTAAATATAAATTGGGTTCAATAAAAAACTGTCAGTTGGTTATTCTCAATTGCATTCGAATGCACTTGTTTCCTCACATTGATTACTTCAAGAAACGGTTGTAGTCGAATGCATTTGAGAATATCCAATTAATACTTTTTTATTGAACCCAATTTATATTTTGGACATTATGAATCTCCATAGCACTAAGCTATTGCTACGAGATTTTTACGAATATTGTAATACAGACAAACACTAGTGTTTGCTTCGCACGGAATGAGATCAACCCTTATGAAACCATTGTGAACATCCAACCACATAACTTCACAAACCTCCTAACCCTCATGAACGGTGAAGGATACTAGAATGAGGGTGCGGAGCACCATGGCGGCATCTCTCACCTCCAGGATAATGAATTTGCCACTATATCCTGCATATCATGGACAACTTTGGGAATCACGCCATCAAAGACAATCCCTAGATACCGCGTGCTAAATATGTTGTTGAAGGTGGATTTTGGTAAGAAGAATTGTCGATAGGAAGGAGCCACCATTGAAGATTTGATGACGGACTTTCTTGTGCTTCAATGTAAATGATTGTGTTTTTGTCTGGGTTCTTTCTAGTTTGCACCAAAACTATGAATTTTATTTAGTGGGTGTGCTTTATGGCATATGTCTCAAGTGGCATATGTCTAAAGTGCATCAGTAAATTATCAGATTGCAACTTGGGTTATTTTTAATGAAATAATTTTGCACGAACTTCATAGGAAGTTGGCATACAACACTACAAAGCATTACTCTTTTATCGGACAATGGAAGTTTTATATGATTTATGTAGAGTCTTAATCATCGTCAAATTCCGCGCTAACGCAACCAAAATTCTAAACTGATGGAAAGGGCTAGGCAATCCACAAATACAGTAAAACACCCTCTCTCATGTGTGACATGGGAAGTAAACACGTGAATAGAATCAGAGGTAAGTCTCAAAAGGACTACACCGTGACACACAACAATTTTGGGATTAATCGCGAAAGCCAGGACTTGAACTCAAGACCTTAGGCTTGAGACCATGCCAACCTTCATGCACTAGCCAACACAATCCAAAGATTGAGCTGATAGAAAGGGCTAGGCAATCCACATATACACTCCAACTGTTTTATCAAAACAACCTAATCTACATTTGTTCATTCTTCCTTCCTTTCGGTGCTTTGATTATGTGACAACTACCACCGATTTCATGGAAAGAAGCAATCGTGTGCTTCATGATCTGCAAGATGTTAGAGCCGATTGCTTTATCTATGTCATTGATATATTACATCTATAGGTGGGTGCCTTGAAGTGTTTTGAGTTAGATTGTGATAAATTTATCGCCCCTGAGTTAATAAAATGAACATATTATTTGCTTTGTTGCCTTTGATAATTATAACTTTGGATTTAATATGTGCCATGCATTAAGGTGTCCTTAGGATTTAAGCAACTTAAACACCATAATGGCTTGCTTGGAAACTTTCTCGAGTATTAGAACTTTAACCAATCATAGAAAGTTCTAGTTTTAGAAAAGGAGCAATGTTTTATGTAAACTCCCTATAAATTTGATGTAAAATTATTGCATTAAATACCAACTTAAGTTTGAAATTTGAGAATTTAACGATTCACTTGTGAAATCAACCATAGAAGATACCCACTAAGTAAAAGTCATCATTTTGGTACACCATAGAAATAATCCATACAGAAACACAACCATTCACATTCAAGCTCAAGAAAGTCGATAACTAAAGCTTCATTGAAGTCCCTTGCCCGTCAACCATTCTTCAAACCAGCATCCACCTTCATCAGCATATTGAGTGTGCCACAATGATTGTGTTTGATGACATGCTTCCCAAGGTATTCATAAAGTGCATGAGGGTGGAAAATTCAGTATCCTGGAAGTGAGCAATGCTGCCACGGTGCTCTAAAGCTTCATCCCAGTACCCTTCATTGTTCATGATGGTTAGGAGGGTGGTGAAGTCTAGTGGTTGGATGTTTACTATGTTGCCATAAGGTTTGATCTCATTCCATGAGAAGCCGACACCATTGTTTTTCTGCATTAAGATAATCATAGAAATCCCAAAGCATTATGTAAGTGCTACGGAGATTCAGAAATGCAGACCAAACTATAAATTGGTTCAATAAAAAAATTGTCAGTTGGCTATTCTGAAATGCATTTGAATGTAGTAATTTCCTCTACATTGTTTACTTCAAGAAACGTTGTAGTCGAATGCATTTGAGAATAGCCAATTAACATTTTTTGATTGAACCCAATTTATTTTTTACACATCATTTTTGAATCTCCATAGCAATGAGCTAATGCTTAAGGATTTTTACGACTATCCTAATGCAGACAAGCACTAATGTCTGCATCTCATGGAATGAGATCAACCCTGATGAAACCATCGTGAACATCCAACCACCTAACTTCACCAACCTCCTAACCATCATGAATGGTTAAGGGTAATAGAATGAGGGTGCCGAGCACCATGGCGGTATCACTCACCTCCAGGATACTGAATTTGGCAGTTCCTGCACTACACGGACAACCTTTCAGAAGCACGCCATCAAAGACGATCCATACAATGTGCTAAACATGTTGTGAAGGTGGATGCTGGATAGAAGAATTGTCAATAGGAAGGGGCCGCCGATGAAGATTTGGTTATGGACTTTCTTGTGCTTCAATGTGAATGATTGCATTTTTGTGTGGGTAGTTTCTATTTTGTACCAAAAATATGAATTTTATTCAGTGGGTGTGCTTTATGGCTTATGTCTCAAGTGCATCAAACTGTTAAATTGCAACTTGGGTTATTTTTATTTAATGCAATAATTTTACACAAATTTCATAGGAATTTGGCATACATAATTACAAACCATTGCTCTTTTATCAGACATCGGAAGTTTCATCTGATTTATGTAGAGTCTTAATCATCGTCAAAGTTCCCTTGTAGGCCATTAGGGTTTCGACAAATTGACACCTCCACAATGTTTGTGTCTAACAAGCTTCATGCACTCGCCAACACAGCCAAAATTCTAAACACTTATGGAATCTCTAGGCAATCCGCATATACACTTCAATACCCCCTCTCACGTGTGAGGCAAAAAAGACAACACATGAATAGACTCAGATGTATGGCTCAAGAGGACAATACATGGACACATAGGGGGGCAACGAGCTGACACATATCATGCGAAAGCCAGAACTTGAACTCAAGACCTTAGGATCTGATATTATGACAAACTTCATGCATGAGCCAACACAACTAAAAGTCTAAACTGATGGAAAGGGCTACCCAATCCACACATATACACTTCAAAAGTGTCCTCTCTCCAATAAATGAAATATTGGTTTGTGTTCACATAATTGCACCTTTTGTTCTCACTCCGCGATGCACTATATGTTTGTCCATTTTGACTCTACTCAAAACAACCTAACCTACTTGTGCATTCTTCCGTCCTTCCGGTGCTTTGGTTGTGTGACAACTACCACTGATTTCATGGAAATAAGCAATCATGTGCTTCACGAGTTGCAAGGGATTGAAGCCGATTGCTTCATGGCCCAATGATATAGTACATCTATACATGGATGCCTCGAAGTTTTTTTATTGTGTTAAATTGATTGCCCTTGAGTTAATAAAAGGAACATATTATTTGATTTGTTGTTTTTGATAATGATTCGAGAAAACGCAAAAGAGTTTGCGTTTCATTGCATTGAAGAGGAAGACATCGGGGGTACAACCTCCAAAAAGGAGGGACACACACACACACACACACACACACACACACACACGACCGTCCTCACCAAGCGACTGCAACTAGGTGAGGTGCCCTCAACTACAACACACAATGAAATTAGGCCTCGCCCAGCCAGACCTCCAGCCAAAGATGGCGAGGCGCCGAGACTCGGAGCAACAGGGCAGCATCACCGCCATTGCTAGACACCACCAGGGATGATTGCAGTTCCAGGACTGCCTAGACCAACGTACCACACACCCATGTGCCTAGGAGTCGGCGGGTGAAAGGCAGGCCTGACAGGAACTGGCCTAACATTCGTTGGGGGAGCGCCGGCGCCGGCATACGTTGCGACCTGCTCCCTGTGCAGCCGTCGACGCCAGAGCGATGCATCACCAGCCACCATCTGCCGCATAAAACTCCACATGCAGCCAAAGCAGCGCCATCAATAGGGTAACGACGTTGAGATGCCGCCACTGCCCGGTCCGGGAGGCCGGACCTAGGATTTCTCCCGATGCTCTAGGAGGAGGTCCGGTCAGGGTCATGCCAACGCCTCCAAGGAGGTGACGGCACCCTCGGGCGTCGCCGTTGACAGTGCAGGCCATCGCCGCGCGGGGATTTCGCCCCGACCCATGAGCAAGGACCTCAGATGCAGATTCAGACTGGACATGGCAGTGAACGCCAGAGAAGACAGACACACATGGAGGAGGGAAGCCTAGGAACGTCGATAGTCGCAGAAGTTAGCACCGGCCAGTGCAGCGCCATCAGGCCGGCCACCGCCGGGAGCGCGTCCAGCAGGCGACAGCAGTCACCTGCACCGCGCCGCCGCTGCATCGGCCCGCAGCCTCTGCCACCAGGATCCGCCGGGGCATAGCATCGTAGCAACCGCCAGGGTTGTCGCGCGCGTGCTCACCAACCCAACGGCGACCACTGGCGGCGGCTGGGAGGGGTGGGAGGAGGGAGAAGGGTGGGCAGGGGCAGAGTGGTTGACGCGGGCCAGGGCGGGCCCGCACGGCCCAGATCTGGGTGCCTGCAGCTCTGCGGCTTGCTGCAGCGGCCAGCCGTCGCTAGGCAGCGCCACCATGCGCGCGCACCGCGCCATCTCGACCTCCCCTGCGCGTCGACTGCCGTCCGCTGCACCACCGCGCGCTCCCGCCGCTCCAGCGCGCCGAACACCTGCGCGCGAGCATGCGAACAAGGGCCCCGCCGCCGCCGTCCACCGACGTGGGCTTCGCCACCTGAGTCGCCCCTGGGAGCGACGCGGGGGCTGGGGGGTCATCCCCAACCTACAAGCTTGATAATGATACTTTTCTTTTATCACACACTAAAGTTTGTGGCCTTTTTTGGTATAAAATGATTTATTTTAGTTGTCGCAAAAAATCTCAATTGCTAGAATTACCATAAATAGCCATGTGACTAGTTATTTGACACTTGTTTTGTGCAACTTGAAAAAATATATTCCTCTAAGGTTGATAGGAAACACAAATGACCTTGCCACCCTCCTGTAAATTGAACTTTCAGCTTCAAATGCCATTCTATTGTTTTGCTTTGTTTGGTACTTCATCAATCAAGTATTAGACAAAGTTCGTACTCCCTTTATCCCGGTTTATAAGTCTCTATGCATTTTAATAAACCTTTAATAAAACACCATTAATTTGGTAAGCAAGAGTTATATGCCATACCATTTTAAACTTCTCTTTAGAGTGGATCTAATGAAATATTCTTTGTTGAACTGATATTACCAATTGGCATATGGAAAAAGCTAGCGTTTAGCCGGCGGATCACACGAGAACCTCCGCCGTCTTGCACGTGTGACGCGTGTCCTATGTGGGGACAACTCAGCACTATCACTACAACAACTGATTGCTTCCTTCCCTCTTGAATCTCTCTCTCACGGATGGATAAAGAGGCATCCGGCAATGGGAATCCATGTCGTTGACCTGGGAATTGATGTCGTTGACCTGGGAATTGATGTCGTTGCAGCCGGGTCTGGTGCGGGCGCCGCCAGTACCGCCGCATGGCCGTCGGCCGTCGTGGTGTGCCCGAGCTCGGCATGGTATCTGCCGACCTCCTCGCACAGATCTAGCCGCCCAAGATCCTGCAGCAATGCTCGCCTCACCAGACCTAGCAAATAAGCTCTTGCAGCCTGCAAAGTTGGTCCGCACGGCACCAAGCTCCTGTGGCAGAGGCGACGAGGCATCAGATGCGGTTTTGTTTGCGCAGCAAAGGGCATGTTGCAATTGCAATTGGTCTCTTTGTTGAAAAAGGGCCATGTTTCAGAAAATCCTCGAATTATTATTTTTGCAACAAGGCCTTTGTTGCGGAAATTTTCTGCAACAAGACCTCTGTTGCGGAAAGTTTCTGCAACACGGCCTCTGTTGCAGATTTTTTTGCAACAAGACCTCTGTTGCGGAAATTTCTGCAACATCATTCTTGTTGCAAAAGTGATGGTTGCTCACGTGGGCACATCGGGCGGCTATTGACGCGTCCATCCAATGGTCAGCGAGGTGGCGGATGTTTTTCCCCACATCCCCATTTTATTGAAAATGAGGCCACAATCAAAACAGTATACAATGCTCAGGAAAAAGAGGAAAGTAGCTGCACCGGAATTTAAGAAAACCATATAGGATTTATTACAAGCCACAAGCAAAGGGAAACTGGAGACATCAGGATACACAACGTGCAAACTGTTGGAAAATGCCCTAGAGGCAATAATAAAATGGTTATTATTATATTTCCTTGTTCATGATAATTGTCTATTGTTCATGCTTTAATTGTGTTATCCGGAAATCGTAATACATGTGTGAATACATAGACCATAACATGTCCCTAGTGAGCCTCTAGTTGAGTAGCTCATTGATCAATAGATGGTTACGGTTTCCTGACCATGGACATTGGATGTCATTGATAACGGGATCACATCATTAGGAGAATGATGTGATGGACAAGACCTAATCCTAAGCATAGCACTAGATCGTGTAGTTCGTTTGCTAAAGCTTTTCGAATGTCAAGTATCATTTCCTTAGACCATGAGATCGTGCAACTCCCGAACGTAGGAATGCTTTGGGTGTACCAAATGTCACAACGTAACTGGGTGGCTATAAAGGTGCACTACAGGTATCTCCCAAAGTGTCTGTTGGGTTGGCTCGGATCGAGACTGGGATTTGTCACTCCGTATGACGGAGAGGTATCTCTGGGCCCACTCGGTATTGCATCATCATAATGAGCTCAACGTGACTAAGTAGTTAGTCACGGGATCATGCATTACGGAACGAGTAAAATGACTTGATGGTAACGAGATTGAACGAGGTATTGGGATACCGACGATCGAATCTCGGGCAAGTAAAGTACCGATTGACAAAGGGAATTGTATACGTGATTGCTTGAATCCTCGACATCGTGGTTCATCCGATGAGATCATCATGGAACATGTGGGAGCCAACATGGGTATCCAGATCCCGTTGTTGGTTATTGGCTAGAGAGGTGTCTCGGTCATGTCTGCATGATTACCGAACCCGTAGGGTCTACACACTTAAGGTTCGATGACGCTAGGGTTATAAGGAAGGTTTGTATGTGATTACAGAATGTTGTTCGGAGTCCCGGATGAGATCCCGGAAGTCACGAGGAATTCCCGAATGGTCCGGGGGTAAAGATTTATATATGGGAAGTCACCATACGGTCACCGGAAATATTCGGGGGTATACTA
This sequence comes from Aegilops tauschii subsp. strangulata, assembly GCF_002575655.3. Classification (NCBI taxonomy): domain Eukaryota; kingdom Viridiplantae; phylum Streptophyta; class Magnoliopsida; order Poales; family Poaceae; genus Aegilops; species Aegilops tauschii. The sequence goes on from NC_053039.3 coordinate 54,954,657, forward strand.
GTATTGTACCGGGACCACCGGAGGGGTTCCGGGGGTCCACCGGGAGGGTCCACCTGCCCCGGAGGGCCTTATGGGCTGTAGGTGGAAGGGAACCAGCCCTTAGTGCGCTGGGCACCAACCCCCCTAGGGCCCATGCGCCTAGGGTTTTGGGGGAACCCTAAAGGGGGGCGCCCCCCTTGCTTGGGGGGCAAGCTCCCTCCCCCCTTGGCCGCCGCCCCCCCCTCTAGATCTCATCTAGAGGGGCCGGCCCCCTTCCCCCTTCTCCCTATAAATAGAGGGGTGAGGCGAGGGCTGCAGCACCACATCCAAGGCGCAGCCCCTCCCCTCCCCAACACCTCTCCTCCTCCGCGTGTGCTTGGCGAAGCCCTGCCGGAGAACTGTCACCGCACCACCACCACGCCGTCGTGCTGCTGTTGGAGCCTTCTTCATCGACCTCTGCCTCCTCCTTGCTGGATCAAGGCGTGGGAGACATCACCGCTCCGTACGTGTGTTGAACGCGGAGGTGCCGTCCGTTCGGCGCTTGGATCATCGGTGATTTGGATCACGACGAGTACGACTCCATCAACCCCGTTCTCTTGAACGCTTCCGCTCGCGATCTACAAGGGTATGTAGATGCACTCCTCCCCTCTCGTTGCTAGTAAACTCCATAGATTGATCTTGGTGATGTGTAGAAAATTTTAATTTCTGCTACGATCCCCAACAGTGGCATCATGAGCTAGGTCTATGCGTAGTTTCTATGCACGAGTAGAACACAAGTTGTTGTGGGCGTCGATTTTGTCAATTTACTTGCCGTTACTAGTCTTATCTTGATTCGGCGTCATCGTGGGATGAGGCGGCCCGGAACGACCTTACACGTACGCTTACGTGAGACAGGTTCCACCGACTGACATGCACTAGTTGCATAAGGTGGCTAGCGGGTGTCTGTCTCTCCCACTTTAGTCAGATCGGATTCGATGGAAAGGGTCCTTATGAAGGGTAAATAGAAATTGGCATATCACGTTGTGGTTTTGGCGTAGGTAAGAATCGTTCTTGCTAGAAACCTATAGCAGCCACGTAAAAGTTTACAACAACAATTAGAGGATGTCTAACTTGTTTTTGCAGCAAGTGTCATGTGATGTGATATGGCCAGAAGGATGTGATGAATGATATATAGGATGTATGAGATTGATCATGTTCTTGTAATAGGAATCACGACTTGCATGTCGATGAGTATGACAACCGGTAGGAGCCATAGGAGTTGTCTTAATTTATTTATGACCTGCGTGTCAACTGGAACGTCATGTAATTACTTTACTTTATTGCTAACCGTTAGCCATAGTAGTAGAAATAATAGTTGGCGAGACAACTTCATGACGACACGATGATGGAGATCATGATGATGGAGATCATGGTGACATGACGGTGAGGATGATGAACATGGCGCCCCGAAGATGGAGATCAAAAGGAGCAAAATGATATTGGCCATATCATGTCACTATTTGATTGCATGTGATGTTTATCATGTTTTACATCTTATTTGCTTAGAACGACGGTAGCATAAATAAGATGATCCCTCGCTAAAATTTCAAGAAAGTGTTCCCCCTAACTGTGCACCGTTGCGAAGGTTCGTTGTTCCGAAGCACCACGTGATGATCGGGTGTGATAGGTTCTAACGTTCGCATACAACGGGTGTAAGCCAGATTTACACACGCAATACACTTAGGTTGACTTGACGAGCCTAGCATGTACAGACATGGCCTCGGAACACAAGAGACCGAAAGGTCGAACATGAGTCGTATAGCAGATACGATCAACATGAAGATGTTCACCGATGAAGACTAGTTCGTCTCACGTGATGATCGGACACGGCCTAGTTGACTCGGATCATGTATCACTTAGATGACTAGAGGGATGTCTGTCTGAGTGGGAGTTCGTTAATAATTTGATTAGATGAACTTAATTATCATGAACTTAGTCTAAAAAACCTTTACAATATGTCTTGTAGATCAAATGGCCCACGCTAATGTTGCCCTCAACTTCAATGCGTTCCTAGAGAAAACCAAGCTGAAAGACGATGGTAGCAACTACACGAACTGGGTCCGTAACCTGAGGATTATCCTCATAGCTGCCAAGAAAGCATATGTCCTTGAAGCACCGCTAGGTGATGCAGCTGTTTTCCCAGAAACTTAAGACGTTCTGAACGCCTGGCAGTCACGTAGTGATGATTACTCCCTGGTTCAGTGCGGCATGCTTTACAGCTTAGAACCGGGGCTCCAAAAGCGTTTTGAGCAGCACGGAGCATATGAGATGTTCCAAGAGCTGAAAATGGTTATCCAAGCTCAAGCCCGGGTCGAGAGATATGAAGTCTCCGACAAGTTCTACAGTTGTAAGATGGAGGAGAATAGTTCCGTCAGCGAACACATACTCAAAATGTCTGGGTTGCACAACCGCTTGTCTCAGCTGGGAGTTAAACTCCCAGATGACGCGGTCGTTGACAGAATCCTTCAGTCGCTCCCACCTAGCTACAAGAGCTTTGTGATGAACTTCAATATGCAGGGGATGGAAAAGACCATTCCTGAGGTATATTCAATGCTGAAATCAGCTGAGGTGGAGATCAAAAAGGAACATCAAGTGTTGATGGTGAATAAAACCACTAAGTTCAAGAAAGGCAAGGGTAAGAAGAACTTCAAGAAAGACGGCAAGGGAGTTGCCGCGCCCAGTAAGCAAGCTGCCGGGAAGAAGACAAAGAATGGACCCAAGCCTGAGACTGAGTGCTTTTATTGCAAGGGAAACGGTCACTGGAAGCGGAACTGCCCCAAGTACTTAGCAGATAAGAAGGCCGGAAATACCAAAGGTATATGTGATATACATGTTATAGATGTGTACCTAACCAGCGCTTGTAGTAGCTCCTGGGTATTTGATACCAGTGCAGTTGCTCATATTTGTAACTCAAAGCAGGAGCTGCGGGATAAGCGGAGACTGGCGAAGGACGAGGTGACGATGCGCGTCGGGAATGGTTCCAAGGTCGATGTGATCGCCGTCGGCACGCTACCTCTACATTTACCTACGGGACTAGTTTTAAACCTCAATAATTGTTATTTAGTGCCAGCTTTGAGCATGAACATTGTATCTGGATCTCGTTTAATGCGAGATGGCTACTCATTTAAATTCGAGAATAATGGTTGTTCTATTTATATGAGAGATATGTTTTATGGTCATGCCCCGCTGGTCAATGGTTTATTCTTAATGAATCTCAAACGTGATGTTACACATATTCATAGTGTGAATGCCAAGATATGTAAGGTTGATAATGATAGTCCCACATACTTGTGGCACTCCCGCCTTGGTCACATTGGTGTCAAACGCATGAAGAAACTCCATGCAGATGGACTTTTGGAGTCTCTTGATTATGAATCATTTGACACATGCGAACCATGCCTCATGGGCAAAATGACCAAGACTCCGTTCTCCGGAACAGTGGAGCGAGCAACCAATTTATTGGAAATCATACATACTGATGTGTGCGGTTCAATGAGCGTTGAGGCTCGCGGTGGCTATCGTTATGTTCTCACCCTCACTGATGACTTGAGTAGATATGGGTATGTCTACTTAATGAAACACAAGTCTGAGACCTTTGAAAAGTTCAAGGAATTTCAGAGTGAGGTTGAGAATCAACGTGACAGGAAAATAAAGTTCTTACGATCAGATCGTGGAGGGGAATACTTGAGTCACGAATTTGGCACACACTTAAGGAAATGTGGAATTGTTTCACAACTCACGCCGCCTGGAACACCTCAGCCTAATGGTGTGTCCGAACGTCGTAATCGCACTCTATTGGATATGGTGGGATCTATGATGTCTCTTACCAATCTACCGCTATCATTCTGGGGTTATGCTTTAGAGACTGTCGCATTCACTTTAAATAGGGCTCCATCGAAATCCGTTGAGACGACACCGTATGAATTATGGTTTGGAAAGAAACCTAAGCTGTCGTTTCTTTGGGGATGCGATGCTTATGTCAAGAAACTTCAACCTGAAAAGCTCAAACCCAAGTCGGAAAAATGCGTCTTCATAGGATACCCTAAGGAAACCATTGGGTATACATTCTACCTCTGATCCGAAGGCAAGATCTTCGTTGCCAAGAACGGGTCCTTTCTGGAGAAAGAGTTTCTCTCGAAAGAAGTAAGTGGGAGGAAACTGGAACTTGATGAGATGACCCCTCTCGAACCAGAAAGTAGCGCAGCACAAGAAAATGTTTCTGTGGTGCCTGCACCGACTAGAGAGGAAGTTAATGATGACGATCATGATCAAGTTACCACTGAACTTCGTAGGTCCACAAGGACACGTTCCGCACCAGAGTGGTACGGCAACCCTGTCATGGAAATCATGTTGTTGGACAACGGTGAACCTTCGAACTATGAAGAAGCAATGGCGGGTCCAGATTCCAACAAATGGCTTGAAGCCATGCAATCCGAGATAGGATCCATGTATGAAAACAAAGTATGGACTTTGACAGACTTGCCCGATGATCGGCGAGCGATAGAAAATAAATGGATCTTTAAGAAGAAGACGGACGCGGATGGAAATGTTACCATCTATAAAGCTCGACTTGTCGCTAAGGGTTATCGACAAGTTAAGGAGTTGACTACGATGAGACCTTCTCAACCGTAGCAGAGCCGAAGTCCGTCCGAATCATGTTAGCAATTGCCGCATTCTACGATTATGAAATATGGAAAATGGACGTCAAAACGACATTCCTTAACGGCTTCCTTAAGGAAGAATTGTATATGATGCAGCCGGAAGGTTTTGTCGATCCTAAGAATGCTGACAAAGTATGCAAGCTCCAGCACTCAATCTATAGGCTGGTGCAGGCATCTCAGAGTTGGAACATTCGCTTTGATGAGATGATCAAAGCGTTTGGGTTTACGCAAACTTATGGAGAAGCCAGTGTTTACAAGAAAGTGAGTGGGAGCTCTGTAGCATTTCTCTTATTATATGTGGATGACATACTATTGATGGGAAATGATATAGAATTCTTGGAAGGTATAAAGGCCTACTTGAATAAGTGTTGTTCAATGAAGGACCTTGGAGAAGCTGCTTACATATTAGGCATCAAGATCTATAGAGATAGATCGAGACGCCTCATAGGTCTTTCACAAAGCACATACCTTGACAAGATATTGAAAAGTTCAATATGGATCAGTCCAAGAAGGGGTTCTTGCCTGTATTGCAAGGTGTGAGATTGAGCACGGCTCAATGCCCGACCACGGCAGAAGATAGAGAAAAGATGAGTGCCGTCCCCTATGCCTCGGCCATAGGGTCTATTATGTATGCCATGCTGTGTACCAGACCTGATGTAAACCTTGCCGTAAGTTTGGTAGGAAGGTACCAAAGTAATCCCGGCATGGAACACTGGACAGCGGTCAAGAACATCCTGAAGTACCTGAAAAGGACTAAGGATATGTTTCTCGTTTATGGAGGTGACGAAGAGCTCGTCGTAAAGGGTTATGTCGATGCTAGCTTCGACACAGATCTGGATGACTCTAAGTCACAAACCGGATACGTGTATATTTTGAATGGTGGGGCAGTCAGCTGGTGCAGTTGCAAGCAAAGCGTCGTGGCGGGATCTACATGTGAAGCGGAGTACATGGCAGCCTCGGAGGCAGCACATGAAGCAATCTGGATGAAGGAGTACATTGCCGACCTAGGAGTTATTCCCAATGCATTGGGGTCAATGACTCTCTTCTGTGACAACACTGGAGCTATTGCCCTTGCCAAGGAGCCCATGTTTCACAAGAAGACCAGGCACATCAAGTGTCGCTTCAACTCCATTCGTGAAAATGTTCAAAATGGAGACATAGATAGTTGTAAAGTGCATACGGATTTGAATGTCGCAGATCCGTTGACTAAACCTCTTCCACGAGCGAAACATGATCAACACCAGAACTCTATGGATGTACGATTCATCACAATGTAACTAGATTATTGACTCTAGTGCAAGTGGGAGACTGTTGGAAATATGCCCTAGAGGCAATAATAAAATGGTTATTATTATATTTCCTTGTTCATGATAATTGTCTATTGTTCATGCTTTAATTGTGTTATCCGGAAATCGTAATACATGTGTGAATACATAGACCATAACATGTCCCTAGTGAGCCTCTAGTTGACTAGCTCGCTGATCAATAGATGGTTACGGTTTCCTGACCATGGACATTGGATGTCATTGATAACGGGATCACATCATTAGGAGAATGATGTGATGGACAAGACCCAATCCTAAGCATAGCACTAGATCGTGTAGTTCGTTTGCTAAAGCTTTTCGAATGTCAAGTATCATTTCCTTAGACCATGAGATCGTGCAACTCCCGGATACCGTAGGAATGCTTTGGGTGTACCAAACGTCACAACGTAACTGGGTGGCTATAAAGGTGCACTACAGGTATCTCCGAAAGTGTCTGTTGGGTTGGCTCGGGTCGAGCCTGGGATTTGTCACTCCGTATGACGGAGAGGTATCTTTGGGCCCACTCGGTATTGCATCATCATAATGAGCTCAATGTGACTAAGTAGTTAGTCACGGGATCATGCATTACGGAACGAGTAAAGTGACTTGCCGGTAACGAGATTGAACGAGGTATTGGGATACCAACGATCGAATCTCGGGCAAGTAAAGTACCGATTGACAAAGGGAATTGTATACGTGATTGCTTGAATCCTCGACATCGTGGTTCATCCGATGAGATCATCATGGAACATGTGGGAGCCAACATGGGTATCCAGATCCCGTTGTTGGTTATTGGCTAGAGAGGTGTCTCGGTCATGTCTGCATGATTACCGAACCCGTAGGGTCTACACACTTAAGGTTCGATGACGCTAGGGTTATAAGGAAGGTTTGTATGTGATTACAGAATGTTGTTCGGAGTCCCGGATGAGATCCCGGAAGTCACGAGGAATTCCCGAATGGTCCGGGGGTAAAGATTTATATATGGGAAGTCACCATACGGTCACCGGAAATATTCGGGGGTATACTAGTATTGTACCGGGACCACCGGAGGGGTTCCGGGGGTCCACCGGGAGGGTCCACCTGCCCCGGAGGTCCTTACGGGCTGTAGGTGGAAGGGAACCAGCCCTTAGTGGGCTGGGCGCCAACCCCCCTAGGGCCCATGCGCCTAGGGTTTTGGGGGAACCCTAAAGGGGGGCGCCCCCCTTGCTTGGGGGGCAATCTCCCTCCCCCCTTGGCCGCCGCCCCCCCTCTAGATCTCATCTAGAGGGGCCGGCCCCCTTCCCCCTTCTCCCTATAAATAGAGGGGTGAGGGGAGGGCTGCAGCACCACATCCAAGGCGTAGCCCCTCCCCTCGCCAACACCTCTCCTCCTCCGCGTGTGCTTGGCGAAGCCCTGCCGGAGAACTGTCACTCCACCACCACCATGCCGTCGTGCTGCTGTTGGAGCTTTCTTCCTCAACCTCTCCCTCCTCCTTGCTGGATCAAGGCGTGGGAGACGTCACCGCTCCATACGTGTGTTGAATGCGGAGGTGCCGTCCGTTCGGCGCTTGGATCATCGGTGATTTGGATCACGACGAGTACGACTCCATCAACCCCGTTCTCTTGAACGCTTCCGCTCGCGATCTACAAGGGTATGTAGATGCACTCCTCCCCTCTCGTTGCTAGTAAACTCCATAGATTGATCTTGGTGATGCGTAGAAAATTTTAATTTCTGCTACGATCCCCAACACAAACTACGTCACCAAATGCATTACTCAGTGACCTCAAAACAGTTGGTTATGGCACATAGGAAGATATGTCACTATTCATCAGTTCCCACCACAGGTAGGATCCTTCCCATGAGATTCTATGGAGCTTGCCTCTTCAACGATCCAACATGGTAGTTGTGTACTATCGCACATGATCTCCCAATCATGAAGCCACATGCTCATTCTTCCTTGAAATACCTGCCATCTGACCATACGTTTCCGTGGGAAGATATCTCAATACGTAAGGTCCAAATACTCCACAAGGAAGCAACATCAAACATATTGCAAACATCATTTTTTCCAAGGAGACCAGACATTTGAAATATTACCCATTCACTAAGGCCTATCACACTCAAAACTCTCATAAATGCAAGACCAAAAGAGCATGCAAATAAAAAATGAGGTGTTGTGTAGTTTCATTTCCCCCATGACAAACACCTCAAATCATAAACTGGTCGATATTTTAGGAGGTTCTATCCACCAAGGACTTGGTAGTTCTTATCACCACCAAGGAAGTATCTCTTAGCCAAGAGGATAAGAAGGCAAAATTAAGGGCTCTTCGATTAGGTACCCCCATCCCACCAAAATCCTTACGATGAGAGATACGTCCCCAAATAGCTATGTGGTATTGATGTGAAACTCCAAATTTACCCCAAAGAAATGAGACATCTTAGAAGTGATAACATTTGTCGCTCATTAGGGAACTTAGTAATTTACATTAAATACATTAGAATGGTAGCAATACTAATTCTGGAAAGCACAAGCTTCCCATCATAGTTCAGTGTTTTATATTTCACAGAAGGAATATTTGTAATGACCTTGTCTACAATAGGTTGGAGATCTTCCCTCCAAAGTTTGGTAAAATGTAAGGGAAACCCAAGATACTTAAGAGTAAAGGAAATGATCTTGCAGTAGAAAATTCGAGAAAAGATGTTAGAATGTTCTTCATCCATATTAATAGTAACTAGGTCACTTTTGTTAAAGTTGATTTTCATGCCCGACAACATATCAAAGAAGGAAAACAACCCTTAAGGGTTCTTGCATTATCAATGTAGGGACCAATGAATAGGATGCTTCCATCAGTGTACTAGCGGCTGATGACACGATTAAGATATGATCACACAACTAATGGCTTTTGCATGTATTTTGAAAACACGTCACCTACTAGTTTGAATGAAATGGGGGAGAGAGGATCCTCCTGCTTAAGGCCTTTTCCACCCATAAAGTATTGTCCATTTCCCTCATTTAATCTCAGATAAAAAGAACTTCGAGCAATAGTATTGTATATCCAACTAATCTGTTTACTTGCAAAGCCTCTGGTGGTTAGCATATTCACAAGGAAGTCCCAGCGGCACTAACATAGGCTTTCTCATAATATAGTTTTAAAATTATATATACCTTCAGATCCAGGTCTATGAAACTCATGAATAAGTTCATGCGCACTAACAACACTCTCTAAAAATGAATATGCCTATAAAAACATTCTGATTAGGGAATATAGGCTTTCTTCCGCAGGGAAAACCCTTGTTATCGTATCTTTGGTAAAAATCTTAACAAAGCAATTGATCAAACTAATGGGCCTGAAGATTCTTAGCATTGGTCTCTTTGGGAATCAAGGTGATGAGAGAAAAAGTAAGTGTAGACATATCAAATTTGCAATTTTCAAAACTTCTAACAAGAGCCATGAAATCATTATCAATCAAATACTAAAAGGTTTGATAGAAACATAAGTTGGGTCGTAAGGGCTAAGAGCCACATGTGCATATATGCCAATGATAGCTTTCTTGATTACTTTCTCAAAGAAGGGGTTTTCCAAAGCTTCATTCTATTCCTTGCTGACAAGCTCATCATGTGACCAGAAAGGGCTACCCAATGAAAGTCAGGTGTTAGTTAGTGGCCACTGCCATCATCACCTCAATGTCATAAACACATCTATATATCCTCATCTTCCAAAATAGCTAGGTTTGCTTTTACACTAGACAGGAAACCATCATAAATGACTTGCCTCTTTGTCTCTCAGAACCCAACAAAATAAGGTTTGTTTTTAGAAATGACATCACAACTCGTTCTTGATGTTCTACCTGTCATGGTTCCTCTTGTTAGTCTTCTACACCAAGACATTACCCCACTTGATTTAATCAACAACGCCATGGTCTTGAGATTTAACCATTGTTACATGAGTTTGACTATCAATAGCAGCGCTTAACAAAGGTTTTGATAGATCTCAGGTTAAGACCATCAATAATCTTAGCACTCATTATGCCATATCCTATTTAGACTTGCCATCAATAAAATCATTATCAGAATTAGTCTACTTCAACAAGGCCTCGACATTCTCCTCATGGAACTCAATAGTGAAGTCATCACCGATTTCCTTCAGCGGGATCGCAGGGTAGTGGGACTTGCTACAATAAGCGCCATGTGGGAACTTTCTCAGCCACTCTTTACAGCTTCATCACCTCATCACCTACTTGGGCCCATAGTACATGAGGCTTATGATCGTGTCCACACAATCAGGCGTTGATCCGCGCTCCTAGAGGGCACTGCAAACTACCTGGTTCACGTCCTTCAGCTCTTTTACCCGCCTAAGCACCTGCTGGAGGCGATCCAAAAAATCTCTACGAATTTCACTTAGCCCCCCCCCCCAAGAGGGGAGCATAAGGTATCTCAACAATCGCATTCAAGACCTTTATCACATGGTTGGCCTCTACAAAGTACATTCACATACCATGAACACCATTGTTTTAGAAGGTGGGCTATGACAAATAGCGATGGTTCTCCAAATCAGCTATATCGTAACTTTATTGGACAATTGTGCGTGAAGCCTATTATCGATTATTTAGCGCGCCCTGCTCAGACTGCTATAGTGGGGCGATAGCTAGCTATTCAAAACTTTGATCAACACCCACGGCAACTCGTGGCTAAGCACGACATGAGTAACGGGCTTACCTTTGGCAATCTCTTGCGCTTTCTTTAGTCCACTCACGGTCTCAACCTTCTCTTCCTTAAGGATCCTATTGCGCATCCTCATTGACTCAAACTCCTCCTCGAGCTTGCCGCGCGATCTTCTGCGGGCCAAGTGGGAAATATACAAGCTGAGAGAGCATACCTCCGTGACAGGCTAGAACTTGCTCTTCACCAAGTTGGTGCACTCCTTCACGGTCTCCAACATGATCAGGAGTGAGCCGATGGAGTTCTAATTGCTTCGCCTTCTCGTTGGTCGCCACCCACATGACTCGGCTTCTATCATATTGATTCATTTCAAGATCCTGAAATGATCACCCCTAGGGAAGATTTTGGGTGAATCCAGCGAGCTACCGCCAGTATCTTGTGTCCACTCTACTACAGTGGAGGGGGATGCTCCCAACACTTCCGTTTGATGAGTCAGCGATGGGGTCCCACGCGTGCACTTCCATCTTGTGGTACGGTGACAGAGCCAATGGCGCTTCTTCCTGTTGGACATTAGACGGATGAGAGCCCCACCAACTAGCTGGGCGATGGAGGTAACTATAGTTCATCCCATCAATCCTTGATCGGCTAGGTACCTTACCTCTCCATCTGATTGGATGGACGCATGATTTCCAACTCCTTTGCACTGGTGCCCTGCTAAGAATTAAGGACACTCTCCTAGCCCTTTGACCTCGACAAACTATTGTGTGGCTGAGTGGTACATGGTAGAGAAGGAACTCAGGAGGCTCGGGGATGACAATGGCATAACAATTGGCTCTGGTATGCCAACATCTTGACTGGACCATTCGTCACTCAATGTGTCCGTACGAGCCCCCCTCTTTGCTAGACTACCGAAATCACAACAAGACCAGTATCATTCCGTGCTACCAATGGATGACAAAGTACGAGACCCAGGTGTGTACGTGGCAACTTACCTGGTAGACCGCGCCACCTTGGAGGCAACCTTCGTCGTTGGTGATGTTGAGGATTTACCCTTCACCAGAGCTGCACCGATCCTACCCAGTGGTGCATTAGTTTTCTATATCTTGGCGACAGTTGGTACAACCCAGGCAAGACAAATAGAGGAGTCGCGCCGTCTTTGAACATGGGAGCCATATACCTGTTTCTACTCCCCCTTCGCCTGAGCCGCGTCGCCTATGTTGTCACCAATGCCGGAGGCACCTACACCTTGCGTGCTTTCATCATTTAAGAACGTTGGCCGTTTCCCTTGTTTTTGGGCAGGGGAGCCTAGAGATGAAGGTCTCAAGAAACTACGAAACCAGAAGGTGCGGGCAAGTGAAGATTTCCACTCGGCGACTACTTAAATTGCTGATGTCCATATCAAAAGAAAAACAATAACTGACTGGAAAGGCCCTGATGGGGTGCATTGGTAATGACAATGTCAACTTTCAACAATCTCCTAACTCAGGGTATCAAAGCATCCTTTGAGGATCTGACTTCTACCTCTCGAGTCATATCATCAAGCCTAGTGAGCTCAAACATTAGGTGGATCCTTTGCTTAACGGTCTATATCCGCCGCTCAATGAAGGTTGAGATCATTCCAACCCTGGTGTTTCCCTACTAAAGCACATGTGAGAGGTGTGCCTGAACGACTTGAAATTAAGCCTCTTCCAAATCCCCCAGAAGTTCATTCCAGCTCGCTCTCCACACGAGAGGGAGGGTGGTAAATTGGAGCAGTAAAACAACTCTGTGTGCCATCCCTTGTTGAAGATTCAAGATGGGTGTGTGGACAATAACCTCATCCGTGTCGGGGATGGGGAAAGCCACCCCAGAGTAGCTCGCCACTGGAGCATGCCCTTGGGAAGAAGCACTCCTGTTGCCTGCTCTATCACAGTGGATTTCATCCATTCCGCCATCGCCATTACTTGAAGCTCCTCCTTGTTGTCCCAGACTATGGTGTCCTAGATCTAGAGCCGCAAGTTTTAGATATGGGTGCAATCAATGGAACATTCATTCAGGAGTGGGGAAAACCATCCAGGAGTAGCTCACCATTGGAGCATGCCCTTGGGGATAAGCCCTCCTGTCGCCTCCTTTTCCATAGTGGATTTCATTGATGCCACCATCGCCATTGCTTGAAGCTCCTCCTGGGCCAAGACTATGGCGCCACAAACTTCTCCTCTAGCACTCCCTCTTCATTGAGGAAGGATTGAATTCGATAGTGGCGGCCCAGATCTAGGGTCACGTGATCAAGATTTGGAATCAATGGAAGGAACATGAGAGTGGGGCTCTATGGGGCAGGGCGGGCACAAAATTAAAGAAAGAACACCAAGCATCGGTATGATGGTCGCACAAGCTTGTTGCCTAGAGCACAGGGCGAGTGGAAAGCGAGGCGACAGGGAGGCGCGAGGAAGAAGAAGCAAAATTGACAACTGGCTAAACTAACTTTTAGTTTTACCCCGCCCCTCTACTTTATAGAGGGGGAAACCGAGATGGCGCGCCACTTCGCCACGCACCATGAAAACATGAAAAAGCTGCAAGTGGTCCCATGTCATGCCGCACCTCATTCCTGAGGGTTGAGGCCCTTTGAAACTGAAAACTAAACATGTAATGTGGCCCCTCCACTATAGATCCCATTGTGATTTTAATGACACGTCATTCCACCTTAATGCTTGCTCAATTGAAGACATGGAGATCGTTCAATGACTGCTTCCTCACAATAGTTTGCCCGAAGACTCCTGGACCACATGACCATTCCCGCCCTTGTGCTTGTTTGAATTGGGGTTTCAATGGTTGACCTTCATGGGTGCCACATTCGCGACTACGCACCAAAATCAATGCAAATACAATACGCCTCCAATAGACAACCATTCGAGAATTGGGCACTCGAGACCCAAGTACTGCCGATTGAGGGTTCCGATGGTTGACCTCAAGGGATCTAGGACCACTCGAATACATGCAAGTGAAGGGAAGCTAATTTCCGCCTCCAGCAAGACACCAGTCGGATACCGAACAACTCATGACTGAAGCATCACAACTTGTGTTCTGGTTCTGAAATGAATCCTGAGGATATTACCCTTGAGGGACACCAGTTTGACCCGACCCACTCGAAAACTAGGTACCGCTCGATAATTTTATTGGGATTTCGGTATGCCCCATCTCGGGTCACTAGCTAGACTCCATCCGCTGGAAATGACTAGATACCACCAAGACTTACCAGTTATTAGCTCACATGCCATGGTATTCCTGTCCCATAGAGCGGGACATCGCAGCTCTTGGATTACGCACCAACAAAGTAGGCTATGGGAGCAGTCGGAGGCAAGGGTAGGCCCCATGGAATTCTCCTGAGTCCACAGAGAGATATTAAAATTTTCAGCCCTATGAGGATTTTCCCCCACACAGACGAACATATGGCCATTCATATCCCCTTATGCCATGGACCGACGTAGAAGTGTGGAAGACAAGACATGACAAGCTAGGCCCACATGATCGATCGACACTGCCCGTATGTTGATAATTAAGATTAAGCTTCGTTGAGTGCCTATGTAAGAGAACATGACAACGCTTGTCTCTCTGCTAATGGAAACTGCCTTCATCTTGGTCTTGCTAGTACCTATGCCACCTACCAAGAATATTGCAGAATCATTCCATGTACTATATTATGATATTAGTTATCCAGACCATGTTAGCTCTTGTCGCCAAGCTTCAAGTAAGACTTCACATTCCTCCTATCTTGCTAACAAAAAGAAAAGTTTTCTACGGTATGGTGCTGTGTCATGGACATGGAAACTTGGGTACAAGTTTCAGTTCCACCTGCTAAAAGCCGGCAGCTCTGACCATAGAATGTGCACTAGATCCAACAGTTTAAGGCAAACCTCATGGGGCTCCAGAGAAGATCGGCATCCGCGCTGGCCTCAATCTCCCACCGAGATCATCCTAACGTCCCATGGCTGCAGCCTACCAGCAACAGAAATCACCACGGTGTCCACAAAGACAAAGGGAAAAAGAAGAACATCAAAGGTAAACGAACCATCACCACTGCGAAACCCACATCTCCTGCTCCTCCTGCTCGCGTCTACCCTGTGCCCAACCAATCCGATCAGTCAAAGTTTATACTGCAGCACGGGAAGAAGTGAGGTGGGAAGCTTACAGGTCTATGAAGAAGTGACGAGAAACCTGGAACACCTATAGCACGCTCCGGCCACCATGCTCCGCGGTGCCGAGCGCACAGTCCAGCCACCAGCCCCTCGCCGCAACCAATTCGGGAAATTTGGAAACTTGGCGTCCTGGCCTCCGATCCCATGGTATAGACGGGCGAGACGAACTGTAACGCCCGCGTGAACGAGGCTACTCACAGGGTAGGCCGTCAGGTCAGCGCTGGAAATTTGAGTAAATTTGGTAAGTAGGTAATAAATTGAATAATAGTAAATAAATTAGAACTGTAACGGCAGTGAATTAATAGGCAAGCAATAATAGTGTAGCATGATTTGCATCTATATACTTCTCAAAATAAAATAAAATTGCATCCATATGTTATCTGACCACTCTGCTAGCTAGAGTTGCTAAGCAACGTTGAAGTTTCAACTGAAGTGGAAAGAAGAATTCCTGATTCCTGAACTTAAATCCCCTATGATTAGAATCGAGTCCACAGCCTCTCACTTGATAACAAGCAGCCTTACAACGGTGTTCTTAATTTCCCATACTCGATCGTTGTTTCCTTACAGAAGCACTCCATGTACTAGAATATGTCAGTATTCATTAATCATTATTCAGGCCATGTTTATCTCTTGTGGCGGAGATTCGAAGTAAAACTCGACATGGCATGGAAACTTACTAACCGTGCAAGTTTTTCCGTTACCAGCTGCTGAAGATCAGAAGTTCTGATCTAGAACATGTATTGGAATCACAGGTTAAGATCTGCAAACCTGTGGGACGGGATCCTCGATCGCTCTGTACAAGATCGGCATCCGCTGGTGTCAATCTTCCTCCGGGATCTTCCATGGCCGCAGCCTGCGAGCAACAGCACCCAATGACTAGATTCATCCAACAAAAACACAAAATGATGAAGAACCAGATCGGGAAATGGAAGATCAAAGGTAAATAACGGCGAGGTATCGATAGCAGCCTATGCGGCGGCGGCCGAGGAGAAACGCCCGGTACGGTGCCTCTTCCTGCCAGCTCCTGGCCACCCTACTCGGCCGTGCCACAGGGTCTAGCACACACCCTAGCCATCAGGCCCTGGCCCTAGCGGCCGCCGCCGCAGGCGGTGGTAGGCTGGAATTCTCGCGTGGAGGAACCAAAGAAGATTTGGGATGGATTGAGGACTGGAGACTAGAGAGAGGGTGGCTAGCTATAGACTGGCGACACAAACTGTAACGGCCGCGTGCGAGGCTGGCAAGGTGGGCTACCCGGTCAGCAGTGGAAATTTGAATAAATTTGGTAGGTAGGGGGGTGGATTTTGCTATCACAATTAATCTCTACTACTCCTACTTATTAAAGAGGATGCGTGTATATACGTCTTTCTCACGCAGCTATTAAAGCGAAAATAATTTAGAAATCGAGCACCGAATCAATTTAAAAATCAAGTCATTAATATAATTAATTAGCCAAAAATTAATTACTCATATAATTAGTTAGTTTACTTTAAATAAATATTTTTTTCACACCGAATTGATTTGGAAACCAAGTCATTAATATAATCTATATCTATATATATACCAAATAATAAACTGTTATTCCTTCTGGCGGTACGTCGCGAAAATTACCCCCAAAGTTGTAAAATATCACCCACCAATACCACCTATAATTCATAAGACACAAGGAATCCTTGCCTGATTCGGCCCATGTAGTAGGGACCTCCTATACTGCGCTCTGCGCGCTGGAACAAGACACAACGTGCTTGTTCGGGCCGGCCCATGTCTAGGCAGCCTGTTTTTCAAATTTCGTCTTTTCTTTTTCTACTTTAAATAATTTGCGAATTTAAGAAAATTTCAAAATTTTAAGAAAATCAGAACTTTGAAATAAAATATTTCATAAATCATAAAATGCTTGTGGATTCAGAAAAATGTTCTCAATTTTCTAAACGACTGTTTGCTTATTCAAAAAATGTTCCAGATTTTGAAAACAAATGTTCAGAAAATCAAAAAGTGTTCTTGAACTTGTTTTTAACGATTCTGTATTAAAAAATGTTAATGCAATTGAACAAAATGTTGGCAATTCAAAAAATGGTCATGAATGGAAAATTATCCTAAAAGTTTTCAAATAGTTTGTGACTTACGAAATAGTTTATTCATTCATAAGATGTTCGCTGATTCAGAAATGATTATGCATTTCAAAAAATGTCTGTTAAATCAAAAAAAGTTTCATGAATTTCAAAAATTGTCCCGCCAATTTCTAGAAAAATGTTCGTCGATTCTAGAAATGTTCGCCGATTCAAGAAAATTGTTCACAATTTTAAAAAAATGTTTGGAATAGCATAAAATGTTCACAAATTAAAAAAAATTATTGGTTCTAGCAATTGTTTGAAAATTCGTTAAGGTGTGCATGATTTCAAATATGTGCACAAGTTTATAAAAATGTTCATGATTTCAAAAATTATTCATGATTTCACAAAATTGATAGCGATAATGTATCTCGGTGATGTAGCAAAACATGGTCATGGCCATTGGAGATTATATTATCTTTTTCTCCCGTTGCAACACACGGGCCCTTTTGCTAGTTAGTTAATCAGGCAGATAGTTAATTAGACCTGCAGGTAATTAAAAGTATAGTTTTTTCTTACTTTCTATTTGCCCGTGCTTGCTACGAGGGCAAAATAAATTTTAACACAGTAATAGTAGATGAAAATACATTAAAGAGCCTGTCGCGGCTGCCATCGCATCGTCGGTGCCAACAACTTGTCTTCTTCGATTAAGTCAGGGAGAGGAGATATATGAACCGCGTTTCTAGAAAAATCCAAAACTTTTCAAAACCCACGCACTCTAAGTGATTTCATGCATATGCATGATCTCCTAATCCTAGTGTGCATGCGAGCCGATTCACAATCCGGTGACTGTTCCAACATAGGATAGACATTAGGCACGGTGGTCCTTCGTGAGGGAGCCCCCGATGTTGCCAAGTTATTTTCTTATTTTTTACTAACTCATAATTTTGTTTTGCTTCTGCAGGGCAGGGGACGCCCATTTCCTTATCTTCTTTCGCTCCCGTGGAGGAACATAACCTTGCGCGCGGGGGTGGGGGCGGCATTGGCACCATGCTCCTTGTCATGCTCCACATCCATATCAAGCTTATTTTTAGCTGAAGCTGACTCCTTGTCTCTCTCTCGATTTTCTTCCCCTTCATCAGGTTCCAATAGATTTTCCGTAGTGTCATTTAGATCCTCCTCCTCCTCCTCCTCCTCCATGCCGGCATCACTAGTCGTACTCTTTCGTGGGACATAGGCATTGCCACACTGTACCCCAGCATTCCGACCCGTGCTCCTCTCACAGGGGCCCTTCCTGCCTGAGAAGCACTCCCGCGACCAAAGTTTGGGTTCCTCGGCATGCTCCTTCTGACCACAACCATCCGCAATCCATATGCGATTTCCTTCGAGTTGTGTACTCTGTCACCACATTCCACTTTGATATGACCCAAGACACCACAAACCTTGCAAAAAATCCTATATTTTCATATTTGACAAGAAAGTATATTCTCTCTTTCCCGTTCAAATTTAGAGGTGCAAAACGGATTAGGCAAGTGCTATCTTGGCCCTTACTCTCAGATAGTTTCCTTCATACACCTTAGAAGGGTTCATGTCCACACTCTTTACATGCACAATCCTCCTTGGGTTGTGACCGATAAAGATCCGGGAGGTCGTGGATCTGCACCTAAACATGATTTGTGTTAAGCACCACACCCCTCGGTCTACCCCTTCCGTTGCCCAACCAGATCAAAGGAAGGTCCATGGCCCCTAGTGTGTTACCCGATTCCACCTCGCAGAACTCGCTCTCGTTAGCAAGTCGCCATGCATACTTATGGTGTTCTTGAAGGCATCGACACTGAACGTTTCTGAGGTGTTAATCCTAGCAACAACAAAGCCATCTTGCCTCCTTAGAGAGCATCGAGATCTCTTCCTCGCACACAAACATGTCATCAAGGTCGGAGACCTTCAAAGCAGAACCAAAGGAAACCAGTTAGTACATGCAGCAGCCGCCGCCTCTGGCTGCACTCCTCCAAAAAGCTTAGAGTTCCTTCGCCTACTTTCGGCGCCGCCACCGGTCCGCATCATCTCTGGTGGCCTTAGGGACATGGGGGCGCGGTGGATCCCGACCCTTGTCGGTAGGAGGGCTCTGTTTTTAGATCTTTCTGTGAGTTTCGTTAGAGTTTGTGTCCTGCTCAGGAAGGCGAGACTACGAAGGCTCCCTGAAGATGGAATAAGGTTCTCCCCGTCTAACCCCCATTCTGGTTGTGCGTCTAGCATCCTTGGTAGGCGTGTGAAGGTGTGTCTCCGATGGATATGCTTAGGTTTGGTCATAGTTTGTCTACGTTCGTGTGTCTTCAAATTGGATCCTTTAGATACACTAGTCTTCATCGGTGGCAGTTGCTATTCTGGTGCACTGGTCCTATGAGGCCTTAACATGATGACTTCCCGACTGCCTACTACAACAATATTTGCCAGGCTCCGGCGATGGAGGGGCGATGACAACGGTTCGCCTTCGGCTCGCTTCAGTGCTTGTAGTCATCGCTAGGTGGTCTATGAATCTAGATGTAATTTTTATTATTTCTGGTGTTTGTTGTACTACCATGTTTGAAGATGAATAGATCAGAAGTTTTCTCACAAAAGAAAAAACTCGAAGACCTTCAACTTCATCCGCTTCATGGCTTCCTCCAGATCAATTTCATTCCCCCCCTTCTTCCTCCCCGCGGATGCGCCCCCAGGCGCCTGGGATCCTGACTCTGCTAGATCTAAGCACAAACCAAGAGAACCCCCCCCCCCCCCCCCCGAGTGTGTGCGAGTCGCCGGAGTAGGAAAACCCTAGGAGTATAAATATCCTCTATAAGTAAGTCTTCCAAGTCTGAAGCTGCTGAAAATGAAAAGGGAACTAACCGTTTGGGCCAAGTAAATGCGATTGTACTATTTTGATGTTGAGCTGGTGGTTATACTTTGGGCCCATTTGGCCAGGCGGAGGTCAATACCACCGACTTTCCTCAAGCTTCGAGAGAAAGAAAGAGTTCCCTAAAAATAGACTTAGAGAGAGGGGTCGTGAGAGGAGAGGTAACCCTAATCCCCAATTCCTCAAACTTTGTATGATATAGTACTGCTGCTTTCGTTTCCATATGAATACAAATAAACCCTAAAAAAGTGGAATCTATAACTCCCGAACGACCAGTATTTTAGAAGTTGGATGTGAATGTCCTTTGGATAGTAGGATATCAATTACAAATCTTGGAGCAGGGTATGTAGCCACGTCAGCGCACAAAGTCGTTTGGGAATTAGTCCATCCGCCCCGAACAGAGCTGGCCAAATGGGCCGGACCAGCCCAGCATGACGTGACCCATGCTAATCGTGCCTCGCACGACACGTCCCCACATGGGCACGATTAGTAAGCAGGTCGTCTCGCGCCAGCCCATGTGCTGCACCTAACAGCCCAGGCACGACTGCTTAGCTAATCGGGCCGGCCCGTTGGCACGTAAGGCACGGTTTGGCCGTGTACTTTCGGCCAGCTGGGCGTATTTTGGATGTTTTTTTTTCCTTTTTGATCTGTTTTATAGCCTATAAATATTTAAAAAATCTGGAAAAATAAATAAGAAAACCTAATTGTGCTATGCCGTGCTGGCCTGCGTGCGCAGCCTTCAGGCCCAGGCACGGCCCCTAGCGTGCCGCGTGCCGGGCTCGGCCCGTTTCTCATGCCGTGCCGTGTATGGGTGCTAACGGGCCGGCCCAGCTGGCACGGCCCATTTGAGCAGCTTTGGTCGCGAACACCACCTCCCCTCTCCCCACTCCTCTGCCCTTTTTTCTCCACTCCTCTGCACAAACTCACCGAGGCGACCGGCAAGCTACTTCGCGGCGATGCCGCCGTGCGTGGTCAAGGAAGATGAGGAGAAGTCATTCGGTGGGAGGTGGTGTTCATGGGGAGCAAAGGCGGCAGGCGCTGGAGGTTCTCTCGGGTGCGACCTCGGGGGAGACGAGCTGCACCTCCCACCTTTTCTGCCCACGTCCTCCATCCCCTTCCTTCCCGGCGAAATTCCCTCGCGATCCCCGGAGACGGTGATGTGGCCGGTAGCACATGGATCCAGCGATTTTTTCGACGCAACATGGATTTGGTGGCATGGTCAACACACGGAGGAGGCGGCGGCGGCGCAGAGGAGCCGTGGCGGAGGAGTGCACGTGCTCCCTGTGCGAGCGTGGCGGGGAGGAGCCACGACGTAGAGGATCCGCTTCCAAGGAGCTACTAATCAAGGCTCGAGCTGAAGCGCGCTGGCAGAGACACTTGAGCTGAAGCTGCACATCGAGGTCCGGGGGGTCGCCGCGCCGCCACTCCCAGCAGCCACGACCCTCAGAGTGGGAGGCCTCCGTCGACCAGACAATCCACCGGCCCACGCCCGCGCGCCTCCAGGTCTACGCACACAGCCGCAGAGCCCCTCCCTCCTCCCTCCCGCAGTCCCGCTATTTGCTTACTGACGTCCGTCGATCCGGCGTGTGTTTTCGTTGGTTCAGCTTAGCTAGTTCAGTTTCAGTGCGTACAAGCTACTCCGTAGTTTAGTTTCCTCGATGTTGATGATTCATGCGTGAATGAACAGTTCAAATCCACAATCCAATCATTTAGAGCAACTCTAACGGGGCGACTCAAATGGACGGCGGTTTTATCGGCAGTGTGCTCAATGCGCCGACCCATTTCATGTCCGCGCGTAATTTTTAAAAAATACTCACGGTCATAGATCATGTCAGCGGCCATGCCGTCGCCCTGATTTTGGCGCTCCAGCACGCGGGAAAGGATTGCACGTGCGGGGAAAAATAGGCCTAGCGCGCGCTAGTTTTGGCGCGCCGCGTCCGGCACGCTTTATTAAGAAGGCGCTCCCTCCACACTCTGTCTGCCGCCCACTCACCTCGCCCCCTCTCACTAGCCTCGCCGCCTCTGCGCCACCATGTTGATGCGCCGCCTGGGCGCGTAGGATTTTCGTGGAGTCCGCGAGCGCCGTTCCGGCGCCTTGTCCTTCGAGATCTGGTTTGGCGAGAAACGCCTCGGTCTCGGCACCTTCGACACCGCAGAGGATGCGGCCCGCGCGTACGACACGGCGGCGTGGCGCCTCCGGCGGCCTCGTCGCGAGATGAATTTTCCCGACGTGTCGACGAGCCAGCGGGCGCAGGATCTCGCGCCTCTCCCGCGGCTTTTCACCGACAAGGATCGTCGAGACAACCGGAGGCGGCAGCGTTGCCTCGCCAACGCCGAGATAGACGAGGAAGCCATGGTGGTGTGGCGCGAACGTTTCCCGCAGGACATCGTCAACGAGCGTCAGTTCTACAAGCAAAGGAGGACGGAGAGGGAGGCGAGGAGGACGGCCCTGTTCCCAACGATCACTTGGTGGTGGGCTGCGAGCGCGCCACAACCGTCGCCACGTGTCGTGCTCTGGGCGCTATCTTCGGATTTTGTTTTTTTATTTTCCGCACGCGTTTTCGGCTTATTAAACGGTTTTCTTCGGGTTTTTTTTTGACTTTTTGGTTTGTCATTGGTCTTCCTTAGCTTTTGGACAAAAAAATTGCGCGAAAAAACATGTTTCTTTTCTTCCGCGTGAGGCATGGATTTGCTTTCACGAGAGACACGACGATGCCTCTCGGAAACGAAAAATATGTATTTTTTGTTTTTCTTCATTTCGTGAGAGGTACCATTTTGCTTCCACGAGAGGCAGAGCCGTGCCTCTTTCAGAAAGGGAAAAAACATGCTCCCGGTTCGGTTTTTCTATCTTTTTTTTCATAAAAAAAGTTTGTCAAAACCTATCAATATGGGATCTAGTTTTGAAAATTTCATGTGAAATTCAATGATGAAAATGGTTGGAGACTTAGACGTTATAAAACGTTTTGATAAACAGATGTACGAAAAAAAAGGAAAACTGAAGTGATAGGAATTATTATCCAGCGATTGGCATTATTGCTGGGCTTTGCCCACTCGTGGCGCACTAGAGACCACGTCTCACGGGTTAGCAGGTAAGACCCATCCTGATGGATGACATGTGGCATTCACAAATCACAAAGCATCTATCCCACCCCTAGAGATTAGATGCTTTGTGATTTGTGAATGCCACATGTCATCCATCAGGGCGGGTCTCACCTGCTAACTATGAGACCTGGTCTCATATAATTTTTATTCCAGCGTGAAGGTGTTCGTGCTGGGGGTGGTTTCCGATCGTCGTTCGGGCTGGATAGCCTTCCAGATCTAATGTTCGATGGTTATCAAGGTCCAAAAAAATAAAAAATCCCTTGCCTCCAAGATCGGAACTCTGATGATGGCGACGGGCGACGCCGGCAACGTCCCCCGCCGGCTGGCC
This sequence comes from Aegilops tauschii subsp. strangulata, assembly GCF_002575655.3. Lineage (NCBI taxonomy): Eukaryota > Viridiplantae > Streptophyta > Magnoliopsida > Poales > Poaceae > Aegilops > Aegilops tauschii. Next base: position 54,977,816 of record NC_053039.3, read on the forward strand.
TCCATCCTCCTCGCCCGGAAACCGCGCTTCACGGACAGCAGGAACGAGACCACGACCACAGCCGAATCCAAGGCCGGCTACACCATGGCGGTCTCCTTCTGGGTGGCCGACCCACCGCAGCTGTCCCCCTTCTCCATCGGATGCTCCAAGCCCCATGATCTGCAGCACTCGAAGCACGCCAACTTCAGAAACATGCCAAACGTGGTGAGCGCGGAGGGCCGCTTCGTCCTCCTCCGCGCCGCCTTCGCCGAACGCTACGGCTTGTCCGAATATTTCCTGTACAAGGCCGCCGGTGACGCCGGCGAGCCGCCGTCGCTCCAACGGATCCCTTCTCCCTACGAGCATAATGACGGCGATGACCTGGGCGGGGTCAAGGAGTTCGGCATCCTGCCGCTTGGCGACCACTACCTCGTGGCCCCTCTGTGCCTCGCCCCGTCGTCGGATTTGGACTATCACCTTCGAATCTAGTGGCCGGAGAGGAAATCATGGAGCACCAGGACGCTGCGCGATCCATGTCCTGGGGTCGGCAGGATTGTGCCCGGCAAGGTGATCACGCTTGGAGAAGATGGCTTGCTAGGGTGGGTTGACTTGTCACTCGACCTGCTGGTGTGCGACCAGCGCCATCAAGATCAAGATCAAGACCCCCCTCGTGTACTAAGTTTCATCCCGTTGCCGGAGCCATTGCCCGGAAACAGATACAAACTAATAAGATGTCACATTCCGCCTCCCCTGGGAAAGAGAAAAAAGAACCAGAGAGTACCCGCTCACAAGCGCCCGCAAGCTGGTTTAGGGATCTTGCATGGGTCGATGGCGTGCTCAAGTTTACTGAGATCGAGAACTGGGTTCCTGAAAAACGGAGCGACAAGGATATCATCTACGATTCAGACTTGATCATGTCGCTCGAGCGCAAAGCCGCGGATATGAATTCAAAGCAGCTGTCCTTTAGGGATGCCTGGAGGGCTGTGATATGGACTCGGACAGTTCCATCAAACTGTTGGCGCCAGGCATGCGCTGCCGATGTTGCTGACATCTTGGTTGACGGATCACTGCATTCGTCTTTGTTCTCCGGGCCGAAGGGCGAAACTGTCAGGCAGGTGACGACGTTCGGGGGCCTCTACTCAGCATTACCTATCCTAAGCCTGGATGGTGATGATATTATTTATCTCAAATCTCTGGCGGAACCCAATAATCGGGATGGATGGGTGGCCGTCGTTGACATAGGAAACAAGGTAGTGAAAGAAATTGGAACGTATTATCTTCCGGATGATTTTTATTACGACCGTGGTCATGATCCTGAACATCCTTTCCGTGCCTGTACCCTGTCCCGCCATCTTGATATGACTCCAGGTAACTATTATCTACACTTATTGTTCACACGCCTATGCAATGCTTATACAATCCATATGTTCTTAGTTGTGTTCTTGTTTTGACTGCATAGGCGAATTATGCCTGCATATTTCTTTGTGTGTTTTCAGCATATTTGTCGGTTCCCTAAAAAGATTGGGGTTGTGAGTATGGTGTTGCTTATGAATTTAGCGGTTTCTGTAGGCACTGAGGTCTCAGCGTGTCACGAGATCAGAGAGGCTAGTTGGTCTGCAAACCATCCAAGCAACACCTCGGTAAGTAGTGATTTCGCATCACTTTTTATTTCAAAGAATTTCTGCCAACTAACTTGCCCTCTCTTCTATGCATAGTTCCGTGTGGGCGAGCTCAATTCCTGCGAACCAAGGAGCAAAATCCAAAGCCAAGTTTCTTATATTCTCTATGGAAACTGTGTTCTACGAAGGCCTGGGAACCTATGACCCGATTTAGACCAATTCATTGTATAATTCGATAGCTATTTGCCAACCAGTTTTTACCTGATTTGCTATATTGGGATCTTTTGTCTAAATGACTTTCTATTCCTCGGGACATTGGAATTAGCTAAGAAAATCAAGCATGCCCGAAATGCTGCTGAGAGTGCTATACAGAATTATCATATTTCCCAGGACCATCCTGTTGAAAACAATCTGGTATGAATGTATCCCATATGCCCTGTTTGGGGTTTGTTGTGCTGTGCCCAGACTCGTGTGGGCTGTGAGGAGATGGCAATTTGAGGCCTTTTAGGCAGCCCAAAGAGTGCAGAAGCCCACTACCCATTAGGGTTATGACCTAGGGTCATTTTGGACTTTGCACATGAGTGGATGGGGATGCTGTACCCTCCATCCAGCAGCCACCACCAAGAGTGACGAAAATCAGTTCATCCTCCAAGAGCGAAGTAGAGAGAAAACCAAGAGAGCAAGGGAAGAAGAGGAAGATTGAAGGAAGAAGCAAAGGGAGCTCCTCCCCAAGGTTGTGATGGTCCAGATCCACTACCTTTTCTCCTTCAAGCTTCGGTTCCACCATCTTTGGTGAGATTGTTCCAATCCCTAGTTCTTGAGCTCCAAATCTTATTGTGTTCATCCAAGAAGAACTTGTTGTATCCCACATTTGGTAATAGTGGAAGAGGATTTGGGTGGCTTCGGCCCGTGGTTTTTGCCCTCAAGTTGGGGGGGTTTTGCATGTAAAATCTGGTGTCTCTTTGTTGATGCTTGGTGCTGTCCAGAAACTTACTCCTACCAAAAGACACTATGCTGAAGAGTGTCTTGCCTGCTGAGTAACATTTTCTGCCTCCATATATGCTGCTGCATATGTTTCCTTCCGTGCTAAGCAACGATCCTTGATTTAGTACACGATGTGGTGCTGAGATTACTTGTTTCCGCTGCAGTTTTCAGTTAACCACAAGTGTATTTGTGTGCTAATTCCCAACATAGTGGTATCAGAGCCTTGGTTGCTTAGAAGGTTCCAAATCCTAGTTGCTTGATTGTTGCTCGAAGTGCTGCTCACAATGGCTTTGGAAGGAAGCGCTACTACAAGTGGCATGATAAAACTTGATTCCTCCAATTACTCATTATGGAAGCCCATGATGGAAGACATCCTTTATTGCAAGGATTTGTATGAGCCAATTGTGAAAGACAAGATACCCACAGGTGTCACGGAAGAAGAATGGAGAGTGTTGCATAGAAAGGCAGTAGGTATGATTCGGTTGTACATCAACCACAATATTTTCCACCATGTTGCAAATGACACAAATGCTTATGAGATGTGGTAGAAGTTGGAGTCTATGTATGACAGGAAGACATTAATGAACAAGGCCTCGGTGATCAAAAGACTTGCAAAGCTTGAGTACCGAGATGGCATAAGTGTGATTGAGCACTTGAATGTCTTCCAATGTCATATAAATCAACTTTCAGCCATGAAGATCAACTTTGAGGATGAGGTGCAAGCATTGTTGCTGCTGAGTTCCATGCCTGATAGTTGGAACACGCTTGTTGTGTCACTTAGCAATTCGGCTCTGGATGGGAAGCTGACTTTGGAGATGGTGAAGAACAGTATGCTGAATGAAGAAGCCAGAAACAAGGAAAAGGGTGATGCCTCTTCTTCTGATGCGTATGTGGCTGAAACCCATGGGAAGAATGAGAACCATGGACGCAGCAATACAAGATTTCAGCAAGGCAAAAGCAAATCCAGGGGGAGATCAAAGTCAAAACAGAGAAAAGATATTACTTGTTTTCATTGTGGCAATCCCGGACACATAAAGAGCGAGTGTAGGAAGTATAAAAAAGAGCTTGCAGAGGGGAAACTCACAAAGAAAACCGAGCAAAAGGCTGAGAGAAGTTCAGCCATGACTGCAACAGATGAGGACTATCTAGTCATTGAAGATGAAGATTGCTATAGTGTTGTTCGTGATGATGCCATGAGTTGGGTTGTGGATTCAGGTGCATCCTTCCACATCAGATCACACAAGGAGTATTTCACATCTTACACTAGTGGTGTTACTGGCCAAGTGAGGATGGGAAATAGTGGTTCCTCAGCAATTGTTGGCAAGGGCTCTATATGCATTGAAACAAACAAAGGTTGTAGATTGGTGCTCGAGGATGTGAGGCATGTTCCCGACATAAGGCTGAATTTTTTGTCAGTGGGCAAGCTTGATGATATCAAACATCCTAGTTATTTTGGCGAAGCAAAATGGAAGCTCATCAAAGGCTCTTTGATTGTGGCTCGAGGAAGTAAGCAAGGTAATCTCTATGTGACTAAAACCAAGTTGTGCAATGAGGTGTTGAACGTTGCTGAAAAAGACACTTCGGTTGAATTGTGGCACAAGAGGCTTGGGCATATGAGTGAGAAGGGCATGCATGCTCTTGCTCGCATGGAGTACCTCCCTGAGTTGAAAGGTATATCCTTGAAACCCTGTGCACATTGTTTTGCTGGCAAACAACATAGGGCAGCATTTCGTACACTCCCTTCACATCGTGCAGAAAATGTTCTTGATATTGTGCACACTTATGTTTGCTCCATGACTGAGAAATCTCATGGTGGAGCATTATACTTTGTGACTTTTATTGAGGACCATTCCAGAAAGGTTTTTGTGTATGTACTGAAACACAAATACCAGATGCTTGAAGCCTTCAAGGAGTTCCACGCCAAAGTTGAAAGAGAAACTGGCAGGAAATTGAAGTGCGTGAGATCAGACAATGGTGGTGAATACAGAGGTCCTTTTGAAAGGTATTGCAGAAATGTTGGCATCAGGCTTGACAAGAGTCCACCAAAGACACCTCGGCTCAATGTTCTTGCAGAGAGAATGAACATGACACTCACAGAGAGGGTCATAACTATGCTCTCTCATGCTTATTTACCTAATTCTTTTTGGGCTAAAGATTTGATGAATGCTATGTATGTGGTTAACCTATCTCACTCAGTTCCTCTTGCAGGTGATATTCCTCAGAGAGTTTGGTCAGGGAAGGAGGTATCATACAAGCACTTGAAGTTATTTGGTTGCAGGGCATTGTTCCAAGGGACGAGAGATCCAAGCTTGATAGCAAGACAAAGCAGTGCATCTACCTCAGCCAACCAAGTGAAGAGTTTGGCTACAGGTTGTGGGATCCAGCCAATAGAAAGATTGTGAGAAGCCGAGATGTGGTGTTCATTGAAGATGAAACAATAAAAGATATTGGAAAACCAGAGAAGGCAATGACCAGCACACCTCAGGTTGACATGGATCCAATCTGTCCTCCTCTCGTGCATGACAATCATGGGGGGGATGATGACACTGAAGACAGTGGAGATGCAACTGATCAAGGCAGTACAAGTCAAAATGATGAGCAGCCATCAAGTGATGATGATGATGAAGTTGGTAATGATGATGCCAACGAAAATCCACCTGATTCACCACCAGTGCAACAACAAAGAAGACATGAAAGAGTTCACATTCCTTCTAATAAGTATCCAACACATCAATATGTGTTGATGACAGATGCAGGTGAGCCCTCATGCTATGAGGAGGCAATGTCTGATGAGAACAAAGAAGAATGTTCAGAAGCCATGCAGGATGAGATGAATTCCGTGTATGAGATTGATACCTTTGAGTTGATGAATCTGCTAAAAGGCAAGAAAGCACTCAAGAACAAGTGGGTGTACAGAGTGAAGAATGAAGAAAACACCTCACATCCAAGGTACAAGGCCAGATTGGTTGTGAAAGGATTCAGTCAGAAAAACGGCATTGATTATGGTGAGATATTCTCTCCAGTGGTCAAGATGTCTTCGATCCGAGTTGTGCTTGGCATGGCTGCCACCATGGACTTGGAAATTGAACAACTTGATGTGAAGACTGCATTCTTACATGGTGACCTAGAAGAGGAGATATACATGGAGCAGCCAGAGGGATTCATGGTTGCAGGCAAGGAGCACTTAGTTTGCAAATTGAAGAAGAGCTTGTATGGCTTGAAGCAAGCTCCTCGGCAGTGGTACAAGAAGTTTGAGTCTTTTATGACTGGGCTTGGTTACTATAAAGCACAACCTGATCATTGTTTCTTTATGAAGAGGTACCACTACTAGGAAAGGGCCTACTAGTGGCGCACCAGTTTTGCCTACTAATGGCGCACTACTGGTGCGCCACTAGTACCACGCCACTAGTATTTTTTACTAATGGCGCACCACGGGTGCGCCATTAGTATCTGGATACTAATGGCGCACCAGGCAGTGCGCCATTAGTATAGCCCACGGTGCGCCATTAGTATAGCCCATGGTGCGCCATTACTATCTGACTTAGTAATGGCGCACCACATAGAAGTGCGCCATTAGTAACAAATTTTTTTCAAATTTTTTTTTTTTAATTTTTTTAATCTCAGGTCACTATGCTTAATCTCAAGTCAAATCACACTAAGTGGTCAAACTTCCCGAAAGGTCACCCATCCTCACACTACTACAGCCCGAGCACGCTTAACTTCGCAGTTCTATCCAACCCCAGCACCACCTCACTTAACAGCCACTTGTTGATATATCTATCATATCAATTCTATTAAACCTTGATGATGTCTACGACTTTGTTCATATTCATGAGTATGATGAAATTTTGAAAAATATTTCAAACTTCCCTGTCATATTACGTATCATTTTTTGAAAAAAAAATCGAAACCAATATTTTTTCTGTTACTAGTGGCGCACCTAGCAAACGGTGCGCCACTAGTAAGTTTGAAATTTTTTGAATTTTTTTGCCTCTAGATCTTGAAAGCCCAGTAACTTTTTTTCCGTTAGGTTTTTGAGGATATTGAAAATGTTTAACGGGGTTCCCCCAGTTAAATTCGGATGTATCCTTTCGAGTAGATGATTTTTCATATATAAAACTTTTTAATCCGAGTTCGTATGTAAAAGTTATGCCCATTTTACAAATTCCAGAGAGATTTTGCAAATAAAGTCGAAATTCATATTTGTAAATTTTCCCAACAAGTAGACCACATATCACATGGGAAACTTATATATTTTTTATTTTTTTTGACATTTCCATCATTTTCTTTTATTTTTTTAAAACTGAAAAGGCGGTCCAGGGGGGGGTGCTTTCGGTGGAATGGGCCAAGTTACTAATGGCGCACCGTGGGAGTGGTGCGCCATTACTAGTTCAACTAGTAATGGCGCAACACCCCCACGGTGCGCCATTAGTAGTTTTTCAAAAAAAAATTATTTTGAAACAAAATTTGTAACAAAATTACTAATGGCGCACCGTGGGAGTGGTGCGCCATTACTAGTTCAACTAGTAATGGCGCACCACCCCCACGGTGCGCCATTAGTAGTTTAAAAAACAATTTGAAAAAAATTTGAAACAAAATTACTAATGGCGCACCATGGGAGGGTGCGCCATTACTAGTTGAACTAGTAATGGCGCACTGTCCTCTGGTGCACCATTAGTAATTTTGAAAAAAAATAATTTTTTTTACTAGTGGTGCATCGTGAATGTGGTGCGCCATTAATATTTTGGACACTAATGGTGCACCAACACATGGTGCGCCATTAGTATATAGTAGTGGCGCACCACATGTGTGGTGCGCCATTAGTGTCCATATTATCTATAGCCCTTTTTCTAGTAGTACGCCAAGGGTGACTTCATTATTCTCTTGTTGTATGTTGATAATATGCTGATTGTTGGAAATGGCACAAAGAGGATTGCTCTCCTCAAGAAGGCATTTAGTAAATCATTTGCCATGAAGGATTTAGGACCAGCTAAGCAAATACTTAGCATGAAGATCTCCCGTGACATATCAAGGAAGCTACTTTGGCTCTCACAGGAAAGATACATTGAGAAGGTACTTGATAGGTTCAATATGAAAGATGCAAAATCTGTTATCTCTCCCCTTGCAGGCCATCACAAACTCACTTCAAAACAATGTCCTACAAGCAAGAAGGAGAAAGAAGAAATGAGAAAAGTACCTTATCAATCTGCTGTGGGCAGTTTGATGTATGCCATGGTATGCACTAGGCCTGACATTGCCTATGCAGTTGGAGTTGTTAGCCGGTTCATGACAAATCCAGGTAAAGCTTACTGGGAAGCAGTGAAGTGGATTCTCAGGTATCTCAAGGGTACTTCTACATCTTGTTTATGCTTTGGAAGCAGTGATCCTGTATTGCAGGGCTATACAGATGCAGATTATGCAGGTGACAAGGATCGTAGGAAGTCCACATCTGGATACCTGATGACTTATGCAGGGGGAGCAATGTCATGGCAATCAAGATTGCAGAAATATGTTTCTACATCAACTACAGAAGCTGAGTACATTGCAACAGTTGATGCTGGCAAGGAAGTTTTGTGGATGAAGAACTTCTTCCAAGAGCTCGGCATGAAGCAAGAGAAGCATGTTCTATTTTGTGACAGTCAGAGTGCTATTCATCTTGACAAGAATTCAAGCTATCACTCTCGAACCAAGCACATTGATGTGAGGTACCATTGGATTCGAGATGTTGTGAGTTCCAAGTTGCTGAAACTTGAGAAGATCCATACCGACGACAATGGTTCGGATATGATGACCAAGACATTGCCAAATGAGAAGCTACAAGCATGTTGCAAGGTAGCGGGCATGGCGGTGCCCCCCTCATGAGTCGGAGGGGGAGATTTGTTGGGATATCCTCCTCACGTGGGCTATGAGGAGATGACAATTTGAGGCCTTTTAGGCAGCCCAAAGAGGTGCAGAAGCCGACTACCCATTAGGGTTATGACCTAGGGTCATTTTGGACTTTGCACATGAGTGGATGGGGATGCTTTACCCTCCATCCAGCAGCCACCACCAAGAGTGACGAAAATCAGTTCATCCTCCAAGAGAGAAGAAGAGAGAAAACCAAGAGAACAAGGGAAGAAGAGGAAGATTGAAGGAAGAAGCAAAGGGAGCTCCTCCCCAAGGTTGTGATGGTCCAGATCCACTACCTTGTCTCCTTCAAGCTTCGGTTCCACCATCTTTGGTGAGATTGTTCCAATCCCTAGTTCTTGAGCCCCAAATCTAGTTGTGTTCATCCAAGATTCAGAAATCTTGATATATGAGATCCTCTAGTGCTGTCTAGAGAAGAACTTGTCGTATCCCACATTTGATAATCGTGGAAGAGGATTTGGGTGGCTTCGGCCCGTGGTTTTTCCCCTCAAGTTGGGGGGTTTTCCACGTAAAATCTGGTGTCTCTTTGTTGATGCTTGGTGATGTCCAGAAACTTACTCCTACCACAAGACACTAGGCTGAGGAGTGTCTTGCCTGCTGAGTAACATTTTCTACCTCCATATATGCTGCTGCATATGTTTCCTTCCGTAATAAGCAACGATCCTTGATTTAGTACATGATGTGGTGCTGAGATTACTTGTTTCCGCTATAGTTTTCAGTTAACCACAAGTGTATTTGTGTGCTAATTCCCAACACCTTTTATCTTTATTTTTGTACTTGAACCTTGAACCCTTGGATGTTGGTTGTTGGTGCTTTGCTTTATAATATAAAGCGGGGGAACCCTTTTTTCGCAAATCCATTTTCCCATCATCGTTCAGCGGTGCTTGAACAAGTGGAATGCACCGTGCTACCCCGCCGGGCATTCATTGTGGCCCCATCAAAACAATCTGGTACGTTGTATTCCATATACCCTGTTTCGCATTTGTCTGTTTCTCATCATCATGCAGCAAGATTAATTAGAATGCACCATTCAAGCCACCGCAGCAATGCTTCGGCAAGCCAAATGGACCCTGTTGCCCTAGGTATGATTCGCTGGCTCCTGTACATGGTCGTCACAACTACCAACCACTGTGGCAGCAGTCATCACCATAAAAAAAATTCAACTTCGAGCAGTGAGTTTGGACCTCATGAGCGAGTTTACCAGGCAGGTGGGGAGGCGCATAGTTTCTTTCGCCTTTATAAAGGGACAAGGATTCACCTTTTTTCACCCACACCCTCTTCCCCCTTGCTCATCCATTCTTGCGCACTCAAGCTCCAGCACCCAAGTTTGCATTTTCTCCTCAATCCACTCCAAGCATGTCCGGAGCGGGAGGCAAGTGGATTGTCTCCTCCATTACGGAGGAGGACATCAAAAAGCTACGGGGAGCCGGATACCTGGCTGCGGATATCGCACACCGGCTGCCAGATGAGGGGCAGATTGTCCCGACTCCAGAACCCCATGAGAGGGTGGTTTTTCTTACCCACTTCATCCGCGGACTGGGATTTCCCCTCCACTCATTTGTCCGCGGGCTCATGTTCTACTACGGGCTGGATTTTCACGATCTGGCTCCCAATTTCATCCTCAACATCTCGGCGTTTATTGTCGTGTGCGAGGCCTTCCTCTGCGTCAAGCCCCACTTCGGCCTGTGGCTAAAGACCTTCAATGTTAAACCGAAGTCGGTGGTCGGCCAGCAAGCGGAGTGCGGAGGCGCCATGGTGGGCAAAATGCCCAACGTCATCTGGCTCGAAGGCTCCTATGTGGAGACCATAAAGGGGTGGCAATCGGGGTGGTTCTACATCACCGAGCTGCGACACCAACTGGGTGGCGGCCCCCTAATTTCGATCCGGAATCCCCACGCGGCTCACCTCCTGGAAAGGGAAGGGCCTATCTTGGGGTTCCCCGGTAGCGCCGACCGGACTCCAGACCTGCATCAAGAACATGATGAGCAAGAAAATCAAGCTCGTCAACGTGGTCCAAGTCATGCTCTTCCGCCGGATCCTCCCGTGTCAAAGACAGGCATTCAATTTGTGGGAGTTTGACCCGGCCAAGCAACAGACGCTGCGAAGGCTCTTCGACACGATGCACAAGGACGTCTGGAAGGTGCTGTTCGAGGGCACCGAGGTACCTCCTCCCCTTACCGAGGACCGCGGACTCAGCGCAAAGCGCCCTGCCAATCCGGTAAGTCTTCTATATCTCATAAGATGTTTATTCTTCCCAGTTTAACTATGCGCGGGATCTAGGCCTCCATGCCATTTAACAGGACTGGGTGGCGACAGCGGAGCAGATCAATTGCCCAGCCCCCCTGCCCGAAGATCCAACAGATGCTCTCCTAACGGAGATGCTGGTTCCGGCGCCTTATGAGGTACCGGTGAAGAAGGCCAAGAAGAAGGCCAAGGGGACCAGGAAGGGTCTCCGGCGCAAGGTTATATCGGAGTCATCGTCCGCTAACACCGAGGCACACTCCTCCCACGAGAACGAGGAGGAGGAAGAGGAAAGTTCTCCCCCCCCCCCCCCCCCGCCGGGGGAGACAAGAAAAGGAAGGCCGCCCCATCCGGGGAGGACGAAGGGTCCAAGAAGGGAAGGACCCTCCTCCCGGACTGCTCCACGACGGCCGCCTATAGCGACGACGAGTGGTTGCCCAGGGACAAGCCCCTGACGAAGTCGTAAGTATCCAGATACCATAATAATTCCTGGTACGTCTTATTGTACTGTTTCTTATCACGCTGCACGTGATTATGCAGCCCCTCCCGAGCCCACATTGACGTATCCTCGTCGGATGATTCTTTGGGCCCGTCGGACCTGAACAGCGATTTACTTCCGACCGCCTCCTCCCCTCGCCCTATGGACAACGTCGAGGTGTTGTCTCAAAGGGCACCGGGCCGAGGGGAGGTAGTCCAGGAGGCGCCTCAAGGCGACATCCCGGACACTGGGTCAATGGGAGCAAGACTCCCATGGGCTCCGATGACGGGGGCAGCAAATTCGGCCCCCAACCGAATACTGCGCCGGAACCTCCAGCGGTTCCGGGCTCTGTCTGGCGACCCCTCACTAAGGGGGGCGAGCCGTCTGTGCCGATGGCCTCTGTCCAACCAGAGGCATCGGACAACTTGCTGGAAGCGCTTCGCGACGCTTCCATTGATGAAGAGCACCGCACTATCATGAGTGCGGTGGTCAAGAAGGTTCAGTCTGCCAAGAGCGGACTGACTGAAGCCTGTGCCAGCCTCCTAACAGGCTTTGAGGTAAGTAATCAAATTATAAGGAAATGTTACAGCATAGATAGTAGCCCCTGATGCTCTGTGCGGTGTTTTGCGAAGAAAGGCCGAATAGAGGATCAAATAATAATCGCATGAGTCTAATCAGAATATGTCTATGTGCATAAGCAGGCTTCGCTGTTGGCCGCTGCCGCACGTACTGCGGAGGTCGCCGCACTGAAGCAGGACCTTGAGCGGTCCAAGGAAGAGCTCGGCCTTACCAAGAGGCAGCTCAAAGAGAACAAAGGTAAGTGATACCCCGTCTGTATATTATAAAGAAAAATTTGGTTTTGGAATAATAGGATTGTCATGAATTGTGCTAGGGGCCACGACCGAAGTGGCGGCCCTGCAGAAGGCGCTATCCGACGCCGAAGACAAAGCGGCCAAGGAGCGCGTCGAGCGAGAAAAGCAAGAAGCCCGGGTAGGCGAGGTGCAGCAAGAGCTCCAGGCTCTCGTCAAGAAACACGAGTCCTTGGAGCTTGACTCTAAGACGCAAGAGTCCAAGCTTGCAAGGGCACTCGAGAGTGCACAAAACGCCAAGGCTGAAGCCCAAAAGGCCCTCCAGGAAATTGAGGCGGTTAAGAAGATAGCAGCGGGTAAGGCATTCATTATGCAGAGCAAGCATGTGAAGGAAACTTTCCTTTTACTTACCCGAGTTCGGAGCTCTCCAGGAGCGTTCGCAGATCTACCCCGCAGTGTGTCGGATGCCGCGGAGTTCTACCAGGCTGAGGAGGGGAGCTCAACGGAGAAGTTGTTCTGGTCTCAGTATACTGGGACCGAACACCCAATGCCCTTGAGCGACCAGCTGAAGCAACTGGTCGAGCTCCACAAGGCGGCCGAACAGGCCATGAAGGGTCTTATAGTCCGGATGTGGCCTGGCGAGCCCCTGCCTGATAGCTACTTCGATCTGGTGAGGCGGCTTGTGAATGCCTGCCCACGGCTTAAAGTCATAAAGCGGTCCGTCTGCATCCAGGGTGCACGCAGGGCTTTTGCCCGGGCGAAGGTGCACTGGGCGAAGCTGAACGCTGAAAAGCTGGTGAAGGAGGGGCCACTGGAAGGCAAGGAGCATCGCCACCCAGAAATGTATTATGACAGTGTCCTGGAGGGTTCTCGCCTTGTGGCGGAGGAATGTGCCAAGGATGTAATTTTTGAATAAACGTACTCATGTGATCATGTAATATGAAACGAGTTCATTTGCGCTATGCAACGCTTGTGAATTTAAAATATTACCTTCTGTGCGGCCATTTATAAAATCTGAGAGTTGGCCAGTCGTCGGCTTCTGCCCCCATGTAACTAGTACTGAGGTGTTCGGGATAAATCTGAGCACTCTTTATCCCATTTTGGGTCCTTCGAGGGAGGTGTTCATCACAATGAACCAGGCAATCAGACTATAAGGCTTTATCACTCTCACTTAGCCATAGAAGTCTACAATTTTAAATTTTGGCGAAGCCCCTAGTATTCGGAAGGCCGAATTTGGGGCGCTATATACGCCTAAGTCGGGCAAGGCCGACTCCTCGCCCGAAGCGGAAAAAGTCTTTAAGGACTTGAGACCTCTCGAACAGCGACCTGCTCTCGCCTCAGCATGACAGTCAGTTTTTGGCTTTCTCTACTGAGGTGCTCGTCCGGAAGAACCGGGACACAATCGCAGTAGTTCTCCCAGCGCTACCTTAGCCGATATTGCGGAACGTAAGGTACCAAAACATGGGAGCCGGGAAAACCCAACTATTGACCCAAGACATGATTCGGAGCTGATGCATATAGTGCTATAAGTTCGGGGTGCCGCACTGTCGAAAGTGTTCGGACTTCTCACGCCGTATTTATGGTGTATACTGAAGCCCCTGGCATACTGGCCGTACCAGAATGTACGGGTGTAATTTGTCGTAAATAAGCAGACAAAGGAAAAAAAGTGTAATGCAATAATAAACTAACGCTATGCATTGTTATTAAATAATACGTCGAAGCGTATGGATACAAGTAGTGCAATAAGCAAAAAATAGGACTATTTGACATGTCCTATCCAAGGGCAAGCTGCGTATGGGTATTTAAAACAGGTATTTCGATCATTATCAGAGACCACCTGGGGATTCCCTTGTACGTCTTAGCTTCTTGCCTCCTTGGTATTTCCTTCCCGTAATGCGTCCAACAATCAGACTGCCGAAAAGGGCTTCCAGAGAGTAAGGTCCTGAAAGAGAGAAAATTATAAGGGTATACAGCCCCTGGGGCGGTTGAGCCGCATTGTGGGACATGTCCTGGCCGTGCCTCCGCCTATGCCCATGGTATTTTTAATGCGTAATTATGTACGCGCGGCACAGATTTCGTCGCTTGACTGGGACTAGGACGGAGGCCGAATTGCTAGGCGAGCTCTGAACGTGTTAGGCGATCCTGTTGCAGGTTACTCCAAACTCGCTTGAAGGTTTCCGGGGGCTTTATCGCCGAATTGGCGGTTTGCCTTGAAAGGCTGCTTTGTGCTTCTGCTGCGAGGGCCGCAGTGTGCTCCTCCGTGCGGAGCGAGCGTTCTGTGTTTCCGTTGACTGTTATAACCCCCCGAGGTCCGGACATCTTGAGCTTGAGGTATGCATAATGCGGCACCGCATTGAATCTGGCAAATGCTGTTCGTCCGAGCAGTGCGTGATAGCCACTGCGAAATGGGACGATATCGAAGATTAGCTCCTCACTTCAGAAGTTGTCCGGAGATCCGACGACCACTTCCAGTGTGATTGAGCCCGTGCAATGGGCCTCTACACCTGGGATGACACCTTTAAAGGTGGTTTTAGTGGGTTTGATCCTTGAAGGGTCTATACCCATTTTGCGCACTGTATCCTGATAAAGCAGGTTTAGGCTGCTGCCGCCGTCCATAAGGACTCGAGTGAGGTGAAATCCGTCAATGATGGGATCAAGGACCAATGCGGCGGAACCGCCATGATGGATACTAGTGGGGTGGTCCCTACAATCGAAAGTGATCAGACAAGAAGACCATGGGTTGAACTTTGGGGCGACTGGCTCCATCGCATAGACGTCCCTTAGTGCACGCTTCCGTTCCCTCTTGGGAATGTCTGTTGCGTATATCATGTTCACCGTTTTCACTTGTGGAGGGAACCTCTTCTGTCCTCCTGTGTTCGGCGGCCGAGGCTCTTCCTCGTCGTTGCTATGCAGCCCCTTGTCCTTGTTTTCGGCATTTAACTTGCCGGCCTGCTTGAACACCCAGCATTCTCTGTTGGGGTGATTGGCTGGCTTATCGGGGGTGCCGTGAATTTGACACGAGCGATCGAGTATGCGGTCCAAACTGGACGGGCCCGAAGTACTTCTTTTGAACGGCTTTTTCCGCCGACCAGATTTAGAGCCACTGAATCCGGCATTGACTGCCGTGTCTTCGGCGTTATCGCCGTTGTTGCGGTGCTTGTGTCTGTTATGACGTGGCCTACCGTTACGATCTTTGGCATCTGAAGTGCCAGGATTCCTTGATGTGTTGTTGCTGCGAGCCAGCCAGCTGTCCTCGCCCGCGCAAAAGCGGGTCATGAGTGTCGTGAGGACTGCCATGGACTTCGGCTTTTCTTGGCCGAGGTGTCGGGCGAGCCACTCGTGCCGGATATTATGCTTAAATGCCGCTAAGGCCTCAGCATCCGGACAGTCGACAATTTGGTTTTTCTTAGTTAGGAACCTGGTCCAGAATTTCCTGGCCGATTCCCCTGGCTGCTGAGTTATATGGCTCAAGTCATCAGCATCCGGTGGTCGCACATAAGTGCCCTAGAAGTTGTCAAGGAATGCATCTTCCAAATCCTCCCAACTGCCAATGGAGTCTGCTGGCAAGCTATTTAGCCAATGCCGAGCTGGTCCTTTGAGTTTTAGTGGGAGGAAATCCTCGAGCCATGTGGATGTGTAGGAGGAAATCCTCGATCCATACCGTGGGATCTGTTGTACCATCATATGATTCAATGTTTATGGGTTTAAAGCCCTCTGGGAATTCGTGATCCATTACTTCATCAGTGAAGCATAGGGGGTGTGCGGCGCCTCTGTGCCGGGCTATATCACGACGCAGTTCATACGAGTCTTGTCTGCTGTATTCGGCCTTGCCGGATTTGCTTTTAGTATATCCGGCGTGACGGTCATCGTCCCGCGTTGAGGCGCGCCCCCGTGATCCATAGATCGATCTTGCATCTTTTGCTTTGTTTTCCAATACGTCTCGCAGGTCCTGCGTGTTGCCCCGGGCCTTGGTATTTTTGTTTGAATGGCGGCGGGGTGCGGGCTGGACTCCGGCTGATATGCCACTCTGTCTCAGCCACGAGGTGGCCGATCCGCCGCATCATACGCTGGTGATGTAGGTTTCAATGCCTCCTCCTCGAATTGGGGTAGCAACCTGCGCTTTGGGTAACTCTTGGTTGGGCGCTCGAGTTCGTATTCCTCGGCCGCCAGGATTTCAGTCCATCTATCTGCTAGTAGATCTTGATCAGCTCTAAGCTGTTGTTGCTTTTTCTTCAGGCTGTTTGCTGTGGCTATAAGCCGACGCTTGAAGCGCTCCTGCTCGACGGGATCCTCAGGCACGATAAATTCTTCGTCGCCGAGGCTCACCTCATCTTCGAAGAGAGGCATGTAATTTTCATCCTCTGATTCTCCGTCTGCTGCCTGTTCCGGAGGGCTAGCTTGTTCATCCTCCCGCTCGAGGTCTGGCTGGAGGGGATTATTGTTGTCTTCGGCGCTATCCAGAGCGTTATTGTCTCTTGTGCCGGTATCGCTGCTTTTGCTATGGCGAGACTTAGAGTGGCACCGCTGACGGAGGTGCTTGGAGGCATTATCCTCCGTTGTCTTATCGCCATCCCCTTCTTTGGGGGTGTCCACCATGTATATATCATACGATGAGGTGGCAATCAAGTGCCCTGTGGGCGGTGGTTCTTGTTCGTCTTCTGCATCGTCGTCCATACCGTCGATGTCTTCGGAGCCGAAGTCGAGCATGTCGGTTAAATCGTCGACAGTGGCTACTAAGTTGGTGGTGGGTGGGGAGCGAATTTCTTCGTCGTCCGCATCCCATTCTAGCCGAACATAGTTCGGCCAAGGGTCTCCCGACAGAGAAAGAGACCTTAACGAGTTTAGCACGTCACCAAAGGGCGAGTGCTGGAAGATATCCGCGGAGGAAAACTCCATGATCGGTGCCCAATCAGATTCGATAGGCACGGACGCAAGCGGCTCGGAGCCCATTGCGGGGGACGAATCCAACGGTTCGGCAACATGGGTCTCGTAAGAGGTGAAGTCAGTATTCCGCTCTATCGCCACTGAGTATGCGGCCTCCGTGGCGGGGTCCATCCACCCGTCCTCGGATGGTGCAATTTGTTCCTAATCGAGGGCCGAAGTAGTTGCAGGTGTGATCTCCCGAACACTATCCGACGGCAGAGCTAAGTCATGCTCGTCGTGATTGCGCGGCGCACCTGACATGGGCTCGAATCCGTCAAAGATCAAATCTCCGTGGATGTCGGCAGTATAGTTCAAGTTTCCAAACCTGACCTGATGGCCAGGGGCGTAGCTCTTGATCTGCTCCAGATGGCCAAGCGAGTTGGCCCGCAGTACGAAGCCGCCTAATACGAAGATTTGTCCGGGGAGGAAAACCTCGCCTCGGATCGCATCGTTGCCGAGGATCGAAGGAGCCATCTAGCCTTACGGTGATGGCATAGTAGAACTCTCAATGAAAGCACCAATGTTGGTGTCAAAACCGGTGGATCTCAGGTAGGGGGTCCCGAACTATGCGTCTAAGGCGGATGGTAACAGGAGGCGGGGGACATGATGTTTACCCAGGTTCGGGCCCTCTCGATGGAGGTAATACCCTACTTCCTGCTTGATTGATCTTGATGATATGAGTATTACAAGAGTTGATCTACCACGAGATCGTAGAGGCTAAACCCTAGAAGCTAGCCTATGGTATGATTGTTGTTGTTCTACGGACTAAACCCTCCTGTTTATATAGACACCGGAGGGGGCTAGGGTTACACAGAGTCTGTTACAAGGTTGGAGATCTACACATCCATACTGCCAAGCTTGCCTTCCACGCGAAGGAGAGTCCCACCCGAACACGGGGCGAAGTCTTCAATCTTGTATCTTCATAGTCCAACAGTCCGGCTAAAGGATATAGTCCGGCTGTCCGAGGACCCCCTAATCCAGGACTCCCTCAACTTGGGCTTTGATGGAGTAGCCCCTTTCTCTGATTGCATCTCCCATAAGCTTCTGAGCTTTGGGTGCTGGTGCAGCAGCCTCTTCCTCTTCCTCTTCTCCTTCAGAATCTCTCTTCACTGAGGGCTTGCCAAGAACTCTGGCAGTAGTGGTTCTTGCCCTCTTCTTCTTCTTCTTGATCTCACCAGCTGCCTCTTCTTCAAATTCAATGGTGAACATCATAGTTTCACCTATTTCAACCTTCCTTGCCCTTGACATTTGCACTCTTCTTGCTGGAGCCTTTGTTTTCAGTCCTGGCTTACTTGCAACAGTTGTGCCATACTCCTTTTTCATCACCTTTTTCCTTGAAGTGGCCTCATCCTCAACAGCCACATAATCCTCATCCTCAGAATCTGAGGTTCTCTTCTTCCTGGATCTGGTTGCTGCCTTGGGCAAGTTGCTTGGAGTGCTCCTTCTGCCATCATCATAGCTGCTTGAGGGACTAGTGCCCTCACTCATCTAAACCTGCTCTTCAGACTTGTTCTGACTGTGACTTTGATCAGACATCTCTGCAAACTATCTGACAGCAGACCCTGTGAATAGGTTGTAGATGAGGTAGAGTAGATGAGCATCACAAAGTACAGAGGTTTTGCAAAACAATTGAGTCAAAAAGCTTAGTTTTAGTTCTCTACAGAAGTGATCTCGGAGCTACCGAATTGACAGACTCGGTGATACCGACGCAACAATTGGAACCTAACTGGTGAACTCGGTCGGGCCGAGTTACAGTTCGGTGGCACCGAGATTGCTAGGGTTTCACAGAATCTTGAACTCGGTCACACCGATTTGCAGGTTTTGGTCAGACCAAAAAGCGCATGTGCAATGGCCTAAGTTGAATCGGTGAGACCGGTTTCTACAGTTCGGTCGGTCCGAGATGAGTTCTGCGGAGAGCTAAACCAAAAATTTTCGAATCAATCTAGACCTAAGGAAGTTTTAGCTGGACAAGATGATTTCATACGTGGCAAGAATCATGGAAAAGCAATGTGCTACGAATCGGAGTTAAGGAATAGCACAAAGATCAAGTTCATACCCTAATTCGGCGGTGAACTTACTACGGCGGCAATGGCGGGGCAGATTGCCGTTGACGGCGGCGAAGACCAGCGGCGGGAGGTCGCTGGCGGCGAGAAGACGATCTGGAGACCCGAGGAGGCAGAGCAGGTCACGTGCGGGTGAAAGGTTTTGGAAAATTTTCCAAAATTTGACCCGTCAGTATATATAACCTGACCCTGTCGGTGTGACCGAGTGGAACAACTCGGTGGCACCGAGATGCAGAACTGTGAGCAGTTACTGCAACTCGGTGTGACCGAAAAGTACTAATCGGTTGCACCGAGATTGAAAACCTAGATCAACTTAGTGATCTCGGTATGACCAAAAAGGGTGAATCGGCCCGACCGAAATGCACAACGAGGTTTTGGAAGTTTAAGTCTATGACGAATCGGGGACTCCGAGTGCTCCTCACACAGAGTGGCTCGAATCTGACTTGATCAAACTTTGTGATGTAGCATGAATAGAGTTTGAGAAGAGGAAAGCATAGATAGCTAGAGGGAGTTCTTAGGCATTCTTGTCCATCCATTTGGCAAAAGAGAAAAAGCCAAACAATCAAAGCAACAAATGGATGTCCTTGAATGAGTAAAATATGCATCCAACATGCTCACACAATAAAATGACAAATGAAATATGTGACAAAGCATGCACAAACACTCTAGCATATATCAAGCAATTTGGCGATGACTAGGTCATCTATATATGAGTACATTGACTTAGGAGTCAAATGAGAACATTTGATCATAAGTCATACTCATCGTTTAAGCACAAGTGGGGTTACCACTTTTACATAAAGCATTATTGTGCTCACACCATTAGAGTTGCTTTAGCTCAATTGATTAGAGTAAAGCTCCCCCTAGATGTGATATCCCCCTAAAAGGGATGAACTAACCTTGGGTTTTGTCGATGGTGACTTCATGTAGGTGTTGAATATGTTGGTGCTCAATGTTGATGTAGATCATTCGGAGCAATCCTTTGGAGTGAGTTGCACTTTCAATACCTACGCGTGTTAGTCCCACAAGCAACAAGCAAGGATATCCACAGACATAGAGTGATGTTCACACAAGATGATGTCCATGAATGCATTAGGTTACCTTGTCCCTTGTCTTACCAACAAGAGGGTTTGTGACTCCTTGAACTAGTGCAGGATATGGAAGTTGTTTGCACTTGTCATTGCCAAAATGATGAGAGTGAAGTATGTTGGCGGAGTCACCCTCAAGAACTCTCTAGTTCTTCTTCTTCGGGATCCACACCATCTTGATGGGAATCCTTGGAGTTGTAGTCGTACTTGATGAAGTAGAACTTGATGTAGTCTTGAGAACCCACTTGACCAAGGCCTTAGGATCTTCTTCAAATGCATCAATCTCCTCTTGAAGCTTGTCCTTGCCTTTTTGCTTGTGGTCTTGTGGTGGAAGATCATCTTGAGCTTGTGTTCATTGGAAAGAAGTAGGATCATACTTCTCTTGTTGAGGAACAAACTTCGTCTTGGGGTATTGATCTTCTTCCCACTCAACTCCATTGGCATTGAACTTTCGTTCAAAACCAACACCTTGATTCTTCCGGTGTCTTCCTTGCTTGCGTACAATTTCCTCAAATTGCTTACTTCCAGCAAGACTCTTGTAAACACCTTTCTCTATAATTCCCTTCAATAAGCTATTTTCTTGCTCAAGTGTAACTTGGCTAAGAGAATCATTAGTGGAATCAAGAGAACTACTAGAAGCAACAACATTGGATTTAGCACGATTGTTGTTACTACTAGAGGAAGAATCTTTCTTGTTCTTATTGCTAGATTTAACTTGTGGCATGTAAGTGGACAAGAGCAAACGCTTGGCAATGTAAGTGGACAAGAGCAAACGCTTGGCAATGTAAGAAGAACATTTCTTGCGAAGATCATCATTGATTTCTTTTAAGAACTCATGCTCTTGCTCAAGGTTGAGCTTTTCAAAGCGTAGCTTCTCATGAGTCTTTAAAAGTTCTCGATGATCTTCCAAGGTAGTTTCATGAGCTAACTTATGAGTGTTTAGTTCTTTAGTTAGACGCTCAATCTTCTTCTTCTTATCATCATCATTCATTTTATCTTAATTAGCATGATCATTCGCAAGTTCATCAAAGTTTTCATAACTAGAGTTGTCAACAAGTAAATCATCATCTCCTAGCAAATCATCTTCATCACTATTGAAATCAACATACTCGGGGTGTGTTACCTTTGGACCTTTGGCCATGAAGCATCTCCCAATTCCTTCATTTGGTGAGTCAAATATGTCGTAGGAGTTGGTTGACACAAGTGCTAGACCAGCAACACCTTCATCTTGAGTATATTCGGAGTCGGAGTGATAACTTCTTTCGGAGTGATGGTCGGAGTCGGAGCCGGATACCCATTCACCAACATGAGCTTGATGTCTTATTTTTGTGTAGCTCCTAGATGACTTGTCCTTCCTCTCCGAATCCTTGCTTCTCCGAGAGGGTCTTCGTTCATAATGATCATCTCTACTCCTCCTCTCTCTTGGTGGTGATTCTTCTCTCCTATTTCTTCTCTTGGGAGAATCGTCTCTTCTTTTGTAGGGAGCCGTACACTCATTGGAATAGTGTCCGGGTCTTCCACAATTGTAGCAATTATGCTCACGACTAGAAGATCTTTTGTCATTGTAGGACCTTGACTTGGAACTTCTTTCCTTGCTTCTACTCTTGTAGAACTTGCTGAAGTTCTTCACCATTAGGCTCAATTCTTCATTGAAGGTTTGTTTCTCACTTGATGATGTGGGAGCTTCACATGAGGCTTTGTAAGCACCACTTGACTTTTTGTGGAGCTCTTCCTTGTCCTTGAGTGACAACTCATGAGCAACAATTCTTCCAGTGACTTCTGTTGGCTTGAGATCTTTGTAATTGGGCATCATTTGGATCAATGTGCACACGATATCATATTTTCCATCCAAGGCTCTTAGGATCTTCTTGATGATGAATCTATCAGTCATCTCTTCACTTCCTAAGCAGGCAATCTCATTTGTGATGAGAGCAAGCCTAGAGTACATTTCAGCGGCACCTTCAGCATTCTTCATTTTGAACTTGTCAAGTTGACTTTGAAGCACATCCAATTTGGATTCCTTGACGGAGTTGGTACCTTCGTGCATATCAATCAAGGTATACCAAATTTCCTTTGCATTCTCAAGACGACTATTTTTGTTGAATTCTTCGGGGCACAATCCGTTGAAGAGAATATCACAAGATTGAGCATTGTATTGCAACATCTTCAACTCTTCCGCGGTAGCTTCGCGGTTCGGTTCTCTCCCACCAAAGAATTCACCTTGCAAGCCAATACACACAATAGCCCAAACGGTGGGGTTATGTCCAAGAATATGCATTTTCATCTTATGCTTCCAACTCGCAAAATTAGTACCATCAAAGTAAGGACCTCTACGGTGGTAATTTTCCTCGCTAGACGCCATACTCTCCTAGGTTGTGAAACCAAGGCTATGACCACCAAAAGCTATGGAAATCAAAGCAAATGGAGACCAAAGCTCTGATACCACTTGTAGGATCAAAAGTATGTCTAGAGGGGGGTGATTAGACTACTTGACCTAGCCTTTTCCCAATTTTAATTCTTGGCAGATTTTAGCAACTTAGCACAAGTCAAGCAATCAACCTACACATGCAATTCTAAGAGTATAGCAGCAGAATGTAAAACAATTGCATATGAAGGTAAAGGGAGGAGTTTGAGGGAGCAAACGCAATGTTGACACAGAGATTTTTTATCCGTGGTTCCGATAGGTGGTGCTATCGTACATCCACGTTGATGGAGACTTCAACCCACGAAGGGTAACGGTTGCGCGAGTCCACGGAGGGCTCCACCGATGAAGGGTCCACGAAGAACCAACGTTGTCTATTCCACCATGGCCGTCGCCCACGAAGGACTTGCCTCACTCGGGTAGATCTTCACGAAGTAGGTGATCTCCTTTCCCTTACAAACTCCTTGGTTCAACTCCACAATCTTGACGGAGGCTCCCAAGTGACACCTAACCAATCTAGGAGACACCACTCTCCAAGAGGTAATAGATGGTGTGTTGATGATGAACTGCTTGCTCTTGTTCTTCAAATGATAGTCTCCCCAACACTCAACTCTCTCTCATAGGATAGGATTTGGTGGAAAGATGATTTAAGTGGAAAGCAACTTGGGGAAGGCTAGAGATCAAGATTTATGTGGTTGGAATGGAATATCTTGACCTCAACACAAGTGTAGGTGGTTCTCTCTCAAAAATTGTATGTTGGAAGTGTAGGCATGTTCTGATGGCTCTCTCGACAAATGAAGAGTGGGTGGAGGGGTATATATAGCCTCCACACAAAATCTAACCGTTACACACAATTTACCAAACTCGGTGGGACCGATTCAGAGAACTCGGTCGGACCGATTTGGTTCATAATGTGACCGTTAGGGTTTTCAGTGGGACCGACACATGTCAACTCGGTGGGACCGATGTCATCAGGGTTAGGGCATAACATAATCTCGGTGAGACCGATTACACAAACTCGGTGAGACCGATTTTGGTAACAGACTAACCAGAGAGTTGGTCAGGCAAACTCGGTGGGACCAATTCTCTCATCTCGGTTGGACCGAAATGTTACGAAAGGGAAACAGAGAGTTTGCATTGGAATCTCGGTGGGACCGATCGCTCATCTCGGTGGGACCGAAACATTACGAAGGGAAACAGAGAGATTACAATCCCATCTCGGTGAGACCGAGATCCCTATCGGTGAGACCGAAAAGACTAGGGTTTGTGGCAGTGGCTATGTCAAGTGCCGGACAGATCAAATTGGTGGGGCTGAGTTTGACTTTTGGTTTGGGACATATTTGAATATGAGAAAGTAGTTGAGGGTTTTGGAGCATATCACTAAGCATTTTGAGCAAGAACCTCATTAAGCAACACCTCACCCCCTCTTAATAGTATTGGCTTTTCCTATGGACTCAATGTGATCTTGGATCACTAAAAATAAAATGTAGAGTCTTGTGCTTTGAGCTTGAGCCAATACTTTTGTCCTTAGCATCTTGAGGGGTCCACTTTCTTAATTCATGCCATGCCAATCATTGAGATTTCCTGAAATTTTTATCTTGAAATAGCATTAGCTCAATGAGCTATATGTTGTTAGGAATTACCAAAACCACCCAGGGATACTTGCACTTTCAATCTCCCCTTTTTGGTAATTGATGACAACATATAGATCAAAGCTTCGACAAATGAACATAAGATTGAAAACATCGTTGCTTTGAGAAGTATGTGATAAGCAAGAGCTCCCCCTAAATTTGTGCATTATTTAAAATTTGCTTTTGAATGCAAATGCACAATCGATTAGGATCATGGGGTACTCTCACTACAAAAAAAAGACACATCCGTGACATTTTGGCTCGAACGAAATTTTTTTCTGTCATACTTATGACACTTCTATGACGATAATTGTGACAAAACCCGGTATCATCATAGATGTGGTGGGGTCCTACTTCTATGACAAAAAAATCATGACTGAAAATGGGCTTTTCGTCCTGGGCAGGCCGGAGATGCAGCTGCATGACATTCTTTGGGCTGTCCATGACAAAAAAACCGTGGTAGAAGCAAGGGCAAGGAAAATATCGGGGTGTTCCCGGTTACGGTGGGTGGTCGGGGCCGAGCGATGCGCGTTTCTCTCTCGTACACGCACGCGCGTGGGTGCGAGGCGTTGGGCTCTAACAGAACACGAGCGAGGCACTGGGCTCTAACTGAACCCGAGCGATTGCACTGCAGGCTATGCGTTACTGAACCCGAGCGATCGATCGATGGCTGTTAACTGAACCCGATCGAGCGATTCCTTCGCTATTGCTGCTAACTGAAGCCGATCGATGCTGCATTTGGATGAACAGTGAGCGTTGCTGGGAGGGTTTGGATGAACAGTTCCCGGTGGGGGTGGATGAACAGGACCCCGTGGTGTTCACTACTGAAATCAGCTAATTTGCCATCTGCCAGCTCTTTGCCGTCTGCTAGCTGACGGCAAAGAAGCTCTTTGCCATCAGCTACCCAAAAGCAGACGGCAAAGAAATGGCAGACGGCAAAGAAGCTCTTTGCCATCTGCGAGCTCTTTGCCATCAGCCAGCAGACGGCAAAGAATCTTTGCCGTCCGCTGGCAAACGGCAAAGAGAGAGTTGGCCCCCACCCCCGCCCGTTTGGAAAAAACTTAACGCCCCACCTCTTTGCCGTCTGCCAGCAGACGGCAAAGAGGCAAAAGGGCGGACGGCAAAGAGTGGCGGACGGCAAAGAGGAGACTACCTAACGGCCCGTACCCCCCCGCCCGTTACTCTCTGTTCTCTCCCTCTCTCTCCTCGCCGACGCGCCCCACCCCACCGCCCGCCGCGCGCCGCCGCCCCCACCACTCGTCGCCGCCCGGTCGCCCCACCACCCCGCCGCCCCACCGGCCCCCCGCCCCGTAACCACTGCCGCCCGGCGCCGTCGCCCCACCACCCGTCACCCCCGCCGCCCCGGCCCCCCCGCGCCCCACCGCCCCGGCCCCCCGCCGCCCCGCGGCCCCGCCGCCCCAGTGCCCCGTCGCCCCCCCGCCCCGGCCCCCCGCCGCCCCGCCCCCCCCCCCGCGCCCCACCGCCCCGGGCCAGGCGCCGCCGCCCCAGGCCGCCCCGCACCCCTCCTCCACCGGCCACCTCCTCCACTGCCCCGCCCCTTCCTCCACCGGCCACCTCCTCCACCGGCCCTGCCCCAGGTGAGCTCTACCTCCTCTTTTTTCCTTTTTTTTTCTGTTTTTTTAGTTTTAGGTTTATGTTTAGTTTAGTTTTAGTTTTAGGTTTAGTTTTTGTTTAGTTTTAGGTTTAGATTTAGTTTTTTCCTTTTTTTTCTGTTTTATTAGTTTTAGGTTTATGTTTAGTTTAGATTTAGTTTTAGTTTTAGTTTTAGTTTTAGATTTAGGTTTAGTTTTAGGTTTAGTTTAGTTTGAGGAAAGAAGAAGAAGAAGAGAAAAAGAGGAGAGGAGGAGAAGAAGAAGAGGAAAAAGGAAAGGAAGAAGAAGAAGAGGAGGGTGAGAAGAAAAAAGAAGAAGAGGAATAAGAAGAAGAAAAAAGACGAGAGGAGGAGAAGACGAAGAGGAAAAAGGAAAGGAGGAAGAAGAAGAAGAAGAAGAAGAAGAAGAAGAAGAAGAAGGGAAAAAAGGAAGAAAAGGAAGAAAAGGAAGAAGAAGAAAAGGAAAAAAGAGGAAAAAAACCCGACCCCGACCCGGCACCCCGACACGACACCCCGACCCCTAGACCCCGACCCCGACACCCCGACCCCGACCCCAACCCCGACACCCCGACCCCGAGCCTGACCCGACACCCCGACCCCGACCCCGACCCGGCACCCCGACCCCTGACCCGACACACCGACACCGACACCCTGACACCACACCCACCCTTACCCCGACACCGACACGGCACCCCGACCCCGACCCGGCACCCCGACCCGACACCCCGACCCCGAGACCCCGACCCCGAGACCCCGACCCCGAGCCTGACCCGACACCCCGACCCCGACACCGACACGGCAACCCGACCCCGACCCGACACCCCGACCCCGAGACCCCGACCCCGACCCCGAGACGGCACCCCGACACCGACACGACACCCCGACCCCCGACACCTCCCGAAAAGGTGTTCTTTGGCCTTCCAGAAGCCGACGGGGTCATATATTTGTGAATTATTAGTTAGGTCATATATTTTTCGATTTTGTTATGAAAAACATCATATATAATTGTGTTGATCGGGTAGTTTTAAATGTGCAGTTGTTTCATCGCTGCGAGGTTTGGTGTTCGACGACCTCGCCGTGCGTTTGACGAGCTCTGCCCCTTCGTTCGTGGGTGAGCACAAATGACATGTCCTCCTCCCCCATTAATTATTTGATCTATTCCGATGAAACTTGATAGCTAGCTATATATGTGTCTTGAATCATCAGTATGCGTAACCAATATGTGTCTCCCGTTCGAAAGCGTCATAGTTATAAATATGCATGCATTTGCATATTTATAACCTTGATTCTTTCGAATTGTCCAACGCTATCCTTGGACAGCCCGAGTATGTTTAGATTGGGTTCATTTTCCCATATGCTTTGCTCCGGATCCGACGCATAAATTTCGTCAGTGCCTCCCCTGTTGTTCTCCGGGTACACATCCTCTCTATTTATCGCAGAGACGTGTATCAGGAGAACAGCGGGGAGGTGCTGCCGAAATTTTGCGTAGGATCCGGAGCATAGCATGGGAAAATGAACCCAATCTAAACATACTCGGGTGGGATTAGGACCTATCATTACCTATTAGAGTGTAGGTTGCATGGACGTAATAAAATTGACAAAGTAGATCAACTGATGAATATATACATGGTGAATTATATATATATATATATTTGTTGTGTGTCTAGTAGCTCTGAAAGTCAAGATGAGTGATCGTGCGTGGATGTACACCGGTCACACTGGTCAGAACAAATGGAGCACTGAATGGTTCACAAAAACCAAGGGGTTTGTGCGAGCCGCATTTGCAAATGGCCAGAGGAAAACCTGGTGCCCCTGTTTACGGTGCGACAATTGGGAAAAGAGGACAGAGGCTGAAATTGGCAAACACCTGCAGAAGAGTGGTTTTACGCCCGATTATACGGTGTGGACATTTCATGGTGAGTCTGCCCAACGTGACCGAGCTGAGGTGGATCGTCGTCGCACTGACGGGCATGGTACCGGGATGGAAAACATGGTGCAAGACTTCGATGATGCTCGGGATTCGGACGAGGAGATGGAGGAATCTGCAAAGGCCTTCAATGAAATGTTGGAGTCTTCAAAACGTCCGCTCCATGAGCACACTGAGCTTTGTCAGTTGGATGCCATCTCACAAGTAATGGCTCTGAAGGCTCAGTTCAACTTGGGCAGAGAATGCTACGATGCAATGATGACAGTATTTGGACGCTTTCTACCCAAAGGCCATGTAATGCCTGCAAACCTGTACCAGTCGGACAAAATCCTCCGTGCACTGAAGATGCCCTATGATAAGATACATGCCTGTGAGAAAGGATGTGTCTTGTTTAGGCTTGACTATGCGGACTTGAACTATTGTCCCATTTGCAAGTCTTCCAGGTATGTTGTGGTAGACAACGGTATGGGTGAGAAGACACAGAGCAAAATCCCCGTTAGTGTTCTTCGGTATATGCCAATCATACCAAGACTTCAACGTCTTTTCATGGTCGAAGAGACGGCCAGACAGATGACATGGCACAAAACGGGCAAAAGAACCGAACTAGATGCAGATGGGAATCTGATGATTGTACACACATCGGATGGTGTTGCGTGGAAAAAGTTTGATGAATTACATGGTGACAAAGCGGCAGATCCGAGGCATCCTCGAGTCGGCATCAGCACGGATGGGTTCAGTGTGTTTGGTATGACGGCAGCACAATACAGTTGTTGGCCTGTATTTGTCTTTCCACTCAATCTCCCCCCCGGACAGATTATGCAAAGAAAGAACATTTTCGTGACATTGATAATTCCAGGGCCCAACTATCCGGGGAAAAATATGAATGTGTACATGCAACCGCTTAAGGACGAATTGCAAGAAGCCTGGGATAATGGGTTCAAGACATACGACGCCTATAGCAAACGGAAATTCATAATGCGTGTCTGGTACATGTACTCGACGCATGACTTGCCGGCGTATGCGCTATTCGTTGGCTGGTGTGTGCATGGAAGGTTCCCATGCCCCACATGCAAGGGAGCTCTTGAGTTTCATTGGCTTCAGGCCGGTCGCAAGTTTTCTTGCTTCGACATGCATAGACAGTTCCTGAATCCTCGCCATAAGTTCAGGAAAGACAAGAAGAACTTCATCAGAGGTAGAGTTGTCAAAAACTCTGCACCACCTGCATTGACAGGCCAACAGACCCTGGATCAGTTAAACGCTCTCGAGCCAGATCCAGAGCGTCCAGGGTACTTCAAGGGGTATAATTCTAAGCATGCCTGGACTCACAAAACATGCTTATGGGATCTGCCTTACTTCAAAGACCTCCTTTGCCCACACAACATCGACGTGATGCACACTGAGAAGAATATCGCCAAGGCACTTTTTGGTACATTGTTCGGCATAGATGGGAAGTCAAAGGATAATACTAAGGCTAGAGTCGATCTGGAGGCGCTATGTGATAGGCCGTTACAAAACATGAAAGAACCGAAAGGAAAGCAGAAATGGACAAAGCCAAAGGCATGGTTCAATCTTGGAAGGCCAGCTATGAGGGAAATTATCTTGTGGGTGAAAATGCAGTTGATGTTCCCCGATGGGTATGCAGCGAATCTACAGAGGGGAGCCAGTCTTGATAAATTGAAGATATTTGGTCTCAAGAGTCATGATTGGCACATATGGATTGAGCGGGTAATGCCGGTGATGTTACGTGGCTTCATCCCTGAGGATGAATGGCTAGTACTGGCAGAACTCAGCTATTTCTTCCGTGTTCTTTGTGCGAAAGAACTATCGCCTGGCGTGCTAGAAGAAATGGAAGAGTTGGCGCCGGAGTTGATCTGAAAGTTAGAGAAGATCTTTCCACCGGGCTTCTTTAATCCAATGCAACATTTGATTTTGCATCTCCCGACCAAGGCAAGATTGGGGGGGCCCGTGCAAAATCGTTGGTGCTACCCAACTGAGAGGATGCAGAAGACGCTTCGACAAAAATGTAAAAATAAACGTAGAATTGAAGCATCGATGGCTGAGGCATTCATCACTGAGGAGGCGGCAAACTTCGTGACAGCACACTACGAAGCCAAAAATCGTCATTTGCATAATCCGAAGCCTCGGTACAATGCCGACGACCCTAAAAAGGGTGGATCCAACCTCAGCCTATTCAAAGGGAATCTCGCACCAGCCAGTGTTTCAAATCCAGTATCTTTGGATAACGAACAATGGCGGACCATTTCGTTGTATATCTTCAACAACCTGATAGAAGTGCGGCCGTACATCGAGTAAGTTCTCGGTACATAGTTTCGCAACTTCTATTTCCTTTGAACTGCTCTTATTCCTGGATATTTCATACAGTCGATACGTCACCGTATTCTCTTATGGAGCGGTGATCCAAAAGGATTCTGTCGAAGAGTATGAGCTTCTCGCAAAGCAAGGAGGCGGCTATCCCGGTTTCATCTCTTGGTTCAAACAAACGGTAATTTCTATTAGACTTGTAGGCTAATTTGTAGGCGGCTATCCCGGTTTCATTTGCTAATTTGTGCGTAATGCAACAATCCTTTCATATTAAACTTGTAGGCTAATTCAGAGTCTATGGACGCCGAATTGAGACAAGTCGCTAATGGTTTTGACTATAAGGTCCGTTCATTTGACAAATACGACATCAATGGGTATCGCTTTCATACCTATGGCAAAGAGCTATCTATGGCCGACCGAAAGTCTACAAATTGTTGTGTATCTGCTATCGGCGAAGGAGGTACTGAGTATTATGGGAGAGTTGAAGCAATTGATGAACTTCTATTCTATGGTGAAAACCCACCGAATGTCATAGTCTTCAAATGTTATTGGTTTCAGACGAAGGAGACTAGAAGGACTCATGAACATATAGGGCTAGTTGAAATCAACCAAAGCACCCATTGAGATGTTCCTGATGTCTATATTACGGCTCAACAGGCGACCCAAGTATTCTATCTACCGTGGGCCTGCCAAACTAATCCAAATCTGAAAGGTTGGGATGTCGTTTATGAAGTGCCGCCACGTGCTAGACTATCTCCCCCAAAGGAAGAGGATTATGAACCTCACATTAACCCAGACACATATGAAGGAGAATTCTTCCAAGAGACACGTCTTTCCAAAAAGCGTTTCAAGAACCGCTATACTTCACCCCAAAACATTGAAGTAGACAGCGACAGTGAATCCGACATCACCCCAGAGGAGGAACAAGAAGAGCCGGAACAAGAAGAGGTTACTGCTGCGGATGACCTGTCATTGCTTGACCGATTACGTCAAGGTGGCCTTCCACATGTTGATGCCACTGAACCCTATGAGCCCGTCATTGATTATAGTGAGGATGATGATTATGCATTTATTGATGATACTGATCGAGATTATTAGTAGTGTCAAGTATTAAATTTTTTTATGTTGTACTTGATGATGATACACTTAAGTGATACACATATTATTATTCATGTCGGTCTTTTTTTTATGTTGTACTAATTTCGTTTACTGTTTGTCATGGCAGGTGTTGAAAGATGGTGGGCGCTGGTCGGGAGCGCGCCAAGGCCCCTTCTTCGTCGGCGCGTGGTCTAAGGTCTTCCATTCTAGACGCACCTCTCCGCCGAGCGTTGCTAGACAGTATGGCCACACCGCCGGGCCCTTCTTCGTCGACCGCGGTGCCCAGCAGGGGACGAGGTAAGAAGAGAGGAGGTGGGGCATGTGGCCGCGGGAGAGGAGGTAGGGTGACTGCTACGGCGCCTTCCTCGCCGCCACCCCTAGCTGTTTCACCCGAGCACATGACTGCTAGGGTGGACTCGTCCGAGGAGGAGGCTACACGGACTCCGGTCCACGAGCCTCCGGTCCACGGGTCTTGGGCCCACGAGCCTCGGGTCGACTGGCCTTCGGCCCACGAGAGTTCGGCCCATGAGACCCCGGAGGAGCACACGTCCGGATGGGGTACCTGGCCGAATCAGCCCGAGGAGCCGAGTGGCCATGCTGATGATGGCGGGGAGCCGACTGATCTTGAGGAGGAGGGTGGCACCGTCTACCAGCGTGGTGCTACACGGCTCCCGTCCGTGCCGGCGACCCGCGAGCAGAGGTGGTGATTTTCCCTGATGGGGAGAGGTACGTAAGTGCATTTAATATTTTTGTACCTTCTGCATTCACGTTTCTTCAAATAACTAATGCGTTGGCCTTGTCATGCTGCAGGGGTTGGGACCACCATCATAGTGTCCGCCGGCCCAACTCCGTCCTTGGAGTTCTTTGCTGGCAAAACTTCGCGGGGTTTGTCACGTTGCCTGGTGAGGGTCGGCTTCCAGAGCTTGGATTGAGCTGGGAGCACTACGTGGCTGCCCCGGCCCCGCCGGATGAGATTATCGACGGTGTCGTGCGCGACACGAGGGCAGACATGGTCATCAGAAAGTTCTGGGTAATTTCTCCTTTACACATTTAAAAATCTTCAACTAGCTAGTTATTAATTGTACTAATCAATATTGTCTCATTTGATTGCAGACATTCTACAGGTGTGAGGAGGGATACGAGGAGGACGCGGCACATGTTATCGAGAACGTCTGCAAGCGCCTACTCCAGAACTTACGGCACGAGGCTCGGGTGTAGGCTGTTCGAGACTACTACGCCTTGCGTGGTATCAAGAAGACCAAGCCGGCGTGCCGCGATAAGTTCCTGAGTAAGGAGCAGTACATGAAGGTAATTCTTAAGGCCTTCTACTTAAGTTCCTTCATTTAGTAATTCTTAGCCGTAGCGCTCAAGTTTCTATTTGCTAACTTAGGCGCCTCCGAGATGGTGTGCGGATCGGATGGATTGTTGGGAGGTGTTGGTCGATGAGTGGTGCTCAAAAGAATGGCTAGCCCTCCACAACGAGGCCAAGGACAAACGTGCCCAAATGGAAGGTGTGCCACACCATCAAGGCAGCTCCAACTTATATCAGTTCGGGCGCAACTGGGTATGTGGTTTGCTTCATGATTCATGCAATTCATTCATCATGCTAGCTTGAGCCCTTTAATTACTAATTTACATTGTTTCTCTCTTTCAGGCACGCCACAATAAGGTGGATAAGGTGCCAGAGGTGTACGACCTGTATGCCATGGCCCACACTGCCTCTTTCAAGAAAGTCAAGGCTTTCTCTCAGTCTGACCTCGATGATGCAAACAACTTCACCAACATCTCCTCCCACAACAAGCTCGTGAGATATAGAGATGAGGGGAAGGCGAGGAAAGGGGAGGACTTTAACCCGAGCCAGGGTCCCATTGATCCAGAGCTGGTGATGATATCTGGTGGCGGGAGGTCCCATGGCTCCATAGCCATTGGAGATGGACTTATCCGTTGTCCTAGCACTCTCCCGGAGATCAAGGCGCGCCAGTCGAGCTCCGCTCCTGAGATAAGGCCTCGTGAACGGCCAGTGCAACTCGCCATCAAGGTTAGTGATACGTACTCAGTTATCTTTCTCCATTACATTGTGTGCGCTTCCATCAATGATTACAAATGGTCATGTGAGTGGTGTTGCAGGATGCTATACAGAGTGAGAGAGATAGAACGGAGAAACTTTTGGCAGAGGCGGCGGAGAGGCAGCGGGAGTTGGAGGAGAGGACGACAAAGATGATGGAGGAGGAGAGGGCACGGAATGACATGTAGGCAAGGGCCATGTACGTGCTCCTTGTGGTAAGTTTCTTCTGCAGATTAGCCAAAACATTCATGTAGTGTTTGTCTCATTACTAACTAGTATGACTGAGTCGTCAAAACCAAATGTGCAGTCTGTGTGCGAGAAGACAGGTCAGACCGCTCCGCCGATGCCAGTGATTGCTCCTGGGACCACGGTGAGTTTTATTTGAATGGACATTACTTGCTAGTCTTAACATTTGAGTGTCATCATGCTAACAAGACATTGGAAATGATCTTTGGTGCAGCGTAACTCCAGACAAGCATCGCACGATCCTTCTCCAGCTACCGACACGAGCCAGCCCGCTCCTACACCTCTTGGATCTTGCTAAGTTTATCTAGTGTTTTGCTTAACACATGCATAAAGACCTAGACTTAGCTTTATTTCCTCCAATGCTTACCATAATGACCTAGACTTAGCTTCTTCTCCTCCAAAATGACTTAATAAGCTTACTGACCTCCAAAACCATCCATTTTACCTAAGTTAGCTCTAAAACGATCTGTACTTAGCTTACTTATGTCAAAAATTGCATAATTAGCTTAGTTAGCTCATATACGATCCATTTTACCTAAGTTAGCTCTAAAATGACCCATTTTACCTAGGTTAGCTTATAAATGATCCAGTTCATCCAAGTTAGCTCAAAAATGACCCATTTTACCTAGATTAGCTCCTAAATGATCCATTTTACCTACGTTAGCTTTAAAATGACCCATTTCACCTAGGTTAACTCCAAAATGACCCATCTTGCCTAGGTTATCTCATAAACGATCCATTTCAACTAATTTAGCTCATAAACGATCCATTTCACCAAGTTAGCTAAAAAAGATCCATTTCACCTAAATTAGCTCTTAAATGATCCATTTCACCTAAGTTAGCTCAAAAAGATCCATTTCAACTAAATTAGCTCATAAATGATCCATTTCACCTAAGTTAGCTCAAAAACGATCCATTTCACCTAAGTTAGCTAAAAAACGATCCATTTCACCTTAGTTACCTCAAAAACGATCCATTTGACCTTAGTTAGCTCATAAACGACCCATTTCAACTAAGTTAGCTCATAAATGATCCATTTCACCTTAGCTAGCTCATAAACGACCCATTTCAACTTAGTTAGCTCATATATGATCCATTTCACGTAAGTTAGCTCATAAATGACATACTCTTCTTGTTCTAATCTTCTTCTTGTTCTACTCTTCTTGTTCTAGTCTTCTTATTCTAGTCACCAATTTCTAACTTTCTTATTTTTCATTTTGCAGATTTCATTCACTTGACGAAAGCTTGCATAGATGGAGTGCTCCTTATCCCTTTCTCTGTTTCTTTTGTATCGTTGAACTATGCATGTATCGTTGGATGAAACTATTGTAATATATATGGTTGGATGCCTCTATGTTGAACTTGCTATGTATGATGGAACTATGCATGGAACTTGGTAGTTGGATGGAACTATGCATGTATGATGAAGTTATGTGTTGGATATCTTATATGTTTGCTCTGTAATTGCCTTGTGAAATATATCTATATATGTCATATATATTTGCTGTGAAAATTGTTGGATTTAATAAAAAACAGAAAAAAGAGCCAATATGCAGGCTCTTTGCCGTCTGCCACCGACGACAACGGGCTCTGTGCCGTTTGCCGCGGACGGCAAAGAAGACACGTGGCATCCAGCTGTGCTTCCTGGGAGCTGACCCATTTGGTCAGTTTGCCTACAGTGGCAGACGGCAAAGAGTAAACGAGTTTGCCGTCAGCGGCGGACGGCAAAGGCCTGCCATGTAGTGACGTGTAGATGACATCATACGGCGGACGGCAAAGACACTAGAAAGTTTGCCGTCCGCTGGCAGACGGCAAAGGCACTAGAAAGTTTGCCGTCCGCGGCGGACGGCAAAGGCCTGCCGTTAGCCACTTAATGGACTAATAGCACAATTATTGCCGTCCGCGGCAGACGGCAAAGGGCCTTTGCCGTCAGCCGCCAGGAAGCAGACGGCAAAGTAGCTGTTTACCGTAGCCTACTTCGCCGGAGCCTTTTGCCGTCCGCGGCTGACGGCAAAGGCCTTTGCCGTCCGCCGTTCATGCCTTTGCCGTCCGCCGTGGTAGACGGCAAAATAGCTGATTCCTGTAGTGGTTGCATCTAGATGAACAGGACCCCGATCGATCGAGCCGGTTGGGGCTGGATGAACATGACCCCGTGGAGGGCTGGATGAACATGACCACCCCGTGGAGGGCAGGATGAACAGTAGATGGTGGAGGGCTAAATGAATAGTAGCCCGTGGAGGGGTGGTTGAATAGGAGCCCGTGGAGAGGGCTGGTTGAATAGTATCCGGTGGAGTAGCGCGCGATGGAGGCTGGATGAACAGGAGCCCGTGGATGAACAGTCGCAGGTGGAGGCTGGAGGAGGTCGACGGTGGATGAACAATAGCCCGTGGAGGCTGGAGGGGGTCGACGGTGGAGATGAACAGTATCCCGTGGAGTCCCGTTTTGCGGTACGCCACACCACTCCCGATGAACAGGACCCCCGTTTTGACCGTAGCGCTCCAACACAAGTCCGTTTCCTCCGTTTTGCGGTACGCCACATCCCTCCCGATCAACAGGACCCCTGTTTCGACCGTAGGAGGTCCATTTCCTCCGTTTTGCGGTACGCCAGACCCCTCCTGATTAACAGGATCCCGTTTCGGCCGTGGCCGGTCGAACACAAGGCCGTTTCCTTTGTTCTGCGGTACGCCAGGCCTCATTTCCATCGGCTGTTCCATCCAAGCCCTCCCGATGAACATGACGACGCATTCCGTTCCGACCCAGCCAGTTGGCTCCCCATGAACACGACGACGACGCAGTTTCTCCGTTCCGACCCAGCCATGTACACTAGCCATGGCCGTACGTATGCGCGAGTAGGCATTCGAGACCCTGCCCGTATGTATGTACGTGGTCGTATTTTCTTTCTTGCACACTGGCCACTGTACGTACGTGTACATGCTACGTGCGCGCCTCTACTACGACACGTGCGCGCCTCTACATCGACCAGCATCTACGTACACATTCGCGACCAGAATGACAATGCTACGTACGCTTCGACCATGTGGGTCCCGACTGTCAGGCACTTCCTTGCCTGCGAAGATGTAGCTGGTGGGTCCCAGCAGTCAGGGGGGCGAATCGTTTTTTTTTGCTCGGACGCACTTTCTTGCATGCGAAGATGTAGCTGGTAGGTCCCAGCAGTCAAGGGGAAATGTTTTTTTCGCGAAATACAGTTGCCCGTCCGGTGGGTCCCTGCTGTCAGGTGGAGGAATAATTATTTTGCATGTAATAAGGAGGCACTTCCTTGCGGCCGCTGTGGACCTAGCTGTCAGCCTCTCCACGTACAGTACTCTTCCGATGGAAGTGGTTCCTTGACCACGTTGACCGCGCCGCGCCGAGAGCACCAGGGCGGTGGACGACGGCGAGGCCTTGGAAGGGGACGACGCGGATCCGGGGAAGATGCGGCAGTGGAAGCCCGCGCGGAGAGGAGTACGAGGGTTCACTGGTTCGGTTGCGGTGTGAGGCTGCCGTCGCCGCATGGCCTGGCCAGCGGTCGGAATAGTAGGGGCGGTGAGGCCTCTACGGCAACACATCCGGCCACGGGAGGCAGGAGCATGCGGCACGACCGGCGCTGCTTTGGGTGGCTGGAGCAAGAAGACCATAGGTTGAAGAAGCACTACGGTCGTTGGATGGACATCGTACGGTCACTAGAGCTAGAATCGTTCATATTGACTAAGTTGACAAAGCACTCCATCCCCGTCAACTTAGTAGGCCCACAAGTCAGCCTCCCACCAAGGTGGGTCCCAACTAGTAGGGGGAATTCATTTTTTGTGCGTAATAAGGAGGCACCTCCGGTGGGTCCGAGCTGACAGCGGGGG
The DNA here is from genome assembly GCF_002575655.3 of Aegilops tauschii subsp. strangulata. NCBI lineage: Eukaryota > Viridiplantae > Streptophyta > Magnoliopsida > Poales > Poaceae > Aegilops > Aegilops tauschii. The sequence continues at coordinate 55,015,081 of NC_053039.3, forward strand.
GAACGTTTTTTTCACGAAATACGTTGGCCCGTCCGGTGGGTCCCAGCAGTCAGGGGGGAAACATTTTTTTCACCAAATACGGTGGCCCGTCTGGTGGGTCCCTGCTGTCAGGTGGAGGAATAATTATTTTCCGCGTAATAAGGAGGCACTTCCTTGCGGCTGCCGTGGACCCAGCAGTCAGCCTCTCCACGTACAGTACTCTTCTGATGGAAGCCGTTCCTTGACCACGTTGACCACGCCGCGCCGAGAGCACCAGGGCGGTGGACGACGGCGAGGCCTAGGAAGGGGACGAAGCGGAGCCGGGGACGACGCGGTAGTGGATGCCCATGTGGAGAGGAGTATGAGGGTTCACTGGTTCGGCTGCGGTGTGAGGCTGCCATCGCCGCAGAATAACAGGGGGTGTGGGTGAGTGGAGGGATGCCCTGGCCAGCGGTGGGAGTAGTAGGGGCGGTCAGGCCTGCGCGGCAGCACAGCCAGCCACGGGAGGCAGGAGCAGGTGGCACGACCGGTGCTGCTTTGGGCGGCTGTAGCAAGAAGACCAGAGGTTGAAGAAGCACGACGGCCGTTGGATGGACATCGTACGGTCACTGCAGCTAGAATCGTTTATATTGACTAAGTTAACAAAGCCCTTGGTACGTGACAACTTAGTAGGTCCATAGGTCAGCTTCCGAAATGGTGAGCCCTAGATCTCAGGGGGAGGAATCATTTTTTGGGCGGATGAAGCTAGAATATCCGAGATTGAAGAAGAAGCACGGCATCCGTTGGATGGACATCCAACGGCCACTGCTGATAGAACCGTGTGTTGACTATAAGTTGACAAAGCCTTGCATACGCGTCAAGTCTCTTTTTTTTAGGGGACGCGTCAACTTAGTAAGGCCACAAGTGTGTGGCAGAGAACTTATAGCCCATTTGAGAATTGTAAGAATGTGCAGCCAATTTTTGAATTCTAATGGAATTTACTATAGCCCATTTACAGTTTGTTAAAAGTACAGCCCATTTCAACCAACCATTCAAAACAGAATTCAATAAAATTTCCCACATTTTGATGGGATACGAAATATTTTTATCCTGAAATTTCTAGTCAGATTAAATATAATTTCAATATAAATTTATATTACTTAAAAATCCAACAAAACATTGCGCTCGCAACAATTAATGAAATTAAAATTTTCAATATCCAAAAATAATATTTTATAAAGTAATTATGTGTTTGGTGCATATTTTATAGTTACTGCCCAATTTTTATAATTACATCCCATTTATTATTTCTTAAAGCCCATTTTCTTGTTAAGCCTAATGCATCCCTCCTAGGAAAGATTTGCAGCCCAGCGGGGCAGAGAATAACAACTTGACCTTGCCTGGGTATTCCTAAAAAAAGTATAGCTTGGCTAGCCATTTTCAGCTTGAAAAAATTTAATATCTGGGCTGGATATCTCGCCTGGGCTAGACGGGCCACAGCCCGCCCAGTTAATAGCTGCAGCGATGTTTTCGTTGTTGTTCAGAGGAGAAAAATTAATATCTGGGCTAAACATCTCTTAAGAAAAACTCTGCAGTGCTCACACCTCAAAAACACAAATACTGCTCGAGCTGCTTGGTCCCAGCTGTGGGCCGCTTCTTGTGCAATTCTCTCATTTATTGACTACATAGGTTGACAATGGTGTGGGACCGTGATGTCAGGAAACCAGGAGGAAGCAAAAAAAATTATAGTTTTATATACTAATAAGGAGGCACTTGCGTGAGTGCGGCTATGGCCCTGGTGGGTCCCCACCGTCATCCTCTCCAAGTAAGTCATCTCCTCATCCTCATGTCCGTTGACCATGTTGACACCGCGAGACGGCGGCGCCACGACGAGCGAAACAACTCGAAGGACGACGGAGAAGGCCTCGCGGGCCCTACGGATGGTCTGATACAGCGCCTGCTGCTCATTCGGGAAGCCAGGATCATAGGGCCACATGTCCGCGACGGCATTGTCGCTCGTTGAGGAGACAGAGGTTGCAGCACAGGTCCTCCTGCACTGGTAGCTCTTCCGCCATTAGGGCGTCGAAGTGCAGCCGCACCTGCTCTATGGTGAACACGGCATGAACCGGCTTGGACAGTGCCGCCGGCTCCTGGTCGGAAGCTACGTCCATCGTCTGATTGTCGTTGCTCAGCTCGGCGAGGTAGCTGGCGAGCCAGCATGTCCGGCTGCTGGACAGACCCGCTGCCAAGCACGAGTCTGACTGCCCTGGCCCACCCAGACCGCCTCCCTCGCCCGCGCGCGCTTTCCGCCCGAAACGGTCAGCGCTGCCCGCCTCGCTTCCCGGTGCATGCGATTGCCCCGCCTTCAAACGACACAAGTGCCGTCAGTTCGTCGTTCTGCCGCCCACATTAATGATACGCGGTTGCCGAGGCGGCTACTCCGGCGAGGTAGTTGGCGAGCCAGCTATGTTGGAGAAGGACGCTGCTTCTACTTAACTGCTGGTGCAGTTGGCAGACTGACACGTGGGCCCAACAGGCATCTGGGCCACATGTCAGTTACGCAACTGCACCTGCAGTTAAGTCACTGAAGCTTCTGTTCGGCTCAGCCGGACACAGGTGGGTAGCTTCGGTTAATTAATTATACCTCCAGCGCACCCCTTTTTAGTTGAAGAATGTATGAAATGTACTGAAATCCGGCATGTTTATACGAAATCCGACCGTGTATGAATGAATTTATTTCGATTAGTTCGAATTCTTGTATCACTGGCATTGGATGAACATGCAAAACAATACGTACTAGCATTATTCCCAGGGTGATCACCTCATTTGCAGCAGTTTCACATGTACTCCCTCCGGTCCTTTCTAGTCTGCATACAAGTTTTGTCTACAGTCAAAGTATCTCTACTTTGACCAATCTTATAGAAAAAGTATGCACTTTCACAATGTGCGAAGTAAAAAGGAACAGAAGGAGTACAAAGAGTTTGAGCAGCATTTTAGCATTCCTGTACATTGCAATCAAACACACAGGCCTGGCAATTCATAGAGAACATTCAAAACTATCGATGATTATGCATCTCAGCGATTCACATGTCAGAGCCAATATTTACTTCACAACTAAAGAATAAAGAAAAAATGGATCGATGCTGCTGACAGCAAATGGCGCCCCATTCGAAAATATCAAACACATGTCTTCTTGCTAAAATCAATGAGCAAAATTTGACAAGGTTTTCCCATTCCAAAATATCAAATGCCTACGATTGTGGAATGGGCAGGGTTTGCCATCAGTTCGGACATTGACATGGCACCTTGAACTTATCGGCACCTCCTTTCTTGTGGTGGAAATGAATGATTCGATGTATTCATGAACATTTTGTGTTGTTCCCATTGAAAGCAAGCTGAGCACCCCTGTTTGCACAAATACAAAAAAGTGATTAGTATAAAGCAAACTGTACTATGAATTGACAGTTTAAACAGGCACCAACATGGTCCATGTAGAGCACACTTTAAAAAAAATGGAACTCACCGGAAAGAATCCTAGAACAACATTGTACTCGCGCATCACAACAAGAAAATGGAGATTTCAGTCCTTCTGAGCTGAAGTTAGTTTGGTCTTGTGGGGCGTAATGTAACCATCCTTCAACTGCTCCTTCTGATGAGAAGATAGACATGGCTTCTTCATCTTGGCATAATCGGAACTAGTCACTTCACCTACTCCATATTCTTCTTCAGAGGAGGATGATCCTGTTGTTCAAAGACAAGAGGATAACTAAATGCTAGCTTCCCTGTTAGGTCGAAAAAAAGGAAAGGAAATATTTAAAACAACACAGATGAAGCACTTCTCAAGGACAATACCACTTTTTGATGACAGTATCTAAACAGTAGCACAACACAAATAGAGATGACAAAGCTCAATCATATGGATGAAATCAGTGGGCGAGTACCAACCTTTGTCAGGAGGCTTATTGTGAAGAGCATACAGATGAAGCACTTCTCCGGAACCATCTGTTGCTATCTACTGTGGTGGCCATGCTTACTATATACTCCTCGATTAGATTAATGTTTCCAACATCTTCTTGTGTAGTTCCACTAAAATATATGGTATCTTCAAAGAAGATCCCTGTTTGCACAAGTAGAGATAATTACGTATTACATTAAGAGTGGCATCAAATCTGTGGCAAAACAATTGCTCATTCCAGCAATAGCAATAAATTAAGATGCAAAACTATATCATTACTTGTGTCATCAAAGTTCCAGTGCTTCATTACAGCACCAGGAGTTGATTTTTATTTTTCTTCCGCTTGTTCTTCCCCTTCATCACTTGGTTCAATAACAGACAAGCTTCGCCTTCAATGTAAGATTTGGCATGTCAACTAGGTTGCACAAGTATAGCACTAAACAATGACATTAATTTTCTGATGAAAGTGGCAAAATACAGGCCAACAGTTGTGAAATATCCTTATCTTACCTCAATGGGATATTGCGGTGCACATACAGATTGAAAGTCTTGTCTCCATTTCCGCAGTTCACTAAAATCAAGCAACATTACCGTACAAGTAGCACAACATATGAAAGCACACTGCAGAATCATGTGAAAGAAGGCTAGTACTGACCACTCATGACGCGGAATTCAAACAACTCACATGAAGAAGATCTGAACCAAATTTGCCAACACACATAGGAAGTAAGATCTCCTCTTGTACAATTCCACTAAGATCAAGCAATCAAGCAACATTGTCCGTGTGACATTTTGGTTGAACTGCACAAAACACTCTTAAAACAAAAGTGTTTTGTGCAGTGCAACAAAAGGTCACAATGGCAACGAGGTGAAGTAGATAACCCTGCTTACACAGAGGTGCAAAGGAAACAACTAGTGGTCAATAATGGTGGATGACACAGAAGCCAACAAAAAGAAGCATCTACCTTATCTAAATGGGAAAGAAAGCAAGACAGTAGCATTTCTCAAATGGTGGCATTGATTAATATTAACAGAGAGATTATATTAACAATAAAATTCGTTAAACATGTGATTTGCTTTTAACTGTGGCATTGCATCAATTTTCCAGCGGCATTATGAGAGGGTGCTTGTTTACAGGGACATTTTGGTGGAGGGACTAAAAAACTCCGTGTCAGTCCCATCTAAACCAAACAGGAGGGACTTTTAGGGACTAAAAGTGGGCATTTGGGACTAAAGAAAGAAGACCCCGAGGGAGAGTCTTTTTGGGACTTTTTCCAACAGTTGACCCTGCCACGCAACGCACCTTGTCTCTATTAGTTCATTACTAGGGGTAACAAGGTCTTTTAGCATGTCATTTAATAACCTCTAGTCCATGTTTAGTCCCTGGAACCAAGCAGGTAGGGACTAGGCAGTTTTCAACCAAACAGGGCCTTAGATTAACAACAACTAAAGAGTTGCAGGGGACAGTGGACGCACCAGCACCATGTGCATCTACCGATGTACTGGGGTGATGCACAGTCTGTTGCAACAAAGAACAAACAACCAAGGAGCATATTTGTGTTGGTCCCAGTTTTGTTATCTTTAGACACCTTTCCCTATGTGAGCACAGCAAATCTAGTCCTGCTCAAACTCTACAGCCTTGTCCCCCAAAACAAAAGATCAGTTCGTTACAGATGTGCGTACTGCATTTGTCATTGTTTTCCCTTTTCGACAAACGTAGGTGCTGGATAGCCAGTATGTACTAGTACTTTCCCCACTTCCTTTCCTCTGTGAACCACGTCCTAGATTTATGCTATACAACTTTCCCCACTACTTTCCCCCATTCCTGTCCTCTTTGAACCACGTCTTAGATTCATGCGATACAACTTTCCCCACTACTTTCCCCCTTCCTTTCCTTTTTGAACTACGTCCTAGATTCATGCTATACAACTTTTCCCACTACTTTCCTCCATTCCTTTCCTCTTTGAACCACGTCCTAGATTCATGGTATACAACTTTCCCCACTACTTTCCTGTTTGATCCAACACCTAGATTCGAGTGCAGAAGCGGAAAAAGCCCACATGCAGCTAGAGCAATGCATGTGGAATAAGTAAATTATACCTTAAGGTTCTTGGGGTGTGGTTCGGTGGGCGACCGGAGGCCGTTCGACCCACACTATGTACAGCGGCGAAGAAGAAGGGGTCGGCGGCCCTCCCGCCCCGCCGCTGGGTGAAAGTGAACATCTGCGCCGGTAGTGGATTCCCTCCCTCGCCGACGGCGACAGCGTTAAGCTTCCTTCCCTTCCAGGCGGACGGATCCTGCCGGCTCTTTGACCAGCAGTGAGGGGAGAGAGAGAGGCCAACGAAGTCTTGTTTAGATCTGGAGAGGGTGAGAGAGTGTGAAGAGAGCAACTACAAGCAGACCAGCAGTGAGGGGAGAGAGAGAGGCCAACGAAGTCTTGTTTAGATCTGGAGAGGGTGAGAGAGTGTGAAGAGAGCAACTACAAGCGCTGAGGCTCCAACGTGTATATATATACTAGAGAGAGTGTGAAGAGTGCAAACCCTAGAAAACAAGCGCCGAGGCTGCAGCTTATACGTGATGAGGTGATTTTTTTTCAAACCGAGGCAAAAGATTTGCCTCATATATTAATTAAGAGAGAATAGAGTTTTTACATGAGCCCAACAAATACAAAGTGGTGTTACTCTCCCGGTATTATAGTACCTAGCTTCTTAGCCCCGGCGGTGACCCAGGTGAGGGCTTCACTCTTGATGTTGCTTAGCAGAATTGGGGGTGGCATGCTCTTGTTGCGGAAAATGCATGCGTTCCTCTCATTCCAAATGGTCCATCCGATGAGCATGGTGAGGGATGCCATGGCTTTCCTGTTGGGAGTGCACAAACTCGATTGGCTCACCCACCAATCCTTAATGGAGTCCTGAAGGTGCCATGTCGAAGTGTCAAGGTTGTCAAGGTTTAGCCACCCGTTGACCAAATTCCGAAGGCGAAGGGTGAAATGACACTTGACGAAGAGGTGTAGTCCAGACTCCGGCTCCCGTTTGCAGAGGGGGCAAAGATGACAATTCGGCCAACCCCGGCGTGCTAGGCGATCAGCGGTCCAAATCCGGTCCTGGATGGCAAGACGCGCAAAAAACATCACCTTAGGCGATGCCCAGGCTTTCCACACTGTCACTACGAGATCGTATAGCTCCGTATCCATCCATTTTGATCAGTCAAAGAATCCTCCTGGCACGAATTATGCTCAAGTGTAGTTATCGAACCCCACACCTCAAGTTTGATGAGCGAACAGGCTAACCAGCTACACAACCCTCCCATTATGTTCAACGAGAGGAAAATAACCTTTTATACATTCCTGCATTCATGTGACAAACATGCCGTGTTTTTTTTGTGTGTGTGGGAGTCATTGGGATTTAAATCAAAATTGTGTCATGTGGCTTTGGTGGTAAGACTATCCATAGTGGTGCAGAAATAATGAAGCCTGAGTCACCTTACCTCTCTCCACGTAGTACGTTGGGTCCCACCAGTCAGAGGGTGAAACAAACAAATTAATAAGAAAAATTAAAAGCGCCAGTGGTGTATCTTACCTCACACATCTCGCTACTGCTCGGGAACACTGTCCAATTGATGCCTCTGTTCGCTCACGTACTATTTTAAGTGAATCCTTATTATAACATGCACACAATTTTGGGCACTTGTATTCGACCTAAGTCAGTGTGCCACTGTATCTCGTACGACTCCCTCCGTCTAGGTGTAATAAGTCATGTTAGAAGGTGCAGCGGGACCAAGGTGCAAGCAGATTGGAGGAGAAGGAGAAACATGACCGGTCATTCCTCCAATCAAAGCCCTGATTTCTGTCTCTAAACGCAACAATTAATCCAAACAACTAAGAGATGTCATTTTAGCTACCATGCAGGGCCACGTATTAACTCGCATGCAAGCCGACTTTGATTTCTTGACTGATCAACGCGTAGTTGTGCTCCATGCATTGGGTTTCCGGGGGAGATAACAAGGCAGAGTAAGGAGCGTTTGGTTACATTGCTTAGGCTGGTCATAGTGGTGAGTAACTTGGACTAGTACAACATGTATATGTTACTAGTCTATGTTACTACTACGCGAAGTTTGACGTCGGAAGCGAGCCGATCTGGCTCTCCTGAGCTAGCAAGGTTTTTCTAGTCCACCCAAGCTAGCTGGCCCACAAAAGCTAACATATTTTAACAGTTCCAAACGCCTAACCTTGCCCGGATGTGCTATGAGCTGTTCTTGCTAAGGATCCAAACGCTCCCCAAGTAATAACGCTCGCTAGAAACGAGGCCGGGAGGGGATTGAGATGCGAAGTTAATGGACGACGCCTAAACATTTTGGGAATATCTGATTTCCGTCGGATGACTTAACACCTAGACGGAGGGAGTACTACTCCTCAGTCCAGGTTTGATGGAATATTCGTCACCTCTTCTCTTCTTGTACGTACTCCATTTGTCTCACTTCTTGTGGTTGTGCACTCGCACGATTTTCCTATTCTATGAACCTATGTGTGCGTGTGCGTGTGCATGTGTGTGTGTGTGTGTTTAACAGCATGTGTGTGTTAGAGAGAGCGACAGATCGACCTACTCCTATAGAGAGATGGTGTGTAGAGTACGATTCTAGCCGCGAGAGTCGGTGCATCCTCTCGTTTCAGGGCGTCCGGTAGGGACAGGCGGACAGCTGCCACGCCCGCTCCTGACCAGCCTGGCCCACCCAAAGCCCCTCCATTTCCCGCGCGTGCTTCCCGCCTGAAACGGTCAGCGCCGCTACAAAGAATCAGTGCCGCATTCATGCCCGGGCAGAGTGGACGCGACCTCTCACTGGTGCCTGCGTTGAAGGGAGAAGCGGATTCAAGAGTGATGGTTGCTTCGTCCGTCCAACTTACTATTGGGTCTATGTGATTTGACGGCTGATTGGTCATTATTACTGAGGTGGTAGGACCACTGGATGTCCCACGCTTTCGGCAAAAGGAGGTACTACTATATTACAATTTTCTCCATTCTTACGGCGGAGGAGTGCAAGAGCGGTGAAAACATGCAGGCTCAGTGATTACATGGCCCACCTCACACTATCACCATATTTTCTGGACACCGTGCGACACCTAACTCTTTACATAGTACTCCCTCCGTTCCTAAATATATGTCTTTGTAGAGATTCCACTAGGTGGACTACATATGGAACAAAATGAATGAATCTACACTTAAAATGCATCTATATACATCCGTATGTGGTTCATGGTGAAATCTCTACAATACTTATATTTAGGAATGGAGAAAGTACTTGTATAGTACGTACTGTAATTTATCAGCGAGATAGTACAATGCTATGAAGCTTCCAGCTTCTGTTACATGTATCTTGCGTCCAAGGTTGCCCGTTGCAACATTTCATCAAATACAAAGGAGACTAACATGCATGCTATTGCATCTCAATGATTGACAGATCATAGCAAATATGTACTCCCTCCGTTCCAAAATAAGTGTCTCAACTTTATGCTACATACTGAGCAAAATGAGTGAATCTACACTCTAAAATACGTCTATATACATCAGTGTTTGGAGTATGTACTAGTAGTTCATATTGAAATCTACTAAAGGACATATATATTCCAAACAATATGATAATCTCTCTAACCAAGGTAGTAGGGACGAGGAGTAAACAGAGGGAGTAGTAAAATTTTCTCCTCGTCCTGCGAGCCACCGCGCGCGTGGGCGAGGGAGCGGGCGTAAGGCGTACAATACTACTACTACTCATGCAGTCCCTAGCCATTGAAACAGAGACAGCTAAAGAAAAAAATGATCCATGCAGTCCCCAGCCCTTGAACCATAAACCCTAACCAGGCTTTAATTTGCTGGCAACGTCGGCGCTTCCTAAGAAATGAAGTTTGCAACCCTTTGACCATCGGATCATTTTGTGCAGTTTCACCAAAATCAAGATGAGCATCCCTGTGGCAAAGAAATTGAAGAAGCATGATTAGAATAAGATTACTGGGACTAGTTGATGAGACATAAACTCATCAACAATACAGTACGTAAAAGCCAGTAGAGGTATGTGCGGGGCAAAGAAGTAGAGAAATATCCACATGGAGTGATGTAGGCAGCTGGAGCAGTGGTGCAAGCCGGCTGTAAAGGGAGTTGTACCTGAGGGATGTCGGGACGTAGCTCAACCTAGAGGAGGGCGGCGGGAGGAGGCAACTACCCACATCGCGGCAGTGAGCAATGGACGAAGGCAACCTCATCGGCTTTGTGAGAGAGAATGGCGGGGACCCCTGATCGGGACGTGCCGACAGTGGGTTTTCGCCGTCGGCGACGGCGACCGCATCTACACTAAGCATCCACCCCTTCCCCCGGCGGACGTGATCCGCTGGGATGTTAGAGATGTGGCCACAGTGGTTTTGTGCGAGAGAGTGTGAAAACTGAAGAGAGCAACCCCAACAAGAAACCGTGTAGGCTCGTCCTGCCTATGTATATAGTGGAGCGGTTTCCTTTTCTCTCCATATGAACCTATTTATATTGCGTACGTGCCATTGAAGAAAAAAACTTTATTTATAAATGACACGACACCTACTACTCGTTCTCCTATAAACCTTGCGCTTGGCATCTCCAAACTATTAACCTTGCGATTGGCTCTTCGCCTCTTCGGGAAGTCGAGCAATAATGGTACTGAAGTATATATATCGTTCTGGCTATATGAGACCGAATGAATTGCTACACGTCCACCACGTGGCGAGGGTCGAGGGGCAAGGGAGAGTGTGTACTATTACGTCTGTTTCAATATGGACTACATAAAGAGCAAAATGAGTGAATCTACACTCTAAAATACGTCTATATACATCAGTGTTTGGAGTATGTACTAGTAGTTCATATTGAAATCTACTAAAGGACATATATTCCAAACAATATGATAATCTCTCTAACCAAGGTAGGGACAAGGAGTAAATGGAGGGAGTACTAGTAAGGCTCTGTTCGGAACAAAAGGACTTAAAACATAGGAATTTGTGAAAATGTAGGAATGAAAAAGGAAGATGAGCGCAAACCATAGGATCTAGAAAACAAAGGGAAGCCTGAAAAAATGTGTTCGGGTGACCGCGCGAAAAACACAGGAAGCTAGCCTACTGCATCTGACATGAAGGATAGCCTGATGCATAGTTTATTCAGCAATGAACACTAGCTGCCTTTGTCTCCAAACGCTAGTACAAGCAGTAGTAAATTTTTAATCTGGATGTGCAGCGCAAGTCCCAGGCTCCTCACGTTGTTAATAGGGCTTGCCTCGGTCTTCCGCCCAAAACATGAACTTCGGGTAGATTTTTACTTTCCTCTGGAATCAGCGCTAGAGGACAAAAATTCCTTTGGTTCACTATTCATGTTTCCTCTATTCAGAACGCAACCTAGCAAAATTTTCCATAGGAATTTGTTCCTTTGAAGTCTCCTATGAAAATCCTTTGTATCGAACGGGCCCTAAAATTTTACCCTCCTCCTGCGAGCCACCGCGCACGTGGGCGAGGGAGCGGCCGTAAGGCATAGTAAGCAAGCTTCACCTCATCCTGCGAGCCACCGCGCCCGTGGGCGTGGGGATACGGCGTACTAAGCAAGCTTCTCCTCGTTCTGCGAGTTGACGGGACACATCAAAAGAGCAACACCGTGTACCCGCGTGGGTGTGGTTGGGAAAGAGACGGGAGTACGTGCGCCGTGCGTGCACCTCTTCTCTTCGCGCACGTCCCCCACCTACGTGGGTGTGTGTGAGAGATACAAACCTAGACAAATGGCTTGTGCGGTTCGTGAGTGTTTTTTGTATGGGGGGGAGGTTGATTTCGTGAATGTATTTGTGGGAATATGTGTCGATGACATCTGAAACAAATTTTTGATGCAATGTGTGTGAAATGGAGGCCTATCCCTATCATAGATAGAGGGTCGGGCGATCCACGAGAAGAGGAGGGTTCATAGATATCGATAGAGTCGAAGAGAGGATCAAGTGGGTGGGTGCGAGATCGATGAAGAGAGCCATCGAAATTGTGTGTGTGTGCAAGTCAAAGATATAGGGCGACTGACCTAGCTACCGGAATGTCAGAGGGCACAGGTCAAGTTTATGTGTGGCAGGGAGACATGACTAGAGCGCTCGATGTATCGGTGTGTGTGTGGGAGGGGGTGGGGGGAGGGATAGGCAGAGGCCTAACTATAGAGGTAGAACGACTCGTATATGTGTTGAGAAGGAGAGACCCAGCTATGTCTTGAGGGAGATCGGTCGACATCCATCCATAACTGAAGGACGGGAAATAGGATGGGACAGAGAGAGAGAGAGGGAGGGAGAGGGGTAGAGTGCTGGATGGGTGATGGAGTTGCTTCTCAAAGATGGTGGGAGAGGCCTACTAGATAAACTGAGGGTGGAACTGCAATATTATCAATAAGAGTGGGGATGTGTTTCTGTGTGTGACTGTGCGTGATAGACCTGTCGGGACACATCCATGGTTGACGAAGGGGAACCATGTGTTTGGTAAGCAAACCTAACTAGATCGATAGATCAATTATTGTTTGTCGGAGAAAGGGAGAGACATAACTAATGAGGTAGATCGATCGACGCGTGGGGAAAAACGAGTTATAAGGACCTAGCTAGTTATATGTATAGCGGGAGATCGGTCGGTGTACGTCCATTTGTTAGAGGCAAGTACGGCCCGGCGAGACGGATAGACAGAGAGAATGGAGCTAGGAGGTCGTGCGAGAAGCCCAGCTACTAGCTAGATAGAGGGAGGAGTGTGCGGTTGTGAGATCGATGAAAAGAGGGGCGAGAGTTTACACGTGTGTGGGACCGTATGAGAGACACGAGGCAAGGACACATAAAGGAGGATATTGAAGGTGCGTGTGTATGTTGTAGGCAGGCATCACTGGAGACGTTTATCATTCGGTGTGTCTCGGAAAGGAGTTGTGGAGACTGTGGGAGAACGACCTAAAGAAAAAAATGAATGTGCACGATGGATAGAATGCTGAGGGAGGGGAAGGGCGAGGAGGGTGTGTGCATGCACGAGAGAAAGTTAGTGGTAGCTACAAAGGTTAGAGGATTGTGTGGGTGTAAGAGACTAACAAAGAGCATAATATGGTATGAAAGTGGATTCATATATTTAAATAGGAGATCATAGTATTTTAAACATATGCATGCATGAATATAGCGGTGATACATGTGTTGTGGTTTTGCACATGTTATACCATAATGTGATAATGCATTGCGTTTGCAACTCACATCTAAATGTCGAACAATCTAAACCATACTATACATCGAACAATCTCACATTTTATTTGAATTTGTAATAATGTGTGGCGTTTGCAGCTTACAACTAAATATCGAACAATCTAAACAATACTATATATTGAACATTCTCACATTTTATTTGAATTTGTGGTAATGTGTGGTGTTTGCAACTCACATCTAAATACATGTAGGCGTAGGGGGCGGGGCACCATACATAATGTGATAAACACATTATACATATGAGACATGGTTTAGTTTGTGAAGATCTAGCTAGAGCTTGAAATGTACTATGATTTGAAATCAACATAAAGTGGATTCAAGAAATCGAGTTCGAGTTCATATAGTACACATAGTTCATATGTAACTCGAGACTAATCATGTGGTGTGCTGTGAAGATAATACACAAACGATGGTTTAACTTGACAATAATGACGATTATAGATCTTACTAAAACAAAGAAACTAATTCAAATGCTTTGACTTCACAACAATCATTATTGTAGATCTTATTCAAATAGAGAAACGAATTCAAATTTAGTTCATATTGAAGCGGTAGTATATACGTTTGGAATGCACTAAAACGTTCATTTGAGTACTAGGTTACATGCATTATACACGTAGCGAAATATTTTAATTGAACATAACATGAATTCAAAGTTTTGAATGACATTTGTAGTGCGAATTGATTTGGTACAGTACACGTTATGCTTGTCCAGAAATTTCAACCCGCGCCTTGTTAGCCCGAAATATTAAGATATATTTTGTCTCGTTGTGCTCCGACAACTCCCTCCATCTCAACCCGCGCCTTGCTATTCCAAAATTACAACGCGCGCGAAAACTCCCACCTCCTGTGAAATCCCGACACGCGAAATGCCCGTGACACCCCTGAACCAAAAGAACCGCCTCAAATCGGTGGGGGTACTTTCGTAACTTACCCCACATTTCAGACAAGCGCGTCCCTAAGCCATGGTTCCCCACTCACATCCCATCCGCCCACCCATTCGTACACCAAGGCCAGCAAAACCCGCGAAGCCCCACACCCTCCTCCGTCTGCCACCAAGCCGGAGCCTCTTCCCCGACGACGTCGTACACAGCAACACCTCGACGTCCCTCATCCACCATACCGGATGAGGATCTGTCGTCGATCTGGTCGTCCCGCCGGTTCAGCCACCCCATCTCCACCTCCAAGGAGCTGCCCCGACGTTCCCCTCGTCTTTCGCGCCACCTCCATTCCCACACCGTCGTCTTCACCTGCACCACCGGAAGAGCATCATCATCACCGTTTCCTCGGATGAAGCTGCGGCCTAATCGGCGCCACCAAAGAGGTTGTACACTAATCGCCGCATTTTCTTCTTGATTCGATCTCACGGTGGTGCCGGCGCTCGGCCCCGAGCCGACACGGCGTGGCTCCATCCACGGCAGCGTCGCCGGCCACTTCCTCCACGGCGTCGCTCCCTCGGCGGCGACGTCCACATCAGTAGGAGCTGCTGCTGCTTTAGCTTTCGCTAGCACTGCTGATGTGCTCTTGCTCTCGGTCCCCTGCCTGGTCTACTCGCGCTCTTGCTCTTTCTCGCGCTGCTACTCTCGCTCTTGCTCTTGCTCGCGCTGCTGCTCTCGCTCTTGCTCTTGCTTGCGATGCTGCTCCGATTTAGCTACACTTCAGTCGACTAAGTCGACTTTTGGGTCAGTCGATTTTCAGGGGGTGGGGGGCTCGCCGGGTTAAGGAAGAACCAGCCGCAGCGAGGAGGGGGGCTCGCCGGAGAGGTACCCCACTATCTATCTTAGGGTTTAGGGTGGGGGCGGTGGTCACCGACGGTGGTGGGGCGGTGGCGTGGGGATCGCCGGAGAAAAAGCTCGGCACAGGGGGGGCCTACAGGGATGGCCGGGGCAGCGGTGGACCGGCGGTGGGGAGTGTTTTCGGGGCGGGCGAGGCGGCGCACCGCCGGCCGCGGGCGGGCGGGGCGGCTGTTTGGCCGGTGGTGGCTGGCGGCTCAGGGGGGTGGAGGTTGAAGATGAACTGCAGGCCCTTGATTTCGTATCCAACGGCTGCAAAATCGACTGACCAGAGATGAAAAAGTCAGTCGACTAACTTGTAGCCTCACCTCTAGTGCGTTCAGTTTCGACAGTAAAATTCAGTTTCCACAGCAAAATTCAGTTTCGACAGTTAAGTTCAGTTTCAACAGTTAAATTCAGTTTCGACAGTTAAGTTCAGAGATGAGCGGCTGATATATACATCTAGCACTTCGTGGTTATCTATTTTACATCATCTATTGGAGATGCTATTAGAATTCCACTCAGGTTAACGTTGTCTCTCTTATCATGCTTCAGCCTCGGCGTCGTACAACTCACCGGAGCTGCTCCAACGACGAAACCCTCCATCACAGCGGAGCAGTACCTCGGGCTCCATCTCCACACGCCTAAGATCTGCTTCCCCTCCTTTGACAGCCAAGTCAGCCGGAGCATCCTCACCGGCCAACCCAATCACGCTGAGATCGACATGGCTTCACCAAAGAGGTTGTACACTTCTTGTGGTTTGACTTAATCTCAACATGCTTCTTTGCATCCTATGATCTTCCAATTCTTGTGAACCAAACACCCAGATTGGCAGAAATCCTGTGTTTTTAAATTCTCTGTTTTGCATGTGCATTCCTATCCTATTCCTGTCTATTTCCTATCCCTGTATTGTTAGAATCCTCAAATTCAAACAAGCCCTTACACAATTACTTCTGTTACAGATATGTGTCAAAGAAAACCTTGTGTGGTTTGTCCTGCTCCTGCGGTGCTGTGTTCCACCCTAGCTCAGCTGCTCCAACGATGGAAGGGTTCACCATAGCAAGGATCCGCTCTCCAGACTGTCTTTCGCCGCCTCAGATCTTCTTCCCTGCCGCCGGCAGCCACGACAACTGCATTACCATCATCAACTGAGCAGATGACCTTGAGGACTACACGGGTCCACAAGAGAGGTCGCACTCTTCCGTGTCTGCTTACGTTATGCATCGCTTAATATGATGACATGCTACTTTATCGTCGTGTTCACCTATTAGACTCCGACTCAGGTCCAAACTTATGCTGAAACTTGAGTTTTTAAATGGTTGTGGGGTACATATTGGGGCAGCAATCAGTACTATCTTTCTACTATCTGGTTAATCTCGGGTGTCTACTATGAGTTTCATGTTGGGTGCAAACAAACATTAAAGGTGCCATTATCTGTATTTTTTAACTAAAGCTATTATCTGCCTGCTATCATTGGTTTTGGGTCTATCCATAGTTTGCTACCTTCACTCTGGATTTGTGCATGCACTCCTTACATAATCTCACTATGTTTTATTCCTATGCATGTCAGTTATTGTACACAATGGAACTGAACATGGAGAGCAAAAGAGACGAGCCTTGCGTGGCAATAAAATTTCATGCAGACGTCGCTCCATAGTGGGTGCAAAGGCAGTCCCCCCTCCACCCATTTCGGATCGTAATCAAGAGGAAGATAACTGTTCTGAGGGCGATTCAGAAGCAAAAGACCACTCCTATTTACCCCATGAGGTCTTCACTCTAATTTGGCATGCTGATGTTGGTAATATCATGCATATGGTGCCTTGCATTGCTTATTGTATACATCAAAGATGTCATCTGCTTAGTTTAGACATGCTTTGTGTCAATGCCATCTGTTTAGTTTCTTTATTGTATATGTGAATCATGCAATGCCATCTTGTTAAGCCAGGCATCATATATGTGAATTTTGCAATGCCACCCTGGTTAGCCAGTCATCTTATATGTGAATTATATCATGACATCATTTTTTATTACGTGTTAAATTTGTCAACAATTTTAGTACATTCAATTACTCTTCCTGTGCATCAGCCATTCGGCACGGTCATGGAAAAATCTGGAGTGGAAACAAGGTCTTCAGAGGAGACAATGCTATCTGACGAAGCGCATGTCTTGCTGGTTACAGATAGCTCCTCAGAGGAGGATTCAGAGACATATGACCAGTCCTATTCCCCCCCCCCCCCGAGGTGCATGCTCTAACTTGGCAGGGTTATGTTGCTCATATCGTGCGTATGGTATCTTGCATTGCTACGTCATTTGCTTAGTTTAGACATGATTTGTGTGAATGCCACCTGTTTAGTGTCTAATTACCATATATGTGAATTATGCAATGCCATCTTTTTGCAAGACATTATATATGTGAATTATGCAATGCTATCTTGTTGCAAGGCATTATATATGTGAATTATGCAATGCCATGCTGTTTAGCCAAGCGTCATATATGTGAAGTATATCATGCCGTCCTTTTTTTGTATTTCTCATTGCTTTTGTCGACAGTGTTTGTATATCCAACTGCTCTTCCTGTGCATCAGGAATTTGAATTGGTGATGGAGAAATCTGGAGTGAAAACAAGGTCTTCGGAGTAGACAATGCTACCTGGTGAAGCAGATATGTTGTTGGCTACCGATAGCTCTTCAGAGGAGGATTCAGAGGCAGATGACCAGTCCTATTATCCCCCTGAGGCGTATGCTCAAACTTGGCAGGGTTATATTACTCATATCATGCATATGTTGTATTGTAATGCTTAGTTTTTACATCATATACACGATATTGAATGCCATCTCCTTAGTTGACACATCATATATGCGATTGCCCTCTGCTCACTTCCTTAATATATAAATCATATATTTGAATTATATCATGCCATGATGTTTACATAGACAGCATGTATCTGAATTATGGCATGCCAACCCATTTTCTAAAGACATAATATAGTTATATCATCTCATCCTGTTCACATAGTCATCATATTTTGAATTATGTCATTCTATCCGTGAATTATATCATGCCATCATGTTTCCATCGACGGCATGTTTGTGATTTATGGCATGCCAACCACTTTAATAGACACATCGTATAGTTATATCATGTCATCCCGTTTACATAGTCATCATATTTTGAAGTATGTCATTCTATCCTATTTAGTTAGCCATCAAACATGTGAAATTGTGTCATGCTATCCTGTTTAATCAACCATCATATATTTGAAATTATGTCCTGCTATTCTGTTTGGTTAGACAACATAAATGTGAATTATTTCATGCCCTGTTTTCTTCCCTACTATCCATTGCACCTGTCTATCTTACAATGTCTGTACATTCAATTACTTTTCTTGTTTATCAGTCATTTCAATTGTAGGGGGTGTGGCAGTATCTGTGGGAGTAAAAACACGGTCTTCAGAAAAGATCGTGCTACCTGTCGATGGAGATAGAACCACGGTTGTACTTGCCCAAGAACCAGCCCCACCACACATAACCCAGACTCACGCAGATTGTACCCCTACTCAGTTGGACAGAGAACCAGATACACCCCTTCTAACCCCAAGCCCAGCAGATAGTAACCTAGTTCCCATTGACACAACACCGTCTCCACCACAGAGCACCCAAACACGAGCAATTAGTAAGGCAACTGCAGTGCCCAAAGCACGAGGACCACCACTCCGAACCCCAAGTCAACGCTTAAAGCAGAAGAAGAATTGTTCTCAGGTCAGGTTCCGTAGCTATGGTTCATACTACTTTGCTCTTGCATCACTGTATTTACTCATACCAACTAATTTCAAATTTGAAGGATGCAATTGAAACTCCAATGGCGCAACAGGTATGTTTTAAACCTGTTTCTTTAACGTGTTTGCTGTTCTAACTTGCTCTATGTTGATTTCAGTTTCAATTGAATAAACAGTTATGTTCTCATGCCATGCACATTACAAGTGTTGTTATTGTTGTGTAGTTTCCCACACTTATATTTTTTCTATGCTGCTTTGTCTTAAATAGATATGATTCGAACTGTATCTATCTTGATTTGGCAACATAAACTAGAATGATATAGACCATACAGTGACCATACTACATAGATATATGTTTGTTTCATGCTGTTATCCTGTCCACCTTACTACTTAACTGGTTTACCAAAATGAGTTTCATATACTACATTGTAAACCTGTGATGTGTTTGTTTGTTTCTCTTCTAGAACGCGGATAAAATATTGGAGAAGAGTACCCCATTATGCAATGGTAAAGGAAGTAATGCAGATCAGGTTCAAGATAGTGAGACATCCTTGTTGTTCTCCAAGAAAGCTGATAAAAACTATATTGAAGACACTGAGACAACCCCAAAGTCCTGTCTTGATGTAGTGTTCGAGTTACTGGCTACTACTGCTGGCACCAGCTCTTCGAACTCGCTGCCTGAATCAGTTCGGCTTCTTGAGTCTCAACTTCAAGTTGAAAGACATTGATCAGATGTTATGCGCCAAACAAGAGAAAGTTAATAAGCTTCCTAAGCATCTTGCCAGCATTATGGGTACCCAGGATATTGTTTCTTGAGATCTTCTGAAGTGGTTTTAGTTCTGGACTTGTTTTGCTGCGGCGTTTATATGTTGCTTTGTTCCCTATATTTGCACTTGTGGCGAACTTTGATGCCCAGTGGATGTAATATGCGTAATAGACGTGATAGCCTAGCGTAAGTGGCTTGCTTATTTATTTCCGTTGCCTTGTTTATTTGTTTTCTTGTAGTTAGTGTAGTTCTTTTTCTGCGGTTTGATAGTGGCTGCAATAACCTATTTTTTAAAACTAGGCCACATTAACAATGGGCTACATATTTACTATAGTTAACATGGGCCTCCTACGGGCCGTAGAAACAGTGGGCCTTCTAAGGGCCGTAGAAACAATGGGCCTTCTACGGGGCGTAGACACAGTGGGCCTTCTACGGGGCGTAGACACAGTGGGCCTTCTATGGGCCGTATCATCAATGGGCCTTCTACGGGCCGTATGATCGGTTGGCCAAACATGGGCCAATAACAGACCACATTATGGCCGTAAATGGGCTAGAGTTGAAATCGTCCGTTCATGGGCCGACCATAACAGGCCGTCGTTAATAGGCCGTATTTGATGACGCTATGAAAACGGCCCAACGTATTAACGGGCCACAAACGGGCCGACTGTAACCACGGGCTGTATTTGGCCCACAAGCAGAAAATGACAGTAACGAGCCGAAAGTAAACGAATGCTGGAAATGAGCCCAAGAATAAATGGACCCTGAGAAGGCCGAAAGATAACATGGGCTGGAAACTGCCCAACGGAATAATGGGCCGTTAATGGGTATAAAGTGATACCCTGTTCATTACGGGTCAGTTTTACCACGGGCCGTTAATGGGCCGAGGGTTACTAAGGGCCTCATATGGGCCAAAAGACATCATGGGCCATACATGGGTTGGAAGTTAAAACGGGCTGGAATTATATTGGACGGCCCAGATGACGCTACTGGGCCTAATTCGGTAGGCCGTAAACGGGCCCTGGGTTAGCAGGCTGTAAATGGGCTATATGCGAATAGGCCGTTAACAGGCTTGTCGTGTGCCGGCCCGCCACCTTTTGACCAAGTCAAACGGGTCGGCCTTTTCACAGGAATGGGCCTCTGTTGGGACGTGCCACGTGTCGACATATCATAGGCGCTTTGGGTCCAATGAGTGGATGACATCTGTCCCAACGGTGAGCCGACACGTGTTTCCTCCAGCCAGTGATGGTTTTACACGTGGAAAATCCCCATTGGTCGGGGCTGTTAACGGGTTATCGGATCCAAAACCCGACCTGATAGCTTAACGGCGTTCCGTTACAGTGGATGCCACGTGTCGGTCACCCTTGACGAAAGCACTTCTGTGACGCGCGATTTTTTGTCATGGGAGTGGACACTTCCGTGATGATAATTTTGGTAATGTCATGTAACACTTCTACGACAGCACAGGTATGACTATCTTGATTCTGTCATAAATTTGTCATGGATGTACATGCATGACAGAAAACGTGACCTACTGTGACAAACATGTATCATCACAGAAGTGTGTTTTTTTTGTAGTGTCTTCCAGGTCACATACATCTTGGTCGAGCGCTCAAAATGATAGAAACTCAAAGCATGCACTCATCACCAAGCAAGTGAATGATCATATAAGGATATAAGAGATAATATCGGCCAACAAGCATTAAGGGTAGCATATGATCAAACACATGATCAAACAAGGAGAAAAAGTATCTCACACAAGCACACAATCGAGAAGTTCAACCAAAATAGCAAGAGAGATAAAAAGCAACACTCTCTCTCGAAGCCTATGATCTATACATTTTTCTCCCCCTTTGGCAACAAGTTACCAAAAAGTTAAAAAAATGCATAGTGCTAAACCGTCTCTCAAGCTTGGCCTTCATGAGGTGGTGTAGAGATGACTCCAAGGACGAACGCTTCTGTTGATCTAGCTGGAGCTGGTGGCGTGGCTGCTGGAGGTGGCACTGGAGCTGTAGCTGCTGGTGCTGATGCTGTGGCTCTAGTATATGTGACTGGCACTACAGCAGACCTATGGCTTCGGGGCACTCTAGCAAAACCATCTGTAGTTGACTTTCCCTTCTTCTCCTCCACTTCCTCCTGAAGTTGCTCAACTGCTGACTGAATCTCAGTTACTTTGACGTCAAGATCATAGAATTTCTGCTCAATGATCCTCTCCAAGCTCTCCTGGTTTTGAGTCAGGGTGGCCAAGCCCTTCTCAATCCTCAAAGTGGATTGGATCAGATATCCAAGTTGATCTTTCTTGGTCTTCAAGAACACTTGAGATGCCTCTTTAACAGTTGGCATCCTTGCAGCTTTCTCTGCCCTTGCCTTCTCTTTCTTCTCATGTGCTTGCACAGATGTGGGCTCTTCCTCATTCATCACAACAGTGTTATCTTCAAAATCAGGATGCAGAGGAAGGTGCTCCTTGTCCAACAAGTATGTACATGTGCCCATCTTGGAGTTTATGAGCTCCTGAATGTGTGGAGCATATCCACAGCTTCTCTTCTGGTCAGCAGCTGTCCTTTTGATTGTCTCTACAATCAGACGCATGACCTTGAACTTCTGAGGCACATCAAACAAGTGTAGCTAATTGATAGCATGTCCTCTGATCATCTTGTGACCTCCTGACTTGGGTAGCAATGTGTGCCTAAGGATCCATTTGATGGTAGGCAGACCAGACAACAGGTAATGTACTGATCCAAGCTTGTGAGTCTCCAAAGCTTTATCTGGGATCTCCTTGTACATGTTGGCCATAGTGTTGTGATATTTCTTCTTGGTGGCATACACATCCAAGTCATCTTCATGTTCTTCAGGGGCATTTATCAGCTTGGCCCATTCTTCAACTATGGACTGGTACCTAGTACCCTCAGACATCCATATTATCCTCCCAACTGGATAGAAATGGGCAGTGGAGTAAAACTGCATGATCAGCTCATCATTCCATTTTGTGAGCGGAAAGAGAGGGAGAGAAGAAAGAGAAGAGGAAGGAAGAGAGAGAGATTACATGTGGTCCCGAGATGTAAGTTAACAGTCAAAGAACCAGTAAAACAAACGGTTTGTTTAGGAACAAACCTGACCTATCATAAACCGGATCAATTTTAAACCACATGGTCAG
The DNA here is from genome assembly GCF_002575655.3 of Aegilops tauschii subsp. strangulata. Lineage (NCBI taxonomy): Eukaryota > Viridiplantae > Streptophyta > Magnoliopsida > Poales > Poaceae > Aegilops > Aegilops tauschii. The sequence continues at coordinate 55,037,710 of NC_053039.3, forward strand.
TTGGGTTTGTTGAAATCAAAAACCAACTTTGTGGTATGTTTTTGCAAATTTTGAATAAGTGGTAGTTTTCTGGAACCCTAGCCCTAATTGTGGTCGATTTATGCTATTTACTTCGGTACAAGGAACACTAGAAATAATAAAAATAACATACAGGTCCATAGACCACCTATCATTTTTTTTCTGTTGCAGTTAGATGACCCTAGAATATTTTTACCAAGTTATGACTTTGCATCAGATGATGATGTAGACCATTTCAGTGACGGGTCTCTGCCAAATGGTGTAGGGAAAAGAAAGTTAACAAACAAGGAAAGATTGGCTCTTTTACTACAAGGAGATAAATCTGATGAGGAAAAAACTGATGACCAGGACATGGAGATAACATTCAACGTGGAGTTTGCGGACCTCAGCAAACATATCCTTGAGAGAAAGAGCACCGAGACGAAGATTGTCTGGGAGATGCATCAAGAAAAAATGAAGGAGAAGTGTAAAGCTAGGAAGAGGTCGTCAAAGGATGATGATGAGTATAGTGAGGAAGATAGTGCTCATGGAAATGATGATTTCTTTGAGGATGAAAAGGATGATGAAGAAGTTAAGCCAATCAAGCAATAGAAGGTGAAGAAGACCAAAGGGAAAGGAAAGGACAAGAAGCTTGCAGAGGAACATTTTGAGCTAGAAGCAACTAAAGAAGAGTTGGAGCTCTTGGTTGCTGCTGACCAGGATACAACCATTGGTGTAAAAGGGTTACAACATAAAGTGCAAGAGTAAGAAGGGCAAAAAAGGGCAAGGATTGTGTCGAGGACAAACTTCATGTGATCGATATTAGCACAGACGACCCGAGGTTCAAACCATGTTGGCGAATCATCTATTTGCATTGGATCCTACTGATCCCCAGAATAAGAGGTGCCACCAGATTCCATAATCATCATATCCCTATCCTGCTTGTGTATAATCTGCATGATCTCCATAGTGTTAATTTATGCTTACCGTGAATGCTTTTGCGCAGGAGTGCCACCTTCATGCGAAAACAAGCCAGGAAGAAGGGTGCACATGCAGATGCAGGCACATTGGACAGTGAACCGCCTGTGGAGGAATTACCTCCGGGGAATCCAGATGATGCATCTTCTAAGAAGACGAATCGAAAACACGATGGGGAGAAACTACAGATGCTATCTGCTGTCAATTCTCTCAAAAGGAACCTTACCGCGATCAAGAAAGCAAGCATGAGCAACTGATAGAGAAGATGTTTGTTTTGCTCTGTTGCATCTTTTTCTTTTGGTGGAAATGCATCGGAAGTCAGCCGATAGAGTTGCTTTACAGTAGCTTGAAGGTTTGGTGTTTATGTGCTTGTTGCTGATATGCCATTTTTGTGTTATGACAGTACAATGGTCTAGTTGGAAAAGTTTTGTGCTGTTAAGTTTGGTAGATAACGTTTTCTGATTCGTTCTTGTACAAACAAACAGGTTACTCTAGCGTTACTGCAAGGGTTTCATTTACTGGCTAAATGTTTTTTGCTGAAAAATTGTGTATCTTCTGGCACTTGCACGTGTTACAGCTTAATCATTCGCTGTGGCGGGAATTGTCCTGATGATCCGTACCATTTGTCATTTCCCCCTTAAATCTATATTCACCCTACAAAGCCCAGATCAAAGAGCTCTGTATCTATGCTTAGCGCAACACACAGTTCACATCATTGATGCTTACGAGTTGTTCTTTTTTTTTAAAGCATAGTATACATATTTCCATTTTCTCAGAGCTACTCCTAGTATTATCTGGGTTCCCTTTTGATTTACTGATTAAATCCTCATTTGATTCTTTCCAAACATCCCACTGGAAGTTGGCCTATAGCCATGGACGTACATGCCACGCTTTGCACCCAACTTTTTTTCTTTTAGCAAGTAAGGTTCATTTTAAACCTTGAACTTGTAGAGGTTAGCCAAATCGGAACTTAACATTTGATTCCCTAAAATTAGCACTCTAAACCATCAAATCCTAGTCTAATTTCATCTAAAAGTCCTAGTCTAATTTGGACCTTGCGGCCGTTTGAGGCCAAAAATGCAGACATGCTACAATCTTCTGGGTTTCTGCTTTTTTCTCCCCGTCAGTTCTGATTGATTTCTGTTCAGACAAATGAACATACAAGTGGGTGTGGGTATGTTGAATGACATGATTGGACGTTGACGATGTTTCTTAGTGATCTGTTTGGCGGTTTATGCGATGAAGCTTAGGGGCTGCGTTATGATGAAAATGTGACTCGCTCTCAAGAACAGACAAGAAGAGAAGAGCTTCTTGTTGCTCTGCAAGATCAACGGAAAGAGAAGAATGAAGAGATTGCTACTATTGGGGCAGATATGGGAGACGAGAGATGATAATGTTGTACATATAGCAAAAATATTTCTGGCATTTTTATAGCAATGTAACAACAAATATTCCTGGCATTTCCATAGATGTGTGACAACATTGGCGAACATAAAAAAGGGCAATTACATCTTAGACAACAAGAACAACATGTGAACAGGAATAGGTTGGCACTGAAGATGCATCGCTTCTCCTGTTTGCCCCTCTTTATCTCTCTCTCTGATAGCAGATGTTGAGTTGGGACTGAAGATGGCACAACATCAACAGTTGCAAATCTTTTTAGGAGGTTTAAACTTGTTAGCTTGTGCATGCAGGCACTGAAGATGTAGCAGTTTGAGATGTGTTGCTGCTGCTTGAGTCTGAGAGCGTGTTGTTGTTGCTGGGGCCTGGGGCAGGGCAAGTGCACTAGTTTGTGCTTGCTTGAACATATATAATGAATGAAAAGCTATATATAAATTCAGCAAAAATGCAATGTAATAAGTTAAATTCAGGGAAATGCTCTAATATTCACACACAATGCCTTAATTTGTGTGAAATGATCATATATTCAGTTAACTGCTCTAAGACCTCTATAATTTATGAAAAGCCTTTAAACTTTATAAAAATATGTAAATTAAGGAAAATGCTCCAAGATGGCAATTTTTCTGTTGATTTTTTATGCTACATGACAATTTTCACCATAGAATATGGCAATTCTTATACACAAGCATGGAATTTTTTTTCCATGGCAAATCTAATCATTAGATTTTTAGCAAAAATATGACATCAGATTTTTAACATTTCCGAAGATTTATAAGTGGCAAGGAGAAAGATAGTAGTTTTCATGCCCTTATAACATGCATGCATATGCATGCTCGACAAGTCTGGGAAGGTCCACGCAAGATTTGTCCATTGCCTGATGATGCACTACTAATTGATTCAGGGAAGGATTGGCTCTTGCAACTACTATTAAAGTGTTCAGAACATACTAGGACTTGGTGATTATGAACATTTGGCGAATATGGCAGCTACGGAACGACATGACTCATGGAAAGGGTGAGACCCCGGTTCATGCAACAGTTGACTATTTGGATAGCTATTACAAGTCACTTCATTTAGCAAGAAATCTTACTATGAAAGAAATAATAAAAGGGAAGATGCCAATTTCGGAGGAAGGCCGTGTGGTGAGTAGTAAAAGGTTGTCAACACCTGTACCATGGCCTCGGCCTGCAGCTGGTTGGGTAGCCCTCTCTGTTGCTGGTTCTTTTTCGAGCCAGGACGGGCGCGCTTCTACCGGAATGGTACCGCGGAACGATGATGGTTCTATGATCTTTGCGGCATATAGGTACATCTTTCATTGTAATGACGCCCTTGAAGCGGAAATGCATGCAATCATGCAAGGCATGGCTTTGGCCATCCAACATTCAGATAAGTCGGTGAGGGTCCAATCGGATTCTTCAAATGCATTGGCAACTCTTACTGGTGACACACTATCCAGATCAGCCTATGGTCATCTTGGTGCTGAGATTAAAGCTCACTTGGATGTTAGGGAGTTTGTTCCTTGTAAAATTGGTAGAGAGCAGCATATGGTAGCACATCTCTTGGCACATTATAGCCGTACCGAGTGTTGTACTGCAGTATGGTTGAACTCGAGTCCTCCATGTTGTGAGGAGCAGTTGGCTTGGGATTGTAACCCTATAATTTTGGAATAAAACTCCCTTTCACCCCGCAAAAAAAATAAACTGAGAAAAGCACATGTTACGGCAGAGAGAGAAAAAATTGCAGATGTTCAGTCTGTAGTAGACTACATCTAGCAGATCACAAGGTTAAAATAGTCTGACTGTCCTTCTCGTACTAGTCATAAATATGTACTGGTTCTATCAGAACTATCAAAATCCTACAGAAAAATATACCTATGTATGCATGTATGTATAACGATGCAAGTCAACCGAACAAAACTCCAGTAAATACCAGAGCTCCAAACCACTTATTTGAGACAAACCAGCAGAGTAGGGATTAGACATATGTATAACGATGCAAGTCACCCGAACAAAATTCCAGTAAATTCCAGTAATGGTACGTCTAATTAACAAACCAATGAACACACCATTTGTTCTAAATCTCCATGGTTTCAATGTGAAGAAACATACTTTCTGTTGCAATCTCCGCGATCAGATAAGTCGACGGTTGAAATCTACCATGCCAACTGTGAAGCTGCGGCTGTCAGAACAGGGTAGTAGGGCCATTCTATCCTATCCCACATGATTAAAGTATGTAGTCAATGTTATGTCAAAAACAGTTTATTCTTCATAGAACACTCTGCCGTCTGATAATCAACCAAGATCAGCAGTGTGGCCAGCCACTGAGCGCCAAGCTGCCAATTGATGCAGCACCAAAGGCACTGATCCATTGCTTTGCCGAATCTCCAAACCTTAACGTTGTGGACTTATACCTACTTTGAGCTCATCTTCTTTGTCCTGGGTGTATTCAGAATTTTAGATACCACCATCAAAAACGACGAACATTCGATAAGATGTTTTTGATCAATTTACATACGAAAGAACACCACTAGAAAAATACCTGATATGTATATACCAGCAGTATACAGTGCAAGGATGACTGCAGGATCTAGGCTGCCTTCGATAGCAGCCCATCCTAACAAAGCTCCCAACCTGGTTGAAGGTCAGGCCAAGATATGCTAGAGGCTATTAAAATTTGCATCAGAAGTAATTCAAGTGATCACTCTCCGTAATCAATACTATGGTTGTAAAACCTTTTACGTGTGTATTACATACCTAAAATGTGAACCTCTGCATGAGGGGATAAGAAAGCACCCTAGAAGCACCGGAGAAATAACAACAACACTTTCGCTCTCTTATAGACACATGCAAGCTAGACACCTTGGTTGTGGAAGGAGTTTTCAAGCTAAAGTGAGCATTGACCCAGAAAATACACATGGTTACTTAATTCTAGACAATGTTGCTATAAATATTACAAAGCCCACCAATAAAACGGAAGCATTGGTACACAAAAGGAGCACAAAAGTATCCGACCAACTGCAAGAAACTAGTAATAAATAAACATCCCTACATGGCACAACTTGAAAGAAATATTTCAAAAATAGAATTATGCCTACAATATGAGATGTTCATTGCTTCTGCCTACAAAGAAAATAAATAATTCTTAACTTAGCTTGAAAATAGAAACACCCTCACATGCATCGCACACTTACCATAATAATGATGTCAATTCCTCTGCCTAAAACAAAAAAAGTGCCAAGCATATATGCACAAACAGCATGTCGAACAATGAGAGTACATTCCTTCCAGAATTTAACATTCTTGATATCTCCAAAATAACTTGTTTAAGTCCCAATGAAAACAAGGTTTTTAATACCATTTCAACAACAAGCAAGACGAAATTAACATGCCAAGATAATTAAAAAATATCATTATTCAGTAACTGCAAGGAAGTTCATAGCATTCTTCTTCATACATCATTTCATCTAGAGAAGAACTGGCCGAGTTGATCAATCCATCATTCATGCTCTGGAGAAGAAATTAAGTCGATGACTACTTCATCCTTTTTGTCAAATATCGAAGAACTGGGACCGACATTCCCCTATCATCTACCCGAGCACATTCTTCACCGTGGAAGCATATGTGGTGTTAGATCAACCATCAACCTTTTGATTCTTTATTGGGGATTCTTTGGTAGGCGTGCCACTAACTTCGTCTGCAGGTTTTTACTAACACCCATGAATTGTACCTGGGGGGCATAGGCATATGGAAGGAAAATGTTAGTACGTTTCTACGACATTTGACAAGGACGCAATTGTTATTTACTTAACTTCCATTCGGAAGCAAAAATTAAGGATAGATCAGCTCGACCAAGGTCTGCGCTGGACGAAATGAAGGATTAAATTACAGACAACTATTCTCTTATATAGTCAAAAAATAAGTATACACTATTTCAGTGTGTTTTCTTGCAATTATTGTAATTAGAGATTTTCTTATTGTCTTGCCATTATTTTATAGTGTTTGGTGATGAAATGCTATAACTTTTTTTCTTTTGGCTCGGATTTAGAAGTTCTTTTGGACATGTCAAGAATGTTAGAGTGGAATGTCATGCACTATATGTGGACATGTTGTGTGTATGTGTATGTGCGCGCGCATATATGCTATTTCATAAAAAAAGCTTGCCTAAATATATACTCTTCTATTACATTCTTTCCATATAGCCATCACATAAATTAGGTCTAGGTGTAGCTGTGCTTTTCTACTTTTGGCGATGCTGCAATCATCCTCTCCCTATCTTGAACCATCGTTATCTGGTGCTTGCGATGTACACAAATAGATCGCGCTGCCACTAGTTGGATAGAAGGTGACGAAAATACACCAATGAATAGGCACACATGGATAAGTTAGAAAAAGATATTCTATGAGGTGGATATCTTAGGATATTAATAGGCCAGCATGCGTTTTGTGCGGTGAATCCAGGAGTCTGAGGTCAAAGAGGCTTTAAGAAGGATGAAAGGACGCAAGGCGATGGGCCCTGATTGTATCCCCATTGAGGCGTGGAAAGGCCTCGGGGACAAAGCGATAGTATGGCTAACCAAGCTTTTCAACCTCATTTTTAGGGCAAACAAGATGCCAGAAAAATGGAGAAGGAGTATATTAGTACCAATCTTCAAGAACAACGGGGATATTCAGAGTTGTACTAATTACCGTGGAATTTAGTTGATGAGCCATACAATGAAGTTATGGGAGAGAGTCATTCAGCACCACTTAAGAAGAATGACAAGCGTGACCAAACATCAGTTTGGCTTCATGCCTGGGAGGTCGACCATGGAAGCTATTTTCTTGGTATGACAACTTATGCAGAGATACAGGGAGCAAAAGAAGGACTTGCATATGGTGTTCATTGACTTGGAGAAGTCCTATGATAAGATACTACGGAATGTCATGTGGTGGGCCTGGAGAAACACAAAGTCCCAGCAAAGTACATTACCCTCATCAAGGACATGTATGATAATGTTGTGACAAGTGTTCGAACAAGTGATGTCGACACTGATGACTTCCCGATTAAGATAGGACTGCATCAGGTGTCAACTTTGAGCCCTTATCTTTTTGCCTTGGTGATGGATGAGGTCACAAGGGATATACAGGGAGATATCCCATGGTGTATGCTCTTTGCGGATGATGTGTTTCTAGTTGATGATTGTCGGACCGGGGTAAATAGGAAGTTAGAGTTGTGGAGACAAACCTTGGAATCGAAAGGGTTTAGGCTTAGTAGAACTAAAACCGAGTACATGATGTGCGATTTCAGTACTACTAGATGTGAGGAGGAGGATGTTAGCCTTGATGGGTAGGTGGTACCTCAGAAGGACACATTTCGATATTTGGAGTCAATGGTGCAGGAGGATGGGGGTATTGATGAAGATGTGAATCATCGAATCCAAGCCAGATGAATGAAGTGGCGCCAAGCTTCTGGCATTCTCTGTGACAAGAGAGTGCCAAAAAAGCTAAAAGGCAAGTTCTACAGGACGGTTGATCGACCCGCAATGTTGTATGGCACCGAGTGTTGGCCGACTAAAAGGCGACATGTTCAACAGTTAGGTGTGGTGGAGATGCGTATGTTGAGATGGATGTGTGGCCACACGATGAAGGATAGAGTCCGGAATGATGATATACAAGATAGAGTTGGGGTAGCACCAATTGAAGAGAAAATTGTCCAACATCGTCTGAGATGATTTGGGCATATTCAGCGCAGGCCTCCAGAAGCTCCAGTGCATAGCGGATGGCTAAAGCGTGCGAAGAATGTCAAGAGAGGTCGGGGTAGACCAAAGTTGACATGGGAGGAGTCCGATAAGAGAGAAATGAAGTTTTGGAGTATCACCAAAGGACAAGCTATTGACAGGGGTGCGTGGAAGCTTGCTATCCATGTGCCAGAGCCATGAGTTGGTCGCGAGATCTTATGGGTTTCACCTCTAGCCTATCCCAACTTGTTTGGGACTAAAGGCTTTGTTGTTGTTGTTGTTGTTGTTGTTGTTGTTGTTGGATATCTTAGGACTGAAACATGTTTTCAAACATTATAAGATCTCTTTATCCTCCATGTGCGTTCTTTAATTTCCATGCCAAAAACTTGTGAAATTTTCCCTCCACGTGTGTTGTTTAATTTCCGTGCCAAAAACTATACACCCTATATTTAGGAATGGAGGGAGTATAATTTTGAGTGTTTCATTACATATGAGATGTGCCATGCATTAACGTCTACTTTGGATTTAAGTAGTTGAAGCAACCAAATGGTAGGATAAATTTCTCGAGGATTAAAACTCCAGCTAATCATAGAAACTCCATTGTAGACAAAAGAGCAAAGTTTTGCAATGTTTTATGTGAACTTCCTATGAATTTCATGTAAAATTATTGCATTAAATACCAACTCAAGTTGCAAATTTGAGAATTTAATGATGCACTCGAGACATCGCCACAAAAGACACCCACTGAATAAAATTCATCATTTTTCTGCACCATAGAAACAATCCATACAAAGACAGAACCATTCACATTTAAGCACAATAAAGTCGATAACCAAAGCTTCATTGGTGTACCTTGCATGTTGACCATTATTCTAACCTGCATCCACCTTCAACAAGATGTTGAGTGCACCACATGGATTGTCTTTGACGACATGCTTCCCAGGGTTGTTCATGAAGTGCATGAGAGTGAAAATTCAGTATCCTAGAGGTGAGTGATGCTGCCACAGTGCTCTACAGCCTCATTCCAATACCCTTCATTGTCCATGATGTCTAGGAGGGTGGTGAAGTCCGGTGGTTGGATGTTTACTATGCTGTCATAAGGGTTGATCTCATTCCATGAGAAGCCAACACCAATGCTTGTATGCATTAAGATAATCACAGAAATCCTGAAGCATCAGGTTAGTGCTATGGAGATTCAGAAATGCAGACTGAAATATAAATTAGGTTCAATAAAAAATTGCCAGTTGGCTATTCTCAAATGCAATCATTTTTTATGGAACCGAATTTATATTCCATAGATCATTTTGAGTCTCCATAGCATTGAGCTAATGCTTCACGATTTTTACGATTATCTTAATGCAGTCAAGCACTGGTGTCTAGTTCTCATGGAATGAGATCAACCCTTATGACAACATCGTGAATATCCAACCACCTAACTTCCCAATCTCCTAAACATCATGAATGGTGAATGGTACTAGAATGAGGGTGCGGAGGACCATGGCGGCATCTCTCACCTCCAGGATACTGAATTTGCCACTATACCATGCATTTCAGGGACAACCTTGGGAAGCACACTATCAAAGACAATCCCTACAACGCGCTAAACATGTTGCTGAAAGGCAGATGCTGGTCCGAAGAATTGTCAATAGGAAGGGGCCATAGATGAAGATTTGGTTATGGACTTTCTTCTGTTTCAATGTGAATGATCACTTTTTTGTCTGGGTTATTTCTACTTTGTAGCAAACTATGAATTTTATTCAGTGGGTGTTCTGTATGGCTTATATCTGAAGTGCATCAGTAAATTGTCAGATTGAAACTTGGGTTATTTTTAATTCAAGGATTTTAGAGGAACTTCATAGGAAGTTGGCATACAACATTGCAAACCTTTGGTCTTTTATCGGAGAATGGAAGTTTCATATGGTCTATGTAGAGTCTTAATCATCGTCATAAATTTCCCTGGTGGGCCATTAGGGGTAGGCCATTAGGTTGTCGACAGATTGACACCTCAACAATGCTTATATGGGGAAGGGCTAGGCAATCCACACATACATTTCAACACCTCGTCTCACTTGTGACACGGAAGTCAACACGTGAATAGACTCAGAGCTATGACTCAAGAGACCTATACTTGTAGACAAAGGGGGCAACATTTTTTTAAGATAAATTGTGAAGCCAGGACTTGAACTCAAGATCTTAGTTTCTAAAACCATGACAAGCTTCATGCACTAGCCAACGCAACCAAATGTCTGAAGTGATGAAAAGGGCTACCCAATCCACATATACACTTCAATAGTGTCTACTCTTCATTAAATGAAATATCCATTTGTGTTCACATAATTGTGCCTCATGTTCTCACTCCATCATGAACTATATATTTGACCATTTTGGCTCTCCTCAAAACAACATAACCTACACTTGTGCAGTCTTCTATCCTTCTGGTGCTTTGGTTATGTGACAACTACCATTGATTTCATGGAAAGAAGCAATTGTGTGCTTCACGAGCTGCAAGAGATTGGATTTGGTTGCTTCATCTATATCATCGATATAGTACATCAATGGGTGGGTGCCTTGAAGTGTTTTTAGTTAGATTGTGTTAAATTGGTTGACCATGAGTTAATAAAATGAACATATTATTTGCTTTGTTGCTTTTGATAATGATAACTTTGGATTTAAGATGTGCCATGTATTAATGTCTACTTTGGATTTAAGCAGCTGAAACACCCTAATGGACTGGACTACCAGGAAAATTTTCCCAAGGATTTAAACTCTAGATAATCATAGGCAGTTTCATTATCAAACAATAGAAAAGTTCGGAAACACTAGTGTTTGCTTCTCAGGGAATGAGATCAACCCTTATGAAACCATTGTGAACATCCAACCACCTAACTTCACAAACCTCCTAACCATCATGAACGGTGAAGGGTACTAGAATGAGGGTGCGGAGCACCATGGCGGCATCTCTCACCTCCAGGATAATGAATTTGCCACTATATCCTGCATATCATGGACAACTTTGGGAAGCACGCCATCAAAGACAATCCCTAGGTACCGCGTGCTAAACATTGTTGAAGGTGGATTTTGGTAAGAAGAATTGTCGATAGGAAGGAGCCACCATTGAAGATTTGATGGCGAACTTTCTTATGCTTCAATGTAAATGATTGTGTTTTTGTCTGGGTTCTTTCTAGTTTGCACCAAAACTATGAATTTTATTTAGTGGGTGTGCTTTATGGCATATGTCTCAAGTGGCATATGTCTCAAGTGCATCAGTAAATTATCAGATTGCAACTTGGGTTATTTTTAATGAAATAATTTTGCACGAACTTTGTAGGAAGTTGGCATACAACACGACAAAGCATTACTCTTTTATCGGACAATGGGAGTTTTATATGATTTATGTAGAGTCTTAATCATCATCAAATTCCGCGCTAACGCAACCAAAATTCTAAACTGATGGAAAGGGCTAGGCAATCCACAAATACAGTAAAACACCCTCTCTCATGTGTGACATGGGAAGTAAACACGTGAATAGAATTAGAGGTAAGTCTCAAGAGGACTACACCGTGATACAGAGGGGAAACAACAATTTTGGGATTAATCGCGAAAGCCAGCACTTGAACTCAAGACCTTAGGCTTGATACCATGACAACCTTCTTGCACTAGCCAACACAATCCAAAGATTGTGCTGATAGAAAGGGCTAGGCAATTCACATATACACACCAACTGTTTTATCAAAACAACCTAATCTACATTTGTTCATTATTCCTTCCTTTCAGTGCTTTGATTATGTGACAACTACCACCGATTTCATGGAAAGAAGCAATCGTGTGGTTCATGATCTGCAAGATATTAGAGCCAATTGCTTGAACTATGTCATTGATATAGTGCCTTGAAGTGTTTTGAGTTAGATTGTGTTAAATTTATCGCCCCTGAGTTAATAAAATGAACATATTATTTGCTTTGTTGCCTTTGATAATTATAATTTTGGATTTAATATGTGCCATGCATTAAGGTCTCCTTAGGATTTAAGCAACTGAAACACCATAATGGCTTGCTTGGAAAAATTTCTCGAGTATTAGAACTTTAACCAAACATAGAAAGTTCTAGTTTTAGAAAAGGAGCAATGTTTTATGTAAACTTCCTATAATTTTGATGTAAAATTATTGCATTAAATACCAACTTAAGTTTGAAATTTAAGAATTTAACGATTCACTTGAGAAATCTACCACAGAAGACACCCACTAAGTAAAATTCATCATTTTGGTACACCATAGAAATAATCCATACAGAAACACAACCATTCACATTCAAGCTCAAGAAAGTCGATAACTAAAGCTTCATTGGAGTCCCTTGCCCGTCAACCATTCTTCAGACCACCATCCACCTTCATCAGCATATTGAGTGTGCCACAATGATTGTGTTTGATGACATGCTTCCCAAGGTATTCATAAAGTGCATGAGGGTGGAAAATTCAGTATCCTGGAAGTGAGCAATGCTGCCACGGTGCTCTAAAGCTTCATCCTAGTACCCTTCATTGTTCATGATGGTTAGGAGGGTGGCGAAGTCTAGTGGTTGGATGTTTACTATGTTGCCATAAGGTTTGATCACAGTCCACGAGAAGCCGACACCATTGTTTTTCTGCATTAAGATAATCATAGAAATCCCAAAGCATTATGTCAGTGCTACGGAGATCTAGAAATGCAGACCAAACTATAAACTGGTTCAATAAAAAAATTGTCAGTTGGCTATTCTGAAATGCATTTGAATGTAGTAGTTTCCTCTACATTGTTTACTTCAAGAAATGACTGTAGTCGAATGCATTTGAGAATAGCCAATTAACATTTTTTTGATTGAAGCCAATTTATTTTTTACACATCATTTTTGAATCTCCATAGCAATGAGCTAATGCTTAAGGATTTTTATGACTGTCCTATTGCAGACAAGCACTAATGTCTGCATCTCATGGAATGAGATCAACCCTGATGAAACCATCGTGAACATCCAACCACCTAACTTCACCAACCTCCTAACCATCATGAATGGTTAAGGGTAATAGAATGTGGGTGCCGAGCACCATGGCGGTATCACTCACCTCCAGGATACTAAATTTGGCACTTCCTGCACTACACGGACAACCTTTCAGAAGCACACCATCAAAGACGATCCATACCACGCGCTAAACATGTTGTGAAGGTGTATGCTGGCTAGAAGAATTGTCAATAGGAAGGGGCCGCCGATGAAGATTTGGTTATGGACTTTCTTGTGCTTCAATGTGAATGATTGCATTTTTGTCTGGGTAATTTCTATTTTTTACGAAAAATATGAATTTTATTCAGTGGGTGTGCTTTATGGCTTATGTCTTGAGTGCATCGAACTGTTAAATTGCAACTTGGGTTATTTTTATTTAATGCAATAATTTTACACAAATTTCACAGGAATTTGGCATACATAATTACAAACCATTGCTCTTTTATCAGACATCGGAAGTTTCATCTGATTTATGTAGAGTCTTAATCATCGTCAAAGTTCCCTTGTAGGCCATTAGGGTTTCGACAAATTGATACCTCCACAATGTTTGTGTCTAACAAGCTTCATGCACTCGCCAACATAGCCAAAATTCTAAACACTTATGGAATCGCTAGGCAATCCGCATATACACTTCAATACCCCCTCTCACGTGTGAGGCAAAAAGTCAACACATGAATAGACTCATATGTATGGCTCAAGAGGACAATACATGGACACATAGGGGGGCAACGAGCTAACACATATAAGGCGAAAGCCAGAACTTGAACTCAAGACCTTAGGATCTGATATTATGACAAACTTCATGCATGAGCCAATGCAACTAAAAGTCCAAACTGATGGAAAGGGCTACCCAATCCACACATATACACTTCAAAAGTGTCCTCTCTCCAATAAATGAAATATTGGTTTGTGTTCACATAATTGCACCTTTTGTTCTCACTCCGCGATGCACTATATGTTTGTCCATTTTGACTCTCCTCAAAACAACCTAACCTACTTGTGCATTCTTCCGTCCTTCCGGTGCTTTGGTTGTGTGACAACTACCACTGATTTCATGGAAATAAGCAATCATGTGCTTCATGAGTTGCAAGAGATTGAAGCCGATTGCTTCATGGGTCAATGATATAGTACATCTATACATTGATGCCTCAAAGTTTTTTTGATTGTGTTAAATTGATTGCCCTTGAGTTAATAAAAGGAACATATTATTTGATTTGTTGTTTTTGATAATGACAACTTTTCTTTTATCACACACTAAAGTTTGTGGCCTTTTTTGGTATAAAATGATTTATTTTAGTTGTCGCAAAAAATCTCAATTGCTAGAATTACCATAAATAGCCATGTGACTAGTTATTTGACACTTGTTTTGTGCAACTTGAGAACATATATTCCTCTAAGGTTGATAGGAAACACAAATGACCTTGCCACCCTCCTGTAAATTGAACTTTCAGCTTCAAATGACATTGTATTGTTTTGCTTTGTTTGGTACTTCATCAATCAAGTATTATACAAAGTTCGTACTCCCTTTATCCCGGTTTATAAGTCTCTATGCATTTTAATAAAACACCATTAATTTTGCAATCAAGAGTTATCTGCCATACCATTTTAAACTTCTCTTTAGAGTGGATCTAATGAAATATTCTTTGTTGAAATGATATTACCAATTGGTATATACCGAACAAGATGCGAAGGATCTGTGTTATCCTTGCAGAATCACTTCTTTGAATGGAAGGGGTTTCCCCACATCCCCATTTTATTGAAAACGAGGCCACAATCAAAACAGTATACAATGCTCAGGAAAAAGAGGAAAGTAGCTGCACCGGAATTTAAGAAAACCATATAGGATTTCTTACAAGCCACAAGGAAACGAAAACTAGAGACATCAGGATACACAACGTGCAAACTACATCACCAAATGCATTTCTCAGTGACCTCAAACCAGTTGGTTATGGCACATAGGAAGATATGTCACTATTCATCAGTTCCCACCACAGGTAGGATCCTTCCCATGAGATTCTAAGGAGCTTGCCTCTTCAACGATCCAACATGGTAGTTGTGTACTATCGCACATGATCTCCCAATCATGAAGCCACATGCTCATTCTTCCTAGAAATACCTGCCATCTGACCATATGTTTCCGTGGGAAGATATCTCAATACGTAAGGTCCAAATACTCCACAAGGAAGCAACATCAAACATACTGCAAACATCATTTTTTCCAAGGAGTCCAGACATTTGAAATATCACCCATTCACTAAGGCCTATCACACTCAAAACTCTCATAAATGCAAGACAAAAAGAGCATGCAAATAAAAAATGAGGTGTTGTGTAGTTTCATTTCCCCCATGACAAACACCTCAAATCATAAACTGGTCAATATTTTAGGAGGTTCTATCCACCTGGGACTTGGTAGTTCTTATCACCACCAAGCCAAGAGGATAAGAAGGCAAAATTAAGGGCTCTCTGATTAGGTACCCCCATCCCACCAAAATCCGTACAATGAGAGATACGTCCCCAAATAGCTACGTGGTATTGATGTGAAACTCCAAATTTACCCCAAAGAAATGAGACATCTTAGAAGTGATAACATTTGTCGCTCATTAGGGAACTTAGTAATTTACATTAAATACATTAGAATGGTAGCAATAATAATTTCGAGAAGCACAAGCTTCCCATCATAGTTCAGTGTTTTATATTCCACAGAAGGAATATTTGTAATGACCTTGTCTACAATAGGTTGGAGATCTTCCCTCCTACGTTTGGTAAAATGTAAGGGAAACCCAAGATACTTAAGAGGAAAGGAAATCATCTTGCAGTAGAAAATTCGAGAAAAGATCTTAGAATAATGTTCTTCATCCATATTAATAGTAACTAGGTCACTTTTGTTAAAGTTGATTTTCATGCCCGACAACATATCAAAGAAGGAAAACAACCCTTAAGGGTTCTTGCATTATCAATGGAGGGACCAATGAATAGGATGTTTCCATCAGTGTACTAGAGGCTGATGACACGATCAAGATATGATCACACAACTAATGGCTTTTGCATGTATTTTGAAAACAAGTAACCTACTAGTTTGAATGAAATGGGGGAGAGAGGATCATCCTGCTTAAGGCCTTTTCCACCCATAAAGTATTGTCCATTTACCTCATTTAATCTCAGATAAAAAGAACTTCGAGCAATAGTATTGTATATCCAACTAATCCGTTTACTTGCAAAGCCTCTGGTGGTTAGCATATTCACAAGGAAGTCCCAGCGGCACTAACATAGGCTTTCTCATAATATAGTTTTAAAATTATATATACCTTCAAATCCAGGTCTATGAAACTCATGAATAAGTTCATGCGCACTAACAACACTCTCTAAAAATGAATATGCCTATAAAAACATTCTGATATAGGGAATAAAGGCTTTCTTCCGCAGGGGAAACCCTTGTTATCATATCTTTGTTAAAAATCTTAACAGAGCAATTGATCAAACTAATGGGCCTAAAGATTCTTAGCATTGGTCTCTTTGGGAATCAAGATGATGAGAGAAAAAATAAGTGTAGACATATCAAATTCGCAATTTTCAAAACTTCTAACAAGAGCCATGAAATCATTCTCAATCAAATACTAAATGGTTTGATAGAAACATAAGTTAGGTCGTAAGGGCTAGGAGCCACATGTGCATATATGCCAATGATAGCTTTCTTGATTACTTTCTCAAAGAAGGGTTTTTCCAAAGGTTCATTCTATTCCTTGCTGACAAGCTCATCATGTGACCAGAAAGGGCTACCCAATGAAAGTCAGGTGTTAGTTAGTGGCCACTGCCATCATCTCCTCAATGTCATAAACACATCTATCCTCATCTTCCAAAAGAGCTAGGTTTGTTTTTACACTAGACAGGAAACCATCATAAATGATTTGCCTCTTTGTCTCTCAGAACCCAATAAAATCAGGTTTGTTTTTAGAAATGACATCACAACATTTTTCTTGATGTTCTACCTGTCATGGTTCCTCTTGTTAGTCTTCTACACCAAGACACTTGATTTAATCAACAATACCGTGGTCTTGAGATTTAACCATTGTTACATGAGTTTGACTATCAATAGCAGCGCTTAACAAAGGTTTTGATAGATCTCAGGTTAAGACCATCAATAACCTTAGCACTCATTATGCCATACCCTATTTAGACTTGACATCAATAAAATCATCATCAGAATTGGTCTACTTCAACAAGGCCTCGACATTCTCCTCGGGGAACTCAACAGTGAAGCCATCACCGATTTCCATCAGCGGGATCGCAGGGTAGTGGGACTTGCTACAATAAGCGCCACGTGGGAACCTTCTCGAAAGCCACCCTTTACAGCTTCTTCACCTCATCACCTACTTGGGCCCATAGTACATGAGGCTTATGATCGTGTCCACACAATCAGGCATTGATCCGCGCTCGTAGAGGGCACTGCAAACTACCCGGTTCACGTCCTTCAGCTCTTTTACCTGCCTAAGCACCTGCTAGAGGCGATCCAAAAAATCTCTACGAATTTCACTTAGCCCCCCCCCCCAAGAGGGGAGCATAAGGTATCTCAACAATCACATTAAAGACCTTTATCACATGGTTGGCCTCTACAAAGTACATTCACATACCATGAACACCATTGTTTTAAAAGGTGGGCTATGACAAATAGCGATGGTCCTCCAAATCAGCTATACGGTAACTTTATTGGACAATTGTGCGTGAAGCAAATAGTCGATTATTTAGTGCGCCCTGCTCAGACTGCTATAGTGGGGCGATAGCTAGCTATTCAAAACTTTGATCAACACCCATGGCAACTCATGGCTAAGCATGACATGAGTAAAGGGCTTACCTTTGGCAATCTCTTGCGCTTTCTTTAGTCCACTCACGGTCTCAACCTTCTCTTCCTTAAGGATCCTATTGTGCATCCTCATTGACTCGAACTCCTCCTCGAGCTTGCCGCGCGATCTTCTGCGGCCCAAGTGTGAAATATACAAGCTAAGAGAGCATACCTCCGTGACAAGCTAGAACTTTCTCTTCACCAAGTTGGTGCACTCCTTCGCGGTCTCCAACATGATCGGGAGTGAGCCAATGGAGTTCCAATTGCTTCGCCTCCTCGCTGGTCGCCACCCACATGACTCGGCTCCTATCATATTGATTCATTTCAAGATCCCGAAATGATCACCCCGAGGGAAGATGATGGGTGAATCCAGCAAGCTACCACCAGTATCTTGTGTCCACTCTACTACAGTGGAGGGGGATGCTCCCAACACTTCCGTTTGATGAGTGAGCGATGGGGTCCCACGTGTGCACTTCCATCTTGTGGTACGGTGGCAGAGCCAATGGTGCTTCTTCCTGTTGGACATTAGACGGATGAGAGCCCCACCAACTTGCTGGGCGATGGAGGTAACTATAGTTCATCCCATCAATCCTTGATCGGCTAGGTACCTTACCTCTCCATCTGATTGGATGGAGGCATGATGTCCAACCCCTTTGCACTGGTGCCCTGATCAGAATTAAGGACACTCCTAGCCCTTTGAGCTCGACAAACTATTGTGTGGCTGAGTGGTACATAGTAGAGAAGGAACTCAAGAGGCTCGGGGATGACAATGGCATAACAATTGGCTCTGGCATGCCAACAACTTGACTGGACCATTCGTCACTCAATGTGTCCGTACGAGCCCCCCTCTTTGCTAGACTACCAAAATCACAACAAGACCAGTATCATTCCGTGCTGCCAATGGATGACAGAGTACGAGACCCAGGTGTGTACTTGGCAACTTACCTGGTAGACCACGCCACCTTGGAGGCAACCTTCGTCGTTGGTGATGTTGAGGATTTACCCTTCACCAGAGCTGCACCGATCCTACCCAGTGGTGCATTAGTTTTCTATATCTTAGCGACAGTTGGTACAACCCAGGCAAGACAAATAGAGGAGTCGCACCGTCTTTGAACATGGGAGCCATCTACATGTTTCTACTTCTCCTTCGCCTGAGCCGCGTCGCCTATGTTATCACCAATGCCGGAGGCACCTACACCTTGCGTGCTTGCACCATTTAAGAACCTTGGCCGTTTCCCTTGTTTTTGGGTAGGGGAGCCTAGAGATGAAGGTCTCAAGAAACTACGAAACCAGAAGGTGCGGGCAAGTGAAGATTTCCACTCGGCGACTACTTAAATTGTTGATGTCCATATCAAAAGAAAAACAATAACTGACTGGAAAGGCCCTGATGGGGTGCATTGGTAATGACAATGTCAACTTTCAACAATCTCCTAACTCAGGGAATCAAAGCATCCTTTGAGGATCTGGCTTCTACCTCTCGAGTCTTATCATCAAGCTTGGTGAGCTCAAACATTAGGTGGATCCTTTGCTTAACGGTCTATATCCGCCGATCAATGAAGGTTGAGATCATTCCAACCCTGGTGTTTCCCTACTAAAGCACATGTGAGAGATGTTCCTGAACGACTTGAAATTCAGCCTCTTCCAAATCCCCTAGAAGTTCATTCCAGCTCGCTCTCCACACGAGAGGGAGGGTGGTAACTTGGAGCGGTAAAACAACTCTGTGTGCCAGCCCTTGTTGAAGATTCAAGATGGGTGTGTGGACAATAACCTCATCCGTGTCGGGGGTGGGGAAAGCCACCCCGGAGTAGCTCACCACTGGAGCATGCCCTTGGGGAGAAGCACTCCTGTTGCCTGCTCTATCACAGTGGATTTCATCCATTCTGCCATCGCCACTACTTGAAGCTCCTCCTTGTTGTCCCAGACTATGGCGTCCTAGATCTAGAGCCGCGAGTTTTAGATATGAGTGCAATCAATGGAACATTCATTCAGGAGTGGGGAAAGCCATCCAAGAGTAGTTCACCATTGGAGCATGCCCTTGGGGATAAGCCCTCCTGTCGCCTCCTTTGCCATAGTGGATTTCATTGATGCCACCATCGCCACTGCTTGAAGCTCCTCCTGGGCCAAGACTATGGCGCCACAAACTTCTCCTCAAGCACTCCCTCTTCATTGAGGAAGGATTGAATTCGATAGTGGCGGCCCAGATCTAGGAAGATTTGGAATCAATGGAAGGAACATGAGAGTGGGGCTCTATGGGGCAGGGCGGGCACAAAATTAAAGAGAGAAAACCAAGCGTCAGTATGATGGTCGCACAAGCTTGTTGCCTAGAGCACAGGGCGAGTGGAAGCAAAATTGACAACTGGCTAAATTACCTTTTACTTTTACCCCCGCCCCTCTACTTTATAGAGGGGGAAACCGAGATGGCGATCCACTTCGCCACACACCATGAAAACATGAAAAGCTGCAAGTGGTCCCATCTCATGTCGCACCTCATTCCTGAGGGTTGAGGCCCTTTGAAACTGAAAACTAAACATGTAATGTGGTCCCTCCACTATAGATCCCATTGTGATTTTAATGACACGTCATTCCACCTTAATGCTTGCTCAATTGAAGACATGGAGATCGTTCAATGACTGCTTCCTCACAATAGTTTGCCCAAAGATTGCGTGGACCTCATGACCATTCCCGCCCTTGTGCTTGTTTGAATTAGGGTTTCAATGGTTGACCTTCATGTGTGCGACATTCGCGACTACGCACCAAAATCAATGCAAATACAATACGCCTCCAATAGACAACCATTCGAGAATTGGGCACTCGAGACCCAAGTATTGCCGATTGAGGGTTCCGATAGTTGACCCCAAGGGGTCTAGGACCACTCGAATAGTGCATGTGACGGGAAGCTAATTTCCGCCTCCAGCAAGACACCAGTCGGCTACCGAACAACTCATGACTGAAGCATCACAACTTGTGTTCTGGTTCTGAAATGAATCCTCAGAATATTACCCTTGAGGGACACCAGTTTGACCCGACCCGCTCGGAAACTAGGTACCGCTCGATAATTATATTGGGATTTTGGTATGCCCCATCTAGGGTCACTAGCTAGACTCCATCCGCTGGAAATGACTAGATACCACCAAGACTTACCAGCTATTAGCTCACATGCCATGGTATTCCTGTCCTATAGAGCGGGACATCGCAACTCTTGGAGTAGCGCAAGCGACAGTGATCACACACCAACAAAGTAGGCTATGGGAGCAGTCGGAGGCAAGGGCAGGCCCCATGGAATTCTCCTGGGTCCACAGAGAGATGTTAAAATTTTCAGCCCTATGAGGATTTTCCCCCACATAGATGAACATATGGCCATTCATATCCCCTTATGCCATGGACCGACGTAGAAGTGTGGAAGATAAGGCATGACAAGCTAGGCCCACATGATCGAGCAACACTGCCCGTATGTTGATAATTAAGATTAAGCTTCATTGAGTGCCTATGTAAGAGAACATGACAACGCTTGTCTCTCAGCTAATGGCAACTGCCTTCATCTTGGCCTTGCTAGTACCTATGCCACCTACCAAGAATATTGCAGAATCATTCCATGTACTATATTATAATATTAGTTATCCAGAGCATGTTAGCTCTTGTCGCCAAGCTTCAAGTACGACTTCACATTCCTCCTATCTTGCTCTCAAAAAGAAAATTTTACTACGGTATGGTGCTGTCATGGACATGGAAACTTGGGTACAAGTTTCAGTTCCACCTGCTAAAAGGCGGCAGCTCTGACCATAGAATGTGCACTAGACCCAACAGTTTAAGGCAAACCTCATGGGGCTCCAGAGAAGATCGGCATCCGCGCTAGCCTCAATCTCCCACCGAGATCATCCTAACGTCCCATGGCTGCAGCCTGCCAGCAACAGAAATCACCACGGTGTCCACAAAGACAAAGGGAAAAATAAGAACATCAGAGGTAAACAAACCATCACCACTGCGAAACCCACATCTCCTGCTCCTCCTACTCCCCGTCTACCCTGTGCCCAACCAATCCGACCAGTCAAAGTTTATACTGCAGCACGGGAAGAAGTGAGGTGGGAAGCTTACAGGTCTATGAAGAAGTGACGTGAAACCTGGAACGCGTACATCACGGTCCAGCCACCATGCTTGGAAATTTGGAAATTTGGCGTCCTGGCCTCCGATCCCATGGTATAGACGGGCGAGACGAACTATAACGCCCGCATGAGCGAGGCTACTGACAGGGTAGGCCGTCAGGTCAGCGCTGGAAATTTGAGTAAATTTGGTAAGTAGGTAATAAATTGAATAATAGTGAATAAACTAGAACTGTAACGGCAGTGAATTAATAGGCAAGCAATAATAGTGTAGCATGATTTGCATCTGTATACTTCTCAAAATAAAATAAAATTGCATCCATATGTTATCTGACCACTCTGCTAGCTAGAGTTGCTAAGCAACGTTGAAGTTTCAACTGAAGTGGAATGAAGAATTCCTGATTCCTGAACTTAAATCCCCTATGATTAGAATCGAATCCACAACCTCTCACTTGATAACAAGCAGCCTTACAACGGTGTTCTTAATTTCCCATACTCGATCGTTGTTTCCTTACAGAAGCACTCCATGTACTAGAATATGTTAGTATTCATTAATCATTATTCAGGCCATGTTTATCTCTTGTGGCGGAGATTCGATGTAAAACTCGACATGGCATGGAAACTTACTAACCGTGCAAGTTTTTCCGTTACCAGCTGCTGAAGATCAGAAGTTCTGATCTAGAACGTGTATTGGAATCACAGGTTAAGATCTGCAAACCTCTGGGACGGGATCCTCGATCGCTCTGTACAAGATCGGCATCCGCTGGCGTCAATCTTCCTCCGGGATCTTCCATGGCCGCAGCCTGCGAGCAACAGCACCCAATGACTAGATTCATCCAACAAAAACACAAAATGATGAAGAACCAGATCGGGAAACGGAAGATCAAAGGTAAATAACGGCGAGGTATCGATAGCGGCCTATGCGGCGGCGGCCGAGGAGAAACGCCTGGTACGGTGCCTCTTCCTGCCGGCTCCCGGCCACCCTGCTCGGCCGTGCCGCAGGGTCCAGCACACACCCTAGCCATCAGGCCCTGGCCCTAGCGGCCGCCGCCGCAGGCGGTGGTAGGCTGGAATTCTCGTGTGGAGGAACCAAAGAAGATGTGGGATGGATTGAGGACTGGAGACTAGAGAGAGGGTGGCTAGTTATAGACTGGCGACACAAACTGTAATGGCCGCGTGCGAGGCTGGCAAGGTGGGCTACCCGGTCAGCAGTGGAAATTTGAATAAATTTGGTAGGTAGGGGGGGTGGATTTTGCTATCACAATTAATCTCTACTACTCCTACTTATTAAAGAGGATGCGTGTATATACGTCTTTCTCACGTAGCTATTAAAGCGAAAATAATTTAGAAATCGAGCACCAAATCAATTTAAAAATCAAGTCATTAATATAATTAATTAGCCAACAATTAATTACTCATATAATTAGTTAGTTTACTTTAAATAAAGATTTTTTTCACACCGAATTGATTTGGAAACCAAGTCATTAATATAATCTATATCTATATATATACCAAATAATAAACTGTTATTCCTTCTGGCGGTACGTCGCGAAAATTACCCCCAAAGTTGTAAAATATCACCCACCAATAGCACCAATAATTCATAAGACACAAGGAATCCTTGCCTGATTCGGCCCATGTAGTAGGCACCTCCTATACTGCGCTCTGCGCGCTGGAAGAGGACACAACGCGCTTGTTCGGGCCGGCCCATGTCTAGGCAGCCTGTTTTTCAAATTTCGTCTTTTCTTTTTCTACTTTAAATAATTTGCGAATTTAAGAAAATTTCAAAATTTTAAGAAAATCAGAACTTTGAAATAAAATATTTCATAAATCATAAAATGCTTGTGGATTCAGAAAAATGTTCTCAATTTTCTAAACGACTGTTTGCTTATTCAAAAAATGTTCCAGATTTTGAAAACAAATGTTCAGAAAATCAAAAAGTGTTCTTGAACTTTTTTTTAAAAGATTGTGTATTAAAAAATGTTAATGCAATTGAACAAAATGTTGGCAATTCAAAAAATGGTCATGAATGGAAAAATATCCTAAAAGTTTTCAAATAGTTTGTGACTTACGAAATAGTTTATTCATTCATAAGATGTTCGCTGATTCAGAAATGATTATGCATTTCAAAAAATGTCTGTTAAATCAAAAAAAGTTTCATGAATTTCAAAAATTGTCCCGCCAATTTCTAGAAAAATGTTCGTCGATTCTAGCAAAACATGGTCATGGCCATTGGAGATTATATTATCTTTTTCTCCCGTTGCAACACACGGGCCCTTTTGCTAGTTAGTTAATCAGGCAGACAGTTAATTAGACCTGCAGATAATTAAAAGTATAGTTTTTTCTTACTTTCTATTTGCCCGTGCTTGGTACGAGGGCAAAATAAATTTTAACACAGTAATAGTAGATGAAAATACATTAAAGAGCCTGTCGCGGCTGCCATCGCATCGTCGGTGCCAACAACTTGTCTTCTTCGATTAAGTCAGGGAGAGGAGACATATGAACCGTGTTTCTAGAAAAATCCAGAACTTTTCAAAACCCACGCACTCTAAGTGATTTCATGCATATGCATGATCTCCTAATCCTAGTGTGCATGCGAGCCGATTCACAATCCGGTGACTGTTCCAACATAGGATAGACATTAGGCACGGTGGTCCTTCGTGAGGGAGCCCCCGATGTTGCCAAGTTATTTTCTTATTTTTTACTAACTGATCATTTCGTTTTGCTTCTGCAGGGCAGGGGACGCCCATTTCCTTATCTTCTTTCGCTCCCGTGGAGGAACATAACCTTGCGCGCGGGGGTGGGGGCGGAATTGGCACCATGCTCCTTGTCATGCTCCACATCCATATCAAGCTTATTTTTAGCTGAAGCTGACTCCTTGTCTCTCTCTCTCTCGATTTTCTTCCCCTTCATCAGGTTCCAATAGATTTTCTGCAGTGTCATTTAGATCCTCCTCCTCCTCCTCCTCCTCCTTCTCCATGCCGGCATCACTAGTCGTACTCTTTCGTGGGACATAGGCATTGCCACACTGTACCCCAGCATTCCGGCCCGCGCTCCTCTCACAGGGGCCCTTCCTGCCTGAGAAGCACTCCCGCGACCAAAGTTTGGGTTCCTCGGCATGCTCCTTCTGACCACAACCATCCGCAATCCATACGCAATTTCCTTCGAGTTGTGTACTCTGTCACCACATTCCTCTTTGATATGACCCAAGACACCACAAACCTTGCAAAAAATCCTATATTTTCATATTTGACAAGCAAGTATATTCTCTCTTTCCCGTTCAAATTTAGAGGTGCAAAACGGATTAGGCAAGTGCTATCTTGGCCCTTACTCTCAGATAGTTTCCTTCATACACCTTAGAAGGGTTCATGTCCGCACTCTTTACATGCACAATCCTCCTTGGGTTGTGACCGATAAAGATCCGGGAGGTCGTGGATCTGCACCTAAACATGATTTGTGTTAAGCACCACACCCCTCGGTCTACCCCTTCCGTTGCCCAACCAGATCAAAGGAAGGTCCATGGCCCCTAGTGTGTTACCCGATTCCAGTCGCCCTACCAGAATAGCTGGAGAACGAAGAGGTTATCATCAACCTCGCAGAACTCTCTCTCATTAGAAAGTCGCCATGCATACTTATGGTGTTCTTGAAGGCATCGACACTGAACGTTTCTGAGGTGTTAATCCTAGCAACAACAAAGCCATCTTGCCTCCTTAGAGACCATCGAGATCTCTTCCTCGCACACAAACATCATCAAGCTCGGAGACCTTCAAAGCAGAACCAAAGGAAACCAGTTAGTACATGCAGCAGCCGTCGCCTCTGGCTGCACTCCTCCAAAAAGCTTAGAGTTCCTTCACCTACTTTCGGCGCCGCCGCCGGTCCGCATCATCTCTGGTGGCCTTAGGGACATGGGGGTGCGGTGGATCCCGACCCTTGTCGGTAGGAGGGCTCTGTTTTTAGATCTTTCTTTGAGTTTTGTTAGAGTTTGTGTCCTGCTCAGGAAGGCGAGACTACGAAGGCTCCCTGAAGATGGAATAAGGTTCTCCCCGTCTAACCCCCATTCTGGTTGTGCGTCTAGCATCCTTGGTAGGCGTGTGAAGGTGTGTCTCCGATGGATATGCTTAGGTTTGGTCATAGTTTGTCTACGTTCGTGTGTCTTCAAATTGGATCCTTTAGATCTACACTAGTCTTCATCGGTGGCGGTTGCTGTTCTGGTGCACTGGTCCTATGAGGCCTTAACATGATGACTTCCCGACTGCCTACTACAACAATATTTGCCAGGCTCCGGCGATGGAGGGGCGATGACAACGGTTCGCCTTCGGCTCGCTTCAGTGCTTGTAGTCATCGCTAGGTGGTCTATGAATCTAGATGTAATTTTTATTATTTCTGGTGTTTGTTGTACTACCATGTTTGAAGATGAATAGATCGGAAGTTTTCTCACAAAAGAAAAAACTCGAAGACCTTCAACTTCATCCGCTTCATGGCTTCCTCCAGATCAATTGCATCCCCCCCCCTTCTTCCTCCCCGCGGATGCGCCCCCAGACGCCTGGGATCCTGACTCTGCTAGATCTAAGCACACACCAAGAGAAACCCCCCCCCCCCCCCCCCGCGCGAGTGCGTGCGAGTCGCCGGAGTAGGAAAACCCTGGGGTATAAATATCCTCTATAAGTAAGTCTTCCAAGTCTGAAGCTGCTGAAAATGAAAAGGGAACTAATCGTTTGGGCCAAGTAAATGCGATTGTACTATTTTGATGTTGAGCTGGTGGTTATACTTTGGGCCCATTTGGCCAGGCGGAGGTCAATACCACCGACTTTCCTCAAGCTTAGAGAGAAAGAAAGAGTTCCCTAAAAATAGACTTAGAGAGAGGGGTCGTGAGAGGAGAGGTAACCCTAATCCCCAATTCCTCAAACTTTGTATGATATAGTACTGCTGCTTTCGTTTCCATATGAATACAAATAAACCCTAAAAAAGCGGAATCTATAACTCCCGAACGACCAGTATTTTAGAAGTTGGATGTGAATGTCCTTTGGACAGTAGGATATCAATTACAAAGCTTCGAGCAGGGTATGCAGCCACGTCAGCGCACAAAGTCGTTTGGGAACTAGTCCATCCGCCCCGAAAAGAGCTGGCCAAATGGGCCGGACCAGCCCGGCATGACGTGACCCATGCTAATCGTGCCTCGCACGACACGTCCCCACATGGGCACGATTAGTAAGCAGGTCGTCTCGCGCCGGCCCATGTGCTGCACCTAACAGCCCAGGCACGACTGCTTAGCTAATCAGGCCGGCCCGTTGGCACGGAAGGCACGGTTTGGCCGTGTACTTTCGGCCAGCTGGGCGTATTTTGGATGTTTTTTTTTCTTTTTGATCTGTTTTATAGCCTATAAATATTTAAAAAATCTGGAAAAATAAATAAGAAAACCTAATTGGGCCATGCCGTGCTGGCCTGCGTGCGCAGCCTTCAGGCCCAGGCACGGCCCCTAGCGTGCCGCGTGCCGGGCTCGGCCTGTTTCTCATGCCGTGCCGTGTATGGGTGCTAACGGGCCGGCCCAACTGGCACGGCCCATTTGACCAGCTTTGGTCGCGAACACCACCTCCCGTCTCCCCACTCCTCTGCCCTTTTTTCTCCACTCCTCTGCACAAACTCACCGAGGCGACCGGCAAGCTACTTCGCCGCGACGCCGCCGCGCGTGGTCAAGGAAGATGAGGAGAAGTCATCGGTGGGAGGTGTTGTTCATGGGGAGCAAAGGCGGCAGGCGCTGGAGGTTCTCTCGGGTGCGACCTCGGGGAAGACGAGCTACACCTCCCACCTTTTCTGCCCACGTCCTCCATCCCCTTCCTTCCCGGCGAAATTCCCTCGCAATCCCCGGAGACGGTGATGTGGCCGGTAGCACATGGATCAAGCGATTTTTTCGACGCAACATGGATTTGGTGGCATGGTCAACACACAGAGGAGGCGGCGGCGGCGCAGAGGAGCCGTGGCGGAGGAGTGCACGTGCTCCCTGCGCGAGCGTGGCGGGGAGGAGCCACGACGTATTGGATCCGCTTCCAAGGAGCTACTAATCAAGGCTCGAGCTGAAGCGCGCTGGCAGAGACACTTGAGCTGAAGCTGCACACCGAGGTCCGGGGGGTCGCCGCGCCGCCACTCCCAGCGGCCACGACCCTCAGAGTGGGAGGCCTCCGTCGACCAGACAATCCACCGGCCCACGCCCGCGCGCCTCCAGGTCTACGCACACAGCCGCAGAGCCCCTCCCTCCTCCCTCCCGCAGTCCCGCTATTTGCTTACTGACGTCCGTTGATCCGGCGTGTGTTTTCGTTGGTTCAGCTTAGCTAGTTCAGTTTCAGTCAATGAAAAAAATAGCATGCTACAGCAAAATAGCGCCGACCTTAAAATATGCTATTAGCGTGCTATATCGCGCTATAGCGTGCTATTAGCGAGACATTGTGCACTGATAA
This sequence comes from Aegilops tauschii subsp. strangulata, assembly GCF_002575655.3. Lineage (NCBI taxonomy): Eukaryota > Viridiplantae > Streptophyta > Magnoliopsida > Poales > Poaceae > Aegilops > Aegilops tauschii. The sequence goes on from NC_053039.3 coordinate 55,066,214, forward strand.
ACTTAGCGAGACAATTCTTAATATGCTATAGCGTGCTATTAGCGAGGTTATAGCGTGCTATTTTTTTCAGTGGTTTCAGTGCGTACAAGCTACTCCGTAGTTTAGTTTCCTCGATGTTGATGATTCATGCGTGAATGAACAGTTTAAATCCACAATCCAATCATTTAGAGCAACTCTAATGGGGCGACTCAAATGGACGGCGCTTTTATCGGCAGTGTGCTCAATGCGCCGACCCATTTCATGTCCGCGCGTAATTTTTAAAAAGACTCACGGTCATAGATCATGTCAGCGGCCATGTCGTTGCCCTGATTTTGGCGCTCCAGCACGCGGGAAAGGATTGCACGTGCGGGGAAAAATAGGCCTAGCGCGCGCTAGTTTTGGCGCGCCGCGTCCGGCGCGCTTTATTAAGAAGGCGCTCCCTCCACACTCTGTCTGCCGCCCACTCACCTCGCCCCCTCTCACTAGCCTCGCCACCTCTGCGCCACCATGTTGATGCGCCGCCTGGGCACTTAGGATTTTCGCGGAGTCCGCGAGCGCCGCTCCGGCGCCTTCTCCTTCGAGATCTGGTTTGGCGAGAAACGCCTCGGTCTCGGCACCTTCGACACCGCAGAGGATGCGGCCCGCGCGTACGACGCGGCGGCGTGGCGCCTCCGGCGGCCTCGTCGCGAGATGAATTTTCCCGACATCTCGACGAGCCAGCGGGCGCAGGATCTCGCGCCTCTCCCGCGGCTTTTCACCGACAAGGATCGTCGTGACAACCGGAGGCGGCAGCGTCGCCTCGCCATCGCTGAGATGGACGAGGAAGCCATGGCGGTGTGGCGCGAACGTTTCCCGCATGACATTGTCAACGAGCGTCAGTTCTACAAGCAAAGGAGGACGGAGAGGGAGGCGAGGAGGACGGCCCTGTTCCCAACGATCACTTGGTGGTGGGCTGCGAGCGCGCCACAACCGTCGCCACGTGTCGTGGTCTGGGCGCTATCTTCGGATTTTGTTTTTTTAATTTTCCGCACGCGTTTTCGGCTTATTAAACGGTTTTCTTTGGGTTTTTTTTGACTTATTGGTTTGTCATTGGTCTTCCTTAGCTTTTGGACAAAAAAATTGCACGAAAAAACATGTTTCTTTTCTTCCGCGTGAGGCATGGATTTGCTTTCACGAGAGACACGACGATGCCTCTCGGAAACGAAAAAATATGTATGTTTTGTTTTTCTTCATTTCGTGAGAGGTACCATTTTGCTTCCACGAGAGGCAGAGCCGTGCCTCTTTCAGAAAGGGAAAAAACATGCTCCCGGTTCGGTTTTTCTATCTTTTTTTTCATAAAAAAGTTTGTCAAAACCTATCAATATGGGATCTAGTTTTGAAAATTTCATGTGAAATTCAATGATGAAAATGGTTGGAGACTTAGACGTTATAAAACGTTTTGATAAACAGATGTACGAAAAAAAAGGAAAACTGAAGTGATAGGAATTATTATCCAGCAATTAGCATTATTGCTGGGCTTTGCCCACTCGTGGCACACTAAGGACCAGGTCTCACGGGTTAGCAGGCAAGACCCATCCTGATGGATGACATGTGGCATTCACAAATCACAAAGCATCTATCCCACCCCTAGAGATTAGATGCTTTGTGATTTGTGAATGCCACATGTCATCCATCAGGGCGGGTCTCACCTGCTAACTATGAGACCTGGTCTCATATAATTTTTATTCCAGCGTGAAGGTGTTCGTGCTGGGGGTGGTTTCCGATCGTCGTTCGGGCTGGATAGCCTTCCAGATCTAATGTTCGATGGTTATCAAGGTCCAAAAAAATAAAAAAACCCTTGTCTCCAAGATCGGAACTCTGATGATAGCGACGGGCGACGCCGGCAACGTCCCCCGCCAGCTGGCCTCCATCCTCCTCACCCGGAAACCACGCTTCACGGACAGCAGGAACGAGACCACGGCCACAGCCGAATCCAAGGCCGGCTACACCATGGCGGTCTCCTTCTGGGTGGCCGACCCACCGCAGCTGTCCCCCTTCTCCATCGGCTGCTCCAAGCCCCATGATCTGTAGCACTCGAAGCACGCCAACTTCAGAAACATGCCAAACGTGGTGGGCGCGGAGGGCCGCTTCGTCCTCCTCCGCGCCGCCTTCGCCGAACGCTACGGCTTGTCCGAATATTTCCTGTACAAGGCCGCCGGTGATGCCGACGAGCCGCCGTCGCTCCAATGGATCCCTTCTCCCTACGAGCATAATGACGGCGATGACCTGCGCGGGGTCAAGGAGTTCGGCATCCTGCCACTTGGCGACCACTACCTCGTGGCCCCTCTGTGCCTCGCCTCGTCGTCGGATTTGGACTATCACCTTCGAATCTACTGGCCGGAGAGGAAATCATGGAGCACCAGGACGCTGCGCGATCCATGTCCTGGCGTCGGCAGGATTGTGCCCGGCAAGGTGATCACGCTTGGAGAAGAAGGCTTGCTAGGGTGGGTTGACTTGTCACTCGACCTGCTGGTGTGCGACCTGCGCCATCAAGATCAAGATCAAGACCCCCCTCGTGTACTAAGTTTCATCCCGTTGCCGGAGCCATTGCCCGGAAACAGATACAAACTAATAAGATGTCACATTCCGCCTCCCCTGGGAAATTGAAAAAAGAACCAGAGAGTACCCGCTCACCAGCGCCCGCAAGCTGGTTTAGGGATCTTGCATGGGTCGATGGCATGCTCAAGTTTACTGAGATCGAGAACTGGGCTCCTGAAAAATGGAGCGACAAGGATATCATCTACGATTCAGACTTGATCATGTCGCTCGAGCGCAAAGCCGCGGATATGAATTCAAAGCAGCTGTCCTTTAGGGATGCCTGGAGGGCTGTGATATGGACTCGGACAGTTCCATCAAACTGTTGGCGCCAGGCATGCGCTGCCGATGTTGCTGACATCTTGGTTGACGGATCACTGCATTCGTCTTTGTTCTCCGGGCCGAAGGGCGAAACCGTCAGGCAGGTGACGACTTTCGGGGGCCTCTACTTAGCATTACCTATCCTAAACCTGGATGGTGATGATATTATTTATCTCAAATCTCTGGCGGAACCCAATAATCGGGATGGATGGGTGGCCGCCGTTGACATAGGAACAAGGTAGTGAAAGCAATTGGAACGTATTATCTTCCGGATGATTTTTATTACGACCGTGGTCATGATCCTCAACATCCTTTCCGTGCCTGTACCCTGTCCCGCCATCTTGATATGACTCCAGGTAACTATTATCTACACTTATTGTTCACACGCCTATGCAATGCTTATACAATCCATATGTTCTTAGTTGTGTTCTTGTTTTGACTGCATAGGCGAATTATGCCTGCATATTTCTTTGTGTGTTTTCAGCATATTTGCCGGTTCCCTAAAAAGATTGGGGTTGTGAGTATGGTGTTGCTTATGAATTTAGCGGTTTCTGTAGGCACTGAGGTCTCAGCGTGTCACGAGATCAGAGAGGCTAGTTGGTCTGCAAACCATCCAAGCAACACCTCGGTAAGTAGTGATTTCGCATCACTTTTTATTTCAAAGAATTTCTGCCAACTAACTTGCCCTCTCTTCTGTGCATAGTTCCGTGTGGGCGAGCTCAATTCCTGCGAACCAAGGAGCAAAATCCAAAGCCAAGTTTCTTATATTCTCTATGGAAACTGTGTTCTACTAAGGCCTAGGAACCTATGACCTGATTTAGACCAATTCATTGTATAATTTGATAGCTATTTGCCAACCAGTTTTTACCTGATTTGCTATATCGGGATCTTTTGTCTAAATGACTTTCTATTCCTCGGGACATTGGAATTGGCTAAGAAAATCAAGCATGCCCGAAATGCTGCTGAGAGTGCTATACAGAATTATCATATTTCCCAGGACCATCCTGTTGAAAACAATCTGGTATGAATGAATCCCATATGCCCTGTTTGGGGTTTGTTGTGCTGTGCCCAGACTCGTGTGGGCTGTGAGGAGATGGCAATTTGAGGCCTTTTAGGCAGCCCAAAGAGTGCAGAAGCCCACTGCCCATTAGGGTTATGACCTAGGGTCATTTTGGACTTTGCACATGAGTGGATGGGGATGCTGTACCCTCCATCCAGCAGCCACCACCAAGAGTGACGAAAATCAGTTCATCCTCCAAGAGCGAAGTAGAGAGAAAACCAAGAGAGCAAGGGAAGAAGAGGAAGATTGAAGGAAGAAGCAAAGGGAGCTCGTCCCCAAGGTTGTGATGGTCCAGATCCACTACCTTGTCTCCTTCAAGCTTCGGTTCCACCATCTTTGGTGAGATTGTTCCAATCCCTAGTTCTTGAGCTCCAAATCTTGTTGTGTTCATCCAAGAGGAACTTTTTGTATCCCACATTTGGTAATAGTGGAAGAGGATTTGGGTGGCTTCGGCCCGTGGTTTTTGCCCTCAAGTTGGGGGGGTTTTCCACGTAAAATTTGGTGTCTCTTTGTTGATGCTTGGTGCTGTCCAGAAACTTACTCCTACCACAAGACACTAGGCTGAAGAGTGTCTTGCATGCTGAGTAACATTTTCTGCCTCCATATATGCTGCTGCATATGTTTCCTTCCGTGCTAAGAAACGATCCTTGATTTAGTACACGATGTGGTGCTGAGATTACTTGTTTCCGCTGCAGTTTTCAGTTAACCACAAGTGTATTTGTGTGCTAATTCCCAACATAGTGGTATCAGAGCCTTGGTTGCTTAGAAGGTTCCAAATCCTAGTTGCTTGATTGTTGCTCGAAGTGCTGCTCACAATGGCTTTGGAAGGAAGCGCTACTACAAGTGGCATGATAAAACTTGATTCCTCCAATTACTCATTATGGAAGCCCATGATGGAAGACATCCTTTATTGCAAGGATTTGTATGAGCCAATTGTGAAAGACAAGATACCCACAGGTGTCACGGAAGAAGAATGGAGAGTGTTGCATAGAAAGGCAGTAGGTATGATTCGGTTGTACATCAACCACAATATTTTCCACCATGTTGCAAATGACACAAATGCTTATGAGATGTGGTAGAAGTTGGAGTCTATGTATGACAGGAAGACATTAATGAACAAGGCCTCGGTGATCAAAAGACTTGCAAAGCTTGAGTACCGAGATGGCATAAGTGTGATTGAGCACTTGAATGTCTTCCAATGCCATATAAATCAACTTTCAGCCATGAAGATCAACTTTGACGATGAGGTGCAAGCATTGTTGCTGCTGAGTTCCATGCCTGATAGTTGGAACACGCTTGTTGTGTCACTTAGCAATTCGGCTCCGGATGGGAAGCTGACTTTGGAGATGGTGAAGAACAGTATGCTGAATGAAGAAGCCAGAAACAAGGAAAAGGGTGATGCCTCTTCTTCTGATGCGTATGTGGCTGAAACCCATGGGAAGAATGAGAACCATGGACGCAGCAATACAAGATTTCAGCAAGGCAAAAGCAAATCCAGGGGGAGATCAAAGTCAAAACAGAGAAAAGATATTACTTGTTTTCATTGTGGCAATCCCGGACACATAAAGAGCGAGTGTAGGAAGTATAAAAAAGAGCTTGCAGAGGGGAAACTCACAAAGAAAACCGAGCAAAAGGCTGAGAGAAGTTTAGCCATGACTGCAACAGATGAGGACTATCTAGTCATTGAAGATGAAGATTGCTATAGTGTTGTTCGTGATGATGCCATGAGATGGGTTGTGGATTCAGGTGCATCCTTCCACATCAGATCACACAAGGAGTATTTCACATCTTACACTAGTGGTGTTACTGGCCAAGTGAGGATGGGAAATAGTGGTTCCTCAGCAATTGTTGGGAAGGGCTCTATATGCATTGAAACAAACAAAGGTTGCAGATTGGTGCTCGATGATGTGAGGCATGTTCCTGACATAAGGCTGAATTTGTTGTCAGTGGGCAAGCTTGATGATATCAAACATCCTAGTTATTTTGGCGAAGCAAAATGGAAGCTCACCAAAGGCTCTTTGATTGTGGCTCGAGGAAGTAAGCAAGGTAATCTCTATGTGACTAAAACCAAGTTGTGCAATGAGGTGTTGAACGTTGCTGAAAAAGACACTTCGGTTGAATTGTGGCACAAGAGGCTTGGGCATATGAGTGAGAAGGGCATGCATGCTCTTGCTCGCATGGAGTACCTCCCTGAGTTGAAAGGTATATCCTTGAAACCCTGTGCACATTGTTTTGCTGGCAAACAACATAGGGCAGCATTTCGTACACTCCCTTCACATCGTGCAGAAAATGTTCTTGATATTGTGCACACTTATGTTTGCTCCATGACTGAGAAATCTCATGGTGGAGCATTATACTTTGTGACTTTTATTGATGACCATTCCAGAAAGGTTTTTGTGTATGTACTGAAACACAAATACCAGACGCTTGAAGCCTTCAAGGAGTTCCACGCCAAAGTTGAAAGAGAAACTGGCAGGAAATTGAAGTGCGTGAGATCAGACAATGGTGGTGAATACAGAGGTCCTTTTGAAAGGTATTGCAAAAATGTTGGCATCAGGCTTGAGAAGAGTCCACCAAAGACACCTCGGCTCAATGTTCTTGCAGAGAGAATGAACAGGACACTCACAGAGAGGGTCATAACTATGCTCTCTCATGCTTATTTACCTAATTCTTTTTGGGCTATAGATTTGATGAATGCTATGTATATGGTTAACCTATCTCCCTCAGTTCCTCTTGCAGGTGATATTCCTCAGAGAGTTTGGTCAGGGAAGGAGGTATCATACAAGCACTTGAAGGTATTTGGTTGCAGGGCATTGTTCCAAGGGATGAGAGATCCAAGCTTGATAGCAAGACAAAGCAGTGCATCTACCTCAGCCAACCAAGTGAAGAGTTTGGCTACAGGTTGTGTGATCCAGCCAATAGAAAGATTGTGAGAAGCCGAGATGTGGTGTTCATTGAAGATGAAACATTAAAAGATATTGGAAAACCAGAGAAGGCAATGACCAGCACACCTCAGGTTGACATGGATCCAATCTGTCCTCCTCTCGTGCATGACAATCATGGGGGAGATGATGACACTGAAGACAGTGGAGATGCAACTGATCAAGGCAGTACAAGTCAAAATGATGAGCAACCATCAAGTGATGATGATGATGAAGTTGGTAATCATGATGCCAACGAAAATCCACCTGATTCACCACCAGTGCAACAACAAAGAAGACATGAAAGAGTTCACATTCCTTCTTCTAAGTATCCACCACATCAATATGTGTTGATGACAGATGCAGGTGAGCCCTCATGCTATGAGGAGGCAATGTCTGATGAGAACAAAGAAGAATGTTCAGAAGCCATGCAGGATGAGATGAATTCCCTGTATGAGATTGATACCTTTGAGTTGGTGAATCTGCTAAAAGGCAAGAAAGCACTCAAGAACAAGTGGGTGTATAGAGTGAAGAATGAAGAAAACACCTCACATCCAAGGTACAAGGCTAGATTGGTTGTGAAAGGATTCAGTCAGAAAAACGGCATTGATTATGGTGAGATATTCTCTCCAGTTGTCAAGATGTCTTCGATCCGAGTTGTGCTTGGCATGGCTGCCACCATGGACTTGGAAATTGAACAACTTGATGTGAAGACTGCATTCTTACATGGTGACCTAGAAGAGGAGATATACATGGAGCAGCCAGAGGGATTCATGGTTGCAGGTAAGGAGCACTTAGTTTGCAAATTGAAGAAGAGCTTGTATGGCTTGAAGCAAGCTCCTCGGCAGTGGTACAAGAAGTTTGAGTCTTTTATGACTGGCTTCGTTACCATAAAGCACAACCTGATCATTGTGTCTTTATGAAGAGGTACCACTACCAAGAAAGGGCCTACTAGTGGCGCACCAGTTTTGCCTACTAATGGCGCACTACTGGTGCGCCACTAGTACCACGCCACTAGTATTTTTTACTAATGGCGCACCAGGCAGTGCGCCATTAGTATAGCCCACGGTGCGCCATTACCATCTGACTTAGTAATGGCGCACCACATAGAAGTGCGCCATTAGTAACAATATTTTTTCAAAAAAAAATTTCAAATTTTTTTAAATCTCGGGTCAATATGCTTAATCTCAAGTCAAATCACACTAAGTGGTCAAACTTCCCGAAAGGTCACCCATCCTCACACTACTACAGCCCGAGCACGCTTAACTTCGCAGTTCTATCCAACCCCAGCACCACCTCACTTAACAGCCACTTGTTGATATATCTATCATATCAATTCTATTAAACCTTGTTGATGTCTACGACTTTGTTCATATTCATGAGTATGATGAAATTTTGAAAAATATTTCAAACTTCCCTGTCATATTACGTATCATTTTTTGAAAAAAAAATTCGAAACCAATATTTTTTTTCTGTTACCAGTGGCGCACCTAGCAAACGGTGCGCCACTAGTAAGTTTGAATTTTTTTGAATTTTTTGCCTCTAGATCTTGAAAGCCCCGTAACTTTTTTTCTGTTAGGTTTTTGAGGATATTGAAAATGTTTAACGGGGTTCCCCCAGTTAAATTCGGATGTATCTTTTCGAGTAGATGATTTTTCATATATAAAACTTTTTAATCCGAGTTCGTATGTAAAAGTTATGCCCATTTTACAAATTCCAGAGAGATTTTGCAAATAAAGTCGAAATTCATATTTGTAAATTTTCCCAACAAGTAGACCACATATCACATGGGAAACTTATATTTTTTTATTTTTTTCACATTTCCATCATTTTCTTTTATTTTTTTTAAAAACTGAAAAGGCGGTCCAGGGGGGTGCTTTCCGTGGAATGGGCCAAGTTACTAATGGCGCACCGTAGGAGTGGTGCGCCATTACTAGTTCAACTAGTAATGGCGCAACACCCCCACGGTGCGCCATTAGTAGTTTTTCAAAAAAAAAATTATTTTGAAACAAAATTTGTAACAAAATTACTAATGGCGCACCGTGGGAGTGGTGCGCCATTAATAGTTCAACTAGTAATGGCGCACCACCCCCACGGTGCGCCATTAGTAGTTTAAAAAAACAATTTGAAATTTTTTTTGAAACAAAATTACTAATGGCGCACCGTGGGAGGGGTGCGCCATTACTAGTTGAACTAGTAATGGCACACTGTCCTCTGGTGCACCATTAGTAATTTTGAAAAAAAATAATTTTTTTACTAGTGGTGCACCATGGATGTGGTGCGCCATTAGTATTTGGACACTAATGGCGCACCAACACATGGTGCGCCATTAGTATATAGTAGTGGCGCACCACATGTGTGGTGCGCCATTAGTGTCCATATTATCTATAGCCCTTTTCCTATAGTACGCCAAGGGTGACTTCATTATTCTCTTGTTGTATGTTGATAATATGCTGATTGTTCGAAATGGCACAAAGAGGATTGCTCTCCTCAAGAAGGCATTGAGTAAATTATTTGCCATGAAGGATTTAGGACCAGCTAAGCAAATACTTGGCATGAAGATCTCCCGTGACATATCAAAGAAGCTACTTTGGCTCTCACAGGAATGATACATTGAGAAGGTACTTGATAGGTTCAATATGAAAGATGCAAAATCTGTTATCTCTCCCCTTGCATGCCATCACAAACTCACTTCAAAACAATGTCCTACAAGCAAGAAGGAGAAAGAAGAAATGAGAAAAGTACCTTATCAATCTGCTATGGGCAGTTTGATGTATGCCATGGTATGCACTAGGCTTGACATTGCCTATGCAGTTGGAGTTGTTAGACGGTTCATGAAAAATCCAGGTAAAGCTTACTGGGAAGCAGTGAAGTGGATTCTCAGGTATCTCAAGGGTACTTCTACATCTTGTTTATGCTTTGGAAGAAGTGATCCTTTATTGCAGGGCTATACAGATGCAGATTATGCAGGTGACAAGGATCGTAGGAAGTCCACATCTGGATACCTGATGACTTATGCAGGGGGAGCAGTGTCATGGCAATCAAGATTGTAGAAATATGTTTCTACATCAACTACAGAAGCTTAGTACATTGCAACAGTTGATGCTGGCAAGGAAGTTTTGTGGATGAAGAACTTCTTCCAAGACCTCGGCATGAAGCAAGAGAAGTATGTTCTATTTTGTGACAGTTAGAGTGCTATTCATCTTGCCAAGAATTCAAGCTATCACTCTCGAACCAAGCACATTGATGTGAGGTACCATTGGATTCGAGATGTTGTGAGTTCCAAGTTGCTGAAACTTGAGAAGATCCATACCGACGACAATGGTTCGGATATGATGACCAAGACATTGCCAAATGAGAAGCTACAAGCATGTTGCAAGGTAGCGGGCATGGCGGTGCCCCCCTCATGAGTCGGAGGGGGAGATTTGTTGGGATATCCTCCTCACGTGGGCTATGAGGAGATGACAATTTGAGGCCTTTTAGGCAGCCCAAAGAGGTGCAGAAGCCCACTACCCATTAGGGTTATGACCTAGGGTCATTTTGGACTTTGCACATGAGTGGATGGGGATGCTTTACCCTCCATCCAGCAGCCACCACCAAGAGTGACGAAAATCAGTTGATCCTCCAAGAGAGAAGAAGAGAGAAAACCAAGAGAACAACGGAAGAAGAGGAAGATTGAAGGAAGAAGCAAAGGGAGCTCCTCCCCAAGGTTGTGATGGTCCAGATCCACTACCTTGTCTCCTTCAAGCTTCGGTTCCACCATCTTTGGTGAGATTGTTCCAATCCCTAGTTCTTGAGCCCCAAATCTAGTTGTGTTCATCCAAGATTCAGAAATCTTGATATATGAGATCCTCTAGTGCTGTCTAGAGAAGAACTTGTTGTATCCCACATTTGATAATCGTGGAAGAGGATTTGGGTGGCTTCGGCCCGTGGTTTTTCCCCTCAAGTTGGGGGGTTTTCCACGTAAAATCTGGTGTCTCTTTGTTGATGCTTGGTGATGTCCAGAAACTTACTCCTACCACAAGACACTAGGCTGAGGAGTGTCTTGCCTGCTGAGTAACATTTTCTGCCTCCATATATGCTGCTGCATATGTTTCCTTCCGTAATAAGCAACGATCCTTGAGTTAGTACATGATGTGGTGCTGAGATTACTTGTTTCCGCTATAGTTTTCAGTTAACCACAAGTGTATTTGTGTGCTAATTCCCAACACCTTTTATCTTTATTTTTGTACTTGAACCTTTTACCCTTGGATGTTGGTTGTTGGTGCTTTGCTTTATAATATAAAGCGGGGGAACCCTTTTTCGCGAATCCATTTTCCCATCATCGTTCAGCAGTGCTTGAACAAGTGGAATGCACCGTGCTACCCCGCCGGGCATTCATTGTGGCCCCATCAAAACAATCTGGTACGTTGTATTCCATATACCCTGTTTCGCATTTGTCTATTTCTCATCATCATGCAGCAAGATTAATTAGAATGCACCATTCAAGCCACCGCAGCAATGCTTCGGCAAGCCAAATGGACCCTGTTGCCCTAGGTATGATTCGCTGGCTCCTGTACATGGTCGTCACAACTACCAGCCACTGTGGCAGCAGTCATCACCATAAAAAAAATTCAACTTCGAGCAGTGAGTTTGGACCTCATGAGCGAGTTTACTAGGCATGTGGGGAGGCACATAGTTTCTTTCGCCTTTATAAAGGGACAAGGATTCACCTTTTTTTCACCCACACCCTCTTCCCCCTTGCTCATCCATTCTTGCGCACTCAAGCTCCAGCACCCAAGTTCGCATTTTCTCCTCAATCCACTCCAAGCATGTCCGGAGCGGGAGGCAAGTGGATTGTCTCCTCCATTACGGAGGAGGACATCAAAAAGCTACGGGGAGCCGGATACCTGGCTGCGGATATCGCACACCGGCTGCCAGATGAGGGGCAGATTGTCCCGACTCCAGAACCCCATGAGAGGGTGGTTTTTCTTACCCACTTCATCCGCGGACTGGGATTTCCCCTCCACCCGTTTGTCCGCGGGCTCATGTTCTACTACGGGCTGGATTTTCACGATCTGGCTCCCAATTTCATCCTCAACATCTCGGCGTTTATTGTCGTGTACGAGGCCTTCCTCCGCGTCAAGCCCCACTTCGGCCTGTGGCTAAAGACCTTCAATGTTAAACCGAAGTCGGTGGTCGGCCAGCAAGCGGAGTGCGGAGGCACCATGGTGGGCAAAATGCCCAACGTCATCTGGCTCGAAGGCTCCTATCTGGAGACCATAAAGGGGTGGCAATCAGGGTGGTTCTACATCACCGAGCCGCGCGACACCAACTGGGTGGCGGCCCCCTAATTTCGATCAGGAATCCCCACGCGGCTCACCTCCTGGAAAGGGAAGGGCCTATCTTGGGGTTCCCCGGTAGCGCCGACCGGACTCCAGACCTGCGTGAAGAACATGATGAGCAAGAAAATCAAGCTCGTCAACGTGGTCCAAGTCATGCTCTTCCGCCGGATCCTCCCGTGTCAAAGACGGGCATTCAATTTGTGGGAGTTTGACCCGGCCGAGCAACAGACGCTGCGAAGGCTCTTTGACACGACGCACAAGGACGTCTGGAAGGTGCTGTTTGAGGGTGCCGAGGTACCTCCTCCCCTTACCGAGGACCGCGGACTCAGCGCAAAGCGCCCTGCCAATCCGGTAAGTCTTCTATATCTCATAAGATGTTTATTCTTCCCAGTTTAACTACGCGCGGGATCTAAGCCTCCATGCCATTTAACAGGACTGGGTGGCGACAGCAGAGCAGATCGATTGCCCAGCCCCCCTGCCCGAAGATCCAACAGATGCTCTCCTAACGGAGATGCTGGTTCCGGCGCCTTATGAGGTACCGGTGAAGAAGGCCAAGAAGAAGGCCACGGGGACCAGGAAGGGTCTCCGGCGCAAGGTTATATCGAAGTCATCGTCCGCTAACACCGAGGCGCACTCCTCCCACGAGAACGAGGAGGAGGAAGAGGAAAGTTCTCCCCCCCCCCTCGCCGGGGGAGACATGAAAAGGAAGGCCGCCCCATCCGGGGAGGACGAAGGGTCCAAGAAGGGAAGGACCCTCCTCCCGGATTGCTCCACGACGGCCGCCTATAGCGACGACGAGTGGTTGCCCAGGGACAAGCCCCTGGCGAAGTCATAAGTATCCGGATACCATAATAATTCCTGGTATGTCTTATTGTACTGTTTCTTATCACGCTGCACGTGATTATGCAGCCCCTCCCGAGCCCACATTGACGTATCCTCGTCAGATGATTCTTTGGGCCCGTCGGACCTGAACAGCAATTCACTTCCGACCGCCTCCTCCCCTCGCCCTACGGACAACGTCGAGGTGTTGTCTCACAGGGCACCGAGCCGAGGGGAGGTAGTCCTGGAGGCGCCTCAAGGTGACATCCCGGACACTGGGTCAAGGGGAGGAAGACTCCCATGGGCTCCGATGACGGGGGCAGCAAATTCGGCCCCCAGCCGAATACTGCACCGGAACCTCCAGCGGTTCCGGGCTCTGTCAGGCGACCCCTCATTAAGCGGGGTGAGCCGTCTGTGCCGATGGCCTCTGTCCAACCAGAGGCATCGAACAACTTGCTGGAAGCGCTTCGCGGCGCTTCCATTGATGAAGAGCACTGCACTATCATGAGTGCGGTGGTCAAGAAGGTTCAGTCTGCCAAGAGCGGACTGACTGAAGCCTGTGCCAGCCTCCTAATAGGCTTTGAGGTAAGTAATCAAATTATAAGGAAATGTTACAGCATAGATAGTAGCCCCTGATGCTCTGTGCGGTGTTTTGCGAAGAAAGGCCGAATAGAGGATCAAATAATAATCGCATGAGTCTAATCAAAATATGTCTATGTGCATAAGCAGGCTTCGCTGTTGGCCGCTGCTGCACATACTGCGGAGGTCGCCACACTGAAGCAGGACCTTGAGCGGTCCAAGGAAGAGCTCGGCCTTACCAAGAGGCAGCTCAAAGAGAACAAAGGTAAGTGATACCCCGTCTGTATATTATAAAGAAAAATTTGGTTTTGGAATAATAGGATCGTCATGAATTGTGCTAGGGGCCACGACGAAAGTGGCGGCCCTGCAGAAGGCGCTATCCGAGGCCGAAGACAAAGCGGCCAAGGAGCGCGTCGAGCGAGAAAAGCAAGAAGCCCGGGTAGGCGAGGTGCAGCAAGAGCTCCAGGCTCTCGTCAAGAAACACGAGTCCTTGGAGCTTGACTCTAAGACGCAAGAGTCCGAGCTTGCAAGGGCACTCGAGAGCGCACAAAACGCCAAGGCTGAAGCCCAAAAGGCCCTCCAGGAAATTGAGGCGGTTAAGAAGATAGCAGCGGGTAAGGCATTCATTATGCAGAGCAAGCATGTGAAGGAAACTTTCCTTTTACATACCCGAGTTCGGAGCTCTCCAGGAGCGTTCGCAGATCTACCCCGCAGTGTGTCGGATGCCGCGGAGTTCTACCGGGCTGAGGAGGGGAGCTCGACGGAGAAGTTGTTCTGGTCTCAGTATACTGGGACCGAACACCCAATGCCCTTGAGCGACCAGCTGAAGCAACTGGTCGAGCTCCACAAGGCGGCCGAACAGGCCATGAAGGGTCTTATAGTCCGGATGTGGCCTGGCGAGCCCCTGCCTGATAGCTACTTCGGTCTGGTGAGGCGGCTTGTGAATGCCTGCCCACGGCTTAAAGTCATAAAGCGGTCCGTCTGCATCCAGGGTGCGCGTAGGGCTTTTGCCCGGGCGAAGGTGCACTGGGCGAAGCTGGACGCCGAAAAGCTGGTGAAGGAGGGGCCACTGGAAGGCAAGGAGCATCGCCACCCAGAAATGTATTATGACAGTGTCCTGGAGGGTTCTCGCCTTGTGGCGGAGGAATGTGCCAAGGATGTAATTTTCGAATGAATGTACTCATGTGATCCTGTAATATGAAACGAGTTCATTTGCGCTATGCAACGCTTGTGAATTTAAAATATTACCTTCTGTGCGGCCGTTTATAAAATCTGAGAGTTGGCCAGTCGTCGGCTTCTGCCCCCATGTAACTAGTACTAAGGTGTTCGGGATAAATCTGAGCACTCTTTATCCCATTTTGGGTCCTTCGAGGGAGGTGTTCATCACAACGAACCAGGCAATCAGACTATAAGGCTTTATCACTCTCACTTAGCCATAGAAGTCTACAATTTTAAATTTTGGCGAAGCCCCTAGTATTCGGAAGGCCGAATTTGGGGCGCTATATACGCCTAAGTCGGGCAAGGCCGACTCCTCGCCCGAAGCGGAAAAAGTCTTTAAGGACATGAGACCTCTCGAACAGCGACCTGCTCCCGCCTCATCATGACAGTCAGTTTTTGGCTTTCTCTACTGAGGTGCTCATCCGGAAGAACCGGGACACAATCGCAGTAGTTCTCCCAGCGCTACCTTAGCCGATATTGTGGAACGTAAGGTACCAAAACATGGGAGCCGGGAAAACCCAACTATTGACCCAAGACATGATTCGGAGCTGATGCATATAGTGCTATAAGTTTGGGGTGCCGCACTGTCGAAAGTGTTCGGACTTCTCACCCCGTATTTATGGCGTATACTGAAGCCCCTGGCGTACTGGCCGTACCAGAATGTACGGGTGTAATTTGTCGTAAATCAGCAGACAAAGGAAAAAAAGTGTAATGCAATAATAAACTAACGCTATGCATTGTTATTAAATAATACGTCGAAGCGTATGGATACAAGTAGTGCAATAAGCAAAAAATAGGACTATTTGACATGTCCTATCCAAGGGCAAGCTGCGTATGGGTATTTAAAACAGGTATTTCGATCATTATCAGAGACCACCTGGGGATTCCCTTGTACGTCTTAGCTTCTTGCCTCCTTGGTATTTCCTTCCCGTAATGCGTCCAGCAATCAACTGCCGAAAAGGGCTTCCAGAGAGTAAGGTCCTGAAAGAGAGAAAATTATAAGGGTATACAGCCCCTGGGGCGGTTGAGCCGCATTGTGGGACGTGTCCTGGCCGTGCCTCCGCCTATGCCCATGGTATTTTTAATGCGTAATTATGTACGCGCGGCACAGATTTCGTCGCTTGACTGGGACTAGGACGGAGGCCGAATTGCTAGGCGAGCTCTGAACGTGTCAGGCGATCCTGTTGCAGGTTACTCCGGACTCGCTTGAAGGTGTTCGGGGGCTTTATCGCCAAATTGGCGGTTTGCCTTGAAAGGCTGCTTTGTGCTTCTGCTGCGAGGTCCGCAGTGTGCTCCTCCGTGCGGAGCGAGCGTTCTGTGTTTCCATTGACTGTTATAACCCCCCGAGGTCATGACATCTTGAGCTTGAGGTATGCATAATGCGGCACCGCATTGAATCTGGCAAATGCGGTTCGTCCGAGCAGTGCGTGATAGCCACTGCGAAATGGGACGATATCGAAGATTAGCTCCTCGCTTCGGAAGTTGTCCGGAGATCCGAAGACCACTTCCAGTGTGATTGAGCCCGTGCAATGGGCCTCTACACCTGGGATGACACCTTTAAAGGTGGTTTTAGTGGGTTTGATCCTTGATGGGTCTATACCCATTTTGCGCACTGTATCCTGATAAAGCAGGTTCAGGCTGCTGCCGCCGACCATAAGGACTCGAGTGAGGTGAAATCCGTCAATGATGGGATCAAGGACCAATGCGGCGGAACCGCCATGATGGATACTAGTGGGGTGGTCCCTACAATCGAAAGTGATCAGACAAGAAGACCATGGGTTGAACTTTAGGGCGACTGGCTCCATCGCATAGACGTCCCTTAGTGCGCGCTTCCGTTCCCTCTTGGGAATGTGTGTTGCGTATATCATGTTCACCGTTTTCACTTGTGGAGGGAACCTCTTCTGTCCTCCTGTGTTCGGCGGCCGAGGCTCTTCCTCGTCGTTGCTATGCAGCCCCTTGTCCTTGTTTTCGGCATTTAACTTGCCGGCCTGCTTGAACACCCAGCATTCTCTGTTGGTGTGATTGGCTGGCTTATCGGGGGTGCCGTGAATTTGACACGAGCGATCGAGTATGCGGTCCAAACTGGACGGGCCCGAAGTACTTCTTTTGAACGGCTTTTTCCGCCGACCGGATTTAGAGCCACTGAATCCGGCATTGACTGCCGTGTCTTCGGCGTTATCGCCGTTGTTGCGGCGCTTGTGTCTGTTACGACGTGGCCTGCCGTTACTATCTTTGGCATCTGAAGTGCCAGGATTCCTTGATGTGTTGTTGCTGCGAGCCAGCCAGCTGTCCTCGCCCGCGCAAAAGCGGGTCATGAGTGTCGTGAGGACTGCCATGGACTTCGGCTTTTCTTGGCCGAGGTGTCGGGCGAGCCACTCGTCCCGGATATTATGCTTAAATGCCGCTAAGGCATCGGCATCCGGACAGTCGACAATTTGGTTTTTCTTAGTTAGGAACCTGGTCCAGAATTTCCTGGCCGATTCCCCTGGCTGCTGAGTTATATGGCTCAAGTCATCAGCATCCGGTGGTCGCACATAAGTGCCCTGGAAGTTGTCAAGGAATGCATCTTCCAAATCCTCCCAACTGCTAATGGAGTCTGGTCCTTTGAGTTTTAGTGGGAGGAAATCCTCGAGCCATGTGGATGTGTAGGAGGAAATCCTCGATCCATACCGCGGGATCTGTTGTACCATCATATGATTCAATGTTTATGGGTTTAAAGCCCTCTGGGAATTCGTGATCCATTACTTCATCAGTGAAGCATAGGGGGTGTGCGGCGCCTCTGTGCCGGGCTATATCACGACGCAGTTCATACGAGTCTTGTCTGCTGTATTCAGCCTGGCCGGATTTGCTTTTAGTATATCCGGCGTGACGGTCATCGTCCCGCGTTGAGGCACGCCCCCGTGATCCGTAGATCGATCTTGCATCTTTTGCTTTGTTTTCCAATACGTCTCGCAGGTCCCGCGTGTTGCCCCGGGCCTTGGTATTTTTGTTTGAATGGCGGCGGGGTGCGGGCTGGACTTCCGGATGATATGCCACTCTGTCTCAGCCACGAGGTGGCCAATCCGCCGCATCATACGCTGGTGATGTAGGTTTCAATGCTTCCTCCTCGAATTGGGGTAGCAACCTGCGCTTTGGGTAACTCTTGGTTGGGCGCTCGAGTTCGTATTCCTCGGCCGCCAGGATTTCAGTCCATCTATCTGCTAGCAGATCTTGATCAGCTCTAAGCTGTTGTTGCTTTTTCTTCAGGCTGTTTGCTGTGGCTATAAGCCGACGCTTGAAGCGCTCCTGCTCGACAGGATCCTCAGGCACGATAAATTCTTCGTCGCCGAGGCTCACCTCGTCTTCGAAGAGAGGCATGTAATTGTCATCCTCTGATTCTCCGTCTGCTGCTTGTTCCAGAGGGCTAGCTTGTTCATCCTCCCGCTCGAGGTCTGGCTGTAGGGGATTATCGTTGTCTTCGGTGCTATCTGGAGCGTTATTGTCTCTTGTGCCGGTATCGCTGCTTTTGCTATGGTGAGACTTAGCGCGGCGCCGCTGACGGCGGTGCTTGGAGGGATTATACTCCGTTGTCTTATCGCCATCCCCTTCTTTGGGGGTGTCCACCATGTATATATCATACGATGAGGTGGCAATCAAGTGCCCTGTGGGCAGTGGTTCTTGTTCGTCTTCTACATCGTCGTCCATACCGTCGATGTCTTCGGAGCCGAAGTCGAGCATGTCGGTTAAATCGTCGACAGTGGCTACTAAGTTGGTGGTGGGTGGGGAGCGAATTTCTTCGTCGTCCGCATCCCATTCTAGCCGAACATAGTTCGGCCAAGGGTCTCCCGACAGAGAAAGAGACCTTAACGAGTTTAGCACGTCACCAAAGGGTGAGTGCTGGAAGATATCCGCGGAGGAAAACTCCATGATCGGTGCCCAATCAGATTCGATAGGCATGGACGCAAGCGGCTCGGAGCCCATTGCCGGGGACGAATCCAACGGTTCGGCAACACGGGTCTCGTAAGAGGTGAAGTCAGTATTCGGCTCTATCGCCACTGAGTATGCGGCCTCCGTGGCGGGGTCCATCCACCCGTCCTCGGATGGTGCAATTTGTTCCTAATCGAGGGCCGAAGTAGTTGCAGGTGTGATCTCCCGAACACTATCCGACGGCAGAGCTAAGTCATGCTCGTCGTGATTGCGCGGCGCACCTGACATGGGCTCGAATCCGTCAAAGATCAAATCTCCGCGGATGTCGGCAGTATAGTTCAAGTTTCCAAACCTGACCTGATGGCCAGGGGCGTAGCTCTTGATCTGCTCCAGATGGCCAAGCGAGTTGGCCTGCAGTACGAAGCCGCCTAATACGAAGATTTGTCCGGGGAGGAAAACCTCGCCTCGGATCGCATCGTTGCCGAGGATCGAAGGAGCCATCTAGCCTTACGGTGATGGCATAGTAGAACTCTCAATGAAAGCACCAATGTTGGTGTCAAAACCGGCGGATCTCGGGTAGGGGGTCCCGAACTATGCGTCAAAGGCGGATGGTAACAGGAGGCGGGGGACATGATGTTTACCGAGGTTCGGGCCCTCTCGATGGAGGTAATACCCTACTTCCTGCTTGATTGATCTTGATGATATGAGTATTACAAGAGTTGATCTACCACGAGATCGTAGAGACTAAACCCTAGAAGCTAGCCTATGGTATGATTGTTGTTGTTCTACGAACTAAACCCTCCGGTTTATATAGACACCGGAGGGGGCTAGGGTTACACATAGTCTGTTACAAGGTTGGAGATCTACACATCCGTACTGCCAAGCTTGCCTTCCACGCGAAGGAGAGTCCCACCCGGACACGGGACGAAGTCTTCAATCTTGTATCTTCATAGTCCAACAGTCCGGCTCAACACTACTAGAAAAAGGCCTACTAGTGGCGCACCAGTTTTGCCTACTAATGGCGCACTACTGGTGCGCCACTAGCATCACGCCACTAGTAATTTTTACTAATGGCACACCGCTGGTGCGCCATTAGTATCTGGTATACTAATGGCGCACCAGTGGTGCGCCATTAGTATATGCCACGGTGCGCCATTACTATCGAACTTAGTAATGGCGCACCACATAGAAGTGCGCCATTAGTAAATTTTTTTTCAAATATTTTTTCAGAAGTATTTAAAAAAAAATTCAAATTTTTTTTATTTTTTTGTCAGAAATATTTTTTTCAAATTTTTTTCAAAAATATGTTCAATTTTTTCTTAATCTCATGGGCCAAGTCAAATCTCAGGTCACTATGGCTTAATCTCAGGTCAATATGCTTAATTTCAAGTCAAATCACACTAAGTGGTCAAACTTCCCAGAAGGTCACCCATCCTCACACTACTCCAACCCGAGCACGCTTAACTTCGCGGTTCTATCCAACCCCAACACCACCTCACTTAACAGCCACTTGTTGATATATCTATCATATCAATCCTATTAAACCTTGTTGATGTCTAGGACTTTGTTCATATTCATGAGTATGATGAAATTTTGAAAAATATTTCAAACTTCCCTGTCATATTACGAATCATTTTTTGAAAAAAAAATTCAAAACCAATATTTTGTTTTGTTACTAGTGGCGCACCTAGCAAACGGTGCGCCACTAGTAAGTTTGAAAATTTTTGAATTTTTTTGCCTCTAGATCTTGAAAGCCCCGTATCTTTTTTTCTGTTAGGTTTTTGAGGATTTTGAAAATGTTTAACGGGGTTCCCCCAGTTAAATTCGGATGTAACTTTTCGAGTAGATGATTTTTCATATAAAAAACTTTTTCATTCGAGTTCGTATGCAAAAGTTTTGCCCATTTTAAGAAATTCCAGAGAGATTTTGCAAATAAAGTCGAAATTCATATTTGTTAATTTTCCCAACAACTAGACCACATATCACATGGGAAACTTATTTTATTTTATTTTTTTGACATTTCCATCATTTTCTTTTTTTTAAACTGAAAAGGCGGTCCACCGGGGGGGGGGGGGCAGGGGATGCATTCGGTGGAATGGGCCAAGTTACTAATGGTGCACCGTGGGGGTGGTGCGCCATTAGTAGTTCAATTAGTAATGGCGCACCAACCCAACCGTGCGCCATTAGTTCGGTGGCACCGAGATTGCTAGGGTTTCACAGAATCTTGAACTCGGTCACACCGATTTGCAGGTTTTGGTCAGACCAAAAAGCGCATGTGCAATGGCCTAAGTCGAATCGGTGAGACCGGTTTCTACAGTTCGGTCGGTCCGAGATGAGTTCTGCGGAGAGCTAAACCAAAAATTTTCGAATCAATCTAGACCTAAGGAAGTTTTAGCTGGACAAGATGATTTCATATGTGGCAAGAATCATGGCAAAGCAATGTGCTACGAATCGGAGTTAAGGAATAGCACAAAGATCAAGTTCATACCCTAATTCGGCGGTGAACTTACTACGGCGGCAACGGCGGGGCAGATTGCCGTTGATGGCGGCGAAGACCAGCAGCGGGAGGTCGCTGGCGGCGACAAGATGATCTGGAGACCCGAGGAGGCAGAGCAGGTCACGCGCGGGTGAAAAGTTTTGGAAAAATTTCCAAAATTTGACCCGTCAGTATATATAACCTGACCCTGTCGGTGTGACCGAGTGGAACAACTCGGTGGCACCGAGATGCAAAACTGTGAGCAGTTACTGCAACTCGGTGTGACCGAAAAGTTCTAATCGGTTGCACCGAGATTGAAAACCTAGATCAACTTAGTGATCTCGGTATGACCAAAAAGGGTGAATCGGTCCGACCGAAATGCACAACGAGGTTTTGGAAGTTTAAGTCTATGACGAATCGGGGACTCCGAGTGCTCCTCACACAGAGTGGTTCGAATCTGACTTGATCAAACTTTGTGATGTAGCATGAATAGAGTTTGAGACGAGGAAAGCATAGATAGCTAGAGGGAGTTCTTAGGCATTCTTGTCCATCCATTTGGCAAAAGAGAAAAAAGGCAAACAATCAAAGCAACAAATGGATGTCCTTGAATGAGTAAAACATGCATCCAACATGTTCACACAATAAAATGACAAATGAAATATGTGACAAAGCATGCACAAACCCTCTAGCATATATCAAGCAATTTGGCGATGACTATGTCATCTATATATGAGTACATTGACTTAGGAGTCAAATGAGAACATTTGATCATAAGTCATACTCATCGTTTAAGCACAAGTGGGGTTACCACTTTTACATAAAGCATTATTGTGCTCACACCATTAGAGTTGCTTTAGCTCAATTGATTAGAGTAAAGCTCCCCCTAGATGTGATATCCCCCTAAGAGGGATGAACTAACCTTGGGTTTTGTCGATGGTGACTTCATGTAGGTGTTGAATATGTTGGTGCTCAATGTTGATGTAGATCATTCGGAGCAATCCTTTGGAGTGAGTTGCACTTTCAATACCTACACGTGTTAGTCCCACAAGGAACAAGCAAGGATATGCACAGACATAGAGTGATGTTCACACAAGATGATGTCCATGAATGCATTAGGTTACCTTGTCCCTTGTCTTACCAACAAGAGGGTTTGTGATTCCTTGAACTAGTGCAAGATATGGAAGTTGTTTGCACTTGTCATTGCCAAAATGATGAGAGTGAAGTATGTTGGCGGAGTCACCCTCAAGAACTCTCTAGTTCTTCTTCTTCGGGATCCACACCATCTTGATGGGAATCCTTGGAGTTGTAGTCGTACTTGATGAAGTAGAACTTGATGTAGTCTTGGGAACCCACTTGACCAAGGCCTTAGGATCTTCTTCAAATGCATCAATCTCCTCTTGAAGCTTGTCCTTGCCTTTTTGTTTGTGGTCTTGTGGTGGAAGATCATCTTGAGCTTGTGTTCGTTGGAAAGAAGTAGGATCATACTTCTCTTGTTGAGGAACAAACTTCGTCTTGGGGTATTGATCTTCTTCCCACTCAACTCCATTGGCATTGAACTTTCGTTCAAAACCAACACCTTGATTCTTCCGGTGTCTTCCTTGCTTGCGCACAATTTCCTCAAATTGCTTACTTCCGGCAAGACTCTTGTAAACACCTTTCTCTATAATTCCCTTCAATAAGCTATTTTCTTGCTCAAGTGTAACTTGGCTAAGAGAATCATTAGTGGAATCAAGAGAACTACTAGAAGCAACAACATTGGATTTAGCATGATTGTTGTTACTACTAGAGGAAGAATCTTTCTTGTTCTTATTGCTAGATTTAACTTGTGGCATGTAAGTGGACAAGAGTAAACGCTTGGCAATGTAAGAAGAACATTTCTTGCGAAGATCATCATTGATTTCTTTTAAGAACTCATGCTCTTGCTCAAGGTTGAGCTTTTCAAAGCGTAGCTTCTCATGAGTCTTTAAAAGTTCTCGATGATCTTCCAAGGTAGTTTCATGAGCTAACTTAAGAGTGTTTAGTTCTTTAGTTAGACGCTCGATCTTCTTCTTCTTATCATCATCATTCGTTTTATCTTAATTACCATGATCATTCGCAAGTTCATCAAAGTTTTCATAACTAGAGTTGTCAACAAGTAAATCATCATCTCCTAGCAAATCATCTTCATCACTATTGAAATCAAGATACTCGGGGTGTGTTACCTTTGGACCTTTGGCCATGAAGCATCTCACAATTCCTTCATTTGGTGAGTCAAATATGTCGTAGGAGTTGGTTGACACAAGTGCTAGACCAGCAACACCTTCATCTTGAGTATATTCGGAGTCGGAGTGATAACTTCTTTCGGAGTGATGGTCGGAGTCGGAGCCGGATACCCAGTCACCAACATGAGCTTGATGTCTTATTTTTGTGTAGCTCCTAGATGACTTGTCCTTCCTCTCCGAATCCTTGCTTCTCCGAGAGGGTCTTCGTTCATAACGATCATCTCTACTCCTCCTCTCTCTTGGTGGTGATTCTTCTCTCCTATTTCTTCTCTTAGGAGAATCGTCTCTTCTTTTGTAGGGAGCCGTACACTCATTGGAATAGTGTCCGGGTCTTCCACAATTGTAGCAATTATGCTCACGACTAGAAGATCTTTTGTCATTGTAGGACCTTGACTTGGAACTTCTTTCCTTGCTTCTACTCTTGTAGAACTTGTTGAAGTTCTTCACCATTAGGCTCAATTCTTCATTGAAGGTTTGTTTCTCACTTGATGATGTGGGAGCTTCACAGGAGGCTTTGTAAGCACCACTTGACTTTTTGTGCAGCTCTTCCTTGTCCTTGAGTGACAACTCATGAGCAACAATTCTTGCCAGCGGAGAGGAGTACGAGGGTTCACTGGTTCGGTTGCGGTGTGAGGCTGCCGTCGCCGCAGGGCCTTGCCAGCGGTCGGAATAGTAGGGGCGGTGAGGCCTCTACGGCAACACATCCGGCCACGGGAGGAAGGAGCATGCGGCACGACCGGCGCTGCTTTGGGCAGCTGGAGCAAGAAGACCAGAGGTTGAAGAAGCACTACGGCCGTTGGATGGACATCGTACGGTCACTGGAGCTAGAATCGTTCATATTGACTAAGTTGACAAAGCACTCCGTCCCCGTCAACTTAGTAGGCCCACAAGTCAGCCTCCCACCAAGGTGGGTCCCAACTAGCAGGGGGAGTATTCATTTTTTTGTGCGTAATAAGGAGGCACCTCCGGTGGGTCCGAGCTGACAGCGGGGGGAACGTTTTTTCACGAAATACGTTGGCCCGTCCGGTGGGTCCCAGCAGTCAGGGGGGAAACATTTTTTTCACCAAATACGGTGGCCCGTCCGGTGGGTCCCTGCTGTCAGGTGGAGGAATAATTATTTTCCGCGTAATAAGGAGGCACTTCCTTGCGGCTGCCGTGGACCCAGCAGTCACCCTCTCCATGTACAGTACTCTTCCGATGGAAGTCGTTCCTTGACCACGTTGACCACGCCGCGCCGAGAGCACCAGGGCGGTGGACGACGGCAAGGCCTAGGAAGGGGACGAAGCGGAGCCGGGGACGACGCGGTAGTGGATGCCCATGTGGAGAGGAGTATGAGGGTTCACTGGTTCGGCTGCAGTGTGAGGCTGCCATCGCCGCAGAATAACAGGGGGTGTGGGTGAGTGGAGGGATGCCCTGGCCAGCGGTGGGAGTAGTAGGGGCGGTCAGGCCTGCGCGGCAGCACAGCCAGCCACGGGAGGCAGGAGCAGGCGGCACGACCGGTGCTGCTTTGGGCGGCTGGAGCAAGAAGACCAGAGGTTGAAGAAGCACGACGGCCGTTGGATGGACATCGTACGGTCACTGCAGCTAGAATCGTTTATATTGACTAAGTTAACAAAGCCCTTGGTACGTGTCAACTTAGTAGGCCCACAGGTCAGCTTCCGAAATGGTGAGCCCCAGATGTCAGGGGGAGGAATCATTTTTTGGGCGGGTGAAGCTAGAATATCTGAGATTGAAGAAGAAGCACGGCATCCGTTGGATGGACATCCAACGGCCACTGCTGCTAGAACCGTGTGTTGACTATAAGTTGACAAAGCCTTGCATACGCGTCAACTCTCTTTTTTTTAGGGGACGCGTCAACTTAGTAAGGCCACAAGTGTGTGGCAAAGAACTTATAGCCCATTTGAGATTTGTAAGAATGTGCAGCCAATTTTTGAATTCTAATGGAATTTACTATAGCCCATTTACAGTTTGTTAAAAGTACAACCCATTTCAACCAACTGTTCAAAACAGAATTCAATAAAATTTCCCACATTTTGATGGGATACGAAATATTTTTATCCTGAAATTTCTAGTCAGATTAAATATAATTTCAATATAAATTTATATTACTTAAAAATCCAACGAAACATTGCGCTCGCAACAATTAATGAAATTAAAATTTTCAATATCCAAAAATAATATTTTATAAAGTAATTACGTGTTTGGTGCATATTTTATAGTTACTTCCCAATTTTTATAATTACATCCCATTTATTATTTCTTAAAGCCCATTTTCTTATCAAGCCTAATGCATCCCTCCTAGGAAAGATTTGCAGCCCAGCGGGGCGGAGAATAACAACTTGACCTTGCCTGGGTATTCCTAAAAAAAGTATAGCTTGGCTAGCCATTTTCAGCTTGAAAAAAATTAATATCTGGGCTGGATATCTTGCCTGGGCTAGACGGGCCACAGCCCGCCCAGTTAATAGCTGCAGCGATGTTTTCGCCATTGTTCAGAGGAGAAAAATTAATATCTGGGCTAAACATCTCTCAAGAAAAACTCTGCAGTGCTCACACCTCAAAAACACAAATACTGCTCGAGCTGCTTGGTCCCAGCTGTGGGCCGCTTCTTGTGCAATTCTCTCATTTATTGACTACATAGGTTGACAATGGTGTGGGACCGTGATGTCAGGAAACCAGGAGGAAGCAAAAAAAATTTATAGTTTTATATATTAATAAGGAGGCACTTGCGTGAGTGCGGCTATGGCCCTGGTGGGTCCCCACTGTCATCCTCTCCAAGTAAGTCATCTCCTCATCCTCATGTCCATTGACCATGTTGACACCGCGAGACGGCGGCGCCACGACGAGCGAAACAACTCGAAGGACGACGGAGAGGGCCTCGCGGGCCCTACGGATGGTCTGATACAGCGCCCGCTGCTCATTCGGGAAGCCAGGATCATAGGGCCACATGTCCGCGACGGCATTGTTGCTCATTGAGGAGACAGAGGTTGCAGCACAGGTCCTCCTGCGCTGGTAGCTCTTCCGCCATTAGGGCGTCGAAGTGCGGCCGCACCTGCTCTATGGTGAACACGGCATGAACCGGCTTGGACAGTGGCGCCGGCTCCTGGTCGGAAGCTACGTCCATCGTCTGATTGTCGTCGCTCAGCTCGGCGAGGTAGCTGGCGAGCCAGCATGTCCGGCTGCTGGACCGACCCGCTGTCAAGCACGAGTCTGACTGCCCTGGCCCACCCAGACCGCCTCCCTCGCCCGCGCGCGCTTTCCGCCCGAAACGGTCAGCGCTGCCCGCCCCGCTTCCCGGTGCATGCGATTGCCCCGCCTTCAAACGACACAAGTGCCGTCCGTTCGTCCTTCTGCCGCCCACATTAATGATACGCGGTTGCCGAGGCGGCTACTCCGGCGAGGTAGTTGGCGAGCCAGCTATGTTGGAGAAGGACGCTGCTTCTACTTAACTGCTGGTGCAGTTGGCAGACTGACACGTGGGCCCAACAGGCATCTGGGCCACATGTCAGTTATGCAACTGCACCTGCAATTAAGTCGCTGAAGCTTCTGTTCGGCTCAGCCGGACACAGGTGGGTAGCTTCGGTTAATTAATTATACCTCCAGCGCACCCCTTTTTAGTTGAAGAATGTATGAAATGTAATGAAATCCGGCATGTTTATATGAAATCCGACCGTGTATGAATGAATTTATTTCGATTAGTTCGAATTCTTGTATCACTGGCATTGGATGAACATGCAAAACAATACGTACTAGCATTATTCCCAGGGTGATTACCTCATTTGCAGCAGTTTCACATGTACTCCCTCCGGTCCTTTCTAGTCTGCATACAAGTTTTGTCTGCAGTCAAAGTATCTCTACTTTGACCAATCTTATAGAAAAAGTATGCACTTTCACAATGTGCGAAGTAAACAGGAACAGAAGGAGTACAAAGAGTTTGAGCAGCATTTTAGCGTTCCTGTACATTGCAATCAAACACACAGGCCTGGCAATTCATAGAGAACATTGAAAACAATCGATGATTATGCATCTCAGTGATTCACATGTCAGAGCCAATATTTACTTCACAACTAAAGAATAAAGAAAAAATGGATCGACGCTGCTGACAGCAAATGGCGCCCCATTCGAAAATATCAAACGCATGTCTTCTTGCTAAAATCAATGAGCAAAATTTGACAAGGTTTTCCCATTCCAAAATATCAAATGCCTACGATTGTGGAATGGGCAGGGTTTGCCATCAGTTCGGACATTGACATGGCACCTTGTGCTAAATAAACCAGCTGTTCTTTTTGTGCAGTTCCACCAAAATCAATTCGCGCGTAGCTTGTATGATTTCGCCCTTATATGTTGCAACACCTTGAACTTATCGGCACCTCCTTTCTTGTGGTGGAAATGAATGATTCGATGTATTCATGAACATTTTGTGCTGTTCCATTGAAAGCAAGCTGAGCACCCCTGTTTGCACAAATACAAAAAAAGTGATTAGTATAAAGCAAACTGTACTATGAATTGACAGTTTAAACAGGCACCTACATGGTCCATGTAGAGCACACTTTAAAAAAATGGAACTCACCGGAAAGAATCCTAGAACAACATTGCACTCGCGCATCACAACAAGAAAATGGAGATTTCAGTCCTTCTGAGCTGAAGTTAGTTTGGTCTTGTGGGGCGTAATGTAACCATCCTTCAACTGCTCCTTCTGATGAGAAGATAGGCAGGGCTTCTTCATCTTGGCATAATCGGAACTAGTCACTTCACCTACTCCATATTCTTCTTCAGAGGAGGATGATCCTGTTGTTCAAAGACAAGAGGATAACTAAATGCTAGCATCCCTGTTAGGTCGAAAAAAAGGAAAGGAAATATTTAAAACAACACAGATGAAGCACTTCTCAAGGACAATACCACTTTTTGATGACAGTATCTAAACAGTAGCACAACACCAATAGAGATGACAAAGCTCAATCATATGGATGAAATCAGTGGGCGAGTACCAACCTTTGTCAGGAGGCTTATTGTGCAGAGCATACAGATGAAGCACTTCTCCGGAACCATCTGTTGCTATCTACTGTGGTGGCCATGCTTACTATATACTCCTCGATTAGATTAATGTTTCCAACATCTTCTTGTGCAGTTCCACTAAAATATATGGTATCTTCAAAGAAGATCCCTGTTTGCACAAGTAGAGATAATTACGTATTACATTAAGAGTGGCATCAAATCAGTGGCAAAACAATTGCTCATTCCAGCCATAGCAATAAATTAAGATGCAAAACTATATCATTACTTGTGTCATCACAGTTCCAGTGCTTCATTACAGCACCAGGAGTTGATTTTTGTTTTTCTTCCGCTTGTTCTTCCCCTTCATCACTTGGTTCAATAACAGACAAGCTTCGCCTTCAATGTAAGATTTGGCATGTCAATTAGGTTGCACAAGTATAGCACTAAACAATGACATTAATTTTCTGATGAAAGTGGCAAAATACAGGCAAACAGTTGTGAAATATCCTTATCTTACCTCAATGGGATATTGCGGTGCACATACAGATTGAAAGTCTTGTCTCCATTTCTGCAGTTCACTAAAATCAAGCAACATTACCGTACAAGTAGCACAACATATGAAAGCACACTGCAGAATCATGTGAAAGAAGGCTAGTACTGACCACTCATGACGCGGAATTCAAACAACTCACATGAAGAAGATCTGAACCAAATTTGCCAACACACATAGGAAGTAAGATCTCCTCTTGTGCAATTCCACTAAGATCAAGCAATCAACCAACATTGTCGGTGTGACATTTTGGTTGAACTGCACAAAACACTCTTAAAACAAAAGTGTTTTGTGCAGTGCAACAAAAGGTCACAATGGCAACAAGGTGAAGTAGATAACCCTGCTTACACAGAGGTGCAAAGGAAACAACTAGTGGTCAATAACGGTGGATGACATAGAAGCCAACAAAAAGAAGCATCTACCTTATCTAAATGGGAAAGAAAGCAAGACAGTAGCATTTCTCGAATGGTGGCATTGATTAATATTAACATAGAGATTATATTAACAATAAAATTTGTTAAACATGTGATTTGCTTTTAACTGTGGCATTGCATCAATTTTCCAGCGGCATTATTAGAGGGTGCTTGTTTACAGGGACATTTTGGTGGAGGGACTAAAAAACTCCGTGTCAGTCCCATCTAAACCAAACAGGAGGGACTTTTAGGGACTAAAAGTGGGCATTTGGGACTAAAGAAAGAAGACCCCGAGGGAGAGTGTCTTTTTGGGACTTTTTCCAACAGTTGACCCTGCCACGCAACGCACCTTGTCTCTATTAGTTCATTACTAGGGGTAACAAGGTCTTTTAGCATGTCATTTAATAACCTCTAGTCCATGTTTAGTCCCTGGAACCAAGCAGGTAGGGACTAGGCAGTTTTCAACCAAACAGGGCCTTAGATTAACAACAACTAAAGAGTTGCAAGGGACAGTGGACGCACCAGCACCATGTGCATCTACCAACGTACTGGGGTGATGCACAGTCTGTTGCAACAAAGAACAAACAACCAAGGAGCATATTTGTGTTGGTCCCAGTTTTTTTATCTTTAGACACCTTTCCCTATGTGAGCACAGCAAATCTAGTCCTGCTCAAACTCTACAGCCTTGTCCCCCAAAACAAAAGATCAGTTCGTTACATATGTGTGTACTGCATTTATCATTGTTTTCCTTTTTGACCAACGTAGGTGCTGGATAGCCAGTATGTACTAGTACTTTCCCCACTTCCTTTTCTCTGTGAACCACGTCCTAGATTTATGCTATACAACTTTCCCAACTACTTTCCCCCATTCCTGTCCTCTTTGAACCACGTCTTAGATTCATGCGATACAACTTTCCCCACTACTTTCCCCCTTCCTTTCCTTTTTGAACTACGTCCTAGATTCATGCTATACAACTTTTCCCACTATACTTTCCCCCATTCCTTTCTTCTTTGAACCATGTCCTAGATTCATGGTATACAACTTTCCCCACTACTTTCCTGTTTGATCCAACACCTATATTCGAGTGCAGAAGCGGAAAAAGCCCACATGCAGCTAGAGCAATGCATGTGGAATAAGTAAATTATACCTTAAGGTTCTTGGGGTGTGGT
This sequence comes from Aegilops tauschii subsp. strangulata, assembly GCF_002575655.3. Classification (NCBI taxonomy): domain Eukaryota; kingdom Viridiplantae; phylum Streptophyta; class Magnoliopsida; order Poales; family Poaceae; genus Aegilops; species Aegilops tauschii. The sequence goes on from NC_053039.3 coordinate 55,096,776, forward strand.
TCGGTGGGCGACCGGAGGCCGTTCGACCCACACTACGTACAACGGCGAAGAAGAAGGGGTCGGAGGCCCTCCCGCCCCGCCGCTGGGTGAAAGTGAACATCTGCGCCGGTAGTGGATTCCCTCCCTCGCTGACGGCGACAGCGTTAAGCCTCCTTCCCTTCCAGGCGGACGGATCCTGCCGGCTCTTTGACCAGCAGTGAGGGGAGAGAGAGAGTGGCCAACGAAGTCTTGTTTAGATCTGGAGAGGGTGAGAGAGTGTGAAGAGAGCAACTACAAGCAGACCAGCAGTGAGGGGAGAGAGAGAGGCCAACGAAGTCTTGTTTGGATCTGGAGAGGGTGAGAGAGTGTGAAGAGAGCAACTACAAGCGCCGAGGCTCCAACGTGTATATATATACTGGAGAGAGTGTGAAGAGTGCAAACCCTAGAACACAAGCGTCGAGGCTGTAGCTTATACGTGATGAGGTGATTTTTTTTCAAACCGAGGCAAAAGATTTGCCTCATATATTAATTAAGAGAGAATAGAGTTTTTACACGAGCCCAACAAATACATAGTGGTGTTACTTTCCCGGTATTATAGTACCTAGCTTCTTAGCCCCGGCGGTGACCCAGGTGAGGGCTTCACTCTTGATGTTGCTTAGCAGAATTGGGGGTGGCATGCTCTTGTTGCGGAAAATTTGTGCGTTCCTCTCATTCCAAATGGTCCATCCGATGAGCATGGTGAGGGATGCCATGGCTTTCCTGTTGGGAGTGCACAAACTCGATTGGCTCACCCACCAATCCTTAATGGAGTCCCGAAGGTGCCATGTCGAAGTGTCAAGGTTTTCAAGGTTTAGCCACCCGTTGACCAAATTCCAAAGGCGAAGGGTGAAATGACACTTGACGAAGAGGTGTAGTCCAGACTCCGGCTCCCGTTTGCAGAGGGGGCAAAGATGACAATTCGGCCAACCCCGGCGTGCTAGGCGATCAGTGGTCCAAATCCGGTCCTGAATGGTAAGACACGCAAAGAACTTCACCTTAGGCGGTGCCCAGGCTTTCCACACTGTCACTACGAGATCGTATAGCTCCGTATCTATCCATTTTGACCAGTCAAAGAATCCTCCTGGCACGAATTATGCTCAAGTGTAGTTATCGAACCCCACACCTCAAGTTTGATGAGCGAACAGGCTAACCAGCTACACAACCCTCCCGTTATGTTCAACGAGAGGAAAATAACCTTTTATACATTCCTGCATTCATGTGACAAACATGCCGTGTTTTTGTGTGTGTGTGGGAGTCATTGGGATTTCAATCATAATCGTGTCATGTGGCTTTGGTGGTAAGACTATCCATAGTGGTGCAGAAATAATGAAGCCTGAGTCACGTTACCTCTCTCCACGTAGTACGTTGGGTCCCACCAGTCAGAGGGTGAAACAAAAAAATTAATAAGAAAAATTAAAAGCGCCAGTGGTGTATCTTACCTCACACATCTCGCTACTGTTCGGGAACATTGTCCAATTGATGCCTCTGTTCGCTCACGTACTATTTTAAGTGAATCCTTATTATAACATGCACACAATTTTGGGCACTTGTATTCGACCTAAGTCAGTGTGCCACCGTATCTCGTACGACTCCCTCTGTCTAGGTGTAATAAGTCACGTTAGAAGGTGCAGCGGGACCAAGGTGCAAGCAGATTGGAGGAGAAGGAGAAACTTGACCGGTCATTCCTCCAATCAAAGCCCTGATTTCTGTCTCTAAACGCAACAATTAATCCAAACAACTAAGAGATGTCGTTTTAGCTACCATGCAGGGCCACGTATTAACTCGCATGCAAGCCGACTTTGATTTCTTGACTGATCAACGCATAGTTGCGCTCCATGCATTGGGTTTCCGGGGGAGATAACAAGGCAGAGTAAGGAGCGTTTGGTTACATTGCTTAGGCTGGTCATAGTGGTGAGTAACTTGGACTAGTACAACATGCATATGTTACTAGTCTATGTTACTACTACGCGAAGTTTGACGTCGGAAGCGAGCCGATCTGGCTCTCCTGAGCTAGCAAGGTTTTTCTAGTCCACCCAAGCTAGCTGGCCCACAAAAGCTAACATATTTTAACAGTTCCAAACGCCTAACCTTGCCCGGATGTGCTATGAGTTGTTCTTGCTAAGGATCCAAACGCTCCCCAAGTAATAACGCTCGCTAGAAACGAGGCCGGGAGGGGATTGAGATGCGAAGTTAATGGACGACGCCTAAACATTTTGGGAATATCTGATTTCCGTCGGATGACTTAACACCTAGATGGAGGGAGTACTACTCCTCAGTCCAGGTTTGATGGAATATTCGTCACCTCTTCTCTTCTTGTACGTACTCCATTTGTCTCACTTCTTGTGGCTTCGCACTCGCACGATTTTCCTATTGTATGAACCTGTGTGTGCGTGTGCGTGTGCGTGTGTGTGTGTGTGTGTGTGTGTGTTTAACAGCATGTGTGTGTTAGATAGAGCGACAGATCGACCTACTCCTACAGAGAGATGGTGTGTAGTGTACGATTTCAGTCGCGAGAGTCGGTGCATCCTCTCATTTTCGGGCGTCCGGTAGGGACAGGCGGACAGCTGCCACGCCCGCTCCTGACCAGCCTGGCCCACCAAAAGCCCCTCCATTTCCCGCGCGTGCTTCCCGCCTGAAACGGTTAGCGCCGCTACAAAGAATCAGTGCCGCATTCATGCCCGGGCAGAGCGGACGCGACCTCTCACTGGTGCCTGCGTTGAAGGGAGAAGCGGATTCAAGAGTGATGGTTGCTTCGTCCGTCCAACTTACTGTCGGGTCTATGTGATTTGACGGCTGATTGGTCATTATTACTGAGGTGGTAGGACCGCTGGATGTCCCACACTTTCGGCGAAAGGAGGTACTACTATATTACAATTTTCTCCATTCTTACGGCGGAGGAGTGCAAGAGCAGTGAAAACACGCAGGCTCAGTGATTACATGGCCCACCTCACACTATCACCATATTTTCTGGACACCGTGCGACACCTAACTCTTTACATAGTACTCCCTCCATTCCTAAATATAAGTCTTTGTAGAGATTCCACTAGGTGGACTACATATGGAACAAAATGAATGAATCTACACTTAAAATGCATCTATATACATCCGTATGTGGTTCATGGTGAAATCTCTACAAAGACTTATATTTAGGAATGGAGGAAGTACTTGTATAGTACGTAATGTAATTTATCAGCGAGATAGTACAATGCTATGAAGCTTCTAGCTTCTGTTACATGTATCTTGCGTCCAAGGTTGCCCGTTGCAACATTTCATCAAATACAAAGGAGACTAAACATGCATGCTATTGCATCTCAATGATTGACAGATCATAGCAAATATGTACTCCCTCCGTTCCAAAATAAGTGTCTCAACTTTATGCTACATACTGAGCAAAATGAGTGAATCTACACTCTAAAATACGTCTATATACATCAGTGTTTGGAGTATGTACTAGTAGTTCATATTGAAATCTACTAAAGGACATATATATTCCAAACAATATGATAATCTCTCTAACCAAGGTAGTAGGGACGAGGAGTAAACAGAGGAAGTAGTAAAATTTTCTCCTCGTCCTGCGAGCCACCGCGCGCGCGGGCGAGGGAGCGGGCGTAAGGCGTACAGTACTACTACTACTCATGCAGTCCCTAGCCATTGAAACAGAGACAGCTGAAGAAAAAAAACGATCCATGCAGTCCCTAGCCCTTGAACCATAAACCCTAACCAGGCTTTAATTTGCTGGCAACGTCGGCGCTTCCTAAGAAATGAAGTTTGCAACCCTTTGACCATCGGATCATTTTGTGCAGTTTCACCAAAATCAAGATGAGCATCCCTGTGGCAAAGAAATTGAAGAAGCATGATTAGAATAAGATTACTCGGACTAGTTGATGAGACATAAACTCATCAACAATACAGTACGTAGAAGCCAGTAGAGGTATGTGCGGGGAAAAGAAGTAGAGAAATATCCACATGGAGTGATGTGGGCAGCTGGAGCAGTGGTGCAAGCCGGCTGTAAAGGGAGTTGTACCTGAGGGATGTCGGGACGTAGCTCAACCTAGAGGAGGGCGGCGGGAGGAGGCAACTACCCACATCGCGGCAGTGAGCAATGGACGAAGGCAACCTCATCGGCTTTGTGAGAGAGAATGGCGGGGACCCCTGATCGGGACGTGCCGACAGTGGGTTTTCGCCGTCGGCGACGGCGACCGCATCTACACTAAGCATCCACCCCTTCCCCCGACGGACGTGATCCGCTGGGATGTTAGAGATGTGGCCACAGTGGTTTTGTGCGAGAGAGTGTGAAAACTGAAGAGAGCAACCCCAGCAAGAAACCGTGTAGGCTCGTCCTGCCTATGTATATATTGGAGCGGTTTCCTTTTCTCTCCATATGAACCTATTTATATTGCGTACGTGCCATTGAAGAAAAAGAACTTTATTTATAAATGACACGACACCTACTACTCGTTCTCCTATAAACCTTGCGCTTGGCATCTCCAAACTATTAACCTTGTGATTGGCTCTTCACCTCTTTGGGAAGTCGAGCAATAATGGTACTGAAGTATATATATCGTTCTGGCTATATGAGACCGAATGAATTGCTGCACGTCCACCACGTGGCGAGGGTCGAGGGGCAAGGGAGAGTGCATACTATTACGTCTGTTTCAATATGGACTACATAAAGAGCAAAATGAGTGAATCTACACTCTAAAATACGTCTATATACATCAGTGTTTGGAGTATGTACTAGTAGTTCATATTGAAATCTACTAAAGGACATATATTCCAAACAATATGATAATCTCTATAACCAAGGTAGGGACGAGGAGTAAATGGAGGGAGTACTAGTAAGGCTCTGTTCGGAACAAAAGGACTTAAAACATAGGAATTTGTGAAAATGTAGGAATGAAAAAGGAAGACGAGAGCAAACCATAGGATCTAGAAAACAAAGGGAAGCCTGAAAAAATGTGTTCGGGTGACCGCGCGAAAAACACAGGAAGCTAGCCTACTGCATCTGACATGAAGGATAGCCTGATGCATAGTTTATTCAGCAATGAACACTAGCTGCCTTTGTCTCCAAACGCTAGTACAAGCAATAGTAAATTTTTAATCTGGATGTGCAGCGCAAGTCCCAGGCTCCTCACGTTGTTAACAGGGCTTGCCTCGGTCTTCCGCCCAAAACATGAACTTCGGGTAGATTTTTACTTTCCTCTGGAATCAGCGCTAGAGGACAAAAATTCCTTTGGTTCACTATTCATGTTTCCTCTATCCAGAACGCAACCTAGCAAAATTTTCCATAGGAATTTGTTCCTTTGAAGTCTCCTATGAAAATCCTTTGTATCGAACGGGCCCTAAAATTTTCTCCTCCTCCTGCGAGCCACCGCGCGCGTGGGCGAGGGAGCGGCCGTAAGGCGTCGTAAGCAAGCTTTACCTCATCCTGCGAGCCACCGCGCCCGTGGGCGGGGGAGATGGCGTACTAAGCAAGCTTCTCCTCGTTCTGCGAGTTGACGGGACACATCAAAAGAGCAACACCGTGTACCCGCGTGGGTGTGGTTGGGAAAGAGACGGGAGTACGTGCGCCGTGCGTGCACCTCTTCTCTTCGCGCACGTCCCCCACCTACGTGGGTGTGTGTGAGAGATACAAACCTAGACAAATGGCTTGTGCGGTTCGTGAGTGTTTTTTGTTTTGGGGGGGAGGTTGATTTCGTGAATGTATTTGTGGGAATATGTGTCGATGACATCTGAAACAAATTTTTGATGCAATGTGTGTGAAATGGAGGCCTATCCCTATCATATATAGAGGGTCGGGCGATCCACGAGAAGAGGAGGGTTCATAGATATCGATAGAGTCGAAGAGAGGATCAAGTGGGTGGGTGCGAGATCGATGAAGAGAGCCATCGAAATTGTGTGTATGTGCAAGTCAAAGATATAGGGCGACTGACCTAGCTACCGGAACGTCAGAGGGCACATGTCAAGTTTATGTGTGGCAGGGAGACATGACTAGAGCGCTCGATGTATCGTTGTGTGTGTGGGAGGGGGTGGGGGAGGGATAGGCAGAGGCCTAACTATAGAGGTAGAACGACTCGTATATGTGTTGAGAAGGAGAGACCCAGCTATGTCTTGAGGAAGATCGGTCGACATCCATACATAACTGAAGGACGGGAAATAGGATGGGACAGATAGAGAGAGAGGGAGGGAGAGGGGTAGAGTGCTGGATGGGTGATGGAGTTGCTTCTCGAAGATGGTGGGAGAGGCCTACTAGATAAACTGAGGGTGGAACTGCAATATTATCAATAAGAGTGGGGATGTGTTTCTGTGTGTGACTGTGCATGATAGACCTGTCTGGACACATCCATGGTTGACGAAGGGGAACCATGTGTTTGGTAAGCAAACCTAACTAGATCGGTAGATCAATTATTGTTTGTCGGAGAAAGGGAGAGACATAACTAATGAGGTAGATCGATCGACGCGTGGGGAAAAACGAGTTATAAGGACCTAGCTAGTTATATGTATAGCGGGAGATCGGTCGGTGTACGTCCATTTGTTAGAGGCAAGTACGGCCCGGCGAGATGGATAGACAGAGAGAATGGAGCTAGGAGGTGGTGCGAGAAGCCCAGCTACTAGCTAGATAGAGGGAGGAGTGTGCGGTTGTGAGATCGATGAAAAGAGGGGCGAGAGTTTACACGTGTGTGGGACCGTATGAGAGACACGAGGCAAGGACACATAAAGGAGGAGATTGAAGGTGCGTGTGTATGTTGTAGGCAGGCATCGCTGGACACGTTTATCATTCAGTGTGTCTCGGAAAGGAGTTGTGGAGACTGTGGGAGAACGACCTAAAGAAAAAAATGAATGTGCACGATGGATAGAATGCCGAGGGAGGGGGAGGGCGAGGAGGGCGTGTGCATGCACGAGAGAAAGTTAGTGGTAGCTACAAAGGTTAGAGGATTGTGTGGGTGTAAGAGACTAACAAAGATCATAATATGGTATGAAAGTGAATTCATTTATTTAAATAGGAGATCATAGTGTTTTAAACATATGCATGCATGAATATAGCGGTGATACATGTGTTGTGGTTTTGCACATGTTATACCATAATGTGATAATGCATTGCGTTTGCAACTCACAGCTAAATGTCGAACAATCTAAACCATACTATACATCGAACAATCTCACATTTTATTTGAATTTGTAATAATGTGTGGCATTTGCAGCTTACAACTAAATATCGAACAATCTAAACAATACTATATATCGAACATTCTCACATTTTATTTGAATTTGTGGTAATGTGTGGTGTTTGCAACTCACATCTAAATACTTGTAGGCGTAGGGGGCGGGGCACCATACATAATGTGATAAACACATTATACATATGAGACATGGTTTAGTTTGTGAAGATCTAGCTAGAGCTTGAAATGTACTATGATTTGAAATCAACATAAAGTGGATTCAAGAAATCGAGTTCGAGTTCATATAGTACACATAGTTCATATGTAACTCGAGACTAATCATGTGGTGTGCTGTGAAGATAATACACAAACGATGGTTTAACTTGACAATAATGACGATTGTAGATCTTACTAAAACAAAGAAACTAATTCAAATACTTTGACTTCACAACAATCATTATTGTAGATCTTATTCAAATAGAGAAACGAATTCAAATTTAGTTCATATTGAAGCGGTAGTATATACGTTTGGAATGCACTAAAACGTTCATTTGAGTACTAGGTTGCATGCATTATACACGTAGCGAAATATTTTAATTGAACATAACATGAATTCAAAGTTTTGAATGACATTTGTAGTGCGAATTGATTTGGTACAGTACACGTTAGCCTTGTTAGCCCGAAATATTAAGATATATTTTGTCTCGTTGTGCTCCGACAACTCCCTCCATCTCAACCCGCGCCTTGCTATTCCAAAATTACAACGCGCGCGAAAACTCCCACCTCCTGTGAAATCCCGACATGCGAAATGCCCGTGACACGCCTGAACCGAAAGAACCGCCTCAAATCGGTGGGGGTACTTTCGTAACTTACCCCACATTTCGGACAAGCGCGTCCCTAAGCCATGGTTCCCCACTCACATCCCATCCGCCCACCCATTCGTACACCAAGGCCGGCAAAACCCGCGAAGCCCCACACCCTCCTCCGTCTGCCACCCACCCGGAGCCTCTTCCCCGACGACGTCGTACACAGCAACACCTCGACGTCCCTCATCCACCGTACCGGATGAGGATCCGTCGTCGATCTGGTCGTCCCGCCGGTTCAGCCACCCCATCTCCACCTCCAAGGAGCTGCCCCGACGTTCCCCTCGTCTTTCGCGCCACCTCCATTCCCACACCGTCGTCTTCACCTGCACCACCGGAAGAGCATCATCATCACCGTTTCCTCGGATGAAGCTGCGGCCTAATCGGCGCCACCAAAGAGGTTGTACACTAATCGCCGCATTTTCTTCTTGATTCGATCTCACGGTGGTGCCGGCGCTCGGTCACGAGCCGACACGGCGCGGCTCCATCCACGGCAGCGTCGCCGGCCACTTCCTCCACGACGTCGCTCCCTCGGCGGCGACGTCCACATCAGTAGGAGCTGCTGCTGCTTTAGCTCTCGCTCGCGCTGCTGATGTGCTCTTGCTCTCGGTCCCCTGCCTGGTCTGCTCTTGCTCGCGCTGCTACTCTCGCTCTTGCTCTTGCTCGCGCTGCTGCTCTCGCTCTTGCTCTTGCTTGCGATGCTGCTCCGATTTAGCTACACTTCAGTCGACTAAGTCGACTTTTGGGTCAGTCAATTTTCAGGGGGTGGGGGGCTCGCCGGGTTAAGGAAGAACCAGCCGCAGTGAGGAGGGGGGCTCGCCGGAGAGGTACCCCACTATCTATCTTAGGGTTTAGGGTGGGGGCGGTGGTCCCCGATGGTGGTGGGGCGGTGGCGTGGGGATCGCCGGAGAAAAAGCTCAGCACAGGGGGGCCTACAGGGATGGCCAGGGCGGCGGCGGACCGGCGGTGGGGAGTGTTTTCGGGGCGGGCGAGGCGGCGCACCGCCGGCCGCGGGCGGCGGGGGCGGCTGTTTGGCCGGTGGTGGCTGGCGGCTCAGGGGGGGTGGAGGTTGAAGATGAACTGCAGGCCCTTGATTTCGTATCCAACGGCTGCAAAATCGACTGACCAGAGATGAAAAAGTCAGTCGACTGACTTGTAGCCTCACCTCTAGTGCGTTCAGTTTCGACAGTAAAATTCAGTTTCGACAGCAAAATTCAGTTTCGACAGTTAAGTTCAGTTTTGACAGTTAAATTCAGTTTCGACAGTTAAGTTCAGAGATGAGCGGCTGATATATACATCTAGCACTTCGTGGTTATCTATTTTACATCATCTATTGGAGGTGCTATTAGAATTCCACTCAGGTTAACGTTGTCTCTCTTATCGTGCTTCAGCCTCGGCGTCGTACAACTCACCGGAGCTGCTCCAACGACGAAACCCTCCATCACAGCGGAGCAGTACCTCGGGCTCCATCTCCACACGCCTAAGATCTTCTTCCCCTCCTCCGACAGCCCAGTCAGCCGGAGCATCCTCACCGGCCAACCCAATCACGCTGAGATCAACATGGCTTCGCCAAAGAGGTTGTACACTTCTTGTGGTTTGACTTAATCTCAACATGCTTCTTTGCATCCTATGATCTTCCAATTCTTGTGAACCAAACACCCAGATTGGCAGAAATCCTGTGTTTTTAAATTATCTGTTTTGCATGTGCATTCCTATCCTATTCCTGTCTATTTCCTATCCCTGTATTGTTAGAATCCTCAAAGTCAAACAAGCCCTTACACAATTAAATCTGTTACAGATATGTGTCAAAGAAAACCTTGTGTGGTTTGTCCTGCTCCTGCGGTGTTGTGTTCTACCCTAGCTCAGCTGCTCCAACGATGGAAGGGTTCACCACAGCAGGGATCCGCTCTCCAGACTGTCTTTCGCCGCCTCAGATCTTCTTCCCCGCCGCTGGCAGCCACGACAACTGCATTACCATCATCAACTGAGCAGATGACCTTGAGGACTACACGGGTCCACAAGAGAGGTCGCACTCTTTCGTGTCTGCTTACGTTATGCATTGCTTAATATGATGACATGCTACTTTATCATCGTGTTCACCTATTAGACTCCGACTCAGGTCCAAACTTATGCTGAAACTTGAGTTTTTAAATGGTTGTGGGGTACATATTGGGGCAGCAATCAGTACTATCTTTCTACTATCTGGTTAATCTCGGCTGTCTACTATGAGTTTCATGTTGGGTGCAAACAAACATTAAAGGTGCCATTATCTGTATTTTTTAACTAAAGCTATTATCTGCCTGCTATCATTGGTTTTGGGTCTATCCACAGTTTGCTACCTTCACTCTGGATTTGTGCATGCACTCCTTACATAATCTCACTATGCTTTATTCCTATGCATGTCAGTTATTGTACACAATGGAACTGAACATGTAGAGCAAAAGAGACGAGCCTTGCGTGGCAATAAAATTTCATGCAGACGTCGCTCCATGGTGGGCGCAAAGGCAGTCCCCCCTCCACTCATTTCGGATCGTAATCAAGAGGAAGATAACTGTTCTGAGGGTGATTCAGAAGCAGAAGACCACTCCTATTTACCCCATGAGGTCTTCGCTCTAATTTGGCATGCTGATGTTGGTAATATCATGCATATGGTGCCTTGCATTGCTTACTGTATACATCAAAGATGTCATCTGCTTAGTTTAGACATGCTTTGTGTCAATGCCATCTGTTTAGTTTCTTTATTGCATATGTGAATCATGCAATGCCATCTTGTTAAGCCAGGCATCATATATGTGAATTTTGCAATGCCACCCTGGTTAGCCAGTCATCTTATATGTGAATTATATCATAACATCATTTTTTATTACGTGTTAAATTTGTCAACAATTTTAGTACATTCAATTACTCTTCTGTGCATCAGCCATTCGGCACGTTCATGGAAAAATCTGGAGTGGAAACAAGGTCTTCAGAGGAGACAATGCTATCTGACGAAGCGCATGTCTTGCTGGTTACAGATAGCTCCTCAGAGGAGGATTCAGAGACATATGACCAGTCCTATTCCCCCCCCCCCCGAGGTGCATGCTCTAACTTGGCAGGGTTATGTTGCTCATATCGTGCGTATGGTATCTTGCATTGCTACGTCATTTGCTTAGTTTAGACATGATTTGTGTGAATGCCACCTGTTTAGTGTCTAATTACCATATATGTGAATTATGCAATGCCATCTTTTTGCAAGACATTATATATGTGAATTATGCAATGCTATCTTGTTGCAAGGCATTATATATGTGAATTATGCAATGCCATGCTGTTTAGCCAAGCGTCATATATGTGAATTATATCATGCCGTCCTTTTTTTGTATTTCTCATTGCTTTTGTCGACAGTGTTTGTATACTCAACTGCTCTTCCTGTGCATCAGGAATTTGAATTGGTGATGGAGAAATCTGGAGTGAAAACAAGGTCTTCAGAGTAGACAATGCTACCTGGTGAAGCAGATATGTTGCTGGCTACCGATAGCTCTTCAGAGGAGGATTCAGAGGCAGATGACCAGTCCTATTATCCCCCTGAGGCGTATGCTCAAACTTGGCAGGGTTATATTACTCATATCATGCATATGTTGTATTGCAATGCTTAGTTTTTACATCATATACACGATATTGAATGCCATCTCCCTAGTTGACACATCATATATGCGATTGCCCTCTACTCACTTCTTTAGTATATAAATCATATATTTGAATTATATCATGCCATGATGTTTACATAGACAGCATGTATCTGAATTATGGCATGCCAACCCATTTTCTAAAGACATAATATAGTTATATCATCTCATCTTGTTCACATAGTCATCATATTTTGAATTATGTCATTCTATCCGTGAATTATATCATGCCATCATGTTTCCATCGACGACATGTTTGTGATTTATGGCATGCCAACCACTTTAATAGACACATCGTATAGTTATATCATGTCATTCCGTTTACATAGTCATCATATTTTGATGTATGTCATTCTATCATGTTTAGTTAGCCATCAAACATGTGAAATTGTGTCATGCTATCCTGTTTAATCAACCATCATATATTTGAAATTATGTCCTGCTATTCTGTTTGGTTAGACAACATAAATGTGAATTATTTCATGCCCTGTTTTCTTCCCTACTATCCATTGCACCTGTCTATCTTACAATGTCTGTACATTCAATTACTTTTCTTGTTTATCAGTCATTTCAATTGTAGGGGGTGTGGCAGTATCTGTGGGAGTAAAAACACGGTCTTCAGAAAAGATCGTGCTACCTGTCGATGGAGATAGAACCATGGTTGTACTTGCCCAAGAACCAGCCCCACCACACATAACCCAGACTCACGCAGATTGTACCCCTACTCAGTTGGACAGAGAACCAGCTACACCCCTTCTAACCCCAAGCCCAGCAGATAGTAACTCAGTTCCCATTGACACAACACCGTCTCCACCACAGAGCACCCAGACACGAGCAATTAGTAAGGCAACTGCAGTGCCCAAAGCACGAGGACCACCACTCCGAACCCCAAGTCAACGCTTAAAGCAGAAGAAGAATTGTTCTCAGGTCAGGTTCCGTAGCTATGGTTCATACTACTTTGCTCTTGCATCACTGTATTTACTCATACCAACTAATTTCAAATTTGAAGGATGCAATTGAAACTCCAATGGCGCAACAGGTATGTTTTAAACCTGTTTCTTTAACGTGTTTGCTGTTCTAACTTGCTCTATGTTGATTTCAGTTTCAATTGAATAAACAGTTATGTTCTCCTGCCATGCACATTACAAGTGTTGTTATTGCTGTGTATTTTCCCACACTTATATTTTGTCTATGCTGCTTTGTCTTAAATAGATATGATTCGAACTGTATCTATCTTGATTTGGCAACATAAACTAGAATGATATAGACCATACAGTGACCATACTACATAGATATATGTTTGTTTCATGCTGTTACCCTGTCCACCTTACTACTGAACTGGTTTACAAAAATGAGTTTCATATACTACATTGTAAACCTGTGATGTGTTTGTTTGTTTCTCTTTTAGAACGCGGATAAAATATTGGAGAAGAGTACCCCATTATGCAATGGTAAAGGAAGTAATGCAGATCAGGTTCAAGATAGTGAGACATCCTTGTTGTTCTCCAAGAAAGCTGATAAAAACTATATTGAAGACACTGAGACAACCCCAAAGTCCTGTCTTGATGTAGTGTTCGAGTTACTGGCTACTACTGCTGGCACCAGCTCTTCGAACTCGCTGCCTGAATCAGTTTGGCTTCTTGAGTCTCAACTTCAAGTTGAAAGACATTGATCAGATGTTATGCGACAGGAAGACGAAGGACTGAGGAAGTCCCTACAGAATTCAGATGCATACTTTCTGGTGCAACAGCAAGTGCGGGAGGATTTAAGCGCCAAACAAGAGGAAGTTAATAAGCTTCCTAAGCATCTTGCCAGCACTATGGGTACCCATGATATTGTTTCTTGAGATCTTCTGAAGTGGTTTCAGTTCTGGACTTGTTTTGCTGCGGCGTTTATATGCTGCTTTGTTCCCTATATTTGCACTTGTGGCGAACTTTGATGCCCAGTGGATGTAATATGTGTAATAGACGTGATAGCCTAGCGTAAGTGGCTTGCTTATTTATTTCCGTTGCCTTGTTTATTTGTTTTCTTGTAGTTAGTGTAGTTCTTTTTCTGCGGTTTGATAGTGGCCGCAATAACCTATTTTTTAAAACTAGGCCACATTAACAATGGGCTACATATTTACTATAGTTAACCTGGGCCTCCTACGGGCCGTAGAAACAATGGGCCTTCTAAGGGCCGTAAAAACAATGGGCCTTCTACGGGGCGTAGACACAGTGGGCCTTCTACGGGCCGTATCATCAATGGGCCTTCTACGGGCCGTATGATCGGTTGGCCAAACATGGGCCAATAACAGACCACATTATGGCCGTAAATGAGCTAGAGTTGAAATCGTCCGTTCATGGGCCGACCATAACGGGCCGTCGTTAATAGGCCGTATTTGATGACGCTATGAAAACGGCCCAACGTATTAACGGGCCACAAACGGGCCGACTGTAACCACGGGCTGTATTTGGCCCACAAGCAGAAAATGACAGTAACGAGCTGAAAGTAAACGAATGCTGGAAATGAGCCCAAGAATAAATGGACCCTGAGAAGGCCGAAAGATAACATGGGCTGGAAACGGCCCAACGGAATAATGGGCCGTTAATGGGTATAAAGTGATACCCTGTTCATTACGGGCCAGTTTTACCACGGGCCGTTAATGGGCCGAGGTTTACTAAGGGCCTCATATGGGCCAAAAGACATCATGGGCCATACATGGGTCGGAAGTTAAAACGGGCTGGAATTATATTGGACGGCCCAGATGACGCTACTGGGCCAAATTCGGTAGGCCGTAAACGGGCCCTGGGTTAGCGGGCTGTAAATGGGCTATATGCGAACAGGCCGTTAACAAGCTTGTCGTGTGCCGGCCCGCCACCTTTTGACCAAGTCAAACGGGCCGGCCTTTTCACAAGAATGGGCCTCTGTTGGGACGTGCCACGTGTCGACATATCATAGGCGCTTTGGGTCCAATGAGTGGATGACATCTGTCCCAACGGTGAGCCGAAACGTGTTTCCTCCAGCCAGTGATGGTTTTACACGTGGAAAATCCCCATTGGTCGGGGCTGTTAACGGGTTATCGGATCCAAAACCCGACCTGATAGCTTAACGGCGTTCCGTTACAGTGGATGCCACGTGTCGGTCACCCTTGACGAAAGCACTTCTGTGACGCGCGATTTTTCGTCATGGAAGTGGACACTTCCGTGATGATAATTTTGGTAATGTCATGTAACACTTCTACGACAGCACAGGTATGACTATCTTGATTCTGTCATAAATTTGTCATGGATGTACATGCATGACAGAAAACGTGACCTACTGTGACAAACATGTATCATCACGGAAGTGTATTTTTTTGTAGTGTCTTCCATGTCACATACATCTTGGTGGAGCGCTCAAAATGATAGAAACTCAAAGCATGCACTCATCACCAAGCAAGTGAATGATCATATAAGGATATAAGAGATAATATCGTCCAACAAGCATTAAGGGTAGCATATGATCAAACACATGATCAAGCAAGGAGAAAAAATATCTCACACAAGCACACAATCGAGAAGTTCAACCAAAATAGCAAGAGAGATAAAAAGCAACACTCTCTCTCGAAGCCTATGATCTATACATTTTTCTCCCCCTTTGGCAACAAGTTACCAAAAAGTTAAAAAAATGCATAGTGCTAAACCGTCTCTCAAGCTTGGCCTTCATGAGGTGGTGTAGAGATGACTCCAAGGACGAACGCTTCTGTTGATGTAGCTGGAGCTCGTGGCGTGGCTGCTGGAGGTGGCACTGGAGCTGTAGCTGCTGGTGCTGATGCTGTGGCTCTAGTATCTGTGACTGGCACTGCAGCAGACCTCTGGCTTCGGGGCACTCTAGCAAAAGCATCTGTAGTTGACTTGCCCTTCTTCTCCTCCACTTCCTCCTGAAGTTGCTCAACTGCTGACTGAATCTCAGTTACTTTGACGTCAAGATCATAGAATTTCTGCTCAATGATCCTCTCCAAGCTCTCCTGGTTTTGAGTCAGGGTGGCCAAGCCCTTCTCAATCCTCAAAAGTGGATTGGATCAGATATCCAAGTTGATCTTGCTTGGTCTTCAAGAACACTTGAGATGCCTCTTCAACAGTTGGCATCCTTGCAGCTTTCTCTGCCCTTGCCTTCTCTTTCTTCTCATGTGCTTGCACAGATGTGGGCTCTTCCTCATTCATCACAACAGTGTTATCTTCAAAATCAGGATGCAGAGGAAGGTGCTCCTTGTCCAACAAGTATGTACATGTGCCCATCTTGGAGTTTATGAGCTCCTGAATGTGTGGAGCATATCCACAGCTTCTCTTCTGGTCAGCAGTTGTCCTTTTTATTGTCTCTACAATCAGATGCATGACCTTGAACTTCTGAGGCACATCAAACAAGTGTAGCTAATTGATAGCATGTCCTCTAATCATCTTGTGACCTCCTGACTTGGGTAGCAATGTGTGCCTAAGGATCCATTTGATGGTAGGCAGACCAGACAACAGGTAATGTACTGATCCAAGCTTGTGAGTCTCCAAAGCTTTATCTGGGATCTCCTTGTACATGTTGGCCATAGTGTTGTGATATTTCTTCTTGGTGGCATACACATCCAAGTCATCTTCATGTTCTTCAGGGGCATTTATCAGCTTGGCCCATTCTTCAACTATGGACTGGTACCTAGTACCCTCAGACATCCATATTATCCTCCCAGCTGGATAGAAATGGGCAGTGGAGTAAAACTGCATGATCAGCTCATCATTCCATTTTGTGAGCGGAAAGAGAGGGAGAGAAGAAAGAGAAGAGGAAGGAAGAGAGAGAGATTACATGTGGTCCCGAGATGTAAGTTAACAGTCAAAGAACCAGTAAAACAAACGGTTTGTTTAGGAACAAACCCGACCTGTCATAAACCGGATCAATTTTAAACCACAAGGTCAGTTGGGTTTGTTGAAATCAAAAACCAACTTTGTGGTATGTTTTTGGAAATTTTGAATAAGTGGTAGTTTTCTGGAACCCTAGCCCTAATTGTGGTCGATTTATGCTATTTACTTCGGTACAAGGAACACTAGAAATAATAAAAATAACATACAGGTCCATAGACCACCTATCAATTTTTTTCTGTTGCAGTTAGATGACCCTAGAATATTTTTACCAAGTTATGACTTTGCATTAGATGATGATGTAGACCATTTCAGTGACGAGTCTCTGCCAAATGGTGTAGGGAAAAGAAAGTTAACAAACAAGGAAAGATTGGCTCTTTTACTACAAGGAGATAAATCTGATGAGGAAAAAACTGATGACCAGGACATGGAGATAACATTCAACGTGGAGTTTGAGGACCTCAGCAAACATATCCTTGAGAGAAAGAGCACCGAGACGAAGATTGTCTGGGAGATGCATCAAGAAAAAATGAAGGAGAAGCGTAAAGCTAGGAAGAGGTCGTCAAAGGATGATGATGAGTATAGTGAGGAAGATAGTGCTCATGGAAATGATGATTTCTTTGAAGATGAAAAGGATGATCAAGAAGTTAAGCCAATCAAGCAATAGAAGGTGAAGAAGACCAAAGGGAAAGGAAAGGACAAGAAGCTTGCAGAGGAACATTTTGAGCTAGAAGCAACTAAAGAAGAGTTGGAGCTCTTGGTTGCTGCTGACCAGGATACAACCATTGGTGTAAAAGGGTTACAACATAAAGTGCAAGAGTAAGAAGGGCAAAAAAGGGCAAGGATTGTGTCGAGGACAAACTTCATGTGATCGATATTAGCACAGACGACCCGAGGTTCAAACCATGTTGGCGAATCATCTATTTGCATTGGATCCTACTGATCCCCAGAATAAGAGGTGCCACCAGATTCCATAATCATCATATCCCTATCCTGCTAGTGTATAATCTGCATGATCTCCATAGTGTTAATTTATGCTTACCGTGAATGCTTTTGCGCAGGAGTGCCACCTTCATGCGAAAACAAGCCAGGAAGAAGGGTGCACATGCAGATGCAGGCACATTGGACAGTGAACCGCCTATGGAGGAATTACCTCTGGTGAATCCAGATGATACATCTTCTAAGAAGACGAATCGAAAACACGATGGGGAGAAACTACAGATGCTATCTGCTGTCAATTCTCTCAAAAGGAACCTTACCGCGATCAAGAAAGCAAGCATGAGCGACTGATAGAGAAGATGTTTGTTTTTCTCTGTTGCATCTTTTTCTTTTGGTGGAAATGCATCGAAAGTCAACCGATAGAGTTGCTTTACAGTAGCTTGAAGGTTTGGTGTTTATGTGCTTGTTGCTGATATGCCATTTTTGTGTTATGACAGTACAATGATCTAGTTGGAAAAGTTTTGTGCTGTTAAGTTTGGTAGATAACGTTTTCTGATTCGTTCTTGTACAAACAAACAGGTTACTCTAGTGTTACTGCAAGGGTTTCATTTACTGGCTAAATGTTTTTTGCTGAAAAATTGTGTATCTTCTGGCACTTGCACGTGTTACAGCTTAATCATTCGCTGTGGCGGGAATTGTCCTGATGATCCATACCATTTGTCATTTCCCCCTTAAATCTATATTCACCCTACAAAGCCCAGATCAAAGAGCTCTGTATCTATGCTTAGCGCAACACACAGTTCACATCATTGATGCTTACGAGTTGTTCTTTTTTTAAAAGCATAGTATACATATTTCCATTTTCTCAGAGCTACTCCTAGTATTATCTGGGTTCCCTTTTGATTTACCGATTAAATCCTCATTTGATTCTTTCCAAACATCCCACTGGAAGTTGGCCTATAGCCATGGACGTACATGCCACGCTTTGCACCCAACTTTTTGTTTTAGCAAGTAAGGTTCATTTTAAACCTTGAACTTGTAGAGGTTAGCCAAATCGGAACTTAACATTTGATTCCCTAAAATTAGCACTCTAAACCATCAAATCCTAGTCTAATTTCATCTAAAAGTCCTAGTCTAATTTGGACCTTGCGGCCGTTTGAGGCCAAAAATGCAGACATGCTACAATCTTCTGGGTTTCTGCTTTTTTCTCCCCGTCCGTTCTGATTGATTTCTGTTCAGACAAATGAACATACCAGTGGGTGTGGGTATGTTGAATGACATGATTGGACATTGACGATGTTTCTTAGTGATCTGTTTGGCTCGGTCTCAAGAACAGACAAGAAGAGAAGAGCTTCTTGTTGCTCTACAAGATCAACGGAAAGAGAAGAATGAAGCGATTGCTGCTATTGGGGCAGATATGGGAGACGAGAGATGATAATGTTGTACATATAGCAAAAATATTTCTGGCATTTTCATAGCAATGTAACAACAAATATTCCTGGCATTTCCATAGATGTGTGACAACATTGGCGAACATAAAAACAGGGCAATTACATCTTAGACAACAAGAACAACATGTGAACAGGAATAGGTTGGCACTGAAGATGCATCGCTTCTCCTGTTTGCCCCTCTTTATCTCTCTCTCTGACAGCAGATGTTGAGTTGGGACTAAAGATGGCACAACATCAACAGTTGCAAATCTTTTTTAGGAGGTTTAAACTTGTTAGCTTGTGCATGCAGGCACTGAAGATGTAGCAGTTTGAGATGTGTTGCTGCTGCTTGAGTCTGAGAGCGTGTTGATGTTGCTGGGGCCTGGGGCAGGGCAAGTGCACTAGTTTGTGCTTGCTTGAACATATATAATGAATGAAAAGCTATATATAAATTCAGCAAAAATGCAATGTAATAAGTTAAATTCAGGGAAATGCTCTAATATTCACACACAATGCCCTAATTTGTGTGAAATGATCATATATTCAGTTAACTGCTCTAAGATCTCTATAATTTATGAAAAGCCTTTAAACTTTATAAAAATATGTAAATTAAGGAAAATGCTCCAACATGGCAATTTTTCTGTTGATTTTTTTATGCTACATGACAATTTTCACCATAGAATATGGCAATTCTTATACACAAGCATGGAATTTTTTTCGCATGGCAAATCTAATCATCAGATTTTTAGCAAAAGTATGACATCAGATTTTTAACATTTCCGAAGATTTATAAGTGGCAAGGAGAAAGATAGTAGTTTTCATGCCCTTATAACATGCATGCATATGCATGCTCGGCAAGTCTGGGAAGGTCCACGCAAGATTTGTCCATTGCCTGATGATGCACAACTAATTGATTCAGGGAAGGATTGGCTCTTGCAACTACTATTAAAGTGTTCAGAACATACTGGGACTTGGTGATTATGAACATTTGGCGAATATGGCAGCTACGGAACGACATGACTCATGGAAAGGGTGAGACCCCGGTTCATGCTACAGTTGACTATTTGGATAGCTATTACAAGTCACTTCATTTAGCAAGAAATCTTACTATGGAAGAAATAATAAAAGGGAAGATGCCAATTTCGGAGGAAGGCCGTGTGGTGAGTAGTAAAAGGTTGTCAACACCTGTACCATGGCCTCGGCCTCCAGCTGGTTGGGTAGCCCTCTCTGTTGCTGGTTCTTTTTCGAGCCAGGACGGGCGCGCTTCTACCGGAATGGTACCGCGGAACGATGATGGTTCTATGTTCTTTGCGGCATATAGGTACATCTTTCATTGTAATGACGCCCTTGAAGCGGAAATGCATGCAATCATGCAAGGCATGGCTTTGGCCATCCAACATTCAGATAAGTCGGTGAGGGTCCAATCGGATTCTTCAAATGCATTGGCAACTCTTACTGGTAACACACTATCCAGATCAGCCTATGGTCATCTTGGCGCTGAGATTAAAGCTCACTTGGTTGTTAGGGAGTTTGTTCCTTGTAAAATTGGTAGAGAGCAGCATATGGTAGCACATATCTTGGCACATTATAGCCGTACCGAGTGTTGTACTGCAGTATGGTTGAACTCGAGTCCTCCATGTTGTGAGGAGCAGTTGGCTTGGGATTATAACCCTATAATTTTGGAATAAAACTCCCTTTCACCCCGCAAAAAAAATAAACTGAGAAAAGCACATGTTACGGCAGAGAGAGAGAAAAATTGCAGATGTTCAGTCTGTAGTAGACTACATCTAGCAGATCACAAGGTTAAAATAGTCTGGTTGTCCTTCTCGTACTAGTCATAAATATGTACTGGTTCTATCAGAACTATCAAAATCCTACAGAAAAATATACCTATGTATGCATGTATGTATAACGATGCAAGTCAACCGAACAAAACTCCAGTAAATACCAGAGCTCCAAACCACTTATTTGAGACAAACCAGCAGAGTAGGGATTAGACATATGTATAACGATGCAAGTCACCCGAACAAAATTCCAGTAAATTCCAGTAATGGTACGTCTAATTAACAAACCAATGAACACACCATTTGTTCTAAATCTCCATGGTTTCAATGTGAAGAAACATACTTTCTGTTGCAATCTCCGCGATCAGATAAGTCGACGGTTGAAATCTACCATGCCAACTGTGAAGCTGCGGCTGTCAGAAGAGGGTAGTAGGGCCATTCTATCCTATCCCACATGATTAAAGTATGTAGTCAATGTTATGTCAAAAACAGTTTATTCTTCATAGAACACTCTGCCGTCTGATAATCAACCAAGATCAGCAGTGTGGCCAGCCACTGAGCGCCCAGCTGCCAATTGATGCAGCACCAAAGGCACTCATCCATTGCTTTGCCGAATCTCCAAACCTTAATGTTGTGGACTTATACCTACTTTGAGCTCATCTTCTTTGTCCTGGGTGTATTCAGAATTTCAGATACCACCATCAAAAATGACGAACATTCGATAAGATGTTTTTAATCAATTTACATATGAAAGAACACCACTAGAAAAATACCTGATATGCATATACCAGCAGTATACAGTGCAAGGATGACTGCAGGATCTAGGCTGCCTTCGATAGCAGCCCATCCTAACAAAGCTCCCAAGCCGGTTGAAGGTCAGGCCAAGATATGCTAGAGGCTATTAAAATTTGCATCAGAAGTAATTCAAGTGATCACTCTCTGTAATCAATACTATGGTTGTAAAACCTTTTACGTGTGTATTACATACCTAAAATGTGAACCTCTGCATGAGGGGATAAGAAAGCACCCTAGAAGCACCGGAGAAATAACAACAACACTTTCGCTCTCTTATAGACACATGCAAGCTAGACACCTTGGTTGTGGAAGGAGACTACAAGCTAAAGTGAGCATTGACCCAGAAAATACACATGGTTACTTAATTCTAGACAATGTTGCTATAAATATTACAAAGCCCACCAATAAAACGGAAGCATTGGTACACAAAAGGAGCACAAAAGTATCCGACCAACTGCAAGAAACTAGTAATAAATAAACATCCCTACATGGCACAACTTGAAAGAAATATTTCAAAAATAGAATTATGCCTACAATATGAGATGTTCATTGCTTCTGCCTACAAAGAAAATAAATAATTCTTAACTTAGCTTGAAAATAGAAACACCCTCACATGCATCGCACACTTACCATAATAATGATGTCAATTCCTCTGCCTAAAACAAAAAAAGTGCCAAGCATATATGCACAAACAGCATGTCGAACAATGAGAGTACATTCCTTCCAGAATTTAACATTCTTGATATCTCCAAAATAACTTGTTTAAGTCCCAATGAAAACAAGGTTTTTAATACCATTTCAACAACAAGCAAGACGAAATTAACATGCCAAGACAATTAAAAATATATCATTATTCAGTAACTGCAAGGAAGTTCATAGCATTCTTCTTCATACATCATTTCATCTAGAGGAGAACTGGCCGAGTTGATCAATCCATCATTCATGCTCTGGAGAAGAAATTAAGTCGATGACTACTTCATCCTTTTTGTCAAATATCGAAGAACTGGGACCGACATTCCCCTGTCATCTACCCGAGCACATTCTTCACCGTGGAAGCATATGTGGTGTTAGATCAACCATCAACCTTTTGATTCTTTATTGGGGATTCTTCGGTAGGCGTGCCACTAACTTCGTCTGCAGGTTTTTACTAACACCCATGAATTGTACCTGGGGGGCATAGGCATATGGAAGGAAAATGTTAGTACGTTTCTACGACATTTGACAAGGGCGCAATTGTTATTTACTTAACTTCCATTCGGAAGCAAAAATTAAGGATAGATCAGCTCGACCAAGGTCTGCGCTGGACGAAATGAAGGATTAAATTACAGACAACTATTCTCTTATATAGTCGAAAAATAAGTATACACTATTTCAGTGTGTTTTCTTGCAATTATTGTAATTAGAGATTTTCTTATTGTCTTGCCATTATTTTATAGTGTTTGGTGATGAAATGCTATAACTTTTTTTCTTTTGGCTCGGATTTAGAAGTTCTTTTGGACATGTCAAGAATGTTAGAGTGGAATGTCATGCACTATATGTGGACATGTTGTGTGTATGTGTATGCGCGCGCGCATATATGCTATTTCATAAAAAAAGCTTGCCTAAATATATACTCTTCTATTACATTCTTTCCATATAGCCATCACATAAATTAGGTCTAGGTGTAGCTGTGCTTTTCTACTTTTGGCGATGCTGCAATCATCCTCTCCCTATCTTGAACCATCGTTATCTGGTGCTTGCGATGTACACAAATAGATCGCGCTGCCACTAGTTGGATAGAAGGTGACGAAAATACACCAATGAATAGGCACACATGCATAAGTTAGTAAAAGATATTCTATGAGGTGGATATCTTAGGATATTAATAGGCCAGCATGCATTTTGTGCGGTGAATCCAGGAGTCTGAGGTCAAAGAGGCTTTATGAAGGATGAAAGGACGCAAGGCGATGGGCCCTGATTGTATCCCCATTGAGGTGTGGAAAGGCCTCGGGGACAAAGCGATAGTATGGCTAACCAAGCTTTTCAACCTCATTTTTAGGGCAAACAAGATGCCAGAAAAATGGAGAAGGAGTATATTAGTACCAATCTTCAAGAACAACGGGGATGTTCAGAGTTGTACTAATTACCGTGGAATTTAGTTGATGAGCCATACAATGAAGTTATGGGAGAGAGTCATTCAGCACCGCTTAAGAAGAATGACAAGCGTGACCAAACATCGGTTTGGCTTCATGCCTGGGAGGTCGACCATGGAAGCTATTTTCTTGGTATGACAACTTATGGAGAGATACAGGGAGCAAAAGAAGGACTTGCATATGGTGTTCATTGACTTGGAGAAGTCCTATGATAAGATACTACGGAATGTCATGTGGTGGGCCTTGGAGAAACACAAAGTCCCAGCAAAGTACATTACCCTCATCAAGGACATGTATGATAATGTTGTGACAAGTGTTCGAACAAGTGATGTCGACACTGATGACTTCCCGATTAAGATAGGACTGAATCAGGTGTCAACTTTGAGCCCTTATCTTTTTGCCTTGGTGATGGATGAGGTCACAAGGGATAAACAGGGAGATATCCCATGGTGTATGCTCTTTGCGGATGATGTGTTTCTAGTTGACGATTGTCGGACCGGGGTAAATAGGAAGTTAGATTTATGGAGACAAACCTTGGAATCGAAAGGGTTTAGGCTTAGTAGAACTAAAACCGAGTACATGATGTGCGATTTCTGTACTACTAGATGTGAGGAGGAGGATGTTAGCCTTGATGGGCAGGTGGTACCTCAGAAGGACACATTTCGATATTTGGAGTCAATGGTGCATGAGGATGGGGGTATTGATGAAGATGTGAACCATCGAATCCAAGCCAGATGAATGAAGTGGCGCCAAGCTTCTGGCATTCTCTGTGACAAGAGAGTGCCAAAAAAGCTAAAAGGCAAGTTCTACAGGATGGTTGATCGACCCGCAATGTTGTATGGCACTGAGTGTTGGCCGACTAAAAGGCGACATGTTCAACAGTTAGGTGTGGCGGAGATGCGTATGTTGAGATGGATGTGTGGCCACACGATGAAGGATAGAGTCCGGAATGATGATATACAAGATAGAGTTGGGGTAGCACCAATTGAAGAGAAACTTGTCCAACATCGTCTGAGATGATTTGGGCATATTCAGCGCAGGCCTCCAGAAGCTCCAGTGCATAGCGGATGGCTAAAGCGTGCGAAGAATGTCAAGAGAGGTCGGGGTAGACCAAATTTGACATGGGAGGAGTCCGATAAGAGAGAACTGAAGTTTTGGAGTATCACCAAAGGACATGCTCTTGACAGGGGTGCGTGGAAGCTTGCTATCCATGTGCCAGAGCCATGAGTTGGTCGCGAGATCTTATGGGTTTCACCTCTAGCCTATCCCAACTTGTTTGGGACTAAAGGCTTTGTTGTTGTTGTTGTTGTTGTTGTTGTTCTTGTTGTTGGATATCTTAGGAGTGAAACATGTTTTCAAACATTATAAGATCTCTTTATCCTCCATGTGCGTTCTTTAATTTCCATGCCAAAAACTTGTGAAATTTTCCCTCCAGTTTAATTTCCGTGCCAAAAGCTATACACCCTATATTTAGGAATGGAGGGAGTATAATTTTGAGTGTTTCATTACATATGAGATGTGCCATGCATTAACGTCTACTTTGGATTTAAGTAGTTGAAGCAACCTAATGGTAGGATAAATTTCTCGAGGATTAAAACTCTAGCTAATCATAGAAACTCCATTGTAGACAAAAGAGCAAAGTTTTGCAATGTTTTATGTGAACTTCCTATGAATTTCATGTAAAATTATTGCATTAAATACCAACTCAAGTTGCAAATTTGAGAATTTAATGATGCACTCGAGACATCGCCACAAAAGACACCCACTGAATAAAATTCATCATTTTTCTGCACCATAGAAACAATCCATACAAAGACAGAACCATTCACATTTAAGCACAATAAAGTCGATAACCAAAGCTTCATTGGTGTACCTTGCATGTTGACCATTATTCTAACCTGCATCCACCTTCAACAAGATGTTGAGTGCACCACATGGATTGTCTTTGACGACATGCTCCCAGGGTTGTTCATGAAGTGCATGAGAGTGAAAATTCAGTATCCTAGAGGTGAGTGATGCTGCCACAGTGCTCTACAGCCTCATTCCAATACCCTTCATTGTCCATGATGTCTAGGAGGGTGGTGAAGTCCGGTGGTTGGATGTTTACTATGCTGTCATAAGGGTTGATCTCATTCCATGAGAAGCCAACACCAATGCTTGTATGCATTAAGATAATCACAGAAATCCTGAAGCATCAGGTTAGTGCTATGGAGATTCAGAAATGCAGACTGAAATATAAATTAGGTTCAATAAAAAATTGCCAGTTGGCTATTCTCAAATGCAATCATTTTTTATGGAACCGAATTTATATTCCATAGATCATTTTGAGTCTCCATAGCATTGAGCTAATGCTTCACGATTTTTACGATTATCTTAATGCAGGCAAGCACTGGTGTCTAGTTCTCATGGAATGAGATCAACCCTTATGACAACATCGTGAATATCCAACCACCTAACTTCCCAATCTCCTAAACATCATGAATGGTGAATGGTACTAGAATGAGGGTGCGGAGGACCATGGCGGCATCTCTCACCTCCAGGATACTGAATTTGCCACTATACCATGCATTTCATGGACAACCTTGGGAAGCACACTATCAAAGACAATCCCTACAACGCGCTAAACATGTTGCTGAAAGGCAGATGCTGGTCAGAAGAATTGTCAATAGGAAGGGGCCATAGATGAAGATTTGGTTATGGACTTTCTTGTGTTTCAATGTGAATGATTTCTTTTTTGTCTGGGTTATTTCTACTTTGTAGCAAACTATGAATTTTATTCAGTGGGTGTTCTGTATGGCTTATATCTGAAGTGCATCAGTAAATTGTCAGATTGAAACTTGGGTTATTTTTAATTCAAGGATTTTAGAGGAACTTCATAGGAAGTTGGCATACAACATTGCAAACCTTTGGTCTTTTATCGGAGAATGGAAGTTTCATATGGTCTATGTAGAGTCTTAATCATCGTCATAAATTTCCCTGGTGGGCCATTAGGGGTAGGCCATTAGGTTGTCGATAGATTGACACCTCAACAATGCTTATATGGGGAAGGGCTAGGCAATCCACACATACATTTCAACACCTCGTCTCATTTGTGACACGGAAGTCAACACGTGAATAGACTCAGAGCTATGACTCAAGAGACCTATACTTGTAGACAAAGGGGGCAACATTTTTTTAAGATAAATTGTGAAGCCAGGACTTGAACTCAAGATCTTAGTTTCTAAAACCATGACAAGCTTCATGCACTAGCCAACGCAACCAAATGTCTGAAGTGATGAAAAGGGCTACCCAATCCACATATACACTTCAATAGTGTCTACTCTCCATTAAATGAAATATCGATTTGTGTTCACATAATTGTGCCTCATGTTCTCACTCCATCATGAACTATATATTTGACCATTTTGGCTCTCCTCAAAACAACATAACCTACACTTGTGCAGTCTTCTATCCTTCTGGTGCTTTGGTTATGTGACAACTACCATTGATTTCATGGAAAGAAGCAATTGTGTGCTTCACGAGCTGCAAGAGATTGGATTTGGTTGCTTCATCTATATCATCGATATAGTACATAAATGGGTGGGTGCCTTGAAGTGTTTTTAGTTAGATTGTGTTAAATTGGTTGACCATGAGTTAATAAAATGAACATATTATTTGCTTTGTTGCTTTTGATAATGATAACTTTGGATTTAAGATGTGCCATGTAATAATGTCTACTTTGGATTTAAGCAGCTGAAACACCCTAATGGACTGGACTACCAGGAAAATTTTCCCAAGGATTTAAACTCTAGATAATCATAGGCAGTTTCATTATCAAACAATAGAAAAGTTTGGAAAATTTTTATGTGTACTTCCTATGAATTTGATGTAAAATTATTGCATTAAATACTAAATCAAGTTAGAAATTCGAGAATTTAATGACACATTTGAGACATCAGCCACAAAAGACACCCATTGAATAAAATTCATCATTTTGGTACACCATAGAAATAAGCCATACATAAACACAACCATTCACATTCAATCTTAAGAAATTCGATAACCAAAGATTCATTAGTGTTCCTTGCATGTTGACCATTCTTATGACCAGCATCCACTTTCAACAACATGTTGAGTGCACCGCATGGATTGTCTTTAAAGATGTGCTGCCCAAGGTTGTTCACAAAGTGCATGAGAGTGGAAAATTCAGTATCCTTGAGGTGAGCGATGCTGTCACGGTGCTCTGCGGCCTCATTCCAGTACCCATCATTGTTCATGATAGTTAGGAGGGTGGTGAAGTCTGGTGATTGGAAGTTTACTATGTTGTCATAAGGGTTGATCTCAGTCCATGCGAAGCTGACACCAATTCTTATCTTCATTAAGATAACCATATAAATCCAAAAACATTAGGTCGGTATGGAGATTCAGAAATGCGATCTTAAATATAAATTGTGTTCAATAAAAAACTGTCAGTTGGTTATTCTCAATTGCATTCGAATGCACTTGTTTCCTCTACATTGTTTACTTCAAGAAACGGTTGTAGTCGAATGCATTTGAGAATATCCAATTAATATTTTTTTATTTAACCCAGTTCATATTTTGGACATTATGAATCTCCATAGCACTAAGATATTGCTACGAGATTTTTACGAATATTGTAATACAGACAAACACTAGTGTTTGCTTCTCAGGGAATGAGATCAACCCTTATGAAACCATTGTGAACATCCAACCACCTAACTTCACAAACCTCCTAACCATCATGAACGGTGAAGGGTACTAGAATGAGGGTGCGGAGCACCATGGCGGCATCTCTCACCTCCAGGATAATGAATTTGCCACTATATCCTGCATATCATCGACAACTTTGGGAAGCACGCCATCAAAGACAATCCCTAGGTACCGCGTGCTAAACATTGTTGAAGGTGGATTTTGGTAAGAAGAATTGTCGATAGGAAGGAGCCACCGTTGAAGATTTGATGGCGAACTTTCTTATGCTTCAATGTAAATGATTGTGTTTTTGTCTGGGTTCTTTCTAGTTTGCACCAAAACTATGAATTTTATTTAGTGGGTGTGCTTTATGGCATATGTCTCAAGTGGCATATGTCTCAAGTGCATCAGTAAATTATCAGATTCAACTTGGGTTATTTTTAATGAAATAATTTTGCACGAACTTTGTATGAAGTTGGCATACAACACGACAAAGCATTACTCTTTTATCGGACAATGGGAGTTTTATATGATTTATGTAGAGTCTTAATCATCGTCAAATTCCGCGCTAACGCAAGCAAAATTCTAAACTGATGGAAAGGGCTAGGCAATCCACAAATACAGTAAAACACCCTCTCTCATGTGTGACATGGGAAGTAAACACGTGAATTGAATTAGAGGTAAGTCTCAAGAGGACTACACCGTGATACAGAGGGGAAACAACAATTTTGGGATTAATCGTGAAAGCCAGCACTTGAACTCAAGACCTTAGGCTTGATACCATGACAACCTTCTTGCACTAGCCAACACAATCCAAAGATTGAGCTGATAGAAAGGGCTAGGAAATCCACATATACACTCCAACTGTTTTATCAAAACAACCTAATCTACATTTGTTCATTCTTCCTTCCTTTCAGTGCTTTGATTATGTGACAACTACCACCGATTTCATGGAAAGAAGCAATCGTGTGCTTCATGATCTGCAAGATATTAGAGCCAATTGCTTGAACTATGTCATTGATATAGTGCCTTGAAGTGTTTTGAGTTAGATTGTGTTAAATTTATCGCCCCTGAGTTAATAAAATGAACATATTATTTGCTTTGTTGCCTTTGATAATTATAATTTTGGATTTAATATGTGCCATGCATTAAGGTCTCCTTGGGATTTTAGCAACTGAAACACCATAATGGCTTGCTTGGAAAAATTTCTCGAGTATTAGAACTTTAACCAATCATAGAAAGTTCTAGTTTTAGAAAAGGAGCAATGTTTTATGTAAACTTCCTATAATTTTGATGTAAAATTATTGCATTAAATACCAACTTAAGTTTGAAATTTAAGAATTTAACGATTCACTTGAGAAATCTACCACAGAAGACACCCACTAAGTAAAATTCATCATTTTGGTACACCATAGAAATAATCCATACAGAAACACAACCATTCACATTCAAGCTCAAGAAAGTCGATAACTAAAGCTTCATTGGAGTCCCTTGCCCGTCAACCATTCTTCAGACCACCATCCACCTTCATCAGCATATTGAGTGTGCCACAATGATTGTGTTTGATGACATGCTTCCCAAGGTATTCATAAAGTGCATGAGGGTGGAAAATTCAGTATCCTGGAAGTGAGCAATGCTGCCACGGTGCTCTAAAGCTTCATCCTAGTACCCTTCATTGTTCATGATGGTTAGGAGGGTGGCAAAGTCTAGTGGTTGGATGTTTACTATGTTGACATAAGGTTTGATCACAGTCCACGAGAAGCCGACACCATTGTTTTTCTGCATTAAGATAATCATAGAAATCCCAAAGCATTATGTCAGTGCTACAGAGATCTAGAAATGCAGACCAAACTATAAATTGGTTCAATAAAAAAATTGTCAGTTGGCTATTCTGAAATGCATTTGAATGTAGTAGTTTCCTCTACATTGTTTACTTGAAGAAACGACTGTAGTCGAATGCATTTGAGAATAGCCAATTAACATTTTTTGATTGAAGCCAATTTACTTTTTACACATCATTTTTGAATCTCCATAGCAATGAGCTAATGCTTAAGGATTTTTATGACTATCCTATTGGGAACAAGCACTAATGTCTGCATCTCATGGAATGAGATCAACCCTGATGAAACCATCATGAACATCCAACCACCTAACTTCACCAACCTCCTAACCATCATGAATGGTTAAGGGTAATAGAATGTGGGTGCCGAGCACCATGGCGGTATCACTCACCTCCAGGATACTGAATTTGGCACTTCCTGCACTACACGGACAACCTTTCAGAAGCACACCATCAAAGACGATCCATACCATGCGCTAAACATGTTGTGAAGGTGTATGCTGGCTAGAAGAATTGTCAATAGGAAGGGGCCGCCGATGAAGATTTGGTTATGGACTTTCTTGTGCTTCAATGTGAATGATTGCATTTTTGTCTAGGTAATTTCTATTTTTTACCAAAAATATGAATTTTATTCTGTGGGTGTGCTTTATGGCTTATGTCTTGAGTGCATCGAACTGTTAAATTGCAACTTGGGTTATTTTTATTTAATGCAATAATTTTACACAAATTTCACAGGAATTTGGCATACATAATTACAAACCATTGCTCTTTTATCAGACATCGGAAGTTTCATCTGATTTATGTAGAGTCTTAATCATCGTCAAAGTTCCCTTGTAGGCCATTAGGGTTTCGACAAATTGATACCTCCACAATGTTTGTGTCTAACAAGCTTCATGCACTCGCCAACACAGCCAAAATTCTAAACACTTATGGAATCGCTAGGCAATCCACATATACACTTCAATACCCCCTCTCACGTGTGAGGCGAAAAGTCAACACATGAATAGAATCATATGTATGGCTCAAGAGGACAATACATGGACACATAGGGGGGCAACGAGCTAACACATATAAGGCGAAAGCCAGAACTTGAACTCAAGACCTTAGGATCTGATATTATGACAAACTTCATGCATGAGCCAATGCAACTAAAAGTCCAAACTGATGGAAAGGGCTACCCAATCCACACATATACACTTCAAAAGTGTCCTCTCTCCAATAAATGAAATATTGGTTTGTGTTCACATAATTGCACCTTTTGTTCTCACTCCGCGATGCACTATATGTTTGTCCATTTTGACTCTCCTCAAAACAACCTAACCTACTTGTGCATTCTTCCGTCCTTCCGGTGCTTTGGTTGTGTGACAACTACCACTGATTTCATGGAAATAAGCAATCATGTGCTTCATGAGTTGCAAGAGATTGAAGCCGATTGCTTCATGGGTCAATGATATAGTACATCTATACATTGATGCCTCAAAGTTTTTTTGATTGTGTTAAATTGATTGCCCTTGAGTTAATAAAAGGAACATATTATTTGATTTGTTGTTTTTGATAATGACAACTTTTCTTTTATCACACACTAAAGTTTGTGGCCTTTTTTGGTATAAAATGATTTATTTTAGTTGTCGCAAAAAATCTCAATTGCTAGAATTACCATAAATAGCCATGTGACTAGTTATTTGACACTTGTTTTGTGCAACTTGAGAACATATATTCCTCTAAGGTTGATAGGAAACACAAATGACCTTGCCACCCTCCTGTAAATTGAACTTTCAGCTTCAAATGACATTGTATTGTTTTGCTTTGTTTGGTACTTCATCAATCAAGTATTATACAAAGTTCGTACTCCCTTTATCCCGGTTTATAAGTCTCTATGCATTTTAATAAAACACCATTAATTTTGCAATCAAGAGTTATATGCCATACCATTTTAAACTTCTCTCTAGAGTGGATCTAATGAAATATTCTTTGTTGAAATGATATTACCAATTGGTATATACCGAACAAGATGCGAAGGATCTGTGTTATCCTTGCAGAATCATTTCTTTGAATGGAAGGGGTTTCCCCACATCCCCATTTTATTGAAAACGAGGCCACAATCAAAACAGTATACAATGCTCAGGAAAAAGAGGAAAGTAGCTGCACCGGAATTTAAGAAAACCATATAGGATTTCTTACAAGCCACAAGGAAACGAAAACTAGAGACATCAGGATACACAACGTGCAAACTACATCACCAAATGCATTTCTCAGTGACCTCAAACCAGTTGGTTATGGCACATAGGAAGATATGTCACTATTCATCAGTTTCACCACAGGTAGGATCCTTCCCATGAGATTCTAAGGAGCTTGCCTCTTCAACGATCCAACATGGTAGTTGTGTACTATCGCACATGATCTCCCAATCATGAAGCCACATGCTCATTCTTCCTAGAAATACTTGCCATCTGACCATACGTTTCCGTGGGAAGATATCTCAATACGTAAGGTCCAAATACTCCACAAGGAAGCAACATCAAACATACTGCAAACATCATTTTTTCCAAGGAGTCCAGACATTTGAAATATCAACCATTCACTAAGGCCTATCACACTCAAAACTCTCATAAATGCAAGACCAAAAGAGCATGCAAATAAAAAATGAGGTGTTGTGTAGTTTCATTTCCCCCATGACAAACACCTCAAATCATAAACTGGTCAATATTTTAGGAGGTTCTATCCACCAGGGACTTGGTAGTTCTTATCACCACCAAGCCAAGAGGATAAGAAGGCAAAATTAAGGGCTCTCCGATTAGGTACCCCCATCCCACCAAAATCCGTACAATGAGAGATACGTCCCCAAATAGCTACGTGGTATTGATGTGAAACTCCAAATTTACCCCAAAGAAATGAGACATCTTAGAAGTGATAACATTTTTCACTCATTAGGGAACTTAGAATTTACATTAAATACATTAGAATGGTAGCAATAATAATTCCGAGAAGCACAAGCTTCCCATCATAGTTCAGTGTTTTATATTTCACAGAAGGAATATTTGTAATGACCTTGTCTACAATAGGTTGGAGATCTTCCCTCCTACGTTTGGTAAAATGTAAGGGAAACCCAAGATACTTAAGAGGAAAGGAAATCATCTTGCAGTAGAAAATTCGAGAAAAGATCTTAGAATAATGTTCTTCATCCATATTAATAGTAACTAGGTCACTTTTGTTAAAGTTGATTTTCATGTCCGACAACATATCAAAGAAGGAAAACAACCCTTAAGGGTTCTTGCATTATCAATGGAGGGACCAATGAATAGGATGTTTCCATCAGTGTACTAGAGGCTGATGACATGATCAAGATATGATCACACAACTAATGGCTTTTGCATGTATTTTGAAAACAAGTCACCTACTAGTTTGAATGAAATGGGGGAGAGAGGATCCTCCTGCTTAAGGCCTTTTCCACCCATAATGTATTGTCCATTTACCTCATTTAATCTCACATAAAAAGAACTTCGAGCAATAGTATTGTATATCCAACTAATCCGTTTACTTGCAAAGCCTCTGGTGGTTAGCATATTCACAAGGATGTCCCAGCGGCACTAACATAGGCTTTCTCATAATATAGTGTTAAATATATATACCTTCAAATCCAGGTCTATGAAACTCATGAATAAGTTCATGCGCACTAACAACACTCTGTAAAAATGAATATGCCTATAAAAACATTCTGATTAGGGAATAAAGGCTTTCTTCCGCAGGGGAAACCCTTGTTATCATATCTTTGTTAAAAATCTTAATAGAGCAATTGATCAAACTAATGGGCCTAAAGATTCTTAGCATTGGTCTCTTTGGGAATCAAGATGATGAGAGAAAAAATAAGTGTAGACATATCAAATTCGCAATTTTGAACACTTCTAACAAGAGCCATGAAATCATTCTCAATCAAATACTAAATGGTTTGATAGAAACATAAGTTAGGTCGTAAGGGCTAGGAGCCACATGTGCATATATGCCAATGATAGCTTTCTAGATTACTTTCTCAAAGAAGGGTTTTTCCAAAGCTTCATTCTATTCCTTGCTGACAAGCTCATCATGTGACCAGAAAGGGCTACCCAATGAAAGTCAGGTGTTAGTTAGTGGCCACTGCCATCATCTCCTCAATGTCATAAACACATCTATCCTCATCTTCCAAAAGAGCTAGGTTTGTTTTTACACTAGACAGGAAACCATCATAAATGATTTGCCTCTTTGTCTCTCAGAACCCAATAAAATCAGGTTTGTTTTTAGAAATGACATCACAACTTGTTCTTGATGTTCTACCTGTCATGGTTCCTCTTGTTAGTATTCTACACCAAGACACTTGATTTAATCAACAACACCGTGGTCTTGAGATTTAACCATTGTTACATGAGTTTGACTATCAATAGCAGCGCTTAACAAAGGTTTTGATAGATCTCAGGTTAAGACCATCAATAACCTTAGCACTCATTATGTCATACCCTATTTAGACTTGCCATCAATAAAATCATCATCAGAATTAGTCTACTTCAACAAGGCCTCGACATTCTCCTCGGGGAACTCAACAGTGAAGCCATCACCATTTCCATCAGCGGGATCGCATGGTAGTGGGACTTGCTACAATAAGCGCCACGTGGGAACCTTCTCGAAAGCCACCCTTTACAGCTTCTTCACCTCATCACCTACTTGGGCCCATAGTACATGAGGCTTATGATCGTGTCCACACAATCAGGCGTTGATCCGCGCTCCTAGAGGGCACTGCAAACTACCCGGTTCACGTCCTTCAGCTCTTTTACCCGCCTAAGCACCTGCTAGAGGTGATCCAAAAAATCTCTACGAATTTCACTTAGCCCCCCCCCCAAGAGGGGAGCATAAGGTATCTCAACAATCGCATTCAAGACCTTTATCACGTGGTTGGCCTCTACAAAGTACATTCACATACCATGAACACCATTGTTTTAAAAGGTGGGCTATGACAAATAGCGATGGTCCTCCAAATCAGCTATATCGTAACTTTATTGGACAATTGTGCGTGAAGCAAATAGTCGATTATTTAGTGCGCCCTGCTCAGACTGCTATAGTGGGGCGATAGCTAGCTATTCAAAACTTTGATCAACACCCATAGCAACTCGTGGCTAAGCATGACATGAGTAAAGGGCTTACCTTTGGCAATCTCTTGCGCTTTCTTTAGTCCACTCACGGTCTCAACCTTCTCTTCCTTAAGGATCCTATTGTGCATCCTCATTGACTCGAACTCCTCCTCGAGCTTGCCGCGCGATCTTCTGCGGCCCAAGTGTGAAATATACAAGCTAAGAGAGCATACCTCCGTGACAGGCTAGAACTTTCTCTTCACCAAGTTGGTGCACTCCTTCGCGGTCTCCAACATGATCGGGAGTGAGCCGATGGAGTTCTAATTGCTTCGCCTCCTCGCTGGTCGCCACCCACATGACTCGGCTCCTATCATATTGATTCATTTCAAGATCCTGAAATGATCACCCCGAGGGAAGATGATGGGTGAATCCAGCAAGCTACCACCAGTATCTTGTGTCCACTCTACTATAGTGGAGGGGGATGCTCCCAACACTTCCGTTTGATGAGTGAGCGATGGGGTCCCACGTGTGCACTTCCATCTTGTGGTACGGTGGCAGAGCCAATGGTGCTTCTTCCTGTTGGACATTAGACGGATGAGAGCCCCACCAACTTGCTGGGCGATGGAGGTAACTATAGTTCATCCCATCAATCCTTGATCGGCTAGGTACCTTACCTCTCCATCTGATTGGATGGAGGCATGATGTCCAACCCCTTTGTACTGGTGCCCTGATCAGAATTAAGGACACTCTCCTAGCCCTTTGAGCTCGACAAACTATTGTGTGGCTGAGTGGTACATAGTAGAGAAGGAACTCAAGAGGCTCGGGGATGACAATGGCATAACAATTGGCTCTGGCATGCCAACATCTTGACTGGACCATTCGTCACTCAATGTGTCGGTACGAGCCCCCCTCTTTGCTAGACTACCAAAATCACAACAAGACCAGTATCATTCCGTGCTGCCAATGGATGACAGAGTACGAGACCCAGGTCTGTACTTGGCAACTTACCTGGTAGACCGCGCCACCTTGGAGGCAACCTTCGTCGTTGGTGATGTTGAGGAATTACCCTTCACCAGAGCTGCACCGATCCTACCCAGTGGTGCATTAGTTTTCTATATCTTAGCGACAGTTGGTACAACCCAGGCAAGACAAATAGAGGAGTCGCACCGTCTTTGAACATGGGAGCCATCTACATGTTTCTACTTCTCCTTCGCCTGAGCCGCGTCGCCTATGTTATCACCAATGCCGGAGGCACCTACACCTTGCGTGCTTGCACCATTTAAGAACCTTGGCCGTTTCCCTTGTTTTTGGGTAGGGGAGCCTAGAGATGAAGGTCTCCAGAAACTACGAAACCAGAAGGTGCGGGCAAGTGAAGATTTCCACTCGGCGACTACTTAAATTGCTGATGTCCATATCAAAAGAAAAACAATAACTGACTGGAAAGGCCCTGATGGGGTGCATTGGTAATGACAATGTCAGCTTTCAACAATCTCCTAACTTAGGGTATCAAAGCATCCTTTGAGGATCTGGCTTCTACCTCTCGAGTCATATCATCAAGCCTGGTCAGCTCAAACATTAGGTGAATCCTTTGCTTAATGGTCTATATCCGCCGATCAATGAAGGTTGAGATCATTCCAACCCTGGTGTTTCCCTACTAAAGCACATGTGAGAGATGTGCCTGAACGACTTGAAATTCAGCCTCTTCCAAATCCCCCAGAAGTTCATTCCAGCTCGCTCTCCACACGAGAGGGAGGGTGGTAACTTGGAGCGGTAAAACAACTCTGTGTGCCAGCCCTTGTTGAAGATTCAAGATGGGTGTGTGGACAATAACCTCATCCGTGTCGGGGGTGGGGAAAGACACCCCGGAGTAGCTCACCACTGGAGCATGCCCTTGGGGAGAAGCACTCCTGTTGCCTGCTCTATCACAGTGGATTTCATCCATTCCGCCATCGCCACTACTTGAAGCTCCTCCTTGTTGTCCCAGACTATGGCGTCCTAGATCTAGAGCCGCGAGTTTTAGATATGAGTGCAATCAATGGAACATTCATTCAGGAGTGGGGAAAGCCATCCAAGAGTAGCTCACCATTGGAGCATGCCCTTGGGGATAAGCCCTCCTGTCGCCTCCTTTGCCATAGTGGATTTCATTGATGCCACCATCGCCACTGCTTGAAGCTCCTCCTGGGCCAAGACTATGGCACCACAAACTTCTCCTCAAGCACTCCCTCTTCATTGAGGAAGGATTGAATTCGATAGTGGCGGCCCAGATCTAGGAAGATTTGGAATCAATGGAAGGAACATGAGAGTGGGCTCTATGGGGCAGGGCGGGCACAAATTAAAGAAAGAAAACCAAGCGTCAGTATGTTGGTCGCACAAGCTTGTTGCCTAGAGCACATGGCGAGTGGAAGCAAAATTGACAACTGGCTAAATTACCTTTTACTTTTACCCCCGCCCCTCTACTTTATAGAGGGGGAAACCAAGATGGCGATCCACTTCGCCACACACCATGAAAACAAGAAAAAGCTGCAAGTGGTCCCATGTCATGCCGCACCTCATTCCTGAGGGTTGAGGCCCTTTGAAACTGAAAACTAAAGATGTAATGTGGCCCCTCCACTATAGATCCCATTGTGATTTTAATGACACGTCATTCCACCTTAATGCTTGCTCAATTGAAGACATGGAGATCGTTCAATGACTGCTTCCTCACAATAGTTTGCCCGAAGACTGCGTGGACCTCATGACCATTCCCGCCCTTGTGCTTGTTTGAATTGGGGTTTCAATGGTTGACCTTCATGGGTGCGACATTCGCGACTACGCACCAAAATCAATGCAAATACAATACGCCTCCAATAGACAACCATTCGAGAATTGGGCACTCGAGACCCAAGTATTGCCGATTGAGGGTTCCGATAGTTGACCTCAAGGGGTCTAGGACCACTCGAATAGTGCATGTGACGGGAAGCTAATTTCCGCCTCCAGCAAGACACCAGTCGGCTACCGAACAACTCATGACTGAAGCATCACAACTTGTGTTCTGGTTCTGAAATGAATCCTCAGAATATTACCCTTGAGAGACACCAGTTTGACCCGACCCGCTCGGAAACTAGGTACCGCTCGATAATTATATTGGGATTTTGGTATGCCCCATCTAGGGTCACTAGCTAGACTCCATCCGCTGGAAATGACTAGATACCACCAAGACTTACCAGCTATTAGCTCACATGCCATGGTATTCCTGTCCTATACAGCGGGACATCGCAACTCTTGGAGTAGCGCAAGCGACAGTGATCACACACCAACAAAGTAGGCTATGGGAGCAGTTGGAGGCAAGGGTAGGCCCCATGGAATTCTCCTGGGTCCACAGAGAGATGTTAAAATTTTCAGCCCTATGAGGATTTTCCCCCACACAGATGAACATATGGCCATTCATATCCCCTTATGCCATGCACCGACGTAGAAGTGTGGAAGATAAGGCATGACAAGCTAGGCCCACATGATCGAGCAACACTGCCCGTATGTTGATAATTAAGATTAAGCTTCATTGAGTGCCTATGTAAGAGAACATGACAACGCTTGTCTCTCTGCTAATGGCAACTGCCTTCATTTTGGCCTTGCTAGTACCTATGCCACCTACCAAGAATATTGCAGAATCATTCCATGTACTATATTATGATATTAGTTATCCAAAGCATGTTAGCTCTTGTCGCCAAGCTTCAAGTACGACTTCAGATTCCTCCTATCTTGCTATCAAAAAGAAAAGTTTACTACGGTATGGTGCTGTCATGGACATGGAAACTTGGGTACAAGTTTCAGTTCCACCTGCTAAAAGGCGGCAGCTCTGACCATAGAATGTGCACTAGACCCAACAGTTTAAGGCAAACCTCATGGGGCTCAAGAGAAGATCGGCATCCGCGCTAGCGTCAATCTCCCACCGAGATCATCCTAACGTCCCATGGCTGCAGCCTGCCAGCAACAGAAATCACCACGGTGTCCACAAAGACAAAGGGAAAAATAAGAACATCAGAGGTAAACGAACCATCACCACTGCGAAACCCACATCTCCTGCTCCTCCTACTCCCCGTCTACCCTGTGCCCAACCAATCCGATCAGTCAAAGTTTATACTGCAGCACGGGAAGAAGTGAGGTGGGAAGCTTACAGGTCTATGAAGAAGTGACGTGAAACCTGGAACGCCTACATCACGCTCCAGCCACCATGCTTGGAAATTTGGAAATTTGGCGTCCTGGCCTCCGATCCCATGGTATAGACGGGCGAGACGAACTGTAACGCCCGCATGAGCGAGGCTACTGACAGGGTAGGCCGTCAGGTCAGCGCTGGAAATTTGAGTAAATTTGGTAAGTAGGTAATAAATTGAATAATAGTGAATAAACTAGAACTGTAACGACAGTGAATTAATAGGCAAGCAATAATAGTGTAGCATGATTTGCATATGTATACTTCTCAAAATAAAATAAAATTGCATCCATATGTTATCTGACCACTCTGCTAGCTAGAGTTGCTAAGCAACGTTGAAGTTTCAACTGAAGTGGAATGAAGAATTCCTGATTCCTGAACTTAAATCCCCTATGATTAGAATCGAATCCACAACCTCTCACTTGATAACAAGCAGCCTTACAACGGTGTTCTTAATTTCCCATACTCGATCGTTGTTTCCTTACAGAAGCACTCCATGTACTAGAATATGTTAGTATTCATTAATCATTATCCAGGCCATGTTTATCTCTTGTGGCGGAGATTCGATGTAAAACTCGACATGGCATGGAAACTTACTAACCGTGCAAGTTTTTCCGTTACCAGCTGCTGAAGATCAGAAGTTCTGATCTAGAACATGTACTAGAATCACAAGTTAAGATCTGCAAACCTGTGGGACGGGATCCTCGATTGCTCTGTACAAGATCGGCATCCGCTGGCGTCAATCTTCCTCCAGGATCTTCCATGGCCGCAGCCTGCGAGCAACAGCACCCAATGACTAGATTCATCCAACAAAAACACAAAAGGATGAAGAACCAGATCGGGAAACGGAAGATCAAAGGTAAATAACGGGGAGGTATCGATCACTCTTTCTGTCGGCTGTCGGCCACCATGCTCCAACGCGCCGCAGGGTCCAGCGCACACCGTAGCCATCAGGCCCTGGCCCTAGCGGCGGCCGCCAGAGGGCTAGGCTGGAACTCTCGCCGGGAGGAACCAAAGAAGATTTGGGATGGGTTGAGGACTAGAGAGAGGCTGGCTAGCTATAGACGACTAGCGAGATAAACTGTAATGGCCGCGTGCGAGGCTGGCATGGTGGGCCACCTGGCCAGCGGTGGAAATTTGAATAAATTTGGTAGGTAGGGAGGTGGGTTCTATCACAATTAATCTATACTATTAAAGAGAATGCGTGTACAGACGTCGTTCTCACTAGCTATTAATGCGAAAATAATTTAGAAGCTAAGCACCGATTCAATTTAAAAATCAAGTCATTAATACAATTAATTAGCCAACAATTAATTACTCATATAATTAATTAGTTTATTTTAAATAAAGATTTTTACACCCCAAATTGATATGGAAACCAAGTCAATAATATAATCTCTCTCTCTCTCTCTCTCTCTCTATATATATATAATAAAGGGTTATTGCTTCTGGTGGTACGTCACGAAAATTACCTTCAAAGTTACAAAATATCACTCACCACTGCCACCTATAATTCATAAAAAATGTTTCACACAAGGGAATCCTTGCCTGAGCCGGCCCATGTAGTAGGGACCTCCTATACTGCGCTCTGCACGTTGGGAGAAGATGCAACGCGCATGTTCGGGCCGACCTATGTCTGGGTAGCCTGTTTCCAAATTTCATTTTTTTCGTTTTTGCCTTTTCTACTTTAAATAATTTGGGACTTTAAGAAAGTTTTAAAAATTTAAGAAAATGAAAATTTTGAAATATTTTTTTTAATAAATCATCAAATGCCTGTGAATTCAAAAAATGTTTGCGATTTAGTAAAAGAATGTTTGCTTATTTAAAAAATATGCAAAATTTTGAAAAAAAATGTTCGGAAAATCAAAACATGTTCATGATTTTTTTTAAAGTTCGTGTATTAAAACATGTTATTGCAATTGAACAAAATTTTGGCAATTCAAAAAATGGTCATGAATGGACAAATATCCTAACTATTTAAAAACTATTCGTAACTTACAAAATAGTTTATTCATTCATAAAATGTTCGCTGATTCAAAAGATGATCATCTATTTCATAAAATGTTCGTTAATTCAAAAAAATGTTCGTGAATTTCAAAAATTGTTCCGACAATTTCCAAAAATATGTTTCGTCGATTCTAAAAATGTTCACCGATTCAATAAAACTGTTCACAATTTTTAAAAAATGTTTGGAATAGTATAAAATGATCACGAATTCAAAAAAAAGTATTGGTTTTGGAAAATGTTTGAAAATTTGAATATGTGCGCATGTATTTGAAAAATGTTCATGATTCCGAATATGTGCACAAGTTTATAAAAATGTTCATGATTTCAAAAATTGTTGATGATTTCACAAAATTGGGAGCGATCGTGTATCTCGGTGATGCAGCAAAATATGGTCATGGCCATTGGTGATTATGATTTTTCTCCCGTTGCAACACACGGGACCTTTTGCTAGTTAATTAATCAGGCACAGTTAATTAGACCTGCAGATAATTAAAAGTATAATTTTTTCTATCTATGTATTTGCCCGTGCTTGCTACGAGGGCAAAATAATTTGTAACACAATAATAGTAGATGAAAATACATTAATGAGCATGTCGTGGCTGCCGTCGCACTGTCGGTGCCAACAACTTGTCTTCTTTGATTAAGTTAGGGAGAGAAGGACATATACGAACCGCGTTGCTAGAAAAATCCAGAACTTTTCAAAACCCACGCACTCTAAGTGATTTCATGCATATGCATGATCTCCTAAGTCATTTTCTTATTATTATTTTTGCTAACTCATCATTTTGTTTTGCCTCCGCAGGGCAGGGGATGCCCATTTCCTTATCTTCTTTCGCTCCCGTGGAGGAACATAAGCTTGCGCGCAGGGGTGGGGGCGGTGTTGGCACCATGCTCCTTGTCATGGTCCACATACATATCAAGCTTATCTTTAGCTGAAGATGACTCCTTGTCTCTCTCTCTCTCTCAATTTTCTTCCCCTTCATCTGTTGGGGAACGTAGCATGCAATTCCAAAAAAATCCTATGATCACGCAAGATCTATCTAGGAGATGCATAGCAACGAGAGGGGGAGAGTGTGCCCACGTACCCTCGTAGACCGAAAGTGGAAGCGTTAGGTTAACGCGGTTGATGTAGTCGAATGTCTTCGCGATCCAACCGATCAAGTACCGAACATACGGCACCTCACTACAAAAGAAAGACACATCCGTGACATTTTGGGCCGAACGAAATTTTTTTCTGTCATACATATGACACTTCTATGACGATAATTGTGACAAAACCCGGTATCATCATAGATGTGGTGGGCTCCTACTTCTATGACAAAAAATCATGACAGAAAATGGGCTTTTCGTCCTGGGCGGGCCGGAGACGCAGCTGCATGACATTCTTTGGGCCGTCCATGACGGAAAAAACCGTGGTAAAAGCGAGGGCGAAGAAAATTTCGGGGAGTTCCCGGTTACGGTGGGAGGTCGGGGGCCGAGCGATGCGCGTTTCTCTCGTACACGTACACGCATGGGTGCGAGGCGTTGGCTCTAACTGAACCCGAGTGAGGCGTTGGGCTCTAACTGAACCCGAGCCATTGCACTGCAGGCTACGCGTTACTGAACCAGAGCGATCGATCGATGGCTATTAACTGAACCCGATCGAGCGATTCCTTCGCTACTGCTGCTAACTGTAGCCGATCGATGCTGCCTTTGGGATGAATAGTGAGCATTGCGTGGGGGTTTGGATGAACAGTGAGCGGTGGCGTTGCCTTTGGATGAACAGGACCCCGTGGTGTGGTGGAGGGCTGGATGAAGAGTAGACGGTGGAAGGGTGCCCGTGGAGGGGTGGTTGAACAGTACCCCGTGGTGTGGAGGGCTGGATGAACAGTAGACGGTGGAGGGGTGGTTGAACAGGACCCCCGTGGTGTGGTGGGCTGGATGAACAGTAGACGGTGCAGGGGTGCCCGTGGAGGGGTGGTTGAACAGTAGCCGGTGGAGTAGCGCGCGGTGGAGGCTGGATGAACAGGAGCCCGTGGAGGCTGGAGGAGGTCGATGGTGGAGATGAACAGTATCACGTGGAGTCCCGTTTTGCGGTACGCCACACCCCTCCCGATGAACAGGACCCCCGTTTCGACCGTAGGAGGTCCGTTTCGTCCATTTTGTGGTACACCACACCCCTCCCGATCAACAGGACCCCCGTTTCGATTGTAGGAGGTCCGTTTCATCCATTTTGCGGTGCGCCAACCCCTCCCGATCAACAGGACCCCCGTTTCGACCGTAGGAGGTCCGTTTCCTCTGTTTTGCGGTACGCCACACCCCTCCCGATCAACAGGACCCCGTTCCGAATGTAGGAGGTCCGTTTCCTCCGTTGTGCGGTACGCCATGCCTCGTTTCCATCGCCTGTTCCGTCCAAGCCCTCCCGATGAACACGACCACGCATTCCGTTCCGACCCAGCCGGTTGGCTCCCACGCGTTCCGTTGCCTCCTGATGAACACGACGCATTCCGTTGCCTCCCGATGAACACGACGCATTCCGTTGGCTCCCCATGAACACGACGCATTCCGTTGCCTCCCCATGAACACGACGACGACGCTGTTTCTCCGTTCCGACCCAGCCATGTCAACGAGCCCTCGCCGTACGTATGCGCGAGTAGGCGTTCGAGACCCCGCCCGTATGTACACATACGTGGCCGTATTTTCTTTCTTGCACCCTGGCCGCTGTACGTACGTGTACATGCTACGTGTGCGCCACTACTACGACACGTGCGCGCCTCTACATCCACTAGTATATATGTACATATACGTTCGCGACCAGAATGACAACGCTACGTACGCTTCGACCAGGTGGGTCCCGACTGTCAGGCACTTCCTTGCGTGCGAAAATGTAGCTGGTGGGTCCCAGCAGTCAGGGGGGCGAATCGTTTTGTTTTTTTGCCCGGACGCACTTCTTTGCGTGCGAAGGTGTAGCTGGTGGGTCCCAGCAGTCAGGGGGGAAACGTTTTTTTCGCGAAATACGGTGGCCCGTCCGGTGGGTCCCCGCTGTCAGGTGGAGGAATAATTATTTTTCGTGTAATAAGGAGGCACTTCCTTGCTGCGGCCATGGACCCAGCTGTCAGCGTCTCCACGCACAGTACTCTTCCGATGGAAGTCGGTCGTTGACCACATTGACCACGCCGCGCCGAGAGCACCACGGCGGTGGACGATGGCGAGGCCTAGGAAGGGGACGACACGGAGGCAGGGAAGACTAGGTAGTTGTTTCCCACGCGGAGGGGAGTACGACTGTACGAGGGTTTACTGGTTCGTCTGCTGTCGCCGGAGAATAACAGCAGGTGTGGGTGAGTAGAGGGATGTCTAGGCCAGCGATGGGAGTACGGTGGGGCGGTGAGGCCTACGCCGCAGCACAGCCGGCCGCGGGGAGGAGGGAGCAGGCAGTCCCGCCGGCGCTTGTTTGAGCGGCTGGAGCAGGAAGAGCAGAGATTGAAGAAGCACGATGGCCGTAGGATGG
The DNA here is from genome assembly GCF_002575655.3 of Aegilops tauschii subsp. strangulata. Lineage (NCBI taxonomy): Eukaryota > Viridiplantae > Streptophyta > Magnoliopsida > Poales > Poaceae > Aegilops > Aegilops tauschii. Next base: position 55,141,732 of record NC_053039.3, read on the forward strand.
ACATCCAACAGTCAGTGCTTGTGCGTCAACCTTTTTTTTAGGAAAGCCTCAAATCTGTGGAAAACAGCATACAGCTCATCTGCCATTATTTCTAATAATTTATAGCCCATTTGCTAATTCTTAAGATTTTTTTGGAGCTCATATTCTTTTTGTTAGCATTACAGCCCATATTGTGGCCACGGTTAAAAAATTATACGAAATTTTGCATATTTCGGTGCGGTCTGAACTGTTTTTAATCCCAAAATTTTGACTCACATTCAAACTGATTTTAAAAATAAATGTATATCAATATAAAATCCTACAAATTCTCCACGCATAAAAATTAATGTAATTTAAAATCTTGAAATGAAAAAAATGATATTTGAAACTAATTGCCGGTTTGATGTGTTTTAAAAATGTACAGCCCATTTCTCATTACTGATGGGCCATTTTCTCGGCCAGCCGAATGAAAGCTCTCCTCGTCTTGAAAGATTTGCAGCCCAACAGGCCTGACAAAGCGACTTACTTGGCAAATCACAAAAAAACTGGGCTGTGGCCGTGGACTCAGCTGTCAGCCTCTCCACGTACAGTACTCTTCCGATGGAAGTCGTTCCTTGACCACGTTAACCACGCCACGCGGAGAGCACCACGGCGGTGGACGATGGCGAGGCCTAGGAAGGGGACGACACGGAGCCGGGGAAGACGCGGCAGTGGAAGCCCGCGCGAAGAGGAGTACGAGGGTTCACTGGTTTGGCTGCGGTGTGAGGCTGCCGTCGCCACAGGGCCTGGCCAGCGGTGGGAATAGTATGGGGCGGTGAGGCCTCTGCGGCAGCACAGCCGGCCACGGGAGGCAAGAGCATGCGGCACGACCGGCGCTGCTTTGGGCGGCTGGAGCAAGAAGACCAGAGGTTGAAGAAGCACTACGGCCGCTGGATGGACATCGTACGGTCACTGGAGCTAGAATCGTTCATATTGACTAAGTTGACAAAGCCTTGCGTCCCCGTCAACTTAGTAGGCCCACAAGTCAGCCTCCCACCGAGGTGGGTCCCAGGTAGCTGGGGGGAGTATTCATTTTTTTGTGCGTAATAAGAAGGCACTTCCGGTGGGTCCGTGCTGACAGCGGGGGGAACGTTTTTTTCACGAAATACGATGGCCCGTACGGTGGGTCCCAGCTGTCAGGGGGGAACGATTTTTTTCGCAAAATACTGGTGGCCCGTCCGGTGGGTCCCCGCTGTCAGGTGGAGGAATAATTATTTTGCGCGTAATAAGGAGGCACTTCCTTGCGGCCGCCGTGGACCCAGCTGTCAGCCTCTCCACGTACAGTACTCTTCCGATGGAAGTCGGTCGTTGACCACGTTGACCACGCCGCGCCGAGAGCACCAGGGCGGTGGACGACGGCGAGGCCTAGGAAGAGGACGACGCGGAGCCGGGGAAGACGCAGCAGTGGAAGCCCGCGGGAGAGGAGTACGAGGGTTCACTGGTTCGGCTGCGGTGTGAGGCTGCCGTCGCCGCAGAATAACAGGGGGTGTGGGTGAGTGGAGGGATGGCTGGCCAGCGGTGGGAGTAGTATGGGGGCAGTGAGGCCTCCGCGGCAACACAGCCGGCCACTGGAGGCAGGAGCAGGCGGCATGACCGGCGCTACTTTGGGCGGCTGGACCAAGAAGACCAGAGGTTGAAGAAGCACTACGGCCGTTGGATGGACATCGTACGGTCACTGAAGCTAGAATCGTTTATATTAACTAAGTTGACAAAGCCCTTGGTACACTCCAACTTAGTAGGCCCACAGGTCAGCCTCCGAAACGGTGCGCCCCAGATGTCAGGGGGAGGAATCATTTTTTGGGCGGCCGAAGCTAAGAATATCAGAGATTGAAGAAGAAGCACGACATCTGTTGGATAGACATCCAACAGCCACTGCTGCTAGAATCGTGTGTTGACTATAATAAGTTGACAAAGCCTTGCATACGTGTCAACTTATTTTTTTAAGGGGACGCGTCACTTAGTAGGCCCACAAGTGTGTGGCAGAGAACTTATAGCCTGTTTGCGTTTTGTAAAAATGTACAACCCATTTTTGAATTCTAATGGAATTTACAACAGCCCATTTACAGTTTGTTAAAAGTACAACCCATTTTCTAGCTAGGACAACAATTAATAATTTCAACCAACCATTGAAGACATAATTCAATAAAATTTCCCACATTTTGATGGGATCCGAAATATTTTTATCCCGAAATTTCTAGTCAGATTAAATATAAATTGTATTACGTAAAAATCCAACGAAACATTGCGCGCGCAACAATGAAAATTTAAGATTTTCAAAATCCATAAACAATATTTTATAAACTAACTTCGTGTTTGGTGCATTTTTTATAGTTACTGCCCAGTTTTTATAATTACATCCCATTTATTATTTTTTAAAGCCCATTTTCCTGTTAAGCCTAATGCATCCCTCCTAGAAAAGATTTGCAGCCCAGCGGGGCGGAGAATAATATGTTGACCTTGCCTGAGTATTTCTCAAAAAGACGTATAGCTGGGCTAGCCATTTTCATCTTGAAAAAATTAGTATCTGGGCTGGATATCTGGCCTGGGCTAGACGGGCCACAGCCCGCCCAGTTAATACCTTGCTCTCCTCTGAACAACAACAAAATCATTGCCAAGAAAAACTCTGCAGTGCTCACGCCTCAAAAACACAAATACTGCTCGAGCTGCTTGGTCCCAGTTGTCGGCCGCACCTTGTGCAATTCTCTCATTTATATTGACTACATAGGTTGACAATGGTGTGGGAGCGTGATGTCAGGAAACCAGGAGAAAGCAAAAAAAAATAGTTGTACATAATAAGGAGGCACTTGCGTACGTACGGCTATGGCCCTAGTGGGTCCCTAGTGTCATCCAGTCAAAATAAAGTCATCTCCTGAATCCTCATGTTCGTTGACGATGTTAACAATGCTCGGCGCCACAGCGAGCGCAACAACTCGAAGGACAACGGAGAGGGCCTCACGGGCCCTATGGATAGTCTGATACAGTGCCCGCTGCTCATTCAGGAAGCCAGGATCATCGGACACCTATGAGCACCTTCGAGAAACCGAGACGGCATGAAATGGTAAGGCCGTGCTTGGGAGCTCTGGTTTATTTCAAACCTATATTAACGTACAGGTGTAATTTACTCGTCATCGGAAACAACGCGTAAAATACAGGTGTAATGAAACCGAGGGCCCGAGGTCTGTAAGTAAAACCGGCGGGTTACGCATGTAATTTGAGAGACCAATGTATATTTTACGAGCACGGCTATATGGACGACATTACCAGACGATACATGCACGACGTGTGTATCATGCCATCCATGGGCAAGGCTGAAACAACAGCTAACGGCTGGATTAGCAATCGTCCGAGTGTCGTTTAGCGTTTTTATCGTGTGTGAAGTACTTCTGATATTTTACTAGTCGAAATCGACCAACCAAGCGCCTTCGCCCGAGACCATCTCCTTTAATTTACAAGCGTCAGTTTTACAAGCGGTTTTGGTTGGAAAACGACGATCCAGTCACGGCCTAATATCATGAGTTGGTCGGAAGATCATATGGTTTCACGTCTAACCTACCCGACTTGTCGTATAGGCTATGAATGAAACATCAGACGATGAACTTCTTAAGCATGGAAACAACACAAGAGGATGATCTTCTTAACAAGCAAATCACTGGCATTAGATCGACATGCAAACCAATACGAAGCATTATTCTCAGGAGGCATGGTGAACAGCTCGTGATGCCGCATGCCACAACATTCCAAGCTCAACTTTGCAATCAAACACAAGGCCTGGCATTACATAGACAATATTCAGAACAAACTCTTAACACAAGAATATCTCAGCAGAGTAACTATTTACTTCTAAAGTGTACACAGGAATTGGAAAAAACACTCGACGCTGCTCACAGCAAGGGCGTCCCACTCAAAAATATCGAATGCATGTCTTCTAGCTAACATCAATGAGCAAATTTTGACACGGTTTTCCAATTCCAATATATTAAACTAACGTCTTCTTGCTAACATCAATGATTAAACTTTGACAAGCTTTTCCCATTCAAAATATGTAATGCCTATGATCGTGGAGTCCTGTCGTAGCTTCTTGTACTTGTTTGGGCACTTTTTGCCCAGGGCACTCCACGTATTGTTAAATTGCCAATGGTCTCTGCAGACTTGTCATGTCACCGGTGTCTAATAATACTCTGTAAAGCTTCTCGGTCATTCCTTCTATAATGTAGCGCAAACAGTGACTGCTTCTTTCTGCAAAGTGGAACGACCAACTGGACCCAGTAATGCAGCAGTTTGCCTTGGAAACATTGGCTCCTTTTGTGCAGTTCAACTAAAATCGAAGTCGGAATAAAACCGAGCTTTAATTTTGATATCCCTGTAAGCAACAATAGGTATAAGGGAAACAATTACTGAGAAATAACGGTTGATGACTTGTACTCCCAGAAGAAAAGCATCTACTGATCTACTTTATCTTAATGGGAAACAAAGCAGGAGAGTAGCAATTCTCCATCAGTGTGATTCATTCATATTGACTGAGACGTTATCTTAACAATGCCTTGTTTCAACATGTATAAACAGCGACAAAGCAGAAAAGTACCATTCCTAAAACAATGCAACTGATTCATTTTAACAGAGACATTATCTTAACAATACCTTAGTTAAACATGTAGAAAGAACTACAAAGCAGGATAGTACCATTGCTAACAAGTGTTGCAGTTTTGAACTAAGATTCAGTAGTTAATTAATTCTGAGAGTGGCATTGCTTAATTTTACCAGCGGCATTAGATTAACGAAAAGCATAAACAGTTCCAGGGGAGAGTGGGCACAACAACAGTATGTGCTTCCATCTACTTATAAAGGGGGTGATGCAGAGTTTGTTGTAACAAAGCAACAAGCGTCATGTCTGGGTTGGTCCCATTTTTGTTCACTACTTAATGGGAAAAGACAGCAATACAATAGCTTCAATTCAACATTTATTTAAAATAGTACCAATACAAGTAGCACAACATCTCAAAGCACACCGCACAATCATGGGGATGAAGGCCTGTACTGACCTTTCATGAGACCGACAAAGGTAAAATACGAATCTCGATCTCCTTTTGTGCAGTTCCACCAAAATTAAGCAAAGTCACCGGTGTGACATTCAAGTTGAACTGCACAAAACACTCTTAAAACATAAGTGTTTTGAGTAGCGAAGCAAAATGTCGCAATAGAAACAAGTTGAATCGATAGCCCTGTTTTAACAGAGGCAAAAAAAGAAGCAATTACTTGCCGATAAAGGAGGATGAAACAAACGGTGACAGAAAGAAGCATCTAACTTATCTTGGATGGAAAACAAAGTAGGGCAGTAGCATTTCGAAAATGGTTGCATTGATTCATATTAACAGAGACATTCTCTTGAAACAGCATTCGTTAAAAAACGTAATTTACTTTTAACAGTGGCATTGCTTGAATTTTCCGGCGGCATTCTTAGATTAACAACAGCAAAATAGCTGTATGGGACATGCCAGCACCATGTGCGTCCACACGTATAAATGGGTGATGCAGAGTATGTAGCCAAGCAGCATATATGCGCTGGTCCCATATTTGTTCTCTTTGAACCTTCTTCCTATATGAGGGCAGCAAATCTAGTCCTGCACAAACTACCCGACCCCCCAGTTTCTTTCCCTTTTCAACAAAGAGATCGGTTCCTTACAGATGTGTGTACTGGGTTACCCCCTTTTTCCCTTTTCGACCTACAAAGCGGCTGGATAGCCAGTCTATACTACTTTCCGCCCCTCCTTTCCTCATTGAACCACGTCCTAGATTCTTGCTCCAGCCCACCGCACCCTTGTTTCCTCTTTGAACCAAGACCTAGATTCGACTACAGATCGAAAAAGATCCACATGCAGCTAGAGCAACGACGGTTTCAAAGAAACTTATACCTTAGGGTCGTCGGGATGTGGCAAGGCGTGCGGCGGGAGGCCGGATCTGCCCACACTACGTACGGCAGCGAGGAAGAAGGGGTCGGTGGCCCTCCCGCACAGGCGCTGGGTGAAAGAGAATAGCGCAGCCGGCAGTGGATTGCCTCCCTCGCCGAAGGCGATTGAGTGAACGCTGCACCTCCTCCCCTTCCCGGTGCGACGGGATACGGACGCCTCCTTTACCAGCTGTGAGGGGGGAGAGAGAGACAAGAGGCCAACGCAGTCTTGTTTAGATCTGGTGAAGAGAGGGTGAGAGACTGTGAATATAGCAAACCCTAGCTAATGAACGCTGAGCCTCCAGCGTGTAACATACATGTAGTGTGGCGAGCGTGTGGAGAGTGCAAACCCTAGCGAACAAGCGCTGAGGCTCCCGCTTATATATATACTACTGTAGTACGGACTGAGCTCCGGTGCCTTCACTGCACCTGCTTTTGGCTGTATGAGAGGTGAGCCAGCCACATTTTGCGTCCACCTGTCATAAATCCAAAGGTAGGTGCACTAAGTCAATGAAGCTGCGTCCATATAGTACTCTCGTGTATACGACTAATATATAGTGGAGTGGTTTTCTTATTCTCTCCATAACAATCGTTTTAAATTGTGTAAGTACGAAACGAAACTCTTTAGTTAATGTACAGTGAAGAAAACTAGTACTACTTCCGATGAACTAACGATCCACGCCCACGCGTCCTGGTCGCACTTCCTGTCCTTCACGTGCGGTACACTACCCTCCCTTAAGTGAACAACCACACATGCGCCAAATTATCGGAAACGTGTGAGAGTGTGTACAAATAAAGAATTTTAATTTCAATTATCGGAAAGGTTTGAGAGTATTACAAAGTTTGACTTCAGTCAAATCTAATATGCGGAGTAAATAAAAATGGAGGGCTACTACGTCCATCCGGGTTTTTAGTCCACACCATTTTTTAAATCAAAGTTAATAGCTGGACAAATAAAATTACAGGGGAGCTGGAGACAAAGTTGTGAGAAGGCTTAGAAATCAATACAAAACTTATGCTCTTAGTACCAACGTCGATCCTTCTTCGAGGAAACATTTGGTTCATAGCCAATTGTGTGATAAAATTGCACCAACGTGAAAGACGACTGCGTCTCCAACGCAACCAAGGTGAACTGACGAAGGATATCATCTTTGTGCGTAACAAGCAAAGAGCACTGATGGAAGACAGGTTGTTTTTCATTGAAAATCGATCAGCTTCACCAGCCGACGCAACCATGAGGCGCAACAATGAGCATCAATAGGTCATCGTGGTGATGCATCATCCATTTGGCATCAAGTTTGGGTGAGGCACCTATGAAGTTCGACAAATCCTCACTGTGGTCTGTTTCTTCTCAGTAATCAAGCTCGAGGAAGGAAGAACCACGTGGCAGAGGACAGTGAGGCAGAACAACAATGGCCATCCAATTTTGGGCAGTTCCACTAAAATTGAGGAAGACATGCCCGGGTATGGAGACACGCATCACTGTTTCCAAAAATATAAAAAAGGGTTAGCAACGACATCTCAATTGTCAATAAGAATTAATGAAAAGTACACCAACAAACAGAAGCATCATAATTATCTTGATGGGAACTAAACCAGGATACCCGAGAAAAAAGCATTTCTTCATTTAACCAGTGATTGTACTACCACCATATGGACAATGACCGCACAACCACCATGTACTTTTTGTCGAAACAACATGTATACCTCCACCGAGGCATAAATCAGGACAACTTTTCGAGTGGCATTTCCTCTATAATAGTACTAGTAGGTGATGTTGGACCAGCCGACGAACCCTAGCTACTATGCATGGGGAGCTGGGGAGTAGTCGCATAGAAGAAAACCCGCACGCAGCGGCCTGGGGAGCTGGACCAGTACAAGAAGTTATACCTCAGGTGGGCGACATGTCGTTTAGGCGGGCGGGCGGGATCTGCCCACACGACGGCAGCGAACAAGGGCGCGGAGGATCTTCGTCCGCGCCAGCGCCGGCTCCGAGAGGACGGTGCGCATCGGCTTCCTCCATCGCCGACGGCGACAACGTCAATGCTGCACCTCCTCACCTCCCGCAGCGGACGGGATTCGGCCAGATCTATGACCACCGGTGAGGAGACAGATAGAGTGTACACTGTCGTCTTGTTTTGATATGGAGAGGGTGAGAGAGCGAGACGCGAGAAACTCTATCAAACAAGAGGCTATAATGGAGTAAAAAAATCTCTCCATAGCAGTGTTTTTAAATAGAATACGCGCGTTCCCGAAAAAAGAAACGAAAACTGGCGAACAATTTTTCTAACGTACCAAGAAAGAAAACTCGATCAAAAACACGCCCCCGCTTCCAGGTCGCGAGAGTCGTCACGCACACACACCTAGACATAGACATGCATATCCGTGTTTACGTAAAATTCCATTTCCATCTCCATCTCCAATCATATTTGTCCAACTGGCACATTATTTACGTTGTTAATTATATACGCAGCAATATTAACGTACATCATCTCTTGTTTGCGCACGTCCGGACCGCTGCCACGGCCGGTCCTGACCAACCCGAACCCTCTTCATCACCCGCGCGTGCTTCCCGCCCGAAACGGTCAGTGCCGCATTCATGCCCGGCCAGAGCGGACGCGACCTCTCACTGGCGCCGGCATTGAAGTGGCGCGCCGGCCGAGAGAGCGTCACCCGCGCCGCTTCCGGGTGCACGCGGCTGCTCCGCGTTCAAAGGTCGCAATAGCCGGCTACAACATGTATGTAAAAAGTTCTTAGGAGTCCGTGCTACAGCTAGCTGTCCTCCCCGAACTCGTCAATCTCTTCCAGTAGTGCTAGTACTCCATGGCGCGATCCATCGACAAGCAGGCGGGAAAGTTATCGTATACTCGGTTTGCGGTGTGGCGTGCCGAGCGACTGTGTGGGGTTGAGCCGTGGAGGAGGGTGAGACACGAACACGACAGACGTGATTTAAACGTTGGTTTTGCTCGATGGCGCGATCCAACGAAACGAAACGTTGGTTTCTCTCCGTTTCCATTTTTTCTCCGGAAAAACGGAAACTTTCCACTCCATTTTCATTCCTATTCCAAGGTTGCCCCGTTACAACATTCCATCAAATACCAAGGAAAACTAACACGCATGCTGATGCATCTCAATGATTCACAGATCATAGCCAATATTTACTTCACAACTAAAGAAAAAAGTTGTGAGAGCGTGTACGAAAGAAAAACTACTGATGGGGTCACTACGCTTTAAACCCTAAACCCTAAACATGATTTAATTTCCTGGCCAGGTAGAACCTGTCGAAGGAAAGATGGCTGGCACCCTCGGATCATACGATGCTTTTGTGCAGTTCGACTAAAATCGACCTGAGCATCCCTGATGGCAAAGATATTGATGAAGTGTGATTAGAATAATAGTATTGGCACTAGTTCATGAGACGTAAACTCATCACAAGTTGAAGCCGGTAGAAGTAGAGAAAGATCGACATGGAGATGGAGCTACGGCGGTGGAGCAAGCCGGCTCCAAAAGGAAGATGGACTACCTGGGACGTCGGGCTGTAGCTAGAAGGGCGGTTGGGACGCGGCATCGGCCCATACCGCGGTGACCCCCGATTGGGACGCACCGACTGTGGGTTTTCTCCCTCGCCGATGTCGACCGCATCTACGCAGAACATTGTTCCCTTCCCCCAGCTGCGGGATCAGGCCCGTCGTTCTATGCCTGTGAAGAAATCAACCTAAGCAAGCAGGCTTGTAGCTTAGGCTCCTGCTAGTGTATATATAGTGGTTTTCTTTTTTCTCCATATCAACCATTTTATATTGCGTACGTGTCATTCAAGAGTGAAATGATGGTTGCTTCTTCTGACTAACTTACTGTGTGATTTGACTGCTCCTTAGTGGCCCCTACACGTACTCCCCCTACGTGTATGCAACAGTCACACGTACACATGGACGCAAAAACGTGCGCGACGCCCTAATGCATGCATGTCCGAGCACACGACGGAACACACACGGTCACGCTCACGTGCTCAACCTACACGTGCATGCACACACATACTCAGTCAGGGTGAGCTAGTGACCGTATAAACACCGGAATATATATATATATATTGAGCACAATGAGCGTATTATGAAGTCCACTGACCGTATTTTTACAAATATACAGTGACAGACAGTGTATTTATCTTGTTTGAAATTAAGACAATATTAACCGGAGAGGAGGCAGTATGGACTAGCATTACTTTGCTGTGTCCCGTCAACTTGCCGAACGAGGAGAAGGTTGCAGGACGGGAGAAGCTTGTGCACGGTGGCTCGTAGGACAAGGAGAAGCTTTTGACTAATGCAAGCTCTCCCTCGCTCAGGCGGTGGACGTGCAACAGTTAATTCGGTGTCAGATTGCCAGAAGCATACACTATACTACTAGTGCTATTATTGTTCGACTTCCCGAATAGGCGAACAGCCAAGCGTAAAGTAAACAGGTCAGCAAACCTTGCGGCGCATCTTCGTGCGAACCGTGCGGCGCTTCTTCGTGAGAACCGTGCTTGCTGCACTTTGAATGTGGCCGAGAGCTGGCTTGATGAAACACCTCGCTTCCTACTTTTTTTTGCGGGGTACCTCGCTTCCTAGTGACCAGTGTCTTGGCTGATCGTCCTAAGAATGCTTATATATGAATAAAGCTCTCTCATTTACCCGCAAAAAGATTAAGCCATATTAACCGGAAAGGAGGGAGTATGGACTAGCACTACTTTTTGGTGTGTCCCGTCAACTCGCAGAACGAGGAGAAGCTTGCAGGATAAGGTGAAGCTCGCTTACGCCTTTTGACTAATGCAACCTACCCTCGGTGGACATGCATCAATCCATTCGGTGTCAGATTGTCAGAGGCATACACTATAGTACCCAACATGCGGAGTACCATCATTGTTTGACTTCATGAAGAGGCGAAGAGCCAAGCGCAGTAGTACGAGTAGTACTACTACTAGAACCGCATGGTGGAGCGTCTGTACTCTTATTTTTTATCTCTGATAAAGTACACGTTTATTCTGGAGAAGGGCGGAAAACGGCAGCCCAACATGTAATGAATGATATCGATCAGCCAACCATGCTCAAATATATCTTGGCCTCCGTGCGAGCCTGTCTCTGTGTTCTCGCTCCTCGTCTCTCTCAAGGAACGGCGGGTTGGCTCTTTGCCGTCAATTGAGATCAGTTTGCTCACACTCCTGTCCCACATGTCAGTGATATGCCAAGAGGAGGTGCGTTGACTGACTGGCCATATGCGTACTTGGTTTTGCACCTTCATACTACTCCTCCCTCTGTCACAGTTTACAGGGTGCGCTTCATTATGATGCATTTCTCTCAATGCATTTCCACCACCAGAGAGACTTTAGACGCGTTTGGTTTAATGCTCAATTAATTAGGGCGTGGTAACCGCAATCAAGTCCACAATTTTCTCTCCATGTACTGTACTACTACGGAGTGGAGTAAGTGCATGCATGTGTGTACCCGGGGTGGAAGCACTTCATGCATGTGTGTACGCATTATTCCCTCTAGTAATAGACGCCGTGCTATAACTACCAATGCTATTTTTCAGGCCGATCGCTAGTCGCCTTGGTCCCACAGATTTTTTTTTCTTTTTTCAGAAGCGCGCTGTATAAATAGTGACGGATGGAGTAGTATGAGCGGATTCAAAGAAGAGCGTATTGGTGGTTGCTTCTTCAGAGCAACTTACAGTGGGAAAGGTAGGGCTTATGTTTTGACTGCTCATTACTCACTATTAATGCGGCGCAACGATCGGGCTGAGTCTCCCATGCGGTTGTGCACTACCCCCTCGGTTCTTAAATATACTCCGGAGTATTTGTCTTTCTAGAGATTTCAATGAGTGACTACTCAAATATTTGTCTTTTTAGAGATTTCAAATGGACTGGCACATACGGATGTATATAGACATATTTTAGAGTGTAGATTCACTCATTTTGCTCCGTATGTAGTCACTTGTTGAAATCTCTAGAAAGACGAATAGAATATTTAGGAACGGAGGGAGTACACATACAAAGCAAAATGAGTGAATCTACACTCTAAAATATGCCCGTTTGAAATTTGAAAAAAGACAAATATTTAGGAACGAAGGAGTATAATTTTGTGCATGGCACATGGACCCGGATGATGAAGAGGCTTCTGGCAATGCTATCAAGCTTCCATCATTTGTTTACATAATTGACGTACTATACAAATAATTTTCCAGCGACATGAAATTGTACAATGGTGTGAGCTTTTAGCTTTTCTTTCGCGTCTCTTGCCATCGATGCTCTTTCGGAAACAATAAAAAACTAACTTCCTTGCTAATGCATGTCAATTATTAGCAGATCAGAGCTAATAATTACATCACAACTGAAGAAAGAGTTGTGAGAAGGTGTTAAATTAAAATTGATCCATGCTTTCATTGGCAGCAACGTCCCCCCAGCTCTGTCTAAATCAACAAGGCATGTTGGGAAAAAAAGTAGCTGTCTGGAGCAGGCAACATTCCGATCATTTTGTGCAGTTCCACTAAAATAGAGCTGAGCGTCCATGTTCCAAAGATATTAAGTGTGATTACGATAATAGAGGACTGCTGATGAAACAATAAACACACAAATAGAAGCCGGTCACCTTTCCAGTCTCTCTTAAGACTAACTAGTTGGAGAAGATTAGGCTCGGAGTTGGATGAGGAGGATAGAGCAAAACCAATCTCCCTTTGTGCAGTCGCACTGAAATGTAGAGACGTTGCCCGTGTGACATTTTAGTACAACTGCACAAAACAATCTTAAGAAAAAAGTGATTTGTGCAGTTCACCAAAAGGTCGCAATAGCAACGAGTAGAAAGGAAACAATTACTAGCCAATAACAGTTGATGACACATGCGACGACAAAAAAGAAGCGTATTCCTTGTCCTAAGGGAAGATAACAACACGGTTGTGTTTGTCTAAAACGGTGTGAGGACGAGAATGCAATATGGAAAGTACGCCGGACGAGCTATGTTTTGGGCAAAGAACTATGGAAGATCCACATGCAGCGACGTGGGAAGACGGGCAGTGGAGCAAGGCCGGAGAGGATACCTAGAGGTCGTCGGGATGTAACTAGGTGAGCGGCGGCGGGCGGAATCTGCGAGCAGGTGGCGTAGGCCCTGCCGCGCCGGAGCATGGTCAGAGAGAACGGTGTGTACCGCAGATCGGGACTTGCTGCCTCAGCGCCGTCAAACGGAGAAACGATGCACTTCCTCCCTTTCCCCCGGCGGACGAGATGTGGCCGGATCAGTGACCAACGGTGAGAGAGAGAGAGAGAGGCCACCGCACTCCCTTTCCCCCGTCGGACGGGATGCGGCCGGATCAGTGACCAACAGTGAGAGAGAGCGAGGCCACCGCACTCCCTTTCCCCCGGCGGATGGGATGCGGCCGGATCAGTGACCAATGGTGAGAGAGAGAGGCCACCGCAGCCTTGTGTGAGATACTCTGAAGAGCGACAAACCAGGCAGGCAGGCTCCATTGTATATAGTTAGCGGACTACCTTTTTCTCCATAAAAATCGTTTTATATTCTGTGTACGTGCCATTGAGTGCTATAACTTTATTTAAAAATAACACGGCAACGGGTCAAGTCGAACTTTGTTTCGTGCACGCGTGGTACACGACCTCCCTAGGTAAACAACCGCTACAGGCGTTCAAATTAGCACGTGAGCTGCCATTTCGTAAAGAAATGAGCTCCACCTGTACCCGCGCGGGTGTGGCTGGGCACGAAGCGTGAGTACGTGCACGGTGCACCTATTCTCTTCTTGTATACGTACACCACCTACGTGGGGTTGTGTGAGAGAGATACAAACCTAGAGAGATATAGTGTGTGGGTTCTTGAGAGTTTTTGGGGGGGGGGTCAATCAAAAAATGTAACACATGCAATGTGTGTGAAATAGAGTCCTGGATATAACATACATATAGAGGGGGCGATCCACGAGAAGAGAGTGGAGGTATCATCGGCTTGAGGTTTCCATAGAATCGAAGAGAGGGATGATGTGTGTGTGTGCGCACGCGATCGATAAAGAGTGCCATCGAATTTGTGTGTGCCCACGTCAAAGATATAGAGTTGCTAGCCTACTGGAACATGAGATGAGACATGTGCAGTTTGTCTCTGTGGCACGGATACCTACTTGCAGCGCTCGACTATCGGTGTGTGGTGGGGGAAGAGGGAGGCCCAATTAACTATAGAGGTACAATGGCTGGTATATCTGTGGAGGAGGAGAGAGGCCTACCTCATGTATTAAGGAGATCGATCTGCCTCATGTATTAAGGGAGATCGATCGGCATCCATGCATATGTGCAGGAGAGGAATAAGGTTGGGAGAGAGACAGAGCTAGAGTGTTGGAGGGGGTGGTAGTGGAGTTGCTTCTAACAAATGGTGGGATAGGCTTGCTAGACAAACGGAGGGCACGCCCGCAATATCAATAAGAGAGGAGATGGCTGCTTGTTGTCTGTGCACGTGCGTGTGAGAGACCGGTCAGGAGGCATGCACGAATGATGAGGGGGGACGATGTGGCTGTGGTAAGCAGACGTAACTACATAGGAAGATCAATCGCCCTTTGTTAGAGAAAGGAGAGACATAACTTGTGAGGTACGTCGATCGATGGGGGGGGGTAGTTAAAGTCTATCTAGGTATATGTTGGGAGATCGGTCGGTATACATGCATGTGTGTGTTAGAAGCAAATGAGGCACGAGGAGAAGGATAGAGAGAGAGGGATGCATGTAGGAGGTGGTACGAGAGACATACTATATTGAGGGGGAGGAGTGTGCGAGTACGAGAACGATGAAAAGAGTGGTGGGAGTGAGGCATGGACGGTGACAAGAGAAGAGGGGAAGCTTGTGTTTGTGCTAGGCACACCTGGCTAGAGAGGCATATCGATCGATGTGTGCCGTAAAGAAGGAGCTGGGGGGCCTACACACACCGTGGGTGAACGACCTAAAGTGAAAAGACGAATTTGCGCGATGGAGCTAGAGAATGCTGAGCGAGGGTGAGAGGGATGCGGGCGTGTGCATGCACAAGAGAAAGTTAGCGCTAGCTACAAAGATAAGAGGGTTGTGTGGGTGTAAAAGACGAATAGAGATCATATATACTTCATTATAAAAAGCGAATTCGGATATTTGAAGAATTTATCATAGTGTTTCAAACCGACGCATGTGTGAATATACATAACGGTGATACACATGGTGTGGTTATGAACATGTTATACTACATTTAATATATTTTATCTCTACTCTTATAAAAAAACGGAGCTGTCGATGATGGTGTGCTTGCCATCCTGCATTATAGGCCGTCCGATTTATATCTGGCGGATAGCAAGGAAACTATGATGGTTGAAGTTGGCAACAATCATGATTGTAGATTCTTATTGAAATAGAGAAACGAATTCAAATTTAGTTCGAATTGCAGCGGTAGTATAGACATTTGGAATGCATTAAAATGTTGGTATGAGTAGGTTACATGCATTATACAGCAAGCGAAAAAATTTAATCGGACATAACATGGATCCATACTCCCTCCTTCCATCTACATAGGGCGTAATGAGATTTTTAAGGCCGCCTTTGACTATTGACAAGATTAATAGTACATGACATGCACAATGTGAAAATTATATCATTGAAAGAACCTTTCACAGACGAATTTAACGGTGTGCTTTGTGTAAGTTGCATGTCATATATCATTGCTCTAATATTTGGTCAAAGTTAGCATCGAAAAACGCATTAGGCCCTATATAGATGGAAGGAGGGAGTAGCTTTGAATAGCATTTGTATAGTAAAACGGGGCAAGACTCTCTCTTTGTGTGGTGTGAATAGTTTTATTTTTTTTCTTTTCTTTTTGGTTGAGGGAAGTGCGAATTGATTTGGTACGTACAAGTACAATATTACTACATGTTAGTCTTGTCCCTAAAATTCAACCCGCGTCTTGTTATATCCCAAAAATTCAGATATCGTGCTCCCAAAACTGGCGCCTTCACAACCCGCGCCTTGCTATCCCAAAATTACAACGCGCTCGAAAACTCCCTCCAGCTGCCAAATCCCGACACGCGAAATCCCCCTTCTAAACCTGAGCCGAAAGGGCCGCCAGTTCAAATCAGTGGGGGGTACATTTGTAACACACCCTACATTTTGGACAAGCGCGTCCCTAAGTCATGCTTCACCCCTCCCATCGCCCCCTTTTCGCCATTCGAAATCCCAGGCCGGCATAACCTCTCCGCTCCAGCCGCGAAACCCCACCCTCCTCCGTCCGCCACATCACCGCTGCCCAGCCGGAGCCTCTTCCCCGACGACGTCGTCCACCGGAACAGCTCGACGTCCCTCGTCCACCTCCCCGGATGAGGATCCGTCATCGCCGGTTCAGCCGCCCCGTCCTCCACCTCCAAGGAGCTGCTCCGACGATCGCCTCGTCTATCACGGCTGCTCCATCCCCACAGCGCCTCCTTAACCTGCTCCACCGGAACCGCAGCATCCTCACCGACTCCTCGGACGAAGCCGAGGCCTACTCGGCGCCACCAAAGAGGTTGTACACTCATCGCATCGCACCTTTTCCTTAACTCGACCTCCCGGCGCCGACGGTGCTCCATCCCGCACCCCCATGGAGCGGCTACCTTGAAGCCGGTGCCGCGGGCGACATCTCCACGGCGGCTCTCCCCCAGTGCGAGGCCCCTTCGGCGGCGACGGCCATACCAGCCGGATCTGCTGCTGCTGCTCTGGCTCTCGCTCGACCGCTTGCTCGCCCAGCTGCTGCTGCTGCTCTCCCCCTCGTTCATGCTGCTGCTCTACTCCGATTAAGCCACACTTAAGTCGACTGAATCGACTTTTGGGTCAGTCAATTTTCAGGGGTTGGGGGGGCTCGCCGGAGTTAAGGAAGAACCACCCGCAGCAGGGACGGGGGCTCGCCGGAGAGGTACCCCACTATCTATCTTAGGGTTCAGGGTGGGGGGCGGGGGGCCTAGAGGGCTGGCCGAGGCAGCGGTGGTGAGTTGTTTCGGGGCGGCGAGGCGGCGCTGGGGCCGGTGGTTCGGCCGGTGGTGGCTAGCGGCTCAGGGGGGTGCAGGTTTAAGATGAACTGCAGGCCCTCCCTAAACTACATGTCAAGTGCCTCTCTGCTACCATTGCGTTCAGTTTCGACAGTAGCATTCAGATTCCACAGTAAATTTCAGTTTCGACAGTTAAGTTCAGAGTCAACAGTTTTTACCTCATCTGTTGTAGTCAGGTGGTTTTTGGTGATGTTAATTTTACATCCATTTTACATCATCTATTGGAGATGCTATTAGAATCCCACTTGAGATTGACGATGTCTGTCTTGTGCTGCTTCAGCCATGATGTCCTTCGAGCACTGGCCCTCTATCAAGCGGGCACCCTCCAGGACGTCTTCAAAATAGCTCTTCAGCTTGTGGTGGTTCTTGCCTCTGGGTGGACCCTCAACTGCCACGACGGCGGCCTTCATTTTCGCCCAGTGCATCTTGACACGGGCAAAGGCCAGCCGCGCACCTTGTATACATGACGACCGCTTGACCGCGTCAATTCGGGGAAGCACGTCAACGAGTCGCTGCACCAGGCTAAAATAGCTGCTTGGGACAGGTTCGGCTGTCCACAGCCGGACTATGAGGTTCCTCATGGCTAGTCCGGATATCATATGCAGCTCAGCCAACTGCACCATCTAGTCATTCCACAGCGTTGCGCGCTCCTGTGCCGCGAACTGTGACCAGAATAGCTTCTCGTATGCCCCTCCTGGGCCCGGAAGAACTGTGCGGCGTCGGTGGCACTCTTTGGAAGATCCGCAAAGGCATCTGGAGCACTCCACAGTCGAGTAAGCAAGACATACTTCTGATTGCCGAATTTACTCTGTAAGAGAAGGGCTTACCAGCCGCTATCTGTCCGGCCTGCTTGATCTCCTCGCGCGACGCTCAGGATTCGGCCCGCGCCTCCTCGGCCTCTTGAAGGGCCTTGGGAAGGTCGGTCTTCTAGGCTTTATTCTTCTCCTCTAGGGACTCGCACTTGCTGGCGGCGTCCTTGAGCGTTTGCTCCACTTCGGTCACCCGCTCCTCGTATCGGCGGCGGATGACCTGCTCGGACTCCAAGCCCTCGGCCTCTTTATCAGCGGCCACTTTGTTCACCATTGCCTGCTCCTTGGCCTTGGCAAGTTCACCCCTAAGGGCCTCGACTGCAGCAACACTGCCTGCAATCATACACATAACAGCGCATGAGCTTCGACTCAGAATCCACATATTAATATAGGCATGAACGAAATATTCCGAAACATACCTTGTGCTTCTCAAACCTCTTGTTGAAGCGGACGAGATCCTCATCGGCCAGCCCCAGCTACGCTTAAGCTCGGATACTTCGGCGGCCTGGGCGGTTGCCGCTAACAGTGAAGCCTGCTTCTCAACATATAAAAGTACATTATCTCCTGCAAATATTATCGATCCTCTGTTCGCCCTTTTTCAAAAGAGAACAGAGTCTCAGGGGCTACTATCTATATACATGCATATTTTTCATATGAAAAGTGGTCAGGAATATTACATAACATACCTCAAAGCCTGTTAGCAGGCTAGTGAAGGCCTCGTTTAGCCCACTCTTGGCGGACTGAACCTTTTCAACCACCACACCCATCAGGGTGTGGTGCTCCTCCACAACGGAAGCACGTTGCAGTGCCTCCATCAGTGTGTTCGGCGCCTCCGGATTAGTGGAGGTTGCTGCTGGAGTTGGCACTCCCCCCTCCCTTGAAGGGGGTCGCTTATTCGATTCCGGAGCCGCTTGGGTTTCCAGAATAGTGTTCGGCTGGGGGCCGGACTGCTCAAGGCCCCCGCCGTCAGTTTCCACGGGGATTGCCCCCCCCCCCCGGTATTTTCGGCGGCCAAGGCGTTACCCTCTGGCGCCGTTTTGGGGGCCTCCCGTACCGCTCCGTGGCCCGGAGAGGCCCTTTGGGGCAACACTTCGGTGTCGTCCGTAGTGATAGGCGGGGAGGCTCGCGGAGGCGACTCACTCTCCATCATCTTTGGATCCAAAGAATTCCCCTCCGATGACTGTTGGCGGAGATCACGGGCTGGACTACACCATACAATGTGTTAAATTACAACCATAAAGATTGGGCATATGAAAGGCACCCTCGTGTACTTACGATGCGGCAAGGGGCTTCGGCCTGCGGCGCCACTCGGGGATGGCTTCAGCATCCGAATCCGAGCTATCCGGGAGGGATATTTTCCCCCTCTTAGGTGCCTATGCCTCTGGATCTACAAAGGCCGCCCTTTTCTTCCTCCACTCCTTAGGGGCAGAATTGCTTTCTCCCTCCTCCTCCTATCATCTTCCTCGTGGGAGGAGTGAGTTTTGGTCTCTTCGGACATGTAACACCCCGCATGTAACTTGCCATATTTGTAACTCCGACTCTTGCCATTTTCGGCTATGTGATATGTTTTTCCCTCCGTTGTCAGGTTTTGTCTTTCGTTTTGTATTTTGTCATGTCATGCATTTTCATATCATGTCATCATGTGCATTGCATTCGCATACGTGTTCGTCTCATGCATCCGAGCATTTTCCCCGTTGTCCGTTTTCCAATCCGGCGCTCCTATCTCCTCCGGTGCACCCCTCTAGTTTTCTTTCGTGTGCGTGTGTCAAACTTTCTCGGAATGGACCGAGGCTTGTCAAGTGGTCTTAATATACCACCCGGAGACTACCGGTCAAGTTTCGTTCCATTCGGAGGTCGTTTGGTACTCCAACGGTTAACCGGGCCTCCGCAATGTCCATTTGAGTGTCCAGCAAAACCCCCCTCTAAAACCAGCCCAAAACCCACCAACTCTCTTCCATGCTCTAGGTCGTTCGATCACGATCGTGTGGGCGAAAACCGCACCTCATTTGGAGTCTCCTAGCTCCCTCTACCTATTTATAAGTGGGCATCCCGAAAAACGGATTCGCAGACGAACCCTAGCTTCTCCACCGCGCGCCGCCGGACGAAATCGTCCGCCGCCGGACACGTCCGCCGCCGCCTCCTCGCCCTATCAGCCGCCGCCACGTCACCCGGGCGCCGCCGCGGCCCGCGAACCCACGGCCGGGCCGCTCCGGGCCCGCGCGCGTCGCCACCCGCGCCGCCGGGCGCCGCCGCCGCCATCCCCGCCGGCCGCCGCCGCGCCATCACCGACGGCCGCCATTGCCTCCGGCCCCCGCCGCCGCGCCTCACCGCCGGCGCTCGCCGCCCCCGCCGGCGGCCCCCTCCTCCGGCCCCCTCGCCCGCCGGCCCCTGCCTCGCCTCCGGCCGGCCCGAGCAACTCCGGCCGACGAGCTCGGGCTCGAGCGCCGAGCCAGATCTGGTACAGTAACTTCCCCCGTTGACTTCTCGCCCTCATCTATTTCTCTAAGTCTGGAGATTCCATCAGCATGTGCCCCTGTTCGTATTGCAGTAACTTTGTGTATGTAGCTTAGACGGACTGCATCTATCCTCATCAAATCAGCCTCCATCTCTTCCTCCGTTGCTGGCCCAAAGTGGTCAGCATCATGTTGCCCAAAGTGGCCCCCTCCTCCGGCGCCGCCGCCTCGCCTTCGGCCTCCGGCCTCCGGCCCCCTCGCCCGCCGGCCCGAGCAACTCCGGCTGACGAGCTCGGGCTCGAGCGCCGAGCCACATCTGGTACAGTAACTTCCCCCGTTGACTTCTCGCCCTCATGTATTTCTCTAAGTCTGGAGATTCCATCAGCATATGCCCCTGTTCGTATTGCGATAACTTTGTGCATGTAGCTCCGATTCGCGCGTATGATATGTCAAATTGTTCGCCTCGTGATGCTCTTCATTTTGTTCAATTGCACCATTTTCATTAGAGGTCATCTTGATGTCCAAATCTTCGTTGGAACAGGGCTAGTTGCTGTTAATCTCTGGTTCTTATCAGAACTTGGAGATTTGTCATTTTTGTATCATTTATTCTGTGCATCTTTTGAGCATGAGCTCTACATGTGTTTTAAAGTATGCCATGCCATCTTTCCAGTGGTTTAGTCCATGTATTTTTGTGATCTCTGTGGTGACTAGCACAAGCATGCAAATTAGGTCCCGTAATATTTCTGATTTCAGGGACTTAGTGATTTCTCTAAGTCTTTGTCTGCTGTAATTTTGTTGCCATGTAAACTTGATGCTACAGAGAGATCCATGCATATTTTGGAGATGTTCAGTAAGGATGTTTTGTAGCTATAGTTGTAATTGATCCATTTCTGCAATTGTTTACAATTTTATAGTATCGTAGCATGACTCAATATTGCTCTACTTTTGCTATAAAATATTTCTGGCAGATTCTTAACATGACATGCATTTTTGCCAAACTTATTGTCGTTGATCCATACATGCTATGCAACTGCTCTTGCCATGGATAGTTTCATAAACATGCCATCTTGCTGTAGGTATGCTTGGTTTGTCATACATTGCTCTGTAGTGAGTGCGTCAAGCTCACAAAGAGGCCTATATATTAATATTTCTGCCATGCTCTGTTTTCTGCCAAGTCTGAAACCTGATAACAAAACTTGCTATGTTTACATGCTTGCCATCATATCTTCTGGTCCTTTTTGGCTTATGGTCACTAAGGGACTTTTGTCATGTGCTTTTAGTAGAACACTACCAGGCCTTGTTTTGCTATGTTAAGTTCCTGTAGCATGTTGATTTCGTGCTCTGAACATTGCTACGTGATGATGATTTCTGCCATATCCAGTTTTTCACGAAGTCTGTGAACCTGTAATCTTTTGTACTTTTGCCATGCTTGTTTGAGCTTGATATGTTGTGAACTAGCCGTAGCTTAGTGTTCATATTTTGTCAAGCATCTACTGTAGATTACTCCCATGTGCTTTGTTGCTATGTTGGGGTGCTGTAGCATTGTTGCTTGTTGCATTTTAAGTGCTATCTTGCTGTTTATCGCAGATTCGTGTCATTCTTGTTTTGCTTGCCATTTGCAAACCGTGCATCCGATTCCGGTGATCTTTATATCGATTTCGACCGAAATCATCTCATCTTTCCAGTGGCATGCTTGGTTTGCCAAGTTACTGCCATGTTCATCATTTTCCCTCCGGAGCACGCATATGCATCGCATATCATATCTTGCATATCATACATGTTTTGCATCATGTTGCTTGCGCATTCCTCGTTGTTGATTGTGTTTCCGTTTGTTTGTGTTCTTGTTTTGGGTACAGCCGGGAGACGAGTTCGTGAACGAGGAACCTGTCGAGTACGCTTACGAGGATCAAGCTTTCGACAACTCTGAGAATCTTGCAGGCAAGATGACCACCCCTCGAAATCACTTCTATCATATGTTTGTTCCGGCTTATTTTGCAAGCCGATACTTTGTTTTATTTTGTATTGTGGTATTCGAGTTTCTTCGAATTCATATGTTCATTCCATATCTTTTTCAAGTGGCTTCTCAACCTATGGAAGTGTGATGTTTTACTACGGAATTCATTCGTTCATCTTCGTTCGAATGTTTATTGTGAAGACTATATGTTGCAATTTCTATCCGTTGATTCTACTTATATTTTGTCTATCGACATGCTAACGGATGTCACCCTCTTCAGGATGGCTCCGCCAACGCGTCAGAATCCGGATCGCAATGAAGGGAGTCAAGCGAACCCTCCGCCTCCACCTCCACCTCCGGAGGCATGGCAAGCAATCATGGCAGCCACCAACGCCAATGCTCAGATGATTCTGCAACTCTTGCAAGAACGTACTCAAGGGCAAGGCAATCAAGGTCAAGGCAACAATCAGTTTCACTTTGCCACTCTCAACCAGTTTCTCGCAAATCAGCCCAAGTCTTTCAGCTACTGTGCCGAGGCCACGGATGCCGATGATTGGCTCGTGGACATCAACAAGCATTTTGAATGTAGCAATGTCAGGCCTGAGGACTTTGTCAAGTTCGCTTCTTTCCAGCTCAAGGACCAAGCTGCTGATTGGTTTCAGCAATACAAAGATTCCAGAGGAGGTCGTGTGATCACTTGGACTGACTTCTATCGGGACTTCAAAGCGCATCACATTCCACAAAGTGTTGTTGAGAGCAAGCGTGAGGAGTTCCGCAATCTCAAGCAAGGAAACATGTCTGTGTATCAATACAACATTCAGTTTCAGAAACTTGCTCGCTTCGCTAAACAAGACGTTCCTGATGAGAAGAGCATGATCTATCATTTCAGAGGTGGCCTTAAAGAGGATCTGCAGTTAGCTCTCGTTCTTGTTGAGCCTACTCAGTTTGATCAATTCTACAATATGGCACTGAAGCAAGAGGCTGCTCAGCTCAAGTGTGAGGCTTCTAAGAAGAGAGTCAGAGACGCAGTTCAGTCTTCTTCCTCCTCACTTGTGACAGCTAAGCAACAGAAGTTCTGGTTGCCTCCTCCTCCTCCTCCGTTTCGTCAGCCTTACCAGTAGAAGAACAAAGGTGGCCATGGTTCTTCAAACTCTTCCAACTCTGGATATCAGAACAAGTCTCAGAATCAAGCTCCCAAGTCCAATGCTCCTTATCACCGTCCACTCTCAGAGGTGACTTGCAACAAATGTCAGCAGAAAGGTCACTATGCTAACAAGTGCTTCAACCAGAGGCTTTTTCCTCCTCCTCCTCCTGTCAGATCTTCCAGCAATGCAGTGGTCAAGCATAATCCAAAGTCTGCAAAGGTGAACATGATGAATGCAGCTCAAGCGGAGGAATCTACTGATGTGATAATGGGTAATCTCTCAGTTAATGATATTCCTGCAAAAGTTCTTTTTGATACTGGTGCATCGCTTTGTTTCATGTCAAGACCGTTTTTTGCCAAGCATGAATTCACTTGTTCTCATCTGAGTAAACCCATGGAAGTCGTTTCTCCGGGTAAACGTTTGAGTTCTAGTATGATGGTTCCGGATGTTTCCATCAAGATGGGCGACTATAGATTCCAGTCTTCTCCAATTGTTCTTGGCGACTCGGATATTGATCTTATTCTCGGGATGGACTGGCTTTCTAAGCACAAGGCTCAACTTGATTGTGCTGCCAGAGAAATTCAATTGACACACTCGTCTGAGGATGTGATTATTTTTGCCGCTCGTGACGAAACCATTTGGTTTTTCTCTCTCAATGAGAAGGGCGAATTGGATGCCATCTCTCAAATTCCAGTCGTTTGCGAGTATCAAGATGTCTTTCCAGAAGAGCTTCCGGGTATGCCTCCGCACCGGCCAGTTGAGTTCGTTATCGAACTAGAGCCTGGTACTGTACCCATTTGCAAGCGTCCATACAAGCTTGGACCAAACGAGCTGAAGGAATTGAAGAAGCAGCTCGATGAACAAGAACGTCTGGGTTTGATCAGACCGAGTTCTTCTCCATGGGGTTGTGGTGTTCTTTTTGTCAAGAAGAAGGATGGCACGAACCGACTTTGTGTCGACTACCGTCCATTGAACAAGAAGGCAATCAAGAACAAGTACCCACTTCCCAACATCAATGAGCTATTTGAGCAACTCAAAGGCGCTAAAGTATTCTCGAAGCTTGACCTTCGTATGGGTTATCATCAGATTCGCATTCGTGAAGAAGATATTCCCAAGACAGCATTCAGAACAAGCTTTGGTTCTTATGAATATACTGTCGTGTCTTTCGGCCTTGTCAATGCTCCTCCGGTGTCCTCTCGGATGATGAATTTCATCTTCAACCCCTATACCAATGAATTCGTTCTGGTGTATCTTGATGATATCTTGGTCTTCTCCAAGAACAAGCAGGATCATGCCAAACATTTGCGATTGGTGCTCAACAAGCTCAGAGAGTATCAATTCTATGCGAAGTTCTCTAAATGTGAGTTTTGGCTCGATGAAGTTATTTTCCTTGGTCACATCATCTCTGCCAAGGGCATCGCTGTTAACCCCGAGAAGGTGTCTGCAGTTCTGGATTGGGAACCTCCTCAAAATGTCAAGCAGCTCTGCAGTTTTCTGGGTCTTGCAAGTTATTGCCGAAGATTCGTTGAGAATTTCTCCAAGATTGCAAAGCTTCTTTCCAACCTCCTACAGAAGCATGTGAAATATGTCTGGTCTCCTGAGTGTGACGTCGCTTTCAACACTCTCAAACAGAAGCTAGTCACAGCTCCTGTCTTGACTCCTCCTGATGAATCCAAGCTGTATGAAGTTTTCTGTGATGCTTCTCTCCAAGGTCTCAGTGCTGTGTTAATGCAAGAGAAGAAAGTTGTGGCTTATACCTCTCGACAGTTGAAGCCCAACGAGAAGAACTACCCCACTCACGATCTTGAGTTGGCGGCAGTTGTCCATGCTTTGGTTACGTGGAGACATCTCTTGTGGGGAAGACAAGTGGACATTTTCACTGATCACAAGAGTCTCAAGTATATCTTCACTCAACCCAACCTCAACCTCAGGCAGACTCGATGGGTCGAAATGATTCAAGAGAATAATCCGAGTATCGAATATACTCCAGGCAAAGCAAATGTCATTGTAGATGCTTTAAGCAGGAAAGCTTATTGCAACAGCTTAATTCTCAAGCCTTTCCAACCGGATCTTTGTGAAGCTTTCCGCAAGCTGAATCTCCAAGTTGTTCCTCAAGGCGTTCTTGCCAACCTCATAGTATCTCCTACTTTGGAAGATCAAATTCGTGAGGCACAACTCCTTGATGCCATGGTGAAGAAGGTGAAACGTGGTATCGACAAGGGTCCTTCCAAATACAAGTGCTATCGCATTGATGACAGAGACACTTTGTTCTTCGAGGACCGAATTGTGGTTCCGAAAGGTGATCTAAGGAAAGTCATAATGAACGAAGCGCACAATTCTGTCCTTTCCATTCATCCTGGAAGTACGAAGATGTATCATGACCTCAAGCAGTCGTATTGGTGGACTCGAATGAAGCGAGAAATTGCTCAATTCGTGAATGAATGTGATGTCTGCCGAAGGGTGAAAGCAGAACACCAACGACCAGCTGGTCTCCTCCAACCTCTTGCTATTCCGGAGTGGAAGTTTGATCATATCGAAATGGACTTCGTGACTGGATTTCCCAAGTCCAAGCGCGGAAATGATGCTATATTCGTTGTCATTGACAAGCTCTCTAAAGTGGCTCATTTCCTTCCTATCAAAGAATCCATCACAGCAGCTCAG
Organism: Aegilops tauschii subsp. strangulata; assembly: GCF_002575655.3. Classification (NCBI taxonomy): domain Eukaryota; kingdom Viridiplantae; phylum Streptophyta; class Magnoliopsida; order Poales; family Poaceae; genus Aegilops; species Aegilops tauschii. The sequence continues at coordinate 55,167,765 of NC_053039.3, forward strand.
CTGGCAGAGCTCTACACCTCCAGAATTGTCTCTTTGCACAGCATTCCACAATTGATTTCTTCTGATCGTGGAAGCATCTTCACCTCTAAGTTCTGGGACTCCTTTCAGAAGGCCATGGGCACTAACATTCGCTTCAGCACAACTTTTCACCCTCAAACTAGTGGCCAAGTCGAGCGAGTCAATCAAATTCTTGAAGATATGCTCAGGGCTTGTGTCATTTCCTTTGGCATGAAATGGGAAGATTGTCTTCCTTATGCTGAATTCTCCTACAACAACAGCTTCCAAGCGAGTTCGGGCAAGGCCCCATTCAAGATTCTCTATGGCAGAAAGTGCCGTACTCCTCTCAATTGGTCAGAGACTGGTGAACGCCAACTTCTTGGCAATTACTTAATCACTGAAGCTGAAGAAATGTGTAAAGTCATCCGTGACAATCTCAAAGCCGCGCAATCGCGTCAGAAGAGTTACTATGATAGTAAGCATCGTGATTTGGCTTTCGAGATCGGAGACCATGTCTACCTCCGCGTCTCTCCAATGAAAGGCACTCGTCGCTTTGGTATCAAAGGGAAGCTTGCCCCTAGATACGTGGGTCCTTTCAAGATCATTGGCAAAAGAGGCGACCTCGCCTATCAACTTGAGCTTCCTTCCAACTTCGCGAACGTGCACGATGTGTTCCACGTGTCACAGCTCCGCAAGTGCTTCAAGACGCCTGAGCGCACTATCGACTTCAAAGAGATTGACCTCCAAGAAGATTTCTCTTATCATGAGCACCCCGTTGCTATTCTAGAAGAAACTGAGCGCAAGACTCGCAACAAGTCAATCAAATTCCTGAAAGTGAAGTGGTCGCACCATTCCGACCGGGAAGCCACCTGGGAACGCGAGGACCATCTCCGTTCCGAATATCCGGAGTTCTTTCAGTCCTAGATCTCGGGACGAGATCCTCTCGTAGTGGTGGAGTGTTGTAACACCCCGCATGTAACTTGCCATATTTGTAACTCCGACTCTTGCCATTTTCGGCTATGTGATATGTTTTTCCCTCCGTTGTCGGGTTTTGTCTTTCGTTTTGTATTTTGTCATGTCATGCATTTTCATATCATGTCATCATGTGCATTGCATTCGCATACGTGTTCGTCTCATGCATCCGAGCATTTTCCCCGTTGTCCGTTTTCCAATCCGGCGCTCCTATCTCCTCCGATGCACCCCTCTAGTTTTCTTTCGTGTCCGTGTGTCAAACTTTCTCGGAATGGACCGAGGCTTGTCAAGTGGTCTTAATATACCACCCGAAGACTACCGGTCAAGTTTCGTTCCATTCGGAGGTCGTTTGGTACTCCAACGGTTAACCGGGCCTCCGCAATGTCCATTTGAGTGTCCAGCAAAAAACCCCTCTAAAACCAGCCCAAAACCCACCAACTCTCTTCCATGCTCTAGGTCGTTCGATCACGATCGTGTGGGCGAAAACCGCACCTCATTTGGAGTCTCCTAGGTCCCTCTACCTATTTATAAGTGGGCATCCCGAAAAACGGATTCGCAGACGAACCCTAGCTTCTCCACCGCGCGCCGCCGGACGAAATCGTCCGCCGCCGGACACGTCCGCCGCCGCCTCCTCGCCCTATCAGCCGCCGCCACGTCACCCGGGCGCCGCCGCGGCCCGCGAGCCCACGGCCGGCCCGCCCCGGGCCGCTCCGGGCCCGCGCGCCTCGCCACCCGCGCCGCCGGGCGCCGCCGCCGCCATCCCCGCTGGCCGCCGCCGCGCCATCACCGACGGCCGCCATCGCCTCCGGCCCCCGCCGCCGCGCCTCACCGCCGGCGCTCGCCGCCCCCGCCGGCGGCCCCCTCCTCCGGCGCCGCCGCCTCGCCTTCGGCCTCCGGCCTCCGGCCCCCTCGCCCGCCGGCCCGAGCAACTCCGGCTGACGAGCTCGGGCTCGAGCGCCGAGCCACATCTGGTACAGTAACTTCCCCCGTTGACTTCTCGCCCTCATGTATTTCTCTAAGTCTGGAGATTCCATCAGCATATGCCCCTGTTCGTATTGCGATAACTTTGTGCATGTAGCTCCGATTCGCGCGTATAATATGTCAAATTGTTCGCCTCGTGATGCTCTTCATTTTGTTCAATTGCACCATTTTCATTAGAGGTCATCTTGATGTCCAAATCTTCGTTGGAACAGGGCTAGTTGCTGTTAATCTCTGGTTCTTATCAGAACTTGGAGATTTGTCATTTTTGTATCATTTATTCTGTGCATCTTTTGAGCATGAGCTCTACATGTGTTTTAAAGTATGCCATGCCATCTTTCTAGTGGTTTAGTCCATGTATTTTTGTGATCTCTGTGGTGACTAGCACAAGCATGCAAAGTAGGTCCCGTAATATTTCTGATTTCAGGGACTTAGTGATTTCTCTAAGTCTTTGTCTGCTGTAATTTTGTTGCCATGTAAACTTGATGCTACAGAGAGATCCATGCATATTTTGGAGATGTTCAGTAAGGATGTTTTGTAGCTATAGTTGTAATTGATCCATTCCTGCAATTTTTTGCAATTTTAGAGTATCGTAGCATGACTCAATATTGCTCTACTTTTGCTATAAAATATTTCTGGCAGATTCTTAACATGACATGCATTTTTGCCAAACTTATTGTCGTTGATCCATACATGCTATGCAACTGCTCTTGCCATGGATAGTTTCATAAACATGCCATCTTGCTGTAGGTATGCTTGGTTTGTCATACATTGCTCTGTAGTGAGTGCGTCAAGCTCACAAAGAGGCCTATATATTAATATTTCTGCCATGCTCTGTTTTCTGCCAAGTCTGAAACCTGATAACAAAACTTGCTATGTTTACATGCTTGCCATCATATCTTCTGGTCCTTTTTGGCTTATGGTCACTAAGGGACTTTTGTCATGTGCTTTTAGTAGAACACTACCAGGCCTTGTTTTGCTATGTTAAGTTCCTGTAGCATGTTGATTTCGTGCTCTGAACATTGCTACGTGATGATGATTTCTGCCATATCCAGTTTTTCACTAAGTCTGTGAACCTGTAATCTTTTGTACTTTTGCCATGCTTGTTTGAGCTTGATATGTTGTGAACTAGCCGTAGCTCAGTGTTCATCTTTTGTCAAGCATCTCCTGTAGATTACTCCCATGTGCTTTGTTGCTATGTTGGGGTGCTGTAGCATTGTTGCTTGTTGCATTTTAAGTGCTATCTTGCTGTTTATCGCAGATTCGTGTCATTCTTGTTTTGCTTGCCATTTGCAAACCGTGCATCCGATTCCGGTGATCTTTATATCGATTTCGACCGAAATCATCTCATCTTTCCAGTGGCATGCTTGGTTTGCCAAGTTACTGCCATGTTCATCATTTTCCCTCCGGAGCACGCATATGCATCGCATATCATATCTTGCATATCATACATGTTTTGCATCATGTTGCTTGCGCATTCCTCGTTGTTGATTGTGTTTCCGTTTGTTTGTGTTCTTGTTTTGGGTACAGCCGGGAGACGAGTTCGTGAACGAGGAACCTGTCGAGTACGCTTACGAGGATCAAGCTTTCGACAACTCTGAGAATCTTGCAGGCAAGATGACCACCCCTCGAAATCACTTCTATCTTTGCTATGCTAGTTGTTCGCTCTTTTGCCATGCTCGCTACCTATCACTTGCTATATCATGTCTCCTATTGTTAGCCATGTCAGCCTCTAACCATCCTCTCCTAGCAAACCGTTGTTTGGCTATGTTACCGCTTTTGCTCAGCCCCTCTTATAGCGTTGCTAGTTGCAGGTGAAGTTGAAGTTTGTTCCATGTCGAAACATGGATATGTTGGGATATCACAATATCTCTTATTTAATTAATGCATCTATATATTTTGGTAAAGGGTGGAAGGCTCGGCCTTATGCCTGGTGTTTTGTTCCACTCTTGCCGCCCTAGTTACTGTTATACCGGGATTATGTTCCTTGAGTTTGCGTTCCTTACGCGGTCGGGTGATTTATGGGACCCCCTTGACAGTTCGCCTTGAATAAAACTCCTCCAGGAAGGCCCAACTTTGGTTTTACTATTCGCCACCTAAGCCTTTTCCCCCGGGTTTTCGCGAGCCTGAGGGTCATCTTATTTTTAACCCCCCGGGCCAGTGCTCCTTCGAGTGTTGGTCCGAACCGAGCAGCCTGCGGGGCCACCTCGGGGAAACTCGAGGTCTGTTTTTTTACTCGTAGCTTGACTTATCCGGTGTGCCCTGAGAACGAGATATGTGCAGCTCCTATCGGGATTTGTCGGCACATTCGGGCGGTTTTGCTGGTCTTGTTTTACCATTGTCGAGATGTCTTGTAAACCGGGATTCCAAGACTGATCGGGTCTTTTCGGGAGAAGGTTTATCCTTCGTTGACCGTGAGAGCTTATGATGGGCTAAGTTGGGACACCCCTGCAGGGTATTATCTTTCGAAAGCCGTGCCCGCGGTTATGAGGCAGATGGGAATTTGTTAATGTCCGGTTGTAGATAACTTGTCACTTGACCCATTTAAAATACACCAAGTGCGTGTGTAGCCGTGATGGTCTCTTCTCGGCGGAGTCCGGGAAGTGAACACGGTCTGTGTTATGTGTGACGTAAGTAGGTGTTCAGGACCTCTTCTTGGTCATTGCTAGATGACGTCCGTTCCTTTGCTTCTCTTCTCGCTCTCTTTTGCGCAAGTTAGCCACCATATATGCTTTTGCTGCTGCAGCTCCACCTCTTTGCACCTCTTGTCCTATAAGCTTAAATAGTCTTGATCTCGCGGGTGTGAGATTGCTGAGTCCCCGTGACTCACAGATACTTCCAACACCAGTTGCAGGTGCCGACGATGCTAGTGCAGACGATGGCGTCGATCTCAAGTGGGGGTTCGACGAGGAACGTGGTCGTTACTTTGTGTCTTTTCCTGATGATCAGTAGTGGAGCCCAGTTGGGACGATCGGGGATCCAGCATTTGGGGTTGTCTTATTTTCATCTGGATTTTGACCGTAGCCGGTCTTTATGATTGTATTTTGGATGATGTATGAATGATATTAATGTATTGTGTGAAGTGGCGATTGTAAGCCAACTCTTTATCCCATTCTTGTTCATTACATGGGATTGTGTGAAGATGACCCTTCTTGCGACAAAACCACTATGCGGTTATGCCTCTAAGTCGTGCCTCGACACGTGGGAGATATAGCCACATCGTGGGCGTTACAAGTTGGAAATCAGAGCCATCCCCGACTTAGGAGCCCCCTGCTTGATCGAATCGCTGACGCTGTTGAGTCTAGAACAAATGTTTTGAGTCTTAGGATTATATATATCGGAGAGTAGGATTCTTTTACTCCTCAGTCCCTTCGTCGCTCTGGTGAGGTCTCCTGACGTAGAGTTTTGACTATTCTCTCCTCAAATTTCACCAAAAAAAAAAATTTTTGGATCACGCGGGTATCTTGGAGTCGTTCCGATGGATTTGTGACGAGAACATTGTTCTTGGTGCCTCCTGTCATTTAGGGGTTGTGGCAGTGTCCCGGGGAGTTGAGCTCCGAGGTGTTGTCGTCACAATTTTATCGTTGCAGTTCTGGAATACCTGAGTTTCGCCGACATCGAAATCTCTTTTATGCAGTTGTTGGTGAGATCACCTCGACGCCACCCAGTACTGGGGCGGGAGTTCGGGAGTATTGCCATGACTTGTATAACGGATGTTTTTCGAAGGTTGAGGTAAACTATTTCCGAAGGTTTCTTGGTTATGTGTTGACGGATGGATACAGCTGGATCTAGGGATTGCTAGTTTGGGTGATATATATTTGTGTCCCCTGTATCCCCTACACCAGATTGCATAACCAGAAAGTTTCGGGAGTTTATAAGTGGGAATTCAAGTAGCCTTAGGATTTCTTTCCGACAGATGCATGATATGAGATTGGGGTTCGACGTCTAGTGGTCCGCCTGTATACGGTTGATTTTACAGTGGTCTCGTTGTGTCTTAAAGAGTCCATGGCTTTGCCGACTCGGGGACGCTTCGTATGTCATGTGCACAGCCTTGTACATGATGGTGCTGTACGATTGAGCCCGTGTGGGCCCCACCACGAAAACTTCGGACGAAACCTCTATCATATGTTTGTTCCGGCTTATTTTGCAAGCCGATACTTTGTTTTATTTTGTATTGTGGTATTCGAGTTTCTTCGAATTCATATGTTCATTCCATATCTTTTTCAAGTGGCTTCTCAACCTATGGAAGTGTGATGTTTTACTACGGAATTCATTCGTTCATCTTCGTTCGAATGTTTATTGTGAAGACTATATGTTGCAATTTCTATCCGTTGATTCTACTTATCTTTTGTCTATCGAGATGCTAACGGATGTCACCCTCTTCAGGATGGCTCCGCCAACGCGTCAGAATCCGGATCGCAATGAAGGGAGTCAAGCGAACCATCCGCCTCCACCTCCACCTCCGGAGGCATGGCAAGCAATCATGGCAGCCACCAACGCCAATGCTCAGATGATTCTGCAACTCTTGCAAGAACGTACTCAAGGGCAAGGCAATCAAGGCAATCAAGGTCAAGGCAACAATCAGTTTCACTTTGCCACTCTCAACCAGTTTCTCGCAAATCAGCCCAAGTCTTTCAGCTACTGGGCCGAGGCCACGGATGCCGATGATTGGCTCGTGGACATCAACAAGCATTTTGAATGTAGCAATGTCAGGCCTGAGGACTTTGTCAAGTTCGCTTCTTTCCAGCTCAAGGACCAAGCTGCTGATTGGTTTCAGCAATACAAAGATTCCAGAGGAGGTCGTGTGATCACTTGGACTGACTTCTGTCGGGACTTCAAAGCGCACCACATTCCACAAAGTGTTGTTGAGAGCAAGCGTGAGGAGTTCCGCAATCTCAAGCAAGGAAACATGTCTGTGTATCAATACAACATTCAGTTTCAGAAACTTGCTCGCTTCGCTAAACAAGACGTTCCTGATGAGAAGAGCAAGATCTATCATTTCAGAGGTGGCCTTAAAGAGGATCTGCAGTTAGCTCTCGTTCTTGTTGAGCCTACTCAGTTTGATCAATTCTACAATATGGCACTGAAGCAAGAGGCTGCTCAGCTCAAGTGTGAGGCTTCTAAGAAGAGAGTCAGAGACGCAGTTCAGTCTTCTTCTTCCTCACTTGTGACAGCTAAGCAACAGAAGTTCTGGTTGCCTCCTCCTCCTCCCCCGTTTTGTCAGCCTTACCAGCAGAAGAACAAAGGTGGCCATGGTTCTTCAAACTCTTCCAACTCTGGCTATCAGAACAAGTCTCAGAATCAAGCTCCCAAGTCCAATGCTCCTTATCACCGTCCACTCTCAGAGGTGACTTGCAACAAATGTCAGCAGAAAGGTCACTATGCTAACAAGTGCTTCAACCAGAGGCGTCTTCCTCCTCCTCCTCCTGTCAGATCTTCCAGCAATGCAGTGGTCAAGCATAATCCAAAGTCTGCAAAGGTGAACATGATGAATGCAGCTCAAGCGGAGGAATCTACTGATGTGATAATGGGTAATCTCTCAGTTAATGATATTCCTGCAAAAGTTCTTTTTGATACTGGTGCATCGCTTTGTTTCATGTCAAGACCGTTTTTTGCCAAGCATGAATTCACTTGTTCTCATCTGAGTAAACCCATGGAAGTCGTTTCTCCGGGTAAACGTTTGAGTTCTAGTATGATGGTTCCGGATGTTTCCATCAAGATGGGCGACTATAGATTCCAGTCTTCTCCAATTGTTCTTGGCGACTCGGATATTGATCTTATTCTCGGGATGGACTGGCTTTCTAAGCACAAGGCTCAACTTGATTGTGCTGCCAGAGAAATTCAATTGACACACTCGTCTGAGGATGTGATTATTTTTGCCGCTCGTGATGAAACCATTCGGTTTTTCTCTCTCAATGAGAAGGGCGAATTGGATGCCATCTCTCAAATTCCAGTCGTTTGCGAGTATCAAGATGTCTTTCCAGAAGAGCTTCCGGGTATGCCTCCGCACCGGCCAGTTGAGTTCGTTATCGAACTAGAGCCTGGTACTGTACCCGTTTGCAAGCGTCCATACAAGCTTGGACCAAACGAGCTGAAGGAATTGAAGAAGCAGCTCGATGAACAAGAACGTCTGGGTTTGATCAGACCGAGTTCTTCTCCATGGGGTTGTGGTGTTCTTTTTGTCAAGAAGAAGGATGGCACGGACCGACTTTGTGTCGACTACCGTCCATTGAACAAGAAGGCAATCAAGAACAAGTACCCACTTCCCAACATCAATGAGCTATTTGAGCAACTCAAAGGCGCTAAAGTATTCTCGAAGCTTGACCTTCGTATGGGTTATCATCAGATTCGCATTCGTGAAGAAGATATTCCCAAGACAGCATTCAGAACAAGCTTTGGTTCTTATGAATATACTGTCGTGTCTTTCGGCCTTGTCAATGCTCCTCCGGTGTCCTCTCGGATGATGAATTTCATCTTCAACACCTATACCAATGAATTCGTTCTCGTGTATCTTGATGATATCTTGGTCTTCTCCAAGAACAAGCAGGATCATGCCAAACATTTGCGATTGGTGCTCGGCAAGCTCAGAGAGTATCAATTCTATGCGAAGTTCTCTAAATGTGAGTTTTGGCTCGATGAAGTTATTTTCCTTGGTCACATCATCTCTGCCAAGGGCATCGCTGTTAACCCCGAGAAGGTGTCTGCAGTTCTGGATTGGGAACCTCCTCAAAATGTCAAGCAGCTCCGCAGTTTTCTGGGTCTTGCAAGTTATTGCCGAAGATTCGTTGAGAATTTCTCCAAGATTGCAAAGCCTCTTTCCAACCTCCTACAGAAGCATGTGAAATATGTCTGGTCTCCTGAGTGTGACGTCGCTTTCAACACTCTCAAACAGAAGCTAGTCACAGCTCCTGTCTTGACTCCTCCTGATGAATCCAAGCCGTATGAAGTTTTCTGTGATGCTTCTCTCCAAGGTCTCGGTGCTGTGTTAATGCAAGAGAAGAAAGTTGTGGCTTATACCTCTCGACAGTTGAAGCCCAACGAGAAGAACTACCCCACTCACGATCTTGAGTTGGCGGCAGTTGTCCATGCTTTGGTTACGTGGAGACATCTCTTGTTGGGAAGACAAGTGGACATTTTCACTGATCACAAGAGTCTCAAGTATATCTTCACTCAACCCAACCTCAACCTCAGGCAGACTCGATGGGTCGAAATGATTCAAGAGTATAATCCGAGTATCGAATATACTCCAGGCAAAGCAAATGTCATTGCAGATGGTTTAAGCAGGAAAGCTTATTGCAACAGCTTAATTCTCAAGCCTTTCCAACCGGATCTTTGTGAAGCTTTCCGCAAGCTGAATCTCCAAGTTGTTCCTCAAGGCGTTCTTGCCAACCTCATAGTATCTCCTACTTTGGAAGATCAAATTCGTGAGGCACAACTCCTTGAAGCCATGGTGAAGAAGGTGAAACGTGGTATCGACAAGGGTCTTTCCAAATACAAGTGCTATCGCATTGATGACAGAGACACTTTGTTCTTCGAGGACCGGATTATGGTTCCGAAAGGCGATCTAAGGAAAGTCATAATGAACGAAGCGCACAATTCTCTCCTTTCCATTCGTTCTGGAAGTACGAAGACGTATCATGACCTCAAGCAGTCGTATTGGTGGACTCGAATGAAGCGAGAAATTGCTCAATTCGTGAATGAATGTGATGTCTGCCGAAGGGTGAAAGCAGAACACCAACGACCAGCTGGTCTCCTCCAACCTCTTGCTATTCCGGAGTGGAAGTTTGATCATATCGAAATGGACTTCGTGACTGGATTTCCCAAGTCCAAGCGCGGAAATGATGCTATATTCGTTGTCATTGACAAGCTCTCTAAAGTGGCTCATTTCCTTCCTATCAAAGAATCCATCAGAGCAGCTCAGCTGGCAGAGCTCTACACCTCCAGAATTGTCTCTTTGCACGGCATTCCACAATTGATTTCTTCTGATCGTGGAAGCATCTTCACCTCAATGTTCTGGGACTCCTTTCAGAAGGCCATGGGCACTAACATTCGCTTCAGCACAGCTTTTCACCCTCAAACTAGTGGCCAAGTCGAGCGAGTCAATCAAATTCTTGAAGATATGCTCAGGGCTTGTGTCATTTCCTTTGGCATGAAATGGGAAGATTGTCTTCCTTATGCTGAATTCTCCTACAACAACAGCTTCCAAGCGAGTTCGGGCAAGGCCCCATTCGAGATTCTCTATGGCAGAAAGTGCCGTATCCTCTCAATTGGTCAGAGACTAGTGAACGCCAACTTCTTGGCAATTACTTAATCACTGAAGCTGAAGAAATGTGTAAAGTCATCCGTGACAATCTCAAAGCCGCGCAATCGCGTCAGAAGAGTTACTATGATAGTAAGCATCGTGATTTGGCTTTCGAGATCGGAGACCATGTCTACCTCCGCGTCTCTCCAATGAAAGGCACTCGTCGCTTTGGTATCAAAGGGAAGCTTGCCCCTAGATACGTGGGTCCTTTCAAGATCATTGGCAAAAGAGGCGACCTCGCCTATCAACTTGAGCTTCCTTCCAACTTCGCGAACGTGCACGATGTGTTCCACGTGTCACAGCTCCGCAAGTGCTTCAAGACGCCTGAGCGCACTATCGACTTCGAAGAGATTGACCTCCAAGAAGATTTCTCTTATCATGAGCACCCCGTTGCTATTCTTGAAGAAACTGAGCGCAAGACTCGCAACAAGTCAATCAAATTCCTGAAAGTGAAGTGGTCGCACCATTCCGACCGGGAAGCCACCAGGGAACGCGAGGACCATCTCCGTTCCGAATATCCGGAGTTCTTTCAGTCCTAGATCTCGGGATGAGATCCTCTCGTAGTGGTGGAGTGTTGTAACACCCCGCATGTAACTTGCCATATTTGTAACTCCGACTCTTGCCATTTTCGGCTATGTGATATGTTTTTCCCTCCGTTGTCGGGTTTTGTCTTTCGTTTTGTATTTTGTCATGTCATGCATTTTCATATCATGTCATCATGTGCATTGCATTCGCATACGTGTTCGTCTCATGCATCCGAGCATTTTCCCCGTTGTCCGTTTTCCAATCCGGCGCTCCTATCTCCTCCGGTGCACCCCTCTAGTTTTCTTTCGTGTGCGTGTGTCAAACTTTCTCGGAATGGACCGAGGCTTGTCAAGTGGTCTTAATATACCACCCGGAGACTACCGGTCAAGTTTCATTCCATTCGGAGGTCGTTTGGTACTCCAACGGTTAACCGGGCCTCCGCAATGTCCATTTGAGTGTCCAGCAAAACCCCCCTCTAAAACCAGCCCAAAACCCACCAACTCTCTTCCATGCTCTAGGTCGTTCGATCACGATCGTGTGGGCGAAAACCGCACCTCATTTGGAGTCTCCTAGCTCCCTCTACCTATTTATAAGTGGGCATCCCGAAAAACGGATTCACAGACGAACCCTAGCTTCTCCACCGCGCGCCGCCGGACGAAATCGTCCCCCGCCGGACACGTCCGCCGCCGCCTCCTCGCCCTATCAGCCGCCGCCACGTCACCCGGGCGCCGCCGCGGCCCTCGAGCCCACGGCCGGCCCGCCCAGGGCCGCTCCGGGCCCGCGCGCCTCGCCACCCGCGCCGCCGGGCGCCGCCGCCGCCATCCCCGCCGGCCGCCGCCGCGCCATCACCGACGGCCGCCATCGCCTCCGGCCCCCGCCGCCGCGCCTCACCGCCGGCGCTCGCCGCCCCCGCCGGCGGCCCCCTCCTCCGGCGCCGCCGCCTCGCCTCCGGCCTCCGGCCCCCTCGCCCGCCGGCCCCTGCCTCGCCTCCGGCCGGCCCGAGCAACTCCGGCCGACGAGCTCGGGCTCGAGCGCCGAGCCAGATCTGGTACAGTAACTTCCCCCGTTGACTTCTCGCCCTCATCTATTTCTCTAAGTCTGGAGATTCCATCAGCATGTGCCCCTGTTCGTATTGCAGTAACTTTGTGTATGTAGCTTAGACGGACTGCATCTATCCTCATCAAATCAGCCTCCATCTCTTCCTCCGTTGCTGGCCCAAAGTGGTCAGCATCGCTGTTTGTCCTTGGTCTCGATGCCGGATGAGACACCCGGCTCTCCCCGGTTGACTCTTGAGAAGACATCTTGCTCTAATCTGCAGCAGCAACAGCTCAGAACAAGAACAGAGGATATTTACGTGATACAGGAGTCAAAACCTTCGGGAGATTATATAATGAATTTTTACCAACCAAAATACGTATCGTGCAAGAAAACAGAGTCAGAAGAGCACACGTGGTGCCCACGAGGTAGGGGGGCGCGCCCAGGGGGGTAGGGCGCGCCCTCCACCCTCGTGGAGCCCTCGTGTCCTTCTCGGACTGCTTCTTATTTTTCTAATTTTTAAATATTCCAAAACGGAGAAATATTACCATTAGAACAGTTTTGGAGTCGGTTTACATACCGTACCACATACCTATTCCATTTCGGAGTTTGAAACATTCCGGAAAGTGTCCCTTATGTATTCCTCTGGGGTTACGGTTTCAATAACATTGGTTTCAACATTTATGGGATTACTGAGATATAATGTTTGATTCTTTGACCGTTCACCACCTTCGGATTTGTGCCTTCAAAGTTGTTGATTTTTATGGCACCGGAATGATAGACCTCCTCGATAACGTAAGGGCCTTCCCATTTAGAGAGAAGTTTTCCTGCAAAAAATCTTAAACGAGAGTTGTATAGCAATACATAATCACCTACATTAAACTCACGCTTTTGTATTCCTTTGTCATGCCATCTTTTAACTTTTTCTTTAAACAACTTGGCATTTTCATAAGCTTGGGTTCTCCATTCATCAAGTGAGCTAATGTCAAATAACCTCTTCTCGCCAGAAAGTTTGAAATCATAATTGAGCTCTTTAATGGCCCAATAAGCCTTATGTTCTAGTTCGAGAGGTAAATGACATGCTTTCCCATAAACCATTTTATACGGAGACATACCCATAGGATTTTTATATGCAGTTCTATAGGCCCATAATGCATCATCAAGTTTCTTGGACCAATTCTTTCTAGATCTATTAACAGCCTTTTGCAAAATCAATTTGAGCTCTCTATTGCTCAATTCTACTTGACCACTAGACTGCGGGTGATAAGGAGATGCAATTCTATGATCAACATCATATTTAGCAAGCATTTTACGGAAAGCACCATGAATAAAATGTGAACCACCATCAGTCATTAAATATCTAGGGACTCCAAACCTCAGAAAAATAACTTCTTTAAGCATCTTAATAGAAGTGTTATGATCAGCACTACTAGTTGGAATAGCTTCTACCCACTTAGTAACGTAATCAACAGCAACTAAAATATGAGTGTAACCATTAGAGGCAGGAAAAGGTCCCATATAATCAAAGCCCCAAACATCAAATGGTTCAATAATAAGTGAATAGTTCATAGGCATTTCTTGACGTCTACTAATATTACCAATTCTTTGACATTCATCACAAGACAAGACAAACTTACGGGCATCCTTGAAGAGAGTAGGCCAATAAAAACCGGATTGCAATACCTTATGTGCAGTTCTATCTCCAGCGTGGTGTCCTCCATAAGCCTCGGAGTGACACTTGCGTAGGATCTGTTCCTGTTCATGCTCAGGTACACAACGTCTAATAACACCATCTACTCCTTCTTTATAAAGTAATGTCTCAAATCATAGAAAAACTTTTTCTTTTGCTGGTATGTGAAACTAGGTGGTATAAATTTAGCGACAATATAATTAGCATAATCAGCATACCAGAGTAGTACGAGAAGTACTTATGACATTTAATTGCTCATCAGGAAAGCTATCATCAATAGGTAGTGGGTCATCAAGAACATTTTCTAACCTAGACAAGTTGTCTGCAACGGTGTTCTCAGCTCCTTTTGTATCAACAATATGCAAATCAAATTCTTGTAGCAAGAGAACCCATCTAATAAGTCTAGGTTTAGCATCTTTCTTTTCCATAAGATATTTAATGGCAGCATGATCCGTGTGAATAGTTACTTTAGAATCAACAATATAAGGTCTGAACTTATCACAAGCAAATACAACTGCTAAGAATTCTTTTTCAGTAGTAGCATAATTTCTCTAAGCATTGTCTAGAGTTTAACTAGCATAATGAATAACATTTAATTTCTTATCAACTCTTTTCCCTAGAACAACACCTACAGCATAATCACTAGCATCACACATAATTTCAAAGGGTAAATTCCAATTAGGTGGCTGAACAATAGGTGCAGAGATCAATGCTTTCTTAAGTATTTCAAATGCTTCTACACAATCATCATAAAAAACAAATGGTATATCCTTTTGTAATATATTAGTCAGAGGCCGAGAAATTTTTGAGAAGTCCTTAATGAACCTCCTATAGAAACCGGTGTGACCAAGGAAACTTCTTATACCTTTGATGTCCTTGGGAGATGGCATATTTTCAATAGCATCAACCTTGGCTTTATCAACCTCAATACCTCTTTCAGGAACTTTATGCCCCAAGACAATACCTTCATTAACCATAAAGTGGCACTTTCCCGAATTCAAGACAAGATTAGTTTCTTCACATCTCTGCAAAACTCGATCAAGGTTGCTTAAGCAATCATCAAAAGAGGATCCATAGACGGAAAAATCGTCCATGAAAACCTCACAAATCTTTTCAAAAAAGTCAGAGAATATAGCCATCATGCATCTTTGAAAGGTAGCAGCCGCATTACATAAACCAAAAGGCATATGTCTATAAGCAAAAGTACCAAAAGGGCAAGTAAAAGTAGTCTTCGATTGATCATTGGCTGACACAGGTATTTGAGAATCCAGAATAACCATCTAGAAAGAAAAAATGTGTATGTTTGGATAATCTTTCTAGCATTTGATCGATAAAAGGTAAGGGGTAATGATCTTTTTTAGTAGCCTTATTTAATTTGCAAAAATCAATTACCATCCTATAACCTGTAATAATTCTTTGTGGAATCAATTCATCTTTATCATTTGGAACGACAGTAATACCTCCCTTCTTAGGGACACAATGGACAGGACTTACCCACTGGCTATCAGCAACGGGATAAATTATACCTGCCTCAAGGAGCTTTAGTATTTCTTTTCTTACCACTTCCTTCATCTTGGGATTCAGCCATTGTTGATGATCACGAACTGGTTTGGCATATTCATCCAAATTTATTTTGTGTTGACATAGAGTGGGACTAATGCCCTTAAGATCATCAAGAGTATATCCAATAGCAGCACGGTGCTTCTTCAGAGTTTTCAATAATCTCTCTTCTTCATGTTATGAAAGGTTAGCACTAATAATAACAGGATATATCTTTTTCTCATCAAGATAAGCATATTTAAGAGTATTAGGCAATGGTTTAAGCTCAAACACGGGATCACCCTTGGGTGGAGGAGGATCCCCTAGGATTTCAACAGGCAAATTGTGTTTCTGGATGGGTTCCTGTTTAAAGAATACTTCATCTATTTCCCTTCTTTCATTCATAAACATATCATTTTCATGGTCTAGCAAATATTGTTCTAAAGGATCACTAGGAGGTACGACAATAGAAGCAAGACCAATTATTTCATCCTTACTAGGCAATTCCTCTTCATGGTGTTGTCTGCTAAATTTAGAAAAGTTGAACTCATGAGACATATCACCCAAACCAATAGTAACAACATCCTTTTTGCAGTCTATCCTAGCATTAAATGTGTTCAAGAAGGGTCTACCGAATATAATGGGACAAAAGCTATCTTGTGGGGAACCAAGAACAAGAAAATCAGCAGGATATTTAGTTTTCCCACATAAGACTTCAACATCTCTAACAATTCCCATTGGTGAAATAGTATCTTTATTGGCAAGTTTAATTGTGACATCAATAGCTTCTAATTCAGCAGGTGCAATATCATGCATAATTTCTTTGTATAAGTCAAAAGGTATTGCACTAGCACTAGCGCCCATATCACATAAGCCATGATAACAATGATCTCCTATTTTAACAGAAATAACAGGCATGCCTACCACATGTCTAGGTTTATCTTTAGCACAAGGTTTAGCAATTGTAGCAGTTTCATCACAAAAATAAATAACATGCCGATCAATATTATCAGACAAGAGATCTTTAACAATAGCAATACTGGGTTCAACTTTAATTTGCTCAAGAGGTGTATAAGTTCTAATATTGCTTTTACGGACCACAGTTGAAGCTCTAGCATGATCCTTCATTCTAACAGGGAAAGGTGGTTTCTCAGCATAAGAAGTAGGAACAATAGGATCATTATAAGTGATAGTCTTTTCTTCAACTTTACTTGGTGCAGCTACTTTTACTTCTATGGGAGGATGATATTTAAACCACTTCTCCTTGGGGAGATCAACATAAGTAGCAAAAGATTCACAAAAAGAAGCTACTATCTCAGAGTCAAGTCCATATTTAGTGCTAAATTTACGGAAAACATTGGTATCCATAAACGATTTAACACAATAAACTTAGGTGCCATACCTGACTCCTTACCATCGTCAAGATCCCAATCTTCAGAGTTTCGTTTAATTCTATCCAATAAATCCCATTTGAATTCAATAGTCTTCATCATACAAGAGCCAGCACAAGAAGTGTCGAGCATGGTGCGATTGTTATTAGAAAGCCGAGCATAAAAACTTTGAATAATTATTTCTCTTGGGAGCTCATGATTGGGGCATGAATATAACATTGATTTAAGTCTCCCCCAAGCTTGAGCGATGCTTTCTCCTTCGCGAGGCCAAAAATTATATATATAATTGCGATCACGATGAACAAGATGCATAGGATAAAACTTCTGATGAAATTCTAATTTCAATCGTTTGTAGTTCCATGACCTCGTATCATCACATAGCCTATACCATGTCAATGCATCTCCCTTCAAAGATAAAGGGAAGACCTTCTTCTTAATAACATCACCAGGTATACCTGCAAGCTTAAATAATCCACAAACTTCATCCACATATATTAGGTGCTCATCAGGATGCTTTGTTCCGTCTCCTGCATAAGGATTAGCTAGCGGTTTTTCTAACATACCCGAAGGAATCTCAAAGTGGACATTTTCATTTTCAGTAGGTTCAGTAGGTTGAGGAGCAACTCTTTTCTCTACTGGTTGGAATGAAGATACCTCGAACAAGCCCCTTAGAGGATTACTTTCCATAGTAACAAGTGACAGTAAATTTCAGCACACTATATAAATTTTTTCTTACCAAATTCCACCTACCAAAGGCGCTTCACTCACCGGCAACGGCGCCAGAAAAGAGTCTTGATGACCCACAAGTATAGGGGATCTATCTTAGTCCTTTCGATAAGTAAGAGTGTCGAACCCAATGAGGAGCAGAAGGAAATGATAAGCGGTTTTCAGCAAGGTATTCTCTGCAAGCACTGAAATAATAGGTAACAGATAGTTTTGTGATAGGATAATTTGTAACGAGAAACAAGTAACAAAAGTAAATAAAGTGCAGCAAGGTGGCCCAATCCTTTTTGTAGCAAAGGACAAGCCTGTACAAACTCTTATACAGAGAAAAGCACTCCCGAGGACACATGGGAATTATCGTCAAGCTAGTTTTCATCACGTTCATATGATTCGCGTTTGGTACTTTGATAATTTGATATGTGGGTGGACCTGTGCTTGGGTGCTGTTCTTACTTGAACAAACATCCCACTTATGATTAACCCCTATTGCAAGCATCCGCAACTACAAAAGAAGTATTAAGGTAAAGCTAACCATAGCATGAAACAAGTGGATCCAAATCAGCCCCTTACGAAGCAACGCATAAACTAGGGTTTAAGCTTCTGTCACTCTAGCAACCCATCATCTACTTATTACTTCCCAATGCCTTCCTCTAGGCCCAAACAATGGTGAAGTGTCATGTAGTCGACGTTCACATAACACCACTAGAGGAGAGACAACATACATCTCATCAAAATATCAAACGAATACCAAATTCACATGACTACTAATAGCAAGACTTCTCCCATGTCCTCAGGAACAAACGTAACTACTCACAAAGCATATTCATGTTCATAATCAGAGGAGTATTAATATGCATATAGGATCTGAGCATATGATCTTCCACCAAATAAACCAACTAGCATCAACTGCAAGGAGTAATCAACACTACTAGCAACCTACAGGTACCAATCCCAGACTTAGAGACAAGAATTGGATACAAGAGATGAACTAGGGTTTGAGATGAGATGGTGCTGGTGAAGATGTTGATGAAGATTGCCCTCTCCCGATGAGAGGAGCGTTGGTGATGACGATGGCGATGATTTCCCCCTCCCGGAGGGAAGTGTCCCCGGCAGAACAGCTGTGCCGGAGCCCTAGATTGGTTCCGCCAAGGTTCCGCCTCGTGGTGGCGGAGTCTCGTCCCGAAAGCTTGCTTATGATTTTTCTTGGGACGAAAGACTTCATATAGCAGAAGATGGGCACCGGAGGGCCAACAGGGGGCCCACGAGGAAGGGGGGCGCGCCCCCTACCCTCGTGGACAGGTGGAGGCCCCCCTGACGTATTTCTTCCGCTCAGTACTTTTTATTATTTCCAAAAATAACTTTCGTGGAGTTTCAGGACTTTTGGAGTTGTGCACAATAAGTCTCTAATATTTGCTCCTTTTCCAGCCCAGAATTCCAGTTGCCGGCATTCCCCCTCCTTATGTAAACCATGTAAAATAAGAGAGAATAGGCATAAGTATTGTGACATAATGTGTAATAACATCCCATAATGCAATAAATATCGATATAAAAGCATGATGCAAAATGGACGTATCACTTCCCCACGACCCGCGTTGAACGCGCGACGTGGAGGATCGTGCATGTCGTGGGGGTCATGCGTGGGACAGTTCCCGCACACATGCGTCACGTCACGCCTTCCCCATAAAAAGAGGGAGGCGTGGAGGCGCGACTCATTTACTGAGTGGACTCGGGTCACAGTCTGCAAGGCGCCCACGCCCCACGATCACGGGGCGGGTAACGGTCTCCTCACCCGTCCCCTCGATTCTGCTCGCTCGTCACGCGTCCTCCATGCAGGTGGCAGGCGGCGAGAGCGGGAAACCGGGTCGTCGCATATTGTGGCGGCGGGTCGGTCCTGATTCCCTGCGCGTCCGATGGCTGGATTGGCTGAATGGGGCGGCCGAGCCTCGACCCTGCCCCTTTATAAGGAGGGGGAGGGGATGTCATCCCACATTCTCTCTGCATCCATCGTCTTCCTCCTTCGCTCCTTTCTTCCACCCGCCATGGCGAGAGGGGGTGCTGGGCCTTCGACGGTGGCGGCGAGGGTCGCAGCTCGATAGCGTGTTCCCCCCTCTCAAGAGCCCGTGGCGGCGGAGCCGGCTATGGGAGGAAGGGGGAGGGGGCGAGGCCGAGGTCGCCGCGGGGGTCGGGGGAGAGGGGGACGAGGCGGCACGATGGTTGTGCCTCCGCCAGTGATGCCTCCCTCGATGGAGGGCCACGTCGGGGACCAGTCCCGCGAGTTCTTCATCAGGCTACGCCGGCAACCGCGTCGTCGTCTCCGCCTCCCCACCCCTTTTGGTCAGGAGATGGAGCTCGATCCGCCCCAGACCCTCAGGCTACACATGAGGGGCTGCGGGAGCGGCGGCATGCGGGTCGACGTCGACTTCCCCACTCCTCACATCATGTACCTCCGTCGTGGATGGAAGACGTTCGCTCGCATCCATAGCCTGACGGCGGGGCTCGTCCTCTACTTCAAGTTAATGGAGGGCGGCCTGCTCTCCGTCAAGGTCTTCGGAGATCTTGGAACTCGCCTAAAGTGCTGCGTGGAGAGCTCCTCCGACGATGAAGATTCCTCCTCGAGCGGGAGTGACTAGGAGGACAGCGACAGAGACGACGAGGGGGTCGAGCGGCAGGATGCCGACCCCGACTCCGACTGACCGCGCCGCCCCTCCCTCGGACACGCGCCCTGCCGAGGGCCTTCTCCGTCAAGCTCTCCATCAGGGCGCCCCCCGTCGTCTCCTTGGGCGGCTGGCGTAGGAGGGCCGGAGAAGGCAAAGAAGGCGGGTGGCGGCCATCAAATCGGAGTACGCAGGCACCGACGCCTTCGTCGCGTATTGCCGGCCCGCTGCCTCGTCTTCCAGCTCCTTTCCCGGCACCAAGATGTTCTCTTGGTGCCTTCTGCTCCTCGTACCTTGCCTAGGCGCTCTTTTTGTCCTCCTGCTGTCTTGTTCCACCTTCTGAGGAGAGGGACAAGTAAGGGATTACAGGCATCTCATCTCTTTTTAGTTTGTAAGCCTCCGGGCACTTGTTAGATTTGAAACTTGTAATCCCCTTGCTCATGTTTTTTATTCTGTACGAACTGTACCTGTATGGGACATTTTTAATGAAAAAGGGTGTTTAACGGGTTATTTGTGCGTGAGCGAGGCCCATGCCAAGGACGAATCCTTGTTATTTTTAAGATAAACATTGTCGCCCAGCAACAGGCCTCGCCGTCTCTCCACTTCAGTCGACCATTCTCGCGCTCTTGGCGGAGGCAGGGGCGAAGTAGAGTTAGGCCCCCCCGTTCATCTCGCCACCGTGACTACGACCAAATTCCGACCCAGGAGGTAGCTCTTCGGTACAAGAAAGGGGGAGCACGGTAGTTTTAAGAACGTAAACGAGGTTTCACATGTCCCAGTTCTATACGGAAATGCATAACAGGGGGATGAAAGACTTATCTAAATCCGCAGCCCCCGGCAACCTTGGCTTGCCGTGGTTGGATCCTTGTATCTTCAGCCCTCGGTAGTCTTGGCCTGCCGGGGCCGGATCGTCAGTTCGTTCTCTTTTTCCCAAGCGGCTCAGCAGAAGTGTCCACGTGCCCTGCGAACCAAAGAGAACAGAAAGACGCACACTCGACCACTAGGCTAGGGGTTAGTCGCTACTAAGCACTATCAACCCTAACCGAGGGAGAGACTCAACCTAGCATGCATGCTATAACTTAGGGCGCCAGCACTTCGTTTATTTATGCTCAGGGTCTGCGCCTGGCTTTGTACAGAGGGTTACATGCCTTGTCGGCAAGCTTGTACAAAAGGTGGCTTGTCGGGAGGCCCGGCAAGCCGCGCCTTATGGGTAAAATTTGCAAAGATGCTCGATGTTCCAGGAGTTGCTCACTGGGACAACATCTTCGGTCTCTAGGCGGACTGCGCCAGGCCTGGTGACTCATATCACCCGATAAGGGCCTTCCCACTTTGGCGTCAACTTGTTGGAATTCTTGGCCGACTGAATGTGCCGAAGAACAAGGTCGCCTTCCTCAAAGCTTCGGGCATGAACCTTGCGGCTATGGTAGCGGCGCAAGGCTTGCTGGTAGCGCGCTGCTCTCACAGCCGCCCGAAGACGATCTTCCTCAAGGAGCGTTGCGTCATCTTGCCGCAATTGCTCTTGCTCAAGCTCGTCATAAGCGAGCACTCGAGGTGACCCTTATATGAGTTCCGTGGGGAGAACTGCTTCTGCCCCATATACTAGGGCAAAGGGTGTCTGGCCGGTGGCTCGATTTGGCGTCGTCCTGATCGACCAAAGAACCGCCGGCAACTCATCAATCCAGTGCCTTCCGCTCTTGTGCAGCTTGTCAAAACTTTTCGTCCTCAGGCCTCGCAACACTTCAGCATTTGCCCTCTCTGCCTGGCCGTTGCTCCGTGGGTGTGCCACGGAAGCAAAACAGACCTTGCTGCCGAGGTCTTCGATGTATTGAATAAAGGTGTGGCTTGTGAACTGCGTTCCGTTGTCGGTGATGACTCTGTTTGGTACACCAAAACGGCAAACTAGCCCCTTGAAGAACTTGACGGCTGACTGTGCGGTAACCTTCCTCATTGCCTCCACCTCCAGCCACTTTGTGAACTTGTTGATTGCGACGTACAAGTACTCAAAGCCCCCGACAGCGCGAGGGAAAGGGCCCAGTATGTCGAGCCCCCAGACCAAAAACGGCCAGGAGAGAGGGATTGTTTGAAGGGCT
The DNA here is from genome assembly GCF_002575655.3 of Aegilops tauschii subsp. strangulata. Classification (NCBI taxonomy): domain Eukaryota; kingdom Viridiplantae; phylum Streptophyta; class Magnoliopsida; order Poales; family Poaceae; genus Aegilops; species Aegilops tauschii. The sequence goes on from NC_053039.3 coordinate 55,189,660, forward strand.
TGAGCTGGCTGATGAAGCTTCTTCGAATGGAACTGGCACGCTTCACACCTAGTTACTAGTGCCGTCGCATCCTGGAGGGCAGTGGGCTAGAAGAAGCTTTGCCAGAATGCCTTGCCGACAAGGGCCCTCGACCCTATGTGGGAGCCACATATGCCTCCATGTACCTCTGCCAACAGCTCTAGTCCTTCCTCCCGGGGGATGCACTTTAACTTCACACCGTTCGGTCTTTTTCTATACAGGACATCATCGATGAACTGGTACAAGGCAGACCGACGGCCTACTTTTTCTACTTCTTCCTGCTCCTCAGGAAGTTCCCCTGTCTGGAGGAAACGGACGGTATGCGGTGCCCATGCCAGAGCCTGGGGCTCGACGGCAAGGACCAAAGGCATCTCTTCTGCCATAGGGGTAGCCATCTACGGCCAGGGCTTGGCGCCCTGTCGGAGTCAGCTGCCTTTGGCAGGCTCAGAATCCGCGGCAACACCCTTGCCGGTGGCCCCTGGGGGCTCGGCGGGAAAGTACTTGCTGGGGCCCGATTTCCTCCGCTTGTTCTGCTCCGTTGATGGTTCAACGGATGGTTGAGTTAATCGAAGCAAAAAGGTACCTGGTTCCACAGGTAGCTTGAATGCAGCGCGCTTTGACAGGTAGTCAGCGATGTCGTTCTCCGCTTGGGGAACGTGCTCCGCTTGTATACCATCGAAGCGCTCCTCCAGCTTCCTCACCTCATCTACGTAGGCCTCCATCAACGAACTCTAATAATCTTTGTTGACTTGTCTGACGACAAGCTGCGAATCACCCATGAAGATGAGCTTCTTCACCCCGAGGTCTGCCGCGATCCTAAGGCCGGCAAGCAGCCCCTCGTACTCAGCAGTGTTGTTTGTGGACATCTCCCTGGGAAAGTGCATCTGGATCACATACTTGAGGTGCTCTCTGGTGGGTGCGACAAGCAGAACACCGGCACCGGCTTCTTGCAGTGAGAAATCCCCATCAAAGTACATGATCCAGTTGCAACTTGCTTCCTTGCCAGGCAGAGTGATCTCCTGGGTTTCCTCGTCAGGCGTTTGTAGGAGATATGCCCTAGAGGCAATAATAAATGATATTATTTATCTCCGAGTTCATAATTATGTTTATGTTCCATGCTATAACTGCTATGGTTCTCGAGTCTGCAATAACCACGAGGCTCGGAGGAAGACTCATATGCACGTGTGGAATAATAAACGGTAAAATGTATTCCTAGTCTGGCCTCTAAGACTAGCTCAAGTGTTGCATGATGGTTATGTTTTCCTGATCATGGGCATGTCTATGTCAGCAACCTTGAGGGCACAATGTTAAGAGAACATTTGTGTTGAATCGACCCGGATTGATGTTATGCTATGAGATTCATTCGTCACAAGTTTATTGGTACATAACACAGAGATGGTTAACGTTTGCATGATTCCTTAGACCATGAGAGTATCGAGTTTCTTCATGCTTGCTTCATGAACTTTGGGATTTGTTAAACGTCATCCGTAAATGGGTGGCTATTACGGCGGCTTACGGGTTCATGGAAAAGTGTGTCAAGTAACTTGATAGCTCAAGATTGGGATTTGCTCCTCCGATGATGGAGAGATATCTCTGGGCCCTCTCGGTGTTACGGTATCCATCATCGTCTGGCCAGACACTTTGTGATTTGATCACGGGGATGCCGGAACACGATAACGAGAAAAGAGAACAATACCGGTAACGAGGTAACTAGCATAGTGGACAAGTTGTTGATCCACGGGAATGCCAACATGTCTCACCTCGGGTATTTGTAACATATCGCGAAGTAACAGGAATAGCACACGGCAACTGGAGGTTCACTCGAATATTTATTCGTGTGGGTATAGGGGTCAATATGGGTGTCCACGGCTCCGATGTTGATCATTGATCGGAAGGGGTTCCGGGTCATGTCTATACTTCACCGAACCTATAGGGTCACACGCTTAAGGGTCATCTATCTGCTGAATACTAGACAGGGAGTCTGAGAGAAAATCACCGAAAAAGTTTCGGACACCGAAAAGTTTCGGACAGCGGAATCGTACCGCAGAGAGAGGTCATCGGATAAGTTTCGATGATACCGAAAAGTTGTTTCGGGATACACCATTAAGTCAAATTGGTTTCGGCACATGCCTGATAATTCTTGGAGGATGCCAGAATCATTCTGGAAGCTTTTTGGAATTTTCTGAGATAAAAACCGGAAATGTTCCGGAGCTGCCGGAGCCACTTCAGATGCGTTTTCGCAGATGAAAATCACTAAAACCGGAATTGTTTCGGAACGCGTTGAAAATCATTTTAGTGGGTACTGTAAATGTTCTTAGCCCACATAAATATTTTCAGTTCGAGACGCTGAAAAATGTCGTCGTGAATAGTGAAAATCAGCTTTATGGTTACTTTATGGAAAGCCACCTTTTGGGGCTTTGCTCCAAAAGATCTTGGGGAGACATGGATGGATAGGAGCCATTTTTTGGGCCCCCCATGGGGGTGTGGCCGGCCACATGGGGTATCCCCCCTTGGGGACCCTCTTGTTCCTTGGTTTCACTCCTAGGTCCTTGTGGAAGGACTTCATTCATGTGCATTTTGGGTTTTTTGTGAAACTACCCTACCCCCTTGGGATTTCCTATAAATAGAGGTGGAGGGGCAGCCCTCCACACTCATCCCTTCTCACATACAAGTGCCATGCATGATCTGGCTTCTCTCTCCCTCCCAGCAAAATAGTTTCGTAGAGCCGAAAGGCTGTCTGGGTTCCGGTGGGAACTAGTTCTGGACGGCGAAGCCCTGCCGGATAGATGACACCGTATGTGTGCAACTCTGTAGAGAGATCGTAGTTTCGGTCTTAGTTCGTGAGTGCCTCCCGAAGGGCTGTCCGTGTGACCGTCCGAGTTTCGAAGGTCCTCCCGAAGGGCTGTCTGAGTGACCGTTCGAGTTTCGAAGGTCCTCCCGAAGGGCTGTCCGCGACACCGTCCGGGGGGCTGTTCGACCGCCTCCCGGAGGGCTGTCTGAGGAGCAAATGAGGGTATACATCCTCGCGGTTGGGAGGTTGTAAATCCTAGCTGCGGGGATCTGCACCGCCGATCGTCATCGACTCTACTTCCCGCTGCGCTACGAGTCGGTAACGAAAAAGATCAAACCGTGTATGCAGTCTCCATAGTGGTCCTGGGCTGGTGCGTAGGTCGGAAAATTTTTGTTTTCTGCTGCGTTACCCTACAGCGTTGAGGTCCACTCTGCAATGAACTCCGCCAGGACTCTGCTCTGGATTGTCGAAGTACTTTCAAACTTCAGCCCAAAGCTTGATAACTCCAAGGCCCACTCCACAAATCTTCCGGTTGCGTCTGGGTTGTGCAGTATCCATTGCAACGGGAGGCGGGTGACGACAGTGATCTCGTGGGCTTGGAAGTAATGACGCAGCTTCCTCGAGGCCATAAGGAGGCCGAAGAGCAATTTCTGCACACCGGAGTACCTTGACCTAGCCCCCTGCAAGAGGGAGCTGACAAAGTAAACCGGGTGTTGCATCATCTTCTTCTTTTGCACCACTTCAATTGGCTGCGTGGGATCTGTCCCGATGGCGTCGGACTCTGCTGGGGGCCTTGCCATGCCGGCACCAGGCCCTGTCGGGGGAATCTCTGACTTGCCATCCGCCGGTCCTGATGTTGCCACTGCCTCCTCATCGACCTCCCTCTGCGCCACTAGTGCGACGCTGACCACTTGATTCGTTGCCGCCAGATACAGCAGCAACGGCTCTTGTGGTTTAGGCACAACCAGTATTGGCGTAGAGGAAAGGTATTTCATCAGATCCTGCAACGCTATCTCGGCCTCTGGGGTCCACTCCATTGGGCCTGCCTTCTTCAAGATTTTGAAAAAGGGAAGGGCACGCTCAGAGGACTTGGAGATGAATCTGCTCATGGCGGCAACGCAGCCAGTGAGCCGGTGCACATCCTTGATCCACTTGGGTGCCTCAATCTGCTGAATAGCCTTGATCGTGTCCAGGTTTGCCTCTATCCCACGATGCGACACAAAGAACCCAAAAAGTTTTCCAGACGGAACGCCAAAGACACACTTCTCAGGGTTCAGCTTGAGGTTGATCTTGTGTAGGTTGGCAAACGTTTCTTCTAAGTCTTGTACAAGGGTCGCCTTGTCCTTGGTTTTGACCACTATGTCATCCATATAAGCTTCCATATTTCTACGTAGTTGGGGCTCAAAACCAATATGGACCCCCTTGCGAATGTCGAGCCAACACTCTTCAACCCGAAAGGCATCCGTAAAAAGCAATACGTACCACATGGGGTGATAAATGCTGTCTTCTCTCTTCTCTTGTCATGAAAATATGGTGGTAGCCTAAGTAGGCGTCGAGTAATGACAACAGATCACACCCAGCCGTGGAGTCAACAATCTAGTCGATGCGCGACAACGGGGAGGGGTCCTTAGGACAAGCCTTATTGATATCTGTGTAGTCAATACACAGCTTCCACTTCCCATTTGCCTTGCGTACCACCACCGGATTGGCCAACCACGTCGGATGGAGCACTCCTCTCACCAAACCTGCCGCTTCCAATTTCCTGATCTCCTCTGTGATGAACTCCTGTCGTTCCAAAGCTTGCTTCCTGACCTTCTGCTTGACGGGTCGCGCATGGGGACAGACATCAAGGTGTTGCTCAATCACTTCCCTGGGAACGCCGGGGATGTCGGATGCTTGCCACACAAACACATCGACATTCACCCGCAGGAAAGTGACGAGCGCGCTTTCCTATTTACTGTCGAGGGTGGAGCTTATGGTGAAAGCCCCTCCCGTGCCATCCTCCTTGACGGACACCCTCTTGGTCTCTGGTGATGCAGCTCTGGATTTCTTGCTCTTGCCGGTGGAGCTCTCGGGCACACCCTCAACGGTAGCACAACACTCCGAAGAGGTGCGCTTGCCGAAGTGGGTGCGAGAGGTCTTGCCGGTCTTCTTCTTCCCTCCCGGGGCATCAACGGCAGGAGCAAGTGCCTTGCCGGCAGCTGCTGCAACTGCTACTTGATAGAGTTGGTCAGCGCAGATCAGCGCGTCCTTCTTGTCGGAGGGGACGGTGATGATGGTCATCGGCCCAGGCATCTTCAGCGTGTTGTAGGCGTAGTGCGCCGCCGCCATGAACTTGGCTAGTGCTGGGCGGCCGAGGATCCCGTTGTAGGGCAATGGGATCTCTGCTACATTGAAGAAGATCCTCTCCGTCCTGTAGTTCAACTCACCTCGAAACGTCACGGGCAATGTGACCTTCCCCTTCGGCTGGCTCCTTCCCGGGTTGACCCCTTGAAACATACCCGTTTCCTCGAGGTCTCCATCAGGAATTTGCAGCCTTTTGATCACGACAGGCGAGATCAAGTTCAGGCCGGCCCCGCCGTCAACCAGCATCTTGTTCACCTTGAGGTTGCGTATCGTTGGCGAGACCAACAATGGCAAACACCCGACCGTAGTTGTGTGGTCAGGGTGGTCCTCGGCGTCGAAGATGAGGGGCGTGCTGGACCACTTCAGTGGCTTCTGGGCGTCGAAGGATGGCTCTGCTGCTGTAATCTCACGCGCCCTCTGCTTGAGCTGGTGGTGAGAAGTGTGCAGCGAGGCGCCACCATTGACGCACATGGCCTTCGTAGCCTTCTGAAACTCTTGCTCGCCGGACTCGTCGTCCACGTCATGATCGTCGTCTTCCTGCTTCTTGTCACGGCCCCGAGTGGGCCTCTCTTGCTGGTTATCCTTGCCGCGGCAGCCTCCTTGCCCGCCACGCTTCTTGAAGGATCCTTCGGCACCATCCTGACCCTTCTCCTTGTCCCGCCTCTCATACTCTGCCTTATGCTTTTCGGCAAGCAGCTCGACCTGTCGGCAGTTCTGGAGGTCGTGGCCCTTGGTGCGGTGGATCTTGCAGTATTGCTTGTCGGAGCCCCCTGGCTTGTCGGCAGCCGCCAAGGCCTGGCAAGTGGCGCACCCGGCAATCTCCTTGCCCGGGTCGTCTGCCTTGGCCTTCTTGGCAGGCCGGTGTCGTCGGATCCCTCGACGGCAAGCACGGTCTTGCCCTTGCGTTTCCTATTGCGACGTCGGCCCTTCTTCGTCGGGGTGGCGGTGTCTTCATCAGTAGAGTCGGTTTCCACACCGGCGTCCTCGCCAGGGTACTTCCTTCCCTCTTCAACCCGGGCGCACCTATTGGCTAGAACATAAAGTTCGGCCACATCCTTAACCTTGCTCATCGCCAGCTCTTTGTGCATCTTGCGGTTGCGCATGTTCTGATGGAACGCGCTAATCACGATGGCGGGATGAACATCGGGGATGTTGTACTGCACCCGGCTGAACCTCTGGATGTACTTGCGCAGGATTTCCCCTTCCTTCTGGGGAATGATATGCAAATCACTGGCCTGGCCATGAGCTTCGTGGCCTCCGGTGAAGGCACCAACGAACTCAACACAGATCCGACCAAGGAGAAATGGAATCCACCGGCAAGTGCTTCAACCAAGACATGACGTTGGCTTCAGTGCCAACGGGAAGTGATTGGCAAGCACCTTGTCGTCGCGAGCTCCGGAAGCTTGCATCGCGATGGTGTAGATGCTGCGGAACTCTGATGGATGGGTCTTCCCGTTGCACTTCTCGCCGACGTCGGGCTTGAATGTGCGGTGGGACGGCCACTGGAACTGCCGCAGCTCACGGGTAAAGGCTGGGCAACCCACCTCGTAAGGTAGGCCGCCGGAGCCCCCCGGTGTTGGGTGGTCCATAGCGGGTCCCGCCCGCTTATCCGACTGGTGGCGTGTATCGGGCCGGCGCTCGGTGGTGGTTCGAGCGTCTTCATGGGCTCGCTCCCTAGCGTTGATCGCGGTGGGTCCGTGGGTCGGACGACGCTATGCAACTGTTATCACCAGTGTCGTCACGACGGACCAGCACCGGCGGTAGCTGGCGCGGGGGAGGAGAGTGCACTGTGGCTGCAGCTCCGCCGGTCCTTCCATCGCTGGCGTATGGTGGCTCGACGGAGTGCCGGCCCGAGGGCCCTGCTAGCCGCGGCTCATCTATGTTGGCAATGGCAACGAGGCTTCGGATGGTGGCTCTCCACTCGTCGAGCTTCTCCGCAGCAGGAAGGAAGTCGAGGAGCGGTTGCGCGCGCGCCAAAGCTTCTACTGGCGTGGGTGGTGGCGAAAGTTGCGTGGACCGTGGCGCGCTTCGACTTCTAACCATGTTAGAAGAAGCTCTATCACAGCCCAGCGGTTGCGTGCCATTGTCGTAAGCACTTCGGCGGGCATGCTGGCCTCCTTCGTCCCGCAGATGATGCACAGGGCTCTTCCCACGGTGGTGCCTAGGGTCACCAGTGTGGTGACTGATACGTCTCCAACGTATCTATAATTTTTGACTGTTCCATGCTATATTATATTCTGTTTTGTATGTTTAATGGGCTTTATTATACACTTTTATATTATTTTTGGACTAACCTATTAACCGGAGGCCCAGCCCAAATTGCTGTTTTTGCCTATTTAAGTGTTTCGAAGGAAAAGGATATCAAACGGAGTCCAAACGGAATGAAACCTTCGGGAACGTGATTTTCGGAACAAACGTGATCCAGAGGACTTGGAGTCTACGCAAAGCAATCAACGAGGAGAGCACGAGGCAGGGGGCGCCTACCCCCCCCCCCCCCCAGGCGCGCCCTCCACCCTCGTGGGGCCCACGTTGCTCCACCGACGTACTTCTTCCTCCTATATATACCTACGTACCCCCAAACTATCAGATACGGAACCAAAAACCTAATTCCACCGCCGCAACCTTCTGTACCCGTGAGATCCCATCTTGGGGCCTTTTCCGGCGCTCCGCCGGTGGGGGCATTGATCACGGTGGGCTTCTACATCAACACCGTAGCCTCTCCCATGATGTGTGAGTAGTTTACCTCAGACCTTCGGGTCCATAGTTATTAGCTAGATGGCTTCTTCTCTCTCTTTGGATCTCAATACAAAGTTCTCCTCGATTCTCTTGGAGATCTATTCGGTGTAATCTTCTTTTGCAGTGTGTTTGTCGAGACCGATGAATTGTGGGTTTAGGATCAAGTTTATCTATGAACAATATTTGAATCTCCTCTGAATTCTTTTATGTATGATTGGTTATCTTTGCAAGTCTCTTCGAATTATCAGTTTGGTTTGGCCTACTAGATTGATCTTTCTTGCAATGGGAGAAGTGCTTAGCTTTGGGTTCAATCTTGCGGTGCTCGATCCTAGTGACAGAAAGGGAAACGACACGTATTGTATTGTTGCCATCGGGGATAACAAGATGGGGTTTATATCATATTGCATGAGTTTATCCCTCTACATCATGTCATCTTACCTAAAGCATTACTCTGTTCTTATGAACTTAATACTCTAGATGCATGCTGGATAGCGGTCGATGTGTGGAGTAATAGTAGTAGATGCAGAATCGTTTCGGTCTACTTGTCACGGACGTGATACCTATATACATGATCATACCTAGATATTCTCATAACTATGCTCAATTCTATCAATTGCTCGACAGTAATTCGTTTACCCACCGTAATACTTATGCTATCTTGAGAGAAGCCACTAGTGAAACCTATGGCCCCCGGGTCTATTTTCCATCATATTAATGTTCCAACACTTAGCTATTTTTATTGTCGTTTATTTTACTTTGCATCTTTATCATAAAAACACCAAAAATATTATCTTATCATATCTATCAGATCTCACTCTCGTAAGTGACTGTGAAGGGATTGACCACCCCTTTATCGCGATGGTTGCGAGGTTCTTATTTGTTTGTGTAGGTGCGTGGGACTTGAGAGTGATCTCCTACTGGATTGATACCTTGGTTCTCAAAAACTGAGGGAAATACTTACGCTACTTTACTGCATCACCCTTTCCTCTTCAAGGGAAAACCAACGCAGTGCTCTCGAGGTAGCAAGAAGGATTTCTCGCGCCGTTGCCGGGGAGATTCGCGCCAAGTCAAGTCAAGAGTTGACTCCCAGCAACTAGCCATTTCTGGCGCCGTTGCCGGGGAGATTCGCGCCAAGTCAAGTCAAAATTTGATTTCCCGTCGACGAGCCATTTCTGGCGCTGTTGCCGAGGAGATTCGCGCTAAGTCAAGACATACCAAGTACCCATCACAAACTCTTATCCCTCGCATTACATTATTTTCCATTTTCCTCTCGTTTTCCTCTCCCCCACTTCACCCTTGCCGTTTTATTCGCCCTCTCTTTTCCGTTCGCCTCTTTTTCGCTTGCTTCTTGTTTGCTCATGTGTTGGATTGCTTGCTTGTCACGATGGCTCAAGATAATTCTAAATTGTGTGACTTTACCAATACCAACAACAATGATTTTCTTAGCACTCCGATTGCTCCTCTTACCCATGCTGAATCTTGCAAAATTAATGATGCTTTGTTGAATCTTTTCATGAAAGATCAGTTCGCCGGCCTTCCTAGTGAATATGCTGCTACCCATCTGAATAGCTTCATTGATTTGTGTGATATGCAAAAGAAGAAAGATGTGGCCAATGATATTGTTAAATTGAAGCTATTTCCTTTTTCGCTTAGAGATCGTGCTAAAGTTTGGTTTTCGTCTTTGCCTAAAAATAGTATTGATTCATGGAATAAGTGCAAAGATCCTTTTATCTCTAAGTATTTTCCTCCCGCTAAAATCATCTCTCTTAGAAACGATATCATGAATTTTAAGCAACTTGATCATGAACATGTTGCACAAGCTTGGGAGAGGATGAAATTAATGATATGTAATTTTCCTACACATGGCTTGAATCTTTGGATGATTATACAAAAAATTTATGCCGGAATGAATTTTGCTTCTAGAAATCGTTTAGATTCAGCCACGGGAGGCACTTTTATGGAAATCACTTTAGGAGAAGCTACTAAACTCCTAGATAATATTATAGTTAATTATTATCTATGGCCCACCGAAAGATCAACTAATAAAAAAGTGCATGCGATAGAAGAAATTAACGTTTTGAGTGGAAAGATGGATGAACTTATGAAATTATTTGCTACTAAAAGTGTTTCTTCTTATCCTAATTATATGCCTTTGTCTACCTTGATTGAGAATAATAATGAATCTATGGATGTTAATTTTTTTGGTAGGAATAATTTTGGTAACAACGCGTATAGAGGAAACTTTAATCCTAGGTCGTTCCCTAGTAATTCCTCTAATAATTATGGTAGTTCCTACAACAATTCTTATGGAAATTTTTATAAGATGCCCTCTGAATTTGAGACTAGTGTTAAGGAGTTTATGAATTCGCAAAAGAATTTCAATGCTTTGCTTGAAGAAAAATTGCTTAAGGTAGATGAATTGGCTAGGAACGTTGATAGAATTTCTCTTGATGTTGATTCTTTGATACTTAGATATATTCCACCTAAGCATGATCTCAATGAGTCTCTCAAAGCCATGAGAATTTCCATTGATGAGTGCAAAGATAGAACCGCTAGGATGCGTGCTAAGAAAGATTGCTTTGTGAAAGCGTGTTCTTATAGTTTTTATGAGAATAAAGATGAAGATCTAAAAGTTATTGATGTGTCTCCTATTAAATCTTTGTTTTGCAATATGAATCTTGATAATGATGGGACTAGAGATGAGTCACCTTTACCTAGAAGGCGTCCCAAAAATTCGGGGTTTTTAGATCTTGATGCAAGATTTGGTAAAAGTGTGATTGAAGAGATCAAAACTTTAGATATTAATGAACCCACTATTTTGGATTTCAAGGAATTTAATTATGATAATTGCTCTTTAATAGATTGTATTTCCTTGTTACAATCCGTGCTAAATTCTCCTCATGCTTATAGCCAAAATAAAGCTTTTACCAAACATATCATTGATGCTTTGATGCAATCTTATGAAGAAAAACTTGAGTTGGAAGTTTCTATCCCTAGAAAACTTTATGATGAGTGGGAAACTACTATTAAAATTAAAATTAAAGATCATGAATGCTATGCTTTGTGTGGCTTGGGTGCTAGTGTTTCCACGATTCCAAAAACTTTGTGTGATTTGCTTGGTTTCCGTGAATTTGATAATTGTTCTTTAAACTTGCACCTTGCGGATTCCACTATTAAGAAACCTATGGGAAGAATTAATGATGTTCTTATTGTTGCAAATAGGAACTATGTGCCCGTAGATTTCATTGTTCTTTATATAGATTGCAATCCTTCATGTCCTATTATTCTTGGTAGAGCTTTCCTTAGAACGATTGGTGCAATTATTGATATGAAGGAAGGGAATATTAGATTCCAATTTCCGTCAAGGAAAGGCATGGAACACTTCCCTAGAAAGAAAATAAAATTACCATATGAATCTAATATGGAACACTTCCCTACCAAAGAAGGCAATACCTAGATCTATCCTTGCTTTTATGCCTAGCTAGGGGCGTTAAACGATAGCGCTTGTTAGGAGGCAACCTAATTTTATTTTAGTTTTTTGCTTTTCGCTTCTGTTTAGGAATCAATATTTGATCTAGCCTTTGGTTAGATTTGCTTTTATGTTTTAATTAGGGTTTGTGCCAAGTTAAACCTATAGGATCTTCTTGGATGATAGTTATTTGATCTTGCTGAAAATTCCAGAAACTTTCTGTTCACGAAAACAATTGTTAAAAATCACCAGAACGTGATAAAATAATGATTCCAATTGAAGTAGACCGATAAAGAAATTGTCTAGGTCGTCCTATTTTGGTAGATGTTTCTGAGTTCCAGAAGTTTGCGTTTGTTACAGATTACTACAGACTGTTCTGTTTTTGACAGATTCTGTTTTTCGTGTGTTGTTTGCTTATTTTGATGAATCTATGGCTAGTAAAATAGTTTTAAACCATAGATAAGTTGGAATGCAGTAAGTTTAACACCAATATAAATAAATAATTAGTTCAATACAGTACCTTGAAGTGGTGTTTTGGTTTCTTTCGCTAACGGAGCTCACGAGATTTTCTGCTAAGTTTTGTGTTGTGAAGTTTTCAAGTTTTGGGTAAAAGATTTGATGGATTATGGAACAAGGAGTGGCAAGAGCCTAAGCTTGGGGATGCCCATGGCACCCCAAGATAATCTAAGGACACCTAAAAGCCAAAGCTTGGGGATGCCCCGGAAGGCATCCCCTCTTTCGTCTACTTCCATCGATAACTTTACTTGGAGCTATATTTTAATTCACCACATGATATGTGTTTTGCTTGGAGCGTCTTGTATGATTTGAGTCTTTGCTTTTTAGTTACCACAATCATCCTTTCTGTACACACCTTTTGAGAGAGACACACATGATTCAGAATTTATTAGAATACTCTATGTGCTTCACTTATATCTTTTGAGCTATATAGTTTTTGCTCTAGTGCTTCACTTATATCTTTTAGAGCACGGTGGTGGATTTGTTTTATAGAAACTATTGTTCTCTCATGCTTCACTTATATTATTTTGAGAGTGAGGGAGTCCTGTATTAGGGGGTCCTCGGACAGCCAGACAATATACTTTGGCCGGACTGTTGGACTATGAAGGTACAAGACTGAAGACTTCGTCCCGTGTCTGGGTGGGACTCTCCTTTGCGTGGAAGGCAAACTTGGAAATTCGGATATGTAGATCTCCTCCCTTGTAAACGACTTTGTGTAACCCTAGCCCCCTCCGGTGTCTATATAAACCGGAGGGTTTAGTCCGTAGGACAAGGACAATCATCATCATAGGCTAGCTTCTAGGGTTTAGCCTCTACGATCTCGTGGTAGATCAACTCTTGTAATACTCATATCATCAAAATCAATCAAGCAGGAAGTAGGGTATTACATCCATCGAGGGGTCCCGAACCTGGGTAAACATCGTGTCCCCCGCCTCCTGTTACCATCCGCCTTAGACGCACAGCTCGGGACACCTTACCCGAGATCCGTCGGTTTTGACACCGACATTGGTGCTTTCATTGAGAATTCCACTATGCCGTCACGATAAGGCTAGATGGCTTGTCTTGTTGCAAGGACAACATCACCTCGGGGGGTGTCGGTGTCATAACCAGCGGATCTTGGGTAGGGGGTCCCGAACTGTGCGTCTAAGGCGGATGGTAACAGGAGGCGGGGGACACGATGTTTACCCAGGTTCGGGCCCTCTCGATGGAGGTAATACCCTACTTCCTGCTTGATTGATCTTGATGATATGAGTATTACAAGAGTTGATCTACCATGAGATCGTAGAGGCTAAACCCTAGAAGCTAGCCTATGGTATGATTGTTGTTCTTGTCCTACGGACTAAGCCCTCCGGTTTATATAGACACTGGAGGGGGCTAGGGTTACACAGAGTCGGTTACAAGGGAGGAGATCCACATATCCGTATTGCCAAGCTTGCCTTCCACGCTGTCCCATCCGGAAACAGGACGAAGTCTTCAATCTTGTATCTTCATAGTCCAACAGTCCGGCTAAACTATATAGTCCGGCTGTCCGAGGACCCCCTAATCCAGGATTCCCTCAGTAGCCCCTGAACCAGGCTTCAATGACGATGAGTCCGGCGCGCAGATTGTCTTTGGCATTGCAAGGCGGGTTCTTCCTCCGAATACTCCATAGAAAATTTTGAACACAAGGATAGTGTCCGGCTCTGCAAAACAAATTCCACATACCACCGTAGAGAGTACAATATTTCCACAAATCTAATCTACTGACAACTATTCATAACATGACATCACGCCATGGCCTGGTCATTATTCGAACCGTTTCTCCCAGCCTGCCACTGCATGTTTTGCGAGGCAGTTTTATTGGCACGGCTTGTCGAAGCAGAGATCGTGTTCCCCTTATCACAGGATTCTCATAAAGGGGCCAAGGCCTGTCCCTTTCTTCTTGCACTCAATCGAATCCTTCCCCCACCTCGAGTTACAACACCCAAGGCCCAGGCTAAGCGTTTCGGACCTTCAATCATGTCCGGATTCAACCTTCAAGGTCGGTGGATGCCCTCCTCTGTCACAGAGGAGGACATCAAGAAGCTAAGAGAAGCCAGGTATCTGACCGCCGAAATCTCGCACAGGCTGCCTGCTCGAGGGCAGGTCATCCCCACTCCCGAACCCAATGAGAGTATTGTATTTGTCTCCCAATTCCTCCGAGGGCTAGGCTTTAGTCTTGATCCCTTTGTTAGAGGGCTTATGTTCTATTACGGGCTCGATTTCCATGATCTGGCTCCGGATTCCATCCTTCACATCTCGTCGTTCATCGTCGTATGTGCGGCCTTCCTCTGCATCACCCCACACTTCGGCTTATGGATCAAGACCTTCAACGTGAAGCCGAAGATGATCGATGGGCAACACGCAGAATGCGGAGGTGCCATAATAAGCAAAGGCACCAATGCTCCATGGCCAAAAGGAACCTTCCCGGAGATGTCCAACTTATGGCAGCGGGAGTGGTTTTACATCTCGGCTCCCCGAAATACTAAGTGGGTAGCTGCCACCGCCTTCCGTTCGGTCCCCCCACCACAACTGGCATCATGGGTCAACAAGGGGCTTGACTGGGGGCCGGTTAATGACGTGACGACATTGCAGAGTCGCATCCGAGATCTCCTCAGGAGAGATGTCAGCCTTGTCAAGGTAATGCCAGTCATGCTAGTTCGTCGGGTCCTGCCATGCCAACGTCGACCTCTCCGTATGTGGGAGTTCAACCCGGAAGGACCGTGAACTATTCAGCAATTCTTCGGCGTGACGCTCGAAGAGATGTATGGATTGTTCTTCGCATCACGAATAAAGTGTCTGGACACCACCGAGGATGCGGGTCTAAACTGCAATTGTCCAGACACCCAAGTAAGTAATTCTTCGGCCGAACATGCTGTCTTTTACCTGTCACAACATCATTCTGAAGTCTCTCTTTGACCAGGACTGGGTAAAAAAGGCGAAGATGATCAGGTGTTCGGCCCCCCTTCCTGAAGGCTCAACGGATCCAGTACTAGCCAGAATGCTTGAGCTCGCGCCTTATCAAGCGCCCTCAGGGGAAGATAAAGGGAGGAACAAAGAAGCCGAAAGCGGGCCTCACTCATTATTCATCCATACCGGGGGAATTAGTGCTTCCGCGAAGGAGGATAACCGGGGAGAAGAATCTAAAATCCCCTCTCCCCAAGGAAGGAAGAGGACCGCCTCTGAAGACTTGGAAACAATGGTTTCCAAACGAGGGAAGAAACCTTTGTCAGGGGGCCCTACCCCGGAGGGCATCCTTACCGTACAGTGCCCGCAAGGGGACCAGCCCTCCACCGAGCTGTAAGTAAACAAAATTACTTTATGGTAAATATATCCTACTTTATTTCCGAGGACAATAACCGAGACGTATGTCTTGTAGTTCGGATCGTAGCCCTTCTCAACAGAGTTCGTCTTTGGGGGATCTTCTTCCGGAGATGATGGAGAGCGAGATGCCTCCCCATGCCTCCCCGCCCCATAAGGCGGTGACCCAGAGGTGTCGTGACGAAGGAATTCTCCTAATCCACCAAGGCCAGAAGGTGACCCTTCGGCCTCCCGAAGTCCGGAATATTCGGCTCCTATGGGGACCAACAGAAAGAGTCCGGAACTGTCCGTTGCGCGATCAGACGCACTGATGAATCTTCTGGAGCAAGCTGCTATCTCAGAAGCGCATCGTACGTTAATGGGTATGGTGGTTGAGAGGATTTGATCCGCCGAAAGCGGGTTGCATGAAGCTTTTATGAGCCTGCTTAGAGGTTTTGAGGTACGCAAAGTAATAGGCATATTTTTTACGGTACCGCACACGCTAGGTGTGCCCTATGCAGATAGTAGCCCCTGAGACTCTGGTTGCTGTCAAAAAGGGCGGCAAACAGAGGATCATAGTCTCAGGTAATGATCATGTCGCTTTCATGTGCAGGCGGCTGAGGGTCCTGTGGCTAGCCGGACTGGTGAGTTTGCCAAACTGAAGCGGCAACTTGATGCGGCGGATGCCAACATCGTGCTTGTAAACAGGCGGCTTGACGAGGCACAGGGTACGTATTCTTCGATGGTCAACATATATTAAGAGGGGCATGAAGCTAGTATCTATAATATGTTGTGACTGCAGATGGAGCTGCCGCCATGGAGACCCTTTGGGCGGAACTTGCCCGAGCCAAGGAACAAGCCAGGAGGAGTGATGCGGCCGCCCTAAAGGCGGTCGAAGAATTAAGAGCCGAACAGGCTGCGTATTGCCAGAGCAAGGAGAAAATAGCCAAGAAGGCTGTTGAGTTGAAGGGTGCCGCCGACCGTTATGAGCTTCTTGAAAGGGAAAACCAAACGAAGACGACGAACCTGGAGAAAGCCATGGTAGCAGCCAAGGAAACCCGCTCTAAAACCAGAGCGGCGAAGGAGGAGCTACGTCAAGCCGGAGATATCACAGCTGGGAAGCCCTTTTTGTTGCGGACGAAGTTCGGAGATCCTAAGTATGCCCTTCTGGATCAATTATGGAGTTCTACAGACGCGTACTTGGATTTGGTAGCGAGTGGTGCTGATGCGACCAAGTTTTTCAAAGATCAAAAAGATCACGAAGTGGAAAAGCTGTTCTGGTCGCAGTTGAATGCTCCAGTGCGTCCGCTACTATTAAATGAGCAAATGGCCGAGTGGGACGAGCTCCATAGGTTGTCCGGACTTGCCATGAGGTCTGTCGTGGATCATCTCTCGCCGGAAGGACCAAGGCCGAATAGTTATTTTGGTCTTGTGCAATGATTCCTTGGTGTTGTGCCGCATATCGACGCTGTAAAAAGGTCGGCGTGCACAGAAGGTGCGCAGATGGCTCTTGCCCGTGTCAAGACATGTTGGGCAGAGATGGAGGCCACCGATATTGCAACCCAGAATCTGGCCGTAGGCCAGGTTTCATCCGAGCACTATTTTGAAGAAGTCCTAGAAGGTTCTCGTTTAATAGAGGCTCAGTGCTCGAAGAGTGTCATGTTCGAGTGACATGTATCCCGATTGTAAAACAATGCTATTTAAATTATAAAGGTTGTGTTTATACTTTTGCCTGAAAGTATTATGATGCCTCCTATGCGGCCGTTTATGTATATATGTATATAACCTAAAAGTTTGCAGTTGTCGGCTTCAGCCCCCACGCATATAACGCGGGGGTGTTCGCCAAAGCGCGTGTTCACACTTGATCCAACGTCTTGGTCCATTAAAGAGGTGGTAGCGTGACGAACGAGACAATCAGACTATATTGCTTTAACACTTTCACTTAACCATAGGAGTTTGACAGTGGGGCTACTATATAGCCCCTGGTACTTCCGCGCTCATCCGAGTACGGGGCGCGTACGTACATGACCGGGAAAACCGGCCCTTCGTTAATGCAGAGGAATCCCGAAGATTCCGCGAAGTCATCGAGTGGTTGACCAGTCTCGCGCTTTATCATGACAGTCAGTTTTCAGCTTTCTCTACTGAGGTGCTAATCCGGATGAACCAGGGCACAATCGCAGTAGTTCTCCCGGTGCCACCTTAGCCGATAGAGTGGAACGTAAGGTAGCAAAACACGGGAGCCGGGCAAACCCAACATTTGACCAAAGACATGATTCGGAGCTGATGCATATAAGTCCAAACTCGCGACGCCGAACACTCCCTAAGGTATTCGGTCTTTACAACATATACCGGGCTGAGTAACGCCCTTGATAATGAACCCTGAGTGTCCAGGTACGTGCATCATTCTGACGTGACGAAATGCCAATAACGTCAGCATCCCTCTCGGTTATGCTGAGTATCCGGAGGATGTGAAGCAACAAGAGACAGTAAAAAAGGTTTACACAGGGTCTTAATCTAAAAAGAAACCTTTGAGCGGGGCCCTGCTGCACGTCTACGACTGTGTCTCCGTTGTGCCGTATCCTGGAAGGGTGTAGAACTTAGGTGAAAGTTGTCGTGCGAACAATTGGCTATTCTCAATAAACCATTAAAATTCAAGATAAGTAAGGTCGAGCCGAACTGTAGCCTTTTTTACATGCGGGAAGCCCCTGGTATCGCCTATGGTTGTATATCCATAAAAACCAATCTCAGGTTTATCTAAGCTGTTACAGCTGGTGGTGCGCCGGACTCGTCAAGCCGTGTCCGCGGTCTTGACGACCGATCATTTATTCTGGTTGGAGAGATCGTTTAGTGTTCGGCTGCTAAAGCCGCCACACGTTCTTGCGCGCGTAAGAAACGCTCAGTATTTCTGCTAACTATGATGATGCGACGTGGACCGGGCATCTTAAGCTTAAAAGAAGCGTAATGCGGCACTGCATTAAAACGAGCGAAGGCCTTTCGTCCGAGTAGTGCTTGATAGCCGCTTCGGAATGGAGCGATATGGAAGGTCAATTTTTCACTTTGGAAGTTGTCGGGAGAACCGAATACAACCTCTAGTACTAGAGAGCCCGTGCAACGGGCCTCTGTGCCTGGAATTACTCCTTTAAAGGTAGTATTGCTTTGGCTGATTCTTGTCGGGTCTATCCCCATTTTGCGGACTGTGTCCTGATATATCAGATTAAGACTACTGCCGCCGTCCATAAGGACTCGGGTGAGATGGTAGCCGTCAATTATTGGGTCTAGCACCAAGGCAGCCGCTCCTCCATGCCGGATACTAGTCTGGTAATCCCTACGATCAAAAGTGATCGGACAGGCCGACCAAGGGTTGAACTTGGGGGCGACGGGCTCCACGGCGCATACGTCTCGGAATGCGCGCGTGTTCCTTCTCTTCATTATGTGAACCATGTTCACTGTTTTGACCTCTGGTGGGAATTTTTTCTGTACCCCAGTGCTTTCTTGGCGAGGCTCATCCTCGTCTTCACTTGGCATCTCCCTCCCCTTGTGTTCGGCGTTTAGCTTGCCGGCCTGCTTGAAGACCCAGCATTCTCTATGGGTGTGATTTGTAGGTTTTTCGGAGGTGCCGTGAATCTGACATAATTTGTCTAGAATCTTGTTTAGGCTGGACGGTCCATCTCTGCTGCCTTTGAATGGCTTTTCCCATTGACCGGATCGTGAGCCCCTGAATCCGGCATTCACCGCCGTGTTGTCTGGGCTATCTTCATTGTTTCGACGCTTGCTTTTGTTGCGTCGTGGTTTTCCATTGCCATCCCTGACTTCGGATGTGCCTGGGTCGCTGGTGCCGCTGCGGGCCAGCCAACTATCTTCGCCCGCACAAAAGCGGGTCATAAGGCTTGTTAGGGGTGCCATTGTCCTCGGTTTTTCCTGGCCGAGGTGTCAGGCGAGCCATTCGTCCCAGATGCTGTGTTGGAAAGCCGCTAAGGCTTCGGCGTCCGGGCAATCGACGATTTGATTCTTCTTAGTGAGGAATCTTTTCCAAAGCTTTCGGGCTGACTCTCCGGGCTGTTAAATTATATGACTTAAATCGTCTGCATCCGGAGGTTGGACATAGGTCCCTTGAAAATTAGCCCTCAAAGCATCCTCAAGCTCTTCCCAACTTCCAATTGAGTTTTCGGGGAGGCTTTTCAGCCAATGCCGAGCTGGTCCTTTCAACTTGAGGGGCAAATATTTGATGGCGTGGAGATCGTCTCCGCGAGCCATGTGGATATGAAGGATGAAGTCCTCAATCCAGACCCCAGGGTCTGTCGTCCCGTCGTACACCTCTATGTTCACGGGTTTGAATCCCTCTGGAAATTCGTGATCCAGCACCTCACCGGTGAAGCATAGGGGGCGTGCGGCACCCCTATATTTGGATGTGTCATGGCGTTCTGACGGTTGTAGTGTTCGGTTTTGGTCCTGCGCTGGGGCGCGCTTCCTAGATCCATAGATGGATTTTGTCATGCCGGCTTTTTGATGCAAGTCCTCACGTGAATCGTGTGCTGACTTATGTGCGGCCTCGTTGGCCGCCCTATCGCGGCCACGAGCTGGTCAATCCGACCGGTCGGCCATTTTATTTTTCGGCTGTGTAGGCTCTAAGGCCTCATCATCGAATTCAGGCAACAGCTTGCGCTTTGGATTGCTCTTTGTGTGGCGACTGCCACCATACTTTTCTTCAGTGTCGAGCACTTTGTTCCGTCTACTGTTGAGCGTATTCTGCGCGGCCTTAAGCTTTTGCTTCTGCTTCTTCAGACTCCTCGCGGTGGCAATAAGCCTTCTATGGAGGTTCTCTTGTTCCAAGTGCCTTTCCGGGATTATGTGTGCATCATCGTCCGTACTGTTTTCCTCTCCGGAGAGAGGTTGATGAGATTTATCCTCGGCGTCGCCGTGACCGGACAGCGGCTCCGTAATATGTTCGCCATCCGCTGGCTCGTCCTACTCTGTTGATTTGGAGTCGACCGGGGTCTCATTCTTCTTGTGCTGTTATCACTGTTTTTGCTGCGGCGAGATTTGGAGCGGCGTCTGCGTCGTCGCTTTGGTTGCTTCTCGAGGGGGTTATCCTTCGCTGCATCCTCCCGTTCCTCATCATTGTCTTCTTTGGGTGTATCCACCATGTATATATCATGTGATGAAGTGGCTGTCCAACGCCCTGTGGGCGATGGTTCCTGTTCTTCTCCTCCATCGTCGTCCATACCGTCGATGTCTTCGGAGTCGAAATCGACCATGTCGGTTAAGCCATCGACAGTGGCTATTATGTGGGTGGTGGGTGGGGAACGAATTTTTCGGTTGTCCGCCTCCCACTCGAGCCGGACAAAGTTCGGCCAAGGGTCTCCTGACAAGGAGAGAGACCTCAATGAGTTTAGCACATCGCCCAAGGGCGAGTGCTGAAAGATATCCGCGGAGGAAAACTCCAAGATCGGTGCCCGATCAGATTCGGTAGGCACCGATACAAGCGGTTCGGGGCCCGCGGCCAGGGACGAATCCAACGGTTCGGCAACACGGGTCTCGTAGGAGGTGAAGTCCGTATTCGGCTCTATCGCCACTGAGTGTGCGGCCTCCGAGGTGGGGTCCATCCACCCGTCCTCGGATGACGCAATCTGCTCCGGTTTGAGGGCCGGAGTAGTCACAGGTGTGATCTCCCGAGCACTGTCCGACGGCAGAGCTAAATCATGCTCGTCGTGACTGTGCGGCGCACCTGACATGGGCTCGAATCCGTCAAAGATCAAGTCTCCGCGGATGTCAGCAGTATAGTTCAAGTTTCCAAACCTGACCTGATGGCCAGGGGCATAGCTCTCGATCTGCTCCAGATGGCCAAGCGAGTTGGCCCGCAGTACGAAGCCGCCAAATACGAAGATCTGTCTGGGGAGGAAAACCTCACACTGGATCGCATCGTTGCCGATGATCGAAGGAGCCATCAAGCCTTACGGTGACGGCACAGTGGAACTCTCAATGAAAGCACCAATGTCGGTGTCAAAATCGGCGGATCTCGGGTAGGGGGTCCCGAACTGTGCGTCTAAGGCGGATGGTAACTGGAGGCGGGGGACACGATGTTTACCCAGGTTCGGGCCCGCTAGATGGAGGTAATACCCTACTTTCTGCTTGATTGATCTTGATGATATGAGTATTACAAGAGTTGATCTACCACAAGATCGTAGAGGCTAAACCCTAGAAGCTAGCATATGGTATGATTGTTGTTCTTGTCCTACGGACTAAGCCCTCCGGTTAATATAGACACCGGAGGGGGCTAGGGTTACACAGAGTCAGTTACAAGGGAGGAGATCTACATATCCGTATTGCCAAGCTTGCCTTCCACGCCAAGGAGAGTCCCATCCGGACTCTGGACGAAGTCTTCAATCTTGTATCTTCATAGTCCAACAGTCCGGCTAAAGTATATAGTCTGGCTGTCCGAGGACCCCCCTAATCCAGGACTCGCTCAGGGGGAGCCCTAGCTGTAGGCCAAACTCTCCGACTAGGCGGCTTCCTTATGACCGCCCGTTCGGCCGTTGCGCCAACGATGACTTCTCGGGTCATCAAAAACAACCTCCACGTCGGTTCAGGATTCGCCGAGCAGATGGATCCAATGTAGCTCTCTTCCTTGAACGAGCTCTTGGATCGAATCGCCGCCCTGGGAGTCGCTACGGACTATGATCGGATCAGGCTTAAACCCGACCAAAGGGAGATTAACTCTCCGCCAGTCACCCCTCAGATAGCGGTGGTGGAGGAGCAACGCAGCGATTCTTCCTCTACCTTGAGGACACACTATGTCCGGATTCCCGAGATCTCCGAACCGGATACCCGTCTACGGGAGGACATGGCCGAAGCTTTGAACCTAGAATCAGACAGTGGGCCAGATCTATTGGGCAACATCCCGGAGCCCGAACTGCCAAGCTCGGAAACTCCTCTGCCCCTGGGTCTCAGATCGGGTCAGGGTTCGGACCTAAATCTACCCACCCACCCAGATACAAGTGATCTTTCCCACATTAGACAAGAGCCCCAAGAGACAGTACAACACTATTGGGCCAGATTCCTCCTTGTAATGAGCAAGGTCAAGGACTGTCGCGAGGAAGACGCAATTTCATTCTTTTGCAAAAATTGCATGGACAAGGGAATCCTCAACGCCATAAGTCGCCGTGACATAGCGCACTTCGCTGACTTGGCGGCCATAGTACATAAGTACTGCGCGATGGAAAGCGCCTGGAAAACCCAAACAAAATTCTGGGATCCTCCGGCTCTCACTAGACCCCCGTCCGAACTAAAAGGGTATACTCTCGTAGGTCACCTGATCAAATTACAAAGAAACCAAAGCCCACTACAGGGCATGGAACTGTATTGGAGGGCTGGCTCAATGGGCCATGCAAAATTCACAGTACACCAGATAACATGCAACCACACAGCCTCAGAGCATGTTGGATACTCCGGCGAGTGGCCAAGAGTGGCGAGGATCTACTCATCCTCAACACCACAGAGCACCATCCCGTGGAAAATAACAATATAGTATTGACAGTCTTCGAGACCTTTGCCTCAAATAATAGGCGCAAACGAGCACTCCGCAGCCTTGCCGAAGTCTGCCATTTGGCAGCAATAAATGCATGGAGCGATACGGCTATAACCGTCAATGCTAGTGACGAACCTAAATTCCGAACAGACCGAGCACCAGCCGCCTTGGTCCTTAGTCCAATTGTGGACGGTTTCTGGCTCACTAAAGTGCTCATGGACGGTGGCAGCGGATTAAACCTCATCTATGAGGAGACTCTTCGAAAAATGGAAATAGACAAGAGCCGCGTTGAGCAAAGCAGCACAACCTTCAGAGGAATCATCCCTAGTCGGGAAGCACGATGTGCGGGGAAAATCACACTAGATGTGGTATTCGGCATGCCGGAGAATTATAGGTCCGAAGAAATCACATTCCAAGTGGCCCCGTTCAGTAGCGGATACCACGCCCTTTTAGGGCGGGAGGCATTCACGATCTTTCAAGCTATACCCCATTACGGGTACATGAAGCTCAAAATGCTCGGGCCCAATGGAATCATCACTCTGGCTAGTGATCCGGACATAGCACTCCGCGCCGAAAATGAAACCGCCGCACTAGCCCTCGAGGTGTTATCCGAAGCCCTTGCGGCCGAAGAACTAACTGCGCTGCGCTCCACAGTGGACAGGGACGATGTGATACTCGACAAAAGACCCAAGTCCACCTCTTTTAAACCAGCGGACGAAATAGTCAAATTCCAGGTCCACCCAACGGACCCTACAAAAACAGCATCTATCGGGGCACAGCTAAACCCCACAACAGACACCGCACTGCGAGAGTTCTTGCGCGAGAATTGGGACATCTTCGCCTGGCATCCTTCAGACATGCCAGGAATCCCACGCAGGCTGGCAGAGCATAGCCTTAACATTCTAAAGGGGTTCAAGCCGGTCAAGCAGACTCTTCGGCGTTTCTCTGAGCCTAAGCGACAAGCCATAGGAGAAGAGCTAGCCAAGTTACTTGAGGCCGGATTCATTAGAGAAATAAAACATCCGGACTGGCTACCAAACCTGGTGATGGTACCAAAGAAGGACAAATCCTGGCGCCGATGTGTCGATTTCAAGGACCTTAACAAGGCTTGCCCCAAGGATCCATTCCCCCTCCCCCGCATCGATCAAATCATCGACGCTACCGCAGGACACAACTCATTGTGTTTCCTCGACGCATACTCCGGATACCATCAAATTAAGATGGCGGAGTCCGATCAAGCCGCAACGGCATTTATCACTCCATACGACCCCTTCTGTTTTAACACCATGCCTTTCGGGCTCAAAAACGCCGGTGCAACCTATCAACGCATGATTCAGACATGCCTGGAAACACAAATTAGCAAAACAGTGGAGGCATACGTAGACGACGTGGTCATTAAAACCAGACATGTCGAATCCTTAATAGACGACTTGAGGCTCACGTTCGACAATCTCCGAACATATGACATCAAGCTCAATCTGGAAAAATGCATTTTCGGCGTGCCTGCCGGAAAGCTCCTGGGCTTCATCGTCTCTAGTAGATGAATTGAAGCAAATCCGGCTAAAATCCGAGCTCTGTCGCAGTTGGCTATCCCAACAAACCTCAAGAAAATCCAGAGATTAACTGGATGCATGGCTGCCTTAAGCCGCTTTATCTCCCGATTAGGAGAAAAGGCACTACCCCTTTATCGCCTTCTTCGACGCGCCGAACACTTCGAGTGGACAGACGCGGCCACGGCCGGATTGGAAGAAATAAAAGCCGTCTTGGCCACCAACCCAATCTTGGCCGCGCCAAATGTCGGTGAACCAATGCTGTTATATATAGCGGCAACACACCAAGTTGTCAGCGCAGTGCTCGTCGTCGAACGAGAGATGGACGGACATAAGTTCCCGCTCCAAAAGCCGGTATACTATGTATCCACTGTCCTCACTCCATGCAAATCACGGTACCCACATTATCGAAAGATAGCATACGCGATCTTCATGGCATCCCGGAAATTACGACACTATTTTCAAGAGTGTTCAATTACGGTGGCCTCCGAAGTACCACCCAACGACATAATAAATAACCGCGATGCCACGGGCTGGATTGCTAAATGGGCTATTGAGCTCCTCCCGTTTGACATAACATACAAACCACGGTGAGCCATTAAGTCACAAGTACTGGCCGATTTCGTCGCCGAATGGACAGAAGCCGAACTCCCTACAGAGTACGGCGCGTACTGCAATTGGATCATGCACTTTGATGGCTCTAAGATGCTGGCTGGTCTGGGGGCAGGCGTCCTCCTGACATCCCCCACCGGAGATACAGTCCAATACATACTCCAAATATTATACACACACTCCAACAATGCAGCAGAATATGAGGCCCTGTTGCATGGTCTCCGGATGGCGGTCTCCATGGGCATTCAACGCCTAGAGGTGCGTGGAGATTTGAACCTCGCAATATCTCAAATAAATGGAGACTTTGACGCCAAGGACCCAAAATGGCGGCTTACCGCAACGCCGTCCTCAAAATGTCAGCTCGGTTCGAGGGGCTTGAATTCCACCATGTGGTCCGAGAAAACAATCAAGCGGCGGATATCCTCGCCAGCATCGGCGCTAAGCGCGACCCTGTCCCACCTAATATTTTCTTCGAAAGGTTGTTTAAGCTATCCGTAATGTGGAAAGGGGAGACCGGGAACAACGGTCCGGATCCGGACACAACTCTAGATCCCGAACACTCTGACGTAATCGGAGGCTTTGCCACCGAAATAACACCTTCGGCCCACGTGATTATGGCTGTCATCGCCCCGTGGACAGAACCCTTCTTGGCTCACCTAACTAGGCAACAACTCCATGAGGACCCAAATGAGGCATGTTGCATTGTGCGGCGATCTAAAGCCTACAAGGTACACGAGGGAGAGCTTTATAATAAAAGTGCTACCGGAGTACTTCAAAGGTGCATCTCCGAAGAGGAAGGACGGCAACTTTTGGCAGAAATTCACACTGGACTTGGCGGCCACCACGCTGCAGCTCGGGCCCCTGTAAGAAAGGCCTTCCGTATAGGTTTTTACTGGCCGACGGCCCGAGCAGATGCACAGGATCTCGTTCAACGATGCGTCGGTTGCCAGCTTTTTGCAAACCAAAGCCACATGCCACCTACCGCTCTCCAAACAATCCCCATTACATGGCCCTTTGCGGTCTGGGGGCTTGATATGGTAGGACCCCTTAAAGGGGGAAGCCATAAGAGAAAATACCTATTGGTCATGCTGGATAAATTCACCAAATGGATAGAAGCCAAACTAGTTAAAACGGCCGAGTCTGGACCAGTGATAGACTTCATATCTGGGACTCTCCTTTGCGTGGAAGGCAAGCTTGGCAATTCAGATATGTAGATCTCCTCCCTTGTAACCGACTTTGTGTAACCGACTTTGCAACAAGTATATGAGTTCTTTATGACTAGTGTTGAGTCCATGGATTATACGCACTTTTCATCTTTCCACCATTGCTAGCCTCTCTAATACCGTGCACTTTTCGCCGGTATCATACACCCACCATATACCTTCCTCAAAACAGCCACCATACCTACCTATCATGGCATTCCCATAGCCATTCTGAGATATATTGCCATGCAACTTACCACCGTTCCGTTTACTATGACACGCTCCATCATTGTCATATTGCTTTGCATGATCATGTAGTTGACATCGTATTTGTGGCAAAGCCACCATTCATAATTCTTTCATACATGTCACTCTTGATTCATAGCATATCCCGGTACACCGCCGGAGGCATTCACATAGAGTCATATTCTGTTCTAAGTATTGAGTTGTAATTGTTGAGTTGTAAGTAATAAAACTGTGATGATCACATTATTAGAGCATTGTCCCAAGCAAGGAAAGGATGATGGATACTATGATTCCCCCACAAGTCGGGATGAGACTCTGGATGAAAAAAAAGAGGCCATAAAAAAAGAGAAAAGGCCCAAATAAAAAAAGAAAAAATGAGAGAAAAAGAGAGAAGGGACAATGCTACTATCCTTTCTCCACACTTGTGCTTCAAAGTAGCACCATGATCTTCGTGATAGAGAGTCTCCTATGATATCACTTTCATATACTAGTGGGAATTTTTCATTATAGAACTTGGCTTGTATATTCCAATGATGGGCTTCCTCAAAATGCCCTAGGTCTTCGTGAGCAAGCGAGTTGGATGCACACCCACTTAGTTTCTTTTGTTGAGCTTTCATATACTTATAGCTCTGGTGTATCCGTTGCATGGCAATCCCTACTCACTCACATTGATATCTATTGATGGGCATCTCCATAGCTCGTTGATACGCCTAGTTGATGTGCGACTATCTTCTCCTTTTTGTCTTCTCCACAACCACCATTCTATTCCACATATAGTGCTATGTCCATGGCTCACACTCATGTATTGCGTGAAGATTGAAAAAGTTTGAGAACACCAAAAGTATGAAACAATTGCTTGGCTTGTCATCGGGGCTGTGCATGATTTAAATACTTTGTGTGATCAAGATAGAGCATAGCCGGACTATATGATTTTGTAGGGATAACTTTCTTTGGCCATGTTATTTTGAGAAGACATAATTGCTTAGTTAGTATGCTTGAAGTATTATTATTTTTATGTCAATTTCAAACTTTTATCTTGAATCTTTCGGATCTGAATATTCATACCACAAATAAGAGAATTTCATTGAAAATTATGCTAAGTAGCATTCCACATCAAAAATTCTGTTTTTATCATTTACCTACTTGAGGACGAGCAGGAATTAAGCTTGGGGATGCTTGATACGTCTCCAACGTATCTATAATTTTTTATTTTTCCATGCTATATTATATTCTGTTTTGGATGTTTAATGGGCTTTATTATACACTTTTATATTATTTTTGGGACTAACCTATTAACCGGAGGCCCAGCCCAAATTGCTGCTTTTTGCCTATTTCAGTGTTTCGAAGGAAAAGGATATCAAACGGAGTCCAAACGGAATGAAACCTTCGGGAACGTGATTTTCGGAACAAACGTGATCCAGAGGACTTGGAGTCTACGCAAAGCAATCAACGAGTAGAGCACGAGGCCGGGGGGCGCGCCTACCCCCTCAGGCGCGCCCTCCACCCTCATGGGGCCCACGTTGCTCCACCGACGTACTTCTTCCTCCTATATATACCTACGTACCCCAAAACTATCAGATACGGAGCCGAAAACCTAATTCCACCGCCGCAACATTCTGTACCCGTGAGATCCCATCTTGGGGCCTTTTCCGGCGCTCCGTCGGAGGGGGCATCGATCATGGAGGGCTTCTACATCAACACCGTAGCCTCTCTGATGATGTGTGAGTCGTTTACCTCAGACATTCAGGTCCATAGTTATTAGCTAGATGGCTTCTTCTCTCTCTTTGGATCTCAATACAAAGTTCTCCTCGATTTTCTTGGAGATCTATTCGATGTAATCTTCTTTTGTGGTGTTTTTTGTCGAGACCGATGAATTGTGGGTTTATGATCAAGTTTATCTATGAACAATATTTGAATCTCCTCTGAATTCTTTTATGTATGATTGGTTATCTTTGCAAGTCTCTTCGAATTATCAGTTTGGTTTGGCCTACTAGATTGATCTTTCTTGCAACGGAAGAAGTGCTCAGCTTTGGGTTCAATCTTGCGGTTCTTGATCCCAGTGACAGAAAGGGAAACGACACGTATTGTATTGTTGCCATCGGGGATAACAAGATGGGGTTTATATCATATTGCATGAGTTTATCCCTCTACATCATGTCATCTTACTTAAAGCATTACTCTATTCTTATGAACTTAATACTCTAGATGCATGTTGGATAGCGGTCGATGTGTGGAGTAATAGTAGTAGATGAAGAATCGTTTCGGTCTACTTGTCACGGACGTGATGCCTATATACATGATCATACCTAGATATTCTCATAACTATGCTCAATACTATCAATTGCTCGACAGTAATTCGTTTACCCACCGTAATACTTATGCTATCTTGAGAGAAGCCACTAGTTAAACCTATGGCCCCCGGGTCTATTCTCCATCATATTAATCTTCCAACACTTAGCTATTTTTATTGCCGTTTATTTTACTTTGCATCTTTATCATAAAAATACCAAAAATATTATCTTATCATATCTATCAATCTCACTCTCGTAAGTGACCATGAAGGGATTGACAACCCCTTTATCGCGTTGGTTGCGAGGTTCTTATTTGTTTGTGTAGGTGCGTGGGAATTGAGCGTGATCTCCTACAGGATTGATACCTTGGTTCTCAAAAACTGAGGGAAATACTTAAGCTGCTTTACTGCATCACCCTTTCCTCTTCAAGGGAAAACCAACACAGTGCTCAAGAGGAAGCAGTGATGCTGCTCGTCGCGCACACCATGGGAAGAGCGCGCTGTGGGCGCCGGGGTGGGAATCCTGGAGGTCGTCGCGCCGCCCGTGGGTGGCACGGCGGCGACCCCGGAGGGCCCCGCACCGCCTGCGGGGGGCCCAACTCTGTCTCTGGATTTTGCGGTGTGCGGCCTGCCGTCTTGCATACGAACGACGCCGCTCGCCAGGCTCCGACTGCCAGAGCGATGTTGGTGCTCGCGGGCCGCGCCTCAGGTCCTGTCCGCGACCGGCCCGCTGCTCGCCCTCACCGGGACGGGCCATCTGGCTCCCAACGAATCGACCGCCGTGGCCGCCTTCTTCTTGGGAGCCATGGCGATGAAGAACTGCTAGACCAAATTCTCACAACTGCGCGCGCCCCTACCTGGCGCGCCAAAGATGTCGGGGAAATGACACCTATGGGATCACTGGAATTCCTTCTACGGTTGGCGTGCGCGGGGTTGTGAGAAGAGCGGGTCTAACAGGAAGCACACGGATCGTTTACCCAGGTTCGGGCCGCGAGAATGCGTAATACCATTGTCCTGCTTTGGTGGATGTATTGAGTGTTCTTGTGTTCTTGAGCTAGCTACGGGGTGCCACTTGCCCAAAAGAGCCGAATCCCTCCCCTGGTCGCCTCGGGCCTCCTTTTATAGGCAAAAGGGGTCGCCAGAGTGGCACACAGGAGGTGGAAAGGTCTACAGCGCGCAAGCTTATCGCCTGGCATTAGTGAACAAAACACATTAAATGCTCTACTTAGGTGTCCATTAGCTTTATCGGGGACGGGAACGAGGCCGGTCCCATCCGTCACTGCTCCGCATCGCTTCGACACGCGCCCAGGCTAGCGACGCATGCAGCGCCATGTAGGCAGGCAGGCTGCTGAGGTGGCGCGGTGGTGGAGTCTTCACGAAGATCTGCATGCCACCATGCAGGTGCTTGCTGAGCTGGCCTGGAAGCCGCATGTTGCCACGCAAGTGCCTACCCAGCTGGTTGGGCTGCCAGCTTTATGCGAAGGGCGGCGAAGTCTTGGTCGACGTGGGCCAGGCTGTGGCCCCGCTGATGCCCTCGGCAAGGGCCTTGCCGGGGGCCCGGCAAGGGTCTTGCCGTGGCGTTGCAGTCGTCCCCGGCAAGGCGCTTGCCGGGGGTCTTGTGGATTCCCTCGGCTGGGAACCCGCCGAGGGTCGCCGTCTTCTGGTCCTTATCTGATCTCACATGTTTATGATCTTGACGAAGATCTGCATGCCACCACAGAGGTGCCTCCTGAGCCTTGGTTCCAACATAGTCGTTGGCGGTGTTTGGAAACCTTGGGCTCGAGGGTGGCTCGCTCTGCTGGTACTGGGCAAGTTGCCCCGGCAAGGCTCTTGTCGGGGCCGTGGAGGCCGCCCTGGCAAGGGCCTTGCCGGGGGACTCTACCTCTCCCCTTTGCTGTCTTGTGCTCCTGGTCTTAGTGTTGCCTTGTTTGTCTTGGGCTCCGGCTTCTCTCTGGCTTCCCTCCTCTGCCCTCCTAAGTGTGGCCGCGGCGCGCGGCTCCGACTGCCCATGCACAAGTAAAGGGGTCAAAAGGAGAGCCCCTAATTTTGTACACCGACAGGTACCCAGACATTCTGTGTATGTGTTCACTGACAGAACTGTTCTCCTCCATTTTGCAGCTATAGAACTTGTTGGAGACTTCATATCTCTCAACTCGGGCATCTGCTTGAAATATTAACTTCAACTCCTGGAACATCTCATATGCTCCATGGCGTTCAAAACGTCTTTGAAGTCTCGATTCTAAGCCGTAAAGAATGGCACACCGAACTATCGAGTAGTCATCAGTTTTAGCTTGCCAGACGTTCATAACATCTGGAGTTTCTCCTGCAGCAGGCCTTTCACCCAGCGGTGCTTCAAGGGCATAATTCTTCAGTGCAGCAATGAGGATAATCCTCAAGTTACGGACCCAGTCCATGTAGTTGCTACCATCATCTTTCAACTTAGCTTTCTCTAGGAACGCATTAAAATTCAAGGGAACGGTAGCACGGGCCATTGATCTACAAGAACATAGATATGCAAAAACTATCAGGAGTAAGTTCATGATAAATTTAAGTTCAATTAATCATATTGCTAAAAGAACTCCCACTTAGATAGACATCCCTCTAGTCATCTAAATGATCACATGATCCATATCAACTAAACCATGTCCGATCATCACGTCAGATGGAGTAGTTTTCAATGGTGAACATCTCTATGTTGATCATATCTACTATATGATTCATGTTCGACCTTTCGGCCTCAGTGTTCCGAGGCCACATCTGTATATGCTAGGCTCGTCAAGTTTAACCTGAGTATTCTGCATGTGTAAAACTGTCTTACACCCGTTGTATGTGAACGTAAAGCTTATCATACCCGGTCGTCACGTGGTGTCTCGGCACGACGAACTGTAGCAATGGTGCATACTCAGGGAGAACAGTTATACCTTGAAATTTAGTGAGGGATCATCTTATAGTGCTACCGCCGTACTAAGCAAAATAAGATGCATAAAAGATAAACATCACATGCAATCAAAATATGTGACATGATATGGCCATCATGATCTTGTGCCTTTGATCTCCATCTCCAAAGCACCGTCATGATGTCCATCGTCACGGCTTGAGACCTTGATCTCCATGGTAGCGTCGTTGTCGTCTCGCCAACTATTGCTTCTACAACTATCTCTATCGCATAGTGATAAAGTAAAGCAATTACATAGTGAGTGCATTTCATACAATAAAGCGACAACCATAAGGCTCTTGCCAGTCGCCGATAACTTTTACAAAACATGATCATCTCACACAACAACGTATATCTCATCATGTCTTGACCATATCAAATCACAACATGCCCTGCAAAAACAAGTTAGACGTCCTCTACTTTGTTGTTGCAAGTTTTACGTGGCTGCTACGGGCTTCTAGTAAGAACCGTTCTTACCTATGCATCAAGACCACAACGATGTTTCATCAAGTGTGCTGTTTTTACCTTCAACAAGGACCGGCCGTAGTCAAATTCGATTCAACTAAAGTTGGAAAAACAGACACCCGTCAGCCACTTCTATGCAAAACAAGTTGCATGTCTGTCGGTGGAACCGGTCTCATGAACATGGTCATGTAAGGTTGGTCCGGGCCACTTCATCTGACAACACCGCCGAATCAAAATAAGACGTTGGTGGTAAGCAGTATGACTATGATCGCCCACAACTCTTTGGGTTCTACTCGTACATATCATCTACACATAGAACTGGCTCGCATGCCACTGTTGGGGAACGTAGCATGCCATTTCAAAAAAATTCCTACGATCACGCAAGATCTATCTAGGAGATGCAGGATACGTCTCCAACGTATCTATAATTTATGAAGTATTCATGCTATTATATTATCTATTTTGGATGTTTATGGGCTTTACTAAACACTTTTATATTATTTTTGGGACTAACCTATTAACCGGAGGCCCAGCCCAAATTGCTGTTTTCTTGCCTATTTTAGTGTTTCGAAGAAAAGGAATATCAAACGGAGTCCAAACGGAATGAAACCTTCGGGAGAGTTATTTTTGGAACGGAAGCAATCGAGGAGACTTGGAGTAGACGTCGAGGAAGCTTCGAGGAAGCCACGAGGCAGGTAGGCGCGCCCTACCCCCCTGGGCGCGCCCCCACCCTTGTGGGCCCCTCGTGGCTCCCTTGACCGACTTCTTTCGCCTATATATATCCATATACCCTAAAAACATCGGGGAGCAGAATAGATCGGCAGTTCTGCCGCCGCAAGCCTCTGTAGCCACCAAAAACCAATCGGGACCCTGTTCCGGCACCCTGCCGGAGGGGGAACCCCTCTCCGGTGGCCATCTTCATCATCCCGGCGCTCTCCATGACGAGGAGGGAGTAGTTCACCCTCGGGGCTGAGGGTATGTACGAGTAGCTATGTGTTTGATCTCTCTCTCTCTCTCTCATGTTCTTGAGGTGGTACGATCTTGATGTATCACCAGCTTTGCTATTATAGTTGGATCTTATGATGTTTCTCCCCCTCTACTCTCTTGTATTGGATTGAGTTTTCCCTTTGAAGTTATCTTATCGGATTGAATCTTTAAGGATTTGAGAACACTTGATGTATTTCTTGCATGTGCTTATCTGTGGTGACAATGGGATATCACGTGATCTACTTGATGTATATTTTGGTGATCAACTTGCGGGTTCAGTGACCTTGTGAACTTATGCATAGGGGTTGGCACACGTTTTCGTCTTGACTCTCCGGTAGAAACTTTGGGGCACTCTTTGAAGTTCTTTGTGTTGGTTGAATAGATGAATCTGAGATTGTGTGATCCATATCGTATAATAACACCCACGGATACTTGAGGTGACATTGGAGTATCTAGGTGACATTAGGGTTTTGGTTGATATGTGTCTTAAGGTGTTATTCTAGTACGAACTCTTGAATAGATCGATCCGAAAGAATAACTTTGAGGTGGTTTCGTACCCTACAATAATCTCTTTGTTTGTTCTCCGCTATTAGTGACTTTGGAGTGACTCTTTGTTGCATATTGAGGGATAGTTATATGATCCAATTATGCTATTATTGTTGAGAGAACTTGCACTAGTGAAAGTAAGAACCCTAGGCCTTGTTTCAATGCATTGCAATACCGTTTGTGCTAACTTTTATCATTAGTTACCTTGCTGTTTTTATATATTCAGATTACAAAAACCTATATCTACCATCCATATTGCGCTTGTATCACCATCTCTTCGCCGAACTAGTGCACCTATACAATTTACCATTGTATTGGGTGTGTTGGGATCACAAGAGACTCTTTGTTATTTGGTTGCAGGTCTGTTTGAGAGAGACCATCTTCAACCTATGCCTCCCACGGATTGATAAACCTTAGGTCACCCACTTGAGGGAAATTTTCTACTGTCCTACAAACCTCTGCACTTGGAGGCCCAACAATGTCTACAAGAAGAAGGTTGCGTAGTAGACATCAAGCTCTTTTCTGGCGCCGTTGCCGGGGAGGTGAGTGCTTGGAGGTATATCTTTAGATCTTGCAACCGAATCTTTTAGTTTCTTGTTTTATCACTAGTTTAGTTTATAAAATAAAAATACAAAAAAATAATGGAATTGAGGGTGCCTCATATGCTTCATCTTTTTAATGTCTTCCGTGAAAATAAGGATTCTGATAATTGTGCTCAATTGCTAGAGGAAGAATGCATTAGAATGTTTGGCACTAAATATTGGAATTATGAGCATGATTGCAATGTTGTTAGTATGAATTCTTTGAATACTCATGATGCTAATGATATGCAAAGCCACAAGCTTGGGGATGCTATGTTTGATGAAGATGATATGTTTAGTCCCCCAAGTTTTCATGAGGAAATTTATTATGATGATAGCATGCCTCCTATTTATGACGATTATTGTGATGACACGTATGCTATAAAGAATAAAGATAACCATGAAACTTGTCATCATGATTTTAATTTTCAATTGGATTACGCTTCACATGATAGTTATTTTGTTGAGTTTGCTCCCACTATTCCGAATGAGAAGAATTTTGCTTATGTGGAGAGTAGTAAAACTATGCAAGTAGATCATGAAAAGAATGCTTCATGTGATGGTTATATTTTTGAATTCATTCATGATGCTACTGAAAATTATTATGAGGGAGGAACATATGCTTGTAGGAATTGCAATAATATCAAGTTTCCTCTCTATGTGCTTAGAGTTTTGAAGTTATGCTTGTTTTGCCTTCCTATGCTAGTTCATTATTGTTCCCATAAGTTGTTTGCTCACAAAATCCCTATGCGTAGGAAGTGGGTTAGACTTAAATGTGCTAGTCATATTCTTCATGATGCTCTCTTTATGTTTCAATTCTTATCTTTTATGTGAGCATCATTGAAATCATCATGCCTAGCTAGGGGCGTTAAACGTTAGCGCGTGTTTGGAGGCAACCCAATTTTATTTTTGTTCCTTGCTTTTTGGTTCTGTTTAGTAATAAATATTTGATCTAGCCTCTGGTTAGATGTGTTTTCATGTTTTAATTAGTGCTTGTGCCAAGTAGAACCTATAGGATCTTCTTGGATGATAATTATTTGATCTTGCTGGAAAAGACAGAAACTTTGTGCTCATGAAAACAATTGTTAAAAATCACCAGAAATTGATAAAATACTAATTCCAATTGCAGTAGATGAATAATCAAATTATCTAGGCCGTCTTATTTTGGCAGATTTTTCTGAGTTCCGGAAGTTTGCGTTTGATACAGATTACTACAGACTGATCTGTTTTTGACAGATTCTGTTTTCTATGTGTTGTTTGCTTATTTTGATGAATCTATGAGTAGTATCGGAGGGTATGAACCATAGAGAAGTTGGAATAAAGTAGATATTACACCAATATGAATTTATAATGAGTTCACAACAATACCTAAGTGGTGATTTATTTTCTTATACTAACGGAGCTTACGAGTTTTCTGTTCAGTTTTGTGTTGTGAAGTTTTCAAGTTTTTGGTAAAGATTCGATGGACTATGGAATAAGGAGTGGCAAGAGCCTACGCTTGGGGATGCCCAAGGCACCCCAAGGTAATATTCAAGGACAACCAAGAGCCTAAGCTTGGGGATGCCCCGGATGGCATCCCCTCTTTCGTCTTCGTTCATCGGTAACTTTACTTGGAGCTATATTTTTATTCACCACATGATATGTGTTTTGCTTGGAGCGTCATTTTATTTTGTTAGTATTTTCTTGCTGTTATTTAGATTAATGTTTTGCATCTCTAGTTTCAAGAAAAATGTCAAGGATAGCCTTTACCATGCTTATTTTGCAAGTATACATGTTGCTGTTTCAAAACAGAAAGTTTACCGCTGTTGCAAAAATTCCCTAGAAAAGTCAGAATATGATTAAATGTTGAAACTTTTTTCATATTGAGCTCTGATAAATTTTCTACAGTATGGTAGAATTTTGATAATGTTTGGAGCTAGGGAAGTATGATGAATCTTGCATTCTTTACTGACTGTACTGTTTTGGCAGATTGCTGTTATGTTTGCATTGTTTGCATATGTTTGCTTGTTTAATGATTCTATTTGAGGATAGGAGTATTAAATATGCAGAGGCATTTAGTATGCAATGTTGAATAATAATTTTAGTGATTTGTTACAGTAGAAAATGGTAAGGTTTTTGCATTGGTTTATACTAACTTATCTCACGAGTTCTTGTTGAGTTTGGTGTGGATAAAGCTTTCGAGATTTAGGAAACCGTGATATGAGAGGAATTAAGGAGACACAAAAGCTCAAGCTTGGGGATGCCCAAGGCACCCCAAGATAATATTTCTATAAGTCTCAAGCATCTAAGCTTGGGGATGCCCCGGTAGGCATCCCACCTTTCTTCTTCAACAATTATCGGTTAGTATTGGTTGAGCCTAAGTTTTTGCTTCTTCACATGATGAGTGCTATCCTTGAAATGTCATTTTATTTTGTTTTGCTTGCTGTTTGAATAATATCCCAAGATCTGAAGTTCTTAAATGAGAGAGAGTCTTCGCAAAGCTACATAATTTAACTATTGATTGATCTTCACTTATATCTTTTTGGAGTAGTTTGTCATTTACTCGTGTGCTTCACTTATATCCTATGAGTAAATAGTTGAATGATATGAATATCATAAATCTGAAATTATATATGTTTTATATGCTTATCCCATGGGGAGTAATGACTTCACATATAAGAAGTTGAGGTGGTAAATTTATTGAAGGTTAACAAACATTGTATTGGTCACTTGAACAATTCATGAAAGAATACTGAGGGAAGAGAGATTTCATATATAAATATACTATCTTGGACATGTTTT
Source organism: Aegilops tauschii subsp. strangulata (assembly GCF_002575655.3). Taxonomy (NCBI): domain Eukaryota; kingdom Viridiplantae; phylum Streptophyta; class Magnoliopsida; order Poales; family Poaceae; genus Aegilops; species Aegilops tauschii. The sequence goes on from NC_053039.3 coordinate 55,226,574, forward strand.
GTAATTGTGAGCACTCATTAAAATATGACATGCTAAAAGGTTGATGTTGGACAAGGAAAACAACGTAATGGGTTATGTTTTCTTATATCTGAAATAAAGTATATTGTCATGGATCATCCAACATGCTGGGCTTGCCTTTCCCCCTCATGCTAGCCAAATTCTTTGCACCAAGTAGAGATACTACTTGTGCTTCCAAACATCCCTTAAACCAGTATTGCCATGAGAGTCCACCACACCTACCTATGGATTGAGTAAGATCCTTCAAGTAACTTGTCATCGATGCATGCAATAAAAATTGCTCTCTAAATATGTATGATCTTTTAGTGTGGAGAAAATAAGCTTTATACGATCTTGTGATATGGAAGCAATAAAAGCGACGGACTGCATAATAAAGGTCCCTATCACAAGTGGCAATATAAAGTGACGTTCCCTCGCATTAATATTTTGTGCATCCAACTATAAAAGCGCATGGCAACCTCTGCTTCCCTCTGCGAAGGGCTTATCTTTTATTCTTGTCTTTTCCCTTATGCAAGAGTCATGGTGATCTTCACCTTTCCTTTTTACATTTTATCCTTTGGCAAGCACATTGTGTTGGAAAGATTCTGATATATATATAATATTTTTGACATTACCCTTGAGGTAAAAGGTTGGGAGGAGAATCTATAAGCCCCTATCTTTCTCTGCATCTGATTAAAAATTTGAACCCATAAATATCGCGTGAGTTTTAGCAATTATGAAAGACTAAATGATAGTTGAGTATGTGGAGTTTGCTAAATCAAAGCTCTAACATAGACTCTTCCTGAAAATAAGATGAATTGTAATTGTTTGATGACTAATAACACGGTTTGTTAGTTTTCAAGAAAGTTTATGATCTATACTTTAACATGTGAATAGCTTGTTACTTGATCATGAGAAGCTTTATAATATGAGCTACTGTTATGATATATAATGATGCTAGAAAAGGTGATTGGAATTATCATTGATCAAACTTGTGCACCTGCTAGCATTCACACTTCATAAATTATTTCTTTTATCATTTACCTACTCGAGGACGAGCAGGAATTAAGCTTGGGGATGCTGATACGTCTCCAACGTATCTATAATTTATGAAGTATTCATGCTATTATATTATCTGTTTTGGATGTTTATGGGCATTACTAAACACTTTTATATTATTTTTGGGACTAACCTATTAACCGGAGGCCCAGCCCAAATTGCTGTTTTCTTGCCTATTTCAGTGTTTCGAAGAAAACGAATATCAAACGGAGTCCAAACAGAATGAAAACCTTCGGAAGAGTTATTTTTGGAACGGAAGCAATCCAGGAGACTTGGAGTAGACGTCAGGGAAGCTTCGAGGAAGCCACGAGGCAGGGAGGCGCTCCCTACCCCCTGGGCGCGCCCCCACCCTCGTGGGCCCCTCATGGCTCCCCTGACCGACTTCTTTCGCCTATATATATCCATATACCCTAAAAACATCGGGGAGCAGAATAGATCGGGAGTTCCGCTGCCGCAGGCCTCTGTAGCCACCAAAAACCAGTCGGGGCCCTGTTCCGGCACCCTGCCGGAGGGGGAATCCCTCTCCGGTGGCCATCTTCATCATCCCGGCGCTCTCCATGACGAGGAGGGAGTAGTTCACCCTCGGGGTTGAGGGTATGTACCAGTAGCTATGTGTTTGATCTCTCTCTCTCTCTCTCGTGTTCTTGAGGTGGTACGATCTTGATGTATCGCGAGCTTTGCTATTATAGTTGGATCTTATGTTGTTTCCCCCCCTCTACTCTCTTGTATTGGATTGAGTTTTCCCTTTGAAGTTATCTTATCGGATTGAGTCTTTAAGGATTTGAGAACACTTGATGTATGTCTTCCATGTGCTTATCTGTGGTGACAATGGGATATCATATGATCTACTTGACGTATATTTTGGTGATCAACTTGCGGGTTCAGTGACCTTGTGAACTTATGCATAGGGGTTGGCCCACGTTTTCGTCCTGACTCTCCGGTAGAAACTTTGGGGCACCCTTTGAAGTTCTTTGTGTTGGTTGAATAGATGAATCTGAGATTGTGTGATGCTTTTCGTATAATCATACCGACGGGTACTTGAGGTGACATTGGAGTATCTAGGTGACATTAGGGTTTTGGTTGATATGTGTCTTAAGGTGTTATTCTAGTACGAACTCTTGAATAGATCGATCCGAAAGAATAACTTTGAGGTGGTTTCGTACCCTACAATAATCTCTTCGTTTGTTCTCCGCTATTAGTGACTTTGGAGTGACTCTTTGTTGCATGTTGAGGGATAGTTATATGATCCAATTATGCTATTATTGTTGAGAGAACTTGCACTAGTGAAAGTATGAACCCTAGGCCTTGTTTCAACGCATTGCAATACCGTTTGTGCTCACTTTTATCATTAGTTACCTTGCTGTTTTTATATTTTTAGATTACAAAAACCTATATCTACCATCCATATTGCACTTGTATCACCATCTCTTCGCCGAACTAGTGGACCTATACAATTTACCATTGTATTGGGTGTGTTGGGGACACAAGAGACTCTTTGTTATTTGGTTGCAGGGTTGTTTGAGAGAGACCATCTTCAACCTACGTCTCCCACGGATTGATAAACCTTAGGTCATCCACTTGAGGGAAATTTTCTACTGTCCTACAAACCTCTGCACTTGGAGGCCCAACAACATCTACAAGAAGAAGGTTGTGTAGTAGACATCAATGCATAGCAACGAGAGTGGGAGAGTGTGTCCACGTACCCTTGTAGACCGAAAGCGGAAGCGTTAAGTTAACGCGGTTGATGTAGTCGAACGTCTTCGCGATCCAACCGATCAAGTACCGAACGTACGGCACCTCCGAGTTCAACACACGTTCAGCTCGATGACGTCCCTCAAACTCCTGATTCAGCAGAGGGTCGAGGGAGAGTTTCGTCAGCACGACGGCATGGTGACGGTGATGGTGATGTGATCCATGCAGGGCTTCGCCTAAGCACTACGTGAATATGACCGGAGGAGTAAACCGTGGAGAGAGACGCCACACACGGCTTGGAACAATTGGTGTGTCTCCAAGGGGTGCCCTGCCCATGGATATAAAGGAGGGAGAGGAGGAGGCCGTCCACCAGGGGGCGCGCCAAGAGGGGGGAGTCCTACTAGGACTCCAGTCCTAGTAGGATTCGCCCCCCCCCCCCCTTTTCCTTCTCATGGAGGTGGAAAGAGGGAAGGAGAGGGAGAGGGGGAAAGGAAAGGGGGGCCGCGCCCCCCTCCCCTTGTCCAATTCGGACAGCCCATGGGGGGCGCCACCCCTTGTGGGCTTCCCTCTCTCTCCACTATGGCCCATGTTGGCACATTACTTCCCCGGGGGTTCCGGTAACCACTCGGTACTCCGATAAATATCCGAAACATCCCGAAACCATTCCGGTGTCCAAATACTATCGTCCAATATATCAATCTTTACCTCCCAACCATTTCGAGACTCCTCATCATGTCCGTGATCTCATCCAGGACTCCAAACAATCTTTGGTCACCAAAACACATAACTCATAATACAAATCGTTATCGAACGTTAATCGTGCGGACCCTACGGGTTCGAGAACTATGTAGACATGACCGAGACACATCTCCGATCAATAACCAATAGCGGAACCTGGATGCTCATATTGGTTCCTACATATTCTACGAATATCTTTATCGGTCGAACAGCAATAACAACATACATCATTCCCTTTGTCATCGGTATGTTACTTGCCTGAGATTCGATCGTCGGCATCCTCATACCTAGTTCAATCTCGTTACCGGCAAGTCTCTTTACTTGTTCCATAATGCATCATCCTGTAACTAACTCATTAGTCACATTGCTTGCAAGGCTTATAGTGATGTGCATGACCGAGAGGGCCCAAAGATACCCCTCCGATACACGGAGTGACAAATCCTAATCTTGATCTATGCTAACCCAACAAACACCTTCGGAGACACCTGTAGAAGTGTAGAGCATCTTTATAATCACCCAGTTATGTTGTGACGTTTGATATCACACAAGTTGTTCCTCCGGTATTCGGGAGTTGCATAATCTCATAGTCAGAGGAATATGTATAAGTCATGAAGAAAGCAATAGCAATAAAATTTAGCGATCATTATGCTAAGCTAACGGATGGGTCTTGTGCATCACATCATTCTCCTAATGATGTGATCCTGTTCATCAAATGACAACACATGTCTATGGTCAGGAAACTTAACCATCTTTGATTAACAAGCTAGTCTAGTAGAGGCATACAAGGGACACTTTGTTTTGTCTATGTATTCACACATGTATCAAGTTTCCGGTTAATACAATTCTAGCATGAATAATAAACATTTATCATGATATAAGGAAATATAAATAACAACTTTATTACTGCCTCTAGGGCATATTTCCTTCATCATCAGGTTCCAATGTACTTTCCACAGTGTCATTCAGATCCTCCTCCTCCTCCTCGATGCTGGCATCACTAGACGTATGCTTTCGTGGGACATAGGAGTTGCCACACCGTACCCCAGTGTTCCGGCCCGCGCTCCTCTCATAGGGGCCCTTCCTGCCTGAGAAGCACTCCCGCGACCAAAGTTTTGGTTCCTCGGCATTCTCCTTCTGACCACAACCATCCACAATCCATACTCGATTTCCTTCGAGTTGTGTACTCTATCGCCACATTCCTCTTTGATGTGACCCAAGACACCACAAATCGTGCAAAAAATCCTATATTTTCATATTTGACGAGCAAGTATATTCTCTTTTTCCTGTTCAAATTTAGAGGTGCAAAACGGATTAGGCAAGTGCTATCTTGGCCCTTATTCTCAGATAGTTTCCTTCATACACCCTAGAAGAGTTCATGTCCACACTCTTTACATGCCCAATCCTCCTTGGGTTGTGACCGATAAAGATCCGGGAGGTCATGGATCTACACCTAGATATGATTTATGTTAAGCACCACGCCCCCGGTCTACCCCTTCCATCGTACTCCTCTATGATCACCATTAAACAACGGAAGATACATGGCCGTTGGTTGATGACCCACAAGTATAGGGGATCAATTTTAGCTCTTTTCGACAAGGAAGAGTGTCGAACCCAACGAGGAGCAGAAGGAAATGACAAGTAGTTTTCAATAAGGTAATGTCTACAAGTGCTGAAATTGTAAGTAGCGGTGTAGTTTGATAGCAAGATAATTTGTAATGAGCAAGTAACGATAGTAGTAACAAAAGTGCAGCAAGGTAGCCCAATCCTTTTGAGGCAAAGGACAGGCCAAAACTGTCTCTTATGGTAAGCAAAGCGTTCTTGAGGGTACACGGGGATTTCATCTAGTCACTTTCATCATGTTGGTTCGATTTGTGTTCGCTACTTTGATAATTTGATATGTGGGTGGACCGGTGCTTAGGTGCTGTTCTTACTTGAACAAACATCCTACTTATGATTAAGCCTCCCGCAAGCATCCGCAACTACGAGAAAAGTATTAAGAATAAATTCTAACCATAGCATTAAACTTGTGGATCCAATCAGTCCCTTACGGAATAGCACATAAACTGGGGTTTAAGCTTTTGTCACTCTCGCAACCCATCATCTAGTTGCTACTCCACAATGCATTCCCTTAGGACCAAATATGGTGAAGTGTCATTTAGTCGACGTTCACATGACACCACTAAGGGAATGATCACAACATACATACTATCAAAATATCGAGCAACTATCAAGTTCACATGATTACTTGCAACATGATTTCTCCCGCGACCTCAAGAACAAAAGTAACTACTCACAAATGACAAACATGTTCAGGATCAGAGGGGTATTAAATAGCATAATGGATCTGACCATATAATCTTCCACCAAATAAACCATATAGTAATCAACTACAAGATGTAATCAACTACAAGATGTAATCAACACTACTAGTCACCCACAAGCACCAATCTATAGTTCCGGTAACAAGATTGAACACAAGAGATGAACTAGGGTTTGAGATGAGATGGTGCTGTTGAAGATGTTGATGGCGATGGCCCTCCCCAAGATGGTAGAGTTGTTTGTGATGATGATGACGATGATTTCCCCCTCCGTGAGGGAAGTTCCCCTGGCGGAATCGCTCCGCCGGAGGGCAAAAGTTCTCCTGCCCAAGTTCCGCCTTGAGACGGCGACGTTCCATCCCAAAAGCCTTCTCCTTATTTTTTTCTAGGTCAAAATGACTTATATACCAGAAGATGGGCATCGGAGGTGGGCCGAGGAGGCCCCAACCCACCAGGGCGCGCATGGGCTCCCTGGCGCGCCCAGGTGGGTATTGCCTACCTGGTGCGCCCCCAGTAGATATTTGCTCCAATAATTCTTATATATTCCAAAAAAATCCCCATCAAGTTTCAGCTTGTTTGAAGTTGTGCAGAATAGGTGGCCTGACGTAGCTTTTCCAGGGCCAGATTTCCACCTGCCGGAATTCTCCCTCTTTGTGTCTACCTTGCAAATTATGAGAGAAAAGGCATTAGAATTACTCCAAAAATCATTATTATGGATAAAACATTATAAATAATAGTAAGACAACTTGATGCAAAATGGACGTATCAACTCCCCCAAGCTTAGACCTCGCTTGTCCTCAAGCGAAAACCGAAATCGAAAAACATGTCCACATGCTTTGAGAGAGAGAGGTGTCGATAAAAACAAAATACGGACATAGAAGCATCATGTTGATTATTATAACAGTAACAAAATTAAACATAGGACTTTTATTATAGAACTTTACACTTCTCATGAATAAGTAACATTTCATCACATAATCGAAGTATAAAGCAAAAACTCTATTAGAAACGAGCAAACTATGTTCTCAGTCAGCTTTGCAACTACAGGGTCACATGTCAGAGCCTTTAGGCAAGTCCACATACTCAACCATCATATAGTCTTCTATGATTGCTAACACTCACCTTGTACCCATGAGCAAAACGTTTCAACCGGACACATAGAAAGATAGGGGCTTATAGTTTCACCTCCCAACATACTCACCTCAAGGGTGATGTCAAAAATAATAATTCATGCTATCTATATTCAACTGGACATATGTTCCTAGATCTTTCCTCACCACATGATGCTTGCCAAAGGAGAAAAATAAAAAGGAATAGAAGGAAAACTTTGACTCTTTGCATAAAAGTAAATACATAAAAATAAAATATAGGCCCTTCACAGAGGGAAGCAGAGGTTGCCATGCGCTTATTTGTTTGTATGCTCAATCCCTTAGTGCAAGAGAACGTCACGCTGTATTTCCCCTTAAGATGACAACCTTTATTATGTAGTCTGTCTCTTTTATTCTTTGTCATCCAAGTTCGTACAACGCTCAATTTTCCCTTACACTAAATGATCTCACATTTTTAGAAGCAATTTTTATTGCCTTTTTGCACCAATGACAACTTACTTGAGGGATCTTGCTCAATCCCTAGGTAGGTATGGTGGACACTTGAAAAAGATTTGGGTTTAAGGGTTTTTTGGATGCACAAGTAGTATCTCTACTTAGTGAGGAATTTTTGGCTAGCAAAGATAGGGGGCAAACACCACATGTTGAAGTATCTATGACAATATGACTTCTATGTGAATATAAACAAACATAAACCATTAAGTTGTCTTCCTTGTCCAATGTCAACAATTTTGGCATATAATATTTAATGAGGGCTCACAATCACAAAAGATTTCTAGGATAGTATATTTATATGTGAATCTTCTCTTCCCTTATTAATTCTTTCATGAGTTTCATCATTGACTAATGCTATGTTTGTCAATCTCTAATAAACTTTTCTACTTATACTTCTCCTTATGTGGTGCTATCACCTACCCTAGGATTAGTATATAATCTATTTATTTATTTCCTTTCTCTTTTTCTTTCTTATTTCTTTTCTTTATTTTGCAACATGAAAGTAAAGAAAGCTAAAACTCAAACTAAACTTTATTATATAACTTGCACACGAATGCAAGGATAGATCACTAAGCAAACTCTCAAATAAGAAAGGATCGAGCTAACTTTATTTCATCTAAAGCTAAAAGATCGAACTAAAATAAGTAAAAGCAAAAAGATAGTGGGATTATATGATACCGGGGCACCTCCCCCAAGCTTGGCGGAAGCCAAGGGGAGTGCCCATACCCGATACTCAATTCTCCTTTGGTGGTGAAGAAGATGGTGGTGTTGATGACAATTGTGCCTTCAACTTTTTCATATTGTAGTTGAGGAGAGCAATTTCCTCTTTTAAATCATCGACCTCCAACTCCAGCTTCAAGATCTTGTCACATAAATCTCCTTTGCTTTTCTGCGAAAATGAGAAGCAATAGATCGGTTATTAGACCGGTTAGTTCTTTTAGGGAGACTGGACTTCTTGAACTCCACGTGCATATCGCCAGGTTGCGGTAGAGGAACATCCTCCTCCTCCATACTCGAATAATCGATCCTCATCAAATGAGCATCCTCTTCATCATCCATAGTTCAACCATAAGGAGATAGGTCCCTATAGGTCTTTGGGTCAGCAGGGAGATGTGAGACATAGCTCTCTCCGTCGGAGTTTTGGGATGACATATTTTTCGAAACTGCGCAGAAAACAGCAAGAAAAGAGAACAAATGATTTTCTCTGTGATATGGTGATCAACATGTTCGGGAAGTATATATAGATTTTTTTATCTTGTAGGACAAGCATACGGAAGAAAAACAGAGTACGGGAGGTGTCCCAGGTGGGCACAACCCACCTGGGCGCCCCAGGCGCGCCCTGGTGTCTTGTGCCCACCAGGGGACGCTTCCTCGGAGTTTCTTTATTTCCAAAATTCTAAAATATTCCAAAACTGATAAAAAATATTTTTGCAGATTTTTTGGAGTCCGTTTACTTACCGTATCACGTACCTCCTTATTTTTACGATTCTGGAGTGTTCCGGAAGGACTCTTTTATGTGTTCTTCCGGTGTCAAAGTTTGGATGATATTACTTTCAACATTAATGGGCGTACCTGAGGTATAATGTTTTATTCGTTGCCCATTGACAACCTTCGGGTTAGTACCTTCGAAATTATTTATTTTGATGGCTCCAGACCGGTAAACCTCCTCGATGACATAGGGGCCTACCCATTTTGAGAGGAACTTTCCTGCAAAAAATCTAAAACGAGAGTTGTACAAAATAAAATATTTTCTGAATTTTAACTCATGCTTTTGGATTCTTTTGTCATGCCATCTTTTAACTTTTTCTTTGAATAACTTTGCATTTTCATAAGATTGGGTTCTCCATTCATATAATGAGCTAATATCAAATAACCTCTTTTCACCGGCAAGTTTGAAATCATAATTGAGTTCTTTAACTGCCCAAAATGCTTTATGTTCGAAGTCAAGAGGCAAATGACAAGCTTTTCCATAAACCATTTTATAAGGAGACATACCCATAGGATTTTTATATGCTGTTCTATAAGCCCAAAGTGCATCATCTAATTTCTTAGACCAATTCTTCCTGGACCTATTAACAGTATTTTGCAAAATTAATTTTATTTCTCTATTGATAAGCTCAACTTGACCACTAAACTGAGGATGATAAGGTGATGCAATTCTATGGTTAACATCATACTTGGCAAGCATTTTACGGAAAGCACTATGAATAAAGTGTGAACCACCATCAGTCATTAAATATCTAGGGACTCCAAACCTTGGGAAAATAACTTCCTTAAGCATTTTAATAGAGGTGTTGTGATCAGCACTACTGGTTGCAATAGCTTCTACCCATTTAGTAACATAATCAACAGCAACCAAAATATGTGTATACCCATTAGAGGAAGGAAAAGGTCCCATGTAATCAAATCCCCAAACATCAAATGGTTCAACAGCAAGTGAATAATTCATAGGCATTTCTTGATGCTTACCGATATTACCTATTCTTTGACATTCATCACAAGATGAGACAAACTTACGGGCATCCTTGAAGAGAGTAGGCCAATAAAATCCAGATTGCAATACCTTGTGAACAGTTCTATCTCCAGCATGATGCCCTCCATAAGCCTCGGAGTGACATTTCCGTAGGATTTGTCCCTGTTCATGCTCAGGTACACAACGTCTAATAATACCATCTACACCTTCTTTATAAAGATGTGGGTCATCCCAAAAGTAATGTCTTAAATCATAGAAGAATTTTTTCTTTTGTTGGTATGTAAAGCTAGGTGGTAAATATTTAGCAACAATGTAATTAGCATAGTCAGCATACCAAGGAGCACTATTAGCAACATTTATTGCAGCTAACTGCTCATCAGGAAAACTATCATTAATAGGTAGTGGGTCATCAAGCACATTTTCAAGCCTAGACAAATTATCAGCTACGGGGTTCTCAGCTCCTTTTCTATCAACGATATGTAGATCAAATTCTTGCAACAAGAGAACCCAACGAATAAGTCTAGGTTTAGCATCTTTCTTTTCCATAAGATATTTGATAGCAGCATGGTCTGTGTGAACAGTTACTTTGGAATAAACAATATAAGGTCTAAATTTATCACAAGCAAACACCACTACTAAGAATACTTTTTCAGTAGTAGCATAATTTCTTTGAGCATTGTCTAGAGTTTTACTAGTATAATGAATAACATTCAATTTCTTATCAACTCTTTGTCCTAGAACAACACCAATAGCATAATCACTAGCATCACACATAATTTCAAAAGGCAAGTTCCAATCAGGTGGTTGAACAATAGGTGCACAGATTAAGGCTTTCTTAAGTGTTTCAAAGGCTTCTAAACAATCATCATAAAAAACAAAGGGAATATCCTTTTGCAAGAGACTATGAGAGGCCTATAAATTTTAGAGAAGTCTTTGATAAATCTCCTATAGAAACCAGCATGACCTAGGAAGCTACGAATACCTTTTATATCTTTAGGACATGGCATTTTCTCAATTGCATCAACCTTAGCTTGGTCCACTTCAATACCTCTTTCAGAAATTTTATGACCCAAGACAATGCCTTCATTAACCATAAAGTGGCACTTCTCCCAATTCAAGACAAGATTTGTTGGTTCACATCTCTGCAAAACTCGCTCAAGATTGCTTAAACAATCATCAAAAGACTTCCCATAAACAGAAAAGTCATCCATGAAAACCTCAACAATCTTTTCACAAATGTCAGAGTATGTAGCAGTCATACATCTTTGAAAGGTAGCAGGTGCCTTGCATAAACCAAAAGGCATACGTCTATAAGCATAGGTTCCAAAAGGACAAGTAAAAGTGGTCTTTTCTTGATCAGGTTGAGAAACAGGTATTTGTAGAAAGCCAGAATATCCATCAAAGAAGCAAAAGTGTGTGTGCTTAGATAATCTTTCAAGCATTTGATCAATAAAAGGAAAAGGGTAATGATCTTTTCTAGTTGCTTTGTTTAATTTTCTATAATCAATTACCATTCTATAGCCTGTAACAATTATTTGTGGAATAAGTTCATTCTTATCATTAGTAACAATACTAATACCTCCTTTGTTAGGGACACAATGAACAGGACTTACCCATCTACTATCAGCTATGGGATAGATTATACCTGCTTCCAGAAGTTTTAATATTTCCATTCTTACCACTTCTTTCATCTTCGGATTAACCGATGTTGGTGATCAACAACGGGTTTAGCATCAGGTTCCATATTAATTTTGTGCTGACATAGAGTGGGACTAATGCCCTTTAAATCGTCAAGAGTATATCCAATAGCATCCCGGTGCTTCCTTAGAACTTTCAATAATCTTTCTTCTTCATGTTCTGAAAGGTTAGCACTAATAATAACATGATATATCTTCTTTTCATCAAGATAAGCATATTTCAAAGTGTCTGGCAATTGTTTTAATTCAAACACAGGATCACCTTTAGGTGGAGGTGGACCCCTAGAGTTTCAATAGGCAAGTTGTGTTTAAGTAGAGGACGTTGTTCAAAGAAAATTTTATCTATTTCATTTCTTTCATGCATATGTAAATCATTTTCATGGTCTAGCAAATATTGTTCTAAAGGATCAGTAGGTGGCACAGCAATAGAAGCAAGATCAATTAATTCATCCTTACTAGGCAATTCTTTTTCATGAAGATTTCTACTAAACTTGGAAAAATTAAATTCATGAGAGTCATCACCGAAGCTAAGACCGACAGTTTGTTTCTTACAATCTATCTTAGCATTAACTGTGTTCAAGAAAGGTCTACCTAAAATAATGGGACGGAAGTTATCTTGCGGGGAACCAAGAACAAGAAAATCAGTAGGGTATTTTATTTTCCCACACAAGACTTCAACATCTCTAACAATCCCAATTGGTGATATAGTGTCTCTATTAGCAAGTTTAATAGTAACATCTATTTCTTCTATCTCAGCAGGTGCTATGTCTTCCATAATTTCTTCATATAAGGTGTAAGGAATAACACTCACACTAGCACCCATGTCACATAAACCATGATAACAGTGATCTCCTATTCTAACTGAGATCATAGGCATGCCCACAACAGGTCTAAGTTTATCCCTTTTTTCAGGTTTGGCTATTCTAGCAGCTTCATCACAGAAGTAAATAACATGCCCATCCATATCTTCTTGTAAGAGATCTTTAACCATAGCAATGCTAGGTTCTACTTTAATTTGTTCATCAGGTTTAGGTGTTCTAATATAGCTCTTGTTAACCACAGTTGAAGCTTTAGCATGTTCCTTTATCCTAACAGTGAAAGGTGGTTTCTCAATATAAGCAGAAGGAACAACTGGATTAATATTATAAGGTATAGTTTCTTCTTTAACTGGTACCAGTTCTTTAATTTCTTCTTTAATAGGTGGGTGATATTTAAACCACTTCTCTTTAGGGAGTTCAACATGAGTAGCAAATGATTCACAAAAGGAGGCTACTATCTCTCAGTCAAGTCAGTATTTAGTGCTAAACTTTTGAAAAGCATCGGTATCCATAAAAGATTTAACACAATCATACTTAAGTTTAATACCTCACTCTTTACCTTCATCGAGTTCCCAATCTTCAGAGTTGCGTTTAATTCTTTCCAAAAGAACCCACCAGAATTCGATAGTCTTCTTCATAAAATAACCAACACAAGAAGTATGAAGCATGGTTTGATCATTACGAGAAAGCCGACCATAAAAATTCTGGATAATAATTTCTCTTGAGAGCTCATGATTGGGGCATGAATATAAAATTGACTTAAGCCTCCCCCAAGCTAGAGAGATACTTTCTCCTTCACGGGACCAAAAATTATATATATAATTCCGATCACGATGAACTAGATGCATAGGATAATTTTTTTGGTGGAACTCCAATTTGAAACGATTCCAATTCCATGATCCAATATCATCGCAAAGCCTATACCATTGTAGAATCGAAAACGTGTCTAGAGGGGGGTATCAGACTACTTGACCAAATAAAAATCTAGCCTTCTCCCAATTTTAAGTCTTGGCAGATTTTAGCAACTTAGAACAAGTCAAGCAATCAACCTACACATGCAAGTCTAAGAGTATAGCAGCGGAATATAAAACTTTGCATATGAAGGTAAAGGGAGGAGTTTGGAGGGAGCAAATGCAATGTAGACACGGAGATTTTTGGCGTGGTTCCGATAGGTGGTGCTATCGTACATCCACGTTGATGGAGACTTCAACCCACGAAGGGTAACGACTACGAGTCCACGGAGGGCTCCACCCACGAAGGGTCCACTAAGAAGCAAACTTGTCTATCCCACAATGGCCATCGCCCACAAAGGACATGCCTCACTAGGGTAGATCTTCACGAAGTAGGCGATCTTCTTGCCCGTACAAACTCCTTGGTTCAACTCCACAATCTTGACGGAGGCTCCCAAGTGACACCTAACCAATCTACGAGACACCACTCTCCAAAAGGTAATAGATGGTGTGTTGAAGATGAACTCCTTGCTCTTGTGCTTCAAATGATAGTCTCCCCAACACTCAACTCTCTCTCACAGATTTGGATTTGGTGGAAAGATGATTTGAGTGGAAAGCAACTTGGGGAAGGCTAGAGATCAAGATTCTTGTGGTTGGAATGGAATATCTTGGTCTCAACACATGAGTAGGTGGTTCTCTCTCAAAAAATGTATGCTGGAAGTGTAGGCACGTTCTGACGGCTCTCTCCACGAATGAAGAGTGGGTGGAGGGGTATATATAGCCTCCACACAAAATCTAACCGTTACACACAATTTACCAAACTCGGTGGGACCGAATAGGGAAACTCGGTCAAACCAATTTAGTTCAAAATGTGAACGTTAGGATTTTCGGTGGGACCGACATGTCAACTCGGTGGGTCCGATTTCATTAGGGTTAGGGCATAACGTAATCTCGATGAGACCAATCACATGAACTCCGCAGGACCGATTTCTTTAATAGGCAACCAGAGAGTTGGTCAGGCAAACTCAGTGGGAGCGATTCGCTCATTTCGGTGAGACCGAGACGTTACAAAAGGGAAACAGAGAGTTTGCATTGCGAACTCGGTGGGACCGGTCGCTCATCTCGGTTGGGCCGAAAAGTTACGAAGGGAAACAAAGAGTTTTCAATCTCATCGCGGTGAGACCGAGATCCCTATCGGTGAGACCGAAGTGACTAGGGTATCTGGCAGTGGCTATGTCAGATAAACTCGGTGGCGCCGGATAGATCTAATCGGTAGGGCCGAGTTTGACTTTTGGTTTGGGACATATGTGGATATGAGAAAGTGGTTGAGGGATTTTGGAGCATATCACTAAGCATTTTGTGCAAGCAAGCCATTAAGCAACACCTCATCCCCTTTTAATAGTATTGGCTTTTCCTATGGACTCAAAGTGATCTTGGATCACTAAAATGAAAATGTAGAGCCTTGAGCTTGAGCCAATATGTGTCCTTAGCATTTTGAGGGGTCCACATATTCCTAATCCATGCCATGCCAATCATTGAACTTTCTGAAATGATCATCTTGAAAGGGCATTAGGTCAATGAGCTACATGTTGTTAGGAATTACCAAAGCCACCCAGGGATAGTTGCACTTTCAATCTCCCCCTTTTTGGTAATTGATGACAACATATAGATCAAAGCTTTGACAAATGATAATAATATTGAAATACATCGTCGCTTTGGGAAGTATGTGATAAGCAAGAGCAACCCCTAAATTTGTGCATTATTTTAAATTTGCTTTTGAATGCAAATGCACAATATATTAGGATCATGGGTTACACTTCCATGTCACATACATCTTGGTGGAGCGCTCAAAATGATAGGAATTAAAACATGCATTCATCACCAAGCAAAGTGAATGAACATATATGAGATATAAATGATAATATCATCCAAGCAAACATTAAAGTTGAACATGATCGAACACATGATCTTATAAGTATCTCACACACAGACAAAAAGAGTATCAAACGAGCACACACAGAAGTATCAAGCAAATAGCAAAAGAGACAAAGAAGCAAAAACACTCTGTCTCGAAGCCTATGATCTATACATTTCTCCCCCTTTGGCAACAAGTTACCAAAAAGTTTGAAAATGCATACTGCTATGCGTCTCTCTAGGCTTGGTCTTCGGGAGGTGGTGTAGAGACAACTCCAAGGACGAAGACATCAGTAGATGTTGTTGGAGCTGGTGGAGTGGCAACTGGGGTGGCACTGAAGCTGTTGCTGCTGGTGCTGAAGTAGTTGCTCTAGTGTCAGCCATGGGCACTGCAGCAGACCTGTAACCGCTAGGCACTCTCTGAAAAGCATCTGTGGTAGCCTTTTCTTTCTTCTCCTCTGCTTCGTCTTGGAGCTGCTCAACAGCTGTCTGCATCTAAAGCCCTTCTCAATGATCCTCTCCAAGCTCTCCTGATTCTGAGTCAGGGTGGCCAAGCCCTTCTCAATCATCAAAGTTGCTTGAATCTGATAAGCAAGCTGATCTTGTTTTGACTTCAAAAAAACTTGAGATGCCTCCTCAACACTTGGCATCTTTGCAACCTTCTCAGCCTTTGCCTTTTCTCTCTTCTCTTGTGCTTGCACAGATGTAGGATCATCCTCATTCATCACAACTATGTTATCTTCAAATTCTGGTCTCAAAGGTAAGTGCTCCTTGTCCAACAAATAAATGCATGTGCCCATCTTGGAGTTGATGAGTACCTGAAGTGGCGCATACCCACAAGATCTCTTCTGATCTGTAGCTGTCCTCTTGATTGTTTCAACAATCAGACTCATGACCTTGAATTTTTGAGGTACATCAAATATCTCTAGCAAGTTGATTGAATGGCCTCTGATCATCTTGTGATCTCCAGATTTGGGCAACAATGTATGCCTCAAAATAGTGTTGATTCTAGCTAGACCAGACAACAAGTAATGTACAGATCCAAGCTTGTGTGTTTCCAATGCCTTATCTGGGATCTCTTTGTACATGTTTGCCATAGAGTTGTGGTCTTTCTTCTTCTTGGCATAGGCATCCAAATCATCCTCATTCTTTTCAGGGGCTTTGATCAACTTTGCCCACTCATCAACAGTTGACTGGTACCTTGTACCCTCAGACATCCATACAATTTTACCATCTGGATAGAAATGAGCAGTGGAGTAGAATTGCATGATGAGTTCATCATTCCATTTTGTCACCTTTTGTCCCACAAACTTGTCAACACCACATGCTTTGAATCTTTCATGTACCCCTGAAAAATAATCTTCATTCTCATCAATGAATTCCCAGTCGACCCACTTCATGTCACAGACTATAGGCTTCTTATCAAGCAGAATGGTTTCATAGAAGTCTTGTTGTTCTTTGGTGTGGAACCTGTAGTCAACTGCAGTCCTCCTCCTCACAGCATAAGGGTCACTTTGTCTCCAAAGTCTGAGACCTGCATCTTTCCTGATGTTCATGTCTTCTACCACTGGATGGCTATCATTGTGATCTGGAATCTTTCGTTTAAGCTTTCTGAGCACTTGGGCTTCAACATCTTCTTCATCCATCTCAGGCACTGGAGCCTTGTTCTTTTCAGCAGCTGGAATGTTCCTAGTGCTCTTCTTGGACTTTGGAGCTGGAGCAGCAGCTTTGGGGCCAGTCTTGGGCTTAAAAGGGGCAGCCCCAGACTTAATTGCATCCCCCATCAGCTATTGTGACTTGGGTGCTGGTGCAGCATCCTCTTCTTCTTCTTCTTCTTCAGCTGGATCTCTAAACATAGATGATTTCCCAATGACTCTTGCCATGGTCTTCTTGACCCTTTCTTTCCTCTTCTTGCCTTCACCAGCTTCCTTTGGTTCAAGAGTAAACTCCATGGTTTCCTGACTGGAGGCTCTGGCTTTTAACATAGGAATTATCTTGGCAGGTGCCTTCTTGTGCATACCAGGTTTTGTTGCAGCAGCAGTACCATATTCCTTCCTCAGCACTTTCTTCTTTGAGGTGGTCTCGTCCTCAACAACCACATAGTCCTCATCCTCTGAGTCTGAGGTTCTCTTCTTCCTTGATCTAGTGGCTGCCTTGGGCAAATTTCTTGGAGTGCTCCTGCTGCCCTCATCATAGCTGCTTGAGGGACTAGTGCCCTCACTCATGTGCACTTTCTCTTCTGATTTGTTCTGGCTATCACTCTGGTCAGACATTCTAGCAAGCAAACTAACAGCAGACCCTATGAATAGATATAGATGAGGTAGAGTGGATGAGCATCACAAAGTGCAGAGGTTTTGCAAAACAGATGAGTCAAAAACTTAGTTTTACTTCTCCACAGAAAGCATTTCGGAGCTACCGATTTGTTAAACTCGGTGACACCAAAGCAACTTTTGGAGTCTAAACTAGTGAACTCGGTCAGACCAAGGCACAGTTCGGTAGCTCCGAGATTGCTAGGGTTTCACGGAGAATTGAACTCGGTCGCACCAATTTGCAATTTTTGGTTAGACCGAAAAGTGCAAGTGCAAAGGCCTAAGATAAATCAGTGAGACCGATTTCCACAACTCGGTCGGTCCGAGATGAGTTCGGCGGAAACCTAACCCTAAATTTTCGAATCAATCCTAACCTAAAGGATGTTTTCTCTGGATAGATTGATCTCATACGTGGTAAAGAACATGGCATTGCATTGTGCTAAGAATCGGAGTAAGGAATTAGCACAAAAGATCGAACTCATACCCTAGTTCGGCGGTGAGTTCACTACGGCGGCAACAGTGGGGTTGAATCCCGTTGACGGCGACGGAAACCAGCGGCGAGAAGTCACTGGCGACGAGAAGACGATCCGGAGACCCGAGGCGGCAGAGCAGGACACGCGCGGGCTAAGGAGTTTTGAAGAAATTTCCAAAATCTCACCCGTGGGTTTATATATCCTGACCCTGTCGGTGTGACCGAGTGGAACAACTCGGTGGCACCAAGATGCAGAATCGCAAGCGGTTACTGCAACTCGGTGTGACCAAAAAGTTCAAATCGGTTGCACCGAGATTGAAAACCTAGATCAACTCAGTAAACTCGGTGTGACCGAAGTGGATGGATCGGTCATACCGAAATGCACAGAGAGGTTTTGGAAGTTTAAGTCTACGACGAATCGGGGACTCTGAGTGCTCCCCACACAGAGTGGTTCAAATCTGACTTGATCAAACTTTGTGATGTAGCATGAATAGAGTTTGAGGCGAGAAAAGCATAGATAACTAGAAGGAGTTCTTAGGCATTCTTGTCCATCCATTTGGCAAAAGAGAAAAAGCCAAACAATCAAAGCAACAAATGGATGTCCTCGAATGAGAAAAATATGCAATCAACATGCTCACATAATAAAATGGTAAAAGAACTATGTGACAAAGCATGCACAAACACTCTAGCATCTATCAAGCAATTGGCGATGACTAGGTCATCTATATATGAGTATATTGACTTAGGATTCAAATGAGAACATTTGATCATAGGTCATACTCATCGTGTAAGCACAAGTGGGGTTGCCACTTTTACATAAAGCATTGTTGTGTTCACACCATTAGAGTTGCTTTAGCTCAATTGATTAGAGTAAAGCTCCCCCTAGATGTGATATCCCCCCTCAGAGGGGTGAACTAACCTTGGGTTTTGTCGATGATGAATTCATGTAGATGTTGAAGATGTGGATGCTCAATGTTGATGTAGATCATTCAGAGCAATCCATTGGAGTGAGTTGCACTTTCAATACCTACACGGGTTAGTCCCACAAGGAACACACAAGGATGTCCATAGACATAGAGTGATGTACACACAAGATGATGTCCATGAAAGCATTAGGTTACCTTGTCCCTTATCTTACCAACAAGAGGGTTTGTGACTCCTTGAACTAGTGCAAGTTGTGGAAGTTGTTTACACTTGTCCTCACCAAAATGATATGAGTGAAGTATGTTGGCTGAGTCACGCACAAGAGCTCTCTAGTTCTTCTTCTTCGGGATCCACATAATCTTGACGGGGATCCTTTGGAGTTGTAGTCGTTCTGGATGAAGTAGAACTTGATGTAGTCTTGGAAACCCACTTGACCAAGGCCTTCGGAGCTTCTTCAAATGCATCAATCTCCTCTTGAAGCTTATCCTTGCCATTTTGCTTATGGTCTTGTGGTAGAAGATCATCTTGAGCTTGTGTCCCTTGGAAAGAAGTAGGATCATACTTCTCTTGTTGAGGAACAAACTTCGTCTTGGTGTATTGATCTTCTTCCCACTCAACTCCATTGGCATTGAACTTTCGTTCAAAACCAATACCTTGATTCTTCCGGTGCCTTCCTTGCTTGCGTACAATGTCCTCAAATTGCTTACTCCCGGCAAGTCTCTTGTAAACACCTTTCTCTATAATTCCCTTCAATAAGCTATTTTCTTGCGCAAGTGTAACTTGGCTAAGAGAATCATTAGTGGAATCAAGAGAACTACTAGAGGCAACAACATTGGATTTAACATGATTGTTGTTACTACTAGAAGAAGAATATTTCTTACTCTTGTTGCTAGATTTAACTTGTGGCATGTAAGTAGCCAAGAGTAAATGCTTGGCAATGTAAGAAGAACTTTTCTTGCGAAGATCATCATTGAAGGCTTTTAAGAACCCATGCTCTTGCTCAAGATTGAGCTTTTCAAAGCGTAACTTCTCATGAGTCTTTAAAAGTTCTCGATGATCTTCCAAGGTAGTTTCATGAGCTAAATTAAGAGCGTTTAGTTCTTTAGTTAGACGCTCAATCTCCTTATCATCATCATTCATTTTATCTTGATTAGCATGATTAATAGCAGTTTCAACATAGTTTTCATCACTAGAGTTGTCAACAAGTAAATCATCATCACCTAGCAAATCATCTTCATCACTATTGAAATCAACATACTCAGGGTGTGATACCTTTGGGCCTTTAGCCATGAAGCATCTTCCAATTCCTTCATTTGGTGAGTCAAATATGTCATAGGAGTTGGTTGACACAAGTGCTAGACCGGCAACACCTTCATCTTGAGTATAAGCAAAGTCGGAGTGATAACTTCTTTCGGAGTGATGGTCGGAGTCGGAGCCGGATACCCATTCACCAACATGAGCTTGATGTATTTATTTTGTGTAGCTCCTTGATTATTTGTCCTTCCTTTCCGAATCCTTGCTTCTCCGAGAGGTTCTTCGTTCATAACGATCATCTCTACTCCTCCTCTCTCCTGGTGGTGATTCTTCTCTTCTACTTCTCCTTTTGGGTGAATCTTCTCCTCTTTTGTAGGGAGCCGTACACTCATTGGAGTAGTGTCCGGGTCTTCCACAATTGTAGCAATTACGCTCACGACTCGAAGATCTTTTGTCATTGTAGGACCTTGACTTGGAACTTCTTTCCTTGCTTCTACTCTTGTAGAACTTGTTGAAGTTGTTCACCATTAGGCTCAATTCTTCATTGAAGGTTTGCTTCTCACTTGATGATGTAGGAGCATCACATGAGGCTTTGTAAGCACCACTTGACTTGTTGTGAAGCTCTTCCTTATCCTTGAGTGACATCTCATGAGCAACAATTCTTCCAATCACTTCCGTTGGCTTGAGATCTTTGTAATTGGGCATCATTTGGATCAATGTGCACACGGTGTCATATTTTCCATCCAAGGATCTTAGGATCTTCTTTATGATGAATCTATCGGTCATCTCTTCACTTCCTAAGCCGGCAATCTCATTTGTGATGAGAGCAAGCCTAGAGTACATTTCTGCGACACCTTCACCATCCTTCATTTTGAACTTGTCAAGCTGACTTTGAAGCACATCCAATTTGGATTCCTTGACGGAGTCGGTACCTTCGTGCATATCAATCAAAGTATCCCAAATTTCCTTTGCATTCTCAAGATGACTGATTTTGTTGAATTCTTCGGGGCACAATGCGTTGAAGAGGATATCGCAAGCTTGAGCATTGTATTGTGGCATCTTCAACTCTTCCGCGGTAGCTTCACGGTTCGGTTCTCTCCCATCAAAGAATTCACCTTGCAAGCCAATACAAACAATATCCCAAATGGCGGGGTTATGTCCAAGAATATGCATTTTCATCTTATGCTTACCACTAGCAAAATTAGTACCATCAAAGTAAGGACCTCTACGGTGGTAATATCCCTCGCTAGACGCCATACTCTCCTAGATTGTGAAACCAAGGCTATGATCACCAAATGCTATGGAAATCAAGGCAAATGGAGACCAAAGCTCTGATACCACTTGTAGGATCGAAAGTATGTCTAGAGGGGGGGGGTTAGACTACTTGACCAAATAAAAATCTAGCCTTTTCCCAATTTTAAGTCTTTGTAGATTTTAGCAACTTAGAACAAGTCAAGCAATCAACCTACACATGCAAGTCTAAGAGTATAGCAGAGGAATATAAAACTTTGCATATGAAGGTAAAGGGAGGAGTTTGGAGGGAGCAAACGCAATCTAGACACGGAGATTTTTGGCGTGGTTCCGATAAGTGGTGCTACCATACATCCATGTTGATGGAGACTTCAATCCACGAAGGGTAACGGCTGCGCGGGTCCACGGAGGGCTCCACCCACGAAGGGTCCACGAAGAAGCAAACTTCTCTATCCCACCATGGCCATCTCCCAAGAAGGACTTGCCTCAGTAGGGTAGATCTTCACGAAGTAGGCGATCTCCTTGCCCGTACAAACTCCTTGGTTCAACTCCACAATCTTGACTGAGGCTCCCAAGTGACACCTAACCAATCTACGAGACACCACTATCCAAAAGGTAATAGGTGGTGTGTTGATGATGAACTCCTTGCTCTTGTGCTACAAATGATAGTCTCCGCAACACTCAACTCTCTCTCACAGACTTGGATTTGGTGGAAAGATGATTTGAGTGGAAAGCAACTTGGGGAAGGCTAGAGATCAAGATTCTTGTGGTTGGAATGGAATATCTTGGTCTCAACACATGAGTAGGTGGTTCTCTCTCAGAAAATGTATGCCGGAAGTGTAGGCACGTTCTGATGGCTCTCTCCACGAATGAAGAGTGGGTGGAGCGGTATATATAGCCTCCACACAAAATCTAACCGTTACACACAAATTACCAAACTCGGTGGGACCGAATAGTGAAACTCGGTCAGACCGATTTAGTTCAAAATGTGAACGTTAGAATTTTCGGTGGGACCGACATGTCAACTCGGTGGACCGATTTCATTAGGGTTAGGGCATAACGTAATCTTGGTGAGACCTATCACATAAACTCGGTAGGACCGACTTCTTTAATAGGCAAACAAAGACTTGGTCAGGCAAACTCGGTGGGTCCCATTCGCTCATTTCGGTGACACCGAAACGTCACGAAAGGGAAATGGAGAGTTTGCATTGCGAACTCGATGGGACCGATTGAGGGAGTCCTGGATTAAGGGGTCCTCGGGTGTCCGGCCTATTAGCCGTGGGCCGGACTGATGGGCTGTGAAGATACAAAGACCGAAGACTCCACCCGTGTCCGGATGGGACTCTCCTTGGCGTGGAAGGCAAGCTTGGCGATCAAATATGTAGATTCCTTTCTCTGTAGCCGACCTTATGTAACCCAAGACCCCCCGGTGTCTATATAAACCGGAGGGCTGGGTCCGTAGACGGACAATCATAAACATAGTCATACAGGCTAGACTTTTAGGGTTTAGTCATTACGATCTCGTGGTAGATCAAATCTTGTAATACTCATATTCATCAAGATCAATCAAGCAGGAAGTAGGGTATTACCTCCATAGAGAGGGCCCGAAACTGGGTAAACACTGTGTCCCCCGTCTCCTGTTACCATCATCCTTAGACGCACAGTTCGGGACGCCTTACCCGAGATCCGCCGGTTTTGACACCGAAACCCGATCGCTCATCTCGGTTGGACCGAAACGTTACGAAGGGAAACAAAGAGTTTTCAATCCCATCTCGGTGAGACCGAGATCCCTATCGGTGAGACCGAAGTGACTAGGGTTTCTGGCAGTGGCTATGTCAGATAAACTTGGTGGCGCCGGATAGATCAAATCGGTAGGGCCGAGTTTGACTTTTGGTTTGGGACATATGTGGATATGAGAAAGTGGTTGAGGGCTTTTGGAGCATATCACTAAGCATTTTGAGCAATCAAACCATTAAGCAACACCTCATCCCCTTTTAATAGTATTGGCTTTTCCTATGGACTCAATGTGATCTTGGATCACTAAAATGAAAATGTAGATCCTTGAGCTTGAGACAATATGTGTCCTTAGTATTTTGAGGGGTCCACATATTCCTAATCCATGCCATGCCAATCATTGAACTTTCTGAAATGATCATCTTGAAATAGCATTAGTTCAATGAGCTATATGTTGTTAGGAATTACCAAAACCACCCAGGGATAGTTGCACTTTCAACCATGCCAATGCTTTTCCCTTCAAAGATAAAGGGAAAACCTTTTTCGTAACTTCATCTCCGGGTAAACCTGCAAACTTAAACAATCCAAAAATTTGTTCCACATATATCAAGTGCATATCAGGATGTTATGTTGCATCTCCTGCATAAGGATGAGATAGCAGTTGTTCTATCATACCCGAAGGAATTTCATACTCAATATTTTTAGTACGTGCAGTAGGCTGATGGGTAACTAATTGTGGTTCCGACGAGGTGAAGATACCCCGAACAAACCCCTCAAAGGATTGTTTTCCATAGTAACAAGGGACAATAAATTTCAGCACACTATATAAATGTTTCCTTACCAAATTCCACTTACCAAAGGCGCTTCACTCCCCGGCAACGGCGCAAGAAAATAGCCTTGATGACCCACAAGTATAGGGGATCAATTGTAGCTCTTTTCGATAAGTAAGAGTGTCAAACCCAACGAGGAGCATAAGGAAATGACAAGTAGTTTTCAGTAAAGTAATGTCTGCAAGTGCTGAAATTGTAAGTACCGGTGTAGTTTGATAGCAAGATAATTTGTAACGAGCATGTAACGATAGTAGTAACAGAAGTGCAGCAAGGTAGCCCAATCCTTTTGAGACAATGGACTGGCCAAAACGGTCTCTTATGATAAGCAAAGCGTTCTTGAGGGTACACGGGAATTTCATCTAGTCACTTTCATCATGTTGGTTCGATTGGTGTTCGCTACTTTGATAATTTGATATGCGGGTGGACCGGTGCTTAGGTGTTGTTCTTACTTGAACAAACCTCCTACTTATGATTAACCCTCCCGCAAGCATCCGCAATTAAGAGAAAAGTATTAACAATAAATTCTAACCATAGCATTAAACTTCTGGATCCAATCAGTCCCTTACGGAATAGCGCATAAACTGGGGTTTAAGCTTCTATCACTCTCGCAACCCATCATCTAATTGCTACTCCACAATGCATTCCATTAGGCCCAAATATGGTGAAGTGTCCCGTAGTCAACGTTCACATGACACCACTAAGGGAATCACAACATACATACTATCAAAATATCGAACACATATCAAGTTCACATGATTACTTGCAACATGATTTCTCCCGTGACCTCAAGAACAAAAGTAACTACCCACAAATGACAAACATGTTCATGATCAGAGGGGTACTAAATAGCATAATGGATCTGAACATATAATCTTCCACCAAATAAACCATATAGTAATCAACTACAAGATGTAATCAACACTACTAGTCACCCACAAGCACCAATCTATAGTTCCGGTAACAAGATTGAACACAAGAGATGAACTAGGATTTGAGATGAGATGGTGCTGTTGAAGATGTTGATGGAGACGCCCCCCCCCCCAAGATGGGAGAGTTGGTAATGATGATGATGACAATGATTTCCCCGTCCGGGAGGGAAGTTCCCCCGGCGGAATCGCTCTGCCGGAGGGCAAAAGTGCTCCTGCCCAAGTTCCGCCTCGAGACGGCGGCGTTCCGTCCTGAAAGCCTTCTCCTTATTTTTTGTTGGTCAAAATGACTTACATACCAGAAGATGGGCACCGGAGGTGGGCCGAGGAGGCCAGAACCCACCAGGGCGCACCTGGGCTCCCTAGCGCGCCCAGTTGGGTTGTGCCCACCTGGTGGCCCCCTCTGGTAGTTATTTGCCCCAATAATTCTTATATATTCCATAAAAAATCCCCGTCAAGTTTCAGCTTGTTTGGAGTTGTGGAGAATAGGTGGCCTGGCGTAGCTTTTCCAGGGCCAGATTTCCAGCTGCCGGAATTCTCCCTCTTTGTGTGTACGTTGCAAGTTATGAGAGAAAAGGCATTAGAATTACTCCAAAAATCATTATTATGGATAAAAACATTATAAATAATAGTAAGAAAACATGATGCAAAATGAACGTATCATTGGTGTGTTACCCGATTCCAGTCGCGCAACCAGAATAACTGGAGCACGAAGAGGTTATCATCCACCTCGCATAACTCTGTTTCATTAGCAAGTCGCCATGTATACTTATGGTGTCCTTGATGGCATCTACACTGAACGTTTCTGAGGTGTTAACCCTAGCAACAACAAAGCCATCTTGCCTCCTTAGAGAGCTTCGAGATCTCTTCCTTGCACACAAACGTGTCGTCAAGCTCGGAGACCTTCAGAGAAGAACCAGAGGCAACCAGTTAGTACATGGAGCAGCCGCCGCCTCTAGCTCCACTCCTCCAAAAAGCTTAGAGTTCCTTCGCCTACTTCTGGCGCCGCCGCCGGTCCACATCATCTCGGGTGGCCTTAGGGCCATGGGGGCGCGGTGGATCCTGACCCTTGTCGACGGGAGGGCTCCGTTTTTAGATCTTTCTTTGAGTTTTGTTAGAGTTTGTGTCCTGCTCAGGAAGGCGAGACGACAGAGGCTCCCTGAAGATGAAATAAGGTTCTCCCCGTCTAACCCCCGTTCTGGTGGTGCATCTAGCATTGTTGGTAGGCGTGTGGAGGTGTGTCTCCAGTGGATCTGCTCAGGTCTGGTCATTCGTCTATGTTCGTGTGTCTTCAAATTGGATCCTTTCAATCTACACTAGTCTTCATCGGTGAAGGTTGTTGTTCTTGTCGGCGTTCTGGGAACGGGGTTCCCCAGACTTGCCTGCCTGCGGCCCACGGTGAGGCTCTGCTAGCAAGCCTGTACGGCCCATGTTCATCAACAAGGCATTCAAGACTCTCGCGAGGGGCCAAGCCTCGCGAGGCGGACGACGCAAGACCTCCTCAGGAGCGGCCTCGCCAGGCAGGCTCGCGAGGGGCGGAGAGATCAAGGCAGGGCAAACCTCGCGAGGTTCTCGTGACGTGAGCCATGATGATCAAGACCAGGCGGGCGCCAGCGCGCGCAACGTCGTTGTTTACCCTTTGGCATAAAGGAGGCAAGCACAGGCGCGGAGTACCGAGGCATCAAGCAAAGATTTCCATATCGGTGCAACGAGACCAAGACCAGCAGGACGGTGCTACCTATTGAGCACTGCGTTGGTTTTCCCTTGAAGAGGAAAGGGTGATGCAGCAAAGTAGCGTAAGTATTTCCCTCAGTTTTTGAGAACCAAGGTATCAATCCAGTAGGAGGCTACGCGGGAGTCCCTCGCACCTACACAAAACAAATAAATCCTCGCAACCAACGCGACAATGGGTTGTCAATCCCTACACGGTCACTTACAAGAGTGAGATCTGATAGATATGATAGGATAATATTTTTGGTATTTTTATGATAAAGATGCAAAGTAAAATAAAAGCAACAGAAATAACTAAGTGTTGGAAGATTAATATGATGGAAGATAGACCCGGGGGCCATAGGTTTCACTAGTGGCTTCTCTCAAGAGCATAAGTATTTTACGGTGGGTGAACAAATTACTATTGAGAAATTGATAGAATTGAGCATAGTTATGAGAATATCTAGGTATGATCATGTATATAGGCATCATGTCCGAGACAAGTATACCGACTCCTGCCTGCATCTACTACTATTACTCCACACATCGACCGCTATCCAGCATGCATCTAGAGTATTAAGTTCATAAGAACAGAGTAACGCCTTAAGTAAGATGACATGATGTAGAGGGATAAATTCATGCAATATGATAAAAACCCCATCTTGTTATCCTCGATGGCAACAATAAAATACCTGCCTTGCTGCCCCTACTGTCACTGGGAAAGGACACCGCAAGATTGAGCCCAAAGCTAAGCACTTCTCCCATTGCAAGAAAGATCAATCTAGTAGGCCAAACCAAACTGATAATTCAAAGAGACTTGCAAAGATAACCAGTCATACATAAAAGAATTCAGAAGATTCAAATATTGTTCATAGATAAACTTTATCATAAACCCACAATTCATCGGTCTCAACAAACACACCGCAAAAGAAGATTACATTGAATAGATCTCCATGAGAGAGGGGGAGAACATTGTATTGAGATCCAAAAAGAGAGAAGAAGCCATCTAGCTAATAACTATGGACCCGAAGGTCTGAGGTAAATTACTCACACATCATCGGAGAGGCTATGGTGTTGATGTAGAAGCCCTCCGTGATCGATGCCCCCTCCGGCGGAGCTCCGGAACAGGCCCCAAGATGGGATCTCGTGGGTACAGAAGGTTGCGGCGGTGGAATTAGGTTTTTGGCTCCGTTTCTGATCGTTTGGGGGTACGTAGGTATATATAGGAGGAAGGAGTACGTCGGTGGAGCAATGTGGGGCCCACGAGGGTGGAGGGCGCGCCTGGGGGGGGGGGGGTAGGCGCGCCCCCTACCTCGTGGCTTCCTGGAAGCTTCCTTTACGTAGGGTCCAAGTCTCCTGGATCATGTTCGTTCCGAAAATCACGTTCCCAAAGGTTTCATTCCGTTTGGACTCCGTTTGATATTGTTTTTCTGCGAAACTCCGAAATAGGTAAAAAAACAGCAATTCTGGGCTGGGCCTCCGGTTAATAGGTTAGTCCCAACAATAATATAAAAGTGAATAATAAAGCCCAATAATGTCCAAAACAGAAGATAATATAGCATGGAGCAATCAAAAATTATAGATATGTTGGAGACGTATCAACCATCCCCAAGCTTAATTCCTGCTCGTCCTCGAGTAGGTAAATGATAAAAACAGAATTTTTGATGTGGAATACTACTAGGCAAAATTTCAATGTAATTCTTCTTAATTGTGGTATGAATATTCAGATTCGAAACATTCAAGATAAAAGTTTAATATTGATATAGAAATAATAATACTTCAAGCATACAAACTAAGCAATTATGTCCTCTCAAAATAACATGGCCAAAGAAAGTTCATCCCTACAAAATCATATAGTTTAGTCATGCTCCATTTTCGTCACACAAGAATGCTCTCATCATGCACAACCCCGATGACAAGCCAAGCAATTGTTTCATACTTTAGTAATGTCAAACTTTATAAACCTTCACGCAATACATGAGCGTGAGCCATGGATATAGCACTATGGGTGGAATAGAATATGATGATGGGGGTTATGTGGAGAAGACAAAAAAGGAGAAAGTCTCACATCAACGAGGCTAATCAATGAGCTATGGAGATGCCCATCAATTGATGTTAATGCAAGGAGTAGGGATTTCCATGCAACGGATGCACTAGAGCTATAAATATAGGAAAGCTCAACAAAAGAAATTAAGTGGGTGTGCATCCAACTTGCTTGCTCACGAAGACCTAGGGCACTTGAGGAGGCCCATTGTTGGAATATACAAGCCAAGGTCTATAATGAAAAATTCCCACTAGTATAAGAAAGTGACAAAACGAAAGACTCTCTATCATGAAGATTATGGTGCTTCTTTGAAGCACAAGTGTGGTAAAAGGATAGTAGCATTGTCCCTTTTTTTGGGCCTTCTTTTTTTGGCCCTTTTTTGGGACAATGCTCTATTAAATGATGATCATCACACTTCTATTTATTTACAACTCAATGATTACAACTCGATACTAGAACAAGGTATGACTCTATATGAATGCCTCCGGCGGTGTACCAGGATATGCAATGAACCAATAGTGACATGTATGAAAGAATTATGAATGGTGGCTTTGCCACAAATACTATGTCAACTACATGATCATGCAAAGCAATATGACAATGATGAACGTGTCATGATAAACGGAATGGTGGAAAGTTGCATGGAAATATATCTCGGAATGGCTATGGAAATGCCATAATAGGTAGGTATGGTGGCTGTTTTGAGGAAGATATAAGGAGGTTTATGTGTGAAAGAGCGTATCATATCAAGGGGTTTGGATGCACCGGCGAAGTTTGCACCAACTCTCAATGTGAGAAAGGGCAATGCACGGTACCGAAGAGGCTAGCAATGATGGAAAGGTGAGAGTGCGTATAATCCATGGACTCAACATTAGTCATAAAGAACTCACATACTTATTGCAAAAATCTACAAGTCATCAAAAACCAAGCACTACGCGCATGCTCCTAGGGGGATAGATTGGTAGGAAAAGACCATCGCTCGTCCCCGAGCGCCACTCATAAGGATGACAATCAAAGAACACCTCATGTTTCAAATTTGTTACATAACGTTTACCATACGTGCATGCTACGGGACTTGCAAACTTCAACACAAGTATTTCTCAAATTCACAACTACTCAACTAGCACAACTTTAATATCACTACCTCCATATCTCAAAACAATCATCAAGCATCAAACTTCTCTTAGTATTCAACACACTCATAAGAAAGTTTTTACTAATCTTGAATACCTAGCATATTAGGATTATTTAAGCAAATTACCATGCTATTTAAGACTCTCAAAATAATCTAAGTGAAGCATGAGATACCAATAGTTTCTATAAAACAAATCCACCACCGTGCTCTAAAAGATATAAGTGAAGTACTAGAGCAAAACTATATAACTCAAAAGATATAAGTGAAGCACATTGAGTATTCTAATAATTTCCGAATCATGTGTATCTCTCTCAAAAGGTGTGTATAGCAAAGATGATTGTGTTAAAATAAAAAGAAAAGACTCAAATCATACAAGACGCTCCAAGCAAAACACATATCATGTGGTGAATAAAAATATAGCTCCAAGTAAATTTACCGATGGAAGTAGACGAAAGAGGGGATGCCTTCCGGGGCATCCCCAAGCTTTGGCTTTTTGGTGACCTTAGATTATCTTGGGGGTGCCATGGGGCATCCCCAAGCTTAGGCTCTTGCCACTCCTTGTTCCATAATCCATCAAATCTTTCACCCAAAACTTGAAAACTTCACAACACAAAACTCAGCAGAAAATCTCGTGAGCTCCTTTAGCGAAAGAAAACAAAAGACCACTTCAAGGTGCTGTAATGAACTCATTCTTTATTTATATTTGTGTTAAACCCACTGTATTCCAACTTCTCTATGGTTTATAAACTCTTTTACTATCCATAGAATCATCAAAATAAGCAAACAACACACGAAAAACAGAATCTATAAAAAACAGAACAGTCTGTCGTAATCTGTAACTAATGCAAACTTCTGGAACTCCAAAAAATCAGCCAAAATATTAAGACCTAGAAAATTTGTTTATTCATCAGAAGCAATTGGAATCAATATTTTATCACGTTTTGGTGATTTTTAACAATTATTTTCGTGAACAGAAAGTTTCTGGAATTTTCTGCAAGATCAAATAACTATCATTCAAGAAGATCCTATAGGTTTAACTTGGCACAAACACTAATTAAAACATAAAAACACAACTAACCAGAGGCTAGAACAAATATTTATTCCTAAACAGAAGAAAAAAGCAAAAAGACTAAAAATAAATTGGGTTGCCTCCCAACAAGCGCTATCGTTTAACGCTCCTGGCTAGGCATAAAAGCAAGGACAGATCTAGGTATTGCCATCTTTGGTAGGCAATTCTTCAATGAGGCATCTATCATCCTTAAAAGTTTCTTTCTTTTTAATAATTATCAAACTTTTAGGCACAAGATCGAAAAATTCATTTGTAACAATTGGTTCCTTAATTATAGCAAAGATATTGGGATGAATACTTATAGATTTGAGATCCGCAGTTTCCTTACTAGAGGATTCACCCTTATTTTTAGGAACATACATAAGCTTGGCAATTTTAGTTGGAGGACTTGGAATATTCTTTACGGAAGAAAAAGCAGTTCCCAAGTTGGTAATGATACCCTCAAGTTTATCGATTCTAGTGGAATCTTGATTTATTCTTTCATTAACTATGAGTTCCTTCTCCTTAATATTTTTCAAAGTGACTCCTACTTTAGATCCATATTGGGTAATTTGGTTGTGGATCTTTTTATCAAAATTTTCAATTAACTCTACGGTAGCAACTTTATTTTCAATAATTTCAAGTCTTTGCATTACATGCTCCAAAGTTAACATAGTTCCATTAACCAAAAGAGGTGGTGAGCCAAACAAATCTATCATAGCATTATAAGAATCAAAAGTATGGCTACCCAAGAAATTCCCTCCGGTAATGGTGTCAAGAATATATCTGTACCAAGGATTAGCGCCTACATAAAAATTGCGGAGAAGAACGGAAGTAGATTGCTTCCTGGTAGATCTATTTTGAGCATTGCAAATTCTATACCACGCGTCTTTTAAATTTTCTCCCTCCCATTGTTTAAAATTGAGAACTTCATTTTCGGGAGACAACGGAGAAGATAAAGGACTAGCCATGATGACAACGCAAGCAAAAGAAAAAGAGGCGAACAAAAAAGAGGGCGAATAAAATGGCAGGGGTGAAGTGGGGGAGAGGAAAACGAGAGGCAAATGGAAAATAATGTAATGTGAGAGATAAGGGTTTGTGATGGGTACTTGGTATGTTCACTTTTGCATAGACCTCCCCGGCAACGGCGCCAGAAATCATTCTTGCTACCTCTTGAGCAATGCGTTGGTTTTCCCTAGAAGAGGAATGGGTGATGCAGCAAAGTAGCGTAAGTATTTCCCTCAGTTTTTGAGAACCAAGGTATCAATCCAGTAGGAGGCTACGCGCGAGTCCCTCGCACCTACACAAAACAAATAATCCTCGCAACCAATGCGATAAGGGGTTGTCAATCCCTACACGATCACTTACGAGAGTGAGATCTGATAGATATGATAGGATAATATTTTTGGTATTTTTATGATAAAGATGCAAAGTAAAATAAAAGCAACGGAAATAACTAAGTGTTGGAAGATTAATATGATGGAAGATAGACCAAGGGGCCATAGGTTTCACTAGTGGCTTCTCTCAAGAGCATAAGTATTTTACGGTCGGTGAACAAATTACTGTTGAGCAATTGATAGAATTGAGCATAGTTATGAGAATATCTAGGTATGATCATGTATATAGGCATCACGTTTGAGACAAGTAGACCGACTCCTGCCTGCATCTACTACTATTACTCCACACATCGACCGCTATCCAGCATGCATCTAGAGTATTAAGTTCATAAGAACAGAGTAACGCCTTAAGCAAGATGACATGATGTAGAGGGATAAATTCATGCAATATGATAAAAATGCCATCTTGTTATCCTCGATGGCAACAATACAATACGTGCCTTGCTACCCCTACTGTCACTGGGAAAGGACACCGCAAGATTGAACCCAAATCTAAGCACTTCTCCCATTGCAAGAAAGATCAATCAAGTAGGCCAAACCAAACTGATAATTCGAAGAGACTTGCAAAGATAACCAGTCATACATAAAAGAATTCAGAAGATTAAAATATTGTTCATAGATAAACTTGATCATAAACCCACAATTCATCGGTCTCAACAAACACACCGCAAAAGAAGATTACATCGAATAGAGCTCCATGAGAGAGGGGGAGAACATTGTATTGAGATCCAAAAAGAGTGAAGAAGCCATCTAGCTAATAACTATGGACCCGAAGGTCTGAGGTAAACTACTCACACATCATCGGAGAGGCTATGGTTTTGATGTAGAAGCCCCCCGTGATCGATGCCCCCTCCAGCGGAGCTCCGGAACAGGCCCCGAGATGGGATCTCGTGGGTACAGAAGGTTGCGGCAGTGGAATTAGGTTTTTGGCTCCGTTTCTGATCGTTTGGGGGTACGTAGGTATATATAGGAGGAAGGAGTACGTCGGTTGTCAGAGGAAATGGCCACGGGTAGCCTAACCGACTCCCCCTGGCTCTTTGAAAAATTATCAGGCCGATCGGGCCTTCAAGCATCCAAAACACAGGGCCGCCTTCCCCTGGTCGGCTATCTCACGGGCCGACTACCGGAAGGCGACCCGACCTCAAAACCTTCCCGAAGATAACCATAAGATGGCCGACTCCCAGAAGCCGGCCACAAGAAAACCGACTCCCAGAAGCCGGCCGCAAGAAGACCGACTCCCGGAAGCCGGCCAAGACTGCACCCTCAAGGGCTACACCCACATAACGGTGATGAGACGGGGCGTGGCCATAGTACAGCCTGCCATCCCAAATCCCGGAGCACGCATGGCCACAGTGCGCCGTACGAGTCAGCCATCCCCCGTCCGGCGCGGCACTGTTGCCATGTTGACCGTGACGCCACCCACGATAGGCGCCAGTACGGCCCGCGGGCGGCGGGCCCCTTCAGCCAGAGAGACGCTCGAAGGCGGCCCGGCCTCCCCTAGTCGGCCTGGGGCATAGCCGGCTACCTCCCTCCCTCGAAGTATGTGCGTCATTAAGGTGACAAGTCGAAGTAAGGCCACAGTGAGAGCCCGCCAGGCGGCGGCACTGTAGCCATGCTTACCTCGACAAAGCCCTCGTCATCAAGGGCGAGGCAACAGTAACTAGCCACCAACAAGACCCCCAGGCGGTGGGGCCGGCCAGTCGGCCAAGAGGCCGGCAGTCGGCGGGGCCCACAGTCGGCGGGCCCCAACGGTCGGCGGAGAAGCCGGCGAACACAGACACTGACGGCCGGGACCCGCGTCCAGCCGGATTACCACTGTATCCCTGGGGGGTTGGCCTATATGAACCCCCCAGGGCACCCATGCAAAGGGTGGATCTCTGAGATAGTTTTAGACACCATGTAGAGGGAAGAGGAGAGCTAGCCTTGCCTTTCTTCCTCCTCTAGCCAAACAGCTCAAGGAGCACTTGTAGCTACTTGTGTTGATCTAGTGATCATGCGGAGACCCCGCAGAGCAAGACTAGGGGTGTTATCTCCACGGAGAGCCCCGAACCTGGGTAAGATTCGCCGGCGTGCATGTCTTCGCCTTATCCCGTTTCCAGGCACCGGCGATGTCTTACTGGCTGCCACAATGATAAGCCACCCGTTGGCATATGTCGCACCTACCACCCGACATTTGGCACCCACCGTGGGCCCAGGTGCACCGTCGTCCGGAGACCTGTTCTGGACGGGAACCCTTTTCCTCCCCCACGAGCGTAGCTAGCCTGCTACGCCCGATGGCGCTTGCCCCGACGCGCTGCAAGGCGTCGACGATGCCTGCGCGGCGAGCTGCCTCGCCGATCTTCTTGGCGAAGCTCGCATCTCCGACGAGCCTGCGTCCGACGCGGGCACAGACTACCCCGAGATCCGCCTCGTCAGCCTCCTCGACCAGCTTCACGTCTCCAGCGAGCTTGTTGAGTACTTGGAGTCGGTCGGCTCCACCGACTCGATGCTTGTCGACTCTGACGCGGCATCGCTTGACGCCTTCCCCACCAACGTGGTGATCATTGACGACCCTCTCCGTCAAGCCGACAGTGGCAGCAGCGCTGTCACTGAGGTGCTGGTCATCAGCCACGGCGCCGTCTCGGGCGAGAACGCCCACGATGCCCTACAAGCGGCACTGCACGACTTGTCCGTCCCCATCCCGGCCGACGCCGACGCCGAGACACTGGAGGCACGCCGCCTCGCCCTCGTCGCGGAATGCCAGAAGATAGCATCCACGAGACGCCTCACTGAGGCTCACCAGCGCGAAGTCGACCGCGCCGCCTTCGGCACGCCGCCTCCTGGCGGGCCGAGCCGAGCCGGCATCGTCAAGAAGCGCGGCCCGGCCATCGCCAGCATGCTGGGGGCAAACCGCCCAGTCTACGCCACGCCGCTCGAGAACCTGCGTGCCGCTCAGGCGGCCGTAGACGAGCTGAACGGGCTGGGGGCCGACGAGCTCTCCTATATGACTAGACGCATCCAGCAGTTGATCGACGCGGCCGCAGAGCGGCATGAAGCCGGCGCCCGCGCTGAAAGTCCTCCCCCATGCCGAGAGCACGGCGCGACATCCCGGACGCCGACTGCAAGCGGCGCCCACGCAAGAAAAGACAAGGAGCCGGCTGCTAGCTGCAGTCGGACTCGGCTCACCATTGAGCGCGACGTAGAAGGAACGACAAGGCAATCCGCCTCCGCCCCCGCCTCGTGGGGAGGCTTATCCCACCCCGCCGCCTGTCACGCATCCGACTCTTGGCGGTCGACTAGGCCACCGCGAAGGAGTCGGCGAGAATGATGCCTGCCACCGGATCGACCACCTAGCGCGATCCCTGTCGCTGGAAGAAGAAGATGATGTCGGCCCGCCTTGCTTTGGCCCTCGCATCCGCGACGAGCCCTTCCCCAAAGGGTTCTCACTGCCAAGAGACATGCCAAAATACAACGGCTCCGTGAAGCCGGAAGATTGGTTGATCGACTACTCCATAACAATCAGCATAGCAAACGGCAACAGGCGTGTTGCCGTGAAGTATGTCCCGCTCATGCTTCAAGGCACGGCACGCACCTGGTTGAACAGCCTCAAGCCCTACAGCGTCAACAGCTGGCTAGACTTCACGGAAGTCTTCATCCGCAACTTCACCAGCACATACAAGCGGCCTCCCAAGCCCCGCTAGCTCTCCTTGTGCGTCCAAGGGCCCAGCGAATCAACTCGCGACTAGCTCACGCGTTGGGCCGAGCTCCGCAACTCCTGCGAGGGGGTGCACGAGGTTCAAGCCATAGAGTACTTCACCACCGGGTGCCGAGAGGGCACCCTCCTCAAGCACCGACTCCTCTGCGATGAGCCGACTACCCTCGACGAGCTGCTGATCATAGCAGACAAGTACGCCACGCCGACTCTTCGATGAAGACCGAGCTTCGAGTGGACGCCTCTGGAAAGGTGCTCGCTCCGGCTCCCAAGACGCCGGCTGGTGACTCCAACCGACGCCCTTCCCAGAACGACAACAAGCGCAAGGCCAATATGCCACCTTCCACCAGTCGGCAAGTAGCCACCGTCGAAGACGAACAGCCCGAAGAGCGGCCCGCACCCAAGAAGAAGGGCGGCAGGCCGGCTTGGCAGCCGGCTTTCTCCTATGAGCAAACTCTTGATGCCCCCTGCAAGTTCCACAGCGGCGCGAAACCGTCCAACCACACGACCTGAAAGTGCCGTTGGCTCACGCGGATCTCCAAGGGCGAGGGGCTGCTCCTGCCTCCACCTCCTGGCCCGCCGCCTCCAGCCCCTCAGCAGCCGGCTGTCCGACCAGCAGTCAGAGCCATTCAAGATGAGTTCCCAGATGAGCACGCCGCCTATGTCGTCTTCACAAGCCAAATTTAAGACAAGCGCAGTCGGCGCCGACAGCACCAAGAAGTCAACGCGGTCGCCTCCAGCAACCCCGAGTTTATGCATTGGTCTGAGAAGCCTATCAGCTGGAGCCGGGCCGACCACCCAGAGGTGATGCCGTCTCCCGGCTCTTATGCATTGGTGTTGGACACCACCCTCGCGACAGAAAGACGAGCTGCCCATTTCTCCCGTGTGCTGATTGATGGTGGAAGCAGCATCAACATACTGTACCGCGACACCATGGAGAAGTTGGACCTCAAGACGAAGCAACTCATGCCAAGCCGGACTGTGTTCCATGGCATCGTACCCGGCCTGTCCTATTCCCCAATCGGCAAGATCAAGATGGATGTTCTCTTCGGAGACAAGGATCACTTTCGCCGAGAAGCGATCTGGTTTGAAGTAGTGGATGTAGAGAGCCCTTACCATGCATTGCTTGGCCGACCTGCCCTGGCCAAGTTCATGGTTATGCCCCTCTACGCCTACCTCAAGATGAAGATGCCGAGTTCAAAGGGGATCATCACCATAGCCAGAGACTACAAGAAATCCTCCGAGTGTGCTGCAGCCAGCAGCCGGCTGGCCGAGTCCCTCGTGATTGCTGAAGAGAAGAAGATGCTGGACCGAGTCGTGGCCATGGCCGGCAAGCAGCCGGCCCTGTCCCCTAACCCCAAGGAATATGATGCTCAAGGCTCCTTCCAGCTGGCCAAGGAAACAAAGAAGATACCTCTGGACCCGGAGAACCTGGAGAGGTTTGCTGTCATTGGTGCAAACCTGGACAGCAAATAGGAAGGCGAGCTCGTCGACTTCCTCCGTGAGAATCGGGACATCTTTGCATGGTCCCCAAAGGACATGCCAGGTGTTCCGAAGGATTTCGCCGAGCACAAGCTACACGTCCGAGCGGACGCAAAACCAGTAAAGCAACCTCTCCGCCGACTGTCGGAGGAGAAGAGAAGGATCGTAGGAGAAGAGATAGCCCGGCTCCTGGCAGCCGTCTTCATTATGGAGGTGTTTTTCCCAGAATGGCTTGCCAACCCGGTCCTGGTGTTGAAGAAAAACATTAAATGGCGTATGTGTATAGATTACACCAGTCTCAACAAAGCCTGCCCCAAAGATCCATTTGCCCTGCCACGAATCGATCAAGTGGTAGACTCCACAGCCGGATGCGAGCTGTTGAGTTTCTTGGATGCTTACTCAGGCTACCACCAGATCAAGTTGGATCCAGCCGACCGCCTGAAGACCGCCTTCATCACACCATTCAGAGCTTTCTGCTACCAGACTATGACATTCTGCTTGAGAAATGCCGCTGCCACTTTTCAGCGTTGCATGCAGAAATGCCTCCTCAAGCAACTCGGCAGAAATGCCCACGTATATGTAGACGATATTGTGGTGAAGACGGAGAAGCGCGGCACCCTGCTGGAAGATCTCAGAGAAACATTTGCCAACTTGCGCCGGTTCCAGATCAAGCTCAACCCAGAGAAATGCATGTTCGGAGTACCAGCCGGCCAGCTTCTAGGCTTTTTGGTCTCCGAACGCGGCACCGAGTGCAACCCAGTGAACATCAAGGCCATAGAGAGAATGGAGATTCCTACCAAGCTGCGAGACGTTCAGAAGTTTACCAGGTGCCTGGCCTCCCTAAACCGTTTTATCAGCCGGCTAGGAGAGAAGGCTCTCCCCCTTTATGGACTCATGAAGAAGTCCACCCACTTCGAGTGGAACGACCAAGAAGACCAAGCATTCCATGAGTTGAAGAAGATGCTGACCACACCGCCTGTCCTGGCGGCGCCGACTGAGAAAGAGCCCATGCTCCTCTACATTGCTGCGACTAGCCGAGTGGTCAGTACAGTTATCGTGGTCCAATGCCCAAAAGAAGGCTGGGCTTAGTTAGTCCAGAGGCCGGTATATTATTTGAGCGAAGTACTGTCCACCTCGAAGCAAAACTACCCGCACTACCAGAAGATGTGCTATGGAGTGTACTTTGCCGCCAAGAAGTTGAAGCCTACTTTCAAGAGCATCCCATCACGGTCGTATGCACCGCCCCGCTTGCCGAGATCATAGGCAGCCGGGATGCATCCGGCCGGGTGGCTAAGTGGGCCATTGCACTGGCTCCTTA
Organism: Aegilops tauschii subsp. strangulata; assembly: GCF_002575655.3. Classification (NCBI taxonomy): domain Eukaryota; kingdom Viridiplantae; phylum Streptophyta; class Magnoliopsida; order Poales; family Poaceae; genus Aegilops; species Aegilops tauschii. The sequence continues at coordinate 55,265,356 of NC_053039.3, forward strand.
CACGATCTTCTACCAGCCCCGCACCGCCATCAAGTCCCAAGCCTTGGCCGACTTCCTTGTCGACTGGGCCGAGACCCAGTACCTACCGCCGGCTCCCGACTCAACTCATTGGCGGATGCACTTCGATGGATCCAAGATGCGCACCGGCTTGGGAGCCGGCATCGTCCTCACCTCTCCCAAGGGCGACAAACTCAGATACACACTGCAAATTCATTTTGCCGCCTCCAACAATGTGGCCGAGTACGAGGCGCTCATACACGGGCTCCGGCTAGCCAAAGAACTCGGCATACGCCGGATCCTGTGCTATGGCGACTCGGATTTGGTAGTCCAGCAGTCATCCGGCGACTGGGACGCCAAGGACGCAAACATGGCGAGCTATCGATTCCTCGTCCAGCAAATCAGCGGATACTTTGAAGGATGCGAGTTCCTCCACGTGCCACGGGCCGACAACGAGCAAGCAGATGCCCTGGCACGGATCGGCTTCACCCGACAAGCTATACCAACCGGTGTCTCTCTCCAACGCCTCCTCAAACCGTCTGTCAAGCCGTCTCCAGAATCAGACTCCATCTTCGTACCGCCTGCCCCTGATGCAGTCGGATCCGACTTGGGGAGCCCAGCAGGCGGCTAGGGGACTTCGACAGGTGGCCCGGGGACCACCGTAGTCGCACCCGGCTCGGGGACTTCGACAGGTGGCCCGGGGACAGCCGTAGTCGCACCTGGCTCGGGGACTTCAGAACCCGGCCCGGGGACTACACCAGTCGGCCCGGGGACTGCAACGACACAACAGGCGGTGGCCAACTCCAACTCTTCACCACCCAACCCACCCACCCGGGTCACAGTAGTCGTATTGACAATAGAAGAAGTCACAGCTCCATCATGGGCCCAACCCATCCTCAACTTCCTAGTAAACAGAGAGCTGCCGACTGATGAGATCTCGGCAAGACTAGTTCAACGCTGAGCCGGAGCATACACAATGATAAACAGAGAACTTGTTAAGTGTAGCGTCACTAGAGTCTTCCAGCGCTGCGTCGAGCCAGAGAAGAGCATAGAAATCCTCAAGGATATCCACCAAGGCGAATGCGGCCAGCACGTGGCCTCAAGATCACTTGTCACCAAAGCTTTCCGCCATGGTTTCTTTTGGCCGACTGCTTTGGAAGACGGCAAGGAATTAGTCAAATGCTGCAAAGGGTGCCATGTCTTCAGCTCCAAGCAACACCTGCCGGCTTCTGCACTCAAGACCATCCCCCTCACCTGGCCCGTTGCCGTCTGGGGGCTGGTCATGGTGGGCCCATTCAAGACGGCGCGCGGCGGCATGACACATCTGCTTGTCGCCGTGGACAAATTCACTAAGTGGATTGAAGCAAAGCCAATCAAGAAGCTGAACGGGCCGACTGCCGTGACATTCATCGCAGATATCACCACCCAGTATGGTATACCACACAGCATCATCACCGACAACGGCACGAATTTGCCAAGGGAGCACTGGCATGTTTCTGCGCGACACAGGGCATTCGACTGGACATAGCGTCCGTTGCCCACCCGCAGTCAAACGGCCAGGTCGAGCGAGCAAACGGCCTCATCCTCTCCGGCATCAAGCCCCGACTGGTCATACCACTGGAGCGTTCGGCCGGCTCCTGGCTCGATGAGCTGTCGGCTGTCCGCTGGAGTCTACGTACTACCCCGAACAAGTCAACCGGCTTCACTCCATTCTTCCTTGTATATGGTGCCGAGGCTGTCATCCCAACTGACATCGAGTTTGACTCGCCTCGGGTCACCATCTACACGGAGGCGGAGGCCAAGGAAGCACGAGAAGACGGTGACGACCTGCTGGAAGAGGGCCAGCTGTTAAAACTCAGTCGGTCCGCCATCTACCAGCAGGGTTTGCGCCGTTACCACAACCGGAAGGTCAAGCCAAGCTCCTTCCAAGAAGGCGATCTTGTGCTCCGGCTGATCCAGCGAACAGTCGGCCAGCACAAGCTCTCGGCCCCTTGGGAAGGCCCATTCGTCGTCAGCAAGGCCCAAGGCAACGACTCCTACTACCTGATCGACGCACAGAAGCCGAAGGCACGCAAGAGGGATGATTCCAGCAAGGAGTCGGAACGACCATGGAACGCCAATCTCCTGAGAAGATTTTACAGTTAAAAGCAGTATGTATCACGCTACCTTTTGTATTAAGTACAAGACAACGGGCCCCCCGAGGCGCACTCGGGGACTACCCTCTTTTATCTATGAATGATGAGTGTCATACCTATGAATGTACTATTACATCTGATTTTCTGTCCGGCACCGGGTTCGACCAGTCGGCCCGGGGACTTGCCGCCTTGAGTTATATTAAAGTTCTACCTGCAGTCACACAAGTAGTGTGCCGGCACCCCGAGCCCTCTCTTATTGAAAGTCGCAGCTCGAAGAACCGACTGTCCGACTGGCAAGAGCCAAAGGCAGGAAGGATGCCCACACGAAAAACGGCTAATGACTAATGAACCTATATAACACAAGCCGGCCTCCCACCACGCCAACCGGCTGACAGAACAGCCGACTGGCCGGCTTCCCATTCACTTTTCTACAATCCAAGAAAGCTAGAGTACTCACCCTCCCAACCGGCCAAGCACTTCTCTAGCCACAGACTGCAGAGCAGCTGTCCGGCTGGGAAGGCGGCGACCAAGGGAGGGCGGCAAAGGAAACACCCAAAGGATGAAAAGCAAGAACAATGGGAAGCCAAACACATGCATGATTATATTTACACAAAAGGCCCTCAACAGGCCGGCAGTCAACATAATTTGAATACACCCCCAGTGGGTGGAACTGCGCAAACTTAACAAAATATTGTTCCAAGAGCAATAAATAGGAAAGCAAAGGCGGCGGATTAGACTAAGGGCGCAACAGGCAAGCCGGGCTGGTCGGTGGAGACGGCAGTGCCGGCCGGAGGAGTGGCCGGCTGGCGAGTCTCGGCTTGATCATTGCCGGCTGCAGGAGGCGCGCTCGCACGCGTCTCGTTGCTGGAGGCACCATCAAGTTGAGGCTGGCCGGTTGCTCCACCGTTTGGCACGGCGTCTTCACCATCCTCTCCCTCCTCCTCTCCGCCCTCGTCGCTCGAGTCGATCTCCTCCGCCGAGTCCTCACCATCCGTCGGGTTCAGCCTGAACCACTCCTCCGGCTGAGCAATGCCGTTATCATCCACCTCAGGAGTAAAGGTGCTGGTGCCGGTGTAGTCGGCGATTGCCGAGGCGCGCTGGATGATAGCCGGCCGCACCGCCTCCAACTCCTCGTCGGCCTCCTACCGCCAGGTGGCCAGCTGGTCCAAGCTCAACTCGGGATACTAGGCTTTGACGAACTCCAGCGCCCGCCTGGCGCCTGACCGAGCTGCAGAAGCCTTCCAGGCCTTGAAGCGGCCGACCTCTACCTCCAGCCAGTCGGCAGTCCGACTGGGGGTACGGGGAATCGCCTTGCCGGGCCAAAGGGCGGCCAGCACTTGCGCCCCAACACGCTGAAGACGGCGGAGCATGCGGTGAACCAGCTGGAGGCGGGCTTGGATCGCCAGAAGCTGCTCCTCAAGCGACCGACGAGCATTCGGCGCGATCTCCACACTGGCTTGCCTTCCTGCCTCGCGGTGGGCCTCGACGACCTGGTTGGTGGCGGTAGAGTAAGCAGGGAAGTACTCTGCACAAGAAAGAAAGGAAGAGAAAAAACACAAAGTCAGAGAATGGACAAAATGGCAAGCGACAAGCAAGAAACGAAGAAGAAGGCGGCCTACCGTCAACCAAGTCTTCGATCTGGCCATAGCCGCTGATCAGTGACTGCCTTGCCTCAGCCCAGCTCGCCGCCTCGGTCTCATACTCGGGCTGGAGGGTGGCCTCGCTGTCCTGCACGGCCTTCAGGGCCGCCTTGTGGCTCTCCTCCTGGTCGGCCAGCCTCTTGACCAAGCGGTCACGCTCCTGAACCAAGGCGTCGAACTCGGCTTCCTTGGCGCGAAGGGCGGTCTGGGTCCCACCCAGCTGCTCCCTCAGGCTGGCATTGGCCTCTATAGATATGGCAAAGAAGAGAAAAGCAATAAGAAAGAAGTCGCCAGGATAGATCCGACCCGACTGCTCAGCAGTCGGCCCGAATCTCGGGGACTACACCCAGTGGGTGCGCTGACGCGCCCCCACGTGAGATAAAAGATGAAGCACTTACTCCGGCTCTCAGTTAGATCAGCAGTCTTCTGGGTCAGCTCCCGAGCCTGGGAGTTGAAGGCAGCCGCACGGAGGTTGTGGTAGTCCTGCAAGTTGGACAGAAGAGCGAACAAGAGCAAGATAAGCAATCAAAGTCTACTAAGAAGTTCCAAGCCGCCTGCTCAGCAGTTGACTCGGAACTCGGGGACTACACCCAGTGGGTGCGCTGACGCGCCCCCACGGAAGAAAGCAAGATCAAGAAACAGAAAAGCGAGAAGATTCACCCGAATGGCTGCCCGTGTCATGACGAACTCATCATTGTACTGCCTCAGCACGGCGGCCTGGGACTGAAGCCGGTTCCGGACTTCTTGCGCCGCCACATTCACCACGGCCGTCCCACCACCCGGCGTCCACCCCGAGCTAGCGCTGGCTGTCTCCAAATCCTGGGTCGACGAGCTAGAGCTCGCGGCCTTCTGCGGGTCCGGCGCCGAAGTTGCCTTCCCCGCGTGCTGGCGTGATGGCGACCGGACCACCAGGTCTGTCTTCGCAGCCGGCTCACCTCCAGCCGGCCGCACGGGCGGCGCGTCAAGCCGGCCGCCTCGGTCCGCCCCAGTCGGCGATGGCGGTGCCGCCTCCCTCTCCCGGACAACGACGTCATCCTCCTCCCTCTCAATCCCCGGCAGGTCGCCACCGGCTTCCTCCGGCGGGGGCTCCGGGATCTCGGGCGCCACAACGCGTAGGGGGGTGACAAGCAAGGCCCCCGCCGCTGTCGCTACGGCTGCATCCTCCGCCTGGGCCTTGGCCGCCGCGTCGGCTTGTGCCTTCGCCGACTCCTCCGCCATCTCCTGCGCCGCCTTGGCGGCGGCCGCCCTCAGCTCCTCTGCCTCCCGCTCCTCCCGCGCCTCCCGCGCGTTCTGCTCTGTTGCCGCTTGAAGCTCGGCATGGGGGTCCATGCAGCGGGTGCTTGCTGATCCTCCCGCCGATCCAACCATGGAGGCGGCAGCGATCCGCTCAAGAGAGAGCGGAGCCCTGTTTGATAAGTCAAGACAAGGATTCAGAAATCGACAAGAAAAGAAGGAGGAATATGCGAAAGAATCGACACTTACGCCAAAACCATTTGCGGCTGCTTCACCACCTTGCGGAAGCGGGCCGCCTTCGCGGCCGCCTCATCCCGCCTGGTCGCCGCCGCCCTGCTCTTGGGCTTCTTCGGCCGACTGCCGAACAAGGCCGACGGGGCCCGGCGCTTCTGCATGCCGCCTCGAGCAGGCGGCGCGGCGGATGAACCCGCGCCATGGTTGGACGCCGGCTGGCGGCGTGGGATGATTTCCACCTCGTTGTCATCCGGCCAGTCGTCGAAGCTGGCTCCAAGCCCAGAGCTGCCTGCTTCGCCGCCTCTTGCCTCGGTGTTATCGTCCATAGCAGCCGCCCCCAAGTCGGGGTCCTCCAAGTCATGCTCCGCCCGGTCGGGGATAAATTGGCGATCCGTCCCCGCTGACCCGGCCGCAGGTCGAAGGAGAAGGCTCTTCCAAGACAAGCCGACTGGTCATAGTCGGACAAGAAAAACTTGGTGACAAAAGTAAAGAAGAGAAGGTGAAGAAAGTATACCATAGGCGGGGGATTGGCACGGGAGTACGGCTCCTTGCCAAACAGCCACTCTACGGAGAGCTTGCAGTTCGCGAGATAGTTCACCATGTGAGCCACCTCGTCATGAGGCATCTCCCCTGGTGCACATCCGACTCGGATCGAGTTGGCCGCTCATTTGACAGATCAAATGAGGGCGGCCTTGAAGTGGGAGCACCCGGCGCACCACAAAGTCGGCCAGCAGGTCGGGCCGAGTCAGGCCCTCCGACTGGATCATTACCCGGAGTCGGCCGACGGCGGCGGCTCTAGCTGACTACAGCGTCCTGGCCCGATAGGACCACTGGGGCCGGCTACGTAAGCCGGCAAATTGACGTAGTCACCTTGCGGGGCGATGTTCTTCACGTAGAAGTACGATATCTGCCAAAGCTTCACCAACTGGATCAGTGTGATGGCAGGGAAGGGGTTGTCGGCTGCCGGCCTCCGCACCGCGAAGAAGGCGCTGCTCTGAACCGGCACGCCCTGCACGCGGGTGCCCAGCTTGGATTGGAAGAATTCCCCCCAGAGCTCGAGGGTGGGAAGGACGCCGAGGAAGCCCTCGCACAGAGTGACGAAGGCGGCCAGCAGCACCACCGTGTTTGGAGTGAGGTGGTGCGGCTGGAGCTGGTAGAATTCGAGGAAGGAGCCGAAGAAAGCACTCGCGGGCAGGCCGAGGCCGCGCAGGAAGTGCGAGCAGAAGATTACCCGCTAACCTTCCTCCGGCGCCGGCGAGATCTCCTTCTTCGGTGCAAGACGGACCCGCACCTGGTCTTCGCCGGGCAGCCGCCGCGTCTTGCGGAGGAAGTCGATGTGGTCCGCGTGGATGTTGGAGCCTTCCCAGTCTCCGCGGTGCTGCATGACGGGGGGAAGCTGACGAGAAAGGGCGCGGCGACGGCGAAACGACGGCCCCGCGGCGGCGAAGCTGCGGGGTGGTGCGTGTTGGAAATATGCCCTAGAGGCAATAATAAAATGGTTATTATTGTATTTCCTTGTTCATGATAATTGTCTGTTGTTCATGCTATAATTGTATTAACTGGAAACCGTAATACATGTGTGAATACATATACCACAACATGTCCCTAGTAAGCCTCTAGTTGACTAGCTCGTTGATCAATAGAAGGTTATGGTTTCCTGACCATGGACATTGGATGTCATTGATAACGGGATCACATCATTAGGAGAATGATGTGATGGACAAGACCCAATCCTAAGCATAGCACAAGATCGTGTAGTTCGTTTGCTAGAGCTTTTCTAATGTCAAGTATCATTTCCTTAGACCATGAGATTGTGCAACTCCCGGATACCGTAGGAATTCTTTGGGTATACCAAACGTCACAACGTAACTGGGTGGCTATAAAGGTGCACTACAGGTATCTCCGAAAGTGTCTGTTGGGTTGGCACGAATCGAGACTGGGATTTGTCACTCCGTATGACGGAGAGGTATCTCTGGGCCCACTCGGTAAAGGATAATCATAATGAGCTCAATGTGACCAAGTGTTTGGTCACGGGATCATGCATTACGGTACGAGTAAAGTGACCTGCCGGTAACGAGATTGAACAAGGTATTGGGATACCGACGATCGAATCTCGGGCAAGTAACGTACCGATTGACAAAGGGAATTGTATACGGGATTGATTGAATCCTCGACATCGTGGTTCATCCGATGAGATCACCGTGGAACATGTGGGAGCCAACATCGTGGAATAAGATCATATCCCGAAGGGATAAGATCAAGATCCCTAACAAAGGGGGATAACAATCAGTGGGGAAGGGAAATGATGGGATTTCTTTCCCCCACCTTTGCCAACGCCCCAATGGACTTGGAGGGCGAGAAACCAGCCCCCTCCACCCCTATATATAGTGGGGAGGCGCATGGGAGCAGCACCCCAAGCCCTGGCGCCTCCCTCCCTCCCGTGACACCTCTTCCTCCCCGCTTGCGCTTGGCGAAGCCCTGCCGGGATCCTGCTACTTCCACCACCACGCCGTCGTGCTGCTGGATCTCCATCAACTACAACTCCCCCCTTGCTGGATCAAGAAGGAGGATACGTCCCCGCTCCGTACGTGTGTTGAACGCGGAGGTGCCGTCCGTTCGGCGCTAGGATCATCGGTGATTTGGATCACGACGAGTACGACTCCATCAACCCCGTTCTCTTGAACGCTTCGGCGCGCGATCTACAAGGGTATGTACATGCACTCCCCTCTCTCTCGTTGCTAGATGACTCCATAGATTGATCTTGGTGATACGTAGAAAATTTTAAATTTCTGCTACGTTCCCCAACAGTGGCATCATGAGCCAGGTTTATGCGTAGATTCTATGCACGAATAGAACACAAAGTAGTTGTGGGCAACGATTTGTTCAATTTGCTTACCGTTTCTAGTCTTATCTTGATTCGGCGGCATTGTGGGATGAAGCGGCTCAGACCGACCTTACACGTACTCTTACGTGAGACAGGTTCCACCGACTGACATGCACTTGATGCATAAGGTGGCTAGCGGGTGTCTGTCTCTCCCACTTTAGTCGGATCGGATTCGATGAAAAGGGTCCTTATGAAGGGTAAATGTCACGACCGGTTTTTCAATAAAATAATTATTGAGAGACCAATCCCTTTTACGGACCAGCGAGGAAGAATTCCTTCTCACTGGTAGACAATATCTTGGTCACAGAAGAAAAATACCAGGAGTACTGAATATAATACAAGGTTGAGCGGAGACTGCCCAACAATTTATTACACGCACGCCGATAAACAAGACGGCGGAATAGGGTGGCATAACTACTAACTCACGATAATAACGGTGGTGGAAATATCACCGCGAAGCGAGTGATATGACTCCTGAAGACTACAGCTCATCGAGCGTCAGAGTGAGGCTCGAGGAGACTTATAGCGGGTGGCGGAACCATATATAATACAAGTGACCAATATCCGGGATCGTGCAGGACTGACTGGGACTCCTCTAGGCGTCGGACGCGCTATCAAACTCTTCATCCAAGAGATCGCCTTCGTCAACATCTGGCCAAATCAACAAGCCAGGTGAGTACTATGAAAGTACTCGCAAGACAGTTCGGACATAAGATATAACAAATGTAAACATGAAGCATATGAACAAATTAACCAGTGCGTTCAGACATAGGGATAATAAATACTGGGTGCCAAACGAGGGTCTGAATGACTCCTCGAGAGGAAACTACAGAATAGTAATACTGGTGCCAAACGAGGGTCTGAATGACTCCTCGAGAGGAAACTGCAGAATAGTAATACTGGTGCCAAACGAGTGTCTGAATGACTCCTCGAGCGGAAAATGCAAGAATAATAATACTGGTGCCAAACGAGGCTCTGAATGACTCCTCGAGAGGAAACTGCAAGAATAATAATACTGGTGCCAAACGAGGGTCTGAATGACTCGTCGAGAGGAAACTGCAAGAATAATAATGCCACAGTCGGGCGTCGGGGCGACACCACATAAAGGGCTTATAACAGAAAATAAAGGCAGTGCATGCCACAGTCGGACGTCTGAGCGACATCACATAAAGGGCTTATATTTAAAGTAAGAAACAAAAACACGCCACAGTCGGACGTCTGCGCGACGTCACATAAAGGGCTTATATTGTGGCTCAATAATTCAATAGTTCGGGAACATAAATTATCACATGTACGAGACAAATATAAAGTCAGTCCATCTACAGGAATAATAATTAAACTGGATTTACCACTTGAGCTTGTTCACCGGGGACAAGTTTTCCACGCGGATAGATATGGATATACTGATTTCACTACTTGATCATGGGTACGATGACTTGGAAGGAATTGACTCTGCAGAGTTTGTACTTAACCACAGCCAACGGATTTTAGTAGTCACAGGGACTAGTTCCGTTTACGGTGTTTTGGAAGAAACACGTCTAACCAGTACACACCCAATTCAACATTCCGAAGCCAGGGATCACCCTCGGCAACGTTCAAGAAAAACCTTGAGACGGGGAGGCTACAACCTCGCGTAGCATGCGATCAAATTTCTATACGCGCGCTCTAAGGGGGTGCCCCCCCTCTCGGTCCCAACCGGAAACACCCATGCCCCCTGACCGGATGACTGGCTTTAATCCTGGGCCAAGGTACCATCATCCCGGCCTCTCTGTTTGGTGTGTACACGGAAAGAGGTTACCAACTTACTAAACCGCATCCTGGCAAATGAAACATGTGGCAGCACGGAGGGGAAAAGAACGATAACGTGACTCCGTCCACGTTAACATCGGAAATAGTTGGATGACGCAAGGCTGGTATGCTACAACAGTACCACCTTGCTGCCCTTCATGTCACCACATGATTAGGCCATGTCTCATCAGAGATCATCGCAACTTTGGAACATGCGGGTAGTTGCCTTACAAGTAACGAGGTATTCACCGATACTCATATGCCACTCACAATATTTCACGCAAACATGCAAAACACCTGTCATATCAAATGTTCAAACATGCTTGCCTGGTTCGGAGAAGTCGGAGTCTAGCTCGGCGAAGTTCGCGGTTCCGTCACCTCTTCCGGAACCTACGGCAATAACGAAAACGGGCACTAACGTGAAAACCAACGCGTGCACAGAAACTTCTCCAAAAAAATTCCAAATAAATCCCATAAAAAACTAGACAAAATTTGAAGACTGTCAGACAAAGAATCACTCAAAAATCCCTTTTAAATAAAAAGTTATAAAGGTTTCTGTCCAGGGACTTATCTGTAATGAAACAGAAAAGTTCCAGGGTTTAAACTGAGAAACCAGAAAACGCTTCGGAAAGAAATGCGCTAGCTAAAGAGGGAAAGCGTATTTTGCCCGAAGGCGCCAACAGAAAACGGTTCGCGAAAGAATAGAACAGAGGCTGACATGCGGGGTCCACATGTCAGGTTTGAAAAGCTCGCCGGCGCCCGAAGACTGCGGTGGACGCCGGCGTCGAACCACGGCGAGTCAGGAGGATCGGAGGGTACCAAGAGCTTCAGCTTGTTCTTCCGCGTCGGTGGGTGGTGGACTCGGCCAACGGGGAGCACCACGTCGACGGCGACACTATCTCCGGCGGACGGCGGCTCGGGTGAGGGTGGAGATCTTTGGTGGAGGGCTGCAAACTTCGAATTGAAGCGCGGGTCAGAAGGAGGGATGCATAGTGAAGCTACTGGCAAGAGATGGGAGGCGGAGGTGCACGCACGGGGGCGAATCGAGCTGGAACCCGTGGCGGGTCGCGGCGGCCGGAGTCGAGGAAGGAGACCTCCTCGGGGCCCTTCCAGTGGCTAGGCGTGCTCTAGGTGGAGTGCAGGGATGGTGTGTGCTCGAGTTGAAGCTCGGGGCCTCTATTTATAGGCGGATCAACGGGGTGGCCGTGAACGGAGAATCTCCGGCGAGCAATTACGGCGATGCAGTGGATTGGCAGGAGGTTTGAGTGGCCAGGCAGCATCAGTGGATGTTACTGGTGTCATTCCCCCGCTAATCTCGGCTGGTCTTGGCGTAACGGCGCCGGTCCACGGTGGCGTGGCCGCACGGGCACGTCGGCGGCAGAGAGCGCGCTCCGTGCCCTGCGGTTCATGACGAGGGTGGCAGCGCGTTCGGGGGAGTGGAAGGCCACGCAGCAAGCTCCGGTGGCTTGGGCGGCGCTGGGTGGCGCCTTCAGCGCCGTGCCTCTCGCTGGCGGCCACAAAGCCGCCGCTAGCGTCGGTCACGGGGCGGCGCACCTTCTGCTGCTCGTCGCCGAAGTCCGCAAGGTGCCAGACACTCATGCGGTGAAGAGGACAAGGGGTAGGGGACAGGGAACACGGCGACGCAGCGGCACTGGCGAGATCGACGTCGGGTTCTGTTGAAAACGACAGCAAGCCACTGAACTGTTCTCTGAATTTTACTGAACCTGAGTTTGACAATGCACTGCAGGTGTTCAACAGAATGATTTGGCAATGAGAAACTTTTTTATGGAGCTGGTACTTGGTGAGGTGACCACTCAATGCACCCAGAGGCTGCCTGATTTTACTTGGAATATTTGGAGAAGGATTTGAATGAATTTCACCAAATTTGACAAATCTAGTCCAAACTTGCAGCAAGTGTATTTTGAAAAATTTGAACTGAAGACCAGTGGATCTTCATGGATCTTGGTTGAGGGTTCAAAGGACTAGGAAGGGGAGTTGGTTTGGGGGCAAAGATCAAAACAGAAAGTGGAGTTCCTTTGTAAATCACCAATGGCTAGAATAGAAGACAGAAATTTGTTTGAATAAGATTTAAATGGAAAATGATCATATGGGGAGGTTCAACTTGCTGGATTTGATGCAAATCATGGTCCAAAGGTGAGGGAAGGGTTAGGGGAGAGTATTTGCACTAAGGCCATGGCAAGAGGGAATTGTTGAAAGTGGCAAAGGATTATTCCAAAAGCCATAGTGCAAATTTCAAAGAGATTTTCAAAAGGCATTTTCCCAAGTGAAAAGTATTTTGTCTTGAGTCCAAATGAAAAGCAAGAACCTCCAAGACCAAAAGCAGATATTGGTGAATCCAAATAAAACTCTTGCCAAAAAAATTTATATTTGAAAGGGAGAGTTCTTTTGAAGAAAAATTTAAATCACCTCCCTCAAGTCAAATAAATTTTTTGAAAAATCCAAATAAAAATTTGGGTGTCACAACACCTACCTCCTTAGGAAAAATCTCGTCCTCGAGATTTCTGCTGATCCTCAAATAGATATGGATACTCTGCCTGGAGGAAATCTTCCCTTTCCCATGTAGCTTCATCCTCAGTGTGGTTGCTCCACTGAACCCTGAAAAATTTTGTCGTTTTCTGACGGGTCCTCCTTTCAGATTCCTCCAATATTTTTACTGGCCGTTCTCTGTAGGTGAGATCTGGTTGTACATCAATGCCCTCATGAGATACATGCTTCTCCGGGTTACTCACACATTTTCTCAATTGTGAGACGTGGAATACGTCATGGACGTCTGACAGCTCCTTGGGTAGGTCTAATTGGTAGGCTACCGTGCCTCTTCGTGCCTTTACACAAAATGGTCCAATAAATCTCGGGGCTAGCTTCCCCTTAATTTTGAACCGTTGTAGACCCCTCATAGGAGATACTCGGAGGTATATGGAATCACCGGGTTCAAAGCTGACCTCACGATGCTTCTGATCATAGTAGCTCTTTTGTCGGCTCTGCGCTGTCTTGAGTCTGTCCCTGATCTGCTTAACTTTCTCCTCGGCCTCTTTAAGCATGTCTGGGCCGAAGATACGGCTGTCACCTATTTCTGACCAATTCAGTGGGGTACGACACCTTCGTCCGTACAATGCTTCAAAGGGTGCCATTTGCAAGCTGGCTTGGTAACTATTATTGTAAGCAAATTCGGCATACGGCAAACTCTCTTCCCAACTGGATCCATAGGTGAGCACACAGGCTCTTAGCATATCCTCTAGGATTTGGTTTACACGTTCCGTTTGTCCATCAGTCTGAGGGTGGTATGCTGTACTGAAAGCTAGTTGCGTGCCCAGAGCTTGTTGTAGGTGATCCCAAAATTTGGAGACGAATTGTGTGCCTCGGTCTGATATTATAGTCTTTGGGACTCCATGCAAGCAAACTATATGGAGAGATAAAGTTTTGCCAGTCTTTGTGTGGAGTAGGTAGTCTTCACGGGAATGAAATGAGCAACCTTGGTTAGTCGGTCTGTGATGACCCATATGGCGTCATTTCTGCATTGTGATCGGGGTAATCCGACAATGAAGTCCATTCCTATTTCATCCCATTTCCACTCCGGTATCCTGTTTGGCTGGAGTAGCCCTGCTGGCTTTTGATGCTCGGCCTTGATGCGCTGACATGAATCGCAACAAGCGATAAATGTGGCTATATCTCTTTTCATACCGTGCCACCAAAATCTTTCCTTAATGTCCTTGTACATTTTGGTTCCTCCAGGATGGATCGAGTATGGAGCGGTGTGGCTTTCGGTTAAGATTTGTTGCTTGAGTTCCTCAATGTTAGGTACGCAAAGTCTTTCTCCGTACCATAATGTTCCTTCACTGTCTGTGACGAACTCTGAAGCCTTACCAAGGTTCATTTTCTTCTTTATACCTTCGATGCTGGGATGTCCCTGTTGAGCCTTCTTAATTTGTTCCACCAGGGTGGGTTGTATCTCCAGATTTGATACGGTGCCCTCCGAGACTAACATCATGTTGAGCCTAGCGAACTCTTGCTGAAACTCAGGCCTCAAGTTTTGCGGACCGTCATTGTCCGGGCTGGGGTTTCGACTGAGGGCATCTGCCACTACATTTGCTTTCCCTGGATGGTAGTGAATACCGACATCATAGTCCTTGACCAATTCCAACCAGCGTCGTTGGCGTAAATTTAACTCTGGCTGGGTGAAAATATATTTGAGGCTCTTATGGTCCGTGTATATTTCACAGCGATTTCCCAACAGAAAGTGCCTCCACTCCTTGAGTGCATGTATAACTGTTGTTAGCTCCAAGTCGTGTGTTGGGTAATTTTCCTCATGTTTTCGCAACTGCCTGGAGGCATACGCGACAACTTTGCCATTCTGCATCAGCACACACCCGAGACCTTTTCGGGATGCGTCACAATAAACTTCAAAACTCTTGTGTATGTCTGGCACGGTTAAGACCGGTGCGGTTGTCAGCTTCTTCTTGAGTTCTTGGAAGCTTTTCTCGCATGCTTCCGTCCATACAAATTTCTTGTCCTTCTTGAGCAACTGTGTTATAGGTTTTGCCACAGTGGAGAATCCTTCAATAAATCTTCTGTAATATCCGGCCATTCCTAGGAAACTCCGCACATCTGTAACATTAGCGGGTGGCTTCCAGTCAAGTATGGCCTTGACCTTTTCTGGGTCTACGGCCACGCCTTCTTGGTTCAGTATATGGCCTAAGAAACCAACTTGTCTTAGCCAAAATTCGCACTTGCTAAATTTGGCGTACAACTGGCGTTTTCTCAATTCTCCCAAAACAATTCTGAGATGCTCAGCATGCTCTTCTGGTGTCCTTGAGTAAACCAGAATATCGTCAATGAATACCACCACAAATTTGTCCATGAATTTCATGAACACTTTGTTCATGAGGTGGACGAAATATGCGGGTGCGTTCGTTAGTCCAAAAGGCATCACTGTAAACTCGTATAACCCATATTTGGAGGTGAATGCTGTCTTGGGGATATCTTCTGTCCGTACTTTCAGTTCATGATATCCCGACCTCAAATCAATTTTTGAGAATACCTTGGCTTGTGCGAGCTGGTCAAACAAATCATTTATCCGTGGCATCGGATATTTGTTTTTGATGGTGACCATATTGAGGGCTCGATAGTCTATACACAGTCTCAGTGTCCCATCCTTCTTCTTGGCGAACAACACAGGCGAACCCCATGGTGAGGAGCTGGCTCGAATAAATCCTTTGTCCAATAATTCCTTTATATGCTTCTTCAACTCCACCAGTTCTGAGGGTGCCATTCTGTAAGGCTTCCTATAGATGGGAGCGGTGCCAGATGCTAGTTCAATGCTGAATTCTATCTCTCGGTCTGGTGGCATGCCTGGTAGTTCTTCAGGGAACACATCAGGAAACTCGCATACCACTAGAACTTTTCTCAGTTCTGCAATGTCCATTTTGTTCAGTTTTGGTTGCTGTGATCGTGGCCTTTCTTGAGCGGAAACCCTTATTGTCTTGCCGTGATGGTGAGTGAGAATCACTGTCCGATTGAAACAGTCAATGAATCCTTTGTTGGTGGTCAACCAGTCCATTCCTAAAATGACATCCAGTCCTTTGCTCTCCAACACGATGAGATTTGCTCGGAACTGTAGTCCTTCGAACTCAATGACCACTCCTTGGCAGTAACCCTGAGCGATTTGCTTATTTCCGGGGGACTTGATGATCATAGATTTTTCAAGGGAAGTATCGGAAAACCATGTTGCGAAACAAAACTCTTCGAAACGAACGAATGGGAAGCTCCGGAATCAAACGAAACCGTGGCAGGTACTGTGTTGACAGGGAACGTACCGAGCACGATGTCTGGGGCATTCTGCGCTTCTTCCCTGGTCACATGGTTCAGGTGACCCTTCCTGTGGTTGTTGTTGGGGTTGAAATTGTTGCGCTTGGGGGCTGGATTGTTTCCACCATTGTTTGGCTTGGGTGCCCGGTTCCTTGGCTTCGGGCACTGTTTAGCATAATGCCCTTCTTGACCACAAGCATAGCAAGTGACCCCTGGACGATATGTGTACTCCTTGTCCCTGGCATGAAGCTGTCCGACGGGCCTTAGATCAGTAGTCGTGGATCTCCTTGCGTCTGTCCGTGGAACCTCAGTCTTGCTTCGGTT
This sequence comes from Aegilops tauschii subsp. strangulata, assembly GCF_002575655.3. Taxonomy (NCBI): domain Eukaryota; kingdom Viridiplantae; phylum Streptophyta; class Magnoliopsida; order Poales; family Poaceae; genus Aegilops; species Aegilops tauschii. Next base: position 55,281,414 of record NC_053039.3, read on the forward strand.
GTTGCGAGCAAGAGTCGTCTTGTCCCTCTTTCGCTTACGGATATCTTCCAGACTACGGCGCTCATTCTCCAAGGTAATGGCCTTGTCCACTAGAGTGTTAAAATCCGGAAAGGTGTGTACAATCAGTTGGCATCTTAGTGCTGGTGCCAGGCCGTCCAGGAATTTTTCCATCTTCTTATTTTCTGTCATGTGCTCGTCGTAGGCATAACGAGATAGTTGGGTAAACTGACCATTGTATTCTGTCACTGACATGCCTCTCTGCTTCAGGTCATCAAACTCTCTCTTCTTGATTTTTATGATGCTCCTGGGGATGTGTGCCCCACGGAAGCCTTCCTTGAACTCTTCCCAGGTGATGTTGTGTTCACTTGGATGCATGTGTAGGAAGTTTTCCCACCATGCTGCAGCTGCTCCAGTAAGGTAGTGTGGTGCATAAAGCACCTTCTCATGATCTGAACACTGAGCAATGATCAGCTTCCTTTCAATGTCACGAAGCCAATCATCGGCTTCCAGCGGCCTATCGGTGTGAGCAAAAGTTGAGGGGCGAGTCTTCTGTAACTTAGATAACTTGGAATGTGGTTGATAGGGTTCACGGTGGTTTCCCATATTGATGACATGATTCATCATCTCTTGGTGCTGTTGCTGGCTTTGCTCGAAGAGACGGCATACTTGAGACAGGGCTGCTTCACTGTCTTGTTGGCTGGACTGACCCTGAGTGAAATTGTTGCTAGTCTGTGTCCCATAAACCTCTTCTGGCTGATTGGGCATGGAGCGAGTCCACGGGCGAGACATTTTTCCAGTCTGGGGGTATCATTTTGCAAAACCCATGAGAAAAACTGTGTAGCACAAGGCAAATCTTGCAAAGGCGACAATTTAAAAGACTTCAAGGTTTTCAAAGAAACACAAACGATTTTGCACGGAGAAGAACTGCTTAGCATATATCTTACACGCGAAAAGCAAACACACGATACAGCACTCAGGATGCGCGTACGCATTCCTGACATGTTATTTAGGCTAGCGTACTCCTCCGGAAAGCAGCAAACACACCAATGCAAACTAGCGTACAGATAAAACAACACATCATACAAGTAGACATAACGCGCAGCTACTCGGCGTTCTCAGTTGGAGATGGTGAAGATTTCCTTTCCCTTGCCGATGGCAAGACTCAGCGGTCCAGGAGAATCAACCTCCACCTCCTCTCTAGCTGGCTCCTGGCGCGTGACGCTGTGCTGTGGGGATGGTGCGGGGGCGACTGGTGGTAGAGCGGGTGCGGCAGGCGGTGCGGCTCTGAATGGAGTAGGAGCGATGACTCGGTCGAACTCCTCAGTGGTAGGCAGACGGCGAGCAGTGGCCAAAACGGCCGGTGCATACGAGGCTGAAGACGAGACGAATGTCAGAGGCGGCGCCGTGTTGAGAAGCTCCTTCCTGCTGGCAGGACCGCCCCGGACTAAGTCCATGCGGGCAGCAACAAGATCGTCCACGAGGTTGTCGAAAGACTCCTCCAGAGCCTTGAGATACTCCACAACCATCTCGATGGCTTCATCTCGTTCTCCCCGATGGCAGGCGAATGCATAGTGACTGGTGTATGGCACATGGCATGGGAGGTAGCGGTAGCGACGAGTCTTCATCGTAGGAAGGATGTCCCGAAGGCGAGCTATCGCCTCATGGGCAGCCATCTACATGGCATGCCTCTCCGTAGACATAGCCCTTCCTACAAAACGGAAGTGGCGAGCTGCAGAACGTCCTCCCTTGAATTGCACCACAACTTGGTGCATAGATACGTCGTCGCTGAGCTTGTGCTGATAGAGTGTGAACTCCGGGCGAGCTGCTGGCCCGATCGCGAGCTTGGTGATGGAGACGAGGAGCTTGACAAACCCCTCGGGCACGTTCGTGAACACTCGATTCTCACAGCTGCTGCCAGCCATCTACAAAAGTAGGCAAAAATTCTGAGTAGTCATGTCATAAATTTATGATGACCAACAGAAAATAGCTACAATTGCAAAATGCTGAAAAAGCACAAAAGGCGCTAATAACCGATTAGCGATCGCACCTAGTGGCTTCCTACAGTCAGCCTAGCTCTGATACCAAGCTTGTCACGACCGGTTTTTCAATTAAATAATTATTGAGAGACCAATCCCTTTTACGGACCAACGCGGAAGAATTCCTTCTCACTGGTAGACAATATCTTGGTCACAGAAGAAAAATACCAGGAGTACTGAATATAATACAAGGTTGAGCGGAGACTGCCCAACAATTTCAAAAGCCATAGTGCAAATTTCAAAGAGATTTTCAAAAGGCATTTTCCCAAGTGAAAAGTATTTTGTCTTGAGTCTAAATGAAAAGCAAGAACCTCCAAGACCAAAAACAGATCTTGGTGAATCCAAATAAAACTCTTGCCAAAAAAATTTATATTTGAAAGGGAGAGTTCTTTTGAAGAAAAATTTAAATCACCTCCCTCAAGTTAAATAAATTTTTTGAAAAATCCAAATAAAAATTTGGGTGTCACAGTAAATAGCAATTGGCATATCACCGTTGTGGCTTTTGCGTAGGTAAGAAACGTTCTTGCTAGAAACCCATAGCAGCCACGTAAAACATGCAAGAACAATTAGAGGACGTCTAACTTGTTTTTGCAGGGTATGCTATGTGATGTGATATGGCCAAAAGGATGTGATGAATGATATATGTGATGTATGAGATTGATCATGTTCTTGTAATAGGAATCACGACTTGCATGTCGAATGAGTATGACAACCGGGAGGAGCCATAGGAGTTGTCTTAATTTATTGTATGACCTGCGTGTCAATGAAAAACGCCATCTAATTGCTTTACTTTATTGCTAACCGTTAGCCATAGTAGTAGAAGTAATAGTTGGCGAGACAACTTCATGAAGACACGATGATGGAGATCATGATGATGAAGATCATGGTGTCATGCCGGTGACGAAGGTGATCATGCTGCGCCTCGAAGATGGAGATCAAAAGGCGCAAGATGATATTGGCCATATCATGTCACTTTATGATTTGCATGTGATGTTTGTCATGTTTACATCTTATTTGCTTAGAACGATGGTAGCATAAATAAGATGATCCCTCACTAAAATTTCAAGAGATGTGTTCCCCCTAACTGTGCACCGTTGCGAAGGTTCGTTGTTTCAAAGCACCACGTGATGATCGGGTGTGGTAGATTCTAACGTTCGCATACAACGGGTGTTGACGAGCCTAGCATGTACAGACATGGCCTCGGAACACAAGCAAAACACTTAGGTTGACTTGACGATCCTAGCATGTACAGACATGGCCTCGGAACACAAGAGACCGAAAGGTCGAACATGAGTCGTATAGTAGATATGATCAACATGGAGATGTTCACCGATGATGACTAGTCCATCTCACGTGATGATCGGACACGGCCTAGTCGATTCGGATCATGTATCGCGTAGATGACTAGAGGGATGTCTATCTATGTGGGAGTTCATTAAATAATCGGATGAACTTAATTATCATGAACATAGTCAAAAGGTCTTTGCAAATAATGTCGTAGCTTACGCTTTAGTTCTACTAGGATATGTTCCTAGAGAAAATTTAGTTGAAAGTTGATAGTAGCAATTATGCGGACTGGGTCCGTAAACTGAGGATTATCCTCATTGCTGCACAGAAGGCTTATGTCCTTAATGCACCGCTCGGTGTGCTGAACCTCGAGCGTCGTCTGTAGATGTTATGAAACATCTAACATACACGTTTTGATGACTACGTGATAGTTCAGTGTGTGATGCTAACGGTTTAAAATTGTGGCACCAAAGACGGTTTTGAAACGTCGCAGAACATATGAGATGTTCCAAAGACTAAAATTGGGATTTCAGACTAGTGCCCACGTCAAGAGGTATGAGACCTCTGACAAGTTTCTTAAGCCTGCAAACTAAGGGAGAAAATCTCAATCGTTGAGCATGTGCTCAGATTGTCTGAGTACTACAATCACTTGAATCGAGTGGGAGTTAACCTTCCAGATGAGATAGTGATGGTTCTCCATAGTCACTGCCACCAAGCTATTAGAGCTTCGTGATGAACTATAACATATCAGGGATAGACATGATGATCCTTGAGCAACTCGCGATGTTTGACACCGCGAAAGTAGAAATCAAGTAGGAGCATCAATTGTTGATGGTTAGTAAAACCACTAGTTTCTCGAAGGGCAAGGGCAAGAAGGGATACTTCATGAAACGGCAAATCAGTTGCTGCTCTAGTGAAGAAACCCAAGGTTGAACCCAAACCCGAGACTAAGTGCTTCTGAAATGAGGGGAACGGTCACTGAAGCAGAACTACCCTAGATACTTCGTAGATGAGAAGGCTGGCAAGGTCGACAAAAGTATATTGGATATACATTATATTAACGTGTACTTTACTAGTACTCCTAGTAGCACCAGGGTATTAGATACCGGTTCGGTTGCTAAGTGTTAGTAACTCGAAATAAAAGCTGCGGAATAAACGGAGACTAGCTAAAGGTGAGACGACGATATGTGTTTCCAAGGTTGATGTGATCAAGCATCGCATGCTCCCTCTACCATCGAGATTGGGGTTAAACCTGAATAATTGTTATTTGGTGTTTGCGTTAAGCATAGACATGATTGGATTATGTTTATCGCAATACGGTTATTCATTAAAGGAGAATAATGGTTACTCTGTCTATTTGAATAATACCTTCAATGGTCTTGCACCTAAAATGAATGGTTTATTGAATCTCGATCGTAGTGATACACATGTTCATGCCAAAAGATATAAGATAGTAATGATAGTACCACATACTTGTGGCACTGCCACTTGAGTCATATTGGTATAAAACGCATGAAGAAGCTCCATGTTGATGGATCTTTGGACTCACTCGTTTTTGAAAAGATTGAGACATGCGAACCATGTCTATTAGTATATATGCATGAAGAAAGTCCATACAGATGGATCATTTGGACTCACTTGATTTTGAATCACTTGAGACATGCAAATCATACCACATGGGCAAGATGACTGAAAGGCCTCATTTTCAGTAAGATGGAACAAGAGAGCAACTTGTTGGAAGTAATACATTTGATGTGTGCAGTCCAATGAGTGCTGAGGCACGCAGTGGATATCGTTATGTTCTTACTTCACAGATGATTTGAGTAGATGCTGGGAATATTTACTTGATGAAACACAAGTCTGAATTATTGAAAGGTTCAAGTAATTTCAGAGTGAAATTGAAGATCGTCGTGACAAGAGGATAAAATGTATGTGATATGATCATAGAGATGAATATCTGAGTTACGAGTTTGGCGCACAATTAAGAAATTGTGGTAATTGTTTCACGACTAATACCGCTTGGAACACCATATTGTGATGGTGTGTCCGAACATCATAACTGCACCCTATTGGATATGGTGCATACCATGATGTCTCTTATCGAATTACAACTATCGTTTATGGGTTAGGCATTAGAGACAACTGCATTCACTTTAAATAGGGCACCATGCAATTCCGTTGAGACGACACCGTATGAACTATGGTTTAGAGAAACCTAAGCTGTAGTCTCTTAAAAGTTTGGGGCTGCGACGCTTATGTGAAAAAGTTTCAGGCTGATAAGCTCGAACCCAAAGCGGATAAATGCATCTTCATAGAATACCCAAAACAGTTGGGTATACCTCCTATTTCAGATCTGGAAGCAAAAGTGATTGTTTCTAGAAACGGGTCCTTTCTCGAGGAAAAGTTTCTCTCAAAAGAATTGAGTGGGAGGATGGTGGAGATTTGATGAGGTCATTGAACCGTCACTTCAACTAATGTGTAGCAGGGCACAGGAAGTTGTTCCTGTGGCACCTACACCAATTGAAGTGGAAGCTTATGATAGTGATCATGAAACTTCAGATCAAGTCACTACCAAACCTCATAGGACGACAAGGATGCGTGCTACTTCAGAGTGGTACGTAATCCTGTCTTGGAAGTCATGTTGCTAGACAACAATGAACCTACGAGCTATGGAGAAGCGATGCTGGGCCCGGATTCCGACGAATGGCTTGAGGCCATAAAATTCGAGAGGATCCATGTATGAAAACAAAGTATAGACTTTGAAAGAACTACTTGATGGTCGTAAGGCTGTTGGGTACAGATGGATTTTAAAGGGAAGACAGACAACGATGGTAAGTGTCACCATTAAGAAAGCTCGACTTGTCGTTAAGATGTTTTCCGGCAAGTTCAAGGAGTTGACTGCGATGAGACTTTCTCACTCGTAGCGATGCTAAGAGTCTCTTAGAATTATATTAGCAGTTACTGCATTATTTATGAAATCTTGCAGATAGGATGTCAAAACATTGTTTCCTCGACAATTTTCTTGAGGAAAGGTTGTATGTGATACAACCAGAAGGTTTTGTCAATCCTGAAAGATGCTCACAAGTATGCAAAGCTCCAGCAATCCTTCTAAGGATTGGAGTAAGCATCTCGGAGTTGGAATGAACGCTTTGATGAGATGATCAAAGATTTTGGGTTTATACAAGGTTCATGAGAAACTTGTATTTGCAAAGAAGTGAGTGGGAGCACTATAGAATTTTTGATGAGTATATGTTGTCAACATATTGTTGGTCAGAAATGATGTAGAATTTCTGGAAAGCATCCAGGGTTATTTGAAAAGTGTTTTTTAATGGAAAACCTGGATTAAGCTACTTGAACATTGAGCATCAAGATCTATAAGGATAGATCAAAAACGCTTAATAGTACTTTCAAATGAATACATACCGTGACAAGATTTTGAAGGACTTCAAAATAGAGCAGCAAAGAAGGAGTTCTTGGCTGTGTTACAAGGTGTGAGTATTGAGTAAGACTCAAGACCTGACCACGGCAGAAGAGAGAGAAAGGACGAAGGTCGTCCCCTACGCTTTAGACGTAGGCTCTACAGTATGCTATGCTGTGTACCGCACCTGAAGTGTGCCTTGCCATGAGTTAGTCAAGGGGTACAACAGTGATCCGGGAATGCATCATATGACAGCGGTCAAACTTATCCTTAGTATCTAGTGGACTAAGGAATTTTCTCGATTATGGAGGTGGTAAAATAGTTCGTCGTAAAGGGTTACGTCGATGCAAACTCTGACACTAATCCGGCTGACTCTGAGTAGTAAACTGGATTCGTATAGTAGAGCAGTTATTTGGAATAGCTCCAAGTAGCGCGTGGTAGCTACATCTACAAGATGACATAGAGATTTGTAAAGCACACACGGATCTGAATGTTGCAGACCCGTTGACTAAAACACTAAAACCTCTCTCGTAAGCATAACATGATCAAACCCTAGAACTCATTGAGTGTTAATCACATGGTGATGTGGACTAGATTATTGACTCTAGTGAACTTTGAGTGTTAATCACATGGTGATGTGAACTAGATTATTGACTCTAGTGCAAGTGGGAGACTGTTGGAAATATGCCCTAGAGGCAATAATAAAATGGTTATTATTGTATTTCCTTGTTCCTGATAATTGTCTGTTGTTCATGCTATAATTGTATTAACTGGAAACCGTAATACATGTGTGAATACATAGACCACAACATGTCCCTAGTAAGCCTCTAGTTGACTAGCTCGTTGATCAATAGATGGCTATGGTCTCCTGACCATGGACATTGGATGTCATTGATAACGGGATCACATCATTAGGAGAATGATGTGATGGACAAGACCTAATCCTAAGCATAGCACAAGATCGTGTAGTTCGTTTGCTAGAGCTTTTCTAATGTCAAGTATCATTTCCTTAGACCATGAGATTGTGCAACTCCCGGATACCGTAGGAATGCTTTGGGTGTACCAAACGTCACAACGTAACTGGGTGGCTATAAAGGTGCACTACAGGTATCTCCGAAAGTGTCTGTTGGGTTGGCACGAATCGAGACTGGGATTTGTCACTCCGTATGACGGAGAGGTATCTCTGGGCCCACTCGGTAATGCATCATCATAATGAGCTCAATGTGACCAAGTGTTTGGTCATGGGATCATGCATTACGGTACAAGTATAGTGACTTGCCGGTAACGAGATTGAACAAGGTATTGGGATACCGACGATCGAATCTCGAGCAAGTAACGTACCGATTGACAAAGGGAATTGTATACGGGATTGATTGAATCCTCGACATCGTGTTTCATCCGATGAGATCATCGTGGAACATGTGGGAGCCAACATGGGTATCCAGATCCCGCTGTTGGTTATTGACCAGAGAGTCGTCTCGGTCATGTCTGCATGTCTCCCGAATCCGTAGGGTCTACAGACTTAAGGTTCGGTGACGCTAGTGTTGTAGAGATATTAGTATGCGGTTAACCGAAAGTTGTTCGGAGTCCCGGATGAGATTCCGGGCGTCACGAGGAGTTCCGGAATGGCCCGGAGGTAAAGATTTATATATGGGAAGTCCTATTTTGGCCACCGGAAAATGTTCGAGATTTTTCGGTATTGTACCGGGAAGGTTCTAGAAGGTTCCAAATTGGGGCCCACCTGCATGGGGGGACCCACATGAACGTGGGTAGTGGGGGCAAGGCCCCACACCCCTGGTCAAGGCGCACCAAGATCCCACCTTAGAAGGAATAAGATCATATCCCGAAGGGATAAGATCAAGATCCCTAAAAAAGGGGGATAACAATCGGTGGGGAAGGGAAATGATGGGATTTCTTTCCCCCACCTTTGCCAACGCCCCAATGGACTTGGAGGGCAAGAAACCAGCCCCCTCCACCCCTATATATAGTGGGGAGGCGCATGGGAGCAGCACCCCAAGCCCTGGCGCCTCCCTCCCTCCCGTGACACCTCTTCCTCCATGCTTGCGCTTGGCGAAGCCCTGCCGGGATCCCGCTACTTCCACCACCACGCCGTCGTGCTGCTGGATCTCCATCAACTTCTCCTCCCCCCTTGCTGGATCAAGAAGGAGGAGACGTCCCCGCTCCGTACGGGTGTTGAACGCCGAGGTGCCGTCCGTTCGGCGCTAGGATCATCGGTGATTTGGATCACGACGAGTACGACTCCATCAACCCCGTTCTCTTGAATGCTTCCACGCGTGATCTACAAGGGTATGTATATGCACTCCCCTCTCTCTCGTTGCTAGATGACTCCATAGATTGATCTCGGTGATACGTAGAAAATTTTAAATTTCTGCTACGTTCCCCAACAGTGCGAAGACTAGAGGGACGGCGCGGCGGCGAAGGGCTGCTGCGGGGGAGAAGGAAAGGAAGAAGATGGCGGAGCGAGGGTGAGCGTGTGAGCGCCTGCCGCTCCCCCTCCTCCCCCTACTTATAGCCTCGTGCGGCAAAGCCGAGGAGGCGAGGCGTGGGGGGGAACGTGGGATTAACTGCGCCCACTCCCCCACGTTCCGCGATTATTGCGCCCTAACGACGTGCAGAAACTGCCGCCGGAAGGCGCGCGGCCCGCTTTGGGCCACAGAGAATCCACGCCTGGGCCTAGGCGTGGGAGTGGTGGGCCCCGGCCTGCGGTGGCGTCCCGTCGCGCGCGTGGGCTGGCAGGCTTTTTTCAGCTGGAGGGTGCCACATGGCGCACGGGTGGCGAGCGGCCGGCCTGCAACCTGGCGTGCGCACCAGCCGACTCCCGCCTTCGGACTTCAAAACCTTGCCAAAACGGCGCACCCAATCGAAGCCGGCTCCTAGCTGCTGGCTCTTCAAGATAGGAAGCTGACCGAGCTTCTCGTCCTCTTCTCAGCCTCGAAGCCCAACCAGCTTCGGGGACTATTGTCGGAGTAAATGGCCACGGGTAACCTAACCGACTCCCCCTGGCTCTTTGAAAAATTGTCAGGCTGATCGGGCCTTCAAGCATCCAAAACACAGGGCCGCCTTCCCCTGCTCGGCTATCTCATAGGCCGACTACCGGAAGGCGACCCGACCTCAAAAACCTTCCCGAAGATAACCATAAGATGGCCGACTCCCAGAAGCCGGCCACAAGAAGACCGACTCCCAGAAGCCGGCCGCAAGAAGACCGACTCCCGAAAGCCGGCCAAGACTGCACCCTCAAGGGCTGCACCCACATAACGGTGATGAGACGGGGCGTGGCCACAGTACAGCCTGCCACCCCCAAATCCCGGAGCACGCATGGCCACAGTGCGCCATACGGGTCAGCCATCCCCCGTCCAGCGCGACACTATTGCCATGTTGACCGTGACGCCACCCACGACATGCAAGTACAGCCCGCGGGCGGCGGGCCCCTTCAGCTAGAGAGACGCTCGAAGGCGGCCCAGCCTCCCCTAGTCGGCCTGGGGCGTAGCCGGCTCCCAATAGCCCGCTACCTCCCTCCCTCGAAGTATGTGCGTCATTAAGGAGACAAGTCGAGGTAAGGCTACAGTCAGAGCCCGCCAGGCGGCGGCACTGTTGCCATGCTTACCTCGACGAAGCCCTCGTCATCAAGGGCGAGGCAACAGTAACAAGCCACCGACAAGACCCCCAGGCGGTGGGGCCGGCCTGTTGGCCAAGAGGCCGGCAGCCGGCGGGACCCACAGTCGGCGGGCCCCAACGGTCAGCGGGGAAGCCGGCGAACACAGACACTGACGGCCGGGACCCGCGTCCAGCCGGATTACCATTGTATCCCTTGGGGGTAGGCCTATATAAACCCCCCAGGGCACCCATGCAAAGGGTGGATCTCTGAGATAGTTTTAGACACCACGTAGAGGGAAGAGGAGAGCTAGCCTTGCCTTTCTTCCTCCTCTAGCCAAACAGCAAAAGGAGCACTTGTAGCTACTTGTGTTGATCTAGTGATGATGCAGAGACCCCGCAGAGTAGGATTAGGGGTGTTATCTCCACGGAGAGCCCCAAACCTGGGTAATATTCGCCGGCGTGCATCTCTTCGCCTTATCCCGTTTCTAGGCACCGGCGATGTCTTACTGGCTCCCACAATGATAAGCCACCCGTTGGCATATGTCGCACCTACCACCCGACATCGATGGAGCAACGTGGGCCCATGAGGGTGGAGGGCACGCCTGGGGGGGGGGGGGTAGGTGCGCCCCCCTACCTCGTGGCTTCCTGGAAGCTTCCTTTACGTAGGGTCCAAGTCTACTGGATCATGTTCGTTCCGAAAATCACGTTCCCGGAGGTTTCATTCTGTTTGGACTCCGTTTGATATTCTTTTTCTGCGACACTCTGAAATAGGCAAAAAAACAGCAATTCTGGTCTGGGCCTCCGGTTAATAGGTTAGTCCCAAAAATAATATAAAAGTGAATAATGAAGCCCAATAATGTCCAAAACAGAAGATAATATAGCATGGAGCAATCAAAAATTATAGATACGTTGGGGACGTATCAGACGGCAAGATGGAGGTCACCGTGGAGTGCAAGGAGGCGTCACCACTAGAGCCTTTTGCAGGCGAAGACAACTTTTGTAAGGATAAGCTGTACTATTTGTCCCCTTTCAAATTGGCCGTTGTTGGCTCCCTTCCCGCTCAATATTTGGGGAGAGGACCAGGGCCTCTATAAATAGGACTAGCCACCGTAGGAGGCGGGGATCTTCGTCTGATCTTGAGCTGATCCTTAGCCACACACCAAGCACAAGAACACCTCAACCTCAGGAGGATGTTCTTCCCCTTGTACCATTCATCACCAGCCCAAGAGGCAATCCACCACCACCACACTGGAGTAGGGTATTACACCACAACGGTGGTCCGAACCAGTACAAATCTTGTGTCTCTTGTGCTGTGAGTTCGTTGAGTTCGTCCGCGAGATCTTAGCAAGCTAGGGCGTGGATCGGTAGGGAAAGAACTTCACGCGCACCCTAGAGTTCGAACCTTAAGGGTTTTGCCGGAACCCGTTATCCGACATTTGGCGCGCCAGGTAGGGGGTGCGCCGTGGTTTTCTTTCCGTCGGTCTACGCTCCGTCGCCACCGCGCTCTGCTCTCATGGCAGATGCCTCGCTACCGGCTCCGACGACCGGTGGCGACGACGGGGCCAGGGGATTCTGAGCCCTGGCCCCCGCCTTGCGGCGGGTGCATTGGCCGCCTAAGTTCAAGCCGGAGATGCCGTCGTGCTACGATGGCGCGGCTGACCCGTCAGTTTCCTGTTGGCATATGAGGAGGTCGTCCTCGAGGCCGGAGTGGACGGCAAGGTCCTGGCCAACTGGCTACCCATGGCCCTCAGTGGCGAGCCGCGTGTCTGGCTGCTCAACCTCCCCGAATCCACGGTGGCCTCTTGGGAGGAGCTGCGTGGCCTCTTCACTGCGCGCTACGCGGCACCGGCGCACCACGCAGTCACGGCCCTGCTAGGTGGCTCTCAAGCACCGCCTTCAGATCGCCATATCAAGCTAGTCTTCCGCCAGATCGGGGCCGCTTCCAATCGCTCGGGGGCTCCACTGGGCTGGGCTGCGCCCGAGACCGACCTCGCCTTCAACTCAGAAGACCACCCCGTCACCACCGCTGGCTCGGGTATGCTCCCAATGCTCTACACGCCCACCATCTGCAACGTAGCCATCACCAAGACCCTCATCGACGGCGGCGCCGGCCTCAACATGCTCTCCGTGGAGGCCTTCAGCCTTCTTCACGTGCCGCTCGAGCGGCTCAGCCTCAGCAAACCTTTTTCAGGAGTTGGAGGCGGCACCGCCCACTCCCTGGGGCAGATCCGCCTCCCCGTCACCTTTGGCACGCGCGACAACTACCGCACCGAACTGGTCCACTTCAACATCGCCCGCATCGGCCTCCCATACAACGCCATCCTCGGGTACCCGGCACTGGCCCAGTTCATGGCAGCGACCCATCCGGCCTACAACCTCATGAAGATGCCTGGAAGCAAGGGCGTCCTCACCGTCAAGGGGGACGCCAAGGAGGCCCTGGCAGCGCTCAGGCTTGCCCTCAATACCGCTGCGGTGGCGCAACCCGCCGACGCGGGCGCCCCCGAGCCCAAGGGAGCCGCACCAACCATGAAGAAGTAGTTGTTCACCCAAGACAAGGCGGAAACCAAGCAGGTGGCGGCCTCAACCCAAGCCAAAAGGAAGCATTGGTGAAGTTCTTGCGCGCAAAGAAGGAGATATTTGCACGGGAACCCAATCAGCTGGTGGGGGTTCCGAGAGAGGTGATTCAACATCACTTAAGGGTGTGCCCCAATGTGCGCCCTATGAAGCAGCGGGCGAGACGGCAGTCCACGGAGAAGCAAGCCTTCATCGTCCAAGAAACCCGCAAGTTAGAGGCGGCGGGTGCCATTCGCGAGGTTCAGTGCCCCGAATGGCTGGCAAACCCCGTCGTTGTGCCGAAGAAAGGCGGGAAGGAGCGAATGTGCGTCGACTTCACCAATCTCAACAAGGCCTGTCCCCAAGATCCGTCCCCGCTTCCACGCATTGACCAAATCGTCGAATCCACAGCCGAGTGCGACCTTCTATGCTTCCTAGATGCGTTCTCAGGGTATCACCAGATCAAGATGGCGGTAGAAGATGTGGATAATACAGCCTTCCTGACCCCGTGTGGGGTGTACTGCTACACCTGCATGCCCTTCGGACTGCGCAATGCAGGCGCGACCTTTCAGCGGCTGAGGCACATCGCCTTAGGGCGGCAGCTCGGGAGAAACACGGATGCCTACGTCGACGACATTGTGGTGAAGTCTCGGGAGGCAAGAACCTTGATACAACATCTGGAGGAGACCTTCGCGAGCCTGCGCTAGGTGAACTTGCGACTTAACCCAGAGGAGTGCGTGTTCGGTGTCCCTTCCGGCAAGCTGTTGGGATTCCTCGTGTCCCACAGAGGGATCGAGGCGAACCCGGAGAAGATCAAGGCCATTGAGGACATGTGCCCACCGCAGACCCTCAAGGAAATGCAGAAGCTGGCTGGTCGGGTAACTGCGTTGGGACGCTTCATCTCCAAGCTGGGAGAGCGTGCCCTACCCTTCTTCAAGCTGATGAAGAAGAAGGGCCCGTTCGAGTGGACCTCGGAGGCCGACTGAGCTTTTCAAGACATCTAGGGATACCTGACCAGCCCTCCGGTGATGGTGGTGCCACGAAGTCTCGAGCCTCTAGTACTCTATCTTCCCGCCACCCCGTACTCCGCCAGAACGGCGCTGGTGGCGGTTCGGGAAGAGCACCTGTCACATCCCTAGTTCTGGTTTGCTCTAGGCTAGCTAGTCATGTGTGCATCATGTTTAAATTTTGCCTAAACTTGAAATGGGGATGTTCAAACCCTAGCACCAAATGAAATCCAACTAGGATCACAATGAAATATTTTCAATGATCCCAAAATTCCCTTTGGAAATGTTCATCATTTCTGATAAAGGTAAAAACCTCTGCCAAAAATGATAAACATATTTCTAGGTCATTTCTGGATTTTGAATTAACTCATATTGTATTTGAATTGCGGCATTTAAATCCTATAAATATTTTAAATGCTCTAATAATTCTGAAACTAGTTGAGGGCTGTTGGGAATAATTTCAACAGTGCCCACAAATATTTTCATGATTTTTGGAAATGCTCTGGCATTTTTAATAAAGCCAAAACAATTGCAGAAAATAGAAAACAGAGAAGAGAGAGAGATTTACCTGGGCTTACCTGGCCGGCCCAGTGGACAGCCCAGCCCACTGGCCTGGTGCCAGTCATCCCTAACCTCTGCAATGATGACGCAGTTAATAATTTTCTGGATTTAAAATAATTTAGGAAATTCCTGAAAATCCTATAAACTTCTAAGAATCATAGAAAATAATCTATAACTCAAATGGAAAACATTTATATATGAAAAATGATCAGAAAAATCCAATCTATCCATCTGTACCATTTTCATGCATGTTAGAACAACTTATGGCTGCTGTTTAGGCCAAATCATATAAATGGCATTTAAACCCTCACATATGGAGTTTGAATTTGAACCTAGGGTTCAAACCAACTCCATTTAACATGTTGCTAGTTGCATTAGCTCAAAACACAGCATATTGACATGTCATGATCATGCATCATATTGTGCATTGCATTGATTGTGTTTTCCTTCTCTGTTGCCGGTATTTGTTCCCCTCGGTAGACGCTGTTCCGACGCTGTGATCGTTGACACTGATGAAGACTTAATGCTATCTTCAGAAGTGCCAGGCAAGCAAAAACCCCTTGTTCATTCCGATACAATCCCACTCTCTCGCTCCTGCTCTCGTTTACTGCATTAGGACAACAACGTTTCATCTGTTACTTGCTGCGGTAGTTGAAACCCTTTCCTCTGCAGGACCTGTCATTGTCACAGTAAATAGATGAAACCCACTAGCATGAGTAGGAGTTGTTTGAGCCCTGATGTGCCTACTCATTCATGCTTGTTTGTCATGCCTGCTATTGCTTAGAGTTGTGTCAGGTCTGATTCATCGGGAATGAATTGGAAAGTTGTGAACATGTCCTACTGTGTGAGAGCTAAGTGTGTGAACATGATTTGGTAAAGGTAGCGGTGAGAGGCCATGTAGGAGTACATGGTGGGTTGTCTCATTGAAGCCGTCCTCAGGAACTGAGTTCTGTGTTTATGATCCATGAACAGTTACTACCACACATTGGAATGCTTAAGTGCCCCTCTCGACTTATTAATCAACTTGATCCCTGTCCAGGAGTTGCAACTAGTTTCTGGTGTTTGCAGGTTGTGTTAGTAGTCTACCAAGTGGTACCCGGTACAGGTGGGCTTGGGACAGACTAGGCACCGTGGCACGGTGTACCAAGCGTAGATCCATCCGTCAAGGTGGGCTTGGGAACCCTGCACACATCATTTGGGGCCGTGAGCGACACCCCGGCCGGATCTCCTTGCGGATGGAATCCGAATAGGCGATAAACCTGGACTAGAGACTTGTGTGGTTAGTCAGGTCGTGGCCGACTCCCTCGCTAGGCTTCCGCTTGAAGGTTGCCGAGGTACACGACATGTACATGGTGGTAAGTGGCGAGAGCGTGTGTGACGAAGTACACCCCTGGAGGGTTAATATGATCTATTCGAATAGCCGTGTCCGTGGTAAAGGACATCTGGGTTGCCTGTACAGTTCATAGACAAGTGAAAGTGGATACTTTAAAATACGCAAGATAAGCGTGAGTGCTATGGATGGCGTCCTCGTAGGAAGACGCGAGCGAATCCATAGTGGTGTATTGATATGGTGAATATGTGGACTCATGTGCGCCACCTCAAAAGAGTTACTTGCAGTCGTAGTTCAGGATAGCCACCGAGTCAAAGCTGGCTTGCTGCAGTTAAACTCCACCACCCCCTTTGTTGATACCGATGCATCTGTAGATAGTTCTGATGTAAGTCTTGCTGGGTACATTTGTACTCACGTTTGCTTATTTTATGTTTTGCAGAGAGACGTCAGTCTCGCTAGTAGTTCCGTGTGGACTTCGACGTTTAGCTTGATACCTCAGCTACGATCTTGTGCCCTCGGCAGGGTCTGGTAGATAGTCAGGCTTCGCAGCCTTTTTCATTTGTAGATGTCTGTACTCAGACATGTTAAGCTTCCGCATGTGCTTTGACTTGTATGCTCTGAATGTTGGGTCATGAGACCCATGTTTGTATTATCTGGCTCTTCGGAGCCTAATGAATAAATACTCTGAGTCGTAGAGTCTTGTTGTGATGCCATGTTGTATTTGCACATATCGAGCATATTGTGTGTATGATTGAAATGCTTGGTATGTGTGGGATCTGACATCCTAGTTGTTTATCCTTGGTAGCCTCTCTTATGGGGAAATGTAGTCTTGTGCTTCCATGAGCCATAGTAGTCCGCTACAGCCCGGTTCACCGGAGTCCTGCTAGCCCAGCACTACTGCTCCGGAACACTTGACTGGCCGGTATGTGATTCACTTTGTTCCTGTGTCTGTCCCTTCGGGGAAATGTCACGCGGTGACATCTGGAGTCCTGCCTAGCCTGCTACAGCCCGGTTCACCGGAGTCCTGTTAGCAAAGTGCTACAGCCCAGATTCGCACGCTGCTGACCGACATGCTCGATGTTGATTCATGTATGCCTGTTCCCGTAAGTTAGTGCCACTTTGGGTTCACAACTAGTCATGTCGGCCCGGGTTCTCTGTCATATGGATGCTAGCGACACTATCATATACGTGAGCCAAAAGACGCAAACGGTCCCGGGCCATGGTAAGGCGACACCCGTGGGAATACCGTGCGTGAGGCCGCAAAGTGATATAAGGTGTTACCGGCTAGATCGATGTGACTTGCAATCGGGGTCTTGACAGCACCAAGCCAAGGGCGCATCGCGCCAAGCTATGCCGCCAGCCGAGATGACGCAAGATCAGGAAGGCGCAGCAAGAGCCGTAGCGGCATAAACAGAGGACCAAGCTCGGCAGGACGACGTCGCCAAGGTTCCCGCAAACGATCAGGCGTCGGGAGTTCCACCACCTCAGGAGACGCCCCAACTTCCGAAAGACACGAGCCTCACCAACGCACCAGCCCTCGTCAAGCACCCGGTGTATTTCGTCAGCACGGTGTTGCGGGATGCGAGAGCACTATATCCCATGCCTCAGAAGCTCCTTCTCGCGCTCTTGGTGGCCTCGCGCAAGTTGCGGCACTACTTCCAGGGTCACCCCATCAAGGTCGTCTCGGCCTACCCATTGGAGAGGGTTCTTAGGAGCCCCAACTCTGATGGAAGGGTTGCTGAGTGGAACATCAAGCTGCAGGCATTCCAGTTGGAGTTCAGTACTACCAGGGTCATCAAGGGAGCCGCACTTGCTGATTTTGTGGCGGAATGGACGGATGCCCCGACGCTTGAAGTAGGCGAGGACAGGTCCACCTCGTTGGGAAGTGAGGCGCCCGACGGCTGGGTCATGTATTTCGATGGGGCCTTCGCGCACTAGGGCGCAGGGGCTGGAGCAGTACTCGTCTCGCCCACTCAAGACAAGCTCTACGACGCTGTACAGCTCTGCTTTCAGCAGGGCGAGAAGGTCTCCAACAACATTGCAGAATACGAAGGCCTAATAGCTGGCCTGAAAGCTACGGCAACCCTGGGGGTCAAGCGCCTCAGCGTCAGGGGCGATTCGCAGCTTCTCGTCAACTTCTCCAACAAAGTATACGAGCCGAAGGACGAGCACATGGAGGCATACCTCGCGGAAGTGCGCAAGATGGAGAAGCAGTTCCTGGGCCTGGAATTGCAGCACGTGCCTCGTGGCACCATCAAGGAAGCTGACGACATCGCTAAGAGGGCGTCCAAGCGGCAGCCCCAAGAGCCCGGCATCTTCGAGGAGCGGCTCTTCAAGCCGTCGGCAACGCCACCCCTTTCAAGGATAGCTCACCCTCGGGAGGAGCTCCCGCAGCCGCCTGCCACAGGAGCCCCGGCCTGTGGCCCGACCTTGGGAGCACGCCTACTCTTGGCGCTCGAGCCCAGGAGGAATGCTGGATCAAGGAATTCAAGGAATACCTGATGCAAGGGACGCTGCCGGAGAAGGAGGAGGACGCGGAGCACGTGGCCCGGCAAGCCACGGCGTACTGCATTCGAGACAGTGAGTTATACAGGAAGCGACCAAATGATGTTTCACTGCATTGCATTTCCAGAGACTAGGGGAAGGAGTTGCCTGACATACACGGTGGGGACTGCGGGCACCACTCGTCATCACGGACCCTCGTCGGCAAGGTATTCCGCAGCGGATTCTACTGGCCCACGACACTCAACGACGCGGCCGAGCTGGTGAAGTCCTGTGGGGCCTGCCAGTTCCACACCAAGCAGATCCATCAGCTGGCTCAGGGCCTCTAGACAATCCCGCTCACATGGCCGTTCGCGGTCTGGGGGCTGGACATCTTGGGCTCGTTCCCTAGAGCGCCTGGGGGCTACCGCTACCTCTACGTAGCCATCGACAAGTTCACCAAGTGGGCGGAGGTGGAAGCCATCCGCACTATCCGAGCTGTCTCCGCAGACAAGTTCATCAAGGGTCTCGTGAGCCGCTTCGGGGCTCCCAACCGCATCATCACAGACAACGGCTCGTAGTTCACTAGTAACCTCTTCAAAACATTATGTGATAACCTTGGAACGCAGATCTGCTACGCTTCGGTGCGCACCCCAGGAGTAATGGTCAGGCCGAACACGCCAACGCAGACGTCCTGAGGGGCCTCAAGACCAGGACCATCAAGAAGAAGCTCGAGGTCTGCGGCAGGGGCTGGTATGACGAGCTCTAGTCCGTGTTGTGGTCCATCCGTACCACCGCCACCAAGCCGACGGGCGAGACCCCGTTCTTCCTCGTCTACGGAGCAGAAGCAGTCCTCCCTCACGAGGTCAAGCATCGCTCCGCACGGGTCCTGGCGTTTGATGAAAGGCAACAGGACGCCACGCGGGGGATGGACCTCGTGCTGGGGGAGGAACGCCACCGCACTACGGGCGGCAAGGTATCAGCAGGCGCTGTGGCGATACCACTGCCGCAGCATCTGCTCCAGGATGCTCGAGGCGGGTGACCTCGTCCTGAGGCGGGTCCTCTCCAGGGAGGGGTTGCACAAGCTCTCAACCATGTGGGAGGGCCCGTTCAAGGTTGCCCATGTCTCTAGGCCTGGCGCCGCGCGCCTGGAAACGCAGGACGGGGTACCCATCCAGAACGCCTGGAACATCCAGCACCTTCGGAAGTTTTACCCATGAAGCAAGGCCCAGTGCCTGTGAAGAAAGGCCCAGTGCTTGTGAAGAAGGCCCGGTGACTGTGAAGAATCACCGCCCGTGACACTCCCACGTAATAATGAGTGGGGCTGTACACGCCCGGAGTCTCATGAGTGCCGCCCTCGGGCCTCGGGGGGTCCCTCCCATGTCTTAGTGGCAGAACTTAGCTCCGCGCTGGTGAGAAGACTTGAAGACTAGACTAGGTGCCGGACGCGACTTTTCATTTGCTTTCCGTAGTTGGCCCCCCTTCTTTTAATCGCAGTTTGCTTCTGGTGTTCTTTGCTGATTCGGTTCCGTCGCCTTTCGCTCCTATTTCTGACTCTAGTTAACTCGTTTTCTCTCTCTTGCTTACCTCGCGAGGGGGCTAGGCAGGTGCCCTCGCGAGCGTTTTCCCTTCTCTCTACCTTCCGTCTGCTTTTTCACGAGGCACCCTCGTTCGAGCCCACAAGCTGGCGCACCTCTCCTAATCCATGCCCTCGGGTATCGCGATACGAAGCGCTGGGTCAAGGCTCGGGAGGACGATAAGCCCCCTAGCAAGCCTCCTCCTAACGAATTTTTTTTGCAGTTCCTAAATGACACCGAGTCAAGAAAGGCCTTGACAGGCACCAGGAAACAAGTGCCTCGCGAAGAGGAGGCTACCCCGAACGTACGAAGCTAAGTTATCTCAGCACAAAATAATGACACAGCACGAAAACAACAAACATAGCACAATGATTGAGGGGTCATTGTTCGACACACGCCCCTCCAGGGCCCATACTGGCTTCTTTTTTTTGATGCAGGAAGGAAAGGAAGAACAAAACAAAAGCAGCGCCGGCCTCTATAGTGGTCCACGGGGGCAGGCCCTAGGCGTCGCCGTGAGCTCAGCCGGACCCCTCCTCATACTTCACGGAGGCGTGGCGACGAGTCGACCCGCTGCCACCTTCGAAGCGGGCGCGGCGGCGTGGCGGCTGGTCGTAGCCACCACTGCTAGAGCTGTCACCGAGGGAAGAGCCACCGTAGCTGGACGAGATGCGGTCGGCATTAAGGGCGGGTTCGCCCTCCTCCTCGTGCCGACCATCGCCAAGGCCGAGCACCTCCTCGCCGTCGTTCACCTCGGGGCAGCACCCGGCGCGGCGACCATCCTCCCCAAAAACCCTCACATAGAGGGTCGCGTCTCCGTCATACTTGAAATGGAGGGTGCACCGCCAAGACAGGCTGCGCGCGCGGGCGAACGTCTGCCAACCGCGAGCCAGGGCTATGTTGCCCGCGGCGGAGACCTCGACCACGACCCAAGAAGCCCTGCTGCAACAACTATCCGCCTGTAGCCAGAGCCCGCCTGGGCCAGAGGCTGGCAGCTCATCGACGAAGAAGCGGGGGAGTTGAAGCCAGTTGCCGGGCGGGTTCTCCGACCAGATGACGAACTCCGGCAGCACCTCTGCCGAGTGGAAGCGTAGCCGGGGAGGCCGCGCGACCACGACACATCTCCCTTCATCAACGGGGCTGCCGCGACCGAAGCGACCCTTGCCACGCGCAGCGGCGCCACCCCGGGAGCGAGGGGCCGCAGCGAAGGTCGCGGTGTGCTTATGGGGACGGCCGCGTCCACGCTTGGGCGCCGGGGAGTCAGGCCCCTCGCGAGGGGCCTTTCCCTTCTCTGCGGCGGAGAACCTCTTCGACATCGCCATTGGAGTCGGGGGTGGAGCAGAAGAACAAGCAAGCGGAATGGGAAGAAATGGGCAACGGGGGCTCTGCCCCCCTCCTCATTTATAGCAGGAGAAGCCAACCAATGCCCCCCACGATCGCAGGTAATGATGGTTTTCCTTGCATGTCGCAGGGACTTGTCAAGACGGGCAGTTGCCGAGGCAACGTGGGGAAGCGGAGACGCCCACGTCCCATCAACCGCCACGCGTCGACCAAGGCCGCAGGCTGTTGGGGCCCGCGGCACTCCGTACTTGACCTTTGGCTTCGCCTCGAAGCCAAGCCCGAGCGCGCCTTAGGCCCGGGGGCTACTGTCGGCGTTCTAGGAACGGGGGTCCCCAGACTTGCCTGCCTGCGGCCCACGGCGCGGCTCTGCAAGCAGGCCTGCACGGCCCATCTTCATCAATAAGGCATTCAAGATCCTCGCGAGGCGCACGACGCAAGACCTCCTCAGGAGCGGCCTCGCCAGGCAGGCTCGCGAGGGGTGGAGATATCAAGGCAAGGAAAACCTCGCGAGGTTCTCATGACGTGAGCCATGACGATCAAGACTAGGCGGGCGCCAGCGCGCGCACCGTCCTTGTATCCCCTTTGGTGTAAAGGAGGCAAGCACAGGCACGGAGTACCGAGGCATCAAGCAAAGATTTCCATATCGGTGCAACGAGACCAAGACCAGCAAGACGGCAAGACGGAGGTCACCATGGAGCCCAAGGAGGCATCACCACTAGAGCCTTTTGCAGGCGAAGACTACTTTTGTCAGTATAAGCTGTACTATTTGTCCCCTTTCAAATTGGCCGTTGTTGGCTCCCTTCCCGCTCAATATTTGGGGAGAGGACCAGGGCCCCTATAAATAGGACTAGCCACCGTAGGAGGCGGGGATCTTCGTCTGATCTTGAGCTGATCCATAGCCAAACACCAAGCACAAGAACACCTCAACCTCAGGAGGCTGTTATTCCCCTTGTACCGTTCATCATTAGCCCAAGAGGCAATCCACCACCACCACACTGCAGTAGGGTATTATTCCCCTTGTACCGTTCATCTTGTGTCGCTTGTGCTGTGAGTTCGTTGAGTTCGTCCGTGAGATTTTAGCAAGCTAGGGCATGGATCGGTAGGGAAAGAACTTCACGCACACCCCAGAGTTTGAACCTTAAGGGTTTTGCCGGAACCCGTGATCCGACTGTTCTGGTGCACAAGTCCTATGGGGCCTTAACATGAGGAATTCCCTACTGCCTACTAGAAAAACATTTGCACGGCTACGACATTGGAGGGGCGATGACGGTGGTGCGCCTTCGGCTTGCTTAAGTGCTTGTAGTTATCGCTAGGTGGTCTACTAATCTGGATGTATTTTTTAATTATTTCTAGTGTTTGTTGTACTACCATGATTGAAGATGAATAGATTGGAAGTCTTCTCGCAAAAGAAAAAAACTCGGAGACCTTCAACTTCATCCGCTACATTGCTTCCTCCAGATCAATTTCACTTCCCCCCTTCTTCCTACCCGCGGATGCACCCCAGACTCCTGGAACGCCGACTCTGCTATCTGATCTAAGCACACACCAAGAGAACCCCCCCCCCACCCCCGAAAAAGCCGAGGCTGGGTGCAAGGACAATGCTGACCCATTACTTAACCCAAGCACGCACTAGGATCGGGGAGAGGATGGCTGGAGAACGGCGGTGGAGATTGTCTACGCTCGACGGCGTGTGAGTCACCGGAGTACGAAAACCCCAGGGGTATAAATATCCTCTATAAGTAAGCCTTCCAAGTCTGAAGCTACTAAAATTGAAAATGGAACTGGTCGTTTGGGCCATGTAAATGCGATTGGACTATTTTGATGTTGAGTTGGTGGTTATCTGGTACATACCACCGACTTTACTTAAGCTTAGAGGGAAAGAGAGAGTTCCCTAAAAAAGACTCAGAGAGAGGGGTCATGAGAGGAGAGGTAACCCTAATCCCCAAATCCTCAAACTCTATACGATATAGTACTGTTGGTTTCGTTGCCATATGAATACACATATCCCCTAAAAAGCCGAATGTATAACTCCCGAATGACCAATATTTTAGAAGTTGCATGCGAACGTCGTCTAGACCGTAGGATATTAATCACAAATCTTGGAGCAGGGTACACAGCCACGTCTTGCTCAAAGTTGTTTGGGAATCAGTCCATCCGTCCCGAACAGAGCTGGCAAAATGGGCCGGCCCTGCACGACACGACATGGCCCGTGCTAATCGTGCCTGGCATGGCCCGGCCCACATGGGCACGATTAGTAAGCGGGTCGTGTCGCACCGGCCCACGTGTTGTGCCTAGCAGCCCAGGAACGACTGCTTAGCTAATCGGGCCGGCCCGTCTGCACGGTTGGGTCGTGTACTTTTGGCCTGCTATGCGTATTTTGGATATTTTTTTCCTATTTGAGTTGTTTTATAGCCTATAAATATTTAAAAAATCTGGAAAAATAAATAAGAAAAGCTAATCGTGCCATGTCGTGCTAGACCGGGGGCCCCGCCTTCAGGCCCAGGCATGGCACCTAGCGTGTCACGTGCCAGGCTCGGCCCGTTTAGCTCATGATGTGTTGTGCCTGGGTCGTGTCGTGCATGCGTGTTAACGGGCTGGCCCAGCTGGCACCGCCCATTTGGCCTACTTTGGTCGCGAACACCACATCCCCTCTCCCCCACTTCTCTATCCACTTTTCCCCACTCCCCTGCCCTTTTTCCTCCACTCCTCTGCCCAAACTCACTGAGGCGACCAGATCACTGGCAAGCTACTTCGCTGCCGCGCGTGGTCAAGCAAGACGAGGAGAAGTCCTCGGCGGGAGGTGCTGTTCATGGGTAGTGAACGTGGCAGGTGCTGGAGGTTCTCTCGGGTGTGACCTCGGGGGAGACGAGCTGCACCTCCCACCTTTTCTGCCCACGTCCTCCATCCCCTTCCTTTATTTTTTATTTTTTTGAACGAAGGCTCAAGGGGAGCCCGGCTTTGAATTAACAAAGCCATCAATAGGCCAGGATTACATCAAACAAACATAGGAACCAATGAAAAAATAGCAAGACGATACAAGGTGTTGTGTAAATAGCTATCAGGCTACTACAAACTACTAGCAAAGATATGGAAACTAAAGCACAAGTTCAGCTAGAAGTCGAAGAAGCCCTCCACAGCGAGCAAAACACCACGCAGGACACCAGCAAAAGCTCGGGGAAGAAATAACCAGTAGCTCGAGGAACGCCGTTGTCAGCTCCATGGGCTCTGGTCATCGATGTCGCCCTCCTCCACCTCAGAAGGGGGCTCCCTGCCCCCTCGCCCTGGCACGAAGGGCGCCGATCTGTCGAAAGGTGGAGACCACACCAGGACAGCACCACCAAACTACATGGAGCTCAGCCAAGGGAAGCATCGGCATTACATGATATCTGCACACGAGGAGAAGCAAACTACATGGCAAGGCTGCTGAAGACCGAGCAACCCCCAACCAGAACAAGCACGCTTCCCCTGAAGCTCACCAAATACGGCACCCCCTTGTGGGTGACGGCACCCACGGCGTCGCTGCCGCCCAATCCCGAGGGATTTGGGTTTTCACCCGGTACACGAGAAACACGGGAGGAGGAGTAGGGGAAAAGGGGCATTTTTACCAGCGCCTACATGTAGGGGATAGCACCCATGGGCGTCGCCATCGGCATGCCGGCATAGCCAGCCACAGATTTCTTCGGTTCCACTCTCCACCCCCACCTCGAGAGGAGACACGGCTACGGTGCCTGGAGACCGCCGCAGAATGGATTTGAGACAAGGGTGGCAAGAGGTTGAAGATGAAGATGCCTTCAGATCTGATGCGGGTGGCCCCAAGGCCACCGCGCTCCATAGGCATCGCCCGCTGTCACCACGCCGCCCGCACGGCCAAGATGGGCGGCCAGCACCCGCTGCCATCGTTTGCGGAGGACGACGCAGCACCACCGCCCGAGGTCGCCACCTTGGCTCCGAGATCCTCCACAGGGGCGGAGCGACCAGATCCTCACCGCCACCATCCCCAGCGGTGGCGCGGCGTTCCAGCGACCCCCTCCGGTGGCGACGAGGGAGATAAAAAGGGGGAGGGAGCCCTGGCGGCGGGCTAGGGTTTGAGCCGCCCGAGTCGCCCCTGCGGGAGCGACGCGGGGGCCAAGCGGTAGATCTCCCAAGGGCCCTCCAACCCCTTCCTTCCCGACGACATTCCCTGGCGATCCTTGGAGACGATGATGCGGCCGGTAGCACATGGATCCAGCAATTTTGTCGATGCATCATGGATTTGGTGGCATGGTGAACACACGGAGGCGGCGGCGGCGGAGACGAGTTGCGGCGTGGAGGAGCCACGGCATAGAGGACCCACTCCAAAGGAGCTGCTAATCAAGGCTCGAGCTGAAGCGCTCTGGCGGAGACACTCGAGGTGAAGCTGCACATCGAGGTTCGGTGGGTCGTCGCGCCGCCGCTCCCAGCAGCCACGGCCCTCAGAGTCGGAGGCCTTAGTCAACCAGACCATCCACCGGCCCACGCCCGCGCGCCTCCAGGTCTCCGCATACAGCCGCAACGCCTCTCCCTCCTCCCTCCCGCTATTTGCTTACTCACGTCTGTGGATCTGTTGTGTGTTTTGTTGGATCAGTTTAGCTAGTTCTGTTTCAGTGCGTACAAGCTACTTCGTAGTTTAGGGCGCATTTGGTTGCCCGCATGCAGCCCAACCAGGTCCGCGCGGGATGTGCGTGGCCTATTTGGTTGCCTGGGTTGCATGCGTTTTGCGGCCCGCACGGAACTTAAAGCAGGCCTGAGCCTGGCCTGGCGGAAACTGTCGAATCGGTAGTTTCTCACGAGCCTGGCTCAGCACGGCCACGCGTGCGAGCCGGTTGCACGCCTCGGGCAGCGCGGGAGACGGAGGGGACGTCTCATAACTCCCCCCACTCTCCTGTCATCGCCCCTCCCGCACTTTTCCCACCGCCCCCTCTCTGCCTCACCGCCCCTCCCTCTCCTCTCCTCCGATGGCTCTGCCTCGCCCACCGCCACGCCGTCCTCTGACCCACGTCGACCAGCGGATCGCCAGCATCCAGGAGCGCTGGCTGGCCGGGCTCCAGAACTCGGGCATGGACCTTGCGTCGGTGCTGCGAGCGCCGTCCCCCATCTGCTGCGGGCCACCACGAGCGTCGGACAATGCGGTGCCGGCCGTGCCTACTCCGACGCCGATTCCGGACCTCGTTGTCCTGGGCGCGGCGCCGGCGCCATCCACGGAGCCGCCGCTTCTTGGGACCCCATTGGGCAGGGGGGTTTACTTGACCCCCGTCCAAGGGTTTTCTCTTGTCGGCGCGCCGTCCTCCTCGACCTCCGGCGTGGCCATGAGCACGGGGCCGATGTCGCAGGCCGTCGCCAGGGCCGACTCCTCCTCTGCTCCACCACCTCTCTCCTTCCTGTCGGGGTTTTCACCCCGGCCTCGGTTCGCCGCGACTGCGCGTGGTCCGGTGAGTCAAACCCCCCAATGCTTGCTCGTAGATGTAGATTAGAGGTTTATTTCTTAGGGATGTGCTAGCACTTAGTGGATTCGATAGGATTAGATAGGATTTGAGTAGATCCGATTGGATGCGATCTGATTCGAATCCAATCGGACCGATCTGTTCTTGTTTGCTATAGTGTGTGTCCTAGGATAATGTTCATGTTCATGTTGTTGTTCATGTTGAATGCTCTAGATTGTTATACATGTTCAAGCAGGGTTATACATGTTCAAGCTAGGGTTTTGTTATACGTGCATGTAGTAGGACCATCTATAGGATGCTGCCAAATGTGCATGGGTGCACATGGGTGCTATTGATAAGTGGCATTTGCTGTTGCTCTTTTTAGATGTTTCTATGGCACTTTCTGTTGCTCTTTTTAGGTGTTTCCATGCTTAGGATGTTTGCTCATGGGCAGTTGCAGAAAACCAGATGGCACTGATCAGTGGCATTTGCTCATGGGCAACTACCACTGATCAGTGGCACTTGCTGTTGGGCAAGTCCCCTGATCAGTGGCATTTGCCCAAGAGCAAGTGCAATTGATAAGTGGCATTTGATCTTGGGCAAATGTCACTGAGCAGTGGCATTTTCTCTTTGGCAAATGTCTCTGATTAGTGCCATTTACTGTAGTGCTAGTGCAACTGATCAGTGGCATTTGATTAGTGGCATTTGGCAAAGAGTTTGTGCACTAATACTTGTCATCTTATCTGACAAGATATTGAAGAGTGTATGGGATGTGGCGGGTGGAGGAGCTCATGTGGTGGCCGGAGCTGAGGGCGCCGAGGATTTCATCCCCACGAACAGATGGCTAAGGACAGCGGACCTGCCTGGCAGGATTGCCTTCATGAGCCTGCCTCGTTCAAGGGGACGATATCCGAGGCAGGGCCCACGAGGAGGGGGCCCCGGAGCCCTTGCGCTTCTACCAGCAGATCAAGGACAACGAGCACCTCGCCATGCTCATCGTCCCTCGCAAGTTCGTGGAGGTGATGAACATCTGGCTGGTCACCAAGCGGCTCCCGCGAGTGGTCAGGTTGTCGGCGAACAAGCAGTGCGTGTTCTGGGTGCAGGTCCAGAACTTCGAGGGGCACATGGTGCTTGGCCGGGGCTGGAACTACTTCTGCCGCCGCCACCGGATCGTCTCTTGCGACCTTGTTGTTGTGCGCATCTCATGACTCGGACTGAAGGTTCAGATCTACAACCACAACTCGGTCATGTGCAGGTTTCGTTGCAGGAGGCACAAATGCGTTGGTGACATTGAGCATGCTATGTAGTTAAGTAAGGTGTTAGTGTTGAACTTTTATGGTGTGTGGCTAGACTTATGGTACTTGTGCTGGGAACTTGTTCATACTTTTGCCAGGAGCAGCACCCTGGCGTGGAGCAGGGAAGGAGGATGCCCCTGCTGTTAATCTAGACTTATGCTATCTAGTTAAGTAGTTTGCTGTCATGTCCTTGCTTGTTTTGTTTGATTTCATTTGGTTCCTTGCGTTGTTTCATCTCATATGTGCTTGTTGTTGTGCTGATCATTTGGTGGTAAGGCCACCACAAACGCTGCTTGCAACCAAACAGCTAAAGTTTGCATTTGCTCACACCCTAAGGACAAAAACGGCAACCAAATAGCAGGGGGGTAAGTGCCCTTCCATGCGATGCAAGCAACCAAACGGTTGCATCTGCTGCATATGAGGCTACATTTCAAGAACCAAACTGGCTCGAGATGGACATGCAATGCAGCCACTGTTGCAAACTGGAACCAAACACGCCCTTAGTTTCCTCGATGTTGATGATTCATGCGTGAATGAACAGTTCAAATCCATAATCCAATCATTTACTATCTGGCTAGAAACTATGAATATTTTGAAGGAAATATGCCCTAGAGGCAATAATAAAGTTGTTATTTATATTTCCTTATATCATGATAAATCTTTATTATTCATGCTAGAATTGTATTAACCGGAAACTTGATACATGTGTGAATATATAGACAAACAGAGTGTCACTAGTTTGCCTCTACTTGACTAGCTCGTTAATCAAAGATGGTTATGTTTCCTAGCCATAGACATGAGTTGTCATTTGATTAACGGGATCACATCATTAGAGAATGATGTGATTGACTTGACCCATTCCGTTAGCTTAGCACTTGATCTTTTAGTATATTGCTATTGCTTTCTTCATGACTTATACATGTTCCTTTGACTATGAGATTATGCAACTCTCGAATACCGCAGGAACACTTTGTGTTCTACCAAACGTCACAACGTAACTGGTTGATTATAAAGGTGCTCTACAAGTGTCTCCGATGGTACTTGTTGAGTTGGCATAGATCGAGATTAGGATTTGTCACTCCGATTGTCGGAGAGGTATCTCTGGGCCCTCTCGGTGATGCACATCACTATAAGCCTTGCAAGCAATGTGACTAATGAGTTAGTTGCAGGATGATGCATTACGGTACGAGTAAATAGACTTTCCGGTAACGAGATTGAACTAGGTATTGAGATACCGATGATTGAATCTCAGGCAAGTAACATATCGATGACAAAGGGAACAACGTATGTTGTTATGCGGTTTGGCCGATAAAGATCTTCGTATAATATGTAGGAGCCAATATGAGCATCCAGGTTCCGCTATTGGTTATTGACCGGAGACATGTCTCGGTCATGTCTACATAGTTCTCCAACCCGTAGGGTCCGCACGGTTAACGTTCGGTGATGATCGGTATTATGAGTTTATGTGTTTTGATGTACCGATGGTAGTTCGGAGTCCCGGATATGATCACGGACATGACGAGGAGTCTCGAAATGGTCGAGACATAAAGATCGATATATTGGACGACTATGTTTGGACATCGGAAGGGTTCCGAGTGAGTTCGGGCATATACCGGAGTACTGGGGGTTACGGGAACCCCCCGGGGAGTTTAACGGGCCTTATGGGCCTTAGTCGAGAGAGAGAGGGGCGGCCACGGAAGGCCGTGCGCCCCCTCCCCCTCTGGTCTGAATTGGACTAGGAAGGGGGGCGGCGCCCCCTTTCCTTCTCCCTATCTCCTCCTTCCTTCTCTCCTATTCCTACTACATGGAAGGGGGGAATCCTACTCCCGGTGGGAGTAGGACTCCACATGGGGCGCGCCATAGGAGGGCCGGCCCTCCCCCTCCTCCACTCCTTTATATACGGGGGAAGGGGGCACCCCATAGACACACAAGTTGATCATTGATCTTTTAGCCGTGTGCGGTGCCCCCCTCCACAGAAACACACCTCGGTCATATCGTCGTAGTGCTTAGGGGAAGCCCTGCGCCGGTAGCTTTATCATCACCATCATTACGCCGTCGTGCTGACGAAGCTCTTCCCCGACACTCTGTTGGATCGTGAGTTTGTGGGACGTCACGTGTGCAGATCGCAGAGGTGCCGTATCTTAGGTACTAGGATCGGTCGATCGTGAAGACGTACGACTACATCAAAACCGCGTTGTCATAACGCTTCCGCTTACGGTCTATGAGGGTACGTGGACAACACTCTCCCTCTCGTTGCTATGCATCACCATGAACTTGCATGTGCGTAGGAATTTTTTTGAAATTACTACGTTCCCCAACAGTGGCATCCGAGCCAGGTTTATGCGTAGATGTTATATGCACGAGTAGAACACAAGTGAGTTGTGGGCGATACTAGTCATACTGCTTCCCAGCATGTCATACTTTGATTCGGCGGTATTGTTGGATGAAGCGGCCCGGACCGACATTAAGCGTACGCTTACGCGAGACTGGTTCTACCGACGTGCTTTGCACACACGTGGCTGGCGGGTGTCAGTTTCTCCAACTTTAGTTGAATCGAGTGTGGCTACGCCCGGTCCTTTTTGTAGGTTAAAACAGCACATACTTGACGAAATATCATTGTGGTTTTGATGCGTAGGTAAGAACGGTTCTTGCTCAGCCCGTAGCAGCCACGTAAAACTTGCAATAACAAAGTAGAGGACATCTAACTTGTTTTAGCAGGGCATGTTGTGATGTGATATGGTCAAGACATGATGCTAAATTTTATTGTATGAGATGATCATGTTTTGTAACGGAGTTATCGGCAACTGGCAGGAGCCATATGGTTGTCACTTTATTGTATGAAATGCAATCGCCATGTAATTGCTTTACTTTATCACTAAGCGGTAGCGATAGTCGTAGAAGCAATAGTTGGCGAGACGACAACGATACTATGATGGAGATCAAGGTGTCGCGCCGGTGACGATGGTGATCATGACGGTGCTTTGGAGATGGAGATCAAAGGCACAGGATGATGATGGCCATATCATATCACTTATATTGATTGCATGTGATGTTGATCCTTTATGCATCTTATTTTGCTTAGATCGACTATAGCATTATAAGATGATCTCAAACTAAATTTCAAGGTATAAGTGTTCTCCCTGAGTATGCACCGTTGCGAAAGTTCGTCGTGCCGAGACACCACGTGATGATCGGGTGTGATAAGCTCTACGTTCACAAACAACGGGTGCAAGCCAGTTTTGCACACGCAGAATACTCGGGTTAAACTTGACGAGCCTAGCATATGCAGATATGGCCTCGGAACACTGAGACTGAAAGGTCGAGCGTGAATCATATAGTAGATATGATCAACATAGTGATGTTCACCATTGAAAACTACTCCATCTCACGTGATGATCGGACATGGTTTAGTTGATATGGATCACGTGATCACTTAGATGATTAGAGGGATGTCTATCTAAGTGGGAGTTCTTAAGTAAGTTGATTAATTGAACTTTAATTTATCATGAACTTAGTACCTGATAGTATTTTGCATGTCTATGTTGTTGTAGATAGATGGCCCGTGCTGTTGTTTCGTTGAATTTTAATGCGTTCCTAGAGAAAGCTAAGTTGAAAGATGATGGTAGCAACTACACGGACTGGGTCCGTAACTTGAGGATTATCCTCATTGCTGCACAAAAGAATTACGTTCTGGAAGCACCGCTAGGTGCCAAACCCGCTGCAGGAGCAACGCCAGATGTTATGAACGTCTGGTAGAGCAAAGCTGATGACTACTCAATAGTTCATTGTGCCATGCTTTACGGCTTAGAACCGGGACTTCAACGACGTTTTGAACGTCATGGAGCATATGAGATGTTCCAGGAGTTGAAGTTAATATTTCAAGCAAATGCCCAGATTGAGAGATATGAAGTCTCGAATAAGTTCTACAGCTGCAAGATGGAGGAGAATAGTTCTGTCAGTGAGGATATACTCAAAATGTCTGGGGTATAACAATCACTTGATTCAACTGGGAGTTAATCTTCCGGATGATAGTGTCATTGACAGAATTCTTCAATCACTGCCACCAAGCTACAAGAGCTCCGTGATGAACTATAGCATGCAAGGGATGGATAAGACAATTACGGAGCTCTTTGCGATGCTAAAGGCTGCGGAGGTAGAAATCAAGAAGGAGCATCAAGTGTTGATGGTCAAGAAGACCACCACTTTCAAGAAAAAGGGTAAAGGGAAGAATGGGAACTTCAAGAAGAACGACAAGCAAGTTGATGCTCAAGTGAAGAAACCCAAGTCTGGACCTAAGCCTGAGACTGAGTGACATTTTTGGCCGAACGATTTTTTTTCTGTCATACGTATGACACTTCTATGACGATAATTATGACAAAACCCGGTATCATCATAGATGTGGTGGGCTCCTACTTCTATGACAAAAAATCATGACAGAAAATGGGCTTTTCGTCCTGGGCGGGCCGGAGACGCAGCTGCATGACATTCTTTGGGCCGTCCATGACGGAAAAAACCGTGGTAGAAGCGAGGGCGAGGAAAATTTCGGGGAGTTCCCGGTTACGCTGGGAGGTCGGGGGCCGAGCGATGCGCGTTTCTCTTGTACACGTACGCGTGTGTGTGCGACGCGTTGGCTCTAACTGAACCCAAGCGAGGCCTTGGGCTCTAACTGAACCCGAGCGATTGCACTGCAGGCTACGCATTACTGAACCTGAGCGATCGATCGATGGCTGTTAACTGAACCCGATCGAGCGATTCCTTCGCTACTGCTGCTAAGTGAAGCTGATCGATGCTGCCTCTGGATGAACAGTGAGCGTTGCTTGGGGGGTTTGGATGAATAGTTCCCGGTGGGGGTGGATGAACAGGACCCCGTGGTGTTGCCTCTGCATGAATAGGACCCCGATCGATCGAGCCGGTTGGGGCAGGATGAACAGGACCCCGTGGAGGGCAGGATGAATAGGACCACCCCGTGGAGGGCAGAATGAACAGTAGACGGTGGAGGGCTGGATGAACAGTAGCCCATGGAGGGGTGGTTGAACAGGAGCCCGTGGAGAGGGCTGGTTGAACAGTAGCCGGTGGAGTAGCGCGTGGTGGAGGCTGGATGAACAGGAGCCTGTGGATGAACAGTCGCAGGTGGAGGCTGGAGGAGGTCGATGGTGGATGAACAGTAGCCCGTGGAGGCTGGAGGGTGTCGACGATGGACATGAACAGTATCCCGTGGAATCCCGTTTTGCGGTACGCCACACCCCTCCCGATGAACAGGACCCCGTTTTGACCGCAGCGCTCCAACACAAGTCTGTTTGCTCCGTTTTGCGGTACGCCACACCCCTCCTAATCAACAGGACCCCCGTTTTGACCGTAGGAGGTCCGTTTCCCCCGTTTTGCGGTACGCCAGACCCCTCCCGATGAACAGGATCCCGTTTCAAACGTGGCATGTCGAACACAAGGCCGTTTCCTCCGTTCTGTGGTACGCCAGGCCTCGTTTCCATCGGCTGTTCCGTCCAAGCCCTCCCGATGAACACGACGACGCATTCCGTTCCGACCCAGCCGGTTGGCTCCCCATGAACACGACGACGACACTATTTCTCCGTTCCGACCCAGCCATGTACACGAGCCCTGGGCGTACGTATGCGCGAGTAGGCGTTCGAGACCCCGCCCGTATGTACACATACGTGGCCGTATTTTCTTTCTTGCACCCTGGCCGCTGTACGTGCGTGTACATGCTACGTGCGCGCCTCTACTACGACACGTACGCGCCTCTACTATGACACGTGCGCGCCTCTACATCCACCAGTATATATGTACGTACACGTTCGCGACCAGAATGACAACGCTACGTACGCTTCGACCAGGTGGGTCCCGACTGTCAGGCACTTCCTTGCATGCGAAGATGTAGCTAGTGGGTCCCAACAGTCAGGGGGGCGAATCATTTTTTTTTGCCCGGACGCACTTCCTTGCGTGTGAAGATGTAGCTGGTGGGTCCCAGCAGTCAGGGGGGAACTTTTTTTCGCGAAATACAGTGGCCCGTCCGGTGGGTCCCAGCTATCAGGTGGAGGAATAATTATTTTCCGCGTAATAAGGAGGCACTTGCTGCGGCCGTGGACCCAGCTGTCAGCCTCTCCACGTACAGTCCACGTCCGATGGAAGTCGTTCCTTGACCACGTTGACCACGCCGCACCAAGAGCACCATGGCGGGGACGATGGCGAGGCCTAGGAAGGGGACGACGGGGAGCCGGGGAAGACGCGGCAGTGGAAGCCCGCGCGGAGAGGAGTACGAGGGTTCACTAGTTCGGCTGCGGTGTGAGGCTGCCGTCGCCGCAGGGCCTGGCCAGCGGTGGGAATAGTAGGGGGCAGTGAGGCCTCCGCGGCAGCACAGCCGGCCACGGGAGGTAGGAGCATGCGGCACGACCGGCGCTGCTTTGGGCGGCTAGAGCAAGAAGACCAGAGGTTGAAGAAGCACTACGGCCGTTGGATAGACATCATACGGTCACTGGAGCTAGAATCGTGCATATTGACTAAGTTGACAAAGCCCTCCGTCCCCGTCAACTTAGTAGGCCCACAAGTGAGCCTGCCACTATAATGGATCCCAGCTAATAGGGGGAGTATTCATTTTTTTCGTGCGTAATAAGGAGGCACTTCCTTGCGTGCGAAGATATAGCTGGTGGGTCTGAGCTGTCAGCGGCGGTAACGTTTTTTTCGCGAAATACTGAGGCCCTTTCGGTGGGTCCCTGATGTCAGGTGGAAGAACCATTATTTTGGGCGTAATAAGGAGGCATTTCCTTGCGTGCGGCCGTGGACCCAGCTGTCAGCCTCTCCACGTACAGTCCACTTCAGGTGCATGTCGGTCGTTGACCACGTTGACCAGGCCGCGCCGAGAGCACCAGGGCAGTGGACGACGGCGAGGCTTAGGAAGGGAACGACACGGAGGCAGGGAAGACTCGGCAGTTGTTTCCCACGCGGAGGGGAGTACGACTATACGAGGGTTTACTGGTTCGTCTGCCGTCGCCGGAGAATAACAGCAGGTGTGGCTGAGTAGAGGGATGGCTACGCCAGCGATGGGAGTATGGTGGGGCGGTAAGGCCTGCGCGGCAGCAGAGCCGGCCGCGGGGAGGAGGGAGCAGGCAGTCCCGCTAGCGCTTGTTTGAGCGGCTGGAGCAGGAAGAGCAGAGATTGAAGAAGCACGACGGCCGTTGGATGGACATCCAACAGTCAGTGCTTGTGCGTCAACCTTTTTTTTAGGAAAGCCTCAAGTGTGTGGAAAACAGCATACAACCCATCTGCCATTATTTTTAATAATTTACAGCCCATTTGCTAATTATTAAGGTTGTTTTTGAAGCCACATTCTTTTTGTTAGCATTACAGGCCATATTGTGGCCACGGTTAAAAAATTATACGAAATTTTGCATATTTCGATGCGGTCCGAACTGTTTTTAATCCCGAAATTTCGAGTCACATTCAAACTGATTTTAAAAATAAATGTATATCAATATAAAATCCAACAATTGTCCACGCATATAAATTAATGTAATTTAAAATCTCGAAATGAAAAAAAAAGATATTTGAAACTAATTGCCGGTTTGATGTGTTTTAAAAATGTACAGCCCATTTCTCATTACTGATGGGCCATTTTCTCGGCCACCCGAATGAAAGCTCTCCTCGTCTTGAAAGATTTGTAGCCCAACAGGCCTGACAAAGCGACTTACTTGGCAAATCACAAAAAAATTGGGCTGTGGTCGTGGACCCAGCTGTCAGCCTCTCCACGTACAGTACTCTTCCGATGGAATGTCGTTGACCACGTTGACCACGCCGCGCCGAGAGCACCAAGGCGGTGGATGACGGCGAGGCCTAGGAAGGGGATGACGCGGAGCCGGGGAAGACGCGGCAGTGGATGCCCACACGGAGAGGAGTACGAGGGTTCACTGGTTCGGCTGCGGTGTGAGGCTGCCCTCGCCGCAGGGCCTGGCTAGCGGTGGGAGTAGTAGGGGCGATGAGGCCTCAACGGCAGCACAGCCGGCCACTGGAGGCAGGAGCAGGCGGTCTCCCCGGCGCTGGTTTGGGTGGCTGGTGCAAGAAGAGCAGCGATTGAAGAAGCAGCAGGACCGTTCGATTCAAATCCAACGGTTACTGCTGCTAGAATCATTTGTTGACTAAGTTGACAAGCCCTGCTTACGCATCAACTTCGTAGGCCCACAGGTCAGCCTCCCAACCGGTGCGCCCCAGATGTCAGTGGGAGGAATCATTTTTTTCGCGTAATAAGGAGGCAGTTGATTGCGTGCGGCCAAGCCAGCGGATGGAGTAGGGTGGGCCGGGGAAGCCTGCGCGGCATCACAGCGGGCCACAAGAGGAGGGAGCAGGCAGTCCCGCCGGCGCTAGTTTAGGCGGCTGGAGCAGGAAGATCAGAGATTGAAGAAGCACGTCGGCCGTTGGATGGACATCCAACAGTCACTGCTGCTAGAATCGTGTGTTCACTGACAAAGCCTTGCGTAAACAAGTCAGCCTCGAAATATGTGGAGTGTACAGCCCATTTGCTATTATTTTTATAATTTTTACTCATTTTCTAATTCATGTGGAATTTATTGCAGCCCATTTTCCATTTTTAGAATTGCTGGCCATTTTCTGGTTAGTATCAGGGTCAAAAAATTAACTAAATATGTGGGAAATTTTGAAAATTCGCAAATTTTTGCTGGGGAACGAAATATTCTTAATCCAAAAATTAATAGCCATACTAAAACAAATTTAAAAATAAATTAGTACTATGTCATGTTAAATCCAATGAAATACGTACAAGATATCAGTGAAGAAAAAAAAAGAAAAAAAGAAACTTATATCCCATTTGCTATAATTTTTTTGGAATTTTCAACCCCTTTTGATATTACTTTTAACAGACATTGACCATACTCTTAAGCCAAGCCGGAATGCATCCCTCCTCGTCTTGAAAGATTTGCAGCCCAGTAATTCGGAGAAAACAAATAGGCCTAGCTTGGGTATTCTTCAAAAAGAAATACTGGGCTACCTATTTTCCCAAAGAACTGGTGCATGAGCATTTAGCTTTATTTATTTACTTATTTATGTTTAGGGGACCATGAGCATGTACCTGGGCCGGATTCATGTGAGACCCTCCCTTCCAGTTAATTATGGGCTTCTCTATTGGGCCTTCATCAGTGGGCTGCATGTTATCAACAAGTGGAAAATGTGTTCCGTACGAAAAATAGTATGCGCTACGTACGGTACGGGGCACTAAAGGATCGAACCGTGCAACGACTTCCAAAACATTGTGATTGTCTTTCTAACAACACATTTATTCAACCAACAGACGAAATATACTGCTGATTGTACATTGAAAACAGCAGCAGCAGCAACCAGGGCTGGGGGTGCAACAGAAGCAGTAAGCAAGCTAGAAGAGTGAAGACGCAGCTCTCTCTTCCAAACCAAACATCAGCCATCATTACAAAAGGGCTACCAAAAAAGAACAAGTGTATGCGTCAAACTAAATAAAGATCCTACTACACCAAGTGTACGCATCTAACTAACTGGCTCAGTTAGACGTTACTATTTATTAAGCTGTGGAGATTGGCTGACGGCTTGAACCAGATGGGTGCCTGACGGGGGAAACTCCAGCCAGCAGGTCGAAGTCTGATACTTGCGACCCTCTCTCCTACTTTGGGCTACAGAGTGTGGTGGCACATATCAGGGTATGGTGCATGCAGAGATGCATGGTACGCTGTGTACACACAGTTTTGCCCGATGAACGAAACCGCGCTGCCATCATGATCCTTGTCGTCGGTTATCTCCTGGATAATCGGATAATTCAGTCCGACAAACAGAGAGCGTGTACCAAGGCTACTTACCAGCGTCCAATCAAAAATTCCTGAAGGCCCAGAGAAGCTGGGATCCTGCTCAAAGACCTTGCAGTGACTGTGATTGTATTCCGCGAAACAACATGTCCGGTACATGCAAACGATCATCAATCTTTCGCCGTCGTCTGATCGAGCCAGGAACCACCTGCAACTGCCATGCTGCTTTTCTTTGAAAGCTTCTGGGATTAGGAAGGGTAGGGACACCAAGCGGCCTACAACATCATATCAAGTTGGAGTCAAATAAAAAAGGGCTCTTGATTAAGTCAATCTTAAGAACAGCATGTTATGAGCATGAATATTTTTTCAGCAAATGTTGACAGTAATATAAGCAAGCCATCATGATATCATAGGAAAGTAACATACTGCTGTAACAGCCGTTTCTAGCGATGACTGGACTAGGCCAGCAATACGTCCAGCCATAGAAGGAGTCGACAGCGTAAATGAAGCCCTTGTGTTCAATGGCATCAGAGAACCATGGAGGATGTATGATCCTGCGATGGACGTGCAGATTTATCCACTTACCGCAGTGACCAGTCAGATAGGCGAGACCGCGGTTGAAGAACGCCATTATCCTGAAGTCTTTATAATTCGCAGATCTTGTGGGCACTTGGCAGATTACAACCTTGAGCAAATAAAACTTGGTATCATGTTGGCTACTGTAAGATTCTGAGTATTCTGGGCCGCGGTGCCAAAGCAGTGCAGTGTTAATCGAAGGAAGGGGGATCAATCACCGGGTGTAGACCTCCACGAGCATCCAGCTACCGCGACCGTCGACGAGCACCATCCAAGACGTGTTCATGCCGACCCAGTACATACCGTTAATGTAGTTGAAGCTAATGGGGATCGGATCGCAGTCAAGGGGGTTGATGCTCGCCACCCTACGATCGTTATGCTGCTTGACACACCGTTTCTGAAGATCAGGCGGCATCAGCAAACAAGGAGCTGGCTTAAAAAGCTCCGGCCTGAGGGCTTTGAGTAAATGGTACAGCCCCGACGAGCACGCGGCGAGCGGCATGGTACTGAGATTGTCCGCACGCGAAACAATGAGCTTGATTACCTCTGTGGGGAGCGAATTCCAGCCACTCTTTCGGCGGACGCTGCTCGGTTCTGCCATTGTTAGCGGGGATGGAAGATTGGACGAGATTATGTGCGGATACAGATGGAGAAGCGAATATGTGCTGCGGGAAGTGGACAGGTGATGATGACTACAGCACGCCGCTTGACTTACGAGACACATACCAGCAGCGTAGGGTCATGTCGATGCCAGACAACTTCCTTGAGTGATCACAGTACTGGTACTCCCTACAGTGCTATGCCCTAACTTGCTTGAGTAGAGTAGTAGAGTAGGACTCTGCTCTACTACTAGCACCGGAGGAGTAGTATATTCTAAACTAAAATAGTTACAAACTTCAATGCCCGAGCGTGGAACGACTACGAACCGTGCTCAAAGACCATGTCTACGTGGTGTTTGGACATGGGCGACAACCTCAATGCCAATGGTGCTGCTCCCGTTGCACCGTATGTGTTTCTGTCCTTCCTGTTCGAAATCGTGGTAGAACTCATGTTTCTACTATGTATCCTACTACTATGCTAGTCCACATGATTGGTTTCATCTCTGTTATAGCCTTCATGATTTATTTTGTGCTTATTCGGATTAAATCTCGTAGTAACTTGCTCATATATTCAACTGGCGCAACGTCCCCTACAGCCACTCCCGTTTCATGGAAGGCCTGGTCCATGCCTCCATGGAGCCCTTCGTCCATTGCTATGAGTGCCCAATGCCGTTTTGTGGCTCGTTGGCGGACATGGTGCATCACCTCATAGATGCGTGCAGCGGTCACTGCTGGCCCTTGGCGGAGAACATCAAGTACGAGACGTGCTACCCGTTCACCATGCCGGAGTCGCCGGAGGATCACCGCCGCCTGCTAGTCTCGGAGGAGGACGGCAGCGTCTTCCTCTTGATCATGGGCAGGAGTAATCCCATGTGTAAAAACTAATGATATCTTGAGAATTTTATAGGAAAATAGTATGTCGACCATTTCATCGAAAAAATGATATGTCGAGAAAGATGATAGAGGTGAGGAGGAGTGGGGCGTGGTGGTGACTGGTGGTCAGACTGGGCGAAGGCATCGGGATGGACGGCGCCGGGAGCGGCCACCATGCCAGATTGTTCTAGAGACTTCCTTTTGTAATTGCTCAGCAATGAGGATGTGGGAGATAAGGATGAAAGAGGCAAGGCCTTGTTTGTAAATGTGGAGAGAGGAGCGGGTATCTTTTGTAAATTTGTCATAGTTTGCTTTCTATCCGTCAGATATAGATCGGACAATCTATATTATAAGATGGCAGGCGCACCATCATCCCCAACTCGGTTTTTTCTCTACTTCTACTCCTATAAAGACTCAGTTGGTGATGATGGTGTGTCTGCCATCCGCCATTTTTGACCATTAGATCTGCATCTAACGGCTGTGATGTAAGTTGTGGACTTTTGCAACAATTCCCACTTCTCTGCTCCAGTTTACACAAAACCCCTTTGTATCTTGAAACCAACCACATTCCTCCCTTACTTCATCAAAACAGCCCAAAGAATATATTTGGAGTGAAACATAAGATTTTTTTAGTGACATGTATATCAAAAGTAAACTGTTTTCTTTCAAATTTGTGAATATGTATTATTCTACTTTGGATCTGTTGCAACGAATGGGCTCATAGTTATAAAGGTTTATCTCTTGCATTCTCCGCAACCAACACCTCGTGTACTGGTCCGGGCCGGATGCTCGCAGCCCAATGACCTGAGTTCGAATTCTGTCCTAAACTTTAGCTTTTTATATTTTTTTAATATATACTACTTCTTTTGCTACTGTACTGGCAGTGGAACCCACAAAGTACTTAGAATACAGGATTAAGGATGGATTTGTTTCTTTTTAACTTTCTGTACGAATCTGTAGCCAGCCTGCAAGTCATGTACACTGTACTGACAGTGGAACCCACAGAGTACTTAGAATACAAGATTAAGGATGCAATTAACTTTTTATAGAGGGAGAATCATACACGCAATTAACTCAAATGGATTGGACGTGACTCTATTATTCTCCAACTGCAACCGACAAATTTCCTCCCGCGGGCCAGAGTAGGTTTCTCGGTTTGCATGCGGGTTTAACGGAGGGGTTTGATGGAGGCAAGGAGGCGTGTTCAGCCGGGCGTGCAGTGGACGACGCAGTACTATTCGATTGACAACTACAACTAGTATATTATAAAAAACAAAGAAGAGTAGTAGAGATAGAGATAAGAATAGAGACTAGGGAGGAGCACCATCTACTACTTCGTGGGCTACTCCTGCGCTCCATTCGGCGGCCGCAACGTCCCCTACAGCCACTCCCTCCTGCGCTCCATTCGGCAGGCGCTATTGAAATTTGGGGAGCGCACTCTCGCGACTGCTAGCAGCGACGACTTCACCGACGACGACTTCTTCCCCGACCTCGGCAACCTCTTCCTCAACGACATGGGCGACAACCTCAACGCCAATGGTGCTGCTCCCGTTGCCAATGGGGGGACTAATAAACCACGACCGATGTAGTACAAGTGTAGAGGGCAGCGCTACACGGGAGTCTCACCTCTCACCCCGCTCGTGGCGCGGCAGTAAAGCCGTCATATCACAAAACCCAACCACTCCTAGTAATAAGTGGCCTGGTAAAATAAACGGACAAGCAACCATCACATTCCTCCGTCTTTTTTACATTTCATCTCTCTGCATTTACTTTCTCCGGTTCATCTCGCACACTCGATCCCTAGCTAGTACTCCTAGGGCCAGTTCTTTTGGCGGCTTCCCCAGCTTTTCCCACAAGACTAGTCACGGTGGAGAGTAACAATAAGGTGCCTCACTCATTTATTTGGGCTTCTAAACTACTACTCCGTCCTGGTTTATTCCTCACCATTGTATTTTGTGCTAAATTTTAACCAAAGATTTAACCGGTTTATTCCTCACCATTGTACTCCCTCCGTCTAGGTGTGTAAGTCATCTTACGAAAACCAAATAATCCCAAAACACTTAGGCGCGGTGCATTAACTTCTACCCCGTTTCTTGTTTCTTGACATATCAACCAATAAGAGATAAAGAGTGTGCATTCTTTTAATGACTTGAGATATCAAACACGACATGTAGTGGTTAGTTCATTGCATGCAATACTATTAATTAGCAAATAAACATTAACGTTTCTCGTTTTCTCCTCCTCCTTGGTCACGGTGCACAGCCTAAGATGACTTACTCACCTAGACAGATGGAGTAGTGCATGTGACATGCACTAACATTTCATTAGTTAAATTTATGATCAAAATTTGACACAGATTACAATGGGGACCAATAAACCAGGACGGAGGTAGTAGTTAGAGCATGGTTAATAGATCAAAAGAGCGTACTAATTTTTTATTATGTGGCCCACTTCTCATTCTCACAAAGTGCCTAGGAGCACGTGCTAGAGCTGGCTCTTGACGAAGAGCCCGCTTACCTTCTCTCTCCTCTTCTCTTTCCTCCAACTAAGCAGAAATATACTAGTTTATTTCTTATAGGCCGCT
The DNA here is from genome assembly GCF_002575655.3 of Aegilops tauschii subsp. strangulata. Classification (NCBI taxonomy): domain Eukaryota; kingdom Viridiplantae; phylum Streptophyta; class Magnoliopsida; order Poales; family Poaceae; genus Aegilops; species Aegilops tauschii. Next base: position 55,323,773 of record NC_053039.3, read on the forward strand.
GACTCAGCTCTATTGTACTTGCTCTTATGGTATTACTAATCTAGAAGCCTAAAAGAACTGGCCCCTGGTACTCCTACTAGTAGTAGTACTCAAGTTGGAATTCCAATTGCACGGCACAACTTGTTAGGCAAAAAATTCGATACAGGGTGTAGGAAGTGGTTTGGGAATTTGCATGCCTTTCCAACCAGTGAGATACTCAATACAAAGTACGACAGAGAAATAACCATAGAGAAGGAAGCTAAAAGTAAACAATCAAACGAGCATTTTGGCATTTGTTTTGCATTGAATCGTTTGACAAGCTTGACTAGTGTTGTTTTTCTACTTTTACAAAAACCGCATCGTAATGTTAAAACGTGCATTTGCACGTCCATAAGTAATAGTAGTACTCCCTCCGTCTAGGTGTATAAGTCTTCCCTCCTTCTTGGTCACAGTGCACAACCAAAGATGACTTATTGACCAGGACGGAGGGAGTAGCACAGTCTGCAAGCATATATCGAGAGAGACGTGTAGTGCGATAGCATATAGTAAAGTTTGTGCTATATGCACGTGCTTGCAAAATGCGTACGAATACACAAGGTTTCCAAACTTTCCCTTTTACATACTTAATTAAGGACGCTAAAAATTCCTGAACGTTCGGGATTTATCATTTGCGTCCCAAAACTAATGAGATCGCCTTACGAAACAAAAATTATACACCTCCTAAAAGCCACGGCGCTCGCAAGAGCGCTTGCGGCGCGCCACGAGTGCTCTGGTGCACGGCCGTTTCCCAGCGCGCTGACACAACGCCTCTTCCTCAGCCTCGCAACTCGCGAGGTGCTGATTGGCGGCTTGCCGGCGGGCGAGCGCGATCTCACCGGTGTGGTGATCCGGCGCCAACAGGTACACCTCCTCGCTGGAAGCGTGCACCCGGTCCACGTACCGCCAAGCGTAGATGAGGCGCTTGGGCCCGACTGCACTCAGGGCGTCGGCACGGGCGTCCTCCGCCACCCTCACGGCCATCGCACGAGCCTTCTGCCAAAGAGCCAATTGCCTGACTCTCTCGGACACGACATAGGCCTCCCATGCAGCTTATTCCGCAGTGCGCTTCTCTTCCTCGGCCTTCTTCTCCGCCTCTATTTTGGCGCGCTCTGCTAGAGGCAAAGCCTCCCACATGGCCACATCCATTTCTTTCCAAAGCTCCTCAAGGCTGGGGGGCTCGGCGGGCGGCGCGGCGTTCTCCTCGTAGCGGGGAGCCGACGCGTCCTCTGGCGCGCGTGCTGGCGAGATGGGGAACGCCAACGCGTCCACCTCGACGCGTCGCGGCGAGGAGTGGAACACCGACGCGTCCTCCTCGACTAGTGGCGGCGAGGAACGGAACGGCGACGCGTCGCGTCGCGGCGAGGAACAGAACGCCGACGCGTCCTCCTCGACTAGTGGCGGCGAGGAACGGAACGGCGACGCGTCGCGTAGCGGCGAGGAGCGGAACACCGACGCGTCCTCCTCGACTAGTGGCGGCGAGGAACGGAACGGCGACGCGTGACCGTCCGCGCGGTGCAGCGAGGGGCTCCTAGGGCTTGGGAGGGGCGATGCATGGTGGTCGACGTGAGAGGGAGGGGAGGAGATAGCGATGAACGTGAACGTGAGGGGGAGGATATAGCGATGTCGTGGGAGGTGCAATATTTATAGCGAGCAATGGCACACCTACGTAAGATATGGACTGAGCTGCACTGACTTAACTGCAGGTCCAGTTGCGTCACTGACATGTGGGCCAGACCCCTGTTGGGCCCATATGTCAGTGACCCGATGCACCTGCAGTTAAGTAACAACTACGTGGGCATATTTGTTGGAGTAAATTATGGGGGAGCGAAGGGCTGGAAATATTGCTGGTCACAACGGATTGGACGAGCGTGGGGGGAGGAGAGTCATGCATGCCGATTTTTTCACACGGGGTGGAGTGGTGGGACCGCCGGAGGGAGAAGGAGAGTTTGGTAGGCATATTGTTTCCACACATGGAGAGGAAAAGATTTGGAGACGAGCGGGCTTCCTGCAGGTATGGGGAACGGTGCATAATAAGTCATCTTGCATGCCGGGCTAGGTATAGTCTCAAGTCATTAAAAACATACACGCCACACACATGTTCATATTTCAAGGTGCACTAAATTATTGCATGCGATGATTAAGGCTGGCCATAATGGTGGTATCTTAGCTGGTATCATGCACACGGGAATAGCAAACATGCTGATGTGGCAAAGAATTAAAGAAGAGAGCGGGTTAGAGTAACTAGTGTTCATGCATGCATTGGTAAACACATTTTTTTGTGAAGAATGACAACACTAGTTGAGTACTTTTGCAGACTTCAAAAACTATTCCACCGCCTCTACTATCTTGCTAAGAGTAGGTGAAATGTTTGAATCGAGCCCTTTAAACTAGAAGGGAGGTAGTGGTACTCTAAGGCTGGTCATAGTGGGGAGTAACTTAGACTAGTAACATGCATATGTTACTAGTCTATGTTACTACCTCTATAGTGCATAGTATCATATATTAGTATCATAGGTGGTCTCATTTATTGCCATGCATGACACATAGTAGCATCACATTTATTATGTTACGGTATCTACCAATGTTACTATAATCATCTCTCTCTTATACTCATTATAATCAGTATTGTAGATATTGATATTTTTAGTATAAATTTGGTCGTGGGATTTCATTGATGCCTGTCAAAGCGTGGAGGAAGCGGAGCTTAGGGCTTGCATTGGTGGTCTATACATAGGTATTTCTCTTCAAAATCCTGTAATTTTAGAGACTGATTGCGCTTTTGTGGTAGCGTCTCTTGCATCGGGGGACTATGACAGGTCTGCTATGCGTGACCTGAAGATGAAAGCGTTGAGCATCTCGAAGTTGATCAACAATCTTCAATTGTCAAGGATTAGCCATTCGGCCAATAAGGTGGCACACTTAATCGTTAAGTATAGCTTTGACAATAGATTAGATGGTATTCTTGTAAATAACATACTGCCCTGTGCGGTGAATATCGAATGAGTGTACTGGTGTGGCTGGTTAATTAATATAAGGTGGTGTTCAAAAAAGTATAAATTTGGTCAAACACTTTGCAAACGGTTGACGGGAGTAAAAAGGACCAGAGGGAGTATCATGCATGCGGAGTAGGCAAAAAAATTGCTTGTCTAAAAGAAGGCAAAAAAATTGCTCATTTATAGCCGGTCGAAGTCTCAAAGGGCGCGACCGCGCGGGGGAGGCGAAGGTCGCGGGAGGCGCGACGTTTGACGGAATTAAGTGAAGTTACATCCACGCGCCGGCATGGCGTGCGAACAGGCAGAAGCTATACCATCAGGCCTACGATATGGGTCTACTAGACATGACATCTAGTGGGTCCCGCATAGTTCTTGAGAACTCTTTGGGGGCTTGCAGCCGTTTATCCACCGGGCAACCCAGCAACCCCACGCCATTCGCACGCCCTACTCGTCCCCGTCTTCTACCTTACAACAGTTCACTCCCAGTCGTCCCGTCCTTTCACATTAGTTCGCTCCCAGTTTTTTTTGCGGGGTACAACAGTTGAACTTCTCCTAACCCTCCTCCAAAATCCATGGCCTCCCAAATCTCCATGGTCGCCGCTGAGTACCAGGTTAGAGCCATTACCGGCGATCAGTTCATCGTCATCTACACACGTGGATCCGAGACGGTGAAAGCATGGCTTGCTCGCTTCCTACGCATGTTCAACAGTTCAATGGATGAGTGGGTCGCTGGGCGAGATGTTGAGTACACCATAGTCCTGGGACGAGAGAAGGATCTAAAGGACGAAGAGAGGAAGAAGCCCGCTGTGATCCAGGCTTGCGTACATAACGTTTGCTTGGTCTACCACATATGCCATGCCGACGTTGAGTGCCAGGATTTTAAGAACTTCCTCAAAGACAAAAGAGTGAAATTCGTTACTGTAGGCTTTAAGAACGACAGGATGTCCTGCGTCAGATAGGTCTCATTGTAGGCCAGCCCTTCGATCTCCAGAAGGCAAGCCTGGTGTCCTCCTCTCAACCTTCAATGTTGACCCTGGCAGTAGCCATGATTGATCCTTCGTACGCTAAACTGAAGAAACCTCATCACGAGTTTCTTCATGCATGGGAGTCGAAGACATTAGATGAAGATCACATCCTCTACGCAGCAATGGATGCCTACCTTTGTTTAAATATCTACAAGGGTTGGATGAAGAAGCAGAGCCCAGTGTCCGGTTCAAGCAAAGAAGTGTCGGCGAAGAGGAAGAGGAAGAGGGACGAGGACGAAGTCGAGGACGTGGACTCGGACTCCGAGTAGGTGGCAGTGCCGTCGCTCATGCTGGTTCTACTGCAGTGTCAAGCGGACTAGTTGCTTAGTTTATTTTCAAGGGTGTGTTGTGCTCTGGCCCCAGCAGAACTATGTTTATGTTCTTTCTCGTTATTGGAACTCTTTAGATCGTACAGTAGTACTAGTACTATGTCTTACTACTGTTCTTCTTGCAGTTGGTACTAATGCTCGTATCTTCGTGGTCCTACTGTACTTAATACGTTCGTACTAGTAGTATAATTTGGGTCAGTCGATTTGTGAAAGAAGTTCGACGGAGCGAAGGAATAAGACGATAGAAGAGGTGGAAGAAGCCCTTCTAGCCATCCATGTTGCATCAAACGGCTCACATGAGTCGACTGACGCAAATTGCTCCTTCAGATTGCAGGATCCACATGGCATTGAAGGTCTCGAAGGTAGATTCCGCATCCGCACCCGGTTTGCAGGCTCGACGCGCGCGCAACTGGCTTCCGCCACGACAGCCACCATGCGCGCCTCCGCCGCACAGGCGGAGACGACAATGACACGCTAGTTCCTCCTCGCCGGCGTGCTGGAGCACGCGCTCGTCCTCCTCTTCGTACGCTGCGTGCATAGACGTGGCTCCACCAGCTGCTCATGCTTGGCAGCGCGGCGGGATCGCGAGGAGGGACTGCAGACGACGTGAGCGGGCGAGCCTTCGACTTCATGGCACAGGGATGGCGGCGACACGGCGGTGATGGGCGAGAAATTGCTGGCCGAAGCAGGTGGGCACCGGCATGCGCAACGGCGGCGGCGGCATATTGATGAGTGCGCGTGTGGGAGCTTACTTTAGTTTTATATATAAGCTTGGTCAAACTTAAAAGAAAACCTTACTAGTACACGTAAACATTAGACTTAGGCAGCGCTTTTATTAGTTAGTACCACAGCCACGATACGGAATCCTGTGCAAGCGCGTGAACCACGGCCGCGCGGTCGATCGAACAGTGCGTCACCATGTCGCGCTCGAAGGACAAGCACCGAACCTTTTTTTGTGTGAAAACAATCCTCGAATATTACTCAACTTTTTTTCCTGTGAAAGTTCTTGATGCTGCAATATTTCCATATATTTGAATTTAGCTCCAGTTCGTGTTTATTTGGATTTGGCCGTTTTAGGTGCGCCCTATTTTTTTTAATACTTATTTTGTGTGTGTGACTGAGAGAGAACGTGTGTATGTGTCCATATGTGTGTTGTGGCGGAAGGGCAATGTGGAGACGGTGTGCGTGTCATACAAACATAGAGAGGTGCGAATGTGCAAATGATCATGCATGAGTGAGACATAGACAGATGCCGATACGTTGTGTATACATGAGAGAACGGTCTTCTAGTTTACTTTGTGTGTGTGTGTGTGTGTGTATGTGAGTTTGAGCATGTTGTGAAGTACTATAGACCTTGTATACATCTTGGGATTCGACAATGATTGTAACTATTGAATTGTATAGACCATTACATTCGAAGTCAATAGCCTAATATATTTATTTCACAATTTCAACAAATTATTAGTTCACTACAAACTAAGAAAACAAATGTGTACTCCCTCCGTTTTTATTTAAGTCCGCGTATTAGCATTGGTCAAAGTCAAGTTTTGTAAACTCTCAGAAAGCTTATAACAAAAAATATTAACATATACAATAACAAATAAATACAATTAGATTCATTATTGAATGTACTTTCACATCATACATATTTGTTATGGTAAATGTTTATATTTTTCTATAAACTTGGTCAAACTTTAGGAAGTTTGACTTTGGTCAAACCTAATATGCAGAGTTTACTACTACTACTCGCTAGTTGCTTAGCCGAATCACTCAACATGCCACACAGGGAGTCCAGTGTCACAACATTTTGAGGTCGGCGGGAAAATCTCCCGCGACTCTGATTCGAGCAGTGGGAAGTTACCATCATAGCCTTCGGAACAGGCCTACGGATGACGCTTGGTAGGGGGATGTTTTCATAACTTCAGGTTCACCCTACCCAGCCAACCCCACCCCGGCACCCAGAGTAGTACACCTGAATATTCCCCATTTTCTATCCCCACCGCAAAATAGACTTCTCCACGGCACCGCAGCCTTCGTGCTCCTCCCCTTTACATCGGTGCACTCGTCCACCGCAGCGCATCTACCTCATCGACGACCTCGTATGCCGCACTGGAGCCGGTCCACCATCGTCGTCGTACACGGAGCCTCTTCCCCGGCATCGTCTTCCACGGTCTCGGATTAGCTTCCCGGAAGCCGACGCCAAGCGCAGAAGTACCACCGTCGTGGACAATGAACTGACTCCCGTTGCCGACCATGACTCACAGAGGCCGCCGCGACCATCGTTCTCCTCCTCGATTGGTAATGTGTGTATTGAATCACTTAGCAGTACATGTGCTGTTCCAATTTTGTTCATACCTACCCTTCAAATTTCCTGGGTGCTATTGTTCCCGTAAAAGTAATTGGTTATAGCCTCCATTGTCCAACAGACTAGCAGCTTGTAATTGTGCGTCGCTCCTGTATCGCGCTGTGCTTGGGTAGGTTTTTCATCTGCAACCAGTAGTGTGGCAAATGATGGAAATGTTTTTAGAACTAGCAAGATGCCCATGCGTTGCACGCATCAAGATGCATTTGTATGAGTAGTTTATCTTGTGGGAGAAAAGGATGAACGAGGGAAGGCCTTATTTGCAAATCTGAAGAATGGTATGGGTATCTTTTTGCAAAACTCCCATTTGTTTCCTTCCTATCTGTCAGATATAAATCGGAGGGCCTATATTGCAAGAAAAAAAGTATAGAGAAAAAATTAGACAGTAAAGGAAGTAGAGATAAATATAAAATATAAAATATAAAATAAAAGTAACAGTAGAGAAGAGAGTAGAGATAGCAGAGACGTCGGGAAAGGATCGCGCGCGCGGGAAAAAGCGACCGGGCGAGCGCTAGTTTTGGCGCGCGGTGTCTGGCGCGCTTTATAAAATCCAACGCCCTCCCACCGCTCTGTGCCTTGCCACTGCTCTCTCCCTACTCTGTGCCTAGCCACCGCTCTCTCCCCGCTCTTTTCCGCCTCACCGCCGCCACGCCACCATGCCGCCGCATCGCCGGGAAACTTGGGGTAACCGCGGCGTCCGTGCGCGCCCCTCCGGCGGCTTCTCTGCCGAGATCTGGTTGCGCGGGATGCGCCTCGGCCTCGGCAATTTTGACACCGCCAACGAGGCCGCCCGCGCGTACGACGCAGCGGTGTGGCGCCTCCGGTGGCCTCATAGAACATTGAACTTCCCTAACGTGCCGACGCGGGGGCAGGCGCATGAGCTCGCGCCTCTGCCGCGGCTTAGCACCGACGAGGATCGTCGCGACAACCGGAGGCGGGAGCACCGTCTCGGCATCGCTGAGATGGACGAGGAAGCCATGGCACTATGGCGCCAACACTTCCCGCAGGACATCATCAAAGAGCGCGAGTTCTACGCGCAAAGGAGGGCGGAGAGGGATAAGAGGAGGGCGGAGCGAGACGCCTATCGCGAGGACAAGCGTAGGCGAAAAGCGGACGCTCAATTCAACATGAGGCTAGGAGCAGCGTCGCCCTGGGAATCCGATGACGATCGGTATCTTCACGCCTACAGTCAGACGTCGGAGAAGGACATCACCGAGGAGTCGGATGACGAGGAGTAGTTGAATTATCTTTTTTTATCTATCTATGCTGAGAACGATCCTCTACTCTCTAGTATCTACTTCTCGATCTCAGCACTGTAAACGCTTTTCTAAAGCACCGCGCGTTGCGATTCTGTTGGAGATGCTCTAACATGGCAGACGAGTGCTTTAATGTTGCCCACAAGATGCGCGAGTATTACTAGTAGTATATTATTCTTGCCATGTTGAGATTTTAAAACCACGAGCGCGAACATGCAGAGGAGCAATGAAGACCAAACAGGGGATATTCGGGACATCTTCAAGGAGCGTGGCAAGTTAAAGAGGAGCTGCACCGAACCTGTAAAACGAGCTTTGGTAAGTAACACCCTTTCAATTACTTTCGTGTAGCCTCGTGTTCTTCGATGTGTATATGTTGTAGTTTCTGTTTCTCTTAAGCGTGGTGTTCTTTGATGTGTAATAAGAAGAGTCTTAATCGTCCTAATGCTTTCGTTTTTAGCTTGATGTAGGAAGTGGGTGTTCTCACCTTGTAGTCTGTTTTTTTCCTTTTGAATTCACTTCTCCGAGTTCTGTTTATCTGGCTTGTACTAAATGGATCTAGGTTGCTCTGAGTATTGATCCAAAAAAGAAGTAACTTCATGTCAGGATGCAGTTCCTGCGAGGAGGGAAGTATGGTCAACCTCGAGATCATGTTTCCAAAATGAGGCTGGATTACACACAAGGTGCCAGTTCCCTAATGATGCTGGATTAGACACAAGGTGCAAATTCCCAGATGATGCTGGATTACACACAAGCCAGGTGGAGTCGTCAGCTGTTCGTGTCCTCGTGGCATTAGTAAAGGCTGAAAGAAAGCGTGCAACAGCCCTTGAGAATGTAGCTGAGTTCCTGAAGAAGCAAAAAGAGCAATCAGATGCTCTCTTCACCCTAGCCAAAGAAGAGATGGAAGAAGCCAGAAATAAGCTAGCAGAGGCAGAGCAGGCTAGGCGTCTCCTGCTATCTAAAACTGTTGTCAATACAAAATTTCCTTCATAATAGCTAGGTTCAAATGTTTATCCAGTCAGCATGCCTGTTGTGATGTCCCTGCATCTACTGATGTGGCACAAAATGTTTTTTTTCGGGTCATGTAATAACAGCAATTACTTTCCAAACAATAACAGATGAAGCATTGGACATGGTATAGTTCACGCGCAACCCCGACATTCCAAGTTCAACTTCCACATCAAACTCATGTTCACAGATATCTGCACATTCATACATAATGTCCACAACCATGATTCACTTCAAAGCCAAAAAAATGTGAGGAGAGTTATAAATGAAGAAAATCCTCTACTAGTTCCTGCTACCAGTGCGAGCACAACAAGTCAAGACCATGCGTAAATCAATTATATTTTAGTCATTTTTTGTGTTCTAAAATGCATGCCGGCTCGCGGAAGGACGTGTTGCCGGCACACGCGCGGATTCAATGAAGGCATGCGGGGCAGTCTTAAGCTGGTTGCACGCGGCGAGGAGGCGTGCTCAGCCGGGCCTGCAGCGAGTGTGACCCTCTTGGCCGGCGCGCCGGTTCAATGCCTGAGCTATGAGAGGTCACGTCTGTGTCAGAGCAATCAGTCCCTCCAGTCCTTTTTTCTTTGGGTATAACAAAATCTCGTTTTCCATTCACAATTTACAAGTAAAATTCATGGACAAACTTTGACCCAAAGTACGATGGGGACTAGTAAACCAGAATGGAGGTAGTAGTTTTTTTTTAATCAAAGAAGGGTTTCCCCTTTCGATTTTCATTACTGAAAACCAGCATCTAAATCTAAACCATAGTATTTGCCCTAGAACTACCAGGTTCAACATCTCGCAACATAAACCCATACAACCTCGATCGCAAAAAAAACCATACAACCATACGCCAAGGAGGTACGTAGTACTATGAATTTCATTTTCGCTCCATACTAATCGTTCTAAAAACTACTTACTACTTATAACACGCCATTGAAAATCGGAACTCTTAACCCCGCTAAAAAACAATATTTTAAACGTGGCTACTCGATCTGTGGCAACTGGCGAGCCACCGCGCTCCAAGTCGTTCACCTGTGGTCCCGACCATCAACTCCTACGGATCAAATTATCACGCGAGCTGACTATTCCTACAAAGGTGCTCCACCACGTACCCGGTACCCGCGAATGCAGCAATCGTGCACCTAGGGTTTTAGGGTTTATTTGTTAACGTCGCCTTTACGTAACACTCATGCGTGCGAGACAGCGAGAGGCCGACTGCGTGCGTGCGGCTCTTCTCTTCGTATATGTACTCCACCGTTTGTCTAGTGTCCAAAAAAATATAATAACTACTAGCAATGTGCCAATGCGTTGCCACACGATCAAAGTAGATTAATACATATTCACCGATTTGATAGAAAAAAAGTCTAGTTTTGAAAAATGTATATCACTAAAAATATGTTATGTTTCACTCAAAATATATTCCTTTGGCGGTTTTGATGAGATAAGGGAGGAATGTTGTTGGTTTCAAGATTCGAGAAGTGGTATATGTCTAATTTCTACTCTTACTAGCAAGATGCCCGTGCGTTGCATGGAACATCAAGATCTTGTGGGAGAAAAGGATGAACGAGGGAAGGCCTTATCTGCAAATGTGGTGAAGAGTGCGGGTAAATTGCCATATTTTCCTTCCTATCCGTCAGATATAAATCGGACGAGCTACATTGCAGGATGGCAGGCCCACCCTCATCACCAACTCTATTTTTATCCCTACTCTTATAAAAAAGCATTGTCGGTGATGATCGTGTGCCTGCCATCCTGCAATATAGGTCGTCCGATCTATATCTGACGGATAGGAAGGAAACTATGGCAATTTTGCAAAAAGATACCCACACCCCTCTCCACATTTGCAAATAAGGCCTTCCCTCGTTCATCCTTTTCCCCCACAAGATAAACTACTCATACAAATGCATCTTGATGTTCCGTGCAACGCATGGGCATCTTGCTAGTTGTTGCAAAAAGCCCATGTGTGTGAGAGAGAGAGGGAGAGTGGAGGAGAACGGAGTGCATGTGTGACAAAGACACAAGGAGTGTGTGTGCGATAGGTATCAGCTTAAAATGAGGCGGTAGTGTGTGTGTGCACGATCGAGAGGGCGTGTCTCAAGAAGGGAAGAAAAATCTACATAGATACAAGGAGCGGGAGAGAGACATGTATGCGATGGTGGAAGCACGAGTGTGCGGGTGTATAAACCTATCTAGAGGCTAGCTAGTCGATAAATGTTTGTGAGAGAAATTCGAGTCGGGGCGCGAAAGCGAGAGTTTTGTGTGTGTGAGAGAGAGACGGTAGTTGGGAAGGGGAGTGGAAGCAGGAGTTGTGTGTGTGTCCGTGAGAGAGAGAGAGAGAGGAGACGGTAGTCGGGGTTGTCTGGTCGGTAAACAAATGAATAATGTCAGTCTGGGATGGAGACGAAAAGGAGACCGCAACAAATGTTGTGTCTACAGGAGAGAGAGAGTAATTTTAGTGGTATGAGTCATATGTAGAGACATATAGGGTGTGTGAGAGAATCCCATAGAGAGAAAGACAAAGTGAAAGACGAGTGGAGACTGTGTGTGTGGCGGTGAAAAAGAAAGCTTAGGTACCGAGTGATACCAGAGAACAGTAGAGACGTGAGAGATAATGAAAACCGTGTAATGCATAATGATAGGGAGAGTGTGACACTTCTCAAGGGAGACGTCGAGAGACCATGTTTGCGAGGATAGGAGAAACATGAAGTGAGCGTGCGGGTGAGCTGGAGAAAAGAGAGTGATAGCTACCTGAAGGAGCATGCATGCGAGAGAGATGGGCGTGAAAGGAGTGAACAAAAAAGGGATTCAAATATTTGAATTCGAGATGATGATACATGTACTCCATACTCGAACCAAAATTGATCTATCAAACATGCATACTCATATGAATTCACGCACATCTATGTTATTTAATATGTAGATATTACTGATCCATACATTTTAGTAGAACATAATTTCGTTAATTCTTTTCGAATTCAACCTTAAGATTTCGAGATCGTTGTATTTGTAAATCATATTATACATATAAAGGAGGAGAATTCTTTGTTGTGCTTTTGAAAGTATATATAAAAAATGATGTATATAGAAAGTAATTCAAATTGAAAATGGATCCCGCCCGAAAAAAATCTTGTGGGTGAAATGGACTGGTCACTGGAAGCGGAACTGCCCCAAGTATTTGGCGGATAAGAAGGATGGCAAGGTGAACAAAGGTATATGTGATATACATGTTATTGGTGTGTACCTTACTAATGCTCGCAATAGCACCTGGGTATTTGATACTGGTTCTGTTGCTAATATTTGCAACTCGAAACAAGGACTACGGATTAAGCGAAGATTGGCCAAGGAAGAGGTGACGATGCGCGTGGGAAATGGTTCCAAAGTCGATGTGATCGCGGTCGGCACACTACCTCTACATTTACCTTCGGGATTAGTTTTAGACCTGAATAATTGCCATTAATGGACCGGATCAAATATGGGCGGCATTTGGCCCAAAACATGGCAGCCAGTTAATGGGCCGGCCTACTAGGGTCCTCAAAATCTTGTGGGTCTACAACTGGGCCGGCCCATTAATGTCGGCGAAATCTCGTGGGCCTTTAGCTGGGCCGGCCCATTATGATCCACAAGAATCCTGTGGGCCTTTACCTGGGCCGACCCATTATGGCACACAAAAATCTTGTGGGCCTTTACCTGGGCCGGCCCATTATGGTCTGCAAAATCTTGGGGGCCTTTAGCTGGGCCAGCCCATTATGGTCCGCAAAATCTCGTGGGCCTTTAGCTGGGCCGGCCCATTATGGTCCGCAAAATCTTGTGGGCCTTCAGTTGGGCCGGCCCATTTAAACTTGATGGGCCGGTCCACGTGTCAACATATCATAGGCGCGTCTCGCCCATTGGATGAGTGACACCTGTGCCAACGCGGACTTGACACGTGTCTCCTCCAGCCAATGATGATTTTACACGTGGAAAATCCCCATTGGTCGGGGCTGTTAATGGGTTATCGGATCCAAAACCCGACCCGATAGCTTAACGGCGTTCCGTTACGGTGGATGCCACGTGTCGGTCACCCTTGACGAAAGCACTTCTGTGACGCGCGATTTATCGTCATGGAAGTGGACACTTCCGTGATGATAATTTTGGTAATGTCATGGAACACTTCTACGACAACACAGGTATGACTATCTTGATTCTGTCATGAATTTGTCATGGATGTACATGCATGACAAAAAATGCGACCTACTGTGACAAACACGTATCATCACGGAAGTGTATTTTTTTGTAGTGAAAGGGACTGGTCACTGGAAGCGGAACTGCCCCAAGTATTTGGCGGATAAGAAGGATGGCAAGGTGAACAAAGGTATATGTGATATACATGTTATTGGTGTGTACCTTACTAATGCTCGCAGTAGCACCTGGGTATTTGATACTGGTTCTGTTGCTAATATTTGCAACTCGAAACAAGGACTACGGATTAAGCGAAGATTGGCCAAGGAAGAGGTGACGATGCGCGTGGGAAATGGTTCCAAAGTCGATGTGATCGCGGTCGGCACGCTACCTCTACATCTACCTTCGGGATTAGTTTTAGATCTGCCATGTGTAGAAAAATAAGTTTTATTAGAAAAATTCAAAAACATTATGTAAAATTTGCCATTTGACTATTAGAAAAATTTCCAAAAATTGCCATGTCTTATACACCAAAAAGATTTTTTCCATTTTTCTTAAATACATGGCACATGTCTCACACAAAACATGACAATTTTAATTTGAATACCATGGCAAATTTCATCATAAATATGCCATGGCAATTATTTTTATAATTTTTGTTTTTTTACATACATGGAAAATTTGTCATACAAACATGACAAGTTCAATTAAAATACTATGGCAAACTTTAATATAAATCTGCCATGGCAATTTTTCCAAGGTAATTTCCGCCATGGCAGTTTTGGAAAATTGCCATGTGAGCAATATCAGAGATGTTGTCAGAATTTTTTTTACCAGAAAATTTGCATTTTCTACAAGGAGAAAAATTCTAGTTTTGCCATGTGTAGAAAATAAGTTTTATTAGAAAAATTCAATAACATTGTGTAAAATTTGTCATCCGACTAGTAGAAATGTTTCTAAAAATTCCCATGTTTTATACACCAAAAAGTTTGTTCCATTTTTATTTTTTAAATACATGACAAATTTCTGACACAAAACATGGCAATTTTACTTAAAATACCATGGCAAATTTCAATATAAAAATGCCAGCAATCATTTTGATAATTTGTGTTTTTTACATACATCGCAAATTTGTCATACAAACATGGAAAGTTTACTTAAAATACCATGGCACATTTTAATATAAATATGACATGGCAATTATTATTATAATTTGTTTTTTTACATACATGGCAAATTTTTCATACAAACATGGCAAGTTTAATTAAAATACCATGGCAAATTTTAATATAAATCTGCCATGGCAATTTTTCCAAGGTAATTTCCTCCATGGCTATTCTGCAAAATTGCCACGTGAGCATTATCACAGATGTTGTCAGAATTTTCTTGACCTTAAATTTGCATTTGTTACGAGGCTTGTTTTTTAATTATCCAAATGTAGGAAAAAATATTCAAAAACATTATATAAAATTTGCCATCCAACTATTAGAAACAATTCCAAAAATTGACATGTCTTATACACCAAAAAGTTGAGAAATTTGCCACATAAAGCCCTTTTTTTGCCATGTGGACATTACAAAAATGTTTATATTGTGCCATGTCACATGTTTAAAAATTCAGAAATTTTGTCTAGTTCCATATAATATAGCATGGCAGTTTTTATAAATTAGTGCAAGGAAAGTTATAAATTCATTAGATCTTGTTTTTTAGCCTGTACCTTTTTTTTTATGCCATGTTTTTCCCGGGCCGTTTGGGTCATCTAGGGTTCGCGCTAGAATGCCATGGGAGCGAACTTTTCAAGAAGGGAAATTTGTTTGGTTGATAGGGAGAGGAACTAGTTGATGAGCGCTTCTTCGGGAGCCTTCCAACGATCACTTGGGATGCGTTTGGTTAGAAGGACATGCTAGGATGGATATGGGCGTCCCTATCCAACTAGATAGGGTAGCCATTTTTCTGTTTGGTTGTGTAGACAAGGATAGCCCATATTTTGTTTGGTTAGAAGGATGAATCATAGTTGGGGATAGCCATTTTTCTGTTTGTTTTGTTGTCCATCTGCAATGCAATGTACAAATGATATTACTTCATATTTTGGAGAGAAAATCAAAGAGTGAACGGAGATGTAGAAAAATCAAAGAGAGGGGGAACATTATGAATTACTAGTAAACAAGTTCTCTGCCAAGCATCTCACTACAACCTTGCGTTTTCCCTTGATGGTGGGCTGAGAGCGCGCCACTTGGAGCGCTCCTTCGGTAGCCTCCCATCTAGGGACAACGATCACTTGGCGTGCTCTCAGCCGCCGCCACGTGTCACGATCTGGGTGCTTCATCCGGATTTTTTTTAATTTTCCAAATGCGTTTTTGGCTTATTAAACGATTTTTTCCTGGGTTTTTTTTATTTTTTGGTTTTCCACCTGTCTTCCTTAGCTTATGGACAAAAAAATGACAAAAAATCACGTGAGAAAACAAGTTTTTTCCTTCCGCGTGAGGCATGAGTTTGCTTTCACGAGAGGCACGGAGATGCCTGTCAGAAACAAAAAAAATGTGTTTTCTATTTCTTTCTTCCACGAGAGGCACAGTTTTTTGCTTCCGCGAGAGACACATTTGTGCATTCACGAGAGGCACGGGGCAACAAAAAAACATGTTTTTTTTATTTTCCTTCCGCGAGAGGCACAGTTTTGCTTCCGCGAGAGGTACGTTGTGCTTTTGCGAGAGGAAACGAAAGAAAATGTGTTTTCTGTTTTTTTCCTTCCGTGAGAGGCACGAGTTTGCTTCCGTGAGACGCACGATTTTGCTTCCGTGAGAGGCATGGTTGTGCTGTCGTGAGAGGCCAGGCCATGCCTCTTTTCTAAAGAAAGAAAAACATGCTCGCAGTTCGGTTTTTTCGTCCGATTTTTCCGTGAAAAAAGTTCGTCAAAACCTATCAACATGGAATTTAGTTTTGAAGATCTCGACATGAGGAATCAAATATGAAAATAGTTCAAGATTTGGGCATACAGTTTAAGAGATAAAATGTTTTGAATAAACAGATATACGAAAAAAGGGAAAACCCATATTGCGATGTGAGGAGGAGGTGGGAGTGATACGAATTAGAAGGGAACTTTTAGGGCACATCTAGATGTGCCCTAATTATAGCACATCTAAATGACTTAATCAGGCATAAAAAGAAAAAAATACCACACGATTCTTCGCGTAGGATCAATGATATAGGACTTAGATGTGCAATACTTATGGGCGCCTGCTATGGATCAGTCGGATGATACGAGCCAAATTTAAGCCGCCTCTGTAGCTGTCAGATCACATCATCTACAACGTCCGATTCATTCTACCGAGCAGCACATCCCAGCACACCTCCCGCACGCATGACCATAGCTCCCTCGTAGCACCTCACGCCCCGTGCATGGTTCATCTCATCACAGCTCCAGCGACGCCCATGGCAGCGTCGGGCAGCTCCAGCGACGTCCGTGGCAGCATCAACTCGCACCTCCGCCGTCGGCCATGGCAGCAGCTCATCGCCTCTCCACGCCGTCGGCACGGCGGCAGCTGCATCGTCGTCTCTCCTCCTGCAATGCAACTCCGCCGTCGACCATTGAAGCAACTCATCGCCTCTCCTGCTGCAACTTAGCTCCGCCGTCAGCGTGGCAGCAGCACCGCCGTAGCATCTTGTGCTTCAACGCAGCTCCGCCGTCGGCCATGGCAGCAGCTCGTCGCCTCTCCTGCTTCAATGCAGCTCCGCCGTCGGCCATGGCAGCAGCTCGTCGCCTCTCCTCCTGGAACGCAGCTCTGCCGTCGGCGTGGCAACATCGTGGTCGTAGCTTCGCGTGCTGCAACGCAGCTCAACCAGCGGCAATGGTGGTAGGTTGTCGCCTCTCCTGCTGCAACGCAGGTGCGCCATCGGCGTGGCAAAAACGATGTCATAGCAAAGTATCGTGTGCTGCAACGCAGCTCCGCCGGGCCATGGCAGCAGCGCCCTCCTCTCCTAGCCTGCAGCAGCGCGGGGACGATGGTGACTTAGGTTGCGGCACCAGTGCCTCATCTCCAGCAGAGCAACTTCCTCCCTGGCCTAAAGCCGCCTTTGCACCGAACGGTGAGAAGAAGGTTTGGAGTAGCAGCTTCTGGAGCGCATCCACGAGCAATGGCGGTGACGTAGTAGGAGATGGAGAGGTGCGGGACGATAAGGAATCAATGGAAGTTGAGATGAGAAGACAAAGCTGCCATGGAAATAACTCAGTGGAACGAGTGGCTCTCGTGACCCGCTGGAGATAAGAACATAACGCTGCCAAGCGAGCATGCCCCACCAGGACGCGTGGCACTCGGAGCGCAGTTGACACAAGAGAAAATTATCTGGTTGTTTTTAAACGTTTTCCATACTTATGACACATCTAAATGTGCTTTAGCAAAACTGTACAAATTATTATACAGGGATTGGCTTTGCTGGGCTTTGCCCACTCGTGGGGCACTAGAGATTCCAGGCTGGGGCCTGGGGGTGGTTCCGATCGTCGTTCGGTTTGGATATCCTCCAGATCTAATGTTCGGTGGTTAATTATCAGGGTCCAGAAAGAAGATCCCTGAATCTTGTCTCCAAGATCGGAACCCTGATGATGGCGATGGGCGACGCCGGCAACGTCCCTCGCCGGCTGGCCTCCATCCTCCTCACCCGGAAACCGCGCTTCACGGACGGCAGGAACGAGACCACGGCCACAGCCGAATCCAAGGCCGGCTACACCATGGCGGTCTCCTTCTGGGTGGCCGACCCACCTGAGCTGTCGCTCTTCTCCATCCACTGCTCCAAGACCCGTGATCTGCAGCACTCAAAGCTCGCCAACTTCAGAAACATGCCAAACATGGTGGGCGCGGAGGGCCGCTTCGTCCTCCTCCGCGCCGCCTTCGCCGAACGCTGCAGCTTGTCCGAATACTTCCTGTACAAGGCCGCCGTCGCCGGCGAGCCGCCGTCGCTCGAGCGGATCCCGTCTCCCTATGAGTATGATGACGGCGATGATCAGCGTGGGGTCAGGGAGTTTGGCATCCTGCAGCTCGGTAACCACTATCTCGTGGTCGCTCTCTGCCTCGCCCCATCGTCAGATTTGGACTATCACCTTCGAATCTACTCGTCGGGGAGGAAATCATGGAGCACCACGACACTGCGCAAGCCATGTCTTGGGGTTGGCAGGATTGTGCCCGGCAAGGTGATCACCCTTGGAGAAGAAGGTTTGCAAGGGTGGGTTGATTTGTCACTCGGCCTGCTGGTGTGCGATCTGCGTCATCAAGGTCAAGATCAAGGCCCCACTCGTGTACTAAGTTTCATCCCGTTGCCCGAGCCGTTGCCCGGAAACAGATACAAACTAATAAGATGTCACATTCCGCCTCCCCTCGAAAAGTGAAAAAAAGAACCAGAAAGTTCCCACTCACCAGCTCCTGCAAGCTGGTTTCGGGATCTTGCGTGCGTCGATGGCGTGCTCAAGCTTATTGAGATCGAGAACCTGGCTCCTGAAAACCGGAGCGACAAGGATATCATCTATGATTCAGACTTGATCATGTCGCTCCAGTGCAAAGCAGTGGATTGTAATTCGAAGCAGTTGTTCTTCAAGGATGCCTGGAGGGCTGTGACATGGACTCGGACAGTTTCTTGCAACTGTTGGCGCCAGACATGCACTGCTGATGTTGCTGACATCTTGGTTCACAGATCACTGCATTCGTCTTTGTTGTCCGGGCCAAAGGGCGAAAATGTCACGCAGCCGACGACATTCAGGGGGCCCTACTCAGCTTTCCCCATCCTGAGCCTGGATGGTGATGATACTCTTTATCTCAAATCTCTGGTGGAACCGAATGATAGGGATGGATGGGTGGCCGCTGTCGATGTAGGAAACAAGGCAGTGAAAGCAATCGGAAAGTATTATCTTCCGGATGATTTTTATTACAACCGTGGCCATGATCCTGAACATCCTTTCTGTGCCTATACCCTGTCCCGCCATCTTGATATGACTCAAGGTAACTATTATCTCCTCTTATTGTTCACACGCCTATGCAATGCTTATACAATCCTTATGTTCTTAGTTGTGTTCTTGTTTTGACTGCCTAGGCGAATTATGCATGCATATTTCTTTGTGTGTTTTCAGCATATTTGCCGGTTCCCTAAAATAATCGGGATTGTGAGTATGGTGTTGCTGATGAATTTAGCGGTTTCTGTAGGCACTGTGGTCTCAGCGTGTCGCAAGATCACATACGCTAGTTGGTCTGCAAACCATCCAAGCAACACCTCGGTAAGTAGTGATTTCGCATCACTTTTTATTTCAAAGAATTTCTGCCAACTAACTTGCCCTCTCTTCTGTGCATAGTTCCGTGTGGGCGAGTTCAATTCCTGCGAACCAAGGAGCAAAATCCAAAGGCAAGTTTCTTATATTCTCTATGGAAACTGTGTTCTACTAAGGCCTGGGAACCTATGACCTGATTTAGACCAATTCATTCTATATTTTGATAGCTATTTGCCAATTAGTTTTTACTTGATTTTCCATATTGGGATCTTTTGTCTAAATGACTTTTTGTTCCTCAGGACATTGGAATTGGCTGAGAAAATCAAGCATGCCCGAAATGTGTCACGCCTGCAGATGCTGCTAATGCATCTGCAGCGGACTGACCAAGTGCGGTTCAGTTAACTGAGCCTGCAACACCACTGCTGGGCTTGGGTCGAGTGCGTGTGTGGGTTTTGTGTTTGGCCTGCGGCCTTGTAAGGATGGCCCAGCGGGGCAGCTACATATGTACGACTCACCAGATGAAATGGCAGTGAGTGATTGATCGACCCCCTTTCCCCTTCTCCAAGTTCCTCACCAACTCCGTTCTCTTTCTCTCATCCCCAATTCTGGATCGAGATCTTCCCCCTGGGCATTACAGTGGTACTCAAAGCCTCCACAAATCCACCAGAAAGTTTTCCTTGATAGGCCGCCGCTTCTCGCTAATCCTCCAGATCGAGCGGTAATATCCACCGAGCTAGGTGCGAGCCGCTCCGGCGATCTCGCTTGAAATCCTACTCGGGGTTCGCTTCGATTCGGAGCGCGACCATGGCGCCGTCCAAACCCTCCGCCGAGACACACCGCGTGCTGGACGCGATGACGGAGATGAGGGACGAGCTTCAGACCCTGCTCGAGTCCGTCATCCGCCGCCTCGACGCCAACCAGAAGACGGCGGACGAGCATCACCAAGCCCAGGTCGCCTACAACGACCAGGTCTCCAACGAGCTCAAGCATCTGGCCAAGCAGATAGATCTGACGCAACCAGATGTGGACGAGGCCCGCAAGTCCCCTCCTCCGCTCGACCCCGGCAGATCCGCGACGGGTAGGCCACCGGCCTCGGGCTCCTCCAATCAAGCGCCACCCCCTCCACCACCAACTTCATATCTCAAAAAAATTATCAAGTATCAAACTTCTCATAATATTCAACGCACTTATAAGAAAGTTTTTACTAATCTTGGATGCCTATCACTTTAGGACTAATTTCTCAATTTAAGCAAATTACCATGCTGTTCTGTAGGACTCTCAAAATAATATAAGTGAAGCATGAGAGAACAATAGTTTCTATAAAACAAAACCACCGCCGTGCTCTAAAAGATATAAGTGAAGCACTAGAGCAAAAACTATATAGCTCAAAAGATATAAGTGAAGCACATAGAGTATTCTAACAAATTCCGAATCATGTGTGTCTCTCTCAAAAGGTGTGTACAACAAGGATGATTGTGGCAAACTAAAAAGCAAATACTCAAATCATACAAACGCTCCAAGCAAAACACATATCGTGTGGTGAATAAAAATATAGCTCCAAGTAAAGTTACTGATAGACGAAGACAAAAGAGGGGTGCCTTCCGGGGCATCCCCAAGATTTGGCTTTTTGGTGTCCTTAGATTTACCTTGGGGTGCCTTGGGCATCCCCAAGCTTAGGCTCTTGCCACTCCTTGTTCCATAATCCATCAAATCTTTACCCAAAACTTGAAAACTTCACAACACAAAACTTAACAGAAAATCTCATGAGCTCCGTTAGCGAAAGAAAGCAGAACACCACTTCAAGGTACTGTAATGAACTCATTACTTATTTATATTGGTGTTAAACCTACTGTATTCCAACTTGTGTATGGTTTATAAACTATTTTACTAGCCATAGATTCATCAAAATAAGCAAACAACACACGAAAAACAGAATCTGTCAAAAACAGAACAGTCCGTAGTAATCTGTAACTAACGCAAACTTCTAGAACTAAGAAAAATCTACCAAACTAGTAAGACCTAGATAATTTGTTTATTGATCTACTGCAACTGGAATCAGTATTTTTGATTCTTTAGAACAACTCGATGAATTTAGTAGATCCTTTTAGGAGGCAGAAAGTTTCTGGAATTTTCAGCAAGATTAAATAACTATCATCCAAGAAGATCCTATAGGTTTAACTTGGCACAAACACTAATTAAAACATAAAAACAAATTTAACCAGAGGCTATATCAAAGATTTATTCCTAAACAGAACCAAAAAGCAAAAAACTAAAATAAAATTGGGTTGCCTCCCAACAAGCGCTATCGTTTAACGCCCCTAACTAGGCATAAAAGCGAGGATAGATCTAGGTATTGTCATCTTTGGTAGGCAATCCATAAGTGGCTCTCATAATAGATTCATATGGCAATTTAATTTTATTTCTAGGGAAGTTTTCCATGCCTTTCCTTAACGGAAATTGGAATCTAATATTCCCTTCCTTCATATCAATAATTGTACCAATCGTTCTAAGGAAAGGTCTACCAAGAATAATAGGAGGATTGCAATCTATATCAAGAACAATAAAATCTATGGGCACATAGTTCCTATTTGCAACAGTAAGAACATCATTAATTCTTCCCATAGGTTTCTTAATAGTGGAATCCGCAAGGCGCAAGTTTAAAGAGCAATCATCAAATTCGCGGAAACCTAACAAATCACACAAAGTTTTTGGAATCGTAGAAACACTAGCACCCAAATCACACAAAGCATAGCATTCATGATCTTTAATTTTAATTTTAATAGTAGGTTCCCACTCATCATAAATTTTTCTAGGGATAGAAACTTCCAACTCAAGTTTTTCTTCATAAGATTGCATTAAAGCATCAACGATATGTTTGGTAAAAGCTTTATTTGACTATAAGCATGAGGAGAATTTAGCACGGATTGCAACAAGGAAATACAACCTATCAAAGAGAAATTATCATAATTAAATTCCTTGAAATCCAAGATAGTGGGTTCATTGATATCTATAGTTTTGACCTCTTCAATCCCACTTTTACTAATTTTTGCATCAAGATCAAAAAACTCTGAATTTTTGGGGCGTCTTCTAACTAAAGTTGACTCATCTCCAGTCCCATCATTATCAAGATTCATATTGCAAAACAAAGATTTAATAGGAGACACATCATAAAAAAATTCTGGTTTAGCGGCCATCTTATTAACTAAGGTGGCCTGCTTATCCGAAATTTCAGCAATTAATTTTTTGAGATGAGCAATCTGAGATTTCAAACCATAAAATTCCTTAGACATATCGTCGAGCTCTTTATTCATGTAACCCATAAAAGCTTTTTTGTTCCTTGAGCTCGTTTCTAAAGAAATTGTTATGCTCAAATTGTAAAGTCATGAAACTTCTGACGTTGCTTTCAATCGCTTCTAACCTTTTAAGGTGAAGATCACCAAATCTAGGTAGAGCCATCGTGATAAGCAAGCAATCCAACACACGAGCAAACAAGAAGCAAGCGAAAAAGACGGAAAAGAGAGGGCGAATAAAACGGCAAGGGTGAAGTGGGGGAGAGGAAAACGAGAGGCAAATGGAAAATAATGTAATGCGAGGGATAGGAGTTTGAGATGGGTACTTGGTATGTCTTGACTTGTGCGTAGACTCCCCGGCAACGGCGCCAGAAATCCTTCTTGCTACCTCTTGAGCACTGCATTGGTTTTTCCTTGAAGAGGAAAGGGTGATGCAGTAAAGTAGCGTAAGTATTTCCCTCAGTTCTTGAGAACCAAGGTATCAATCCAGTAGGAGGCCACGCGCGAGTCCCATGTACCTACACAAGCAAATAAGAACCTCGCAACCAACGCGATAAAGGGGTTGTCAATCCCTTCACGGTCACTTACGAGAGTGAGATCTGATAGAGATGATAAGATAATATTTTTGGTATTTTTATGATAAAGACTAAAAGTAAAGAAAGCAAAATAAACGGCGCCAGAAATAGCTAGTTGTTGGGAGATTAATATGATGGAAAATAGACCCGGGGGCCATAGGTTTCACTAGTGGCTTCTCTCAAGATAGCATAAGTATTATGGTGGGTAAACAAATTACTGTCGAGCAATTGATAGAATTGAGCATAGTTATGAGAATATCTAGGTATGATCATGTATATAGGCATCACGTCCGTAACAAGTAGACCAAAACGATTCTGTATCTACTACTATTACTCCACACATCGACCGCTATCCAGCATGCATCTAGAGTATTAAGTTCATAAGAACAGAGTAACGCTTTAAGCAAGATGACATGATGTAGAGGTATAAACCGATGCAATATGATATAAACCCCATCTTTTTATCCTCGATGGCAATAATATAATACGTGCCTTGCTGCCCCTGCTATCACTGGGAAAGGACACCGCAAGATTGAACCCAAAGCTAAGCACTTCTCCCATTGCAAGAAAGATCAATCTAGTAGGCCAAACCAAATTAATAATTCGAAGAGACTTCCAAAGATAACCAATCATACATAAAAGAATTTAGAGGAGATTCAAATATTGTTCATAGATAATCTTGATCATAAACCCACAATTCATCAGATCTCGACAAACACACCGCAAAAAGAAGTTACATCAAATAGATCTCCAAGAGAATCGAGGAGAACTTTGTATTGAGATCCAAAGAGAGAGAAGAAGTCATCTAGCTAATAACTATGGACCCGAAGGTCTGAGGTAAACTACTCACACTTCATCGGAGAGGCTATGGTGTTGATGTAGAAGCCCTCCGTGATCGATGCCCCCTCCGGCAGGATGCCGGAAAAGGCCCCAAGATGGGATCTCACGGGTACAAAAGGTTGCGGCGGTGGAATTAGGTTTTCGTGGTGCTCTCCGAAGGTTTGGGGGTACGTAGGTATATATAGGAGGCAGAAGTAGGTCGGTGGAGCCACGAGGGGCGCACGAGGGTGGAGGGCGCACCCAGGGGGGTAGGCACGCCCCCTGCCTTGTTTCCTCCTCGGTGATTTCTTGACGTCCACTCCAAGTCCTCTGGATCACGTTTGTTCTGAAAATCACGTTCCCGAAGGTTTCATTCCGTTTGGACTCCGTTTGATATTCCTTTCCTTCGAAACAGTGAAATAGGCAAAAAAACAGCAATTTGTGCTGGGCCTCTGGTTAATAGGTTAGTCCCAAAAATAATATAAAAGTGTATAATTGAGCCCATTAAACATCCAAAACAGAATATATAGTAGCATGGAGCAATCAAAAATTATAGATATGTTGGAGACGTATCAGTGGGCCCTGAAAACGCTGATGTGGCATGACGGATAGGCAAACGGCGCCATTAGGACCAAAACGGTCAAGACGCCGCGCCGGTCGGTCCTGTCGGTGCTCGCCAGACAGGTCCCTCGCGCCCTCTTTATATCTCTCTCGCCTCTCCTCTGTCCCCCCTCTCTCTGTGTCTGGTCGCCGTCGGTGAGAAGCCAGCTCGCCGCCATCCGCCATGATTTCATGGAACGACACCAGCGCGGAATCGGGCTACGAGTACTCTTGAGGCGGCTCCCCTATCAAGGTCAGTGATATGTACTGTTTCCATATGGTTCTTTGAGCTAGGGTTTCGATTTGGGGATTTTGTTTTTCCTGCTCGATTTGAACTCGTGAGATGAATTTTGTGCGTTTCTTTTATTGATCTAGATCCCGGCTACAATCGAGGACCCGAACTACTCTGGTGTTGACGATGAGGTGATGGTGATGTGTGAGCATGGCCAGGCGGCGAAGAGGCATGTTTGCTTCGAAGGAATTAGCACTGGGAGGTGTTCATTTCCCGTGGACTCAATGTGAGCGCTAAAGAAAATCTGTAGTTTTCTTATTTTGTGAAGAAACTATAAATTGTTCATATGCACTGTTCATTGTTCATGTTCACTGTTCATGTTCACTATTCACCTAGTAGTTTAGTTAAAGGTGTTGTCATGTACCATATTATAGTATAGCATAGTGACTGAGTGATGCGCATTGTTATAGATATAAATGAAGTGAATGAATTCAACTGAATTGTATTTTGCAGTTAAAAATTAAGGTAAAAATGAAGTAAATTCAGAGTACTATGATGTTAAAAATTCAGATATAAATTCAGAATTGAGCTGAATTGTGCATGTGCAGTGTACTATAGTTGTTTTGAATTGAACTGAATAGAAGTGAAGTGAAAAAGGAAGTAAATGAATTTGTACTTGTTGTTTTGCAAGATGCAAGCAGTTGTGGTGTTGTTCAGTGGGTAGATGAGGAGTGGCCAGAGCAGCTGCAGAATGCTCTTCACAAACTATGGCTTATGTATGAGGATTGCCAGTGTGCTAATAGGATGGCATGTCTGGAACATTCATCACTTGTCCACAATCTCACATCACAGAAGAACAAGCTACAGGAGACTTATGAGAAGCTTGTTGAGGTTGTGAACAACCTACTTGATACCCAAGACAATATTCCCAAGGAAAATGAAGTCCAACAAGGTGAACATGAGGAGATCACTCCTCCTTTGGACAACAAAATGTCAGCTTTGAATGAACAACTGGGTGCAATGGATGCTGAGAACAAAGAACTGAAGCAAAATGTTGACCAGTTGAAGAGCATTCATGTTGCCCAAGGTAATGTGATTAGGAATCTGAAGTTTCCCCATTTGAAGGAGAAGAAAAAGTTGAGCATTGAGAGGAGGAATTTGGAGTTTCACATTGCTGATCTTGTCAAAGCTAGTGACAAGAACAAGAGAAAGCTGAAGGACATCAAGGATATTTGTGATGAAGAGTGATTTCTAATATGACCATGTGGGTCATTATCTTAAGTTTCAAGCATTGAACTATGGCTTGTAATGTGTGAACCAGTGGCAGTTTGTAGTATTTGCAGTAGGGTGTAGCCTTGAATTATGTCTTGTAAGCTTTGAACTATGGCGTCATGATGTTAACTATGTTGTTAAGTATGATGTTAACTATGGTGTCATGATGTTAACTATGTTAGTGACTTATTTGATTTGTTATCACATTTGGTTACCGTCGACGTCGGGGCACCCTAGATGATCAATTGAGGTTATCATGGATACCGTCGACGTCAAGGCACCCTAGATGATCAAATGAGGTTATCTTGGATACCGTCAACGTCGAGGCACCCTAGATCATCCAATGAGGTGATCTTGGATACCGTCGACGTCAAGGCACCCTAGATGATCAAATGAGGTTATCTTGGATATCGTCGACGTCGAGGAACCCTAGATGATCCAATGAGGTTATCTTGGATACCGTCGACGTCGAGGCACCCTAGATGATCAAATGAGGTTATCTTGGATACCGTCGACGTCGAGGCACCCTAGATGATCCAATGAGGTTATCTTGATACCGTCGAAGTCGAGGCACTGTAGATGATCAAATGAGGTTATCTTGGATACCATCGACGTCCAGGCACCCTAGATAATCCAATGAGGTTATCTTGGATACCGTCGACGTCGAGGCACCCTAGATGATCAAATGAGGTTATCTTCGATCACAATAGTAGCCACATTCATCACACTTATTAGCAAACAATAAGAAAAATAGGAGCCACAGCTAACCAGAAAGTACTCATCACAACCAAAATAAAGATGTTTTGAACATCAACAGCTAACCAGAACCAACACAAGTTTTCATCAGAGCCCAACAAGTCCACTAGGTACCTTACATGAAAGTACTCATCACAACCAGAATAAAGATGTTTTGAACATCAACAGCTAACCAGAACCAAAACAATTTTTCATCACTGCCCAACAAGTCCACTAGGTACCATACATGAAAGGTGTCATCACAACCAAAAGTTGAGCATTGAGATGAGGAATTTGGAGTTTCACATTGCTGATCTTGTCAAAGCTAGTGACAAGAACAAGAGAAAGCTGAAGGACATCAAGGATATGTGTGATGAAGAGTGATTTCTAATATGACCATGTGGGTCATTATCTTAAGTTTCAAGCATTGAACAATGGCTTGTAATGTGTGAACCAGTGGCAGTTTGTAGTATTTGAAGTAGGGTGTAGCCTTGAACTATGTCTTGTAAGCTTTGAACTATGTTGTCATGATGTTAACTATGTTGTTAAGTATGATGTTAACTATGGTGTCAAGATGTTAACTATGTTAGTGACTTATTTGATTTGTTATCACATTTGGTTACCGTCGACGTCGGGGCACCCTAGATGATCAAATGAGGTTATCTTGGATACCGTCGACGTCAAGGCACCCTAGATGATCAAATGAGGTTATCTTGGATACCGTCAACGTCGAGGCACCCTAGATCATCCAATGAGGTGATCTTGGATACCGTCGACGTCAAGGCACCCTAGATGATCAAATGAGGTTATCTTGGATATCGTCGACGTCGAGGCACCCTAGATGATCCAATGAGGTTAACTTGCATACCGTCGATGTCGAGGCACCCTAGATGATCAAATGAGGTTATCTTGGATACCGTCGACGTCGAGGCACCCTAGATGATCAAATGAGGTTATCTTGGATACCGTCAACATCGAGGCACCCTAGATCATCCAATGAGGTCATCTTGGATACCGTCGACGTCAAGGCACCCTAGATGATCAAATGAGGTTATCTTGGATATCGTCGACGTCGAGGCACCCTAGATGATCCAATGAGGTTATCTTGGATATCGTCGACGTCGAGGCACCCTAGATGATCAAATGAGGTTATCTTGGATACCGTCGACGTCGAGGCACCCTAGATGATCCAATGAGGTTATCTTGATACTGTCGAAGTCGAGGCACCCTAGATGATCAAATAAGGTTATCTTGGATACCATCGACGTCCAGGCACCCTAGATGATCCAATGAGGTTATCTTGGATACCGTCGACGTCGAGGCACCCTAGATGATCAAATGAGGTTATCTTCGATCACAATAGTAGCCACATTCATCACACTTATTAGCAAACAATAAGAAAAATAGGAGCCACAGCTAACCAAAAACTACTCATCACAACCAAAATAAAGATGTTTTGAACATCAACAGCTAACCAGAACCAACACAAGTTTTCATCAGAGCCCAACAAGCCCACTAGGTACCTTACATGAAAGTACTCATCACAACCAGAATAAAGATGTTTTGAACATCAACAGCTAACCAGAACCAAAACAGTTTTTCATCACTGCCCAACAAGTCCACTAGGTACCTTACATGAAAGGTGTCATCACAACCAAAAGTTGATCATTGAGAGGAGGAATTTGGAGTTACACATTGCTGATCTTGTCAAAGCTAGTGACAAGAACAAGAGAAAGCTGAAGCACATCAAGGATATTTGTGATGAAGAGTGATTTGTAATATGACCATGTGGGTCATTATCTTAAGTTTCAAGCATTGAACTATGGCTTGTAATGTGTGAACCAGTGGCAGTTTCTAGTATTTGAAGTAGGGTGTAGCCTTGAACTATGTCTTGTAAGCTTTGAACTATGGTGTCATGATGTTAACTATGTTGTTAAGTATGATGTGAACTATGGTGTCATGATGTTAACTATGTTAGTGACTTATTTGGTTTGTTATCACATTTGGTTACCGTCGACGTTGGGGCACCCTAGATGATCAAATGAGGTTATCTTGGATACCGTCGACATCAAGGCACCCTAGATGATCAAATGAGGTTATCTTGGATACCGTCGACGTCGAGGCACCCTAGATGATCCAATGAGGTGATCTTGGATACCATCGACGTCAAGGCACCCTAGATGATCAAATGAGGTTATCTTGGATATCATCGACGTTGAGGCACCTTAGATGATCCAATGAAGTTATCTTGGATACCGTCGACGTCGAGGCACCCTAGATGATCAAATGAGGTTATCTTGGATACCATTGACGTCGAGGCACCCTAGATGATCCAATGAGGTTATCTTGGATACCGTCGACGTCGAGGCACCCTAGATGATCAAATGAGGTTATCTTCGATCACAATAGTAGCCACATTCATCACACTTATAAGCAAACAATAAGAAAAATAGGAGCCAGAGCTAACCAGAAAGTACTCATCACAACCATAATAAAGATGTTTTGAACATCAACAGCTAACCAGAACGAACACAAGTTTTCATCAGAGCCCAACAAGTCCACTAGGTACCTTACATGAAAGTACTCATCACAACCAGAATAAAGATGTTTTGAACATCAACAGCTAACCAGAACCAAAACAATTTGTCATCACAGCCCAACAAGTCCACTAGGTACCATACATGAAAGGTGTCATCACAACCAAAAGTTGAGCATTGAGATGAGGAATTTGGAGTTTCACATTGCTGATCTTGTCAAAGCTAGTGACAAGAACAAGAGAAAGCTGAAGGACATCAAGGATATTTCTGCTGAAGAGTGATTTCTAATATGACCATGTGGGTCATTATCTTAAGTTTCAAGCACTGAACTATGGCTTGTAATGTGTGAACCAGTGGCAGTTTGTAGTATTTGAAGTAGGGTGTAGCCTTGAACTATGTCTTGTAAGCTTTGAACTATGGTGTCATGATGTTAACTATGTTGTTAAGTATGATGTGAACTATGGTGTCACGATGTTAACTATGTTAGTGACTTATTTGATTTGTTATCACATTTGGTTACCGTCGACGTCGGGGCACCCTAGATGATCAAATGAGGTTATCTTGGATACCGTCGACGTCACGGCACCCTAGATGATCAAATGAGGTTATCTTGGATACCGTCAACGTCGAGGCACCCTAGATCATCCAATGAGGTGATCTTGGATACCGTCGACGTCAAGGCACCCTAGATGATCAAATGAGGTTATCTTGGATATCGTCGATGTCTAGGAAACCTAGATGATCCAATGAGGTTATCTTGGATACCATCGACGTCGAGGCACCCTAGATGATCAAATGAGGTTATCTTGGATACCGTCGACGTTGAGGCACCCTAGATGATCCAATGAGGTTATCTTGATACCGTCGAAGTCGAGGCACCCTAGATGATCAAATGAGGTTATCTTGGATACCATCGACGTCCAGGCACCCTAGATGATCCAATGAGGTTATCTTGGATACCGTCGACGTCGAGGCACCCTAGATGATCAAATGAGGTTATCTTCGATCACAATAGTAGCCACATTCATCACACTTATTAGCAAACAATAAGAAAAATAGGAGCCACAGCTAACCAGAAAGTACTCATCACAACCAAAATAAAGATGTTTTGAACATCAACAGCTAACCAGAACCAACACAAGTTTTCATCAGAGCCCAACAAGTCCACTAGGTACCTTACATGAAAGTACTCATCACAACCAGAATAAAGATGTTTTGAACATCAACAGCTAACCAGAACCAAAACAATTTTTCATCACAGCCCAACAAGTCCACTAGGTACCTTACATGAAAGGTGTCATCACAACCAAAAGTTGAGCATTGAGAGGAGGAATTTGGAGTTTCACATTGCTGATCTTGTCAAAGCTAGTGACAAGAAGAAGAGAAAGCTGAAGGACATCAAGGATATTTGTGATGAAGAGTGATTTGTAATATGACCATGTGGGTCATTATCTTAAGTTTCAAGCATTGAACTATGGCTTGTAATGTGTGAACCAGTGGCAGTTTGTAGTAGTTGAAGTAGGGTGTAGCCTTGAACTATGTCTTGTAAGCTTTGAACTATGGTGTCATGATGTTAACTATGTTGTTAAGTATGATGTGAACTATGGTGTCATGATGTTAACTATGTGAATGACTTATTTGGTTTGTTATCACATTTGGTTACCGTCGACGTCGGGGCACCCTAGATGATCAAATGAGGTTATCTTGGATACCGTCGACATCAAGGCACCCTAGATGATCAAATGAGGTTATCTTGGATACCGTCGACGTCGAGGGACCCTAGATGATCCAATGAGGTGATCTTGGATACCGTCGACGTCAAGGCACCCTAGATGATCAAATGAGGTTATCTTGGATATCGTCGACGTTGAGGCACCCTAGATGATCCAATGAGGTTATCTTGGATACCGTCGATGTCGAGGCACCCTAGATGATCAAATGAGGTTATCTTGGATACCATTGACGTCGAGGCACCCTAGACGATCCAATGAGGTTATCTTGGATACCGTCGACGTCGAGGCACCCTAGATGATCAAATGAGGTTATCTTCGATCACAATAGTAGCCACATTCATCACACTTATTAGCAAACAATAAGAAAGATAGGAGCCACAGCTAACCAGAAAGTACTCATCACAACCATAATAAAGATGTTTTGAACATCAACAGCTAACCAAAACGAACACAAGTTTTCATCAGAGCCCAACAAGTCCACTAGGTACCGTACATGAAAGTACTCATCACAACCAGAATAAAGATGTTTTGAACATCAACAGCTAACCAGAACCAAAACAATTTTTCATCACAGCCCAACAAGTCCACTAGGTACCTTACATGAAAGGTGTCATCACAACCAAAAGTTGAGCATTGAGATGAGGAATTTGTAGTTTCACATTGCTGATCTTGTCAAAGCTAGTGACAAGAACAAGAGAAAGCTGAAGGACATCAAGGATATTTCTGGTGAAGAGTGATTTGTAATATGACCATGTGGGTCATTATCTTAAGTTTCAAGCATTGAACTATGGCTTGTAATGTGTGAACCAGTGGCAGTTTGTAGTATTTGAAGTAGGGTGTAGCCTTGAACTATGTCTTGTAAGCTTTGAACTATGGTGTCATGATGTTAACTATGTTGTCAAGTATGATGTGAACTATGGTGTCATGATGTTAACTATGTTAGTGACTTATTTGGTTTGTTATCACATTTGGTTACCGTCGACGTCGGGGCACCCTAGATGATCAAATGAGGTTATCTTGGATATCGTCGACATCAAGGCACCCTAGATGATCAAATGAGGTTATCTTGGATACCGTCGACGTCGAGGCACCCTAGATGATCCAATGAGGTGATCTTGGATACCGTCGACGTCAAGGCACCCTAGATGATCAAATGAGGTTATCTTGGATATCGTCGACGTTGAGGCACCCTAGATGATCCAATGAGGTTATCTTGGATACCGTCGACGTCGAGGCACCCTAGATGATCAAAAGAGGTTATCTTGGATACCATTGACGTCGAGGCACCCTAGATGATCCAATGAGGTTATCTTGGATACCGTCGACGTCGAGGCACCCTAGATGATCAAATGAGGTTATCTTGGATATCGTCAACGTTGAGGCACCTTAGATGATCCAATGAGGTTATCTTGGATACCGTCGACGTCGAGGCACCCTAGATGATCAAATGAGGTTATCTTGGATACCATTGACGTCGAGGCACCCTAGATGATCCAATGAGGTTATCTTGGATACCGTCGACGTCGAGGCACCCTAGATGATCAAATGAGGTTATCTTCGATCACAATAGTAGCCACATTCATCACACTTATAAGCAAACAATAAGAAAAATAGGAGCCACAGCTAACCAGAAAGTACTCATCACAACCATAATAAAGATGTTTTGAACATCAACAGCTAACCAGAACGAACACAAGTTTTCATCAGAGCCCAACAAGTCCACTAGGTACCTTACATGAAAGTACTCATCACAACCAGAATAAAGATGTTTTGAACATCAACAGCTAACCAGAACCAAAACAATTTGTCATCACAGCCCAACAAGTCCACTAGGTACCATACATGAAAGGTGTCATCACAACCAAAAGTTGAGCATTGAGATGAGGAATTTGGAGTTTCACATTGCTGATCTTGTCAAAGCTAGTGACAAGAACAAGAGAAAGCTGAAGGACATCAAGGATATTTCTGATGAAGAGTGATTTCTAATATGACCATGTGGGTCATTATCTTAAGTTTCAAGCACTGAACTATGGCTTGTAATGTGTGAACCAGTGGCAGTTGGTAGTATTTGAAGTAGGGTGTAGCCTTGAACTATGTCTTGTAAGCTTTGAACTATGGTGTCATGATGTTAACTATGTTGTTAAGTATGATGTGAACTATGGTGTCATGATGTTAACTATGTTAGTGACTTATTTGATTTGTTATCACATTTGGTTACCGTCGACGTCGGGGCACCCTAGATGATCAAATGAGGTTATCTTGGATACCGTCGACGTCAAGGCACCCTAGATGATCAAATGAGGTTATCTTGGATACCGTCAACGTCGAGGCACCCTAGATCATCCAATGAGGTGATCTTGGATACCGTCGACGTCAAGGCACCCTAGATGATCAAATGAGGTTATCTTGGATATCGTCGACGTCGAGGCACCCTAGATGATCCAATGAGGTTATCTTGGATACCGTCGACGTCGAGGCACCCTAGATGATCAAATGAGGTTATCTTGGATACCGTCGACGTCGAGGCACCCTAGATGATCCAATGAGGTTATCTTGATACCGTCGAAGTCGAGGCACCCTAGATGATCAAATAAGGTTATCTTGGATACCATCGACGTCCAGGCACCCTAGATGGTCCAATGAGGTTATCTTGGATACCGTCGACGTCGAGGCACCCTAGATGATCAAATGAGGTTATCTTCGATCACAATAGTAGCCACATTCATCACACTTATTAGCAAACAATAAGAAAAATAGGAGCCACAGCTAACCAGAAAGTACTCATCACAACCAAAATAAAGATGTTTTGAACATCAACAGCTAACCAGAACCAACACAAGTTTTCATCAGAGCCCAACAAGTCCACTAGGTACCTTACATGAAAGTACTCATCACAACCAGAATAAAGATGTTTTGAACATCAACAGCTAACCAGAACCAAAACAATTTTTCATCACTGCCCAACAAGTCCACTAGGTACCTTACATGAAAGGTGTCATCACAACCAAAAGTGTAGCATTGAGAGGAGGAATTTGGAGTTACACATTGCTGATCTTGTCAAAGCTAGTGACAAGAACAAGAGAAAGCTGAAGCACATCAAGGATATTTGTGATGAAGAGTGATTTGTAATATGACCATGTGGGTCATTATCTTAAGTTTCAAGCATTGAACTATGGCTTGTAATGTGTGAACCAGTGGCAGTTTGTAGTATTTGAAGTAGGGTGTAGCCTTGAACTATGTCTTGTAAGCTTTGAACTATGGTGTCATGATGTTAACTATGTTGTTAAGTATGATGTGAACTATGGTGTCATGATGTTAACTATGTTAGTGACTTATTTGGTTTGTTATCACATTTGGTTACCATCGACGTCGGGGCACCCTAGATGATCAAATGAGGTTATCTTGGATACCGTCGACATCAAGGCACCCTAGATGATCAAATGAGGTTATCTTGGATACCGTCGACGTCGAGGGACCCTAGATGATCCAATGAGGTGATCTTGGATACCGTCGACGTCAAGGCACCCTAGATTATCAAATGAGGTTATCTTGGATATCGTCGACGTTGAGGCACCCTAGATGATCCAATGAGGTTATCTTGGATACCGTCGACGTCGAGGCACCCTAGATGATCAAATGAGGTTATCTTTGATACCATTGACGTTGAGGCACCCTAGACGATCCAATGAGGTTATCTTGGATACCGTCGACGTCGAGGCACCCTAGATGATCAAATGAGGTTATCTTCGGTCACAATAGTAGCCACATTCATCACACTTATTAGCAAACAATAAGAAAGATAGGAGCCACAGCTAACCAGAAAGTACTCATCACAACCATAATAAAGATGTTTTGAACGTCAACAGCTAACCAAAACGAACACAAGTTTTCATCAGAGCCCAACAAGTCCACTAGGTACCGTACATGAAAGTACTCATCACAACCAGAATAAAGATGTTTTGAACATCAACAGCTAACCAGAACCAAAACAATTTTTCATCACAGCCCAACAAGTCCACTAGGTACCTTACATGAAAGGTGTCATCACAACCAAAAGTTGAGCATTGAGATGAGGAATTTGTAGTTTCACATTGCTGATCTTGTCAAAGCTAGTGACAAGAACAAGAGAAAGCTGAAGGACATCAAGGATATTTCTGGTGAAGAGTGATTTGTAATATGACCATGTGGGTCATTATCTTAAGTTTCAAGCATTGAACTATGGCTTGTAATGTGTGAACCAGTGGCAGTTTGTAGTATTTGAAGTAGGGTGTAGCCTTGAACTATGTCTTGTAAGCTTTGAACTATGGTGTCATGATGTTAACTATGTTGTCAAGTATGATGTGAACTATGGTGTCATGATGTTAACTATGTTAGTGACTTATTTAGTTTGTTATCACATTTGGTTACCGTCGACGTCGGGGCACCCTAGATGATCAAATGAGGTTATCTTGGATACCGTCGACATCAAGGCACCCTAGATGATCAAATGAGGTTATCTTGGATACCGTCGACGTCGAGGCACCCTAGATGATCCAATGAGGTGATCTTGGATACCGTCGACGTCAAGGCACCCTAGATGATCAAATGAGGTTATCTTGGATATCGTCGACGTTGAGGCACCCTAGATGATCCAATGAGGTTATCTTGGATACCGTCGACGTCGAGGCACCCTAGATGATCAAATGAGGTTATCTTGGATACCATTGACGTCGAGGCACCCTAGATGATCCAATGAGGTTATCTTGGATACCGTCGACGTCGAGGCACCCTAGATGATCAAATGAGGTTATCTTGGATATCGTCGACGTTGAGGCACCTTAGATGATCCAATGAGGTTATCTTGGATACCGTCGACGTCGAGGCACCCTAGATGATCAAATGAGGTTATCTTGGATACCATTGACGTCGAGGCACCCTAGATGATCCAATGAGGTTATCTTGGATACCATCGACGTCGAGGCACCCTAGATGATCAAATGAGGTTATCTTCGATCACAATAGTAGCCACATTCATCACACTTATAAGCAAACAATAAGAAAAATAGGAGCCACAGCTAACCAGAAAGTACTCATCACAACCATAATAAAGATGTTTTGAACATCAACAGCTAACCAGAACGAACACAAGTTTTCATCAGAGCCCAATAAGTCCACTAGGTACCTTACATGAAAGTACTCATCACAACCAGAATAAAGATGTTTTGAACATCAACAGCTAACCAGAACCAAAACAATTTGTCATCACAGCCCAACAAGTCCACTAGGTACCATACATGAAAGGTGTCATCACAACCAAAAGTTGAGCATTGAGATGAGGAATTTGGAGTTTCACATTGCTGATCTTGTCAAAGCTAGTGACAAGAACAAGAGAAAGCTGAAGGACATCAAGGATATTTCTGATGAAGAGTGATTTCTAATATGACCATGTGGGTCATTATCTTAAGTTTCAAGCACTGAACTATGGCTTGTAATGTGTGAACCAGTGGCAGTTTGTAGTATTTGAAGTAGGGTGTAGCCTTGAACTATGTCTTGTAAGCTTTGAACTATGGTGTCATGATGTTAACTATGTTGTTAAGTATGATGTGAACTATGGTGTCATGATGTTAACTATGTTAGTGACTTATTTGATTTGTTATCACATTTGGTTACCGTCGACGTCGGGGCACCCTAGATGATCAAATGAGGTTATCTTGGATACCGTCGACGTCAAGGCACCCTAGATGATCAAATGAGGTTATCTTGGATACCGTCAACGTCGAGGCAC
Source organism: Aegilops tauschii subsp. strangulata (assembly GCF_002575655.3). NCBI lineage: Eukaryota > Viridiplantae > Streptophyta > Magnoliopsida > Poales > Poaceae > Aegilops > Aegilops tauschii. Next base: position 55,360,723 of record NC_053039.3, read on the forward strand.
CCTAGATCATCCAATGAGGTGATCTTGGATACCGTCGACGTCAAGGCACCCTAGATGATCAAATGAGGTTATCTTGGATATCGTCGACGTCTAGGAAACCTAGATGATCCAATGAGGTTATCTTGGATACCGTCGACGGCGAGGCACCCTAGATGATCAAATGAGGTTATCTTGGATACCGTCGACGTCGAGGCACCCTAGATGATCCAATGAGGTTATCTTGATACCGTCGAAGTCGTGGCACCCTAGATGATCAAATGAGGTTATCTTGGATACCATCGACGTCCAGGCACGCTAGATGATCCAATGAGGTTATCTTGGATACCGTCGACGTCGAGGCACCCTAGATGATCAAATGAGGTTATCTTCGATCACAATAGTAGCCACATTCATGACACTTATTAGCAAACAATAAGAAAAATAGGAGCCACAGCTAACCAGAAAGTACTCATCACAACCAAAATAAAGATGTTTTGAACATCAACAGCTAACCAGAACCAACACAAGTTTTCATCACAGCGCAACAAGTCCACTAGGTACCTTACATGAAAGTACTCATCACAACCAGAATAAAGATGTTTTGAACACCAACAGCTAACCAGAACCAAAACAATTTTTCATCACATCCCAACAAGTCCACTAGGTACCGTACATGAAAGGTGTCATCACAACCAAAAGTTGAGCATTGAGAGGAGGAATTTGGAGTTTCACATTGCTGATCTTGTCAAAGCTAGTGACAAGAACAAGAGAAAGCTGAAGGACATCAAGGATATTTTTGATGAAGAGTGATTTGTAATATGACCATGTGGGTCATTATCTTAAGTTTCAAGCATTGAACTATGGCTTGTAATGTGTGAACCAGTGGCAGTTTGTAGTATTTGAAGTAGGTTGTAGCCTTGAACTATGTCTTGTAAGCTTTGAACTATGGTGTCATGATGTTAACTATGTTGTTAAGTATGATGTGAACTATGGTGTCATGATGTTAACTATGTTGTTAAGTATGATGTGAACTATGGTGTCATGATGTTAACTATGTTAGTGACTTATTTGGTTTGTTATCACATTTGGTTACCGTCGACGTCGGGGCACCCTAGATGATCAAATGAGGTTATCTTGGATACCGTCGACATCAAGGCACCCTAGATGATCAAAGAGGTTATCTTGGATACCATCGACGTCGAGGCACCCTAGATGATCCAATGAGGTGATCTTGGATACCGTCGACGTCAAGGCACCCTAGATGATCAAATGAGGTTATCTTGGATATCGTCGACGTTGACGCACCCTAGATGATCCAATGAGGTTATCTTGGATACCGTCGACGCCGAGGCACCCTAGATGATCAAATGAGGTTATCTTGGATACCATTGACGTCGAGGCACCCTAGATGATCCAATGAGGTTATCTTGGATACCGTCGACGTCGAGCCACCCTAGATGATCAAATGATGTTATCTTCGATCACAATAGTAGCCACATTCATCACACTTATTAGTAAACAATAAGAAAAATAGGAGGCACAGCTGACCAGAAAGTACTCATCACAACCATAATAAAGATGTTTTGAACATCAACAGCTAACCAGAATGAACACAAGTTTTCATCAGAGCCCAACAAGTCCACTAGGTACCTTACATGATAGTACTCATCACAACCAGAATAAAGATGTTTTGAAAATCAACAGCTAACCAGAATCAAACAATTTTTCATCACAGCCCAACAAGTCCACTAGGTACCTTACATGAAAGGTGTCATCACAACCAAAAGTTGAGCATTGAGAGGAGGAATTTGGAGTTTCACATTGCTGATCTTGTCAAAGCTAGTGACAAGAATAAGAGAAAGCTGAAGGACATCAAGGATATTTGTGATGAAGAGTGATTTGTAATATGACAATGTGGGTCATTATCTTAAGTTTCAAGCATTGAACTATGGCTTGTAATGTGTGAACCAGTGGCAGTTTGTAGTATTTGAAGTAGGGTGTAGCCTTGAACTATGTTTTGTAAGCTTTGAACTATGGTGTCATGATGTTAACTATGTTGTTAAGTATGATGTGAACTATGGTTTCGTGACGTTAACTATGTTAGTGACTTATTTGATTTGTTATCACATTTGGTTACCGTCGACGCCGGGGCACCCTAGATGATCAAATGAGGTTATCTTGGATACTGTCGATGTCAAGGCACCCTAGATGATCAAATGAGGCTATCTTGGATACCGTCAACGTCGAGGCACCCTAGATCATCCAATGAGGTGATCTTGGATAACATCGACGTCAAGGCACCCTAGATGATCAAATGAGGTTATCTTGGATATCATCGACGTCGAGGCACCCTAGATGATCCAATGAGGTTGTCTTGGATACCGTCGACGTCGAGGCACCCTAGATGATCAAATGAGGTTATCTTGGATACCGTCGACGTCGAGGCACCCTAGATGATCCAATGAGGTTATCTTGATACCGTCGAAGTCGAGGCACCCTAGATGATCAAATGAGGTTATCTTGGATACCATCGACGTCCAGGCACCCTAGATGATCCAATGAGGTTATCTTGGATACCGTCGACGTCGAGGCACCCTAGATGATCAAATGAGGTTATCTTCGATCACAATAGTAGCCACATTCATCACACTTATTAGCAAACAATAAGAAAAATAGGAGCCACAGCTAACCAAAAAGTACTCATCACAACCAAAATAAAGATGTTTTGAACATCAACAGCTAACCAGAACCAACACAAGTTTTCATCACAGCCCAACAAGTCCACTAGGTACCTTACATGAAAGGTGTCATCACAACCAAATGTTGAGCATTGAGAGGAGGAATTTGGAGTTTCACATTGCTGATCTTGTCAAAGCTAGTGACAAGAATAAGAGAAAGCTGAAGGACATCAAGGATATTTGTGATGAAGAGTGATTTGTAATATGACAATGTGGGTCATTATCTTAAGTTTCAAGCATTGAACTATGGCTTGTAATGTGTGAACCAGTGGCAGTTTGTAGTATTTGAAGTAGGGTGTAGCCTTGAACTATGTCTTGTAAGCTTTGAACTATGGTGTCATGATGTTAACTATTTTGTTAAGTATGATGTGAACTATGGTTTCATGACGTTAACTATGTTAGTGACTTATTTGATTTGTTATCACATTTGGTTACCGTCGACGTCGGGGCACCTTAGATGATCAAATGAGGTTATCTTGGATACCGTCGATGTCAAGGCACCCTAGATGATCAAATGAGGCTATCCTGGATACCGTCAACGTCGAGGCACCCTAGATCATCCAATGAGGTGATCTTGGATAACGTCGACGTCAAGGCACCCTAGATGATCAAATGAGGTTATCTTGGATATCGTCGACATCGAGGCACCCTAGATGATCCAATGAGGTTATCTTGGATACCGTCGACGTCGAGGCACCCTAGATGATCAAATGAGGTTATCTTGGATACCGTCGACGTCGAGGCACCCTAGATGATCCAATGAGGTTATCTTGGATACCGTCGACATCAAGCCACCCTAGATGATCAAAGAGGTTATCTTGGATACCGTCGACGTCGAGGCACCATAGATGATCCAATGAGGTGATCTTGGATACCGTCGACGTCAAGGCACCCTAGATGATCAAATGAGGTTATCTTGGATATCGTCGACGTTGAGGCACCCTAGATGATCCAATGAGGTTATCTTGGATACCGTCGACGCCGAGGCACCCTAGATGATCAAATGAGGTTATCTTGGATACCATTGACGTCGAGGCACCCTAGATGATCCAATGAGGTTATCTTGGATACCGTCGACGTCGAGCCACCCTAGATGATCAAATGATGTTATCTTCGATCACAATAGTAGCCACATTCATCACACTTATTAGTAAACAATAAGAAAAATAGGAGCCACAGCTGACCAGAAAGTACTCATCACAACCATAATAAAGATGTTTTGAACATCAACAGCTAACCAGAACGAACACAAGTTTTCATCAGAGCCCAACAAGTCCACTAGGTACCTTACATGAAAGTACTCATCACAACCAGAATAAAGATGTTTTGAACATCAACAGCTAACCAGAACCAAAACAATTTTTCATCACAGCCCAACAAGTCCACTAGGTACCTTACATGAAAGGTGTCATCACAACCAAAAGTTGAGCATTGAGAGGAGGAATTTGGAATTTCACATTGCTGATCTTGTCAAAGCTAGTGACAAGAATAAGAGAAAGCTGAAGGACATCAAGGATATTTGTGATGAAGAGTGATTTGTAATATGACAATGTGGGTCATTATCTTAAGTTTCAAGCATTGAACTATGGCTTGTAATGTGTGAACCAGTGGCAGTTTGTAGTATTTGAAGTAGGGTGTAGCCTTGAACTATGTCTTGTAAGCTTTGAACTATGGTGTCATGATGTTAACTATGTTGTTAAGTATGATGTTAACTATGGTTTCATGATGTTAACTATGTTAGTGACTTATTTGATTTGTTATCACATTTGGTTACCGTCGACGTCGGGGCACCCTAGATGATCAAATGAGGTTATCTTGGATACCGTCGATGTCAAGGCACCCTAGATGATCAAATGAGGCTATCTTGGATACCGTCAACGTCGAGGCACCCTAGATAATCCAATGGGGTTATCTTGGATAGCGTCGACGTCGAGGCACCCTAGATGATCAAATGAGGTTATCTTGGATACCGTCGACGTCGAGGCACCCTAGATGATCCAATGAGGTTATCTTGATACCGTCGAAGTCGAGGCACCCTAGATGATCAAATGAGGTTATCTTGGATACCATCGGCGTCTAGGCACGCTAGATGACCCAATGAGGTTATCTTGGATACCGTCGACGTCGAGGCACCCTAGATGATCAAATGAGGTTATCTTCGATCACAATAGTAGCCACATTCATCACACTTATTAGCAAACAATAAGAAAAATAGGAGCCACAGCTAACCAGAAAGTACTCATCACAACCAAAATAAAGATGTTTTGAACATCAACAGCTAACCAGAACCAACACAAGTTTTCATCACAGCCCAACAAGTCCACTAGGTACCTTACATGAAAGTACTCATCACAACCAGAATAAAGATGTTTTGAACATCAACAGCTAACCAGAACCAAAACAATTTTTCATCACAGCCCAACAAGTACACTAGGTACCTTACATGAAAGGTCTCATCACAACCAAAAGTTGAGCATTGAGAGGAGGAATTTGGAGTTTCACATTGCTGATCTTGTCAAAGCTAGTGACAAGAATAAGAGAAAGCTGAAGGACATCAAGGATATTTGCGATGAAGAGTGATTTGTAATATGACCATGTGGGTCATTATCTTAAGTTTCAAGCATTGAACTATGGCTTGTAATGTGTGAACCAGTGGCAGTTTGTAGTATTTGAAGTAGGTTGTAGCCTTGAACTATGTCTTGTAAGCTTTGAACTATGGTGTCATGATGTTAACTATGTTGTTAAGTATGATGTGAACTATGGTGTCATGATGTTAACTATGTTAGTGACTTATTTGGTTTGTTATCACATTTGGTTACCGTCGACGTCGGGGCACCCTAGATGATCAAATGAGGTTATCTTGGATACCGTCGACATCAAGGCAGCCTAGATGATCAAAGAGGTTATCTTGGATACCGTCAACGTCGAGGCACCCTAGGTGATCCAATGAGGTGATCTTGGATACCGTCGACGTCAAGGCACCCTAGATGATCAAATGAGGTTATCTTGGATATCGTCGATGTTGAGGCACCCTAGATGATCCAATGAGGTTATCTTGGATACCGTCGACGCCGAGGCACCCTAGATGATCAAATGAGGTTATCTTGGATACCATTGACGTCGAGGCACCCTAGCTGATCCAATGAGGTTATCTTGGATACCGTCGACGTCGAGCCACCCTAGATGATCAAATGATGTTATCTTCGATCACAATAGTAGCCACATTCATCACACTTATTAGTAAACAATAAGAAAAATAGGAGCCACAGCTGACCAGAAAGTACTCATCACAACCAAAATAAAGATGTTTTGAACATCAACAGCTAACCAGAACGAACACAAGTTTTCATCAGAGCCCAACAAGTCCACTAGGTACCCTAGATGATCCAATGAGGTTATCTTGGATACCGTCGATGTCGCGGCACCCTAGATGATCAAATGAGGTTATCTTGGATACCGTCGATGTCGCGGCACCCTAGATGATCAAATGAGGTTATCTTCGATATCATCGACGTCAAGGCACCCTAGATGATCGAATGAGGTTATCTTGGATATCGTCGACGTCGAGGCACCCTAGATGATCAAATGAGGTTATCTTGGATACCGTCGACGTCGAGGCACCCTAGATGATCCAATGAGGTTATCTTGGATACCGTCGACGTCGAGGCACCCTAGATGATCAAATGAGGTTATCTTGGATACCATCGACGTCGAGGCACCCTAGATGATCAAATGAGGTTATCTTCGATCACAATAGTAGCCACATTCATCACACTTATTAGCAAACAATAAGAAAAATAGGAGCCACAGCTAACCAGAAAGTACTCATCACAACCAAAATAAAGATGTTTTGAACATCAATAGCTAACCAAAACCAACACAAGTTTTCATCAGAGCCCAACAAGTCCACTAGGTACCTTACATGAAAGTACTCATCACAAAAAGAATAAAGATGTTTTGAACATCAACAGCTAATGAGGTTATCTTGGATACCATCAACGTCGAGGCACCCTAGATGATCAAATGAGGTTATCTTCGATCACAATAGTAGCCACATTCATCACACTTATTAGCAAACAATAAGAGAAATAGGAGCAACAGCTAAGCACAAAGTACTCATCACAACCAAAATAAAGATGTTTTGAACATCAACAGCTAACCAGAACCAACACAAGTTTTCACGAGAGCCCAACAAGTCCAATAGGTACCGTACATGAAAGTACTCATCACAACCAGAATAAAGATGTTTTGAACATCAACAGCTAACCAGAACGAAAACAATTTTTCATCACAGCCCAACAAGTCCACTAGGTACCTTACATAAAAGGTGTCATCACAACCAAAAGTTGAGCATTGAGATGAGGAATTTGGAGTTTCACATTGCTGATCTTGTCAAAGCTAGTGACAAGAACAAGAGAAAGCTGAAGGACATCAAGGATATTTGTGATGAAGAGTGATTTGTAATATGACCATGTGGGTCATTATCTTAAGTTTCAAGCATTGAACTATGGCTTGTAATGTGTGAACCAGTGGCAGTTTGTAGTATTTGAAGTAGGGTGTAGCCTTGAACTATGTCTTGTAAGCTTTGAACTATGGTGTCATGATGTTAACTATGTTGTTAAGTATGATGTTAACTATGGTGTCATGATGTTAACTATGTTAGTGACTAATTTGGTTTGTTGTCACATTTGGTTACCGTCGATATCGGGGCACCCTAGATGATCAAATGAGGTTATCTTGGATACCGTCGACGTCAAGGCACCCTAGATGATCAAATGAGGTTATCTTGGATACCGTCGACGTCGAGGCACCCTAGATGATCCAATGAGGTTATCTTGGATACCGTCGACATCGAGGCACCCTAGATGATCCAATGAGGTTATCTTCGATACCATCAACGTCGAGGCACCCTAGATGATCAAATGAGGTTATCTTCGATCACAATAGTAGCCACATTCATCACACTTATTAGCAAACAATAAGAGAAATAGGAGCCACAGCTAAGCACAAAGTACTCATCACAACCAAAATAAAGATGTTTTGAACATCAACAGCTAACCAGAACCAACACAAGTTTTCATGAGAGCCCAACAAGTCCAATAGGTACCGTACATGAAAGTACTCATCACAACCTTAATAAAGATGTTTTGAACATCAACTGCTAACCAGAACCAAAACAATTTTTCATCACAGCCCAACAAGTCCACTAGGTACCTTACATAAAAGGTGTCATCACAACCAAAAGTTGAGCATTGAGATGAGGAATTTGGAGTTTCACATTGCTGATCTTGTCAAAGCTAGTGACAAGAACAAGAGAAAGCTGAAGGACATCAAGGATATTTGTGATGAAGAGTGATTTGTAATATGACCATGTGGGTCATTATCTTAAGTTTCAAGCATTGAACTATGGCTTGTAATGTGTGAACCAGTGGCAGTTTGTAGTATTTGAAGTAGGGTGTAGCCTTGAACTATGTCTTGTAAGCTTTGAACTATGGTGTCATGATGTTAACTATGTTGCTAAGTATGATGTTAACTATGGTGTCATGATGTTAACTATGTTAGTGACTAATTTGGTTTGTTGTCACATTTGGTTACCGTCGATATCGGGGCACCCTAGATGATCAAATGAGGTTATCTTGGATACCGTCGACGTCAAGGCACCCTAGATGATCAAATGAGGTTATCTTGGATACCGTCGACGTCGAGGCACCCTAGATGATCCAATGAGGTTATCTTGGATACCGTCGACGTCGAGGCACCCTAGATGATCAAATGAGGTTATCTTGGATATCATCGACGTCGAGGCACCCTAGATGATCCAATGAGGTTATCTTGGATACCGTCGACGTCGAGGCACCCTAGATGATCCAATGAGGTTATCTTGGATACCGTCGATGTCGCGGCACCCTAGATGATCAAATGAGGTTATCTTCGATACCGTCGACGTCGAGGCACCCTAGATGATCGAATGAGGTTATCTTCGATACCGTCGATGTCGAGGCACCCTAGATGATCAAATGAGGTTATCTTGGATACCGTCGACGTCGAGGCACCCTAGATGATCCAATGAGGTTATCTTGGATACCATCAACGTCGAGGCACCCTAGATGATCAAATGAGGTTATCTTCGATCACAATAGTAGCCACATTCATCACACTTATTAGCAAACAATAAGAGAAATAGGAGCAACAGCTAAGCACAAAGTACTCATCACAACCAAAATAAAGATGTTTTGAACATCAACAGCTAACCAGAACCAACACAAGTTTTCACGAGAGCCCAACAAGTCCAATAGGTACCGTACATGAAAGTACTCATCACAACCAGAATAAAGATGTTTTGAACATCAACAGCTAACCAGAACGAAAACAATTTTTCATCACAGCCCAACAAGTCCACTAGGTACCTTACATAAAAGGTGTCATCACAACCAAAAGTTGAGCATTGAGATGAGGAATTTGGAGTTTCACATTGCTGATCTTGTCAAAGCTAGTGACAAGAACAAGAGAAAGCTGAAGGACATCAAGGATATTTGTGATGAAGAGTGATTTGTAATATGACCATGTGGGTCATTATCTTAAGTTTCAAGCATTGAACTATGGCTTGTAATGTGTGAACCAGTGGCAGTTTGTAGTATTTGAAGTAGGGTGTAGCCTTGAACTATGTCTTGTAAGCTTTGAACTATGGTGTCATGATGTTAACTATGTTGTTAAGTATGATGTTAACTATGGTGTCATGATGTTAACTATGTTAGTGACTAATTTGGTTTGTTGTCACATTTGGTTACCGTCGATATCGGGGCACCCTAGATGATCAAATGAGGTTATCTTGGATACCGTCGACGTCAAGGCACCCTAGATGATCAAATGAGGTTATCTTGGATACCGTCGACGTCGAGGCACCCTAGATGATCCAATGAGGTTATCTTGGATACCGTCGACATCGAGGCACCCTAGATGATCCAATGAGGTTATCTTCGATACCATCAACGTCGAGGCACCCTAGATGATCAAATGAGGTTATCTTCGATCACAATAGTAGCCACATTCATCACACTTATTAGCAAACAATAAGAGAAATAGGAGCCACAGCTAAGCACAAAGTACTCATCACAACCAAAATAAAGATGTTTTGAACATCAACAGCTAACCAGAACCAACACAAGTTTTCATGAGAGCCCAACAAGTCCACTAGGTACCGTACATGAAAGTACTCATCACAACCTTAATAAAGATGTTTTGAACATCAACTGCTAACCAGAACCAAAACAATTTTTCATCACAGCCCAACAAGTCCACTAGGTACCTTACATAAAAGGTGTCATCACAACCAAAAGTTGAGCATTGAGATGAGGAATTTGGAGTTTCACATTGCTGATCTTGTCAAAGCTAGTGACAAGAACAAGAGAAAGCTGAAGGACATCAAGGATATTTGTGATGAAGAGTGATTTGTAATATGACCATGTGGGTCATTATCTTAAGTTTCAAGCATTGAACTATGGCTTGTAATGTGTGAACCAGTGGCAGTTTGTAGTATTTGAAGTAGGGTGTAGCCTTGAACTATGTCTTGTAAGCTTTGAACTATGGTGTCATGATGTTAACTATGTTGCTAAGTATGATGTTAACTATGGTGTCATGATGTTAACTATGTTAGTGACTAATTTGGTTTGTTGTCACATTTGGTTACCGTCGATATCGGGGCACCCTAGATGATCAAATGAGGTTATCTTGGATACCGTCGACGTCAAGGCACCCTAGATGATCAAATGAGGTTATCTTGGATACCGTCGACGTCGAGGCACCCTAGATGATCCAATGAGGTTATCTTGGATACCGTCGACGTCGAGGCACCCTAGATGATCAAATGAGGTTATCTTGGATATCATCGACGTCGAGGCACCCTAGATGATCCAATGAGGTTATCTTGGATACCGTCGACGTCGAGGCACCCTAGATGATCCAATGAGGTTATCTTGGATACCGTCGATGTCGCGGCACCCTAGATGATCAAATGAGGTTATCTTCGATATCATCGACGTCAAGGCACCCTAGATGATCGAATGAGGTTATCTTGGATATCATCGACGTCGAGGCACCCTAGATGATCAAATGAGGTTATCTTGGATACCGTCGACGTCGAGGCACCCTAGATGATCCAATGAGGTTATCTTGGATACCGTCGACGTCGAGGCACCCTAGATGATCAAATGAGGTTATCTTGGATACCATCGACGTCGAGGCACCCTAGATGATCAAATGAGGTTATCTTCGATCACAATAGTAGCCACATTCATCACACTTATTAGCAAACAATAAGAAAAATAGGAGCCACAGCTAACCAGAAAGTACTCATCACAACCAAAATAAAGATGTTTTGAACATCAATAGCTAACCAAAACCAACACAAGTTTTCATCAGAGCCCAACAAGTCCACTAGGTACCTTACATGAAAGTACTCATCACAAAAAGAATAAAGATGTTTTGAACATCAACAGCTAACCAGAACCAAAACAATTTTTCATCACAGCCCAACAAGTCCACTAGGTACCTTACATGAAAGGTGTCATCACAACCAAAAGTTGAGCATTGAGATGAGGAATTTGGAGTTTCACATTGCTGATCTTGTCAAAGCTAGTGACAAGAACAAGAGAAAGCTGACGGACATCAAGGATATTTGTGATGAAGAGTGATTTGTAATATGACCATGTGGGTCATTATCTTAAGTTTCAAGCATTGAGCTATGGCTTGTAATGTGTGAACCAGTGGCAGTTTGTAGTATTTGAAGTAGGGTGTAGCTTTGAACTATGTCTTGTAAGCTTTGAACTATGGTGTCATGATGTTAACTATGTTGTTAAGTATGATGTGAATTATGGTGTCATGATGTTAACTATGTTAGTGACTTATTTGGTTTGTTATCACATTTGGTTACCGTCAATGTCGGGGCACCCTAGATGATCAAATGAGGTTATCTTGGATACCGTCGACGTCAAGGCACCCTATATGATCAAATGAGGTTATCTTGGATACCGTCGACGTCGAGGCACCCTAGATGATCCAATGAGGTGATCTTGGATACCGTCGATGTCAAGGCACCCTAGATGATCAAATGAGGTTATCTTGGATATCGTCGACGTAGAGGCACCCTAGATGATCCAATGAGGTTATCTTGGATACCGTCGACGTCGAGGCACCCTGGATGATCAAATGAGGTTATCTTGGATACCGTCGACGTCGAGGCACCCTAGATGATCCAATGAGGTTATCTTTGATACCGTCAACGTCGAGGCACCCTAGATGATCCAGTAAGGTTATCTTGGATACCGTCGATGTCGAGGCACCCTAGATGATCAAATGAGGTTATCTTGGATACCGTCGACATCGAGGCACCCTAGATGATCCAATGAGGTTATCTTGGATACCATCAACGTCGAGGCACCCTAGATGATCAAATGAGGTTATCTTCGATCACAATAGTAGCCACATTCATCACACTTATTAGCAAACAATAAGAGAAATAGGAGCAACAGCTAAGCACAAAGTACTCATCACAACCAAAATAAAGATGTTTTGAACATCAACAGCTAACCAGAACCAACACAAGTTTTCACGAGAGCCCAACAAGTCCAATAGGTACCGTACATGAAAGTACTCATCACAACCAGAATAAAGATGTTTTGAACATCAACAGCTAACCAGAACGAAAACAATTTTTCATCACAGCCCAACAAGTCCACTAGGTACCTTACATAAAAGGTGTCATCACAACCAAAAGTTGAGCATTGAGATGAGGAATTTGGAGTTTCACATTGCTGATCTTGTCAAAGCTAGTGACAAGAACAAGAGAAAGCTGAAGGACATCAAGGATATTTGTGATGAAGAGTGATTTGTAATATGACCATGTGGGTCATTATCTTAAGTTTCAAGCATTGAACTATGGCTTGTAATGTGTGAACCAGTGGCAGTTTGTAGTATTTGAAGTAGGGTGTAGCCTTGAACTATGTCTTGTAAGCTTTGAACTATGGTGTCATGATGTTAACTATGTTGTTAAGTATGATGTTAACTATGGTGTCATGATGTTAACTATGTTAGTGACTAATTTGGTTTGTTGTCACATTTGGTTACCGTCGATATCGGGGCACCCTAGATGATCAAATGAGGTTATCTTGGATACCGTCGACGTCAAGGCACCCTAGATGATCAAATGAGGTTATCTTGGATACCGTCGACGTCGAGGCACCCTAGATGATCCAATGAGGTTATCTTGGATACCGTCGACCTCGAGGCACCCTAGATGATCCAATGAGGTTATCTTCGATACCATCAACGTCGAGGCACCCTAGATGATCAAATGAGGTTATCTTCGATCACAATAGTAGCCACATTCATCACACTTATTAGCAAACAATAAGAGAAATAGGAGCCACAGCTAAGCACAAAGTACTCATCACAACCAAAATAAAGATGTTTTGAACATCAACAGCTAACCAGAACCAACACAAGTTTTCATGAGAGCCCAACAAGTCCACTAGGTACCGTACATGAAAGTACTCATCACAACCTTAATAAAGATGTTTTGAACATCAACTGCTAACCAGAACCAAAACAATTTTTCATCACAGCCCAACAAGTCCACTAGGTACCTTACATAAAAGGTGTCATCACAACCAAAAGTTGAGCATTGAGATGAGGAATTTGGAGTTTCACATTGCTGATCTTGTCAAAGCTAGTGACAAGAACAAGAGAAAGCTGAAGGACATCAAGGATATTTGTGATGAAGAGTGATTTGTAATATGACCATGTGGGTCATTATCTTAAGTTTCAAGCATTGAACTATGGCTTGTAATGTGTGAACCAGTGGCAGTTTGTAGTATTTGAAGTAGGGTGTAGCCTTGAACTATGTCTTGTAAGCTTTGAACTATGGTGTCATGATGTTAACTATGTTGCTAAGTATGATGTTAACTATGGTGTCATGATGTTAACTATGTTAGTGACTAATTTGGTTTGTTGTCACATTTGGTTACCGTCGATATCGGGGCACCCTAGATGATCAAATGAGGTTATCTTGGATACCGTCGACGTCAAGGCACCCTAGATGATCAAATGAGGTTATCTTGGATACCGTCGACGTCGAGGCACCCTAGATGATCCAATGAGGTTATCTTGGATACCGTCGACGTCGAGGCACCCTAGATGATCAAATGAGGTTATCTTGGATATCATCGACGTCGAGGCACCCTAGATGATCCAATGAGGTTATCTTGGATACCGTCGACGTCGAGGCACCCTAGATGATCCAATGAGGTTATCTTGGATACCGTCGATGTCGCGGCACCCTAGATGATCAAATGAGGTTATCTTCGATATCATCGACGTCAAGGCACCCTAGATGATCGAATGAGGTTATCTTGGATATCATCGACGTCGAGGCACCCTAGATGATCAAATGAGGTTATCTTGGATACCGTCGACGTCGAGGCACCCTAGATGATCCAATGAGGTTATCTTGGATACCGTCGACGTCGAGGCACCCTAGATGATCAAATGAGGTTATCTTGGATACCATCGACGTCGAGGCACCCTAGATGATCAAATGAGGTTATCTTCGATCACAATAGTAGCCACATTCATCACACTTATTAGCAAACAATAAGAAAAATAGGAGCCACAGCTAACCAGAAAGTACTCATCACAACCAAAATAAAGATGTTTTGAACATCAATAGCTAACCAAAACCAACACAAGTTTTCATCAGAGCCCAACAAGTCCACTAGGTACCTTACATGAAAGTACTCATCACAAAAAGAATAAAGATGTTTTGAACATCAACAGCTAACCAGAACCAAAACAATTTTTCATCACAGCCCAACAAGTCCACTAGGTACCTTACATGAAAGGTGTCATCACAACCAAAAGTTGAGCATTGAGATGAGGAATTTGGAGTTTCACATTGCTGATCTTGTCAAAGCTAGTGACAAGAACAAGAGAAAGCTGACGGACATCAAGGATATTTGTGATGAAGAGTGATTTGTAATATGACCATGTGGGTCATTATCTTAAGTTTCAAGCATTGAGCTATGGCTTGTAATGTGTGAACCAGTGGCAGTTTGTAGTATTTGAAGTAGGGTGTAGCTTTGAACTATGTCTTGTAAGCTTTGAACTATGGTGTCATGATGTTAACTATGTTGTTAAGTATGATGTGAATTATGGTGTCATGATGTTAACTATGTTAGTGACTTATTTGGTTTGTTATCACATTTGGTTACCGTCAATGTCGGGGCACCCTAGATGATCAAATGAGGTTATCTTGGATACCGTCGACGTCAAGGCACCCTATATGATCAAATGAGGTTATCTTGGATACCGTCGACGTCGAGGCACCCTAGATGATCCAATGAGGTGATCTTGGATACCGTCGATGTCAAGGCACCCTAGATGATCAAATGAGGTTATCTTGGATATCGTCGACGTAGAGGCACCCTAGATGATCCAATGAGGTTATCTTGGATACCGTCGACGTCGAGGCACCCTGGATGATCAAATGAGGTTATCTTGGATACCGTCGACGTCGAGGCACCCTAGATGATCCAATGAGGTTATCTTTGATACCGTCGACGTCGAGGCACCCTAGATGATCCAGTAAGGTTATCTTGGATACCGTCGATGTCGAGGCACCCTAGATGATCAAATGAGGTTATCTTGGATACCGTCGACATCGAGGCACCCTAGATGATCCAATGAGGTTATCTTGGATACCATCAACGTCGAGGCACCCTAGATGATCAAATGAGGTTATCTTCGATCACAATAGTAGCCACATTCATCACACTTATTAGCAAACAATAAGAGAAATAGGAGCAACAGCTAAGCACAAAGTACTCATCACAACCAAAATAAAGATGTTTTGAACATCAACAGCTAACCAGAACCAACACAAGTTTTCACGAGAGCCCAACAAGTCCAATAGGTACCGTACATGAAAGTACTCATCACAACCAGAATAAAGATGTTTTGAACATCAACAGCTAACCAGAACGAAAACAATTTTTCATCACAGCCCAACAAGTCCACTAGGTACCTTACATAAAAGGTGTCATCACAACCAAAAGTTGAGCATTGAGATGAGGAATTTGGAGTTTCACATTGCTGATCTTGTCAAAGCTAGTGACAAGAACAAGAGAAAGCTGAAGGACATCAAGGATATTTGTGATGAAGAGTGATTTGTAATATGACCATGTGGGTCATTATCTTAAGTTTCAAGCATTGAACTATGGCTTGTAATGTGTGAACCAGTGGCAGTTTGTAGTATTTGAAGTAGGGTGTAGCCTTGAACTATGTCTTGTAAGCTTTGAACTATGGTGTCATGATGTTAACTATGTTGTTAAGTATGATGTTAACTATGGTGTCATGATGTTAACTATGTTAGTGACTAATTTGGTTTGTTGTCACATTTGGTTACCGTCGATATCGGGGCACCCTAGATGATCAAATGAGGTTATCTTGGATACCGTCGACGTCAAGGCACCCTAGATGATCAAATGAGGTTATCTTGGATACCGTCGACGTCGAGGCACCCTAGATGATCCAATGAGGTTATCTTGGATACCGTCGACATCGAGGCACCCTAGATGATCCAATGAGGTTATCTTCGATACCATCAACGTCGAGGCACCCTAGATGATCAAATGAGGTTATCTTCGATCACAATACTAGCCACATTCATCACACTTATTAGCAAACAATAAGAGAAATAGGAGCCACAGCTAAGCACAAAGTACTCATCACAACCAAAATAAAGATGTTTTGAACATCAACAGCTAACCAGAACCAACACAAGTTTTCATGAGAGCCCAACAAGTCCACTAGGTACCGTACATGAAAGTACTCATCACAACCTTAATAAAGATGTTTTGAACATCAACTGCTAACCAGAACCAAAACAATTTTTCATCACAGCCCAACAAGTCCACTAGGTACCTTACATAAAAGGTGTCATCACAACCAAAAGTTGAGCATTGAGATGAGGAATTTGGAGTTTCACATTGCTGATCTTGTCAAAGCTAGTGACAAGAACAAGAGAAAGCTGAAGGACATCAAGGATATTTGTGATGAAGAGTGATTTGTAATATGACCATGTGGGTCATTATCTTAAGTTTCAAGCATTGAACTATGGCTTGTAATGTGTGAACCAGTGGCAGTTTGTAGTATTTGAAGTAGGGTGTAGCCTTGAACTATGTCTTGTAAGCTTTGAACTATGGTGTCATGATGTTAACTATGTTGCTAAGTATGATGTTAACTATGGTGTCATGATGTTAACTATGTTAGTGACTAATTTGGTTTGTTGTCACATTTGGTTACCGTCGATATCGGGGCACCCTAGATGATCAAATGAGGTTATCTTGGATACCGTCGACGTCAAGGCACCCTAGATGATCAAATGAGGTTATCTTGGATACCGTCGACGTCGAGGCACCCTAGATGATCCAATGAGGTTATCTTGGATACCGTCGACGTCGAGGCACCCTAGATGATCAAATGAGGTTATCTTGGATATCATCGACGTCGAGGCACCCTAGATGATCCAATGAGGTTATCTTGGATACCGTCGACGTCGAGGCACCCTAGATGATCCAATGAGGTTATCTTGGATACCGTCGATGTCGCGGCACCCTAGATGATCAAATGAGGTTATCTTCGATATCATCGACGTCAAGGCACCCTAGATGATCGAATGAGGTTATCTTGGATATCGTCGACGTCGAGGCACCCTAGATGATCAAATGAGGTTATCTTGGATACCGTCGACGTCGAGGCACCCTAGATGATCCAATGAGGTTATCTTGGATACCGTCGACGTCGAGGCACCCTAGATGATCAAATGAGGTTATCTTGGATACCATCGACGTCGAGGCACCCTAGATGATCAAATGAGGTTATCTTCGATCACAATAGTAGCCACATTCATCACACTTATTAGCAAACAATAAGAAAAATAGGAGCCACAGCTAACCATAAAGTACTCATCACAACCAAAATAAAGATGTTTTGAACATCAACAGCTAACCAGAACCAAAACAAGTTTTCATCACGGACCAACTAGTCCACTAGGTACCTTACATGAAAGGTGTCATCACAACCAAAATGCAGATGTTTTGAACATCATCAGCTAACCAGAACCCAAACAATTTTTCATCACAGCCCAACAAGTCCACTAGGTACCTTACATGAAAGGTGTCATCACAACCAAAAGTTGAGCATTGAGATGAGGAATTTGGAGTTTCACATTGCTGATCTTGTCAAAGCTAGTGACAAGAATAAGAGAAAGCTGAAGGACATCAAGGATATTTGTGATGAAGAGTGATTTGTAATATGACCATGTGGGTCATTATCTTAAGTTTCAAGCATTGAGCTATGGCTTGTAATGTGTGAACCAGTGGCAGTTTGTAGTATTTGAAGTAGGGTGTAGCCTTGAACTATGTCTTGTAAGCTTTGAACTATGGTGTCATGATGTTAACTACGTTGTTAAGTATGATGTGAACTATGGTGTCATGATGTTAACTATGTTAGTGACTTATTTGGTGTGTTATCACATTTGGTTACCATCAACGTCGGGGCACCCTAGATGATCAAATGAGGTTATCTTGGATACCGTCGACGTCAAGGCACCCTAGATGATCAAATGAGGTTATCTTGGATACCGTCGACGTCGAGGCACCCTAGATGATCCAATGAGGTGATCTTGGATACCGTCGACGTCAAGGCACCGTAGATGATCAAATGAGGTTATCTTGGATATCGTCGACGTTGAGGCACCCAAGATGATCCAATGAGGTTATCTTGGATACCGTCGACGTCGAGGCACCCTAGATGATCAAATGAGGTTATCTTGGATACCGTCGACGTCGAGGCACCCTAGATGATCCAATGAGGTTATCTTTGATACCGTCGACGTCGAGGCACCCTAGATGATCCAGTGAGGTTATCTTGGATACCGTCGATGTCGAGGCACCCTAGATGATCAAATGACATTCCCATGGATACCGTCGACATCGAGGCACCCTAGATGATCCAATGAGGTTATCTTGGATTCCATCGACGTCGAGGCACCCTAGATGATCAAATGAGGTTATCTTCGATCACAATAGTAGCCACATTCATCACACTTATTAGCAAACAATAAGAAAAATAGGAGCCACAGCTAACCAGAAAGTACTCATCACAACCAAAATAAAGTTGTTTTAAACATCAACATCTAACCAGAACAAACACAAGTTTTCATCAGAGCCCAACAAGTCCACTAGGTACCTTACATGAAAGTACTCATAACAACCAGAATAAAGATGTTTTGAACATCAACAGCTAACCAGAACCAAAACAATTTTTCATCACAGCCCAACAAGTCCACTAGGTACCTTACATGAAAGGTGTCATCACAACCAAAAGTTGAGCATTGAGATGAGGAATTTGGAGTTTCACATTGCTGATCTTGTCAAAGCTAGTGACAAGAACAAGAGAAAGCTGAAGGACATCAAGGATATTTGTGATGAAGAGTGATTTGTAATATGACCATGTGGGTCATTATCTTAAGTTTCAAGCATTGAGCTATGGCTTGTAATGTGTGAACCAGTGGCAGTTTGTAGTATTTGAAGTAGGGTGTAGCCTTGAACTATGTCTTGTAAGCTTTGAACTATGGTGTCATGATGTTAACTACGTTGTTAAGTATGATGTTAACTATGGTGTCATGATGTTAACTATGTTAGTGACTTATTTGGTTTGTTATCACATTTGGTTACTGTCGACGTCGGGGCACCCTAGATGATCAAATGAGGTTATCTTGGATACCGTCGACGTCAAGGCACCCTAGATGATCAAATGAGGTTATCTTGGATACCGTCGACGTCGAGGCACCCTAGATGATCCAATGAGGTTATCTTGGATACCGTCGACGTCAAGGCACCCTAGATGATCAAATGAGGTTATCTTGGATATCATCGACGTCGAGGCACCCTAGATGATCCAATGAGGTTATCTTGGATCCCGTCGACGTCGAGGCACCCTAGATGATCAAATGAGGTTATCTTGGATACCGTCGACGTCGAGGCACCCTAGATGATCCAATGAGGTTATCTTGGAGACCGTCGACATCGAGGCACCCTAGATGATCCAATGAGGTTATCTTGATACCGTCGACGTCGAGGCACCGTAGATGATCAAATGAGGTTATCTTGGATACCATCGACGTCGAGGCACCCTAGATGATCCAATGAGGTTATCTTGGATACCGTCGACGTCGAGGCACCCTAGATGATCAAATGAGGTTATCTTCGATCACAATAGTAGCCACATTCATCACACTTATTAGCAAACAATAAGAAAAAAGGAGCCACAGCCAACCAGAAAGTACTCATCACAACCAAAATAAAGATGTTTTGAACATCAACAGCTAACCAGAACCAAAACAAGTTTTCATCATAGCCCAACAAGTCCACTAGGTACCTTACATGAAAGGTGTCATCACAACCAAAATGCAGATGTTTTGAACATCATCAGCTCACCACAAATTAACATAACTTCACCTGCTCCCCTGAGAACAGTTGAACCACTCAGACATCTTAAAGGATGGCTTCCTCACTCTTACACCTGCTCTCTTGGGGGTGAACTTGTTTCTTCCTCTTGGCCCAGCAGCAGTAGAGGAACTTGGACCTGCACCAGCAGTAGAAGAACTTGGACCAGCACCAGCAGTAGAAGTTGCAGTCCTTGTAGTTTTAGCTTTCTTTGTTGCCCTTGTAACAGGAGGAGTTGCAGCTGCAGCAGGAGCAGAAGGAGCTCTCCTTGGTGCACTAGGAGCTGTAGCAGGAGCAGAAGGACCTCTCCTTGCTGCCCTTGGAGCCCTTGGAGCTGCTGGAGCTGCAGTTTGAGCAGCAGCAGGAGTAGCAGGAGCAGAAGGAGCTCTTCTCCTTGGTGGCATCGGAGCAGGAGCAGATACAGTTCTAGGTGCCTCATCTCTCCTGTTTTCCTGCAATTATAGCATACAAATGTTAGAAGCTGGTATGTGAAAGTATAGAAAAACCTGCAACAGTAGTTACCTGGTGCTGGTTCATTCTCATAGCTAGGGTTGGCTTAAGAGCCTGCTTGCAACTAATGTATCTATGCCCAGTCCTATTGCAATTGCTACAAGTGATAGTTGCCATCCTAAATGTATCCTTTGGAGCTGGCTTTTCAAACTTGCTCTTTCTCCTCTTTGTCTCTTTGTTTCCTGGCTTTTCTTTGAACACTGTGGTTCAATGTCAGGGGTTCTAGTCTTTGGCCACAAATCAGGCCTAGGCACAGGGAGAACTATTTGACTATAAGCTACCTTATACATTGGTTTCTTGAAGAAATCATGAACAAAATATTCTAGCTTTAGTTTTGCCTTGTTGACTGCAGAAACAGCATGTTTGCAAGGAACTCCACACATGTCCCACTTCCTACAACCACATGTATTCAACTACAAGTTAACTGCATATGTGCTTTCTCCACTTGTCACCTGGAAGAGATCAGGTCCAGCTTTGATAGACTGACAAAACCTAGAATGATGTTTTGCTTCCTCTAGCTTCTCAGCATATGTTGGGCATATCTGCCACTTAGCAGTCTCAGTCTTTGTCCCATTTGCATTGAACTTCACTAACAGCTTTGTCCTGATCCCATCTACCATAGTTCTAATGGGTTTGGCTCTGACATCAAGTATCATCTTGTTAAAAACTTCACTTATATTGTTAACTACCAAGTCAGTTTTGCAATTGTTGTCCATGGCATGCCTAGCCCATGTATGTTTTGGTATCCAAGATAGCCATTTCCAAGCTGGCTCACACTCCTTTTTCATGCCTTCCATTGATGTTACATAACCATGCTCAGTATAGGAATAACTTCCCTGACACATGTATTTCTTCAACTCTTCCCCTCTAAAACCAGCTGTTTGAAAGTTCTGATAAATATGTCTAAGGCAGAATCTTTGTTTGCAGTTGGCGAATACATTGTTTATGGCTGTAAGAAGGCCCTGTTTGAATGAACTACAGTTTGAGAATACTACAACAATGCCATGTATGAAATTAGTAAACAAAGACAATTAATAAGCAATGAATGGAGTAGAGAGAGTAGTACCTTTTGCCTGTCAGATATAATAGTGTAGTAGCCAAACTTGCCTGACTCACCACCAATGGCATATTTTAATTGAGTAAGAAACCAAGACCAGCTTGCTGTGTTTTCCTTGTCCACTATTGCAAAAGCAATGGGAAATATGTTATTGTTTCCATCTCTTCCAGTGGCAGCCAAGATTTGCTGCCCTGTTGTCATCTTTATAAAGCAACCATCAACACCTATCACACAAGATCACAAGTAGATTACAAACAAATTAGTGGGTGTGCACATACAAATCTAGAGTCTGTCGTGGTTTTGTCACGGCAGATGTCCTAGTGAAAGGACTTAGTCGTGGAGCCATCGCGACGGGTTAGCTTAAAGGGGTTAAAGCGGACAAAGGACGCATAGAGTTTATACTGGTTCGGCCCCTTGCGGTAAGGTAAAGGCCTAATCCAGTTGTTGTGGAATTGCTAGGGTTTCGATGACCAGGGAGTGAATCCGCTATGCCTGGCTCTCGAGTTGTTCTTTGTTGTCCCTAAACTGCCGTCGGGTCATCCCTTTATATACACAGGTTGACGCCCGGCGGTTTACAGAATCCCGAGGCCGGCTCATAAATGTGTCCGGCTCGGTTTCTACCTTTTCTTTATCTTACAACACAAGTTACATATGATATGGCGGTTTATGTCTATAGGCCCTAATTCACCTTTGGGCCCTGGGCCTTCGTAAAGCGCCACGCTCCTTGTCTTCATGGGCTTCAAATATAAATAACTCATTATCACTACGAGAAATATGTCAACTTGTGACCCTCACTATTGGCCGCTGAAAGGTCATAGTTTTTTATTTGCGACCTTTTTGTGACCAAAAACAGAAGGTCAAAAGCTGGCAGTCGTAAACCGAAATTAGCGACCTTTTCTATGAGAAGGTCGTAGATGTTTACGACCAAAACAGAAGGTCGTTGAACCCATGACCTTTTGTTTTGGTCACTGGCTGTCTGCCCAGGCCACGTCGGATCCGACGTGCCAAAATTGTGACCAATTGAAAAGGTCACTGACAAGATTCAGCCCGGTCCGATTCGGTGTTTTACATGGGCCGAGCCCATTAACTCAGCCTATTTGTGTTTTTTCCATCAATTTTTTGTTGGGTTCATGGGCAAGCCCAATATGGCAGCCTTTTTTATTGTTGGGCCGCGGCCATTTTGGCTAAACAATTTCATTTCTTTTTTTATTAAATGGGTCCACTAGTCAGATGGGTCCCAATTGTTAGGTTCTGGTAACAGGTTTCTATTTGTCAGGTAAGTGGGCCCCATCTATCAGACTCATCTTCTTCATATTTCAAGTAGTATTTAGATTGGCAGAGACAAAAACACACATAATACTTAAACAAGAGCAACCAGATCACATAATACAAGCTCTATCCGTGCCATTACAAAGGGCCATGTATAATACAATACTTTACAAGCTCTACAAGTGTAATATAGTACTACATCACAAGCTCCTGTCATGAACAACACACTGGACTCGCTGGACTCTCTCATATTTCTATGCAACTTCAACAGGACAAAAACTTCGGTAGTCAGGGCTGGAACCATAGTCAGATGAACAACACGCCGGACTCGCTCGACGGCGATAGTCAGGGCTGAGACCAAACAAAACAGCAACATGGCTTCCTCTGTCATCCTGTTACATGAATCAGAGAAGAATGAGAAAAACTGGGGCAAATATATTATGAACAGACCATTCAAGAAAAGGACATGTATTTAGAATGATAACACAAATTCAGCTAGTACTATGCTTTTTGTTGTCGAGCTAGTTAAAATGAGATAGTAGTTCATATAAGAAACAGAGACACAATATGAATATGCATGGCACATATGCAGGTTGTACAAAAAACTGCACTACAACACATTCCGCCTAAAACAAAATACCATTCTACTATCACGACCATACATTCAACTGGCAAGATCTAACAATACTCGTCAGCACACGCATACTAACATCACAAAGGCAGGAGAGAATAAAGGGAACCAAGGAAAATACCTATGGATGATGGTGTCGCCGATGATCTGGATTGAGTTAGCATTGATGAGGAAGTGGATGGTGTCCATGGTGTGCTTTAGATGCACACAGCCATGAGCTTCTTGCCGCTGTTGCATCCGTTCGCTCGATGATGGGTACCAATGCATCCAAGTAGAACAAAACCACCAACATAACCCACAGCTTCAAGTACAAGCAAGTATATATCAAGTGACAGTGAAAACAAGTTGAGAAAAACACTGTAAATATCTATTTCATGTCATGCAGAATTGAAACCGAATAAACCTATGCATATGAAGGTGAAATATTACAAAGAAAGCACTCATCAGGTAGCATGCATACAAAATCTCTGTGTTGGCAGTAGTAAATACTCTTTGTATTAGCAGTAGTAAAACTCATGCAATACCAAGTTAACAACTTTGAGTCAGAAAAGCTAGAAGTGTCTCTTAAGAGAGACCAGAACTTAGAATTAAGGCACATATCATATTCTGAACAGCATCAGCACCATGGTAGTAACAATTAACAGTAGTAGGACATCAATGGGGCACAACTTAGTTTACTGCAGACGGATGGACAGACAATTACCTTCTCGAGGCAGGGGCGAGCGTCCTTGAAGTCGAGGAAGATGAGCGTGAGGGTGGCGCTAATGGCACTCCAGGACATGTTGAGCCCGAGCAGCAGTGCCACAAGCATGCCCAAGGTGATGGTGTACATGCGGAAGGTGATTTTCTCCCCAGATTCAGTGCATGGAACCGCTCCCTTCCGTTCCCAACAGCAGCAAGGTACTGGTGCTACTTCCGTGCAAAGAAAAATCTTGTAAGCATGATAGAAGGCTGGGATGGCAGGAAGTGAAAATCCTGTCTAACAACATGAGCAGAGCACTAGTTACAAGCATGATAGAAGGCTGGGTGAAGAATATACGAAACTGAACCAATCAATTCAATTCAAAGGGTGTATCTTGTGTAAATGATGCTAGCAATCTCAGTTTCATGCATATATATATATAGCAAAAAATTTATTAGATAATCCTAACTCCATACTTAACAGATATTCATTCCTCAGAATACTCAACAGAGAGTATTCCCTGCCACAAGCAGCAAGATGAGCGGGGTTTGGGCGAGATCCAGCGAGGTGCAGGGCTGCTCGTTGGGTAACTAGTACCTGGATGTATGGAGTGAGGAGGGGGAGCTGCAGCATACTAATCTTGGGCGTGAAGAGTGGAAACTACCATGTATTGCCCAAGAATTGAACCCAGCTTTGACATGCATGCTGGAATTCAACTCCATTGGTTGTCACAGAGATAAGAATAAAATCAACATTGCTTTGTTTGCCACTTATTGATGAAGCTACTAATCAGGATTAAATGCAGACAGTAGTAGTAGTAGTAGTAGTAGTAGTAGTAGTAGTAGTAGTAGTAGTAGTAGTAGTAGTAGTAGTAGTAGTAGTAGTAGCAAAGCAGTATATATATTAATTTGACTAAACTGAACCAACACCACAAGTCTGCATACAATGAAGTTACTAGGTAGGGATCATATAACATGAGGCAGATGGATGATTAGCAAACATGCTGGGTGGCCAACAAATGAACAACATATAAAATACTCCTACTATTGTAGTAGTTAAGATGATGAGACAAAGGACAACAGCATGCAGAGTTCCAGATGCACTGGAGTGGCCCAACTCGGCTGCACCACACTGAGGCACATTTGTTCCATCGAGCTCGACCATGTGCAGGCTTCATCATCGCCGTGGAGGTCCCGGTGGTCGTCCTGGTCCATGGAGTGTGAATCTTATTATTTCATTTCAGAGAACGTTAAACACAAATGGCATGTATATGGATCACTGTGGACAAGCAAACTTCGCTAATAAATATGAACAAGGCCTACTATAGCATAGCAGGTAAGGAGTTAGATTAACTCAAGTATTGGTGACTAATAGACCTATTATTTCATTTCAAAGAAAGCCTGAAACACAAATGGCATGCATATAGATACCAAGGACAAGCAAACTTAGCTAATAAATATGAACAAGGTCTACTATAGCATAGCAGGCAAGTATTGGTGACAAATAGACCTGTATTAAGAGTAAACAGAACTAGCTCGGAAAACAACTCTATATTAAGAGTATCATGTGTGAATGTGACACAGTAAAAAATTGCATGCTATGTACATCAAGTTAAAAGGCACAAGTTATACAGTAGCCTAAAGCAGAGCAAGTGTACAGCAAGTTGATAAAATAATGCCCAGACATGGCATTTGATTTCACAAGAGAAGAATGTGTAAGGTGCAATGTTGTGTACACTTTGTAATTCTATAATAATTTGTAGTGCACTGTGGCTAGAAGCCAGAGTACACTTGAAGCTACGAACTATAAAACAAGCCTGAAACTCCAACAACAAGAAGCAGAGTTGAGTTCCTAGCCATCAGACAAGACTGGAATCCCAGCACTTGCCTCTCAAATTTTTATATAAAGTGAAAATTCTCAGCAGGGTAGATATACATATGCTATTGTTTAGAATTGCATGATAAATTGCGAGAAGTCTTCGAATACAGAGTCTTATGCAAAGTTATTACAATCAGTATGATGTTGTCAAGGTCATCCAAGTACTTGCCCTTTTACATGCATATATAGCTATATGTAGGAGAATAATAGAGTACTAGCCGCACCTGCTAGATGTATTTCAGAATAAGAGGTCAAAATTAGGTAAAAATACTGATGCAAGCTATGCTCTACAACAAGTGCAGAGCAGCTACACAAGAAAAATACAAGCCCACTAATACTAGTTGTGCACTTGTTTCTTTCGTTCACCAATGATCTGATCTATAGTGAAAGCGAAAGCACGGCCAAAAGAAGTTAAAAATGTTATTAGTTGTAAGAGGATAGAGATGACACTGGATCTCAGAACAATATCAGATCAGGTTGTTGAAGACGTTTATGACGATGTTGTTGTTTGTGATGGCGTCGATCTGCGGCCCCGGGAACTGCATGTTGATCAGGATCCCCTGCACCGCCGCCAGCATCAGCCCAAGAACAGAGCAAGAGGAAGGGTGCAATGCGCGCGCGTACTGCCAACCGCCGTACGTAGAGGTCTTGAAGTGGAGGAAGGATTCATACCATAGCACCGACCGCTGCCGAGGTCTTGAAGGCTGCGGTGGGTTTCCATGGCCGGGCTTCATCCCGTCGCTTGTCGATGTTCCTCCTGTCCTACCTGCAGAGACAGAGACGGGGGTGAGAGGGAGGGGGAGATTGATCCACCTGTAGTACTAGGATTACACAGCAACTAGTAGCAGAACTAGCAAGAAATAACCAAATTGAGTGTACACCAATATCATATGAATCCACAACACAATCGAGCAACAAATTGGTATAAGAACAGCTGCTGCATAAACCGTGAACTACAGGTGGAGAAATAACCCTTTTCATGAGTATACTAAGCACTAATATGGGTTACAGCTAGTTGACAACTGACACCGTGTAGACCATGATGTGAGTATACTAAGCACTCATATGAGTATTACCAAGGACTTCCATGACATTATTACCTCAAAGACATACTGGAAAATTAAAACTGCACTGTTTATGCCTCTGATCACATAAAAGCAGCTACCTCCCTTAACAAATTCATATCACTGTTAGTTTTTTGATATTGTTGCATAAATAGCTCTAAGATCAAGTTAATAAATCTATTTAGAATGTAGTGTGTGCAACAAGAAACTTGATTGAGAAACCATGCTCTGTCTAGGCATAATACTCCTGACTGAGGTAGAAAAACGTTGGTCTTCTAAGTTGATTTCAACGCCAACCAGATCAGTAGTATGTACGCGTACAGACTAGTCAATGTAAGCATGCTGCACTCCTATCTATATCTAGTAGCTGAATTAGTACACACATAGACTAATCCTGCCTGTCTAGTAGCTCAAGTGACATCTCAATCGTCCTATTTCGATATAAACTTCAACTCAAACAGGGACGTCTCTTTGGTATAAACTGGAAAAGTCTATGCCATAAGAGATGACGAGAATCGAACTGTTGTAACTCTTACAGTTAACAGAATTTCATAGCTAACCTCTGCAATTGGGAATATCTTGAACAGTATGTGTCCCTTCCTGATACAGGCCAATCAGTGGTTTCTCTGGTGTTCCGTGTACCGCTAGCTTTGCCCGGCAACGCCATTCTGACTAAAAACAAGGTTCCCACATTCAGACTTAGCGACAAAGCAAATCCACCAACTAATCACATCAATTGCTTATGCACCTAAAACATGTACTAGGAAGTGGGAACATTTTGAACCTAAAATTCTTCTCCGTTACTGGATCAGGTGACCAGAAGCTATGCAAACTAATTTAGTGGAAACCAAATAGAAACCTCATCCCACACATTTCCTGCTAGAGATTCATGGGAGCTGCACTCACCAGCCTGCCCCTGCTGAAGGTGAAGTCCTTGATTCCGTGGCTACTGAAGAAATCCGCCTCCTCCTGCAGCACCGGCGGCTTGTCCAGGTCAACTCGTGCATGCATCTGGAACACCTACGAACCACGTAGAAGAAGAGTCAGCTCACAAGCACGCACGTACCGAAGTGGTACACAGTATCTTGTTGAATCGAAGGAATCAAAGCGGCGAGAACCGAACTGTTGGAGAGACGAGATCGAAGGATCACTCACGTGGCGGAGGTCGGCCTTAAGGGGCGCCGCGGCCTCCCGGGACGACGAGGCCGCCGTCGTCAGCGCGGAGGCAGTCACCTGCGAGGGCGGCCAGCAGGCTTGGCCTGGACGTGCTTGACCTTGGAGAGGATCTCCCGCGGCCGCCATCGCTGATGCTGCTGCTGGATCCGAGCTTCCGGGGATTGGGGATCGGGGAGACGAAACCCTAGCTACAGCGGAGGAGGAAGAAGAGCTGGGAGCGGGAGCGAGGTTCGGGTGCAACGCGAGGGAAGGAGGGCGCCGCCGGTGACAGAAAGGAAGGAGGGCGCCGCCGGTGCCAGCGCGTGGGAAGGAGGGCGCGGCGCGAGGGGTGAGGGAGAGGCCGGTCTGGATCGGGGACAGAGAGAGGGAGGCGGCGGGCGGAAGGAAGGGAGGAGAGGTGAGAGAGAGGTAGGGTTTGGTGCGGTGGTTTTTTTTCCTTTTCTTTGCATGGACGGATGGATGGACGTTAGATTGCTAGCAATGGATGGTAGGATGTCTGCCATCTCATCGATTCGTGCCACAAACGGTTCCACCAATCAAAATGTAGTACACACTTTGACGATTTTATAACCATCTAAATTGGTCGTAATCGATTAAATAATATGCTAAATCATGTCACCTATTTTATAACATCATAGAATTAGAAAAATAATAAGAACAATAGCATGGTGTCACAAGTGAGACTTGTTTTTCAGAAAAATAACAAACCTGGAATAATACAAATATCTTTAAAAATTGATCTCAAAATGAGTTTTGTTTGCAAAAAAACATTTTCTACCTTTGGAGTGTCGAAAATGGTATATATTTTTTGAAGCACCTACCAATATTTGTTGCAAAATGGCACCACTCTATTTTTCAATAATATTAGATCATATTTAGGTACAATTGACCAAATGCTTGTGTCTCAATAGCTGTTTATCCACCTCTCGTCAATAATTGAGGAGGTTTTTCAAGTGCCCATTTTCCATTTTTCGAGTGCCCAAAAGGAAGATTTTTTGTGAAGAACCTACCAAATAATTGTTTCAAAATTAGACCAAATCATTTTTCTAAAATACTAGGCCATATTTAATGCACAATTGACCAAATGGTTGGGTGTAAAAAGTTTTGATCCACCTCTCGTGAAAAAGACAAATTTTCGCCGATTCAGCTGGAAGCGGGTCAAATTTGAACTGTAGCTACCTTATAGTTTGCTCTTTATTTTTTTTCCAAACATCATTTCTAGGTACATAAGTATCTATTTAATTAGAGAAACACCAAAAAAAATCCAAGATTCAACCACTACCTAGGAACGGTCATTCCCGCCGTTTTGACCGCATTTTGAAACGGGCATAAAAAATTCAAAAAAATCAAAAAATTGGGAAACCTTCACATTGTGTCATTATATGTGGCCAAGTTCCCAGGAAAAATAATAAACTTGTAATACAGCAATTATTTTAAAAAAGTGTTCTCAGAAACGAGCTATCACGTGTGGAGATCAATTGCTTTCAAGCCAAATGATCAATCTTATGGCCACATTCATGGCATAGTTTGTTCAAATGATCTCATATTGTGCACAAGGGTGCATATTGGAATGTCAAACAATATTTCGTAAGGAAGTTTCATTTTCTTTGGACGAAAAAACCATTTTTCCATTTTTCGAGTGCCCAAAAGGAGGTTTTTTTTGTGAAGAACCTACCAAATAATTGTTGCAAAATTGGACCAAATCATTTTTCTAAAATACTAGGCCATATTTAATGCACAATTGACCAAATGGTTGGGTGTAAAAAGTTTTGATCCACCTCTCGTGAAAAAGACAAATTTTCGCCGATTCAGTTGGAAGCGGGTCAAATTTGAGCTGTAGTTGCCTTATAGTTTGGTCTTTATTTTTTCCAAAAAT
This sequence comes from Aegilops tauschii subsp. strangulata, assembly GCF_002575655.3. Classification (NCBI taxonomy): domain Eukaryota; kingdom Viridiplantae; phylum Streptophyta; class Magnoliopsida; order Poales; family Poaceae; genus Aegilops; species Aegilops tauschii. Next base: position 55,391,144 of record NC_053039.3, read on the forward strand.
CATTTCCAGGTACATAAGTATCTATTTAATTAGAGAAACACCCAAAAAAATCCAAGATTCAACCACTAGCTAGGAACGGTCATTCCCGCCGTTTTGACCGCATTTTGAAACGGGCATAAAAAATTCAATATCGAAATCAAAAAATTGGGAAACCTTCGCATTGTGTCATTATATGTGGCCAAGTTCCCAGGAAAATAATAAACTTGTAATACGACAATTATTTTAAAAAAGTGTTCTCAGAAACGAGCTATCACGTGTGGAGATCAATGGCTTTCAAGCCAAATGATCAATCTTATGGCCACATTCATGGCATAGTTTGTTCAAATGTTCTCATATTGTGCACAAGGGTGCATATTGGAATGGCAAACAATATTGCCTAAGGAATTTTCATTTTCTTTGGACGAAAAAACCATTTTCCATTTTTCGAGTGCCCAAAAGGAGGTTTTTTTGTGAAGGACCTCCCAAATAATTGTTGCAAAATTGGACCAAATCATTTTTATAAAATACTAGGCCATATTTAATGCACAATTGACCAAATGGTTGGGTGTAAAAAGTTTTGATCCACCTCTCATGAAAAAGACAAATTTCCGCCGATTTAGTTGGAAGCGGGTCAAATTTGAACTGTAGCTGCCTTGTACTTTGCTCTTTATTTTTTTCCAAAAATCATTTATAGCTACATAAGTATCTATATAATCAGAGAAACACCAAAAAAATTCCAAGATTCAACCACTAGCTAGGAACGGTCATTCCCGCCGTTTTGACCGCATTTTGAAACGGGCATAAAAATTAAAAAAATCAATAAATTGGGAAACCTTCACATTGTGTCATTATATGTGGCCAAGTTCCCAGGAAAAATAACAAACTTGTAATACGGCAATTATTTTAAAAAAGTGTTCTCAGAAACGAGCTATCACGTGTGGAGATCAATGGCTTTCAAGCCAAATGATCAATCTTATGCCCACATTCATGGCATAGTTTGTTCAAATGATCTCATATTGTGCACAAGGGTGCATATTGGAATTGCAAACAATGTTGCCTAAGGAAGTTTTCATTTTCTTTGGACGAAAAAACCATTTTCCATTTTTCGAGTGCCCAAAAAGAGGTTTTTTTGTGAAGGACCTCCCAAATAATTGTTGCAAAATTGGACCAAATCAATTTTCTAAAATACTAGGACATATTTAATGCACAATTGACAAAATGGTTGGGTGTAAAAAGTTTTGATCCACCTCTTGTGAAAAAGACAAATTTCCGCCGGTTCAGTTGGAAGCGGGTCAAATTTGAACTGCAGCTGCCTCATAGTTTGCTATTTATTTTTTCCAAAAATCATTTATAGTTACATAAGTACCTATTTAATCATAAATACATGGTTTGGTGGCGATACGTCGAGGTTTGAGCGGTGGCCGAGGCCCTCAACTCTAGAGCGCATAAACTCGCAGGCCCGCCGCATGGTCACCGCGTGACCGTGGCGTTGCCATGTGTTCTAGGCAGCCTAGGCATGTCTAGTGGGTTGGGCACTCCCCAGGTAGGTGCGAGGAAGAAAATTACAACATAAGATTCTCACGAGGAGACCGATCGATGCTCAAACATGAATTAGCAGCTAAGTGTTTGACTAGCGGTATGGGAAATGTACATGGTTAATGGGCGTGAGTTTTGGCCGAGGATGATCACTTACTAAGAAGACCGTCTTCATAAATTTTCAGCTCAAAAGGAGGAGCCTAGGTGGTACTTGCTTTGCAAAGTACCACACAGGACATAAATACGAATGTTGAAGCTGTGCTCAAAATAATGAATGGATTGAGGTGGCATTTGGTGGAGGATGGTTATTTGGGCATAGGAAATCGCCGTAGAAAATGGATACTATTTGGACATGCGAAAGTGGTACTTCCTTCACAAAGTGTTATTCCGAACAGAATAGGAAAATGAATATTGTTGAATTATTTTTGAACTAGGAAAGGAAGGTTTTTTACATATTTGGCGAAGATATGACCCAAAGAGTTTATGAGATTTTTTTGGGAATTTTGGGATTGACAGAAATATAGGTTGCTTCACAACCTGGGGCAAAAATTGCCACATGGACATGACACATAGGCAAAACTGATGAGGTGGCGCCTAGTCATAGCAACCCACCACAATTTACAAGGTTATGACCATCTATATTGGTCGTGACCAGCTAGAAATAAGGCAGCGGACCAGTGCTATCTGCTTTATGACCATTTCGTGTAAGGAAATTAAGACCTTTCTAACCAAAATGGTCGTTATAGTTTAGGGTTTGGAGCCCCCCGAACAGCTTTTGACCAATTGGTCTGAAATGGTCATAGATCTATGACCAATTCTTCCAGGGTCACTGACAGAAGGTCACTAGTTGACATATTTCTTGCAGTGTATGGGGATAACCCGGCCTCTCCTGGCCGGTTTACACCCAGTAGTAATATCCCCAACAGAGTCACTAGTTAATTAGTGGGTGTGCACATACCTATGAATGGTCAGCAACCATTAAGGAAACCCTCTTTGCAAGCATTGAGGCAGATGAACAAGCCATGGAATCTTGGGTTCTTGCTGGGATGTAGTTTCAGATGCTTTGTTGTGACAATGCATCTACTTCATGGATTGGTTTCTAGCACAGCTTCTAGGTAATCCCTTATCCTATGATATTGTGCCTTCTGATCTCCTAGGACTACATTTTTAGCTAGCTTTCTTGCCCTATAGGCCATATGTATAGATACCTCTATTCCATGCTTTTGCTTCAAGTTTGAAATTATAGTCTGGACAGGTGTGTTGGGGTCTGTCCTCAACTGTTGCTCACATTCATGTGCCAACCACCTAGCAGTCACTTTTGTGCTCTCTCCTACTACTGGGAAGCTGTGGTGCAAGTTAGTTTCTTTATACAGAATGTCCTCTCATGTGCTATCTGAGAAGCTGCAATGAAAAATGGACAATTCTCAAATTTGCAGACAGCAAGTTATTTGTCCCTAGGCAATCGATAACTAGACCGGTAATCACTATTGCAATTTTATTTGAGGGAGAGGCATAAGCTAACATACTTTCTCTTCTTGGATCATACGCACTTATGATTGGAACTCTAGCAAGCATCCGCAACTACTAAAGATCATTAAGGTAAAACCCAACCATAACATTGAAGTATCAAGTCCTCTTTATTCCCATAAGCCATGACCCACTTATCCGTGTTTGTGTTTCAGTCACTCACGCAACGCAGACAATAAGCAAACCATGAACATATTGCAAACCCTACATTGGGGATCCCTCATGCTTGCGCAACACAGAGAGCACCATAGGACAGCACCAATAATAAAACATGCAACTCAAACTAATCATGATCATCAATTAACCAATAGGACAAAACGGATCTACTCAAACATCATAGGATAGCCATACATCATTGGGAAATAATATATAGCGTTGAGCACCATGTTTAAGTAGAGATTACAGCAGGTAAAATAGGGGTTACACTGCTGCATAGAGGGGGGAAGAGTTGGTGATGACGGCGGTGAAGTTGTTGGTGTAGATTGCAGTGACGATGATGGCCCCGGCGGCGTTCCGACGCCACCGGAAGTGAGGGGGAGAGAGCCCCCCTCTTTCTTCTTCTTCCTTGACCTTCTCCCTAGATGGGAGAAGGGTTCTTCCTCTGGTCCTTGGTCTCCATGACGTGGGAGGGGCGAGAGCCCCTCCGAGATTGGATCTGTCTCTCTGTCTCTCTTTGTTTCTGCGCTTCTGATTCCGCCCTTTCACCGTTTCTTATATTCCCGGGGATCCGTAACTCCGATTGGATTGAAATTTGAACACGATTTTTATCCGGATATTAGCTTTCTTGCGGCGAAAGAAGGGCACCAACTGCCTTACGGGGTGTCCACGAGGGTCAGGGGCGCACCTGCCCCCCTCCCCCCACCCCGGGGCGTGCCCCCTGCCTCGTGGCCCACTCGGGCATCGTCTCGCGTTGATTCCACTTCCCAAAATTCACATATATTCCAAAAAAAATCTCCATCGGTTTTTATCCCGTTTGGACTCCGTTTGATATGGATTTTCTGCGAAACAAAAAACGTGCAACAAACAGGAACTGTCACTGGACACTGGATCAATATGTTAGTCCCAAAATTAGTATAAAAATTGCCAAAAGTATGTAAAAGTTGTAGAATATTGGCATGCAACAATCAAAAATTATCTTGCATCCCCAAGCATCCCCAAGCATAATTCCTGCTCGTCCTCGAGTAGGTCAATGATAAAAAAGATAATTTTTAATGTTGAATGCTACCTAGCATTATCTTGATCATGTAATCTTATCATGGCATGAATATTAAGACACGAGTGATTCAAAGCAATACTCTATCATTTGACATTAAGACAATAATACTTCAAGCATATTAATAAAGCAATCATGTCTTTTCAAAATAACATGGCCAAAGAAAGTTATCCCTACAAAATCATATAGTCTGGCTATGCTCCATCTTCACCACACAAAATATTCAAATCATCCACAACCCCAGTTTTAGCCAAGCAATTGTTTCATACTTTAGTATTCTCAAACTTTTTCAACTTTCACGCAATAGATGAAAGTGAGCCATGGACATAACACTATGGGTGGAATAGAATATGATAATGGAGGTTGTGTGGAGAAGAAAAAAAGGAGAAAGTCTCACATCGACGCGGCTAATCAACGGGCTATGGAGATGCCCATCAATTGATGTCAATGTGAGGAGTAGGGATTGCCATGCAACGGATGCACTACGAGCTATAAGTGTATGAAAGCTCAAACTAGAAACTAAGTGGGTGTGCATCCAGCTTGCTTGCTCATGAAGACCTCGGACATTTGAGGAAGCCCATCATCGGAATATACAAGCCAAGTTCTATAATAAAAATTCCCACTAGTATATGAAAGTGATAACTCAAGAGACTCTCTATATGAAGAACATGGTGGTACTCTGAAGCACAACTGTGGTAAAAGGATAGTAACATTGTCCCTTCTCTCTTTTCTCTCATTTTTTTCCTCTTTTTTTAGGCTTCTTTGGCCTCTCTTTTTTTTGTGGGGCTTCTTTGGCCACTTTTACTGTGATAACCTCACATGGGACAATGTTCTAATAATGATGATCATCACACTTTTATTTACTTACGACTCAATATTACAACTCGATACTAGAACAAAGATATGACTCTATATGAATGCCTCCGGCGGTGTACCGGGATGTGCAATGATCTAGCGTAGCAATGACATCAAAAAATAGACAAGCCATGAAAACATCATGCTAGCTATCTTACGATCATGCAAAGCAATATGACAATGAATGCTCGAGTCATGTATATGATGATGATGGAAGTTGCATTGCAATATATCTCGGAATGGCTATGAAAATGCCATAATAGGTAGGTATGGTGGCTGTTTTGAGGAAGATATAAGGAGGCTTATGTGTGATAGAGTGTATCGTATCACGGGGTTTGGATGCACCGGCGAAGTTTGCACCAACTCTCAAGGTGAGAAAGGGCAATGCACGGTACCGAAGAGGCTAGCAATGATGGAAGGGTGAGAGTGCGTATAATCCATGGACTCAACATTAGTCATAAAGAACTCACATACTTATTGCAAAAATTTATTAGCCATCGAAACAAAGTACTACATGCATGCTCCTAGGGGAAGGGTTGGTAGGAGTTAACCATCGCTCGATCCCGACCTCCACAGAAAGGATGACAATCAAAAAAATAAATCATGCTCCGACTTCGTTACATAACGATTCACCATACGTGCATGCATCGGGAATCACAAACCTCAAGACAAGCATTTCTACTAATCCACAACTACTCACTAGCACAACTCTAATATCACCACCTTTATATCGCAAAACTATTGCAAGGAATCAAACATATCATATTCAATGATCTACAAGTTTTATGTAGGATTTTATGACTAACCATGTGAATGACCGATTCCTGTCAACTCTCTAAATAGATATAAGTGAAGCAAGAGAGTTTAATTCTTTCTAAAAAAGATATGCCCACGCTCTAACAAATATAAGTGAAGCAAAAGAGCATTCTATAAATGGCGGTTTTCTATGTGAAGAGGAACAGGCAATCCAAACTTCAAATGATATAAGTGAAGCACATGAAGCATTCTATAAAGCCATACTCAAAAAATATAAGTGAAGTGCAATGAGCATTCTATAAATCAACCAAGGATTATCTCATACCAGCATCGTGCATAAAAGAAAAGTGAAAAACTAAATACAAAATATGCTCCAAGATTTGCACATATCGCATGAACAAAACGAATCCGAAAACATACAGATACTTGTTGAAGAAAGATGGGATGCCTTCCGGGGCATCCCCAAGCTTAGACACTTGAGTCTCCTTGAATATTTACTTGGGGTGCCTTGGGCATCCCCAAGCTTGAGCTCTTGCCTCTCCTCCTTCTCCTCACATCGAGACCTCCTCGATATTCGAACACTTCATCCACACAAAACTTCAACAGAAAGCTCGGTAAGATCCGTTAGTATAATAAAGCAAATCACTACTCTAAGTACTGTCGCAAACCAATTCATATTTTGTTTTTTCATTGTAGCTACTGTAATATAACTTTACATGGCTTAATCCACTTATAGAAATCGATAGTTTCATCAAAACAAGCAAACTATGCATCAAAAACAGAATCTGTCTTAAACAGGATAGTCTGTAATAATCTGAACAATCACCATACTTATGGCACTCCAAAAATTCTGCAAAAATTAGGAAAAAGAAAAAAATTGTATAGAAACACAGTGCAAAATATTTCAGAACCGTTTGACGTTCCAGTAAAAAATGTAAAATCGCTCACTACAGGCAAAGTTTCTGTCTTGCACCGCACAAACCAACAAGCAATCTAAACATCCTAAAGGCAAACCTTGGCACATTATTTTTATTTTTAAACTTTATAAAATCACACAACAGAAATAAATGACTCTCTAAAACTTCCGGGTTGTCTCCCTGGCAGCCATTAAGCTAGGCATATAGTGCTCAAGTAATGGATCCACCCGGATCCCAAGGTATATCAAAGCCAATTTTAATTAACAATGATTTGTGATATGGTAGTGAGCACAAAGTAACATATATCATGCAACAACGAAGTCTTCATCGGCATGTCATAAAAGAACAATTCATGCACACATAGTAAAGGCCAATGCATAGTATAAACAGTTTCTTGCAATTTTATCATATTGGAAACATGGAGAGGCGGAGATGTAGTTCCTCTCTCATAATAATTGCAAGTAGGAGCAGCAAGCACATGCATATTATATCTATCAAAATCATCATGTGTAGTAGTAAAACTCAACCCATCAATATAATCCTTAATAAGGGCAAACTTCTCCGATATAGTGCAGTCGGGAGAATTCCAAAAGATAATAGGACTATCATGCGTGGGTGCAATAACAACAATTTCATGTTTAACATAAGGAACTATAGCAAGTTCATCTTCATAAGGATAATTCATATTGGCATCTTGGCCACAAGCATAGAAAGCATCATCAAGAAGGGATATTTCAAAAGAATCAACGGGATCATAACAATCATCATAGCAATCATCCTTCGGTAAGCACGAAGGGAAATTACACAATGTATGAGTTGAAGAGTTAATATCATTAGAAGGTGGGCACGGGTGATCAATCCGCTCTTCCTCCTTTTGTTCTTCACTATCCTCCTCATCTTTTTTATCTAATGAGCTCACAGTTTCAGTAATTTCTTCTTCCATAGTTTCCTGCAAAATATTTGTCTCTTCTTGGACAGCAGAGACTCAATAAAATCATCAATATCGGAATTGAATTCATAATTCTCATAGCAATATTTAAGTATAGCAAAATTTTCAGGTCTGTAAACAGCATCATCAAGATTTTCACACTCTTTAAACAAAGATTCAATTTCATAAGCACCCATAAAAGCAACAAATTCTTCTATTTGTTCCACATCATAGTAGTCATATATACCATTAGCATCAGAAGCCAATGTTTTATTACCAATAAATTCGCATGAAAAGGGAAGGTGTGGAGCCTTCATCCTAGAGAAACAAGTATAATCATATCTCAAGCATAGTTCCTGCGCATACCAATGCAACATATAAATTGATCCCATAATAGTTTCCCTTTTTGAGTCAAGCGATAATCCCTAAAGTATTCACGTTGATCCAACATGTCTCCCATTATATAGTTGAATGGGGTTTTCTCAGGATTATCAAAGTAGTACATAATATTTTTCACATAATAAGCATCGAGGGTTTTAGGAGGTTCCCCATCTCCGTGAGCAGCAAGTACACCTAATTTTTTTGGTATTTCGTGTTCCATATCCATAACTAAAGATAGAGAACAACTTAGAACAGCAAATAAAATCTACTTAGTGATAAAGCAAACAAGCACACACGAGAATATTCACCCCACACTATAACTCCCCGGCAACGGCGCCAGAAATAGGTCTTGATAACCCACAAGTATAGGGGATCAATTGTAGCCTCTTTCGACAAGAGTGTCGAACCCAACAAGGATCTAAAGGTAGAACTAATATTCCCTCAAGTTCTATCGACCACCGATACAACTCTACGCACGCTTAACGTTCGCTTTACCTAGAACAAGTATGAAACTAGAAGTGTTGTTGGATAGGTTTGCAAGATAATAAAGAGCATGTAAATAAAAGCTAGGGGCTGTTTAGATAAAGACACAACTAAGTTAATTTTAATTGAGAGCTTTTTGCCACGAGAAAGTTACTTGTCCCTAGGAAATCGATAACTAGACCGATAATCACTTTTGCAATTTTATTTGAGGGAGAGGCATAAGCTAACATACTTTCTCTTCTTGGATCATATGCACTTATGATTGGAACTCTAGCAAGCATCCGCAACTACTAAAGATCATTAAGGTAAAACCCAACCATAGCATTAAAGTATCAAGTCCTCTTTATTCCCATACGCCATGACCCACTTATCCGTGTTTGTGTTTCAGTCACTCATGCAACGCAGACAATAAGCAAACCATGAACATATTGCAAAACCTACAGCGGGGATCCCTCACACTTGCGCGACACGGAGAGCACCATAGGACAACACCAATAATAAAACATGCAACTCAAACCAATCACGATCACCAATTAACCCATAGGACAAAACGGATCTGCTCAAACATCATAGGATAGCCATACATCATTGGGAAATAATATATAGCATTGAGCACCATGTTTAAGTAGAGATTACAGAGGGTAAAAGAGGGGTTACGCTGCTGCATAGAGGGGGGGAAGCGTTGGTGATGACAGCGGTGAAGTTGTTGGTGTAGATTGCGGTGATGATGATGGCCCCGGCGGCGTTCCGGCGCCACCGGAAGCGAGGGGGAGAGAGCCCCCCTCTTTCTTCTTCTTTATTGACCTTCTACCTAGATGGGAGAAGGGTTCTCCCTCTGGTCCTTGGTCTCCATGGCGTGGGAGGGGCGAGAGCCCCTCCGAGATTGGATCTGTCTCTCTGTCTCTCTCTGTTTCTGCGCTTCTGATTCTGCCCTTTCACCGTTTCTTATATTCCCGGAGATCCGTAACTCCGATTGGATTGAAATTTGAGCACGATTTTTATCCAGATATTTGCTTTATTGCGGCGAAAGAAGGGAACCAACCGCCTTACGGGGTGTCCACGAGGGTCAGGGGCGCGCCCCCCTGCCTCGTGGCCCCCTCGGGCATCGTCTCGCGTTGATTCCACTTCCCAAAATTCACATATATTCCAAAAAGATCTCTGTCAGTTTTTATCCCGTTTGGACTCCGTTTGATATGGATTTTCTGCGAAACAAAAAAGATGCAACAAACAGGAGCTGTCACTAGGCACTGGATCAATATGTTAGTCCCAAAAAAAGTATACAAAGTTGCCAAAAGTATGTAAAAGTTGTAGAATATTGGCATGGAACAATAAAAAATTATAGATACGACGGAGACGTATCAAAGGCATGGTTCCTATTCTATGAGATGTCAAAATTAAGAAGTGCCCTCCTGAACTGGGTCACATCTAGGAAACAAAGCTTCTTCATAAATTGCTCTTCTGGGTTCTCCCTTTGCTCATCATACAAAAATCTGGGCTTCTTCTTTTTAGCCCTGCACTTCCTATCAGCTGGAAGCTTCACACATGGTATTTGAGCCCCGTCCTTGTCCTCCTGGCTTAGGTCACCACGGTTGCTCTCCTCATCAGATGAAGGAAACCAATCTTCCTCAATAATCTCATCCAAACTAGCATGAGATCTTGTGGTTGGCCCCTTTGTTTTACATCCTCTGGTACTTCCTCCTATGCTGCTCCCTTCCTCCTCCTCGTCTGGTGCCTTCTGCTCCTCCTCCTCCTCCTCCTCATCTGCTTCACACTACTAGGGAAAACCCTAGTAGTAGCGCGGGTTTTGAGGCTATCAGCAGCGCGGGCATCCATGCTACCAATAAGGCGCTACAGCTAACTGTTAGTAGTAGCGCGGTCTGTACCCGCGCTACTGCTATTGACTATATCAGCAACGCTTTTCCGGAACGCGCTACTATTAATTAGCTGTAGCGATTTCCTAGCCCCGCGCTACTGCTATATCGTTCATCATTTCCCCCGGCTTCCTACCCCGTTTCAGCTTCAATAAACTGCAATTTCCAGATACTAGGTACTACTAGATATCAATTTCATAAAGCATTATAGGTACTAGGTAGTACTCCCTCGGTTCCAAATTACTCGTCGTGGTTTTAGTTCAAATTTGAACTAAAACCGGACGAGTAATTTGGAACGGAGGGAGTACTAGATATCAATTTCATATATACTCAACATGCATCCTCAAGTAGTAGTAGGTGATATCGACGACGATCATCATATGTAGTTCAAGATGATATCGACGACGATCAGCATATGTAGTTCTACATGATATCGACGATGATCATCATATGTAGTTCTAGATGATATAGCCACACACATATGTAGTTCTAGATGATATCGACGACGAACATCATCCTCAAACCCTGGCGGTGGGTGTTCCTGATAGTAATTAGGATGGCCTGTCCAACACTAAGATTCTTGCGAACGAGGATCTCTTCCACCCAACCGAGTTTAAGTGTGTGCGACCGTCTGTGTCCATGCGGTAAGTACAGGTGGTGACGGAGCCCCTTGCGGTAAGGCGTAGTCCAGCTGAGCCTTCTTCATCAGGCTCGATACCACAACTCACAGATAGGTTATTTGGCAATTTCTGAATAAGAAAAATATATCAATTAATAAATAGCCTCGCACATACTCTTACAAATATATTTCTATTAAGTCTAGATTTCTACACTATCAAAAGACACAGTACTACACATTTGTACTAATTAATCATGAATTCTACTAATAAGTATATATGGATTATCTACACTATTAATAGTTCCTTGGATTCTACACTAATAAGGATGTGATCAGACTCTGCACTAAAGCATATCATCGACTAGATTCCACAAAGCATATCATTGGACTCTACACTAAGCATATCATCGGATTCACTAAGCATATCATCGGATAATTTGCATTTGTAAGTATAGCAATAAAGCATATATACATATATATACATACATATATATATATATATCATCAAATTACTACAGTCAGTATAACATACCATGTCATGCCGATCGACCATGGTACTTGTCAGGCGGGTCACGAATGGCACCCCAACAAAGTCATCACGTGGCGGAATTATGTCCCATAGGTTGCACACTCCTCCTCACTCAGCCTCATTCTTTGAGCTATGATGGCTTCATGAAGTGGGTTCTCATCATCTTCATCGAGTGGGTCCTCATTATCTTCATCATCTTCGTCATCTTCATCATCTTCGTCATCTTTGTCATCTTCATCATCTTCCATCAGGTTGAGATAAATGATAGCCAGCTTGGGTCTTTCTGCTCTGAAAGAGAAGCTGATCAACTCACCACCAGTAAGACGCATGTGGGCGAGGAAACGGGCCCATCCATCTCCTCCAATCTGCGACATATTGCGTCCTTTCTCGACCTCCATAGTGCACGGCCCCCCAGGAGCCTCAAATGTCAAAGTGTCTCCTGTCGGCTTGTTGAATTTCAACCACACATTGCATGGGACGATCTATGTAAAAAAGCAAAATGACACAATGCAGTAATGCCAACACTAAAAATAAAATAGTTGTTACATTTCATCTAATTTCTTATCGCTGCATGACGAAAACTCGGCTGGAAGTAGATGCCGAACAGCTTGCCAGTTGCAAGGCTGCTCGCGCACCTTGACTTGCACAGTCGACATAGTGGCGGCGGTGGTGGCGCCATTTTCCTAAAGCAATATGAGCAAAGGATTAACGATCCACTTCACAGGAAAGAAAAACAGTAGCATGTGATATTTTTGGTTCTTCCGCGAGAAGCAATTTGATGGACAATTATAATCCAAAGATCTAGTAACATATTAGATGACAAGGTACCACCTACCAAAGCATTTCGGTGGCACCTATTGCCCAAAAAACTTTTCACAAATATCTACAAAATCAGGGTACCACCTACCAAGACATTTCATATAATTTGGCCCCTATTGCCTAAGATAATTGATTAAAAAAACAAGTGGCAAATTTACTAAATTGGCACCTACATTTTGCCAAAAAATAACTTATTACAAAAAAACAAAAGCATCTACCTATCCATGTACAGAAAAAAAATAACAATAAAATGGTGCATACTAAATCAACTAAATCAACTAGCCTACTAAATCCACTAGCATACTAAATCAACTAAATCAAAATGTTCTAAATCAACTAAATCAACTAGCCTACTAAATCAACTAAATCAAAATGTTCTAAATCAACTAAATCAACTAGCCTACTAAATCAACTAAATCATATCAACTAAATCAAAATGTTGCATATCAACTAGCCTACTAAATCAAAATGTAGCAGGGAGGAGGGAGAAGGAGGGCGACACGAGGAGGCGGAAGAGAGTAGGACGGAGGAGGAAGGCGGAGCGAGGAGGGGCCGGCCGGCGGCGAGTGGAGGGAGGACGGAGGAGGAAGGCGGAGCGAGGAGGGGCCGGCCAGCGGCGAGTGGAGGGAGGACGGAGGAGGAGGAGGTTGGTACCTAGTCCAGCGAGGAGGAGGAGGTGACGGCGGCGCAGAGGGAGGAGGGGCGACGGGGGAGGACCGGCGCGGGGGGTTGAGGGGGATATCCAGTGAGTGTGAGTGGATCGGATAGAGAGGAGAGTGGGGGGTGGGAGATGGAATGGCTTAGCAGTAGCACGCTATAGATAAAGGTGCTACTGCTAAACTACCTAGTAGTAGCGCCTTTCACAAAGAACGCGCTACTGCAATGTGTCAGCATGTAAAAATAGACATCAAAAATACATTGATCATCAACGATATTTTTGTGTACAATTTGATTTGTCAATATGAGTCCTCACCGGTTTAGGAACCGGTGAAGACTCATATTGCGGCCACAAATTCTACACATAGAGTTCAATGAAGACCAAGTGCTTGTCAAAGTTTGAGAAGTAACATATTTAAGGTGGTAGAAACTCTCTTCACGGAGCGAGGTGGGGCTAAATTTTTGTAGTAAACTTAGCAGTGGCGCTTATTGGTGAATGCGTTGCTGCTATGATCCGTAGCAGTAGCACTCTTCATGCTAACGTGCTGCTGCTAGAACTAGCCTCGCGGCGGCGGCGTGGGAATTACAGCAGTAGCGCATCTTAGAGCGGGCACGCTACTGCTATATTTATTTCAGCAGCGAGTTTTGTTTCCGCGCGCTACTGTTACGTAGCAGCAGCGCCTTATTTTAAAGTGCGCTGCTGGTAATAAGATTCTGTGTATAGGCTTTTCCCTAGTAGTGTCATATGGCTCATCTACATCAGTGTCCCCTTCAATATGATGAAGTGGATCATCTCTATGCGTCTTCATTGCCTCAAGCCTAGCAATTATATCCTCATCTGCTAGTAAATCTGTGTCACTGTCACTATCAGTGAAATCTTCAGCCATTAGCTCTGGAAGTTTTCTTTTAGCTGCCTTGTATTTCTCCTTTTCTTTCCCATTTTTCCTGAACTTCTCAATCTCTTCATTCCTCTTCTGCTCCACCAGTTGCTCAATTTGCTGTTGATCTTGGTCTTGCTCCATGAAATACTCATGCCTCTCTTCACTAATCTCCATTGCAAATTCTGGTACTGGTGCACACTTCTGCTTCAAAAATGAACTCTCCTGTGTGTTAATGACCTGCACTGGCACTGGTTCTAGCTTTGTTGGGCTAGGAAACAATACTCCAGCTGTATCTATCTCATACACCACTGGCACACCAATTTCAGACAATGGAACCTGCTCCTCACAAACTGGTCCAATGTTCAAATCACTAGGTCTTGGAGCATCACTTCTGATGACTGTTATATTCACCACCTTCTGACCTTTGATAACTAGGTCATCCAACATTTCCTCCACCTTATCATCATCTGTCAGTTCTTCTATACCTGAAACACCAACACCTGGATCTCTGACATAATACATAAAGTCTGTCATCCCATATCCTTCAAGCTCTATTAGTGCAATCAGATTGTAAAATGTGATATCATCCACATTTAGGCTTCTTTCAAGGTTATCTCTGTCATGGAAATGGAATCTGACTTCCCACACTTCATCATTCAATCTACAGTTCAAGTAAACAATTCAGCTAAAAGTTAAAGATTCAGTTATATATTCAGTTAGAGTAAACAGTTCAGTTAAAGTTTCACTTAATGATTTAACTAAAGTTTCAGTTAAAAATATAGTTTTAGTTAAAAATTTAGTTAGAGTAAACTATTCAGTTAATGTTTCAGTCCAAAATACAGTTAAAGTAATTTGTGCACTTAAAAATTTAGTGCATGATTCAGTTATAAATTCAGTTACAGATTCAGTAACATTTTCATTTAAAAATACGGTTGTAAACTCAGTAATTTTAGTAATTGAGTAGGTTGAAATTGAGTTTAACATTCAGTAATTTCAGTAATTGAGTAGGTTGAAATTGAGTTTAACATTCAGTAATTTCAGTTTAAGTTTAGGTGCCTACTGCATACACTTACAACCCTAGAACTACATAAACACTTCACTTACATGTCTGACCACATAAACAACCTACAACAATAATCCTATAACCCTAGAATCACAAACACTTAGAACCCTAACCCTAGAAGCCAAATCGGGGTAGGGAAAGAGAAAACTTACGAGACACCGCCGAGGGAGGATGCGTAGTGATGGCTCCCCTCTGGATCTTCCTTGAAGGCCTTGGCGAATGCCCTCGCCACCGCGTATTCAACACAGTAAGCCGGCGACGGCGGCTGTGGAAGAGGCGGAGCCTGAGATGGGTTTGAACTGCCGCAAACCTCTGTTGGATCTGCAGGAGCACCACTGCCACCAGATGCATCGCCAGCACCACTGCCACCGCCATCATCACCGCCACGGGAGGTGGCCATCACCGGCGGCGAGCAGGGACGAGAGAGAAGAGGGGAGCGGGCCAGGAGAGAGGACAGGGGCGCGGGGGGGGGGGGTGTCTGACCAGGACCGACCGGTGCGGCGTCTTGACCGTTTTGGTCCTAACGGCGCCGTTCGCCTGTCCGTCATGCCACGTCAGCGTTTTCGGGGCCCACCTGTTGGAAAAGAGATCAAACGAGGCTAAACGGCTGTTCAGTGCTTTTTGCAACGATTTAAGAGATTTTACGGTGTTTTTTGCAACGGATTAACGAGTTCGTAGTTTCCTGCAAACCTAGCCACAAATGTGGTGGTTTCTTGCAATTGACTCTCTCCACTTTGCCTTATATCTACCTACATGTGTCAATGTCATTGCTTATGGTCTAGAGGATCATTGCTTATGGTCTAGAGGATCATTGCTTATGGTCCGACCGTGAGAAATGTTATGTTATTTTTTACTTGATGAGTCGTAAACAATAGATTTCAAATTGTAAATTTGTTGTTAAATTAGGTTAGGTTATCCTACACTGAAGAGTCTAATAAATTCGACTACTACAGAACTAGCCTTTTTATAACTAACGTCACACATGCAGTTAGGGTCGTACCCTCTGCAATTCCCTCACCTACAGAAGGGGTTTCGTATGCATCTCCAACGGTACCATGCTACCCTTACAGGAGTCGCTACATGATCAAATCAAACATCATCAAGTCAGGTCAGTTTGAAGTTTATAGGAGGCTTTTTTTTTAGTAACCGGCGGGAGCTCTGCCTTTTCATGAAGAAGAAGAAGAGAATTGACCAGTTTGTAAGGAAAACTGGCCGAAAACCGAGGCTTTATAGATGTGCTATTTGTAGATGTGCTGATTAGCTCTATGATGTCTTATATGCATAACCTCCAGCAGCACCGTACCATGTAATCCCTGCCGTAGCGTAGGTGCATATTTGGTACTCTTTTTGGATGCCTACTTCTGATTGCTATTGCTTCGGGGTTATGAGGCGTCAACCATGTACCACACATCTCTGCTCAGCTACTAGTCATATATATTAATTTTCTCTGCTCTATCTTTATTGCAGTTAGGTTTTAAGATTTTGTGAAGTGATTTCTTGACATGGTACGAGCGGAATTGTTTCTTTGTTCTTTGATGAGTTCTCCAGCTCCTCTATTGACACCACAAATATCTTCAACTATAGTTAATGTGTTCAATCTGTATAACAATATGGTAGGTCTTACCTTCAATTCTTTTAGCTTTTTGAGCACTCCAAGGAAGAGATGATACTGGAAACAAACTGTTTGGCAATGTTTAGTAAGTATGCTTTCTGTAAAGAATTTTTTCATAATTGTTTCTGGATTATTAGAATAATGTACCTGCAGCACAGGACTGCTTTCCTTTCCAAAGTTAAACTACCAAAGGTGCAAGAGTCATTTAAGTTGGTCATCTTCAAAAACCATGTGTTTATCATCATAGAAACATGTCAGAAACTCATGGACTCACGATTGTTTAGTTGTTTAGTAGTATGGCACGATTAAAATATATTTTTTTTGGCTTTATATGTCCTTCATTACTTATGCACCATATTTATAAGTAAACAAATACCATATTTATTTGGCATTTGTTTGTAATATCTGAATCTGAACAGTATTTGTATTCGTTTTCTGAAACATTAGTCGCTGAATGCCTTGCTTTTTTTTCTTCAGAATAAATTCATATATGTCATATAATAACTTGGAAAGTGCACAATTTTGGGGAATATTGTCGCACATGTCAAGTAAACATTAAGTTTTCTCAAGGAGATTATTGTCCTGCTATCTGGTATACCATTAGGTGATTTGTGCTACCAAAATGACTATCTTCCAGTGAGCTAGAGGTAGAAGGTGTCAGAGATCATCTTGGTGATTCAGACTGAATGTCTTCTGGTGGCAACCTGGGTTTGTCCAAACAGAGTATGTTCGCTTGTGTAGCTGTTAGACAATGGGTGATTTTTGTAACTGACTTAGCCGCTTGATGGGAGTACTATTTGTACTCATAACAAAAAAATATCACTTTCTAATTACCAAGCGCACTCCCTGACGAAGCGTAATGTTCAGTAGTGATGGGCTGGTATTCCCTTCTTCCAAAACAATTAGTACTTGAGACGAAACAACCACTCACAGCCCTGTTCGGCACGACTTACATCCTCAACTACTCTGTCGTCTCGTGCCCTTTCTCCTGATTATGTACTAAGATTTTGCTGTCACTTACTTTTAAATTAGTGAAGCTCTTATGTGACACTTGTCTCTGTGATAGTTCAGGACATTTTATCACTTGACCTTCTACTTTATCTATTCAGTAAACTACACTTCTGTCCATCTCCTTCTGTCTTGAACCTTCCTTCATGGATGGTGTAGCCGTTCCCTTGCACTTGTACTCCACCTCGTCATCCGTGAAGCTCCACTCAAACCTATACATGTACGTAGGAGGGTCTAGTAGTATAGCATCCTAAAAAGGGTCAAATAAACATGTGTAAATACTTTTTAGTTTGATGGATTATTGATAGTTGTTGCAGGTCAGTTGTTTGACAAATTGATTTTTTTGTCATATCTAGATTGTCGTTGTACGGTTTTGCTATGGGATACATAGGATGAATTCCGTATTAATCATCAATATCAAGAACTGTGGTGTAGTATTTATTTATTAGCACTTCCGATCTATCACTGTGGCTACTTTTGTACTATTATTTAGCAAGAGAAGTTAGTTGTTTATACAGACACAAGATGCACAGATTTTCTCAAAAAAAGGTGTACAAATAGATGATTAGAGAGCAGTGAATAAAATATGTGTGCCAAAATTAATAGATTGAACATCGCAATATTATGATCTCGTATATTATTCTTTCTATGAAATCATGTTTGTTTATATTATATTAATGCTAAACTAAGCGTGAGTGTAGAATAGTTTATCCTACACTCCTAGTAATGCCATATACAAATATAGTAACACGGTATATAAAACATAGTAATTTTTATAAAAACTATAGTAAATCACAAACTTTGATAGTAGCAAATTTATTCGAGAATTACTATATTTTATACACTCTTTTACTAGATTTTGTATGTAGTGTTATTAGGGATGTAGAATAAGCTATTATACACTCATGTCGGTGCAGTTTCTGTTCCATGTGAATAGAATGACTGAATCTCAATGAAATTAATCATGTTTTATTATGTTGATGATGTCCAGCTCTCATTTCACTATTTATAAGCCATTTTGTCTATTCCAAAATGCAAAACAACGCATATGCATGTTACATGCTGAAATAAGGATTGTTTGACATAATTACCATGCTGAGGGGGCTTTCTGGAGAACTATTTATTTCGGCCTCTCACCAAGCTCACAAATAGGCAGAGAGAATTGAAACTTATTTTGTACTAGAGAGCTCTAGGGTAAGCAGAAATGCAGCCGTTTCTCTTAAAATGGGTTTGGAGCCTCCCTTGTTGATTTTCACTTTGCACTTGGTTCATCTCTATCATGAAAGATTGCTCGCCGTCGTCTATTGTTTTTCCTCGCAAGGGGTTTCCACGTAAATCCTCATGTCCCGCTTCATTTGGTGTTTCTTTTGCCATATTGGTTGCTGCTCAGGTGTTTGCTTGCTATTGGTACATATTGCTCAAGTTTGGTATGTTTTGGTTGGGTTGACATTAGAGACATGACATACATGTATTCTTTAATATGTTGATGATTATGTTGGGGTATTGATGTTGTAATGAGCTGCTCTTGCAAGTATATTGTTGTGGTGAACATTGGATAGCTTGGTTCTTGTGGATTTTGTAATATGGTTCAAATTTTCTACATACACACAAGTTATTTGCTGAAATGCCTATGAAAAACTAGCTCGTTGTTTTCTCACTTCCACTGCCCCTCCACCCTTATAGTGTAGCATGCGTTGTTCTTCCAAAACTTTTAATGTAGAAGGGTAGACTTTTTGTAAATCTGGCCGAGGTACACCCCTCTATCTGTGTGATAGGTAAACCCCATAGCATCAAGATCTAAGATCTATGCTAGCCTAATATCCTCACTACACATAAACGTCCCATTTTTTGTCCCTCCACTAATAGAATTTTGAAACTCGACAGAGTCCATAATAAACTCAGCGAAATCTTCACCGAGTGCCAAACTCGGCGAACAACACTCGGTTGGACGGGCCTGACAAACATTAAATATGTTGACTTCTTTCTATCGCAAACTCATTGAATAAACCAACATTTTTCGCCGAGTTTCACCTTTAGGAGAACTCACCAAAGCACACCGTCAAACGAGACGGGATGTTAACGGAATGTCTGCCGAGTTGCTTATCAATGTCAAGTCCAATTTTGAATCAAACTCGATAGATATAAACTTTGCCGAGTTCCTGATAGAATGAACTTGGTACAGTTTTGAAACACAGCACAAAACCTGGTAGATGTCTGAAATAAAATAATACATAAAGCTGAAACTTTGCAGGTCAACAACATAATAGTACATTGTGCAGACAACATTTTCTATTTTGGTGTCGCATAAATTTTTATACTTTTTCAAAATAAACTATATCACTTCAAGTATTTATGTTGAAAAAAATCCAATTTGACCTGCAAAATTTGAGATTTTTTTTTAAGATTTATATATAAGAAAAAATTGTACGCGTGAACTGGATGGTGGATGGACGTGTAGCTACACTCCCTGGTTATGCCAGCACACACACACACAAGACCATATGGATATCATGACCAGCATGTCTCTCCCTGTCTATCTCATCTGACTTGTCGAATAGGATAGAGGGGGGCCAGCCCCGCTCGTCGCCCGAGGGCCTCCGCCGGGAGGCTGATCTGCGCCGCGAGCTGGACTCCAGGGACTCGCGCCGCTCTCCTCCCCGCGAGTCTCGGCGCTCCCCCGGCCATGACAGCCGCCGCTCGCCGGCTCGGGATGGCCGCCGCTCCTCGCCCCGCGATGACCGCCGGGACCGTCCCCGGTCTCCCGCGGCCGAGACGTGGCGCTCTGACCGGCGGCGGTCCCCCTCGCCGGAGCGGCGCCGGGCCCGTTCCCCGTCCCCGTCCCGCACCTCCACTCAGCCTGCTGCCGACGCGCCCTCGCGCCACTATCAACCCCCCACAACCAGCCTAGTTTCCCTCCTGCCAATGGAGGCAATGGGGGCGAGGGCACCAGGGGACGAAGAAGAAGAAGAAGCGGGGTTCGGCTCGCCCCCCTACTGCGCTGGCCCGCTCCCCCGCGACCTCTGCGTTGGCCGATGTTGTTGTTACCCGTGGCCCGCCCCCTTGCTTCAACTGCGGGATCGCGGGCCATTACCAAGTTGAGTGCACCAACCCTCCGATGTGCTACCTCTGCAAGGATACTGGGCACCCAGCGGCCCTGTGCCCGGACCGTCCGCTGACTGATGAGCTCATGATGTATGGCCATGGCATCGAGGGCCTCGGGTTCTTTCACATCGAGGTGGATGATTTACCACCACCCTCCCCGTCGCTCCAGGCGATCGTCACCATCGTGGGGGTGGGTGTTGCTTCCCCGGAGATGATCGAGGCTGAGCTCAACCACCTGTGCCGGCATGTGTGGGACTGGCAGGTGACTCCGACTTCTGCCAGTTCTTTCACCGTGGTCTTCCCGGACGCCATCAGCTTGGGCCTCTGCACTCGCAGCGACGACATCACCTTGGCCCTGAACAAGCTTGTGGTCAACATCTCTGACCCTAAGGTCGACCCCAAGGCGGTCGCGGTCCTGGATACTACTTGGATCCTCATCGCCGGGCTACCTGACGTCGCCCGGCCCGAGCGGGTCATTCGCAGTATGTCCAAGATCCTTGGCAAGGTGGTGGTGGTGGACGAGCTCTCCCTCCGCAAAGAGGAGGAGGTCCGGGTCAAGGTCAAGTGCCTTGACTCCGACAAGCTCCGTGTCACCGTTCGCGTCTTCTTCAACGACCTGGGATTCGACCTCAAGATCTCCCCCGAGCCTCCCAACCACGTCGTGCGCCCACGCTTCTCTGATGATGGGCACTTTGGAGGTGGGGGCACGGACCGGCATGACGACTCCCACTACCGCCGCCCGCGCCCCTCCCGCCACGAGGATCCAGACGACGACGACGAGTGCTCGGGCCGCAGCCGCTCTCCCTCGCGTGATCGAGGCCATATCAGAACGAATAGCAGAAGCAGGTTTAGGTGTCGCAAGCTTACTCAAAACAGAAGGTGAATCAAGTGCAGAGCTAGATGGCAGTTCCTTACCTCCCCTCGTAGTTGACGGATAGATTTTTGTTTTCTCGTCTTTCAAGTTCTTCATAGTGACCAGCCGATATAAATCCCAAGTGACTCAAAGAATAGAGCTATGCTCCCCGGCAACGGCGCCAGAAAATAGTCTTGATAACCCACAAGTATAGGGGATCGCAACAGTTTTCGAGGGTAGAGTATTCAACCCAAATTTATTGATTCGACACAAGGGGAGCCAAAGAATATTCTCAAGTATTAGCAGCTGAGTTGTCAATTCAACCACACCTGGATAACTTAGTATCTGCAGCAAAGTATTTAGTAGCAAAGTAATATGATAGTAGTGGTAACGGTAACAAAAGTAACGGTAGCAAAAGTAATATTTTTGATGTTTTGTAGTGATTGTAACAGTAGCAACGGAAAAGTAAATAAGCGAAGAACAATATGTGAAAAGCTCGTAGGCATTGGATCGGTGATAGAGAATTATGCCGGATGCGGTTCATCATGTAACAGTCATAACATAGGGTGACACAGAACTAGCTCCAATTCATCAATGTAATGTAGGCATGTATTCCGAATATAGTCATACGTGCTTATCGAAAAGAACTTGCATGACATCTTTTGTCCTACCCTCCCGTGGCAGCGGGGTCCTAATGGAAACTAAGGGATATTAAGGCCTCCTTTTAATAGAGTACCGGACCAAAGCATTAGCACATAGTGAATACATGAACTCCTCAAACTATGGTCATCACCGGGAGTGGTCCCGATTATTGTCACTTCGGGGTTGCCGGATCATAACACATAGTAGGTGACTATAGACTTGCAAGATAGGATGAAGAACTCACATATATTCATGAAAACATAATAGGTTCAGATCTGAAATCATGGCACTCGGGCCCTAGTGACAGGCATTAAGCATAGCAAAGTCATAGCAACATCAATCTCAGAACATAGTGGATACTAGGGATCAAACCCTAACAAAACTAACTCGATTACATGATAGATCTCATCCAACCCATCACCGTCCAGCAAGCCTATGATGGAATTACTCACGCACGGCGGTGAGCATCATGAAATTGGTGATGGAGGATGGTTGATGATGACGACGGCGATGGATTCCCCTCTCCGGAGCTCCGAACGGACTCCAGATCAGCCCTCCCGAGAGGTTTTAGGGCTTGGCGGCGGCTCCGTATCGTAAAACGCGATGAGTCCTTCTCTCTGACTTTTTACTCCCCGAAAGTGAATATATGGAGTTGGAGTTGAGGTCGGTGGAGCGTCAGGGGGCCCACTGAGGGAGTCCTGGATTAGGGGTCCTCGGACAGCCGAACTATATCCTTTCGCCGGACTGTTGGACTATGAAGATACAAGACTGAAGACTTCGTCCCGTGTCCGGATGGGACTCTCCTTGGCGTGGAAGGCAAGCTTGGCAATACGGATATGTAGATCTCGTCCCTTGTAACCGACTCTGTGTAACCCTAGCCCCCTCCGGTGCCTATATAAACCGGAGGGTTTAGTCCGTAGGACGACAACAATCATACCATAGGCTAGCTTCTAGGGTTTAGCCTCTACGATCTCGTGGTAGATGAACTCTTGTAATACTCATATCATCAAGATCAATCAAGCAGGAAGTAGGGTATTACCTCCATCGAGAGGGCCCGAACCTGGGTAAACATTGTGTCCCCCGCCTCCTGTTACCATCCGCCTTAGACGCACAGTTCGGGACCCCCTACCCGAGATCCGCCGGTTTTGACACCGACATTGGTGGTTTCATTGAGAGTTCCACTATGCCGTCACCGTAAGGCTTGATGGCTCCTTCGATCATCGGCAACGATGCGATCCAGGGTGAGGTTTTCCTCCCCGGACAGATCTTCGTATTCGGCGGCTTCGCACTGCGGGCTAACTCGCTTGGCCATCTGGAGCAGATCGATAGCTACGCCCCTGGCCATCAGGTCAGCTTTGGAAACTTGAACTATACCGCCGAAGTCCGCGGAGACTTGATCTTCGACGGATTCGAGCCCATGTCAGGTGCGCCGCACGATCACGACGAGCATGATTTAGCTCTGCCGTCGGACTGTGTTCGGGAGATCACACCTGCAACTACTCCGTCCCTCAATCCGGAACAAATTGCGCCATCTGTGGGCGGGTGGATGGAGCCCGCCACGGAGGTCGCACACTCAGTGGCGATAGCGCCGAATACTGACTTCACCTCCTACGAGACCCGTGTTGCCGAACCGTTGGACTCGTCCCCGGCCACGGACTCCGAGCCGCTTGTGTCCGTTCCCATCAAATCCGATTGGGCACCGATCATGGTGTTTACCTCCGCGGATATATTTCAGCACTCGCCTTTTGGCGATGTACTAAACTCGTTGAAGTGTCTCTCCCTGTCGGGAGACCCTTGGCCGAACTATGTCTGGCTAGAATGGGATGCGGACGACGAAGAAATTCGCGCCCCACCCACCACCCACTTAGTAGCCAATGTCGACGATTTAACCGACATGCTCAACTTCGGCTCCGAAGACATCGACGGTATGGACGACGATGCAGGAGACGAACAAGAACCACCGCCCACAGGGCGCTGGACTGCCACCCCATCGTATGACATATACATGGTGGACACCCCCAAAGAAGGGGATGGCGATAAGACAACGGAGGATAATCCCTCCAAGAAGCAACCCAAGCACCGACGTCAGCGGTGCCGCTCTAAGTCTCGCCATAGCAAAAGCAGCGATACCGGCACAACAGACAATAACGCTCCAGATAGTGCTGAAGACGACGATAATCCCCTCCAGCCAGACCTCGAGCGGGAGGATGAACAAGCTAGCCCTCCGGAACAGGCAGCAAACGGAGAATCAGAGGATGACAATTACATGCCTCTCTCCGAAGACAAAGTGAGCCTCAGCGACGAAGAATTTGTCGTGCCTGAGGATCCCGTCGAGCAGGAGTGCTTCAAGCGCCGGCTTATAGCCACAGCAAACTGTCTGAAGAAAAAGCAACAACAGCTTCGAGCTGATCAAGATCTGCTAGCGGATAGATGAACCGAAGTCCTGGCAGCCGAGGAATACGAACTCGAGCGCCCAACCAAGAGTTATCCAAAGCGCAGGTTGCTACCTCAACTCGAGGAGGAAGCATTGAAACCTACATCACCAGCGTATGATGCGGCTGATCGGCCACCTCGTGGCCGAGACAGAGAGGCATTTCAACCCGAAGTCCAGCCCGCACCCCGCCGCCACTCAAACAAAAATACCAAGGCCCGGGGCAACATGCGGGACCTGCGAGACGTATTGGAAAACAAGGCAAAACATGCAAGATCGATCTACGGATCACAGGGGCGCGCACCAACGCGGGACGATGACCGTCACGCCGGATACACTAATAGCAAATCCAGCCGGGCCGAATACAGCAGACAAGACTCATATGAACTGCGTTGTGATATAGCCCGGCACAGAGGCGCCGCACACCCCCTATGCTTCACTGTTGAAGTAATGGATCACGAATTCCTAGAGGGTTTTAAACCCGTAAATATTGAACCATATGATGGTACAACAGATCCCGCGGTATGGATCGAGGATTTCCTCCTCCACATCCACATGGCTCGCGGTGATGATCTACATGCCATCAATTACCTCCCACTAAATCTCAAAGGACCAGCTCGGCATTGGCTGAATAGCTTGCCAGCAGACTCCATTGGCAGTTGGGAGGATTTGGAAGATGCATTCCTTGAAAACTTCCAGGACACTTATGTGCGACCATCAGATGCTGATGACTTGAGCCATATAACTCAACAGCCAGGGGAATCGGCCAGACAATTCTGGACCCGGTTCCTAACTAAGAAAAATCAAATTGTCGACTGTCCGGATGCAGAGGCCTTAGCGGCATTTAAGCATAACATCCATGACGAGTGGCTCGCTCGGCACCTCGGCCGGGAGAAGCCGAAGTCTATGGCAGCCCTCACGACGCTCATGACCCGCTTTTGCGTGGGCGAAAACAGCTGGCTGGCTCACAGCAACAACACATCAAGAAGTCATGGCACTTCAGATACAAAGGATACTAACGGCAGACCACGTCGTAACAGACACAAGCGCCGCAACAACGGCGACAACGCCGAAGACACGGCAGTCAATGCCGGATTCAGCAGCTCTAAATCCGGTCAGCGGAAGAAGCCGTTCAAAAGAAGCAATCCGGGCCCGTCCAGTTTGGACCGCATACTCGATCGCTCGTGTCAAATTCACGGCACCCCCGATAAGCCAGCCAATCACACCAACAGAGAATGCTGGGTGTTCAGGCAAGCCGGCAAGTTGAATGCCGAAAACAGGGACAACGGGCTGCATAGCGACGATGAGGAGGAGCCTCGGCCGCCGAACACAGGAGGAGAGAAGAGGTTCCCTCCACAAGTGAAAACGGTGAACATGATATACGCAACCCACATTCCCAAGAGGGAACGGAAGCGTGCACTAAGGGACGTCTATGCGATGGAGCCAGTCGCCCCAAAGTTCAACCCATGGTCCTCTTGTCCGATCACCTTCAATCGCAGGGACCACCCCACTAGTATCCGTCATGGCGGATCTGCCGCATTGGTCCTTGACCCCATCATCGATGGATTTCACCTCACCCGAGTCCTTATGGAAGGCGGCAGCATGCTGAACCTGCTCTATCAGGATACAGTGCGCAAAATGGGTATAGCCCCCTCGAGGATCAAACCCACTAAAACCACCTTTAAAGGTGTCATCCCAGGTGTAGAGGCCCATTGCACAGGCTCAATCACACTGGAAGTGGTCTTCGGATCTCTGGACAACCTCCGAAGCGAGGAGTTAATCTTCGATATCGTCCCGTTCCGCAGTAGCTCTCACACACTGCTCGGGCGAACCGCATTTGCCAGATTCAATGCGGTACCGCATTATGCATACCTCAAGCTCAAAATGCCAGGACCTCGTGGGGTTATAACAGTCAATGGAAACACAGAACGCTCGCTCCGCACGGAGGAGCACACTGCGGCCATCGCAGCTGAGGCACAAAGCAGCCTTTGAAGGCAAACCGCCAATTCGGCGATAAAGCCCCCGGATACCTTCAAGCGAGTCCGGAGTAACCTTCAACAGGATCGCCTGGCACGTTCAGAGCTCGCCTAGCAATTCGGTCCCCGTCCTAGTCCCAGTCAAGCGACGAAATATGTGCCACGCGTACATAATTACGCACTAAAAATACCAAGGGCATAGGCGGGGGCACGACCAGGGCACATCCCACAATGCGGCTCAACCGCCCCAGGGGCTGTATACCTTTATCATTTTCTCTCTTTCAGGACCTTACTCTCTGGAAGCCCTTTCTGGCAGTCTGATTGCTGGACACATTACGGGAAGGAACAACCAAGGAGGCAAGAAGCTAAGACGTACAAGGGAATCCCCAGGTGGTCTCTGATAACAATCGAAGTACCCGTTTTTAATACCCATACGCAGCTTGCCCTTGGATAGGACATGTCAAATAGTCCTATTTTTTGCTTATTGCACTACTTGTATCAGTACGCTTCGACGTATTATTTAAATAACAATGCATAGCATTAGTCTATGATTGCATTACCCTTCTCTTTTTTTTTCCTTGTCTGTTTATTTACGACAACTTGCACCCATACATTCTGGTACGACCAGTATGCCAGGGGCTTCAGTATGCCCCATAATACGGCGTGAGAAGTCCGAACACTTTCGACAGTGCGGCACCGCGAACTTATAGCATTATATGCATCAGCTCCGAATCATGTCTTGGGTCAATAGTTGGGTTTGCCCGGCTCCCATGTTTTGGTACCTTACGTTCCGCAATATCGGCTAAAGTAGCGCTGGGAGAAATACTGCGATTGTGTCCCGGTTCTTCCGGACGAGCACCTCAGTAGAGAAAGCCGAAAACTGACTGTCATGATAAGGCGAGAGCTGGTCGCTGTTCGAGAGGTCTCAAGTGCTTAAAGACTTTTTCTGCTTCGGGGGAGGAGTCGGCCTTGCCCAACTTAGGCGTATATAGCGCCCCAAATTCGGCCTTCCGAATACTAGGGGCTTCGCCAAAATTTAAAATTGTAGACTTCTATGGCGAAGTGAGAGTGATAAAGCCTTATAGTCCGATTGCCTGGTTCGTTGTGCTGAACACCTCCCTCGAAGGACCCAAAATTGGGATAAAGAGTGCTCAGGTTTATCCCGAACACCTCAGTACTAGTTACATGGGGGCAGAAGCCGACGACTGGCCAACTCTCTGATTTTATAAATGGCCGCACAGAAGGTAATATTTTAAATTCACAAGCGTTGCATAGCGCAAATGAACTCGTTTCATATTACAGGATCTCATGAGTACATTCATTCGAATATTACATCCTTGGTACATTCCTCCGCCACAAGGCGAGAACCCTTCAGGACACTGTTATAATACATTTCGGGGTGGCGATGCTCCTTGCCTTCTGGCGGCCCCTCCTTCACCAGCTTCTCGGCGTCCAGCTTCGCCCAGTGCACCTTTGCTCGGGCAAAAGCCCTACGCGCGTCCTCGATGCAGACAGACCGCTTTATGACAACAAGCCATGGGCAGGCATTCACAAGCCGCCTCACCAGGCCGAAGTAGCAATCAGGCAGGGGATCGCCAGGCCACATCCGGACTATAAGACCCTTCATGGCCTGTTCGGCCGCCTTGTGGAGCTCGACCAGTTGTTTCAGTTGGTCGCTCAAGGGCATAGGGTGTTCGGTCCCAGTATACTGAGACCAGAACAACTTCTCCGTCGAGCTCCCCTCCTCGGCCCGGTAGAACTCCGCGGCATCTGACACACTGCGGGGTAGATCTGCGAACGCTCCTCGAGAGCTCCGAACTCGGGTAAGTAAAAGGAAATTTTCTTTCACATGCTTGCTTTGCATACTGAATGCCTTACCCGTCGCTATCTTCTTAACCGCCTCAATTTCCTGGAGGGCCTTTTGGGCTTCGGCCTTGGCATGTTGTGCACTTTCGAGAGCCTTCGCAAGCTCGGACTCTCGTGTCTTAGAGTCAAGCTCCAAAGACTCGTGTTTCTTGACGAGAGCCTGGAGCACTTGCTGCACCTCGCCCACCTGGGCCTCTTGTTTTTCCCGCTCAATGCGCTCCTTGGCCGCCTTGTCCTCGGCCTCGGACAGCGCCTTCTTCAGGATCGCCACTTCGGTCGTGGCCCCTGGCAAAATTCATGACGATCCTATGATCTAAGCAACCACCCTTCTTTTTTCTTATCAACATACAGACGGGGTATAACTTACCTTTGTTCTCTTCGAGCTGCCTTTTGGCAAGGCCGAGCTCTTCCTTGGACCGCTGAAGGTCCCGCTTCAGTGCGGCGACCTCCGCAGTACGTGCGGCAGCGGCTAGCAGTGAAGCCTGCATATGCACATAGACATATTTCGATTAGACTCCTGCGGTTATTATTTGATCCTCTATTCGGCCTTTCTCTACAAACGCCAAACAGAGCATCAGGGGCTAGTGTCTATGCGGTAACATTCTCTTATAATCTGGTTACTTACCTCAAAGCCTGTTAGGAGGCTGGCACAGGCTTCAGGCAGTCCGCTCTTGGCGGACTGAACCTTCTTGACCACCGCACTCATGATAGTGCGGTGTTCTTCGTCGATGGAAGCGCCGCGAAGCGCTTCCAGCAAGTTGTCCGATGCCTCTGGATGGACAGAGGCCATCGGCACAGGCGGCTTGCCCCTCTTAGCGAGGGGTTGCCTAACAGAATCCGGAACCACTGGAGGTTCCGGCGCAGTATTCGGCTGGGGGCCGAATTTGCTGCCCCCATCATGAGAGCCCATGGGAGTCTTGCTCCCCTTGCGCCCAGCATCCGGAAGGTCGCCTTGAGGCGCCTCCAGGACTACCTCTCCTCGGCTCGGTGCCCTTTGTGACAACACTTCGACGTTGTCCGTAGGGCGAGGGGAGGAGGCGGTCGGAAGTGAATCACTGTTCAGATCCGACGGGTCCAAAGAACCATCCGATGAAGATACGTCGATATGGGCTCGGGACGGACTGCGTAGTCATGTTCGGCATGATGAGAAGCAGTTCAATAAAACATACCAAGAATTATTATGGTATCCGGATACTTCCGACTTCGCCAGGGGCTTGTCCCTGGGCAACCACTCCTCTTCGCTGAAGGCGGCGGTGGTGGAGTTGTCCGGGAGGAGGGTTCTTCCCTTCTTGGACCCTTCGGCCTCCCCGGACGGGGCGGCCTTCCTTTTCTTGTCTCCCCCGGATGGGGGGGAGAACTTTCCTCTTCCTCCTCCTCGTTTTCGCGGGAGGAGTGCGCCTCGGTGCTTTCGGACGATGAGTCCAATATAACCTTGCGCCGGAGACCCTTCTTGGTCCCCGTGGCCTTCTTCTTGGCCTTCTTCTCCGGCACCTAATAAGGTGCCGGAACCAGCATCTCCGTTAGGAGAGCATCTGCTGGATCTTCGGGCAGGGGAGCCGGACAATCAATCCGCTCCGCTGTCACTTCCCAGTCCTGTTAAACGGCGTGGAGGCTTCGATCCTGCGCGTAATTATACTGGGAAAGTGAACATCTTATAGGATGCAAAAGACTTACCGGATTCGCAGGGCGCTTTGCGCTGAGTCCGCGGTCCTCGGTAAGGGGAGGTGGTACCTCGGCCCCATTGAACAGCACCTTCCAGACGTCCTTGTGCGTCGTGTCGAAGAGCTCTCGCAGCGTCTGGTGCTCGGCCGGGTCGAACTCCCACAAGGTGAATGCCCATCTTTGACACGGGAGGATCCGGCGGAAGAGCATGACTTGGACCACGTTGACGAGCTTGATTTTCTTGCTCATCATGTTTTTGATGCATGTCTGGAGTCCGGTCAGCTCTACCGGGGAACCCCAGGATAGGCCCTTCTCTTTCCAGGAGGTGAGCCGCATGGGGATTTCGGATCGAAATTTGGGGGCCGCCACCCAGTTGGTGTCGCGCGGCTCGGTGATGTAGAACCACCCCGATTGCCACCCCTCTATTGTCTCCACATAGGAGCCTTCGAGCCAGGTGACGTTGGGCATTTTGCCCACCATGGCGCCTCCGCACTCCGCTTGCTGGCCGACCACCACCTTCGGTTTAACATTGAAGGTCTTCAGCCACAGGCCGAAATGTGGGGCTTGATGCAGAGGAAGGCCTCGCACACGACGATAAATGCCGAGATGTTGAGGATGAAATTTGGGGCCAGATCGTGAAAGTCCAGCCCGTAGTAGAACATGAGCCCGCGGACAAACGGGTGGAGGGGAAATCCCAGTCCGCGGACGAAGTGGGTAAGGAAAACCACCCTCTCATGGGGTTCTGGAGTAGGGATGATCTGCCCCGCATCTGGCAGCCGGTATGCGATATCCGCGGCCAGGTATCCGGCTCCCCGCAGCTTTGTGATGTTCTCCTCCGTAACGGAGGAGACCATCCACTTGCCTCCCACTCCGGACATGCTTGGAGTGGTTTGAGGAGAAAAACACGAACTTGGGCGCTGGAGCTCGAGTGCGCAAGAATGGATGAGCAAGGAGGAAGAAGGCGTGGGTGAAAAGGGTGAATCCTTGTCCCTTTATAAGGGCGCAAGAGGCGATGCGCCTCCCCACTTACCTGGTAAAATCGCTTATTCCCCAAGCGCCGTAATTGATGCGCGCGGTGGGGTTACCCACACCCGTATTGATGAGAATCCCGTGATAAGGGGACACGATCTATGCTTCGACAAGACGTGCCAAGGAAACCGCCTCGCGATAGGTGCGGTGGCTGGTTGTGAAAAACGGTTCGAATAATGACCGGGCCGTGGTGTGATGTCATGCTGCAAAATGCGTCAGCAGATTAGATTTGTGGAAATGTTATTCTCTCTACGGTGGTATGTGGAATTTGTTTTGCAGAGCCGGACACTATCCTTGTGTTCAAAATCTTCTATGGAGTATTCGGAGGAGGAACCCGCCTTGCAATGTCGAAGATAATCTGCGCGCCGGACTCATCGTCATTGAAGCCTGGTTCAGGGGCTACTGAGGGATTCCAGGATTAGGGGGTCCTCGGACAGCCGGACTATATCCTTTGGCCGGACTGTTGGACTATGAAGATACAAGACTGAAGACTTCGTCCCGTGTCCGGATGGGACTCTCCTTGGCGTGGAAGGTAAGCTTGGCAATACGGATATATAGATCTCCTCCCTTGTAACCGACTATGTGTAACCCTAGCCCCCTCCGGTGCCTATATAAACCGGAGGGTTTAGTCCGTAGGACGACAACAATCATACCATAGGCTAGCTTCTAGGGTTTAGCCTCTACGATCTCGTGGTAGATCAACTCTTGTAATACTCATATCATCAAGGTCAATCAAGCAGGAAGTAGGGTATTACCTCCATCGAGAGGGCCCGAACCTGGGTAAACATTTTGTCCCCCGCCTCCTGTTACCATCCGCGTTAGACGCACAGTTCGGGACCCCCTACCCGAGATCCACCGGTTTTGACACCGACACCCACGAGGTAGGGGGGCGCGCCCAGGGGGGCAGGCGCGCCCCCCACCCTCGTGGACAGGGTGTGGGCCCCTTGACGTGGATTTTTCTTCCAGTATTTTTAATATTTTCCAAAAAGATGTTCCGTGGAGTTTCTGGTCATTCCGAGAACTTTTGTTTCTGCACATAAATAACACCATGGAAAGTCTGCTGAAAACATCGTCAGTCCGGGTTAGTTCCATTCAAATCATGAAAGTTAGAGTCTAAAACAAGGGCCAAAGTGTGTGGAAAAGTAGATACGACGGATACGTATCAACTCCCCCAAGCTTATACCTTTGCTTGTCCTCAAGAAATTCAGTTGACAAACTGAAAATGATAAAGAAAAACTTTTACAAACTCTGTTTGCTCTTGTTGTTGTAAATATGTAAAGCCAGCATTCAAGTTTTCAGCAAAGATTATGACTAACCATATTCACAATAACACTAAGGTCTCATGTTTACTCATGTCAATGGCATAATCAACTAGCGAGCAATAATAATAAATCTCGGATGACAACACTTTCTCAAAACAATGATGATATGATATAACAAGATGGTATCTCGCTAGCCCTTTCTGAGACCGCAAAACATAAATGCAGAGCACCTTTAAAGATCAAGGACTGACTAAACATTGTAATTCATGGTAAAAGAGATCCAATCATAGTCATACCCAATATAAATTAATAGTAATGGAAGCAAATGACAGCAGCGCTCTCCAGCTAGTGCTTTTTAATAAGAGGGTGATGACTCAACATAAAAGTAAATAGATAGGCCCTTCGCAGAGGGAAGCAGGGATTTGTAGAGGTGCCAGAGCTCGGTTTTGAAATAGAGATAAATAATATTTTGAGCGCCATACTTTCATTATCAACATAACAACCAAGAGATGGCGATATCTTCCATGCTACACACATTATATGTGGTTCCCAAACAGAATGGTAAAGTTTATACTCCCCCTCCACCAACTAGCATCAATCCATGGCTTGCTCGAAACAACGAGTGCCTCCAACTAGCAACAGTCCCAAGGGGGGTTTTGTTTATAATTATTTTCATTTAGTTTGCATAAAGCATGGGACTGGGCATCCCGGTGACCAGCCATTTTCTCGTGAGTGAGGAGCGGAGTCCACTCCTCTTGAGAATAACCCGCCTAGCATGGAAGATACGGACAGCCCTAGTTGGTACATGAGCTATTCGAGCATACAAAACAGAATTTCATTTGAAGGTTTAGAGTTTGGCACATACAAATTTACTTGGAATGGCAGGTAGATACCGCATATAGGAAGGTATAGTGGACTCATATGGATTAACTTTGGGGTTTAAGGGATTGGATGCACAAGCAGTATTCCCGCTTAGTACAAGTGAAGGCTAGGAAAAGACTGGGAAGCGACCAACTAGAGAGCGACAACAGTCATGAACATGCATTAAAATTAATAAACATTGAGTACGAGCATGAGTAGGATATAATCCACCGTGAACATAAATATCGTGAAGGCTATGTTGATTTGTTTCAACTACATGTGTGAACATGTGCCAAGTCGAGTCACTTAAATCAATCAAAGGAGGATACCACCCCACTATACCACATCACAACCATTTTAATAGCATGTTGGCACGCAAGGTAAACCATTATAACTCATAGCTAAGCAAGCATGGCACAAGCAACTATGATCTCTAATTGTCATTGCAAACATGTTTATTCATAATAGGCTGAATCAGGAACGATGAACTAATCATATTTACAAAAACAAGAGAGGTCGAGTTCATACCAGCTTTTTCATCTCAGTCAGTCCATCATATATCGTCATAATTGCCTTTCACTTGCACGACCGAACGATGTGAATAATAATAAGAGTGCACGTGCACTGGACTAAGCTGGAATCTGCGAGCATTCAATAAATAGGAGAAGACAAGGCAATATGGGCTCTTGGTTAAATCAACAATAATGCATATAAGAGCCACTTCAACAATTTCACTATGGTCTTCTCCTATCGACCCCCAAAGAAAAGAAAAGAAATAAAACTATTTACACGGGAAAGCTCCCAACAAGCAAAAGAAGAACAGGAAATCTTTTTGGATTTTCGTTTTAATTATTACTACTACAGCGAGAAAAGTAAACTAACTAAAGGCTACACTAATTTTTTTGGTTTTTCTAAAGATTTAATAGACACACAAGAAGAAAGCAAGAAAAAGAAAATAAACTAGCATGGATAATACAATCAAAAAGTATGAGCACCGACATCTAGCAATGAGTGTGTGTGAACATAAATGTAATGTCGGTGGGAAATATGTACTCCCCCAAGCTTAGGCTTTTGGCCTAAGTTGGTTTATTGCCACGGATGGCCTGGCGGATATCCATAGTTGTAGCCAGGGTCGTACTGAGATGAAGAAGACCCTGATTGCCACTGGTTGGCAATCGTCTCCGGGTCCCACTGGTAATTAGACTGTCGTGGAGGCTCAAATTGTGGTTCCGGCTCCGTGGCTGATGTAGGTTTCCGGTAGGCATGAATGGCCGCCAACGGAATGAGATACGGACCTGCAGATAAATTAACAAGGAGGGAGCAGGCAAGGTAATAGTCTCAGGGTGATGTTTATCAAAGAACAATTTGTATTTAAGCGCCCCTTCCCTATTCTTAACAATAAAGTCATGCGCTACCATACTCTTATAATCTAAATAAGCAGTGGGCAGCAATTTTTCTTCTTTTTCATAGTGCCTAAGAGGTATGTTATAATGTGCAACAAGGCGTGAAGCGTAAATACCTCCAAAGATGGGGCCCTTTGTACGGTTCAAACTTAACCGTTTAGCAATAATGCCACCCATACTAACAGTGTTATCGCAGAATAAACCATGGAACAAAATGATAATATCAGGAACACTAAGGTTTCCACAGTTTCCGCGACCAATTAAGCAACGACTAGCAAATATGGCAAAGTAGCGTAAAATAAGAAAAGGTATGCTAGTGATTCTTGCATCGGAAACCTTCCTGGTTTCCCGTACAGTAATAGTGTCAATAAACCCGTCCACATCTTTACGATGTGGTTCATCTAAACT
The DNA here is from genome assembly GCF_002575655.3 of Aegilops tauschii subsp. strangulata. Lineage (NCBI taxonomy): Eukaryota > Viridiplantae > Streptophyta > Magnoliopsida > Poales > Poaceae > Aegilops > Aegilops tauschii. The sequence goes on from NC_053039.3 coordinate 55,426,273, forward strand.
ACCCTCAAAAGGTATTTTGCAAATCTTGCAAAATTCATCTAGTGGCATCTTCTTAGCCACATCATATAAATGAAACTCTACTGAAGGAGGTGTTTCCTTAAGATAATAGTAGAAGTTTTGCACAAAAGTATTGGTGAGTAAGAGATACTATTCGCGTTGGTCGCGGAGGAAGTCGGTGAGGCCTGCATTCTCAGCCAATTCATAAAAATCTTCATAAATCCCGGCTTCTCTCAAGAAATCATCTGAAGGCCATTCACACGGCCGAACCTCCGTGGTGCGAGGCAAATTATATTTGGGCCTCTGTGCTTCTTCATTTTGCTTTTCCTTCGAGCTACGGCTCGATGAGCCCCTCAAAAATCTCTTCATTATTTTCTGAAAAATTCTGAAATCTTTAGTAACTTCAAATAAAAGTAAACCAAGCTCAATAAAATTGATAGCAACTACTCCTACAAGTGCCTAGAGACTATATCAAGCATTAGAACTACTTGGAACCATATAAATTTGACATGCAAGCTCAAGAACATGGTCACCTAGGCAGCACAAATTTGCAATGAATAGAGCACTAGAACAAAGACTAATTGGACCAATGGAGGAGTCACATACCAAGGAACAATCCCCCCAAGCAGTTTTGTGAGAGGTGCTTTGAGCAAGGAGATAGAAAATGGCAGCAAAATGAGCTAGAACTCGTGCTTGAGGTGGATGGTGATTTTTTTGGGAGGAAGAAGAAGTGTGTGGGTGCAGGAATAAGTGGAGGGGGGCCACCAAGGGCCCACGAGGTAAGGGCGCGCCCTGGACCCTTGTGGCCAGGTGCTTGCTCCCCCTGCTGTGTTCTCAGTGCCAGATATTCTCAAATATTCCAGAAAAAATCATATTCCATTTTCAGGGCATTTGGAGAACTTTTATTTTTGGGGTATTTTTATATTGCATGGATAATTCAAAAAACAGACATGAAAATATTATTTTTTACTTTATTTCAACTAAATAACAGAAAATAGAGAGAGGGTACAGAAGGTTGTGCTTTCTAATTTCATCCATCTCATGCTCATCAAAAGGAATCCACTAACAAGGTTGATCAAGTCTTGTTAACAAACTCTTTCCGAATAACATGGAACCGGAGAAATTTCGAATAACACTATGTTACCTCAACGGGGATATGCACATCCCCAATACTAAGAATATCATATTTCTTCTTGGCAGTAGGAAGAGGAAATTCAAAACCTCCAAAAATAATCGATGGAATTTTTCCAATAGAGTTGATACTGTGGACTTGAGGTTGTTTCCTCGGAAAGTGTACCGTATGCTCATTACCATTAACATGAAAAGTGACATTGCCTTTGTTGCAATCAATAACAGCCCCTGCAGTATTCAAAAAGGGTCTTCCAAGAATAATAGACATACTATCATCCTCGGGAATATCAAGAATAACAAAGTCCGTTAAAATAGTAACGTTTGCAACCACAACAGGCACATCCTCACAAATACCGACAGGTATAGCAGTGGATTTATCAGCCATTTGCAAAGATATTTCAGTAGGTGTCAACTTATTCAAATCAAGTCTACGATATAAAGAGAGAGGCATAACACTAACACCGGCTCCAAGATCACATAAAGCAGTTTTAACATAGTTTCTTTTAATGGAGCATGGTATAGTAGGTACTCCTGGATCTCCAAGTTTATTTGGTATTCCACCTTTAAAAGTGTAATTAGCAAGCATGGTGGAAATTTCAGCTTCCGGTATCTTTCTTTTATTATTAACAATATCTTTCATATACTTAGCATAAGGATTCATTTTGAGCATATCAGTTAATCGCATACGCAAAAAAGATAGGTCTAATCATTTCAGCAAAGCACTCAAAATCCACATCATCCTTTTTCTTGGATAGTTTGGGAGGAAAAGGCATGGGTTTCTGAACCCATGGTTCTCTTTCTTTACCGTGTTTCCTAGCAACAAAGTCTCTCTTATCATAACGTTGATTCTTTGATTGTGGGTTATCAAGATCAACAGCAGGTTCAGTTTCCACATCATTATTATTACTACGTCGAGCATCATCATGAACATCATCATTAACATTTTCATTAGGTTCATGTTCATTACCAGATTGTGTTTCAGCACCAGAAATAGATATATCATTTGGATTCTCAGGTGGTTCAGCAATAGGTTCACTAGAAGCATGCAAAGTCCTATCATTTTTCTTTTTCTTCTTTTTAGAAGGACTAGGTGCATCAATATTATTTCTCTGAGAATCTTGTTCAATTCTCTTACGGTGGCCTTCAGGATACAAAGGTTCCTAAGTCATTCTACCAGTTCTAGTAGCCACTCTAACAGCATAATCATTATTCTTACTATTCAATTCATTGAGAAAATCATTTTGAGCTTTAAGTACTTGTTCTACTTGAGTGGTAACCATAGAAGCATGTTTACTAATGAGTTTAAGTTCTCCCTTAACATTGGCCATGTAATTACTCAAGTGTTCAATCATATAAGCATTTTGTTTTAATTGTCTACCAAAATAAGCATTGAAATCTTCTTGCTTAACCATAAAGTTATCAAACTCATCCAAGCATTGGCTAGCAATTTTAGTAGGAGGGATTTCAGCTTTATCAAGACCATGAGCTTCTTCAATAGGTGATGGATTAAGATCATATGTTTCTTCAACAGACGGTAAATTTAGACCATGTATTTCTTCAATAGGAGGTAAATTTTTAACATCTTCAGCTTTAATACCTTTTCCTTCATAGATTTCTTTGCCTCTTGCATATCTTCAGGACTGAGAAATAGAACACCTCTCTTCTTCGGAGTTGGTTTAGGAATAGGCTCAGGAGCTGGCTCAGGAAGTGTCCAATTATTTTCATTTGTCAACATATTATTCAATAGAATCTCAGCTTTATCCGGTGTTCTTTCCTTGAAAACAGAACCAGCACAACTATCCAGGTAATCTCTGGAAGCATCGGTTAGTCCATTATAAAAGATATCAAGTATTTTATTTTTCTTAAGAGGATGATCAGGCAAAGCATTAAGTAATTGGAGAAGCCTCCCCCAAGCTTGTGGGAGACTCTCTTCTTCAATTTGCACAAAATTATATATTTCCCTTAAAGCAGCTTGTTTCTTATGAGCAGGGAAATATTTAGCAGAGAAGTAATAAATCATATCCTGGGGACTACGCACACAACCAGGATCAAGAGAATTAAACCATATCTTAGCATCACCCTTTAATGAGAACGGAAATATTTTAAGGATATAAAGATAGCGAGATTTCTCATCATTAGTGAACATGGTGGCTATATCATTTAATTTAGTAAGATGTGCCACAACAGTTTCAGATTCTTAGCCATGAAAAGGATCAGATTCAACCAAAGTAATTACATCAGGATCAACAGAGAATTCATAATCCTTATCAGTAACACAGATAGGTGAAGTAGCAAAAGCAGGGTCAGGTTTCATTCTAGCATTAAGAGATTGCTGCTTCCATTTAGCTAATAACCTCTTGAGCTCGTATCTATCTTTGCAAGCTAAAATAGCTAAAGGAGCTTCTTTTTCAAGAACATAACCCTCAGGAATAACAGGTGATTCATATTTATTAGGGGGAGAGTCTTCATCATCACTTTCATCAATGTTATCAGTTTCAATAATTTCATTCTCTCTAACCCTAGCAAGTTGTTCATCAAGAAGTGGCACAGTAGTATCAAGCATAGAAGTAGTTTCATCATAAGTATCATGCATAGAAGAAGTGGCATCATCAATAACATGCGACATATCACAATGAATAGCAGAAGCAGGTTTAGGTGTCGCAAGCTTACTTAAAACAGAAGGTGAATCAAGTGGAGAGCTAGATGGCAGTTCCTTACCTCCCCTTGTAGTTGAGGGATAGATTTTTTTTCTCGTCTTTCAAGTTCTTCATAGTGACCAGCAGATATATATCCCAAGTGACTCAAAGAATAGAGCTATGCTCCCCGGCAACGGCGCCAAAAAATAGTCTTGATAACCCACAAGTATAGGGGATCGCAACAGTTTTCGAGAGTAGAGTATTCAACCCAAATTTATTGATTCGACACAAGGGGAGCCAAAGAATATTCTCAAGTATTAGCAGCTGAGTTGTCAATTCAACCACACCTGGATAACTTAGTATCTGCAGCAAAGTATTTAGTAGCAAAGTAATATGATAGTAGTGGTAACCGTAACAAAAGTAACAGTAGCAAAAGTAATATTTTTGATGTTTTGTAGTGATTGTAACAGTAGCAAAAGTAAATAAGCGAAGAACAATATGTGAAAAGCTCGTAGGCATTGGATCGGTGATGGAGAATTATGCCGGATGCGGTTCATCATGTAACAGTCATAACATAGGGTGACACAGAACTAGCTCCAATTCATCAATGTAATGTAGGCATGTATTCCGAATATAGTCATACGTGCTTATGGAAAAGAACTTGCATGACATCTTTTGTCCTACCCTCCCGTGGCAGCGGGGTCCTAATGGAAACTACGAGATATTAAGGCCTCCTTTTAATAGAGTACCGGAACAAAGCATTAGCACATAGTGAATACATGAACTCCTCAAACTATGGTCATCACCGGGAGTGGTCCCGATTATTGTCACTTCGGGGTTGCCGGATCATAACACATAGTAGGTGACTATAGACTAGCAAGATAGGATCAAGAACTCACATATATTCATGAAAACATAATAGGTTCAGATCTGAAATCATGGCACTCGGGCCCTAGTGACAAGCATTAAGCATAGCAAAGTCATAGCAACATCAATCTCAGAACATAGTGGATACTAGGGATAAAACCCTAACAAAACTAACTCGATTACATGATAAATCTCATCCAACCCATCACCGTCCAGCAAGCCTACGATGGAATTAATCACGCACGGCAGTGAGCATCATGAAATGGGTGATGGAGGTTGATGATGACGACGGCGACGGATTCTCCTCTCCGGAGCCCCGAACGGACTCCAGATTAGCCCTCCAGAGAGGTTTTAGGGCTTGGCGGCGGCTCCGTATCGTAAAACGTGATGAATCCTTCTCTTTGATTTTTTTCTCCCCGAAAGTGAATATATGGAGTTGGAGTTGAGGTCGGTGGAGCGTCAGGGGGCCCACGAGGTAGGGGCGCCCCCACCCCCACCCTCGTGGACAGGGTGTGGGCCCCCTGGCGTGGATTTTTCTTCCAGTATTTTTAATATTTTCCAAAAAGATGTTCCGTGGATTTCAGGTCATTCCGAGAACTTTTGTTTCTGCACATAAATAACACCATGGAAAGTCTGCTGAAAACAGCGTCAGTCCGGGTTAGTTCCATTCAAATCATGCAAGTTAGAGTCCAAAACAAGGGCAACAGTGTTTGGAAAAGTAGATACGACGGAGATGTATCAGCCGCCGTTACGGCGACGCCTGAGGATAGCCCGCCGGCCCCGGACCCGCTCTCCCCCGCCCTGCCAGGGTCTAACGCCTTCTTGGAGCCCTCGACGACTACTTCTCCGACCACTTTGCCCCTGGGGGATGCTGCGGACGTGGCCACCCCCATCACCTCCCACCCGCCCCGGACGGTGCCGTACGCACGCCGGACTCGGGCCTCATCGACTCTGGTGACTGCCTCCCGCCGCACTGCCCGTCTCGATGCGGACCGCCTAGCTGGAGGCCCGGCGCCGTCCATCTCCGAGCGCGCTGAGATCCAGGCCGCGCCCGGAAACTCAAGTCAGGTGTGATCGACATCCCACCCAGTTCTTCCAGTTGCTCGTTTTCTGCTCTTGAGGCTGTCCCTCTGGGCCACCTCGCCAAGGTGGCCGCGGACTCGTCCGTCGTTTTCAGGGGGGAGGTTGGACCCCCCTTAGAGAAGATTGTTGCTATGCAGGCCCGGGAAATACTTGATGGGAAACTCGCTGAGACCCGGGCCCGTCTCCTCCGCACTCCGGCACCCCAGCCCCCCCGTGCTGGAAATCCGTGGCCGCACCCGCTCCCGCACTGCGGCGCTCAGGGCTAGTAGCGCATCCTCTGTTTTGGGGTGAAGCAGCCCCCCGATGGGGGTTTAGATGCGGGTCCTCTTTTGGAACATCCGCGGCTTCGGCCACGACGGCCGGCGTCGCCAGCTCGTTGAGTACATGTGTGACGAGTACATCGACATCATCGCCATTCAGGAAACCATGCGCACGGAATTTTCTCTCCCCGAGTTAGAGCATCTTAGCCCCCACCTCTTCGCCTGTCACTGGCTCCCTTCTAGTGGGACCACGGGGCACTCAGGAGGCATCCTTTTAGGTGTGAAGGATGCCACCTTTGAGGTTGGCGGTATGGACTGGGGCGAGTTTTTCGTTAGCATGGAGCTCTTCGAAAGGGCGCTCAACTTCAAGTGGGAGGTTGTCATTGTCTATGGACCGGCGGACCACTGCCGCTCCCCGACCTTCCTCGAAGAGCTACAACAGAAGGTCTCCGCCTCCACCTTCCCGGTGGTTGTTGGAGGTGATTTCAACCTCATCCGCTCTCCCGATGAGAAGAATAACGACCGGATCAACCGCCCTAGGATGCAAATGTTCAACGACTGCATCGCGGATCTCGGCCTACGCGAGCTTGAGCGGACGGGTGCCAGATTTACCTGGACTAACCGCCAAGCCGACCCGACGCGGTCCCTCCTGGACCACGTCCTAGTCTCCCCGGAATGGGAACTTAGATGCCCCTTGGCTTCGCTCCGTGCGATTACCCAGATTGGGTCAGACCACGTCCCTCTCCTCCTCTCCACCGCCGACGAACGCCCTCCCACCCCGCCTCGCTTTAGGTTCGAGCTCTTATGGCTCAACCAAGCGGGCTTCAGGGAGGCGGTCGCGGCCAAGTGGACCTCTGCGCGCTCCTCCCCCCACCGGTCCATGTCGGCTGTGGACTGTTGGCAGTTTTGCGCCAAGCTCGCCCGCCAATTTATGAAGGGGTGGGGCGCTAACTTTGGCAGGGACCTCCGCGAACGCAAAAAAGCCCTCCTTTCTGCCATCCAGGCCTTGGACTCCCGCGCGGACACTTCCGGGATCTCCCTGGATGAGTGGATGTTGCGATATGATCTTGAGGTCAGCTCGCCACCATCTATACAGATGAAGAAGCATACTGGAGGCTCTGCGGTACCCAGCGATGGGTGCTGCGGGGCGACGCTAATACGGCATACTTCCAGGCGATCGCGAATGGGCGGCGACGTTGGAACTCCATCCACTGTTTGTGGGATGGTGATTCCCAGCTCGTCCGCCCCTCGGACATCCGGGCACATGTAGATGGCTTCTACAAAGCCCTTTTCTCCCCCGCCCTTCGGGGTGGGGTCGCTCTGGCAACCGACATCTGGTCGGGCACCCACCTTGTGTCTGATGCGGACAATGCCGCCTTAGTTGCCCCGTTCTCCGAGGAGGAGGTCCTCGCGGCGATTAAGGGCATGAACGCCTCCTCGGCGCCGGGGCCGGATGGACTGCCAGTGTCCCTTTTTAAAGCATTTTGGCAGACCATCAAACTTGAGGTCATGGCTCTCTTCGACGAGTTTTTCTTGGGGACCATGGATCTTGGGCGCCTGAACTATGGGGTCGTCACTCTTATCCCCAAAGTTCCGGGCGCGACGGACATCCGCCAATTCCGACCTATCACCGTGATCAATGTGATATTACGGATCCTGGCCAAAGGGTACGCCAATAGGGTGACCCTGCTAGCCAACTCGATCACTCACCCCAATCAGTCAACTTTCATTCAGGGTCGTTTTATCCTGGATGGGGTGTTGGTCTTCCACGAGGTCCTTCATGAAGTCCGCTCCAAGCACCAACGGGCGGTCTTCCTGAAGCTCGACTTTCATAAAGCCTATGACACTGTTCACTGGCCCTTCCTTCGGGAAGTATTACTCCGCAAGGGCTTTGATGACCGTTGGGTGACCAGAGTTTTGCAGCTTGTCTCCTGCGGTCGGACCGCTATTAACATTAATGGTGAGATTGGCCCCTTCTTCCCCACGCTATGTGGGGTTCGCCAAGGCGACCCTTTCTCACCGTTCCTGTTCAACATGGTGGTTGACACCCTTGCGGCCATTCTTGACAAGGCCAAATCGGCCGGTCACATTCACGGCGTGGTCCCACACCTAGTAGGAGGGGGTGGGGTCTCCCTCCTCCAATATGCCAACGACACCATAATAATGGTTGAGGGCTTCGCGTCCGATATTGCCAACCTGAAGTTTCTCCTCCTATGCTTCCAACAGATGTCCGGTCTTACCATCAACTTCGATAAGAGCGAAGTGATGGTTCTGGGATTCCCCCCGGAGGAGGCCCAGGGCATTGCGGACCGGCTTAACTGCCGCCTGGGTTCTTTCCCCATGACTTATCTGGGGATCCCTATTAGTGACTCGCGCCTCACCATTGCGGACCTCCGCCCTTCCGTGACCCGAATGCAACACCGGGTCGAGCCCTGGAAGGGCCGATGGCTCTTGAAGGCGGCGAGGGTAATCCTCATCAACTCCTCGCTGGCTAGCCTCCTCTGGTTCCTCATGAGCTTCTATAGCCTTCATGAGACGCTTCACCAGGAGGTGGCCAAATATCAGTCCAGGTTCTTCTGGGCTGGCGAGGGGGACAAGCAAAAATACCATATGGTGAGCTGGCCTGACATTTGCAAACCCAAGGACCAGGGAGGTCTGGGGATCTTGTCTTCCCGTCGCATGAACATTGCTCTCCTGACCAGATGGCTATGGCGTATCGCCAACGGGGAGGGCGGCCTCTGGCTTACCATCATCCAGAATAAGTATCTCCGGGGCCAACCTCTAGCTTTCTGCCAGCGCTCTGGTCCCAGTTCTGGCAAGGTGTGATTCAGCTTGTTCCCGTGCTCCAAATTGGCACGTCCATCTCTGTGGGTTCCAGGTCCTCGACCCTGTTTTGGTTCGACCGCTGGCTTGGGGATTCCCCTCTGGCCGCCCGCTTCCTGGGCTTATTTGCCATTGTGGCTGACCCCCGGATTTCCGTCGAGAGGGCCCTTATTAACTTAGGGCGTCTCGCCTTTCGGCGCCCCTTTGGCCCCCAGGAGGTTGACGCGTGGGACGCCCTTCTACAGGGCATCGCTCTCTTGCCGATGGATGTAGAGGGCGCCGCTGACTCCATGACGTGGTGCCTGGAGCCCTCAGGATGCTTCTCCACGAAGTCTCTGTATGCTGCCATCGCCCCCTCGCTGGCCCATAAGCCCTTTAGCCTGATCTGGGACATTCGCCTCCCCCTCAAGATCCGGATATTCCTCTGGCAGTGGATCCGGGGACGTCTCCCCTCTGGGGTTGAGTCCGCAAGCGCAATGGCCCTGGGGACGGGATGTGTCCCCTGTGCGCCACGGTTGAGGATTCGAACCGCATTTTATTCAACTGCTCCACGGCCCAGTTCCTGTGGTCGTGCTTCCGTTAAACGGTCGGCGGACAATGGTGCAATACTCGCGGAGATCCATGCCTCCTCCCCGCGTTACCGCCATATTAGATGGTTGTGCATTGGGATCCTTGCGTGGACGCTTTCGAATATTCGCAACAAGCTTGTTATTTAGAAAGTGCCTCTACGATGTGCGACTGACGCGATCTTCAAAATGTGTGGCTATTTGCAGCTCTGGCAGCCGCTTAGCCGCCCCCAGGACCGGAGCGTCATCAACACCCTCCTCACCGACCTTCGATCGATGGCCTTCCGCATGGCGCCCCCGCTTCAGCCACCGCCGCCGGAGCCTGATTAGGCATGCTTCGTTTGTGGCGGTCTTTGTGTGTGTCCTTTTGTTCTTAGGGCTTCTTGAGCTGTGCCCTCAGCATTAACCTTACTGCTACCTTATCTGTGTGTGTGTGTGACTTTGAGTGTGTCTGTGTGTGTGTGAACATTGTTGGATGTTTGACTCGGGCGGTTTGCTTTATATATAAAGCGGGGCGAAAGCCTTTTTCGGTATAGAGGGGGTTGTGTGAGTGCAGCGTTTTGGTGCCTAGACTTATCTGCACCCGATTAGAAAAAAAATCACAAAAACTTTTGAAACATTCTAATTTTTTTTTTGCATGGTAGAAAATTTAGTGCGTGAGGTCCGCTCCAATTTTTAAATCATTTGGACATCTGAACAGCTCTCGGCAAAAAGACAAATCAAGTCAAAACAAGGCATGAACAGTAACCTCACACATCAAATTATCTACCGTGCAAAAAAAGGTTAGATTTTTTTGAATTTTTTCTAATAAATTTTTTTATTTTGTCGTCAGCACGGGTGCATATGAGCCTGGGCTCAGTAGCAGATTTTCGGGGTTGTGTTGACAATCCCTTGGGGATTATCACAAAAAGAAGAGTAATGCTAAAAGACCGATAGCTTTTATTTCTCCTCTCGCAAGGCGACTAGGAAAAGCTTTCCTCACCTCGATCTCCACCAACGAGCCCATGTTTTCGCCTTCCCTCCGTCCGCCGCTCCGGCGGCCGGTGGCGGGGAGGGGATTTTTGGTGACTCGGATCCGGCTAGTAGATAGGTAGGGTTTAGTCCTTGCAGGGGCGGCGTTTGGACGGATGGCAACGCTTCTTCTTCGAGTCAGTCTTTCGGGCTCCAATCCTTCTCAAGTCCGTCCGTTTGGGACGGATTAGACGAAGCTCCGGCGTAGATTCTTGCCAGCTCCCCATGGTGCCAAGGTTAGGGTTTCTCATCATGCGTACCCAACGACTATATTTGGTATTAGGTTCTACAAATCGATTCAAGAATTAAATGGCAACGACTACGGCTTTAGGGTGCTAGTCCTTAGGGGCACGTACACGAAGACTTTCCGGCTGTTATCGATAAGGTCAGGCCGGCTCCGGTATGGGAGCGACGACAGCCGCGCGTCGACGGCTCGTTCGGGGGGGCGGCAATGGTCATTCGGTGATCCATGGACATCGACGTAATCTTTTTATGTGTGAGGTATTTTGTACTTCTGATGAATCTTTATAATAGATCTGATCCTTCCCGCAGAAAAAAAGAATAGGATAGGGGAGAACTTACAAAAAGTCAGAGCTCCAGGCCTTATCAACAATACATTCCATTAGATCATGGCCCCTTTGGTATCAGGTCGCCGCATCGCCATATTGCAATCCAAATATTCGATGCTCCACACTAGGCCCATACGTGTAGCCGCGCAAATTAAAGGAGCTCGGGATTTATCCGAACCCTCCCGTATCACCTTTTTCCCGGGTCAAGTTGCTCGAAGCTCATCCTGCCGGTGCACATTTCCATGGCTATATATGCAAGGCTCCCCTATGTCCAGCTCTAAGCAAGCCAGCACAGCTCAAGCGATCGTACTACTAATTGAGCTCACTAGCCCTAGCACTAGAACTAAGCTTGATGGAGCAGGTGACGAGGCTAGCGGGGCAGCGGGCGGTGGTGATCTTCGGCATGAGCTCCTGCTGCATGTGCCACACCGTGACGAGCCTTCTCCGGGATCTCGGGGTGAACCCGATGGTGGTGGAACTTGACGAGGACCCTAGGGGGAAGGAGATGGAGAAGGCGCTGGTGCGGCTCCTCGGCCGGAACCCTGCTGTGCCGGCGGTGTTCATCGGCGGCAGGCTCGTCGGATGCACCGACAAGGTCATGTCCCTTCATCTCGGCGGCAAGCTTGTCCCACTGCTTCGTAATGCAGGTGCTGTATGGGTGTAGTGCATGGGAGGGTTTTGTTGTATATATTCGGCCTGATGTATTAGGCATTTAGGCGCCAGAGAATAATGTAATACACGTATGTGTACGTGCTCTGTTATCCTTTCCTGTATTAGGTGATGATGGGGACTATGGAAACCATGCAGGTCTTTTTTACTGTACACATGGGAGTACCTGTTCCTGTCAAAGTGTTAAGCACCATAATTATTAGTGGTGTACTAAAAAAACATTATTATTATTGTTGTGTTAATTAATTCAATCTTTGAAATATAGTTGACCAAATTTATACTATTAAATATAAAGATTACCCAACAAATACAACATGAAAACATATTACATATGGATCTATTAATGATACATATTCAGTATCGTGAATGGTGATATTTTTTCTGTATCCGTGATCAAACTCCGAAAATTTAGACTTAAGACAACACTATTTTCTTTCTTTTGAGAACAAACGGGGCGGGGACATGAACTTTAATTTTTTTTTGGTATTTGAACTTTCAAAATTTTAAACATCTGAAATTTTGAACTTATAAAAATACAAAACTTACAAAATTGTAATGAACTTTGCACGGAAATGAAATAATATGAAAAAACACATGTGTGGGCTCCACCAGCTCCTCAGAAAAGCGTGTGGATGCCCGACATGGGTGCGGCGCTTCCCCGACCAGCATAGAGTGAGCCTTTCCGTGCACAATGACCCCTCACGTACATTGCCAATTATTGGCGGGCAAACGCATATGGAACGATTACCCTTTCATTTTTCTAGTTTCCTAGTCGGTTATCTCAAGAAAAGCTAGCTACGGGATTTATTTCATATTAAAAATGTTTAGCCTTTTTCTTAGAATGGCCACAAATTTTCAAAAAAGGTTTGGCTATCTTAGAAATGTTATTAAATTCAAGTATGTTGACCAATTTTAAAACTATTCACCAATTTAAAATTATCGTGTATTTCAGAAAATATTCATGAATTTTAAAATTATTTGTGTATTCCTGAAAAAAATTAAATTTTGAAAAATATTATGATTTATAAAAGAGGTAAAACAAAAATACGAAAAAAGAAATTATCGAAAGAATGATCACCTAAAATAGACAGATGAAACAAAACAAACCCCGAAACCGTGTCTCCAAGCATTTAACTGGTCCAACTCATGGATGGTCTCTGAGCGTTTAGGTGACATCTTGTCGTAGAGATGGACAAATTAGAACAATGCCCTTACGCGATCACCTGCATGGTCAGTGCAGAGCTTCCCTATGACCAATTTGGCGAGATTGAAGAGCGGCTTACCTCAAGGAACTCGTAGTGGGTCAGCCAGTAGAGAGGAGTTGGTTTGCTTCACTCGTTTCTTCCGGGTTTTTTGTTTCCATTCATTTTCATAATTTAATATTCTAAATATATGTTTTTTAAAATTACTTTACTTAATTTTAAACAGTTCACTACCATTAAAACCGTTCATGTAATGGAAAAAAGTGTTCATGCAGTTTGTAAAAAGGTGTTCATATCATTCAAAGAAATGTTCATCACATTAAAAAAAATGTCCACATGTTTCAAAAAATATGTTTGTGAAAGTTTTTTAAAACAATACACAATGTAAAAATTGGTTCCTGTAATTTGAAAAAAAATGTGTTGAACCATTCAAAAAAAGTTTGTAACGTTTTAAAATTGGCAAGGTCCGGGGTCCTCTCACCATTGGCGCCTTTGTGGTTGAGGCACCGTACGTCCATCTTTGTGGACCACGTGGTGACTTTCTTGAGGCGGGACGTTCTTAGCCTGAGGGCTTATTCGGCCATTGTCACAAACTTTCGCATGGCTTCCGGATTGTGCCCCATCCTGAATAAGTGCTCGATATATACACCCCATTAGGTGTGGAGCAAGTTGATCTCGCCGTCAAGGTGCTTGGTTTCCTGGTCCTCCCATGGTTGTGCAAGCATCTCCAGTTGCCTCTCGGTTACCCAACTGCAATCCATGGTGGACAAGACAGTGGAACGCCTGCCAGGTGGGCAGGTGATGATGATGTTTGGAGGTGCTAGACTGGTGGTGCAATACTGGCACTTGACATCCCCGCAAAAGCCTTTGGGGCTCTAGTGAAGATTGGCCGCGGTTTTCTGTGGAAGGGGAGATGCGACATGTAGGGGACGAGTGCCTGTGATATATTGCTTGGAGTCATTCTACTCCTCTAAGGAGTTGGGAGGTCTTGGGGGTCCCAAACTTTCACCTCCTCAACTTGGCGCCCAGGTCTAGATGGCCGTGGTTGAGACGCACGGTGCCGGAGGAAGCATGGAGGAAATTCAACATTCAGGGGCCACAAGAATTGATGGCAATATACAAGGCGACAACTAGATGCAAGTTGGGAACACTATTGCACTCTTCTGGGCAGATTGGTGGTTAAATGAAGCAAAGACTTGTGGTGCCCAACCTCTTTGCTTGCGTCGACAAGAAGACCAATCAAGACACGCACTATGGGAGAATGGATGCATGGTGGTTGGTGGTCAGGTGTGAACCCCAACATGCATGAGCAAGCTTTGGCGGAGTTCCTTCACCTGGTTGATCGCTTAACTGATGTTCAACTCTTAGAGGGAGTTGAGGATGCAATTGTGTGGGCCTAGGAGGGCAATGGGCAATTTTCCTCTAGGATAGCCTACTGGGCATTCTTTCTTGGTCGAGTCAACAACACCGGGCGATCCATATTTATAGTTTGTGTGCCCTAGCATTGTGCAAGATCTTCGCATGGATGGTGTTGAGAATGTGGTATTGTAGAGTATTTGACAAAAAACTACCACATTAGGGGTTCCCGTCCCACTGAACTACCATATTCAAAAAATTGACTGATAACTACAATTTTTTTTTAAATTTTATGACTAAAAACTACCACTTTTGAAAAATGGCCAGTTTAGACGATTTAAACGCGTTTATGACAGGTGGGACCCATCCGTCAGGGCTGACATGGCAGCAGAGTCAACTCCGTTTGTTTTAACCATTAGGGTTGACCGTTCTGACAAGCAGGACCCACATCAACCATCTTCTTCCCCCTCCTCTCTTTTTGGCATTTCAACAAACATCTTATGTGCATAGGAGAAAGGAGGTGAGCTCCGGCCGACGACGGCCGCAAGCGTGCTCATCCAGCTGCTCTCGTGTCGATTGGGAGGAGCAGGTGTACGCCGGCGTGGCTGAATTCAGCGGTGCTGCTCGTCCTCCACCTAGCGTACCTCGCCAGCAAGCTCGCGACTCTGTCCGACGTCGCGCTCGCCGCCTGCGCCATGCTTCGCGGTGACCGGCCGAGCTCGTCCGCGGCACACCCCGGCCTCTTCGCCGGCGCCGCGCTGGTCACCGCCGTGGAGCTCGCGTCCACGGCCGTCCCGACGTATTATCTTGACTCCTGGTACATGTACAGCTCGAGTCACTCGGACACCGGCGGCGTGGAGTCGTTCGTGCAGGGCGTCCTGCTGTTCGTCTTCCTCGCCACACTCCTCTTCCGCCTCTGCCTCGCCGCGGTCTTCCTGGTCGCCATCGCCGCGTCGGCGACGGCGGCGACAGAGGAAGCCAGCGACGGTGCTGGCGGCGCAGCCGCTCATCTCCAGCTCGCGTGGCAGGTCATGAGCGCAGCCGTGAGCTGGAAGGAGGCCGCCGCGCAGGTGGTCATGGTGAGTGCTGTGCAGGAGGTCGCTCTTCCCTTGTCGTCGCCTCCTTGCCTTATATGCACAGAAGGTGCTTGTTGAAATGCCCCAGAGAGACATAGGAGGAGCAGAAGGAAGGTTCATGATGACTTGTGGGCCCCACTTTGCATAACGGTCAACTTGACAGTCAAAACAAACGGAGTTGACTCTGCTGCCATGTCAGCCCTGATGGATGGGTCCTGCCTGTCATAAACGCGTTTAAATCGTCTAAACTGGTCATTTTTCAAAAGTGGTAGTTTTTAGTCACAAAATTAAAAAAAATTGGTAGTTATCCGTCACTTTTTAAATATGGTAGTTCAGTGAGACGGGAACCCATAATGTGGTAGTTTTTTGTTAAATACTCGGTATCGTACCATAGATACACTTCAGAAGCGTTGTCTTCCACACCGGGTGGCTTGTCCACTCTGTGACTAGGAGCTGGAAATGATTCAACACGTCCTGTTGGGAGGTGGGAAAAACCATAAGGCATGCCCAATACAAACTATGAGATAATGGATTGGTGGACTTCGGTTGACCCTGGACCGGGGCACCAGAGAAATACATGGACCGTACTGGCAATTGTGGCATTCGTGATATGCAAACACCGCGATGGTTTTATCATCAATGGGGCGACACCCTCGGCTAACAAGATGTTCGAGCAGGTGGCTGAGGAAGGCCAAAGCTAGAGGATGGCAAATTTGTTGCAGACATATGGGTTTGTACCTAGCAGGATGGATAGGTTGCGAATAGCTAGGAGTCCCCGCGTCGCCAGCCCCTGGCGACACGGGAGGCGATCTAACGCGCCGGCCCTAGGCCTCAGCTCCTCTCTCCCTCCTCCTGCCTTGCCCGAGGCTAGGCCGGCGTTGCCTGGCCAGTGACGGCGGCGGCGGGGCCCTCCCCCTCGCGCGGTGGTGGCGACCTCCTGCCGGCGGCGGCGGCTCATGGATCGGCGGTGCACCAGTGGCAAGGAGCAGCGGGCGCCCGGCGGCGACTGTGACGGCAACGACAGCGCATGCGCATTCTCCCCGCGGCCGAGGAGCACCTGTGACGGTGGCCCAGATCGCGGGCTTCGTCCGCGGGCCGGTAGATCTGGAGGGCGTCTACAGGCGGGCATGGTGGGCCTGATGGCGCCGCCTTAGGCACCGTGGTGGTGCCATGGCCGGTCAGGCGGCGGCGGCCTGGATCCATCGTCCAGTCCCCGGCAGAGGTGGCGGCGATCCGTGCACGAGATGCTTGATTGAGGTCCTTCGAACAGATCCGGGTGAAAACTTGCTTTCGGCTTACTGCCAAAGCCGGCCGTGGCGGCGCTATTTTGCGACATTCCCTTCTTGAAGGCATCGCCGAGGAGAGTTTCAAGGTCACTGTATGCTACCTCCGGGGGAAACCCTAGATCAGTTGATCGGAAGAGGGCGGAGTTCTTATGTCGTTCCCCCTTTGGGGGCGTCGTTCTTGGAGGTGTGCACGGGCTCGAGGGACCAGTGGACCGCATTTTAGGTGGAGCGGTGCTTCATCCTACACATTGATCGCGACGGATCTCGACGGCGTGGCGCAGTGCAGATTCGGCGTCCGATGCGCGAGGATGTACTCGCGCAGGAGGACGACGCTGTCTGGCGTCGTGGTGGCGTCGATGGCAGAGAGACCTGGCATGGTAGATGCAACAGTACAACTCTGAAGATGGGTTGGTGGCAGGTGGCTGCGGCGGCCTCATACCCGGCAGGCGTCCGGGTTGAAGAGTGCGTCGGACTGGTGGGTGCCCCATACCTGGCAGGCGTCCTGGTTGGGACCTCAGGTCATAGATGTTAGGTTTGGCTGCGAGGTCTGTTTGGTATTAGGCCCAGACTATCAGCATCCCTACATCAACTGGATAGGAGTAGCGGCAGATATTGCCTAGACGGTGGCTTTAGTCTTACTATTGTATGATTTTGTAAAGTTTTGTGAGAATAATTAATAAAATGGCCGCATGCATCGTCCAGATGCATAGGCCGGAGTCATCCTCCTTTTCTAAAAAAAGGAGTTTTGCCTGTGGGTTCGTGGCGTTACTTTGTTTTGGTAGCGTTGCTCTTCTTATGATACTAATACGTCTACCGTGTCATCATAGCGTTGCTCTTCTTGTGATACTAATACGTCTACCGTTTCCTTGAAAAAATTAACTGAGCCATGTCCTCTTGGTAGTCTCTGGTCCCAGAGAATACACTCCCGCGTGAATAGTAAAAAAAAGTAAAAGTTTTCAAAAAATTCTAATTTTCTTTTGTAAATGTTTGTGTTAGTGTCGCAAGCATCCTTGAAAATTTTTATGCGAAACAGAGTAGCGGCGTTTCGCTGGTTAAAAAAACAAGTTTAGGGTAATATTTTAGGGTAACATTTAGTATTTTTTTTCACAGGCCAAAATGTTTAATCTTTTTCCCCACAAATTTGTATGTCGCATTTGGAAGTGACAAAAAACACATAAAAAAATTATTGGATTTCTTTGGCATTTTAAAAAATATTTTCACACGCGAGAGCGCGCACTTCCGGGAGCACCAACGGATTTCCGCTGGTCCAACTTCTAATATGTTGTCTTACCATAGTTTTGGAGGGTAGGGACAAGGCGTGAAACATGATCTCATTTCTACCTTCTAACATTGCACATTAGTTTTATTTTCATTGACTTTCTAAATCCAAGCTTCCTCTTGGTTGGTGTTCAAATGATTCTCACAACAAATCCTACGGGCGCGCTGTATCCTACTAGTATCTTGTAACACATATTGCATCTTATGCTTGCTCCTCTGCCCCGAACCCTTGGTATTTTCACTGGACATTTGGTATCTTGAACAATCACTAGGTGTATTGGTTCATAGTAAAAAAAAGTGTATTGGTGTCTTCATGGTTTTGCGATAATCATACCATACTGTTGATAGAAAATAAGTGATGAAAATACGTACTTCGTATCATTAAAGTGTAAAAGCTAGGGTTGGCTGCATTAAGCGTGATGCCTCTTGGGAGGGACGCCTTCATGTTAATATAGGCAGAGAGATTACAAGATATGGCGCAGGTTGTTGGTTAGTTATCAACTTGCCCTCTAATCCAAGCTATACATGAGATAGAGGATATCCTAGCCAACTACCTGCACCACAATTTACATGAATACAGCCGTGACATATTGTCACGTTACACAACTACAACCCTACTATTTTGACATCCTCCCTCAATCTTAACGTATCAAGGTTCAGATTGTGCCTGAAGGCCTGTAGTTGCTTCACTTGTAATGGTTTGGTGAACCCATCAGCAACTTGATCCCCTGTTGGGATGAACTAAATATCTAGCAACTTTTGTGCAACTCTTTCTCGTACAAAATGATAATCAATCTCTATGTGTTTCGTTCTTGCATGAAACACTGGGTTTGCAGACAGATATGTTGCTCCAAGATTGTCACACCATAAGTGTCGGTGTCAAAACCGGCGGATCTCGGGTAGGGGGTCCCGAACTGTGCGTCTAAGGCGGATGGTAACAGGAGGCGGGGGACACGATGTTTACCCAGGTTCGGGCCCTCTCGATGGAGGTAATACCCTACTTCCTGCTTGATTGATCTTGATGATATGAGTATTACAAGAGTTGATCTACCATGAGATCGTAGAGGCTAAACCCTAGAAGCTAGCCTATGGTATGATTGTTCTTGTCCTACGGACTAAAACCCTCTGGTTTATATAGACACCAGAGGGGGCTAGGGTTACACAGAGTCGGTTACAATGAAGGAGATCTACATATCCGTATTGCCAAGCTTGCCTTCCACGCCAAGGAGAGTCCCATCCGGACACGGTTCGAAGTCTTCAATCTTGTATCTTCATAGTCCAACAGTCCGGCCAAAGGATATAGACGGCTATCCGAGGACCCCCTAATCCAGGACTCCCTCAGTAGCCCCTGAACCAGGCTTCAATGACGATGAGTCCGGCGCGCAGATTGTCTTCGGCATTCCAAGGCAGGTTCTTCCTCCGAATACTCCATAGAAGATTTTGAACACAAGGATAGTGTCCGGCTCTGCAAAACAAATTTCACATACCACCGTAGAGAGAATAATATTAACACAAATCTAATCTGCTGACAGCTTTTCATAACGTGACGTTCTGCCATGGTCTGGTCATGACGAACCGTCTTTCCCGTGCCTGCCATTGCACGTGTTGCGAGGCGGTTTTATTGGCACGTCCTGTCGAAGCAGAGATCGTGTCCCTCTTTTCACGAGATTCTCATCAATACGGGTGTGGGTAACCCAATCGTGCCTACTGATATGACTCCTCGATTTTAGGTAAGTTCCAAACGGCCACGCGGAGGACGCTTGATATTCACCCTCTTTATAAAGGGGCCAAGGCCTGTCCTTTTCTTATCGCACTCAATCGAATCCTTCCCCCACCTCGAGTTCCAACACCCAAGGCTCAGGCTAGGCGCTTCGGACCTTCATTCATGTCCGGATCCACCCTTCAAGGTCGGTGGATGCCCTCCTTTCTCACAGAGGAGGACATCAAGAAGCTAAGAGAAGCCAGGTATCTGACCGCCTAAATCTCGCACAGGCTGCCTGCTCGAGGGCAGGTCATCCCCACTCCCGAACCAAACGAGAGTGTCCTATTTATTTCCCACTTCCTCCGAGGGCTAGGCTTTAGTCTTGATCCCTTCGTTAGAGGGCTTATGTTCTACTACGGGCTCGATTTCCATGATCTGGCTCCGGATTCCATCCATCACATCTCGTCGTTCATCGTCGTGTGTGAAGCCTTCCTCCGCAACACCCCACACTTCGGCTTATGGCTCAAGACCTTCAATGTGGAGCCGAAGATGATTGAGGGGCGACACACAGAGTGCGGAGGTGCCATAATAAGCAAAGGCGTGGATGCTCCATGGCAAAAGGGTTCCTTCCCGGAGACGTCCAATTTATGGCAGCGGGAGTGGTTTTACATCACAGCTCCCCGAGGTACTAAGTGGGAGGCCGCCCCCGCCTTCTGTTCGGACCCCCCGCCACAACTGGCGTCGTGGGTCAACAAGGGGCTGGACTGGGGGCCAGCAAATGATGTGCCGACATTGCAGAGTCGCATCCGAGATCTCCTCCAGAGAGATATCAACCTTGTCAAGGTAATGCAAGTCATGCTAGTTCGTCGAGCCCTGCCTTGCAAACGTCGACCTCTCCGTATGTGGGAGTTCAACCCAGAAGGGCCACGAACTATTCAGCAATTCTTTGGCGTGACGCTCGAAGAGACGTATGGATTGTTCTTCGGATCACGAATAAATTGTCCGGACACCACCGAGGATGCGGGTCTGAACTGCAATCGTCCAGACACCCAAGTAAGTAATTCTGCGGCCGAACACGTTGTCTTTTAATTTACCACAACATCATTCTGAAAAGTCGCCTTTTGACCAGGACTGGATAAAAAAGGCGAAGATGATCAGGTGTTCGGCCCCCCTTCCCGAAGGCTCACCGGATCCCGTACTAGCCAGGATGCTTGAGCTTGCGCCCTATTAAGCGCCATCAGGGGAAGATAAAGGGAGGAACAAAGAGGCCGAAAGCGAGCCTCACTCATTATTCATCCAAACCGGGGGAATTAGTGCCTCCGCGAAGGAGGATAAACGGGGAGAAGAATCTAAAATTCCCTCTCCCCAGGGAAGGAAGAGGACCGCCTCTGAAGACTTGGAAGCAATGGTCTCCAAGCGAGGGAAGAAACCTTTGTCAGAGGGCCCTACCCCAGAGGGCATCCTTACCACACAGTACCCGCGAGGGGGCCAGCCCTCCACCGAGCTGTAAGTAAACAAAAGTACTTTATAGTGAATATACCCAGCTTCATTTCTGAGAATAATAGCCGAGACGTATGTCTTGTAGTTCGGATCGTAGCCCTTCTCGACAGAGTTCGTCTTCGGGGGATCTTCTTCTGGAGATGATGGAAAGCGAAATGCCTCCCCGTGCCTCCCTGCCTCGTGAAGCGGGCGACCCTGAGGTGTCGTCACGGAGGATTTCTCCTGATCCGCCAAGGCCAGAAGGTAACCCTTCGGCCACCCGAAGTCCGGAGTATTCGGCTCCTAAGGAGAGCCACAAAAAGAGTCCGAGACTGTCCGGTGCACGACCAGACGCACTGATGAATCTTCTGGAGCAAGCGGCTATCTGAGAAGCGCATCGTACGCTAATGGGTATGGTGGTTGAGAGGATTTCATCCGCCGAAAGCGGGTTGCATGAAGCTTTTATGAGCCTGCTAAGAGGCTTTGAGGTACGCAAAGTAATATATATTTTGACGGTACCGCACACGCTAGGTGTGCCCTATGTAGATAGTAGCCCCTGAGACTCTAGTTGCTGTTGAAAAAGACGGCAAATAGAGGATCATAGTCCCAGGAAATAATCGTGTTGCTTTCACGTGGAGGTGGCTGAGGGTCCGGTGGCTAGCCGGACTGGTGAGTTTGCCAAGCTAAAGCGGCAACTTGATGCGGCAGATGCCGACATCGTGCTTGTAAACAAGCGGCTTGACGAGGTACAGGGTATGTATTCTCCTATGATCAACACAAAGAGGAGCATGATGCTAGTATCTGTAATATGATGTGACTGCAGATGGAGCTGTCGCCGTGGAGACCCTTCGGGCGGACTTGCCCAAGCCAAGGAACAAGCTAGGAGGAGTGATGCGGCCGCCCTAAAGGCGGTCGAAGAGCTAAGAGCCGAACAGGCTGCGCATTGCCAGAGCAAAGAGAAAATGGCCAAGATGGCTGTTGAGTTGAAAGATGCCGCCGACCGTTATGAGCTTCTTGAAAAGGAAAGCAAAACGAAGACGGCGGACCTGGAGAAAGCCACGGTAGCAGCCAAGGAAGCCCGCTCTAAAATCAGGGCGGCGAGGGAGGAGCTACGTCAAGCCGGAGATATCGCGGCTGGGAAGCCCTTTTTGTTGCGGACGAAGTTCGGAGATCCTAAGTATGCCCTTCTGGATCAATTATGGAGTTCTGCGGACGCGTACCTGGATTTGGCAGCAAGTGCTGCTGATGCGACCAAGTTTTTCGAAGATCAAAAAGATCACGAAGTGGAAAAGTTGTTCTGGTCGCAGTTCAATGCTCCGGCGCGTCCGCTGCTGTTAAATGAGCAAATGGCCGAGTGGGCCGAGCTCCATAGGTTGTCCGGGCTTGCCATGAGGTCTATCATGGATCGTCTCTGGCTGGAAGGACCAAGGCCGGATAGTTATTTTGGTCTTGTGCAACGATTCCTTGGTGTTGTGCCTCTTATCGATGTTGTAAAGAGGTCGGCGTGCATAGAGGGTGCGCGGATGGCTCTTGCCCGTGTCAAGACATATTGGGCAGAGATGGAGGCCACCGCGATTGCAACCCAGACTCCGGCCGTAGGCCAGGTTTCGGCCGAGCAATATTTTGAAGAAGTCTTAGAAGGCGCTCGTTTAATAGAGGCTCAGTGCTCGAAGAGTATCATGTTCTAGTGACATGTATCCCAATTGTAAGAGCAATGCTATTTAAATTATAAAGGTTGTGTTTATACTTTTGCCTGAAAGTATTATTATGCCTCATGTGCGGTCGTTTATGTATATATGTGTGTGTGTGTATATATATATATATATATATATATATATATATATATATCCTGAAAGTTTGCAGTCGTCGGCTTTAGCCCCCACGCATACAATGCGGGGGTGTTCGCAAAAGCGCGCCTTCACACTTGATCCAACGTCTTGGTCCATTAAGGAGGTGGTAGCGCGGCGAACGAGGCAATCAGACTATATTGCTTTAACACTTTCACTTTACCATAGTAGTTTGACAGTGGGGCTACTATATAGCCCCTGGTACTTTGGCGCTCGTCCGAGTACGGGGCGCGTACGTACATGACCGGGAAAACCGGCCCTTCGTTAATGCGGAGGAATCCTGAAGATTCCGCTAAGTCATCGAGTGGTTGACCAGTCTCGCGCTTTATCATGACAGTCAGTTTTCGGCTTTCTCTACTGAGGTGCTCATCCGGATGAACCAGGGCACAATCGCAGTAGTTCTCCTGGTGCCACCTTAGCCGATAGAGCGGAACGTAAGATAGCAAAACGCAGGAGCCGGGCAAACCCAACATTTGACCAAAGACATGATTCGGAGCTGATGCATACAAGGCCAAACTCGCGACGCCGAACACTCCCTAAGGTATTCGGTCTTTATAACATATACCGGGCTGAGTAACGCCCTTGATGATGAACCCCGAGTGTCCAGGTACGTGCATTGTTCTGACGTGGCGAAATGCCAATAACGTCAGCATCCCTCTCGGTTATACTGAATATCCGGAGGATGTGAAGCAACAAGAGACAATAAAAAAGGTTTACACAGGGTCTTAATCTAAAAAGAAACCTTTGAGCGAGGCCCCGCTGCACGTCTGCGCCTGTGTCTCCGTTGTGCCGTATCCTGGAAGGGTGTAGTACGATTATCATCTGTAAAAGAGAAGAACTTAGGTGAAAGTTGTCGTGCAAAAAATTGGTGATTCTCAATGAACCATTAAAATTCAAGATAAGTAAGGTCGAGCCGAACTGTAGTCCTTTTTACATGCGGGAAGACCCTGGTACCGCCTATGGGGGTATATCCATCAAACCAATCTCAGGTTTATCTAAGCTGTTACAGCTAGTGATGCGCCGGACTCGTCTAGCCGTGTTCGCGGTCTTGACGACCGATCATCTATTCTGGTTGGAGAGGCCGTTTAGTGTTCGGCTGCTAAAGCCGCCATACGCTCTTCCGCGCGTAAGGAACACTCAACATTTCCACTGACTGTGATGATGCCACGTGGACCGGGCACCTTAAGCTTAAGAGAAGCGTAATGCGGTACTGCATTAAAACGAGCGAAAGTTGTTCTTCCGAGTAGTGCTTGATAGCCGCTTCGGAATGGAGCGATGTCGAAGGTTAACTTTTCACTTCGGAAGTTGTCAGGAGAACCGAATACAACCTCTAGTACTAGAGAGCCCGTACAGCGGGCCTCTGGGCCTGGTATTATTCCTTTAAAGGTAATATTGCTTTGGCTGATTCTTGTCGGGTCTATCCCCATTTTGCGGACTGTGTCCTGATATATCAGATTAAGACTACTGCCGTCGTCCATGAGGACTTGGGTGAGATGGTATCCGTCGATAATTGGGTCTAGCACCAAGGCAGCCAATCCTCCGTGCCGGATACTTGTCAGGTGATCCCTGCGATCAAAAGTGATCGGGCAGGCCGACCAAGGGTTGAACTTAGGGGTGACGGGCTCTACGGCGCGTATGTCTCGGAGTGCATGTTTGCTCCTCCTCTTCATCACGTGAATCGTGTTCACTGTTTTGACCTCTGGTGGGAACTTTTTCTGTCCCCCAGTGTTTTGCTGACGAGGCTCATCCTCGTCTTCACTTGGTGTCTCCCTTCCCATGTGTTCGGCGTTTAGCCTACCGGCCTGCTTGAAGACCCAGCATTCTCTATGGGTGTGATTTGCAGGTTTATCGAAGGTGCCATGAATCTGACATAATTTGTCCAGAATCTTGTTTAGGTTGGACGGTCCATCTCCGTTGCCTTTGAAAGGCTTTTTCCGCTGACAGGGTCGAGAGCCCCTGAATCCGGCGTTTACCGACGTGTTGTCTGGGCTGTCTTCGTTATTTCGATGCTTGCTTTTATTGCGTCGTGGTTTTCCATTACCATCCCTGACTTCAGATGTGCCTGGGTCGCTGGTGCTACTACGTGCCAGCCAGCTATCTTCGCCCGCGCAAAAGCGGGTCATGAGGCTTGTTAGGGCTGCCATTGTTCTTGGCTTTTCTTGGCCGAGGTGTCTGGCGAGCCATTCGTCTCGGACGCTGTGTTTGAAAGCTGCTAAGGCTTCGGTGTCCGGGCAGTCGACGATTTGATTCTTCTTAGTGAGAAATCTTTTCCAAAGCTTTCGGGCAGACTCTCCGGGCTGTTGAATTATATGACTTAAATCCTCTGCATCCAGAGGTCGGACATAGGTCCCTTGAAAGTTAGCCCTAAAGGCATCCTCAAACTCCTCCCAACTTCCAATTGAATTTTTCGGGAGGCTCTTCAGCCAGTGCCGAGATGGTCCTTTCAACTTGAGGGGCAAGTATTTGATGGCGTGGAGATCATCTCCGCGAGCCATATGGATATGGAGGATGAAGTCCTCAATCCAGACCCCAGGGTCTGTCGTTCCGTCGTACGCCTCTATGTTCACGGGTTTGAATCCCTCTGGAAATTCATGATCCAGCACCTCATCGGTGAAACATAGGGGGTGCATGGCACCCCTGTATTTGGATGTGTCATGGCGTTCTGACGGTTGTAGTGTTCGGTTTTGATTATGCGCTGGAGCGCGCTTCCTAGATCCGTAGATGGATCTGGTCACGCCGGCCTTTTGATGCCAGTCCTCGCGTGGATCGTGTGCTGACTTATGTGCGGCCTCGTTAGCCGCTCTATCCCGGACACGAGGTGGTCGATCCGACCGGTCGGCCGTTTTATTTTTCGGCTGTGTGGGCTCTAAGGCCTTATCATCGAATTCAGGCAACAGCTTGCGCTTTGGATAGCTCTTTGTGTGGCGACTACCACCGTACTTTTCTTCAGTGTCAAGCACTTTGTTCCATCTACTGTTGAGCGTATTCTGCGCGGCCTTAAGCCTTTTCTTCTGCTTCTTCAGACTCCTCGGGGTTGCAATAAGCCTTTCACGAAGGTTCTCTTGTTCCAAGTGTCTTTCCGGGATGATGTGTGCATCGTCGTCCGGAATGTTTTCCTCTCTGGAGAGAGGTTGATGAGCTTTATCCTCGGCGTCGCCGTGATCGGAGAGCGGCTCCGTACTATGTTCGCCGTCCGCCGGTTCAATGTGGTCGTCGTTTCCTCCGGAGTCGACCAGGGTATTATTTTTTCTTGCGCTGTTATCGCTGTTCTTGCCGAGGCGGGATTTGGAGCGGCGCCTACGCCGTCGCTTTGGTTGCTTCTCGAGGGAGTTATCCTTCGCTGCATCCTTCCGTTCCTCGTCGTTGTTTTCTTTGGGTGTGTCCACCATATATATATCGTGTGATGAAGTGACAGTCCAGTGCCCTGTGGGCGATGGTTCCTGTTCTGCTCCTGTATCGTCGTCCATACCGTCGATATCTTTGGAGTCAAAATCGAGCATGTCGGTTAAATCGTCGACAGTGGCTATTAAGTGGGTAGTGGGTGGGGAACGAATTTCTTCGTCGTCCGCTTCCTGTTCGGGCCGGACATAGTTCGGCCAAGGACCTCCTCACAAGGAGAGAGACCTTAATGAATTTAGCACATCGCCAAAAGGTGAGTGCTGAAAGATATCCGTGGAGGTAAACTCCATGATCGGCGCCCAATCAGATTCGATAGGTATGGACGCAGGCGGTTCGGGGCCTGTGGCCGGGGATGAATCCGAGGATCCGGCGACACAGGTCTCATAACAGGTGAAGTCAGTATTCGGCTCTATCGCCGCTAAGTGTGCGGCCTCCGTGGCGGGGTCCATCCACCCGTCCTCAGATGGCGCAATTTGTTCCGGATTGAGGGCCGGAGTGGTTGCAGGTGTGATCTCCCGAACACTGTCCGAGGGTAGAGCTAAGTCATGCTCGTCGTGATTGTGCGGCGCACCTGACATGGGCTCTAATCCGTCGAAGATCAAGTCTCCGCGGATGTCGGCAGTATAGTTCAAGTTTCCGAGCCTGACCTGATGGCCAGGGGCGTAGCTCTCGATCTGCTCCAGATGGCCAAGCGAGTTGGCCCGCAGTGCGAAGCCGCCGAATACGAAGATCTGTCCGGGGAGGAAAACCACACCCTGGATCGCATCGTTGGCGATGATCGGAGGAGCCATCAAGCCTTTATCGTGACGACACAGTGGAACTCTCAATGAAAGCACCAATGTCGGTGTCAAAACCGGTGGATCTCGGGTAGGGGGTCCCGAACTGTGTGTCTAAGGCGGATGGTAACAGGAGGCGGGGGACACGATGTTTACCCAGGTTCGGGCCCTCTCGATGGAGGTAATACCCTACTTCCTGCTTGATTGATCTTGATGATATGAGTATTACAAGAGTTGATCTACTAGGAGATCGTAGAGGCTAAACCCTAGAAGCTAGCCTATGGTATGATTGTTCTTGTCCTACGGACTAAAACCCTCCGGTTTATATAGACACCGGAGGGGGCTAGGGTTACACAGAGTCGGTTACAAGGGAGGAGATCTACATATCCGTATTGCCAAGCTTGCCTTCCACGCCAAGGAGAGTCCCATCCGGACACGGGTCGAAGTCTTCAATCTTGTATCTTCATAGTCCAACAGTCCGGCCAAAGGATATAGTCTGGCTGTCCGAGGACCCCCTAATCCAGGACTCCCTCAATAAGCATGACACACCTATTCTTCCAATGCCTAGTTCATCAAGCAAAGTTTCAATCCACATTACCTCAGCTGTTGCATTTGCCAAAGATTTATATTCTGCTTCAGTGCTGAAACGTGACACCGTAGCCTAGTTCTTTGCACTCCAGGATATAAGATTCGACCCAAGGAAGATTGCAAATCCTCCTGTGGATCTTCTGTCATCAAGGCATCTAGCCTAGTCTGCATCAGAAAATGCACTCACTGTGGTTGAGGGAGACTTACACAATTTCAGCCCTGTGTTGGCACTCCCTTGAAGATACCTCAATATCCTCTTTACAGTTGTCCAATGTACAGAAGTAGGAGCATGTAAAAATTGACATACTTTATTAACAGCAAAGGATGTATCAGGTCTTGTTAGTGTCAAGTACTGAAGAGCACCAACTATGCTCCTGCACTTGGTTCCTTCTTCTGAGATCAGTAATTCTCCTTCATATAATGACAGTTTGTCAGTGGTAGGCATAGGTGTACTGGAGGGTTTGCAATCCTTCATACCTACACGTTTGATTACATCTTTGGCATATTTTCCTAGGTTAGCATAATACCATCATGCAACTTTTTTACCTCAATGCCTAGGAAGTAATGTAACTCTCATAGCTAGATCTTTAAGAGCAAACTCATTTTCCAGATTTGATAGCAATGCTGAGGTAGCCTCCTGTGAGGAGCTGGTAACAATTATGTCATCAACATATATTAACATAAATATAACCACCTTCCCTTTATGGAAGAAGAAGAGAGAAGTGTCTCCCCTTGAAGGCTTGAAACCAAGTTGCTGAAGTTTTGCACTCAATCTTGAATACCAAGCTCTAGGTGCCTGCTTTAGGCCATATAAGGCCTTGTCCAACTTGCACACATGATGTGGCTTTGAACCATCTTCAAACCCAGGTGGTTGTCTCATATAGACCTCCTCCTCGAGAACGCCATGTAAGAACGCATTCTGAACATCCAATTGGCGAAGACTCCATCCCCTGGAAACACCAATAGACAGAACAAGCCTGTTAGTAGCAGCTTTAACTACTGGACTAAAGGTGTCCTCATAATCAATGCCATAACGTTGTTTGAAGACCTTAGCCACTAGTCTAGCCTTATATCTATCTATTGTGCCATCAGGTCTTTCTTTAATTTTGTATACCCATTTACAATCAATGATGTTCCTCCCTCGCTTAGGAGGGACCAAACGCCAAGTTTGGTTTTTCATAAGTGCACCATACTCTACATTCATGGCATTTTTTCAATTATCATTACCTAGAGCTTCGGTTGTTTTGAGGCTCACTAGTAGCAGCAAAATCTGCAAATTTAAAGTTCTTTTCATACCTGAGTGTCCCATCCTTGTAAACTGTGGGTTTTAAAATACCTTTCTGTGCATGTGTAGTCATCCGAGAAGGTGTGTCGGAACGGACAGGATCTGTGGCCACAGAGGATCCCAGCACCATAGCAGAATCCGCCTTGTCTGCCGCACGCACGGATGAGGTTGGATCGCGCGCCCGTGGACTAGGAGAGACCGGTCCTGGTGAGTTGGCTATTGCCACGTGACCGAGGGACGTCATGCGGTCGCGCCCGCCATCATTGCGCCGCACAGCAGGGGACACGCGACCAGCCGCATGTGGTTCACACCCAACCGCTTCATGACAGCCGGCGCGTGGAGACAGAGCAGGGCCCGGCCCACCTGACCGGCCTGGTGACCCGTGCCAGGCGTCACCCGAGGAGTGGATGTTCCCGGGCCCTGGCGGGGGCGGCGTCAGAGGATCCGCCTGGGGATCCGTTCTCACGTCAGTTCCAGTATCAGCGTGACCAGGAGAATCTGCCTCGTGTCCGCTGCCAGGTGTTTCTTGCTGCTGCTGCGTAAAATCACAAGCATTTGAAGTGCAGTTTTTATCTCCGTCAGAAGTAGGGTTATGTAACAAATGATCATCAGCATAATGTTCGTCCCCATGATCAGTTGGATTTAATAGCTCCGGATTTGAAAGGAGAATTTCTGCCCGAAGACGTGCACCGGTGTTTGGGTGTAGTGTGGAGAATGGGAATACGTTTTCATCAAAAACAACATCCCTCGAGATATACACACGTCCTGTTGGAATATCAAGACATTTAAACCCTTTGTGAAGATTGCTATACCCAAGAAAGGTGCATTGCTTGGAACGGAATTGAAGCTTGTGCTTGTTATAGGGTCGGAGGTTAGGCCAACAAGCACACCCAAAAATTCTAAGTGAGGAATAATTGGGCGTTTCATGGAACAATAGCTCAAGAGGGGTTTCAAATTTGATAACTTTGCTAGGAAGGCGATTGATGAAATAAGTAGCAGCAATAAATGCTTCATCCCAAAACTTTAAGGGCATTGAGGCTTGGGCAAGAAGAGACAAGCCTACTTCGACGATATGTCGATGTTTTCTTTCTGCTGATCCGTTCTGCTGATGCGCATGGGGACAAGACACATGATGAGATATTCCTATCTTTATGAAGAAGGAGTTGAGTTTTTCATACCCCCCTCCCCAATCTGTCTGAAGAGCAAGAATTTTGCGATTAAATTGTCGTTCAACAAGGTGCTGAAAGTCATGAAATTTTTGAAAAACTTCAGACTTGTGTTTGATCGAATAGATCCATGTGAATTTACTGAAATCATCGATAAAACTCACACAATATTTTTTCTGCCTATTGTTTCAACAGCAGGGCCCCAAACATTAGAGAAAATAAGTTCTAAAGGAAACTTGGATTCACTTATTGACTTTGGATAAGGTAACTGGTGACTTTTACCCTTTTGACAGGCGTCACATAAAGACTCATTATTGGAAAAGTTAGCACAAGGGAGTTTATTTTGACTAAGAACTCTCTTGAAAATGAGAGGAGATGGATGACCTAAACGTCGGTGCCACCTATCCGAAGATATTTTGGTGGCACTGAGCACCTGCTTCTGGACGTTGGATCCCTTGTGCTTGACGGGGTAGAGACCACATCAACCCCTGCCTCGAAGGAATACCTTCCTCGTTCCCCGTTCCTTAACAAAAAAAGAATGAGGATGAATTTGAACAAACGTGTCATTGTCAAGTGCAAGGCGACTAGCAGAGATTAAGCTCTTGCTAGCTTCCGGAACATGAAGGATGTTATTTAGATAAAGATCACGATCAGGGGTACGAATAGCTGAGTGACCAATATGTTCTATAGCCATACCTGACCCACTAGCAGTGTGGATTTGCTCGCTCCCAGTGTAGCGGTCACGGACGGTCAGCCTCTCAAGGTCGCCTGTGATGTGGTCGGTGGCGCCGCTCTCAAGGTACCAGTTGGTATCCACCCCGTACTGAGGTGCTGCAAGGTTCGCCGACCTCTCTTCTCTCCTTGGTAGGCTTCATCATAGCGTTTCCAGCACTTCCACGCTGGATGACCAAGTTTGCCACAGATCTGGCACTGGATCCTAGGTGTGGGGGAATTGTTGTTGTGGTTACCCCCACCACCATTTTTGTTGTAGTGGCCACCTCCTCCTTGTCCACCGCGACCGCCAGACTTGATGTATGGGCGGCCACAGTCACCGCCATTGTTGTTGTTGCCTCCACGGCCACGGCCACGGTCACCACGCCCGCGACCTCTGGTGGCAGCATTGGCAGAGGACTGCGACACTCTTCCATGGAGCTTCATCCGCATCTCGAAGCTGATGAGCTGAGAGAACAGCTCGGGGACGGTGATCGGCTCCACTCTGGAGCACATGGCGGAGAGCACAGGATCAAATTCCTCGTCCAGGACAACGAGGATGTGGGAGACGATGTCATCATCGTCAATCTTCTTCCCTGCAGCGATAAGTTCATCGCACAGAGACTTAACTTTCCCGACGCAGTCGGTGATGGAGGAGCTCCCTTTCTGCAGATTGGCGAGGGTGATGCGTGTTGGGGAACATAGTAATTGCAAAAAAATTCCTACGCACATGCAAGATCATGGTGATGCATAGCAACGAGAGGGGAGAGTGTCGTCCACGTACCCTCGTAGACCGTAAGCGAAAGCGTTATGAGAACGCCGTTGATGTAGTCGTATGTCTTCATGATCCGACCGATCCAAGTACCGAACGCACGGCACCTTTGAGTTCAGCACACGTTCAGCTCGATGACGTCCCACGAACTCCAATCCAGCAGAGCTTCGCGGGAGAGTTCCGTCATCACGACGGCGTGATGACGGTGATGATGTTGCTACTGATGCAGGGCTTCACCTAAGCACCGCTACGATATGATCGAGGTGGATTATGGTGGAGGGGGGCACCGCACACGACTTGGAACAATCAACTTGTGTGTTCTAGGGTGCCCCCCTCCCCACGTATATAAAGGAGGGAGGGGAGGCCGACCGACCTCTCTAGGCGCGCCAAGGGGAGGAGGAATCCTCCTCCTAGTAGGAGTAGGATTCCTCCTTTCCTAGTGATCACATGATCAAAATAATGCTCGGGTCGACGATGCTCCTTGCCCTTAGGCGGTCCCTCGGTCATCAGCTTCTTGGCATCCAGCTTCGCCCAATGCGTCTTGACGCGGGCAAAGGCCATACGCGCACCTTCAATACAGACCGACTGCTTCACGGCTTCGAGCCGCGGACAGGTACTCACAAGCCGCTGCACAAGTCCGAAGTAGCTGCTGGGTACAGGATCGGCAGGCCACAGCCGGACTATAAAGTCCTTCATGGCTAACTCTGCCAACCTGTGCAGGTCGACCAACTGCTTTAGCTGGTCGCTGAAGGGCACCGGACGTTCGGATCCCAGATATTGGGACCAGAACAGCTTCTCCGTAGACATCCCTTCCTCGGCTCTATAATGCTCGGCCGCATCCGACACACTGTGCGGCAGACCTGTAAATGCCCCTGGAAAACCAAAATTCAGGATAAGTACAAGGGATGTTGCTTCTACACGCTTGCTCTGCATGGTGAAGAACTTACCCGCTGCAATCTTCTTGGCCATCTCGATTTCCTGGAGGGCGCTCTGGGCTTCGGCTCGCGCATCCTGAGCACTCTGGCGAGCCTTCACCAATTCAGACTCTTGCGCCTTATAATCGCGCTCCAGGGCCTCAAATCTCTCTATCGCGCCCTGGAGCTGTTGCTGCGCCTCACCAACCCGGGCCTCGTGCTTCTCGCGCAAGACGCGCTCTTTGGCCGCTTTGTCCTCGGCCTCGACTAGCGCCTTCTTCAGGGTTGCCACCTCGGCCGTGGCCCCTAATAAAGTTTATGACACTTTAGCCCAGTCGGACTATTCATTTCTTTTTGAAATATACCCACAGGTTACTGCATACCTTGGCTATCCTCCAACTGCTTCTTCACGCGGCCGAGCTCCTCCTCGGCCCGCTCCAATTTCTGCTTCAGTCCGGAGACCTCCGCAACATGAGCAGTGGTAGCCTGCAGCGATACCTGCTTATTCACATAGACAACTCATGTTAGACTCCTGCGATTTTTTGATCCTCTGTTCGGCTTTTCTTCCCGAACACCAAACAGAGTATCAGGGGCTACTGTCTATACTGTGATATTTTTCCTATAATCACATTACTTACCTCAAAGCCCGTTAGAAGGCTAGTGCAGGCTTCGGTCAGTCCGCTTTTAACGGACTGTACCTTCTCTATTACCGTGTCCATAAGGACACGATGTTCATCCACGATAGAGGCGCCTCGTAGCGCCTCCAGTAGATTATCCGGTGCCTCTGGTTGGAAAGAGGTCACCGGTGGAACAGGCACACCCCCTCCTGGTGGGGAACGCCGTTCGCTGGACCCCGGAGCCGTATAGATTTCCGGAATGGTATCCGGCTGACGGCCGAAGGGAACTCGGGCCCCATCACCAGTCCCCATGGGGGCTTTTTCCCCCATGTGTCCGGCGTCCGAGGAGTCATCTTGGGGCGTCACCCCGATGATCTCCGGAACCTCCCCCCAGCCTGGGAAAGTCTTTTTGGACACCGCCTCGTCATCACCCTTGGGTGAGATGGAATGAGCAGGTGGCGGAGACATGCTAGCCATCTCCTCCGTGTCCAGCGAATCCTCTGTCGAGGATCGCGGAGAGCCATCGCGCGCCGGACTGCAAGGACAATGTTTACAATATGTCAATATTACAAACCGAAAAAGCCAGACGTTTGTGAATTCTGGTACTTACGAAGCGGCCCGAGGCTTGGTCCGTCGAGGTCGTTCCAGACTGCTGTCAACATCCCACGCGGAGTTATCCGCGAGGGAGCCTATAACCCTCTTAGGCGCTTTCGCCTCCGGGCTTGTGGGGTCCGCTCTCTTCTTCCTCCCCGCTTCAGGTGGGGAGTCGTTTTCTTATTCCTCTTCATCGCCGTCGTCAGCGGACGAAGAGGAAGTCTCGCTTCCGGATGTCTCGTCCGGAGTGCTTCTCCGGCGAAGGCCCTTCTTGGCCCCTTGGGCCGCCTTCTTAGCCATCTTCTCCGGCACCTCATAAGGTGCAGGGAATAGCATCTTCTCCAATAATGGAAATTCTTGGTCCTCGGGCAGCGGAGCCGGACAGTTAATCTCCTCAGTCAACTTAATCCAGGCCTGAAAATAGGGGAAGGAAGCTTAAATTTCCTCTCAAAATATGCTAGTAGGGGATACTCCTTGAAAACAATAAGGGAACTGACCGGGTTGGGCTGGCGCTTTAAGCTAAGTCGCGGTCTTCGGTCGTAGGCGGTGGCGTCTCGCCGGCCTTGAAGAGCACCTTCCAGATTTCTTCGTGCGTCGTGCCGAAGAACTCGAGTAGCGTCTGGTGCTTGGCCGGCTCGAACTCCCACAAATTACAAGTTCGGCGTTGGCATGGAAGGACCCAACGAACAAGCATGACCTGGACCACGTTGACGAGCTTGATTTTCCTTTCTATCATGTTCTGGATGCACGTCTGGAGCCCGGTCAGCTCGTCCGAGGGACCCCAGGTTAGGCCCCTCTCTTGCCAGGAGGTGAGCCGCATCGGGATTCCGAATCGGAATTCGGGGGCCGCCAACCAGTCAGCATCGCGCGGCTCGGTGATGTAGAACCACCCCGATTGCCACCCTTCACCGTCTCTGCAAACGAACCTTCGGGCCAGGTGACGTTGGGCATCTTGCCCACCATAGCGCCTCTGCACTCTGCTTGTTGACCGCACACTACTTTCGGCCTCACATTGAAGGTCTTCAGCCACAGGCCGAAGTGAGGCGGGATGCGGAGAAAAGCCTCACAAACGACGATAAACGCCGAAATGTTTTAGGATGAAGTTGGGGGCTAGGTCATGAAAATCCAGCCCATAGTAAAACATAAACCCGCGGACGAATGGGTGAAGAGGGAACCCAAGCCCGCGGACGAAATGTGTAAGAAACACAACCCTCTCGTGGGGCTCGGGAGTGGGGACGATCTGTCCCTTGGCCGGGAGTCGATGAGCGATCTCTTTGGCCAGATATCCGGCCTCCCGGAGCTCCTTGATATCCTTCTTCTTGACAGAAGAGGCCATCCACTTACCTCCAGCTCCGGATCCGGACATCTTCGAAGTACTTTCTCGAACGAGGGAAAGGCTAAAGCTTGGGCGCTGGAGCTCAAGGACGGAAGGGCTGAGGAAGAGAAAGGGCGTGGGTGAAAGAAGGGAATCCTTACCCCCTTTATAGAGGCCGCGAATGTCAAGCGCCTTCCCACTCGCCTGTTGCCAATGGTTGTGCAAATGGCGCGGTTGGGTTACCCATGCCCGCATTGATGAGGGCCCCGCAATAAGCGGACACGATCTCTGCTTCGACAGGACGTGCCGAATAGCAACCGCGTCTCGAAACGTGGGGTGGCAGATGAAAAACGGTTCGAGATTATAACCGGACAGACGTGGCGTCATGTTATAAAAAACTGTCAGCAGATTAGACTCGTGCAAATATTATATTCTCTCTGCGGTTGTGTGTGGAATGCGTTACAGGTCCGGATACAATCATCGCGTCCGAATACTATCTTGGAGTTCGGAAGAAGGGGAATCCGTCTTGCAATGCCGAAGACAATCTGCGCGCCAGACTCCTCGTCATTGAAGCCAGGTTCAGGGGCTACTGAGGGAGTCCTGGACTAAGGGGTCCTCGGGCGTCCGGCCTGTTATCCATCGGGCCGGACTGATGGGCTGTGAAGACATGAAGGCCGAAAACTATACCCGTGTCCAGATTGGACTCTACTTGGCATGGAAGGCAAGCTAGGCGATCGATTATGAAGATTTCCTCCTATGTAACCGACCCCATGTAACCCTAGATCTCTCCGGTGCCTATATAAACCGGAGAGCATAGTCCGGATGAGGACATATTCATTACCATATACTCATAGGCTAGACTTCTAGGGTTTAGCCATTACGATCTCGTGGTAGATCAACTCTTGTAACACTCATATTCATCAAGATCAATCAAGCAGGAAGTAGGGTATTACCTCCATTGAGAGGGCCCGAACCTTGGTAAACATCGTGTCCCCCGTCTCCTGTTCCCATCGATCCTAGATGCACAGTTCGGGACCCCCTACCCGAGATCCGCCGGTTTTGACACCGACACCTAGTCCTACTAGGAGGGGGAAGGAAGGAGAGGGGGAGGAGAAGGAAAGAGGGGGCACAGCCCCTCCCCTAGTCCAATTCGGACTAGGCCCATGGGGCGCACAGCCAGCCCTCGTGGCTTCTCCTCTCTTTCCCCTAAACCCACTAAGGCCCATATGTACTCCCGTATTCCCGTAACTCCCCCGGTACTCCGAAAAATACCCGGATCACTCGGAACCTTTCCGATGTCCGAATATAGTCGTCCAATATATCGATCTTTACGTCTCGACCATTTCGGGATTCCTTGTCATGTCCCTGATCTCATCCGGGACTCCGAACTACCTTCGGTACATCAAAACACATAAACTCATAATACCGATCGTCACCGAACGTTAAGCGTGCGGTCCCTACGGGTTCGGGAACTATGTAGACATGACCGAGACACGTTTCTGGTCAATAACCAATAGCGGATCCTGGATGCTCATATTGGCTCCCACATATTCTACGAAGATCTTTATCGGTCAAACCGCATAACAACATACATTGTTCCCTTGTCATCGGTATGTTACTTGCCCGAGATTCGATCATCAGTATCTCAATACCTAGTTCAATCTCGTTACCGGAATGTCTCTTTACTCGTTCCGTAATGCATCATCCTGCAACTAACTCATTAGTCACATTGCTTGCAAGGCTTATAGTGATGTGCATTACCGAGAGGGCCCAGAGATACCTCTCCGACAATCGAAGTGACAAATTCTAGTCTCGATCTATGCCAACTCAACAAGTACCATCGGAGACACCTGTAGAGCACCTTTATAATGACCCAGTTACGTTGTGACGTTTGGTAGCACACAAAGTGTTCCTCCGGTATTCGGGAGTTGCATAATCTCATAGTCATAGGAACATGTATAAGTCATGAAGAAAGCAATAGCAATATACTAAACGATCAAGTGCTAAGCTAATGGAATGGGTCAAGTCAATCACTTCATTCTCTAATGATGTGATCCCGTTAATCAAATGACAACTCATGTGTATGGCTAGGAAACTTAACCATCTGTGATTCAACGAGCTAGTCAAGTAGAGGCATACTAGTGACACTCTGTTTGTCTATGTATTCACACATGTACTAAGTTTCTGGTTAATACAATTCTAGCATGAATAATAAACATTTATCATGATATAGGGAAATATAAATAATAACTTTTTATTGCCTCTAGGGCATATTTCCTTCAGTCTCCCACTTGCACTAGAGTCAATAATCTAGTTCACATCGCCATGTGATTTAACACCAATAGTTTACATCACCATGTGATTAATATCCATAGTTCACATCGCCATGTGCCAACACTCAAAAGGTTTACTAGAGTCAGTAATCTAGTTCTCATCGCCATGTGATTAACACCCAAAGAGTACTAAGGTGTGATCATGTTTTGCTTGTAAAAGAAGTTTAGTCAATGGGTATGCCGTATTCAGATCCGTATGTATTTTGCAAATTTCTATGTCAACAATGCTCTGCACGGAGCTACTCTAGCTAATTGCTCCCACTTTCAATATGTATCCAGATTGAGACTTAGAGTCATCTGGATTAGTGTCAAAACGTGCATCGACGTAACCCTTTACGACGAACCTTTTGTCACCTCCATAATCAAGAAACATATCCTTACTCCACTAAGGATAATTTTGACCGATGTCCAGTGATCTAGTACTAGATCACTATTGTACTCCCTTGCCAAACTCAGTGTAGGTATACAATAGATCTGGTACACAGCATGGCATATTTTATAGAACTTATGGCTGAGGCATAGGGAATGACATTCATTCTCTTTCTATCTTTTGCCGTGGTCGGGCCTTGAGTCTTACTCAATTTCACACCTTGCAATACAGGCAAGAACTCCTTCTTTGACTGTTCCATTTTGAACTACTTCAAAAATTTGTCAAGGTATGTACTCATTGAAAAAACTTATCAAGCGTCTTGATCTACCTCTATAGATCTTGATGCCCAATATGTAAGCAGCTTCACCGAGGTCTTTCTTTGAAAAACTCCTTTCAAACACTCTTTTTATGCTTTCCAGAAAATTCTACATCATTTCCGATCAACAATATGTCATTCACATATACTTATCAGAAAGTTTGTAGTGCTCCCACTCACTTTCTTGTAAATACAGGCTTCACCACAAGTCTGTACAAAACTATATGCTTTGATCAACTCATCAAAGCATATATTCCAACTCCGAGATGCTTGCACCAGTCCATAGATGGATCGCTGAAGCTTGCACATTTTGTTAGCACCTTTAGGATCGACAAAACCTTTTGGTTGCATCATATACAACTCTTCTTTAAGAAATCCATTAAGGAATGTAGTTTTGACATCCATTTGCCAGATTTCAAAAAATGTGGCAATTTGCTAACATGATTCGGACAGACTTAAGCATCGCTATGAGTGAGAAAATCTCATCGTAGTCAACACCTTGAACTTTGTCAAAAACCTTTTTCGACAAGTCTAGCTTTGTAGATAGTAACACTACTATCAGCGTCCGTCTTCCTCTTGAAGATCCATTTTATTCTCAATGGCTCACCGATCATTGGGCAAGTCAATCAAAGTCCATACTTTGTTCTCATACATGGATCCCATCTCAGATTTCATGGCCTCACGCCATTTTGCGGAATCTGGGCTCATCATTGCTTCCTCATAGTTCGTAGGTTCGTCATGGTCAAGTAACATGACCTCCAGAACAGGATTACCGTACCACTCTGGTGCGGATCTCACTCTGGTTGACCTACGAGGTTTGGTAGTAACTTGATCTGAAGTTACATGATCATCATCATTAGCTTCCTCACTAATTGGTGTAGGAGTCACAGGAACAGATTTCTGTGATGAACTACTTTCCAATAAGGGAGCAGGTACAGTTACCTCATCAAGTTCTACTTTCCTCCCACTCACTTCTTTCGAGAGAAACTCCTTCTCTAGAAAGGATCCATTCTTAGCAACGGATGTTTTGCCTTCGGATCTGTGATAGAAGGTGTACCCAACTATCTCCTTTGGGTATCCTATGAAGACACATTTCTCTGATTTATCAGGATGAAACTTTTTCACATAAGCATCGCAACCCCAAACTTTAAGAAACGACAACTTTGGTTTCTTGCCAAACCACAGTTCATATGGTGTCGTCTCAACGGATTTAGATGGTGCCCTATTTAACGTGAATGCAGCTGTCTCTAATGCATAACCCCAAAACGATAGTGGTAAATCGGTAAGAGACATCATAGATTGCACCATATCTAATAAAGTACAGTTACGATGTTTGGACACACCATTACGCTGTGGTGTTCCAGATGGCATGAGTTGCGAAACTATTCCGCATTGTTTCAAATGAAGACCAAACTCGTAACTCAAATATTCTCCTCCACGATCAGATCGTAGAAACTTAATTTTCTTGTTTCGATGATTTTCCACTTCACTCTGAAATTATATGAACTTTTTAAATGTTTCAGACTTATGTTTCATCAAGTAGATATACTTATATCTGCTCAAATCATCTGTGAAGGTCAGAAAATAACGATACCCGCCGCGAGCCTCAACACTCATCGGATCGCATACATCAGTATGTATTATTTCCAATAAGTCAGTTGCTCGCTCCATTGTTCCGGAGAACGGAATCTTAGTCATCTTGCCCATAAGGCATGATTCGCAAGCATCAAGTGATTCATAATCAAGTGATTCCAAAATCCCATCAGCATGGAGTCTCTTCATGCGCTTTACACCAATATGAGCTAAACGGCAGTGCCACAAATAAGTTGCACTATCATTATTAACTTTGCATCTTTTGGTTTCAATATTATGAATATGTGTATCACTACGATCGAGATCCAACAAACCATTTTCATTGGGTGTATGACCATAGAAGGTTTTATTCATGTAAACAGAACAACAATTATTCTCTAATTTAAATAAATAACCGTATTGCAATAAACATGATCAAATCATATTCATGCTTAACGCGAACACTGAATAACATTTATTTAGGTTCAACACTAATCTCGAAAATATAGGGAGTGTGCGATGATGATCTTATCAATCTTGAAACCACTTCCAAGACACATCGTCACTTCACCCTTAACTAGTCTCTGTTCATTCTGCAACTCCCGTTTCGAGTTACTAATCTTAGCAACTGAACTAGTATCAAATACTGAGGGGTTGCTATAAACACTAGTAAAGTACACATCAATAACATGTATATCAAATATACCTTTGTTCACTTTGCCATCCTTCTTATCCGCCAAATACTTGGGGCAGTGCCGCTTCTAGTGGCCAGTCCCTTTACAGTAGAAGCACTCAGTGTCAGGCTTAGGTCCAGACTTGGGTTTCTTCTCCTGAGCAGCAACTTGTTTGCCGTTCTTCTTGAAGTTCCCCTTCTTCTTCCCTTTACCCTTTTTCTTGAAACTGGTGGTCTTGTTGACCATCAACACTTGACGCTCCTTCTTGATTTCTACCTCCGCAGCCTTTAGCATCGCGAAGAGCTCGGGAATCATTTCCGTTATCCCTTGCATATTATAGTTCATCACGAAGTTCTAGTAACTTGGTGATAGTGACTAGAGAACTCTGTCAATCACTATCTTATCTGGAAGATTAACTCCCACTTGATTCAAGTGATTGTAGTACTCAAACATTCTGAGCACATGCTCACAAGCTGAGCAATTCTCCTCCATCTTGTAGGCAAAGTACTTGTCAAAGGTCTCATATCTTTCGACATGGGCATGAGTCTGAAATACTAATTTCAACTCTTGAAACATCTCATATGCTCCGTGGCGTTTCAAAAACGTCTTTGAAGCCCCGATTCTAAGCCGTAAAGCATGGTGCACTAAAGTATCAAGTAGTCATCATATAGAGCTTGCCAAACGTTCATAACGTCTGCATTTACTCCTGCAATTAGTCTGTCACCTAGCGATGCATCAAGAACATAATTCTCCTGTGGAGCAATGAGGATAACCCTCAGATCACAGATCCAATCCGCATCATTGCTACTAACATCTTTCAACTTAGTTTTCTCTAGGAACATATCAAAAATAAAACAGGGGAGCTAACGTGAGCTATTGATCTACAACAAAGATATGCTAATACTATCA
Source organism: Aegilops tauschii subsp. strangulata (assembly GCF_002575655.3). Taxonomy (NCBI): domain Eukaryota; kingdom Viridiplantae; phylum Streptophyta; class Magnoliopsida; order Poales; family Poaceae; genus Aegilops; species Aegilops tauschii. The sequence continues at coordinate 55,467,422 of NC_053039.3, forward strand.
GTACTAATTTTATGATAAATTAAAGTTCAATTAATCATATTACTTAAGAACTCCCACTTAGATAGACATCCCTCTAATCATCTAAGTGATCACGTGACCCATATCAACTAAACCATGTCTGATCATCACGTGAGATGGAGTAGTTTTCAATGGTGAACATCACTATGTTGATCATATCTACTATATGATTCACGCTTGACCTTTCGGTCTCCAGTGTTCCGAGGCCATATCTGCATATGCTAAGCTCGTCAAGTTTAACCCGAGTATTTCTGCGTGTGCAAAACTGGCTTGCACCCGTTGTATATGAACGTAGAGATTATCACACCGATCATCACGTGGTGTCTCGGCACGACGAACTTTGGCAACGGTGCATACTCAGGGAGAACACTTGTACCTTGAAATTTAGTGAGAGATCATCTTATAATGCTACCGTCAATCAAAGCAAAATAAGATGCATAAAAGATAAACATCACATGCAAGCAATATAAGTGATATGATATGGCCATCATCATCTTGTGCCTTTGATCTCCATCTCCAAAGCACCGTCATGATCACCATCGCCACCGGCGCGACACCTTGATCTCCATCGTAGCATCGTTGTCGTCTTGCCAACTATTGCTTCTTCGACTATCGCTACCGCTTAGTGATAAAGTAAAGCAATTACATGGCGATTGCATTTCATACAATAAAGCGACAACCATATGGCTCCTGCCAGTTGCCGATAACTCTCTTACAAAACATGATCATCTTATACAATAAAATTTAGTATCATGTCTTGACCATATCACATCACAACATGCCCTGCAAAAACAAGTTAGATGTCCTCTACTTTGTTGTTGCAAGTTTTACGTGGCCGCTACGGGCTGAGCAAGAATCGTTCTTACCTACGCATCAAAACCACAACGATTTTTCGTCAAGTTAGTGTTGTTTTAACCTTCACAAGGACCGGGCGTAGTCACACTCGATTTAACTAAAGTTGGAGAAACTGACACCCGCCAGCCACCTGTGTGCGAAGCACGTCAGTAGAACCAGTCTTGCGTAAGCGTACGCGTAATGTCGGTCCGGGCCGCTTCATCCAACAATACCGCCGAATCAAAGTATGACATGCTGGTAAGCAGTATGACTAGTATCGCCCACAACTCAATTGTGTTCTACTCGTGCATATAACATCTACGCATAAACCTGGCTCTGATGCCACTGTTGGGGAACGTAGTAATTTCAAAAAAATTCCTACGCACATGCAAGATCATGGTGATGCATAGCAACGAGAGGGGAGAGTGTCGTCCACGTACCCTCGTAGACCGTAAGCGGAAGCGTTATGAGAATGTGGTTGATGTAGCCATACGTCTTCACGATCCGACCGATCCAAGTACCGAATGCAGGGCACCTCCGAGTTCAGCACATGTTCAACTCGATGACGTCCCACAAACTCTGATCCAGCAGAGCTTCGCGGGAGAGTTCCGTCAGCACGACGGCGTGATGACAGTGATGATGTTGCTACCGACGCAGGGCTTTGCCTAAGCACCGCTATGATATGATCGAGGTGGATTATGGCGGAGGGGGCACCGCACACGGCTTGGGACAATCAACTTGTGTGTTCTAGGGTGCCCCCCTCCCCACGTATATAAAGGAGGGAGGGGAGGCCGTCCGGCCTCTCTAGGCGCGCCAAGGGGAGGAGGAATACTCCTTCTAGTAGGAGTAGGATTCCTCCTTTCCTAGTCCTACTAGGAGGGGGAAGGAAGGAGAGGGGGAGGAGAAGGAAAGAGGGGGCGCAGCCCCTCCCCTAGTCCAATTCGGACTAGGCCCATGGGGGGCGCGCGGCCAGCCCTTGTGGCTTCTCCTCTTTTCCCCTAAAGCCCACTAAGGCCCATATGTACTCCCGTATTCCCGTAACTCCCCCGGTACTCCGAAAAATATCCGGATCACTCGGAACCTTTCCGATGTCCGAATATAGTCGTCCAATATATCAATCTTTACGTCTCGACCATTTCGAGACTCCTCGTCGTGTCCCCGATCTCATCCGGGACTCCGAACTATATTCGGTACATCAAAACACATAAACTCATAATACCAATTGTCACCGAATGTTAAGCGTGCGGACCCTACGGGTTCGAGAACTATGTAATCATGACCGAGACACGACTTCTGTCGATAACCAATAGCGGAACCTGGATGCTCATATTGGCTCCCACATATTCTACGAAGATCTTTATCGGTCAAACCGCATAACAACATACGTTGTTCCCTTTGTCATCGGTATGTTACTTGCCCGAGATTCGATCATCGGTATCTCAATACCTAGTTCAATCTCGTTACAGGAAAGTCTCTTTACTCGTTCCGTAATGCATCATCCCACAACTAACTCATTAGTCACATTGCTTGCAAGGCTTATAGTGATGTGCATTACCGAGAGGGCCAAGAGATACCTCTCCGACAATCGAGTGACAAATCCTAGTCTCGATCTATGCCAACTAAACAAGTACCATCGGAGACACCTGTAGAGCACCTTTATAATCACCCAGTTACGTTGTGACATTTGGTAGCACACAAAGTGTTCCTCCGGTATTCGGGAGTTGCATAATCTCATAGTCATAGGAACATGTATAAGTCATGAAGAAAGCAATAGCAACATAAGAAACGATCAAGTGCTAAGCTAACGGAATGGGTCAAGTCAATCACATCATTCTCTAATGATGTGATCCCGTTAATCAAATGACAACTCATGTCTATGGCTAGGAAACTTAATCATCTGTGATTCAACGAGCTAGTCAAGTAGAGGCATACTAGTGACACTCTGTTTGTCTATGTATTCACACATGTACTAAGTTTCTGGTTAATACAATTCTAGCATGAATAATAAACATTTATCATGATATAAGGAATATAAATAATAACTTTATTATTGCCTCTAGGGCATATTTCCTTCAATGCGCACGTTGACTGTCTGGGCACGAGTATGAGATGCAAGCATCTCTCCAATCGTGTTCCAGAGCTCTGCCGATTTATGACAGGTAGAGACCTGGATGGCCATCTCACGGGGCAGAGTTGTCAGAAGGTAAGAAAAGACTTGTTGATCTTCAGCATACCAGGTCTGGAACTCCGGGTTGGGCTTCTTCGTCTTGGTCTTGCCATCAGACGTGGCCTCTTCAAGGAGCATGGGGGGCACCGGGTGCTCGACGTCGAGGTATTGCTCCATGCGGGCTCCTCTGATCGCCGACAGAACAGTCGCCCACCATAGGGCTTGATTGTTCTTGCTGAGCTTCTTGGAGTCGGCGTGAACAAATGGAGAGGATGGGAAGGAATTTGAATGTGTCGCCATGGATGATCTTGAGAAGTGCTCTGATACCATGTAAAAGCTAGGGTTGGCTGCGTTAAGCGTGATGCCTCTTGGCAGGGACGCCTTCATGTTAATATAGGCAGAGAGATTACAAGATATGGCGCAGGTTGTTGGCCGGTTATGAACTTGCCCTCTACTCCAAGCTATACATGAGATAGAGGATATCCTAGCCAACTACCTGCACCATAATTTACATGAATACAGCCGTGACATATTGTCACGTTACACAACTACGGCCCTACTATTTTAACATAAAGTGCAGCATGTGTTCTTCCAGATATTTAACTATAAGATGGTGGACTTCTAAACCCAGGTGTAGGTGGGTACCTCTATGGCTCTATCAGTGTGATAACTAAACACCGGCGCATGCATCAAGATCTATGCTGGTTTACTATCATAATTTCAAACAAAACTTCTGAGGGGTAACCCCTATACGATCTCACGATCGAATCCTTGGTAGACACAAAATCTAGTACTCATATGAGGCTAGATCATCAATACAAAAAAGTAATAAGTAGGGTATTATCTTGGTCTAAAGGCATTAACCTGGGTAAAATCTTCTGGTGTGCACCATCAAAATCTCTAACGCATGCGATACCCTCAGATGGCGCCGTCTATTGTCGGAAAATACCACCCTAGGTATAGCATAAATATATAAATCGAATAAGCTATATAACTTCAATATTTATGTTGCACAATTTTTTTGTATTTTTACATATTATAGTTCAAATATATTGTTGACCTGCAAATTTGAGATAACGGTTAAAATTTGAGAAAAAATGAACGAAGGATTTTATTTTTGTTAATTAACACCCTAAGGGCAGTTTGTACGCAGAAAATGGATGGTGTGTTAGGGCACTCTGGTTTAGCCACATCTTTTCCACTATAGACTGTTACAAGTATTTCTCCCCTGTCTTATATACTACTAGTAGAACGCCCGTGCGTTGCTACGGGCTACAATACATATAAATGAATCAAACAAATGATTAAAGTTGTCTTCCAGGTTGAACATATGTCCGGGCGTGTCTGAACATCAAACGGACGCCCAACAGGATCCCCAAAATACAGTTCAGTCTCTCCCAAATCCAGACCATATGTGGAGGAGAAATGTGGTTGTCCAGACTATTTATCATTTTATCTCAAACACGCGGGCCCAACAAAAACACCACCCCGCGACACACATTTCCCTTTTTTTGCCACAACCTCCCCTTCCCGCTTGATTTTCTAGCGAGACCAGATGGCGTCCACCTCTCCTTCGCCATGGCGCCCTATGTTTTTCATCCCGCCAACCGCCCTGCTCTCCACCGTATCCAAGTGAAAAAAAGAAGTAATTATGTCTTATTAAACTATATACATTCCTTGATGATATTCTTGACTACTACACAATTGCTTGCATTTGAAATTGAGAACACCCTATAGTCGGCGTGTAAAAAAATCTGTTTGTGCTGCTAAATCCCAGTAAGAAGCTGAGTACTATTCTAAATTGTTAAGCTGATGCAGCAATCTTGAAAACTTCAAAGAAATCACCTTTAACCAGTTATTATTATTAAGCGCATACAACAATCTTGGAAACTTACCAAAGATAATTTTTTAACTTCTAGCTATACCAAATGGCCCAACTCCTCTCTTGTCGTTCTTCACATGATAACCTGCAAGGAAGAACATTTCAGTAGATAAAGAAGAGAGTTCATGTTTTGATGGTCCTTATTTTTGAATCCCATAAAAGCCTTGAAAACAGAACTTAACACAATATATAGCAGGACCATGAGAACAAAATTTGTCCCCATCCTATGCTCCTTACTCTTGACCTATCTATCAAACTTTTTTCCCACACCTTTAGATGCTGACATCTTTCTCCCAAAGATAGTAGGTTCAAAATGTATTTATTGGGACTCAGTACCTACCGATAGTTCCTAGTTGTTTTTAAGTTTCAGCTTTTCTATCATACAATATATTATAGGTGATTACAATGCTTTATATGTTGATTGATTAGTGCCACACAAATACCACAATACCAATTATTTAAAAGAATGGTGTCCACTGTCCAATGACGTTTGGACTACTTTAGCAATAATAACATGTGTTGAACCTGTAAAAATCATACAGGGAAATTCTGAAATTGTAGTATAAGATTAAGTAACCTCGGACTATATTTATTCAGGTATAAAATGGAAGACAATATTGTGCAGGCATAGAATGGGCATCCCCTTGTGAACATTACATCATGGAAACAAACTTGTCTTGTGACAGAAATAGTGATAGAAGGAAATACTGACATGGTTAGATAAAAAAAAGATAATGGAGGCATACTTCTGAGTTGTGACGGAGAGAGAGGGAGACATCTTTCTCTCCGCTCCTCCTTCGACTCCACATTCATTCTTGTGACCATGTCTGAGCCCTATCTCTTTGAAATTTTGTACTAATACAGAATCCATTGACCATTGAAATTCAACCGGAGACCACCCAATCTGAAAGGTTTTATGTATATAAGTAATAGGTTCCAGAACTAACAATAGATTGTTAATAACCACTCCTATTTACGTATAACAAAAACAGTATATCACCAAAATCTGTATCGTCATCGATCAACATAAGCACAAAGATCAATCATACATAGCTTGAGTGGAAAATTCAGTAGACTTGCAAAGATGATCAATTCCTCTGTTCATTCTTCAGCGAAGAAGCAACCAGTCCACAAGAGATAGGCAATTCCTCTGCCCATCAAACTCGTTGCCACCCGAGAGTAAAAGGGTAACACCCAAGAAAAAAAGCAGGGAAGAGGCCAGCCGTGGCTCAGGCTGCTCTGCTCCCAGCCGAATCAGCAGCCAACAACCTTTCGTTGACTCCGCTCCCTGCCAAATCGGCCGCTGCCGCTTGTTATTGACACTGCTACTTGCACTGCTCCTCTTGATCTCGTCTCCTTCCGCCACCTTGCTGCTCCTCCTCCCATCACCGTCATCAGATCGGGAGAGACGGGAGAGAGGTAGCGGCGTCCGACTGAGAGAGCGATCGGATCGAGAGGGAGAGAGAGATGTGGGAGTGGCGGCGGCGGCGTCGCGCAGATGGCCGGCAGGGCGAGTGTGTCGAGCAGGAAGGAGGTGAGAGTGAGACGCGATGGGTATGGTGCGTACGGCATATCGACCGAAGATGGTGGCGGAGCCAGGCGATGGTGGTCGTCACCTTACTCCAACGGAGGCCTAGGACGGCGTGATCCGCTAAACCCATCACCGACCACGAACCGCAGGAGGGCCGGGGCGTGGTAGCAGGCGACTGCTGCTGGTAGTGGAGATCCGGAGACCAAGTGTCGGCATGCGCACGGCGAGCTCCCACGAGGGCTGACTGGGAGCGGCCGCGCTGGGATGGTGATGGCGGCGGCGGCGGCTGCTCGAGGTCGCGTAGGGAGAGTGCCCCTTGATCGAGGGGATCGAAAATGAGGATGGGGCTCGTGGGGATCGTGGCCAAGGAGCGGGTGCATCGTGAGGCTCGCGTGGAGAAAAGGGAGTGGGATCGATCGTGGGAAAAAAGGATCAGTTTCATGTACGTGGGCTGAGTTGGCATGTTTTTTTGGGCTGGTGCGATAGCGGCCCTCGCGCGACGCTCAGAGATTTTTATCGATGGCTATTGTAGGTGCGAAGAAGAGGTCGAACCATCACGACGTTCGATCCTCCTTTAATAGTAGAGATGATAGAATTTTGTGTATATAAGACTACACAGGGTGACAAGCAACCTATGGTTGGAGGGTGGTGGTACCTCAGCCCACCAGGGATCAACTCCAGATTGGACTTCTGTGATAAAAAGCGGAATATTATTTTAGTGGAGGCCGAAGTTCTTGTGCTGATAGGGGTAGAGTGTGTGCGCGCTTTTATACGGGTGCATATATCCAGGCATCTACATTTGTGCTGGTTTTGGAAGAAGAAAAAACTGCAAAGGACCATATGGTCTCACCAGCATCTCTGTCCATGTCTCTCTCATCTGACTTGTCGAATAGGGGATAGAAGAGAATTTACTAAAAGTCAGAGCTCCATGCCTTATCCACAATATAATTCATTGTACCCCTTTGGTATATCAGGTCGCCGCATCGCCATTGCCATCCAAAAATTCGATACTCCACAGTCCACACTGAACCCATACATGGTGTCGCACAAATTAAAGGAGCTCGGCATTTATCCGAACCCTCCAGTATCACCTTTTGCTGGTCAAATTGCTCGAAGATCATCCTGTCGGTGCACATTTCCATGGCTATATATGCAAGGCTCCCCTATGCCCAGCTCAAAGCAAGCCAGCACAGCTCAAAGCCTCGTATACAAGAGCTAGCTAGAAGCGATTGTAGCTACTAATTGAGCTCACTAGCATTGGCACTAAGCTTGATGGAGCAGGTGACGAAGCTAGCGGGGCAGCGGGCGGTGGTGATCTTCGGCATGAGCTCCTGCTGCATGTGCCACACCGTGACGAGCCTCCTCCGCGATCTCGGGGCGAACCCGACGGTGGTGGAACTGGACGAGGACCCTTGGGGAAAGGAGATGGAGAAGGCGCTGGTGCGGCTCATCGGCCGGAACCCTGCTGTGCCGGCGGTGTTCATCGGCGGCAGGCTCGTCGGATGCACCGACAAGGTCATGTCCCTTCACCTCAGCGGCAAGCTCGTCCCTCTGCTTCGTAATGCAGGTGCTATCTGGGTGTAGTGCATGGGAGGGGTTTGTAGATATTCGGCCGCATGCAGCTGACACGGGACAATAATAATATATACACGTAACACGTATGCTACGTGTTCTGTCATCTTGTATCAGGTGATGACGAAGACTAAGGCAAATGCTAGTCATTTTCTTTTCACTGCACAAGGGACGTGTCCGGTCATGGTGTTACAGAATGTAATAACTAGTTTCCGGTCACAAAGACATGTAAAATATCATGCAAAGTTTCGATAATTCAACCCAGAGGCCGGGCTCAGATGAGCCCGATGAACAGTACCATGATTTAAAAAGGAAAGAAGTTCAAAAAATTCTATTTTTTTGTGGTGCAAGATGCTTCTCTGCGTGAACTCCGTGTAAAACTTTGTGAAGTTTGGACATTCGTGGAGCTCGTGGCAAAAAAGACAAAGTCAGACGTGAACAGTGCGATTTTCAAAAGTTTCTCAGACATCCGAAGTTTGTCTTTTTTGCCACGAGCTTCTGGAATGTTCAAACTTCACAAAATTTTGCATGGAGTTCACGCAGAGAAACAGCTTGCACCACAAAAAAATTTAATTTTTTTGAACTTTTCCCCTTTCAAATCATAGTATTGTTCATGCCCGGACTCATATATGAGCCCGGGCACCAAATCAACGCTCTCGCAAAGTTTCTGAAATAGCAAGGGCACAATAATAATGAAACATGAGGTTCTGTCGTACCTTCTCGTCAGCATTTCGATAGTGCACCAAAAAGTGGAACTTGTTATTTTCAGCAAAAGCATCCTCGATCTCTCGTACGGCCTTTTCCGAACACTTTGTAGCTTGTTGTACAAAAAGTTCATTGGCATATTTTCATGCTAGTATATAATTAGATTGATATATGCAACATGCGATGCTATCTCTCAGTTACAATAGGTACCAACTTGGCAAGTGGTTCATGATGCTTTTGGTTTACGTATCCCAAGGGAAACTTTTATTGCTTGGCACTATGAGAAGAGTGAAGATTTGTTTTTGTAAGGATTGCGTACAGACTAGCGTATAATGAAAACTAGAAAAACCCGTTGTGCCCATGACGCAAAAAATAAATGATGTCGATAAGTGAGGACAACTATAAAGAACAAGTAGGCATATAAGAAATTAATGTCAACTTCTACGCGCGTGTGGTGGGGATAGGTTTTGTGTAACCTAATTTGGCGTGGGATTCTTAGTTTTGTATGCAGAGTCAGTGCTGCACTCCTTGGGCTGGCCCAATGGGCCAACATAGTCATGGTCGGGCTTTTGTAGCAGCGCTTGGGGATCTGGAGAGGTCACATTCAGTCATTGTCATGAGGGTGGATCAGTTTTTGACTCGCGTTTTGTTGTAGTTGCATCCTAGCTGTCATGCTATTGCTTTGGCTATTTCTGAGGCAGGGACAACATGGACCCGACTGTGTCCTTTGTAAAACGTTGTTCAGAGTAAGGATGTCGCTTTGGTTTTGAATATATTGGGTATATCTTTTTCATAGGTTAGGATAATCTATATTATGAATTATAGAGGCAACATATAATTATACATAATTTTGATGCGAGTGCCATTTAATAGGTGTGTAGTTAGGAAGGTTTCATCGAAGGAACCAATAAAGAGAGTTAAGAGGACCTGGCACTTTGTAAAAGCCGGCTTGGAAGATAGTGATCATCAGAGGTGGTGGCATAGAAAGAGAGAGTATAGACAAGCATGAGCCCGACAGCAAGCGGACGTATATGCTCACCTAGCATAGGCCTTCCCGACACATGTCTCCCGCACATGCCGACCGCACGCCGTGTAACAGTCGGAGATGCTGTTTTGGTTAGCTAGCTGATGGGGCCCGTCGATCTCGCTTGGTTTCTACCCAAATGTTGAACGCCCCTTATAGGCCCTCTCGTTGTCTACCTGGTTGTTGGATGTTGTCTGGGTTACCCGGCTGGTGGAGACCGTTATTTTGGCACATCATCGTGTTGGTGTATTCCGTATGGGTGTATATGTTGGGCCGGCGTATGTCTAGTAGGCCTTGTGCACCATGTATATGTCGGGATAGATATATCGGTCGGGAAAGGGTTTTTCCATCTGGACTTTCCCTAACAGACATGATTAGTCGGGAATAGTCTTTTCAGACTGACTGTCTGTTGACGGAAGCTGTTTTCCAGGCCAACTTGGCTGTTGAGAATGTAGTGTTGTGGTGTAGTGTGATGCGGGTCATGTGCGTGTTTCCAGAGGAGCCGGTACATAAAGAACTTGCCGTCGATCAAGCACTCACTTCACACATTGCACCCATTGCGCATAAACAAACCAAGCCGATAAGCAAAGCTAACTATATGAAAGTACAACTGAAAGAACAAATGGGGACTTTTTAGGGAAATGAGGACTTGGTGATGCACCTGTTAGTTTACGTTGCTCGTAGGAGTTGTGGGGCTGGGCCTCACTGTGTGCCGGCTAGTCATCTTCCGGCCTATTGGCATATCTAGGGTCATGTCCTCGGGAATACAATGTTTACATAATATTGAAGATATGCACTATGTATAAGGTAGATATATGCATTGGGTCAGAATATAAAGGACACTTGTTAAGAACACTAAAATATACATAAAACATGGCTATATAAATTTCTTGAGTGGCCCTTCTGCTAGTGCCTCAGTTCCAATATTTCCTCCTCTTCATACTCCCTCCTTCGCCTTCATTGCACTTGTTTCATCTGCTCTATCCTCCTTTACACGAAGCATGCCTTTCTTGTACTTGATGAAGTGCTTCCCTACGCTACTAGGGAAAAGCCTTATACACAGAATCTTACTAGCAGCGCGCTTTAAAATAAGGCGCTGCTGCTACGTAGCAGGAGCGCGCGCAAACAAACTCGCTGCTGAAATGAATATAGCAGTAGCGCGCCAGCTCAAACACGCGCTACTGCTATAATTCCCACGACACCGCGGCGAGGCTAGCTCTAGCAGCAGCGCGTTGTCACGAAGAGCGCTACTGCTACGGATCATAGCAGAAGCGTGTTTCACCAATAAGCGCTACTGCTAAGTTTACTACAAAAATTTAGTCCCACCTCGCTCCGTGAAGAGAGTTTCTACCACCTTAAATATGTTACTTCTCAAACTTTGACAAGCACTTGGTCTTCATTGAACTCTATGTGTAGAATTTGTGGCCGCAACATGAGTCTTCACCGGTTCCTAAACCGGTGAGGACTCATATTGACAAATCAGATTGTACACAAAAAGATCGTTGATGATCAATGTATTTTTTATGTCTTTTTTTACATGCTGACACATAGTAGTAGCGCGTTCTTTGTGAAAGGCGCTACTGCTAGGTAGTTTAGCAGTAGCGCCTTTCTCTATAGTGTGCTACTGCTAAGCCATTCCATCTCCCACCCTCACTCTCCTCTACCCGATCCACTCACACTCACACACTCACTGGATCTCCCCCTCAACCCCTCGCGCCGGTCCTCCCCCGTCGCCCCTCCTCCCTCTGCGCCGCCGTCACCTCCTCCTCCTTGCTGCACTCGGTACCGGCCTCCTCCTCCGTCCTCCCTCCACTCGCCACTGGCCGGCCCCTCCTCGCTCCGCCTTCCTCCTCCGTCCTCCCTCCACTCGCCGCCGGCCGGCCCCTCCTCGCTCCGCCTTCCTCCTCCGTCCTACTCTCTTCTCCCTCCTCGAGTCGCCCCTCCTTCTCCCTCCTCCCTGCTACATTTTGATTTAGTAGGCTAGTTCATATGCAACATTTTGATTTAGTTGATATGATTTAGTTGATTTAGTAGGCTAGTTGATTTAGAACATTTTGATTTAGTAGGCTAGTTGATTTAGTTGATTTAGTATGCACCATTTTATTGTTATTTTTTCTGTACATGGATAGGTAGATGCTTTTGTTTTTTTGTAATAAGTTTTTTTTGGGCAAAATGTAGGTGCCAATTTAGTTAAATTTGCTACGTATTTTTTTAAATCAATTATCTTAGGCAATAGGGGCCAAATTAGATGAAATGTCTTGGTAGGTGGTACCCTGATTTGGTAGATATTTGTGAAAAGTTTTTTCGGCAATAGGTGCCACCGAAATGCTTTGGTAGGTGGTACCTTGTCATCTAATATGTTACTAGATCTTAGGATTATAATTGTCCATCAAATTGCTTCTCGCGGAAGAACCAGAAATATCACATGCTACTGTTTTTCTTTCCCGTGAAGTGGATCGTTAATCCTTTGCTCATATTGCTTTAGGAAAATGGCGCCGCCACCACCACCACTATGTCGACTGTGCAAGTCAAGGTGCGCCAGCAGCCTTGCAACTGGCAAGCTGTTCGGCATCTACTTCCAGCCAAGTTTTCGTCATGCGACGGTAAGAAATTAGATGAAATGTAAAAAGTATTTTATTTTTAGTGTTGGCATTACTGCATTGTGTCATTTTGCTTTTTTTACACAGATCGTCCCATGCAGTGTGAGGTTGAAATTCAACAAGCAGACAGGAGACACTGTGACATTTGAGGCTCCTGGGGGGCGTACACTATGGAGGCCGAGAAAGGACGCAATATGTCGCAGATTGGAGGAGATGGATGGGCCTGTTTCCTCGCCCGCATGCGTCTTATACTGGTGGTGAGTTGATCAGCTTCTCCTTCAGAGCAAAAAGACCCAAGCTGGCTGTCATTTATCTCAACCTGGTGGAAGATGATGAAGATGACGAAGATGATGAAGGTAACAAAGATGATGAAGATGACGAAGATGATGAAGATAATGAGGACCCACTCGATGAAGATGATGAGAACCCACTTCATGAAGCCATCATAGCTCAAAGAATGAGGCTGAGCGAGGAGGAGGTGTGCAACCTATGGGACATAATTCCGCCACGTGATGACTTTGTCGGGGTGCCATTCGTGACCCGCCTGACAAGTACCATGGTCGATCGGCATGAAATGGTATGTTATACTGGCTGTAGTAATTTGATGATATATATGCTTTATTGTTATACTTAGAAATGCAAATTATCCGATGATATGCTTAGTGTAGAGTCCAATGATATGCTTTGTGGAATCTAGTCGATGATATGCTTTAGTGTAGAGTCTGATCACATGCTTATTAGTAGAATTCATGATTAATTAGTACAAATGCGTAGTACTGTGTCTTTTGATAGTGTAGAAATCTAGACTTAATAGAAATATATTTGCAACAGTATGTGCGAGGCTATTTATTAATTGATATGTTTTTCTTATTCAGAAATTGCCAAAGAACCTATCTGTGAGTTGTGGTATCGAGCCTGATGAAGAAGGCTCAGCTGGACTACGCCTTACCGCAAGGGGCTCCGTCACCACTTGTACTTACCGCATGGACACATACGGCTGCACACACTTAAACTCGGTTGGGTGGAAGAGATTCCTCATTGGCAAGAATCTTCGTCTTGGACAGGCCATCCTAATTACTATCAGGAACACCCACCGCCCAGGCTTGAGGATGATGATCATCGTCGATATCATCTAGAACTACATATGTGTGTGTGGCTATATCATCTAGAACTACATATGATGATTGTCGTCGATATCATGTAGAACTACATATGATGATCGTCGTCGATATCATCTAGAACTACATATGATGATCGTCGTCGATATCACCTAGTACTGCTTGAGGATGCATGTTGAGTATATATGAAATTGTTATCTAGTACTCCCTCCGTTTCAAATTACTCGTCATGGTTTCAGTTCAAATTTGAACTAAAACCACGACGAGTAATTTGGAACCGAGGGAATACTACCTAGTACCTATAATGCTTTATGAAATTGATATCTAGTAGTACCTAGTATCTGGATATTGCAGTTTATTGAAGCTGAAACGGGGTGGAAATGATGAAAGATATAGCAGTAGCGCAGGTCCAGGAAATCGCTACAGCTAACTAATAGTAGCGCGTTCCGGAAAAGCGATGCTGATATAGTCAATAGTAGTAGCGCGGATACAGACCGCGCTACTACTAACAGTTAGCTGTAGCGCCTTATTAGTAGCATGGCTGCCCGCGCTGCTGATAGCCTCAAAACCCGCGCTACTATTAGGGTTTTCCCTAGTAGTGTTATCTCATAGCACGCATATGTGTCCCGGCTTTATAGTGGATATTCAACCTGGACAGTGGTGAGTCTGCCCAGGATTTGTGATTTTGCTTATCGAACTTGCCCTTCATGTCGGCGCGGTACTAATCCATTATTGATGTTGCACCGAATCCTTATATGGTATAAGTCTTCTGTGGGATGCCGATTGTACCACTCGGCATATCCTTTTGCCGTGTCTTTTTGGGCTTTCGCCGAGTATTTCTGGTACTAAGCATGTAAATCTTTTCCTGTAGTGTCGGGCATAATTTTTAAATATTGCATCATCTCCAAATGCTTAAAACTCTACTAGAGCCATCAATATATGTTCAGAGAGAGAGATGCCTACTCGTATTGTGATTACGGATTTTGCATCAAGAAATGCACGGAAAAGCTTATTTTGAAACATGAAAGCAAGTTGAGGGTGGCAGCATCAGCACGCGGGCAATAAACATGGTCAGCGATGGCAACACTTGAGGGTGGCAGCAACACCATGCCGGCAGTGAACATGGCCGAGATGGCAACACTGGGCGGAGCCGAACAGCGTTCAAGCTACCATTGCAGAAGCTAAATTTTTCGATAAAGGCGCTTTATTACTTAAATGATTTAAGCATTACACCTGATCTCTGCATAATTGAGATGCACACAGCCATAACCAAATCAAAGTTTTAAAAAAATAGAGAAGGCGGAATACAAGTAGTCATGTGGAGACTGTATAATGCCTAAGATGTAGGAGGGCCAATCCAAAGATCATTGCTGCCATCCATGTCGGGTAAAAGTATCCCTCGCTGTGGCCTCCAATATGTACACACCATCATAAACAGATTTTGATTGTCCACACGTTGTAGAGACAGCCATAAACGGAGTGTACCGGTACATCTATAGATAACTTGCAGAAGAGAAGAAAGCTAAACGACTGATACGGGCCACCGGCTTCACCTGCTGGAACGCATGCAAAAGGCGAGGGGGCAGCTCCCGACGGTGCACCCCGGTGAACAGTAAATCCACTCTCCGGGAGTAGAAAATACACTCTCCGGAGAAGAGCGCGGCGCTGCGCAGCATCAACAACGAGGGGAGGGAGGCGTGCGTCGGTATCCCCTGCACATGAGCGTGCAACACCATGGTGGCCACAAGCAGTGCCGCACCGGCAAATGAAATTGAGTAGCAGCGAGGAAGATCGGCGGCGCCAAATCATAGCTCCACCTCTACAACTCATCAAATCTGCCTTCTTTCCTATTCTACACTGTACATATTTTCAAGTTATGAGAAAGAACGGTTGAGTGCAATTCTCGGCTGCATGGCCGCCTCACGAGATAGGTACTCGCTACTGTGTGTGCCAACTGCAACGAGGTGATGATGTAGGCGCTCGCCGAGATGCCGCTAGTGAAGTTGGCCGTGTATACGAGGCGTTGCGTATCGAGCCACCTGTGGCACCTCCAGCAGGTTAAAAATCAGAGTGAATCGAACAAAAAAAAATGGCCGGAGTAATTGAAATGCGGGCCTCAGATTTGATAAAAATTCCTATCCTATTCATCAAATGACAGGTCTTTCTCTATAGAAATTTAGATGGATGTCATCTGACATCCTATGATTTTTCTATTCCTATGATATTCCTATCCTATAAACCAGAGGAGGGCTATGCCTCTTGTGGTTTGTAGGAATCTTGTAGGAATTTCATGGGATAAGATTTTCAAAGGAAAAACTTTTATGGAACCCTTTGGTTTGTTAGAATTGATTCTAATTCCTATATAGGAGGAACAAATCCTTCATATTACAAAGAAAAAGATAGTCTAGATCAATGGAAAAAATTCCTATCCTATGCATCAAACGACATGTATTTCTCTATAAGAATTTAGATGCATGTCATCTCACTTCCTACAATTTACCTATTTGTATAATTCCTACCCTATTAAGAGCATCTCTAGCAGACCCCGCATCCCGCCAACCAGCAAAACGCGTTTGCAGTTCGCGGAAAAACAGTTTTGCAGGTCGGCAGCAGAGGCAGACCCCGCAAAACGGACCCGTATAAAAGGATATTCATGGAATATGCTCTTTTACGGGTTGGTTTTAGCTGCAGCAGAACAGACCCCTCAAACTTAAACTGTAAAACGGAATATTCGCTTATATTCTTTCCCACGTTTTCTTCTTTCTCTCGTCCATGTCCATGGTTAGTTAGCTTGCTCCTGCGAAACCGATAGATAGCACACGAAGCGGTCAAAAACGAAGCCGCAGACGACCAAATACGAAGCGCACGAAGCGGCCAATTGCCTCCGTCGGGGCTGGAATCGATCGAGAGCTAGCTAGCTAGCTCAGCTCGAATCCATCCAGGAGCGAGCTAGCTAGCTAGCTCAGCTCGAATGCATCCAGGGGCGAGCTAGCTAGCTCCTCGCCGCAGCGAGAGACACGGCCTGGGCTAGCTAGCTAGCTTGCTCGCATCGATTTACAGCTAGCTAGCGCGGACAGGCACGGCGGGCGGGCGGCGGATGGGCGCGGCGGCTAGGCGGTCGAGCAGACGGGCGAGCTTCATGGCGTTGGCGGGAGCAGAGATTCCTCAACCGCCAACGTTGACCGGTATACAGGGCCCTGACAAAATTGCCTTCAAAACTGTAGATATGAGGGTTTCGGCTTCGCGTTCACAGGGCCTCTTAAAAAGTTTTAAGGGTCGGACGATTTTAAGGGGTCTGTTCGGACCCGTTTTTTCGACTGAAACTGTAAAAAGCAGTTATTTTGCGGGTTTGGCCATTTATATGGGGTCTGCTAGAGATGCTCTAACCAAAGGAGGACTAAAAGAAGTAAAAAACTGACAGCAATTTTCTTAAATTAAGTTAAAAATATGAAAATTTGTACTAAATGGGTTATCTTTTGTCGCAAGAAGAAGATGACATCCGAACCCATCATCCCTCCTCGTGTCCAACACTAGCTAGCCTTCCTTGCGCCAAACACGCTACTTTGTCCGTACATCGTTTTTCAGTTACGGCATATGATTTGACTATACAATTTTTGGAAAAGGGATAAGCCTAGGATCTGTCCGTACATTGGAACTTTCTTCTTGACAATATTGAATCCTCGTATAGCCCCAATAACAGCACACGTAGCTGATATTTAAAATAAAAAAACAGTACACGTAGCTGCATAGAGATATGAAACATGTCACCGACCAAACTTATAATAATCTCATGTTTGTCACGACCGCTGACTTTTCCATCGTTGAACCGGTCATCATTAATTACCTGTTCTCAAATTCACGTACGATTGCAGTCGTAAGTGCATACTCAACAAAATTGTCTAGTGCAACCTTAATGTTATTGCATACTATCATAATTCATAAAATACTCAGTACTCCCTCCGTTTCTTTTTAGTCTGCATATAAAGTTTGATCAAAGTCAAGCTTTGTAAAGTTTGACTAACTTTATATTAAAAAATATCAATATTTACAATATAAAATCAATATTATCAAATGCATCATGAAATGTATTTTCATACTATATAGTTTTAGTATTGTAGATGTTCATATTTTTTGATATAAATTTGGTCAAACTTTGTGTAGATTGACTTTGACCAAATTTTACACACGGGGTATAAAGAAATGGAGAGAGTACCGTCCGCAGATCATAGGCGGCTGTGACAAACAAAATCACGATTCTTTATTCCTTTTTTGGTGAGGACTTTTTATTGTGGAGAACATGATCCATAATTCCATTGTAACTCTGAAACCAAATACTGACAAAAAGGGTTTATATACATGAGCTAACGTAGTAATACTTGGAGAACGTACCATTTTTACAAGCATGCAATTGCCTTTTATGTTGTTTAGTTTTAGGAGTAGGTAGTATGACGTATTAGATAAAGATATGATGATGACTTCTGTTTACACGTCATTTTCGTTATCCACCATTCTTACAAGCATGCAAATGCTACTCGGTTGAATTGCCCATGCATATCTCCGGTCTCTACGATGAGCATGGGCTAGATAGCACCGCCCGGATAGCCGGGCTAGATGGCACCGCCCGGAGAACGGAGGAAGAAAACCAGCAGGATTGTCGACCAAGTTGTGTGCTCAGTCGTGCAAAATATGTATGCGCATGCACATACTTGGTGGAGCAGATACATCCATACGTATATAAAGAAAACAGGAGATGTTGAACAACCAATCAGGTTGTAGCACCTAGCGGTGACTATTTCAATCCGGTTGATCATATCCTCTCGTACTTGACTTGTCCTGTTTGCTCAAATTCATGCAGAAGTTCCATCATGTCACGACACTATTTGCTTGCGCCACCTTGAACCAAAGCCAACTCCGACTATATAAGAACAACTACCCACGCCTCCATGGACAAAGCATCTCACAATGGCCTCCTCTCCCTCCTTGTTTCTCCTCGCCGTGCTTCTTGCGCTGGTCTCATGGCAGGCCACTGCCTATGATCCTAGCCCTCTGCAAGACTTCTGCGTCGCCGACATGAAGTCACCTGGTATGTATATGTATTATGTGTATGTATGTGTGCATTAATACCAGTGATGCTGTAATGTTCTCGTAGCATATCTGTGGTCACACCTGAGTTATTGTATGAGTTTTGCATGCTATATGTTGATACCAAAACAAAGTATTATAAATTCCTACTACTCAAAACGCATGCTACCTTGTAAGCACAGTGTTACTTTTTTTTTTTGCGGGTAAACTTAGTGTTACTTCCTCCATGCATGCAGTGCGAGTAAATGGATTTCCTTGCAAGGACCCAATGGCCGTCAACCCGGAAGATTTCTTCAATCCAGCCATGCTTGACCAACCTAGGGATACTAAGAACAGCAAGGTTGGGTCCAACGTCACCAACATTAACGTCATCAACTTTCCTGGCCTCAACACCCTTGGTATCTCGCTGGCACGCATCGACTATGGACCATTGGGCGTGAACACCCCGCATATACATCCCCGTGCCACTGAGCTCCTTACTGTGCTTGAGGGAACTCTCTACCTTGGATTTGTCACATCCAACCCAAATAGGCTCTTCTCCAGGGTGGTCAAGAAGGGTGACGTATTTGTGTTCCCGAAGGCAATGATCCACTTCCAAATGAATCTAGCGCATGACAAGCCAGCAGCTGCGTTGTCGTCACTCAGCAGCCAAAACCCAGGAGTTATTTCTATTGCCAATGCAGTCTTTGGATCAAACCCACCCATTTCGGATGATGTTTTGGCCACGGCGTTTCAGGTGGAAAAGAAACTGATTGATTGGCTCCAATCTCAGTTCTGGGAGAATAACCACTACTAATATGTTGTAGTGTTTACACCTATAAATAGTATAAAGAATAAATGATCATTTCCTTTTGAATCGTGACAATATATGTTGTTTGTTGGATTGATATAGTAATATGGTGACAGTGTAAGCATTTGGTTGTTTAATAAATGGAATACAGTGGTGTCCTCTTCCCTCGTAACTGAAATAAGAGAATCGATGAAGTTCATGAGAAAACCAATGACTCTGCTTGCATGCTATTTCTGGGCACGATATTTAGAGAAATGCTTCACTAGTGGAAAAAAACCCTAGCTATGGCATGGCAAAAAGTGCCTTGCTGGTGTAGAGACCCAACGCCACCAATATGGCGCTAGTGAAAACAGTTTAGTGGTGGCGTTGGCAGACACGTCAGCAGTATTTTAGTACTGATGGCATGCCACCTGGCTAACGCCAGCAATATATTGTTATCTATGGCATTTATTTTGAGGCAACGCCAGCAATTTGTATTTTTCAGCAATAAAAATATACCCAGTGATTAGTATATGTGCAACCATTTAAACTTCTAGTGGTAAGTCTCAAATCCACAAAATATACCAAGATATTAGTACAGTTTCCAGTAACTAGTTTGCTACTACCTACAAGCAAAAGTTATCCGGTAGCTAGCTCTACAAGCAAACGTATCGTCATCCATCTCACGCAACTTGTTATCCATGCGCTAACTAGTTACGATGAAGAATGATCCTCATCTCACGCAACTTGTTCCTGTTGCTCTGTCCCTCCTTTCTGAAATAGACTTTGCGGGTCTTCGGCTCCTCCCTCTCGGCCTTCAGGAGCCGTATCTCCTTCTTCATAGACTCGATCTCGGTGACCAAAGCTGCTTCTGGTCGATGAGCTTCAATTTCTTATCGCAGAGAACGGAGTTATTGTCTATCATCTCATCATTCTCTTTCTTCAGGGAGTCATTCAACTCCTTAAGTGCCTTCATTGTACTCTCCTTTGACGTGACAAGCTCACGGCTGAGCATGTCCACTTCACATACCAATAGCTGCTGCTGGACCGGTTCTGGAGATGGGTCTCGTACATACGCCTGTCAAGTCAAATATTTGAAATCATCAATAAAGAATGGTTAGATGATATATGTATATATGCATGTGTTTGCAATGCTCATGGATGTTTTTGTAATCTTACCTGGTTGGTGCTCGTTTCGCCTTTGTCAACTTCATAGGCCGTGAAGTTGCACGAGGATTGGTAGTGGCTGTTCCAGCTAGTCATGGCTGGAACTTCAAAATAGTAACAAGTATAGGTTAATTATTATGACCAGAACCAAACACACATGTCAAAGTATACAATGCAAATCTGTTCATAACATCATGGAGTATACTACATTAGCAAAGACACTGTTATATTCATCAAGGGTAAAACAACAACAATATATCATCATGTGGAGGATGGAGTATGCTACATGGCAAGTTTTAATTCTGCCAGTTCCAGACTTAGCAGATTTCATCAAGGGTAAAACAGCAACAATATATCATAGCATGTGCATAACTAGCTTTGGACAACAACAATATAGCACTATCGATATCTTCACACAATTATATGGATGAGGTGTAGTATATATATGCCAGTTTGTATCTATAACATGTGGGCAAGAACCAAACACACACCTAACTTGGTCAAACTTGCCTAAGTTGAGTTGTGACAAATGTGGCAAGTTGTGGCTTGGAACCCAACAACCCCTAAGGCCTTGTTTGGATTGTGACTATATTTGCCACACTATTTTGCCACACCTAACTTGGAGCATTACTTTCGAGTGGAATTTTCTTTGGACACTCAACTATTTTGCCACACCTAACTAGGAGCATTAAGTGGAAATTTTCTTTGAAGACTATGGGGTTGTTTGGTTCCCAGCCACAGTTTGCCAAGCCAAAATTTGGCAGCCACGGTTTAGTTGGTATGTGTTTGGTATTTGCCATACTTTTGGCTTGCCACACTTTATTGCCCCTATATATGGTCCACTTGTCATAGAGACAATTTTTTTGCAACTTTTGCCAAAGTTTGGCATCCAATTTCTCAGCCACACTCTTGTGGCTTGCCATACTTGTGTGGTTGGCCACACTTTGGCTTGGCCACACCAGTCTCCAACCAAATAGACCCTATATTTCCCACATATTGCCACATTGGACACTCAACTATTTGAATTAAACCGAAGATTCAATGAGAAGCTAGTGATATATGTGAGATTGTGCAAAAGTAGTACACAACAACAACTCAAACACTTTGTTATGGATTACAACAGCAACTCAAACACTTTGTTTCAGAATTTAGATGCTTCCAAAGATGATGACTTAAAAATTGACAGATTGCACTTCCAATTTCCAATTGACAACAACAACAGCAACTCAAACACCTTAATTTGATTGACAGATTGCAGTTCCAATTTCTACAGCTAGCAACTCAAATACCTTAATTTGATTGACAGTGGCAGTGACCTACAGTCTACTCCGTCGCTGTCGTCGTTGCCTGCTGCTGTCGCCGTCGCCTGCTGCCGTCGCTGAAACCCTAGCATAGGGAATGCGAAACACACCTCTAATTAAAAAAATTCCAAATGGACCAGATAAGAGTGGGAGGCTCAGATGTGTACCTCAGGACCGGAGAACGACAACAATCGCTGGAATCGGCCGGAATCGAAGCGGCGACCACGGGCTGTGAGAGAGAGGGAGAGAAAGGGGAACAGAAACAGAGCAGGGCAGAGAGAGGGAGTACATGGGTCGAGGGGGCCGTTGCCCCCGTTGGTTTTGACCGCCACGGCATCCTAATCCTATTTGGGCTAGCCCAATAAGAAAAAAGGTCATTATTTACGAAATGTCATTATTTATATTTAAAATAATAGAAATTTAATAAAAGTAAACTATAATATACTACAAAAAGGATCACCACACAAAAACTAAAAATGAAATTTTTTGGAAGTGTCAAACTGCATATTTGAAGGCTCAAAACTATATATTTCAAGTCTTTAACTAAAAAGGGAAAAAGTAAATTTAAAGTCTCAAAGTACATATTTTAAAAAATGTCATTATTACCATTTTAAAATAATAGAAATTTAATAAAAGTAAACTATAATATACTATAAAAATGATCACCACATAAAAAACTAAAAAGAAAATAATTTAGAAGTGTCAAACTACATATCTGCAGGCTCAAAACTATATATTTCAAGTCTTAAACTAAAAAAAGTAATTTAAGTCTCAAAGTACATATTTTAAAAAATGTCATTATTTATATTTAAAATAATTGAAATTTAATAAAA
Organism: Aegilops tauschii subsp. strangulata; assembly: GCF_002575655.3. NCBI lineage: Eukaryota > Viridiplantae > Streptophyta > Magnoliopsida > Poales > Poaceae > Aegilops > Aegilops tauschii. The sequence goes on from NC_053039.3 coordinate 55,490,025, forward strand.
GTAAACTATAATATACTATAAAAAAGATCACCACATAAAAACTAAAAATTTAAAAATTTGGAAGTGTCAAACTACATATTTGAAGGCTCAAAACTATATATTTCAAGTCTTAAACTAAAAAGGGAAAAAGTAATTTAAAGTCTCAAAGTACATATTTTAAAAAATGTCATTATTTCTGTTTAAAATAATAAAAAAGTAATAAAAGTAAACTATAATATACTATAAAAAATAATATACCAAAATAATAATAATATAAGAATGTTGGCATTGACAAAATAACAATACAGGCGTCGAAACCAACAGCACGCCACAAGTAAATATAATAGTACTGGAGTTCCATGCTATTTCACGACAACACTATATTACGTCTGGTACAAATTGTTGATCCCATATACTTCTGACGCTACCTTGTTTTCTAACGCCACCACTATGCCCATATTAATGTCGTACCAAATAAGTCAACGCCACCACTATTCGAAAAAAATAGTGGTGGCGTTGGTTGTAAATGGCGCGCCACCAACGTAAGTTGTGGCTAGCACTTTTTCCACTAGTGCTTTAAAGGATTAAGTATCCCAGAGGGGAGAGCTAAGGGTTGATTAGCCCAAGTTCCTTGCCACCACACCTCTGCCTTGGAAGTACTCTAAACATAGAGAATTTTTACGGTGCATCATACTACCGAAAATAAGGTGTAATATATAATTGATCCAATGCAGTAACACTAGAAGTTTCCTATGGGTTATGGTGTGATGGCACTAGCTAACAGAGTATGAAAAAGTAGTTTTAGTTTAGATAATATGTTTGCAATAACTTAGCCATGAACTGCAGACTCCCTCTGAATCCCCTTCCTAGAAGAGGAGGAAGGGAGGAACTTGTGGACAATTTAGTCATGTGAGTTGAAGTATGTTGTCTACGAGCCCGAAGAGTTTACGTTATGATGAATCTTATTTCCATCTCAGTTAACTCTTAATTAGTTTGACCATCTGTAATTAAGGTAACACAAAAGCAAGATTTAGCCAAAAAAATGTTTGCAATACATCTAAGTACCATCACATCTGAGGACATTAGTTTAAGGAGTTAACTTTTCCTAATTGTTTTGGATGGCATGATATATCATGCATCAAACTAAAAACTAGAGAAATAATAAAACATCAAGCCCCATAGTAAATCATTAGGCGCGACGACTAATGGTTGGTAAGTAGTGACAAGTAGAGAAGGCAAGACATGACGATGCATTATTAGAGGGGACATACTGGTCTAATCTAACATGTTGCTATATGCACAAACATCAGGTTTTGTTTGCAAGAAAATAGTATGATGTTTCACATCTTGTGCGGTCTTCCTAGAACCATCGTATTGTGCGCATGTCAATCCATGCAGAATATGGCACAATTTTAATGGCATATAAGCTTGACTTGCTTTCATATCTTTTAGCTTGAACATGGCAGTAAAGCTCATGTCAACTACAGAAAATAGTTCAAAACCAATAGAGCATATAGGAATCACCAGCATGAGTTCATCATTTTGTTTAGTGAACGCAACGGTAATTCTTTTGCTATTGATACAATTGGACCTCTCGCATCACTCCTTGATACGAAGGCTGGGGATTCCCTGGAATAAATTGTCGTGAGTCATAGGTTTGTATTTTATTAGTTCTACCAGAGACAGGTATGGAAGCCACTATGAGTACATGTCCATGTATGATTCTTACTTCACCTCATGAAGTAAATGAAGAAATATTTCTCGGTATCAATCCTCTTGCCCATCATAGTTGGAGAATTAGAAGGAACCTTTTCGGGTTTGCATTTCTTCATTTGGAATCTTGGAGGTGAAAAGTGGGTTTTAGACCTAAATAACGGACACATTTACATCACATATTGACTAGTGTATTTGGAAGCCCCGGGAACGTCTCCCAACTTATAAAATCTTTGTAAAATAATTACACACATAAATCATGGTACTTTTTTTTGAATAATTGAGATGTGAAGATTGATGAATTGTATTTGGATTTTTTTTTAAGAATGCAAACTTTCAACAACCAATTTAAAAAATATTCGACACACACATTTCAGTTATTTTATACATATATAGGTAACTCAGAAACACTAAATTATTTCATACATTTTCAATCAGTTCAAAATACACCAATAAATTTCTTAAGAATATTCCGCACACTTTCAGAACAATTTTAAAATTTTCAAACAACTTAAGAATCAGATTGTATAATTTTGGTAAGATTTCACACATTGACTATTTTTATTTTACAAATCTCGGTAATGTTTGAGTGAGAATTGAAATATGTTTAGAACAATGAAATTCAAAGTAGATTGAAACGCCTCCAAGACTGGTCTTGTTCTAGTTTCTTGTCGTCAAGAATTTAAATATATAAAAAGTTGAAAAATGGATTTTTTTTCGAAAGATATCAATCTACTAAATTTTCATATTGAAAATGAAGACAAAATGGTGTATGCTGATACATCCTAAATGTATCTATTTTATTTGAGGTTTCATGTTGCAGTCGTATTAAATATGCAATGCTTTATCATTTATTTAGACTAACATGCAAAAAGAGTGCCAAAGTGAGAGTTGATGTTTTACGTGCCTTTGGTTATAGGAAAAGCATGTACTTTTTGAAAGTCGTAAAAATAAGAAAACAATTCATGGAGTATTTTTTTCATCAAAAGAGGGACCAGCGCCAAAAAGTGGAGCTGCAAGGACCATATGGTCCAAGCGCCGTTCCCCGCGCCCTAGGTTCTATGTGCCGCCTGGGCATGTTGGGCCCCTGGGCACCTCCTTCATTTCTCGCCCCTGGCTCACATATACCCCGAAAACTTGAAAGTTATACTTCTAAATTGTCATTGAAAAGTGAAAAAATGTTACTTGCTTTTTGTCAATTACTTTCAAAAGCTGATAATGTGTTACTGAATTTGGTGTCATATATATGAAAAGAAAGTGAAATTCGTGCAACTAAAGTTTTGATTGTCACCAGGACTAGGCATTGTTGCGGTAATTTCTTGCATTATAATTTGATGAAAGCTCATTTTCTGGAATTTGAATATGAGAATGTAAAGCGAATATACATCTGATTTTTTTTTTGTATTTGCCTATTATGTAGTTGAATTACTTAAAAGATTATAAGTAGCATTTCTCATGCATGTTGTGAGAAATACAAATAGTGGATTTGATGAGGTGGCATGTTGGGGGGGGGGGGGGTGTGGATGTTAAGAAAAGTGGGGTTATGCATGTTGAGAGAAATAAAGTAGTTGGCATGTGTGGTGACATGGCATTTGTGCATGCTAAGAGAAAATAGAAGTAATGGTGATCAACTATTTGGGTATATAGGATTTGTGAATCTTAGGAAATAAAGCTCACAATGTGTATATGGTATTGAAATCATGTGCAATGTTTCTGAAATTTTGTGGAAATTCTGAAATTAATTAAATTCTCACTTAACAAAAGAAATTTATGAAAATGTATTGAAATATGTTTCAATATTTATTTGGTAAATTTGTTTTGAAATTCCAAATGTTGAATATTTCAAAAAGTTGAATGAAATATAAATAAATCATTGAAATATGTTTCAGTATTTATGAATGATATTTGAAAAATCTGAATCTAAGTATAATGTATTTAAAAAGAGTGAAAAAATTACTGAAAGTTGTCTCAAATGTATGCAAAATTCTTATGAATTATAGTTGGAAAGTTTTTCTGAACTGTAAGTGATATGTTATTGTGATTTGTGAAATAAATACAAACTATATTATAAAAGTTGTATGAAATTTCCGAAATTGTGTGTAATGGCTTTGAAATTGTTTATTATGTGAAAGAAAGTGAAATATGTGAAACAAGTTTCTGAAATGTTATTTAGAATCGTGAAATTTTGTTTAAATTTTATTTTTATTTCAATTAACTTCGGAAAACATTTAATATATGTTTCAATTATTCCACTCGATTTCATTATAACAGTTAACACATATTTCAATAGACTCAATATGGTTGAAACCAAAATCTGAACTATTTTTAAATCCAACCAAGTGTTTTGATCTAAATGTTTAGGAATTAGGAATTCAAATGTTTATTTAATGAAAATATGTTATTTCCTAAATATCTAAATTATCAAAAGGAAAAATAAAATGCATGAATGGATACTACAAGCAACTTACTACTCTCCTCACACTCCCTTGCTTTCCCTGAAAACATTATATCCTACGAGACCTAGAGGGTCATGCAGTAAACGCAAAAAGACGAGATGGAATCTAAAACACATGAATACCATATGCATGTGTGCTATACCAGATTTTTTTAGTTATATTTCAATTAGTTTCTGATAACATTTAACACATATTCCTGGTGATTTAATATGATGGAAACTAAGATCTAAACTATTTTCAAATGTAACCAATAATTGTTTTATACTAAATGTCTAGTCTCGAGTTGTTCACATGTATAATGTGTGATTTATTTAAAGGTATGAATTATCTTAATTATCATGCAAGTTACTACCCCGCCTAGAAAATAGAATGGATGGATAGCACATGCAACTCACTACTCTCCTCGCAATTTCTTTCTTTCCTTTGACAGATATCTTATGAGGCCCAGCTTTGGAGGCTATGAATATCGTGCAGAAACACAATGACGGCATAATGTGGCCTTAATAATTTTTCATGTTTTGTTCTTTCTACACTAGTACAACCATTTAGATCAAACGATTCCATAACTTAAAAAAATATTGTTAGAAAACTAAAAACAAATAATTCAAATACAACAAGTAATCCAATCAAGTAAATTGTTCACCTAAATAAAATTAATTGTAAAGAATTTTAAATAGGCTATCTCCTAGCTAGCAGCTGTCAATGATGCTCAATGAGATCGTCCTTCAGCTGATCATGGGAGGCCTCATCTTCAACCTTTCGGTGCGCCTCAATAACTGCTTGAATGTTGCATGTGTGCCTACGAGGCTCGACGATTGTGCAAATATCTTCATAGTCAATGGGGCTTGGCATATTCCTATCATCCTCTATGACCATGTTGTGTAGATCACACACCATGTCAGGATATTTTCCAAGACTCCTTACTCCAGAAATGAGCAGGTCCCCTGGACAATTGCAAAACTTGCTTGCAGCACTCCAAAGTGCCCTATCGATGTGTTCCTCTGACCTTCTTGCGACTCGGAAAATGCTTATGTTTCCTGCTCTCAGGATTAGAAATTGTCTTCACAAATGTTGGCCATGATGGATGCCATCAGCTAGATAGTAGCCTTGCTCCTGGTGATGGCCATTTACCATGAATTTGCAGGGTGGAGAAATACTACTAGCTAGCCTTGCAAACATATGAGATCTCTGCAATACATTGATGTCTTCGTGGGATCCAGGCAACCCAAAGTAGCAATGATAGATCCACAGATCTTCGAAGGCAACGACTTCAATAATTATGGTTGGATCGTTGCAATGAATGGTGAATTGGCCGTGCCAAGCTGTAGGAAAATTCCTCCACTTCTAGTGCATGCAATCAATACTCCATAGCATCAGAGACAAACCATTTTATTCATGCAACGCTACAAGCCTAGCCGTGTCCTCGACATTGGGTGCTCATAGATACTGCTCTCCATAAACAAGCACCACGGTTTCACCGTACACTTTCGTGAACTTGATGATTGTATATTCAGCCATCAGAGAGTGTCATCCCATGAATCTGCAGGAGAGCCGGATGCAATCATTTAAACTGCCGCGGTCACCTTTGTAAAGGGGGAAACCCAGAGACTGGCATTTCTTCGTTGTTGGAAGAAAGGTTCATTGGCTTCCATGTCATTGGAAATTTGACGGAACAACCATTTGATCATGTGGAAGCGTCACCAAAACACGTAAGGTGGGAAGGTACGACCCGACACGGAATTGTCGAGCATGAGTCCCTCGCCGCCTTGGATTATGTTCTGGCAAAATGTCGCACGACCAACCTAAAATACCAGACGCTTCCTCTTCATTGTGGTTGACGATGTCCATTAAACAACCTTTGATATGACCTCATCTTCTTCGGCATCACGATTTCACTATCAGACTCATAGCTCAAATCCGATGATGAATCATCAAAACATTAGCTCCACCATTAGATCCATCTACACCTAACGTGAATCCTTTGTCATATGCACTAATCTATGATCCGCCAAACTAAATCTTCAAGAAAAGATTGCGAATTTTTTACCTCCGCTCTCAAGTCGTTGAACACCTTGAGGTCGCGCGGCGAAAGAGGTGGCGCGGATGAATGGCGGGAAGAAGTTGCGGAGCTGTGGTGAAGCATGAGAGGTATGAAAAACAGTCCTTCTGACATAGGAAGGTTATTGCCTAACTCCCTTTCATTTATTGAGTACTTGAGTTATGGTGTAAAACACACTGTGTTTTATACACACCCTGGTAAGCGGTCCAAATCACAATGGTCTGGGCTTTGGGCGTGGCACCAAACGAAGGTGACGCAGGGTTGTGGGCAGCGGCGAAAGGGAGTGCACGTCTCAAAATGTCCGTCGCACCAATATTTGGGTGGATGCAGTGCGCGCTATATCGCCTCAACCAACCTCAAATATGAAGGCTCGGACTATGGCGATCAAGAGCAGGATGGCAACTCTACTAGAGTAGTCTTTCAGCCAATATCACTATAACAACAATTACTATGGAGATTAGGGCGATATGACGAGTCTGTGAGAGTTGCTCTAAGAGGGTGGACTTTCTAAATCGGGTGCAGGTACAGCCCTCCATTATGTCTGATAGCTAAATCCGGGAGCATCAAAATCTAAGATCTACGCTAGCTTAGTATTCTAACTTCACATAAACTTCTATTTTTGTCATTCGCTAATAAAATAATATATAAATCTGGAACTTTGCACGTCAATGAAACATTAGAAGTGCAATGTGGAGAAAACTTTTTTTGGTGGCATAAATTTAAATGATGATGTTTTTTCGAGTATTTATATAAATTGATGGGTGAATTGGCTGTGCCAAACTATATCACTTCAAGTATTTATGTTGCAAAAAATCAGTTTTTTACATATTACAGTCCAAATATATTGTTGAACTGCAAAAATAGAGATTCATATAATTTGATTTTTTAGATTCATATAAGAAAACAATTGTGCACAAAATGGATGGACCTTTAGCTCCACCCTGGTTAGTTACGCCAGAATACACAAGAACATATGGATATCATCACCAGCATCTCTCTCCGAGTCTCTCTCATCTGACTTGTCGAATAGGATAGAAGAGAACTTACAAAAAGTCAGAGCTACGGGCCTTATCAGCAATACATTCCCCCTTTGGTATCAGGTCGCCGCACCGCCATATTGCAATCCAAATATTCGATGCTCCACACTAGCCCCATGCCATACGTGGAGCCGCACAAATTAAAGGAGGTAAAGGATTTATCCGAACCCTCCCGTATCACCTTTTTTCCGGTCAAATTGCTCGAAGCTCATCCTGCCGGTGCACATTTCCATGGCTATATATGCAAGGCTCCCCTATGTCCAGCCCTAAGCAAGTCAGCACAGCTCAAAGCCTCATATACAAGAGCTAGCTAGAAGCGATCGTACTAGCACTAGCACTAAGCTTGATGGAGCAGGTGACGAGGCTAGCGGGGCAGCGGGCGGTGGTGATCTTCGGTATGAGCTCCTGCTGCATGTGCCACACCGTGACGAGCCTCCTCCGGGATCTCGGGGCGAACCCGATGATGGTGGAACTGGACGAGGACCCTAGGGGGAAGGAGATGGAGAAGGCACTGGTGAGACTCATTGGCCGGAACCCTGCCGTGCCGGCGGTGTTCATCGGCGGCAGGCTCGCCGGATGCACCGACAAGGTCATGTCCCTTCACCTCAGCGGCAAGCTTGTCCCACTGCTTCGTAATGCAGGTGCTGTCTGGGTGTAGCTCACGGGAGGGCTTTGTAGATATTCGGCCGCTTGCAGCTGACACGGGAGAATAATATACACGCAGCACGTATGTTCCGTGTTCCTGTTATCTTGTATATCACGTGATAACGAAGACTAAGGCAAACCATGCAAGTCGACGTGTCCGGTCAAGGTGTTACACAATGTAATAACTAGTTTCCGGTCCTGCAGACAACAAAGACATGTAAAATATCATGCAAAGTTTCTGAAATAGCAAGGACACAAGAATAATGAAACTTGAGGTTCAGTCGTACCTTCTCGTCAGCATTTCGATAGTGCACCAAAAAGTGGAAGTTGTTATTTTCAGCAAAAGCATCCTTGATCTCTTGTACGACCTTTTCCGAACACTTTGTAGCTTGTTGTACAAAAAGTTCATTGGCATATTTTCATACAATTATATTATTAGATTGATATATGCAACATGCTAGTTGTGATAGCAATAAAATAGATGCTATCTCTCTGTTACAATAGGTACCAACTTGGTATGGGGTTCTTATTACTTTGCACTATGAGAAGGTAACCTGTTGGTGAGGAGTGCGTACAGACTAGCTTATAATGAGAACTAGATAATCCGTTGCACCCATTGACACAATAAGCAAATGCGGCCGAGAAGCGAGGGCAACTATAAGAAACATGTACTCCCTCCGTTCTGATTTACTCGTCGTGGTTTTAGTTCAAATTTGAACTAAAACCACGACGAGTAAATCGAAACGGAGGGAGTAGGTATATAAGATAGGTTTTGATGTAACTAATCTGGCTGGGATTCTTAGTTTTCTACGCGGAATCAGTGGTGCACTCTTGAGCTGGCCCAGTGGGCCAACACAGTCGTGGTCGGGCTTTTGAAGCAATGCCTTGGGAGCCGGAGAGGTGTGTCCTGGCCGTCGTGCTGTTGCTTTGGCTATTTGCTGTGGCAGCATGGACCTGACTATGTTCTTTGTAAAGCGTTGTCCAGAGTAACGATGTCGCTTTGATTTTGATTTTTTTTTTGAAAAGGAGGTTATCCACCTGCCTTTGCATTAAAAAGATGCATACGGCCATCTTATTAAGAAAACAAAAAGTCCAACAAAGTCTCCAGGTCTCGAATTACAAAATGGCTCACAAAGAGCTAACTATAAGAAAATGGAATAGCCACAACCGGCGGAATAACGAAAGATAGGAAACTAAACACCTATCCTATTACATGACCGTCATCCAAACCGATTGAAGATAGCCCGTGCTACCGTCTCCCAACGGATAGAGCTAGTAACCATACGCTCCCTGGCATCCGTCGGAGTAAGTAGCGACCACATACGCAACAGTGTAGTGGCCCGAAAAATAACCTGCAAGAAATGAATATGTGTTGTTCTGTTAAAAACCAAATCGTTCCTGCAATTCCATATAGCCCATAATAAAGCATACACTCCTACACGAATAAGCTGCGCGGTTTCTGATTGTACTCCATCCAGCCATGTCCCGAATAACGTGTGGATGGTATTCGAAGGAGTAATGTTGAACGCTATGTGCATAGACCGCCATAATTTTTTTTGCCATTAGGCAATCGAGAAAGAGGTGTTTGACAGTCATGATCGCAGAAACTACATCTTCGCGATCCTGTCCAGTTACGCTTAGCCAAATTATCCTTAGTTAGAATGACTTGCTTGTGAACAAACCATATAAACACTTTAATTTTTAAGGGCACTTTGACTTTCCAAATATGCAAAGCTCGAGGGATAATGCCAGAATTAATAATATCCACATACATGGATTTTACCGAAAACACTCCATTCTGAGTAAGTTTCCAGCGCAACTGGCACTAGTAGAAAACAGGGCTTTGGTTAGGGCCTGGCCAGCCCATTAGTCACGGTTCAGTCACGAACCGGGACCCATGGGGGCATATGTCCCGGTTCGTGAGCCCAGGGGGCCGGCCGGGGCCTTGTGGGCATTGGTCCCGGTTCGTCTGGACCCATTTGTCTCGGTTCTAGGCACGAACCGGGACGAATGGGCCTCACTCCTGGCCCACATACATTGGTCCCGGTTCGTGGCTCGAACGGGGACAGAAGGCTGGGCTTTAGTCCCGGTTCCAACCACGAACCGGGACAAATGAGCTGCCTATATATACCCTATCGCCGCAGCAGAGCACTCCAGAGTGCTCTGTTGTTTCTGGCCGACGAGGGGAGGGCATTTGGGTGCTCTAGCTCACCTCCTATGCACATGAGGTGTTCGATGAAATGTCCGAGCCACACTAGTTACTCTTTCTCCTCTCGAAACTCGACCTCCGAGCTCCATTTTCGCCGAGATTTCTCTAGGTTTAGCGGTCTGTCACGTCCCGTCCCCGTCTTCACCGCCGTCAATCGCCCGCGCCGATCTCGTCGCCGGCACCACCGTGGCGAGCCTCGTGTTCTTATCTTCTTTCTGAAAGAAAAAAAATTCTTACTTCAGATAGATACTTGTCTAATTTTCTTAGTTTTATTATTCCTTGTTATTATATAGTGCGATGGTTTTGGTATCCGCCCCCGTCGGCCCTCGTCCTGTCTATGATTCGGATGTGGTATATATTATCCTTTTATAACTATTTGGTTCATTTATTGTTTATGACAAATATGCCGACCAACGTGACATAGATTTTATTTATCTAGGAGCTGGTTGAACCGGAAATTCCAACCGACCCTATTGTCGAGAGGTTAAATTTAGTTGAAGAAGAAAACAATTACTTGAAGGAAAACATAAAAAATTTGAGGAGGAGAAGATGATATTGGAGTTGCATGTTGCGGATGTCGTCGATGATCACAAGATCAAGATGGATGCAATGCGGTTGACGATTAGAAAGATTAGAAAATATGCCATTCATACCGAGGCTTGGTATCATTATGCCGTTGCATCAATTGCTACCTTGGTTGTGATTATGATTGCATTTGTTGTTGCATTGAAAGGTTTTACATAGTTTCAATGTATGGTTTAACTAGATGCTCTGGAGAGCTATATGTTGGTCAATTTGAACTATGTATGTACTTTGGTTTTAATGTGATGATGAACTACTATTAATTTAGTCACTTATCTATCCATGTGAACCTGTAATGGTTTTTGACACACATAATTATATATAATGCATGCAGATGAACCGACAATGGATGTACGATGACTGACACACATAATTATGTTTCTCGAAGTGGCTGAGGCAAAAAGCAGAATGGTTTATGTGTTGTCCATGCCCTAACCCTCTCAACTTTTTAGCACATGCTATGTGGGTGAAATGATGATACCATGCCAACTTTCAACCTTTTCAGAGTTCATTTGAAATGCTTTTGAATTTCAGGGTCTTATAGCTCAAAAAATCAGTAAATGCATGAAAAATAACAAATGAAGTCAGAAAGGGTTGAAAATTGATGATGTGGCTTTGAATGGTGCATTTTGAACACACAAAAAGTCTGGAGTTCAAATAAGTTTAAAAAATGAAATCCCTTTGTAACAGATGAGTTTTTGTCTGAAACCCTGATACTTCGAAAGAGATTGCCCATTTTGTACACGAAGTGCATCTAGTTTTTGCCGTAACCCTCTCAACTTTTTAGCACATGCTATGTGGGTGAAATGATGATACCATGCCAACTTTCAACCTTTTCAGAGTTCATCTGAAATGCTTTTGAATTTCAGGGTCTTATAGCTCAAAAAATCAGTAAATGCATGAAAAATAACAAATGAAGTCGGAAAGGGTTGAAAATTGATGATGTGGCTTTGAATGGTGCATTTTAAACACACAAAAAGTCTGGAGTTCAAATAAGTTAAAAAAATTGAAATCTCTTTGTAACAGATGAGTTTTCGTATGAAACACTGATCAACTAAAAAGCCACATCATTTAGCTAAAAAATAATCAATTAAAATATTCTGTTATGATCAACTAAAACAAAACTATAATATTCTTTAATAGTAAAAAGAAAATCAACTAAAAAACTTTAATAAAACTCTAATAGCAAAAGGAATCAACTAAAAAGCTTTTATAAACCTCTAGTGTTATATGTATTTTCTGTTCAAAACATGAAAAGCAGAAAGAAACAAAATAAACTTTAATAAATAACTAGAAAAAAAATAAATTAAATTAAAATTTAATAAAATAAATAAGTAGAAACAAAATAAAATAAAATTTAATAAAAATAAATAAGTAGAAACAAAATAAACTTTAATAAAGTAAAATAAATAAACTTTAATAAAATAAATAAAAATAGCAACAGTAAGTATTTTGTTGTAAGTAGAAACAGAATAAAATAAATAAAGCAACAAAGAGAACAAAAAAATAAAAAAAGTGCCACCTACTGGGCCACCACGGCATGAATACAACTAGAAACCCAACCATGGGCCAGGATTCAGGCCCGCAGGAGGCCCAGGCCCACAGGCACATAGTGAAAGATTAGGCCCGAAAGCCTGCAGTTGAGAGGAGCTCGAGAGGGTGGGCGCAGCAGCGCTTATAAACCACTCTCGAGCCCTCTCAACTAGCGAGCTGGGACTAAAATTTTGGCCGCGACGCGAGCAGCAAGAGGCCTTTGGTCCCGGTTGGTGGCACCAACTGGGACTAAAGGGGTGCATTGGTACCGGTTCATGGCACCAACCGGAACCAATGCTCCCCTTTAGTCCCGGTTGGTGCCACCAACAGGGACCAAAGGCCTCTGCTTCCCGCCCTTTGGGCTGCTGAAAAGAGACCTTTGGTCCCGATTGGTGGCACCAACCGAGGCTAAAGGGGGCATTGGTCCCGGTTGGTGCCACGAACCGGAACCAAAGCTCTGGGTATATAACCAACACTTGTGAAAATTTTCATCTTCATCTCGCAGTTGCCCTCGACGACCCCTCGACGACATCCACGACGCCAGGCTGCCCCGACGCCGCCCGCCGCCGTCGCCGTCGCCGTCGCCTGCACCAGTTGTCGCCGTCGCCCGCGCCCTCGCCCGACGCCGTCGCCGCGCGCCGCCCCTGCCGCGCCGCGCGCCGCTCCTGCACCGATGCCGTCGCCGCGCCACTCCCCGCGCCCCTGCTCGTCCCAACGCCGCCCGCCGTGCCGCCCTGCTCCTGCCCCGACGCGTCCCTCTGTGAGCACCGCGCCCTGCCGGCCCCGCCACCGCCGTGTTTTTTTAGTTATATATGCTATTTTTTACATGTTTTTAGATTTTCATATATGTATGTATGTATTTTTTAGATATTTGTATTTTTTTTATGTATGTTCATATATGTATGTATGTATTTTTTACATGTTTTTTGTATGTATGTATGTATTTTTTCAATTGTAATATGCATGATGTTTTAAAAATACATATATGCAAAAGTTAGATTTTTAGAAAACTTTTATCTATATATGTTCTCTGATTTAGTACATTTTAGGTTAGTTTCATTTTTAGAATTTTTTTATATATTTAGGAAGAAGGAAGAGAAGGAAGAAGGAAGAAGAAGAAAAAGTTTTATATATGCAAAAGTTACATTTTTGAAAAGTTTTATATATCTAGCTAGGAAAGGAAGAAGAAGAAAAAGAATGAGAGGAAAAAGGAAAATAAGAAGAGGAAGAAAGGAGAAGAAGAGGAGAGGAAGAAGAGGAGAAATGAATAAGAAGAAGAAAAAAGAAGAAAAAGAAGAGGAGAAGAAGAAAGGAATAGAGGAGGAGAAGAAAAATAGAATAAGAGGAGAAATAACTAAGAAGAAGAAAAAAGAAGAAAAAGAAGAGGAGAAGAAGAAAGGAATAGAGGAGGAGAAGAAAAATAGAATAGAATATTTTTCTTCTCCTCCTCTATTCCTTTCTTCTTCTCCTCTTTTTTTTCTTCTTTTTTTCTTCGATCTTCTCCTTTATTCCTTTCTTCTTCTCCTCTTTTTATTTCTTCTTCGTCTTCCTATTTTTTATCGGGTATGTCGTTGTCGATATACCCCTCCCGATAACTTCAACACGAGGGGGGGTCGATATACCCCCTCCCCGATTACATTATTTTCCCATGTATGTATGTCGTCGTTGTCGATATAACCAGCTCCTGGATAACTTCGACATGAGGGGCGGTCAATATATATACCCCCTCTCGACCGTGATAACTTATACCACGGGAGCACCCCCGGCCTCGGCCCTCTCGCTCGACCAAAACTCTCGAGGACACCCAAACCCTAGAAAAAAACCGATGTCGGTCTCCTACCCCCTCCCGCCGCGCCCCTACCCGACAAACTCTCTCGAGGCCACCCAAATTTACCAAGTTAAAAGAGCGTTGTCGTCGAGGCCACCCCAAACCCTAGAGAAGCAGTGTCGAGGCCACTAATATGATTCCTTATTGTGATTAGCTAGCTAGTTCTACGTTTGCCACTAATATATCCATCTGTCATGTTTGAATAATAATTGCCATGTTGTAAATATTTGCAGAAACTATGGAGCACCCCCGAGACGAAGCAACAGAAGCGGTGTTGGGGGACATAATCGCAGCCGGAAGTGATGCTGTCTTGTCGTTTCTCAATGACACCGATGGTCTGGAAGGACATGGTGAAGAAGCAGGCTACGGTGATCGAACAATGGAGGAGGAAGGACATGATTATGATGGATCCGGTGACCCAATGCCGGTGCAAGAAGGAGACCGTGATGACGGCTCCGGTGACCGAACAGAGTCCGACCAGGTATATATATTAGTTAAGCTTGTGCTGACTAGCTAATTGATGCATTCATTGTTTTGGTATGTACACATATTCATTAACTCTCGTCTTTCTTCTTTTTTTAGCCCTCCGAATCGAGCACAAGTTCGGTAAAGAGACGAGGCCCGAAGAAAAAGTTGCGCTCGGATGAAAGGTTTGAGATCACAGCAATCGCGCGTGATGGCCAACCGATTGAACCCATCCGGACAGAGGAAGCATTTGCTGCTCAGTGCGGGGTTCTTGTTAGGGACAAGATCCCTATCAGCATCCACCAATGGTGTAAGCCGGCTAAGGAAGACCCTGAGGTGTCTTATGTCGACGATATGCAGAAAGATGATCTTTGGACCACGCTGAAGGCCAATTTCACCCTGCCGCCAGAGGAGGATCTGGAGAAGCCAGTTAAAGAGCAATTGATCAAGTCTCATGCTCTTAAGAAGATGACCGAACTATTCGGGAGGTGGAAGAATGAGCTGAAAACATCGTTTGTCGACAAACAAAAGAAACCAGAATTCATCGGTCGGTATGAGAAGATCAGAGATCACTAGCGCGCATTTGTGGCCCACAAGACATCGGACAAGAGTAAGAAGATGTCAGCGACAAACAAGAAAAATGCTGCGAAGAAGAAGCTTCACCATCGCACGGGATCAGGTGGCGATCTCAAAGCCCGACCATTGTGGGCCAAGGCTGAGAATGACCTGGTTGATTAAGGGGTCGAACCAGAGACATTGAACTGGCCAGACCGTTGCCGAACTTGGTTCTTCGGGGTTGGCGGAACCTTGGACCCTGTATCAGGGAAGTGCGTTTGGACGAACGAGCAATTGCGAATACCCGTCACGAAGCTTCAGCACTATATCGATGCAGCGCAGCAAGGGACGTTCGTTCCAGACCGAGAGAACGACGAGCTCACAATGGCCCTCGGGAATCCTGAGCACCCTGGACGGACACGAGGCACGCCAGGCTCCATTCCGTGGAAGGATGGGTTTCCGGACGCAGGCGGTTACAAATGCCAAGAGATGAGGAAGAAAGTGGAGCAGACCCAACTGCAGGCACTGCACGCAAGGGTACAAGCGATAGAGAATGAGAAGCACATCGCAGCAAGCGACCTGCCGAAGCTACCCCCAAAGCTACCCCGCCATCTCAGCGGAGAAGCAGCGTGGCTTCCACCGAGCTGCTTCAGTTGGAGCCTGTCTTCACGGCTCCTGCTAGCTACCCCGTGGATGCTATCACAGAGTCTCAATGACGCAATGGCAGAACTTCAAAGTCAAGGCGGCTGTCGGCTCTGTTCGACCTCCTGAACCCGACGCAACTTTTCACTGCCGTCCAATTCACTACAAAAAAAGACACATCCATGACATTTTGGGCCGAACAAATTTTTTTCTGTCATACTTATGACACTTCTATGACGATAATTGTGACAAAACCCAGTATCATCATAGATGTGGTGGGCTCCTACTTCTATGACAAAAAATCATGACAGAAAATGGGCTTTTTGTCCTGGGCGGGCCGGAGACGCAGCTGCATGACATTCTTTGGGCCGTCCATGACGGAAAAAACCGTGGTAGAAGCGAGGGCGAGGAAAATATCGGGGTGTTCCCGGTTACGGTGGGTGGTCGGGGCCGAGCTATGCGTGTTTCTCTCGTACACGCACGCGCGTGGGTGCGAGGCGTTGGGCTATAACTGAACCTGAGCGAGGCGTTGAGCTCTAACTGAACCCGAGCGATTGCACTGCAGGCTACGTGTTATTGAACCCGAGCGATCGATCGATGGCTGTTAACTGAACCCGATCGAGCGATTCCTTCGCTACTAAGCCGATCGATGCTGCCTCTGGATGAACAGTGAGTGTTGCTGGGGGGGGGGGGTTGGATGAATAGTTCCCGGTGGGGGTGGATGAACAAGACCCCGTGGTGTTGCCTCTGGATGAACAGGACCCCGATCGATCGAGCCGGTTGGGGCTGCATGAACAGGATCCCGTGGAGGGCAGGATGAACAGGACCACCCCGTGGAGGGCAGGATGAACAGTAGACGGTGGAGGGCTGGATGAACAGTAGCCCATGGAGGGGTGGTTGAACAGGAGCCCGTGGAGAGGCCAGGTTGAACATTAGCCGGTGGAGTAGCGCGTGATGGAGGCTGGATGAACAGGAGCCCGTGGATGAACATTCGCAGGTGGAGGCTGGAGGAGGTCGACGGTGGATGAATAGTAGCCCGTGGAGGCTGGAGGGGGTCGACGGTGGAGATGAACAGTATCCCGTGGAGTCCCGTTTTGCGGTACGCTACACCCCTCCCGATGAACAGGACCCCCGTTTCGACCGTAGCGCTCCAACACAAGTCTGATTCCTCCGTTTTGCAGTACGCCACACCCCTCCCGGTCAACAGGACCCCCGTTTCGACCGTAGGAGGTCCGTTTCCTCCGTTTTCCGGTACGCCAGACCCCTCCCGATGAACAGGATCCTGTTTCGAACGTGGTCCGTCGAACACAAGGCCGTTTCCTCCGTACTGCGGTACGCCAGGCCTCGTTTCCATCGGCTGTTCCATCCAAGCCCTCCCGATGAACACGACGACGCATTCCGTTCCGACCCAGCCGGTTGCCTCCCCATGAACACGACGACGACGTTGTTTCTCTGTTCCGACCCAGCCGGTTGGCTCCCCATGAACACGACGACGACGCTGTTTCTCCGCTCTGACCCAGCCATGTACACGAGCCCTGGCCGTACGTACACGCGAGTAGGCGTTCGAGACCCCGCCCGTATGTACGTACGTGGCCGTATTTACTTTCTTGCACCCTGGCCGCTGTACGTACGTGTACATGCTACGTGCGCGCCTCTACTATGACACGTGCACGCCTCTACATCGACCAGTATGTACGTACACGTTCGCGACTAGAATGACAATGCTACGTACGCTACGACCAGGTGGGTCCCGACTGTCAGGCACTTCCTTGCCTGCGAAGATGTAGCTGGTGGGTCCCAGCAGTCAGGGGGAGAATCAGTTTTTTTGCCCAGACGCACTTCCTTGCATGCGAAGATGTAGCTAGTGGGTCCCAGCAGTTAGTGGGAAACATTTTTTCATGAAATACGGTGGCCCGTCCGGTGGGTCCCCGCTGCCAGGTGGAGGAATAATTATTTTGCGCGTAATAAGGAGGCACTTCCTTGCTGTGGCCATGGACCCAGTTGTCAGCCTCTCCACGTACGGTCCACATCTGATGGAAGCCATTCCTTGACCACGTTGACCACGCCGTGCCGAGAGCACCAGGGCGGTGGACGACGGCGAGGCCTAGGAAGGGGACGACGCGGAGCCAGGGAAGACGCGGCAGTGGAAGCCCGCGCGGAGAGGGGTACGAGGGTTCACTGGTTCGGCTGCGGTGTGAGGCTGCCGTCGCCGCAGGGCCTGGCCAGCGGTGGGAATAGTAGGGGCGGTGAGGCCTCCGCGGCAGCACAGCCGTCCACGGGAGGCAGGAGCATGCGGCACGACCGGCGCTGCTTTGGGCGGCTGGAGCAAGAAGACCAGAGGTTGAAGAAGCACTAGGGCCGTTGGATGGACATTGTACGGTCAATGGAGCTAGAATCATTCATATTGACTAACTTGACAAAGCACTACGTCCCCGTCAACTTAGTAGGCCCACAAGTCAGCCACCCACCAAGGTGGGTCCCAACTAGCAGGGGGTGTATTCATTTTTTTGTGTGTAATCAGGAGGCACTTCCGGTGGGTCCGAGCTGACAGCGGGGGGGGGGGGGGACGTTTTTTTCACGAAATATGGTGACCCGTCCAGTGGGTCCTAGCAGTCAGGGGGGAAACATTTTTTTCGCAAAATACGGTGGCCCATTCGGTGGGTCCCTGCTGTTAGGTGGAGGAATCATTATTTTCCGCGTAATAAGGAGGCACTTCCTTGCTGCGGCTGTGGACCCAGCTGTCAGCCTCTCCACGTACAGTACACTTCCGATGGAAGTCATTCCTTGACCACATTGACCACGCTGCGTTCCGTTGCATGCATGCGTCCATGGGCGTGGTGTGTCCCCACTGTCAGCCTCTCACGTAGAGTCATGTTCCGATGACTCTCGGTTGTTGACCACGTTGACCACACCGTGCCGAGCGCACCAAAGGCCGGTGGACGACGGCGAGGCCCCAGACTGGAACGACCCGGAGATGGGGAAGACGTGGAAGTGGAGTCGCAGATGGAGAGGAGTGGGAAACTTGACTGGTTCGGGTGCGCGCCAGCACTGCCGCGGTGCTGCCCACGGGAGACAGGAGCAAGAACAGAGGTTGAAGAAGGAGCACGGCTGTTGGATTAACATCCAACGGTCCAGCTGCTAGAATCATTTGTTGATTAAGTTGACAAAGCCCTGCGTACACGTCCGCTTAGTAGGCCCACAAGTCAGCCACCAAATCTGACGGGTCCCAGCTGTCAACGGGAGGAATAATTTTTTTGCATAACAAGGAGGCACTTCCTTCCTTGCGAAGATACAGCCGGTGAGTCCCAGCTGTCAGGTGGAGGAAACATTTTTTCAGCTTAATGAGGAACTTTCCTTGCGTGCAACCATGGACCTCGTGGGTCCCAGCCGTCAGGCTCTCCACGTACAGTCCTCTTTCGATGACTCTCGTTTGTTGACCACGCCGCACCGAGCGCAGCGAGGCGGTGGACGACGGCGAGGCCCTGGACGGGAATGACTCGGAGATGGGAAGACGCGGCAGTGGAGTCGCAAATTGAGTGGAGAAGGGTTATAACTGATTCTGGTGCGGCATGGGGCTGCAGTCGGTGGAGAATAACAGGAGGTGTGGAGGGGTGGAGGGATAGCCTGGCCGGCGGTGGGGTAGCACTTCGCAGCGATGAGTGCTAAGCAGAGCCGCTAGCCGCCGGAGGCCGAACCAGGTGGTCCCGGCGACGCTGGAGGAAGAAGACGAGAGATTGAAGGTGCATGCCGACCAAGTTGACAACGCCCTGCGTAGGCTTCGACCTATTGGCCCACATGTCAGCCTGCAAAAATGTGGCATATATTTAACCCATGTTTTCTAGAATGTACAGTCCATTTGCTGGGCTGGGTGAACAAATAATTTCGCGTCAATGCGGCCCATTTATATTATCTAAGAAATCCCAGCCCATTTGCACTTCCTTCAAATACACGAATTAGCTGGGCTTGTTATATATATAATGTTATGTTAGAAGGAGCAATTAATATCAAAAATAAACCGGAGAGGC
Source organism: Aegilops tauschii subsp. strangulata (assembly GCF_002575655.3). Classification (NCBI taxonomy): domain Eukaryota; kingdom Viridiplantae; phylum Streptophyta; class Magnoliopsida; order Poales; family Poaceae; genus Aegilops; species Aegilops tauschii. Next base: position 55,509,753 of record NC_053039.3, read on the forward strand.
ACATTTTTTATATACATAATTAACAAATTAGCGAGTTATTGCTAAAAATAAAAATGAGCGCGTTATTATTACATCGGTCCTTAAAATCTTCGCAAGCTTTTGTACGCAATCACAAGGATTTTCCTTGCCTGTGAGTCAAAAACAACCAGGATTTTCCTTGCCAACTTCTGTTTAACATTTACTTTTATAAGTTAATAACACGTGGGATGTTTTCATAATGTATATATAAGTCTCTATAAAATATACGATAATAGTAATAATATAAATATATATAATGTGGTTAAAAATACATTGGGTTGCCGATCTTTAAGAAAAAGCCCATAGGCCGGTATGGACCTCAAAAAATAAGTTGAAACCACTGTCACCCGTATGTCGTGGGCTGCGCATGTTAAAATACAAAACATAGGCCTAGCTGATACTTGTTCGCCCTCTGGAAAAAATGATACCAGATCCCCGAGCGAACTGGATTATAGAGGGGGCCGGCGGCACGACTGAAGAAGCACATCCGGAGAGACTTTTTTCCTTCAGTGGATGGCTCTCGATGGCGTTTTTTACTTGCCTCTGCACCATACAACTTGTATTTGTAGCCTCCCAGTCTATGGTCGACCAGCAGCCCATTTGCTGGGCGGGCCAACCTACAGAAACCGGCACTCAATTTTTCATCAAGCCCCAAAAACAACGCAGTACTATGTTTGTTTTGAGGCCGAAAACATTACGGTAGGGGTTGAGCGGGGGAGGGGGCAAGACAGAGCAAAAAAATTAAAAAGAGCTGATGCGCCGTTGCTACCCTAACAAAGCAGGTGCAATTTTTCTCGGGAAGAAGGTGTGCCGTTGACACCCACACATCACATACCCCACAGTAGGCATACTAACAAGTTCACACACAAGCACAACAAAAAAGGTAAATATTCGTATCAAACTCAGGTTCACAGGACACGTTCATATTCATAGCCAACATTCACTATCAACAACTGAAAAGAGTCATATATACACAAGTTCAGCATGTCTATGGATCCAAATGATTGATAGATCACACAACAATATTCATAGATAATTCACAAAAAGATTCAGATATACACATGTTCAGTATGTTTATGCATCCAAATGATTGAGATCACAGCCAATATGATCCATGGACGAACTTTAATTACCTAGGGTACAGACTGGTAAATGGTGTTCAGTCAGAGGTACTTCCTGCTAAAATTAATGCTTGTACGAGTAACTTTCAAGTACATAAGAGGCAGCACAGACAATCTGAACTTTGCTTGTAGGTTTATCCTCAAACAGTGGCCTCGTGCTGAGGGAGGTTTGAGCAACTTGGCCACTACTTTCATCCAACTAGTTTACTGGCTCATCTTGGTCCTGTAGCTCGCCAAAATTCTACATTGCAGACTGGTAAATGGTGTTCAGTCGGAGGTACTTCTTGCTAAAATTAATGCTTCTACGAGTAAACTTTCGAGTACATAAGAGGCAGCACAGACAATCTGAACTTTGCTTGTAGGTTTATCCTCAAATAGTGGCCTCGTGCCGAGGGAGGTTTGAGCAACTTGGCCACTACTTTCATCCAAGTAGTTTACTGGCTCATCTTGGTCCTGTATCTCGCCAAAATTCTACATTGCAGACGAGAAAGGAGGCGGTTGAGAAAATGAACGACCCAAATTTTTTGTGCAGTTCAACTGAAATGGAGCATCCCTGGCGTGCAGACTGATTAAGTGCCAAATGAATATACGTGTCAACCAACTTGTCTGGAATCTTTGGACTCCATGCCATACAGTTCGCTACCATATGTGCAGATAACCAAAAGGCACAAGTTGGGACCAAAGACTGGACTCTGTTTTTCTGGGCTATGCGCCAAGCAATATTTTTGGCGTTCACTCTCCTAATACTTGGAGTTTGACAATTGGTTGACGCCGGTTGATACTCGAATGTATAGGCACTTCTTCTTGTCAACATCGATGCTTGTCTGAGTGAACTTTGGAGTACATAGCAGCAGCATAAGTACCTGTCCATTTGATCTTTTTGTGCAGTTCTACTGAAATCACCCGATGTAATGATTTGCCTGCGAGTTCAGGCTCCAAGTTACTCCTTTATGAAATCGGCAAACAGTAGCACAATACCAAATTACCAATACATATGACAAGCACAATAATCAGGATAAAGACCAGTACCAACCTGTGTGAGGTAGCATATCAATTACTATTTCCTTTGACTCGAAGCCGAGATAAGCCAAGCGACTGACACCAAAGGAAGAATGCAAGCCAAGATTAGCGACTAACATGAAAGGAAGGAAGTTGTCGAGGCAATGAAGCACCCAAAGTTTTTGTGCAGTTCCACCAAAATCGAGCATCCCTGTTGGCACATATATTGAGAGAGTGAGATTACTGTAATAGTGGGACTAGTTGATGAAACATACACTAACAAATAGAAGCACCCTCATTATCTTAATGGGTAAAGTTAGCATTCCCTCCCTACTCCACCACATGATTCACCTCATAGACAAACATACACACGTACATGATTCAGCATAGGGTGCTACTAAAGATTTGTTTAACTCCGACAGGAAAATTAGGCAGCAATAAATTAGTGGTACTTAAGTACTCCTAATTAATTAATTGAGACAACAGAAGTGGAAGGGCTCCCTAGAGGATCGTCTCACATGTAAGGTAGTCGTTGTCGGAGCCCTTGAATGGCCTCAACTGAGGCCTCTGGCTTCACCAGGATCGCCTTGGCACTGTTTACTCTTCTTCTTCCTCTTCATGCTCTGTTTCTCAGTCTCTTCACCAGTTGGTGAAACCAAGTACATGATTTGCCTTCTATTTCAGAATTGGTTTTGTCAGTGAGGGAGTACAAGTGTACTAGTAAAAAATAGCATTATTTTCTCATGGCAGTCACAAAATAGAGATGAACACATGCATTAAATATCATTCTTACCTAAAGGAAGGTTATGGTGCCAATATGGATGATGAGGATTGGAACACAGATCTCCCTTTGTGCAGTTCCACCGAAATGAACCAACTGTTCCATTCTGACATTCCAGTTAAACGGCACAAAAGTCACTTCTTTTAAGAATAGTTTTGCGCAGTGCACCAAAAGGTCACAACATCAACCAGGTGAAATGGATATCTCTGTTTGCACAAAAAGCTACAGAGGAAACAGTCAGAGTCTCAAACAATTACAGGCAAAAACATTTGGCTAAATTTGTCATAGCTTATAACAGTGGCATGGCTTCATTTTTACCAGGGGCATTAGATTAAGAACAGCTAAATATTTGCTATAAGGGCATGGGACAGTGGGTGCACCAGCAGTCCAGCACCATGTACCTAAACAGGGGCATAAAGTGGTGATTCATAGTTTGTTGCCCCGAGAAACAAACATCCAAGAAACATATCTGGGTTGGTCCCATTTTTGTTCACTCTAGCCACCCACTCCTATGTGTGGATAGCAAATCTAGTCCTGGTCATACCACTGTGTACAGTGTTACCCCTATATTTCCCTTTTCGACCAAGAGACCGGTTGGATGACCAGTCTGTACTACTTTCACCCCCTTTCCTTCCTGTTTGTACCAAGTCTGATGTACTACATACTAAATTCCCCCACCCCCACTTTATTTCTTGTTTGAACCAAGTACAAGATTCGACTCCATGAAGTAGCTTTACCTCTAACAATAGAAGAAAAAAAATAGGTGACGTTGGACCATCCGATCGAGAGGGGCTGAGAGGTAGAAAATGATGCACATGGAGCGACGCAGCGAGCTGGGGAAGTAGAGCTAAGGCGGTTTCGAAGGAAGATATACCTGAAGGTTGTCGGGATGTGGATAGGTGGGCGGCGGGAGGCCAGATCCGCCCACACTAGGGCAACGACGAAGGGATCGGAGGACCTCTCGCGCCGGCACTCGGCCAGAGATAACGGTGCGGCCGGCAGTGGATCTCCTCCCTTGCTGTCGACGACGGCCTAAATGCTACCCCTCCTCCCCCTCACCGGCGGAGGGGGATACGTCCGGATCTGTAACCAGCGGTGAGAATAGAAAGATAGTGTTTTTTGAAGGGATAAAGATAGTGTTACCACCCCTATCTTGTTTAGATCTGGAGAGGATGAGAGTGTGTGAATAGAGCAACCCTAGCAAGCAAGCGCGGAGGCTCCAACCTATATATACGTAGTGGGGTAGTTTTCCTTTTTCACTCCATCAAAACAATCATTTAAAATTGTGTACTATGTGCCAGGTCGCCGTTTTTTTAGTTGTTGATTGTTTTTTGAGATAGCTACCCGCTTGTTCCAAGTGGTGTTATAGTGTGCTAGGTCGCACTTTTTTAGGGTGCCAGGTCGCAATTTGTATCGTTCAAATCTGGTACAAGTCCCTCCATTAAATGAACAACCACCCCCTCGTAAAAATTGTGAACAAGCCCACGGCTAAAATTATCGGAAACGTAGGTTGCCCCAGCATGCATTATTATTTATATTTTCTACTCCCTCCGTTCCTGAATATAAGTCTTTTTTATTAGCCACACCTAAGACAAGAATTTTTTTATTTGCAGTGAACCCCACATGTCATAGACACAAAAAGTGTGGCAAGATTCCCTTAGGCAAGCCAAAGTGTGTCTAACAATTTGAGCAACTCAAGTTAGGCAAGTGTGGCAAGTGTGGGAAAAATAATGTGGCAACATAAGACAAACATAGTCACAATCCAAACAGCCCCGTAATTTTTTGTGACATGCATGAAAATTTGGTTAGTTAAATTTTAGTCAAAATTTGGCAAGGTGCATCAAATCAACACATGCAAGTATCAAAAGGGAGGTCACGGCATGCATGCATGTGTTGTACTCCCTCCGTTTCCAAATAAAAGTCTTTTTAGAGATTTCAAAAAGTGACTACATACGAAGCAAAATATGTCTACATACATCCGTGTGTAGTAGTCCGTTTGAAATGTGTAAAAAGACTTATATCGAGTGCAGTGCTTTGATGTGTCGCGTCAACTCGTACAAGACCAAGAAGTTTGATTACTACAACGCCCCCTCCCTCGCGCATGAGCGTGGTGGCTGGCAGGACTAGTAGGAGCTTTCGCTACACACTTCTTGACGGCGGTGAACTTGCGGATGGAGTTGACCATCATGTCGTCCATGCGAGAGGCGAAGCCGGCGTCGGCGAGGGCTACGACTGTTGGGGAACGTAGCAGAAATTCAAAATTTTCCTACGTGTCACCAAGATCAATCTAGGAGATGCTAGCAACGAGAGGGGAGGAGTGCATCTACATACCCTTGTAGATCGCGAGCGGAAGCGTTCAAGAGAACGGGGTTGATGGAGTCGTACTCGTCGTGATCCAAATCACCGATGATCCTAGCGCCGAACGGACGGCACCTCCGCGTTCAACGCACGTACGGAGCGGGGACGTCTCCTCCTTCTTGATCCAACAAGGGGGAGGAGAAGTTGATGGAGATCCAGCAGCACGACGGCGTGGTGGTGGAAGTAGCGGGATCCCGGCAAGGCTTCGCCAAGCGCAAGCGGGGAGGAAGAGGTGTCACGGGAGGGAGGGAGGCGCCAGGGCTTGGGGTGCTGCTCCATGCACCTCCCCACTATATATAGGGGTGGAGGGGGCTGGTTTCTTGCCCTCCAAGTCCATTGGGGCGTTGGCAAAGGTGGGGGAAAGAAATCCCATCATTCCCTTCCCCACCGATTGTTATCCCCCTTTTTTAGGGATCTTGATCTTATCCCTTCGGGATATGATCTTATTCCTTCTAAGGTGGGATCTTGGTGCGCCTTGACCAGGGGTGTGGGGCCTTGCCCCCACTACCCACGTTCATGTGGGTCCCCCCATGCAGGTGGGCCCCACTTCGAAACCTTCTAGAACCTTCCCGGTACAATACCGAAAAATCCCGAACATTTTCCGGTGGCCAAAATAGGACTTCCCATATAAAAATCTTTACCTCCGGACCATTCCGGAACTCCTCATGACGTCCGGGACCCCATCTGGGACTCCGAACGACTTTTGGATTTCCGCATACTAATATCTCTACAACCCTAGCGTCACCGAACCTTAAGTGTGTAGACCCTACGGGTTCGGGAGACATGCAGACATGACCGAGATGACTCTCCGGTCAATAACCAATAGCGGGATCTGGATACCCATGTTGGCTCCCACATGTTCCACGATGATCTCATCGGATGAACCACGATGTCAAGGATTCAATCAATCCCGTATACAATTCCCTTTGTCAATCGGTACGTTACTTGCCCGAGATTCGATCGTCAGTATCCCAATACCTTGTTCAATCTCGTTACCGGCAAGTCACTTTAGTCGTACCATAATGCATGATCCCGTGACCAAACACTTGGTCACATTGAGCTCATTATGATGATGCATTACCGAGTGGGCCCAGAGATACCTCTCCGTCATACGGAGTGACAAATCCCAGTCTCGATTCGTGCCAACCCAACAGACACTTTCGGAGATACCTGTAGTGCACCTTTATAGCCACCCAGTTACGTTGTGATGTTTGGTACACCCAAAGCATCCTACGGTATCCAGGAGTTGCACAATCTCATGGTCTAAGGAAATGATACTTGGCATTAGAAAAGCTCTAGCAAACGAACTACACGATCTTGTGCTATGCTTAGGATTGGGTCTTGTCCATCACATCATTCTCCTAATGATGTGATCCCGTTATCAATGACATCCAATGTCCATGGTCAGGAAACCATAACCATCTATTGATCAACGAACTAGTCAACTAGAGGCTTACTAGGGACATGTTGTGGTCTATGTATTCACACATGTATTATGGTTTCCAGTTAATACAATTATAGCATGAACAATAGACAATTATCATGAACAAGGAAATACAATAATAACCATTTTATTATTGCCTCTAGGGCATATTTCCAACAGTCTCCCACTTGCACTAGAGTCAATAATCTAGTTCACATCACCATGTGATTAACACTCAAAGTTCACTAGAGTCAATAATCTAGTCCACATCACCATGTGATTAACACTCAATGAGTTCTAGGGTTTGATCATGTTATGCTTATGAGAGAGGTTTTAGTCAACGGGTCTGCAACATTCAGATCCGTGTGTGCTTTACAAATCTCTATGTCATCTTGTAGATGTAGCCACCACACGCTACTTGGAGCTATTCCAAATAACTGCTCTACTATACGAATCCGGTTTACTACTCAGAGTCATCCGGATTAGTGTCAAAGTTTGCATCGACGTAACCCTTTACGACGAACTGTTTTACCACCTCCATAATCGAGAAAATTCCTTAGTCCACTAGATACTAAGGATAAGTTCGACCGCTGTCATGTGATCCATTCCCGGATCACTGTTGTACCCCTTGACTAACTCATGGCAAGGCACACTTCAGGTCCGGTACACAACATAGCATACTGTAGAGCCTACGTCTAAAGCATAGGGGACGACCTTCGTCCTTTCTCTCTCTTCTGCCGTGGTCAGGTCTTGAGTCTTACTCAATACTCACACCTTGTAACACAGCCAAGAACTCCTTCTTTGCTGATCTATTTTGAACTCCTTCAAAATCTTGTCGCGGTATGTATTCATTTGAAAGTACTATTAAGCGTTTTTGATCTATCCTTATAGATCTTGATGCTCAATGTTCAAGTAGCTTAATCCAGGTTTTCCATTAAAAAACAGTTTTCAAATAACCCTGGATGCTTTCCAGAAATTCTACATCATTTCTGATCAACAATATGTTAACAACATATACTCATAAAAAATTCTATAGTGCTCCCACTCACTTCTTTGGAAATACAAGTTTCTCATGAACCTTGTATAAACCCAAAATCTTTGATCATCTCATCAAAGCGTTCATTCCAACTCCGAGATGCTTACTCCAATCCTTAGAAGGATTGCTGGAGGTTTGCATACTTGTTAGCATCTTTCAGGATTGACAAAACCTTCTGGTTGTATCACATACAACCTTTCCTCAAGAAAATCGTCGAGGAAACAATGTTTTGACATCCTATCTGCAAGATTTCATAAATAATGCAGTAACTGCTAATATAATTCTAACAGACTCTTAGCATCGTTACGAGTGAGCAAGTCTCATCGCAGTCAACTCCTTGAATTTGCCGGAAAACATCTTAACGACAAGTCGAGCTTTCTTAATGGTGACACTTACCATCATTGTCTGTCTTCCCTTTAAAATCCATCTGTACCCAACAGCCTTACGACCATCAAGTAGTTCTTTCAAAGTCTATACTTTGTTTTCATACATGGATCCTCTCGGATTTTATGGCCTCAAGCCATTCGTCGGAATCCGGGCCCACCATCACTTCTCCATAGCTCGTAGGTTCATTGTTGTCTAGCAACATGACTTCCAAGACAGGATTACGTACCACTCTGAAGTAGTACGCATCCTTGTCGTCCTATGAGGTTTGGTAGTGACTTGATCTGAAGTTTCATGATCACTATCATAAGCTTCCACTTCAATTGGTGTAGGTGCCACAGGAACAAGTTCCTGTGCCCTGCTACACATTAGTTGAAGTGACGGTTCAATGACCTCATCAAGTCTCCACCATCCTCCCACTCAATTCTTTCGAGAGAAACTTTTCCTCGAGAAAGGACCCGTTTCTAGAAACAATCACTTTTGCTTCCAGATCTGAAATAGGAGGTATACCCAACTGTTTTGGGTATTCTATGAAGATGCATTTATCCGCTTTGGGTTCGAGCTTATCAGCCTGAAACTTTTTTCACATAAGCGTCGCAGCCCCAAACTTTTAAGAGACGACAGCTTAGGTTTCTCTAAACCATAGTTCATACGGTGTCGTCTCAACGGAATTGCGTGGTGCCCTATTTAAAGTGAATGCGGTTGTCTCTAATGCCTAACCCATAAACGATAGTTATAATTCGATAAGAGACATCATGGTATGCACCATATCCAATAGGGTGCAGTTATGATGTTCGGACACACCATCACAATATGGTGTTCCAGGCGGTATTAGTCGTGAAACAATTTCCACAATTTCTTAATTGTGTGCCAAACTCGTAACTCAGATATTCATCTCTATGATCATATCACAGACATTTTATCCTCTTGTCACGACGATCTTCAACTTCACTCTGAAATTACTTGAACCTTTCAATAATTCAGACTTGTGTTTCATCAAGTAAATATTCTCAGCATCTACTCAAATCATCTGTGAAGTAAGAACATAGCGATATCCACTGCGTGCCTCAGCACTCATTGGACTGCACACATCAAATGTATTACTTCCAACAAGTTGCTCTCTTGTTCCATCTTACTGAAAACGAGGTCTTTCAGTCATCTTGCCCATGTGGTATGATTTGCATGTCTCAAGTGAGTCCAAATGATCCATCTGTATGGACTTTCTTCATGCATATATACTAATAGACATGGTTCGCATGTCTCAATCTTTTCAAAAACGAGTGAGTCCAAAGATCCATCAACATGGAGCTTCTTCATGCGTTTTATACCAATATGACTCAAGTGGCAGTGCCACAAGTATGTGGTACTATCATTACTATCTTATATCTTTTGGCATGAACATGTGTATCACTACGATCGAGATTCAATAAACCATTCATTTTAGGTGCAAGGCCATTGAAGGTATTATTCAAATAGACAGAGTAACCATTATTCTCCTTTAATGAATAACCGTATTGCGATAAACATAATCCAATCATGTCTATGCTTAACGCAAACACCAAATAACAATTATTCAGGTTTAACCCCAATCTCGATGGTAGAGGGAGCATGCGATGCTTGATCACATCAACCTTGGAAACACATATCGTCATCTCACCTTTAGCTAGTCTCCGTTTATTCCGCAGCTTTTATTTCGAGTTACTAACACTTAGCAACCGAACCGGTATCTAATACCCTGGTGCTACTACGAGTACTAGTAAAGTACACATTAATATAATGTATATCCAATATACTTCTGTCGACCTTGCCAACCTTCTCATCTACGAAGTATCTAGGGTAGTTCTGCTTCAGTGACCGTTCCCCTCATTTCAGAAGCACTTAGTCTCGGGTTTGGGTTCAACCTTGGGTTTCTTCACTAGAGAAGCAACTGATTTGCCGTTTCATGAAGTATCCCTTCTTGCCCTTGCCCTTCTAGAAACTAGTGGTTTTACTAACCATCAACAATTGATGCTCCTTCTTGATTTCTACTTTCGCGGTGTCAAACATCGCGAGTTGCTCAAGGATCATCATGTCTATCCCTGATATCTTATAGTTCATCACGAAGCTCTAATAGCTTGGTGGCAGTGACTATGGAGAACCATCACTATCTCATCTGGAAGATTAACTCCCACTCGATTCAAGTGATTGTAGTACTCAAACAATCTGAGCACATGCTCAATGATTGAGCTTTTCTCCCTTAGTTTGCAGGCTTAAGAAACTTGTCAGAGGTCTCATACCTCTTGACGTGGGCATTAGTCTGAAATCCCAATTTTAGTCTTTGGAACATCTCATATGTTCCGCGACGTTTCAAAACCATCTTTGGTGCCACAATTTTAAACCGTTAGCATCACACACTGAACTATCACGTAGTCGTCAAAACGTGTATGTCAGATGTTTCGTAACATCTACAGACGACGCTCGAGGTTCAGCACACCAAGCGGTGCATTAAGGACATAAGCCTTCTGTGCAGCAATGAGGACAATCCTCAGTTTATGGACCCAGTCCGCATAATTGCTACTATCAACTTTCAACTAAATTTTCTCTAGGAACATATCTTAGTAGAACTAAAGCGTAATCTACGACATTATTTGCAAAGACCTTTTGACTATGTTCATGATAATTAAGTTCATCTGATTATTTAATGAACTCCCACTTAGATAGACATCCCTCTAGTCATCTAAGTGATACATGATCCGAATCGACTAGGCCGTGTCCGATCATCACGTGAGACGGACTAGTCATCATCGGTGAACATCTCCATGTTGATCGTATCTACTATACGACTCATGTTCGACCTTTCGGTCTCTTGTGTTCCGAGGCCATGTCTGTACATGCTAGGCTCGTCAAGTCAACCTAAGTGTTTTGCTTGTGTTCCGAGGCCATGTCTGTACTTGCTAGGCTCGTCAACACCCGTTGTATGCGAACGTTAGAATCTATCACACCCGATCATCACGTGGTGCTTCGAAACAACGAACCTTCGCAACGGTGCATAGTTAGGGGGAACACATCTCTTGAAATTTTAGTGAGGGATCATCTTATTTATGCTACTGTCGTTCTAAGCAAATAAGATGTAAACATGACAAACATCACATGCAAATCATAAAGTGACATGATATGGCCAATATCATCTTGCGCCTTTGATCTCCATCTTCGAGGCGCGGCATGATCACCTTCGTCACCGGCATGACACCATGATGTCCATCATCGTGTCTTCATGAAGTTGTCTACTACTATGGCTAACGGTTAGCAATAAAGTAAAGTAATTACATGGCGTTTTCATTGACACGCATGTCACACAATAAATTAAGACAACTCCTATGGCTCCTGCCGGTTGTCATACTCATCGACATGCAAGTCGTGATTCCTATTACAAGAACATGATCAATCTCATACATCACATATATAATTCATCACATCCTTTTGGCCATATCACATCACATAGCACACCCTGCAAAAACAAGTTAGACGTCTTCTAATTGTTGTTGCATGTTTTATGTGGCTGCTATTTACCCTTCATAAGGACCCTTTTCATCGAATCTGATCCAACTAAAGTGGGAGAGACAGACACCCGCTAGCCACCTTATGCATCAAGTGCATGTCAGTCGGTGGAACCTGTCTCACGTAAGAGTACGTGTAAGGTCGGTCCGGGCCGCTTCATCCCACAATGCCGCCGAATCAAGATAAGACTAGTAACGGCAAGCAAATTGAACAAATCATCGCCCACAACTACTTTGTGTTCTACTCGTGCATAGAATCTATGCATAGACCTGGCTCATGATGCCACTGTTGGGGAACGTAGCAGAAATTCAAAATTTTCCTACGTGTCACCAAGATCAATCTAGGAGATGCTAGCAACGAGAGGAGAGGAGTGCATCTACATACCCTTGTAGATCGCGAGCGAAAGAGTTCAAGAGAATGGGGTTGATGGAGTCGTACTCGTCGTGATCCAAATCACCGATGATCCTAGCGCCGAACGGACGGCACCTCCGCGTTCAACACACGTACGGAGCGGGGACGTCTCCTCCTTCTTGATCCAGCAAGGGGGGAGGAGACGTTGATGGAGATCCAGCAGCACGACGGCGTGGTGGTGGAAGTAGCGGGATCCCGGCAGGGCTTCGCCAAGCGCAAGCGGGGAGGAAGAGGTGTCACGGGAGGGAGGGAGGCCCCAGGGCTTGGGGTGCTGCTCCCATGCGCCTCCCCACTATATATAGGGGTGGAGGGGGCTGGTTTCTTGCCCTCCAAGTCCATTGGGGCGTTGGCAAAGGTGGGGGAAAGAAATCTCATCATTTCCCTTCCCCACCGATTGTTATCCCCCTTTTTTAGGGATCTTGATCTTATCCCTTCGGGATATATGATCTTATTCCTTCTAAGGTGGGATCTTGGTGCGCCTTGACCAGGGATGTGGGGCCTTGCCCCCACTACCCACGTTCATGTGGGTCCCCCCATGCAGGTGGGCCCCACTTCGGATCCTTCTAGAACCTTCCCGGTACAATACCGAAAAATCCCGAACATTTTCCGGTGGCCAAAATAGGACTTCCCATATATAAATCTTTACCTCCGGACCATTCCGGAACTCCTCGTGACGTCCGGGATCTCATCCGGGACTCCGAACGACTTTCGGATTTCCGCATACTAATATGTCTACAACCCTAGCATCACCGAACCTTAAGTGTGTAGACCCTACGGGTTCGGGAGACATGCAGACATGACCGAGACGACTCTCCGGTCAATAACCAATAGTGGGATCTGGATACCCATGTTGGCTCCCACATGTTCCACGATGATCTCATCGGTGAACCATGATGTCGAGGATTCAATCAATCCCGTATACAATTTCCTTTGTCAATCGATACGTTACTTGCCCGAGATTCGATCGTCGGTATCCCAATACCTTGTTCAATCTCGTTACCGGCAAGTCACTTTACTCGTACCGTAATGCATGATCCTGTGACCAAACACTTGGTCACATTGAGCTCATTATGATGATGCATTACCGAGTGGGCCCAGAGATACCTCTCCGTCATACGGAGTGACAAATCCCAGTCTCGATTCGTGCCAACCCAACAGACACTTTCGGAGATACCTGTAGTGCACCTTTATAGCCACCCAGTTACGTTGTGACGTTTGGTACACCCAAAGCATTCCTACGGTATCCGGGAGTTGCACAATCTCATGGTCTAAGGAAATGATACTTGACATTAGAAATGCTCTAGCAAACGAACTACGCGATCTTGTGCTATGCTTAGGATTGGGTCTTGTCCATCACATCATTCTCCTAATGATGTGATCCCGTTATCAATGACATCCAATGTCCATGGTCAGGAAACCATAACCATCTATTGATCAATGAGCTAGTCAACTAGAGGCTTACTAGGGACATGTTATGGTCTATGTATTCACACATGTATTACGGTTTCCAGTTAATACAGTTATAGCATGAACAACAGACAATTATCATGAACAAGGAAATACAATAATAACCATTTTATTATTGCCTCTAGGGCATATTTCCAACAACGACGCCGGCGGTCGCCAGCACCGTCTGGAAACGCTGCGCGGTGCGGGGCCGCAGGCTGGCGCCTTGGATGATTTGGCACAGCCGACTGCCTCTCGCGACCATCGCCTCCATAGGTGCTTCTGGCTTCTGGTCACTTGGTCTTGGATTGGAGTGAGCAGTGTTGCGCAGTGATTGAGAAAGAACATTTATTGTCAATCTAACCCTGCCATCCATACACCTCTTTGGTTTAGAGTTAGTTCAGGGTTAGAATCTAACTCTAACCTCTAACTGAGTTAGTAGAGTTCTCCTCGTCTTGGTTCATCGCCATCATACTTTCCCCATTTCTGTGTTTTCAGTATCCTGCGAATCAAAGAGGCCCTTAGACTAGTTTAGGTCCGGTAGTTTTCTATAAATGTGTTATGTCCAAAATTTAATGAACGTGCTCCGGTTTCTACGAAAATAATCTGGTTTCATGTAGTAATTCATTTATTTATTTATTCTTCTGCGGGGGGTTTGCATGTAATTCGTGAGGTCTGAAATGTAGAGTACCCCGGCATATGCTCCGAGTCGTGCATGCACTACGACCCAGATGCTGTATGTCCCACATGTCGGTGAAAGGGTGCACGTGAAAATATCCTAGGAGTACATATAGGAGGATAAATGCGTGAAAAAATATGTACGGTGAAGCGTAGCTGCGGTTCGAAAAGGAGACCTAAAGTGATGACAGGTATAGGTCGCACGCAGCCAACTAGTGGTAGTATTAGACATATGACTGCTTTTTCCCCCAAAAAAGAGGTACGAGTGCTCTGTACTCCTATTCTATCAACGCGAGTCCCATCTGACAACAGCGTCTGTGCTACAGCTAGCTCTTCTCCCTCGTTTCTCTCTTCTAATTCTAAACTCAGCCGACGCCCGGTGGGCGGGGTGGGGATTTGCCGATGGTCGGTTTGCTCAACTGCGCCCCACCTCACAGTGAAAACGTTACTACTGGAATAAAAATGCCATATACTCCTATACTAATAAAACATTAAGGCCACGAGGTGATGCAGTGCTGGTTACAGGAGGCAAGAAGAAGATATGCATCCATCGACGACGTCCACCTCCTCGACTCAGGGCGCCGGCCCACCGAATGGTGGCTAAGTAGCAGTGGCTTTCGTGGGCAGGTCGACGTGCTTCTGAACAATGGCGTCCAAAGATTCCAGCCACTGGAAGAAGGCCAACGTATTTCTGTCCTCGCTGGCCTTCTAGTGGCCTATGTAGACGATTTCCTCGTAGACGTGGATGTGCAGGTCGATGGTTTCTATGAGCGTGGCCTCGAGGTGCACATTCTTCATCCCGACCTCCGGCAACTGCAGGGCCACCAGGGCTTGAAAGAGTTTGTCACCATGGAGGCCGATGAGGGTGGCAGGCAATGAGGAGCCTGGGCGCGCGGGTTGGAGCAGTATAGCAAGGTCGTCCGCGCGCTTCTTGATGGCGGCGAACTTGCGGATGGAGTTGACCATCATGTCGTCCATGTGAGAGGCAAAGCCGGCATCGGCGAGGGGTACAACGCCGGTGGTCGCCAGCACTGTCTGGAAACGCTGCACAGTGCGGGCTGCAGGCCGGCGCCTTGGATGATTTGGCACAGCCGACTGCCGCTCGCGTCCATCGCCTCCATAGGTGCTTCTGGCTTCTAGTCACTTGGTCTTGGATTGGAGTGAGCAGTGTTGCGCAAAGACTAAGGAGTAGATGGATTGGAGTGGTGGGGCGCCTTTATATGAGAATCCAAACTCTGTTGCATTCACCACGTGTTGGCTCCATTCTGCTTCTCCAATTAATTCCCTCTGCAGAGTAATTTTAGGATGCATCATTGACCGTTCAACGTATCGGGAACCGCTACCCTCTCCCTCCTTGGTATTCAAGCACCTATGGAGGCAACTGCCGCTCGCGTCTATCGCGTGTCAGGAGACGTTCCCGTCAACGACGAGGTGCCTATGGTGACTTCATAAATTTCAAGATGATAGTACTAGTATACTCAATATTGTGCACCGCGACCAAGGCCGAGAGGAAAATGAGAGAACTACGTATTTATTTACGGTGTAGATTCACTCATTTTGCTCCATATGTACTCTGTCTCGGTGTAGTCTAGTCACTTGTTGAAATCTCTAGAAAGGCAAATACTCCTTTCTGGAGTACTTACTAGTACAATAGTGGGCTCACATAGCTAATTTGTCCCATGCAAGAGTCTGGCTATATGCTTGCTCCAAGGTTCGCAACTGCCATGTTCGGGTTGCACTTGGCACTTTGCCTCTTCGAGAAGACAAACAATGATGTTACTACTACTGCTTCTACAGTATCGAATCCACTGCTGCATGTCCGTCCACCGCGAGCGGGAGGGATAGCTTGTTGTCGTACTATATAAGCAAAAGCATGTCCTCGTCTGTGAGCCACTGCGCGCATGGGTGAGGGAGAAGGCGTGTAGTAGTAAAATCAAGCTTCTCCTTGTTGTACGAGTTGACGCGACACATCATAGCACTGGCCCCACATGATTGCCTCTAAACTTGGCTGAAAGACCCGCAGTGTACAATACTCCATTTGTTGCAACCTCTAACATTTACCCCACCAAAAATTAAAATATATATTCATGTCTTGACCTGATGAGCGCGCAAACTAGAATCACGAGGATGACAGGTAGGGCCAGAAGATTATTTTAATCAAAAAAATATAGCATGGATCCGACCCCAACGATTTTAAGCTTACAGGCACAGTACACGCTATCCTAGACTACTCTACACATGAAACTGCCACACGAGCGTCTGGGCTGCGCTTGGCTCTTCGCCTCTTCGGGAAGTCGAACAAAATGATGGAGTACTACTACAGTGGAGGAGTACTACAGTATGCTTCTGGGCATCTGACACCGATTGAACTGCTGCATGTCCACCGCGTACGGGAGGGAGAGTGTGTAGCTTACGAAAGCTTCTCCTAGTCCTGCCAGCTACCACGCTCATGGGCGAGGGAGGGATGCAGCTTCATTGACTTACTGCTCTTGCCTTTGCGTCCATGACAGGTGGGCCCAACAGGTCGGTGGCCCACCTGTCAAGCTGCCAAAGGCGGGTGCGGTTAAGGCGAGAGGGCATTGTAGTAATCAAACTTCTCGGTCTTGTACGAGTTGACGCGACACATCAAAGCACTGCACTCGATATATTTCAATAATTTGTGTTTACCGATGCATTAAGTACAACGCATGCATGCATGCCGTGACTCTCCTTTTGATACTTGCATGTGTTGATTTAATGCACCTTGAAGTAGTATGAATATGTGACGGTAAAGCTTTGTAATGCCCCGGCCCTAATAAAGCGAGAGATGGTTGTGCACGAGGAGGGCGAGATCATGCAGACGGAACAGGACCCGACGATGGAGCTCTCTATGGTCTCGACGGACCTCACCTTGCTCCACTGCCCCTTGTGCCTCCGCCCCTTGAAGCCTCCAGTGTATGAGGTTCGAATACACCTTGTCCGTTCAGCTGATCAAGCAAGGTGCAGGTTTCTTGATTGATGTGTTGTTCGATTGATTTGTGCAGTGCAAGGGAGGGCACCTGGCTTGCACGGACTGCCGCGTCGAGCGCCCCGGGAACCAGCGGCAGTGCCAGAAGGGCGAGCGCGACGGTGTCTTCGACGTGCGGAACACGGCGGTGGACTCCGTCCTCTCGTCGGTGAGGGTGGAGTGCCCGCACGAAGGCTGTGGGCTCTACGTCACTTACCACAAGCTCGTCGATCACCAGAGCGTGTGTCCGCTCGCGCCCTGCAAATGCCCCGTGCCCGTCTGCGGCTACGAAGGCCCGCTGCCGGTGCTCTCCCACCACATCAGCACCGTGCATCCCATGCCCGTGCACAGGATCCACTACGGCAAGGCGCTCCAGCTGCAAGTGCCACTGTCGGAGCCACGGCTCTTGCTGTTCGCGGAGGAGGACGGCCGCACGTTTTTCTTGGTCGGCGGCGTGCTCGACATCGGCGCGCCTATCGCCATGTCGGTCGTCTGCATCAGAGCGGGGGCGTCCCCACTGCCGCACTACGTGGCCAAGCTGTGGGCGAACGGCCCGCCGGGGGAGCCCAAAGGCAGGACCGACACAGTCAAGGTGGAAATGGAGGTGACAAGCAGCAGGGATCCCGGCGACGTCGCCGTGCAGGAGCTGGCCTTCTTCACAGTTCCGCCCAAGCTGCTGGCCGGGGCTAAGCTAGTGTCCCTCCACATTCAGATTGACAAGCTCACGTCCTAAATGATTCTACAGTGCCTTCTGTTTATCTTAGTAATATGCTAATATAGGGGTTAGCTCGGTCTACTTTAGCTTAAGAGATGGTGGGTTTTGGTGGCGATGCAGCAATTACCTCGACATCAGATCAGCAATGAAAGTAATTTCGAACAGTCAAATGGATATTTTGTGTCTGTTGGATATAAAGATCCTTTGGGTAAGAAGTAACAGCTTATATGCTTTTTTTCAAAACGGAACAGCGACACTAGTAAAAAATTTGTTGACATGCACTAATATTTTCGAAATGGACGTCGGGCTGTAGCTAGAAGGGCGGTTGGGACGCGGCATCGGCCCATACCGCGGTGACCCCCGATTGGGACGCACCGACTGTGGATTTTCTCCCTCGCCGATGTCGACCGCATCTATGTAGAACATTGTTCCCTTCCCCCAGCTGCGGGATCAGGCTGGATATGTGACCAGCGGTGTGGCCACCACCGTTCTATGCTTGTGAAGAGAGCAACCCAAGCAAGCAGGCTTGTAGCTTAGGCTCCTGCTAGTGTATATATAGTGGTTTTCTTTTTCTCTCCATATCAACCATTTTATATTGCGTACGTGTCATTGAAGAGAGAAATGATGGTTGCTTCTTCCGACTAACTTACTGTGTGATTTGACTGCTCCTTTAGTGGCCCCTACATGTACTCCCCCTACGTGTATGGAACAGTCACACGTACACATGGACGCAAAAACGCGCGCGACGCCCTAATGCATGCATGTATGAGCACACGACGGAACACACACGGTCACGCTCTAGTGCTCAACCTACACGTGCATGCACACACATACTCAGCCAGGGTGAGCTAGTGACCGTATAAACACCGGAAAATGTATATATTGAATGCAATGAGCGTATTATGAAGTCCACTGGCCGTATTTTTACAAATATACAGTGACAGACAGTGTATTCATCTCGTTTGAAATTAAGCCATATTAACCGGAGAGGAGGCAGTATGGACTAGCATTACTACTTTGATGTCTCCCGTCAACTTGCCGAACGAGGAGAAGCTTGCAGGACGGGAGAAGCTTGCGCGCGGTGGCTCGCAGGACAAGGAGAAACTTTTGACTAATGCAAGATGTCCTTCGCTCAGGCGGTGACGTGCAACAGTTAATTCGGTGTCAGATTGCCAAAAGCATACACTATACTGGTACTATTATTGTTGCACTTCCCGAAGAGGCGAACAGCCAAGCGCAAAGTTTACTAGTACTACTACTATAGTCTATAGAGGTACTATACTAGTACTAGGAACCGGATGGAGGAGCGTCTGCACTCTTATTATATTTTTAAAATGAGATAAAGCAATCTTCAACACATTTGGTTCTCTTCGAGGGTTCTCGCATGTGATAATGGAAGTTGATTCCATGGAACACTAGCCACAATTCTCGCTTAATTCTGGCTCATATCCTGTTACAAATCGGAGCGCTCGGTAATATTTCCTCTCTTTTTTGTTATTCAGCATGTAAACAGGTCAGCAAACCTTGCGGCGCATCTCTGTGCGAAACGTGCTTGCTGCCCTTTGAATGTGGCCGAGAGCTGGCTTGATGAAACACCTCGCTTCCTACTTCTTTTTTTGCGGGGTACCTCGCTTCCTAGTGACCAGTGTCTTGGCTGATCGTCCTAAGAATGCTTATATATGAATAAAGCTCTCTCATTTACCTGCAAAAAAGATTAAGCCATATTAACCGGAAAGGAGGGAGTATGGACTAGCACTACTTGTTGGTGTGTCCCGTCAACTCGCAGAACAAGGAGAAGCTTGCAGGACAAGGTGAAGCTCGCTTACGCCTTTTGACTAATGCAACGTACCCTCGCCCAGGCGGTGGACATGCATCAGTTCATTCGGTGTCAGATTGCTAGAGGCATACACTGTAGTACCGAACATGCGGAGTACCATCATAGTTCGACTTCACGAAGAGGGGAAGAGCCAAGCGCAAGGTTTAGTAGTACGAGTAGTACTACTATTAGAATCGCATGGTGGAGCCTCTATACTCTTATTTTTCTTAATCTTTGATAAAGTACACATTTATTCCGGAGAAGGGCAGAAAACGGCAGCCCAACATGTAATGATGATATCGATCAACCATGCTTGAATATATCTTGGCCTCCGTGCGAGCCCGTCTGTGTGTTCTCGCTCCTCGTCTCTCTCAAGGAACGGCGGGTTGGCCATTTTGCCGTCAGTTGAGATCGGTTTGCTCACACTCCGGTCCCACATGTCAGTGATATGCCAAGAGGAGGTGCATTGACCGACTGGCCATACGCATACTTGGTTTTGGACCTTCATACTACTCCTCCCTCCGTCACAGTTTACAGGGCGCGCTTCATTATGATGCATTTCTCTCAATGCATTTCCACCACCAGAGAGACTTTAGACGCGTTTGATTTAATGCTCAATTAATTAGGGCGTGGTAACCCCAATTTTCTCTCGATGTAGTACTACGGAGTGGAGTAAGTGCATGCATGTGTGCACCCGGGGTGGAAGCATTGCATGCATGTGTGTACGCATTATTTCCTCTAGTAATAGACGCCGTGCTATAACTACCAATGCTATTTTTCAGGTCGATCGCTAGTCGCCTTGGTCCCAGAGATTTTCTCTTTTTCTGAAGCGCGCTCTATAAACAGTGACGAATGGAGTAGTATGAGGGGATTCAAAGAAGAGTGTATTGATGGTTGCTTCTTCCGAGCAACTTACAGTGGGAAAGGTGGGGATTATGATTTGACTGCTCATTACTCACTATTAATGCGGCGCAACGACCGGTCTGAGTCTCCCATGCGGCTGTGCACTACCCCCTCGGTTCTTAAATATACTCCGGAGTATTTGTCTTTCTAGATATTTCAACGAGTGACTACTCAAATATTTGTCTTTTTAGAGATTCAAATGGACTACTACATACGGAAGTATATGACATATTTTAGAGTGTAGATTCACTCATTTTGCTCCGTATGTAGTCACTTGTTGAAATCTCTAGAAAGACAAATATTTAGGAACGGAGGGAGTACACATACGAAGCAAAATGAGTGAATCTACACTCTAAAATATGCCCATTTGAAATTTGTAAAAAGACAAATATTGTTGATGACAGTTGCGACGACAAAAAAGAAGCATATTCCTTGTCCTAAGGGAAGATAACAACACGGTTGTGTTTGTCTAAAACGGTGTGAGGACGAGATTGCAATATGGAAAGTACCCCAGACGAGCTACGTTTTGTGCAAAGAACTATGGAAGATCCACATGCAGCGACGTGGCAAGACGGGCAGTGGAGCAAGGCCGGAGGGGATACCTGGAGGTCGTCGGGATGTAACTAGGTGAGCGGCGGCGGGCGGAATCTACCCATACTGCGGCAGCGAGCAGGTGGCGTAGGCCCTACCGCGCCGGAGCTTGGTCAGAGAGAACGGCGTGTACCGCAGATCGGGACGTGCTGCCTCGGCGCCGTCGAACGGAGAAACGATGCACGTCCTCCCTTTCCGCCGGTGGACGGGATGCGGCCGGATCAGTGACCAACAGTGAGAGAGAGAGAGAGAGAGGCCACCGCAGCCTTGTGTGAGATACACTGAAGAGAGACAAACCAGGCAGGGAGGCTCCATGGTATATAGTGGAGCGGACTACCTTTTTCTCCATAAAAATCGGTTTATATTCTGTGTACGTGCCACTGAGCGATATAACTTTATTTAAAAATAACGCGCCAACGCATCAAGTCGAAATTTGTTTCGTGCACACGTGGTACACGACCTCCATAGGTAAACCGCTACGCGCGTTCAAATTAGCACGTGGGCTGCCATTTCGTACAGAAATGAGCTCCACCGTGTACCCGCGCGGGTGTAGCTGGGCACGAAGCGTGAGTACGTGCACGGTGCCCCTATTCTCTTCTTGTATACGTACACCACCTACGAGGGGTTGTGTGAGAGAGATACAAACGTAGAGATATATAGTGTGTGGGTTCGTTAGAGTTTTTTTTAAGGGGGGGTCAATCAAAAAATGTAACATATGCAATGTGTGTGAAATAGAGTCCTGGATATATCATATATATAGAGGGGGCGATCCACGAGAAGAGAGTGGAGGTATCATCGACTTGAGGTGTCCATAGAATCGAAGAGAGGGATGATGTGTGTGTGTGTGTGTGCGCGCGCACGGTCGATAAAGAGTGCCATCGAATTTGTGTGTGCCCACGTCAAAGATATACAGTGGCTGGCCTACTAGAACAAGAGAGGGGACAGGTGCGGTTTGTCTCTGTGGCATGGTTACCTACCTACAGCGCTCGACTATCGGTGTGTGGTTGGGGGGGGAGGGAGGCCTAATTAACTATAGAGGTACAATGGCTGGTATATGTGTGGAGGAGGAGAGAGGCCTACCTCATGTACTAAGGCAGATCGATCAACCTCATGTATTAAGGGAGATCGATCGGCATCCATGCATATGTGTAGGAGAGGAATAAAGTTGGGAGAGAGACAGAGCTAGAGTGTTGGAGGGGGTGGTAGTGGAGTTGCTTCTAACAAATGGTGGGATAGGCTTGCTAGACAACCGGAGGGCATGCCTGCAATATCAATAAGAGAGGGGATGGCTGCCTGTCTGTGCACGTGCGTGTGAGAGACGGGTCAGGAGGCATGCACGAATGATGAGGGGGGCGATATGGCTGTGGTAAGAAGACATAACTGCATAGGAAGATCAATCGTCCTTTGTCAGAGAAACGAGAGACATAACTTGTGAGGTACGTCGATCGATGGGGGGGAATAGTTAAAGTCGACCTAGGTATATGTTGGGAGATCGATCGGTATACATGCATGTGTGTGTTAGAAGCAAATGAGGCACGGGGAGAGAAGGATAGAGATAGAGGGATGCATCTAGGAGGTGGTGCGAGAGTCATACTATATCAAGGGGGAAGGAGTGTGCGAGTACGAGATCGATGAAAAGAGTGGTGGGAGTGAGGCATGGACGGTGATAAGAGAAGAGGGGAAGCTTGTGTTTGTGCTAGGCACACCTGGCTAGAGAGGCATATCGATCGATGTGTGTCGTAAAGAAGGAGCTGGGGGGGCCTACACACACCGTGGGTGAACGACCTAAAGTGAAAAGACGAATTTGCGCGATGGAGCTAGAGAATGCTGAGGGAGGGTTAGAGGGGTGCGGGCGTCTGCATGCATGAGAGAAAGTTAGCGCTAGCTAGATACAAAGATAAGAGGATTGTGTGGGTGTAAAAGACGAATAGAGATCATACTTCATTATAAAAAGTGAATTCGGATATTTGAAGAATTTATCATAGTGTTTTAAACCGACGCATGTGTGAATATATATAACGGTGATACACATGGTGTGTTTATGAACATGTTATACTACATATAATATATTTTATCTCTACTCTTATAAAAAACGGAGTTGTTGATGATGGTGCCATCCTGCAATATAGGCCGTCCGATTTATATCTGACGGATAGGAAGGAAACTATGGCAATTTTGAAAAAAGATACCCACACCCATATTTGCAAATTAGGCCTCCCCTTGATCATGTTGATGTTCTGTGGAACGCATGGGCATCCTACTAGTACTACGTATAACATATAGAACATTGATCATAATTTGGGCTAATGTGTGGCTTTTGCAGCTCAGGTCTAAATACTTGTCATAATGTAGGGGGCGGGGCACTATACTATGTGTGATAAACACGGTGTACACGTATGCAACATGGTTTAGATTATAAATATATAGTTAGTACATCAAATGTAGTATTATTTGGAATCAACATCAAGTGTATTCAAAAAATAGAATTCGAGTTCATGTAGTACACATAGTACATATCTATCTCTATAGTAATCATGTGGTGTGTTATTAAGGTAATACACGAATGATGGTTGAAGTTGGCAACAATCATGATTGTAGATTTGTTATTGAAATAGGGAAACGAATTCAAATTCAGTTTGAATTGCAGCGGTAGTATAGACATTTGGAATGCACTAAAATGTTGGTATGAGTAGGTTACATGCATTATACAGCAAGCGAAAAAATTTAATTGGACATAACATGGATTCATACTACCGAATAGCATTTAATTGCACTAAATTGTTGGTATGAGTAGGTTTAAATAGCTTTTTTATAGTAAAATGGGGCAAGCCTCTCTCTTTGTGTGGTGTGAATAGTTTTATTTTTTTCATTTTATTTTTGGTTGAGGGAAGTGTGAATTGATTTGGTACGTACAAGTACAATATTACACGTTAGGCTTGTCCCTAAAATTCAACCCGCGCCTTGTTATATCCCAAAAATTCAGATATCGTGCTCCCAAAACTGGTGCCTTCACAACCCGCGCCTTGCCATCCCAAAATTACAACGCGCGCGAAAACTCCCTCCAGCTGCCAAATCCCGACACGCGAAATCCCCCTTCTAACCCTGAGCCAAAGGGCCGCTAGTTCAAATCGGTGCGGGGTACTAATGTAACACACCCTATATTTTGGACAAGCGCGTCCCTAAGTCATGGTTCACCCCCTCCCATCGCCTCCTTTTTGCCATTCGAAATCCCAGGCCGCCATAACCTCTCCGCTCCAGCCGCGAAACCCCACCCTCCTCCGTCCGCCACCTCACCGCTGCCCAGCCAGAGCCTCTTCCCCGACGACGTCGTCCACCGCAACAGCTCGACGTCCCTCGTCCACCTCCCCGAATGAGGATCCGTCGTCCATCTCGTTGTCCCGCCGGTTCAGCCGCCCCGTCCTCCACCTCCAAGGAGCTGCTCCGACGATCTCCTCGTCTATCGCGGCAGCTCCATCACTACAGCGCCGCCTTAACCTGCTCCACCGGAACCGCAGCATCCTCACCGACTCCTTGGACGAAGCCAAGGCCTACTCGGTGCCACCAAAGAGGTTGTACACTCATCTCATTGCACCTTCTCCTCAGCTCGACCTCCCGGCGCCGACGGTGCTCCATCCCGTACCCCCATGGAGCGGCTACCTTGAAGCCGGTGCCGCGGGCGACATCTCCACGGCAGCTCTCCCCCAGTGCGAGGCCCCTTCGGCGGCGGCGTCCATACCAGCCGGATCTGCTCCTGCTGCTCCGGCTCTCGCTCGCTCGCTCGCGCTGCTGCTGCTGCTCCGGCTCCGGCTCCCGCTCGATCGCTCGCTCGCCCAGCTGCTGCTGCTCCGGCTCTCGCTCGCTCGCTTTTGCCCAGCTGCTGCTGCTCCGGCTCTCGCTCGCTCGCTCGCGCTGCTGCTGCTGGGCTCCCCCTCGCTCGTGCTGCTGCTCTGCTCCGATTTAGCTACACTTCAGTCGACTGAATCAACTTTTGGGTCAGTCGATTTTCAGGGGGTGGGGGGCTCGCCGGAGTTAAGGAAGAACCACCCGCAGCGGGGACGGGGGCTCGCCGGAGAGGTACCCCACTATCTATCTTAGGGTTCAGGGCGGGGTCGGGGGCCTATAGGGCTGGCCGGGGCGGCGGCAAACCGGCGGTGGGGAGTTGTTTCGGGGCGGCGAGGCGGCGCAGGGGCCGGCGGCGAGGCCGGTGGTGGCTGGCGGCTCAGGGGGGTGCAGGTTGAAGATGAACTGCAGGCCCTCCCTAAACTACATGTCAAGTGCCTCTCTGCTACCATTGCGTTCAGTTTCGACAGTAACATTCAGATTCCACAGTAAATTTCAGTTTCGACAGTTAAGTTCAGAGTCAACAGTTTTTACCTCATCTGTTGTAGTCACGTGGTTTTTGGTGATGTAAATTTTACATCTATTTTACTTCATCTATTGGAGATGCTATTAGAATCCCACTTGAGATTGACGATGTCTGTCTTGTGCTGCTTCAGCCTTGACGTCTTACGGCTCACCGGGGCTGCTTCAGCCTTGACGTCTTACGGCACATATCGAGGAAGTAAGGAATAGTATCTCTGTCTAATATCTGGTTCACCTAGGGTATGCCTATGTTGTTTATCTTGGGTGGGAAACAAATAGTAAAGCAATCATCATCTGTCTTTTTATTAAATTAAAGCAATCATCAGCCTGCTATCATTATTTTTGGATCCATCCACTGGTTGTTACCATCACTCTAAATTTCTACATGCTCTCCTTACATAATCTCACCATATTTTTTTCGTATGCATGTCAGATATTGTACACAGTCATGCTGAACATGTAGAGAAAACGAGAAGAGTTTTGCGCGGCAATACAATGTCATGCAGACATCGCTCCATGGTGGGTTCAATGGCAAACCCTCCCCACCCCTCTCCAGATTGTAATCCAGAGGAAGATATCTGTTCTGAGGTGGATTCAGACGCCGCTGACCACTCCTATTTACCCCCCAAGGTGTTTGCTCTACTTTGGCATGATGATGTTAGTCATATCATGCATATGTTGCCTTGCAGTGCCTAGTTTTGAAATCATATATGTCATATGCTTAGTTTAGACATGTTCTGTAATGCCACCTGTTTAGTTTCTATATCATATATGGGAATTGTGCAGTCTCATGTCTTTTAGCCAGCCGTAATATACGTGAAATGTGCAATGCCATCCTGTTGAACCAGGCATCATATATTTGAATGATATCTTGCCCATCCTTTTCTTCATTACATTTTCATTTGTCGACAGTGTTTGTACATTAAACTACTCTTCCTGTGAATCAGCCATTTGGGTGGGAGATTGAAAAATCTGGAGTGAAAACAAGGCCTTCAGAGCAGACAGTGCTACCTGTCGAAGAAGATCTCTTGTTGGGTCCCGATAGCTCCTCAGAGATGGATTCAGAGACAGATGACTAGTCCTATTCCCCCACCGAGGTGTATGCTCTAACTTGGCATGGTTATACTGCTCATATCATGCATATGGTGTCTTGCATTGCATAGACTAGACATCATATACACAATATTCAACACCATGTTCTTAGTTCAGACATCATATCTAATGCCCTCTGTTTAGCATATAAATCACATATGTGAATTAAATGATGTGATCCTGATTACTTAGATAACATGTAGGTGAATTATGTCATGCGATCCTGTTTAGTTATTCATCATATCTTTGAATTATGTTATGCTATGCTATCCAGTTTAGATAGACATCATATATGTGAAATTATGTCATGCTATCCGTTTTAGTTAAACAATATACATGTCAACTATTTCATTCCCTCTTTTTTCCACACTATCTATTGCATCTGTCTCTCATACAATGTCTGTACATTCAACTATTTTTCCTGTTTATCAGCCATTTGAATTGGAGCGGGTGATGCCAGCATCTAGCGGACTAAAAACACGGTCTTCAAATAAAACAGTGCTACCTCTTGGTGGAGATAGCACCCCAGTTGTAGATGCACGAGAACCAGCCCTACCACACATAACCCAAACTCTCGCAGATTGTACCCCTACTGCGATGGACGGAGAACCAGCTTCACCCAATCTAACCCCAACCCCAGCAGATAGTAACCCAGTTCCTGTTGACACATCACCATCTCCACCACAGAGCTCCCAAACAAGAGCAGTTAGTAAGGCAGCTCCAGTGCCCAAAGGTCCAGTACTACCACGACGAACCCCAACTCCACCAGTTAGTACGCCTATTCCTGTGGAGGAAGCACAACCAGCTAGTCGTAGTTTAGCATCTATCGCATTTGATGTTGTTAAATCGTATGTGCGTATCTTCCCATCTTGGAAATATTATACTGAAGATGAAGGAAAATGCCAGTTGCAGGTGTTTGTCCAGGAGTTATGTGTAAGTAATGTTATTCATGGCAATTACTTTGCTTTGTCCCATACATCCTACCTCCATGATGGTTATAATACAACAAATTTTCCCATTTTTCTCTATAGAGAAGGACCGATTTGGAAACTCAGGATGAGGTAACCTGTGCTAATACCTCTGCTATCTTCAAGAATGCTTGGTGGCAGTATCGGAATTACCTGAAGAAAACGTACTTCACCGGCAAAGAAACTCATCAAATTCCCTTACGTTCTCCTGAGACACATTTACTGGACGATGACTGCGAACGCCTTGTTCTGTACTGGTCCCGAACCAAGAATGTGGTAAGGTCTATGAGCTCATTTTCTATTTTTAAGTACTATATTCTTGCGTCTTACTGTACTCTGTTCATGTAGAACAATTGCCTAAACCTGAAGAACAACTGTTCTAATTTAAGATTCCATTGCTATCATAGTTCAAAAAAGCGCTAGGCGTTAATTGTGCATTTTGCCACCGCCTTGCGCTTTACTGACCAAAGTGCATGCTTATGCGCAGTTATGCACAGATTAAGTGTAGTTATGCGCAATGCGTTTCGCCAATGCCTAAGCCTAGGCGCGCTTACGTGCTCGCTTAGGCACGCCTTTTTTAACTATGATTGCTATCGTGCATACTGCTTTGCTCTTGTATCACTGTATTTACTCATAGAAACTTATTTTTAAATTGAAGGATCCAATCGAAACTGCAATGGCACAGCAGGTATGTTCACGCATGTTTCTTTAACAGGATTGCTCTTATCAATAGCTCTATTGATTTCAATTTCAATTGTGTATAAAGTTGATTTCTCATATCATGCATATTACTAGCATCACAACAGAGTCAATAGTGTTGTTGTACATGTAGACCCGTGGTACCCATCTGAAATCTTGTTGTGCCGTGTAGTTTCCCACGCTTTGTATTCTTTCACTGCTGCTTTGTCTTGAACTGATATGATTTGAACCATGTCTCTATTTTGATTTGGCAAGACAATGCAGTGACCATAGGACATAGATATATGTTTGTTTGATGCTTTGATTATGTACTAGTACTTGGCAATAGAAGACTTGGTAGTTTAATCCTGTCCACCTTACTAATGAACTGGTTCACCGAAATGAGTTTCATATACTAGTACATGCTAAACTGTTATGTGTCTGCTTGTTTCTTCTTTTAGAATGCTGACAGAATTTTGGGGGAAGAGTGCCTTATTAAGCAATGGTAAAGGAAGTAATGCAGATAAGGTTCAGGATAGTGACACATCCTTGTTGGCCTCCAACAAAGCTGATAAAACAGCTAAGGAAGACTATCTCGAAGACAGTGAGACAACCCCAAAGTCCTGTCTTGGTTTAGTGTTGGAGTTACTGGCCACTACCGCTTGCACAAGCTATTCAAACTCACTGTCTGAATCAGTTCGGTTTCTTAAGTCTCAACTACAAGCTGAAAGACATCGATCAGCTGTGCTGCGACAAGAAGCGGAAGGACTGCGGAAGTCCCTGGAGCATTCAGATGCATACTTTCTGGTGCAACATCAAGCGTTGGAGGATTTTAGCGCCAAATAGGACAAAGCTAATAAGCTTGCTAAGCTTATTGCCAGCATGGTGGATACCACATTTCTTGAGCTCTTATGAAGTTGTTTCAGTTATGCTCTTGTTTTGCTGCCGCGTTTATTTGCACTGGTGGCCAATTTTGACGGCCAGTGTATGGAATATGCTGCTTTGTTCCCTATATTTGCACTGGTGGCGAACTATGATGCCCAGTGGATGTAATATGTGTGATAGCGGTAATAGGCTAGCGTTAATTGCTTGCTTATTTATTTCCTTATTGTCTTGTTTAGTTGTTTGCTTGTAGTCACTGCAGTCCTTTTTCTGTGTTTTTCTACTGGCCAAAATAACCTATTTTTGGAAACTAGGCCAAAATAATCATGGCAACACACGGACGGTTGTAACCATGGGCCTCCTGCGGGCCGTATGATCCATGGGCCTTCTATGGGGCGTAGGATCCATTGGCCTTCTATACGGGCCGTAGGATCCATGGGCCTTCTACGGGCCGTACGATCCATGGGCCTTTTACGGGTCGTACGATCCATGGGCCTTCTACGGGGCGTATCATCATTTTGCCAATCATGGGCCGTACTATTCGTGGGCAATAACGGGTCATTTATCGGCCGTATTTGATAACTCTATGAAAACAGCCCAACAGGTTTTTTCGACATGAAAACGGCCCAACGTATTAACGGGCCGCAAACGGGCCGATTGTAACCACGGGCTGAATTAGGCCCACAGGCGGAAAATGATAGTAACGGGCCGTAAGTAACCGAATGTTGGAAATGAGCCCAAGAATAATTGGGCCCTGAGAAGGCCGAAAGATATCATGGGCTGGAAACGGCCCAACGGAATAATGGGCCGTTAATGGGTATAAAGTGATACACTGTTCATTACGGGCCAGTTTTACCACGGGCCGTTAAGAGGCCGAGGGTTACTAAGGGCCTCATATGGGCCGAAAGACATCATGGGCCATACATGGGCCGGAAGTTAAAAACGAGCTGGAATTATATTGGACGGCCCAGATGACGCTACTAGGCCTAATTCGGATAGGCCGTAAACGGGCCCTGGGATAGCGGGCTATAAATGGGCCATATGCGAACAGGCCGTTAACAGGCTTGCTGTGGGCCGGCCCGCCACATTTTGACCAAGTCAAACGGGCCGGCCTTTTCACATGAATGGGCCTCTGTTGGGCCGTGCCACGTGTCGACGTATCATAGGCGCTTTGGGTCTAATGAGTGGATGACATCTGTCCCAACGGTGAGCCGACACGTGTTTCCTCCAGCCAATGATGATTTTACACGTGGAAAATCCCCATTGGTCGGGGCTGTTAACGGGTTATCGGATCCAAAACCGGACCCGATATCTTAACGGCGTTCCGTTATGGTGGATGCCATGTGTCGGTCACCCTTGACGAAAGCACTTCTGTGACGCGTGATTTATCATCATGGAAGTGGACACTTCCGTGATGATAATTTTGGTAATGTCATGGAACACTTCTACGACAGCACATGTATGACTATCTTGATTTGTCATAAATTTGTCATGGATGTACATGCATGACAGAAAACGTGACCTACTGTGACAAACACGTATCATCACGGAAGTGTATCTTTTTGTAGTGATTCCAGAAGGATATGCTAGGGTGACGGTGGACGAAATAACGGAGGGATTTGAGGACCTCGAGCTTGACCACCCTACCGGTGAAGGGGAGACTCGGCTGGGTTCTGCTCTGAAGACTCCATGCCTATGGCGGAAGGACCTCATCAACCTTCCGAACTGGACGCCTCCGCCTCCTCCTCCTCCTCCGGCGAGTCAGGGCACTCCGCCTCCTCCTCCGGCGAGTGATCACGGCACTCAGCCTCCTTCTCCGACGCGTGGCGGCACTCCGCCTCCTTCTCCGCCTGCGCCAGCGCGCCCGAGCAGCCAGCCTCCTCCTTCTCCGCCTCTTCAGCAAGGGCGGAAGAGACCCGCCGCCGCTCCGGCTGCTCCGGCGCGTCGTAGTCCTTCTCCTCCGCCTCGTAAGCAAGGAAAGAAGACAGCCGCAGCCGCTCCATCTTCTTTGCCGGCGCCTAGCAGTACAGCCAGAGGCGGGAGGCAATACAGATTCGGTCCATCTCTCAAGCCTCTAGAGAAGTTACCATACGAGAGGACCGTGGAGGAAAACACAAAGATCGTGCAAGCCGAAGTGAGGGACTTCTTTGAAGGGGTGAAAGCAAAGAAACATCCACCTCTGGAGGAGAAGATAGATCCGGTGAAAGCGAAGCGCACTCTGGATGCCCTGAAGAAACCACCAAAGTCTCCGCCGAAAGGCAACTATGAGTGCATTATTGAAAGGTCATTTATCGAAGCGGAGCGGTCGGGAAGTACTATCAGTGATCAAAGGTTAAAAGAACGACGAGCTGGGAAAAAATTGCCCAGCTCGGTGAACAAGCGAACCAATCGTGCCCCCCGCTCAAGGTGTCTAGTGATATCGTCGCTAATGATCCGAGGATGGTGCCCGGTTATACCAATCTTGGAGATTACCTGCCCGACGATGTACATTATGATTTCTTGGAGGTGGACGAACACAGATACCATTACGGGAAGCCTCTTGTCAAAGATGAAAGATCTCTAACAACGATGATGTGAAGATTCCATGATTGGTACATGAAAACCTGCAGAGAGTCTAGGGGGATGAATACTTTGACGCTGAGAGTTAAAGAGGAGCATGACCTTGTTGGAATTGATCTGTTGAATGTTCCATTTGAGGAGTTCTTCCAGTTTTTCAATCAACAGGCCCTCGATAAATTAACGGTCACTTGCTACTGTCTGTAAGTACTACTTCTGTCATTAAGTCTCTATATATAGGTCAGCTCTTTCATTGCATGTATATATAATTATCCTCACTATATTATGCAGATTGAAGATCGCCGAATTGAAGAAAAGACAAATCGGTGATATTGGGTTCATTAACACAAATCTCATAGATGCATATACGGTTGAATTTAAGGCCAAAGAGACCGAGGCCAACTTGCTACGATTGTTGGTATTAAATCAAA
This sequence comes from Aegilops tauschii subsp. strangulata, assembly GCF_002575655.3. Taxonomy (NCBI): domain Eukaryota; kingdom Viridiplantae; phylum Streptophyta; class Magnoliopsida; order Poales; family Poaceae; genus Aegilops; species Aegilops tauschii. The sequence continues at coordinate 55,541,925 of NC_053039.3, forward strand.
ACAAAGCTATAATACTCTTTCCTTACAACTTCAAGTGAGTGTTACTGTCTTATGCACATTCGGTTTCCCTTATTAGTCCAGGTTATAGTAATGTATTTGATGAGTTATGTATGCGTGCGCAGGTTCCACTATATTCTCCTAGAGATTAAGCTTGAGCAGGGACTAGTAACCCGTCTTAGACTCGAGACGAAAAGATCCCCAGGAGTATGCGGACGTGACTGAAATGCTCGAGAAGTAAGTTAAATCGATCATTATCGCACCATATCGGCAACTTTGTTCATTTCCTGATATCAAGTAATTGTTTTCTTTGTCTGGCAGGGTTTGGACAAAATTCACCTCAAAAGCTCCGGACTGCCGAAGAAGCTGCAATTTAAATACCCGAAAGTAAGTACTACTACCATGTTCCGCGCATCTCCTAGTGATTCAAGCGCTAGTTCCATCAATGCCATTTAGCATGCTTGCTTATCAGTTTGATTGACCTCTATTTCTTGTAAAGTGGTTGTGGCAGGAAGCCGGGAATAATTACTGTGGATACTACGTTTGCGAGTCCATCCGCCACACGAGCTGTGAGCGGGGCTACTCTAAAAAACAATATGAAGTGTGTAAGCAATAATATTCACAATTTTATTTTATTACCATCATTTGTGTTGAGTTTCATTCATTCATATATATGTATTGACCCCCTTCTTCAAATTAGATCTTTCGGATGCGGGATGAACTCCTACCACCAGATCGCATGCGAGCAATTCAAGTGGAATTGGCGGCATTCTTTCTTGACCACGTGATCGATAAAGATGGAGAATACCATGTGGACCCTGAGTTCATATATAATTAGGGGATTATATTGTAAGAGATCTTATATTGTATATATGTAGCCACTAGCGTCGGATAGATATACGAAAACTTGTTGTTCGACCAATCTCTCGGAGAAGGAGAGGTCGATATCACTTCTCTCTGTATGCATATGTTCATGGCGATCTTCTGTTTCCTTCATTTTTGCTTACTAGCTAGCGTGTCGAGTCCTCTCTATACGTATAGTACGTAGCGTCGACCAAGCACAGAGATAAGAGAGGACACTTCTCTCTATTAATTAGCTAGCTAACACAATATATGAAACACCTAAATTACCCCCCCCCCCCCAAAACCCCCTAAACCCACCCCCTTTTAAAAAAACAAAAACCTCAGCTCCTGCTAGCTGCTGACGCGTGGACGCTTATTGGTCCCGGTTGGTGCCACAAACCGGGACCAAAGGCCCTCCTGCCTGGGCTCGCCGCACCGGCCACGTGGAGGCCCATTTGTCCCGGTTCGTGTAAGAACCGGGACTAAAGGCCTAGGGCTTTAGTAACGGCCCTTTAGTCCCGGTTCAACAACTGGGACAAATGGGCCTTGCGAACCGGGACAAATGGCCCTTTTTCGACTAGTGTGGGTATATCTTCCCAGCACATGTAAAATCCATATTATGAATTATATTGAATATATTGGGTATATCTTTTTCATATAGGTTAGCATAATCTATATTATGAATTATACATGCAACATATAATTACACATAATTATGATGTGAGAGCTGTTTAATAGGTGGTTAGTTAGGAAGGTGTCATGGGAGGAACCATCACAGAGAGATAAGAAGAGTACGACTTCCCGCACACCGCAACCAGCGAGCATACTACAACCGAACACTTTGTAAAAGCCGGCTAGGAAGATAGTGGGCATCGGAGATGCTGACATAGAAATAGAGAGTAGACAAGCATGAGACCGATAGCAAGCGAGCGTATATGCTCACCTAGCATATAACTTCCCAACACATGTTGTCACGCACATGTAGACCGCACGTACGTTGTGTAACAGCCGGATAGACGTTGTTGTGGTTAGCTCGCTGGTGGGGGGTGTCGATCTCTCTTGCTATGCCGGCTCTTTTGGTGCCCCCTTGCATTCTACCCGGATAGTGAATCCCGCCTGGAGGAGACTATTGGTTCAATACATCATCGTATTGGCATATTCCGGTTGTGTGTATGTGTATATGCTAGGCTGGCGTATGTCTGGTAGGTCCCGTGCGTCGTGGGTGTTGGTGGAGGGTTATGGTGGGTGATATGCATGTTTCCTGAGGAGCCAGTACGGAAAGAACTTGTCATCGACCAAGCGCTCACTTCGCACATCAAGCCCATTGCGCAAAAGAAAACAAATTAAGTCGATAAGTGAAGGTAACTATATGAAAGTCCAACTGAAAGAACAAATAAGGACTTTTTTGTACGGGGGATAGGGGCTTGTTGATGCACATGTTGATCTACGTTGGTCTACGTCGCTCGTCGGGGTTGTGGCCTCATTGTGGGCCGGCTAGACATCTTCCGTCCTATTGGCATATCTATGTTATGTCCCTGGGAATAAATTGTTTACATATTGTTGAAGATGGGCACTATTTAGAAGGCAGATATATGCATTGGGTTCGAATAATACAACACCTTTGTTCAGATTAGTAAAAGACAATTGTTCATAACACTGAAACATACATGAAACATAACTATATAATTGACCCTTCTACTCGTGCCTTGGTTCCTTCCATGTGCTCTGCTTTGTCCTCCTCTGCTCAAAGTAGGGCTTTCCTGAAGTTGATGAAGCTCAATGTGCATCTAACCCCTAGGTGGATTTTGGTAATTCATGTCCACATATTTTAAAGAATTAAATCTACTTCAAGTATATTTCAAGAAAGTTCTTTTAGGTTCAACATAGAAATGGAAGGTCGCCCCTAAAAATACTCAAAGACAAGTTTTGGTTAAGCCAAAGGATTCTCCATTTTCATTTTAGTGATCAAAGATCACATTGAGGTCCATAGGCATGCTGATGCTATCAAAAGGGGATGAGGATGTGACAATGAGCCTTTTGCTCCATGTGCTAAAAAATCAAACTCCAAAACTCCTGAAATTCCTTCAAGTTTTTCCACTATATCGTCCCAGCAAATTTCATTCGGTGCTACCGAACCATTTCAACTCGGAGCTACCAGTACATCAAGATATAGCCGTCGTTCCAAACCTTAGTTCAATCAGAGTCTCCATCATTTAGAGTCACCGAAGAGACTCGGCAAACCTTCTGTTCTCACGTCAGAGCTTCTGAGCAAAACCAGTAAAAAAAATTGAAGCATCGGTAGAGAGTTCTCCAGTGCTAAGTAACTCACCTCAGAGCCACCGATCGTATTCATTTGGACCTACTGATTTGTCTAAAAATTGGCACTTTTGTTCAACTCGGAGCAACGAAGCAAAACTAATAGGAGCCTCCGAGTTGTGCATAAAGTGTGTAACAGTTAGATTTTTGGTCCTGCCTATATATAGCTTGACCTATCCCACTTGTTCAACTCGAAGCAAACTCCACTTCCATCATTTGTTCTGAGAGAGAACTCCACCTCCTTGTGTTGATTTCAAAGGGTAATCCACTCCAACCATCCAATCACTCCCTTTGAGATCTAATCCCCTCTAGCTTTCCACTCCAACGTTCTTCAAATCCATAGTCAAATCTTAAGAGAGTATGAATGTTGAGGAGATTAACTTTTGAAGCAGGAGAGCAAGGGATTCATTGTCAAGCAACCTTATCTTGTTAATTTTGGAGGGTGTGCACCTTCTAGATCGGTTAGGTGTACTGCTTGGAAGTCTTCAAGTTTGTGAAGAAGCCAAGAAGTTTGTACGGGCCCGGAGATCGCCACTTTTTAAAGATCTACCCTAGCGAGGCTAGTCCTGTGTAGCCCTAAGCCATGGTGGAATAGATTCCTCCTAAGTGGTCCCTTTGTGGGTGAGTGTCCTAGTGGACGACCATTCCTTCGTGGAATCTTGCAGCTGGAATCCTTTTTGATTCTAGATCTTCCATGGATTGAAGCCTCCATCGACGTGGAAGTAAGATAGAGCCAACTATCTGAACCACGGGAAATATCTTCACCGGGCCTATTTTGTTTGCGATTCTCATAGCTCTACGCCTTTAGCTTTGCACTTACATGTCTTTATATGCTGCTGCCTAGTACTCTTGCATGCGTCGGGTATTCTATAGATTGCGTGAAAAATTTAAAATTTGCCCATAATTTAAAACTTGGGACGAGGTGTGTAAACATGCGTGCTTCGGAGGGTCGGGGGTGAAGAATCTATAGACGCAATCAACCGTGTTGTGAGTTCGATGGGAATGGCTCAGAAGAACCCAGCATGATAAGTCTTGGCAGGGGTCTACATTTGGGAATATATGATATGGCCTCTAAATTGTTTCCGTAGTCTAGTCCAAATCCAAGTTGACTTGGGCGAGATGGTTTGGTTTTTGAGAGACAGATGGATTGGAGGGTACTTGGTGGAAGAGTTAGCACCACTAGTTCTGCACAAGGTTAAGAAGATCTTTCTTGATTTACGTAAGGTGAAGCAAGGTTTAACCAACTTCAGGTGGGTGGTGGATATTGTGCCCCTCATTTTGCCACCGGAAATGGACCGGTACAACAAACTCTCACATGCTATTCATTGTATGCATCGAGACCCTATGATGCGAGGCATTTTCACTCGGCATGGACGTCGATGGGAAATTACTCCACGAAATCTGTATAATTGTTGCTAAGTCAGGGAAACGAGCATTTTACGTTGTCTGACTGCATCTAGAGATGTTGTGCCCCTCTAAAATGCAAGATCTATATGTGGCTCACTGCCGAGCATCAACTATGGACGTATGATCATAGAGAGTGGTATCGACTGCAGGACGAGACCTCTCCCTACTTTCTTTGCCTCTAAGAGGAAGATAACATCGAGCACCTTGTTCTGCAATATGTGGTGGCTAGATAGACGTGCCGTAGATGCTTCTCTGATCTCCAAATCAATGTCACTTGTCCATCTGCTTCGGACACTTTGCAGGGTGGTGGACCAACTCCAGAAGCAGGTTTTCCAGGAAGCAGAAGAAGGGGTTTGACTCCCTGGTGATCCTCATCAGTTGGCATCTTTGGAAGCAAAAAAATGCGCGAGTCTTTGCTAATACAAGACACCAAGATTCGGCCACGAAGCTTGCTGATATCATTTTTCTTGAATGAGCAGTGGAAGAGCGCGGGAGCGGAGGAACCGAAAGCTTTGTGGGGTGTCTACCTGAGAAATAGGTAGTGTTGGAGGGTCTTGTAACTTACATTGGATGTAGGCACCTCATGTGAGAATCTTGTAAATTGTCTCTACCTTCTATAAAAATAAGGACATTTACATTTGTGCCCCTAACTCGAACCCACTATCCAAATTTACCTCTAACTTCGAAGCATGCTCAAGTTGACCTCTATGTCGCTAAGTGACCTTACAGAAATGCACTTCCGTTCCGTTTCTATCCAGTCAAAGGAGTTTGACCGTCTACCGGACGTTTCCTGGACATTTTGCCCCTGTATCCATTTGTCACTTACATGTGGGACCCACTCAGAAAAAATAAAAATAAAAATATTATTTTTCTCACCCCCTGTCTCTCACACTTACATGTGTGCCCCAACCAATAAAAAGAAAAATAAAACTAGATATTGACCAGTCAAACTAGATATAGGGCCCAGATGTCATTGTTCTATTATTTTCTGAAATGTTATTCACTGACTTATTTGAGGGGTGGACCCACTGGTAAGCTTCTATAAAATGGGTGTTAATTAAGAACTAATAAGGGTTTAGGATAATCTAGGATTAGGCTAATTAAAAACACGTCGGCGCCCACGCACGAAGACACGATGGTGATGCACGGGAGGATGTTGTAGCAGTCGAGTGGCTGCAAGAGCGGGCTTGCGTTCGTGGGAGAGAAGCTTCAGTGGCCTGAGGTGCCGAAAATGTTGGATGCCCGGTAGGACGGGCAGGAGCAAGCTCGAGCAGCGGTGACGGGCGACGCTCGCCAGTAGATGTGCTAGGGGAGTTGAGGATAATCAGGAGGTGGCCGAGGATGTTCAGGAGGTGATTTCGGAGCTCAAGAATCGGAGGCAATCCGGCAGTGCTCATGTGTGGAGGATATCGGGCAATAGGGGCGTGACACCGGAGCTAGGGAAGACGAGAAAGGATCCGTCACTATGGGATGCTTCAATCCAATTAATCTCATGGGAAGACGAATTGGAGAGCGGTGGGGCTTTTAGACATCTTAGGCCTTGTTTGGTTGCTGGGTAGGAAAAAACCTGGGCCATAAACCCCTAGGGGGATTCCCTTGTGCACATGCGACCCCTCCCACCATGTGGGAGATGTTCCCATTGCCCAGGTGCCCAAATAGTAACATGGTAGGGAAGGAAATCCCTCACATACTATAGACAAATATAATACAGCAGATCTTACATAAAAATTCTACACATAATTTTGGAAAACAACCAAACCATAGATAAAAATTCCACAAATAATTCTGAGAAACGACAAAAACCACAGGCACATAACAAAGGTTCAGAATTCATGTAACTAGAACTTTTTAAAATATTACTACAACTTATCCATCACTTCATCAAGCTTAAGATATCATTCTGCATTTCACGACAATAAATTGTTGGCCTAAGCCGTTTTCATGTGCCAAAATAAAAGCAATCACTACAAGAGTTATTGATACATCATTGTCAAGTTTGTGCACTAGAAAAAGTTCTGGATTATAAGTTGCCATGTCCAAGGCAGGGATACTTTCGAACAATATGGGCCGCAAGGCAATAAGTACATACTACTTGGGTCTTTTCTCCACTCCTTCCCCGACATCATGAACCACAACTTGATGTTGGCTGAATGACAAAAAGAAATAAGTTAGTTGGCATCAGTTCAGAGTCTCAAAACACTATTTTGTAGTATAAGAAAATTATTGAAATAGTATCAACCAAAATATGATTTGTGCACTGTGCATAAAAAAAATCAAGACTACAACTATAGTTTAGGAACGCAATCACGAGGCTGTCCGGTAACCCAATTTGTTTGCTTGAAAAAGTCTCCAGATTAACAGGGCAATCTATTGTTGTGAGGTGAGTTATGAGGCAATAGGAGGTGAAACCAATGGGAGGAGGCCAACAAATTAAATATCACCAACAGTTGAACTAACAAGCTTGTAAAGGTACACAGAAACTACCAAACAGAAGGCAGTAACATTTCTCCAAATGTGTGGCTCTTCTAGTCAGTTTTAAAATAATAGAGTGTGTTTTGTCTTTGCTTATCTATCATCGGTTGATAGAGGGAAACAAACTTATACAAAGCTCAAGTCAATAATGTGAAGGAAATATGCCCTAGAGGCAATAATAAAGTTGTTATTTATATTTCCTTATATCATGATAAATGTTTATTATTCATGGTAGAATTGTATTAACCGGAAACTCAGTACATGTGTGAATACATAGAAACAACAGAGTGTCCCTAGTATGCCTCTACTTGACTAGCTCGTTAATCAAAGATGGTTAAGTTTCCAGACCATAGACATGTGTTGTCATTTGATGAATGGGATCACATCATTAGAGAATGATGTGATGGACAAGACCCATCCATTAGCTTAGCATTATGATCGTTTAGTTTTATTGCTATTGCTTTCTTCATGACTTATACATATTCCTCTGACTATGAGATTATGCAACTCCCGAATGCCGGAGGAACACCTTTTGTGCTATCAAACGTCACAACGTAAATGGGTGACTATAAAGATGCTCTACAGGTGTCTCCGAAGGTGTTTTTTGGGTTGGCATAGATCAAGATTAGGATTTGTCACTCCGTGTATCGGAGAGGTATCTCTTGGCCCTCTCGGTAATGTACATCACTATAAGCCTTGCAAGCAATGTGACCAATGAGTTAGTTGCGGGATGATGCATTACGGAACGAGTAAAGAGACTTGCCGGTAAAGAGATTGAACTAGGTATGATGATAACGACGATCGAATCTCGGGCAAGTAACATACCGATGACAAAGGGAATGACGTATGTTGTTATGCGGTTTGACCGGTAAAGATCTTCGTAGAATATGTAGGAACCAATATGAGCATCCAGGTTCCGCTATTGGTTATTGACCAAAGATGTGTCTCGGTCATGTCTACATAGTTCTCGAACCCGTAGGGTCCGCACGCTTAACGTTCGATGACGATTTGTATTATGAGTTGTGTGTTTTGGTGACAGAAGTTTGTTCGGAGTCCCGGATGAGACCACGGACATGACAAGGAGTCTCGAAATGATTGAGAGGTAAAGATTGATATATTGTAAGTTTATATACGGACATCGGAATGGTTACGAAGAGATTCGGGGATTTTTTCAAGTACCGGGAGGTTATCGGAACCCCCCGGGAAAGTTAATGGGCCTCATGGGCCATACTGGAGAGAGGGAGGAAGGCCACAAGAGGAGGCGCGCGCATCCCCCCTGCCCAATCCGAATTGGACAAGGGGTGGGGGCGACCCCCCCCTTTCCTTCTCCCTCTCCCCTCTTTCCCCTTTCCCCTCTCCGTTGGACGGAAGGGGGCCGAATCCTACTAGGAGTGGAGTCCTAGTAGGACTCCCCCCCCCCATGGCGCGCCACCCCTAGGGCCGGCCACCTCCTCCTCCCCTCCTTTATATACGGGGGCCGGGGGCACCCCAAAGGCACATCAATTGTTCTCTTAGCCGTGTGCGGTGCCCCCCTCCATAGTTTACTCCTCCGGTCATAGCGTCGTAGTGCTTAGGCGAAGCCCTACGCGGATCACATCACCATCCCCGTCACCGCACCGTCGTCCTGACGGAACTCTCCCTCGACCCTACTAGATCAAGAGTTCGAGGGACGTCATCGAGCTGAACGTGTGCTGAACACGGAGGTGCCGTACGTTCGGTGCTTGGATCGCGGTTGGATCGTGAAGACGTTCGACTACATCAACCATGTTGACCTAACGCTTCCGCTTTCGGTCTACGAGGGTACGTGGACACACTCTCCCCCTCTCGTTGCTATGCATCTCCTAGATAGATCTTGCGTGATTGTAGGAAAAAAAATTGAAATTGCATGCTACATTCCCCAACAGTGGCATCCGAGCCAGGTCTATGCGTAGATGATATGCACGAGTAGAACACAAAGAGTTGTGGGCGATAATAGTCATACTTCTTACCACCAACGTCTTACTTTGACTCGGCGGTATTGTTGGATGAAGCGGCCCGGACTAACATTACATGACCACGTTCATGAGACTAGTTCTACCAACGTGCTTTGCACACAGGTGGCTGGCGGGTGTATGTTTCTCCAACTTTAGTTGAATTGAGTTTGACTACGACCGGTCCTTGTTGAAGGTTAAAACAGCACACTTGACAAAAAATCATTGTGGTTTTGATGCGTAGGTAAGAATGGTTCTTGCTAGTAGCCCATAGCAGCCACATAAAACTTGCAACAAAAAAGTAGAGGACGTCTAACTTGTTTTTGTAGGGCATGTTGTGATGTGATATGGTCAAGACATGATGTGATATAAGTTATTGTATGAGATGATCATGTTTTGTAAAAGTTATCGGCAACTGGCAGGAGCCTTATGGTTGTCTCTTTATTGTATGAAATGCAATCGCCATGTAATTGCTTTACTTTATCACTATGTGGTAGCGATAGTCGTAGAAGCAATAGTTGGCGGGACGACAATGACGCTACGATGGAGATCAAGGTGTCAAGCCGGTGACGATGGAGATCATGACAGTGCTTTGGAGATGGAGATCAAAGGCACAAGATGATGATGGCCATATCATGTCACATATTTTGATTGCATGTGATGTTTATCTTTTATGCATCTTATTTTGCTTAGTACGGCGGTAGCATTATAAGATGATCCCTCACTAATTTTCAAGGTATAAGTGTTCTCCCTGAGTATGCATCGTTGCTAAAGTTCGTCGTGCCGAGACACCACGCACTAGTAGAAAACGGAGGTTTATTACCGGTTCGAAAGGGCCTTTAGTGCCGGTTCTGCAACCAGCACTAAAGGGTGGAGACTAAAGCCCCCCCCCCTTTAGTACCGGTTAGGCACGAACCGCCACTAAAGGCCCGCCACATGGCATGAGCTCGTGTCGTGGTATGGGGGACCTTTAGTACCGGTTGGTGTTACCAGCCGGTACTAAAGGTATTTTTTAATTATTTTTTGAAAATTTTGGAAAAAAATTGATTTTTTTTATTTTCAATTTTCTGAATTATTTGACGATTTATTCTCTAATCACCCCTCTTAACTGCTCAAGTGTGGATCACTCATTCCAAATCGTCCAACTTCCCGACCGGTCACCCATCCTCTCACTCCCCCAGCCTGAGCACGCTTAACTTCGGAGTTCTATTCCCCTACTTTCCAAGTCTGCACTTGTTGTTTTCCTGACAAATGTAAGTTGTCAATCCTATTAACCCTCAGCAGTTTAGCTTGAGCATTAGGTCACACGTTTCACCGTTTGAGTTTGAAACTATTATTCTAAAAAACAGTAATTATTTAGTATCACTAATATTTCTTGAATAAGTTTGACCATAGTTTGACAATAGTTTGACCATAGTTTGACCAGATTTGACAAAAATTCAAAAAATTGAAATAATTATTTAGTAACACTAATATTCTTGAATAATTATGTAGTAACATTAATACTTCTTGAATAAGTAGTTTGACCAGATTTAACCAAAATTAAAAAAAACACTGAAATTTGAGCATATCTTTTTTTCCTTTTGGAATTTGAGGATTCTAAAAAATTGCAAACAGGCCGTAGGCAGTCAAAATTGGATGCGGATTTTTGTGCTGAACTTTTTGATATATTATACGTTTTTTTCCGACATCATATGCAAAAGTTATAGCCGTTTTACTTTTTCATAACACTTTTTTGCAAAACATTCTAAATTTAAGTTTTTTAATTTTCCTAACTAGTAGATGTAGTAATATAACTACATCTCGAAGAATTTTATTTTTTGAATTTTTTATCATTTTCTTTTGTTTTTTTCAAAACAGAAATGGCGATACACGGGGGTAGAGTTTGGAATGGCCCTATAGTCCCGGTTTGTGTCTCCAACCGGGACTATAGGTCAGACCCCTTTAGTCCCGGTTCGTGGCACGAACCGGTACTAAAGGTTAGTCCTTTAGTACCGGTTTGTGCCACGAACCGGTACTAAAGGTGATCGTGGGGCCCCGGCCTGACGCCTGCCACCACCCCTTTAGTACCGGTTCGTGGCACGAACCGGTACTAAAGGTTCAACACAAACCGGCATTAATGCATAGCCATTCGAACCAGCACTAATGGTACCATTAGTACCGGGCCAAAAACGAACCAGGACTAATGTGTCTCACATTAGGTCCTTTTTCTACTAGTGACGTGATGATCGGGTGTGATAATCTCCACGTTCACATACAACGGGTGCAAGCCAGTTTTGCGCGTGCAGAATACTCGGGTTAAACTTGACGAGCCTAGCATATACAAATATGGCCTCGGAACACTGAGACCAAAAGGTCGAACGTAAATCATATAGAAGATATGATCAACATAGAGATGTTCACCATTGAAAACTACTCTGTCTCACGTGATGATCGGACATGGTTTAGTTGATATGGATCACGTGATCATTTAGATGACTAGAGGGATGTCTATCTAAGTGGGAGTTCTTAAGAATATGATTAATTGAACTTTAATTTATCATGAACTTAGTACCTGATAGTTTTTGCATATCTATGTTGTTGTAGATCAATGGCCCGTGCTACCGTTCCCTTGAATTTTAATGCGTTCCTAGAGAAAGCTAAGTTGAAATATGATGGTAGCAACTACACGGACTGGGTCCATAACTTGAGGATTATCCTCATTGCTGCATAGAAGAATTACGTCCTGGAAGCACCGCTAGGTGCAAGGCACGCTGCAGGAGCAACTCCGGACATTATGAACGTCTGGCAAACTAAAGTTGATGACTACTCGATAGTTCAGTGTGCCACGCTTTACTACTTAGAATTGGGACTTCAAAGACATTTTGAACGTCATGGAGCATATGAGATGTTCCGGGAGTTGAAGTTAATATTTCAAGCAAATGCCCGAGTTGAGAGATATGAAGTCTCCAACAAGTTCTATAGCTGCAAGATCGAGAAGAATAGTTCTGTAAGTGAACATATACTCAAAATGTCTGGGTACGATAACCACTTGACTCAGCTGGGAGTTAATCTTCCTGATGATAGTGTCATTGACAGAGTTCTTCAATCACTGCCACCAAGCTATAAAGGCTTCGTGATGAACTATAATATGCAAGGGATGGAAAATACAATTCCCGAGCTCTTCGTGATGCTAAAGGCAGCGGCGGTAGAAATCAAGAAGGAGCATCAAGTGTTGATGGTTAACAAGACCACTAGTTTCAAGAAAAGGGCAAAGGGAAGAAGGGGAACTTCAAGAAGAATAGCAAGCAAGTTGCTACTCCAGGGAAGAAGCCCAAGTTTGGACCTAAGCCTGAAACTGAGTGCTTCTACTGCAAAGGGATTGGTCACTGAAAGCGGAACTGCCCCAAGTATTTGGCGGATAAAAAGGATGGCAAAGTGAAAGGTATATTTCATATACATGTTATTTATGTGTATCTTACTAATGCTCATAGTAGCGCCTGGGTATTTGATACTGGTTCTGTTGCTCATCTTTGCAACTCGAAACATGGGCTACAGATTAAACGAAGATTGGCTAAGGATGAGGTGACGATGCACGTGGGAAATGGTTCCAAAGTCGATGTGATCGCCATCGGCACGCTACCTCTACATCGACCTTCAGGATTAGTTTTAGACCTAAATAATTGTTATTTGGTGCCAGCGTTGAGCATGAACATTATATCTGGATCTTGTTTGATGCAAGACGGTTATTCATTTAAATCAGAGAATAATGGTTGTTCTATTTATATGAGTAATATCTTTTATCGTCATGCACCCTTGATGAGTGGTCTATTTTTGTTGAATCTCGATTGCAGTGATACACATATTCGTAATATTGAAGCCAAAAGATGCAAAGTTAATAATGATAGTGCAACTTATTTGTGGCACTGTCGTTTAGGTCATATTGGTGTAAAGCGCATGAAGAAACTCCATGTTGATGGGCTTTGGAATCACTTTATTATGAATCACTTAATGCTTGCAAACCATGCCTCATGGACAAGATGACTAAGACTCCTTTCTCCGGAACAATGCAGCGAGCAACTGACTTATTGAAAATAATACATACTGATGTATCCGGTCTGATGAGTGTTGAGGCTCGCGGCGGGTATCGTTATTTTCTGACCTTCACAGATGATTTGAGCAGATATGGGTATATCTACTTAATGAAACATAAGTCTGAAACATTTGAAAAGTTCAAAGAATTTTAGAGTGAAGTGGAATCATCGTAACAAGAAATAAAATTTCTACGATCTGATCGTGGAGGTGAATATTTGAGTTATGAGTTTGGTCTTCATTTGAAACAATGTGGAATAGTTTCGCAACTCACGCCACCTGGAACACCACAGCGTAATGGTGTGTCCGAATGCCGTAACTATACTTTATTAGATATGGTGCGATCTATGATGTCTCTTACCGATTTACCACTATCGTTTTGGGGTTATGCTTTAGAGACGGCTGCATTCAAGTTAAATAGGGCACCATCTAAATCTGTTGAGACGACACCATATGAACTATGGTTTGGCAAGAAACCTAAGCTGTCGTTTCTTAAAGTTTGGGGTTGCGATGCTTATGTGAAAAAGCTTCAACCTGATAAGCTCGAACCCAAATCGGAGAAATACGTCTTCATAGTATACCCAAAGGAGACTGTTAGGTACACCTTCTATCACAGATCCGATGGCAAGATATTTGTTGCTAAGAATGGATCCTTTCTAGAGAAGGAGTTTCTCTCGAAAGAAGTGAGTGGGAGGAAATTAGAACTTGATGAGGTAATTGTACCTTCTCCCGAATAGGGAAGTAGTTCATCACAGAAATCAGTTCCAGTGATGCCTACACCAATTAGTGATGAAGTTAATGATGATGATCATGAAACATCAGATCAAGTTACTACCGAACCTCGTAGGTCGACCAGAGTACATTCCGCACTAGAGTGGTACGGTAATCCTGTTCTGGAAGTCATGTTACTAGACCATGACGAACATACAAACTATGAGGAAGCGATGATGAGCCCAGATTCCGCGAAATGGCTTGAGGCCATGAAATCTGAGATGGGATCCATGTATGAGAACAAAGTGTGGACTTTGGTTGACTTGCCCGATGATCGGCAAGCCATAGAGAATAAATGGATCTTCAAGAAGAAGACTGACGCTGACTGTAATGTTACTGTCTACAAAGCTCGACTTGTTGCAAAAGGTTTCCAAGAAGTTCAAGGAGTTGACTATGACGAGACATTCTCACCCGTAGCGATGCTTAAGTCTGTCCGAATCATGTTAGCAATTGCCGCATTTTATGATTATGTAATTTGGCAAATGGATGTCAAAAATGCATTCCTTAATGGATATCTTAAAGAAGAGTTGTATATGATGCAACCAGAAGGTTTTGTCGATCCTAAAGGTGCTAACAAAGTGTGCAAGCTCCAGCGATCCATTTATGGACTCGTGCAAGCATCTCGGAGTTGGAATATATGCTTTGATAGTGTGATCAAAGCATATGGTTTTATACAGACTTTTGGAGAAGCCTGTATTTACAAGAAAGTGAGTGGGAGCTCTGTAACATTTCTAATATTATATGTAGATGACATATTGTTGATTGGAAATGATACAGAATTTCTGGATAGCATAAAAGGATACTTGAATAAGAGTTTTTCAATAAAACACCTCGGTGAAGCAGCTTATATATTGGGCATCAAGATCTATAGAGATAGATCAAGACGCTTAATTGGACTTTCACAAAGCACATGCCTTGATAAAGTTTTGAAGAAGTTCAAAATGGATCAAGCAAAGAAAGGGTTCTTGCCTGTGTTACAAGGTGTGAAGTTGAGTCAGACTCAATGCCCGACCACTACAGAAGGTAGAGAGAAAAAGAAAGTGATTCCCTATGCCTCAGTCGTAGGTTCTATCATGTATGCAATGCTGTGTACCAGACCTGATGTGTGCCTTGCTATAAGTGTAGCAGGGAGGTACCAAAGTAATCCAGGAGTGCATCACTAGAAAGCGGTCAAGAACATCCTGAAATACCTGAAAAGGACTAAGGATATGTTTCTCCACTACTGCAGGATGCTGCTAACGCGACACTACGATCAGAGACCCTTCGAGAAACTGTGTGCGATGCCATAATCGCAAACGGTGCTGTATGTAAACCGTCAAAAAAGGTGAAAACGTTTGCGGTGGAGGATGCATCAAACACGGTTTAGATTTTAGTTGCGTGTGCGATCCAGGGCATAAGGTTCAGTCCAATGAACTGTTTGCGATGAGGTGGAACAAAAGAAACGGGCAGCCTGATGAAGGCGTGTGCGATATAGAGCATACGGTCCACTCGGATGAACTGTTTGTGATTAGGCAACACAAAAGAAACGGGCAGCCAGATGAAGGTGTGTGCGATATATAGCATACGGTTCACTCGGATGAACTGTTTGTGATTAGGCAACACAAAAGAAATGGTCAGCCAGATCAAGGTGTGTGTGATTGAGGGCATACGCTTCAGAAGGATTAACTATTTGCGATTAGGCAATAGAACAGAAACGGGTAAGCCAGATCAAAGTGTCTGCGATTGATGGCATACACTTCACATGGATGAACTGTTTGCTATTAGCGACAACAAACTGAAACAGTTAGATAGATCAACATGTGTGCGCTAGACGGGCACACCCATTCTAATTAAAAGACTTGTGCTGACATTGCCTATTGCGGTGCACCCTATGGTGCCAACGCCACGTACGCGGCCAAGAAGGCGTACGTGCCCACGTTACGCCTTCCGGGAATAGTGCCGCCCTTATAACCGTCAGTAAATTTTGAGCATCCGTCCCATCACATTCCAAATTGCAAACCTGTTCACACCGATCAAAACCTAAACGGTTTCCCACTTAGGAGCATATTACTACGCGGTTATAAATACTACTACTCCAAGATGACTGCACATTCCTCCTCAACTCCTCATCCACAAAAGGTCAAAAACAAACAAGTCATTCATCATCATTCCCTTGCGTCCGCCATGGCCAGCGTGAGTTCTGGGTCGAGAGATTGCGACCAGGGAGAGGCGAGCCTGGAAGCAGGAGCATGAGAGATGTCCCGCCTCACCGCGATAGCAGCCAACATGTCCTGCCGCACGGCCGTAGCAGCAGAGAGGTCCCGCCGCACCGCCGAAGCAGCACGGAGGACCCGCCACGCCGTCGATGCAGCAGACTGGTTCGGCCGCACCGCGGAAGCAGAAGAGATGTCCCGCCGCACCGCGAATGCAGCAGAGATGTCCTCCCTTGCCGCGGCGGCCTGGGAAAATGCCTCGCGGGCAGGCGAGGACTCTTACAGGCACATGCGTGCCCTCGTCCATAGGCAGATGGATCAGATCTCCAGGTGGGCGAGGTTGCAGGATAACCTACAAGCCTCGTTTGAACAGTCTACCGACGTCATCTGGCAAGTAAATGAGAGCAATGCGAAGCTCCGGGCCGAGCGCGACCTGCTGAGGGCCAAGATCGTCAGAAGTGCAGAGCAGCAGGAGCAGACCACTGCCTTGTTGAAGAGGACCGGCGTCATCATCGAGAAACTTATGGACGAGAATAACAAGCTGCACATCGAGTGCGGAAGGCTGGTGGAGGAATCCGTGGATGCTCGCAAGCAGCATCTTGAGGACAAGAAAGAGCTCGTCGCCGCTCGCCACGGAGACTAGTTCCCGCGGCCTGCAGCAACGCATCAAGAAAGTAGAGATCAGCGAGCCAGATCGTTGTCTTCCTTCTTCTTTTGCCCTTGTGTATTTCAGGCGTTGCCGCATGTGGCTTTTTTAATTATGTTTCTAAATATGTAAGACAATTATTATCCACTGTCATCGTCCTTATATTCATCATGCTTTCTATAAGTGGCAGTCGATGCTATATAGGTCCGTCGGATCTTACATCAAGATCCATGCAAAACTTTCTTTTCAGATTTTCATTTTTCTCTCTTAAATCTCAGTCCAGTGAGAAATATAGCCATGCGGTAGAACAGGTGCTCGGGCGCCATTAATGGAGACAGAGGGAGAGAGGTGCGCGGTGGGTAGCGGTCCAAGGGATCTCCTCCCGATGAGCATGCGTAGGGGTCTGATCACACGCCTCCCGTACTCAAATAGCTACCCCGCACGGCACCTCCTAGCAAATAAAAAAGGGGACGCATGGCCGCACGTAATTGGTAAGTCGAACGCCCATGGTTTCAATAATACTTGTATTTCCGATTTGTAACGTGACAGCACATGTTCCAAAATGACTTTGTTGATTGTTAATGTGTGGGCCTTCGCAAATCGGACAGAAAAATTACGATAGCATGTTTGTGCCATGTCATCAGACCATGCCAAGTTATGATTTTTAGGCGTGTTTTGGAATTACAGGAATTAAAAAAACCAAGTTTCTCAATCTTTCTGGCCGAGCCACGACGCCCAGATGTTTGAATTTCACTCTCATCTCTTGCATGGGACCTAGGAATTCACCCAAGGACACACATGTGATTTTTCAAACAACTTTGGTGCACTGGAGCATGTGCTTATAGTTCAAATTTGAATTATGCACATTAAATGCCCAGAAACTCAATTAATGTATAAAAAAGGAGAAATGAGCCCGGAATAATTCCAAAATTTAGCACGGTACTTCTATTTGGTCTAATCTGGCTGTGTAAAAAAATAAGGCGGGAGAAGGCAGTGTACGTATGTCGTTTCGCACACGGAGGTGACACACGTTCCCTCTCGGAACCACGAGCCTTCTTGAGGGAAGCTCCGGTTTGCAAGAAGCTTACACCAAAGCTTGTCCCAATTCGGCCAAAAATATTACCGCAGGATGTTGGTGCCATGTCATGACACCATGCCAAGTTTCATGATTTTTGGGCGTGTTTTGGAATTACAGGAATTAAAAAACCAAGTTTCTCAATCTTTCCGGCCGAGCCACGACGCCCAGATGTTTGAATTTCACTCCCATCTCTTGTATGGGACCTAGAAATTCACCCAAGGACACACATGTGATTTTTCAAACAACTTTGGTGCAATGGAGCATGTGCTGGTAGTTCAAATTTGAATTATGCACATTAAATGCCCAGAAACTCAATTAATGTATAAAAAGGCGAAACGAGCCCGGAATAATTCCAAAATTTAGCACGGTACTTCTATTTGGCCTAATCTGGTTGTGTAAAAAAATAAGGCGGGAGAAGGCAGTGTACGTATGTCGTTTCGCACATGGAGGTGACACGTTCCCTCTCGGAACCACGAGCCTTCTTGAGGGAAGCTCCAGTTTGCAAGAAGCTGTTGAGGAACGTAGTAATTTCAAAAAAAAATCCTACGCACACACAGGATCATGGTGATGCATAGCAACGAGAGGGGAGAGTGTGTCCACGTACCCTCGTAGACCGAAAGCGGAAGCATTAGCACAACGCGGTTGATGTAGTCGTACGTCTTCACGATCCGACCGATCCAAGTACCGAACGTACGGCACCTCCGAGTTCAGCACACGTTCAGCTCGATGACGTCCGCGAGCTCCGATCCAGCAAAGCTTCGCCAGAGAGTTTCGTCAGCACGACGGCGTGATGATGATGCTACCGACGCAGGGCTTCGCCTAAGCACCGTTACGATATGATCGAGGTGGATTATGGTGGAGGGGGCACCGCACACGGCTGGGAGAGATCAACAGATCAACTTGTATGTCTAGAGGTGCCCCCCTGCCCCCGTACATAAAGGAGCAAGGGGGAGGCCGGCCGGCCCCTGTAGGCACGCCAGGAGGAGGAGTCCTCCTCCTAGTAGGAGTAGGACTCCCCTCTTTCCTACTCCTACTAGGAGGGGGAAAGGAAGGGGAGAGGAGAAGGAAAGGGGGGCGCCGCCCCCCCTCTCCTAGTCCAATTCGGACCAGAGGGGAAGGGGCATGTGGCCTGCCCTAGGCAAGCCCTCTCTCTCTCCACTAAGGCCCATAAGGCCCACTATTTCTCCCGGGGGGGTTCCGGTAACCCTCTGGCACTCCGGTTTTCTCCGAAACCACCCGGAACACTTCCGGTGTCCGAATATAGTCGTCCAATATATCGATCTTTACGTCTCGACCATTTCGAGACTCCTCGTCATGTCCGTGATCATATCTGGGACTCCGAACTACCTTCGGTCCATCAAAACACAAAAACTCATAATACCGATCGTCACCGAACTTTAAGCGTGCGGACCCTATGGGTTCGAGAACTATGTAGGCATGACCGAGACACGTCTCCGGTCCATAACCAATAGCGGAACCTGGATGCTCATATTGGCTCCCACATATTCTACGAAGATCTTTATCGGTCAAACCGCATAACAACATACGTTGTTCCCTTTGTCATCGGTATGTTACTTGCCCGAGATTCGATTGTCGGTATCTCAATACCTAGCTCAATCTCGTTACCGGCAAGTCTCTTTACTCATTACGTAATGCATCATCCCGCAACTAACTCATTAGTCACATTGCTTGCAAGGCTTATTGTGATGTGCATTACCGAGAGGGCCCAGAGATACCTCTCCGACAATCGGAGTGACAAATCCTAATCTTAATCTATGCCAACTCAACAGGTACCATCGGAGACACCTGTAGAGCACCTTTATAATCACCCAGTTACATTGTGATGTTCGGTAGCACACAAAGTGTTCCTCCAGTAATCGGGAGTTGCATAATCTCATAGTCATAGGAACATGTATAAGTCCTGAAGAAAGCAATAGTAGTAAACTAAACGATCAAGTGCTAAGCTAGCAGAATGGGTCAAGTCAGTCACATCATTCTTCTAATGATGTGATCTCGTTAATCAAATGACAACTCATGTCTATGGTTTAGGAAACTCAACCATCTTTGATTAACGAGCTAGTCAAGTAGAGGCATACTAGTGACACTATGTTTGTCTATGTATTCACACATGTATTATGTTTCCCGGTTAATACAATTCTAGCATGAATAATAAACATTTATCATGAGATGAGGAAATAAATAATAACTTTATTATTGCCTCTAGGGCATATTTCCTTCAGTCTCCCACTTGCACTAGAGTCAATAATCTAGATTACACAGTAATGATTCTAACACCCATGGAATTTTGGTGCCGATCATGTTTTGCTCATGGAAGAGGCTTAGTCAACGGGTCTGCAACATTCAGATCCGTATGTATCTTGCAAATCTCTATGTCTCCCACTTGGACTTGATCCCGGATGGAATTGAAGCTTCTCTTGATGTGCTTGGTTCTCTTGTGAAATCTGGATTCCTTTGCCAAGGCAATTGCACCAGTATTGTCACAAAAGATTTTCATTGGTCCCGATGCACTAGGTATGACACCTAGATCGGATATGAACTCCTTCATCCAGATTCCTTCATTTGTTGCTTCCAAAGCAGCTATGTACTCCGCTTCACACGTAGATCCTGCCATGACGCTTTGTTTAGAACTGCACCAACTGACAGCTCCACCGTTCAATGTAAACACGTATCCGGTTTGCAATTTAGAATCGTCTGGATCAGTGTCAAAGCTTGCATCGACGTAACCATTTACGACTAGCTCTTTGTCACCTCCATAAACGAGAAACATATCCTTAGTCCTTTTCACGTATTTCAGGATGTTCTTGACCGCTGCCCAATGATCCACTCCTGGATTACTTTGGTACCTCCCTGCTAAGCTAATAGCAAGGCACACATCAGGTCTGGTTCACAGCATTGCATACATGATAGAGCCTATGGCTGAAGCATAGGGAACATCTTTCATTTTCTCTCTATCTTCTGCAGTGGTCGGGCATTGAGTCTGACTCAATTTCACACCTTGTAACATAGGCAAGAACCCTTTCTTTGCTTGATCCATTTTGAACTTTTTCAAAACTTTGTCAAGGTATGTGCTTTGTGAAAGTCCTATCAAGCGTCTTGATCTATCTGTATAGATCTTGATGCCCAACATGTAAGCAGCTTCACCGAGGTCTTTCATTGAAAAACTCTTATTCAAGTATCCTTTTATGCTATCCAGAAATTCTATATCATTTCCAATCAGCAATATGTCATCCACATATAATATCAGAAATGCTACAAAGCTCCCACTCACTTTCTTGTAAATACAGGCTTCTCCAAAAGTCTGTATAAATCCATACGCTTTGATCACGATATCAAAACGGTTATTCCAACTCCGAGAGGCTTGCACCAGTCCATAAATGGATCGCTGGAGTTTGCACACTTTGTTAGCTCCCTTTGGATCTACAAAACCTTCCGGTTGCATCATATACAACTCTTCTTCTAGAAATCCATTCAGGAATGCAGTTTTGACATCCATTTGCCAAATGACATAATCATAAAATGCGGCAATTGCTAACATGATTCAGACAGACTTAAGCATCGCTACGGGTGAGAAAGTCTCATCGTAGTCAACCCCTTGAACTTGTCAAAAACCTTTCACAACAAGTCGAGCTTTGTAGACAGTAACATTACCGTCAGCGTCAGTCTTCTTCTTGAAGATCCATTTATTCTCTATGGCTTGCCGATCATCGGGCAAGTCAACCAAAGTCCACACTTTCTTCTCATACATGGATCCCATCTCAGATTTCATGGCCTCAAGCCATTTTGCGGAATCTGGGCTCACCATCGCTTCTTCATAGTTCGTAGGTTCGCCTTGGTCAAGTAACATGACCTCCAGAATAGGATTACCGTACCACTCTGGTGCGGATCTTACTCTAGTTGACCAACGAGGTTCGATAGTAACTTGATCTGAAGTTACATGATCATCATCATTAGCTTCCTCACTAATTGGTGTAGGAGTCACAAGAACAGATTTCTGTGATGAACTACTTTCCAATAAGGGAGCAGGTACAGTTACCTCAGCAAGTTCTACTTTCCTCCCACTCACTTCTTTCGAGAGAAACTCCTTCTCTAGAAAGGATCCATTCTTAGCAACGAATGTCTTGCCTTTGGATCTGTGATAGAAGGTGTACCCAATAGTTTCCTTTGGGTATCCTATGAAGACACATTTCCCCGATTTGGTTTGAGCTTATCAGGTTGAAGCTTTTTCACATAAGCATCGCAGCCCCAAACTTTAAGAAACGACAACTTTGGTTTCTTGCCAAACCATAGTTCATAAGGCATCGTCTCAACGGATTTCGATGGTGCCCTATTTAACGTGAATCCAGCCGTCCCTAAAGCATAACCCCAAAACGATAGTGGTAAATCAGTAAGAGACATCATAGATCGCACCATATCTAGTAAAGTACGATTACGACGTTCGGACACACCATTACGTTGTGGTGTTCTGGGTGGCGTGAGTTGCGAAACTGTTCTGCATTGTTTCAAATGTAGACCAAACTCGTAACTCAAATATTCTCCTCCACGATCAGATCGTAGAAATTTTATTTTCTTGTTACGATGATTTTCCACTTCACTCTGAAATTCTTTGAACTTTTTAAATGTTTCAGACTTATGTTTCATTAAGTAGATATACCCATATCTTCTCAAATCATCTGTGAAGGTGAGAAAATAACGATACCCGCCGCGAGCCTCAATATTCATCGGACCATATACATCAGTATGTATGATTTCCAACAAATCGGTTGCTCGCTCCATTGTTCCGGAGAACGGCGTTTTAGTCATCTTGCCCATGAGGCATGGTTCGCAAGTACCGAGTGATTCATAATCAAGTGATTCCAAAAGTCCATCAGTATGGAGTTTCTTCATGCGCTTTACACCAATATGACCCAAACGGTAGTGCCACAAATAAGTTGCACTATCATTATCAACTCTGCATCTTTTGGCTTCAACATTATGAATATGTGTATCACTACTATGGAGATTCATCACAAATAGACCACTCTTCAAGGGTGCATGACCATAAAAGATATTACTCATATAAATAGAACAACCATTATTCTTAGATTTAAATGAATAACCGTCTCGCATCAAACAAGATCCAGATATAATGTTCATGCTTAACGCTTGCACCAAATAACAATTATTTAGGTCTAATACTAATCCCGAAGGTAGATGTAGAGGTAGCGTGCCGACGGCGATCACATCGACTTTGGAACCATTTCCCACACGCACCGTCACCTCGTCCTTAGCCAGTCTTCGCTTAATCCGTAGTCCCTGTTTCGAATTGCAAATATTAGCAACAGAACCAGTATCAAATACCCAGGTGCTACTGCGAGCTCTAGTAAGGTACACATCAATAACATGTATATCACATATACCTTTGTTCACCTTGCCATCCTTCTTATACGCCAAATACTTGGGGCAGTTCCGCTTCCAGTGACCAGTCTGTTTGCAGTAGAAGCACTCAGTCTCAGGCTTAGGTCCAGACTTGGGTTTCTTCTCTTGAGCAGCAACTTGTTTGCTGTTCTTCTTGAAGTTCCCCTTCTTCTTCCCTTTACCCTTTTTCTTGAAACTGGTGGTCTTGTTGACCATCAACACTTGATGCTCCTTCTTGATTTCTACCTCTGCAGCCTTTAGCATTGCGAAGAGCTCGGGAATTGTCTTATCCATCCCTTGCATATTATAGTTCATCGCGAAGCTCTTGTAGCTTGGTGGCAGTGATTGAAGAATTCTGTCAATGACACTATCATCCGGAAGATTAACTCCCAGTTGAATCAAGTGATTGTTATACCCAGACATTTTGAGTATACGTTCACTAACAGAACTATTCTCCTCCATTTTGCAGCTATAGAACTTACTGGAGACTTCATATCTCTCAATCCGGGCATTTGCTTGAAATATTAGCTTCAACTCCTGAAACATCTCATATGCTACATGACGTTCAAAACGTCGTTGAAGCCCCAGTTCTAAGCCGTAAAGCATGGCACACTGAACTATCGAGTAGTCATCAGCTTTGCTCTGCCAGACGTTCTTAATGTCGTCAGTTGCATCTGCAGCAGGCCTGGCACCCAGCGGTGCTTCTAGGACGTAATTCTTCTGTGTAGCAATGAGGATAATCCTCAAGTTACGGACCAAGTCCGTGTAATTGCTACCATCATCTTTCAAGTTTGCTTTCTCAAGGAACGCATTAAAATTCAATGGAACAACAGCACGGGCCATCTATCTACAACAACATAGACAAGCAAAAAGGTACTAAGTTCATGATAAATTTAAGTTCAATTAATCATATTACTTAAGAACTCCCACTTAGATAGACATCCCTCTAATCATCTAAGTGATCACATGATCCATATCAACTAAACCATAACCGATCATCACGTGAAATGGAGTAGTTTTCAATGGTGAACATCACTATGTTGATCATATCTACTATATGATTCACGCTCGACCTTTCGGTCTCAATGTTCCGAGGCCATATCTGCATATGCTAGGCTCGTCAAGTTTAACCCGAGTATTCTGCGTGTGTAAAACTGTCTTACACCCGTTGTAGATGAACGTTGAGCTTATCACACCTGATCATCACGTGGTGTCTCGGCACGACGAACTTTGGCAACGGTGCATACTCAGGGAGAACACTTTTACCTTGAAATTTAGTGAGAGATCATCTTATAATGCTATCGTCAAACAAAGCAGAATAAGATGCATAAAGGATAAACATCACATGCAATCAATATACGTGATATGATATGGCCATCATTGATAGAGGCAAAGGTGTCCCGATGTTTCGATGAGATGGTGGCTATCATTTTCTGTGGGAGTCGACCTTGACGATCCGACTACGAACGTGCGAGACGTCGCACCTTAGCAATCGCTAAACCAACTTTCGAGGGTTATTGACCACACCGGAGCACGATCAACCTGACCACGAGGGCTTGTTTCCTACGAGCAGACGAAGAACAAGCAAGAAACTAAGATTGCAATCTGGATATTGCGAATATAAGAGGAAAGCTTTATTAATGAAGTTGGGGTTCTGTGACGCCTTGGTCTGGTCGTTGAACACAAACGAAGTACATGAAGTTGCAACTATGGCAAACTTTTGATCTAAACAAAACCCAAAGTCTAAACGGTGCCCTAAGGGCTGTATATACGGAGGAAGAGGAGGAGAATTTCGTGGCCCCTAGGGGAGGGGTCCGAAACCAACCCTATCTCTTGTTTCCCCACACATACAGACTCTAAAAACAGCCTATACTCAAGTATTTCGAAATT
Organism: Aegilops tauschii subsp. strangulata; assembly: GCF_002575655.3. NCBI lineage: Eukaryota > Viridiplantae > Streptophyta > Magnoliopsida > Poales > Poaceae > Aegilops > Aegilops tauschii. The sequence continues at coordinate 55,566,993 of NC_053039.3, forward strand.
ACATGGGCCTGGCCCAATAATAAGGTGACGCAGCACCTATAATAGCCTCTGGACGAAATTTATGAAGTGGCATCATGTATATTTTGTCCAAGGCTTCATGCACTCATTATGGTGGCTTCAAAGTCCTGAAATCATCACTTGTAACTCTGTTCTTGTTCCCCTTGCGCATGCCATCATCTCCATGCTTGGTCTTGCTCCAGTGTTCATCCCTCTTATCCATGCCAGGCCCTTCATTTGTAAGCAAAACAAATGTATCCAATTTAGGCAGCATCATATTCTCATGAACATTAGAATCATTACCAAGAGACGGAAGTACCTGATAATTTAATTGGCGTGCGCGAGCTCTAGTAATTGGTCCAATATATGTAGTAGTAGTAGGGGCTGTGGGTGTAACAATGGTATTGATGTCCACATCATCCTCCCCTTCTTGAAATGAAGTAGTTCTCGACCGAAGCTCATCTTCCTCACCCAAATAAGGCTTCAAATCTGCAATGTTAAAAGTGGGACTAACCCCAAAATCTGCAGGCAACTCAAGTTTATATGCATTGTCATTTATTTTCTCTAACACCTTAAAAGGACCATCAGCACGTGGCATTAGCTTTGATTTGTGCAAATTAGGAAACCTATCCTTACGCAAATGTAACCAAACAAGATCTCCAGGTGCAAAGACAACATGTTTTCTACCCTTATCTCCAGCAAGTTTATATTTAGCATTCATACGCTCAATGTTTTCCTTAGTTAACTCATGCATTTTTAAGATCAAATCAGCACGTTGTTTAGCATCAAAATTAACCTTCTCCGAAGATGGGAGAGGCAACAAATCAATAGATGCACGAGGTAGGAAACCATACACAATTTCAAAAGGGCACATCTTAGTAGTAGAATGCAACGAACGATTATACGCAAATTCAATATGAGGCAAGCATTCTTCCCACATTTTCTTATTATTCTTCAAAACAACCCTAAGCATAGTAGACAATGTTCTATTGACTGCTTCAGTTTAACCATCTGTTTGGGGATGACAAGTAGTACTAAAAAGCAGTTTAGTCCCCAACTTAGCCCATAAACATCTCCAAAAGTGGCTAAGAAATTTAGTATCACGATTTGAAACAATAGTATTTGGCACACCATGCAAGCGAATAATTTCCGAAAGAACAAATCAGCAACATTAACAGCATCATCGCTTTTATGACATGGTATAAAGTGTGCCATTTTTGAGAACCTATCCACGACAACAAATATGTTATCCCTCCCCTTCTTTGTTCGAGGTAAACCTAAAACAAAGTCCATAGATATATCCTCCCAAGGAACACTAGGTACAGGCAAAGGCATATATAAACCATGAGGATTGAGTCGTGACTTAGCTTTTTGACATGTAGTGCAGCGAGCAACAAAACGCTCAACATCCCGTCTCATATTTGGCCAAAAGAAATGTGTAGCAAGTATATCCTCCGTCTCTTCACGCCAAAGTGTCCCATTAGTCCTCCTCCATGCGCCTCCTGCAACAACAAAAGACGAACGAAGCTAGCTGGAATGCATAGCTTGTTAGCACGAAATACAAATCCATCGTTAACGACGAACTTGTTCCATTTTCTCCCTTCTTTACAATTCTGCAATACATCTTTAAATTCAGCATCATGCACATATTGATCTTTGATGGTCTCCAAACCAAATATTTTAAAGTCAAGTTGTGAAAGCATAGTATAACGACAAGACAATGCATCAGCAATAACATTTTCTTTACCCTTCTTGTGTTTAATGAGATAAGGAAAAGTCTCAATGAATTCAACCCATTTAGCATGTCAACGGTTCAGTTTCGCTTGACTTTTAATATGTTTCAAAGATTCATGATCAGAATGTATAACAAATACTTTGGGCCATAAATAATGTTGCCATGTCTCTAAAGTCCGAACGAGAGCATATAATTCTTTATCATAAGTAGAATAATTCAGACTAGGCCCGCTCAATTTTTCAGAAAAGTATGCAACAGGTTTGCCATCTTGTAATAACACACCTCCTAATCCAATTCCACTAGCATCACATTCAAGCTCAAAAGTCTTATTAAAATCAGGAAGTTGGAGTAAAGGAGCATGTCTCTACTTATCTTTCAATACCGTGAAGGCTTCTTCCTGTGCGGTACCCCAAACAAAAGGCATATCCTTCTTTGTAAGCTCATTGAGGTGCAGCAATGGTGCTAAAATCTCTCACAAAACGCCTATAGAAACCAGCGAGTCCAAGAAAACTCCTCACTTGTGTGACCGTTTTGGGCTGCGGCCAACTCTCAATAGCTTCAATCTTGGCTTTATCAACTTCAATTCCCTGTGGAGTAACAACATAGCCAAGAAAAGATACTCGGTCGGTGCAAAAGGTGCACTTCCCAAGGTTACCAAACAAACGTGCATCATGTAGAGCAATAAAAACAACACGTAAATGTTCCAAATGTTCTTCCAAAGATTTGTTATAAATCAGTATATCATCAAAATAGACTACCACAAATCATCCAATGAAAGCACGTAAAACTCTGTTCATTAGTCTCATGAAAGTACTAGGTGCATTAGTTAACCCAAAAGGCATGGCTAACCCCTCATATAAACCAAACTTAGTTTTAAATGCTGTTTTCCATTCATCTCCCAATTTCATATGAATTTGATGGTATCCACTACGCAAATCAACTTTGGAGAATATTGTAGAGCCACTCAATTCATCAAGCATATCATCTAGCCTAGGAATAGGATGACGATAACAAATAGTAATATTATTAATGCCTCTACAATCAACACACATACGCGACGTACCATCCTTTTTAGGCACTAGTATAATAGGAACAACACAAGGACTAAGAGATTCACGTATATAACCTTTGTCGAGCAGCTCCTGTACTTGACGCATAATCTCCTTCGTCTCCTCTGGATTGGTACGGTATGGTGCACGATTGGGTAGCGATGCACCGGGAATGAAGTCAATTTGATGCTCAATCCCTCGATTAGGTGGTAATCCCGATGGCACGTCTTGTGGGAAGACGTCAGCGAACTCCTGCAAAATGTTAGTGACAGCAGGGGGCAAAGAGGAAGGCACGTCCTCGAATGAAAATAATGCCTCTTTGCACACAAAAGCATAGCAAACAGATTTGCTAAAATCTAGCTCATCAATATCAGATTTGGTGGCAAGTAAACATGCATTTTTCAATTTAATTTCAGAAGCAACACTAGATGGTTTATTATTAGGCTTCATTTGTTGCTCAAATTCTTTTGCCACAATCTGATTTTCACTCTTATTTTTCTCCTGTTTTGCTTTATTAGCTCTATTAATATCATCTTTCAAAATGGAATCATGAGTCATAGGAAGCAAAGTAATATGTTTATCCTTATGAACAAGAGTATATTGATTGTTTCTACCATGGTGTACAGAATTTTTATCAAATTGCCATGGTCTACCAAGTAATAAGGAACATGCTTGCATATGTACCACATCACAATCAACATAATCAGCATATGTAGAGATACTAAAATGCACACGAACAGTACGTGTTACCTTAACCTTGCCGATGTTGTTGAACCATTGGATGTAGTAAGGATGTGGATGTGGTCTTGTGGTGAGAGATAGCTTCTCCACCATCTTCATGCTAGCCAAGTTGTTGCAGCTCCCTCAATCTATGATGACGCGAATAGAACGTTCCTTCACAACTCCCTTTGTATGGAACAAATTATGCCTCTGATTTTGCTCAGCTTGTGTAACCTGCACACTCAAAACACGTTGAGCAACCAAACATTCATACCTGTCAGCATCTTCAGGAGCCATGTATTGCGTCTCATGATCAGAATCATCTCCACCGTGTTCTTCACGTGTAATAAGAGCCAAAGTCTCCTCATCATAGTCACTAGCCGACTCATACCCACCATCCTCAGTAGCAATCATCACACGTTGAGATTTGCATTCTCGCGCATAATGACCTCTTCCCTTACAACGACGACAAATAATATCACTTGTGTGCCCTGTTGATGCCATGGAAGAAGAAGAGCTCTGTGCAGGCCCGGCAGGTGTGCTCTTGGCAGATAGTGGTGGTTGTGCCTGCTTTCTTGTATCGCGGTTGGAGGTGGCACCTGATGGAGGTGATGGTGCAGTGGAAGTAGAGGATGCACGTGGCATCCATGACGAAGGTCGGCCTACAGAAAAGTTAGTTCGCGCCAATGTCTATCGATCCTGCACTTCACGTTCAGCTTTACAAGCAAGATGGAATAAACGAGTGATATTATTATACTCCTTATACTCTAGAATGGTCTGAATCTCTCTATTTAATCCACCCATAAAACGTGCAAGCATAGCTTCATTATCCTCAACAATACCACATCTAATCATGCCAGTTTGTAATTCCTGATAATATTCCTCTACAGAAAAAAAATTCCTTGTCTTAAATGCTGCAATTTTTGAAGTAATTCACGTTGATAATATGGTGGAACCCAACGAGTACGCATAGCAGTTTTCAAAGCAGCCCAAGTAGTTGGAATATTATTTGGATATAATCTACGATGTTCAGACCACCACACACAAGCAAAACTAGTGAAAGCACAAAGTGCAGCGGCAACACGTGTCTCCTCGGGATATTCTAAACATGTAAAACGTTGTTTGGTTTCTAACTCCCAAGTAAGATATATATCAGGAACATATCTACCCTCAAATGGTGGAATACTCAATTTCAGTTTAGGAAGATGGTCATGATCTCGTACCTGAGGGAGAGCCCTGCCATTGTGATTATTTGCATGTGGACGACCTGGTGGTGGTGGTGCTGGTGGCTGGACGTAGTTCTGATTTTGATCAACCTCATCCTCGTAATCTCCCGCATAATCATCCTCCGCATTAGCAGCAGGAGCCACAGAAGTATCAACAGCAGCACCAACAGTTTGGCCAGGCTGAAGAAGGACACGGTTCGCTCGGTGGAGGGTTGTTCGCGATGTGGACGTAGTCGTTGTTGTTGTTGTTGTTGCAGAGGTGCGGCAGGTGTTGGGGAACGTAGTAATTTCAAAAAAATTCCTACGCACACGCAACATCATGGTGATGCATAGCAACGAGAGGGGAGAGTGTTGTCCACGTACCCTCGTAGACCGAAAGCGGAAGCGTTAGCACAACGCGGTTGATGTAGTCGTACGTCTTCACGATCCGACCGATCAAGTACCGAACGCACGTCACCTCCGAGTTCAGCACACGTTCAGCCCGATGACGTCCCTCGAACTCCGATCCAGCCGAGTGTTGAGGGAGAGTTTCGTTAGCACGACGGCGTGGTGACGATGATGATGTTCTACCGACGCAGGGCTTCGCCTAAGCACCGCTATAGTATTATCGAGGTGGACTATGGTGGAGGGGGCACCGCACACGGCTAAAAGATCAAACGATCAATTGTTGTGTCTAGGGTGCCCCCCTGCCCCTGTATATAAAGGAGCAAGGGGGGAGGTGCGGCCGGCCAGGAGGAGGCGCGCCAGGAGGAGTCCTACTCCCACCGGGAGTAGGACTCCCTCCCTTCCTTGTAGGACTAGGAGAGGAGAGGGAAGGAGAGAGGGGGAAAGGAAAGGGGGGGCGCCGCCCCCCCCCCCCCTCCTTGTCCAATTCGGACTTGGGGGAGGGGCGCGCGGCTGCCCCTTGGCCGCCTCTCCTCTTCCACCAATTTGGCTCATGAGGCCCAATAGCCTCCGGGGGGTTCCGGTACTCCGGTATATATCCGATAACCCCCGGAACCATTCCGGTGTCCGAATATAGTCATCCAATATATCAATCTTCATGTCTCGACCATTTCGATACTCCTCGTCATGTCCGTGATCACATCCGGGACTCCGAACAACCTTCGGTACATCAAAACATATAAACTCATAATATAACTGTCATCGAAACGTTAAGCGTGCGGACCCTACGGGTTCGAGAACTATGTAGACATGACCGAGACACATCTCCGGTCAATAACCAATAGCGGAACCTGGATGCTCATATTGGCTCCCACATATTCTACGAAGATCTTTATCAGTCAGACCGCATAACAACATACGTTGTTCCCTTTGTCATTGGTATGTTACTTGCCCGAGATTCGATCGTCGGTATCTTAATACCTAGTTCAATCTCGTTACCGGCCAGTCTCTTTACTCGTTCCGTAATACATCATCCCACAACTAACTCATTAGTTGCAATGCTTGCAAGGCTTAAGTGATGTGCATTACCGAGAGGGCCCAGAGATACCTCTCCGACAATCGGAGTGACAAATCCTAATCTTGATCTATGCCAACTCAACAAGTACCATCGGAGACACCTGTAGAGCACCTTTATAATCACCCAGTTACATTGTGATGTTTGGTAGCACACAAAGTGTTCCTCTGGTAATCGGGAGTTGCATAATCTCATAGTCATAGGAACATGTATAAGTCATGAAGAAAGCAATAGCAGAATTCTAAATGATCGTGTGCTAAGCTAACGGAATGGGTCAAGTCAACCACATCATTCTCCTAATGATGTGACCCCGTTAATAAAATGACAACTCATGTCAATGGCTAGGAAACATAACCATCTTTGATCAACGAGCTAGCCAAGTAGAGGCATACTAGTGACACTCTGTTTGTCTATATATTCACACATGTATTATGTTTCCGGTTAATACGATTCTAGCGTGAATAATAAACATTTATCATGAAATAAGGAAATAAATAATAACTTTATTATTTCCTCTAGGGCATATTTCCTTCAGTCTCCCACTTGCACTAGAGTCAATAATCTAGTTCACATCGCCATGTGATTTAACATCAATAGTTCACATCACCATGTGATTAACACCCATAGTTCACATCGTTATGTGACCAACACCCAAAGGGTTTACTAGAGTCAATAATCTAGTTCACATCGCTATGTGATTAACACCCAAAGAGTACTAATGTGTGATCATGTTTTGCTTGTGAGAGAAGTTTAGTCAACGGGTCTGCCATATTCAGATCCGTATGTATTTTGCAAATTTCTATGTCAACAATGCTCTGCACGGAGCTACTCTAGCTAATTGCTCCCACTTTCAATATGTATCCAGATTGAGACTTAGAGTCATCTGGATCAATGTCAAAACTTGCATCGACATAACCCTTTACGACGAACCTTTTTGTCACCTCCATAATCGAGAAACATATCCTTATTCCACTAAGGATAATTCTGACCGCTGTCCAGTGATCTACTCCTAGATCACTATTGTACTCCCTTGCCAAAATCAGTGTAGGGTATACAATAGATCTGGTACATAGCATGGCATACTTTATAGAACCTATGGCTGAGGCATAGGGAATGACTTTCATTCTCTTTCTATCTTCTGCCATGGTCGAGCTTTGAGTCTTACTCAATTTCACACCTTGTAACACAGGCAAGAACTCTTTTTGACTGTTCCATTTTGAACTACTTCAAAATCTTCTCAAGGTATGTACTCATTGAAAGAACTTATCAAGCGTTTTGATCTATCTCTATAGATCTTGATTCTCAATATGTAAGCAGCTTCACCGAGGTCTTTCTTTGAAAAACTCCTTTCAAATACTCCTTTATGCTTTCCAGAAAATTCTACAGTATTTCCGATCAACAATATGTCATTCACATATATTTATCAGAAATGTTGTAGTGCTCCCACTCACTTTCTTGTAAATACAGGCTTCACCGCAAGTCTGTATAAAACTATATGCTTTAATCAACTCATCAAAGCGTATATTCCAACTCTGAGATGCTTGCACCAGTCCACAGATGGATCGCTGGAGCTTGCACATTTTGTTAGCACCTTTAGGATTGACAAAACCTTCTGGTTGCATCATATACAACTCCTCTTTAATAAATCCATTAAGAAATGCAGTTCTGTTTATCCATTTGCCAGATTTCATAAAATGCGGCAATTGCTAACATGATTCGGACAGACTTAAGCATAGATACGAGTGAGAAACTCTCATCGTAGTAACACCTTGAACTTGTCAAAAACCTTTTGCGACAATTCTAGCTTTGTATATAGTAACACTACTATCAGCGTCCGTCTTCCTCTTGAAGATCCATTTAATCTCAATGGCTCGCCGATCATTGGGCAAGTCAATCAAAGTCCATACTTTGTTCTCATACATGGATCCCATCTCAGATTTCATGGCCTCAAGCCATTTTGTGGAATCTGGGCTCATCATCGCTTCCTCATAGTTCGTAGGTTTGTCATGGTCAAGTAACATGACCTCCAGAACAGGATTACCGTACCACTCTGGTGCGGATCTCACTCTGGTTGACCTACGAGGTTCGGTAGTAACTTGATCTGAAGTTACATGATCATCATCATTAGCTTCCTCACTAATTGGTGTTGGAGTCACAGGAACAAATTTATGTGATGAACTACTTTCCAATAAGGGAGCAGGTACAGTTACCTCATCAAGTTCTACTCTCCTCCCACTCACTTATTTCGCGAGAAACTCCTTCTCTAGAAAGGATTCATTATAAGCAACGAATATCTTGCCTTTGGATCTGTGATAGAAGGTGTACCCGACTGTCTCCTTTGGGTATCCTATGAAGACACATTTTTCCGATTTGGGTTTGAGCTTATCTGGATGAAACTTTTTCACATAAGCATCGCAACCCCAAACTTTAAGAAACGACAACTTTGGTTTCTTGCCAAACCACAGTTCATATGGTGTCATCTCAACGGATTTATATGGTGCCCTATTTAACGTGAATGCAGCTGTCTCTAATGCATAACCCCAAAACGATAGTGGTAAATCGGTAAGAGACATCATAGATTGCACTATATCCAATAAAGTACGGTTATGACGTTCAGACACACCATTATGCTATGGTGTTCTTGGTGGCATGAATTTGTGAAACTATTCCACATTGTTTTAGTTGAAGACCAAACTCGTAACTCAAATATTCGTCTCCGCGATCAAATCGTAGAAACTTATTTTCTTGTTATGATGATTTTCCACTTCACTCTGAAATTCTTTGAACTTTTCAAATGTCTCAGACTTATGTTTCATCAAGTAGATATACCCATATCTGCTCAAATCATCTGTGAAGGTCAGAAAATAACGATACCCGCCGCGAGCCTCAACACTCATCGGATCGCATACATTAGTATGTATTATTTCCAATAAGTCAGTTGCTCGCTCCATTGTTCTGGAGAATGGAGTCTTAGTCATCTTGCCCATAAGGAATGGTTCGCAAGCATCAAGTGATTCATAATCAAGTGATTCCAAAATCCCATCAGCATGGAGTTTCTTCATGCGCTTTACTCCAATATGACTTAAACGGCTGTGCCACAAATAAGTTGCACTATCATTATTAACTTTGCATCTTTTGACTTCAATATTATGACTATGGGTATCACTACGATCGAGATCCAACAAACCATTTTCATTGGGTGTTTGACCATAGAAGGTTTTATTCATGTAAACAGAACAACAATTATTCTCTAACTTAAATGAATAACCGTGTTGCAATAAACATGATCAAATCATATTCATGCTCAACGCAAACACCAAATAACACTTATTTAGGTTCAACACCAATCTCGAAAGTACAGGGAGTGTGCGATGATGATCATATCAATCTTGGAACTACTTCCAACACACATCGTCACCTCGCCCTTAACTAGTTTCTGTTCATTCTGCAATTCCCATTTCGAGTTACTACTCTTAGCAACTGAGCTAGTATCAAATACCGAGGGGTTGCTATGAACACTAGTAAAATACACATAAATAATGTATATCAAATATAGCTTGTTCACTTTGCCATCCTTCTTATCCGCCAAATACTTGGGGTGGTTCCGCTTCTAGTGACCAGTCCCTTTGCAGTAGAAGCACTTAGTCTCAGGCTTAGGTCCAGACTTGGGCTTCTTCACTCGAGCAGCAACTTGCTTGTTGTTCTTCTTGAAGTTCCCCTTCTTCCCTTTGTCCTTTCTCTTGAAACTAGTGGTCTTGTCAACCATCAACACTTGATGTTTTTTCATGATTTCTACCTTCGCCGATTTTAGCATCGCGAAGAGCTTGGGAATTACTTCCGTTATCCCTTGCATATTATAGTTCATCACGAAGTTCTACTAACTTGGTGATGGTGACTAGAGAATTCTATCAATCACTATCTTATCTGGAAGATTAACTCCCACTTGATTCAAGCGATTGTAGTACCCAGACAATCTGAGCACATGCTCACTGCTTGAGCTATTCTCCTCCATCTTGTAGGCAAAGTACTGTCAGAGGTCTCATGCCTCTCGACATGGGCATGAGTATGAAATACCAATTTCAACTCTTGGAACATCTTATATGCTCCCTGGCGTTCAAAACATTTTTGAAGTCCCGGTTCTAAGCCGTAAAGCATGGTGCACTTAACTATCAAGTAGTCATCATACCGAGCTTTTGTCAAAACATTCATAACGTCTGCATCTGCTCTTGCAATAGGTCTGTCACCTAGCGGTGCATCAAGGACATAATTCTTCTGTGCAGCAATGAGGATAAACCTCAGATCACGGATCCAATCGCATCATTGCTACTAACATCTTTCAACATAGTTTTCTCTAGGAACATATCAAAAATAAAATAGGGGAGCTAAACGCGAGCTATTGATCTACAACATAGATATGCTAATACTACCAGGACTAAGTTCATGATAAATTAAAGTTCAATTAATCATATTACTTAAAGAACTCCCACTTAGATAGACATCCCTCTAATCCTCTAAGTGATCACATGATCCATATCAACTAAACCATGTCCGATCATCACGTGAGATGGAGTAGTTTCAACGGTGAACATCACTATGTTGATCATATCTACTATATGATTCATGCTTGACCTTTCGGTCTCCGTGTTCCGAGGCCATATCTGTTATATGCCAGGCTCGTCAAGCTTAACCTGAGTATTCCGCGTGTGCAACTGTTTTACACCTGTTGTATTTGAACGTAGACCCTATCACACCCGATCATTGTTGGGGAACGTAGTAATTTCAAAAAAATTCCTACGCACACGCAAGATCATGGTGATGCATAGCAACGAGAGGGGAGAGTGTTGTCCACGTACCCTCGTGGACCGAAAGCGGAAGCGTTATCACAACGCGGTCGATGTAGTCGTACGTCTTCACGATCCGACCGATCAAGTACCGAACGTACGGCACCTCCGAGTTCTACACACGTTCAGCTCGATGACGTCCCTCGAACTCCGATCCGGCCGAGTGTTGAGGGAGAGTTTTGTCAGCACGACGGCGTGGTGACGATTATGATATTCCACCGACGCAGGGCTTCGCCTAAGCTCCGCAACGGTATTATCGAGGTGTAATATGGTGGAGGGGGGCACCGCACATGGCTAAGAGATCTCAACGATCAATTGTTGTGTCTATGGGGTGCCCCCTGCCCCCGTATATAAAGGAGCAAGGGAGGAGGAGGCCGGCCCTAGGAGGGGGCGCACCAAGTGTGGAGTCCTACTAGGACTCCCTAGTCCTAGTAGGATTCCACCTCCCATTTGGAATAGGAAAAGAGGAAGGGAAAAAGAGAAGGAAGGAAGGGGGCGCCCCCCTTCCCTAGTCCAATTCGGACCAGACCAAGGGGAGGGGTGCGGCCACCCTTGAGGCCCTTTTCCTTCTTTCCCGTATGGCCCAATAAGGCCCAATACGTATTCCCGTAACTCTCCGGTACTCCGAAAAATACCCGAATCACTCGGAACCTTTCCGAAGTCCGAATATAGTCGTCCAATATATCGATCTTTACGTCTCGGCCATTTCGAGACTCCTCGTCATGTCCCCGATCTCATCCAGGACTCCGAACTCCTTCGGTACATCAAAACTCAATAAAACTGTCATCGTAACGTTAAGCGTGCGGACCCTACGGGTTCGAGAACTATGTAGACATGACCGAGACACGTCTCCGGTCAATAACCAATAGCGGGACCTGGATGCCCATATTGGCTCCCACATATTCTACGAAGATCTTTATCGGTCAGACCGCATAACAACATACGTTGTTCCCTTTGTCACTGGTATGTTACTTGCCCGAGATTTGATCGTCGGTATCTCGATACCTAGTTCAATCTCGTTACCGGCAAGTCTCTTTACTCGTTCCATAACACATCATCCCGCAACTAACTCATTAGTCACAATTCTTGCAAGGCTTATAGTGATGTGCATTACCGAGTGGGCCCAGAGATACCTCTCCGACAATCGGAGTGACAAATCCTAATCTCGAAATACGCCAACCCAACAAGTACCTTTGGAGACACCTGTAGAGCACCTTTATAATCACCCGTTTACGTTGTGACGTTTGGTAGCACACAAAGTGTTCCTCCGGTAAACGGGAGTTGCATAATCTCATAGTCATAGGAACATGTATAAGTCATGAAGAAAGCAATAGCAACATACTAAACGATCGAGTGCTAAGCTAACGGAATGGGTCAAGTCAATCACGTCATTCTCCTAATGAGGTGATCTCGTTAATCAAATGACAACTTATGTCTATGGCTAGGAAACATAACCATCTTTGATTAACGAGCTAGTCAAGTAGAGGCATACTAGTGACACTCTGTTTGTCTATGTATTCACACATGTATAATGTTTCCGGTTAATACAATTCTAGTATGAATAATAAACATTTATCATGATATAAGGAAATAAATAATAAATTTATTATTGCCTCTAGGGCATATTTCCTTCAATCATCACGTGGTGTCTCAGCACGAAGAACTTTCGCAACGGTGCGTACTCAGGGAGAACACTTATACTTTGATAATTTAGTGAGGGATCATCTTATAATGCTACCGTCAATCAAAGCAAGATAAGATGCATAAAAGATAAACATCACATGCAATCAATATAAGTGATATGATATGGCCATCATCATCTTGTGCTTGTGATCTCCATCTCCGAAGCACCGTCATGATCACCATCGTCACCGGCGCGACACCTTGATCTTCATGGTAGCATCGTTGTCGTCTCGCCAATCTTATGCTTCTACGACTATCGCTACCGCTTAGTGATAAAGTAAAGCATTACAGGGCGATTGCATTGCATACAATAAAGCAACAACCATATGGCTCCTGCCAGTTGCCGATAACTCGGTTACAAAACATGATCATCTCATACAATAAAATTTAGCATCATGTCTTGACCATGTCACATCACAACATGCCCTGCAAAAACAAGTTAGACGTACTCTACTTTGTTGTTGCAAATTTTACGTGGCTGCTACGGGCTTAGCAAGAACCGTTCTTACCTACGCATCAAAACCACAACGATAGTTTGTCAAGTTGGTGTTGTTATTAACCTTCGCAAGGACCGGGCGTAGCCACACTCGGTTCAACTAAAGTTGGAGAAACTGACACCCGCCAGCCACCTGTGTGCAAAGCATGTCGGTTGAACCAGTCTCGCGTAAGCGTACGCGTAATGTCGGTCCAGGCCGCTTCATCCAACAATACCGCCGAACCAAAGTATGACATGCTGGTAAGCAGTATGACTTATATCGCCCACAACTCACTTGTGTTCTACTCGTTCATATAACATCAACGCATAAAACCAGGCTCGGATACAATTGTTGGGGAACGTAGTAATTTCAAAAAAATTACTACGCACATGCAAGATCATGGTGATGCATAGCAATGAGAGGGGAGAGTGTTGTCCACGTACCCTCGTAGACCGAAAGTGGAAGCGTTAGCACAACGCGGTTGATGTAGTCGTACGTCTACACGATCCGACCGATCAAGTACCGAACGCACGGCACCTCCGAGTTCAGCACACGTTCAGCCCGATGACGTCCCTCGAACTCCGATCCAGCCGAGTGTTGAGGGAGAGTTTCGTCAGCACGACGGTGTGGTGACGATGATGATGTTCTACTGACGCAGGGCTTCGCCTAAGCACCGCTACAGTATTATCGAGGTGGACTATGGTGGAGGGGGGCACCGCACACGGCTAAAAGATCAAACGATCAATTGTTGTGTCTAGGGTGCCCCCTGCCCCCGTATATAAAGGAGCAAGGGGGAGGTGCGGCCGGCCAGAAGGAGGCGCGCCAGGAGGAGTCCTACTCCCACCGGGAGTAGGACTCCCTTCCTTGTTGGACTAGGAGAGGAGAGGGAAGGAGAGAGGGGGAAAGGAAAGGGGGCACCGCCCCCCTCCTTGTCCAATTCGGACATGGGGGGAGGGGCGCGCGGCTGCCCCTTGGCCGCCTCTCCTCTTCCACCAATTGGGCCCATAAGGCCCAATAGCCTCCGGGGGGTTCCGGTAACCCCTCGGTACTCCGGTATATAACCGATAACCCCCGGAACCATTCCGGTGTCCGAATATAGTCATCCAATATATCAATCTTCATGTCTCGACCATTTCGAGACTCCTCGTCATATCCGTGATCACATCCGGGACTCTGAACAACCTTCGGTACATCAAAACATATAAACCCATAATATAACTGTCATCGAAGCGTTAAGCGTGCGGACCCTACGGGTTCGAGAACTGTGTAGACATGACCGAGACACGTCTCCGGTCAATAACCAATAGCGGAACCTGGATGCTCATATTGGCTCCCACATATTCTATGAAGATCTTTATCGGTCAGACCGCATAACAACATATGTTGTTCCCTTTGTCATTGGTATGTTACTTGCCCGAGATTCAATCGTGGTATCTCAATACCTAGTTCAATCTCGTTACCGGCAAGTCTCTTTACTCGTCCCGTAATACATCATCCCACAACTAACTCATTAGTTGCAATGCTTGCAAGGCTTAAGTGATGTGCATTACCGAGAGGGCCCAGAGATACCTCTCCGACAATCGGAGTGACAAATCCTAATCTCGAAATATGCCAACCCAACAAGTACCTTTGGAGACACCTATAGATCACCTTTATAATCACTCAGTTACGTTGTGACGTTTGGTAGCACACAAAGTGTTCCTCCGGTAAACGGGAGTTGCATAATCTCATAGTCATAGGAACATGTATAAGTCATGAAGAAAGCAATAGCAGAATACTAAACGATCGTGTGCTAAGCTAACAGAATGGGTCAAGTCAATCACATCATTCTCCTAATGATGTGACCCCGTTAATCAAATGACAACTCATGTCAATGGCTAGGAAACATAACCATGTTTGATCAACGAGCTAGTCAAGTAGAGCCATACTAGTGACACTCTGTTTGTCTATATATTCACACATGTATTATGTTTCCGGTTAATACAATTCTAGCATGAATAATAAACATTTATCATGAAATAAGGAAATAAATAATAACTTTATTATTGCCTCTAGGGCATATTTCCTTCAGCAGGTGCAGCCGTTGGTGGAAGACGCGCAAGCAGTTCATTAAATCTATATCGAGCTTTGTTTCGAACGTCTTCTCAAGGCCAGTGATCTTCTCCATGGCCTCTTCAAAATTGTTCAGCACATCTTGCACCTGTTCAGTCATCATTTGCTGAAACTTATCATGAAGCTCCTTGTTCGTTAAGTTCTTCCAGTCAATCTCATCGGCTTGTGATCCTGGCATGGTTAGCAGCAATAGAAACACACAAGAATATGATCCTACAGACTACTAACAAGTGGTGGTGGTGGTGGGTGTCACAAATCCATCAAGCAAATCTCAAATTCTTACCAGTTCTTACCCAGCAGCAGGCGGTGATAAGCAACCGATGTAGTCAAAACTCTCAAAGCTTGGATAGAGCGATTACCAGGGAGAGTCAAACACACGATGTAGATGTATGTGGAGCTCGGAAGGCTTATAATATGGTAGCAAAAAGGTCAGCAATAATCAATTCAGAGATGTAAAGTTTAATAAACGCTCAACGATGATGATGTGCTGGTCCTAGGCTAGACCGTGCTAGAGACGCGAGCCTAGAACACTAAAAAAATCACGGCGCTGCACGTAAACAAGGAAAAGGCACACTCTGGAAAAAAATCGCTCTGTTTTTTTTGGCGCTATTTTTTTGCGCTCCTCTTTTTTTTTGCGAAAAATCACTATAATGGCGAGTGTCTCAAAACTCTTCCCTGGTCAAAATGACAGGATGGGCACGAAATTTTTTGACTATTTTTTTGGAAATCAGGGCACCGACGACGAAAAAGTGCGACAAAAAATCACTATGATGGCACGTGGCTCAAAAGACTCAGAAAAGCCTAAAAATAGGACAGGGAAAAAACATTTTCGGTCGCCGAAATTTTGGCCTAAAAACTGCCCGGGGGTCTCCAGACTCTTTTTTTTCCCGAGACCTACTCAGGCAAGGAAACACAAAACGGAAAATAGATGGATCTCGAAAACAAACCTAATATGAAAAGAACTCGGATTGGTGGTGGATATATGGTGGTAGGATATGGCAGCGGTGGTGGTATATGGTAGCGGTGGTGGTATATGGATACGGATCAGTGGTGGTATATGGATACGGATTGGTGGTGTATATGGATACGGATTCAGAGCGGTGGCGGCGAAGCGGTGGTGGTAGATGGCAGGGGCGATGATGATGGTGCTGCGGCGGCGTGACAACTTATGACCAGAACTCGAAACTCTAAAAGACTAGACTCTAAGACCAGCAAATTGACACGATGATGCAATCGCAAATTAAACAAAGCAAAAACCCTAAAAAGATTATGCAAAGGCTCAGATTGGTTCGGATATGATGAACTAACCCTAATTTTTTGTGGCTTTTTCGTGGACTGTAGGTATGAAGAACAGACCCGATCTAAACTACGAAAAACTGTAATATCTCACCGAGCAACCTGGAAATCTGATACCACTTGATAGAGGCAAAGGTGTCCCGATGTTTCGATGAGATGGTGGCTATCGTTTTCTGTGGGAGTCGAACTTGACGATCCGACTACGAACGTGCGAGACGTCGCGCCTTAGCAATCGCTAAACCAACTTCCGAGGGTTATTGACCACGCCGGAGCATGATCAACCTGACCACACGGGCCTGTTTCCTGCGAGCAAACGAAGAACAAGCAAGAAACTAAGATTGCAATCTGGATATTGCGAATATAAGAGGAAAGCTTTATTAATGAAGGTGGGGTTCTGTGACGCCTTGGTCTGGTCGTTGAACACAAACGAAGTACGCGAAGTTGCAACTATGGCAAACTTTTGATCTAAACAAAACCCAAAGTCTAAACTATATGGAGGAAGAGGAGGAGAATTTTGTGGCCCCGAGGGGAGGGGTCCGAAACCAACCCTATCTCTTGTTTCCCCACACATACGGACTCTAAAAACAGCCTGTACTCAAGTATTTCGAAATTACATGGGCCTGGCCCAATAATAAGGTGACGCAGCACCTATAATAGCCTCTGGACGAAATTTATGAAGTGGCATCTTGTATATTTTGTCCAAGGCACTCATTATGGTGGCTTCAAAGTCCTGAAATCATCACTTGTAACTCCGTTCTTGTTCCCCTTGCGCATGCCATCATCTCCATGCTTGGTCTTGCTCTAGTGTTCATCCCTCTTATCCATGCCAGGCCCTTCATTTGTAAGCAAAACAAATGTATCCAGTTAAGGCAGCATCATATTCTCATGAACATTAGAATCGTTACCAAGAAACGAAAGTACCTGATAATTTAATTGGCGTGCGCGAGCTCTTGTAATTGGTCCAGTATATGTAGTAGTAGGGGTTGTGGGTATAACAATGGTATTGATGTCCTCGTCAATCATCATCTTGTGCCTTTGATCTCCATCTCCAAAGCACCTTCATGATCACCATCGTCACCGGTGCGACACCTTAATCACCATCGTAGCATCGTTGTCGTCTCGCCAACTATTGCTTCTACGACTATCGCTACTGCTTAGTGATAAAGTAAAGCAATTACAGGGCATTGCATACAATAAAGCGACAACCATATGGCTCCTGCCAGTTGTCGATAACTCCGTTACAAAACATGATCATCTCATACAATAAATATAGCATCATGTCTTGACCATATCACATCACAACATGCCCTGCAAAAACAAGTTAGACGTCCTCTACTTTGTTGTTGCAAGTTTTACGTGGCTGCTACGGGCTGAGCAAGAACCGTTCTTACCTACGCAACAAAACCACAACGATAGTTCGTCAAGTTAGTGTTGTTTTAACCTTCTCAAGGACCGGGCGTAGCCACACTCGGTTCAACTAAAGTTGGAGAAACTGACACCCGCAAGCCACCTATGTGCAAAGCACGTCGGTAGAACTAGTCTCGCGTAAGCGTACGCGTAATGTCGGTCCGGGCCGCTTCATCCACCATACCACCGAACCAAAGTATGACATGCTGGTAAGCAGTATGACTTGTATCGCCCACAACTCACTTGTGTTCTACTCGTGCATATTACATCTACGCATAAACCTTGCTCGGATGCCACTGTTGGGGAACGTAGTAATTTCAAAAAAATTCCTACGCACACACAGGAGCATGGTGATGCATCGAAACGAGAGGGGAGAGTGTGTCCACGTACCCTCGTAGACCGAAAGTGGAAGCGTAAGCACAACGCGGTTGATGTAGACATACGTCTTCATGATCCGACCGATCCAAGTACCGAACGTACGGCACTTCCGAGTTCAGCACACATTCAGCTCGATGACGTCCCGTGAGCTCCGATCTAGCAAAGCTTTGCCGGAGAATTTCATCAGCACGACGGCGTGATGACGGTGATGATGATGCTACCGACGCAGGGCTTCGCCTAACCACCGCTACGATATGATCGAGGTGGATTATGGTGGAGGGGGCACCGCACACGGCTGGGAGAGATCAACAGATCAACTTGTGTGTCTAGAAGTGCCCCCTTCCCCCGTATATAAAGGAGGAAGGGGGAGGCCGGCCGGCCCCTGTAGGCGCGCCAGAAGGAGGAGTCCTCCTCCTAGTAGGAGTAGGACTTCCCTCTTTCCTACTCCTACTAGGAGGGGGAAAGGAAGGGGGAGATGAGAAGGAAAGGGGGGCGCCCCCCCCCCCTCTCCTAGTCCAATTCAGACCAGAGGGGGAAGGGTGCGCGGCCTGCCCTAGGCAAGCCCTCTCTCTCTCCACTAACGCCCATAAGGCCCACTATTTCTCCCGGGGGTTCCGGTAACCCTCCGGCACTCCGGTTTTCTCCGAAACCACCCGGAACATTTCAGGAGTCCGAATATAGTCATCCAATATATCGATCTTTACGTCTCGACCATTTCGAGACTCCTCGTCATGTCCGTGATCATATCCGGGACTCCGAACTACCTTCGGTACATCAAAACACAAAACTCTTAATACCGATCGTCACCGAACTTTAAGCGTGCGGACCCTGCGGGTTCGAGAACTATGTAGACATGACCAAGACACATCTTCGGTCAGTAACCAATAGCGGAACCTGGATGCTCATATTGGCTCCCACATATTCTACGAAGATCTTTATCGGTCAAACCGCATAACAACATACGTTGTTCCCTTTGTCATCGGTATGTTACTTGCCCGAGATTCGATCGTCGGTATCTCAATACCTAGCTCAATCTCGTTACCGGCAAGTCTCTTTACTCGTTACGTAATGCATCATCCCGCAACTAACTCATTAGTCACATTGCTTGCAAGGCTTATTGTGATGTGCATTACCGAGAGGGCCCAGAGATACCTCTCCGACAATCGGAGTGACAAATCCTAATCTTGATCTATGCCAACTCAACAAGTACCATCGGAGACACCTGTAGAGCACCTTTATAATCACCCAGTTACGTTGTGACGTTTGGTAGCACACAAAGTGTTCCTCCGGTAATCGGGAGTTGCATAATCTCATAGTCATAGGAACATATCTAAGTCATGAAGAAAGCAATAGCAGTAAACTAAAGGATCAAGTGCTAAGCTAACTAAATGGGTCAAGTCAATCACATCATTCTTCTAATGATGTAATCCCGTTAATCAAATGACAACTCAAGTCTATGGTTTAGGAAAGTCAACCATCTTTGATTAACGAGCTAGTCAAGTAGAGGCATACTAGTGACACTATGTTTGTCTATGTATTCACACATGTATTATGTTTCCTGGTTAATACAATTCTAGCATGAATAATAAACATTTATCATGATATGAGGAAATAAATAATAACTTTATTATTGCCTCTAGGGCATATTTCCTTCAGAATCTTACACCAAAGCTTGTCCCAATTCGGCCAAAAATATTACCGCAGCATGTTGGTGCCATGTCATGACACCATGCCAAGTTTCATGATTTTCAGGCATGTTTTGGAATTATAGAAATTAAAAAACCAAGTTTCTCAATCTTTCCGGCCGAGCCACGACACCCAGATGGTTGAATTTCACTCCCATCTCTTGCATGGGACCTAGAAATTCACCTAAGGACACACATGTGATTTTTCAAACAACTTTGGTGCACTGGAGCATGTGCTTTGTAGTTCAAATTTGAATTATGCACATTAAATACCCAGAAACTCAATTAATGTATAAGAAAGGCGAAACAAGCCCGGAATAATTCCAAAATTTAGCACGGTACTTCTATTTGGTCTAATCTGGTTGTGTAAAAAAATAAGGCGGGGTTTCGCACACGGAGGTGACACGTTCCCTCTCGGAACCACGAGCCTTCTTGAGGGAAGCTTCGGTTTGCAAGAAGCTTACACCAAAGCTTGTCCCAATTCGGCCAAAAATATTACCGTAGGATGTTGGTGCCATGTCATGACACCATGCCAAGTTTCATGATTTTTAGGCGTGTTTTGGAATTACAGGAATTAAAAAACCAAGTTTCTCAATATTTTCAGCCGAGCCATGACGCCCAGATGTTTGAATTTCACTCCCATCTCTTGCATGGGACCTAGAAATTCACCCAAGGACACACATGTGATTTTTCAAACAACTATGGTGCACTGGAGCACGTGCTTGTAGTTCAAATTTGAATTATGCACATTAAATGCCCAAAAACTCAATTAATATATAAAAAAGGCCAAACAAATATGGAATAATTCCAAAATTTAGCACGATACTTCTATTTGGTCTAATCTGTCTGTGTAAAAAATTAAGGCGGGAGAAGGCAGTGTATGTATGTCGTTTTGCACACGGAGGTGACATGTTCCCTCTCGGAACCAGGAGCCTTCTTGAGGGAAGCTCCGGTTTGCAAGAAGCTTACACCAAAGCTTGTCCCAATTCAGTAAAAAATTACCGCAGCATGTTGGTGCCATGTCATGACACCATGCCAAGTTTCATGATTTTCAGCCGTGTTTTGGATTTACAGGAATTAAAAAACCAAGTTTCTCAATCATTCCGGCCGAGCCACGACACCCATATGTTTGAATTTCACTCCCATCTCTTGCATGGGACCTATAAATTCACCCAAAGACACACATGTGATTTTCCAGCAAACTTTGGTGCACTGGAGCACGTGCTTGTAGTTCAAATTTGAATTATGCACATTAAATGCCTAGAAACTCAATTAATGTATTAAAAAAGGCCAAACAAACACGGAATAATTCCAAATTTTAGCACGATACTTCAATTTGGTCTAATCTGCCTGTGTAAAAAAATTAAGGCGGAAGAAGGCTTTGTACGTATGTCGTTTCACACACGAAGGTGACACGTTCCCTCTCGGAACCAGGAGCCTTCTTGAGGGAAGCTCCGGTTTGCAAGAAGCTTACACCAAAGCTTGTCCCAATTTGGCCAAAAAAATTACTGCAGCATGTTGGTGCCATGTCATGACACCATGCCAAGTTTCATGATTTTAAGCCGTGTTTTGGATTTACAGGAATTAAAAAACCAAGTTTCTCAATCATTCCGGCTGAGCCACGACACCCGGATGTTTGAATTTTATTCCCATTTCTTGCATGGGACCTATAAATTCACCCAAAGACACACACGTGATTTTTTAGCAAACTTTGGTGCATTGGAGCATGTGCTTGTAGTTCAAATTTGAGTTATGCACATTAAATGCCCAGAAACTCAATTAATGCATAAAAATGCCAAACGAACCCGGAATAATTCCAAATTTAAACACGACACTTGAAGGAAATATGCCCTAGAAGCAATAATAAAGTTATTATTTATTTCCTTATATCATGACAAATGTTTATTATTCATGCTAGAATTGTATTAACGGGAAACATAATACTTGTGTGAATACATAGACAAACAGACTGTCACTAGTATGCCTCTACTTGACTAGCTTGTTGATCGGAGATGGTTATGTTTCCTAGCCATTGACATGAGTTGTCATTTGATTAACGGGATCACATCACTAGGAGAATGATGTGATTGACTTGACCCATTCCGTTAGTTTAGCACTCGATCATTTAGTATGTTGCTATTGCTTTCTTCATGACTTATACATATTCCTATGACTATGAGATTATGCAACTCCCATTTACCGGAGGAACACTTTGTGTGCTACCAAATGTCACAACGTAACTGGGTGATTATAAAGGTGCTCTACAGGTGTCTCCGAAGGTACTTGTTGGGTTGGCGTATTTTGAGATTAGGATTTGTCACTCTGATTGTCGGAGAGGTATCTCTGGGCCCACTCGGTAATGCACATCACTTAGGCCTTGCAAGCATTGCAACTAATGAGTTAGTTGCGGGATGATGTATTACGGAATGAGTAAAGAGACTTGCCGGTAATGAGATTGAACTAGGTATTGAGATACGGACGATCGAATCTCAGGCAAGTAACATACCGATGACAAAGGGAACAACATATGTTGTTATGCGGTCTGACCGATAAAGATCTTCGTAGAATATGTGGGAGCCAATATGAGCATCCAGGTTCCGCTATTGGTTATTGACCGGAGATGTCTCGGTCATGTCTACATAGTTCTCGAACCCGTAGGGTCCGCACGCTTAAAGTTTCGATGACGGTTATATTATGAGTTTATGTGTTTTGATGTACCGAAGGTTGTTCGGAATCCCGGATGTGATCACGGACATGACGAGGAGTCTCGAAATGGTCGAGACATGAAGATTGATATATTGGAAGCCTATATTTGGATATCGGAAGTGTTCCGGGTGAAATCGGGATTTTACCGGAGTACCGGGGGTTACCGGAACCCCCCCCCCCGGGGTTTAATGGGCCATAGTGGGCCTTAGTGGAGAAGAGGAGAGGTGGCTAGGGCAGGGCCGCGCGCCCCTCCCCCTCTAGTCCGAATAGGACAAGGAGAGGGGGGCGGCGCCCCCCCCCCCCCTTTCCTTCCTCTCTCCCTCCTCTTTCCCCCCTTCTCCTAATCCAACAAGGAAGGAAGGGAGTCCTACTCCCGGTGGGAGTAGGACTCCTCCTGGCGCGCCTCCTCCTGGCCGGCCGCACCTCCCCCCCTGGCTCCTTTATATACGGGGGCAGGGGGCACCCCAAAGACACAACAATTGATTTGATCTTTTAGCCGTGTGCGGTGCCCCCCTCCACCATAGTCCACCTCGATAATACTGTAGCGGTGCTTAGGCGAAGCCCTGCGTCGGTAGAACATCATCAACGTCACCACGCCATCATGCTGACGAAACTCTCCCTCAACACTCGGCTGGATCGGAGTTCGAGGGACGTCATCGGGCTGAACGTGTGCTGAACTCGGATGTGTCGTGCGTTCGGTACTTGATCGGTCGGATCGTGAATACGTACGAGTACATCAACCGTGTTGTGCTAACGCTTCCGCTTTCGGTCTACGAGGGTACGTGGACAACACTCTCCCCTCTCGTTGCTATGCATCACCATGATCTTGCGTGTGCGTAGGAAAATTTTTGAAATTACTACGTTCCCCAACAGTGGCATTCGAGCCAGGTTTTATGCGTAGATGTCATATGCCCAAGTAGAACACAAGTGAGTTGTGGGCAATATAAGTCATACTGCTTACCAGCATGTCATACTTTGGTTTGGCGGTATTGTTGGATGAAGCGGCCCGGACCGACATTACGCGTACGCTTACGCGAGACTTGTTCTACCGACGTGCTTTGCACACAGGTGGCTGGCGGGTGTTAGTTTCTCCAACTTTAGTTGAACCAAGTGTGGGTACGCCCAGTCCTTGCGAAGGTTAAAACAGCACCAACTTGACAAACTATCATTGTGGTTTTGATGCGTAGGTAAGAACGGTTCTTGCTCAGCCCGTAGCAGCCACGTAAAACTTGCAACAACAAAGTAGAGGGCGTCTAACTTGTTTTTGCAGGGCATGTTGTGATGTAATATGGTCAAGGCATGATGCTAAATTTTATTGTATGAGATGATCATGTTTTGTAACCGAGTTATCGGCAACTGGCAGGAGCCATATGCTTGTCGCTTTATTGGATGCAATGCAATCGCCTTGTAATACTTTACTTTATCACTAAGCGGTAGCGATAGTCGTAGAAGCATAAGATTGGCGAGACGACAACGATGCCACGATGGAGATCAAGGTGTCGCGCCGGTGACGATGGTGATCATGACGGTGCTTCGGAGATGGAGATCACATGCACGAGATGATGATGGCCATATCATATCACTTATATTGATTGCATGTGATGTTTATCTTTTGTGCATCTTATCTTGCTTTGATTGACGGTAGCATTATAAGATGATCTCTCACTAAATTTCAAGATAAAAGTGTTCTCCCTGAGTATGCACCGTTGCCAAAGTTCGTCGTGCCCAGACACCACGTGATGATCGGGTGTGATAAGCTCTACGTCCATCTACAACGGGTGCAAGCCAATTTTGCACACGCAGAATACTCAGGTTAAACTTGACGAGCCTAGCATATGCAGATATGGCCTCGGAACACTGAGACCGAAAGGTCGAGCGTGAATCATATAGTAGATATGATTGACATAGAGATGTTCACCATTGAAAGCTACTCCATTTCACGTGATGAACGGTTATGGTTTAGTTGATATGGATCACGTGATCACTTAGAGGATTAAAGGGATGTCTATCTAAGTGGGAGTTCTTAAGTAATATGATTAATTGAACTTAAGTTTATCATGAACTTAGTACCTGATAGTATCTTGCTTGTCTATGTTGATTGTAGATAGATGGCCTGTGCTGTTGTTCCGTTGAATTTTAATGCGTTCCTTGAGAAAGCAAAGTTGAAAGATGATGGTAGCAATTACACGGACTGGGTCCGTAACTTGAGGATTATCCTCATTGCTGCACAGAAGAGTTACGTCCTGGAAGCACCGCTAGGTGTACCACCTGCGCCAGCAACTGCAGACATTGTGAATGCCTGGCAGTCACGTGTTGATGACTACTCGATAGTTCAGTGTGCCATGCTTTACGGCTTAGAACCAGGACTTCAACGACGTTTTGAACGTCACGGAGCATATGAGATGTTCCAGGAGTTGAAGTTAATATTTCAAAAGAATGCCCGGATTGAGAGATATGAAGTCTTCAATAAGTTCTACAGCTGCAAGATGGAGGAGAATAGTTCTGTCACTGAGCATATACTCAAGATGTCTGGGTACTGCAATCACTTGATTCAACTGGGAGTTAATCTTCCGGATGATAGCGTCATTGACAGAATTCTTCAATCACTGCCACCAAGCTACAAGAGCTTCGTGATGAACTATAACATGCAAGGGATGGATAGAAGATTCCCGAGCTCTTCGCAATACTAAAAGCTGCGGAGGTAGAAATCAAGAAGGAGCATCAAGTGTTGATGGTTAATAAGACCACCAGTTTCGAGAAAAAGGGCAAAGGGAAGAAAAAGGGGAACTTCAAGAAGAATAGCAAGCAAGCTGCTGCTCAAGAGAAGAAACCCAAGTCTGGACCTAAGCCTGAGACTGAGTGCTTCTACTGCAAACAGACTGGTCACTGGAAGCGGAACTGCCCCAAGTATTTGGTGGATAAGAAGGATGGCAAGGTGAACAAAGGTATATGTGATATACATGTTATTGATGTGTACCTTACCAGAGCTCGCAGTAGCACCTGGGTATTTGATACTAGTTCTGTTGCTAATATTTGCAACTCAAAACAGGGACTACGGATTAAGCGAACACTGGCCAAGGACGAGGTGACGATGCGCGTGGGAAACGGTTCCAAAGTCGATGTGATCGCCGTCGGCACGCTACCTGTACATCTACCTTCGAGATTAGTATTAGACCTAAATAATTGTTATTTGGTGCCAGCGTTGAGCATGAACATTATATCTGGATCTTGTTTGATGCGAGACGGTTATTCATTTAAATCAAAGAATAATGGTTGTTCTATTTATATGAGTAATATCTTTTATGGTCATGCACCCTTGAAGAGTGGTCTATTTTTGATGAATCTCGATAGTAGTGATACACATATTCATAATGTTGAAGCCAAAAGATGCAGAGTTGATAATGATAGTGCAACTTATTTGTGGCACTGCCGTTTAGGTCATATCAGTGTAAAGCGCATGAAGAAACTCCATACTGATGGACTTTTGGAACCACTTGATTATGAATCACTTGGTACTTGCGAACCGTGCCTCATGGGCAAGATGACTAAAACGCCGTTCTCCGGAACTATGGAGCGAGCAACAGATTTGTTGGAAATCATACATACAGATGTATGTGGTCCGATGAATGTTGAGGCTCGCGGCGGGTATCGTTATTTTCTCACCTTCACAGATGATTTAAGCAGATATGGCTATATCTACTTAATGAAACATAAGTCTTAAACATTTGAAAGTTCAAAGAATTTTTGAGTGAAGTTGAAAATCATCGTAACAAGAAAATAAAGTTTCTACGATCTAATCGTGGAGGAGAATATTTGAGTTACGAGTTTGGTCTACATTTGAAACAATGCGGAATAGTTTCGTAACTCACGCCACCCGGAACACCACAGCGTAATGGTGTGTCCGAATGTCGTAATCGTACTTTACTAGATATGGTGCGATCTATGATGTCTCTTACTGATTTACCGCTATCGTTTTGGGGTTATGCTTTAGAGACAGCTGCATTCACGTTAAATAGGACACCATCGAAATCCGTTGAGACGACGCCTTATGAATTGTGGTTTGGCAAGAAACCAAAGTTGTCGTTTCTTAAAGTTTGGGGCTGCGATGCTCATGTGAAAAAGCTTCAACTTGATAAGCTCGAACCCAAATCGGAGAAATGTGTCTTCATAGGATACCCAAAGGAGACTGTTGGGTACACCTTCTATCACAGATCCGAAGGCAAGACATTCGTTGCTAAGAATGGATCCTTTCTAGAGAAGGAGTTTCTCTCGAAAGAAGTGAGTGAGAGGAAAGTAGAACTTGATGAGGTAACCGTACCTGCTCCCTTATCGGAAAGTAGTTCATCACAGAAACCGGTTCCTGTGACGTCTATACCAATTAGTGAGGAAGTTAATGATGATGATCATGGAACTTCAGATCAAGTTGTTACTGAACCTCGTAGGTCAACCAGAGTAAGATCCGCACCAGAGTGGTACGGTAATCCTATTCTGGAGGTTATGTTACTAGACCATGACGAACCTACGAACTATGAAGAAGCGATGGTGAGCCCAGATTCCGCAAAATGGCTTGAGGCCATGAAATCTGAGATGGGATCCATGTATGAGAACAAAGTGTGGACTTTGGTTGACTTGCCCAATGATCGGCAAGCCATTGAGAATAAGTGGATCTTCAAGAAGAAGACTGACGCTGACGGTAATGTTACTGTCTATAAAGCTCGACTTGTTGCGAAAGGTTTTCGACAAGTTCAAGGGATTGACTACGATGAGACCTTCTCACCCGTAGCGATGCTTAAGTCTGTCCGAATTATGTTAGCAATTGCCGCATTTTATGATTATGAAATTTGGCAAATGGATGTAAAAACTGCATTCCTGAATGGATTTCTGGAAGAAGAGTTGTATATGATGCAACCGGAAGGTTTTGTCGATCCAAAGGGAGCTAACAAAGTGTGCAAGCTCCAGCGATCCATTTATGGACTGGTGCAAGCCTCTCGGAGTTGAAATAAACGCTTTGATAGTGTGATCAAAGCATTTGGTTTTGTACAGACTTTTGGAGAAGCCTGTATTTACAAGAAAGTGAGTGGGAGCTCTGTAGCATTTCTGATATTATATGTGGATGACATATTGTTGATTGGAAATGATATAGAATTTCTGGATAGCATAAAGGGATATTTGAATAAGAGTTTTTCAATGAAAGACCTCGGTGAAGCTGCTTATATATTGGGCATCAAGATCTATAGAGATAGATCAAGACGCTTAATTGGACTTTCACAAAGCACATACCTTGACAAAGTTTTGAAGAAGTTCAAAATGGATCAAGCAAAGAAAGGGTTCTTGCCTGTGTTACAAGGTGTGAAGTTGAGTAAGACTCAATGCCCGACCACTTCAGAAGATAGAGAGAAGATGAAAGATGTTCCCTATGCTTCAGCCATAGGCTCTATCATGTATGCCATGCTGTGTACCAGACCTGATGTGTGCCTTGCTATAAGTTTAGCAGGGAGGTACCAAAGTAATCCAGGAGTGGACCACTGGACAGCGGTCAAGAACATCATGAAATACCTGAAAAGGACTAAGGATATGTTTCTCGTTTGTGGAGGTGACAAAGAGCTAGTCGTAAATGGTTACGTCAATCCAAGCTTTGACACTGATCCGGACGATTCTAAATCGCAAACCGGATACGTGTTTACATTGAACGGTGGAGCTGTCAGTTGGTGCAGTTCTAAACAAAGCGTCGTGGCGGCATCTACGTGTGAAGCGGAGTACATAGCTGCTTCGGAAGCAGCAAATGAAGGAGTCTGGATGAAGGAGTTCATATCCGATCTAGGTGTCATACCTAGTGCATCGGGTCCAATGAAAATCTTTTGTGACAATACTGGTGCAATTGCCTTGGCGAAGGAATCCAGATTTCACAAGAGAACCAAGCACATCAAGAGACGCTTCAATTCCATCCGGGATTTAGTCCAGGTGGGAGACATAGAAATTTGCAAGATACATACGGATCTGAATGTTGCAGACCCGTTGAATAAGCCTCTTCCACGAGCAAAACATGATCAGCACCAAGGCTCCATGGGTGTTAGAATCATTACTGTGTAATCTAGATTATTGACTCTAGTGCAAGTGGGAGACTGAAGGAAATATGCCCTAGAGGCAATAATAAAGTTATTATTTATTTCCTTATATCATGATAAATGTTTATTATTCATGCTAGAATTGTATTAACCGGAAACATAATACTTGTGTGAATACATAGACAAACAGAGTGTCACTAGTATGCCTCTACTTGACTAGCTCGTTGATCAAAGAAGGTTATGTTTCCTAGCCATTGACATGAGTTGTCATTTGATTAACGGGATCACATCATTAGGAGAATGATGTGATTGACTTGACCCATTCCGTTAGCTTAGCACTCGATCGTTTAGTATGTTCCTATTGCTTTCTTCATGACTTATACATGTTCCTATGACTATGAGATTATGCAACTCCCGTTTACCGGAGGAACACTTTGTGTGCTACCAAACGTCACAACGTAACTGGGTGATTATAAAGGTGCTCTACAGGTGTCTCCGAAGGTACTTGTTGCGTTGGCGTATTTCGAGATTAGGATTTGTCACTCCGATTGTCGGAGAGGTGTCTCTGGGCCCACTCGGTAATGCACATCACTTAAGCCTTGCAAGCATTGCAACTAATGAGCTAGTTGCGGGATGATGTATTATGGAACGAGTAAAGAGACTTGCCGGTAACGAGATTGAACTAGGTATTGAGATACCGACGATCGAATCTCGGGCAAGTAACATACCGATGACAAAGGGAACAACGTGTGTTGTTATGCGGTCTGACCGATAAAGATCTTCGTAGAATATGTGGGAGCCAATATGAGCATCTAGGTTCCGCTACTGGTTATTGACCGAAGACGTGTCTCGGTCATGTCTACATAGTTCTCGAACCCGTAGGGTCCGCACGCTTAAAGTTTCGATGACGGTTATATTATGAGTTTATGTGTTTTGATGTACCGAAGGTTGTTCGGAGTCCCGGATGTGATCACGGACATGACGAGGAGTCTCGAAATGGTCGAGACATGAAGATTGATATATGGGAGCCTATATTTGGGAATAGGAAGTGTTCCGGGTGAAATCGGGATTTTACCGGAGTACCGGGGGTTACCGGAACCCCCCCGGGGGTTTAATGGGCCATAGTGGGCCTTAGTGGAGAAGAGGAGAGGCGGCTAGGGCAGGGCTGCGCGCCCCTTCCCCTCTAGTCTGAATAGGACATGGAGAGGGGGGGCGGCGCCCCCCCCCCCCCCTTTCCTTCCTCTCTCCCTCCTCTTTCCCCCCTTCTCCTAATCCAACAAGGAAGGGAGGGAGTCCTACTCCCGGTGGGAGTAGGACTCCTCCTGGCGCGCCTCCTCCTGGCCGGCCGCACCTCCCCCCTTGCTCCTTTATATACGGGGGCAGGGGGCACCCCAAAGACACAACAATTGATTTGATCTTTTAGCCGTGTGCGGTGCCCCCCTCCACCATATTACACCTCGATAATACTGTAGTGGTGCTTAGGCGAAGCCCTGGGTCGGTAGAACATCATCATCATCACCACGCCGTCGTGCTGACGAAACTCTCCCTCAACACTCGGCTGGATCGTAGTTCGAGGGACGTCATCGGGCTGAACGTGTGCTGAACTCGGAGGTGTCGTGCGTTCGGTACTTGATCGGTCGGATCGTGAAGACGTACGACTACATCAACCGCGTTGTGCTAACGCTTCCGCTTTCGGTCTACGAGGGTACGTGGACAACACTCTCCCCTCTCGTTGCTATGCATCACCATGATCTTGCGTGTGTGTAGGAAATTTTTTGAAATTACTATGTTCCCCAACAACACTCATGTACTAGTTGCATGTTCACTGTACGTAAATGTTCTAGCAATTCAAACACCATCCTTTCCCTCCGTAACACCATTTTATCTTTCAAAACGTAATGAAAAAATCAGGTATACCACAAACAGTTTACTAGAAAGAATCGTGTGGGATGCGATATAAAATATCTTGGCGCACCGTCTTGTCTGGCTTACGCAGGAAGCTTCGTCGTCTACAGTCCACCGCCCCCGCTTGAACCACACTTGCGCGCCAGTTTCTCGCGGCACCGAGCAAAATTTTTTTGCCACCGCGGAAATATCTATCTCCCCGCCCCCTCCCTCCTGCCAAAAGCCACATTTCCACTGTTCCTCCTTGCTTTCCAAGTTCAAACCTTCACTGCTGCTTACTGGCAGCTCAGCCTCTCGCCGGTGACCCTTCTTCTTGCAGCGCCGCCTCCTCGCCGGCTACCCTTCTTCTTGCAGTGCCGCCTCCTCGCCGGCGACCCTTCTTCTTGCAGCGCCGCCTCCTCGCCGGCGACCCTTCTTCTTGCTGCGCGGCCTCCTCGCCGCCGACCCTTCTTCTTGCTGCGCGGCCTCGTCGATACGGTCAGCTAATCCACACCCCACCCACACCATCCTCCTCCTTTCCCGTCCCACATGCCCCGACTGACGGAGCGACACCATCCACCGAAATCACTGTCCCCCTCCTCCAATTAAGCGCCGCCCACAGCCATTTTACACGAAGTATAACGTGGAGCTGAGTAGCATGCGGCCGCACGCGTGAACGAGGTCGCTATGGGTGACATGCGTGTCGACCGACAGAACTTGGAGGAGCACCTCGTCTTCGAGGCCACCGTTGACACCGCCGCGCGGTTGTCTACTTTAAAATACAGTTCGTGATGTTTTCTCGAGGCCACCGCCAGTGCCTTCTAGTGATTTGTCCTCTGTAATGTTAATATGCAATCTAATGTTCAGTTAACAGTTTGGTCCTCTGAAATGTAATGTTCAGTTAACACTTTGGTCCAACAATTGCTACATTTCGTAGTACTGTTCTCAAGCATTCTTTATTTTGTTAACTGTCTTATCTTCTAGTACATGTTTCTATTATGCAATGTCGTGCTCAGTTAACTATTTTGGTTCATTTGGTCTGCTATCCATTTAACTGTTTGGTTCAGTTCTGCAATTTGATTTTCATTTGCTGTGGGTACAATTTTGTATTGTTATGCATGTGACACCAATCGAATTTGGCTGTACTCAATACATATTCTACTGATAGTATGGCAACTCTCAGTTAACCTGATCAAGATCTTTCTTATGTGTGTTGCAGGGAAATAATGGGAGACACTACGGTTTACCATCAAGGTTTGTTCAAGCAGGGTCCTTTGGCTAATAGCACATTATTGTGCAGTTGCAGGAATCATTCTAATATTTAGGTTTCTTACAATTTGGTCTTGCACATGTTGGTCCTGTTGTCAGAGGCTTAGACCCATTGTTCGACCCATTTTGCATATGGGGAAATGAGATGTCCATGAATATCAGTCAAGTCAAGAAACTCAGAAAGATTGTTAGGATGAAGAAACTTGCGACGAATAACAGCAAGATCTTTGTTTGCACAATGAAGAAGACATCAGTCAAGTATAGGATGGTACCAACTCTTTTACCTTGTTTTTACCCCTTGCGCCATTTCAAAATTTACAACAGCGATTTATGCATAGCTTTGTTTTCAGTACTTTTCAAAGCAGTTCATCGATGATTTCCTCTCAAACCACCTTCATGGTCAAGAGGCGAGGAAGGTATTCATTCAACACCCACGGTACAATATTAAAGTCTTGCTGAAGAGGACGAAGTTTGGACGGGCAATTATCCATAGCCACTGGCCTAAAGTTGCAAGGACATTCAACATCACTAAAGGCTCAATATTTGCCTTCCGCTTCTGCAGTTTCCCAGATGAGATTCATATGTCTATTTACCGTGTATGATGCTACTTTCCAAAGGTTTTTGATGCTGCATATGAAACTTGGTGCTGTTGTGTAATGGCATAACTGAGTGCCGAAGCTATCTGATGCAATTCGATTATGAAATCCTGGTTGCTTTTATACGGATATGAAATATCTGGCGTGTTTTATAAGAAATATCAGTTTGATTAGTACATGGATTATCAATAATAGGCTAATTACCCTGCTTATTGGAGTTTTCTATTGCAAACGGTTACTCAGACAGCACCGTGGGCGATGAACTCAAACAACCCGCACGGTTTCTAGAAAGTAGGCGTGTTCGATCAACTAACAATCACACACGGCTTCCGGTAGCGAACTGTTTGCGTTAGGCCACCTTGCACAAACGTTTCCACACAAAGAACTGTGTGGGATGTACATAAGAACGGAAACGTATTCCTTGGATTGACTGTGTGTGATATACATACGAACGGAAATGTTTTTTCTGGGATTCATCGTGTGGGATGTACATACCTACGGAAATGATTTTCTCGGATTACCGTGTGGGATGTACATACCTACGGAAATGATTTCTGGGATTCACCGTGTGGGATGTACATACCTACGGAAATGATTTCTGGGATTCACCATGTGGGATGTACATACCTATGGAAATGATTAGGTTTCGATGCCTCGCCCGATCGCACACGGCCCCAGCCTGGGTCCCAGGAGGGTCTATCCCTGATGATTTCTGGGTCGTTTGGGAAGGACACCCTATCGCACACACTCACTTGGCGACGGTTCCAAATGCCATCGCGGAAAGGGGTAAAAAACCGTTTGTTTAGGACCGACGCGCACCAGTGCTCGTTTATGGAGGTGAAAAAGAGCTTGTCGTAAATGGTTACGTCGATGCAAGCTTTGACACTGATCCAGATGACTCTAAGTCACAAACCGAATACGTATTTATATTGAATGGTGGAGCTGTCAGTTGGTGTAGTTCCAAGCAGAGCGTCGTGGCGGGATCTACGTGTGAAGCGGAGTACATAGCTGCTTCGGAAGCAGCAAATGAAGGAGTTCATATCCGATCTAGGCGTAATATTTAGTGCATCGGGTCCAATGAAAATCTTTTGTGACAATACTGGAGCAATAGCCTTGGCGAAGGAATCCAGATTTCACAAGAGAACCAAACACATCAAGAGACGCTTCAGTTCCATCCGCGATCAAGTCAAGGAGGGAGACATAGAGATTTGCAAAATACATACAGATCTGAATGTTGCAGACCCATTGACTAAGTCTCTTCCACGAGCAAAACATGATCAGCACCAAGACACCATGGGTGTTAGAATCATTACTATGTAATCTAGATTATTGACTCTAGTGCAAGTGGGAGACTGAAGGAAATATGCCCTAGAGGCAATAAGAAAGTTGTTATTTATATTTCCTTATATCATGGTAAATGTTTATAATTATTCATTCTAGAATTGTATTAACTGGAAACTTAGTACATGTGTGAATACATAGACAAAACAGAGTGTCCCTAGTATGCCTCTACTTGACTAGCTCGTTAATCAAAGATGGTTAAGTTTCCTGACCATAGACATGTGTTGTCATTTGATGAACGGGATCACATCATTAGAGAATGATGTGATGGACAAGACCCATCCGTTAGCTTAGGATTACGATCGTTTAGTTTTATTCATATTGCTTTCTTCATGACTTATACATATTCCTCTGACTATGAGATTATGCAACTCTCGAATACCAGAGGAACAGCTTGTGTGCTATCAAACGTCACGACGTAACTGGGTGATTATAAAGATGCTCTATAGGTGTCTCTGAAGGTGTTTGTTGGGTTGGCATAGATCAAGATTAGGATTTGTCACTCCATGTATCGGAGAGGTATCTCTGGGCCCTCTCGGTAATGCACATCACTATAAGCCTTGCAAGCAATGTGACTAACGAGTTAGTTGCGGGATGCTGCATTACGGAACGAGTAAAGAGACCTGCTGGTAACGAGATTGAACTAGGTATGATAATACCGACGATCGAATATCGGGCAAGTAACGTACCGATGACAAAGGGAATGACGTACGTTGTTATGCGGTTTGGCCGATAAAGATCTTCATAGAATATGTAGGAACCAATATGAGCATCTAGTTTCCGCTATTGGTTATTGACTGGAGATGTGTCTCGGTCATGTCTACATAGTTCTCAAACCCGTAGGGTCCGCACACTTAACGTTCGATGATGATTTGTATTATGAGTTGTGTGTTTTGGTGACAGAAGTTTGTTCGGAGTCCTAGATGAGATCACGGACATGAAGAGGAGTCTCGAAATGGTCGAGAGGTAAAGATTGATATATTGGAAGGTTATATACGGACACCGGAATGGTTCCGAAGAGATTCGGGGATTTTTCGGAGTACCGGGAGGTTATCGGAACCCCCCCGGGAAAGTTAATGGGCCTCATGGGCCATAGTGGACAGAGGGAGGACGGCCACAAGAGGAGGCGCATGCATCCCCCCTGCCCAATCCGAATTGGACAAGCGGTGGGGGCGCGGCCCCACTTTTGCTTCTCCCTCTCCCTCTTTCCCCTTTCCCCTCTCCGTTGGAAGGAAGGGGGGCCGAATCCTACTAGGAGTGGAGTCCTAGTAGGACTCCCCCCCCCCATGGCGCGCCACCCCTAGGGCCGGCCACCTCCTCCTCCCCTCCTTTATATACGGGGGTCGGGGGCACCCCAAAGGCACATCAATTGTTCTCTTAGCCGTGTGTGGTGCCCCCCTCCACAGTTTACTCCTCCGGTCATAGCGTCGTAGTGCTTAGGCGAAGCCCTGCGCCGATCACACCACCATCACCGTCACCACACCGTCGTGTTGACGGAACTCTCCCTCGACCCTCTACATGATCAAGAGTTCGAGGGACATCATCGAGCTGAAAATGTGCTGAACACGGAGGTGTCGTACGTTCGGTGCTTGGATCGGTTGGATCGTGAAGACGTTCAACTACATCAACCGCGTTAACCTAACGCTTCCGCTTTCAGTCTACGAGGGTGCGTGGACACACTGTCCCCCTCTCGTTGCTATGCATCTCCTAGATAGATCTTGCGTGATCGTAGGAATTTTTTTTGAAATTGCATGCTACGTTCCCCAACATAATGCCACAAAGTAAATAAATATAAAATGGATGTAGTGCAAAACAAGAAGGTGAATTGTTTACACACCTTATGCTATCTACATCTCAGAAATCTCCTCCTTCAACCAATAAAGCCAAAGATTTGAGTCCTTGGTATTGCTGAATATTTCTCGACTCATTGGGCATTTGAAAAGCCACAGTGCCTTTGCTTGCAACTGATAGATCTTCCATTGGTTCTAGCGCAACCACACAGTTTCCATCTTGCTTTGATTCCTTCAACTCGTCAATCATTTTTGCAGATTGTTTCTTACGAAAATCCATGTAGTCCTCAAGTACAACAACGATCTGGCTTTGCTTCCTCTTATTCACAGGCAGTGCTCCCTTTTGTTCAGAGTTGGTAGATGTTGTAGCTTCAGGTTCATCTCTTCTTGATGCCCCTTGCCCTTGTAGATCAGATGAGGACATACCATCATCAACATTGGTAGAGGAGATATGGTTCAAATCATTGGTAGAGGAATCCATAGGAGAAATGGCATCGCTTGTGCGATCCACCTGCGGAATTGATACAAAGTTCAAGTCTCCTGAAGCAACACTTCCTGCTCCAAAAAAAAGAAACATATCAGCATGTTCGCTCAGAAACATCAGAGTCATCTATAAATGCAAATACATATATTTACTGCCACCCATTCCAGAAAGAAAGTATATATACACATAACTTGGTCCTTCATCATACAACTGTTTAGAAAGAAAAGGAGCACTCAAGCAGGGTCGATGGAAACACATGAAAAAATACAAGTATCTCAACAATCTCCCAAATACTATATAATTAAAGCAAGAATGAAAAAGATTTAATATGCAGGGTCGATGGAAACACGTGATACAGGAAACACACCTTCATGTAGTGAAGCCAATGACTTGAAGAGCATGAATGGTTTTGAACGGAACTTCTTTATCCTTGGATGATCCTATTGAATGTAGAAACATTGTATGGTTGGGATCAATAAAACAATGCCTTGAAGAGCATGAATGGTCGTGAACAAACAATATATCAAGAAAAGAGATAACCTTGGTAAGTTTATCCCATATTACAGGTTCAGCGATGATCATGCAAAGTGTATCATCCCATCCCATGCCCCTGTGTTTACGAGAGTCTCTCACTGCCTTATAATTTCCTTTTAAATCCTTATCCTTCTCTTGGATTTGTTGCTTGGTGAAATGAGCTAATGGAAATTTCTGATTGAATGTATTTGTAATGCTAGTCCACCCTTTAGCAGTCCACCCATTTTGACCTCGGTAGATGGGATTGTTGTGGTCAAGCATTATATAAACAAGACCTTTCTCATATGCATGGTCCCAAGATGCCCTAGGCGCTGACATAGCTACATTATTGAACCAACAATGGGGTACTAGTTAAATTTCTCTCTATCACTACTTTACCTAAGAAAAGGTGAGAAAAAATTACAAAATAAACTCATGTCCGACTAGTTGTTATAATCAGCCCACATTTGCATCGCGATCTGATCTCTAAGAGTGTTTCCATTGTTTGCCTCATTGTGATGATGTTGGTTGACATCATCTCCCTCTGGAACATCAACATATGTTTCTAGTGGAATTAACGGTGGTTGGTGATCCAATCATGCCTCGTCACCACTCTGAGCTCTAATGATGTTATGGAATACAACACATGCCGCCGGGATCTGATTTGTGACTCTATAGGGTAGTGATTGCCCACTTTCAAGATAGGGAACCGTCTTTTTAAAACACCGATGCTCCTTTTGATGTGGTTCCGAAGAATTGCATGGGTATGGTTGAACAGCTCCCTATGGTCGGCATAGCCCATATTAGATGAGTGTCGCCTCCTAAATTCACTCAGGTGATACCGAACTCCTCGATATGGTGCAAGAAAAGAAGGCATGTTTGCATATCCACCATCTATGAGATAAAATTTTCCTCCTGGCACATGAAACCCCATGCTAATAGTAGAACGAAGAACTCCTGCATCTGATGCGGACCCTCCCCCCCCCCCCCCACATGAAATAAATGTGAAATTCATATCAAAATCACAAGCAACCATGACATTCTGTGAGAGGGTTCCTTTCCTATTCCTAATGGGGGGCCTTATCTTCAGCAATGGTGATGGGGATATGTGTTCCATCTATAGCACCAAATGCAGTTCTGCACATTGAAAAAGAAACAACAAAGTTGGTAGGTTTAGAAATCTATGTGGAGAAGTTTTAAAAAATCCATTGATATGGAGATGTGTGTGCAGTGGTTCACCTGGAAATAAGGCCATTAGCGAGTGTTCGAAACAATCTTCGGGTGGGGCAGGAGTGAACTTGGAATCTTTATAAATCTTTGGGCTAGAGTTGGAATTAAGTCAAAAATATTGTTTATCTTCCTATGAATTGTTTCTACGTTGTGTTGAAAGTATTTTTGTAGATCTTGATTACTAGCATTGTGCGAAATCATGTACATGAACATTGCCAACTGCTCCTCGACAGCAACACACGACGTGCCCTTCAATAGATTCTCTCTTCTAAGGTAATCCATGATAGACTTAAAAATCTCAGGTTCCATCCGAAACTCAACCCTAGACCAACTCTCGTGGCCTTCTAATATTTCCTTAACCTTTGCAGCCCCGGATAAAGATGATGTGTGAACTAGATGCTTTTCCTCATAAAGGGAAGCATATAAAGCGGGAACCAAAAG
Organism: Aegilops tauschii subsp. strangulata; assembly: GCF_002575655.3. Classification (NCBI taxonomy): domain Eukaryota; kingdom Viridiplantae; phylum Streptophyta; class Magnoliopsida; order Poales; family Poaceae; genus Aegilops; species Aegilops tauschii. The sequence continues at coordinate 55,605,376 of NC_053039.3, forward strand.
GAAAAATAGTTCATCGTCTTCTTCTTGTTCTTGCGAGATAATCTTAATAATTGTTTTTCTCCTAGAATCCATCAGTATTATACCCAATGAAAACAAAATTAATACAACGATAATAATAATAACTAAAGCAATAATAATACCATCTCTATTATGGCTGCAAAAAACCAATAGCTAGGAGCCTAGGAAGCTCAGGAGTGAATACAAAGATAATACCATTTCTATTGTAACATCTACGTACATAATTAAGAGCATCGGTTTTCTCATATACTAAAATAAGACCACTTTCAATACTAGGCAGAGAAAAATAACAACACAAGAGCAGTAGTTTTGCATAATTTAAGCTTCCTCAGTGACCATGTCAAAGGGATGACTGCGTCACATACCTTTCTTGCTCTGAGTGAAAACTTCTCAATGACCGATGTATCAAAAGGCACCAAGCAATTGAACACAAAGTCTTCGGATAAAGCCAACTTCTAATGTCAGAGCACCTGCATTTGAAACACGATAAAATAATGAATAGATACATGTAGATAACTAAATAGAGTAGACCCACAAATCAACACCTACTAGAAAACAAATTTGCCCTCTTCACAATATACTAGAACATTGTGCATATAGATTAGCATCACAGGGAGGTAAAGGTGGCTGTGCTCACTTGTGAGGTCAGGATAGATAGAGCACTTCAAAGCATTCGATGTTCTTCAGTACAGCTGCTCACTTGGGGTACAAACCTCAAACAGGAGAGGAGGTCCCTTGATCTGTATAGACGCTCGTCAGTGCGTGTAGCAGGAAAGAAATCACCATGGCAAAGAAAAATAGTGAGTGGAAGAGGAGGACGAGGGGATAACCTTGATGAGAAAGAGGGGGTGATCTATGGCCGTCGTCTTCATCGTAGGTGAGTGATGCTTCGAGGGAGAGACGAGAAGAAGGGGATGACGAACCAGGTCGTCGTCGCTCCCGCCGGAGGGACAGAGCATGGAGGTACAGGCCGGAGCGTGGTGGTGCGTCGCTTCCAATTGTCGGGCGGAACTTTGGCCGGAGGAGGGCGGAGGGTGGTGGCGCGTCGTTCTTGGATCTTGCCGCCGCCGCCTCTCGTTCGCGAGACCAAGAGAACGAGGGTTTCCTCCCCGACCACAGCAGGCGTGGAAGGCTCTCCCAGGGAAAAGACATGGAAAGGGTCGGGCTACCCCCATATCGTGGGTCGCCAAATGGCCGGGTAGATCACCCAGGGCTAACTTGGCTCGTGGGTTCCCAGCCTGAGGAACAGACAGGGATCCCGGGGGGAAACTGTGAAACCAAATGCGGCCTTATTGGGGATCTGAGCTGTCATTGGCCGTGCGTGCGAGAGTCAACGGTAACGATGGTTGCTTTGTCCTTCCCTGGCAAGAGAGAGAGAGAGGGAGGGAGGAAGGGAGGGAGGGAGAGAGAGAGAGAGAGCGCAGCGAGCTGGCGGCGGAGCACGACGAGCTGGCGGAGGCGCATGGCGAGCTAGCGCCACCGGCGGCGCGAGGACCGGGCCGTTGCATATCATTCACCGGAGATGTAAGAGAGATATATATTTTGCTTTTGTTTATTTTTTGTTAGGCCCCATGTGTAAGTTAGAGAGAGAGGTGGGACAGAGTTTTTCCATTTTCTTTTTTTGGGCCCACATGTAAGTGATACAGAAGAGAGGTGAGAGAGTTTTTTTTTTACTCAGAGGGCCTAACTGTATGGAGGGGCCAAAATGTCCAGGAAACGCCCGGTAGACGGTCAAAGGCCTTTGACCGAACGGTAACAACACAGAAGGACATTTCTATAAGGTCACCTAATGGCAGAGGGGTAAATTTGAGTATGCTTCTAAATTAGAGGTAAATCTAAATAGTGGGTTCGAGTTAGGGGCACAAATATGCACACCATTGACGTGCTCTCCGGGGAAAAAAAGATGCCCTTATAAAGCAAATGATGTGCTAAACAAATGGTGTGCTAAATATTTTCTATGCTTACAAGAGATGGTATATATTTCGATCATATGCATGTTTACTTTAACATGCTTGCTGTATGCAACAAAGACCAACTTATGTATAAACACCAGATTGCTCATTGGCCACTTGAGATTTTGTATTCTTAGTTTACAACTAGCCATCTGTGACAGGTACAACGTTTTTATACCCGAAACATGTCAAATGCAATCAAAATTGATGATCAGGTGCAATAAGCCTTTTAAGCCATTTGAAAAAAAATGATTTAAATCATAGAACAAAATGATTGGTGTACTATTGTTCACTACTTTTGTCCATTTTAGCCAGCTTTGCCGCATATATCTCCTATGGCGAGGAGCTTAATGCGCCGTCATCTGTTGCAAACCTGCAACCAAGGCGGTGATTTGTGGGAGTTATAGATGGAAACGAAGTGCGTAATTTGCTACGTACGTGTATGTGTTCCATCAGCCACACACGGTCTGAATTATTATGCACAGAGCACATGCCCTCATAGCACAGAGACCCAGACACATTACTAAGGTGTACCACAAAAATTCCTCAATAATTTATCGCAAACTTGTGTGTGATCCAAGAAATGAACAGATTCCTGGCACACATGTGAGCATTTATCAACGCAGCTCTAAACAGATCCATAGTTGGAAAAAGAAAATAGTCAGTTCAATTACTAAATTCCACCATGAAGATTGATTACATGTTCAACATGATGCACCCACGAAGAAATAGCATTGTAACCCTGCTGTAGTACCGTCGAATGTCGCTGAAATGCTGCCCATTGAGAGATGCCCTTACTGACCCCTGCACAAAGCGAACACTCTTCAATAAACAGATAGAAAAAAATGTGATTCATACAACAATAGTTAACACGCCTGATGGTTTTCATGGAGCATAATGCCACAATGTGTTTTTTCGACAAAATGTAAATATATACTAATACGGAATTAGGCCCCATGACTATGTACTTTAGAGAACCTATTAAACTACATTATAAACCTACATAATTGACTTCCATCATGGGAACGTTTTCACCTTCAAGCACTTGTAGAAATAGTTTGCGCGAAGTGCAAACAATATCACAAAAACAGTACACCTTAAGTACCTCCTACTAAAATGGAATTCTATTTCTTTTTTTGTTCCCTTCTATACAGACAGATAAATCAATTAAATAAAATGACTTCTCACTCTGATGTGGTGTGATAATCACATAAATGGTATGCCTTGTAGTAAGATTTACAGTCTGCTTAGCATAATCAACTTTCCATATCAGTAAACGCTAGCAGTTTGCCCATTACTCGTCATGCCCAATCCAATGCAGTAGCATGTATCTGGAAGCAATACTAAAGGTCTGTTCGGCAACCCACCAGCACCTAAAAATACGAGGAGCTGCGGAGTGGAGGGACTGCAGCTCCGTGCTTCTTAAATGCAGCTCCGCCTGCTCCCGGAGCGGAGGGACTCCGAACAGGGCTTTAAGTTACATAGATACGGAGCTACAGCACAGCGCCCCAATCTGGACTAGTATGAACCTAACTACATATATATACAACATTGGAGTACAACGATTGCACGTGTGTGGTCATACTGTCATCAATGAGTCTGTAAATGAATTATTTGCCTGCATTATCTGATTATCTCAAACGTGTGATCAGTGCAGTAACATGTGTCATAAAATTTTCCATGATGAAGCATCAGATATAAATATTCAATAACCACAATAACGTGAATACAGATGTAGGTACTCCATAAACTATGCAATGACCCAATCGTAAGCGAACAGATAAAGTTATTGTATCATACCTGTTCGCTGTATTACTATCAGTATGGCCTAGATTTGAATCTTTACTGTTTCCATTTGCAATTCTCCACTGATTTAGTTCATCAGTAAATATATGCTACACTAGCTATATCCACTAAATGTTTTACTACCTCAAGGCAATCCTGGGAGTAGCAATTCAAATTGTACCATCCATGACCCAACTGCTTGATCAGGAAGCAATGTTGTCGCATCAGACAAAGGTAGTGATCAGGTTGCAGCTAAGCAGAAAGTTGGCACTCGCTAGTTCAGCTGGTCTTTTCAATTAGTGCAATTAATTGCAGGAATTGGTTCTAATAAGTACTCCCTCCGTAAAGAAATATAAGAGCGTTTAGATAACTAAAGTAGTGTTCTAAATGCTCTTATATTTGTTTACAGAGGGAGTACTTTCTAACACTCGACATCAACTTAAATTAACCTCCTCAGTGACAATATAGGACACGATTAGATTGTCTTTTTCATTTTTACCAGGATATTAGCTTTACTTTGTTTAGCATGTATTTTTTTAAATGATAATAAATGAGAAATGGCAGCCCAGCAGAATTTGGCTTATACATGTCTCATACAACTCGTAAGTACATGTTGTCACTATGAGATTCAGTATGCCCAAGTCATCAGGAAATGGGACAATTCACACCAGTTCAGAAGTGCATACTTGACACTTGATTTTTGTCCTAAGTCGGTCTTGTCTACATTTGACCATGCCTATAGGAAAATGTGATAATATATACAACATCATATATATAGCACAAAAATATATTTTATGATGAATCTAACAAAACTAATTTGGTGTTGTAGATGCTGATATATTTATGAATAGACCTAGTCAAACTTGTCAAACTTAAAGAAGTTTGAATCAGGGCAAAATAGAACTTCAAATGATTTAGAATGGAGCGCGGATCACATTCTACATTTGCATTACACCTCATGACCAGATGACTTGTATAGAGTTAATCTAACGATTTCAGTTAAATATCATAGGGTTATGCCATATGCTCGACACTGATGCAAACGGACAGAAAGTGGACTTCCCGTGGAATAACTTTGCCAACACAACATGTATGGAGCTATTTTCAGATCAAGTAATGGTGAACTGATAAATTAAGCCAACATTCAAGGGTTTAAACGATCTTTTGTAGATCGTTAAAGTGACCAAACTGTCATTCCCTTTACTAGATTATTATTATTATTTTGAGAATCTTTACTAGATTATTATAAGTTTGTGGACCATGGGCTTGCAATTTTATCTATTCCTTCCTAATACGCATCACATTTAAAGAACATCGGTGATAGGATTGCCAATGTGACTGTCTGTGGATCTCTAATCCGAGGCCAACCTAATTCACCCGACGAATTAGTAAAATCTGCTTCATGTTCAACGGCCCACAGTACTAAAGTACTAGTAAGCACATATTTGCCACCCCTACCGATGCTGTCATGATCCTGTAATTAATCTCAACTCAAGCATTTCATCAAACATCTGCTACGAGAATTCTAACCCACATCCTTGTTGGCAAAACGCGCCTAATTTCACACGGCCCTACAGCTAAAGCCGCAACCAACATTTCGTCGAGCACTTGGAGAGCAGTGGCAGTGGCACTGACCTGATCTTCTTGATGAGGATATCGCGGAGATTCTTGCCGAGCTCCTGGGAGCGGACGCGCGCCATGAGAGCCTTGCGCGCGAGCACGCGCTTCTCGGAGTTCTTGACGTGGTGCTCCGTCCGGCGCTTGATGAGCCGCTCGATGCCGCTGGACCGCATCTTGCGCTCCATCACCTGGAGCGCGCGCTCCAGGTTGCCATCCCTCACATGCACCACGATCCCCCGGGACGGCTGCACCTGCCCGCGGTTCCCCCTCCCCGCGGCCGCGGCCGCCGCCGGCCAGAACCCCCGCGCCGCTCGTGCTAGTGCCTGCATCGCTCGCTCGCTCGCTCCTGAATGAGTGCCTGCCGGGGGTACCGTTGCGTCGAGATTCGGGACGACTCGCTCTCGTGTAGCTGGCCAAACGGGCCGAGCCAACCAGGCCAGCCCGCGAGCACATCGGCACGGCCTGCCATGGGCCAGGCACGGGGGAGCTCCTATCTGCCGCTAACTGCGGCAAAATGTCGAGGGAACGCACAGCGGGTCTCCCCGACTGGGCCAGCCCATGTGGCTCTCCCGTTCCGGCTAGCGAAGAAACTAGAGCGCTCGCCCGCAAAAAAGAATGCGTCAAGCAGGATTCGAACACAAGACCACGCGCTTCACAAGTCGTAGTACTACCACTTAAGCAGGCGTTTAAAATGGGCAGCAGAAATCCTTAAGAACCAAACCAACCACGGATACGAACGTTTTTTAAATTTTGAACGTGCAATATTATTTTGGAGAAAAAGTGAATTCTGTACATCAAACCGCAAACACTTTTCGAAAATGTGTATATTTGTAAAACTCAAACATTTCGAAAAACACAAACAATTTCTGGAAACGGAAACAATTTTAATCCCCCCCCCCCCCAAAAAAAAATTGAAAATACGGTCATTTTTTGAATGGCAAAACAGTTTTTGGATACGCGAACATTTTTTAAAAATGGGAACTTTTTTGGAATCTCCCGAACAAAAATTGAAAATACCAATATTTTTTAAACACCAGAACAAAATTCGAAGCATGAACAATTTTTGAAAATTGCGAATAATTTTTAAAATCCCAGAACAAAAATTGAAAACATGAACATTTTTTAAACTCCCGAACAAAATTTGAAACCCGATTATTATTATAAATTTGAGACAATTTTCGTAATACTGAACAAAATTTGAGAAGTTGTGAAATTTTGAACAAAATTTGAATTTCTGAACAACTTTTGAAAAGTGCAAACATTTTTTGAAAAAGGTAACATTTTTTGAATTTCTGAATAAAATTTGAAAATGGAAACATTTTTTGAAATTTTGAACATTTTTTTATAGATCAATTTTTTTTTGAAATTTAAGAACATTTTATCAAAAACACAAAAAAAGGAAAAAGAAAGAAAGAAGAACACGAAAAAAGAGAGAAAATAATAAACAAACAAGAAAAAAAGAAAAATCGGTTCAGGAACCTACTAGAAGATTCCCAAAACCGGGAAAAACCGGCTGGAACCTTCCAGCAGGTAGGTTCCCAAAACCGGGACCAGTGGAACGCTTTTAATGGGCTGGCCCGACTCATTCGATCGCTAAGAAACGGTGTGTGATACCCCACATTTTAATGTAGAGTGCGTCGTATAGGATTTTCCACGGGCTAAATGGGCCGTGCCCGGCACGCCTGGGCCTGGAGGCCGGGCACGTGGGCCGGCACGGCATGGCCCGTTTACTTTTTTATATTTTTTCAGAATATGTATATACATATATATACTTAAAATAGAGCCCAATAGTCCTAAAAATCAGCCCAACAGGTTGAGAATGTGCAGCACAGCGTGCTAAACGGGCTAACGTGTCGGTCCGTTTAGATCATGCCTGGGCCTGGAGGCGCAGCACGTGGGCCAACACGACACGTCCCGCTTACTAAACATGCCCCTGTGGGCCATGCTGTGCTGGCACGATTAGCATGGGTCGGGCTGTGCCGTGCCAGGGCAGCCTATTTGGCTAGCTATGCGCTTTCGGGGTCTAGATTGTTTGTTTTTCCCTATGTTTTCACTCAGATCCCTATGCTATTCTGGAATTGCATTTTGGCTTGTATGGCAAAACGAGGGAAATCTGGCCAAATGGGACAGGCCTACATGTTGGGGAACGCAGTATTTCAAAAAATTTACTTACGATCACGCAAGATCTATCTATGTGATGCATAGCAACGAGCCGGGAGAGTGTGTACACGTACCGAAAGCGGAAGCGTTTTATCAACGCGGTTGATGCACTACTGGAATTAGCCAATTTGCCATCTGCCAGCTCTTTGCCATCAGCTATCCAAAAGCAGACGGCAAAGAAATGGCAGACGACAAAACAGGTCTTTGCCATCTGCGAGCTCTTTGGCAGACGGCAAAGAGAGAGGTGGCCCCCACCCCCGCCCGTTTGGAAAAAACTTAACGCCCCACCTCTTTGCCGTCTGCTAGACATAAAGGCGGACGGCAAAGATTGGCGGACGGCAAAGTGGAGAGTACCTAACGGTGCCTACCCCCGACCCGTTACTCTGTCTTCTCTCCCTCTCTCCTCCCCGACGCGCCCCGCCGCCGCCGCCGCCGCCGCCGCCCGCCGCCGCCCCGTCGCCCCGCCACCCGCCGCCCCGCCGCCCGCCGCCGCCCCGTCACCCCCCCCCCCCCCCCGCCCCTCCGCCCGACCAGCGCCACCCCGCCGCCCCAGAGCTGTGGCCCCGTCGCCACCATCGCCCGGCCAGCGCCCCTCCATCGGTGAGCAACCCCACCGCCCGGCGCCCCTGTGCCCTGCCGGCGTGCCACAGGCCTCCCACCCCTGCCGCAGGTGAGCCCCGGTCGCACCCCTCTTCTCCTCTTTTTTCTGTTTTTTCTGTTTTTTAGTTTAGATTACTTTTAGTTTAGTTTTAGATTTAGTTTAGTTTAGATTTAGGTGTAGTTTTAGGTGTAGTTAGGTTTAGGTGTAGTTTTTTCCTGTTTTGTTTTAGGTTACTTAGTGCTAGGTTTAAGAAGAGGAAAAAGGAGAAGAAGAAGAAGAAGAAGAGGAGGAGGAGGAGGAGGAGGAGGAGGAGAAGAAAGAAGAAGAAGAAGAAGAAGAAGAAGAAGAAGAAGAAGAAGAAGAAGAAGAAGAAGAAGAAGAAGAAGAAGAAGAAGAAGAAGAAGAAGAAGAAGAAGAAGAAGAAAGAGGAGAGGAGGAGGAGGAGGAGGAGAAAGCTAGAGGAGAGGAGGAGAAGAAGAAGACCACCGACACCCCGACCCCGACCACCGACACCCCGACACCTGACACCCCGACCACCGACACCCCGACCCCGACGCGACACCCCCACCCCGACGCGACACCCCGACACGACACCCCGACACGACACCCCGACCCCGACACGACACCCCGACACGACACGACACGACACCCCGACACGACACGACACCCCGACACGACACGACACCCCGACACGACACGACACCCCGACACCTGACACCCCGACCACCGACACCCCGACCCCGACGACCGACACCCCCACCCCGACGCGACACCCTGACACGACACCCCGACCCCGGCACGACACCCCGGCACGACACCCCGACACGACACGACACCCCGACACGACACGACACCCCGACCCCGACACGACACCCCGACACGACACCCCGGCACGACACCCCGACCCCGACACCCTGACACCACACCCACCCTTACCCCGACCACCGACACCCTGACACCACACCCCGACCCACACCCCGACCCCGACCCCGACACCCTGACAGGGTCATATATTTGTGAATTATTAGTTAGGTCATATATTTTTCGATTTTGTTATGAAAACATCATATATAATTGTGTTGATCGGGTAGATTTAAATGTGCAGTTGTTTCATCGCTGCGAGGTTTGGTGGTCGACGACCTCGCCGTGCGTTTGACGAGCTCTGCCCCTTCGTTCGTGGGTGAGCACAAATGACATGTCCTCCTCCATCGTTAATTATTTGCTCTGTTCCGGTGTTCGTGCCGATGAAACTTGATAGCTAGCTATATATGTGTCTTGAATCATCAGTATGCGTAACCAATATGTGTCTCCCGTTCGAAAGTGTCATAGTTATAAATATGCATGCATTTGCATATTTATAACCTTGATTCTTTCGAATTGTCCAACGCTATCCATGGACAGCCCGAGTATGTTTAGATTGGGTTCGTTTTCCCATATGCTTTGCTCCGGATCTGACGCATAAGTTTCGTCAGTGCCTCCCCTGTTGTTCTCCGGGTACACATCCTCTCTGTTTATTGCAGAGACGTGTATCAGGAGAACAGCGGGGAGGTGCTGCCGAAATTTTGCGTAGGATCCGGAGCATAGCATGGGAAAATGAACCCAATCTAAACATACTCGGGTGGGATTAGGACCTATCATTACCTATTAGAGTGTAGGTTGCATGGACGTAATAAAATTGACAAAGTAGATCAACTGATGAATATATACATGGTGAATTATATATATATATATATTTGTTGTGTGTCTAGTAGCTCTGAAAGTCAAGATGAGTGATCGTGCGTGGATGTACACCGGTCACACTGGTCAGAACAAATGGAGCACTGAATGGTTCACAAAAACCAAGGGGTTTGTGCGAGCCGCATTTGCAAATGGCCAGAGGAAAACCTGGTGCCCCTGTTTACGGTGCGGCAATTGGGAAAAGAGGACAGAGGCTAAAATGGGCAAACACCTGCAGAAGAGTGGTTTTACGCCCGATTATACGGTGTGGACATTTCATGGTGAGTCTGCCCAACGTGAACGAGCTGAGGTGGATCGTCGTCGCACCGACGAGCATGGTACCGGGATGGAAAACATGGTGCAAGACTTCGATGATGTTCGGGGTTCGGACGAGGAGATGGAGGAATCTGCAAAGGCCTTCAATGAAATGTTGGAGTCTTCAAAACGTCCGCTCCATGAGCACACTGAGCTTTGTCAGTTGGATGCCATCTCACAAGTAATGGCTCTGAAGGCTCAGTTCAACTTGGGCAGAGAATGCTACGATGCAATGATGACAGTATTTGGACGCTTTCTACCCAAAGGCCATGTAATGCCTGCAAACCTGTACCAGTCGGACAAAATCCTCCGTGCACTGAAGATGCCCTATGATAAGATACATGCCTGTGAGAAAGGATGTGTCTTGTTTAGGCTTGACTATGCGGACTTGAACTATTGTCCCATTTGCAGGTCTTCCAGGTATGTTGTGGTAGACAACGGTATGGGTGAGAAGACACAGACCAAAATCCCTGTTAGTGTTCTTCGGTATATGCCAATCGTACCAAGACTTCAACGTCTTTTCATGGTCGAAGAGACGGCCAGACAGATGACATGGCACAAAACGGGCAAAAGAACCGAACTAGATGCAGATGGGAATCTGATGATTGTACACACATCGGATGGTGTTGCGTGGAAAAAGTTTGATGAATTACATGGTGACAAAGCGGCAGATCCGAGGCATCCTCGAGTCGGCATCAGCACGGATGGGTTCAGTGTGTTTGGTATGACAGCAGCCCAATACAGTTGTTGGCCCGTATTTGTCTTTCCACTCAATCTCCCCCCGGACAGATTATGCAAAGAAAGAACATTTTCCTGACGTTGATAATTCCAGGGCCCAACTATCCGGGGAAAAATATGAATGTGTACATGCAGCCGCTTAAGGACGAATTGCAAGAAGCCTGGGATAATGGGTTCAAGACATACGACGCCTATAGCAAACGGAACTTCATAATGCGTGTCTGGTACATGTACTCGACGCATGACTTGCCGACGTATGCGCTATTCGTTGGCTGGTGTGTGCATGGAAGGTTCCCGTGCCCCACATGCAAGGGAGCTCTTGAGTTTCGTTGGCTTCAGGCCGGTCGCAAGTTTTCTTGCTTCGACATGCATAGACAGTTCCTGAATCCTCGCCATAAGTTCAGGAAAGACAAGAAGAACTTCATCAGAGGTAGAGTTGTCAAAAACTCTGCACCACCTGCATTGACAGGCCAACAGACCCTGGATCAGTTAAACGCTCTCGAGCTAGATCCAGAGCGTCCAGGGTACTTCAAGGGGTATAATTCTAAGCACGCCTGGACTCACAAAACATGCTTATGGGATCTGCCTTACTTCAAAGACCTCCTTTGCCCACACAACATCGACGTGATGCACACTGAGAAGAATATCGCCGAGGCACTTTTTGGTACATTGTTCGGCATAGATGGGAAGTCAAAGGATAATACTAAGGCTAGAGTCGATCTGGAGGCGCTATGTGATAGGTTGTTACAAAACATGAAAGAACCGAAAGGAAAGCAGAACTGGACGAAGCCAAAGGCATGGTTCAATCTTGGAAGGCCAGCTATGAGGGAAATTATCTTGTGGGTGAAATTGCAGTTGATGTTCCCCGATGGGTATGCAGCGAATCTAAAGAGGGGAGCCAGTCTTGATAAATTGAAGATATTTGGTCTCAAGAGTCATGATTGGCACATATGGATTGAGCGGGTAATGCCGGTGATGTTGCGTGGCTTCATCCCTGAGGATGAATGGCTAGTACTGGCAGAACTCAGCTATTTCTTCCGTGTTCTTTGTGCGAAAGAACTATCGCCTGGCGTGCTAGAAGAAATGGAAGAGTTGGCGCCGGAGTTGATCTGCAAGTTAGAGAAGATCTTCCCACCGGGCTTCTTTAATCCAATGCAACATTTGATTTTGCATCTCCCGACCGAGGCAAGATTGGGGGGGCCCGTGCAAAATCGTTGGTGCTACCCAACTGAGAGGATGCAGAAGACGCTTCGACAAAAATGTAAAAATAAACGTAGAATTGAAGCATCGATGGCTGAGGCATTCATCACTGAGGAGGCGGCAAACTTCGTGACAGCACACTACGAAGCCAAAAATCGTCATTTGCATAATCTGAAGCCTCGGTACAATGCTGACGACCCTAAAAAGGGTGGATCCAACCTCAGCCTATTCAAAGGGAATCTCGCACCAGCCAGTGTTTCAAATCCAGTATCTTTGGATAACGAACAATGGCAGACCATTTCGTTGTATATCTTCAACAACCTGATAGAAGTGCAGCCGTACATCGAGTAAGTTCTCGGTACATTGTTTCGCAACTTCTATTTCCTTTGAACTGCTCTTATTCCTGGATATTTCATACAGTCGATACGTCGCCTTATTCTCGTATGGAGCGGTGATCCAAAAGGATTCTGTCGAAGAGTATGAGCTTCTCGCAAAGCAAGGAGGCGGCTATCCCGGTTTCATCTCTTGGTTCAAACAAACGGTAATTTCTATTAGACAATTTCATTTCATTCGCTAATTTGTGCGTAATGCAACAATCCTTTCATATTAAACTTGTAGGCTAATTCAGAGTCTATGGACGCCGAATTGAGACAAGTCGCTAATGGTTTTGACTATAAGGTCCGTTCATTTGACAAATACGACATCAACGGGTATCGCTTTCGTACCTATGGCAAAGAGCTATCTATGGCCGACCGAAAGTCTACAAATTGTTGTGTATCTGCTATCGGCGAAGGAGGTACCGAGTATTATGGGAGAGTTGAAGCAATTTATGAACTTCTATTCTATGGTGAAAACCCACCGAATGTCGTAGTCTTCAAATGTTATTGGTTTCAGCCTAAGGAGACTAGAAGGACTCATGAACATATAGGGCTAGTTGAAATCAACCAAAGCACCCATTTAGATGTTCCTGATGTCTATATTACGGCTCAACAGGCGACCCAAGTATTCTATCTACCGTGGGCCTGCCAAACTAATCCAAATCTGAAAGGTTGGGATGTCGTTTATGAAGTGCCGCCACGTGCTAGACTATCTCCCCCAAAGGAAGAGGATTATGAACCTCACATTAACCCAGACACATATGAAGGAGAATTCTTCCAAGAGACACGTCTTTCCAAAAAGCGTTTCAAGAACCGCTATACTTCACCCCCAAAACATTGAAGTAGACAGCGACAGTGAATCTGACATCACCCCAGAGGAGGAACAAGAAGAGCCGGAACAAGAAGAGGTTACTGCTGCGGATGACCTGTCATTGCTTGACCGATTACGTCAAGGTGGCCTTCCACATGTTGATGCCACTGAACCCTATGAGCCCGTCATTGATTATAGTGATGATGATGATTATGCATTTATTGATGATACTGATCGAGATTATTAGTAGTGTCAGGTATTAAATTTTTTTATGTTGTACTTGATGATGATACACTTAAGTGATACACATATTATTATTCATGACGGTCTTTTTTTTATGTTGTACTAATTTCGTTTACTGTTTGTCATGGCAGGTGTTGAAAGATGGTGGGCGCTGGTCGGGAGCGCGCCAAGGCCCCTTCTTCGTCGGCGCGTGGTCTGAGGTCTTCCATTCCAGACGCACCTCTCCGCCGAGCGTTGCTGGACAGTATGGCGACACCGTCGGGCCCTTCTTCGTCGACCGCGGTGCCCAGCAGGGGACGAGGTAGGAAGAGAGGAGGTGGGGCACGTGGTCGTGGGAGAGGAGGTAGAGTGACTGCTACGGCGCCTTCCTGGCCGCCACCCCCAGCTGTTTCACCCGAGCACGTGACTGCTAGGGTGGACTCGTCCGAGGAGGAGGCTACACGGACTCCAGTCCATGAGCCTCCAGTCCACGGGTCTTGGGCCCACAAGCCTCGGGTCGACTGGCCTTCGGCCCACGAGAGTTCGGCCCACGAGACCCCGGAGGAGCACACGTCCGGATGGGGTACCTGGCCGGATCAGCCCGAGGAGCCGAGTGGCCATGCTGATGATGGCGGGGAGCCGACTGATATTGAGGAGGAGGGGGGCACCGTCTACCAGCGTGGTGCTACACGGCTCCCGTCCGTGCCGGAGAGCCGCGAGCAGAGGTGGTTGATTTTCCCTGATGGGGAGAGGTACGTAAGTGCATTTAATATTTTTTTACCTTCTGCATTCACGTTTCTTCAAATAACTAATGCGTTGGCCTTGTCATGCTGCAGGGGTTGGGACCACCATCATAGTGTCCGCCGGCCCAACTCCGTCCTTGGAGTTCTTTGCCGGCAAAACTTCCCGGGGTTTGTCACGTTGCCTGGTGAGGGTCGGCTTCCAGAGCTTGGATTGAGCTGGGAGCACTACTTGGCTGCCCCGGCCCCGCCGGATGAGATTATCGACGGTGTCTTGTGCGACACGAGGGCAGACATGGTGATCAGAAAGTTCTGGGTAATTTCTCCTTTACACATTTAAAAATCTTCAACTAGCTAGTTATTAATTGTACTAATCAATATTGTCTCATTTGATTGCAGACATTCTACATGTGTGAGGAGGGATACGAGAAGGACGCGGCACATGTTATCGAGAACGTCTGCAAGCGCCTACTACAGAACTTACGGCACGAGGCTCGGGTGCAGGCTGTTCGAGACTACTACGCCTTGCGTGGTATCAAGAAGACCAAGCCGGCGTGCCGCGATAAGTTCCTGAGTAAGGAGCAGTACATGAAGGTAATTCTTAAGGCCTTCTACTTAAGTTCCTTCATTTAGTAATTCTTAGCCGTAGCGCTCAAGTTTCTATTTGCTAACTTAGGCGCCTCCGAGATGGTGTGCGGATCGGATGGATTGTTGGGAGGTGTTGGTCAATGAGTGGTGCTCAAAAGAATGGCTAGCCCTCCACAACGAGGCCAAGGACAAACGTGCCCAAATGGAAGGTGTGCCACACCATCAAGGCAGCTCCAACTTATATCAGTTCGGGCGGAACTGGGTATGTGGTTTGCTTCATGATTCATGCAATTCATTCATCATGCTAGCTTGAGCCCTTTAATTACTAATTTACATTGTTTCTCTCTTTCAGGCACGCCACAATAAGGTGGATAAGGTGCTAGAGGTGTACGACCTGTATGCCATGGCCCACACTGCCTCTTTCAAGAAAGTCAAGGCTTTCTCTCAGTCTGACCTCGATGATGCAAACAACTTCACCAACATCTCCTCCCACAACAAGCTCGTGAGATATAGAGATGAGGGGAAGGCGAGTAAAGGGGAGGACTTTAACCCGAGCCAGGGTCCCATTGATCCAGAGCTGGTGATGATATCTGGTGGCGGGAGGTCCCATGGCTCCATAGCCATTGGAGATGGACTTATCCGTTGTCCTAGCACTCTCCCGGAGATCAAGGCGCGCCAGTCGAGCTCCGCTCCTGAGATAAGGCCTCGTGAACGGCCAGTGCAACTCGCCATCAAGGTTAGTGATACGTCCTCAGCTATCTTTCTCCATTACATTGTGTGCGCTTTCATCAATGATTACAAATGGTCATGTGAGTGGTGTTGCAGGCTGCTATACAGAGTGAGAGAGATAGAACGGAGAAACTTCTGGCGGAGGCGGCGGAGAGGCAGCCGGAGTTGGAGGAGAGGACGACAAAGATGTTGGAGGAGGAGAGGCCACAGAATGACATGCAGGCAAGGGCCATGTACGAGCTCCTTGTGGTAAGTTTCTTCTGCAGATTAGCCAAAACATTCATGTAGTGTTTGTCTCATTACTAACTAGTATGACTGAGTCGTCAAAACCAAATGTGCAGTCTGTGTGCGAGAAGACCGGTCAGACCGCTCCGCCGATGCCAGTGATTGCTCCTGGGACCACGGTGAGTTTAATTTGAATGGACATTACTTGCTAGTCTTAACATTTGAGTGTCATCATGCTAACAAGACATTGGAAATGATCTTTGGTGCAGCGTAACTCCAGACAAGCATCGCACGATCCTTCTCCAGCTACCGACACGAGCCAGCCAGCTCCTACACCTCCTGGATCATGGTAAGTTTATCTAGTGTTTTGCTTAACACATGCATAAAGACCTAGACTTAGCTTTATTTCCTCCAATGCTTACCATAATGACCTAGACTTAGCTTCTTCTCCTCCAAAATGACTTAATAAGCTTACTGACCTCCAAAACCATCCATTTTACCTAAGTTAGCTCTAAAACGATCTGTACTTAGCTTACTTATGTCAAAAATTGCATAATTAGCTTAGCTAGCTCATAAACGATCCATTTTACCTAAGTTAGCTCTAAAATGACCCATTTTACCTTGGTTAGCTTATAAATGATCCAGTTCATCTAAGTTAGCTCAAAAATGACCCATTTTACCTAGATTAGCTCTAAATGATCCATTTTACCTACGTTAGCTTTAAAATGACCCATTTCACCTAGGTTAACTCCAAAATGACCCATCTTACCTAGGTTATCTCATAAACGATCCATTTCAACTAATTTAGCTCATAAACGATCCATTTCACCAAGTTAGCTCAAAAACGATCCATTTCACCTAAATTAGCTCTTAAATGATCCATTTCACCTAAGTTAGCTCAAAAAGATCCATTTCAACTAAATTAGCTCATAAATGATCCATTTCACCTAAGTTAGCTCAAAAATGATCCATTTCAACTAAGTTAGCTCATAAATGATCCATTTCACCTAAGTTAGCTAAAAAACGATCCATTTCACCTTAGTTACCTCAAAAACGATCCATTTGGCCTTAGTTAGCTCATAAACGACCCATTTCAACTAAGTTAGCTCATAAATGATCCATTTCACCTTAGCTAGCTCATAAACGACCCATTTCAACTTAGTTAGCTCATATATGATCCATTTCACGTAAGTTAGTTCATAAATGACATACTCTTCTTGTTCTAGTCTTCTTCTTGTTCTAGTCTTCTTCTTGTTCTAGTCTTCTTCTTGTTCTAGTCTTCTTCTTGTTCTACTCTTCTTGTTCTAGTCTTCTTATTCTAGTCACCTATTTCTAACTTTCTTATTTTGCCATTTTGCAGATTTCATTCACTTCATGGAAGCTAGCTTGCTATGGAGTGCTTGTTTATGTATGGATGTGTTGGAAATATGCCCTAGAGGCAATAATAAATAGGTTATTATTATATTTCCTTGTTCATGATAATCGTTTATTATCCATGCTAGAATTGTATTGATAGGAAACTCAGATACATGTGTGGATACATAGACAACACCATGTCCCTAGTAAGCCTCTAGTTGACTAGCTCGTTGATCAATAGATGGTTACGGTTTCCTGACCATGGACATTGGATGTCGTTGATAACGAGATCACATCATTAGGAGAATGATGTGATGGACAATACCCAATCCTAAGCCTAGCACAAGATCGTGTAGTTCGTTTGCTCAGAGCTTTTCTAATGTCAAGTATCATTTCCTTAGACCATGAGATTGTGCAACTCCCGGATACCGTAGGAATGCTTTGGGTGTACCAAACGTCACAACGTAACTGGGTGGCTATAAAGGTGCACTACAGGTATCTCCGAAAGTGTCTGTTGGGTTGGCATGAATCGAGACTGGGATTTGTCACTCCGTGTAAACGGAGAGGTATCTCTGGGCCCACTCGGTAGGACATCATCATAATGTGCAAAATGTGACCAAGGAGTTGATCACGGGATGATGTGAGTTACGGAACGAGTAAAGAGACTTGCTGGTAACGAGATTGAACAAGGTATAGGGATACCGACGATCGAATCTCGGGCAAGTAACATATCGATAGACAAAGGGAATTGTATACGGGATTGATTGAATCCCCGACATCGTGGTTCATCCGATGAGATCATCGTGGAACATGTGGGAGCCAACATGGGTATCCAAATCCCGCTGTTGGTTATTGACGGAGAACGTCTCGGTCATGTCTGCATGGTTCCCGAACCCGTAGGGTCTACACACTTAAGGTTCGATGACGCTAGGGTTATAGGGAAAGTATGTACGTGGTTACCGAATGTTGTTCGGAGTCCCGGATGAGATCCCGGACGTCACGAGGAGTTCCGGAATGATCCGGAGGTAAAGATTTATATATGGGAAGTCCTGTTTTGGTCACCGAAAAAGTTTCGGGTGATATCGGTAATGTACCGGGACCACCGGGAGGGTCCCGGGGGTCCACCAAGTGGGGCCACCAGCCCCAGGAGGCTGCGTGGGCCAAGTGTGGGAGGGGACCAGCCCCAGGTGGGCTGGTGCGCCCCCCCCCCCACCAAGGCCCAAGGCGCATGGGAGAGTGGGAGGGGGCAAACCCTAGGTCCAGATGGGCCTTAAGGCCCACCCTAGTGGCGCCCCCCCTCTCCTCCCCTTGGCCGCCCCCCTTGGGTGGGATCTAGGGCTGGCCGCCTTCTCTTGGGGTGGGAAACCTAGAGGGGGCGCAGCCCCCTCCCCCCCTATATATAGTTGAGGTTTGGGCTGCCCAAGACATAGGAGAACGTCTCTCTTTCGGCGCAGCCCTATCCCTCTCCCTCCTCCTCCTCTCCCGCGGTGCTTGGCGAAGCCCTGCGGGATTGCCACGCTCCTCCACCACCACCACGCCATCGTGCTGCAGCTGGACGGAGTCTTCCTCAACCTCTCCCTCTCTCCTTGCTGGATCAAGGCGTGGGAGACGTCACCGGGCTACACGTGTGTTGAACGCGGAGGCGCCGTGGTTCGGCGCTTAGATCGGAATCAACCGCGATCTGAATCGCTACGAGTACGACTCCTTCATCCGCGTTCTTGCAACGCTTCCGCATCGCGATCTACAATGGTATGTAGATGCACTCCCCTTCCCCTCGTTGCTAGATTACTCCATAGATTGATCTTGGTGATGCGTAGAAAATTTTGAATTTCTGCTACGTTACCCAATAGTGGCATCATGAGCTAGGTCTATGCGTAGTTTCTATGCACGAGTAGAACACAAAGTAGTTGTGGGCGTCGATGTTGTCAATTCTTCTTGCCGCTACTAGTCTTATCTTGTTTCGGCGGCATTGTGGGATGAAGCGGCCCGGACCGACCTTACACGTACGCTTACGTGAGACAGGTTCCACCGACTGACATGCACTAGATGCATAAGGTGGCTAGCGGGTGTCTGTCTCTCCCACTTTAGTCGGAACGGATTCGATGAAAAGGGTCCTTATGAAGGGTAAATAGAAATTGGCATATCACGTTGTGGTCTTACGTAGGTAAGAAACGTTCTTGCTAGAAACCTATACAAGCCACGTAAAACTTGCAACAAAAATTAGAGGACGTCTAACTTGTTTTTGCAGCATGTGCTATGTGATGTGATATGGCCAGAAGATGTGATGAATGATATATGTGATGTATGAGATTGATCATATTCTTGTAATAGGAATCACGACTTGCATGTCGATGAGTATGACAACCGGCAAGAGCCATAGGAGTTGTCTTTATTTTTTGTATGACCTGCGTGTCATTGAATAACGCCATGTAAATTACTTTACTTTATTGCTAAGCGCGTTAGCCATAGAAGTAGAAGTAATCGTTGGCGTGACAACTTCATGAAGACACAATGATGGAGATCATGATGATGGAGATCATGGTGTCATGCCGGTGACAAAGATGATCATGGTGCCCCGAAGATGGAGATCAAAGGAGCAAGATGATATTGGCCATATCATGTCACTATTTGATTGCATGTGATGTTTATCATGTTATGCATCTTATTTGCTTAGAACGACGGTAGTAAGTAAGATGATCCCTCACTAAAATTTCAAGAGACGTGTTCCCCCTAACTGTGCACCGTTGCGAAGGTTCATTGTTTCGAAGCACCACGTGATGATCGGGTGTGATAGATTCTAACGTTCGAATACAACGGGTGTTGACGAGCCTAGCATGTACAGACATGGCCTCGGAACACATGCGAAACACTTAGGTTGGCTTGACGAGCCTAGCATGTATAGACATGGCCTCGGAACACAAGAGACCGAAAGGTCGAACATGAATCGTATAACAGATACGATCAACATGGAGATGTTCACCGATGATGACTAGTCCGTCTCACGTGATGATCGGACACGGCCTAGTTTGACTCGGATCATGTATCACTTAGATGACTAGAGGGATGTCTATCTGAGTGGGAGTTCATTCAATAATCAGATGAACTTCATTATCATGAACATAGTCAAAAGGTCTTTGCAAATTATGTCATACGCTTTAGTTCTACTATTTAAGATACGTTCCTAGAGAAAATTTAGTTGAAAGTTAATAGTAGCAATTATGCGGACTGGGTCCGTAAACTGAGGATTGTCCTCATTGATGCACAGAAGGCTTATGTCCTTAATGCACCGCTCGGTGTGCTGAACCTCAGCGTCGTCTGTAGATGTTACGAAACATCTGACATACACGTTTTGATGACTACGTGATAGTTCAGTGCGGTTTAGAATTGTGGCACCAAAGACGTTTTTGAAACGTCGCAGAACATGTGAGATGTTCCGAAGACTGAAATTGGGATTTCAGACTAGTGCCCACGTCAAGAGGTATGAGACCTCTGACAAGTTTCTAAAGCCTGCAAACTAAGGGAGAAAAGCTCAATCGTTGAGCATGTGCTCAGATTGTCTGAGTACCACAATCGCTTGAATCGAGTGGGAGTTAATCTTCCAGATGAGATAGTGATGGTTCTCTATAGTCACTGCCACCAAGCTATTAGAGCTTCGTGATGAACTATAACATATCAGGGATAGATATGATGATCCTTGAGCTATTCGCGATGTTTGACACTACGAAAGTAGAAATCAAGAAGGAGCATCAATTGTTGATGGTTAGTAAAACCACTAGTTTCTAGAAGGGCAAGGGCAAAAGGGATACTTCATGAAACAGCAAGTCATTTGCTGCTCTAGTGAAGAATCCCAAGGTTGAACCCAAACCCGAGACTAAGTGCTTCTGTAATGAGGGGAACGGTCACTGAAGCGGAACTACCCTAGATACTTGGTAGATGAGAAGGCAGGCAAGGTCGACAGAAGTATATTGGATATACATTGTATGAATGTGTACTTTACTAGTACTCCTAGCAGCACCAGGGTATTAGATACCGGTTCGGTTGCTAAGTGTTAGTAACTCGAAATAAAAGCTGCGGAATAAACGGAGACTAGCTAAAGGTGAAATGACGATATGTGTTGGAAGTGTTTCCAAGGTTGATGTGATCAAGCATCGCATGCTCCCTCTACCATCGAGATTTGGTGTTTGCGTTGAGCATGATTGGATTATGTTTATCGCAATACGGTTATTCATTTAAGGAGAATAATGGTTACTCTGTTTATTTGAATAATACCTTCAATGGTCTTGCACCTAAAATGAATCTCGATCGTAGTGATACACATGTTCATGCCAAAAGATATAAGATAGTAATGATAGTTCCACATACTTGTGGCACTGCCATTTGAGTCATATTGGTATAGAACGCATGAAGAAGCTCCATGTAGATGGATCTTTGGACTCAGTCATTTTTGAAAAGATTGAGACATGCGAACCATGTCTATTGGTATATATGCATGAAGAAACTCCATGCAGATGGATCGTTTGGACTCACTTGATTTTGAATCACTTGAGACATGCAAATCATACCACATGGGCAAGATGACTGAAAGGCCTCGCTTTCAGTAAGATGGAACAAGAGAGCAACTTATTGGAAGTAATACATTTTGATGTATGCAGTCCAATGAGTGCTGAGGCATGCAGTGGATATCGTTATGTTCTTACTTCACAGATGGTTTGAGTAGATGCTGAGTGTATTTGCTTGATGAAACACAAGTCTGAATTATTGAAAGGTTCAAGTAATTTCAGAGTGAAGTTGAAGATCGTCGTGACAAGAGGATAAAATGTCTGTGATATGATCATAGAGATGAGTATCTGAGTTACGAGTTTGGCACACAGTTAAGACATTGTGGAAAGTGTTTCACAATTAATACCGCCTGGAACACCATAGTGTGATGGTGTGTCCGAACATCATAACTACACCCTATTGGATATGGCGCATACCATGATGTCTCTTATCGAATTACCACTATCGTTTATGGGTTAGGCATTAGAGACAACCGCATTCACTTTAAAAGGGGCACCACGCAATTCCGTTGAGACGACACCGTTTAGAGAAACCTAAGTTGTCGTTTCTTAAAAGTTTGGGGCTGCGACGCTTATGTGAAAAATGTTTCAGGCTGATAAGCTCGAACCCAAAGCGGATAAATGCATCTTCATAGAAAACCCAAAACAGTTGGGTATACCTCCTATTTCAGATCTGGAAGCAAAAGTAATTGCTTCTAGAAACGAGTCCTTTCTCGAGGAAAAGTTTCTCTCGAAAGAATTGAGTGGGAGGATGGTGGAGACTTGATAAGGTTATTGAACCGTCACTTCAACTAGTGTGTAGCAAGGCACAGGAAGTTGTTCCTGTGGCACCTACACCAACTGAAGTGGAAGCTTATGATGGTGATCATGAAACTTCGGATCAAGTCACTACCAAACCTCGTAGGACGACGAGGATGCGTGCTACTTCAGAGTGGTACGTGATCCAGTCTTGAAAGTCATGTTGTTAGACAACAATGAACCTACGAGCTATGGAGAAGCGATGGTGGGCCCATATTCCGACAAATGGTTAGAAGCCATGAAATCTGAGATAAATGGAACTTTGAGAAGAAGACGGACGTGGACGGTAATGTTACCGTCTATGAAGCTCGACTTGTGGCAAAGAGTATTTCCACAAGTTCAAGGAGTTGACTACGATGAGATTTTCCCATCCATAGCGATGCTTAAGTCCATCGGAATCATGTTAGCATTAGCTGCATTTATGAAATCTGGCAGATGGATGTCAAAACAAGTTTCCTTACCAGTTTTCGTAAGGAAAGGTTGTATGTGATACAATCAGAAAAGTTTTGTCGGTCCTGAGGATGCTAAAAGGTATGCTAGCTCCAGCGATCCTTCTAAGGACTGGAGTAAGCATCTCGGAGTTGGAATGTACGCTTTGATGAGATGATCAAAGATTTTGGGTTTATACAAAGTTTATGAGAAACTTGTATTTCCAATAAAGTGAGTGGGAGCGCTACAACATTTCTGATAAGTATATGTGAATGACATATTGTTGATCCGAAATGATGTAGAATTTCTAGAAAGCATAAAGGGTTGTTTGAAAGGAGTTTTTCAAAGGAAGACCTGGATAAAGCTGCTTACATATTGGGCATCAAGATCTACAGAGATAGATCAAGACGCCCGATGATACTTTCAAAGAACGCACATCTTGACATGATTTTGAAAGAGTTCAAAATAGATCAGCAAAGAAGGAGTTCTTGGCTGTGTTACAAGGTGTTAGTATTGAGTAAGACTCAAGACCTGACCACAGCAGAAGAGAGAGAAAGGACGAAGGTCGTCCCCTATGCTTTAGACGTAGGCTCTACAGTATGCTATGCTGTGTACCGCACGTAAAGTGTGCCTTGCCATGAGTTGGTCAAGGGGTACAATAGTGATCCGGGAAAGGATCACATGACAGCGGTCCAACTTGTCCTTAGTATCTAGTGGACTAAGGAATTTTCTCGATTATGGAGGTGAAAAGGAGTTCGTCGTAAAGGGTTACATCGATGCGAACTTTGACACTAATCCGGATGACTCTGAGTAGTAAACCGGATTCGTAGAGTAGAGCAATTATTTGAAATGGCTTCAAATAGCGCGTGGTAGCATCCACAAGATGACATAGATATTCGTAAAGCACACACGGATCTGAAAGGTTCAGATCCGTTGACTAATAACCTCTCTCACAAGCATAAGATGATCAAACCAGAACTCATTGAGTGTTAATCACATAGTGATGTGAACTAGATTGTTGACTCTAGTAAACTCTTGGGTGTTGGTCACATGGTGATGTGACCTATGAGTGCTAATCACATGGTGATGTGGACTAGATTATTGACTCTAGTGCAAGTGGGAGACTGTTGGAAATATGCCCTACAGGCAATAATAAATAGGTTATTATTATATTTCCTTGTTCATGATAATCGTTTATTATCCATGCTAGAATTGTATTGATAGGAAACTCAGATACATGTGTGGATACATAGACAACACCATGTCCCTAGTAAGCCTCTAGTTGACTAGCTCGTTGATCAATAGATGGTTACGGTTTCCTGACCATGGACATTGGATGTCGTTGATAACGGGATCACATCATTAGGAGAATGATGTGATGGACAAGACCCAATCCTAAGCCTAGCACAAGATCGTGTAGTTCGTTTGCTCAGAGCTTTTCTAATGTCAAGTATCATTTCCTTAGACCATGAGATTGTGCAACTCCCGGATACCGTAGGAATGCTTTGGGTGTACCAAACGTTACAACGTAACTGGGTGGCTATAAAGGTGCACTACAGGTATCTCCGAAAGTGTCTGTTGGGTTGGCACGAATCGAGACAGGGATTTGTCACTCCGTGTAAACGGAGAGGCATCTCTGGGCCCACTCGGTAGGACATCATCATAATGTGCACAATGTGACCAAGGAGTTGATCACGGGATGATGTGAGTTACGGAACGAGTAAAGAGACTTGCCGGTAACGAGATTGAACAAGGTATAGGGATACCGACGATCGAATCTCGGGCAAGTAACATATCGATAGACAAAGGGAATTGTATACGGGATTGATTGAATCCCCGACATCGTGGTTCATCCGATGAGATCATCGTGGAACATGTGGGAGCCAACATGGGTATCAAGATCTCGCTGTTGGTTATTGACCGGAGAACGTCTCGGTCATGTCTGCATGGTTCCCGAACCCGTAGGGTCTACACACTTAAGGTTCGATGACGCTAGGGTTATAGGGAAAGTATGTACGTGGTTACCGAATGTTGTTCGGAGTCCCGGATGAGATCCTGGACGTCACGAGGAGTTCCGAAATGGTCCGGAGGTAAAGATTTATATATGGGAAGTCCTGTTTTGGTCACCGGAAAAGTTTCGGGTG
This sequence comes from Aegilops tauschii subsp. strangulata, assembly GCF_002575655.3. Lineage (NCBI taxonomy): Eukaryota > Viridiplantae > Streptophyta > Magnoliopsida > Poales > Poaceae > Aegilops > Aegilops tauschii. The sequence goes on from NC_053039.3 coordinate 55,630,459, forward strand.
ATATCGGTAATGTACCGGGACCACCGGGAGGGTCCCGGGGGTCCACCAAGTGGGGCCACCAGCCCCAGGAGGCTGCGTGGGCCAAGTGTGGGAGGGGACCAGCCCCAGGTGGGCTGGTGCGCCCCCCCACCAAGGCCCAAGGCGCATGGGAGAGTGGGAGGGGGCAAACCCTAGGTCCAGATGGGCCTTAAGGCCCACCCTAGTGGCGCCCCCCTCTCCTCCCCTTGGCCGCCCCCCTTGGGTGGGATCTAGGTCTGGCCGCCTCCTCTTGGGGTGGGAACCCTAGAGGGGGCGCAGCCCCCTCCCCCCCTATATATAGTTGAGGTTTGGGCTGCCCAAGACATAGGAGAACGTCTCTCTTTCGGCGCAGCCCTACCCCTCTCCCTCCTCCTCCTCTCCCGCGGTGCTTGGCGAAGCCCTGTGGGATTGCCACGCTCCTCCACCACCACCACGCCGTCGTGCTGCTGCTGGACGGAGTCTTCCTCAACCTCTCCCTCTCTCCTTGCTGGATCAAGGCGTGGGAGACGTCACCGGGCTGCACGTGTGTTGAACGCGGAGGCGCCGTGGTTCGGCGCTTAGATCGGAATCAACCGCGATCTGAATCGCTACGAGTACGACTCCTTCATCCGCGTTCTTGCAACGCTTCCGCATCGCGATCTACAATGGTATGTAGATGCACTCCCCCTCCCCTCGTTGCTAGATTACTCCATAGATTGATATTGGTGATGCGTAGAAAATTTTGAATTTCTGCTACGTTCCCCAACAGGATGGAACTTGTTTATGTATGAATTGATGGATGGAACTTGCTTATGTAATATGTATATATGGATGGAACTTGCTTATGTATGAATGGATTGAACTTGCTTATGTATGAATGGATGGAACTTGTGTGCTGGATATATGTGATATGAATGCCTGTGAAATATATCTATATATGTCATATATGTTTGCTGTGAAAATTGTTGGATTTAATAAAAAACAGAAAAAAGAGCCAATATGCAGGCTCTTTGCCGTCTGCCCCCGACGGCAACGGGCTCTTTGCCGTCTGCCGCGGACGGCAAAGAAGCCACGTGGCATCCAGCTGTGCTTCCTGGGAGCTGACCCATTTGGTCAGTTTGCCTACAGTGGCAGACGGCAAAGAGTAAACAATTTTGCCGTCAGCGGCGGACGGCAAAGGCCTGCCATGTAGTGACGTGTAGATGACATCATATGGCAGACGGCAAAGACACTAGAAAGTTTGCCGTCTGCCGCGGACGGCAAAGGCCTGCCGTTAGCCACTTAACGGACTGACAGCGCAATTATTGCCGTCCGCTCTCTTTGCCGTCCGCGGCAGACGGCAAAGGGCCTTTGCCGTCAGCCGCCCGGAAGCAGACGACAAAGTAGCTCTTTACCGTAGCCTACTTTGCCGGAGCCTTTTGCCGTCCGAGGCTGACGGCAAAGGTCTTTGCCGTCCGCCGTGGCAGACGGCAAAATAGCTGATTCCTGTAGTGATGTAGTCGTACGTCTTCACGATCCGACCCATCCTAGCACCGAACGTACGGCACCTCCGTGTTCAGCACACGTTCAGCTCGATGACGTCCCTCGTACTCTTGATCCAGTTGAGGCCAAGGGAGAGTTTCGTCAGCACGACGCCGTGGCGACGGTGATGATGAAGTTACCGGCGCAGGGCTTCGCCTAAGCACTACGACGATATGACCGAGGTGTGTAACTGTGGTGGGGGGCACCGCACACGGCTAAAACAAATCTTGGAGTGCCTTTGGGGTGCCCCCTGCCCACGTATATAAAGGAGGGAGGAAGAGGTCGCCGTCCCTAGAAGGGGTGCGCCAAGGGGGGAGTCCTACTTGGACTCCCGGTCCAAGTAGGATTCGCCCCCCTCCTATTCCAACTAGGAGAAGGAAGGGAAGGAGGAAGAGGGGAGAAGGAAGGAGGGGGGCGCCGCCCCCTCCTAGTCCAATTCGGACCAGCCCATGGGGGGTGCGCGGCCACCCCTTGAGGCCCTTCTCTCCTTTCCCCTATGGCCCATTAAGGCCCACTACTTCCCCCGGCGAATTCCCGTAACTCTCCGGTACTTCGAAAAATACCCGAATCACTCGGAACCTTTCCGATGTCCGAATATAGCCTTCCAATATATCGATCCTTACCTCTCGACCATTTCGAGACTCCTTGTCATGTCCGTGATCTCATCCGGGACTCCGAACAAACTTCGGTCATCAAATCACATAACTCATAATACAAATCGTCATCGAACGTTAAGCGTGCGGACCCTACGGGTTCGAGAACTATGTAGACATGACCGAGACACATCTTCGGTCAATAACCAATAGCGGAACCTGGATGCTCATATTGGCTCCTACATATTCTACGAAGATCTTTATCGGTCAAACCGCATAACAACATATGTTGTTCCCTTTGTCATCGGTATGTTACTTGCCCGAGATTCGATCGTCGGTATCATCATACCTAGTTTAATCTCGTTACCATCAAGTCTCTTTACTCGTTCCATAATACTTCATCCCGCAACTAACTCATTAGTCACATTGCTTGCAAGGCTTATAGTGATGAGCATTACCGAGAGGGCCCAGAGATACCTCTCCGAAACACGGAGTGACAAATCCTAATCTCGATCTATGCCAACCCAACAAATACCTTCGGAGACACCTGTAGAGCATCTTTATAATCACCCATTTACGTTATGACGTTTGATAGCACACAAAGTGTTCCTCCGGTATTCGGGAGTTGCATAATCTCAGAGTCTGAGGAACATGTATAAGTCATGAAGAAAGCAGTAGCAATGAAACTGTAACGATCATAATGCTAAGCTAACGAATGGGTCTTGTCCATCACATCATTCTCCTAATGATGTGATCCCGTTCATCAAATGACAACACATGTCTATGGTTAGGAAACATAACCATCTTTGATAAACGAGCTAGTCAAGTAGAGGCATAGTAGGGACACTCTGTTTTTGTCTTGTATTCACACATGTACTAAGTTTCCGGTTAATACAATTCTAGCATGAATAATAAACATTTATTATGATATAAGGAAATAAATAATAACTTTATTATTGCCTCTAGGGCATATTTCCTTCACTACCAGGCCGGCCCGCGAGCACACCGGCACGCCCTGGCATGGGCCAGGCACGACATGGGCTAAAGGGTTGTGCTCGGCACACGGCACGCCTAGGGCCCTGGTGGTTGGGCACGCGGTATGGCACGGCGTGACCCGCTTAATTTTTTTCTAGAATTATATATGTAACCTAAAATACAGCCAATAGACCAAAAAAGGCCCAATAGGCTGAAAACCATGCGGCCCAGCGTGCTAAACGTGCCATAGGCCGGCCCGTTTAATAACTAGGTTGTGCCTGGGCCGGGAAGCGAGCCACGTGGGCTGGCACAGCTCCCAATCAACCAAAACCCTATCAAAAGAGGGTTTTTTCCTTTACCGATTCTACCCTTAGCTTGTACGCACAAAAACGAGTCGACCAAGAGGCTTTTCTAGAATCAACATCGAACCGCCGGTTTTCTGTGAACCGTCCGGTTCATCAGTTTTTTTTTAAAAAACTGGCTGATTCGACTGATTTTTTCCCGTTTGACCGCGGGGCGGTTCGCTACGCTGAAAAAACCACTAGGATCGCTGGTTCCGGGTTTTTTCGGTCCAATCGCCAGTCCGGTCTGGTCTTTTAAACTATGCATTCACCCTGCGTCCACGGTAAGATGCACTATCTCAAATTGCATTTCAGTCCACGGTGATTCCTAGTGTGTGCTCATATGCCAGTAGCATTCGGATGGGGGTGATCCTTTCCATGGATTGCAATATGCAAGACACTACTGCCAGTCACATTTTCTTGTGGAAAAACTGTCCTTGCATTTTTTTCTATTGTGATGATTTTGTTAGGAAACGAAACACAAACCAAAATTCTAGGACGCCAATAATAAAAAGGGAACGGCAGCTGTGAGGCCGCAACATTCCCTAGGGAGACACCCTTCCAGCAAACCCCTCCCCCTTTACGCGTCTACAAACACAAAAAGAAAAAAATGATTTCAAATTGGACAAAAAAGCCCATTTTCATGTACTAAAAAGGCCTTAACCCCCGTTATTTTGGACCTCACTTCAATGATACAAAAACACACTAGGAAAACGCCATGACATATAAAAAGCAGGCCATTTGGGATCATGAAAAATTGGGGAAAGTTGTTCTCTCGAGAAAACATGGCAACTTTTGGGAAAATGACACAACAATAAGTGTGAAACAAAAAAAAGGAATCTACCATGTTATGTTAAAATAAATTGCCATAGCATGTGAAAAACAAACTGACATAGCATGGCAAAAATATGAATGGTGCGTAGAAAATAAATTCTGCCATGCTACCTACGATAAACTACCATGGCATAACCAATACAAAATGTCATGGTTTTAAGTAATACTATCATCCTATATTAATAAAAATGCCATGATATTAATAAAAATGCTATCCTATTATTAATAAAAATGTCATGTTATTACTTATTAAAAATGGCATGCTCTTAATAATAAAAACTGACATCCTCTTATAAATAAAAATGGCATGTTATTAATTATTAAAATGCCATACTATTAATAAAAATAACATGTTATTAATTAACTACCATGTCAGGTTAATAAAAATGACATGGTCTAACAAGTTTAAAATGCCATGGTCAAAAAAGTGAAAATGACAAGCTACCTATATTGAAAATTTACACATGACAACATTAGAACAAGTTTGTTAAAAAAAGCAACAATTTGCCATGTTAAAAACATTATATGTCATGACAACTCTATGAATTTGCCAGGGTAAAAACATATTTCACGTGTGGACATTAAGGAAAACTCTAGGAAAATTGCCATGTTAAAACATTATTTGCCATGGCCAACTCTAGGAATTAGCCATGTGGACATTGTTTGCACGTGTGAACTTGCCATATACCTAACACAAAAATGCCATGTGATCAATACAAATTGCTCTAAAAAAACATGTTTGACAAAAAAAATTGGAATGTGTTGAATTTGCCATATGAGTTTTATGCCACGTTGCACAAAAAATGCCATCTATTTTAGAACAAAAAAGCATAATAATCTTGCTATGGATCATTGCCATTGCTTGGTAGCACTAGAAGCACTAGCTAGAGCATACAAAGACCAGTAGCAAAACACAGGCAAAATGAACATGCTCGGCAAAGCACTAGCTAGAGCACTAGCCAGGCAAAAGTGAACACAAAAATGCCATACAATCAAACAAAAAGAACTTCGGACATGTATCCAAATGAACATGTCAAAATTTCATGGCCGAAAACTAAAAACTGTATGGCAAACTACAGGAAAACAAACACAAGGTAAAACTCAGACCGTGGCAATTTTGACATTGAATTGCCCATCGCAATTTCTATGCGTTGTTTTAATTCTACACATCAATATTTTCGTAGTTCCCTGCATTTTATATGCAATCATGGCAAATCCCCCCTAAAATCTACACAGCCGTACCCCCGTATCACTACACGAAGAATGGAAAAAAATCGAACAACAGAAAACCAAGAGAGAATGGCGTGGGTGCAAGAGAAGAAGACGCGGGGGGGGGGGGGGGGGGGGGAGGGGGGTCAACCTTTACGAGCTCCAATGGCGTAGGTCCGGTCGTCAGCCTCCCTCTCACCTCGTTACCGTCGCAAAAAATCAAACGACCGTCTCCCAAATACCCTCGCCCCCGCCACCGCCTTGCTCCAGGCCTCCTCCGCAGAGGCCAGCCACAACGCTGGCCGCAAGCTATCGGTGAACACCAGCATCCAACACTTGGTGAGACGCATCTCGTGGGGAGGCGCGTGGTGTCAGAGATGACTGTCCTCGACAGTAGAGTAGTCGCCTTGGTCCCGGCCTCGGGAAGGGCTCGTTGTCGTCCTCGGCTCCCACCATCATCGGCTCGCCATCCACCGCCGTCACCTTTGCCAGGCTCCGTCGTTGCGACCTCGCAGACTTTGAGATGCATCGGTGATTAGCGCCTAGCCAGCGTGGTCCCTGTCAAGGACACCGGCGCGAGGTCGCTCTCTCTCACTCACTCTATGCGCTCGAAAATGAGGCAAATGGGACGCGAAGGGGGAGGGGGGCACCCGCTGTTGATTGCATAGGGCGTGTACGCGCCCTGTGTGGTCAGGTTCCCGCGAATGGGCTGATCCTTCTGACGTGACACTGAGATGCTTTAAGATCCGCATTTTCAATCCAACGGTTAAAAAGGCGTTCGCTCGGAAAGTTTTAATATCTGATGTCAGCTAGATAAGATTTCCGAAAATCTAACATGTTTTTAGCTCAGCTCTTGGGAAAAATATTAACTCTTGTAAACCCTGGTCCACTCGCTGGACAAAATCCACGAAAGAAAGCAGAAAGAAAACAAAAACCCATCCACACCCCACACTCGCCGGAGCGACGCCAAGCAACACCATCATCGCCTCCGGCAGGCAACCCGAGTCTCCCCATCGTCACCTCCAGCCACTTCACTTCCCCACCCTTCGCCGCCGGTGCTGCGCCGCTTGCTCGCCGCCTCCTAGAGCGGGCGGGGGACCACCAGGTACACCACTCCGTCCGTGCCCGGTGTTGTCTTCCCTTCGCCCCTCTTCCAGCTCTCCGATTCCACCCGCGCGCCGGAGCTGGGAGGGAGGAAACCAGATGCTGTTCTGTTGCTCTCTCTCGCCCCCGGGAATCCAAACTTATCCGCTCCCACCATTCCAGCAGCAGAGCAGCTCCCCGCGGAAAGTACGCAGCTTCCGCCGGCACAAGAGCAGCAAGGCCGAGCATCAATATTTCGGGGCGCAATCTTTCCGGACCGGGGACCAACCCTTGCGTGCCCAAGCGCATCCAGATGGTGGCTACGGCCCTCCGGAGCAAGACCCTGAGGCGGAGGGGCACTCGCCGGGCTCCCCGGACGCGGAGACGCTTGCTTCCTGGCTGCGTTCTTGCGGCACCGTGGCCGATGTTCGGCGAGTGCACGGGGTTGCTGTGCGGTCGCCAGATGGTCCGGGGATTTTTCTGGCTAATAATTTGATCACTTCATATGCGAGGTTCCATGAGATTTCAGACGCGAGGAAGGTGTTTGATGAAATGCCTGAGAGGACTGTTGTGTCGTGGACGGCTATGATGAATGGGTATCAGAAATCGGGCAACTACAGTGAGGTCGTCAGGCTGTTCTTGGATATGATGGCCAGCGGGGAGCGAGGTAACAGCTTGAGTCTCGTTTGCCTGTTGAAGTCTTGTGGTGAGCAATCCAATGCTAAGCTAGGGCGGCAGGTCCATTGTTGTGTTGTGAAAGGAGGGTGGAGCAATGTGATTCTGGATAGTGCCGTCGCACACTTCTATGCTCAGTGTGGTGATGTTGCCAGTGCTTCAATGATGTTCGATAAGATGACCTCTCGTGATGTCATCTCGTGGACAACAATGATCACAGCTTATGTGCAGCATGGGCATGGGGATAAGGCCCTTCAGATGTTTCCGGCGATGATCTCTGAGGGATTTCACCCTAACGAGTTCACGGTGTGCAGCATCCTCAAGGCTTGCGCAGAAGAGAAGGCTCTAAGATGTGGGAAGCAGCTGCATGGTGCTCTTGTGAAGAAGTTGTTCAAAAATGACATCCATGTCGGCAGTGCTCTTGTTACCATGTATGCCAGAAACAGGGAAGTGTCTGATGCTCAGGCAGTGTTTGATATGATGCCTAGAAGAAACACTATTACATGGACTTCTCTGATCTCGGGCTATGCGCAGAGTAGCCAGGCTGAAAAGGCTATCATGTTGTTTCGACAGATGAAGACGCGACGGGTGTCTGTTAACAACCTTACCATTGTTGGTCTTCTTAGTGCCTGTGGCTCCATAAGATCACTCAGTCTTGGTAAGGAACTGCATGCACAGGTAATAAAGAATTCGATCCAAGAGAATCTTCAAATTGGGAGTACGCTTGTTTGGTGCTACTGTAAATGTGGAGAGTATACATATGCTGCACGAATTCTAGAAGAAATGCCAGACCGTGATGCTGTCTCATGGACAGCTATGATTTCAGGCTACAATAGTGTTGGTCATAGTGCTGAAGCACTCAAGTCATTAGATGATATGTTATGGGATGGTGTGACTCCAAATACCTACACTTATTCCTCAGCTTTGAAAGCCTGTGCGAAACTAGAGGCTCTGCAAGATGGAAGGAGGATTCACGGTGTTGTTAACAAGACTCCTGCCTTCTCAGATGTGTTTGTGGGAAGCTCATTGATCGATATGTACATGAGGTGTGGAAAAGTTGACGAAGCTCGACGAGTCTTCAACGCCATGCCAGAACACAACTTGGTAACATGGAAAGTGATAATTACAGGATTTGCTCAGAATGGCCTCTGTGAAGAGGCTTTTAAGTATATGTACCTAATGCAGCAACAAGGGCACGATGCTGATGACTTTATGTTTTCAAAAGTTCTGACATCATGCGGTGATCTTCAATGGAAGTCAGATTCCATCTCTTTTTCTGGTTCGAATACTGGTTCACTAAGATAGGTAAAATTTACTGTCTGAGTTAATTTCTAGGGATTAATCTGTACAGAGTTCTGGCAGTTAGCTTAACTATTTATGCTACTAGTAGTTCTCCGCGTACTCTGTATCGGTTATCATGTGATGTGATTGCTTTTGAGATTGAGCAATCTCATGAAAAGAAATATTGATTTACTTTACTCTGTTTCCTGCACTAGTGATGCTAGGTAATTGATATTGTTTATTTACTGTTAAGAGTTTTAGTTTCTGAATTCCAGAGTTGGTGTATTCTACCTGAAAGCCAAGTAGCATATATATATGAGGTTTTCTTTGGGGTAATATGGAGGATGGAACTGTTATATATCGTTGAACCTTGCCTTTGATTTTACACCAATTTTTTATTATTATTTTGCTGCAATGTTTTCAGAGTTATCTTGCTTAAACAAATGAACTTTTCTTGCAGCAATTATCTATCTCAAAATTATCACTGAACTACTACTTTTCAAACCCTTATCCCAGATTTGTACTTGTTGTGCTAATGTTATCATAAAGCTTCACATTTTACCAGCTGGACAACTATGAACCAAATGTGATGCACATGTGGCTCTGCTGACTTCAGAGTGGTTGACCGGTTGGCATAATGTTGCAGCTCATGCTAAAAAAAGGTGTAGTTTCCTGGTAATATGTGCGGAGAATGCGTAGTTTGTGAATATTTTTTCAAGAAGCATATTTCTTTTTTCTTGCTTGATGCTATATACCAATTTAACATGTTCTCTAATATTTTTCTCACTAAATTCTGTTCTTGTTCATTGAAAGAATCTAAAACCCAAGATGTTTCTTAGATTCAGAAAGTTTCCATCCACTTCATCGGTTTGTTGCTTGAATAGCTCATTCTTGCTCTAATGTTTAGCTTGCCATATAATGTAATCAGATACAAACCCCTCTTATTTCTGAACACTTGGGAAAGGTGATGACAGAGATAATAAAACAAGAGCAAATAATTGATGGAGTAAAGCCGTTGTAATAGTTATTCTAATGAAATGTTTTATGTCAAAAGTATTAGTAACAACCAGCCTGTTATTAGTTATCCATATACTCATTGACATTAGATCCCCTGTCTGGCCACTTCTTTCCTTTTATCTTCATCATCGAACGGGCAAACAAACTGTAAGAACACCTTTTGTGCTTCATCTTCTAAGACACCGCTTGATTGTTACATTGTGAAGGAGATTGCTATATGAGTTCATGATAGATATAATTATTGATGATTTCTGCATTGAAGTCACACACTACAACTAAAAGGAGAATGTTAGTTCCTTTTCCAGTACCATATGTATTTTTGTCATGGAAATGCAAAGCTTACAGTGAATACTTAATGCATCTGTAAATAGTGAAAACATTTGTGACAGAAACACTCAATCTCCATATTAATATGTCTGACATGAGTACAGTGTGAATGCCAATTTTGTTTGTTCTTGGCTTCACTTATGTCTATTTTCTGGTTTTGTCACTGCCTTGTATTGTTTGTAGCAGTAAAATTTCCCATATCAACATCAAGTGTTTGGTTAATGCTATTGCATGGTGCATGAATAGAGAACATGCACATGTGTCATTTCTCTCTGTTTATTTTCTGGATGCATGGCAGATAAATTGGCAAAAACAAGCACTTCCATATTTTTTATGGTGGCAGCTGTCTGGGGCTCCAAAAAATCTAGGTGCTGGAGCTAGGGGTATATTAAGGGTGTTGACATGAGCCTTCTTTATTCATGTTAGACTGAAAATTTATGCTAATGGTACTTTATTTAGCCTACAAACTCCAGGTCCTGCAAGAAACAGGGAGTTGGAGCTCATTACCTTAACTTGTCTGTGGCCCCAGAGGACAGTTCAATTTAATTCAGCAAACACTAGGTGTATGCAATTCATGACTTAACTTTTAAGTCTGTCTGAACTTCATTTGGATCGTATAGCCTGAAGAAATTGACACCTTTCTCTTTGGGAAACCAAAACAAAACAATTGAAGCGATTTCAAATAGTTGGAATTTGAAGAACTGTAAAGTTCAGTTAAATATACAGAAGTGTGATGCAGTTCTGGACTCATACCTTTGAAGCGTCTAGATCATAAATTCTGACTACAGAACTTGTGGAAGCTAACAGATTTTGCTTTAAGATAGACACGATACATCAATCTAATGAATCCGAATATGTATATTGGGCAGTTTATAAAACTAAGTAGTGAATTGAATGTGATAACTCCTTTTGCACACTGTTCTATTGCCTTCTAACTCATATTGCATAATTGCAGTTTTCTCCTCCAAACAATTCTTTCAATCATCTCGCTGCTTACAATTGGTTATAGAATTGGTACATTGTATAAACAATAGATTTATGTTAGCGATATATTGCCTTATACAACAGCTTGTATGTCATGTAGGTGCCCCATGTGGAGGTCTTTCAACATGTTTCATCTAGCAGACTAAGGCATAGCCTAGTGATGGAAAGGGGTTGATGCCTTCCCACCCACCCAGGTTCAAGGCATGGTACTTGCAATTTGGGTTTGTTGCACCAATTATACTGTAGGGACCTCCCGTACCGTCTTTCTGTCAAAAAAAAAAAAGTTTCATCTATCCTCATGGACTATGGATTTTTCCCAACTGGAGATTCCATGGATACTATAAACCTGTACTACTCTTTGTATTGCTCCACACAATAATTTTCTATGTGAATAAACGGTTATTTTGCTGATTATTTTATTTTGTCTTCCACTTCTTGAAACAGGCCTTATGACTGCAGAAAGTCAGACGGAGAATCATGCAAAGGTGTGTCGGGCTCAAGTGATTCCTTTTACATTTAACAAACTGAGTCATAATCTCTCCCCTTCTTTTTAAAATGGATAATAGGGCCTACAGATGCAAACATGGCAGTTACGGAAACGGCCAATGTGGATGCTGGAGAGGAAAAGGTAAAGATAATCAAATCTGGCTTTGATCTAGTTTTGGACAGGCTGATGGTGTTTGGTAATGAATAATGATATTGTCGCAGCAGAAAGAAAGAAAGCTCTAAGAATATCTGCCCTTTCCTTCAATTTTTTTTATTTTACATTAACTTTTTTTAAAATATGTATAGAAAAATTTCCCAACTTGACAAATCCCATGAACGCTTTCAGATACATAATAAAATCTTTGTTTTAAGGTGCGTTTTCTTGACTTTTGACTGTGCTCATCTTGCCCTAATCTCGAGTCCAGGTCACAACTGTTGGAAATGACAGCCTCTCCCTTATGGCACGGTAGCAGCACTAAGCAGCTTTCCCTACACCTTATGGCAGCACAAATAAGTTAATAACTAGAGAACAGAGTGATGATTTTGGTGCTGCAAAGCTGGGTAGTAGTAGCGTATTAAGCCATATTCATGGAGTACAAGTATTCGTGTTGTAATGGACTTTGGCTACTGAACCTGGACAGGTTCAAGCTGCTTCTAGTGCTAATTAAATGAGCTACAAAATATCTAAATTCTAGGCTACAATACCTAGTGTGTGTACACACACAAATGTATAGAAACGAGATTTTGCTACTAGAACAGCCAAGCAAAAAATAGTGATCAAGACGTGTCTTTACGGATGGGAACTCTGTTTATCTAGGCAATTCCTCATATCTGATGCACCTCGACAGCCACCATGGTTGGTTTGCCTTCCTTTGAAGCAGAAAGACATATCTAGTTTGACACTGCTTTGAGTTGCCTCCAAATACATGTATCACCTATTGCAATGCCGACATTCCAACTATGGTTCATCCCTGCCATCCTAATGTGTTTCCCATCAGGTTTTTTACCAGAGAAAAGGGGCAATGCAATAAAAAGCAGGCATAATTAGCTTAATAACATAGCTGAGATGTGTAGGTTCCAAGTAACGTGAGCGTTAGGACTTCACCAAGGGGGCTTGCACATTATTGTTATGTCCAGCACCTTGGTGTTCCTGAATGATCTGTTGCATCTGAAATTTATTTGGTGCCTGTGAGAAAGATTCTGATATAGGAAGATGCAGTGTAATATACTCCCTCCGTTCCTAAATATAAGTCCTTTTAGAGATTTCAATATGAACTACATACGGAGCAAAATGAGTGAATTTACACTCTAAAATATGTGTATGTACATCCGTATGTGGTCTCTAGTGAAATCTCTAAAATGACTTATATTTAGGAACGGAGGAAGTAATCATTAGAGGGCAATAACAAAAGCATGTTTCAGTTGCAATGTTTTTTATGATGTACCTCTAATGAAATATGCGACAGGCCGTGAGAAAGAAAGTAGGCGGAGGATGGGATCCCACTTATACGAAGAGACGTTTTTTTCCCATGTCGGAGATCAGTGTTACAAGCCCGGTTTCCTGTGAAGGTGTATTCAGCGTATGCATGCTCAGATCGTAGGTCTGGGCTTAAGCATGGACAGCCCCTTGTCTCTTTGAGTAGTAACTTAACGGCCAATCGATCTACTCCAACTCCAAATCATAAACTTGGTCCAGTGCGAAGAATCTCTCCACTTACAAGCAATAATCAGCCCAGAAGGTGCTTTATCACTGCTGCTATGCTACTTGTGCATTCAGGCTCTTGAAGGTGCTAAAGTAGAGTAGAGAGGTATGCCAGTTGTTTCATCTCCCTGTGCCAAGTTTTCTGAACATTTAAATGCCCCACATAAACACATGGGAAGAAAGAATTTCGTGATGCGCCTTTAACTAGGATTAGTCGTTGGTGGTTCATTAAGGATTGGTGATTTGCTCGATCGATAGGGTTAGGTATTCTATTATTGTGTCTTTTCCCTCGATGTTTGTAAGTTTGTAGTCTCCAGGTTCTTCTACTTCAAGGGCTACGCCAAGCTTGGGTATGTTTGCTTGGTTGGCAATGACAATGAGCAACCCTGCTGTTATTTATTTCCTCCAACTGGTCATGTGCAGATACTTCAGATGATAGTGACATCTAAATCCTTGTGGACGTGAAGCAAAGTTTGAGGTTTATATGTTGTTGCCATCTTTAATCTGCATTGAAATCTGTAAAGTTTTGTAGGGGGTGTATGGAAGCAAAACTAAGTAACTTCAAAATTCGTGTAAACTTTTAAGGGGTGTACTGAAGCAAGACTCGTGGGACGGAGGGAGTAAGACCTTACGTAGATTCCATATGATCTCAATAGCTAGAATCTGCATCTCTCTCGATGTCTCTCTCAGCTGACTTGTCGAATAGAGGATAGAAGAGAACTATTAAAAGTCAGAGCTCCAGGCCTTATCAACAATACCACAATCCATTGTCTCATTGCCCTATTGATATCTGCTGGTTGCCGCATCGCCATTGCCGTCGAAATATTCGATGCTCCACACTAGCTAGACCTATATACGTGGAGCCGCACAAGTTAAAGGAGCTCGGCATATATTTATCCGAACCCTCCCGTATCACCTTTTTTCTCGGGTCCATCAAATTGCTCCAAGCTCATCCAGCCGGCCGGTGCACATTTCCATGGCTATATAAGCAGGGCCTCCCGTGCCCAACTCCAAGCAAGCGAGCACAGCTCAAAGACTCATACACGTAGCACTGAAGACTTGTACATCAACAACATTGTTCTTCTGAGTTGGTGGTGAAGATCAAGGTCGGGTGGGCTTGATGGAGCAGGTGACGAAGCTGGCGGGGCAGCGGGCGGTGGTGATCTTCAGCATGAGCTCCTGCTGCATGTGCCACACGGTGGCGCGCCTCTTCCGGGATCTCGGGGCGAACCCGGCGGAGGTGGATCTGGACGAGGACCCTAGGGGGAAGGAGATGGAGAAGGCGCTGGCGAGGCTCCTCGGCCGGAACCCGGCCGTGCCGGCGGTGTTCATCGGCGGCAGGCTCGTCGGATCCACCGACAAGGTCATGTCCCTTCACCTCAGCGGCAAGCTTGTCCCGCTGCTTCGAAACGCAGGTGCTGTCTGGGTCTAGTGCGCTGTGCGCGGGAGATGTGGTTTTGTAGATGCCTGATGCAGTGGACACTAGCTAGTAGAGAATAATGTAATACACGTATGCCTACGTGTTCTGTTTTCTCTACCAGGTGATTATCAAAGATAAAAAAGGAAACCATGCAGGTCTTCTTTTAGTACGATTCTATGGCTTAAGTTGTGACTGGCATGCATGTGGACCAGCTTGATGCTGGGCCCACATGGCCTTCATCCTAAAGCCGAGTGATTTAAGTCAAAGGATCTCAGCCTGCATTGGAGATGCCTTTGTAACGTGCAGGATTTACTCCCTCTATTTTAAGGGCTAACTATTTCAACTTTATTAACTCGGTTTTGCTATTAGTCAGGCGCATGAAAAAAAAATATTGTTCATTCAATTTTTCAGCTGTAGGATTGTTACGTACCGAATCTTTTAGAAGTTATTATTGAGAGACCACAATGGCTAGTTTATTGCTGCAGCAAATGAAAAATTAGATATTTGCTATAATGCGTTCACAGCTGAAGCAATTGCGATGAGATTTGGACTGAATTTAGACCAAACCATTGGATGCAGTAGGATTGAATCGAACTCCGGCAGTCTGGAAGTCATATGTGCTCTTCAAGAGGGGAGCTCTTCTTCGATGGCGAGTGCAATCTTTGAGGGCTGCTTTTCTATGTCTTCACACGCTGGATGCTGATCCAGGGGTTGTAGTCCCATTGCTTGTTTCTGATGCTATGGTTGTAGCCAATTAATAAAGGACGTGTTGATTGTAGAAAAAAAAGGATGAGGGTCAAAATCGTCCGCACAAACATAAGATGGAGGGAGGGGGCCAAGCCCCCCACCCCCTGGGTGAATTCTAACCGTATAACCACTATCTTTTTGTCCATCCCATGGCCTCCTGCATACTAGAGACTCTCCAGTTTTACAAAGTTTATTGCTTGAATAATAACAACAATAACATGTTAGATCAGACCATAAATGTATTAATCACTCAAATAACAAGGCTGGATAATATGATAATCCCTTGGGAACGTCTCTCCCAATCAGGATTGAAGTGAGGAACCACTGCACAACGTCTGAGAGTAGTTTGGCGCATTCGATTATTTTATATAAAGGATAAGAAAGCTAGACACATCAATTAGCATGTCAATATTTGATGCGTTTATTAAGTATATTCACAAGGCCGACACTTGCATTTTGGGGAGCTTATATGGGAATAGGTACATTGGCCCAACGACTATTGATAAAGTAAAAGAAGCGATCCATGATATACAATGCACAATATGAAGGTCATTATAAAAGACATAAACAAAAAGTGTAGTTTTCATTAGCAAATAAGCTCTTTACTACACAATGTATGTGATTGCAAGATAGAAATAATATCATAGGCTAACATAAGGTGGATGGAGGTTGGCCAAACCCCCCTATCCAACGTAACTAGTCGTATGTAGGTATCCATCAACATGTCATTTTTCTAGTTCTTATTAGTGTTTGTGCTATGTTACGCAAACTATATTTTAGTAATGTATATATTTATGTATATGTGTTGGACCCTTATTTAAGATGGACCCTAGGCCACCACACTTCTCGTCATGTGTCCTAGGGCTGGCCCTGTATAGTTGCCCAATATGGATATGAAATTATGAATGCTCTCGAAGGAGATTCTATGTGCGGTGCGCGAGTACCATTGCAGTCCAAGAATAGTTTGATCTCTTGCCATGTGAGCTCGTTGTGATTACATTGATTAAACCAATAGAAGAAGGGCAATCCTGAATACATGAAGCATTGCAAAATTGTTTCCCATAAGTTAATAAACACATAAGTGAGAAATATCGGTTAAAGGATCGACAACAATTTTCATAAAAGCCAATTTAAAAAAAATCATACGTTTGTGCCCAAATTGTTACCACTTCGTGATTATCCAAACTTCAATTTTATTTAGTAGATAAACTGCAATAATATTTCCTCGTAAGCATTATACTTTGCTCTTGGAGCACCATGGACATGTTCATCACTTATAGACTTAGTTGTTGGTTCATCACCTACAAATTTTAAATATGCCCATGTTATTTTTCAAACAATATTTAAGACTATCTTCTTGGACTGCTAATAGGCTATAGCATCAAGGTTCTATGTAGTACTAAAGAATCAATCATCAAATTAACAAAGATGATAACTCATGTGTTGATGCGGAATTGGATATTTGGTTCCTAAATATTTTACATGGTGTAAATTCATTATTAAGATTCAAACCATGTGAAAAAATTAAATTGGATAGAAATTTAAAAAATACCATAAAAGATTAAGCATCGCATAATTAAAAGCAATGAGATTTAAAACATGCTTAGAATGCACTAACGCATGTTGCATCGTAGAGAATATCGCCATGATCATACGGTTGTTGATAGATCAAGATAGCAAATCCAATGGGTACCCCTAGCCCACCAGGTACCAAATCTCATGTTCAACTTCCTTGTGTCTTGTAAAGGGCGAAATATTGTTTCAATGAGAGGTGAAGTTTTCGTGCTCATAGAGGTAGGGGTGTGTGAGCATTTATATAAGTGAGTGTATATGAGCATGTACGTCTGTATTGTGTTCAGGAATTGATGGATGGAGTGGCACAGAAGCTGCTGACTTAGCGCGCAGCTGGAATGGACAAGGCGGTGACCCGTGAGATTAATCCTAGTACAGTCAGTTTTAAGTGACATGCCGATACATGTAATGATGGCCCTTGATATACCCCCGAAGGTTCTCGATAGTATTATCCGGATTTGTCGGAGCTTCTTCTAGGCAGCCACTATGCAGTTGCCTCGAACGACGTTTGCATGCCAAAGAGGGTGAGAGGCCTTGGGCTGCCAAACTTCAAATGGATGAACGTGGCCCTCAGGGCACGTTGGTTATGGCTGCGGCACACAGACCGGGACATGCCATGGGCTGAGCTCGACATCAAGGTGCCGCCCGAGGCAACTCAAATATATCATGCGGCTATGTTCGTTCTTGTTGGAGATGGCAAATCCTCCGACTTTTGGTTGGAAAGATGACTCGACAGGCATCATGTACAGGATTTCACACCTACGCTCTATGATCAGATCAGACCATGCGTGCATGCCTCTCGTACGGTGTTCGACGCACTCACGGGAAGCTGGCCTATGGATTTGGGACCAGTCCCGAGAGCCGAAGAGCTGGCCGAGTACCTAGTCCTCAGGGATATGACCAACACGGTAGAGTTGCATGAAGGGCAGCCATGTCAGGTGAGATGGGCATGGGAGGCCTCGGGAGAATACTCGGCAGGATTTACGCAAGCAAATTTGTTGCCAATGTCCATAATTTGGGAGCCAAATTCATGTGGCAATCGAGGGCACCGCTTAGGTGCAAGATCTTGTCATGGCTTGCACTCTGCAACTGGTGTTGGACTTCGGGTCGCCTAGCGAGGAGGGGTCTTCCGCACCAGGCAGCATGCCCAATGTGCGATCAGGAAGAGTAAATAGCATAAAACTATCACTTTTCGTTCTATGATTTCAAAAAACTACCAGAAATTTGTTTGTGACTGATAACTACCAGAATCGGCGTCGGCTGTTTCAAAAAACCCAAAACATCCGTGGCTAAGGAATTAAACCGGTTTATGACAGGTCGGGCCCGCACCTAAACGAACCGTTTGTTTGACCGCTAACTTACATGTGGGTCCTACACGTAAGTTTTGTAAAAAAGCAATCGGGTCCCTGGAATAATTTTAAAAAAGCAATCGGGTCCCTGGGGAGGTCGTCCTGCAGCTTGCACGCCCGCACGCGGCGACCTCGTCGGGCTGCACGCGGCGACCTCGTCGGGCTGCTCGGCCGTGCTGCAGGGCCGGCGACGCGCTCCCTCCGGCCGCTCCCGTGCCCGGCTGTGCCTCGGGTGAGCCGCTGGAGCAGCCGCCGACTCCTTGGATGTGGTCGGCCTCTTCGTCGCGGAGGCGGCTAGCGGAGGTGGTCGGCCTCTCTGTCGAGGCGGGCAGCGGAGGTGGCCGACCTCTGTGCGGCGGCGGGCATCGGAGGTGGGCGGTGCGCCCCTCCATGGGGCTTCGGCACGGTCGCCGCGCTGCCGCGCGCCATCGGGAGGTGCTGAGGGGCCACCGCGAGCCGCGCCGGGGCAAGGGGGCACGGGCCGCCGCCGGCAGCCCCTGCCTTCATGCCCTCTGGAGGTGAGCTCGCCGGTGGCGGCGTGGCGGCCGCTAGGCGGAGGCGGAGCTCCAGTGGGGTGGGAAAGGAGGCGAGGTGGACGGCGGCTGGGAGCTGTCTGGAGGGACCCGATTGCTTTTCATTTTTTTGGCAGGGACCTGATTGATTTTATGCCACGCCAGTTAACAGTCAAACGAACGGTCAAACAAACGGTTCGTTTAGGTGCGGGCCCGACCTGTCATAAACCGGTTTAATTCCTTAGCCACGGATGTTTTGGGTTTTTTGAAACAGCCGACGCTGATTCTGATAGTTATCAGTCACAAACAAATTTGTGGTAGTTTTTTAGAACCATAGGACGAAAAGGGATAGTTTTATGCTATTTACTCGATCAGGAACAAGAGAGTATCGACCATGTACTGATCTCATGTTCGAGATCACTTTAGTTCGAAGCTCGGACGGCGTGAGGACACCCAGAGTGGACTCCATCCACGGATGACCGACTTCTAGCGTGGTGCATCTCGCTCCAACGAACACCCCCACACCACAAAGACCTACACACATTCGTTTCCTTGGTCATGTGGCAACCGTGGAAGCATAGAAACAACATGGTGTGTGAGAAGGCCATCCCGTGTGTTAGGACCGTGATTGGCAAGATCCTAGAAGAAGGGACATAATGGATGGCGGCGGGTAAATTTAAGGAAGATGTAACTACGGTTTTCCAAAGGTTGTATGTGCGGATGAACCGCGAGTAGTCCCGTTTGTAAAATTGGTGAACGGGTGGTTCCACGCTCTTCTTCTATGAATGTTGATACGCATGCTTATGCATATTCCGAAGAAAAAAAATATTCTCGTGCTCATAGGGCCGGATAGGTTATGTATGCGTGCGTTTAAAAGGATGAGTGATATGAGCGTCTACGTCTGTACTGTGCTTTACAAAAAACTACAAAGGACCATATGATCTCACCAGCATCTCTCTCCATGTCTCTCTCGTCTGACTTGTCGAATAGGGGATAGAAGAGAATTTACTAAAAGTCAGAGCTCCATGCCTTATCCACAATATAATCCATTGCATCTTGGCCCCTTTGGTATCAGGTCGCCGCATCGCCATTGCCATCCAGAAATTCGATACTCCACAGTCCACACTGAGCCCATACGTGGAGTGGCGCAAATTAAAGGAGCTCAGCATTTGTCCGAACCCTCCCGTATCACCTCTTTCGGGTCAAATTGCTCGAAGATCATCCTGTCGGTGCACATTTCCATGGCTATATATGCAAGGCTCCCCTATGCCCAGCTCAAAGCAAGCCAGCACAGCTCAAAGCCTCGTATACAAGAGCTAGCTAGAAGCGATTGTAGCTACTAATTGAGCTCACTAGCATTGGCACTAAGCTTAATGGAGCAGGTGACGAAGCTAGCGGGGCAGCGGGCGGTGGTGATCTTCGGCATGAGCTCCTGCTGCATGTGCCACACCGTGACGACCCTCCTCCGGGATCTCGGGGCGAACCCGACGGTGGTGGAACTGGACGAGGACCCTTGGGGGAAGGAGATGGAGAAGGCGCTGGCGAGGCTCCTCGGCCGGAACCCTGCCGTGCCGGCGGTGTTCATCGGCGGCAGGCTCGTCGGATGCACCGACAAGGTCATGTCCCTTCACCTCAGCGGCAAGCTTGTTCCACTGCTTCGTAATGCAGGTGCGGTCTGGGTGTAGTGCGTGCATGGGCTTTGTAGATATTCGGCCTGATGCATTGGGCGCCAGAGAATTATGTAATACACGTATGTGTACGTGCTCTGTTATCCTTTCCTGTATCAGGTGATGATAGACTTAAGGAAACCATGCAGGACTTTTTACTAATTTTTTTAACATTTAACACAGTACATGCACATGCACTCATCCTCACACATTCTATCCCTACATGCACATCATCTTGACATTGACGTGATCGCAAGCTTTCGTAGTCGACGGAAATGTCTCCTCCCACTAAACGCACATCGTCGAAAAGCCTGAAATAAATTCAGGAAAATGCAAGCACCGGTGTCAAGTCAAACCACTGTCCACCTAAGTCCTAACCATCCAACTACAGGTTGGTTTGCAGGTCTTTTTACTTCTGATGGGAGTACCTGTCATGTCAAGCTGTTAAGCATTATAATTTGTGCATTCACAAAAAAGAAAAGCATTATAATTTGTGGTGTCTTAAGTCAAACTTTATAATAGTTTATCAAAGTTATATCAAATATGAATAGTACCAAGTAAATAAAATATGAAAATATAGTACATGATGGATCTAATGATATATAATAGGTATCGTGAATGGTGATTATTTTTCCTGTAACCTTGCTCAAATATCAAAAAAAATGACTTAAGATAACACTATTAGTCAAGTAAAAATGAGTTTTTTTTCTTTTGAGATCAAAATTGGCGGGTACATGAACTTTAAACTTCAACTTTCAAAATTTAAACTTTTGGTATTTAAACTTCTGAAAATTTTAACTTGTAAAAATACTGAACTTTGAACATTGTGATGAACTTTGCACACAAATGAAATATATGAAAAAACGCATGTGTGGGCCCCACCATGAAACTCTTCCTTGTGCTAATGCAGCTCCTAAACAAAATGCGTATGTCCACCTCACATAGGTGGGGCTCTCGTGTTAAATCACTCGGCCAACCGACAAAATGCCTCTACGCGTGTGAAGACCCCCTACGGAGGTCCCCTATAATTCGGGCAAATGCACAGGGGACGACTCCCCTTTTGTTCTTCTGGTTTCTAGTCAGTTTTCGGAAAAAGAAAGAATCTAGCTGCAAGATTTATTTCATATTTAAAAATGTTTAAGTTTTTTATAAAAAAACCAAAATTGTTTTTAAAATTTTGTCTATTTTAAAAATGTTCTTGAACTCAAGTATGTTCATAAATTTAAAAAATGCTCGCATATTTTACATAATGTTCATGAATTATAAAAATATTCAAATGTTCATGTTTTTAAAAGAGGTAAAACAAACATACGTAAGTAAGAAAAAAGATATTACCAGAAGAAAGACTGCGGAAAATAAGTGGTAGAGCTACTCCCTCCGTGAGTTAGTACAAAGTTGGGTCATCTATTTTGGAACGAAAAGAGTACCATACTACCAATATGGCTGGTCCAACAGGGAGTTGTTGGTTTGCTACGTTGGTATTGATTCGTAATATCAGCAGATGTCTATATAGGGTTGCTCATGGGGCAGAGTACGCAAGGAGGATCAGACTAGGTGCACACGAGACAAGGTATAGTCAGGGTTCATTTCCTTGGGGTGAGGTAATACCCTACATCTTGCATGTCTAAAAGCATCTCCAGCCGTTGGCCCTCCCAGGACGCATAAAAATCATCCCCTGGGGACGAGCCGGCGATACAATCGGCGCTGGGGCGGTTTTGCGCCCAGTCGTCGCGCCCAGGCGCCGATATTGGCCCACTTTTCAGCCCCATTTTGGCTAATAAAGGGCCCATATGGGTGAGAATATGCCCATATTCGGCGTGGTTCGCCGTGGCTCGGCGTTCAATTATCAACATAAAATTTTTATCACATATTTCATCACAAAAAAATCAAATACTTCAACAAAATAGTACAACAACAAATAGTTCAATACAAATTATATAGTTCAACAAATAAAACTCATATTTCATCACACGTCGCGCCCGACGTCGCCCTTGAGCCTCCATAGATGCTCTATCAGATCTTGCTGCAGTTGATGATGCACCTGTGGGTCTCGGATCTCCTGACGCATACTGAGATAGGCAGTCCAGGTTGCCGGTAGCTGGTGATCAACTTCGGCTAGAGGACCCTGCCTATAGTATGGTTCAGTGTCAAACACTGGGTCTTCTTGCTCGCTCTCGATGATCATGTTGTGCAAGATGACACAGCAAGTCATAATCTCCCACATTTGATCTTTCGACCAGGTCTGAGCGGGGTACCGGACAACACCAAATCGAGATTGGAGCACACCAAATGCCCGCTCGACATCCTTCCTGCAAGCCTCCTGAATCTTCGCAAACAAGGCGTTCTTGCCTCCTGACACAGGGTTTGAGATCGTCTTCACAAATTTCGACCATCTCGGATAGATGCCATCAGCTAGATAGTACCCCTTGTTGTAGTGCCGCCCATTGATCTCGAAGTTCACCGGAGGAGAATGACCTTCAACAAGCTTGGCAAAGACAGGAGAGCACTGCAGCACGTTGATGTCATTGTGAGTTCCTGGCATACCAAAGAAGGAGTGCCAAATCCAGAGGTCCTGTGTGGCCACCGCCTCAAGTACCACACTGCAACCGCCTTTGGCGCCTTTGTACATCCCCTGCCAAGCAAATGGGCAATTCTTCCATTTCCAATGCATGCAGTCGATGCTTCCAAGCATCCCAGGAAATCCTCTTGTTGCATTCTGTGCTAGGATCCGAGCAGTGTCATCCGTATTGGGTGTTCTCAAGTATTGCGGTCCAAACACTGCCACCACTGCCCGACAGAACTTGTAGAAACACTCTATGCTGGTGGACTTGGCCATGCGCCCATAGTCGTCGAGTGAATCACCGGGAGCTCCGTATGCAAGCATCCTCATCGCTGTCGTGCACTTCTGGATCGAGGTGAATCCAAGTTTGCCGGTGCAATCCATCTTGCACTTGAAGTAGTTGTTGAACTCCCGGATGGAATTCACAATTCTGAGGAAGAGCTTTCGGCTCATCCGATAACAGCGCCGAAATGTTTTGTCGCCGTGAAGTGGAGCATCGGCGAAGTAGTCGGAGCAGAGCATGCAGTAGCCTTCGAGACGATGGCAGTTTTTTGCTTTCACCCGCCCCGGCGCGGAGCCACCTTGCCGCGGCTTTTCATTGCTCGCCAGCAGCTGGGCGAGGGCGGCGAGCACCATCAGATGCTCTTCTTCCTGGACGTCGGCCTCGGCTTCCTCCTCCAGCAGCGCGGCGAGCGCTTCCTCGTCATCCGAGTCCATCGCCGAGGCAGGCAAATCGCCGAACACCTTGCGCCCGGTGGGCGTGCACCCGCCGCTAAACTGCCCCTCCGCGGCCGGAAACGGCGGCCGGGAACGCCCAGCTGCTGTTGGAGGGGCTGCCGTGGCGAACCTCTGCTATTTCCGGCGGGGAATGGCTATCTAGCGGTGAAGGGCGGCGGGCGGCGCCGGGATATAGCTACTGGCGGCCGAGGGCGTGGGGGGTGGAAGGCGAGTCGGGGAAGAAAATCTTGACTTTTCACCTAACGGTGTGGGCCAGCCGCGCTTTTCCCTTGCGCCGGAGCCTCCGATCGCCCCCGAGTGCGCCGGGTTCGGCCTGCGGCCGCCGGGCGGAAAAAAGGTCGAACCGGCGCTTTTCGTCGTCCTGGGGGCGCGACTGGGGCATTTTTTTGGTGCCGGCGCCCAAAAAGTGGCCTGGGGGGCCTGTTGGGGGCGCGACTGGAGATGCTCTAATATGTATTAATGTTTTCTTGTATTAGAGGTGCATGTTGGCATGTTAAGGACATTGACTCGCGGGGGCCCTACGTATATTGATGGACGATGAGTAGGATTACATGGGACGAGTTGATTTGCATTGCTTGTAGCCCCAGTAATCTATTAGAGTACATGTGTTGTGCACCAAGTAAGGAGGTGCCCTTCTGAAGGAGGCCTATGAGCGGGTAGAGGCATGGGTCTGTGGCCGGCCTGGCGAACCGTGGTGCATCTAGTGCCCCTCGATAGTTTTGGAGATTGTTGGACAAAACAGTTAAGGGACTAATTTTTTGTGAGTATACACAGAAAGTAGGTCCCTGAGGAGATTGCTTATCGTGTGGTAGACAACCCTAAAATTGTGTTGACAAGTAATAGTTTTGGTATATTGTTCGAGGAATAATTGGTTGTAGCGAGGAAAATGAACCAGACGTGAAGATTGTAGTTTCATTTTTCACTTATTGAGTCATAGGGCAAACCATATCATTAAGGGGGTAAGTTGAGATTTAGGTCGTCGATGTGTGCTCAATCCAAAACCAAATTCTTCCAATGAAGACGAGAGAAATCTCTTCACGCAAAGTGTTTATTCTCCGAGTAAGAGACATTGAGACTCCGAGAAAGAATCACTTGCAGTTAAGTTAACTTGACTCATTGAGTGAGTTTGAAATCTGACCATTCTGCCATGTGTCGGTTCTCCGTTGAGTGGTCAGAGCTCTTAATGGTCATTTCACACCTCGGGATCGCTCTTGTATATAAACAGCCCCTCATCCCAACCTGAGATGGTTGGCTGCTCCGTTTGACTTGACAAGACACTGTTTGAGCAACCCCTCCAATGGGAGAACTGAGACAATCCCAGAGAGGAAAAAACAGAGCCTAAAATATGCCAAGTGACTGAGCATCGCGATGAAATAGATTGAAGCTTAGATAGTACCTATTACTCTTGTGGATTATGCATCCACTAGATGGTTAGGTGTCGGTTCAGAGTATCCAAGAGCTATCGTGGGGGTCGCTAAGAACAAGTCTGTGAAGGTCTGGAGATCACCTTGAAGATCTACCTAGAGTAATTGGCCGGAGTCCAAGAGACTTTAGGTCAATGAGAATAGAAGGAATAGTGTTTTTCTTCTATGTTAAATCACAAGTTTCTCCAACCAGACTAGCATTGTGCTTGTGGTGTGAAATAGGTGAACAAATCTTGAGTCACCATCGAGCACCACGGTTCTTTTGCTTACTCTCATTACTTCCTGTAATTTTCCCCTACTCTTAAAGAACTTCTCCCTCGCGATTTCTCTATGTGATTGGTTCTTTGAAACTGCCAAGTACTTGCGATTATGCTCACCATGTTAGAATTATATTTATCTCTTGTAGTACTTGTACTTTTGTATGCTCGCCTACTTGTCATTTACTTCTACTTAGTTATTCTTCTATCACGCAGTCACTTACTTAGTGGAGTTGCCTAGTTATTTCTCGAAGTCACTTACTTCTGCAGTTTTATCTCTGTTTAGTTTCTACTTTAGAGAGAATTTTCATTGTACTTCTTCAAGAAACTTGCTTTTGTCGAAGAAACTTTAAATATCTTCTTCACCTCTTCCCCTCTAGTTGATTTTTGATCCTACAATTACTATCAGAGCAAGGTACCCCGCCTTGTCTCTGCACATTTTGGTCTAACCACCTGGACTTTTGGGAACGTTGACTCTAGTGAATTTCAAGTCGACGGAGAAATCTCATGTCTTTGATAGCAAATACAACCCATTCTGGAAGAACAAGATGTGCATCCACATAAATGTCATAGATGAAGATCTCTAGAGAATCGTTGAAGAAAGATATATTATAGCCAACACTGCCTATGTTAATCTTGAAGAGAGGAAATACTGACAGCTTAATGCTCAAGCTAAGGACATCATCTAGAATCATCTCTCTAAGGGGCAATTCGGCCACGATAGTTCGAGGAACTCAAAGGAAATCTGGATAGACTTGCTAAGGTGAATGAAGGTGTTTCCACTCAGAAAGAATCTCTGGTCGATATTGTACGAAGCTGCTTCAATCTCTTCAGAAGACTTGACAATGAGTGTGTTCAAGATACTAATGATTGTCTCTATTATATCGCCACTGAGCTCAACGAACTTGGCCCTGTTGACATTACTGATCATGAAGTGGTTAAGAAGTTACTTCGGTCTCTGGACAATTCATTTGATACTCTGGTTACGATGATCAAAGAGCGCCCAGATTACAAAGATCTCAAACCCGCAAATGTTCTTGAGAGACTTAACTCAGATGAGCCGCAAGAAGAAGAGACGAGAGATTTGTATGGTTTCAACTATTGCGAAAGCCATGCTCTCAAGGTTGTTGTTGATTCTTCCTCGGAAGAAAAAATTGATGACTATGAATTTGACAACCTGATAATATCGTCCAAGATCTCGCATTGATTGTGAAACGCTTCAACCGATACAAGAAGAAGAATCACTTCTCGAAAAAATGGTTGAAGTATAGCTCAAAATCTGCCTATGGCTCAAATTCCTCGAGTGAAAACTCCTGCTACAAATGCAAAAATACGACCATTTGATCAATGAATTTCCTCTATGGGAAATTGAGGCTAGGAACAATGGCAAAGTTACCAATAGTAGCAAGAGCAGCAAGAGTAGCAAGAGTAAGAACTATGATTCTTAGCATGACAAGAAGAAAAAGAAGCATTTCAAGAATAAAGAGAGTTCATCCTCGAACCTACAAGAAGAAGAATTCTCACAAGGCCAAGGGTTACATTAGCAAAGAGATGGATCCGAGGAAGAAGCCTCTCAGTCTGAAGCCGTTGAAGAAGAATCGTCTGTTGAGGAATCTGGTTCTGACATCGTGGGTATTGCTTACGCCTCTACACCAACATCGAGCTTGTTCTTCGACAATGATGACAGCGACGACGAGGCACCTCCATTCTTCTTAATGGCACAAAACCTCTAAGGGAACTAACTCTCGATCGAGAAAGAATTCCTCGTAGATCGAGAATGGAAATTCCTCGAATGGGTTCTAATGCTGATTCTTCCTCTCATGAATATGAGCACTATTCTTCTAACCATTATGTTCATACTTCTAAGTAAAAAAATCTGCATATTCATACAACTATGCTAATCACTCTTTGAGAAAAAAAATTCTAATGCCTCTCAAGCAAAGTACTCTTATGTTCAGCGTCCAGCTAAATCTTCTCAGTCGCCCATCGTGATTTCGGTGGTTAAGAATAACTAATTCTTCTGCAGGACTATTTCTCCGGTGGCACTGAATGGGTCATGGATAGTGGATGTATTAATCATATGACCAAAGACAGAAGTTTATTCGTCGATCTTAAATTGACTACTCCCTCATAGAAGTATATCACCTTGGGCGACACCAATGAAGGAAAGGTAATTGAGTTAGGTAAAGTTGCTATATCCAAAGAGAAGCACATTGCATGCTTGTTCAATCTCTTGGATTTTCAATCTAGTGTCCATTTCAAATTTTGTGATATGGGCATGATGGTGTTATTCACTAAATCTAGATGTGTGGTTTTCGTGCAAAATGATAACACCTTTATATTCTAAGGTGTAAAAATGTGATTTATATATTGTGGATTTCTCTAAAGGTCCCTTAGTTACCACCTGTTTTCTTGCGGAAACTATAGATGGCTGGTTGTGGCACTAAAGGCATGGCCATGCATGTATGAGAAACTTGCAGGTGTTGGTGAAGAAAAAGCACATCATAGGAATTGCCGATGTAAAATTCGATAAAAATTGCCTCTTTGGTGCATGCGAAGCTAGCAAGCTCGTGAAGAAATCACATTCCGCAGACTATCATGACCATGACAAGGCCACTCGTGATTCTTCACATGGACCTCTTCGGGCCAGAGAACTACTCTAGCTTCGGTGGTAACCACTATGGACTCGTCACTTTCTGATTTTTCTTCACATGAGTTTTCTTTCACGAGGATTAATCTAGAACCCAGAAAATTTTCAAATGTTTTGCCAAAAAGGCTCAAAACGAATATGAAGTCACCATCAGGCATATGAAAAGTGAAAGTGGCACGTAGTTCAACAATACTCATACCGAAGAGTTTCTCAATTATTATGGCATCACCTATGAGTTCTCTGCGGCTTATACTCCCTAGCAAAATAGAGTAGTGGAGAGGAAGACACTCATTAAGATGGTATGCATCATGCTTGATGACTGCAAAACCTCAATGCAATTTTGAGCGAACGCCATCAACAAAGGACCGTATGATCTCACCAGTATCTCCCTTCATGTCTCTCTCATCTGACTTGTCGAATAGGGGATAGATGAGAATTTACTAAAAGTAAGAGCTCCATGCCTTATCCACTATAATCCATTGTACCCCTTTGGTATATCAGGTCGCCGCATCGCCATTGCCATCCAAAAATTCGATGCTCCACACTGAACCCATACGTGGAGTGGCGCAAATTAAAGGAGCTCGGCATTTATCCGAACCCTCCCGTATCACCTTTTTCCGGTCAAATTGCTCGAAGATCATCCTGTCGGTGCACATTTCCATGGCTATATATGCAAGGCTCCTCTATGTCCAGCTCTAAGCAAGCGAGCACAACTCAAAGTCAAAGCCTCGTATACGAGAATCAAGCGCTCTAGCACTAGCACTGAAGACCGGGCCAGCTTGATGGAGCAGGTGACGAAGCTAGCGGGGCAGCGGGCCGTGGTGATCTTCGGCATGAGCTCCTGCTGCATGTGCCACACGGTGACGAGCCTCCTCCGGGATCTCGGGGCGAACCCGACGGTGGTGGAACTGGACGAGGACCCTTGGGGGAAGGAGATGGAGAAGGCGCTGGTGCGGCTCCTCGGACGGAACCCTGCCGTGCCGGCGGTGTTCATCGGCGGCAGGCTCGTGGGATGCACCGACAAGGTCATGTCCCTTCACCTCAGCGGCAAACTGGTCCCGCTGCTTCGTAATGCAGGTGCTGTCTGGGTGTAGTCCAGGGAGGGCTTTGTAGATATTCGGCTTGATGCATTGGGCGCCAGAGAATAATGTAATGTGTACGTGCTCTGTTATTCTTTCCTGTATTTGGGGATGATGGAGACCAAGGAAACCATGCAGGTCTTTTTACTGTTGATTGATGGGAGTACCTGTCCTATCAAAGTGTTACACATTATACCTTTCAAAAAAAAAGTGTTACACATTATAAAAGCAAATTGCGAGAGAACTTTCATTCTATTTCTCAATTGTCAAGCGGGTACAAAGAACACCAGAAGTTAAAAAAAAATTACATCCAAGTACGTAGACCACCTAGCGATGACTACAAGTGCGCGCCGAAGACACACCGCCGTCATCGCCACTCCCTCATCGCTGTCAGCCAAACCTTGTTGTAGTAGACAGTCAAAAAATCGTCGTGCTAAGCCCCATAGTTACGCATTATAATTAATGGTGTCTTCAATCAAACTTTGTTATATTTTATCAAAATTATAATAAATACAAACAGTACCAAATAAATATAATATGAAAATATATTACATGATGAATCTAATGATATATAATAGGTATAGTGAATGGTGATATTGTTTTTATGTAACTTTGCTCAAACTTAAAAAAAAATGACTTAAGACAACACTATTATGTGAGGTAAAAAAGGGGCTTTTTTTTCTTTTCATATCAAACCAGGCGGGTACATGAACTTTAAACTTTAACTTTCAAAATTTCAACTTTTGGTATTGTACTTTCAAAATTTAAAACTTTTGAAAATTTAAACTTATAAAAATATTGAACTCTCAAAATTGTAATGAACTTTGCACAGAAATGTAATATATGAAAAACGCATGTGTGGGCCCCACCATGAAACTCTTGTGCTAATGTAACTCCTTTGAAAAAAGTCGAGTGGCCGCCTCACATGATGACCCCCTACGGAGGCCCCCTATAATGCCGGAAATGCAATGGGGACTATTCCTCTTTTGTTCTTCTGGTTTCTAGTTGGTTTTCTCAGGAAAAAAAAGCTAGCTGTAAGATTTAATTCATATTCAAAAAAATTAAGTTCTTTAAAAAATGTCCACGAATCTTAAAAATGATTATGTATTTTAAACGTGTTCTGGAATTCAAGGGTGTTCATCAATTTTAAAAATATTCACAAATTTTAAAAATGCTCATGTATTTTAAACAATGTTGTCGAGTTATAAAAAATATTCATATACTCCTAAAATTGTTCTAATTTTGTTACATGTTTATGTTTTTTAAAACATGTAAAACAAAAATATGAAAGTAAGTAGAAAAAATAAATTAGCAAAAGAAAGACCATAGAAAATAGACGGATCAGAACAAAAAACAAAAAGAATTACTCTGGAAACTGCATCCCGACGTGTTTAAGATGTCCAGCCCATGGACGGTCGCTCTGTTCGTTTGGGTGACATCTTGTTGTAATAAAAGAGGGATGATTAGAAATTTCCCCTTTTACACGAGCAGTTGGTTTGCTTCATTCGTGTCCATTCATTATATCAGCAGATCCCTTGATAGGGTTGCTCATGGGGCAGTGTACGCAACAAGGATCAGATTGGATGTACACGAGACAAGGATATAGTCAGGTTCACTTCTTCAGGGTGAGGTAATACCTTACATTTTGCATGTCTGATATGTATTAATGTTGTCTTGAGTGAGACATGTATGATATGTGTTACACGCATACCGACTCATGGGGCCTCGACTTATATTGGTGGACGAGGGGTAGGACTACATGGGCTTGAGCCGATTTACATGGCTTGTAGCCCAAGTAATCTATTAGAGTACATGTTTTGTGCACCAAGTAAGGAGGTGCCCTTCTGAAGGAGGCATATTGGTCACGTAGAGGCATGGACTTATGGCTGGCCTAGTGGGTTGTAGGTGCATCCAGTGCTCCTCGATAGTTTTGGAGATTGTTGGACAAAACAGTTAATGGACTGATTAGTTTATGACTATACTCGGGAAGTAGGACTCTAGAAGATTGTTTATCGTGTAGTAGACGACCCCTCAAAATTGTGTTTATAAGCAATAGTTTTGGTGTGCTGTTTTAGGAACAATTGACTGCAGCGAGGAAAATGACGCAGACGTGAAGACTATAGAGTTTTCTAGTTTGACTTTTCACTTATTGAGTCATAGGGCAAACCATACTATTAAGGAGAGGGGGTCCAAGTTAAGTTGATATTTAGGTCATCGATGTATGCTCAATCAAAAACCTATTTCTTCGAGTGAAGATGAGCGAAATCTCTTCATGCAGAGTGTTTATTCTCTGAGTCCGACACAATGTTCTTCGGGACTCCAAGAAAGAATCACTTGCGGTTAAGTCGACTTGACTTGTTCCCCAAGTTAGTCGGTGGGTGAGTTTGAAATCAGACCTTTATGCCATGTGTTGATATTTAGGTCATCGATGTATGCTCAATCCAAAACCTATTTCTTTGAGTGAAGATGAGAGAAATCTCTTCGTGCAAAGTGTTTATTCTCTAAGTCCGCTACAATGTTCTTCAGGACTCCGAGTAGGAAACATTTGTAGTTAAGTCGACGTGACTTGTTCCTCAATTAAGTCGATGTGTGAGTTTGAAATCCGACCTTTATACCATGTGTTTGTTCTTCGTTGAGTGGGTAGTGCCCTTATGCTCATTTCACACCTTGGGATCGCTCCCGCCTATAAATATACCCTCATCCCAGCCTAAGATGGTTGGCTGCTTCGTTTGACTTGACAAGACATTATCTGAGCAACCCCTCCTTTGAGAGAATTGAGAGAATACTAATGAGGGAAAACCCAGAGCCTAAAATATGTCAAGTGATTGAGCATCATGATGAACTAGATTGAATCTTAGCTTGTACGTGTTACTCTTGTGAACTATGCATCCACTAGACGGTTAGGTGTCAGTTCGGGGTATCCAAGAGATACCATGGATCACCAAAAACAAGTATGTGAAGGTCGGAGGTCACCTTGAAGATCTACCTAGAGTAGTTGGCCGGAGTCCGAGGGATTTCAGGTCAAGCAGAATAGGACGAAGAGAGGTTTTCTTCAGTGTTAAATCACAAGTTCCTCTAACCACACGTAGCATTGTGACGGCAGTGTGAACAAATCTAGAGTCTCCATCGAACACCGCGATTCTTTTGCTCACTCACATCACTTTCTGTAATTTCCCCTGTTATCGAAAAACTTCTCCCCCGCAATTTCTCTCTGTGACAAGTTCGCCAAAACTGCTAAGTACTTGCCATTTTGCTCGTCATGTTAGCATTTGCTACTTGTGAGTTGCGGTGGGATTTTCCCCGAAGAGGGAGGGTAAAGCAATATAGTAGCGGATAGTATTTCCCTCAGTGCTAAACCAAGGTTATCGAACCAACAGGAGCAAAAGAAAGTTCAATATTTTTGGCCTGTAGGTCTATAGTGAACTACTCACACATCATCGGAAGGGCGGCAAGGTTGATGTAGAAGCCCTCCATGATCGATTTCCCCTCCGGCAGAGTATCGAAAAAGGCCTCCAGATGGGATCGTGGAAGAACAGAAGTTTGCGGCGGCGAACAAATTGTTTCAGGTGGCTCTCTGTGGGATTTATGAGAATTTATAGGCTTGGAATTATGACAAAGGGAGTTGCATGGGGCCCACAAGCTTAGGCGCCCCCTAGGGCGTGCGCCGTGTGAGCTTGTGGCTCTCCCGTAGATCGTCTGGTCTCCTCCCGAGGCTTCTACGGTCCCTTTTGGTCTAGAAAAAATCACCGTGAAGTTTCATCCTGTTTGGACTTCGTTTGGTATTGCTTTTCTGAAAAGCAAAAAACTTGCAGAAAACAGGAACTGGCACTGGGCACTGAGTTAATAGGTTAGTTCCCAAAACGATACAAAATTACATATAAAGCATCCAAGATTGATAATATAATAGCATGAAACAATAAAAAATTATAGATGCGTTGGAGACATATCGGCATTATATTTATCTCTTGAAGTTGCAGTACTTGTATGCTCGCCTAGTTGTCATTTACCTCTACTTAGTTATTCTTCTATCTTGCGTTCTGATAGATTTATCTCAGTGAAGTTGCCTAGTTATTTCTATAAGTCATTTACTTTTGCAATTTTGTCTGTGTTTAGTTTCTGTCTTAGAGAGAATTCCTGTTGTGCTTCTCCGAGAAACTTGCTTTTGTTGAAAAACTTTATATCTCCTATTCACCCCTCCCCCTCTAGTTGATTTGTGATCCTACAATTCCTACCAGAGCAAGGTACTCACTTGTCTCTGCACATTTTGGTCTAACCTCCTGGAGTTTTCAGAATGCCGACTCTAGTCAATTTCAAGTCATCCGAGAATATTCATGTCTTTGATGGCAAAGACTGTCCATTCTCGAAGAACAAGATAAGCATCCACATAAACGTCTGCTACCTCTTGAGCACTGCGTTGGTTTTCCCTTGAAGAGGAAAGGGTGATGCAGTAAAGTAGCGTAAGTATTTCCCTCAGTTTTTGAGAACCAAGGTATCAATCCAGTAGGAGACCACACACGAGTCCCTCGCACCTACACAAACAAACAAGAACCTCGCAACCAACGCGATAAAGGGGTTGTCAATCCCTCAACGGTCACTTATGAGAGTGAGATCTGATAGATATGATAAGATAATATTTTTGGTATTTTTATGATAAAGATGCAAAGTAAAATAAAAGGCAATAAAAATAGCTAAGTGTTGGAAGATTTATATGATGGAAAATAGACCCGGGGGCCATAGGTTTCACTAGTGGCTTCTCTCGAGAGCATAAGTATTACGGTGGGCGAACAAATTACTGTTGAGCAATTGACAGAATTGAGCATAGTTATGAGAATATCTAGGTATGATCATGTATATAGGCATCACATCTGAGACAAGTAGACCGACTCCTGCCTGTATCTACTACTATTACTCCACACATCGACCACTATCCAGCATGCATCTAGAGTATTATGTTCAAAAGAACAGAGTAACGCTTTAAGTAAGATGACATGATGTAGCGGGATAAACTTATGCAATATGATATAAACCCCATCTTGTTATCCTCGATGGCAACAATACAATACGTGCCTTGCTGCCCCTACTGTCACTGGGAAAGGACACCGCAAGATTGAACCCAAAGCTAAGCAATTCTCCCATTGCAAGAAAGATCAATCTAGTAGGCCAAACCAAACTGATAATTCGAAGAGACTTGCAAAGATAACCAATCATACATAAAAGAATTCAGAGAAGATTCAAATATTGTTCATAGATAAACTTGATCATAAACCCACAATTCATTGATCTCAACAAACACACCGCAAAAGAAGATTACATCGAATACATCTCCACGAGAATCGTGGAGAACTTTGTATTGAGATCCAAAGAGAGAGAAGAAGCCATCTAGCTAATAACTATGGACCTGAAGGTCTGAGGTGAACTACTCACACATCATCGGAGAGGCTATGGTGTTGATGTAGAAGCCCTCCGTGATCAATGCCCCCTCCGGCAGGACGCCGGAAAAGGCCCCAAGATGGGATCTCACGGGTACAGAAGGTTGCGGCGATGGAATTAGGTTTTCGTGGATGCTTCTGTTGGTTTGGGGGTACGTAGGTATATATAGGAGGAAGAAGTACGTCGGTGGAGCAGCGTGGGCCCCACGAGGGTGGAGGGTGCGCCCAGGGGGGGTAGGCGCGCCCCCTATCTCGTGCCCTCCTAGTTGCTTTCTTGACGTAGGGTCCAAGTCCTCTGGATCACGTTCGTTCCGAAAATCACGTTCCCGAAGGTTTCATTCCGTTTGGACTCCGTTTGATTTTCTTTTTCTGCGAATCACTGAAATAGGCAAAAAACAGCAATTTGGGCTGGGCCTTCGGTTAATAGGTTAGTCCCAAAAATGATATAAAAGTGTATAATAAAGCCCGTTAAACATCCAAAATAGAATATAATATAGCATGAAGCAATAAAAAATTATAGATACGTTGGAGACGTATCAAGCATCCCCAAGCTTAATTCCTGCTCGTCCTCGAGTAGGTAATGATAAAAACAGAATTTTTGATGCGGAATACTACTTGGCATAATTTTCAATGTAATTCTCTTATTTGTGGTATGAATGTTCAGATCCGAAAGATTCAAGACAAAAGTTTAATATTGGCATAAAAATAATAATACTTCAAGCATACTAACTAAGCAATTATGTCTTCTCAAAATAACATGGCCAAAGAAAGTTATCCCTACAAAATCATATAGTCTGGCTATGCTCTATCTTCACCACACAAAGTATTTAAATCATGCACAACCCCGATGACAAGCCAAGCAATTGTTTCATACTTTTGTTGTTCTCAAACTTTTTCAATCTTCGCGCAATACATGAGGGTGAGCCATGGACATAGCACTATATGTGGAATAGAATGGTGGTTGTGGAGAAGACAAAAGAGGGAGAAGATAGTCTCACATCAACTAGGCGTATCAACGGGCTATGGAGATGCCCATTAATAGATATCAATGTGAGTGGGTAGGGATTGCCATGCAACGGATGCACTAGAGCTATAAGTATATGAAAGCTCAACAAAAGAAACTAAGTGGGCGTGCATCCAACTCGCTTGCTCACGAAGACCTAGGGCATTTTGAGGAAGCCCATCATTGGAATATACAAGCCAAGTTCTATAATGAAAAATTCCCACTAGTATATGAAAGTGATATCATAGGAGACTCTCTATCATGAAGATCATGGTGCTACTTTGAAGCACAAGTGTGGTAAAAGGATAGTAACATTGTCCCTTCTCTCTTTTTCTCTCATTTTTTTATTTGGGCCTTTTCTCTTCTTTTTTATGGCCTCTTTTTTTTTCTTTTTTTATTTAGTCCGGAGTCTCATCCCGACTTATGGGGGAATCATAGTCTCCATCATCC
This sequence comes from Aegilops tauschii subsp. strangulata, assembly GCF_002575655.3. Classification (NCBI taxonomy): domain Eukaryota; kingdom Viridiplantae; phylum Streptophyta; class Magnoliopsida; order Poales; family Poaceae; genus Aegilops; species Aegilops tauschii. The sequence goes on from NC_053039.3 coordinate 55,666,341, forward strand.
TTTCCTCACTTGGGACAATGCTCTAAAATGATGATCATCACACTTTTATTTACTTACAACTCAATACTTAGAACAAAATATGACTCTATGTGAATGCCTCCGGTGGTGTACCGGGATATGCAATGAATCAAGAGTGACATGTATGAAAGAATTATGAACGGTGGCTTTGCCACAAATATGATGTCGACTACATGATCATGCGAGGCAATATGACAATGATGGAGCGTGTCATAGTAAACGGAACGGTGGTAAGTTGCATGGCAATATATCTCAGAATGGCTATGGAAATGCCATGATAGGTGGGTATGGTGGCTGTTTTGCGGAAGGTATATGGTGGGTGTATGATACCGGCGAAAAGTGTGTGGTATTAGAGAGGCTAGCAATGGTGGAAGGAAGAGAGTGCGTATAATCCATGGACTCAACATTAGTCATAAAGAACTCATATACTTATTACAAAAATCTACAAGTTATCAAAGCAAAGTATTACGCGCATGCTCCTAGGGGGATAGATTGGTAGGAAAAGACCATCGCTCGTCCCCGACCGCCACTCATAAGGAAGACAATCAATAAATAAATCATGCTCCGACTTCATCACATAATGGTTCACCATACGTGCATGCAACGGGAATCACAAACTTTAACACAAGTATTTCTCAAATCCACAACTACTCAGCTAGCATGACTCTAATATCACTATCTTCATATCTCAAAACAATTATCAAGCATCAAACTTCTCATAGTATTCAACACACTCATAAGAATTTTTTTATTAATATCGAATGCCTATCATAATTAAAGCAAATTACCACGCTATTTTGTAGGACTCTCAAATAATATAAGTGAAGCATGAGAGAAAAATAGTTTCTATAAAACAAATCCACCACTGTGCTCTAAAAGATATAAGTGAAGACTAGAGCAAAAACTATATAGCTCAAAAGATATAAGTGAAGCACATAGAGTATTCTAATAAATACCGAATCATGTGTGTCTCTCTCAAAAGGTGTGTACAGCAAGGATTATTGTGGCAAACTAACAAATAAAGACTCAAATAATACAAGACGCTCCAAGCAAAACACATATCATGTGGTGAATAAAAATATAGCTCCAAGTAAAGTTACCGATGGAAGTAGACGAAAGGGGGGATGCCTTCTGGGGCATCCCCAAGCTTTGGCTTTTTGGTGTCCGTAAATTATCTTGGGGTGCCATGGGCATCCCCAAGCTTAGGCTCTTGCCACTCCTTGTTCCATAATCCATCAAATCTTTTACCCAAAACTTGAAAACTTCACAACACAAAACTTAACAGAAAATCTCGTAAGCTCCGTTAGCGAAAGGAAACAAAACACCACTTCAAGGTACTGTATTGAACTCATTATTTATTTATATTGGTGTTAAACCTACTGTATTCCAACTTCTATATGGTTTATAAACTATTTTATTACCATAGATTCATCAAAATAAGCAAACAACACACGAAAAACAGAATCTGTCAAAAACAGAACAGTCTGTAGTAATCTGTAACTAACGCAAACTTCTGGAACTCAAAAAATTCATCAAAAATAGGACGACCTATACAATTTGTTTATTGGTCAGCAGAAATTGGAATCAATATTTTATCACGTTATGGTGATTTTTAACAATTGTTTTCGTGAACAGAAAGTTTCTGGAATTTTCAGCAAGATCAAATAACTATCATCCAGGAAGATCCTATAGGTTTAACTTGGCACAAACACTAATTAAAACATAAAAACAAATCTTACCAGAGGCTAGATCAAATATTTATTCCTAAACAGAAGCAAAAAAGCAAAAAACTAAAAATAAAATTGGGTTGCCTCCCAACAAGCGCTATCGTGTAACGCCCCTAGCTAGGCATAAAAGCAAGGATAGATCTAGGTATTGCCATCTTTGGTTGGCAATCCATAAGTGGCTCTCATAATAGATTCATATGGTAGTTTAATTTTCTTTCTAGGAAAGTGTTCCATGCCTTTGTTTAATGGAAATTGGAATCTAATATTCCCTTCCTTCATATCAATAATTGCACCAATCGTTCTAAGGAAAGGTCTACCAAGAATAATAGGACATGAAGGATTGCAATCTATGTCAAGAACAATAAAATCTACGGGCACATAGTTCCTATTTGCAACAATAAGAACATCATTAATTCTTCGCATAGGTTTCTTAATAGTGGAATCCGCAAGGTGCAAGTTTAAAGAACAATCATAAAAATCACGGAAACCTAGCAAATCACATAAAGTTTTTGGGATCGTGGAAACACTAGCACCCAAATCACACAAAGCATAGCATTCATGATCTTTAATTTTAATTTTAATAGTAGGTTCCCACTCATCATAAAGTTTTCTAGGAATAGAAACTTCCAACTCAAGTTTTTCTTCATAAGATTGCACCAAAGCATCAACGATATGTTTAGTAAAAGCTTTATTTTGACTATAAGCATGTGGAGAATTTAGCACGGAATGCAACAAGGAAATACAATCTATCAAAGAGCAATTATCATAATTAAATTCCTTAAAATCCAAAATAGTGGGTTCATTAATATCTAGAGTTTTGATCTCTTTAATCCCACTTTTACCAATTTTTGCATCAAGATCTAACAACTCCGAATTTTTGGAACGCCTTCTAGGTAAAGGTGGATCATATTCAGTCCCATCATTATCAAGATTCATATTGCAAAACAAAGATTTAATAGGGGACACATCAATAACTTTTAGATCTTCATCTTTATTTTCATAGAAACTAGAAGAACACACTTTCACAAAGCAATCTTTCTTAGCACGCATCCTAGCGGTTCTTTCTTTGCACTCATCAATGGAAATTTTCATGGCTTTGAGAGACTCATTGATATCATGCTAGATCTAAGTTTCAAAGAATCAACATCAAGAGAAATTCTATCAACGTTCCTAGCCAATTCATCAACTTTAAGCAATTTTTCTTCAAGCAAAGCATTGAAATTCTTTTGCGAATTCATAAATTTAACACTAGTCTCAAATTCAGAAGGCATCTTATTAAAATTTCCATAAGAATTGTTGTAGGAATTACCATAATTATTAGAGGAATTACTAGGGTACGGCCTAGGATTAAAGTTTCCTCTATACGCGTTGTTACCAAAATTATTCCTACCAACAAAATTCACATCCATAGATTCATTATTATTCTCAATCAAAGTAGACAAAGGCATATCATTAGGATAAGAACAAACACTTTTATTAGCAAATAATTTCATAAGTTCATCCATCTTTCCACTCAAAACATTAATTTCTTCTATCGCATGCACTTTCTTATTAGTAGATCTTTCAGTGTGCCATTGAGAATAATTAACCATAATATTATCTAGGAGTTTAGTAGCTTCTCCTAAAGTGATTTCCATAAAAGTGCCTCCTGCGGCCTAATCTAGAAGATTTCTAGAAGCAAAATTCAATCCGGCATAAATTTTTTGTATAATCATCCACAGATTCAAACCATGTGTAGGGCAATTACGTATCATTAATTTCATCCTCTCCCAAGCTTGTGCAACATGTTCATGATGAAGTTGCTTAAAATTCATAATATCGTTTCTAAGAGAGATGATTTTAGCGCGAGGAAAATACTTAGAGATAAAAGCATCTTTGCAGTTATTCCAAGAATCAATACTATTTTTAGGCAAAGACGAAAACCAAGCTTTAGCACGATCTCTAAGCGAAAAAGGAAATAGCTTCAATTTAGCAATATCATTGTCCACATCTTTCTTCTTTCACATATCACACAAATCAACGAAGCTATTTAGATGGGTAGCGGCATCTTCACTAGGAAGGCCGGCGAATTGATCTTTCATGACAAGATTCAACAAAGCATCATTGATTTCACAAGACTCAGTATCGGTAAGAGGAGCAATCGGAGTGCTAAGAAAATCATTGTTGTTGGTATTGGTAAAGTCACACAATTTAGTATTATCTTGAGCCATCGTGACAAGCAAGCAATCCAACAAACGAGCAAACAAGAAGCAAGCAAAAAAGAGGCAAACGGAAAAGAGAGGGCGAATAAAACGGCAAGGGTGAAGTGGGGGAGAGGAAAACGAGAGGCAAATGGCAAATAATGTAATGCGAGGGAGATGAGTTTGTGATGGGTACTTGGTATGTCTTGACTTGACTTGACTTGGTGTAGATCTCCCCGGCAACGGCGCCAGAAATCCTTCTTGCTACCTCTTGAGCACTGCGTTGGTTTTCCCTTGAAGAGGAAAGGGTGATGCAGTAAAGTAGCGTAAGTATTTCCCTCAGTTTTGAGAACCAAGGTATCAATAGGAGACCACGCACGAGTCCCTCGCACCTACACAAACAAACAAGAACCTCGCAACCAATGCGATAAAGGGGTTGTCAATCCCTCAACGGTCACTTACGAGAGTGAGATCTGATAGATATGATAAGATAATATTTTTGGTATTTTTATGATAAAGATGCAAAGTAAAATAAAAGGCAATAAAAATAGCTAAGTGTTGGAAGATTTATATGATGGAAAATAGACCCGGGGGCCATAGGTTTCACTAGTGGCTTCTCTCAAGAGCATAAGTATTACGGTGGGTGAACAAATTACTGTTGAGCAATTGACAGAATTGAGCATAGTTATGAGAATATCTAGGTATGATCATGTATATAGGCATCACGTCCGAGACAAGTAGACCGACTCCTGCCTGTATCTACTACTATTACTCCACACATTGACCGCTATCCAGCATGCATCTAGAGTATTATGTTCAAAAGAACAGAGTAACGCTTTAAGTAAGATGACATGATGTAGAGGGATAAACTCATGCAATATGATATAAACCCCATCTTGTTATCCTCGATGGCAACAATACAATACGTGCCTTCTGCCCCTACTGTCACTGGGAAAGGACACCGCAAGATTGAACCCAAAGCTAAGCACTTCTCCCATTGCAAGAAAGATCAATCTAGTAGGCCAAACCAAACTGATAATTCGAAGAGACTTGCAAAGATAACCAATCATACATAAAAGAATTCAGAGAAGATTCAAATATTGTTCATAGATAAACTTGATCATAAACCCACAATTCATCGGTCTCAACAAACACACCGCAAAAGAAGATTACATCGAATAGATCTCCACGAGAATCATGGAGAACTTTGTATTGAGATCCAAAGAGAGAGAAGAAGCCATCTAGCTAATAACTATGGACCCGAAGGTCTGAGGTAAACTACTCACACATCATCGGAGAGGCTATGGTGTTGATGTAGAAGCCCTCCTGATCAATGCCCCCTCCGGCAGGACACCGGAAAAGGCCCCAAGATGGGATCTCACGGGTACAGAAGGTTGCGGCGGTGGAATTAGGTTTTCGTGGATGCGTCTGTTGGTTTGGGGGTACGTGGGTATATATAGGAGGAAGAAGTACGTCGGTGGAGCAACATGGGCCCCACGAGGGTGGAGGGCGCGCCCAGGGGGGTAGGTGCGCCCCCCTACCTCGTGCCCTCCTGGTTGCTTTCTTGATGTAGTGTCCAAGTCCTCTGGATCACGCTCGTTCCGAAAATCACGTTCCCGAAGGTTTCATTCCGTTTGGACTCCGTTTGATATTCTTTTTCTGCGAATCACTGAAATAGGCAAAAAAACAGCAATTTGGGCTGGGCCTTCGGTTAATAGGTTAGTCCCAAAAATGATATAAAAGTGTATAATAAAGCCCGTTAAACATCCAAAACAGAATATAATATAGCATGAAGCAATCAAAAATTATAGATACGTTGGAGACGTATCAACGTCATCGACTCTAGAGAAACATTGTAGATGGATACATTATTGCCAACCCGTCTTATATTGACAAATAGATGGATTCCAAGGAAGAAACCTCTGAGTCCAAAGCCGCCGAATTAGAATCATCTGCCAAGGAATCTGATTTTGGCATGGCAGGTATTTATTACGCCTCTACACCAACATCGAGCTCGTTCTTCGATAATTATGAAAGCGATGACGAGGCACCTGAATTCTGCTTCATGGCAAAATCATCTAACTGTAAGAACTGTCCATCCAGAAAGAATTCATCGCTGATCCAGAATGGAAATTCCTCAAAGGGTTCCAATGTTGATTCTTCCTTGTATGAATATGAGCACTAGTCTTCTAACCATTATATTCATGCTTCTAAGAAAAAAAATCTGCATATTCTTACAACCATGCTACCACTCTCCAAGAAAAAACTCCAATGCTCCTTGAGCAATGTACTCTTATATTTAGCGTCCAGCTAAATCTTCACAATCGCCCATAAAGATATGTCTGGTTAAGAAGAACTAATTACTCTACAGGACTATTTCTCTGATGGCACTGAATGGGTCATGAATAATGTGAAGGAAATATGCCCTAGAGGCAATAATGAAGTTCTTATTTTATATTTCCTTATATCATGATAAATGTTTATTATTCATGCTTGAATTGTATTAACCGGAAACTTGATACATGTGTGGATACATAGACAAAACACCGTGTCCTTAGTAAGCCTCTACTAGACTAGCTCGTTAATCAAAGATGGTTAAGTTTCCTAACCATAGATATGTGTTGTCATTTGATGAGCGGGATCACATCATTAGGAGAATGATGTGATGGACATGACCCATCTGTTAGCTTAGCATATTGATCGTTCAGTTTTATTGCTATTGCTTTCTTCATGTCAAATACATATTCCTTCGACTATGAGATTATGCAACTCCTAGATACCGGAGGAATAGCTTGTGTTCTATCAAACATCAAAACATAACTGGGTGATTATACAGATGCTCTACAGGTATCTCCGAAGGTGTTTGTTGGGTTGGCATAGATCGAGATTAGGATTTGTCACTCCGAGTATCGGAGACGTATCTCTGGGCCCTCTCAATAATGCACATCATAAGAAGCCTTGCAAGCAATGTGACTAATGAGTTAGTTGCGGGATGATGCATTAAGGAACGAGTAAAGAGACTTGCCGGTAACGAGATTGAACTAGGTATGAAGATACCGACGATCGAATCTCGGGAAAGTAACATACCGATGACAAAAGGGAATAACGTATGTTGTCATTATGGTTTGACCGATAAAGATCTTCGTAGAATATGTAGGAACCAATATGAGCATCCAGGTTCCGCTGTTGGTTATTGACCGGAGAAGTGTCTCGGTCATGTCTACATAGTTCTCGAACCCGTAGGGTCCGCACGCTTAACGTTCGATGACGATTTTGTATTATATGAGTTATGTGATTTGGTGACCGAATGTTGTTCGGAGTCCCGGATGAGATCACGAACATGACGAGGAGTATCGAAATGGTCGAGAGGTAAAGATTCATATATAGGACGATAGTATTCGGACACCGGAAGTGTTCTGGGGGTACCGGGTATGTATCGGGTCACCGGAAGGGGTTCCTGGCAACCCCCGGCAAGCTATAAGGGCCTAATGGGCCAAGAGGGGAAACAAACCAGTCACTAAGGGGCTGGTGTGCCCCCCATATGGGCTGGCCAAATTGGAGAAAGAAAGGGGAAGAAGGAAAGGAAAAAAGGAATAGGATTCCCCCTTCCCCCTCTTCCCTTCCTACTCCGAATAGGAATAGGAAAGGGGGGAGGCCGAATTGGGAGGACCCCAAGTAGGATTCCTCTCCTCGCCTCTCCTCCCCTCCAACCTATATATATGTGGGGGGCATCGCTAGAAAACACAACAAACATTGTTAGCCGTGTGCGGCGCCCCCCTCCACAGTTTACGCCTCCGGTCATATTCACATAGTGCTTAGGCGAAGCACTGCGCGGATCAATTCACCATCACCGTCACCATGCCGTCGTGTTGACGGAACTCTCCCTCGACACTTTGCTAGATCAAGAGTTCGAGGGACGTCATCGAGCTGAACGTGTGCAGAACTTGGAGGTGCCGTACGTTCGGTGCTTGATCGATTGAATCGAGAAGACGTTCGACTACATCAACCGCATTAAGCTAACGCTTCCGCTTTCGGTCTACGAGGGTACGTGGACACACTCTCCCCCTCTCGTTTCAATGCATCTCCTAGATAGATCTTGCGTGAGCGTAGGAATTTTTTTGAAATTGCACGCTACGTTCCCTAACAGTGGCATCCGAGCCAGGTCTATGCGTAGATGATATGCACGAGTAGAACACAATGAGTTGTGGGTGATTATAGTCATACTGCTTACCACCACGTCTTATTTTGATTCGGCGGTATTGTTGGATGAAGCGGCCCAGACCAACCTTACATGAGACCGGTTCCACAGACAGACATGCAACTTGTTTTGCATAAAGGTGGCTGGCGGCTGTCTGTTTCTCTAGCTTTAGTTGAATCGAATTTGACTACGGCTGGTCCTTGTTGAAGGTTAAAATAGCAAACTTGACGAAACATCGTTGTGGTTTTGATGCGTAGGTAAGAACGGTTCTTACTAGAAGCCCGTAGCAGCCACGTAAAACTTGCAACAAGAAAGTAGAGGACGTCTAACTTGTTTTTGCAGGGCATGTTGTGATGTGATATGGTCAAGACATGATGTGATATACGTTGATGTATGAGATGATCATGTTTTTTAAAAGTTATCGGCAACTGGCAGGAGCCTTATGGTTGTCGCTTTATTGTATGAAATGCAAACGCCATGTAATTGCTTTACTTTATCACTACGCGTTAGCGATAGTTGTAGTTGGCGAGACGACAACGACGCTACGATGGGATCAAGGTGTCAAGCCGGTGACGATGGAAATCATGACGGTGCTTTGGATATGGAGATCAAAGGCACAAGATGATGATGGCCATATCATGTCACATATTTTGATTGAATGTGATGTTTATCTTTTATGCATCTTATTTTGCTTAGTACGGCGGTAGCATTATAGATGATCCCTCACTAAAATTTCAAGGTATAAGTGTTCTCCCTGAGTATGCACCATTGCGACAGTTCGTCGTGCCAAAACACCACGTGATGATCGGGTGTGATAAGCTCTACGTTCACATACAACGGGTGCAAGACAGTTTTGCACGTGCGGAATACTCGGGTTAAACTTGACGAGCCTAGCATGTACAAACATGGCCTCAGAACACTGGAGACCGAAAGGTCAAACATGAATCATATAGTAGATATTATCAACATAGAGATGTTCACCATTGAAAACTACTCCATCTCACGTGATGATCGGACATGATTTAGTTGATTTGGATCATGTAATCATTTAGATGACTTGAGGATGTCTATCTAAGTGGGAGTTCTTAAGTAATATGATTAATTGAACTTTAATTTATCATGAACTTAGTCCTGGTAGTATTTGCAAATTATGTTGTAGATCAATAGCTCGCGTTGTAGCTCCCCTATGTTTTTGATATGTTCCTAGAGAAAACTAAGTTGAAAGATGATAGTAGCAATGATGTGGACTGGGTCTGTGATATGAGAATTATCCTCATTGCTGCACATTAAAATTATGTCCTTGATGCACCGCTAGGTGATAGACCTATTGCAGGAGCAGATGCAGACGTTATGAATGTTTGGCAAGCTCGATATGATGACTACTTGATAGTTTAGTGCACCATGCTTTACGGCTTAGAACCGGTACTTCAAAAATGTTTTGAAGGCCATGGAGGATATGAGATGTTCCAAGAGCTGAAAATGATATTTCAGACTCATGCCCGTGTTAAGAGGTAGGAGACCTCTCACAAGTACTTTGCCTACAAGATGGAGGAGAATAGCTCAGCTAGTGAGCATGTGCTCAGAATGTCTGGGTACTACAATCGCTTGAATCAAGTGGGAGTTAATCTTCCAGATAAGATAGTGATTGACAGAGTTCTCTAGTCACTATCACCAAGTTACTAGAACTTCGTGATGAACTATAATATGCAAGGGATGACGAAAACGATTCCCAAGCTCATGTTGAAATCAGCGAAGGTAGAAATCAAGAAATAGCATCAAGTGTTGATGGTTAACAAGACCACTAGTTTCAAGAAAAAGGGCAAGGGAAAGAAAGGGAACTTCAAGTAGAATGGCAAGCAAGTTCTACTCCCATGAAGAAGCCCATAGCTAGACCTAAGCCTGAAACTGAGTGCTTCTACTGCAAAGGGACTGATCACTAAAAGTGGAACTGCCCCAAAAACCTTGGCGGATAAGAAGGATGGCAAATTGAACAAAGGTATATTTGATATACATGTTATTGATGTGTATTTTACTAGTGTTCATAGTAGCCCCTGGGTATTTGATACCGGTTCAGTTGCTAAGATTAGTAACTCGAAACAGGAGTTGCAGAATGAATAGAGACTAGTTAAGGGTGAGGTGACGATGTGTGTTGGAAGTGATTCCAATGTTGATAAGATCACCATCGCACACTCCCTCTACCTTTGGGATTAGTGTTGAACCTAAATAAATGTTATTTTGTGTTTGCGTTGAGCATGAATATGATTGGATCATGTTCATTGCAATACATTTATTCATTTAAGTCAGAGAATAATTGTTGTTTTGTTTACATGAATAAAACCTTCTATGGTCATACACCCAATATGAATGGTTTATTGAATCTCGATCGTAGTGATACACATATTCATAATATTGATGCCAAAAGATGCAAAGTTAATAATGATAGTGCGACATACTTGTGGCACTGCCGTTTAGGTCATATTGGTGTAAAGCGCATGAAGAAACTCCATGCAGATGGGCTTTTGGAATCACATGATTATGAATCATTTGATACTTGCGAACCATGCCTCATGGGCAAGATGACTAAAACTCCGTTCTCTGGAACAATGGAGCGAGCTAATGACTTATTGAAAATAATACATACCGATGTATGCGGTCCAATGAGTGTTGAGGCTCGCGGCGGGTATCGTTATTTTCTGACCTTCACAGATGATTTGAGCAGATATGGGTATATCTACTTAATGAACCACAAGTCTGAAACATTTGAAAAGTTCAAAGAATTTCAGAGTGAAGTGGAGAATCACGTAACAAGAAAATAAAGTTTTTCTACGATCTGACCGCGGAGGCGAATATTTGAGTTACGAGTTTGGCCTTCATTTAAAACAATGTGGAATAGTTTCACAACTCACGCCACCTAGAACACCGTAGCGTAATAGTGTGTCCGAATATCGTAACCGTACTTTATTAGGTATGGTGCAATCTATGATGTCTCTTACCGATTTACCACTATCGTTTTTGGGTTATGCATTAGAGACAGCTGCATTCACGTTAAATAGGGCAACATCTATATCCGTTGAGACGACACCGTATGAACTATGGTTTGGCAAGAAACCTAAGTTGTCGTTTCTTAAAGTTTGGGGTTGTGATGCTTATGTGAAAAAGCTTCAGCCTGATAAGCTCGAACCCAAATCGGGGAAGTGCGTCTTCATAGAATACTCAAAAGAAAATGTTGGGTACACCTTCTGTCACAGATCCGAAGGCAAGATATTTGTTGCTAAGAATGGATCCTTTCTAGAGAAGGAGTTTCTCTCGAAAGAAGTGAGTAGGAGGAAAGTAGAACTTGATGAGGTAATTGTACCTTCTCACGAATTGGAAAGTAGATCATCATAAAAAACCGTTCCCATGATGCCTACACCAAATAGAGAGGAAGCTAATGATAATGATCATGAAACTTCAGATGAAGTTACTGCCGAACTTCGTAGGTCAACCAGAGCACGATCGGCACCAGAGTGATACGGTAATCCTGTTCTGGAAGTCATGTTACTAGACCATGACGAACCTGCGAACTATGAGGAAGCGATGATGAGCCCAGATTCCGATAAATGGCTTGAGGCCATGAAAACTGAGATAGGATCCATGTATGAGAACAAAGTGTGGACTTTGGTGGACTTGCCCAATGATCGGCAAGCCATTAAAAATAAATGGATCTTCAAGAGGAAGACGGACACTGATGGTAGTGTTACTAAAGCTCGACTTTTCGCAAAAAAGGGTTTTTTGACAAGTTCAAGGAGTTGACTACGATGAGACTTTCTCACTCGTAGCGATGCTTAAGTCTGTCCGAATCATGTTAGCAATTGCCGCATTTTATGAAATCTGGCAAATGTATGTCCAAACTGCATTCCTTAATGGATTTATTAAAGAAGAGTTGTATATGATGCAACCAGAAGGTTTTGTCGATCCTAAAGGTGCTAACAAAGTGTGCAAACTCTAGTGATCCATCTATGGACTGGTGCAAGCATCTCGGAGTTGGAATATACGCTTTGCTAAGGTGATCAAAGCATATGGTTTTATACAGACTTATGGCGAAGCCTGTATTTATAAGAAAGTGAGTGGGAGCTCTGTAGCATTTCTGATATTATATATGGATGACATATTGTTGATCGGAAATGATATAGAATTTCTGGATAGCATAAAAGGATACTTGAATAAGAAATTTTCAATGAAATACCTCGGTGAAGCTGCTTACATATTGGGCATCAAGATCTATAGAGATAGATTAAAATGCTTGATAAGATTTTTCAATGAGTACATAACTTGACAAGATTTTGAAGTAGTTCAAAATGGAACAGTCAAAGAAGGAGTTCTTGCCTGTGTTGCAAAGGTGTGAAGTTGAGTAAGACTCAAAACCCGACCATGCAGAAAATAGAAAGAGAATGAAAGCCATTCCATATGCCTCAGCCATAGGTTCTATAAAGTATGCTATACTGTGTACCAGACCTATTGTGTACCTTGCCATGAGTTTGGCAAGGGGTTACGATAGTGATCCAGGAGTGGATCACTGGATAACAGTCAAAGTTATCCTTAGTTACCTAAGAGGACTAAGGAAATATTTCTCGGTTATGGAGGTGATAAAGAGTTCGTCGTAAAGAGTTACGCCGATGCAAGCTTTTACACTAATCCAGATGACTCTGAGTCTCAATCTGGATACGTATTGAAAGTGGGAGCAATTAGTTAGAGTAGCTCCATACAGAGCATTGTAGACATAGAAATTTGCAAACTACATACGGATCTGAATGTGGTAGACCCGTTGACTAAACTTCTCTCACAAGCAAAACATGATCACACCTTAGTACTCTTTGGGTGTTAATCACATAGCGTTGTGAACTAGATTATTGACTCTAGTAAACCCTTTGGGTGTTGGTCACATGGCGATGTGAACTATGGGTGTTAATCACATAAAGATGTGAACTATTGGTGTTAAATCACATGGTGATGTGAACTAGATTATTGACTCTAGTGCAAGTGGGAGACTGAAGGAAATATGCCCTAGAGGCAATAATAAAGTTGTTATTTTATATTTCCTTATATCATGATAAATGTTTATTATTCATGCTAGAATTGTATTAACCGGAAACTTGATACATGTGTGCATACATAGACAAAACACTGTGTCCCTAGTAAGCCTCTACTAGACTAGCTCGTTAATCAAAGATGGTTAAGTTTCCTAACCATAGATATGTGTTGTCATTTGATGAGCGGGATCACATCATTAGGAGAATGATGTGATGGACATGACCCATCCTTTAGCTTAGCATATTTGATCGTTCGGTTTTATTGCTATTGCGTTCTTCATGTCAAATACATATTCCATAGACTATGAGATTATGCAACTCCCGGATACCGGAGGAATACCTTGTGTGCTATCAAATGTCACAACGTAACTGAGTGATTATAAATATGCTCTACAGGTATCTCCGAAGGTGTTTGTTGGGTTGGCATAGATCGAGATTAGGATTTGTCACTCCGAGTATCGGAGAGGTATCTCTGGGCCCTCTCGATAATGCACATCATAAGAAGCCTTGCAAGCAATGTGGAGTTAGTTGCGGGATGATGTATTACGGAACGAGTAAAGAGACTTGCCGATAACGAGATTGAACTAGGTATGAAGATACCGACGATCGAATCTCGGGCAAGTAACATACCGATGACAAAGGGAATAACGTATGTTGTCATTACGGTTTGACCGGTAAAGATCTTCGTGGAATATGTAGGAATCAATACGAGCATCCAGGTTCCGTTGTTGGTTATTGACCGGAGAAGTGTCTCGGTCATGTCTACATAGTTCTCGAACCCATAGGGTCCGCACGCTTAACGTTTGATGACGATTTTGTATTATATGAGTTATGTGATTTGGTGACTGAATGTTGTTCGGAGTCCCGGATGAGATCACAGACATGACGAGGAGTCTCGAAATGGTCGAGAGGTAAAGATTCATATATAGGACGATAGTATTCGGACACCGGAAGTGTTCTGGGGGTACCGGGTACGTATCGGGTCAATGGAAGGGGTTCCGGGCAACCCCCGGCAAGCTATATGGGCCTAATGGGCCAAGAGGGGAAACACACCAGCCACTAAGGGGCTGGTGTGCCCCCCATATGGGCTGGCCTGTTGGAGATCGTTGCAGAAATTAAAAAATTTCTACGCATCACCAAGAACAATCTATGGAGTCTTCTAGCAACGAGAGGGAAAAGAGTGCATCTACATACCCTTGTAGATCGCGAGCGGAAGCGTTCAAGTGAACGGGGTTGATGGAGTCGTACTCGTCGTGATCCAAATCACCGATGACCGAGCGCCGAACGGACGGCACCTCCGCGTTCAACACACGTACGGTTGGGAAGACGTCTCCTCCTTCTTGATCCAGCAAGGGGGAGGGAGAGGTTGATGGAGATCCAGCAGCACGACGGCGTGGTGGTGGAAGCAGCGGGGATCTCAGCAGGGCTTCGCCAAGCTCAGCGAGAGGGAGAGGTGTCACGGGAGGGAGAGGGAGGCGCCAGGGGCTTGGGTTCGGCTGCCCTCCCTCCCCCCTCTTTATATAGGGCCCCTGGGGGGGCGCCGGCCCTAGGAGATCCAATCTCCAAGGGGGGGCGGCGGCCAAGGGGGTGGCTTGCCCCCCAAGCCAAGTGGGGCGCCCCCCACCCCTAGGGTTTCCAACCCTAGGCGCAGGGGGAGGCCCAAGGGGGGCGCACCAGCCCTCCAGGGGCTGGTTCCCTCCCACTTCAGCCCATGGGGCCCTCCGGGATAGGTGGCCCCACCCGGTGGACCCCCCGGGACCCTTCCGGTGGTCCCGGTACAAAACCGGTGACCCCCGAAACTTTCCCGGTGGCCGAAACTGGACTTCCTATATACAATTCTTCACCTCCGGACCATTCCGGAACTCCTCGTGACGGGATCTCATCCGGGACTCTGAACAACTTTCGGATTTCCGCATACTAATATCTCTACAACCCTAGCGTCACCGAACCTTAAGTGTGTAGACCCTACGGGTTCGGGAGACATGCAGACATGACCGAGACGACTCTCCGGTCAATAACCAACAGCGGGATCTGGATACCCATGTTGGCTCCCACATGTTCCACGATGATCTCATCGGATGAACCACGATGTCGAGGATTCAATCAATCCCGTATACAATTCCCTTTGTCAATCGGTACGTTACTTGCCCGAGATTCGATCGTCGGTATCCCAATACCTTGTTCAATCTCGTTACCGGCAAGTCACTTTACTCGTACAGTAATGCATGATCCCGTGACCAAACACTTGGTCACATTGAGCTCATTATGATGATGCATTACCGAGTGGGCCCAGAGATACCTCTCCGTCATACGGAGTGACAAATCCCAGTCTCGATTCGTGCCAACCCAACAGACACTTTCGGAGATACCCGTAGTGTACCTTTATAGCCACCCAGTTACGTTGTGACGTTTGGCACACCCAAAGCACTCCTATGGTATCCGGGAGTTGCACAATCTCATGGTCTAAGGAAATGATACTTGACATTTGGAAAAGCTCTAGCAAACGAACTACACGATCTTGTGCTATGCTTAGGATTGGGTCTTGTCCATCACATCATTCTCCTAATGATGTGATCCCGTTATCAATGACATCCAATGTCCATAGTCAGGAAACCATGACTATCTGTTGATCAACGAGCTAGTCAACTAGAGGCTCACTAGGGACATGTTGTGGTCTATGTATTCACACATGTATTACGATTTCCGGATAACACAATTATAGCATGAACAATAGACAATTATCATGAACAAGGAAATATAATAATAACCATTTTATTATTGCCTCTAGGGCATATTTCCAACAGTCTCCCACTTGCACTAGAGTCAATAATCTAGTTACATTGTGATGAATCGAACACCCATAGAGTTCTGGTGTTGATCATGTTTTGCTCTAGGGAGAGATTTAGTCAACGGATCTGCTACATTCAGGTCCGTATGTACTTTACAAATATCTATGTCTCCATTTTGAACATTTTCACGAATGGAGTTGAAGCGACGGTTGATATGCCTGGTCTTCCTATGAAACCTAGGCTCCTTGGCAAGGGCAATAGCTCCAGTGTTGTCACAGAAGAGAGTCATCGGGCCCGACGCATTGGGAATAACTCCTAGGTCGGTAATGAACTCCTTCACCCAGATTGCTTCTTGTGCTGCCTCTGAGGCGGCCATGTATTCCGCTTCACATGTAGATCCCGCCACAATGCTTTGCTTGCAACTGCACCAGCTTACTGCCCCACCATTCAAAATATACACGTATCCGGTTTGTGACTTAGAGTCATCCAGATCTGTGTCGAAGCTAGCATCAACGTAACCCTTTACGACAAGCTCTTCGTCACCTCCATAAACGAGAAACATATCCTTAGTCCTCTTCAGGTACTTCAGGATATTCTTGACCGCTGTCCAGTGTTCCATTCCGGGATTACTTTGGTACCTTCCTACCAAACTTACGGCAAGGTTTACATCAGGTCTGGTACACAGCATGGCATACATAATAGACCCTATGGCCGAGGCATAGGGGACGACACTCATCTTTTCTCTATCTTCTGCCGTGGTCGGGCATTGAGCCGTGCTCAATTGCACACCTTGCAATACAGGCAAGAACCCCTTCTTGGACTGATCCATATTGAACTTCTTCAATATCTTGTCAAGGTACGTACTTTGTGAAAGACCAATGAGGCGTCTTGATCTATCTCTATAGATCTTGATGCCTAATATATAAGCAGCTTCTCCAAGGTCCTTCATGGAAAAACACTTGTTCAAGTAGGCCTTTATGCTTCCCAAGAATTCTATATCATTTCCCATCAACAGTATGTCATCCACATATAATATGAGAAATGCTACAGAGCTCCCACTCACTTTCTTGTAAACACAGGCTTCTCCATAAGTCTGTGTAAACCCAAACGCTTTGATCATCTCATCAAATCGAATGTTCCAACTCCGAGATGCTTGCACCAGCCCATAGATGGAGCGCTGGAGCTTGCATACCTTGTTAGCATTCTTAGGATCGACAAAACCTTCCGGCTGCATCATATACAATTCTTCCTTAAGAAAGCCGTTAAGGAATGCCGTTTTGACGTCCATTTGCCATATCTCATAATCATAGAATGCGGCAATTGCTAACATGATTCGGACGGACCTCAGCTTCGCTACGGGTGAGAAAGTCTCATCGTAGTCAACCCCTTGAACTTGTCGATAACCCTTAGCGACAAGTCGAGCCTTATAGATGGTCACATTACCATCCGCGTCTGTCTTCTTCTTAAAGATCCATTTATTTTCTATGGCTCGCCGATCATCGGGCAAGTCAGTCAAAGTCCATACTTCGTTTTCATGCATAGATCCTATCTCGGATTTCATGGCTTCTAGCCATTTGTTGGAATCTGGGCCCGCCATTGCTTCTTCATAGTTTGAAAGTTCACCGTTGTCTAACAACACGATTTCCAGGACAGGGTTGCCATACCACTCTGGTGTGGAACGTGTCCTCGTGGACCTACGAAGTTCAGTAGTAACTTGATCCGAAGTACCTTGATCATCATCATTAGCTTCCTCTAGTCAGTGCAGGCACCATAGGAACATCTTCCTGAGCTGCGCTACTTTCCGGTTCAAGAGGTAGTACTTCATCAAGTTCCACTTTCCTCCCACTTACTTCTTTCGAGAGAAACTCTTTCTCCAGAAAGGACCCGTTGTTGGCAACAAAGATCTTGCCTTCGGATCTGAGGTAGAAGGTATACCCAATGGTTTCCTTAGGGTATCCTATGAAGACGCATTTTTCCGACTTGGGTTCGAGCTTTTCAGGTTGAAGTTTCTTGACATAAGCATCGCATCCCCAAACTTTTAGAAAGGACAGCTTAGGTTTCTTCCCAAACCATAATTCATACGGTGTCGTCTCAACGGATTTTGACAGAGCCCTATTTAAAGTGAATGCGGCAGTCTCTAAAGCATAGCCCCAAAATGAGAGCGGTAGATCGGTAAGAGACATCATAGATCGCACCATATCCAATAGAGTGCGATTACGACGTTCGGACACACCATTTCGCTGAGGTGTTCCAGGCGGCGTGAGTTGTGAAACTATTCCACATTTCCTTAAGTGTGTGCCAAATTCGTGACTCAAATATTCCCCTCCACGATCTGATCGTAAGAATTTTATTTTCCTGTCACGTTGATTCTCAACCTCACTCTGAAATTCCTTGAACTTTTCAAAGGTCTCAGACTTGTGTTTCATTAGGTAGACATACCCATATCTACTCAAGTCATCAGTGAGAGTGAGAACATAACGATAGCCACCGCGAGCCTCAACACTCATTGGACCGCACACATCAGTATGTATGATTTCCAATAAGTTGGTTGCTCGCTCCATTGTTCCGGAGAACGGAGTCTTGGTCATCTTACCCATGAGGCATGGTTCGCACGTGTCAAATGATTCATAATCAAGAGACTCTAAAAGTCCATCAGCATGGAGCTTCTTCATGCGCTTGACACCAATGTGACCAAGACGGCAGTGCCACAAGTATGTGGGACTATCATTATCAACCTTCTATCTTTTGGTACTCACACTATGAATATGTGTAACACTACGTTCGAGATTCATTAAGAATAAACCATTAACCAGCGGGGCATGACCATAAAACATATCTCTCATATAAATAGAACAACCATTATTCTCGGATTTAAATGAGTAGCCATCTCGAATTAAACGAGATCCTGATACAATGTTCATGCTCAAAGCTGGCACTAAATAACAATTATTGAGGTTTAAAACTAATCACGTAGGTAAATGTAGAGGTAGCGTGCCGACGGCGATCACATCGACCTTGGAACCATTCCCGACGCGCATCGTCACCTCGTCCTTTGCCAGTCTCCATTTATTCCGCAGCTCCTGCTTTGAGTTACAAATATGAGCAACCGCACCGGTATCAAATACCCAGGAGCTACTACGAGTGCTGGTAAGGTACACATCAATAACATCTATATCACATATACCTTTGGTGTTGCCGGCCTTCTTGTCCGCTAAGTACTTGGGGCAGTTCCGCTTCCAGTGACCACTTCCCTTGCAATAAAAGCACTCAGTCTCAGGCTTGGGTCCATTCTTTGGCTTCTTCCCGGCAACTGGCTTACCGGGCGCGGCAACTCCCTTGCCGTCCTTCTTGAAGTTCTTCTTACCCTTGCCTTTCTTGAACTTAGTGGTTTTATTCACCATCAACACTTGATGTTCCTTTTTGATCTCCACCTCCGCTGATTTCAGCATTGAATATACCTCAGGAATGGTCTTTTCCATCCCCTGCATATTGAAGTTCATCACAAAGCTCCGACTGAAGGATTCTGTCAATGACCGCGTCATCCGGGAGATTAACTCCCAGCTGAGTCAAGCGGTTGTGTAACCCAGACATTTTGAGTATGTGCTCACTGACAGAACTATTTTCCTCCATCTTACAACTGAAGAACTTGTCGGAGACTTCATATCTCTCGACCCGGGCATGAGCTTGGAAAACCATTTTCAGCTCTTCGAACATCTCATATGCTCCGTGTTGCTCAAAACGCTTTTGGAGCCCCGGTTCTAAGCTGTAAAGCATGCCGCACTGAACGAGGGAGTAATCATCAGCACGCTGCTGCCAAGCATTCATAACGTCTTGGTTCTCTGGGATGGGTGCGTCACCTAGCGGTGCTTCTAGGACATAATCTTTCTTGGCAGCTATGAGGATGATCCTCAGGTTCCGGACCCAGTCCGTATAGTTGCTGCCATCATCTTTCAGCTTGGTTTTCTCTAGGAACGCGTTGAAGTTGAGGGCAACATTAGCGTGGGCCATTTGATCTACAAGACATATTGTAAAGATTTTAGACTAAGTTCATGATAATTAAGTTCATATAATCAAATTATTCAATGAACTCCCACTCAGATAGACATCCCTCTAGTCATCTAAGTGAAACATGATCCGAGTCAACTAGGCCGTGTCCGGTCATCACGTGAGACGGACTAGTCAACATCGGTGAACATCTTCATGTTGATCGTATCTTCTATACGACTCATGCTCGACCTTTCGGTCTTCCGTGTTCCGAGGCCATGTCTGTACATGCTAGGCTCGTCAAGTCAACCTAAGTGTATTGTGTGTGTAAATCTGGCTTACACCCGTTGTATTCGAGCGTTAGAATCTATCACACCCGATCATCACGTGGTGCTTCGAAACAACGAACCTTCGCAACGGTGCATAGTTAGGGGGAACACTTTCTTGAAATTATTGCGAGGGATCATCTTATTTAAGCTACCGTCGTTCTAAGCAAATAAGATGTCAAACATGATAAACATCACATGCAATCAAATAGTGACATGATATGGCCAATATCATTTTGCTCCTTTTGATCTCCATCTTCGGCGCGCCATGATCATCGTCATCACCGGCATGACACCATGATCTCCATCATCGTGTCTTCATGAAGTTGTCTCGTCATTTATTACTTCTACTACTATGGCTAACGGTTTAGCAATAAAGTAAAGTAATTTACATGACGTTATATGTTGACACGCAGGTCATAAATAAATTAAGACAACTCCTATGGCTCCTGCCGGTTGTCATGCTCATCGACATGCAAGTCGTGATTCCTATTGCAAGAACATGATCAATCTCATACATCACATATATCATTCATCACATCCTTTTGGCCATATCACATCACACGGCATATGCTGCAAAAACAAGTTAGACGTCCTCTAATTGTTGTTGCAAGTTTTTTACGTGGCTGCTATAGGTTTCTTAGCAAGAACGTTTCTTACCTACGCCAAAACCACAGCGTGATATGCCAATTTCTATTTACCCTTCATAAGGACCCTTTTCATCGAATCCGATCCGACTAAAGTGGGAGAGACAGACACCCGCTAGCCACCTTATGCAACTAGTGCATGTCAGTCGGTGGAACCTGTCTCACGTAAGCGTACGTGTAAGGTCGGTCCGGGTCGCTTCATCCCACGATGCCGCCGAAACAAGATAAGACTAGTAGTGGCAAGAAAATTGACAACATCTACGCCCACAACAAGTTTGTGTTCTACTCGTGCATAGAAACTACGCATAAACCTGGCTCTGATACCACTGAAGGAGATCGTTGCAGAAATTAAAAAATTTCTACGCATCACCAAGAACAATCTATGGAGTCTTCTAGCAACGAGAGGGAAAAGAGTGCATCTACATACCCTTGTAGATCGCGAGCGGAAGCGTTCAAGTGAACGGGATTGATGGAGTCGTACTCGTCGTGATCCAGATCACCGATGACCGAGCGCCGAACGGACGGCACCTCCGCGTTCAACACACGTACGGTTGGGAAGACGTATCCTCCATCTTGATCCAGCAAGGGGGAGGGAGAGGTTGATGGAGATCCAGCAGCACGACGGCGTGGTGGTGGAAGCAGCGGGGATCTCGGCAGGGCTTCGCCAAGCTCAGCGAGAGGGAGAGGTGTCACGGGAGGGAGAGGGAGGCGCCAGGGGCTTGGGTTCGGCTGCCCTCCCTCCCCCCTCTTTATATAGGGCCCCTGGGGGGGCGCCGGCCCTAGGAGATCCAATCTCCAAGGGGGAGCGGCGGCCAAGGGGGTGGCTTGCCCCCCAAGCCAAGTGGGGCGCCCCCCACCCCTAGGGTTTCCAACCCTAGGCGCAGGGGGAGGCCCAAGGGGGGCGCACCAGCCCACCAGGGGCTGGTTCCCTCACACTTCAGCCCATGGGGCCCTCCGGGATAGGTGGCCCCACCCGGTGGACCCCCCGGGACCCTTCCGGTGGTCCCGGTACAAAACCGGTGACCCCCGAAACTTTCCCGGTGGCCGAAACTGGACTTCCTATATACAATTCTTCACCTCCGGACCATTCCGGAACTCCTCGTGACGTCCGGGATCTCATCCGGGACTCCGAACAACTTTCGGATTTCCGCATACTAATATCTCTACAACCCTAGCGTCACCGAACCTTAAGTGTGTAGACCCTACGGGTTCGGGAGACATGCAGACATGACCGAGACGACTCTCCGGTCAATAACCAACAGGGGGATCTGGATACCCATGTTGGCTCCCACATGTTCCACGATGATCTCATCGGATGAACCACGATGTCGAGGATTCAATCAATCCCGTATACAATTCCCTTTGTCAATCGGTACGTTACTTGCCCGAGATTCGATCGTCGGTATCCCAATACCTTGTTCAATCTCGTTACCGGCAAGTCACTTTACTCGTACCATAATGCATGATCCCGTGACCAAACACTTGGTCACATTGAGCTCATTATGATGATGCATTACCGAGTGGGCCCAGAGATACCTCTCCGTCATAAGGAGTGACAAATCCCAGTATCGATTCGTGCCAACCCAACAGACACTTTCGGAGATACCCGTAGTGCACCTTTATAGCCACCCAGTTACGCTGTGACGTTTGGCACACCCAAAGCACTCCTATGGTATCCGGGAGTTGCACAATCTCATGGTCTAAGGAAATGATACTTGACATTTGGAAAAGCTCTAGCAAACGAACTACACGATCTTGTGCTATGCTTAGGATTGGGTCTTGTCCATCACATCATTCTCCTAATGATGTGATCCCGTTATCAATGACATCCAATGTCCATAGTCAGGAAACCATGACTATCTGTTGATCAACGAGCTAGTCAACTAGAGGCTCACTAGGGACATGTTGTGGTCTATGTATTCACACATGTATTACGATTTCCGGATAACACAATTATAGCATGAACAATAGACAATTATCATGAACAAGGAAATATAATAATAACCATTTTATTATTGCCTCTAGGGCATATTTCCAACATGGCCAAATTGGAGAAAGAAAGGGGAAGAAGGAAAGGGAAAAGGGAATAGGATTCCCCCTTCCCCCTCTTCCCTTCCTACTCCGAATAGGAATAGGAAAGGGGGAGGCCGAATTGGGAGGACCCCAAGTAGGATTCCTCCTACTTGGGGCGCCCCCTTGGCTGCCTCTCCTCCCCTCCAACCTATATATATGTGGGGGGCACCGCTAGAACACACAACAAACATTGTTAGCCGTGTGCGGCGCCCCCCTCCATAGTTTACGCCTCCGGTCATATTCACGTAGTGCTTAGGCAAAGCCCTGCGCGGATCACTTCACGATCACCGTCACCATGCCGTCGTGCTGACGGAACTCTCCCTCGACACTTTGCTGGATCAAGAGTTTGAGGGACGTCATCGAGATGAACGTGTGCGGAACTCGGAGGTGCCGTATGTTCGGTGCTTGATCGGTTGAATCGAGAAGACGTTCGACTACATCAACCGCGTTAAGCTAACGCTTCCGCTTTCGGTCTACGTACGTGGACACACTCTCCCCCTCTCTTTGCTATGCATCTCCTAGATAGATCTTGCGTGAGTGTAGGAAATTTTTTGAAATTGCATGCTACGTTCCCTAACATAATAGATGTACTAATAATATGACCGGACATAGAAGTTTATTCGTCGATCTTAAATTGATTACTTCCTCACAGAAGCATATCACTTTTGGCGACACCAACAAAGTTAAGGTAATTGAGTTAGGTTAAGTTGTCATATCTGAAGAGAAACATATTGATAAGGTCATGCTTGTTCAATCTCTTGGATTGAATCTAATGTCCATTTCAAAGCTTTGTGATATGGAAATGATGGTCTTATTCACAAAATCTAGATGTGTGGTTATCATGAAAAATGATAACACCTTGTCTTTGAAGGTGTTAGAAAATGTGATTTATATATTGTGGATTTCTCTAAGGGTCCAACAGTTATCACATGTTTGCCCGCAAAGACTACAGATTGTTGGTTGTGGGACTGAAGGCTTGGCCATGCAGGTGCAGGAAACTTGCAGACTTTGCTGAAGAAAAAGCACATCGTAGGAATTGCCTTAAATTCGATAAAGATCGCCTCTGTGGTGCATGACTGCATGTGAAGCTGACAAGCTCATGAAGAAATCGCATTCTGTGAAGACTAACCATGACAAGGCCACTCGAAATTCTTCACATGGACATGTTCGGCCCGCAGAACTGCTCTAGCTTCGGTGCCAACCACTATGGACTCGTCATTTTCTATGATTTTCCCCGATTCACCCGAGTATTCTTTTTCGAGAACAATTTCAGAACCCAGGAAATCTTGAAACATTTCGCCTAGAAGGCTCAAAATGAATATGAAGTCACTATTAAGCACGTGAGAAGTGAAAGTGGCATGGAGATATCTAAGAATTTCTTGATGATTATGGCATCAACCATAAGTTCTTCGCAGCTTATACTCCACAACAAAATGGAGTGGTGGAGAGGAAGAATCAGATGCTCATTAAAATGGTATCATGCTTAATAAGTACAAGGCCTCAATGCGATTTTGGGCGGACGCCATCAACAAAGGTCTATATGATCTCAGCAGGATCTCTCTCCATGTCTCTCTCATCTGACTTGTCGAATAGGGGATAGAAGAGAATTTACTAAAAGTCAGAGCTCCATGCCTTATCCACAATATAATCCATTGCATCTTGGCCCCTTTGGCATCAGGTCGCCGCATCGCCATTGCCATCCAGAAATTCGATACTCCACAGTCCACAGACGACACTGAGTGGTGCAAAGGAGCTCGGCATTTGTCCGAACGCTCCCGTATCACCTTTTTCCGGTCAAATTGCTCGAAGATAATCCTGCCGGTGCACATTTCCATGGCTATATATGCAACGCGCCCTGTGCCCAACTCTAAGCAAGCGAGCACAACTCAAAAGTCAAAGCCTCGTATACGAGAGCAAGCTTAGCTACAAATTAAGCTCTCTAGCACTAACACTGAAGACCTGGCCGGCCTGATGGAGCAGGTGACGAAGCTAGCGGGGCGGCGGGCAGTGGTGATCTTCGGCATGAGCTCCTGCTGCATGTGCCACACGATGACGAGCCTACTCCGGGATCTCGGGGCGAACCCGACGGTGGTGGAACTGGACGAGGAACCTAGGGGGAAGGAGATGGAGAAGGCGCTGGCGCGGCTCATCGGCCGGAACCCTGCCGTGCCGGCGGTGTTCATCGGCGGCAGGCTCGTCGGATGCACCGACAAGGTCATGTCCCTTCACCTCAGCGGCAAGCTTGTCCCGCTGCTTCGTCATGCAGGTGCAGTCTGGGTGTAGTGCATGGGAAGGTTTTGTAGATATTCGGCCTGATGCAGAGAATAATGTAATACACGTACGTGTACGTGCTCTGTTATCCTTTCTGTATTAGGTGATGTGGAGACCAAGGAAATCATGTAGGTGTTTCTTTTTTTTAAACTGTAGCTGGGAGTACCTGTCCTGTCAAAGTGTTAAGCATTATAATTAGTGTTGTCTTAGTTAAACTTTGTACTAATAGTCTTACATTAAAATATGAACAGTACTCCCTCGGTTCTAAATTATAAGATGTTCTAACATTTTTCTGAATCGAATGAATATAGACATGTTTTAGTGTGTTTGTTCATTCATTTCAGTCCGTACGTAGTCCAGTTTCAAATATTGAAAATATCTTATAATTCGAAACGGAGGGAGTACCAAATACTCCCTCCGTAAACTAATATAAGAACGTTTAGAATACTAAAATAGTGATCTAAACACTCTTATATTAGTTTACAGAGGGAGTACATACAATATGAAAATATATTACATGATGGATCTAATGATACATATTCGGTATCCTGAATGGTGATATTTTTTCTGTAACCTTGCTCAAACTTCAAAAATATTGACTTTAAGATAATAGGTTAAGTAAACAAAACTGAGGTTTTTTTTTCTTCTTTTGAGAACAAACTAGGTGAAGTAAAATTCAACTTTCCGAAATTGAACTTTTGAAAACTTGAACTTATAGAAATATTAAATATTCAGAATTGTGATGAACGTTGCATAGAAAAAAATATGAAATTTTTGCACGTGTGGGCCCCACCATGAAACTCTTCTTTGTGTTCATGCAGCTCCTCAGAAAAACGTGTGGCCGCCCGACATGAGTAGGGCGCTCGTGTTAAATCCCCCGACAGGCCGACAATAAGCCCGCGCCAGCGCAATGACCCCTTATGGAGGCCCCCTCTACGTCGCTCATTGCCAGTTATTGGCGGAGCGCATAGGGCATAGCTTCCCTTTCGTCTTCTAGTTTTCTAGTCGGTTTTCTCGAGAAAAAGTGAACTAAGGGATTATTCGTGTCATATTTTAAAAATGCTTAATTTTAAACATTCCCACGAATTTGCAAAAAAAATGTTCGGGGTACTTTAAATATGCTCCTGAATTCAAGTATGTTCACCAATTAAAAAATATTCATAAATTTTAAAAATGCTCGTGTGTTTTCAAAAATGTTCATGAATTTTATAATTATTCATGTATTCCTAAAATCATTCTAAATTTTGTAAAATATGATTTCTAAAAGAGGTAAAGGATAAAAAGAAATTATCGAAAGAAAGACCACCTAAAATAGAGATGAAACGAAAAAAGGAAAATAGTTACCCTCAATATCGCGTCTCCACATGTTTAATTGGGCTAGCCCAGTGGCGGTGCCAGAAATCCAATCATGTGTGGTCAATTGAATGTTGTATAGTCAAGTATATGCATTTATAATATTTTTTGGCATAATTTCTACTTGATATTTGTAGTTTTTGCCATAAGATGTGTAGTCAATTGACTACCCAGCTTAAGTGTGGCTTCGCCACTGGGCTAGCCCATGGATGATCGTTCTGAGCGTTTGGGTTACATCTTGTCACACATAGGGACAAATACGAAACTAGGGAGCAACTAACTATTGATTCTCGTAAAGGTCTTTACTTTCTGGGAGCGTAGTAAGTGGTGCACTTAGCTGCCGCCACGTGTTGCACGTTGGGCGTTCCCTCTAGATTTTGTCTTTTTACGCGTTTTTGAATTTTAGATGGGTTTTTTCAAGGTTTTTTACTTCGGTTTTTGCCTGGTTTTCCTTAGATTTTGGAGGAAAATATTTTTTTGAGAAAAAAGTAGTTTTCCGCGAGAAGCATGTGCTTCTACTGAAAAGGGAAAAGCATAGCCCATGCTTCCATGAGAAGCACACATGTGCTTTTAGGAAGCACAATTGTGCTTCTGTGAGAAGAACAACCATGTTCTTGCACAAGAAGCATGGTTGTTCTTTTCCCCAAAAGCACATCTCTGCTTCCCTAAAAAGGAGAAGCACGACCTGTGGTTCCTGATAAAAGGAAAGTACAATTGTGCTTCCCAATTGTTATTTTTGGAAAAATAACAATTGTGCTTCTGGGTTTTGGTTTTTTATTTGGTTGCTTTTCCTTGTTCTGATTCGGTTTTATTTTTTGGTTATTGGTTTTTTATTTACATCTTTTTCCTTTTTTTTATTTCTTCATGAAAAAAATTCATCCAAAGCTATTAACATGAGATCAAGTTTTGCAAATCTCGACAACAATGAAAACAGTTCATGATTTGGATGCACTATTCAAGAGATAAATCGATTCAAAAAATATACATCTACAAAAGAAGAGA
Source organism: Aegilops tauschii subsp. strangulata (assembly GCF_002575655.3). Taxonomy (NCBI): domain Eukaryota; kingdom Viridiplantae; phylum Streptophyta; class Magnoliopsida; order Poales; family Poaceae; genus Aegilops; species Aegilops tauschii. The sequence continues at coordinate 55,693,978 of NC_053039.3, forward strand.
AAACTCCCATGTTAAATAAGTGGTGCACATGCAGTCTACCATTTGTCAGCGCTAGTGAAAGGTAGTGTGACCTTTGAAAGGGTATACCTTAATTAGTGGTCCGGAGAAAATTGAGCCCTCCTTTATTTGGAGTGTGAGTTTCTGAAACATAGCGCGCGTGGCCGCTTGCATGGGCTGGCCCAACACGCGTTGTTTGCATGGTCAACTGTTCGTTCGTTGACCTGGCTGGCTCGGTCCGCTACATCCATGGTTAACCGGTCAACCGTTGACTTTTGAAAAAAAATCACCATCCTTAAAAAATTCAAGGTTTGAAAAAAATCATAAATTTGAAAAAGTCATGAAATTCAAAAACTTTCATGAATTTGAGAAGAAAATGAATTTTAAAAAGTACATGGAATTGAAAAGGTTCATAGATTTTAAAAAGTTCACAGCTTTGAAAAGATTTATGGATTTTTTTTAAAATTGCAGATTTGAAAATATATTTGTTGATTTCAAAAAAATTCATGAATTTCCAAATTTCAGAAAATCAAAAAAATGTTTGTGAATTAAGAAAATGTTCACTAATTTGAAAAGGTTCACTAATTTGAAATTATTCATAGATATTATAAGTTGTTCGCAAATTTGAAAAAACATTGATAAAGAAGTCACTAACACAATTTTCCAATTGTTCATGATTTAAAAAAACATATTTGAGAAAGGTGCAAAATATTAAAATGAAAAAAAAGTAAAGAAAAGACATAAAATGGTGGGAAGCTAAGCTTCTCAAAACTGGCCAGAAAGCTACACATGAAACATAAGCGGTTCACGCTTATGGGCCAACCCAGTTGATCGGTGTGAAGGAAATATGCCCTAGAGGCAATAATAAAGTTGTTATTTTATATTTCCTTATTCATGATAAAGGTTTATTATTCATGCTAGAATTGTATTGATCAGAAAGCCAAATACATGTGTGAATACATAAACAAACACTGTGTCCCTAGTGAGCCTCTACTAGACTAGTTCGTTGATCAAAGATGATTAAGGTTTTCTAACCATGGACATGAGTTGTCATTTGATAACGGGATCACATCATTAGTAGAATGATGTGATGGACATGACCCATCCGTTAGCTTAGCATATTGCTCGTTTAGTTTTATTGCTATTGCTTTCTTCATGTCAAATACATATTCCTTCGACTATGAGATTATGCAACTGCCGGATACCGGAGGAATACCTTGTGTGCTATCAGACGTCACAACGTAACTGGGTGATTATAAAGATGCTATACAGGTATCTTCGAAGGTGTTTATTGGATTGGCATAGATCGAGATTAGGATTTGTCACTCCGAGTATCGGAGAGGTATCTCTAGGCCCTCTCGGTGATACACATCATAAGAAGCCTTGCAAGCAAAGTGACTAATGAGTTAGTTGCGGGATGATGTATTACGGAACGAGTAAAGAGACTTGCCGGTAACTAGATTGAACTAGGTATGTGGATACCGACGATCGAATCTCGGGCAAGTAACATACAGATGACAAAGGGAATAACGTATGTTGTCATAACGGTTTGACCGATAAAGATCTTCGTAGAATATGTAGGAGCCAATATGAGCATTCAGGTTCCGCTATTGATTATTGACCGGAGAGGTGTCTCGGTCATGTCTACATAGTTCTCGAACCCGTAGGGTCCGCACGCTTAACGTTCGATGACGATTTAGTATTATATGAGTTATGTGATTTGGTGACCGAATGTTGTTCGAAGTCCCGGATGAGATCACGGACATGACGAGGAGTCTCGAAATGGTTGAGAGGTAAAGATTGATATATAGGATGATAGTATTCGGACACCGGAAGTGTTCCGGATAGTATCGGGTATTTATCAGAGTACCGGGGGTTACCGGAACCCCCGGGGGAAAGATACGGGCCATAGGACGGGAGCACACCAGCCCACAAGGGGTGCCCCCCCCCCCCCCAAGGAAGGAGGCCGAATTGGAGAAGGGAAAGAAGGGGTTCGGCCCCCCTGTCCTTCTCTCCTTCCTCTTCCCTCCCCCCCCCCCCCCTCCGGAAATAAGGAAAGGGGCAAGGCCGAATTGGGGAGGACCCCAAGTAGGATTCCTCCTACTTGGGGCGCCCCATGGCTGCCTCTCCTCCCCTCCCACCTATATATACGTGGGGAGGGGGCGCCTAGCACACATAACAACAATCGTTAGCCGTGTGCGGCGCCCCCCTCCACAGTTTACACCTCCGGTCATAGTTTTGCGGTGCTTAGGCGAAGCCCTGCGAGAATCACTTCACCATCACCGTCACCACGCCGTCGTGTTGATGAAACTCATCTACTTCCTCGACACCTTGCTGGATGAAGAAGGCGAGGGACGTCATCGCGTCGAACGTGTGCAGAACTCAGAGGTGCCGTACGTTCGGTGCTTGATCGGTCGGAGCTAGAAGAAGTTCGACTACATCAACCGCGTTGTCAAACGCTTCCGCTTTCGGTCTACGAGGGTACATAGACACACTCTCCCCCTCTCGTTACTATGCATCTCCTAGATAGATCTTGCGTGAGCGTAGGAAATTTTTTGAAATTGCATGCTACGTTTCCCAACACGGTGGTGTGTGCGCTATGTATGATCACCAAAGTAATCGGCGTCACAAGAGCGGAATAGAAAATGCCTAGGAAATTTCTTCTTACGCGATTACTTCTTTTAGACAATCATGTGAAGATTTTATGTGTCGCAATGTTTATAAGGATGAAAACAAGATCACCGGGTAGGCCTAACCAGACATGCCCGCCAACCCTTAAATATAAAGCATGCTTCGCTAGGTTGTGAGCCACGAGATACGAGCTCCGAAATTCGTGAACGAAATCACACAAACTAAATATACTAGTGTTCTATGATTTCATGTATGATTGCGCCGTAGCTGGACGCACTGCATTTCTTGATGTCTTCCAGCACCACTTTGCAGTCTGAAGCGACATGTATTCTTCTAGAATTTAGATCCTCGGCTAGTGCGAGAGCTTCCCTGATAGCAAATGCCTCGAATGTTGCAAGGTTCGTAATCCCCTGAAGAAAATCACCGAAGCACCCATATAAACTCCATTATGATCTTGATTCACTACGGCCATTGCATCAACTCCTAAATTCTTTGCGACTGCGGTGTCTATATGTTAAACTTGGCCAATCCCGCCGGCGGGGCAATCTACTCCTTTGGTCTCGATGATGTATCCTCAGTTGTGTTGGGTGTTCTTAGCTTCTGTAATTGTTGTAGCTCCGAGAGGAATGATACAACAAAAGGATGAGTTGAAAGTGGACGTTGGAAGATATCCTCATAGATAGCTTCTCTCCTCGCCCCCAAATTGCCCAAAGAGTCACCATCATGTGGATGAACTCGTCCTGAGATAGAGAATCGACAGCTTTCTCCTCGCCCCCAAATTGCCCAAAGAGTCACCACCATGCGGATGAACTCGTCCTGGGATAGAGAATCGTGCATAGCAGAAAGCCAGTTTTTGCATTGCCATCCTGATTCGCACACATATGTTCAACCATCACCTCGTCTGAGCAGTTGACCAAAGTGTGTCTCCATGAGTCTGTTAGAATAATCATGACTTAGAGTTAGTCTCCAGTTGGTTAGGCAGTGCGTGTGTGTGCATGCAGCTTCGAGTGGAGAGATTAGTGGGTCAATTAGTTGTGTGTATCGTGCATGCATGCAGGATCCGTTGGTGGCCAGCTCACGTCATGCACGAATGGACGCGACGTGGGTGTGACCGTGCCAGGCGGATTGCGTGCATGCGCAGGCGGAGTGGGGGCGAGCGCGAGGCGTAGCCTGAGCCAGCCTATATAACACACACACACACCCCCCCCCCCCTCTGTGTATTAATGTAGTGCGCCGGTCTGTTGCCGCGCCACCGTGACGGTATATGCCGAGCCGAGGGGGAGGGGCCTAAGGAAGATGTAGTCTCTGTTGGGACCGTGGTATGCGCCCGGTTGATGTGAGAGTTCTTCCGGGGTTGTGCTGCGTGTGTGCGTGTGTACCTTCATGTATGTGTGTTTGAGTAGGTGAGTTGAATAGAAGCCAACATACAGGCCGTTCGGCGGCCGGGGCGTTCGTCGCCCGGAAATTCTGTTCATCTTCTTCTACCTTCGTGCGGCGTTTGTCGCCGGAGGGCGGTTCGGCGTATGTCGCCGGTGGGTTTGTTCCAACATTTGGTATCATGAGCTTGGTTGTCTTAACGTGGTTCGCCGTGCCGGAGGCGTGCCGGCGATGCCGGTGTTCGTGGACGGCTACGCGACGGAGCTCCAGGCCATCTGTCGGCCTACGGAGGTGCGCGGCGCTGCGATTGTCATGGCGGACGTGGAGGCGACACGCGGTGAGTCCGCGGCGGCGCGGCTGCGGCGCGTGGCAAGCGCGGCGAAGGCGACGCACGGCGAGTCCGGCGGTGGCGGCGTTCACCGTGGCTGTGCGGAGCTCCACGCCGTGTGTCGGCCCATAGACGTGCGCGCGCTGCGGCGACGTGGCGTGGAGGCTGCGGCGGCATGGCGAGGAGGCCATGGAAGTGTGGCGCGGGCGCGGCGAGCACACGGCACGTCGCAGCGGGCGTGGGGGTGCGCGGCGGCATCAGGTGGACGATGGTCGACGATGAGCCATGTCTCCTGTGATGGCAAGGCGAGAAGGCAAGTCAAGATTAGGGGGAGTTTGTTAGAATAATCATGACTTAGGGTTAGTCTCCAGTTGGTTAGGCAGTGCGTGTGTGTGCATGCAGCTTCGAGTGGAGAGATTAGTGGGTCAATTAGTTGTGTGTATCGTGCGTGCATGCAGGATCCGTTGGTGGCCAGCTCACGTCATGCACGAATGGACGCGACGTGGGTGTAATCGTGCCAGGCGGATTGCGTGCATGCGTAGGCGGAGTGGGGGCGAGCGCGAGGCGTAGCCTGAGCCAGCCTATATAAACCCCTCCTCTGTGTATTAATGTAGTGCGTCGGTCTGTTGCCGCGCCACGGTGACGGTATGTGCCGAGCCGAGGGGGAGGGACCTAAGGAAGATGTAGTCTCCGTTGGGACCGTGGTATGCGCCCAGTCGATGTGAGAGTTCTTCCGGGGTTGTGCTGCGTATGTGCGTGTGTACCTCCATGTATGTGTGTTTGAGTAGGTGAGTTAAATAGAAGCCAACATACAGGCTGTTCGGCGGTCGGGGCATTCGTCGCCCGGAAATTCTGTTCATCTTCTTCTACCTTCGTGCGGCGTTTGTCGCCGGAGGGCGGTTCGGCGTATGTCGCCGGTGGGTTTGTTCCAACAGAGTCCTCTGTGCCTCAAAGAAGACAGGTAGATGTCATGGACATGTTTATATGGTGAATAATATTCGTTGTTGGAAGTGATAGTTGAGCAAGTCGCCACAACAAGACCTTCAGCTTAGACGACACGAATTTTCCATAAATGCGTCCATGCGTTACTCTGCGTCTCATTATTGCAAGTGCCAGCATTTTCCTTGATCCAATTCTCCCTCTGTAATTTTATGTTCATTATCATCCAATATGCTGACTTGATCATAAAATTTCCCCGACGTTCACCACTCCAGGCCCAAAACTCAATGATGTTCCTGGTGCACAACGAAGCTCCCCCCCCCCCCCCCCCCCACCCCACCAACACACACACACACACCACCCCAAACACCCCACAACCCACGCGTGCGTCTTCTAGCGAGATGGAAGAACGATTCGCCTCAAGGAGCTTGTAGTTGGCCGGCCCAGTAGAGAGCAGTTGGTTTGCTTTGTTAGTCTCTTTCGTTCTTTTGTTTTCATTCACTTTTTCCTATTTTATTTTTATTTCTTCATTTATACATTTTGAAATATTCGAAAAATTTATATTTAAAATTTTAAGTTAATTAATTTGGAAAAGTTCACTGTGCAATTAAAATGTTCATGTAATGTAAAATAATGTTCATGCAACTTGTAAAAAGTTCATATCATTCAAAAAAATGTAAATCACATCAAGAAAATGTTCACACATTTGAAAATATCTTTGTTACAGGTTTTTTGAAAAAAACAAAAAATGTAAAAAATGTTCGTAACACTTAAAAATATTTCACACGTTTTCAAAAATTATTTATGGAATTTATGTAAAATATTCAATCTTTATTGCAAAATGTTCGCCGTGTATTTTAAAAATATTCAATGTGCATTTAACAAATGTTCAACATTTATTCGGAAAAAGTTCAACGTCTATTTAGAAAATGTTAGACCTATATATAAAATATGCTCAATGTCCATTTGGCAAATGTTTAGCATACGTTCAGTTAAAATTTTCAGCAAGTAACTAAAATATATTTAAGGCGTATCTAAAACTAAAATTTTCAGTGGATGTTCAATGGCGCGGCTCAACGTCCAGAGGTACAGGATGCAGGTGAGGTATTTCAGTTTTGTTTGGAGTTGGAAATTTTAAGTTGTTATATAGCCACTTTGATCAAACTAAAATGCTGCCACTTATGGCAAAAATGACAAATTTGATCTATGAACAAAAAGAATTCACAAAATAAACTATTAACGAAATAATTTTATCCGGCTGACCTTTTTGTGTAGCGTCCGACAGTTAGGCGTCACACTACACTATGCAGCGCCTAACTGACAGGCACTACATGGGCCAGCGTCGCAACTCGGACTGCTTAAAAATTACTAAGTCAATGTACAACATCTGTGCGCTGCATTATTGGGCGTAGTGTTTTTATCGTTGTTTGGTTGTACTAGTGGCTGGCAGTTGTCGAGTACTAAAACTCGTGCATAGCAAAACTGCGGCTGCTGTTTGCTCAAGCCTTTTCACCTGTCCTGTCATCACTCCATCAATCAAAGTGATCACAGCAGAGTGCTTGATTTTGTAGTACTAGAAAAACATGCAGTTGCTGTTACCATCGTAGTTACCCAGCGCCACACACCTGCCAGACCAGAGACGGTCGGTTGGGAAACGAATCCATCAAACCACGATAAGAACGGGCGTGTCGGGTCGCACAATTCACTGGACACTAGTGCAACGCCTAAACACCAGACCCTACACTGTATAGTGTAATGCCTAACTCTTAAGCGTTGCACATGACTTGGCAATTTTTAGATGGTCCAGAGTGTGATAGTGGCCAGGCATGTAGCGTCTATAAGTTAGGCGCTGCACAGTGTAGTGTGACGCCGGGCTATCAGGCGCTACATGAAAGGTCAGTGGAGTGAAAAATTTTCAAGGACTGTTCATTTTGTGAATTCTTTTTCTCCACATGTCAAATTTGTTGTTTTTGCCGCCACTTATACCCAGCTAGCTAATGGATGTCCTCCTGGTTATTATCCGTCAGTGTAGTGAGCTAACTGAATCAGTGTTACGATGTAGTACAAGACAGTGCCGTCATTCTGGCAGTGTAGGGTGGACTGTTGATAATTATTTATTATGCTACTTGCAATTCTATTTTGACAGAAATGGACGCAACAATTCTTGCGCCATGTGCTTAATTATATCAATTGCATTTATTTACTTATAATTATAATACAGTAAGTATGTTCTGATATATGGCCAACCAAAATAGACATGAATTGGCATCTTTGTTAAAACAAATGACAGAATAGAGGTTTATTCTACATGACGATTATATATACAATAAGGTTGATTGCTTAACTTTAACCTAGATGTTGGGGAACGTAGCAGAAATTTAAAATTTTCTACGCATCATCAAGATCAATCTATGGAGTAATCTAGCAACGAGGGGAAGGGGAGTGCATCTACATACCCTTGTAGATCGCGATGCGGAAGCGTTGCAAGAACGCGGATGAAGGAGTCGTACTCGTAGCGATTCAGATCGCGGTTGATTCCGATCTAAGCGCCGAATCACGGCGCCTCCGCGTTCAACACACGTGCAGCCCGGTGACGTCTCCCACGCCTTGATCCAGCAAGGAGAGAGGGAGAGGTTGGGGAAGACTCCGTCCAGCAGCAGCACGACAGCGTGGTGGTGATGGAGGAGCGTGGCAATCCTGCAGGGCTTCGCCAATCACCGCGGGAGAGGAGGAGAACATAGAAGAGGGGGAGGGTTGCGCCAGAACTTGGGTGTGTTGCTGCCCTCCCACCCCCACATATATATAGGGGCAAGGGAGAGGGGGGCCGGCCCCCTCAGATCCAATCTGAGGAGGGGGCGGCGGCCAGGGGGGTTGCCTTGCCCCCCAAGGCAAGGGGGGCGCCTCCCCTTAGGGTTCCCCCAAACCCCCAGGCGCATGGGCCCTGGGAGGGAAGGCGCCCAGCCCACTAAGGGGCTGGCCCCTCTCCACATACAGCCCATAGGGCCCTCCGGGGTTGGTGGCCCCTCCCGGTGGACCCCCGGAACCCTCCGATGGTCCCGGTACATTACCCGGTGACGCCCGAAACTCTTCCGGTGGCCAAAACGGGACTTCCCATATATAAATCTTTACCTCCGGACCATTCCGAAACTCCTCGTGACGTCCGGGATCTCATCCGGGACTCCGAACAACATTCGGTAACCACGTATATCTATTCCCTATAACCCTAGCGTCATCGAACCTTAAGTGTGTAGACCCTACAGGTTCGGGAACCATGCAGACATGACCGAGACGTTCTCCGGCCAATAACCAACAGCGGGATCTGGATACCCATGTTGGTTCCCACATGTTCCACGATGATCTCATCGGATGAACCACGATGTCGGGGATTCAATCAATCCCGTATACAATTCCCTTTGTCTATCGGTATGTTACTTGCCCGAGATTCGATCGTTGGTATCCCGATACCTTGTTCAATCTCGTTACCGGCAAGTCCCTTTACTCGTTCCGTAACACATCATCCCGTGATCAACTCCTTGGTCACATTGTGCACATAATGATGATGTCCTACCGAGTGGGCCCAGAGATACCTTTCCGTTTACACGGAGTGACAAATCCCAGTCTCGATTCGTGCCAACCCAACAGACACTTTCGGAGATACCTGTAGTGAACCTTTATAGCCACCCAGTTACGTTGTGACGTTTGGTACACCCAAAGCATTCCTACGGTATCCGGGAGTTGCACAATCTCATGGTCTAAGGAAATGATACTTGACATTAGAAAAGCTCTTAGCAAACGAACTACACGATCTTGTGCTAGGCTTAGGATTGGGTCTTGTCCATCACATCATTCTCCTAATGATGTGATCCCGTTATCAACGACATCCAATGTCCATGGTCAGGAAACCGTAACCATCTATTGATCAACAAGCTAGTCAACTAGAGGCTTACTAGGGACATGGTGTTGTCTATGTATCCACACATGTATCTGAGTTTTCTATCAATACAATTCTAGCATGGATAATAAACGATTATCATGAACAAGGAAATATAATAATAACCAATTTATTATTGCCTCTAGGGCATATTTCCAACAGTCTCCCACTTGCACTAGAGTCAATAATCTAGTTCACATCACCATGTGACTAACATCCAAAGAGTTTACTAGAGTCAACAATCTAGTTCACATCACTATGCGATTAACACTCAATGAGTTCTGGTTTGATCATGTTATGCTTGTGAGAGAGGTTATTAGTCAACGGGTCTGAACCTTTCAGATCCGTGTGTGCTTTACGAATATCTATGTCATCTTGTGGATGCTACCACGCGCTACTTGGAGCCATTTCAAATAACTGCTCTACTATACGAATCCGGTTTACTACTCAGAGTTATCCGGATTAGTGTCAAAGTTCGCATCGACGTAACCCTTTAAGACGAACTCCTTTTCACCTCCATAATCGAGAAAATTCCTTAGTCCACTAGATACTAAGGATAAGTTCGACCGCTGTCATGTGATCCATTCCCGGTTCACTATTGTGCCCCTTGACCAACTCATGGCAAGGCACACTTCATGTGTGGTACACAGCATAGCATACTGTAGAGCCTACGTCTAAAGCATAGGGGACGACCTTCGTCCTTTCTCTCTCTCCTGCTGTGGTCAGGTCTTGAGTCTTACTCAATACTCACACCTTGTAACACAGCCAGGAACTCCTTCTTTGCTGATCTATTTTGAACTCATTCAAAATCATGTCAAGGTGTGCGTTCTTTGAAAGTATCATCAGGCGTCTTGATCTATCTATATAGATCTTGATGCCCAATATGTAAGCAGCTTTATCCAGGTCTTCCTTTGAAAAACTCCTTTCAAACAACCCTTTATGCTTTCCAGAAATTTTACATCATTTCGGATCAACAATATGTCATTCACATATACTTATCAGAAATGTTGTAGCGCTCCCACTCACTTTATTGTAAATACAAGTTTCTAACAAACTTTGTATAAACCCAAAAACTTTGATCACTCCATCAAAGCGTATATTCTGACTCCGAGATGCTTGCTCTAGTCTATGGAAGGATCGCTGGAGCTAGCATACCTTTTAGCATCCTTAGGATCGACAAAACCTTTCTGATTGTATCACATACAACCTTTCCTTACGAAAACTGGTAAGGAAACTTGTTTTTGACATCCATCTACCAGATTTCATAAATGCAGCTAATGCTAACATGATTCCGACGGACTTAAGCATCGCTACGGATGAGAATATCTCATCGTAGTCAACTCCTTGAACTTGTGAAAAATTGCTCTTTGCCACAAGTCGAGCTTCATAGACGGTAACATTACCGTCCATGTTCGTCTTCTTCTTAAAGATCCATTTATCTCAATGGCTTGCCAATCATCGGGCAAGTTCACCAAAGTCCATGCTTTGTTCTGATACATGGATCCTATCTCGGATTTCATGGCTTCTAACCATTTGTCGGAATATGGGCCCACCATCGCTTCTCCATAGCTCGTAGGTTCAGTATTGTCTAACAACATGATATCTAAGACAGGATTACCGTACCACTCAGGAGTAGTACATATCCTTGTCGACCTACGAGGTTTGGTAGTGACTTGATCCGAAGTTTCATGATCACTATCATAAGCTTCCACTTCAATTGGTGTAGGTGCCACAGGAACAACTTCCTGTGCCCTGCTACACACTGGTTGAAGTGACGGTTCAATAACCTCATCAAGTCTCTACCATCCTCCCACTCAATTCTTTCGAGAGAAACTTTTCCTCGAGAAAGGACCCGTTTCTAGAAGCAATTACTTTTGCTTCCAGATCTGAAATAGGAGGTATACCCAACTGTTTTGGGTATTCTATGAAGATGCATTTATCCGCTTTGGGTTCGAGCTTATCAGCCTGAAACTTTTTCACATAAGCCTCGCAGCCCCAAACTTTTAAGAAACGACAACTTAGGTTTCTCTAAACGGTGTCGTCTCAACGGAATTGCGTGGTGCCCCTTTTAAAGTGAATGCGGTTATCTCTAATGCCTAACCCATAAACGATAGTGGTAATTCGATAAGAGACATCATGGTATGCACCATATCCAATAGGGTGCAGTTATGATGTTCGGACACACCATCACACTGTGGTGTTCCAGGCGGTATTAATTGTGAAACACTTTCCACAATGTCTTAATTGTGTGCCAAACTCGTAACTCAGATACTCATCTCTATGATCATATCACAGACATTTTATCCTCTTGTCACGACGATCTTCAACTTCACTCTGAAATTACTTGAACCTTTCAATAATTCAGACTTGTGTTTCATCAAGTAAATATTCTCAGCATCTACTCAAATCATCTGTGAAGTAAGAACATATCGATATCCACTGCGTGCCTCAGCACTCATTGGACTGCACCCATCAAATGTATTACTTCCAACAAGTTGCTCTCTTGTTCCATCTTACTGAAAACGAGGCCTTTCAGTCATCTTGCCCATGTGGTATGATTTGCATGTCTCAAGTGATTCAAAATCAAGTGAGTCCAAACGATCCATCTGCATGGAGTTTCTTTATGCATATATACCAATAGACATGGTTCGCATGTCTCAATCTTTTCAAAAACGAGTGAGTCCAAAGATCCATCTACATGGAGCTTCTTCATGCGTTCTATACCAATATGACTCAAATGGCAGTGCCACAAGTATGTGGTACTATCATTACTATTTTATATCTTTTGGCACGAACATGTGTATCACTGCGATCGAGATTCATTTTAGGTGCAAGACCATTGAAGGTATTATTCAAATAAACAGAGTAACCATTATTCTCCTTAAATGAATAACCGTATTGCGATAAACATAATCCAATCATGTTTATGCTCAACGCGAACACCAAATAACAATTATTTAGGTTTAACACCAATCTCGATGGTAGAGGGAGCACGCGACGCTTGATCACATCAACCTTGGAAACACTTCCAACACATATCGTCATCTCACCTTTAGCTAGTCTCCGTTTATTCCGCAGCTTTTATTTCGAGTTACTAACACTTAGCAACCGAACCGGTATCTAATACCCTGGTGCTGCTAGGAGTACTAGTAAAGTACACATTCATATAATGTATATCCAATATACTTCTGTTGACCTTGCCTGCCTTCTCATCTACCAAGTATCTAGGGTAGTTCTGCTTCAGTGACCGTTCCCCTCATTACAGGAGCACTTAGTCTCGGGTTTGGGTTTAACCTTGGGATTCTTCACTAGAGCAGCAAATGATTTGTTGTTTCATGAAGTATCCCTTTTGCCCTTGCCCTTCTTGAAACTAGTGGTTTTATTAACCATCAACAATTGATGCTTCTATTTGATTTCTACTTTCGCGGTGTCAAACATCGCGAATAGCTCAAGGATCATCATATCTATCCCTGATATGTTATAGTTCATCACGAAGCTCTTAATAGCTTGGTGGCAGTGACTATGGAGAACCATCACTATCTCATCTGGAAGATTAACTCCCACTCGATTCAAGCGATTGTGGCACTCAGACAATCTGAGCACATGCTCAACGATTGAGCTTTTCTCCCTTAGTCTGCAGGCTTAAGAAACTTGTCAGAGGTCTCATACCTCTTGACGTGGGCACTAGTCTGAAATCCCAATTTCAGTCTTCGGAACATCTCATATGTTCTGCGACGTTTCAAAAACGTCTTTGGTGCCACAATTCTAAACCGTTAGCATTACGCACTGAACTATCACGTAGTCATCAAAACATGTATGTCAGATGTTTCGCAACATCTACAGACGACGCTGAGGTTCAGCACACCGAGCGGTGCATTAAGGACATAAGCCTTTTGTGCAGCAATGAGGACAATCCTCAGTTTACGGACCCAGTCCGCATAATTGCTACTTCCAACTTTTAACTAAATTTTCTCTAGGAACATATCTTAAACTGTAGAACTAAAGCGTAAGCTATGACATAATTTGCAAAGACCTTTTGACTATGTTCATGATAATTAAGTTCATCTGATTATTTAATAAACTCCCACTCAGATGGACATCCCTCTAGTCATCTAAGTGATACATGATCCGAGTCAAACTAGGCCGTGTCCGATCATCACGTGAGACGGACTAGTCATCATCGGTGAACATCTCCATGTTGATCGCATCTACTATACGACTCATGTTCGACCTTTCGATCTCTTGTGTTCCGAGGCCATGTCTGTACATGCTAGGCTCGTCAAGTCAACCTAAGTGTTTCACATGTGTTCCGAGGCCATGTCTGTACATGCTAGGCTCGTCAACACCCGTTGTATTCGAACGTTAGAATCTATCACACCCGATCATCACGTGGTGCTTCGAAACAACGAACCTTCGCAACGGTGCACAGTTAGGGGGAACACGTCTCTTGAAATTTTAGTGAGGGATCATCTTATTTATGCTACCGTCGTTCTAAGCAAATAAGATGTAAACATGATAAACATCACATGCAAATCATAAAGTGACGTGATATGGCCAATATCATCTTGCGCCTTTGATCTCCAACTTCGAGGCGCGGCATGATCACCTTCGTCACCGGCATGACACCATGATCTCCATCATCGTGTCTTCATGAAGTTGTCTCGCCAACTATTACTTCTACTACTATGGCTAACGGTTAGCAATAAAGTAAAGTAATTACATAGCGTTTTCATTGACACGCGGGTCATACAATAAATTAAGACAACTCCTATGGCTCCTGCCAGTTGTCATACTCATCGACATGCAAGTCATGATTCCTATTACAAGAACATGATCAATCTCATACATCACATATATCATTCATCACATCCTTTTGGCCATATCACATCACATAGCATACCCTGCAAAAACAAGTTAGACGTCCTCTAATTGTTGTTGCATGTTTTACGTGGCTGCTATGGGATTCTAGCAAGAACGTTTCTTACCTACGCAAAAGCCACAACGTGATATGCCAATTTCTATTTACCCTTCATAAGGACCCTTTTCATCGAATCCGATCCGACTAAAGTGGGAGAGACAGACACCCGCTAGCCACCTTATGCAACTAGTGCATGTCAGTCGGTGGAACCTGTCTCACGTAAGTGTACGTGTAAGGTCGGTCCGGGCCGCTTCATCCCACGATGCCGCCGAATCAAGATAAGACTAGTAATGGCAAGTAAATTGACAAAATCGACGCCCACAACTACGTTGTGTTCTACTCGTGCATAGAAACTACGCATAGACCTAGCTCATGATGCCACTGTTGGGGAACATAGCAGAAATTCAAAATTTTCTACGCATCACCAAGATCAATCTATGGAGTAATCTAGCAACGAGGGGAAGGGGAGTGCATCTACATACCCTTGTAGATCGCGATGCGGAAGTGTTGCAAGAACGCGGATGAAGGAGTCGTACTCGTAGCGATTCGGATCACGGTTGATTCCGATCTAAGCGCCGAATCACGGCGCCTCCGCGTTCAACACACGTGCAGCCCGGTGACGTCTCCCACGCCTTGATCCAGCAAGGAGAGAGGGAGAGGTTGGGGAAGACTCCGTCCAGCAGCAGCACGACGGCGTGGTGGTGATGGAGGAGCGTGGCAATCCTGCAAGGCTTCGCCAAGCACCGCAGGAGAGGAGGAGAACATAGAAGAGGGGAAGGGCTGCGCCAGAACTTGGGTGTGTTGCTGCCCTCCCACCCCCACATATATATAGGGGCAAGGGAGAGGGGGCCGGCCCCCTCAGATCCAATCTGAGGAGGGGGCGGCGGCCGGGGGGTTGCCTTGCCCCCCAAGGCAAGGGGGGCGCCTCCCCTTAGGGTTCCCCCAAACCCCCAGGCGCATGGGCCCTGGGAGGGAAGGTGCCCAGCCCACCACTAAGGGGCTGGTCCCTCTCCACATACAGCCCATAGGGCCCTCCGGGGTTGGTGGCCCCTCCCGGTGGACCCCCGGAACCCTCCGGTGGTCCCGGTACATTTCCGGTGGCCAAAACGGGACTTCCCATATATAAATCTTTACCTCCGGACCATTCCGAAACTCCTCGTGACGTCCGGGATCTCATCCGGGACTCCGAACAACATTCGGTAACCACGTATATCTATTCCCTATAACCCTAGCGTCATCGAACCTTAAGTGTGTAGACCCTACGGGTTCGGGAACCATGCAGACATGACCGAGACGTTCTCCGGCCAATAACCAACAGCGGGATCTGGATACCCATGTTGGTTCCCACATGTTCCACGATGATCTCATCAGATGAACCACGATGTCGGGGATTCAATCAATCCCGTATACAATTCCCTTTGTCTATCGGTATGTTACTTGCCCGAGATTCGATCGTCGGTATCCCGATACCTTGTTCAATCTCGTTACCGGCAAGTCCCTTTACTCGTTCCGTAACACATCATCCCGTGATCAACTCCTTGGTCACATTGTGCACATAATGATGATGTCCTACCGAGTGGGCCCAGAGATACCTCTCCATTTACACGGAGTGACAAATCCCAGTCTCGATTCGTGCCAACCCAACAGACACTTTCGGAGATACCTGTAGTGCACCTTTATAGCCACCCAGTTACGTTGTGACGTTTGGTACACCCAAAGCATTCCTACGGTATCCGGGAGTTGCACAATCTCATGGTCTAAGGAAATGATACTTGACATTAGAAAAGCTCTTAGCAAACGAACTACACGATCTTGTGCTAGGCTTAGGATTGGGTCTTGTCCATCACATCATTCTCCTAATGATGTGATCCCGTTATCAACGACATCCAATGTCCATGGTCAGGAAACCGTAACCATCTATTGATCAACAAGCTAGTCAACTAGAGGCTTACTAGGGACATGGTGTTGTCTATGTATCCACACATGTATCTGAGTTTCCTACCAATACAATTCTAGCATGGATAATAAACGATTATCATGAACAAGGAAATATAATAATAACCAATTTATTATTGCCTCTAGGGCATATTTCCAACACTAGAGACCAACAACAAAAGATTAGTCTGCTGACTTATCATCACTTCACTTAAGTTGATGAGTGATGAGCCTTTCCTGGCCATTGCGGTTGGCTATCACAGTACCACCCAGGATCTAGACTGGCCCCACGGGCCAATGCTAGCCTTTCCTGCGCACTTTGTTCTCACTCGTGCGCACCCGGTATTCCGGAAAAGAAAAAAATTCCTTGTGGATATGAGTAGTCTATAATTCCTATTAAGTCAGGATGTCACAATCTATTTCTTGATATCACCAAGTTTCATTAGCACAGTCATTTCGGTAATCTACATTTTTACTCTTGAGGGACCGGGCCTTGCCGTCAACAAGCTTCAAGAATGCTATTTTAAACAACCCGGGATGCTTTGCCTCCAGTGCCAACACATCTAGCCTGAGGTACAGGTACAAATTCTATTTCTCTTGGAAGAGCTTCTCCAAATTACTCTTAGGCAGACCATGTTCAGCAATCAACTGACTGTTGCATCCTCTTCAGGGACGACAAGCTTCCTCTTATGCTCGGTTGGCTTGGCAAGTTCGGCCTACAATGATTGCGATTTCCACTTGTGCCAGGGCTTCTCGGCCACATTCTCCTTTGAAAGAGCGATAAGTTGGGCTGCACCTCATAGGCCTCGGACTCGGTATTATTATGGACCTGAGGACAAGGTCAGAAACTTAGAATCCGACTCCAAAGACATTGAGACCCATGATACCAAGTCCGAGGTCGAGGAGGTAAAGCCCAAGCCAGCGCCCATTTCAAAAGAGAACGTGACCAAGAAGCCCTAGCACAAGAGGAAGGCTTTACATTCTGAAGTCGCCGAGCTAATTGAGTCCAAGAGGAAGGCCTTGTCGCCTTAGTTGAAGACGATGCAGCCAGCTGAGGTTGACAGACATGGTCTGCCAAAGAGTAATTTGGAGAAACTCTTGAAAAGGAAGTGCGATCCTTACCTGCTTGGGCAGGAGGTGTTTGCTTTGGAGGCAAATCATCATAGCATGTTTACGGTTTTATTTCTTGAAACTTGTTGATAACGAGGCTCGAGTCATCATTAAGACTAAATTCAGAAGAAAGATCTCTCCCCTCCCCCTACTCGGGCTCTCGCGACCGCGTCGCCCTCGCGGGCGACCGACCGCACCCCGATCTCCTTCTCCAGCGACCCACCCTCCTCCTTCCCTCCCCGCCGCCGTCATCGGTGCTCGCCGCCGGGCCTGGGCCGGGCGACGCTGGCGGCGGCGGCCCCCTTGCTTTTCCCCTCTCGGCTTCCTCTGGCGCGGGACGGAGCGGGCTGGGGGGTGTCCGGCGGCGGTCCGGCGTGGCGGCGGGGTCCTGGCGCTACGCGGGCGGATGGCTGGACGGCAGCGTCGCCGTTGGTGGCGGGGTAGCGCGGCGGCGCGTCCTGGCGGCGCCCGCTTGGCCTCCTGGGCGGGCCGGCGTGTAATGCCCACGATGCGGCTATATCTCCCACGTGTCGAGGCACGACTTAGAGGCATAACCGCATTGTAGGTATTGTCGCAAGAAGGGTCATCTTCACACAATCCCATGTAATGAACAAGAATGGGATAACGAGAGTTGGCTTACAATCGCCACTTCACACAATACATGAAATAATTCATACATCATCCAAAATCCACACATAGACCGACTACGGTCAAAACCAAATGAAAATAAGATAACCCCAAATGCTAGATCCCCGATCGTCCCAACTGGGCTCCACTACTGATCATCAGGAAAAGAAACATAGTAACGACCACGTTCCTCGTCGAACTCCCACTTGAGCTCGGTTGCGTCATCTGCACTGGCGTCGTCGGCACCTACAACTGTTTTGGTAGAATCTGTGAGTCACGAGGACTCAGCAATCTCACACCCGCGAGATCAAGACTATTTAAGCTTATAGGAAAGGATGGTGTAATGAGGTGGAGCTGCAGCAGGCACTAAGCATATATGGTGGCTAACATACGCAAAGGAGAGCGAGAAGAGAAGCAACGCAATGGTTGCGAAGTTAGAAATGACCAAGAAGTAATCCTGAAACTACTTACGTTCATGCATAACTCAAGCCGTGTTCACTTCCCGGACTCCGCCGAGAAAAGACCATCACGGCTACACACACGGTTGATGTATTTTAATTAAGTCAAGTGTCAAGTTCTCTACAACCGGACATTAACAAATTCCCATCTGCCTCATAACCGCGGGCATGGCTTTCGAAAGATAATACCCTGCAGGGGTGTCCCAACTTAGCCCATTATAAGCTCTCACGGTCAACGAAGGATAAACCTTCTTCCGGGAAGACCCGATCAGTCTCGGAATCCCGGTTTACAAGACATTTCGACAATGGTAAAACAAGACCAGCAAGACCACCCGTTGTGCCGACAAATCCCGATAGGAGCTGCACATATCTCGTTCTCAGGGCACATCGGATAAGCTAAACGTACAGGTACCAATGTAACCCAAGTTGCCAAGGGACGGTTCCGCACGGTGCTCTAGTTTGGACCAACACTCGGAGGAGCACTGGCCCGGGGGTTAAAATAAAGATGACCCTCAGGCTCGCGAAAACCCGAGGGAAGAAGGCTTAGGTGGAAAATGGTAAAACCAAGGTTGGGCCTTGCTGGAGGAGTTTTATTCAAGGCAAACTGTCAAGGGGGTCCCATAAATCACCCAACCGCGTAAGAAACGCAAATCTCAAGGAACATAATACCGGTATGACGGAAACTAGGGCGGCAAGAGTGGAACAAAACACCAGGCATAAGGCCGAGCCTTCCACCCTTTACCAAATATATAGATGCATTAATTAAATAAGAGATATTGTGATATTCCAAAATATACATGTTCCAACATGGAACCAACTTCAACTTCACCTGCAACTAGCAACGCTATAAGAAGAGCTGAGCAAAAGCGGTAACTTAGCCAAACAACGGTTTGCTAGGAAAGGATGGTTAGAGGCTTGACATGTCAATATGGGAGGCATGATATAGCAAGTGGTAGGTAGCGCAGCATAGCAATAGAACGAACAATTAGCAAAGCAAAGATAGAAGTGATTTCGAGGGTATGGTCATCTTGCCTGCAAGGTTCTCAGAGTTGTCGAAAGCTTGATCCTCGTAAGCGTACTCAACAGGTTCCTCGTTCACGAACTCGTCTCCCGGCTCTACCCACAGCAAGAACACAAGCAATGGAACCACAATCAAACACGGGAAAAGCACAAGCAACATGATGCAATACATGCATGATATGTAAGATATGATATGCGATGCGTATGCGTGCTCCGGAAGAAAAATGATGAACAAGGCAGTAACTTTGCAAACCAAGTATACCACTGGAAAGATGAGATGATTGCGGTCGAAATCGATATAAAGATCACCGGAAACGGATGCACGGTTTGCAAATGGCAAGCAAAACAAGAATGACATGATTCTGCGATTAACAGCATGATAGCACTTAGAATACAATAAGTAACTATGCTACAGCACCCCAACATAGCAACAAAGCATATGGCAGTAATCTACGGAAGATGCTTGACAAAAGATGAACACTGAGCTACGGCTAAATCACACCATAACAGGCTTAAACAAGCATGGCAAAAGTGCAAAAGATATCAACTTAACAGACTTGGGAGAAAATACTGGACATGTCAGAAACAGCATCAGGTAACAATGTTCAGAGCAAGCAATCAACAGGCTACAGGAACTTAACATAGTAAAACAAGGCATGTCATGAATCTACTAAATGCAGAGAACAAAAGTCCCTTACTGACCTTAAACCAAAAAGGATTAGAAGATATGATGGCACCCATGTAAACATAGCAAGTTTCGTTAACAGGTTTCAGACTTAGCAGAAAACAGAACATGGCATTAGCAGAATTATGAAGGCATCTTGGTGAGATTGATTCACTCATCACAAAGCAATGCATGACAAAAAAAGCATACCTACAGCAAGATGGCATGTTTATGAAGCTAACCATGGCAAGATCAAGTTCATAGCATGTATGGATCAACTACAACAACCTTGGCAAAATTGAATATCATGTTAACAATCTGCCAGGAATATTTTATAGCAAAAGTAGATCAAGATTACGACATGCTATGGCACTCCATAATTCCAAACAGGCGCATGGATGGATAGAGAACAACTATATCTACAAAACATCCTTACTTAACATACTCAAAAGAAACATGGATATCTCTGTAGATACATGGATACATGGCAACAAAATAACAGCAGTAACAGGCAGCAAAAATCCTGTCCCTGAAAACAGAAACATCACGAAGCCTAGTTTGCATGCTTGTGCTAGTCACCACATAGATCACAAAAATACATGGCATACACCTCTGTAAAGATGGCATGGCATAGATCAAAACACCTGTAGATCTCATGCCCATAAGATGCACACATCAAATACAAAAAAAATAAGAAAACATCAAGTTCTGGTAAGTAACAGTAGTAAACATCATATAGCACTCTTGCACCAGAGATTTGGGCATGAAGATGAACTCAAACAAGCATGGCACAATGGAACAAAATGAAGAGCATCTCGTGACGAACATTTCGATATATCATGCACGCAAAACGGAGCAGTATACAATGAGATATGATGCGATGAACATGAGCACATAATGCAATATTCTCGGGACTTAGCAGAAAACGAGGGGGAGGTCAA
The DNA here is from genome assembly GCF_002575655.3 of Aegilops tauschii subsp. strangulata. Taxonomy (NCBI): domain Eukaryota; kingdom Viridiplantae; phylum Streptophyta; class Magnoliopsida; order Poales; family Poaceae; genus Aegilops; species Aegilops tauschii. The sequence continues at coordinate 55,714,854 of NC_053039.3, forward strand.
CCTCTCCCAGATCTGGATCGGGCACGCGAACCGAGGCGGCGGCGCGAGCTCGCCGGAGAACGGACGGAGACGGCCGGAGCGGGCCGGGAGGAGGCGCCGGCGCGGGACGAGGAGGCGACGGGGCACCTCGAGGCGCGGGCAAGCGGGAGGACGACCGGAGGGCGAGGGCGGCGCGGCGATCGCGGGTGCGGGCGGCGGCGCCGGCAGGAGCGGCGGCGGCGATCGGCGGGCGATGAGACGGCGGGCGGCGGGAACGGCGGCGGCGACAGAGATCCGCGGGAGGGGCGGAGGCGCGAGGGCGGCGGGGAAGCGGCGCAGGGAGATGGGCCGGGAGGGCCCGATCCGGGCTCTCCGGGCCGCGGCGGCGGAGACGGCGAGAGCGGGACATGTGGCGGCGGCGGATTGGGCGGGGGCGGCGGCGAACGTGTCCGGCAGTGGAGGAGGTTTTGTCCGGCGCGCGGAGGAGGAAGAGGCTAGGGTTTGGACTGCGCGAAAATCTCGGGAGAAGCACATATTTATAGGTAGAGGGAGCTAGGAGACTCCAAATGGTGTGCGGTTTTCGCCCACACGATCGTGATCGAACGACCGAGAGCATGGAGGGGGCTTAGATGGATTATTGGGCTGTTTGGAGGGGGGTTTGCTGCAACACACAAAAGGCTTTTGCGGTTACCCGGTTAACCGTTGGAGTATCAAACGACCTCCAAATGGAACGAAACTTGACAGGTGGTCTACCGGTGGTATCCCAAGGCCACTTGGCAAGACTCGGTCCATTCCGAGAACGTTTAACACCCGCTCACGAAAAGAAACAAGAGGGGTGCGCCGGTGCACGTGGGAGTGCCGGATTGCAAAACGGACAACGGGGAAAATGCTCGGATGCATGAGACGAACACGTATGCAAATGAGATGCACATGATGACATGATATGAGATGCATGACATGAACAAAATGCAAAACGAAAAACAAAACCCGACCACGAAGGGAATATCATAACACATAGCCGAAAATGGCAAGAGTCGGAATTACAAATATGGAAAGTTACATCCGGGGTGTTACACGGCGGTGGGGTGAGCCTGCGGCGCGACCTCTAGGAGGCCGGGGCGTGGCGGCGAGCGGCGGCGGGCTGGCGACGCGGATACCGAATTGCTGCAGCGTGGCCGGCGGGGCTTTGCGGGCTCGTTTGGGGCCGGCCGGGCCAGGGGTGGCTTGGTGTGCCCTGCTGCCGCGTCCGGCCGGCGACCGCGACGGTGCTGGGGGCTTGGGCCTCCCGCACGTTGGCGGGGGAGGTGGGTCCCTCCTGCTCGGTAGCGGTGCCGCTGCTTCCGTCGTTTGGCGTTTCTCTTCGGGTCTCTTGGCCTCGTGGTGGTGTTCGCGGTGAGGCGGCGTGGGTGGTGGCGCAATCGTGATGGCGCAAGGTGGTGGGCGGAGGTTTGGCTGGTCGGCTCCGGTTCGGTCGGGCGGCGGGGTTGGAGTGTGGGAGAAATCATTGCCGGTCTTCGGCTCCGATGCGGTGACGCCTACGGGTGCCACCATTCCTTCCTGGAGGGTGTCGTTGTTATCCATCCCCCAACTCCCTCCGCGTGCCGGGGGAAACCCTAGGACCCGTCCGGGCAGCAGCGTCGTCGGCGTCGCATTCCCTCTTGGGGGTGCTGCTTGGTACGCGGCGGATCGAAGCCTCGGGCTATGGTGGTTTGTCTCCGGTGGGCGCAGCGGTGGCGGGTCATCCACGCTTGGTTGAGCTGCCGTTGTTGGCATTTGTTTCTTCTTCTTTTTCTTTTGGGCTTGTTGTGCTGCTCGCCCCAGCGATCTGTAATCGGTGTTGATTGCTTTGGAATACAGGGGGAAACCCTTTTTCGGTAATTCAGAAGAAAGTATTGATGTGACATGGTGATATTAAGGAGATGGCCAATACGTTGGTCAGCTTGCTTAAGTGAGGTCATTGATAGGAAAGTAGACTAATATTTTGTTATTAGCCTCTATCTGGTTAAGATCTAGTAATCGACTTGATTATATATAAAATGATCATGTAGAATAAACCTCTATATAGATATTTGTTTCAATGAAGATGCCAAAATTATGTAACGATATTTTGGGGTCATATACCGAATTGTAATTGTTCTACAACAAACAAACGCAGTTGATATGGTTATAAGCACAATAGAATTGGTGGCAAAATAGACTGGGTGTAGAATATTATAATTGGTGGCAAAATATTTTGGGGTCATATACCAGATTGGACTTGTTCTACAACATGGCGCCTGCGTCCATTGGTGGCAAAATAGAATGGCTACTAGCATAATAAACTCAGTGTAGGGTGGATTTTGATTTGTTGCTGGGTAACATTGGACGGGTTGACACCGGCTACAGGAAGCGGGTTGAAGTGCAATAGATATTTATGTTTGGGAAATGCTTCAAGTCGGAACGCCATTTAGTAGCGACTGTACTCCATAATCTTGTGCATCTTTTGTTGTTTACGTCCACCTGAAGATTGTGGGTGCTACTTGCTCCTGGCAGTCCCACAACTATCCCGAGAAGCAAAAAAATATAATGGCTACTACTATCGGTTTTAATTGTTGTGCTCTATAATTGTCTATAATATTATTTTCATTTTCAGGAGTATTATCGATGTTATGCACATTTTCAAGATATTTTTCACGTTTATCAAATAATATCACGGCTGCTCTGAACATTTTCATGATTGTATTGTAGATTGACAAGTCATCGTAATAATATATGCACTGTTGTGGAGAATAAATTCCAAACATGTACATCACTCTACAATCTTCAAACACTTTTAAGAATTATAATTTCAAGTTTTGTTACATCCAGGCAGGAATATGAATTGGCTATTCTCCCTTACTCCATCCCCCGATTCCATGAACATGCAAACAACAACATTTCCACTGAAGCCCATTTCCATTTCCACCCAGTTTTGGGATTGGACCCCATTTCAATTTCTTGGCTCGAATATCTACATCCAAACAGAGCCTTGTTAGTGTTATTCCGAATACCATCAACCAGTGCAGTGCACTGCCCTTGTACAGCCAAGAATCATGAACTGCAGCGGGAATCCCAGCTGTCCAAAGGAAGCTCAGGACTCTGTTACTCCACGACTTGCACTAGGACGGCGTTTAGAAAAGCTCAAACTTGTGAACAAGAATAAATTTTGTTGCAATTAGAATCACAAACACTTCATTTCTTTCTGGGCAGGTTGGTCTGATAACATGGTGGGAGCCGAAGGAGATGGCCAGATCTTTGGTCCCTCTTGATCTTCTTCAGCGATAGAGTAGAGTAGTCTTGGAAGTGGTCGAGCTGCAGCACCCCTCCCCCCTTTCTCTCCTGGAGTCCTGTCAGCTGGGGCAGTGCCAAATCACCTTTGGTCTTCACCTAAATATACCTCTGCACCTCAGGAAAAAAGACTACACCTCTACTATTATGTAATGCAAAACCTATACCACTCCCTCTGTCTCAAATGTAAGACATTTTTTACACTACAGAGGGAGTACTAGTCAATAGGGGTGTGGATATCAATTCAACCAAAGGAACATGCAGGTTCAGCATAGAGCTAAAAGTCTGGGAAATTTAAAACCAATCATGTTAATCCACATCAACACATTTCAATCAAGCGGACAGAACAGTAAACATGTTAATTGAACTGTTCTGAAATCTTCAGCAAAACATGAAGGCTAGGCTAAGTAACACACACCAGGCATCAAGTTCGACAACATAGCTTGAAGATACCATCTCTGATTACACACAGAAGCATTGGACCATCATGGGTACAGAACCTCCTCCCCACCGCTGCAATAAACACGGCATTTCACAGATGGGTTTTCCCTCAAAATTTTGTAGGTTTCCTTGCATCCTCTGCTGGTTGGTAAATTCTCAGGGTGCAATTTCATGGTCATTGTTTTCATCAGAGGCGCGGATCTGAACAGAAGTTTCAAGAAAGCAATTTCACCGCCAGTTCCTTCTGAACCTTCTATTTCAACTTCTTCAAGAGCTGCCAGGGAGATAGTTTGACTTCTCCAATTTTGGGGTTGCTCACAAGGACAATTTGGTGGGCACACTCCCGTGCACTGAAATACAAGTGAAGTACTGTTGATTCTTTGTAACCAAAATGCAATGTCAAATGCAATTAACTTATACAGTTATCTCATTAATCTAGCACTTTAGCTAAACAGATTTCATCATAAATGTATATATCAGGCAGCTGAAGTGAAGAATTACCGTGAATTCGTTTATGTCCACCTTAAGCTTCTGTATAAAGGTGCATATCCCAAGTAGATTCGACACCACTGGCCCAAAAGCATGCCCCCGTCTTATCAGATGTAGCTGAAGAACAGAAAAGTTGGGAAGTGATGCTATCTCTTCACTGAAGTTCCTATCCGCGAATGGTGCATAAGCCTCAGCATAATCCTCCAAATCCATAAGCATGGACTGAAGGAAATAGAAAAAAAAACATAGTATAAGAACAACGATTGCATCTGGTGCATAAGCCCGCAAATGTATAAGCATGTAGTGAAGAAAATTAGGGGGAAAATCACAGTACACGAACAACAATTTGGCAACATACCACATTCTAACATGAATATACTACAAATTTGGAGCAGAGGAAAATATATAGAGCAGTACAGATGACGCACCGGACCAGCATCTATGGTTAATCGTAGGGTGTTGACGCTCTCCTTCTTCCATAGGCTCAGGTGGAGCATGCGCCAGCCGTCGTCCCCGACATTTTGGGACGGGCACGAGAAGTCCCACCAGAGATTCTCCACCATCGGCGCGGAGAAGGACACGCTGAACTGCGAGTCCATCCTGATCGATAGCTTCAGCTGCTTAAGCGCAGGCGCCATGATGTCGATGCCGTTCGCCCAACAGTCGTCGCTCACGACAAGCTCCTCAATCGTCGTCGAGTGGACTTTGATCTTGTGGAGACGACAGCGGTTGCCCACCTCCAGCACGCGCAGGCGAGGGCAGCGCTGGATAAACTCATCCGTGTCGAAGGCGTAGCCGCCACCGACGGACAGCCTCTCCAACACCGGGAACTCAAGTCCATGGGCCGGCGGTGTTAGACACAGGTTGTGCACTTCCAGCTTGATGGAGGTGGCTCGGTGGAAGACAGGAACCTCGATAGGAGCCACTGAACAGTTCCCGCAGGCAGTGAAGACCAGAGCCGTGGGCGCCAGCCGCGCAGCCGTGCGGAGCAGCGCCGAGACGCGGGCAGGGTCAATCTCGCCCCTGTGTTCCTCTGGTATGTCAATCTCGAGGAGGGAGATGGCGGGGCGGGCGACCAGGCCGAGGGCGGCTTCGAGGGCGTCCGGCGCGATCTCGCGGAAGGAGAGCTCGGTAAGGTGCCTCCAGAGGCCGCGCCACGGGCGGGCGACGGCGCTGGTGAGGGCGGCGGTGCGAGCGCAGCGGAGACGGCAGAGTACCTGGAGGAGCAGGTCGTCGGGGAGAGCGCTGATCCGGTCCACTCTGCCGCCTTCTGAGAGGAAGCGCTGGCGCCGGCGCCGGCTGGACACGGACGACGACGGAGGGTTGAGGCGGTTGCCCGACGGCAACTCCATCGCGCCACTCCGCCACTTCGAGTGCGGTGGCCGGAAATGGACGGCAAAGAGGAATTGGGGGAGCTCTGGAACTGGGGGCTGTTCGGTTGGGCTTGGGCCGATTGAGCTTCTCTGCCCTTCCACAATTTGTAATTCCAAGTCAGCCTGTTGAGAGGGGGAAGTATCAGGTGATACCATTGCTGATGCTCGAAAAAAAAAAAGGTGATACCATTGCTTACATGATACCATGATACCAACTTGCAAAACTCAAATTTAAACATGTCAAAAAATTCTGAAAAAAATTATAGATGTTCACAACACATATGTCGACAACCCCTAAAAAATTCAGATCAAAATTCGAAATACACAAAGAGAAACAAAAAAGACAAATTCATATGTGAATAGTGGCATTCTAACTTTTGTCTTCTTTTGACACTTTTCATGATGGATTTGTCTTTTTTTCTTTCTCCTTCTCTATTTCGAATTTTGATCTGAATTTTTTAGGGGTTGTCGACATATGTATTGTGAACATCCATGATTTTTTCAGAATTTTTTGACATGTTTAAATTTGAGTTTTGCAAGTTGGTATCATGGTATCATCTAAGGACTGGTATCACCTGATATTTTTCCCTGTTGAGAGTTACTACATTCGTCTTGGTTTATTGATCCTCATTGTATTTTGTGTCAAATTTTGACCATAAAATTTAACTAATAAAATGTCATGTATGTCACAAAAAATTATATCATTGGAAACTATGTTCAAATACGAATCCAACGATATATTTTTTGTTGACATGCATTAATATTTTGTTAGTTAAATATTTGGTCAAAAATTGGCACAAATTACAAAGGGGACCAATAAATCGGGACGGGGGTAGTAGATCATGAGTCCAAACTATGTGATTTTTTATCCTTTGTTTGTGCCTACATAGTAGGCTTTGTCGGGTTTTATCGTGTCTCCGCACTTCTTTTTGCCGTTTTCTTTGGGATGTTGTTTTTCCAAAGTGTTTGGATAATTAGGGAAAGAACACCCAAAAAGATGATGAAATTATGTCATTTAATGTGATAAATTATCACCACGAAATAATAAAACATATAGTAGAAGAAGGGGGTGGGGAAGCAAAGGACGGCGTGTTACGTTACTTTCTGCCTGTCGAATCGAATGCGGTGCTCAAACTTTGAAATTCGGCATAAAACAAACTCCAAGGCAACACAACAAATTAATAAAAAAAATTGTGTGGAATCGAATGTGGTGCTCAAATTTTGAAATTGGGCGTAAAACGAGCTCCAAGGCAACGCAGCAAATTAAGATAAAAATGAAAAAAGAGGAGCGCACACGCTCGTACTGTTGGTCGTACCATGTGTTGTCGCTACCGCCTGGTCACCTACTTCACCCCCCCCCCATTGCGCGCAATCGGATCATGGATCAGATGCCCAAAGACTTCTGAAACTCTTCCAGAACAGAGAATCCTAGCCTCTGTAGGGGGGATCGACATGGAGGAGATCGCTGTCACCACAACCTCATGCAATGGGACAACGACATCAATCATCTTCATCATCATCTTCACCGCCATCCATCTCGTTGTATACTGACCCTTTTATTGATCCCTACGTGTATTACCCATTTGTTCCATCGATGTTTACCACCTCAGTTGTTAGGGATATGGATGAACCTTGGTATGTATAAGAGCTGAGACGTTAATAAAGTTATGCAATTCCTTGTTGAATGTTTGGTTTAATAACATTCGTGGATGTTATGAAGGGCCCCACTAAGCATTTCTCCTGGAAGGCCAAGAAGCATATTACTGTTGTTGTAAAGGTTAGGATGTTGAGGTAATTCGAGGTGACAGTAAAAGCTTATCTACCTCGCATTTACAATTGATAGGGAAGAACTGGGAGCCCTTTACAGGGAAATCCTTAATTACCGTACTGAGAATTGGAGCATGGAAACTACGGTAGTATCGTGTGTGATACGAAGTCTACCTAGAGTAGAACGTATATTGTACCCGGATCCGCTCAATCACAAATATCAAGAGTGACTCAAGTATCCAGTTTAGAACTATGTAAAGGCATATGTTACGTAGATACATACCAATGCGAATTACGTTAGATACAACTAAGGGCATCTCCAATGCTGACCCTCAAACCACTCGCATCCGTTCGGTCCGAGCTATCTAGACGTATTTTGCCATCCAACGTAGTACCTCATCCGTCTGCGGGCTGGTACTGGCGTTCGTTTTCTCGCAAACTGGAGGAAAACTCAGGGGAGGGGGGGGCTGCAGGAGTCCGGACACCAGCCACGTAGGACACCGACACCCCGGTCCACCCAACCCCCCCCCCTCCCGGTCCCCTTTTTTCCACTCCGCCCCTGCTCCCCCTTTCTTTCATATGCACACTCATCATCTGGCATTGTCGATGTACTTCTCCGACCGCCGCCTAGGAATCCTCAGCCATCCGCAGACCCCACTCACGTGCCTGTCCACCTTGGATTACGTCGTTGTCCACCTAGGAATCCCTTTGTAGCTAGGTACCTCCGCACCCTTGCTGACATCGTCCATGACGGACACCGCGCTCGACAGATGTTCGGTCAAATTCATTGCACTTTTTTTTTTGAATTCTTGTTGTGAGAAGCACCATGGCGGGGGGGGGGGGGGGGCTAGTGATCAAGAATGAGTTGTTGTGCGATGCGTTGTTGACCGTTTCTAAGGAGTTTGTAGACATGGACAAGAGCTTGACCTTTTGGCAAAGCTTGCATGCTTCATTTCATGAGCGAAAGAACTTAACACCCTACAACATGCACGTCATCCATGCACGTAATGTGAACTCACTAATGTATTGCGTATGCATCTTCGTCATGAAGTTTTGTGGTGCAATTGACCAAGTGGAGACAAGTTGGTCATTGAGCTCGTCAACCATGAAGATCGTAAGTGTTGCTTGTTGTTATTCTATATGTTGGTTAATTCATTTATTCGCTCAATGTTGATATACATGATGTATAGGTTGCACGTGCTTCCCTGGTGTACTACATGACCGAGGGCACGCCATTCATGCACATACATTATTGGATGAAGCTTAAGGGGCAGATTTGTGTGGGACGACATGTGCCGGGTCTGACTCTAGAATTGTTGAATTTGGAACATATGTTTTTGGAAAACTTGTTGAACATCAGGCTATCTCATTGAATTTAAACTATTGTTGTGCTAGAGATATCTGCATGGTTGAACTGTGCTATTTTCTAAAATTACTACTTTAAGTGTTGTGGGCTTGGTTTAGTTGAACATATGCCTTTTTTTTTTTGAATTACGTCGTGTTTGATGAAACTTGTCTGGTTTGTTGACATTCTATTTGAAACGTATACCGGCGTAGTTGGATGGTCGGCTCCCGCATCATTATGCATGAATTATTCCTCACTGGTCCACGGACGGATACAGTATCCGATTCGAGGGTCCCGTCCCGTAGATGCCCTAACTCGTAGGGTCAAATCTGTCCATTTTCACCCCATCAGCCGCCATTTTTCTCCTCCTTTCCCCTCTCTCTCACGAAGCCATGCTCTCGCTGTCCGCCCGACCCATCCTCTCCGCCTTCCTCCTCCCCAAGCCCAAACCCCTCCGCCTCCGCCTCCTCCGACCCCTCCACTCCTCCGCCTCCGCCTCCGCGCTGACGCCGCCCACCCCGCGTACCACCACTCCCGACCTCCCGGAGGACGCAGACCCCACGCCGCTCTTCCTCCGCCCTCCGACCCACCCCGTCCCGGAGGCCTCACTCGCCGCCTTCCGCCGCAGGGCCGCCGCGCTCGTCCCGCCATCCGCGCCGCACCTCCACCGCCACCTCCGCTGGCTCCTCGCCGACGCCTCCGCCCCCGCCCCGTCCAGCGCCGACCCGGCGGCGCCCCACCTCCTCCGCGCGCCGCTCGATGAGCTCGAGGCCCTGTGGCTCCGCCACGTCCGGGACAGGCGCCCGTTCCAGTATGTGGTTGGGAACGAGCACTGGAAGGACCTGGTGGTCGCCGTCCGGGATGGCGTGCTCATCCCGCGGCCCGAGACGGAGGCCGTCGTGGACATGGTCGCGGCGGTCGAGGGGTTCCAGGACGGGTGGTGGGCGGACCTCGGGACCGGGAGCGGCGCCATCGCCGTGGCCGTGGCCAGGATGCTGGGGCCCCGGGGGAGGGTGTTCGCCACCGACGTCAGCGAGGTGGCTGTTGAGGTCGCGCGGCTCAACGTCCAGAGGTACGGGGTGCAGGTGAGTTGATCTCAGTTGTATCTAGGATTGGGAAATTTAAGCTGTTTTACAGCCACTCTGATCAAACTAAAATGCTGCCACTTATACCCTGCTAGATAATGCATGATGTCTCCTGGTTATCATCCATCGGTGTAGTGAGCTAACTGAATCTGTGTTACAGTGTACTCCCTCCAAGACAGTGCCGTTAAACTGGTAGTGTAGGGTGCAATGTGGATAATCATTTATTATGCATTGGCAATTCTATTTTGCCACCAATGGATGCAACAATTATAGCGCCTTGTACTTAACCATATCAATTGCATTTGTTTGTTATACGACAAGTACAATCTGATATATGACCAACCAAAATATCTGCTAACATAAATTGGCGGTGTAGGGTGAAATGCAGATAATTATTATTATGCTACCAGCATTTCTATTTTGCCACCAATGGACGCGGCAATTGTTGTGTCATGTGCTTAAGCATATCTATTGCATTTATTTATTATACAGCAAGTATGAACTGATATGCGACCAACCAAAATTTGAAACAAATAATTAGACAGAGGCTTATTCTACATGACCATTGTATATATAATCAACCAGATTACTTAATTTTAACCAAGTGGAGGCTCATAACAAAAGATCAGTTTAGCAACCTATCATGAGTTCATGACTTCAGTTAAGCAAGCTGATCAACGTATTTGTCAACCCCTTCTTAATATTACTGTGTCGGATCAGCGCCTTCGTTTTGGGCTGCTTCTAGATTTTAGTGTGGAGGGCTTCGGCATTTCATTAACAAGCTTCAAGAACGGAAGCTTAAACATGCCATGATGTTTTGCCTCCCGTGTCCACACCTCTTGCCCGAGGCACCGGCACGAATTGTAATTCTCCTTTCAGAGCTTCTCTAGATTACTCTTAGACAAACCATCCTCGCCAACCTTAGTTGGTCACATCCTCTTCAAGCTGAAATGAGAAGGCCTTCCTCTTGGGCTCGATTGGCTCAGCGAGTTTGGCCTGCAGTGCCTTCCTCTTGCGTTGGGCCTTCTTGGCCACTTTCTCTTTTGAAAGGGCGCTGGTTTGGGTTCCACCTCGTAGGTCTCAGACTTAGTATCTTGTACCTGAGGCCAAGGTGAGAGACTCTGAGTCTGACTCCGAGGACATTGAGACCCATGATATTGAGTCTGAGGCTGACATGGTGCAGCCCAAGCCAGCTCCCCTCGAAGTAGAATGTGGCCAAGAAGCCCTAGCGCAACATGAAGGTGCTGCATGCCGAACTCATCGAGCCAACCGAGCCCAGGAAAAAGATCTTGTCTCCTCAGTTGAAGAGGATACAACCGGCTAAGGTTGCCAAACATGGTCTGCCTGAGAGTATTTTGGAGAAACACTTCAAGGAGAAGTGTGATTCTTACTGGTACATGGGGCAGGAAGTGTTGGCACTTGACACAAATCATCGCAGCATGTTTAAGCTTCTATTCTTGAAGCTTGTTGATGACAAGGCCTGACCCATTAACATTAAAATCCAGAAGCAACAGACTGCCCAAATGAAGGGCTGAGTGACATGGTGATATCAAGGAGGTGACCAATGCGCTGATCAACTTCCATAAGTGAAGTCATGATATGTCAGTAAGTAACCGACTTGAGTATGCACAAATGATCATGTCGATAAGTTTCTATTTGGTTATTTGTTTCAATGGAGATGCCAATTCATGTCAGAATATAACAACTAAATGCAATCGATATGGTTAAGCACATGGTGTAAGAATTCCTGCATTCATTGTTGGCAAAATAAAATATAATTGCTCGTAGCATAATAAATTCAGCGTAGGGTGGATTTTGATTTGTTGCCAAAAACGGAGGTGTTGTTTCATGTTCTATTTTTGACTTATTAGTTTAGATAGCAAGCGAGTTAAACCAAAATTGAGATTTACATTTGGTAAATGCTTCAAGTTGGAACACCATTTAGTAGTAATTGTATTTCATAGTCTGCTTACTTGCTCCTGTTAGTTCCACAACTATACCCTGAAGAAATGGCTACTACCACCAGGTTTTATTTGTTTGCACAGCTAAAATTTATTTCTGACTAATCAGCTTAGAAAAGAAAATTGGCTACTGCCGGATTTTAGATTTTCTGACTAATCAGCTTGAAACGTCTGCAACGCCCCTGAATGCACTGGTCAATCATGAAATTTGCAGAAGTAATCACATTCATTGAACAATTCACAAATCTTCCAATACGCACACATGCGCGCACACGCACACGCACACGCACACAGAAAATACACATGGTCTGAGCAACTACTCAGCTCGGGGAGAGTGGAGATTTTGGTGCAGGAGGCGGCGCAGGAGGAATCTCAGGGTGGTGGGGTTGGTGAGGCCGGACTAGACCATGGAAGGGCGTGACATGGACGAAGCTGACCACCGCCGAGGGCGGTGCAGGAGGAGACGGTTGGAGGCCCTGTGGGAGGACGACGGAGCATTCTCGTCTGACGGAGGCACGGTGTCGTCGGCGCTGGAGGCCTTAACAATGGCTAAGCCGGCTGCCATGGCTCCAGCAGTCGAGGTCTTCAACCCGGACAGGATCCCGGCGTCTGTCTTCCAGCCCAGGACGGGGTAGTCGCAGGTGGAGTGGAGCATCGCGCCCAACAAGCCGCTGTTCAGCATCCACGGCGCCAGCCAGTCCGAGGACTTCTACGCCACCAGCAGGTCCCGATTTGATTACTACGACGAGGCCATGGCTGCTGATGGGGATAAGGATGGGAAGCTGCTGCCGCTCACGGAGGTCTCGGATCACGGTGGCAAGGAGTTCGGCATGCTGGGCAGCAAGGTGTCGGCCGCGAGCGACAGGAGGAGACGGCTGGCGAGGCCCTATGGGAGGCCCTTGGATCAGACGGGAGAGATGAGAGGAGAGAGGAGTCATGGGTGGAGGACGCGGTGAGCAAAGACGGCGGGTCGGGGTGAGAGTGGCGGCTGCTGGAGGAATAGCTTAGGGCTGCGGTGGCAGTTTCATTGTAATATTGAGTGGAAACAGGTGCAAGGACTGAAAATAAACCATTTTCTTTTGCGGGAAGGTGCAGAATCACCGAAATCGCTGCTTCCAGCTTGGCTTGCCTGGTAGTTCATTTTCCAGAATCAATTATAGGAAGCTAGGTAAGAATCTGATGTGTTTGTTTGAGATTCTGATTTTGGAAGGCCTAGAATCTGAGAATCAGTAGCTGGGGCCCAAACAATGGCCACCTAAGTTGCAGCCGAGATTTATGTTCAGGGAAATATTCGAGTTAGAACACATTTTATTAGTAACTCTACTTTCAGTCTATTACACGTTTTTATAAGAGCTACATGCTACTGCAGCTACTCCCAGAAGCAAAATTATTGGCTGCTGCTTCCGGGTTTTAATTGTTCTGCACAGTTAAATTTGTATTGCTTTGCAGAAGTACATGAATTCTTATTGTTAATGTCGTGTACTGAAAATAGGATAAAGTTGAGATAAGGCACGGCTCATGGTTCGAACCTCTAGAAGATGTCAAAGGAAAACTGATGGGTGTCATTAGTAACCCTCCATACATACCAACTGATGATCTACCTGGCCTGCAACCTGAAGTTGGTTGGCATGAACCAAAATTGGCACTTGATGGAGGCAAAGATGGCCTTGATCATTTGCTTCATCTATGTGAAGGGTTATCTTCGGCACTGATGCCTGGAGGTTTCTTTGTTTTTGAGGTAAAGCATCTTCAGATGTCATGTATCTTAGATTTGCATGTTTTTGTTAACTACCATCACCATTGTACATGGCACTGTAAATTGCTAGATAACTTCAAACGAATAATTCAGTCCAATATGGGCTTAAATTGTTACCAATATGTTTTATGTTTAGCTGTAGGGCAATTTCGTTTTTATGATTTCAGATAATTATTTTGTAAGTGATTGGTTGTGCACTTGCTTACAAGATCATAAAGAGATACTCCCTCCATTCATTTCTATAAGATGCTCTAATTCTTTTCTGATTCTGATGTATATAGACGCATTTTAGTGTGTTTGATCACTCATTTCGGTCTGTATGTCGTACATATTGATATATATCACATAACATGAAACAAGCCGTGTTGCTTTTATATGTACTACCCTACAGTGCCTTGATTGGTATTCCCTCAGATGCACATCATGCTTTCGCTTTTTTTGGATTTGTTGCTTTGCAAGTCCTGAAGGATTCAAAAATCTCTTTGTGTCTGTGTGGCAGACAAATGGCAACAAGCAGTCAGAGTTTCTTGTCGACTTCATTAGTACAAAGTGGAGCTCATCTTTTTGCGACGTGGAGGCAGTTTTAGACTTTGCAGACATCAAACGTTTTGTAAGAGGGTACCGCAGATGAAAAAAAGAAAACATGGATGCTGATGAAATATTCTTGGAGATCACTTCTGTTCCTTAGTGATTTTGGGTAAGATTGCCCAATTTCTGACTTGTTTGCAGTGCAGCAGCAGCACTTGGTTGTTTTCAACCATCATCTTCTGTCTCTGGCATCCCTGCAGTTTGTGGATCTTTAGTTAGTGAAATATGTGCTTATTCTATGGTAGTCCATAGTTACTACTCCCTCCGTTCCTAAATACTTGTCTTTCTAGGCATTTCAACAAGTGACTACATACGAAGTAAAATGAGTGAATCTACACTCTAAAATATGTCTACATACATCCGTATGTGATAGTCATTTGAAATGCCTAGAAAGACAAGTATTTAGGAACGGAGGGAGTATATGCTAGATTGTGGAAAACTGACAAGTGACGCTCAGCTTGGGACATATTATATGCTAACTGCTAAGGTGTCATATAACTTTTAAGGTTCCTTTTCTTTTTCTTCAGATGATGGCTTCTTTATATCCTAGTCATTCAAGTGATACAACACTGCTTTAAATGATACCTCTCTTTTGTGAAAGATATAATTGCTGTCTTATCGTCGTCTGTCCTCTTAGTGTAACAAAGAGGTGTTTTGCAGTTTACTGTAAGCCTGTGCATATGTAATTTCTCTTGCACATAGATAAAAAACTTTTAAGAGAGAACCTCCTGATGGATGGCAATTATATCCATTAATGTTTAATTGTAGGAACCTCATCTCACGTGAGTTCGTTTTCGCTCGTAAGTTTGCTGAATTTTGGTGTCTGAACTTCCTAGCCCTGCTGACCCGGTTCCTGATCGAATAACATATCCAGTAGAGCTTTGATATGCATTGCAACTAGGTTTTTTTTTTTGCAGTCATTAGGACTGGAAAAAAAGCTCGAAGCTCGCGAGCTAAACGAGTAGCTCGTGACTCGGCTCGAATCGACTCGAACTCGAAGAATACGAGTTGAGCCGAGCTTTAGTTAAATATCGTTTATAGACCAAGTTAAACGAGCCAATCTCACGAGTACTCGTGTAACTCATTAGGCTCGGTACAAAAGATCAGCCACTCCCAATACAAAAAAAGATCAGCCAGTCAGCACCCTATGTCCTAGGCGCACAACACAAGGCCTAGTCGTTGAAGGCCCAACCACCTAGGAGACTCATGCGTTACAAGGAAATTACTATTGTTTAGTGATATATATGTTTAATATATACATAATCATTTTATAACATATGAGGGTGTTATGTTCATATCTTTAACGAGCTTAACAAGCTAAACGAGCCAGCTCGCGAGTTATACGAGTCGAGCCAATCTTGGATTTGAGCTCGCTATAATAATGAGTCGAGTTGAGCTAGCTCGTTAACGAAACGAGCTCTAGCGAGTCGAGCCGAGCTGGCTCGACTCGGCTTGAATTCCAGCCCTAGCAGTCATGATAGCACCACTATAAAGTTCATGTGGGGAACACAACAGTGGTGTTAGTGATATTGTTAACAAAGTTCACACAAAGCTGCATCTATGCTGACTACGTGTGAACTGATCGTGGGTTCAAGCAAAAAGATAATGTTTCTCTGTGTGTCCCAAAGTTGTAGAACTCGTCACGTGAATTTGTGTGCATTCCTGTGCTTTTCCTTGTATATTCTGTCGTGACATATATCTAACTCTGCTCTTTCTCTTCATCTGCTTTTCAGACCCCTGTCAGTTTGAAAAGAAAAAGGCGGTATCCATGTTCATATTCTGGGCAGGCTTCAGCGAGAAGCGAGCAAAACCCAATTACATAATTCCCTCCGGGGCACTTATCACTTGCGGCTTAAGCGTCGTAGTGGGCAATAACATAGTACAAGTCAATCATGATCCCTGTGCATGTGAGTGAGATGAGATGGTATTTTGTTGCCGAGCTGCCATTGATGGTCCAAGGAAGCTTCTCTACGCTATGGTGGACACAGGTCTTCTAGTAGTTTGCATACAAAAAGGTGTACCTGGCATTTGTTTTTAGGGGGTGGTATGTGTGCCCAATTCTTCTTTTTGGCGTGTTGGGCTGTCTGTGATGATGTGATCTGGAGGGCGAGGCTGCTTTTGTAGCCTCCAAATTATTCGGCCGTCCACAAGCGACTGGTGTGCTTAATTATTTGCCCCTGCTGATAATGTTTTCTCTTCCTTGCCCACCATTTGGATCCATCTCCAGGTAAATCATATGCTGAAAACTCAACATGTTTAGCCCGTGGAATAGAAATATATTGTGTTTTTGAATGGCCATTCGAATAACTGAAATTAACATTAAACTCTTTTAGAAATATGGTGCTCATGAAGTTTGTTGCATCATACATTTGATCTGTTTTTGCATCTTAGTTACATTCGGTCACCAACCGCATTGGCTTATCTATGTATGTGTCGGATGAGCAGAGCTCGATTGCCAAGGATGAGTGGTTTTTGTTTTTCTGGGCCCAATAAGTTCTTAGTTTTAAGCTGCCTTTGGAACTTTAGAATTATATGGTATTCATGTTTGCTTAATTAGCTTTTGCTTATTTCATTGTTACAAAAAAATCAACTTAACTAGCTCACGCACAACACAGTTCAGCAATCGCAAACTGAGCCTTAGTATACTTCTCTGACCATCTTGCTGAGGAAAAAAAATGGTTCCATTTTGATGTTATCTTGTAGTATGAAGCAAATTTGAACCGTTGATAAGTTATTCATGGCATAATGTGAGCCGTTGGATCTTAGAATCAAAGAAAAGAGGAAGCTAAAAAGATCATCAAGACGTGACAAGCAAGGATTGAAGCACAAGTTATCCCTGCTCTAAAGGAATGAATGTCGGAGCCTTGATCTTAGATGCCGTCTCCTCTTCTTCTACCTTTAATCCAACTCCTCCTTGACTGAATCTAGAGACAGAAAGAGAGAAGCAGGTGAGCGCAAGTAGCGCCTTGTGGACAGCATGTGAATTGTGAAGTAGTTCTACCTCCTTTCAACTATCTCCCCATCACTGTCCATCCAGCTGAGCTGTTTCAACCAATCTCTTGCAAGGACATATTTGTCTCAAAGTTGATTGGCCAACTGTTGCTGCAATCATCGTTTATTTATAGCGTATAATCTTAGTTTTATCGTGGTCGTAAAACACGTAATTTAGGAGGCCAATTCTTGCCTCTGGATTATATATCATATGCTTGAAGAGGATTGGACAGATGGGGATTACGACGCGTATAAAAATTAGCTAGAGAGCGTAGAGAAATACTATCAGTGATGGCGATAACAGATGATTAAGTAGCAGTAAGCACAAGTCAAGTCAAGAAAAGTATTGGCAAGTTCGCGCTAGGTGCATATAGTTTGACTTTCTCATCATTTGAGTTTGAGAGGATGATATAATAGGAGTTCCAGGACACCAGATCAGGTCAAGCTCAAGACATAAAACTTTTACATTATGGTGGTAGCTTGTAGTAGTTTGAGTTGAGGACATATATATAAACACCTTTAAAATCAGAATGCAGATCATGAATGCCAGGTCAAGATCCAAGAAACAGTATCAGTGTTGCTTGTGTCGAGCTCCATGCCATTCATTATTTACAAGGAAAAGTCAGATCCTCGGTCGTCTGACCCCAGACCCCATGATGCAATCCCTGGTGCATCATCCTTTACTGATCTATAAAGAAATAGCCAAAAATGCATGGTAGATAGGGATCAAATATGCAAAAATGTAAAAGTTAAGAGGAATAAATCAAAGGAGGGGGAAAAGAGAAAGGAAAATGGCAAGCTGCTTTGGTTGAGCCAAAACAAATCTAGTGTCACGCAGACGCTTCTTGACATGGCAGCATCTCGGCTCATGGGAGAGGTCAACTGGGAGGTTGCTTCTCTTTCACCTTTAGCATGCAGCCCTATGATTTGGTAGCACCTTCCCCAATAATTAGTCATGTGCATCGCATGTGACTGACCTCACCTTGCACATAGATCCCCTAAATAAATGGATAATCACAATCTTTGGAGTTTTCTCATTGTTTTTTATTATCAAAGTTTTCTGATTGTTTGTTGGCTGGCACATAGATATGTCTCACTTGAATAATGGAGACAAGATAGTATTGTTTTCTTTCTTTCATTCTTTCTTTTGACGTGTCATTAGCTATGGTGGTTCATCTCCCTGGGTGAGTGGAAGTGGTTCGCAGTGACAGTACCATTACTTTCTTTGGTCGGGCACTTTCCAACAGTTTGGCAACCAAGAGCAAGGGCAGCAAGTGAATAGTGATCTGTTTTGGGCAGGTCGTGCTTTTCTACTTTTGATCAACGCTTGCAGGTTGAGGTACCGACACAAATAGATTCAGTAAAAGGATGCTTGCAAGGAGAAACAAACCGCATATATGCATGGGTCCGCAGACAGAGAAAGAAAAGAGATAACGAAAAGGAAAAACAAAGGAACAGAGGTTGATCCTCCTCTCCGCTCTTTGCATTCTTGGATGCGCAATAACCATACTTTTGTTGAAACTAAGATAATTACACGTGCGTTGCGACGGGGGCATAAATCTTATATTAGGTTGTCATGTGGTTTACATGTTCGTATTAATTTGATTATGTAAACAAAATAGGATTTTATTTGGTAAACACTTATTGTTGAGACAGTTGAGGCAGTTTACAAGGGAACCCAGTGAAAAAGAACAAAGATGAGAGAAAAAAAAAATCAAAACGGTGAAAGAGAGGGAGGGCGTACAAGGTTGGACGAAGGATAAACGAACAAAAGAACCTTATGCCCTGTTTAAGTAAGAGAGGATATGAAGGATCAAAGATGCTCGTGAAATTGACTAGAGGGGTGGGGGTGAATAGGCGACTACAAAAATTAATCTTTTTCTTAGTTGCTTTTAGAGGCAAGTGTGGAAATGTAAGTTCACTAGATATGCAACTAGATGATACACTCTATATGATGTGTTACAGCAAGTTCGCAAGCTACACAAGGGAACAAACAAGCAAGTACAAAGTAAAAACAAGAAGTAAAGGTAGGGCTTAAGACACAGCCGATAGTGATGGAGATGAAGATCTAATTTGAAGTTCACATACTTGAGGGTGTGCTAATCTCCGTTGGAGAGGTGAGGAACAACAAATGCCTCACCTTATGTCTTCGAGAATCTTGAAAATTTCCCTCTGGGGTAGCTCTCGAGGAGAGCTCTAAACCCTCACAAATGAGCCCAGTGCACAACCACACGAATGGAAGCTCCTAGGAAACACCAACCATCCAGAGTTCCCCACAAACCCAAGAGTAACAAGATTAGCTAGGATCTCGTGGGGAATGAAGAACTCGAGTTTTGCTTTAGTGGATTGTAGATCAGGTGTACCTCTTGGTCTCTCTCTAAAATATGGGATCGATTGGGTGACTAGACCGGGAGGAATCGAGCTCTGAAGTTTTTGGATCAATGGTGAGAATGTGTTGGACTTGTCCCCTTCTCAAGGAAGAAGAAAGGAGCTTATATAGGTCAACCCACAAATCTTCCCACTGGTTGCACTGTCCACAAAAGTCGAGCTGTTTGACCAAAGTCGAACATTTTGACCAGGTGTTCTAGCCTATTTTCCTATTGTTGTGTATCTCTTAAAACTGTGTGATTTTGGTCCGAGGAATTGGAACTTCTAGCTATGATGAGAAATTTTGAGATCACCTTTCAATTAGCAATTCTTTCCGCGGGTTCAATAATCCAAGGTCACCACTCGGAGTAAAAGCATGACTATCTACATCCAAAACTGGATCAAAGGTAATTAATATACAACTTTTTCGCAAAACAACTAGTTTTGGCCTAACATATATGTAGCATTCTTATTCGTGGAGGGGGTACCTCTTTGACTATCTAAGCTCCCCAAGCTAGTCCTCACTCCCCTAAGTTTCCATATGAGCAAATCCTTAAATTTGGGTTGTGGATTTGAGAGGGAAAAGAGAGGAAAATATTCCCCATTTGAGATCTAAGCTTTCCCCCAATTTGACCTAAATCATTTGAGTAACTTTCCAAGCCTCCTCGATCTTGTTGCTCTTCGAAGTTGGAGACCCCTAAGCGGTTAGTGTCACATGAGCTTTCCACTTGTGTGCCCCGGAGGTTGTGAAGGTTCCAAGCCACCTTGAAGGTTGTTCCGCTTGGGCATTTGTTGTCTGAGGCTGGGCATTTGTTGTCTGAGGCTCAAGGAGAAGAAGGATAGATTTTGTGTTGTGAGGTGCTTTAGTTGGCATCCTCCTCTCCAAGGAGACTGACATCCCTCCAAGGACGTGAACTTCGGGATATATCATTGTCTCTCTCCCCCTTTGGTTATTCATTTCCCACCTCATAGTATTGCTTAGATTAGAGCAATTAGGCTTGCTTACTTCTCGACCATGCTAGCTAGTTACCTCCTACATATAGGGTGACCGACATAGTTGCACCTCTAGCGAACTTGTGATTATGCAATCTCTGAAATCAAGAAAAGTAAATATTTGTAGTCACCCATTCACTCTCTCTACTCGACTTCTTTCATCCTTCACTTCCCCCTCTCCCGAAGGTCCTTGGCATCTATGAAAACGAGGTGAGGAAGTCAGGAACCGCGACCTTTTACATGTATAATAGTTTAGATCTTCCTATATTTGGCGTGTGTGGCTTCCCCTATCTTCTCCTTCTTAGGGCCTTCCTCAAAACTGGGCCCTTGCTCATGAACCACCTCACTTCATCTCCATGGTGACCATATCTTCCAAATGTTTCTTATGTGCTAATGTTTTTCATGTTCCTTGGATTCGGTGCATGGCTCCTCTCATATCCATTAGTTTGAGATATTTTATTTTTATTTCACAATGGTCTCACTACTGCAAAAACATGCCAGCAGTGGCGGGTGCAAAAGGCCCACCAATGGCGAGCGGGTTTGCGGAGGGCGGCTGCCACTGCTAACATGCCACCAGTGGCGTATAGAGCACCTAAGTGTAATTTTGGTAATTAATGACAATCCCTATGGACTAATGTTTTCATTGATATATATGTGAAGGAATATTCCATAGGTGATGCCTTAAGGACATTGGATGGATTCAAGGATGAATGTGATACGTCTCCAACGTATCTATAATTTTGTATTGTTCCATGCTATTATATTATCTGTTTTGGATGTTTTATGTGCATTAATATGATATTTTATATTATTTTTGGGACTAACTTATTAACCTAGAGCCTAGTGTCAGTTTCTGTTTTTCCTTGTTTTTGAGCTTCGCAGAAAAGGAATACCAAACGGAATAAAACCTACGTGATGATTTTTCTTGGACCAGAAGACACCCTGGAGACTTGGAGATCAAGTCAGAAGAGCCGCGAGGTGGCGGCAAGGGGGGCGCGCCCTAGGGGGGCACCCCCCTGCCTTGCCGCCTCCTCGGGACTCCTCTGACCTAACCCTTGGCCTTATATATTCACATATATTCCAAACCACCAGAAGCATCCACGAAAACACTTTTCCACCGCCGCAACCTTCTGTTCCCGTGAGATCCCATCTTGGGGCCTTTTCCGGCATCCTGCCGGAGGGGGATTCGATCACGGAGGGCTTCTACATCAACTCTATTGCCCTTCTGATGAAGCGTGAGTAGTTTACCATAGACCTACGGGTTCATAGCTAGTAGCTAGATGGCTTATTCTCTCTCTTTGATTCTCAATACCATGTTCTCCTTGATGTTCTTCGAGATCTATCCGATGTAATCTTCTTTTGCGTGTGTTTGTCGAGATCCGATGAATTGTGGATTTATGATCAGCTTATCTATGAATATTATTTGAATATTCTCTGAATTCTTTATGCATGATTTGATATCTTTGTAATTCTCTTCGAACTATCAGTTTAGTTTGGCCAGCTAGATTGGTTTTTCTTGCAATGGGAGAAGTGCTTAGCTTTGGGTTCAATCTTGCGGTGTCCTCACCCAATGACACAATGGGTAGCGAGGCACGTATTGTATTGTTGCCATCGAGGATAAAAAGATGGGGTTTACATCATATTGCTTGAGTTTATTCCTCTACATCATGTCATCTTACTTAAAGCGTTACTCTGTTCTTCATGAACTTAATACTCTAGAGGCAGGCAGGAGTCGGTTGATGTGTGGAGTAATAGTAGTAGATGCAGGTAGGAGTCGGTCTACTTGTCACGGACGTGATGCCTATATTTCATAATCATTGCCTTAGATATCGTTATAACTTTGTGCTTTTCTATCAATTGCTCGATAGTAATTTGTTCACCCACCGTATTATTTGCTATCTTGATAGAAGCTTGTAGTGAAACCTATGGTCCCCGGGTCTATTTTCCATCATATAAGTTTCCGATCTACTATTTTGCAATCTTTTACTTTCCAATCTATATACGAAAAACCCCAAATATATTTAATTTATATTTTGTTTAGTTTTATCTATCTCTACCAGATCTCACTTTTGCAAGTGACCGTGAAGGGATTGACAACCCCTTTATCGCGCTGGGAGCAAGTGTTTGATTGTTTGTGTAGGTATTGGTGATTTGTGCGCTGTCTCCTACTGGATTGATACCTTGGTTCTCTAACTGAGGGAAATACTTATCTCTACTTTGCTGCATCACCCTTTCCTCTTTAAGGGAAAAACCAACACAAGCTCAAGAAGTAGCAGGAAGAATTTATGGCACCGTTGCCGGGGAGATCTACGCCAAGTCAAAGCCTACCAAGTACCCATCATAAAACTCTCATCTCTTGCATTAAATTATTCACCATTTGCCTCTCGTTTTCCTCTCCCCCACTTCTAAAACATTTCAGAAAAACACAAAAATATTTGCCTTTTTATTCGTCTTCTTTCCGTATGCCTTTTTGCTCATTTGCTATATTTGCCTGTGTTGCCATGTGCCTTATATTTGCTTGCATCTTTGCTTGCTAAAAATCTATTGATATGGATCCACTTAAAGTTTTCTACTTGGATCATCTTAGATCCATATGTGCTCGTGCTGAAACCCCAACTAGTTTAGTTGAGGGAAAATTATTAGATGAGCATGCTCATTTTGTGCGTCACCATTTGTCTGAAAAAGGGAGACTCTTATGGAATCAAATAAATTGTTTGCTATGTTATGCTTGGAATCTTTCTGAACTTTATGATTTTACTTGTTGCTCTAAGAACCCTAAAAACACCTTCCCTACCTATGTGAGTTTAATGATAATGAAATCTTATCTTCTTATGAAAAGGGTGTTTACAGTTACTATGATATCGAACAAATTGAAGAATTTGTTGCTTTTAAGGGTGCTTATGAAGTTGCTTCTTTGATTAAAAAGTATGATATTACTCTCTACAAATCTGAAAATTTTGACATACTTAAATATTGCTATGAAAACTATGCTCATAATGTCTATGTCAAAGAATTTATTGAGAGAATAACCGTGGTTTTGGAAGAAAATAATGATATGCATGAATCTATAGATAGTTATGATTCCGTTGATTTGATTGAAATACCCCTTGATGAACATGATGCTTGCTATTCTTGTGGCCATGATGCCAATATTTATGGAGATGAATTTGCTATAGTTCCTAAACATGAGATTGTTGCTATTGCACCCATACTTGATAGTTCCTTGAATCAAAAGCATGATAATGATGTTATTATAAATTCTATTAATGGCAATTGTGCTAATAATATGCAAAACCCCAAGCTTGGGGATTGCTATTTCCGCTACTTATTGCAATGATCATGATTGGGGTGATAATGCTTCTTATGATCTTGAAAACTTATTTAAGCCTCATGATGGATATGTTTGCTATAATATTGAAAGTGGTTTGGAAGAGTGTCAACTTTAGGAAATAATGATCCCACTACTTTGGAGATTGATAAATCTTATGAATTTTTTGATAAAAGTGGGTTTGAAGAGGTCATGACTTTAGTTAATGTTAATCCCACTATTTTGGAAGACTGTCAACTTCGCATGCATGTGGATCGTGTTGAGAATATGTTATGTGATAGCTATATTGTTTAATTTTCTTATGATCCTACATGTAATTATTATGAGAGAGGAAAATATGGTTGTAGAAATTTTCATGTTACTAAATTACCTCTCTTCATGTTGAGATTGTCTATGTTCTATTCTTCTTCCTTTCACATGCTAGTTTTTGCTTGCCTTGATAATTTGTTTGCCTATAAAATGCCTGTGCATAGGAAGTATGTTTGACTTAGATGTGTTTATCACATGTTTTATGATGCTCTCTTTGTGCTTCAATTCTTGTCTTTCATGTGAGCATCATTAAAATTATCAATGCCTAGCTAAAAGGCTTTAAAGAAAAGCGCTTGTTGGTAGACAACCCAATATTTTTCCTTGCTGTTATTCAACAAATAATTCATCTAGCCTCTTGTTAGATGTTTTTTTGTGTTTTAATTAGTGTTTGTGCCAAGACCTTTGGGATAGCTTACGGTGATAGTTGATTTGATCTTGCTGAAAAACAGAAACTTTTGTGCTCAGTCCCAGAATTGTAAAAAATCACAGAAGCGTGATAAAATACTGATTCTTTTTGCAGAGGATTTATATATACAAATTGCCTATGTTGTCCTAATTTTTCAGAATTTTTGGAGTTACAGAAGTATTCGGGAGTTACAGATTACTACAGACTCTTCTGTTTTTGACAGATTCTGTTTTCTATATGTTGTTTGCTTATTTTGATGAATCTATGGGTAGTATCGGGGGTATGAACCATGGAAAAGTTGGAATACAGTAGATATTACACCAATATAAATAAATAATGAGTTCACAACAGTACCAAAAGTGGTGATTTATTTTCATATACTAACGGAGCTTATGAGATTTTCTGTTGAGTTTTGTGTTGTGAAGTTTTCAAGTTTTGGGTAAGGATTTGATGGACTATGGAATAAGGAGTGGCAAGAGCCTAAGCTTGGGGATTCCCAAGGCATCCCAAGGTAATATCCAAGGACAACCAACAGCCTAAGCTTGGGGATGCCCCGGAAGTAAAATATATTCTCTCAATAAATTCTTTGACATAGACATATCATGATAATGTCTATGTCAAAGAATTTATTGAGAGAATATATTTTACTTGAGGCTGTTGGTTAATCAACTTTACTTGAGGCTATATTTTTATTCACCACATGATATGTGTTTTGCTTGGAGCGTCTTGTATGATATGAGTCTTTACTTTTTAGTTTGCCACAATCATCCTTGTTGTACACAGCTTCTAAGAGGGACACACATGAATCGTGATTTATTAGAATACTCTATGTGCTTCACTTATATCTTTTGATCTAGGCAATTTTGCTCTAGTGCTTCACTTATATCTTTTTAGAGCACGGCGGTGGTTTTATTTTATAGAAATTGTTGAACTCTCATGCTTCACTTATATTATTTTGGGAGTCTCTAAACTGAAGGAAATATGCCCTAAAGGCAATAATAAAGTTGTTATTTATATTTCCTTATATCATGATAAATGTTTATTATTCATGCTAGAATTGTATTAACCGGAAACTTGATACATGTGTGAATACATAGACAAAACACAGTGTCCCTAGTGTGCCTCTACTAGACTAGCTCGTTAATCAAAGATGGTTAAGTTTCCTGACCATAGACATGTGTTGTCATTTGATGAACGGGGTCACATCATTAGGAGAATGATGTGATGGACAAGACCCATTCGTTAGCTTAGCATAATGATCATTAGGTTTTATTGCTATTGCTTTCTTCATGACTTATACATGTTCCTTTGACTATGAGATTATGCAACTCTCGAATACCGTAGGAACACCCTGTGTGCTATCAAACGTCACAACGTAACTGTGTGATTATAAAGATGCTCTACAGGTGTCTCCGATGGTGTTTGTTGGGTTGGCATAGATCGAGATTAGGATTCGTCACTCCGAGTATCAGAGAGCTATCTCTGGGCCCTCTCGGTAATGCACATCATGATAAGCCTTGCAAGCAATGTGACTAATGAGTTAGTTATGGGATGATGCATTAAGGAACGAGTAAAGAGACTTGCCGGTAACGAGATTGAACTAGGTATGAAGATACTGACGATCGAATCTCGGGCAAGTAACATATCGATGACAAAGGGAATGATGTATGTTGTCATTGCGGTTTGACCGATAAAGATCTCCGTAGAATATGTAGGAACCAATATGAGCATCTAGGTTCCGCTGTTGGTTATTGACCGTAGATGTGTCTCGGTCATGTCTACATAGTTCTCGAACCCGTAGGGTCCGCACGCTTAACGTTCGATGACGATTTGTATTATGAGTTATATGTGTTTTGGTGACCTAAGATTGTTCGGAGTCCCGGATGAGATCACCGACATGACGAGGAGTCTCGAAATGGTCGAGAGGTAAAGATGATATATTGGACGATAGTATTCGGACACCGGAAGTGTTTCGGAATGTATCAGGTACGTATCGGAGTACCGGGGGGGTTACCGGAACCCCCCGGTGGAAAGATATGGGCCATATGGGCCATAGGAGGGAGGAAAGGCAGCCCACAAGGGGTGCCCCCCATGGGGAGTCTGAATTGTACTAGGGGAGGGGGCGTGACCCCCTTTTCCTTCTCCTCCTCCCTCTCCTTCCCCCTTTCCCCTTCCGGTAAAAGGAAGGGGGGGCAAATTGGACTAGGAGTCCAAGTGGGATTCCTCCCACTTGGCGCGCCCCTAGGCCGGCCTCCTCCCCTCTCCCTCCTTTATATACGGGGGCGGGGGGGGGGCACCTCTAAGGCACATCATTTTTTCTTAGCCGTGTGCGGTGCCTCCCCCACCGTTTACTCTTCTGGTCATATTGTCGTAGTGCTTAGGTGAAGCCCTGCGCGGATCACTTCACCATCACCGTCACCACGCCGGCGTGCTGACGAAACTCTCCCTTGACACTTTGCTGGATCAAGAGTTCGAGGGACGTCATCGAGCTGGACGTGTGCTGAACTCGGAGGTGTCGTACGTTCGGTACTTGATCGGTTGAATCGCGAAGACGTTCGACTACATCAACTGCGTTAAACTAACGCTTCCGCCTTCGGTCTATGAGGGTACGTGGACACACTCTTCCCCTCTCGTTGATATGCATCTCCTAATAGATCTTGCGTGAGCGTAGGAATTTTTTTGAAATTGCATGCTACGTTCCCAAACAGTGGCATCCGAGCTAGGTCTATGCGTAGATGATATACACGAGTAGAACACAAAGAGTTGTGGTCGATGATAGTCATACTGCTTACCACCAACGTCTTATTTTGATTCGGCGGTATTTTTGTGAAGCGGCCCTGTCGGAGTTATTGGCCATGGGTAGCCTCATCTGCCGCCCATAACATTTCAAGACATCGGGGCCGACTACGCCCCTCAACCCTCAAAGCTTGGTCGCCGCCTTATCGTAGCCGGCTGGTCCAAGCGGCCGGCTGCCGGAAGGCAGAGGACCCGAGAAGACGGCCACGAAGAGGGCCGCCTCCTAGCAGGCGGCCTCCAGAGAGGCCGACTCCTAGCAGGCGGCCCCAGGCGCCCTCAAAGTCGGCGCCCTCTTAAGCACGACGAGACGGGGCGTGGCTGCAGCGAAGCCTGCCACCCTCGAATCCAGGGCGGGTCGTGGCCACAGTGCGCCGTACCAACCAGAGATCTCCCGCACGGTGCGGCACTATGGCCCTTCCACCCGTGACATCACCCAAATCAGAAGGGACCATGCATCCACGATGGGCTGTCGGTACGACCTGTAGGCGGCGGGCCCTACCTGCCCGTGAGGAACCAGAAGGTGGCTAGCCTTAGCCAGTCGGCTAAAGGGGGAGGCCGGCACCCAGAAGGCGGCCCTCCCCCTTCCTAGGAGTTTGTGCGCCATTAACCAGAAGAGATGGGGAATGGCTACAGTAAACGCCCGCCAGGCGGCGGGACTGTAGCCACGCCTTCCCCGACAAAGCAAGCGTCATTAGAAGCACGACTATAGTGATGAGCGGCGGGCGCGGCCTGTCGGCCAAGTACAAGACAGCCGGCAGCCAGTGGAGAAGCCGGCCACAAGAGACACTGACGACCTGGGCCTACACTCGGCCAGTTTACCATTGTACCCCTAGGGGGTAGGCCTATATAACCCCCCCCAGGGCACCCATGATAAGGGTTCAGACTCTTAGCAAAAACACACCCACGTAGAGAGAGGAGAGAGCTAGCCCTGCCCTTCTTCCTCCTCTAGCAAACAGCTCAAGGAGCAACTTGTAGCTACCTGTTGAGATAGTGATCATGCGGAGACCCCGCAGAGCAGGAGTAGGGGTGTTATCTCCTAGGAGAGCCCCGAACCTGGGTAAAGTTCGCTGGCGTACGTGTCTACTCCTCATCCTGCTTCCTGGCACCGGCGACGTCTTACTATCCCCCACCATGATAAGCCACCCGTTGGCATATGTCGCACCAAAACCCCGACATTTGGCGCCCACCATGGGGCTAGGTGCACCATCGTCCAGAGATCTGTTCTGGACGGGAACCCTCTTCTTTCCTGGCGAGCGCAGCCAGCCCAGCATGCCAGACGGCGTTTGCACCGATGCGCTGCATGGCGCGGAGGTCGCTTGCGCGGCAAGCTGCCTCGCTGACCTTGTCGGTGAGATCCGCCTCTCCGACGAGCCTGCATCCGACGCAGGCACAGACGGCCCCAAGAGCCGCCTCGTCAGCCTCCTCGACCAGCTCCACATCGCCAACGAGCCGGCTTTCGACTTGGAGTCGATCGGCTCCACCGACCCGATGCTTGTCGACTTCGACATGGCATCCCTCGACGCGTTCCCCACCAACGTGGTGGTCATCGACGATCCGCTTCCTCGCGCGGACAGCGGCAGCAGCACCATCACAAAGATGTTTGTCATTAGCCATGGCGAGCACTCTGGTGGCGACGGCCAGGATCCGCTGCAGGCAGCGTTGCGGGACTTGGCCACACCCATCCCTGAGGACGGTGATGGCGAGGCGCTGGAAGCGCATCGCAAGGCGCTCTTCGATAGCGCCAAGAAGCTGGCCAGCATGAGACGCCTCTCGGAGGCTTACCAGCGCGAGATGGACCGCGCTGTTGGCGGCACGCCGGCTCGTGGCGGGCCCAGCCGCATCGGCACGGTCCGGCAACACGGCGCGGCCGTTGCCAGCATGTTCGGGGCAGATCGCCCTGTCTACGCCACGCCCATGTAAAACATACGAGCTGCCCAGGCGGCAGCAGACGAGCTGGACAACCTCGAGGGCGATGAGCGTCGCCACATGACGGAGCGCGTCCAGCGGCTCATTGACGGGGCTGCCGAGCTGCAAGAAGCCGGCTGTCGCACCAAGGAGCCCAGCCGGCGGAACGACGACCCGCCTCCTCGCCGAGAGCACGGCGCGACACCCCGGACGCCGACTGGCGGCGCTCGCGGACGACGAGACAAGGAGTCGGCTGCAAGCCGCAGCCGGACGCACATCTCCATCGAGCGCGACCAAGACGGCCGCCCACGAGCAGTGGAACGACCGGGAGACTATCAGCCACCCCCGCGTAGAGAAAGGCGCGTCTCCCCGCCGCCTATTGATCACCTGAGTCTCGGTGGCCGACTTGGCCCCCGAGAAGGAATCAGAGAAAATGATGCCCGCCACCGGATCAGCCATCTCAATCGATCCCTGGCGCTAGAAGAAGAAGACGCGCTGGGCCCGCCTTGTTTCGGCCCCCGCATCCGCGACGAGCCCTTCCCCAGAGGGTTCACGCTCCCAAGAGATACTCCCAAGTACACCGGCTCCGTGAAGCCAGAAGACTGGCTGGTCGACTACTCCACAGCCGTCAGCATAGCAAATGGCAACAAGCGCGTTGCCGTGAAATACGTTTCGCTCATGCTCCAGGGCACCGCCCGGACATGGCTGAACAGCCTGAAGCCCCGCGGCATCAACAACTAGGTAGATTTCACTGATGCCTTCGTCCGCAACTTCACCAACACGTACAAGTGTCCGCCCAAGCCCCGCCAGCTCTCTTTGTGCGTCCAAGGCCCAACCGAATCAACTCGCGACTACCTCACGCCTTGGGCCGAGCTACGCAACTCTTGCGAAGGCATGCACGAGGTGCATGCTATCGAGTACTTCACCGCCGGGTGCAGAGAAGGCACGCTACTCAAGCACCGACTCCTCTGTGACGAGCTGCTAATCATAGTGGACAAGTACGCCACGGCCGACTCCTCCATGAAGACGGAGATTCAAGTTGATGCATCCGACAAAGTGGATCCTCAGGCCCCTCGGACTCCGGCTGGTGACACCAATCGGCGTCAGCAGCAAAACGACAACAAGCGCAAGGCGCCCCAGCCGGCTTCCGCCAGCTGGCAGGTGGCGATAGTCGAAGACCAGCAGCCGGAGGGACAGCCTGCACCCAAGCGTCAGAGAGGCGGCAAGCCAAATTGGTTGCCGGTCTTCTCTTATGAGCAAACCCTTGATGCACCCTGCAAGTTCCACAGCGGTGCGAAGCCATCTAACCACATCACTCGGAGGTGTCACTGGCTCACCCAAATATCCAAGGGTGAAGGGTTGCTGCCCCCTCCGCCTGCTGGCCAGCCGCCGCCTCCTCCTCCGCAGCAGCAGGCGGCCCGGCCAGTCGCTGCCATCCAAGATGAGTACCCAGAAGAACAAGGAGCCTACGTTGTTTTCACCAGTGTGGCTAACGACAAGCACAGCCGACGCCAGCAGTTCCGAGAGGTGAATGCTGTAGCTACTGAAACCCCAGAGTTCATGCACTGGTCAGAAAAGCCAATCAGTTGGAGCCGAGCCGATCACCCGGAAGTAATGCCTTCTCCGGGTTCTTATGCTCTGGTGTTGGATGCCACCTTTGCTACGGAGAGGCGAGCTGCTCGCTTCTCCCGAGTCCTGATAGATGGCGGTAGCAACATCAACATCTTGTACCGCGATACCATGGAGAAGTTGAGCATCAAGCAGAAGCAGCTCCAGCCCAGTCGGACTGTTTTCCATGGCATAGTACCTGGCCTCTCGCACTCACCAATCGGCAAGATCAAGACAGATGTCCTGTTTGGAGACAAAGATCATTTCCGCTGAGAGGCAGTCTTGTTTGAAGTAGTTGACCTTGAAAGTCCTTATCATGCACTGCTTGGCCGGCCTGCCTTAGCCAAATTCATGGCGGTACCGCACTATGCCTACCTCAAGATGAAGATGCCAAGCACCAAAGGGATTATTACCGTCTCCGGAGATTACCAGAAGTTGTCCGCCTGTGCGGCCGCTAGCAGTCGGCTGGCCGAGTCCCTTGTGATCGCTGCCGAGAAGCAACTCCTTGACCGAGTCGTGGCGATGGCCGGCAAGCAGCTGGACATGTCCCCTGACCCTAAGGAGTCGGAAGCTGAAGGATCCTTCAAGCCGGCCAGGGAGACAAAGAAGATACCGTTGGACCCGGAGCACCCGGAGAGGTACGCTGTCATAGGTACGAACCTCGACAGCAAATAGGAAAGCGAGCTCGTCGATTTCCTCCGTGAGAATCAGGACATCTTTGCATGGTCTCCTAAGGACATGCTGGGTGTTCCGACGGATCTCGCCGAGCACAAGCTACACGTCCGACCTGACGCCAAGCCGGTCAAGCAACCCCTCCGCCGCCTGTCGGAGGAGAAGAGAAGAATTGTTGGTGAAGAGATAGCCCGGCTCCTAGCAGCCGGCTTCATTATGGAAGTATTCTATACGGATTGGCTGGCCAACCCAGTCCTTGTACTGAAGAAGAACAACAAGTGGCGCATGTGTATTGATTATACCAGCCTCAACAAAGCTTGCCCCAAAGATCCATTTGCCTCGCCACAGATCGACCAAGTGATAGACTCCAGAGCCGGATGCGAGCTGTTGAGTTTTTTGGATGCATATTCAGGGTACCACCAGATCAAGTTGAACCCGGCTGATAGGCTGAAGACCTTTTTCATCACACCATTTGGAGCCTTTTGCTACTTGATGATGACGCTTGCCTTGAGGAATGTCGGCGCCACGTTTCAACGTTGCATGCAGAAGTGCCTCCTCAAGCAGCTCGGCAGAAATGCCCACGTCTATGTGGACGATGTTGTGGTGAAGACGGAGAAGCGTGGGACCCTCCTAGAAGATCTCAAGGAGACTTTTGAAAACCTGTTCCGATTTCAGATCAAGCTCAACCCAGAGAAGTGCGTGTTCGGAGTACCAGCCGGCCAGCTCCTCGGCTTCCTAGTCTCTGAGCGCGGCATCGAGTGCAACCCTGTGAAGATCAAAGCAATTGAGAGGATGGAGAGGCCTGCCCGACTGAGAGATGTCCAGAAATTCACCAGCTGCCTGGCATCCATCAGCCGTGTCATCAGTCGGCTAGGCGAGAAGGCACTTCCCCTGTACCAGCTCCTGAAGAAAACCACTCACTTCGAGTGGAATGACAAGGCGGATGAGGCTTTTCTCCAGCTCAAGAAGATGTTGACCACGCCGCCTGTCTTGGCCGCGTCGGCTACTAAGGAGCCCATGCTCCTCTACATCACCGCCACCAGCCGGGTGGTCAGCACCGTCATAGTAGTTGAGCGCAAGGAAGACGGCAAGGTTCTGCCGGTCCAGAGACCGGTGTATTATCTGAGTGAAGTGCTGTTGGCTTCCAAGAAAAACTACCCCCACTACCAAAAGATGTGCTACGGCGTGCACTTTATCGCCAAGAAGTTAAAGCCATATTTTCAAGAGCACCCCATCACGGTTGTTTGCACGGCCCCGCTTGCTGAGATCATAGGCAGCCGAGATGTTTCAGGCCGAGTGGCCAAATGGGCCATCGAGTTGGCTCCCCACACCATCTTCTACCAGCCTCGCACCACCATCAAGTCCCAAGCGCTGGCCGACTTCCTCATCGACTGGGCCGAGACCCAGTACCTGCTGCCAGCGCCGGACTCCACCCATTGGCGGATGCACTTTGATGGTTCAAAGATGCGCACTGGTTTGGGAGCCGGCATCGTCCTCACCTCTCCCAAAGGTGACAAGCTCAGATACACACTGCAAATCCATTTTGCCACCTCCAATAATGTGGCCGAGTATGAGGCACTAGTACATGGACTCCGGCTTGCCAAAGAGCTCGGCATTCGCCGGATTCTGTGCTACGGTGACTTTGACTTGGTGGTCCAACAGTCGTCTGGCGACTGGGACGCCAAGGATGCGAATATGGCAAGCTACCGCTTCCTCGTCCAGCAACTCAGCGGATATTTTGAAGGGTGCGAGTTCCTTCATGTGCCACGAAACGACAATGAGCCAGCCGATACCTTGGCACGGATCGGCTCCACCCATCAAGCAATACCAGTCGGCATCTCCCTCCAGTACCACCACAAGCCGTCGATCAAGCCTTCTCCAGAATCAGAGTCTATCTTTGTGTCGGATGCTCCTGAAACAGTCGAATCCGACTCAAAGGCTGCAGCAGTCGGCTCGGGGACTTCGGCAGGTGGCTCGGGGACTGCAGCAGTCGCACCTGGCCCGGGGACTTCAGATCCCGGCCCAGGGACTGCGGCAGTCGGCTCGGGGACTTCAACGACACAGCAAGTGGCGGCCGACTCCAACCCGCCATCTCCCAAACCAATCGCCCTCGTACAAGTGGCCATAGTGGCGGTAGAAGAAATTCAAGCACCATCATGGGCAGAGCCCATACTCAAGTTTCTGGTGAACAAAGAGCTGCCAACCGATGAGATCTCGGCCCGACAGGTGCAACATTGGGCAGCAGCATACACCATCGTCAATTGGGAACTCGTGAGGCGCAGTGTCACTGGTGTGTACCAGCGCTGCGTAGAGCCGGAGAAGGGCCAAGCAATCCTCAAGGATATCCACCAAGGCGAGTGTGGCCACCACGCGGCCTCAAGATCACTTGTGGCCAAAGCTTTTCGCCATGGTTTGTTCTGGCCGACTGCTCTAGAAGACGCCAAAGACTTGGTCCAGAAATGCAAGGGGTGCCAGAAGTTCAGTTCCAAGCAGCATTTGCCGGCTTCTGCACTCAAGTCCATTCCCCTTGCCTGGCCTTTTGCCGTCTGGGGACTGGACATGGTGGGACCGTTCAAGATAGCACGCAGCGGCATGACTCGTCTGCTCGTTGCCGTGGACAAATTCACCAAGTGGATAGAAGCAAAGCCAATCAAGAAGTTGAACGGTCCAACTGCTGTGACTTTCATCACAGACATCACCACTCAATACGGCGTACCTCACAGCATCATCACCGACAATGGCACAAATTTCGCCAAGGGCGCCTTCGCCCGTTTCTGTGCGACACAGGGCATTCGACTGGACTTAGCGTCCGTTGCCCACCCACAGTCAAACGGCCAGGTTGAGCAAGCAAACGACCACATTTTGTCCGGAATCAAGCCCCGACTGGTCGAGCCTCTAGAGCGTTCGGCCGGCTGTTGGCTCGACGAGCTGCCGGCCGTCCTCTGGAGTCTGCGCACCACTCCGAACAAGTCAACCGGCTTCACACCCTTCTTCCTCGTATATGGTGTCGAGGCTGTCATCCCAACCGACATCGAGTTCGACTCACCTCGCGTCACCATGTACACGGAGGCGGAGGCAAAGGAAGCACGAGAAGACATCGTCGATCTGCTGGAAGAGGGCCGGTTGTTGGCACTCAGTCGGTCCGCCATCTACCAGCAGAGCCTACACCGCTACCACAGCCGGAAGGTCAAGCCAAGATCCTTCCAAGAGGGAGACCTTGTGCTTCGGCTGATCCAGCGAACAGCCGGCCAGCACAAGCTCTCGGCTCCTTGGGAAGGCCCTTTCATCATCAGCAAAGCCTTGGGCAACGACTCCTACTACCTGATCGATGCCCAGAAGCCTAGGGCGAGCAAGAGGGACGACTCTGGCAAGGAAATAGAGCGCCCATGGAACGCAAATCTCCTTCGAAGATTTTACAGCTGATGCAGTATGTACCACGCTACCTTTTGTATTAAGTACGAAGACTTCGGGTCCCTCGAGGAGCACTCGAGGGCTACCCCTTTTATCTATATGATAAGTATTATGCCTATGAATGTGTTATTTCATTCCTCCGCCTGAAACCGGGTTTGACTAGTCGGCCCGAGGGGGGCTTGCCGCCTTGTACTATGTCGGTGTTTCCTACAGTCGGACAAGTAATGTGCAAGCACCTAAGCCCTCTCTTGCCACAAGCCACAGCTCGCAGAGCGGCTGTTCGCTTGGCAAGAGTTAAAGGCAAGGAACAGTGCTCACATGAAAAAGGGCTAAGGATCAAAGCATCTACATAGGACAAGCCGGCCCTTCGCCTCACCAACCGGCTCCCTGCTTAGCTTGCAACGTTCCAAACGGCCAAAGTACTTGTCCTCCCACAATGGTGAAATACTTGACCAGGCCGCAGTCCGCAGAGCGGCTGTCAGGCTGGCAAGTAGGAAACTAGGGGAGGGCGGCAAAGGAAAAAAGCCAAGGAACGAAAAGCAAGAAAAGTCGGAATTCGGCAAAAGCACAGCTCGTGCAGGAAATAATTACATAACAAAAGGCCATCGGCCAATATTCAACATAGTTTGAATACACCCCGCGGGTGGAATTGTGCAAATTTAACGAAAGTTTGTTGAGAAGACTGCTAAGCAGGAAAAGCTACGATAAATTGGCGGCCTAGACCAAAGGAGCAGCAGGCGAGTCCGGCAGGTTGGTGGAGCCAGGGGTGCCGGCTGGTGGAGTGGCCAGCTGGCGAGTTTCAGCTTGGCCGCTTTCAGCAACAGTCGGCGTGCTTGCACGCAGCTCGGTGTTGGAGGCATGGTCGAGTTGAGGCTGGCCGCCCGCTCCGACCTCCGGCGCGCCGTCTTCCTCGTCTTCCCCTTCGTCGCTGGAGGCGATCTCCTCTGCCGAGTCTTCGCCATCATCCGGGTTCAGTCCGAACCATTCTGGCGGCGCCTCGGCGCCATTGTCGTTCAGCTCAGGGACGAAGACACTAGTGTTGGTATACTCGGCGATCGCTACTGCACAAATAGTGAGGTCGCGCTCCATCGCCACCAGCTCGGCGCCGGCTTCCTGCCGAAACATGGCCAACTGGGCTAGATCTAGCCCTGGATACCACGCCTTGGTGAACTCCAAGGACCGCCGCGCTCCTGCTCGGGCCGTGGAGCCCTTCCACGCCTCAAGACGGCCGGCGGCCACTTCCAACCAGTTGGCGGTCCGACTGGGGGTGCGTGGGGCTTGCCTATCCGGCTAGAGGGCGGAGACTACCTGAGCCCCAGCACGTAGCAGTCTCCGGAGCATCCGATGGGCCGGCTGGAGACGAGCTTGAATGCTAAGGAGCTGCTCGCCTAGGGTCCGATGGGTGTCGGCAGCAATCTGCGTGCCTCCCGCCCTTCGCTCCTCGCGGCGAGCCTCAATAGCCTGGTTGGCGGCAGCGGAATGGCCAGGGAAGAAGTCTGCACAAGCAAATAATAAGTCAGGAGTCAGAAGCTAGAAGCCGGCTCGCTCGACAAGCCAGCAGTTGAGAGAAGAGAAGAAAGCTCACCATCGACTATGTCTTCGAGCTGGCCGTAACCAGCGGTTAGTGCTGCCTCCGTCTCAGCCCAACCCGTGCGCTCGCTCTCGAACTCGGCCAAGAGCTTGGCTTCGTTGTCCTCCGCCAGCTTCAGGGCCGTCTTGTGAAGCTCCGCCTGGTCCTTCAGTTCCCTGGCCAGGCGGTCGCGCTCCTGGGCCACCCTGTTGCACTCGTCCTCCTTGGCACGCAGTGCGGTGTTGGCTTCGCCCAGTTGCTGCTGCAAGATGGCGTTGGTCCCGCAAGGACAAGAAAGAAAAGATATCAACAATCAAGAAGGAAGAAAAGTGATTGCCGGAAGATCCGACCCGACTGCTCAGCAGTCGGCTCGCATCTCGGGGACTACAGCCCGCGGGTGTGCTGACGCGCCCCCCCGGAAAAAAGAAGATGGAGTGCTCCCTCCGGCTTTCCGTCAAATCGGCGGTCCATTGGTCCAGCTCCCGGACGTTGGCGTTGAAGGTGGCTGCGCGGATGTTGTGGTAATCCTGCAACAAAGCAACAAAAAAGTGAGCCAGAGCTCAGAACTCACTATGAAGTTCCAAGCCGCCTGCTCAGCAGCCGGCCCAGAACTCGGGGACTACACCCAGTGGGTGCGCTGGCACGCCCCCACCGAAGATTACAGGAATCAAAATCAAAAAGCAAGTTACGTACGCGGACGGTGGCCCGCGTCTTCACGAACGCCTTCATGCATTGCGAGAGGGCGGCGACTTTGGCCCTGAAATTGGCCTGGACATCTTGCACTGCCTTGATCAAGGCGCTCGTCCCGCCCCCGCGCACCCACTCTGCCGGCGCGACACTGGTGGCTTCGGCTTCAGGGGCCGATGAGCTGGCGCTCCCGACTTCCAACGGCCTCGGTGCCGATGCCGCTTTCTCCGCGTGACGGCGCACTAGAGTGCGGGCCGTGGGAGCCGAGCCCACCACCAGCTCGCCTCCGGCTAGCGTCACCAATGGGGCGGCCGGCTGGCCGCCCTGCGCGTCCGAAGTCGGCGGTCGCGGAGGCACCTCCATGTCTGGCAAGACGGCGTTGCCGCCTTCCCTCTCCCTGACCGGCTTCTCATCACCGGCTCCCCCAATTGGCGCTGAGAACTGTGGCGCTGGTGGCGTGGAGCGCAGGGGGTGATGAGCTGCGGGATCAGCCGGCGTGCGGCGTCCTCCGCCCTTTCCTTGGCCGCGGTGTCGGCTTGGGCCTTGGCCGCAGCGTCCGCGTCCGCTTGCGCTGCCTTGGCTGCGGCCGCCTTGTCGACCTCCGCCTTCTTGGCGGCGGCTTCTTTCTCCTCCTCCACCTCCCGTGCATTCCTTTCCTGCGCCTCCTGGAGATCGGCGGCCGGGTCTATACGACGGTTGTTGGTGGAACCCTCTGCCGCCCTGACGACGGAGGCTGAGGTCGACCGCTCAAGAGAGAGCGGGGCCCTGCTCAAGAGAAGGAGATTCAGAAGGAGTCGACAAGATAAAAAAAATAAGACACAAGAGAAGTTGAAAACTTACGCCGACACCATCGGAGGCTGCTTGGGGGCCTTCTGGCACTTGGCCGCCTTCGCGGCGGCTTCTCGCCGCTTGGTCGCAGTGGCCGTGTTCTTGGCCGCAGCGGCCGAGTGCTTGGGCTTCTTGGGGTGGCTACCGAACAGCAGCAGGCCTCGGCGTTTCGACCCACCGCCTGGTGCGGTTGGTGCGGCTGAGGAGCTTGCGCCCGCCCTGTCGAAAGGCGGCAGGCGGCGCGGCACCTCCTCCTCCTCCTCATCATCATCCCACCAGTCGTCCACGCCGCCTCCTCCTCCGGAGCCACCTGCCCCACCACCGCCGCCTGTGGCGTCGTCCTCCACGGCGGCCGCCCTCAAGTCGGGGTCCGCCACGTCACTCACTTCCTGGTCCGGCATGTAGTCGACGTTGACCTCCAGCTGGGAGGGGAGGACCTGCGTCATGGTCAAGCTGGTCAGTCGGCAAGAGAGAACCCGGCAAGAGGGAGAGAAAAGAGCCAAGAGCTTACCATAGGCGGCGGATCTGCGCGGGAGTACGACCGCTTGCCGAACCGCCACTCCTCCACCTCGAGCTTGAGGTCGGCAATCTCATTCACCAGATGGGCCACCTTGGCAGTCGGCATCTCCTTGGTGCACATCCGGCATGGGTCGCGATGCCCGCTCATATGGCTTATGATGTGAGACCGGCCTTGGAGCGGGAGGACTCGGCGCACCACGAAGGGGACTAGCAAGTCGGACGCCTTGAGGCCCTCCGACTCCGTCATCACCTTGAGGCGGGCGATGGCGGCGGAGGCGTCGGGCGACAGCGGCTTCGGCTTGAAGCCCCAGTTGGTGCGGGGCTCGGCAGGTGGACCGGCCACGTAAGCCGGCAAGTTGATGACGTCGACTGCCGGGTTGACATTCTTCACGTAGAAGTATGACTTCTGCCACAGCTTGACCGACTGTATCAGCTTGATGGCTGGGAAGGCGTTTCTACGAGCCGGGCGCCGCACAGCAACGAAAGCTCCGAACTGAGCCGCCTCCTCCTTGACGGCGGTGCCGAGATTGGTGTAGAAGAAGGCCCATGACACATACAAGGAGGATTCTACAAGACTTGGCGCCCAAGACAAGGACTCCTCTAAACCCTAGGCCTACGGTGCATATATAAACCGAGGCCAGGCTAGTCAATAGACGATCTCATATTCATTACTACAATCTCGTGGTAGATACATGTACTCTGTACTACACCCATATGAATACAATCAAAAGCAGCATGTAGGGTATTATCTCATCAAGAGAGCCTGAAGCTGGGTAAAACCCTGTGTCCATGTTACCATCGCTCCAAGACGCCTAGCTTAGGACCCCTACTACAAGATACGCCGGATATTGAACCGACATTGGTGCTTTCATTGAGAGCCTGCTGGCGGTCGCCACGGGGCGATGGGAATTCAGATCGTCTCCGGCGCGATCTACGCATCGGAGCCGAGCTTTATGGTCGATGTCGGCATCTCTTGTCGCCGGCTCGATTGGCCACCTTGGCTTAACCAAGGATTGTGCCCTACCTTCGATCATCATGTTCGGACGAGGGCCTTCGTCAACATCAACTCCGATCTCTATCATGATCATGGAAGAATCATCCATGGAACTCGGGGGCTCAACGTCAACATTGCCCTCGGGCGACCGTGCTGTTTTTTCCGAACAGAAAACTTGTATCCGCTGCCACTGCCTCCTCGAGCATCGCTTTGAAGATTCCTTCAGTGGAATTGTGCGGAATTAAGTGTACAATAACCATGACAAATTTCGTCTGAGTTCCGATGGAGGAATCTCTAGCAATCTACGATATACCGGAGCCCTGTCAAATCTGGACGGGAATCTGGACGAGTTTAGGGCATGGTCTCCAGAGCCCAGCTCGGAGGTCCTTTGGAATATCCAACCGTTCATCTGCTGCGGAATTCCCATATCTACCACCCCTCCAAATTTCAGCTCGATCCGACGGTTCAAACTCTGGGAACCTTCCAATGAGTGGACCAATTTTCGGATATGTTTTCTGCGTGAATACGAATCCGGCCCGAGTTCATGTTTCTTCATGAACGGAATATTGGACAACCCTTTTGAAGGAATTTTTTTCTAGGGTATTGTGCATTATTTTTAAACACGTAGCCATAAAATTTTAAGCCTCCTCCGAGGTAATCTTCACCATCACGCTGGTGTCAAACCAGTCCGGCAATATTGCTCCACGGCTGTCGACCTGCGCTAGACACGTCGCCGCTTTGTTGAGCCAAGCCCAACTTCTTCGACCATCATCTCGGCAAGCCAAACAAGAGTTCGGCATCGCGAAGGATAAATCATCACCAACATCACTACCCCACGGATTACACGGAGCGGGCACACCGGTATAGCCGCATGGTCACTTCATCAAGCCGGCATTGACCGCGTCACAAGTCACGACCTGCGTCAGCATGGCCGCACTGTTTGCTTCTTCAAGCCGATGTCCATAACGCCGACCTGCTTCAACACCTCGGCTAACATGGCAGCCGCAACGTCTCCTCACCAACCTGCTCTGTCACCTCGGCTGGACCGGGGACTTGGCTATTTCTTCATCAACATACTCCGGTGACTTCGGCGTCACCAGCCGACTAGCTTCGTCACGTTAGCTGGACCGAGGGCTTTGTCTCGGCAAGCCAACCTTTGCCAGCATCGCCATGCCGTCGCTTTATCGCCCATCAGGCAATGGGTGTGCGGATCGAGTCCCAATTTTGGGAGTCACCTTTCTTCGGATTGCTACAACAAATAAACCAGGTGCTATTTATCCTAGTAATTTTTGCTTGTTTGGGTTTATTTTCCCAAGGAATTATTACTCTGGTTTGTTCCATCATCTGTACGCAGGTCTATCAAATGGTGGTCGCATTAGCGACGGTCACATGGTGGTCTGGTAATGGACTTTGACTACGTCACGTGGTCTCTTCGGCAAGCCGACACCGTCGTCCCAATCGGCGTAAATCGGCTCGCGCGATCACCTTGTTGGTCGTGTTGCCATACCGACGTGTTCGATTGCCTCAGGGACTTCGGCATCGTTGAGAGAGCTCTACCTCATCGAGTGTTCGGCACACTGGCCATATGTCTTTTATTACTCACTTTGCATAAATTATTAATTATGCAACATTTTTTTAAATTTATTATTATTCCTATTATCTCCGGCTTGCACTATTTTCTGTGCACAGATAAAGGATCCGGATCAGGCAGCGCTGTCACCTCGGCTGGACCGAGGGCTTCGTCGTCACTTCATTAACCCATGCCGGGAACTTCGGCGTCACATGCGGGCCTGCATTGGCCGTGCTATGTCGCCACTTCAGAGTGCCGAGCTCTTCGCTCCGCCACCTCGGGACCGGCTTGGGGGCTGGGACCTTGTCCCACCGTATGCTCGGGCCGTGCATCGACACCGAGCACATTAACCAGCTAAGTCGCTTTTATGCTCAGAATTTTCAATTTTAAATTTTGTTCGGTTCGACCAAGCATTATACCTTTTTGGCAAATCGTTGTTTGTGAAAAACTTCCTTGTCAAAACTTTGTTTGTGACACACAAATTCAAATACCCCGTTTGCTTGGGGGCTTCCTTTATGAAGCCTTTCCTCTTGCATATGATTATACTTGTATGGCTTCGTTCCTTGTTCGTGTATTATGCCACAATATGCACCATGTTGACTTAAGTGTTCCGCAAGCTGGGTTGCCTTGCTCCTGTGTTTACCCCTACGTTCCCGATTGTTCGGCTAGTGAGTAAAGGGAGCACCTCTGCGATTGTCACGATCGGGTCATCCGAGCTCGGACCTCAGACTAGGTGAAGCCAAAAGCTAGCGCTCTTACTGTTTTCAGTTATGGTCGGCACACAACGGAACTGATGAGTACAAAAAATCTATTGCACAAGTCTCATAGTAACAATGAGCAACCGAAGAAAGGTATCGGTGGAGGTACTATTTTCTTCGAAGATGCTTCTTACACTTCGTCAGTAATATAGCATAAGTTCCCTGAGCGCGCTTTGTCTGTTACAGCCTTATGGCCTGATTGCCTGGTTATTGAAACACCGTCGATGTTCTCGACAGGTGGAGCACATAACACTTTTCGGTCCTTGACCAAAGAGGGAGAAGCCGACGGTCGGTTAAGACGCGTTTAAAGTTCGGGTGAACACAGATATGATATAAGTACTTCCGTACATACAATCATTATACTAAAATTCTTTTGCCCAAGTCACTCGGGGGCTCTTAAATTAGTATGAGTCGTTTTATAATAAATGTTTTCTTCGTGGTCATTGCAAAATCTTTTTCTATCACTCCTTTTTTCAACGCGAGTGTGTGGTCAATAGTCGGGGAGCCTAGTCTCTCTCTCAAAGCCGTCTGAGTTTAGTTTGCTAAACTGGCCTAATGAGCAGTACTCCGCCTTCGGGATAGGAGGTTACAGCCGTGGGCTGACCCGCTTGAGGTCTTGAGATCGGATGTGTCATATTAATGCACGACAGAAGCACCCCTTTTTTGACCAATTTTCGGATTGGAACCGAACACTTGATCTAATTCAGACGTCAAGTTTTTACTAAATTGTTGGGTTTTCCAAGCCTATGGCACTTTTAAACTATTTGTGTGTTTCCCGCATAAGTCTCGCAGTGCAACGCTGGACACCTTTAGAGATTCGGCGAAAACATTCTCGGATATTGCTATATATGCATCGGTTTCGAATTGTGTCTTCGGTCAATAGTTGGGTTGCCCGGCTCCTGTGCTTGCCTCCTATGTTCCGCTTTGTTCGGCTAGGTGTGCAAAGGGAGAACCACTATGATTGTGCTTCCAGCTCGCATGGTTAAGCACCTCAGTGGAGAAAGCCGGAAACATACTGTCACAATAAGCGTAAACTGGCCAGCGATCCGATGACTATGTTAAATGACGGGCCATTCATAACATTGGCCGAAGTGTTTACGGCTTGACCTCGGCTGTCGCCGAACACTAACCGGGGGGCTCGTAGCCAGCTTCCCCAGTTTAAAGCTCCTATGACTAAGTGAAAGTTATAAAGCCCGCATATCTGATTGCCCCGTTTCCGCTAACACAACCGCCTCCGGGCACCGAGACGTCGACTAAGGGTTGTTTTGTTATTGCGAAAACACCCTACGTAGCATCTACAAAGGGGCGGAAGCCGACGATGGGCCACTTTCAACTGATAAATGGTCGCAACGGAGTCAAAATAGACATATCATCGGCGTTTGTATTTAATATACGAGGGCCGCCTTCCATAATCATCGTTATAAAGCCATACATATGCATCAATTTGACTTAAGATTTTGGCCAAGCTGGGTTGCCTTGCTCCTGTGCTTACCCCTACGTTCCCGATTGTTCGGCTTGGCGGTAAAGGGAGCACCTCTATGATTGCTACTACCGGGTCATCCGAGTTAGTACCTCAGACTGGGTGAAGCCAAAAGCTAGGAATCTTAAAGGATCACATTGGTCGGCAATTTGGAAGTAGAATTTTTGGTTAAATATACCATAGAGTTCGGGAACTTCCGCCGAACTAAATCCTCAATATTTTCCTCCCACATTGATCGGAGGTGAGATTTCATGATCATGATAAGCATGATGACCCAAAGAAAGAACCGATAGCGGGACTATTTTCTTTGGAAGATGTTTCTTACGTTAAGACGTAATATAACATATCTCTCCGTGTACCTTTGTTTATAAAACCGTATGACCGGATTGCCTTGTTTGCCGTAAAAATTTGCCCTTATAACGGCTTTATAAAGTAGGACAAACACTCCCCA
The DNA here is from genome assembly GCF_002575655.3 of Aegilops tauschii subsp. strangulata. Taxonomy (NCBI): domain Eukaryota; kingdom Viridiplantae; phylum Streptophyta; class Magnoliopsida; order Poales; family Poaceae; genus Aegilops; species Aegilops tauschii. The sequence goes on from NC_053039.3 coordinate 55,758,587, forward strand.
GCTACTGGCCGAGGAGGTTGAAGCCGATGGTCGGTCAACAAAGTTTTGTACAATGCGGATTTGAGCATTAATTATGAAAAGTACTTGGATACATAAAATCATTACACATAAAGATTGCGAGTAAAATCCATTTACTGCAATCCATCTTTTAAACACCTTGGGGCCTACCTTGGCGAGCTCGGATTTCGACCAGCTCAAAACTCTTTTAAGAGATCTTTATTCTCTTTCCAAGAAGTTTGTGTTAAACACAACAAAATTTTCTGTCAAACGTATATCGATCCTTAATTCGGCCACCCGTGCCCACATTAAGGCTCAGGGGCTACTGCGCTTTGCACTCATTATTTACAAATATTAAAGGGGCACATCGATCCCCTAATCCGGTGTTGCCACCCGACCAGTGTCTCGGGGGCTACTGCATTGCCTATTCAATGCAGAAAATTCAAAGTGCTCAATGTTTGGCATAACCGAACTATGGACAAGCGCGTCTTCGGACGACAATAAGTACCATATGGGACTTATCCGGCATCAAGCTGATATATCACGGCGACTTCTCACGACCCTCTCTCAGGAGCCCGTTCGCCGATCACTATTACCTCTAATATATTACACTGTGTTTCTATTCCTATGTTTGCTGTCGAGCTAGGAGTTGATCCTTAGGCCGATTTCACGACCTGGGTCTCAGGGGCTACCAGGATCAGCAGTTTTATGTTTTCCTTCAGGTGCATCTCGGATTTTAGGCCGATAGACACCTTGAGGGATACTGGCAATACATCTCGTCAGCAAATAAATTTATACGCATCAGAAATAAAATCCGCAAACAATCAGCCCATGACCGAGGTGCTGAGCCACCTCGGAAGCAGTTCGGCATATAGCTCGGATGCAAGTGGTTGGCTCCTTAGAGGGCATTTCCGGCATTAAGCTCGGCTAACACTTTTTTTGAACCAAGGTGATCTATGACACCTCGGACATAGTCCGGCGTTGGAGCTTGGACATAGTCCGGCGTTGGAGCTCGAATACAGTTCGACGTTGGAGCTCGACTATAACAATACTCTTCAGATATAGTCCAGCGTTGGAGCTCGGATACATTCCGGCGTTGGAGCTCGGAAGCGGTCCGACGTTGGTGCTCGGCTGCAAAAGATACCTCGAATGCAGTCCAGTGTTGGAGCTCGGATGCAAGAGGACACTGCCGCCCGGGAACAACTTCAAACCCGTGGTGTGGCGTAAAAATAACAGGGCATTGATAAAAGCCGATGACTTAAAGGGGCTCCTCGTATACCCGACATATAAACCCTTCGGCTTCGGCGATCCTCAAGATCGAAGATAAGAAGATTTGTTGAACCAGTTTTCAAGACCGACGACCGAAGATGAAGAATAGTTCGGAAGAATCGAGGAGCGTCCCCAACTTGAAGACCGGTTCAGGGGGCTACTGACGGTGTCGTGGACTAGGGGGTACCCACCACGTCGTCTCCCGATCAGTTAGATTGGGCCGAGGACCCCCATAGCCGTATACTCATAGGCCAGTTCGGACAGCCCATGCTGCATACAAGGAGGATTCTACAAGACTTGGCGCCCAAGACAAGGACTCCTCTAAACCCTAGGCCTACGGTGCATATATAAACCGAGGCCAGGCTAGTCAATAGACGATCTCATATTCATTACTACAATCTCGTGCTAGATACATGTACTCTGTACTACACCCATATGAATACAATCAAAAGCAGCATGTAGGGTATTATCTCATCAAGAGAGCCCGAAGCTGGGTAAAACCCCGTGTCCATGTTACCATCGCTCCAAGACGCCTAGCTTAGGACCCCTACTACAAGATACGCCGGATATTGAACCGACACCCACGTCCCCACGACCCCGCATTTACCGCGCGGTAAAGGCGCGTGGTAATGGTGCGAGGGATCCCAACCGCCCCGCCTCGGCCGCAGCGGATCCATGCGCGCGCCGAGGCCTGGTAGTGGCGGGCCCAGCCTGCAGCATGTCCCATCACGCTCGTGAGTTGGCAAGCCGGTCTGGCTGGCTGACACCGCGTGGCGTGCGAGCGGCGGGCGGCGGGCCTAGATGCCTAGCTAGTGCACCACCTGGTTCCCGCCTTGGCGGTTCAAAATTCACCAGAGGGCCATCTGCCGCATCCGACTCCTAGCAGTCGGCATATCAGAAGACGGACAAGAGGAGCAAACAAGTCTACTCAGGGTAGGAAGCTGCAGGGGAACCCCACCTTGTCAGCCGCGGCGACCCACCAGCTTCGGGGACTACTATCGGAGTAATTGGCCATGGGTAGCCTCATCTGCCCCCCATAACATTTCAAGACATCGGGGCCAGCTGCGCCCCTCAAGCCTCAAAGCTTGGTCGCCGCCTTCTCGTAGCCGGCTGGTCCAAGCGGCCGGCTGCCGGAAGGCGGAGGACCCTAGAAGACGGCCACGAAGAGGGCCGCCTCCTAGCAGGCGGCCTCCAGAGAGGCCGGCTCCTAGCAGGCGGCCCCAGGAGCCCTCAAAGTCCGTGCCCTCTTAAGCACGACGAGACGGGGCGTGGCTGCAGCGAAGCCTGGCACCCTCGAATCCAGGGCGGGTCATGGCCACAGTGCACCGTACCAACCAGAGATCTCCCGCACGGCGCGGCACTGTGGCCCTTCCACCCGTGACATCACCCAAATCAGAAGGGACCATGCACCCACGACGGGCTGTCGGTACGACCTACAGGCGGCGGGCCCTACCTGCCCGTGAGGAACCAGAAGGCGACTAGCCTCAGCCAGTCGGCCAAAGTGGGAGGCCGGCACCAAGAAGGCGGCCCTCCCCCTTCCTAGGAGTTTGTGCGCCATTAACCAGAAGAGATGGGGAATGGCTACAGTAAACACCCGCCACGCGGCGGGACTGTAGCCACGCCTTCCCCGACAAAGCAAGCGTCATTAGAAGCACGACTATAGTGATGAACAGCCGGCGAGACCCGCAAGCGGCAGGCGCGGCTTGTCGGCCAAGTACAAGACAGTCGGCAGGGCCCACCAATCGGCGGGTCCCAGGAGCCAGCGGAGAAGCCGGCCACAAGAGACACTGAGAGCCTGGGCCTACACTCGGCCAGTTTGCCATTGTACCCCTGGGGGGTAGGCCTATATAAACCCCCAGGGCACCCATGATAAGGGTTCAGACTCTTAGCAAAAACACACCCACGTAGAGAGAGGAGAGGGCTAGCCCTGCCCTTCTTCCTCCTCTAGCAAACAGCTCAAGGAGCAACTTGTAGCTACCTGTTGAGATAGTGATCATGCGGAGACCCCGCAGAGCAGGACTAGGGGTGTTATCTCCTAGGAGATCCCCGAACCTGGGTAAAGTTCGCCGGCGTACGAGTCTACGCCTCATCACGCTTCCTGGCACCGGCGACGTCTCACTATCCCCCACCATGATAAGCCACCCGTTGGCATATGTCGCACCAAAACCCCGACAGGCCCGGACCAACCTTACATGACCATGTTCATGAGACTAGTTCCACCAACAGACACACAACTTGTTTTGCATAAAGGTGCCTGGCGGGTGTCTGTTCTCCAACTTTAGTTGAATCGAATTTGACTACAACCGGTCCTTGTTGAAGGTTAAAACATCAAACTTGATGAAACATCGTTGTGGTTTTGATGCATAGGTAAGAATGGTTCTTGCTAGAAGCCCGTAGCATCCACGTAAAACTTGCAACAACAAAGTAGAGGACGTCTAACTTGTTTTTGCAGGGCATGTTGTGATGTGATCTGGTCAAGACATGATGTGATATACGTTGTTGTATGAGATGATCATATTTTGTAAAAGTTATCGGCAACTGGCAGGAGCCTTATGGTTGTCGCTTTATTGTATGAAATGCAATCGCCATGTAATTGCTTTACTTTATCACTATGCGTTAGCGATAGTTGTAGAAGCAATAGTTGGCGAGACGACAACGACGCTACGATGGAGATCAATGTGTCAAGCCGGTGACGATGGAGATCATGACGGTGATTTTGAGATGGAGATCAAAGGCACAAGATGATGATGGCCATATCATGTCACATATTTTGATTGCATGTGATGTTTATCTTTTATGCATCTTATTTTTCTTAGTATGGCGGTAGCATTATAAGATGACCCCTCACTAAAATTTCAAGGTATAAGTGTTCTCCCTGAGTATGCACTGTTGCGACAGTTCGTCGTGCTGAGACACCACGTGATGATCGGGTGTGATAAGCTCTACGTTCACATACAACGGGTGCAAGACAGTTTTGCATGTGCGGAATACTCGGGTTAAACTTGACGAGCCTAGCATGTACGACATGGCCTCGAAACACTGAGACCGAAAGGTCGAACATGAATCATATAGTAGATATGATCAACATAGAGATGTTCACCATTGAAAACTACTCCATCTCACATGATGATCGGACATGGTTTAGTTGATATGGATCACGTGATCATTTAGATGACTCGAGGGATGTCTATCTAAGTGGGAGTTCTTAAGTAATATGATTAATTGAACTTAATTTATCACGAACTTAGTCCTGATAGTTTTTGCATATCTATGTTGTAGATCAATGGCTCGTGCTACCGTTCCCTTGAATTTTAATGCGTTCCTAGAGAAAGCTAAGTCAAAACGGTGAACATGATATCTGTGACACACATCCCCAAAAGGGAGCGCAAGCGCGCACTCAGGGACGTCTATGAGGTAGAGCTAGTCGCCTCAAAATTCAACCCATGGTCGTCATTCCTGATCACCTTTGATCGAAGAGATCATCCAACAAGTATCCGACATGGCGGTTCGGCCGCATTGGTACTCGACCCAATTATCGACGGATTTCATATGACACGAGTCCTAATGGACGGTGGCAGCAGCCTCAACCTGCTCTATCAGGATACAGTACGCAAAATGGGCATTAATCCCTCACGAATCAAGCCCACGATAACTACCTTTAAAGGAGTCATACCAGGTGTAGAGGCCCGTTGTACGGGCTCAATCACGTTGGAAGTGGTCTTTGGTTCCCCGGATAACTTCCGAAGCGAAGAGCTAATCTTTGATATCGCCCCCTTCCACAACGGCTACCACGCACTGCTCGGGCGAACCGCGTTTGCCAGATTCAACGCGGTGCCACATTATGCTTATCTCAAGCTCAAGATGCCCGGTCCATGCGACGTCATTACAGTAAATGGAAACACGGAATGTTCCCTCCGTATAGAGGAGCACACCGCAGCCCTAGCAGCAGAAGTACAGAGCGGCCTTCTAAAGCAGCACCCTAATCCGGCCGCCAAGCCCACGGACATCGTTAAGAAGGTCCGGACTACACTGCAACAGGGCAGGTCGGTTCGTCAAGAGCCGAATTAATAATTCAGCCTCCGCCCCAACCCCGCAGAAATGGCATTCGTACCGCGCATACATAATTACGCACCCAAAACCCCACGGGTACCGACAGAAGCATAACTCGCTCGCGATCCACAGGGCAGCTTGACCGACCCTGGGATTCGCACACATCTACTTTTTCTCTCTATTACGGGTTTTTTCTCTTTTCGAGGTCTACGCGGATGACCCGCTTGAAGAACACACCAAGGAGACAAGGAGCTCTGGCGTACAAGGGAATCCCCAGGTGGTCTCTATTAAACGATTGCCATACCTGTTTTAGATACCCGCGCGCAGCTCGCCCTTGGTTGCGGCATGTTAAATAGCTTTACTTGCTTACAACATTACTTGCACAAAGTACGCCCCGACGTACTAATTACATCACAATAGTTAATACATGGTGGGGTCAGCTTATTACTTAATTTTCCTGTTTCCTCACCTTTGTATATATTGCTTATCACACGCGTACGCCATTGTACATATCATTACGCCAGGGGCTTCATCACACCCCGCATTACGACAGTAAAAGTCCAAACACTTTTACAGTATAGTTCGGCACCCCGAACTTATAGCATTATATGCATCGGCTCCGAATCATGTCTTTGGTCAATAGTTGGGTTGCCCGGCTCCTGTGCTTGCTACCTTACGTTCCGCTATATCGGCTAGGGTAGTAAAGGGAGAACTACTGCGATTGTGTCCCGGTTCTTCCGGACGAGCACCTCAGTAGAGAAAGCCGAAAACGGACTGTCCTGATGTGGCGAGAGCTGGTCAGCTGTTCGAGAGGTCCCAAATCATTAGAGACTTTTTCCGCTTCTCGTGAAGAATCGGTTCCCCCGATTAGGCGTGTACAACGCCCCTAGTTCGGCCTTCTGAATACCAGGGGCTCCGCCAACTTTCTTAATTGTCAAACTCCTATGGCTAAGTGAGGGCGGTAAAGGCCGCATAGTCTGATTGCCTTGTTCGTTGAGCTAAACACCTCCTTTAAGGACCAAAATGTGGAGTAAAGAGTGTTTAGATTTATCCTGAACACCCCCGTACTATCTATGTGGGGGCAGAAGCCGACGACTGGTCAACCCTCAAATTTCATAAACGGCCGCACAGGAGGTAAAATATAAATCGCAAGCATTATAATACATAACATCATTGTTCCATATTACAGGACAGGATAATACAAATGTTCTCATGGGAATATGACATCCTTCGAACATTGCCCCGCCACAAGGCGGGACCCCTCCAAGACACCATCAAAATAGAGCTCGGGTCGACGATGCTCCTTGCCCTCCGACGGTCCCTCAGTCATCAGCTTCTTGGCATCCAGCTTTGCCCAATGCGTCTTGACGTGGGCAAAGGCCATACGCGCACCTCAATACAGACCGACTGCTTCACGGCTTCGAGCCGCAGACAGGCACTTACAAGCCGCTTAACAAGACCGAAGTAGCTGCTAGGTACAGGTTCGGTATGCCACAGCCGGACTATCAGGTCCTTCATGGCTAGCTCTGCCGACCTGTGCAGCTCGACCAACTGCTTTAGCTGGTCGCCGAAGGGTACCGGATGTTCGGGTCCAAGATATTGGGACCAGAATAGCTTCTCCGTAGACATCCCTTCTTCGGCTCTATAATACTCGGCAGCATCTGATACGCTGCACGGCAGATATGTAAACGCCCCTGGAAAACCCAAATTCGGATAAGTACAAGGAAATTTTCTTTATATACTTGCTGGGCACGGTGAAAGACTTACCCGCCGCAATCTCCTTGGCCGCCTGAATTTCCTGGAGGGCGTTCTGGGCTTCGGCTCGTGCATCCTGTGCGCTCTGGCGGACCTTCGCCAATTCGGACTCTTGCGCCTTACAATCGCGCTCCAAGGACTCAAATCTGTCGATCGCGCCCTGGAGCTGTTGCTGCGCCTCGCCCACCTGGGCCTCGTGCTTCTCGCGCGCGGCGCGCTCCTTGGCCGCTTTGTCCTCCGCCTCGGCTAACGCCTTTTTGAGGGCCGCCACCTCGGTTGTGGCCCCTAATTAAGTTCATGACACTTTAGTTAGCTTGAACAATTTACTCTTCAATATACACGCAGGTTACTGCATACCTTCGCTATCCTCCAGCTGCTACTTCACGCGGCCGAGCTCTTCCTCGGCCCGCTCCAGTTTCTGCTTCAGTCCAGAGACCTCCGCAGTTTGAGCGGTAGCAGCCCGCAACGAGGCCTGCTTATTCACATAGACACTTTATGTTAGACTCCTGCGAAAATCGATTTTGATCCTCTGTTCGGCTTTTCTTTCCGAACACCGAACAGAGCATCAGGGGCTACTATCTACGCTGTGATATTCTTCTTACAATCATGTGCTCACCTCAAAGCCTGCTAGAAGGCTAGCACAGGCTTCATCAGCCTGTTTTTGACGGACCGAACCTTTTCAACCACCATACCCATATGGGCACGGTTCTCATCCACGATGGAGGCGCCTTGCAGCGCTTCCAGTAGATGATTCGGCGCCTCTGGTTGGACGGAGGACGCTGGTAGCACACCCCCTCCTTTCGAGAAGGGCCGTTTGCCGGATTCCGGAGCTGTGTAGGTCTTCGGAATAGAATCCGGCTGAGGGTCGACTAGAACTCGGCCTGCACCGTCCGTCTCCGTAGGGGCTTTTTGCCCCATGTATCCGGCGCTCCGGGAGTCATCCTGGGGCGCCGCCCTGACGATCTCCGGAGTCTTCCCTCGGTCCAAGGAGGCCCTTCGAGACGCCTCCTCGTCGTCACCTTTGGCCGATGGGGAGTAAGCGGGCGGCGGCGACATGCTGGCCCTCTCCTTTGGGTCCAGCGAACCTTCCGATGAAGATAGCGGAGAGCTGTCCCGAGCCGAACTGCAATAACACGACTTAAACATTGCAAGGCAGAAAGAACGGACGTTCGGGCACGCATAAGGATTCTTGATACTTACGATTTAGCTCGAGGCTTGGCCCGGGAAGGCCGCTCCGGACTTCTATCGACATCCACGCGGAGTTATCTGCGGGGGAGCCTTTTCCCCTTTTGGCCGCCTTTGCCTCCAGGTTCTTGGAGGCCGCCCTATTTTTCCTCCCCGCTTCAGGTGGGGAGTCATCTTCTTCTTCCTCCTCTTCGTCGTCGTCTTCGGTGGACGAAGAGTGAGTCTCGTCTTCGGACATCGCGTCCGAAGCTCCTTTCCGGCAAAGGCCACTCCTGGTCCCCTTGGCTGCTTTCCTGACCTTCTTCTTCGACACATCATAAGGCACCAGAAACAACATCTTCGTCAGAAGTGGGAATTCTTGCTGTTGGGGAACGTAGCAGAAATTCAAAATTTTCTACGCATCACCAAGATCAATCTATGGAGTAACCTAGCAACGAGGGGAAGAGGAGTGCATCTACATACCATTGTAGATCGCGATGCGGAAGCGTTGCAAGAACGCAGATGAAGGAGTCGTACTCGTAGCGATTCAGATCGCGGTTGATTCTGATCTAAGCACCGAAGAACGGTGCCTCCGCGTTCAACACACGTGCAGCCCGGTGACGTCTCCCACGCCTTGATCGAGCAAGGTGAGAGGGAGAGGTTGGGGAAGACTCCATCCAGCAGCAGCACGACGGCGTGGTGGTGATGGAGGAGCGTGGCATTCCCGCAGGGCTTCGCCAAGCACCGCGGGAGAGGAGGAGGGAGAGAGGTAGGGCTGCGCCAAGAGAGACCGGAAAACTCATGTGTTGGGCAGCCCTAGACCTCAACTATATATAGGGGGGGGGGCTGCGCCCCCTCTAGGGTTCCCACCCCAAGGGGTGGCGGCCAGCCCTAGATCCCATCTAGGGGGGCGGCCAAGGGGGGAAGAGAGGGGGGGCGCCACTAGGGTGGGCCTTAAGGCCCATCTGGACCTAGGGTTTGCCCCCTCCCACTCTCCCTGCGCCTTGGGCTTTGGTGGGGGGGGGCGCACCAGCCCACCTGGGGCTGGTCCCCTCCCACACTTAGCCCACGCAGCCTTCTGGGGCTGGTGGCCCCACTTGGTGGACCCCCGGGAACCTCCCGGTGGTCCCGGTACATTACCGATATCACCCGAAACTTTTCCGGTGACCAAAACAGGACTTCCCATATATAAATCTTTACCTCCGGACCATTCTGGAACTCCTTGTGACGTCCGGGATCTCATCCGGGACTCCGAACAACATTCGGTAACCACGTATATCTATTCCCTATATCCCTAGCATCATCGAACCTTAAGTGTGTAGACCCTACGGGTTCGGGAACCATGCAGACATGACCGAGACGTTCTCCGGTCAATAACCAACAGCGGGATCTGGATACCCATGTTGGCTCCCACATGTTCCACGATGATCTCATCGGATGAACCACGATGTCGGGGATTCAATCAATCCTGTATTCAATTCCCTTTGTCTATCGGTATGTTACTTGCCCGAGATTCGATCGTCGGTATCCCGATACCTTGTTCAATCTCGTTACCGGCAAGTCTCTTTACTCGTTCCGTAACTCACATCATCCCGTGATCAACTCCTTGGTCACATTGTGCACATTATGATGATGTCCTACCGAGTGGGCCCAGAGATACCTCTCCGTTTACACGGAGTGACAAATCCCAGTCTCGATTCGTGCCAACCCAACAGACACTTTTGGAGATACCTGTAGTGCACCTTTATAGCCACCCAGTTACGTTGTGACGTTTGGTAGACCCAAAGCATTCCTACGGTATCCGGGAGTTGCACAATCTCATGGTCTAAGGAACTGATACTTGACATTAGAAAAGCTCTGAGCAAACGAACTACACGATCTTGTGCTAGGCTTAGGATTGGGTCTCGTCCATCACATCATTCTCGTAATGATGTGATCCCGTTATCAACGACATCCAATGTCCATGGTCAGGAAACCGTAACCATCCATTGATCAACGAGCTAGTCAACTAGAGGCTTACTAGGGACATGGTGTTGTCTATGTATCTGAGTTTCCTATCAATACAATTCTAGCATGGATAATAAACGATTATCATGAACAAGGAAATATAATAATAACCTATTTATTATTGCCTCTAGGGCATATTTCCAACACTTGCTCCTCAGGAAGCGGAGCTGGACAGTTAATCTGCCCCACCACCTCGATCCAGGCCTGGCAAAGGGGGTAGAAGAGCTTAGAGTCCATCCTCAAAATATGACCGGTGAAGGGTATACCTTGAAAACATTAAAAGACTTACCGGATTGGCCTGGCGCTTTTAGCTAAGCCCGCGATCTTCAGTAATGGGCAGTGGCATCTCGCCAGCCTTGAAGAGCGCTTTCCGGATACTTTCGTGCGTCGCGCCGAAGAGCTCTAGCAGCGTCTGGTGCTTGGCTGGGTCGTACTCCCACAAATAGCAGGTCCGGCGTTGGCACGGAAGGATCCGGCGAATGAGCATAACCTGGATCACACTCACAAGCTTGATCTTCTTGGTTATCATGTTCTGGACGCATGTCTGGAGCCCAGTTATCTCGTTCGAAGATCCCCAGGTCAGGCCCTTCTCTTGCCAGGAAGTGAGCCGTATCAGAACTCCGGATCGGAATTCGGGGGCTGCTACCCAATCGGTGTCACGCGGCTCGGTGATGTAAAACCACCCCGATTGCCATCCCTTCACCGTCTCCGTGAAGGAGCCTTCGGGCCAGGTGACATTGGGCATCTTGCCCACCATGGCGCCTCCGCACTCTGCTTCTTGACCGCTCACCACCTTCAGTTTCACATTGAAAGTCTTCAGCCATAGGCCGAAGTGAGGTGGGATGCGGAGAAAGGCCTCGCACACGACGATAAATGCCGAGATATTGAGGATAAAGTTGGGGGGCAGATCGTGGAAGTCCAACCCATAGTAAAACATCTATCCACGGACAAATGGATGAAGAGGGAATCCCAGCCCACGGACAAAGTGTGTGAGAAACACAACCCTCTCATGGGGCTCGGGGGTAGGGACGATTTGCACTTTTGCCGGGAGTTGGTGAGCAATCTCCTTGGCTTAATATCCGGCCTCCCAGAGCTCCATGGTGTCCTTCTTCTTGACAGAGGAAGCCATCCACTTGCCTCCAGCTCCGGATCCGGACATGTTTGGAGTGCCTTCTCGAACGAGGAAAAGCTAAAGCTTGGGCGCTAGAGCTCAAGGACGGAAGGACGGAAGAGAAAGGGCGTGGGTAAGGGGAGTGAGTCCTTATCCCCTTATAAAGGTAGCGAATATCAAGCACCTCCCCACTCGTCCTAAAAACTCTCCTATTCCCAAGGGTTGTATAAACGACACGGTTGGATTACCCATGCCCGCATTGATGAGAACCCCGAGATAAGGGGACACGATCTCTGCTTTGACAAGACGTGCCAATGGCAACTGCGTCTCAAAAACGTGGAGCGGCAGACGAAAAACGGTTCGAAATTATGACCGGTCAGACGTGATGCCATGCTATAAAAAAGCTGTCAGCGGATATAACTCATGTAAATATATATATATATATATATACATTCTCTCTGCGGTTGTGTATGGTGTGTATGTGGCAGGTCCGGATACTATTATTGCGTCCGAAGACTATCTTGGAGTTCGGAAAGGGGAACCCGCCTTGCAATGCCGAAGACAATCTGCGCGCCGGACTCCTCGTCATTGAAGCCAGGTTCAAGGGCTACTGAGGGAGTCCTGGACTAAGGGGTCCTCGGGCGTCCGGCCTGTTATCCATGGGCCGGACTGATGGGCTGCGAAGACATGAAGGCCGAAGACTATACCCGTGTCCGGATTGGACTCTCCTTGGCGTGGAAAGCAAGCTTGGCGACCGATTATGAAGATTCCTTCTTATGTAACCGACTCCATGTAAACCCTAGATCCCCCAGGTGTCTATATAAACCGGAGGGGTTAGTCCGAAAAGGATATACACATTACCATAGTCATATAGGCTAGACTTCTAGGGTTTAGCCATTACGATCTCGTGGTAGATCAACTCTTGTAACACTTATACGCATCAAGATCAATCAAGCAGGAAGTAGGGTATTACCTCCATAGAGAGGGCCCGAACCTGGGTAAATATCGTGTCCCCCGTCTCATATTACCATCGATCCTAGACGCACAGTTCGGGACCCCCTACCCGAGATCCGCCGGTTTTGACACCGACAAGAGGTTCCAGAGCTCAAAGCGAAAAAGATAGATAAAAACATGTTGGGAGGCATGCTTTTTCCTATCAACGAGAACGATCGAGTAGTTCCCAATACTTTCCATGCTAGATATATCATAGGCGGTTCCCAAACATAAATTAAAGTTTATTCCTTTTTCTACCATACCTTCACTTTCCATGGCTAGCCGCATCCACAGGTGCCTTCCATACCCACACTTCCCAAGGATTTATTATTTGACAACATAGAGTAAATTCATTTTTCATTTCGGGACTGGGCATCCCTAATACCTTTTGCCTTACTCTCGTGCAATGACAAGTGAATAAACACTCATCGTGAGAATAACATATCTAGCATGGAAGTATATTAGCCACCCCCTACCGTTTCATGAGCGGTACGAGCACACAAAAAAGAAGTTTATTTTGAAAATTAGAGATGGCACATACAAATTTGCTTAGAACGGTAAAAGAATACCGCATATAGGTAGGTATGGTGGACTCATATGGCAAAACTGGTTTAAAGGATTTTGGATGCACAAGTAGAGATCATACTTAGTGCAAACTGAAGGCTAGCAAAAGATTGAGAAGCAACCAACCAAGAAACCAAAAATCTCATAAGCGAACATTAAGCATAATTAACACCGAATAATGCACCACAAGTAGGATGTAATTTCATTGCATAACTATTGACTTTCGTGCTTGTATAGGGAATCACAAACCTTAACACCAATATTCTTACTAAAGCGCAATTACTCATCAACATGACTCACATATCACATCATCATGTCTCAAAACTATTACAAAGAATCAAGTTTATTTTGTCCAATGATCTTCATGAAAGTTTTACTATATCCTCCTTCGATATCTATCACTTTGGGACTAATTTTCATGTGTTGCTTTTGATAGCTCAAACAAATATAAGTGAAGAACATGAGCATAATATTTCTTTCTTTCAAAATAATTTAAGCAAAGTAAGAGAGAATTTCTTAAAAAAATTACTATCTCTCAAATCAATCTAAGTGAAGCATGAGAGCATTTCCTCAAAAATACTAAAGCACACCATGCTCAAAAAGATATAAGTGAAGCACTAGAGCAATTCCATAGCTCATAAAGATTTAAGTGAAGCATAGAGAGCAATTCTAACAAGTCATGGCATAATTTTGGCTCTCTCAAATAGGTGTGTCCAGCAAGGATTCAAGACTAAAAATAAAAAGCAAAACAAGCAAAGACTCATATCATACAAGAAGCTCCAAGCAAAACTCATAGTATGTGACGAATAAAAATATAGTTTCGAGTAAAATACCGATGGTCGTTAGAAGAAAGAGGGTATGCCACTCGGGCATCCCCAAGCTTAGTTGCTTGCTTCTCTTTGGATAATAGCTTGGGATGCAATGGGCATCCCCAAGTATAGGCTCTTCTTACTCCTTATTCCTTCATCCATCGTAATATCACCCCAAACTTGAAAACTTCAATCACACAAAACTCAACAAAATCTTCATGAGATCCGTTAGTATAAGAAAACAAATCACTACTATAAGTATTGTTGCAAACCCATTCATATTTTATTCTTGCATTATATCTACTGTATTCCAACTTTTCTATGACAAAAAATCTTCAAAGGAAACCATAGAATCATCAAAACAAGCACACAACACAAAGAAAACAGAATCTGTCAAAAACAGAACAGTCTGTAGCAATCTGGATATTTCGAATACTTCTGTAACTCCAAAAATTCTGAAACATTAGGACAACGTAGGCAATTTGTATATCAATCTTGTGTAAAAAATTCAGAATTTTATCACGCTTCTGTGATTTTTAACAATTCTGTGGCTGGCGCACAAAGTTTCTGTTTTTCAACAAGATCAAATCAACTATCACCCAACATGATCCTAATGGCTTTACTTGGCACAAACACTAATTAAAACACAAAAAACACAATCATAACAGTAGCATAATTGTGCAAACACTCAAGAACAGAAAGAAAAAGACAAAAATAAATTTTATTCACTGGGTTGCCTCCCAACAAGCGCTATCGTTTTACGCCCTTAGCTAGGCATAAAGCACAGATCTTAGTTTTGTCATCTTTGTTTCTAGATCCATAAGATGCCCTCATGATTTATTCATAAGGTGGCTTAATTTTTGTTCTAGGGAAGTGTTCCATACCCTTCCTTAGTGGAAACTGAAATTTAATATTGCCTTCTTTCATATCAATCACGGCGCCAATAGTACGTAAATACAGTCTACCTAGAATAATTGGACAAGATGGATTGCAATCAATATCAAGAACAATAAAATCTATGGGCACATAATTCCTATTTGCAAGAATAAGAACATCATGAATTCTTCCCATAGGATTTTTAATAGTAGAATCCTCCAAGTGCAAATTTAAAGAACATTCTTCAATATTGGTAAGACCAAGCACATCACGTAAAGATTTCGGAATTGTGGAAACACTAGCACCCAAGTCACATAAAGCAAAACACTCATAATTTTTAATCTTGACTTTGATAGTAGATTCCCACTCATCATGTAATTTTCTAGGAATTGAAACTTCTAATTCCAACTTTTCTTCCAAAGCTTTCATCATAGCATCAACAATATGTTTAGTAAAATCTTTATTTTGTTCATAAGCATGGGGTGAATTTATCATGGATCGCAACAAATAAATACAATCAATCAAAGAGCAAATATCATAATTAAAGTCTTTATAATCCAAAAGAGTGTGCACATCACTAGTTAAAGTTTAGACATCTTCAAACCCACTTTTATCAATTTCCTCAACAAGATTTTCACCCTCCGAATTATTGGGACACCTTCTAGCTAAAGTTGACTCTTCTCTAGTCCCTTTTTCATCAATCTTAATTTTACTAAACAAGGAATCAATAGAAGAAACACCAATCATTTTAAGATCTTCATCATTTTTATCCTCTAACGAGATTGGTTTAGTGGCCATTTGATTTACTAGGGTAGCTTGTGCATCGGATATTTTTCCTAGCAAACTTTCAGCAAAAGCATACTTAGATTGGAGATTGCAAACTTCTCTACTAATATCATCAAGTTGTTTTGTTATAGCATCTAGCACAACGGAGTGCTCCTTCAGTTCTTCGGTAAAATAAGATTATGCTCAAATTGTGTAGTCATATAATCCTTAATACTTTTCTCAATTTCAAGCAAAATATTGGGGTAAGGAACATCATAATATTTTCTTTGAGTCATCAAGACTACGCGAACAAGAACACACGCAAAAACAGATCTTACGAGAAAACGGCGAGTGAAAAAGAGGGCGAATAAAACGGTAAATTTTTGTGAAGCAGGGGAGAGAAATACGAGAGGCAAATAGCAAATAATGTAATTGCAAGGAGATGAGATTTGTGATTAGGAACCTGGTAGATGTTGATGATGTCTTCCCGGCAACGGCGCCGGAAATTCCTTTTGATGTCTGCTTGAACTACATCGGTATTTCCCCAAAGAGGAAGGGATGATGCAGCACAAAAATGGTAGGTATTTCCCTTAGTGATGAGACAAAGGTTATCGAATCAGTAGGAGACCAAGCAACACTACGTAAACAGCACCTGCACACAAATAACAAATACTCGCAACCCGACGTGTTAAAGGGGTTGTCAATCCCTTTCGGGTAACGGCGTCAGAAATTGGCAAGAGGACGGGATTAAGTTGTAATAGATTGAATAAATAGATCGCAAAAAAAATAAAGTGCAGCAAGGTATTTTTGTATTTTTGGTTTAATAGATCTAAAAATAAAAGCAAATAAAAGTAGATTGCAAAGGCAAATATAATAAAGAAGAGACCCGGGGCCGTAGATTTCACTAGTGGCTTCTCTTGAGAAAAATAACAAACGGTGGGTAAACGAATTACTGTTGGGCAATTGATAGAACTTACAATAATCATGACGATATCCAGGCAATGATCATTATATAGGCATCATGTCCAAGATTAGTAGACCGACTCCTGCCTGCATCTACTACTATTACTCCACACATCGACCGCTATCCAGCATGCATCTAGTGTATTAAGTTCATGGAGAAACGGAGTAATGTAATAAGAACGATGACATGATGTAGACAAGATCTATTTATGTAGAAATAGACCCCATCGCTTTATCCTTAGTAGCAACGATACATATGTGTCAGTTCCCCTTCTTTCACTGGGATCAAGCACCGATCGAACCCAGTACAAAGCACCTCTTCCCATTGCAAGATAAATAGATCAAGTTGGCCAAACAAAACCCAAATATCAGAGAATAAATACGAGGCTATAAGAAATCATGCATATAAGAGATCAAAGAAGACTCAAATAAATTTCATGGATAAAAAGATAGATCTGATCATAAACTCAAAGTTCATCAGATCCCAACAAACACACCCCAAAAAGAGTTACATCATATGGATATCTAAGAGACCATTGTATTGAGAATCAAACGAGAGAGAGGAAGCCATCTAGTCACTAACTACGGATCCGTAGGTCTACAAAGAACTACTCATGCATCATCGGAGAGGCACAAATGGACAGGATGAACCCCTCCGGGATGGTGTCTAGATTGGATCTGGTGGTTCTGGAACTTGCGGCGGTTGGAATTGATTTTCGTCGACTCCCCTAGGGTTTCTGGAATATTGGGGTATTTATAGAGCAAAGAGGCGGTGCGGGAGGCCACCGAGGTGGGCACAACCCACCAGGGTGCGCCTCTTCGGTACTTCTTTGGCCCACTGGATGTCTTTTGGTCCAATAAAAATCCACAAAAAGTTTCACTGCATTTGGTCTCCGTTTGGTATTGATTTCCTGCAATGTAAAAAACATGCAGAAACAGCAACTGGCACTTGGCACTATGTCAATAGGTTAGTACCAAAAAATGACTAAAATGATTGTAAAACATCCAAGAATGATAATATAACAGCATGAAACAATAAAAAATTATAGATATGTTGGAGACGTATCACTTACTTAAAGCGTTACTCTGTTCTTCATGAACTTAATACTCTAGATGCAGGCAGGAGTCGGCCGATGTGTGGAGTAATAGTAGTAGATGCAGAAAGGAGTCGGTCTATTTGTCACAGGCGTGATGCCTATATTTCATAATCATTGCCTTAGATATCATCATAACTTTGCACTTTTCTATCAATTGCTCGACAGTAATTTGTTCACTCACCGTATTATTTGCTATCTTGAGAGAAGCCTCTAGTGAAACCTATGGCCCCCGGGTCTATTTTCCATCATATAAGTTTCCGATCTACTGTTTTGCAATCTTTTACTTTCCGATCTATAAACCAAAAACCCCAAAAATATTTACTTTTTCTTTTGTTTAGTGTTATCTATCTCTATCAGATCTCACTTTTGCAAGTGACTGTGAAGGGATTGACAACCCCTTTATCGCGTTGGTTGCAAGTGTTTGATTGTTTGTGCAGGTATTGGTGATTTGTGCATTGTCTCCTACTGGATTGATACCTTGGTTCTCTAACTGAGGGAAATACTTATCTCTACTTTGTTGCATCAATCTTTCCTCTTCAAGGGAAAACCAACGCAAGCTCAAGAAGTAGCAGAATGCCATAAATATTATTCAAATTTGGACATTTCCTGGTTGATTTTGGGACTATTTTAGGGTTATGATATATTTATGGCATTTAATACATTTCCAGTCATTTAATGGACATAAATCAAATTTGAACTACATGTACATTACAAAATGTCCAAAAAATGACGAAAACATAGCATTTGAGTTCTTGAGTATTTATGTAGGCCATATATGCAAATAATAATTACATGTTCATTAATTGGGTATGTGCCGCGCCTCACGACTGGCTTCAGTTTGTAAACAAACATATATCATATCACTTTAAAATATTCTTAAAATTTTAACCACATACTCTACATGTCATGTAATGACATCATGCAAAATTTCAAAGGTGCCAGACAACATGTTTTTTAGTTCAAGAAACAATTTTGCATATTTAAAAGTAGCCAACTTGTGTTTAATTAGACCTAAATATCCTATTTATGATCTTTCTTCTAATCTTTCAAAATTAATTTTAAATTATAGTTGCAGATCAAAATTGAAATATATCAAATTAAATAAAAGTTTATTAAAAATATAAAGAAAATATAGAAAATAACGTAACCTACAAAGTTCAAACCATTTTCCATACAATACCATGGTCACAAAAAAATAACACACTACAATATATAAGAAATACATGAAATTAAACAAAATAGCTACATGTTTGAGGGGCAAATGTAGGTGCCCGCCACTGGTATACCTCCTACCATGGCTAACGCGGGCCAAATCTGTGGCCAAATTATCGGTGGTGGGCTGATACCAGTGCTCACTGCTGATCTAACTACTAGTGGTGGTAAGTTTCTGGTACCCACCACCAGTAGTGTCAGCCCATGACTAACCTGAACCCAGAAACCAGTAACGAGCTGAAAGGGGGCCCGATCGCTGGTAACTTAATACCAGTGGCCAACATCTTTTTCTACCCGCCAATGATAGTGTTGGCCCATGGCTAACCTGGATCCAGAAAACCAGTAATGAGCTGAATGGTGACTCCATCATTGGTAACTTAACACCAGTGTCTGACATTTTTTTCCACCCACCATTCTGGCCAAAATAGCAATGTGGGGGTCCTCAGTATGTCCGCTATCAATGTGACCCCACCTATAAGCAGTTTCCTAGTAATGCCTTCATTTTCATTTTCTAAGCAAGTGTTCATATCCTTCTCAACCTCTTTGTTGGAGGTCCATTTGTGGTCTTTGGGGCTAGTTGGCCTTCTCCATTCCATTTTGGCCTCCATCATATGTTCACCATCCAGTTGAGGGGTTCTCTCACCCCGATCATGTGGGGCTCAACACTTTTGTTGGTGTCGGCAAAGTGTTCTTCCTTATGTAAGGAGGCCTTTTGGTTGAGGTGGTTTCTTCGCCCTTCTCCATTTTCACAACTTCACACATCTTCATCTCCAACATGAGGCATACATACTCAAGAGGAATCTTGTAGGAATTGCTGGAATTTTGCCTATTTTGTTCCAGCCCAATAGCACTTTCAGAAATTCCTAATAAATCCTAGAGGCCCACGCAGCCCATTCATGCAAGGCAAGAGGTGGAACTAAGGTTTAGTCCCACATTGCTAGTTTGGTGGGAGTTGGACCTCCTTATAAGGGAGGATGTTTCCCCACATGTGTGAGCATGAGAAAAAGAGGGGCATTCATGTGCACTCCTCCGCCGCCCGCCTCGCCACGCCTCGTCACGACGCGCCGCGGGTTGCGGGAATGAGCAGAGCCGATGTCTAAATTTTTCCCACGCACGGCTGGTATACGAAAGGTCACACGGAATTGAAAATATTTTTGCTATAGTGGAGATCGAATGTGAATGGCGCATCCCTTCGGCTGTTGGCTGTTCACTTCACCTCCCTCTCTTCGTTTCACCTCCCATCCCTGCCCTCTCGCTTCCTTCTCTTGCGCGTATAAAAGGGAGGTCGCTCATCTCAGAGAGACGCACCCGAACAACACAACCCTCTCGCCTCCACGTTCCTGACCACAGAGCTACTGCTACGATCTTCCCCATCCCGGCTTGCGACGTGCACTGTAGGTCGGGACAGTAGGCCTCTGAAACTGCACCTCTTTGAGTCTTGTACGGGAGAAGGGTGATAAGGTTTTTGGGGAGCGCTCCAAGCGACTACTGACTTCTTCATCACGGACGCCTTGGACTCCGACAACTACTTCCCCGATGACGACTTCTTCCCCGACGTCGACAACCTCATCAACGACATGGCTGGTGAGGATGTCGACCCCAAGTCCGGTGCTTCTGCTGCTGCTGATGTCCCGTACGTGTTCTTGCTCTTTCTGTTAGAAGTCCTGGCACAGTTCTTTGCTCTAGTGTCTGCCCTACATATGTTAGGTTCTACTTCATATATGCAACTTGATCTAGTGTGTGTTCTAGATGTGTTCAGTTCAAGTTCATATATGGAGATGCTATTTACCTTCTCTCTATTAGATTGCATGACTTGCTTTATCTCTGCTATATTAGTCATGCTTTATCTAGTATTTCCGTTAGTAAAATTATTCGGTAAATTGCTCATATTTCCAACAATCCAAAAACCTTATTATAGGCAATTTACCCCGAGTGGTTTTGCTGCTTCCATGAGACCTCCTATGTTTGAGGGTATCCACTATAAGAGGTGGCGCGTGAGAGCCGTTCTATGGTTTCAAACCATGAGCTGCTATGACACTACTCTTGGCAAACCTGAAGTAGAATATGATGCTCAACAGGAACAAGCTTTTCAGAAAATGGATACCCTATTTAAGGCTGCTCTCTTGAGTGTTCTTGGTGAGAACATAGTTGATGCTTATGTGTTAATTGATAATGGAAAAGATATGTGGGACGCACTCGAGGCCAAGTTTGGCGTCTCGGATGCTGGCACTGAGTTGTACATCATGGAGCAATTCTATGATTACAGGATGACTGAAGAGCGCTCCATGGTTGAGCAAGCTCATGTGATACAGTCATTTTCTAGAGAACTTGAGCACTTCAATTGTATGCTACCGGACAAGTTCGTTGCCGGAGGCATTATCACTAAGCTTCCTCCCACGTGGAGGAACTTTGCTACCTTACTGAAGCATAAGAGGCAGGAGTTTTCCGTTCCGGATCTCATTGGTACTCGATGTGGAAGAAAAGGCGAGAACAAAGGATAACTGTGCTCGAGGTATTGAGGGAGGTTCTAGTGCCAATCTGGTATAGAAGAAAAGCTTCCAGCCCCACAATTTCAAGAACAAGGGCAAGTTTGATGGTAAAGCAAAGTTTTATGGGAAGAAGAAGGTTGTGCAGCACACGAACTTCAAGAAGAAGAATGACAAGAAGAAATGTGTTTGTCATGTGTGTGGAGATCCTGATCATTGGGCTCCTAGTTGCCCTAATCACTATGACAAGCGTCATCTTGGGAAATGCGGCAAGACCGCTAATGTTGTCATTGGAGACACTCACATGAAGGATGCTGGGTATGGTATATTTCCCACTATTCTTTCAGTATGTCATTCTCCTGATTGGTTGATTGACACGGGTGCTAATGTGCATGTATGCAGTGATATTTCCATGTTTTCGTCTTATCAGACCACAGGGACTTCCACCGTGTTGATGGGCAACAGTTCAAGTGCTTCTGTTCATGGTGTTGGCATGGCCGATCTGAAGTTTACTTCGGGGAAGATCGTGCGGCTGAAGAACGTGCATTATGTCCCCTCCGTCAATAAAAATCTTGTTAGCGGATCTCT
This sequence comes from Aegilops tauschii subsp. strangulata, assembly GCF_002575655.3. Classification (NCBI taxonomy): domain Eukaryota; kingdom Viridiplantae; phylum Streptophyta; class Magnoliopsida; order Poales; family Poaceae; genus Aegilops; species Aegilops tauschii. Next base: position 55,780,293 of record NC_053039.3, read on the forward strand.
TCTGTGTAGAGATGGCTACAAGCTTGTCTTTGAGTCAAATAAATTTGTAATATCCAAGTATGGAACCTTTGTTGGTAAAGGCAATGAGTCAGGAGGCATGTTTCGTTTATCCTTGTCAGATGTTTGCAATAAAGTTGTTAATCCTGTGTGCAACAATAGTGAATCAGATGTGTGGCATTCGCGTCTCTATCATGTTAATTTTGGTTGCATGTCGTGATGAGTCAAATTGAACTTAATCCCTAATTTCACTGAGGGAGTCCTGGTTTATGGGGTCCTCGGGCGTCCGGGCTATGTGACATGGGCCGGGCTGGTGGGCCGTGAAGATACAAGATGGAAGGCCTTTCCCCATGTCCGGATGGGACTCTCCTTTGCGTGGATGGCAAGCTTGGTGTTCGGATGTGTAGTTTCCTTTCTCTGTAAACCGACTTTGTACAACCCTAGGCCCCTCCGGTGTCTATATAAACCAGAGGGTTTAGTCCGTAGAGGCTAACACAAGTCATATAGGCTAGACATCTAGGGTTTAGCCATCACGATCTCGAGGTAGATCGACTCTTGTAACCCCTATATTCATCAAAGTCAATCAAGCAGGAAGTAGGGTATTACCTCCATTAAGAGGGCTCGAACCTGGGTAATCATCGTGTCCCCTGCCTCCTGTTACCTTCGGTCCTCAGACGCACAGTTCGGGACGCCCTACCCGAGATCGGCCAGTTTTGACACCGACATTAGTGCTTTCATTGGGAGTTCCACTGTGCCGTCAGCAGAAGGATCGATGGCTCGTTTGATTGTCAACAATGATGCTATTTCTAGGGAGACCTTCCTCCCTGGTCAACTTTTTATATTCGGCGGCTTCACTTTGCGTGCCGACTCAGTTGGTCGCCTCGAGCAGATCGACAGCTACACCCCCGGTCATCATATCAGATTCGGGAGCCTGAATTATGTCGCTGATATCCAAGGAGACTTGATCTTCGAAGGGTTCGCGACCTCGACCACCGCTCTGGCCTTAGATCCGGAGTAGACTACTTGGTCCAAAGATGGGAGTTTGGAGCCCACCGGACTCTCTTCAATTATGGAGCTTACTACCGCATATCCAGATGGGACCGTGTCATCGGCAAGCCCGGAGTCGAACCGGATTCCACTCACCATTGGAAAGCCGGACTCGTCCCCAGATACCAGCTCCAAACCCTCGGGGTCCACATCACGCGAGCATGGCCAAGAGACTCCTGTCCGGCCTAGCTCCACGGACTCTCGTTCCCCCGTCCCAACCTCGCTCTTAAACAAGGCTATGGACTTAATGTGACCCCTCGCCATCAAAGAGGAATCACTTCCGAACTATGCCCGGCCCGGGCTAGGGGCTGAGAGCGGGGAATTTTGCGTCCCACCCACCACCCACTTTATAGCCACTGTCGAGGACTTGACCGACATGCTGGACTACGCCTTCGAAGACATCGATGGCATGAACGATGATGCCGGAGACAAACAAGGCCAAGACTCGCCGTTTACCGGATGTAGGACGGCAACCTCCACATATGACGTGTATATGGTGGACACACCCAAAGAAGATGACAGCGATGGCAAGAAGGATCCGGTCGAGGACGAGCCTATTGAGGCACCACCAAAGTGTCGACGTTAGCGGCGCCGTTCAAAACCGCATCGCGAAAAAGACAGTAATACCGGCACCGGAGACAATAACACTCCGGAGAATGCCGAAGACCCCGAAGCCCCCGTCGAACGAGCATCCGAATAGGATGATTGGGAGGAGGGGCAAGTTAACCCTGACGATCCGGTCGGGAACGATGACTCGGAGGATAGTAACTATCTACCACTCTCCGAGGATGATGTGAGCCTCGGCAACGAAGACTTCCTCGTGCCAGAGGAACCACTTGAGCATGAGCGCTTTAATCGCCAGCTAATCATCACCACGAGAAGCTTGAAAAAGAAGCAGCAACAGCTCCAAGCTGAACAGGATACACTCAATGACAGATGGACCCAGGTCCTAGCTGCCGAGGAGTATGGCCTTCAATGCCCAGCAAAGAGTTATCCGAAGCGTCGGCTACTACCACAATTTGACGACGAGGCCCTCGAGCCAATACCGTCAAGACACGACCGCGCCGACGAACCAGACCGGCCACCGCGTGGACGGGACAGAGCGGCCACTCAGGCCGAACACCAGCCCGCACCACCCCGCTTTAGAGGCAGAGAGACAACGCACTACAAAAAAATACACTTCCGTGATGATACGTGTTTGTCACAGTAGGTCGCATTTTTTGTCATGCATGTACATCCATGACAATTTTATGACAGAATCAAGATAGTCATACCTGTGTTGTCGTAGAAGTGTTCCATGACATTACCAAAATTATCTTCACGGAAGTGTCCACTTCCATGACGATAAATCGCGCGTCACAGAAGTGCTTTCGTCAAGGGTGACCGACACGTGGCATCCACCGTAACGGAACGCCGTTAAGCTATCGGGTCCGGTTTTGGATCCAATAACCCGCTAACAGCTCCGACCAATGGGGATTTTCCACGTGTAAAATCATCATTGGCTGGAGGAAACACATGTCGGCTCACCGTTGGGACAGATGTCATCCACTCATTCGACAGAAGGCGCCTATGATACGTCGACACGTGGCACGGCCCAACAGAGGCCCATTCCTATGAAAAGACCGGCCCGTTTGACTTGGTCAAAAGGTGGCGGGCCGGCCCACGGAAAGCCTGTTAACGGCCTGTTCGCATATAGCCCATTTACAACCCGCTAACCCAGGGCCCGTTACGACCTATCCGAATTAGGCCCAGTAGCGTCATTTGGGCCGTCCAATATGATTCCAGCCCATTTTAAGTTCCGGCCAATGTATGGCCCATGACGTCTTTCAGCCCAGATGAGGCCCTTTGTAACTCTTGGCCCATTAACGGCCCGTGGTGAAACTGGCCCGTAATGAACAGTGTATCACTTTATACCCATTAACGGCCCATTAATCCATTGGGCCGTTTGCAGCCCATGTTATCTTTCGGCCTTCTCAGGGCCCATTTATTCTTGGGCTCATTTCCAGAATTCGGTTACTTACGGCCCGTTACTGCCATTTTCTGCTTGTGGGCCAAATTTAGCCCGTGGTTACAGCCGGCCCGTTTGTGGCCCGTTAATACGTTGGGCCGTTTTCATAGCGTCATCAAATACGGCCTATTAACGATGGCCCGTTATGGTCGGCCCATGAACGGACGACACCAACTCTAGCCCGTTTACGGCCATAACGCGGTCTGTTTTTGGCCCATGTTTGGCCAATCGATCATACGGCCCGTCTAAGGCCCATTGATGATACGGCCCGTAGAAGGCCCATTGTTTCTACAGACCGTAGAAGGCCCATTGTTTCTACGTCCTGTAGAAAGCCCAGTGTCACTACAGTAAATATGTAGCCCATGGCCTGTTAAAGGCGGGAAACTACTATAGGTTTAGACCTGCTAATGGCCCAAGATGATTATAGGCCCACGTTTTGGGCCATATGAGTAACGAGCCGGCCTGAAGACCGACAACACTGAGATCCACTGAACCTTCCGGCCTAAATTACAACATACCGACCAAAGAATAAACCTAGACTACACAACAAAGAAATTACGGCATATTAGGAATCAAATTTCGCTACCCGGTGATAATAAAGTGCAACATGACCGCGGATTACATACACTGGGCATCAAAGGTCGCCCCCAGTGCATTTAAATGCGCCGACAAAAGAATATACAAAACTGAGAGCACTTCAGAAGGCACTAGACCTGGCAAGCTCGAGCCCCGCAAGCAGCCAAACAAGCTGATGAAACCTCAGTTGTGTCAACGATAGATGCTTCATCCCTAGCTGTATGGCACCATAGTGCGCAAGGCAGTCCCCTGACATCTTCATTACATCTTTGACTTCAACTCGGAGCTGAGCTGAAGCAAGCCTTTCCGCTTTAAGTTGAGACTGAAGAAGTTGAACTGATTGAGGCAGCGACTCCACAGAGGTTGTCTCACACCTGCTGGTGAGTAGCTTCAACCCACTGTCTTCATCAAGAAAGGACCTTGGGGTCATCTCGCTGTCCTCAATATGGTTTGGCTCACTATCTTTCCTAAAGTTCTCCTGGCATAAGAGATACGACTCTGAAAGAGAAACAAGGAGACACGTAACAGGTTTCACAATTATATAAGCAAATAAATGGATCTGTTCTGCATAAGGAACATGTTTTTACAACTACAATTTAAAACTGGTAGTTGTTGCAAACATCCAATCAGATGTAAACAGCAGTGGAGGAAATGATGCCTATCCAAATCTATACTAGAACAAAGTTTGAAGGCTTGAGAAGGATGAACTTACATTACATGTTAACACGGGGTGGACAAAGCCCTTCTCCATGTTGATGGAAAGATAATTCAATAAATTCCCCAAAGAAAATTCTTTATAAGCGTTGCCATTATTCTACATTTTGCAAAGAGTAAATATAGATCAATAATATTGGAAGAAATAGAGGATAATGAAGCTCAGGTGCCAACTGATGATACATAATCAAATACCAATTGATTAAGTACAGCATTACAAGGCAAAAGGTACTGACAAGAGGAATGCAGACATCAACGTGTGCAGTGGCATTGGCTTTATTCAACATTTTGGTAAGAGTAAATGTAGATATGATAATTTGGAGAAAGTGGAGGGCAGGGCAGATAAGATGCAGACTAATGCTAGACAATCAACTATCTCGTGATGCATGTATAGTAATACCACCACCGTCCGTTATTAGTTGTCGCTCAAATGGATGTATCTAGCACTATTAAGTTCTAAATACATCCAATTGATCAACAATTAATTTGATACAGAGGGAGTACATGACAATAGGTACTTACATGAGCAATCCAAAACTTCATAACCATTGTGTTAATTCTACATTTATCTAAGAGTAAATATAGATCTTATAATTTCAAGCAAAGGAAGGATAAAGAAGCGAACATTTACAGTGATGCTACATAATCAAACAGCAATGAGTGTAAGTATGCTGACAAAGGGCAAGAGGTACTGACAAGAGCAATGCAGAGCCCAGTATTGTCGTGAGATCCTATGATCCTTTGAGCAAGGAGATTCATCTGAAATTAGTTTTCATACAAGAGAGAAGGTAATGCACATGCAGAAATTTAGGAGTTCAAATTTTGAATTGATATCATAGACAGTACCTGACGCTGGGCTGTCAGCAGTTCTAATAGGGGTTTGGCCACTGGAGTAGGGGTAAAGTCTGTTACAGTTGGGCCTGTGTTTTCTGTGGCTGCTGATCTATCTGATTTAACAGGTATCACTACCTTTTCCAAATACCTAGTTTGTACTCCTTGAGTATCTGCAATCACCCTCTTCCTTTTGGACATCTATTACGAAAGAACAACATTTGACTGGAAAAACATAGTATGACGACACATGGAATAGGTACAAAAAATGGATAGGTATGGCATATACTCATATATGATGCTTAAACTAAGAAGATGGTGTAACAAAGTAGAAGTAATGCAAGAGGTCAGATGCAAAATATGTGCGACCAATACAACCTTGCCAAGTTAGAGCATGCACCTTGATGGGTGAATAAGATAGGTCATCCTCCACCATGCCAAGTTTGTTAGCTAGTGGATCGTTCCGCAATATTCCTCTCGTGCGCCCATTCTCATATTCATTTTGATAATGTTCAATACCTGACATGCATGAAAACATAAAAACAAGTGAGATTATCTTTGTAATGCAGAAGTGATTCTAATCCAATACTTCCTCCCTGTAAACCCCTTTGTGCTATCTCTGCAACTTCTAAGAGGTGCCATGCATGCTGTAATCTGGTGTGTGCATTAATATAATGTGGCCTACTACTCAAAATATGAGAGCTCCAGAAGTGATGATACTTCGTAGACGATAGCTTCAACATATAGTAAAGAAGAACAAGTCGACCTGACCTGACAGATTCAAAATATACTAAGGGAGAATAACTGGACCTGACCAGGTGACCGCAAGAGAAGAGGATCATCTTAAAGAAGAGCAGAAGAGCAAGCAGATTAAAGATATTACAAGTCTTTCTATACAATGTCGGTTGGCCACCCATGATGAACCAGAGCGCACAGAGAAATACTATTCCTTCCGGTCTCTCCATATGTGGCTCACATGCATTTCGAAACTAAAGTAGGAACATTTAGCTGACCAATTAAACATCTCTCAGTTTTACTAATATCAGCATAATATCATATTTGAATTTGTACAACTAAGCTTGTTTAGCTCGATGGGTGGAGCAGTGCTATTACGACACGAACCACGTAGGCTGATCGTGGTCATCATAAAATGGGGAAACCGTAAGCATGATGAGTATAGTGTTGACCGTAGCAGTGGGATGGCATATCTGAAGCTCCAAACCGCGCAAAGGGTAGTTAGCAACCGATATTTGCTTTGAAATAACAACTAAGATTTGGTATGAACAAGAAAGTACAGTCAACAAGTGGCAAAGAAATGCAATTCTGCTGTCTCTCTATATGTCACGACATGCATTTGGAAACTCAAGTGGGACCTTTAGCTAACCAATTAAATGTGTCTGTTAACTAATATCAGTATCATATCACAATCATATTTGAACAACTAAGCTTTGGAATTTTGAGTGTTGTGTTGTTTAGCTTGAAGGGTGGAGTAATGCTAGTATGACAGAAAGCACCTACGCAGATCATAGTAGAGTAGATAAAAGGGGAAAACCCTAAGCGTCAAGAGTAAAATCAGGAAAGTGGAACTAGCTGGACCAGTGGGGGGCGCACATGCTTTTCGAAACGAATATAGGAACATTAGGTGACCAATTAAACGTTCTCTGTTTTAGTAATATGAGCATCATATCAGATTCGTATTTCAACACGTAAGCTTTGGAATTATGAGTTCCATGTTGTTTCGCTTGATGGGTTGAGGTCTTGAGGAGCAGTGCTAGCACGACACGAAGCAGGGAAGCACCTACGATGATGGTAGTGAATATAAAGGGGGGAAACCATAAGCTTTACGAGTATAGTGACCGTGACATGGCGGATCTGAAGGTGCAAACCAGACAAAGCTACTTCACAACCAATGTTTGCATTCAACTAGCCACTACGATTTGGTACGGATAAGAAAAGTACAGTAAACAATTTAAGATCTATTTTCTGGGTGAGATTAATAACTTAAGCACATATGGAAGAGTACCACCTCTCTTCGACGCCGTGTAGGCCCCTGTTGATACGTTGAGGGTGTTGCGGGTGCGATGGCTGTCGGCGGCGGGGAAGAAGACTTTAGATGGAAGACGGCCGGGTTGGGGGATAAATCCTGTTGCCGTGGATGAGGCGGTTGTAGGAGCGGCAACGGCAAAGTGGACGACGGCGCCGATGAAGTGAGACGACGCGATGAAAGGATCCTGGTCCGGCACCGTGGATGAGAGACGTCCATCTCTTGCAGTAGACGACGGGGTAGGGGTAGCGGCTCCGGCAAGGTGGAGGATGGGGTGGCGGATGGAGGAGGCTGGCCGCAGTGGGGAGGTTGTCGTGGCGCCGACGGTGTATGAATGGGGAAATGGAGGGGGAGTGGGGGATCTCAAACTTTGGGACGCGCTTGTCTGAAATGTGGGAAAGTTACGAACTTATCCCCCGTTTAAAATTTTGGACATCACGTCGGTTGGGGATAGGACGGTAATCTCGCATCTCCCAAATATTTGCGGGTAATGATTTCGGGCGAGGAGAGGGTGTTTTTGCTGCCCACGGTTGGCGCCCACGGTGTATGAACGGGGCTGACAGGTAGGGCGGTTATGTCACGTCTGAGGGAAGTTACACATCTGCCCCTATTTAAAATATTAGCCTACATCGATTTCGGACGAGGAGAGTTTGTTTTACCGCCCACCGTGGATGAATGGGGAAATGGAGGGAGAGACACATGTCTTTCAGACGAGCTTGAATCAAATGTGTTTTGCCGCCCACGTTTGGCGCCCACCGTGTCTGAATGGGCTCAGAGGCCGCCGTGTCACGTCTGATTGAAGTTACTAGTCTACCCCTATCGACAGCAGTGTCAATCCGGTCGATAAGGATGTCAAGTGTCAGGGGTAGACAGTAATTTCCATCTCGCAAACACTTGCTTTGGGTAGCCCACAAATGATAGTGGGTGTTTAGCCGCTTCGTTCAAAACCTGGGAGAATTAGCATTCATGTTTGCCCTGGGCCCTGGCAACTAAATCCAAATCCAATTTTTATTCGATTACGAATATCCACAGATAATTCTACGTTTTGTTATTTATTTTTTCAAAACCACAACAAAGATTTATTCCACCTTTATATATGATTATGATTTAGAAATGCCGTGATCTTCGAATTCAGTAGGTTGGATACACTTTGAGTCAAACAGTTATTTCATCCAATACAATATGCTCACACAAAAAACAGTTCACCTTATGTCAATCATACAAGTACTGAGGATTACCTTGCCTAAAAAATTCAGATCATTACAACACATGGACAACATAGGGGGTCTTACAACATAATCTATTCAGAGACATGACACAACATGCAAGTACAATAATCTAATGACAATTTCAACTGCTATCTATAGAAGAACTGGGATTACCCTGGGCTTCAGATAGCAGAAGCAGCAGGACCTCCTCCGTCTTCAAATGCAGCATTCTTACTTCCTCCAATTCTTGGGTTGCTTGCATAATGCGTGCAGCTAATTGCATAATTTCCAGCTTCAAGATCAAGATTACCTCATTCATGGCAGCCACACCATCTCTTTCTGCCTCTAGTAGAGCCTCAAGAACTATAATATTTGTGCTCAGACTGCTCTCCGGCGGTGTTGCCTCTGAACTGCTACCATCTGGTAACATGGATGGCACACTGCTTCCACAAATATATTCTGGGGTTGTACATTGTGTCCTAGTGTGAACGGTATCCTGAAAGGTTTCCGCTGGACATAAGTAAGAGATAGTTATCGCATGATCCAGACAGTAAGCTTACATGGTAAACGACATACGAATTATTGCCGAGCATGGCAAGCTATATTTAAATGGTTCGAAGCAGCATCAGCCGAAAAGAAATTAAAATGGTAAGATGAAACTAGGGATATAAGTGGCAAATAAACGACAACCGCCAGTCCCAACTAGTTAGTTTTTGCTAGCTCCCTGGTTCATTTTCCTCAAAAAACAAAAACTTTTTTGAACTATCATATCACTAGTGGACTTTAATCGGCATTAAACGGGACCCAGTTGACATCCCTAGTTGAAAGGGAGTGTACCACCGCTAAGTTGCCAAGGCATCTAAGCAGTTGAAATAATCTGAGAAAGCACTTAACAGTGTGGCCTCATATAAACTACGAAGACAATCTTGTGATGAAGTTCAGAGGAAAAGTTAAGGACTCAAATGAACTAGGCATGCATTCTTTACGATAGTACAGCAGGCACTGCTGACATATTGGCCAACTCGGGTATAGCGTAACAAGTAACAAAAAAGCATTCGAATCAAGCAATACAGCAAAGCAGACAACTGAACTATTTGTTATTCTGTAGGATTATAGGTTGAGGGCACAAGCCAAGAAAGCATCCCACACGCATTACATTTCACATGTACTAAAACACACTGGCTTACCATATGTTGTTGTGAAGCCTCGCTGCTGTTGCAATGTTCTTTGAAGATATCGTCAGCATCCCGTGGTTGCAAATCTACTTGTTGTAGTTTATTCTGCACCCTCTATTTAGGTAAAATTAATTTTAATCGCATGCACTGGTTTGAATTGATCATCAATGGTTCATCTAAACTAATGAAAGAAGGGTGTGTGCATACACGACAATATATCTGCTTCCCTCTATTTTTATGCTTGTTCGAGGTGCCATCCCCAAAAGAACAAATATTTTGCTTGATGGGGTTGGCAGCTCCATAATTAATAGAAGCATCAAATTAGTCATGCAACTTGGGAAGATCAAGAACACACAAAAAAGTAATGAACAGAGGCTCGTAGCAGTGATGTAATAGCTAGCATCAGAAAATGTAGGGTAAAACGAACAAAAACCAGCGGAACCACATGCTAGTTTGCTGATGTGTAATTAAGCATAGAGAACATGAAGCAATCTGATGGAACCAACAGGTGGCATCAGAACAACACCATTATCATAAATATAGCATGCAAGAAGTATAATAGTAGGCAGTGATATCTAGGAAGTACAGTAATACTTAGGACAAAACTAAAGCATATTAACTATATGTGCACTGGTATGTAATTTAGCACATGTAACATGTTCACTGCCAGAAGTATGGCCCTACAGGTGCAAGCAGAATAACGCATCTCATAAAAAATGAATGATGCCCTGAAGAAATTCAAAGGTGCGGTGCTTATGCTAAGAAAGTGAACGTAGGCGCCGGCCGTTGGATAATAGTACCTGATTCTCGGCGGCGTATGGGTATCGTTGGCATACTTGATAGCTAAGGATCATCAATGGTGCTCGTGTTGCGATTGATTTTGGGCCGGCTGTCGCCGTCGCTGACGCGGCTCCGGTGTATGGTTGTGGCGCCTGTCGACATACAAGAAAGCTCATCTGTGGTAAGTGAACAGTTGCACTATAAAGAGAAAAACCGAAGGAGTACAGATCGAAATAACCTAATGAGGCTGCGGCGTCGGTAAAGCAGGGCCGGTGGAGTAGAATATGGCGTCCGTGGAGCGGGTCCGGTGCAATGGACGAAGGCTTCGGCGGGCGCGTTGTACAGTGCTTTTGGTGAGGTGGATCTGTTGCGGCGGACGAGGGCTTGTATGAAGGGCCAGCGAAGGGACGGACGAGGGAGTCAGTGAAGGGCCTACACTGTGGTGGACGACGGCGCCGGTTAAGCAGATCCGGTGCGGTGGACCATGATGGCGGTCAAGGAGATCTGGAGCGGTGTACAAGCCAGTCACTGAAGCGGCTCCGGTGAAGTGGTGAGTTGGCAGTTGGGGGTTCCAAGGTGCGGAAGGTAGATCCGTCGGGGTGTGAGGTCCACTGCTGCGGCGGAGGACTAGATTCGGCGGCTTGCCGTGGTTGGGGTCGGGGAGGGGAAGGGGAGGGGCTCTGGGGAAGAATGTTGGGGGCAAAGAGGGGAAAACAATGGAGTTACCAAAGCAGCCCTTTTCCGTTCATGTGGCAGGGGTAAAAAAGGAATATCGCAGGGCTAAACTTTTGGGCGCGAGATATTTCGATGTGAGCGGGAAGTTTGAAAGCTTTTGGCGCCTGAAATTATATTCTGCTCTTGTACGGCCGACTATGATATCATGGCCGAGAATTTGTTTGTTTTGCACGCAAAAAAAGTGCAAGTTTTGAAAATCAATGTCTCCAACTCGAAACTTAGATTGTCCATTCAATTCAAATATGGATCATTGAGCTACTACAAGCAAATACCATCATATGGTCCAATTCAAATGAAATTCCAAATGTGTTTATCCTAAATATGATGACAAAAGCAAAAATGTGTATGTGTATGAATAAAGTGGATGATTATAAAGTTTGAACATGCCCGTATGTGTATATCTCTAGGTTTGATATATGAATTTGAAATCACGAAATCCCGGCTAAAAAATGTACCTTCGTTTAAATGAATTACAAAAGCTAATGATGGAGTCGAATTCCAAAATTCCAATCTTAGGTTTGTAATTCTGGTACATCAAAGTATATCACGCATGTTCAAAATTATCATTATCTCATAGTCCAAATTGTGAAACAAATTGATCAACCTTGAGTGCACACACTATCGACCATGTATATCTCAATTACGCTGAAGTCCCTCAAATATAGACACCTCACTCTTTATCTGAAGCAAACCCCCCTCTCTTCCTCTCTCTCTCTCTCTCACTCTCACACCCCTCTCCCACACACAATCGATGTCTCTTCCAAATAGTCTGCTCCCCCGGCCCGCACCCATGCTATCCCGCTACTACACATGTCACACCATTCCCCCTTCCCTTATACTAGGTTTACATCATTAGTGGTCTCTCTACTCCACATACACACACTCCCTCTCACACACAAACGCGCGCACAAACACACACAGACACGCACAAACACCCATTAATCTAGATCCTCATCTCTCCCCATGTCCGCATGTGTATCTTGCACACTCACTCTCTAATTATGTATATGTGTCTCCACGTCAACACAAAGCCCCATGTACATGTCTCTCTCTATCCTCCACACACATAGACACAAAGAATCTGTTATCATTGCATCAGTCTCTAGACATATCACACATGCACACTGTCTCTCTCTCTCGCAAACACGCTCAACAAGGGTTTCCCCGTGAATAACTTAACGTCTATTCATCAACAGTCGTGGCAGTACGGCGAACACGAGACGTGAAAAAGAATAAATCTACACGTGCTTAGACCACCTAGTATGACTACTAGGACTAGAGCAAGCCAAAAAGCGCGCCGCCGTCACCCCCTCCTTATCGGCGACGGGAAAACCTTTGTTTTACACAGTCGAGAAGTCATTGTGCTAAGGCCTCACATGCTGAGGCGTTGAATAGAATGTAGATGCTAGTTTACGGAAACAAGTACCGATAATACGTTTGTATCTCCATACTTATATTTCTTCTCTTATAAAAAACCAAGTTGGTGATGATGGTACGCATGCCATCTTGCAATATAGACCGTCCGATCTATATCTGACTGATGGAAATTAAACTAAAAGATACCCGCACCCCTCTCCACATTTGCAGACAAGGCCTTCCCTCGTTCATCCTTATCTCTAACAACCTCATTGTTGAGCAATTAAGAAAGGAAGCCTCTGGAACAAACTGGCCTGGTGGCCGCTGCCGGCGTCATCAATCCCCATGCCTCCGCTTAGTCTGACCACCGATCACCACCACGCCCCACTCCTCTTCACCTTATCTCCTATTTCTCGAGATATCATTAGTTTTTACACATGGGTTTACTCCCGCATGGGTCAATCACAACGAGTGTTTTTATAAAAAAATGCATCTTGATGTTCCATGCAATGCACGAATCTTGCTAGTACTCCTACAGAAGACTAAGTTGGTGATGATGGTGTGTCTGCCATCCGTCGTTTGTGACCATTAGATCTACATCTAACGACTGTGAGGTAAGTTGTTGCCTTTTCTCACAAACATCCCACTTGTCTACCAATTTGCAGAAAAACCCATAATTAGTATCTTAAACCAACCACATCCCTCCCTGACCTCACCAAAACAGCCCAAGGAATATATTCTAATTGAAACATAATATATCTCTAGTGATATATGTATATCAAAATTAGAGTGTTTTGTATCAAGTTTGTGAATAAGTATTATTCTAATTATGATTTGTTGCAACGCACATGAACATTGCTAGTATTTCCAACCATGCAAAAAAAATTCCCTAGTATTCCATAGTTTCGAGTTTTCCATCAAGATATTAGTCACTCATGGTTGATATTTACTTTCAATCATGTACACATATGCACTATGTAACTAGCCTTGCTTATTGGGTTCCAAAGCTTAACTTTCGCTCCTACTTACAATATGTAGAGTATTTAACAAAAAACTACCACTTTCAACCAGCCCTAGGAAGAATCTATTGTACAAAAAAATAGCAAAAACATACCCAAAATTTCTTAATCCACGCCAAAAACTACTACCTACCGATTAGGTTAGTTTAAACCCATTTATGACAGGGTTGGCCCACACGTCCGTGCTGACGAGGCACCTTAAACCAACACATTTTGTTTGACCGTTGACACGAGGGACCCACATCTGACCTTCTATCATGTTATTCCCTCTCAAATCATTATTTTTCCTGAACATTACTTCAAACAGTGCTGATGCGTGTTCGTCGGTGGCGCCGGTGATGAGCGAGTTGGCCGCCGCTCCGTCGGACGGGCCGGACGCCGTGCTAGCCTCCGGACGGGTTGGCAGGCTGGCCCGAGCGTGACTCACGAGCGAGCAAGCCGCCGCGCTGGCCTTCGCTCGAGCCAGATGGCTGGCCTTAGCGCGGCACGCGCGAGCAAGCCGACGCGCCGCCGTGCCAATCTAGCTAGCAAACCTTGCAGACAAGCAGCTGGACGGAGCTATCTTGGCCAGCTAGCGGCCGCGAGCGCCGGACGGAGCTGGCATCCGGGCTGCCGCAAGATGGGCTCCGCACCGCCGGCGATTTTGACCTCGCCTTCTGCCGGCGGCTGTAGCTGCGTCCCATGGCCGAGGATGACTAGGTGGACGGGCCGGAGGTAGGAGGTCACTCGGGGATCATTATGCAGACTGACATGTAGGTCCCACAAGTCATAACGCCCGATCGAATAGAAGGCGTTGACTTAATGGGCGACACGGGCCCTGTTTGGATACTCTAAGTCACAGGTTAGATTCTAACCCTGAACTAACTCTAACCAAAGTGGTGTTTGGATGGCAGGGTTAGATTGACAACAAATGTATCCAAACAGGGTCATGGGTTGAAACGTGCCTATAACGGCACTTTGTAGAGTAGTCGTTTCTTGGTAGGGCTGGTTGGTAAGAGCATGTACAATGGTTGATAAGGTAGTCTTATCTTAAGTCTGCCACGTATGCAAGTGGTAGTAGTTTCTTGGCATTATTAGTGGTTTCTTGCATTATTAGGGGTTTCTTGTAAGGAACAATGTACTACTAGCGACAAAAGGCGATTCTAGGTTGCGTTGTACTCCAACGAGTACTACTAGTGGTCGCGGGAGTGTATACCTCGTTTTGTGGGTTCGATCCCGGCCGAACGCACGGCGGCCTTTTTTTAAATAGTAACTTCGCTGCGAGCCAATATTTTACATGGGTAGTTTGAGTTTTGAAGTCAAACGGACGTGCAGCACCACAATCTGGGTGCACTGGATAGCCTAGCCACGTGAACGGGTTTTCCTTCCCAGCATCTCGTGGCTCGCGTGCTCGCCCTAGCCGCACCTCGCTTGCAGCTTCCTCATCAGCTGGTAGCATATTTAAACTAGCGCCTCCCAATTAAACCCGAGGAGCCGGAAAAGCCTGGCGGGGCATTGGGAACTGTGCAATATGGCTCTGTACGTAAAGTGCTCTACTACTACTCTGTAGCTTGTGGCGTTGCACGCATGGACTTCACTCCATTATCGGCTCTACTATAAAAGAAATTCCTCTTGACGTGTTTTTTTTGAAACGGAGGCAAAAGCTTTGCTTCATCTCATTCATAAAGAAGGAACTACTAACAAAGTTCGACGAGATCCATTACACCTCCACAAATGGAAGAGAAAAGCCTAGTCTGGCTGTATCAAATAACTCAAATGTTCTGCCCCCGCAGTAACCATCGCTGATAAACAGGCTGCTAGTGTGTGCGTGAGAGGAGCGACTGAGTAGGCCAGCTACGTGAGAGGAGCGGCTGAATAGAGCACCGAGAGTACCCACTAGGCCACTACGCAGGTGTACTTTCCCTGCATTGATAGTACAGCAATGGTTCTAGAGAACAGTAGTACCTCCACTTCCAACTGTAGCTCCTTGGCCCTGAGATTCAAGAGTTCAAAACTGGTGCACTATACTAGAAGTACGGTACATAGCACTAGTAGTACCCTCGCACTACTAGTTGAGAAAGTAGTACTAGTACTGCTACAGTACGAGTACGTACTCCTCCGTCACATAATGTAAGGCGTTTTTTGACACTAGTTGGCGTCTACAAAAAATAGCAAAAACATACCCAAAATTTCTTAATCCACGCCAAAAACTACTAGCTAGTGCCAAAAATTTCTTACTAGTGCTATTATTTACAGTATAATGCAATCTCATAACGTCCCATAATGCTAGTACTAGTAGTAAATAGGGTGTGTCTAGGGCACATCTAGATGTGCTCTAGTTATTGCACATCTAAGTGAGTGAATTAAGCATAGAAAGAAAGAGAAAAAAGAAAAAGAAAATGTCTACACGAATCTCAACATAAGATCAATGACATAGGACTTAGATGTGCAATACTTATAGCACATCTAGATGTGCTTTAGCAAAACCGTAGTAAATAATAGCCTCACCCCTTCGCTACAGTTGGAAGGAACAATCTACAGCTGGAAGGGACGAGGCCCTGCGGTTACTACGCTCTTATCTCCTCCTCGCCAGTTCCCCTCCCCCCGAAGAGAAGGCAGTTTGTCGCTGCTCCCATGGATTCGCCAGGCGGTTCTCCTCCTCATCGGGGCTGGGAGACCTTGGACGACGATCCTCTGGGAGAAATCGCACGCCGCTCCGACGTCCTCACCGCCGCAAGACACGGTGCTTCCTGCACCAACTATTTCAGGACGGTGCTTAAAATGGCTTGGGAAAAGGCCATGCTTGTTGGTCTTCCATGCGTCCTCGAGGAGAAGGTTCTTCTATGGGACAATCCTTCGAACAGTCCACCGCTCCCTGACCATGGTTGCACGTTGACTCCGCTAGAGTTGCCGACGTTGAGAGGTAGTCGGATTTTGTCCGATGAGCAGGTCAGTAATGGAGTTTGATCATGTAGTACTTAGTTATTCCATTTCCATCCCGTTATTTCTCCGCTGCCCCACCGTCTTATATATAGGTCTGGGTCGGTGCCAATGAAGATTGGCTTGCATACCTCCGGCCGGATACCACCATCATTTTGCACAACATCCATAGCAGAAGATAGCAATTGCGGACCCGCCGACAAAGCGACGCGGCTACGACGATTACTATCTCATCGCGGTGTTCGACATAAGGATTGCCATCAATGCAAGAGGCAGTAACGGTAGAGGCTGGCGCATGTTGGCGGCGGCATGAAGGCCAACTGGATCATCCTCATCCACCAATCCGGTAGTCTGTGGCGTCTCGTGGATATCTACACCCAGCGAGAGATCACCCTTCCATCTTTGGATACCGCCGCCATCGAGCCTCGCGGCCCGCCGGACACTCCTGCCTACTACGCACGAGACGCGTCGAGCTTTTGGCTCGACCTTTGTTTGCTGAAGGTTGTAATCTGTGAAGTGCCCACACCATCAGAAGACTACATGGATTACAAGCTCATTGATGTGTTCAACATGGGATTAGTCTATCTGGAATCCGGTCGCCATACATGGTTATGGCTCATCGTCGATCCTCTTCACCCAACACTTCTGTCTGATGCTATAGTGCATGATGGCATCATTTATGCGGTCGACGCACAGATTGGCTGCCTATACTGGTGGAATCTATCATCGTGTAATTGTTCTATCTCATCTCATCTTTACCTTAAGAATATGACTGCCTATTCATTGTTACAAATTTAGAATATATAGTATGTCTATAACCACATCATTGCTATATGTTCCTCTCATTTCCTAGATTTTTATGACCACACATGTTATTGTTAGAGTTGATATGAGAACAATTGGTATCTAATGATTGTTAGAATAGATATTATGAGTATAACCTCATGATTGCTATATGTCACTCTCATTTCCAGGATTTTTATAACAACGCATGTTATTGCTTAGAGTTGATATGATAACTGTAGTAAGTGCTATGGTAGAATATGAGTAGGCCCTGTCATATCTGTTTTCCTCTCATTGTTACATGATGTTTGAACCATGATATATTGCTAGAATATGAAAGCCATTGGCTTATTTTTTTTAACTTGGGGTATGATTATGACCACGGCATTGTAATTCTCTGTCTATGATATGTGTCACTATTATAATAATCTTAATTCCACACATACTCTGAACATGATTGTTTATTTTTGTCCTTTTGGTCTCCAATTTGAATTGTTGCAGCAGACGCAAATGCGCTGGCCTTCATGATTCCAGGACCTTGAATCATACCAGCCGATGGGTGGTGGTTTATCGCTCGTTCAGCTAACGGTGGTCATTTGATGCTCATTTGCACGTACCAAATTGACCAAACCATTTCATCAAACCACATGCAGTACAATGCCTGGGGCGTTCATGACATTGATGGCTATGGCTACTTCGTGTTCGAGAAAGATCCCAGCTCCGTTGGGCCAGGCGTATTCAACTGGAGGCGGGTTTACAGCCTCGGCAACCACTCCATGTTCCTCGGGCTCAATTATCCGATCATCCAACCAATCATCGATCATATCACCGGCGATGATTACCGTGCTATGCAACTTCCATTCGCCAGGGGGGACTGTGTTTACACATCATACCATGGGTTTCATGAATCACCATATCCAGAGATTCGTCGACACAGCTTATTGCGAGATAATCTTCGGTGTGTGAAAGGCATCAAGCTTCCATGCGATGGATGGCTTTTGCAAACCCGACATGCGGCGATGTGGTTCATGCCAACAGCAAATATGCACAACTTGATTCGTACTGATATGTAGACTGAGCCATGTATTCTGCTGCTGTAGCACGACCCTCTTTTGTTGGACTGTTGTTAGTTTGAAGCACTCCTCTGGTTTGAAGGATAGATACCTTTCTAGGATCAAGTGCATCCTAACTCACCTGCGCAGGATGTACTAATAATGATGATGGAGATGTTGTGCATATATATATATATATATATCACTTAGGCTTCAAGTGCGTACTTGTTAGTTAAACCTATGGCTAAATGTGACACTAAATACGACTAGTAAGTAGTACAGTAGCTGTACTAGTATACGTCGGTCAAATTATTCATCATGTCCACACATTGAATTGACGTGACAACACGCTACGCGTGAGGTGACACAAGAATCCCGGCGGCGTGTTCGGGTATTCTGGACTTCAGATTTGGAGTACCACTTATCTGTCGAAATCATTCATCATTCACTTAAAACAGTCGATTGATCATACATTGAGTACCATATAAGTGGAATTAACCCATGCAAGTCGAAGAAGGATTGGCCGGTGCTGCCGGCTGGCGTCCAGTTCGATCCCACGGATCAGGAGCTGATCGAGCACCTTGAGGCCAAAGTGAGTGCTGACAGCGCGAGATCTCACCCTCTCATCGATTTGTTCATACCAACCATCGACACCGAGCACGGCATATGCTACACCCATCCTGAGAAATTTCCAGGTAAGACACCGATCGGCCGTCTACTTGCACAAACATATTCCTTTGTTTATAGCTCTATTTTTCTTTTTAGACGTGGACCTGGTGAAGCAATTACAATTTGACAGTTAATAAAAAGTGAAACAAGTGACTGCAACATGCCAAAGATGTTATGAAAATGCCAACTACGTACACTAAAACCTATATTCGACAATACTGCAGGTATCACACTGAGTGGCCTAAGCAAGCATTTCTTCCAGCGCAATTCCAGGGCGTTCAAAAGGGGCACGTGGACGCGTCGCAAGATACAGTCGGAGTGTGGCATGCACGCGATGTGGCACAACACCGGCAATACCTTGCCAGTGATGGTCAACGGCTGGCAGACGGGCAGCAAAAAGGTTCTGGTGCTGCACACCAACAAGAACTTCGACCAGCAGAGGACCAACTGGGTGATGCACCAGTACCACCTCGGGGACCTGGAGCAAGAGAAGGAGCGGGAGCTGGTCCTCTGCAAGATTTTCTACCAGACGAACACTAGGGCCAGGAGTAAAATTATTATAAGTTAGTTTGGTATTGGTACTTGTACTACCTTGTCGTCCGCAAGTTAGTATTGTTGTTAACGATCTTTTGGTATGAACTTGGCATTTGCTTCCAAACATCATGCCGAGGGTCGACGTGGATATAAAGCTGATTCATTTGTTTCGAAACGAATTTTCAGGCACCTGATTTTTATTTGATGGGTAGCATAAGCAACTGCCGTTCGAATTGCCAGTTCTCCAAATTTTTTGAAACAAGTGCATGCTCTTATTATCATGATGAAAAAAAATATCCCTGCTGCATCCCAGTTATCAGTCTGTACTTGCAGAATTCTCTCGTTTATTGAGCACGTATATTGTTTTTCCAGGTCGAACAAGTTTCAACTGGGCTGTAGACTGCCCAGGCTTGGTTTTGTTTTTAACAGGCCCAACCCATGACGACAACGGGGCACAAAGATCCAGCAGGTATGTACTGGCCTCTGGCCTGCCAGCGTTAGTTATATTTTGTCTTACAACATCCGCATGCACTTTTTTTACTGAATCAAACACACAGCCCATTTCTATTTTCCTCTTGAAACGCATGTCCTACATCCGTTTTCTAATCTCTACCTATAGTTTTACTAGTTCATATACACGTATCATTATATTGAAAATACATAAAATTCACTTTTCATATTTACATCCTTATTTTTGTTGTTGTTTTCCCTCCCAGCGCTGATTTTTTACCACTGGTTTTCTCTTAAACCAACTCAATTGTCCCACGTCTTATTTGCTTACAAAAACAAAACGATTTTTTTGGCAAATCAATAAGTTCTTAAAAAATGTTTATCATTTCGGGATTACAAAAGTTCGGACTCCACCGAAATATGCAAAATAAGGTTGAACTTTTTGACCATGGTCCTGGGCAGAAAATGGGCTGTAATAAATTACTTAAGAATTAGCAAATGGGATGGAAATTATTAAAAAATAGCAAATGGGCTCTATGTTGTCTGCCATAGATTTGGAGGCTGACTTGTGGGCCTACTAAGTTCACGCGTACACAAGGTTTATCAAAAAAGAAACTTAGTCAACAATCGACTCTACCAGTGTTAGACGTTAGATGTCAATCTAACGGCAATCGTGCTTCTTCAGTCTCTGATCTTCTTGCCCCAGCCGCCCAAACCAGCGCCGTCGGAACCGCCTGCTCCCGCCTCCCGTGGCCAGCTGTGCTACCGGGCAGGCCTCATGGCCCCATCATATACTTGCATCCCTGGCCTGTCTATCCCTCTACTCACCCACACCTCCTGTTATTTTCCCGCGACGGGAGCCGAACCAGTCAACCCTCGTACTCTCCACCGCGTGGGCAGCCACTGCCATGTCTTCCCTGGCTCCGTGTCGTTCCCTTCATAGGCCTCGCCGTCGTCCACCGCCCTGGTGCTCTCGGCGCGGCGTGGTCAACGAACGCCATCCATCGGAAGTGGACTGTACGTGGAGAGGCTGACAGCTAGGTCCACGGCCGCACACAAGGAAATGCCTCCTTATTACGCGCAAAATAATGATTCCTCCACCTGACATCTGGGACCCGCCGGAAGGGCCTCTGTATTTCGCGAAAAAAGTGTTCCCTCCGCTGACAGGTCGGACCCACCAACTATATCTTCGCACGCAAGGAAGTGCATCCGTATTGCGCACAAAAAATGAATACCCCCCTGCCAGCTGGGACCCACCACAGTGGGAGGCTGACTTGTGGGCCTACTAAGTTGACGGGGATGGAGGGCTTTGTCAACTTAGTCAATATGAACGATTCTAGCTCCAGTGAGTGTACGATGTCCATCCAACGGCCTTAGTGCTTCTTCAACCTCTGGTCTTCTTGCTCCAGCCGCCCAAAGCAGCGCCGGTCGTGCCGCATGCTCCTGCCTCCCGTGGCCGGCTGTGCTGCCGCGGAGGCCTCACCGCCCCCTACTATTCCCACCGCTGGCCAGGCCCTGCGGCGACGACAGCCTCACACCGTAGCGAACCAGTGAACCCTCGTACTCCTCTCCGCACGGGCTTCCACTGCCGCGTCTTCCCCGGCTCCGCGTCGTCCCCTTCCTAGGCCTCGCTGTCGTCCACCGCCCTGGTGCTCTCGGCGCGGTGTGGTCAACGTGGTCAAGGAACGGCTTCCATCGGACATGGACTGTATGTGGAGAAGCTGACAGCTGGGTCCACGGCTGCAGCAAGGAAGTGCCTCCTTATTACGCGCAAAATAATTATTCCTCGGACCCACTGGACGGGCCAGCGTATTTCACGAAAAAAACGTTTCCCCCTGACTGCTGGGACCCACCAGCTACATCTTCGCACGCAAGGAAGTGCGTCCGGGCAAAAAAAATGATTCACCCCCTGACTACTGGGACCCACCAGCTACATTTTCGCAGGCAAGGAAGTGCCTGACAATCGGGACCCACCTGGTCGAAGCGTACGTAGCGTTGTCATTCTGGTCGCGAACGTGTACGTACATACTGGTCGATGTAGAGGCGCGCACGTGTCGTAGTAGAGGTGCGCACATAGCATGTACACGTACGTACAGCGGCCAGTGTGCAAGAAAGAAAATACGGCCACGTACTTACATACGGGCAGGGTCTCGAACGCCTACTCCTGCATACGTACGGCCAGGGCTCGTGTACATGGTTGGGTCGGAACGGAGAAATAGCGTCGTCGTCGTGTTCATGGGGAGCCAACCGGCTGGGTCGGAACGGAATGCGTCGTCGTGTTCATCGGGAGGGCTTGGAGGGAACAACCGATGGAAACGAGGCCTAGCGTACCGTAGAACGGAGGAAACGGCCTTGTGTTCGACCAGCCACGTTCGAAACGAGATCCTGTTCATCGGGAGGGGTCTGGTGTGACGCCTGGATAATTAGGCTACAGTAATCCCACGTTAATGATGCCACGTCACCTCGATTACTGTTGCTAATCTCGCGTTAGTTCGAAACCGGTTCGAATTCAAATTCAAAATCAAGCAAACAATAAAATATTTTCAAATATTAAAACTAAAATGTTGGGGTGTTGCCGAATAATTCATGAGTAATAATGGTGGAGAAACCAACATTTCTTATAATATTTAAATTCACTAAAATAACCAAAGCTTAGGGCAAAACAATTAATTTAATGCCTTTTATAAAGTTATAATAATATAACTAAATTAGTAGTGTGCCAAAATAATTATGGCAGTGACCTAATTAGTAATACTAATTTAGGTGCTAACTTGGTATTTTATAAAACTAAAATAATAGAAACTATAAATGAAAACAGTAAAGAAATAAAAGAAAAATAAGAAAAAGTAAAACAAAATCAAAGAAAAAAAACAAACCAAAGGAGAAAACCTCCCCTCCCATTGGGCCTCGGCCCAGCTGGCCGACCGGCCGGCCCAGCCGCCCCCATCTCTGGTCTACAAGGCCACTACCCCCTAGAAACCCTAACCCATTGCCCCCGTCGCCCCACTTCGCCCCCCACCGTTCCCCTCGTCCCCTCACCCGCGCCGCCACACGCACGCACGTATGCTCAGTGGAGCGAGCGCCCGACACCTGAGCCGCCACTCCCCTGAGGCCGCCGCCCGCCGGCGCCGAGCACCGCCATCCCCGACCTCCTGCCGCAACATCGCCGTCTCCCCTCGCTTCGGCGAGACGTGAAGCCATCACCTCCGCCCAGCGACTCCTCCCTCCGTCCTTCGGCGCTCGTCCCCGCTGTCCCGAACCTCTCCTGCAACTCAGCCGCCCCTACGCATCATCGTCGGCCTCCCCGAACCCGCTGCCAATGCCCTACAGCAGTAACGCGAGGCCCTCTGTCGATTCCCCCTCCCCCTACGTACTCCTTCGCCGTAGGGTGCCAACGCCGACGCGCCCGAGCTCTTGCCTCCTCCCGCATCGATGCTGCCTCTGCCCCGCCGTCGTAGCTGCTTCTGCTCGCCACTGCTCGTCGTGCCCGCTGCCCCGCTGGACGCGCCGCACGCCCTCCACCGCGGCCTCCCGCACGCCAGGCCTTCGCCGGAGTTGTGCTCCCGAGCACCTCCGCCACCTCTGTGGCTCGCCGGCGTGCACGACGCACGCATCCGTGCTTAAACCAACGGGCTGGCTCACTGATGTGTGGGCCCGTCCAAATTAATTAGGACCTAAATGCTAATTAGCACTAACCGGCACCCTAATAGCCACTAACATGTGGGGCCACTTAGCTAATTATTTAGTTTGGCTAAATAAAACTCTCTTAAAAAAATGACCCACTGACGGACGGGCCCCACCTGCTAATTACTTTATTAGATCGACCTAACCTTCTATTAGCTATTTGAGTCAGTGACTGCTGGGTCCCACTGGGCCCTGTTGACCAAGTCAACTGCTGACTGGGATGCCCCAGTCAATGACATGTGGGCTCACTTGATCCTGTTGACCAGTCAACTTTGACTGGTCTGCTGACTGTACCTGCTGACAGTACCCCTCTGGCCCCACTGTCAGCCACACTGCCATGTTGCTGTGTACACTTCTGTGTGCACTTCGCATTTATCTATTTATTTATTTTGAAATTAAATAAATTCCAGGATTTTTAGGAATTGAATAAAACTTTGAAAATTAAAATAAAATAATCCGTAACTCGGATGAAAATACTTTGTACATGAAAGTTGCTCAGAACGACGAGACGAATCCAGATACGCAGCCCGTTCGTCCGCCACGGGTCCCTAGCATAGTGAACCAGCAACTTTCCCCCACCGGTTCATCTGTCCGAAAACGCGAAACGCCAGGAATACTTTCCCGGATGTTTCCCCCCTTCGCCGGTATCGCCTACTACCGCGTTAGGGCACACCTAACACCGCTCATTGTCATGTCATGCACCGTCTTGCTTATGTTTGCATTATATTTATTGTTTCTTCCCCCTCTTCTCTCCGGTAGACTACGAGATCGATGCTGTTGCTGCCCAGTTCGACTACGGAGTTGACGACCCCGCCTTCCTGCCAGAGCAACCAGGCAAGCCCCCCCCCTTGATCACCAGATATCGCCTATTCTTCTCTATACTGCTTGCATTAGAGTAGTGTAGCATGTTACTGCTTTCCGTTAATCCTATCCCGATGCATAGCCTGTCATTGTTGCTACAGTTGTTACCCTTACCTGCTATCCTACTGCTTAGTATAGGATGCTAGTGTTCCATCAGTGGCCCTACACTCTTGTCTGTCTGCCATGCTATACTACTGGGTCATGATCACTTCAGGAGGTGATCAGGGGTATATACTATATACTTTATATACATGACACATGTGGTGACTAAAGTCGGGTCGGCTCGTTGAGTACCCGCAAGTGATTCTGATGAGGGGCTGAAAGGACAGGTCGCTCCATCCCGGTAGAGGTGGGCCTGGGTTCCTAACGGCCCCCGACTGTTACTTTGTGGCGGAGCGACAGGGCAGGTTGAGACCACCTAGGAGAGAGGTGGGCCTGGCCCTGGTCGGCGTTCGCAGATACTTAACATGCTTAACAAGATCTTGGTATTTGATCTGAGTCTGGCCAATTGGTCTATACGCACTAACCAACTACGCGGGAACAGTTATGGGCACTCGACGTCGTGGTATCAGCCGAAGCCTTCGTGATGTCAGCGACTGAGTGGCGCGCGCCGGATTGGACTGGAACGCCTGCTAGGCTAGGTCTGCTTCCGGCCGTGTTCGCAACGTGCAGGTGTGCAATGGGCGA
Source organism: Aegilops tauschii subsp. strangulata (assembly GCF_002575655.3). Taxonomy (NCBI): domain Eukaryota; kingdom Viridiplantae; phylum Streptophyta; class Magnoliopsida; order Poales; family Poaceae; genus Aegilops; species Aegilops tauschii. The sequence goes on from NC_053039.3 coordinate 55,805,422, forward strand.
TGGGCCCAGACCCCTGCGCCATAGGACTTAGACCGGCGTGCTGACCTCTCTGTTGTGCCTAGGTGGGGCTGCAACGTGTTGATCTTCCGAGGCCGGGCATGACCCAGGAAAGTATGTCCGGCCAAATGGGATCGAGCGTGTTGGGTTATGTGGTGCACCCCTGCAGGGAAGTTTATCTATTCGAATAGCCGTGTCCCTCGGTAAAAGGACGACCCGGAGTTGTACCTTGACCTTATGACAACTAGAACCGTATACTTAATAAAACACACCCTTCCAAGTGCCAGATACAACCCGGTGATCGCTCTCTAACAGGGCGACGAGGAGGGGATCGCCGGGTAGGATTATGCTATGCGATGCTACTTGGTGAACTTACCATCTGCTCTCTTCTACATGCTGCAAGATGGAGGTGGCCTGAAGCGTAGTCTTTGATAGGATTAGCTATCCCCCTCTTATTCTGGCATTCTGCAGTTCAGTCCACCGATATGGCCCTTTACACATATACCCATGCATATGTAGTGTAGCTCCTTGCTTGTGAGTACTTTGGATGAGTACTCACGGTTGCTTTTCTCCCTCTTTTCCCCCTTTCCCTTCTACCTGGTTGTCGCAACCAGATGCTGGAGCCCAGGAGCCAGACGCCACCGTCGACGACGACTCCTACTACACCGGAGGTGCCTACTACTATGTGCAGCCCGCTGACGACGACCAGGAGTAGTTAGGAGGATCCCAGGCAGGAGGCCTGCGCCTCTTTCGATCTGTATCCCAGTTTGTGCTAGCCTTCTTAAGCCAAACTTGTTTAACTTATGTCTGTACTCAGATATTGTTGCTTCCGCTGACTCGTCTATGATCAAGCACTTGTATTCGAGCCCTCGAGGCCCCTGGCTTGTATTATGATGCTTGTATGACTTATTTATGTTTTAGAGTTGTGTTGTGATATCTTCCCGTGAGTCTCTGATCTTGATCGTACACGTTTGCGTGCATGATTAGTGTACGATTAAATCGGGGGCGTCACATCTGGCGTACCGCAAAACGGAGGAAACAGACCTCCTACGGTCGAAATGGGGGTCCTGTTGATCGGGAAGGGTGTGGCGTACCGCAAAACGGAGGAAACGGACTTGTGTTGGAGCGCTACGGTCGAAACGGGGGTCCTGTTCATCGGGAGGGGGTGTGGCGTACCGCCAAACGGGACTCCACGGGATACTGTTCATCTCCACCGCCGACCCCCTCCAGCCTCCATGGGCTACTGTTCATCCACCGTCGACCTCCTCCAGCCTCCACCTGCGACTGTTCATCCACGGGCTCCTGTTCATCCAGCCTCCACCGTGCGCTACTCCACCGGCTACTGTTCAACCAGCCCTCTCCACGGGCTCCTGTTCAACCACCCCTCCATGGGCTACTGTTCATCCATCCCTCCACCGTCTACTGTTCATCCTACCCTCCGCGGGGTGGTCCTGTTCATCCTGCCCTCCACGGGGTCCTGTTCATCCAGCCCCAACCGGCTCGATCGATCGGGGTCCTGTTCATCCAGAGGTAACACCACGGGGTCCTGTTCATCCACCCCCACTGGGAACTGTTCATCCACCCCCCCAGCAATGCTCACTGTTCATCCAGAGGCAGCATCGATCGGCTTCAGTTAGCAGCAGTAGTGAAGGAATCGCTCGATCAGGTTCAGTTAACAGCCAGCGATCGATCGCTCGGGTTCAGTAACGCGTAGCCTGCAGTGCAATTGCTCGGGTTCAGTTAGAGCCCAACGCCTCGCTCGGGTTCAGTTAGAGCCCAACGCCTCGCACCCACGCGCGTGCGTGTACGAGAGAAACGCGCATCGCTCGGCCCCGACCACCCACCGTAACTGGGAACACCCCGATATTTTCCTCGCCCTCGCTTCTACCACGGTTTTTTCCGTCATGGACGGCCCAAAGAATGTCATGCAGCTGCGTCTCCGTCCCATCCAGGACGAAAAGCCCATTTTCTGTCATGATTTTTTGTCATAGAAGTAGGACCCCACCACATCTATGATGATACCGGGTTTTGTCACAATTATCATCATAGAAGTGTCATAAGTACGACAGAATTTTTTTTCGTTCGGCCCAAAATGTCACGGATGTGTCTTTTTTTGTAGTGACGGCTCCAGGATACACCTACGACCTACGACAGGACCCGGACAATAGGGAAGGCCAAGCCAGATCAATCTATGGGTCAAGGGGGCGTGCCCTAATGCGAGAAGATGGCCATCAGGCCTGGCGCGATAAGCACAACCTCAGCCGAGCCGAAAACCGCATACGGACTTCATCTGAACTGCACCGTGACGTCGCCCGATACAGAGGCTCCGCACACCCATTGTGCTTCACCGATGAGGTAATGGAGCACCAGTTCCCAGAAGGGTTTAAACCCGTGAACATTGAGTCATACGACGGAACGACAGATCTCGCGGTATGGATCAAAGATTTTCTTCTCCACATCCACATGGCTCACGGTGACGATCTCCACGCCATCAAGTACCTCCCACTAAAACTAAAGGGACCAGCATGGCACTGGTTAAACAGCCTCCCAGAAAACTCTATTGGTAGCTGGGAAGATTTGGAAGATGCCTTTAGAGTCAACTTCCAAGGCACATATGTCCGGCCTCCAGACGCCGATGACCTTAGCCACATAGTCCAGCAGCCCAGAGAGTCAGCCCGGAAGCTCTGGACCAGGTTCTTAATTAAAAAGAACCAAATTGTCGACTGTCCGGACGCCGAAGCCCTCGCAGCCTTTAAACACCGCGTCCAGGATGAGTGGCTCGCCCGACACCTCAGCCAAGAAAAACCGAAGTCCATGGCAGCTCTTACCTCACTCATGACCCGCTTTTGCGCGGGAGAAGACAGTTGGCTAGCTCACAGAAGCAGCAACACCAGCGACCCTGGCACCTTCGAAGCCAGAGACGGCAACGGTAGGCCACGACGCAACAAACATAAGCGTTGAAACAACAATAACAATACCAAAGACACGGCGGTCAACGCCGGATTCAGCAGCTCCAAATCCGGACAGCGGAAGAAGCCATTCAAAGGAAACAAATATGGTCCATCCGGTTTGGATAGAATACTCGATCGGCCTTGCCAGATTCATGGCACCCCTAACAAGCCTGCCAATCACACCAACAGAAATTGTTGGGTCTTCAAAAAGGTCGGTAAGTTAAACACCGAACACAAGGGGAAGGAACCGCCAAGCGAGGAGCACAAGCACGTGCTAAGGGACGTCTACGCCGTAGAGCCTCGCCCACCGAACACAGGGGGACAGAAGAAATTTCCCCCCGAGGTAAAGACAGTAAATATGGTCTACGTCACTCACATCCCTAAGTAGGAGCACAAGCACGCGCTAAGGGACGTCTACGCCGTAGAGCCGGTCGCCCCAAAATTCAACCCCTGGTTGGCCTGTCCAATCACCTTCGATCATAAGGATCACCCGACCAATATCCGTCATGGAGGTTCGGCAGCCTTGGTCCTTGACCCAATCATCGACGGATTCCACCTCACTCGAGTCATCATGGACGGCGGTAGCAGTCTTAACCTGCTTTACCAGGACACTGTCCGCAAATTGGGTATTGATCCGTCAAGAATCAAGCCCACTAAAACTACCTTTAAAGGAGTAATGCCTGGCGTAGAGGCCCGTTGCACGGGCTCAATAACATTGGAAGTGGTCTTCGGTTCGCCGGACAACTTCCGAAGCGAAGACTTGATCTTTGACATCGTCCCCTTTCGCAGTGGCTATCATGCACTACTCGAAAGAACTGCCTTCACCCGCTTCAATGCGGTCCCGCATCTACTTAAAGCTCAAAATGCCCGGACCCCATGGTGTTATTACAGTCAATGGAAATGCGGAGCGCTCCCTCCGTACCGAGGAGCACACCGCGACCCTCGCAGCCAGGTACAAAGCAGACCTATCAAGCCGCACACCTCATCGGCCATCAAGCCCCCGGACAATGTTAAACGAGTCCGGTCCACTCTGCATGATGACAGCTCGGACACTCCCGAGCTAGACTAGCAGTTTCGCCTCCATCGATTGCCCCACGTCTACGGCATTTGTACCGCGTGTGCATCATTATGCACTTAAAATACCTTGGACATCAACGGAGGCACAATACGGATAGGTCTATAGTCCGGTTTGACCCTATATGACCTTGATCTTTTTATTTGATCATTTTTTTCTTTTTCTTCTCCAATACCACAGGTGCATTAAAACCTAGCTACTCCACGGACATACAAGGACTCTTTTTGAGCCCGGTGTCGTACAAAACCGTGGGCCGTTCCTCTCAAGGAATCTCACTCAACGGTGAAAAGTGACGTAGATGTGCGGCATGGTATCCAAAGGACCTTCAAGACCACCTTTTTTTAAGACCTGTATGGAGCTTTTCCCTTGTTCTTAAATTCTGGGCATGTAAAATAGCCTTGATGCTTCTGGCATCCTCTGTAAAAACACGTTTTGACGTACCCATCAGACTATAATGGAAACAGTTTCGCCCAACCTTGTTCGGTATTGGCTTATTTCTTAACCTGTCTCCCCTCTTTACGTCAGATGGGCACTTACACCTCGGCACAATTTAAATCGCCAGGGGCTTTGTTTAGCCAAAAATATATTTTCAAAAACAGAAAGTCCGAACACTCTCAGAGTAGATTTCGGCATCCCAAATACTGCATTATATGCATCGGCTCCGAATCATGTCTTTGGTCAATAGTTGGGTTGCCCGGCTCCTATGGTTACTACCTTACGTTCCGTGCTAAGGTAGTAAAGGGAGAACTACTGCGATTGTGTTTCTGGTTTGCCCGGTCAAGCACCTCAGTAGAGAAAGCCGAAAACTGACTGTCATGATGTGGCGAGAGCTGGTCAGCAATTCGGCGACTTACTAAATCTCTAGCGATTTTTTCCGTATTATACGAGGGACTGACTTCGATTCGGTCACACGCCTAAGGCACCCCAGTTCGGATAGCCGCACACGCACTACGGGCTAGTTCTTAGCCCCACCGTCAAACTCCTATGGCTAAGTGAAAGTGCTAAAGCCGCATAGTCTGATTGCCTGGTTCGCTATGTAATTCACCTCCTTTATGGACCAAGACATTGGGTCAAGAGTGATTACACGTTATTCCGAACACCCCTGTAGCATACGTGAGGGCTGAAGCCGATGACTGGCAAACTTTCAGAATAATAAAATACAACCGCACAGGAGGAAAGTAATTCGATAAAGACACAGATACATTATTGAAGGAAATATGCCCTAGAGGCAATAATAAAGTATTATATATTTCCTTGTATCATGATAAATGTTTATTATTCATGCTAGAATTGTATTAACCGGAAACATAATACATGTGTGAATACATAGACAAACAAAGTGTCACTAGTATGCCTCTACTTGACTAGCTCGTTAATCAAAGATGGTTATGTTTCCTAGCCATAGACATGAGTTGTTATTTGATTAACGGGATCGCCTCATTAGGAGAATGACGTGATTGACATGACCCATTACGTTAGCTTAGCACCCGATCGTTTAGTATGTTGCTATTGCTTTCTTCATGACTTATACATGTTCCCATGACTATGAGATTATGCAACTCCCGTTTACCGGAGGAACACTTTGTGTGGTACCAAACGTCACAACGTAACTGGGTGATTATAAAGGTGCTCTACAGGTGTCTCCAAAGGTACTTGTTGGGTTGGCGTATTTCGAGAATAGGATTTGTCACTCCGATTGTCGGAGAGGTATCTCAGGGCCCACTCGGTAATGCACATCACTATAAGCCTTGCAAGCATTGTGACTAATGAGTTAGTTGCGGGATGATGTATTACGGAACGAGTAAAGAGACTTGCCGGTAACGAGATTGAACTAGGTATCGAGATACCGACGATCGAATCTCGGGCAAGTAACATACCGATGACAAAGGGAACAACGTATGTTGTTATGCGGTCTGACCGATAAAGATCTTCGTAGAATATGTGGGAGCCAATATGGGCATCCAGGTCCCGCTATTGGTTATTGACCGGAGAGGTGTCTCGGTCATGTCTACATAGTTCTCGAACCCAAAGGGTCCGCAAGCTTAAAGTTACGATGACAGTTATATTATGAGTTTATGTGATTTGATGTACCGAAGGTTGTTCGGAGTCCCGGATGTGATCACGGACATGACGAGGAGTCTCGAAATGGTCGAGACGTAAAGATTGATATATTGGACGACTATATTCGGACACCAGAAGTGTTCCGGAGAAGTTTCGGATTAAACCGGAGTGCCGGAGGGTTACCGGAACCCCCCGGGGAAGTATTGGGCCTTAGTGGGCCTTGAGGGGAGAGAGAGGGCAGCAGCCAGGAGGTGGTGTGCCCCCTCCCAGAGGAGTCCTAGTTGGACTAGGAGAGGGGGGCGCAGCCCCCTTTCCCTCTCCCTCTCCCTCTCTTTCCTTCCCCCCCTTCTTTTCCTAGTAGGACTAGGAAAGGGGAGTCCTACTCCTACTAGGAGGAGGACTCCCCCCCTCTCCTTGGCGCGCCCCATAGGCAGCCGGCCTCCCCCTTGCTCCTTTATATACGGGGGCAGGGGGGCACCTAAGAACACACTTGATATACGATATTTTAGCCGTGTGCGGTGCCCCCCTCCACCAGATTACACCTCGATAACACCGTCGCGAAGCTTAGGCGAAGCCCTGCGTCGGTGGAACATCATCATCGTCACCACGCCGTCGTGCTGACGAAACTCTCCCTCAACACTCGGCTGGATCGGAGTTCGAGGGACGTCATCGAGCTGAACGTGTGTAGAACTTCGGAGGTGTTGTACGTTCGGTACTTGATCGGTCGGATCGTGAAGACATTCGACTACATCAACCGCTTTGTAATAACGCTTCCGCTGTCGGTCTACGAGGGTACGTGGACAACACTCTCCCCTCTTGTTGCTATGCATCACCATGATCTTGCGTATGCGTAGGAAATTTTTTGAAATTACTACGTTCCCCAACAATTATAAGGCCTTGTTTCATTCAAACATAATATCCTTCAAGCATTGACCCTCTATTAAACGGGCACCCTCCAGGACATCTTCGAAGTATCGCTCCGGCTTGCGATATCCTTTGCCTTCGGGCAGACCCTCAACGGCTACGTCGGTGGCCTTCATCTTCGCCTAGTGCATCATGACATGGGCAAAGGCCATCCGCGCACCTTCTATGCACACCGAGTGCTTCACAGCCTCAACTCGGGGCAAGGCGTCGCCGAGCCGATTGACTAGGCCGAAGTAGTTGCTAGGAATAGGTCCGGCCGGCCATAGCCAGACTATGATGTCCTTCATGGCCAAACCAGACATCCTGTGCAGCTCGGCCAGCTGCATCATCTGGTTGTTTAGTAGCGCTGGCCGCTCCGGCGCCAGGTACTGCGAATAGAAGAGCTTCTCCGTCGTGTTCCCTTCTTGGGCCCGGAAATGCTGCACGGCGTCAGCAGCACTCCTTGGGAGATCCACAAAAGCGTCTGGAACACTCCATAGTTGATTCAGTAAAACATATCTTCGGCCGCCAAATATACTCTGTAAAAGAAAAGGCTTACCAGCCGCTATTTGTTCGGCTTGCTTGATCTCCTCACGAGCCGCCCGGGACTCGATCCGCACCTCTTTGGCCTCTTGGAGGGCTTTGGCGAGTTCGGCTGCCTAGGCCTTATTCTGCTCCTCCAAGGACTCACACTTACTGGCGGCGTCTTTGAGCTCTTGCGCCACTTCGGTCACCCTTTCCTCGTACTGGCGGCGGGTGACCTGTTCAGATTTTAAATCTGCAGCCGCTTTGTCTGCGGCCGCTTTGCTTGCCCTCGACTCCTCCTTGGCTTTGGCAAGGGCACTCTTGAGGGTCTCGACCTCGGTCGCACTACCTACAATAATACACATAGCAGCATATGAGCTTAAACTCTGAGTTTGCATGTCAATTTAGGCTTGTATTAGAACTTTCAAAAAAAACATACCCTGTGCCTCATTGAACCGCTTGTTAACGCGGTCGATCTCATCATCCGCCAGCTTTAGCTTCTGCTTGAGCTCGGATACTTCGACGGCCTAGGCGGTCGCCACTAGCAATGAAGCCTGTTTATCAAAGTAGACAAGTATGTTATCTCCGGCGAACATTTGATCCTCTGTTCGGCCCTTTTTCAAGAACCGAACAGAGTCTCAGGGGCTACTATCTGTATACAGGTGATACGTCCATTTTGCATCATGCTTTTATATCAGTATTTATCACATTTTGGGCTGTTATTACACATTATGTCACAATACTTATGCCTATTCTCTCTTATTTTACAAGGTTTACATGAAGAGGGAGAATGCCGGCAGCTGGAATTCTGGGCTGGAAAAGGAGCAAATATTAGAGACCTATTCTGCACACTCCAAAAGTCCTGAAACTTCACGGAGGCACGTTTTGGAATATATAAAAAATACTAGAGAAAGAATCAACCAGAGGGGGCCCACACCCTAGCCACGAGGGTGGGGGGTGCGCCCCCCTATCTTGTGGGCCCCCTGGCAGGCCTCCGGTACCCATCTTCTACCATATGAAGTCTTTCGTCCGAGAAAAAATAAGGAGGAAGCTTTCGGGACGAAACACCGCCGGCACGAGGCGGAACCTTGGCGGAACCAATCTAGGGCTCCGACGGAGCTGTTCTGCCGGGGAAATATCCCTCCGGGAGGGGGAAATCATCACCATCAACATCTTCACCAGCACCATCTCCTCTTAAACCCTAGTTCATCTCTTGTATCCAATCTTTGTCTCAAAACCTCAGATTGGTACCTGTGGGTCAATGACACTACTTCATCGGGACCGGGACGGAGGCCGAATTGCTAATCGAGCTCTTGATGAGCCGCGCTGTCCTGCTGCAGTGTAGTCCGGAACCTCTTGATGATGTCTGGGGGCTCGACAGTCGTACCATGGTGCTGCTTGAGAAGGCCGCTCTGTACCTCAGCTGCTAGGGCGGCGGTGTGCTCCTCTGTTCGGAGGGAGCGTTCCGTATTGCCCTTGACTGTTATGACACCGCGTGGACCGGGCATCTTGAGCTTGAGATAAGCATAGTGTGGCACTGCGTTGAATCTAGAAAACGCGGTTCATCCAAGCAGTGCGTGGTAACCGCTGCGGAAGGGGACGATATCGAAGATTAACTCTTCGCTTTGGAAGTTGTCCGGAGAACCGAAGACCACCTCTAGCGTGATTGATCCCGTACAGCGGGCCTCTACGCATGGTATGACTCCTTTAAAGGTAGTCTTTGTTGGTTTGATTCGTGAGGGGTTAATGCCCATCTTCCGCACTGTGTCCAGATAAAGCAGGTTGAGGCTGCTACCACCATCCATCAGAACTCGTGTTAGGTGAAACCCGTCAATAATTGGGTCGAGGACTAGTGCGGCTGAACCCTCTCTGCTTCACAGATGAAGTACTGGATCATGAATTCCCCGAGGGGTTCAAGCCTGTCAATATCAAATCATACGATGGCACAACCGATCCTGCAGTATGGATTGAGGATTTTATTCTCCATATCCATATGGCTCGAGGAGATGACCTCCACGCCATTAAATACCTCCCACTAAAGCTCAAAGGGCCAACTCGGCACTGGCTTAACAGCCTGCCTGAAAATTCTATCGGCAGCTGGGAGGACTTGGAAGAAGCATTCCTGGACAACTTCCAAGGAACCTATGTCCGGCCACCAGACACCGACGACCTAAGCCACATAGTTCAACAACCTGGAGAATCAGCCAGAAAATTCTGGACTAGGTTCCTAACCAAAAAGAACCAGATCGTTGACTATCCGGATGCTGAGGCCCTATGTGACGCCCCAAGACCGGCGCTCCAGATGCCTTTCATCAGGTCAAACAGAACCAGAACCGCCAGCTCTGTTATTTATTTGTTTGTTGCATTTCATCATCGCATCATGCGCATTGCATCTTTGTTTTCAAAGCTTGCATACGTTCGTAGTTGCCGTGTTCCCCCTTGTCTCCGTTGACTTTTCTCAGACCAATCGGGTTCTCATTTCCCTCTTGTTTGATCGCCTTACCTATCTCCACAGCCATGGACCCCCCTCGCAACCTCGCGTGTGCGTCCGAAACTGCCCCGGACCCGAACCGGGCTGTCATTACCAGTGGATCCGGATCATCCTCAAACATCCCGAAAACATCTCCATTTTCTTAATTGGACTCCCTAACCTATTTATTCTTGACCGCCCAATTACGATCGGACGGACCCAATACCCCCCTAACCTAATCTTCCAGCGTATATAAACGGGGCAACCCTAAAATCTAGGAGAGCTGTCCCATCCTTCCTCCTCGCCGCCGCCAACTCCACCTCCCACCTCGGGATCCATCCCGCATCCACCTCGTCTTCAGCCACCCACCAACCAGAGCACGCTCGACCTTCCCTGCCCGCATCCCACCGAGATCCATCTCCACCAACCGGACTCCACCCGAGGCCTCCCCTCGATCCACCCAAGCCCATCGATCCAACCCTCCTCACTCTCCTCGTCGACCAGGGGGACGAGCTCCTCCCGAGACCGGCCCCTGCTCGACCCTGCCATCCGTCGCGCCGCCTGACCAGCACCACCATCGGAAATCCCCTACTTCGATTCTTTTCCTCTCTCTCGTTCTCTCCCAGTTTTCTCAACTCCCTCCCTCTCTCTCTCTGTTTCTCTCTACAGGACCTGCCATGAACGCCCAGGTCCTCTGCTCCAACCCATGCCTCCGGCGGCCTTGCCGTCGTCGTCGCCTTGCTAGGAGTCCAGGAGGCCACCCGATCTGGATGCCTGCACTCGACCCTCTGCTGCCTCCGCTTCGCCTGAACCGCGCCCCTGCTTCGCCTCGAACAGCTGCAGCATCGTCCTGCTCCTCTGCTTTGACAGCCAGGCGCCCGAGGCCAAGCGCTCCTCCCCTCGCGCAACACCTCGTCGCTATCCAGAGCCTCCTCAAGCCGGAGCTCGCCAGAATCAGCCAGAAAATTCTGGATTAGGTTCCTAACCAAAAAGAACCAGATCGTTGACTGTCCGGATGCTGAGACCCTAGCAGCCTTCAAACACAGCATCCGTGACGAATGGCTAGCACGCCACCTCGGCCAAGAAAAACTGAAGTCTATGGCAGCCCTTACGGCACTCATGACCCGCTTTTGCGCGGGTGAGGACAGGTGGCTGGCTCGTAGCAAGAACACTGCCAGCGAGGCAGGCCCCTCCGAGGCCAAGAACAGCACTAGCAAGCTCCGGCGCAATAGACACAAACGCCGAAGCAATGGTGACAACACCGATGACACCACAGTTAACGCCGGATTCAGTGGCTCCAAGTCCGGCCAACGGAAGAAGCCCTACAAAAGAAACAATGAAGGACCTTCCAGCCTCGACCACATACTCGACCGTCCGTGCCAGATACATGGCACCCCAGACAAACAAGCCAATCACACCAACAGAGACTGTTGGGTTTTCAAACAGGCTGGCAAGTTAAACGCTGAAAACAAAGAAAAGGGATCACAAAGTGAGGACGAGGACGAAGAGCCTCGGCAGCCGAACACTGGGGGACAGAAGAAATTTCCCCCTCAAATTAAAACGGTGAACATGATATACGCTAAACACATCCCCAAAAAGGAGCACAAGCGAGCACTTAGGGACGTCTACGCGGTAGAGCCAGTCGCCCCCAAATTCAATTCGTGGTCATCACTCCCGATCACTTTCGATCGTCGAGATCACCCAACTAGTATCCGCCATGGCGGTTCAGCCGCACTAGTCCTCGACCCAATTATTGACGGGTTTCACCTAACACGAGTCCTGATGGACGGTGGTAGCAGCATCAACCTGCTTTATCAGGACACAGTGCGAAAGATGGGCATTAACCCCTCACGAATCAAACCAACAAAGACTACCTTTAAAGCAGTCATACCAGGCGTAGAGGCCCGCTGTATGGGATCAATCACGCTGGAGGTGGTCTTCGGTTCTCCGGACAACTTCCGAAGCGAAGAGTTAATCTTCGATATTGTCCCCTTCCGCGGCCTCTACCACGCACTGCTCGGATGAACCGCGTTTGCTAGATTCAACGTAGTGACACACTATGCTTATCTCAAGCTCAAGATGCCCGGTCCACGCAACGTCATAACAGTCAATGGCAATCTGGAACGCTCCCTTCGAACAGAGGAGCACACCGCCGCCCTAGTAGCAGAGGTACAGAGCGGCCTTCTCAAGCAGCACCATGGTATGGCTGTCGAGCCCCCAGACATCATCAAGAGGTTCCGGACTACACTGCAGCAGGACAGCGCAGCTTGTCAAGAGCTCGATTAGCAATTCGGCCTCCGTCCCAGTCCCGATGAAGTAGTGGCATTCGCACCACGTTATCATGGCTTGTGTGATATGGGTGCTAGTGCAAGTGCAATACCTCATTCCTTATACAAAGAAATTATGCATGATATTGCACCTGCTGAGATAGAAGAAATTGATGTTACAATTAAGCTTGCCAATAGAGACACTATTTCACCAGTTGGGGTTGTTAGAGATGTTGAAGTCTTGTGTGGGAAAGTTAAATATCCTGCTGATTTTCTTGTTCTTGGTTCCCCACAAGATGACTTTTGTCCTAATATGTTTGGTAGACCCTTCTTGAATACTGTTAATGCTAGGATAGACTGCGAAAAGGATGTTGTTACTATTGGTTTGGGGGATATGTCTCATGAGTTTAATTTTGCTAAATTTCGTAGACAACCCCATGATAAAGAATTGCCTAGTAAAGATGAAATTATTGGTCTTGCTTCTATTGTCATGCCTCCTAATGATCCTTTAGAACAATATTTGCTCGACCATGAAAATGATATGCTTATGAATGAAAGAAGGGAAATAGATGAAGTATTCTTTAAACAGGGACCTATTTTGAAACACAACTTGCCTATTGAAATCCTAGGGGATCCTCCTCCACCCAAGGGTAATCCCATGTTTGAGCTTAAACCATTACCTGATACTCTTAAATATGCATATCTTGATGAAAAGAAGATATATCCTGTTATTATTAATGCTAACCTTTCAGAGAAGGAAGAAGAGAAATTGTTGAAAACTCTGAAGAAGCACCGTGTAGCTATTGGATATACTCTTGATGATCTTAAGGGCATTAGTCCCACTCTATGCCAGCACAAAATAAAATTGGAGAAAGATGCTAAACCGGTTGTTGATCACCAACGAAGGTTAAATCCTAAAATGAAAGAAGTGGTAAGAAAAGAAATATTAAAGCTTCTGGAGGCAGGTATAATTTATCCCGTTGCTGATAGTCAGTGGGTAAGTCCTGTCCATTGTGTCCCTAAGAAGGGAGGTATTACTGTTGTTCCTAATGATAAAGATGAATTGATCCCACAAAGAATTGTTACAGGTTATAGAATGGTAATTGATTTCCGTAAACTAAATAAAGCTACTAAAAGGATCATTACCCTTTATCTTTTATTGACCAAATGCTAGAAAGATTATCCAAACATACACATTTTTGCTTTCTAGACGGTTATTCTGGTTTCTCTCAAATACGTGTGTCAAAAGAGGATCAAGAAAAGACCACTTTTACTTGCCCTTTCGGTACCTTTGCTTATAGACGTATGCCTTTTGGTTTATGCAATTCACCTGCTACCTTTCAAAGATGCATGATGGCTATATTCTCTGATTTTTGTGAAAAGATTGTTGAGGTCTTCTTTTTGTGAAAAGATTGTTGAGGTCTTCATGGATGATTTCTCCGTATATGGAACTTCTTTTGATGATTGCTTGAGCAACCTTGATCGAGTTTTGCAGAGATGTGAAGAAACTAATCTTGTCTTGAATTGGGAGAAGTGCCACTTTATGGTTAATGAAGGTATTGTCTTGGGGCATAAAATTTCTGAAAGAGGTATTGAAGTTGATAAAGCTAAAGTTGATGCTATTGAAAAGATGTCGTGTCCTAGGGACATCAAAGGTATAAGAAGTTTCCTTGGTCATGCCGGTTTTTATAGGAGGTTCATTAAAGACTTCTCAAAAATTTCTAGGCCTCTGACTAATCTCTTACAAAAAGATGTTCCTTTTATCTTTGATGATGATTGTGTAGAAGCATTTGAAATACTTAAGAAAGCCTTGATTTCTGCACCTATTGTTCAGCCACCTGATTGGAATTTACCCTTTGAAATTATGTGTGATGCTAGTGATTATGCTGTAGGTGCTGTTCTAGGACAAAGAGTTGATAAGAAATTAAATGTTATCCAATATGCTAGTAAAACTCTAGACAGTGCCCAGAGAAATTATGCTACTACTGAAAAAGAATTTTTAGCAGTTGTATTTGCTTGTGATAAGTTCAGACCTTATATTGTTGATTCTAAAGTAACTATTCACACCGATCATGCTGCTATTAAATATCTTATGGAAAAGAAAGATGCTAAACCTGTACTTATTAGATGGGTTCTCCTACTACAAGAATTTGATTTGCATATTATTGATAGAAAGGGAGTTGAGAACCCCGTTGCAGACAACTTGTCTAGGTTAGAGGATGTTCTTGATGACCCACTACATATAGATGATAGCTTTCCTGATGAACGATTAGCTGTCATAAATGCTTCTCGCACTGCTCCATGGTATGCTGATGATGATAATTACATTGTTGCTAAATTTATACCACCTAGTTTCACATACTAGCAAAAGAAAAAGTTTTTCTATGATTTAAGACATTACTTCTGGGATGATCCACACCTTTATAAAGGAGTAGAAGGTGTTATTAGACGTTGTGTACCTGAGCATGAACAAGAACAGATCCTACGCAAGTGTCACTCCGAGGCTTATGGAGGACACCACGCTGGAGATAGAACTGCACATAAGGTATTGCAATCCGGTTTTTATTGGCCTACTCTCTTCAAAGATGCCCGTAAGTTTGTCTTGTCTTGTGATGAATGTCAAAGAATTGGTAATATTAGTAGACGTCAAGAAATGCCTATGAACTATTCACTTGTTATTGAACCATTTGATGTTTGGGGCTTTGATTATATGGGACCGTTTCCTTCCTCTAATGGCTATACACATATTTTAGTTGCTGTTGATTACGTTACTAAGTGGGTAGAAGCTATTCCAACTAGTAGTGCTGATCATAACACCTCTATTAAGATGCTTAAAGAAGTTATTTTTCCAAGGTTTGGAGTTCCTAGATATTTAATGACTGATGGTGGTTCACATTTTATTCATGGTGCTTTTCGTAAGATGCTTGCTAAATATGACGTTAATCATAGAATTGCATCTCCATACCACCCACAGTCTAGTGGTCAAGTAGAATTGAGTAATAGAGAGATCAAATTAATTTTGCAAAAGACTGTTAATAGATCTAGAAAGAATTGGTCCAAGAAACTTGATGATGCATTAGGGGCCTATAGAACTGCATATAAAAATCCTATGGGTATGTCTCCGTATAAAATGGTTTATGGAAAAGCATGTCACTTACCTCTCGAACTAGAACATAAGGCATATTGTGCCATTAAAGAGCTCAATTATGATTTCAAACTTGCCGGTGAGAAGAGGCTATTTGACATTATCTCACTTGATGAATGGAGAACCCAAGCTTATGAGAATGCCAAACATTTTAAAGAAAAAGTTAAAAGATGGCATGCCAAAAGTATACAAAAGCGTGAGTTTAATGTAGGTGATTATGTGTTGCTATTCAACTCTCTTTTAAGATTTTTTGCAGGAAAACTTCTCTCTAAATGGGAAGGCCCTTACATTATCAAGGAGGTCTATCGTTCCGGTGCCATAAAAATCAACAACTTCGAAGGCACAAATCCGAAGGTGGCGAACGGTCAAAGAATCAAACATTATATCTCAGGTAATCCCATAAATATTGAAAGTAATGTTATTGAAACCGTAACCCCGGAGGAATACATAAGGGACACTTTCCAGAATGTTTCAGACTCCGAAAAGGAATAGGTATGTGGTACGGTAAGTAAACCGACTCCAAAATAGTTCTAATGGCATTTTTTCTCCGTTTTGGAATATTTAAGAAAATAGGAAAATAAGAAGTAGTCCGGGAAGGACACGAGGCGTCCACGAGAGTGGAGGGCGCGCCCTACCCCCTGGGCGCGCCCCCTACCTCGTGGGCACCCCGTGTGCCCTCCGGACTCCGTTTTCTTGCACGATACTTCTTTTGGTCGGTAAAAATTCATTATATAATCTCCCGAAGGCTTTGACCCTCGTATCACGCAAATATCCTCTGTTTTTGTTTCGAGCTGTTTTCTACCAGAGTTGTCAAGGCCAGGCATCATGTCGTCCCCCTCCTCCAACAATGAGGGCAACGATGCTTGGCTAATGAACATAGAGCTGAAGAGAGAAGAACCCGGGGAGATTGAGGGAGTCCTGCACTAAGGGGTCCTCGGGCGTCCGACCTGTTATCCATTGGGCCGGACTGATGGGCTGTGAAGACATGAAGACCGAAGACTATACCCGTGTCTGGATTGAACTCTACTTGGCGTGGAAGGCAAGCTAGGCGATCGACTATGTAGATTCCCTATGATGTAACCGACTCCATGTAACCCTAGATCTCTCCGGTGTCTATATAAACCGGAGAGCGTAGTCCGGATAGACGGAGACTCATTACCGTAGTCATACAGGCTAGACATCTAGGGTTTAGCCATTACGATCTCGTGGTAGATCAACTCTTGTAACACTCATATTCATCAAGATCAATCAAGCAGGAAGTAGGGTATTACCTCCATAGAGAGGGCCCGAACCTGGGTAAACATCGTGTCCCCCGTCTCCTGTTACCATCGATCCTAGACGCACAGCTCGGGACCCCCTACCCGAGATCCACCGGTTTTGACACCGACATTGGTGCTTTCATTGAGAGTTCCACTGTGCCGTCGACAAAAGGTTTGATGGCCCCTTCAACCGCTGATAATGACGTTGTCTAAGGAGGAACCTTCCTCCCCGGACAGACTTTTGTGTTCGGCGGCTTTGTACTACGGGCCAACTCGCTTGGCCATCTGGAGCAGGTCGATAGCTACGCCCCTGGCCATCAGGTCAGATTTGGAAGCTTGAATTACATCGTGGATACCCATGGAGACTTGATCTTCAGCGGGTTTGAGACCGCGGCGACGGCTCTCCCTCGCCCCGATGAACATGGCTTAGACCTGTCATCGGATCACATCAAGGGGATGGTTCCTGTTGCTGCAACGGCCTTAGAACCGAAGCAGATTGTGCCCCCCGAGGCCACAAAGTCCGCGGCGTTGGAGCCACACACGGACTCGACATCCTGCAATGTTTCCGTCAATGGAACTCCGGACTCGTCTCCGGCTATACATTCCGGACCAGGCACGCCTGCAGACACCGAGCTGGATCGGTTATCGATTTTCGAATTTAGCGCCGCAGACATATTCCAGCATTCACCTTTGGGTGACGTGCTAAACTCTTTAAAGAACTTGTCCTTGGAGGAGGACTCACAGCCGAACTATGTTCGGTTCGAGCTAGAGGCGGACGACGAGGAACTTTGCTTCCCACCCGCCACCCACTTTATAGCCACTGTCGATGACTTAACCGACGTGCTTGACTATGGCTCCAAAGACATCGACGGTATGGATGACGATGCCGACAAGGAGCAAGGCCAAGACCCGCCATTCACTGGACGTTGGACGGCCACCTCTTCTTATGACGTGTACATGGTTGATACACCTAAAGGATTTGGCAACGACAAAGAAGAGCCAGATGCGAATAAAACCTCTGAGACGCAGTCCAAGCGCCGGCGGCCCAAACGCCGCTCTAAGCCCCGTTGCTCAAAGGATGGCAACACTGGCACCGGAGAAAATAGTACTCCGGGCGACGCCGAAAACAATGAAGACCCTGTCGGAGCTGCATCCGAACAGGAGGAACACGGCAACGGGGAAGATAACCCTCATGAACAGGCCATAGAAGATGACTCGGAGGACGATAGTTATCGTCCACCCTCCGAAGAGGAGACAAGCCTTGGCAACGAAGACTTCATCATGTCTGAGGATCCTCTGGAGCAGGAGCGCTTTAAGCTTCAGCTTATAGCCACTGCAAGGAGCCTGAAAAAGAAACAGCAGCAGCTTCAAGCTGAACAAGATCTGCTCGTCGATAGATGGACTGATGTCCTGACAGCCGAGGAATACGGCCTCAAGCGCCCAGCCAAGAGCTACCCGAAACGCAGACTGCTACCTCAATTCGATGAGGAGGCACCGGAGCACATATCTCCCTCACGTAATGCGGAACGACCACCACGTGGTCGAGACAGGGCGGCCGACCGGCCACCCCGCGGTCGGGATAAAGCGGCAACTCAGGCCGAACAGCAGCCCGCCCCACCGCCCCGTAAAAATAGGGACGGAAGAGTTCGGGGTCATACGTATGACCTCCGGCAGACCCTGGACAGTAGAGCAGGACACACAAGATCGATCTACGGATCGCGAGGACGTGCCTCGAGGCACGACAACGGCTACCTATTCGGACATGACAAACCTAACCACGCCCAGGCCGAATGCCGCAGACGGACTCCATCAGAGCTACGCAACGATGCGGCCCGATATAGAGGCGCCGCACACCCTCTCTGCTTCACGGATGAAGTACTGGATCATGAATTCCCCGAGGGGTTCAAGCCCGTCAATACCGAATCATACGATGGCACAACCGATCCTGCAGTATGGATCGAGGATTTTATTCTCCATGTCCATATGGCTCAAGGAGATGACCTCCACGCCATTAAATACCTCCCACTAAAGCTCAAAGGGCCAGCTCGGCACTGGCTTAACAGCCTGCCTGAAAATTCTATTGGCAGCTGGGAGGACTTGGAAGAAGCATTCCTGGACAACTTCCAAGGAACCTATGTCCGGCCACCAGACGCCGACGACCTAAGCCACATAGTTCAACAACCTGGAGAATCAACCAGAAAATTCTGGACTAGGTTCCTAACCAAAAAAGAACCAGATCGTTGACTATCCGGATGCTGAGGCCCTATGTGACGCCCCAAGACCGGCGCTCCAGATGCCTTTCATCAGGTCAAAAAGAACCAGAACCGTCAGCTTTGTTATTTATTTGTTTGTTGCATTTCATCATCGCATCATGCGCATTGCATCTTTGTTTTCAAAGCTTGCATACGTTCGTAGTTGCCGTGTTCCCCCTTGTCTCCGTTGACTTTTCTCAGACCTATCGGGTTCTCGTTTCCCTCTTGTTTGATCGCCTTACCTATCTCCACAGCCATGGACCCCCCTCGCAACCTCGCGTGTGCGTCCGAAACTGCCCCGGACCCGAACCGGGCTGTCATTACCAGTGGATCCGGATCATCCTCAAACATCCTGAAAACATCTCCGTTTTCTTAATTGGACTCCCTAACCTATTTATTCTTGACCGCCTGATTACGATCGAACGGACCCAATACCCCCCTAACCTAATCTTCCAGCGTATATAAACGGGGCTACCCTAAAATCTAGGAGAGTTGTCCCATCCTCCCTCCTCGCCGCCGCGAACTCCACCTCCCACCTCGGGATCCATCCCGCATCCACCTCGTCTTAAGCCACCCACCAACCAGAGCACGCTCGACCTTCCCTGCCCGCATCCCACCGAGATCCATCTCCACCAACCGGACTCCACCCGAGGCCTCCCCTCGATCCACCCAAGCCCATCGATCCAACCCTCCTCGCTCTCCTCGTCGACCAGGGGGACGAGCTCCTCCCGAGACCGGCCCCTGCTCGACCCTGCCGTCCGTCGCGCCGCCCGACCAGCACCACCATCGGAAATCCCCTACTTCGATTCTTTTCCTCTCTCTCGTTCTCTCCAAGTTTTCTCAACACCCTCCCTCTCTCTGTTTCTCTCTACAGGACCTGCCATGGACGCCCAGGTCCTCTGCTCCAACCCATGCCTCCGGCGGCCTTGCCGTCATCGTCGCCTAGCCAGGAGTCCAGGAGGCCACCCGATCTGGATGCCCGCACTCGACCCTCTGCTACCTCCGCTTCGCCTGAATCGTGCCCCTGCTTCGCCTCGAACAGCTACAACGTCGTCCCGCTCCTCTGCTTCGACAGCCAGGCGCCCGAGGCCACGCGCTCCTCCCCTCGCGCAACACCTCGTCGCCGTCCAGAGCCTCCTCAAGCCGGAGCTCGCCAGAATCAGCCAAAAAATTCTGGATTAGGTTCCTAACCAAAAAGAACCAGATCGTTGACTGTCCGGATGCTGAGGCCCTAGCAGCCTTCAAACACAGCATCCATGACGAATGGCTAGCACGCCACCTCGGCCAAGAAAAGCCGAAGTCTATGGCAGCCCTTACGGCACTCATGACCCGCTTTTGCGCGGGTGAGGACAGGTGGCTGGCTCGTAGCAAGAACACTGCCAGCGAGGCAGGCCCCTCCGAGGCCAAGAACAGCACTAGCAAGCTCCGGCGCAATAGACACAAACGCCGAAGCAATGGCGACAACACCGATGACACCACAGTTAACGCCGGATTCAGTGGCTCCAAGTCCGGCCAACGGAAGAAGCCCTACAAAAGAAACAATGAAGGACCTTCCAGCCTCGACCGCATACTCGACCGTCCGTGCCAGATACATGGCACCCCAGACAAACAAGCCAATCACACCAACAGAGACTGTTGGGTTTTCAAACAGGCTGGCAAGTTAAACGCTGAAAACAAAGAAAAGGGATCACAAAGTGAGGACGAGGACGAAGAGCCTCGGCAGCCGAACACTGGGGGACAGAAGAAATTTCCCCCTCAAATTAAAACGGTGAACATGATATACGCTACACACATCCCCTAAAAGGAGCACAAGCGAGCACTTAGGGACGTCTACGCGGTAGAGCCAGTCGCCCCCAAATTCAATCCGTGGTCATCACTCCCGATCACTTTCGATCGTCGAGATCACCCAACTAGTATCCGCCATGGCGGTTCAGCCGCACTAGTCCTCGACCCAATTATTGACGGGTTTCACCTAACACGAGTCCTGATGGACGGTGGTAGCAGCCTCAACCTGCTTTATCAGGACATAGTGCGGAAGATGGGCATTAACCCCTCACGAATCAAACCAACAAAGACTACCTTTAAAGGAGTCATACCAGGCATAGAGGCCCGCTGTACGGGATCAATCACGCTGGAGGTGGTCTTCAGTTCTCCGGACAACTTCCGAAGCGAAGAGTTAATCTTCCATATCGTCCCCTTCCGCAGCGGCTACCACGCACTGCTCGGATGAACCGCGTTTGCTAGATTCAACGTAGTGCCACACTATGCTTATCTCAAGCTCAAGATGCCCGGTCCACGCGGCGTCATAACAGTCAATGGCAATACGGAACGCTCCCTCCGAACAGAGGAGCACACCGCCGCCCTAGCAGCAAAGGTACAGAGCGGCCTTCTCAAGCAGCACCATGGTACGGATGTCGAGCCCCCAGACATCATCAAGAGGTTCTGGACTACACTGCAGCAGGACAGCGCGGCTCGTCAAGAGCTCGATTAGCAATTCGGCCTCCGTCCCGGTCCCGATGAAGTAGTGGCATTCGCACCACGCGTACATAATTATGGACATCGACGGAGGCACAAGCTAACCCGGGATCTCAGTCCGGCTAGACCAATCCCGGACACACATACTTTCACCTTCTTCTTTTTGTTTCAGGTTCCTTTTCTCACGGGCCTGATCACCAGTCCCTTCGAAGGATCAGCATACAAAGGAGGCGAGCAGCATAGGTGCGTAGGGTAACCTCTATACATTCTTCTTGACGGTATCTTCACTTATTTCTCAGGACCCGCATGTTGCGCCCTCTTGATCCCGGCATGTAAAATAGCCCGGATGCTGATCGCACTATTTTGTACGAGATACGCCTTGACGTATCCATTCAGTTATAATGAAAATGGTTTGCGGCCCAGTTTCTGTGGTTTTCACTTCTTACTTCATTTTATTTCGATCTGCTTATCAGTTGCATCGGTACTCTTTTGTATGTTTCATATTTGCCAGGGGCTACTTATCGCCCCACAATACGGCAGCAAAGTCCGAACACTTCTTATATATAAGTTTGGCACCCCGAATTTAGCATTATATGCATTGGCTCCGAATCATTTCTTTGGTCAATAGTTGGGTTGCCTGGCTCCTGTGCTTGCTACCCTACGTTCCGCTCTATCGGCTAGGGTAGTAAAGGGAGAACTACTGCGATTGTGCCCTGGCTTTGACCGGATGAGCACCTCAGTAGAGAATGCCGAAAACTGACTGTCATGATACGGCGAGAGCCGGTCAGCTGTTCGAGGGTTACAAAATCATTGGAGATTTTTTCCGCGTTATGCGAAGGATCGGCACTTCCCGATCAGATGCTGACAGCACCCTGGCTTGGACCGGGAGCTGCGCACTTGCTTTATTATAAAACTCCTATGGCTAAGTGAGGGCGTTTAAGCCGTATAGTCTGATTGCCTTGTTCGTTGCGCTAAACAACTCCTTCAACGGACCATATAATTGGATCAAGATTGTTTAGATTCCATCCCGAACACCTCCGTACTACCTACGCGAGGGCAGAAGCCGACGACTGGCCAACCCTTAGATTACAAACAACACGGCCGCACAGGAGGAAACAATTAAAGCATAACAAAATTACATTACAGGCTTTGTTTCCATAATACAAGGCAAGGGCAACATGAATACATTTATTCAAATACAATGTCCTACGAACATTGAGCTGCCACAAGTCGAGACCCTTCTATGACATCCGCAAAATATCTCTCGGGTGTGCGGTGCTCCTTGCCCTCCGGCGGCCCGCTGGCAGCTTCAACGGCGTTCATCTTCGCCCACCACATCTTGCAACGGGCGAAATCCATGCGGGCACCTTCGATGCAGGCCGATCGCTTGACGGTGTCCAGCCGTGGACAGGCTTCCACTAGCCGCCTCACGAGTCCAAAGTAGCTGCCGGGCATAGCTTCGGCTGGCCACAGCCGGATCATCAAATCCTTCATGGCTAGTTCGGCCACCCTGTGCAGCTCCACCAGCTGCTTCAGCTGATCGATGAAGGACACAGGATGCTCTGGCATCGCATACTGCGACCAGAATAGCTTCTCCGTAGAACCCCCTCCTTCAGCTCGATAGAACTCCGCGGCATCCAATACACTGCGTGGTAAATCAGCAAAAGCCCCTCAGGAACTCCGAACCCGGGTTAGTAAAAGGTATTGCTTCTCCGCATACTTGCTTTGCATCTTAAAAGCCTTACCCGCCGTGATCTTCTTGGCCTCCTGGACCTCCTGGAGGGCGGCCTGGGCCTCATTCCGTGCGGTCTCCGCGCTCTGACGAGCCTTGGTGAGTTCGGCCCCTTGAGTCGATGCATCATGCTCCAAGGTCTCACATTTTTTCACCGCATCCTGGAGCTCCTACTGAATTTCTTTGACCCGGGCCTTGAGCTTCTTACGGGCGGCCTGCTCCTGGACAGCCTTCTCCTCGGCCTCGCCCAGGGCCTTCCTCAGGGCCTCGACCTCGATCGCGGCTCCTGCACATATTACGACATTACATTCAATACACATCGCCTATGCTTTCCGAATACACAGCAAGTCATTACTCACCTTGCTGCTCCTGGAGCCGAACCTTAACCTCGCCGAGCTCGCTCTCGGTCCGCTCCAGCCTTTGCCTCAGTTCAGAGACTTCGGCAGCATGCGAGGTCACGGCCAACAGTGACGCCTGCTATGCATACATATTACGTTTGTCTCCTACAATAGAAGATTGATCCTCTGTCCGGTTCTTCTCGCCGAACACCGAACAGTGTCTCGGGGGCTACTGACTACATGGGGTTTTTTCTTTGTCACTTACCTCGAAACCTGTCAACAGGTTGCTGCAGGCTTCGTTCCGTCCACTCTTGGCGGACTGAACCTTCTCGATCACCGCACCCATAAGAACATGGTGCTCGTCCATAACGGAGGCACCTCGTAGCGCCTCCATCAGGATATCCGGCGCGCCCGGATGGACAGGGGCCACCGGCGAAAGCGACGCACCCCCTCCTTCAAAGGGGGCTGCTTGCCCGACTCCGAAGCCATATGGGTCTCCGGAATCGTATTCGGCTGAGGGCTGAACTGGATACGGCCCTCTTCGCCAATCTCCATGGGGATTGGCTCCCCCGTGTGTCCGGCAGTGGAGGTCTTGCCTTGTGGCGCCTCCTGGACAGCGTCCTGGGCTCCTCCCCAGTTCGGAGCGGTCCTCCGGGACAACACTTCGGTGTCGTCCCTGGCCCCGGGGGAATAAGCAGGCGGTGGCGACATGCTCGCCATCTCCGACGGAGCCAACGAACCTCCAGATGAGGATGGCTGGATAAGATCGCGGGCCGGACTGCGATAGTGCAGTTAACCATGTCAAGATAATAAAGAGAAAGGGCCGGATGTGCGCATGAGCGAGCCATGTCACTTACGATGTAGCCTGGGGCTTAGTGCGGGGGCGTCGCTCCGGACTGCTGTCAACATCCCACGCGGTGTTGACCGCTGGGACGCCCTTCCCCTTCTTGGCCGTTCCCGCCTCCAGATGCGTCGAAGCCGCCCTCTTCTTCTTCCTGTCCTCAGGGGGAGGGTTGTTTTCTTCCTCCTCCTCCTCTTCCTCGTCATTGTCCTCAGGGACAGAGGAATGAGCTTCGTCGTCTTCGGACGTCACATCCGAAGTACCCTTGCGGCTAGGGCCACTCTTGGCCCCCTTGCCTTCTTCTTGGCCTTCTTCTCCGGTGCCTTATATGGCGCCGGCACCAGCATCTTTGCTAGACGCGGGATGACTAGTTCTTCAGGCAGCGGAGCCGGACACTGGATCCGCTTCGCCCTCTCCATCCAGTCCAGAAAAAGCAATAATAAAAGCTCACACATCACCCTCGAAACAATTAAGTTGGGGGTACATAAAAAATAACATACCTCGCTGGCGGGGTGTTTACAATCATGACCACGGTCTGAATCCGTGGCCGGTGGTTTCTCGTTGCCCTTAAAAAGCAACTTCCAGGCGCCTTCATGAGTAGTCTCGAAGAGCCTTACCAAGGTTTGGTGCTTCTTCGAATTGAACTCCCACAGAGGGCGGCTTCGGTGCTGGCACGGAAGAATCCGGTGAACTAGCATCACTTGGATTACATCGACAAGCTTAACATTCTTGGTCACCATGCTTTGAACGCGCGTCTGCAGCGCTATCAGCTCGTCGGGTGAACACCAGTCCGGACTCTTCTCGACCTAGGAGGTGAGTCGCATGGGAGCACCGGAGCGGAATTCGGCAGTTGCGGCCTAGGTGGTGCCGCGAGGTTCAGTGATATAGAACCATTGCTTCTGCCACTCCTTTACTGTGTCCACAAAAGTGCCCTTGGGCCAGGAGATGTTGGACAGCTTACTCACCATGGCCCCTCCGCACTCCGCATGCTGGCCATCCACCACCTTCGGCTTCACGTTGAAGACTTTGAGCCACAGCTCGAAGTGGGGTTGGATGCGGAGGAAGGCCTCACACACGACGATAAACGCCGAGATGTTGAGGAAGGAATTCGGGGACAGATCATGGAAATCTATCCCGTAATAATACATCAGCCCGCGAACGAAAGGGTGGAGTGGAAACCCTAGCCCGCGGAAGAAATGGGGGATGAATACTACCCTCTCGGTGGGCTTCGGCGTGGGGACGACTTGTCCCTCGGCCGGCAGACGGTGGGCGATCTCCTTCGCCAAATATCCGGCCGCCCGAAGCTCAGTAATGTCCTCCTCCTTGACGGAAGAGACCATCCACTTGCCCTGACCACCGGATCCGGACATGGTTGCTTGAGTGGAAAGGAGATGAGAACTTGGGCGCTGGAGCTCGAGATTGGCAGGGCGGAGACAGAGGGAGAGAGCGTGAGAAGAGGAAGAGGGAATCCTTATCCCCTTATAAAGGCAGCAAATATTAAACGCCTCCTCACTCGCCTTAAGATTTGCCTATTCCCAAGGGCTGTATAAACGGCACGGTGGGGTTACCCATGCCCGCATTGATGAGAATCCCGCGATAAGGGGACACGATCTCTGCTTTGACAAGATGTGCCAATGGCAACTGCGTCTCGGGACGTGGGGCGTCGAACATAAAAGCGGTTTGGAATTATGACCGGTCGGACATAATGTCGTGCTGTAAAAAAGTTGTCAGCGGATGGAACTCGTGTAAAAATATATATATTCTCTCTGCGGCTGTGTATGGTGTGTGTGACAGGTGCGGATACAATCAATGCATCCGAAGACTATCTTGGAGTTCGGAAAAAGGGGAACCCGCCTTGCAATGCCGAAGACAATCTGTGCGCGGGACTCCTCGTCATTGAAGCCAGGTTCAGGGGCTACTAAGGGAGTCCTGGACTAAGGGGTCCTCGGGCGTCCGTCCTGTTATCCATTGGGCTGGACTGATGGGCTATGAAGACATGAAGACCGAAGACTATACCCGTGTCCGGATTGAACTCTACTTAGCGTGGAAGGCAAGCTAGGCGACCGACTATGTAGATTCCCTCTGATGTAACCGACTCCATGTAACCCTAGATCTCTCCGGTGTCTATATAAACCGGAGAGCGTAGTCCGGATAGACGGAGACTCATTACCGTAGTCATACAGGCTAGATTTCTAGGGTTTAGCCATTATGATCTCGTGGTAGATCAACTCTTGTAACACTCATATTCATCAAGATCAATCAAGTAGGAAGTAGGGTATTACCTCCATAGAGAGGGCCCGAACCTGGGTAAACATCGTCTCCCCCGTCTCCTGTTACCATCGATCCTAGACGCATAGTTCGGGACCCCCTACCCGAGATCCGCCGGTTTTGACACCGACAGAGATCAACAAGGATGATAGGATCAAGAAGGCCATGGAGGATCAAGCTCCGGCAGCAGCAGAAGAAGACATCCTTCAACCTCATTGCAATCTTCTTACCCCAACGGAGATTGAAGCTTTCAAGATGATTGAGTTAGCCCGTATACAAAACAAGTATCTCACACGTGAAAATATTTTGTTGAAGGAGCATATCACCGCACTCAAGGGCATTATCCGCAAATTGGAGGATCTCCTACGCTCGATGTGCGACTACCCATCATCACCACCATCTTCTTCACCAGCAAAGGAGAACTGAGTATCTGGTATGGGCACTCCCCTTGGCAACTGCCAAGCTTGGGGGAGGTGCCCCGGTATCGTATCACCATCACACTCCTATCTTTACCATTTTTCTTAGTTCGATCCTTTTAGTAATATCTTGATCTAGTAGAATAAAAGTTTTAGTATGACTTAGTTTTGAGTTTTGCTTTATGATCCCTCTATGTAATCAAGTTCGTGAGCCATATATATAATAAAGATTAGTTTTGAGTCAAGGGCTTGATTATCTTGCTATGATCATGAGGGAATAAAAGAAAAAGAAAGAATAAAAAGAAATAAAGAGATCATATTGATCTTATGGAGAGTAATGACTTCACATATAAAGAGTATGATGAATAAAAGTTGTTGAAAGTTGACAAACATAGTTTTGGTCATCGTTGCAATTAATAGGAAGTAATAAAGAAAGAGAGGTTCTCACATATAAATATACTATCTTGGACATCTTTTATGATTGTGAGCACTCATTAAAATATGACATGCTAAAGAGTTGATGTTGGACAAGGAAGACAACGTAATGGGTTATGTTTTCTTATATCCGAAATAAAGTATATTGTCATGGACGCTTGCCTTTCCCCCTCATGCTAGCCAAATTCTTTGCACCAAGTAGAGATACTACTTGTGCTTCCGAATACCCTTAAACCCAGTTTTGCCATGAGAGTCCACCATATCTACCTATGGATTGAGTATGATCCTTCAAGTAAGTTGTCATTGTTGCATGCAATAAAAATTGCTCACTAAATATGTATGATTTATTAGTGTGGAGAAAATAAGCTTTATACGATCTTGTGATGTGGAAGCAATAAAAGCAACGGACTGCATAATAAAGGTCCATATCACAAGTGGCAATATAAAGTGACGTTCTTTTGCATTAAGATTTCGTGCATCCAACCATAAAAGCACATGACAGCCTCTGCTTCCCTCTGCGAAGGGCCTATCTTTTATTCTTGTCTTATATCTTATACAAGAGTCATGGTGATCTTCACCTTTCCTTTTTACATTTTATCCTTTGGCAAGCACATTGTGTTGGAAAGATCCTGATATATATATCCAATTGGATGTAAGTTAGCATGAACTATTATTGTTGACATTACCCTTGAGGTAAAAGGTTGGGAGGCAACACTATAAGCCCCTATCTTCCTCTGTGTCCGATTAAAACTCCATAAACATAAATATTGCGTGAGAGCAATTGTGAAAGACTAAATGATAGTTGAGTATGTGGACTTGCTGAAAAGCTCTTATAATGACTCTTTCCTATGTTATGATAAATTGCAATTGCCTCAATGACCGAGATCATAGTTTGTTAGTTTTCAATGAAGTTTTTGATTCATACTTTACATTGTGAATAGATTGTTACTTTAGCATAAGAAATCATATGACAATATATATATATATATATATGTTGTTGTTATGAGAATGATCATGATGCCCTCATGTTCGTATTTTATTTTATCGACACCTCTATCTCTAAACATGTGGACATATTTTTCGCTATCGGCTTCCGCTTGAGGACAAGCGAGGTCTAAGCTTGGGGGAGTTGATACGTCCATTTTGCATCATGCTTTTATATCGATATTTATCACATTTTGGGCTGTTATTACACATTATGTCACAATACTTATGCCTATTCTCCCTTATTTTACAAGGTTTACATGAAGAGGGAGAATGTCGGCAGCTGGAATTCTGGGCTGGAAAAGGAGCAAATATTAGAGACCTATTCTGCACAACTCCAAAAGTCCTGAAACTTCATGGAGGCACGTTTTGTAATATATAAAAAATACTAGAGAAAGAATCAACCAGAGGGGGCCCACACCCTAGCCACGAGGGTGGGGGGCGCGCCCCTATCTCGTGGGCCCCCTGGCAGGCCTCTGGTGCCCATCTTATGCTATATGAAGTCTTTCGTCTGACAAAAAATAAGGAGGAAGCTTTCGGGACGAAACACCGCCGCCACGAGGCGGAACCTTGGCGGAACCAATCTAGGGCTCCGGCGGAGCTGTTCTGCCAGGGAAATATCCCCCCGGGAGGGGAAAATCATCACCATCGTGATCACCATCGATCCTCTCATTGGGAGGGGGTCAATCTCCATCAACATCTTCACCAGCACCATCTCCTCTCAAACCCTAGTTCATCTCTTGTATCCAATCTTTGTCTCAAAACCTCAGATTGGTACCTGTGGGTTGCTAGTAGTGTTGATTACTCCTTGTAGTTGATGCTAGTTGGTTTATTTGGTGGAAGATCATATGTTCAGATCCTTTATGCATATTAATACCCCCCTGATTATGAACATGAATATGAGTTGTGAGTAGTTACGTTTGTTCCTGAGGACATGCGAGAAGTCTTGCTATAAGTAGTCATGTGAATTTGGTATTCGTTCGATATTTTGATGAGATGTATGTTGTCTTTCCTCTAGTGGTGTTATGTGAACGTCGACTACATGACACTTCACCATTGTTTGGGCCTAGAGGAAGGCATTGGGAAATAATAAGTAGATGATGGGTTGCTAGAGTGACAGAAGCTTAAACCCTAGTTTATGTGTTGCTTCGTAAGGGGCTGATTTGGATCCATATGTTTCACGCTATGGTTAGGTTTACCTTAATACTTCTTTTGTAGTTGCGGATGCTTGCAATAGGGGTTAATCATAAGTGGGATGCTTGTCCAAGGAAGGGCAGTACCCAAGCACCGGTCCACCCACATATCAAATTATCAAAGTAATGAACGCGAATCATATGAGCGTGATGAAAACTAGCTTGATGATAATTCCTATATGTCCTCGGGAGCGCATTCCTCTATATAAGAGTTTGTCCAGGCTCGTCCTTTGCTACAAAAAGGATTGGGCCACCTTGCTGTAGTTTATTTACTCTTGTTACTTGTTACCCATTACAAATTACCTTATCACAAAACTATCTGTTACCGACAATTTCAGTGCTTGCAGAGAATACCTTACTAAAAAACGCTTGTCATTTCCTTCTGCTCCTTGTTGGGTTCGACACTCTTACTTATCGAAAGGACTACGATAGATCCCCTATACTTGTGGGTCATCAACAGGCATATTTTTTCATATGCAAAACTGCTAAGAATATTGCATCACATACCTCAAAGCCTGTTAACAAGCTGGTGAAGGCTTCGTTCAGTCCGCTTTTGGCGGACCGAACCTTTTCAACCACCGTACCCATCAGGGTCCAGTGTTCATCCACGATGGAAGGACGGCGAAGTGCTTCCCTCAAAGTGTCCGGCGCCTCCGGATTGATGGAGGTCGCTGGTGGAGTCGGCACTCCCCCCTCTTTCAAAGGGGGCTGCTCGCTCAGTTCCGGAGCCGTGTGGGTCTCCGGAGCGGTATTCGGCTGGGGGCCGGACTGGTCAGGGCCCCCGCCATCAGTCTCCATGGGGATTACGCTCCCCATGTTTTTGGCAGCTGAGGTATTACCCTCTGGCACCATCTTGGCGGCCTCCCGCACCTCTCTGATGTCTACTAGGCAACCTTCTTCTTGTAGACGTTGTTGGGCCTCCAAGTGTAGAGGTTTGTAGGACAGTAGCAAATTTCCCTCAAGTGGATGACCTAAGGTTTATCAATCCGTGGGAGGCGTAGGATGAAGATGGTCTTTCTCAAACAACCCTGCAACCAAATAACAAAGAGTCTCTTGTGTCCCCAACACACCCAATACAATGGTAAATTGTATAGGTGCACTAGTTCGGCGAAGAGATGGTGATACAAGTGCAATATGGATGGTAGATATAGGTTTTTGTAATCTGAAAATATAAAAACAGCAAGGTAACTAATGATAAAAGTGAGCGTAAACGGTATTGCAATGCTAGGAAACAAGGCCTAGGGTTCATACTTTCACTAGTGCAAGTTCTCTCAACAATAATAACATACTTGGATCATATAACTATCCCTCAACATGCAACAAAGAGTCACTCCAAAGTCACTAATAGTGGAGAACAAACGAAGAGATTATGGTAGGGTACGAAACCACCTCAAAGTTATTCTTTCCAATCAATCCGTTGGGCTATTCCTATAAGTGTCACAAACAGCCCTAGAGTTCGTACTAGAATAACACCTTAGACACAAATCAACCAAAACCCTAATGTCACCTAGATACTCCAATGTCACCTCAAGTATCCGTGGGTATGATTATACGATATGCATCACACAATCTCAGATTCATCTATTCAACCAACACATAGAACCTCA
Source organism: Aegilops tauschii subsp. strangulata (assembly GCF_002575655.3). NCBI lineage: Eukaryota > Viridiplantae > Streptophyta > Magnoliopsida > Poales > Poaceae > Aegilops > Aegilops tauschii. The sequence continues at coordinate 55,836,616 of NC_053039.3, forward strand.
AAGAGTGCCCCAAAGTTTCTACCAGAGAATCAAGACGAAAACGTGTGCCAACCCCTATGCATAGGTTCATGGGTGGAACCCGCAAGTTGATCACCAAAACATACATCAAGTGAATCATGTGATATCCCATTGTCACCACAGATACGCACGGCAAGACATACATCAAGTGTTCTCAAATCATTAAAGACTCAATCCGATAAGATTACTTCAGAGGGAAAACTCAATCCATTACAAGAGAGTAGAGGGGGAGAAGCAACATAAGATCCAACTATAATAGCAAAGCTCGCGATACATCAAGATCGTGCCAAATCAAGAACACGAGAGAGAGATCAAACACATAGCTACTGGTACATACCCTCAGCCCCGAGGGAGAACTACTCCCTCCTCGTCATGGAGAGCGCCGGGATGATGAAGATGGCCACCGGTGAGGGATCCCCCCCTCCGGCAGGGTGCTGGAATAGGGTCCCGATTTGTTTTTGGTGGCTACAGAGGCTTGCGGCGGCGGAACTCCATATCTATTCTGTTCCCCGATCGTTTTAGGGTATATGGATATATATAGGCGGAAGAAGTACGTCAGGGGAGCCACGAGGGGCCCACGAGGGTGGAGGGCGCGCCCCCCTGCCTCGTGCCTCCCTCGTTGCTTCCTTGACGTGGACTCCAAGTCCCCCGGGTTGCTTTCCTTCCAAAAATAACTTCTCCAGAAGGTTTCATTCCGTTTCGACTCCGTTTGATATTCATTTTCTTCGAAACACTGAAACAAGGAAAAAAACAGGAACTGGCACTGGGCTCTGGGTCAATAGGTTAGTCCCAAAAGTAATATAAAAGTGTAAAATAAAGCCCGTAAACATCCAAGATGGATAATATAATAGCATGGAACAATCAAAAATTATAGATACGTCGGAGACGTATCAGCATCCCCAAGCTTAATTCCTGCTCATCCTTGAGTAGGTAAATGATAAAAACAGAATTTTTGATGTGGAATGCTACCTAACATATTTCTTAATGTAATTTTCTTTATTGTGGCATGAATATTCATATCCGAAAGATTCAAGATAAAAGTTCATATTGACCTAAAAATAATAATACTTCAAGCATACTAACTAAGCAATTATGTCTTCTCAAAATAACATGGCCAAAGAAAGTTATCCCTACAAAATCATATAGTCTGGCTCTGCTCTATCTTCACCACCCAAAATATTTAAATCATGCACAACCCCGATGACAAGCCAAGCAATTGTTTCATACTTTTGACATTCTCAAACTTTTTCAATCTTCACGCAATACATGAGCGTGAGCCATGGACATAGCACTATATGTGGAATAGAATGGTGGTTGTGGAGAAGACAAAAAGGAGAAGATAGTCTCACATCAACTAGGCGTATCAACGGGCTATGGAGATGACCATCAATAGATATCAATGTGAGTGAGTAGGGATTGCCATGCAACGGATGCACTAGAGTTATAAGTATATGAAAGCTCAACAAAATAAACTAAGTGGGTGTGCATCCAACTCGCTTGCTCACGAAGACCTAGGGCATTTTGAGGAAGCCCATCATTGGAATATACAAGCCAAGTTCTATAATGAAAAATTCCCACTAGTATATGAAAGTGATATCATAGGAGACTCTCTATCATGAAGATCACGGTGCTACTTTGAAGCACAAGTGTGGTAAAAGGATAGTAACATTGTCCCTTCTCTCTTTTTCTCTCATTTTTTTTATTTTTTTTATTTGGGCCTTTTTTTATGGCCTCTTTTTTTTCGTCCGGAGTCTCATCCCGACTTGTGGGGGAATCATAGTCTCCATCATCCTTTTCCTCACTTGGGACAATGCTCTAAAAATGAAGATCATCACACTTTTATTTACTTACAACTCATGAATTACAACTCGATACTTAGAACAAAATATGACTCTATATGAATGCCTCCGGCAGTGTACCGGGATGTGCAATGACTCATGAGTGACATGTATGAAAGAATTATGAACAGTGGCTTTGCCACAAATACGATGTCAACTACATGATCATGCAAAGCAATATGACAATGATGAAGCGTGTCATAATAAATGGAACGGTGGTAAGTTGCATGGCAATATATCTCGGAATGGCTATGGAAATGCCATAATAGGTAGGTATGGTGGCTGTTTTGAGGAAGGTATATGATGGGTGTATGATATCGGCGAAAGGTGCACGATATTAGAGAGGCTAGCAATGGTGGAAGGGTGAGAGTGCGTATAATCCATGGACTCAACATTAGTCATAAAGAGCTCATATACTTATTGCAAAAATCTACAAGTTATCAAAGCAAAGTACTACGCGCATGCTCCTAGGGGGATAGATTGGTAGGAAAAGACCATCGCTCGTCCCCGACCGCCACTCATAAGGAAGACAATCAATAAATAAATCATGCTCCGACTTCATCACATAACGGTTCACCATACGTGCATGCTACGGGAATCACAAACTTTAGAACAAGTATTTATCAAATTCACAACTACTCAACTAGCATGACTCTAATATCACCATCTTCATATGTCAAAACAATCATGATGAATCAAACTTCTCTTAGTATTCAATGCACTTTATATGAAAGTTTTTATTATATCCCTCTTGGATGCCCATCATATTAGGAGTAAATTCATAACCAAAGCAAATTACCATGCTGTTTAAGACTCTCAAAATAATATAAGTGAAGCATGAGAGTTCATCTATTTCTTCAAAATAAAACCACCATCGTGCTCTAAAAGATATAAGTGAAGCACTAGAGCAAATGACAAACTACTCCGAAAGATATAAGTGAAGATCAATGAGTAGCCGAATAATTATGCAACTAAGTGAAGACTCTCTCTCATTTAAGAATTTCAGATCTTGGTATTTTATTCAAACAACAAGCAAAACAAAAGAAAGTAAAATGACACTCCAAGCAAAACACATATCATGTGGTGAATAAAAATATAGCTCCAAGTAAAGTTACCGATGAATGAAGACGAAAGAGGGGATGCCATCCGGGGCATCCCCAAGCTTAGGCTCTTGGTTGTCCTTGAATATTACCTTGGGGTTCCTTGGGCATCCCCAATCTTAGGCTATTGCCACTCCTTATTCCATAGCCCATCGAATATTTACCCAAAACTTGAAAACTTCACAACACAAAACTTAACAGAAAACTCGTGAGCTCCGTTAGCGAAAGAAAACAAAACACCACTTCATGGTACTGTAATGAACTCATTCTTTATTTATATTGGTGTTAAACCTACTGTATTCCAACTTCTCTATGGTTTGTAAACTATTTTACTAGCCATAGATTCATCAAAATAAGCAAACAACACAAAGAAAACAGAATCTGTCAAAAACAGAACAGTCTGTAGTAATCTGTATCAAACGTATACTTATGGAGCTCAAAAAATTCTAAAATAAATTGGTGGACCTGAGGAATTTGTCTAGTAATCATCTGAAAAAAGAATCAACTAAATATCACTCTCCAGTAAAAAGTTTTAGCTAATCTTGTGGGCGCTAAAGTTTCTGTTTTTTACAGCATGATCATAAAGACTTCACCCAAGTCTTCCCAAAGGTTCTACTTGGCACAAACACTAATTAAAACACAAAACCACATCTAAAAAGAAGCTAGATGGATTATTTATTCCTAAACAGAACCAAAAAGCAAGAAACTAAAATAAAATTGGGTTGCCTCCCAACAAGCGCTAACGTTTAACGCCCCTAGCTAGGCATGATGATTTCAATGTTGCTCACATAAAAGATAAGAGTTGAAACATAAAGAGAGCATCATGAAGAATATGACTAGCACATTTAAGTCTAACCCACTTCCTATCCATAGGGATTTTGTGAGCAAACAACTTATGGGAACAAGAATCAACTTGCATAGGAAGGCAAAACAAGCATAACTTTAAAAATTTAAGCACATAGAGAGGAAACTTGATATTATTGCAATATGTAAAAACATATGATCCTCTCTCATAATAATTCAGTAGCATCATGAATAAATTCAACAATATAACCATCACCTAAAGCATTCTTTTCATGATGCATAAGCATAGAATTTTTATTACTCTCCACATAACCAAATCTATTCTCATCAATAGTAGTGGGAGCAAACTCAACAAAATAACTATCATGTGATTGAAAATTAAGATCAAGATGACAAGTTTCATGGTTATCATTATTCTTTATAGCATACATGTCATCGCAATAATCATCATAGATAGGAAGCATGCTTTCATCATAGTAAATTTGCTCATCAAAACTTGGGGGACAAAAAATATCATCTTCGTCAAACATAGCATCCCCAAGCTTGTGGCTTTGCATATCATTAGCATCATGGATGTTCAAGGAATTCATACTAACAACATTGCAATCATGCTTATCATTCAAATATTGAGTGCCAAACATTCTAATGCATTCTTCCTCTAGCAATTGAGCACAATTATCGGAATCCTTATTTTCACGAAAGACATTTAAAAAATGAAGCGTAAGTGGTAAACTCAATTCCATTTTTTGTAGTTTTCTTTTATAGACTAAACTAGTGATAAAACAAGAAACAAAAAGATTCGATTGCAAGATCTAAAGATATACCTTCAAGCAGTCACCTCCCCGACAACGGCGCCAGAAACTGCTTGATGTCTACTACGCAACCTTCTTCTTGTAGACGTTGTTGGGCCTCCAAGTGCAGAGGTTTGTAGGACAGTAGCAAATTTCCCTCAAGTGGATGACCTAAGGTTTATCAATCCGTGGGAGGCGTAGGATGAAAATGGTCTCTCTCAAACAACCCTACAACCAAATAACAAAGAGTCTCTTGTGTCCCCAACACACCCAATACAATGGTAAATTGTATAGGTGCACTAGTTCGGCGAAGAGATGGTGATACAAGTGCAATATGGATGGTAGATATAGGTTTTTGTAATCTGAAAATATAAAAACAGCAAGGTAACTAATGATAAAAGTGAGCGTAAACGGTATTGCAATGCTAGGAAACAAGGCCTAGGGTTCATACTTTCACTAGTGCAAGTTCTCTCAACAATAATAACATACTTGGATCATATAACTATCCCTCAACATGCAACAAAGAGTCACTCCAAAGTCACTAATAGTGGAGAACAAACGAAGAGATTATGGTAGGGTACGAAACCACCTCAAAGTTATTCTTTCCAATCAATCCGTTGAGCTATTCCTATAAGTGTCACAAACAGCCCTAGAGTTCGTACTAGAATAACACCTTAAGACACAAATCAACCAAAACCCTAATGTCACCTAGATACTCCAATGTCACCTCAAGTATCCGTGGGTATGATTATACGATATGCATCACACAATCTCAGATTCATCTATTCAACCAACACATAGAACCTCAAAGAGTGCCCCAAAGTTTCTACCGGAGAATCAAGACGAAAACGTGTGCCAACCCCTATGCATAGGTTCATGGGCGGAACCTGCAAGTTGATCACCAAAACATACATCAAGTGAATCACGTGATATCCCATTGTCACCACAGATACGCACGGCAAGACATACATCAAGTGTTCTCAAATCATTAAAGACTCAATTCGATAAGATTACTTCAAAGGGAAAACTCAATCCATTACAAGAGAGTAGAGGGGGAGAAGCAACATAAGATCCAACTATAATAGCAAAGCTCGTGATACATCAAGATCGTGCCAAATCAAGAACACGAGAGAGAAAGAGAGATCAAACACATAGCTACTGGTACATACCCTCAGCCCCGAGGGTGAACTACTCCCTCCTCGTCATGGAGAGCGTCGGGATGATGAAGATGGCCACCGGTGAGGGATCCCCCCCCTCCGGCAGGGTGCCGGAAGAGGGTCCCGATTGGTTTTTGGTGGCTACAGAGGCTTGCGGCAGCGGAACTCCCGATCTATTTTGTTCCCCGATCGTTTTAGGGTATATGGATATATATATATAGGCGGAAGAAGTACGTCAGGGGAGCCACGAGGGGCCCATGAGGGTGGAGGGCGCGCCCTAGGGGGGTGGGCGCCCCCCTGCCTCGTGCCTCCCTCGTTGCTTCCTTGACGTGGACTCCAAGTCCCCCGGGTTGCTTTCCTTCCAAAAATAACTTCTCCAGAAGGTTTCATTCCGTTTCGACTCCGTTTGATATTCATTTTCTTCGAAACACTGAAACAAGGAAAAAAAACAGGAACTGGCACTGGGCTCTGGGTCAATAGGTTAGTCCCAAAAGTAATATAAAAGTGTAAAATAAAGCCCGTAAACATCCAAGATGGATAATATAATAGCATGGAACAATAAAAAAATTATAGATACGTTGGAGACGTATCACTCTCCGTGGCCCAGAGAGGCCCTTCGGGACAACACTTCGGTGTCGTCCACGGCGGTTGGTGGGGAAGCTCGCGGAGGCGTCTCGCTCTCCATCATCCCCGGATCCAGAGAATTCCCCTCCGATGACGATTGTTGGGGGAGATCACGGGCCGGACTGAAATACATAAGCAATATGTTATCCCGCAATTTGTAAAAGGCCAGGTATATGTATTGTATCTTTAAATACTTACAATTCGGCCAGGGGCTTCGCCCTGGGGCGCCACTGGGGGATGGCCTCGGTATCCGAATCCGGGCCATCCGAGAGGGATATTTCCCCCTTTTGGACGCCTCCGCCTCTGGATCTGCGGAGGCCGCCCTCTTCTTCTTCCTCCCCTTAGGGGGAGAATTGCTTTCTTCTTCCTCCTCCTCATCTCCCTCGTGGGAGGAGTGATTCTCGGTCTCATCGGACATTGCTTCCAAAGTACCTTTTCGGCGGAGGCCACTTTTGGCCTCCTTGCCCTTCTTCTTAGCCTTCTTCTCCGGCGCCTGGTATGGCGCCGGGACCAGCATCCTCGTCAGCAGAGGAATGGCTGGGTCTTCGGGTAATGGAGCCGGACAACGGATCCGCTCCGCCTTCTTTGTCCAGCCCTAAGGGAAGAATGGAAAGCTCAGCATACCCCTTGGATTTACAAGTGGAAGTTAGGTTCGGAGATCAGAAAACTTACTGGAGTGGCCGGATGAGCGCAGTTGAGGCCGATGTCTTCGGTCGTCTCCGGCCACGACCTTTGGGCCTTGAAAAGCAGCTTCCAGATGTCTTTGTGCATCGTGCCAAAGAATCGCTACAGGGTGCGAGGGCCAGCCAGATCGAACTCCCACATGTGGAGAGGTCGGCGCTAGCAGGGGAGAATCCGGCGAAAAAGCATCACCTGGATCACATCAGCAAGGCTGGTGTTCTTCTCCATCATATCCTTGATGCGCTTCTGCAGTGTCATCACCTCGCGGATGAGGACCAATCCAGGCCCTTGTTAATCCATGATGCAAGCCTCATGGGGGGTCCGGATTTAAACTCATGAGTGGCGGCCCATGTGGTGTCACGAGGTTCCGTGATGTAGAACCACTCCTGTTGCCATACCTTGACAGTGTCCACAAAGGCCCCTTTGGGCCAGGTGACATTGGGGAGCTTGCTCACCATGGCGCCGCCACAATCCGCGTGCTGCCCGTCGACCACCTTCGACTTCACGTTGAAGGTCTTGAGCCATAGGCCGAAGTGTGGGGGGATGCGGAGAAATGCCTCACACATGACGGTGAACGCCGAGATGTGGAGGAAGGAGTTTGGGGCTAGATCGTGAAAATCTAGCCTGTAATAGAACATGAGACCGCGAACAAAGGGGTGAAGGGAAAACCCTAACCCGTGGAGGAAGTGAGGGATGAACACAACCCGCTCGCCGGGCTTTGGGGTGGGGATGATTTGACCTTTTGCAGGGAGCCTGTGTGCGATTTCCACGGTCAAGTACCTCGCCTCCCGGAGCTCTTTGATATTCTCCTCCGTGACGGAGGAGGCCATCCACTTGCCTTGAGAACCGTATCCGGACATGGCTGGAAGGGTTGGGGGCAGTGGGAAAGATTGGAACTTGGGCGCTGGAGCTCAAGGATGGAAGGGCTGAGGAAGAAGAAGAAAGCATGGGGTAAAAAAGTGGATCTTTAACCGTTTATATAGGATGTGAATATCAAGCCCACCCCCCTCAAGCCTTAAAAGTCGCCTGTTCCCAAAGGGTCGTGCGAACGGCGCGGTTGGATTACCCAAACCCGTATTGATGAGAATCCCACGATAAGGGGACACGATCTCCGCCTTGACACGACGTGTCAGTAGAGGCCGCGCCTCGAAACGCGAAGCGAGAGGCCACAAAATGGTTCAAAACAATAATAAGGCCAGACGTAACATTTCGCCGAAAAAGCTGTCAGTGGACATGACTTATTTTGTTTAAATATTTTTCCCTTGTGGTTGGGGGGGGGGTTGTAGCTATTATGCAGAGCCGGATACAGTTCGCTTGTTCATAAAATTGCTTTGGTGTATTTGGAGGAGGAACCCGCCTTGCAATGCCGAAGACAATCTGCGCGCCGAACATGTCATCATTGAAGCCTGGTTCAGGGGCTACTGAGGGAGTCCTAGTTTATGGGGTCCTCGGGCGTACGGGCTATGTGACATGGGCCGGACTGGTGGGCCATGAAGATACAAGATGGAAGGCCTTTCCCCATGTCCGGATGGGACTCTCTTTTGCGTGGATGGCAAGCTTGGCATTCGAATGTGTAGTTTCCTTTCTGTGTAAACCGACTTTGTACAACCCTGGGCCCCTCCGGTGTCTATATAAACCGGAGGGTTTAGTCCGTAGAGGCTAACACAAGTCATATAGGCTAGACATCTAGGGTTTAGCCATCACGATCTCGAGGTAGATCGACTCTTGTAACCCCTATATTCATTAAAGTCAATCAAGCAGGAAGTAGGGTATTACCTCCATTAAGAGGGCCAAAAACTCGGTAAACATCGTGTCCCCTGCCTCCTGTTACCTTCGATCCTCAGACGCACATTTTGAGACCCCCTACCCGAGATCGGACGGTTTTGACACCGACATTCACCACTATCAAGGGATCTAAGTGTCAAGTTTGTGTGCAAGCTAAGCAACCTCGTAAGTCTCACACGACTGCGGAAATGAGTAATCTTGCACCACTAGAGCTCATACATTCAGATCTTTGTGAAATAAATGGTGTGTTGACAAAAGGTGGAAAGAAATGTTTTATGACGTTAAGTGATGACTCCACTAGATACTGCCATGTGTATCTTCTGAAATCTAAGGATGAGGCTTTGAACTATTTCAAGATCTATAAAGCTGAAGCGGAAAACCAACTTGATCAAAAGATCAAGAGGCTTAGGTCCGGTCGTGGTGGAGAGTATTTCTCAAATGAATTTGATTCCTTCTATGCGGAACATGGTATAATCCATGAGAGGACGCCTCCCTATTCACCTCAGTCAAATGGGGTGGCCAAAAGAAAGAACCGTACTTTAACTGATATCTTAATGCCATGTTAGACACATCGGGTCTCTCCAAGGCATGGTGGGGGAGGCGATATTGACGGCATGTCATGTCCTAAACCGAGTTCCCCCAGGAACAAAGAGATAACTCCATTCAGGGAATGGGAGAAGAAAATATTAAAACTCTCTTACCTATGAACATGGGGTTGTTTGGCGGAAGTCAATGTGCCAATTCCAAAGAAGCGGAAGTTTGGACCAAAGACTGGATTGTGTTTTCCTGGGATATGCTTTTCATAGCATTGGTTATAGATTCTTGGTTGTAAAATCTGAGGTACCTGACATGCATGTCGGTACGATCATGTAGTCGAATGATGCGACTTTCTTTGAGGATATCTTTCCCATGAAGGATATGGCTACCTCATCTAATCAGGAGATGCCTAGTTCATCGAATCAGGAACCAGTTACAATTACTGAACCTGCCATTTCAATGGAACACTTTGAAAATCCTGTGGAGGAGAACAATGAAGTTCCTACTAGGAGCAAGAGACAGAGGACTGCAAAGTCCTTTGGTGATGATTTTCTTGTGTATCTCATAGATGACACTCTCATTTCTATTTCAGAGGCCTATGCATCTGAAGATGCTGACTACTGGAAGGAAGCGATCCGTAGTGAGATGGATTCCATCTTGGCAAATGAAACTTGGGAGATTACTGATCGTCCTTATGGGTGCAAACCTATAGGGTGCAAATGGGTATTCAAGAAGAAACTTAGGCCTGATGGTACTATTGAGAAATACAAGGCACGTCTCGTGGCCAAGGGTTATACCCAAAAGGAAGGTGAAGACTTCTTTGATACTTACTCACCTGTGGCTCGACTGACCACTATTCGAGTACTACTTTCTCTAGCAGCCTTACATGGTCTTCTCGTTCATCAAATGGATGTTAAGACTGCTTTCCTAAATGGAGAGTTGGATGAGGAAATTTACATGGAACAACCAGATGGGTTTGTAGTAGATGGTCAGGAAGGAAAAGTGTGCAAATTGATGAAGTCTTTGTATGGACTTAAGCAAGCACCCAAGCAGTGGCATGAGAAGTTTGAAAGAACTTTAACAGCTGCTGGCTTTGTTGTAAACGAAGCTGATAAATGTGTGTACTATCGCCATGGTGGGGGTGAGGGAGTTATCCTTTGCTTGTATGTTGATGACATATTGATTTTTGGAACAAATCTAAATGTTATTAAGGGGGTCAAGGATTTCCTATCTCACTGTTTTGAAATGAAGGATTTAGGAGTAGCTGATGTCATTCTGAACATCAAGTTGTTGAGAGACGATGATGCTGGGATTACATTGCTTCAATCTCACTATGTGGAAAAGATCTTGAGTCGCTTTGGCTATAGTGACTGCATGCCCTCTCCAACACCATATGATGCCAGTGTGTTGCTTCAAAAGAATCGAAGAATTGCTAGAGATCAATTGAAATATTCTCAGATTATTGGTTCGCTTATGTGCTTAGCCAGTGCTACAAGACCTGACATCTCTTTTGCTGTTAGCAAACTGAGTCGGGTTGTCTCAAAACCAGGAGATGTGCATTGGAAAGCTCTAGAGAGAGTTTTGCGTTATTTGAAAGGCACTGTGAATTATGGAATTCACTACACTGGGCATCCAAAGGTGCTTGAAGAGTATGGTGACTCAAACTGGATCTCAGATGCCGATGAGATAAAGGCCACGAGCGGATATGTATTCACTCATGAAGGTGGCGCTGTTTCTTGGAAGTCTTGCAAGCAAACCATCTTAACGAGGTCAACAATGGAAGCAGAAATCACAGCACTAGATACAACTATGGTCAAAGCAGATTGGCTTCATCGGCTCTTGAATGACTTGCCGGTTGTTGAGAAACCTGTACCGGGTATCCTTATGAACTGCGACAATCAGACTATGATCACGAAAGTGAGCATCTCAAAGGATAACATGAAGTCATCAAGACACGTTCAGAGAAGGTTAAAGTCTGTCAGAAAAATGAGAAACTCCGGAGTTATTGCATTGGATTATATCCAAACGTCTAAAAATTTGGCAGATCCTTTTACTAAGGGTCTATCACGTAATGTGATAGATAACGCATCGAGGGAAATGGGTATGAGACCCACAATATGAGTTGTTCACAGTGGTAACCTAGTCTATGTGATCGGAGATCCCGTGAATTAGATGTGGAAGACAAGCTGTTGGTCAACTGAGAGAAGAGTATCCTTACTATTAACAATACCACTCCATGAAGATGCAATACTCTCCAAAATCTGCATGGCAGGTTGATGTATATCTTAATGTGTTCTAAGTGGCTCATTGAAGCAGAGATGTTGTCCTGCAGAACATCTTTTAAAGAAAGCACCTATATGAGTCCGATTGTTAAACGTCGCAATCTATGAGAGTAGGGTTCTCTCTAGTAAACTCATGAAAGGTCTTGGAGTATGACGCATAAGCTCCACCCGCGGGGAAGACCCACGGTAGCCACGTATCGGTCAAGGCTTTGTGTGAAACTAGATTCGCAGAAAACTTGTAGTTCAAGGCCCAGTACACTGTTCAAGTTGCTTACTAGTGTAGCATAGAGTTCTAGGTGGAAGTTCAACTTAACAGTCTCCACTGCAGTACCGGTATATAAAACAGTGTTTTGGAACCAAAGGCAAATTTGGTGTGCCTTTGGGATCTGGTGGGGGGTTGCTGGAATTTTGTCTATTTTGGGCTAGCCCAATAGCAGTTTCAGAAATTCCTAATAAATCCTAGAGGCCCACGCAGCCCATTCGTGCAAGGCAAGAGGTGGAACTAAAGTTTAGTCCCACAATGCTAGTTTGGTGGGAGTTGGACCTCCTTATAAGGGAAGATGTTTCCCCACATGTATGAGCATGAGAACAAGAGGGACATTCACGCGCACTCCTCCTCCGCCGCCCGCCTCGCCACACCACGCCACGCCACGCCTCGTCACGACGCGCCGCGCCGCGGGTTGCGGGAATGACTCGATGTCTAATTTTTTGCCACGCACGACTGGTATACGAAAGGTCACACGGAAGTTGAAAAGATTTTTGCTATAGTGGAGACCGAATGCGAACGGCGCATCCCTTCGGCTGTTGGCTGTTCACTTCGCCTCCCTCTCTTCGTTTCACCTCCCGTCGCTGCCCTCTCACCTCCTTCTCTTGCGCCTATAAAATGGAGGTCGCTCCTCTCAGAGAGACGCACTAGAACAACACAACCCTCTCGCCTCCAGGTTCCTGACCACTGAGCTACTGCTATGATCTTCCCCATCCCGGCTTGCGGCGTGCACCGCATGTCGGGACAGTAGGCCTCCAAAACCGCACCTCTTTGAGTCCTGTACGGGAGAAGGGTGATAAGGTTTTTGGGGAGCGCTCCACGCGACTGACTTCTTCATCACGGACGCCTCGGACTCCGACGACTACTTCCCCAACGTCGACAACCTCATCGACGACATGGCTGGCGAGGATGTGGACCCCAAGTCTAGTGCTTCTTCTGCTGCTGCTGTCCCGTACGTGTTCTTGCTCTTTCTGTTAGAAGTCCTGCCACAGTTCTTCGCTCTAGTGTCTGCCCTACATATGTTAGGTTCCACTTCATATATGCAACTTGATCTAGTGTCTATTCTAGATGTGTTCAGTTCAAGTTCATATATGGAGATGCTATTTACCTTTTCTCTGTTAGATTTGCATGACTTGCTTTATCTCTGCTATATTAGTCATGCTTTATCTAGTATTTCCGTTAGTAAAATTATTCGGTAAATTGCTCGTATTTCCAACAGGAATTTCATAGGATAGGATTTCTATAGGAAAAATTTCTTTACAACCCTTTGGTTTGTAGGAATGGAATCATATTCCTATGGAGTAATTCTTCCTATCCTCCACATTTCATAGGAAAATAAACATTAGCCTAGATTTAATGGAAAAAAAATCCTATGATGTGAATCAAAGGGCATCTCATTTCCTATTCCTACTTATAGGATTTGAGATACATGTCATCTCATTTCCTATGACTTTCCTATTCCTACGATTTTCCTACCCTATGAACCACTGATCCATAAAATTCACCCTCATGAAGAACATGAGATTTTTTTAATAAACATGTAGGGACAACTAAAAAATATGTGTACATCGATAAAAAGACTAACAATGGGAGGAGTACCTCATGCAACATCACTCAACACGTATACACTCAACAAGACAAGAAAAAAAAAACTCAGAAATGCGTCTAGCTACTTCGGACGCACTGCAATTAGTGAAGGAGGATACACACAAATCCCACCTTAACACTGCAGGGCGTATGGTGCCATTATTAAGGCCCAAAAGAAAGTGTGATTATGCATGCCAGGAAGGAAGAAAGGAACATGCAACTATTAATTGGCAGCTAGTACTATGAGCAACCAGATGGCTCCACTTAATTAGTGCTTAACACATGAATGCACTCTGTCACTCCCTCATTTAATTAAATTACTTTCTAGTTCTGTTATCTTGTGCAAGAAGTGCTCTTAATATAATGGTAAATCAGTCGATTAATCAACCAGACCTATTACACATAAAAAAACCAACCGTTCAGTCACAAATTACCCATGCTCTCTCACCGTACTAAGCTTGTACTCCCTCTATAAACTAATATAATATCTTTTAGATTTAGTAACATCATTAATTATACTCAACCATAAAAATGAACTAGATCCCTTATAATAATTGCCTTTATGAATTGTCATAAACCCATTAATAATTAGTACTACACCCACAGTCATCATCTTCTCAGATATAAAATCACTCACTTCCCTCTCTAAAGCTGAGCAGAGCTGAGCTACCCCCCCTCTCTCTCTCTAACCACCCACTCTCGTCAGTCATCACCCCCACCACAACCCCATGCTCTCCACCATTTCCATCGACAGTTACTGCTCTCTCTCTCTTCCTCTCTCTCCTCCCAACCCTAATCTCTCTCTCTAGACAGAGCGAGCGAGCGAGCGTGTGCCTTTTGAAAGATCCCTTCTTTTCCCTTTCAGCTCCTCCTCGCCCCAATCCTTCTTTTGTCACGAGATGCGGCTCGCCCCAAACTAGCACCACCACCACCACCACCACCAGTGGAGCCAGAGAGAGAGGGAGAGAGCGGCGAAAGCTCGGGCAAAGCAGCGGCAGCGTCGGCAGATTCCCGGGGGCATCGCCGCTATTTTACCACCCCGGCCGATTCACCGACGGAAGATCCAACCCCCACCCCACCCCAGCTGTCGGCGGCCCCCTAACCCCCGGGGCGCCTTTATCCACCGGGGATTTCTCGTCGTTTCTCGGGCCAGAGGCGGCGCCGCTCTGGACCTCTTCCGCCGCGGTGGCGTCATATAGCTCCGGGGCTTGATCCGCTGGTTTTCCGCGGGGCCGGGGGCGGCGGTTCTGGATGACTTCTTGAGCCGGGTTGCGGCGTCCGCCCCTCTTCTTGGAGCTCGTTCAATTGGTTTGGGGGAAAAGTTGGTTCTTGCGGTGCCCGGCGAGCGGTTCCGGCGGGGTTCGGTTCCAATCGGGGGAAATGGCGGCCCTGCGGTCCCGGAGTTGACCAATCTGGCCGAGCGCTCGCGGCTGCCATGGCGGATTTGGGGCTCTGGAACCAGGGGTGGACGTGGGTGCTCTCCCAGAAGCACGTCGTCGCCTGGGCGCACGCCGCGGCCGGCTGCGGCAGGGACCGCCTCGCCTTCCTCGTCGACCGCCACTGGCCGGCCGTGTCCCGGGCCTGCGCCAACTCCTCGCGCCTCCTGCTCGAGGCGCTCAGGCAGTGGCGGGGATGCACGGCACGGGGCCTCCTCGCGCTCGCCAGCCTCGGCCCCGCCGCCGTCTTCGTCATCCTCTGGAGCTGCTTCGTGTGCATGACCTCCTCGGCCTGCGCCCTCTACGCCCTCCTCGGCCTGGTTCGTGCTGCAAATCATCCCTCACCTTGCTGCTTTGGCAAAGCAGCAGCCCAGATGTTTACTGGATAAGGATTTGTCATGTGCTGCTTTCGCTATCTGATTGTGGATTGTATGTTAGGTTGCATCTTTACTAAAGTAGTAATTGCTGGTAAAGTAGAACGCCATTAAACTATCACAGGATTAATTGGCTTAATGTATTACTGTCTACTAGTGTAATCTGATGTCATGCTTTAGTACTCGTTTATGCCATTTCTAGATTCTATCTGTCCACTGTTAAAGACTTTTGGAAGTTTTGTCTACTTCACCGGGGGATATCTGACCTTTTTCAGCTAGAGTACACCACTGAATCAGTAATCAGCAGTGAAATAATGGAGAAAAAATAGGGTCATCTCTCCTGTTGTTTTCTCCATGCCACTTTTCTTATTGCAATGCAGACAGTATCTCTTGTTCCATCATCTAATGAACTTGTTTAATTAGTAACTTCTGCTTACAAGTAAGGATGCAAGTTTCCCATGTAAGAAGGATATCAGAAGAGGTTATGTTATCTGATTGTTTAATGGCGCACTGTTTCAGGGAGCTATTGCGGCAGTCATTCACTACATGGGCTATACGCCTGGCCTCCTTATTGTAGGACTGTTTGGCATCATGATTATGTGGATGTATGGCTACTTTTGGATTACCGGCATGCTTCTCGTTGCTGGAGGTTGTTCACCTGAATTGCTTCTGAAATTACTTCATTCAGCCTATTTATTTGATCATCCTCATCTAATGGAGGCTCCTCTGTGGTCATGCAGGTTGTATGTGCTCTTTGAAACATGCACGATTTGTCATACCTGTCTTGGCTATGTATGCTGTTTATTGTGTGGCTGTTCGTGTCGGGTGGCTTGGAGTTTTCTTCACGCTGAATCTCTCTTTTCTGACAAATGATCTTCTCAACAAGTTGCTGCAAGGATATGAGGGAAGCACGGAAGAGAGACCATTTGAAGAAATGAAGGAGTCTGATCCAGCCACGGATGCCTTCTTTCGTGGCTGTGAATATCCTCCTGCTCCTGAAAGTGAACCAGAGACTGTGTCGTCTGCAAAGCCCTTTTGCGCAGCACCTACCCAAGATGTGTTACATGTACAGAAGGAGCCATCTCCTAGTAAAATAGTGAAATCAAATTCTACTTCGTTGGACGAGATGAAGAGGATAATGGATGGTTCGACCTATTATGATGTTTTGGGCATCCCTCGGAGCAAAAGCATCAATCAGATCGAATTGAAAAAGGAATACAGAAAACTGGTAATAGACAACAACACTTTAAGCTGAACGATCATCCATATTTCTGTTCCTTATTGTCCTGGTGCATTTTGTCTGTCTAGGCAGTTCTTGTCCATCCTGATAAAAACATGGGGAATCCATTGGCGTGCGAGTCATTCAAGAAGCTTCAGTCAGCTTTTGAGGCAAGTACTTGGGAGTATATGCGAGCTTTGGGCTTTCTTTCGTAGAGTTTTCTCAAATCTGACAGTGTATCGTTTCTTGATCACAAATGTGTTATTTGACTCTTCATAAAGGTAACCGGTCTAGTCGTACCTCCATGCAGGTACTCTCAGATTTAACGAAGAAAAATGGCTATGATGAACAGCTGAGGAAAGAAGAATCGCGGCAAATGACTCAGAGATCACGTGTTGTCTCTCAACCGGTGGGTTCTTGTCCTTGTAAATAACTAAATACGGAATGTAGATGTCTTTGATTTGCACATGATCTTGTTAAGTTTTGGAGCAGACAATGTGATCTCTAGTTTTCTGCACATTCCCCTTTGTAATTTACTTTATGATATTATTATCCTTTGGAGCTCATCCATATTGAAAAATTCCTCAGATACCACGTGCTACCCCTCAACAGATACTTTTATTCTGTTAGTATGGAATTTAGCCAGTTATCTTCTATTGTTTTGTTACTATGGAATTCAGTTAGTTATCTTCTGTATGTAACCTGGTCAATTTCTTAAACAAGGTGATTTATGCACGACCCTCCTGTTTTGGACAATCTTGTTTGATACTGTTTTCTTTGTATAACTCATTTATAATTGAAAAATAAAGTCAATTGATAAATATCCTTTCTGCAGAGTGGGGTAGAGTTTCTCTCTGAGGAGTCCAGGCGTATACAGTGCACAAAATGTGGTAATTTTCATTTATGGATATGTACCAAGAGAAGCAAAGCAAAAGCAAGATGGTGCCAGGTTAGAAGCCTAGCATGTACTTTTAGGGCATTTGTTTAGTGAGTGTATCGCTCCAGCTAATTTGCATGAATTGTGTGCTTGCAGGATTGTTCCCAATACCATGTTGCCAAGGACGGAGATGGGTGGGTGGAAAATAGATATTCTGCATCGTTGAAGGTACAGTTCTGTGTCTAAATAACATGTAAACTTCATTATATTTTTATTTTACCTCAGCGTTAGTTTAGATGGAAGCACCTATTGCAGTCATCTTGGGTTTATGGAATGAACTACTGGGAACCAGTGGTTTAAACAAAGGGAGAATGAGATTTATGTAGAAGAAGGCATAATCTTCTGAATCCTGGCACTCTGCACAGTGCGCACCTATTTGGTAGAAAACTCAACGAGATGTTTTTCATGAGTGAAAACCTCAGTCCCTTCGTACTCGCTTATACTGCTTAAACTGGGCTAGTCTATACTGCCTGAGGCCGATGTTGGGCTTGAGCAAATTTGTTCATTTGAGCTGTAAGAACCCCAGAATGTTTTGCTTCTGATCGTAGATCATCTAAGGATATCTATGTTGCTAAAGTGGATGCTCAAAGTACCTTGAATTTCCAGCTTATCTCAATCCCGGTATTCTAAAGTGAATTGCTTAAGCAAATTCTGCTGAATACAAGACATCACTGATGAATCACTTAACTTAAAGCATGCATGTGTATTTTGCCACTGCAGAAACTAATGTCCAATATAACTTAAATTCTGTTCTTTCTTGATTGTTCACTCTTCACTCCAGATAGAAATACCAAGAGCTTTTGTCTGTGCGGAGAGTAAAATATTTGATGTATCTGAGTGGGCTACTTGCCAGGTGAGTCTGTCTCTATCTATCTTGTCATGTTTGATTTGATTATAGATTTCAGTTATTTACATGCGTATTTACTTGCCATAATAAATGTCTCAAGTGATATGCTTTAACTTTTAGTCGCTTCCTTGTTGACGTCGGCAATGATCCATGTTTGATTCACTGACAAAGACTTCAGATAGACTGGATTAGAAGGATCTGTAATCTTGAAAATTTGAATTCATTTATTGTTTCAAATATTCCCTTGTCGCATACCATATCTCAACAGATTGGTGTAATTTTTCTACCGAGTGTACAGCCCCATAATAATAGTGTGTGTCCAAAAGAAAACTTATTGGAGGGTTTGTATGCATTCCTTGCTTTATGTGGTTAGGCTCTGCTGTTTTATTTGTTTATAGTGTATACATGAGTATACCAAAGACTCTTGGCTCGACTCCTTTGCTCATGGCTGAATTTAGTCTTTGTAGTTTAACATAGTCCAGATTGCTCTACTTTGTAAATAGGTTCAGTTGGTTGTTTGATCTTGTAAGGTGGATAGAATACCAACTTCCTTTTAGAGTAGGGACCATGTTAAGCTCTCTAGAAAGTAGGATCCAGAACATGTATTGCAGGTAATATGATGGCCACATCAACTGCTGACATGCCATTTTCTGATAATAAGGAAAGGATGTTGCGATGTTGTATCTGAAAAATGGGCAACACTTCTTTAACCCGTTCTTTTTTTGTTAATAATCCAGGGAATGGAGTGCAAACCAAACACTCATGGTCCAACTTTTATGGTGAACATGGTTGGTGCGGATAGGATGCCGCAGAGATCCCAAAGTTCTCGGTATCCCTTTAGCCTGGACGCCGAGATGATCCCCGAAGACGAATTTGAGCTGTGGCTTCAGCAGGCATTGGCGACGGGCGTCTTCTCTGACAGCCCGAAACGAAGGAAAAGCTGGAGCCCCTTCAAACTGCCTCAGAAAGGGATCAGAAGTTGGCGGCGATCGTCATGAGGGTGTGACGTTAAATAGCATGGCTACATGGGGCCTCAGATGGTAGCAACATTGGGAAAAAGGCAATAATACAAGGGTTGTATTTGTAAATAGACTGACCAAAAAAATTTGCCTGGATGAGCAACTAATTTTGTCCGAAAGAGAAACAACAAGTAAAAGGAACTCTTAAATGAAAAGACACAGTGAACCTGACTGTTGAAATTAGTTTTCTCTGCTGGGTTCCCACAAGTTGTTTCAAAGAAAAGACCAGGCATGGAGTCGAAACACGAGTAGCTGTTTGGCGTGCGAACTCCATCAGTGCAGGGATCGACAACGAAAAGAATGGTGACCTGGGTTACAGGAGCAAATTCTGCGGGTGTTGCGCTGCTCTTTCCGAAACATCACTGAAGGGAAGATGCTCTGTTCATGGAAGCAGCAAGTTCTGTGAAGCTCATTCTGGAGAAGAGAAGGGAAAAGGAAGAAATCTGAAAAGAGATGGTAGAAACCGGCTGCTGTGTAACCATGGGAAACCCTGCACGAGAAATGCACTCGCTCACTGCTCTGTAACATTATACACTGATACTACTAACATCTTGTGGAAAAAACTCCCATAATCCAGGTTTGTCCTGTAACACGCCACGTGCCGCGCTCTGTAACATTTCGGGGGGATAATAGTGATCTTGTCCTGGATTGTCTCCTATTTACCATTTCTTGATGCTGGTTAATTTGTTTTCCTGGGTGTTCTGATTTGCTGCAAGTGAGTGGTGGCTGATATAGACAGATCTCACGTGCACTCTATTTTTAGGCTGGTTATGGTTATTTGTCTGTCTGAGAGGAACCGGGATCAGGCTATGGTTTTCAGTTTTGGCATGTTTCCTCTGTCTGAAAATAGCTGAGCTTCCTTTCACATTTCTGGGGGGTGGATCCTCCCTCCTCTTCTGAAATAGCACTGTTACCATCTTGAGCCCAGACGCCAGTGGAAGGATGTGTCATCTATGAATGTATGTGGTAGTTGCTAAATCAGTAGGAACAAAAATGCATTACAGCGACATGCCATGTGCAGTATTTTGTCCCCAGGTCCGAAATAGCGATGCCCCGTTTGGAACACATGAATTTTGCGAAAAAACAACTTATTTTCTGATTAAATTGAGAAATGAAAAACACGTTGGATAGATGACAATGTCTACGAGGGGAGATGAAAGTGATTTCAATTTTGTTTTTTCAATCATGTTTCATGGACACTTTTGTCTTTCTTTATGAAAGGAATGTTGTGGTAGCAGTGGGTGGTACTCTGGGTTTCTGTGAGTGGGATTAGATGCTGGGTCTAGATCTAAATAGTTATTAAGAGGATAGTAACAAATTGGCGGCTGATGGTACAACATATATAAGTCAACAAAACATGCGGATAAACTCGTGCCGTGTCATAGGATTACAACTAGTCGGTGTGATTACATTCTTTTTTGTTAGTTAATGAATGCAAAGTACGGCCACTGCACCAACGGAATCAAGGTGGAGATCATGCAAGGGATTAGCAATATACTCTATGAGTAGGTACAAGTAGGTACTGAAATGAAAAGGTCAAACAGAGAACGGCTGATCACATCACTGCCAGTTAAATGGTACTCCCTCCCTCCGTTTATAAATATAGGAAGTTTTGAGTATTTTAATATTAACTACATACAGGCTGATATGAGTAACGAACTCTCTAAAACATCTATGTACATCTGATTCAAAAAAAAGTTAGGACATCTTATATTTATGAACAAAGGGAGTAGCAAATTAACACAACACTCTGCACATTCATTCGATTGTTGTGTTCATAGAGTTTCTTTGATTCGGAGCATTCCCAAAACAGTAGGACTAGAAAAAGAAAACATAGAAATAATATATGGTTGCATGTGTGCAACTGAGGATTACGGAAACATGGAAATTTCGAGGCGCCCGGTGGTTGATTCGAAGGAAACACGTGAATCATAAGGTTATAGCCAAATCAGAGTTAAAACACATTAAAAAGGTAATATATTATTATTAGTCATTATATTTTGCGGGGAAGATTATATTATTATTTCTATTCAACTTATATCATTCGACTTTTTGTGTGTGCATAGGTGTAAAAATGAGGTTTGAGTGCATTGTAATTTTTTCTCAACTCAAACCAATGGGGAAAAAAATCCTCCTTTTCTTCCATAGGCTGTTCCTTTGAAGTTCAAATTTTGGTTTGCATCATATAAACCAATAGTGTCACCATGGAAAAAAATCACATATTTTCCCTCCACCTTCCTATGAATCAAAGAGACCCTTAGGCCCTTATTAGAAACTGGAGAGCCGGGGACGGGCATGGTCCTAAGAGATTCAGAGGGGGAGGTGACTTTCTCTGCATTTCGTTATCTTTTCCATTGCAAAGATGCCCTTGAAACTGAAATTACCGCGATACTCAAAGGGCTGTCATTGAGCATTCATCGGTCGAATCTTTCACTAATGATCCAAGCCAATAGTTCTGTTGCTACTGCTGTTCTAACAGATGACTCGCTGGCCCGCTCCGCCTATGAATGCCTAATGACAGAGATTAAGAAGCTTCTACAGACGTGTGGGTTTGTTCCGTTAAGATTGGACGCCATCAAAATAGAGTTGCTCATACTCTAGCTAATATTGGTCTGGATGTGGCACCGCTTGTTGGTTGCATCGAGTTCCAAATAGTGTCGTTGAGTTTGTGTTAACACTATTTCAGAGGAATAAAACCCACTATTACCCCGCGAGAAAATATATATTCTGCTAGTTAGGTGGAAGGCAAAATATATCCGTTTGCGACTTGATTATATGTATATCAAAAAGGCAACAGGGTCACCGGACCATGTAAAAGTTAACAGCTTGACCTAACATGATCATCACCCAATCCACCACCGGTGTGAAAGAAAGACCAAGTCATTCCACAGACCAGATGAATGAATAAACAAAAGATAAACCATAAAGAGCAGAGGCATCACCAATGATTTCCAAATGAAAAAAGGTTATGGAGAGATGGACGGTTTGTTGGTTTTTCCGACAATTAATTATGGACGTGGCTAGCGAGCGCTCGGGCGCCTGCTCATGTGATCCAGCGCTCCTGCCATATATAGAAAATGCAACCGGTCCCTCCACACGCGCTTCCAAAAAAGGAAAGCACTCCGGTCCCTAGCCATCATCTCTCCCCCCCCCCCCCAACACGATCCTGTTAAATCAGCCTAGATCTTGTCGTCACGTGCATTTGTTGGGGTTCAAAAATTCTTAAAAGTCATAACTTTTGATTCAAGTATCGAAATCCAGTTTCGTTTTCACCGTTGAGTTTCTCACGACGAGTTCTTCAAAACTAGATCCCATATGGGTAGGTTTCGTCAAACTTTTTTGTGGGCAACTTTCGGTGAGATGGAGGCAACTATAGTGCTACACGGAAGCAACTTCTTCTTTTTATCCTAGTAGACTGTCTATTAGGTTGGTTTGCATAAAATGAGAAAAAAACACAAAACATCATACCCCTTTAGTGTTACATGCAAAACAACTCCGCTGGACTATGTGTACCTGTGAATTTTGCTAACATTATCCTAACTTGCCCATCACGGCTACTCGGTTGTCTATTTTTTGATGGTTAGTTGCCTATGGTTGATGTTTAGTTGCCTATAAATACAATAAATTGTCTATCATTGATGCCTAGTTACCTGATATTGGTAATTAGTTGCTTATCATTGTTGCCCAGTTACCTAACTTTGCAGAAATAGTTGCTACAGTATTGTGAAGTGGTTTATCATTATTTTCTAAGTTGCCCCGATTCGCCACCAAGTTGCCTACCATAACTAGCAATAGCACACAAGAGTATCAACGGTAGATGACATTATAGTATTATAAGCAATTTAGAACCAACGACTTGTGACCATGAACAATAGGAAACTTAGAAGTACCGGTGAGGAAGTTAGTAGAATTCCAGACAAAATTAATTAGGACACAAAATGTAGAGAAGTTGCCTATTATTAGCACTAAAGTTGCCTCTAGTAGAAAGGAAGTTGCTTATGAAGGTGATGTGATGTTATATACGTCTGTTTCAAAGTTGTTCTCTATTACTAGTTCGTTGCTTGTTGTTGGTAATTAGTTACTTTTAATGGAGTGAAGTTGCTTCTGTTTAGCACTAAAATTGCCTCATATGGCATTAAAATTGTTTTTTTAATCACCGAAACATATCCATGTGGGGTTTAGTTTTGAAGAGCTCGTCGCAACATAGGTAGCCAATACTTGCGCGCTCAGTACTGTTGGTGGGCAGACTCCCCCTAGAAAAGGAAAGCACACAGATCGTATACCATCCATCTCCACACAGTTTCGAAATTTGAAATCCTAATGGATGACTTAGATCCCATAAAAACCTGTTGAAATTGTAGGCAACTTAGGTCCCTTATGGACAACTTTCATGGTATTCTAGGCAATTGTGGATCACTCATAGCCAACTTCGTAGCGACTTAGGCAACTTGGTTTCTGACGCCATGTTAGAGAAGTTTCCACTCTATGGTAAGCAACTTTCACAGTACGGAGTACGGTAGGCAACTAAACAATCTACAACATAGTTTCTAGACCATGGTAACCACCTATTACACAAGTGCACATAGCTAATTAGGAGGCTACTAGGCGAATTCACTTATATACACGGTGCAATTCCTTTAATATCAAAGTTGCTGATTTTTAGCACTAAAGTTGCCTCATATAGCATCAAAGTTGCTTTAAAAAAAATCATCAAAACATATTCAAATGGGATCTACTTTTGAAGAGCTCGTCACGAGGAAACCAACAGTGAAAACGGTTCTTCGTTCTGAGACCCGGTTCAAAAGTTGTAACTTTTTGAAAAAATTTGAACGAAATAAATAGGTGACGTTAGCACATGCATGTGCATCGGCGGTGGCTATCCACATGCACGCTAGCATCAGCTCATGCACGCTAGCACGGTCCCCACACACTGCCATCAACTGTTGTGTTAAAATAGACAAAGCATCAGCTCATGCATGCATCTGACGGATCACGCGCGTGCGCTCGCAACGTCCAGATAGCGCAGCTGCGCGTTTAAGTATTTAGGATTAATTATTGGAGAGGAGATGCTCGTGATGCATTTCTTAATACCACCAGTAGTACTAGTAGATGACCAGAAGAGACAAACATGAACGTTAGCATCGGGCTTAGCACAGCTGATTAAGGCCTTGTACAATGGACGATGCTTAGAAAGATGCTTAGAAAAATAAATTGAGTTTTTCTGAAGCACCGGTGCCTATTTCTACAGGAGAGACGCTTAGTTAAGCGTCTACCCCGTGCAAATAAGCACTGGTGCTTAAGGAAAATCTGGTTTATTTCTCTAAGCACTTTCCCTAAGCACCTCTCATTGTACAAGGTCTAAGGCAAAAGCTAGCGCTAAAGTGACCGAGCCAACTCCACTAGTACTACAAACCAACCAATCAATCAACACAAGACGAGACATCACCTTAAACAAACAAGACAGTCGTTGAGCTTTGCATCAACTCCAAGTAAAGAGTCGAAAGCAGTGTTTCGTGCCCCGAAATTGCTTGACAGACGATATTTGCTGCCCGATCTGCAAACGACAGTGCCTTCGCGTTTAAATCTCGTGCATGCATGCTCGCTGTACCGCTGTCATGTAGGATCGGGCAGGAGTTGGGTGCAGCTTTATCGTGTGTATAGCAACGCTCTTCGTGCCCAGTGTTTGAACTGTTTTCATGATAACGTCTTCATCTTTTTCTCAAAAGTTTAGAAGAAACCAATAAAAAATGAAGAATGTATCATCTTGAGCCCAGACACCAAGGGAAGAATGTATCATCTACGAATGTATGTAGTTGCTAAATCAGTAGAAACAAAAATGCATTACAACGACATGCCATGTGCACTATTTTGTCCCACGGTCCAAAATAGCGATGCCCTGTTTGGAACACATGGATTTTGTGGCAAAAAGAAAAAAAAAACTGATTTTCTGATGAAATCGAGAGATGAAAAAGATGTTGGATAGAGGACAATGTCTACGAGCACCGGTAGAGAATAGCCCTTTAGTCCCGGTTCGCAAAGGCCATTAATCTCGGCTGTGCAACCGGGACTAAATATGCGCGACTAAAGGCCCGTCCACGTGGGCGCCAGGAGTCCGTCGGGGCGGAGGACCTTTAGTCCCGGTTCTCGTGGCTAACCGGGACTAAAGGCCTCCTCCGCAGATTTAGGGTTTTAGCCCCCTAAACCTGGTTTTTTTGCGAATTTTTTTTAATTTTTTTTATTTTCAAATTTCTGAATTATTTTAACCTCTAATCTCTAATCACCACCCCTCATCCGGGTTCTATTCTCCATCGTTTCCAAGTCTGCACTTGTTGTTTTCCTGACAATAGTAGGATGTCAATTCTATTAACCCTCAGGAATTTAGCTTGAGCATGAAGTGACACATTTCACTGTTTGAGTTTGAAACTATTGTTTTAAAAAACAATAATTATTTAGTAACACTAATATTTCTGGAATAATTAGTTTGACCATTGTTTGACCACTGTTTGACCACAGTTTGACCAGATTTGACCAAAATCTTAAAAAAACTGAAATAATTATTTAGTAACACTAATATTCTAGAATAATTAGTTTGACCATTGTTTGACCACAGTTTGACCACAATTTGAATTTTTTTGAATTTTTTTGCCTCTCCAGATCTCAAAAGCCCTGTATCTTTTTTTTGTTAGATTTTGAGGATTTTGAAAATGTTTAACGGGGTTCCCCCCGTTAAATTCGGATGTAACTTTTCGAGTAGATGATTTTTCATATAAAAAACTTTTTCATCCGAGTTCGTATGCAAAAGTTATGCCCATTTTAAGAAATTCCAGAGAGATTTTGCAAATAAAGTCGAAATTCATATTTGTTAATTTTCCCAACAACTAGACCACATATCACATGACAAACTTATTTTATTTTATTTTTTTGACATTTCCATCATTTTCTTTTGGTTTTTCTAAAACTGAAAAGGCGGTCCAAGGGGGGGGGGGCCACCAACCGGGACTAAAGGACTAACCTTTAGTCCCGGTTGGTCTGGCCAACCGCGACTAAAGGCCTTCGGGCCAGCCTGAGGACCTTTAGTCCCGGTTGGCCAGGCCAACCGGGACTAAAGCCCCTCCCGTCCGCCAGCTGTCGACCGAGCGCGCTGGGCCCAGATAGTTGGTCGCGGGTCTCCTCCCGAACCGCGACTAAAGACCCCTTTGGTCGCGGTTCGATTATTTTGGGAACTAATGGGGGCGTATGGAAGCCTCTTTTTCTACTAGTGGAGGAGGACGGGAGATGAAAGTGACTTCAATTTTATTTTTTTCAATCTTGTTTCATTTACACTTTTGTCTTTCTTTTCAAAAGGAATGTGGTGGTACACTGGGTTTCTGAGTGGGATTAGATTCTAGGTCTAGAATGTACTGTTACCATCTTGAGCCTAGACACCAAGCGAAGAATGTATCATCTTTGAATGTATGTAGTAAGTTGCTAGATCAGTAGAAAAAAATGCATTACTGTTATGACCGGCATAGGGGCTTAGCCCAGTGGGTTATGGCCCAAGTATCTTAATTAGGGGCTTAGCCTAGTTATCTTATCGTATTAGGATCGTTTGCTTAGGAGTCAAGTAAACCTCTCTATATAAGGAGAGGAGATGTATCAATCTAATCAAGCAAGAAGCAATCAATATTTGCTCGGCTTCCCTTAGGGAGCCGGGAAACCTAAACCCTAGCCGCCTCCTGCCTTCGCCGCCGCTGCTTCCGTCGCAAGGACGGCGCCACGCTGCCGGCCGCCGCGCACCAGCCCTCGCCCTTCCCCTCCTTCCCCTACAACCTACGCCCTAGATCCGGTAGGGCCCTAACTCCTACCAATTACAATGACATGCTATGTGCACTATTTTGTCACGCGGTCCAAATCTATCATCTATGAATGTATGTAGTACTGCTAAATCAGTAGAAACAAAAATGCATTACAGTGACATGCCATGTGCACTACTTTGTCCCTGGTCCGAAATAGCGATGCCCCGTTTGGAGCACATGAATTTTGTGAAAAAATAACTGGTTTTTTGATGAAATCGAGAAATGAAAAACACGTTGGATAGACGACAATGTCCACAAGGAGGGCAGATGAAAGTGATTTCAATTTATTTTTTGCAATCATGTTTCATGGACAGTTGGATAGATGACAATTTGTCT
Source organism: Aegilops tauschii subsp. strangulata (assembly GCF_002575655.3). NCBI lineage: Eukaryota > Viridiplantae > Streptophyta > Magnoliopsida > Poales > Poaceae > Aegilops > Aegilops tauschii. The sequence continues at coordinate 55,864,088 of NC_053039.3, forward strand.
TCCTTTACGAAAAGGAATGTGGTGGTGGTAGTAGTACGCTGGGTTTCTGTGAGTGGGATTAGATGCTGGGTACGGCCTATGTTAGTAATAAATGGGCGGCTGATGGTACGGCCTATAAAGTCAACAAAACATGCGGATAAACTCGTGCTGTGTCAGAGGATTACAACTAGTCGGTGTGTGATTACATTTTTTTCCAAGGTTTTTTACATCAGTATAGACTTAAGCGCTCATACATACGTGCATACACTCACCCCTATGAACGCACACAGGCACTCGTCGTCGACGGGAACGTCTCCTCCCACTGAAAGCACGTCGCCGGAAATTCTGAAATAAATCCAAGAATAAATGCAAGCACCAGGACTTGAACCCTGATGGGCTGGGGACACCACTGTCCCTTTAATCATCCAACCACAGATTAGTTTGCCTTTTTTGCCAAGTTAATGAATGCAAAGTACGGCCACTGCACCAATTGGATCAAGATGGAGATCATGCAAGGGATTAGCAATATCGGTACAAGTGCGTACGGAAATGAAAAAGGTCAAACAAAGCACGGACGAGCACATCACTGCCAGTTCAATGGTAGCAAATTAACACATCACTCGCACATTCATTCGGTTCGTTGATTTGGAAAATTCCCAAAACGTAGGACTAGACAAGGAAAATGCAGAAATAATATATGGTTGCGTGTTCAAAACAGAGGATTGTGGAAACATGAGATTTTTTGGTGTTTGATTCGATGGAAACAAATCAATCCTAAGATTATAGCCAAATCAGGGTTAAAACACATTAAAAAGCTAATATGTTATTATTATTTACTCCCTCAGATCCAAAATAAACTACGAAACTTATTATGGATCAAAGTTAATACTATTAATTTTCCAGGGAAGATTATACTACTATTTCTTGTTAACTCCCTTGCCTTATTGTTTGTCCATAAGAATGCAAAAAGGTGGTTTGAGTGGATAGCGAAATTGCTCTATTTTTCCACTACTCGATGTTAGATTTTCAGGCATGGAAAATCTGACATTTTTCATGGAAATTTATATTAACGAGATGATGGCAAATTTACTTTGCAAGCACGACAACTTTCTGATAAAAAAATTAAATTGAGGCGGATTTATCATGCTCGTCAACTAAACTTCTCACCCTCGGAGAACATAATTTGCTATGGAAAACGTTCAATTTGCCATGGTAAAAAATCCGACATCAGATTTTTAGGCATGGTAATTCCGATGTTTTTCATGGCAATTTATATTGACGCGGTGATGTCAAATTTAGTTTGCAAGCATGGCAATTTTCTGACAAAATAAGAAAATAAAATGAGGCGGATATGCCATGCTCGCCAACTAAACTTGCCATCCTCGAAGAACATAATTTGCCATGAAAAATGTATGATGCCATGGTAAAAAAATCCGATGTCAGATTTGTAGTGGAGCCCTTTTTTTATACTTTGAATCTCAAACAAAGGATTTTTTCCCCTTTTTCTTCCATGTGCTATTCATTTCAAGTTTGAATTTGGTTTTGCCTCAGATGAACCAATAGTGTCACCATAGGAAAAAAAGCATATTTTCCCTCCACCTTTTCCCAATGAATTAAAGAGGCCCTTAGGCCGTTATCCAAAAAAAAAAGTACAATACTCTGGTTTTTTAGGGATAGTAGAATACTCTGTTGGTTAGGTAGAAAGCAAAATATATCTGTTTGCAACTTGATGATATGTATATAAAAAAGGCAACAGGGTCACCGGATTATGTAAAAGTTAACAGCTTGACCTAACATGATCATCACCCAATCCACTGTCACTGTGAAAGAAAGGCCAAGTCATCCGATAGGCCTGATGAACAAACTAAAAAGATAAACCACAAAGAGCAGAGGCATCATCAATGATGAATTCCACATGAAAAACAAGTCACGGAGAGATGCACGGTCCGACAATTCATTATCGGAGAGGAGATGCTCCTGATGCATTTCTTAATACCTGCAGGGGCTAGTGGATCACCAGAAGAGACAAGCTAAGCACAGCTGATCGACCAATAGATTAAGGCAAAGTTAAGCTAAAGTGATCGAGCCAACCCCACTACTAATGCAAACCAACTAAACAATCAATACAAGACGAGACATCACCTTAAACGAACAAAACACCTGTTGAGCGCTGCATCAACTCCATGTAAAGAGTCCACGCTTTCCATGGTGCCCGTTCATAAATACTCCCTCGGTCCCATAATAGATGTCTTAACTTCTATACAACTTTATATTTGAAATGGAACTATCGGTGTCAAAACAGGCAGACCTCGGTGTAGGGGGTCCCGAGTTGTGGATCCAGGGCCGGTCCTGAGATTTTGGGGGCCGTGGCGAAACTAAACCTAGGGGCCCTTAACATAAACACGAATAAGTATTGCAAAAAATATTATGAATCTTTGGTCAAATGAAAATGAAACACAATATTTTTGTCCGATAGCTTTATAATTTGAATGATTTGAAGATTGCTCTATTATTAAGTGTCCCTACTTTGTTTGATCCTAATTAGCTATATTAAAAATTGGTACCTGGTCAACACTAATGGATGATTTAAATACCAATGATCACACACGTTGTCAACCATTTAGATGTTAGATTGTATTATGTGTAGCCCCTACCTTAAGAATTAGTTTATTCCTCCATAGCAATTACCAGCAAGCCTCCAAACATAAAACTTAATAACCCCAATGATATCTATCCATTAGCATTACTCATAACGATTATTAGTTTCCAATTGCAAAAATGGAGAGGCCATGAGGATGATCATGCATATGATAAAATTTCCTAGGCCATATAGACTTTACGGGACTACCTATACAAATAGAGATTAGAGACATACCTTCTCTTCTATAATTGTAATCATGCCCTAGCAGTACGTTCTAGCCTCTAGTCGTCAGTGTGGTCTCGTGCGAGGCAGCGATGCTATCTCCGGCACTCCAGCCCTTCTCCAGCTTAGATCTGCTCTGACCGGAGGCGGCACCATGGACGCATAGTAGATGGATATCAAGCATCATGATCTTGATCTATTCTTGCCCGTATGTGGCATTGTCACTTCCCTTGGTATTGTTTTCCCCATAAATTAGGCGCACGAGTTTCAGCTTGTGGATTAATGAAAGCATTTTTTGCACAAAGATTAAGAAAGGAAATCAAGATCGGATTCTTTATAACCACGCCAGATTAATCGCATGCAATAACTGCTCTATTAATCGATTGCCCTCGTTCGTACCAGTAGCCAGAAGGAAGGCGAGGAAATCAGGGAAAGGGTCGCAGGAGTAGGCAATAGATCGGCATACTGGGCCAATTAAGAGCAGAATTAGGGGCCCCTTGGCACCTGGGGGCCCGGGGCGGCCGCCCCGTTCGCCCCCCTCAGGGCCGGGCCTGTGTGGATCTCGGACAGATGGTAACACGGAGCAGGGAGACGATGTTTACCCCTACTTCCTGCTCTTGTTTATATCAATGGAGTTGTATCAAGTACAGAGTTGATCTACCTCGAGATCGTATATATGGTCTAACTCTAGGGCTAGGTGAATGATATTGCGTTGATGTCCTCTCTACGGGCTAAACCCTATGGCTTATATACACGCCAGGGAGCGTATCTAGGGTTACAAGGTCGGTATCTTGGAGCTAGGCGGCGGCAGAGATCTTGGAGTATACGTCAAGTCTTCGGCGGAGGTAGTCTTGATCACGCCACCTGCGTACGGCCTCCGGAGTCCATCTTGACCATGAATGAGGGCCCATCAGCCCACCCCGAGGAGAATGGCCGACTAGGTTAGGACCCCCTAATCCAAAACACCGTCAGGAACTAGGATCATCTACAACCGGGCGTCTTAAACAGGTCTCAAACGCCCGGGCGGGCGGACCGGTCACTGACCGGTTAAAAAAACCCGACCTATCCGGGCATCTCAAACCGGTCTCAAACGCCCAGGCTGCCGACATCCGAGCGAATTCCGACAATACGCGGAATGCTAGTCTTAATAGGCATGAAGGTATTCGCAAAGATGATGGGGCTATCAAAGTGTAATGGCAAGGAAGAATATTTTTTTGTGATGGAATGGATACCTTCATTATACTTAACCTTTCACGAAGCGGCCTTGCTTCCGGTGAAGATGGTATCATAGGATGCATGATCATTGTCGATGTCGATCGTCAGTGGTTGATGTAGTCGATGTAACGATATAAGTCATCAGTGGTTGATGAAGTGACCGCCCCTAAGTAGCCGAAAGAGCTTAGGAGACTCAAATCACAACTCAAACAACTACAAATGCAATGAGAATCGAAATGGGTTAGGTTGTGAAAATCTATGGTGGTATTGCAGATGATATGGTGGAGGGCCTAGGCAAAGATGCCAAAATTTGAAATGATTAATTGAGTCAAATGGTGGTGGAACTAATAATGTTGGGTGGTGGATGACAATAGCTACAAAACGAGCTAAAGAACGTGAAAATCGAAGTCCGGGTGAATTAGTTAGCCGAAATAAGAATCAGCCCGAGGCAGTATCTACATCTACCGGACGTCCGGAAACGGACGGATGTCCGGTAGCTGGGACACACGGGACGTCCGGTAATGACCGGGAATTCGTGGCTAGAGAACGCCATGCCAAACACTAGATCCCAGAAAGAAATCAACAAAAACTTAATAGAAACATCAAAATGCAAGAATTTTTGGGGGCTTTTTTCTTGGGAAACTTTCGAAATAGGCAAGAAAAACCCAAACATTGGGAAAGAAAAGTGGGGGTAGGGCTCCAAATTCGTGGCAACATGGCTCTTGATACCAAGATGATGTAGGGAAAACCCCCAGGTGGCCCGATGTTCACGAATTGGAGGTGGATTTGGGGAAGAACACGAGGGGAATCACTAGGGGAAACACGAAAATCAATACACACACATAGATGAAAATAAAGGCAAATATAAATAGACCCATGATCCAAACCATCCAAAGAGTGAGATGGAACAAGATAGTTCTTCCCCAAGTCACAGAATAAGGAGGGCTTGAATCCATAGATGGATCTTTCCATATAGGGGTCTTGAATCCACTAGGATCTTCTCCAATGGAGGCCTTGAGATCCAATGGACTCCTCTCTCTCTCTCTCTCTCTCTCTCTCTCTCTCTCTCTCAAGGGGAGATACATGAGCTAAGCTCTAGTACAGTTCTAATCTTAGCTAACCCTAAAAATGAGAAGGGGGAGCCACGATAGGGTAGGCGGGAGAAAGATACAAGGCCAAAGGCCCCCGGCTGCACACAGGCAAGCACTAGACGTCCGGTATTTACCAGATGTCCGGTGCTGCACACAGGCAAGTACTAGACGTCCGGTGTTTACCGGATATCTGGTGGGTCGCGAGGGATCGAATGTCCGATGGGTGCCGGATGTTCGTTGATTCTTCTTGGGTGCAGTGGCACCAGATTTCCAGTATATGTCAGATGTCCGGTGGCTCGGGATGGTTCGGATGTCCGGTGCGCGTCAGACTTTCGTCAGTTTGCTTTTGGACATATGGTACCGGATTTCCGGTGGAGACCGGACATCCAGTCACTGGAATTTGTCGGATGTCCGGTGGTCCGTCGGTTGTCTGGCCATTGTATTGGTCGTCAGTTGTTGGCCTTCTAGTCAGCTGAGTGTTGTCCCGCCGGACGTCCAAGCTACAGCTCCGCTTTCTTCTGTCCCCACTTCCATGCTTCCCTGGCGAATGGTGTAGGCATTCCTTAGCGCTTGCACTCCTCCTCATCGTCCGTGAAGCTCGGACAATACATATGCATACACACGAGAGGAGTGTCAAGTAGTATATCATCCTCGAAGGGGTCAAGTGAACACGTGTAAAGGAGACGATTCACCTTTATGTATGTGAAGTAGATGTCGCACGTGCCACTTGCCAACAGACTCTTGACATGGTGATGTCCGTAGGATGCTCCGCATCATCCGTGAGGAAGCCACCACGAACCTATACCACATAGCGATCTCCACTATGCATTTTGGCAGTCGCACATTGATGCCACCCGCAAGACCGAGTGTCATCGCTGCTCGGCCATGGCCAAGGTATTGTCCTCCGACTAAATGCCGGTGGATCTCGAAATTAGTCGTAGTTAGCAATTTCTACATTGCATATCTATCTATCTATTACTATCTAGTAGTGCATGAAACCATTGCTTTTCACCATTTCCCATAGTCTAAATGTAGCTACTTACATGAACTATCTTGTAAATTTTTCCTCATATATATGAACTAACTATTTTCTAGTATTTGGTTGATCTGTCGGATGTTTGTATAGAAGTCCATGCCAAAAAGAAGTACACATCTTTTAGTTGATGTAAAAAAAATCCAAGGAACAAAGATAAACAAGTTTGGAGGTTGCGATATGGTAACTCCGAGTTTGCACAGGGTCATCCTGGCCTCCAAAAAATTGTGGAGGGCACACCAAATCGATTTTGGAGGTTGTGGTTTTTGGCAGCTCTGCTAGAGTTGCTCTTATTAAAATGACATAAATAAACACACACAATAGAAAAAATGCTATGAGATGGATCTAATTACTCCTCGAGCACTACTGCAGGATGCTGCTAACGCGACACTACGATCAGAGACCCTTTTAGGAAACTGTGTGCGATGCATCAATCATAAACGGGGATTAAAAAAACCGTCAAAAAAGGTGCAAAACGTTTGCAATGGAGGATGCGTCAAACACGGTTCAGATTTTAGTTGCGTGTGCGATCCAGGGCATACGGTTTAGTCCAGTGAACTGTTTGCGATGAGGCGGAACAAAAGAAACGGGCAGCCTGATGAAGGCGTGTGCGATGTAGAGCATACGGTTCACTCGGATGAACTGTTTGTGATTAGGCAACGCAAAAGAAACGGCAGCCAGATGAAGGTGTGTGCGATATACAGCATACGGTTCACTCAGATGAACTGTTTGTGATTAGGCAACACAAAAGAAACGGTCAGCCAGATCAAGGTGTGTGTGATTGAGGGCATACGCTTCAGAAGGATTAACTGTTTGCGATTAGGCAATAGAACAGAAACGGGTAAGCCAGATCAAAGTGTCTGCGATTGATGGCATACACTTCACATGGATAAACTGTTTGCGATTAGCCATAACAAACTGAAACAGTTAGATAGATCAACGTGTGTGCGCTAGACGGGCACACCCATTCTAATTAAAAGAAGCGTGCGCGATGGTAATAACGAGCGCGCACGGTTGTTGGAACAAGACGTGTGCTGACATTGCCTATTGCGGTGCACCCTATGGTGCAAACGCCACGTACGCGGCCGAGAAGGTGTACGTGCCCATGTTACGCCTTCCGGGAATAGTGCCGCACTTATAACCGTCAGTAAAGTTTAAGCATGCATCCCGTCACAATTGTTTTTAGAAGAACAGGGAGGCCGCGTCCTGTCACATTCCAAATTGCAAACCTATTCACACCGATCAAAACCTAAATGGTTTCCCACTTAGGAGCGTATTACTTCTCATCCACAAAAAGTCAAAAACAAACAAGTCATTCATTATCGTTCCCTTGCGTCCGCCATGGCCAGCGTGAGTTCTGGGTCGAGAGATTGCCACCAGGGAGAGGCGAGCCTGGAAGCGGGAGCACGAAAGATGTCCCGCCTCACCGCGAAAGCAGCCAACATGTCCCGCTGCACGGCTGTAGCAGCAGAGAGGTCCCGCCGCGCCGCCGAAGCAGCATGGAGGACCCGCCGCGCCGTCGATGCAGCAGACTGGTCCGGCCGCGCCGCGGAAGCAGAAGAGATGTCCCGTCGCGCCGTGAATGCAGCAGAGATGTCCTCCGGCGCCGCGGCGGCCTGGGAAAATGCCTCGCGGGCAGGCGAGGACTCTTACAAGCGCATGCGTGCCCTCGTCCTTAGGCAGATGGATCAGATCTCCAGGTGAGAGAGGTTGCCGGATGACCTGAAAGTCTCGTTTGAACAGTCTACCGACGTCATCCGACAACTAAATGAGAGCAATGCGAAGCTCCGGGCCGAGCGCGACCTACTGAGGGCGAAGATCGTTGGAAGTGCGGAGCAGCAGGAGCAGACCACTGCCTTGTTGAAGAGGATTGGCGCCATCATCGAGAAACTTATTGACGAGAATGCCATGCTGCGCATCGAGCGCAGAAGGCTGGTGGAGGAATCCGTGGATGCTCTCAAGCAGCATCTTGAGGACAAGAAAGAGCTCGTCGCGGCTCGCCGCGGAGACTAGTTCCCGCGGCCTGCAGCAACGCATCAAGAAAGTAGAGATCAGCGAGCCAGATCGTTGTCTTCCTTCTTCTTTTCCCCTTGTGTATTTCGGGCGTTGCCGCATGTGGCTTTTTTTATTTATGTTTCTAAATATGTAAGACAATTATTATCCACTATCATCGTCCTTATATTCATCATGCTTGCTATAAGTCGTAGTCGATGCTATATAGGTCCGTCGAATCTTACATCAAGATCCATGCAAAACTTTCTTCTCAGATTTTCATTTTTCTCTCTTAAATCTCAGTCCAGTGAGACATATAGCCACGCCGTAGAACATGTGCTCGGGCGCCATTAATGGAGACGTTGGGAGGGAGGTGCGCGGCGGGTAGCGGTCAAAGGGCTCTCCTCCCGATGAGCACGCGCTGGGGTCTGATCGCACGCCTCCCGTACAAATAACTACCCCGCACGACACCTCCTATCCAATAAAAAAAGGGGACGCGTGGCCGCACGTAATTGGTAAGTCGAACGCCCACGGTTTTGAATAATACTTGTGTTTCTGATTTGTAACATGACATCACTTGTTCCAAAATGACTTTGTTGATGATTAATGTGTGCGCCTTCGCAAATCGGACAGAAAAATTACCACATCATGTTGGTGCCATGTCATGAGACCATGCCAAGTTTCATGATTTTCAGGCGTGTTTTGTAATTACAGGAATTAAAAAACCTAGTTTCTCAATCTTTTCGGCCGAGCCACGACGCCCAGATGTTTGAATTTCACTCCCATCTCTTGCATGGGACCTAGAAATTCATCCAAGGACACACATGTGATTTTTCAAACAACTTTGGTGCACTGGAGCATGTGCTTGTAGTTCAAATTTGAATTATGCATATTAAATGCCTAGAAACTCAATTAATGTATAAAAAAGGCCGAACGAACCCGGAATAATTCCAAAATTTAGCACGGTACTTTTATTTGGTCTAATCTGGCTGTGTAAAAAAATTAAGGCGGAAGAAGGCAGTGTACATATGTCGTTTCGCACACGGAGGTGACACGTTCCCTCTCGGAACCACGAGCCTTCTTGAGGGAAGCTCCGGTTTGCAAGAAGCTTACACCAAAGCTTGTCCCAATTCGGACAAAAAAATTACCGCAGCATGTTGGTGCCATGTCATGACACCATGCCAAGTTTCATGATTTTCAGGCGTGTTTTGGAATTACAGGAATTAAAAAAACAAGTTTCTCAATCTTTTCGGCCGAGCCACGATGCCCAGATGTTTGAACTTCACTCCCATTTCTTGCATGGGACCAAGAAATTCACCCAAGGACACACATGTGATTTTTCAAACAAATTTGATGCACTGGAGCATGTGCTTGTAGGTCAAATTTGAATTATGCACATTAAATGCCCAGAAACTCAATTAATGTATAAAAAGGTGAAACAAGCCCGAAATAATTCCAAAATTTAGCACGGTACTTCTATTTGGTCTAATCTGGCTGTGTAAAAAAATTATGGCGGGAGAAGGCAGTGTACGTATGTCGTTTCGCACACGGAGGTGACACATTCCCTCTCGGAACCACGGGCCTTCTTAAGGGAAGCTCCAGTTTGCAAGAAGCTTACACCAAAGTTTGTCGCAATTCGGCCAAAAAATTACAGCAACATGTTCGTGCCATATCATGACACCATGCCAAGTTTCATGATTTTCAGGCGTGTTTTGGAATTATAGGAATTAAAAAACCAAATTTCTCAATCTTTCCGGCCGAGGCACGACGCCCAGATGTTTGAATTTCACTCCAATCTCTTGCATGGGACCTAGAAATTCACCCAAGGACACACGTGTGATTTTTCAAACAACTTTGGTGCACTGGAGCTTGTGCTTGTAGTTCAAATTTGAATTATGCATATTAAATGCCTAGAAACTCAATTAATGTATAAAAAGGGCGAAACGAGCCCGGAATAATTCTAAAATTTAGCACGGTACTTCTATTTGGTCTAATCTGGCTATGTAAAAAATTTAAGGCGGGAGAAGGCAGTGTACGTATGTCGTTTCGCACACGGAGGTAACACGTTCCCTATCGGAATCACGAGCCTTCTTGAGGGAAGCTCCGGTTTGCAAGAAGCTTACACCAAAGATTGTCCCAATTCGGCCAAAAAAATTACCGTAGCATGTTGGTGCCATGTCATGAGACCATGCCAAGTTTCATGATTTTCAGGCGTGTTTTGAAATTACAGGAATTAAAAACCAAATTTCACAATCTTTCTGGCCGAGCCACGACGCCCAGATATTTGAATTTCACTCCAATCTCTTGCATGGGACCTAGAAATTCACCCAAGGACACACATGTGATTTTTCAAACAATTTTGGTGCAGTGGAGCATGTGCTTGGAGTTCAAATTTGAATTTTGCATATTAAATGCCCAGAAACTCAATTAATGTATAAAAGTGGCCGAACGAACCCGGACAAAATTTGGCACGGTACTTCTATTTGGTCTAATCTGGCTGTGTAAAACAATTAAGGCGAGAGATGGCAGTGTACGTATGTCGTTTCGCACACAGAGGTGACACATTCCGTCTCGGAACCACGAGCCATCTTGAGGGAAGCTCCGGTTTGCAAGAAGCTTACACCAAAGCTTGTCCCAATTCGGCCAAAAAAATTACCGCAGCATGTTGGTGCCATGTCATAACACCATGCCAAGTTTCATGATTTTCAGGCGTGTTTTGGAGTTACAAGAATTAAAAAACCAAGTTTATCAATCTTTTCGGCCGAGCCACGATGCCCAGATGTTTGAACTTCACTCCCATCTCTTGCATCGGACCTAGAAATTCACCCAAGGACACACATGTGATTTTTCAAACAACTTTGGTGCACTGGAGCATGTGCTTGTAGTTCAAATTTGAATTATGCACATTAAATGCCCAGAAACTCAATTAATGTATAAAAAAGGCTAAACGAGCCCAAAATAATTCCAAAATTTAGCACGGTACTTCTATTTGGTCTAATCTGACTGTGTAAAAAAATTAAGGCGGGAGAAGGCAGTGTACGTATGTCATTTCGCACACGGAGGTGACACGTTCCCTCTCGGAACCACGAGCCTTCTCGAGGGAAGCTCCGGTTTGCAAGAAGCTTACACCAAAGCTTGTCCCAATTCGGCAAAAAAACTACCGCATCATGTTCGTGCCATGTCATGAAACCATACCAAGTTTAATGATTTTCAGGCGTGTTTTGGAATTACAGGAATTAAAAAACCAAGTTTCTCAATCTTTCCGGCCGAGCCACGACGCCCAGATGTTTGAATTTCACTCTCAACTCTTGCATGGGACCTAGAAATTCACCCAAGGACACACATGTGAGTTTTCAAACAACTTTGGTGCACTGGAGCATGTGCTTGTAGTTAAAATTTGAATTATGCACATTAAATGCCCAGAAACTCAATTAATGTATAAAAAAGGCGAAACGAGCCCGGAATAATTCCAAAATTTAGCACGGTACTTCTCTTTGGTCTAAGCTGGCTATGTAAAAAAATTAAGGCGGGAGAAGGCAGTGTACGTATGTTGTTTCGCACACGGAGGTGACACGTTCCCTCTCGGAACGACGAGCCTTCTCGAGGGAAGCTTCGGTTTGCAAGAAGCTTACACCAAAGCTTGTCCCAATTCGGCCAAAAAATTACCGCAACATGTTCGTGCCATGTCATGAAACCATGCCAAGTTTCATGATTTTCAGGCGTGTTTTGGAATTACAGGAATTAAAAACCAAGTTTCTCAATCTTTCCGGCCGAGCCACGACGCCCAGATGTTTGAATTTCACTCCAATCTCTTGCATGGACCTAGAAATTCACCCAAGGACACACATGTGATTTTTCAAACAACTTTGGTGCACTGGTGCCTGTGCTTGTAGTTCAAATTTGAATTATGCATATTAAATGCCCAGAAACTCAATTAATGTATAAAAAAGGCAAAATGAGCCCGGAATAATTCCAAAATTTAGCACGGTACTTCTATTTTGTCTAATGTGGCTGTGTAAAAAAATTAATGCGGGAGAAGGTAGTGTACGTATGTCGTTTCGCACACGGAGGTGACACGTTCCCTCTCGGAACCACGAGCGTTCTCGAGGGAAGCTCCGGTTTGGAAGAAGCTTACACGAAAGCTTGTCCCAATTCGGCCAAAAAAATTACCGCAGCATGTTCGTGCCATGTCATGACACCACGCCAAGTTTCATGATTTTCACGCGTTTTGGAATTACAGGAATTGAAAAACCAAGTTTCTCAATCTTTCCGGCCGAGCCACGACGCCCAGATGTTTGAATTTCACTCCAGTCTCTTGCATTGGACCTAGAAATTCACCCAAGGACACACATGTGATTTTTCAAACAACTTTGGTGCACTGGAGCCTGTGCTTGTAGTTCAAATTTGAATTATGCATATTAAATGCCTAAAAACTCAATTAATGTATAAAAAAAGCGAAACGAGCCCGGAATAATTCTAAAATTTAGCATGATACTTCTATTTGGTCTAGTCTGGCTGTGTAAAAAAATTAAGGCGGGAGAAGGCAGTGTACATATGTCGCTTCGCACACAGAGGTGACACGTTCCCTCTCGGAACCACGAGCCTTCTTGAGGGAAGCTCCGGTTTGCAAGAAGCTTACACCAAAGATTGTCCTAATTCGGCCAAAAAAAATTACCGCAGCATGTTGGTGCCATATCATGAGACCATGCCAAGTTTCATGATTTTCAGGCGTGTTTTGGAATTACAGGAATTAAAAAACCAAGTTTCTCAATCTTTCCGGCCGAGCCACGACGCCCAGATGTTTGAATTTCACTCCAATCTCTTCCATGGGACCTACAAATTCACCCAAGAACACACATGTGATTTTTCAAACAACTTTGGTGCACTGGAGCCTGTGCTTGTAGTTCAAATTTGAATTATGCATATTAAATTCCCAGAAACTCAATTAATGTATGAAAAAGGCCAAACGAATCCGGAATAATTCCAAAATTTAGCACGGTACTTCTATTTCGTCTAATCTGGCTGTGTAAAAAAATTAAGGCGGGAGAAGGCTGTGTACGTATGTCGTTTCGCACACGGAGGTGACACGTTCCCTCTCGGAACCAGGGGCCTTCTTGAGGGAAGCTCTGGTTTGTAAGAACCCTGCACCAAAGCTTGTCCCAATTCGGCCAAAAAAATTACCGCAGCATGTTGGTGCCATGTCATGAGACCGTGCCAAGTTTCATGATTTTCAAGCGTGCTTTGGAATTACAGGAACTAAAAAACCAAGTTTCTCAATCTTTCCGGCCGAGCCACGACGCCTAGATGTTTGAATTTCACTCCCATCTCTTGCATGGGACCTAGAAATTCACCGAAGGACACACATGTGATTTTTCAAACAACTTTGATGCACTGGAGCACGTGCTTGTAGTTCAAATTTGAATTATACACATTAAGTGGGCAGAAACTCAATTAATGTATAAAAAAGGCCAAACGAACACGGAATAATTCCAAAATTTAGCACGGTACTTCTATTTGGTCTAATCTGTCTGTGTAAAAAAATTAAGGCGGGAGAAGGCAGTGTACGTATGTCGTTTCGCACACGGAGGTGACACGTTCCCTCTCGGAACCAGGAGCCTTCTTGAGGGAAGCTTCGGTTTGCAAGAAGCTTACACCAAAGCTTGTCCCAATTCGGCCAAAAAATTTACTGCAACATGTTGGTGCCATGTCATGACAGCATGCCAAGTTTCATGATTTATAGCCGTGTTTTGGATTTATAGGAATTAAAAAACCAAGTTTCTCAATCATTCCGGCCGAGCCACGACACCCAGATGTTTGAATTTTATTCCCATTTCTTGCATGGGACCTATAAATTCACCCAAAGACACACATGTGATTTTTCAGCAAACTTTCGTGCATTGGAGCATGTGCTTGTAGTTCAAATTTGAATTATGCACATTAAATGCCCAGAAACTCAATTAATGTATAAAAATGCCAAACGAACCCGGAATAATTCCAAATTTAAACACGACACTCATGTACTAGTTGTATGTTCACTGTACATAAATGTTCTAGCAATTCAAACACCATCCTTTCCCTACGTAACACCATTTTGTCTTTCAAAACATAATGAAAAAAATCAGGTATACCACAAACAGTTTACTAGAAAGAATCGTGTGGGATGCGATATAAAATATCTTGGCGCACCATCTTGTCTGGCTTACGCAGGAAGCTTCATCGTCTATAGTCCACCGCCCCCGCTTGAACTACACTTGCGCGCCAGTTTCTCGCGGCACCAAGCGAAATTGTTTTGCCACCGCGGAAATATCTATCTCCCCGCCACCTCCCTCCTACCAAAAGCCACATTTGCACTGTTCCTCCTTGCTTTCCAAGTTCAAACCTCACTGCTGCTTATTGGCAGCTCAGCCTCCTCGCCGGCGACCCTTCGTCTTGCACCGCCGCCTCCTCGACGGCTACCCTTCTTCTTGCAGCGCCGCCTCCTCGCCGGCGACCCTTCTTCTTGCAGCGCCGCCTCCTCGCCGGAGACCCTTCTTCTTGCTGCACGGCCTCCTCGCCGTCGACCCTTCTTCTTGCTGCGCGGCCTTGTCGATATGGTCAGGTAATCCACACCCCACCCACACCATCCTCCTCCTTTCCCGTCCCACATGCCCCGACTGATGGAGCAACACCTTCCACCGAAATCACTGCCCCCTCCTCCAATTAAGCGTCGCCCACAGCCATTTTACACGCAGTATAACGTGTAGTTGAGTAGCATGCGGCCGCATGCGCGAACAAGGTCGCTATGGCTGACATGCGTGTCGACCGCCAGATCTTGGAGGAGCAACTCGTCTTCGAGGCCACCGTCGACACCGCCGCGCGGTTGTCTACTTTAAAATACAGTTCGTGATGTTTTCTCGAGGCCACCGCCAGTGCCTTCTAGTGATTTGTCCTCTATGATGTTAATATGCAATCTGATGTTCAGTTAACAGTTTGGTCCTCTGAAATGTAATGTTTAGTTAACACTTTGGTCCAACAATTGCTACATTTCATAGTACTGTTATCAAGCATTCTTTGTTTTGTTAACTGTCTTATCTTCTAGTACATGTTTCTATTCTGCAATGTCGTGCTCAATTAACTATTTTTGTTCATTTCGTCTGCTGTCCATTTAACTGTTTGGTTCAATTCTGCAATTTGATTTTCATTTGCTGTGGGTACAATTTTGTATTGTTATGCATGTGACACCAATTGAATTTGGCTGTACTCAATACATATTCTACTGATTGTATGGCAACTTTCAGTTAACCTGATCAAGATCTTCCTTATGTGTGTTGCAGGGAAACAATGGGAGACACTGCGGTTTACCATCGAGGTTTGTTCAAGCAGGGTCCTTTGGCTAATAGCACATTATTGTGCAGTTGCAGGAATCATTCTAATATTTAGGTTTCTTACAATTTGGTCTTGCACATGTAGGTCCTGCTGTCAGAGGCTTAGACCCACTGTTTGACCCATTTTGCATATGGGGAAATGAGATGTCCATGAATATTAGTCAAGTCAAGAAACTCAGAAAGATTGTTAGGATGAAGAAACTTGCGAGGAATAACAGCAAGATATTTGTTTGCACCATGAAGAAGACATCAGTCAACTATAGGATGGTACCAACTCTTTTACCTTATTTTTACCCCTTGCGCCATTTCAAAATTTACTACAACGATTTATGCATAGCTTTGTTTTCAGTACTTTTCAAAGCAGTTCACCGATGATTACCTCTCAAACCACCTGCATGGTCAAGATGCGAGGAAGGTATTCATTCAACACCCACGGTACAATATTGAAGTCTTGCTGAAGAGGACGAAGGTTGGGCGGGCAATTATCCATAGCCACTGGCCTAAAGTTGCAAGGACATTCAACATCATTGAAGGCTCAATATTTGCCTTCCGCTTCTGCAGTTTCCCAGATGAGATTCATCTGTCTATTTACCGTGTATGATGCTACTTTCCAAAGGTTTTTGATGCTGCATGTGAAACTTGGTGCTGTTGTGTAATGGCGTAACTGAGTGCCGAAGCTATCTGATGTAATTCGATTATGAAATCCTGGTTGCTTTTATACGGATATGAAATATCTGGCGTGTTTTATAAGAAATATCAGTTTGATTAGTACATGGATTATCAATAATAGGCTAATTACCCTGCTTATTGGGGTTTTCTATTGCAAACGGTTACTCAGACATCACCATGGGTGATGAACTCAAACAACCCGCACGGTTTCTAGAAAGTAGGCGTGTTCGATCAACTAACAATCACACACGGCTTCCAGCAGCGAACTGTTTGCGTTAGGCCACCTTGCACAAACGTTTCCACACAAAGAACTGTGTGGGATGTACATACCTACGGAAATGATTTTTTGGGATTCACCGTGTGGGATGTACATACTTACGGAAATGATTTCTGGGATTCACCGTGTGGGATGTACATACCTACGGAAATGATTTCTGGGATTCACCGTGTGGGATGTACATACCTACGGAAATGATTTCTGGGATTCACCGTGTGGGATGTACATACGTATGGAAATGATTTCTGGGATTCACCGTGTGGGATGTACATACCTACGGAAATGATTGGGTTTCCATGCCTCGCCCGATCGCACACGGCCCCAGCCTGGGTCGCACGAGGGCCTATCCCCGATGATTTTTGGGTCGTGTGGGAAGGACCCCCCTATCGCCCACACTTGGCGACGGTTCCAAATGCAACAGAATTTAGGTGTAGCTATGACATTTTGAACTTGATGGAGGTGGAGGGGCGGAAGGTGTTGCTTCTGGTGTGCCATGGTCGGGGATCACGATGGATGATGTGCTAGGAAATTTTGGGACACATCTAGGCCTCTTCAAAACTTGCCACTAATACATCTCTGAAAGTGCAACTATCCCTGGGTGGTTTTGGTAATTACTAACAACATATAGCTCATTGAACTAATGCTATTTCAAGATGACTATTTCAGGAAGTTCAATGATTGGCATGGCATGGATTAAGAATGTGGACCCCTCAAAATGCTAAGGACACACATTGGCTCAAGCTCAAGACTCTACATTTTCATTTTAGTGATCCAAGATCACATTGAGTCCATAGGAAAAGCCAATACTATTAAAAGGGGATGAGGTGTTGCTTAATGGCTTGCTTGCTCAAAATGCTTAGTGATATGCTCCAAAAGCCCTCAACCACTTTATCACATCCACATATGTCCCAAACCAAAAGTCAAACTCGGCCCCACTGATTTGATCTATCCGGCGCCACCGAGTTCACTTGACATATCCACTGCTAGAAACCCTAGTCACTTCGGTCTCAACGATAGGGATCTCGGTCTCACCGAGATGGGATTGCAAACTCTCTGTTTCCCTTCATAACATTTCGGTCCAACCGAGATGAGCGATCGGTCCCACCGAGTTCGCAATGCAAACTCTCTGTTCCCCTTTCATAACATTTCGGTCTCACCGAGATGAGTGAATCGGTCCCACCAAGTTTGCCTGACCAACTCTCTGGTTAGCTTATTACCAAAGTTGGTCCCACCGAGTTTGAGTAATCGGTCTCACCGAGATTACGTTATGCCCTAACCCTAATGAAATCGGTCCCACCGAGTTGACATGTCGGCCCCACCGAAAAGCCTAACGTTCACATTTTGAACTAAACCGGTCTGACCGAGTTTTCTGATTTGGTCCCACCGAGTTTGGTGAATTGTGTGTAACGGTTAGATTTTGTGTGGAGGCTATATATACCCCTCCACCCACTCTTCATTCGTGGAGAGAGCCATCAGAACATGCCTACACTTCCAACATACATTTTCTAAGATCAAGATATTCCATTCCAACCACATAAATCTTGATTTCTAGCCTTCTCCAAGTTGCTTTCCACTCAAATCATCTTTCCACCAAATCCAAATCCATGAGAGAGAGTTGAGTGTTGGGGAGACTATCATTTGAAGCACAAGAGCAAGGAGTTCATCATCAACACACCATTTATTACCTTTTGGAGAGTGGTGTCTCCTAGATTGGTTAGGTGTCACTTGGGAGCCTCCGTCAAGATTGTGGAGTTGAACCTAGGAGTTTGTACGGGCAAGGAGATCGCCTACTTCATGAAGATCTACCCTAGTGAGGCAAGTCCTTCGTGGGCGATGGCCATGGTGGGATAGACAAGGTTGCTTCTTCGTGGACCCTTCGTGGGTGGAGCCCTCCGTGGACTCGCGCAGCCATTACCCTTCGTGGGTTGAAGTGTCCATCAACGTGGATGTACAATAGCACCACCTATCGGAACCACGGGAAAAAAAATCTCCGCGTCTACATTGCGTTTGCTCCCTCCAAACTCCTCCCTTTACCTTCATATGGAATATTTTACATTCCGCTGCTATACTCTTAGACTTGCATGTGTAGGTTGATTGCTTGACTTGTCCTAAAGTTGCTAAAATCCGCCAAGACTTAAAATTGGGAAAATGCTAGATTTTTATTTGGTCAAGTAGTCTAATCACCCCCTCTAGACATACTTTCGATCCTACAAGTGGTATCAGAGCTTTGGTCTCCATTTGCCTTAATTTCCATAGCTTTTGGTGATCATAGCCTTGGTTTCACAACCTAGGAGAGTATGGCTTCTAGCGAGGGAAATTACCACCGTAGAGGTCCTTACTTTGATGGTACTAATTTTGCTAGTTGGAAGCATAAGATGAAAATGCATATTCTTGGACATAACCCCGCCGTTTGGGCTATTGTGTGTATTGGCTTGCAAGGTGAATTCTTTGATGGGAGAGAACCAAACCGTGAAGCTACCACGGAAGAGTTGAAGATGCTGCAATACAATGCTCAAGCTTGCGATATCCTCTTCAACGGATTGTGCCCCGAAGAATTCAACAAAATCAGCCGTCTTGAGAATGCAAAGGAAATTTGGGATACTTTGATGGATATGCACGAAGGTACCGACTCTGTCAAGGAATCCAAATTGGATGTGCTTCAAAGTCAACTTGACAAGTTCAAAATGAAGTATGGTGAAGGTGTCGCTGAAATGTACTCTAGGCTTGCTCTCATCACAAATGAGATTGCCGGTTTAGGAAGTGAAGAGATGACCGACAGATTCATCATCAAGAAGATCATAAGATCCTTGGATGGAAAATGTGATACTGTGTGCACATTGATCCAAATGATGCCCAATTACAAAGATCTCAAGCCAACGAAGTCATTGGAAGAATTGTTGCTCATGAGATGTCACTCAAGGATAAGGAAGAGCTTCACAACAAGTCAAGTGGTGCTTACAAAGCCTCATGTGATGGTCCTACATCATCAAGTGAGAAACAAACCTTTAATGAGGAATTGAGCCTAATGGTGAAGAACTTTACTGTTAGGACCCCGATCCTAAGTCACACCGATCTAGCATGTAACACATCATATCACTTTGCAGGCTCACGCACGGTATTCCCACGGGTGCCACCTTACCTGGCCCGGGACCGTTTGCGCCTTTTGGCTCATGTATATGATAGTGTCGCTAGAATCCATATGACAGAGAACCCGGGCCGACATGAGTAGTCGTGAATCCAAAGTGGCACTAACTTACAGGGACAGACATACATGACCCAGCAACGAACGTGTCGGTCATCAGCGAGTGAATCCGGGCTGTAGCAGCTGGGCTAACAGGACTCCGGAGAATCCGGGATGTAGCAGGCTAACAGGACTCCGGTAGACACCGTGTGATATTTCCCCGAAGGGACAGGCACAGGAACGAAGAAGGACACATGCCGGCCAGCCTATGTGTTCCGGAGCAGTAGCAAGCTACCATGGCTTAATGGAAGCACTAGGAGACATTTCCCGGTAAGAGAGGCTACCAAGGATAAACAACTAGATTGTCGGATCCCACACATACCAAGCATTTCAAATCATACACACAATATGCTCGATATGTGCAAATACAACATGGCATCACAACATAACTCTATGACTCAAAGTATTTATTCATTAGGCTCCGAGGAGCCAAGTATTACAAACATGGGTCTGATGACCCAGCATTCAAGTCATACAAGCAACAAGCACAAGCGGAAGCTTAACTTGTCTGAGTACAGAAAACTACAAAAGAAAAGGCTGAGAAGCCTGACTATCTACAAGACCCTGCCGAGGGCACAAGAACGTAGTTGAGGTAACAAGCTAAATGTTGAAGTCCACGCAGAACTACTAGCGAGACTGAAGTCTCTCTGCAAAACATAAATTAAGCAAACATGAGTACTAATGTACCCAGCAAGACTTACATCAGAACTAACTACATATGCATCGGTATCAACAAAGGGGGGTGGTGGAGTTTAACTGCAGCAACCCAGTTTTGACTTAGTGGCTATCCTGAACTACGACTGCAAATAACTCTTTTGGGGTGGCGCACACGAGTCCACATATTCACCAATCATTACACCACTATGGATCCGCTCCCATCTCCCTACGAGAATGCCATCCATAGCACTCACACTTATCTTGCGCATTTTAGAGTATCGACTTTCACTTGTCTATGAACTGTATAGGCAACCCAGAGGTCCTTTACCGCGGATGCGGCTATTCGAATAGATGATGTTAACCCTGCAGGGGTGTACTTCTTCACACACGCTCTCGCCACTTACCGCCATGTACATGTCATGTATCTCGGCAACCTTCAAGAGGAAGTCTGGCGAGGGTGTCGGCCACGACCTGACTAACCACACAAGTCCTTAGTCCAGGTTTATCGCCTATTCAAGTTCCATCCGCAGGGAGTCCGGCCGAGGTTTCCACATACGGCTCCGAACAATGTGTACAGGGTTCCGCGACACCAAACGGGCGCCTGGTATACCCGGCCACATGCCTACCGCATCACAGCCCACCCCTCGGGTCAGCACTGCGCACAGCCTCCAGCAACTACAAACACCAGAAACTACTTGCAACTCGTGGACAGAGGACAAGGGCAGCTAATAAGTCGAGAGGGTCAATTAAGGATCCCAATGAGTGGTAGTAGCTGTTCATGGATCACAAACACAGAACTTAGTTCCTGAGGACGGCTTCGATGAGACAACCCACCATGTACTCCTACATGGCCTCTCACAGCTACCTTTACCAAATCGTGTTCACACACTTAGCTCACACACAGTAGGACATGTTCGTCACCATTCCAATTCATCCCCGATGAATCAGACCTGACTCAACTCTAAGCAGTAGCAGGCATGACAAACAAGCATGAATGAGTAGGCACATCAGGGCTCAAACAACTCCTACTCATGCTAGTGGGTTTCATCTATTTACTGTGGCAATGACAGGTCATGCATAGGAAAAGGGGTTCAACTACCTCAACATGTAATAGTTGAATCGTTGTTTTCCTAATGCAGTAAAAGAGATTAGGAGCGAGAGAGTGGGATTGTATCGGAATGAACAAGGGGGTTTTGCTTGCCTGGCACTTCTGTAGATAGTAATAGCTCTTCATTGGTGTCATCGATCTCATCGTCGGAACGTCGTCTACTCAGAGGGGACAATTACCAGCAAACAAGGAAGAACACAATCAATGCAATGCTCAATATGATGCATGATCAGGACATGGCAAAATGATTGTGTTGGGCTAATGCAACTACAACCAGCTGGTTTTGAGTCATTTTGAACCAAAGGTTCAATCCCAAACTCAACTTATGAATTTAAATAGTGCCTTATCATATTTTGCACTAAACAGCAAGGTTAAGTTGCTTAAACATGCATGAAACCAGTACAGATGGATAGATTGGATTTTTCTGATCATTTTTCATATATAAAACTTTGCATTTGGAGTTACAGATTAATTTCTAAGATTTTTAGAAGTTTAGAGCATTTTCTGAAATAAATAAATCATTTCTGATTTATTTTAAATCCCAGAAAAACTTTACTGCATCAGCATTGCGTCAGCATTGCATTAGCAGGTCAACTGTGTGTTCCAGGTCAAACCTGACGTGTTGGGTCCACATGTTAGTGACTAACTAACTAATCTAAGTTAATTAGTGTAGTACTAACTAAAAATGTCAGTGGAGTTAATCAAACTTAATTAAAAACTAAACTAGGATTAGCTGGGGCCAGGGCCCACTTGTCAGCGATCCAGGGGAGGTCAAACCCCTGGTCAGCGGGGTCAAACCCCCGGCGTCTCGACGCCGGCGACGGCAGATGCGGCGGAGGGCTCGGGTTAGCTCCTTCGGCGACCAAAACGACAGCGGAGAGGCTCTACGTGGTGCTGGGACTCGCGCGCATCCAACACGGCTAACGGCAGCAGCTGGGGTGGACCGAGCTCGCCAGAAATGAGCTCCTGGTGGCGGCCGGAGTTCGACCAACAGCGGTGTGGGTGATGCGGGGCAGGGGAGGAGCCGTGGACGATCTTGTTCAACTCACGGGAGTGCAGTGAGTGCGGCACTGAGCTCGGACACGTGCTTGCACGGCCGTAGCCGCGATGACAACATGACCGGCGGCGAGGAGCTATCGGCTCCGATGGCCACGGTGGTTAGAAGACGCGGACGAGCACAGGGAGAGAGGGGAAAAGGGAAGGGGCTCACGGCGAATCCAGTAGAGGCAACGGAGAGGCCGGGGAGGGTTTGGAGCTCGCGAATCCCCGGTGAGGTCGCCGGCGGTCAAAGGTTGAAGATGAGGTCGGGGACGACACTGCAGGGCTTCCGGCTGGGCATGGCTCGGTGAGGAGGAAGAGGTGGTCGGGGCGGAGCTTTTGAGCGCATCGGCGAGGCGACGCAGTGGCTGTGGCCACGGCGACAGCGAGCGACGGCGACGGTGGCGCTCGGGTGATGCGAGGGAGACAACAGAGGAGGGGGAGGACCATGGGAGAGAGGTCGAGGGGGTTCAGGGGGCTGCGTGGCACCGCGAGAGACAACCAGGGGGAGGAGGGGACAACCAGGCAGGGTGGAGGTGGCCGCACGGCGGTGCGCGCGCGTCGGGCACGCGCCCGTCCTCCTGGCAAGGAGGAAGACGACAGGAGGAGGCCAGTGGGCTGGGCCGGCCACTTGGCCAGCCACTTGGGCCGCCAGGTGGGCTGCACAGGCAAGCTAGTAAGTCACTCTCTCTCTCTCTCTCTCTCTCTCTCTCTCTTTTATTTCTGTTTTCTATTATTCTGTAAGCTTTAGGGCTTTATTAAAAATACTTATGCACTTTCAAAAATCATGAGACTGCTTGTGGCCACTGTTTGGATTATTTCCAACAGCCAACATTTCAGTTCATGAATATTTGGACATTTAAAATAATATATAAAATTTAAATGCCCAAATGCAAATAAGGTATGGTTTAATTCAATGACCCAATATTGTCCTAGAAAAATGTGAACCATTTTTGACAGAGGTTCTAGACCAAGGCAAAGATGATGAACATTTTAGAAGGGCATTTCAGATTCATTGAAAAAGATTTTAGTAAACCCTAGTTGGTTTAAGTGGTGCTGGGGGTTTCTGTCATCCCCATTTCAACTTTCTGAGTAAAGTAGACATGATGCAAACCCTCTAATGCATGCACTGACTAGGATTGTGACAACTCACCCCCACTAAACAAGAATCTCGTCCCGAGATTCGAGACGTGAGGTAAGAATACATAGGGGACACAAAGCTAACACGATCTTCATGATCCAACTTGCACTTCATAAGAACGTCGATTCCTTGCATTATCTTAGTCTTGACAACTCTGCTTTCGAGATCTTCATGAAACACGAGGTCAGAGACAACTCTACCAGGATGGATCATCTTAATGATCACAAGATCAACTCACGGAATGAGACGTAGAAACATCTCTTGAGCTGAGAGGCAAAGCACACCTTGGAAAGGACAAAAGAGACAGTTTGACGAGGGTTTCAAATTAGCGAGGAAAAATTTCCATGGTTCCATAATGGGGCACCTCAGGGAAAGTGACTCGTAGAATTATTACCTTAAGTTGCAAAAAGAATTACTTTTGATACATGGATCATCGAAACTCTCTATACCAGCCTAAGGCAAATCAGAATCGATCATTTGACGGAGTTCGAAAGAGTGGCATACTCAGACTAGAATGGATGATGTGGACTACCTTGTTGAAGACAACGCAATGGATGATTTTTGCTTATCATCGGAAATGGATGGGACCCATGGTAATAAGTCCTCTTTTGAAGATGATCTTGGACAGCAACTGCTGAGAAGGCAGCCCATGGAAAATTGGCACAATGGCGATGCAAGCTAGGAACAAAATGCAAATGTTGGAATGTTCCAACCATCATATCTGCCTGAGATTTAGATCTGGTTAGTAAAGGATATTTTAGACAACATGTCTGGAAAAGAAAGTTTGCAACACAAACCGACGAGATGACATTGCGACATTCTTGGGAAATGAACTACGGTAGCATGCTCCAAAACACGAGCTGGTTCTGCTACACACATGTGAACACGCTGTCCCAGACAAGCATGACCACATAGTAGTCTTACAACGAAACACTACCGAGTTCAGGTGGGGAACCATAATTAATGATATCGAAGTCTCCGTGCGGAAGTCTAAAGGATTAATACTTTAGAACAGACTCCTTTATCTTGAACAAATCAATCAGTGGCTTGGCATGCTAGGGATACATATAGAATGAAGGTTGCAAGTCTCCATACCATAGAATACTTTGCACATATGCATGACTGACTTGGGATGGTTCCGGAGGAAGCAAAAACAAGCTTTCTCGAATTCACGGCGGCAACTTGCATCGAATGCACATGAACCAAAGGAAGTCACTCCTTTCATCAAGCATATCCCTTGTGAATGGAACACGAAGGCATTGCTTACAAAGTTTCCAACACTAGCTTAATGTCCAACAAAATCATGGAGAAGATAAGGATGTTGTCGATGGGCTCAACAATAATTTATCGAGATTTCCAAAAAATGGAATTCCATAATTATGTGAACAAGGACATAGCATTGGTCAGACCAAAAGATGTAATGGTGTATGCTCGAGGGATCAACAACATTACAAACATTGTTGGTTCTGATTTGATTTGAGGATATAGCCCACACTCAAATCTAAGTTTGGACAAGACAATAGATCCAATAACTGATCACGATGACCAATCGATGAAGATATCATGTTTATTCAAGACACACACTCAAAAGATATCCTTTTAGAATGAACTAAGTAAGGCAAAGCTTTATCTTCAAACTCTCCAAGTTGTTGTTTAGCTTAACCAACTAGCTCCGGGATATCCAACACAGATTCTTGGAGGATGGCTGGTTTAGCGAAAAACCAACATGATCACGAACTCAACATAGCGGTCAGGGAACAACCTGGTAATACTTCCGAGAAGATATTCGGAAAATCACGAACCACCGATATATTACTAAGCTCGGGAACAATCTTGCTTTTCAAGGCAAGATGATATGATCAAGAAGAGCAAGGGTTTGATAAAATCCTAACCCGTCGATCGAAGTGTGCACCAGGGAAAATGGACTAGGTAACACAATCAATCTTAAAATGATAATTCAATAACCAACACGCTAAGAATGAAATTATTGTCCATTAGCTACCAAGCAACGGGATTTCTAGGAGTATTGATTTCACACATCATAGTTCACCTGTCGGCATTCCGGTTGCAACAACACGGGGACCAAGAAATGAATAATGATGGCTAGAAGTATCACCGTATCAAGAGTTCATAGAATGGTGTGCAATTCCCATGATATTCTTGATATAAAGATGGTAATACTCCAGGGTAGAACAAAATCAAAAGCTGGGTTGCATTTTGATCTGTGGAATACAACTGCTTTGACCCAATCCTGGATATGGATGAGGTACTTGAGTTTGTTTCTCCTAGTCATTCCGAAATAGAACGGCTTGATAGACCACAAGAGTAAAAGGCATCGATGAACACGAATGCACAACTACTCCTAACTATCAACTGATAGACGAAGGTCAGAAAACAACTAAAGAGGGACAACTCAAAGGAACATACGATTTTCTGAGTTGTGGATGCATAGATTGGTATGTCAAACTATTTCAACATATTTCTTCCGGATAACCCATGCAGAAAGGTAGAACTGGCAGAGTCACAATATAGAATGGGGAACTCATTGAGATCACTCTTGTTGTGATCTTTTGGTTAAAAGAACTTCTATCATAAGCAGTTCATGGTATTTGGAAGAAGGAAATACTACAGACCTCGAGAACTATCGCAAAGGTTACTAATATCATAATGGAACGAGCAACACTATCAACATGAATGAGTAGAGTGAATCTTGGGTTCAAGGACCCAGAAATAGAATGCCTACTAACTAAATAACATCACGAGATGCTTTCGAGAATGGTGGCCAGAATTATCACATTGGGGATATAAAGCATTGCTAGATTAGTGGGTGGTTCTCTAAGACGCCTAGGGTCATAATAATGGCTTCAACATATATGTCGAGGCAACAGAGTACCTCAACTCACCAATTAGTGTGGTTAAACTGGCCCAAAGAAACATCGGGAACGGAAAGAAGGGATCTGCAAATGCATCAGACTATTTAGAAACCTGGGATGACCCGGGTAGCATAACAGCTGTAAATGCTCAAAAGATTTGAGACATCCTGCAAAATGGTGGCATAACCACTTAACATCACAATATCAAGGTTCCGAGACCAATTGTTAACACATGGAAGTACTAGAAACTGAACTGATACTTGAATCCATCAGTCCTATAAGTCTACAGATTAGTAACACATGATCCTGATGGAAAGAAGAGAAGCCTAGTTCTTAATCCCCGTAGAAAAGAAGAGGTTGACTCAGATCAGAAGGGCATAAGGTATAAGGAGTAAAAAGAGCCTTACGTTCCCTTCCACAATCAATTCCCTTACATAACTAAAGCATTTCTAGACACGACATCGACCAGTTTGGCTTGGTAACCCTACAGGCAGTCAGGCTCTGATACCAAAGCTGTCAGGACCCCGATCCTAAGTCACACCGATCTAGCATGTAACACATCATATCACTTTGCAGGCTCACGCATGGTATTCCCACGGGTGCCACCTTACCTGGCCCGGGACCGTTTGCGCCTTTTGGCTCACGTATATGATAGTGTCGCTAGCATCCATATGACAGAGAACCCAGGCTGACATGACTAGTCGTGAATCCAAAGTGGCACTAACTTATAGGGACAGGCATACATGACCCAACAATGAATGTGTCGGTCATCAGCGAGTGAATCCGGGCTGTAGCAGCTGGGCTAACAGGACTCCGGAGAATCCGGGCTGTAGCAGGCTAACAGGACTCCGGTAGACACCGCGTGACATTTCCCCGAAGGGACAGGCACAGGAACGAAGAAAGACACATGCCGGCCAGCCTAAGTGTTCCGGAGCAGTAGCAAGCTACCATAGCTCAGTGGAAGCACTAGGAGACATTTCCCGATAAGAGAGGCTACCAAGGATAAACAACTAGATTGTCGGATCCCACACATACCAAGCATTTCAAATCATACACACAATATGCTCGATATGTGCAAATACAACACGGCATCACAACATAACTCTATGACTCAAAGTATTTATTCATTAGGCTCCGAGGAGCCAAGTATTACAAACATGGGGTCTGATGACCCAGCATTCAAGTCATACAAGCAACTAGCACAAGCGGAAGCTTAACTTGTCTGAGTACAGACAACTACAGACGAAAAGGCTGAGAAGCCTAACTATCTACAAGACCCTGCCGAGGGCACAAGATCATAGCTGAGGTAACAAGCTAAATGTCTAAGTCCACGCGGAACTACTAGCGAGACTGAAGTCTCTCTGGAAAACATAAATTAAGCAAACGTGAGTACACATGTACCCAGCAAGACTTACATCAGAACTAACTACATATGCATCGGTATCAACAAAGGGGGGGGGTGGTGGAGTTTAATTGCAGCAAGCCAGCTTTGACTCGGTGGCTATCCTGAACTACGACTGCAAATAACTCTTTTGGGGTGGCGCACATGAGTCCATATATGCACCAATCAATACACCACAATGGATCCGCTCCCGTCTCCCTACGAGAATGCCATCCATAGCACTCACGCTTATCTTGCGCATTTTAGAGTATCCACTTTCACTTGTCTATGAACTGTATAGGCAACCCAGAGGTCCTTTACCACAGACGCGGCTATTCGAATAGATGATGTTAACCCTGCAGGGGTGTACTTCTTCACACACGCTCTCGCCATTTACCGCCATGTACACGTCATGTATCTCGGCAACCTTCAAGCGGAAGCCTGGCGAGGGTGTCGGCCACGACCTGACTAACCACACAAGTCCCTAGTCCAGGTTTATGCCTATTCAGGTTCCACCCGCAGGGAGTCCCGCCGAGGTTTCCACATACGTCCCCGAACGATGTGTACAGGGTTCCGCGACACCAAACAGGCGCCCGACATACCGGCCACGTGCCTACCGCATCATAGCCCACCCCTCGGTTCAGCACTGCGCACGGCCTCCAGTAACTACAAACACCAGAAACTACTTGCAACTCCTGGACAGAGGACAATGGAGAATAATATGTCGAGAGGGTCAATTAAGGATCCCAATGAGTGGTAGTAGCTGTTCATGGATCACAAACACAAAACTCAGTTCCTGAGGACGGCTTCAATGAGTCAACCCACCATGTACTCCTACATGGCCTCTCACCGCTACCTTTACCAAATCGTGTTCACACACTTAGCTCACACAGTAGGACATGTTCATCACCATTACAATTCATCCCCGATGAATCAGACCTGACTCAACTCTAAGCAGTAGCAGGCATGACAAACAAGCATGAATGAGTAGGCACATCAGGGCTCAAACAACTCCTACTCATGCTAGTGGGTTTCATCTATTTACTGTGGCAATGACAGGTCATGCAGAGGAAAATGGGTTCAACTACCGCGGCATGTAACAGTTGAATCGTTGTTGTCCTAATGCAGTAAAAGAGAGCAGGAGCGAGAGAGTGGGATTGTATCGGAATGAACAAGGGGTTTTTGCTTGCCTGGCACTTCTGAAGATAGTAATAGCTCTTCATCGGTGTCATCGATCTCATTGTCAGAACGTCGTCTACTCAGAGGGGACAATTACCGGCAAACAAGGAAGAGCACAATCAATGCAATGCTCAATATGATGCATGATCGGGAGATGGCAAAATGAGTGTCTTGGGCTAATGCAACTACAACCAGCTGGTTTTGAGTCATTTTGAACCACGGGTTCAATCCAAAACTCAACTTATGAATTTAAATAGTTCCTTATCATGTTTTGCACTAAACAGCAAGGTTAAGTTGCTTAAACATGCATGGAACCAGTACAGATGGATATATTTGATTTTTCTGACCATTTTTCATATATAAAACTTTGCACTTGGAGTTACAGATTATTTTCTATGATTTTTAGAAGTTTAGAGCATTTTCTGAAATAAATAAATCATTTCTGATTTATTTCAAATCCCAGAAAAACTTTATTGCGTCAGCATTGCGTCAGCATTGCATCAGCAGGTCACCTGTGCGGTCCATGTCAAACCTGACATGTGGGGTCCACACGTCAGTGACTAACTAATCTAAGTTAATTAGTGTTAAACTACTACTAACTAAAAATGTCAGTGGAGTTAATTAAACTTAATTAAAAACTAAACTAGGATTAGCTGGGGCCAGGGCCCACTTGTCAGCGACCCAGGGGAGGTCAAACCCTTGGTCAGCGGGGTCAAAACCCCGGCGTCTCGACGCCGGCGACGGCAGATGCGGCGGAGGGCTCGGGTTAGCTCCTCCGACGACCAAAACGACGGCGAAGAGGCTCTACGTGGTGCTGGGACTCGCGTGCATCCAACACGGCTAGCGGGAGCAGCTGGGGTGGACCGAGCTCGCCAGAAATGAGCTCCTGGCGGCAGCCGGAGTTCGTCCAACAGTGGTGTGGGTGATGCGGGGCACGGGAGGAGCCATGGACGATCTTGTTCAACTCGCGGGAGTGCAGTGAGTGCGGCACTGAGCTCAGACGCGTGCTTGCACAGCCGTAGCCGCGGTGACGACATGATCGGCGGTGAGGAGCTATCGGCTCCGATGGCCACGGTGGTTAGAAGACGCAGACGAGCACGGGGAGAGAGGGGAAAAGGGAAGGGGTCACAGCGAATCCATCAAAGGCAACGGCGAGGCCGGGGAGGGTCTGGAGCTCGTGAATCCCCGGTAAGGTCGCCAGCAGTCAGAGGTTGAATATGAGGTCAGGACGATGCTGCAGGGCTTCCGGCGGGGCGTGGCTCGGTGAGGAGGAAGTGGTGGTCGGGGCGGAGCTTTTGAGCGCATCGGCAAGGCGAGGCAGTGGCAGTGGCCACGGCGGCAGCGAGCGACGGCGACGGTGGCGCTTGGGTGATGCGAGTGAGACAACAGAGGAGGGGGAGGAGCATGGGAGAGAGGTCAAGGGGGTTCAGGGGGCTGCGTGGCGCCGCGAGAGACAACCAGGGGGATGAGGGGACAGCCAGGCAGGGTGGAGGTGGCCGCACGGCGGTGCGCGCGCGTCGGGCACGCGCCCGTCCTCCTGGCAAGGAGGAAGACGACAGGAGGAAGCCAGTGGGCTGGGCCGGCCACTTGGGCCGCCAGGTGGGCTGCACAGGTAAGCCAGTAAGTCACTCTCTCTCTCTCTCTCTCTCTCTCTCTCTCTCTCTCTCTTTTATTTCAGTTTTCTATTATTCTGTAAGCTTTAGGGCTTTATTAAAGATACTTATGCACTTTCAAAAATCATGAGACTGCTTGTGGCCACTGTCTGGATTATTTCCAACAGCCAACATTCCAGTTCATGAATATTTGGACATTTAAAATAATATATAAAATTTAAATGCCCAAATGCGAATAAGGTATGATTTAATTCAATGACCCAATATTGTCCTAGAAAAATGTGAACCATTTTTGACAGAGGTTCTAGACCAAGGCAAAGATGATGAACATTTTAGAAGGGCATTTCAGATTCATTGAAAAAGATTTTAGTAAACCCTAGTTGGTTTAAGTGGTGCTGGGGGTTTCTGTCATCCCCATTTCAACTTTCTGAGTAAAGTAGACATGATGCAAACCCTCTAATGAATGCACTGACTATGATTGTGACATTCAACAAGTTCTACAAGAGTAGAAGCAAGGAAAGAAGTTCCAAGTCAAGGTCCTACAATGACAAAAGATCTTCTAGTCATGAGCGTAATTGCTACAATTGTGGAAGACCCGGACACTACTCCAATGAGTGTACGCCCCCCTACAAACGAAGAGAAGATTCGCCCAAAAGGAGAAGTAGTAGTGAAGAATCACCACCTAGAGAGAGAAGGAGTAGAGATGATCGTTATGAACGAAGAACCTCTCGGAGAAGCAATGATTCAGAAAGGAAGGACAAATCATCAAGGAGCTATAAAAAACGAAGACATCAAGCTCATGTTGCTGAATGGGTATCCGACTCCGACTCCGACCATCACTCCGAAAGAAGTTATCACTCCGACTCCGAATATACTCAAGATGAAGGTGTTGCCGGTCTAGCACTTGTGTCAACAAACTCCTATGACATATTTGACTCATCTAATGAAGGAATTGGGAGATGCTTCATGGCTAAAGGCCCAAAGGTATCACACCCCGAGTATGTTGATTTCAATAGTGATGAAGATGACTTGCTAGGTGATGATGATTTACTTGTTGACAACTCTAGTGGTGAAAAATATGATGAACTTTCTATTAATCATGTCAATCAAGATAAAACAAATGATGATGATAAGAAGGAGATTGAGCGTCTAACTAAAGAACTAACCACTCTTAAGTTTGCTCATGAAACTACCTTGGAAGATCATCGAGAACTTTTAAAAACTCATGAAAAGTTGCGCTTTGAAAAGCTCAACCTTGAGCAAGAGCATGGGTTCTTAAAATCAATCAATGATGATCTTCGCAAGAAATGTTCTTCTTACATTGCCAAGCATTTACTCTTGTCTACTTACATGCCCCAAGTTAAATCTAGCAACAAGAGTAAGAAAGATTTTTCTTCTAGTTGTAACAACAATCATGTCAAATCCAATATTGTTGCTTCTAGTAGTTCTCTTGATTCCACTAATGATTCTCTTAGCCAAGTTACACTTGAGCAAGAAAATAGCTTATTGAAGGGAATTATAGAGAAAGGTTTTTACAAGAGCCTTGCCGGGAGTATGCAATTTGAGGAAATTGTACGCATGCAAGGAAGGCACCGGAAGAATCAAGGTGTTGGTTTTGAACGAAAGTTCAATGCCAATGGAGTTGAGTGGGAAGAAGATCAATACCCCAAGACGAAGTTTGTTCCTCAACAAGAGAAGTATGACCCTACTTCTTTCCAAGGGACACAAGCTCAAGATGACCTTGCACCACATGACCACAAGCAAAAGGGCAAGGACAAGCTTCAAGAGGAAATTGATGCATTTGAAGAAGCTCCAAAGGCCTTGGTAAAGTGGGTTCCCAAGACTACATCTAGTTCTACTTCATCAAGTACGACTACAAATCGAAGGATTCCCATCAAGATGATGTGGATCCCTAAGAAGAAGAACTAGAGAGTTCTTGAGGGTGACTCCGCCAACATACTTCACTCATATCATCTTGGCAAGGACAAGTGCAAACAACTTCCACATATTGCACTAGTTCAAGGAGTCACAAACCCTCTTGTTGGTAAGACAAGGGACAAGGTAACCTAATGCTTTCATGGACATCATCTATGTGTACATCACTCTATGTCTATGGATATCCTTGTTTGTTCCTTGAGGGACTAACCCATGTAGGTATTGAAAGGGCAACTCACTCCAACGGATTGCTCCAAATGATCTTCGTCAACATTGAGCATCCACATCTTCAACATCTACATGAAGTCATCATCAACAAAACCCAAGGTTAGTTCATCCCTCTTAGGGGGGATATCACATCTAGGGGGAGCTTTACTCTAATCAATCGAGCTAAACCAACTCTAATGGTGTGAACACAACAATGCTTTATGTAAAGTGGTAACCCCACTTGTGCTTAAACGATGAGCATGAACTATGATCAAATGTTCTCATTTGACTCCTAAGTCAATATACTCATATATAGATGACCTAGTCATTGCCAATTGCTTGATAGATGCTAGAATGTTTGTGCATGCTTTGTCACATATTTCATTTGCCATTTTATTGTGTGAGCATGTTGATTGCATATTTCATTCATTCGAGGACATCCACTTGTTGTTTTGATTGATTGGCTCTTTCTCTTTTACCAAGTGGATGGACAAGAATGACTAAGAACCTCCTCTAGCTATCTATGCTTTTCTCATCTCAAACTCTAATCATGCTACATCACAAAGTTTGATCAAGTCAGATTCGAACCACTTTGTGTGAGGAGCACTCGGAGTCCCTGATTTGTCATAGACTTAAACTTCCAAAACCTTTATGTGCATTTCGGTATGACCGATCCATCCACTTCGGTCACACCGAGTTCACTGTGTTGACTAGGTTTTCAATATTGGTGCAACCGATTTGAACTTTTCGGTCACACCGAGTTGCAGTGACCGCTTGCGATTATCCATCTCGGTGCCACCGAGTTGTTCCACTCGGTCACACCGACAGGGTCAAGATATATATACCCATGGGTGAGATTTTGGAAATTTCCTCAAAACCCTCCATCCCGCGTGTGTCCTACTCTACCGCCTTGGGTCTCCGGATCATCTTCTCGTCGCCAGCGACCTCCCGCCACTGGTTTCCATCACCGTCAATGTGATTCAACCCCGCCGTTATCGCCGCAGCAAACTCCCGCCGAACTAGGGTATGAGTTTGATCCTTTGTGCTAATTCTTTACTCCGATTCTTAGCACATCGCTTTGCCATGATCATTACCACGTATGAAATCAATCTATCCAGCGAAATCATCCCTTAGATTAGGTTTGATTCCAAAATTTAGGTTTAGGTCTCCGCCGAACTCATCTCGGACTGACCGAGTTGTGGAAATCGGTCTCACCGATTTGGCTCAGGCCATAGCACTTGCACGTTTCGGTCTGACCGAAAACTGCAAATCGGTGCTACCGAATTCAACTCTGTGTGAAACCCTAGCAATCGCGGAGCCACTGAACTCTGACTCGGTCTGACCGAGTTCACTAGTTTAGACTCCAAAAGTTGCTTCGGTGTCACCGAGTGTAACAAATCGGTAGCTCCGAAATGCTTTCTGTGGAGAACTAAAACTAAGTTTTTGACTAATCTGTTTTGCAAAAACTCTGCACTTTGTGATGCTCATCCACTCTATCTCATCTATATCTATTCACAGGGTCTGCTGTCAGTTTGCTTGCCAGGATGTCTGACCAGAGTGATAGCCAAAACAAATCACAAGAGCAAGTGCAAATGAGTGAGGGCACTATTCCCTCAAGCAGCTATGATGAGGGCAGCAAGAGCAACAACAAGAACAACAACAACAACAAAGCCTTTAGTCCCAAACAAGTTGGGGTAGGCTAGAGGTGAAACCCATAAGATCTCGCAACCAACTCATGGCTCTGGCACGTGGATAGCAAGCTTCCACGCACCCCTGTCCATAGCTAGCTCTTTGGTGATACTCCAATCCTTTAGTTCTCTCTTAACGGACTCCTCCCATGTCAAATTCGGTCTACCCCACCCTCTCTTGACATTCTCCGCACGCTTAAGCTGTCCGCTGTGCACTGGAGCTTCTGGAGGCCTGCACTGAATATGCCCAAACCATCTCAAACGATGTTGGACAAGCTTCTCTTCAATTGGTTCTACCCCAACTCTATCTCGTATATCATCATTCCGGACTCGATCCTTCCTCGTGTGGCCACACATCCATCTCAACATACGCATCTCCGCCACACCTAACTATTGAACATGTCGCCTTGTAGTTGGCCAACACTTAGCTCCATACAACATTGCGGGTCAAACTGCCGTCCTGTAGAACTTGCCTTTTAGCTGTTGTGGCACTCTCTTGTCACAGAGAATGCCAGAAGCTTGGCGCCACTTCATCCATCCAGCTTTGATTCGATGGTTCACATCTTCATCAATACCCCCATCCTCCTGCAGCATTGACCCCAAATACCGAAAGGTGTCCTTCTGGGGTACCACCTGGCCATTAAGGCTAACCTCCTCCTCCTCACACCTAGTAGTACTGAAACCGCACATCATGTACTCAGTTTTAGTTCTACTAAGCCTAAACCCTTTCGATTCCAAGGTTTGTCTCCATAGCTCTAACTTCCTATTTACCCCTGTCCAACTATCGTCAACTAGCACCACATCATCCGCAAAGAGCATACACCATGGGATATCTCCTTGTATATCCCTTGTGACCTCATCCATCACCAATGCAAAAAGATAAGGGCTCAAAGCTGACCCCTGATGCAGTCCTATCTTAATCAGGAAGTCATCAGTGTCGACATCACTTGTTCGAACACTTGTCACAACATTATCATACATGTCCTTGATGAGGGTAATGTACTTTGCTGGGACTTTGTGTTTCTCCAAGGCCCACCACATGACATCCCGCGATATCTTATCATAGGCCTTCTCCAAGTCAATGAACACCATATGCAAGTCCTTCTTTTGCTCCCTATATCTCTCCATAAGCTGTCGTACCAAGAAAATGGCTTCCATGGTCGACCTCCCAGGCATGAAACCAAACAGATTTTTGTTCACGCTTGTCATTCTTCTTAAGCGGTGATCAATGACTCTCTCCCATAGCTTCATTGTATGGCTCATCAGCTTAATTCCACGTAATTAGTACAACTCAGAACACCCCCCTTGTTCTTGAAGATTAGTACTAATATACTCCGTCTCCATTATTCTGGCATCTTGTTTGCCCTAAAAATGAGGTTGAAAAGCTTGGTTAGCCATACTATCGCTATGTCCCCGAGACCTTTCCACACCTAAATGGGGATACAATCAGGGCCCATCGCCTTGCCTCCTTTCATCCTTTTTAAAGCCTCCTTGACCTCAGACTCTTGGATTTGCCGCACAAGACGCATCACTACAAAAAAAAGACACATCCGTGACATTTTGGGCCGAACGAATTTTTTTCTGTCATAATTATGACACTTCTATGACAATAATTGTGACAAAACCCGGTATCATCATAGATGTGGTGGGGTCCTACTTCTATGACAAAAAATCATGACAGAAAATGGTCTTTTCATCCTCGGCGGGCCGGAGACGCAGCTGCATGACATTCCTTGGGCCGTCCATGATGGAAAAAACCGTGGTAGAAGCGAGGGCGCGGAAAATATCGAGGAGTTCCCGGTTACGGTGGGTGGTCAGGGGCCGAGCGATGCGCGTTTATCTCGTACACGTACGCGCGTGGGTGCAAGGCATTGGGCTCTAACTGAACCCGAGCGATTGCACTGCAGGCTACGCGTTACACTGAACCCGAGCGATCGATCGATCCCTTGCTATTAACTGAACCCGAGTGATTCCCTCGTTACTGCTGCTAACTGAAGCCGATCGAACACTGCTGCCTCCTTCCCTTGATGAACAGTGAGTGTTGTTGGGGGGTTTGGATGAACAGTTCCCGGTGGGGATTGGATGAACAGGAACCCGTGGTAGTAGAGGCCGTTGCCGCTGGATGAACAGTGCCCCGATCGATCGATCCGGTGGATGAACAGGACCCCGTGGAGGGCTGGTTGAACAGTAGCCGGTGGAGGGCTGGTTGAACAGTAGCCGGTGGAGGGCTGGATGAACAGTAGCCCGTGGAGGGGTGGTTGAACAGGACCCCTGTGGAGAGGGCTGGTTGAACAGTAGCCGGTGGAGGAGCGCGCGGTGGAGGCTGGATGAACAGGATCCCGTGGATGCACAGTCGTAGGTGGAGGCTGGAGGAGGTCGACGGTGGATGAACAGTAGCCCATGGAGGCTGGAGGAGGTCGACGGTGGAGATGAACAGTATCCCGTGGAGTTCCGTTTTGCGGTACGCCACACCCCTCCCGATGAACAGGACCTCTGTTTCGACCGTAGTGCTCCAACACAAGTCCGTTTCCTCCGTTTTGCGGTATGCCACACCCCTCCCGATCAACAAGACCCCGTTTCGACCGTAGGAGGTCCGTTTCCTCCATTTTACGGTACGCCAGACCCCTCCCGATGAACATGATCCTGTTTCCACCGTGGCCGGTCCAACACAAGGCCATTTCCTCCGTTTTGCGGTAAGACATGCCTCGTTTCCATCGCGTGTTCCGTCCAAGCCGGTTGGCTCCCGATGAACAGCACATGTTCCGTTGCCTCCCGATGAACACGACGCATCCCGTTGCCTCCCCATGAACACGACGATGCAGTTTCTCCGTTCCGACCCAGCCACAGCCATGTACACGAGCCCTGACCATACATATGCGCGAGTAGGCGTTCGAGACCCCGCCGGTATGTATGTATGTGGCCGTATTTACTTTCTTGCACCCTGGCCGCTGTACATACGCGTACATGCTACGTGCGCGCCTCTACTACCACATGTGCGCGCCTCTACTACCACACATGCCCTTCCTTGCATGGCCACGGTTCATCGCTGTAGCCTGCAGACAGACCAATCTACCAGTATGTACATACACGTTCACGACCAGAATGACAACGCTACGTACGCTTCGACCGGGTGGGTCCCGACTGTCAGGAACTTCCTTGCATGTGAAGATCTAGCTGGTGGGTCCCAACAGTCAGGGGCGAATCATTTTTTTTGCCCGTAATATGGACGCACTTCCTTGCGTGCGAAGATGTAGCTGGTGGGTCCCAGCAGTCAGGGGGCGAATCTTTTTTTTTGCCCGTAATATTGACGCACTTCCTTGCGTGCGAGGATGTAGCTGGTGGGTCCCAGCAGTCAGGGGGAGAAAACATTATTTTTCAGGGTAAAAAGGATGCAGTTGCATGCATGCGTCCATGGGCGTGGTGCATCCCCACTGTCAGCCTCTCACATACAGTCATCTTCAGATGACTCTCGGTTGTTGACCACGTTGACCACACTGTGCAGAGCGCACCAAGGCTGGTGGACGACGGCGGGGCCCCAGACTGGAATGACCCGGAGATGGGGAAGACACGGCAGTGGAGTCGCAGATGGAGAGGAGTGGGAAACTTGACTGGTTCGGGTGCGCGGTGGCACTGCCGCGGTGCCGCCCACGGGAGACACGAGCAAGAACAAAGGTTGAAGAATGAGCATGGCTGTTGGATTAACATCCAATGGTCCAGCTGCTAGAATCATTTGTTGATTAAGTTGACAAAGCCCTGCGTACACGTCCGCTTAGTAGGCCCACAAGTCATCCACCAAATCTGACGGGTCCCAGCTGTCAATGGGAGGAATATTTTTTCGCATAACAAGGAGGCACTTCCTTCCATGCGAAGATACAGCCGGTGGGTCCCAACTGTCAGGGGGAGGAAACATCTTAATAAGTAGGAACTTTCCTTGCGTGCGACCATGGACCTCGTGGGTCCCAGCCGTCAGGCTCTCCACGTATAGTGCTCTTCCGATGACTCGTATGTTTACCATGCCGCGCCGAGCGCACCGAGGCGGTGGACGACGGCGAGGCCCCAGACTGGAACGACCCGGAGATGGGGAAGACGCGGCAGTGGAGTCGCAGACGGAGAGGAGTGGGAAACTTGACTAGTTCGGGTGCGGGGTGGGCCTACACTCGGCAGAGAATAATAGGAGGTGCGGAGTGGAGGGATGGCCTGGCCGTCGACGGGGTAGCGTTTCGCTGAGGCGCACAAAACAACGCCGCTGGACGCCGGAGGCTGGAGCAGGCGGTCCCAGCAGCACTGGGGGAAGAAGACGAGAGATTGAAGAAGAATGCCGGCCGTTGGATGTAAATCCAGCGCCTTCTTAGGCTTCGACCTACTGGCCCACATGTCAGCCAGTCCATTTGTTTTTAGTCCATTTGGTGGGCTGGGTGAAACAATGATGTAGCATCTATGCAGCCCGTTTATATATATGGTAGAATTTGAAGCCCATTTGCATTTTTCTCGAAATCCACGGACTTGCTGGGCTGGGTGAAAATATCATGTTGGGCTAGACGGAGAAATGTTATAAAAACATAAACACATGATTGCACGTCTATTACTGCATTGGTCAGTAAAATCTTTGCAAGCTTATGTACGCAATCACTAGGAGTTAACTTGCCAAGTTATATATAAACAATTATTATTATTATTTTGTAAGAACTTTCAACTTACGAAATAAAATATCATTTTAATTTGATGAGTTAATAGTACGTGGGGTATTATTATTTTTTAGGCTAGACGTGGGACAGTTGAGTTGGTTCTAGGGAAAATTATAGGGAGAAAACTCAGTTTACATCGAAAAAGAAAGTGGGAGAAAATTCAGATATAGGATTAATAAAAACGAAAAATAAAGGAAGTGGGAAGGTCTATAAAATGGTTGGACGAACGACAGGTTTAACGGAACCTTATGTTGTTTCTATTATATATATATGTAATAAAATAAGATATAAATATAGGTTCAGTTTTGCATTCTTATAGAAAACATAGGTTTAGTTTTGCATTCTTATAGAAAAATAGAACTGAGCTGTGCGTCGTCTTGAAAAAACAAACATAACTTGGGCTGCTGACGTTATAGACAAGCTAGGTTGGGAGGCCCAGAGGCCGCTTGATACCTGTTGGATCCAAAAAAGTTGAAACATGTTGTGGGCTACCCATGTTAAACAACAAAACCTAAGCCATGGACCTGGTGGGCCCGAGACTGTCAGCCTCTCGACGAACAGTTGTCTCCCGATTCCTCTTGTTTTGCTGACCATGTTGGGAACGGCAGACGGCGGCACCATGGCTAGAGCACCAAGGCGGAGGACGACGTCGAGACCTCGGACCGAACGAACCGGAGCGGGGGAAGACGCAAGCGGAGGGGAGTACGAGGGTTGACTTGTTCGGGTGCAGGGTGGGCCAGTGGAGCTGCCGCCGCCGGACAATGTGTGGGAGTAGTGGGATGGCCTGGCCAACGCCATAGGCTATGATGGCCAGCCGCTGTATAGGAAGAGGACGAAAGATTGAACAAAATAAAGAAATACAAATGGATAGGTGGTTGGTCCCATATGTCTGTGTACGAGACCTGCTGGGTCCACCTGAGGAGGGGAATATGTTGGGAGGAAGGACAAAAGCACGGCAGCCGAGTGAACTAGTTTTTTTAACAGACAAGTCAACTAGTTACATACATAAGCAAATAGCCACTAAAAAAAGCAAACAGGTTAATGGGTTCTTAAAAGAAATATTTCGGACAAAACAGATAATTACGACACATAGGCTAATGTATGAAACACTCCGATGATAAAGGTGCTTATAAACAGATAAAGTACAACATCTAGACCTTCCTGGCACGCTTGATCATGACGCTGCGGCTGTCCGTGTACTTGTCGGTTATGGGAAGCAGACACGCCCTCATGTCCAAGTTCCGCCTGTACATGTCGTAGCATGCGTATGCGTCCTTGGCCGCGTAGGTTATGTAGGCTAGATTCAGAGGCACCTCCCACGTGTTCAGGTCCTTGGTATCGTTTTCTTCTTTCATGTTGGCATATCAGGGGTCGATGATGGTCTCGGCGAGGTCAACCACGGAGTCCTTCTCCTGCCCATTGCCGATGATCTTGTATTGCTTCTGGATGTCGACAAGCTTGTTGCACCAGATGGCCGAATCGTCGCGTTCTTCCTTCTCTCCACCGTAGCGAAGGTGCAGTCGGCGCTGCCGATGAAACGGGTGAATGCTCCAGAACCTCTGATGGCCCTACAGCAGTGGTAGATGAGAACCTCATCCCGCACACATACCTAGGCGACGGTGATCCGCTGGTCCCTGTCAGGAGATGAATGGATGGGCACAAGGTCTAGTCCTGCGACCTTGTGCTTTCTCGTCCTGTAGGTACTGCTTGAACTCGGCGAGGCAGAGCTTCACCGAGTCCGGATCGTTGGTGTACATCACATTCAACTTGGTGCAGCCATAGGACTGAACAGCGAACTCAAAGGGGAACTCCTTGCCGAAGTCCATATCCAGCAGGCTCACCCCTCGGATCGCCATTGGAGTCTCTTCAAGTGAGCAAGTGGGTAGGCGGCAGCAGCAGTTCATTTTTTTAGCTCTTGGGGAACTGGATTCA
The DNA here is from genome assembly GCF_002575655.3 of Aegilops tauschii subsp. strangulata. Taxonomy (NCBI): domain Eukaryota; kingdom Viridiplantae; phylum Streptophyta; class Magnoliopsida; order Poales; family Poaceae; genus Aegilops; species Aegilops tauschii. Next base: position 55,905,249 of record NC_053039.3, read on the forward strand.
ATAGTAAACTGAGTGTGTACAGGCGACAACAGTTACTACCCCTCCCTTGCCCGCTGCATGCCCGACAGAAGATGCACCCTCGGCGCATTCAAACGCCTCCATTAAGAAACCTACTCCGGCCACACGTCGGTTCACGAGCGGGTCTGTATTGGTACTGTAATAACAAGAGTTAGTGGTAACTTTACTTAAATTTAATTAGCTTTAATAAAAATTTATACTTAAAACAAGCAATGCATTGGCTCGTTCTATCAGTGCCACAAGATCAACATGCACAACAATTAGAATTATTATTCTCAGGACACACACGATCAGCACATTTGTCGCACTTTCACACAGATAATACTACCAAGTTTGAACTGTTTGTTATGGTTGTTGTCCTTTGCATCATCATGCCGTGTTTCCCAGCTTGCAAGATTCAGAACCAACAAATAAGATCCAAATAATAAGTACAACAAAGATGCCTACACATCTCATTGATTCCCAGCTTGCAAGATTCAGAACCAACAAATAAGATCCAAATAATAAGTACAACAAAGATGCCTACACATCTCATTGATTCCCAGCTTGCAAGATTCATAACCAACAAATAAGATTCAAATAATAAGTACAACAAATATGCCTACACATCTCATTGATTCCCGGCTTGCAAGATTCAGAACCAACCCATTAGAGCCTTTTGATAGAGTGAATATCGGGATTAAATCTATCTTGGCTAGCCGTGTCATACAACCGAAGAACTTGGCGAATGCTCTTGACCGTCACAACATCTGTAGTTGAGTATTCCTATTTGCACATCACAAACAAGAAGAGCATGATTACTATAATAGTGGCACTCCTTGAACTCAACCTGAAGCTCCACTCGGATGAGGCCTGCCTCGAGTTCCATGATTCAATTCATGCGCCTTTTTCTGCAGTTCACCTGAAATGAAGCAAAGATTGCATCATTCAGCTAGCAAGAAGTACTTGCTCTCGTGAGCTGGCAGGTTCTTCTTTAGTAGTTGCACTAAAAATGAGGAACATTAAGGTTGGCTGTCCGACTCATGTAAGGTGCAACTATAATTTGCTTATCCTTTTGTGCAGTTCCACTAAAATAAAGTGCCATTGTGGTGACAGTGACGTCTCATCTTGCAAAGGCTAATAAAATGTTGCACGAGATTACCAGTAGAACTTGACGGAGATTTTGGAAACTCCAATCACCATTTTGTGCAGTTCCACCAAAATTGAGAGATGTTGCCCACGTGACATTTTAGTTGAACTGCACAAGACACTCATTAAAAAAAATTGTTTTGTGCAGTTCACCAAAAGGTCACAATAGCAACAAGGTGAAATGGATATCCCTATCTGCACAAAAAGATAGAAAGTAAACAGTTGCTGGTCGATAAGAATATATGAAACATTCACGAAATGAAAAGAAGAATCTTAATTATGTTCATGGCAATCACGCAAGGACAGTAGAAATTTTAAAACGTCAGCAATGCTTCATGTTACCGGAAGCATTACGACAACAATGACATTCGTCAAATATGGGATTACTTTAATGGTGGCATTGCTTGTTTACCAGATACAGTAAATCAATAGCAGCTAAAGACTTGTTTAAGGGCATGGGACCGTGGGGACACCAGGACACTCAGCAGCGTAAAGGAGAAACTTACTTATCATACTGGGGAAAACAACAGGAGTACCATTTGTAACACAGTTTAATTGCATCTTATCACTGGAGGCATTAGATTAACAATAACACTGGTTAGACATGTCCCTAAGGTAACAGCGTGATCGCTTCATTTTACATGTGCCCTTACATTAACAACAGCAAAAGGTTGGTCTAAGGACATGTGACAGTGGACGCATCAACACAATGTACCTACAAGGAGGCATAAAGTGGTGATGTCGAGTTTGTTCATGCTATGTGAGGGCAGCAAATCTAATCCTGGAGACCTTTTACTATGTGAGGGCAGCAAACCTAATCCTGGAGACCTTTTACTATGTGAGGGCAACAAATCTAATCCTGGAGACCTTTTACTATGTGCGGGCAGCAAATCTAATCCTGAAGACCTTTTACTATGTGAGGGCAGCAAATCTAATCCTGAGACCTTTTACTATGTGAGGGCAGCAATTCTAATCCTGGAGACCTTTTACTATGTGAGGGCAACAAATCTAATCCTGGACATACTCTGTTGACTTGTCCACCAGCCGCCACTTTCTATCCTTTTTTCAACCAATAATAGATATGTTCCTTATCCAGTTTGTACTGTGTTTTCCCATTATTTCCCTTTTCAACCAAGAGACCGGTTGGGTATGCGGTCTCTACTACTTTCACCATATTATTTCCTCTTTGAATCAAGTCCTAGATTCATGCTACAACTTTCCCCCTTCTTTGTTGTTTGAACAAAGTCCTAGATTCGAATGCATGAAGTAGCTTTACCTCTAATAATACTAAAAATTTAGGTGGCTTTCGAAGAGCTGATGGGAGTAGAAAAAGATGCACGTGCAGACATGTGGGGAGCTGGGGCAGTAGAGCAAGGCCGCTTTCAAAGAACTTATACCTGAGGGTCGTCGGGATGTCGGCGGTGGCAGGTCGGATCTGCGCACAATACGGTAGGGAGGAAGAAGGGTCGGAGGACCTCCCGAGCCGGCGCTGTGTCAGAGAGAAAGGCACGGGCAGAGGATCGGGCCCCTCCGGCAGCTGTGGGTTTCCTCCCTCCCCGGCGATGACCGCGTGAACGATGCACCTAGTCCTCTACACACACCAGCCGAAGGGATCCGGCCGGATCTGTGACCAGCGGTGAGCAGAGAGAAAATGTCGCTACCGCTGTCTTGTTTATATCCGGAGAGGATGAGAGAATGAAGAGAGCAACCCTAGTAAAGCAAGCGCTCAGGCCCCTGCGTACATATATAGTGGAGTGATTATCTTTTTCTCTCCACAACAAGCGTTTCAATTTGTGTACATGGCATTAAAGAAAAGAAACTCTCTATCTAAGGTGACTAACTGTACGACTCCTACTTACTACTACTACTAGTAGTATTGTTCACTTGTGCTCCCCAGCCCTCCATTCATTGAACAACCCCACGGGTGAATAAACATATAGTACTAGTATTTATATAGAACGAAAAAGCTCGAACTATTTTCACGTAGTTAAAAGTTGAGGGCGGGGCTTTTCCCGGGCAGTACGCGCGGCAGTTTTCACGTAGGCGGTTTGACAAAGAGGCGAGGAGGGTGAGGGAGTAGCGGATTCAACTTACTTACTACTGGAAAGGTCGGGCTGTGCGATTTGACGGCGCGTTACTACTGGAAAGACTTGTGATATGACTACTCACTATAGTCATGAATTACTGGCGGTACGACCGGGGTGATGCCCCCCTTCCGTTCCGCACTCTAATCTGGTGCATGACACGTATTACGTCGACCTGGATGTGCTGGCTCTCCCACATGTCGGCGAAGTAGTACGTAGTAGTAAGAAGGAGCAACGAATCATGCGGTATATACTACTCCCTCCGTTCCTAAATATAAGTCTTTCTAGAGATTCTAACAAGTGACTACATACGGAGCAAAATGAGTGAATCTACACTCTAAAATATGTCTACATACATCCATATGTTGTAGTCAATTTGAAATGTCTAAAAAGACTTATATTTAGGAACAGAGGGAGTAGTAGTACTACTACTCACGTCAGAGGAGTGCGAACCACAGCAGCCCGGTGAATCAGCAGTACAAAACAATGTGCTGATATGGCCATAAAAAACAATGTGCCACGGTCCAGACTGTAGCATGTACAGTACTACTCCTCTTTGTTTGGATCCCTGAGTTAGAGCTAGTTTAGGTTGAAATAGCTTCAAATTATCCAAACAGGAAGGGTTAGTTTGAGCTAGTTTGCTCTATCCCAGCTAAAAAACTAGCCCGGTGGAGAGGTTCTAATTGGGTTAGTTCTCCTCGGGCCCACTAAAACAAAACTAAAAAAAATCTCCCCTGCCCACACTAGATCGCTCCCTCCGCCCCCCCTCGCACGACTCCTCTCTGTTCCCCATCGGGCCGCCCGCCCAAGCGCCGCTCCGCCGCTCACCCTCTCTCTCCTCTGGTCGCCCTCTCCCTCCAACCTCCGCCGCCCTCTCCCTCCGGCCTTCAAAGCTCGCCCCGCTCCCCCTTCATCGGTCGTTTTTCTCCCTCTGTCTTGTGTGGCGGCGGCGCATCTACAAGGGAGGTCGCGAGAGGGGTGAGTTTGTTCGTTCCTTCTCTGTCTCACAGCCATATCATTGATCTTGCTCGCTCTAGCGCTAATTCTGATTTAGAAAAGTAGATCCTGATTAAACTTGGTATAGATTTGTGGTGCACGCATGGAATTGTTTGATTCTGCTTGAGGAGGTAATAAATCTTTATAGAGGCCCAAAGATTCAGTTCACCTTTCTAGGTATTTCAGTTTCAGGCTTGCATTATTTCTAGAGACCCAAAGAATCAGTTCACCTTTCTAGGTATTTCAGTTCCAGGCTTGCATTCTTTCTAGAGGCCCAAAGATTCAGTTCACCTTTGTATTTCAGTTCCAGGCTTGCATTGTTTCTAGAGGCCCAAAGATTCAGTTCACCTTTCTAGGTATTTCAGTTTCAGGCTTGCATTATTTCTAGAGGCCCAAAGATTCAGTTCACCTTTCTAGGTATTTCAGTTTCATGCTTGCATTATTTCTAGAGGCCCAAGGATTCGGTTCGCAGTCGTCAGCAAGTGGCCCTGCTACCCATGCTGGTGTCGACCTCAACTCGCAAGCGCCGGCGTCGGAGCGGTTCCCGGGGCTTGGGCTCTACAGAGCCTTCCTCTAGAGCGGCGATGACGAGCTCCTCCCTAGGTGCGTGAGGGGCTCCGGGCTCCCTCCCTATCGTGAATGACTTCCGTGATGAGTTAGCTCATGCTTTGTTTCATGGAGTGTATTTTTTGTGAAGCTTGATTGAGGACTTGTATGTTTAAGTGGGATATCTCAATTGTATGGACAAAGTAAAATTTATCATGTTTTGCATGCTTGATTTGTAAAGATGGTTCGTTTATGTCAATTGCGAGCGGGAGGTGGCCACACAAGAGCCGACCACATCAAATCCGGCAGGAAATAGGGTCCAAAGTAGTCAAATGATTGAGAAAGAACATTTATTGTCAATCTAACCCTGCCATCCATACACCTCTTTGGTTTAGAGTTAGTTCAGGGTTAGAATCTAACTCTAACCTCTAACTGAGTTAGTAGAGTTCTCCTCGTCTCGGTTCATCGCCATCATACTTTCCCCATTTCTATGTTTTCAGTATCCTGCGAATCAAAGAGGCCCTTAGACTGATTTAGGTCCGGTAGTTTTTTATAAACGTGTTATGTCCAAAATGTAATGAACGTGCTCCGGTTTCTATGAAAATAATCCGGTTTCATGTAGTAATTCATATATTTATTTATTCTTCTGCGGGGGGTTTGCATGTAATTCGTGAGGTCTGAAATGTAAAGTACCCCGGCATATGCTCCGAGTCATGCATGCACTACGACCCGGATGCTCTATGTCCCACATGTCGGCGAAAGGGAGCACGTGGAAATAGCCTAGGAGTACATATAGGAGGATAAATGCATGAAAAAAATATGTACGGTGAAGCGTAGCTGCGGTTCGAAAAGGAGACCTAAAGTGATGACAGGTATAGGTCGCACACACCCAACTAGTGGTAGTACTAGACATACGACTGCTTTTTCCCTAAAAAAAAGAGGTACGAGTGCTCAGTACTCCTATTCTATCAACGCGAGTCCCATCTGACAACAGCGTCCGTGCTACAGCTAGCTCTTCTCCCTCGTTTCTCTCTTCTAATTCTAAACCCAGCCAACGCCCGGTGGGCGGGGTGGGGATTTGCCGATGGTCAGTTTGGTCAATTGCGGCCCCACCTTAGAGTGAAAATGTTACTACTGGAATAAAAATGCCATATACTCCTATACTAATAAAACATTAAGGCCACGAGGCGATGCAGTGCTGGTTACAGGAGGCAAGAAGAAGAGATGCATCCATCGACGACGTCCACCTCCTCGACTCAGGGCGCCGGCCAATCGAATGGTGGCTAAGTAGCAGCGGCTTTCGTGGCCAGGTCGACGTGCTTCTGAACAATGGCGTCCAAAGATTCCAGCTGCTGGAAGAAGGACAATGTCTTTCTGTCCTCGCTGGCCTTGTAGTGGCCTATGTAGACGATTTCCTCGTAGACGTGGATGTGCAGGTCGACGGTTTCTTGCATGGCGAGGCGTTGCGCGACGAGCGCGGCCTCGAGGTGCACATTCTTCATCGCGACCTCCGGCACCTGCAGGGCCACCAGGGCTTGAAAGAGTTCGTCACCATGGAGGCCGATGAGGGTGGCCGGCAATGAGGAGCCTGAGCGCGCGGGCTGGAGCAGTACGACAAGGTCGTCCGCGCACTTCTTGACGGCGGTGAACTTGCGGATGGAGTTGACCATCATGTCGTCCATGCGAGAGGCGAAGCCGGCGTCGGCGAGGGCTACGACGCCGGCGGTCGCCAGCACCGTCTGGAAACACTGCACAGTGCGGGGCCGCAGGCCAGCGCCTTGGATGATTTGGCACAGCCGACTGCCGCTCGCGTCCATCGCCTCCATAGGTGCTTCTGGCTTCTGGTCACTTGGTCTTGGATTGGAGTGAGCAGTGTTGCGCAGAGACTGGGAGTAGATGGATTGTAGTGGTGGGGCGCCTTTATATGAGAATCCAAACTCTGTTGCATTCACATCGTGCTGGCTCTATTCTGCTTCTCCAATTAATTCCCTCTGCATGTAATTTGAGGATGCATCATTGACCGTTCAACGTCTTGGGAACCGCTACCCTCTCCCTCCTTGGAATTCAAGCACCTATGGAGGCGACTGCCGCTCATGTCTATCGCGTGTCAGGAGACGTTCCCGTCGATGACGAGGTGCCTATGGTGACTTCGTAAATTTCAAGATGATAGTACTAGTATACTCAATATTGTGCACCGCAACCAAGGCCGAGAGGAAAACGAGAGAACTACGTATTTATTTACGGTGTAGATTCACTCATTTTGCTCCATATGTACTCCGTCTCGGTGTAGTCTAGTCACTTGTTGAAATCTCTAGAAAGGCAAATTCTCCTTTCTGGTTTACAGGGCTATACTAGCAAGTAATAGTGGGCTCACATAGCAATTTTGTCTCATGCAAGAGCCTGCCTATATGCGTGCTCCTGAGGACTGAGCATAGCTCAGTTGGCAAGGCACGGGAGTTCGCAGCCAGCCCACTAGGGTTCAAGTCTCGGCTTGAGCGTTTGGTGCTCACGGAGTTTTCTTCTATAGAAAATGCCAATAGGCTAGTCTAGCCCGGGTTGGTCTCGTTCTTTTATATGCGTGCTCCAAGGTTCGCAACTGCCACGTTAGGGTTGCGCTTGGCTCTTTGCCTCTTCGAGAAGACGAACAATGATGTTACTACTACTGCTTCTACAGTATCGAATCCACTGCTGCATGTCCGTGCACCGCGAGCGGGAGGGATAGCTTGTTGTAGTACTATAAGCAAAAGCCTGTCCTCGTCTGCGAGCCACCGCGCGCATGGGCGAGGGAGAAGGCGTGTAGTAGTAAAATCAAGCTTCTCCTCGTTGTACGAGTTGACGCGACACATCATAGCACTGGCCCCACATGGTTGCCTCTAAACTTGGCTGAAAGACCCGCAGTGTACAATACTCCATTTGCTACAACCTCTAACATTTACCCCACCATAAAAAAAAAATATATTCCTATCTTGACCAGATGAGCGTGCAAACTAGAATCACCAGGATGACAGGTAGGGCTAGATGATTAGTTTTTTTTTAAAATAAAGCATGGAGTTGACCCCAACGATTTTAAGCTTACAGGCACGGTACACGCTATCCTAGACTACTCTACACATGAAACTGCCACACGAGCGTCCGGGCTGCGCTTGGCTCTTCGCCTCTTCGGGAAGTCGAACAATGATGGAGTACTACTGCAGTGGAGGAGTACTACAGTATGCTTCTGGCCATTTGACACCGATTGAACTGCTGCATGTCCACCGCGTGCGGGAGGGAGAGCGTGTAGCGAACGAAAGCTTTTCCTAGTCCTGCCAGCTACCACGCTCATGGGCGAGGGAGGGACGCAGCTTCATTGACTTACTGCTCCTGCCTTTGCGTCTTTGACAGGTGGGCCCAACAGGTGGGTGGGCCACCTGTCATGCAGCCAAAGGTAGGTGCGGTTAAGGCGAGAGGGCATTGTAGTAATAAAACTTCTCGGTCTTGTACAAGTTGACGCGACACATCAAAGCACTGCACTCAATATATTTCAATAATTTGCGTTTACCGATGCATTAATTAGAACGCATGCATGCATGCCGTGACTCTCCTTTTGATACTTGCATGTGTTGATTTAATGCACCTTGAAGTAGTATGAATATGTGACGGTAAAGCTTTGTAATGCCCCGGCCTAATAAAGCGAGAGATGGTTGTGCACGAGGAGGGGAAGATCATGCAGACGGAACAGGACCCGACGATGGAGCTCTCTATGGTCTCGATGGACCTCACCTTGATCCACTGCCCCTTGTGCCTCCGCCCCTTGAAGACTCCAGTGTATGCGGTTCAAATACACCTCCTCCGTTTGGCTGATCGAGCAAGGTGCAGGTTTCTTGATTGATGTGCTATTCGATTGATTTGTGCAGTGCAAGGGAGGGCACCTGGCCTGCGCGGACTGCCGCGTCGAGCGCCTCGGGAACCAGCGGCAGTGCCAGAAGTGCGAGCGCGGCGGTGGCTTCGACGTACGGAACACGGCAGTGGACGTCGTCCTCTCCTCGTTGAGGGTGGAGTGCCCGTACCAAGGCTGTGGGCTCTACGTCACTTACCACAAGCTCGCCGATCACGAGAGCGTGTGTCCGCTCGCGCCCTGTAAATGCCCCGTGCCCGTTGATACGTCTCCAACGTATCTATAATTTTTGATTGTTCCATGCTATATTATATTCTGTTTTCGATGTTTAATGGGCTTTACTATACACTTTTATATTATTTTTGGGACTAACCTATTAACCGGAGGCCCAGCCCGAATAATTGTTTTTTTTGCCTATTTCAGTGTTTCGAAGGAAAAGGATATCAAACGGAGTCCAAACGGAATGAAACCTTCGGGAACGTGATTTTCGGAACAAACATGATCCAGAGGACTTGGAGTCTACGTAAAGCAATCAACGAGGAGAGCACGGGGCAGGGGGCGCGCCTACCCCCCAGGCGCGCCCTCCACACTCGTGGGGCCCACGTTGCTCCACCGACGTACTTCTTCCTCCTATATATACCCATATACCCTGGAAACATCAGATGCGGAGCCAAAACCCTATTTCCACCGCCGCAACCTTCTGTACCCGTGAGATCCCATCTTGGGGCCTTTTCCGGCGATTCGCCGGAGGGGGCATTGATCACGGAGGGCTTCTACCTCAACACCATAGCCTCTTCGATGATGTGTGAGTAGTTTACCTCAGACCTTCGGGTCCATAGTTATTAGCTAGATGGCTTCTTCTCTCTCTTTGGATCTCAATACAAAGTTCTCCTCGATCTTCTTGGAGATCTATTCGATGTAACCTTCTTTTGTGGTGTGTTTGTCGAGATCCGATGAATTGTGGGTTTATGATCAAGATTATCTATGAACAATATTTGAATCTCCTCTGAATTCTTTTATGTATGATTGGTTATCTTTGCAAGTCTCTTTCAATTATCAGTTTGGTTTGGCCTACTAGATTGATCTTTCTTGCAATGGGAGAAGTGCTTAGCTTTGGGTTCAATCTTGCGGTGTCCTTTCCAAGTGACAGCAGGGGCAGCAAGGCACGTATTGTATTGTTGCCATCGAGGATAACAAGATGGGGTTTATATCATATTGCATGAGTTTAACACTCTACATCATGTCATCTTACTTAAAGCATTACTCTGTTCTTATGAACTTAATACTCTAGATGCATGCTGGATAGCGGTCGATGTGTGGAGTAATAGTAGTAGATGTAGAATCGTTTCGATCTACTTGTCGCGGACGTGATGCCTATATACATGATCATACCTAGATATTCTCATAACTATGCTCAATTCTATCAATTGCTCGACAGTAATTCGTTTACCCACTGCAATACTTATGCTCTTGAGAGAAGCCACTAGTGAAACCTATGGCCCCCGGGTCTATTTTCCATCATATTAATCTTCCAACACTTAGCTATTTTTATTGCCGTTTATTTTACTTTGCGTCTTTATCATAAAAATACCAAAAATATTATCTTATCATATCTATCAGATCTCACTCTCGTAAGTGACCGTGAAGGGATTGACAACCCCTTTATCGCGTTGGTTGCGAGGTTCTTATTTGTTTGTGTAGGTGCGTGGGACTTGTGCATGATCTCCTACTGGATTGATACCTTGGTTCTCAAAAACTGAGGGAAATACTTACGCTACTTTACTGCATCACCCTTTCCTCTTAATGGGAAAACCAACGCAGTGCTCAAGAGGCAGCAAGAAGGATTTCTGGCGCCGTTGCCGGGAGACTCGCGCCAAGTCAAGTCAAGACATACCAAGTACCCATCACTAACTCTTATCCCTCGCATTACATTATTTGCCATTTGCCTCTCGTTTTCCTCTCCCCCACTTCACCCTTGCCATTTTATTCACCCTCTCTTTTCCGTTCGCCTCTTTTTCGCTTGCTTCTTGTTTGCTTATGTGTTGGATTGCTTGCTTGTCATGATGGCTCAAGATAATACTAAATTGTGTGACTTTACCAATACCAACAACAATGATTTTCTTAGCACTCCGATTTCTCCTCTTACCGATGCTGAATCTTGTGAAATTAATGCTGCTTTGTTGAATCTTGTCATGAAAGATCAATTCGCCGGCCTTCCTAGTGAAGATGCCGCTACCTATCTGAATAGCTTCGTTGATTTGTGTGATATGCAAAAGAATAAAAATGTGGACAATGATATTGTTAAATTGAAGCTATTTCCTTTTTCGCTTAGAGATCGTGCTAAAGTTTGGTTTTCGTATTTGCCTAAAAATAGTATTGATTCATGGAATAAGTGCAAAGATGTTTTTATCTCTAAGTATTTTCCTCCCACTAAGATCATCTCTCTTAGAAACGATATCATGAATTTTAAGCAACTTGATCATGAACATGTTGCACAAGCGTGGGAGAGGATGAAATTAATGATACGTAATTGCCCTACACATGGTTTGAATCATTGGATGATTATACAAATTTTTTATGCCGGATTGAATTTTGCTTCTAGAAATCTTTTAGATTCGGCCGCGGGAGGCACTTTTATGGAAATCACCTTAGAAGAAGCTACTAAACTCCTAGATAATATTATGGTTAATTATTCTCAATGGCACACCGAAAGATCTACTAATAAAAAAGTGCATGCGATAGAAGAAATTAATGTTTTGAGTGGAAAGATGGATGAACTTATGAAATTATTTGCTACTAAAAGTGTTTCTTCTGATCCTAATGATATGCCTTTGTCTACTTTGATTGAGAATAATAATGAATCTATGGATATGAATTTTGTTGTAGGAATAATTTTGGTAACAACGCGTATAGAGGAAACTTTAATCCTAGGTTGTTCCCTAGTAATTCCTCTAATAATTATGGTAATTCCTACAACAATTCTTATGGAAATTTTAATAAGATGCCCTCTGAATTTGAGACTAGTGTTAAGGAGTTTATGAATTCGCAAAATAATTTCAATGCTTTGCTTGAAGAAAAATTGCTTAAGGTTGATGAATTGGCTAGGAACGTTGATAGAATTTCTCTTGATGTTGATTCTTTGAAACTTAGATCTATTCCACCTAAGCATGATATCAATGAGTCTCTCAAAGCCATGAGAATTTCCATTGATGAGTGCAAAGAAAGAACCGCTAGGATGTGTGCTAAGAAAGATTGCTTTGTGAAAGCGTGTTCTTCCAGTTTCTATGAAAATAAAGATGAAGATCTATAAGTTATTGATGTGTCTCCTATTAAATCTTTGTTTTGCAATATGAATCTTGATAATGATGGGACTGGAGATGAGTCACCTTTACCTAGGAGGCGTCCCAAAAATTCGGAGTTTTTAGATCTTGATGCAAAAATTGGTAAAAGTGGGATTGAAGAGATCAAAACTTTAGATATTAATGAACCCACTATTTTGGATTTGAAGGAATTTAATTATGATAATTGCTCTTTGATAGATTGTATTTCCTTGTTGCAATCCGTGCTAAATTCTCCTCATGCTTATAGCCAAAATAAAGCTTTTACTAAACATATCGTTGATGCTTTAATGCAATCTTATGAAGAAAAACTTGAGTTGGAAGTTTCTATCCCTAGAAAACTTTATGATGAGTGGGAACCTACTATTAAAATTAAAATAAAAGATCATGAATGCTATGCTTTGTGTGATTTGGGTGCTAGTGTTTCCACGATTCCAAAAACTTTGTGTGATTTGTTAGGTTTCCACGAATTTGATGATTGCTCTTTAAACTTGCACCTTGCGGATTCCACTATTAAGAAACCTATAGGAAGAATTAATGATGTTCTTATTGTTGCAAATAGGAACTATGTGCCCGTAGAATTTATTGTTCTTGATATAGATTGCAATCCTTCATGTCCTATTATTCTTGGTAGACCTTTCCTTAGAACGATTGGTGCAATTATTGATATGAAGGAACGGAATATTAGATTCCAATTTCCGTTAAGGAAAGGCATGGAACACTTCCCTAAAAAAATTAACTTATGAATCTATTATGAGAGCTACTTATGGATTGCCTACCAAAGATGGCAATACCTAGATCTATCCTTGCTTTTATGCCTAGCTAGGGGCGTTAAACGATAGCGCTTGTTGGGAGGCAACCCAATTTTATTTTAGTTTTTTGCTTTTTGCTTCTGTTTAGGAATAAATATGTGATCTAGCCTCTGGTTAGATTTGTTTTTATGTTTTAATTAGTGTTTGTGCCAAGTTAAACCTATAGGATCTTCTTGGATGATAGTTATTTGATCTTGCTGGAAATTCCAGAAACTTTCTGTTCGCGAAAACAATTGTTTAAAATCACCAGAACGTGATAAAATACTGATCCAATTGCATTAGACCAATCAACACATTGTCTAGGTCTTCGTATTTTGGTAGAAGTTTTTGAGTTCCATAAGTTTGCGTTAGTTACAGATTACTACAGAATGTTCTGTTTTTGACAGATTCTGTTTTTCGTGTGTTGTTTGCTTATTTTGATGAATCTATGGCTAGTAAAAGAGTTTATAAACCATAGAAAAGTTGGAATACAGTAGGTTTAACACCAATATAAATAAATAATGAGTTCAATACAGTACCTTGAAGTGGTGTTTTGTTTTCTTTCGCTAACGGAGCTCACGAGATTTTCTGTTGAGTTTTGTGTTGTGAAGTTTTCAAGTTTTGGGTAAAAGATTTGATGGATTATGGAACGAGGAGTGGCAAGAGCCTAAGCTTGGGGATTCCCATGGCACCCCAAGATAATCTGAGGACACCAAAAATCCAAAGCTTGGGGATGCCCCGGAAGGCATCCCCTCTTTCGTCTTCGTCCATCGGTAACATTTACTTGGTGCTATGTTTTTATTCACCACATGATATGTGTTTTGCTTGGAGCATCTTGTATGATTTGAGTCTTTGATTTTTAGTTTACCACAATCATCCTTGCTGTACACACCTTTCGAGAGAGACACACATGATTCGGAATTTATTAGAATACTCTATGTGCTTCACTTATATCTTTTGATCTATATAGTTTTTGCTCTAGTGCTTCACTTATATCTTTTAGAGCACGGTGGTGGATTTGTTTTATAGAAACTATTTTTCTCTCATGCTTCATTTATATTATTTTGGGAGTCCTACAAAACAGCATGGTAATTTGCTTTAATTATGATAGACATCCAAGATTAGTAAAAAAAAATCTTATGAGTGTGTTGAATACTATGAGAAGTTTGATGCTTGATAATTGTTTTGAGATATGAAGATGGTGATATTAGAGTCATGCTAGTTGAGTAGTTGTGAATTTGAGAAATACTTGTGTTAAAGTTTGTGATTCCCGTGGCATGCACGTATGGTGAACCGTTATGTGATGAAGTCGGAGCATGATTTATTTATTGATTGTCTTCCTTATGAGTGGCGGTCGGGGACGAGCGATGGTCTTTTCCTACCAATCTATCCCCCTAGGAGCATGCGAGTAATACTTTGCTTTAATAACTTGTAGATTTTTGCAATAAGTATATGAGTTCTTTATGGCTAATGTTGAGTCCATGGATTATACGCACTTTCTTCCTTCCACCATTGCTAGCCTCTCTAATACCGCGCACTTTTCGCCGGTATCATACACCCACCATATACCTTCCTCAAAACAGCCACCATACCTACCTATCATGGCATTTCCATAGCCATTCCGAGATATATTGCCATGCAACTTACCACCGTTCCGTTTACTATGACACGCTCCATCATTGTCATATTGCTTTGCATGATCATGTAGTTGACATCGTATTTGTGGCAAAGCCACCGTTCATAATTCTTTCATACATGTCACTCTTGATTCATTTCATATCCCGGTACACCGCCGGAGGCATTCACATAGAGTCATATTTTGTTCTAAGTTTTGAGTTGTAATTCTTGAGTTGTAAAGTAAATAAAAGTGTTATGATCATCATTATTAGAGCATTGTCCCAAGTGAGGAAAGGATGATGGAGACTATGATTCCCCCACAAGTCGGGATGAGACTCCGGACGAAAAAAAAGAAGAAGAAAGAAAAGAGGCCATAAAAGGAGAAAAGGCCCAAAGAAAAAAAATGAGAGAAAAGAGAGAAGGGACAATGCTACTATCCTTTTACCACACTTGTGCTTCAAAGTAGCACCATGATCTTCATGATAGAGAGTCTCCTATGATAACACTTTCATATACTAGTGGGAATTTTCCATTATAGAACTTGGCTTGTATATTCCAATGATGGGCTTCCTCAAAATGCCCTAGGTCTTCGTGAGCAAGCGAGTTGGATGCATACCCACTTAGTTTCTTTTGTTGAGCTTTCATATACTTATAGCTCTAGTGCATCCGTTGCATGGCAATCCCTACTCACTCACATTGATATCTATTGATGGGCATCTCCATAGCCCGTTGATACGCCTAGTTGATGTGAGACTATCTTCTCCTTTTTTGTCTTCTCCACAACCACCATTCTATTCCACATATAGTGCTATGTCCATGGCTCACGCTCATGTATTGCGTGAAGATTGAAAAAGTTTGAGAACACCAAAAGTATGAAACAATTTCTTGGCTTGTCATCGGGGTTTTGCATGATTAAATACTTTGTGTGATGAAGATAGAGCATAGCCAGACTATATGATTTTGTAGGGATAACTTTCTTTGGCCATGTTATTTTGAGAAGACATAATTGCTTAGTTAGTATGCTTGAAGTATTATTATTTTTATGTCAATATTAAACTTTTATCTTGAATCTTTCGGATCTGAATATTCATACTACAAATAAGAGAATTACATTGAAAATTATGCTAAGTAGCATTCCACATCAAAAATTCTATTTTTATCATTTACCTACTCGAGGACGAGCAGGAATTAAGCTTGGGGATGCTTGATACGTCTCCAACGTATCTATAATTTTTGATTGTTCCATGCTATATTATATTCTGTTTTCGATGTTTAATGGGCTTTACTATACACTTTTATATTATTTTTGGGACTAACCTATTAACCGGAGGCCCAGCCCGAATAATTGTTTTTTTGCCTATTTCAGTGTTTCGAAGGAAAAGGATATCAAACGGAGTCCAAACGGAATGAAACCTTCGGGAACGTGATTTTCGGAACAAACGTGATCCAGAGGACTTGGAGTCTACGTAAAGCAATCAACGAGGAGAGCACGGGGCAGGGGGCGCGCCTACCCCCCAGGCGCGCCCTCCACACTCATGGGGCCCACGTTGCTCCACCGACGTACTTCTTCCTCCTATATATACCCATATACCCTGGAAACATCAGATACGGAGCCAAAACCCTATTTCCACAGCCGCAACCTTCTGTACCCGTGAGATCCCATCTTGGGGCCTTTTCCGGCGCTCCGCCGGAGGGGGCATTGATCACGGAGGGCTTTTACCTCAACACCATAGCCTCTTCGATGATGTGTGAGTAGTTTACCTCAGACCTTCGGGTCCATAGTTATTAGCTAGATGGCTTCTTCTCTCTCTTTGGATCTCAATACAAAGTTCTCCTCGATCTTCTTGGAGATCTATTCGATGTAACCTTCTTTTGCGGTGTGCTTGTCGAGATCCGATGAATTGTGGGTTTATGATCAAGATTATCTATGAACAATATTTGAATCTCCTCTGAATTCTTTTATGTATGATTGGTTATCTTTGCAAGTCTCTTTCAATTATCAGTTTGGTTTGGCCTACTAGATTGATCTTTCTTGCAATGGGAGAAGTGCTTAGCTTTGGGTTCAATCTTGCGGTGTCCTTTCCAAGTGACAGCAGGGGCAGCAAGGCACGTATTGTATTGTTGCCATCGAGGATAACAAGATGGGGTTTATATCATATTGCATGAGTTTAACACTCTACATCATGTCATCTTACTTAAAGCATTACTCTGTTCTTATGAACTTAATACTCTAGATGCATGCTGGATAGCGGTCGATGTGTGGAGTAATAGTAGTAGATGTAGAATCGTTTCGATCTACTTGTTGCGGACGTGATGCCTATATACATGATCATAGCTAGATATTCTCATAACTATGCTCAATTCTATCAATGGCTCGACAGTAATTCGTTTACCCACCGTAATACTTATGCTCTTGAGAGAAGCCACTAGTGAAACCTATGGCCCCCGGGGTCTATTTTCCATCATATTAATCTTCCAACACTTAGCTATTTTTATTGCCGTTTATTTTACTTTGCGTCTTTATCATAAAAATACCAAAAATATTATCTTATCATATCTATCAGATCTCACTCTCGTAAGTGACCGTGAAGGGATTGACAACCCCTTTAGCACGTTGGTTGCGAGGTTCTTATTTGTTTGTGTAGGTGCGTGGGACTTGTGCGTGATCTCCTACTGGATTGATACCCTGGTTCTCAAAAACTGAGGGAAATACTTACGCTACTTTACTGCATCACCCTTTCCTCTTCAAGGGAAAACCAACGCAGTGCTCAAGAGGTAGCACCCGTCTGCGGCTACGAAGGCCTGCCGCCATGGCTCTCCCACCACATCAGCACCGTGCAACCCAAGCCCGTGCATAGGATCCAGTACGGCAAGGCGCTCCAACTGCAAGTGCCACTGTCGCAGCCACGACTCTTGCTATTCACGGAGGAGGACGGCCGCGTGTTTTTCTTGGTCGGCGGCGTGCTCGACATCGGCGCGCCTATCGTCGTGTCGGTCGTGTGCATCAGAGCGGGGGCGTCCCCACTGCCGCACTACGTGGCCAAGCTGTGGGCGAACGGCCCGCCGGGGGAGTCCAAAGGTAGGACCGACGCCGTCAAGTTGGAAATTGAGGTGACAAGCAGCAGGGATCCCGGTGACGTCGCCGTGCAGGAGCTGACCTTCTTCACAGTTCCGCCCAAGCTGCTAGCCGGGGCTAAGCTGGTGTCCCTCCACATTCAGATTGACAAGCTCACGTCCTAAATGATTCTACATTGCCTTCTGTTTATCTTAGTAATATGCTAATATAGGGGTTAGCTCGGTCTACTTTAGCTTAAGAGATGGTGGGTTTCGGTGGCGATGCAGCAATTACTTCGACATCAGATCAACAGTTAAAGTAATTTCGAACAGTCGAATGGATATTTTGTGTCTATTGGATATAAAGATCCTTTGGGTAAGAAGTAATAACTTATATGCTTTTTTTCGAAACGGAACAGCTTATATGCTTGTTTGTTCAGGAAGTGTTGCATACTTGTGCGAGTTGACGCGACACATCGAAGTAGTACTACTAGTAGTACTCCCTCCGATCCTAATTTCTCTGCGCATAATAAGTCGAGGCGCAGATACCAAGGAGGACCTGGTTGTATCTATAGGCAAATTTGACAATTTTGACCTGTGGATGAAATCATTTCACAAAATGAACTGCCCCTAAAAAAATTCACTCAAATGACCTTTTTGTGTGGCGCCCGACACGAAGGCGCCACACTACACAGTGCAGCGCCTGACTGACAGGCGCTGCACGCCTGACTGACAACCCACCCGACTGCGCACCAGGCAGACGAAGCTCGTGTCGTGTTGGTACCGTGTGCGGCCCGCACATTAACCAAAACCTTGCGCCTCCAGCTGAGCCTCCGCATTTTAAACTTCTCAATCTCAAGGCCAAGGAGCAACGTGAAACCTATGATAGAGCCAATCAGATGGTTGAGAACACTACAATTCGTAGCTACAGATGCGTGTGTGAGAGAGGACGAGTGCGTGCGTGCACCTCTTCTCTTCCTGTATAATGTACTCCCGAATTACCCATCGCAAATTACTCGTTGCAGAAACGGATGTATCTATAACTAAAATACATCTAGATACATCCATACCTGCGACAAGTAATTCGGGACGGAGGGCTAAACTCAGAGTACAAGTGTATGTGGGTGGCATCGACCTAGGGAGCTAGAGATGGTGCGTGCGAGAAGTCCCGAGAGATAGGTGTGTGCGTGGGAAAGAGGGAGGGAGATGATATGTGTTGATGTAATTGTGTGAAAAAAGACAAGTCTATAGCTCGCCACGAGGCTATTCTTGTCGAACACCCCAATAACCATAAGATATGTATCCGACGGTGCCAGTTATTGCATGTACACAGCAGTAGAAAAAGAAGTACCATGGCATATGCTACACCACGGCCGAGAACACGTGCCATCCAGGAATAGTGCAGCACTTCAAAACTAGAATCATCAACAAATTTTGAGCTTGCGTCTCGTCACATTCCAAATTACTACTACCTCCTTCCTGGTTTATTGGTCCCTATTGTAATCTGTGCCAAACTTTGACCATAAATTTAATTAATAAAAATTTAATTAATAAAAAGTTCATGCATGTTATAAAAAATTATATCATTGAAAAGAATGTTCAAAAATGAATCCAGCGATAGTATAATTTTTGTTGACATGCACTAACTTTTTTAAGTTAAATATTTAGTCAAAATTGGGCACAAATTACAAAGGGGACAAATAAACTAGGACAGAGGTAGTACCATGCTATATTTAATTGCAAATCTGTTCACACCGATCACAACCTAAATGGTTTCCCACTTAGGAGCATATTAGTAGTACTCGGTTATAAATACTACTATGCCAAGATGACTGCACATTCCTCCTCAACTCCTCATCCACAAAAAACAATCAAGTCATCCAACATCGTTCCCTTGCGTCTGCCATGGCCAGCGTGAGTTCTGGGTCGAGAGGTTTCCACCAGGGAGAGGCGAGCATGGAAGAAGAAGCACAAGAGATGTCCCGCCTCGCCGCAAAAGCAGCTGTCATGTCCAGCCGCACAGCAGTAGTAGCACAGAGGTCCCGCCGCGCCGCCGAAGCAGCACAGAGGTCCTGCCGTGTTGTTGATGTAGCAGACTGGTCGGACCACGCCGCGGAAGCAGCAGAGATGTCCCGCCGCACCGCCGAAGCAGCACAGAGGTCCTGCCGCGCCGCGGCGGCCTGGGAAAATTTCTCGCGAGCAGGCGAGGACTCTTACAGGCACATGCATGCGATCGTCCATAGCCAGAGGGATCAGATCTCTGGCTGGGCGAGGTTGCAAGACGAGGCTACTGGCGTCATCCGGCAACTAGGGGAGGGCAATGCGAAGCTCCGGGCTGAGCGCGACCTGCTGAGGGCGAAGATAGCCGGAAGGGTGAAGCAGGCGGAGGAGACCGCTCCCTTGATGCATAGGACGGGCGTCATCATCAAGAAATATATGGAAGAGAATGCCATGCTCCGCATCGAGCGCAACAGGCTGGTGGAGGAATCTGTGGATGCTGCCAAGCAGCGTATTGAGGACATGAATCTGATGAAAGAGATCATCGCCGCTCGCCGCGAGAACTAGTCTCCGTGACCTGCAGCGCATAAAGAAAGTAGAGATCAGTGAGCCAGATCGTTGTATGCGTCTTCCTTCTTCTTTTGCGCTTGTGTATTTAGGGTGTAGCCGCATGTGCCTTTTTTAATTATCTTCCTAATTATGTAAGACAATTATTATCCACTCTCATCGTCCTTATATATATTCATCAGTCTTGCTATAAGTCGCAGTAGATGCTATATAGGTCAGTCGGATCTTACATCAAGATCCATGCAAAATTTTCTTTTCACATTTTATTTTTTCTCTCTTAAATCTCAGTCGAGTGAGACATAGCCAGACCATTAAGCAGGGGCTCGGGCGCCATTAATGGAGACCTTGGGAGAGAGGTGGACGGCAGATGGAGGTCAAAGGGCTCTCCTCCCGATAAGCACACGCAGGGGTCTGATCGCACGCCTCCCGTACTCAAATAGCTACCCTGCACGGCCCCTCCTAGCTAATAAAAAAAGGAGACGCGTGGCGGCACGTAGATGGTAGAACACCCACAGTTTCAATAATACTTGTGTTTCCGATTGTAACGTGACGGCACTTGTTCCAAAATGACTTTGTTGATTGTTAATGTGTGCGCCTTCGCAAATCGGACAGCAAAATTACCACAGCATGTTGATGCCATGTCATGACACCAAGCCAAGATTCATGATTTTCATGCGTGTTTTGGATTTACAGGAATTAAAAACCAAGTTTCCCAATGTTTCCAGTCGAGCCACGACGCCCTGATGTTTGAATTTCATTCCCATTTCTTGCATGGGACCTAGAAATTTACCCGAGGACACACATGTGATTTTTCAACCAGCTTTGGTGCACTGGAGCATGTGCTTGTATATTTCAAATTAGAATTATGCACACAAAGGTGACATGTTCCCTCTCAGAACCACGAACCTTCTTGAGAGAAGCTCCGGTTTGCAAGAAGCTTATACCAAAACTTGTTCCAATTTGGCCAATTTTTTTACCACAACATGGTAGTACCATGACATGACACTATGCCAAGTTTCATGATTTTCAGGCGGGTTTTGGATTTACAAGAATTTTAAAACCAAGTGTCGGAGTAATGGGCCACGGGTAGCCTAACCCGAGTCCCTGAACCTTTCAAGACATCGGGGCCGGCTACGCCCCTCAGGAATTCAAGATGAAGCGCCGCCTTCTTATGGCCGGCTGGCCCAAGCGGCCGGCTGCCAGAAGACGGCTGAGCTCCTGAAGGTGGCACCAAGAAGGGCCGACTCCTCGTAGGCAGCCTCAAAGGAGGCCGGCTCCTAGCAGGTGGCCCACGGCACCCTCAGAGTCTGCGCCCCCATTAAGAAGACAAGATAGTGTAAGGCTACAACGTAGCCCATCACCCCCGTATCCGGGCCGGGAGTGGCCACAGTGCTCCGTACAGGCGGAGATCTCTGCCCGGCGCGGCACTGTTGCCACTCCGCCCCTGACGTCACAGCTGGCAGGCGGAGCCCTGGTCCCATGACGGCCTGTCGGTACGGCCTGCAGGCGGCGGGCCCTACCAGGCAGCGAGAGCCCGGAAGACGGCGGATGCCTGGCCAGTCGGACCTAAGGGAGACCGGCTTCCAGCAAGCGGCCCGTTCCTCCCTCGGGGCCCGTGCACCATAAACCAGATGAGACACGGTGTGGCTACAGTGATCTCCCACCAGGCGGCGGGACTGTAGCCACGCTCTCCTGACCAAGCGTGCGTCATTAGCATCACGGCTACAGTAATCAGCAGCCGGCAAGACCTGCGAGCGGCGGGAGCGGCCTATCGGCTCCATACTAGACCAGTCGGCGGGGCCCACCAGGCAGCGGAGAAGCCGGCGACCAGAGACACTGACAATCGGGTCCTACACCCGGCCAGATTACCAATGTACCCCTGGGAGGTAGGCCTATATAAACTCCCTAGGGCACCCATGCAAAGGGTTCCCAACCTGTTAGAACTAGACTGATACCTAGAGGAAGGAGAGAGTGAGCCTGCCTTCTTCTACCTCTAGCATACAGCTCGAGGAGCACCATTGTATCCACTAGTGCCTTAGTGATCATGCGGAGACCCCACAGAGCAGGACTAGGGGTGTTATCTCCTAGGAGAGCCCCGAACCTGGGTAAAGTGCGTCGGCGTTCGTGTCTACGCTTCATCCCGCTTCCAGGCACTGGCGACGTTCTACTCGCTCCCACCATGATAAGCCATCCATTGGCCTATGTCGCACCCAACCCCCGACATTTGGCGCCCACCGTGGGGCGAGGTGCGTCATCTCTCGGAGACCTATTCTGGACGGGAACCTTGTTCTTCCCTGGCGAGCGCAGCCAGCCCGGCACGCCAGACGGCGTCTGCACCGACGCGCTGCACGGCGTGGAGGTCGCCTACGCAGGAGCTGCCTCGCCGATCTTGTCGGCGAGATTCGCCTCTCCGACAAGCCCGCGTCTGATGCGGGCACAGAGGGCCCCGAGAACCGCCTCGTCAGCCTCCTCGATCAGCTCCACGTCGCCAACGAGCCTGCTGTAGACTTGGAGTTAGTTGGCTCCACCGACCCGATGTTGGTCGACTCCGACACGGTGTCGCTTGACGCGTTCCCCACCAACGTGGTGGTCTACGACGAACCGCTTCCTCGCACGGACAGCGGCGGCAGCACGGTCACGGAGGTGCTCGTCATCAGCCACGGCGAGCACTCTGGCGGAGGTGGCCAGGATCCGTTGCGGGCGGTGATGCAAGACCTGACTGCGCCCATCCTGGAGGACACCGACGCCGAGACGCTGGAGGCACGCCATGTCCAGCTCGTCGAAAGCGCCAACCGGCTGGCCAGCATGAGACGCCTTTCGGAGGCCTACCAGCGTGAGATGGACCGTGCCGTCGGCGGCACGCCAGCTCCTGGTGGGCCTAGCCGCATTGTCCTGATCCGGCAGCGTGGCGCGACCATTGCTAGCCATCTGTCCCGTCTACGCCATGCCCGCAGAGAACATACGAGCCGCCCAGGCGGCAGCAGACGAGCTAGACAAGCTGGAGGGCGACGAGCGTCATCACATGATGGAGCGCGTCCAGCAGGTCCTTGACGCGGCTGCTGAGCAGCAAGAGGCCGGGTGCCGCAATGAAGCGCCCAACCGGAGAAACCACGACCCGCCTCCTCGCCGAGACCAAGGCGCGACATCCCGGATGCCGACTGGTGGCGTCCGCGGTAGAAGAGACAAGGAGCCGGCTGCCAGCCACAGCCGGACTCGCATCACCATCGAGCGCGACCAAGACGGCCGCCCAAGAGTAGTGGAACGGCGGGACGACTACCCGCCTCCTCCTCCCCCTTGCAGGGAGAGGCGCGCTTCCCCGCCGCCTGTTGATCACCCGACACTCGGCGACCACCTTGGCCGCCGAGAAGGAGTCGGAGAGAACGTTGCCCGCCACCGGATCGACCGCCTCAACCGATCCCTAGCGCTAGAAGAAGAAGACGAGTTGGGTCCGCCTTGTTTCGGCCCCCGCATCCGAGATGAGCCTTTCCGCGAAGGGTTCACACTCCCGAGAGATACGCCCAAGTACAACGGCTCAGTGAAGCCGGAAGACTGGTTGGTCGACTACTCCACAGCCGTCAGCATCGCGGACGGCAACAAGCGCGTTGCTGTGAAGTACGTTCCGCTCATGCTCCAGGGCACAACCCGGACATGGCTGAACAGCCTGAAGCCCCGCAGCACCAACAGTTGGGTTGATTTCACCGAAGCCTTCATCCGCAACTTCACCAGCACGTACAAGCGGCCGCCCAAGCCTCGCCAACTCTCCTTATGCGTCCAAGGCCCCAACGAGTTGACTCGCGACTACCTCACGCACTGGGCCGAGCAGCGCAACTCTTGCGAGGGTGTGCACGAGGTGCAGGCCATCGAGTACTTCACCGCCGGGTGCCGAGAGGGCACCCTCCTCAAGCACAAGCTTCTCTGCGACGAGCCGACGACCCTCGACGAACTGCTGATCATAGCAGACAAGTACGCCACGGTCGACTCCTCCATGAAGGCGGAGATCCAAGTTGATGCATCCGACAAGGTGGTGCCCCAAGCTCCTCAGACCCCGGCTGGTGATACCAGTCGGCGTCAGCAGCCGAAACACAACAAGCGCAAGGCCACGCAGCTGGTTTCCACCAGCCGGCAGGTTGCGACGGTTGAAGACCAGCAGCCAGAAGGGCAACCTCCTCCCAAACGCCAGAAGGGCGGCAATCCTAACTGGTTGCCCGCCTTCTTGTATGAGCAGACTCTTGATGCACCCTGGAAGTTCCACAGCGGCATGAAGCCGTCCAACCACACCACTCGAAAGTGCCACTGGCTCACCAGGATTGCCAAGGGTGATGGACTCATGCCTCCTCCGCCTGCCGACCCGTCGCCTCCTCCTCCCCAGCAGCCGGCGGTCCGGCCAGTCGGTGCAATACAAGATGAGTATCCCGAAGAGCATGGAGCCTATGTCGTGTTTACCAGTGTGGCCGACGATAGGCACAGTAGACGGCAGCGGCAACAAGAAGTAAACGCAGTGGCATCAGAGACCCCCGAGTTCATGCATTGGTCTGAAAAGCCCATCAGCTAGAGCAGAGCTGACCACCCGGAGGTGATGCCCAATCCCGGTTCTTATGCCCTGGTTCTGGATGCCACTTTCGCCACAGAGAGGCGGGCTGCTCGCTTCTCCTGAGTCTTGATAGATGGCGGCAGCAGCATCAACATCCTGTACTGAGACACGATGGAGAAGTGAGGAATCAAGCAGAGGCAGCTTCAACCCAGTCGGACTGTATTCCATGGCATAGTCCTTGGCCTTTCCTGCTCACCAATCGGCAAGAATCAAATTGACGTCCTCCTCAGAGACAAAGAACACTTTCGCCGAGAGCCAGTCTGGTTTGAGGTGGTGGACCTTGAGAGCCCTTACCACACACTGCTTGGCCGGCCTGCTCTGGCCAAGTTCATGGCGGTCCCCCACTATGCTTACCTCAAGATGAAGATGCCGAGCTCCAAGGGAATCCTAACCATAGCAGGGGACTACAAGAAGTCGTCCGCCTGTGTAGCAGACAGCAGCCGGCTAGCCGAGTCCCTCATGATCGCGGCTGAGAAGCGGCTCCTTGACCGGGTTGCGGCGATGGCAGGCAAGCAGCCGGAAATGTCACCCAATCCCAAGGAATCGGAAGCCGAGGGCTCGTTCAAACCGGCAAAAGAAACAAAGAAGATACCCTTGGACCCGGACCACCCGGAGAGGCACGCTGTCATAGGTGCGAACCTTGACAGCAAATAGGAAAGCGAGCTCGTCGATTTCCTCTAGGAGAATCGAGACATCTTTGCATGGTCTCCCAAGGACATGCCGGGTGTTCCGACGGATTTCGCCGAGCACAAGCTACATGTCCGGCCTGATGCCAAGCCAGTTAGGCAGCCCTTGCGCCGCCTGTCCGAAGAGAAGAGAGGAGTTGTTGGAGAAGAGATAGCACGGCTTCTAGCAGCTGGCTTCATCATGGAGGTGTTCTTCCCAGAATGGTTAGCCAACCCAGTCCTTGTGCTGAAGAAGAATAAGCAGTGGCGCATGTGTATTGATTACACCAGCCTCAACAAAGCTTGCCCCAAAGATCCATTTGCTTTGCCAAGAATCGACCAAGTAATTGACTCCACAGCCAGATGCGAGCTGTTGAGATTTTTGGATGCATACTCAGGGTATCATCAGATCAAGCTAAACCCGGCCGACAGGCTGAAGACTGCCTTCATCACGCCATTCGGAGCCTTCTGCTACCTGACCATGACGTTCGGCTTGAGAAATGCCGGCGCCACGTTTCAGCGTTGCATGCAGAAGTGTCTCCTCAAGCAACTGGGCAGAAACGCCCACGTCTATGTGGACGATGTTTTGGTGAAGACAGAGAAGCGCGGAACGCTGCTAGAATACCTCAAGGAGACTTTTGAAAACTTGCGCCGATTTCAGATCAAGCTCAACCCGGACAACTGCGTCTTTGGAGTGGCAGCCGGCCAGCTTCTTGGCTTTCTGGTCTCAGAGCGCGGCATAGAGTGCAACCCTATGAAGGTCAAGGCCATCGAGAAGATGGAGGTGCCCACCCGACTACTGGACGTGCAAAAATTCACCGCCTGCTTGGCATCCATCAGCCATTTCATCAGTCGGCTGGGCGAGAAGGCTCTTCCCCTGTACCAGCTCAGGAAGAAGACCACTTTCTTCGAGTGGAACGACAAGGCGGATGAAGCTTTTCTCCAGCTCAAAAAGATGTTGACCACCCCGCCTGTCCTGGCGGCTCCGACTCCTAAGGAGCCCATGCTCCTCTACATCGCCGCCACCAGCCGGGTGGTCAGCACAGTCATAGTTGTGGAACGCAAGGAAGAAGGAAAAGCACTACCAGTCGAGAGGCTGGTGTATTACCTGAGTGAAGTGTTGTCCGCCTCCAAGCAGAACTACCCCCACTATCAGAAGACGTGCTACGGCGTGCACTTTGCCGCCAAGAAGCCGAAGCCATATTTTCAAGAGCACCCAATCACTGTGGTCTGCACTGCTCCACTTTCCGAGATCATTGGAAGCCGAGATGCTTCAGGCCGAGTGGCCAAGTGGGCCATAGATTTGTTCCCCTGCACCATCTACTACCAGCCTCGCACCGCCATCAAGTCAGAAGCACTGGCCGACTTCGTCGTCGACTGGGCCGAGACCCAGTACCTGCCGCCAGCGCCAGACTCCACCCATTGGCGGATGGACTTTGATGGTTCCAAGAAGCGCACCCGTCTAGGAGCCGGCATCGTCCTCACCTCTCCCAAAGGCGAAAAGCTCAGATATGTGTTGCAAATCCACTTTGGCGCATCCAACAACGTTGCTGAATACGAAGCACTCATTCACGGGCTCCGGCTTGCCAAGGAACTCGGCATTCGCCGGATCCTGTGCTATGGTGATTCTGACTTGGTGGTCCAGCAGTCGTCAGGCGACTGGGACGCTAAGGACGCAAATATGGCCAGCTATCGTTTCCTCGTCCAGCAACTCAGTGGATACTTTGAAGGGTGCGAGTTCCTCCATGTGCCAAGAAATGACAATGAGCAAGCCGATGCTTTGGCACGGATTGGCTCTACCCGGCAAGAAATACCAGCCGACGTCGCCCTGCAACACCTCTTCAAGCCGTCTGTCAAGCCGTCACCAGAATCAGACTCCATCTTCATGTCGGCTCCTCCTAAAGCAGTCGGATCCGACTTGAGGACCCCAGCAGCCGGCACGGGGAATTCGGCAGGCAACCCGGGGACTGCAGCAGCCGCACCCGGCCCGGGGACTGCAGCAGTCGGCCCGGGGACTTCATCGACTCAGCAGGTGGCAGCCGACTCCAACCCGCCGCCTCCCGGAGCAACCGCCCTTGTGCAAATTGCAGTCTTGACAGTCGAAGAAACAACAACACCTTCATGGGCTCAGCCCATCCTCAACTTTCTGGTGAACAAAGAGCTGGCGACCGATGAGATCTCGGCCCGGCAAGTGCAATGCCAGGCAGCAGCGTACACCATTGTCAACAGAGAACTTGTGAGGCGCAGCGTCATTGGTGTTTACCAGCGATGCGTGGAGCCAGAGCAAGGCCAAGCAATCCTCAAAGATATCCACGAAGGCGAGTGTGGTCACCATGCGACTTCAAGAGCACTTGTTGCCAAAGATTTCCGCCACGGTTTTTTCTGGCCGACTACTCTAGAAGACGCCAAAGACACGGTCCAGAAATGCAAAGGGTGCCAGAAGTTCCACTCCAAGCCACATCAGCCGGCTTCTGCACTCAAGACTATCCCTATTTCCTGGCCCTTCACTGTCTGGGGGCTGGATATGGTGGGACCATTCAAAACAGCACGCGGTGGCATGACTCATCTACTTGTCGCGGTGGACAAGTTCACCAAGTGGATAGAACCAAAACCAATCAAGAAGTTGAATGGTCCGACTGCTGTGACTTTCATCTCCGACATCACCATCCGGTATGGCATACCACACAACATCATCACCAACAACGACACAAACTTTGCCAAAGGCGCCTTGGCCTGTTTCTGCGCGACGCAGGGCATCCGACTGGACTTTGCGTCCGTTGCCCATCCGCAGTCAAATGGCCAAGTGGAGCGAGCAAACGGCCTCATTTTGTCGGGCATCAAGCCTCGACTGGTCCAACCACTGGAGCGTTCGGCCGGCTGCTGGCTCGACGAGCTGCCGGCCATCCTCTAGAGTCTGCGCACAACTCCGAACAAGTCAACCGGCTTCACACCTTTTTTCCTCGTCTACGGTGCCGAAGCCGTCATCCCGACGGACATAGAATTCGACTCCCCTCGAGTCACCATGTACACCGAAGAGGAGGCAAAACAAGCGCGAGAAGACGGCGTCAATCTGCTGGAAGAGGGCCGGCTGTTGGTACTCAGCAGGTCCACCATCTACCAATAGAGCCTGCGCCGATACTACAACCGGAAGGTCAAGCCAAGATCCTTCCAAGAAGGAGACCTTGTGCTCCGGCTGATCCAGCGAACAGCCGGCCAGCACAAACTCTCGGCACCTTGGGAAGGCCCCTTCATCATCAGAAAGGTGTTGGGCAATGACTCCTACTACCTGATTGATGCTCAGAAGCCTCGAGCACGCAAAAGAGACGACTCCAGCAAGGAGATGGAGCGACTATGGAATGCAAACCTCCTCCGAAGGTTTTACAGTTGATGCAGTATGTACCACGCCAACTTTTGTATTAAGTACGAAGACTCTGGGTCCCCCGAGAAGAGCTCGGGGACTACCCTCTTTCATCTATATTATAAGTATTATGCCTATCAATGTGTTATTTCATTAGTCCGCATGGCGCCGGGTTCGACCAGTCGACCCGGGGACTCGCCGCCTTGTACTATGTAATGCTTCCTGCAGCCGGACAAGTAATGTGTTGGCACCTAAGCCTTCTCCTACCAGAAGCCGCAGCTCACAGAGCGACTGTCTGGTGGGAAGGTGTTAAGGCAGAAAGGGTGTCCGCATGAAAAATGGCTAAGGAACCAAAGCATGTACTTAGTTCAAGCCGGCTCCCCGCCTCACCGACCGGCTGCTGAGCAGCCGGCCGGCCGGTTTCTACTTAAATTGCCAAAAGCTCTAAGAGGCTAAGTACTTACCCTCCCAAAGCAGCCAAGTACTTGACCCAGCCACAGTCCGCAGAGCGGCTGTTCGGCTGGCAAGACGGCAACTGAGGGAAGGCGGCAAAGGAAAAAGGCCAAAGAGCAGAAAGCAAGAAGAGATAGAACTCGGCAAAAATATTTACATATCAAAAGGCCCCTGGCCAACATTCAACAGAAGTTAGAAATACACCCCGCGGGTGGAATTGTTGGAAGTTAACAAAGTTTGTCGAGACTGATAAGTAGGTAAAACAAAAGATAAGTTGGCAGCCTAGGGAGCAGCAAACGAGCTCGACGGAATGGTGGAGTCGGTGGTGCGGGTTGGTGGAGCGGTCGGCTGGTCAGTCTCTGTTTGATCGCCTTCAGTAGCAGTCGGCTCGCTCGGGCGTGGCTCGTTGCTGGAGGTGCGGTCGAGCTGAGGCTGGCCGTCCGCTTCAACCTCTGGCACTTCCTCTTCACCTTTCTCGTCCTCTTCGTCTTCTCCCTCGTCGCTAGAGTCGATCACTTTGGCCGAGTCCTCGCCATCCTCCGGGTTCAACCCGAACCACTCTGGTGGTGCCTCGGCACCATTCTCAGCCAGCTCCGGGATGAAGATGCTGGTGTTGGTGTACTCGGCGATTGTCGCCGCCCGTTTGACAAGTTCACCCTCCACCGCCACCAGCTCCTCCTAGACCTCCTGTCGAAACGTGGTCAACTGGGCTAGATTTAGCCCAGGGTACCACGCCTTGACGAACTCCAAGGCCCGGCGTGCTCCAGCCTGGGCCGAGGAGCCCTTCCAGGCCTCAAGACGGCCGGCCGCCACCTCCAGCCAGTCGGCAGTCCGACTGGGAGTGCGCGGTGCCGGCATGTCTGGCCAGAAGGCGGAGATGGCCTGCGCCCCGGCGCGCTGAAGATGGCGCAACATCCAATGCGCCGGCCGAAGACGGGCCTGGATGCTGAGAAGCTGTTCACTGAGGGTCCGGGGGGCGTTGGCAGCAATCTGCACACCTTCCGCCCTCCACTCTTTGTGGTCAGCCTCAATGGCCTGATTGCCGGCGTCAGAGTGGCCAGGGAAGAAGTCTGCTCAAACAAAAAGGGAAAGAGCCAAAGTTAGAAGCGAGAAGCCGGCTCGATCAGCAGCTGGCGACTCAAGGAAAGGAAAAAAGCTTACCGTCAACCATGTCTTCAATTGTGCCAAAGCCGGCAGTCAGCAATGCCTCCTTGTCGGTCCAGGCGGAGCGCTCGATCTCGAACTCGGTGAGAAGATTGGACTCCTTCTGGGCTTTCTTGAGAAGCTCCGCCTGCTCTGCCAGTTGCGTGGTCAGCCGGTCACGCTCCTGGGTCAGCTTGTCGCACTCCACCTCCTTGGCGCGCAAGGTGGTGTTGGCTTCACCCAGCTGCTGCTGCAGGACGGTGTTGGCCTCTGCAAAAGGGGAGAAAGAAAAAGGCGTCAGTAGCCAACAGAGAAGAAGTACAGTCGCCGAGGGAGATCCGGCCCGACTGCTTAGTAGTCAGCCCGAATCTCGGGGACTACAGCCCGCGGGTGCGCCAGCGCGCCCCCGCGGAGAAAGAAATTATCAATATCAACAAAGAAGAAGAACAGTTGCCGGGGAGATCCGGCCCGACTGCTCAGCAGTCGGCCCGAATCTCGGGGACTACAGCTCACGGGTGCGCCAGCGCGCCCCCGCAGAGAAAGAAAACAAAGACTTACTGCGGCTTTCTGACAAGTCGGTGGTCCGTTGGTTCATCTCGTGGACTTTGGAGTTGAAGGCGGCCGCGTGGAGGTTATGATAATCCTACAGTAAAGATATCAGACAGTGTTAGCACTCGGAGCTTGCTAATTAAAGTTCCGAGCCGCCTGCTCACCAATCGGCCCGAAACTCGGGGACTACACCCAGTGGGTGCGCTGGCGCGCCCCCACAGAGAAGTATAAGAAATGCAAAAATTAAAGATGAAGAAGCAAGGAGTATACCCGGATGGCTGCTCGCGACTCCAGGAACGCCTGGTTGCACCGCTTCAGGGCGTCGGCTTCGGCTCGAAGTTTGCCATGGACGTCTAGGATCGCCTGGTTCAAATGGCCCGTCCCGCCTCCCCACACCCAGTCAGCGGGCGCGACATTGGTCGCCTCGGCGTCCGGGATCGAAGAGCTCGCGGCACCGACTTCCAGCGGGTGTGGTGCCGAAGCCGCCTATGCAAACCGGCGGCGTGACGGTGTGCGGACCTCGGGAGTTGGGCCCGTCACCATCTCGCCTTCGGCTGGTGGCACCGGCAGGTCTGCCGGCTGCTTGTCTCGCGCCTCTCCAGATGGTGGTGGCGGGGGCACGATCACGTACGGCATGACGACATCATCGCCGCCCCCTCCATGATCGGGTGCTTATCGCCGGCTCCCCCAGTCGGCGCAACAAACTTTGGTGGTGGCGGCGCGGAGTTTAGGGGGACGACGAATAACGCCGACTGGCGGCGCGCGGCTTCTTCGGCCTGCTCCTTCGCCGCGGCAGCAGCTTCGGCCTCCGCCAGCTTCTTCAAAGCGGCGGCCTCTGCCTTCTCCAGGCGGGCGGCTTCCTGCTCCTCGCGCACCTCCCGCGCGCTTTGCTCCCGCGCCTCCCGGAGGTCGGCGGCTGGATCAATTCGCCGGGTGGTGGTGGAGGTCTCCGCCGACCCAATGACGAAGGCGGCGGCCGACTTCTCAAGAGAGAGTGGGGCCCTAAATCAAGAAAACAAAGCAAAGGAAGTTCAGAGAGAATCGACAAGGAAGAAAAAGCACAAGAAAAGATACTTAAGCCGACACCATGGGAGGCGCCTTCGGGAGCTTCTGATATTTGGCCGCCTTCACGGCGGCCTCCTTCCGCCTGGTCGCGGCGGTCAGATTCTTGGCCTTCTTCGGCGCGCTACCGAACAAGGCGGCGCCTTGCTTACGCTTTCACCTGCCGCCTCGAGCAGCCGGTTCGGCGGAGGGGCCCGCGTCCGCCCTGCCGGCGCCCCGTGCAGGGCGCGGCTCGTCTTCCTCATCGTCATCGTCAGGCCAAGTCTCAATGCCGCCTTCTTCGGAGCCGCCAGCTCCATAGACGCCGCCTGTGGCGCCGTCCTCCAAGGCGGCCCCCCCAGGTCAGGGTCGTCCACATCGCTCACAGCTCGGTCCGGTGCATAGGGGCCACCCGCCCCCACGATGGCGGCTGTCGCTTCAGACATGTAGATCTGTTTCAAATGGGCAAGATGTCGACTGTTCAAGACCGCAAGACGGAATCAAGACGAAGTATTGAAGAAGGGAAAGGTTGAAGAACTTACGGCTGGTGGCGGGTCTGCGCGGGAGTATGGCTGCTTGCCGAACCGCGAGGGCACCTCCAGCTTGAGGTCGAAGATCTCGTTCACCAGGTTCGCCACCTCAGCAGCCGGCATCTCCTTGGTACTCAGCCGGCATGGGTCGCGGTGCCCGCTCATCCGGCTGATCAAGTGAGGCCGGCGTTGGAGCGGGAGAACCTGGCGCGCGACGAAGGCGACCAGCAAGTCGGACGCCTTGAGGCCTTCGGCTTCGGTCAGCACCCGGAGTCAGTTGATGGCGGCAGCGCCGTCTGCTGACTCCGGCTTCAGCTTGTAGCCCCAGTTGGCCCGAGGCTCAGTCGGAGGGCCGGCTTCATAGGCCGGCAGGTTGATGAAGTCGATTGCCGGGTCGACGTTCTCCACGTAGAAGTAAGATTGCTGCCACATCTTGACCGACTGTGGCAGCTTGATGGAGGGGAAGGCATTCCTTGGAGACGGACGGCGCACCGCGACGAAGGTGCCGCACTGGGCTGCCACCTCCCGGACGGAGGTGCTCAGCTTGGTATAGAAGAACGCTCCCCACAGCTCGATGGTGGGGAGGATGCCGAGGTAGCCTTCGCACATCGTGACGAAGGCGGATAGCAACATCACGGTGTTGGGCGTGATGTGATGAGGCTGGAGATGGTAGAACTCGAGGAACGAGCGGAGAAAGCCACTCGTCGGCAGGCCGAAGCCGCGGATGAAGTGCGAGCGGAAGACGACCCGCTCGCCCTCCGCCGGCGCCGGCGAGATCTCCCCCGCAGGAGGCACGCGCGCCTTCACGTAGCCTGCGCCGGGAAGGCGCCGCGTGTCGCGGAGAAAGGCGATATGGTCTTCATTAACGTTCGACCCGTTCCAGTCTCCTCCCCGCACGCGTGCCTTGGAAAGCTCGACGAGGTGAATGGCGCGGCAGGGGAGCTGAGGATTGATGCGGGGCCAAGAGGGCTCGAGATGGAGGAGCTCGACGAAGACGAGCAGCGGAAGCACTCCGGCGTAGCTCAGGGGCGCTGTGGCGAGAGGAAGAAGAAGGAGACGGGAATGAGGCAGAAGGGCGCGCGTGCTCCGCCACTTCCCCTCCTCCCCCTACTTATAGCCGACGGGCTATGAAGCCGAGGGGGTAGGCGCGGGATCGTGGGATTAACTGTGCCCAAGACCCCACGTCCCCACGTTTACCGCGCGAGTTACTGCGCGCAGTAACTCTACGAAGAAGCTCAACTGCCCGCCTCGGCCGCAGCAGATCCGCTCGCGTGTCGAGGCCCGGTAGTGGCGGGCCCATCCCGCTGTCACGTCCCATCACGCGCGTGGGCTAGCAGGCTGGCCCGGCTAGCCGATGCCATGTGGCGCGCCCGCAATGGGCGGCGGGCCTGGAGGCTTAGCTAGCACGCCACCTAGTTCCCGCCGTTACGTTCGAAGTTTCAGACAAATCCGACTGGACGTGGCCGGCTCCCACCAGGCGGCTTGCCGGGAGTCGGATGAAGCTTCCTTCCAGAGCACCTAGAGGAGGAAACTGTTGAGGCTCCTCGGCTCCTCAGCCGCGGCGCCTCACCAGCTTTGGGGACTACTGTTGGAGTAATGGGCCACGGGTAGCCTAACCCGAGTCCCTGAACCTTTCAAGACATCGGGGCCGGCTGTGCCCCTCAGGACTTCAAGATGAAGCACCGCCTTCTTATGACCGGCTAGCCCAAGCGGCCGGCTGCTAGAAGACGGCTGAGCTCCAGAAGGCGGCACCAAGAAGGGCCGACTCCTCGTAGGCGGCCTCCAAGGAGGCCGGCTCCTAGCAGGCGGCCCACGGCGCCCTCAGAGTCTGCGCCCCCATTAAGAAGACAAGACAGTGTAAGGCTATAGCGTAGCACATCACCCCCGTATCCGGGCCGAGCGTGGCCACAGTGCTCCGTACAGGCGGAGATCTCCGCCCGGCGCGGCACTGTTGCCACTCCGCCCCTGACGTCACAGCTGGCAGGCAGAGCCCTGTTCCCACGATGGCCTGTCGGTACGGCCTGCAGGCGGCGGGCCCTACCAGGCAGCGAGAGCCCGGAAGACGGCGGATGCCTGGCCAGTCGGACCTGAGGGAGGCCGGCTTCCAGCAGGCAGCCTGTTCCTCCCTCGGGGCCAGTGCACCATAAACCAGATGAGACACGGTGTGGCTACAGTGATCTCCCACCAGGCGGCGGGACTGTAGCCACGCTCTCCTGACCAAGCATGCGTCATTAGCATCACGGCTATAGTAATCAACAGCCGGCAAGACCCGCGAGCGGCGGGAGCGGCCTGTCGGCTCCGTACCAGACCAGTCGGCGGGGCCCACCAGGCGGTGGGCCCCAGCAGCCGGCGACCAGAGACACTGACAGTCGGGTCCTACACCCGGCCAGATTACCAATGTACCCCTGGGGGTAGGCCTATATAAACCCCCTAGGGCACCCATGCAAAGGTTCCCAACCTGTTAGAACTAGACTGATACCTAGAGGAAGGAGAGAGCGAACCTGCCTTCTTCTACCTCTAGCATACAGCTCGAGGAGCACCATTGTATCCACTAGTGCCTTAGTGATCATGCGGAGACCCCGCAGAGTAGGACTAGGGGTGCTATCTCCTAGGAGAGCCCTGAACCTGGGTAAAGTGCGCCGGCGTTCGTGTCTACGCCTCATCCCGCTTCCAGGCACCGGCGACGTTCTACTCGCTCCCACCATGATAAGCCATCCATTGGCATATGTCGCACCCAACCCCCGACACCAAGTTTCTCAATGTTCTCGGCCGAGCCACGATGCCCAAATGTTTGAATTTCATTCCCATTTCTTGCATGAGACCTAGAAATTCACCCGGGGACACACATGTGATTTTTCAACCAACTTTGGTGCAAGGGAGCATGTGCTTGTAGTTCAAATTTGAATTATGCACATTAAATGACCAGAAAATCAATTAATGTACAAAAAAGGCCAAACGAACCCAGTATAATACCAAAATTTAACAGGGCACTCATGTAGTTCTATGTTGCCTCTGTAAAGAAACTCAAGGGGGGAAGCGTATATTGTTTCACACTCAAAGGTGACACGTTCCCTCTCACAACCACGAGCCTTCTTGAGAGAAGCTCCGGTTTGCAAGAAGCTTATACCAAAATTTGTTCCTATTCGGCCATTTTTTTTACCACGACATGGTAGTACCATGACATGACACCATGCCAAGTTTCATGATTTCCAGGCGTGTTTTGGATTTACAAGAATTTTAAAACCAAGTTTCTCAATGTTCTTGGCCGAGCCACGATGCCCAGGTGTTTGAATTTCATTCCTATTTCTTGCATGGGACCTAGAAATTCACCCGAGGACACGCATGTGATTTTTCAACCAACTTCGGTGCACGGGAGCATGTGCTTGTAGTTCAAATTTGAATTATGCACATTAAATGGCGAGAAACTCAATTAATGTATAAAAAAGGCCAAACGAACCCAGAATAATTCCAAAATTTAACAGGGTACTCATGTAGTTCTATGTTGCCTCTGTAAAGAAACTCAAGCGGGGGCAGCGTATATCATTTCACACTTAAAGGTGACATGTTCCCTCTCAGAACCACGAGCCTTCCTGAGAGAAGCTCCGGTTTGCAAGAAGCTTATACCCAAACTTGTTCCAAATATGCCCAATTTTTTACCACAGCATGTTAGTGCCATGGCATGACAACATGCCAAGTTTCATGATTTCCAGGCGAGTTTTGGATTTACATGAATTTAAAAACCAAGTTTCTCGATGTTCTCTGCCGAGTCACGACGCCCAGATGTTTGAATTTCATTCCCATTTCTTGCATGGGACCTAGAAATTCATCCAAGGACACACATGTGATTTTTCAACCAACTTTGGTGCACCGGAGCATGTGCTTGCAGTTCAAATATGGATTATGCACATTAAATGTCCATAAACTCAATTGATCTATAAAAAAGGCCAAATGAACCCGAAATAATTCCAAAATTTAACAGGGCACTCATATAGTTCTATGTTGCCTCTGTAAAGAAAATCTGGGGGAGGTAGTGTAGATCGTTTCACACACAAAGGTGACACGTTCCCCCTTGGGACCACGGGGCTTGTTGAGAGAATCTCCGGTTTTGCAAGAAGCTTATACCAAAACTTCTCCAAATTCAGCCAATAATTATATACATATGAAAACAGGGTTTAGATATCCCGAACATGTCGCCACCTAGACCAATGTACTCTGATTTGAATTCAACATAAAATGGATACAAATATTTGAATTGGAGATCGTATGTCACATGTAGTTTATAGTGAAATATGATACTGCTATATGCATGTTTTTTGTTATCAAGATAATATTTAAATGATTGTATAACTTGACATCAATCGTATTCAGATAAGCAAAATTGATTCAAATTTAGTCCATATGGTAGACGACAATATATATGTTCATAGGGTGGAGTAAAATGTTCATATATGATGGAAGATGAAAATGTAGGACTACATCCATTATAAAATGCAAGGTCACCTAACGATATATTCAAATTCAACATAACGTGGATTCAAAAATTGAAATTCGAGATGCTGGCATTTGTAATCATATAAAAAGGGACATGACTCTTTCTTTTGGTGGGAATTGATTTGTTTTTTGTTGTTGTTGAGGGAAGTGCGAATCGATTTGGTACTGTACAGGGTAATCTTGTTCTCTCGATTTTTTTTACATTTTTCTTGTAGTTTTTTCAATGACATTTATAGCAATATAGTAAAAGGGGACATGACTCTCTTGTGTCTTGTATGAATTGTTTTTTTGTACACGTTAAGTTTGTTGTGCCCAACAAGGAATCCGCGCATTGTTATCCCGAAATTTTCAAGCTCGAGTATCTTTTGTCTCATCTGCTTTGAAACTCCCGCCTCTTCAACACACGCCGCACCTTGTTATCGTGAAATTTTGACGTGCGCGAAAACTCCCTCCTCATCCAAAATCGGTCCCGCAGCCTAGACACGCGAAATCCCCCTTCTACCCCTCAGCCGGAAATGCCGGTTCGACGTCGCGGTGTCAAAACCGGTGGGGGTACGCTGGTAACTTACCCTACATTTCGGAAAAGCGCGTCCCTAAGCCATGGCTCCCCCTACCTTCCCCTTCGTCCCCCCATTCGTACACCGAGGCCGCCAAAACCCATGAAACCCCACGCTCCTCGGTCGGCCTCCCGACCGCCGCCCAGCCGGAGACTCTTCTCCGACGACGTCGTCCACCGCAACAGCTCGCCGTCCCTCATCCACCGCACCGGATGAGGATCCATCGTCGATCTTGTCGTCCTGCCGGATCAGCGGCCCCGTCCTCCACCTCCAAGGAGCTGCCCCGATGTTCGCCTCGTCTATCGCGCCACCTCCATCCCCACAGCGTCGTCTTGACCTGCCCCACCGGAACCACAACACCCTCACCAATTCCTCCGATGAAGCCGAGGCCAACTTGGTGCCACCAAGGAGGTTCTGCACTCATCGCTGCATTTTATCTTTTATTCGATCTCACGGGGCTGCCGGTGCTCGATACCAAGCAGCCATGGCGGGTCTCCATTGACGGCGCCGTCGCCGGCCACTTCATCCACGGCGTCTCTCCCCCATGTCGTTGCTTCCTCGCCGGCGACTTCCACACTGGCACTAGCTGCTCCGGCTCTCACTCGCGCTGCTGCTGCTGCTCCGGCTCTCGCTCGCACTGCGGCTCTGTTCTTGCTGTCGGTCGTGCTACTGCACTGCTCTTGCTTTCGTTCGTGCTGCTGCTCTGCTCTGATATTGCTGTCGGTCGCACTACTTCTCCACTCTTGCTCTCGTTCGTGCTGCTGCTCTGCTCTTGCTCTCGCTCTTGCTGCTGCTGCTGCTGCACGACTTCCGGCAGCTACAGGAGTTGCTGCTTTAGCACTCGCTCGCGGTTCTGCTGCACGACTTGCTCTCTGCTAGTGCGTTCCCTGCTCGAGCGTCTGCTGATTTAGATCACTGCTTCTCCACTACTAGTGCTCGAACGCAATAAACATCTATTGCAATGCTCTTCTACTAGTTCAATCAGTTTCGATAGTAAAATTCAGTTTCGACTGTAAAGTTCAGTTTCTTCAGTTAAGTTCAATGTAAACAGTATTTACAACATCTGTCGGAGCGGCTGTGGCGCGGCTGATGCGTTTTACATCTAGCACTTTTTTGTGATGTATTTTACATCATCTATTGCAGATGATATTAGAGTCCCACTTCAGATTATCGTTGTCTGTCTTGTCCTGCTTCAGCCTCGCCACCGTACACCTCACCGGAGCTGCTCCAACGACGGAACCGTCCATCACAGCGGAGTAGTACCCTCGGCGCCCTTTCCAGAGGCTTCAGATCTTCTTCCCCGCATCCGACAGTCACACCAGCATCACAATCCTCCACGTCCAATCCAATGATGCTGAGGTCGACAAGGCTATGCCAAAGAGGTTGTACACTCGTTGCATCACTTTGTTACTCTGCATTCATGACGATCCCTCAAGGATCCTTTGCTATGGAACTACTATGGTACTACTATTCGTGCATTTGGTTAGGAGTGGAGCAAAGCAAAACTGGAGGATTTTTTCCTTTGGTGTCTCTTTCAAAGAAAAATGGTAGGAATTTTAATATCCAGTTGGACGTCCTTTTCAAATTAATATGCATGAAGAACATGACTAATTGCATTACTGCCATAATAAGATTCTTATTTTTTTCATTTTCACGTGGTTTGACTTTAATTTGACCATGTTTCTCCATTCATGTGTTCTTCCAATTCATGTGAACCAAACACCGAGGTTTGCAGAAATCCTATGTTTCCAAATGCTCTGTTTTGCACGTGCATTCTTATCCTATTCCTATGTTTTTCCTGTCCCTACGTTTATAGAATCCTCCAATTCTAAGGAGCCCTTATAGATTTACTTCATTTTTAGATAGGCGTCAAAGAAAACTCTGTGTGTTATGTCCTGCTCCTGCTGTGCCGTCATCCACCCCACCTGAGGTGCACCATCGACAGAAGCGTTCACTGCAGCAGAGATTCCCCCTGCAAACTTTCTTTCGCCGCCTCAGATCATTTTCCCCGTTGCCGGCAGCCACACCAACGGCATTACCATCATCGACTGAACAGGTGAACCTGAGGACTACACAGTTCCGGAAGAGAGGTCGCGGTCTTTCGTGTTTGCTTACGTTATACATCAGTTATTATTACCTGCTACTTTATCGTTCAAACTTGAGTTTTATAATGCCCGTGGGTCTCATATCGAGGTAGCAACAAATAGTATCTGTCTACTATCTGGTTCATCTGGGGTCTTCTATGTGGTTCATGTTGGGTGGGCAACAAACAGTAGATGACCCATTGTCTATCTTTTTAAACTGAAGCTATAATCTACCTGCTATCATTAGTTTTGGATCTATCCACTCATTTGCTACCATCAGTCTTGATTTCTGCATGCACCCCTTAGGCCTTACAAAATCTAACTAATTATTTATTATGCATGTCAGTTATTGTACACAATCGTACTGAACACGTAGAGAAAAAGAGAAGACCGTTGCGTGGGAATACAGAGGGAGCCGACCACTCCTATTTACCACCTGAGGTGTCTGCTCTAACCTGGCATGCTGATGTTGGTCATATCATGCATATGGCGCCTCGCATTACTTACATTATTCATCTTATATGTCATCAGCTTAGTTTAGATTTGCTTTGTGTGAATGCCACCTGTTTGGTTTCTATATCATACTCCCACCGTTCCTGAAAAATTTTTTTTTAGAGATTTCAACAAGTGACTACATATAGAGCAAAATGAGTGAATCTACACTCTAAAATATGTCTATATACATCCGTATGTAGTAGTCCATTTGAAATCTCTAGAAAGACAAATATTTAGGAACGGAGGGAGTATATGGGAATTATGCAATGCCATCTTCTTTAGCCAGGCATCATATACGTGAATCATGCAGTGCCATCCTGTTTAGCCAGTCATCGTATATGTGAACCGTATCGTGCCATATTTCTTTTTTCATAATGTATTCCATTTGTCAACAATGTTTATACATTCATCTACTCTTCCTGTGCATCAGCCATTTGAGTCGGTCATGGGAAAATCTGGAGTGAAAACAAGGTCTTCTGAGCAGTCAGTGCTACCTGTCGATGCAGATTTCTTGCTGGTTACAGATAGCTACTCAGAGGAGGATTCAAACACAGATGACCAGTCGTATTCCCCCCCCCCCTGAGGTGCATGCTCTAACTTGGCAAGGTTATATTGCTCACTAGCAAGATGCCCATGCGTTGCACGGAACATCAAGATGCATTTCTATGTGTAGTTTATCTTGTGAGAGAAAAGGATGAACGAGGGAAGGCCTTATTTGCAAATGTGGAGAGGGGTGTGGGTATCTTTTTACAAAATTGCCATAGTTTCCTTCCTATCAGTCAGATATAAATCGGACGGCCTATATTGCAGGATGGCAAGCACACCATCAACACCAACTCTGTTTTTATAAGAGTAGAGATATCATGCATATGGTGTCTTGCATTGCCATGCCATCTGCTTAGGTTAGACATGCTTTGTGTGAATGCCTCCTGTTTGCTTTCTATATCAGATATGTGAATTATGCAATGCCATGTTTTTCAGCCAGTTATCATATATGTGAATTATGCACCTCCATGTAGCCAGGCATCATATATGTGAATTATCTCATGCCATCTTTTTTTCATTACATATTCCATTTGTCGACAATCTGTGTATATTGAGCTACTCTTCATCTGTATCAGCCATTTGAGTCGGTTATGGAAAAATCAGGAGTGAAAACAAGGTCATCAGAGCACGCAATGGTACCTGTTGAAGCATATATCTTGATGGTTACAGGGAGGTCCTCAGAGGAGGATTCAGAGACAGATGACCAGTCCTATATCCCACCTGAGGTGTATGCTCTAAGTTGCAATGTTTATATTTCTCATATCATGCATATGGTGTCTTGCATTGCTTAGTTTAGACATCATATGCACAATATTGAATTTCATCTGCTTAGTTTAGAGATCATACATGTGAGTGCCAGCTGCTTAGTATATGAATCAATTATGTCAATTATATCATGCCATCCTATATACTTAGACAACATTTATGTGAATTATTTCATCCCAACCTATTTTAGAAAGACATCATATAGTTTTGTCATGTCATCCTATTTAGATACTCATCATATGTTGAATTATGCCATTATATCCTGTTAAGTGATCCATCATATATCTGAAAAACTCTGTCATGCTATCCTGTTTAGTTAGGCATCATATATGTGAAATTGTGTCATGATGTCATGTTTGGTTAGACAACATATATGTGATACCACATCTGTCTATCATACAATGTCTGTACGTTCAATTTCTTTTCTTGTTTGTCAGCCATTTGAATTGGAGGGGGTGATGGAAGTATCTAAGGGAGCAAAACCCCGTTCTACACAAAAGACAGTGCTACTCGCCGATGCAGATAGAACCATGGTTGTACTGGCCCACAAACATGCCCCGCCACACATAATTGACACTCTTCCAGATTGCACACTTACACCGTTGGGCAGAGAACCAGCTACAACCCATCTAACCCCAACCCTAGCGGATAGTAACCCACTTCTAGTTGACAAAGCACCATGTACACCACAGAGTATCCCCACACGAGCAGTTTGTAAAGCAACTGCAGTGCCCAAAGCACGAAGACCACTATAGCGAACCCAAACTCCACGTTTAAAGCAGAAGAGCAACTGTTCTCAGGTCAGTTTCCGTAGCTATGGTCCATACTCCTTTGTTGTTGCATCACTGTATTTACTCATACCAACTACTTTCAAATTTGAAGGATCCAATTGAAACTCCAATGGCGCAACTGGTATGTTTTAAACCTATTTCTTTAACTGGATTGCTGTTCTAACTTCTTGCTCTATGTTGATTTCAGTTTTAGTTGTATAAAAAGTTATGTTCTCATGTGATGCACATTACAAGTGTTGTCAATGCTGTGTAGTTTCTCACACTTATATTCTGTCTATGCTGCTGTGTCTTAAAAATATATGAGTTGAACTGTGTCTCTATCTTGATTTGGCAACATAAACTAGAATGGTATGGACAATACAGTGACCATAGTACATAGATATATGTTTGTTTCATGCTGTTATCCTGTCCACCTTACTACTGAACCGGTTTACCAAAATGAGTTTGGTATACTACATGCTAAACCTGTGATGTGTCTGCTTGTTTCTCTTGTAGTATGCGAACAGAATATTGGAGAAGAGCACCCCACTATGCAATGGTAGAGAAAGTAATGTAGATAAGGTTCAAGATAGTGGGACAACCCTGTTGGTCTCCAAGAAAGGTGATAAAAACGATCTTGTAGACAGTGAGAAAACCCCATAGTCCTGTGTTGGTGTAGTGTTCGTGTTACTGGCCAGTACCGCTGGCACAAGCTCTTCGACCTCACTCCCTGAATCACTTCGGCTTCTTCAGTCTCAGCTACAAGCTGAAAGGCATCAGTCAGCTGTGCTGCAGCAAGAAGCCGAAGGACTAAGGAAGTCCCTGCAGAATTCAGATGCCTACTTTCTTGTGCAACAGCAAGCGCTGGAGGATTTAAGCGCCAAACAAGAGAAAGTTAATAAGCTTGCTAAGCATCTTTCCAGCATTATGGGTACCCAGGATATTGTTTCTTGAGCTCTTATGAAGTGGTTTCAGTTCTGGACTTGTTTTGCTGTGGCGTTTATTTGCACTGGTCCCCAACTTTGACGACTAGTGTATGTGATATGCTGCTTTGTTCCCTATATTTGCACTGGTAGCGAACTTTGATGCCGAGTGTATGTAATATGTGTAATAGCCGAGATAGCCTAGCGTAAGTTGCTTGCTTATTTATTTCCTTATTGTCTTATTTACTTGTTTGCTTGTAGTCAGTGCAGTTCTTTTCTGCGGTTGGCCGCAATAACCTATTTTTTGAAACTAGGCCACAATAACCACGAGCTACATATTTACTGTAGTTACCATGGGCCTCCTACGGGCCGTAGAAACAATGAGCCTTCTACGGGCCGTAGCATCAATGGGCCATCTACGGGCCGTAGCATCAATGGGCCTTCTACGTGCCGTAGCATCAATGGGCCTTCTACGTGCCTATGATCGATAGGCCAAACATGGGCCAATAACAGACCGCATTATGGGTCGTAAATGGGCTGGACTTGGAATCGTCCGTTCATGGGCCGACAATAACAGGCTGTCATTAATCGGCCGTATTTGATGACGTTATGAAAAGGGCCCAACGGATTAACGGGCCGCAAACGGGCCGATTGTAACCGCGGGCTAAATTTGGCCCACAAGCAGAAAAGGCCAATGACGGGTCGTAAGTAACCGAATGCTAGAAATGAGCCCAAGAATAAATGGGCCCTGAGAAGGCCGAAAGATAACACGGGCTGGAAACGGCCCAATGGAATAATGGGCCGTTAATGGGTATAAAGCAATACACTGTTCATTATGGGCCAGATTCACCACGGGTCGTTAATGGGCCGAGAGTTACAAAGGGCCTCATATGGGCCGAAAGACATCATGGGCCGTACATGGGCCAGAAGTTAGAACGGGCTGGAATCATATTGGATGGCCCAGATGAAGCTACTGGGCTTAATTCCGATAGGCCGTAATGGGCCGGTAGTAAGCGGGCCGTAAATGGGCTATATACGAATAGGCCGTTAACAGGCTTTCCGTGGGCCATCCCATTACCTTTTGACCAAGTCAAACGGGCCAGCCTTTTCATCAGAATGGGCCTCTGTTGGGCCGTGCCACGTGTCGACTTATCATAGGCGCCTCCTGTCCAATGAGTGGATGACATCTGTCCAAATGTTGAGCCGACACGTGTTTCCTCCAGCCAATGATAATTTTACACG
Organism: Aegilops tauschii subsp. strangulata; assembly: GCF_002575655.3. Lineage (NCBI taxonomy): Eukaryota > Viridiplantae > Streptophyta > Magnoliopsida > Poales > Poaceae > Aegilops > Aegilops tauschii. The sequence goes on from NC_053039.3 coordinate 55,949,463, forward strand.
TGGAAAATTCCCATTGGTCCGGGCTGTTAACGGGTTATCGGATCCAAAACCGGACCCGATAGCTTAACGGCGTCTCGTTACGGTGGATGCCACATGTCGGTCACCCTTGACGAAAGCACTTCTATGACGCGCGATTTATCATCATGGAATTGGACACTTCCGTGATGATAATTTTGGTAATGTCATGGAACACTTCTACGACAGCACAGGTATGACTTTCTTGATTCTGTCATAAATTTGTCATGGATGTACATGCATGACAGAAAACGTGACCTACTGTGATGAACACGTATCATCACGGAAGTGTATTTTTTTGTAGTGCATGCTGGTCTCATCAAAGGAGTCATCCAGTTCAATGGTAGAACTCTCATTCTCCCCATTGAACAACTTGTCGAAGTACTCCCGCCATCTATACTTAATCTCCTTGTCCTTCACCAAGAGTTGGCCTGCTCCGTCCTTGATGCATTTGACTTGGCCAATATCCCTCGTCTTCCTCTCTCGGATCTTGGCCATCTTATAGATGTCCCTTTAGCCTTCCTTCATGCCTAACCGTTGGTAGAGGTCCTCATATGCCTGACCCCTTATTTCACCAACAGCTCGCTTTGCAACCTTCTTCGCCATCTTGTACTTCTCTATGTTGTCTGCACTCCTATCCAGGTATAGGCATCTGAAGCAATCTTTCTTCTCTTTAATCACCTTCTGGACATCATCATTCCACCACCAGGTATCCTTATCTTCGCTTCTCCTTCCCCTGGACACTCCAAACTCCTCCGAGGCCACCTTACGAATGCAAGTCGCCATCTTCATCCACACATTGTCCGCATCCCCTCCTTCCTCCCAAGGGCCCTCCTTAATGACCCTCTCCTTGAACGCCTGAGCTACCTCCCCCTTGAGCTTCCACCACTTTGTTCTAGCGACTTTGGCACGCTTATCCCGTTGGACACGAATCGGAAAGCGGAAGTCAGCAACCACCAGCTTATGCTGACATCTTCCGATATTCCGATAAATCGGCCAGTTTATCGCTTACCGTTGTGTGACCGATAAGATAAACCGGCCGTTAAATCAGCCGGTATGGCGATAAATCAGCCGATATGCTGATAAACCGGCCAATTTACCCCTTATCATGGGTCGACCGATAAGTTCCCGATAAGCGATATCCCCAACATTGGCTGGGGTACAACACTCTCTCCAGGTATCACCTTACAGTCTAGGCACGCACGCTTATCTTCTCTTCTCGAGAGGATGAAATCAATCTGGCTAGAGTGTTGGCCACTACTAAAAGTCACCAGATGTGATTCTCTCTTTCTAAATAGGGTGTTAGCTACAATCGTCTTGTAGGCTAGAGCAAAGCTTAAGACATCTTCTCCTTCTTGATTCCTGATGCCACAGCCAAAGCCCCCATGTGCCCCTTCAAAACCTGTGTTAGATGTACCCACGTGGCCATTGAGGTCTCCTCCTATGAAGAGCTTCTCACAAATCGGTACACTCCTAACCATGTCTTCCAGACCTTCCCAGAACTCCCTCTTGGTGTTCTCATTGTGGCCTACTTGCGGGGCCTACGCGCTGATAACATTGAGAACCAAGTGCTCAACTACCAGCTTGACCAGGATAATCTGGTCCCCACGTCTCTTGACGTCTACCACTCCATACTTGAGGCTCTTGTTGATCAAGATGCCTACGCCATTTCTGTTTGCAGCCGTCCCCGTGTACCACAGCTTGAAGCCGGTATCCTCCACCTCCTTCGCCTTTTGTCCTCTCCATTTGGTTTCTTGGACGCAAAGGATACCAACACCTCTCCTCACCGCTGCATCAACTAGCTCCCGAAGCTTCCCTGTCAAAGACGCTAAGTTCCAGCTACCTAAGCGAATCCTCCTAGGCTCCGCTAGCTTCCTTACCTATAACGCCCACGATGCGGCTATATCTCCCACGTGTCGAGGCACGACTTAGAGGCATAACCGCATAGTGGTTATGTCGCAAGAAGGGTCATCTTCACACAATCCCATGTAATGAACAAGAATGGGATAAAGAGTTGGCTTACAATCGCCACTTCACACAATACATAAATAACATCATACATCATCCAAAATACAATCATATAGACCGACTACGGTCAAAATCCAGATGAAAATAAGACAACCCCAAATGCTAGATCCCCGATCGTCCCAACTGGGCTCCACTACTGATCATCAGGAAAAGACACATAATAACGACCACGCTCCGCGTCGAACTCCCACTTGAGATTGACGCCATCGTCTGCACTGGCATCGTCGGCACCTGCAACTGTTTTCGTAGAATCTGTGAGTCACGGGGACTCAGCAATCTCACACCCGCGAGATCACGACTATTTAAGCTGGTAGGAAAGGATGGTGCAATGAGGTGGAGCTGCAGCGGCAAAAGCATATATGGTGGCTAACTTGCGCAAATGAGAGCGAGAAGAGAAGCAACGGAACGGACATCATCTAGCAATGACCAAGAAGAGGTCCTGAACACCTACTTACGTCATACATAACTCAGACCGTGTTCACTTCCCGGACTCCGCCGAGAAGAGACCATCACGGCTACACACGCAGTTGATGTATTTTACTTGGGGTCAAGTGACAAGTTATCTACAACCGGACATTAACAAATTCCCATCTGCCTCATAAGCGCGGGCACGGCTTTCGAAAGATAATACCCTGCAGGGGTGTCCCAACTTAGCCCATCATAAGCTCTCATGGTCAACGAAGGATAAACCTTCTCCCGGAAAGACCCGATCAGTCTCGGAATCCCGGTTTACAAGACATCTCGACAATGGTAAAACAAGACCAGCAAAGCCATCCGAATGTGCCGACAAATCCCGATAGGAGCTGCACATATCTCGTTCTCAGGGCACACCGGATGAGACATCCTACGAGTAAAACCAGACCTCGAGTTTCCAGGAGGGGGCCCCGCAGTCTGCTCAGTTCGGACCAACACTCGAAGGAGCACTGGCCCGGGGGGGTTAAAATAAGATGACCCTCGGGCTCGCGAAAACCCGGGGAAAAGGCTTAGGTGGCAAATGGTAAAACCAAAGTTGGGCCTTGCTGGAGGAGTTTTATTCAAGGCGAACTGTCAAGGGGGTCCCATAAATCACCCGACCGCGTAAGGAACGCAAACTCAAGGAACATAATCCCGGTATAACAGTAACTAGGGCGGCAAGAGTGGAACAAAACACCAGGCATAAGGCCGAGCCTTCCACCCTTTACCAAATATATAGATGCATTAATTAAATAAGAGATATTGTGATATCCCAACATATCCATGTTCCGACATGGAACAAACTTCAACTTCACCTGCAACTAGCAACGCTATAAGAGGGGCTGAGCAAAAGCGGTAACTTAGCCAAACAACGGTTTGCTAGGAGAGGATGGTTAGAGGCTGACATGGCTAAAATGGGAGACATGATATAGCAAAAGATAGGTAGCGAGCATGGCAATAGAGCGAACAACTAGCATAGCAAAGATAGAAGTGATTTCGAGGGGTGGTCATCTTGCCTGCAAGATTCTCAGAGTTGTCGAAAGCTTGATCCTCGTAAGCGTACTCGACAGGTTCCTCGTTCACGAACTCGTCTCCCGGCTCTACCCAAGACAAGAACACAAACAACCGGAAACACAATCAACAACGAGGAATGCACAAGCAACATGATGCAAAACATGTATGATATGCAAGATATGATATGCGATGCATATGCGAGCTCCGGAAGGAAAATGATGAACATGGCAGTAACTTGGCAAACCAAGCATGCCACCGGAAAGATGAGATGATTTCGGTCGAAATCGATATAAAGATCACCGGAATCGGATGCACGGTTTGCAAATGGCAAGCAAAACAAGAATGACACTAATCTGCGATAAACAGCAAGATAGCACTTAAAATACAATAAATAACAATTCTACAGCACCCCAACATAGCAACAAGGCACATGGCAGTAATCTACAGGAGATGCTTGAAAAAAGATGAACACTGGGCCACGGCTAGTTCACAACATATAAAGCTCAAACAAGCATGGCAAAAGTGCAAAAGATTACAGGTTCACAGACTTGGTGAAAAACTGGACATGGCAGAAATCAGCATCAGGTAGCAATGTTCAGAGCACGAAATCAACAGGCTACAGGAACTTAACATAGCAAAACAAGGCATGGCAGTGTTCTACTAAATGCACATGACAAAAGTTCCTTACTGACCATAAGCCAAAAAGGACCCGAAGATATGATGGCAAGCATGTAAACATAGCAAGTTTCGTTATCAGGTTACAGACTTGGCAGAAAACAGAGCATGACAGAAATATTAATATGTAGGCCTCTTTGTGAGCTTGATGCACTCACTACAGAGCAATGCATGACAAAAACAGCATACCTACAGCAAGATGGCATGTTTATGAAGCTAACCATGGCAAGAACAATTGCATAGCATGTATGGATCAACTACAATAAGCTTGGCAAAAATGCATCTCATGTTAAGAATCTGCCAGAAATATTTTATAGCAAAAGTAGAGCAATATTGAGTCATGCTATAGCACTCCATAATTACAAAAAATTGCAGGAATGGATCAATTACAAATATAGATACAAAACATCCTTACTGAACATCTCCAAAATATGCATGGATCTCTCTTTAGCATCAAGTTTACATGGCAACAAAATTACAGCAGACAAAGACGGAGAAATCACAGTCCCTGAAATCAGAAATATTACGGGGCCTACTTTGCATGTTTGTGCTAGTCACCATAGAGATCACAAAAATACATGGACTACACCACTGGAAAGATGGCATGGCATACTTCAAAAACACATGTAGAGCTCATGCTCAAACGATGGACAGATTAAATGAAACAAAAATGACAAATCTCCAAGTTCTGTCAAGAACCAGAGAATAACAGCAACTAGCCCTCTTCCAACGAAGATTTGGGTATCAAGATGACCTCTAATGAACATGGTGCAATTGAACAAAATGAAGAGCATCACGATACAAACAATTTGACATATTACACGCGCGACTCGGAGCTACATGCAAGAAGTTACGGCATCGGGAACAAGTGCATATGCTGATAAGATTTAGGGACTTGGAAGAATTTGAGGGGGGGTTCGAGAGAAAGTCAACGGGACTCATACCAGATCGGATCGAAGGGAGCTACAGGAGCTCGGGCCGGCGACCGAAGAGACGAGGGAGATGGCCGGCGGGGGGGGGGGGGGGGGGGGGAGCGACCGGAGGAGGGCCGGAGCGGCGCCGGCCGGCGAGGAGGCCGCGGCGGCGCGGGCTGGGTGCGGCGGCGCGGGCGGGATCCGGCGGCGGCGCGTGCGGTTTCGGGCGGCGGCGCAGCTCGGGCCGCGGGGGCCGGGGACGGGCCTGCGGGCCGGCGGCGGCGGAGGACCCGACGGCGACACGTGGCGGCGGCGGGGTGGTTGGACGTGTCCGGGGGCGGAGTGGGACGAGGGCTAGGGTTAGACTGCGGTTGTAATTCGGGATGCCCACATATTTATAGGTAGAGGGAGCTAGGAGGCTCCAAATGAGGTGCGGTTTTCGCCCACACGATCGTGATCGAACGACCTAGAGCATGGAAGAGAGTTTGGTGGGCTTTGGGCTGGTCTTAGAGGGGGTTTTTGCTGGACACTCAAATGGACTTTGCGGACGCCCGGTTAACCGTTGGAGTACCAAACGACCTCCAAATAGAACGAAACTTGACCGGTGGTTTCCGGGTGTTATACTAGGGCCACATGACAAGCCTCGGTCCATTCCGAGAAAGTTTGACACCGCACACGAAAGAAAACAAGAGGGGTGCACCGGAGAAGATAGGAGCGCCGGATTGGAAAATGGACAACGGGGAAAATGCTCGGATGCATGAGACGAACACGTATGCGAATGCAATGCACATGATGACATGATATGAAAATGCATGACATGACAAAATACAAAACGAAAGACAAAACCCGACAACGGAGGGAAAAACATATCACATAGCCGGAAATGGCAAGAGTCGGAGTTACAAATATGGCAAGTTACGTGCGGGGTGTTACATTACCCTTCGCACTCGTCGAGTCAAATGCGAAGACCCTTGCTCATTTTCCACTACATCCGGGCGCCGATGTAGCGCGCCACTAAGGATGTGATGACCCGATCCTCGCTCACTTGCCGCTGTATCCGGATCAAGATACGGCGCGCCACTTGGGGGGTGACGGCCTGGCCCTTGCCCACTTTCCACCACACCCGGGTTCCGGTGTGGCGCGTCGCTGAGAGGGCAGCAGGAGCACTCCCAGTAATTTGCCCAAGGAAGCCACCAGATCAAGGAAGAAGAGAACCTCAGACTCTGAGGATGAGGACTGTGTGGCCACTGAGGAGGAAGTAAGCTCCAAGAAGAAAGTCCTGAAGAAGGAATATGGCACTGCTGCTGCAACCAAGCCTGGTTTGAACAAGAAGGCACCAGCTAAGAGTGTTCCAATGTCAAAGGCCAGGGCCTCCACTCAGGAACCCTCCAAATCAACTGGAGGAGAGGATGCTGGTGAGGATAAGAAGAAGAAGGAAAGAAAGAGGGGAAGATGGTGCAAAAAGGTGGACCCCATGGCAGAATTTGATAGGCATTCTTGTGAAGAAGAAGATGAAGAGGAAGAGGATGGTTGCTACCTCTTGAGCATGCGTTGGTTTCCCCTTGAAGAGGAAAGGGTGATGCAGCAAAGTAGCGTGAGTATTTCCCTCGGTTTTTTAGAACCAAGGTATCAATTCAGTAGGAGACTACACGCAAATCGCCTAGTACCTACACAAACAATCAAGAACCTTGCAACCAACGCGATAAAGGGGTTGTCAATCCCTTCACGGCCACTTGCAAAAGTGAGATCTGATAAAGATAATAAGATAAATATTTTTGGTATTTTTTTGTATAGATTGGAAAATAAAGATTGCAAAATAAATAGTAAACTAGAATTATAGATCGGAAACTTATATAATGTAAAGTAGACCCGGGGGCCATAAGTTTCACTAGTGGCACTCAAGATAGCATATATTACGGTGGGTGAACAAATTACTGCCGAGCAATTGATAGAAAAGTGCATAGTTATGAGAATATCTAGGCATGATCATGAACATAGGCATCATGTCCGTGTCAAGTAGACCGAAACGATTCTGCCTCTACTACTATTACTCCACACATCGACCGCTATCCAGCAGAGTATTAAGTTCATAAGAACAGAGTAACGCATTAGGCAAGATGACATGATGTAGAGGGATAAACTCAAGCAATATGATATAAACCCCATCTTTTTATCCTCGATGGCAACAATACAATACGTGTCGGTTCCCTTTCTGTCACTGGGATCAAGCACCGCAAGATTGAACCCAAAGCTAAGCACTTCTCCCATTGCAAAAAAGATCAATCTAGTAGGCCAAACTAAATCGATAATTCGAAGAGACTTGCAAAGATATCAAATCATGCATATAAGAATTCAGAGAAGAATCAAATATTTTTAATAGATAATCTTGATAATAAACCCACTATTCATCGGATCTCGGCAAACACACCGCAAAAAGTATTACATTGAATAGATCTCCAAGAACATCGAGGAGAACTTTGTATTGAGAACCAAAGAGAGAGAAGAAGAAGCCATCTAGCTAATAACTATGGACCTGAAGGTCTATGGTAAACTACTCACACATCATCGGAAAGGCTATGGTGTTGATGTAGAAGCCCTCCGTGATCGAATCCCCCTCTGGCAGATCACCGGAAAAGGCCCCAAGATGGGATCTCACGGGTACAGAAGATTGCGGCGGTGGAATAGTGGTTTCGTGGCTCCCCTGGATGTTTTCAGGGTATAAGAGTGTATATAGGCGAAAGAAGTAGGTCGGTGGAGCCACGAGGGGCCCACGAGGGTGGGGGGCACGCCTACCCCCCTGGGCGCACCCTCCTGCCTCGTAGACGCCTCATTGCATCTCTGACTTCCACTCCAAGTCTCCTGGATTGCGTTTGTTCCAAGAAAGATCCTCGCGAAGGTTTCGTTCCGTTTGGATTCCGTTTGATATTCCTTTTCTGCGAAACACTGAAATAAGCAAAAAAAACAGCAATTTGCACTGGGCCTGCGGTTAATAGGTTAGTCCCAAAAATAATATAAAAGAGTATATTAAAGCCCATTAAACATCCAAAACAGATAATATAATAGCATGGAACAATAAAAAATTATAGATACGTTGGAGATGCATCAAGCATCCCCAAGCTTAATTCCTGCTCGTCCTCAAGTAGGTTAATGATAAAAACAGAATTTTTGATGTGGAATGCTACCTGGCATAATTTTCAATGTAATTCTCTTTATTGTGGCATGAATGTTTAGATCCAAAAGATTCTAGACAAAAGTTTAATATTGACATAAAAATAATAATACTTCAAGCATGCAAACCAAGCAACTGTGTCTTATCAAAATAACATAGCCAAAGAAAGCTTATCCCTACAAAATCATATAGTTTGGCCATGCTTCATTTTCGTCACACAAAATGCTCCCATCATGCACAACCCCGATGACAAGGCAAGCAATTGTTTCATTCTTAGCCTTTTCAAACTCTTTCAACTTTCACGCAATGTATGAGCGTGAGCCATGGACATAGCACTATGGGTGGAATAAAATATGATGATGGAGGTTGTGTGAGAAAAAAAAAGGAGAAAGTCTCACATTGACGCGGCTAATCAATGGGCTATGGAGATGCCCATCAATTGATGTCAATGCAAGGAGTAGGGATTGCCATGCAACAGATGCACTAGAGCTATAAATATATGAAAGCTCAACAAAAGGAACTAAGTGGGTGTGCATCCAACTTGCTTGCTCACGAAGACCTAGGGCATTTTGAGGAAGCCCATCATTGGAATATACAAGCCAAGTTCTATAATGAAAAATTCCCACTAGTATATGAAAGTGAAAAAATAAGAGACTCTCTATCATGAAGATCATGGTGCTACTTTGAAGCACAAGTGTGGAAAAAGGATAGTAACATTTCCCCTTCTCTCTTTTTCTCTTATTTTTTTATTTTTTATATTTGGGCCTTTTCCCTTTTTTATGGCCTCTTTTTTTTATTTGGGCTTCTTTGGCCTCTTTTATATATTTTTTATTTTTATTTTTCGTCCGGAGTCTCATCCTGACTTGTGGGGGAATCATAGTCTCAATCATCCTTTCCTCACATGGGACAATGCTCTAATAATGAAAATCATCACACTTTTATTTACTTACAACTCAAGAATTACAACTCGATACTTAGAACAAAATATGATTCTATGTGAATGCCTCCGGCGGTGTACTGGGATGTGCAATGAATCAAGAGTGAAATGTATGAAAGAATTGTGAAGGTGGCCTTGCCACAAATACGATGTCAACTACATGATCATGCAAAGCAATATGACAATGATGGAGCGTGTCATAATAAACGGAACGGTGGAAAGTTGCATGGCAATATATCTCGGAATGACTATGGAAATGCCATAATAGGTAGGTATGGTGGCTGTTTTGAGGAAGATATAAGGAGGCTTATGTGTGATAGAGCGTATCATATCATGGGGTTTGGATGCACCGACGAAGTTTGCACCAACTCTCAAGGTGAGAAAGGGCAATGCACGGTACCGAAGAGGCTAGCAATGATGGAAGGGTGAGAGTGCGTATAATCCATGGACTCAACATTAGTCATAAAGAACTCACATACTTATTGCAAATATCTACAAGTCATCAAAACCAAGCACTACGCGCATGCTCCTAGGGGGATAGATTGGTAGGAAAAGACCATCGCTCGTCCCCGACCGCCACTCATAAGGAAAGCAATCAAAGAACACCTCATGCTTCAAATTTGTCACACAACGTTTACCATACGTGCATGCTACGGGACATGCAAACCTCAACACAAGTATTTCTCAATTCCATAATTACTCAACTATCACGACTCTAATATTACCATCTTTATATCTCAAAACAACTATCAAGTATCAAACTTCTCATAGTAATTAATGCACTCTATATGAAAGTTTTTATTATACCCATCTTGCCTACCTATCATATTAGGACTAATTTTATAGCCAAAGCAAATTACCATGCTGTTCTAAAAGACTCTCAAAATAATATAAGTGAAGCATGAGAGATCAATAATTTCTATAAAATAAAACCCCCACCGTGCTCTAAAAAGGTATAAGTGAAGCACTGGAGCAAAATTATCTAGCTCAAAAGATATAAGTGAAGCACATAGAGTATTCTAATAAATTACGATTCATGTGTGTCTCTCCAAAAGGTGTGTACAGCAAGGATGATTGTGGTAAACTAAAAAGCAAAGACTCAAATCATACAAGACGCTCCAAGCAAAACACATATCATGTGGTGAATAAAAATATAGCTCCAAGTAAAGTTACCGATGGACGAAGACGAAAGAGGGGATGCCTTCCGGGGCATCCCCAAGCTTAGGCTCTTGCCACTCCTTATTCCAAAATCCATCAAATCTTTACCCAAAAACTTGAAAACTTCACAACAAAAAACTTAAATAGAAAATCTCATGAGCTCCGTTAGTGTAAGAAAACAAACCACCACTTTAAGGTACTGTAATGAACTCATTATTTATTTATATTGGTGTTAAACCTACTGTATTCCAACTTCTCTATGGTTCATACCCCCCGATACTAGCCATAGATTCATCAAAATAAGCAAACAACACACGAAAAACAGAATCTGTCAAAAACAGATCATTATTTATTTATATTGGTGTTAAACCTACTGTATTCCAACTTCTCTATGGTTCATACCCCCCGATACTAGCCATAGATTCATCAAAAATAAGCAAACAACACACGAAAAACAGAATCTGTCAAAAACAGAACAGTCTGTAGTAATCTGTATCAAACGTATACTTCTAAAACTCCAAAAATTCTGAAATAAATTTTTGGACGTGAGGAATTTATCTATTAATCATCTGCAAAAATAATCAACCTAAAAGCATTCTCCAGTAAAAAATGGCAGTTAATCTCGTGAGCGCTAAAGTTTCTGTTTTTTTACAGCAAGATCACAAAGACTTCACCCCAGTCTTCCCAAAGGTTCTACTTGGCACAAACACTAATTTAAAAATAAAACCACATCTAAACAGAGGCTAGATGAATTATTTATTACTAAACAGGAACAAAAAGTAAGGAACAAAAATAAAATTGGGTTGCCTCCCAACAAGTGCTATCGTTAACGCCCCTAACTAGGCATAAAAACAATAATAGATCTAGGTATTTTCATCTTTGGTATGCAATCCATAAGTGGCTCTCATAATAGATTCGTAAGGTAATTTAATTTTCTTCTTAGGAAAGTGTTCCGTGACTTTCCTTAATGGAAATTGGAACCTAATATTTCCTTCTTTTATGTCAATAATTGCACCAATCGTTCTAAGGAAAGGTCTACCAAGAATAATAGGACATGTAGGATTGCAATCTATATCAAGAACAATGAAATCTACGGGCACATAATTCCTATATGCAACAATAAGAACATCATTAATCCTTCCCATAGGTTTCTTAATGGTGGAATCCGCAAGATGCAAATTTAAAGAACAATCATCAAATTCACGGAAACCTAACACATCACACAAAGTTTTTGGAATCGTGGAAACACTAGCACCCAAATCACATAGGGCATAGCATTCATGATCTTTAATCTTTATTTTAATAGTAGGTTCCCACTCATCATAAAGTTTTCTCAGGATAGAAACTTCTAATTCAAGTTTTTCTTCATAAGATTGCATTAAAGCATCAACGATATGTTTAGTAAAAGCTTTGTTTTGATCATACGCATGAGGAGAATTTAACACGGATTGCAACAAGGAAATACAACCTATCAAAGAACAATTATCATAATTAAATTCCTTGAAATCCAAAATAGTGGTTTCATTGCTGTAAAGTTTTGACCTCTTCAATCCCACTTTTACCAATTTTTGCATCAAGATCTTAAAAGTCCGAATCATTGGGACGCCTTTTAACTAAAGTTGACTCATCTCCAGTCCCATATTTATCAAGATTCATATTGGAAAACAAAGATTTAATAGGAGACACATCAATCACTTTTAGATCTTCATCATTATTATCATGAAAACTAGAAGAACATGCTTTCACAAAGCAATCTTTTTTAGCACGCATCCTAGCGGTTCTTTCTTTGCACTCATCAATGGAAATTCTCATGGATTTGAGGGACTCATTGATATCATGCTTAGGTGGAATAGATCTAAGTTTCAAAGAATCAACATCAAGAGAAATTATATCCACGTTCCTAGCCAACTCATCAATCTTAGGCAATTTTTCTTCAAGCAAAGCATTGAAATTCTTTTGTGAGTTCATAAATTCTTTAACACTAGTCTCAAAATCAGAGGGCATCTTATTAAAATTTCCATAAGAGTTGTTGTAGGAGTTACCATAATTATTAGAGGAATTACTAGGGAACGGCCTAGAATTAAAGTTTCCTCTATATGCGTTGTTACCAAAATTGTTCCTACCAACAAAATTCACATCCATAGATTCATTATTATTCTCAATCAAAGTGGACAAATGCATATCATTAGGATCAGAAGAAACACTCTTATTAGCAAACAATTTCATAAGTTCATCAATCTTTCCACTCAAAACATTAATCTCTTCAATCGCATGAACCTTTTTACTAGTAGATCTTTCGGTGTGCCATTGAGAATAATTAACCATAATATTATCTAGGAGTTTAGTAGCTTCTCCTAAAGTGATTTCCATGAATCCCGCGGCCGAATCTAAAAGATTTCTAGAAGCAAAATTCAATCCGGCATAAAAAATTTGTATAATCATCCATAAATTCAAACCATGTGTAGGGCAATTACGTATCATTAATTTCATCCTCTCCCAAGCTTGTGCAACATGCTCATGCTCAAGTTGCTTAAAATTCATAATATCGTTTCTAAGATAGATGATCTTAGCGGGAGGAAAATACTTAGAGATAAAAGCATCTTTTCACTTATTCCATGAATCAATACTATTTTTAGGCAAAGAAGAGAACCAAGTTTTAGCACGATCTCTAAGCGAAAACGGAAATAGCTTCAATTTAACAATATCATTATCCACGTCTTTCTTCTTTTGCATATCGCACAAATCAACAAAGTTGTTTAGATGGGTAGCGACATCTTCACTAGGAAGGCCAGAAAATTGATCTTTCATGACAAGATTCAACAAAGCAGCATTAATTTCACAAGATTCAGCATCGGTAATAGGAGCAATCGGAGTGCTAATAAAATCATTGTTGTTAGTATTGGATAAGTCACATAATTTAGTATTGTCTTGAGCCATCGTGAAAAACAATCAATCCAACACACAAGCACAGAAGAAGCAAGCGAAAAGAGACGAACGGAAAAAGGGCGAATAAAACGGTAAGGGTGAAGAGAGGAAAACGAGAGGCAAATGGCAAATAATGTAATGCGAGGGATAAGAGTTTGTGATGGGTACTTGGTATGTCTTGACTTGAGCGTAGATCTCCCCGGCAACGGCGCCAGAAATCCTTCTTGCTACCTCTTAAGCATGCGTTGGTTTTCCCTTGAAGAGGAAAGGGTGATGCAGCAAAGTAGCGTAAGTATTTCCCTCAGTTTTTGAGAACCAAGGTATCAATCCAGTAGGAGATTACACGCAAATCACCTAGTACCTGCACAAACAATCAAGAACCTTGCAACCAACGCGATAAAGGGGTTGTCAATCCCTTCACGGCCACTTGCAAAAGTGAGATTTGATAAAGATAATAAGATAAATATTTTTGGTATTTTTGTTGTATAGATTGGAAAATAAAGATTGCAAAATAAATAGTAAACTAGAATTATAGATCGGAAACTTATATAATGTAAAGTAGACCCGGGGGCCATAGGTTTCACTAGTGGATTCTCTCAAGATAGCATATATTACGGTGGGTGAACAAATTACTGCCGAGCAATTGATAGAAAAGCGCATAGTTATGAGAATATCTAGCTATGATCATGAACATAGGCATCACGTCCGTGTCAAGTAGACCGAAACGATTCTGCATCTACTACTATTACTCCACACATCGACCGCTATCCAGCATGCATCTAGAGTATTAAGTTCATAAGAAATGAGTAACGCATTAGGCAAGATGACATGATGTGGAGGGATAAACTCAAGCAATACGATATAAACACCATCTTTTTATCCTCGATGGCAACAATACAATACGTGTCGGTTCCCTTTCTGTCACTGGGATCGAGCACCGCAAGATTGAACCCAAAGCTAAGCACTTCTCCCATTGCAAGAAAGATCAATCTAGTAGGCCAAACTAAACCGATAATTTGAAGAGACTTGCAATGATATCAAATCATGCATATAAGAATTCGGAGAAGAATCAAATATTGTTCATAGATAATCTTGATCATAAACCCACAATTCATCGGATCTCGGCAAAGACACCGCAAAAAGTATTACATCGAATAGATCTCCAAGAACATCGAGGAGAACTTTGTAATTAGAACCAAAGAGAGAAAAGAAGCCATCTAGCTAATAACTATGGACCCGAAGGTCTGTGGTAAACTACTCACACATCATCGGAGAGGCTATAGTGTTGATGTAGAAGCCCTCCGTGATCGAATCCCCCTCCGGCAGATCACCAAAAAGGCCCCAATATGGGATCTCACGGGTCAGAAGGTTGCGGCGGTGGAAAAGTGGTTTCGTGGCTCCCCTGGATGTTTTCAGGGTACAAGAGTATATATATGCGAAAGAAGTAGGTCGGTGGAGCTACGAGGGGCCCACGAGGGTGGGGACCACGCCTACCCCCCGGGCGTGCCCTCCTGCCTCGTGGCCGCTTCGTTGCGTCTCCGACTTCCACTCCAAGTCTCCTGGATTGCGTTTGTTCGAAGAAAGATCCTCGCGAAGGTTTCGTTCTATTTGGATTCCGTTTGATATTCCTTTTCTGCGGAACACTAAAATAGGCAAAAAAACCAACAATTTGCACTGGTCCTTCGGTTAATAGGTTAGTCCCAAAAATAATATTAAAGAGTATATTAAAGCCCATTAAACATCCAAAACAGATAATATAATAGCATGGAACAATCAAAAATTATAGATACGTTGGAGACGTATCAATGCTGCTCCAGTACCCAAGTCCCAAAAGCTTATGGGGATGCTATCAAGTTAGGGGCTACTCCTTCAAAGCCCAAGACTGCCCCCAAAGCTACTGCTCAAGCTCAGAAGACTACTAAGCTCAAGAGAAGCACCAGGAACATCCCAGCTGAAGAGAAGAACAAGGCCCCAGTGCCTAAAGTTGAAGAAGAAGATGTTGAAGCCCAAGTGCTAAGGAAACTAAAACCAAAGATTCCAGACCATAATGACACTCATCCAGTGGCAGAGGATATGAGCATCAGGAGGGATGCAGGTCTGAGACTTTGGAGACAACCTGATCCATATGCTGTGAGAAGGGAGACTGCTGTGGACTACAGGTTCCACACCAAAGAACAACAAGATTTCTATGAGACCATTCTGTTGGACAAGAAACCTATAGTCTGTGATATGAAGTGGGTTGATTGGGAATTCACTGATGAGAATGAAGATTATTTTCCAGGAGTGCATGAAAGCTTCAAAGCTTGTGGAATTGACAAGTTTGTGGGACAGAAGCTTACCAAATGAAATGATGAGCTCATTATGCAGTTCTATTCTACAGCTCATTTCTATCCCGATCGAAGGATTGTTTGGATGTCTGAAGGTACAAGGTACCAGTCAACTGTTGATGTGTGGGCCAAGCTGATAAAAGCCCCTGAAGAGCATGAGGATGATTTGGATGTGTATGCCAAGAAGAAGAAAGACCACAACTCTATGGCAAATATGTACAAAGAGATCCCAGACAAAGCATTGGATACACATAAATTTGGATATGTACATTACTTGTTGTCTGGTCTAGCTCAATCAACACAAACTCGAGGCATACTTTGTTGCCCAAATCTAGAGATCACAAGATGATCAGAGGCCATTCTATCAACTTACTGCAGATATTTTATGTGCCTCAAAAGTTCAAGGTCATGCGTCTGATTGTAGAAACAATCAAGAGGAAAACTGCTGATCAGAAGAGATCTTGTGGGTATGCTCCACACATTCAGGTGCTCATCAACTCCAAGATGGGCACAGGCACTTACTTGTTGGACAAGGAGAACTTACCCTTGAGACCAGAATTTGAAGACAATACAGTTGTGATGAATGAGGATGATCCTACTTCAGAGCAAGCACAAGAGAAGAGAGCAAAGGCAAAGGCGGAAAAAGCTGCAAAGATGCCAAGTGTTGAGGAGGCATCTCAAGTGTTCTTAAAGAGCAAACAAGATCAGCTAGCTTATCTGATTCAGGCAACTTTGAGGATTGAGAAGGGCTTGGCCACCCTGACTCAGAATCAGGAGAGCTTGGAAAGGATCATTGAGACTGAATTCTATGACTTGATCTGAAAGTAATAGAGATGCAGACAGTTGTTGAGAAGCTCCAGGAGGAAGCAGAGGACAAGAAAGGGAAGGCTACTACAGAAGCTTTTCAAAGAGTGCCCAGAGGTCAAAGATCTGCTGCAGTGCGACTGCCTGACACCAGAGCAACTACTTCAGCACCAGCCGCAATAGCTTCAATGCCACCTCCAGTTGCCACTCCACCAGCTCCAACAACATCCACTGATGCCTTCATCCTTGGAGTCCTCTACACCACCTCCCGAAGATCAAGCCTAAGAGACGCATAGCGCTGTGCATTTTCAAACTTTTTGGTAACTTGTTGCCAAAGGGGGAGAAATGTATAGATCATAGGTTGCGAGAGAGAGTGTTGCCTCTTTGTTTTTCTTGCTATTTGGTTGATACTTTTGTGTGTGCTCGTTTGATACTTTATGTCTGTGTGTGAGATACTTATATGATCATGTGTTTGATCAAATTCTACTTTAATGTTTGCTTGGATGATATTATCTTTTATACCCCTATATGATCATTCACTTTGCTTGGTGATGAGTGCATGCTTTTAATTCCTATCATTTTGAGCGCTCCACCAAGATGTATGTGACATGGAAGAGTAACCCATGATCCTAATCGATTGTGCATTTGCATTCAAAAGCAGATCGTAAATAATGCACAAATTTAGGGGGAGCTCTTGCTTATCACATACTTCTCAAAGCGATGATGCATTTATATCTTATTATCATTTGTCGAAGCTTTGATCTATATGTTGTCATCAATTACCAAAAAGGGGGAGATTGAAAGTGCAACTATCACTACAAAAAAAGACACATCCGTGACATTTTGGGCCGAACGAATTTTTTTTGTCATACTTATGACACTTCTATGACAATAATTTTGACAAAACACAGTATCATCATAGATGTGGTAGGGTCCTACTTCTATGACAAAAAATCATGACAGAAAATGGGCTTTTCATCCTGGGCGGGCCGGAGACGCAGCTGCATTGTCAGGACCCCGATTCTAGGTCACACCGATCTAGCCTGTAACACCTCATATCACTTTGCGGCCTCACGCATGGCACTCCCACGGGTGTCGCCTTACCATAGCCCGGGACCGTTTGCGCCTGTTGGCTCACGTATATGACAGTGCCGCTAGCATCCATATGACAGAGAACCCGGGCCGACATGGCTAGTCGTGAACCCAAAGCGGCACTAACATATGGGGACAGGCATACATGAATCAACATCGAACGTGTCGGTCAGCAGCGTGTGAATCCGGGCTGTAGCACTGGGCTAACAGGACTCTGGGAACCCGGGCTGTAGCAGGCTAGGCAGGACTCCGGATGTCACCGCGTGACATTTCCCCGAAGGGACAGACACAGGAACGAAATGAAACACATGCCGGCCAGTCAAGTGTCCGGAGCAGTAGTGCTAGGCTAGCAGGACTCCGGTGAACCGGGCTGTAGCGGACTACTATGGCTCATGGAAGCACTAGACTACATTTCCCCATAAGAGAGGCTGCCAAGGATAAACAACTAGATTGTCGGATCCAACACATACCAAGCATTTCAATCATACACACAATATGCTCGATATGTGTAAATACAACATGGCATCACAACAAAACTCTACAACTCCAAGTAATTTATTTAAAAGGCTCCGGAGAGCCATACATAACATGTTCATACAGATAGGGCTCTCATGACCCGACACTCAAGTCATACAAACATACAAGCACATGCGGAAGCAAACTTGTCTGGGTACAGACACTAGCAAGAAAGAAGGCTTGACGAAGCCTGTCTATCTACGTAGGCCCTTCACAAGCTCAGATCACCACCTGGGTGGCAAGTCACTCGTCAACGTCGAGATCTACATAGAACCCATCGGAAGGGGCGGTGTTGTCGTCTGAAAACAGTAATTGAAGCAACATGAGTACAAAGGTACTCAGCAAGTCTTACAACAGATCGTACTATACATGTACATTCTCAAGAAGGTAGTGGAGTTATTGCAGCAAGCCAACTTTGACTCTTGGCTAAGCTATCCTACGAGACACCACTTGTAAAATAGTTTTCGCACACGAGTCCACTAATCACCATCTCAATACTCCACCGTGGATCCTCCCTCGTCATCCTACGAGAGAGCCATCCGTGGTACTCACACTTATCTTGAGGCTTTTAGTAGTATCCATTTACTTGTCTATGAACTGCATAAGCGACCAAGTAGTCCTTTACCGCGGACGCGGTTATTCGAATAGTTTTATACCCTGCAGGGGTGTACTTCGTCACACACGCTCTCACCACTTACCGTCGTTACACGACATGTACTCGGCAACCTTCAAGCGGAAGCCCAACGTGGGTGTCGGCCACAGCCTACCTAAACACTCAAGTCTCTAGTCTAGGTTTATCGCCTATTCAGGTTCCATCCGCAGGGAGTCCGGCCGAGGTTTCCACATACGGCCCCAAACGATGTGTGCAGGGTTCCCGGGACACCAAACGGGCGACTCGGTACACCGTGCCACGAGCCTACCGCATCACAGCCCACCCCTCGGGCCAGCGCTGTCCACGACCTCCAGCTTACTACAAACACCAGAAACTACGTGCAACTCCTGGACAGAGGACAAGGGTGATTAAGAAGCCGAGGGGGTCCATTGGTCTCGGGCCCAATGCGTGGTAGTAGCTGAATCTTAAATCACGCATACAGATCTCAGTTCTTAGGGACGGTCTCAATGAAACAACCCACCATGTACTCCTACATGGCCTCTCATCGATACCTTTACCAAAACATATTCAACACCTCACTCTCATTACCGACACATGCTTTCACTCTAGTTCATCACCCTGATGAGCCAGACCTGACACGACTCTAAGCGTAGCAAGCATAGCATTGTAGGAACACAACATGGCTCAATCAACTCCTACACATGCTAGTGGGTTTCATCTAGTTACTGTGGCAATGACAGGTCATGCAAAGGAAAGTGGGTTCAACTACCGCAACACACAGCAGTTTGAATCGCGTTGTCTTAATGCAGTAAACGAGAGTAGAAGCGAGAAGATGGGTTTGTATCAAAATGATCAATGGGTTGCTTGCCTGACGGAGTGGTGGTCGAATACTGCCCTTCGGTTGGATACTCGTGAATATCCTCGGAGGCAGAACCTACCACGAAGAACACATCGAAGCACAATCAACACCAAGCAAAATGCAACAATATGATGCATGCATGAGACATGGCAAAATGAATGTATTGGGCTAATGCAACTAAGACCAGATGGGTTTGGACCATTTTGAATCAAAGATTCAAATTCCAAGCTCATAAGTGGCCCTTATTAGTGCTTTATCTTGTTCTGCATTAAACAGCAGGTTAATTTGCTTAAACATGCATGAAACCAGTACAGATGGATAGATTGGATTTTTCTGATCATTTTTCATATATAAATCTTTTCATTCTGAGCTATAGATTATTTTCTATGATTTTTTGAAGTTTGTGATATTTTCTGGAATTTCCTGTATAGAAATAATTCCTGTAATTAAATTGTTTATTACGTCAGCAGTGTGTCATGATTATGTCAGCGGGTCAGCGGGGTCGTCCAGGTCAAACCTGACGTGTGGGTCCCCTGTGTCAGTGTCACTGTTAGTTAATTAAACTAATTTAGAATTAATTTAAATCTAACCCAGGTTAATTAGCAGGCGGGCCCCACTGTCAGTGACTATGGGGAGTCAAACCATGGTCAAACCATGCTGACTCGCCGGCGTTTAGCCACCGGCGACGTCCAGACGCGGCGGAGGCTGCGGGATTCTTCCTCCGGCGACCAAAGGGGCGGCGGAGGGCACCTACGCGTAGCTGGGAGCAACCCGCGTCGATTGGTGGTGGAGGTGAAGCTCGGGGTCGCCGGAAATGACGCCGGCGACGAGCTGTGTGGCTATCGGGGTACGGGTGAGGTCGGACCCGTCGTTGTGGTGCTCTTGGAGGCTCAAGGCCAGGTCCTACGTGGCCTACGTGACGAGGTGAACTCGTTGGGCATGGTGGCGTGCCCGTTGGGTGGCCGGAGCATCGTCGGCGACGAGCTCGGCGGCGGCGCGTGCGGTGCTGCTTGTTGCGGTCGAGAAAGAGGGCGGCAGCAAGAACGAGAGGAAGGGGAAGGCGCAGAAGCTCACGGCAAAGATGATGAGCTAGGCGGCGCTGTCGGGGACGAACTGCTGCGGCGGTGACGGCGAAGGGGATCTCCAGCGGTGGGCGGTGAAGGCGAGTTCGGAGCAGTGGCTTCGGGCCAAGCGAGCGCTCGGGGCCCGGCCTGCTCGAAGGAGAAGACGTTGGCGGAGCTGCTGGACACGGTCAGGTGACGCGGAGATGGCGGTGGCTATGGCTTCGTCGGCGAGGTGGCAGCGGCTGCGTCGGCCATGGTGGAGGGAGACGAGGGAGAGGCGATGGGGGAGAAAGGAAGTGTCCAGGGGCTCGGGGGCGCGACGTGGAGGTCGTCCAGCTCGTCCACGGGCAAAGCGGCAAGCAGGTGGCGCCGTGGCGAGCTCACGCATGCCGGCGTCACCTCTCTGCCTGCTCTGGCGGGAGGAAGTAGCTGACTGGCGCGGGCCAGCACAGTGCTGGGCTGGCCAGTGGGCTGCCAGGTAAGATTCTCTCCCTCTCTTTATTCTGTTTTGTTTTTCCTATTTTTTTTGTAAGTGTAGGGCTTTATTAAAAATACTAAAACGTTTCCAAAAATCCTGCAAATAATTGTGGGCTCTGTTGGGATTATTCCTAACAGCCCTCACTTAAATCCAGAATTATTTGGGCATTTGAATTATTCTATAGCATTTAAATGCCCAAATGCAAATAGATAAAGGATTAATCCAGTGACCTTATGTGTCCTAGAAAATTGTGAACCCATTTTGTCAGAGGTCCTAACCCAAGACAAAAAGGGAGGACTTTTTAGAAGGGCATTTCAGGTTCATTGAAAATAATTTTACTAAACCCTAGTTGCTTTCAGAGGGGGTGCTGGGGTTTCTGTCATCCCCATTTCAAGTTTCTGGAAAAAGTAAACATGATGCAACACTCTAATGCATGAACTAGCTAGGATGTGACATGCATGACATTCTTTGGGCCGTCCATGACGAAAAAACCGTGGTAGAAGCGAGGGCGAGGAAAATATCAGGGTGTTCCCGGTTACGGTGGGTGGTCGGGGCCGAGCGAGGCGCGTTTCTCTCGTACACGCGCGCGCGTGGGTGCGAGGCATTGGGCTCTAACTGAACCCGAGTGATTGCATTGCAAGCTACGCGTTACTGAACCCGAGCGATCGATCGATGGCTGTTAACTGAACCCGATCGAGCGATTCCATCGCTACTGTTGCTAACTGAAGCCGATCGATGCTGCCTCTGGATGAACAGTGAGCGTTGCTGGGGGGTTTGGATGAAATGTTCCCGGTGGGGGTGGATGAACAAGACCCCGTGGTGTTGCCTCTGGATGAACAGGACCCTGATCGATCGAGCCGGTTGGGGCTGGATGAACAGGACCTCGTGGAGGGTTGGATGAACAGGACCACCCCGTCGAGGGCTGGATGAACAGTAGACAGTGGAGGACTGGATGAACAGTAGCTCGTGGAGGGGTGGTTGAACAGGAGCCCGTGGAGAGGGCTGGTTGAACAGTAGCCGGTAGAGTAGCGCGCGGTGGTGGCTGGATGAACAGGAGCATGTGGATGAATAGTCGCAGGTGGAGGCTGGAGGAGGTCGACGGTGGATGAACAGTAGCCCGTGCAGGCTGGAGGGGGTTGACGGTGGAGATGAACAGTATCCCGTGGAGTCCCGTTTTGCGGTACGCCACACCCCTCCCTATGAACAGGACCCCTGTTTCGACCGTAGCGCTCCAGCACAAGTCTGTTTCCTCTGTTTTGCGATATGCCACACCCCTCCCGATCAACAGGACCCCCGTTTCGACCGTAGGAGGTCCGTTTCCTCCGTTTTGCGGTACGCCAGACCCCTCCCGATGAACGGGATCCCGTTTCGAACGTGGCCGGTCGAACACAAGGCCGTTTCCTCCATTCTGCGGTATGCCAGGCCTCGTTTCCATCGGCTGTTCCGTCCAAGCCCTCCTGATGAACACGACGACGCATTCCGTTCCGACCCAGCCGGTTGGCTCCCCGTGAACACGACGACGATGCTATTTCTCCGTTCCGACCCAGCAATGTACACGAGCCCTGGCCGTACGTATAAGCGAGTAGGCCTTCGAGACCCTGCCCGTATGTACATACGTGGCCGTATTTGTTTTCTTGCACACTGGCCGCTGTACGTACGTGTACATGCTACGTGCGCGTCTCTACTACGACACGTGCACGCCTCTACATTGACCAGTATGTACGTACACGTTCGCGACCAAAATGACAACGCTACGTACGCTTCGACCGGGTGGGTCCCGACTGTCAGGCACTTCCTTGCGTGCGAAGATGTAGCTGGTGGGTCCCGGCAGTCAGGTGGGCGAATCATTTTTTTTTGCACGGACGCACTTCCTTGCGTGTGAAGATGTAGCTGGTGGGTCCCAGCAGTTGGGGGAAACATTTTTTTCGCAAAATACGGTGGCCCGTCCGGTGGGTCCCCTCTGTCTGGTAGAGGAATAATTATTTTGCGCGTAATAAGGAGGCACTTCCTTGCTGCGGCCGTAGACCCAGTTGTCAGCCTCTCCACGTACAGTCCACGTCCGATGGAAGTCGTTCCTTGACCACGTTGACCACGCCGCACCGAGAGCACCAGGGCGGTGGATGACGGCGAGGCCTAGGAAGGGGACGACGCGGAGTCGGGGAAGACGCGGCAGTGGAAGCCCGCACGGAGAGGAGTATGAGGGTTCACTGGTTTGGCTGCGGTGTGAGGCAGCCGTCGCCGCAGAATAACAGGGGGTGTGGGTGAGTGGAGGGATGGTCTGGCCAGCGGTGGGAGTAGTAGGGGCGGTGAGGCCTCCATGGCAGCACAGCCGACCACGGGAGGCAGGAGCACGAGGCACGACTGGCACTGGTTTGGGCGGCTGGAGCAAGAAGACCAGAGGTTGAAGAAGCACTATGGTTGTTGGATGGACATCGTACGGTCACTAGAGCTAGAATCGTGCATATTGACTAAGTTGAGAAAGCCCTCCGTCCCCGTCAACTTAGTAGGCCCACAAGTCAGCCTGCCACTATACTGGGTCCCAGCTAACAGGGGGAGTATTCATTTTTTTTGTGCGTAATAAGGAGGCATTTCCTTGCGTGCGAAGATATAGCTGGTGGGTCCGAGCTGTCAGCGGCAGTAACGTTTTTGTTCGTGAAATACGGTGGCCCGTCCGGTGGGTCCCCGCTGTCAGGTGGAGGAATAATTATTTTGCGCGTAATAAGGAGGCACTTCCTTGCTGCGGCCGTGGACCTAGCTATCTGCCTCTCCACGTATAGTCCACGTCCGATGGAAGCCGTTCCTTGACAACGTTGACCACGGCGTGCCGAGAGCACCAGGGCGGTGGACAACGGCGAGGCCTAGGAAGGGGACGACGCGAAGCCGGGGAAGACGCGGCAGTGGATGCCCACGCGTAGAGGAGTACGAGGGTTCACTGGTTCGCTGCGGTGTGAGGCTGCCATCGCCGCATAATAACAGGGGGTGTGGGTGAGTAGAGGGATGGCCTGGCCAGCGATGGGAATAGTAGGGGGCGGTGAGGCCTCCGCGGTAGCACAGCCGGCCACGGGAGACAGGAGCATGAGGCACGACCGGCGCTGGTTTGGGCGGCTGGAGCAAGAAGACCAGAGGTTGAAGAAGCACTACGGCCGTTGGATGGACATCGTACGGTCACTGGAGCTAGAATCGTGCATATTGACTAAGTTGACAAAGCCCTCCGTCCCCGTCAACTAAGTAGGCCCACAAGTTAGCCTGCCACTATACTGGGTCCCAGCTAATAAGGGGAGTATTCATTTTTTGGTGCGTAATAAGGAGGCATTTCCTTGTGTGCGAAGATATAGCTGGTGGGTCCGAGCTGTCAGCAGCGTTAACGTTTTTTGTGAAATACGGTGGCCCGTCCGGTGGGTCCCCGCTGTCAGTTGGAGGAATAATTATTTTGCACGTAATAAGGAGGCACTTCCTTGCTGCGGCCGTGGACCCAGCTCTCAACCTCTCCACGTACAGTCCACGTCCGATGGAAGCCGTTCCTTGACCACGTTGACCACGCCGCGCCGAGAGCACCAGGGCGGTGGACGACGACGAGGCCTAGGAAGGGGACGACGCGGAGCCAAGGAAGACGCGGCAGTGGATTCCCACGCGTAGAGGAGTACGAGGGTTCACTGGTTCGCTGCAGTGTGAGGCTGTCGTCGCTGCAGAATAATAGGGGGTGTGGGTGAGTAGAGGGATGGCCTGGCCAGCGGTGGGAATAGTAGGTGGCGATGAGGCCTCTGCGGCAGCACAGCCGGCCACGGGAGGCAGGAGCATGCGGCACGACCGGTGCTGCTTTGGGCGGCTGGAGCAAGAAGACCAGAGGTTGAAGAAGCACTACGGCCGTTGGATGGACATCGTACGGTCACTGGAGCTAGAATCGTTCATATTGACTAAGTTGACAAAGCACTCCGTCCCCGTCAACTTAGTAGGCCCACAAGTCAGCCTCCCACCAAGGTGGGTCCCAACCAGCATGGGGAGTATTCATTTTTTTGTGCGTAATAAGGAGGCACTTCGGGAACGTTTTTTCCACGCAATACGGTGGCCCGTCCGGTGGGTCCCAGCAGTCAGGGGGGAAACTTTTTTTCGTGAAATACGGTGGCCCGTCCGGTGGGTCCCTGCAGTCAGGTGGAGGAATCATTATTTCCCGCGTAATAACGAGGCACCTCCTTGCTGCCGTTGTGGACCCAGCTGTTAGCCTCTCCACGTACAGTCCACGTCCGATGGAAGCCATTCCTTGACCACGTTGACCACGCCGCGCCGAGAGCACCGGGGCGGTGGACGACGACGAGGCCTAGGAAGGGGACGACACGAAGCCGGGGAAGACGCAGCAGTGGAAGCCCGCGCGGAGAGGAGTACGAGGGTTCACTGGTTCGGCTGCGGTGTGAGGCTACCGTCGCCGCAGAATAACAGGGGGTGTGGGTGAGTAGAGGGATGGTCTGGCCAGCGGTGGGAGTAGTAGGGGCGGTGAGGCCTCCGCAGCATCACAGCCGGCCATGGGAGGCAGGACCACATGGCACGACCGGCGCTGCTTTGGGCGGCTGGAGCAAGAAGACCAGAGGTTGAAGAAGCACTACGGCCGTTGGATGGACATCGTACGGTCACTACAGCTAGAATCGTTTATATTGACTAAGTTGACAAAGCCCTTCGTACGCGTCAACTTAGTAGGCCCACAGGTCAGCCTCCGAAACGGTGCGCCCCAGATGTTAGGGGGGAATCATTTTTTGGGCGGGTGAAGCAAGAATATCCGAGATTGAAGAAGAAGCACGACATCCGTTGGATGGACATCCAACGGCCACAGCTGCCAGAACCGTGTGTTGTTGACAAAGCCTTGCATACGCGTCAACTTAGTTTTTTTTAGGGGACGCGTCAACTTAGAAGGCCCACAAGTTTGTGGCACAGAACATATAGCCCATTTGCGATTTGTAAGAATGTACAGCCCATTTTTTAATTCTAATGGAATTTACTATAGCCCATTTACAATTTGTTCAAAGTACAGCCCATTTTCTAGCTGGGACAACGATTAATAATTTCAACCAACCGCTCAAAACAGTATTCAAAAAAAATTCCCACATTTTTATGGGATCCGAAATATTTTTATCCGAAATTTCTAGTCAGATTAATATAATTTCAAAATAAAGTTGTATTACGTTAAAATCCAACGAAATATTGCGCGCACAACAAGTAATGAAATTAATATTTTCAAATTCCAAAAGTAATATATTTTTAAAACTAATTACGAGTTTGGTGCATTTTTTATAGTTACTCCCAGTTATTATAATTACATCCCATTTATTATTTCTTAAAGTCCATTTTCTTGTTAAGCCTAATGCATACCTCCTAGGAAAGTTTGCAGCCCAGCGGGGCGGAGAATAACAAGTTGACCCGGATATTGTGTACAACTGTCGGCCCAGTTGCATTGCTGATGTTGAAAAAAAAGGCCTGTGTAGTATAGTACAACCTAACATGGCTACTCAGCCCACATTCAGCGACGCCGGAAAGGCCCAAACAAGGCTTCTGTACAACTTTTTGAAGTCATTGAGCTCAGTTAATAACTTAAGAAAAAAGTTAGATTACAGTGGAACCTAATTAAGAGCTGTCACGAGCAAAGAAATAATTCGACGGGTCCCACTTGTGCGTGTGTGCGTGTGTGTGTGTGTGTGTGTGTGTGTGTGTGTGTGAGAGAGAGAGAGAGAGAGAGACCCATTGGTCGATGCTCGTAAATACATCTTTCAGCCATATGCATTGCTGATGCTCAGTAAAAACTTATATAGTTGACACAATCATATAGAACATCATAGCACACTGAACTTGCATACAAAAATTTCACGCATGCGGCACAATCAGGATGGAAGCAGTGGATCGCTACGGGTAGGGCTATGTTGAAACCAACGAACTCGTACATAACGGTTCATCATCTTTATCAATGACAGGGAAATATCTTGAATGTTGTGCAAAGAAAACAGATAGACAACACAATAAGTTATGCTAGCACATTAAGTTGACATACAGCCCTTTCTAAAAGAAGTTCAGGTACAAAATTACAACAGGTCACAATCAAATGTACTGGCACATCAGTGCTTCACACCCCGGATTTAACTAGTATCTGACAAGATTCAGTTGTTACCTCAAATTAGAGCACATCCAGGCAGCCAGCCCTGCCTCTTCTCCCAAAGAAGCAGTGGCCTCCGCCGCGCAATGGAGTAGGCCCTGTGCCATCCATCGTTCCGAGCAACACGGGGAAATTCTGACGTTGACTCCTGTAATGGACTTCGCCGACGGACCCTGGCACCAGCGGCAGCGGCAGGACTTTGATTGATGGATTGACCACTTCTTCGACATGCACGAACACTCGATACAGGTACATCCCTAATGTGGTCCGTGGCGGCCTTGGTGGCGACGAATAGTACAACCCCGGTCCCTGCACCGGTATCTCAACACCAATCACCTTCAGTATGGTGGACGACTTCTTCATCCATGCCATAACCGTCAGAGCCTAGCTGTCTGGAGGAAGAAACATACTTACGAGCTCACCTCCAAGGTCGTTGATAAGCTCATTCATGGACTCGCTGTTCCAAGCACGTCGAGGCATGCCGTGGAAGGTAAGCTTTGTTAAAAACTCAAGCTCAGGGGGCACCGAGCCCCATCCTGGGTGCCACCGATCAAAGCTCACCAGCGCGCCATCGCAGAACAAACGCTGGGAAGATTCGAACACACGACTGCAGTCAAAACTTGTCCAGAACTTCGACGAGCAAGTCACTTATTTGGATGCCGTGCGCAATGCCAACAGCTTTGACAAGGTCGTCCGGCGAGATGGGAGGCCGGTCCCCGTTGATGGTTACCATCAGCACTTTGCCGGCAAACTGGTCGTCAAGCGCCGCCATGCCACTGTTGAGCGACAGCACGCAGCGACCGAAGGCAGGACGGACCTCGGGATCTCCGACTCGGAGATCTGCGTTGACCGGCGACATGATAGTGAGCTTGAGTACAGGGAGTACAGGAGGGGGATTTGGGGGAACTGGAGTAGGAATCGAGATTCCAGAGGTAGGGGAGGGGCGGGAGATTGGGGATGAAAAGGTAGCTTGAATTTCGAACACGCGCCAATATGCTCTCGGCGCGCAAGCGCACGAAAACACCGGTGGCGCCCACATGTCGGCCTAAGAGTCCTTATTCTTTCTTTTTTGGAGAGCCCGGCCTTTTTTTTGAGGATCTTTTGAGAGCCCGGCCTGAGAGTCATAATTGACCTATTTGGCATTGCGTTACTACTCGGCCCATATACAACGACACCTCACTGGCCCAAACAAGTGTACATCATCGAAAAGACACTGAGCTCAAATTATATAACTTGAAAAAAGGAGATACACTCTGAACACTGGAGAATGGTGATGCCCTCATTTAGCCCACCAGTAGTTCGAGACAATAAACAGTTCGAAACAACGATATATACAACATTCAAACACTGACTAGTGACTACTACTGACATAAACAGCAAGACATGATAGTTCATAAGAAGTCTTGCTACACCACCAAAACGCACCCATCTGCAATGCTCAGACTCTCGTGATCCAAACGAGAATGACATTCTAAACAGAGGCAACTATTACATAGTAAGAGTGACATAGACGAGGATGACCAAATGACAAGGAATATGCATAACAAAAGAAAGAACTACCCATCCAGAACAAGCAGCAAAGACAACAAAGTCATTCGAAGAGTTGATCCAACACCATCATAATTTGCAGCCCCGCTTCAGCGACCAATGATCCGGAGACACCAATACTCCACCCTTTCGACGCAATAGCCCAATTACATATCAACCTGAAGGCTTGAACCACATCACTGCCTGTCGTAATTGAGACACCCAAGGATCAAAGTTAATCCGGATGCCTTTGTCATTCTCACCTTCTTTTGGCTGCAGGCTGTATCGTTGACAATCAGGGGAGTTTGCACCCGAACTCCTAGGGCTCGCCGTGTAGACACAGTTTTCCATAGCAAACAGAGCCTCTCTGCGATCAAGGTCCTTGCCAACGGTGATCTCCTGGTTAATCAGGTAATTGAGTCCGAGAAACAAAGAGTGTGAACCAAGACTGTTTACCCGCCTCCAACTAAAAAATCCTGAAGGCCCCAACAAGCCG
Source organism: Aegilops tauschii subsp. strangulata (assembly GCF_002575655.3). Taxonomy (NCBI): domain Eukaryota; kingdom Viridiplantae; phylum Streptophyta; class Magnoliopsida; order Poales; family Poaceae; genus Aegilops; species Aegilops tauschii. The sequence continues at coordinate 55,978,660 of NC_053039.3, forward strand.
GTATCCTGCTCATAGACGTAACAGCCACTGTCCGGATACTCACGTATTTCACGGTGCTTGTAGACAGTGGGGTTTTTGCAATATAACTTTTCCAGCTCATGTGTCTGAATGATCATCAGTCTTTTGCCGTCGTCTGATCGAGCGAGGAACCAGTTGTGCTTCCCTGTTTTTGGCAAAGGTGGTGTGATTACAAAGGGCAGTAACTGTAGGGACACTGCATCATATCAAAAAGGACAGGCATTGTTAATGTAAGATCAGCATTGTTCAGAGTATGAGTAGGATAATGCAAGAAACAGCATTGATATGTCCCTGTTGGAACTGGGAGGAAAATACAGGGAAATGTATACTGGGTTCGAAAATATAGAAGTGCCATGCATGGTTATACTCATGTTATCTCGCAATCGATTCTTCACAGGAAACTACCATGTCATGCATGTTATGTAATCATGTTCTGTCCTCACAAACAAATTCTTCAAGGTAACTAACATACCATGCATTGTTATATACTCGTGTTCTGTGGGCAAATTTTTTGTGAGGATATTATTCTAGCCATTGATTGTTGAAGGGCGAATATAGGTATGTACACATGGTAAGCATTACAGGATTTCACTACTTCCAAATATAGAGTTCTCCATATGCACATTTACTTCCCTAATGTATGGTTAGATGAAACAAACAGTGTGGTGCATGTTACTACATCATGAAAATGAGGAAACTAACATGGCCACTGATACACACTCATATTTAGTAGTAGTATATAGATTACTGTAAAATAAGGAGAATATCCATATATTCCTAACCGTTTGATTATTCAGGGGTACAAATTGGCTGTAATGACATGATCACAATCGCATGAATTAACTCATTCCAAATATAGCTGATTTACGGCGTCTCTAATACATTGCCATAGTTCTACTCAAATTCCGCTCAAACAGGGATATGCCAATCATCACAAAAAGTTCAAACAGTGTCATGGCGTCATCATTAACATGAGACGGAAACAACTTACATGCACCGTCCCAGCAATACGTGGTGCCATCTGCTTTGTCGATCGCGTAGATGATGCCATTGTGTTCAATAGCATCACATAAGTGTGTATCAGCTTTGACGATGATCCACTGCGAGCTGAGTTGTCTCCAGCTAAAGAAGGCACCGGCGTAAAGATAGACGAGTCCGCGGTCGAACAAGGCAATTAGCTTGAAGTCTGCGTAATTCGCATGTCATGTGGGCACTTGGCAGATTACAATCTTCTGCGAAACAAGGTCCGTCCAACTGACATGGTAATCTAGATGACTAGGACCGCGATGGTAAAACTCTATATAATCCAACGGAGGAAGGATAATCTCATGGGAGGTCTGGAAGTTCACGAGCACCAACTTTTTACCGTCTTCTCCGAAGGCAGCCATCCAGTGGGAGTTCATGCCGACCCAGTACATACCTGCCAAGAAGTTTCGGGCGATGGTGATCGGATCGAAGTCGAGGGAAATGATGTACGGCGACCCACTACATACCTGCAAAGAAGTTTTGGCTAATGGAGATCAGATTGAAGTCGAGGGGCATCATGTACGCCTCCGTATCATGGTGAGCCAATCTCGCAAGACTAGATAGCAACAAGCAGGGTGTCTTGAAAAGCTTTGGCCTCGCTTTGATGATGGCCGTGTGCATGCCCCTCGAGCATGCAGCCAGCCGCAGGGCGCTCAACATATCCATACATGAACAACAGAGGTCGAGGACGTCACTGGGGAGATTTCTCCAATCGTGGCTCATATGGATCCTGCGCGGTTCGCGTTCGGCCATGGTGGAGTTTGGAAGGTGGGGTTTTGGGGGGCTTGATTTACGGGGGAGAAGGCTGTCGGTGCTGGAGCGGCTAGCGAGGGAATAGTGGTACTGGGGGAGGCGAGCGAGGCGAGGGTATGCGGGGGCACAGTGAGATAATGAAGAGTGACCTCAGGATCTCCAGCGAGACGGAGATGGAGATGGAGTGGTGCTAGGGGAGAGGGAGACGAGGCGAGGCATGCTATACAGCGGCGGTGACAGTGACTGCACAGTGCACAAGGTGAGGCTGACTTTGTTAACCCGGACATGCCGCCTGGACTGGTGTCACCTCGGGCGCAGGGTCTTGTCACTTCACTATGAGGACCGGATGAATAATAGTATTTTGACCATCAAGTGTACCACAGTTGTACTACTACTACTACTATTAGGAGTAGTAAGAACATGAGTACACTCCCGTGCTAGCATGCCTCTGGGTTCACTTCATCCTCCAGCTATCATCCATATTGCGAGCAGAACCAAATTCTCGTGCATGCGGAAGCGCGAAGAAGGACTTTTCTTTTTTGAGGATAACTGCATATTCCTTAACCGTAGTAGGAACATGAGTAGTACTCCCTCCGGTCCTCTTTTGTCCGCGCAAAACTTTTTTCAGTATTTCTCTAATTAGTCTGCGTATATACCCTTTTGCATGCGCCCATTTCCCTCCATGCCCCGCATTCATAGCATTAATTAGCATACACATGAGCAGCTGCAGCCAGACTCGAGCCAATAAACTGCAGCATGCAAGTGGGCCATTCTGTGCGCGTGGGAGAGAGAAAAGGCAACCGAAGAGCCCGTCTAATCCATTGCATGCAGCAGTCAAACCACCGCAGCTCTCCTCATGCATGCGCATAACTTCTCCCATTTACTTCTCCATCGGGAACCGATTTTCCTTGGCTTTTCACTACTCCTTGATCTTCATTTGCATCCAAACCACACTGCATTCACATTGTTTTATCCTCTTCACATCCTCCTGGAGTAATTCCGAAGCCCCTATAAATAATCATCTTCTTCAGTTAGACTAGCCATCTAATCCTAATTCTCCAAACCATAGCCCTCCAGTCCAGCGGTTCCAATGGCGAAAGAGATCGTGATGCAGGTTTTTAGCGTCCAACATGTCCTCGTCGAAGGCTCGTTGAGCATAGTTGCCATAGTCACCGACCACCCAAGGGTTGTTCGGAAGTGGATCAACAATGTATCCAACTCCCTCCAAAAGGTGGAGATGAATGTCATCGGTCTCGACGTAGAGTACACGGAGCGTGCCACTAGGAAGATCCAACGCGCCACTGTCCTTCAGCTGTGCCTCGAAGATGATGTTTTGGTGTACCACATCATACACGCGCCCTCCATACCAGGTGAGCTTCACGATTTCTTGTCTCGGGAGGACATATACTTCTGTGGGGCAGCCATCGCAGGGGACAAACAGAAGTTGGAGCCGTACAACCTTGATTTGAAAAGCATCGCTGACCTACAAACCAAAATAAAAATTCTTGTAGAAGATTGTGATAAACAGACACCATCCCTATTCGACGTAGCAAATTTTGTGCTAGGAACAAATCTTCGAAAGGGTGATGAGACGCTGGCATTAAGGTCGTCTAGATGGGAGAATTATCCCTTGACGTAGCGGATAAAATATGCTGCCCTCGATGCCCGTGTGAGTTTCGAGATAGCTGCAAGGTCCAACGAGCTTGTTGCGAAGCCGTCTCCCACAGAAAATGAGAACAAGAAGAAGAAGAAGAAGAAGAAGAAGAAGAAGAAGAAGAAGAAGAAGAAGCACCAGCGGCAGGGCATTATGGATGGATGAACTATTTCCTCTCTTGTAAAAAAATATATTCCCTCTCTATGTATATTGATATAGATGGACTATTTTGACGGTGTGCATGTCTTTGGAACAAGTAGTAGCGTGGGTCCGCTTGACTATAAGGAACTATTTATCCGCCTAGCTTTCTCTACTACTCCTTCCAGTGATCGGTATGAAATGCATGTGTCCGTAGACATGACATCTTGTCCATGGAAGTTCAACTACGGCGACCATCACGTTTCATCCACTGCCACTCGCAATTCCCACGACGCCGCTCCAACCCATGGCACCACGTCCCCGACGTGCGCCTCACCCCTCTCGGCAGCACCGCCCCTCTGCCTTTGTGTGCATGACATGTGGGCCACCTTAAATGCGGCGAGCATCAAGTTTCTACCACATCCACATGCGATTCCCATGACGCCGCACGAACCCATGACACCACACGTCCCCCGACCTGCGGCTCACCCCTCTCGGCCCCACTGCCCCTCTAAATTTGAATTTGAAACTTATAAAACGAAAAGATCAAAACAAATAAACTAGGAGAGAGAGTATATCGTAAGATGTGTCCCATACGAAACAAGTCCCCTGGTTTGTCACCGCGGTTAGAAAGGAGCACAGCGTCTTCGTACTCGTACGGCAACAAATCGGCCGCATACAGCATGGTCCACCTTTGACCGCCATGTGCAAGGTTCGCACTATCTTATTCAATCTCACCGTGGTTCTATCGTACCAATTCATGCGGTGGCCTGTTGCATGGCTGATCCCAATGTTGGACAAAGGTTCTACGGGAACGGTGTCACCGTTGTAAATGTTGTGCAAATTGATGTTGGTACCCTCCCGTACATATTCAAGCCAATCTCCACTCGCACCGAGCCTAACCTGTGAAATAGTGGGCAGGGGGAGAATTAGGAAATGGACACGGAAGTAGTCTGTAGAATGCATTTACTACGTGATCAAACTCATCTTACCTGCTCATCGGAGGAAATCCGAGTGCCCCTCAACGTCGGCATCTCAAGGGGCGTCAACTTGCAACTACGGCCACGCCGCGCTGGAGAGACCCCCAAGGAAACATCCTTGTGCGTTCCACGAAACATCAAGATGCATTTGTATGAGTAGTTTATCTTGTGAGATAAAAGGATAAACGAGGGAAGGCCTCTAGAGATAGAGATAGACACTACTACTAACAATGTGCTCGCCCGTGCGTTGCAATGGATCCAAAGTATTAGAATAATACTTGTTCACGTGCTTGAAATATAAACACTCTAGTTTTGATATACATGCGTCAGCAGACATGACAGCTTGTCCATGGAAGTTGAACCACGGCGACCATCACGTTTCTTGTTTCTACCACTGCCACACCTACATGTGATGCCCACGACGCCGCTCCAACCCTACCTGTAAGCACGACGTCCCCCGACGTGGACATGGATCCTCTGACGTGGCTATCACTGCCTTACCCTGCCTTTCCTTCGCTGACTGGTGGGACCCACACTTCCGGGTCCCACATGTCAGTGATAGAATGGTAGGATTGTTCACGCCAGGGGATCCTCATCCCCCCGACGTGTGCCTCATCCCTCTCGGCCCCACCGCTCCTCTGCCTTTGTGTGCATGACATGCGGGCCAGCTGAACTGCGGCGACCATCAACTTCCTACCACAGACACACCTGATTAGACGTGGTTTGCCTGCTCCGCTGCTGTGCTCCGATCCGTACTCCCGCACCATCAAATTTTCATCCAGCGGCTGTGACACATTTCGTCCCGGGCATCAATCCTCAGCTGGAGTACTTCTATACTACAGGTAGTACCCGCCGGTGTGGCCATCTACGCCTCGTCACGCCCCGACGCCTAGCTGTGGCACCCTCGCCACGGCCACGCCACCACCGGCCGGTTCATCTCGAACGAGTGAGTTGCGAACCACACCACCACCATGAGAATGACATGTGGGACAGCCGCATTTAAGGTCTGCATGTCATTGACTCATAGGCCGGGCACTAAGCCACTGAAGTTCGGTCCCGTGGGCCCCGAGAGGGAAATGTAACTCATGCGGCAGGCCTTGTGGTGCTCCCGTAGTACGAGCTCGTGCCAAACCCGAAATTTGTTTATTACTACTACCAACTACTAGTAAGGTACACGTGCATTGCACGCATGAGATTCTGGTGGTTTGTGCATTATGCTTCTACATGTGGAGTCTTCTAGATTCTAGATGTGGCAAAATCTGGTGGAATGTAGATGATATCCAACGGCCAGTAGTGCTTGGATTTGCCATCTTTGTACCGTCGGATTGGCTTCATCCAACAACCAACTTTCAAAGTTATGGTTTGGTTTGCAGCCTAAGGTTGCCACGCCTAAGCTTAGGCGTGCCACAAGTGTGTTTGGTTGCGTTCTCGTCTTAGCATAGTTGTTCCCTCTTCATGCATGCTCAACTCAACACCCCTCTTCATGTATGCTCTCTTCATGCATGCTTCTAGTGTATTTGGCTAATCTAGTGTCGACTCATGCACCCTCCATACACTCTACCAAACACCCAAAAGTGGGTCGAGAAGGGAACTCTTGGGATCATGCATCCTTCATACACCCTACCAAACACACCAGGCATGTGTTTGGTTCATTGCTACACTTGTGGCTTGCCACACTTTTCTAGCTACATGGTCCACATGTCATAGACTCAACTTCTTGCCAAATCTTGCCACACTTGTGGTGGCCATTTTGTTAGCCACATTTTTTGTGGCAGACACACTTTGCCTAAGCTTAGTTCTGGCAAAGTTAGTCATGAATGAAGTTCAACCATGGAGTCTTCTAGATTCTACATGTAGCAGAATCTGGTGGAATATAGATGATATCCAACGGCCAGTAGTGCTCGGATTTGCCATCTTTGTACAGTCGGATTGGCTTCATCCAACGACCAACTTTCAAAGTTATTCACACACTATATAGGGGGTATAGATATAGATGTGCCGGCCCGTTGCAATGGATCCAAAGTATATCTGTTTAGTGGAGTGTACTCTAAACACATTATCTATTTATTTTTCTCTAACCTTTCGTAGCCATGCAACCAAGCCACATAAGCTTCATGGGTGCACCCCACGTCATATTATTCATACTACGTTGACTAAAAAAAGATAAATCACCCAAAACAAGATCTTCCCATTTTTTGTTCCTACGATGTTGTGCCGTGCACGTACCTACTAGTTGTATAGTGGTAGTACTAGTTGTATAGTACAAACTTGGTACTAGTAGGGCTAGAGTAGTACGGAATGCTCCTACTCTATCAACGAGCCCCATCTGACACCAAATTTCTTGGCTTTCGTGCTACAGCTAGATCTTCCCCTCGTTTCTGTTTTCCAACCCGGTGGCGGGCGTGGTGCGGTTTGCCAATAGTCGGTTTGCTGAACAGCGGTCCCACATGTCGGTGTTGACTAGAATGAGAATGCATCAACACAAATAAGAATTAAGGCCACGACGATGATGCGATCGCAGTGGTTGTTACAGAAGGCAAGAAGAAAGATGCATCCATCAACGTGCGACCTCCTTCTCCTCAACTTAGTGCGCCGGGCCACCGACCGGCGGCTAAGGAGCGGCGGATTTTGTGGCGAGGTCGAGGTGCTTCTCAGCAAAGGCATCCAAGGCTTCCAGTCGGTTGAGGAAGGCCAACATCGTAGCGTCCTCACTGGCCTTGTAGATACCTATGTACACGATTTGCTCGTACACGTGGATGTGTAGGTCGACGAATTCTTGTAGGGCGAGGCGCCTCGCGGCGAGCGCGACCTCCAGGTGGACATTCTTCGTGGCGTCAGTGGGCAGTCACAGGGCCACCAGTGCTTGAAAGAGGTTCTGGCCATGGAGGCCGATTAGGGTGGCAGGCAATGATGAGCCCGGGCGCGCAGGCTGGAGGAGTACGGCGATGTCGTCCGCGAGCTTCTTGAAGATGGTGAACTTGTTGGTGGTGGCAACGATCATCTGGTCCAACTGAGAGTCGTAGTTGGCGTCGACGGCGGCCATCCACCAGCTGGTCTCCAACACCGTTTGGAGACGATCCTGGGCGCCATGCCGCAGGCCGACGTCGTGGACCATCTGGCACAGCCGCTGGCCGCTCGCGCGCATCGCCGCCATGGGTCTGGAGTGAGCTCTTTTGCGCTTAGTGTAGGTGCTTAGGCAAATGCTTAGGTGCGTACGATGTGGTAGATGCATTGGAATGGAGGGGCGCCTTTATATGAGGGCAAACTGCGTTGCATTCACATCGTGCAGCCTCTTTTCCCGGTCGTCCTCCCATTACTTCCCTCATGCATTAATTGAAGGAGGATGCATTGGCCGTTCAACATTTCGGGAACCGTTACTCCCTCCCTCTTCTGCATTAAAGCCGTATCGGGAACTGCACCGCCCGCTGTCAAATCGAATAGTACTACGACGCCTGCTGCACGCCCGGCTGAACACGCCTCCTCGCCTCCATCAAACCCCTCCGTTAAACCCGCATGCAAACCGAGAAACCTACTCCGGTCACACGTCCGTTCATGAGCAGGCCGGAATTAAACGCAACACCGGCCAAGCTCCTCCCGTCCGCCCTCAGTTTAAACGAGGCCAGACGCCGGCCAAGCTCCTACCGTCCGCCCTCTATTTACACGAGGCCAGACAGACAGCGGGCAAGAATCGCACCCCTCCGCCGCTCCCCCATCTCCCCCTTCACCATTTTCTCCCCTCTTTCGATGGCTTCCGAGGAGCCGTTCTCCGGCATATTACCCGGCTGGGTGGCCCGCCGAGCCCTCCGGATACGGGCGAGGCCGCTCGGTGCTTCACCAACCTCGCTTGGCCCGACGGAGCCAGTTCCGCTCCAAGCAGGCGCGTGGTTCAACAACTCGCCGCTCCGGTTCAGCTCGATGAGGAGTGGCGAGTTGCTCCACGCCGGCATGGCGGCGAGCACACCGGTACGGGCGTCGTTGCTGCCGCATCATACCGCACCACCAGTGTCTGTGGTGCCGCGCCTCCCGTGTCTGTGGGCGCGCCTCCCGTGCCTGCGGCAGCGCCATGCAGGCAAAGACAGAAGCCGGGTGCGTGGAGAGCGACGAGTCGGCGGCCAGCTTCTCCGTGTACGCGGCCATCATCGAGGAGAAGTAGAACACGGGAGTCCGCCGCTACTTCGGTCCCATGAAGGCCACCGCCGAGGCGATGACTGCGCATTCAGGTGGTTTCTTTGCTTCTTTGTCTCTTCCGAGGATCTTCGTCGACCCCGCAAAGTGTCTACCGGACATGAGGAAGACAAAGGGATCCGCGGGCGGCCATTTAGATTATGTACTCCCTCTCCAGCTGGCGGGAAACTTTTGTTCTAAGAATGGATAAATTGTATGTATCTATAACTAAAATAAGTCTAGATACATCCATTTCTAGGACAAGTATTTCCAAAACGGAGGGAGTATTAATTATACCAAGAGAGCCGGATTGGCACCGCTTAGTTCATGTAAATGTAATGAAATCCATCATGTTTATATGAAGATCTGGCTTTTTTATACGAAATCCTTCATGCTTATATGAAATCAGTCCGTGTTTGCATGAATTTCATCTGGTTGGTTAGAGTTGTGAAAATGTATGCCGCTGGCGTTTGATGTCGTCCTCCGCGGAAGGAAGCGGGAGGAAATTTGCCGGTTGCCATTGGAGATGCTCTTATGCTTGAAATAATAGAGTGACATCCAATCCATTTGAGTTAATTGCGTGTATGATTGTCCCTCTATAAAAGGTTAATTGCATGTACAGTGTACATGTGACTTGCAGGGTGGCTACAGCTTTGTACAGAAAGTTAAAAAGAAACAAGTCCATCCTTAATCTTGTATTCTAAGTACTCTGTGGGTTCCACTGTCAGTACAGTAGCGAAAGAAGTATATATTAAATAAGTAATATATAATATAAAAATCTAAAGTTAAAGACAGAATTTGAACTCATGTCATTGCGTTGCGAGCATCCGGCGCTAACCAGTCCAGCACATTTTTGTTGTAGACCATGCTGGAGATATATCTCCATGTCTAATCTTATACTCCATCCATTCCTAAATATTTGTCTTTTTCAGATTTCAAATGGACTACCACATACGGATGTGTATGTAGACATATTTTAGAGTGTAGATTCACTCATTTTGCTCCATATGTAGTCACTTGTTGAAATCTCTAAAAAGACAAATATTTAGGAACGGAGGGAGTAGAAAACAGAGTTGGTGATGATGGTGTGCGTGCCATCCTGCAATATAGGCCGTCGGATTTATATCTAACGGATAGGAAGAAAACTATGGCAATTTTGCAAAAATATACCCACACCCCTCTCCACGTTCGCAAATACGACCTTCCCTCGTTCATCCTTTTCTCTCACAAGATAAACTACTCATACAAATGCATCTTGATGTTCCGTGCAACGCATGGGCATCTAGCTAGTTTCTTTTAAAATAGTTACTGCGATAATTGGGTTGAAGTGATATATTTTATGTCTGCCCCGAATGATTTCAGATTCACTAGTAGTAACAATGAAAAGGGTGAAAACTATCACATGAGGCCGGTAAAAATGAGGCACACTGGGTTCAGCGTCATCGTCACTACAGCTGTGCGCGCGCGAGAAGTCTACATATTGTGACACCCCAAAATTTTGACCCTGTTTTATCAATTAAAATTTTGCCAGAAAATAAAACTTTTCCATTTGTCTAGACTTACTCTTCGATATTATGGGTCTTACCCCAAGTGGAACTTTCCAAAAGTTTTATTGGACTTATATGCCCTTTTTGTAAAAACAATTCTTCATCAATGGTTTCATTTGCATAATTAATTTCCATGAACTTTAATGCCTTTAAAATGATCTTTCATAATTTTGGAGCCCCTTTTTGCACGGCAACCTTTTGATAAATGCATTTAAAATTTTCACCAAAATTTGGGGATGACATGTGATGTTTCCACATCACTTTTATGCAAAAATATCTTGTGGTCATTGGAGATTTTGAGCTCTACATCAACTTTTCAAATCTGGTCCAGTAGGCATTTTTGCACTACAACCTATTTAAATTTGAGTGGATCAACCTCTTTTTCATTCTGGTCCAGTTTGGTGATTTGTACTGCAACCCTACTTTATTTTGCTCTAGTACCCCTGAGCTTTCTCCTACCTTTAGCCCTCCCTGAAAAACCCTTAAGACCAGGAAATTGGACCCATTGGAGGATTTTAAGTGCCTGCAATGAGCCCCTGTTCTTTCTGGCCAAAACTGAAGTTTTGCAAAACTTGCACTAGCAAGTTTCTGGTTTCTCCCAAATGACCTTACCATCATCATCTACAACTAGAGAGACCCTGATCTGGAGATTTTGGCCACTCCAAGAGTTGCCTAAATGCCCTTGGCATTCTGTCGAACACTTCGTGTGCACAGTCAGTTTTGGGCATGTTTCCTAGTTTGCACTATGATCTTGATCCACTGACCCAGCAACCTTGTCCACTAAACTCCTGGCTATCCCTATCCTAGCCCTGTTAATTGCCAGCCTCACCCTCGCACTCTAGGCCGCCCTGGCATTTCGTCGAACATGTCCCGTGTGTGATCTGGGCGCGCCCAGAGCGCATGTTTTGCACGCGCGCGCATTGAGCCGCCGCGTCGCACTGCCGCCCTCGTCGCGTCCCGTCCCTGGCCCCTGCTCGCCCGCTGAACCGCGCACTACCTCGCCCACTCTCCACACCACCCGTGGCACCCTACAGCGCCGCTGGCAGAGCTTTTGGCGGCACGCCGGCGTCGGCAGCGAGCCTCTGCCATGGACGGCGCCGCCCAAACCACACCAACGCGCCAGCTACCCCTATGAACAGCTCGATCTTATCCCGAAGCTCGTCGGCACGCGCTCGTCGCCGCCACGTCGCCCTGCAGCTACAGCACGGCTATCGCCGGCGTTCTTATCCACAGCGACCGCGGTCCAGCCTCGAACGCCTATTTAAGGGATCCCCGAACTCGTTCAAGACCTCAGGCGACCTCCAGCCTTCCCTCTAGAGCTCCCCAAGCAGTGGATTGGCCGGGAGAGGCCATCTTCCCCAACTCCGGCCAGTTCGGCCGCCGCCAAGCTCCGGTGCAGTACGTCGCAGCCAGGCTCTCCCCCGCCCATCCAACGCCACCAAGAGTCTCCCCATAGCCTTGCGGAGCTGCCTAGCGACTCAGCCTCGACCAAGGACCACCATAGCCCGAAGCTCACTTTGCTCCCGAACCTCCGTCCGCCGCGGAGCTCGCCGCCGGTGACCTCCTCCGGCCCCACCTGCCTAGCGCCCACCGAGAGGACCGCCCTGGTCTGGCAGGTCCATCCCTGCCCTCAAGTGCCCTCAAGGAGCCGCCGTCTGTCGCCGGCGATCGCCGGAGTCCCGCTCCCGTTCGATAGAGAAGAGGAGGCAGAGGGAAGAATGGTCAAACCTGACCAGTGGGCCCTCTGGACCCACTGTCAGTGACTCGCGCGCCCGCCCTCTCTGGTTAAGTGATAGCGCAAAATCCCGAGTATGCCTTCTCTGCTGCGAAAGCGTATTTTTTCCCGAAACGTTTTCTTATCTGGTTTTATTTAAAAACAGAAGTTTGACTAATCTTTGACTGGCTATAACTTTTAAAATAAAACTCCAAATGAGTTGATTCTTTTTCCTACCTCTCTCAAATTTCATCTAGTTTATTTTGAGATTTATTTCAAAAATATTTGAGACAACTTTTTGTACTGTGTTTGAAATATTTGTTATTTGAATATTTTTCCAAAATAGGAAGTGGAGAGAGAAGAAAGCTTTCAAAAAGTGCATCCTTTGCATACTCTTGGAGGCAAGCATTTCTGAACTCTGGCATAATATTTTGTGTGGTGTTTTGATACGGTTACAACACCACTTTGACTTGGAGCATACGTTATTTTTGCGTAACGGTAAAGTCACACACATGAGTGCATTTTGGAATTGCTTTGCTTTTGGTAATGGATGTGCTGGTGTTAGTGATCATCCTCGTGAACTTCTCATGCATACCGGAAGTAAGCCGGGAAAGTCGTGGTCTTGAGTAGACACGAGCTTGTCCCTAGTCCCTCGTCGGGACGAGGGTGTCCGGTATGGCATGATGAGTTTTGATGAGCAATGACTCTGTCTGTCTATGGAAATATTTTGGTTATGCCAATCATTCGGAGAACACCTGGACCTCCTGAGTCGACCGTAGGTCGAGTCTTGTTTAGTATCTTCCCCTACTTGTTTTGTACGACCACTTGTCCCTGCCGCAGGTAGGGTACGGTTCAGTAAGTTGTCAACCCCTTTCCAAAGCACACACCGTACAGAGAGGCCATGGTGGAAGATACCGGAGGCCTCCGGTAGGCATGCCACCTGGTCCGGGGGCATGGGTGTTTCCGGTTGGGACCGAGAGGGGGGCACCCCTTAGAGCGCGCGTATATAAATTTGATCCCATGCTACGTCGAGGTTGTAGCCTCCCCACTTAGAGTTTTGCTTGACAGGTGTCGTGGGTGATTCCAGACACCGGTAAGTTAAGCTGGTGTGTGCAGGTCAGGCGTGTTTTCAATTAAAAGGCCGTAGGCAGAGTTAGTCCCGATGGACTAAATAATCCGTTACTTGTGGGAAAAGAGTACACCCTCTGCAGAGGTTATATCTTTTCGGACAGCCACATCCTTGTGTAAGGACTACAGTCTGAGATGGATCTAGCAACGGTATTCGGATGGAGACACGGCTTGACTAGATCATAGTAACGGTATTCGGATGGAGACACGGCTTGACTAGATCATAGTAACGGTATTCGGATGGAGACACGGCTTTACTAGGATATTGTTTATGACCCGTGACATCTGAGGATCCTGTGTATTATTATTATCATGGACTAACCATTTACATTATTTGAATTATTGAGTATCCCTGGGATGGTTCTACCTCCTGGATATTCACTGTCTTTTGTCTTTATAAGCCCTTTATGTGGTGTCGCTCAGACGCCCGACTGTGGCATGTTTGTTATTTATTTATCCCTTATAAGCCCTTTATGTGGTGTCGCTCAGACGCCCAACTGTGGCATGTTTGTTATTCATTTATCCCTCATAAGCCCTTTATGTGGTGTCGCCCAGACGCCCGATTGCGGCATTGTCATTTTATTTGCAACCTTTCGAGGAGTCATTTCAGACACTCGCGTAGTGCATTCCATTTTTACTCCCGTATTGCATGATTCACATTCTCTCGGTATGCGTGCATCACAGATTTTCGTGGCAGACGTTATGATCATGAATATTTCGGAGCATGATTATCCCTTGTTATATTATACCCGTTTTCTAAATGTTTGCGAGTACATTCAAACGTACTCACTGGCTTGTCCCTGGCTATTGTCTTGGCCAGATTTCTTGCGTGGAGAAGAGCGTTACAACGGCAGCCCCGGAATCTATGTAAAGGCGATAATAGCCTCGCGAAGATAGGAGTTATCCTGGTCAGCTGTTCTTGTGGGAAATGGAGTCCCATAGACGCAGATGTACCACAAACCGCTTCCGCCATCAACCATTAGAAACCAAGTGTTGTACTCCTAGGCCACAATGGTCTTGTACTACATATTTTTGTACGTTGCTTGGAATTCTTGTATCAAGTTGGTGCCTCACCAGCTAACAGTAATCCTGGGGCTGGTGAGCACAAAGGCCGCTTTCTGGGAGATTATTATCCCGAAAATCTGGCCGTGACAGACTTGGTATCAGAGCTAGGCTGACCATTGGCTAATCCTATCTTAGCCAGGTCAATAATCCTAGGTTAACCAAATCACCAGACCTTGACCTAGTCCCGGCCAAGCTTCTCATGTAAGATAGCCCCACAGTGACCCGACGCCTTTTGGCGGACGGTGCCCAACCTATCAGCCTAGCCCGTCGATCACGCGCTAGTGACCGACACCCAAACCGTCTCATTCGCAAGCGTGCAAAGGAAGACTCCGTCCCCTTTTCCTATAAAAAGGGCACGCTAGCCTCAACACAACACAGCACAGCCCTTTCCCCAAACCAAGCCACGATGCCTGGCCCCATTGTTCACAATGAGACCACAGCAACCAACCTTGGAGGTTTTGTGACCGTGCTCGCAAACCTCACCCGCCGTGCCTATGCTTTAGAAGAGCCTCCCGAATATGTTGTGTACCAAGGACCCATGTACGGTGAGAGCCGTCAGTACTGGGCCACTGTGCACATCTATGGTAGGGGTCTGTCGCTAGAACGCCCCTACAGGTTCACTGGAAGGACAACTTCCTTTGAGCCACAAGCCATCCAACTGGCAGCTCGAGAAGCTATAGTTCAACTCCGGCACTTGTCGCCCAGAGTTAACTGTCGCTCGTTCTACTACTACCCCAGTCGTGACGGGTATGGTAGGCCGCCCCAGGTTGCCAACGGAGATCACGAGACAGATCCTGCACTATTACATCTGGTGCGCTATATAAGCGCACTAGAGCAACTGTTCGATCAGGTCACCCTTGATCTGATCACAGCTCATGGAGAACTGGTTCGCCGAGCCCCGGCGAGAAGAGAAGCGGAGCCCGACACCGACAACCCAGTCGTGATGTTCGGACACCCGATCGATCCCTTGAGGTCTGCCCCAGCCATCAACCAGAGTGCTTTGGTGTCCCCAGAAGCGCTTCGTCGCCTTTTGGGAACCCATTCCAACGGGATTGTGGCCAGCAACCCCCGCGATGGTCATCACCACTTCCCCGACCCTGCAGCCCCTCAACCTCAACCGGCAAATCCCGACGGTGAAAACCATGGAGAAACCTCGGCATCCGCCAGGCCAGCCCACTTAGACATTAACGAAGTGGACTAAGTCGCTCGAGTAGTATCGAGCCTTAGTTTACCTCCGCTTGTAAGGGTGTGACCTTGTATCGCTTTTATTTAAATGTTGTCTGCTTGTGCGTCCCTATTTTTGGAGTAGTAGCTATGCATATGTACGTTGACATACAGTTGCATTAGTAAATTTCGGGCGCAGCTACCAAGACCAACCCCGACGGCACCCACAGCAATGCGTCACATTTATGTGATATGTATGCCTGTGGCTTTGACCCAAGAGCAGGATCGACAACCGGTTACCCTTCACACCGATGGATAACCCAGCCCCAGTGCTATATAAAAGGCCACCTCGTGACCTTGCCAAGTACCCCTCACCTTGTGCGCAACTCTCACAGCCATTTCTTTGCCATGCCGACCCCCAGTATTTATCTGAGAACCCCAGACGCTACCCCGGGTAGTTTCGTTAAATTATTGTGGGACTTTACCTGCAATACCATGAGTGCCACCCATCCACCCCAGTACGAGTTGCTCAAATCGAGGATCACCCCTTCCACCTCGAAATATTGGGCAGTGGTGCACATCCCTCCCGCATACCCAAACCAAGATCCAACGGAAGTTTCCTTCGTGGGGAAATCCATGCCGACTTCGCATATGGCCATAGAAGCTGCTGCGTACGAGGCGCTTGCTCGTCTTCGATTCGCGGTACCCTATGCCAGCGAGCGAGGATATTATTATTTTCCGAGTCGTGCAGCACCCGGAGAAGTTGCATCTTTTCCCGGTGGACGAATTGAGAGAGATCCAGTACTGGCCAACCTTGCCCAGTACGTTATCGCTCAGGAGCGTTTGACTCAACGGGTAATGGGTTACCTCCAGAGCCTCGCTGATTTAAATCCTTGGATCGCTATTGGCAGACCACTGAGGCCTGACCAGGAGAGGCGCGTTCATCGACTGGTCAACCCGCTTCCCCCGATAGAAGAGGAGTGTGCCCCAGTACCAGAGACGTTTTCTCAGGACATTGTCCTTTTACCGTTTTCTTTGTAAACGTCACCGCTGTGTTTATTACCCCAGTATTTATTTATGTGTTGTAACTTGTGCGTGGTACCCAAATTTGTGCTACGGATCGGATTTTTGGTTTCAATTATGTGGGCAAATTTGCTGCTTTTGATTTTGTTTTAACTAGAGTTTTTCGCTCGCGATAAAAATTTTGTAATGAGTTTTCTTTCCCCGAGTTGCTGCAGCGTATATATCTTCGCGACATAGATTTTTATTCGCGCAGCACCGTAACAGCAGATTCACAGCTAAAACCACTCGACCTCGTGCACATTTTGCAAATCCTCGTACGCATTGTTACGCCTAACTGATCACACCCGAGTACTCCACAGTCTCAGTAAGAGAGATTTGTGAGTGATCATTCGGGCGCGAGCTGCCCCAGCACTCCGACAGCAGTTAGCCCTCGATGCCGCGCCTAATCCACGTGATCGCCGCCACCGCGAAGAGCTAACACACGAGCGGCAGCATCACGACGATCGTCCAGGATCATCGCGCAAAGGAGCACGGAGAACCCCAGCAGCACCGCCAAACCTCCACACACCAGGACCACATACCAGTCCGGCATCGCCTCCGCCATTAGGGCCTCGTCTCGAGCTCCTGCTAACAGCAATGGTGGAGAAGGAAGAGGAGGAGTAGAAGCGAGGTCAGGTGTGAGGAAGAAGAGAGGAGCACCACGATCGTCTTATAGCTCGAGATCGGTGTACGGTGGGCGAGGTCCACCAGCGCCACTCGTCGCTCGATCACCGGTGTTCGGAGGCGAGTCCGCGAGCAGTGCCGACAGCGCACTGGCCCGCGAGGTGAGTGCACGCTGCCCCGGCAGCTAGCACGCCGCGCACTACCGCAGTACGGCCTAGATGCCCTATGAGCTAGGCATCGCCGGTGGTGGAAGCGCGGGAGAGCACGCGAGAGAGAAGAGAGAGCCAGAGGTAGAAGAAGAGGCCGACAGTGGGCCCCGGGTCCACCTGTCAGCCAGAGAGAGCACTGTGCTCTCGGGTGCGACCAGCGTGTTTTAGTAATTTAGAATTTATTCTAAATTACTGTATCCGCGTAGAAATATCCCGTTTTCCTCGACCGTGGATTTTTCCATGCTACGCCAGTGTACCACACTGTGGTTTTACACCACTACTTGCCCTCTCACTGTAGCCGCATTTTATTTGCACAGTTGAGGATTTCTTTGGTAAATGCAATGTTTGTTCAAAACTGCTTTAACAAATCTCGAGGATGAGATTTTTCTTAAGGGGGGTAGTGTTGTGACACCCCAAAATTTTGACCCTGTTTTATCAATTAAAATTTTGCCAGAAAATAAAACTTTTCCATTTGTCTAGACTTACTCTTCGATATTATGGGTTTTACCTCAAGTGGAACTTTCCAAAAGTTTTATTGGACTTATATGCCCTTTTTGTAAAAACAATTCTTCATCAGTGGTTTCATTTGCATAATTAATTTCCATGAACTTTAATGCCTTTAAAATGATCTTTCATAATTTTGGAGCCCCTTTTTGCACGGCAACCTTTTGATAAATGCATTTAAAATTTTCACCAAAATTTGGGGATGTCATGTGATGTTTCCACATCACTTTTATGCAAAAATATCTTGTGGTATTGGAGATTTTGAGCTCTACATCAACTTTTCAAATCTGGTCCAGTAGGCATTTTTGCACGACAACCTATTTAAATATTCCTTAAAAAATTCTTCCAAATGTTTGGAGATGTCAGTAGATGCATATAATTAAGTTTTATGCAAAAACCCAGTGTTGTTCTTTGAAAAATTTGAGTGGATCAACCTCTTTTTCATTCTGGTCCAGTTTGGTGATTTGTACTGCAACCCTACTTTATTTTGCTCTAGTACCCCTGAGCTTTCTCCTACCTTTAGCCATCCCTGCAAAACCCTTAAGACCAGGAGATTGGACCCATTGGAGGATTTTAAGTGCCTGCAATGAGCCCCTGTTCTTTCTGGCCAAAACTGAAGTTTTGCAAAACTTGCACTAGCAAGTTTCTGGTTTCTCCCAAATGACCTTACCATCATCATCTACAACTAGAGAGACCCTGATCTGGAGATTTTGGCCACTCCAAGAGTTGCCTAAATGCCCTTGGCATTCTATCGAACACTTAGTGTGCACAGTCAGTTTTGGGCATGTTTCCTAGTTTGCACTATGATCCTGATCCACTGACCCAGCAACCTTGTCCACTAAACTCCTGGCTATCCCTATCCTAGCCCTGTTAATTGCCAGCCTCACCCTCGCACTCTAGGACGCCCTGGCATTTCGTCGAACATGTCCCGTGCGTGCTCTGGGCGCGCCCAGAGCGCATGTTTTACACGCGCGCGCACTAAGCCGTCGCGTCGCACTGCCGCCCTCGTCGCATCCCGTCCCTGGCCCCTGCTCGCCCGCTGAACCGCGCACTACCTCGCCCACTCTCCACGCCACCCCTGGCACCCTACAGCGCCGCTGGCAGAGCTTTTGGCGGCACGCCGGCGTCAGCAGCGAGCCTCTGCCATGGACGGCGCCGCCCAAACCACACCAGCGCGCCAGCTACCCCTATGAACAGCTCGATCTTATCCCGAAGCTCGTCGGCACGCGCTCGTCGCCGCCACGTCGCCCTGCAGCTACAGCACGGCTGTCGCCGGCGTTCTTATCCACAGCCGCCGCGGTCCAGCCTCGAACGCCTATTTAAGGGATCCCCGAACTCGTTCAAGACCTCAGGTGACCTCCAGCCTTCCCTCTAGAGCTCCCCAAGCAGTGGATTGGCCGGGAGAGGCCATCTTCCCCAACTCCGGCCAGTTCGGCCGCCGCCGAGCTCCGGTGCAGTACGTCGCAGCCAGGCTCTCCCCCGCCCATCCAACGCCACCAAGAGTCTCCCCATAGCCTTGCGGAGCTGCCTAGCGACTCAGCCTCGACCAAGGACCACCATAGCCCGAAGCTCACTTTGCTCCCGAACCTCCGTCCGCCGCGGAGCTCGCCGCCGGTGACCTCCTCCGTCCCCACCTGCCTAGCGCCCACCGAGAGGACCGCCCCGGTCTGGCGGGTCCATCCCTGCCCTCAGGTGCCCTCAAGGAGCCGCCGTCTGTCGCCGGCGATCGCCGGAGTCCCGCTCCCGTTCGGCAGAGAAGAGGAGGGAGAGGGAAGAATGGTCAAACCTGACCAGTGGGCCCTCTGGACCCACTGTCAGTGACTCGCGCGCCCGCCCTCTCTGGTTAAGTGATAGCGCCAAATCCCGAGTACGCCTTCTCTGCTGCGAAAGCGTATTTTTTCCCGAAACGTTTTCTTATCTTGTTTTATTTAAAAACAGAAGTTTGACTAATCTTTGACTGGCTATAACTTTTAAAATAAAACTCCAAATGAGTTGATTCTTTTTCCTACCTCTCTCAAATTTCATCTAGTTTATTTTGAGATTTATTTCAAAAATATTTGAGACAACTTTTTGTACTGTGTTTGAAATATTTGTTATTTGAATATTTTTCCAAAATAGGAAGTGGTGAGAGAAGAAAGCTTTCAAAAGTGCATCCTTTGCATACTCTTGGAGGCAAGCATTTCTGAACTCTGGCATAATATTTTGTGTGGTGTTTTGATACGGTTACAACACCACTTTGACTTGGAGCATACGTTATTTTTGCGTAACGGTAAAGTCACACACATGAGTGCATTTTGGAATTGCTTTGCTTTTGGTAATGGATGTGCTGGTGTTAGTGATCATCCTCGTGAACTTCTCATGCATACCGGAAGTAAGCCGGGAAAGTCGTGGTCTTGAGTAGACACGAGCTTGTCCCTAGTCCCTCGTCGGGACGAGGGTGTCCGGTATGGCATGATGAGTTTTGATGAGCAATGACTCTGTCTGTCTATGGAAATATTTTGGTTATGCCAATCATTCGGAGAACACCTGGACCTCCTGAGTCGACCGTAGGTCGAGTCTTGTTTAGTATCTTCCCCTACTTGTTTTGTACGACCACTTGTCCCTGCCGCAGGTAGGGTACGGTTCAGTAAGTTGTCAACCCCTTTCCAAAGCACACACCGTACAGAGAGGCCATGGTGGAAGATACCGGAGGCCTCCGGTAGGCATGCCACCTGGTCCGGGGGCATGGGTGTTTCCGGTTGGGACCGAGAGGGGGGCACCCCTTAGAGCGCGCGTATATAAATTTGATCCCATGCTACGTCGAGGTTGTAGCCTCCCCACTTAGAGTTTTGCTTGACAGGTGTCGTGGGTGATTCCAGACACCGGTAAGTTAAGCTGGTGTGTGCAGGTCAGGCGTGTTTTCAATTAAAAGGCCATAGGCGGAATTAGTCCCGATGGACTAAATAATCCGTTACTTGTGGGAAAAGAGTACACCCTCTGCAGAGGTTATATCTTTTCGGACAGCCACATCCTTGTGTAAGGACTACAGTCTGAGATGGATCTAGCAAAAGTTGCTCTGCTGGAATCCCATTGTATGTATTCATATGGTTTTAGAACTCGAGTTAACCTTAGGCATATGTGTGAGAGACATTATTATACTTTGAGACATTAGTGGTTGTGGGTGGGCGGATAAAGGGGTGGGCGTGTTCGACAGAGAGAGCGTGTGTGTTTCTGTGTGAGAGACTTGTAGGACGGGGTAGAAAGACGAATTCTAACCTTGACGGAGGGAGAGAAATACATGAAGTGCGCGTGTGTGATTCTGATGCCCACAGGAAAATGAGATATGTATGCGTGTGAGAGAGATTGCACAATTCATTCACGTATCACTATCTAGCGATCGTGGACGTGCATCGCTTGAACATAAATCAATAACTACTTCATATCGTGGCCAAAGATACAATATCGATTCAACGCTATAAAGATTGGACACTCGCATATCACATTTTTCTATTTAAATAAACCTTTTCAGTTGTGCATGCCAAAGTTACAGTGATGTTTCTTCAAACAACCAATCTAGCTATCATGTACATGCACCATTGTTACTCTTGCATTCAAAATCATTAGTCTTGCATGATTTAAGGTTCTATTATGAAGTAATATATGTAATATTCATATATGAATTCAAGGGTACGCAATTTATGAAATGGAGGATATGTAATCATATGAGGTAACACTTTTAAGTAGCGGACCACAATATCCATTTCTTTTTGTGCGCCTCTACACTAACACGTCAATGTATTATGTTTAAAGTAAATACCCAATTGCACTAAATTATCTATTTACACGAGAAATACATAGGCTGAGCGTTTGATCCCTTTTTTGTGAACGCGCCACTACACCCGTACGATTGGCCGCGCCCGTGTGAACGTCCAAGTTATCGGC
The DNA here is from genome assembly GCF_002575655.3 of Aegilops tauschii subsp. strangulata. Classification (NCBI taxonomy): domain Eukaryota; kingdom Viridiplantae; phylum Streptophyta; class Magnoliopsida; order Poales; family Poaceae; genus Aegilops; species Aegilops tauschii. Next base: position 56,000,331 of record NC_053039.3, read on the forward strand.
GCATCATCCCGAGTTATTGTCTTTTTTCTGGGGTGGACTTCACACCAGTTATTAACTGCTGACGCGTGCCCCGTGTACATAGTCTCGCATGACCTTCCCGCTAGCACGGTCCAAAATTAGTTGAAACTGGACACGAATGATCCCGCGGGCGGCAAAATCTCCCACCTCCTAAAATTTCCACCACCTTAGTCTTTAGCATGCGAAATTCCCCTTTTGTCCTTGGTGCACGGAGACCAACAGTTACAATACCGCCCTCATCTACATAATAGGTCAGGGCTGCTTTGGTAACTTCCGGTTCCCCCCACTACATGGCACCCCCATTTCCTCTCCCCTCCCACAAAAACAACTAACTCCACAGCACCAGAGCATCTCACATCACGTCGTCCGTACTTCATCGGCCTTTCTCCCCTCCCCTCTCGAAACCCTAGACTGCTCATCCACCGGCGTACCAGAGCCCATTCACTGCCAGCGGCATCCACCTCGCCGGATCTACTTCTGCGGCCGCATCTACCCCTCCCACCTCCCCTAGAAACAAGTAGACTGCTCATCCACCACTGTACCACAGCCCATTCAGTTACGGCCTTGTCCACGGCGCCGGATCTGCTTCGCTGGCACTCTCGTCAACCGCAGCGCATCTGCAGCGGCTCATTCGTACTCCCCACCAGAGACGCTTCGTCTACCCCCCCCCCCTCCCCCCTCGGAGCCGCCCCACCGACGCGCCCGTCGACGGCCTCTGATCCTCTTCGCCGACACCTTCCTCAACCCTACCGGAGCCGCTTCGCCGACACCATCGTCAACTCCACCAGAGTAGCTTCGCCTATACCATTTTCAACCCTACCGGGGCCGCTTTGCCAACTCACAAGTCCACGGCCTCAGATCCGCTTCCTCGCACCCTCATCCAACCTACTGGAGCAGCTTCTGACGCCCCGTCCACGGCCGCAGATCCGCATCGTCGACACCATCCTTAACCCAACCACCGGAGCAGCTTCACATATGCCCTCGTCCACGGCCACAGATCTGCTTCGCCCACACCGTAGTCCACCCTACCGGAGCCGCTCCACAAACACCCTACTCAACGGTTCTAGATCTCCTTACCGAACCCCGACAGCCAGCGCAACGTCATCACCCTTGACGTTTCTAACCTGATTCCCACCGTCTGGCAAGATGCCAAGCACCCGCCACGGCCTAGGTACTTGTCACCTTTAAACCCGTCCAGCATCACCTGCCCGATGTACTTCAAATATACTAACAGGGCGCTATTACCTATTATGCAGCTGGCAAAAACTACAAGGACGATGTTTCTTCTGGATCTAACAGCTTGGCCAACCAAGATCCTGGACTGAGGCATTGCTATGATCTTGTAAGCGTGTCTCTCTCTCTCTTGTATTGTTTTGTGCCTGCCAGCGTGCTTTGCTAGGATTTTTGACCAGTAATCCCTTTGTGCAGACAATGATTTCTACTACTGGCTGCTAAATTAGATATGTAGATGTCATACATGATACTACCTCGTACCTCCATTCCTAAATATAAGTCTTTCTAGAGATTCCACTATAGGCTACATATGAAGCAAAATGAGTGAATCTACACTCGAAAATGCATCTATATACATCTGTATGTGGTCCATACTGGAATCTCTACATAGACATATATTTAGGAACAGAGGCAGTACATTACACAAAATCGTAGGTGGCATGTAGGAATTCCAGTACACTACATTAGGCTCCCTTAGAGTGCCTGCTAGTCCAGCACACAGAGTCATGGCTAGTTTATGCTATGCACACAATCATTAATTGCTGGTTTAAATATGCGCAAGGGATATGCAATGTATTATCATGTAGAGATGTCTGAAATTAGCCGTGCCAACTTGCAGATAGGGTTACACAATGAAAAAGTACAAGATGTATGTGGCAATTTCATGGAACATCGCAAAAAAGGAGAGCCAGCGGTGAGCCTATACAGTGTGCAATGGTACGTCACTCCTCCATTGCAATCATCGTGACATGTTATTTGTATGTCAGTTCTATTGGCCAAGTTTCTCAGGGACAGTTATTACGAGTTATCCTAAGAAAATAAGCACCTGTGAATATAAGCTCCATGTAATAAGCCAACCAGTTCTTTTCATTGCGTTTTCAGCTTATCTTTGGTATGATCAGTGAAAAGTCTAGATTGCATTATATTTTTTCATTTTGCTGCCCATATGAAAGTTGATTTGACTTGCAAACATCACAAATTGAACCCAGTGTAGTAATTAATATGATAGGAAAACAGACCATCACTATTTGCTCAAAATGCAAATACAAAGATACCATCTACTTGGCACAATCTACTTTGGTCAATGTTTTCCATAGAGATCCCATTGCCTAATTTAAACGAAAAACGCATGACCCACATTTAAATGAAGAACAATTATTTATTGAAATTCGATGGTCCAAGTGGCTGGTTATTATCATATAGCAGCACCACCTGAAAGCATCATATAGCAGCAGCAGCAGCTCATAGCAATTCATCATATAGAAGTAGCAGGAGCAGCTCATAGCAATTCCTCATATAGCAGTAGCAGGAGTAGCTCATAGCAATTCATCATATAGCAGCAGCAGGAGCAGCTCATAGCAATTCATCATATAGCATCAGCAGGAGCAGCTCATAGCAATTCATCATACAGTAGCAGCAGGAGCAGCTTATAGCAACTCATCATATAGCAGCAGCAGCTCATAGCAATTCATCATATAGCAGCAGCAGGAGCAGCTCATAGCAATGCATCATATAGCAGCAGCAGAAGCAGCTCATAGCAATTCATCGTATAGTGGATCAGAATGAAAATTTGGCAAAAAATCAGAGGAGATCCTCACCTTGTTGGATGAGCTCATCCTTCAACAGCACCTCAAGGCCACGACCTGGGAGGTGGGGAGGGGGAATAAGGTGCCTTCTGCCGTAGTGTGGCATCAGCCGTAGTTGTGCAGCGCCTGCCAGAGTAGTGCGTTGGACGAACCACAGTGGAGAAACTGCTGGAGACCATGAGAATGAGGGGCGGCGCCAGAGGGAGGAGCAGCCAGGGAGATTTGCCCCTACCCGCCAGCCATGTAGCATAGCTGGACAGAGCATCGTCGAGGACCAGGCCAGATGGGACCAATGGCGACGGCTTGCTGGAGGAACCCTAGTGCTGCAGGCAGGGGATCGAGGTAGAGGGAAAGGGGAGAGGAGATGCAAGCGGGCAGGGCAATGAACGCTTGCGTGTTTGTTTTTACTTGAGGGTGAGGTGTGACGCGGGCGTCACCAGTTGCATTTTGAGTGTAATATAGGCAGACAACAGAGTCATTTCACTATTCCCCTTCCCTTCAATTTTTAGTGAGGTTCTACCCGAAACACCCCCCTCCAAAGCGAAATTAGTTAAGCCCAAGCCCATAACTCAAAAATGACTTCTTTACATCTTTTATGGCTTATTTTGACAATAAGCCCTGAAAAGGCGGAATAGAACTGGCCCTTAACCTGTAATTCAATTGTCCGTGAAATGATGAATCACTCCTGCCTGCTATAGTGTACATTTAGGCATCATCATACATGGCATAACCTAATACATGTGCATTCCATTGTAGAATCTGGAATATGCAATGTTTATGTTAGTTCATACGTTGCACATGATGTTTAAATGCCCCTTAAATCTGGTCAGTCAAGTGATGGTCTTTAAGCCTCCTTCTTTGCTTCTTTTCTTGATATGTAAGATTTGCTCACACATATGTTCAATTGCTTGTTTGCATCAGCCAGCCATACTAGGATTGTTTGCTTTGATTACTTGCTGTTCTTGACCTAACACCCTAACAGAGCTTGTCAACGCTTTAAACACTAAGGGCTGCTATAGTGGGGCCTTTTCTAACTCATAGGTGACATAAAGGTTTGGCTGTACACTAAAGTAGGCTCTCCAAGAGTACCTGGAGATCCAGTTCGAAGGTATGCCTAGTTTTTACATAGTGCAGACATAGTAAATGCTCATTTCATTGTGTGCAAGTGCAAGAGATGCGGCATGTTTCATTATGTGGTGTTGTTTTGTTATAATCTCATCCTTTTGTGTTCAAAGACTGGAAAGTATGCATATTTATCTTCCAAGGAGACGAGTAACTAGTTTGTGTCACCTTGCAGAGGGGGTGCAATGAAGATAAGATTGAGGATTTCCAAGTACAAGATGTTAGGAAGGAGCCTTGCAAGAGAAGTAGGAGCTGCGCTGAGCCTCTTCAACCTGTTAAGGTAAGTCACTGTATCCAACTCAATAGTTCAATTCCTTGTTTGTTTCAGGCATAGTTAATTTGCTCTTTTCAATTGCTTTATTTGTCCTCAGTTAATGAGATGCCCAAAGAATGATGCCTGATGTTGGGTACTTGTATAACTATTAGTTGACATAATTAAAGGCCTTACCATTTAATTACTCTGCCGAAGTGTGCCTGAAGCTTTGAAGTCTATTAACCAACTATTATTGCATGAGGCTCACAATCTAGTTTATACTAGGCTAATGATTGCATAGTTTTGCTTGTTGTAGTATGTTTGTATGAAACCCTCTGTTGTTCATTATGCTCCCTAAGACTTTAATTGAGCTACAGAATGGCCAACTGCTTGCTTACTTCTACGCAACGTGCTGTCTAAATTTGTAACTTGTCTGTGTTTTGGATTGGGCCCCAACATCATGCTCCTCTGGTGAGCTAAGAGAGATTTCTGTATGTAGGCTGCACAGACTACCTTTTTATAATTTTTAAAATATCACCTGCTTATGCTTCATGACGTGTAACATTATTGTTAGTCCTGTTTTGCCATGTACAAAATAGTCTGCCTTGCTCGCTTCACTTTTGTAACTATATTTTTGCCCTAGTAATGTGTACTTACAGAAACATTTCAGGATGAAGTGACATCAACACAAAGATCTGTGAGCAGTGCAGCATGGCCGTTACCGAATGATTATGGATTGGAATTGGAATGTGCTGATGTTCTCGAGCATCAACTAGAGGTGTCAAGACAACGTGTACATGATTCTGAACGTACAATGAACAAGTTGAGACTGGACATGCAGGTATTAGATGCAGGAGTCAAAAAAATGAAACAAGACACTGAGGTAACAACGAAGGAATTGGAGATTTTGCAGACTGAAATTTCTAAATCCGGCCAATCCTATTTTTTGAAGAGATTATAGTTCAAATGGTAAGTTATGTTGATGCGCGTCCATGATGTATGAGCTGTATTTGCCCAGTGTATGTAATTTGTTGTTTGTGTATGCTTTATTATCACTGGTGTCGAACCATAATGCCCAGTGGGTATAATCGGCTGTAATTTCTTTATTGTATAGTGTAGGATTATTCTACATTTCTATGCCTTAGTCTCTTTATTGTATAGTGTATGTTTTTTAGAGGTGATAGTATAGAGTAGGATAATTCTTTGAATACGCTATATCGTTCAAACGGGGGCCAACTCACCCAAACGTTGTAGTGACCATGGCCCTCCACAGGCCGTACGATCCATGGGCCATCTACGGGACGGACGATCCATGGCCTTCTATGGCCGTCGGATCCGTGGGCCTTGTATGGGTTGTTGGATCTGTGGGCCTTCTATCGGCTGTCGGATCCATGGGCCTTCTATGGGCCATCGGATCCATGGGCCTTCTATGGGCCGTCGGATCAATGGGCCTTCTATGGGCTGTCGGGTCAATGGGCCTTCTACGTCCCGTAGGATCCATGGGCCTTCTACGGGCCGTCTCATCTATGGGCCTTGTACGGGTCGTATAAGGGGCCGTAAACGGGCTAGAGTGGAAATCGTACGCTTTATGGGCTGACCATAACGAGCCGTTAATAGGCCATATTTGATGATGCTATGAAAATGGCCCAACAGATTAACGGGCCACAAACGGGCCGACTGTATCCACGGGCTGAATTTGGCCCACATGCAAAAAAGGCCAGTAACGGGCCGTAAGTAACCGAATGCTGGAAATGAGCCCAAGAATAAATGGGCCCTCAGAAGGCCGAAAGGTAACACGGGCTGGAAACGACCCAATGGAATAATGGGCCGCTAATGGGTATAAAGCGATACACTGTTCATTACGGGCCGGTTTCACCACGGGCCATTAATGGGCCAAGAGTTATAAAGGGACTCATATGGGCCGAAATACGTCATGGGCCATACATGGGCCGGAAGTTAAAACATGCTGGAATTATATTGGACGGCCTAGATGACGCTACTGGGCCTAATTCGGATAGGCCGTAAATGGGCCCTGGGTTAGCGGGCTGTAAATGGGCTATATGCGAACATGCCATTAACAGGCTTGCCGTGGGCCGGCCCACCACCTTTTGACCAAGTCAAACGGGCCGGCCTTTTCACAGGAATGGGCCTCTGCTGGGTCGTGCCACGTGTCGACGTATCAGAGGCGCTTTGGGTCCAATGAGTGGATGACATCTATCCCAACGGTGAGCCGACACGTGTTTCCTCCAGCCAATGATGATTTTACACGTGGAAAATCCCTATTGGTCGGGGCTGTTAACGGGTTATCGGATCCAAAACCGGACCCGATAGCTTAACGGTGTTCCGTTACGGTGGATGCCACGTGTCGGTCACCCTTGACGAAAGCACTTCTGTGACGCGCGATTTATCGTCATGGAAGTGGACACTTCCGTGATGATAATTTTGGTAATGTCATGGAACACTTCTACGACGGCACAGGTATGACTATCTTGATTCTGTCATAAATTTGTCATGGATGTACATGCATGACAGAAAACGTGACCTACTGTGACAAACACGTATCATCACGAAAGTGTATTTTTTTAGTGTATCCCTGGGTGGTTTTGGTAATTACTAACAACATATAGCTCATTGAACTAATGCTATTTCAAGATGACTATTTCAGGAAGTTCAATGATTGGCATGCCATGGATTAAGAATGTGGACCCCTCAAAATGCTAAGGACACACATTGGCTCAAGCTCAAGACTCTACATTTTCATTAGTGATCCATAGGAAAAGCCAATACTATTAAAAGGGGATGAGGTGTTGCTTAATGGCTTGCTTGCTCAAAATGCTTAGTGATATGCTCCAAAAGCCCTCAACCACTTTCTCACATCCACATATGTCCCAAACCAAAAGTCAAACTCGGCCCCACCGATTTGATCTATCCGGCGCCACCGAGTTCACTTGACATAGCCACTGCCAGAAACCCTAGTCACTTCGGTCTCACCGATAGGGATCTCGGTCTCACCGAGATGGGATTGCAAACTCTTTGTTTCCCTTCGTAACATTTTGCTCCAACCGAGATGAGCGATCGGTCCCACCGAGTTCGCAATTGAAACTCTCTGTTTCCCTTTCGTAACATTTCGGTCTCACTGAGATGAGCGAATCGGTCCCACCGAGTTTTCCTGACCAACTCTTTGGTTAGCTTATTACCAAAGTCAGTCCCACCGAGTTTGAGTAATCGGTCTCACCGAGATTATGTTATGCCCTAACCCTAATGAAATCGGTCCCACCGAGTTGACATGTCGATCCCACCAAAAATCCTAACGTTCACATTTTGAACTAAATCGGTTTGACCGAGATTTCTGATTCGGTCCCACCGAGTTTGGTGAATTGTGTGTAATGGTTAGATTTTGTGTGGAGGCTATATATACCCCTCCACCCACTCTTCATTTGTGGAGAGAGCCATCAGAACATGCCTACACTTCCAACATACATTTTCTGAGAGAGAACCACCTACTCATGTGTTGAGATCAATATATTCCATTCCAACCACATAAATCTTGATCTCTAGCCTTCTACAAGTTGCTTTCCACTCAAATCATCTTTCCACCAAATCCAAATCCGTGAGAGAGATTTGAGTGTTGGGGAGACTATCATTTGAAGCACAAGAGCAAGGAGTTCGTCATCAACACACCATTTATTACCTTTTGGAGAATGGTGTCTCCTAAATTGGTTAGGTGTCACTTGGGAGCCTCCGTCAAGATTGTGGAGTTGAACCTAGGAGTTTGTATGGGCAAGGAGATCACCTACTTCGTGAAGATCTACCCTAGTGAGGCAAGTCCTTCGTGGGCGATGGCCATGGTGGAATAGACAAGGTTGCTTCTTAGTGGACCCTTCATGGACTCGCGCAGCTGTTACCCTTCGTGGGTTGAAGTCTCCATCAACGTGGACGTACGATAGCACCACCGATCGAAACCACGGGAAAAAATCTCCGTGTCTACATTGCGTTTGCTCCCTCCAAACTCCTCCCTTTACCTTCATATGCAATGTTTTACATTCCGCTGCTATACTCTTAGACTTGCATGTGTAGGTTGATTGCTTGACTTGTCCTAAAGTTGCTAAAATCTGCCAAGACTTAAAATTTGGAAAAGGCTAGATTTTTATTTGGTCAAGTAGTCTAATCACCCCCCTCTAGACATACTTTCGATCCTACAGTCTCCACCGTATCTATATTTTATGATGTATTCATGCTATATTTACTTGAATTCCAAATGGTTTTGATGCGCTTTTATGTTATTTTGATTGACTAACATATTAATCTAGTACTCAGTGCCAATTCCTGTTTTTTGCATGTTTTTTGTTTTGAAGAAAAATCATACCATACAAAGTCCAAACAGCCTAGGCCGCGCCATCCAAGCTTGTGTCCTCACACTAGTAGAAAACAAGGCTTTTGGTTCAGGCCTGGCCAGCCCATTAGTCCCGGTTCAGTCACGAACCGGGACCCATGGGGGCATACGTCCCGATTCGTGCGCCCAGGGGGGCGGCCGGGCCTCGGGAGGCATTTGTCCCGGTTCGTGTGGACCCATTTGTCTTGGTTCTAGGCACGAACCGGGACCAATGGTCCTCGCTCCTGGCCCACAGCCATTGGTCCCGGTTTGTGCTTAGAACCGGGACAGAAGGGTGGCCTTTAGTCCCGGTTCCAGCCACGAACCGGAACCAATGAGGTGGCTATATATACCCCCTCGCCGGCGAGCAGAGCACTCCACACTACTCTGTTTTTTCTGGCCGGCGAGGGGAGAGCTTTGTGGTGCTCTAGCTCACCTCCTATGCACATGAGGTGTTCGTTGAAATGCTCGAGCCACACTAGTTAAGATTTCTCCTCTCGAAACTCGACCTCCGAGCTCCATTTTTCCCGAGATTTGTCTAGGTTTAGCGGTCCGTCATGTCACGCCCCCGTCTTCACCGCCGTCGATCGCCCGCGCCGATCTCGTCGCCGGCACCACCGTGGTGAGCCTCTTGTTCTTATCTTCTTTCTGAAAGAAAAAATTCTTACTTTAGATAGATACTTGTCTAATTTTCTCACTTTTGACACACATAATTATATATAATGCATGCAGATGAACCGGCAATGGATGTACGGTGACAGACACACCTCCGAGTACATTAAGGGCCTGCATAATTTTCTCGAAGTGGCTGAGGCAAACAAGCAGAATGGTTTTATGTGTTGTCCATGCCCTAATTGTGGGAATACGAAGTCTTACTCTGACCGGAAAATCCTTCACACCCACCTGCTTTATAAGGGTTTCATGCCACACTATAATGTTTGGACGAAGCACGAAGAAATAGGGGTTATGATGGAAGATAGCGAAGAAGAAGAGAACGATGAGAACTATGTGCCCCCTGAATACGGTGATGCTGCAACGGGGCAAGCTGTTGAAGATCAAGAGGAACCAGACAATGTGCCCGATGATGATGATCTCCGCCGGGTCATTGTTCATGCAAGGACACAATGCAAAAGTCAAAAGGAGAAGCTGAAGTTCGATCGCATGTTAGAGGATCACAAAAAAGGGTTGTACCCCAATTGCGAAGATGGCAACACAAAGCTCGGTACTGTATTGTAATTGCTGAAGTGGAAGGCAGAGAATGTTGTGCCTGACAAAGGATTTGAGAAGCTACTGAAAATATTGAAGAAGAAGCTTCCAAACGATAATGAATTGCCCGACAGTACGTACGCAGCAAAGAAGGTCGTATGCCCTCTAGGATTGGAGGTGCATAAGATACATGCATGCCCTAATGATTGCATCCTGTACCGCGGTGCGTACGAGAATTTGAACGCATGCCCGGTATGCGGTGCATTGCGGTATAAGATCAGACGAGATGACCCTGGTGATGTTGACGGCGAGACCCCAGGAAGAGGGTTCCTGCGAAGGTGATGTGGTATGCTCCTATAATACCACGGTTGAAACGTCTGTTCAGAAACGAATAGCATGCCAAGTTGATGCGATGGCACAAAGAAGACCGTAAGAAATACTGGAAGTTGAGAGCACCTGCTGACAGGTCGCAGTGGAGAAAAATCGAGAGAAAGTACTGGGCTGAGTTTGCAGGTGACCCAAGGAACGTATGGTTTGGTTTAAGCGCGGATGGCATTAATCCTTTCGGGGAGCAGAGCAGCAATCACAACACCTGGCCCATGACTCTATGTATGTATAACCTTCCTCCTTGTATGTGCATGAAGCGGAAGTTCATTATGATGCCAGTTCTCATCCAAGGCCCTAAGCAACCCGGCAATGACATTGATGTGTACCTAAGGCCATTAGTTGAAGAACTTTTACAGCTGTGGAATGGAAACGGTGTACGTGTGTGGGATGAGCACAAACAGGAGGAATTTAACCTGCACGCGTTGCTGTTTGTAACCATCAACGATTGGCCCGCTCTCAGTAACCTTTTAGGATAGACAAACAAGGGATACCATGCATGCACGCACTGTTTAGCTGACACCGAAAGTATATACCTGGACAAATGCAGGAAGAATGTGTACCTGGGCCATCATTGATTTCTTTCGACCAACCATCAATGTCGAAAGAAGGGCAAGCATTTCAAAGGCGAGGCAAGTCACCGGAAGAAGCCCGCCATGCGTTCCGGTGATCACGTACTTGGTATGGTCAATGATTTACACGTAATCTTTGGAAAGGGTCCCGGCGGACTATCTGTTCCGAATGACGCTGAGGGACGCGCACCCATGTGGAAGAAGAAATCTATATTTTGGGACCTACCCTACTGGAAAGACCTAGAGGTCCGCTCTTCAATCGACGTGATGCACGTGACAAAGAACCTTTGCGTGAACCTGCTAGGCTTCTTGGGCGTGTATGGGAAGAAAAAAGATACACCGGAGGCACGGGAGGACCTGCAACATTTGCACGAAAGAGACGGCATGCCTCCAAAGCAGTATGAAGGTCCTGCCAGCTACGCTCTTACCAAAGAAGTGAAGGAAATCTTCTTTGAATGCCTGCTCAGTATGAAGGTCCCGTCTGGCTTCTCGTTGGATATAAAGGGAATAATAAATATGCCAGAGAAAAAGTTCCAGAACCTAAAGTCTCATGACTGCCACGTGATTATGACGCAACTGCTTCTGGTTGCATTGAGGGGGCTTCTACCGGAAAACATCCGATTAGCCATTGTGAAGCTATGTGCATTTCTCAATGCAATCTCTCAGAAGGTGATCGATCCAGAAATCATACCAAGGCTAAGGAGTGATGTGGCGCAATGTCTGTCAGTTTTGAGCTAGTTATCCCACCATCCTTCTTCAATATCATGACGCACGTCCTAGTTCATCTAGTCGATGAGATTGTCATTCTGGGCCCCGTATTTCTACACAATATGTTCCCCTTTGAGAGGTTCATGGGAGTCCTAAAGAAATATGTCTGTAACCGCGCTAGGCCAGAAGGAAGCATCTCCATGGGCCATCAAACAGAGGATGTCATTGGGTTTTGTGTTGACTTCATTCCTGGCCTTAAGAAGATAGGTCTCCCTATATCACGGTATGATGGGAGACTGACTGGAAAAGGCACGCTTGGAGGGTTCTCAATGATATGCAGGGACGGGCATTCTTGGTCTCAAGCACACTACACAGTTCTACAGAACTCTACCTTGGTGACCCCGTATGTCGATGAACACAAGAACAGTCTGCGCTCCAAACACTCGGAGCAGTGCAATGACTGGATTACATGTGAACACATCAGGACTTTCAGCAGTTGGTTGGAAACACGTCTCAGAGGTGACAACACTGTTTGTGATGATCTGTACTTGTTGTCCAGGGGACCATCTTCGACTGTATTGACTTACAAAGGATACGAGATAAATGGGAATACATTTTACACGATCGCCCAAGATCAAAAGAGCACCAACCAAAACAACGGTGTCCGCTTTGATGCAGCAACCAAGAGGGGAAAGGACACATATTATGGTTACATAGTGGACATATGGGAACTTGACTACAGACATGATTTTAAGGTCCTTTTGTTTAAGTGCAAATGGGTCAATCTGTCAGGAGGCGGGGTATAGGTAGACCACAGTACGGAATGACAACCGTGGATCTGAACAATCTTGGGTACACTGACGAACCGTTCGTCCTAGCCAATGATGTGGCGCAGGTTTTCTATGTGAAGGACATGTCTACCAAACCGAGAAAAAGAAAAGATAAGGAAGCGAATACATCATACGATGAGCCAAAGCGCCACATAGTTCTTTCAGGAAAAAGGGACATCGTGGGAGTGGAGGGCAAGACAGACATGTCTGAAGATCATGAAAAGTTTCATGAAATTCCTCCCTTCAAAGTCAAGGCTGACCCAAGCACCCTGTTAAACGATGAAGATTATCCATGGTTATGGCACAATAAGCAAAGGACACAAGTGAAGAAAAAGTGAAGACTTTCTCTCCACAACTATTATGATGATGCCTTTGATCTAGAATATCCATGTAACAGACGAGTTTCCGTATGAAACCCTGATACTTCGAAAAAGATTGTCCGTTTTGTACACGAAGTGCATCCAGTTTTTGCCGTAACCCTCTCAACTTTTTAGCACATGCTATTTGGGTGAAATGATGATACCATGCCAGCTTTCAACCTTTTCAGAGTTCATTTGAAGTGATTTTGAATTTCAGGGTCATATAGCTCAAAAATCAGTAAATGCATGAAAAATAACAAATGAAGTCAGAAAGGGTTGAAAATTGATGATGTGGCTTTGAATGGTGCATTTTGAACACATAAAAAGTCTGGAGTTCAAATAAGTTCAAAATAATGAAATCCCTTTCTAACATATGAGTTTTCGTCCGAAACCCTGATACTTCGAAAGAGATTGTCCATTTTGTACACGAAGTGCATCCAGTTTTTGCCGTAACCCTCTCAACTTTTTAGCACATGCTATGTGGGTGAAATGATGATACCATGCCAATTTTCAACCTCTTCAGAGTTCATCTGAAGTGCTTTTCAATTTCAGGGTCATTTAGCTCAAATAAATTAGTAAATGCATGAAAAATAACAAATGAAGTCAGAAAGGGTTGAAAATTGATGATGTGGCTTTGAATGGCGCATTTTGAACACACAAGAAGTCTGGAGTTCAAATAAGTTCAAAATAATGAAATCCCTTTCTAATAGATGAGTTTTCGTCCGAAACCCTGATACTTCGAAAGAGATTGTCCATTTTGTACACGAAGTGCATCCAGTTTTTGTCGTAACCCTCTCAACTTTTTAGCACATGCTATGTGGGTGAAATGATTATACCATGCCAATTTCAACCTCTTCAGAGTTCATCTGAAGTGCCTTTCAATTTCAGGGTCATTTAGCTCAAATAAATCAGTAAATGCATGAAAAATAACAAATGAAGTCAGAAAGGGTTGAAAATTGATGATGTGGCTTTGAATGGTGCATTTTGAACACAAAAAAAGTCCGGAGTTCAAATAAGTTAAAAAAACGAAATCCCTTTGTAACAGATGAGTTTTCATCCGAAACTCTGATACTCCGAAAGAGATTGCCCGTTTTGTACATGAAGTGCATCCAGTTTAGCGTAAAAAGAATGAAATAATAGCAATAAGAATGAACTTAAAATAATCAATTAAAATATTACGTTATGATCAACTAAAACAAAACTATAATATTCTTCAATAGCAAAAAGAATCAACTAAAAAGCTTTTATAAAACTCTAATAGCAAAACGAATCAACTAAAAAGCTTTTATAAACCTCTAGTATTTTTTAAACTAAAATTATATAAAATTTATGCAACTAAATTATCATAGTATTTTCTGTTCAAAACATTAATGGCAAAAAGAATTTCCATAAAGAATTTTTTTTGTTAAAAACTTTAATAGAAAACAAAAATAACAAAATTTGTTCTTGATTAAGACAGACATTTAAAATAACCTAAAAATTACCAAATTTAATATAATGATAAAACACAATAATATTAAATAGCAGGAAAAAGAATCACTCAAAAATCTATTTTTTTAGTAAAGTTATTCACAAACTAGTAATTCACACTAATTTAAAAGAATTCAATTTTAAACTATTCAAATTTGAAAATTAATGGCACTAACAGAAAGTCTATAATTTTTGTGACCTAACAGCAAAAAGAATTAAAAAATAAAGCAAAACCAAAAGAAAATAAATAATGCAAAAAACAAAACAAAAAACTAGAAAAAAATTTAAAATGGCACCTACTGGGCCACCACGGCCTAAATACGACTAGAAACCCCATTGGGCCAGGATTCAGGCCCGCATCAGGCCCAGTAGGCCCATAGGCAGAGAGACAAGTTTAGGCCAGAAGGCATGCAATAGTGAGGAGTTCGAATGGGATGGCACATCAGCGCTTATAAACAGGTGCCGGAGCTCCTCAACTAGCGAGGTGGGACTAAACTTACCACCGCACCACGCCAGTACAAGGCCTTTGGTCCCGGTTGGTAGCACCAACCAGGACGAAAGGGGAGCATTGGTCCCGGTTCGTGGCACCAACCGGGACCAATGGCCACCTTTAGTCCCGGTTGGTGCCACCAACCGGGACCAAAGGTCTCTAGGCTGCTGAAAAGAGACCTTTGGTCCCGGTTGGTGGCACGAACCGGGAGCAAAGGGGGGCATTGGTCCCGGTTGGTGCCACGAACCGGGACCAAAGCTCTGGCTATATATACAGCACTTGTCAAAATTTTCATTCAGTTCCTCCCCCGACGACATCGACGCTGCCAGGCTTCCCCGACGCCGTCCGCCGCCCATGCTGTCGCCCGTGCCTCGTCCTTGCCGTCGCCATCGCCGTCGCCGATGTCGTCCCCGACCCCGCGCGCCCCGGCCCGCCCCTGCCCCGCCCCCGAGCGCGTCGGCCGGCCGCGCCCTGCCCCGGCCAGCACCCACTGTCGCCGTCGTCGTGCGCCCCCACTTTGAGCCGCCGCACTAGTCAAATTTTGTGATGATATTTTTTCTGATGATATTTTTTGTTCATATATATAATGTATATATGTATGTGGATATATGTATGTGTGGATGTGGCTATGTTATGGATATAATGTTCATATATATATATATTAATTTTTTTATTTAGGTTGTTAATTAGTAGATATTAATTTTGTTCATATGTGTATGGATGCATGTGGCTATGTATGTATGTATGGATATAAGAAGAGGAAGAAGGAGGAGAAGAAGGAGGAGAAGAAGGAGAAGAAGAGGAGAGGAAGAAGAGGAGAAATAAATAAGAAGAGAAAAAAAGAAGAAAGGAATAGAGGAGAAGAAGAAAAAATAGAATAGAAAAAATAGAATATATATATTATTCTATTCTTTCTATTTTTTCTTCTTCTCCTCTATTCCTTTCTTCTTCTCCTCTTTTTTTTCTTCTTTTTTTTCTTTGATCTTCTCCTCTGTTCCTTTCTTCTTCTCCTCTTTTTTCTTCTTCTTCTTCCTCTTCTTATTTTTTATCAGGTATGTCGTTGTCGATATACCCCCTCCCCGACTACTTTATTTTATTTATAGTAAGTGCTTAGTAGTTGAACTAGTTGATTTAATAAAACTACTTTATTTTACTATAGAAGTAGTTTATTTTTAGTAAGTACTACTTTATTTTATTTATAGTAAGTGCTTAGTAGTTGAACTAGTTGATTTAATAAAACTACTTTATTTTACTATAGAAGTAGTTTATTTTTAGCAAGAAAATTAATAGAACTAGTTTATTTTTTTAGTTAAAGCAATTATTCCCGCATCAACGTCGACGATGCCTATCCCGCATCCTCGTCGTCGACTCGGCGGAGGAGGCCTGCTTGATCAGAGGGGTCATGTCCGGGACTGGGCTCTGCCGGGCTGGTATTGGGAGGTGCTACCTTCCGGGGGCGTAGGTTGGTGAGGAGCCAGCCCGTCGTTGACCCGAACCTTGTTTGGTGGCGGTCGCGTGGGCCAGTGACGGTGCCGAGGCTTCTGGACACCGCGGAGGTGGTAGGTCACCATGTCAGCGAGGAGGACGAGCACGTCCGTCGATACATGGTTGCGTTGGAGGGCAGGTTCAACAATACGTGTCAGGTTCTTCAGGGATCTCACTGGAGCTATGATCCTGTGATGGTTCCTTCTCTTTGGGTGTCCACCGCCCGCGCCGATACCGTCGGGCTCTACGGTTCTAGCTGTATTAGCGATGCTATATGTATGATACTATTCGAGGTGTATTAGTGATAATATTCGACGATGTACGGACGCAAGAGATGATGTAGTTTTTCTTATTGAATGCATGCTAATTTGAATACTAATTTATTTTATGATTTGGTTTTGCTTATTGAATGCTCAATTTGGAAAACTAGTCCTACTTTGAATGCTAAAATTGGAGAGCACTATGCAAGGCGTATGCATTTGATTAGTTGATAGCTTATAGGGTTTTTGTTTTTGCAGAAATCTAGGAGCCCCCTCCATCATCCCCGCCGTCGTCCCCGTCACCGACCCCCCTCCGACCTCGAGGTGAGACCAGCCAAATCTCCATGTCAATATGAGTCCTATAAGATATTTTGAAATGTTTTTGCTCATATTTTCAACCATTGAAATGTAATGGCCATCAAGTTTGAATGCTCATATGATGTAGATAAAAACATGTATATTTCCGTTCCGGCAAATTTCAGGCGCTCGATATGTCCTTTTTTAGAAAGATAATTAAATGATATTTCGGGTTGACTTTAAGTCTGTCGAGTCTCCACCATATATGAGAGGATGAAGAATCCCGACTGTTGTCATGGGGGTAGCTTATCCTTCGTTCCCGTGTGCTAGACAATTTAGTATAATGCACTAGGGAACAAAAGGAGGAGCTACCATCACCGACGGTCGCAAATGTCAGAGAGGAATCAGTGAGGGAGAGTCTCCACCATATATGAGAGGATGAAGAATTCTGACTGTTGTCGTGCGGGTAGCTTCTCCTTCGTTCCCGTGTGCTAGACAATTTGGTGTAATGCACTCGGGAACGAAAGGAGGAGCTACCATCACCGGCGGTCGAATATATACACCACGTGAGCTGAGAGTTTTCAAGAAAAAACTCGACAGACCGATAGTCAACCCGTGATGAATAATAATGTTCTAATTTAGTTTTTGTAGTACATATATTTAATTGTACAAGTTTAATCTTTGAATTATGAACATAGGAAATGTCGTACTCGGACGAGAAAGTCTCCCGGGGAGTGCTCCTGGTGCAACGACGACCGAGGTCTGTGCAACAGGCCTCACCTGGACGAAGATCGGCGCTTTAGCATTAAGCTCCAGGAGACCTTCAATGTTGAAACGGTACGCAACGACGGCAAGTGTTTTTTCGTAATTAATTAAGCACCACTTCAACTATTTCAACGTGTAATTTTCATCTTTTACAATTTGACTAGCTTATCCCATGCCATGCAAGACGCTATGTCTTGGAGAGGATGGGTTTTGAAGACCATCAAAGTTTCGAAACAAAGAAAATTCACCTAAGGACCCATCATGGTATGGATTTTGAAGTAAATCTGTACAATTCTCAGAGCATAACCCATTTTGGTTGCCCAAATTGGGAAGCACTTTGCAAGTTGTATGGTTTTTATGAGGATATGCTTGTCACCATGGATCTTGGTGATCCTGACATCGAGCAAGACAATATGGACATTTGGGTCCTTGTTGATACGCTTCCAATTCTACCGCTATGTGAGTTTCTCAAACATAGTTATTAACTAATTTATTGTTGGGGATCGTAGCAGAATTTTAAAATTTCCTATGCATCACCAAGATCCATCTATGGAGTATACTAGCAACGAGGGGAAGGAGTGCATCTACACACCCTTGTAGATCGCGAGCGGAAGCGTTCAAGTGAACGGGGTTGATGGAGTCGTACTCGCCGTGATCCAAATCACCGATGACCGAGTGCCGAACGGACGGCACCTCCGCGTTCAACACACGTATGGAGCAGCGACGTCTCCTCCTTCTTGATCCAGCAAGGGGGAAGGAGAGGTTGATGGAGATCCAGCAGCACGACGGCGTGGTGGTGGAAGTAGCGGGGATCCCGGCAGGGCTTCGCCAAGCACAAGCGGGAGGGAGAGGTGTTGCAGGGGGAGAGGGAGGCGCCAGGGGCTGTGTTGTTGCTGCCCTCCCTCCCCCCCCCCACTATTTATAAGGGTCCTGGGGGGCGCCGGCCACCCTGGAGATCCCATCTGAGGGGGGGCGGCGGCCAAGGGGGTGGCTTGCCCCCCAAGGCAAGTGGGGCGCCCCCCACCCCTAGGGTTTCCAACCCTAGGCGCAGGGGGAGGCCAAGGGGGCGCCCCAGCCCAATAAGGGCTGGTTCCCTTCCCACTTCAGCCCATGGGGCCCTCCGGGATAGGTGGCCCCACCCGGTGGACCCCCGGGACCCTTCCGGTGGTCCCGGTACAATACCGATAACCCCCGAAACTTTCCCGATGGCCGAAACTGGACTTCCTATATATAATTCTTCACCTCCGGACCATTCCGGAACTCCTTGTGACGTCCGGGATCTCATCCGGGACTCCGAACAACTTTCGGGTTTCCACATACTAATATCTCTACAACCCTAGCGTCACCGAACCTTAAGTGTGTAGACCCTACGGGTTCGGGAGACATGCAGACATGACCGAGACGCCTCTCCGGTCAATAACCAATAGCGGGATCTGGATACCCATGTTGGCTCCCACATGTTCCACGATGATCTCATCGGATGAACCACGATGTCGAGGATTCAATCAATCCCGTATACAATTCCCTTTGTCAATCGGTACGTTACTTGCCCGAGATTCCATCGTCGGTATCCCAATACCTTGTTCAATCTCGTTACCGGCAAGTCACTTTACTCGTACCGTAATGCATGATCCCATGGCTAACTCCTTAGTCACATTGAGCTCATTATGACGATGCATTACCGAGTGGGCCCAGAGATACCTCTCCGTCATACGGAGTGACAAATCCCAGTCTTGATCCGTGCCAACCCAACAGACACTTTTGGAGATACCCGTAGTGCACCTTTATAGTCACCCAGTTACGTTGTGACGTTTGGCACACCCAAAGCATTTCTACGGCATCCGGGAGTTGCACGATCTCATGGTCTAAGGAAATGATACTTGACATTGGAAAAGCTCTAGCAAACGAACTACACGATCTTTTGTGCTATGCTTAGGATTGGGTCTTGTCCATCACATCATTCTCCTAATGATGTGATCTCGTTATCAATGACATCCAATGTCCATAGTCAGGAAACCATGACTATCTGTTGATCAACGAGCTAGTCAACTAGAGGCTTACTAGGGACATGTTGTGGTCTATGTATTCACACATGTATTACGATTTCCGGATAACACAATTATAGCATGAACAATAGACAATTATCCTGAACAAGGAAATATAATAATAACCATTTATTATTGCCTCTAGGGCATATTTCCAACAGTCTCCCACTTGCACTAGAGTCAATAATCTAGTTACATTGTGATGAATCAAACACCCATAGAGTTCTGGTGTTGATCATGTTTTGCTCTAGGGAGAGGTTTAGTCAATGGATCTGCTACATTCAGGTCCGTATGTACTTTAAAAATATCTATGTCTCCATTTTGAACACTTCCACGAATGGAGTTGAAGCGACATTTGATATGCCTAGTCTTCCTGTGAAACCTGGGCTCCTTGGCAAGAGCAATAGCTCCAGTGTTGTCACAGAAGAGAGTCATCGGGCCCGACGCATTGGGAATCACCCCTAGGTCGGTAATGAACTCCTTCATCCAGATTGCTTCTTGCGCTGCCTCTAAGGTTGCCATGTACCCCGCTTCACATGTAGATCCCGCCACGACGCTTTGCTTGCAACTGCACCAGCTTACTGCCCCTCCATTCAATATATACACGTATCCGGTTTGTGACTTCGAGTCATCCAGATCTGTGTCGAAGCTAGCGTCGACGTAACCCTTTACGACGAGCTCTTCGTCACCTCCATAAACGAGAAACATATCCTTAGTCCTCTTCAGGTACTTCAGGATATTCTTGACCGCTGTCCAGTGTTCCATGCCGGGATTACTTTGGTACCTTCCTACCAAACTTACGGCAAGGTTTACATCAGGTCTGGTACACAGCATGGCATACATAATAGACCCTATGGCCGAGGCATAGGGGATGACACTCATCTTTTCTCTATCTTCTGCCGTGGTCGGGCATTGAGCCGTGCTCAATTGCACACCTTGCAATATAGGCAAGAACCCCTTCTTGGACTGATCCATATTGAACTTCTTCAATATCTTGTCAAGGTACGTACTCTGTGAAAGACCAATGAGGCGTCTTGATCTATCTCTATAGATCCTGATGCCTAATATATAAGCAGCTTCTCCAAGGTCCTTCATTGAAAAACACTTATTCAAATAGGCCTTTATACTTTCCAAGAATTCTATATCATTTCCCATCAATAGTATGTCATCCACATATAATATGAGAAATGCTACAGAGCTCCCACTCACTTTCTTGTAAACACAGGCTTCTCCATAAGTCTGTGTAAACCCAAACGCTTTGATCATCTCATCAAAACAAATGTTCCAACTCCGAGATGCTTGCACCAACCCATAGATGGAGCGCTGGAGCTTGCATACCCTGTTAGCATTCTTAGGATCGACAAAACCTTCCGGCTGCATCATATACAATTCTTCCTTAAGAAAGCCATTAAGGAATGCCGTTTTGACGTCCATTTGCCATATCTCATAATCATAGAATGCGGCAATTGCTAACATGATTCGGACGGACTTCAGCTTCGCTACGGGTGAGAAAGTCTCATCGTAGTCAACCCCTTGAACTTGTCGATAACCCTTAGCGACAAGTCAAGCCTTATAGATGGTCACATTACCATCCGCGTCTGTCTTCTTCTTAAAGATCCATTTATTTTCTATGGCTCGCCGATCATCGGGCAAGTCAGTCAAAGTCCATACTTCGTTTTCATACATGGATCCTACCTCGGATTTCATGGCTTCTAGCCATTTGTCGAAATCCGGGCCCGCCATCGCTTCTTCATAGTTCGAAGGTTCACCGTTGTCTAACAACATGATTTCCAGGACAGGGTTGCCGTACCACTCTGGTGCGGAACGTGTCCTTGTGGACCTACGAAGTTCACCAGTAACTTGATCCGAAGCTTCATGATCATCATCATTAACTTCCTCCCCAGTCGGTGTAGGCACCACAGGAACATCTTCCCGCGCTGTGCTACTTTCCGGTTCGGAAGGGGTGACTATCACCTCATCAAGTTCCACTTTCCTCCCACTCAAGTCTTTCGAGAGAAACTCTTTCTCCAGAAAGGACCCATTCTTGGCAACAAAGATCTTGCCTTCGGATCTGAGGTAGAAGGTATACCCAATGGTTTCCTTAGGGTATCCTATGAAGACGCATTTTTCCGACTTGGGTTCGAGCTTTTCAGGTTGAAGTTTCTTGACATAAGCATCGCATCCCCAAACTTTTAGAAACGATAGCTTAGGTTTCTTCCCAAACCATAATTCATACGGTGTCGTCTCAACGGATTTCGACGGAGCCCTATTTAAAGTGAATGCGGCAGTCTCTAAAGCATAGCCCCAAAATGAGAGCGGTAGATCGGTAAGAGACATCATAGATCGCACCATATCCAATAGAGTGCGATTACGACGTTCGGACACACAGTTTCGCTGAGGTGTTCCAGGCGGCGTGAGTTGTGAAACGATTCCACATTTCTTTAAGCGCGTACCAAATTCGTGACTTAAATATTCTCCACCACGATCTGATCGTAAGAACTTTATTTTCCTGTCACGTTGATTCTCAACCTCACTCTGAAATTCCTTGAACTTTTCAAAGGTTTCAGACTTGTGTTTCATTAGGTAGACATACACATATCTACTTAAGTCATCAGTGAGAGTGAGAACATAACGATATCCTCCGCGAGCCTCAACACTCATTGGACCGCACACATCGGTATGTATGATTTCCAATAAATTGGTTGCTCGCTCCATTGTTCCGGAGAACGGAGTCTTGGTCATCTTACCCATGAGGCATGGTTCACACGTGTCAAATGGTTCGTAATCAAGAGACTCCAAAAGTCCATCTGCATGGAGCTTCTTCATGCGTTTGACACCAATGTGACCAAGGCGGCAGTGCCACAAGTATGTGGGACTATCGTTATCAACTTTACATCTTTTGGTATTCACACTATGAATATGTGTAACATCACGTTCGAGATTCATCAAGAATAAACCATTGACCAGCGGGGCATGACCATAAAACATATCTCTCAAATAAATAGAACAACCATTATTCTCGGATTTAAATGAGTAGCCATCTCGAATTAAACGAGATCCAGATACAATGTTCATGCTCAAAGCTGGCACTAAATAACAATTATTGAGGTTTAAAACTAATCCCGTAGGTAAATGCAGAGGTAGCGTGCCGATGGCGATCACATCGACCTTGGAACCATTCCCGACGCGCATCGTCACCTCGTCCTTTGCCAGTCTCCGCTTATTCCGCAGTTCCTGTTTTGAGTTACAAATATGAGCAACCGCACCGGTATCAAATACCCAGGAGCTACTACGAGTACTGGTAAGGTACACATCAATTACATGTATATCACATATACCTTTGGTGTTGCCGGCCTTCTTGTCCACTAAGTATTTGGGGCAGTTCCGCTTCCAGTGACCACTTCCCTTGCAATAAAAGCACTTAGTCTCAGGCTTGGGTCCATTCTTCGACTTCTTCCCGGCAACTGGCTTACCGGGCGCGGCAACTCCCTTGCCGTCCTTCTTGAAGTTCTTCTTACCCTTGCCTTTCTTGAACTTAGTGGTTTTATTCACCATCAACACTTGATGTTCCTTTCTGATCTCCACCTCCGCTGATTTCAGCATTGAATATACCTCAGGAATGGTCTTTTCCATCCCCTGCATATTGAAGTTCATCACAAAGCTCTTGCAGCTCGGTGGAAGCGACTGAAGGATTCTGTCAATGACCACGTCATCCGGGAGATTAACTCCCAGCTGAGACAAGCGGTTGTGTAACCCAGACATTCTGAGTATGTGCTCACTAACAGAACTATTTTCCTCCATTTTACAGCTGAAGAACTTGTCGGAGACTTCATATCTCTCGACCCGGGCATGAGCTTGGAAAACCATTTTTATCTCTTCGAACATCTCATATGCTCCATGTTTCTCAAAACGCTTTTGGAGCCCCAGTTCTAAGCTCTAAAGCATGCCGCACTGAACGAGGAAGTAATCATCAGCACGTGATTGCCAAGCGTTCATAACGTCTTGGTTCTCTGGGATGGGTGCTTCACCTAGCGGTGCTTCTAGGACATAATCTTTCTTGGCAGCTATGAGGATGATCCTCAGGTTCCAGACCCAGTCCGTATAGTTGCTGCCATCATCTTTCAGCTTGGTTTTCTCTAGGAACGCGTTGAAGTTGAGGGCAACGTGGGCCATTTGATCTACAAGACATATTGTAAAGATTTTAGACTAAGTTCATGATAATTAAGTTCATCTAATCAAATTATTCAATGAACTCCCACTCAGATGGACATCCCTCTAGTCATCTAAGTGAAACATGATCCGAGTTAACTAGGCCGTGTCCGATCATCACGTGAGACGGACTAGTCAAGATCGGTGAACATCTCCATGCTGATCGTATCTTCTATACGACTCATGCTCGACCTTTCGGTCTTCCGTGTTCCGAGGCCATGTCTGTACATGCTAGGCTCGTCAAGTCAACCTAAGTGTATTGCGTGTGTTCCGAGGCCATGTCTGTACATGCTAGGCTCGTCAACACCCGTTGTATGCGAACGTTAGAATCTATCACACCTGATCATCACGTGGTGCTTCGAAACAACGAACCTTCGCAACGGTGCACAGTTAGGGGGAACACTTTCTTGAAATTATTATAAGGGATCATCTTACTTACTACCGTCGTTCTAAGCAAATAAGATGCAAAACATGATAAACATCACATGTAATCAAATAGTGACATGATATGGCCATTATCATTTTGCTCCTTTGATCTCCATCTTCGGGGCGCCATGATCATCTTCGTCACCGGCATGACACCATGATCTCCATCATCATGATCTCCATCATCGTGTCTTCATGAAGTTGTCACGCCAACGATTACTTCTACTTCTATGGCTAACGCATTTAGCAATAAAGTAAAGTAATTTACATGGCGTTATTCAATGACACGCAGGTCATACAAAAAATAAAGACAACTCCTATGGCTCCTGCCGGTTGTTATACTCATCGACATGCAAGTCGTGATTCCTATTACAAGAATATGATCAATCTCATACATCACATATATCATTCATCACATCTTCTGGCCATATCACATCACAAGGCACATGCTACAAAAACAAGTTAGACGTCCTCTAATTGTTGTTGCAAGTTTTTACGTGGCTTCTATAGGTTTCTAGCAAGAACGTTTCTTACCTACGTAAAACCACAACGTGATATGCCAATTTCTATTTACCCTTCATAAGGACCCTTTTCATCGAATCCGTTCCGACTAAAGTGGGAGAGACAGACACCCGCTAGCCACCTTATGCAACTAGTGCATGTCAGTCGGTGGAACCTGTCTCACATAAGCGTACGTGTAAGGTCGGTCCGGGCCGCTTCATCCCACAATACCGCCGAAACAAGATAAGACTACTAGTGGCAAGAAAAATTGACAACATCTACGCCCACAACTGCTTTGTGTTCTACTCATGCATAGTAACTACGCATAGGCCTGGCTCATGATGCCACTATTGGGGATCGTAGCAGAATTTTAAAATTTCCTACGCATCACCAAGACCCATCTATGGAGTATACTAGCAACGAGGGGAAAGGAGTGCATCTACATACCCTTGTAGATCACGAGCGGAAGCGTTCAAGTGAACGGGGTTGATGGAGTCGTACTCGTCGTGATCCAAATCACCGATGACCGAGTGCCGAACGGACGGCACCTCCGCGTTCAACACACGTATGGAGCAGCGACGTCTCCTCCTTCTTGATCCAGCAAGGGGGAAGGAGAGGTTGATGGAGATCCAGCAGCACGACGGCGTGGTGGTGGAAGTAGCGGGGATCCCGGCAGGGCTTCGCCAAGCACAAGCGGGAGGGAGAGGTGTTGCAGGGGGAGAGGGAGGCGCCAGGGGCTGTGTTGTTGCTGCCCTCCCTCCCCCCCCCCCCACTATTTATAGGGGTCCTGGGGGGCGCCGGCCACCCTGGAGATCCCATCTGAGGGGGGGCGGCGGCCAAGGGGGTGGCTTGCCCCCCAAGGCAAGTGGGGCGCCCCCCACCCCTAGGGTTTCCAACCCTAGGCGCAGGGGGAGGCCAAGGGGGCGCCCCAGCCCAATAAGGGCTGGTTCCCTTCCCACTTCAGCCCATGGGGCCCTCCGGGATAGGTGGCCCCACCCGATGGACCCCCGGGACCCTTCCGGTGGTCCCGGTACAATACCGATAACCCCCGAAACTTTCCCGATGGCCGAAACTGGACTTCCTATATATAATTCTTCACCTCCGGACCATTCCGGAACTCCTCGTGACGTCCGGGATCTCATCCGGGACTCCGAACAACTTTCGGGTTTCCGCATACTAATATCTCTACAACCCTAGCGTCACCGAACCTTAAGTGTGTAGACCCTACGGGTTCGGGAGACATGCAGACATGACCGAGACGCCTCTCCGGTCAATAACCAACAGCAGGATCTGGATACCCATGTTGGCTCCCACATGTTCCACGATGATCTCATCGGATGAACCACGATGTCGAGGATTCAATCAATCCCGTATACAATTCCCTTTGTCAATCGGTACGTTACTTGCCCGAGATTCGATCGTCGGTATCCCAATACCTTGTTCAATCTCGTTACCGGCAAGTCACTTTACTCGTACCGTAATGCATGATCCCATGGCTAACTCCTTAGTCACATTGAGCTCATTATGATGATGCATTACCGAGTGGGCCCAGAGATACCTCTCCGCCATACGGAGTGACAAATCCCAGTCTCGATCCGTGCCAACCCAACAGACACTTTCGGAGATACCCGTAGTGCACCTTTATAGTCACCCAGTTATGTTGTGACGTTTGGCACACCCAAAGCATTCCTACGGCATCCGGGAGTTGCACGATCTCATGGTCTAAGGAAATGATACTTGACATTGGAAAAGCTCTAGCAAACGAACTACACGATATTTTGTGCTATGCTTAGGATTGGGTCTTGTCCATCACATCATTCTCCTAATGATGTGATCTCGTTATCAATGACATCCAATGTCCATAGTCCGGAAACCATGACTATCTGTTGATCAACGAGCTAGTCAACTAGAGGCTTACTAGGGGCATGTTGTGGTCTATGTATTCACACATGTATTACGATTTCCGGATAACACAATTATAGCATGAACAATAGACAATTATCATGAACAAGGAAATATAATAATAATCATTTATTATTGCCTCTAGGGCATATTTCCAACATTTATATTGTTTATTTCAAAATAGTTGACAGCTTATTTTCATTCTTCAAACAATGTGCGGAAGATGGTAGACAAAACCCACTACACCGATGGCTCTGAATTAACTTATCAGGAGAAAAATCATCTGATCGCATTTTGTACTGACCTTGAGAATTACAATACCTATTATGATACTCCTCGAAATTATGGTCAATACGTGCCACTAGTGCATGTGTTGAACCACGGTAACTTCTATGGAGATACCCTGGTAAGATTTTTTACTATTACGACATCCGTGCATCTTTTGCATACTTCTAAAACTAGTACATCATTGCTAACTATGAAGTTATTACTATGTTCTTCAACAGAGAATCCCGATGGATTGTGTGCCTCATTTGATGTATCAGAATGGTCGCCTTGATGTTTTGAACATACAGCCAGGTCATCCTACGAATCTCACCTGTCCATACCGGATTTGTAAAACCGGTGAACACATGCTAATTAAAGAATGGAAAAAATGTATGGACAGTCGTAAGGAGGTTCTTGGAAGCAAAAGGAAGCGAAGCGCAAGAATTGGAGACAGGATGATCTCCATTCTTCATAATGGAGAATCAGGGCCTATATTGTTTTATGCTATTTTACCTTAAAGAGGGTATTTAGGTCCTACCTAATACTGATGATCATGTGCTAAGAACAATTAAGTTGGGTCGGTTCGATGACTATGAGGATGATGATCGTATGACTTGTTATTAATAACGAATAGAAGTTGTATGATGATGATTAGTAGGACTTGTTATTATGATGATGCATGATGCGAGCATGAAGAGTTTTTATATATCAGTGGGTGAAATGAACATGGATTGGATTGAAGTGAAGGTAACATGTGGTGCATGTCGAAAGTAGTACTAATCCAAACTTGATCAAGTTAGGATTAGTATTACTTTCGACATGCACCACATGTTGCATTCACTTCAATCTAACCCATGTTTAGGCATAGCAGTAGCGTTGGTAAACCAAGCACGGAGATAAGAGAGGACACTTCTCTCTATTAGCTAGCTAACACCCTAAATTAACCCCCCAAAACCCCCTAAACCACCCTCTTTCAAAAAAAACCTCATCTCCTGCCAGCTGCTGACGCATGGATGCTTTTTGGTCCCGGTTGGTGCTACCAACCGGGACCAAAGGCCCTCCTGCCTGGGCTCGCCGCAGCGGCCACGTGGAGGCCCATCTGTCCCGGTTGGTGTAAGAACCGGGACTAAAGGTATAGGGCTTTAGTACCGACCCTTAGTCCCGGTTCCCCAACCGGGACAAATGGGCCCTACGAACCGAGACAAATGGCCCTTTTTCTACTAGTGTCAGGGCCCCTCCTGATGTGATTCCAACGCCTATAAATCCAGAAATCTCTGAAAAGTAACCTAGAACTTTTACTCCGCCACCGCAAGCCTATGTTCCGAAGCGATCTCATCCGGAGGCCTTTTTTGATGTCCTGCTGAAGGGGGGGGTTC
Organism: Aegilops tauschii subsp. strangulata; assembly: GCF_002575655.3. Lineage (NCBI taxonomy): Eukaryota > Viridiplantae > Streptophyta > Magnoliopsida > Poales > Poaceae > Aegilops > Aegilops tauschii. The sequence goes on from NC_053039.3 coordinate 56,028,467, forward strand.
GATGTCCTGCTAAAGGGGGAGTCCATCACAGAGGCCATCTTCATCATCCTTTTTGCCTCCATGGTGATGCGTGAGTAGTTCATCCTAGGGGTTGTGGGTTTGTACCAGTAGCTATGTGTTTGATCTCTCTCTCTCTCTCTCTCTCTCTCTCTCTCGTGTTCTTATATCGCACGGTCTTGATGTATCATGAGCTTTGTTAATATAGTTGGATCATATGATGTGTTGGAAATATGCCCTAGAGGCAATAATATTGTATTATTATATTTTCATTATTCACAATTAAGAGTTTATATTTCATGCTATAACTGCTATGATCCTAGAATATGCGAGTCAATGGAAAACTCATATGCACGTGTGGAATTATAAACAGTAAACAATAAATTCTTGGTCTCGCCTCTAAGACTGGATCAAGTGTTGTTGGTGATCACGTTTTCCGGATCTTAGGATTTTCTTAAGTGGAACGATAGTCCTAAAACAACATTGAGGGTATGACGTTAGAAGAACGATCATATTGAATCGACCCAATACTTGTTTGCTATACTTTGTGATTATATCGTCTGAAATCATCTGTTATAACACAGAGTGTTAGCATGTGTTTTAGTTCCTTAGACCATGAGAGTATCACAGTCACTTCCTACCGGATGGTGGGCTTTGGGGTTGCTCAAACGTCCTCTGTAACAAGGTGATCATAATGACAACTTTCAGGCTCACCATAAAGTTTGACAAGTGACCGGGTAGCTCGAGAGTGGGATTTGCTCCTCCGACGATGGAGAGATATTCTCAGGGCCCTCTTGGTGTGACGGCATCCATCATTGTCCGGCGAGACACATGTGACTACATCATAGGGATGCCGGAACACGTCAACGAGAAAGAAGAACAAAACCGGTAACGGGAGCAACGGTATAGTGAGCATGGCGATGACTCGAGAGGATACCGATGCATACCGAGTTCTGTAAAGTATCGCGAAGCAAAGGGAGCATCACATGATAACCAAAGGTTCACTCGTATATCATTCGTGTAATCATAGGGACCAATATGGATGTCCACGGTTCCGCTATCGGTCATTGAACGAAGGGGTTTCGTTCATGTCTATGATTTACCGAACCTACGGGGTCACAAGCTTAAGGTAACCATGATTTGCTGAGTGTTAGTAGGACGGGAGTAATGAGAATATATTGGTGGAATTGTTTCATTAATATCTAGAATAGTTCCAAGAGGTTCCATAAGCGTTTCGGGGTCACCGGAAGGGTTTCGGTAAATATCGGGTAACACCGGATATTACCGATTAATTATATATAGGTGGAAAATGCTTCCGATGATGTTAAATTATATATGTAATGATCTTAAAAAATTTAGAACATTTTATATTTAATTTAAATATTAACGAGCCTTAAAAGGCCAAGAGGTGGAAGGCAAGTGGGGCCACAAGGGCCCAAGTAGGAAGGCCCCCCCTTTCCTTGTAAGGGGGGCGAATTGGACTTGGGGAGGAGTCCTACTCCTCCCCCTATGTCCGGCGCCCCAAGGGGGACTTTCCCCCGTTGGTGGTTGCCCTCTCCCTCCCCTCTGACCTATATATACTAGTGGATTTCCACCCTATGTTAACACAAGTTTTGGAGCCTCCTCTAGTTGATCTAGTGCACGTTCTAGTTGGTCCTAGTTGACTAATTAGAGCGAGCCCTAGCCACCTCTAATCCTCATAATTAGAAGCCTCGTGTGGTTCTAATCTTCTCCCTCTAATTCTCCGGTGACGATTAGCTCTGGACGGTGAAGCGTCGCCAGATCATGAAGACCGTACGCTTGCAACCAAGTAGAGAGGTCGTGCTTTCGGTCTGTTCGAGGGATCGTTCGAGGACGGTCCGCAGGATCATCATCGATGTTCGAGGGACTCCAAGTACGATCTACACCGACTCGTCTACTTCCCCTGCACTCCTGGAGTCGGTAACGATCGTTGATCACAACCCGTTATGCATCTTGGTATTGTTCCTCGGTGATCGTAGGGCAATTTTCTTTTGTTTTCTACTACGTTCCCCAACATGATGTTCTTCCCCTCTATATCTTTTGTGGTGAATTGAGTCTTGCTCTTTGAGGTTTCTTTGTTACCGGATTGAATACTTTGGATTTGAGATCACTTAATGCATGTCTCACTCGCGAATTCCCGTGGTGACAATGGGGTAATCCAGGTGACATACGAGTTGATTGATGCGTATCATATGGTGTTGTCATAGTATGATCTCTAGGGCTATTCGTGACACTTTGGGGTGGTTCAATAGATTTGGAAATACAAGTTTGAGGTGGTTATTACCTACGCGATTTCATCCTACTTTCTCTGATAGGAATAGAAACTTTGGAGTGATTCTTTGCTACACTTTGAGGGATTATCATATAATTCAATTATGTTAGTAACGTTGAGAGTATCACTAGTGAAAGCATGAACCCTGGGCCTTCTAAGCATTGATATACCGTTTTGCTCGCTGTTTGCTACTTGTTACTTTGTTGTTTTTACTTATTCATATTATAAAAAGCTATTTCTACCATCCATATTACATATCTATAATTATCTCTTCGCCGAACTAGTGCACCTATACAACTGACAATTGTATTGAGTGTGTTGGGGACACAAGAGACTCTTCGTATTTGATTACATGGTTTTTTGAGAGAGACCATCTTCATCCTACACTTCCCACGGATTGATAAAGCTAGGTCATTCACTTGAGGGAAATTTGCTGCTGTCCTACAAAACTCTGCGCTTGGAGGCCCAACAGAGTCTACAAGAATAAAGTTGCGGTAGTAGACATCAGCCACCTCCACATGTAGAGCCTATTCTTTGTCTATATGAAAACACAAAGTTCCTATGAGTTTCTTGGAAAAGGAAAGCAGAAAGGTTGAGCCGAAATGGTACGATGGAGAGAGAAAGCGAGAACGCATGCAGATGAAAAAAAGGAGCACTAGTCGGGGCGCTATGATCCCAAAGATTTAAAAAATGCATGATAGCAAAATAATACAATGGCATATTCCCACCCTCTCCTTCGTGATAGAAAAATATTAGCCAAACTACCGATATTGGGCAAGACAATTGCTCAAAGAGTGGGAGTAAACAACAAAATATCACAGAGCAATCCCTTTCCTTCGCTCGGTCTGTCTTCCTTGTATGCCTGCCAGGAGGGTCATCGAGTAAGGATTGAGCATAAAGCTAAGGCAATGTACTAAAGTGATATACCAACTCCACTACTAGTACAAAGCAACCAATCAATCAACATGAAACGTACAAGACATATACTCACCTTTAACAAACAAAACAAATTAGGGTGATGCTGTGGCGGCTATATATACTATGGTATCTTGAGCTCTGCATCGGCTAATAAAGTCAAAGGGTCGGAAGTAGTGCTTCGTGCCTAGTGTTTTGAATTATTTCCCACTACTAAATCCGTACATTTCATGCTAGATTATGCATGTCGGTCTTTTGTTTGGAAGTTTTGAATTCAAAGGGGGAAATACTGCTTATTATGAAACTTTTGAATTACAACAACTGCTTTACCCCCAGGCAGTGACGGAGCTACCAAAAAACTATTGGGCGGGCCGGATAGTATAATGAGTAGTAACAAAGTAAAAAAATCAATATTGTTATGGGCTAGACTTCATATAAAACTTTATTTTGCTCCAGCCAAGGGCAGGCCATGACCCTTTCAGCCTTGCTGAAACTCCGCCGGTGCCCCTAGGGTTCGTGCCTAGGGTTCAATTTGGATGCATGAACGAAAGATAAGACCAGTCAAAATAAGGCCTCTCAGATCGATCCACATGATTATAAAAACGCATGACAAGTAAAAAAGAACACATGGATTGCAATGTCGTGCACATTAGAGTCCCACGTGAGTTTTATCTTTTTGAATGCATAGCATGAAAGGACAGATGCTTCTTTCTCTGAGGTTTAAGTGAAATACACATCAATCGTACGTTGCTTATTTCCAAAATTTTATCTCACTATATAATCCAACTTTGATCCATTCTCTTTATCTCTGTACATTCCGTTTTTAATCCTTGATAACCGTCTCCTGGTTTTACTTTGCAATGCCTTCTAGAATCCCCGTTCCATTTACTTCGTATGTCAATTTTTGTCTTGAGCCTAAAGTTTGACCAAGTTTCTATATTCGGCATTCGCAATATCAAATCACTTGAAACTAAGAGACGGCCTCGGTTATGTTAAAAAAAACAGACAGCGTCGGTTCATGCATACCCGGGGGAAAAAACTCGGTTCATGCATGGAACATTTTTTCTCTTTTTTTTAGGGAATGAACATTTTTTCTCTACATGTTTTTCTACATTTTTTTCTCCACCTGTTTATTTTGTGTAGTACTGGTCTATGCCGGTTTTACACGTGCATCCCCAAACGTAAGGCCAACTCCACCGCGCGACCCCTTCCTGTCCGGGTGCATCCGTTTGGGATAGAACGGACGAATAGCGCGGCCCCAAACGGACAAATGTCCGGATTCCGTCCATTTCCGACCCATCCCGGCCCAAACTTGTGCCGAGTTTGGGGTGAAACGGACATCGCGCTGACGGGCTCGCCGCACGCCCTTGTCCCCCCGTGGCCCGCCTGTCGGGGACACTAGCAGTCCCTTCGCTTCCAACGCCTCCACCCCCTCTCCCCGCCCCGCCCCACCGCCGGCGCCGCCACTATTCTCCGGCCGCCTCCTCACTGCGCACCCCCCGGCCGTCCATACCAAACCACGTCTCGACATGGCCGCCACCACGCTCGTGCTTTCGCCGTAGTTTTGGCCGTCGATTGGAGGAGATTTGGTCGTCGCCGCCATAGCCGGTGGTAGAGGGGATACGACCGCCGCTGATGTACCACGGCGGCCACGGCAACTTCCGATGAGTGCTCCAGAGCGGCCAGTAGTCGGCTGCCAACCACCCCTGCTGCATCGAGGTGATCTCGCGGCCCCTTTGCCACCACGACCGCAAGGTGTTCGACACTTTGCCCACAAAGGTATGGACAGTGGAGATGAATTTTTCTTCCACCACTTCATTTATTCATCGGACGATTCGTCGTCGGATGATTAAGATCTTGTGGTGGCTGCACTGGTCGTTCACGACCACATTGAACGACAACTTCCTCGGTACAGGGGGTCACTCCCTGGCCGTGCTCCCAACCTGAACCGCAACAGGGAGAGAGGCCATGCCCTGCTCTATGCCGATTACTTTGCGAACACCCCGCTCTTCAAGCCAGATAAATTTCGTCGCCGTTTTCGTATGGCAAGGCATCTGTTCAATCGTATCCGAGAGGGAGTGGTTGCTCATGACCCATACTTCGAGTGCAAGACGGATGCCCTTGGCAAGCTTGGATTCTCCTCTTACCAGAAATGCACCGCGGTAATCCGCATGCTTGCATATGGAATTTCAGGTGATCCGGTGGATGAGTATGTGCGTATGAGTGAGACCACATGTCTAATGTCACTGTACAAGTTCTGCCAGGCCGTGGTGGCAGTGTTTGGCCCTGAGTACTTGAGGCAGCCAACTGTCGCCGATACAGAGAGATTGTTGGCGACCAACGCAGCTAGAGGCTATCCAGGCATGCTTGGCAGCATAGATTGTATGCACTGGGAGTGGAAGAACTGTCCATTTGCTTGGCAGGGCCAGTACAAGGGGCATGTCAAAGCGTGCACTATCATATTAGAAGCGGTGGCTTCGCAGGATCTTTGGATATGACATTCTTTCTTCGGCATGGCAGGTTCTCACAATGATATCAACGTGTTGCAGGCGTTCTCCAGTCTTCGCAAGGCTCGTAGAAGGCCACTCCCCACCTGTCAACTTTGAGATCAATGGCCACCAGTACAACAAGGGATACTATCTAGCTGATGGTATATATCCTCGGTGGTCAACTTTTGTGAAGACAATCTCGAACCCCCAAGGTGAGAAGAGAAAGAGATTTGCCCAAATGCAAGAGAGTGCTAGAAATGATGTGGAACGTGCTTTTGGTGTGCTTCAATCCCGATGGGGTATCGTTCGAAACCCTGCACTGTCATGGGATGAAGGGAAGCTTTGGGAGGTGATAACTGCTTGTGTGATCATGCACAACATGATCGTCGAGGACGAGCGTGATGACAGGATCTTCGACCAAGGATTTGATTATCAAGGTGAAAATGTTGAGCCCCTGCACCAAGAACCGGCCACGTTTGAACAGTTTGTCCAATTTCATCGTGAACTGCATGATTGGCACTCGCATTTGGATCTTTAAAATGACTTGGTTGAGCACGCGTGGAGTCACATTGGCAACCAATAGATGTATTGGTTCATTATGTTCATTCAAGACAATTTCGATTTGGTTGTAAAACTATTTTATTAGAGACAATTTCGATTGGGTTGTAAAACTATTTTTATTTTCAGACAATTAATATTTAGACGCGCAAACTTGTTTTTATATGAATATATGAGCATTTTTTACCGTGGCGGACAGGATGGGGCCAAAGGATGTGGTCGCGCGATGGGCGCACGGCCACCGCATTTCAAGACAGGCCCGGACACGACCCCATTGCCCTGCCCAAACGGACTGAATCCGGATAAAGCGGACGTCCGTTTGGGGTCGCACGGTAGAGTTGGCCTAAAAGAAAACCCCAACACTGTATCGAAAGGATGAGGGAGTGGTGCCAAAGGATCTGATCGATCTGATGCCAGAAAGAGTGGATGAACATATGAACAATACCCTCATAAAACAGGTCACGGAAGAAGAGGTGAGTGACGCTCTATTCCAGATCGGTCCACTCAAGGCACCGGGGCCGGACGGCTTTCCGGCGAGGTTTTTTCAAAGGAATTGGGGTGTGATGAAAGAAGAGGTGACCAAGGCTGTGATAATGTTCTTTGAGGACGGCATCATGCCCGAAGGAATAAATGAGACTGTCATAGTCTTAATCCCCAAAGGTAACAACCCACAGAGCATAAAGGACTATCGACCCATAAGCCTTTGCAATGTCATATATAAGGTCATTTCGAAGATCATGGTGAATCGGCTTAGGCCTTTCCTGGATGAAATTATTTCAGAATCTCAAAGTGCCTTTATACCAGGAAGATTGATCACGGATAATGCAATCATTGCCTTTGAGTGTTTCCACAAGATTCAGCATAGCAGAAATCCAAGAGACACATACTGTGCTTACAAATTGGACTTGGCAAACGAATATGATCGTGTCGATTGGGGATTCTTGGAAGGCACCCTTCAGAAGCTACGTTTCCATCAAAAGTGGATCTCATGGGTTATGACTTGCGTAAAGACAGTTAGATTTTCTGTGAAATGCAATGGAGAACTTCTCGAGGCTTTCTCCCCATCTAGAGGATTAAGGCAAGGGGATCCGCTTAGTCCTTACCTTTTCCTCTTTGTGGCAGATGCGCTAGCTTGTGCACTGAATAAAGAGATTGCAGAAGGTGGCATCTCAGCGCTGAAGATTGCCCGGGGGAGCCCGGGCATTGCGAATCTGCTATTCGCGGATGATAGCCTCCTATTTTTCAAAGCCTCATCGGACCAAGCAGTAAAGATCAAAGAGACCCTCAACTTATTCCAGAAAAGTTCGGGACAATTGCTTAGCCAGAACAAATGTTCGCTCTTATTCAGTAGTGTTGTCCTACACAAACTAGAGAGGAAATTAAAGGAATTCTAGGTGTGGAGTCAACAACTTTTGAAAGCAAGTATCTAGGATTGCCTACACCTGAAGGGAGAATGAAGAATGAGCATTTTCAGCCCATCATGGACAGATTCGGTAAAAGGTGCAATGACTGGAACGAAAGATTCATGTCACAGGCAGTAAAAGAGGTGCATGTCAAGTCGGTGGTTCAGGCCTTGCCAACTCATGTCATGGGAGTATTCAAGCTGCACCAAAGTTTCTGTGACAAGTATGAGAAGATTATCAGAGACTTCTGGTGGGGTGACAAAGATGACCGCCGGAAAGTACATTGGATGTCATGGGAGAACATGACAAAACCAAAGAGGGATGGGGGCATTGGATTTAGGGATATGCACCTATTTAATCAATCCTTGTTGGCAAGGCAAGCGTGGCGGTTAATTCAGAACCCAAATAGCCTTTGCGCAAGGGTTCTTAAGTCAAAATACTACCCTCATGGTAATCTCCTAGACAAGGTTTTTTCCTCGGATGCTTCACCCGTGTGGAGAGGAATCGAGTTTGGCTTGGAACTCTTAAAGAAAGGGTTGGTTTGGAGAGTGGGAAATGGAAAAAACATTCAGATTCAAAGGGATCCATGGATCCCGAGAAAGAATGGACTACATGCTGCAAAGTTCACTCGGAGTTCAAGGCTTAGATGGGTGAACCAACTTATGATGCAGGGTACAAAAGAGTGGAATACGGCGCTAATCAAACAGATTTTTCACTCCTTCGACGCCGAAGAGATATGCAAAATTAAAATCCCGGAGTGTGATGCACAGGACTGTGTGGCGTGGCATTATGAAAAGTCAGGAGCTTTCACTGTTAGGAGTGCTTATAAACTCGCAGATTCTTTGAAAAGAAATTCCAAAGCAGCAGCATCGAGTTCTTCCAATGAAGTGGGAGACCGAAGCATATGGGATTTGATCTGGAAAGCAAGCATCCCTGAGAAAATAAAGATTTTCGGATGGCGGGTCGCTACCAACTCCTTAGCAACAAAACACAATGTCTTCAGGCGTACTATTGCTCTTGACAACACATGTGAGATCTGTGGAAATGGGAGGGAGGATGAGCACCACGCGGTGATTGCCTGCACAAGGAGCAGGGCACTCAGACAGGCGCTGAGAGAAACATGGGGTCTGCCGAAGGAAGAGAGCTTTAGTTACACGGGAGAGGACTGGTTACAGCTGCTGCTTGGATCACAACCTGAGAACACCAGGAACAGAATCATGTTGCTACTCTGGCAAGCATGGCATCTCAGGAATAATGTGGTACATGGTGATGGAAGAGATACTGTCCTGGGATCAACGCGTTTCCTGCTGAGGTACGAGGAGGAGCTAGAAGAAGCTATGCAAATGCAGGGCTCGAGACTGAACAAGGGAACAGGATGACACTTGATGTTGAGCAAGACAGCAACACACAACCAGATGCAAAGCAGTGGAATGCGCCGGATACAGGGGTAGTCAAGATTAGATTAATACTGACGCGTCCTTTCTCATGGGATCTGGGGAAAGCTGGGCAGGTGCTGTTGCTAGAGACTGGCACGGATCGGTTATCATATCTGTCGGACGCCATATCGGCAGCTGCTCTAGCGTGGAGGAAGCTGAGGCTGCGGCTGCGCTGATAGGACTGACGGAATTAAGGAAAATATACAGGGGGCATACTGCGCTGGAATTGGACTGCGCTGACCTGGTGAAAAACCTGTCCATGCAAAACCAAAACCGGTCGAAGTGTTTTCCCTGGATAGCGGACATTAAGGCTTGCCTGAACGATTTCTTGGATCACACCATAATACATACGGGAAGGAAGCAGAATACGCTAGCTCATGAACTGGCAGCTGAAGCGAGAAGGGCAGAGGATTTTCTGCTGTTTGCAAAGGTTCCCAGTAGACTGCACCAGATCATGGTGTCAGAATGTAACCTAACCACTGAGTAATTCACTCGTGGTCCTCAAAAAAAAACATGTGCTGATGCTGCCAGTCTACTGGCGTAGTAGGAGGAGCACAGTGTAAAAATAGTCCACATCAAAGGGCAAGTGAGGTGTCGCGAATCTCAAGGCAACGAACGGAGCGGGCGACCCGTGAGTGAGCCAGCGACCGCCAACGACCCCCTCGTTCCTCGTTTTGGTCGTGATGAGGCATCCAACCGCCCTCCGACAAACCACCCCGCGCTGTCACGGAACCCCCGCCCTCGCTGTCAACGTCGCCGCTCGCCCCCTTCTCCCCGCTCCCTGACCGGCTGACCCGGCTTGAGCGTGCGTGTGGCCACTGGCAACCACGACCAGCGGAGCGGAGCCAGCAACCGCCGCCGCATCATCCTCCCCGTCCCGGACGCTCCTCCAGCAGTTTCCTTCCTGCTCATTTTTTCTTCTTCCTCTCGTTCTTTCCAACTGGCAAGCAACCGCCCCTCTCCCCACCAACGAGCGAGCGCCGAGCGAGACGGGACAGCCAGAGCGAAAGCAGCCGCCTTTGCTGCAAAAGTGCGCCGCGCACTGCTGTATCCCTCTCCGCCTCTCTCTCATCGCGCCTCCCTCTCTGCTGCTTCCCCCCGCACTCTTTTCGTATTGGTTTCCCGCCCCCGAAGCCCCGGCGAAATTTGAGAGGCGGCACCGCTTCTCGTCCTCGGCGGCGCCGAGGCGGACGGCTGGGTCTGGCTCCGCGGACATGGCGCCGGCGCCGGCGGCCGAACCCGTGAGTTCCTCACACCACCCCTCCTTTTTCTTCTTCTTCTTCTTCGGTTTATTTATTTATTCCCTTCAATGTTTCTCCCCCTTCCGAGAAACAGCAGCCGCCATTCTTGGTCGGTCAACTGGCTTCAATTCATTTCACTTCTTCGCTGCTCCTTGTTTCATTCAATTCAATCAATTAATAAATGAGCACTTAGTCTGTGGGTAGGGCAATTGACTGCTTCATGGCGTGGATAGATAGATATATACAGACTCCACACATAATCCTGTTGCAATCTTGTATACTAACGTGTAGCTTAAAAAAACAGAGAGGGGAAACAAAAAAAAATTCCAGCAATCCAAGCAGTCTGACTTCAAAACCAGTGATCCAAACAGTTTGGCCCCAAATATTCGTCACCCCAACACAGCCTCTGCTTCTCAACTGCCTGCCCGGTAACTGCTGTCGACTATGGAAGGTTGATGCGCTGCATTTTGCTTTGCTTGGCAGGCAGTTGCCACTGCCACTATATCTGTGATTTGTTTGCCTTGCTTGGCAGGCAGTTGCCACTGGCCCACTAACACTATGTCCTCGGTTCCTTTATTACTAATAATTCGAATAAAAACTTTAATATTTGATTATCATCTTTGCTAATTTTAATAATGATCCGACCTTTCGTAGACTTAACAAATTCCATGGCTTTGTCATTGTAATAATCCCATATTTGGGAGTAACAGCTTCTATGGTTTTCTTATCTTTCTGCAGTTAGAGTATGATCTGCAGAGAGAGCTCTCGGACATCATGATCCAGGGCTACATTTGTGGTCTGCGACGAGAGTTTGAGATGAAGCTATGTGAGAACCACAACTGTATCAGCACACTGAGCAAGAGCTGCAGGGAAAACCTTTCCGAGATCGCCGCGCTACGAGACGAGCTTACCTGTATCCTGACCGCTGTGGCAGCTTCAGAGTCCAGCGTACTCCCTCCCCACAGCAGTCTCGAGAAAGCAGAGGAGACGAACTCTCTGGAGATGAAAGATGACAATGACATCCCGGACTTTTCGCTCCTGAAGCACCTGCGGGGCGAAGAGATCACGGCTTTTCTGAAGTCTGAATGGCTCAAGTTGAGAAGGCAGCACGAGTACGAGCTGCATCAGACGACTGAAGAGCTGTTCAGGCTGAAAAGGCATTTTGCAAAGGATGGAGCCGTGCTGCCTTTTAGGAAAGAGAGAGAGCTTGAGTTCATCAAATCAAAGCTGCTTCAGACTATCTCCAAAATGGATGGAATTATCTCGAGGAAAGAGGGCTCTGGTTTTGATCGCAATGAGGATGATGAGCTATGCAGATTGAAGGACAGGATTGGTTCTCTGCTCGACGAAAATGAGCATCTCCGAGGTTTGCTGTCTGACAGAAGAAAGGAAGCTAAGCAGCTCTCTGCACAAGTAGTCGATGCGCAGACCGATGTCGCACGCCACTCACTGTCCGAGTCAAAACTCAGTGATGAGCTTCAAGATCTGAAGATTGAGAGCCACTTGAAAGAGCTATTGGAACTGTCTATATTAAGAGAAGTTTTTGGCAGTTATGAAAATCAGATTGATGATCACAACCAGGAGGAGTGCTTCCTCAGAGAGTTGCTTCTGGAGAAAGAAGAGCGGTTACTTACCATGTCTGGGGATAAACGTAAGCTCAAGTATGAAAATGAGCAGCTTGTATCTATGGTAGGATCAAAACTGGTTCAGCATCATGAGGAATTCGACTTGGTTAACGATGAGCTTACGATGTTCAGGGAGAAAGTGTGCGAGCAAGAGCTGCTGATCTTGGAGTTCAAAGGCGAGTCGAGTTCAATGAAGAGCTGTCTGGATGAGGCCATCCAGCAAATCCATGTGTGCAAGCAAGAGATAGTTGGGCTGACTGAAAGCTTAGCTTCCATGTCTGTTGCTTTGGAGGAAGCAAAAGAGCAAAATGCTTCACTTGACGCGACTGTCCGGGAAATGAAGAGAACATCAGTGCCGTGCACAGATGGTCATATAGGAGATGATGCAGGCCCCCTAGAGCAATTCACCCTTGTTAGCATGGAGAAACTATCTAAAGCATACAGTGATTTCGAAAGCAGATTAGCGCAAAGTATGAAACAAAATGATATAAGGTGCACAGATTTGTTAACACTCATTCCGCCCCCCCCCCCCCCCCCCCCTTTTTTTATGTTGATGTTTATTTAATTAAAATCGCACCTGCTCAGCAAGCTCACTTCACCAGAGTATGCAGACCTATTCTAAACATCTGCATGTTACTGTTCAAAAATAAAATATATGCATGTTACTGAAGAGGACTGTCTATTTCATATTTCCTAATGCACTGGCCATTTTTTATAATTTGGTGCAGGTTGACTAGAATAATTCGTCAGTTCAACCCACTGGTGCAGCAAGTTGCTGTACTAAAGAAGAAGGAATTCTGGTATAAACAAATACTCGAGATTAAATGCTCGAATCTCGAAAAAGCAGAAGCTGAGGTTAGCCTTCTTTGCGTCGCTTCATTTTGCTTTTCGATTGGTTTGAGTTCTAAGGTGACGTGTTCAACAAAATTCCAAGTAATTTTCGAAGTTGGGACTTATGTAGAGGAAGAATGGTATCTCAAGATTCTAAAGTAAAAATAGGAAAGAATGCCTAATGGTTAATTACATATACATTTCTCTTAGAGAAACACATGATGCTTGTTTTGCAGTCCACCCAAATAAAAACGTGGTTCTGGAATCTAGACAAGATGGAGTGAATTTTTAAATCCAAATGGGACTCCTCCATTTGTTAACTATCCATTTTATGTAGGTGGTGATATAATTCATAATTCTTTTCCTAATGTGATTCAGGTTGATGTACTTGGCGATGAGGTCGAGACCCTCTTAAAGGTTCTTGGTAAAATCTATATAGCACTTGACCATTACTCTCCTGTCCTGAAGCACTACCCTGGGGTAAGAGCATTACTGCATAAATATCCATGGAACTAGTCCTGCACTTTTTTTTATAATAATATGGACATGCAGCTTTTAGCGTGAAGGTTCTACAATTCATAATCGTTTTCCGCAATTCTCGCAGGTGACCGAGATTCTGAATGTAGCTCATAAGGTGTTGAAAGGAGAAAGTATTGAGCAATACAACACTTTGTTAAAACATTAACAGCACTTGAATACGTTTGACTTGGACAGATCCTGAGAATAGCAAGTTTTTGCAGTGACTTACAGGAGGAAAACAAGATGTTAACTAATAAACATAGTTGCAGTCAAAGTAGTAGACAGCATTATTCGATTGCTAGTGTGACCAGGGTGATCTCTTTTCTTAGGCTTCATTTGTATCATATCAGTGTGCAGTTTGTAGTTGTCGATAAAATCCGTAGGGTTCGCTTGTGTTCATTATAGCTTTCAGGTTGGATTGTACCATTTCTCTGTTTTCTGAGAAAATCGGGTGATTGTTTCTCTGCTTGCAGCAAGGCAGCTTGTTATAGTCCCAGCTTTACTCTCAGTGAATGTGTATAAGTCAGTCCTAGTTTGTATCGTATTGACTGCGTTTATGCATCTGTAAGTTGTAACTAGTGCAATTTTCTTCAGGGCTACTAGTGCAGTTTTCTGCAGTCCATTTTTGTGAACTGGAAAGAAGTATGAATTGCAGTAGTGCCAACCTGTTAATGGAAGCATTTGGACAAATTTGTCTCATCATCTCAATGGGGATGATATGTAAACTCATGATGGATTCATGGCATGAATATAAATCCACCGCAAATAAACTTATAAATAATCCAGCCAACAAAAATATATTAAAATAAAAATATTAATGTAATTTGACAGACTTGTATTGGTACCATTGGTGCATCAAGAAAAGAAAAACCTCTGGCCCCATGAGGCCATGACCCCATATTCGCTTTGAAAGTCAAAAGGGTGAGGTGCCTACAAAGTACACACAAGACTTGCACCGATTATTAGTCAGAGAGGTCTTTATTTTTTATCGCGACAAGATTACGAAACTTAATCGCCAACGCGCAAAACGTTAGCTAGGATTAGTCAATAGACGATTGCACACCACATGGTTTAAACTATTTCTGGATTTGTGAGGCGACATCAGGATCCAGGTCACCATGGTTCGCGGGTCAACTCTTCTTCGTTCCCGGACGCCATTACAGGGTAAAATCCTGTGAATCAGGACAATTAATTAGGCTATAAGTACCCCAAGTACTGCTAGTGTCTTGGGTTTGTCCTGAGGAAGATGACTGACCTTGCGGCGCCGATGAATATGAATATGAAGAGGAAGGGTGTTGAGGTGGTGGCCAGCCATGGATTCTCCATCTTCCTTGATCCTAAGAGGATCAAACTAGAGCTGCTGCCTCCATATGGTATGGTAAGTAGTATCCTCCGCATAGCATACAATTTTGTTTCATGAGTTCTAGCTAGATTGGTACTCCCTCTGTAAAGGAATATAAGAGCGTTTAGATCACTAATTCTTTACGGAGGGAGTAGTAAAGAAACATAGTTCGTTTATTATGCCAAGTTAGGAACTGGCAGTAATTGACCTGGATAGTTAGCAGGTAATTAGCAGTGGTAGTACCATATCAGATCTAAGACGATCCTAAGAACTTCTTGGCCTTATTGGATCAGTACACCCAATGGTCAATTAAGTCATCCACAGGATCACAGTGAAAGCATCCGGCGATCCACATGGCAAACATACCAAGATTAACTCGATTCATTTCATGATACATAAGCTTATTGTGTTAACTCGGTCCACTTCATGTGATAAGCTTGCATTAACTCAACTCAATTCATTAGGATGGCATGATTCTGGACATGATGGAAGATGACGAACCACCGGCACGTGCTCTAACTCCTACTGCTAGTGCACCAACCATGGTCCATGAGAAGGTGAACATTGTATCTGGGGGCAAATCTTCAGAGCCACCATTCAAGTTCAGTGAAGAACAGGACACTGCTGCAGCGACACCGATGGACGTCGAGGCAGAAGCCCAACAACACCAGCCATGCCGGAATGCTCCTTTCTTTTCGGGTTAGTGACAATCATCTCAATTGTTAACATTTTCATGGAAAATAGAAAGACGCTAGCATGCGAGATGAAAGATCTTTTTATAGCCATGTGAATTCTGAATATCCTACCGCTTGCAGGTTTCTTCTGATTTCCCGAGTGGCACTCTACTGAATATAGTGGTGTAAGCGTGTGGCCAGCATATAGATTGAACATATCTGTTTCATGCAGTGTATTGCTAATCTTTAGTACCACCTGGACTAGTAAATGTTGTTAATCTACCTTTTTGAACTCTTAAATGTTACTCCCTCCGTCCCATAATGTAAGACGTTTTTTCCACTAGTATAGTGTCAAAAAATATCTTACATTGTGAGACGGAGGGAGTATTAATCTATGGGTCCCTCTAGGGCTCATCTAGATGAGCACTTAGTGTTCAAGTAAGATGACATCATTAATGTTTTGTCATGTTCCCCCTCCGCCTGTCCTTTGTTTTTTGTGGCTGTTTTTTCTGCTTCTGTCGATATGTTGGGTGTTCCAATTGTGCTGTGTTTTTTTTTGTCTTTGCTTGTACTGTTGTTTGTCCCTTGGCAATTTGGGTTGGGCTGACACAAAGAAACACAAGAAAAATACATAGGGGCAAAAATCTCGAAAAGTGCAAGCAGAGGCTGAGCTCCATAGAGCTCTTTATTAGTTTTCAGAGGAAATACTTTTTCCACACCTCAAAAAAATCTGAAAAAATATACATGTAGACATATCGTTGTAGTATACATGTATAGAATTTCATGAACATCTATATTCATATGTGATGTACACAAAATAGACAAATACACATATTAAAATGGGCCTTTTCTTTGTTGTATTTGGGCAAGATATTTGTCTTGTGTAGCATGCAAATAATAAAATTAGTTGATGAAATTTTATTAAAAAATGATACTTGAAGAATATACATATGTATTTGTAGAAAAAAATTGACATTATGAAACTTTTAAATACATTTTGATTTTTTTTAAAACGAGCTCCATGGAGCTTGGTCTTTGCTCTCCAAAAAACTTGACTTTTGTGTGAAGTGCGCACACATGTGTTGCTTCTTGCTTGTCAAGCAGGCCAACCATGTAGCAAAAATGAGGGAAAAGTAAAAAATGTAAGGAATTTTAAAAAGGTGAAAAGAAATCAGAAATAAAGAGAGAAGAAATTGTGGTTACTATTGAAGAATGTACTGCTGGTAGTTTTTTTCCAACAAAAAGTAGCGAAGAATGTACATTTCCAGCGCACACGTGAAACATTTTTTTAGTACACTTTGAACATTTTTCAAATACATGGTATACATGTTTTGAATGCTTTTTCGAATACATGGTAACATTTTCCAAATAAACATTGTATTTTTTTTAATGGTAGTAAACATTTTTTAAAACTACACAACTATTTTTTATATTGTATAAACATTTCTTAAATTTCCATAGATATTTTGTGGAAAAACTTGAATATTCCTTTATAATGCCACCTACATTTTTTAATGGAAAGAAACATTTTGAACCTTTTGTTTAACATAGTACAGATGCAAATGCTCATGCACTCACTCCTATGAACACGCGCGCACACACACGCTATCCCTATGAATACCTCCGAGAGACTGAGCATGCGTATCATCTTAAGATTGACGAAGTCTCTACGGACGACTTCGTGGTCGACGGGAACGTCTCCTCCCACTGGACACACATAGCCAGAAGGCCTGTAATAAATCCAGGAAAATGCGCGCACTAATGCCAACTCTAGAACTTGAACCCTCGTGCGATGGGGATATCACTGTCCACCGAATCATTCACCACAAGTTGGTTCGCATTCAAATTACGGAAACGTTTTTTACATTGAACCCTGCTGGGACGGGGATAACATTTTTTTTGAACCTACAAGAAGTTTTTTTTTACATTGTATAAATATTCTCTAAAACAATATGAACATTTTTTTGAATCGCCAAATTTTCTTTAAAATGCCATAAATTTTTCGATGGTACAAAACATATTTTAACATTCCGAAACATTTTTTTACATTGTATACACCATTTTCTAAAAATGCCACAAATACATTTTGAAACTTGTGAACATTTTATAAAATGTAACGTACATTTTTTGAATGTAAAAAATTATTTTTAAATTATTATAAATTTTTGTACATTTTATAAATATTTTTATATGTCATATACCTTTTTAAACACGTGATATTTTTTAAAGGTCACAAACATTTTTCGTATAACATTTTTCTATACACATCTTAACATTTTTCAATTGCATGATTATTTTTTAAAATTTATTTAAAGTATTTACTGTAATACATATATATATATATATATCTAGAATATCTTTAAATATAAATAAAACTATAAATAAAAAAGGAAAAAAGTGTGAATAAAAAATGAAAAAGAAGAACGTGACATTAGATGGCATGCGGTTACTGGGTCGGCCGAACGAGTGCTCACTGCAGGTGAGCCTTGGTAGGACTCGCAGCGGGTGGCACATAGCTGCGTCCCCTTCAGATGGCTGATTAATTCGGAATCGTGGTACCCCTTGCAAAGGTTACTCCCACCTTCTCAGGCACTAATAAACGTTTGCGTGCAGGGAGGCTTTAGCTCTTGCAGAGGATCTAGGTGACAAACATGATGATTGCCTCGGATTGCAAAGGAGTGGTTCTGGATATAAACGAAGGAACAGGAGGTCCGCATTCAGCTATAGTACATGAAATAATGCATTGGAGAAGCAATTTCGATTCGGTTGCTTTTGTTTTTTAGCGTAGAAATCACAATTTCGAGGCTCATAATCTCGCCAAGTTCGCTTGTAACTTAGGGGTAGGTCGGCATGTTTGGCTGGGAGTCCTCCATGACCAGCTTCGTGTACCTATGAACATTGCTATTATATAATAAAGTGGCGAGATTTCTCAAAAAAAAAACCTTTTCAAGCACTAATAATTAACGCGTTGTGCCACTTGTCACAACTTGGGAGTTTTCTTTTTTGTAGATTCATTTCTTCAAAATGTTTTATATTTTGAAGTGTGCATCCAAATCTCGAACATTTGTACGGTTGGATTTTTCGCATCGAGATCTTCGAAACTAGATCCCATATTAGTAGGTTTTGACGAATTTTTTTATCACGCAAAAATGGAAAACCAAAAGAAAAAGAACCGGAGCCAGAAACACGTTTTTTCTTGTTTCACCTTGTTTTCCTGTGGGAACGCCCAGCACATGACATATTGTGCTTCTCGCGAAAGCAAATTTGTGCCTCCACGAAAGCACATCTGTTGCGTTTTTTTCTTTCCGAGAAGTATAGATGTGTTCTTCCTCAAAGCAAATTTGTGCTTCTGGTGAAAGTAAAAAAAACGTTTTTCCCTTTTCGAAAAGCACAATTGTGCTTCTCGCAAGCAAATCCATGCCTCCAATGAAAAGTAAATTTGTGCTTCTCGTTGAAGCAAAAAAAATGCGTACTTTTCTGTGCCTCCACGAAAGCATATATGAGTTTCTCGTGGAAGCATAAAAACTTTTTTCTAATTTGGTTTTCTCAAAATCCTAAGGAAAACTGAAACCCTGAAAAACACGGAAAAAAACTCATCTCAAATCCAAAAACACGTATAGAAAAATAAATAAAAAGTCCCGAGGGAACGCCCAACACGTGACACATGGCGGCGGCTAGACGCATCACTTGGCGCGCTCTCAGCCCACAAAAGGGATGCTTGCTAGGCTCCGCAAGGGGTACCCCTTGACTAGTTGCTCTCTGATTAAGTGGAGATGATAATCGCGAGTTGCAGCGAGAAATGGATGTAGTTATTTCTGTGAGATTTGGCTGTTTGAAACTTTAGTATTTGGATTAGCAATATAAGAATTAAAACAAAGTAGATATTATTATATAGTTGTAAAACTTTTTATTTCTTTATTAAAAGTAACATACCTGGTGCAAGTTACGGTGGCCCTTTTCCCATGCATGATGGTATGGTAGTTGGCATAGTTGCATGTTGTAAGAATTAAATGTAGTGGGGACATGTATGATGACATAATGATTTGGCATAGTTGTAGATAATTGGATTACGGACGATCAATTATATTTGTAGGGTATGTCTAGGGCACATCTAGATGTGCCTTAGTTATTGTACATATAAGTGACTCAGTCAAACAAAGAAAACAAAAGAAAATGACAACAGAAAATGCCCGCATGAATCTTCACATAAAATTAATGATATAGGACTTAGATGTGCAAAATATACCTCTTATGTGCGAAATTATAGAAGATCCCTTTAAGATCAAACAATTTGATCGAATTGAGTATGACTAATATGCGTGATAGCATCTACTATACCAGGAATATTAATGAACCCCGTTCTTGCAATTGATCAGGATACCCTCTTTTAGCTGCTAGGTCTGTTTTTTAGTTTAAGATCCCTCTTACTAACTGGAATAAAATTGACGGGTTAATGTGAGCTTATCCATGCGGTTAGGCACTCTTCAAATAGGAATTCATTTTTGAACTGGCTTTCGTGCTTTGGTGAGTCGTCTGAGATCTCTTCAATGAGCTATGTTGTGTTGAGGAGATATCTATATAATCCGATTTATTGCATAAGACCCATGATAGCAATAGAACGAGAAAGTATACAGTGATGTGCAAAACTTAGAGCACATCTACATGTGTTTTTGCAAAACTGATCTTTTTGTACTCCGAAATACTTGGCGGAGATATAGGATTCTTTTTTTTTAGGGGTTGATATAGGATTTCTAAGAGAAACGACGAAATCACTATTGCAAAGATCATTCCAATTCTCCTGGTTACGACAAGTGGCGCACATGCAGCGCGCCACTTGTCGCAACATGGGAGTTTTCCCTTTTTTCGTAGATCCGTTTATTCAAAACGTTTTCTCAAACCGTGCGTCCAAATCTCGAACCGCTTCCACCGTTGGATCCCTCGCGTCGAGATCTTCAAAACTAGATCCCATGTTGGTAGGTTTTGACGAACGTTTTTTTCACGAAAAAAAACGAACGAAAAACCGAACCGGGAGCATGGGTTTTTCCCTTTCCAAAAGAGGCATGTCTGTGCCCCTCACGAAATCACAACCGTGCCTCTCACGGAAGCAAAACCGTGACTCTTGCGGAAGGAAAAAAAAAGAAAATGCACTTTTTTGTTTTCGAGGAGGCACGGCCGTGACTCTTGTGAAAGCACAACCGTGCCTCTTGTGGAAGCAAAACAGTGACTCTCGCGAAAGGGAAAAAACAAAAAACGCGTTTTTTTTTCTCTTTCTGAGAGGCACGGCCGTGACTCTCGCGAAAGCACAACCGTGACTATCGCGAAAGAAAAAAAACAGAAAACACTTTTTTTTCCATTTCCGAGAGGCACGGCCGTGACTCTCGCGAAAGCACAACCGTGCCTCTCGCGGAAGCAAAACCGTGACTCTCGCGAAAGAAAAAAAAACAAAAAACACGTTTTTTCCGTTTCTAAGAGGCACGGCCGTGACTCTCGCGAAAGAAAAAAAGCACGCTTTTTCGCATAAAATTTTTTTTTAAAATTTTTTTTATTGGAATGCTAAGGAAAACCGGTGGAAAACCAAAACGTCGAAAAAACCCGTTTAAAAAGCCAAAACGCGTGCTGAAAAATAAAATAAAAAACAAAATCCGGAGAGAGTGCCCAAAACGCGACACGTGGTCAATGACTAAGAGCGCGCCAAGTGGCGCTGATTGTTGCGAGGCTCCCAAAGGAGCGCGTTAACTAGTTGCTCTCGAGAAACGAGCCATTCTATCCATCTACAGTGGGCCGTTCCAACTTCGAAAGCCCAAAGCAACAAACCAACACAGCCGCAACCTGATCGCGTTATCCACCCCGCCGCACTGACATTCGCCCCGAGCGACAGAAATGGTCGGCGCAACCATGGCCACCGCCACCGTCACGGCCGCGTCGCCGCTCCGCGGCAGGGTCACCGGGCGTCCACGCCGCGTCCGCCCGCGTTGCGCGGCCGCGAGCGGCGCGACCGAGACTCCCGCGGCGCCCGGTGTGCGGCTGTCCGCGGACTGCGTCATTGTGGGCGCCGGCATCAGCGGCCTCTGCACCGCGCAGGCGCTGGCCACCCGATACGGCGTCGGCGACCTGCTCATCACGGAGGCCCGCGACCGCCCGGGCGGCAACATCACCACCGTCGAGCGCCCCGACGAGGGGTACCTGTGGGAGGAGGGGCCCAACAGCTTCCAGCCCTCCGACCCGGTGCTCACCATGGCCGTACGCTTCTTGCTCGCCTCTCCGATCGTGATTGTTCGAGACATTCGTGTGCAGAATGATGTAAGCGCTTCATGGACGGATTGGTTGGTTGGGCAGGTGGACAGCGGGCTCAAGGATGACTTGGTGTTCGGGGACCCCAACGCGCCCCGGTTCGTGCTGTGGGAGGGGAAGCTGAGGCCGGTGCCGTCCAAGCCAGGCGACCTGCCTTTCTTCAGCCTCATGAGCATTCCCGGGAAGCTCAGGGCCGGCCTTGGCGCCCTCGGCATTCGCCCACCTCCTCCAGTGTGTGCTGCATTCTTGATTCTTTTCTGAATTTGTTGCTTTGCCGTCAGCATTGATGGGCCTGAGCGTCTCCGGCGAAGGTTTCAGGGGCGCGAGGAGTCGGTGGAGGAGTTTGTGCGCCGCAACCTCGGCGCCGAGGTCTTTGAGCGCCTCATCGAGCCTTTCTGCTCAGGTATTCCCTTATTATAATGAGCAATGTCTTCTTGTTGCGTGCAACGACTGTGATAGCTAGGAATGTAACATTTCGATATTAACATTAAGGTGTATATGCTGGTGATCCTTCGAAGCTCAGTATGAAGGCTGCATTTGGGAAGGTCTGGAGGTTGGAGGAGATTGGAGGTAGTATTATTGGTGGAACCATCAAGGCAATTCAGGATAAAGGGAAGAACCCCAAACCGCCAAGGGATCCGTAAGTGAAGACCAAACTTTTTTTTTTATTTGGTCAGTTAACTGTTCCGTTGTACTAACCTGTTTTCACCACTTTTAGCCGACTTCCGGCACCAAAGGGACAGACGGTGGCATCTTTCAGGAAGGGTCTAGCCATGCTCCCGAATGCTATCGCATCTAGGTTTGTTATCGTTTCTTTGTGCAATTATGAATTTCTGTTATTACCAATACAAGTTGTTTGGTGTTTCGGTGTGGACCTTGTGCCGTTGTACGTAGACATGATCATGAACCAGCAATGATGTAATCCTAGGGAGTCAATTGCAAGAAACCACCACATTTGTGGCTAGGTTTGCAGAAAACCACCAACTCGTTAATCCGTTGCAAAAAACACCCCCTCCGTTGCAAAAAACACCCCCCTCCGTTGCAAACCACCAACTCGTTAATCCGTTGCAAAAAACCACCACATTTGTGGCTAGGTTTGCAACGGATTAACGAGTTGGTGGTTTTCTGCAAACCTAGCCACAAATGTGGTGGTTTCTTGCAATTGACTCAATCCTAGGCGTCACTTAACCATGTTCTGTTCTGTATTTCCTTCTTTTCCAGGTTGGGTAGTAAAGTCAAGCTGTCATGGAAGCTTACGAGCATTACAAAGGCGGACAACCAAGGATATGTATTAGGTTATGAAACACCAGAGGGACTTGTTTCAGTGCAGGCTAAAAGTGTTATCATGACCATCCCGTCATATGTTGCTAGTGATATCTTGCGCCCACTTTCAGTAAGTGCTTCTATTATTAAAATTCATGTTTTTAAAATACAATGGGCCATTACTACTATTACTCTTAACTTTCTGGGATCCTCCCTATTTGTTTTCTAGGAAACATGAAATGTTGCACTAGTGCACTTCCACTAAATAGACTTGCCAAAAAATATGACTGCATCTTAACAACCATTTCCTGTAATCTTAGTGTAACGCATTATTGCGATTTTATGCAGGAAGTTATGGTTTTTCAGATTATAATTATAGCAGGATTGCATTGATCAACCTCGTCAAACTATTCGCTAATTCACAAGTCGTACTATATCTTCAACAACCAAACTCTATGTTTTCAAAGAACTAAATTTACAATAATTATATGTTCTGAAAGTTGTATCTGGTTTTGACAAAATGAGACAAGACATCAGTATGCGTCATACTACATATTAAAAGAAGATTTTTAGTAGAAAACAAATTTTGATCCAGAAATGGAAAATATAAAGCCCACAGGACCCAAATTCCTCAGCATATTAGAAGCCTCAGCATTAAGCACAAATAAGACTAACAGCATCCACTTCATTGGTAGGAGGATGCCTTAATGTTTTGTTTCTCCTTTCACTTTGCTATCTTAATTGAACCTGACAAGCCACTCCATGCTGTTCTTAATGCATGTCTTACAAGGTGCACTAATTACTTTAGGTGATATTTGCTATTTTCCCTACACACCAGATAGCTTGCCCTATCATGTATGTTTTTATGGCCATCTTTTCTACTTGGCATGGAACAGGCTTATTTCTTCCGGGACAGAACAGTTCCGAACTTTCTACATGAAGTTAACTAGTCTCCCGCAAAAAAAAAGTAGTTGGCAAAATTTTTCTGGTGGGTGCTTATTCCTAACTTTCTAAATTTGTTACACACTAAACGGAATCTGTTCCACTAGCTGCCTGTCAGGGCGTTTCAAGCCTAGTTCGACGTACCATTTGGCGAACATATATGTCTAACCCATAGTTTGCAGTTGCAAGCAGTAACTTTCTTTCACATTTCTTAGGTTTTCTAAAGTAGTCTAACCATACTTCCTCCTGTGTTCATTGAACCCCTTCTGCAGATTGATGCAGCAGATGCACTCTCAAAATTCTATTATCCGCCAGTTGCTGCTGTAACTGTTTCATATCCAAAAGAAGCTATTAGAAAAGAATGCTTAATTGATGGGGAGCTCCAGGGTTTCGGCCAGTTGCATCCACGTAGCCAAGGAGTCGAGACTTTAGGTATGTCAATCGGGAATAGATTCTTAGCTTCAAACAACTACGAACATTACTCTTGCTTCTTTGTTTGCATTTATCTTGTCAGTGATTACTAATTAGTTGTGTTTTTTATCTAGGGACAATATATAGCTCTTCTCTCTTTCCTAATCGTGCTCCTGCTGGAAGAGTGTTACTTCTGAACTATATCGGGGGTTCTACAAATACAGGGATCGTCTCCAAGGTTCTCTCAACCTGCCTGATCCTTGTGTCATTTTCTTATTACATGATATATTTTTGCAGTATTCATTTTGTGTTGATCACCTATGTCTTCCTTTGGGATTAATGTAAACAATTTGACTGCATTTCTCACCATCAGCTGCAATTATGAAATTATGATAGATGTGAACCACCTGTTAGGTGCTACATTCAGTCGTGATGGTATTGTTAGATTGCTTGTTACTGATCGTATTTCTGCTGATCCTATTTTATTTGCAGACTGAGAGCGATTTAGTAGAAGCCGTGGATAGTGACCTCAGAAAAATGTTGATAAATCCTAGAGCAGCAGACCCTTTAGCATTAGGGGTTCGAGTGTGGCCACAAGCAATACCACAGTTTTTGATTGGGCACCTTGATCGCCTTGCTGCTGCAAAATCTGCACTGGGCCGAGGCGGCTATGACGGGTTGTTCCTAGGAGGAAACTACGTCGCAGGAGTTGCCTTGGGCCGATGCATCGAGGGTGCGTACGAGAGTGCCTCACAAGTATCTGACTTCTTGACCAAGTATGCCTACAAGTGATGGAAGTAGTGCATCTCTTCATTTTGTTGCATATATGAGGTGAGGCTAGGATTGGTAAAACATCATGAGATTCTGTAGTGTTTCTTTAATTGAAAAAACAAATTTTAGTGATGCAGTATGTGCTCTTTCCTGTAGTTCGAGCATGTACATCGGTATGGGATAAAGTAGAATAAGCTATTCTGCAAAAGCAGTGATTTCTTTGTGAAGATTTTGTTGTATGCTAAGTAGTACTCCCTCTGAAAAGAAATATAAGAGCGTTTAGATCACTAAAAGTAGTGATCTAAACGCTCTTATATTTGTTTTCAGAGGGAGTAGACCGCTTCAATGTGCTGAGCAACAATTTCCGCGGGATTTACATAGCGCCATCGATTTCTTTGATTAAACTTCGACAACAAATTTCACCGACAAGATTTACTTTTTTTATAAATTATATTGTTTGAAACTAAAATTTACTACGAATTGAATGGGATTTTTTTTACATGTAATCCCTGTTTTGTTGATCAAATTCATGGTCAAAGTTGAGCCTCGAAATACGCGTGCGCCATGTAAATATGGACCAAGGGAGCATATACAAATAATCCTGAGTGAATTTCTTACCACTGTTGATGGAAGCATATACCAAGGTTACAACTTGACTATTACTGTCTCATTCTGTTGAAACTAGGGATTCAAATCCCAGTTCAAAAAATTATTGTTTGTCAAGTTAGTCATGGTGACCACCCCGAGCCACAGGGGCGCGGAGTCATTGGAGTTGTCACACCCCTGAGAGTGAAGATTTTCGATAGTAGCCCGAAGAATTTGACAACAGTTGAATGGACATACCAAATTGACCAATACCTCTTCACATTATGAAGATCGTGTGGCCCAAGTTCAAGTGATAGGTGGCCATCACTTTTCGCGCACAACGTTGTCAACTCTATCTCTGAAGCTATCGTTTTTACCACTTGCTTTCTTCCATTTATGTTTGACTATGTCGCCTACGCTGAGTTATAAAGCCAGGAATGTAATTAGTGAGATCCATCCAGCACTTTACCTTGATACAAGAAACCTAGCGTTGTTAGTTGGCTAGGCGTCTCTCGCCTCTTTCTCTGAATCCTCACATATGCTCTGAATTTCTGACCTCCTGCTCCGAATTTAGCAAACGATTGAGGATTTCTAGTGTAGGTTGTGACAAAAGTGATATTAGAGCAGTGAAACTGGTCTTACTTCTTCATCCCTGTCGAAGATCTGGCGAGGGTTTGAGGAGCTCTTCCCTTGTAAAATTCCGCAACCGGTCCGCACAAGTTTAGAACTAGGGGTACCGTGGAGACATTGGGTGCTTGGTTTTGGAGAATTGGCTAGAAGAACACCCTGGTCATCTAGTAAAATCCTAGATCTCCAAGTTCCTTAGTTAGTTGGGCAATGGGTAAGACCACAAATCAAACTAGAGGCGATGGTGAGAGTGCCATTATCTATATCACCAAGGAGGAACTTCAGGCCATGGAAGTTGAACTTCAGAAGAAGTTGGGTGATTTTGCCAGGATGGCGCGGTTCTCGACATGATGGAAGATGATGAACCACTTGCACATGCTCTAACTGCTACTGCTACTGCCAGTGCGCCAACCATTTTCCATCACAAGGTGAGCACCGTATCTCGGGGAAAATCTTCAGAGCCACCATTCAAGTTCAGCAAAGAACAAGACACCACCACAGCGACAGCGGCACCGATGGAGATGGACGTCGAGACGGAAGCCCAACAGCAGCAGCCGTGCCGAATGCTCAATTCTTTTCAGGTTAGTAACAATCCTCTCAATTGTTAACATTGTTCATGGGAAAACAAAGAAGACGGTAGCCTGCTGTCTGGTGCAGTTCATCTACAAAATAGCCTGGATTATATTGAACTCCAATAGCACGCGAGATGAAAACGATCTTCTTTTGACCAAGTAAATTCTGAATATCCTACCGATTGCAGGTTTCTTCTGACTTCCGAGAGGCACTCTAGCTACTGAATATGCTGTAAGCGTGTGGCCAGCATGGATTGAACAGGTGTAATGTTAATCCTTAGCGCTACATAGACCAGTAAATATTGTCATTCTTTTAATTGTCTGAACTCTTAAATGTTGTTAATATAAATATGCTGATGTAAAGTGTTTGTCAATCTTTAGGAAAGAACAACAGGAACGTATGGCTTTTTTGAACAATAAAATACGTAAGACAACATGCCTCAGTATATGAACCATGCATGAAGCGTTTATCTTTTAACATCTAGCTAACACGAGAGCATACACAATTTTCCTTTTTAGTGAACTGGTAGCTTTATTGATATCAATAGTATACACAATTAGACATGGCAAATAATAAGAACAACCATTAGCTCTACTATTAACTGTGATTCATATAAGTGAAAACATATCTTACAATGAATTTTAGAATGTACATATGCACTTTTATTATGCCTGCAGTTTAAAATATACCATATGAATTGATGATTAAGATGCTGCCCACGCTTGTTGTACCACTGCCACTGGCCGTCACACACTAGCCACCACGCCTCCTACATGACCATGGCAACCAGCCAACGCTCGAGTCACGAGCTCCCCCCACGAGAACCGTGGATCCCACCACCAAGACCGCCGCCCTGACACCACCCCAACTGAGACTTGTAGCCATTACGACCAAAGAGACAAGCAAAAAAGGCACCTCCTTGCCACCCCTGGACGGTCCCCAGCTCCGACACCAACCTGGGCTGGCCAGATCTGGCCTCCACCCCCCGCTCTTCCGTGCCCGTGCAAGGGACGAGCTCCCCGGTGGCACACCACGACCAAATGAGAGGCAAGGATGACTCTGCTGCCCTCGTGGCGACAAAATCATCCCTCAACGATGGACACTAATGGGGAGAGCATCAACCCTTTGACTTAGCTGGACACTAATGGGGAGAGCATCCGGGCCACGAGGGACTGGATCGAAGGCTGAAACGGGCGGCCTACAAATGAGCCAGTGCTGGAACATAGGCCAACCGTCACCACAGTTGGACCCGCCGAGCCACTGGAAGGCCAGCGCACCCCGGAGGCTAGACCACACCACACCGCCAGGGCCTACGGCCAAAGAAGCAACCACACTAGATCGCTGCCACACCCGCGCCTCCCGCCAGGATCCAACCGTTAGATCTGGATGGACAGACAACCGCCTGATGACACCCACCCCGTAACCGCCGTGTCGCCTCCATGTGCATTCCGTCGCCCTGAACGCCCGTCGTTGTGCCCCCCCTGAGCACAATGCCTTCGTGCATCCGGGCTGCCGTGCGTCAGCTGCTGATGGATGAGCGGAGGGGAAACAAGACTTTGCCCGCCGATGCCTGCTAGCAGCGGTGGGAGAGGAAGGAGGGGGGGGGGCTTGGTTGCAAGCCAAGAAAATTAGCATCACAAACATGCATGTGAATTGTGTCTAGTGTATTACCGTCGTTTCCTTATGTTTCAATTAAAGGACGCCAATCTCCGGCTGAAAGATCGTGAATGTCGCCTAGAGGGGGGGGGGTGAATAGGCGCTTTAAAATAATTACGGTCGAGGCTTGAACAAATGCGGAATAAACCTAGCGGTTAATTTGTCAAGCACAAAACCTACAACAACTAGGCTCACCTATGTGCACCAACAACTTATGCTAAGCAAGAAAAACTACTTAGGTGATAGCAAGATATATGACAAGAAACAATATGGCTATCACGAGGTAAAGTGCATAAGTAAAGGGCTCGGGTAAGAGATAACCGAGGCACGCGGAGACGACGATGTATCCCGAAGTTCACACCCTTGCGGATGCTAATCTCCGTTTGGAGCGGTGTGGAGGCACAATGCTCCCCAAGAAGCCACTAGGGCACCGTAATCTCCTCATGCCCTCGCACAATACAAGATGCCGTGATTCCACTAAGGGACCCTTGAGGGCGGTCACCGAACCCGTACAAATGGCAACCCTTGGGGGCGGTCACCGAACCCGTACACTTTGGCAACCCTTGGGGCGGTCACCGGAACACGTCAAATTGCTCGGGGCGATTTCCACAACCTAATTGGAGACCCCGACGCTTGCCCGGAGCTTTACACCACAATGATTGAGCTCCGAACACCACCAACCGTCTAGGGCGCCCAAGCACCCAAGAGGAACAAGCTCAAGGGTACCAAGCACCCAAGAGTAATAAGCTTCTCAACTTGTAACTTCCACGTATCACCGTGGAGAACTCAAACCGATGCACCAAATGCAATGGCAAGGGCACACGGAGTGCCCAAGTCCTTCTCTCTCAAATCCACTGAAGCAACTAATGCTAGGGAGGAAATTTAGAGGAAGAACAAGAAGGAGAACACCAAGAACTCCAAGATCTAGATCCAAGGGGTTCCCCTCACATAGAGGAGAAAGTGATTGGTGGAAATATGGATCTAGATCTCCTCTCTCTTTTCCCTCAAAAACTAGCAAGAATCCATGAAGGGATTGAGAGTTAGCAAGCTCGAAGAATGTCAACAATGGGGGAAGAACACGAGCTCAAGAGATAAGGTAGAATGGGGAAGAAGACCCCCTTATATAGTGGGGGGAACAATCCAACCGTTACCCCCAAAACAGCCCCGCAGAGGGCGGTACTACCGCAGGAGGCAGCGGTACTACCGCTGATCACAGCGGTACTACCGCTCCCCCGGGCGGTACTACCGTGGAGTCTGGAGGGCAGGAGAGTGACAGACCCGAGCGGTACTGCCGCGGTGGTTGGGTGGTACTACCGCTCGTGAGCGGTACTGCCGCCCTACTGCCGCTGCGAAGTACCGCACTATCCGACACGAGAAATGACCCCTCGAGTCGACGCGGTAGGGGCCTGGTACCGTAGCGGTACTACTGCTGAGGACCCACCAGCGGTACTACCGCTGCGGAGCGGTACTGCCGCTTGTGACCCCTAAGCGGTACTACCGCTGGGTACCGCGGTACTACCGCTGGGACCATCCTAAAGCCACTTCCACGAAAACAAGTATACTCCACGGGAAACCAAAACTGCCATAACTTCTGCAAATGAGCTCCGAATTGAGCAAACTCAAGCTTGTTGGATGGAGGTTATAGTAAGAAGAGGCAGGGAAGGTATGCCAACAAAATAGAGGAGTGAAACCTCCAACCGAGAAGAACCGGCATAACCTTCCAACATCGAAAACATCATAGAAGATGCGAGTGAACTCCGCTTTCGATGAACTCGAGCTTGTCATCAAGATGACCATAAGCTTCAAAAATCACAAAGAGAAAAACCAAACAAGAACCAAGAAAGATGATGCAAGGATGCAATGGTTTGAGCTCTCTACGAATTATACGATCAAGCTACTCATCGAGAGCCCCCCTTGATAGTACGGCAATCGATCCTATAACCCGGTCTCCCAACTACCATCATGAGACCGGTAAAATAGAAAACCTATCAAGGGCAAACCTTTGCCTTGCACATGATCCACTTGAGCTAGATGATGACGATCTTGACTCCCTCAAGTTGGACCACCTTTTTTGGTTGCGTTGGCTCGATGAAGACTAGTTGATTGCTCCCCCATACTCCACTATGGGTGAGCAACTCTTTCGCACATCTTCACAAGTCCATTGTCACCACAATGGACGGCAAGCTTCAAGCATTTGATCTCTTCATGATGCTTCACTTGAACTTGCACACCGCAACATCTTCACAAGTCCATTGTCACCACAATGGACGGCAAGCTTCAAGCATTTGATCTCTTAATGATGCTTCACTTGAACTTGCACACCGCAACCTAACCCCACAAAGAACTCTCACAAAGATCATGGGTTAGTACATAAAGCGTAATTGACAATGCTTACCACACCATGGGATCGCTTGATCCCTCTCGGTACATCTTCTACGCTTTGTGAGTTGATCAAGTTGATTCACTCTTGACTTAGTCTTGATCAACCTTGAATTTTTTCAACTCTCTTCATTTGGATGATGTCTTGAAGATATACATGAATGATCACACAATCTTCTTCTCCAAGACATGCTTGCAATAAGCTCAACTCTCACATGACCAATCTTTGGATAATTCCTTAATAACACCTTGGTCACCACATAAACTTCTTGAAACCAACACATAAACTTCAAGAAATGCCTATGGACAAATCCTTCAAATATAACTCAAGGCAACCATTAGTCCATAGAGATTGTCATCAATTACCAAAACCAAACATGGGGGCACCGCATGTTCTTTCACCGGCGAACGTTGACTGGGCGCATGGCAGTTGCGAACATCCCCGTGGCAGTTTCACGACGGGTTGAGGGTGGGTTGACATTTTGCAAAACTGCCATGCAAGTTTGTTTAAAATTGTTTTTTTTTCAAAAAACTGTCGGATGCATATCTGATGGTTCTGGGGCTGTTCGTCGGGATTTGATAGCGGCGAACGTTTGCTAGATTGGCGGGGACCGGCGCGACGCGGAGGCGGAGGCGCGGCAGATTGCATAGCGTCGTACGGAAATCCTTCCGTAAATCATAGTTGTCTTGTCCCTGTCCCCAAGTTCTAGTGCCTTTTTTCTCGTTTTCTTTTTGGGTTTTCTTTCGGTTTTTCCTGATTAGCCGAGAATGTTAGGTTTTCAGGTCCGGTTTTCCTTATAAACTGGACCAACTCTCTTCCTCTTAATGAAATGCAGGAACCCCTGCCCCTTTCGAGGTGTTCTCGAAAAAAAAACATCATCTTTCATCAAAAACAAAACGCAGTTTAGCTTCCGAGTTTCGAACGGAGGGATCCGACATGGCATGGAATTTGCAGGCGACACGAAGCCGACGCCGGCACCGAGTCGGAAAGGATCATCTCGCCTCAGCGTTCGCGTGAATCTACAAGTATCGGCCTCGTAGTCGTACTACAGGATTGGTACTACTACGTAAGTTCATCATCGTCATAAATAAATCTCCATCTCGATCGCGCTCCTCGCCTGAGCAGCATCGAACTAATAAGTCCGGCACCAATGGACGTGGAGCGCGCCACCGCCACAGCAGCGGTGTATCCACTGCCGCACTCATTTTTCGGCCCGAGGCGGCCGGAGCCCGCGGCCGTAGGTGCGCCAACACGCACCCTTTTCGAGTGGCCGCCGCGGTGGCAGAGGCCGGCCCGGCGTGTGCCGTTCAGTTGGCGGACGTACGATCATGATCCGCCGGTCGTCGCTGCAGCGGCGCCGCCCTACAGGAACAGCGGCTTTAGCGCCGTCCCGGCGTCGGAGAAGGCCATCGCTGGCCTACCCTACAGGGAGAAGGGCTGCTCCGTGTGCATGGAGGCCTTCGAGGAGGGGGAGATGCTCAGGGGATTGGAATGCTCCCACGCGTTCCACGAGGACTGCATCTCCGTGTGGCTCAGCGTCAGCCACCTCTGCCCGCTCTGCCGCTTCGCGCTGCGTACCCAACGCCAAGAGGGTGAGGAGGAACGTACGGGCCGCGAGTAGATGACTGGTCTGCTATCTCAGGATCAGAATTCAGAACCCAATTATCTATGGTTTGTGTGCCCGTTGGCTCTCTCCAAAAAAGTTACTCCCTCCCTATATATTACTCCCTCTGTCCCATAATATAAGAGCGTTTTTGACACTACTGTAGTGTAAAAAACACTCTTGCCTTATGGGACGGAGAGAGTAGTTTACAGAGGAAGTAGTAGTCTATGCAAAAGTATATCTTCAGATCTTCTTTCTAGTTTGGACTAAAAAACAATTCTTCTTCCTAGAGGACTAGGACGGTGCCGGCGTTTGTAACCTTTCGTTTTCTTCTTCATTATTATCATCTTGCTTATCGTGTAACCTAGGGACTTCCTAGTTCGCGCGGGGGTCGGCAGATAGCCTACTATCGCGTACCCCCTCATGCCACCCGCGAGCGCTTTGAGCCAACACATGTTTGGATTTCAAACAAAAATAAAATTCCAAAAATTGTTCATGAATTCGAAAAATGTTTATGAGTTTGAAAAAAATTATGAATTCAAAACAAATCTCAAATTTTTAAAAGTTCCTGAATTCAAAAAATTACCATGATTACAAAAAAATATTTGTGAATTCAAACAATGCTCATGAATTTCAAAAAAAGTCAAAAATTCACAAAAATGTTCATGAACTCAAAAAAGGTCCGAGGATTCAATAAATGTTCTAAAAAAGATGGTTCATGAATTAAAAAATATTCAAGACTTTCTTAAAACATTCACGATTTGAAAAAAATGTTTGTGAATTCAAAGTTTGTTCACGAATTCCCAATAATTATTCAGGAATAAAAATATCATGGGTTCAAAAAATCTTGACAAATTTAAAAAATGTTCGTAAATTTTTCAGAAATGTTCACGATTTTTTTTAAAATAAAATTAGATAAAAACACAAAATAAAATTAAAATAAAAAAAGTAAATACTAGAAGAAAAAACTAACAAATAAGAAAGAAAAAAGGAAAAAATCGGTTCAGCCCATAGAGAGGCCGGGCGCGCGAGAGGGTACGTGATACGTCGGCACTCAGCGATCTACCCGGTAAAAGGAGAGCAACCAATTGAGGAGCGCTCCTTCGACTGCCTTCCCAATGATCACTTGGGGCACGCTCTCAGCTGCCGCCATGTGTCGCGCTCTGAGTGCTCACTCCGAATTTTGTTTTTAGTTTTATTTTATCACACGTGTTTTCGGCTTTTTAGATGGTTTTTTTCTTTTGATTTTTGGCTTTTCGGTATTTCACCTGCCTTTTTAGCTTCTCAGCCAAAAAAACATCAATTTTTTTTTGCGCAAAAAACCGTTTCTTTTTTTGCTTCCGCGAAAGGCATGGGCGTGCCTCTAGAAAACAAAAAAAACGTGTATTCTCTTTTTTTTCTTCCGTGAGAGGCACGGTTTTGCTTCCGCGAGAGGCACAAGTGTGCCTCTAGAAAACAAAAAAAAAAGCGTGTTTGCTCTTCTTTTCCTTTTGTGAGAGGCATGGTTTTGCTTCCGCGAGAGGCACGGTCGTGTCTCTTGAAAACAGAAAAATTACGTTTTCTCTTTTTTTTCTGTGAGAGGCAAGGTTTTGCTTTTGCAAGAGGCACGGCCGTGCCTCTCGGAAATAAAAAAAAAACACGTTTTCTCTTCTTTTTTTTCTTCCATGAGAGGCACAGTTTTGCTTCCGTGAGCGAGAGGTACGGACGCGCCTGCTATCTGAGCATCTATAGTTCGTTTTGCTAAAAAAATATCTATGGTTTGTGCCCCATTGGCATTTGTAATCTTTCTTACCGTGTAATCTGGGGACCTCCTAGTTCGCACGGGGGTCGGCAGATAGCCTACCACGTGCACCCCTCATGCCACCCGCGAGTGCTTTGAGCCAACCCATGTTGGATTTCAAACAAAAATCAAATTCCAAAAATTGTTCATGAAATCAAAAAATGTTTACGAGTTCGAAATTACGAAGTCAAAATAAGTTCTAATTTTTTTAAAATTTCCTGAATTCAAAAAATGTCCATGATTACAAAAAAATGTTCGCGAATTCATTTTTCTTATGAATTTCAAAAACGTCACAAATTCACAAAAATGTTCACGAATTCAAAAAATGTCCGAGGATTCAATAGTGTTCATAAAAAAGGGTTCACTCCGAATTTTGTTTTTAGTTTTATTTTATCACACGTGTTTTCGGCTTTTTAGATGGTTTTTTTCTTTTGATTTTTGGCTTTTCGGTATTTCACCTGCCTTTTTAGCTTCTCAGCCAAAAAAACATCAATTTTTTTTTGCGCAAAAAACCGTTTCTTTTTTTGCTTCCGCGAAAGGCACGGGCGTGCCTCTAGAAAACAAAAAAAACGTGTATTCTCTTTTTTTTCTTCCGTGAGAGGCACGGTTTTGCTTCCGCGAGAGGCACAAGTGTGCCTCTAGAAAACAAAAAAAAAAGCGTGTTTGCTCTTCTTTTCCTTTTGTGAGAGGCATGGTTTTGCTTCCGCGAGAGGCACGGTCGTGTCTCTTGAAAACAGAAAAATTACGTTTTCTCTTTTTTTTCTGTGAGAGGCAAGGTTTTGCTTTTGCAAGAGGCACGGCCGTGCCTCTCGGAAATAAAAAAAAAAACACGTTTTCTCTTCTTTTTTTTCTTCCATGAGAGGCACAGTTTTGCTTCCGTGAGCGAGAGGTACGGACGCGCCTGCTATCTGAGCATCTATAGTTCGTTTTGCTAAAAAAATATCTATGGTTTGTGCCCCATTGGCATTTGTAATCTTTCTTACCGTGTAATCTGGGGACCTCCTAGTTCGCACGGGGGTCGGCAGATAGCCTACCACGTGCACCCCTCATGCCACCCGCGAGTGCTTTGAGCCAACCCATGTTGGATTTCAAACAAAAATCAAATTCCAAAAATTGTTCATGAAATCAAAAAATGTTTACGAGTTCGAAATTACGAAGTCAAAATAAGTTCTAATTTTTTTAAAATTTCCTGAATTCAAAAAATGTCCATGATTACAAAAAAATGTTCGCGAATTCATTTTTCTTATGAATTTCAAAAACGTCACAAATTCACAAAAATGTTCACGAATTCAAAAAATGTCCGAGGATTCAATAGTGTTCATAAAAAAGGGTTCACTCCGAATTTTGTTTTTAGTTTTATTTTATCACACGTGTTTTCGGCTTTTTAGATGGTTTTTTTCTTTTGATTTTTGGCTTTTCGGTATTTCACCTGCCTTTTTAGCTTCTCAGCCAAAAAAACATCAATTTTTTTTTGCGCAAAAAACCGTTTCTTTTTTTGCTTCCGCGAAAGGCACGGGCGTGCCTCTAGAAAACAAAAAAAACGTGTATTCTCTTTTTTTTCTTCCGTGAGAGGCACGGTTTTGCTTCCGCGAGAGGCACAAGTGTGCCTCTAGAAAACAAAAAAAAAAGCGTGTTTGCTCTTCTTTTCCTTTTGTGAGAGGCATGGTTTTGCTTCCGCGAGAGGCACGGTCGTGTCTCTTGAAAACAGAAAAATTACGTTTTCTCTTTTTTTTCTGTGAGAGGCAAGGTTTTGCTTTTGCAAGAGGCACGGCCGTGCCTCTCGGAAATAAAAAAAAAACACGTTTTCTCTTCTTTTTTTTCTTCCATGAGAGGCACAGTTTTGCTTCCGTGAGCGAGAGGTACGGACGCGCCTGCTATCTGAGCATCTATAGTTCGTTTTGCTAAAAAAATATCTATGGTTTGTGCCCCATTGGCATTTGTAATCTTTCTTACCGTGTAATCTGGGGACCTCCTAGTTCGCACGGGGGTCGGCAGATAGCCTACCACGTGCACCCCTCATGCCACCCGCGAGTGCTTTGAGCCAACCCATGTTGGATTTCAAACAAAAATCAAATTCCAAAAATTGTTCATGAAATCAAAAAATGTTTACGAGTTCGAAATTACGAAGTCAAAATAAGTTCTAATTTTTTTAAAATTTCCTGAATTCAAAAAATGTCCATGATTACAAAAAAATGTTCGCGAATTCATTTTTCTTATGAATTTCAAAAACGTCACAAATTCACAAAAATGTTCACGAATTCAAAAAATGTCCGAGGATTCAATAGTGTTCATAAAAAAGGGTTCACTCCGAATTTTGTTTTTAGTTTTATTTTATCACACGTGTTTTCGG
Organism: Aegilops tauschii subsp. strangulata; assembly: GCF_002575655.3. NCBI lineage: Eukaryota > Viridiplantae > Streptophyta > Magnoliopsida > Poales > Poaceae > Aegilops > Aegilops tauschii. Next base: position 56,065,022 of record NC_053039.3, read on the forward strand.
CTTTTTAGATGGTTTTTTTCTTTTGATTTTTGGCTTTTCGGTATTTCACCTGCCTTTTTAGCTTCTCAGCCAAAAAAACATCAATTTTTTTTTGCGCAAAAAACCGTTTCTTTTTTTGCTTCCGCGAAAGGCACGGGCGTGCCTCTAGAAAACAAAAAAAACGTGTATTCTCTTTTTTTTCTTCCGTGAGAGGCACGGTTTTGCTTCCGCGAGAGGCACAAGTGTGCCTCTAGAAAACAAAAAAAAAAGCGTGTTTGCTCTTCTTTTCCTTTTGTGAGAGGCATGGTTTTGCTTCCGCGAGAGGCACGGTCGTGTCTCTTGAAAACAGAAAAATTACGTTTTCTCTTTTTTTTCTGTGAGAGGCAAGGTTTTGCTTTTGCAAGAGGCACGGCCGTGCCTCTCGGAAATAAAAAAAAAAACACGTTTTCTCTTCTTTTTTTTCTTCCATGAGAGGCACAGTTTTGCTTCCGTGAGCGAGAGGTACGGACGCGCCTGCTATCTGAGCATCTATAGTTCGTTTTGCTAAAAAAATATCTATGGTTTGTGCCCCATTGGCATTTGTAATCTTTCTTACCGTGTAATCTGGGGACCTCCTAGTTCGCACGGGGGTCGGCAGATAGCCTACCACGTGCACCCCTCATGCCACCCGCGAGTGCTTTGAGCCAACCCATGTTGGATTTCAAACAAAAATCAAATTCCAAAAATTGTTCATGAAATCAAAAAATGTTTACGAGTTCGAAATTACGAAGTCAAAATAAGTTCTAATTTTTTTAAAATTTCCTGAATTCAAAAAATGTCCATGATTACAAAAAAATGTTCGTGAATTCATTTTTCTTATGAATTTCAAAAACGTCACAAATTCACAAAAATGTTCACGAATTCAAAAAATGTCCGAGGATTCAATAGTGTTCATAAAAAAGGGTTCATGAATTAAAAAATATTCATGATTTGAAAATTATGTTTGTGAATTCAAAAATTGTTCATAAATTCCATATAATTGTTCAGGAATAAAAATATCATGGGTTCAAAAAATGTTCTTACATTTTAAGAAATCTTCATGATTTTTTTTTAAATAAGATAAAAACACAAAATAAAATTAAAAGACAAAAAATTAAAATGAAGGAAATAACAGAAGAAAAAACTAAGAAATAAGGAAGAAAAAAAAAGGAAAAATCGGCTCAGCCCATAGAGAGGCTGGGCGTGTGAGAGGGTATGTGGGTACTCAGCGATCTACCCGGAAAATAGGAGAACAACTAATTGAGGATCGCTCCTTCGGGAGCCTGGCACGCTCTCAACATCCACCATGTGTCGCGCTCTGGGTGCTTCCTTCGGATTTTTTTCCGCACATGTTCTCGGCTTTTTTGATGTTTTTTTTCAGCTCTTCAGTTTTTCATCGGTCTTTCTTAGTTTTTCGGCAAAAAAAACAGAAAAAAATTAAACGAAAAAACACATTTTTCGCTTCCGTGAGAGCACATGTTTGCTTTCATGAGAGGTATGGCCGTGCCTCTAGGAAACTGACAAAAAGCGTGATTTCTCTTTTTATTTTTCTGTGAGAGGCACGGCCTCTCTGAAACGGAAAAGAAAAGTGTTTTCTCTAAAAAAAATTCTTCTGTGAGAGGTACGGTTTTGCTAAATGATGAATTATTTTTCAATCATGTTTGTGCTTTAAATTTCACTCGCAATTTGAATTTAAATTCGACTTAGGTTTATATCCCGGAGAGATTAAGCTAAGCAAAAATAGGATGACATGGCATCATTAGTCAGGGATCACTGTAGCATAATTACAGGGGTGTTACAAAGTTTATCCGAAATGTAATGAATTCCGTCATGTTTATATAAAGTTCGTTGTGTTTGCATGAATCTCTTCTGGTTTGTATGCAAATTTGGCTCTGTTTGCATAAATTTCGTCCTGTTGTTTGGATAGTAGTTGAAATATATGCAAATAGCGTTAGATGGCAGCCTCCCGTATCCGTGTCCATGGAAAGAGGGAAGGAAATTTATAAGTCACCGTTGGAGATGCCCTTAACTGGTGTTCTAATAAAAAAATGGTCTCAAATGCTTTATTTATTGTATGTATAGAAAAAATGCTATATTTATTTTACACATAGATAGAAGCTCCGGTATTAGATTATTCTCCCCAAAGTCCCACCTCTATATGTTTCAAAATAAAAAAAGATAAAAAAAAGAAGGGAAATCGTAGCTAAAAAAAAAACCGCATCGCATCTCTGGCGCTGCCTCGGCGGCCGGCGCCGTGGTCACCGGAGCCTCCTCGCCATCGGTGTCCCACGCCGGAGCTGCCGCAGCCAACAAGGTACCACTCTGGAACTGCTGACTCCGCCACCGCCGCCGACGTCCCACGACGCGCCTCTTGTTCTCTCGTCCCCGATCTCCGGGTGGAACTGCAGCAGGCGCGGTGAAGGAGAGGGGAGAGTAAGCCGATCTTGTTCCAGGCCACGCTCGCATTGGCGGTCCTCCTCCCCACGTCAGACACGCCAAGTTCTGTTGCTACTGATCGGACGCTACGTTGCACGCAAGGTGTTTGAGGTAATGCCCCTTAATGTTTATAGTTCATGTTAATTCTACTTTTGTCTTGATGCTAGATGTTCTGCATGAAGAATCATTTTGCTATGATACAATTGGAGTGTGGCAGCTTTCCCTGTTGAAATTTGTGCATGTTAGCTGTTAATACTGTTAGAATAAATCTCAGCATACCGTCGATCATCCGAGGACCAAGCAATCACACGAGCACGACACCGAGATTTGTTAACGAGGTTCACCGATATTGCTACATCCCCGGGTCTGACTATGGACACTCCTCCCCATGACACTGCTATAATCGCCCTGGACGCCGGCACATGTCGCCGGCTTCCCCTGCGTTCCTGTGCTATTATGTTGGCATAGGTTACATCGTGTGTCTACCCCCGCTATATATGAGAGGCCTAGGATACAAGTGTCCTACTAGGACACGACTCCATATCCTATCTAAACACAATACAACTACAAGTCCAACTGTAACCTACCTTGTACACAATATTCGACACAACTCCAACAAACTCCACCTTGACGAATATTCTCCACCACCTTGAATTCGTCCATGCATCAAACTTTCATGTACATTGGACTTGAGTTTATCCCGTGAGCACTGCTGCTACTCCAAAGACTCCATGTGACTCCACCTGCAACTTGTAGTCCCTTCTTTTCTTGACCACAGTCAACACTCGAGCAAAGTTAAGTTCCTTGTTACTCTAGTTTGTGCTCCCAACTTCCAGAGTATCAGTCCAACGCCATCATACACTGATCACTAACCTGCGTGAAAGTGAACAACTCACATATTGGGTGTCACACATAAGAGTTACCTGAACTCAACATCACCGCTCCTTTCTTGACCGCCTGTCTGAAACTTGAAGGAATTTCACCATTGCTTGTAGTCATCCCGAGTCAAATTCGCAGTTGTCTCACCACATGTATGACCACCAGAGCCCTGGCCCGTCTCCATGTCCCGTGCGTACCACACGCCTTGCCGCTATTACCGCGTCAAGCCTCCGCTGTTCCGGTCGAGTCTCAAGGGTCGCGAACCCACACCACTCAACCCCCACTGCAGAGTACCACCGATCATCACCGACCGATGACGAGTTTCAAGCTTTCATCGGACCACTAGGCTCCAGTCCGAACTGCATGTCACTCGCTTTTCCCCCTTGCTGAATAGGCTTCGATTCTCTGGATCCTTACACCGTAGCCCCTCAATCCAGCTCCACCTTCAACATGACTCCATGGTAGATGACCAGTCCACCCTCGCGCCTCGTCGACTTCAAGCTCCGTGTGCACATCACCTTGAATCAATCCCGCGCCATAGTCTTCGAAGCCACACAAGCCCTCGGGGCCTGTGCCACGTGTTTCCACGCCCTAGAAGTCGGTCACCATCAGCATCACGCACCTATGTCGTCGTCGCCGATCCAACACCTTCTTCTGTACCAACCGACTTGCGTCAATCCGTCAGACTGTCTAGTCCGACCCAGCCGATCTCGTTCGACTGTACGACACACTTGAGGCTCCCATACCGTCTTCGGCGAATTCCCATCCATCACATGATACTTCCATCTCAGCTGTCACGACTTCCCGCAATGCCTTCAAGCATCCCTATTGTGCCAACAAATCTTTCACTCTTGTCTGCAATAACCCAAGGTTTTCAGTTTCGATGAACTTCTCCACCTCAAACCCGATGCCCGATGGCGTCATGATTCTTTGTATGGCTGACCTTGCGAAAAATTAACCGAGCTTCTTTCCACGATGCCAAAGTACATAAGCAAACCAAACGTGATCACCTCCTAGTACTAGTAGCAATTCAACCAAAACAATGTTGGTCTTCACGTGGTGTAGCTCCTAGGCTCAACTCTCAATGCTAGCTATTTGCTTTGTCAAATCCTTAGCCTTCCCGATGTACGCATATCCCTTGATAGACTTTTTCCTTGCCGATTGATCTACCTCCGTCCGTGTCACACAATGACTCGGTCCTTTTTTTGTTCCAAAAGAAAACTCATTTCGCTGCTTTGTAGCGTTTCCTGTGTGCTTCACCGGCCATCTGAACCTGCTCGCGTTGCCACGCCTTGCCCTGCCCACCTGCACGGGTCGCTACGGCCAGCCCCGCCTGGGCTTGCCTGCCCAATGAGCCACCAGGCGCCAGCGATCTCAGCGCCCACCTAGAGTACGCTCGCACCATCAATCCGTCGACCGACAGCCGCACGACTCTCCTGACGCCGCTGATTTCGATCACACCTCGTCAAGACTCTGAACAAATCACCGCCAGCTTGCACGCATTACGCCCCGCTGCTTCCATCGATTTCTTCGCTTGAATCGATCTGTCTCAGCCTTCCTTCGCGTCGCATACGAGGACTCGGTCCTCTTTTTGGTCAAAAAAACAAATCTCGTATGTACGGCTGTTTCCAATTGCACCACACATCTTGCTAGAATCTGCACGTCCCGTGACCGATCGAGTCCACGCTCAGCTGCCCCCTGCGCATGTCCTCCGCCGCTTGGGCCTGTCTGCCTTGCCGCGGGCCACGTATCAATCTCGCCGACTCCGAGTACTCAACTCGGCGTCCACGCGATCGTGACCCACACCGATTCTTCCGATCTCGCCGACGATAATTCTTCCGCGATATTTTCAGCTCTAGATCAATAATCCACCGCCTCTTCGTAACCTTGCTCATGATACCACTTGTTAGAATAAATATGAGGCATACCGTCGATCATCCGAGGACCAAACAATCACACGAGCACGACACCGAGATTTGTTAACGAGGTTCATCGATATGGCTACATCCCCGGGGCCTGACTATGGACGCTCCTCCCCATGACACCGCTATAATACCGCACCCGGTCGCCCTGGACGCCGGCATATGCCGTCGGCTTCCCTTGCGTTCCTGTGCTATTATGTTGGCATAGGTTACATCGTGTGTCTACCCCCGCTATATATGAGAGGCCTATGATACAAGTGTCCTACTAGGACACGACTCCATATCCTATCTAAACACAATACAACTACAAGTCCAACTGTAACCTACATTGTACACAATATTTGACACAACTCCAACAAATACCGGGTGTTTTGGCGCTGTCAATACTATGCCATGTTCGTCATCTCTAGTGTTTAATCGGTCGATGGTGCAGCAACGTTGATTAGTTCTACACGCCTGCATTGATTTTGCAGTACAACAGGCTTGTGTGGTCGCCCCATCTGGCCCAAACTATATACGTTCGCTCATGATGGGACCAAAAGCGTCGACACATCTTTTTCATAAAGGTTCTGTATATCAACTAGAGTTGTGGATATTTTGTGCCTCTACGAACTTTGTGGCGTTCTTCAGATGTGCCTCGATAACATTTCGGAGGCAGTTTGCAAGACGCCACAAAATGGTTTCGGAGGATGCTACAAAAACCTTGTGAAGGCAATTTGAAAAACGCCACAAATTTTTTTTTTGAGGCGGCATGAGAAATGCGCCATATGAACTTTGGATGCCTTGTTAAAAATTCCACAAATTGTGCTTGTAGGCGTTCTGGAAATGCCTCCATACTGTGTTTCTCGGGTGTTTCAGAAAAGTGTCTTGGAAGGCCTTTTGCCTTCGTGAGTATCTCTAGCAGAATTTGAAAATGCCTTCGAATGTCTAGGCCATCATTTTATAGGCCTTGAGGTGTTTGAGAATGCCTGCTAACAGCGTACGTGTTTTAGTGGTACTTCACATGTAGTGGAATTGTGTTTAGAGAGATTAGATTGGTGATTATGTCAAACTTCTGTCATGTTTCTTTTGTGTTTTGCCAGTGATCGCTGTGCTACCCAGTTAATGGAACAGATTAAGCTGGTAATACTGTGCAGAGAGGTGAACGTGTCGATGTGAAACGTCTCAATGCACTACAGGTGTTAGGAGAATCCCGCGGATGCCGCCGGCGGCTCGAAACTACCGGACCACCCTCCTCCTGTGGCTCCTTGGTACGGGACTCCTTCCCGGGCGATCAGACTCGGCTGGTCCGTCCGCGTTCATTTCAGCGGCGCGCTCCTCGCCGGCCATTGCCTCGCCTCGCCGCTAGGTTCGGGGGATTTCGCCCAAAGGGTACACTTGTTGGAACAACCAGACGGCGACGGTGGATTGGATTTGTCTCGGTCCTTATACATAGCCTGGTGGAGCGCCTTGCTTTCCTCATGATTCCTTTCTCGCGAGTCCGATCCGAGTTCCTTCCCACCCGTCTAGTTTATCGTCAGCTCCGTCAACCACCCGCCGCCGTGCTTATACGGTACCCACACCTCTCTTCCTCCGTATCTCCAACGTTTTACAGGTTTCATTCATCATCCGTTCCAGATTCATCATGTCCTCTGACTAGAACAAAAGAGCACACTTCATCATAGAAAGTAATAGCAATATAGCATATGCTTTACTTTTAGAAACTTAAGTAATGTCTCTCTTTTTTTCCGATTTATAACCAAAGTAATATCAGGTGAGATGTTGAGCTTTTTGATGTCTGACTCTGTTATCACTTTTTTGATGTTTCTATGTAACTTCTCTTGCAGACAGAGGCTAAGATAGTTTGATGACAAAGAGAAATATTGGTTCAGATGAAGACCTGCGTCTGCATAGAACAATGGTGAAACGAAAGAAACAAGGGCTTCAACTGACCAACCTGCCAACGGTATGGAATATCCGAATGGACTCATGCCAAGTTATAATCTAGTAACTATATCAGTGTGCTTTCCTTTTCCTTCCTTCGCGCCATAATGCAGAACAAGTCCGCTTATTGTTCTTGTTCAACAATCTAAATGCCGTTTGTCTTTGCTGTAGGATATTCTCTGCAGTATCCTGTCACAATTGCCGATAAAAGAAGCTGTACGGACGAGCATACTGTCAGAACAGTGGAAATGTCTTTGGCATCACCACCCAAATCTAGTATTTACTCTTAGCTCGATGTTGCCAATTCCTCGTACCTTACCGTTAACACCCAATGATGATGAGCTAAGGAAACATGAGTTTACTCAGAGAGTCGATGCAGTCCTACAGCAGCACAGTGGTGTGGGGGTTGAGAACGTTCAGTTTCGGGCTCCATTTGAAGATGACCAAAGGGATCAGATAAATAGATGGGTGAACTTTGCTATTGCATCCAAAGCGAAACAGCTTATATTTGATTTCTTAACTGCCAGCCCTATGAGGCCACCATATAACTTCGATTTGCGGCTTCTCGATGACAGTAATAGTTTACACTTGCGATGTAAAACTCTGTTCCGTTTCTCTCAAGGTGCCTGCGGATTTCAACGGTTTTCAGAACCTTAAATGGATTTGCTTGGCAGGCACGAATATTACCGATGATGACCTTCAACTTTTAGTGTCCAGCTGCTGTGTTTTGGAGTTACTTGGAATTGCTAGCTGTAGAATGCTTACAAGGGTACAGCTATCTCATCCTTCAAATCCACTGAAGCATTTGCACGTACATGACTGTCGCTTGCTTCAGGCGATGGAGTTAAACTTTGGTCTGGTAGAACTTGAGTACAGTGGCCCATCGATACTGTTATCACCTCCTGGAACTTTGCTTCTCAAAAATATGTGCATCGAGTTGAATGATATGTGTCCTTCTCTGGAATACATCTTTACGAAACTTGATAATAACGTGCCTCGTCTTGAGATGCTGACTCTTCATTGCACCGAGTCAAAGGTTTGCTATTCACCGTTCCTATTTCCAGTTTTTTGTGCATCCCTATTTGATTTTTCTTGAGGTGAATTTTCCTTATCGGTTTTCATATTTATTTATCTGTGTGTTTCAGAGGGCTTCATTGCCAGGAAAGCTGCACAAATTTTCTTATCTGAAGCACCTGAGACTGGAGTTGACTTTTTTGGGTGCTCCGAGAAGCAAGAGTGATATCCTCGATTTCGCCTGCCTTTAAATTGCTGCTCCTTTCCTGGAAAAGCTGGAATTTCACGTAAGTCTGCATTTCAAGTCTTCAAATATATTTTGGAAGATATTTGGCTCGTTCCATGGAAATAAAGGGGAAACAGTCTTCAAATATACATTTGTAGATGAAGTCATGAACTAACCATTAGCAAATTGAGTACGTACTGTTTTGGGCCTATCATCAGTTGTACTTGTGGAATAAACAGGGCGCTATTATATATAGCAGCAATCCGATGTCTTTACTGGCGATACTTACAAAGTTCTTCACTTCACCAAGTCTTGTCTTGTGTTTATAACTGTTGTATTTTATGATTACTAAGCTCACTGACGATGCGTAAAAAGTAGTCACATTCTTCCTTTTTATTTACAGATGGTGCTGCGCTGCGAGCATCCAAGGTACACCACTGACCAGGGAGACCTACGGAGCCTTCCCTCCGAGCCTCACCTGCATCTCAGGCTGGTCGAAATCACGGGATTTTACGGCTGGAAAGGTCAGCTGGAGCTGGCGCTTCACATCCTGAGGAACTCTGTCGCGCTCGAGGCGATGAAGATAGATCCGATCCCAGCCCCTGCAGTAGTTGGTTCTGATTTTAGGCTGCTGGGATGTACGGGGTTTGCTTCCTTTTCGGATGGCTACGAGGTCGCCCTTGAGTTCCTCTGCAGCGCCGACCATCGCAATGTTGTTCATGTCCTAGAACCTTGAGCTCAGGGAAGTCCCGGAGAAAAAATGTATCTCTCTCACACACACGCCGTAACTTCCTCCAGACCAGCGTGGTGCCATGCTAGCAGGCAAGATGGCGAGCAGACATAAATCACTCAAGGAAGACAAGATAAGGCATGGCATGGCTTGCCACTTGCTGTTGATAAAGAGGTGTGTGCCCTGTTCACTGCATCCACCACCATTCATATCTGGCATGAGTTGAGGGCAATGCGCCCGTGATGATTTTCCCTTATCTGTTCAAATACAGCACACGATGCGCCCATGATGAATAATTTGTAGGGACCGAACTAATCAGGCTAAGGCGATGATGGGACTGGGTATTCCGGCCTGTACTTAGTTAATTTTGCTCCTTCTCACCGCAGCTAATGTACTCGACGCATGTTCGCGTGCGTTCATGTATCACATGTACTAGAAGGGTTGGACGTTTTTTGCTGCACCGTTGGTATTGTTGGGTTTCTTAAAAAAATCACTCTGCTTCGAAATATATGGTGTATTACTTTTTAAAAAGTCAAACCTTTTAAATTTGATCAAATTTGTGGAGAAATATATAGGATTCATAATATCATCTTGGTATTTTTAGATTCATCAATGAAATGAATTTCCATACTTATTTTATTTAATATTGTGGATGTTGATATTTTTGCTGTGAACATGGTCAAAGTTAAAGAAATTTGACTCTCCAAAAAAACTAATACCCTTTATATTTTGGAGCTTGTGGAATATTTAGTTTGGTGGGTGGGGAGATGATAGAGTGAGTTTTATTTTTATTTATAATGTGGTGATTTGGTGGGTCTTTTGTGATGTGATTTTGTGTTATGTGCTAACCAACCTATGTTTATGTGGGGAAAAAAATCCGTCGTGGTTGCATTTATTATATTAGTGCTACAATATCACATTGTGGCATTTTTTTTTCTAGGTGGTGGGAGGGTGTGCAGGATTGATGTTTTAATGGCCCGTTGCTGCTGATTGATTCGAAAAATCGTTGGCCCGGTCAAAATCGTAAATCAAATTCAAAATTGAATATTTCAATTGAATGAAAGAGCTTCAAAATTAGGGAACATAGTGAATTAAAAGAATTAAATGGGAGAATTTGAGAAATTGTTGACCCGGTCAAAATTGAATACCTCAATTAATTGTGAGACCTTAAAATTTGAAAGCATGGTGTATAGTATAAACGAATTGAATAAGAAAGCTTTGAAAAATTGTTGACCCGGTCAAAATCAGGTGATTCAATTGAACGTGAGCTCTTTAAAATTAGGAAGCTTAGTGTTATAGAGGATACATGTACCCCATCATTTTGGCATCAATGACACGCTTTACTTGGGGAATTTCCAACACGGACCCGCAAACCTCCCGCATACGTCCGGAGAGACCGCGTTACCCGTGGAAGTCATCCAATACGGTTTTGTATCGGTCCATGGTGCGATCAGGATGTACTTTCTTCCGCAAACCGGAGACAAACGTGGGGGACTTTGCGGGAGTCCGGGCTACTCTCACGTTCGCTTCTGACCTCCCTGGCCCATCGAGACCCCTCCTCCCTCGCTCGCCGTGTTTGCAGAAACTTCATCTGGTTTGTTAAAAAAGAGGTTAAAATGTATGCACCTATGGTTCGATGGCGGCCTCTCGCTTCCGTGTTCGCGGACAGATGCATGAGAAATTTTGCGGGCTGCTATTGGAGATACCCTTACATGACATCCCCGCCTCGAGAGATGTAGTAATTGTTCTAGCAAGTCCCCATACCTCGGAAGATACATTCCAAGGATTTTCGTGCATCATTTTCTTTGTCGCCTAAACACTACTCGTACATCTAAACAGATTCTCCCAGCCTTCTATACTTAGGTTCCTGGGCCAGCCCCATGCATACTTCAAAGTCTTTAACATAGCAGACGGTTTGAACACCGTTGGATCTCTGATCCGATGGCCCATGTGCTCCTGGAACATGGGGGCATATAAGCTCCGGAAGCACCGCATCGTCAGCCACCTCAAACAGTCAAACTTTTTGGCTTCCTCCGTCACCAGAACCACATCATGGAGCTCTTCATCCTTGAGATCGGATTGAGTGGATTCTGACGAACGAAACACACGGCGATCGAGGGCCTCACACGTACCCTTTATTCTTCCTCCTCATTGTCGATTCTCTCCCCACCCCAGATTAAACTAAGTTGTGTTCAAATAATTGCATGACTTTTCCATTTCCTATCCTTACCAAAAAAAAAACAATTACCTATGTAAACATACCTATTTATATACGGAAATCCCTACATTTTATGGTACATTTTGTGAAGAGTAATGACCCACCTCACATAACCACCTGCACAAAATCGCATAAAACCATATGTTTTACACACTGCAAAAACATAAACACTTGGCATGTGGCATTCAATAAAATCAGGAAATATAATTACCTTTTTTGCTTGCACTTGTATTTTGCGGAATCTTTCAAATCCATGGAAATTTAACCAAAATTCATCCAAGCATTTTTTTAAGGCTATATCCAAAGAATATCTGTCCAGGAAAATACCACTTGTGCAAATAAAGAAGCCAAGTGCCAATTTTCCTGGAACCTTCCTTCCTGGCGGCTCCAAACTCCTCTCCTCTCCAGCGCAAACATCCCTCTCCCCGGCTCCCTTTCCTCTTCTTGGCCGGACGGACACCCACCCACCCCGAGCGAGCGCCTCCTCCAGGTACCGATCCATCCAACCATTCTTGTTTATTCGCGTCCGCGAGATCGAAATCCGCTAGCTTTCACCGGAATCTCTGAGTGTTTTCTCTCGATCGATTTTGTGTGTTCCTCATGGAGTCCAGCCGGCGCAAATTGGTATAGCTTGTCACGGAATAGAGGGTGGGTGGGCGAGATTCTCGCATTCTTCCGCCCGATTCGGGTTTTGGTTTCTCGAAATTGCTCCTGTTCAAGCAAATGCACGGCGGGGGGGGGGGGGGGGGGGGGGGTGCTGTTCCTTCAATTATCTTGTGTGGAGCAATCTGCTATGATGCAGTTTCTAGGTTAGATGGTTCGCGTTGAAGGCCCCCCGATTATTTGCTCACGGAGCAAAAAAATCTGAATGTTTCATGCTGTCGTTGGGAAATTAGGATGTTTTCGTTGGCACTATGCGGACACAGGCGGCATGATGCCGTGATTTCACAACCTTTACTTGAGAAGAAATTCATTGTCTAGCTTGCTCACAAGTCGGAGTATGGTCCGGCATAGATCCTTTGTGGTATTTGATTGAATATTACTCCCTCCGTCTGGAATCGGTTGACGCTCAAACGGATGTATCTACACGTATTTCAGTGCTAGATACATCCGTTTGAGCATCAACTAATTCAGGACGGAGGAAGTATGTGCTTGTATGAATGCTTGCAATTTCAGATTATTTTCCTTTTAGGACCTGGGTTACTGTTTCGGTTGGCTGACACTTTGTTCATGTTCAGATTGTCCTGCAAAAATACTGCATTTTATGATCGGAGAACTTGTGAGGAGCTCCTAGAAGAAGAGCCAAGTTGATCCTGCAAAATTGGATAGCTGGTCCGGCAGGGCTGGCTTCAGAAGATCAGCCACGGCTCTAAGGAGAGTAACCCGTGTTACACCAAGAAGGGAAAGGCAATGTGTCCATCGCTTTCCTAAGTTTCTGCTTGCATCGCCTTCTTTCCACGGTGGCCGTGGTGCCCTCCCATCTGCAGGGGGGCATCCTTCTGATCTGACCTACCTTGCTGGTGGTGGTGCTGCACAATTCTGAAGTAGGCCTTTAGCATCATAGTTAGTTCAGTTAGTAGTCCATAATATTAAGAGTTGTAAGTATGGTGTCGGCCACCAAACTAGAAGGTGGATATTGTTTTCACAGCAAGAACTCTCCTCTCGATCAACCTGAAGGTAAATAAAAGTGCTTTGAACTTCCAAATGTTTCTCTCTTTTCGGAATGACTGTCTATAATATTCTTTAATCCTAGCATCATGAATTTCTTCTTTTGCCTGTGTAAAACTGTAATTGTCCTCTACACTGTTCTGGCACGAAAAAAAAATTAGTATTTTTTTTCTTGTCTAAGTATTTAGTCATCCTTTACTATTTTCTGGCACCACAAACAAAACCAAAAAGGATGAGCTGTGTATGTAAACTTATCCGTTTGTTTTTCCACATATTTGAACTCTCTGCCGAGTTAGATAGCTACTCCCTCTGTTAGTGATCTAAACGCTCTTATATTTCTTTACGGAGGGAGTATGTTATAGTTGAATTCAATGATATGCGCCTGCTTTGATGCTACAATTGCAGTTTGGAATACTGAAGTATCCCTAGATAATTTTACACAAGCACTTTCTTTTTACCAAACCTAGCTGTGTAATCACCTTTATTAACCCTTTAAAATAACAGCACATGGCCAGTTATATATTATTGTGGCATTGTAGTATTCATACATTTCTCTTTGAGCTTCAGGTGTGAAGATACATCTTTACCGTCTTGGAATAGAACAGCGTGAACATGATGCCCTCAAAAGCTTTGCATGTGCTGGTGAAGGCAGCCCAAGTTTACTTGATACAATCATTCTTTCTCAGGTTTGTATTACCTGAGAGTTCACACAATCTTTATGAGTTATCATGGCACCATTTTTAATAGATGATTTTCTTTGTAACAGTGGGAGAACTTTGCTCAGAAGGGCCAGTTGGGATATGATGTTACTACTTGCGAACTTAAGGTGCTTCTTGGATCCCCCCTAATTCTTGTGTCCTAGATCAAAGTAACTTTAAACATTTGCTTGTGCATGTTGGATTCTGATACCCAAACTAAAAAACACAAAGCCAGAGATGTGAAATATAGTTTTATACATTTTATACTTAACCTCTTCCCTTCCTCAGTTTCCACAATCAAACTGCAGAGTGGCATGCTAATACCAAATATTCCTGCAACACCACCTACCAAATTGTTCACATTCCCACTAATTGCCACTGTTGCTGCCCTCATTGGAACAGTCTGCCTTTCCTGTGCTGCCAATCGTGATGGCTATGGGGGGATAGTACGGATGGGGATGTTAGGAAACATAGCAGTGGGAAATAAGAGAGAAAGGAGCGGGAAAGATTCGATAAATAATAGTGGTTGCCACTTATAGTTATCCACATCTTAAAGCACATAACTATTTCATCTTAGGTGGCAGAAGTTTAACTTTGAAGAAATATTGCGATTCTAGAAGTGTAATCAACCAACCAACATTTTTTTCTGCCAGACATACCATTGACAGTCTGTTAAACTTATGTATTTCCCTTTCAAAAGGCTTATTAAGCCATCAATCCTGTTAATGATATGCCCTGAGCTTGACTGGAATAATTGGTTTTGAATGGTTGTACAGGTCATTGAAGGTCAAAGGGATTTTGTTATTCAGATGAATGATAAATGGAATTCATTTTCCCTCAAGAAATATGACAAGTTCGGCCATCCTTTCGGATGCTTGAAGCCAAATTCTGCTAGAAGCTACGAGGAATTACTTTTGTGCATCGCAGAAGGAGAAAATAATGAACCGGAGGTTGTTCCTTCGATTACACCCCCAAACAATGGAGTACTGCTGATCGCGAATGTACGCACCTTAACCCCTAACCCCTCCCCAACCCTTTGTGAATGTGAATATAGATACAAGTGCTAGTTGCCATCTGCATCATGTTTTTCCATTTCTGATGGACATCTTTTCCTGAAGGCATATCCTGTTGAATATGGTCACATTTTCTTGGTCCCAAATGCAACTAATCAGCTATCTTCCTTTTGGGATAAAAGGATGTTTGGGCTGATTACAAAGATTGCCTCTGAAGTAAACAGTGCAGCGTTCCGGGTTTTCTTTGATGATGGTACATCTATTGTGCCAAAGCACATGTTTTTTCAGGTAATACCTTCTAGTTCTAGTGCTTAATGTTTTGAACTTACTCCAAAGTACATTACTATTCACCTGCCATGTGCTATACAGACCTGAATACCCAATATAATGGGAGTACTCATTTAGTTGTCTGGTGGTCTCATCTTCACTAAGCATTCGACTTTGTGCTGTAATGTATTGTCACCGATTTACAGCATACTTCAAAGTACTTTAATTGCCATGATGAGTAAGATTTTAAAGGGAAGATTGATCCTTGTAATTGTTTTATTGTTCTGTTATTACTGAATCAAAATAACTGAGTAGATTTTTTTCCATAATAAGATATTGCTAAGATACTAGAACTACTAGTTTGCAGTGGTTGCTTAAGGAGAATCTCATGGTGTTATTTTTGCTAAATATTACAGGCCTGTTACTTTGCCAATCCTTTACCAGTGGAGTCTTCCTCAACTGTTGCATTATATGATGGGGCAACCAGATCAGGCATTTGTGTGTCTGAAATAGTTGATTACCCTCTAAAAGCACTTGTGTTCACGAGCACCAATGTAAATGCACTTGTCGATGTAGTGAGTGAAGCATGCTTGGCTTTGCATGAGAACAATACTGTGCACAGCCTAATGATGTCCAACAACGGCAGAAATGTTTTCTTATTCCCCCAGGTGAAACTCGCTAATACATTGTGTTCCATCTCTAAACAAATGTTTTATCAACAAAGGAATTGTTAGGTGTTAATCTCTGGTGTTTGATTTTAGGTGAAAAATCTGGTCACTGGCTGCTGTCTTTCTGCCTGGGAGTGCTGTGGCTACTTTGTTTATCACACCAAAGTTGATTTCGACCGAGCTTCTGAGACCGGAATTTCCAATAGGATGGCTTCGTTCTCGTTCCAAGATGGTGACTTTGAAGACTTGAAGAAACTCTGCTGCGCTATAGCTGATGGCCTTGTTACCTAAGCCTGCACCGTATGCAAGCATCAACAATGTGTGCAGCGGTTCATTATGTAAAATCACCCAGAATGTTACTGCAACTATAAACATATCGTGTATCATGCTCTCCCATTCCCCGTGTTTAGCGTGTTATGCCTAAATACTATGAAACATATGTCTCAAGACATCCGGGTTGATGAATAAAGCTTGCTGTTCTCCTCATGAATCAATCTCTGAATATTTGCAAGGATTGTGCAATGATATTTCAGCTACTACATTTGCAGTTTACAGAATCAACTTTGCAGTCTGTGAGACATTGAATTACTTCAGAACTGAACCTGTGATATAGCAGATGACTTGGTTTGTTTCATGTGGTTTGCTTCAGAAGGCACATGCCCTTGATCTGATAGCTTTGTTGCAGAAACAGTTTTTACGTGGATGTGTTATAAATTTATATAGCTTGCAGTTGTTACTGGGAGTTCAAAGATTGTATGTAGAGAAGGAAATCTGTTGCAGTTATAAGTTGTGCATCGACGTTAAGATGGATCTTATCACTCATTGCATCGGCCGCAACATCCTGAGGCAGCATCAGATTCAGCAGGGTTTGTTGCATGATGGAAAAGAAAAAAAAACAGAAAATTGTGTATGGTTGCAGCCGGTTTTCATCTCGATCCTATGTATGGTTGCAGCCGGTTTTCATTTCATGGCAGTTTGGACAGTAAGCCAGTTTCTTGTGTGTGATGGTGGCAGTTTTGGACCAAAAAAATCCCTAGATTTAAATGAATTGCCATGGCAGTTTTAAAAAATGCCCCCTACCCCCTGGCGTCCTTTTTTTAATGGCTTTAGAAGTCCAATTGAGTCCAAACACAATCAACTTAAATAACTTGGATTTTTATGAAATAACTACTGACCAATATTTTATATTTTTGATAATGGTGTTAGTTCGTTCTTGAAGAATATTCAAATAAGGTTACAGACAAATTTAAACAAGCCCATAATAAGTTTTAATACCTTCGAAAATACAACCACAAACAAGGGAAATCAACTATATTTATTGATTGGCTAATTTATTCAACATTCCAAATTTCGAAATATTTGGATGTTACAGACGGCTCGCCTTAAGATCTTATTGCACGTTGCTTCACATCCTGAAGCAACTTGAGGCAGAATCAGCATGGAAAGAAGCAGGCGCAGTAACTAAGTTCAGGATATTGATGGTCCGTGTCACACTCCGCATACGGGTAACCCTCATGTTCGCAGTCCTCTGTGCATTGGTCACCCTTGCATTGCGAAGTAGGGTACGTCTGGCTTAACCGCCTGCAGTGGCCTTCAGATCCTGCTGTAAAATATGGGCAACATTTGAATAACAACATTAGAAAACAAAACACTGAGAAACTATTATATTATTCAGATAATTATTCCAGGCAAGGCTTACCAGGAAGCAAGAGGAGTGACATGAGCAAAATTAAGCACAAGCTTGCCATCTTGACCTTGTCGACCTCCATATCTCCAGGAATAAACACCCAAGCAAAGAAGGATGGAATTCCAAATAGGTTAACTTAGTAGTGCACCACTGATCCCTTCTTATAGAGATGGATGATGGAACCTTACAATAAACCAAACAGAAAAGGTTGTATATATCTGGATGATGCAATGATGTGTTGTGTAAATTGAAAAGACACTATAGGTTGTTGTGGGTTGGTGTGTGCGCGCTCGCACGCGTGCGTGGAATGGTGCCTTTGTTGCTTAGGTGGAACCCTAAAAAACAGAAATTGTCATATTTATCTGGATGATGCATGGTATATATCCAGAAGATGCAACGATACATTGTACATTGAAGAAAAGACATTCTCAGGGGTGATAAAAGACACCCTAGGTAGTTGATACATGTGTGTGTGTGTGTTGGTGTGAGGTATTGCCTGATGTTTGTACTGCTCAAAATGGTGCATTTGTTGGTTAGACAGAACCCTACAAAAGGCAAACAGAAAATGTCATTATATGGATGATGCAATTGTATATATCCGAATGATGCAGCAATGTGTCACACACTGGAAAAAGACACCGAGACATGATAAAAAGGCACCCCGGGTTAGTTGATACATGCATGTCTTTTATGTGAGGTATGTCATGATATTTGTATCGCTCAAAATGGTGCCTTTGGATCTTAGCAGTAGGAAAAAAACACCCAGCGTATCACGCATTGGATTAGGAAATAATGTTGCTGGGGTAATTGCACTTGTCGATGTAGTAAGTGAAGCATGCTTGGCTTTGCACGAGAACAATATTGTGCACAGCCTAATGATGTCCAACCACGGCAGAAATGTTTTCTTATTCCCCAGGTGAAACTCGCTAATACATTGTGTTCCATCTCTAAATAAATGTTTTATCAACAAAGGAATTGTTAGGTGTTAATCTCTGGTGTTTGATTTTAGGTGAAAAATCTGGTCACTGGCTGCTGTCTTTCTGCCTGGGAGTGCTGTGGCTACTTTGTTTATCACACCAAAGTTGATTTCGACCGAGCTTCTAGTAGAAATTCTGAATTGGTATAATGGCTCTTTCTTACATTACAACTTACAATACAAGAGTTTCTTACAGGAGTGAAACAAAACTAAAAAAAAAGATTAAAGAATAACGTTTGACAAAATGATTAATGCAAAATGATCCATTAAAGAAAAGAATTGATACAACAATTTGATTACTTAATCAATTAGTAGTATCCCTGCCATGATTTTCAAATCTTTTCTATTTAGTAGTCTAAGTTTCTCGATGAGGATAATTAATTCGGTCGTTGTGGTCGGACTCTATTATGGATTTCTACTACATTCTCCATAGGTCCCTCTTAGATCTTCTTTCTCCAATCTTGGATTAGGGAAGAAGGAGATATTCGCGACTACTGGCGATTTCATTATGGGGCAGCTCATGATCTTCATATCGATCTATTGTCCACCTCTGTATCTATTCTTTCTTAGCTAAACAGGTGGAAGATCTATCCAATTTGGTTATATTATATCATGGACTCGCAAAAACGGATCTGAATTTGACTGAAATGCACGATCTTCACAGGTATCACTTTTCACGATACCTAAAAGGTGGAATAGCGATTTTCGAACCATTTCCTATAAGAGAATGGTTTCCATTACTTTGAGAAATGGATTCTTGAGACCGGAATTTCCAATAGGATGGCTTCGTTCTCGTTCCAAGATGGTGACTTTGAAGACTTGAAGAAACTCTGCTGCGCTATAGCTGATGGCCTTGTTACCTAAGCCTGCACCGTATGCAAGCATCAACAATGTGTGCAGCGGTTCATTATGTAAAATCACCCAGAATGTTACTGCAACTATAAACATATCGTGTATCATGCTCTCCCATTCCCCGTGTTTGGCGTGTTATGCATAAATACTATGAAACATATGTCTGAAGACATCCGGGTTGATGAATAAAGCTTGCTGTTCTCCTCATGAATCAATCTCTGAATATTTGCAAGGATTGTGCAATGATATTTCAGCTACTACATTTGTAGTTTACAGAATCAACTTTGCAGCATTTCTGTGAGACATTGAATTACTTCAGAACTGAACCTGTGATATAGCAGATGACTTGATTTGTTTCATGTGGTTTGCTTCAGAAGGCACATGCCCTTGATCTGATAGCTTTGTTGCAGAAACAGTTTTTACTTGGATGTGTTATAAATTTATATAGCTTGCAGTTGTTACTGGGAGTTCAAAGATTGTATGTAGAGAAGGAAATCTGTTGCAGTTATAAGTTGTGCATCGACGTTAAGATGGATCTTATCACTCATTGCATCGGCCGCAACATCTTGAGGCAGCATCAGATTCAGCAGGGTTTGTTGCAGAGGCTAGGTAGCCACTAATGATGGAAAAGAAAAAAAAAACAGAAAATTGTGTATGGTTGCAGCCGGTTTTCATCTCAATCCTATGTATGGTTGCAGCCGGTTTTCATTTCATCGAAGTTTGGACAGTAAGCCAGTTTCTTGTGTGCGATGGTGGCACTTTTGGACGAAAAAATCCCCAGATTTAAACGAATTGCCATGGCAGTTTTTAAAAATGCCCCCACCCCCTGGCGTCCTTTTTTAATGGCTTTAAAAGTCCAATTGAGTCCAAACACAATCAACTTAAATAACTTGGATTTTTATGATATAACTACTGACCAATATTTTATATTTTTGATAATGGTGTTAGTTCGTTCTTGAAGAATATTTCAAATAAGGTTACAGACAAATTTAAACAAGCCCATAATAAGTTTTAATACCTTCGAAAATACAACCACAAACAAGGGAAATCAACTATATTTATTGATTGGCTAATTTATTCAACATTCCAAATTTCGAAATATTTGGATGTTACAGACGGCTCGCCTTAAGATCTTATTGCATGTTGCTTCACATCCTGAAGCAACTTGAGGCAGAATCAGCATGGAAAGAAGCAGGCGCAGTAACTAAGTTCAGGATATTGATGGTCCGTGTCACACTCCGCATACGGGTAACCCTCATGTTCGCAGTGCTCTGTGCATTGGTCACCCTTGCATTGCGCAGTAGGGTACGTCTTGCTTAACCGCCTGCAGGGGCCTTCAGATCCTACTGTAAAATATGGGCAACATTTGAATAACAACATTAGAAAACAAAACACTGAGAAACTATTATATTATTCAGATAATTATTCCAGGCAAGGCTTACCAGGAAGCAAGAGGAGTGCCATGAGCAAAATTAAGCACAAGCTTGCCATCTTGACCTTGTCGACCTCCATGTCTCCAGGAATAAACACCCAAGCAAAGAAGGATGGAATTCCAAATAGGTTAACTTAGTAGTGCACCACTGATCCCTTCTTATAGACATGGATGATGGAACCTTACAATAAACCAAACATAAAAGGTTGTATATATCTGGATGATGCAATGATGTGTTGTGTAAATTGAAAAAGACACTATAGGTTGTTGTGGGTTGGTGTGTGCGCGCTCGCACGCGTGCGTGAAATGGTGCCTTTGTTGCTTAGGTGGAACCCTAAAAAACAGAAATTGTCATATTTATCTAGATGATGCATGGTATATATCCAGAAGATGCAACGATACATTGTACATTGAAGAAAAGACATTCTCAGGGGTGATAAAAGACACCCTAGGTAGTTGATACATGTGTGTGTGTTGGTGTGAGGTATTGCCTGATGTTTGTACTGCTCAAAATGGTGCCTTTGTTGGTTAGACAGAACCCTACAAAAAACCAAACAGAAAGTGTCAGATTTATATGGATGATGCAATTGTATATATCCGAATGATGCAGCAATGTGTTACACATTGGAAAAAGGCACCGAGACGTGATAAAAAGGCACCCCGAGGTAGTTGATACATGCATGTTTTTTATGTGAGGCATGTTGTGATATTTGTAGTTTTGTACCACTCAAAATGGCGCTTTTGGATCTTAGCGGTAGGGAAAAAAACCAGCATATCGGATTGGATTAGGAAACAATGTTGCTGAGGTAATATTAGAAATTCATGAATCAATCTCTTAGTAATCAATACATGATATTGTTACCAGTGTGAATGATCTTTGGGCTTAAAAGATCATCTTCTGCAACATTTTCGCCAGACGTTGCATCACTTCATGAGGAGCCTATGATATAGCAGATGAATAATCTCCTTGTCTTCTAACTTTCTAAGGATAAACACACCGCCTAATTGGTGCGTTCGAACTAGAAGGCAATACTAGTCACCAGATCTGATAATTTTGTTGCAAAAATAGTTTAATCTCTATGTATGCTCAGACCTGTTAAATGTTAGTCCTTCAGGCCCGGATTTGGGGACCCCATCTCTATGCTCAAAACTGTTAAATGTGAACTCCTATAATTATTATTCTTTTATCCTTAGTTTGCAGTTTTAATTAGGAGATGAACAGTTGACAAAATTGTATAAACAAGTTACAGAACTGGATGATGCATGTGTGTACATTGGAAATTCAACTCAAGATGTTCTTGAAATTACCACACGCCTCCAGCACCCCCCATCCTAAGTACTAATCGTGTGCAAGCTGATAGCTACTCGCTGTAATTACGACAAAATGGGAGTACCGTTGTTACTCCCTTAACTCTACAAATTAAGGCATAAATAAGAACAGGTATTGAGTGGTCAAATCGTGTCTACTCCCTCCGTTCGGAAATACTTGTCATCAAAATGAATAAAAAGGGATGTATCTAGACGTATTTTAGTTCTAGATACATCTCTTTTTATCCATTTTGATGACAAGTATTTTCGGACAGAGTGAGTACTTTTAATTTAAAATATTTAGACCGATAGACCAATTTAGGCTCGCACCAATGGACAGTGTTTAGCAGCCAAATAGGAACTAATATTTAGCGGCCAAATGATTATGTTTCATGTGGGGCCCGCCCACCGCTCTCCCATCTTAATTTTATATTCATTCGAAAACTCCATTTTCACATGTTTTTATGGCCGACCCTTGCCTTTGTTTTCTGCATCAAGAAAGGTTGTTTGGTGCCCGCTTCTCCAAAGGTTGATGGCCGCTACTCCTAGCGACGTTGTGATGGCGGCCAATGATGTTGCTCCAGTTGCGGCGCTGCGAGGCAATCCGAGTGAATGTTACAAGGCAGCATCAGCTGTTGTTGCGAGGTCATCGGAGTTGCTACGAGAAGTGTTGCAACGAGCGGCCGCGCCACTGCGAGCTAGTATTGCGAGGACACCACCGTGCTTGTACCCGGTGTTGCGAGGACGCCGATGTACTATTACACCGTGCTTGTGAAACATGTTGAAAGCCAGTGTCGTGGGAGCACCGCCATATACTACGAGGCATGCTGAAGCCAATGCTACAAGGGGCATGTCCATGCTACGGGAGTGACATCGGTGCTGCGAGGTGATGTTGCAATCGGAGTTGCCATGCTACAGGGACTATCTTCGTGTCGCGAGGCACACTACGAGCAGGTATTGTGAGCCATGCTATGGAAGCGTCACTGATGTTGTGATCCATGTTGCGAGTGGCGACCATGTTGTGAGGGGGAGGCGCGGGTAGGGGAATCGTGGGATGTATTGAGCACGAGACACACTGTGTGTGATTCGATGACTGGCCACGTTGCAAGTGGTGGGCATCCCGGTCTCAAGACGAGACGCTGACGTTATAAAGGCCGGCCACCGCACCTACAAGCCTTGAGACGTAATGCTGCAAGGGCCGTAAAACATCGACCAGTCGTCTGCTGCTGCGAGGCCATTTAGTGATGTTGTGAGCCGCTGCTGCAAGGCCGTTTAGTGATGTTGTCAGCTGCTATGAGGTCACCAGGGTTGGTACGACGGACGGCGCAGCTGCGAGCTACTTGCCGCGAGGCCGTCGGAGTTGGTACAATGGGTGGCGATGCTGCGAGGTCGGCCGAGCTGCTTCGATGGACGGCATTGTTGCGAGTTGCTGTCGTGAGCCGATGTTGCGGGGGACGCTGGAGCTGCGGCGATGGCCCGGTTGCTTCCATCACACGACGGTGATGCGACGCTCGATGGCTGGACGGTGTTGCGACGCTCGATGACCATGATGAGCACATGCTTCCACGACACAGCGGTGTAGTGATGCTCGATGGGCCGCGACAACGGTGTGCTTCCTCGACATGACCGTGCTGCAATGGATGCTCCATTGGTGTCTCGGCTATGACAGTAGCGGCGATGCTGCGATGGCGCCTGAAAGGATCGATATAGTTGACTAGAGGGGGTGGGGGGGTGAATAGGCAACTAACAATTTTTAGCTTTTATTTACCAATTTAAACTTTGCATCAAAGTAGGTTGTCTAGATATGCAACTAGGTGAGCAACCTATATGATGCAACAACAACAAGCACACAAGCAAGCAAGAGATGCAACACAATATAAGCTTGCACAAGTAAAGGTACGAGATAACCAAGAGTGGAGCGGTGAAGGCGAGGATGTGTTACCAAAGTTCCTTCCCTTTGAGGGGAAGTACGTCTCCGTTGGAGCGGTGTGGAGGCACAATGCTCCCCAAGAAGCCACTAGGGCCACCGTATTCTCCTCACGCCCTCACACAATGCGAGATGCCGTGATTCCACTATTGGTGCCCTTACAGGCGGCGACCGAACCTTTACAAACAAGGTTGGGGCAATCTCCACAACTTAATTAGAGGCTCCCAACACCACCACGAAGCTTCAGTACAATGGAATATGGCTCCGCAGTGACCTCAACCATCTAGGGTGCTCAAACACCCAAGAGTAACAAGATCCGCAAGGGATTAGTGGGGGGAATCAAATTTCTCTTGGTGCAAGTGTAGATCGGGGCCTTCTCAACCAATCCCTAAAAAATCAACAAGTTTGATTGGCTAGGGAGAGAGATCGGGCGAAAATGGAGCTTGGAGGAACAATGGAGTTTGGGGATGGAAGAGGTAGGTCTTCTTGGAGAAGAAGACCCCTTTATATAATGGGGGGACACATCCAACCGTTATGCAGCCCGCAGCCCGCATCTGGGCGGTACTACCGTTGCTGGAGCGGTAGTACTGCTGCCACAGCGGTACTACCACTGTGGCAAGTAGACATAGGGCAACCAGGGCTGAGGGAGAAGAAGTACACGCACTAGGGCGGTACTACCGCCGATAGGCGGTACTGCCGCTTCCTACAGCCGCTGGAAAATAGGGGAAGGCAGCGAGCTGAGCGGCAGTTGCAGCGGATGTAGGAGCGGTACTACCGCGCCCTACTGCCGTCCCTACTACCGCTCCCGTGCGTGGTCCTTTATGGAAACCCGACACAAAAAATCAATACCAGAGCAGGGGCGGTAGTACCAGCGGCACTAACAAGCGGTACTACCGCCGATAGGCGGTACTACCGCCCTTGCCGGTACTACCGCTTAGTGCAAATCAC
Source organism: Aegilops tauschii subsp. strangulata (assembly GCF_002575655.3). Lineage (NCBI taxonomy): Eukaryota > Viridiplantae > Streptophyta > Magnoliopsida > Poales > Poaceae > Aegilops > Aegilops tauschii. The sequence goes on from NC_053039.3 coordinate 56,089,811, forward strand.
CCCTTGTTTTGCACATCACGGAAACTCCAAAGAAGCAGGAAGAAAGCGAGGGTGCAAGGAGAATGTGAACGTGATGATTCCACCCATACTCTTCCGAAACGGATCCCCTCTTGATAGTACGGTTATCCCTACGACTCAATTCCACCGAAAAGAAATGAAGGAAAATAATCCGTCTAAAGTGAAGTCCTTGAGGGGTAACAATCGCATAGTGCTCTTATATTAGATAACCTGAAAAGCTTAATGCACATGATTAGTCCGCAAACGTATTGTCATCAATCACCAAAACAACCGGGGAAAATAATGCCTTAACAATCTCCCCCTTTTTGGTGGATTGATGACAACACGGGATTTGCACAAAATAGTTACTGGAAATTAAGCAAACCCACTCCCAACAAAATATAGACGGGCTCCCCCTAGAGGTGTGCACCAAGGAAATTAGCATGAAAGGCTATGTGCACATCTTTAGGAACAAACTCCCCCTATATTTTGTAGACAACAACATCCTTGCATATAAGAATAACAACAAGTACATCTAAGCAAGGACAAGCATGAGAGCAATAATATAAGTGCTGGTAAAGAAGTAGATAAGATAGGGTAGTTCACATATGTCTTACACCATATGGTCTCACTCACAGCCGAACGAAAGCGAATGAAAACGAACGAACACAACGAACACGAACACGCAAACACAAAACCCAAAGCAAATCCCTAACTCTCCCCCTTTGGCAGCAAGACACCAAAGGGAAAGGGACGACACGACACACGATGGTAGTAGATCTCCATGGCATCACCAGTCATGCTCCTCCTCCTCCTCCTCCTCAGAGACCTCTGCAGCATGGGGAGAAGCGTGAACTCCGGTGTCCTCCTCAGTGTCAGACCACGGGAAGTGCACTCTGATCCAAGACTCCTCATCAGTGATCCGCTCCTCAGAGCCATCTGCAACCTCAAGGCCAACCTGTCTCATAATGGCCTTGTCACGACGACGAGCCATCTTGGCCTCCTTGTGAGCCTTGCACTGGCCATTGGCCTGAAAGCAGAAACGACGCTTCATCTTTTCCTTGAGTTTCTTCGCCCAAGAGGGCTCCTCAGATGGGGGCACATACTCCGGCCCATCATCATCCTCATCATCTTCATCGGCTAAGACAGTCTCCTGCACTGGAGGTGTCGGAGTAGACGTACTCCACTTCTCCTTCTGACGCAGCTCGATAGTGTCATGAGAAACCATGTTGTCTGTGACATGCTCCTCATCTGGAAACTTGGCTGCCCAAGTGTCCTTGATAAGCTGCATAAGATAGGGTCCATAAATGATGCACTTGCGCTCCATGACAACAGAGTGAAGCTCAGAGCACATCACATGTGACACATCCAGCACCTGCTGAGAGCCCTCCGCTTCTTGACAGAATAGAAGCATGTCAACTAGGTAAGAGTGCACCTGATCCAAGTTGCCAATCCAAGGAACAGGGTGTTCCAGAAGATTCGATACATGATGTCTAGAAAGGGCCAGAGCTCATAAGTAACCTTCCCAGTCTCAGACACTTTCCTGGTAGAATATGGCCAAAGCTTCTCCTTATGAGTAGCGGCAATCTCCTTATGAGGGCGAAACCCAAGTGGGATCTGGGCACCCTCATCATTGTACGATAAGCTGACCATGAAGTCCTTCCATGGTGCGGACAGAAGACGACCATTGGTCATCCAAGTCAGAGTGCGGGCCTGATCATGCCCAAAGTGAACGGTGGCAAAGAACTGGGCCACGAGCTCGGCATCAAAGTCTTTGTTGAAGGTAATGATCCTCTTGATGTCCAACTCCTCACACCTCTACAGAGCATTCCCAAAGTATGGCAGGTCCTTCTCCATGTGCGAGAGATCGACAGACTTGACCTTCACAAACAAACTCTTCTTTTGCTTCAAGACATCGCAATAGATGGACTGCTGAAACCTGTTCCAGAACGGACGCCTCTGAAGAGAAGGCTCCTGGTCCACATGGTAGGGATTGTGCTTCCTCTTGGTACAGAACTCCATTGCAGACATCTGATTAGCACGCTTGCGCCCAGCGGAGGTCTTCGACGTAGGGACCTTGGCCTTGCGTTTGGGCGGCTCTGACGAGCCACCCGCATCACCAGCAACAGCAGACTCTGGAACATCCGACGAGCGATAACGCTTGGAACCTGTTGCACGGTCTGGATTCTTGCGGCGAGCCTGATGCCCGGAGCTACTACCACCTGAAAACACACACACACACACACAAGAACCACAAGAGCAAGAGAGCATAAGCCAAGGAAAGACAAACACCAAAGATGAGAATTAGGTAGAGAAACAGGGGAATTGGCATCTCAGGGCGGTAGTACCGCGCACCAGAGTGGTAGTACCGCTATGCAGCGGTTGTTAGCGGGCTGACACCTGCCGCGACAAGATCCGGTACTACCGGAGATGCAAAAGACCATATTTCTATACCTAATCATCAAACAACCTAGTCTACCAGTCTCCCAAGTCCTTCCTAAGCCTCGATTCCACAACTAAATCGAGGGATGCAACAAGTATAGCCCAAAACCTAGATTCAAGAAAGAGAACCAAGGGAGAGAAGAACGGAGGCAATACCGGCATCCATGGCAAGAGGAGAGGGTGGGGAAGGATCCCACCAGATGGAATCAAGGGAGACGGCCTGGATCCAGCGGCCCGACGGCGGACTCCGGTGCTTGGGGAGTCACCCGAGAGAGGAGAGGACGAGGAGATGGGGCAAACTGAACGGGTATGGGGGAGTGGAAACTCCCCCTGCCTGATACATACCCCACACAGCTAGACATAAGCGGTAGTACCGCGCAAGGCGCGGTAGTACTGCTTTGGTGCAGATCTGAAGCACAACATGCCCAGCCGTACCGCTCCGCGGTAGTACTGTGTCGGCAGGGCCGTAGTACCGCTTATAAGAGGTAGTACTGCTCTGCCGCCGCGGTAGTACCGCTCAGACGCCCCAAAGCAGGAACAAGGGGAAAAGATGGCTTACGCACGACTCGCGAGAGAAAAATAACACAAAAGACACAAGACAAGCCAAGACAAACCCGAACACGACCACACCAAAACACAACCACTCAAAAGAGAGAAGCACAAGCAACAAGAAACAACACACAGACAAACTCTCGAGAAGAGAGGGCGGTGGCCGAGGCCACCTATGTTTGAGCAAATGGTATGGCACCGCGAAGAATTATCCTTGGGCCCATGACCATAACTCGTCTTTGAAGCACAAGTACCATCGAAAATGGCTAATGTGAAAGACTCGATCAATTTATGCATAATGGGGGGAGGGAGAGTTCATTGAGAGAACAACACTCCCCCTATGTCCATGCCTACACCTAAACAAGACATCATGAAGAGTGTGGTGGGGTGTGCAAGAGTTCAAGCCACATTGCTCGAATCAATGATATTTAGCTCATGCCTCAACTCGCAAAATCTTGCTTCATCCAAGGGCTTCGTGAAAATATCTGCAAGGTTATCATGAGTGTTGCCATACTTGAGCTTGATCTCCCCTTGCCTAATGTGATCCCAGATGAAGTGATACTGAATCTCAATATGCTTCATCTTGAAGTGTTGCACCGGGTTGAGAGAGATCTTGATGGCACTTTCATTGTCACACCAAAGAGGCACTTCGTCACAAGTGACACCGTAATCCTTCAAACTTTGCCTCATCCATAGAAGTTGAGCACAACAACTACCGGCAGCCACATACTCCGCTTCGGTGGACGAGAGAGATGCACAAATTTGCTTCTTAGAAGACCAACTCACTAAGGAGTAACTAAGCAATTGGCACCCTCCGGAGGTGGACTTCCTATCCACTTTGTCTCCCGCCCAATCTGAATCTGTATAGCCCAAAAGATCAAAGTTGGCTCCCCTTGGGTACCATAGGCCAAAGTTTGGGTATGAGCCAAATATCGAAAGATTCGCTTGACCGCCACAAAGTGGCTTTCCTTAGGTGCGGTTTGAAACCGTGCACAAATTCCCACACTCAACATGATATCCGGTCTAGATGCAAAAAGGTAAAGCAAGGATCCAATCATGGAGCGATATACCTTTTGATCCACCGCTTTACCATTGGGATCAATGTCAAGTTGGCATTTAACGGGCATTGGAGTGGAGGCCGGCTTGACATAACTTAGCTTGAATCTCTTGAGCATGTCGTGCTTAGCTTTGGGTTCAATTTTGCGGTGTCCTTTCCCAGTGACAGCAGGGGCAGCAAGGCACGTATTGTATTGTTTCCATCGAGGATAAAAAGATGGGGTTTATATCATATTGCATGAGTTTATCCCTCTACATCATCTCATCTTTCTTAATGCGTTACTCCGTTCTTTATGAACTTAATACTCTAGATGCATGCTGGATAGCGGTCGATGTGTGGAGCAATAGTAGTAGATGTAGGCAGGAGTCGGTCTACTTGTCACGGACGTGATGCCTATATACATGATCATGCCTAGATAATCTCATAATTATTCGCTTTTCTATCAATTGCTCGACAGTAATTTGTTCACCCACCGTAATACTTATGCTATCTTGAGAGAAGCCACTAGTGAAACCTATGGCCCCCGGGTCTATCTTTTATCATATAAGCTTTCAATCTACTTTTATTTGCATCTTTACTTTTCCAATCTATATTATAAAATACCAAAAATATATTTATCTTATCATATTATCTCTATCAGATCTCACTTTCGCAAGTGGCCGTGAAGGGATTGACAACCCCTTTATTGCGTTGGTTGTGAGTTCTTGTTTGTTTGTGTAGGTGCGTGGGACTTTTGAGGAGCCTCCTACTGGATTGATACCTTGGTTCTCAAAAACTGAGGGAAATACTTACGCTACTATTGCTGCATCACCCTTTCCTCTTCAAGGAAAACCAACGCAAGCTCAAGACGTAGCAAGAAGGATTTCTGGCGCCGTTGCCGGGGAGGTCTTCGCTCAAGTCAAGACATACCAAGTACCCATCACAAACTCATCTCCCTCGCATTTACATTCTTTGCCATTTGCCTTTCGTTTTCCTCTCCCCCACTTCACCCTTGCCGTTTTTTCGCCCTCTCTTTCCCAATCTTCTCTCTCTTTCGCTTGCCTTTCTATTTGCTTGTGTGTTGGATTACTTGTCGCAATGCTGCAAGATAATACCAAATTGTGTGATTTCTCCAATACCAATAATAATGATTTCCTTAGTACTCCGGTTGCTCCTCTTAATGATGTCGAGTCTTGTGAAATCAATACTGCTTTGCTGAATCTTGTTATGAAAGATCAATTCGCCAGCCTTTCTAGTGAAGATGCCGCTACCCATCTAAACAACTTTGTTGATTTGTGTGATATGCTAAAGAAGAAAGATACGGATAATGATATTGTTAAATTGAAGTTATTTCCATTTTCACTTAGAGATCGTGCTAAAGTTTGGTTTTCATCTTTGCCTAAGAATAGCATTGATTCATGGAACAAGTGCAAAGATGCTTTTATCTCTAAGTATTTTCCTCCCGCTAAGATCATCACTCTTAGGAACGATATTATGAATTTTAAACAACTTGATCATGAGCATGTTGCCCAATCTCGGGAAAGAATGAAATTGATGATTCGCAATTGCCCTACTCATGGTTTGAATTTATGGATGATCATACAAAATTTTTATGCCGGATTGAATTTTGCTTCTAGAAATCTTTTAGATTCGGCCGCGGGAGGCACGTTTATGGAAATCACCTTAGGAGAAGCTACAAAACTCCTTGATAATATTATGGCTAATTATTCTCAATGGCACACCGAAAGATCTACTAGTAAAAAAGTGCATGCTATAGAAGAAATTAATGTTTTGAGTGGAAAGATGGATGAACTTATGAAATTGTTTGCTCCTAAGAGTGCTCCTCTTGATCCCAATGATATGCCTTTGTCTACTTTGATTGAGAATAATAATGAATCTATGGATGTGAATTTTGTTGGTAGGAATAGTTTTGGAAACAATGCTTATAGAGGAAACTTTAATCCTAGACCGTTCCCTAGTAATTCCTCTAATAATTATGGAAATTCCTACAATAATTCTTATGGTAATTTTAATAAGACGCCCTCTGATTTTAAGAATAGTGTGAAAGAATTTATGATCTCTCAAAAGAATTTTAATACCTTGCTTGAAGAAAAATTGCTCAAAGTTGATGATTTGGCTAGGAACGTTGATAGACTTTCGCTTGATGTTGATTCTTTGAAACTTAGATCTACTCCTCCTAAGCATGATATCAATGAGTCTCTCAAAGCTATGAGAATTTCCATTGATGAGTGCAAAGAAAGAACCGCTAGATTGCGTGCTAAGAAAGATTGCTTTGTAAAGGCGTGTTCTTCTAGTTTCCATGAAAATAACGATGAAGATCTTAAAGTTATTGATGTGTCCCCTATTAGATCTTTGTTTTGCAATATGAATCTTAATAATGATGGGACTGGATATGAGTCAACTTTAGTTAAAAGGCGTCCCAATGATTCGGAGTTTTTAGATCTTGATGCTAAGTTTGGTAAAAGTGGGATTGGAGAGGTCAAAACTTTAAATAGCATTGAACCCACTATCTTGGATTTCAAGGAATTTAATTATGATAATTGTTCTTTATAAGGTTGTATTTCCTTGTTGCAATCCGTTGTGAATTCTCCTCATGCTTATAGTCAAAATAAAGCTTTTACCAAACATATTGTTGATGCCTTGATGCAATTTTATGATGAAAAACTTAATTTGGAAGTTTCTATACCTAGAAAACTTAATGATGAGTGGGAACCTACTATAAAGATTAAAATTAAAGATCATGAGTGTTATGCTTTGTGTGATTTGGGTGCTAGTGTTTTCACGATTCTGAAAACTTTATGTGATATTCTAGGTTTCCATGATCTTGATGATTGCTCCTTAAATTTGCACCTTGCGGAGTCCACCATTAAAAAGCCAATGGGAAGGATCAATGATGTTCTCATTATTGCAAATAGGAATTTGGTGCCCGTAGATTTTATCGTTCTTGATATAGATTGCAATCTTTCTTGTCCTATTATTCTTGGTAGACCTTTCCTTAGAACGACTGGTGCGATTATTGATATGAAGGAAGGGAATATTAGATTCCAATTTCCATTAAGGAAAGGCATGGAGCACTTTCCAAGAAAGAAAGTTAAATTACCTTATGAATCTATCATGTGAGCTACTTATGAATTGAGTGCCAAAGATGGCACTACTTAGATCTATCCTTGCTTTTATGCCTAGCTAGGGGCGTTAAACGATAGCGCTAGTTGGGAGGCAACCCAATTTTATTTGTGTTTTTTGTTTTTGTTTATGTTTAGTAATAAATTTTGCATCTACCTTCTGTTTAGATGTGTTTTTATGTTTTAATTAGTGTTTGTGCCAAGTAGAACCTATAGGATAACCTATGGTGATAGTTAATTTGATTCTGCTGAAAAACAGAAACTGTGCACGCACGAAAATAATTTTGTTAATTCACAGAAACGTGCTTTTGTGTTGATTTTTTTGATGTAGATCAATAGACAAATTGCCCAGGACTTCCTGTTTTGGTAGGATTTTTAGAGTTCCAGAAGTATTCGGGAGTTACAGATTGCTACAGACTGTTCTGTTTTTGACAGATTCTGTTTTTCGTGTGTTGTTTGCTTATTTTGATGCATCTATGGCTAGTATTAAGTGGTATGAACCATAGAGAACTTGAAATACAGTAGGTTTAACACCAATATAAATAAATAATGAGTTCATTACAGTACCTTATGTGGTGGTTTTGCTTTCTTTCACTAACGGAGCTTATGAGATTTCCTGTTGAGTTTTATGTTGTGAAGTTTTCAAGTTTTGGGTAAAGATTTGATGGACTATGGAATAAGGAGTGGCAAAAGCCTAAGCTTGGGGATGCCCATGGCACCCCAAGATATTCAAGAATAGCCAAAAGCCTAAGCTTGGGGATGCCCCCGGAAGGCATCCCCTCTTTCGTCTTCGTTTATCGGTAACTTTACTTGGAGCTATATTTTTATTCGCCACATGATATGTGTTTTGCTTGGAGCGTCTTGTATGATATTAGTCTTTTCTTTTTATTTTAACACAATCGTCCTTGTTGTACACACCTTTTTGGAGAAACCCATTTGATTGGAATTTATTAGAATACTCTATGTGCTTCACTTATATCTTTTGAGCTAGATAGTTTTTGCTCTAGTGCTTCACTTATATCTTTTAGAGCACGGCGGTGGCTTAATTTTGTAGAAATTGCTAGTCTCTCATGCTTCACTTATATTATTTTGAGAGTCTCTTAGAACAGCATGGTATTTTCTATGGTTATAAAATTGGTCCTAGAATGGTGGGCATCCAAGTTGGGTATAATAAAAACTATCATAGGAAGTGAATTGGATGATATGATCAATTTGATACTTGATAATTGTTTTGAGATATGGAGGTAGTGATATTAGAGTCATGCTAGTTGGGTGATTATGAATTTAAAGAATGCTTGTGTTGAAGTTAGCAAGTCCCGTAGCATGCACGTATGGTTAAAGTTGTGTAACAAATTTGAAACATGAGGTGTTCTTAGATTGTGCATCCTTATGAGTGGCGGTCGGGGACGAGCGATGGTCTTTTCCTACCAATCTATCCCCCTTGGAGCATGCGTGTAGTGCTTGGTTTTTGATGACTTGTAGATTTTTGCAATAAGTATATGAGTTCTTTTGACTAATGTTGAGTCCATGGATTATACGCACTCTCACCCTTCCATCATTGCTAGCCTCTTCGGTACCGTGCATTGCCCTTTCTCACCTTGAGAGTTGGTGCAAACTTCGCCGATGCATCCAAACCCCGTGATACGATACGCTCTATCACACATAAACCTCCTTATATATTCCTCAAAACAGCCACCATACCTACCTATTATGGCATTTCCATAGCCATTCCGAGATATATTGCCATGCAACTTTTCCACCGTTCCGTTTATTATTATGACACACATTATCATTGTCATATTGCCTTGCATGATCATGTAGTTGACATCGTATTTGTGGCAAAGCCACCATGCATAATTTTTCATACATGTCACTCTTGATTCATTGCCCATCCCGGTACACCGCCGGAGCCATTCATATAGAGTCACATCTTGTTCTAGTTTTGAGTTGTAATTCATGAGTTGTAAACAAATAAAAGTGTGATGATCATCATTATTAGAGCATTGTCCCCAAATAAAAAAAAGAAAGGCCAAAAAAAAGAAAGGCCAAAGAAAAAAATAAAAAAGGCCAAAAGAAAAAAAAAAGAAAGGCCCAAAGAAAAAAAAGAAAAAAATAAAAATAAAAAGGGGGCAATGTTACTATCTCTTTTTACACACTTGTGCTTCAAAGTAGCACCATGTTCTTCATATAGCAAGTCTCATATGTTATCACTTTCATATACTAGTGGGAATTTTTCATTATAGAACTTGGCTTGTATATTCCTACGATGGGCTTCCTCAAAATGCCCTAGGTCTTCGTGAGCAAGCAAGTTGGATGCACACCCACTAGTTTCTTTTTGTTGAGCTTTCATACATTTATAGCTCTAGTGCATCCGTTGCATGGCAATCCCTACTCCTCATGTTGACATCAATTGATGGGCATCTCCATAGCCCGTTGATTATCCTCGTCAATGTGAGACTTTCTCCTTTTTTGTCTTCTCCACACAATCCCCATCATCATATTCTATTCCACCCATAGTGCTATATCCATGGCTCACGCTCATGTATTGCGTGAAAGTTGAAAAAGTTTGAGATTATTTAAGTACGAAACAATTGCTTGGCTTGTCATCGGGGGTGTATAAGATGGGAGCATTTTTGTGTGACGAAAATGAAGCGTAGCCTAACTATATGATTTTGTAGGGATGAACTTTCTTTAGCCATGTTATTTTGAGAAGACATGATTACTTTGATTAGTATGCTTGAAGTATTACTATTTCTTATGTAAATATGAACTTTTATTTTGAATCATTTGGATCTGAACATTCATGCCACAATAAAGAAAATTACATTGAGAATTATGCTAGGTAGCATTCCACATCAAAAATTCTGTTTTTATCATTTACCTACTTGAGGACGAGCAGGAATTAAGCTTGGGGATGCTTGATACGTCTCCAACGTATCTATAATTTTTGATTGTTCCATGCTATTATATTACCCGTTTTGGATGTTTATGGGCTTTACTTTACACATTTATATCATTTTTGGGACTAACCAACTAACTGGAGGCCCAGCCCGTATTGCTGTTTTTGCCTATTTCAGTATTTCGAAGAAAAGGAATATCAAACGGAGTCCAAACGGAATGAAACCTTCGGGAGCGTGATTTTTGGAACGAACGTGATCCAGAGGACTTGGAGTGCAAGTCAAGAAGCAATCGAGGCGGCCACGAGGGTGGAGGGCGCGCCCCCCTACTGGGCGCGCCCCCTATCTCGTGGGCCCCTCGGGCGTCCACCGACCTACTTCTTCCTCCTATATATACCCACGTACCCTGAGAACATCAAAGGCGACCACGAAAAACTATTTCCACCACCGTAACCTTCTGTATCCGCGAGATCCCATCTTGGAGCCTTCGCCGGCGCTCCGCCGAAGGGGAATCAACCACGGAGGGCTTCTACATCAACACCATAGCCTCTCCGATGAGTTGTGAGTAGTTTACCACAGACCTTCGATGGCTTCTTCTCTCTTTTTGGATATCAATACCATGTTCTCCTTGATCTTCTTGGAGATCTATTCGATGTAACTCTTTTTGCGGTGTGTTTGTCGAGATCCGATGAATTGTGGGTTTATGATCAAGTTTATCTATGAGAAATATTTGAATCTCCTCTGAATTCTTTTATGTGTGATTAAGTTATCTTTGCAAGTCTCTTCGAATTATCAGTTTGGTTTGGCCTACTAGATTGATCTTTCTTGCAATGGGAGAAGTGCTTAGCTTTGGGTTCAATCTTGCGGTGTCCTTTCCCAGTGACAGCAGGGCAGCAAGGCACATATTGTATTATTGCCATCGAGGATAAAAAGATGGGGTTTATATCATATTGCATGAGTTTATCACTCTACATCATGTCATCTTCTTAATGCGTTACTCCGTTCTTTATGAACTTAATACTCTAGATGCATGCTGTATAGCGGTCGATGTGTGGAGTAATAGTAGTAGATGCAAGCAGGAGTCGGTCTACTTGTCACAGACGTGATGCCTATATACATGATCATGCCTAGATAATCTCATAATTATTCGCTTTTCTATCAATTGCTCGACAGTAATTTGTTCACCCACCGTAATACTTATGCTATCTTGAGAGAAGCCACTAGTGAAACCTATGGCCCCCGGGTCTATCTTTTATCATATAAGCTTTCAATCTACTTTTATTTGCATCTTTACTTTTCCAATCTATATTATAAAATACCAAAAAATATTTATCTTATCATATTATCTTTATCAGATCTCACTTTTGCAAGTGGCCGTGAAGGGATTGACAACCCCTTTATTGAGTTGGATGCGAGTTCTTGTTTGTTTGTGTAGGTGCGTGGAACTTTTGAGGAGCCTCCTACTGGATTGATACCTTGGTTCTCAAAAACTGAGGGAAATACTTATGCTACTATTGCTGCATCACCCTTTCCTCTTCAAGGAAGACCAACGCAAGCTCAAGACGTAGCATTGGTACACATGATCAGGGAAATAGGGATCCTTGAACCCTGGGGGTTGTTTGACATACACCAACTCATTAATGGGACCATTAAGAAAAGCACTCTTCACATCCATTTGTTGCAACTTGAAATCATGATGAGAAGCATAAGCAATCAACAAACGAATAGATTCAAGGCGAGCAACGGGAGCAAAGGTTTCACCGTAGTCGATACCCTCGACTTGGGAGTAGCCTTGTGCCACCAAACGAGCCTTGTTGCGAACAATGATTCCATGAGCATCTTGCTTGTTCTTGAATATCCACTTGGTTCCAATGACATTATGATTCCCGGTTGGCCTTGGCACTAATTTCCAAACTTGGTTGTGCTCGAACTTGTTGAGTTCTTCATGCATGGCATTGAGCCAATCCGGATCCTCGAGCGCCTCATAGACCTTTTGGGGTTCGACACAAGAAACAAACGCATGATGTTCACAATAGTTTGCTAATTGTCTACGAGTGCTTACCCCCTTTCTTAGGCTTCCAACCACATTCTCCATGAGATGACCTTTGGTTGTGAGCTTGGAAGCGATCTTCGCGGCACGACGCTCTAATTCCTCCTCGGGTGTGAAAAGAGGAGGGGTAACTTGATCATCTTGAGCACCGTCTTGAGCTTGTTCTTGATCTTGAGTTTGCTCTTGATCTTGAACTTGCTCGAAAGGAAGAACTTGACCTTGGGCATCACTTGGTGGTTCACCAACATCTTGAGGTTGATCTTGCCCTTGATCTTGTTCACGTGGTTGAGGGCCTTCACTTTGTTCTTTGGAAGCGTGTGGGTCTTGGGTCGGTGATGGCTCCACTTGAGTGGAGCATTGTCCTTCTCCTTCGGCCACAAGGGGTTCCTCAATGGGTAGGATATGACCAACACCCATTATTCTTATGGCTTGGGGAGGAATTTCATCACCTACATCACAAGTACCACTTTTCTCCACTTGGGAGCCGTTATTCTCGTCAAACTCCACGTTACACGTCTCCTCAATGAGTCCTGTAGACTTGTTGAGGACACGGTAAGCATGAGAGTTTGTAGCATAACCAACAAATATGCCCTCATGATCTCTAGCCCCAAATTTAGACAAACGAACACCTTTCTTAAGAATGAAACACTTACACCCGAACACCCGGAAGTACTTGAGGTTGGGCTTGTTACCGGTGAGTATTTCATAGGGAGTCTTGTTCAAGCCTTTGCGGAGATAGAGCCGATTGGAGGCATGACATGCGGTGTTGATGGCTTCGGCTCAAAAGTTGTAAGGAGACTTGAACTCCGCCATCATGGTCCTTGCCGCATCCATCAACGTCCGGTTCTTCCTCTCCACGACACCATTTTGTTGAGGGGTGTAAGGTGCAGAGTATTGATGCTTGATCCCCTCATCACTAAGAAACTGATCCAAGGTGTAGTTCTTGAACTCGATGCCGTTGTCACTTCTTATTGTCAATATCTTTGCATCGTGTTGACGCTGAGCTTCATTTGCAAAGGCGATGACGGTTTGTTGGGTCTCACTCTTCCTCTTGAAGAAATATACCCAAGTATATCTTGAATAATCATCCACAATCACCAAGCAATATTTTCTACCCCCAAGACTATCAAAGGATGGAGGCCCAAAGAGATCCATGTGAAGGAGCTCCAAGGGTCTCTTCGAGTAGATGATAGTTGTGGGAGGGTGAGCCTTCTCATGTAGCTTTCCTTCGATACAAGCACTGCAAGCACGATCTTTGGCAAAACTAACATTTGTTAGTCCACGGACATGGTCCCCCTTGAGAAGACTTTGCAAAGATCTCATATTGACGTGGGCTAAACGTGCCAAAGCCACCCCACATCAACTTTAGCCATTAGGCATGTCGCGGTCTTAGTGGGTCGCTCCGAAAAGTTAATCACATAAAGACCGTTCTCGACATGCCCAACAAAGGCTACTTTAAGAGTCTTGCTCCACAAGAGGGCCACGGTATCAATATCAAAGAATGTGGCAAAGCCCATGAGTGCAAGTTGACAAATGGAAAGTAGATTGTATGCAAGGGACTCAACAAGCATGACCTTCTCGATCGTGAGATCATGAGAAATGAAAACCTTGCCAAGACCCAATACCTTAGAAGACGAGGCATCACCCCACTCGACGTTGGTGGGAATAGATGGGATCTTGTGCACGTCCACCACCAAGTCCTTGCTTCCGGTCATATGATTTGTGGCTCCGCTATCGAGCAATCACGATCCCCCACCAGAAGCAAACACCTACAAGAGATCAATGCTTGGTTTTAGGTACCCATTTTGTAATGGGTCCTTTGATGTTAGTAACAAGGGTCTTAGGAACCCAAATAGACCATTCAATGTACTCATAAGGAGAACCAACAAATTTAGCATAAACATGCCCATCACTAGCACGGCACAACACATAAGAAGGGTTAAAGTCGCCGGCTTTGTTGGAAGGGGTGGCATTGCCCTTTTTGACATTACCACCCTTCACATTGTTCTTCTTATCCTTTGGAGCACCCTCTCCCTCCTTCACAAAAGTTTGCTTGAGAGGAGGAGGTCGTTTGGTCTTGTCGTTCTTCTTCTTGTTCTTGGAATTGGGTGCAAACCCAACTCCCTCTTTTTCCACAACTTCATTTTGATTGCTCAAAAGGTCATTGAGGTTCTTCTCACCTTGTATGCATGTCACAAGGCCTTTCTCAAGTTGCTCCTTCAACTTGGCATTCTCCTCCACAAGATGCACATGCTAACAACACGGGTTAGTAGCATTTGCATGATCAATTAATACCATATGAGGAAAGGTGGCTTTCTCCTTGGTTAGCTTCACTTGGAGTTGATCATGAGACTCCTTGAGGCTAGCATGAGCACCCTTGAAGACCTTGTGAGCCTTGTCGAGTATATCAAACTCCTCCTTGAGTCTAGCATGGTCAACCCCAAGTTTAGCCTTCTCGGAATTTAGCACACGAGATACAACAAGAGCATGATCAAGATCTTTCTTTAATTTAGCATGGTCATCGTTGTGTGACTCCTCAAGGGCCAAACGATGCACACACTCTTCCTCAAGAGCATTAGAGAGATCCGATATCTCATCGGCATAGTCACGACTATGACCTTCCATCTTAGAGATGGTTTCTTCACGAGCCTCGATCATGTCATTGGCTTCACCAAGTTGTTCCAAGGGACCAATGAAGTGCTTCTTGGATTTGCCCTTGAGCTTACTCATAAAAGACTCACATTCATTTACTTCCTCATTAGACCCCTCACTTTCATCAATGCAATCCGTCAAGGAGGGATTAGTAATGATGGTGGTTTTGATGTTGGGGGTTACCTTGTTGGTGGCTTTAGCCATGAGGCACTTGTCGGTGACGTTCTCGTTGGGTGAGTCAAAGAGAGACACCCGTGGAGGTGTGGCAATGGCAACGGAGGCCATGGCCATGGCTTCACTATCTTCATCATCGTCATCATCCTCACGGTATTCTTCTTGAGCCACCAACCCTTTAGTTTGAGTCTTCTTGGTGAAGTTGTTCTTGTTGGGGAAGGACTTGGCTTTGTCTTTTCGGATGAGCTTGCCACCATTGTCTTCCCTCTTCTCGTAAGGGCACTCCGCAACAAAATGACTCACATTGCCACAATGGTAACATGTTCTCACACGTTGCTTGCCCTTGAAGCCACTTGAGTTGTTCTTGTTGAAGTTGGGCCTTGTGTTCTTCTTGCTCCAAAATTGCCTTGAAGCAAGAGCCATGTGCTCATGGTAGTCATACTTAGTATATTCGGGGTTGCTCTCCTCTTCTTCCTCTTCATCCTCTTCTTCCACACTAACCTTGGCCTTCAAGGCAAGGTTGGGCTTCTTTGCTCTTTGAGAATGCAACACCGCATTGTCGGCGGTCTTGTCCAAGATCCTCATTGCCACAAACTCATCCAACACTTCACTTGAGGACAAGGTGTGGAAGTCCGGCCTTTGACGGATGACGGAGGACATGGCCTTGTGGTAGGGCATCATGGCCTTGAAGAACTTGCGCTTGATCCAATTGTCATCCGTATCCTTGCTCCCATGATCTCGGAGTGAGACCGCGAGAGTGATTACTATCCGGTAGAGCTCGCGAAGTTCTTCATCTTCATTCATTACAAACTCATCGGCTTCATCTTGCACCACTTCATAGTTGGAGCCTTGAATGCTTGCGCTTCCCTTGTAAAGGGAAACAACATGGTGCCATGCTTCCTTGGCCACGGTGAAGGGTCGGAGGTGAGCAATGTCTTCGGGTGGAATTGCATCTTGAATGATGAAGAGAGCATTCTCATTGAATTGATTATCCGTGGCTTCTCTAGGGGTGAAGTTGCTTCGATCATGCGGATAAAAACCTTCCTCAATGATTCTCCAAAGGTTAGTATTAACATGATTTAAATGACGTTTAAAGCGATAAACCCAAGAATCAAAATCCTCATTCTTCACAATCTTGGAGGGAGAACCCGCATGATTTAAATGCGTGGAGGGAATTGGTCCTCCATAAGTGAGAGGAGGTTCAACATGAGAATAGATGCCATTACCATTTTTATCACTAGGCAAAGGAACCTTTTCACTAGAAGCTTCCCCCTTATTGGAGTTGGCATCCGCCACCTTGTTAGTGGGAGCAACCACTTCCAAGGGTGCGGTGGATAATTTAAGACTATCAAGGAACTCTTTGAACATGCCTTTGACCTCGGTCGTCATGGAGGTTTTCAATGTGTCCAAGGCCACATTGAATTCCTCACGTGAGACCGGGGATGCCCCATCGGCCGTAGACGAGGACGGAATCACACCGGGGTGCTCCTCCTCACCGTCTACGGTGTCAACCATACTCTTCGGACGATAAAGTCCTTAATAAAGAGACGAGGCGCTGATACCAATTGAAAGGATCGATATAGTTGACTAGGGGGGGGAGGGTGAATAGGCAACTAACAATTTTTAGCTTTTCTTTACCAAGTTAAACTTTGCATCAAAGTAGTGTTGGGGAACGTAGCAGAAATTCAAAATTTTCTACGCATCACCAAGATCAATCTATGGAGTAATCTAGCTATGAGGGGAAGGGGAGTGCATCTACATACCCTTGTAGATCGCGAGCGGAAGCGTTCAAGAGAACGGGGTTGATGGAGTCGTACTCGTCATGATCCAAATCACCGATGATCCTAGCGCCGAACGGACGACACCTCCGCGTTCAACACACGTACGGAGCGGCGACGTCTCCTCCTTCTTGATCCATCAAGGGGGGAGGAGAGGTTGATGGAGATCCAGCAGCACGACGGCGTGGTGGTGGAAGTAGCGGGATCCCGGCAGGGCTTCGCCAAGCGCAAGCGGGGAGGAAGAGGTGTCACGGGAGGGAGAGGGAGGCACCAGGGCTTGGATTGCTGCTGCCCTCCCTCCCCCCCCACTATATATAGGGCCAAGGGAGAGGGGGGGGCGCAGCCTTGGCCCTTCCTCCAAGGAAGGGTGCGGCCAGGGAGGAGTCCATCCTCCCCAAGGCACCTCGGAGGTGCCTTCCCCCTTTAGGACTCTCCCTTTATCTTATCTCTTGGCGCATGGGCCTCTTGGGGCTGGTTCCCTTGGCCCATATAGGCCAAGGCGCACCCCCACACAGCCCATGTGGCCCCCCCGGGGCTGGTGGACCCCTTGGTGGACCCCCGGACCCCTTTCGGCACTCCCGGTACAATACCGATAAAGTGCGAAACTTTTCCGGCGACCAAAATAAGACTTCCCATATATAAATCTTTACCTCCGGACCATTCCGGAACTCCTCGTGACGTCCGGGATCTCATCCGGGACTCCGAACAACTTTCGGGTTACCGCATACTAATATCTCTATAACCCTAGCGTCACCGAACCTTAAGTGTGTAGACCCTACGGGTTCGGGAGACAGGTAGACATGACCGAGACGACTCTCCGGTCAATAACCAACAGCGGGATCTGGATACCCATGTTGGCTCCCACATGCTCCTCGATGATCTCATCGGATGAACCACGATTTTCGAGGATTCAATCAATCCCGTATACAATTCCCTTTGTCTATCGGTATGGTACTTGCCCGAGATTCGATCGTCGGTATCCCGATACCTTGTTCAATCTCGTTACCGGCAAGTCTCTTTACTCATTCTGTAACTCACATCATCACGTGATCAACTCCTTGGTCACATTGTGCACATAATGATGATGTCCTACCGAGTGGGCCCAGAGATACCTCTCCGTTTACACAGAGTGACAAATCCCAGTCTCGATTCGTGCCAACCCAACAGACACTTTCGGAGATACCTGTAGTGCACCTTTATAGCCACCCAGCTACGTTGTGACGTTTGGTACACCCAAAGCATTCCTACGGTATCCGGGAGTTGCACAATCTCATGGTCTAAGGAAATGATACTTGACATTAGAAAAGCTCTAAGCAAACGAACTACACGATCTAGTGCTAGGCTTAGGATTGGGTCTTGTCCATCACATCATTCTCCTAATGATGTGATCCCGTTATCAACGACATCCAATGTCCATGGTCAGGAAACCGTAACCATCTATTGATCAACGAGCTAGTCTCCTAGAGGCTTACTAGAGACATGGTGTTGTCTATGTATCCACACATGCATCTGAGTTTCCTATCAATACAATTCTAGCATGGATAATAAAGGATTATCATGAACAAGGAAATATAATAATAACCTATTTATTATTGCCTCTAGGGCATATTTCCAACAGTCTCCCACTTGCACTAGAGTCAATAATCTAGTTCACATCACCATGTGATTAACACTGACAGGTCACATCACCATGTGACCAACATCCAAGAGTTTACTAGAGTCAACAATCTAGTTCACATCTCTATGTGATTAACACTCAATGAGTTCTGGTTTGATCATGTTATGCTTGTGAGAGAGGTTATTAGTCAACGGGTCTGAACCTTTCAGATCCGTGTGTGCTTTACGAATATCTATGTCATCTTGTGGATGCTACCACGTGCTACTTGGAGCCATTTCAAATAATTGCTCTACTATACGAATCCGGTTTACTACTCAGAGTCATCCGGATTAGTGTCAAAGTTCGCATCGACGTAACCCTTTACGACGAACTCCTTTTCACCTCCATAATCGAGAAAATTCCTTAGTCCACTAGATACTAAGGATAAATTCGACCGCTGTCATGTGATCCATTCCCGGATCACTATTGTACCCCTTGACCAACTCATGGCAAGGCACACTCCATGTGCGGTACACAACATAGCATACTGTAGAGCCTATGTCTGAAGCATAGGGGACGACCTTCGTCCTTTCTCTCTCTTCTGCTGTGGTCAGGTCTTGAGTCTTACTCAATACTCACACCTTGTAACACAGCCAAGAACTCCTTCTTTGTTGATCTATTTTGAACTCTTTCAAAAACATGTCAAGGTGTGCGTTCTTTGAAAGTATCATCGGGCGTCTTGATCTATCTCTATAGATCTTGATGCCCAATATGTAAGCAGCTTTTATCTAGGTCTTCCTTTGAAAAACTCCTTTCAAACAACCCTTTATGCTTTCCAGAAATTTTACATCATTTCGGATCAACAATATGTCATTCACATATACTTATCAGAAATGTTGTAGCGCTCCCACTCACTTTATTGTAAATACAAGTTTCTAACAAACTTTGTATAAACCCAAAAACTTTGATCACTCCATCAAAGCGTATATTCTGACTCCGAGATGCTTGCTCTAGTCCATGGAAGGATCGCTGGAGCTAGCATACCTTTTAGCATCCTTAGGATCGACAAAACCTTTCTGATTGTATCACATACAACCTTTCCTTACGAAAACTGGTAAGGAAACTTGTTTTGACATCCATCTGCCAGATTTCATAAATGCAGCTAATGCTAACATGATTCCGACGGACTTAAGCATCGCTACGGATGGGAAAAACTCATCGTAGTCAACTCCTTGAACTTGTGGAAATACTCTTTGCCACAAGTCGAGCTTCATAGACGGTAACATTACCGTCCACGTCTGTCTTCTTCTCAAAGTTCCATTTATCTCGGATTTCATGGCTTCTAACCATTTGTCGGAATATGGGCCCACCATTGCTTCTCCATAGCTCATAGGTTCATCGTTGTCCAACAACATGACTTCCAAGACAGGATCACGTACTACTCTGAAGTATTACGCATCCTCGTCGTCCTACGAGGTTTGGTAGTGACTTGATCCGAAGTTTCATGATCACTATCATAAGCTTCCACTTCAATTGGTGTAGGTGCCACAGGAACAACTTCCTGTGCCCTGCTACACACTAGTTGAAGTGACGGTTCAATAACCTTATCAAGTCTCCACCATCCTCCCACTCAATTCTTTCGAGAGAAACTTTTCCTCGAGAAAGGACCTGTTTCTAGTAACAATTACTTTTGCTTCCAGATCTGGAATAGGAGGTATGCCCAACTGTTTTGGGTATTCTATGAAGATGCATTTATCCGCTTTGGGTTCGAGCTTATCAGCCTGAAACTTTTCACATAAGCATCGCAGCCCCAAACTTTTAAGAAACAACAACTTAGGTTTCTCTAAACGGTGTCGTCTCAACGGAATTGCGTGGTGCCCCTTTTAAAGTGAATGCGGTTGTCTCTAATGCTTAACCCATAAACGATAGTGGTAATTCGATAAGAAACATCATGGTATGCACCATATCCAATAGGGTGCAGTTATGATGTTCGGACACACCATCACACTATGGTGTTCCAGGCGGTATTAATTGTGAAACACTTTCCACAATGTCTTAATTGTGTGCCAAACTCGTAACTCAGATACTCGTCTCTATGATCATATCACAGACATTTTATCCTCTTGTCACGACGATCTTCAACTTCACTCTGAAATTACTTGAACCTTTCAATAATTCAGACTTGTGTTTCATCAAGTAAATACACTCAGCATCTACTCAAATCATCTGTGAAGTAAGAACATAACGATATCCACTGCATGCCTCAGCACTCATTGGACTGCATACATCAAAATGTATTACTTCCAATAAGTTGCTCTCTTGTTCCATCTTACTGAAAACGAGGCCTTTCAGTCATCTTGCCCATGTGGTATGATTTGCATGTCTCAAGTGATTCAAAATCAAGTGAGTCCAAACGATCCATCTACATGGAGTTTCTTCATGCATATATACCAATAGACATGGTTCGCATGTCTCAATCTTTTCAAAAAACGACTGAGTCCAAAGATCCATCTACATGGAGCTTCTTCATGCGTTCTATACCAATATGACTCAAATGGCAGTGCCACAAGTATGTGGAACTATCATTACTATTTTATATCTTTTGGCATGTGTATCACTACGATCGAGATTCATTTTAGGTGCAAGACCATTGAAGGTATTATTCAAATAAACAGAGTAACCATTATTCTTCTTAAATCAATAACCGTATTGCGATAAACATAATCCTATCATGCTCAACGCAAACACCAAATCTCGATGGTAGAGGGAGCATGCGATGCTTGATCACATCAACCTTGGAAACACTTCCAACACATATCGTCATCTCACCTTTAGCTAGTCTCCGTTTATTCCGCAGCTTTTATTTCGAGTTACTAACACTTAGCAACCGAACAGGTATCTAATACCCTGGTGCTGCTAGGAGTACTAGTAAAGTACACATTCATATAACGTATATCCAATATACTTCTGTCGACCTTGCCTGCCTTCTCATCTACCAAGTATCTAGGGTAGTACTGCTTCAGTGACCGTTCCCCTCATTACAGAAGCACTTAGTCTTGGGTTTGGGTTCAACCTTGGGATTCTTCACTAGAGCAGCAAACGATTTGCTGTTTCGTGAAGTATCCCTTTTGCCCTTGCCCTTCTAGAAACTAGTGGTTTTACTAACCATCAACAATTGATGCTCCTTCTTGATTTGTACTTTCGCGGTGTCAAACATCGCGAGTTGCTCAAGGATCATCATATCTATCCCTGATATGTTATAGTTCATCACGAAGCTCTAATAGCTTGGTGGCAGTGACTATGGAGAACCATCACTATCTCATCTGGAAGTCTGACTCCCACTCGATTCAAGCGATTGTTGTACTCAGACAATCTGAGCACATGCTCAACGATTGAGCTTTTCTCCCTTAGTTTGCAGGCTTAAGAAACTTGTCAGAGGTCTCATACCTTTTGACGTGGGCACTAGTCTGAAATCCCAATTTCAGTCTTCGGAACATCTCATATGTTCTGCGATGTTTCAAAAACGTCTTTGGTGCCACAATTCTAAACCGTTAGCAATACGCACTGAACTATCACGTAGTCATCAAAACGTGTGTGTCAGATGTTTCGCAACATCTACAGACGACGCTGAGGTTCAGCACACCGAGCGGTGCATTAAGGACATAAGCCTTCTGTGCAGCAATGAGGACAATCCTCAGTTTACGGACCCAGTCCGCATAATTGCTACTACCAACTTTCAACTAAATTTTCTCTAGGAACATATCTTAAACAGTAGAACTAAAGCGCAAGTTATGACATAATTTGCAAAGACCTTTTGACTATGTTCATGATAATGAAGTTCATCTGATTATGAACTCCCACTCAGATAGACATCCCTCTAGTCATCTAAGTGATACATGATCCGAGTCAAACTAGGCCGTGTCCGATCATCACGTGAGACGGACTAGTCATCATCGGTGAACATCTCCATGTTGATCGTATCTGCTATACGACTCATGTTCGACCTTTCGGTCTCTTGTGTTCCGAGGCCATGTCTGTACATGCTAGGCTCGTCAAGTCAACCTAAGTGTTTTGCATGTGTTCCGAGGCCATGTCTGTACATGGCGTTTTACATGCTAGGCTCGTCAAGTCAACCTAAGTGTTTTACATGGCGTTATTCAATGACACGCAGGTCATGCAAAATAATAAAGATAACTCCTATGGCTCCTGCCGGTTGTCATACTCATCGACATGCAAGTCGTGATTCCTATTACAAGAATATGATCAATCTCATACATCACATATATCATTCATCACATCTTCTGGCCATATCACATCACAAGGCACATGCTGCAAAAACAAGTTAGACGTCCTCTAATTGTTGTTGCAAGTTTTTTACGTGGCTTGTATAGGTTTCTAGCAAGAACGTTTCTTACCTACGTAAGACCACAACGTGATATGCCAATTTCTATTTACCCTTCATAAGGACCCTTTTCATCGAATCCGTTCCGACTAAAGTGGGAGAGACAGACACCCTCTAGCCACCTTATGCATCTAGTGCATGTCAGTCGGTGGAACCTGTCTCACGTAAGCGTACGTGTAAGGTCGGTCTGGGCCGCTTCATCCCACAATGCCGCCGAAACAAGATAAGACTAGTAGCGGCAAGAAGAATTGGCAACATCTACGCCCACAACTACTTTGTGTTCTACTCGTGCATAGAAACTACGCATAGACCTAGCTCATGATGCCACTGTTGGGGAACGTAGCAGAAATTCAAAATTTTCTACGCATCACCAAGATCAATCTATGGAGTAATCTAGCTACGAGGGGAAGGGGAGTGCATCTACATACCCTTGTAGATCGCGAGCAGAAGCGTTCAAGAGAACGGGGTTGATGGAGTCGTACTCGTCGTGATCCAAATCACCGATGATCCTAGCGCCGAACGGACGGCACCTCCGCGTTCAACACACGTACGGAGCGGTGACGTCTCCTCCTTCTTGATCCAGCAAGGGGGGAGGAGAGGTTGATGGAGATCCAGCAGCACGACGGCGTGGTGGTGGAAGTAGCGGGATCCCGGCAGGGCTTCGCCAAGCGCAAGCGGGGAGGAAGAGGTGTCACGGGAGGGAGAGGGAGGCGCCAGGGCTTGGATTGCTGCTGCCCTCCCTCCCCCCCACTATATATAGGGCCAAGGGAGAGGGGGGCGCAGCCTTGGCCCTTCCTCCAAGGAAGGGTGCGGCCAGGGAGGAGTCCATCCTCCCCAAGGCACCTCGGAGGTGCCTTCCCCCTTTAGGACTCTCCCTTTATCTTATCTCTTGGCGCATGGGCCTCTTGGGGCTGGTTCCCTTGGCCCATATAGGCCAAGGCGCACCCCCACACAGCCCATGTGGCCCCCCCGGGGCTGGTGGACCCCTTGGTGGACCCCCGGACCCCTTTCGGCACTCCCGGTACAATACCGATAAAGTGCGAAACTTTTTCGGCGACCAAAATAAGACTTCCCATATATAAATCTTTACCTCCGGACTATTCCGGAACTCCTCGTGACGTCCGGGATCTCATCCGGGACTCCGAACAACTTTTGGATTACCACATACTAATATCTCTATAACCCTAGCGTCACCGAACCTGAAGTGTGTAGACCCTACGGGTTCGGGAGACAGGTAGACATGACCGAGACGACTCTCCGGTCAATAACCAACAGTGGGATCTGGATACCCATGTTGGCTCCCACATGCTCCTCGATGATCTCATCGGATGAACCACGATGTCGAGGATTCAATCAATCCCGTATACAATTCCCTTTGTCTATCGGTATGGTACTTGCCTGAGATTCGATCGTCGGTATCCCGATACCTTGTTCAATCTCGTTACCGGCAAGTCTCTTTACTCGTTCTGTAACTCACATCATCACGTGATCAACTCCTTGGTCACATTGTGCACATAATGATGATGTCCTACCGAGTGGGCCCAGAGATACCTCTCCATTTACACGGAGTGACAAATCCCAGTCTCGATTCGTGCCAACCCAACAGACACTTTCGGAGATACCTGTAGTGCACCTTTATAGCCACCCAGTTACGTTGTGACGTTTGGTACACCCAAAGCATTCCTACGGTATCCGGGAGTTGCACAATCTCATGGTCTAAGGAAATGATACTTGACATTAGAAAAGCTCTAAGCAAACGAACTACACGATCTGGTGCTAGGCTTAGGATTGGGTCTTGTCCATCACATCATTCTCCTAATGATGTGATCCCGTTATCAACGACATCCAATGTCCATGGTCAGGAAACCGTAACCATCTATTGATCAACGAGCTAGTCTCCTAGAGGCTTACTAGGGACATGGTGTTGTCTATGTATCCACACATCCATCTGAGTTTCCTATCAATACAATTCTAGCATGGATAATAAACGATTATCATGAACAAGGAAATATAATAATAACCTATTTATTATTGCCTCTAGGGCATATTTCCAACAAGTAGGTTGTCTAGATATGCAACTAGGTGAGCAACCTATATGATGCAACAACAACAAGCACACAAGCAAGCAAGAGATGCAACACAATATAAGCTTGCACAAGTAAAGGTACGAGATAACCAAGAGTGGAGCCGGTGAAGACGAGGATGTGTTACCGAAGTTCCTTCCCTTTGAGGGGAAGTACGTCTCCGTTGGAGCGGTGTGGAGGCACAATGCTCCCCAAGAAGCCACTAGGGCCACCGTATTCTCCTCACGCCCTCACACAATGCGAGATGCCGTGATTCCACTATTGGTGCCCTTGCAGGCGGCGACCGAACCTTTACAAACAAGGTTGGGGCAATCTCCACAACTTAATTGGAGGCTCCCAACACCACCAAGAAGCTTCACCACAATGGAATATGGCTCCGCGGTGACCTCAACCGTCTAGGGTGCTCAAACACCCAAGAGTAACAAGATCCGCAAGGGATTAGTGGGGGGAATCAAATTTCTCTTGGTGGAAGTGTAGATCGGGGCCTTCTCAACCAATCCCTAGAAAATCAACAAGTTTGATTGGCTAGGGAGAGAGATCGGGCGAAAATGAAGCTTGGAGCAACAATGGAGTTTGGGGATGGAAGAGGTAGGTCTTCTTGGAGAAGAAGACCCCTTTATATAGTGGGGGGACACATCCAACCGTTATGCAGCCCGCAGCCCGCATCTGGGCGATACAACCGTTGCTGGAGCGGTAGTACCGCTGCCACAGCGGTAGTACCGCTGTGGCAAGAAGACATAGGAAAATCAGGGCTGAGGGAGAAGAAGTACACGCACTAGGGCGGTACTACCGCCCTAAGGGTGGTACTACCGCCGATAGCCGGTACTGCCGCTTCCTACAGCCGCTGGAAAACAGGGGAGGGCAGCGAGCTGAGCGGCAGTTGGAGCGGATGTAGGAGCGGTACTACCGTTGATAAGCGGTACTACCGCGCCCTACTGCCGTCCCTACTACCGCTCCCCTGCGTGGTCCTTTACGGAAACCTGACACGAAAAATCAAGACCACAATAGGGGCGGTAGTACCAGCGGCACTAACAAGCGTTACTACCGCCCTGGCAGCGGTACTACCGCTTAGCGCAAAGCACCCCTTGTTTTGCACATCACGGAAACTCCAAAGAAGCAGGAAGAAAGCGAGGGTGCAAGGAGAATGTGAACATGATGATTTCACCCATACTCTTCCGAAGCGGATCCCTTCTTGATAGTATGGTTATCCCTACGACTCAATTCCACCGAAAAGAAACGAAGGAAAATAATACGTCTAAAGTGAAGTCCCCGAGGGGTAACAATCGCATAGTGCTCTTATATTAGATAACCTAAAAAGCTTAATGCATACTATTAGTCCACAAACGTATTGTCATCAATCACCAAAACAACCGGCGAAAATAATGCCCTAACAGCGCCGCCGTGCTACGAGCCGGTGGTGCGACAGTAGATGTGCTGCCAGCCGGTCCTGCGACAATCGACGTGCTACTAGCAAGTGTTGCGACGGTGCCGCCATGCGGCAAGCCGGTGCTACAATGGGGAAGAACAAAGCAAGAACAAAATGTGGAGTGTTTGCGTTGACCGGTATGACCACAAGGAACGGTTAGATTAAAGAGACATTTGCGTTGACATACCCACCGCCACCCAGGCAACACAAGAACCAACGGTTGGCTTGTTCCATCGCACGGCTCGGAAGGCGGCTTAAAACTCACACAAATCATCCGGCTGACGCCTAGTGCGGGCCTTTGATTATCGAGTTGAAAGTTGTGATTTGATAGAGTTGAAAGCTATGATGCCCCCTCCCTTTTTACCCCATAAAACTCCCTCTCCCAGAAATACAATGGGGAAAAACATGAAAAAGTGAAACAAAGGGAGGCGAGAAACTAACCACAACCGTCGACAGAGTAGGGATCTGACAGGGAAAACGGTCGAAGCAGAGGAAGAGAGGAGCCGGCGATTGCGATTCGTCGGAGGACAGTGGGTGGCAGAGGCGGCGGCCGCGCTAAGGACATGATTGAGCCTAAGCAGCAGGTTGAGACGATCCGTGCGCAGATGCAGGAGGTGGCATCGTTCTTGACGAATAAGATGAACGCATCTCAGGCCGTACAACTCATGGAGAGGGAAGACATCTCGAACCACATCTCAATTCTGTGCGATAACTTGTCCAAATTCAGAGCATTGCTCGTCGAGATCGGATTCGATGCCGCGGGCAGCCGATCATCTATGAAGAAGAATGCTCAGAACTTTATGAAGGAGCATTCTGCCCGCATGCGCGAGATCCAGGAGCGGATTGCCGAGGAAAAGAAGATCCGGATCCGCGACAAGCTGCAGCTGATCCCTTTCCAAGAGCCCGAGCAGTACATGCATGAGTACTGTACGAGATTTGTCGTACAGTAGGAGGAGGAGGAGGAGACGGAGCTGACGAGATTTGTCGAGCAGCAGATTGCAATGGAGGAGAGACTGTACGCCACCTACCGCAACAGCAGCAGCAGGAACGGTTCATCGGGCTGGACCTTCAAAGCCGAGAGTAAGAAAGCATTACTTAATATGTTGAACAAGAATTATGGAACCTAGGGAGTACTCCATTAACTCGATTAATCTCTTCAATTTGCTTTCTACTCTTAATCAATGTGTAGATTCATGTTGATTCCTCACAGCTCCTTGCTTGATTTGCTTGCTGCCGCAGCCACGTTGAGCCCCATGTACTTTACACACTGCACGCCAGACGACCTTTATCATGCCACCGGGACCAGCTTGCAGATCTTCTCCGTCAAGATCGCTGGGATCAAAGGCGACTTGAAGTGGCCTCTCTATGTGTACGGCGTGGTCGCTGCCAGGGACAGAGTCGATTTCAACCGCAACATTCTCTTCCATCGAACAAGGAAAAATGCCCAACAAGTCACACAAGATGTATGTATGCTTTTGGTTTCCTGTTTTCTCTCCATTTTCCTTTTCTTTTCTTTTCTTTTCTTGACGTATGTTGCATGTGTCATTGTTGATTCGTTTGTTGCAATTAAGTGTATATAACGATGCTTGCAGGATCCTTTTTTGCGCTTGACCGGCCCAGCTCAGGCAATTTTGCCTGAGCTTGAGCTTGAAGTCGAACTAAGGGTTAAGGGCAGAACAGAGTCTCGCGACAGAGCATTGATCAATCAAGCATACCCTTACACCCATTGCTGTGCTGGCCTCTACACTATTGGCTTTCACAACTGCCGTTGTAGAATCGAGTTAAGCCTGGAGCAACTTGAAAATTCAGTTCAGGCCACTATCTTGAGTGTCCGCGTCGTTAAGGGCGCCCCGTGCACGTTCAAATACGGGGGTCGAGTTGCTTGCTCGTCGCCACCTCATGAAGTTGTGATCATGGATAGTCAAGGCTCTGTTCTGGAGGTTACTGACCCCCCATCGACGCAAGTTGTGTTGCTTGATTCTCGTCACTGCGATGGTGGAGAAATGCCAATGGATACTGATGGTTACCTTGATCTCACAAGGCGTGTTGTTTCTGTAGAATTACGACAAAGCAATGTTTTTTATCCTGAAACGTTTGAAGAGACCTTCAAAGTTGTCATACAAGCCTATTCACAGTCTGGTGATGTTGCGGCACAAGGTCATGTCAAGCTCGCCCCGAAACTTTGCAACATAAGTCAAGCTGTATGTGACCTTGGCGACTCCAAGGTGGAGATCACCATTGCTTGGTCGGTCCATGTTGCAAGTAACATGTTCCTTTGAGGCGTGAAACTACACCCTTGTATTACTAGTATACCGGTTTTTTGTATGGATCAGATATTTACACCCTTGCATTACTAGTATACCGGTTTTTTTGTATTTATGTATGGATCAGATATTTAAATATTTGTGTATCGTACCCTGTTTTACAAGTACTGTTTTGTTGATTGTCCAACTATTTATGAATGGATCAGATATGTAACTATTTGTGTATCGAAATCTACTCTAGTTAGTTATGTTCCATGAAGTATTTCTGTTTTGATTGTGTCCAGCAGCTGTATTAATTATGCAAATGTATGAATCTTGGCCAATATGTCATTGTTTATAATCTCTAGGCTCTAGACACAAGTACTTGGGTTTCTCAGAAGATAGATCCCTTCTCTTATAAATAACCCCAGCTGATGGGTATGATCGATCTGATGGGAACTGCTCTGCTTATTGCTGAACGACCTAGGCCACCACCCACCAGAAAAAGCAAGATGGTTTGTGACCATCAATTTTGAGTTGTACAAGTGTATGCAGGCGTGTCAACTTGTTAATGGACTGCCGAGTGAATTGCTTCCTTATTATGCAAAATAAAGGGTCCAGACTTAATCAGTGGTATTCAGAAACTCAATTAAATTGGAGCCCCAACAAACACTTCATTCTTCACAAAACAAATCGAGTAGAGAATAATGCCAAAAGGTTGATCTTCATATTAAACTCCAAGCTGTCATGGAAGAAACAAGCCAGAAACACTGAAACTGATCTTACATGTTTCTCGTGTGCGGTCGTTTGACTACATACAGCCGGTTTGGCTAGTTTCATCAACAGGCAGCACAACACACCTGACACATGAATTTCCCAAAATTTCGATCGATAAACCGCAAAAGTTTCGACAACTTTACATATACAACTTCTAAATGTCTCAAGACTTAGGTTGCGCTCTAAAAGGCACTCCAATGTATTCTTCCAAAAAGACAATAATTACAACTCTTTAAGTTGATCGTGCAGACTGGTGCACACTCACACTGGGCTGGGTGACCCAAACGTGTTCTTCCTTCAGCTCCAGGCCTTGCTCTTGCATCCACCACGGCCTTTAGAAAAATCCAATCCCTCTACTCTTACATCATCCAACCACCTTCTTTGTCACCGCTCCTAAAGGATCATATCAATGTCTTCGCCATTACGGTCACCCATAATCTCCAGCAACCCCCCTCCCACATCAAACTCACCTTCTTCTTCAAAGTCAACATCATCATCATTTTCATCCCCACTGTCAATACCCTCCTCAGCATCGTCATCATCATCATCATCGTTGTTACCTGGATCGTCGTCGTCCTGCTCTGTGTCCCCTGCGTCCTCCGGATCTGAATCATCGTCTATTGGTCGCTGTCTGCCAACTTCAAATAAGCGAGCAGAAGAGAACATCTCGCCAGGGTCAGCCATAGCATTGACACCAGGAAGGGAATCATTTGGCTAGACAGTGGTGGATCTGCAAAACACATTTGACTTTGTACTTAACACTAAATACTTAATGAGTTAAATGCAATTTTAGGACTATTTCTCGAGATTATGATGATGTTTAGACCAAATTATACCATATATAGTGCAAATTTTCAAAACAATTGGACACTGGCACCCCCAAGACTGATATTCTAGGTCCACCACTGGGGCTCGGTAGCAAGATCAAGGACACCCCGGTCTATTTGGATGGTTGCAATATCTGTGTAATGCAGGGAACAGAGGATGCCTCTGTCTTTTGGCTTCCCATTGCTTTCTTCTTTCCTTGGATGGCCCCGCACTTTTGGCTTCTTGGTGGGGTTTGCTGCTTTGTTTTCTCCAGAAGCATTTAGCAAACGGAGCTAGGCCTGGCAGAGGCGGAGCCAGGATTTCTCAAAGCCTAGGGCTAAAACCAGGTGACTAAAAATAATGTGAAATACCAAGCATACTAGTGTGTGTTAGAAGTATGCCAAAAATTCACATTAAAGATGAAATATTAATTCATTATTACCATGAGAAATTTTTTAATAAAACAAATAATTTAACAAAGTGCATAATCGAAAACATTGATACCAAATTAATGAAGAGCTGCTTAATTTGAGGCCATCGTTACTAGCAATATTAGAAGGACCTGGAGTTGCAAACGCAAAATCGTGTATTTAAAATCAAGACAATGGACATAGACCAGGTCAATTGTTCATATCAAATTTGCCAAAAAAAAAGGGGGGGCAAACTTAATATACCATTATCACAAAGTGCAAAAAAGGTTATATCCCCTTGCGTTTCCTCGTTCGGTTTTTGGAGACCGGGGTAAGGATAAATGTCATCTGGATTAAGCTCCACATTTTTTTTCATTATTAGCTCCGACTCCCGTTAATTCTGGTATTGTTGGATGTAGGCTGGCCGGAAGTTGCTTCAAAAGAAATTTAACCGTGCGTGTGTGCATCCGTGTGTGTGTGTTCCCTCTTTATCTTGGATTTCTATCATTTTTTCTGTTAACAAATAACTGAAATAGAATTCACTAAATAATAGTACAATTTAACATCTAGATTTAGAACGCTAGATCAAATCACCCATAGCAAAAAATAGATCACACGACAAACTTGAAATACCTCTAGCCAGTTGTGGAGACGCAGCAGAACAAGTGGCCGCCGGAATTGGAGATGGGGCTTGCTGCGATGAGGCGACGAGGCCAAGTACAGGTCCGGATCGTTCTGTCTGTCGAGCCGTCCAGGGGCTGGGGCGGCGGATGAAACGAGGCACCGAGTCAACGAGGGGTCTTTCGATCGACAGGCGCATGGTGAATGTAATTTTTCTGGTCGATCCCTCAAAAAAAAAAATTTCTGGTCGATCGAAACGTCGGGCGATCGATACCTTTGGAATCGCAATCGACCAATGACCAAACGTGGGCATGGGTTCCTGCTGAGCTAGTTAGTTGGGCTGCCGTTGAGGCCTTGGGCTGGGTATTCAGGCCTGGGGCTGGGCTTCTTTGAATGTGAAAATCTGAAAATTTTCTACTGGATATAATGGCACTAGTTGGGCCACGCCTGGGGCTATAGCCCCAGTTGCCCTAGGCCCAATTTCGCCCCTGAGGCCTGGTCCTTGATTGTTGCTCTGCCAGTGGAATGGCTGTTATTGCTTCTACAACTTAAATGTGCCGCGGTCGCTCTGCTCTTGGTCGAGAAGTGTCGGGGCCTGCGGTTTGCTGCTTCCTGCTGGCCCTGGGGGTGTGTTGTGTACAACATTCCTGTCATGTACCCCAGTGTTGTTGTATCTCAACAGAAATATTTATGCCTATAAAATAACACCTATATAAGGTTCCACATTTTCTTTATGAACCACTCAGACATGGATTTTGCCAATAACCAGCAAAAGCAGCAGCAGCAACAGGTGCATCTGAAGCTAAATCAACCTATAATGGTTATTCAAACTCATCCCTAACAAACGAGCACGGTTATTTATGTAAACATGCCAGGGCGTTGCAAGGAAAAGCAGCCATTTTACCTAAATATACTCATCGGGAAACATTAATTCAAACCATGCAAATTCATGTTTCGTTTTCTAGTATGTAAGTAAACATGGAATCAGGCCCTAAATTCATCAAGGACACTCATGGCATCTTGCCAGCACCGGTGCAGTACCTCACCAGAATTCTAATCTACACCTGATGATGTTTCAGGTCTCACCGAAAATCCATTCAGATTATTCAATCATCCCGACAAACCGATTTTCAGGTTATACAATCATCCCGACAAACCAAAATCGTGTGTACGACACCTCGCTCACTCGCTCCGACTCACTGAGCAGCCCCCATCCGACTCGCCATGCGAACGCACGCCTCGAACCTTTTGACCGCCTCGGCGCACTTGAGCGGATCCTGGGTGTTGCTCCGGTAGCAATCGGTGCAGCCTGCCCTCTCGTCGGTGCACGGCGAGGGGTTCTGGTAGAGCAGCTTGAACTCCTTGTCGTGCAGCTCCTTGGCCCTCCTGGTAAGCTCCTCACGCATCGTCGCTTCCTGCTTCTGCAGCTTCTCCAGCACATTCTCGCTCTCCGCCACCACGTCGCGTATGGTTTCAACTTCCTGGATTGCCGGCAGGGGTGGTGGAGGAGCAGGGGTCACTGGTAGGTACATGGGGGGCGGCAGCGCCCACCCAGGAGCGGGGGCAGGGCTGCTCTTGGGCTCGCTTGGAAGTTCCCGGCCATTGTCCTGAGGCTCCTCTTGTCGCTCCACGACCTTCTTCGGCTTGGGTTTCCTGGTCCTCCTTTTCACCTTCTCGTCATCGCGTGTGAGCTGGTCGATCAAGCTGGTGCTTATCCGGATTGTGTAGTCACCCATGGCAGACAACAATCCTGAAACAGCATGGCAATCAAAAGTCAGGCATTAAAAAGCAAGTGTTATGGATGTTCAAACAAACAAAAGTCTCATGCATGTCAAAGTAGAATGAATATCTGGGACCCATCCTGAATGCTTTCTAGTACAGTGTTATCCACATGTTAAATAGAATGAATTTCGTGGCAATAACAGTATGAGCAAACAAATTCAGAATGCACACAATGCTTTCCAGTTAGAATTTTGAAAGTTTCGTCCATTCCTGTTAAAGTGTTGCGTAACAGAATGAATAAGTACGCTCTGCACAGAATTCTACATTAAGAAGACGAGGACACCCACAAATGCTGAATGCTTCCCAGTTAAAATGTCAGCAACTAGCACGATCAACATTTTATTCTCAAGCTCTCAGATGTTACAGACATAGATAAGCATGTGCAAAGTAGTAAATAAAAGCTCATTAGTTTGCATCTTTCAAGAAACAGCAGGTCACCTGGTGGCCGCTATTACAGAAGCAAATGATGGCGGAACCCGCTTGTTTCAGAGGCTGATGGGTCTAAAAAATGGAAAGCAAGCTGACTGCTTTAAGTATAATAATTATACTGAACTTCACAACACAAGGATAAGGCAGCAAAGAGATCTCTCAGCGACAAATTGGACAGATGAATTGGTTGTAGAAGAAAGATCTGGATGAGTTTTCACACGTGGAGATGTTAATGGCAGCTCAATGACATTGATGGAAGAGGTAGAGAGATCTGCCGTGGAAACAAACGAGGGATGGAAGGAGAAGGGATACCAGATCTGGCAAGCAGTGGAGAAGAGGTACGCAATGCACTGACATTGATTGGGCTCTAGAAACAGGGGAAGGACAACACGCACCAGCCTGAGGAGAAGAGATACCAGATCTGGCCGACAGATGACAAGAGATGCACAACATTTCAATCTACGTCCTACCATTATTTTGGGGAGGGTTCTGGGTTCTCTAAGGATTAAAAGACAACCTACCTAGCTGACCAGAGGCGAGAGCACAAACTGTTGAGGTGCATCTGATTAGGTCATATTTTAGTTAAGTATCCAAATAATTCCACTCAAAATATGGAGTACCGCTTTAGTCAAACAGACTAACACATCTTCCTACAATTCTTCCACCTGCCACTTGTTTGCGCAAGAGTTCTTGACACTATATATGTAGACGAATTATTTGCCCTCGCAACCCTACTGAGATATACGCAACAGATAAACAAGTATCAAGCCATATCTAATAACTCTACATAGACTACAGATAAACAAGCATCAGCAGGGCGTTAAAGCACCGTCGTTCTGCAGCCGCATCCCCGGGTCTCCAGGGGCGTCGTCGGAATTAATCACCCAATTTGGTTCCCGAATCCCGTCAGAGATCGATCCCCAAATCCCCGTGGCAGAGCACGCGGGCGGATGCGCCGCCGGATGGGGCACCACGGCGGAAGAAGTCAGGGTGGTATGTGAGCGAGAAAACGAAGCGCCGTCCAAGCAAAGCTAGGGATTCCTTACCGGGAGACTTGCTCGCCTTCGATGGGGTGGTCCGGCGGGAGGAGGAGAGGGCGGCGAGGGTTTCCGGCGGCGAGACGCTTCGGGACGGGCGGGCGGGCGGGCGGACAGGAGGAGGAGCAGCAGACGGTTGACGCGGCCTCTCCGGGCTGAATCCCACCGACCAAGAAAACCCACGGTGGTTAATCTATTCTTGTCTACCCAAAAGTCATACTCCTATATACTTTGTCAAAAAAGAGTCATATATACTCCTAAGAAAATTTAAAATTAAAATTACAAGAACGACCCCGGTAAAACTAGAAATTACAAATAGGTTCAAATTCGTTGGCGCCGCTTCCACCTGGCTCCACACTTGTCCATATCGCCGGAGCAACGGAGACGTGTAACTGTGGGTGCAAAGTCGTCAGAAGTTATTAGAGGACGGCAACGATGACATAAACTTGGAGAAGAAGGGGAAGGTTGGACGAGGAGACCCAACCCCACATCAACGCCTAACGCAACGCCAAATGATCACCCCCCCCCCCCCCCAAACACACGCGCATAGCTCGATGGAACGTATTCGGGGGAACCAACCATGTGCCTCATGGGGCGTTGAGACTAGTATATCGTTGCTAAAGAGGATAGGGTTGGAGGTACTAATCCTTTTGCGTTTTCGCCTCTACAGTCCAGATGAATGACACGAGGACTCTAAAACCACAAAAATTAGGACAAAACTCTCTACGAGTGCAAAGATTTCCTTGGTGTTGAAACACTTGACACGAGAAAGACCGACGAACTCAACTCGCCATGATGACATGATGGGTGGCGGCTAAGGGTTTGGTTTTGGTAGAAATCTATCGAGAAATAAAATTCACTTGGTGAACTAAGACATAGACATGCCCTAAAAATTATTGAGCAATAATTCGACATTGCTCATTAATTAATTAGGTACGTTAAATCGGAGAAGGACGTGAAACGCACACGAATAACAAGAAATGGTTCTCTCGCTCCGGCGGCCAGTGGCGGGGAGAAGAATCTATACGCCCATTTTGCGTCATGTTTTCCTACTGTTATTTATATTGTTTTAAAGCTTTATTTCACTTTATGATGCAACTGTAATGTTTTTTCTCTCTTATTATGCAAGATGTATATGGAGAGGGAAATTATCGGCAGCTGGAATTCTGGACATGAAAAGAGCTACAACAGAGAAAGCTATTCTCCGGAGCTCCAAATGACGTGAAAACTTACGAAGGATTATTTTGAAATAAATAAAAAATACTGGAAGAAGAATCACTAGGAGGGGGCCCACGAGTGAGCCACAAGCTCAGGTGGCGCCCCCTGGGGCGCACCACCCAGGCTTGTGGGGCCACCAGTAGGCCTCTGTGGCCTTTCTTCTCCTATATGAAGCTATTTTCCCTTAAAAAATAGAAAGAAGACTTTCGAGACGAAGTGCCGTCGTCTCGAGGCGGAACCTAGGCAGTAGCACTTTTGCTCTCCGCCGGAATGCTTCCCTTCGGGAGGGGGAAATTGAAGCCATCATCATCACCAACGTTCCACCCATCGTGGGAGGACTCATCTCCATCAACATCTTCACCTGCGCCATCTCATCTCAAATCCTAGTTCATCTCTTGTATTCAATCTTTGTCCCAAAACCACAGATTGGTATCTGTAGTCGCGACCCACCCTGGGATTTCCGACTGGGCTGTATAGCATAGGTTATTCGGAGATGGGCCAGGAGGAAAAAGCCCAGTAACAACCAGCATGCGCTTCTCGTCTGTTTCACTGCTTGTCCCGCAGCGAACGCAGCCACGCACGAGATCGATCCGCCGCCAATGGAGCGCCCGAGCAGCCTGCCTCGCCGTCGCGGCGTCGCCTCGCCGGACTGCCCTGCCGCCCGCCGCCCGCGGCCTGACTGCGTAGGCGCGCACGGCGCACCACCGCGCAGCCGTGCTGCTAGCTAGAGCCGCCTAGTCCGCTCAGGTGCTCAGCAGGCAGCAGTTGATACTCCCCATCCCTGATCAGGCCTTCTTCATGGAGAAGTAATGAGGTACTGCATCATCTTCCGTATTTTACAGTACAAATACACATAATTTTGTAGTACATCCCCATCTGAATTTGACTCGTATACATAATGCTTGAAGGAAATATGCCCTAGAGGCAATAATAAAGTTATTATTTATTTCCTTATTTCATGATAAATGTTTATTATTCATGCTAGAATTGTATTAACCGGAAACATAATACATGTGTGAATA
The DNA here is from genome assembly GCF_002575655.3 of Aegilops tauschii subsp. strangulata. Taxonomy (NCBI): domain Eukaryota; kingdom Viridiplantae; phylum Streptophyta; class Magnoliopsida; order Poales; family Poaceae; genus Aegilops; species Aegilops tauschii. The sequence continues at coordinate 56,126,384 of NC_053039.3, forward strand.
CATAGACAAACATAGTGTCACTAGTATGCCTCTACTTGACTAGCTCGTTGATCAAAGATGGTTATGTTTCCTAGCCATAGACATGAGTTGTCATTTGATTAATGGGATCACATCATTAGGAAAATGATGTGATTGACTTGACCCATTCCGTTAGCTTAGCACTTGATCGTTTAGTATGTTTCTATTGCTTTCTTCATGACTTATACATGTTCCTATGACTATGAGCTTATGCAACTCCCGTTTACCGGAGGAACAATTTGTGTGCTACCAAACATCACAACGTAAATGGGTGATTATAAAGGTGCACTACAGGTGTCTCCGAAGGTACTTGTTGGGTTGGCATATTTCGAGATTAGGATTTGTCACTCCGATTGTCGGAGAGGTATCTCTGGGGGTAATGCACATCACTTAAGCCTTGCAAGCATTGCAACTAATGAGTTAGTTGCGGGATGATGTATTACGGAACGAGTAAAGAGACTTGCCGGTAACGAGATTGAACTAGGTATTGAGATACCGACGATCGAATCTCGGGCAAGTAACATACCGATGACAAAGGGAACAACGTATGTTGTTATGCGGTTTGACCGATAAAGATCTTCGTAGAATATGTGGGAACCAATATGGGCATCCAGGTCCCGCTATTGGTTATTGACCGGAGACGTGTCTTGGTCATGTCTACATAGTTCTCGAACCCGTAGGGTCCGCACGCTTAACGTTTGTTGACGATATAGTATTATATGAGTTATGTTTGTTGGTGACCAAATGTTGTTCGGAGTCCTGGATGAGATCACAGACATGACGAGGAACTCCGGAATGGTCCGGAGATAAAGTTTGATATATGGGATAATAGTGTTTGGTCTCCGGAAGGGTTTCGGAATTCACCGGAAGGGGTTCCGGATGTTTCCCGAAATGTTTGGGTACGAGAACACGTTATTTGGGCCAAAGGGGAAAGCCCACGAGGCTTTTGGAAAGTGAAAAAGGAAGTTTTGCGGAGATCAGAGGCTAGACGCCAGGAACCCTGGCGTCTAGGGGGTAGACGCCGGGAACCCTGGCGTCTAGCCCTGGAGTCCGTGTAGGACTCTTGCCTTTCGGGAAAAACCGACTTTGAGGAGGCTTTTAGTCCAAGTTTCGACCCCAGGGCTCAACATATAAATAGAGGGGCAGGGCTAGCACCAAAGACACATCAAGAAACACCAAGCCATGTGCCGGCAACCCCGTCCCCTCTAGTTTATCCTCCGTCATAGTTTCCGTAGTGCTTAGGCGAAGTCCTGCGGAGATTGTTCTTCACCAACACCATCACCACGCCGTCATGCTGCCGGAACTCATCTACTACTTCGCCTGTCTTGCTGGATCGAGAAGGCGAGGACGTCATCGAGCTGAACGTGTACAGAACTCGGAGGTGCCGTGCGTTCGGTACTTGGATCGGTCGGATCGTAAAGACGTACGACTACATCAACCGCGTTGATAAACGCTTCCGCTTAGCGATCTTCAAGGGTATGAAGATACACTCCCCCTCTCGTTGCTATGCATCACCATGTTCTTGCGTGTGCGTAGGAATTTTTTTTGAAATTACTACGTTCCCCAACAGTGGCATCCGAGCCAGGTTTTATGCGTAGATGTTATATGCACGAGTAGAACACAAGTGAGTTGTGGGCGATACAAGTCATACTGCTTACCAGCATGTCATACTTTGGTTCGGCGGTATTGTTGGATGAAGCGGCCCGGACCGACATTACGCGTACGCTTACGCGAGACTGGTTCTACCGACGTGCTTTGCACATAGGTGGCTGGCGGGTGTCAGTTTCTCCAACTTTAGTTGAACCGAGTGTGGCTATGCCCGGTCCTTGCGAAGGTTAAAACAGCACTAACTTGACGAAATATCGTTGTGGTTTTGATGCGTAGGTAAGAACGGTTCTTGCTAAGCCCGTAGAAGCCACGTAAAATTTGCAACAACAAAGTAGAGGACGTCTAACTTGTTTTTGCAGGGCATGTTGTGATGTGATATGGTCAAGACATGATGCTATATTTTATTGTATGAGATGATCATGTTTTGTAACCGAGTTATCGGCAACTGGCAGGAGCCATATGGTTGTCGCTTTATTGTATCCAATGCAATCGCCATGTAATGCTTTACTTTATCACTAAGCGGTAGCGATAGTCGTAGAAGCATAAGATTGGCGAGACGACAACGATGCTACGATGGAGATCAAGGTGTCGCGCCGGTTACGATGGTGATCATGACGGTGCTTCGGAGATGGAGATCACAAGCACAAGATGATGATGGCCATATCATATCACTTATATTGATTGCATGTGATGTTTATCTTTTATGCATCTTATCTTGCTTTGATTGACGGTAGCATTTTAAGATGATCTCTCACTAAATTATCAAAGTATAAGTGTTCTCACTGAGTATGCACCGTTGCGAAAGTTCTTCGTGCTGAGACACCACGTGATGATCGGGTGTGATAGGCTCTACGTTCAAATACAACGGGTGCAAAACAGTTGCACACGCGGAATACTCAGGTTAAACTTGACAAGCCTAGCATATAACAGATATGGCCTCGGAACACGGAGACCGAAAGGTCGAGTGTGAATCATATAGTAGGTATGATCAACATAATGATGTTCACCATTGAAACTACTCCATCTCACGTGATGATCGGACATGGTTTAGTTGATTTGGATCACATGATCACTTAGAGGATTAGAGGGATGTCTATCTAAGTGGGAGTTCTTAAGTAATATGATTAATTGAACTTTAATTTATCATGAACTTAGTCCTGATAGTATTTTGCAAATTATGTTGTAGATCAATAGCTCGCGTTGTTGCTTCCCTATGTTTAGTTTTGATATGTTCCTAGAGAAAAACTATGTTGAAAGATATTAGTAGCAATGATGCGGATTAGATCCGTGATCTGAGGTTTATCCTCATTGCTACACAGAAGAATTATGTCCTTGATGCAACGCTAGGTGACAGACCTATTGCAGGAGCAGATGCAGACGTTATGAACGTTTGGCTAGCTCAATATGATGACTACTTGATAGTTTAGTGCACCATGCTTAACAGCTTAGAATTGGGATTTCAAAGACGTTTTGAACGTCATGGACCATATAAGATGTTCCAGGAGTTGAAGCTAATATTACAAGCAAATACCCGAGTTGAGAGATATGAAGTCTCCAACAAGTTCTATAGCTAAAAGAGGGAAGAGATTGCTCAACAAGTGAGCATGTGCTCAGATTGTCTGGGTACTACAATCGCTTGAATCAGGTGGGAGTTAATCTTCCAGATAAGATAGTGATTGACAGAGTTCTCTAGTCACCATCACTAAGTTACTAGAACTTCGTGATGAACTATAGTATGCAAGGGATGACGAAAATGATTCCCGAGCTCTTCGTGATGCTAAAATCGACGAAGGTAGAAATCTAGAAATGGCATCAAGTGTTGATGATTGACAAGACCACTAGTTTCAAGAAAAGGGCGAAGGGAAGAAGAGGAACTTCAAGAAGAACGGCAAGCAAGTTGCTGCTCAAGTGAAGAAACCCAAGTCTGGACCTAAGCCTGAAACTAAGTGCTTCTACTACAAAGGGACTGGTCACTGGAAGCGGAACTGCCCCAAGTATTTGGCGGATAAGAAGGATGGCAAAGTGATCAAAAGTATATTTGATATACATGTTATTGATGTGTATTTTACTAATGTTTATAGCAACCCCTCTGTATTTGATACTAGTTCAGTTGCTAAGAGTAGTAACTCGAAACGGGAGTTGCAAAATAAACAGAGACTAGTTAAGGGTGAAGTGACGATGTGTGTTGGAAGTGGTTCCAAGATTGATGTAATCATCATCGCACACTCCCTATACTTTCGAGATTAGTGTTGAACCTAAATAAGTGTTATTTGGTGTTTGCGTTGAGCATGAATATGATTTGATCATGTTTATTGCAATACGGTTATTCATTTAAAGTCAGAGAATAATTGTTGTTCTATTTACATGAATAAAACCTTCGATGGTCATACACCTAATGAAAATAGTTTGCTGGGTCTCGATCGTAGTGATACACATATTCATAATATTGAAGCCAAAAGATGCAAAGTTAATAATGATAGTGCAACTTATTTGTGGCACTGCTGTTTAGGTCATATTGGTGTAAAGCGCATGAAGAAACTCCATGCTGATGGATTTTTGGAATCACTTGATTATGAATGACTTGATGCTTGCAAACCATGCCTCATGGGCAAGATGACTAAGACTCCGTTCTCCGGAACAATGGAGCTAGCAACTGACTTATTGGAAATAATACATACTGATGTATGCGGTCCGATGAGTGTTAAGGCTTGCGACAAGTATCGTTATTTTCTGACCTTCATAGATGATTTGAGCAGATATGGGTATATCTACTTGATGAAACACAAGTCTGAAACATTTGAAAAGTTCAAAGAATTTCAGAGTGAAGTGAAGAATCTTCGTAACAAGAAAATTAAGTTTCTACGATCTGATCACAGAGGCGAATATTTGAGTTACGAGTTTGGTCTTCAATTAAAACAATGTGGAATAGTTTCACAAACTCATGCCACCCGAAACACCACAGCGTAATGGTGTGTCCGAACGTCGTAACCGTACTTTATTAGATATGGTGTGATCTATGATGTCTCTTACCGATCTACCACTATCGTTTTGGGGTTATGCATTAGAGACAGCTACATTCACGTTAAATAGGGCACCATCTAAATCCATGGAGACGACACCGTATGAACTGTGGTTTGGCGAGAAACCTAAGCTGTCGTTTCTTAAAGTTTGGGGTTGCGATGCTTATAAGAAAAAGTTTCATCCTGATAAGCTCAAACCCAAATCGGAGAAGTGCGTCTTCATAGGATACCCAAAATCTTGGGTACACCTTCTATCACAGACCCGAAGGCAAGATCTTTGTTGCTAAGAATGGATCCTTTCTAGAGAAGGAGTTTCTCTCGAAGGAAGTGAGTGGGAGGAAATTAAAACTTGATAAGGTAATTGTACCTTCTCCCGAATTGGAAAGTAGTTCATCACAGAAATCAGTTCCAGTGATGCTTACACCAATTAGTGAGGAAGTTAATGATGATGATGATCATGAAGCTTCGGATCAAGTTACTACCGAACCTCGTAGGTCAACCAGAGTACGTTCCGCACCAGAGTGGTACGGTAATCCTATTCTGGAGTTCATGTTACTTGACCATGACGAACCTACGAACTATGAGGAAGCGATGATGAGCCCAGATTCCGCAAAATGGCTTGAGGCCATGAAATCTGAGATGGGATCCATGTATGAGAACAAAGTATGGACTTTGATTGACTTGCCCGATGATCGGCGAGCCATTGAGATTAAATGGATCTTCAAGAGGAAGACGGACGCTAATAGTAGTGTTACTATCTACAAAGCTAGAATTGTCGCAAAAGGTTTTCGACAAGTTCAAGGTGTTGACTACGATGAGAGTTTCTCACTCGTATCTATGCTTAAGTCCGTCCGAATCATGTTAACAATTGCCGCATTTTATGAAATCTGGCAAATGGATAAACAAAACTGCATTCCTTAATGGATTTATTAAGTTATATGATACAACCAGAAGGTTTTGTCAATCCTAAAGGTGCTAACAAAATATGCAAGCTCCAGCGATCCATCTATGGACTGGTGCAAGCATCTCGGAGTTGGAATATACGCTTTGATAAGTTGATCAAAGTGAAGGAAATATGCCCTAGAGGCAATAATAAAGTATTATATATTTCCTTATATCATGATAAATGTTTATTATTATTCATGCTAGAATTGTATTAACCGGAAACATAATACATGTGTGAATACATAGACAAGCAGAGTGTCACTAGTATGCCTCTACTTGACTAGCTCGTTAATCAAAGATGGTTATGTTTCCTAGCCATAGACATGAGTTGTCATTTGATTAACGAGATCACCTCATTAGGAGAATGACGTGATTGACTTGACCCATTCCGTTAGCTTAGCACTCGATCGTTTAGTATGTTGCTATTGCTTTCTTCATGACTTATACATGTTCCTATGACTATGAAATTATGCAACTCCCGTTTACCGGAGGAACACTTTGTGTGCTACCAAACGTCACAACGTAAATGGGTGATTATAAAGGTGCTCTACAAGTGTCTCCAAAGGTACTTGTTGGGTTGGCGTATTTCGAGATTAGGATTTGTCACTCCAATTGTCGGAGAGGTATCTCTGGGCCACTCGGTAATGCACATCACTATAAGCCTTGCAAGCATTGTGACTAATGAGTTAGTTGCGGGATGATGTGTTACGGAACGAGTAAAGAGACTTGCCGGTAACGAGATTGAACTAGGTATCGAGATACCGACGATCAAATCTCGGGCAAGTAACATACCGGTGACAAAGGGAACAACATATGTTGTTATGCGGTCTGACCGATAAAGATCTTCGTAGAATATGTGGGAGCCAATATAGGCATCCAGGTCCCGCTATTGGTTATTGACCGGAGACGTGTCTCGGTCATGTCTACATAGTTCTCGAACCCGTAGGGTCCGCACGCTTAACGTTACGATGACAGTTTTATTGAGTTTTGATGTACTGAAGGAGTTCGGAATCCCGGATGAGATCGGGGATATGACGAGGAGTCTCGAAATGGTCGAGACGTAAAGATCGATATATTGGACGACTATATTCGGACTTCGGAAAGGTTCCGAGTGATTCGGGTATTTTTCGGAGTACCGGAGAGTTACGGGAATTCGTATTGGGCCTTAATGGGCCATACGGGAAAGGAGAGAAAGGCCTCAAAAGGTGGCCGCACCCCTCCCCATGGTCTGGTCCGAATTGGACTAGGGAAGGGGGCGCACCCTTCCTTCTTTCTCCTTCCCCCTTCCCTTCTCCTACTCCCACAAGGAAAGGAGGAGTCCTACTCCCGGTGGGAGTAGGACTCCCCCCTATGGCGCGCCTCTCCCCTTGGCTGGCTGCCTCCTCCTTGCTCCTTTATATACGGGGGCAGGGGGCACCCCAGAGACACAACAATTGATCCTTGAGATCTCTTAGCCGTGTGCGGTGCCCCCCTCCACCATATTACACCTCGATAATACCGTTGCGGAGCTTAGGCGAAGCCCTGCGTCGGTGGAACATCATCATCGTCACCACGCCGTCGTGCTGACGGAACTCTCCCTCAACACTCGGCTGGATCGGAGTTCGAGGGACGTCATCGAGCTGAACGTGTGTAGAACTCGGAGGTGCCGTACGTTCGGTACTTGATCGGTCGGATCGAGAAGACGTACGACTACATCAACCGCGTTGTGATAATGCTTCCGCTGTCGGTCTACGAGGGTACGTGGACAACACTCTCCCCTCTCGTTGCTATGCATCACCATGATCTTGCGTGTGCGTAGGAAATTTTTTGAAATTACTACGTTCCCCAACAGTGGTATCAGAGCCAGGTTTTATGCGTTGATGCTATGCATGAGTAGAACACAAGTGAGTTGTGGGCGATATAAGTCATACTGGTTACCAGCATGTCATACTTTGGTTCAGCGGTATTGTGAGATGAAGCGGCCCAGACCGATATTACGCGTACGCTTACGCGAGACTGGTTTCACCGTTGCGAGCACTCGTTGCTTAAAGGTGACCGGCGGGTGTCTGTCTCTCTCACTTTAGTTGAACCGAGTGTGGCTACGCCCGGTCCTTGCGAAGGTTAAAACAGCACCAACTTGACAAACTATCGTTGTGGTTTTGATGCGTAGGTAAGAACGGTTCTTGCTAAGCCCGTAGCAGCCACGTAAAATATGCAACAACAAAGTAGAGGACGTCTAACTTGTTTTTGCAGGGCATGTTGTGATGTGATATGGTCAAGACATGATGTGATATAATGTGTTGTATGAGATGATCATGTTTTGTAACTGAGTTATCGGCAACTGGCAGGAGCCATATGGTTGTCGCTTTATTGTATGAGATGCAATCGCCATGTAATAGTTTTACTTTATCACTAAGCGGTAGCGATAGTCGTAAAAGCAATAAGTTGGCGAGACGACAACGATACTACGATGGAGATCAAGGTGTCGAGCCGGTGACGATGGTGATCATAACGGTGCTTCGAAGATGGAGATCACAAGCACGGTGCTTCGGAGATGGAGATCACAAGCACCAGATGATGATGGCCATATCATATCACTTATATTGATTGCATGTGATGTTAATCCTTTATGCATCTTATCTTGCTTAGTTTGACGGTAGCATTATAAGATGATCCTTCACTAAATTATCAAAGTATAAGTGTTCTCCCTAAGTATGCACCGTTGCGAAAGTTCTTCGTGCTGAGACACCACGTGATGGTCGGGTGTGATTGTTGGAAATATGCCCTAGAGGCAATAATAAATAGGTTATTATTATATTTCCTTGTTCATGATAATCGTTTATTATCCATGCTAGAATTGTATTGATAGGAAACTCAGATGCATGTGTGGATACATAGACAACACCATGTCCCTAGTAAGCCTCTAGGAGACTAGCTCGTTGATCAATAGATGGTTACGGTTTCCTAACCATGGACATTGGATGTCGTTGATAACGGGATCACATCATTAGGAGAATGATGTGATGGTCAAGACCCAATCCTAAGCCTAGCACAAGATTGTGTAGTTCGTTTGCTCAGAGCTTTTCTAATGTCAAGTATCAGTTCCTTAGACCATGAGATTGTGCAACTCCCGGATACCGTAGGAATGCTTTGGGTGTACCAAACGTCACAACGTAACTGGGTGACTATAAAGGTGCACTACAGGTATCTCCGAAAGTGTCTGTTGGGTTGGCACGAATCGAGACTGGGATTTGTCACTCCGTGTAAACGGAGAGGTATCTCTGGGCCCACTCGGTAGGACATCATCATAATGTGCACAATGTGACCAAGGAGTTGATCACGGGATGATGTGAGTTACGGAACGAGTAAAGAGACTTGCCGGTAACGACATTGAACAAGGTATCGGGATACCGACGACCGAATCTCGGGCAAGTAACATACCGATTGACAAAGGGAATTGTATACGGGATTGATTGAATCCCCGACATCGTGGTTCATCCGATGAGATCATCGTGGAACATGTGGGAGCCAACATGGGTATCCAGATCCCGCTGTTGGTTATTGACCGGAGAACGTCTCGGTCATGTCTGCATAGTTCCCGAACCCGTAGGGTCTACACGCTTAAGGTTCGATGACGCTAGGGTTATAGGGAAAGTATGTATGTGGTTATCGAATGTTGTTCGGAGTCCCGGATGAGATCCCGGACGTCACGAGGAGTTCCGGAATGGTCCGGAGGTAAAGATTTATATATGGGAAGTCCTGTTTTGGTCACCGGAAAAGTTTCGGGTGATATCGGTAATGTACCGGGACCACCGGGAGGGTCCCGGGGGTCCACCAAGTGGGGCCACCAGCCCCAGAAGGCTGCGTGGGCGGGGACCAGCCCCAGGTGGGCTGGTGCGCCCCCCACCAAGGCCCAAGGCGCACGGGAGAGTGGGAGGGGGCAAACCCTAGGTCCAGATGGGCCTTAGGGCCCATCTAGTGGGGCGCCCCCCCTCTCCTCCCCTTGGCCGCCCCCCTTGATGGGATCTAGGGCTGGCCGCCAGCCCTTGGGGTGGAAACCCTAGAGGGGGCGCAGCCCCCTCCCCCCCTATATATAGTTGAGGTTTGGGGTTGCCCAAGACATGAGAACGTCTCTCTTTCGGTGCAGCCCTACCCCTCTTCTTCCTCCTCCTCTCCCGCGGTGCTTGGCGAAGCCCTGCGGGATTGCCACGCTCCTCCATCACCACCACGCCGTCGTGCTGCTGCTGGATGGAGTCTTCCCCAACCTCTCCCTCTCTCCTTGCTGGATCAAGGCGTGGGAGACGTCACCGGGCTGCACGTGTGTTGAACGCGGAGGCACCGTTCTTCGGTGCTCAGATCGGAATCAACCGCGATCTGAATCGCTACGAGTACGACTCCCTCATCCGCGTTCTTGCAACGCTTCCGCATCGCGATCTACAAGGGTATGTAGATGCACTCCCCTTCCCCTCGTTGCTAGATTACTCCATAGATTGATCTTGGTGATGCGTAGAAAATTTTGAATTTCTGCTACGTTCCCCAACAGTGATAGGCTCTACGTTCAAATACAACGGGTGCAAAACAGTTGCACACGCGGAATACTCAGGTTAAACTTGACGAGCCTAGCATATAACAGATATGGCCTCGGAACACGGAGACCGAAAGGTCGAGCGTGAATCATATAGTAGATATGATCAACATAGTGATGTTCACCATTGAAACTACTCTATCTCACGTGATGATCGGACATGGTTTAGTTGATATGGATCACGTGATCACTTAGAGGATTAGAGGGATGTCTATCTAAGTGGGAGTTCTTAAGTAATATGATAAATTGAACTTAAACTTATCATGAACTTAGTCCTGATAGTATTTTGCAAATTTTGTTGTAGATCAATAGCTCGCGTTGTTGCTTCCCTGTGTTTATTTTTGATATGTTCCTAGAGAAAAATTATGTTGAAAGATGTTAGTAGCAAAGATGCGGATTGGATCCGTGATCTGAGGATTATCCTCATTGCTGCACAGAAAAATTATGTTCTTGATGCACCGCTAGGTGACAGACCTATTGCAGGAGCAGATGCAGACGTTATGAACGTTTGGCTAGCACAATATGATGACTACTTGATAGTTTAGTGCACCATGCTTAAACGGCTTAGAATCGGGACTTCAAAGACGTTTTGAACGTCATGGACCATATAAGATGTTCCAGGAGTTGAAGTTAATATTTCAAGCAAATACCCGAGTTGAGAGATATGAAGTCTCCAACAAGTTCTACAGCTAAAAGATGGAGGAGAATCGCTCAACTAGTGAGCATGTGCTCAGATTGTCTGGGTACTACAGTCGCTTGAATCAAGTGGGAGTTTATCTTCCAGATAAAATAGTGATTGACAGAATTCTCTAGTCACCATCACCAAGTTAGTAGAACTTCGTGATGAACTATAGTATGCAAGGGATGACGAAAGTAATTCCCGAGCTCTTCGTGATGCTGAAATCGACGAAGGTAGAAATCAAGAAAAACATCAAGTGTTGATGGTTGACGAGACCACTTCAAGTGTTGATGGTTGACGAGACCACTAGTTTCAAGAAAAGGGCAAAGGGAAGAAGGGGAACTTCAAAAAGAACGGCAAGCAAGTTGCTACTCAAGTGAAGAAGCCCAAGTCTGTACCTAAGCCTGAGACTAAGTGCTTCTACTGCAAAGGAACTGGTCACTGGAGGTGGAACTGCCCCAAGTATTTGGTGGATAAGAAGGATGGCAAAGTTAACAAAGGTATATTGGATATACATGTTATTGATGTGTACTTACTAGTGTTTATAGCAACCCCTCAGTATTTGATACTGGTTCAGTTGCTAAAGAGTAGTAACTCGAAAACGGGAGTTGCAGAATAAACAGAGACTAGTAAAAGGCGAGGTGACGATGTGTGTTGGAAGTAGTTCCAAGATTGATATGATCATCATCGCACACTCCCTATACTTTCGGGATTAGTGTTGAAACTAAATAAGTGTTATTTGGTGTTGGCGTTGAGCATGAATATGATTTGATCATGTTTATTGCAATACGGTTATTCATTTAAGTTAGAGAACAATTGTTGTTCTGTTTACATGAATAAAAAACCTTCTATGGTCATACACACCAACGAAATTGGTTTGTTGGATCTCGATCGTAGTGATGCACATATTCATAATATTGAAGCCAAAAGATGCAAAGTTAATAATGATAGTGCAACTTATTTGTGGCACTGCCGTTTAGGTCATATTGGTGTAAAGCGCGTGAAGAAACTCCATACTGATGGAATTTTGGAATCAATTGATTATGAATCACTTGATGCTTGCGAACCATGCCTCATGGGCAAGATGACTAAAACGCCGTTCTCCGGAACTATGGAGAGAGCAACAGATTTGTTGGAAATCATACATACTGATGTATGCGATCCGATGAGTGTTGAGGCTCGTAGCGGGTATCATTAATTTCTGACCTTCACAGATGATTTGAGCAGATATGGGTATATCTACTTAATGAAACAGAAGTCTGAAACATTTGAAAAGTTCATATAATTTCAGAGTGAAGCGAAAATCATCGTAACAAGAAAATAAAGTTTCTACGATTTGATCGTGGAGAAGAGTATTTTAGTTACGAGTTTGGCCTTCAGTTAAAACAATGTGAAATAGTTTCACTACTCACGCCACCTGGAACACCACAGCATAATGGTGTGTCCGAACGTCATAACCGTACTTTATTGGATATAGTGCAATCTATGATGTCTCTTACCAATTTACCACTATCGTTTTGGGGTTATGCATTAGAGACAGCTACATTCACGTTAAATAGGGCACCATCAAAATCCGTTGAGACGACGCCTTATGAACTGTGGTTTGGCAAGAAACCAAAGTTGTCGTTTCTTAAAGTTTGGGGTTGCGATGCTTATGTGAAAAAGTTTCATCCTGATAAGCTCAAACCCAAATCGGAGAAATGTGTCTTCATAGGATACCCAAAGGAGACAGTTGGGTACACCTTCTATCACAGATCCAAAGGCAAGACATTCGTTGCTAAGTATGGATCCTTTCTAGAGAAGGAGTTTCTCTCGAAAGAAGTGAGTGGGAGGAAAGTAGAACTTGATGAGGTAACTGTACCTGCTCCCTTATTGGAAAGTAGTTCATCACAGAAATCTGCTCCTGTGACTCCTGCACCAATTAGTGAGGAAGTTAATGATGATGATCATGGAACTTTAGATCAAGTTATTACTGAACCTTGTAGGTCAACCAGAGTAAGATCCGCACCAGAGTGGTACGGTAATCCTGTTCTGGAGGTTATGTTACTAGACCATGACGAACCTACGAACTATGAGGAAGCGATGATGAGCCCAGATTCCGCGAAATGGCTTGAGGCCATGAAATCTGAGATGAGATCCATGTATGAGAACAAAGTGTGGACTTTGGTTGACTTTCCCGATGATCGGCAAGCAATTGAGAATAAATGGATCGTCAAGAGGAAGACGGACGCTGATAGTAGTGTTACTATCTACAAAGCTAGAATTGTCGCAAAAAGGTTTTCAACAAGTTCAAGGTGTTGACTACGATGAGAGTTTCTCACTCGTATCTATGCTTAAGTCTGTCTGAATCATGTTAGCAATTGCCGCATTTTATGAAATATGACAAATGGATAAACAAAACTGCATTCCTTAATGGATTTATTAAAGAAGAGTTGTATATGATGCAACCAGAAGGTTTTGTCAATCCTAAAGGTGCTAACAAAATATGCAAGCTCCAGCGATCCATCTATGGACTGGTGCAAGCATCTCGGAGTTGGAATATACACTTTGATAAGTTGATCAAAGGATATAGTGTTATACAGACTTGCGGTGAAGCCTGTATTTACAAGAAAGTGAGTGGGAGCACTACAGCATTTCTGATAAGTATATGTGAATGACATATTGTTGATCGGAAATAATGTAGAATTATTCTGCAAAGCATAAAGGAGTGTTTGAAAGGAGTTTTTCAAAGAAAGACCTCGGTGAAGCTGCTTACATATTGAGCATCAAGATCTATAGAGATAGATCAAAACGCTTGATAAGTTTTTTCAATGAGTACATACCTTAACAAGATTTTGAAGTAGTTCAAAATAGAACAGTCAAAGAAAAGAGTTTCTTGCCTGTGTTACATGGTGTGAAATTGAGTAAGACTCAAAGCCCGACCACGGCAGAAGATAGAAAGAGAATGAAAGTCCTTCCCTATGCCTTGGCCATAGGTTCTATAAAGTATGCCATGATGTGTACCAGATCTATTGTATACCCTACACTGATTTTGGCAAGGGAGTACAATAGTGATCTAGGAGTAGATCACTGGACAGCGGTCAAAATTATCCTTAGTGGAATGAGGATATGTTTCTCGATTATGGAAGTGACAAAAGGTTCGTCGTAAAGGGTTACGTCGATGCAAGTTTTGACACTAAATCTAGATGACTCTAAGTCTCGGTCTAGATACATATTGAAAGTGGGAGAAATTAGCTAGAGTAGCTCCGTGCAGAGCATTGTAGACATAGAAATTTGCAAAATACTTACGGATCTGAATGTGACAGACCCGTTGACTAAAATTATCTCACAATCAAAACATGATCACACCTTAGTACTCTTTGGGTGTTAATCACATAGCGATGTGAACTAGATTATTGACTCTAGTAAACCTTTTGAGTGTTGGTCACATAGAGATGTGAACTATGGGTGTTAATCACATGGTGATGTGAATTATTAATGTTAAATCACACGGCGATGTGAACTAGATTATTGACTCTAGTGCAAGTGGGAGACTGAAGGAAATATGCCCTAGAGGCAATAATAAAGTATTATATATTTCCTTATATCATGATAAATGTTTATTATTCATGCTAGAATTGTATTAACCGGAAACATAATACATGTGTGAATACATAGACAAACATAGTGTCACTAGTATGCCTCTACTTGACTAGCTCGTTAATCAAAGATGGTTATGTTTCCTAGCCATAGACATGAGTTGTCATTTGATTAACGAGATCACCTCATTAGGAGAATGACGTGATTGACTTGACCCATTCCGTTAGCTTAGCACTCGATCGTTTAGTATGTTGCTATTGCTTTCTTCATGACTTATACATGTTCCTATGACTATGAAATTATGCAACTCCCGTTTACCGGAGGAACACTTTGTGTGCTACCAAACGTCACAACGTAAATGGGTGATTATAAAGGTGCTCTACAAGTGTCTCCAAAGGTACTTGTTGGGTTGGCGTATTTCGAGATTAGGATTTGTCACTCCAATTGTCGGAGAGGTATCTCTGGGCCACTCGGTAATGCACATCACTATAAGCCTTGCAAGCATTGTGACTAATGAGTTAGTTGCGGGATGATGTGTTACGGAACGAGTAAAGAGACTTGCCGGTAACGAGATTGAACTAGGTATCGAGATACCGACGATCAAATCTCGGGCAAGTAACATACCGGTGACAAAGGGAACAACATATGTTGTTATGCGGTCTGACCGATAAAGATCTTCGTAGAATATGTGGGAGCCAATATAGGCATCCAGGTCCCGCTATTGGTTATTGACCGGAGACGTGTCTCGGTCATGTCTACATAGTTCTCGAACCCGTAGGGTCCGCACGCTTAACGTTACGATGACAGTTTTATTGAGTTTTGATGTACTGAAGGAGTTCGGAATCCCGGATGAGATCGGGGATATGACGAGGAGTCTCGAAATGGTCGAGACGTAAAGATCGATATATTGGACGACTATATTCGGACTTCGGAAAGGTTCCGAGTGATTCGGGTATTTTTCGGAGTACCGGAGAGTTACGGGAATTCGTATTGGGCCTTAATGGGCCATACGGGAAAGGAGAGAAAGGCCTCAAAAGGTGGCCGCACCCCTCCCCATGGTCTGGTCCGAATTGGACTAGGGAAGGGGGCGCACCCTTCCTTCTTTCTCCTTCCCCCTTCCCTTCTCCTACTCCCACAAGGAAAGGAGGAGTCCTACTCCCGGTGGGAGTAGGACTCCCCCCTTTGGCGCGCCTCTCCCCTTGGCCGGCTGCCTCCCCCTTGCTCCTTTATATACGGGGGCAGGGGGGCACCCCAGAGACACAAACAATTGATCCTTGAGATCTCTTAGCCGTGTGCGGTGCCCCCTCCACCATATTACACCTCGATAATACTGTTGCGGAGCTTAGGCGAAGCCCTGCGTCGGTGGAACATCATCATCGTCACCACGCCGTCGTGCTGACAAAACTCTCCCTCAACACTCGGCTGGATCGGAGTTCGAGGGACGTCATCGAGCTGAACGTGTGTAGAACTCGGAGGTGCCGTACGTTCGGTACTTGATCGGTCGGATCGTGAAGACGTACGACTACATCAACCGCGTTGTGATAACGCTTCCGCTGTCGGTCTACGAGGGTACGTGGACAACACTCTCCCCTCTCGTTGCTATGCATCACCATGATCTTGCGTGTGCGTAGGAATTTTTTTTGAAATTACTACGTTCCCCAACACAAAGCATATAGTTTTAATACAGACTTGCGGTGAAGCCTGTATTTACAAGAAAGTGAGTGGGAGCACTACAACATTTCTGATAAGTATATGTGAATGACATATTGTTGATCAGAAATAATGTAGAATTATTCTGCAAAGCATAAAGGAGTGTTTGAAAGGAGTTTTTCAAAGAAAGTCCTCGGTGAAGCTGCTTACATATTGAGCATCAAGATCTATAGAGATAGATCAAGACGCTTGATAAGTTTTTTCAATGAGTACATACCTTGACAAGATTTTGAAATAGTTCAAAATGGAACAGTCAAAGAAAGAGTTCTTGCCTGTGTTACAAGGTGTAAAATTGAGTAAGACTCAAAGCCCGACCACGGCAGAAGATAGAAAGAGAATGAAAGTCATTCCCTATGCCTCAGCCATAGGTTCTATAAAGTATGCCATGCTGTGTACCAGATCTATTGTATACCCTACACTTATTTTGGCAAGGGAGTACAATAATGATCTAGGAGTAGATCACTGGATAGCGGTCAAAATTTTCCTTAGCGGTATAAGGATATGTTTCTCAATTATGGAGGTGATAAAAGAGCCTGTCGTAAAGAGTTACATCGGTGCAAGCTTTTACACCAATCTAGATGACTCTAAGTCTCAATCTGGATACATATTAAAAGTGGGAGCAATTAGCTAGAGTAGCTCCGTGCAGAGCATTGTAGACATAGAATATTTGCAGAATGCATACGGCTCTGAATGTGACAGACCCGTTGACTAAACTTCTCTCACGAGCAAAACATGATCATACCTTAGTACTCTTTGGGTGTTAATCACATAGCGATGTGAACTAGATTATTGACTTTAGTAAACCCTTCGGGTGTTGGTCACATGACAATGTGAACTATGGGTGTTAATCACATACAGATGTGAATATTGGTGTTAAATCACATGGTGATGTGAACTAGATTATTGACTCTAGTGCAAGTGGGAGACTGAAGGAAATATGCCCTAGAGGCAATAATAAATTTATTATTTATTTCCTTATTTCATGATAAATGTTTATTATTCATGCTAGAATTGTATTAACCGGAAACATAATACATGTGTGAATACATAGACAAACATAGTGTCACTAGTATGCCTCTACTTGACTAGCTCGTTGATCAAAGATGGTTATGTTTCCTAGCCATAGACATGAGTTGTCATTTGATTAACGGGATCACATCATTAGGAGAATGATGTGATTGACTTGACCCATTCCGTTAGCTTAGCACTTGATCGTTTAGTATGTTGCTATTGCTTTCTTCATGACTTATACATGTTCCTATGACTATGAGATTATGCAACTCCCGTTTACCAGAGGAACACTTTGTGTGCTACCAAACGTCACAACGTAAATGGGTGATTATAAAGGTGCTCTACAGGTGTCTCCGAAGGTACTTGTTGGGTTGGCGTATTTCGAGATTAGGATTTGTCACTCCGATTGTCGGAGAGGTATCTCTGGGCCCACTCGGTAATGCACATCACTTAAGCCTTGCAAGCATTGCAACTAATGAGTTAGTTGCGGGATGATGTATTACGGAACGAGTAAAGAGACTTGCCGGTTACGAGATTGAACTAGGTATTGAGATACCGATGATCGAATCTCGGGCAAGTAACATACCGATGACAAAGGGAACAACGTATGTTGTTATGCGGTTTGACCGATAAAGATCTTCGTAGAATATGTGGGAACTAATATGGGCATCCAGGTCCCGCTATTGGTTATTGACCGGAGACGTGTCTCGGTCATGTCCACATAGTTCTCGAACCCGTAGGGTCTGCACGCTTAACGTTCGTTGACGATATATTATTATATGAGTTATGTTTGTTGGTGACCGAATGTTGTTCGGAGTCCCGGATGAGATCACGGACATGACGAGGAACTCCGGAATGGTCCGGAGATAAAGTTTGATATATGGGATAATAGTGTTTGGTCTCCGGAAGGGTTCCGGAATTCACCGGAAGTGGTTCCGGATGTTTCCCGAAATGTTTGGGTACGAGAACACGTTATTTGGGCCAAAGGGGAAAGCCCACGAGGCTTTTGGAAAGTGCAAAAGGAAGTTTTGCGGAGACCAGAGGCTAGACGCCAGGAACCCTGGTGTCTAGCGTTGGAGTCCGCGTAGGACTCTTGCCTTTCGGGCAAAACCGACTTTGAGGAGGCTTTTACTCCAAGTTTCGACCCCAGGGCTCAACATATAAATAGAGGGGCAGTGCTAGCACCAAAGACACATCAAGAAACACCAAGCCGTGTGTCGGCAACCCCGTCCCCTCTAGTTTATCCTCCGTCATAGTTTCCGTAGTGCTTAGGCGAAGCACTGCGGAGAATGTTCTTCACCAACACCATCACCATGCCGTCGTGCTGCCGGAACTCATCTACTACTTCGCCCGTCTTGCTGGATCGAGAAGGCGAGGACGTCATCGAGCTGAACGTGTGCAGAACTCGGAGGTGCCGTGCGTTCGGTACTTGGATCGGTCGGATCGTGAAGACGTACGACTACATCAACCGCGTTGATAAACGCTTCCGCTTAGCGATCTTCAAGGGTATGAAGATACACTCCCCCTCTCGTTGCTATGCATCACCATGATCTTGTGTGTGCGTAGGAATTTTTTTGAAATTACTACGTTCCCCAACAATGTTGAAGTACATCATTCTGATTTTGGCTAGATGTGTATGACTTCATAATTTTGGCTAGATGTATGACTTTATACTTTGACTGAAGGTAATTAGTTAGAACGTCCATATGGATTCCTGAAAAAAAGGATATTCACATTGTTGGGGAACGTAGTAATTTCAAAAAAAATCCTATGCACACGCAAGATCGTGGTGATGCATAGCAACGAGAGGGGAGAGTGTTGTCTACGTACCCTCATAGACCGTAAGCGGAAGCGTTTAATCAACGCGGTTGATGTAGTCGTACACCTTCACGATCCGTCCCGATCAAGTACCGAACGTACGGCACCTTCGCGTTTAGCACACGTTCAGCTCGATGACGTCCTCGCCTTCTCGATCCAGCAAAAGGGGCGAAGTAGTAGATGAGTTCCGGCAGCACGACGGCGTGGTGTCGGTGTTGGTGAAGAACAATCTTATTAGGGCTTCGCCTAAGCACTACGAAAACTATGACAGAGGATAAACTAGAGGGGACGGGGTTGCCGGCACACGGCTTGGTGTTTCTTGATGTGTCTTGGGTGCTAGCCCTGCCCCTCTATTTATATGTTGAGCCTTGGGGTCGAAACTTGGAGTAAAAGCCTTCACAAAGTCGGTTTCACCCGAAAGGGAAGAGTCCTTCTCGGACCCCAGGGCCAGACGCCAGGGTTCCCGGCGTCTGGACCCAAACGCCAGGGACCCTGGCGTCTAGCCCCTGGACTCCGCAAAACTTCCTTTTGCGCTTTCCAAAAACCTTGTGGGCTTTCCCCTTTGGCCCAAATAAAGTGTTCTCGTACCCAAACATTTCGGGAAACATCCGGAACCCCTTCCGGTGAATTCCGGAACCCTTCCGGAGACCAAACACTATTATCCCATATATCAAACTTTATCTCCGGACCATTCCGGAGTTCCTCGTCATGTCCGTGATCTCATCCGGGACTCCGAACAACATTCGTTCACCAACATACATAACTCATATAATACTATATCGTCAACGAACGTTAAGCGTGTGGACCCTACGGGTTCGAGAACTATGTAGACATGACCGAGACACCTCTCTGGTCAATAACCAATAGAGGAACCTGGATGCCCATATTGGCTCCTACATATTCTACGAAGATCTTTATTGGTCGAACCGCATAACAACATATGTTGTTCCCTTTGTCATCGGTATGTTACTTGCCCGAGATTCGATCGTCGGTATCTCAATACCTATTCAATCTCGTTACCGGCAAGTCTCTTTACTCGTTCTATAATATCATCCCGCAACTAACTCATTAGTTACAATGCTTGCAAGGCTTATAGTGATGTGCATTACCGAGTGGGCCCAGAGATACCTCTCCGACAATCGGAGTGACAAATCCTAATCTCAAAATACGCCAACCCAACAAGTAGCTTCGGAGACACCTGTAGAGCACCTTTATAATCACCCAGTTACGTTGTGACGTTTGGTAGCACACAAAGTGTTCCTCCGGTAAACGGGAGTTGCATAATCTCATAGTCATAGGAACATGTATAAATCATGAAGAAAGCAATAGCAACATACTAAACGATCAAGTGCTAAGCTAACGAAATGGGTCAAGTCAATCACATCATTCTCCTAATGATGTGATCCCGTTAATCAAATGACAACTCTTTGTCTATGGCTAGGAAACATAACCATCTCTGATCAACGAGCTAGTCAAGTAGAGGCATACTAGTGACACTTTGTTTGTCTATGTATTCACACATGTATCATGTTTCCAGTTAATACAATTCTAGCATGAATAATAAACATTTATCATGATATAAGGAAATAAATAATAACTTTATTATTGCCTCTAGGGCATATTTCCTTCATTCTCCCACTTGCACTAGAGTCAATAATCTAGATTACACAGTAATGATTCTAACACCCATGGAGCCTTGGTGCTGATCATGTTTTGCTCGTGGAAGAGGCTTAGTCAACGGGTCTGCAACATTCAGATCTGTATGTATCTTGCAAATCTCTATGTCTCCCACCTGGACTTGATCCCGGATGGAGTTGAAGCGTCTCTTGATGTGCTTGGTTCTCTTGTGAAATCTGGATTCCTTTGCCAAGGCAATTGCACCAGTATTGTCACAAAAGATTTTCATTGGACCCGATGCACTAGGTATGACACCTAGATCGGATATGAACTCCTTCATCCAGACTCCTTCATTTGCTGCTTCCGAAGCAGCTATGTACTCCGCTTCACATGTAGATCCCGCCACGACACTTTGTTTAGAACTTGTCCAACTGACAGCTCCACCGTTCAATATAAACACGTATCCGGTTTGCGATTTAGAATCGTCCGGATCAGTGTCAAAGCTTGCATCGACGTAACCATTTACGACGAGCTCTTTGTCACCCCCATAAACGAGAAACATATCCTTAGTCCTTTTCAGGTATTTCAGGATGTTCTTGACCGCTGTCCAGTGATCCACTCCTGGATTACTTTGGTACCTCCCTGCTAAACTTATAGCAAGGCACACATCAGGTCTGGTACACAGCATTGCATACATGATAGAGCCTATGGCTGAAGCATAGGGAACATCTTTCATTTTCTCTCTATCTTCTGAAGTGGTCGGGCATTGAGTCTTACTCAACTTCACACCTTGTAACACAGGCAAGAACCCTTTCTTCGCTTGATCCATTTTGAACTTCTTCAAAACTTTGTCAAGGTATGTGCTTTGTGAAAGTCCAATTAAGCGTCTTGATCTATCTCTATAGATCTTGATGCCCAATATATAAGCAGCTTCACCGAGGTCCTTCATTGAAAAACTCCTGTTCAAATATCCCTTTATGCTATCCAGAAATTCTATATCATTTCCAGTCAACAATATGTCATCCACATATAATATCAGAAATGCTACAGAGCTCCCACTCACTTTCTTGTAAATACAGGCTTCTCCAAAAGTCTGTATAAAACCATATGCTTTGATCACACTATCAAAACGTTTATTCCAACTCCGAGAGGCTTGCACCAGTCCATAAATGGATCGCTGGAGCTTGCACACTTTGTTAGCTCCCTTTGGATCGACAAAACCTTCCGGTTGCATCATATACAACTCTTTTTCCAGAAATCCATTCAGGAATGCAGTTTTGACATCCATTTGCCAAATTTCATAATCATAAAATGCGGCAATTGCTAACATGATTCGGACAGACTTAAGCATCACTACGGGTGAGAAGGTCTCATCGTAGTCAATCCCTTGAACTTGTCGAAAACCTTTTGCAACAAGTCGAGCTTTATAGACAGTAACATTACCGTCAACGTCAGTCTTCTTCTTGAAGATCCATTTAGTTTCAATGGCTTGTCGATCATTGGGCAAGTCAACCAAAGTCCACACTTTGTTCTCATACAAGGATCCCATCTCGGATTTCATGGCCTCAAGCCATTTTGTGGAATCTGGGCTCACCATCGCTTCTTCATAGTTCGTAGGTTCGTTATGGTCCATTAACATAACCTCCAGAACAGGATTACCGTACCACTCTGGTGCGGATCTTACTCTGATTGACCTACGAGGTTCAGTAGTAACTTGATCTGAAGTTTCATGATCAACATCATTAGCTTCCTCACTAATTGGTGTAGGTGTCACAGGAAACGGTTTCTGTGATGAACTACTTTCCAATAAGGGAGCAGGTACAGTTACCTCATCAAGTTCTACTTTCCTCCCACTCACTTCTTTCGAGAGAAACTCCTTCTCTAGAAAGGATCCATTCTTGGCAACGAATGTCTTGCCTTCGGATCTGTGATATAAGGTGTACCCAACAGTTTCCTTTGGGTATCCTATGAAGACACATTTCTCCGATTTGGGTTCGAGCTTATCAGGTTGAAGCTTTTTCACATAAGCATCGCAGCCCCAAACTTTAAGAAACGACAACTTTGGTTTCTTGCCAAACCACAGTTCATAAGGCGTTGTCTCAACGGATTTCGATGGTGTCCTATTTAACGTGAATGCAGCCGTCTCTAAAGAATAACCCCAAAATGATAGCGGTAAATCAGTAAGAGACATCATAGATCGCACCATATCTAATAAAGTACGATTACGACGTTCGGACACACCATTACGCTGTGGTGTTCCAGGTGGCGTGAGTTGCGAGACTATCCTGCATTGTTTCAAATGTAGACCAAACTCGTAACTCAAATATTCTCCTCCACGATCAGATCATAGAAACTTATTTTTCTTGTTACGATGATTTTCAACTTCACTCTGAAATTCTTTGAACTTTTCAAATGTTTCAGACTTATGTTTCATTAAGTAGATATACCCATATCTGCTTAAATCATCTGTGAAGGTGAGAAAATAACGATACCCGCCGCGAGCCTCAACATTCATTGGACCACATACATCAATATGCATGATTTCCAACAAATCAGTTGCTCGCTCCATAGTTCCGGAGAACGGCGTTTTAGTCATCTTCCCCATGAGGCATGGTTCGCAAGTACCAAGTGATTCATAATCAAGTGATTCCAAAAGCCCATCAGTATGGAGTTTCTTCATGCGCTTTATACCAATATGACCCAAACGGCAGTGCCACAAATAAGTTGCACTATCATTATCAACTCTGCATCTTTTGGCTTCAACATTATGAATATGTGTATCACTACTATCGAGATTCATAAAAAATAGACCACTCTTCAAGGGTGCATGACCATAAAATATATTACTCATATAAATAGAACAACCATTATTCTCAGATTTAAATGAATAACCGTCTCGCATCAAACAAGATCCAGATATAATGTTCATGCTCAACGCTGGCACCAAATAACAACTATTTAGGTAATCCCGAAGGTAGATGTAGAGGTAGCGTGCTGACAGGGATCACAACGACTTTGGAACCATTTCCCACGCGCATCGTCACCCCGTCCTTAGCCAGTGTCCGCTTAATCCGTAGTCCCTGTTTCGAGTTGCAAATATTAGCAACAGAACCAGTATCAAATACCCAGGTGCTACTGCGAGCTCTGGTAAGGTACACATCAATAATATGTATATCACATATACCTTTGTTCACCTTGCCATCCTTCTTATCCGCCAAATACTTGGGGCAGTTTCGCTTCCAGTGACCAGTCTGCTTGCAGTAGAAGCACTCAGTCTCAGGCTTAGGTCCAGACTTGGGTTTCTTCTCTTGAGCAGCAACTTGCTTGCTGTTCTTCTTGAAGTTCCCCTTCTTCTTCCCTTTGCCCTTTTTCTTGAAACTGGTGGTCTTATTGACCATCAACACTTGATGCTCCTTCTTGATTTCTACCTCCGCAGCCTTTAGCATTGCGAAGAGCTCGGGAATCGTCTTATCCATCCCTTGCATGTTATAGTTCATCACGAAGCTCTTGTAGCTTGGTGGCAGTGATTGAAGAATTCTGTCAATGACGCTATCAACCGGAAGATTAACTCACAGTTGAATCAAGTGATTGTTATACCCGGACATTCTGAGTATATGCTCACTGACAGAACTATTCTCCTCCATCTTGCAACTGTAGAACTTATTGGAGACTTCATATCTCTCAATCCGGGCATTTGCTTGAAATATTAACTTCAACTCCTGGAACATCTCATATGCTCCATGACGTTCAAAACGTCGTTGAAGTCCTGGTTCTAAGACGTAAAGCATGGCACACTGAACTATGAGTAGTCATCAGCTTTGCTCTGCCAGACGTTCATAACATCTGGTGTTGCTCCTGCAGCAGGTTTGGCACCTAGCGGTGCTTCCAGGACGTAATTCTTCTGTGCAGCAATGAGGATAATCCTCAAGTTACGGACCCAATCCGTGTAATTGCTACCATCATCTTTGAACTTTGCTTTCTCAAGGAACGCATTAAAATTCAACGGAACAACAGCATGAGCCATCTATCTACAGCAACATAGACATGCAAAATACTATCAGGTACTAAGTTCATGATAAATTTAAGTTCTATTAATCATATTACTTAAGAACTCCCACTTAGATAGACATCCCTCTAATCATCTAAGTGATCACGTGATCCAAATCAACTAAACCATAACCGATCATCACGTGAAATGAGTAGTTTTCAATGGTGAACATCACTATGTTGATCATATCTACTATATGATTCACGCTCGACCTTTCGGTCTCAGTGTTCCGAGGCCATATCTGCATATGCTAGGCTCGTCAAGTTTAACCCGAGTATTTTGCGAGTGCAAAACTGGCTTGCACCCGTTGTAGATGGACGTAGAGCTTATCACACCCGATCATCACCCGTTGTAGATGGGCACGACGAACTTTGGCAACGGTGCATACTCAGGGAGAACACTTTTATCTTGAAATTTAGTGTGAGATCATCTTATAATGCTACCATCAATCAAAGCAAAATAAGATGCATAAAGGATAAACATTACATGCAATCAATATAAGTGATATGATATGGCCATCATCATCTTGTGCTTGTGATCTCCATCTCCGAAGCACCGTCATGATCACCATCGTCACCGGCGCGACACCTTGATCTCCATCGTAGCATCGTTGTTGTCTCGCCAACTATTGCTTCTACGACTATCGCCACCGCTTAGTGATAAAGTAAAGCAATTACAGGGCGATTGCATTGCATACAATAAAGCGACAACCATATGGCTCCTGCCAGTTGCCGATAACTTGGTTACAAAACATGATCATCTCATACAATAAAATATAGCATCATGCCTTGACCATATCACATCACAACATGCCCTGCAAAAACAAGTTAGATGCCCTCTACTTTGTTGTTGCAAGTTTTACGTGGCTGCTACAGGCTTAGCAAGAACCGTTCTTACCTACGCATCAAAACCACAACGATAGTTCGTCAAGTTAGTGTTGTTTTAACCTTCTCAAGGACCGGGCGTAGCCACACTCGGTTCAACTAAAGTTGGAGAAACTGACACCCGCCAGCCACCTGTGTGCAAAGCACGTCGGTAGAACCAGTCTCGCGTAAGCGTACGTGTAATGTCGGTCCGGGCCGCTTCATCCAACAATACCGCCGAACCAAAGTATGACATGCTAGTAAGCAGTATGACTTGTATCGCCCACAACTCACTTGTGTTCTACTCGTGCATATAACATCTACGCATAAAACCAGGCTCGGATGCCACTGTTGGGGAACGTAGTAATTTCAAAAAATTCCTACGCACACGCAAGATCATGGTGATGCATAGCAACGAGAGGGGAGAGTGTTGTCTACGTACCCTCATAGACCGTAAGCGGAAGCGTTTAATCAACGCGGTTGATGTAGTCGTACACCTTCACGATCCGTCCCGATCAAGTACCGAACGTATGGCACCTTCGCGTTTAGCACACGTTCAGCTCGATGACGTCCTCGCCTTCTCGATCCAACAAAAGGGGCGAAGTAGTAGATGAGTTCCGGCAGCACGACGGCGTGGTGTCGGTGTTGGTGAAGAACAATCTTCGCAGGGCTTCGCCTAAGCACTACGAAAACTATGACGGAGGATAAACTAGAGGGGACGGGGTTGCCGGCACACGGCTTGGTGTTTCTTGATGTGTCTTGGGTGCTAGCCCTACCCCTCTATTTATATGTTGAGCCTTGGGGTCGAAACTTGGAGTAAAAGCCTTCACAAAGTCGGTTTCACCCGAAAGGCAAGAGTCCTTCTCGGACTCCAGGGCCAGACGCCAGGGTTCCCGGCATCTGGACCCAGACGCCAGGGACCCTGGCGTCTGGCCCCTGGACTCCCCAAAACTTCCTTTTGCGCTTTCCAAAAACCTTGTGGGCTTTCCCCTTTGGCCCAAATAAAGTGTTCTCGTACCCAAACATTTCGGGAAACATCCGGAACCCCTTCCGGTGAATTCCGGAACCCTTCCGGAGACCAAACACTATTATCCCATATATCAAACTTTATCTCCGGACCATTCCGGAGTTCCTCGTCATGTCCGTGATCTCATCCGGGACTCCGAACAACATTCGGTCACCAACATACATAACTCATATAATACTATATCGTCAACGAACGTTAAGCGTGCGGACCCTACAGGTTCGAGAACTATGTAGACATGACCGAGACACCTCTCTGGTCAATAACTAATAGCGGAACCTGGATGCCCATATTGGCTCCTACATATTCTACGAAGATCTTTATCGGTCGAACCGCATAACAACATACGTTGTTCCCTTTGTCATCGGTATGTTACTTGCCCGAGATTCGATCGTCGGTATCTGAATACCTAGTTCAATCTCGTTACCGGCAAGTCTCTTTACTCGTTCTATAATACATCATCCCGCAACTAACTCATTAGTTACAATGCTTGCAAGGCTTATAGTGATGTGCATTACCGAGTGGGCCCAGAGATACCTCTCCGACAATCGGAGTGACAAATCCTAATCTCAAAATACGCCAACCCAACAAGTACCTTCGGAGACACCTGTAGAGCACCTTTATAATCACCCAATTACGTTGTGACGTTTGGTAGCACACAAAGTGTTCCTCCGGTAAACGGGAGTTGCATAATCTCATAGTCATAGGAACATGTATAAGTCATGAAGAAAGCAATAGCAACATACTAAACGATCAAGTGCTAAGCTAACGAAATGGATCAAGTCAATCACATCATTTTCCTAATAATGTGATCCCGTTAATCAAATGACAACTCTGTCTATGGCTAGGAAACATAACCATCTTTGATCAACGAGCTAGTCAAGTAGAGGCATACTAGTGACACTTTGTTTGTCTATGTATTCACACATGTATCATGTTTTCGGTTAATACAATTCTAGCATGAATAATAAATATTTATCATGATATAAGGAAATAAATAATAGCTTTATTATTGCCTCTAGGGCATATTTCCTTCACACATGGCATATTTGTTGTCATTTTTTTAGCGGGGTCACCTTGTCGTCAAATGCTAGCTCCGCCACTGGGTACCTGTGGGTTGCTGGTGTGTTGATTACATCTTGTAGTTGATGCTAGTTAGTTTTTTTGTTGAAAGATTACATGTTCAGATCCTTAATCATAATATTATACTCCTCTGCTTATGAACATGAATATGATTTGTGAGTAGTTTCGTTAGTTCTTGAGGACATTGAAGAAGTTTTGTTATAAGTAATCATGTGAAGTTGGCATTTGTTAAATATTTTGATGATATGTATGTTGCTCTCCCACTAGTGGTTTCGTGTGAACATCGAGTACACAACACATTACAATGCTTGGGCCTAGGGAAAGACATTGTGGCGAGTGGCAGAAACTTAAACCCTAATTTATGCGCTACTCCGTAAGGGGGTGATTTGGATCCATATGTTTCATGATATGGTTAGATTTATCTTAATTCTTCTTTCGTGTTTGCAGATCCTTTAGAGAGGGGGTAATCATAAGAGGGTTGTTTGTTCAACTAAGAATAACACCCTAGCACCGGTCCACCCACATAACAAATCATCGAAGTAGTGAGTTGAGACGTCTCCAACATATCTATAATTTTTTATTATTCCATGCTATTATAGTATCAATCTTGGATGTTTATTATGATTATATACAATTATATATCATTTTTTGGGACTGGCTTATTAACCCAGTGCTCAGTGTCAGTTGTTGTTTTTTGCTTGTTTTTGACTTTTCAGAAAATCAATACCAAACCAAGTCCAAACACTACGAAACTTTTTGACGATTTTTTCTGATTGAGAAGGGACCCTAGAAGTTTCGGGAGAAGACCTGAAGAGTCGCGGAGGCGCAACAAGCCTGCCAGGCGCGCCCTAGGGGAGCGCCCCCAGGCTTGTGGGCCCCTCGTGGCACCTCTTAACCTATTTCCACTTCTATAAATTCCCAAATATTTCCAATACATCAGAGAGCCACCCGAAACACTTTTTCGCCACCGCAAGCCTCTATTCTTCCGCAATCCCATCTAGAGGCCTTATCTGGTACTCTGCCGGAGGGGGAATCGACTACGAAGGGTTTCTACATCATCCTTGTTGCCCTTCAGAATGATGCGTGAGTAGTTTACCACAGACCTACAGGTCCATAGCTAGTAGCTAGATGGCTTCTCCTCTCTCTCTTTGATCTTCAATACAATGTTCTCCTTCATGCTCTTGGAGATATATTTGATGTAATCCTTTTTTGCGGTGTGTTTGTTGGGATCCGATGAATTGTGGGTTTATGATCAGATTATTCATGAATATTATTTGCGTCTTTTCTGAATTCTTATATGCATGATTGTTATACCTTTGTATTTCTCTCCGATCATCCATTTGGTTTGGCCAACTAGATTGATTTATCTTGCAATGGGAGAAGTGCTTTGTGATGGGTTCGATCTTGCCGTGCTCAATCCCAGTGACAAAAAGGGACACGACACACATTTGTATCGTTGTCATTAAGGATAAAAAGATGGGATTTATTCAGATTTATTGAGTTTACTTTGTCTACATCATATCATCTTGCTTAAGACGTTACTCCGTTCTTTATGAATTTAATACTCTGGATGCATGCCGAACCCCTTATGGCCCTATCTCTAACAACGGCAGAAATGTTTCTTATATCACAGGTGCTTAGCTTTGCATGAGAACGGTACT
Organism: Aegilops tauschii subsp. strangulata; assembly: GCF_002575655.3. Classification (NCBI taxonomy): domain Eukaryota; kingdom Viridiplantae; phylum Streptophyta; class Magnoliopsida; order Poales; family Poaceae; genus Aegilops; species Aegilops tauschii. The sequence continues at coordinate 56,155,632 of NC_053039.3, forward strand.
TCACACCGCCAAATGATCTCTAACAATGGCAAAAATGTTTTTTTATATCCCCAGGTGAAACTCGGTAATGCATCGTGTTCCATCTCTTAACGAACGTTTTATTAACAATGATGTGGCTCAATATCGGGAGTGTTTGATTTTAGGTTAAAACAATCCGTTTACTAGCTGCTATCTTTCTGCCAGGGAGTGATGTCGCTACTTTGTGCATCACACCACAGTCGATTTCCACTGAGCTTCTGAGTCCGGAATTTCCAACAGGATGGCATCGCTCTCGTTCCAAGATGAAGATTGCGCGGTATGAAACCCAACCATCAACAATTTGTGTGACTGTCCACTATGTAAAATTGCGCAGAATGTAACCGCAACTATAAACATCCTCTGTTGTGGTCCGCCAGTCCCTGTGTTTGGTGGTTTATGCCTAAATACTATGGAATCTATGTGTGGAGACGTTCGGATTGATCAACAAATTAAAGCTTGTGGTTCCCCTCATGAATTAATCTCTGGATATTACCAGAATTATTAAAAATGTGTAGTGATATTTCAGCTACTACTTTTGCAGCTTACAGAAACAACTTTTGCATCCCCTAAAAAAATTTATATCCCCTAAAAAGCAACATTTGCAGCATCTGTGTGAGACACTGAATCATTTAGAAGCCAACCTGTGGATATGGCAGATGGTTTAATATTCCATTTGGGTCGCAACACATAAATTTTGCATATGATCTGACAGTTTTGTTGCAAGAACAATTAATTAATATTTAGATGCCTCAGATTTATATAGCTTGCAACTGGGAGTTGACAAATAGTATTAGAGAAGGAAGTTTGTTGCGGTTACAACTTGCGCATCACCACTTATTTTTCTTTTGCGAAAATGCACATCAACACTTTGATGCATCTTACTTATTTACTAGCTGCATCACTGGCAACATCCTGAAGCAGCATCGTCACATTCAGCAGGGCCTCTTGCAGAGGCAGCGCAGCCAGTTGCAAAACCCTCCCTCGGCGAAGCCCTCGATACGGCAGTTGTAGACGCATGCGTGGTGCTCGCAGTAGAGAATGGGGCTCCTCTTGCTCAGCTCCGTGCAGGTCTTGTTGTTGCCCTCAGATGGCCCTTGGGTGGGATCAAGACGAGTGGCGGCACATCCTACAAAGAAAATGTGATCAATTGGTGTTAGTTCAATGAACCTTACAACTATTTGGGCATGCAGTTTATTACAATCCTTTCACTCACATACCAGACCAGCAATAAACTGGTCTCAGAAAGAAATAATATTAGAATGCCGAGGAAAGAAGCAGAGTGTCATATTCTTCAGAAAGAAAGAAGATGAGACCGAGGAAGGAGGCAAATGCTTACCAGGGGGAAGTAGGAGTGGTGGCATGATCAGCAGCAGCAAGCACAGGGCTGGTGGCACCATGAGCTTGAGCTTGAGTTCCGCCATGTCTCTCTCTCTCTCTCTCTCTCTCTCTCTCTCTCAACAAAGAAAGGGAGTAAGGAGGATCAGATTCAGAGGAGAGGGTGCAGATGCAGATAGGCTGGTGTAGTGCCATCATCCATCAACCCCTCCCCTTCTTTATAGGCAGCCATGGATGGCTGAGAAGAGAAAAAAAAAGAGAAAAATGTACGTGGCATTATAATGCAACTATTATATCTTCAAGACGCGATAATGTGCTCTCATTTGGAAACCCTCTGAAAGAAGATGTGGTGGGAGGCTGCACGTCTTCCAGAACTGGCGACTGACCAAAATTGTGGCGGCAGCTGCGGTTACGATGCTCTGCTATCTTCTGGCTCTTGTGCAGTCCCAGCATGTTCTCGGTGCGCGTTTTGAGCGGGGCCGTTGGACTTTGCACCCATAGATAGCAAGATAGATAGACCTTATTCCTCTGATCCTGAGCAATGACACGCAGATGGATAGATAGATGCATGTGATGTGCGTTCAGCAAAAAGGAAGCAAAACAACGCGATCCATTTCCACGGGCTGACCGATGATCCTTATCTTGGCTTAAAATGGTAATGGTGGATGCATGGTGGCGTGCTAATTAAACACATCGTTCTTCATGGACATCTTCTCTAGAGACTTCCCTGGCTAAAGCAGTGTACAACACAACAGATTGATGTAAACCAAGCATTGTTGCTGCGATCCTGAAAATTTGTTCGACGCCACAACCAGTGACTTGGCGATCAGCATCGAGTCCTCCTATTCAGCAACCTGCACGGGGGACAGCGCTCAAACGTGCACCCCCTCCCTCCTCCCGCGCACGATTTGGACCGGCTCATGTGCGGGGGCGTGGCGCCCCTTTTTTTTAATCATTTTTGTTTCCTTATCCCCTTTTTAACTTCGAAAAATGTTCGGGGTAGAGATAAATTTCATGAATTTGAATTCCTTTTGGATTTTAATAAATTTCATGAATTTTAAAATTGTTATAGGATTTCAAAAATGTTCATGGTTTAAAAAAATGCTAAGAAAATCATTAAATGTTCGTCAATTAAAAAATGTTTGCATATTCCAAAAATGTCCACAAAATTTTAAAAATTGTTTGCGAATTTAGAAAATGTTTGGGAAATCATAAATGTTCCTAGATTTCAAAAAATGCTCGCTATTCTTAAAAAACGTTCGCATATTGAAAAAAGTTCATGAATTTGACAAATGTTTGAAATTCATAAATCATCAATTTTGAAAAAATATCCATGGATTCAAAAATTATTTGTGATTTTTTTAAAAATGTTCGCATTTTCAAAAACTACTCATGATTTAAAAAATTGTTCACTATTTATAAAATAGTTACGTGATTTTAAAAAATATACATGTATTCAAAAACTGTTTGCAAATTTTGAAAAAGAAAAAAAGCAAAAGGAACAAGAAGAAAACTACGAAAGAAAACCTAAGGAAAACCAACAGCAAAACACAAAAAACCGGTTTTGGGAAAATTCTAGAACACACAAGAAACAACTAGGCGCAAATCAAAACCCCCCAAAACCCCAAACCAAATCCCCAAAGCTGAAACCCTAACCCTAGCTCCACCACTCACCTGGTACTGCATGCCGTCGGAGGAGGAGTTGATGTACTGCAGGATGGAGTAGTCGTCACTGCTCTCATCCTCGTACAACATGGCGCGGCGGCGGTGAATCGAAGGGCGAGAGCTCAAGAGGGGACTAGGGTTCGAGGAGAGTTGGGTCCGGTATGATTATGTCCGACCCAGACATATACAGCGACCAAGCCGGCCTCGTCCTAGTCAGCGTAGCAACACGCGTCTGTTGGCCAGTGTGTCACCTGACAAGTGGGGTCGTGCGGTTAGATATAGCGTCAAGCGCTGTCATCCACTGTTTATTGGCATGCAACAAAAAAACGACCAGTGATACTGATTCGTCACACCTGCCGCAAGTGTGGTATTTCCATGCAATTAACTCGGATTAAACCTTAGGTTTAACAGCGAGACATTAATTAGTCGTGACTTTGTCAATCTCAAGATTCAACTGCTCGAGGACATTCATAGTATTACATGCGTATTCATAGAGATGAGTGTTACATACGCTTGTATGTATGTGTCTATGCCGTGTTTTAGAAAACCCCGCCATGATGATAATCAAATGTCCGACGGAGCTAGTTTCAGGAAAAAATGTCCGACGGATGAATAGCCGACGATCCAACGATCAGGTGACCGAAAACACGTCACGTAAAACTGGCTCACCTTCCTCGACGGTCCAGCCTAGCGAACCGTCTGCCCCAACGAAATCTCGCGCGCCGCCGCCTTTCTGCCCCATCCATCAAGCTTCAGGTGTTCTTCCGCATTAACCTGCCCGGCCTTCATCTTTCCGATCGCAAGATCTCCGCCTCCGCACGCGATCCACATCTTTGACGGCACCGCAGCAAAAGGGGCCGGGTTGCAGAACCAATCCGCGTACGTACGTCCGGACGGCCCTGGCCCTAGATGTAAAATCTGGAACTGGAGCCATACGGGATCTGATCTTGCTGCAGCCTGCAGGTACACATGAACTTCCAATTTCTTCTCGTTTCTCGATGAAGAAAATCGCAGCCTTCCTAGGCCTGCAGGTACACAACTCATTTCTTTTGATAGTCAGGAGGATACTAGGTGGGTTAGCTTAACTGGGCGAGGGAGGGAGGAACGACGATGATGAATCGCCAGTTTGCCAACATGATAGTGCGCGATGGCGGCAGGGGAATCTACTCCCTATGCCGTCTCGACCTCGCGCGGCATCTCTTCCACCCTTCCACAGCAGCCGCACAAGCAGCAGCACCAGCCGCGAAAGCGAATGAGACGAAGGGTTTGTTACTACTACCAACGACCTCGAGCTGCGGCGACCGTCTGCCCAGTCCCAGCATCAAGTTCTCGATCACTCCGGCCATGGCCGGCTCGCCGTACATGCATTTCTTCTCGCTGCTGAGAGGGCAGGCGGAAGGCTCCGTCATGTTCGTCCCCTGCTACGACAACCCCGTCCTGTACAACATCGACAAGGAGTCCGTCGCCGGCGTGCCCCTGCCCAGCTTCCCCAAGCAGAGCGACTCCATCTCCCTGTCCGTGGCCGGGCCTCGGGCACGCGTCCACCGCCAGTACGACGACGACGGCCAGCAGCAGCTCTATGTCATAACCAGAGGAAATGGCGACGATGGCTTCTTCGAGGTGCTGAACTACAGGAGGACCGGCTTCCCTTGGTATGGTCGATCTCATGCTGGGCCCCTGTGGTGGAGCTGGAAGCCTCTGCCCTCCCCGCAGCTCTACGGACCGGCGTGCCCGCCGGACATCGGCAGGAAAGTGTTCTCCCCCACCGCGGCGGCGGTGGTGGACGACACGACGATCTGCGTGTCGTCCGTGGACGCCGGCAGCGCATGCGCATTCGACACGGCCAGGGGCGAGTGGAGGCAGGCTGGGGGCTGGGTGCTGCCCTGCGACGGCGCGGCCGAATACGTCTCCGAGCTCGGCCTCTGGTTCGGCGTCGAGCACGCCAAGCGCAACCCCGACCACCGCCTGCGCGCCTTTGACCTCTCCTCCTCCTCCTCGCCGCCGGTGGTGCGGCAAACCTGGAGCTACCTCGATCGCCTGCCCGGCGAGTGGCTGACGTCGCAGAGGCACCTGCTGAACCTCGGCTCAGGCAAGTTCTGCATCGCCACCAGCTTTCAGAGCATCGAGAGGCACCCAAACTCATGGGGCTGCCATTCTGACGACGGCCTGGATGATGACATAGCGCTCCATGACCTCACCGTCTTGACGGGAGTGGAGGTGGTGCGCCGTGGCGATGAGCTCCACATGATCAACCACAAGCGCAAAATTTACAGGCTTCAAGACGATTTCGGTATCCACTGCGTGCTCTGAGTCAGGGACTTGACCGATTCAAACGAAAACTTTGCATGATGTGCATCTATACATCCTTGAAGATCATTGCTGTTCTTTTTGTTAGAGTTTGGAGATTGTTGTAGATGTTGGCAACTCTTGCACTTAAAATTGTTGGTTATGCTATCTGCTTGAATAATTGCAGCAAATATTTTGGCTTTTGAACATAAATATTTTGGTCTTCATTGTAGTCCCAGCTCAGTAGGCTTGGGCCAACTCTGAACATAAGTATTGGGCGACTCAAGGACCGGTCCCTCGTCTCGGCGAGCCGCACCGGCGAACCAAGCGTGGAAGTGCACGGCAGCCTTGTACACTCAGAGAACAAGAATAGAACACTTCTGAGGAAGAACGCAGAGTGTCATCTGTATATTATTGAAATCAGATAGATGTTGTTTTTCAGGCAAAGGATATAGGAAGAAATATGCAGATTTAGGCTATTAATATTCAGAAGAAATATGCAGATTTAGGCTCTTAATATGCAAAGGATAGAAATTCTTTTTCAACAGGAACGAAATGAAAACAACAGGAACACACGACACGATCCATTTCCGCAAGCTGACCAATCTGAGTATTTGACAAAAAACTACCACATTAGGGGTATCCGTCCCACAGAACTACAACTTTCAAAAAAGTGACTAATAACTACCGAAAATTTCAAATTTTGTGGCAAAAAACTACCAAGTCGTGTTGATCGTCTATTTAGCCGTTTTAACCGCTTAACTGACAGGGATGACCCACATGGCAGGTCGACGGCGGCCCTAACGGCTAACGGACGCCCGCTCGCGGCCGTTAGTGGCCCGGCTCGGTCGGAACCAGCCAGGGGCTAGGTCAAAACGACCGACCGGCCGGCCGACCGAGCGAACCATCTCTCTCCCCGAGCTCTCTCCTCTGGCGGCGGTGGTAATGGCGGCGTGGATCCAAACCCCGACGGCAATTTGTTCGGCGGCCAACCTCCTGACGTAGTTGGGGGCCGCGTCGACCTTTCGGAGGTCGATACGTGGCTAGGCAGCTCTAGCAGCTGTAGCTTTGCGGCGCAACAGCCTGAATCTGGAGTTGGCGGCGGCGGCGGCTCGACCACCGACGAGCCATCCCAGGAGTTGGCGGCGGCTCCAGCATCGACGACGACAAGAAGTGCACCTCGTGGCCGGCGCAAGCTTCCTCGTGCGGGAGGCGGCAGGTACAACATATCTTCTTCTTTTTCAGTTTTATTGACAGGATGTATTTTAGGTCAATTTCCCTAATGTATGATAACAGAGTAATTGCAAATTGTTAGAAACTTTAGCAGTGTGCATTCTTTATAATAATTCATTCCATTTTTGTCTAGTATTGATGACCCAAAATGGGGAATTTGGTTCCATTTAGAAGGCAGAGATTCTGTTGTTAGAAACATGTACCAGTCAGACATATCATTTGGGACTCTGGTATCTCTTATTAGGAGTGAGGGTTGCTGCTCTGATGATTATATGTACTATGTTAGTGATGCTCATAAAGGGATAGAAGGCTTAGAGAAAATATCTTTTGAAGATGATGTGCAGCAGATGTTGCTCCACTCTTTAAATGAAAAGAGTGTGAACATAAGAGTTGTGAGAGCAAATGAGCTGTGTAATGCAGATGAAAACAGAGATTATTATTTTGTTGATCATTGCATTAACACCCAACAAAGTTGCACTAAGTTGATGGATACAAGCAAAGACAGAAAGGAAGAGCTTAAGAAAAGTGTTCTTCAGAGAGAAGCCGACCTCAATCATTTTGAAGGTGACACTGATATATCAGAATTTCTGTCTGATTCAGATGGCAACAGTGTGGAACTGCAACTGCAAGCAGTTTCTTCATCTGATGATGAGGATAGACCAATGGCACAGAAACTAAAGCCAGTGAGAAATCCTGGTCCAACAATTAGATCACACAATGAGGCTGAGAAAATGGAAAAACCAGATTGGTTGCCTGAAGCTGATGAAAAATGTTTTCCTGGTGATTATGGCATTAGTGATGAAGAAGATGAGCCTGAAGGATCCTATAAACTACCAAGTGGTAGGAAGAGAAGGAATATGAAGTTGAAGGAAAGGGTATGGTTCAATCCCAAACTACCAAACCCAGAAGAACAGTTTTGTAAGGGATTGTGCTTCACCAGTGTTTATGAGTACAGAGATGCACTTAGGGATTTTCACATTAGGACATTGAGGAACTTTCAATACCATAGAAATGCCCCAGATAGGATTATTGTTTGGTGCTCAGAGAGAGCACAAGGATGTGATTTTTATATCACTGCCTCTAAAATAGCTCATGAGAAAACTTTCTGCATCAAGAAGTGTGATATTGTGCACACTTGTGGAGCATGTGCAGAGTCCACAAAGGTTACTACAAAGTGGTTGTCCAGATCAGTACAGGAAGCATTGAGAGAAGACATTAGATCTCCTGTGGATGCATTAATTAAAAAGACAAAGACCAAGTTTTCAGTGGATGTGTCAAGGAGTGTGGCATATAGGGCAAGGAGGAAGGCTGTTGATGTGGTGCAAGGTGATCACAAGCAGCAGTATTTGAGGTTAAGAGATTATCTTCAAGCTGTTCTTGATACAAACCCTGGGAGCAGGTGTATAGTGACAACATTTGAAGATCCAGAAAACCCAGCACCTACTCCTAGATTCAAGTATCTTTTCTACTGTTTAGCAGCTTCAAAGGAAGGTTTCCTTAATGGTTGCAGACCATTTATAGGTAATTTTTGAAGATTTAACTGTTATTAATTAGGTAGTTCTATGCTGTAGCTAATTTGTCACTTAATCCAGGTCTTGATGGATGCTTCATCAAGTTAACCACTGGACAACAAATACTTGCAGCCACAGGAAGGGATGGCAACAACAACATCTACCCCATAGCTTTTGGTGTGGTTGACAAGGAAGATGGAGAGAGTTGGACTTGGTTTTTAACTCAGTTGAGATGTTGCATTGGTAGTGGCAACAAGTTTGGAACATACACCATCATATCTGACAGGCAAAAGGTTAGTGTCTTATGCACAAATATGTTTGATCAATGTGGTTTTAGTACCTACTGGAATTATTTAAGTTTGATCATGTGCATTACTAATTGGTTAATGCACAGGGCTTGCTTAAGGCAATAAATGAGGTATCCCCTTCACCTCAAAGGTACTGTCTTAGGCACATATATGCAAATTTCCAAGCAGCTGGATTTAGGGGGCAGGAACTAAAGAAATGTGTGGACCAGGCTAGCTACTCTTACACAAAACATGGTCATGAATTAGGGATGGCAGATTTGAAAGCACAGTGTGAGGATGCTTGGAAATGGCTAAAAAAGATTGATGCTTCTGCTTGGGCTAGGTTTGCTATGGATCATACATGCAAAACAGATATAGTGGTGAACAACCTGAGTGAAGTGTTCAACAAGATGATACTGGATGTTAGGGCTAAGCCTATAAGGACAATGTTTGAAGGGATTAGGACCAAGCAGATGATCAAGAGGCAGCAGACCAGAGAGAAGTTACAGATTAGCAGGTGAACAATCACACCCAACTATGCAGAGATTTTAGAAGAGAACAAGAAATATGCCAAGTATTGCCAGGCTGATAGAGCAGGTGAAACAATATGGCAAGTTACCAGCAAAGAAAAACAATATTGTGTTGACATGGAAAAATATACCTGTGATTGCAAAAGATGGAACATGTCAGGAGTGCCTTGCAGTCATGCCATATCTGCAATGACAAAGCAAAAACTGCATCCTGAGGACTATGTTAGTGAATTTTTCAAGAAGACATTATATTTTGAGACATACAAAGAAATTATATACCCTGTCCCTGGTCCAGATTGCTGGCCTCAATCAAACACACCAGACATTGAGCCTCCTGTTTTTAAAGAAAAGGCAGGGAAAAAACAAACTGCAAGGAGGAAAGGGCAGTTTGAAGTTCCAGGTCCAAGAGATAGTAGTAGGATGGGGACTATAACATGTAGTAACTGTGGGCTAGAAGGACACAAGTATACAAGTTGCCAGAAGGCTCTGAGGCCTAAGCTTCAGATGAGGAAAAACAAACATCAGGTAATTACATGACTTACAAGTTTCCTTTTTCCATGGTATTTACCTCACTAAATGTGTCCTGGTTCTTGAATGCGGGAAAATAGGGCAGTTTATGCAGATACACCAGCTGCACCAGCTCAAGGCCATGCTACAACTGGAAGAAGAGCCAATCCTACTCCAGGACCTGCTGCAACAGCAAATAGAGCATCACATTCTGCTCCAGGACCTTCTGCATCAGCACCAGCCCCTGTTGGTACATCCAGAAGGGGCAGGCCTGCAGGTAGAGGGAGAAATTCTGGTTTCAGTGCACCAAGATCTGCCACAACTTCTGCACAAGGTTTGGCAGGGACCAAAAGGAAGAGGTATCCAAGCTCCAAATTGAAGGGCTACTTCTATGCAAGTGGTAACTAATGGTAAGTCTGAACTTAGTTTCTGAACTTTTCTGAACTTAGTTTCTGAACTTAGCTTCTGAACTTAGTTTCTGCACTTGTCTGAACTTGTCTGAAACTGAAATTGTCTAAGATGGGCCTGCTGCCCTGTTATGCTTTATTATTTTGGGCTTGGCACTGGGCTCGGTTATTGGATCTCTCTGCCCCCCTCCCAAGCCTGCCATTCTGTCTACAAAAGACGCAGCGATCCTACAACCTCTTTCCCCTAACCCTAAACCTAGCCGCCGCGGAAGCACGCGGACCCTAGTTCAGCCAGAGATGGATCCAGCATTAGGAGAGCTAGTGGATGACCATGAGGAGGTTGATAGGGCTGCTGCGAGGGCCAATCGCAGAGCGCACGCACTGGAGCGACGGCAGAGACTGGCTGCCAGGATTATGGCAGAACGCAACGCCAACGATGTCAAGTAGTTCAATGAGGCGTTCCCAGAAGGAACGCACATCACGGATGACCTTGTCATCTGGTGGGCAAGAGACAGGGCAAGCTTCCATCTATTCCAAGTAACAAGGACTCGGTGGACTAGGATGTTGGCTGCGTTCGAAGGAAGAGAGGATTAGTTCTCTGCATGTTCTCTGCATGTTCTCTGCATGCTCTGTGTTTTCTGTTTATGTATGTCTCTGAACTTATTTCTTCCTTTATACTGCATTTGCGTGCACTTATTGTTGTTACTTCTGAATGTTCAGAGCGGCGTCATCTTCGTCGTCTGCAGAGTGAGAGAGCATGCAACAATGGAGATGCAGCAGCAAATTCTCGTCATCTTCGTCGTCTGTATTAGTACTATGTTTGCTTAAATCAGCTCGAACTATCTATGTTTTATGCGTTTTCATGCGTGGTACTGAATGTTTCGTCTCTGTCTATGTCTGAATCTGGTTAAGGATCATGCTATCTAAGCACTGCTGAATGTTTCTAAATTTGGTTACATTCCAACCTAACTTTCACTTTCCCGATGAGAAATGGCAGCAAATTATCACAAGTTTCAACACACTGAAACTGTGAACATTAAATACAGCACATCTACCACCTGTAAAGACTAGTAAAATCTCCTCACTATTACTACTCCACTGCCACACAACACCTCCCCCCACTTAACTCCCCCACCTCACTTCTGCAGCACCCACAACTACTCTTCCCCTTCCCCTTCCCCAGACCCATGGCTGGTTCTTCCTCTTCCCCTTCCCTAGACCCATGGCTAAACCCATTCCCAACTGGCAAGGGATGGGTTGCCATGCTTCTTGGTTCAGCACGCGGCGACCAAGAACTCTTCCTCGACTACATGAAGGTCGCCATGAGGTACACCAGCGCTATTGGGCTGGTAGATGCAGTAGAGGAAGTGAGGAAGAAGGCGACTAGCGAGGAGAAGCAGCGCATGGAGCAGCGCTATGGAAACCCAGGTAAGGTGGTCATGCCCATCGACATTCTCCTATGGGCAATGAAGGAGGCCGACTCCGGCGATGCTGGGCAGAGGCAGCGGTGGGCAGACCACCGCTATGTCGCTCCAGCACAAGCTACATCAAATGCAAACGCAGCAGAGGTGCAGGAAGACGACGACGACCTACAGATCGTCGCACAGCCAGCTGTGCAGGCTCGCCGCCGTCCTCCTCCCATCATCATCATCGATGAAGACGAAGAGGAAGAGGAGGTGGAGGTGCAGCCAAATCCCACCCAACTGAAGCAAGAGGTACGACGATCCAGACGCTTAGCAGGACAAACAACTAAGTGAATCTGAAACTATAAGTTTCAGATTCAGTTTCATCAGTAGTTGAACTACCTATGTCAGTTTCGTCAATTGAACTACCTATGTCAGTTTCGTCAGTGTCAGTAATCTTCAGTTTTAGCAAGTATTGTTTAGTGAACTCCTATGTGCTATCTATGTAATGCTACCTATGGTGCCTCCTATGTGAACTACCTACCTTTGTTCAGTGTTACCAAGTTTGTGCAATCTGTGAAATGTTACAACAAACTTCTCACGACCATATTGCAGGTAGGATAAAAAAGACAGATAGAAACTGTAGCAGGCTTAGATAATAAGGTTCTTAACTTAGCATCAGGGCATTAAAGATAACATCATCTTAGAGCATTACAGATCAGGGCCATAACAGCACCCCACACCACAACCAAAATGATCTGAAACCATAGGCAGTTCTTAGGCTTAGGCAGTTCATTAGCTAATATTAGTATTGAGATGCATATTTGCATCAGATGAGATGCATATTTGCATCAGACTCCTTCATTGCTAGGCCAGTTATATATAGAGGCCTCATATTTACTTACCAACCATGCCTAAAAAATCACTCCTCCATGACAACTTGTTTGATCTTGTCCAGCTTTTCCTTGGACCCATGACCAACCTTCAGTAGCTCAGAAATGACATGCTCCAGCTTCTTCTTCTCTTCTTTAAGGAGGTCTCTCTCCACTTGTATCTCCTTCATGGCCTTCCTGGTGTTTTGAATGATATCAGCTTGACTCTGCAGGATGCACCTCTGTTCTTTCTTCAGCTTAAGCTTCTCCATTTGAACCTCAATCTTTGCCTGCTCCTCAAGCTGATGCTTCTTCTCCTTAAGTTCATGGCTTGTGTAATCCATGTCATGGGATTTCTGCCCATCCTGGTAATCAAACAGCTTGGATACATCATCCACAAGCTGACTGTACTGATTGGCAAGAGAATCCAGCTCCTTCTTCAGTTTCTCAACCTCTATCTCATGAGCTTCTTTGTCTTGGACTCTACCAAGGTTCTCCTCATGATACATATCCCACAGCTTGGTTAAACACCTCTGCAGAATTACTGGCCAAGGGGCATCTACCCACTCCAGAACACCACAGTTCACACCATCCTGAAAATGCAGTAAAATATTAATGATAACTAAATCCAGTAAAATTCAGTTACAGAATTCATACATACATATCAATGTTTGTCTGAATGCAGTAACAAAGAAATTCAGTTAGACCAATTTTAGATGTTGCCTAGATTCAGTTCCTATCATAGATTTAGCTAACACATGAACACCACACCAGCTTTGTACTTCAGTTTTCAGTAAACAGATACTGAAACAACAAGAATATCAATGTTGTTTGCACTATGTACCACCAAATTAATCTACACATGAAAACCACTAACAATAGTTGCTCTTACCGTAGTAGCACATCCAATGAATCTCCTTCCAGTGTCAGTCCCTTCAAATGCCACAAACCTGCCTGGTCTCTGCCTGTGCATGATGCACTTACGGTCAGATTCAACCACAAGCCCACTGAAACTTGGATCTATCACCGTGTCAGGAGTTTGCTGCAGTACCAACCCCATATATATCAGCCACAACACCTCACACATAAGAACTACATGGAAGAGCAGAGTGAGCTCAAACCCTAACCCTAACCCTAGCATAGGAGAGAACAGAGTGAGCTCACTTACAAAATACTCCATTTGCATGCTGCTGTACTCATCCATGTACTCGTCATCGTCGGCGTCGGATGTCTCGTTGCTGTTGGGCCAGGAAGGCATCCTCGCGCCGCCGCGTCGCAGTCGCCGGAGGAAACAGAGGAAGAAGAGAGCTCAGGGAGAGGAGTGAGTGAGAGATGGTTCGCTCGGTCGGCCGGCCGGTCGGTTTTGACCTAGCCCCTGGCTGGTTCCGACCGAGCCGGGCCACTAACGGCCGTGAGCGGGCGTCCGTTAGCCGTTAGGGCCGCCGTCGGCCTGCCATGTGGGCCATCCCTGTCAGTTAAGCGGTTAAAACGGCTAAATAGACGATCAACACGACTTGATAGTTTTTTGCCACAAAATTTGAAATTTTCGGTAGTTATTAGTCACTTTTTTGAAAGTGATAGTTCTGTGGGACGGATACCCCTAATGTGGTAGTTTTTTGTCAAATACTCGACCAATCTCGAACCGGGAGACGAGCAGTTGAAAATAAAATTGGTACAGATGAAACTTGTTACAGCTTCAACTTGTGTGAATGGCGCATCGACGACGGCTCGCCTTGGCAAACATCTTATTACACCCCCGGAAGCAATGCGCCATCGCTGGCTGCTCAGCAGTTTTTGTTGCAGAAGCAGACTATCTTGTAGGGGTCGAAGTAGTTCCCCTCGCACACCCCGCCGCGGAAGCCCTCCATTTGGCAGTGCTCCACGCATCGGCCGGTCGCGCAGTTGGGAGCAGTATAGGTCTTGCTCGGCTCCCTGCAAGTCGCCCCTTGACATCCTGCAGGTAAAGGAAAAAAGGACAGCATAACATCATCAGATTTCCTTTCTTCTTCTTTGCACAATGAAATGGGGTATGGATCGACAGTAACATCTGCTCAGGATGTGCCATGTTCTCCAGATGGATGAATTTCCTTCAGGCAAGGGCGCAAGGCTTACCAGGGAGCAAGAGGAGTGGCATGATCAGCAGCAGCAGGCACAGGCCTGGCACCTTGAGCTTGGGCGCCGCCATCGCCATGTCTCCAAGGAATGAAGGGAGGAGGGAAGGAAGGAAGGAAGGGGCTAGGAGAAGGCGCAGATCCAAACACGCGAGTGCCGTCTCTTCTTATAGCTAGCCATGGATGATGAAACCTTACAAAATAAGAGAGAAAAGGTGAGTACGATGCATTTACTGCTGCATAATCCAAAATGTTTATTCTGGTCAAATGAGGAGTGCGTGAGAGGAGTATGAGCTGCCCCCATATCTTTTCTGCGTGTGGGCTTTAAATGGTCCATATATTTTCAGTAAATTCCCAGCAGATTGCTTTCCAATGCACAGCACAACATTCAGTGAGGGCAGATTAATAATGTAATTGTGATTGAAAATAAACTTGGAACGGAGGCAACGCACATTAACTAGCATTACTATAAATTTCCTTATTTACTTGCAGATTTAATGAAGGGATAATTTACTTCCTTATTCGTAGGAATACAAAGTCCATATTAGCCCCACAGAATCACTTGTAGCATCTTACCTGATCATGAGAGGTAAGAGTAATACTAGCCATTGAATCTCTCCTAATTAACGGCTCATACCAATTTGGACCATCTTAAAAGAGCTCCCAGAATAAACACCGGTTAGCGAGAGCAGAGAAAACGAGATAATGTGGATCCAAGTACACGAGCAATCTGGGGGCAATCCTCCTTTTCAAAAAAAAAAAAATGTATACGAGCAATCTCTTGTCATAACCATGGATGATCAAAAACAAAGATAAGATGATGATGTGATTTTGTCTGGGTGATGCAATTAATAATGTGTTGTAATGAAATTTGTTTATTTATTTATTTATTATTATTAGTGGTGGCGATGGTGGTAGCCAAAGCAACCAACACATTATTAACATATATGAAACATTTAAAGCCCAGATGTATAAAACTTGAGTGTAATTAATACGGTTTTGCTAATTTACAGTCGGCTGTTTTGTAATTCGCTGACGTTCGAATTTCTGTCCGTTTGATCTCACGTCGAGATTCGCGCTCGGTCCTGCTCTTTTGTGCTGGTTTTCGGGTCGCTTTTGTTTATCGGGCGCGGTTTTCTCCATCCGCCCGTTTTTCCTTGACCCGGCCGAACCGGTGGGCACGGTAGGTTTTTGTCCCTTTTGAATTTGGAGCGGGGTGTCGTTCCCCTTTCTCATTTGGATAAGGTAGAGGGAGTGAGAGCTCGAGTGGCGGCGGAGGGCGAGGTGATTCCTCGAGGCGATTCCCCGTGTTCATGGCGATTTGGAGTTCATCCGCCCCAGGATTTTGACGGCATCCTCTTCGTTCTCGTCGCCCGCGGCTGCGCTGGTTTGTTGCCTGTCTTCTCGCGCTTTTGTGCTTGCTTTTCGTGGCCATGTAGTTCCAGGGTGATTTTTGGGTTCACGGATCACTAGTAGAAAAAGGGGCTTTTGTCCCGGTTGGTAAGGCCCTTTAGTCCCGGTTCATTGAACCGGGATTAAAGGGTCGTTACTAATGCCTCTCCCCTTTAGTCCTGGTTCTTACACGAACCGGGACTAAAGGCCGCGGCCACGTGGAGCTCCACCTTTAGTCCCGGTTGGTAACACCAACCGGGACTAAAGGAAATTTTATGAAATTTTTTTGAATTTTTTTTATTTTCAAATTTCTGAATTATTTTAACCTCTAATCTCTAATCATCACCCCTCATCACTGCTCAATTTATCCTCTAATCTCTAATCACCCCTCATCATTCCAAATCATCTAACTTCCCGAACGGTCACCCATCCTCCCACTCCCCCAGCCTGAGCACGCTTAACTTCCGGGTTCTATTCTCCCTCGTTTTCAAGTTTGCACTTATTGTTTTCCTGACAATAGTAAGATGTCAATCCTATTAACCCTCAGGAATTTTGCTTGAGCATGAAGTGACAACATTTCACTGTTTGAGTTTGAAACTATTATTTAAAAAAACAATAATTATTTAGTAACACTAATATTTCTTGAATAATTAGTTTGACCATTGTTTGACCACAGTTTGACCACAGTTTGACCAAATTTGACCAAAATTCAAAATAACTGAAATAATTATTTAGTAACACTAATATTCTAGAATAATTAGTTTGACCATTGTTTGACCATAGTTTAAATTTTTTTCGATTTTTTCCACTCTAGATCTTAAAAGCCCCGTAACTTTTTTTTCTGTTAGGTTTTTGAGGATTTTGAAAATGTTTAACGGGGTTCGTGACTGAACCGGGACTAATGTGAATACTGTCCTGTGACCAAAGCTCTGTTTTCTACTAGTGGATCCGCGGGATGTGTATGTTTCTGGCGCGGTGTTCTCCATGCCCGTGATGTGTGTGTGTTTTGTGCACGCGTGAATTTCTGGTAGGAGCTTGCAGTGTGCCGCACGTAGTCTCCATGCCCGAGGTGTGTGTGTTCCTGCAGATGTGGAGGAGCGCCCGCCTTAGGGTTCTAGTTGTTGATGTGTAGGTATGCGTAGAGGATAGTTTTTCCTGCAGATGTTGTGGAGGTACGCGTAGTTGGTGTTAGTTTTCAGCTGCGGATCCTGTAGCTTGTGTCTGTAGTTCGAGTTGTGGCTAGAGCGCCTGAATTTTGTGATGTTTGTGTCGTTTTTGTCCGCTGTTGTTCATCCCGGTGGCTTACTGATCATCCCTATGTATTTTTTGTTCATTTTTGTTCTGCACTTTTCCTGAATTACATGCTTGTTTTTATGTATTTCCACCATGATATGAGTGTACATAATATCAAGGGTCTGCAGATTTATGTGCATAAAGTTCTGCTGTGCATTTTTCTCACCCTTTTTTAGTTCACATATATGCTCACTGCATTTTGTCCTGTACAGGGTCACTGCTACCTTATGTGTCATGCCGTGGTCTTGTGTTTTTCTTGTGGATGCAGTCCAAATCCTGTGCCCTCCCCAGTTAGGTTGTTATTGTTGATGTGTATTTTTATGTGTCCTAGAGTTGATGTGGAAGTAGGCGTAGTAGGCATTTATGTTTTAGTGGTGGATCCTATAGCTCCTGTCTCTGAATTCCGAGTTCTGGTTTGTAGCCACTGTAGGCTCTGAATTTTGGTCATCTTTGT
Source organism: Aegilops tauschii subsp. strangulata (assembly GCF_002575655.3). Classification (NCBI taxonomy): domain Eukaryota; kingdom Viridiplantae; phylum Streptophyta; class Magnoliopsida; order Poales; family Poaceae; genus Aegilops; species Aegilops tauschii. Next base: position 56,172,936 of record NC_053039.3, read on the forward strand.
TTCGTTTCCTCGTCTCTTGCCCGTGGTTTCGTGGCCGTGTAGTCTCAGATCTAGGGGATTTTGTGGATCCGCAGAGTTTGTTTGCCATGGTGTTTGTCGTGGTTGTGGCGTCGGAGGTTGCAGCGTGCCATGCGCAGTCCGCCATGTCTTCCTTTTCCTGCTGTGGACGGAGGCCAAATTCCTCCTGGTTAGGATCCCATAGGACATTTTTTGGAGGCAGTGTTGTGGCTGTTTGATGTGGAGGTAGGCGTAGAACGCTAGATTTCCCTTGCTGTTGATGTGGAGGTAGGTGTGGTAGGGTTTAGTTTTGAGGGGTGGATCCAGTAGATGTTGAACTCTGAAGGATCGAGTTCAGTGATTTCGCGCTCAGCATAACCTTGTCACTGTTGATGTGGAGGTAGGTGTGGTAGGGTTTTGTTATACTGTAAATTAGTGTAACTGAGATTTTTTTCAGAGTTGGTCTACAGTTCCTATATAGAGCCTCTCTGCAGTTTTAAGTGTTTCAGTGTTTCTCGTTTTATAGCCTGAACCTTGTCACTGTGTAAGCTTTTTCCCTCTAATTACCGTGGGGATAGCTTGTCTTTTTATCAATTTCCCCTACAGTCTCTTCATGTAGCTACCCTGTTGTGCATCACACAGTATTTTTCACCGGTAATTACTATGTAGTTTTGGGTGGTAGTTATACCGTAAATTACATAGTAATTTGACCGATAATTTCTGTGAAATTATAGTGTAATCCTATCCCATGATTTACTGTCTAGTTCGACCGATGTTTACTCCGTAGTCCGATGCCCCCTTTTTACACAGTAATTTGACTGATTTTTTACTGTGTAATTTGTGTGGTAGTTACACTGTAATCATATTCCATTTACACTGTAATCTGTCGCGATTTTGCACAGTATTTTTTACCCCATAATAACTGTGTAATTTGTATTCTAGTTACACTGTAATCTGATGCGTTTTTGCACCGTAATTTCTCCCGTATTTTATTTGTGTAATTTGCATGCTAGTCACCCTATGATTTATGCACGAGTGGCCTCGCAGTTCACCCCTGTTTGTTGTGCAGCCCTGCAGTCTTTGATGTTTTTGTTGAAATCTGAATGATCCCATGACTTTTGTTCATCTATTTTCTGAACCTTACTAAGCACTCGATGGATAAGTTTGTGCAGTCTTGATTTTTGTGAAACCTTTGTGGTGCTTTTTGACCACTCATGTGTGGTGGCTGATGCTTGATCTGCGAGTAAGACCCAGTAAACTAGTCATATGTTTTTGGTAGCAGATGCTCTTGCTTCTGTGAATTACTACTTCAAAGGTTCTTTGGGAATTTGTCTGTCAATTTTGGTTCTGCTAATAACTCTGAGATTTTGTCTTCCTAGTTTGTTCAATATCACCATCACTGCTGTATCTAGTGGCGTGAGGCTTGTAAAATATCTATACATCACGTTTTCTGCTGAAGGTTGTTTTGTCGCCTGCATCCAATTCACAAGCTTGCTGCCTTTGCATTGTAATATGTTGCGCTTTTGCACTGTAACTGTGTAATTTGTATGCTAGTTACACTGTAATCTGATGCGTTTTTACACTGTAATTTCTCCCGTATTTATTGTGTAATTTGTAAGCTAGTTAGCCTGTAATTTCTCTTATGTATATTTTGAGGCCCATTTTTTCTCTCTATTGTTTTTCAGGTAGTATCTCAATGGGTAGACTGCGGAAAGTCTCTCGCAAGGATGTTCCCTTAGTTTCTTCAGTCGAGAGTGCTGATTCTTTGAGAGACCCTTATGTGCCTAATGATTTTGCTGATGATGGTTCTAATGCTATGTCTTTGGGAGTTATTATTTGTCTTCTTATCTTCTTTCCATTTTCATTTTCATTTTCTTTTATATTTTTCTTTTTTTATTAATTTTTGTTATTGTTTTCTTATATATTTTTTTCCTTTTGCAGGGTTGTTCTGGTGATGATGAAGAGTTTGATAAAGCACTTTACAATTTCTATCTGAATAATGTAAGCCATTTTTTCATGTTTCTGGTGATGATGAAGAGTTTGATGTTTTTATTCCATATTTTTTCATATGTTGGTTTGATGATTTTATGTTTTTTGTTTCTTGATCAGAAAGTAAAGTACCTGAAGAGAAAATTATCATCTGCTGGCAGAAGGAATGTTGTAAGTCTTTTTTTCTCTTTCGTTAATCATTGGGTCATTTGTATGGTACCTACACTGTAAATTTACCCTATATGAACTGTAATCTAAATGCCCTTATTACTGAGTGATACTTAGTGTGAAATTTGTATGGTAGTTACACTGTAATCCTATAACCATTGTGTAATTTTGTATGGTAGTTACATTGTAATCCTATTCCTTTCTTACAGTGTAAATTTACCCATATCTACACTGTAATTCGAACGGGAAGTGGAAATTTACCCATATCTACACTGTAATTCGAATGCCCTTTTTTACAGTGTAAATTTACCCATAGTTACACAGTAATTTGACTGATAATTACTGTGTAATTTTGTATGGTAGTTACACTGTAATCCTGCACCTTTTTTACAGTGTAAATTTACCCATACCTGCATTGTAATCTGATGCCTTTTTTTACTCAGTAATTTGACTGATAATTACTGTGTAATTTGTATGGTAGTTACACTATAACCTTACACCTTTTTTACAGTGTAATTTTACCCATATCTACACTGTAATTCAAATGCCATTTTTTACACAGTAAGTTGACTGATAATTACTGTGTATTTTGTATGGTAGTTACAATGTTAGTACACAGTAGTTACAATGTAATTACACATTAGTTACAATGTAATTCCCCCGGTGTAATTTTACCCATGTCTGTATTGTGTAATTTGACTGATAATTTTATGTGTAATTTGTATGGTAGTTTCACTGTAATCCTATTTTTCCATTTTCTGCAGTGTAATTTTCCCCATAATGTATACTGTAATCTGTTGCTAGTTAAACTGTAATTTTACACTTAATTACTGTGTAATTTGATATGCTAGTCCCAATGTGATTTTACTCTGTAATTTTACCCCCTTATGCATTTTGCTCGGTGTAACCTTATGCATTTGTACAGTGTAAACCTGTCAGGTGCTTTTGACGGGTCAAGGAAAGGACAGTAGGGCGACTGGTTCAACCTTTTTGTCGCTGTTAGTTGCTTACCGGGTCACAAATACAGCCCGATCCGTTTTCTTCTGTAAAAACAGACATACAGCTGTCAACAGATTATTGGTTGGAAAATTTGAATGATAACCAAATACAAATCAGTCAATTGTTGAATAGACAGTCCCAATTAATATAGCTGGAACACGCGGTTTTATTTCTTTGATTTGCCAGCAGCAACTTCTGGGGGCAGCTTATACTCCTCTCACAAACTCTTCATTTGACCAGTGGATGGATGGATGGACTTGAGGAAGCATAAGCACTTTGAAGACCCCCCATACCTCCCAGAATAAACACCGCATAGCGAGCGCGGAGAAAGCCAGATGATGAGGATCCAAATATACTCTCTCTGTTTCTTTTTACTTTGCATCTTAAATTTGCCTTGAGTCAAATTTTATAAAGTTTGATAAAGATTATAGAAAAAAATACCAACATTCGCAATACCAAATCAATATAATTAGATCCATTATGGAATATATTTTCATAATGTATTTATTTGGCATTGTAAATGTTGATAAATTTAAACCGAATATGCGGAGTAAAGTGTAAGTGATCTCTTGTCATAGGTATGGATGGTCTGGAAACGAAGAACAAGACAACATAATTAAGTCTGGGTTAAGAAATTAATGTTGTAGTGTACTCGAATGTATTCATAATATTAATAAATTCAAGTATTATTATTGTTGTTGTTGTTATCAATGTTATTAATCAGAGTGGCCAGGACTTGTACAGTTTCTGTTTTTCTATTTATACAACAATTTACTTAGAATCCTTTTGTGCTATTATTTTGTTTCTGTGCTTTTCTTTTCTCTTGTCCTTCAAGGATACATTTCCTCCTGATTTTCCCTTTACTGCTCCGTGCCTCACACAAAGATTAGGGGTTGAAGAGCTAATCGCTGTACCGGGTGAAGGAAAACAGTGTGGCATGATCTCACTGTACAATAGATAATCATAACCAGATCAAAATACTTTTAATGTTTTTGTCTACTGGAGATTGGTCTTTGGATGTTCAAGTAACACTAGAGATGGATTCACATACAAACAATCGAGTAGACATAATCATGTCACAGCAGCTATGTCCATACCTCTGCATTTGTAGCATTCTCTGTTGATTCCAATAACATAAGAGACAAAGGCATCAGTCTCTCCTTATTCAGACCAAGAACAGGTTTCATCAGCAGAGAGGACCATCAAGAGCTTAATGTGACTCCTGCTCATCAGGATGAACCCAAAAGGGAGGCAGACTATTGCAACTTCACCTTTATTATACTGACTTAGGTGAATTCTATGCTAATCTGCTCGTCACGGCAAATACGACATAGAAGTTCACATATACACTTCCTTACAAACACACAACAGTGTTATTACTTCACAAGCATCATCAGCAGGGTTTCCTGCAGAAGCAGACTAAGGCGAGAGGTTCTAAGGAGACGAACTCACACCACCCACGAGGGAAGCCCTCATTGCGGCAGTGCCCAGCGCATGGATTGTCCGCGCAGTGAAAAGTAGTGTAGGTCTTGCTGAACACCTTGCAATAATCGCCAGATTCAGATCCTGCAGTCAAAATAAGGACACCATTTTGCTTAGCAGCATCAAAGAATAGAACACTGATAGACCGTTATATTCTTCAGGTAAAAGCTTACCAGGAAGCAACAGGAGTGGCATGAGCAGCAGCAAGCACAAGCCTGGCATCTTGATCTTGGAGACCTCCATGTCTTTAAGAATAAACACCCAAGGTAGAAAGGAAGCTAGCGGAGAGGAGACGGTGCGGATTCAAATAGGTTAGTGCCTTCTCTTCTTATAGTCATGGATGGCCAGACCATATAAAAATACTATGTACAAAACAGAGAGTATGATGCAATTATATCTTGAAGATGCATTTCTATCTGGATAATGCAATGGTGTGTTGCATCTTCAAAGTTCAAAGCAACCTTGAGACTTTTACGGATGAATACAAACATAGGGATGATGCAGCTCTGTGTTGTATACATTGGCAGATGCTGAAATTTTTGGTCTAGATAGAGCTGACCCATTTTTTTAGAAAAGGAGGATAACCCCTGGCCTCTGCATCGAGCGATGCATACAACCATTTCTTTTATTAATTATTCAACAAAGCCTTACAAAGTAATGCATCAATTAGTCTGGAGCCACCGTCCTGGCAACATTTGTCGCTACTCTTATCAACTTGATGAAGGAGGTGCACATGATCGGAGTCGCCTGCCTAGACCTTACACCAACGCCGATCATCTAAATCCGGAGGCCTCAACAAATCCGCCCAACGGCGGTCGGGGGCACAAACCGGTCCATTGGACTCTCAGCGGGCACCGCATGCGCATACTCTAGAGGTTGCCGCCACCGTCTTCCGCCGATCCATCTTCAGAACTGGTATCAACGTATTGACCTTGCCAGGCCTGTCGTCGACGCCGCCAGACAATGCGACCTCCCTACGCGCGTCCATCATCATGCATCCATCACCGTGACCCTGCTGCGCCACGCCCGCCGAGACTCCATGTCGTCGATGCATCACATTCAACGCTGCTCCACCATTGAAACCATCCACCGGTCCCTCAACCGATGAACACCTCCAATAATGATGCCCCAAGGGGGGAACGACATATGAGCGCCGCCATCATCCGATCGACTGATCAAGGCTTTCCTCTGGAGGTAATGGAAGGAGGTGGGAGCTTCACCTTGATGATGCCTTCAAGAAGGAGACGGCGCCCAGGGCGTCACCATCACCGGCTCTGGCCATCGACCTAAGACAATATCTTCACCGGGATCTGCCCCAAGATTCCAATCGACAACCTGCGCACCGGCCAGACCACCTTCAAAGCCCCAGATCTGGCCGCCCAGATCCGGCGACCACCCACAACAGCACTATCATCGCGGGAGCCCTGACGCTCTGGCCACTGCCGGCGTGCACAACCGCTGGAGCCTGGGGGGAAGGCCACCACCCCACCCCGCCAAAACCCGAGAGCCGCCGGGAAGGATCCCTCTCCTGCTCATCACCGTCACTGAGCCAAACCAACCGGAGCCAAAGCCACTAGACCGCTGGAGCAGCTCTGCCTTGGACTTGGGCGCCACCACACCATGCTGTCGAGGGCCACCTGAACTTCACCCGCCGCCACCCCCCGGGATCCAGGCCGAACGTCGCTTCCGCCGCTCCGGGATCCAGGCCGAAGAGGAAGCTGACAGAGCTAGCACCAACTGTCTTCATGTTTTTCTTTCTTCTTATTTCAAATTTTATAGCTCTCCGTTGTACAAAAAACTAGAAGACTTTATTAATTGGTTTACACAAAGTTTATAATATACATGAAGCAAGTCTGTTCATACCAGAGGAGATGAAATCTCAGTAGTTTTGAGCAAACTCTAGTGTCCAATTGTTCATGCTTACAAAGAATTGAACCAAGAGAATAACACCATGATCTTACAGGCTTGGTTGAGACGCTGATGGAGCTCTTATTCTATTTACCGGCACGCTTTAAATCCTATTGAAGGAGCTCTTATTCTATTGATCAGCACGCTTAAAATCCTGATAAAAGTATTAGAATCAAGGGATAGCTGCTTGCTTGGTGGTTAGATAGCTTTCAGATTATAGCTTCACGTCTAGTAAAGACTCGGAGGGGGAACACCGACATCTAGCTGCTTGGTTCTTTTAGACTATCAAGCACATCCAGCACCAACTACAAATTCATTGCACAAACTCACCAGACACAGTTAACCATGATTTGCAATTACCATGTACGGTGTACGTTGAGCATTTCAGCTTGTCGATCATACAGAAACATACATCTAACACACATTATCCGGATAATTTGACCATGTCAAACACTAGAGGTAGATTCACATGCAGACACTCCATAAGATATAATCGCATCACAACAGCTATATCTATCTCTGCATTTGTGGCTGCTCATCAGGATAGAACACAAAGGGCCGCGAACTCTATCGCAATTTCACCTTTGTTATGTTGCCTTGTGTGAATTCTATGTTGATCTGCTCATCACAGCAAATACAACATAAAAGTCTACATACATAGTAAATTAAACACACAAACGATATATTACTGCTCCACAAGCATCATTAGCAAGGTTTCTTGCAGAGGCAGATTGAAAAGGGAGGGTCGAAGGAGGTGATCACACACTTCGATCCAGGGAAGCCCTCCTTGTGGCAGTGAGTAGCACATGTGTCATCCCCACATAAGAGAGGAGTGTAGGTCCTGCTGACCTCCGAGCAAGTCTTGCCTTCAGATCCTGCAGTAAAAATAAGGACATCTCATTTTGCTCCGCGGCATCAAAGAAAAGAATAGGACACCGAGAAGATGTTATAGTTCTCAGATAGTTATTCCGGTCAAGGCTTACCAGGAAACAACAGCAGTGCCATGAGCAAGAGCAAGCACAAGGCTGGCATCTTGGCCTGGAGGACCGCCATGTCTCGAGGTATAAGCACCCAGAGAGGAAATGAAGCTAGATGAGAGGAGACGGTGCAGATCCAAATGTGTTTACGCCTTCTCTTCTTATAGTCGTGGATGCGCAGACCATGTGAAAAGAAAAGAAAAAGTATGTCTAGAAGATGCAGTTCTATCTGGATGATGCAAAGATGTGTTGCGCCTTCAAAGCACTTTTGAGACTTTATGGAATGAAAACAAACATAGGGATGATGCAACTACGTGTTGTACATTGGCAGATGCTGAAATTTTTGGTCTAGATAGAGTTGACCCATTTGGTTTGTTTATTATTAAATAATAATTATCTAAAGCGGCTAGAGCTTGTATAGTATTTGTGGTTTTTAGTTGTTACTGTGTATTCTGTTGTCCAGGTCATCAATACGTTTTCTCCTGATTTTCCATTTACTATTCCAAGCCACAGACAAAGATTAGGGGTGAAGTGCTAATGACAATAATTTAAGGGGGGAAACAATATATTTATGGAATATGATTATAAATGTACTGAAATAGAACTATTTAGTTAGATGTTCTTATTTTGAGGGAGGGAGTTATGTGTTTAGGCTGCAATGTTTGTCCATTGGAGATTGTTCTTTCAATGTTCAAGTGACATCAGACATGGATTAACATGCAAACAATGCAGAGGATATAATCAAATCAGAGAAGTTATGTCTAGAACGAACGTTCACTGCAAAATGCCACAGCACGGCTTTGCAGCATGCTTGAGATCATGATGATACCACGGCAAACGTTGCAGTTGTTATGGCCCAAAAAAGGCCTACAGAACTATGAAAGCAATGCAGAGAGGAACAGACTTGAGACTCTCGGTCTGAGGTGGATACCATCTTCAGTGAGAAAGATCTCTCGCTTCTCTGGGGGCCAAAGAGGAAGCTGACAGAGCTAGCACCAACTGTTTTCAATGTTTTGCTTTCTTCTTTTTGTCAAACACTGTGCTAGAACACATTATCCGGATAAATTTAACGATGTCAAACACTGGAGATAGATTCACATGCAAACACTCCAGAAGATATAATCGCATCACAAACACAGCTATATATCTATCTCTGCATCTGTAGCTGCTAATCAGAATGAACCCAAAAGGGCCGAGAACTCCATCACAATATTACCTTTATTACATCGCTTTAGGTGAACTCTGTGTTGATCTGCTCATCATAGCAAATACGACATAGAAGTTCACAAATATAGTTCCTTAAACACACACACAAAAACATTACCGCTTCAGAAGCATCATCAGCAGGGTTTCATGCAGAAGCAGACTAACATGCGAGGTTCCAAGGAGGTGATCACGCACTTCCCTCCTGTGTAGCCCTTGCTGTGGCAGTGCTTGACGCACGTATCACGCACACATAAGAGAGTAATGTAGGTCCGGCTGACCGTCGCGCAGGTATTACCTTCAGACCCTTCAGTAAAAATAAGAACATCATTTTGCACAGCAGCATCAAAAAGAATAGACTACTGAGAAAGTGTTATATATTGTTCGGATAATTATTCCAGGCAAGGCTTACCAGGAAGCAACAGGAGTGCCATGAGCAAGAGCAAGCACAAGTCTGGCATCTTGACCTTGAGAGCCTCCATGTATGAAGCTGGCGGAGAGGAGAGGCGGTGCAGATCCAAATAGGTTAGAGGCTTCTCTTCTTATAGCCATGGATGAGCAGACCATATTAAAGAAAAGAAAAACTATGTAGAAGAAAGTGAGTATTGATGCAATTATATCTAGAAGATGCAAAGATGTGTTGTACCTTCAAAAGCACTATTGAGACTTGATGGAAGATATGCATCATTTAATATGTGGAGAGTACATCACATGGATAGAAATGCAGGCATCTTAAAGCTTTAACAAATTGAAGTTGTTGCACAATGCACATCAGATAAATGAAGTCCTGGTTTTGCATCAACTTTTGCACAATGCAATACTTTTCCATGCTAAAGACTGTCATGAAGTCATGTCTATACTATACTAAACAGCGAGTGATAATGCGACGTATATTAAAGGAAGTGGAAAGAAAGAAACATGACATGTCAACGAAATAGTAACAATGTATCAGATCCTATAGAGGGAAAGAGCGGATGACAGAAATATCTGGAAGGGGATCAAGCTGAATGATTTTCTTATATTTTATTACACATGTTCCTTTTCGAGGTTTAAATGATCAATAAAGTTTTATTTCCCAGCAACTTTTGGGCAGCTTGAAGAAAGTGTTGACAAGCTGCAAACAGATCAAATTTTACATAGAGCCATGTTATATACCAGAAGCTAACATGGGTGGGTATGATCATCAGGAAGCACAAGCTTGATGACATTGATGATCTGAAAATCAAATGAAACTCTCTGCCGAAAATTACTGAATAATAATTATGCAAAGCGGTTAGCACGTGTATAGTTTTTTGTTATGTTTGTTCCTGTATTATGTTGTCCAGCTCATCGCTACATTTTCTCCTGATTTTCCATTTACAGTTCCAAGCCTCGGAGATGACGGGGTGAAGTGCTCATGCCAATACTTTAAGGGAGTAAAATAGGCTTTTCGTGTTCTAGGTTAAGGAAAACATAAATAGTACACCAATGGCAGGGGAAAAAAAAAGACTTCCTATATATCTGATTACAACTAAATGTAAATTATTTAGTTAGATGCTCTTATTTTGAGAGGGAAACCTATGGGTTTAGACTGTAAGTAAACATTTGTCCATGAGGGAATGTTATTTAAAAAAGTTCAAGTAACACTAGGCATAGATTAGCATGCAAACGATGCAGAGTATATAATCGAAAAAGAGCAGCTAACTCTGTATCTCTGCATTTTGTAGCCTGTTCCATTGATTCCAGTAGAGAAGACAATGGCATCATTCTCTCCTTATTTAGATCAAGAACAAATTACATCATTGATGTGCTTCCTGCTCATCAGGATGAACCCAAAAGGGCGGCGATCCCTGTCGCTATTTTACCTTTGTATCACCTTAGGTGAATTCTAAGCTGAAGTTCACATGGTTCCTTGAACACACACACACACACAGACAGAAAGTTTCTACCATCCTATCTAAAACTATTACTGCTCCACATCAAACAAAGACACCTATTTCCACAGTAACAACAACATTGCATCTAAAAGTAATACTGTTGGCTAACAAGTTACAAGACACTTCTGATTTAGCCCGGTCTCAAGCACCCACCAGGAAGTAAGAACCTGTAGCTGTCCGCGTTCCTGATCAAATAGGATGGAAGATGAACAGCGGACGCTGACCTCGGTATAGGCCCCATCTTCTTGAAGAGATCACTAAACGTGTACTCCTCAGGCAGCATGTCAAAAATGTTATCCCCATTGCATATGACTCTCTGGATCCTGTCCGGGTTCAGGAAAATGTCATGTTTCACCCGGTCTGCATGGCTGTATGCCTTCATCTTGAAAGCAAACTCCTTGATCTCCCTGAAGCAGAAGCTGCAGTGCCAGCCCGCGTCGGCCAGCATCAGGTCGGTCTGGCGGGAGTGTTGATACTTGGTCCGCTCGGTGAACACATGCGCTGTCGTTCTCCAGCTGTTTTGATCCACATGATATTCAAAGGAGTACATATAGTTTTTTAGCTCGAGATGCATGATTGGCGGTATTCCATCACACCACTTCAGCAACTGCACGGTTTCAGGACTGGGGATCTCATCGGCATCAGCCATGATCAAGACATCCCCCACAGCAATGCCTGATCTTTTTAGCAGGTTGTTAAGTGCACGGCGGTGACCAGCTTCTACAAGGAAGGGCATTCGGCGAGAATCAGGATCCAACTCTCCAATGGGAAGCATGTCATAGACAATCTTTGAGCTAGCAAATGCGAAACGGTTGAGGTTTTCAAAGAAGGTGAGTGACTTTGGGATGCCAGTGAAGGTAGCATTCGCCTCAAGGATGACAAACCTGTCAACATATGGAAAGAGCTCATGGTAGCGGATTTCCAGAACATCGAGCTCATTGCTGAAGAGAACAGCATCAAAGACACGGCGAGGGGAGGAGAGGATGCCCCAGCCATGGAGCTGACACAGCTGGTGCATGGACATATTAGGGGCATAGTAGTGCGGGATACGGGTGAAGGGCTTTGGTGGTGTGTCCCACAGCGGCCGCAGAAAGTAGGAGATACTTTGGAAGTACTGGGTGACAGCAATAACAGAAACTGAAAGAACTAGAACGAAGGGTATCAGGAACTTGAAAGCCAAAGTACTTCTTCTTCTAGTTGCATGAGGCAGATTCACCGAGTTTCCCGCCATGCGACTGTCTTGTTTCATTGGCAAGGAAAGAAATGAGCAAGTCTCGGAGAAGCATAGGAGAGTGCCCCAAGTACTCTCTCTTCCTGGGGAACACGGCAATATCGGAAGCTGAATGCAACCTGCATTATGCAAGAGAACAGAAAATAAGTAAACAAGGAGAAGAAAGTGGTACAGGAAGCAACATAATAACTTAGACAAAATAAACATACAGGTAAGATTGTCAGTCTACGAAGTAGAATGGGGATGAGTTACAGCTACACACAGACTCTTGTGAATTTGTGACCCAACTGACTTGTTCTTTAAATGCACACATTCATATACATGTACGACAAGACATGGAGCCGTGAAATTGATACTTATATGCCAAGATAAACGAGCCGCTATTGCATTTCAGCATTTGCATCAACCAAATAAGGAAGAAAATGAAAGTGCAGCATAACACCAGAGCAGAACCAGCATCATCTATTGTCACAGCATTCTTGCCAGAAAACCCCAACAAGCATGATCTAAGTGCTCGTGTATTTTCAACAGCATAGCTACCCCTGTCTATCAACCACACAAACAAGTACTCCCTCCGTCCCATAATATAGGACGTTTTTGGAGTATTTAAGATTCCAAAACAACTAGGACCCCTTGCAGTCTGGTGCTCCCTCCTATATACCTGATGGGTGACCGCGATGCGGAAAACTCACAACTATTTCTATTAGCAGCACACAAGTAAGATGGCAAGCCCCTGTTGCCCAGATCAAACTGAAATGCCACACCCCTGCCCATGAGGATCATCTCATCTGTATGCCCAATTTGGTGTCCAACCAATCTGCATCCCCACCCCATGTTACCATCATTCAGAAGCAAAAGAGAGACCGCCTTACCCTACACTACACGCCGCCACCTAGCGACTCCCTCCGATTGGTGGCTCTGACCGAATCCCTTCGCAAATCGGCAGGCGCCAGCCAAATCCAACGAAAAACAAATCTCGCTCGCCGCTGCCTGCCGCTCCTCCATATCTCAGAGCCGGAAAAGGGGAGGGAGGGGCCGTACTGGGTCTGGGCGGGATGTCGAGGAACAGAGATGGCGGAGCGGGTCTCACCTCGGGGGAGACGACGACGACGACGGCGGCGACGAAGGAGGAGACGAAGACCGCGACGGAGACGGAGACGGGGGCGGCGACGAAGACGGAGACGGGGGGCGCACCGCGATCTGCTGGCCTCATTTAATCAGCGGCCCCCATGGATCGCTCGGCGCCCTCCATGCTGCTAAAATTAGGGAGGCGAGGGAGGAAAGCAGGGGAAGCGGGGTGGATTCGCTTTTGGCTCTGCGTCCGGGGATATGCGATGTTCGCCACTCCACTCCTCCTCGGGAACGGAACGGAACGGAAGAACACGAGGAGGTGGTGGTGGCTGACCGGGTGGGTGGGTGGGTGGACGGGGGTCGTGATCCTCTGCATGCGTCACCCGTGTGACAACTAGGTTGGTAAACTCGTCACTCGTGCAAGACAAAAGTCCTCATGTTTGTAGCCGGACCACTGACCAACAGTCCGGGCAAGGCTGTCTTTAAAAGAAAAAGAAAAAACAGGGAACCCAGGTTCCATTAAACTGCAGGCACAACAGTTGAGCGGGCATCCCAAACCCGCTTCATACGCTTGGGCGGGTCATCCGGTCATCGGTCACGAAATTTCAAACCAGACAGACGTCTCAAACGCCCGGGATAACCGGCACCTCTCAAATTCAGCCCAAATATGTGACGGACATGGGGCGTCCGGACACGTCCGTCACGTCGGGCCCGACTGCTTGACCCCACTGCAAATTGCACCAAATCTACCAAATCGACCTACCGGATCCATTTGCTCTCTCCTCTTTTCTTCCTACTACTCGGCGTCCGTCTTGCCGCTCCGCTGCCGCATGCGCCCATCAGCCGTTCCGAGCCTCTACGCCGCCACCTCCGGCAGAGCAGTCCTCTCTCCCGTCCTCGCCGCCGGGGACGTCGCCGCCGGTCCGCACCCCACCACGGTACGTCCAACAACTCTTTGGCTTCGCCTTGCGCTCTATGTGTTTGATACATTGTCTGACTGTATTTTTTGTGATTCTTTAGGGAAAACGATGAATTCCGATGCTTTGTCGGACGAGGAGTATGGACCGATGGAGCTTGATCAAATGATTCAAGATGAGTTCTTCGATTCCTCGTATTCGGACGAAGAGGTGGACACGATCATGCTCATGAGCATGCAAGACGAAATGGACCGACAGGTGGAGCATATTCTCAACTTCAAGGGCCCAATCGAAGGGAGAAGAGTGATCAATCGGGATAGGGTGTCCGGAGCACGACTATTGTAGAAGGACTACTTTTCTTCGAACCCAACTTTTTTGGATGATCCATGGTTTTGTCGCTGTTTCCGCATGCGAAAACAAATGTTCTTGCACATTGTGGAGGGAGTGGAGACACATGACGACTACTTCAAGCTCAAGAGGGATTGTTGCGACCAACTTTCTTTCTCTACTAAGTGATATGTCCTTTTTTCATCATGTTTTCCTGCTATTACTTACAATGTTTTTGATCATTATTTCCATTTATGATGTAATTCTAATGCATCTTCTCTCTTAATTTGCAAGATATACATGAAGAGGGAAATTACCGACAACTGGAATTCTGGACCTAAAAAGCTACATCACAGATACCTATTCTACGGAGCTCCAAATGACCTGAAACTTCATGGAGATTTTTTATTGAATATATAAAATAATACTGGAGCAAAGAAATACCATAGGGGGGGCCACCTGCTGCCCACAAGGCAACAGGGCGTGGCCACCCCCCTGGGCGCACCCTAATGCCTTGTGGGGCCCACAACTGGCCTCCGGCCCTTCCTTCTACTATATGAAGTCAATTGCCCTAAAAAATACACAGAGGACTTTTGGGACGAAGCACCGTCGTCTCGAGGTGGAACCTGGACAGGAGCACTTTTACTCTCCAATGGAGCGATTCCGCCGGGGATACTTCCCTCCGGGAGGAGAAAATCAAAGCCATCGACATCACCAACGATCCTCTCGTCGTGGGAGGACCAATCTTCATCAACATCCTCACCAGCACCATCTCATCTCAAACCCTAGTTCATCTCTTGTGTTCAATCTTTATATCAAAACTTCATATTGGTACCTGTGGGTTGCTAGTAGCTAGTGTTGGTTACATCTAGTAGTTGATGCTAGTTGGTTTATTAGGTGGAAGATTATATGTTCAGATCCTTAATGATATTCAATACTCCTCTGATCTTGAACATGAATATGATTGTGAGTAGTTACTTTTGTTCTTGAGGATATGAGAGAAGTCTTGTTATAAGTAATCATATGAATTTGGTATTAGTTCGATATTTTGATGATATGTATGTTGTTGCTTCCTTTAGTGGTGTCATGTGAATGTCGACTACATGCTTCATTATATTTGGGCCTAAGGAAAGACATTGTGGAGTAATAAGTAGATGATGGGTTGCTAGAGTGACTGAAGTTTAAACCCTAGTTTATGCGTAATTCTGTAAGGGGCTGATTTGGATCCATATGTTTCATGTTATGGTTAGATTTATCTTAATTCTTATTTCATAGTTGCGGATGCTTGGGAGAGGGGTAATCATAAGAGGGTTTCTTGTTCAAGTAAGAACAACACCCTAGCACCGGTCCACCCACATATCAAATTATCAAAATAGCGAACGCGCATCAACTAAACAGACGACAATTTCGATGTGTCCTCAAGAACGTTTTGCTTTATATAAGAGAACTTTCCGGCTTGCCCTTTGCTATAAAAAGGATTGGGCCACCTTCCTGCACCTTTTCTACTATTGCTACTTGTCACTTGTTACGAATTACCTTCCTACAAAACAACTTGTTACCTCTACTTTCTGTACTTGCAGAGAATACCTTGATGAAAACCGCTTATCATTTCCTTCTATTCCTCGTTGGGTGATACGTCCATTTTGCATCATGTTTTCCTACTGTTATTTATAGTGTTTTTATTCATTATAACACTTTGTGGAGTAATTCTAGTGTCTTTTCTCTCATAATATGCAAGGTTTACAAAAAAAGGGAGAATACCGGCAGCTGGAATTCTGGACCTAAAAAGCTACGTCAGAGATACCTACTCTGCACATCTCCAAATGAGCTGAAATTTTACGGAGAATTATTTTGGAATATGTACTAAATATTAGAGAAAATAAATACCAGAGGGGGCCACCCAGGCGCCCACTAGGCACCAGCGTGCCCTGGTGGGTAGTGGGGGCCCTGGCCCATCTTCTGGTACATAAGGTCTTTTGACCTAGAAAAAATACGGAGAGGACTTTCGGGACGGAGCGCCGCCGTCTCGAGGCGAAACTTGGGCAGGAGCACTTTTGCCCTTCGGCGGAGCGATTTCGCCGGGGGAACTTCCCTCCGGGAGGGGAAAATTGAAGTTGTCGTCATTACCAACTACCCTCTCATCTTTGGGAGGCCCATCTTTGTCAACATCTTCAACCATACCATCTCATCTCAAAATTCTAGTTCATCTCTTGTGTTCAATCTTTGTACCGGAACCTATATTGGTACCTGTGGGTGACTAGTAGTGTTGATTACATCTTGTAGTTGATGCTAGCCGGTTTATTTGGTGGAAGATTATATGTTCATATTCATTATGATATTTATTACTCCTCTGATCTTGAGCCTGAATATGTTGTATGAGTAGTTACTTTTGTTTTTGAGGACACGGGAGAAGTCATGTTGCAAGTAATCATGTGAATTTAATATTCGTTCGATATTTTGATGATATGTATGTTGTATTCCCTTAGTGGTGTTATGTAAACATCGACTACATGACACGTCACCATCTTTGGTCCTAAGGGAATGCATTGTGGAGTAGTTATTAGATGATGAGTTGCTAGAGTGACAGAAATTTAAACCCCAGTTTATGCGCTATTCCATAAGGGGCTGATTTGGATCCATTCGTTTAATGCTATGGTTAGATTTTATATTAATTCTTTTTTCATAGTTGCGGATGCTTGCAAGGGGGTTAATCATAAGTGGGAGGCTTGTTCAAGTAAAAACAGCACCCAAGCGCCGGTCCGTCCACATATCAAATTATCAAAATAGGGAACACAAATCAAACCAACATAATGAAAGTAACTAGATGAAATTCTCGTGTACCCTCAAGAACGCTTTAATTTACTTGCTATAAGAGTTTGTTTTGGCCTGTCCTTTGCTACAAAAAGGATTGGGCTATCTGCTGCACATATTTTTACTATTGCTACTTGTCACTTGTTACAAATTATCTTACTATCAAACTATCGGTTACCGACAATTTCAGTGCTTGCAGAAATTACCTTGCTGAAAGCCGCTTGTCATTTCCTTCTGCTTCTCGTTGGGTTCGACTCTCTTACTTATCGAAAGGACTACGATTGATCCCCTATACTTGTGGGTCATCAGAGGTAGTCGATGAATGATGGGGACAAGGGGCTAGGGATTTGGAGGGAGGAGAATTTTCACGGCATCACATACCACAAGCCGTTTTTTGCACACAAAAAACGCATGAAGTGGACCATCATCCATGATTTATTATTTAATACGCTGATCAAAGTAATTTTTAGGACAAATTCAATAACCTTGATGGGTTTGACTCCATTGATGCTCAACAATCGGTCAAACGGTAAGCCAGGTAGGCTGAATACGGAGCCAAAACGTACGCAGTGGTCCAATGCTATGACTTTCATGATTGTATTTCCGATATTCCTAAGTACATTGACCGAAGTGAAATTTGGTGATGAGTCTAGCGACCTCAGATGAATTTATCTCATCCCACACGAGGGATACAAAAAAGGGAGCTCATCTAGCTAAGAAATAACTATTTCTCATTTACGCGACGTCCTGCATATTGTGGCGGCCTAATGTTTCTCGTTAGGCCCCCACACAGACTTGCTTCTTCTTCTCCTGAATGAGTAGGTCGGTTGTTGTGTTGTCTAGTTTTTCAATAGGTTTTGTCAAGAACTTTGGGCTTCTGTGGAAAAGGGAAAGGAAAAAAGAGGGGGCTTAGCCTTGGGACTGTTGTCTGTAGTACAAACAGGAAACCAAAAATAGTCGAAAACAGCCCAAAATTTCAAAAAAGAGAAACAAAAAATGTTGATACCATAGCGAGCACTAGGAGAATGTGGAGCAACGAGCCGATGGATGCATATAGTGTGTACGAAAAAATAATTCAAAATACATAACTTTCAAATTCAAAAAAAGACACAAAAAATGAAGCAGGTTCGTTAAAAAAATATTAAAAAACATTCATCTTGCCAATTAAAAAAATATGTTTGGCTTGGCTTACAATGTCATTTATGTGCGGTAGATATTTTTTCTGTTAGCCATAACCTATACGTCCCTAAGCCCCTCCCCCCCCTAAATCACCTAAACCCCTAAAACCCTGTGGGTTGAGGCGTTCACACTAGAAATCTTCTGTTTGTCGTCTCCTAGCTGCTTATCTATGTACTTTTTGAGCAACGGAGGATTCAAGAATTGAACCTAAGCAATGTGAACATTTAAGGACTATTTTTTTTACAAATGCATGTCTATTCAGTCAAAACTTATGAAATTAAATTACTAAGAATATATAAAAACATACAAACAAATATGTGGAAAAGTACAAAAATGTTTTTGGAACTACTAACATAGAGTCTTGCCACTTGAAATGCTCAGTCGATGCCACAATATAACCCCACAATACCAACTGACACCTACAACATGTGAAGCAAAAAATTATGAATGTAAATATTTGCACAAGTGGGATAAGTGATTATAGCTTTTGATAAGATGGGAGTAATACCTTTAAGATGTAGTTATAGAATTAAAACAAGGTCCTCGAGGTAGGTGGCCTCGATGGTCCCTGAAAGCATGAAAATGTTCCATAATCTGTTTGTCACTAATTTTGGCAAATATCTCACGCTCAACAAAGAAAACCTTGAGATCATTGAGCCAATCATCACTCATGTTATTTTGAAGTTTTATCTTCATAATTTTCATGGACGAAAACCCCTCTCAAATGATGTTGTTGCCACAGGTAATGCCAATGCATGTCTAATGAGGCAATGAACATACCAAATGTTGTTAGGTTGTACCAACTTGGGAGCAAGACAAGTCAAACTGTCACAAGCCAACATTTCATAAATTATCTTTAGCATATCAGTATATAGGTTGAGTTGATAAAACAAGAGATAGCGCTCTTGTGAAGAGAAATCAACATAGTAAATATTTGGAAGCTCAACTGGCTTATCATGATCAAAGCTACTAAAGGGGTCTCTAGAGTCAAGGAAAGCAAGGCACTTTAACAAGTGCCTAGAAGTTTCACTAAATGGTTTAATCATCTCAACTATGTTTCTATCCAACGCCTCATTGCATATGGTTACCTTCACTAGTAGAAAAAGGGTCAAATGTCAAGCACATTAGTGCCGGTTTGATTTTGAGCCGGCACTAATGTGTGCATTAGTGCCGGTTCCAATGGCTAGCCGGTCGCTTTCATTAGTACCGGTTCATGGCGAACCTTTAGCACCGGTTCGTGCCACGGACCGGTACTAAAGTGAGTGGTGGCAGGATGTTGTCAGTCCGGGGCCCCTCCAGCACCTTTAGTACCGGTTCGTGGCACGAACTGGTGCTAAAAGGTCGTCCTACATAAACCCTTCGTCCACCCGAGCTCGCTCTGTTCTTCCGCTTTCCCCTCTCCTCTCTGTTCTTCCCCTCTTCCTCTCGAGCTCATCACACATTTTGCCCAAAAATTGTCAAGATTTGAAGGCCCCCATCCATTCAAATGATCACAAAGGTTAGCAACTTTGTCCTTTCATCTCTCATTGCTAGATTAGCTGTTGCAATGCTTTGTATAGTGATTAATTTATGAGTTTAGTAATTTGGGAGGAAATATATGTGCTAGTATTTGATTTATATGCAATTTGAGGTAAAAATAACACTTAGTTTGCATATGTAGGTGTGGTTTACTTAGTGCCTTCGAAATCTCCGTCGTAACCACAGTCGGTCGCCCGCACCGTTCCGTCGCCCGCACTGTTCCGTCGCCGGCACCACCTTGTGGTGAGCCTCTTGTTCATGAATGTTTTACATTACCAAATTGATGTTTGTGTGATTTGGATATATAGTTACTCGTATAATTATCTTACCCGTACGTTGTTTGTTATACATAGTGCCATGGTTTTGATATCCGTCCCCGTCGGCCCTCGTCCTTGTTATGATTCGGATGTGGTATATTCTCTTTTAAAACTAGTTGTTGCATTTCGTGTTTATGACAAATTATGCCCATCAAGTTGACATAGATATTTTTATCTAGGAGGTTTGTGAACCGGAAATTCCAACCGACCCTATTGTCGAGAGGTTAAATTTAGTTGAAAGAGAAAACGAGTATTTGAAAGAAAAATTGAAAAGAATTGAGGGGGATAAGATGGAATTGGAGTTGCATGTTGCCGATGTCGTCGATGATCACAAGATCAAGGTGGAGAAAATGCGCTTGAAGATTAGAAAGATTAGAAAATATGCCATTGATAGTGAGGCCTGGTATCATTATGTTGTTGGGTCAATTGGTACCTTAGTTGCGATCTTGATCGCATTTGTTGTTGCATTTAAATGCTTTAGTTAGAGAGTTATTTGTTTGTTGCATTTAAGTCTTGTATGAACTTTACGTATGAACTTTATGCATGAACTTGTATTAATTTGGTATTCTCGGTGTTGCGTAATGAAGATGAGCCGACAATGGATGTACGATGACCGATGCTCTCCGGAGTTCATTAATGGCGTGCAAACTTTTCTGCTTGCGGCTGAGGCAAACAAGCGGGCGGGTGGTTTTATGCCTTGTCCATGTGCTGTCTGTAAGAATGATCACAATTACTCTACGTCAAGAACCATTCATGTCCACCTGTTAAGTCCGGTTTCATGCCCCACTATAATGTTTGGACCAAGCACGGAGAAAGAGGGGTTATGATGGAAGACAATGAAGAAGAAGAGGACGACGATAGCTATCCTGGCCATGGGTTCCCTGAATACGATGATACAATAATGGGGGAAGAAGCTGAGCCAGCAATGCGGGAAGAAGCTGAAGAAGAGGCATCAGATGAGCCCGCTGATGATCTAGGTCGGGCCATTGCCGATGCAAAGAGAAACTGCGCAAGTGATTTGGAGAAGAAGAAGTTGCAGCACATGTTAGAGGATCACAAAAAATTGTTGTACCCGAATTGCGAAGCTGACAAGAAAAAGTTGGGCACCACACTGGAATTGCTGCAATGGAAGGCAGAGAATGGTGTATCTGACAAGGGATTTGGAAAGTTGCTGGTAATGATAAAGAATATGCTTCCAAAGGACAACGAATTGCCCGAGAGTACGTACGAAGCAAAGAAGGCTATCTGCCCTCTAGGGTTAGAGGTGCAGAAGATACATGCATGCCCTAATGACTACATCCTCTACCGCGGTGAGTACGAGGATTTGAACGCTTGCCCGGTATGCGGTGCATTGCGCTATAAGATCAGGCGCGATGACCCTGGTGATGTCGAGGGCGAGCGCCCCAGGAAGAAGATTCCTGCCAAGGTGATGTGGTATGCTCCTATAATACCACGGTTGAAACGTTTGTTCCAAAACAAAGAGCATGCCAAGGCAATGCGATGGCACAGATAAGACCGTAAGAAAGATGGAAAGTTGAGAGTACCCGCTGACGGGTCGCAGTGGAGAAAAATCGAGAGAAAGTATGGGAAGGAGTTTGCAAATGACGCAAGGAACGTATGGTTTGGTCTAAGCGCAGATGGCATTAAACCTTTTGGGGAGCAGAGCAGCAACCATAGCACCTGGCCTGTGACTCTATGTTTGTATAACCTTCCTCCTTGGTTGTGCATGAAGCGGAAGTTCATTATGATGCCAGTGCTTATCCAAGGCCCTAAGCAACCCGGCAAAGACATTGATGTGTACCTAAGGCTATTAGTTGAAGAACTCTTACACAGCTGTGGAATGGAACATGTGTACGTGCGTGGGATGAGCACATGGGGGAAGAATTTGACCTAAAGGCCTTGCTGTTCGTGACCATCAATGATTGGCCTGCTCTCAGTAACCTTTCAGGACAGACAAACAAGGGATACCGCGCATGCACGCACTGTTTGGATGATACCGACAGTATATATTTGGAAAATTGTAGGAAGAATGTGTACCTGGGACATCGTCGATTTCTTCCGAGCAGGCATCCCGTAAGAAAGAAAGGCAAGCATTTCAAAGGTGAGGCGGATCACCGGACGAAGCCTCGCCACTGTACTGGTGCTGATGTACATGATATGGTCAAGGATTTGAAGGTAGTATTTGGAAAGGGTCCTGGCAGACAACCTGTTCCGAATGACGCTGACAGACGCGCACCCATGTGGAAGAAGAAATGTATATTTTGGGACCTGCCCTATTGGAAAGACCTAGAGATCCGCTCTGCAATCGACGTGATGCACGTGACGAAGAATCTTTGCGTGACCCTGCTTGGCTTCTTGGGCGTGTATGGGAAGACAAAAGATACACCTGAGGCACGGGAGGACCAGCAACGTATGCATGGAAAAGACGGCATACATCAGGGTCATGCCAGCTACACTCTTACCAAAGAAGAGAAGGAAATCTTATTTCAATGCCTGCTCAGTATTAAGGTACCGTCTGGCTTCTCGTCGAATATAAAGGGAATAATAAACATGGCAGAGAAAAAGTTTCAGAACCTAAAGTCTCATGACTGCCACGTGATTATGACGCAACTGCTTCCGGTTGCATTGAGGGGGCTTCTACCGGATAACGTTTGATTAGCCATTGTGAAGCTACGTGCATTCCTCCATGCAATCTCTCAGAAGCTAATCAATCCAGAAATCATACCAAGGTTAGAGAATGATTTGTTGCAATGTCTTGTCAGTTCGAGTTGGTGTTCCCACCATCCTTCTTCAACATCATGACGCACGTCCTAGTTCACCTATGCGAAGAGATTAACGTTTTGGGTCCTGTATTTCTACACAATATGTTCCCCTTTGAGAGGTTCATGGGAGTCTTAAAGAAATATGTTCATAATCGTGCTAGGCCAGAAGGAAGCATCTCCAAGGGCCATGAAAATGAGGAGGTCATTGAGTTTTGTATTGACTTTATTCCTGACCTTAAGCCGATTGGTGTTCCTGAATCGCGGCATAAGGGCAGACTGGATGGAAAAGGCACGCTAGGAGGGAATCAAAAAATATGTAGGGCGGACATTCTCTCACTGAAGCACACTACACAGTTCTACAGAATTCTGCCTTGGTGGCTCCGTATATGGACGAACACAAGAATTTTCTACGCTCCAAACACCCGGAGCGGTCTGATGACTGGATTACACGTGAACAAACCAGGAGTTTCGCCGGCTGGTTGCAGACACATACCATGCATGATGCCTCTATTGAAGATGACCTGTACTCGCTGTCCCAGTTACCATCTTCGAATATAATGACTTTCAAAGGGTACGAGATAAATGGTAATACATTTTACACGATCGCCCAAGATAAGAAGAGCACCAACCAAAACAGTGGTGTCCGCTTTGATGCAACAACCAAGACGGGAAAGGAAACATATTATGGTTACATAGAGGAGATATGGGAACTTGACTATGGATGTGGTTTGAAGGTCCCTTTGTTTCGGTGCAAATGGGTCAATATGACACGACGCGGGGTAACGGAAGACCCGCAGTATGGAATGACAATAGTGGATCTCAACAATCTTGCGTATGCAGACGAACCATTCGTCCTAGCTAATGATGTGGCACATGTTTTCTATGTGAAGGATATGTCTACCAAGCCGAGAAAAAGAAAAGATAAGGAAGCGAATGCATCATACGATGAGCCAAAGCGCCACATAGTTCTTTCTGGGAAAAGAAACATCGTGGGAGTAGATGACAAGACAGACATCTCAGAAGATTATGAAAAGTTTGATGAAATTGCTCCATTCATAGTGAATATTGACCCGAGCATCCAGTTAAATGATGAAGATTTTCCATGGCTACGGCGCAAAGGGACACACGCGAAGAAAAAGTTTCACACCCAAAGATCTGGGATGTGATCGGCTTCACTATCATCACTTTCTTCTGTGTTTCACACCCAGGAGGGAATCTCTGTAATAGTTAGGGTAGTTATGTGTTTTGGCATTTGAAACGCGAAGAAATTTTATGTGCAAACAAATTCTTTCATGCATTTACTGATTTTTTCAGCTAAATGACCCTGAAATTGAAAAGCATTTCAAATGAACTCAGAAAAGGTTGAAAGTTGGCATGGTATCATAATTTCACCCACATAGCATGTGCAAAAAAGTAGAGAGGGTTACCGCAAAAACTGGATGCACTTCATGTACAAAATGGACAATCTCTTTCAAAGTATCAGGGTTTCGGACGAAAACTCATCCGTTACAAAGGCATTTCATTTTTTAAATAACCTAAGCATTACCAAATTGAATATAATGATAAAACACACTAATATTAAACATAAGAAAAAAGAATCACTGAAAAATCTATTTTCAAAGTTAAGTTATTCACAAACTAGTGATTCACACAAATTTCAAATAATTCAAAATGTAAACTATTCAAATTTGTAAACTACCGGCACTAACAGAAAGTTTGTAATTTTTTGTACCTAAAGCAAAAATATTCCCAAAGAAACTCTAAATACAGCAAAAAACAACTCAAAAATAAATAAACCAAAAATAAATAAAGCAAAAAAATAAGAAAATAAAAAAGCCCACCTACTGGGCCAGAGCGGCCTGCATACGACTAGAAACCCAACCTGTAGTTGGGCCAGGATGCAGGCCCGCAAGCCCAGTAGGCCCACAGGCAGAGTAGGAGAGGTAGGCCCAGAAGGCCTGCTATTGAGAGGAGCTCAATGCAGTGCCCGCGCCAGGGCTAATAAACTGGTCCTGGCGCTCCTCAACTAGCGAGGTGGGACTAAACTTATGCGCCCCTCGCCTGGCAGCGCACACCCTTTAGTACCGGGTCGTGGCTCCAACCGGTACTAAAGGGTGGGTCTTTAGTACCGGTTAGTGCCACCACCCGGTACTAAAGGTGGGCGCTTCCCGCCGCTTGGCCTGGCCAAAACAGACCTTTAGTACCTGTTTGTGGCTTCAACCGGTACTAAAGGTTGTTCTATATAAGAAAACACTTCAAAAAAATTTCAGTTTCTCATCTCTCCCTCTGCTTCTTTCTCCTCTGCCCCGTTGCCGCCGCCCCTCGTCGCCGCCCCCGTCGCCGTCCCCGTCGCCGTCCGTCGCCGTCCCCGTCCCCGTCCCCGTCGTCCCCGTCGCCGCGCCCCGCCCCGTCGCCGCGCCCCGCCCCGTCGTCCCGTCGTCCCCGCCCGGCCCGTCCCCGTCCCCGTCATCGCCGCCCCGTCCCCATCCCCGTCGTCACCGCCCGTCTCCGTCCCCGTCGCCGCGCCTCGCCGGTGAGTGATAACCCACAAGTATAGGGGATCAATTGTAGCCTCTTTCAATAAGTAAGAGTGTCGAACCCAACGAGGAGCTAAAGGTAGAACAAATATTCCCTCAAGTTCTATCGACCACCGATACAGCCCTACACACACTTGACGTTCGCTTTACCGGAAACAAGTATAAAACTAGAAGTACTTTGTAGGTGTTTTTCGATAGGCTTGCAAGAAAGTAAAGAACGAGGAAATAAAAGCTAGGGGCTGTTTAGATGAGGACACAACTAAATTAGTTTTAGTAGAGAGCTTTTTGTTACGAGAAAGTTATTTGTCCCTAGGCAATCGATAACTAGACCAGTAATCATTATTGCAATTTTATTTGAGGGAGAGGCATAAGCTAACATACTTTCTCTACTTGGATCATATGCACTTATGATTGGAACTCTAGCAAGCATCCGCAACTACTAAAGATCATTAAGGTAAAACCCAACCATAGCATTAAAGTATCAAGTCCCCTTTATCCCATACGCAAACAACCTACTTACTCGGGTTTGTGTTTCAGTCACTCACGCAACCCACTATAAGCAAATCATAAACATATTGCAAACCCTACAGCGGGGATCCCTCACGCTTGCGCGACACGGAGAGCACCATAGGACAGCACCAATAATAAAACATGTAACTCAAACCAATCTTGATCATCAAATAGCCCATAGGACAAAACAGATCTACTCAAACATCATAAGATAGCCATACATCATTGGAAAATAATATATAGCGTTGAGCACCATGTTTAAGTAGAGATTACAGCGGGTAAGAGAGAGGTTACACCGCTGCATAGAGGGGGGAAGAGTTGGTGATGATGGCGGTGAAGTTGTTGGTGAAGATTGCGGTGATGATGATGGCCACAGCGGCGTTCCGGCGCCACCGGAAGAGAAGGGGAGAGGGGGCCCCTTCGTCTTCTTCTTCCTTGACCTCCTCCCTAGATGGGAGAAGGGTTTCCCCTCTGGTCCTTGGCCTCCATGGCGTGGGAGGGGCGAGAGCCCCTCCGAGATTGGATCTATCTCTCTGTTTCTCTCTGTTTCTGTGTTCTCTTCTGGTGCCCTTTCACCGTTTCGTATATATATGGAGATCCATAACTCCGATTGGACTGAAACCTTCGCCGTGATTTTTTACCAAAAATTAGCTTTCTTGCGGCCGAAGGAGGGCATCAACCGCCTCACAGGTGGGCCACGAGGGTCAGGGGCGCGCCCTGGGGGGGTAGGGCGCGCCCCCTACCTCGTGCCCACCTCAGACTCCGTTTCGTGCTGATCTTTCTTCTAGACTTTCCAAATATTCGAAAAAAATTCTCCGTCCTTTTTATCCCGTTTGGACTCCGTTTGATATGGATATTCTGCGAAACCAAAAACATGCAACAGACAGGAACTGGCACTGGGCACTGGATCAATATGTTAGTGCCAAAAATAGTATAAAAAGTTGCCAAAAAGTATATGGAAGTTGAATAATATTGGCATGGAACAATCACAAATTATAGATACGACGGAGACGTATCAGTGAGCTCCTGCCCCGGCCGCCATGTCCACACACACACACACACATTGTTATAGAAATGTTAGCAATTTTTCTGTTTTTTAGTTATAGAAATATTAGTTATATAGAAATGTTATAAATTTTTCTGTTTTTTAGTTATAGAAATATTTATAGAAATGTTAGCAATTTTTCTGTTTTTTAGTTATAGAAATATTAGTTATATATATAGAAATGTTAGACATTTTAGAGTTAGTTTTAGCTATATGAATTAGATTAATGTCAAATTGTTAGAATTTGCATATAGAATTTTAGTTATCACAATCCAATCATTTAAAAAAATGTTACTTTTTGCGGGCATATAATATTTGTTCTCGACGATGCCCGGCCCGCATCCTCGCCGTCGACCCGTTCGCCACGACGTCCGGCTGACCCGTGTGCGGGACTGGGCTCCGCCGGGCTGGCACTGGGAGGTGCTACCTGGAGGGGCGCGCCGCTTGGTGAGGAACCCGGCCTCGGGTCCCGTCGTCGACCCTGATCTCCTTTGGTGGCGTTCCTGTGGGCCACATTCGGTGCAGAGGGAGCCGGCCCCGCCGGAGGTGGTGCGTCGTCGTGTCAGGGAGGAGGACGACCACGTCCATCGCTACATGGTTGCTATGGACGTCAGGTTCTCCAATACCTTGCAGGTTCTTTGGGCAGATGACCGGAGATATGATCCTGTGATGGTTCCTTGTCTTTGGGCGTCCACCGCCCGCGCCCCAGGAACCGCGAGTGGCCTAGATTCTTCTGTAGTATTCGATCTTTATTAGCTACCTAGCCAGTGATGTACTCGAGATTATATATTATTTGAGACGATGTATTCAAGATTATATATGATTCGAGACGATGCATATTATGTACTATATGATTCAGTTTTTCCTTATTGATTGCATCCATGCATTGTAATTTGAATTCTAAATTGTTTTATATTTCTTCTGTATTAGTTAAATAAAAGCTATGGCGGACAATACAGGCAGAGAGGGAGAAGAGGCCCTGTTCGAGATCATACGCAGCCCTAACAGGCCAGATTATCTGAATGAAGCAAATGACGACTCCCAATATCTGAACAATACCGGGGGGTGATGATAAGATATTCGATCTCGACGACCGAGCTAATGAAGTCATGAACTATGATTATGATTATGATGACGCAGACAATGATTATGATGACAAATACAATGTTGATCTTGAAATAACAAAGACTACCGGGGAGGTATATTTATATAAGCAGGCATCTAGTGATCATCACATGTTTTTTTATTTGAAGATATATTAATGAATCGATCTTTCTTCTTTCAGCCCTCTGGATCGAGCAAATCTGCTTCTACAGACAGTAGGACAAAGCGCGGCCCGGGCAAAAAGTTGAAGGAGGGTGTAAAGTACAACATCGATTCCATCAAAGCTAGTGGCGAACCCCTCACGCCTAAGAACATTGCGAACAAGTTCGTTCGTCAGTGCGGAGTTCTTGTGAAGGATCAACTCCCGATCTCCATTCGAGAATGGAAAGAGCCAAAAACTAAACGCCCAGATGTTACTTGGGTCGACGACAGAGCAAAACAAAAGCTTTGGGAATCTCTGATGGGACATTTCACCCTACCAGATTATTTCACTGATGCAGATGTGCAAAAAGTCAAGGACACTGCTCTTAAGAAGATGGCAATTGCATTCAACACCCACAAGAAAACTGTATGGGCCAACTACCTCGCTGCAGAAAGGAAGACTCCAGAATTCAAGGGAACACTGGAGAAGCAAAGAGAACACTGGCCCGCTTTCGTGAAATTCAAGGAATCAGAATTATCTAAGGAACGGTCGAGAAAAAACAAGGCCAATGCCGCAAAAAAGACGCAGTTCCATAGGCTGGGTCTAGGTGGCTACGTGGTGGCAATGCCTAAGTGGGATAAGTCTGAGCAAGAGATGGAGGATGCAGGGGTCACTCCGGTTACTAGGAGCTGCCCCCAGGTGTAGAACTTGGTTCTATGCGCATGGGGGGGGGGGGCGTTGGACCCGAAGACATGCCTGGTTTTGAAGAAGGCAAGTCTAAAAGGAGCCGAACAAAAGTTACTTGACGCAATAGAAGATGCTCGAAAGGGGGTGTTCATGCCCAACAGAGAGAACGACGAGCTTACGCGTGCCATGGGAAATCCTGAACACTCGGGAAGAACACGAGGCAAGGGCGTTATTCCCTGGTATGAGGGCTTTTCAGAATGGAACGACGACTACAGGACCCGTGCAAGAAAGAAGATGGAGGAGGAGAAGAAGAGGAAGCTGGAGGAGGAGCAGAGGAAGCAGGACGCGGAACGCCTTCAAGGCCTAGAAGCAAGGCACGCGGACTTGGCACTCAAATTCCAGCAGTAGCAGCAGCAGATCGACTCACTTAGCCAGGAAAGGGGGTCTCAGCAGCGGCAGTAGCAAGCAGATGATCATCCAGCATTGGATAGCACCGTCCCATCCATGCTGAGAAGCAGCGTTGGTTCCGCCCCGGGCGACGCACTGCTGGATACATACCCTGTGGATGACATCATAGAGAACACTAACTGTGAGCTACACTTCAAAATGAAGAACATATCCATGAAGGTGGCGGACGCCGTTGCTTTTACAATTACCCCCGAAGCAACCTTCCATTGTGCCCCGATTCCAGCGGGCTATGCTCGTGTCTTGGTTGATGAGGTGGTGGACCCATATTCGGGGCTATAGCTTGACATTCCTGGAGGTGACGACGAGCACACACTGGGAGAGGCCATACATCGTATCATCCTATGGAGAAAGGATTGCATCATCTTTCGAAGTCCACCGACACCGCGTCTGCCGACTCCTCCTCGAAGTCCGCCACCGAGTTAGCAGAGTCCCGCTCCTCCAAGTCCACGAACGCGTGAGCCGACTCCTCCTTGAAGTCCGCCACCGTGTCAGCAAACTCCCGCTCCTCCAAGTCCATGAACGCGTGAGCAGACTCCTGCTTCAAGTCTGGCACAGCGTCAGGCCACTCCTCCTGTTTCAAGTCCGACACCGTGTCAGGCCACACCTCCTGCTTCAAGTCCGGCACAGCGTCAGGCCACACCTCCTGCTTCAAGTCCGGCATAGCGTCAGGCCACTCCTCCTGCTCCAACTCAGCCACGTCAGCCGTCTCCGCCGCCTCAGCAATCGCAGAAGAGACATGCCGTAGCTATGGTGCGTAGCGGTATGAGTCGAGGTAGTACAGGAAGTACAGACGGAGACAAGCGATATAAATATGGTCCAAGCCTCGCTCCTCTTCCTCAGAGGCCTTACGACATGACCGAGGAGCAAAACACAGCCATAGTGAAGGCCCAAGTGGATGCCCATTTTGGACCGAAACTGGCACCGCCGCGGAGGGAGAAAGTGCCTGAGGAAAAGATTGACCACTTCATTCGTATGGCTAGACCACCAGCTCCCAAGCCTGTTGACTCAGACTATGAGCGCCAAATCAGGAAGGCACATCGAGCACGACTACAGAAAGAAGCGAGCTCGAGCTCGAGCCAACAAGGAGCTGTCAAAAAATGCGGGAAAACCGTTCCCCAACTGGGAGAATAGGCGGCGCAATCGATCCCCCCGCTTGTTGTGCCAACAACACATGAGAGTACGCACGCCCAATATTATTGCGGGCAAACTGTTTACATTCCCGAGCTGGGCAATGTGGTAATAACAGAGGATCATATAATGCAGGCTGAAATGCTCAAGATCACTGTTGGACAACTCCTCGATATCGAGCCCATGTCTCCGCTTAGAGAGGAGGAAATAAAACGGAAATATGTCCGGGGCCAACCTTTGGTCGAGCCAGACGAGGTCAAGAACCTCCCAACGAGAATGTATGAATTGCATCAATGGTACATGAACATTACCAAGATTTCCAATCGAGAGTCCCTCATGGTGAATGTCAAGGAGGAGCATTACTTCCATGAGAAAGCTGTGTCCGTTGAGTATTCAGAACTATTTCAGTTATACAATCAAGACGCACTGGACAAATCTATCGTCAGTTGCTATTGTCTGTAAGTGATTTCTTTCTGTAATTTAAGTCTCAAGCTAGCTATAGTGATCATTTTGATCAATCATTACTTGTAATTATCCTCACTATATTCTTTTCTGTGGTATTATGCAGGATGAAGATGTATGAAAGGAAAAAATCTGGACGCTATGGCATTGGGTTCTTCAAGCACCTCAATACCAATGAAGATATACACAGAATATTCCAAGTTGTCGAGCAAGTTTAGAGGAAAGCATGCTAGAGTTCTTCAAGCGCCTCAATACCAATGAAGATGTACTACTTCCTTACAACTTCCTGTGAGTCACACTGTCTTGTACTACAAATTCTGTTTTTGCTTACTAGCTAGCTAGATGTTAATAATTAAGTGTATATGGTTTAGGGTAGTTGATTAGTGTTATGCACATGCCCGCTTAATTAAGACATGCAAATGTGTGCGCATGCAGTTTCCACTGGATCTTGTTAGACATTAAAGTTGACAAAGGAAAAGTTGAAGTACTGGACTCACTACTTAAAAAAGAAAGTGACTACACCATCTTGTTTGGGATAGTCAACAGGTAATTTCAATCATTATTAACTATATCTTGGCCTATTTAGTTCGTCATTTTCCTGATATGAACTATTTAATAACCCCTTTATTAATTTTCTTTGCCGGCGGGCAGGGCTTGGGCAAAGTTCATCAAGGTGACTCCAGGCAAATGGCCAAAAAAGCTGTTTTGGTATCGACCCAAGGTAAGTAATTAAGTAGTACTAGCTAGCTAGCTACTATCTCTTTAATTCTTGTTTCAATAGCATTAATTAATTATATCATGCTTGATTAATCATTATCTGATTCAATTCCATTCACGTAAAGACCCTGAAGCAGGTGTCGGGGACTGATATGTGTGCATACTACGTTTGCGAGAACATTCACATGATGGCGTCCGAAAGGAGCAGATCTGATAGACAGCAATGGGTACGTTTCACAGAACACTATTCACAATTTTTACATGATTATCGATATTGATCTCCTTCTTAACAGTTCCATGACGTGCGGGAGAAGCTCCTACCAACGGAGCGCATACGAGCACTTCAAGAGGAAATAGCGGGATTTTTGCTCGACCAGGTCATAGATCCCAAAGGAGAATACTATTACCCGCTACCGCCCCCATGAACCACTTGTCATCGTGCTCCGAAGGCACCAAGGCAACATGTAGGAGAAATTGTATATATATATATACATGTGTATGTGTGAATAATTAATGGTGGCGGTTGTGAGACATTCGATGATATATATTTATACATATGCGGTTCTACGAGAAAATCTATTTATATATATGCATAAGGTGTACAATATGTAGTATCGTAAAATACCAGCAAACAAAAAAGAATTAAATGGAAAACACAAAATTAATGGAAAAATAAAAAATAAAACCAACCCCCCCCAAACATTTAGTACCGGTTGGTGTTACCAACCGGTACTAATGGTCTACCAGCACCCGGGCCTGGCTCATGCTACGTGGTGGCACTTTAGCGCCGGTTCGTGCCGAACCGGTAGTAAGGGGGGGGGCTCTTTAGTCTCCACTCTTTAGTGCCAGTTGTAGAATCAGCACTAAAGGGCCTTACGAACCAGCGCTAAAGCCCGGTTCTGCACTAGTGCTTGTAATGATCGAAGAAAATAACCATTTTGCGTGAGCTTCTTGGATAACCTCTAGCTGAAATGTTGTCATCCATAATCGACACTCTTGGATATTTCTTGTAGCACAGAAGTTAGTGGCAACCTTCAAGACAACTCCCATCCATCATCTCTCAACTTTAGTATTAAACTCTTCACTAAGGCAATCATATCCATGGCACCAATTATGTTATGATTTTGTTGCAATGTTTGTGACAAATCATTAGCTAAACCAAGCACTCGAAGCATCAAATGAAAGATAAGAACAAATTCAAAGGTTTCCATGTTTATCATAGAGCCTGGAGCCAAAATTCTACCATCAACATTTGTCCCCTCATGAGCAATACCATGTAGCGCTTCAAACACATACTGCGACATTTCAAAGATCTGGATTAGAGTTCTGTGGTTTGACCCCCAATGTATATCACCGAGTATTGCTAAACCTTCTCTAGATGCTGCACTTTTCCCATCATAATCTTCCTTCTCTCTATGTCGGGTGGTAGGTGCGACATATGCCAACGGGTGGCTTATCATTGTGGGAGCCAGTAAGACGTCGCCGGTGCCTGGAAACGGGATGAGGCGAATACATGCACGCCGGCGGATCTTACCTAGGTTCGGGGCTCTCCGTGGAGATAACACCCCTAGTCCTGCTCTGCGGGGTCTCCGCATGATCACTAGATCAATACAAGTAGCTACAAGTGCTCCTTGAGCTGTCTGGCTAGAGGGAGAAGAAGGGCAAGGCTAGCTCTCCTCTTCTCTCTATGTGATGTGTGTAACTCTATGAGATCAACCCTTTGCATGGGTGTCCCGGGGGGTTTATATAGGCCTACCCCCCAGGGGTACAATGGTAATCCGGCTGGGCGTGGGTCCCAGCCGTCAGTGTCTATGCTCGCCGGATTCTTCGCCGATCATTGGGGCCTGCCGACTAGTGGGTCCCGCCGGCTGCCGGCTTCTTGGCCGGCACGCCGGCCCCACCGCTTGGGGGCTTTGTTGGCGGCTGGTTACTGTTGCCTCGCCTCTGATGACGAGGGCTTTGTCGAGGTAAGCGTGGCTACAGTGTCGCCGCCTTGCGAGCTCTCACTGTAGCCTTACCTCGTCTTGTCTCCTTAATGGGGCGCATGCTTCGAGGGAGGGAGGTAGCCGGCTATTGGGAGCCGGCTTCATCCCTGGCCGACTAGAGGAGGCCGGACCGTCTTCAGATGTCTCTCTGGCAAAGGGGCCTGCCGCCCACGGGCTGTACTGGCACCTGTCGTGGGTGACATCGAGGCCAACATGGCTACAGTGCCGCGCCGGACGGGGGAGGGCTGGCCCGTACGGCGCCCTGTGGCCATACCTGTTCCGGGATTCGGGGGTAGTGGGCTGTACTGTGGCCACGCCCCATCCTATCACCGTTATGTGGGTACATCTTTGTGGGTGCAGTCTTGGCCAGCTTCTGGGAGCCGACTTTCTTCATGGCCGGCTTTCCGGGAGTCGGCTTTCTTCATGGCCGGCTTCTGGGAGTCGGTCCTCTTGGGGCCGGCTCTCTGGAGTTGGCTATCTCGTATCTTTCTTGGGGGAGGTTTCTGAGACTGGGTCGCCTTCTGGGAGTCGGCCCAGGGGATAGCCGGCCGGGGGAAGGCGGCCCTATGCTTTGTATGCTTGAAGGCTTGAATGGTCTGGTAATTTTTCGAAGAGCCAGGGGGAGTCGGTCAGGCTACCCGTGGCCATTTACTCCGACAGTAGTCCCCGAAGCTGGTTGGGCTTCGAGGCTGAGTGGAGGTTGAGAAGCTCGATCAGCTTCTTATCTTGACGAGCCAGCAGCTGGGAGCCGGCTTCGGATGGGCGCGCCGTCTTGGCGAAATTTTTAAAGTCGGAAGGCGGGAGTCTGTCGGCGCGCGCGCCGGGCTGCGGGCTGGCCGCTCGCCGCCTGCGAACCACGTGGCGTCCCCTGGCGAAAGAGAGCCTGCCAACCCACGCGCTCGACAAGACGTCGCTGCAGGCCGAGGGCCCACCACTCCTACGCCTAGGCCCAGGCGCGGATTCTTTGTGGCCCAAAGCCGTCCGCAGGTCTTCCGGCGACGGTTCACGCGCGCCGTTAGGGCGCAATAATCGCGGGACGTGGGGGAGTGGGCGCAGTTAATCCCACGTCCCTCCCCACGCCTCGCCTCCTCGGCTTCGCCGCACGAGGCTATAAGTAGGGGGAGGAGGGGAAGCGGCAAACGCTCGCACGCACCTCCCCTCTCTGCCATCTTCTTCCTCCAGCTTTCCCTCGCAGCAGCGCCTCGCCGCCGCGCCGTCCCAGCATTCTTCACTCCGCCCCGCAGCTCTGCCGCCGCAGGGCCGTGCTCTCTCCATCGCTGCACTCTTCCTCGCTAGCTTCTCGCCACCATGCAGTACGGTGGGGACTGGGACGGCTCCAACGTCCACACGGACCACATCGAGTTCCTCTGCAAGACGCGGCGGTTGCCCGACGCGGACCAGGTGCGGGTCCGTCTTGCGCCTGCGAGGGAGATCACGCCGGAGCCGGAGGAAGGCGAGCGGGTAGTCTTCCGCTCGCATTTCCTGCGCGGCATTGGCTTGCCGGCGAGCGCTTTCTTCCGCTCCTTCCTCGACTTCTATCAGCTCCAGCCGCACCACCTCACCCCGAACACGATGGTGCTGCTGTCCGCCTTCGTCACCTTGTGCGAAGGCTACCTTGGCGTTCTCCGCACCCTCGAGCTCTGGGGGAGTTCTTCCAATCTAAGCTGGGCACCCGCATGCAGGGCGTGCCGGCCCAGAGCGGCGCCTTCATCGCGATGCGGAGGCTGGCGGCCGACAACCCCTTCCCCGTCATCACGTTGATCCAGTCGGTGAAGCGCTGGCAGAAGTCATATTTCTACGTGAAGAACGTCGCCCCACAAGGAGACTACGTCAACTTGCCAGCTTACGTAGCCGGCCCGCCGGCTGGGAGGCAGCCCCACTGGTCCTATCGGGCCGCCTCGCTGACGCCGGCTGGAGCCGCGGCCGTCGCCCGACTGTGGGTGATGATCCAGTCGGAGGGCCTGACTGGGTCCGACTTGCTGGCCGCCTTCGTCGTGCGCCGGGTGGTTCCGCTTCAGAGCCGCCCTCACCTGATCTATCAGATGAGCGGCCAGCTCGATCCGAGCCGGATGTGCACCAAGGACATGCCGCACGACAAGGTGGCCCACATGGTGAACTACCTTGCGAACTGCAAGCTCTCCGCAGAGTGGCGGTTTGGCAAGGAGCCATATTCCCGTGCGCATCCTCCGCCCACGGTATGTTTTCTCTTTCCTTTTCATTCCTTAGTTTTGTTGCCGAATTCCTTCTGGCCGTCTCTGACCAGTCGGCACGCCTTGGCAGAGCTCTCTCCTTCGACCTGCAGCCGGGTCGGAGACGGAGCGCCGATTCCTCCCCGACCGGGCGAAACATGACCTGGAGGACCGCGACTTGGGGGCGGCGGGCATGGAGGACAACGCCGAGGCGGGTGGCGGAGAAGCCGGCGGCGAAGCAGGCGGCTCCGGTCTTGGAGCCAGCTTCGATGACTGGCCAGATGACGATGAGGCGGAAGTCGTCCCACGCCGCCAGCCGGCGTCTGGCCACGGCGCGGGTTCCTCCGTCGCGCCGCCTGCTCGGGGCGGCGGGCAGAAGCGTCATGCCGCGTCGGGCTTGTTCGGCAGTCGGCCGAAGAAGCCCAGGGGCGGGGCGGCGGCTACCAGGCGGGATGAGGCGGCCGTGAAGGCGGCCCGCTTCCGCAAGGTGGTGAAGCAGCCGCAGACGGTGTCGGCGTAAGTGCATACTCCTTTGTACATTCTTTCTTCTTTTCTTTGGTAGTTTCTGAATCCTTGTCCTTTCTCAAAAAATCAGGGCTCCGCTGTCGCTCGAGTGGGTTGCTGCCGCCTCCGTCGTTGGATCGCCGGGAGGATCCGGGAGCACCCGCCGCGTGGACCCCCGTGCCGAGCTTCAGGCGGCGATGGAGCGAAACGCGCGGGAGGCGCGGGAGGAGCGGGAGGCGGAAGAGTTGAGGGCAGCTGCCGCCAAGGCGGCGCTGGATGAGGAGGCGGCGAAGGCACGCGCCGACGCAGCGGCCAAGGCCCAAGCTGAGGCTGCGGCCGCGGCGATGGCGGAGGGGGCCTTGCTCGTCACCCCTCTGCGCGTCGCGGCGCCTGAGGCCCCAGAGCCCCCGCCAGAGGAAGCCGACGGCGATCAGCCGGGATTGGAGAGGGAGGACGACGTCGTCGTCCTAGAGAGGGAGGCGGCACCGGCCCCGCCGACTGGGGCGACCCAAGGCGGCCGGCCTAACTTGCCGCCCGCGCAATCGGCCGGGGCGAGCCGGCCGCAAGGACGGATCTGGTGGTCCAGTCGCCCTTGCGCCAGCGCACGGGGAAGGCCGCATCGGAGCCGCAGAAGGCCGCGCGCTCCAGCTCGTCGGCCCAGGACATGGAGGCGGCCAGCGCCAGCTCGGGGTGGACGCCGGGTGGAGGGACGGCTGTGGTGAACGTGGCAGCGCAGGACGTCCGGAACTGACTTCAGTCCCAGGCTGCGGCGCTGAGGAAATATAATGACGAGTTCCTTGCGACGCGGGCGGCCATTCGGGTTAGTCTTCTTATTTTTGCCTTTTTTGATCTTGGTTTCTTCCGTGGGGGCGCGTCAGCGCACCCACTGGGTGTAGTCCCCGAGTTCCGAGTCGGCTGCTGAGCAGGCGGCTTGGAACTTCTTAGCGGGCTTTGTTTTGCTATCTTGTTCTCATTCGCTCCTCTGCCTGACTTGCAGGACTACCACAACCTCCGCGCGGCTGCCTTCAACTCCCAGGCTCGGGAGCTAACCCAGAAGACTGCTGACTTATCTGAGAGCCGGGGTAAGTGCTTCGTCTTTTATCTCACGTGGGGGCGCGTCAGCGCACCCACTGGGTGTAGTCCCCGAGATTCGGGCCGATTGCTAAGCAGTCGGGTCGGATCTTCCTTGACGACTTCTTCCTTATTGCTTCTTTCTTTTCTGCCATCCCTGCAGCGGCCAACGCCAGTCTGAGGGAACAGCTGGGCGGGCTCAGGCCGCCCTCCGCGCTAAGGAGGCCGAGCTTGCCGCCTTGGCACAGGAGCGTGACCGCCTGGCCAAGAGGTTGGCCGACCAGGAGAAGAGCCACAAGGCGGCCCTGAAGGTGGTGCAGGACAGCGAGGCCGCCCTCCAAGCCGAGTATGAGACAGAGGCGGCTAGCTGGGCCGAAGCGAAGCAGACGCTGATCAACGGCTATGGCTAGATCGAAGACTTGGTTGACGGTAGGCCGCCTTCCTCTTCGTCCTTGCTTGCCGCTTGCTGTTTTAGCTCATTTTCTGACTTGGTCTTTTTCTCTTCTTTCTCTTTCTTCTTTGCGCAGAGTACTTCCCTGGCTACTCTAACGCCGCCAACCAGGTCGTCGAGGCCCACCGCGAGGCACGGAGGCAGGTTGGTGCTGAGATCGCGCCAAACGCTCGCCGGTCGCTGGAGGAGCAGCTCTTGGCGATTCAGGCCCACCTTCAGCCGGCTCACCGTATGCTCCGCCGGCTTCAGCGTGTTGGGGCACAGGTGTTAGCCGCCCTCTGGCCTGGTGAGGTGATTCCCCGCACCCCCAGTCGGACTGCCGACTGGCTGGAGGTGGCGGTCGGCCGCTTCGAGGCCTGGAAGGCTTCGGCGGCTCGGTCCGGCGCCAGGCGGGCGCTGGAGTTCGCCAAGGCCTGGTATCCCGAGCTGAGTCTGGACCAGCTGGCCACCTGGCGGCAGGAGGCTGACACGGAGCTGGAGCCGGCACGGCCGGCTATCATCCAGCGGGCTTCGGCGATCGCCGACTACACCGACACCAGCGTCTTCGCTCCTGAGGTGGACGACAACGGTGTTGCCCAGCCGGAGGAGTGGTTCGGGCTGAACCCGGCAGACGGCGAGGACTCGGCGGAGGAGATCGACTCCAGCGACGAGGGCGAGGAGGAGGAGGAGGAGGAGGGTGAAGACGCCGGGCCAGATGGTGGAGCGGCCGGTCAGCCTCAGCTTGACCGTGCCTCTAGCAACAAGGCACGCGCGGGTGCACCGCCTGCAGCCGGCGATGATCAAGCCGAGACCCGCCAGCCGGCCACTCCTCCAGCCGGTGGCGCCGTCTCCACCGACCAACCCGGCTCCCACACTGCGCCCTTAGTCTAGTCTGCTGCCTCTATTTTCCTGTTTTACCACTCTTGGAACAGTATTTTGTTAAGTTTGCACAATTCCACCCACTGGGTGTATTCGAACTATATTGACTGCCGGCTGGTTTGGGGCCTTATGTGTAAATATAATTATGCATGCGTTTGGCTTTCCCTTGTTCTTTGCTTTTCATCCTTCTGCTGTTTCCTTTGCCGCCCTCCCTTGGTTGCCGCCTCCCTAGTCGGACAGTTGCTCTGCAATCTGTGGCTGGAGAAGTGCTTGGCCAGTTGGGAGGGCAAGTACTCTAGCTTTGTTGGATTATAGCGAAGTGACTGGGAGGCCGGCCAGCCGGCTGTTTTGACAGCCGGTAGGCGTGGTTGGAGGCCGTCTTTGTGTTATATAAGTTCGTTAGTCCTTAGACGTTTTTCGTGTGGGCATCCTTTCCTGCCTTTGGCTCTTGCTAGTCGGACAGTCGGTTCTTCGAGCTGGGACTTTCAACAAGAGAGGGCTCCGGTGCCAGCACACTACTCGTCTGACTTCAGGTGGAACTTTTAATATAACTTAAGGCGGCCAGTCCCCGGGCCGACTAGTCGAACCCGGTGCCAGACATAAAATCAAATGTAATAATACATTCATGAGTATGACACTCGTCATTCATAGATAAAGGAGGGCAGTCCCCGAGTGCTCCTCGGGGGGCCCGTTGTTTCATACTTAATACAAAAAGGTAGCATGATACATACTGCTTTCAACTGTAAAATCTTCTCAGGAGGTTCGCGTTCCATGGTTGCTCCGACTCCTTGCCGGAATCATCCCTCTTGCGTGCTCTTGGTTTTTTGTGCGTCGATCAGGTAGTAGGAGTCATTGCCTAGTGCTTTGCTGATGACGAAAGGGCCTTCCCAAGGGGCCGAGAGCTTGTGCTGGCCGGCTGTTCGCTGGATCAGCCGAAGCACAAGGTCGCCCTCTTGGAAAGATCTTGGCTTGACCTTTCGGTTGTGGTAACGGCGCAAACCCTGCTGGTAGATGGCGGACCGGCTGAGTGCTAACAGCCGGCCTTCTTCCAGCAGGTCGACGCCGTCTTCTCGCGCTTCCTTGGCCTCCGCCTCCGTGTACATGGTGACCCGAGGCGAGTCGAACTCGATGTCAGTTGGGATGACAGCCTCGGCATCATATACAAGGAAGAACAGAGTGAAGCCGGTTGACTTGTTTGGGGTAGTACGCAGACTCCAAAGGACAGCTGGCAGCTCATCGAGCCAGCAGCCGGCCGATCGCTCCAGTGGTACGACCAGTCGGGGCTTGATGCCGGAGAGGATGAGTCCATTTGCTCGCTCGACCTGGCCGTTTGACTGCAGGTGGGCAACGGACGCTAAGTCCAGTCGGATGCCCTGCGTCGCGCAGAAACGTGCCAGTGCTCCTTTGGCAAAGTTTGTGCCGTTGTCGGTGATGATGCTGTGCGGCACGCCATACCGAGTAGTGATGTCGGCAATGAATGTCACGGCAGTCGGCCCGTTCAGCTTCTTGATCGGCTTTGCTTCGATCCACATGGTAAATTTGTCCACGGCAACAAGCAGATGTGTCAAGCCGCCGCGGGCTGTCTTGAATGGGCCCACCATGTCCAGCCCCCAGACGGCAAAGGGCCAGGTGAGGGGGATGGTCTTGAGTGCAGAAGCCGGCAGGTGTTGCTTGGAGCTGAAGACTTGGCATCCTTTGCAGTTTTTGACTATCTCTTTGGCATCTTCCAAAGCAGTCGGCCAAAAGAAACCATGGCGGAAGGCTTTGGCCACAAGTGATCTTGAGGCTGCGTGGTGGCCGCATTCGCCTTGGTGGATATCCTTGAGGATTGCCACACCATTCTCTGGCTCGACGCAGCACTGGAAGACTCCAGTGACGCTGCGCTTGACAAGTTCTCTGTTTATTATTGCATATGCTCCGGCTCGGCGTTGCACTAGTCTTGCCGAGGTCTCATCAGTCGGCAGCTCTCTGTTGACTAGGAAGTTGAGGATGGGCTGGGCCCATGATGGAGCTGTGACTTCTTCTACTGTCAGTACGGCCACTGTGACTCGGGTGGGCGGGTTGGGTGGTGGGGAGTTGGAGTCGGCCACCGCTTCTTGTGTCGCTGCAGTCCCCGGGCCGGGTTCTGAAGTCCCCGAGCCGGGTGCGACTACGGCAGTCCCCGAGCCACTTGTCGAAGTCCCTGCGCCGCCTGCTGGGTTCCTCCAGTCGGATCCGGCTGCATCGGGGGCAGGCGGTACGAAGATAGAGTCCGACTCTGGAGACGGCTTGATAGATGGTTTGAGGAGGCGCTGGAGAGAGACACCGGTTGGTATAGCCTGTCGGGTGGAGCCGATCCGTGCCAGGGCATCTGCTTGGTCGTTGTCGACCCGTGGCACGTGAAGGAACTCGCACCCTTCGAAGTACCCACTGATCTGCTGGACGAGGAATCGATAGCTCGCCATGTTTGCATCCTTGGCGTCCCAGTCGCCAGATGACTGCTGGACCACCAAGTCTTAGTCGCCATAACATAGGATCCGGCGTATACCGAGCTCTTTGGCTAGCCGGAGCCCGTGTATGAGCGCCTCGTACTCGGCCACGTTGTTGGAGGCAGCGAAGTGGACTTGCAGCGTGTATCTGAGCTTGTCGCCTTTGGGAGAGGTGAGGACGATGCCGGCTCCCAAGCCGGTGCGCATCTTAGACCCGTCGAAGTGCATCCGCCAATGAGTAGAGTCGGGAGCCGGCGGTAGGTACTGGGTCTCGGCCCAGTCGACGAGGAAGTCGGCCAATGCTTGGGACTTGATGGCGGTGCGGGGCTGGTAGAAGATTGTGTAAGGCGCCAGCGCAATGGCCCATTTAGCCACCCGACCAGATGCATCCCGGCTGCCTATGATCTCGGCAAGTGGGGCAGTGCATACGACCGTGATGGGATGCTCTTGAAAGTAGGGCTTCAGCTTCTTGGCGGCGAAGTACACTCCATAGCACATCTTCTGGTAGTGTGGGTAGTTTTGCTTTGAGCTGGATAGTACTTCGCTTAGATAGTATACCGGCCTCTGGACTTGCTGGGCTCGGCCTTCTTCTGGGCGCTGGACCACGACGACTGTACTGACCACTCGGCTAGTTGCGGCAATGTAGAGGAGCATGGGATCCTTCTCAGTCGGCGCCGCCAGGACAGGTGGAGTGGTCAGCATCTTCTTCAACTCATGGAAGGATTGGTCTACTTGGTCATTCCACTCGAAATGAGTGGATTTCTTCATGAGTCGGTACAGGAGGAGAGCCTTCTCTCCTTGCCGGCTGATAAAGCGGTTTAGGGAGGCCAGGCACCCAGTGGACTTCTGCACGTCTCGCAACTTGGTGGGAATCTCCATTCTCTCAATGGCCTTGATCTTCACAGGGTTGCACTCAATGCCGCGTTCGGAGACCAGAAAGCCTAGAAGCTGGCCGGCTGGTACTCCGAACACGCATTTCTTGGGGTTGAGCTTGATCTGGAATCGGCGCAAGTTGGCAAATGTTTCTTTGAGGTCCTCCAGCAGGGTGCCGCGCTTCTCTGTCTTCACCACAATATCGTCTACGTAGACATGGGCATTTTTGCCGAGTTGC
The DNA here is from genome assembly GCF_002575655.3 of Aegilops tauschii subsp. strangulata. Lineage (NCBI taxonomy): Eukaryota > Viridiplantae > Streptophyta > Magnoliopsida > Poales > Poaceae > Aegilops > Aegilops tauschii. Next base: position 56,215,145 of record NC_053039.3, read on the forward strand.
TTGAGGAGGCATTTCTGCATGCAACGCTGAAAAGTGGCACCGGCATTCCTCAAGCCGAATGTCATAGTCAGGTAACAGAAAGCTCCGAATGGTGTGATGAAGGCGGTCTTCAGGCGGTCTGCTAGGTCCAACTTAATCTGGTGGTATCCTGAGTAGGCATCCAAGAAACTCAACAGCTCGCATCCGGCTGTGGAGTCTATCACTTGATCAATCCGTGGTAAAGCAAACGGATATTTGGGGCAGGCCTTGTTGAGGCTAGTGTAGTCTATACACATACGCCATTTGTTGTTCTTCTTCAACACCAAGACTGGGTTGGCAAGCCACTCTGGAAAAAACACTTCCATAATAAAGCCGGTGGCAAGGAGCTGGGCTATCTCTTCTCCCACGATTCTTCTCTTCTCTTCTGACAGTCGGCGGAGAGGCTGCTTGACCGGCTTCGCGTCGGCTCGAACGTGTAATTTGTGCTCGGCAAAATCCTTCGGAACACCCGGCATGTCCTTTGGGGACCATGCAAAGATGTCTCGATTCTCACGGAGGAAGTCGACGAGCTCGCCTTCCTATTTACTGTCCAGGTTTGCACCGATGACTGCGAACCTCTCCGGGTTCTCCGGGTCCAGAGGTACCTTCTTCGTCTCCTTGGCCGGCTGGAAGGAGCCCTGCGCATCATTCTCCTTGGGGTTGGGGGACAAGGCCGGCTGCTTGCCGGCCATGGCCACAACTCGATCCAGCATCTTCTTCTCTTCTGCCACTACGAGGGACTCGACCAGTCGGCTGCTGGCCGCAGCGCACTCGATGGACTTCTTGTAGTCGCCGGCCACAGTGATGATCCCCTTCGAGCTCGGCATCTTCATCTTCAGGTAGGCGTAGTGGGGCACAGCCATGAACTTGGCCAGAGCAGGTCGACCAAGCAAGGCGTGGTAAGGGCTTTCCAGATCCACTACCTCGAACCAGATTGCTTCTCGGCGAAAGTGATCCTTGTCTCCGAAGAAACGTCCATCTTGATCTTGCCGATCGAGGAACAGGACAGGCCGGGTACGATGCCATGGAAAACGGTCCGGCTCGGCATGAGCTGCTTCGCCTTGAGGTTCAACTTCTCCATGGTGTCGCAGTACAGTATGTTGATACTGCTTCCGCCATCAATCAGAACGTGGGAGAATCAGGCAGCCCGCCTCTCCGTCGCGAGGGTGACATCCAACACCAATGCGTAGGAGCCAGGGGACGGCATCACCTCTGGGTGATTGGCCCGGCTCTAGTTGATAGGTCTTTCAGACCAATGCATGAACTCGGGGTTGCTGGAGGCGACTGCGTTGACCTCTTGGTGCTGTCGGCGCCGGCTGCGCTTGTCTTCGACTTGGCTCGTGAAGACGACGTAGGCGGCGTGCTCATCAGAGAACTCATCTTGAATGGCTCCGACTACTGGTTGAGCAGCCGGCTGCTGGGGGCTGGAGGCGGCGGGCCGGGAGGCGGAGGCGGCACCAGCCCCTCGCCCTTGGAGATCCATGTGAGCCAGTGGCACTTTCGGGTTCTGTGGTTGGACGGCTTTGCGCCGCTGTGGAACTTGCAGGGGGCATCGAGAGTCTGCTCGTAGGAGAAGGCCGGCTGCCAAGCCGGCCTGCCGCCCTTCTTATTGGGAGCGGGCCGTTCTTCGGGCTGCTCATCTTCGACTGTGGCCACCTGCCGACTGGTGGAAGGCGGCATTGGGGCCTTGCGCTTGTGGTCGCTTTGGTAGGGGCGCCGATTGGAGTCGCCGGCCGGCGTCTTAGGAGCCGGAGCGAGCACCTTCCTAGAGGCGTCCACTCGGAGCTCAGTCTTCATCGAGGAGTCGGCTGTGGCGTACTTGTCTGCAATGACCAGCAGCTCGTCGAGGGTAGCCGGCTCGTCGCAGAGGAGTCGGTGCTTGAGGAGGGTGCCCTCTCGGCACCCGGCGGTGAAGTATTCGATGGCTTGAACCTCGTGCACCCCCTCGCAGGAGTTGCGGAGCTCGGCCCACCGCGTGAGGTAGTCGCGGGTCGACTCGTTGGGCCCTTGGACGCATAGGGAGAGTTGGCGGGGCTTGGGAGGCCGCTTGTACGTGCTGGTGAAGTTGCGGACGAAGACTTCCGTGAAGTCCAGCCAGCTGTTGATGCTGTAGGGCTTGAGGCTGTTGAGCCAGGTGCGTGCCGTGCCTTGCAGCATGAGAGGGACGTACTTCACGGCTACACGCTTGTTGCCGTTCGCTATGCTGACAGCGGTAGAGTAGTCGATGAGCCAATCTTCTGGCTTCACAGAGCCGTTGTACTTGGGCGTGTCTCTGGGGAGCGAGAACCCTTTGGGGAAGGGCTCGTCGCGGATGCGGGGGCCAAAGCATGGCGGGCCGACATCGTCTTCTTCTTCTAGCGCCAGGGATCGAGCTAGGCGCTCGATCCGGTGGCGGGCGTCGTTCTCGCCGAGTCCTTCGCGGCGGCCTAGTCGGCCACTGAGAGTCGGATGTGTGACAGGCGGGGGGGGGGGGGGTGTGGGATATCTCTCCCCCCGAGTCGGGGGAGGAGGCGGATTGCCTTGGCACTCCACCGCTTGAGGGCGGCCCTCCGCGTCGCGCTCGATGGTGATCCGAGTCCGGCTGTGGCTAGCAGCCGGCTCCTTGTCTTTTCTTGCGCGGGTGCCGCTCAGAGTCGGCGACCGGGATGTCGTGGCGTGCTCTCGGCGTGGGGAGGACTCTTAGCGCGGGCGCCGGCTTCATGCCGTTCTGCGGCCGCGTCGATCAGCTGCTGGATGCGCCTTGCCACGTAGGGGAGCTCATCAGCCCCCAGCCCATTTAGCTCTTCAGCGGCCGCCTGAGCGGCTCGCAGATTCTCGAGCGGGGTGGCGTAGACGGGGCGGTCTGCCCCCAGCATGCTGGCGATGGCCGCGCCACGCTTTATGACGAAGCCGGCTCGGCTCGGCCCGCCATGAGGCGGCGTACCGAAGGCGGTGCGGTCGACTTTGTGCTGGTGGGCCTCGGTGAGGCGTCTCATGCAGGCTATCTTCTGGCCCTCCGCGATGAGGGCCAGGCGGCGTGCCTCCAGGGTCTCGGCATCGGCGTCGGCCGGGATGGGGACGGACAAGTCATGCATCGCCGTTTGTAGGGCGTCGTGGGCGTTCTCGCCTGAGTCGGCGACGTGGCTGATGACCAGCACCTTAGTGACAGCGCTGCTGCCGCTATCAGCTCGAGGGAGAGGGTCGTTGAAGACTACCACGTCGGAGGGGTAGGCGTCGAGCGATGCCGTGTCGGAGTCGACAAGCATCGGGTCGGTGGAGCCGACCGACTCCAAGTCTACAGCAAGCTCGCTGGAGACGTGAAGTTGGTCGAGGAGGCTGACGAGGCGACTCTCGGGGTAGTCCGTGCCCGCGTCAGACGCGGGCTCGTCGGAGATGCGAGTCTCACCAAGAAGATCGGCGAGGCAGCTCGCAGCGCAGGCGTCGTCAACGCCCTGCAGCGCGTCGGGGCAAGCGCCATCGGGTGCAGCAGGCTGGCTGCGCTCACGGGGGAGAAAAAGGGTTCCCGTCCAGAACAGGTCTCCGGACGACGGTGCACCTGGCCCCACGGTGGGCGCCAAATGTCGGGTGGTAGGTGCGACATATGCCAACGGATGGCTTATCATTGTGGGAGCCAGTAAGACGTCGCCGGTGCCTGGAAACGGGATGAGGCGAAGACATGCACGCCAGCGGATCTTACCCCGGTTCGGGGCTCTCCGTGGAGATAACACCCCTAGACCTGCTCTGCGGGGTCTTCGCATGATCACTAGATCAATACAAGTAGCTACAAGTGCTCCTTGAGCTGTCTGGCTAGAGGGAGAAGAAGGGCAAGGCTAGCTCTCCTCTTCTCTCTATGTGATGTGTGTAACTCTATGAGATCAACCCTTTGCATGGGTGTCCCGGGGGGTTTATATAGGCCTACCCCCAGGGGTACAATGGTAATCCGGCTGGGCGCGGGTCCCAGCCGTCAGTGTCTATGCTCGCCGGCTTCTCCGCCGGTCATTGGGGCCCGCCGACTGGTGGGTCCCGCCGGCTGCCGGCTTCTTGGCCGGCACGCCGGCCCTACCGCTTGGGGGCTTTGTCGGCGGCTGGTTACTGTTGCCTCGCCTCTGATGACGAGGGCTTTGTCGAGGTAAGCGTGGCTACAGTGTCGCCGCCTTGCGAGCTCTCACTGTAGCCTTACCTCGTCTTGTCTCCTTAATGGGGCGCATGCTTCGAGGGAGGGAGGTAGCCGGCTATTGGGAGCCGGCTTCATCCCTGGCCGACTAGAGGAGGCCGGACTGTCTTCAGATGTCTCTCTGGCAAAGGGGCCCGCCGCCCACGGGCCGTACTGGCACCTGTCGTGGGTGACATCGAGGCCAACATGGCTATAGTGCCGCGCCAGACGGGGGAGGGCTGGCCCGTACGGCGCCCTGTGGCCATACCTGTTCCGGGATTTCGGGGTAGTGGGCTGTACTGCGGCCACGCCCCATCCTATCATCGTTATGTGGGTACATCTTTGTGGGTGCAGTCTTGGCCGGCTTCTGGGAGCCGACTTTCTTCATGGCCGGCTTTCCGAGAGTCGGCTTTCTTCATGGCCGGCTTCTGGGAGTCAGTCCTCTTGGGGCCGGCTCCCTGGAGTCGGCTATCTCGTATCTTTCTTGGGGGAGGTTTCTGAGACTGGTCGCCTCTGGGAGTCGGCCCAGGGGATAGCCGGCCGGGGGAAGGCGGCCCTATGCTTTGTATGCTTGAAGGCTTGAATGGTCTGGTAATTTTTCGAAGAGCCAGGGGGAGTTGGTCAGGCTACCCGTGGCCATTTACTCCGACACTCTAACTATGAAACCAAGTTGTTATGGTCATTCTGTAACAATGCATATTTCCTCCTACATGAGGCACTTACCAAAATGAAATGTGTAGTTGAATCCTAGCTATATACCCAGGAAAGTGATCCCCACAATATATTTATGTTAACGTGGAACCTATCCACACTAGGACCCCAACCACATTAGTGTTCCGTTGTCGACTTACAAAGGGTCCGACCACAGGCTGAGCAACGTATAGAACGACCACATCAGCATTCTATTACCAACTTACAGGACGATCGCCACAAGCTGACCAGTGTATAGAACAGACGTTTCTCTCCCTCGAATCAGCCCAACCCATCAAGCCGTCCTCCCTAAAGAAGTCTTCTCCCCTTGTGTAGAGTCCAGTGCGACGGTTGGGATCCCATCTCACGCCCCTCCAGTGGGACCACCAGCCCGACTCCCCTCTGCAATTTTCTAGGGTTCTCTTCCCTTCTTAGTGTGGTGCCCGCGTCCGTGCACTACAAAAAAAAGACACATCCGTGACATTTTGGGCCGAACGAAATTTTTTCTGTCATACATATGACACTTCTATGACGATAATTGTGACAAAACCCGGTATCATCATAGATGTGGTGGGCTCCTACTACTATGACAAAAAATCATGATAGAAAATGGGCTTTTCGTCCTGGGCGGGCCGGAGACGCAGCTGCATGACATTCTTTGGGCCGTCCATGACGGAAAAAACCGTGGTAGAAGCGAGGGCGAGGAAAATTTCGGGGAGTTCCCGGTTACGGTGGGAGGTCGGGGGTTGAGCGATGCGCGTTTCTCTCGTACACGTACGCGCGTGCGTGCGAGGCGTCGGCTCTAACTGAACCCGAGCGAGGCATTGGGCTCTAACTGAACCCGAGCGATTGCACTGCAGGCTACGCGTTACTGAACCCGAGCGATCGATCGATGGTTGTTAACTGAACCCGATCGAGCGATTCCTTCGCTATTGCTGCTAACTGAAGCCGATCGATGCTGCCTCTGGGATGAACAGTGAGCGTTGCGGGGGGGGGGGGGGGGGGTTGGATGAACAGTGAGCGGTGGCGTTGCCTCTGGATGAACAAGACCTCGTGGTGTGGTGGAGGGCTGGATGAACAGTAGACGGTGGAGGGGTGGTTGAACAGGACCCCGTGGTGCAGAGGGCTGGATGAACAGTAGATGGTGGAGGGTTGCCCGTGGAGGGGTGGTTGAACAGGACCCCGTGGTGTGGAGGGCTGGATGAACAGTAGACGGTGGAGGGGTGGTTGAACAGTAGCTGGTGGAGTAGCGCGCGGTGGAGGCTGGATGAACAGGAGCCCGTGGAGGCTGGAGGAGGTTGACGGTGGAGATGAACAGTATCCCGTGGAGTCCCGTTTTGCGGTACACCACACCCCTCCTGATTAACAGGACCCCCGTTTCGACCGTAGGAGATCCGTTTCGTCTGTTTTGCGGTACGCCACACCCCTGCCGATCAACAGGACCCCCGTTTCGACCGTAGGAGGTCCGTTTCGTCCGTTTTGCGGTACGCCACACCCCTCCCGATCAACAGGACCCCCGTTTCGACCGTAGGAGGTCCGTTTCCTCCGTTTTGCGGTACGCCACACCCCTCCCGATCAACAAGACCCCGTTCCAAACATAGGAGGTCCGTTTCCTCCGTTGTGCGGTACGCCAGGCCTCGTTTCCATCGCCTGTTCCGTCCAAGCCTTCCCGATGAACACGACCACGCATTCCGTTCCGACCTAGCCGGTTGGATCCCACGCGTTCCATTGCCTCCCGATGAACACGACGCATTCCGTTGCCTCCCATGAACACGACGCATTCCATTGCCTCCCCATGAACACGACGCATTCCGTTGCCTCCCCATGAACACGACACATTCCGTTGCCTCCCCATGAACACGACGACGACGCTGTTTCTCCGTTCCGACCCAGCCATGTACACAAGCCCTGGCCGTACGTATGCGCGAGTAGGCGTTCGAGACCCTGCCCGTATGTACACATACGTGGCCATATTTTCTTTCTTGCACCCTGGCCGCTGTACGTACGTGTACATGTTACATGCACGCCTCTAGTACGACACGTGCGCGCCTCTACTACGACACGTGCGTGCCTCTACATCGACCAGTATGTACGTACACGTTCGCGACCAAAATGACAATGCTACGTACGCTTCGACCAGGTGGGTCCCGACTGTCAGGCACTTCCTTGCGTGCGAATATGTAGCTGGTGGGTCCCAGCAATCAGGGGGGTGAACCCTTTTTTTTTGCCCGGACGCACTTCCTTGTGTGCGAAGGTGTAGCTACTGGGTCCCAGCAGTCAGGGGGCGAATCGTTTTTTTTGCCCGGACGCACTTCCTTGCGTGCGAAGGTGTAGCTGGTGGGTCCCAGCAGTCGGGGGGCGAATCGATTTTTTTCGGACGCACTTCCTTGCGTGCGAAGATGTAGCTGGTGGGTCCCAGCAGTCAGGGGGGCGAATCATTTTTTTTCCCGGACGCACTTCCTTGCGTGCGAAGATGTAGCTCGTGGGTCCCAGCAGTCAGGGGGCGAATCATTTTTTTGCGAAATACGGTGGCCCTCCGGTGGGTCCCCGCTGTCAGGTGGAGGAATAATTATTTTGCGCGTAATAAGGAGGCACTTCCTTGCGGCTGCCATGGACCCAGCTGTCAGCCTCTCCACGTACAGTCCACGTCCGATGGAAGTCGTTCCTTGACCACGTTGACGACGCCGCGCCGAGAGCACCAGGGCGGTGGACGACGGCGAGGCCTAGGAAGGGGACGACGCGGAGCCGGGGAAGACGCGTCAGTGGATGCACACGCGGAGAGGAGTACGAGGGTTCACTGGTTCGGCTGCGCTGCCGTCGCCGCAGAATAACAGGGGGTGTGGGTGAGTGGAGGGATGGCCTGGCCAGCGGTGGGAGTAGTAGGGGGCGGTGAGGCCTCCGCGGCAGCACAGTCGGCCACGGGGGGCAGGAGCAAGCGGCACGACCGGCGCTTCTTTGGGCGGCTGGAGCAAGAAGACCAGAGGTTGAAGAAGCACGACGGCCGTTGGATGGACATCGTACGGTCACTGCAGCTAGAATCGTTTATATTGACTAAGTTGACAAAGCCCTTGGTACGTCAACTTAGTAGGCCCACAGGTCAGCTTCCGAAACGGTGCGCCCCAGATGTCAGGGGGAGGAATCATTTTTTGGGCAGGTGAAGCTAGAATATCCGAGATTGAAGAAGAAGCACGACATTCGTTGGATGGACATCCAACGGCCACTGCTGCTAGAACCGTGTGTTGACTATAAGTTGACAAAGCTTGCATACGCGTCAACTCTGTTTTTTTAGGGGTCGCGTCAACTTAGTAAGGCCAGAAGTGTGTGGCAGAGAACTTATAGCCCATTTGAGATTTGTAAGAATGTGTAGCCCATTTTTGAATTCTAATGGAATTCACTACATCCCATTTACAGTTTGTTAAAAGTACAGCCCATTTCAACCAACCGTTCAAAATAGAATTCAATAAAATTTCCCACATTTTGATGGGATCCGAAATATTTTTATCCCGAATTTTCTAGTCAGATTAAATACAATTTCAATATAATTTTATATTACGTAAAAATCCAACAAAACATTGCGCTCGCAACAATTAATGAAATTAAAATTTTCAATATCCAAAAATAATATTCTATAAAGTAATCACGTGTTTGGTGCATTTTTTTTATAGTTACTGCCGAGTTTTTATAATTACATCCCATTTATTATTTCTTAAAGCCCATTTTCTTGTTAAGCCTAATGCATCCCTCCTAGGAAAGATTTGCAGCCCAACGGGGCGGAGAATAACAACTTGACCTTGCCTGGGTATTCCTAAAAAAAGTATAGCTGGGCTAGCCATTTTCAGCTTGAAAAAAATTAATATCTGGGCTGGATATCTGGCCCGGGCTAGACGGGCCACAGCCCGCCCAGTTAATACCTGCAGCTATGTTTTCGTTGTTGTTCAGAGGAGAAAAATTAATATCTGGGCTAAACATCGAAAAACTCTGCAGTGCTCACACCTCAAAAACACAAATACTGCTCGAGCTGCTTGGTCCCAGCTGTCGGCCGCTTCTTGTGCAATTCTCTCGTTTATTGACTACTACATAGGTTGACAATGGTGTGGGACCGTGTTGTCAGGAAACCAGGAGGAAGCAAAATAAATTATAGTTATATATATATATATATATATATATATATATATATATATATAAAATAAGGAGGCACTTGCGTACGTGAGGCTATGGACCTGGTGGGTCCTGATGACCCACAAGTATAGGGGATCTATCGTAGTCCTTTCGATAAGTAAGAGTGTCGAACCCAACGAGTAGCAGAAGGAAATGATAAGCGGTTTTCAGCAAGGTATTCTCTGCAAGTACTGAAATAAGTGGTAACAGATAGTTTTGTGATATGATAATTTGTAACGAGCAACAAGTAACAAAAGTAAATAAAGTGCAGCAAGGTGGCCCAATCCTTTTTGTAGCAAAGTACAAGCCTGGACAAACTCTTATATGGAGAAAAGCGCTCCCGAGGACACATGGGAATATCATCAAGCTAGTTTTCATCACGTTCATATGATTCGCGTTCGATACTTTGATAATTTGATATGTGGGTAGACCGGTGCTTGGGTGCTGTTCTTACTTGAACAAGCATCCCACTTATGATTAACCTCTATTGCAAGCATCCGCAACTACAACAAAAGTATTAAGGTAAACCTAACCATAGCATGAAACACATGGATCCAAATCAGCCCCTTACTAAGCAACGCATAAACTAGGGGTTAAGCTTCTGTCACTGTAGCAACCCATCATCTACTTATTACTTCCCAATGCCTTCCTCTAGGCCCAAATAATGGTGAAGTGTTATGTAGTCGACGTTCACATAACACCACTAGAGGCTAGACAACATACATCTCATCGAAATATCGAACGAATACCAAATTCACATGACTACTAATAGCAAGACTTCTCCCATGTCCTCAGGAACAAACGTAACTACTCACAAAGCATATTCATGTTCATAATCAGAGGGGTATTAATATGCATAAAGGATCTGAACATATGATCTTCCACCAAATAAACCAACTAGCATCAACTACAAGGAGTAATCAACACTACTAGCAACCTACTAGTACCAATCCTGGACTTGGAGACAAGAATTGGATACAAGAGATGAACTAGGGTTTTGAGATGAGATGGTGCTGGTGAAGATGTTGATGGAGATTGCCCTCTCCCGATGAGAGGAGCATTGGTGATGATGATGGCGATGATTTCCCCCTCCCAGAGGGAAGTGTCCCCGGCAGAACAGCTCTGCCGGAGCCCTAGATTGGTTCCGCCAAGGTTCCGCCTCGTGGCGGTGGAGTTTCGTCCTGAAAGGTTGCTTATGATTTTTTCCTCGATGAAAGACCTCATATAGCAGAAGATGGCCATCGGGGAGCCAACAGGGGGCCCACGAGGTAGGGGGCGCGCCCTGGGGGTAGGGCGCGCCCCCCACCCTCGTGGCCAGGTGGGTCCCCCTCTGGTGAACTTCTTCCGCTCAATATTTTTTATATTATCCAAAAATGACTTTCGTGGAGTTTCAGGACTTTTGGAGTTGTGCAGAATAGGTCTCTAATTTTTGCTCCTTTTCCAGCCCAGAATTCCAGCTACCGGCATTCTCCCTCCTTATGTAAACCTTGTAAGATAAGAGAGAATAGGCATAAGTATTGTAACATAACGTGTAATAACAGCCCATAATGCAATAAATATCGATATAAAAGCATGATGCAAAATGGACGTATCAACTCCCCCAAGCTTAGACCTCGCTTGTCCTCAAGCGAAAGCCGATAACGATAAATATGTCCCCATGTTTAGAGGTAGAGGCGTCGATAAAAAATAAAATACGGACATGAAGGCATCATGATTATTCTCATAACAACAACATATATAGATATTGTCGTATGATTGCTTATGTTCAAGTAATAATCCATTCACAATGCAGAGTACGAATCATAAACTTTATTAAGAACCAACAAACTATAATCTCAGTCATTGAAGCAATTGCAATTTATCATAACATCAGAAAGAGTCTATGTCAGAGCTTAATAGCAAGTCCACATACTCAACTATCATTTAGTCTTTCATAATTGCTAACACTCACGCGATACTTGTGGTTACGGAGTTTTAATCGGACACAGAGAAAGATAGGGGCTTATAGTTTCGCCTCCCAACCTTTTACCACAAGGGTAATGTCAACAATAATAACTCATGCTTCCCTATATCCAATTAGATATATATATCAGGATCTTTCCAACATACTGTGCTTGCCAAATGATAAAGTGTAAAAGGAAAGGTGAAGATCACCATGACTCTTTGCATAAGGTAGAAGATAATAATAAAAGATAGGCCCTTCGCAGAGGGAAGCAGAGATTGCCATGCGCTTTTATGGTTGGATGCACAAAATCTTAATGTGAAAGAACGTCACTTTATATTGCCCCTTGTGATATGAAACTTTATTATGCAGTCCGTCGCTTTTATTTCTTCCACATCACAAGATCGTATAAAGCTTATTTTCTCCCACACTAATAAGTCATACATATTTAGAGAGCAATTTTTATTGCTTTGCACCGATGACAACTTACTTGAAGGATCTTACTCAATCCATAGGTAGATATGGTGGACTCTCATGGCAAAACTGGTTTAAGGGTTTTTGGAAGCACATGTAATATCTCTACTTGGTGCTGAGAATTTGGCTAGCATGAGGGGGAAAGGCAAGCTCAACATGTTGGATGATCCATGACAACATACTTTATCTCAGATATAAGAAAACATAACCCATTACGTTGTCTTCCTTGTCCAACATCAACTCTTTAGCATGTCATATTTTAATGAGTGCTCCCAATCATAAAGAAGTCAATAATAGTATATTTATATGTGAAACCTCTCTTTCCTTGTTACTTCCTATTAATTGCAACGATGACCAAAACTATGTTTGCCAACTCCCAACAACTCTTAATCATCATACTCTTTTTATGTGAAGTCATTACTCTCAATAAGATCAATATGAACTCTTTGTTTCTTTTTATTCTTTTCTCTTTTCTTTTATTCAACCAAGATCATAGCAAAATAATCAAGCCCTTGACTCATCACTAATCTTTATTATATAGCTCACGGACTCGATTACAAAGAGAGATCATAAAGCAAAACTCAAAACTAGATCATGCCATAAAATTTATTCTACTAGATCAAGATACTACTAATAGGATCGAACTAAGAGAAACGGTAAAGATAGGAGTGTGATTGTGATACGATACCGGGGCACCTCCCCAAGCTTGGCAGTTGCCAAGGGGAGTGCACATACCCATGTGATTATGTCTCCTTTGCTGGTGAAGGTGGAGGTGTTGTTGATGATGCGGGCTTGTCGTCCATCTTCCAAGGCATAGGCTCACCATCATAGAAGGATGATCGAGTCTCCGGGATCCTCAAATCTGCAGCCAAGCTCATCTTTTTGAATCTATATTCATACTCACAGTTTTGGTTTTGCAGGTCATAGATTTCGGCTTGAAGGTGCTCGATCTTCTCGTGAAGCTTGAAGATGGCCTCCCCGATGTTGTCGGCATCCAGCTTGTGTTTGTTCGTGAACTCCGCGATCATCATGTGGTTGGAGTTGAGTCCACGTTCCACCATCCCCTGGCACTTGAAAACTTGTTGCTCCATTGCTTCGAGCCTCGTCTCCACGCTTCCGGTCCCCTTTGGTCCCTCAACATCGCGGATGTGCAGCAAGCCATCACGCATCTCAATGGTTTGAGGATGTCGCAGCACCTCCGCGAGGTAAGGGCTGATGACCTTCTCGAAGAACTTGTCCTTGGAGGTACTTGGGGACGTCATGATAATCTAGATCTGTCAGAAAAACAGCTCGAAACAAGAACAGAAAATAATTGCGTGATACAGGAGTCAAAACGTTAGGGAGGTTATATAATGAATTTTTACCGACCAAAATATGTATCGTGCAAGAAAACGGAGTCCAGAAGGCACACGAGGTGCCCACGAGGTAGGGGGGCGCGCCCAGGGGGGTAGGGCGCGCCCTCCACCCTCGTGGGGCCCTCGTGTCCTTCCCGGACTGCTACTTATTTTTCTATTTTTCAAAATATTCCAAAACGGAGAAATATTGCCTTAAAAACTATTTTGGAGTCGGTTTACTTACCGTACCACATACCTATTCCTTTTCGGAGTCTGAAACGTTCTGGAAAGTATCTCTTATGTATTCCTCCGGGGTTACGGTTTCAATAACATTGGTTTCAACATTTATAGGATTACCTGAGATATAGTGTTTGATTCTTTGACCGTTTACCACCTTCGGATTTGTGCCTTCGAAATTGTTGATTTTTATGGCACCGGAACGATAGACCTCCTCGATAACGTAAGGATTTGTATAGCAATACATAATCACCTACATTAAACTCACGCTTTTGTATCCTTTTGTCATGCCATCTTTTAACTTTTTCTTTAAACAACTTGGCATTTTCATAAGCTTGGGTTCTCCATTCATCAAGTGAGCTAATATCAAATAACCTCTTCTCTCCGGCAAGTTTTAAATCATAATTGAGCTCTTTAATAGCCCAATAAGCCTTATGTTCTAGTTCGAGAGGTAAGTGACATGCTTTTCCATAAACCATTTTATACGGAGACATACCCATAGGATTTTTATATACAGTTCTATATGCCCATAATGCATCATCAAGTTTCTTGGACCAATTCTTTCTAGACCTATTGACAGTCTTTTGCAAAATTAATTTGAGTTCTCTATTACTCAATTCTACTTGACCACTAGACTGAGGGTGATATGGAGATGCAATTCTATGATTAACATCATACTTAGCAAGCATTTTTCGGAAACCACCATGAATAAAATGTGAACCACCATCAGTCATTAAATATCTAGGGACTCCAAACCTTGGAAAAATGACTTCTTTAAGCATTTTAATAGAAGTGTTATGATCAGCTCTGCTAGTTGGAATAGCTTCTACCCACTTAGTAACGTAATCAACAGCAACTAAAATATGTGTATATCCATTAGAGGCAGGAAAAGGTCCCATATAATCAAAGCCCCAAACATCAAATGGTTCAATAACAAGCGAATAATTCATAGGCATTTCTTGACATCTACTAATATTACCAATTCTTTGACATTCATCACAAGATAAGACAAACTTACGGGCATCCTTGAAGAGAGTAGGCCAATAAAAACCAGATTGCAATACCTTATGTGCAGTTCTATCTCCAGCGTGGTGCCCTCCATAAGCTTCGGAGTGACACTTGCGTAGGATCTGTTCCTGTTCATGCTCAGGTACACAACATCTAATAACACCATCTACTCCTTCTTTATAAAGATGTGGGTCATCCCAAAAGTAATGTCTCAAATCATAGAAAAACTTTTTCTTTTGTTGGTATGTGAAACTAGGTGGTATAAATTTAGCAACAATGTAATTGGCATAATCAGCATACCACGGAGTGCTACGAGAAGCATTTATGACATTTAATTGCTCATCAGGAAAGCTATCATCAATAGGTAGTGGGTCATCAAGAACATTTTCTAACCTAGACAAGTTGTCTGCAACGGGGTTCTCAGCTCCCTTTCTATTAACAATATGCAAATCAAATTCTTGTAGCAAGAGAACCCATCTAATAAGTCTAGGTTTAGCATCTTTCTTTTCCATCAGATATTTAATAGCAGCATGATCAGTGTGAATAGTTACTTTAGAATAAAAATATAAGGTATGAACTTATCACAAGCAAATACAACTGCTAAGAATTCTTTTTCAGTAGTAGCATAGTTTCTTTGAGCATTGTCTAGAGTCTTACTAGCATAATGGATAACATTTAATTTCTTATCAACTCTTTGCCCTAGGACAGCACCTACAGCATAATCACTAGCATCACACATAATTTCAAAGGGTAAATTCCAATCAGGTGGCTGAACAATAGGTGCGGAAACCAATGCTTTCTTAAGTATTTCAAATGCTTCTACACAATCATCATCAAAGACAAATGGTATATCTTTTTGTAATAAATTACTCAGAGGCTGAGAAATTTTTGAGAAGTCCTTAATGAACCTCCTATAAAATCCGGCGTGACCAAGGAAACATCTTATACCTTTGATGTCCTTGGGACATGGCATCTTTTCAATAGCATCAACCTTGGCTTTATCAACTTCAATACCTCTTTCAGAAACTTTATGCCCCAAGACAATACCTTCATTAACCATAAAGTGGCACTTTTCCAAATTCAAGACAAGATTAGTTTCTTCACATCTCTGCAAAACTCGATCAAGATTGCTCAAGCAATCATCAAAAGAGGATCCATAGACAGAAAAGTCATCCATGAAAACCTCACAAATCTTTTCACAAAAGTCAGAGAATATAGCCATCATGCATCTTTGAAAGGTAGCAGGTGCGTTACATAAACCAAAAGGCATACGTCTATAAGCAAAAGTACCAAAAGGGCAAGTAAAAGTGGTCTTTGATTGATCTTTAACTGAAACAGGTATTTGAGAGAAACCAGAATAACCATCTAGAAAGCAATAATGTGTATGTTTGCATAATGTTTCTAGCATTGGATTGATAAAAGGTAAGGGGTAATGATCCTTTTTAGTAGCCTTATTTAATTTACGGAAATCAATTACCTTCCTATAACCTGTAATAATTCTTTGCGGAATCAATTCATCTTTATCATTAGGAACAACAGTAATACCTCCCTTCTTAGGGACACAATGGACAGGGCTTACCCATTGACTATCAGCAACGGGATAAATTATACCTGCCTCCAGAAGCTTTAGATTTCTTTTCTTACCACTTCTTTCATCTTAGGATTCAGCCGTTGTTGATGATCACGAACCGGTTTGGCATCTTCTTCCAAATTTATTTTATGTTGACACAGAGTGGAACTAATGCCCTTAAGATCATCCAATAGCAGCTCGGTGCTTCTTTAGAGTTTTCAACAATCTTTCTTCTTCATGTTCTAAAAGGTTAGCACTAATAATAACATGATATATCTTCTTTTCATCAAGATAAGCATATTTAAGATTATCAGGCAACGGTTTAAGCTCAAACATGGGATCACCCTAGGGTGGAGGAGGATCCCCTAGGATTTCCACAGGCAAATTGTGTTTTAGAATAGGTTCCTGCTTAAAGAATACTTCATCTATTTCCCTTCTTTCATTCATAAACATATCATTTTCATGGTCTAGCAAATATTGTTCTAAAGGATCACTAGGAGGTACGGCAATAGAAGCAAGACCAATAATTTCATCCTTACTAGGAAATTCTTCTTCACGGTGTTGTCTACTAAATTTAGAGAAATTAAACTCATGAGTCATATCATCCAAGCCAATAGTAAAAACATTCTTTTCGCAGTCTATCTTAGCATTAACAGTGTTCAAGAAGGCTCTACCAAATATAATGGGACAAAAGCTATCTTGTGGGGAACCAAGAACAAGAAAATCAGCAGGATATTTAGTTTTCCCACACAAGACTTCAACATCTTTAACAATTCCCATTGATGATATAGTATCTCTATTGGCAAGTTTAATTGTGACATCAATATCTTCTAACTCAACAGGTGCAATTTCATGCTTAATTTCTTCGTATAAGGCAATAGGTATAACACTAGCACTAGCACCCATATCACATAAGCCATGATAACGATGATCTCCTATCTTAACAGAAATAACAGGCACGCCTACCACAGGTCTATGTTTATCTTTAGCACAAGGTTTAGCAATTCTAGCAGTTTCATCGCAGAATTGAATAACATACCCATCAATATTATCAGCCAAGAGATCTTTAACAATAGCAATATTAGGTTCAACTTTAATTTGCTCAGGAGGTGTATAAGTTCTAATATTACTTTTATGAACAAAAGTTGAAGCTTTAGCATGATCCTTTATTCTAACAGGGAAAGGTGGTTTCTCAACATAAGAAGTAGGAACAACATGATCATTATAAGTGACAATCTTTTCTTCAACTTTAGTAGGTGCAGCTAATTTTACTTCTATGGGAGGATGATATTTAAACCACTTCTCTTTGGGGAGATCAACATAAGTAGCAAAAGATTCACAGAAAGAAGCTACTATCTCAGAGTCAAGTCCATATTTAGTGCTAAACTTACGGAAAACATCGGTATCATAAAAGACTTAACACAATCAAACTTAGGTGTCATACCTGACTCCTTACCTTCGACGAGATCCCAATCTTCAGAGTTGCGTTTAATTGTATCCAATAAATTCCATATGAATTCAATAGTCTTCATCATAAAAGAGCCAGCACAAGAAGTATCGAGCATGGTGCGATTGTTTTCAGAAAGCCGAGCATAAAGATTTTGAAGAATTATTTCTCTTGAGAGCTCATGATTGGGGCACGAATATAACATTGATTTAAGCCTCCCCCAAGCTTGAGCGATGCTTTCTCCTTCGCGAGGCCAAAAATTATATATATAATTGTGATCACGATGAACAAGATGCATAGGATAATACTTTTGATGAAATTCCAGCTTCATTCGTTTATAGTTCCATGATCCCGTGTCATCACATAGCCTATACCATGTCGATGCATCTCCCTTCAAAGATAAAGGGAAGACCTTCTTCTTAACAACATCATCGGGTATACCTGCAAGCTTAAATAATCCACAAACTTCATCCACATATATTAGGTGTTCACCAGGATGCTTTGTTCCATCTCCTGTAAAAGTATTAGCTAGCAGTTTTTCTAACATACCCAAAGGAACTTCAAAGGAAATATTTTCATTTTCAGTAGGTTCAGTAGGTTGAGGAGCAGCTCTTTGCTCTACTGGTCGGGGTGAAGATACCCCGAACAAGCCCCTCAGAGGATTACTTTCCATAGTAACAAGTGACAGTAAATTTCAGCACACTATATAATTTTTTCCTTACTAGATTCCACCTACCAAGGGCGCTTCACTCCCCGGCACGACGCCAGAAAAGAGTCTTGATGACCCACAAGTATAGGGGATCTATCGTAGTCCTTTCGATAAGTAAGAGTGTCGAATCCAACGAGGAGCAGAAGGAAATGATAAGCGGTTTTCAGCAAGGTATTCTCTGCAACTACTGAAATAAGTGGTAACAGATAGTTTTGTGATAGGATAATTTGTAACGAGCAACAAGTAACAAAAGTAAATAAAGTGCAGCAAGGTGGCCCAGTCCTTTTTGTAGCAAAGGACAAGCCTGGACAAACTCTTATATGGAGAAAAGCGCTCCTGAGGACACATGGGAATATCGTCAAGCTAGTTTTCATCACGTTCATATGATTCGCGTTCGGTACTTTGATAATTTGATATGTGGGTAGACCGGTGCTTGGGTGCTGTTCTTACTTGAACAAGCATACCACTTATGATTAACCTCTATTGCAAGCATCCGCAACTACAACAAAAGTATTAAGGTAAACCTAACCATAGCATGAAACATATGGATCCAAATCAGCTCCTTACTAAGCAATGCATAAACTAGGGTTTAAGCTTCTGTCACTCTAGCAACCCATCATCTACTTATTACTTCCCAATGCCTTCCTCTAGGCCCAAATAATGGTGAAGTGTTATGTAGTCAACGTTCACATAACACCACTAGAGGCTAGACAACATACATCTCATCAAAATATCGAACGAATACCAAATTCACATGACTACTAATAGCAAGACTTCTCCCATGTCCTCAGGAACAAACGTAACTACTCACAAAGAATATTCATGTTTATAATCAGAGGGGTATTAATATGCATAAAGGATCTGAACATATGATCTTCCACCAAATAAACCAACTAGCATCAACTACAAGGAGTAATCAACACTACTAGCAACCTACTAGTACCAATCCCGGACTTGGAGACAAGAATTGGATACAAGAGATGAACTAGGGTTTTGAGATGAGATGGTGCTGGTGAAGATGTTGATGGAGATTGCCCTCTCCTGATGAGAGGAGCGTTGGTGATGACGATGGCAATGATTTCCCCCTCCCGGAGGGAAGTGTCCCCAGCAGAACAGCTCTGCCGGAGCCCTAGATTGGTTCCGCCAAGGTTCCGCCTCGTGGCGGCGGAGTTTCGTCCCGAAAGGTTGCTTATGATTTTTTCCTCCATGAAAGACCTCATATAGCAGAAGATGGCCATCGGGGAGCCAACAGGGGGCCCACGAGGTAGGGGCCGCGCCCTGGGGGGTAGGGCGCACCCCCCACCCTCGTGGCCAGGTGGGTCCCCCTCTGGTGAACTTCTTCCGCTCAATATTTTTTATATTTTCCAAAAATGACTTTTGTGGAGTTTCAGGACTTTTGGAGTTGTGCAGAATAGGTCTCTAATTTTTGCTCCTTTTCCAGCCCAGAATTCCAGTTGCCGGCATTCTCCCTCCTTATGTAAACCTTGTAAGATAAGAGAGAATAGGCATAAGTATTGTAACATAACGTGTAATAACAACCCATAATGCAATAAATATCGATACAAAAGCATGATGCAAAATGGACGTATCAGGTCCCCATTGTCATCCTCTCCAAGTAAAGTCATCTCCTCGCCCGCGCACGCTTTCCGCCCGAAACAGTCAGCGCCGCCCGCCCCGCTTCCCGGTGCAGGCGATTGCTCCGCCTTCAAACAACACAAGTGCCGTCCGTCCGTCCATCTGCCGCCCACATTAATGATACGCGGTTGCCGAGGCGGCTACTCCAGCACCACACGTCCGTCCCTCCGCCCGCCCACCATTGCTATATAAACTGCTGCGCCGGCCATAGCCGCAGTCATCCGCATCCGTTCCCTCTCTCCTGTCCACACCACTACTGCCCACCATGGCTTCCTCGCGCTCCAGCGCTCTTCGGGGCGGGCAGACGATGGACGACAAGGAGATGGCTGACATTGCTGCCGACCGGCTGGCCGGCAGGCAGCCGGAGGACGACGACGTCCCAATAGAGAACATGGTAGTCGACGATCCAGCGCCAACCCCCTCCTCCGCGCCATCCTCGCCGGTGCATTGCACCATGACCATCGGCGAGGCCCGTGCCCAATATATGGACAGGGTGAGGCAGATGCGTGAGGAGCAGTTCTGGGAGGCGCAGGCCAACGCCGCCTACAACCACCATCTCCTCTAGGAGCACCTGCAGGCGAAGGAGCAGATCGCCGCGGAGCGGGCGGAGCAGGAGGCGCTGCTCGACTCGTACCGCTCCGCCCGGAAGGGCCGCCTCGAGCGCTGGCGGTACCGCATGTGGGTGGCGGAGGCTTCGGCCGCCTACAAAGTGGCTAGCAAAGAGGGCGATGAAGCGGGCGAGGCGCTGTTTGGCGAGACCGAGGATGAGGCAGAGGACAATGCCGGCTCCGACGAGTCCCCGCTCCGCTGGCGTCGACGAGGCCCTACTCCGCCGAGGCCCCGCGGCGCCAACAACGAGGCAGAGGACACCGCTGGCTCTGCCGAGGCCCCGCCCCGCCAACAACGAGGCACAGGACATCGCCGGCTCAGCCGACGCCCCCACCCTGCCGGCAACGTGGGGGAGGATTTCCACCACTCCGCTAAAGCGCCGCCCGCCGGCAACGAGACAAAGGACATCGCCGACTCCGCCGAGGCCCCGCTCTGCTGCTAACGAGGCCGCGCCACACAGAAAACGAGGAAGAGTAGAACACGGTAGGTCGCCGCCGCTCGGGTCCAAGTAAGGCCACCGCTGCTACCCTCCGGTTGAAGCCAAGCTAGGCGGGTTGACCATTGACGGCCGGTTAGCTTCTTGGCGGCGACGTGGAGTCGGAGAGCTGCGCTGGAGAAGAACGCTGCTTCTACTTAACTGCTGGTGCAGTTGGCTGACTGACACGTGGGCCCAACAGGCCACATGTCAGTTACGCAACTGCACCTGCAGTTAACTCACCGAAGCTTCTGTTCGGCTCAGCGGGACACAGGTGGGTAGCTTCGGTTAATTAATTATACCTCCAGCGCACCCCTTTTTAGTTGAAGAATGTATGAAATGTAATGAAATCCGGCATGTTTATATGAAATCCGACCGTGTATGAATGAATTTATTTCGATTAGTTCGAATTCCTGTATCACTGGCATTGGATGAACATGCAAAACAATACGTACTAGCATTATTCCCAGGGTGATCACCTCGTTTGCAGCAGTTTCACATGTACTCCCTCCGGTCCTTTCTAGTCTGCATACAAGTTTTGTCTGCAGTCAAAGTATCTCTACTTTGACCAATCTTATACAAAAAAGTATGCACTTTCACAATGTGCGAAGTAAAAAGGAACAGAAGGAGTACAAAGAGTTTGAGCAGATTTTTAGCGTTTCTGTACATTGCAATCAAACACACAGGCCTGGCAATTCATAGAGAACATTCAAAACAATCGATGATTATGCATCTCAGCGACTCACATGTCAGAGGCAATATTTACTTCACAACTAAAGAATAAAGAAAAAATTGATCGACGCTGCTGACAGCAAAGGGCGTCCCATTCGAAAATATCAAACGCATGTCTTGCTAAAATCAATGAGCAAAATTTGACAAGGTTGTCCCATTCCAAAATATCAAATGCCTACGATTGTGGAATGGGCAGGGTTTGTCATCAGTTCGGACATTGACATGGCACCTCGTGCTAAATAAACCAGCTGTTCTTTTTGTGCAGTTCCACCAAAATCAACCAAATTCGCGCGTAGCTTGTATGATTTCGCCCTTATATGTTGCAACGCCTTGAACTTATCGGCACCTCCTTTCTTGTGGTGGAAATGAATGATTCGATTCATGAACATTTTGTGCAGTTCCCATTGAAATCAAGCTGAGCACCCCTGTTTGCACAAATACAAAAAGTGATTAGTATAAAGCAAATTGTACTATGAATTGACAGTTTCAACAGGCACATACATGGTCCATGTAGAGCACACTTTTAGAAAAATGGAACTCACCAGAAAGAATCCTAGAAGAACATTGTACTCGCGCATGACAGCAAAAAATGGAGATTTGTCAGTCCTTCTGAGCTGAAGTTAGTTTGGTCTTGTGGGGAGTAATGTAACCATCCTTCAACTGCTCCTTCTGATCAGAAGATAGACAGGGCTTCTTCATCCTGGCATAATCGGAACTAGTCACTTCACGTACTCCATATTCTTCTTCAGAGGAAGATGATCCTGTTGTGCAAAGACAAGAGGACTACTAAATGCTAGCATCCCTGCTTGCTCGAATAAAAGGAAAGGAAATATTTAAAACATCACAGATGAAGCACTTCTCAAGGACAATACCACTTTTTCATGACAGTATCTAAACAGTAGCACAACACCAATAGAGATGACAAAGCTCAATCATATGGATGAAATCAGTGGGCAAGTACCAACCTTTGTCAGGAGGCTTATTGTGTAGAGCATACAGACGAAGCACTTCTCTGGAACCATCTGTTGCTATCTACGGTGGTGGCCATGCTTACTATATACTCCTCGATTAGTTTAATGTTTCCAACATCTTCTTGTGCAGTTCCACTAAAATATATGGTATCTTCAAAGAAGATCCCTGTTTGCACAAGTAGAGATAATTACATATTACAGTCACTACAAGGATGCCGGTCTATTGCAACAAAAATTATTGCTACAACTATCTTTTGTTGCAATAAAATGCTATATCACCACAAAATTCCAGTTCGTGGTAATAGGATCTACATATTGCCACAATTTCGTTTCATCGCGCTAAGTCCTTGTTTTGTTGCAATATAGAAGCCATGTATTGCCACAAGCTGCATTGGCGTTGTAATATGGTAGTGATATTGCGACAGTTTGCTCCGTTGCATGAATTGGTCATCTTGTTGCAATAAAGGCTAGGTATTGCAACAAATTACATCTTTGTGGTAATATTTAGACATATATTGCAACAACTCTGACATGTGGCGCTAGTCATGGATACTATTGCAACAAAGCATGTATTGGTTGTAATAGGGTGACTTTTTGCCTCACCTTCGTTGTGTTGCAATAACTATTACATATTGCGACAAATTGAGCATTCATGGTAATACGTACAAACATAATGCAACAATCCTCTAGTGTTGCCTAAAAAGGGAGCAGGATATTGCAACGGTATTCTCGACAGCGCTCCTAATTTTTTTCCTTTATTTATTATACTATTTCGCATGATCTGATTAAAGGGGCGTACTAGTTTACAGAGGTATTAAGACATTAGGTACCACAACTTGCACATAAGTTGCATTTTAGTCACATATCTTGCAAAGTGGGCATCGGTGGTACCACGACTTGGAGGAAGGCTCGCTTACGCATGTGTGAAGCGTTGCACACTCGCGGACGCCCTTCACTTTAGGGTTTCTTGCACCGCCAGGGTCTCCTCCACTCGCCCTACTGACCTCCCCCGGTAGCAAGGTCCTCCTCGGCACCAGAAAGACGGCAAGCTCAGTGCCCTTCTCACAAAGGTGAGTCGTGAGAACTGAGCAACAAATCCTCACATTCTCTTCCTAATTTTTATGTATCTTGCTTGATGTGATTGTATGTATTTATGTGTGCTTTAATAAAAAAAGGAGATTCAATATACATTTATGTGTTAAACAAAGAAATTGAGCAAGGCTGCATACTAGCTATTTTTAAACACTCCCAGGCTCCATTTAAACAGCTCTCCAGCCACCAATTGAGCAGCATAACAACTGTATCCCAGCCTAATTTCCAGCAAGAATTCATCAGCAAATCAACAACACTACATCAAGATATATATAAGGACATATGACACAAGATTTTAGTAGGATATAACAAACCATCTCAACGAGATATATAACACATGTTTCAAAATTACAGCACACAAGTTTCAGCAGCCATACTTGTATAGATTGTATCTCGTGTATCAAAATGACAGCACAAGCGTGTATCTTCTTGTAGTCCAGCCCAAGATCTCGGATCACCTTCCTTACTTTTCCGAGATTTGTAGGAATGTAGTGACCCTTTGGCAACACCTGCGTGAACATCTGCAGAAGTAAGTCACATGCTCTATTGGTCATCCCAGACACACACTTGATTTGGTAAAGCTTCACAATGAAAGATAACTTCATGAAATCCTTGCAACCTGGGTACAACTCTTTTTTTGCCTCTTTCAATAGTTCGAAGAAGACCTTAGCTGTTGCATTTGGCTCCTGGTTCCTTTCATCACCGCTGGAATCATCCACATGAATGTCTCCCACACCTTCACCAATGTTTTCATTGCTTTGCATGTTTGTGCCCCTTATGAGAGTATTGAGCATGTCACATACCCCAGAACCATCATCTACATCGTCTTCATTATCAGAATCTTCAGACATGCTTCCCTCATCCGATTGTTCACCATGGTATATCCAGTGAGTGTAGGTTGGATCCATCCCATTGAGCAGCAAGTCACTATGAACATCCCTTTTCTTTTTCTGAACAATATTGAGACATCTCCTACATGGGCATGGGACTGTTGAGTCTGGGTGAGCACCATCGAAGGCTAAATTCAAGAAATCATTCATGCCAGTTTGCCACTCAACAGAATCTCTTTCCCTGTCCATCCAGCTCTTATGTCGTGTCATTTTTGCCTTATCTCCGTAAAGCCAGTCCTGTTAAACAAACATAACAGCTGCTTTAGTAGCTGCATTACAGTCAATAGCATTACTAGATGCATTACAAGACAAGACAACAGGGATACATACATACTAGTATTACTGTCACATGGTAAAGCAAAATTTATCTATACATTGTAAAGCAAAATTTGGTTGACGGAAGAAGAAATAGTATTACTGTCACATGGTAGTATATGTGACATGAGGGTAAATAAGTTCAGTTTAGTAGTTGGCTAGATAATGCAAAAACAGAAATTCAGAGAGAGACAGTGAAGAGATCACGGCTCAAAAGTTTTAACTACTATTAACTTTGGCAATAACCTTACTTTAAATGATGGGGTTATATCTGACTATCACATCTTTAACCATTTGCAGGGTCATGTATCAGTAGAACAGCATAAAAAGTATATTATCTCTTATGACAATCATAGTAATTAGTAACTTCAAAATAATTTTCAGTAAGTAACACATGTTGGTTTCCAGAGCTGTAATGCTCTATATTGCATTGCAATTTCAGTATATAAAAGTTTAGTGGCATAAACAACCTGCATAACAAGGACCCAAAACTAATTTCATAGTATCAGTTTCATATACTCAAACATAATCGTTCTACATATATGCACTCACATGACCTTCCAAGTGTCTTGATTATTTGCGGAACTTTCTTTTTGTCACAGTTGGTGTTTTCCTGGGTTTTTTTTCAGTTGACAGCTAGTTGTGATGTTATATGTAGTTAAGAACTATCAACCCAAGAATGGCACTGTCTTTGAGAAGAGTACTGAAGCCTGGAGTTATTACAAGAGATGCAGCAGCTCAATTCTTTTGGGTTCAGAATCAATGCGGTTGATGCAGAAAAGAAGGGCGGAACAGGTGGCGCGGCTGATACCAGACCTCCTGTGCTCAACAAAGAAATGAATAGTACAGGTGTGTTTGGGTCCAATCCTGAAGGAGGGTTCTAATCAAGATTCTGAGTGCCCGGCTGTAGGACCTGGTTGGCAAGCATCTCATACTGACTACTGAGCGAGCTTCGGAGGAAAGATGCCAAGGTACTGCCTTGCAAAGACCTGAGGTGTTCCATCAAGTTGGACAACTGGGATCGTATCAAGGGAAACAAGCTCTCACTGCCAAGAACTAACTGGTCAGGACATATCAGTTATTTGTTTTGCAGTAATGTATTAGGTGGAGCAATTTAATTAGCTTACCTAACTTGGTACAGTACGTTGCCTAGGCCACAAGTATGTTGATTAGTGTTTCATGTTAAGATGCCCATTTATAGCGTTGTCGATTTAAGTGTAAATCATGAAAGGGAAAATTTGCCATTTGCTTTGTTTGTCCACCACCTGCATCATGATCTGCTCTTCTGCTCAAGAACATAGCATACCTTTATGCTACTGACCTCCACGAATGTGTGGTTCTACATACCAATAAAACAGCAAGCAAGGGAAAATCAGTCTGCTACTTTCAACCTAAAATCAGCATCCTTATGTTGTATGTATAGCACAGTACTAATGCCCATGTGATGTATTTTGAATCTAAATTTGCTGCACTTGCAATGAAAAATACAGAGGGAAACATGAGGGGATAATCATACTATTGTTGTTCTGGAGGTATTAGCTGCAAGTCAGTCGAGCTCGATGGTCGCAAGGGAGGCAGGCGAGCCAGTCCGGGCGGCGCTGAGCAAAGGGGCGGTTGACCAGGGGAGAGCTACTGCAGGGCGTCTGATCCAGCTGAGATCCAGCGAGAGCTGCTGCAGGATCGACCAGCCGAGATCCAGGAAGGAGGAGGCCGACGGGCGGAAGGCACCGAGCGGCGGGTGGCGGAGCAAGGTTAGAGGGAGAGGGGAGCGGCAGGGAGGCGCTGGCGTGGGCTGCTTCGTCGCGCCGCCATGATGTGGCTGCTGGATGCGGCCAGCACTCGGGTCGCGCGGCGGCGGAACAGGGATCGAGGTATGACTCGGGTCGCTATGGTTTTTTTAAGGACCAGGGTCCGGCGCGTGAAAAAGAAAGAGGAAAAGGATCGTGGGAAAAAGGAGCGAAGGAAACCGAAAAAATGATCGAAGGAAAGGGAGGAGGAGATCTCGCGCGGCGCAACCCACCAGACAGACCAGGGCGTCTGATCCATCGCGCGGACGCGGACGCGCTCCACCAGATAGCGTATATTACTTTTTTTAAAATGTCTAATAGCGTAAAAAATAATACTTTGATTATCCAGGCAAAAAAAATACTAAAATATGTGATCGACGTAGCCCTTCTTTTTTGTTTGAAAGAAGATAGTAATTCTATTGACCAAACTTTGATTATCTGCAACTTGTAAACCACAAATCCAAATGACCTCACTATTTTTGAATTTTTTTAAATTAAACTAATTTTTATATAGTAATTTGGTTGCATACTTTTACCTACTTAAGCAGTGTAGGTAGCATATGTCGGCCAACAATTGACACGTATCAACATCCTGCACCACCCATGTGATCACTAACGTCGCCTTCGATGATCGGGTCGCCCTCGACGACCGAGTCGACTCTGGTCGCGGCTCCGTCGAAAGCTTCCAATACCGTGCACTCCATTCCCGAGCCCTCCGTCCATCTACCCAGGAGTCGTTGCAATAAATCAGTATAAATAAGAAATATACAAATATGCAAATTTTTGACATATCCCAACCTAAGGCGACAGGGCTCGTTCGCTCCCTTGCGTGTGGATCCGAAGTAGGACAGATCCGACAGGGAAAGCGTTGGGATGCAGGGTTGTTTAATTTACATAGGTGAATCTCTATGCTTATCGTTTGAACAAAAGCGGCATAATTATGTTGACCTGCTCTGGTGTGGACAAACCCTCGACGGATTGTCCGGTAAAATGAAAGATACTGAGATCACCCCATCTCAAGATCGGAATGTAAGATCGAGACTTGCCGGTATTGAGTAAGACTCAAGACCTGACCACAGCAGAAGAGAGAGAAAGGACGAGGGTCGTCCCCTATGCTTTAGACGTAGGCTCTACAGTATGTTATGCTGTGTATCGCACATGAAGTGTGCCTTGCCATGAGTTGGTCAAGGGGTACAATAGTGATCCGGGAATGGATCACATGACAGCGGTCGAACTTATCCTTAGTATCTAGTGGACTAAGGAATTTTCTCAATTATGGAGGTGAATAGGAGTTCATCATAAAGGGTTACGTCGATGCGAACTTTGACACTAATCCGGATGACTCTGAGTAGTAAACCGGATTCGTATAGTAGAGCATTTATTTGAAATGGCTCCAAGTAGCTCGTGGTAGCATCCACAAGATGACATAGATATTCGTAAAGCACACACGAATCTGAAAGGTTCAGACCCGTTGACTAATAACCTCTCTCACAAGCATAACATGATCAAACCAAAACTCATTGAGTGTTAATCACATAGTGATGTGAACTAGATTGTTGACTCTAGTAAACTCTTTGGATGTTGGTCACATGGTGATGTGACCTGTGAGTGTTAATCACATGGTGATGTGAACTAGATTATTGACTCTAGTGCAAGTGGGAGACTGTTGGAAATATGCCCTAGAGGCAATAATAAATTGGTTATTATTATATTTCCTTGTTCATGATAATCGTTTATTATCCATGCTAGAATTGTATTGATAGGAAACTCAGATACATGTGTGGATACATAGACAACACCATGTCCCTAGTAAGCCTCTAATTGACTAGCTCGTTGATCAATAGATGGTTACGGTTTCCTGACCATGGACATTGGATGTCGTTGATAACGGGATCACATCATTAGGAGAATGATGTGATGGACAAGACCCAATCCTAAGCCTAGCACAAGATCGTGTAGTTCGTTTGCTAAGAGCTTTTCTAATGTCAAGTATCATTTCCTTGGACCATGAGATTGTGCAACTCCCGGATACCGTAGGAATGCTTTGGGTGTACCAAACGTCACAACGTAACTGGGTGGCTATAAAGGTGCACTACAGGTATCTCCGAAAGTGTCTGTTGGGTTGGCACGAATCGAGACTGGGATTTGTCACTCCGTGTAAACGGAGAGGTATCTCTAGGCCCACTCGGTAAGACATCATCATAATGTGCACAATGTGACAAAGGAGTTGATCACGGGATGATGTGTTACGGAATGAGTAAAGAGACTTGCCGGTAACGAGATTGAACAAGGTACCGGGATACCGACGATCGTTTCTCGGGCAAGTAACATACCGATAGACAAAGGGAATTGTATGCAGGATTGATTGAATCCTCGACATCGTGGTTCATCCAATGAGATCATCGAGGAGCATGTGGGAGCCAACATGGGTATCCAGATCCCGCTGTTGGTTATTGACCGGAGAGTCGTCTCGGTCATGTCTGCATGTCTCCCGAACCCGTAGGGTCTACACACTTAAGGTTCGGTGACGCTAGGGTTATAGAGATATTAGTATGCGGTAACCCGAAAGTTTTTCGGAGTCCCGGATGAGATCCCGGACGTCACGAGGAGTTCCGGAATGGTCCGGAGGTAAAGATTTATATATGGGAAGTCTTATTTTGGTCGCCGGAAAAGTTTCGCGCATTATCGGTATTGTACCGGGAGTGCCGAAAGGGGTCCGGGGGTCCACCAAGGGGGTCCACCAGCCCCGGGGGGCCACATGGGCTGTAGAGGTGTGCGCCTTGGCCTATATGGGCCAAGGGCACCAGCCCCAAGAGGCCCATGCGCTAAGAGATAAGGGAAAGGGAGAGTCCTAAAGGGGGAAGGCACCTCGGAGGTGCCTTGGGGAGGATGGACTCCTCCCTGGCCGCACCCTTCCTTGGAGGAAGGGCCAAGGCTGCGCCCCCCTCTCCCTTGGCCCTATATATAGTGGGGGGGGAGGGAGGGCAGCAATACGTAAGCCCTGGCGCCTCCCTCTCCCTCCTGTGACACATCTCCCTCCTCCCGCAGCGCTTGGCGAAGCCCTGTTGGAATCCCGCTACTTCCACCACCACGCCGTCGTGCTGCTGGATCTCCATAAACCTCTCCTCCCCCCTTGCTGGATCAAGAAGGAGGAGACGTTGCTGCTCCGTATGTGTGTTGAACGCGGAGGTGCCGTCCGTTCGGCGCTAGGATCATCGGTGATTTGGATCACGACGAGTACGACTCCATCAACCCCGTTCTCTTGAACGCTTCCGCTCGCGATCTACAAGGGTATGTAGATGCACTCCTTCCCTCTTGTTGCTAGTAAACTCCATAGATTGATCTTGGTGATGCGTAGAAAATTTTGAATTTCTGCTACGTTCCCCAACAGTTGAACCACCGTGGTACATACCCAGTCCGTTCACTGGTTGACGGTGAAGGCGTCCATGGATGTCGTGTTCCTCCCACTCCTTCCATCTTACTCTCGGTGAAAACTTGATCTTCGGACTGGACGGTGGCGACGTTCATGGTCGGGCCCTTCCTGGAGGCATCGTCTTGGAGTCCTCGGTACGGCATGTCCGTCGCACATCTTCCAAGATGATCGCTCCTCGCGTTGGTGGTCTCCGTCGGCTCTAACCGGATCCCTTTTTTGGACATCTTATAGGTGCTTGGTAGTCGTTGAGGTTGTGTGCCGGTGCCCGTCATTCATGTATCTTGCCTTGGGTGTGTGTGGCGTCCGTTTGTATCGGTTGCTTCGATGTATGTGATGGTTGTTTTACAATATAAACATGGTCTTCCCTAGATTGGATTATATTGGATCGGCGTCGTCCTCGCACTAGAAGCACCGATGATTTGGTAGCTCGAGAGAGCTAGTTACAGTTAGATAGCTAGATCAGTTAGCTAGGGTTTGCTAGTTGAAAAATGCCGAATATATGTGGTGGCATTGGATTATGTTGGATCGGCATCATCCTCACACTAGAAGCCCCGGTGAGTTGGTAACCCAGGAGCGCTGGTTACGGTTAGCTAGCCAGATCGGTTAGCTAGGGTATGCTCGTTGGGAAATGCCAAATATATTGGCGTGAAGACCTCAGGGCAGCGGTGTAGACCATGTGCCACACGCAGTATGACTCGAAGGGGCGATGCAGCGGCAGCGCGAGTGTCGATGCAGCCGGAGGGACCATGTGCCGCGAGGCTACGATCCGAATGGGTGATGCAGTGGCGGCGGGCGAGCCGGTGCAGTCACGGGGGAACCATGGGGCGGTGGCAGCCCGATGCTCGATCGATGGAGGGGCGCATTGTACTAGGGAGAGTCTTCACGGGACCTGCGGAGGCGCGCGCCACCGACGGGCCAGATCAGCCACACGGCGTAGATGAGGCGGATCATGGGCGAGCGGGCCCGCGCGAGGTCGACGACGCCGCTTGGTGGAGGCGGGGGTGGCGGCGGAGTCCAAGATGAAGCCGGCTACGATAGATGGCGTCGGACGACGTGTAGACGAGCGTGTCAGCTCGGGCAGCAAGGCTCGAGTGACCAAAGCAGCAGTCGCGCCTGAGCTGAGGCAGCTGGCGAGCACGACGCAGCCGGCGAGCCCAATGCATCCGGCTATCCTATATTTCCAATCCAATCATGATACTTAACATGATTAACATGATGATCCCCTATCTATGTGTGTATAAACTACTTGATCTAGGACAGAGATGATGATAAGATAGATGAGCTATGGCACTATTCTCCCCATATGTGTGAAAATCACAACACCTTCCATGGAGACAATCTATATATGTTTTTGGTGTAGGTATTTTCATGCGAGGTTCTAGTATGCCCTGATAGGCGATAGCTACTATTTCTGCCATGTGATTCTCACAACGCCAATCTTTCCCTTGCGAGGTTCTACTTTGGCATGGTCATCGGGTCTTCCTTGGATTGGATTATATGGATCGGCGTTGTCCTCGCACTAGAAGCCCGGGTGAGTTGGCAGCCCGGGAGCGACAAATTGTCAAGATTGAATCTGAGCTCTCTCGTTCGGGTTCCTCGGTCCTCACGGCGTCATGTCGGCGTCGACACTACGAACCACACCGACCAGAGTCCATCGAACGAACACTACCTCAGGTTATTCCTTTCTCCCAAATCTTCTCCTTATAGATGTGCATCGCAGCACCTACAGGCGAGCGAAAGCGGCGTCCTGGAGGAGGCGGCACTCGGAGAGGCCGGGGATGAAACCGGCGAGGTCCTTGTAGTCGGTGAGCGTGGCCCAAACGGCCTCGAGCGACGCGCCGACCCGCACCCGCGCGTGCACCAGCCGCTGGTTCTTCTTCCCCGGCAGCTTCCGCACCTTCTCTCGAACCCGTACCGCTTATCCGGTTATCCCACTACAAAAAACATGTTAATCCATGATGGAATTGTGATGACATTGCCAGAAACTGCATTATTTATGACGATTTATCTGGCTCGTCGCAAAATCCGTCATATATAAGCAACATGAGGATGGCACCCCAAATCATAGACCCATCATGATAGACAAAGAGAGGCCGTCACCATAATCGTCATGGTTCGAACAATTAGTTCCGTTCTTATACACCATTTAGGCTGTGATGGATGGATGGTGCTGACGTGGCAATCCAGCGAGAGGAAGAACTTGCGATGTGATTGGTGGAGCGAGCCAACTCACGGATCACAAATCCAGACCGTCTACTCTTCCGTGATCCAACGGCAAGCAGTCAACTCCTATGTAGATCTCCGCCGGCTTCTTCCTTCCCCTTTGTCCGCCCCGACTCCCCTGATCTCGCCGTCCTCCTCTTTCAGATCCTCCCCCTCCCCATCCACGACTGCGCTACCTCCCCATCCATGGCCATCTGCCCCTATGCGTCCCGCAACCGCCGCGACGACATCCTCATCCCCAGAAGCGGGGACTTCCCTTAAGGCGAACCTAGTGCACGTGGCGCCGGTACCGTTGATGCGGGTCGGGCGGCGGTCAGATCTGCCACGGCCAGAACCGGCGTCCTCTTCCTCCCTATCCATCTTCCTCCCATGGCTGAGAAGAGGGCTTCGTCAAGGATCCCATGACGGAGGTCAACGTGGGAGGCTGCTTCCTCCGATCCCAGATCGACCATCCGTCGATGGAGGCCATGAGAGCCACGTGGGCACACACATGGCTTCGCTTCAAGGTCAACCCTCGCCCATCCTTTCTCTTCGATATGATTTGATCTCCTCCCCTGATTTCCTTCGCCACGCAGCTGCAGCTCGATAGATGTAGGGACGCCGCCATGGAACAGTCAGGGCCTCCCTTCTCTTCCCGTTTAGTCCGATCCGCCACTGCCAGCCATTTCCGGCGCCCCTGCATGTCACATCCCTAGTTCTAGTTTGCTCTAGGCTAGCTAGTCATGTGTGCATCATGTTTAATATTTGAAAGAAACTTGAAATGGGGATGT
This sequence comes from Aegilops tauschii subsp. strangulata, assembly GCF_002575655.3. Classification (NCBI taxonomy): domain Eukaryota; kingdom Viridiplantae; phylum Streptophyta; class Magnoliopsida; order Poales; family Poaceae; genus Aegilops; species Aegilops tauschii. The sequence continues at coordinate 56,247,796 of NC_053039.3, forward strand.
TCAAACCCTAGCATTAAATCAACTCAACTAGGATGGATTAAAATCTGTTCAATAAACCAAAATGTCCCTAAGAAAAGTTAATGATTTCTGGTTAAGGTGGAAACCTTTGCCAAAAATGATGAATATATTCTTAGATCATTTTTGGATTTTTGGATTAAATCATAAGTATTTGAATTGGAGCATTTAATGGCTATAAATATGTTAAATGCTTCAATAATTCTGAAAAAATTTGAGGGCTGTTAGTAAACATTTTAAAAGTGCCCACAAATTTTCTCAGGAGTTTTAAAAATGGTTTAGTATTATCACTAAATCAAAAACAGAAAAGCAGAATAGAAAAACTGAACTAAAACAAATAAGAGAGAGAGAGAGAGGAAACCTCACTGTGCAGCCCACCACCGTAGTGGCCTACTGGCCAAAGCCAGCCCAGCCCAACTTCTCCTCCCTGTCGTCTTCCTCCCTGGACAGAAGGACGAGCGCGTGCTCGCTGCACGCTGGCCACACGCCTCGCCAGCTCCTGCTTGCCGCCGAGGGCCTGGATGCCTGCATGTGTCGCCACGCAGCCCCCCCAACTCTCTCACTCTCTCCCGACCTCTTTTCCCTTCTCTGCTCTCTCCCGCGCCACACCCGAGCGCGCCCGTCGCCGCCGTCCGCTGCCACCACGGCCACCGACCACCCCTCGCCCTGCCGATGAGTCCACGAGCTCCGCCTCGTTCCTCTCTTCCTCCTCACCGAGCCTCCCGATGCCGGAAGCGCCGAAAACGTCGTCGGCATCGTCGTGTTCACCGTCGGGCACCGGAGATCGTCGCCGCCGATTCGTCGTCCACAGGGCTTCCCCAAGCACAGTGGCCATCTCTACGGCACCGCTGTGAGCCCCCGAGCATTTCCCCCTCTCCCCGCAGTCAATCCCCTCCTCTAGCCAGTCTAGCCACCCGAGCCGAGAGCTCCGTGTCGCCGGCCATGGCGCCGCCGTGGCCAGGGCACCCAAAGCTTGCGTCCAAGCACATGGTTGTGCTCCTACTGGTCCGTAGCTACCGCCCCGCTGCTTAACTTGCTCCGCCACATGCTCTAGCCGCAGCTGCCGCACACACCAAACTCTGGCGGCCGACCAAGTGCTCGCCGTCGGCGAACCAGGCCACCCCGCGACCTTCTGACACCACCCCTGGATGCGGAAGAGCGTGGGCTACCTCCTGGTGGTTCCCGCGCGTCCAACCGCCGTCTGTAGCTCAAGTCCGGCGAGTTGCCGCCGCAGTTTTGGTTGTCGCCGACGAAACTCCGGTGAGGGCCAACGTGGCCTTGTCATTAGCACTAACCCCGCCAGCTGGACCACCAGTAGACGCTGACAGCGGGCCCCGCAGCGGGTCAAAACCGGAGTCAATGCGGGATTAGTGTCTGTCTCACTGACCAGTGGACCCCACTGGTCAGGTTTGACCTGGACCCGGCCTGTTGACCTTCTGACATCACAGTGACGCAGTGCTGATGCAGTTAATTATTTTCTGGATTTATTCTTATTCAGGAAATTCCAGAAAATCCTATAAACTTCTGAAAATCATAGAAAATAATCTATAATTCAGATTGAAAAGAGTTATATATGAAAAATGATCAGAAAAATCCAATCTATCCATCTGTACCATTTTCATGCATGTTAGAACAACTTATGGCTGCTGTTTAGGCCAAATCATATAAATGGCATTTAAACCCTCACATATGGAGTTTGAATTGAACCTAGGGTTCAAACCAACTCCATTTAACATGTTGGTAGTTGCATTAGCTCAATTCACAGCATATTGCCATGTCACATTCATGCATCATATTGTTGCATTGCATTGATTGTGTTTCCTCTCTGTTGCCGGTATTTGTCCCCTCTCGGTAGACGATGTTCCGGCGTTGTGATCATTGACACTAATGAAGACTCAATGCTATCTTCAGAAGTGCCAGGCAAGCAAAACCCCCTTGTTCATTCCGATACAATCCCACTCTCTCGCTCCTGCTCTCTTTTACTGGATTAGGACAACAACGATTCAACTGTTACATGCTGTGGTAGTTGAACCCCTTTCCTCTGCATGACCTGTCATTGCCACAGTAAATAGATGAAATCCACTAGCATGAGTAGGAGTTGTTTGAGCCCTGATGTGCCTACTCATTCATGCTTGTTTGTCATGCCTGCTACTGCTTAGAGTTGAGTCAGGTCTGATTCATTGGGGATGAATTGGAATGTGGTGAACATGTCCTACTGTTGAGAACTAAATGTGTGAACACGATTTGGTAAAGGTAGCGGTGAGAGGCCATGTAGGAGTACATGGTGGGTTGTCTCATTGAAGCCGTCCTCAGGAACTGAGTTCTGTGTTTGTGATCCATGAACAGTTACTACCACACATTGGGTTCCGGTAACTCGACCCCTCTCCGCTTATTAACCGCCTCGATCTTTGTCCAGGAGTTGCGACTAGTTTCTAGTGTTTGTAGGTTGTGTTAGTAGTCTACCAAGTGGTACCCGGTACAGGTGGGCTTGGGACAGACTAGGCACCATGGCACGGTGTACCAAGCATAGATCCATCCGTCGAGGTGGGCTTAGGAATCCTGCACACATCGTTTGGGGCCGTGAGCGACACCCCGGCCGGATCTCCTTGCGGATGGAACCCGAATAGGCAATAAACCTGAACTAGAGACTTGTGTGGTTAGTCAGGTCATGGCCGACTCCCTCGCCAGGCTTCCGCTTGAAGGTTGCCGAGGTACACGACGTGTACATGGTGGTAAGTGGCGAGAGCGTGTGTGAAGAAGTACACCCCTGCAGGGTTAACATCATCTATTCGAATAGTCGTGTCCGCGGTAAAGGACTTCTGGGTTGCCTATAATAGTCCATAGACAAGTGAAAGTGGATACTCTAAAATGCGCAAGATAAGCGTGAGTGCTATGGATGACGTTCTCGTAGGAAGACGGGAGCGGATCCATAGTGGTGTATTGATATGGTGAATATGTGGACTCGTGTGCGCCACCTCGAAAGAGTTACTTGCAGTCGTAGTTCAGGATAGCCACCGAGTCAAAGCTGGCTTGCTGCAGTTAAAATCCACCACCCCCTTTGTTGATACCGATGCATATGTAGATAGTTCTGATGTAAGTCTTGCTGGGTACATTTGTACTCACGTTTGCCTATTTTATGTTTTGTAGAGAGACGTCAGTCTCGCTAGTAGTTCCGTGTGGACTTCGACGTTTAGCTTGATACCTCAGCTACGATCTTGTGCCCTCGGCAGGATCTGGTAGATAGTCAGGCTTCTCAGCCTTTTTCATTTGTAGATGTCTGTACTCAGACATGTTAAGCTTCCGCATGTGCTTTGACTTGTATGCTCTGAATGTTGGGTCATGAGACCCATGTTTGTAATATCTGGCTCTTCGGAGCCTAATGAATAAATACTCTGAGTCGTAGAGTCTTGTTGTGATCCCATGTTGTATTTGCACATATCGAGCATATTGTGTGTATGATTGAAATGCTTGGTATGTGTGGGATCCGACAATCTAGTTGTCTATCCTTAGCAGCCTCTCTTATGGGGAAATGTAGTCTAGTGCCTCCTTGAGCCATAGTAGTCCGCTACAGCCCGGTTCGCCGGAGTCCTGCTAGCCCAGCACTACTGCTCTGGACACTTGACTGGCCGGCATGTGTTTCATATCGTTCCTGTGTCTGTCCCTTCGGGGAAATGTCACGCGGTGACATCCGGAGTCCTGCCTAGCCTGCTACAGCCCGGGTTCCCGGAGTCCTGTTAGCCCAGTGCTACAGCCCGGATTCGCACGCTGCTGACCGACACGTTCGATGTTGATTCATCTATGACTGTCCCCATACGTTAGTGCCGCTTTGGGTTCACGACTAGCCATGTCGGCCCAGGTTCTCTGTCATATGGATGCTAGCGACATTGTCATATACGTGAGCCAAAAGGCGCAAACGGTCCCGGGCCATGGTAAGGCGACACCTGTGGGAGTACCGTGCGTGAGGCCGCAAAGTGATAGAAGGTGTTACAGGCTAGATCGGTGTGACTTGGAATCGGGGTCCCGACAGCTTTGGTATCAGAGCCTGACTGCCTGTAGGGTTACCAAGCCAAACTGGTCGAAGTTGAGTCTAGAAATGCTTTAGTTATATAAGGGAATTGATTGTGGAAGGGAACGTAAGGCTGTTTTACTCCTTTACCTTATGTCCTCTGATCTGAGTCACCCTCTTCTCTTCTACGGGGATTAAGAACTAGGCTTCTCATCTTTCTATCAGGATCACGTGTTACTAATCCGTAGACTCGTAGGATTGTTGGTCTGAAGCCTCAGTTCAGTTTCTACTACTTCCATGTGTTGACAGTTCATCCCAGAACCTTGATATGATGTTGTTAAGTGACTATGCAAATCCTTGTGAATGTCTCAAATCCTTTCTGAGCATTTACAGCCGTTATGCTGTCCGAGTCATCCCAGGTTTCTAAATAGTCTGATGCATTTGCAAATCCCTTCTTTCCGTTCTGATGTCTCTTTGGGCCAGATTAACCACACTAATCGTTGAGTTGAGGTACTCTGTTGCCTTGACATATATGTTGGAGTTATTATTATGACCCTAGGTGTCTTAGAGGACCACTTAGCAATCTAGCAATGCTTGCATCCCCAGTGTGATGATTCTGGCCATTACTCTCGAAAGCATCCCGTGATGCCACTTAGTTAGTAGGCATTCTATTCCCGGGTTTCTGAACTCGAGATTCACTCCACTTACCTCCTGTTGATAGTGTTTGCTCGTTCCTTTAGGATATTAGTAACCTTTGCGATAGTCCTCGAGGTCCGTGGTATTTCCTTTTTCCAAATACCATGAACCATTATGGCAGAAGTTCTTTTAACCAAAAGATCACAACCAGGGCGCTCTTGAGGAGTACTCCATTCATATTGTGACTCTGCCAGTTCTACCTTTCTGCATGGGTTATCCGGAAGAAATATGTTGAACTCGTTCGACATGCTAATCTATGCATCCGCAACTCAGAAAACCATATGTCCCTTTGAGTTGTCCCTCTTTAGTTGTATTCCGACCCCCATCTACCAATTGATAGTCATGAGTAATTGTGCATTTGTGTTATCGATGCCCATTATTCTTGTAGTCCGTCAAGTCGCACTGTTTCGGAATGACTAGGAGAAACTAACTCTAGAACCTCATCCATATCTAGGATCGGGTCAAAACAATTGTATTCCGTAGATCAAAATGCCAATCCAGCTTTTGCTCTGCTCTACCTTGGAGCGTTACCATCTTTATGTCAAGAGTGTCGTGAGAATTGCACCACCTCTTATGAATTCTTGACGTAGTGATACTTCTCGCCATCATTATTCATTCCTCGGTCCCGTGTTGTCACAACCGGAATACCGACAAGTGAACCGTGATGTGTGAAATCAATACTCTGAGCAACTCGTTGCTTGGTAGTTAATGGACAACAATCCCATTCTTAGCGTGTTGGTTATTCAATCACCATCCTGAGATTGATCATGTTACCTAGTCCATTTTTCCTGGTGCAATCTTCGGTCAACGATTTAGGATTGTATCAATTCCTCGCTCTTTTTTTATCACATCGTCTTGCCCTGAAAAGCAAGTTTGTTCTCGAGCTTAGTAACATATCGGTGGTTCGTGATTTTTTGAATATCTTCTCGGAAGTGTTACCAGGTTGTCACCTGACCGCTATGTTGAGTTCGTGATCAAGTGGGTTTCCTGTAAACCACCCCTTCTCCAAGAATCCGTGTTGGATACCCCTGAGCTAGTTGGTTAAGCTTAACAACAACTTGGAGAGTTGGAACATAAAAGCTTGTCCGACCACGCTCATCCCTAAGGGATATATTTTTGTGTGTGTGTGTGTTGAAGAAAGATGATATCTCCATCGATTGGTCCTCGTGTCCAGTTGTTGGATCTATTATCTTACCAATCTTTGATTTGAGTATGGGCTATTGTCAAATCAAATCAGAACCAATGGTGTTCGTAATGTTGTCTTACTCATGGTTGATCCCTCGAGCATACACCATTATATCTTTGGATCTGACCAATGCTATCACCGTGTTCACATGATGGTGGAAGTCCAGTGATATGGAAATTCCGATGAGTTGCTATTGAGCCCATCAGCAGCATCTCGTCTCCTCCATGATTCATGTTGAACGTCTAAGTTGGTGTTGGAAACTTGTGTAAGCATTTTCTTCGTGCCGGCTCATGAAGAATATGTTTAGATGTAAGTAGTGACTTCCTCGAATTCATGTGCATTTGGTGCAAGTTGCCGCCGTGAGTTCGAGAAAGATTGTTTTTGCTTCCTCTGGTACCATCCCAAGTCGGTTATGCATGTGCGAATGTATTCTATGGTTTGGTAGATTAATTACCTCCACTCCATATGTATTCCCTAGCACACCAAGCCACTGACTGATTTGTTCAAGGAGAAGAAGTTCCTTCCTAAGAGCAAGACTTATGTTAGGAATTCGATATCCTCGATGATGGTTCCTTACCAGAACTCGGTAGTGTTTTATTGCAAGACTACTTTGTGGCCATGCTTGTCTGGGACAGCGTGTTCACATGTTTGTAGCAGACCCCGCTCATGTTTTGGAGCTTGCTACCAAGTTCATCTCCCGAGAATCTCGCAACGCCATCTCGTCGGTTTGTGTTGCAAACTTTCCTTTTCCGGACATGCTGTCTGAAATATCCTGTTACCAACCAGATCTGAATCTCAGGCAGATATGATGGTTGGAACATCTCCCAATAGCTATAATATTGGTCCTTGTAACCCGGTAAGTGGATGTCGTGGCCGACACACCTAGCTGGAAGCACCATTATTGTAGTATCTTGATTAAGCCGTTTGGTCACATCCCATGAGGATTTCATATGACTTATCCCACAAGTTGTTCCTTATGGATCCTTTGTATTCCGAAGTCCGACCACTACTTGATGGCTATGTTGATGCTTTAAGCATGACCATAGTAACCAGTACATCAAGGAGAACATTATAAGCGGAGTGCTAAATGTCTCTCGGTCGATCATCCAGATTGGCTTCTTTGGCATTGCTAAGGAAAAATCTGAGAAAGTGTTATCTTCCTTTGCATCTGCATCCTCCATCACCGTTCATCATGGTAGTATGATGTGTTGCCAGGATCCTCGGCACGGATGTTGGTAAAACCTTGATGAATATGGAAATGCTCAAGTTCTTGAAAGCACACTCAGTCACTAGGTTATACCCTTGGTATCAACTGGAATGTGCCTTCCATTTGCCGAGTTGTTCTATAACCATAGTTTCCTTTCCAAATTGAGTGTGCCATTCTTTTGAATTCTTTCAAACGATCATTTGTAAATTGCCTTACGCTGGTATGAAGAGTTTCAATGATCTCTGAATCAAAAGTAATTCTTTTTGCCACTTAAGGGATAATTCAACGAGTCACCTTTCCTAAGGTGCCCCGTTATGGAGTCATGGCAATTAACTCATCGCTGCTTTGGAACCCATGCACCATATTATCTAAGCGTGGGATTGTTGCCCACCAAATCAAACCTCATCGTTTGTTCTTCCATCCCTCTCGATGTGTTTTGTGTCTCAACTCTAGATGTTTCAACATCTCATTCCGCGAGTTGATCTTGTATAGCTCGATCTTCGAGAAGATCAATCCCGTAGAGTTTCCCTCTCTTCCGTCATCATAGTTGGATGAAGCTCTCGAAAGAAAAGATGTCAAGATCAGGATGATGCAATGAGTCAACATCTTCGAGAAGAACAATTGGATCGTGAAGATTATGTTAGTTTGCGTTCCCCTTTCATCTTACCCTACACTTGGATCTCGGGACGAGATTTTTGTTTAGTGGGGGTGGGTTGTCACATCCCTAGTTCTGGTTTGCTCTAGGTTAGCTAGTCATGTGTGCATCATGTTTAATATTTGAAAGAAACTTGAAATGGGGATGTTCAAACCCTAGCATTAAATCAACTCAACTAGGATGGATTAAAATCTTTTCAATAAACCCAAAATGTCCCTAAGAAAAGTTCATGATTTCAGGTTAAGGTGGAAACCTCTGCCAAAAATGATGAATATATTCTTAGATCATTTTTGGATTTTTGGATTAAATCATAAGTATTTGAATTGGAGCATTTAATGGCTATAAATATGTTAAATGGTTCAATAATTCTGAAAACATTTGAGGGCTGTTAGTAAACATTTTAAAAGTGCCCACAAATTTTCTCAGGAGTTTTAAAAATGGTTTAGTATTATTACTAAATCAAAAACAGAAAAGCAGAATAGAAAAACTGAACTAAAACAAATAAGAGAGAGAGAGGAAACCTCACTGTGCAGCCCACCACCGTAGTGGCCTACAGGCCAAAGCCAGCCCAGCCCAACTTCTCCTCCCTGTCGTCTTCCTCCCTGGATAGAAGGACGAGCGCGTGCTCGCTGCACGCTGGCCACACGCCTCGCCAGCTCCTGCTTGCCGCCGAGGGCCTGGATGCCTCCATGCGTCGCCACGCAGCCCCCCCAACTCTCTCACTCTCTCCCGACCTCTTTTCCCTTCTCTGCTCTCTCCCGCGCCACACCCGAGCGCGCCCGTCGCCGCCGTCCGATGCCACCATGACCACCGACCACCCCTCGCCCTGCCGATGAGTCCACGAGCTCCGCCTCGTTCCTCTCTTCCTCCTCACCGAGCCTCCCGATGCCGGAAGCCCCGAAAACGTCGCCGGCATCATCGTGTTCACCGTCGGGCACCGGAGATCGTCGCCGCCGATTCGTCGTCCACAGGGCTTCCCCGAGCACGGTGGCCATCTCTACGGCACCGCTGTGAGCCCCCGAGCGTTTCCCCCTCTCCCCGCAGTCAATCCCCTCCTCTAGCCAGTCTAGCCACCCGAGCCGAGAGCTCCGTGTCGCCGGCCATGGCGCCGCCGTGGCCAGGGCACCCAAAGCTTGCGTCCGAGCACATGGTTGTGCTCCTACTGGTCTGTAGCTACCGCCCCGCTGCTTAACTTGCTCCGCCACATGCTCTAGCCGCAGCTGCCGCACACACCAAACTCTGGTGGCCGCCCAAGTGCTCGCCGTCGGCGAACCAGGCCAGCCCGCGACCTTCTGACACCACTCCTGGATGCGGAAGAGCGTGGGCTACCTCCTGGTGGTTCCCGCGCGTCCAACCGCTGTCTGTAGCTCAAGTCCGGCGAGTTGCCGCCGTAGTTTTGGTTGTCGCCGGCGAAACTCCGGCGAGGGCCGACGTGGCCTCGTCATTAGCACTAACCCCGCCAGCTGGACCACTAGTAGACGCTGACAGCGGGCCCCGCAGCGGGTCAAAGCCGGAGTCAACGCGGGATTAGTGTTTGTCTCACTGACCAGTGGACCCCACTAGTCAGGTTTGACCTGGACCCGGCCTGTTGACCTGCTGACGTCACAATGACGCAGTGCTGATGTAGTTAATTATTTTCTGGATTTATTCTTATTCAGGAAATTCCAGAAAATCCTATAAAGTTCTGAAAATCATAGAAAATAATCTATAACTCAGATTGAAAAGAGTTATATATGAAAAATGATCAGAAAAATCCAATCTATCCATATGTACCATTTTCATGCATGTTAGAACAACTTATGGCTGCTGTTTAGGCCAAATCATATAAATGGCATTTAAACCCTCACATATGGAGTTTGAATTGCACCTAGGGTTCAAACCAACTCCATTTAACATGTTGGTAGCGGCATTAGCTCAATTCACAGCATATTGCCATGTCACATTCATGCATCATATTGTTGCATTGCATTGATTGTGTTTCCTCTCTGTTGCCGGTATTTGTCCCCTCTCGGTAGACGATGTTCCGGCGTTGTGATCGTTGACACTAATGAAGACTCAATGCTATCTTCAGAAGTGCCAGGCAAGCAAAACCCGCTTGTTCATTCTGATACAATCCCACGCTCTCGCTCCTGCTCTCTTTTACTGCATTAGGACAACAACGATTCAACTGTTACATGTTGCGGTTGTCGAACCCCTTTCCTCTGCATGACCTGTCATTGCCACAGTAAATAGATGAAATCCACTAGCATGAGTAGGAGTTGTTTGAGCCCTGATGTGCCTACTCATTCATGCTTGTTTGTCATGCCTGCTACTGCTTAGAGTTGAGTCAGGTCTGATTCATCGGGGATGAATTGGAATGTGGTGAACATGTCCTACTGTTGAGAACTAAGTGTGTGAACACGATTTGGTAAAGGTAGCGGTGAGAGGCCATGTAGGAGTACATGGTGGGTTGTCTCATTGAAGCCGTCCTCAGGAACTGAGTTCTGTGTTTGTGATCCATGAACAGTTACTACCACACATTGGGTTCCGGTAACTCGACCCCTCTCGGCTTATTAACCGCCTCGATCTCTGTCCAGGAGTTGCGACTAGTTTCTGGTGTTTGTAGGTTGTGTTAGTAGTCTACCAAGTGGTACCCGGTACAGGTGGGCTTGGGACAGACTAGGCACCGTGGCACGGTGTACCAAGCGTAGATCCATCCGTCGAGGTGGGCTTGGGAACCCTGCACACATCGTTTGGGGCCGTGAGCGACACCCCGGCCGGATCTCCTTGCGGATGGAACCCGAATAGGCGATAAACCTGAACTAGAGACTTGTGTGGTTAGTCAGGTCGTGGCCGACTCCCTCGCCAGGCTTCCGCTTGAAGGTTGCCGAGGTACACGACGTGTACATGGTGGTAAGTGGCGAGAGCGTGTGTGAAGAAGTACACCCCTGCAGGGTTAACATCATCTATTCGAATAGCCGTGTCCGTGGTAAAGGACTTCTAGGTTGCCTATAACAGTTCATAGACAAGTGAAAGTGGATACTCTAAAATGCGGAAGATAAGCGTGAGTGCCATGGATGACGTTCTCGTAGGAAGAAGGGAGCGGATCCATAGTGGTGTATTGATATGGTGAATATGTGGACTCGTGTGCGCCACCTCGAAAGAGTTACTTGCAGTCGTAGTTCAGGATAGCCACCGAGTCAAAGCTGGCTTGCTGCAGTTAAACTCCACCACCCCCTTTGTTGATACCGATGCATATGCAGATAGTTCTGATGTAAGTCTTGCTGGGTACATTTGTACTCACGTTTGCCTATTTTATGTTTTGCAGAGAGATGTCAGTCTCGCTAGTAGTTCCGTGTGGACTTCGACGTTTAGCTTGATACCTCAGCTACGATCTTCTGCCCTCGGCAGGATCTGGTAGATAGTCAGGCTTCTCAGCCTTTTTCATTTGTAGATGTCTGTACTCAGACATGTTAAGCTTCCGCATGTGCTTTGACTTGTATGCTCTGAATGTTGGGTCATGAGACCCATGTTTGTAATATCTGGCTCTTCGGAGCCTAATGAATAAATACTCTGAGTCGTAGAGTCTTGTTGTGATGCCATGTTGTATTTGCACATATCGAGCATATTGTGTGTATGATTGAAATGCTTGGTATGTGTGGGATCCGACAATCTAGTTGTCTATCCTTAGCAGCCTCTCTTATGGGGAAATGTAGTCTAGTGCCTCCTTGAGCCATAGTAGTCCGCTACAGCCCGGTTCACCGGAGTCCTGCTAGCCCAGCACTACTGCTCTGGACACTTGACTGGCCGGCATGTGTTTCATATCGTTCCTGTGTCTGTCCCTTCGGGGAAATGTCACGCGGTGACATCCGGAGTCCTGCCTAGCCTGCTACAGCCCGGGTTCCCGGAGTCCTGTTAGCCCAGTGCTACAGCCCGGATTCGCACGCTGCTGACCGACACGTTCGATGTTGATTCATGTATGCCTGTCCCCATACGTTAGTGCCGCTTTGGGTTCACGACTAGCCATGTCGGCCCGGGTTCTCTGTCATATGGATGCTAGCGACATTGTCATATACGTGAGCCAAAAGGCGCAAACGGTCCCGGGCCATGGTAAGGCGACACCCGTGGGAGTACCGTGCGTGAGGCCGCAAAGTGATATGAGGTGTTACAGGCTAGATCGGTGTGACATGGAATCGGGGTCCCGACACTGCACCAAAGCGGTGGTAAGGCCACGACCCTTCCTTCCTCCTTGCAGCGTTTTAGCCCCCCCACCCTTCCTATAGCTAACAAACTAGTTTGCTTTGACGATCCTATCATATCCTATCCATGGAGTAGCTTGGATTTGGTTTCAGTTTACTATGTACATGCAGGGATGGTTGGTTTCAGAGATGGTCTAGGCCCTATTTTTTCAGCTGTAACAAAATCATCAACTGAGCTAGCTTTCAACCCTTTTTTTGCCATGGTTTTGGGTTGGTCCTGCTTACGCCAAATTGATCCATTGGCTTGGTTCAGTTTATATAGAGCTCTCCATGCCCAAGAATAAGAAAATCTTGCCGCCAATCTGATGCTACAATTGTGTCTTTTTTACTGTTATATTATGTGTGCCATTGAACATTCAAACTTTAACCTTTGCTTGTCTAAAATCAGACTTTCTTCTATTGTGAATGGAGTGTTTGCTTGTTGTGCTGGAAAAGTAGTTCATTCATCGCTCATTTGACATGTGCGAGCAATGTGTACAGACTGCATTTAGATTCCAACCCAACTAGATTATAGTTTAAGCGTTTTAGACCAAGCCATCTTGGTTTGGCGGCCATGGGGAGACGAGGAGGAGGGGCAGCAGGAGGCGGTGGACGACATGGCCACGGCAGTGCCCCCTTTCCGTTGTAGAACTACCACGCTGACTGCCGCTGTGCATCACATTTGTATGTAATCAAGTCTATACTCATGTGAGGCATATCTAGTCACTCTCGCCTCCGCCAGGGATGCAATAGCCTCACCTTCATACTATAGCAACCCAGGGGCGGATCCGGCATAGGTATATGACAAAAAGTACTGCGTACATGCTTGAGTTCAGACTTCAGAGAGTACGCGGAGTGAGTTAACAACTCAGTTTCAGTCCAGATAAACTAGTCTAAGCAAGCCAGCAGTTCACCAATCCCCTCCAAAGTTCCAATTTGAAATTGCATTCATGTGTAGCTTCTGTTTGGATTTAGAGATGTATCTTTGTAAATAGAACTGTCCTGATGTAATTGATTCCATTAATAAAAGAATAACAAATGAATTTTTTAAAAGCAAATGTAGGCTGAAACGGAAAAAAAGAGTTGATGTTAGGGTGAACTTTTTAACACCCAAAGTTGAATTCTTGGATCCGCCACTGCAACAACCCCGGGGATGCAACATGCCCCCTCGCTGGCGGTGGTGGTGGCACTCATGCCGAGCTGAGAGACGGTCGACCTGCTGTCATCAATGTCGTCACGGCCTCGGCCACGGTGACCACAGCCATAGCGGCCACGGCCACGACTAATTTATTTTTGTATTTTGGAGTGTCCCACATTTGGTGTAAATAGTCCCAAGTTTTCCTTTTCACTATGTAAAATATTACCAAGCTAATACCAGAACCACTGTCCGGACTTCTTAAAAGCATATGTGCCTATACTAAAGCATACTGCCACATTCAGCTTATTTAACCTTGGCAGTTTGCTTACCACATTCGGGCTAGGTTACTGCATCTGTATGTATTGGGAGTAGCCTTGTCGGGATGGGCTCTAATTGGTGTGTCATGTGTATGCCTCACAGCTTTAGTATACACTTGATTACATTTTATTGATGTACACATATATATGCTCCGTTTGATCTTTGAAGCCTAGCTTTCAATTTCTAAATCAAAATTGTAGACATATGTTATGCTAAAAGACTTCTGTTCTGCATGCTTTTGTTATGCACGCTATAACACAATTTGATTTCATTTAATCTTTGAAGCCTAGCTTAGTTTTGCTTACAACAGCTTCAGTATAGACTTGAATAGATATTTTTCCGGTTACTTTTTTATGCCTGCTTTAAGTATCGCGTTTCTTCTGAAATTGACTCAAATTATGATATTACGTACAGAAGGGCACAAGGATGAATTCAACGCAAGATCCTACTGGTGATCCAACAGATGGGAGCCCAACAGACGCAAACACATCAGGTGATTATGTCATATGCTTGCGAACTTGTCAGATTTGTTTGCTTACTTGCATTGTTGAAAATGCACTTCTATTTGCAGATGCCTAAGAAAAGGACTGGCAAATAAAATAGGAATCCAAACTTGCAAAATTCTATTTTACAGACCGCTAGTACTACTGGGACTCTAGGTACAAGGCACAATGTAATTGCTCCAAATACGCTCATACAAGTTGCAACAATGAATTCTCGAATGTTTTGAGCAATGGTAAGTCACAAGGTTGGTTTGTCTTCATGTTGGCCTTTATTTGATACGTAAATGGCCTTCATAATGTGCAATCATCTACTTGCTTGCACTATTGTACTTTTTTTGTTGCTGAAGCACATACAGTAGGGAAGCCAGAAATAGAACAGTTTTCTCACCATTAGAAATTGTGAACTTGTGCCAGCATGTAGTTGTTTCGGAGAAATTTAGTTTGATTAATTTAGGTAATTATTCTTGTGTTTGAACTAAATCTTTTGTAAAATTATCCAATTCTTTTTGCATAGCACCTAATTGTTGATGGAGTAGTACACCAGGCACAAGAATTTGCTTGCTAGCTGTTGTGGTCATGACAATTTGTCAGGAAGATACCCATGCATGCACGAATATAGTAATTATACAATTGTCATGATAGTGGTTATATCTTTCTGCTAATTATTCGTTGTGTTGTTTCTTTATTTTCCTGACTAAATATTTTCTATTTTCAATTAACTTGAGCTAAATAAATTTCTGATTTCTTCATAGCGGGATCCAAAGATTTAGCTTGAATGGACTCTAGACCACGGACAATTTAATCTTTGCTCTTAATTAGGATGGCACATTCAGTATGTTGAATGCATGCAAAATTATATTACAGTTTATTGTGATGGATATTGGGTATGCAAACTTTGATGTCTGATGAATCTACATCATATATGCATTATTTGAATTTTGTAATTGAATGCCTGTATATTTTTTCGGTTACAGTAGGCTATTACCACAAACTACTTTTGGTTGCAACATGTTGGCACCACGAAAAATTAGCGTTGCATCAAATCTTAGTCGCCACGCTGACCTGTTTTGTAGCACTAGGCTGTGGCGACGAAACACTTCATATAGTCGCAATAACTTGTCACCACAAAAACTCAGTCCATTGAGATAACTACTTGTCGCCATGGAATTCAGTTTTGTTGAGATAACTACTTGTCGCCATGGAATTCAGTTTTGCTGAAATAGGCCTTTCGCCATGAAACGTTCATATTGTCGCAACAACCTCTCACCACAAACAGTCTGCCCGTTGTGATAACTATTTATCACCACCAAAAGAAGTATGTTGCAATTTTAGTATTACCACGTCTGAAAGAGTCATTGCCATACTTTACTGCCACAAACATAGGGTTCGTGGTGAAAGGACTATACCCACAAAAACAAGAGTTGTTGCCATAGGGTATTGCCACAATTGAGTATTGCCATGGAAGAGCACGCGCCACGAAAAAGAGTTGTTGGTATAGGTTATTGCCACAAATGCCTATCGCCACAAACAACTAAATCGCCACGGTTTGCTACGTGTTGCATTAAGTTGTTGCCACAAACCAAATTGTGGCATCAAGTGCACGATGCCACGAGAAAAAATGTGGCAACTTGCAACATGGTTGTTGCAATAGCACGCTTTCTTGCCACGTTTATGTTTTTGTGGAAGTAACCTATTACCATGCGTCTCTGTCGCAACAGCTGGCAACGAACACCATGTCGTAGCAATAGGTACCTGTTGCGACAATTGGGTACTTATTGCGACAAATGCTTTTGTTGCAATAGACCCGGATCCTTGTAGTGAGTAAGAGTGGCATCAAATCAGTGGCAAAACAATTGCTCGTTCCAGCCATAGCAATAAATTAAGATGCAAAACTATATCATTACTTGTGTCATCACAGTTCCAGTGCTTCATTACAGCACCGGGAGTTGATTTTTGTTTTTCTTCCGCTTGTTCTTCCCCTTCATCACTTGGTTCAATAACAGACAAGCTTCTCCTTCAATGTAAGATTTGGCATGTCAATTAGGGAGCACAAGTATAGTACTAAACTTAATTTTCTAATGAAACTGGCAAAATACAGGCCAGCAGTTGTGAAATATCCTTATCTTACCTCAATGGGATATTACGGTGCACATACAAATTGGAAGTCTTGTCTCCATTTGTGCAGTTCACTAAAATCAAGCAACATTATCGTACAAGTAGCACAACATATGAAAGCACACTGCAGAATCATGTGAAAGAAGGCTAGTACTGACCTCTCATGATGCGGAATTCAAACAACTCACAAGAAGAAGATCTGAACCAAATTTGCCTTAACGGATAGGAAGTAAGATCTCCTCTTGTGCAGTTCCACTAAGATCAAGCAATCAAGCAACGTTGTCGGTGTGACATTTTGGTTGAACTGCACAAAACACTCTTAAAACAAAAGTGTTTTGTGCAGTGCAACAAAAGGTCACAATGGCAACGAAGTGAAGTAGATAACCCTGTTTACACAGAGGTGCAAAGGAAACAATTAGTGGTCAATAACGGTGGATGACACAGAAGCCAACAAAAAGAAGCATCTACCTTATCTAAATGGGAAAGAAAGCAAGACAGTAGCATTTCTCAAACGGTGGCATTGATTAATATTAACATAAGATTATATTAACAATAAAATTCGATAAACATGTAATTTGCTTTTAACTGTGGCATTGCATCAATTTTCCAGCGGCATTATTAGAGGGTGTTTGTTTAAAGGGACATTTTGGTGTAGGGACTAAAAAAACTCCGTGTCAGTCCCATCTAAACCAAACAGGAGGGACTGTTAGGGACTAAAAGTGGGCATTTGGGACTAAAGAAAGAAGACCCCGAGGGAGTCTTTTTGGGACTTTTTCCAACAGTTGCCCCTGCCACACATCGCACCTTGTCTCTATTAGTTCATTACTAGGGGTAACATGGTCTTTTAGCATGTCATTTAATAACCTCTAGTCCATGTTTAGTCCCTGGAACCAAGCAGGTAGGGACTAGGGAGTTTTTAACCAAACAGGGCCTTAGATTAACAACAGCTAATGAGTTGCACGGGACAGTGGACGCACCAGCACCATGTGCATCTACCGGTGTACTGTGGTCATGCACAGTCTGTTGCAACAAAGAACAAACAACCAAGGAGCATATTTGTGTTGGTCCCAGTTTTGTTATCTTTAGACACCTTTCCCTATGTGAGCGCAACAAATCTAGTCCTGCTCAAACTCTACAGCCTTGTCCCTTCCTTTCCTTTTTGAACTAGTACTTTCGCCCCTTCCTTTCCTCTTTGAACCACGTCCTAGATTTATGCGATACAACTTTCCCCCATTCCTTTCCTCTTTGAACCACGTCCTAGATTCATGCTATACAACTTTCCCCCTTCATTTCCTCTTTGAACCACGTCCTAGATTCATGCTATATACAACTTTTCCCACTACTTTCCCACACTCCTTTCCTCTTTGAACCACGTCCTAGATTCATGGTATACAAGCAGCTAGAGCAATGCATGTGGAGTAAGTAAATTATACCTTAAGGTTCTTGGGGCGTGGTTCGGTGGGCGACGGGACGGCGGCGAAGAAGAAGGGGTCGGAGGCCCTCCTGCGCCGCCGCTGGGTGGAAAGTGAACAGCTGCACCGGTAGTCCCTCGCCGACGGCGACAGCGTTAAGCCTCCTTCCCTTCCCGGCGGACGGATCCTGCTGGCTCTTTGAGCAGCAGTGAGGGGACAGAGAGGCCAACGAAGTCTTGTTTAGATCTGGAGAGGGCGAGAGAGTGTGAAGAGAGCAACTACAAGCGCTGAGGCTCCAGCGGGAGAGGGCGAGAGAGTGTGAAGAGAGCAACTACAAGCGCTGAGGCTCCAGCGTGTATATATATACTGGAGAGAGAGAGTGAAGCGTGCAAACCCTAGAAAACATTTTGACCAATCAAAGAATCCTCCTGGAACAAATTATGCTCAAGTGTAGTTATCGAACCCGAGACCTCAAGTTTGATGAGCGAACAGGCTAACCAGCTACACAACCCTCCCGTTATGTTAAACGAGAGGGAAATAACCTTTTATACATTCCTGCATTCGTGTGACAAGCATGCCGTGTTTTTTTTGTGTGTGTGGGAGTCATTGGGATTTCAATCATAATCGTGTCATGTGGCTTTGGTGGTAAGACTATCCACTGTGGTGCAGAAATAATGCAGGCTTAGTCACCTTACCTCTCTCCACGTAGTACGTTGGGTCCCACCAGTCAGAGGGTGAAACAAACAAATTAGTAAGAAAATTTAAAAGCGCCAGCGGTGTATCTTACCTCACACATCTCGCTACTGCTCGGGAACACTGTCCAATTGATCCCTCTGTTCGCTCACGTACTATTTTAAGTGAATCCTTATTATAACATGCACACAAATTTTGGGCACTTGTATTCGACTTAAGTCAGTGTGCCACCGTATCTCGTATACTTACTACTCCCTCCGTCTAGGTGTAATAAGTCACGTTAGAAGGTGCAACGAGACCAAGGTGCGTGCGTGTGCGTGTGTGTGTGTGTGTTTAACAGCATGTGTGTGTTAGAGAGAGCGACAGATCGACCTACTCCTACAGAGAGATGTTGTGTAGTGTACGATTTTAGCCGCGAGAGTCGGTGCATCCTCTCGTTTCCGGGCGTGTCCGGTGGGGACATGCGGACAGCTGACACGCCCGCTCCTGACCAGCCTGGCCCACCCAAAGCCCCTCCATCTCCCGCGCGCACTTCCCGCCCGAAACGGTCAGCGCCGCTCCAAAGAATCGGTGCCGCATTCATGCCCGGGCAGAGCGGACGCGACCTCTCACTGGCGCAAGAGTGATGGTTGCTTCGTCCGTCCAACTTACTGCTGGGTCTATGTGATTTGACGGCTCATTGGTCTTTATTACTGAGGTGGTAGGACTGCTGGATGTCCCACGCTTTCGGCGAAAGGAGGTACTACTACTAGATTACAATTTTCTCCATTATTACAGCGGAGGCGTGCAAGAGCAGTGAAAACACACAGGCTCAGTGATTACATGGCCCACCTCACACTATCACCGTGCGACACCTAACTCTTTACATAGTACTCCCTCCATTCCTAAATATTACTAGATGAGTCCCCGCGCGTTGCCGTGGAACAGCGGTATATCTCTCTGCGCAAAACTATCGATTTCATAGAACTAAAAAAACTCTAAAACCGCATGACAAATGTGGTAGCCAAACTAAATAAACTCCCATCATCATTTAGATCATCCCACATAAGGAAAAAAGATCAGCCAACTCCTACTGCATAATGGGATTATATTTTTCTTTTTGACATGTTAATGGGACTTAAAAGCTCACTTACATGCATGCTACCGGTGCATGCTTGCATGCAGACATGTTGATGTGATTTAAAACCCACTCACATGCATGTGCCACGGTATTTCTGCATGCTTGCATGTGGCTTAGTGCGGAGCCTCTCAACGTCTAGATCAGACTGCTATTATGGACTGATTTACTTCATCTAACGGCTACATCAATTTTGATGATGTGGCTCAAGGAGAGGATAGAGAATTCCTAGTAGTGGGGGCTAGCTATTACTAGTAGATAAGTCTTTGTAGAGATTCCACTACATACGGAACAAAATGAATGAATCTACACTTAAAATGCATCTATATACATCCGCATGTGGTTCATGGTGAAATCTCTACAAAGACTTATATTTAGGAACGGAGGAAGTACTAGTATAGTACGTACTGTAATTTATCAGCAAGATAAATTTGTACAATGCTATGAAGCTTCCAGCTTCTGTTACATGTATCTTGCGTCCAAGGTTGCCCGTTGCAACATTTCATCAAATACAAAGGAGACTAACATGCATGCTATTGCATCTCAATGATTGACAGATCATAGCAAATATGCACTCCCTCCGTTCCAAAATAAGTGTCTCAACTTTGTGCAAACTTTAGTACAAAGTTGTACTACTACTAAAGTTGACACTTATTTTGGAACAGAGGCAGCTAAAGAAAAAAAGATCCATGCAGTCCCTAGCCCTTGAACCGTGAACCCTGACCAGGCTTCAATTTGCTGGCAACGTTCGAGCTTCCTAATAAATGAAGTTTGCAACCTTTTGACCATCGGATCATTTTGTGCAGTTTCACCAAAATCGAGATGAGCATCCCTGTGGCAAAGAAATTGAAGAAGCGTGATTAGAATAAGATTATTGGGACTAGTTGATGAGACATAAACTCATCACAAATACAGTACATAGAAGCTAGTAGAGGTATGTGCGGGGCAAAGAAGTAGAGAAATATCCACAGGGAGTGATGTGGGCAGCTGGAGCACTGGTGCAAGCCGGCTGTAAAGGGAGTTGTGCCTGAGGGACGTAGCTCAACCTTGAGGAGGGCGGCGGGAGGCGGCAACTGCCCACATCGCGGCAGTGAGCAAGGGACGAAGGCAACCTCACCGGCTTTGTGAGACAGAACGGCGGGGACCCCTGATCGGGACGTGCCGACAGTGGGTTTTCGCCGTCTGCGACGGCCACCACATCTACACTAAGCATCCACCCCTTCCCCAAGCGGACGTGATCCGCCAGGATGTTAGAGATGTGGCCACAGTCGTTTTGTGCGAGAGAGTGTGAAGAGAGCAACCCCAGCAAGAAACCGTGTAGGCTGGCCCGTCCTGACTATGTATATAGTGGAGCGGTTTCCTTTTCTCTCCATATGAACCTATCATATTGCGTACGTGCCACTGAAGAAAAAAAACTTTATTTATAAATGACGCGGCACCTACTACTCGTTCTCCTATAACCTTGCGCTTGGCATCTCCAAAATATTAACCTTGCGATTGGCTCTTCGCCTCTTCGGGAAGTCGAGCCATAATGGTAGTGCAGTATATATCGTTCTGGCTATATGAGACCGAATGAATTGCTGCACGTCCACCACGTGAGCGAGGGTCGAGGGGCGAGGGAGAGTGCTACATACGGCGCAAAATGAGTGAATCTAAACTCTAAAATACGTCTATATACATCAGTGTTTGGAGTATGTACTAGTAGTTCATATTGAAATCTACTAAAGGACATATATATTCCAAACAATATGATATAATCTCTATAACCAAGGTAGTAGGGACGAGGAGTAAACGGAGGGAGGAGTAAATTTTTCTCCTCGTCCTGCGAGCCACCGCGCGCATGGGCGAGGGAGCGGGCGTAAGGCGGAGCAAGCTTCACCTCATCCTGCGAGCCACCGCACCCGTGGGCGGGGGAGACGGCGTACTAAGCAAGCTTCTCCTCGTTCTGCGAGTTGACGGGACACATCAAAAGTACTCCAGTGTATAGAGCCTTGCCTCTAAGGTAGGCCCCACATGGTTTGCCTCTTTTTTTAACATAACACGTCAAGTCGCAATTTGTTTGTTCACCCGTGGTAGACGATCCTCCCTCCACCAAGTGGACAACCAGTACACGTGCCAAATTACCACGTGGGCTGCCTTTTTCGTACAGAAATGAGCTCCACCGTGTACCCGCGCGGGTGTGGTTGGGAAAGAGACGGGAGTACGTGCGCCGTGCATGCACCTCTTCTCTTCGTGCACGTCCCCCACCTACGTGGGTGTGTGTGAGAGATACAAACCGCGTTCGTGAGTGTTTTTTGTTTTGGGGTGGGGGGTGGGGTGGGGGGTTGATTTCGTGAATTATTTGTGGGAATATGTGTCGATGACATCTCAAACAAAATTTTGCATGCAATGTGTGTGAAATGGAGACCTATCCATATCATACATAGAGGGTCGGGCAATCCACGAGAAGAGAGGGAGGGGTCATAGCTATCGATAGAGTCGAAGAGAGGATCAAGTGGGTGGGTGCAAGATCGATGAAGAGAGCCATCGAAATTGTGTGTGTGTGCAAGTCAAAGATATAGGGCGACTGGCCTACCGGAACGTTAGAGGGCACATGTCAAGTTTGTGTGTGGCAGGGAGACATGACTAGAGTGCTCGATGTATCGGTGTCTGTGGGGGGAGGGGGTGGGGGGAGGGGTAGGCAGAGGCCTAACTATAGAGGTAGAACGACTCGTATATGTGTTGAGAAGGAGAGACCCAGCTATGTCTTGAGGGAGATTGGTCGACATCCATACATAACTGAAGGACGGGAAGTATGATGGGACAGAGAGAGAGAGGAGAGAGAGAGGGAGGGAGAGGGAGGGAGATGGGTAGAGTGCTGGATGGGTGATGGAGTTGCTTCTCGAAGATGGTGGGAGAGGCCTACTAGACAAACTGAGGGTGGAACTGCAATGTTATCAATAAGAGTGGGGATGTGTTTCTGTGTGTGCCTATGCGTGATAGATCTGTCGGGACGCGTCCATGGATGATGAAGGGGAACCATGTGTTTGGTAAGCAAACCTAACTAGATCGGTAGATCAATTGTTGTTTGTCGGAGGAAGGGAGAGACACAACTAATGAGGTAGATCGATTGACGTGTGGGTAAAAACGAGTTATAAGGACCTAGCTAGCTATATGTATAGCGAGAGATCGGTCGGTGTACGTCCATTTGTTAGAGGCAAATAAGGCCCAGCGAGAGGGATAGACAGAGAGAATGGAGCTAGGAGGTGGTGCGAGAGGCGCAACTACTAGCTAGATAGGGGGAGGAGTGTGCGGTTGTGAGATCGATGAAAAGAGGGGCGAGAGTTTACACGTGTGTCTGACCGTATGAGAGACACGAGGAAGGGACACATAAAGGAGGAGATTGAAGGTGTGTGTGTATGTTGTAGGCAGGCATCGCTGGAGAGGTTTATCGATCGGTGTGTGTCGGAAAGGAGTTGTGGACACACTGGGAGAACGACCTAAAGAAAAAAATGAATGTGCCCAGTGGATAGAATGCCGAGGGAGGGGGAGGGTGAGGAGGGTGTGTGCATGCACGAGAGAAAGTTAGTGGTAGCTACAAAGGATAGAGGATTGTGTGGGTGTAAGAGACTAACAAAGATCATAATTTGATATGAAA
The DNA here is from genome assembly GCF_002575655.3 of Aegilops tauschii subsp. strangulata. NCBI lineage: Eukaryota > Viridiplantae > Streptophyta > Magnoliopsida > Poales > Poaceae > Aegilops > Aegilops tauschii. Next base: position 56,270,711 of record NC_053039.3, read on the forward strand.
GCGGATTCATATATTTGAATAGGAGATCATAGTGTTTTAAACATTTCATGCATGAATATAGCGGTGATACACGTGTTGTGCACATGTTATACCATAATTTGATAATGCATGGCGTTTGCAACTCACAGCTAAATGCCGAACAATCTAAACCATACTATACATCAAACAATCTCACATTTTATTTGAATTTGTGATAATGTGTGGCGTTTGCAGCTTACAACTAAATATCGAAAAATCTAAACAATACTATATATCAAACATTCTCACATTTTATTTGAATTTGTGGTAATGTGTGGTGTTTGCAACTCACATCTAAATACTTGTAGGCGTAGGGGGCGGGGCACCATACATAATGTGATAAACACATTATACATATGAGACATGGTTTAGATTATGAAGATCTAGCTAGAGCTAGAAATGTAATGGGATTTGAAATCAAAATAAAGTGGATTCAAAAAATCTAGTTCGAGTTCATATAGTACACATAGTTCATATGTAACTCGAGACTAATCATGTGGTGTGCTGTGAAGATAATACACAAACGATGGTTTAACTTGACAATAATGATGATTGTAGATCTTATTAAAACAGGGAAACGAATTAAAGTGCTTTGACTTCACAACAATCATTACTGTAGATCTTATTCAAATAGAGAAACGAATTCAAATTTAGATCATATTGAAGTGGTAGTATATACGTTTGGAATGCACTAAAACATTCATTTGAGTAGTAGGTTGCATGCATTATACACGTAGAGAAATATTTTAATTGAACATTACATGAATTCAAAGTTTTGAATGACATTTGTAGTGCGCATTGATTTGGTACAGTACACGTTAGGCTTGTCCGAAAATTTCAACCCGCGCCTTGTTAGCCCGAAATATTTAAGATATATCTTTGTCTCGTTGTGCTCCGACAACTCCCTCCATCTCAACCCGCGCCTTGCTACTCCGAAATTACAACGCGCGCGAAAACTCCCACCTCCTGTGAAATCCCGACACGCGAAATGCCCGTGCTACCCCTGAACCGAAAGAACCGCCTCAAATCGGTGGGGGTACTTTCGTAACTTGCCCCACATTTCGGACAAGCACGTCTCTAAGCCATGGTTCCCCACTGCCATCCCATCCGCCCACCCATTCGTACACCGAGGCCGCGAAAACCCGCAACGAAACCCCACACCCTGCTCCGTCCGCCACCCAGCCGGAGCCTCTTCCCCGACGACGTCGTCCACAGCAACACCTCGACGTCCCTCATCCACCGTACCGGATGAGGATCCGTCATCGATCTCATCGTCCCGCCGGTTCAGCCACCCCGTCCTCCACCTCCAAGGAGCTGCCCTGACGTTCCCCTCGTCTTTCGCGCCACCTCCATTCCCACACCAACGTCTTCACCTGGACCACCGGAAGAGCATCATCATCACCATTTCCTCGGATGAAGCTGCGGCCTAATTGGCGCCACCAAAGAGGTTGTACACTAATGGCCGCATTTTCTTCTTGATTTGATCTCACGGTGCTGCCGACGCTCTGTCCCGAGCCGACACGGCGCGGCTCCATCCACGGCGCCGTCGCCGGACACTTCCTCCACGGCGTCGCTCCCTCGGCGGCGACGTCCACATCAATAGGAGCTGCTGCTACTTTAGCTCTCGCTCGCGCTGCTGCTCTGCTCTTGCTCTCGGTCCCCTGCCTGGTCTGCTCTTGCTATTGCTCTTGCTCGCGCTGCTGCTCTCGCTCTTGCTCTTGCTTGCGATGCTGCTCCGATTTAGCTACACTTCAGTCGACTGAATCGACTTTTGGGTTAGTCGATTTTCAGGGGGTGGGAGGGCTCGCCGGGGTGAAGGAAGAACCAGCCGCAGCGGGGAGGGGGGCTCGCCGGAGAGGTACCGCACTATCTATCTTAGGGTTCAGGATGGGGGCGGTGGTCGCCGGCGGTGGCGGGGCGTTGGCGGGGCGGTGGCGTGGGGACCGCCGGAGAAAAAGCTCGGCACGGGGGGGGGGGGGGGGGGGCTAGAGGGATGGCCGGGCGGTGGCGGACTGGCGGTGGGGAGTGTTTTCTTGGTGGGCGGGGCGGCGCACCGCGGGCCGCGGGCGGCGGGGGGCTACTGTTTGGCCGGTGGTGGCTGGCGGCTTAGGGGGGTGGAGGTTGAAGATGAACCGCATGCCCTTGATTTCGTATCCAACGGCTGCAAAATCGACTGACCAGAGATGAAAAAGTCAGTCGACCGACATGTAGCCTCACCTTGCTAGTGCGTTCAGTTTCGACAGCAAAATTCAGTTTCGACAGCAAAATTCAGTTTTGATAGTTAAGTTCAGTTTCGACAGTTAAGTTCAGTTTCGACAGTTAAGTTCAGAGATGAGCGGCTGATGTATTTTACATCTAGAACTTTGTGGTTATGTATTTTACGTCATGTATTGGAGATGCTATTAGAATCCACTCAGGTTAACGATGTTCGTTGTCTCTCTTGTCCTGCTTCAGCTTCGGCGTCGTACAACTCACCGGAGTTGCTCCAACGACGAAACCCTCCATCACAGAGGAGCAGTACCTCGGGCTCCATCTCCAGACGCCTAAGATCTTCTTCCCCTCTTCCGACAGCAAAGTCAGCTGGAGCATCCTCACCGGCCAACCCAATCACGCTGAGATCGACATGGCTTCGCCAAAGAGGTTGTACACTTGTTGCATCTCTTTTTTACTCTACATGTTATATATATTGTCCACTGAGCACACGGATTTGTTCCTTTAGAGTCTCCTTGAAAGAAAAAACGTAGGAATTTTAATTTTCACTTGTCCTCCTTTTCAAATTCCTATTCATGAAGCACAAGACTAAGAGATAGTAGCATAACAGCATTATAACCGTACATTTTCTTGTGGTTTGACTTAATCTCACCATGCTTCTTTGCATCCTGTGATCTTCCAATTGTTGTGAATCAAACACCCAGATTGGCAGAAATCCTGTATTTTTAAATTCTCTGTTTTGCACGTGCATTCCTATCCTATTCCTGTCTATTTCCTATCCCTGCATTGTTGGAATCCTCCAATTCAAACGAGCCCTTACAGAATTACTTCTCTTATAGGTAGTTGTCAAAGAAAACCTTGCATGGTTTGTCCTGCTCCTGCTGCGCCGTCGTCCACCCCAGCTCAGCTGCTCCAACGACTAAAGGGTCCAGCACAGCAGGGATCCGGCCTCCAGACTGTCTTTCGCTGCCTCAGATCTTCTTCCCCGCCGCTGGCAGCCATGAAAACTGCATTACCGTCATCAACCGAGCAGATGACCTCGAGGACCACACGGGTCCGCAAGAGAGGTCGCACTCTTTCGTGTCTGCTTACGTTATGCATCGCTTAATATTACATGCTACTTTATCGTCCTGTTCACCGATTAGACTCTGAGTCAGCTCCAAACTAATGGTCAAACTTGAGTTTTTAAATGGTTGTGGGGTACATATCGGGGCCGCTATCAATAGTATCTATCTACTATCTGGTTAATCTCCGGTGTCTACGATGAGTTTCATGTTGGGTGGGAAACAAACAGTAAAGAAGCCATTATCTGCATTTTTTAACTGAAGCCATTATCTGCCTGCTATTATTGGTTTTGGGTCTATCCAGAGGTTGCTACCATCACTCTGGATTTCTGCATGCACTCCTTACATAATCTCACTATGTTTTATTCCTATGCATGACAGTTATTGTAAACAATGGAACTGAACATGTAGAGCAAAAGAGACGAGCCTTGCGTGGCAATAAAATTTCATGCAGATGTCGCTCCATGGTAATCGAGAGGAAGATATCTGTCCTGAGGGGGATTCAGAAGAAGAAGACAACTCCTATTTACCCCCTGAGGTCTTCGCTCTAACTTGGCATGCTGATGTTGGTTATATCATGCATATGGTGTCTTGCATTGCTTACTTTATACATCAAATATGTCATCTTCTTAGTTTAGACATCCTTTGTGCGAATGCCATCTGTTTAGTTTATTCATCGTTTATGTGAATTATGCAACGTCATCTTGTTTAGCCAGGCATCATATATGTGAATTTTGCAATGCCATCCTGCTTAGCCAGTCATCTTATATGTAAATTATATCAGGCCATCCTTTTTTTTCATTACATATTACATTTGTCAACAATGTTAGTACATTCAACTGCTCTTCGTGTGCATCAGCCATTTGACATGGTGATGGCAAATTCTGGAGTGAAAACAAGGTCTTCAGAGCAGACTATGCTATCTGACGAAGCGCATATCTCGCTGGTTACGGATAGCTCCTCAGAGGAGGATTCAGAGACAGATGACCAGTCCTACAGGGTTATGTTGCTCATATCGTGCGTATGGTGTCTCGCATTGCTATGTCATTTGATTAGTTTAGACATGCTTTGTGTGAATGCCACCTGTTCAGTGTCTAATTACCATATATGTGAATTATGCATTGCCATCTTGTTGCAAGACATTATATATGTGAATTATACAATGCTATCTTGTTGCAAATGCATTATATATGTGAATTATGCAATGCCATGCTGTTTAGCCAATCATCATGTATGTGAATTATATCATGCTATCATTGTTTTGTATTACGTGTTCCATTTGTCGACAACGTTTGTATATTCAACTACTCTTCCTGTGCATCAGCCATTTGAAGTAGTGATGGAAGTATCTGGAGTAAAAACAAGGTATTCAGAGCAGACAATGCTACCTGCTGAAGCAGACATCTTGCTGGTTACAGAGAGCTCCTCGGAGGAGGATTCAGAGACTGATGGCCAGTCCTATTTCCCCCTGAGGTGTATGCTCAAACTAGTCAGGGTTATATTACCCATGTCATGCATGTTGTCTTGCATTGCTTTGTTTTTACATCATATATGGATTGCCATCTGCTTACTTGCTTACTATATAAATCATATATTTGAATTATATCATGCCATCATGTTTACATAGTACATACACATCATCTATCTGAATTATGGCATGGCAACCCATTTAATAAAGACATCATATAGTTATATCATCTCATCCTGTTTAGTGTTTACAGTCATCATATTTTGAATTATGGCATTCTATCCATGAATGTATGTGAATTATGGCATGCCAACCTATTTAATAAACACATTTTATAGTTATGTCATGTCATCCTGTTTACATAGTCTCATATTTTGAACTATGTCTTTCCATCTTTTTTAGTTAGCCATCATAATGTGAAATTGTGTCATGCTATCCTGTTTAGTTAGCCATCATATATGTGAAATTGTGTCATGCTATCCTGTTTGGTTAGACAACATAAATATGAATTATTTCATGCCCTCTTTTATTCCCCACTATCCATTGCACCTGTCTATCATACAATGTCTATACTTTCAATTACTTTTCTTGTTTATCAGCCATTTGAATTGGAGAGCGTGATGGCAGTATCTAAGGGAGTAACAACACGGTCTTCAGAAAAGATAGTGCTACCAGTTGATGTAGATACAACCACGGTTGTACTTGCCCAAGGACCAGATCCACCACACATAACCCAGACTCTCGCAGATTGTACCCCTACCCAGTTGGACAGAGAACCAGCTACACCCCTTCTAACCCCAACCCCGGCAGATAGTAACCCAGTTCCAGTTGACACAGCACCATCTCCACCACAGAGCACCCAAACACGAGCAGTTAATAAGGGAACTGCAGTGCCCAAAGCACGAGGACCACCACTCCGAATCCCAATTCAACGCTTAAAGGAGAAGAAGATTTGTTCTCAGGTCAGGTTCTGTAGCTATGGTTCATACTCCTTTGCTCTTGCATTACTGTATTTACTCATACCAACTATTTTCAATTTTGAAGGATGCAATTGAAACTCCAATGGCGCAACAGGTATGTTTTAAACCTATTTCTTTAACTGGTTTGCTGTTGTAACCTGCTCTATGTTGATTTCAGTTTCAATTGAATAAACAGTTATGTTCTCATGTCATGCACATTACAAGTGTTGTTATTGCTCTATAGTTACCCACACTTATATTCTGTCTATTCTGCTTTGTCTTGAACAAATATTATTTGAATTGTGTCTCTATCTTGATTTGGCAACAAAAACTAGAATGATATAGACCATAAAGTGACCATGGTACATAGATATATGTTTGTTTCATGCTGTTATCCTGTCCACTTTACTACTGAACTCATTTACCAAAATGAGTTCCATATACAACATGGTAAACATGTGATGTGTCTGCTTGTTTCTCTTTTAGAATGCGGACAATATTGGAGAACAGTACCGCGTTATCCAATGGTAAAGGAAGTAATGCAGATAAGGTTCAAGATAGTGAGACATCCCTGTTGGTCTCCAAGAAAGCTGATAAAAACTATCTTGACGACAGTGAGGGAACCCAAAAGTCCTATCTTGATGTAGTGTTCGAGTTATTGGCCACTACTGCTGGCACAAGCTCTTCGAACTCGCTGCCTGAATCAGTTCGTCTTCTTGAGTCTCAACTTCACGTTGAAAGACATCGATCAGATGTGCTGCGACAGGAAGATGAAGGACTGAGGAAGTCCCTGCAGAATTCAGATGCATATTTTCTAGTGCAATAGCAAGCGCTGGAGGATTTAAGCGCCAAACAAGAGAAAGTTAATAAGCTTGCTAAGCATCTTGCCAGCATTATGGGTACCCAGGATATTGTTTCTTGAGATCTTCTGAAGTGGTTTCAGTTCTGGATTTGTTTTGCTGCGGCGTTTATTTGCGCTGGTTGCCAACTTTGACAACCAGTGTATATGATATGCTGCTGTGTTCCCTATATTTGCACTGGTGGCGAACTTTGATGCCCAGTGGATGTAATATGTGTAATAGCCGATAGCCTAGCGTTAGTTGCTTGCTTATTTATTTCCTTGTTGTCTTGTTTATTTGTTTGCTTGTAGTCATTGCAGTTCCTTTTCCGCGGTTAGCTAGTGGCTGCAATGACCTATTTTTTAAAACTAGGCCACAATAACCATGGGCTAATATTTACTGTAGTGACACTGGGCCTCCTACTGGCTGTAGAAACAGTGGGCCTTCTACGGGCCGTAGAAACAATGGGCCTTCTACGGGCCGTAGAAACAATGGGCCTTCTGCGGGCCGTATCATCAATGGGCCTTATACGGGCCGTATGATCGATTGGCCAAACATGGGCCAAACAGACCGCATTATGGCCGTAAACGGGCTTTCCATGGGCCGGCCCGCCATGGAAATGGCCCAACAGACTAATGGTCCACAAATGGGCCATCGTTAATAGGCCGTATTTGGTGATGCTATGAAAATGGCCCAACAGACTAACGGTCCACAAACGGGCCGACTGTAACGACGGGCTGAATTTGGCCCACAAGCAGAAAATGACAGTAACGGGCCGTAAGTAACCGAATGCTGCAAATGAGCCCAAGAATAAATGGGCCCTAAGAAGGCCGAAAGTTAACTTGGGCTGGAAACGGCCCAACGGAATAACGGGCCGTTAATGGGTATAAAGTGATACACTGTTCATTACGGGCCAGTTTCACCACGGGCCGTTAATGGGCGTAAAGTAATACACTGTTCATTACGGGCCAGTTTCAGCACGGGCCGCTAATGGGCCAAGAGTTACACAGGGCCTCATATGGGCCGAAAGACGTCATGGGCTATACATGGGCCAGAAGTGAAAACGGGCTAGAATCATATTGGATGGCCCAGATGACGCTACTGGGCCTAATTCGGATAGGGCGTAACAGGCCTTGGGTTAGCGGGCTGTAAATGGGCTATATGCGAACAGGACGTTAACAGGCTTTCCATGGGCCGGCCCGCCAGCTTTTGACCAAGTCAAACGGGCCGGCCTTTTCACAGGAATGGGCCACTGTTGGGTCGTGCCACGTGTCGACGTATCATAGGCGCCTTCTGTCCAGTGAGTGGATGACATCTGTCCCAACGATGAGCCGACACGTGTTTCCTCTAGCTAATGATGATTTTACACGTGGAAAATCCCCATTGGTCGGGGCTGTTAACGGGTTATCGGATCCAAAACCCGACTCGATAGCTTAACGGCGTTCCGTTACGGTGGATGCCACGTGTCGGTCACCCTTGACGAAAGCACTTCTGTGACGCACGATTTATTGTCATGGAAGTGGACACTTCCGTGATGATAATTTTGGTAATGTCATGGAACACTTCTACGACAGCACAAGTATGACTATCTTGATTCTGTCATAAATTTGTCATGGATGTACATGCATGACAAAAAACGCGACCTACTGTGACAAACACGTATCATCACGGAAGTGTATTTTTTTGTAGTGGTGGTGCATTGATCCTCCTTTCCCTCATGTGCATCCATTCAGGTCAAGGTGCCTCCGCAGTCGTTGTGGAGGTTGGTTCTGGTCGATTCCATAGAAATCAAACTGGCAGGTGAGGTCCAGAGTTGTCTTTCTTTCTGGCCTGTAAGGACAGGCTTTGGTGGCGACATCGGCCCCAACCATGGAATAGACGCCACTATTGGATCCAACTCCTCCCGTGGGTGCTGCCTTGGCTGATTCAGTGACAAAATTCTAGCCTTTTTTTGGCAAGTAAGTCATGTTCCTTTATGCTGGTGATGGATTTGCATGCAAGGATGCCAAACTCCCAACTATGTCAACGACATTTGTGGACTTCAAGGATATGTAATATGTTTTTTCCAAAGCCCCCCTACACAATGCATGTGCTTCCCATCTTCTACGAAAATGTTTTTTCGCTGACAATTTCCCATCGGGCCTTTTCGACTCCTATTTGATCTTCTCCACAAAGGCTCCTCTCCCTATCCATATCTCCATTTCCATTATATCCCACCAATTTCTTATGGAGAAATGAATTGATTTCCTTCTCCCTCCTCATTAAGGGTAATTGATGGGTTTGCTCTCACATTTAAGTGGTGTAGTTGATTTGCTCCTATTATCTCCACATATTCAAGATTAATAGCAACAAGGTTTATCTCATGTCCTCAAGAATGTAACGGATTACAACACATCATATGGAGCATGGTCAGTGCGGATGAAAGTATGAATAACAATCTGAACATATGAATCTTTTACTAATAAATTTTTAAGCATAAACTACAAAGAGTAATCAACACGAGAAACTATACTACCTCCATCCGGATTTATTAGGCCCCATAGTATTTTGGGTCCAACTATGACTATGTATTTGACTAAAAATATATAAAGTATATGATACAAAGAATATATTGTTGGATTGTATTCGAAAGAGGTTTTCTATGGCATAGCTTCTGTGACATATAGCTTACATATTATTATTTAAATGCACGGTCAAACTTTGGCTCAAAATAAAAGGGGGCCTCATAAACCCGGACGAAGGGAGTACTCAACAAAGGATCCAAGTTAATAGTTCATAGATCATAAATTTATGGTTGAGCAAGATGATCGAGGGCGAAAAAAACTTGTAATATCCCTTTGGGGTTTTTCAAAGATATAGGCGAAAGGGTGTCAGGTGGTGGTGCTTGTGGGCCCCACATGGTCACACCATGTGACCAAGGGTGGACATGTGGGACCCACATGCCCCTAGCCCCCTCTTCTGGCTCTATGGGTCTTTTCTCCTAAAAGATTTTATAGAATCTTTTTGGTGAATTATTGAGCTCCGATTTTTTTTCCTCAATGCCATTATTTTGCTCGTATTTTCTAGGGTTCAATTAATTTTCCTCTCGATGTAGTTCATGCAAATTGAAGGGAGAATGAATTAAAATTGAGCTATAATTTGCATAATATTGACAATAAAGAGAAAATTATAGTAAGAAATAGTGATGCAGATAGGATGTCGTAGGAAGAATTGGGTTCTCTAGTTATCAAACGTGCACGACTGCATTGCAGAGGATGAGGGTGAAAATGTCAGTGGATGTCTAGAATTTTATAAAATGGGTGGTCCTATCCAACTTTCAAATCAGAATCCGACCATATTTGATGAGTTCATCCAAATGCATCAGCAAAGTCGACATCGAGCAACTTAAGAAAAATCTGATTGAGCGTATGTCGACGCTTAAAGGGGACAACTAAAACACATGCGCGAGTTGAACTCAAGTTTGTACTATTTCATTTCAGAACTTAGTTGGATTGTAGTATTCACATTTGAACTAGTGTCACATTTGAATATTGTCACTCATGATTTGATATGCTATTTATTTGAGTGTCGTGAACTTAAAAAAGGGGTGAACGTTTGGGGGACAAAGTTGAATGGCTGACTCTCGTATCTGTGTCCACGGGTGTCTGTACCAGTTTGCGAACAAATAGTGTGTCATTTGAGAGTCGGCGGAGACGCGTTAACTAACAAAAAAAGGAAACTCCCTAGTGTTGCGATGGCATCGCACCATGTCAGGTAGCTAGCCAGGTGGGCCACAAACTGTATGGAAGAACACATGTGGGTGTTACTACATCTGGTAGTTCCCTTGCAAAAAAACTACATTTGGTAGTACCCTTGCAAATGTTTTTGCATCAAGTTGTAAAACAATTACATACATACATACATACATATATGTATATGTATATGTATATGTATATGTATATGTATACACACACACACACAATATAATAATAGTAATCATATATATACCTATGAGAGTCATGTCCACTAACTTATTTATCCCAACATGCAAGCATGTCACCTTACCATACAATTATGAATGTATAAGGCTCACCACAACATGCAAAAATGCATGGAAAAAACTCACCACAACATTCTACTTATATTCTTTTTTAACACACATTCTACTTATATTCAATAAATATTTTACAACTATAAATAATTTTGGTTCTCATGTTATCAACCCAAATATTTATCAACCAATTTCCACAGCAACGCGCGGGGTATATATAATATGATACTTCACTCAAATTAAGTTGTGTATCTTTGAGAAGAACGAACATGTTGATGGCATAAATGATATTATTAATTTAGAGGACATGGAATATGAGTTGTCAAAAGAGAGAAAATTTAATGGTTCCCATTCCCAGCCCACCCCTAATCAGTGCCTTTGCAACCTTAATGGTCGCCTTAATACCCGTCACATGCATCAGCGCCACTGAAGATGGTGGCACAATAGGGCCCTCGAGCACATCCGAATTGGGAGGCATCTTCTCGAACAACATCCAGAGTCCTAACATAGGAGGGACAAAACTAGTTCTCGGACAGAACAATGGCATGACTAAGGTCTTCGGTGTTCATGTCCTACATGGTTAGCATCAGGACTACTAAACAAATACAATGCATACAACATATGGACTGGTCTTCATGCTAAACACACTAGCACATCTAGCAAACTAGCTAGCATTGACTCGTCATGAAGTTCAACACACTACCACATGTACCTATCTCCCATACTATCATACTACCATATATACTACATATGGTCTGATCATCTAGCTCAACATATTGACACATCTACCACATAATCATGAACATCATTAGTGCCGGGAAGCAAAACCTAGCATGCTAGCAAAATGACACCACTAACATATGATCTACCACATCATCACATGCTCACATATCTAAGGTCTACCATGCTACCAAAACGGCATAACCTACCATACTACTACAAATCTACTCCTACCACATTCTCACAGATCTAAGGTAAAACGAGCAAGGAGGAGGTGTGGAACAGTTCAGAAGAGGTGGAAGGAGGACTGCCACTGCAGACCATCACCAACCCAAGAAGATGCACCGCTTACTTGCTCGTCGATGAAGAATCCGCTCGGGACGGAGAGCTCAAGGTTGGGGGGGGGGGGCATTTTGGCGGTGACAGGAAGGGGCTAAGTCGGGCTACCGAATCGGGGAGAGGTGACCCAATTCCTCTCGCTGTTTTTTCCATAACTTGTGCGAGCTCGCACCATATCCATGCTCTCATGAGCTTGGTGCCACGTTCCCCTCTCCTGTACGCCGAGAGCCTGGCTAAGGAAAAAATAGGCAATTCATCCATTCATATCAGGCTTGGCCGTGAGGTGCTTTAGGTTCCGTACGGGTCAAGATTTTTGTGCAGGCCAGACATCTGAACAGGCCAAAACTGCATTCCCAAGGCCTAGCAACCTAAGAAGCCTTGTACAACAACTCTGTGGGAGGAGACATACCCATCGACTACGAGCCGTCTTTGGTGACTTCATCAATCTCAAGATGATATGCAGGCTCAGTCCCCGCAGAGGTGCTCACAGGGGATATATAGGGTGCACGTGTGTGTGTTCATAAGGAGATGATTGTATTAGCATATATATCAGCGCATGCGTTTGTACCATGTTAAAAAAAATTGGTGACATAGCGTCTATATATCCAAGCCATCCTCGTAAAGAAGGAGATGGATGTACACGGTAGTGCACGGTGCAGATCTTCTGACGCCGCCATTTTTCTTTTTCTATTTTACTAGTAGTACTCAGCATTGATTGTAGTGTAGTAGTAGAAAAACGGAAAGAATAGACAGTGTGTAGGAGTTAATGAATGCGCAGCAGCAGCCACATGTTTTTCCGTGTAAAAAGGTGTAACCTCCATGGAGAGAATCTTCCCGGGCCGTTGGGAGCGGGCGGGTGTCAGAGCCAGCCAGCTGGGACTGCGTAGCATCCATCGCGTGGGTTGCACCACTGCACCGTCTCTTCTCTTGTGAATCCTGCTGCTCGTCGCGTGTGTGTATATAACACCCACCTGCCCCTCCCGGCCTCACAGCGCTGCTCGGCCCTCCCCCCTCCCTCCCGCCCCCTCCCCCTCTCGCTTTCTCTCTCGGGACGGGACGGGATGGGCACACGATGCTTCTCGATCCATCACAAGCCCACCCGCCCGCCGCCATCCCCCTCCACCGCCTCCTCTACACGAACCAAGCAGCTAGATCCACCTGCACGGGGACGCCGCGTCGGCCGGCGCCGCTACTCCGGCCGGTTGGCAGCGTAGGTAAGGTACGCACGCCGCTAGCCCTGTCTCCCCGTTCGATCCTTGACTTGCACCTCGGCCCGACGAGCGTGCGGCGTGTTGGATGGGTCTGTGTTGCGTGTAGTTGTTTCAAACTTGATCTTCGATCCGGCTAGCGTGCGTGGTGTTGGATGGATTCGTGTTGTGTTTAGTTGATTCGAACTTACTCTTTGACCCGACGAGCATGCCTTGTGTTGGATGGATCCTTGCCGTGTAGTTGTTTCAGATCAGACTTGCTCTTCGATCCGTCCAACTAGCCTGCGTTGTGTTGGATGGATCCTTGCCGTTTAGTTGTTTCAAACGCGCTCTTCAATTCGATCCGGCTAGCTTAGCGTGCGTTGTGTTGGATGGATGGATGCATCGACGTGCTCGTCCGTAGCTAGCTAGCTACTACTAATTTTATCGCGGCAGACAAGGTAGAGATGCTAGTGAACATAACCAGATCGACGGACTCCGATCCAGAGGTAACTCGATCGGGCATAGGTTGTGTTTTGTTTATCGACCGGGTGTAGGTTGCGTTTTGTTTTGTGCTCCTGTGCAATTTGTTCATATGTTGGATGGATGGAATGTGAGGGGTTGCTTGGTCTAATCCAACACAATGCTGTGTGCGTGGTGTTGGATGGATTCGTGCTGTGCTTAGTTGTTTCCAACTTGCTCTTCGAGCCGACGAGCGTGCGTGGTGTTGGATGGATCCTCGCTGCTTATATTAGTTGTTTCAGACTTTCTCTTCGATCCGATCTGACTAGCGTAGCGTGCATTGTGTTGGATGGTCGGATGCATCGACGTGCTCGTCCGTAGCTAGCCACTACTAATTTTATCGCGGCAGACAGGGTTGAGATACTACTAGTTAACATAACCAGATCGATGGATTCCGATCGTTCGTAATATGTTTCATTTTGTTTTGTGCTCCCTGTGCAATTTGTTCATGCCATGGATGGATGAATGTGAGTTGGTCTTAAATCCTCCTCCTCGTTGGGTTGCTTACTTGGCATGAAATGTACCATCTCCATGCGATGCATGTATGCATCTCCGATCCGTCAATCATGTTGTTACTTAATCTTGTTCCTTCCTGCCTCCAGCAGATTACAATGTTTTTTGGATACGCTGGCCTGCTTGAGAAATTACATTTTCTGCACTTCCGCTGTGTTTTGTGGCAGATCTACCAGATGGAGCAGGGAGGAGAAGCCAGCGTTCTGGACTGGGTGTACAGGCTAACTCTATTTATCGCCCCGGCCTTGTCAATGTGAGTAACTAACATAACCAAACAGTGCAAAGCAAATCCAATTGAGCAACCAAGCATTATTGTAACGCCCACGATGCGGCTATATCTCCCACGTGTCGAGGCACGACTTAGAGGCATAACCGCATAGTGGTTTTGTCGCAAGAAGGGTCATCTTCACACAATCCCATGTAAAGAACAAGAATGGGATAAAGAGTTGGCTTACAATCACCACTTCACACAATACATAAATATAATTCATACATCATCCAAAATACACACATAGACTGTCTACGGTCAAGATCCAAATGAAAAATAAGATAACCCCAAATGCTAGATCCCCGATCGTCCCAACTGGGCTCCACTACTGATCATCAGGAAAAGACACATAGTAACGACCACGTTCCACATCGAACTCCCACTTGAGATCGATCCCATCATCTGCACCGGCATCGTCGGCACCTGCAACTGTTTTGGTAGAATCTGTGAGTCACGAGGACTCAGCAATCTCACACCCGCGAGATCAAGACTATTTAAGCTTATAGGAAAGGATGGTGTTATGAGGTGGAGCTGCAGAGGCAATAAGCATATATGGTGGCTAACATACGCAAGAGAGAGCGAGAAGAGAAGCAACGGAACGGTCGTCATCTAGAAATGATCAAGAAGTGATCCTGAACTCCGACTTACGTCATTCATAACTCAAACCGTGTTCACTTCCCGGACTCCGCCGAGAAGAGACCATCACGGCTACACACACGGTTGATGTATTTTAATTGGGTCAAGTGACAAGTTCTCTACAACCGGACATTAACAAATTCCCATCTGCCTCATAACCGCGGGCACGGCTTTCGAAAGATAATACCCTGCAGGGGTGTCCCAACTTAGCCCATCATAAGCTCTCATGGTCAACGAAGGATAAACCTTCTCCCGGAAAGAGCCGATCAGTCTCGGAATCCCGGTTTACAAGACATTTCGACAATGGTAAAACAAGACCAGCAAAGCCGCCCGAATGTGCCGACAAATCCCGATTGGAGCTGCACATATCTCGTTCTCAGGGCACACCGGATTGTCCAAGCTTCCGGTAGGCCAGCCTAGAGTTGCCCCTGGTGGCCACCGGCGGCTGACAGGTTGGACCAATACTCAGAGGAGCACTGGCCCGGGGATTTAAATGAAGATGACCCTCGGGCTCGCGAAAACCCGGGGGAAAAGGCTTAGGTGGCAAATGGTAAAACCAAAGTTGGGCCTTCCTGGAGGAGTTTTATTCAAGGCGAACTGTCAAGGGGGTCCCATAAATCACCCAACCGCGTAAGGAACGCAAACTCAAGGAACATAATACCGGTATGACAGAAACTAGGGCGGCAAGAGTGGAACAAAACACCAGGCATAAGGTCGAGCCTTCCACCCTTTACCAAAATATATAGATGCATTAATATAATAAGAGATATTGTGATATCCCAACATATCCATGTTCCAACATGGAACAAGCTTCAACTTCACCTGCAACTAGCAACGCTATAAGAAGGGCTGAGCAAAAGCGGTAACATAGCCAAACAACGGTTTGCTAGGAAAGGATGGTTAGAGGCTGACATGAAAATATGGGAGGCATGATATAGCAAGTGATAGGTAGCGCAGCATGGCAATAGAACGAACAACTAGCAAAGCAAAGATAGAAGTGATTTCGAGGGGTGGTCATCATGCCTGCAAGGTTCTCAGAGTTGTCGAAAGCTTGATCCTCGTAAGCGTACTCAACAGGTTCCTCGTTCACGAACTCGTCTCCCGGCTCTACCCAAGACAAGAACACAAGCAACGGAACCACAATCAATCACGAGAAATGCACAAGCAACATGATGCAAAACATATATGATATGCGAGATATGATATGCGATGCATATGCGTGCTCCGGAAGGAAAATGATGAACAAGGCAGTAACTTGGCAAACCAAGCATGCCACTGGAAAGATCACTGGAAACGGATGCACGGTTTGCAAATGGCAAGCAAAACAAGAATGTCACGAATCTGCGAGTAACAGCATGATAGCACTTAAAATGCAACAAGTAACAATGCTACAGCACTCCAACATAGCAACACAGCACATGGCAGTGATCTACAGGAGAAGCTTGACAAAAGATGAACACTGAGCTACAGCTAGATCACAACATAACAAGCTCAAACCAGCATGGCAAAAGTGCAAAAGATAACAGGCTCACAGACTTAGTGAAATTAATGGACATGGCAGAAACGGCATCAGGTAGCAATATTCAGAGCACGAAATCAACATGCTACTAGAACTTAGCATGGCAAAACAAGGCATGGCAGTGTTCTACTAAATGCATATGACAAAAGTCTCTTACTGAACATAAGCCAAAAAGGAACAAAAGATATGATGGCAAGCATGTAAACAAAGCAAGTTTCGTTAACAGGTTTCAGACTTAGCAGAAAACAGAGCATGGCAAAAACAATAATATGAAGGCATCTTGGTGAGCTTGATGCACTCACCACAAAGCAATGCATGACAAAAAAGCATACCTACAGCAAGATGACATGTTTATGAAGCTATACATGGCAAGAACAAAAGCATAGCATGTATGGATCAACTACAACAAGCTTGGCAAAATTGCATATCATGTTAAGAATCTGCCAGAAATATTTTATAGCAAAAGTAGAGCAAGATTGAGTCATGCTATGTTACTCCATAATTGCAAACAAGGGCAGGAATGGATCCATTACAACAATATCTACAAAACATCCTTAATGAATATCTCCAAAATATGCATGGATCTCTCTGTAGCATCAAGTTTACATGACAACAAAATAACAGCAGACAAAGACTTAGAGAATTCACCAAGTCCCTGAAATCAGAAACATTACGGGGCCTAGTTTGCATGCTTGTGATAGTCACCACAAAGATCAAAAAAATACATGGCATACACCCTTGGATAGATGGCATGGCATACAACAAATCACATGTAGAGCTCATGCCCATAAGATGCACCGATTAAATGATACAAAAATGACAAATCTCCAAGTTCTGATAAGAACCAGCAGATAACAGCAACTAGCACTATTGCACCAGAGATTTGGGCATCAATATGGCCTCTAATGAACATGGTGCAATTGAACAAAATGTAGAGCATCATGAGTCGAACATTTCGATATATTACACGCGCGAAACGGAACTATGTACAGAGAGTTATGCCATGATGAACAAGTGCACATGCTGAGAAAAATATATGACTTAGAAGAAATCTGGGGTCTCGGGGAAAGTCAACGCACGCTCGTACAGTGGATCTGGATCGGGGGTAGTTCGCCGGAGCTGCTCCTCGAGCTCGCCGGAGCTCGGGCGAGGGAGGAGGAGGAGGCCGGAGGGAGGACGGCGACGCGGGGCCCGGCGAGAGGCGCGGCGGCGGACGACGGCGATGCGGCGGCGGCGGCGAAGGGAGCCGGCGGCGGCGCGCGGGCGAGGCGGCGGTGGCGCGCCGGCGGGAGGCGGCGAAGGCAGCGAAGGCGGCGAAGGCGGCGAAGCCTCGGGCGCGGGGGCAGGCGCCTCGGGCGGCGGCGGTTCGGGCCCGGCGGGCCGGATCTGGGCTCCCGGGCCCGCGGCGGCGCGCGGTGGGAACTGCGGCGGTGGGGACAGGTGGCGCGACGGGATTCGTCGGGGACAGCAGCGCGGACACGTCCGGCGGCGGAGGATTTTGTGCGGGCGCGAGGTGGAAGAAGGGTAGGGTTTGAACTGCGATTGTTTTCGGGAGGGCTCACATATAAATAGCTAGAGGGAGCTAGGAGGCTCCAAATGAGGTGCGGTTTTCGCCCACACGATCGTGATCGAACGACCTAGAGCATGGAAGAGAGTTTGAGGAGTTTTGGGCTGTTTAGAGATGGAGTTTTGCTGGAACACACAGAAGGCATCTGCGGTTACCCGGTTAACCGTTGGAGTACCAAACGACCTCCAAATGGAACGAAACTTGACCGGTGGTATACCAAGGCCACTTGACAAGCCTCGGTCCATTCCGAGAACGTTTGACACCCGCTCACGAAAGGAAACAAGAGGGGTGCACCGGAGGAGATGGGAGCGCCGGATTGCAAAACGGACAACGGGGAAAATGCTCGGATGCATGAGACGAACACGTATGCAAATGCAATGCACATGATGACATGATATGAAATGCATGACATGAACAAAATACAAAACGAAAAACAAAAACCCGACCACGGAGGGAATATCATAAGACATAGCCGAAAATGGCAAGAGTTGGAGTTACAATTATGGAAAGTTACATGCGGGGTGTTACAATTATTGACAGGCCATTTCTGTGTGCCTTGTGCATTTTGCAGCCCGGGGACATACAGGGCGTGGCGCCACAGGGCGCTGGGCGTGGGCGTAGGTTGCGTTTGTTTTGTGCTCCCTCTGCAATTTGTTCATACGTTGGATGGCTGGAATGTGAGGGGTTGCTTGGTCTAATCTAACACAATGCCGATGGCCGGATGCATCGACGTGCTCGTCCGTAGCTAGCCACTACTGATTTTATCGCGACAGACATGGTAGAGATACTACTAGTTAACATAACCAGATCGATGGATTCCGATCGTTTGTAATATGTTTCGTTTTGTTTTGTGCTCCCCGTGCAATTTGTTCATGCCATGGATGGATGAATGTGAATTGGTCTTAAATCCTCCTCCTCCTTGGGTTGTTTACTTGGCATGAAATGTACCATCTCCATGCGATGCATGTATGCATCTCGGATCCGTCAATCCTGTTGTTACTTAATCTTGTAGCTTCCTACCGCCAGCAGATTACAATGTTTTTTGGATACGCTGGCCTGCTTGAGTAATTACATCTTTGGCTCTTCCGATGTGTTTTGTGGCAGATCTACCAGATGGCGCAGGGAGGAGAAGCCAGCGTTCTGGACTGGGTGTGCAGGCAAACTCTGTTTATCGCCCCGGCCTTATCAATGTGAGTAACTAACATAACCAAACAATGGAAAGCAAATCCAATTGAGCAACCAAGCATTATTGATCGGTCATTTCTGTGTGCCTTCTGCATTTTGCAGCCCGGGGACATACAGGGCGTGGCGCCACATGGCGCTGGCCGTGGGTGTAGGTTGCGTTTTGTTTATCGACCGGGTGTAGGTTGCGGTTTGTTTTGTGCTCCCTGTGCAATTTGTTCATACGTTGGATGGATGGAATGTGAGGGGTTGCTTGGGCTAATCCAACACAATGCCGGTGCGTGGTGTTGGATGGATTCGTGCTGTGTTTAGTTGTTTCCAACTTGCTCTTTGAGCCGACGAGCGTGCGTGGTGTTGGATGGATCCTCGCTGCTCATATTAGTTGTTTCAGACTTTCTCTTCGATCTGATCCGACTAGCGTAGCGTGCATTGTGTTGGATGGTCGGATGCATTGACGTGCTCATCCATAGCTAGCCACTACAAATTTTATCGAGGCAGACAGGGTAGAGATACTACTAGTTAACATAACCAGATCGATGGATTCCGATCGTTCGTAATACGTTTTGTTTTGTGCTCCCTGTGCAATTTGTTCATGCCATGGATGGATGAATGTGAGTTGGTCTTAAATCCTCCACCTCCTTGTGTTGCTTACTTGGCATGAAATGTACCATCTCCATGCGATGCATGTATGCATCTCCAATCCGTCAATCATGTTGTTACTTAATCTTGTTCCTTCCTGCCGCCAGCAGATTACAATGTTTTTTGGATACGCTGGCCTGCTTGAGAAATTACATCTTCTGCTCTCCCGCAGTGTTTTGTGGCAGATCTACCAGATGGAGCAGGGAGGAGAAGCCAGCGTTCTGTACCGGGTGTGCAGGCTAACTCTATTTATCGCCCCGGCCTTGTCAATGTGAGTAACTAACAT
The DNA here is from genome assembly GCF_002575655.3 of Aegilops tauschii subsp. strangulata. NCBI lineage: Eukaryota > Viridiplantae > Streptophyta > Magnoliopsida > Poales > Poaceae > Aegilops > Aegilops tauschii. Next base: position 56,290,678 of record NC_053039.3, read on the forward strand.
AACCAAACAGTGCAAAGCAAATCCAATTGAGAACCCAAGCATTATTGATAGGTCATTTCTGTGTGCCTTGTGCATTTTGCAAACCGGGGACATACAGGGCATGGCGCCACAGGGCGCTGGGCGTGGGCGTAGGTTGCGTTATGTTTATCGACCGGGTGTAGGTTGCGTTTTGATTTGTGCTCCCTGTGCAATTTGTTCATACGTTGGATGGATGGAATGTGAGGGGTTGCTTGGTCTAATCCAACACAATGCCGATGGCTGGATGCATCGACGTGCTCGTCCGTAGCTAGCCACTACTGATTTTATCGCGGCAGACAGGGTAGAGATACTACTAGTTAACATAACCAGATCGATGGATTCCGATCGTTTGTAATATGTTTCGTTTTGTTTTGTGCTCCCCGTGCAATTTGTTCATGCCATGGATGGATGAATGTGAGTTGGTCTTAAATCCTCCTCCTCCTTGGGTTGCTTACTTGGCATGAAATGTACCATCTCCACGATGCATGTATGCATCTCGGATCCGTCAATCCAGTTGTTACTTAATCTTGTAGCTTCCTGCCGCCAGCAGATTACAATGTTTTTTTGAAACGCTGGCCTGCTTGAGAAATTACATCTTTGGCTCTTCTGCTGTGTTTTGTGGCAGATCTACCAGATGGAGCAGGGAGGAGAAGCCAGCGTTCTGAACTGGGTGTGCAGGCTAACTCTGTTTATCGCCCCGGCCTTATCAATGTGAGTAACTAACATAACCAAATAGTGCAAAGCAAATCCAATTGAGCAACCAAGCATTATTGATCGGTCATTTCTGTGTGCCTTCTGCATTTTGCAGCCCGAGGACATACAGGGAGTGGCGCCACATGGCGCTGGCCGTGGGCGTAGGTTGCGTTTTGTTTATCGACCGGGTGTAGGTTGCGTTTTGTTTTGTGCTCCCTGTGCAATTTGTTCATACGTTGGATGGATCGAATGTGAGGGGTTCCTTGGTCTAATCCAACACAATGCCGATGGCCGGATGCATCGACGTGCTCGTTCGTAGCTAGCCACTATTGATTTTATCACGGCAGACATGGTAGAGATACTACTGGTTAACATAACCAGATCGATGGATTCCGATCGTTCGTAATACGTTTCGTTTTGTTTTGTGCCCCCTGTGCAATTTGTTCATGCCATGGATGGATGAATGTGAGTTGGTCTTAAATCCTCCTCCTCATTGGGTTGCTTACTTGGCATGAAATGCACCATCTCCATGCGATGCATGAATGCATCTCCGATCCGTCAATCCTGTTGTTACTTAAACTTGTTCCTTCCTGCCGCCAGCAGATTACAATGTTTTTTGGATACGCTGGCCTGCTTGAGAAATTCCATCTTCTGCTCTTCCGCTGTGTTTTGTGGCAGATCTACCAGATGGAGCAGGGAGGAGAAGCCAGCGTTCTGGGCTGGGTGTGCAGGCTAACTCTGTTTATCGCCCCGGCCTTGTCAATGTGAGTAACCAACATAACCAAATAGTGCAAAGCAAATCCAATTGAGCAACCAAGCATTATTGATCTGTCATTTCTGTGTGCCTTGTGCATTTTGCAGCCCAGAGACACGCAGGGCGTGGCGCCACAGGGCGATGGGCGTGGGCGTAGGTTGCATTTTGTTTATCGACCGGGTGTAGGTTGCGTTTTGTTTTGTGCTCCCTGTGCAATTTGTTCATACATTGGATGGATGGAATATGAGGGGTTGCTTGGTCTAATCCAACACAATGCCGATGGCCTGATGCATCGACGTGCTAATCCGTAGCTAGCCACTACTGATTTTATCGCGGCAGACAGGGTAGAGATACTACTAGTTAACATAACCAGATCGATGGATTTTGATCGTTCGTAATACGTTTCGTTTTTTGTGTGCTCTCTGTGCAATTTGTTCATGCCATGGATGGATGAATGTGAGTTGGTCTTAAATCCTCCTCCTCCTTGGGTTGCTTACTTGGCATCAAATGTACCATCTCCATGCGATGCATGTATGCATCTCCGATCCGTCAATCCTTTTGTTACTTAATCTTGTTCCTTCCTGCCGCCAGCAGATTACAATGTTTTTTGGATAAGCTGGTCTGTTTGAGAAATAACATCTTCTGCTCTTCCGCTGTGTTTTGTGGCAGATCTACCAGATGGAGCAGGGAGGAGAAGCCAGCGTTTTGCACTGGGTGTGCAGGCTAACTCTATTTATCTCCCCGGCCTTGTCAATGTGAGTAACTAACATAACCAAACAGTGCAAAGCAAATCCAATTGAGCAACCAAGCATTATTGATCGGTCATTTATGTGTGCCTTGTGCATTTTGCAACCCAGGGACATACAGGGCATGGCGCCACAGGGCGCTGGGCGTGGGCGGACGGCGGCCGGAACCCACCGTGGGAGCGCTCATGTGAAACTTGGCGTGCGTGATGTACGGCATACAAGTGGCCGAGCAGAAGATCGAGCCGGTGTGGCTCAACGCATGGGGTGGCCTACTCCAACTGGTGTACCTCATCACTTTGCTCGCGCTGTGCACACCCGAGGTGCGAGAGCGTGTCCCCAAGCCGATGGGGTATGCCTGCCTCTACCTGTGCTTCACCTTCTTCATCGGGGACCTTCACGCCGACGCCTTCAAGTGGTTCTGCATAGTGGCAGGCTGGGTGTCCGCCTTCGCGCCACTGCTAAGCTTCACCTTCCTGGTACGTCCGTCCATCCATCTTTCAGCTGAACCCGCACTGTTCGTTTCAACTGAATGCTTGTTGCTAGCTAGGTGCTCTGCTCGGTTGCTCTGTTGCTCTACTTCTGCTCGACCCTGAACCATGGTTGCTCTGTTGCATTGCAGAGCGACGAGTGGACTATTGTTGTGCTGCCGTACTGGGGCATTTCTGCATTTTCGATGGTGCACAGTACCTTATGGCTGGCAAGGGGGTTCGCATTCGCAATGGAAACTGGCCCCAACCAAACTGGCCCCAACTACTCTATGGTGGTACGACCCTTTTTATTATGTATCTCTTCTATGTCAATCGCTTGTTCTGACTATGCCTGTGCCTGTGCTCCCCATTCAGCCAGTCTGTCAGTTATATGATCTATCTAGCTTTGCTGCTCCCTAACTTGCATGGACTCGCCGTATGTATGCAGACACAAAACGGCCTCGGTGCTTTCTGCTCCTTGCTGCTCCTGCTCTTTGCCTTGTGTTGGCCCTACGCCCATGTACAGCCGACGGCTCAGGACGCGCATGTCCGGGCGTCAATCACCCGCACCCAGATCATGGATGCGGCAAGGACAACACACAACCAGGGGGTCACTATTGCGCTGCACCAAACTCAGCACACCCAACAAAGGAGAACCGGCCAGCAAGCTCCAGCACCAGCGCCACAGCAGCAGCATGTTGCGCCGCCGCAACAGCCTGCCGATCAGCATGTTCCACTGCCCGCCGTCCAGCAAGCTCCAGAGCTGCTGCAGCCCGCCGGCCAGCATGCTCCACCGTCACCGCAGCCTACCGGTCAGCATGTTCCACCGCCCGCCGTCCAGCAAGCTCCAGTGCCGCAGCAGCCGCCGACCAGCACGCTCCACCGCCGCCGCAGCCTGCCGGTTAGCATGTTCCACCGCCCGCCGTCCAACAAGCTCCACCGCTGCCGCAGCCAGCCGGCCAGCACGCTCCACCGCTGCCGCAGCCAGCCGGCCCGCATGCTCCACCGCCGCAGCAACCCGCCGGCCAGCAGGTTCAAGCGCAGCAGCAGCCCGCCGGCCAGCAAGGTGATGAACTGCGACGGGGTCAGTGTCTTCAAGCTCTTGTGGAGACCTCGGGCGGTGACCAAGTTCCACCGGCAACACCGTCCACCAACACCAGCAACATCTCTGGGAGTCGCAGGTACATGACAAGACAGTACGCCAGAGCCACTGGCCAGTCAGTCTCGATCGACATTCCGGAGCCGATACTGCGAGGCCGAAATCATCATGGCCGCTTCTGATGGCACTCAAGTCTCCGGCGACGGCTGCACTGCAAAGAGGACAAAAGCGACCTGCTTCTATATGCTTTCGTGTCCTTCAAGTTATAATTGCATGGACTGAGTTGAATTCGAAATGAAATGTTTTTTTTTTCTTTTGCGAGAATTTGAGTTCCAAAACATTATTGTGATAGTCCAATTTTTGACATAAACACCCGCCACTCCTTTGTGGCCTTGTTAAATTTTGTCACACCTACACCTCAAACTCGATTGGAGTACTGCGCCTAACTGATGCCTGAAGGATAAAAGGCAGTGATGTCTGGTTATGGCTTCTCCCAAGTTTGCAGTGTTGATTTACCTCATCTCCTTGCTCTTATATATTGGTTTTATTTTACCTTACGTCCTTTCCCGTACTTGGATATGTAGTTTAGATTTGGTACACGTGAGAGGATCTCTAGCCGACCCCTTAAAAAGTTTTAACTCCTTCAAATTTTTGTTTCGAGCGCGTTAAATCGGATTTCGGTTTAACTCCTTATATTATAAGCGGCACGTTGGCTAGACCTCAAATTTGAGCGGGTGCAACCACTTCTGAGGATCATTTTGGCCTTCTCCTCGCGATGGCCTCCTAATGCGGAGCATCCTACAATCATCCCCATGTACACTACGTCTACTCCCCAAGGCCCAAGAGGACATATGACGAGACCTCAAACATACGCCATTGGACACAAGGTGAACTCGCTCCTCTTTGAACCTTCACTTTCTACATGTGAGACATGGCTTCTACCTCAAACATATGTGCTGTGCATGACCAGGAACCAAGAGGGAGACCATGGACAAGACGGCGAGTACACCAAGCGCGAGGGGCAAGAGAAGGAGCTACTCGGAAGCTTCAGCCACCGGACGACCGGACAACACCGGACGTCCGACGCCTGGACACTCAGCCAACCAGAAGGGCCAGCCGACGAAAGCTACAGTGGCCGGACATCAGACAAGTATCGGACGTCTGACACCTCCCAGGCCCCGGACGACCGAGCGCCACCGGACGACCGGTGCCACGGTGACCGAACGATATTTACGGAAGTTCGAAGACTTCCGGACGTCCGGACCGTCCCGAGCCTCTGGGCGTCTGACGCCTGTCTACGCATAGAGATCGGGCCCGAGGCCCATGTACCCCTTCGCACCTCACTTACTCCTTCGTGGCTCTGATAACCCACAAGTATAGGGGATAGCAACAGTTTTCGAGGGTAGAGTATTCAACCCAAATTTATTGATTCGACACAAGGGGAGCGAAAGAATATTCTCAAGTATTAGCAGTTTAGTTTTCAATTCAACCACACCTGGATAACTTAATATCTGCAGCAAAGTATTTAGTAGCAAGTAGTATGGAAGTAACGGTAACGGTGGCAAAAGTAACAGTGATAGTTTTGTAGTAATTGTAACAGTGGCAACGGCAAAGTGACTAAGCAAAGAACAATATGTGAAATGCTCGTAGGCATTGGATCGGTGATGGAGAATTATGCTAGATGCGATTCCTCATGCAATAGTTATAACATAGGGTGACACAGAACTAGCTCCAGTTCATCAATGTAATGTAGGCATGTATTCTGAATAGTCATACGTGCTTATGGAAAAGAACTTGCATGACATCTTTTGTCCTACCCTCCCGTGGCAGCGGGGTCCTATTGGAAACTAAGGGATATTAAGGCCTCCCTTAAATAGAGTACCAACCAAAGCATTAACACTTAGTGAATACATGAACTCCTCAAACTGTGGTCATCACCGGTAATGGTCCCGATTATGGTCACTTCGGGGTTAACGGATCATAAGACATAATAGGTGACTATAGACTTGCAAGATAGGATCAAGAACTCACATATATTCATGGAAACATAATAGGTTCAGATCTGAAATCATGGCACTCGGGCCCTAGTGACAAGCATTAAGCATAGTAAAGTCATAGCAACATCAATCTCAGAACATAGTAGATACTAGGGATCAAACCCTAACAAAACTAACTCGATTACATGGTAAATCTCATCCAACCCATCACCGTCCAGCAAGCCTACGATGGAATTACTCACGCACGGCGGTGAGCATCATGAAATTGGTGATGGAAGAAGGTTGATGATGACGATGGCGACTGATTCCCCTCTCCGGAGCCCCGAACGGACTCCAGATCAGCCCTCCCAAGAGAGATTGGGGCTTGGCGGCGGCTCCGTATCGTAAAACGCGATGAATCCTTCTCTCTGATTTTTTTCTCCCCGAACATGAATATATAGAGTTGGAGTTGAGGTCGGTGGAGCTCCAGGGGGCCCACGAGGCAGGGGGCGCCCAGGGGGTAGGCGCGCCCCCCACCCTTGTGGATAGGGTGTGGGCCCCTGGCCTTGATTCTTTCGCCAGTATTTTTTATTATTTCCAAAAATATTCTCCGTGGAGTTTCAGGTCATTCCGAGAACTTTTATTTCTGCACAAAAATAACACCATGGCAATTCTGCTGAAAACAGCGTCAGCCCGGGTTAGTTCCATTCAAATCATGCAAGCTAGAGTCCAAAACAAGGGCAAAAGTGTTTGGAAAAGTAGATACGACGGAGACGCATCAACTCCCCCAAACTTAAACCTTTGCTTGTCCTCAAGCAATTCAGTTGATAAACTGAAAGTGATAAAGAAAAACTTTTACAAACTCTGTTTGCTCTTGTTGTTGTAAATATGTAAAGCCATCATTCAAGTTTTCAGCAAAGATTATGAACTAACCACATTCACAATAACATTTAGGACTCATGTTTACTCATATCAATGGCATAATCAACAGCAATAATAAAAAATCTCGAATGAAAACACTTTCTCAAAACAATCATAATATGATATAACAAGATGGTATCTCGCTAGCCCTTTCTGAGACCGCAAAACATAAATACAGAGCACCTCTGACGATCAAGGACTGACTAAACATTGTAATTCATGGTAAAAGAGATCCAGTCATAGTCATACCCAATATAAATTAATAGTAATGGATGCAAGTGACAATGGTGCTCTCCAGCTGGTGCTTTTTAAGGGTGATGACTCAACATAAAAGTAAATAGATAGGCCCTTCGCAGAGGGAAGCAGGGATTTGTAGAGGTGCCAGAGCTCGATTTTCAAATAGAGATAAATAATATTTTGAGCGGCATACTTTCATTGTCAACATAACAACCGAGAGATCTCGATATCTTCCATGCTATTCACATTATAGGCGGTTCCCAAACAGAATGGTAAAGTTTATACTCCCCCTCCACCAACAAGCATCAATCCATGGCTTTCTCGAAACAATGAGTGCCTCCAACTAACAAGAGTCCCGGGGGAGTTTTGTTTGCAATTATTTCGATTTGATTTGCTTAGAGCATGGGACTGGGCATCCCGGTGACCAACCATTTTCTCGTGAGTGAGGAGCGGAGTCCACTCCTCTTGAGAATAACCCGCCTAGCATGGAAGATACAGACAACCCTAGTTGATACATGAGCTATTCGAGCATGCAAAACAAAATTTCATTTGAAGGTTTAGAGTTTGGCACATACAAATTTACTTGGAACGGCAGGTAGATACCGCATATAGGAAGGTATGGTGGACTCATATGGAATAACTTTGGGGTTTATGGAAGTGGATGCACAAGCAGTATTCCTGCTTAGTACAAATGAAGGCTAGAAAAAGACTCGGAAGCGACCAACTAGAGAGCGACAATAGTCATGAACATGCATTAAAATTAATAAACATGTAGTGCAAGCATGAGTAGGATATAATCCACCATGAACATAAATATCGTGGAGGTGATAACCCACAATTGTAGGGGATCGCAACAGCTTTCGAGGGTAGAGTATTCAACCCAAATTTATTGATTCGACACAAGGGGATCCAAAGAATACTCTCAAGTATTAGCAACTGAGTTGTCAATTCAGCCACACCTGGATAACTTAATATCTGCAGCAAGGTATTTAGTAGCAAACTAATATGATAGCAGTGGTAATGGTAACAAAAGAGTAATGAAAGCAAAAGTATTATTTTTGGTGTTTTGTAATGATTGTAACAGTAACAACGGGAAAGTGAATAAGCGTAAACCAGTATATGGAAAGCTCGTAGGCATTGGATCGGTGATGGATAATTATGCCGGATGCGGCTCATCATGCAACAGTCATAACATAGGGTGACATAGAACTAGCTCCAATTCATCAATGTAATGTAGGCATGTATTCCGAATATAGTCATACGTGCTTATGGAAAAGAACTTGCATGACATCTTTTGTCCTACCCTCCCGTGGCAGCGGGGTCCTAACGGAAACTAAGGGATATTAAGGCCTCCTTTTAATAGAGAACCGGAACAAAGCATTAGCACATAGTGAATTCATGAACTCCTCAAACTATGGTCATCACCGGGAGTGGTCCCGATTATTGTCACTTCGGGGTTGCCGGATCATAACACATAGTAGGTGACTATAGACTTGCAAGATAGGATCAAGAACTCACATATATTCATGAAAACATAATAGGTTCAGATCGGAAATCATGGCACTCGGGCCCTAGTGACAAGCATTAAGCATAGCAAAGTCATAGCAACATCAATCTCAGAACATAGTGGATACTAGGGATCAAACCCTAACAAAACTAACTCGATTACATGATAGATCTCATCCAACCCATCACCGTCCAGCAAGCCTACGATGGAATTACTCACGCACGGCGGTGAGCATCATGAAATTGGTGATGGAGGATGGTTGATGATGACGACGGCGACGAATCCCCCTCTCCGGAGCCTCGAACGGACTCTAGATCAGCCCTCCCGAGAGGTTTTAGGGCTTGGCGGTGGCTCCGTATCGTAAAACGTGATGATTTCTTCTCCCTGATTTTTTTCTCTCCGAAAGCAAATATATAGAGTTGGAGTTGGCATCGGAGGAGCTCCAGGGGGCTCATGAGGTAGGGGTGCGCCCTAGGGGGGCGCGCCCCCACCCTCGGGGACAGGGTGTGGCCCCCCTGGTCTTCATCTTTGGCAAGGATTTTTTATTATTTTTAACTAGATGTTCCGTGGAGTTTCAAGTCATTCCGAGAAGTTTTGTTTTCTGCACAAAAAAACAATATCATGGCAATTCTGCTGAAAACAGCGCCAGTCCGGGTTAGTTCCATTCAAATCATACAAGTTAGAGTCCAAAACAAGGGCAAAAGTGTTTGGAAAAGTAGATACGACGGAGACGTATCAACTCCCCCAAGCTTAAACCTTTGCTTGTCCTCAAGCAATTCAGTTGATAAACTGAAAGAGAAAAAGAAAAACTTTTACAAACTCTGTTTGCTCTTGTTGTAAATATGTAAAGCCAGCATTCAGGTTTTCAGCAAAGATTATAACTAACCACACTCGCAATAATTCTCAGATCTCATGTTTACTCATATCAATGGCATAATCAACTAGCGAGTCATAATAATAAATCTTGGATGACAACACTTTCTCAAAACAATCATAATATGATATAACAAGATGGTATCTCACTAGCCCTTTCTGAGACCGCAAAACATAAATGCAGAGCACCTTTAAAGATCAAGGACTGACTAGACATTGTAATTCATGGTAAAAGAGATCCAATCATAGTCATACCCAATATAAATTAATAGTAATGGATGCAAATAATAGCTGTGCTCTCCAGCTAGTGCTTTTTAATAAGAGGATGATGACTCAACATAAAAGTAAATAGATAGGCCCTTCGCAGAGGGAAGCAGGGATTTGTAGAGGTGCCAGAGCTCGGTTTTGAAATAGAGATAAATAATATTTAGAGCGGCATACTTTCATTGTCAACATAACAACTAAGAGATGGCGATATCTTCCATGCTACACACATTATAGGCGGTTCCCAAATAGAATGGTAAAGTTTATACTCCCCCTCCACCAACAAGCATCAATCCATGGCTTGCTCGAATCAACGAGTGCCTCCAACTAACATCAGGTCCCAGGGGGAGTTTTGTTTGCAATTATTTTGATTTAGTTTGCATAAAGCATGGGACTGGGCATCCCGGTGACCAGCCATTTTCTCGTGAGTGAGGAGTGGAGTCCACTCCTCTTGAGAATAACCCGCCTAACACGGAAGATAAGGGCAGCCTTAGTTGATACATGAGCTATTTGAGCATACAAAACAGAATGTTTATTTGAAGGTTTAGAGTTTGGCACATACAAATTTACTTGGAACGGCAGGTAAATACCGCATATAGGAAGGTATAGTGGACTCATTTGGAATAACTTTGGGGTTTAAGGGATTGGATGCACAAGCAGTATTCCCGCTTAGTACAAGTCAAGGCTAGCAAAAGACTGGGAACCGACCAACTAGAGAGTGACAACAGCTATGAACATGCATTAAAATTAATAAACATTGGATGCAAGCATGAGTAGGATATAATCCACCATGAACATAAATATCGTGAAGGCTATGTGGATTTGTTTCAACTACATGTGTCAACATGCGCCAAGTCAAGTCACTTAAATCATTCAAAGGAGGATACCACCCCATCATACCACATCACAACCATTTTAATAGCATGTTGCCACACAAGGTAAATCATTATAACTCATAGCTAATCAAGCATGGCATAAGCAACTATGATCTCTAATTGTCATTGCAAACATGTTTATTCATAATAAGCTGAATCAAGAACGTGAACTCATCATATTTACAAAAGCAAGAGAGGTCGAGTTCATACCAGCTTCGCTTATCCCAATCAATTCATCATATATCATCATTATTGCCTTTCACTTGCACGACCAAATGATGTGAATAATAATAAGAGTGTACGTGCATTGGACTAAGCTGGAATCTGTGAGCATTCAATAAGCAGGAGAAGACAAAGCAATATGGGCTCTTGGTTAAATCAACAGTAATGCATATAAGAGCCACTTCAAGAATTTAATCATGGTCTTCTCCTATCGACCCCCAAAGAAAAGAAAGGAAATAAAAACTATTTACACGGGAAAGCTCCCAACAAGTAAAAGAAGAACGGGAAATATTTTTGGGTTTTCTTTTTAATTATTACTACTACAGCAGGAAAACTAAACTAACTAGAAGCTACACTAATTTTTTTGTTGTTTTCTTAAAGTTTTAACAAACACACAAGAAGAAAGCAGGAAAAAGAAAATAAACTAGCATGGATATTACAGTGAAAGAGTATGAGCACCGACATTTAGTAATGAGTGTGTGTGAACATAAATGTAATGTCGGTGGGAAATACGTACTCCCCCAAGCTTAGGCTTTTGGCCTAAGTTGGTTCATTGCCAGGGATGGCCTCGCGGATACCCGTAGGTGTAGATGGGGTCGTACTGTGATGAAGAGGACTCTGACTGCCACTAGCTGGCAGCCACCTCCGGATCCCAAGAATAAATAGACTGGCGTGGAGGCTCGTATTGTGGTTCCGGCTCCGGGGCTGGTGCAGGATTCCGATAGGCTTGAACGGCCGCCCACGGAACGAGATAAAGACCTTCAGACAAGTTAAACAAAGAAGGAGCAGGCAAAGTAATAGTCTCACGGTGATGTTTATCAAAGTACAATTTATATTTAAGCTCCCCTTCCTTGCCCTTAACAATAAAGTCATGCGCTAGCATACTCTTATAATCTAAATAAGCACTAGGCAACAATTTTTCTTCTTTCTCATAAATTCTAATGGGTATGTTAAAATGTGCAGCTAGGCACGAAGCATAAATACCTCCAAAGATGGGGCCTTTAGTACGGTTCAAACTTAACCGTTTAGCAATAATACCGCCCATACTAACAGAGTTGTCGAGGTATAAACCATGGAACAAAATGATAATATCAGGAACACTAAGGTTTCCACAGTTTCCGCGACCAATCAAGCAACGACTAGAAAATAAGGCAAAGTAGCGTAAAACAGGAAAATGTATGCTAGTGATTCTTGCATCGGAAACCTTCCTGGTTTCCCCCGCAATGATGGTGTTAATAAATTCTTCCACATCCTTATGATGTGGTTCTTCTAAGGTACCCTCAGAGGGTATTTTGCAAACCTTGCAAAATTCAGCTAATGGCATCTTCTTAACAACGTCATATAAATGAAACTCTACTGAGGGAGGGATTCCTTAGGAAAATAGTAGAAGTTTTGCACAAAAGTATTAGTGAGCAAGAGATACTGATGACGTTGGTCGCGGATGAAGTCGGTGAGGCCAGCATTCTCAACCAATGAATAAAAATCCTCATAAATTCCGGCTTGTCTCAAGAAGTTATCGCAAGGCCATTCACACGGCCGGACCTCCGCGGTCCGAGGCAAATTATATTTGGGCCTCTGTGCTTCTTCATTTTGTTTTTCCTTTGAGCTTCGGCTCAACGAGCCCCTCAAAAGTCTCTTCATTATTTTCTGAAATAATCTGAAATTTTTAGTAACTTCAAACAAAAGTGAACCAACTTCAATAAAATTGATAGCAACTACTCCTACAAGTGCCTAGAGCCTATATCAAGCATTAGAACTACTTGGAACCATATAAATTTGACATGCAAGCTCAAGAACATGGTCACCTATGCAGCACAAATTTGCAAAGAATAGAGCACTAGAACAAAAACTAATTGGACCAATGGAGGAGTCACATACCAAGGAACACTCTCCCCAAGCAGTTTTGTGAGAGGTGCTTTGAGCAAGGAGATCGAAAATCACAGCAAAGTGAGCTGGAACTCGTGCTTGAGCCAGATATTCGTGTTTGTGGGAGGAAGAAGAGGAGGATGGGTGCAGGAATAAGTGGAGGAGGGCCACCGTGGGCCCACGAGGCAGGGGGGCGCGCCCTCCACCCTCGTGGCCAGGTGGAAGCTCCCCCCGTGGTAATTTTTGCACCATAAATCAAATATTCCCGAAAAATAATATTAAATTGGCATGGCATTTGGAGGACTTTTATTTTTGGGGTAATTTTCTATTGCACACATAAATCAGGAAACAGACAGAAAATACTATTTTTACTTTATTTCAACTAAATAACAGAAAGTATAAAGAGGGTATAGAAGGTTGTGCTTCTAGTTTCATCCGTCTCATGCTCATCAAAAAGAATCCACTAACAAGGTTGATTAGGTCTTGTTAATAAACTCATTCCGAATAATCATGAAGCCGGAGAAATTTTGAATAACACTAAGTTACCTCAACGGGGATATGCAGATCCCCTATAATAAGAATATCATATTTCTTCTTGACAGTAGGAAGAGGAAATTCAAAACCTCCAAATATAATCGATGGAATTTTTCCAATAGAGTTGATACTATAAACTTGAGGTTGTTTCCTCGGAAAGTATACCGTATGCTCATTACCATTAACATGAAAAGTGACATTGCCTTTGTTGCAATCAATAACAGCACCTGTAGTATTCAGGAAAGTTCTTCCAAGAATAATAGACATACTATCGTCCTCGGGAATATCAAGAATAACAAAGTCCGTTAAAATAGTAACGTTCGCAACCACAACAGGCACATCCTCACAAATACCGACAGGTATAGCAGTTGATTTATCAGCCATTTGCAAAGTGGGTGTCAACTTATTCAAATCAAGTCTACGATATAAAGAGAGAGGCATAACACTAACACCGGCTCCAAGATCACATAAAGCAGTTTTAACATAATTTCTTTTAATGGAGCATGGTATAGTGGGTACTCCTGGATCTCCAAGTTTCTTTGGTATTCCACCATTAAAAGTATAATTAGCAAGCATGGTGGAAATTTCAGCTTCCGGTATCTTTCTTTTATTGGTAATGATATCCTTCATATACTTAGCATACGGATTTGTTTTGAGCACATCAGTTAATCGCATACGCAAAAAGATAGGTCTAATCATTTCAGCAAAGCGCTCAAAATCCTCGTCATCCTTTTTCTTGGATGGTTTGGGAGGAAAAGGCATGGGTTTCTGAACCCATGGTTCTCTTTCTTTACCATGTTTCCTAGCAACAAAATCTCTCTTATCATAACGTTGATTCTTTGATTGCGGGTTATCATGATCAACAGCAGGTTCAACTTCTACATCATTATTATTACTAGGTTGAGCATCATCATGAACAACATCATTAACATTTTCACTATGTTCATGTTCATTACCAGATTGTGTTTCAGCATCAGAAATAGATATATCATTAGGATTCTCGGGTGGTTCAGCAATAGGTTCACTAGAAGTTTGCAAAGTCCTATCATTTCTCTTTTTCTTCCTTTTAGAAGAACTAGGTACATCAATATTATTTCTCTGAGAATCTTGCTCAATTCTCTTAGGGTGGCCTTCAGGATACAAAGGTTCCTGAGTCATTCTACCAGTTCTAGTAGCCACTCGAACAGCATAATCATTTTTCTTACTATTCATTTCATTGAGCAAATCATTTTGAGCCTTAAGTACTTGTTCTACTTGAGTGGTAACCATAGAAGCATGTTTGCTAATGAGTTTAAGTTCACATCTAACATTAGCCATATAATCACCCAAGTGTTTAATCATATAGGTATTTTGTTTTAATTGTCTACCAAAGTAAGCATTGAAGTCTTCTTGCTTAAACATAAAGTTATCAAACTCATCCAAGCACTGACTACCAATTTTAGTAGGAGGGACTTCAGCTTTATCATATCTATAGAGAGAATTTACCATTACTACCTGTGTCGGGTTATCAAGACCTGGAGGTTCTTCAATAAGTAATGGATTAAGATCATATGTTTCTTCAACAGGCGGTAAATTAAGACCATGTATTTCTTCAATAGGAGGTAAATTCTTAACATCTTCAGCTTTAATACCTTTTTCTTTCATAGATTTCTTTGCCTCTTGCATATCTTCAGGACTGAGAAATAGAACACCTCTCTTCTTCGGAGTTGGTTTAGGAATAGGCTCAGGAATTGAAGCGGGAGCTGGCTCAGGAAGTGTCCAATTATTTTCATTTCTCAACATATTATTCAATAGAATTTTAGCTTCATCCGGTGTTCTTTCCCTGAAAAGAGAACCAGCACAACTATCCAGGTAATCTCTGGAAGCATCGGTTAGTCCATTATAAAAGATATCAAGTATTTCATTTTTCTTAAGAGGATGATCAGGCAAAGCATTAAGTAACTTGAGAAGCCTCCCCCAAGCTTGTGGGAGACTCTCTTCTTCAATTTGCACAAAGTTGTATATTTCCTTTAAAGCAGCTTGTTTCTTATGAGCAGGGAAATATTTATCAGAGAAGTAATAAATCATGTCTTGGGGACTACGCACACAACCAGGATCAAGAGAATTAAACCATATCTTAGCATCACCTTTTAATGAGAACGGAAATATTTTAAGGATATAAAAGTAGCGAGATCTCTCATCATTAGTGAACAGGGTGGCTATATCATTTAATTTAGTAAGATGTGCCACAACAGTTTCGGATTCATAGCCATGAAAAGGATCAGATTCAACCAAAGTAATTATATTAGGATCAACAGAGAATACATAATCCTTATCGGGAACACAAATAGGTGAAGTAGCAAAAGCAGGGTCAGGTTTCATTTTATCTGTAAGAGATTCTTTACTCCATTTAACTAATAGCCTCTTAAGTTCGTTTCTATCTTTGCAGGCAAAAATAGCTGCAGAAGCTTCCATATCAAAAACATAACCCTCAGGAATAACAGGCATATCTTCATCATCAATTTCATCAACATTATCAGTTTCAATAATTTCTTTCTCTCTAGCCCTAGCAATTTGTTCATCAAGAAATTCACTAAGGGGCACAGTAGTATCAAGCATAGAAGTAGTTTCATCATAAGTATCATGCATAGCAGAAGTGGCATCATCAATAACATGCGACATATCAGAACGAATAGCAGAAGCAGGTTTAGGTGTCGCAAGCTTACTCATAACAGAAGGTGAATCAAGTGCAGAGCTAGATGGCAGTTCCTTACCTCCCCTCGTAGTTGAGGGATAAATTTTTGTCTTAGCGTCTTCCAAATTATTCATAGTGTCCAGCAGATATAAATCCCAAGTGACTAAAAGAATAGAGCTATGCTCCCCGGCAACGGCGCCAGAAATTAGTCTTGATAACCCACAAGTGTAGGGGATCGCAACAGCTTTCGAGGGTAGAGTATTCCACCCAAATTTATTGATTCGACACAAGGGGAGCCAAAGAATACTCTCAATTAGCAACTGAGTTGTCAATTGAGCCACACCTGGATAACTTAATATCTGCAGCAAGGTATTTAGTAGCAAAGTAATATGATAGTAGTGGTAATGGTAACAAAAGAGTAATGAAAGCAAAAGTAATATTTTTGGTGTTTCGTAATGATTGTAACAGTAACAACGGGAAACTGAATAAGCGTAAACCAGTATATGGAAAGGTTGTAGGCATTGGATCGGTGATGGATAATTATGCCGGATGCGGTTCATCATGCAACATTCATAACATAGGGTGACATAGAACTAGCTCCAATTCATCAATGTAATGTAGGCATGTATTCCGAATATAGTCATACGTGCTTATGGAAAAGAACTTGCATGACATCTTTTGTCCTACCCTCCCGTGGCAGCGGGGTCCTAACAGAAACTAAGGGATATTAAGGCCTCCTTTTAATAGAGAACTGGAACAAAGCATTAGCACATAGTGAATACATGAACTCCTCAAACTATGGTCATCACCGGGAGTGGTCCCGATTATTGTCACTTCGGGGTTGCCGGATCATAACACATAGTAGGTGACTATAGACTTGCAAGATAGGATCAAGAACTCACATATATTCATGAAAACATAATAGGTTCAGATCTGAAATCATGGCACTCGGGCCCTAGTGACAAGCATTAAGCATAGCAAAGTCATAGCAACATCAATCTCAGAACATAGTGGATACTAGGGATCAAACCCTAACAAAACTAACTCGATTACATGATAGATCTCATCCAACCCATCACCGTCCAGCAAGCCTACGATGGAATTACTCACGCACGGCGGTGAGCATCATGAAATTGGTGATGGAGGATGGTTGATGATGACGACGGCGACGAATCCCCCTCTCCGGAGCCTCGAACGGACTCTAGATCAGCCCTCCCGAGAGGTTTTAGGGCTTGGCGGTGGCTCCGTATCGTAAAACGTGATGATTTCTTCTCCCTGATTTTTTTCTCTCCGAAAGCAAATATATAGAGTTGGAGTTGGCATCGGATGAGCTCCAGGGGGCTCATGAGGTAGGGGCGCGCCCTAGGGGGGCGCGCCCCCACCCTCGGGGATAGGGTGTGGGCCCCCTGGTCTTCATCTTTGGCAAGGATTTTTTATTATTTTTAACTAGATGTTCCGTGGAGTTTCAGGTCATTCCGAGAAGTTTTGTTTTCTGCACAAAAAAACAATATCATGGCAATTCTGCTGAAAACAGCGCCAGTCCGGGTTAGTTCCATTCAAATCATACAAGTTAGAGTCCAAAACAAGGGCAAAAGTGTTTGGAAAAGTAGATACGATGGAGACGTATCAGGAGGCTATGTTGATTTTGTTTCAACCACATGCGTGAACATGTGCCAAGTCAAGTCACTCGAATCATTCAAAGGAGGATACCACCCTATCATACCACATTACAACCATTTTAATAGCATGTTGGCACGCAAGGTAAACCATTATAAGCTCCTAGCTAATTAAGCATGGCATAAGCAACTATAATCTCTAATTGTCATTGCAAACATGTTCATTCATAATAGGCTGAATCAGGAACGATGAACTAATCATATTTACAAAAACAAGAGAGGTCGATTTCATACCAGCTTCTCTCATCTCAATCAGTCCATCATATATCGTCATTATTGCCTTTCACTTGCACGACCGAACGATGTGGATAATAATAATAGTGCACGTGCATTGGACTAAGATGGAATCTGCAGGCATTCAATACAAAGGAGAAGACAAGGTAATATGGGCTCTTAATTAAATCAACAATAATGCATATAAGAGCCACTTCAACATTTTCATTATGGTATTCTCCTCTCGACCCCCAAGGAAAAGAAAAGAAATAAAACTATTTACAATGGAAAGCTCCCAACAAGCAAAAGAAGAATGAGAAATCTTTTTGGGTTTTCTTTTAATTATTACTACTACAGGCATGAAAAGTAAACTAGCTAAAAGCTACAACTAAATTTTTTTCTTAAGGTTTATCAAACACACAAGAAGAAAGCGAGAAAAGAAAATAAACTAGCATGGATATTACAATGAAAAAGTATGAGCACCGACATCTAGCATGAGTGTGTGAATATGAATGTAATGTCGGTGAGAAATACGTACTCCCCCAAGCTTAGGATTTTGTCCTAAGTTGGTCTAGGGCCATGGCTGGCCTGGCGGATATCCAAAGTTGTAGTTGGAGTTGTACTATGATGCCACAGCTATTGCCTCATGAGCTGCCGCTTGGAGGCGAGCTGTCTCTGTCCTCCTCTTATACTCGTTCGCCTCCTCCCTAGTTATAATAAATCTCCCTTTTGTCTGAAAGTCAAAGAAAGTAGGAGCAGGGAGAGCAACATGGAAAATGTGGCGCCTGTCAAACATTAGTCGGTATTGGAGAGGTTGTTCATTCCTCTCAATAAACTGATGGCGAACCATAGCCTCATATCCTAGATAAGTGGGAGGCAATTCCATATCATTTTCATGTATGGGTATCCCAAGAAAATTAGCCACACGGGTTACATAAATTCCACCAAACAAGTCTCCACTTAAACCATTATTATGCAACCTCCGTGCAACAATGGCCCCCAAGTTATATTGTTTATCTCCTAAAACATCACTCTTGAGAACACTAAGATCAGGGACACAAATGTGACATGCTTCATCCTTACCATTTATGCACCTACCTATGAAGAGAGCAAAATAATGTATAGCACGAAAATGAATGCTCCCTATGGTAGCTTGTGTTATATCTCTAGATTCCCCCACTGTAATACTAGCAAGAAAATCTCTAAACTCAGATTTGCGAGGTTCACTAACACTACCCCATTGTGGAAGTTGGCAAGCAGTATTAAAATCCTCTAAGTCCATAGTATAAGATTGGCCATAGATATCAAATAGGACAGTGTGATAATTACGTGAAGATGAAAATTTGAACCTTCTCACAAAGGAATTAGTTAGGTGATAGTATTGAGGGCACTTATCTAGCATGAAGCCCCCGAGTTCAGCATTACGCACATATGCGTCAAATTCCTCCTTAATTCCTGCTCGGACCATGAAATCGTCTGACGGCCATTCACAAGGCCGCACTTGAGCTTCTCTTAGTAGTTCATGGTCCGGTTCACGCATTGCAGGCCTGGGTCCTTGCTTCCTTGAAGAACCACCTTGGTACAATTTCCTAGACATATTTCTTCCTCTGATTTTTTTTAAAAAAAATTAGTAACTTAAAATAAAAGTGAACCAAACTCAACAAAATTGATAGCAACTACTCCCACAAGTGCCTAGAGACTATATCATGCATTAGAACTACTTGGGACAAATAAATTTGACATGCAAGCTCAAGAACAGGGTCACCTAGGCAGCAAAAATTTGCAATGAATAAAGCACTAGAACAAAAACTAATTGGACCATTGGAGGAGTCACATACCGAAGAACAATCACCCAAAGCAGTTTTGTGAGTGGAGCTTTGAGCAAGCAGATCGAAAATCGCAGCAAGATGAGCTAGAACTCGTGCTTGAGCTGGTTGGTGATTTTCTGGGAGGAAGAAGGAGTGTGTGGTGGCTGGAATAAGTGGAGGGGAGCCACCATGGGCCCACGAGGCAGGGGACGCGCCCTGGACCCTCGTGGCCAGGTGCTGGCTCCCCCTGATGTGTTATCGGTGCCAAATATTCTCAAATATTCTAGAAAAAACATATTTCATTTTCGGGGCATTTGGAGAACTTTTATTTTTGGGGTATTTTTTATTGCACGGATAAATCAGAAAACAGACAGAAAATACTATTTTGCTTTATTTAATCTAAATAACAGAAAGTAAAAGGAGGGTACAAAAGGTTGTGCTTTCTAACTTCATCCATCTCATGCTCATCAAAAAGGAATCCACCAACAAGGTTGATCAGGTCTTGTTAACAAACTCATTCAGAAATGCATGAAACCAGAGAAATTTTGAATAACACTAGGTTACCTCAACGGGGATATGCACATCCCCAACAATAAGAATATCATATTTCTTCCTGATAGTAGGTAGAGTAAATTCAAAACCTCCAATAATAATCGACGGAATTTTTCCAATAGAATTGATACTATGGACTTGAGGTTGTTTCCTCGGAAAGTGTACCGTATGCTGATTACCATTAACATGAAAAGTGACATTTCCTTTGTTGCAATCAATAACAGCCCCTGCAGTATTCAAAAAGGGTCTTCCAAGAATAATAGACATACTATCGTCCTCGGGAATATCAAGAATAACAAAGTCCGTTAAAATAGTAACGTTTGCAACTACAATAGGCACATCCTCACAAATACCGACAGGTATAGCAGTTGATTTATCAGCCATTTGCAAAGATATTTCAGTAGATGTCAACTTATTCAAATTAAGTCTACGATATAAAGAGAGAGGCATAACACTAACACCGGACCCAAGATCACATAAAGCAGTTCTAACATAGTTTCTTTTAATGGATCATGGTATAGTTGGTACCCCTGGATCTCCAAGTTTCTTTGGTATTCCACCATTAAAAGTATAATTAGCAAGCATGGTGGAAATTTCAGCTTCCGGTATCTTTCTCTTATTTGTAACAATTTCTTTCATATACTTAGCATAAGGATTCATTTTAAGCATATCAATAAAACGCATACGCAAGAAGATATGTCTAATCATTCCAGCAAAGCGCTCAAAATCCTCATCATCCTTTTTCTTGGATGGTTTTGGAGGAAAGCGCATGGGTTTCTGAACCCATGGTTCTCTTTCTTTACCGTGCTTCCTAGCAACAAAGTCTCTCTTATCATAACGTTGATTCTTTAATTGTGGGTTATCAAGATCAACAACAGGTTCAATCTCTACATCATTATCATTGCTAGGTTGAGCGTCAACATGAACATCTTCATTAACATTATCACTAGGTTCATGTTCATTACCGGATTGTGTTTCAGCATCAGAAATAGAAATATCATTGGGATACTCAGGTGTGTCAGCAACAGGTTCACTAGAAGCATGCAAAGTCCTATCATTTTTCTTTTTCTTCCTTTTAGAAGGACTAGGTGCATCAACATTAGTTCTCTGAGAATCTTGCTTAATTCTCTTAGGGTGGCCTTCAGGATACAAGGGTTCCTGAGTCACTTTACCCCCTCTAGTTGCAACTCTAACAGCAAAGTCATTTTTCTTATAATTTAATTCATTGAGCAAATCATTTTGAGCTTTAAGTACTTGTTCTACTTGAGTGGTAACCATAGAAGCATGTTTACTAATAAGTTTAAGTTCACCTTTAACACTAGCCATATAATCACTCAAGTGTTCAAGCATATAAGCATTGTGTTTCAATTGTCTACCAACATAAGCATTGAAGTTTTCTTGTTTGACAATAAAATTATCAAACTCATCTAAGCATTGGCTAGAAAACTTAGTAGGCGGGACTTCAGCTTTATCATATCTATAGAGAGAATTTACCTTTACTACCTATGTCGGGTTATCAAGACCATGTGTTTCTTCAACAGGCGGCAAATTAAGACCATGTATTTCTTCAATAGGTGGTAAATTCTTAACATCTTCAGCTTTAATACCTTTTTCTTTCATAGATTTCTTTGCCTCTTGCATATCTTCAGGACTGAGAAATAGAATACCCCTTTTCTTCGTAGTTGGCTTAGGAGTTGGTTCAAGAAGTGTCCAATTATTTTCATTAGTCAACATATTATTCAATAGCAATTCAGCTTAATCAACTGTTCTTTCCCAGAAAACACAACCAGCACAACTATCCAGGTTGTCTGTGGAAGCATCAGTTAGTCCATTATAAATAATATCAAGTATCTCATTTTTCTTGAGAGGATGATCAGGCAAAGCATTAAGTAATTGGAGAAGCCTCCCCCAAGCTTGTGGGAGACTCTCTTCCTCAATTTGCACAAAATTATATATTTCCCTTAAGCAGCTTGTTTCTTATGAGCGGGGAAATATTTAGCAGAGAAGTAGTAAATCATATCCTGGGGACTATGCACACAACCAGGATCAAGAGAATTAAACCATATCTTAGCATCACCCTTTAATGAGAACGAAAATAATTTAAGGATATAGTAGTAGCGAGTTTTCTCATCATTAGTGAACAGGGTGGCTATATCATTTAATTTAGTAAGATGTGCCACAACAGTTTCAGATTCATAGCCATAGAAAGGACCAGATTCAACCAAAGTAATTATCTCAGTATCAACAGAGAAATCATAATCCTTATCAGTAATAAAGATAGGTGAAGTAGCAAAAGCAGGGTCATATTTCATTCTAGCATTCAGAGATTTTTCTTTCAGCTTAGCTAATAATTTCTTAAGATCACTCCTATCATTGCAAGCAAGAAAGTCTCTAGCAGTTTCTTCATCCATAACATAACCCTCAGGCACAACAGGCAATTCATATCTAGGGGGAGAATCTTCATCATCACTTTCGTCAATATCATCAGTTTCAATAATTTCATTCTCTCTAGCCCTAGCAAGTTGTTCATCAAGAAATTCACCTAGTGGCACAGTAGTATCAAGCATAGAAGTAGTTTCATCATAAGTGTCATGCATAGCAGAAGTGGCATCATCAATAACATGCGACATATCAGAATTAATAGCAGAAGCAGGTTTAGGTGTCGCAAGCTTACTCAAAATAGAAGGTGAATCAAGTGCAGAGCTAGATGGTAGTTCCTTACCTCCCCTCGTACTTGCGGGAAAAATCTTAGTTCTTTCGTCTTTCAAGTTCCTCATAGTGACCAGCAGATATAAATCCCAAGTGACCCAAAGAATAGAGCTATGCTCCCCGACAACGACGCCAAAAAATAGTCTTGATAACCCACAAGTATATGGGATCGCAACAGTTTTCGAGGGTAGAGTATTCAACCCAAATTTATTGATTCGACCCAAGGGGAGCCAAAGAAATATTCTCAAGTATTAGCAGTTGAGTTGTCAATTCAATCACAGGTGGATAACTTAATATCTACAGCAAAGTATTTAGTAGCAAGTAGTATGGAAGTAATGGTAACGGTGGCAAAAGTAACAGTGATAGTTTTGTATTAATTGTAATAGTGGCAACGGCAAAGTGACTAAGCAAAGAACAATATGTGAAAAGCTCGTAGGCATTAGATCGGTGATAGAGAATTATGCCAGATGCAATTCCTCATGCAATAGTTATAACATAGGGTGACACAGAACTAGCTCCAGTTCATCAATGTAATGTAGGCATGTATTCCGAATATAGTCATACGTTCTTATGGAAAAGAACTTGCATGACATCTGTTGTCCTACCCTGCCGTAGCAGCTGGGTCCTATTAGAAACTAAGGGATATTAAGGCCTCCTCTTAATAGAGTACCGGATTAAAGCATTCACACTTAGTGAATACATGAACTCCTCAAACTACGGTCATCACCGGTAATGGTCCCGATTATTGTCACTTCGGGGTTAACGGATCATAACACATAATAGGTGACTATAGACTTGCAAGATAGGATCAAGAACTCACATATATTCATGGAAACATAATAGGTTCAGATCTGAAATCATGGCGCTCGGGCCCTAGTGACAAGAATTAAGCATAGCAAAGTCATAGCAACATCAATCTCAGAACATAGTGGATACTAGGGATCAAACCCTAACAAAACTAACTCGATTACATAGTAAATCTCATCCAACCCATCACCGTCCAACAACCCTACGATGGAATTACTCACGCACGGCGGTGAGCATCATGAAATTGGTGATGGAAGAAGGTTGATGATGACGATGGCGATGGATTCCCCTCTCCGGAGCCCCGAACAGACTCTAGATCGGCCCTCCAGAGAGAGATTAG
This sequence comes from Aegilops tauschii subsp. strangulata, assembly GCF_002575655.3. Taxonomy (NCBI): domain Eukaryota; kingdom Viridiplantae; phylum Streptophyta; class Magnoliopsida; order Poales; family Poaceae; genus Aegilops; species Aegilops tauschii. The sequence continues at coordinate 56,314,509 of NC_053039.3, forward strand.
GGCTTGGCGGCGGCTCCGTATCGTAAAACGCGATGAATCCTTCTCTCTGATTTTTTTCTCCCTGAATGTGAATATATAGAGTTGGAGTTGAGCTCGGTGGAGCTCCAGGGGGCCCACGAGGCAGGGGGCGCCCAGGGGGGTAGGCGCGCCCCCACCCTCGTGGACAGGGTGTGGGCCCCCTGGCCTTGATTCTTTCGCCAGTATTTTTATAAATTCTAAAAATATTTTCCGTGGAGTTTCAGGTCATTCCAAGAACTTTTATTTCTGCACAAAAATAACACCATGGCAATTCTGCTGAAAACAGCGTCAGTCCGGGTTAGTTCCATTCAAATCATGCAAGTTAGAGTCCAAAACAAGGGCAAAAGTGTTTGGAAAAGTAGATACGACGGAGACGTATCAGGCTCTAGACTATATATACTCCTCCACCTCCTCCTAGTTAGGGTTAGCATAGGTTTAGCTCATTTGAGATAGAGCTTTGCTCATCCATACGGATCTACTCCACGAGAGAGACCGCGGCCTCTACGGAGAAGATCCACCTTAGATTCAAGACCCCTCACGGGAAGATCCCCTCGCGGATTCAAGACCTCCTCACAGAGAAGAACCGGTTACCCTATGTATCGTCCTTTGTTGGATTTGGATCTAGTATCTCTCTTTGTGTTTCGAGGATCTAGCACATGTGTGATTGTTCTTGTTGGTTTGAGTGATTCTCTCGAGTTTTCCGTCGTGTTTCCCCTCGTGTTCTTCGTGTTCCTCGTTGGGATCCGCTCCTTTCGTGAAAGATCGGCCTACACCGGGTTAGCCCCGTATCATATGGTATCATGAGCCACGTTGATCACGTATTTGGAGTCCCTCCCACCGTTTTCTAGCCTTCTTTTGTGTGATTTCGTCCTAAAATTTGAAAATCCCCACCAAAAATAGCCCCAATTTTTTTTGTGATTTGTTGGTATGATGAAGTTTTGTTGATTTTGATCCATGGATTTGCTTGATTTCGAGTGGATCTAGCATTTCCCCAAGTTTCCCCATCTTTCATCCATGAAATCTTGTCAATTTTGACCCCCAAATCCCCAATTTCCGCCCAAAATCGCGCCCCGGATCTCAACTCCCGCGTTGACCCCGATACACCGGACGACCGTCACTTTACCGGACGTCCGGAGCCCCAGGAACGACCGGATGTCTGACACTTTCAGGATGACCGGTACCACCCAACAGAATGAAATTAGCGGATTTCCGAGCCCAGCCGGATGTTCGACGACCGGACATCCGTCCATTTACGGACGCCCGACACCTGTAGTTTCATACTTCGGCTGATTTTTGTTTTGTCCGTAACTAATTCATCCGAACTCCGATTTTGACATTCTTTAGCTCGTTTTGAAGCTCTTGACATCCCCCCTTCCCACAAAAATACCACCAACATCATTTGACTCCATCAAATTTTTGGAACTTTGGCATCTTTGCCTAGGGCTTCCACCACATCACCCTCATTACCACCACCGACTTCCGCAACCTAACCCATTTTGATCCATATAGCATTAGTGGTTGCTTGAGTAGTGATTCAGGTCTCCTAAGGTGTTTCGGCTACTTAGGGATGGTTTCTTATTCACCAACCACCACCACCACTTCCGCATAGGCTTACCCACCATACACTTCCCCCACCCCAACTTAACCCAATTTTGTTTGATTTGTGAGTTGTGTCTCCTAAGGTGTTTCGGCTACTTAGGGACGGTGACCTTCAACTCCGACTCACATAACCCCATAACCTGCACTTCCGCATTGCCTACTCGCATGACCCATCATTGCATTTCCGCAATCCCAGTGTGCTTCCGCAAAACCACCACCCCTTTCCACTACCACCATTTGACATTTGACATTTCAGATTTTGAGTTCGCAATTTTTTCGTTTCCTAAGGTGTTTTGGCTACTTAGGGACGAGTCTCCATCATCTTGGTATCTACATCAAGAACACCGCCACTCATCATCGCCACGGACTGTAACCTCCATATCATCTTGGTATCGTGGTATCCCTCCATTGTATATTCCCTTGCCATTGCATTGATAACCCCTAGCCCATTTTGCGTCACTTGCCTATCGAGACTAGCCATTTGAGTATTGCCGGCAATGTTACTTATGCACATTAGTGATCTACACCTTCCATAGGATACATACCATATCATATTGGTATCATATCATCCCTTGTGTCACAAGTTTGTTCCCGCATTTACACACTTGCTATCTTGGTTTGTGCATTGTGCAAAAGTGACCATACAAAAAAAGCTTTTAAGCAAAAGAGAAAGAGCAAAGAAGCTTGTAAGAAAGAGCCATAGCATCATGCCACATTGCATATAAGATTGTCATATCCGATCATCTTGGATCATCTTCAGAGACACAACGGGAACCATACATACATAGCATACTTGGGATAGAAGTTGATAAATTTTGCATCTTATAGGTTGTGCACAAGAGTCGTATCTGCCTATAGAGCAATCGTTCTAGCGTCTCTCTTGAGTTGTGCAACACAAGCGTTTTCCGTGGATTCCACATTTTGAGCTTATTCCTTGGTTGCACGACACCATTTATCTATCCATGTGTGTGTTTCCGTGTGCCACATATTGCTATTGGTCTACTTGTTTCACTTGCGAATTTGTGAATCTCTTTCAACATTATTGACTCTTGCTAACATTTTTCATCTAATTTTTTGTGCCACTATCCTCACCGAGCTCCTCCATAAGCCTTATTTGTGTAGGTGTGAGAATTGACGAGATCGGTACCAATTGTGCTATTTCTTTGTTACATTATTGAGTGATCATTGATCCATCTTCAACATCGGTCAAGGTACATTTGGTATAGTTCTTCTCTTTCTCCCACTCATATTTGCTCGAGTCTTGTGATGGATAGGCAAGGCATTTCATCTCCGGTCTTCCACAACAACGACAGCGTGAACAACCACATCACCAAAGCGTCAATGTTCGATCTACAACGACAAATGCAAGGTGCACAATCAAGATTGCGAGAGCGCATCAAGAACCTCTCCATTGGCATTCGTCACTCCGAAGAAAGGAAAAGGGACTACATCGACAACAAGCTTTCCACACAAAAGGAGGAGCAAGATGCAAGGATGGAGGAGATTCGGACCTTGTTGATCAACCGTTCTTCCCCTTCACCATCCCCAAGGCGACGGCGAGCAAGTCAATCATCTTCGGAGCACAAAAATGATACAAGCGCAAGTCGTCCACGTCCACATCTCCATGGCGACCACCGTCACGTTCGTGATCCACATCGGCATGAAGGGCAAGTCACCTCCAAGCATCATGTGCACGAAGACGATGAATGACATCTACTATGAGCTCAAGTGCGACAATGAAACCACCATCATGAAGATGCTCCACAAGCGCAAACGTACAAGTCCCAACAAGCCCTACTTCATGCCAAGTCCAAGCTTCATGAGCAAAACAGAAGACCACGAGACAAGCACCGCCAAGAGGACGCTACGGCTACTACCACCACCACTTCGGCATCTTCGCCAAGTGATATCAAGGCATGTTCACCTTTGGACGTACGTCATCTTCGCCTACTTCCCATGAGTTCGCCTACATCGACATCTTCACCAACAAGGCGACTACCTACGAGCGAGGGCGACACTTCCATCTTTGGAAGTCCCTCAAGGAAGATGGCCGAGCATGGGAAATTCCCTTCGGTCATGGAGATGAGCTATGAGGTGCCACATCATATGGGCCTCCAACAACAAGACGATGACAAGAAGGTCGAGCAAGGGCCATCCCCTTCGACCACGGTGACGAGCACGAACCTCTTCAACAACATGAAGACAGCACACATATTGGACTCATACTCTGCGTCAAGCTATGAGATCGCACATGAGACCTTATCTTTGGTCTTAGAGGAGAGTGATGATGTGCCATCTTCGGCCTTCATCCACGGCTACGATTAAGACATGATTGAGCATGGAGACGTTTGCACCTACATCTCTCCGACACCCACATATGACGAGATGACCCAATTGCCATGTGAGGAGAGCCACCACCCCATGAATGAGATGAATGACTCCACCATACGTGACATTGAGAGCATTTCCTATGAGAGGATGAGTGTGACCACCACTAGCCCCACACTTGAGAGCATGCCACACATCCTATGTGAGGTTGAGAGCCATTTGAGTGACTCCACCAACCATATGAGTGAGAGCATCCAAGAGGGAGTGAGTGAGCTACAACACTTAGTGAGTGAGGTAATTGACATAGGTGATGGTGCTTCTCTTGTCCCACTAGTGGACTATCTTACCAATGATTGCTTGCATGATGTTGATCCGCCCATGCTTCATGCTAGTGCAAATTCCTCATGTCATGAATTACCCATTTATGATGAATATGATGATGAGCATGTTGAGTTGCCTAGTTGTGATGCTATGCTCCATAGGATATCATGTGAAAATTCTTTTAGTCACATCATGTTCGACAACCCTTTACACTTGTCATATGCTATGAGTGAGATCTCCCATATTGCTTCATTTCAATCTCAACATAGTAACTATGCATGTCCCATTAAAATAAATCCCATTTGCACTTATGGCATTGATGACGAGATGATGGTCATTGGCTTTTGCTTTTCATGTGATGATATTGTCATGCTTCCTCTACATGAGTTGCGCAATTCATCTACTATGCCATGCCATGATCACATTGTTCCAAATATGCATTGTTTTGGATGTTGCCAATATTATCCATGTGATGTTTCCATTAATGCTCATGAGGAGACCCCAATAGTTTCCTCATACATATTAGGAGATTTTGATGCATTCCATACTTTGCATGATTCCCATGACTGTGTGCACCATATGCATTCCATGAACAACAATGCTCTATATATTTCCCATGATGCATTACATAATTTGAGTCTCCATTATGCTATACATTACAACATACCTCTCATGATGGATGACATGTTTCTATATCACGCATCTCATTTATTTGAGCATTGGATATTTTGTGCTAACAAACGCAAGCACGTGCGCATCATGATGAATGATGTGTACATATACCACGCACACACAATTTTCCCTTTGTCTTTGTTTTGTGTAGGTACTCACGTATACTCGTCAACCTCTCAATCCCAAGAGTTGACGAAACGAGCTCTTAAGAGCAATGATGATTTGGGATCCCGTGGACTACTATTACCACCGTTCCATTCGCGCAAGAACTACGCGCATCTCTTTTACTTGACTCTCACACGGCTATGGGCTATATATCACTTGTTTCCTTATGCCCATACTATCATGTTCACTTTGCATGTTATGCCTATTTCTATGACTTTGCCATGCAATTGTGACCCTCGCTTGCATCTACCCATGATTAATCGTTACACTACTCATGTTCTATACATGCCCTATGCTATTGTTGATTCTTGTGTTGGGAGAGTCATGATGTCCCATTGCTATTTACATATGGCCTCTCGCCAATACATTGATGATATTTTTCTCATGTCTTGCCTTCATGCTTGTGATATGTCTTGCGCATTATACATGCCCACCATTTGCACACATGACATGCTTGACATGATTCCTTCTAGTACGTTGCATCTTCGCACTACTAGCTTGATTGACTTGATCACTATGATTGCTAGCTTTGTCGCATCGCCCTTGTTCTATTCTTACTCGCTTTCTTGGGTTGATGACATATATGTTCATGCCTCTCACATGATATATCTTGTTCATTGTCACTTGCCTCCAATTGTTGCATTTATGCTTATTGATCATGGAGACTTGGACATATTACTTGTGATGCATGCTTCTTTGATTGAGCCAATTGGGTTGTTCTCGCATCATATGCCTCCATACTATGAAATGCTCCCTTGTCCTTTCTTATGATGAGCATGATGCATACACTTGTTGGGTATCTTACCACACGAATGATAGTTTTGCATTTCCGCTAACCTCATTTGTTTTTCCGAGTGTTTGTCATGTTCTTTCATTTTGAAGGATTCACAAGGCGATACCGTCATGAGACAATTTGGTTATGTGAAGGCATACAGGATGTGCGACACCAACATTTTCGACATTCTCATAAAGGTGAACTCGTTCCCTTTGAGCCATCCTCAAATATGCATATTGGATGGGTCACTCTTTCATTGTTGCCTCCTTCTTGTTGTCTACATGATAAATCTCGCGAATGGAGGAGCGACATTGGAGATTGGCTCTATGGACCTTCACATTGAGGAGCACACGGACTTATTGGATGCACCTTCGAACCTCCACTCATGCCACAACATCGAGCATTGGTACACCAACACCTCCATATTTGTTGATTGTGCTCACACGTGTCATGCTCGATGGACATATCATACACATGACAAATTTGCATCTTATGCATGGATTGACTCACATTATGATTGCCTTGTTCCATCTTGTATTCCCGTGTCATCCATGATATATAATCTTGTCCATTTTCTTACCAAATTTGTTGTGATCTTCCTTGATGGCATATTCATACATCATGATCATATTGCCTACCATCAATTGCATGATAACATAATAATATTGAGCATCCATTGCCATATTCATGCTATTGATAAACCGTCTCACAATGACATCATTTTGCATCGTGGTTGCGTTCATCATATTCACAATTCATTTGTGTGCACAATGAATGCTTTCGCTCCCATGAACGCTTTGCATATCATTCTATCTCATCTTGATAAGCTTCATGTGCTTTGTCAGGAACAATATTGCCGAACGGACCCATACTTACTTGATAGACGCTTTGTGTGCGCTAACCATTGTATTTCTGAGTGTCGCTTGTGTTTGCTCTTTTTGCATGTATACCACTTCGGAGGCACCTTGGAGTACTTGGATTGCGCAATGCCTTCAACTCTGTCCAACTACAAGTCCGTCCACGACAACCGTTTCCATGGTGATGAGGATCACGATCCGAGGTCGGATCTTTCCCAAGGGGGGGAGATGATGCGGAGCATCCTACGATCAACCCCATGTACACTACGTCTACTCCCCAAGGCCCAAGAGGACATATGACGAGACCTCGAACATATGCCATTGGACACAAGGTGAACTCGCTCCTCTCCGAACCTTCACTCTCTACATGTGAGACATGGCTTCTACCTCAAACATATGTGTTGTACATGACCAGGAACCAAGAGGGAGACCATGGACAAGACGGCGAGTACACCAAGAACGAGGAGCAAGAGAAGGAGCTGCTCGGAAGCTTAAACCACCGGACGACCGGACAACACCGGACGTCCGACGCCTGGACACTCAGCCAGCCAGAAGGGCCAGCCGATGAAAGCTACAGCGGCCGGACGACCGACAAGTACCGGACGTCCGACACCTCCCAGGCCCCAGACGACCGAGCGCCACCGGACGACCGGTGCCACGGCGACAGAACGATATTTACGGAAGTCCAAAGACTTTCGGACGTCCAGACCGTCCCGAGCCTCCGGACGTCCGACGCCTGTCTGTGCACAGAGATCGGGCCCGAGGCCCATGTACCCCTTCACCCCTCACTTACCCCTTCGTGGCTCTAGACTATATATACTCCTCCACCTCCTCCTAGTTAGGGTTAGCATAGGTTTAGCTCATTTGAGATAGAGCTTTGCTCATCCATACGGATCTACTCCACGAGAGAGACCATGGCCTCTACGGAGAAGATCCACCTTGGATTCAAGACCCCTCACGGGAAGATCCCCCCGCGGATTCAAGACCTCCTCACAGAGAAGAACCGGTTACCCTATGTATCGTCCTTTTTTGGATTTGGATCTAGTATCTCTCTTTGTGTTTCGAGGATCAAGCACATGTGTGATTGTTCCTGTTGGTTTGAGTGATTCTCTCGTGTTTTCCGTCGTGTTTCCCCTCGTGTTCTTCGTGTTCCTCGTTGGGATCCGCTCCTTTCGTGAAAGATCGGCCTACACCGGGTTAGCCCCGTATCATATGGTATCATGAGCCATGTTGATCACGTATTTGGAGTCTCTCCCACCGTTTTCTAGCCTTCTTTTGTGTGATTTCGTCCTAAAATTCAAAAATCCCCACCAAAAATAGCCCCAATTTTTTTTTGTGATTTGTTGGTATGATGAAGTTTTGTTGATTCTAATCCATGGATTTGCTTGGTTTCGAGTGGATCTAGCATTTCCCCAAGTTTCCCCATCTTTCATCCATGAAATCTCGTCAATTTTGACCCCGAAATCCCCAATTTCCGCCCAAAATCGCGCCCCGGATCTCAAATCCCGCGTTGACCCCGATACACCGGACGACCGTCACTTTACCGGACGTCCGGAGCCCCAAGAACGACCAGACGTCCGACACTTTTAGGACGACCAGTACCACCCAACAGAATGAAATTAGCGGATTTCCGAGCCCGACGGACGTTCGACGACCGGACATCCGTCCATTTACGGACGCCCGACACCTGTAGTTTCATACTTCGGCTGATTTTTGTTTTGTCCGTAACTAATTCATCCGAACTCCGATTTTGACGTTCTTTAGCTCGTTTTGAAGCTCTTGACATCCCCCCTTCCCACAAAAATACCACCAACATCATTTGACTCCATCAAATTTTTGGAACTTTGGCATCTTTGCCTAGGGCTTCCACCACATCACCCGCATTACCACCACCGACTTCCGCAACCTAACCCATTTTGATCCATATAGCATTAGTGGTTTCTTGAGTAGTGATTCGGGTCTCCTAAGGTGTTTCGGCTACTTAGGGACGGTGTCTTATTCACCAACCACCACCACCACTTCCGCATAGGCTTACCCACCATCACTTCCCCCACCCCAACTTAACCCAATTTTGTTTGATTTGTGAGTTGTGTCTCCTAAGGTGTTTCGGCTACTTAGGGATGGTGACCTTCAACTCCGACTCACATAACCCCATAACCTCCACTTCCGCATTGCCTACTCGCATGACCCATCATTGCATTTCCGCAATCCCATTGAGCTTCCGCAAAACCACCACCGCTTTCCACTACCACCATTTGACATTTGACATTTGGGATTTTGAGTTCGCGGTTTTTCCATTTCCTAAGGTGTTTGGCTACTTAGGGACGAGTCTCCATCATCTTGGTATCTACATCAAGAACACCGCCACTCATCATCGCCACGGACGGTAACCTCCATATCATCTTGGTATCGTGGTATCCCTCCATTGTATATTCCTTTGCCATTGCATTGATAACCCTTAGCCCATTTTGCGTCACTTGCCTATCGAGACTAGCCATTTGTGTATTGCCGGCAACGTTACTTGTGCACATTAGTGATCTACACCTTCCATAGCATACATACCATATCATATTGGTATCATATCATCCCTTGTGTCACAAGTTTGTTCCCGCATTTACACACTTGCTATCTTGGTTTGTGCATTGTGCAAAAGTGACCATACAAAAAAGCTTTTAAGCAAAAGAGAAAGAGCAAAGAAGCTTGTAAGAAAGAGCCATAGCATCATGCCACATTGCATATAAGATTGTCCTATCCAATCATCTTGGATCATCTTGAGAGACACAACGGGAACCATACATACATAGCATACTTGGGATAGAAGTTGATAAATTTTGCATCTTATAGGTTGTGCACAAGTGTCGTATCCGCCTATAGAGCAATCGTGCTAGCATTTCTCTTGAGTTGTGCAACACAAGCGTTTTCCGTGGATTCCACATTTTGAGCTCATTCCTTGGTTGCACGACACCATTTATCTATCCGTGTGTGTGTTTCCGTGTGCCACATATTGCTATTGGTCTACTTATTTCACTTGCGAATTTGTGAATCTCTTTCAACATTATTGACTCTTGCTAACATTTTGCATCTAATTTTTTGTGCCACTATCCTCACCGAGCTCCACCATAAGCCTTATTTGTGTAGGTGTGAGAATTGACGAGATCGGTACCAATTGTGCTATTTCCTTGTTACAGTACTGAGTGATCATTGATCCATCTTCAACATTGGTCAGGGTACATTTGGTATAGTTCTTCTCTTTCTCCCACTCATATTTGCTCGAGTCTTGTGATGGATAGGCAAGGCATTTCATCTCCGGTCTTCCACAAAAACGATGGCGTGAACAACTACATCACCGAAGCGTCAATCTTCAATCTACAACGACAAATGCAAGGTGCACAATCAAGATTGCGAGAGTGCGTCGAGAACCTCTCCATTGTCATTCGTCACTCCGAAGCAATGAAAAGGGACTACATTGACAACAAGATTTCCACACAAAAGGAAGAGCAAGATGCAAGGATGGAGGAGATTCAGACCTTGTTGATCAACCATTCTTCCCCTTCATCATCCCCAAGGCGACGGTGAGCAAGTCAATCATCTTCGGAGCGCAAAAATGATACAAGCGCAAGTCGCCCACGTCCACATCTCCATGGCAACCACCATCATGTTCGTGATCCACATCATCATGAAGGGCAGGTCACCTCCAAGCATCATGTGCACGACTACGATGAATGACATCTACTACGAGCTCAAGTGCGACAACGACACCATGCTACCTCTTGAGCACTGCGTTGGTTTTCCCTTGAAGAGGAAAGGGTGATGCAGTAAAGTAGCGTAAGTATTTCCCTCAGTTTTTGAGAACCATGGTATCAATCCAGTAGGAGGTCACGCTCAAGTCCCTCGCACCTACACAAACAAATAAAAACCTCGCAACCAACGCAATAAAGGGGTTGTCAATCCCTTCACAGTCACTTACGAAAGTGAGATATGATAAGATAATATTTTTGGTATTTTTATAATAAAGATGCAAAGTAAAATAAAAGGCAATAAAAATAGCTAAGTGTTGGAAGATTAATATGATGGAAAATAGACCCGGCGGCCATAGGTTTAACTAGTGGCTTCTCTCAAGAGCATAAGTATTACGGTGGGTGAACAAATTACTGTTGAGCAATTGATAGAATTGAGCATAGTTATGAGAATATCTAGGTATGATCATGTATATAGGCATCACGTCCGTGACAAGTAGACCGACTCCTGCCTGCATCTACTACTATTACTCCACACATCGACCGCTATCCAGCATGCATCTAGAGTATTAAGTTCAAAAGAATAGAGTAATGCTTTAAGTAAGATGACATGATGTAGAGGGATAAACTCATGCAATATGATATAAACCCCATCTTGTTATCGTCGATGGCAACAATACAATACGTGCCTTGCTGCCCCTGCTGTCACTGCTAAAGGACACCGCAAGATTGAACCCAAAGCTAAGCACTTCTCCCATAGCAAGAAAGATCAATCTAGTAGGCCAAACCAAACTGATAATTCGAAGAGACTTGCAAACCAATCATACATAAAAGAATTCAGACAAGAAACAAATATTGTTCATAGATAAACTTGATCATAAACCCACAATTCATCGGTCTCAACAAACACACCGCAAAAGAAGATTACATCGAATAGATCTCCACAAGAATCGTGGAGAACTTTGTATTGAGATCCAAAGAGAGAGAAGAAGCCATCTAGCTCATAACTATGTACCCGAAGGTCTGAGGTAAACTACTCACACATCATCAGAGAGGCTATGGTGTTTATGTAGAAGCCCTCCGTGATCAATGCCCCCTCCGGCAGGACGCCGGAAAAGGCCCCAAGATGGGATCTCACGGGTACAGAAGGTTGCGGCGGTGGAATTAGGTTTTTGTGGATGCCTCCGTTGGTTTGGGGGTACGTAGGTATATATAGGAGGAAGAAGTACGTCGGTGGAGCAACATGGGCCCCACGAGGGTGGAGGGCGCGCGCCCCTGCCTCGTGCTCTCCTGGTTGATTTCTTGACGTAGACTCCAAGTCCTCTGGATCACGTTTGTTCCGAAAATCACGTTCCCGAAGGTTTCATTCCATTTGGACTCCGTTTGATATTCTTTTTCTGCGAAACTCTGAAATAGGCAAAAAAACAGCAATTTGGGCTGGGCCTCCGGTTAATAGGTTAGTCCAAAAAATAATATAAAAGTGTATAACAAAGCCCATTAATCATCCAAAGCAGAATATAATATAGCATGAAACAATCAAAAATTATAGATACGTTGGAGACGTATCAAGCATCCCCAAGCTTAATTCCTGCTCGTCCTCGAGTAAGTAAATGATAAAAACAGAATTTTTGATGGGGAATGCTACTCGGCATAAATGTAACCCTCTTAATTGTGATATGAACATTCAGATCCGAAAGATTCAAGATAAAAGTTTAATATTGACATAAAAGCAATAATACTTCAAGCATACTAACTAAGTAATTATGTCTTCTCAAAATAACATGGCCAAAGAAAGTTCATCCCTACATAATCATATAGTTTAGTCATGCTCCATTTTCATCACACAATAATGCTCTCACCATACACAACCCTGATGACAAGCCAAGCAATTGTTTCATACTTTAGTAATCTCAAACTTTTTCAACCTTCACGCAAAAAATGAGCGTGAGCCATGGATATACCACTATGGGTGGAATAGAATATAATGATGCGGGTTATGTAGAGAAGACAAAAAGGAGAAAGTCTCACATCAACGCGGCTAATCAATGGGCTAGGAGATGCCCATCGATTGATGTTAATGCAAGGAGTAGGGATTGCCATGCAACAGATGCACTAGAGCTATAAATGCATGGAAGCTCAACAAAGGAAACTAAGTGGGTGTGCATCCAACTTGCTTGCTCACGAAGACCTAGGGCATTTGAGGAAGCCCATTGTTGGAATATACAAGCCAAGTTCTATAATGAAAAATTCCCACTAGTATATGAAAGTGACAAAACAAGAGACTCTCTATCATGAAAATCATGGTGCTACTTTGAAGCACAAGTGTGGAAAAAAGGATAGTAGCATTGTCCCTTTTTATTTTCTCTCTTTTTTAGGGCCTCCCTTTTTTATTTGGCCTTTCTCTCTTTTTTATTGGGACAATGCTCTATGAATGATGATCATCACACTTCTATTTATTTACAACTCAATGATTACAACTCGATACTAGAACAAAGTATGAGTCTATATGAATGCCTCCGGCGGTATACCGGGATAGGCAATGAATCAAGAGTGACATGTATGAAAAATTATGAACGGTGGCTTTGCCACAAATACGATGTCAACTACATGATCATGCAAAGCAATATGACAATGATGAACGTGTCATGATAAACGGAACGGTGGAAAGTTGCATGGCAATATATCTCGGAATGGCTATAGAAATGCCATAATAAGTAGGTATGGTGGCTGTTTTGAGGAAGATATAAGGACGTTTATGTGTGACAGAGCGTATCATATCACGGGGTTTGTTTGCACAGGCGAAGTTTGCACCAACTCTCGATATGAGAAAGGGCAATGCACGGTACCGAAGAGGTTAGCAATGATGGAAGGGTAAGAGTGCGTATAATCCATGGACTCAACATTTGTCATAAAGAACTCACATACTTATTGCAAAAATCTACAAGTCATCAAAAACAAAGCACTACGCGCATGCTCCTAGGGGGATAGATTGGTAGGAAAAGACCATCGCTCGTCCCCGACCGCCACTCATAAGGAAGACAATCAATGAACACCTCATGTTTCAAATTTGTTACATAACGTTTACCATACGCGCATGCTACGGGACTTGCAAACTTCAACACAAGTATTTCTCAATTTCATAACTACTCAACTAGCACAACTTTAATATCACTACCTCCATATCTCAAGACAATCATCAAGCATCAAACTTTTCTTAGTATTCAGCACACTCATAAGAAAGTTTTTACTAGTCTTGAATACTTAGCATATTAGGATTAATTTCCCAATTTAAGCAAGTTACCATGCTGTTTAAGACTCTCAAAATAATATAAGTGAAACATGAGAGAATAATAGTTTCTATAAAACAAAACCACCGCCGTGCTCTAAAAGATATAAGTGAAGCACTAGAGCAAAAACTATATAGCTCAAAAGATATAAGCGAAGCGCATAGAGTATTCTAATAAATTCCGAATCATGTGTGTCTCTCTCGAAAGGTGTGTACAGCAAAGATGATTGTGGTAAACTAAAAAGCAAAGACTCAAATCATACAAGACGCTCCAAGCAAAACACATATCATGTGGTGAATAAAAATATAGCTCCAAGTAAAGTTACCGATGGAAGTAGACGAAAGAGGGGATGCCTTCCGGGGCATCCCCAAGCTTTGGCTTTTTGGTGTCCTTAGATTATCTTGGGGTTCCATGGGAATCCCCAATCTTAGGCTCTTGCCACTCCTTGTTCCATAATCCATCAAATCTTTTACCCAAAACTTGAAAACTTCACAACACAAAACTTAACAGAAAATCTCGTGAGCTCCGTTAGCGAAAGAAAACAAAACACCACTTCAAGGTACTGTAATGAACTCATTCTTTATTTATATTGGTATTAAAACTACTGTATTCCAATTTCTCTATGGTTTATAAACTATTTTACTAGCCATAGATTCATCAAAATAAGCAAACAACACACGAAAAACAGAATCTGTAAAAAACAGAACAGTCTGTAGTAATCTGTAACTAACGCAAACGTCTGGAACACCAAAAAATCTACCAAAATAGTACGACCTAGACAATTTTTTTATTGATCTGTTGCAATTGGAATCAATATTTTATCACGTTCTGGTGATTTTTAATAATTTGTTTCGTGAACAGAAAGTTTCTGGAATTTTCAGCAACATCAAACAACTATCATCCAAGAAGATCCTATAGGTTTAACTTGGCACAAACACTAATTAAAACATAAAAACAAATCTAACCAGAGGCTAGATCAAATATTTATACCTAAACAGAAGCAAAAAGCAAAAAACTAAAAACAAAATTGGGTTGCCTCCCAACAAGCGCTATCGTTTAACGCCCCTAGCTAGGCATAAAAGCAAGGATAGATCTAGGTATTGCCATAATAATAGGATAGATCACGAAAAATCATTTCATATTCTCTACGTTCGGCAGCAAGTTTTCTTTGAGGCAAGCAAAAGTAATCAAAAGGCTAAATTTAATGGGACAAGAGTCCCCAAGATCAATTTTGGGAGGTATAGGTTCCTCCTTCGGCCCTTCGTATTGCACAACCAATTCATCATTATAAGCATTCTTCTGACAGTACTTTGCGAGCCTATACTCGAGAGAATATCCTAGCTCATTATTTCGGATAGAAAAATCATTATTAAGTTCAGAAATTCTATCAACTAGAACATTGGTAGGAACCCTTTTTCTAAGGTTTTCATTAAAAGCAACATAGTCTAGAGATTGAAAACGCATTATTTCCTCTTGATCAAAGAGGATTGCCTCTATGGGAGGACGGCCAGCGTCCACCCTATAGTGCGCAAAGATTTCTTTGGACTCTTTTATTATAAATATGAATTCATGAGCCAAGAAAACAGTAGCGGCACGCTTAACAGAAGAATGCTCAATATTAGAAAATTCTAAAAAAATCCTTTGTATGCAAGGATGCATGTGCATAAATTGTCTTTCAAGCTCAACCACAAGCATGGCGATAGCGTCCGCAAGACTACTAGTTCTATGGAGAATAGAACTACCCATAGAAGGCAAAGCACCGGCACAAGTAAAGAAATCTTGAATAACCCCTTTTCCAATGATATTACCACTACCCATTCGGAATTTCTTTGTATGTAAGATAAGGGGTTCTTCAGCAAGAGCATCAGAATTTTGCATGTTATTATTATTGTCCATATCGACAATAATTTCCCCAATTTCAAACATAACGGCAGAAAATACAAGGAGCAAGCGAAAGAGGCGAACGGAAAGAGCGGGAGAATAAAACTGCAAGGGTGAAGTGGGGGAGAGGAAAACGAGAGGCAAATGGCAAATAATGTAATGCGGGAGATAAGAGTTTGTGATGGGTACTTGGTATGTTGACTTTTGCGTAGACTCCCCGGCAACGGCGCCACAAATCCTTCTTGCTACCTCTTGAGCACTGCGTTGGATTTCCCTTGAAGAGGAAAGGGTGATGCAGTAAAGTAGCGTAAGTATTTCCCTCAGTTTTTGAGAACCAAGGTATCAATCCAGTAGGAGGCCACGCTCAAGTCCCTCCCACCTACACAAACAAATAAAAACCTCGCAACCAACGCAATAAAGGGGTTGTCAATCCCTTCACGGTCACTTACGAAAAGTGAGATATGATAAGATAATATTTTTGGTATTTTTATAATAAAGATGCAAAGTAAAATAAAAGGAAATAAAAATAGCTAAGTGTTGGAAGATTAATATGATGGAAAATAGACCCGGGGGCCATAGGTTTCACTAGTGGCTTCTCTCAAGAGCATAAGTATTACGGTGGGTGAACAAATTACTGTTGAGCAATTGATAGAATTGAGCATAGTTATGAGAATATCTAGGTATGATCATGTATATAGGCATCACGTCCGTGACAAGTAGACCGACTCCTGCCTGCATCTACTACTATTACTCCACACATCGACCGCTATCCAGCATGCATCTAGAGTATTAAGTTCAAAAGAACAGAGTAATGCTATAAGTAAGATGACATGATGTAGAGGGATAAACTCATGCAATATGATATAAACCCCATCTTGTTATCCTCGATGGCAACAATACAATACGTGCCTTGCTGCCCCTGCTGTCACTGGGAAAGGACACCGCAAGATTGAACCCAAAGCTAAGCACTTCTCCCATTGCAAGAAAGATCAATCTAGTAGGCCAAACCAAATTGATAATTCAAAGAGACTTGCAAAGATAACCAATCATACATAAAAGAAATCAGACAAGATTCAAATATTGTTCATAGATAAACTTGACATTAAACCCACAATTCATCGGTCTCAACAAACACACCGCAAAAGAAGATTACATCGAATAGATCTCCATGAGAATCGTGGAGAACTTTGTATTGAGATCCAAAGAGAGAGAAGAAGCCATCTAGCTAATAACTATGTACCCGAAGGTCTGAGGTAAACTACTCACACATCATCGGAGAGGCTATGGTGTTGATGTAGAAGCCCTCCGTGATCAATGCCCCCTCCGGCAGGACGCCGGAAAAGGCCCCGAGCTGGGATCTCACGGGTACAGAAGGTTGCGGCGGTGGAATTAGGTTTTCAGGGATGCCTCTGTTGGTTTGGGGGTACGTAGGTATATATAGGAGGAAGAAGTACGTCAGTGGAGCAACGTGGGCCCCACAAGGGTGGAGGGCGCGCCCAGGGGGGTAGGCGCGCCCCCCTGCCTCGTGCTCTCCTGGTTGATTTCTTGACGTAGACTCGAAGTCCTCTGGATCACGTTTGTTCTGAAAATCTCGTCCCCGAAGGTTTCATTCCGTTTGGACTCCGTTTGATATTCTTTTTCTGCGAAACTCTGAAATAGGCAAAAAAAATGCAATTTGGGCTGGGCCTCCGGTTAATAGGTTAGTCCCAAAAATAATATAAAAGTGTATAACAAAGCCCATTAATCATCCAAAACAGAATATAATATAGCATGAAGCAATCAAAAATTATAGATATGTTGGAGACGTATCAAGCATCCCCAAGCTTAATTCCTGCTCGTCCTCGAGTAAGTAAATGATAAAAACAGAATTTTTGATGGGGAATGCTACTCGGCATAAATGTAACCCTCTTAATTGTGGTATGAATATTCAGATCAGAAAGATTCAAGATAAAAGTTTAATATTGACATAAAAGCAATAATACTTCAAGCATACTAACTAAGTAATTATGTCTTCTCAAAATAACATGGCCAAAGAAAGTTCATCCCTACAAAATCATACAGTATAGTCATGTTGCATTTTCGTCACACAAGAACGCTCTCATCATGCACAACCCCGATGACAAGCCAAGCAATTGTTTCATACTTTAGTAACGTCAAACTTTTTCAACCTTCACGCAATACATGAGCGTGAGCCATGGATATAGCACTATGGGTGGAATAGAATATAATGATGGGGGTTATGTGGAGAAAAAAAAGGAGAAAGTCTCACATCAACGCGGCTAATCAACGGGCTATGGAGGTGCCCATCGATTGATGTTAATGCAAGGAGTAGGGATTGCCATGCAACGGATGCACTAGAGCTATAAATATATGAAAGCTCAACAAAAGAAACTAAGTGGGTGTGCATCCAACTTGCTTGCTCACGAAGACCTAGGGCATTTCAGGAAGCCCATTGTTGGAATATACAAGCCAAGTTATATAATGAAAAATTCCCACTATTATACGAAAGTGACAAAACAAGAGACTCTCTATCATGAAAATCATAGTGCTACTTTGAAGCACAAGTGTGGAAAAAAGGATAGTAGCATTGTCCCTTTTTATTTTCTCTCTTTTTTTGGGCCTCCCTTTTTTTATTTGGCCTTTCTCTCACTTTTTTTATTGGGACAATGCTCTATGAATGATGATCATCACACTTCTATTTATTTACAACTCAATGATTACAACTCGATACTAGAACAAAGTATGAGTCTATATGAATGCCTCCGGCGGTATACCGGGATAGGCAATGAATCAAGAGTGACATGTATGAAAAATTATGAACAGTGGCTTTGCCACAAATACGATGTCAACTACATGATCATGCAAAGCAATATGACAATGATGAACGTGTCATGATAAACGGAACGGTGGAAAGTTGCATGGCAATATATCTCGGAATGGCTATGGAAATGCCATAATAGGTAGGTATGGTGGCTGTTTTGAGGAAGATATAAGGACGTTTATGTGTGACAGAGCGTATCATATCACGGGGTTTGGATGCACCGGAAAAGTTTGCACCAACTCTCAATATGAGAAAGGGCAATGCACGGTACCGAAGAGGCTAGCAGGGATGGAAGGGTAAGAGTGCGTATAATCCATGGACTCAACATTAGTCATAAAGAAATCACATACTTATTGCAAAAATCTACAATTCATCAAAAACAAAGCACTACGCGCATGCTCCTAGGGGGATAGATTGGTAGGAAAAGACCATCGCTCGTCCCCGACCGCCACTCATAAGGAATATAATCAAAGAACATCTCATGTTTCAAATTTGTTACATAACGTTTACAATACGTGCATGCTACGGGACTTGCAAACTTCAACACAAGTATTTCTCAATTTCACAACTACTCAACTAGCACAACTTTAATATCACTACCTCCATATCTCAAAACAATCATCAAGCATCAAACTTTTCTTAGTATTCAGCACACTCATAAGAAAGTTTTTACTAGTCTTGAATACTTAGCATATTAGGATTAATTTCCCAATTTAAGCAAATTACCATGTTGTTTAAGACTCTCAAAATAATATAAGTGAAGCATGAGAGAATAATAGTTTCTATAAAACAAAACCACCGCCGTGCTCTAAAAGATATAAGTGAAGCACTAGAGCAAAAACTATATAGCTCAAAAGATATAAGCGAAGCGCATAGAGTATTCTAATAAATTCCGAATCATGTGTGTCTCTCCCAAATGGTGTGTACATCAAAGATGATTGTGGTAAACTAAAAAGCAAAGACTCAAATCATAGAAGACGCTCCAAGCAAAACACATATCATGTGGTGAATAAAAATATAGCTCCAACTAAAGTTACCGATGGAAGTAGACGAAAGAGGGGATGCCTTCCGGGGCATCCCCAAGCTTTGGCTTTTTGGTGTCCTTAGATTATCTTGGGGTGCCATGGGCATCCCCAAGCTTAGGCTCTTGCCACTCCTTATTCCATAATCCATAAATCTCTTATCCAAAACTTGAAAACTTCACAACACAAAACTTAACAGAAAATCTCGTGAGCTCCGTTAGCGAAAGAAAACAAAACACCACTTCAAGGTACTGTAATGAACTCATTATTTATTTATATTGGTGTTAAACCTACTGTATTCCAATTTCTCAATTGTTTATAAACTATTTTACTAGCCATAGATTCATCAAAATAAGCAAACAACACACGAAAAACAGAATCTGTAAAAAACAGAACAGTCTGTAGTAATCTGTAACTAACGCAAACTTCTGGAACTCCAAAAAATCTACCAAAATAGTACAACCTAGACAATTTGTTTATTGATCTTCTGCAATTGGAATCAAAATTTATCACGTTCCGGTGATTTTTAATAATTGTTTTCGTGAACAGAAAGTTTCTGGAATTTTCAGCAAGACCAAATAACTATCATCCAAAAGATCCTATAGGTTTGACTTGGCACAAACACTAATTAAAACATAAAAACAAATCTAACCAGAGGCTAGATCAAATATTTATTCCTAAACAGAAGCAAAAGGCAAAAAACTAAAAACAAAATTGGGTTGCCTCCCAACAAGCGCTATCGCTTAACGCCCCTAGCTAGGCATAAAAGCAAGGATGGATCTAGATATTTCCATAATAATAGGATAGATCACGAAAACTCATTTCATATTCTCTACGTTCGGCAGCAAGTTTTCTTTGAGGCAATCAAAAGTAATCAAAAGGGCTAAATTTAATAGGACAAGAGTCCCCAAGATCAATTTTGGGAGGTATAGGTTCCTCCTTCGGCCCTTCGTATTGCACAACCAATTCATCATTATAAGCATTCTTCTGACTGAACGTTGTGAGCCTATACTCGAGAGAATATCCTAGCTCATTATTTCGGATAGCAAAATCATTATTAAGTTCAGAAATTCTATCAACTAGAACATTGGTAGGAACCCTTTTTCTAAGGTTTTCATTAAAAGCAACATAGTCTAGAGATTGAAAACGCATTATTTCCTCTTGAACAAAGAGGATTGCCTCTATGGGAGGACGGCCAGCGTCCACCCTATAGTGCGCAAAGATTTCTTTGGACTCTTTTATTATAAATCTGAATTCATGAGCCAAGAAAACAGTAGCGGCACGCTTAACAGAAGAATGCTCAATATTAGAAAATTCTAAAAAAATCCTTTGTATGCAAGGATGCATGTGCATAAATTGTCTTTCAAGCTCAACCACAAGCATGGCGATAGCGTCCGCAAGACTACTAGTTCTATGGAGAATAGAACTACCCATAGAAGGCAAAGCACGGGCACAAGTAAAGAAATCTTGAATAACCCCTTTTCCAATGATATTACCACTACCGATTCGGAATTTTTTTGTATGCAAGATAAGGGGTTCTTCAGCAAGAGCATCAGAATTTTGCATGTTATTATTATTGTCCACATCGACAATAATTTCCCCAATTTCAGACATAAGGCAGAAAATACAAGGAGCAAGCGAAAGAGGCAAACGGAAAGAGAGGGCGAATAAAACAGCAAGGGTGAAGTGCGGGAGAGGAAAACGAGAGGCAAATGGCAAATAATGTAATGCGGGAGATAAGAGTTTGTGATGGGTACTTGGTATGTTGACTTTTGCGTAGACTCCCCGGCAATGGTGCCAGAAATCCTTCTAGCTACCTCTTGAGCACTGCATTGGTTTTCCCTTGAAGAGGAAAGGGTGATGCAGTAAAGTAGCGTAAGTATTTCACTCAGTTTTTGAGAACCAAGGTATCAATCCAGTAGGAGGCCACGCTCAAGTCCCTCGCACCTACACAAACAAATAAAAACCTCGCAACCAACGCAATAAAGGGGTTGTCAATCCCTTCACGGTCACTTACGAAAGTGAGATATGATCAGATAATATCTTTGGTATTTTTATAATAAAGATGCAAAGTAAAATAAAAGGCAATAAAAATAGCTAAGTGTTGGAAGATTAATATGATGGAAAATAGACCTGGGGGCCATAGGTTTCACTACTGGCTTCTCTCAAGAGCATAAGTATTACGGTGGGTGAACAAATTACTGTTGAGCAATTGATAGAATTGAGCATAGTTATGAGAATATCTAGGTATGATCATGTATATAGGCATCACGTCCGTGACAAGTAGACCGACTCCTGCCTGCATCTACTACTATTACTCCACACATCGACCGCTATCCAGCATGCATCTAGAGTATTAAGTTCAAAAGAACAGAGTAATGCTTTAAGTAAGATGACATGATGTAGAGGGATAAACTCATGCAATATGATATAAACCCCATCTAGTTATCCTCGATGGCAATAATACACTACGTGCCTTGCTGCCCCTGCTGTCACTGGAAAGGACACCGCAAGATTGAACCCAAAGCTAAGCACTTCTCCCATTGCAAGAAAGATCAATCTAGTAGGCCAAACCAAACTGATAATTCGAAGAGACTTGCAAACCAATCATACATAAAAGAATTCAGACAAGAAACAAATATTGTTCATAGATAAACTTGATCATAAACCCACAATTCATCGGTCTCAACAAACACACCGCAAAAGAAGATTACATCGAATAGATCTCCACGAGAATCGTGGAGAACTTTGTATTGAGATCCCAAGAGAGAGAACAAGCCATCTAGCTAATAACTATGTACCCGAAGGTCTGTGGTAAACTACTCACACATCATCGTAGAGGCTATGGGGTGGATGTAGAAGCCCTCCGTGAGCAATGCCCCCTCCGGCAGGACGCCGGAAAAGGCCCCAAGATGGGATCTGACGGGTACAGAAGGTTGCGGCGGTGGAATTAGGATTTCATGGATGCCTCTGTTGGTTTGGGGGTACGTAGGTATATATAGGAGGAAGAAGTACGTCGGTGGAGCAACATGGGCCCCACGAGGGTGGAGGGCGCGCCCAGGGGGTAGGCGCGCCCCCCTGCCTCGTGCTCTCCTGGTTGATTTCTTGACGTAGACTCCAAGTCCTCTGGATCATGTTTGTTCCGAAAATCATGTTCCCGAAGGTTTCATTCCTTTTGGACTCCGTTTGATATTGTTTTTCTGCGAAACTCTGAAATAGGCAAAAAAACAGCAATTTGGGCTGGGCCTCCGGTTAATAGGTTAGTCCCAAAAATAATATAAAAGTGTATAACAAAGCCCATTAATCATCCAAAACAGAATATAATATAGCATGAAGCAATCAAAAATTATAGAAACGTTGGAGACGTATCACACAACCATCATGAAGATGCTCCACAAGCGCAAACGTACAAGTCCCAACAAGCCCTACTTCACGCCAAGTCCAAGCTTCATGACCAAAAGAGAAGACCACGAGACAAGCACCACCAAGAGGATGCTACGGCTACTACCACCACCACTTCGGCATCTTCGCCAAGTGATATCAAGGCATCTTCACCTTTGGACGTACGACATCTTCGCCTACTTCCCATGAGTTCACCTACATCGACATCTTCACCAACAAGGCGACTACCTACGAGCGAGGGCTACACTTCCATCTTCGGATGTCCCTCAAGGAAGATGGCCGAGCATGGGAAATTCCCTTCGGTCATGGAGACGAGCTATGAGGTGCCACATCATATGGGCCTCCAGCAACAAGATGGTGACAAGAAGGTCGAGCAAGGGCCATCCCCTTCGACCACGGCGACGAGCACGAACCTCTTCAACAACATGAAGACGGCACACCTATTGGACTCATACTCTGCGTCAAGCTATGAGACTGCACATGAGACCTTATCTTTGGTCTTAGAGGAGAGTGATGATGTGCCATCTTCGGCCTTCATCCACGGCTACGACTACGACATGATTGAGCATGGAGACGTTTGCACCTACATCTCTCCGACACCCACATATGACGAGATGACCCAATTGCCATGTGAGGAGAGCCACCACCCCATGAGTGAGATGAGTGACTCCACCATATGTGACATTGAGAGCATTTCCTATGAGAGGATGAGTGTGACCACCACTAGCCCCACACTTGAGAGCATGCCACACATCCTATGTGAGGTTGAGAGCCATTTGAGTGACTCCACCAAGCATCTGAGTGTGAGCATCCAAGAGGGAGTGAGTGAGCCACAACACTTAGTGAGTGAGGTAATTGACACGGCATGTGAGGCTACTATGATTTCTAATGACTTAACCTCTACTCCGAGTGTGTTTTCTTCTTTGGTGCTAGGTCTCCTACATGACGACACGCCTATCCTCGACGAGTCCATACCTCCAATGGGAGAACCGATGGCCATGGTGGAAGAAGATGCACCCCCCACATGGTATCATCAAGTTGCAACCTCACCTACAACACATGAGCGATGGTCCAAAGGTAACATAGGTGATTGTGCTTCTCTTGTCCCACTAGTGGACTATATTACCAATGATTGCTTGCATGATGTTGATCCACCCATGCTTCATGCTAGTGCAAATTCCTCATGTCATGAAGTACCCATTTATGATGAATATGATGATGAGCATGTTGAGTTGCCTAGTTGTGATGCTATGCTCCATAGGATATCATGTGAAAATTCTTTTAGTCACATCATGTTCGACAACCCTTTACACTTGTCATATGCTATGAGTGAGATCTCCCATATTGCTTCATTTCAATCTCAACATAGTAACTATGCATGTCCCATTAAAATAAATCCCATTTGCACTTATGGAATAGATGACGAGATGATGGTCATTGGCTTTTGCTTTTCATGTGATGATATTGCCATGCTTCCTCTACATGATTTGCGCAATTCATCTACTATGCCATGCCATGATCACATTGTTCCAAATATGCATTGTTTTGGATGTTGTCAATATTCTCCATGTGGTGTTTCCATTAATGCTCATGAGGAGACCCCCATAGTTTCCTCATACATATTAGGATATTTTGATGCATTCCATACTTTGCATGATTCCCATGATTGTGTGCACCATATGCATTCCATGAACAACAATGCTCTATATATTTCCCATGATGCATTACATAATTTGAGTCTCCATTATGCTATACATAACAACAAATCTCTCATGATGGATGACATGTTTCTATATCACACATCTCATTTACTTGAGCATTGGATATTTTGTGCTAACAAACACAAGCACGTGCGCATCATGATGAATGATGTGTACATATAACACGCACACATAATTTTTCCTTTGTCTTTGTTTTGTGTAGGTACTCACGTATACTCGTCAACCTCTCAATCCCAAGAGTTGACGAAACGAGCTCTTGAGAGCAATGATGATTTGGGATCCCGTGGACTACCATTACCACCGTTCCATTCGCGCAAGAACTACGCGCATCTCTTTTACTTGACTCTCATGCGGCTATGGGCTATATATCACTTGTTTCCTTAGGCCCATACTATCGTGTTCACTTTGCATGTTATGCCTATTTCTATGACTTTGCCATGCAATTGTGACCCTCTCTTGCATCTACCCATGATTAATCATTATACTACTCATATGTGTATTTGCATGCTTGGTGGAGATCCTTGTTGCTATTGCCATGTTCTATACATGCCCTATTCTATTGTTGATTCTTGTGTTGGGAGAGTCATGATGTCCCATTGCTATTTACATATGGCCTCTCGCCAATACATTGATGATATTTTTCTCATGTCTTTCCTTCATGCTTGTGATATGTCGTGCGCATTATTCATGCCCACCATTTGCACACATGACATGCTTGACATGATTCCTTCTAGTACCTTGCATCTTCGCATTACTAGCTTGCTTGACTTGATCACTATGATTGCTAGCTTTGTCGCATCGCCCATGTTCCATTCTTACTCGCTTTCTTGGGTTGATGATATATATGTTCATGCCTCTCACATGATATATCTTGTTCACTGTCACTTGCCTCCAATTGTTGCATTTATGCTTATTGATCGTGGAGACTTGGACATATTACTTGTGATGCATGCTTCTTTGATTGAGCCAATTGTATTTGGTTGTTCTCGCATCATATGCCTCCATACTATTAAATGCTCCCTTGTCCTTTCTTATGATGAGCATGATGCATACACTTGTTGGGTATCTTACCACATGAATGATAGGTTTTGCATTTCCGCTAACCTCATTTGTTTTTCCGAGTGTTTGTCAAGTTCTTTCATTTTGAAGGATTCAGAAGGCGATATCGTCATGAGACAATTTGGTTATGTGAAGGCGCACACGATGTGCGACACCAACATTTTGGACATTCTCATAAAGGTGAATTCCTTCCCTTTCAGCCATCCTCAAATACGCATATTGGATGGGTCACTCTTTCATTGTTGCCTCCTTCTTGTTGTCTACATGATACATCTCGCGAACGGAGGAGCGACATTGGAGATTTCTCTATGGACCTTCACATTGAGGAGCGCACGGACTTATTGGATGCACCTTCGAGCCTCCACTCATGCCACGACATCGAGCATTGATACACCAACACCTCCATATTTGTTGATTGTGCTCACACACGTCATGCTCGATGGACATATCATACACATGACAAATTTTCATCTTATGCATGGATTGACTCACATTATGATTGCCTTGTTGCATCTTGTATTCCCGTGTCATCCATGATATATAATCTTGTGCATTTTCTTAGCAAATTTGTTGTGATCTTGCTTGATGGCATATTCATACATCATGATCATATTGCCTACCATCAATTGCATGATAACATAATAATATTGAGAATCCATTGCCATATTCATGCTATTGATGAACCGTCTCAGTATGACATCATTTTGCACTGTGGTTGCATTGATCATATTCACAATTCATTTGTCTGCACAATGAATGCTTTCACTCCCATGAATGCTTTGCATATCATTCTATCTCATCTTGATAAGCTTCATGCACTTTGTCACGAACAATATTGCCGAACGGACCCATACTTACTTGATAGACACTTTGTGTGCGCTAACTATTGTATTTCTGAGTGTCGCTTGTGTTTGCTCTTTTTGCATGTATACCACTTTGGAGACACCTTGGGGTACTTGGATTGCGCAATGCCTTCAACTCCGTCCAACTACAAGTCCATCCATGACAACCGTTTCCATGGTGATGAGGATCATGATCCGAGGTCGGATCTTTCCCAAGGGGGGGGGGGGAATGATGCGGAGCATCCTATGATCAACCCCATGTACACTACGTCTACTCCCGAAGGCCCAAGAGGACATATGAAGAGACCTCGAACATACGCCATTGGACACAAGGTGAACTTGCTCCTCTCCGAACCTTCACTTTCTACATGTGAGACATGGCTTCTACCACAAACATATGTGTTGTGCATGACCAGGAACCAAGAGGGAGACCATGGACAAGACGGCGAGTACACCAAGCGCGAGGAGCAAGAGAAGGAGCTGCTTGGAAGCTTCAGCCACTGGACGACCGGACAACACCGGACGTCCGACGCCTGGACACTCAGCCAGCCAGAAGGGCCAGCTGATGAAAGCTACAGCGGCCGGACGACCGACAAGTACCGGACGTCCGACACCTCCCAGGCCCGGACGAACGAGCGCCACTGGACGACCGGTGCCACGGCGGCAGAACGATATTTACGGAAGTCCGAAGACTTCCGGACGTCCGGACCGTCCCGAGCCTCCGGACGTCCGACACCCACCGGACGTCCGACGCCTGGCTGCGCACAGAAATCGGGCCCGAGGCCCATGTACCCCCTCGCCCCTCACTTACCCCTTCGTGGCTCTAGACTATATATACTCCTCCACCTCCTCCTAGTTAGGGTTAGCATAGGTTTAGCTCATTTGAGATAGAGCTTCGCTCATCCATACGGATCTACTCCATGAGAGAGACCGTGGCCTCTACGGAGAAGATCCACCTTGGATTCAAGACCCCTCACGGGAAGATCCCCTTGCGGATTCAAGACCTCCTCACGGAGAAGAACCGGTTACCCTATGTATCGTCCTTTGTTGGATTTGGATCTAGTATCTCTCTTTGTGTTTCGAGGATCTAGCACATGTGTGATTGTTCTTGTTGGTTTGAGTGATTCTCTCATGTTTTCTATCGTGTTTCCCCTCGTGTTCTTCGTGTTCCTCGTTGGGATCCGCTCCTTTCGTGAAAGATTGGCCTACACCGGGTTAGCCCCGTATCACCTCCCCCCCCCCCCCCTCGTCGATGCTCACCCACATTTGATGCCAGTGTTGCCTCGTGTGTCCACCCATAGCCTCCGTCATCGCCTCGCCAACACACCGTAGCCTATGATGATCATCTACCCATTCTGATTCGCTCGCCGGTCGCCGCCATTCCCGCCGTCGCCAACACTTGGACGAAAAAACTCACCTTCAAACTTGGTTTGTTCCAAAACTTAACCGGCAAATGATCGAGATTCCGTAGAGGACCCGCCGAGGAGCTAGGCACCGCCGAAGTCATGGCCATGCTAGCGAAGTGAAGATGACCACAATTCGCTCGTGGCGAGCTTGGACACCCACCGACAAGCACGACTTCAGAAGAATATTCCTCCTACGAAGTCAGCAGGCCGTCATGTAGCCTGTGACGACCCGTAGCCTTGGCATCAATAGCAACTCCACCAGCCGAGGATCCCACATCCTTCGCCTGCAAAGTGTTTGATGAATTGACATTATTCATAGACCTACCGAGTATTGGAACGAACATGTCATATGGCAAATAATGGCTGATACGTCTCCAACGTATCTATAATTTATGAAGTATTCATGCCATGTTTGTAACAATTTTATATGGTTTTGGTATGATTTGATTACAACTAACCCGGACTGACACTGTTTTCAGCAGAACGGCCGTGGTGTCATTTTTGTGCAGAAATATAAGTTCTCAGAATGGGCTAAGAATTTACGGTCGGAGCTGGACCAGAAGAGTCCCGAGGAGTCCACAAGCCAGAAAAGAAAATTACCATGCTGTTCTAAAGGACTCTCAAAATAATATAAGTGAAGCATGAGATATCAATAATTTCTATAAAATAAAACGTCCACCGTGCTCTAAAAGATATAAGTAAAGCACTAGAGCAAAATTATCTAGCTCAAAAGATATAAGTGAAGCACATAGAGTATTCTAATAAATTCCAATTCATGTGTGTCTCTCCCAAAAGGTGTGTACAACAAGGATGATTGTGGTAAACTAAAAAGCAAAGACTCAAATCATACAAGACGCTCCAAGCAAAACACATATCATGTGGTGAATGAAATATAGCATCAAGTAAAGTTACCGATAGACGAAGACGAAAGAGGGGATGCCTTCCGGGGCATCCCAAGCTTAGGCTTTTGGTTGTCCTTGAATTTTACCTTGGGGTGCCTTGGGCATCCCCAAGCTTAGGCTCTTGCCACTCCTTATTCCAAAATCCATCAAATCTTTACCCAAAAACTTGAAAACTTCACAACACAAAACTTAAACAGGAAATCTCATGAGCTCCGTTTGTATAAGAAAACAAATCACCACTTTAAGGTACTGTAATGAACTCATTCTTTATTTATATTGGTTTTAAACCTACTGTCTTCCAACTTCTATATGGTTCATACCCGCCGATACTAGCCATAGATTCATCAAAATAAACAAACAACACACGAAAAACAGAATCTGTCAAAACAGAACAGTCTGTAGCAATCTGTATCAAACGTATACTTATGTAACTCCAAAAATTCTGAAATAAGTTGTTGGACGTGAGTAATTTTTCTATTAATCATCTGCAAAAATAATCAACCTAAAATCACTCTCCAGTAAATAATGGCAGCTAATCTCGTGAGCGCTAAAGTTTCTTTTTTTTACAGCAAGATCGCAAAGACTTCACCCAAGTCTTCCCAAAGGTTCTACTTGGCACAAACACTAATTAAAACATAAAACCACGTCTAAACAGAGGCTATATGAATTATTTATTACTAAACAGGAACAAAAATAAAATTGGGTTGCCTCGCAACAAGCGCTATCGTTTAACGCCCCTAGCTAGGCATAAAATCAAGAATAGATCTAGGTATTGTCATCTTTGGTATGCAATCCATAAGTGGCTCTCATAATAGATTCATAAGGTAATTTAATTTTCTTCCTAGGAAAGTGTTCCATGCCTTTCCTTAATGGAAATTGGAATATAATATTTCCTTCTTTCATATTAATAATTGCACCAATCGTTCTAAGGAAAGGTCTACCAAGAATAATAGGACATGTAGGATTGCAATCTATATCAAGAACAATGAAACCTACGGGAACATAATTCCTATTTGCAACAATAAGAAAATCATTAATCCTTCCCATAGGTTTCTTAATGGTGGAATTCACAAGGTGCAAATTTAAAGAACAATCATCAAATTCACGGAAACCTAACACATCACACAAAGTTTTTGGAATCGTGGAAACACTAGCACCCAAATCACATAAAGCATAGCATTCATGATCTGTAATCTTAATTTTAATAGTAGGTTCCCACTCATCATAAAGTTTTCTAGGGATAGAAACTTTTAATTCAAGTTTTTCTTCATAAGATTGCATTAAAGCATCAACAATGTATTTGGTAAAAGCTTTATTTTGATTATAAGCATGAGGAGAATTTAACACGGATTGCAACAAGGAAATACAATCTATCAAAGAACAATTATCATAATTAAATTCCTTGAAATCCAAAATAGTGGGTTCATTGCTATGTAAAGTTTTGACCTCTTCAATCCCACTTTTATTAATTTTTGCATCAAGATCTAAAAACTCTTAATCATTGGGACGCCTTTTAACTAAAGTTGACTCATCTCCAGTCCCATCTTTATCAAGATTCATATTGGAAAACAAAAATTTATGAGACACATCAATCACTTTTAGATCTTCATCATTATTATTATAAAAACTAGAAGAACATGCTCTCACAAAGCAATCTTTTTTAGCACGCATCCTAGCGGTTCTTCCTTTGCACTCATCAACGGAAATTCTCATGGCTTTGAGAGATTCGTTGATATCATGCTTAGGTGGAATAGATCTAAGTTTCAAAGAATCAACATCAAGAGAAATTCTATCCACGTTCCTAGCCAACTCATCAATCTTAGGCAATTTTTCTTCAAGCAAAGTATTGAAATTCTTTTGTGAATTTCATAAATTCTTTAACACTAGTCTCGAAATCAGAGGGCATCTTATTAAAATTTCCATAAGAGTTGTTGTAGGAATTACCATAATTATTAGAGGAATTACAAGGAAACGGCCTAGAATTAAAATTTCCTCTATACGCATTGTTACCAAAATTGTTCCTACCAACAAAATTCACATCCATAGATTCATTATTATTCTCAATCAAAGTGGACAAAGGCATATCATTAGGATCAGAAGAAACACTCTTATTAGCAAACAATTTCATAAGTTCATCCATATTTCCACTCAAAACATTAATCTCTTCAATATCATGAACCTTTTTACTAGTGGATCTTTCGGTGTGCCATTGAGAATAATTAACCAAAATATTATCTAGGAGTTTAGTAGCTTCTCCTAAAGTGATTTCCATAAAAGTGCGTCCCGCGGCCGAATCTAAAAGATTTCTTGAAGCAAAATTCAATCCAGCATAAATTTTTTGTATAATCATCCATAAATTCAAACCATGTTTAGGGCAATTACGTATAATTAATTTCATTCTCTCCCAAGCTTGCGCAACATGCTCATGATCAAGTTGTTTAAAATTCATAATATCGTTTCTAAGAGAGATGATCTTAGCGGGAGGAAAATACATAGATATAAATGCATCTTTGCACTTATCCCATGAATCAATACT
The DNA here is from genome assembly GCF_002575655.3 of Aegilops tauschii subsp. strangulata. Lineage (NCBI taxonomy): Eukaryota > Viridiplantae > Streptophyta > Magnoliopsida > Poales > Poaceae > Aegilops > Aegilops tauschii. Next base: position 56,345,860 of record NC_053039.3, read on the forward strand.
ATTTTTAGGCAAAGAAGAGAACCAAGTTTTAGCAAGATCTCTAAGCGAAAACGGAAATAGCTTCAATTTAACAATATCATTATCCACATCTTTCTTCTTTTGCATATCACACAAATCAACGAAGTTGTTTAGATGTGTAGCGGCATCTCCACTTGGAAGGCCAGAAAATTGATCTTTCATAACAAGATTCAACAAAGCGGTATTGATTTCGCAAGATTCAGCATCGGTAGTAGGGGCAATCGGAGTGCTAATAAAATCATTATTGTTGGTATTGGAAAAGTCACACAATTTAGTATTATCTTGAGCCATCGTGACAAACAATCAATGCAACACACAAGCAAACAAGAAGCGAGCGAAAAGAGGCGAACGAAAAAGGGCGAATAAAATGGCAAAGGTGAAGTGGGGGAGAGGAAAACGAGAGGAAAATGGCGAATAATGTAATGCGAGGGATAAGAGTTTGTGATGGGTACTTGGTATGTCTTGACTTGAGCGTAGATCTCCCCGGCAACGGCGCTTCTAATCCTTCTTGCTACCTCTTGAGCATGCGTTGGTTTTCCGTTGAAGAGGAAAGGGTGATGCAGCAAAGTAGCATAAGTATTTCCCTCAGTTTTTGAGAACCAAGGTATCAATCCCGTAGGAGACTACACGCAAGTCACCTAGTACCTGCACAAACAAATTACTGCCGAGCAATTGATAGAAAAGCGCATAGTTCCGATGATATCTAAGGAAATGATCATGAATATAGGCATCACGTCCATGTCAAGTAGACCAAAACGATTCTGCATCTACTACTGTTACTCCACACATCGACCGCTATCCAGCATGCATCTAGAGTATTAAGTGCATAAGAACGGAGTAACGCATTAGGCAAGATGACATGATATAGAGGGATAAACTCAAGCAATATGATATAAACCCCATCTTTTTATCCTCGATGGCAACAATACAATACATGTCGGTTCCCTTTCTGACACTGGGATCGAGCACCGCAAGATTGAACCCAAAGCTAAGCACTTCTCCCATTGCAAGAAAGATCAAACTAGTAGGCCAAACTAAACCAATATTGCGAAGAGACTTGCAAAGATATTAAATCATGCATATAAGAATTCAGAGAAGAACCAAATAATATTCATAGATAATCAAATTCATAAACCCAGAATTCATCGGATCTCGGCAAACATACCGCAAAAGAGTATTACATCGAATAGATCTCCAAGAACATCGAGAAGAACTTTGTATTGAGAACCAAAGAGAGAGAAGAAGCCATCTAGCTAATAACTATGGACCCGAAGGTCTATGGTAAACTACTCACACATCATCGGAGAGGCTATGGTGTTGATGTAGAAGCCCTCCGTGATCGAATCCCCCTCTGGCAGATCGCCGGAAAAGGCCCCAAGATGGGATCTCATGGGTACAAAAGGTTGCGGCGGTGGAAAAGTGGTTTCATGGCTCTCCTGGATGTTTTCTGGGTATAAGAGTATATATATAGCCGAAAGAAGTAGGTCGGTGGAGCTACGAGGGGCCCACGAGGGTGGGGGCGCGCCTACCCCCGTGGGCGCGCCCTCCTGCCTCGTGGCCGCCTCGTTGCGTCTCTGACTTCCACAAGCCAAGCAATTGTTTCATACTTTAGTATTCTGAAACTTTTTCAACTTTCACGCAATACTTGAGCGCGAGCCATGGACATAGCACTATGGGTGGAATATAATATGATGATGGGGGTTGTGTGGAGAAGACAAAAAATGAGAAAGTCTCACATTGACGAGGCTAATCAACGGGCTATGGAGATGCCCACCAATTGATGTCAATGCGAGGAGCCGAGGAGTAGGGATTGCCATGCAGCGGATGCACTAGAGCTATAAATGTATGAAAGCTCAACAAAATAAACTAAGTGGGTGTGCATCCAACTTGCTTGCTCACGAAGACCTAGGGCATCTGAGGAAGCCCGTTGTTGGAATATACAAGCTAAGTTATATAATGAAAATTCCCACTAGTATATGAAAGTGACAAAATAAGAGACTCTCTATCATGAAGATCATGGTGGTACTTTGAAGCACAAGTGTGGAATAAGGATAGTAACATTGCCCCTTCTCTCTTTTTCTCTCATTTTTTTGGGCCCCTTTTTTTATTTGGCCTTTCCTTTTTTTGGCCTTTCCTTTTTTTATTTGGCCTTTCCACTTCTTTATTTCCTCACACGGGACAAAGCTCTAATAATGATGATCATCACACTTCTATTTATTTACAACTCAAGGATTACAACTTGATACTAGAACAAAATATGACTCTATATGAGTGCCTCCGGCGGTGTACCGGGATGGGCATTGAATCAAGAGTGACATGTATGAAAATTTATGCATGGTGGCCTTGCCACAAATACGATGTCAACTACATGATCATGCAAGGCAATATGACAATGATGAAGCGTGTCATAATAAAAGGAACGGTGGAAAGTTGCATGGAAATATATCTCGGAATGGCTATGGAAATGCCATAATAGGCAGGTATGGTGGCTGTTTTGAGGAAGATATAAGGAGGCTTATGTGCGATAGAGCGTATCATATCACGGGGTTTGTATGCACCGGCGAAGTTTGCACCAACTCTCGAGGTGAAAAAGGGCAATGCATGTCACGACCGGTTTTTCAATAAAACATTTATTGAGAGACCAATCCCTTTTACGGACCAGTAAGGAAGAATTCCTTCTTACTGGTAGTCAATATCTTGGTCACAGAAGAAAAATACCAGGAGTACTGAATATAATACAAGGTTGAGCGGGGACTGCTCAACAATTTATTACATGAACGCCGATAAAACATAACGGCGGATAGGGTGGCATAACTACTGACTCACGATAACAACGGTGGTGGAAAAATCACAGCAGGGTGGGTGATATGACTCCTGAGAACTACCGCTCTTCGAGCGTCGGAGTGAGGCTCGAGGAGACTTATTGCGGTGGCGGAAGCGTGAATAATACAAGTGACCAATATCCAGGATCGCACAAGACTGACTGGGACTCCTCTAGGCGTCGGACGCACTATCAAACTCTTCATCCAAGAGATCGCCTTCGTCAACATCTGGCCAAATCAACAAGCCAGGTGAGTACTATGAAAGTACTCGCAAGACAGTTCAGACATAAGATATAACAAATGTAAACATGAAGCATATGAGCAGAAAACAAGAGCGTTCAGGCATAGAGATAATAATGCATGGGAAAATAACAGAGAAGTCGGGCGGTAGTCCTCCCGAAATCCCAAAATAATTACTGGGTGCCAAACGAGGGTCTGAATGACTCCTCGAGAGGAAACTGCAAGAATAATAATACTGGTGCCAAACGAGGGTCTGAATGACTCCTCGAGAGGAAACTGCAAGAATAGTAATGCCGCAGTCGGGCGTCAGGGCGACACCACATAAAGGGCTTATAACAGAAAATAAAAGACAAACATGCCACAGTCGGACGTTTGAGCGACATCACATAAAGGGCTTATATTGAAAGTAAAAGACAAACATGCCACAGTCGGACGTCTGAGCGACATCACATAAAGGGCTTATATTGTAGCTCAATAATTCAGTAGCTCGAGAACATAAATTAATACGAGTACGAGACAAACATAAGGTTAGTCCATCCGCAGGGATAACAATTAAACTGGGTTTACCACTAGAGCTTGTCCACCGGGGATAAGTTTCCACGAGGATAGATATGGATATACTGATCACGATACTAGACCATGGATACGACGACTCGAAAGGATTTGACTCTGCAGAGTTGTACTTTAACCACAGCCAACGGATTTCAGTAGTCACGGGGACTAGTTCCGTCTACGGTGTTTTGGAAGAAACATGTCTAACCAGTACACACCCATTCAACATTCCGAAGCCAGGGATCACCCTCGGCAACGTTCAAGAAAAACCTTGAGACGGGGAGGCTACAACCTCGCGTAGCATGGGATCAAATTTCTATACGCGCGCTCTAAGGGGGTGCCCCCCTCTCGGTCCCAACCGGAAACACCCATGCCCGCTGACCAGATGACTGGCTTTAATCTAGGGCCATGGAACCATCATCCCGGCCCCTCTGTTTGGTGTGTACACGGAAAGAGGTTACCAACTTACTAGACCGCATCCTGGCAAAAGAAACATGTGGTAGTACGGAAGGGGAAAGAACGATAACGTGACTTCGTCCACGTTAACGTCGGAATTTGTCGGATGACGCAAGGCTGGTATGCTACAATAGTACCACCTTGCTGCCCTTATGTCACCACATGATTAGGCCATCTCTCACCAGAGATCATCGCAACTTTGGAACATGCGGGTAGTTGCCTCACAAGCAACGAGGTACTCACCGACACTCATATGCCACGCAAAAACTCTCATGCAAACATGCAAAGCATCTATCATATCAAAGGTTCAAACATGCTTGCCTGGTTCGGAGAAGTCGGAGTCTAGCTCGGCGAAGTTCGCGGCTCCGTCACCTCTTCCGGAACCTACGGCATAACGAAAACGGGCACTAACGTGAAAACCAACGCGTGCATAAAAACTTCTCCAAAATTTTTCCAAATAAATCCCATAAAAAACTAGACAAAATTTTAAGACTGCCAGAAAAAGAATCACTCAAAAATCACTTTTTATTAAGAAGTTATAAAGGTTTCTGTCCAGGGACTCATCTGTAATGAAACAGAAAAGTTCCAGGGGTTTAACTGAGAAAGCAGAAAACGCTTCGGAAAGAAACGCGCCAGCTTAAAGGGAAAGCGTATTTGCCCGAAGGCGCCAACAGAAAACGGTTCGAGGGAGAAGAGAATAGAGGCTGACAGGGGGGTCCACATGTCAGGTTTAAAAAGCTCGCCGGCGCCCGAAGACTGCGGTGGTCGCCGGCGTCGAACCACGGCGAGACAGGGAGATCGGAGTGTACCAAGAGCTTCAGCGTGTCTTTCCGCGTCGGTGGGTGGTGGACTTGAGCGTCGGAGAGCACCACGTCGACGGCGACACTTTCTCCGGCGGGCGGCAGCTCGGGTGTTTGTGGAGAACTCCGGTGGGTGCTGCAAACTCCGAATTGAAGCGCGGGTCAGAAGGAGGGATGCACTAGAGAGCTACTGGTAAGAGATGGGAGGCAGAGGTGTACGCACGGGAGCGAATCGAGCTGGATCCCGCGGCGGGTCGCGGCGGCCGGAGTCGAGGAAGGAGACTCCCTCGGGGCTCTTCCAGTGGCTAGGCAGGGTCTAGGTGGAGTGCAGAGGTGGTGTGGGTTCGAGTTGAAGCTCGGGGCCTCTATTTATAGGCGGATCGAGGGGGTGGCCGTGAACGGGGTTGCTCCGGCGAGCAATTACGGCGAGGCAGTGGATTGGTAGGGGGTTTAGGTGGCCAGGCAGCATCAGTGAGGTGCACTGGTGCCGTTCCCCCGCTAATCCCGGTCGGTCTTGGCGTAACAGCGCCGGTCCACGGGGGGGTGGCCGCACGGGCACGACGGCGGCAGAGAGCGCGCTCCGCGCCTGGCAGTTCACGACGAGGGTGGCAGCACGCACGGGGGAGTGGAAGACCACGCGGCGGCCTCCGATGGCTTGGGCGGCGCTGGGTGGCGCCGTCTCCGCTGCGCCTCTCTCTGGCGGCCGCAAAGCCGCCGCTGGCGTCGGCACGGGGCGGCGCACCTCCTCCAGCACGTCGCCGACGCCCGCAAACATCCAGGCACTCGTGCGGTGCAGGAACAAGGGGGAGGGGACGGGGAGCAAGGCGCCAACGCGGCACTGTCGAGATCGACAACACGTTCTGAAGAAAACGACAGTAGATCACTGAACTGTGTTTCTGAATCTCTGAACTTGACATTGACAAAGCACTGCAGGTGTTCGACAGAATGATTTGGTGTGAAGAAAAATTTTCCTGGAGCTGGGACTTGGTGAGGTGACCTCTCAATGTACCCAGAGGCTGCCTGATTTTACTCAGAATTTTTGGAGAAGGATTTGAATGAATTTCATCAAATTTGACAAATCTGGTCCAAACTTGCAGCAAGTATAGTTTGAAAATTTTGAACTGGAGACCAGTGGATCTTCATGGATCTTGGTTGAGGGTTCAAAGGACTAGGAAGGGGAATTGGTTTGGGGGCAAAACTCAAAACAGAAAGAGTAGTTCCTTTGTAAATTTCCAAGGGCTAGAATAGAAGGCAGAAATTGTGTTGATAAGATTTAAATGGAAAATAAATATATGGGGAGGTTCAACTTGCTGGATTTGATGCAAATCATGATCCAAAGATGGGGGAAGGTTTAGGAGAGTGGATTTGCACTAAGGCCATGGCAAGAGGGATTTGTTGAAAGTGGGAAAAGATCATTCCAAAAGCTATGGAGTATTTTCAAAGAAATTTTTAAAAGACATCTTTCCCCAAGTGAAAAGCATTTTAGCTTGAGTCCAGAATAAAGAGCAAGAACTTCCAAGACCAAAATCAAGTCTTGGGTGAAACCAAATAAAACTCTTGTCATAAAAATATATTTTGAAAGGGAGGGTTCTTTTGAAGGAAAAATTTAAATCACCTCCCTCAAGTCAAATAAATTTTTTGAAAAAATCCAAATAAAATTTTGGGTGTCACAATGCACGGTACCGAAGAGGCTAGCAATGATGGAAGGGTGAGAGTGCGTATAATCGATGGACTTAACATTAGTCATAAAGAACTCACATACTTATTGCAAAAATCTACAAGTCATCAAAACCAAGCACTACGCGCATGCTCCTAGTGGGATAGATTGGTAGGAAAAGACCATCGCTCGTCCCCGACCGCCACTCATAAGGAGGACAATCAAAGAAACACCTCATGCTTCAAATTTGTTACACGTGGCAGTCGCTGGGCACTCCTGGCATATGTCTGCCACGTGGCAGTCGCTGGGCACTCCTGGGCATAGCTATGCCGACGGCTTTGCCGTCGTCATAGATCTGTGCTGTTTTTTATATTTTCTCTGTTTTCTCTGTTTCAATTCATTTTGACAGCATTTCAAACCAGAAAATATGGGATTATGCAGATATACACAGAAATATGACAGTTCATCATCTAAAGATACTTAAGATCATCATCATCATCTAAACATACTCAAGTTCATCAAAGATCATCATCATCTAAACATACTCAAGTTCATCATCTAAAGATCATCATCAGTGAAACTTCATGAACATAAGTATTGCAAGAGATGGAACATCATCATCGTCATCTAAAGAAACTAACAAGTAGGAACATGAAAAGTATGGCACGACGGCCACATGCACGGGTATCATCATCGACATCAGGCAAGGCCACCGCCGCCAAAACCACCACCGCCAAGACCAGCGCCGGCAAAACCGCCACCGCCAAGACCACCGCCGCCAAAACCGCCACCGCCAAGACCAGCACCACTCTGCCAGATCGGAGTGACTGGGGTCGATGAAGCAGGAGTCGAGCCATCGGTCCCCTACATGTTTGAGAGAAGATTCTAACGGTAAATATGATATGATAATGTTGAATGAACGAGAACTAGTTTGTCAGTAGTTAGGCAAATGTACTAACCGGAGTATCACTGCCTAGTGCCACCCATTCATCAAACGTGGGCATGTGTGGGGGTTCTCCCGCAGGTGGTGGTGGGGGTCCCATTTGTGGTGGATCAGTGCGGTTACTCCAAGACGCCAACATAGCATGTATGTGAGTTAAACAAGCAAACTAGAAGGTCACAAGGAATGAAAGTGCAAAAAATTAGCTTGGTTTTAAGAGGGCAAAACTAACCGTCATCATCTGACAGTTGTAATCATCATTTGCCTTCACTCGTTGCAAGTACTCCTGCACCTCGAGATTCCTATGCTCGACAAAGGCCTTATATGCCTCCAAAATTTAGGTTGTTTCTAAGTGAGCAATGCTGAAAATAATCTGAGAAAGTTAGAGAGAAAGAAGATAAAGGGGAAGTACTTACAGCATGCTGGCCGGCTAAGGGAGGCTGCGAACGCCCCGTACTCTCTAACGGGCTCGGGTTGGTAGCCCGAAGCCGTGTGTACGAGACCGAAGGAGTGATCAAGCCATCGAAACATGGATACCGGCCATGGGACTTCCCCTAGATGGCCACCACCGCCGTGTCGTTGATCTGAGACTGGACGACATTAGGAGCATTCGGACCAGGCGGATGCAACCTCAGAAACTGCTGAGTGTAAGACTCCAGGTGCTCCTCGGTCTTGCCATAGTACTGGCTCTCGCCGTCCTTGCGATCACTCTGCTCGCGGGCCAGCTTCCACGACTCAATGTCTGAGAGCGGCCTCTTCAACTTGTCCTCCTGCAACGTCAAACAGAAGTTAGCCATACATAAGAACAAAAATGCATCATCCATATAGATATACCTTCATAGCCTTGAAGCCCAGTGGTTCCTGTTTCCTTGGTCGTGTGTCCCGTCTTTTCCACGGTTAGCCCGGGCCTTGCTGCTCTTGGCAGCAAACTATGCATCGTCGCCGAGCCACCTATCCACCAAACTCGCCCATCCGTCATCGTTTCCCTAGCACCAACGAGGAATAACCTATGCAAATTTTGGAAGCATGACATGCGAGCACGAAACATATAATTGACTGCTTCAAACAATGAAAAGTCAGTAATAGTTACTATCGTGGAATTGTCACGGCAGATGTCCTTAGTGTCAGGACTTAGTCACGAGGCCAGCGCATCTATGTGGTAGCTTGAGAGGGGTTGATTGGGATGAGAGACGCAGGGCGGATCAACGCACAAGACAAGGGTTTAGACAGCTTCGGGCCCCGGGAAACATCATCCGGTAATAGCCCTACATGCTGTTTGAGGCTAGGTCTCATTATGCTCATGAGAGAGTCGCCGGTAAGCTGGCTCTTTGTGTCTAGCCTTAGAGATTGTTTCTTGTTGCTTGTCCCTCTTTGGGGAGCCCTGCCCCTCCTTATATAAGTTAGAGGGGCGGGTTACATGTGGAGTCCTAGTAGGACTAGGACTAGTCTATCTTTTCTTACAAGTTAATTACAAGTCCGGGTCTTGCTTCCTCGTAAAGGAAATATTCTTCATCCCTTTCCTTTTAATCCGGCAAATCATAACGTGAGCCGGCCTTCTGGGCTTTAGGCCTTGTTGTCCATCTGACCCGCCCGCCGGGTTACTAATGAGTCGCCAAGATCGGCCAGGTTATCTGTGAATCGCCAAGCTCCGGGCGGGTCACCAGTGAGCCGCCAATTCCGGCCGGGTCATACCGCGGGGTATATCCCCGACATTAGCCCCCAGTTTAATTTGGATTTATCCATGTTAAATTAATCTGCAATATAAACACAAGAACAAATTTGACAGGTTGTGTTCCGGGTTAAATATTCTTTGTAAGCCGGCACCTGATCATCTTTAAATCCTTATCATTTGTTTCTTAATACATGCCCATGAACTCATAGCAAATCTCCTTTAGTAGATATGTTCAAACTTTGTGAATGCAAAAAATCCAGATACTTCTTTTGAGAAATCCGGGTCAATAGGCCAGCTTCAGAGTCAATTTGCTGGCATTGGTCTCTTGTAGAGAAATATTGTAAGAAACAATCCACTTGAATCGGTTTCCAAAGCACCGGCTTTAAAAGATATTGGTCTTGAAATACTCATCTGACTTTCAGGCGGCTTGAAGAGGCAAAAATTGCCGGTTTATCATAACCAAAATTACCGGTTTGTAAATATTGATAGCACCGGGTCATAACTGTTACTGACGCCGGGTCATAATTATTTGGTGACACCGGATCATGATTGTTGCAAACACCGGGTCAACTTGATCTTCTCCAAACTGAGAATTTTGAAGATTTTCCCCCTTATATATCACTTGTAGCCCCCAAGTGCCGGGTTGTCATGCTTGCAGCAACCTGGGACTCGTAATTGCCTTATGCTCATAAAAACTTCAACCAGTGTAGCCCCCAAGGGCCGGGTCATTATGCAATAATGAGCAGGGACTTTGTAGATATAACAATGTAAACTTGAACAGCAACGTGTAACCCCCAAGGGCCGGCTTAGTAAGATAATACTAAGTTGGGACTTTGTATATAATTTATTGATAATAACATCATATAATATAATCTCCACCATGGGGCTTGAACCCACGTCCACAAGGTTAAGAGCTTTGTACTCTACCAACTGAGTAGTGGACCGTTCAATATAATGGATTAATGCTTGTGTACCTTGAATTTTTGACAGGACCAATTGGTAGCCCCCAAGGGCCAGCTCATTTAGAATGTGATGAGTCGGGTCTTCAATAAGTTGAGTAAAAATGACTTTGCATTAGCCCCCAAGTGCCATGGTACATGCTGGCAGTAACATGGGACTTGCATATTCGATGTAATATCAATTTGAATAATGTAGCCCCCAAGTGCCGGGTCGTAAGCCTGCAGCGACTCGGGACTATTCCTTCCATTGTAGAGTAAATCATATCCATTGATAAAATAATAGCCATTGCGCCAAAGCGACTTTGAATACCTCATATGTTGATAAGTAAATCCGGAGTTTAAATACCCGGCTGCTCTTGGCCGATGTCAATTTAATACGCCTCCATTGTAAGCCGGAATTTGTACAACCCGGCGGCTTATAGCCTTTGAGAAAATCAACAATTGATAACCCTTTTGAGACACCAATTTCCATCTATGATGACGGGCTTGAATTTAATCATTTATGTAAGTCATAGCTCTGTAAATTCTGCATAGTTTAAACAACATATGCCCTGGCGACTTAACGTCAAAAACCAGGGCGGGTAACCACCCAAATGTAGTCTTATCCTGCACACAAGTAGATCACAAGAACCCTTGGCGGTTTACCGCAGGGCGGGTCATAATATCTCACATATAACCACTGTGATATTGAATTTGTACTGCCGGTTTACATGACCTGTGCAGTAAGGGTGATAACCCAATCTTTAGAAGCCAATACTTCCAAATATATGATGATTGTCACATGTTGGCGACTTATCGTCCAAAGCCAAGCCGGGTTTAAACAAAACCACACTTATACTTAGCTATGATAAAAAAAACTTCAAGTACAATCAAAAAAATTGTTTGCAAAAAGAGACTTCAAATATTTTGAGGCTTCTGATTCGAATACGATCAGAAAACCGTCCCAAAGGGGTTAAGCTAAGATTCGAATATGATCATATAGCCCCCAGTGGCTTTGGCATTGCCGATCAAGAGGGTACCGACAGCTATGTTCTCTTTGGTTCGAATACGACCTATGTTTGAAACAGGAAGCCCCCAAATGACCTTGAGAGTTGTTTAACGACGCTGATTCGAATACGATCCACGTCGGTTCCCAAAAGGGGTTGAGCTATGATTCGAATATGATCAAGAAGCCCCCTAGTGAGCTCGGCAGTGTGCCGATCCAGAGGGTACAGACAGCTATGTTCTCTTTGATTCGAATACGACCTATGTTTGAACAGGAAGCCCCCTAGTGATCATGAGAATATTTAACGACTCTGATTCGAATACGATCAGGGTCACACCAAGAGGGTTAAGCTAAATTCGAATACGATCAGCTCCCAATGATCATTAAAGCAGGGTACCTATATTTGAGTTGTGCTTTGTAACAGACTCTCTTTGGTCCCTTTAATTTTTCCTGAGAACTCAAACTTTGCGAGAGATAACTTCTTTTTGAACCAGAAATTTGTAAACCGGATATTGAGAGCTCCAAAGCTTTGTAAGATATAAATTTACCTTGAGCTGGATGTTTGAACCGGATTTGAGAGATTCAAAACTTTGCGGGAGAGAGATATCTCTTGAACCGGATTTTAAACCGGAATCTTTATTTTGAACCGGCAATTTTCTGACGGCCTTTAAATTTTCATCAATATGGTAGTAGCCTCCGGAACCGGGTTATCATTCCCTCCAACGACCCGGAGTTCTTGAATGCATTGAAACCGACCAATGATGCCGAGTCATATCATTGTAGCCCCCGAGTCTCAAGACGACTCGAGGAGTTGGCTTTGAGATTCTCCATATTGACCATAGCATAAGGGGTATATCATTGGTGTTGACAGCGCGATGTGAATCCTTAAAAGGTTGAGGTGACTGCGGCGGGTTATAAATGATCCCGTATGAGCCGTGTCAGCAACTCGGCCAATGGTTCCTTCCAACTGGATGTTTTGAAGTTAACCAAACTGTAGTGGCGGCGACTTGTGCGCATGCCCATTGAGCCGTCCAATGCCGACGGCGGCTGATAACACATGACAATTTTCCTCCAAGCTGTTGGAAGAAAAACCGGGCTTCCCAAGCAGTGACTTGCTCATATTCAATAATCCGCTCATGCAGACAGGTGCAGTCCTGGTGTGTCGATGTAGACCCGGCCGCAATAGACAGATGGAAAAGACGACCGCCGCGTCAGAGGCAGCTCAAACAGATGAACCGGCTGCGGCTCTGTAAACCGGCGCAGGCGAGTCAACCATGTTTGTTTTGACGTAGTGAACAAATGTCCTGCATCAACAATAGTGCAGACCGAGGTAAAGATAAACTGCTCTTTGACAAAAATACTATGTGTTAAGAACAAACTTGGATGAATATCACCTGATTCGCCCGGGCAACAGATGAGCTGGCCACGGCACTGTAAGCCGGTGCGGACGGGCGAGTCGGCCGCGGGGGGTGAATCAGTGCGGACGGGTGAGTCGGTCGCGAAAGCGGACGGGCGAGTCGTTTGTGGTGCTGCAATGCAGCGCGGACGGGCGAGTCGGCCGGCGCGTTGATGTAATCCAGACCACGACACACCAGTCCATGAAGCCGCGCGGTACCGCCAAACGTGCCTCCGTGGCATAACACCACTTTGTAACGGATAATTCTCCTGCATACAAAAATACCGTAGAGCAGAGTAGTTGTGCTCATAGTAATTAAAGTATACTATAAGAAAATGCATAGGAGAAATAACACTTGATGTGTCTAGGCCGGAAGTAATCCGCCATGAAGTTAATCACAGGTGAGTCAACCGCAGCACTGTAAACCGGTGCGGGCGGGAGAGTTGGCCGCGAAAGCGGACGGGCGAGTCGTCTGTGGTGTTGTAAGCCGGTGTGGACGCGTGAACCGGTCGCGAGGGCGAACGGGTGAATCGTCCGTGGCGTTTGTAAGGCGGCGCGGACGGGCGAGTCGTCCGTGGTGTTGTAAGCCAGTGTGGACGCGTGAACCGGTCGCGAGGGCGAACGGGTGAATCGTCCGTGGCGTTTGTAAGGCGGCGCGGACGGGCAAGTCGGCCGGTGTGTTGATGCAATCTGGACCGCGACTCACATATCTGTGAAGCTGCGCGGCACAGTTGAATGCGCATCTATGGTGTAATGGCGGAAATAATTGTCCAGATGTATCCGGACGACAGCTCTGTACGCCGACCCTGTCTCCAGGTCCTCTTGACCATCAAATTAATACGGAGAGGCTCCAAGGAAGGAGATCGACCCGGCGGCGACTCAACAGTGGAACAAGCCGGCTCGATGCCGCGAAAAGCAGAAGTGGCCAGACGGCGCGGGGCAGAGCCGCTGCTGTGGGCCGAACAGAGTGCAGAGACCGCAGATACTTGGGGAGGCCGCGGGCGGCTCGCGGCTCGCAGTCACGTCGGGTCAATGGAGTTGGGGGCGGCTCAGACGCGGCGGTAGCGACTGACGGACCGGCAGCAGTCAGCATGCGAGCGACAGGCTGGTGAAATCAGAAGTGACGCTGACGAGGGGAAAACCGCAGCGGCGGCTGAAGGCAGGCGTCCTTGCTTTTGTTCTGTTCGGATGCAATCATGTGGACTGGATGGTTGATGCGTGTGCTTGTGACCAGACATTAAATTTGCACTGTACGATGTCCAAATAACCATGCATTGAGAGTCTGCGTGCCTAATCCATATGTCAGGTGGTAGCACTACTAGCTCATGGCAACGTCTTATTCTTTTCCTTGGGCCCAGAGCCCTTTCCCATCGGGAATCTTTGGCACAGATTGATTTCTTCTTTTTTACGCTAGTCCAATCCGGACCGTTTTCGATTCCGGTAAGGAGCAGTAAACCAACCAGTCAAATACCCTGTAATTTGCTACTACAACGCTCGATCGCCTCAGGACTTGCCTTGCTTTGGTTGATGTTGTAGCAATGTACGGCGGCTATCCGGATCAGCGATCCAATGGAAAACCAAAACTCCTGTGGATCTTTAGACAGCTCAATCACACTTTAATTTTACAGTAGCGCACCAATCAATCTGCCTTGCGGGTCATGTGCGGCGGCGTGCACGAATCCATAATCTCTTGATCGCGATCTTCCATCTGCTGTTCCAAAGATTGACCATAAAAACGATGATTTTGTCAGGCCTGTCTGAGATTTGTCCAGTACCGGTTCTTCTTTACCCGGCTAACCACGGACTTCTCGATCCTTGAGAAAAAGATCCCTCCAAGAACTCATCACCACCGTGCGCCTCTGCTCCACGGTGGGCGCCAACTGTCGTGGAATTGTCACGGCAGATGTCCTTAGTGTCAGGACTTAGTCGCGAGGCCAGCGCATCTATGTGGTAGCTTGAGAGGGGTTGATTGGGATGAGAGACGCAGGGCGGATCAACGCACAAGACAAGGGTTTAGACAGCTTCGGGCCCCGGGAAACATCATCCGGTAATAGCCCTACATGCTGTTTGAGGCTAGGTCTCATTATGCTCATGAGAGAGTCGCCGGTAAGCTGGCTCTTTGTGTCTAGCCTTAGAGATTGTTTCTTGTTGCTTGTCCCTCTTTGGGGAGCCCTGCCCCTCCTTATATAAGTTAGAGGGGCGGGTTACATGTGGAGTCCTAGTAGGACTAGGACTAGTCTATCTATTCTTACAAGTTAATTACAAGTCCGGGTCTTGCTTCCTCGTAAAGGAAATATTCGTCATCCCCTTCCTTTTAATCTGGCCCATCATAACGTGAGCCGGCCTTCTGGGCTTTAGGCCTTGTTGTCCATCTGACCCGCCCGCCGGGTTACTAATGAGTCGCCAAGATCGGCCAGGTTATCTGTGAATCGCCAAGCTCCGGGCGGGTCACCAGTGAGCCGCCAATTCCGGCCGGGTCATACCGCGGAGTATATCCCCGACAGTTACCTTCATGAACTGCTCCGTGCTCAAGGTAAGTCGTTGCTTCTGCGCTTGAGTTTTGGTCATCTTTTGATGAAGGTAGGTGTGGTAGTACTGCGAGACGGCAACCCAGCGCACCTCGTACTGCAACTGACGAGCTTTCTCCTTCGCAACCGCGAGCAAGACCACGTCGGCTCTGGCCTTGTGCTCATCAAGAACTCTATAGAGTTGCTGCAATCATGCATAAAACCAGAAGCAAACAAGGCATGAGTTGAGTGATTCAATGATAAACTATGAACGAAACTGAAGACAAGTGATTCAGAAGAGAACTTACCCAAAATTTGGTGATCACGGCCTTAGCAGCCATCCCGTACTCCGTGTGGCTGTAAGCCTCGTAGTGGGCCCAGCTCGTGGCCAAAACCCGTAGCTCCGGGTCCCTGTCTGGCCGCGGGCAGAATAGGCCCGGCCAAAACTCCTTTAACAGGATAGTGATAAGGCCATTCGGTTTACGGCCCTTTCCGTGAAGGATCCAGTTCCTGCAAAAGAATCAAAGGATTGGCATGTGTACAATAAGAAAATGTTGTCATGTGTTGAAAATATGATTGAGAGGCACTTACTCTGTCCCCGCAGGTTCAATGAGCCACTTGTGTGCCTCGATAGAGGGTGGTGTAGGTACTCCGACAGTACCACGCAGCCACCCCTTCGGAGCACCCGGCGGCAAGTCACCCCACAACTCAGGGTCAACCTCCCCTCCACCATCCTCCTCGCCCTCCTCCTCCTCACCCTCCTCCTCGGCCTCCTCCTCCTCACCATCAGGAACATACTCCTCCTCCTCAGACTCAGAAGGTGCCTCAGTATAGGTGGGCATCGAAGAAGACCCTCCTATTTCGGACACGGCCCGGAGTTTTTTTGCCCCGGGTGCCTCTCCCCCACCTCCTCCTCCTCTAGGGGCTCTCCCTCACCCCCTCCTCCTCTAGGGTCTCCTCCCCCGATCCCTCGACCTCCCTGTGTGGTGTCATCATCGCGTAGTCGGGGGGGGGGACCTTATGGGCTCGTCCACTCCGAGTAAGTGATTGAATTTGTTGAGGAAACCGGCGCCGCTGGACTTGCCCATGATTAGCAAACCTGCATTAACAAGAGAATAAACAATTAGTAAGGATATCAAATAAACAAGCATACAGAAAAGAACATTAATAACAGAAGAGCACATAAGCATACAGAAAAGAACGTTAATAACAGAAGAGCCCATTAAGCCTACTATTGTAATCTACCTCAATCATCATTAAAAGAACTTACATTTGCTAGAACCCATATGAATCATCACTATTGTAATCTATTTGTTGATCGGTCTCATCATCACTATCATGCATATCTTCTTCGTTGTCTGACGGAGGTGGAGGCTCTTCCTCATCGTCAGCGTCTTCATTTAACTTTTCAAGCATAATTATGTCTCTTTGATTCACAACTGCCTCACCATCAATCCGTGCGTCGTCGTCATTTGGGTCCAGGTCAACATAACCCTAGTCATCATCCTCCTTGTTTTGGACCACGTCATCATGTTGCTCTTGAAATAACACTCCCTTGTATGTCATGGGGTTTATGTTATAGTAATCATCATCGTTCGGGTCTGGTAGCTTACCATGTGGCGACACCTTGAACACAACTTCCCAACCCTTTAGGTACTCTTTATGGCATGGGTAAGGCAGATAATATACTTGTGTGGCCTGGGTAGCGGCAATAAAGAGATCAGCTCCGGCATAGACGGTTGATGGCTTAACTTCAACTAAACCAACAGAAGGCGTATGTCTCAGACCATTTTTAGGGTCGAACCATCGGCATTTGAACACAGTGAGACTTAGGGGTTCGCAGCATATTTGAATGTAAGCTCGTATATTTTTCCTACCCTTCCGTAGTAATCTACTTTATTATCTCCTTCGGTGAAGACTCCGGTATTTATAGTTTTGGGATCAGGCCGGCTGTTCTGGTGCTCCTCTGTATGGAAGCGATACCCATTCACATCATACTTTTCGCATGTCATGACGGCAGGGTCAAAACCCATGGAAAACCATCTCAATTCTTCATCCATTGATTCATTCGGATCATTTCCCTACAAGTTTAATTGAAATTATAGGGTGCATGAGTTTAATTGGAATTGTAGGGTGAAATAGGTAACAGGGAAGTGTGAAAATTTACTTTCTCCATGAACCACGCAACAAAAAATTTCCTTCCATCAGCACCTTTTCGGAGAAGAGCAAGTGCCTCCGCTTCAGTAGGAGGCAGCATTCCCGTCCACTCTTCATCAATGAATCGACTACAATAAGAAAAGCGGTATAAGAACTAGGCAAAGTGAACATAACGAATTGACTAAAAGAATGGTGCAAAGGTATTACCTCATCCACTCATCCTCAACTTCCTTGATGTTGTGCAAGATATAGAACATGACATCCTCCCACTCATCTCGTGGCATGATATAAGGTGTCGAGCATCCAGCCCTGCCACCTTGCCCGATGAATAAAGGTAGCTTGGGTTTATACTTGGGTTCTTCTGTATGTATCGAGACACCTTATTGTGCAGCGTGGGAACATGGTCCGGATAGTACGCTGTCCTGAGGTCCGCCACCTCCTTTAGGATAACTGCCTCAGCCATGGAAGCTTCAATCTTAGCTTTGTTTCCACATTTCTATCTCAGATGCTTGTTCTGTCTCTCAGGGTCGTACTGCCAACGATTCTGCACAGGGCCCCCCAACAGTACCTCATTCGCGAGGTGCAAAATGAGATGTGTCATCGGAGTAAGAAGCCTGGCGGGAAGATCTTCTCTAGCTTGCATATCAACTCCGGCGCCTTCTTATGCATTTCTTTAATAATCTTAGGACATACTTCTTTAGCACAAAGCATGCAGAAGAAATGGCTTAACTCCGCAAGCACACGCCAGACATGCTCGAGAACATAGCCCCGAACCATGACCGGCATAATCCGCTCAATCCATACATGATAGTCATGACTCTTGAGCCCGGTCACTTTGCCCGTTGAAATATTGACCCCCTTACTTATATTCGACGCATAACCATTAGTGAACTTCACGGCGTGTTTCAGTAACTTGAATGCCTCCATCTTATGATCCTTTTTAAGTATGAAGTCAGCATCTGGCTTGAACCAAGATTTTTTGACTGCCTGTGGGAGGCTGCATGTGTGGACGTGCACTACTAGGAAAAAGCTTATAGACGGAGCAATAGCAGTGGTGTGGGATTGGAAGCCACGCTACTATTATTTAGTAGTAGCGTGGGTAAAAACAGTGCGCTACTACTAAAAAATGATAGTAGCGCGGGTCTACCGTTCCCACGCTACTACTAAATATCCCCCCAGGACAGCTTATAGTAGTAGCGAGGGGTATAAAAGCCCTATAATAGTAGTGCGGCCTGCAATTCCCACACTACTACTATAAATCGACGGGATCAGCCAATGTGCCTCACTTAAGTAGCAGCGAAGCACCGTGACCCGCGCTACAACTAGGGGCACCGCACCGCACCGCAACCTAAGCGTGGGTTATCTCCCCTGTCCCTTGCCCCTCCCCGTCCACCGCCCCTCCCCCAACCAATCTTGCCCGGAACAAACGACATGAGCTCCCTCCCTCCATCGCGTAGCTTCCTCTCCCTCCCCATCCTCCTCCTCTCCACGCGCCCGAACTAACCAACTAGACGAGCTCCCCTCCCCTTTCCGCCGCTGGCGACCGGAGGCTCCCCCGCGCCCGCCCGCCCCGTCGTCGCCTCCCCGTCCCGCGGCTCCATCCCGTGGCCCGTCGCTGGCGAGCCGCCGGCTGCGAGGAAGAAGGCAGGCGCGGCGCTCGGCACACCACTGGTTCGGGGCTCCTGATCTGCTTTCTGTTTTAATTTTTCTCCCCTGTGATGGGTTCAAGATTTTTACGGTTACAGTTGGAGGCGGGTTCATAGGATTTGGATCTGCGCGGACGGGAGTTTTAGGGAGGGAGGGAGCAGATTCAGGAATCCGCATGATTGATTAGCTGATGGTCAGGGTAGGAGAAGTAGGACGATTAGCGGAATGGTATTGAGGCCGCCCCTGTAGCTAGATCCCGTCGCCTGGGGAGAGGAGGCACGGTCGGATCACTCTGCTGCCTTGGCCCTGGAGAACTGCCTTCGCTTGAGGGTGCGAGATGAAGGCAGCTGGGCTGCTTGATTCAAGTCAAATTAGCACGGGGCTGATTCTGACTTCCTAATAGCTACAGTACTGCAGACAGACATATATTCAGGCTATGGTTCAGAGTCTGCATTGCATGAAGAGAACTGAATGATGGTAGTTCAGTACAAACCCATACATAGTAAGGAGGTTCCTTCAACTGCCCAACAATGTTGTATTTATGAAATCATATCCGGACTGCTATTTCCTAAGTTTATTACTCAACTTATATTAAACTGTACTTTGCTTCGAAAACTTTTTGGCTGCTATCAGAATCAAGTTGGCACTTTTCAAAACCAAAAGTCACAGCGATTTTGTTATGCAAGTAACTTGATATAGCATCTGCTGCATCTAGGTGGAGTTGTGGTTGTTAACAAACACGCTATGTGATCCACAGTAAACAGTAACTCATGTATTTTTCACTCTTAGAACAGCATGTTTTTCATTTGATATACAAAAATTAACTTACATCCCTCTCTTCATCTGTTTCCTCGAAGTCCTTAGACGTCTTTCTCAAGTGCCCTCTTCCTGCAACCAAGCAGGCTATTAATCCCAACAACAGAATTTACAACAAGAAGCTTGAGTGATGTATTTCCTGAATGCCTTGGTATTTTTTAGTTAGTTCTAGAGGGATCAGTTGCTAGTTTGTAGCATTAGAGAATTGTGAAGTGAAGGACGGAAATCATGGATTAAGAATAGAAGATGGTATTGAGTATTGACACAATTAATATAACCGTGGTATATAATCATGTCACATCCCTAGTTCTGGTAATGCTTAGTGCTAGCATCTTGTGTTGCATCATGTTTAAGTTTCAATTAAAGTTGAAATGGGGATGGCAGAAACCCCAGCACCACTTAATCCAACTAGGGCTATTAAAATACTTTTTCAATGAACATGAAATGCCCTTCAAAAATGTTCATCGTCATTGCCTTGGTCTAGAACCTCTGAAAAAAATGGTCCACATTTTTCTAGGACAGCATTGGGTCACTGAATTAAATCAGCTATTTGCATTTGGTCATTTAAATGCTATATAATATTTTAAATGTCCAAATATTCATGAACTAAAATGTATACTGCTGGAATTATTCCAAACAGTAGCCTTGAGCAGTTTCATGAATTTTGAGATTGTTTTGGTATTTTTAATAAAGCCCTAAAGTTACACAATAATAGAAAACAGAAACAAATAAAAGAAGAGAGAGAGAGAGACCCACCTGACTTACCTGGCCCAAACCTACCTGGCGGTCCAGTTGATTGGCCCAGCCCACCACCGCAACACCCATGGCGTCTTCCTCCCTGGACAGAAGGACGAGCGTGTGCTCGCTGCGCGCTGGCCATGCACCCGAGCCACCTGCTCCTTCCGCCGACGCTGGAGGCTGGCTGGAGCCGCCACGCACCCCCGGGCCCTCTCACTCCTCCCCCGTGCTCATCCCCTCCCCTGTCCCTCTTGCGTGCACCCACCCGAGCGCAGACGCAGCCGCCGCTCGCCGTCCACGCGCTCACCGCCGTTGTCGTGCCCCAACGACCCGTCCCCGAGGTCCGCGTCGACGTCTTCTTCCTCTCCATCGAGCTGCATGAGCCCGGACGCCCTGTGGAGCCGTCTTCGCCCTCGTCTTCCTCGGGCACCTGAGATTGCCGTCATGGTTTCGTCGCCTCCGAGCCATCCCCAAGCACGCTAAGCTACTCAACGACCTCCCAGTGAGCTTCGCCGCATTTCCCCTCTCTTTCCCGCATCTTTCATGTCCTCTAGCCGTTGCGTTCATCGAGACCGAGAACCACCGCCGCCTGAGCTTGTCGCCGGCGTAGCTCCGGCGACCATTTGGTCACGGTAGTGCGTCCAAACGCTTCAGAAGTGCCAGGCAAGCAAAACCCCCTTTCATTTTGATACAATCCCACTCTCTCGCCTCTGCTCTCTTTACTGCATTAGGACAACAACGATTCGATTGTTACATGCTGCGGTAGTTGAACCCCTTATCCTATGCATGACCTGTCATTGCCACAGTAAATAGATGAAACCCACTAGCATGAGTAGGAGTTGTTTGAGCGCTGATGTGCCTACTCATTCATGTTTGTTTGTCATGCCTGCTATGCTTAGAGTTGAGTCAGGTCTGATTCATCGGGGATGAATTGGAAAGTGGTGAACATGTCCTACGGTGTATGAGCTAAGTGTGTGAACATGATTTGGTAAAGGTAGCGATGAGAGGCCATGTAGGAGTACATGGTGGGTTGTCTTACTGAAACCGTCCTCAGGAACTGAGTTCTGTGTTTGTGATCCATGAACAGCTATTACCACACGTTGGGCCCTGAAATATCACCCCGCTCGACTTATTAACCGCCCTTGTCCTCTGTCCAGGAGTTGCAAGTAGTTTCTGGTGTTTGTAGGATATGTGTTGGAGGCCGTGCGTAGTGCTGACCCTAGGGGTGGGCTATGATGCGGTAGATACACCATGGCCCGGTGTACCAAGTCGCCCGTTTGGTGTCTCGGGAACCCTGCACACATCGTTTGGGGCTGTGAGCGAAACCCCGACCGGATCTCCTCGCGGATGGAACCCGAATAGGCGATAAACCTAGAGTAGAGACTTGTGTGGTTAGTCAGGTCGTGGTCTACACCCACGTCGGCTTTCGCTTGAAGTCTGCCGAGCACATGTCGTGTGCAGACGCTAAGTGGTGGAAACATGTGTGAAGAAGTACACCCTTGCAGGGTTATAAATGATCTATTCGAATAGCCGCGTCCGCAGTAAAGGACTTCTGGGTTGCCTATAACAGTTCATAGACAAGTAAAAGTGGATACTCTAAAATGCGCAAGATAAGCGTGAGTGCTATGGATGGCGTCCTCGTAGGGAGACGAGAGCGGATCTATAGTGGTGTATTGATATGGTGAATATGTGGACTCGTGTGCGCCACCTCAAAAGAGTTACTTGCAGTCGTAGTATAGGTTAGCCATTGAGTCAAAGCTGGCTTGCTGCAGTTAAACTCCACCACCTCTTTGTTGATACTAATGCATATGTAGATAGTTATGATGTAAGTCTTGCTGGTACATTTGTACTCACGTTTGCTTAATTTATGTTTTTGCAGAGAGACTTCAGTCTCGCTAGTAGTTCCGCGTGGACTTCGACGTTTAGCTTGTTACCTCAGCTGCGATCTTGTGCCCTCGGCAGGGTCTTGTAGATAGTCAGGCTTCTCACCCTTTTCATTTGTAGTTGTCTGTACTCAGACAAGTTAAGCTTCCTCATGTGCTATTGCTTGTATGATTTGAATGCTGGGTCATGAGACCCATGTTTGTAATATCTTGCTCTTCGGAGTCTTATGAATAAATATTTTCAGTCGTAGATTTTGTTGTGATGCCATGTTATATTTACACATAGCGAGCATATTGTGTGTATGATTGGAATGCTTGGTATGTGTGGGATCCGACAACCTAGTTTTCTATCGTTGGTAGCCTCTCTTATGGGGAAATGTAGTCTAGTGCTTCCACTGAGTCCTGTTAGCCTGCTATAGCCCGGATTCCCGAAGTCCTGCTAGCCCAGTTGCTACAGCCTGAATTCACTCGCTGATGACCGACACGTTCGTTGTTGGGTCATGTATGCTTGTCCCTGTAAGTTAGTGCCACTTTGGGTTTAGGACTAGTCATGTCGGCCCGGATTCTCTGTCATATGGATGCTAGCGACACTATCATATACGTGAGCCAAAAGGCGCAAACGGTCCCGGGCCAGGTAAGTTGACACCCGTGGGGATACCGTGCGTGAGGCCGCAAAGTGGTATGATGTGTTACATGCTAGATCAATGTGGCTTAGGATCGGGGTCCTGACAGCTTTGGTATCAGAGCCTGACTGCCTGTAGGATTACTAAGCCAAACTGACCGAAGTTGAGTTTAGAAATGCTTTAGTTATATAAGGGAATTGATCGTGGAAGGGAACGTAAGGCTCTTTTTACTCTTTTACCTTATGCCCTTCTGATCTGAGTCAATCTTCTCTTCTACAGGGATTAAGAACTAGGCTTCTCATCTTTCTATCAAGATCATGTGTCACTAATACGTAGACTTATAGGATTGTTGGTTTCAAGCCTTAGTCCAGTTCCTACTAAGCTGGCCTCAGAACCTTGATATTGTGATGTTGAGTGGTTATGCCACCATTTTTCAGGATGTCTCAAATCTTTCTGAGCATTTACAGTCGTTATGCTGTCCGAGTCATCCCAGGTTTTTAAATGGTCTGATGCATTTGTAAATCCCTCCTTACCATTCCGAAGTTTCTTTGTGCCAGATCAACCACACTAACTAGTGTGTTGAGGTACTTCATTGCCTCGGTATATATGTTGGAATTATTATTATGACCTAGGTGTCTTAGAGAACCACCTTGTACTCCATCCATGTTTTGTGTTCTAGTGTGATGATTCTGGCCATCATTCTCGAAAGCATCCCGTGATGCCATTTAGTTAGTAGGTATTCTATTCCTAGGTTTTGAACCCCCACCCACCTCCTGTTGATAGTGTTTGCTAGTTCCTTCAGGATATTAGTAACCTTTGTGATAGTCCTCGAGGTCCGTGGTATTTCCTTCTTCCAAATACCATGAACTGCTTATGGCAGAAGTTCTTTGAAACCAAAAGATCACAACCAGAGTGCTCTTAATGAGTTCTCCATTCTACATTGTGAATCTGCCAGTTCTACCTTCTCTGCATGGGTTATCCGGAAGAAACCTGTTGAACTTGGTTCGACATACTAATCTATGCATCCACAACTCAGAAAGTTATATGTTCCTTTGAGTTGTTCCTCTTTAGTTGTATTCTGACCCTCGTCTATCAATTGATAGTCAAGAGTATGTGTGAGTTCATTCATCGATATCTATTACTCTTGTGGTCCGTCAAGTCATTCTACTCCAGAATGACTAGGAGAAACAAACTCAAGTACCTCATCCATATCCAGGATTGGGTCAAAGCAGTTGTGTTCCGTGATCAAATATTAATCCAGCTTTTGTTCTGTTCTACCTTGGAGTATTACCATCTTTATATTAAGATTATCATGGGAATTGCACACCATCCTATGAACTCTTGATACAGTGATACTTCTCGTCATCATTATCCATTCCTCGGTTCTATGTTATTGTAACCGGAACGCCGACAAGTGAATCGTGATGTGTGAAATTTATACTCCTAGCAACTCCGTTGCTTGGTAGTTAAATGGACAATAACCTCATTCTTAGCGTGTAGATTATTGAATCATCACCCTAAGGTTGATCGTGCTACCTAGTCCATATCTCTGGTGCACTCTTCGATCAATGAGTTAGGATTATGTCAATCTCTTGCTTAATTGATCATCTCATCTTGCCCTGAAAAGCAAGATTGTTCTCGAGCTTAATAGCATATCGGTGGTTCGTGATTTTCCGAATATCTTCTTGGAAGTATCACCAGGTTGTTCCTTGACTGTTATGTTGAGCTCGTGATCAAGGTTGGTTTTCCTCTAAACCACCCCTTCTCCAAGAATCTGTGCTGAATACCCTAAGCTAGTTGGTCAAGTTAAACAACAACTTGGAGAGTTGGAAGATGGAAGCTTTTTCGACCTAGCTCGTCACCAAGGGATATCTTTTTGTGTGTGTGTTGAAGAAAGATGATATCTTCATTGATTGGTCCTCGTGATCAATTGTTGGACCTATTCTCTTACCCAAATCTTTGATTTGCATATGGGCTATCGTTAAATCAAATCAGAACCAACGATATTCGTAATGTTGTCTTACTCGTGGTTGATCCCTCGAGCATACACCATTACATCTTTTGGCATGACCAATGCTATCACCTTGTTCACATAATTGTGGAATTCCACTGATATGGAAATTCTGATGAGTTGCTATTGAGTCCATCAGCAGCATCTTGTCTCCTCCATGATTCATGTTGAACATCAAGCTAGTGTTGGAAACTTATGTAAGCATTATGTTCATGTCCCATCCATGAAATACATGTTTGGTGTAAGAAGTGACTTTCTCCAAGTTCACGTGCATTAGGTGCAAGTTGCTGCCGTGAATTTGAGAAAGATTGTTTTTGCTTTCTCCGGAATCATCCCAAGTCAGTCATGCATGTGCGAAGTATTCCATGGTTTGATAGGCTCGCTACCTCCACTCCATGTGTAATTCCTAACACCTCAAGCCACTGATTGATTTGTTCAAGGAGAAGAAGTTCCTTCTTAAGAATCATGACTTATGTTAGGACTTCGTTATCCTCGATGATGGTTCCCCACCTGAACTCGGTAGTGTTTCGTTGTAAGACTACTATGTGGTCATGCTTGTCTTGGACAACGTGTTCACATGTATGTAGCAGAACCAGCTCATGTTTTGGAGCTTGCTATCGTAGTTCATTTCCCGAGAATCTCACAACGTCATCTCGTCGGGTTGTGTTGCAAATTTTCTTTTCCAGACATGCTGTCTGAAGTATCCTGTTACTAACCAGATCTGAATCTCAGGCAGATATGATGGTTGGAACATTCCAACATTTGCATTTTGTTCCTAGCTTGCACTGCCATTGTGCCATTTTCCCATGGGCTGCCCTTTTCAGTAATTGATGTTCAGGATCATCTTCAAAAGTGGTCCTACCATGGGTCTCATCCATTTCCGATGATAAGGAAAAATCATCCATTGCATTGTCTTCAACAAGGTAGTCCACATCATCCATCCTAGTTCGACTATGCCATTCCTTTGAACTCCGCCAAACGATCGATTGTGATTACCTTAGGCTGGTATGAAGAGTTTCAATGATCTAGATATCAAAAGTAATTCTTTTTGCCATTTAAGGGAATAACTCTACGAGTCGCCTCCTCTAAGGTGCCCTGTTATGGAATCATGGCGATTATCTCCTCGCTATTTTGAAACCATCCACCGTCTTCTAAGCATGGAATTGTTGCCTCCTAATCTGAACCTTCGTCACTTGCTTCTTTCCATCGCTCCTCATATGTGTTTTGTCCCTCAGCTCAAGAGATGTTTCTACGTCTCGTTCCGTGAGTTGATCCTGTGATCATTAAGATGATCCATCCCTGTAGAGTTATCTCGCTTTTCTGTCCTCGTGTTGGGTGAAGATCTCGAAAGCAAAGATGTCAAATTCAAGATGATCCAATGAATCAATATCTTCGATGAGGAAAGTTGGATCATGAAGATTGTGATAGTTCGAGTCCCCTCTTCCTTTTTACCCTGCGCTTGAATCTCGGGACGAGATTCTTGTTTAGTGGGGGTGAGTTGTCACATCCCTAGTTCTGGTAATGCTTAGTGCTAGCATCTTGTGTTGCATCATGTTTAAGTTTCAATTAAATTTGAAATGGGGATGGCAGAAACCCCCAGCACCACTTAATCCAACTAGGGTTATTAAAATACTTTTTCAATGAACCTGAAATGCCCTTCAAAAATGTTCATCATCTTTGCCTTGGTCTAGAACCTCTGAAAAAAATGGTTCACATTTTTCTAGGACAGCATTGGGTCACTGAATTAAATCAGCTATTTGCATTTGGGCATTTAAATGCTATATAATATTTTAAATGTCCAAATATTCCTGAACTAAAATGTATACTGCTGGAATTATTCCAAACAGTAGCCTTGAGCAGTTTCATGAATTTTGAGATTGTTTTGGTATTTTTAATAAAGCCCTAAAGTTACAGAATAATAGAAAACAGAAACAAATAAAAGAAAAGAGAGAGACCCACCTGACTTACCTGGCCCAAACCTACCTGGCGGTCCAGTTGACTGGCCCAGCCCACCACCGCAACACCCCTGGCGTCTTCCTCCCTGGACAGAAGGACGAGCGTGTGCTTGCTGCGCGCTGGCCACGCACCCGAGCCACCTCATGCTTCCGCCGACGCTGGAGGCTGGCTGGAGATGCCACGCACCCCCAGGCCCTCTCACTCCTCCCCCTGTGCTCATCCCCTCCCCTGTCCCTCTCGTGCGCACCCACCCGAGCGCAGCCGCAGCCGCCGCTCGCCGTCGGTGCGCTCATCGCCGTTGTCGTGCCCATCGACCCGTCCTCGAGGTCCGCGTCGACGTCTTCTTCCTCTCCACCGAGCTGCACGAGCCCGGACGCCCCGTGGAGCCGTCTTTGCCCTCGTCTTCCTCCTCGGGCTCCCGAGATCGCCGTCATGGTTTCGTCGCCTCCGAGCCGTCCCCAAGCACGCTAAGCTGCTCAACGACCTCCCAGTGAGCTCCGCCGCATTTCCCCTCTCTTTCCCGCATCTTTCCCGTCCTCTAGCCATCGCGTTCATCGAGACTGGGAACCACCGCCGCCCGAGCTTGTTGCCGATGTAGCTTCGGCGACCATTTGGTCACGCCAGTGCGTCCAAACGCTTCGTAGCAACATGTAGAGCCTCGCGGGAGCTTCAGTTTATCCTTTTGCACGCCGTAGCCCCGACCCCGAGCTCGCTCGAGCTTCGGCCGCCACTGTGGTCATCGCCGGCAATGCTACACGCCATTCTAGGCCCGGAGACCACCACCATCCGCTGTGCCGCGCCGCCAGCGTCCTAGAGCTGCCTCCAGCGCATCCAACCGTGCTCTGTGGAGATTTTCCGAAGCCCGCGGCCGCCGCTGACCTCGCCGGTGGCTTAATGCCGGTGGGTTTGACTTTATTTGACCAGGGTTTTGACCTCCCCAGAGTCTATGACATGCGGGCCCCGCCTGGCTAATTAAACTAGTTTAGGTTTAAACTTAGTTAGTTTAACCTAGGTTAGTGCTAATTAAACTAAGTTAGTTTAGTTAGCCACTGACATGTGGGTTCCACCGGTCAGGTTTGACCTGGACCAGCCATGTTGACTTGCTGACGTCATGTTGAGGCTGTGCTGACGCAGTTAATCTTTTCTGGAATTAGTTTAATTCTGAAATAACCAGAAATTCTAGAAAAAGACCTAAACTTCAAAAATCATAGAAAATAATCTGTAACTCAGAATGAAATAAGTTATATATGAAAAATAATCAGAAAAATCAAATCTATCCATCTGTACTTGTTTCATGCATGTTTAAGCAACTTAACCATGCTGTTTAGTGCAAAACATGATAAGGCACTATTTAAATTCATAAGTTGAGTTTGGGATTGAACCTTTGGTTCAAAATGACTCAAACCCAGTTGGTTGTAGTTGCATTAGCCCAACACACTCATTTTGACATGTCATGATCATGCATCATATTGTGCATTGCATTTATTGTGTTCCTTCTCTATTGCCGGTGGTTGTTCCCTCTCGATAGACGTGTTCCGACGATGAGTTCGATGACACCGATGAAGAGCTATACTATCTTCAGAAGTGCCAGGCAAGCAAAACCCCCTTGTTCATTCCGATACAATCTCACTCTCTCGCCTCTGCTCTCTTTTACTGCATTAGGACAACAACGATTCGATTGTTACATGCTGCGGTAGTTGAACCCCTTATCCTCTACATGTCTGTCATGGCCACAGTTAATAGATGAAACCCACTAGCATGAGTAGGAGTTGTTTGAGCGCTGATGTGCCTACTCATTCATGTTTGTTTGTCATACCTCCTATGCTTAGAGTTGAGTTAGGTCTGATTCATCGGGGATGAATTGGAAAGTGGTGAACATGTCCTACGGTGTATGAGCTAAGTGTGTGAACACGATTTGGTAAAGGTAGCGGTGAGAGGCCACGTAGGAGTACATGGTGGGTTGTCTCACTGAAACCGTCCCCAGTTACTGAGTTCTGTGTTTGTGATCCATGAACAACTAATACCACACGTTGGGCCCTGAAATATGACCTCGCTCGACTTATTAACCGCCCTTGTCCTCTGTCCAGGAGTTGCAAGTAGTTTCTGGTGTTTGTAGGATATGTGTTGGAGGCCGTGTGTAGCGCTGACCCTAGGGGTGGGCTATGATGCGGTAGGTACATCGTGCCCCGGTGTACCGAGTCGCCCGTTTGGTGTCTTGGGAACCCTGCACACATCGTTTGGGGCTGTGAGCGAAACCCCGGCCGGATCTCCTCGCGGATGGAACCCGAATAGGAGATAAACCTGGACTAGAGACTTGTGTGGTTAGTCAGGTCGTGGTCTACACCCACGTCGGGTTTCGCTTGAAGTCTGCCGAGCACATGTCGTGTGCAGACGCTAAGTGGTGGAAACATGTGTGAAGAAGTACACCCCTGCAGGGTTATAAATGATCTATTCGAATAGTCGCGTCCGCGGTAAAGGACTTCTGGGTTGCCTATAACAGTTCATAGACAAGTGAAAGTGGATACTCTAAAATGCGCAAGATAAGCGTGAGTGCTATGGATGGCGTTCTCGTAGGGAGACGGGAGCAGATCCATAGTGGTGTATTGATATGGTGAATATGTGGACTCGTGTGCGCCAACTCAAAAGAGTTACTTGCAGTCGTAGTATAGGTTTGCCACTGAGTCAAAGCTGGCTTGCTACAGTTAAACTTCACCACCCCCTTTGTTGATACTGATGCATATGTAGATAGTTCTGATGTAAGTCTTGCTGGGTACATTTGTACTCACGTTTGCTTAATTTATGTTTTTGCAGAGAGACTTCAGTCTCGCTAGTAGTTCCGCGTGGACTTTGACGTTTAGCTTGTTACCTCAGCTACGATCTTGTGCCCTCGGCAGGGTCTTGTAGATAGTCAGGCTTCTCGGCCTTTTCATTTGTAGTTGTCTGTACTCAGACAAGTTAAGCTTCCGCATGTGCTATTGCTTGTATGACTTGAATGCTGGGTCATGAGACCCATGTTTGTAATATCTGGCTCTTCGGAGTCTTATGAATAAATACTTTGAGTTGTAGAGTTTTGTTGTGATGCCATGTTATATTTACACATATCGAGCATATTGTGTGTATGATTGGAATGCTTGGTATGTCTGGGATCCGACAACCTAGTTGTCTATCCTTGGTAGCCTCTCTTATGGGGAAATGTAGTCTAGTGCTTCCACTGAGCCATGCTAGTCTGCTACAGCCCGGTTTACCAGAGTCTTGTTAGTCCAGTTGCTACTGCTCCGGAACACTTAGGCTGGCCGGCATGTGTCCTTTGATCCTGTGTCTGTTCCTTCGGGGAAATGTCGCGCGGTGTCTTTCGGAGTCCTGTTAGCCTGCTACAGCCCGGATTCCCGGAGTCCTGCTAGCCCAGTTGCTACAGCCCGAATTCACTCGCTGATGACCGACACGTTCGTTGCTGGGTCATGTATGCCTGTCCCTGTAAGTTAGGGCCACTTTGGGTTCACGACTAGTCATGTCGGCCCGGATTCTCTGTCATATGGATACTAGCGACACTATCATATACGTGAGCCAAAAGGCGCAAACGGTCCCGGGCCAGGTAAGGTGGCACCCGTGGGGATACCGTGCGTGAGGCCGCAAAGTAATATGATGTGTTACATGATAGATCAATGTGGCTTAGGATCGAGGTCCATACAAATCATGGACCATCATTCAGTTCTAAAGAAGTTCAGTAAATGTGTACGTCCCATTCTGTAAATACAATATTTTACAAACAATTTAGATACAACAACCTGATCTTTGTTTTATTTTTCACAAGAAGCTATTTTTGGCTTACGTGAAGGGATGCATGCTCTTCATCTTGCAGGTATGACTCATCCTCGCATTCTTACTTCGCCTTTGTTTCCTTCAGCTTCTTGATCCTAAAATTTTAAGATAAATTGTAAGTACTCAATATCATGTTCTTAAGCAGAGCTACTGTTTTTTGGTTGAATTATAGTGTTTTCTCTGACCTATGTATAGTGTCAATAAAAAACTAAATTACAAGATGGAGATACATTTTTTGGTGTCATCTTACATCACAGTAATTTACAACCAAGATAGGCCTACAATGTCTTTTTGATAGCAACGATAATGCATAGCTACAGATTTTGTCGAATACACATATGTATTTTGTATGCATGACAAATACTAGGGTCAAATAGAATAACAAGTAAATCATTCATTTTGTCTTCATATTTACTTGAAGGACTGCATGTTCTTCATCTTTGTATGCCCCATGTATTTGCTTGTAAGCTTCAGTGGTGTCATCTATCTAGTCTGATTTATACACTACATTCCTAAGCTGAAATATTTTTTGTAACTGACATATATAGTTTGAGTTTCATTCAGTTATTTATCACTTTTTAACTAAATATCTTTTTGTAACTGAAATATACGTGTACTTACAATGCATGTCTCATAGGGCCCTTCCCAGCGAGACCTAAGTTTAATTGAATATCTTTTCTGTCGATGGTGGTAGGATTTTATGCCCCATGTATTTAACTGAATATCTTTTATGTCGATGGTCGAAGGATTTTATGTCTCATGTATTTACAATAGTAATCTTCTAAATTTAGTGTTTCTTGAACATGGTCAGGGACTCAGGGCAATGGATAAAATCTAGATGCCAAGTTGACTTTTTTCCTGCGGATTTGCTTATCGTGAAGATGCACAAAGGGTTAATAGCTCAAGCATTTGATTGTTGGCAAAATAGAAGTTCCTTCACCAAAGGAAGAAAGTCGTCCCACTGATTCGGAAGCTACAAGAGGTACTGAAAACTTTGAAACTAGTGGCGATGACGACAATGATCGTAATCACAAGCACCGAAGACCACTGCCACGTTCTTGCACTATAGTATTATCTCAATCACAGCATTGAAATAGTATGATCTATTACTTCACATTTTCTGTATCATGAGGACCATGGCCACGTTGTGCCAATATATGTGTAGCCTTGAAAGGTGTCCTCTTAAGTGTAGTTACCATTAATGATTTGAGTTGCAATTAACGTTCTTCACAATACGCTTCAAAATCCTAACTGAGTACCGTCAATGAGTGTCAGATTCAGATCCAACTATGATGTAGCACTTGCTTGCCTAGACTATTTTCTGTGCTGCAGCATTTTATTTTTTCTATTTTTTTATTACAAATTAACTACTAGTAGCGTGGGAAAAATTGTGTGCTACTAGTATTTAGGATACTAGTAGCGCCTGGTATTCTAGACGCGCTACTACTATTTCGTTAGTAGTAGCGCGGGTTCAAATAGTAGTAGCGCGTGTGATATCCGCGCTACTAGTAAAATGTTAGTAGTAGCGTGGGTTTACCCCGCGCTACTACTAACTTTTAGCTGTAGCGCGATACTAGTAGCGCGGGTACCTGTGCCACTAGTAGCCAATTTACCCGCGCTACTAGTAGCCTTTTTCCTAGTAGTGGTGGTCTATCACAAATATTCTGTTGATCGACTCTAGCATTAACATTATCCTTTGTCTTATCAGGAATGTTGAGGATCGTGCAAAAAAGGGACTCTGCGACATTCTTTTCGGTGTGCATCACGTCGATGTTGTATGGAAGTTTGAGGTCCTTAAAATAGGGAAGCTGCGTGAAGGGGGTAATGTGAGTCCAGTTGTGCGTCTCACCATATCCTTCAAAATATTTTTTCCCTTTACCTTTTCCTTTGCCCTCGCCCTCGCCCTCGTCTTCGCCTATGGCTTTGCCTTTGCATTTGCCTTTCCCTTCACCGGCAGGCTTAAGAGATTTCAGCTGAGCAAGCACATCCGCACCAGAAAACGTTTGGAATCTCGTTTACTTCATGGACAACTTTGCCTTTTGTGAAGTTCTTCTTGTCTTCCCTATCAGGATGGTCTGGAGGGAGGAATTGTCGATGCAGGTCAAAGGCAACATACTTGCCACCCTTCTTCAGCCAAATGAAAATCAAGGCCTGCATGCACACTGGGCAAGGCATCTTCCCACTTGTACACCATCCGCAGAATAGGGCATAGCCGGGAAAGTCATGCATGCAATATTGTAACCAAACTTTCACCAAGAAATTTTTCTGCAGATGCTGGTCGTATGTCAACCTCGGGAAGTACCAAGAATGGTGCAAATCATCCACCAACGTCTGCATAAACACACTCAAATTCTTCCCCGGATATTCAGGCCCCGGAGTTATAAGCGACAGGAACATGGTCTTGCGTTGCATTATGGCGGCGGGAGGGAGATTGAGCGGAATAAAAAATACTGGCCAGTAGCTGTATGGATTAGACGACGTACCATATGGATTGAACCCATCACCTGATATAGCAATTCTGACATTCCCAGCCTCGGCTGCTTCATCCGGGTATTCTATATCGAATGACTTCCATGCTTCACCTTCTGATGGATGTACAATTTTATTTGGATTGTACCTTTTCCCTTCCTTGTGCCACTTCATTATTTTGGCAGACTCCTCGGTGATGAAAAGGCGCTGCAGTCTTTTTATAAAATCAAGATACCGAAGAACCTTCACAGGGATTTTTAGCTGCTGCTTCTGACCCTGCTCATCGACCACCTCAATATACCGAGGAACCGCACTTCCTACAGTAGTTGTCATTCGCATACTCATGCCTAAACAAAAGGCAATTCTTTGGACAAACATGTATTTTCTCATAATCCATGGAGAGCACCTTCATGATTTTCTTCGTAGCGTACATGGTTTTCGGCAGTTCATGGCCCTCAGGCATGCTGTTAGCCCATACTCCCAAAAATGCTTCGAACCAACCTCAGCTACAGCCGTACTCAGCCTTGACTACCGTCAGTTGCGAGATGGCATCCAGCACAAAGAGCTTGGCACCCTCATAAAGAGGTTTCTTTGACAAGGCCAAGATATCCAGGAAGCCCTTTGCGGTTTCCTCCGGCTCCTCCAGTTCATTCACTGAATGTGACGGAGGTGTCGGCTGTGCAGCAAAGACATCATCTAGCATGTCTCTAACCCCATCGTCCTCATAACCAGCGACGCGTTGTCGTATCACCTCCTTCTACCATGGTCCCGCTGGGCAAAGTTTATTGACATATTAAAGTTGGGCATAAATCCATGCGTGCGAAGGTGCTTAGTCATCTCACTCTTATCTCTGCGCATACGTCTCTTACATTTGGCACACGGGCATTCTGGCACAATCCTCATTGGACTACGAAATATCTCTTTCAGAAACACATCAGTTTTCTTGACCCACTCTGTTGTTACTTGATTCTGACGGAAAAACCCACTATACATCCACTGATTATCTGCCATCTCTGCTTTATTGGAAGCCACACACAAAAATTAAGGATTCATTTAAATTACTCACATCAATATTTTATTTTTTACAGGGTTGACGAGAAACGACATTTAATCCACCAACATCTCTAATAGGTAAAGATGGGTCCTAATCCCACCCGAGAATGTGTAGATTGAGTACGTTGTCCATGCTCTACCCCATTCCGAGACAAAATTCCGGCAGCACCTCCCCGTTGTTCTTCAAATACACGTCTCGGCAAAATGCCGGGAGAATGTGCATCCGGAGAACAACGGGGAGGCGACGACGAAATCCTGTCTCGGAATGGGGTAGAGCATGGACAACGTACCCAATCTACACATCCTCGGGCTGTCCGTGGAAAATGCTGGACAATCCGAAAGAGCTGAGGTGATAAATATGCAATTGAATGCATATTTATCGATGCAACCCTTTAGACGGGAGACGCCTAGGTTACGCGACTTGATGTGAAAATTTAATCTACTGACATGGAAAAAAAGCGGACGAGGTCATGGAATTGTTGCTCACCCTCCGATGTAGACGATGTAGTCGATCAAAGGAGAGGGATGATCGTGGACCAACACCTCCAACGTCGACGATCACTCCACGAAGATGGAACACCACAAATCCTGTTAATTACACCGAGTGAAAAAATTAGGTCATCACCTCACATTAACCATTGGCACAACATTATGAATCAACATGAAACGACGTGTCAAATTGCAAAAAAAAGCTTCATTAAGTATTTTAGAAACCAAGTGCCTCGAATTGCTTCCATCTAACACTAACTTGACCAAACACAAAACTTACTAATATCCATCAATTCATCCATATTTTAAACTAAGTGTCTACAAAATGCAAAACTTGACCAATATCCATCAATCTATACATGCACATATCCAAAAACTTGACCAATATCCATCAATCCATATTTTAAACTAAGTGTCCAAATTCACAAACTTGACCAATATCCATCAATGCATCCATCTATCACAAACTTGACCATCAATCT
The DNA here is from genome assembly GCF_002575655.3 of Aegilops tauschii subsp. strangulata. Lineage (NCBI taxonomy): Eukaryota > Viridiplantae > Streptophyta > Magnoliopsida > Poales > Poaceae > Aegilops > Aegilops tauschii. The sequence goes on from NC_053039.3 coordinate 56,381,007, forward strand.
GTACATGCACATATCCATTCATCACATATCCATCTATGCACAAAATAAACAGTAACAAAATGCAAAAAATGAAGAAAAAAAGCTCACAGGGGGCGTCTTGGGCGTTGGTGCAGCGGGCAGCAGGGAGGCCGGGGGGCAGCTGCCGGGGAAGGGTGGATGGGGGCCGGGGCCGCCGCGGCAGGGCGTCGGTGGAGGGGGGCCTCCGAGCTCCGGCAGGAACGGGGTCGGGGCAGGACAGGGAGGGCGCGAGGTCGGGGACGCGTGAGGACGGCGCTGACGAGAGGTGGCGGGGGGACGGGGGTGGTGGTGGGGTGAGGAGGCGGAGAGGGTGGTGGCCGCGGCAGCGCGGAGTCGAGGTGGCGACGGCATGGCGGCGGCGCGAGAAGGGGGCGTAGAGGGTCGGGATGGAGGCGGGGAGGGGCGAGGGAAGGGGAGTGGCGCGGGTGGAGCTGCGGCGGGCGGGCGGCGGGGAGCGGCGCGGGTGGAGAGCCGGCGGGCAGCGGACGGCGCGTGTCGAAACGGGTGGGGCGCGGCGCGGGCGAGATGAGGAATGAGTGGCCAGCCCTTCCCGTTAGTGGATAATGTAATCTATGCCGACGGCATAGCCGTCGGCATAGTTTAAGATGCCACGTGGGAAACTATGCCGACGGCTATGCCGTCGGCATAGATAGCATGTTTTTTTGCAGCAGCATAGATACCATCTAAAAACTGAAAAATAGTACCACATCGCCAAAGGAGGAGCAATTTGACCAGTTTAAATACTTGGCTAATCCATACGAAGCAAGCTCCGGTATTCATTAGACTTTCGTTAGGAAAACAGACAATTACTTTGAAACTTTCGGTGCCCGGGCACCGGTCCGGTTTCCGAGCACTGAAGGTTTTAGAGTAATCGTCCGTTTTCCATGATGGATGCCGGTGTTTTTTATTTGCAGTCTGCATCCGTGTACACCCGACACGGCCTTTCCCCCCTCCAGGTGCCGGCGGCGGCGCCGTCCGTGAGGGGGGCCACACCCCAGAGAAGCGTGCCGCCTCTTCAGACATGCCACCACACCATCCCGCATGTATGAGGGCCTAGTGCAACACTCCGGTGGCATTGCTACCCCCCCGAGCCCCCATCCCGCCTAACGCTGGGGCGGTTGACCACGGGATCTAGCCCTTTGACTTTCCACGGACGGGCTTTGACCAGTGGACCTCTCCACCCGGCTGTGTTAGGTCAGCCCATAGAAACACATGGGAGCAACATCCGGGCCAAACCCCCAGCAACATCCCCTCTGTGTAGACCTAACGCGTCCGTTTCCAGGCGGCGGCGCCGTCCGTGAGGGGGGCCACACCCCAGAGACGCGTGCCGCCTCTTCAGACAGGCCACCACACAACCTCGCATGTATGAGGGCCCAGTGCGATGCTTCGGTGGCATTGCTACCCCCAGGGCCCCCGTCCCACCTAACCCTGGAGCGGTTGACCACGAGATCTAGCCCTTTGACTTTCCACGGACGGGCTTTGACCAGTGGACCTCACCACCCGGTTGTGTTAGGTCAGCCCATAGGGACACCAAGGAGCAACATCCGGGCCAAACCCACAGCTATATCGCCTCCATGTAGACCCGACGCGTCCGTTTCCCCCCTCTAGGTGCCGGCGGCGGCGCCGTCCATGAGGGGGGGGGGGCACACCCCGGAGACGCGTGCCGGGCGTTTGCAACCACCACAACACTTCCAGACTTGTGAGAGGCCGCCTACGCAATATTTGGCGGCATGCTAGCCCCCGGAGGCCGCCGGCCACAGTCGTAGACACGCGAAGGGCAATCCGCGTAGAGGAAAGTGTTCAGATACTTCTCCATCACCAAAAAATATGAAAAATTACCATGAGTCCTATAGCACATGTGCCCACGTCGTGTAAAAAACTCATGATTTTATCGCACTCGCAGTATTTAATAATATTCACGCCGCACCATTACCGCAGAACGTCGTCTACTACTGTGTCATCGCCGTCCGTTAGGGGGGCCACACCCCGGAGACGCGTGCCGCCTCTTCAGACATGCCACCACACCTCCCGACATGTATGAGGGCCCGGTGCGATGCTCCGGTGCCATTGCTACCCCCCCTCCCAGGGCCCCCTTCCCGCCTAACGCTGGGGTTGTTGACAACAAGATCTAGCCCTTTGACTTTTCACGGACAGGCTTTGACCAGTGGACCTCTCCACCCGGTTGTGTTAGGTCAGCCCATAGGAACACCTGGGAGCAACATCCGGGCCAAACCCACAGCAAGATCCTCGACCCGACGTGTCCGTTTCCTCCCTCTAGGTGCCAGCAGCGGCGCCGTCCGTGAGGGAGGCCACACCCCGGAGACACGTTCTGCCTCTTCAGACATGCTACCACACCACCCCGCATGTATGAGGGCCTGATGTGACGCTCCGATGGCACTGCTACCCCCCCAGGGCCCCGTCACGACTAACCCTGGAGCGGTTGACCACGAGATCTAGCCCTTTGACTTTCCACGGGCGGGCTTTGACCAGTGGACCTCTCCACCCGATTGTGTTAGGTCAGCCCATAGGGACACCTGGGAGCAACATCCGGGCCAAACCCACAACTACATCTCCTCCGTGTAGACCCGACGCGTCCGTTTCCCCCCTCCAGGTGCCGGCGGCGGCGCCGTCCGTGAGGGGGGCCACACCCCGGAGCCACGTGCCGCCTCTTCACATAGGCCACCACACCACCCGGTTGTGGTAGGTCATCCCATATAAACACTTGGGAGCAATGTCCCCTCCGTATAGCCCCGATGAGGCTATTTCCCCCCTCCAGGTGTTGGCCGCCGCCGCCGGCGCCGTCCGTGAGGGGATCACACCCCTCCGTATAGAATCAAAAAGTAAGGTATATATGCTTATATTAACACATGCTACATGTAAGTTAATTAAATAATACTCCCTCTGTAAACTAATATAAGAGTGTTTAGATCACTAAAATAGTAATTTAAACACTCTTATATTAGTTTACGGAGGGAGTAATACGTAAAGAACAAAAAAAATTCTATATGAAATGCAAAAAAAGAAGAAAAAAACTATGCCGACGGCAGCTGAGGCCAGGGGCAGATGGACGACGCGCCGCGGATCGATGACGTGGCATCTATGCCGACGGTAGCCGTCGGCATAGGTGGTGGTCGGTGCGCCTCAGATCGATGACGTGGCACGCGCATCTATGTCGACGGCCGCCCGTCTCGGCTGTCGGCATAGATCGGACGCCGTTAGCCGCACGTCACGAGCGGGCCGCCGGGCCCGTAACTATGCCGACGGCTAATATATGCCGATGGCGGCTGTAGGCGTAGGATGGGTCAAAGCCGACGGCAAGGATGTGCCGACGGTGGCCGTCGGCATAGCTCAGGATAGCCCGACAGCCTCGGTACGCCGACGGCCTGGATCCGGCTGTAGGCATATCCAGGAGTAGGCCGACGGTGGCCGTCGGCACCGGCCCATGTTCCGGTAGTGTTTATTTTGAGTTTTCTGTTTTTGCTTCTATTTTTGTTATGATTGTGTTTTAGTGTTTTAGTTAGTGTTCGAGTCAAGTAAGACCTTTGTGATAGACATATTTTAGAATATAGATTCACTCGTTTTTAGAGATTTTAATAAGGACTATATAAGGTTGCATATAGACATATTTTACAATGTAGATTCACTCATTTTACTCCGTATGTAGTTTGTATTGGAATCTCTAAAAAGACTTATACTCCCTCCGTCCCAAAATTCTTGTCTTAGATTTGTCTAATACGGATGTATCTAATACTAAAACGTGACTTGATACATCCATATTTACTCCGTATGTAGTTTGTATTGGAATCTCTAAAAAGACTTATACTCCCTCCATCCCAAAATTCTTGTCTTATATTTGTCTAGATACGGATGTATCTAATACTAAAACGTGACTTGATACATCCATATTTAGACAAATCTAAGACAAGAATTTTTGGAGGGAGAGAGTATTTAGGAAGGTGGGAGTAATATATATGGTTCACGCATGCCAACAGCACAGACAGCTCCACCAACAACTGGTCTTGACAGCACACCCTACCAATCACAACCAGGAATTCAGGATTGGTTAATCATACATAATCTGCAAGCTCGACGACAACAGCTACAGTAGCAAATAGACATACGCCGACTACTAGACGAGTTCAGTTTGGCTGTCCATCCAATTGCCACCAAGATACATCATCATACTACCAACGCCACACACATGTTGCTGTCCTTCCATGCATCTGTGGTAACTTGCCAAAAAAGAAGCAGGACGAGTTCCTCCTCTTATATGTTACCTCCCTAATTCCGAAATCAGTCCCTGTTTCCATGACTCCGCCATGAAACCAAACTGATCCAACACATCAACTGCAGCGGATGTCACCCTTGCATCCCTGAAACAAATAAATCAAAGATGCACAACATAACCATATAAGCAGCAGCAGCAAGAGGAAACTATATACTAGTACTATAAAACAAGGAACTGATAGAAAGGGATTCCTTTTGTTTGCAGATTGTGCATTTTGTTTCACAAAGTAAATAGTTCCTGAATTTCAGCTTCTATAATAAAACAAGGTATCCACCTAATTTTTATGACAGTCTTATTTGTTACAAGTACTCTACCACTAGTAGAAAAAGAGGCTTCCATACGCCCCCATTAGTCCCCAAAATAATCGAACCGCGACAAAAGGGGTCTTTAGTCGCGGTTCGGGAGGAGACCCGCGACCAACTATCTGGGCCCAGTGCGCTCGGTCGACAGCTGGCGGACGGGAGGGGCTTTAGTCCCGGTTGGCCTGGCCAACCGGGACTAAAGGTCCCCGAAGGCCTTTAGTCGCGGTTGGCCAGGCCAACCGGGACTAAAGGCCCATCCAGCTGGCGGACGGGAGGGGCTTTAGTCGCGGTTGGCCTGGCCAACCGGGACTAAAGGTCCCCGAAGGCCTTTAGTCGCGGTTGGCCAGGCCAACCGGGACTAAAGGCCCATCCCTATATATAGGACTCAGCTCACTTCACTTCACTCAGCTCACTTCACAATTTTCAGAAGGGGGTGGTGGGTTTGCTTTTGGTTCCTCCTATGCACACAAGGTGTTCGATGAAATGCCCGAGAGCCTGAAACAAACATGATATGAAGTGTCCGAGCCACACTTGAGCTTTCTCATTTATTTTTCCTCCGCGATCGCGGTTAGCAACTTGAACCTTTCATGTGTCATTGATAAAATATGCATGTGTGTAGTTCATTGTTTAATTTGTATTATTTCTATCTAGTTAGTTTAACAAATGCATGATGGTTAATTATATACTTTATATAATAATAATGCAGATGAATCGGCAATGGATGTACGGTCCCCGACTCTCCGGCGAGTTCACTACGGGTTTGAAAGATTTCCTCGTAGTGGCAAATGCGAACAAGCAGCAAGGTTTTATTATCTGTCCATGTGCTGTCTGTAAGAATCAGAAGGGTTACTCCTCCTCAAGAGACGTTCACATGCACCTGCTTCGGCACGGTTTCATGCGAAGCTATAATTGTTGGACCAAGCATGGAGAAAGAGGGGTTAGAATGGAAGAAGATGAAGAAGGGGATGATATCGATGACAACTATCATGATCATTTCGGTGATACTTTCATGGAGGATGATGCTGAAGGTGGGGAAGGGTTAGGTGAAGGTGAAGAAGAGGCACATGATGAGCCCGCTGATGATCTTGGTCGGACCATTGCTGATGCACGGAGACGCTGCGAAACTGACAAGGATAGGGAGAATTTGGATCGCATGTTAGAGGATCACAAAAAGTCGTTGTATCCAGGATGCGATAATAGTCTGAAAAAGCTGGGCTGCACACTGGAATTGCTAAAATGGAAGGCACAGGAAGGTGTAGGTGACTCATCATTTGAAAATTTGCTGAAAATGTTGAAGAATATGTTTCCGAAGAATAACGAGTTGCCCGCCAGTACGTACGAAGCAAAGAAGGTTGTCTGCCCTCTAGGTTTAGAGGTTCTGAAGATACATGCATGCATTAACGACTGCATCCTCTACCGCGGTGAATACGAGAATTTGAATGAATGCCCTGTTGCACTGCATTGCGTTATAAGATCAGAGGCGATGACCCTGGTGACGATGTTGAGGGCGAGAAACCCAGGAAGAGGGTTCCCGCCAAGGTGATGTGGTATGCTCCTATAATACCACGGTTGAAACGTCTGTTCATGAACAAAAAGCATGCCAAGTCGTTGCGATGGCACAAAGAGGACCGTAAGTCCGAGGGGGAGTTGAGACACACCGCTGATGGAACGCAATGGAGAAAGATCGACAGAGTGTTCAAAGATTTTGCAGCTGACGCAAGGAACATAAGATTTGGTCTAAGTACTGATGGCATGAATCTTTTTGGCGAGCAGAGCTCCAGCCATAGCACCTGGCCCGTGACTCTATGCATCTACAACCTTCCTCCTTGGTTGTGCATGAAGCGGAAGTTCATTATGATGCCAGTGCTCATCCAAGGTCCAAAGCAACCCGGGAACGACATCGATGTGTACCTAAGGCCATTAGTTGATGAACTTTTACAGTTGTGGGCCAGACCTGGTGTACGTGTCTGGGATGAGCACAAAGGAGAGGAATTTGACCTACGAGCGTTGCTTTTTGTAACCATCAACGATTGGCCTGCTCTCAGTAACCTTTCGGGACAGACAAATAAGGGATACAATGCATGCACACACTGCTTACATGAGACTGAAAGTATACGTTTGGTTAATTGTAAGAAGAACGTGTACCTGGGTCATCGTCGATTTCTTCCCCGAAATCATAACGTAAGAAAGAAAGGCAAGCATTTCAACGGCAAGGCAGATCACCGGCCGAAGCCTGCGGAACGTACTGGTGCTGAGATATTTGATATGGTCAAGGATTTGAAAGTCATCTTTGGAAAGGGTCCTGGCGGACAATCAGTTCCGCGGGGAGTTGACGGGCACGCACCCATGTGGAAGAAGAAATCTATATTTTGGGAGCTAGAATATTGGAAATTCCTAGATGTCCGCTCTGCAATCGACGTGATGCATGTTACGAAGAATATTTGCATGAACCTGCTAAGCTTCTTGGGCGTGTATGGGAAGACAAATGATACAAAGGAAGCACGGCAGGACCAGCAACTTTTGAAAGACCCAGATGACCGGCATCCGGAATGGTTTCAAGGTCGTGCCAGCTACGCTCTTACCAAAGAAGAGAAGGTCATTTTTTTAGAATGCCTGAGCAGTATGAAGGTCCCGTCTGGCTTCTCGTCGAATATAAAGGGAATAATAAACATGGCGGAGAAAAAGTTCCAAAACCCGAAGTCTCACGACTGCCACGTGATTATGACGCAATTGCTTCCGATTGCTTTGAGGGGGCTCCTACCGGAAAATGTTCGAGTAGCCATTGTGAAGCTATGTGCATTCCTCAATGCAATCTCTCAGAAGGTAATCAATCCAGAAGATCTACCACGGTTACAGAACGATGTGGTCCAATTCCTTGTCAGTTTCGAGTTGGTGTTCCCACCATCCTTCTTCGATATTATGACGCACCTCCTGCTCCACCTAGTCGAAGAGATTTCCATTCTCGGTCCTGTATTTCTACACAATATGTTCCCCTTTGAGAGGTTCATGGGAGTATTAAAGAAATATGTTCGTAACCGTGCTAGGCCAGAAGGAAGCATCGTCAAGGGCTATGGAAATGAGGAGGTAATTGAGTTCTGTATTGACTATGTTCCTGACCTTAAGCCGATTGGTATTCCTCAATCGCGGCACGAGGGGAGACTAAGTGGAAAAGGCAAGATCGGAAGGAAATCCACGATATGTATGGACGGTCATTCTATGACTGAAGCACACCACACAGTTCTGCAAAATTCCAGCTTGGTGGCTCCGTACTTCGAGCAACACAAGAATATTTTACGCTCAGACAACCCGGGGAAGCCTGAATCCTGGATTAGAAAGGCCCACATGGAGCATTTCGGCAGTTGGTTGCGAAAACATTTAATGAATGACAATGATGATGTTGGAGATCAGCTGTACATGTTGGCCAAGAAACCATCTTCGACTATAACGATTTTCCAAGGGTACGAGATAAATGGGAATACATTTTACACCATCGCCCAAGATAAAAAGAGCACCAACCAAAACAGTGGTGTCCGCTTTGATGCAGCAACCGAGAATGGGCGAAAGGTCACATATTATGGTTACATACAGGAGATATGGTAACTTGACTATGGACCCTCCTTTAAGGTCCCTTTGTTCCGGTGCAAATGGTTCAAGCTAACAGGAGGTGGGGTAAAGGTGGACGAGCAATACGGAATGACAATGGTGGATTCCAACAATCTTGGTTACCTTGACGAACCATTCGTCCTTGCCAAAGATGTCGCTCAGGTTTTTTATTTGAAGGACATGAGTAGCAAACCGAGGAAACGGAAAGATAAGAAAACGATCAGTACATCATGCGATGATCCAAAGCGCCACATTGTTCTTTCAGGGAAAAGAAACATCGTGGGAGTGGAGGACAAGAAAGACATGTCAGAAGATTATAATATGTTTGGTGAAATTCCGCCCTTCAAAGTGAACACTGACCCAAGCATTAAGTTAAATGATGAGGATGCTCCATGGATACGGCAAAATCGTAAGCAAGCAGGGACACAAGGGAAGAATTGATGTGTAATAATTTATTGTACCAAACTTTGTTGAATGGATCATGTGAATTAAAACGTACGATGGCGAATCCGGATGATTTGTATTTGGTCGATGAACTGAATGATGTATCAAACCTTTTGTCAAACCTTCAAGGGATCGATGAACTGAATTTTTTGATATATTATTTGTATTTTTAAGATTTTAAAATGAATTAGTTTTATTTTTCTGATTTTTTTGATATATTATTTGTATTTTTAAGATTTTAAAATGAATTAGTTTTATTTTTCTGATTTTTTTGATATATTATTTGTATTTTCAAGATTTTAAAATGAATTAGTTTTATTTTTCTGATTTTTTGATATATAATTGTATTTTTAAGATTTTAAAATGAATTAGATTTATTTTTCTGATTTTTTTGATATATTATTTGTATTTTCAAGATTTTAAAATGAATTAGTTTTATTTTTCTGATTTTTTTGATATATAATTGTATTTTTAAGATTTTAAAATGAATTAGATTTATTTTTCTGATTTTTTTTGATATATTATTTGTATTTTCAAGATTTTAAAATGAATTAGTTTTATTTTATATGAAAACGACCTTTAGTCGCGGTTGGGGAGGAGGACCGCGACTAAAGGCTGTTTCTGCGCGGGAACGAAAGTGGCGCCAAAACCCTTTAGTCCCGGTTGGGGAGGCGGGCCGCGACTAAAGGTACCCTTTAGTCGCGGTTGGCCACACCAACCGCGACTAAAGGGTACCTTTAGTCGCGGCCCGCCTCCCCAACCGGGACTAAAGGTCTGTCTATATATACAGCACTTAGCAGTTTCCGCCACTTCCCATTCTCCTCTCGACGCCGAAGCCCTGCCCCGACGCCGATCGACGCCGAAGCCCTGCCCCGACGCCGATCGACGCCGACGCCAACGCCGACGCCCTGCCCCCAGTGAGCTCCGCCGTCCCCCACTTCGCCTGCCCTGCGCGCCGCCGCCCCCGCCCCCAGTCAGCGCCGCCGCCGCCCGTGCCCTGCCCTAGCGCGCCGCCGCCCCTGCCCTGCCCTGCCCTTGCCCGCCGCCCGCCGCCCCTGGCCCTGCCCCTGCCCGCCGCCCCTGGCCCTGCCCGCCGCCCGCTGCCCCTGCCAAAGAAACCAAAAAGAAAAAGGAAGAAGAAGAAAGAAAAAGGAAGAAGAAGAAAGAAACCAAATGAAAAAAGAAGAAAAGAAAGAAGAAAGAAAGAAGAAAGAAAAAGGAAGAAGAAAAAAGGAAGAAGAAAGAAAAAGGAAGAAGAAAAAAAAAAGAAAACAAAAGAAACCAAAAGGAAGAAGAAAAAAAAAGGAAGAAGAAGAAAAAAGGAAGAAGAAGAAAAGGAAGAAGAAAAAAAGAAAGAAGAAAGAAAAAAGAAGAAAAAAGGAAGAAGAAAGAAAAAGGAAGAAGAAAAAAAAAGAAAACAAAAAAAAGAAACCAAATGAAAACCAAAAAGAAAGAAGAAAGAAAACCAAATGAAAACCAAAAGAAAGAAGAAAAAAAAGGAAGAAGAAAAAAAAGGAAGAAGAAAAAAAGAAAGAAGAAAGAAAGAAGAAAGAAAAAGGAAGAAGAAAAAAAGAAGAAAGGAAAAGGAAGAAGAAAAAAAAGAAAACCAAATGAAAACCAAAAGAAAGAAGAAAGAAAAAAAGAAGAAAAAAGGAAGAAGAAAGAAAAAGGAAGAAGAAAAAAAGAAAACAAAACAAAAGAAACCAAATGAAAACCAAAAAGAAAGAAGAAAGAAAACCAAATGAAAACCAAAAGAAAGAAGAAAAAAAAGGAAGAAGAAAAAAAGGAAGAAGAAAAAAAGAAAGAAGAAAGAAAGAAGAAACAAAAAGGAAGAAGAAAAAAAGAAGAAAGAAAAAGGAAGAAGAAAAAAATGAAAACCAAATGAAAACCAAAAGAAAGAAGAAAGAAAAAAAGAAGAAAAAAGGAAGAAGAAAGAAAAAGGAAGAAGAAAAAAAAGAAAACAAAACAAAAGAAACCAAATGAAAACCAAAAAGAAAAGGAAGAAGAAAAGGAAAAAGAAAAGGAAAAACAAAATACTTGGCAGTGCTCAATAATCTTATTTTTTAATTCCTCCTCCTCTATGTCCCCTTAATCTTATTTTTTAATTCCTTTATACTTAAAGAATTTTTACTACATGCAGGAGTGACATATGGCGGACGATAGAGCCGAGCCGCTTAGGGATCCGGAGGCTGAACGTTATTTAATGGGCATCATCAACAACGAGATTCCTTATGTGCCGGGCTCAGAATATGAGCAAGAAGAGGATGTAGTCTCTTCTTTTCTGAACCTTGACGGTGGAACAGAGATTGTCGATGATCAAGAAGGTGAAGGAACGGACATTGTCGACGGAGGTCAACCGTCAACAAACGACGATCTCGAATTGCATGTAGCAACCACCTCCGGCGAGGTATATATATACATTGAGCCTCTCGTGATACAAACTTACTGAAATGTGAATACATATGTATTAACGCGCGCGACTCTCTTTCTTTTTTTAGCCCTCGGCCGGATCGAGTACGACAAAGCGTGGCAAATCCAAGGCGATGAAAACAGGAGAAACATATGCCATTGAGTTTGTCAGTGAAACCGGCAAGCCCCTACAGCACACCTCAAAGTTTATCAACCAATGCGGAGTCGTTGTTAGAGACAACATCCCGATCACCGTCCAGGAATGGAAGGAGCCAAAGAAGGCACGTCTTGGTTTCAGTTTTGTCGACAAAAGAACGAAAAAGGATTGCTAGAGAAAGCTTATGGAACATTTCATTCTACCTCCGGAATACAACAAAGTCGATGAATTCGGTAATGAGGTTCCGGGTGGACGTGAGAGGAGGAGGCTAGTTAAAGAGTTCGCTCTTCAGAAGATGGGCGAAGCATTCCGGAACTTCAAGAAAAATTTAACCCGTGACTATGTCAACAAGGGCAAGACTCCGGATTTCAATAGACAACATGAGAAACTGAAAGATGATTGGCCAGAATTTGTGAGGCAAAAGCAATCGGAGCATTTCAAGGAAATATAAAAAAAAAAGGATAATGCGAGTAAAAAAAAGTTCCATCATATTATGGGGCCAGGAGGATACCGCCTTTCGGAGCCTAGGTGGCAGAAGATGGAGGAGGACCTGAGGGTGCGAGGAATCCCTCTAGGTACAGAGGGATGGGACCCAAGGGCCAAAAGCTGATGGTACGGGCATGGGGGATCGCTAGACCCGGAGACAGGGGTGTGTGTTCACCGGCAGAAAAAGTTTGCTCCCACCCAAGCCCTTATTGACGCAATGACCCAAGCTCAAGAGGGCTTGATCAAGTTCAACAGAGAGAAAGACGCACTGACAATAGCCCTCGGGAATGATGAACACGGAGGACATGTATGAGGCAAAGGCAAAGTTCCGTGGAAAGTAGGGTTTTCCCAGGACAATGACCCGTACTGTTACAGAAGCCGTAAGAGAAAGACGGACCGGGATGCAGATCTTATGACGAAGTTTGCATCGGAACTCCATGAGTTGAAGCAGACCGTGCATGAACTAGTAAAAGAAAAATCGGCTGCAGGGCCGCATGAAGATCATGAAGCGGATCGCGGAAGCCAGCAGCGGAGAAGCAGCGTGGCTTCCACGGATGCCCCGCCTGGTGCTAGTGCACCGATGATCGAGATTCGTGCACCGGAGCCTCACTACCCCGTGGATGATGTAAAGGAGATGAAAGAATGTGATCTGCATTATCCCGTGGGGAACGTTTCCACGAAGGTAGCTAGCGGCAGTGCTTTACCCTGTACACCTGGAGCACTCCACCACAACAACCCCATTGCATATGGCTATGCTCGTGTCACGGTGGAAGACATAGTCCAAGGGTTTGAGGACCTGGAGATTGACAAACCTACACCCGAAGGGGAGAGAAGACTTGGAGATGTCAAGCGCCAGATCATTCTATGGAAAAAGAAGTACATAGTGTTTCCAGGCGAGGCGCCAAGGCTAGCAAGTCCACCCCCCTCCGATGGTGGTGGTGGTGGCGGTGGTGGCGGTGGTGGTGGTCGTGGTGGTTCACCTACACCTCCTTCACGCCATTCGAAGCCGTCCCCCGATCCACAACCTCCGGCGGGTACGACGCCCCCCAATCCTCCTCCGGCGGGTACGACGCCCCCCAATCCACCTCCGGCGAAGAAGCAGAAGCAGGCGGACAGCAAGGAAACCCGCTCCTGGACTATTAACCCGGACCCTTATGTACCTAAGACCACAAGGGTACCGGAGCCATCACTGAAGCCTCTCCTCCCAAGGCCTTGGGAACTTAGTGAAGCTGAAACCAAATTGGCCGCGTCTGCTGATTATAAGAAATGGAAGGCGGATATGAAGGCGATAAAAGAGCCTGAGCCCAAGCAAGTATTCACTGAGAAGCAAAAGAAGTGGGCTAAGGATTTTTTGACGACACCGTCCCAAGCCGAGCTGAATATGCCTGACGACTATGGACATGAACTTCGTAGGCAAGCAAAAATATTGAAGGAGGAGAAAGAAGAAAGTAAAAAAAGCGGGAAACAAGTTGACCAGCTCGGGATGCAGAAGAAACAATCGATCCCCCCGCTCATAGTGAAAGCCGGTCCGGAAGAGGACCCCGAGATCATAGCAGCTGCGGCAGCACTTGGATTGACTGTAGTGAGTGCCATGAAACAAGCGTCCGAGATGGGTTTGACTCTTCGTGCCTTCTTAGGCCTTGAGGATGCGCCAGTATGTGAGATAGCATTACAATATGTGCGGAATGGGCCTCTCGTTGAGCCTGCGCGGGAAAAGAGTCTACCACCACAAATGCGAAATCTGCTACTTTGGTACAAGTAATTCATAACATGGGCCGACAAAGAATATGTTTATGCGGATGTTACAGATGAGCATCACACCAAACGGTACTCTGTACAAGTTCATATGAGTGAATTGTTCCAGCTGTTCAATCTGCGCGACCTCGACAAATCTATGCTGAGTTTCTACGTTCTGTAAGTGATTTATTTCTACCTCATCTCGTTCTTCATTGCCTGCACTATATATATATATATATATATATATATATATATATATATATATATATATATATATTGTCCTAACTATATTGTTGCGTATGCTATTATGCAGATTGAAGATTTGGGAATGCAAAATAAGAAACATCCATGATGTTGGGTTCATTGACCCACATATCGTTAATGGACATGTCTTACAAAATCACCCCGAAGACGTGGAGAAAGACTTGTACAAGTTTCTTAGAAAGCATCAACTCAAAAGTCATATTCTATTTCCTTACCATTTTGGGTGAGTGTTTCTCTCTTGTGCCCATTCTCTTTTGTTTACTCCATGCATGGTATGTCTAATCGATGAGTTATGCATGACTGTGCATGTAACGTGTCCGCAGGTTCCACTGGATTCTGCTAAATATTGAACTTCACACCTCCAGAGTTCTAATCATGGACTCTATGGATTCGGATCCAAAGCGTTGGGCCGACATGAGAAAAATGCTGCAAAAGTAATTATTTTCAATCATTTGAGCTCTATATCGATCGGTCTCTTTCGTTCATTTCCTAATATCAAGTAACTAATAACTCCCTTGTTCATTTAATTTTCTTTGCCCTGTAGGGTTCGGAGACGGTTCTCAGAAGAAATTGTCGGTGAATTCAAACATGAGCTAGATTTCAGAAGGTTAGTTAATGTGGATAAGCAGCCACCGGGGACCAATCTATGTGGATACTATGTTTGTGAGAACATCCGGAGACACACCTCTGAGCGGAAGGCATCGGATAGCGTGCGGAACGCGACGGATAACTTGCGGAGGAGGCTTAGTCCAGAAGCTCGCTTCCGACCAATTCAAGAAGAATTAGCAGGATTTTTCATGAGGGAAGTCATCAATCCTAAAGGAGAACACTATACCGAGGACGAAGAAATTTATATGCATACCCGAGATTGAAACTTGTTCGAAGTTGTATATGGTCATCCATCCTAATTGTGTATGGAAACTTGTTCGAAGTTGTATATGGTCACCCGAGATTGAATATATATTATATATTCCTCTTGAATTCTTCTTGTTTGAAATTTCATATGCATGTATATAGTAGCGTAGAATATGTGTACTGAAACTTCATCAAAATTAAAATAAAACATAAAATGAAATATAAAAGAAATAAAACACTACAAATTAAAAAGAAACCAGGTTTAGGGGGGCTAAAACCCTAAACCTGCGGACGAGGCCTTTAGTCCCGGTTAGCCACGAGAACCGGGACTAAAGGTCCTCCGCCCCGACGGACCCCTGGCGGCCACGTGAACGGGCCTTTAGTCCCGGTCAGCCACGAGAACCGGGACTAAAGCCTTTAGTCGTGGTTCGTAAGAGGCGCGACTAAAGGGGGGGGTCTTTAGTCGCGCTTATTTAGTCCAGGTTGCACAACCGGGACTAAAGGCTGTTGCGAACCGGGACTAAAGGGCTTTTTTCTACCAGTGTACCACAGACCCATTTGTCTACAACCCCCCTTCTTTGAAGATCCTTTGCATCTAGACCGAAAATAATAGTCTCAAAAGAGATTCTGATTATTGAGCAACATGAAAGGTAGCAAGTTGACAAAATAAAAGGGATGGATTATTGACTGGATGAGATGACCCCATGTAATGGAGCGGAATACTTGACTAATACTGTATGGGAAGGAAAGACTACCCATATATAGCTTTGAGAGTGAAAGTTCCTCACAGGCGACAAATTTAATAAGTAGAATCACTACGATGAAATTTTAATGTTGAAACTTGCGACATTCCTTGTTGTAATCCTGAGACAAGAATGCTCCAGAAAATACAACAGCCAAGTAAAAATGCACCTGGCTAGAGGACATTTCAAAGAGCAGTGTGTGCTTCAAGGTGCTTTAGCCGAGCAATAAATTAATGAATATCAACTTCTATGTGTTAAGTGTCTTAACACTACTGTTTCACTCTAAAATGAACTGAAACTGCATAGTTTTTCTGGTTTCAACTCATGCATTTTTCTCTTTTGATTGATCGGCTTAGTTAGCTATTTTATACTAACAACAGAAAATGCTGATGTCGGCAAATGGCAGTTAAAAGTCTGGTCTGCCAACCTTCTAAAAGTCTATTTGGGAGAAACAGGAACAGGGTTTCCTTTCTTTCCAGATTATTAGTGGTACTAAATTGCCTGGTCTGCCAACCTTCTTCATTTTATCTAATACTCCCCCGTCCCAAAATAAGTAACTCAACTTTGTACTAACTTTGTACTAAAGCTAGTACAAAATTGAGTCGCTTATTTTGGGACGGAGGGAGTAATATCTACTTTGCTCTACACTGTTAAAAGTCTAATTATATTTCTTTACAGAGGGAGTACTAAATTGCCTGGTCTGCTAACCTTCTTCATTTTATCTACTAATATCTACTTTGCTGTACAATGTTAAAAGTCTAATTTGTTGTAGAAGGGCAACTATAGAGTCCCTTGCCGAGTAACCACTATGGAGAGCAATTAGGGGCTATGTCGCCTACTAATTAAAATGATGGTATGTGCAAATAATCATATGGAGCAGTCAGCCATACAAGAAAAACGAGCAAGGCAACTAATTAGAATGGTGGCTTGCACAAATAATCCTATGGAGCAGTCACCCATATAAAAAACAAAAGCAAGGCAACTAATTAGAATGGCGGCATGTGCAAATAATCATATGGAGCAGTCACCCATATAAGAAACAAGAGCAAGCTAGACAACTAATTAGAATGATGGAATGTGCAAATAATTGTACTGGACAGTCGCCCATATAAGAAACAAGAGCAAGGTAACTAATTAAAATGATGCCATGTTAATCGTATGGAACAGTTGACCAAAAAGAAGGGATTGAGCATCATGTGCACCTGCTCTCGTCCTCAGAGACAGCTTCAATGAACTCAACTAGATCCGCTGCTACCTTCAACCCAGATTTTTGGTCCTTTATACCCCGCAATATGCCAGAGTAAGCCTTGCATATTCCCTGTCTAAGCTGGTTACCGTAATCAACCTTATCCTCATCAGAGACATTGGCATAATATCTTGGGTTAGCAGCTTCTTTCAGCTTTTTCCTAACAGCCTGCAGGTGGTACTCCTCAAAATGCTTGCCGATAGCAAGAGCGATCTCTCCAAAGCATGCCAAAATTTGAGGTTTAAGCTTGGGTTTTGAGAGACCTTCGTAAAGAACGTCCATCATATCATCACAGCATGGCAGGATTTCATCTCCCAAGACATGAAAGATAGTGCCAATCACCTCTAAATAGATAGGGGAGAATAGCTTCACGCTGTAATACTGCAAAAATATTGGCATGTGATCCAGAAACTTTGGACCGACGGCACGAGCCAGAGCACCAATAGCAAGCGCTGCTTTATCACATGCGGTAGAACAGTCGCAGGTCAGGACACGGCAAAACTGAAGCGACATAGACTGAGCAGACTCCCTAACCTTGTCCGCGTGAAGCGAATTCCCCAGTTTCTCGATTATGGCGTGCAGTACGTCACACAGCAACGCCTGAAGATTTTGCCTGTTAGTCTTGTCATCTGATGAAATTGCTTTGGCATCAAGCGCTGTGTTTAATCTTCGCATGATACGAGGCATCAAATCCATAATAGCTATTACAGCTTCAAAATCCCACATGTTGCTTACTCTCACAATCTCAATCAATGCGCCATAAGCAGATGCAGATGCAGGAAGCCCGAAAGGGGTCTTCTTATCAAGTTCCGAAGCAGAAAGGATAGCATCGATAACACCACTAAGAAAAGGTGAAAGTTCAGATGAGATTTTCTTTTTTGAATGGTCTACCTCGGATGAGATTGGCACATCATAACCTCGGGCAAGAAAATATATAGCTTCACAGACTTCCTTGGACACTTCTGGAACATCTTTACCCCTCTTTGACAACGCAGCCATGATGCGAGGAAAGTCTTCATTTGTGAAAAATCTTTTATCAAGAGCTGGAGAATGCAGAAGCTCAAACACCTGCCCAAGAGTGCATGTAGCGGTGCCTCTTATCTCCATGTGTGGGTCTTCCATCTTGTCCATCAACAAACCGACCACAGGAGCGAGTTTTTCAATAGAAGGCCCTTCAAGGATAACGCCTAGTACAGAAATAGCTGTCTTGCGACTACGCCAATCTGCCACTTTGATGTTACCCTCGATAAACTGCCTTGCAAATGGGACAACTGCATCCCCGATAGTTCTAGGCCTAGGCATGTCATAGCACTCATGAAGATGTTCAGTTCATCAACATCTCTTTCTTGGTGTAACGACAGAGTTTGTAGCAGAAGTGGAACAAGTGAACAAAGGGGATTCTCAAGGAAGTGACAATCTGCGGTCAATATAACACGAGGAAAGCGTTTTCTTTTTTCTCGGAGTTTAATCACTTTTCTACAAATAGTGCTCCAGAACTCGATACATTCGAGCGCAACTGTTTCGTCCACACCTCCTTCCAAGCTCAAAGCTTCAGTTGTAAGGCTGAGTGTGGTTTCCATGTAAGGTTCTAACTCCATATAATATTTGGATGCAATTGCAGTAAGGCAGCCGAATGCTGCATGCTTGACCTCCACTGCTTCATCGGATTTAGCTGCATCAGATATTGCAGTCATTATACGATTTCTGCAATCATCATCACTTGCAAAGTCAGCAAACTTATGAACATTCTGTAGAGCTTTAACCGCCGCAACACGGACTTGAAAACTTTTCTCTGCCTGGTGGTTCATTGCCCGGATGACGGCATCCAGAACACCATTAATTGTGTCTTTCTCGAACCTCAAGGTCTTCTCCTCAAACACATACTCCAGCGCCTCTAGAGTTGCTTGCTTTAGTGTAGCAGGAGATGCACCCTGCTGTGCCATGTTGCGCAGTAATCTGCCAATGAGGTCTTGCCACCCCTGGGAGGGTATCTCAATATATGCAAGCCTGCCAATAATCTGTGATGAGGCATGCCTCGCCTGAGGAGCCAAAGATCCTAGTGTTATCAGCAATGACTCCTTAATCTGGGATTTGATACGTTGATCCAGGTTGTTCCATTGTTCGATGAGGATGCTGTTATCTTCAGAATACTTTCCTTCCACAGAATTCTTCAGCATAATGCCAGCAAGGCATCTGCACTCGGGCGGACTTGCATCACTCGAGAGCTCTGCTGATAATGACAGGAGGAAGTTGGGACGATTACGCTCCTGGAGCTGCTTGAGTTTGCATTCTGCTACAAGCCTTATGTTGTTATCCGGATCCTGAGCATCTTTTAGAATCTGAGTGATATTATCCATAGCTGGCTGTATCAACTGTCCGTCCTGGCAAACATGAAAAAAAGCATCCAGAATGGTTCAGTTAGAAATAGAAAAGGAAAAGAAAGCAGCCTGGTTACACACAAACTAACAAAGAAAATGGTAACGAACCGTCCTAAGAAAGGGCCACTAGACAAATTTGACATATAATAGCTTAATCGGACGTGTGCAAAGAGAACCACGCAAGGACAGGACTGTTACAAATTATCAAGTTATAAGAGATGTGTGGCAAATTATAAGTATGGATGGATGTAAAATAAATAAATGAGCAGCACAATCGAGTGGCACCAATAGACCACCATTGCTAAGCTAGTTAATTAATATCCCATCCGGCAAGTAGGGATTTAGCTATCCCAAATTAATCCTGGCTGAACAGAGCCATGTATATAAGCTCATACATAGCCTGCTGAGTGAAGTTAAAATAGTATACGGTAAGTTAAAGAGCGTAAAAATGCAAGGACTAGGAGAACTGCTGACACCAGAACAGAGCAAAGAGAGGAGGGAGTTTCTGGACCAAGCTGCATGGTCCTAATATAAGCTCCAGCTAGCCCGTCAGATAGATGTAACCCAAGAACTTACTGAAGCATGGATATCCGTTCGGGCCTAATCAAGGTGAGATCGAGATTAGCTAGCTAACAGACTCTGTGTGTTTTTACAATGTTTATTTATTGGAGCACATACAGGCCCCAATATATATACACCCAAAACGTGCTTTGGAACATTAACTGCGAAAAATCCTAGCTAGCAAAATAATACCAGCGTACGAAAACACAATATATATATATACATTGAACAAGCCATTCTTTCAACATGTAAAATAAAATAGTATACTAAGCTGAAGCAGCAGATTAAGAACAAAGACTGTACGAACATATACGCAGATACTATATAGTACAAAGAAAGAATGAGGACGAAACCTGATCGAAATCAAGGTGTTTCTTCTAATTATATATAGATTGAGAAAGTAAACAAATTCCTTGGTGAGGTACAATTGCAAGCAAGCGACGAGGAAAGACAAGATTAATTAATTTCCTTGTTCCATAATAATAATAATAATAATATATAATAAAGCAACTAATGAAGTAGCGCTGTGATGCGGTGTGCGTAGCTAGGGTGTGGGTATATGCTGTAGTGTATATAACCAGAAGAGGCCCTTCGACTAGTAATTCTAGGGATTCTGCAGCTCAAAAAAAATTCTAGGGATTCTGCTGTGCTGGACTTTGGGTCTAATCTAATCTAATCTAATGCATGGAGTGCTTAATTAAACAATCAATTGATAATTATATACGCTTCTCCAATGGGGACAGAAGGAAGGAATGCCGTCCGTCCATCCCATGCGTGATGGACGAGGATGTAGCTAGAGAGGGGAAAGTTAGGTTTCTTCCGGGAGCTAGCGTCAAGCCAACTTGCCTTGTTGGATCGGACCGACGGGGCCAGAGGTTCGGGATTCGACGGGATTCCAAGCAGGGAAGGAGACTGAGGAGGCGGCCAGGGCTAGGGTTAGGGTTAGGCGTCGAGCCAGAGCCGAGAGAGGTAGGGGCAAAACGAACCAAGGCACGCGGATCTTACCAGCGGGCCGGGGGCGGGATCTCCGCTCGCTCCCGCTCCCGCTCCCGGTGGAGGGGAGGCGGTGGCGGTGACGCCGAGCGGCCGGCGGTGTGGATTGGGATCGTCGGTGGTTTCTCGTTTTCTTTTCGGCATTGGGATCGGGGTCGGGATCGAGATAGGAACTCCACACCACACTATATTCAATTCTAATAAAGGTCGGCCGACAACACCTTTGCCACTCAACTACAACCAAATTACCCGCAACTGCCATTCATATTCCCTATATACTCGTCCGGCCTGGGCCGACCTGTGCTACGGCTGCTGTTACTTTATTATTAAATTCAGCTGGCGCTCGCAGCAGCCTCCAATGGACCGGCCCAGCTAGCGCGCTCGCTCCTTCCCGTCGTACGTCCCTTCGTTTTTCTTTTTCTTTTGGTGTTTGTCCCTCCGTTCAAAAAACATGCATCTAAAATTTACGAACTTGAAAAAACAGTTCATCAATTTTGAAACACACTTCATAAATTTTGAAAAAAGTTCATCGAATTTCAACGACATTAAAAAAATTGAAAAAAGTTCATCAAATTTGAAAAAAAAAGATCATCGAATTAAATTAGAATTTGAAAAAAGTTCATCTGTTTTTTAAATCATCAAATTTGAAAAAATGTTCATCGATTTTGTACAAAAAAAACTTCACCTAAAGCGCATTGTCGCGTCTTACAGTAGAGTCGGTCAATTTCGTTTGTACTGAGCCCTTTGTAGAACTTGAATATTAGATGCGTGACTCCCCCACACACAAAAAAACAAGATTATTAACATAGTAGAAGTATTAAATAGTCCCACCTTGCTTCTTTGCACCTAATTCCACCAATATATGTACACACGTGAATATTGTTAAGAATAGAATAGTTGCTTATTAATTAAACTAATTAGGATTAAGTTAATTGTTAGATAGGTTGCTTGGTTCTCAAGCAACCATGTACTTTCTTGGCTCTCAAGGCAACTATGTAAATCCTTGGCTCTCAAGTAATTATGTGTCTACTTGACCGCCAAGCTCCATGTATACTTCCGTCTGGGTATAAATACCCCACTTTTATTATCAATAAAGACTGATGGATCATCTTTCATTCAAACTCTCTCGTTCTTTATTTTTCACTCAAAACACGTTATCAGCACTTTGCCCTAATACAGAGCAATTAGGCCACATAAGAGAGCAGACCAGCAGCGCCGGCGACCCTCAGATAACACAATGCATCACCAAGGACGTTCTCAACGCACGCGAGCGATGATGGAGACGGTCCTTGGCACTTTCCCTGACGCCGGCCCCCATCGTACGGCACCATCTACAGCAGCATGTAGCCTTCCGCGCGGCGCGCTCGTCCTCACGACAGCGGAGGCGAACAAGACCTCGCCGGCGTGGGCATGAGCCGGCTCGAGCACACCATGCCATCTGGAAAAGATGAACGTACATCCATTCCATGCAGAAATCAATCAGGAGAATGCTAATTGATTTTTTATTAGCATCAGCAATCTGCTAATCGTGTCTTTAGAATCGAGAGCAATTTTTTTTGCATGACATGAAGTCGGCCAGGAGAATACTAGTAGTAATTTGTTTGTCTTCTTGTGATTAAAATCGATGATCTAATTATTGATTACCTTTGCATGTACGCCTTTACGAGAGAAATGCTCCCGCGCATGAAGAAATGGATGGATCTTTGCTCCATTACATTCGATTTCTGGAGACTACAGGAGGGCCTCCGGCGCACGGAGATGCGAGCAGTGGTGGCAGTCCATGGTGTGGCGGTGCGACCGGCGTTGTGGCGCCCTCTAGCGTCGCTACCTGCGGCTACGGCCTTTCGCCGGCGATGCCGTCAGGCACACGCAGCGCGGCGTAGCACCATCTTCAAGCAACGACCGTGGTAGTTACCAATGACCATGACGCACGCACCCAGAAGAAATTAGGAAAGCCTCTTATCCTTTTGGCGAGTTTCAATTCAACCCTCCTACTCCTGCTTATTGATATTTACATATTAGTTCCCCTAATGCATGTTCAGCCCACATGCTATACTGTACTTTACTCGTCTATATATTCCCTAAATTTCTGAAATAACACTTCAAGTAGTAACAAGTATAGAATGATCATCAGATTTTAAGTACTTTAGTTTCTACACTAGGCCCTCAGGCTTGACGTACTTTACTGATTAGTATTCTGGTGCACTCAGGTTTATAGGATTTTGGATTATAGACTTCAGTGCATCAGTGTACGAAATTACCTATGTATAAATCCTCAGATTTGTATTGCTGCATTTTAAGCCCTCTGGCTAATTTAGATCCTTAGATAACAATTGTGCATATGACACCATTTAGTCCTCATTTATCGCATAAGCAATGAATATAATTTTGCATTTGCATGTATTGCCACAGTAATACTAATGCAAAAGAATGTTTTGCTTACATTTGTTCCTTTGGAATTTAAGATGTTATATATGTCTTTGCCGTAAATATTTCCTGAGGCATACGTTTTAGGAGAACAACTATAATTTTTGCAATTGATTTCTTTTTCTTGCAAGTCTAATTGTAATTCAAACATGAATTATGAAGTGTCATACTCAATATGACTACTCGCATTTATTTGTGAATCACAAGGTATTGGTGGCATCTACTGCAGCATCTGCAGATTATCCACCAATATTGTGAGGTCTACGTCTTGCTACTTTGACAAGATGACTACCTTTAATGTGCTCTTCCGAATATTAATATTAGATGTGACTACCTCAAGATATCATAAGGTAATATTGACATCTACTGCAAAATTTTGCAGACTATCCACTATTACTGCAAGGTCTACATCATGTCACTTTGACAGATGATTACCTTCAAAGTGATTTCATACATTTAGCATAACATAAGGTAATAGAATTATGAACATCTACTGACAAAAGTCAGACTATGTTTTCTATTACTGCAAGATCTACACCATATTGGTGATTATCTTCAGAGTGTTATCCTATAAATTGAGGTCTACACATATTGTTATAAAGCATCAGCGATTTCAAAATTTGCTCCTCTGAAGCAATTGATGTTGTTCACTAAAATGATTTACTATCATAGTAAATTCATGCATGATCATTACATGTTGAATGGTATTATCTACCAATATCAATTGTTCAAGCCTCATTTTGCTTGAAAAAGTTGTAGAGAATTACGCAAATATATGCATACCTTGGTAATTACCTTCTATTATATTGGTTAAATACATGGCAGTTGAGCCTATGTCATTATTTCTAATTATAGTGTCGACCATTCATCTAGATGGATACAATAATTTATTGCAACAATTGAGTGTCTCAACACTGTTGCAAGGTCTACATCCACATTGTGGTTATAGTTTCATAGTGACTAACCAATGTTAAAGATGCAACGTCTATGTTTCTGGCAGTGATCCTAAAGTTGCATATTTCCTTGAGAATAAAGTCTAGAATTTTACCAATGACTTCATCACATGCGTTGTATTGAAGGATATACCCAGGTTCACCAAGGATTACCTGGCCAGGATTGTTCTCAAACAAATCATTTTATCCATATACATCGGTTACTCCTAGAAGTAAATTAAATAAATGCATGAGCACATCGTGAATGATCACCTATTCATTTTTCAAGACCTCAAGTCTACTACAACTCTCTGTCACTTAATCAACTTTAAGTTGAGATTTTGTGATCAAACATTGTCATATGGAGCTCCGGTTGAAAATCCCTTAATACACTTTACATCCTCTTATGACGGTACTACCATTTCTGTGATCAAGAAACATGGAATTTCTTAAAATCGTCAGATTCACCCAATGGGTGCTATACCATTAGTTGAAATTCTTACTAGTACCGAGAATACTATGCAAGTTAGTGGTCACAAAATAGAACTATGAGGAATTCGAAGTAAAGTGGAGGCTAATAGACAACCAAAGATAGAATTATCTCTTAATAGGAATCGGTCGTTATCAAATGATCAAAAGACAACTCTCAAGTTTGTCAAATGTGTGGTTATATAAATATTGTCCCTATGATTACCAAGCCCTCAAACATATGGTCGAACCACACCACAAATTTATTAAAAGGCCAATAAGTTCAATGAGATAAATTTGCAAATAACAACAAGATACTGGTAAAGGATTGTTCTCAAAATCTTCATGAGAAGGAGGACCAAAAATCTAGTGCAGAAAATGGAGGATGAACTCATTTGCACTCAAGAATATCGGAGACCTCGGGTAATATCCTAATTATCCCAACATATTATTAGCCTATACTTGTACTACTACATGTAGTAAAATGTCCAATATCATATCCCTTGGATACAATATTCGATAAATTTGAATGTATGTTTCAATTCATACTCAATTTTGTTGCGTACACACTGATTTTCTAAGTATTAATAAATTAAATATTAGGCTTGATAGCCTTAGCCATCCTGGTTTGGGGATGATTAGAAAATTATTGACAGTTCAGTTGGTCACAACTTAACAAATTGACAAATATTTCCCATATCATTAGATTATATGTGCACAACATGTGCCATAGGGGAAATTTGTTGTAAGGAACTCTCACCTTAAAATTCTAATTGAGCCACTTATTCTTCCTTGAACACATTCAAACGATATATGTGGAATGTTGAGCCATTATCTGGGGTAATTTAGATACTTCATGGTACTCATATACACATTCATAAAATGTTTTTAAGTGTGTCTCACACACAACCATGCATGATCTTACTAAATAAATTGCTCAACTTATCAAAGTAAGAGCAAATTCTCGTGAAAACAGGATCTATAAACCCATTCGAATGAAGAATGTTGTTGAACTCATTCAATGAGAATTTTTTTGCATTAAGTACTTTATGTACATACCCAGAATGATTTAGCTAAATTTCTTATCAAAGATAATTACATGACCACTTTTAAAGAACTGTAAATTACCAGCCTCGTACTGGACACATACGGCCTTACACACCATAAGTATGATCTAAATCATACCAACTGCATATCATACTACTTTCCTCTTGTAATAACTATGTGGAAATCAACAAAGTATTTCCCATCTGCGATAATTCAGTTACATACCGATATCACCACTCCAGCGTACATCAATGGGCACTCACAGAAAATTAGGGACTTATGTGAGGAATAACAATTTACCCGTCAATCAAAATTATTCATAGCCCGTATGTTGATTGCATCAGCAATAAGGATATTTTTCTGGCATTAGGGGAGATAAGTACCACGAAGAATGCCATGAAATAAATTAGAAATGTTATTGACATTTAATCCTTATATCCACGTACTCAAAGAATCTGAACTAGAAGTTTAGAGAATCATATATTTGCAACACATTGCAAATCTGCCATATACATTTACTGATAACAAGGTGTTACTAAATTCTATATTCCTGCAGTAAAGTGTCAGAAAGAGTGGAGGTACCTGATAAACCACTCTTCTCCCTAAATGAGAGCAAGAGGAGGAGAAAATCGGACAAGACGAGATATAACTTCTCATATGCTTCCGCGGAAACAGAGGAAATCAAATCCTCAACCAGTAAATGCAATTCAACATCAAGTTGAAAGACACCTCACTGGATGCTCATCATCCAAAGCCTAGCATAAATGTGCACAAATGTTTTGGTGCCGGGACATCGAAACACCTTGACTCCATTTGTTGTAGGAAATCACAAGGAGTTAAAAAGGAATAAATATTTTATCCACAAACTTAAATGATTCCACCAGGATCATATAAACTAAAGACTACATTTGTCGATATATATTTCTTCTCAATTTGCTAAAATCTTTTGGGCCCAGAACCAAAATCCATGGTAGAGTGCCTCTTGCACTCATATTGGTTCACATAAAAGGAAGCAAGTACGAAGAATAGCACTCGCTTAACAAATGAGTTGTATTTACCGCAGTAATACCTACTCCTAATAAGTATCTTCCATATGGAATACTAAAAACTTCTCATTCATAGACAAAGTCAACGAGGTGGTGAGAAAGCGAGGCTTGTAGCAAAAGGGTTCACGCAGGGACCCGCCATCAATTATGATGTATCATACCCTCTTGGTATGTGTGGATTTATGTTTCAATACTAAATATCATGGATGAAGTGGCTACATACTGATATGAGTCACTCATTTCAGAATTTTTATTGAAGTCCCTGAAGGGCTTATACTTCCGAATCCAAAAGCAAATCGCAACAAGTTTTGTGTAAAACTTCATAAGTCGCTCCATGACTTGAAATAGTTAGAAATCATATGGTACTACCGACTAAATGAGTTCCTTCTTTAAAAGGATTACTCGATTAATGATGATTGTTTACATGTTTAATAAAGGAATCAATTTGACTTCCTTTCATCACCTCAGTGTATATTGATGACCTCATCAATGTCTATACAAGACCTAAACATGCACAAAATCATCTCAAGATGGGAAATTTGGATTCAACCAAATTTAGCTCAAGTTTACAACTTGAGCATTCTCTCAAGAATACATATCAGTCTACATATATCCAAATCATATATGAGAAGTTCAATGTGGATATATCATACCAACAAAAGGTACATGGTCGATATAAGAAATATTAACTTATATCTCAAGCCCACAATTAATCTTAGGCAATTCCATCAGGAAAATCAAAGATATGACCATGATATGATGAAATGATATTGGCTCTTTATTTGATCCCAACAATGCCATATCAGTGACTGAATTCACTGGAATAGTCTTCTCATGAAAGTCATCTAAATAGACTTTAACGACCACTTCCACTAATCACTCTAACATAATTGCTTTATCTAAAAGCATTGCCAAATATGCATGGCTCAGCAGAATGATTAACCACACTCAAAATCATGTGGTTGGGATTCATCAGAATCACATAACTTGACATATCAAGAGCTACCATTTGTGTTCCTCAAAAACTATAGGTTATATGAAGAGCAATATCATAAAGTACATTGCTAAAAAATTACTTATCCTCATGAATTGTAGACAAGTGAGGAAACAATATGCAAACAACATACTTTGAAAGTCCTACAGATTATTCATAATGTCATGACCATATCAATGGAGTTTGTATTACACATTCTCCAGGTTTGCAAAGTTCAGGGGGAGTAATCTCCCAAATCTATAACCTATTAACAATCCTAAGATTGCATATATTGTACTCTTTTTCCCTTCATGAGTTTTTCCCTAATGTTTCTCATAAAGGTTTTTAACGAGACAATATAAACACAAGTTCCTGTATATGTCATATCAATTTCTCCTTATATTTTTCCCACTTGGTTTTAAAGGAGTTTTCAATGGCATATCATATCGCACTCTTTTCCCTTATGAGT
Organism: Aegilops tauschii subsp. strangulata; assembly: GCF_002575655.3. Taxonomy (NCBI): domain Eukaryota; kingdom Viridiplantae; phylum Streptophyta; class Magnoliopsida; order Poales; family Poaceae; genus Aegilops; species Aegilops tauschii. Next base: position 56,408,853 of record NC_053039.3, read on the forward strand.
TTTCTCTCAAAGTTTCTCATAATGGTTTTTAACGAGGCAATATATTATCAAAGATCATACGTCATACTTTCTATTTTCCCTATCAGGCTTTTTTAAAGAAAGTACTCAAGACATATTAATTGTTCTCTAAACTCACTTATGGGTTTTCTCCTTCTTCAAAGGTTTTTCTCATATGAGTTATCAAGAGACAATAATCATTATATGTTGCATCATTTTCTCCTTATTATTTTTCCCACTGGGTTTAAAGGAGTTTTAGCAACATATCTGCACTATTCTCCTCATATTTTTCCCACATGGTTTTTGGAGGAGACATTCAAGATTATTCAAAGAATTTGTCAAGATGATGGATATACACTACAAAAAAAAGACACATTCGTGACATTTTGGGCCAAACGAAAAAAATTTCTGTCATACATATGACACTTCTATGACGATAATTGTGACAAAACCCGGTATCATCATAGATGTGGTGGGCTCCTACTTCTATGACAAAAAATCATGATAGAAAATGGGCTTTTCGTCCTGGGCGGGCCAGAGACGCAGCTGCATGACATTCTTTGGGCCGTCCATGACGGAAAAAACCGTGGTAGAAGTGAGGGGGAGGAAAATTTCGGGGAGTTCCCGGTTACGGTGGGAGGTCGGGGGCCGAGCGATGCGCGTTTCTCTCGTACACGTACGCGCGTGTGTGCGAGGCGTTGGCTCTAACTGAACCCGAGCGAGGCGTTGGGCTCTAACTGAACCCGAGCGAGGCGTTGGGCTCTAACTAAACCCGAGCGATTGCATTGCAGGCTACGCGTTACTGAACCCGAGCAATCGATCGATGGCTGTTAACTGAACCCGATCGAGCGATTCCTTCGCTACTGCTGCTAACTGAAGCCAATTGATTGGATGAACAGTGAGCGTTGCGAGGGGGGGTGGATGAACAGTGAGCCTAAGCACTACGACGATATGACCGAGGTGTAAAACTGTGGAGGGGGCACCGGACACGGCTAAAGATCAACTTGTGTGTCTATGGGGTACCCCCTCCCCCGTATATAACGGAGGGAGGGAGGAGGCCGACCAACAAGGGACGCGCCAGGGAGAGGGGAGTCCTACTAGGACTGCAGTCCTAGTAGGATTTGACCCCACCCTTTTTTCCTTCTACCGGAGGGGGAAAAGGGGAATGAGAGGGAGTAGGGGAAGGAAAGGGGGGTGGCGCCCCCTTCCCAAGTCCAATTCGGCCTCCTCCCTTGTGGGGGGGGGGGGGGGCACCAGCCCCTTCTGGGCTGGTTAGCCTCCCTCCAATGGCCCATAAGGTCCATATCTTTCCTCGAGGGGTTCCGGTAACCTCCCGGTACTCCGGAAAAATGCCCGAATCACTCGGAACCATTCCGATGTCCGAATGCAACCTTCCAATATATGAATCTTTACCTCTCGACCATTTCGAGACTCCTTTTCATGTTCGTGATCTCATCCGGGACTCCGAACAAACTTCGGTACATCAAATCACATAACTCATAATACAAATCGTCATCGAACGTTAAGCGTGCGGACCCTGCGGGTTCGAGAACTATGTAGACATGACCGAGACACATCTCCGGTCAATAACCAATAGCGGAACCTGGATGCTCATATTGTCTCCTACATATTCTATGAAGATCTTTATCGGTCAAACCGCATAAGAACATACGTTGTTCCCTTTTTGTCATCGGTATGTTAGTTGCCCGAGATTCGATCGTCGGTATCATCATACCTAGTTCAATCTCGTTATCAGCAAGTCTCTTTACTCGTTTCGTAATACTTCATCCCGCAACTAAGTCATTAGTCACATTGCTTGCAAGGCTTATAGTTATGAGCATTACCAAGAGGGCCCAGAGATACCTCTCCGAAACACGGAGTGACAAATCCTAATCTCGATCTATGCAAACCCAACAAACACCTTCGGAGAAACCTGTAGAGCATCTTTATAATCACCCAGTTACGTTGTGACGTTTGATAGCACACAGGGTGTTCCTCTGGTATTCGGGAGTTGCATAATCTCATAGTCAGAGGAACATGTATAAATCATGAAGAAAGCAATAGCAATAAAACTCAACGATCATAATCCTAAGCTAACGGATGGGTCTTGTCCATCACATCATTCTCTAATGATGTGATCCCGTTCATCAAATGACAACACATGTCTATGGTCAGGAAACATAACCATCACTACAAAAAAAGACACATCCGTGACATTTTGGGCCGAACGAATTTTTTTTCTGTCATACATATGACACTTCTATGACGATAATTGTGACAAAACCCGGTATCATCATAGATGTCGTGGGCTCCTACTTCTATGACAAAAAATCATGAGAGAAAATGGGCTTTTCGTCCTGGGCGGGCCAGAGACGCAGCTGCATGACATTTTTTGGGCCGTCCATGATGGAAAAAACCGTGGTAGAAGCGAGGGGGAGGAAAATTTCGGGGAGTTCCCTGTTACGGTGGGAGGTCGGGGCCGAGCGATGCACGTTTCTCTCGTACACGTACGCACGTGTGTGCGAGGCGTTGGCTCTAACTGAACCCGAGCGAGGCGTTGGGATCTAACTGAACCCGAGCGATTGCACTGCAGGCTACGCGTTACTGAACCCGAGCGATCGATCGGTGGCTGTTAACTGAACCCGATCGAGCGATTCCTTCGCTACTGCTACTAACTGAAGTCGATCGATTGGATGAACAGTGAGCGTTGCGCGGGGGGGGGGGGGGGGGGTGGATGAACAGTGAGCGGTGGCGTTGCCTCTGGATGAACAGGACCCCGTGGTGTGGAGGGTTGGATGAACAGTAGACGGTGGAGGGGTGCCCGTGGAGGGGTGGTTGAACAGGACCCCGTGGTGTGGAGGGCTGGATGAACAGTAGACGGTGGAGGGGTGCCCGTGGAGGGGTGGTTGAACAGTAGCCGGTGGAGTAGCGCGTAGTGGAGGCTGGATGAACAGGAGCCCGTGGAGGCTGGAGGAGGTCGACGGTAGCCCGTGGAGGCTGGAGGAGGTCGATGGTGGAGATGAACAGTATCCCGTGGAGTCCCGTTTTGCGGTACGCCACACCCCTCCCGATGAACAAGACCCCTGTTTCGAGCGTAGGAGGTCCGTTTCGTCCGTTTTGCGGTACGCCACACCCCTCTCGATCAACAAGACCCCCGTTTCGACCGTAGGGGGTCCGTTTCGTCCGTTTTGCGGTACGCCACACCCCTCTCGATCAACAGGACCCCCGTTTCGACCGTAGGAGGTCCGTTTCATCCGTTTTGCGGTACGCCACACCCCTCCCGATCAACAGGACCCCCATTTCGACCGTAGGAGGTCCGTTTCCTCCGTTTTGCGGTACGCCACACCCCTCCCGATCAACAGGACCCCATTCCGAATGTAGGAGGTCCGTTTCCTCCGTTTTGCGGTACGCCAGGCCTCGTTTCCATCGCGTGTTCCGTCCAAGCCCTCCCGATGAACATGACCACGCATTCCGTTCCGACCCAGCCGGTTGGCTCCCACGCGTTCCGTTGCCTCCCGATGAACACGACGCATTCCGTTGCCTCCCCATGAACACGACGCATTCTGTTGCCTCCCCATGAACACGACGCATTCCGTTGCCTCCCCATGAACACGACGACGACGCTGTTTCTCTGTTCTGACCCAGCCATGTACACGAGCCCTGGCCGTATGTATGCGCGAGTAGGCATTCGAGACCCCGCCCGTATGTACACATACGTGGCCGTATTTTCTTTGTTGCACCCTGGCCGCTGTACGTACGTGTACATGCTACGTGCGCGCCTCTACTACGAGACGTACGCACCTCTACTACAACACGTGCGCGCCTCTACATCCACCAGTATATATGTACGTACACGTTCGCGACCAGAATGACAACGCTACGTACGCTTCGACCAGGTGGGTCCCGACTGTCAGGCACTTCCTTGCGTGCGAAGATGTAGCTGGTGGGTCCCAGCATTCAGGGGGGCGAATCATTTTTTTTGCCCGGACGCACTTCCTTGCGTGCGAAGATGTAGCTGGTGGGTCCCAGCAGTCAGGGGGGCGAATCGTTTTTTGGCCCGGACGCACTTCCTTGCGTACGATGATGTAGCTGGTGGGTCCCAGCAGTCAGGGGGAAACGTTTTTTTCGTGAAATACGGTGGCCCGTCCGGTGGGTCCCCGCTGTCAGGTGGAGGAATCATTATTTTGCGCATAATAAGGAGGCACTTCCTTGCTGCGGCCGTGGACCCAGCTGTCAGCCTCTCCACGTACAGTCCACGTCCGATGGAAGTCGTCCCTTGACCACGTTGACCACGCCGCACCAAGAGCACCACGGCGGTGGAAGACGGCGAGGACTAGGAAGGGGACGACTCAGAGCCGGGGAAGATGCAGCAGTGGATGCCCACGCGAAGAGGAGTACGAGGGTTCACTGGTTCAGCTGCGGTGTGAGGCTACTGTCGTCGCAGAATAACAGGGGGTGTGGGTGAGTAGAGGGATGGCCTAGCCAGCGGTGGGAGTAGTAGGGGGTGGTGAGGCCTCCGCGGCATCATAGCCGGCCACGGGAGGCAGGAGCACGCGACACGACCGGCGCTGGTTTGGGCGGCTGGAGCAAGAAGACCAGAGGTTGAAGAAGCACTACGGCCGTTGGATGAACATCGTACGGTAACAGGAGCTAGAATCGTTCATATTGACTAAGTTGACAAAGCCCTCCGTCCCCGTCAACTTGGTAGGCCCACAAGTCAGCCTCCCACTATGCTGGGTTCCAGCTGGCAGGGGGAGTATTCTTTTTTTGTGCGTAATAAGGAGGAACTTCCTTGCGTGCGAAGATAGCTGGTGGGTCCGACATGTCTGCGGGGGGCACGTTATTTTCACGAAATACAGAGGCCCTTCCGGTGGGTCCCAGATGTCAGGTGGAGGAATCATTATTTTGCGCGTAATAAGGAGGCATTTCCTTGTGTGCGGCTGTGGACCCAGCTGTCAGCCTTTCCACGCACAGTCTACTTCCGATGGTGTTGTTCATTGACCACGTTGACCACGCCGCGCCGAGCGCATCCAAGGTGGTGGACAACGGCGAGGCCCCGGACAGCAACGAGCCGAAGATGGGAAGACGCGGGAGTAGAGTCGCAGACGGAGAGGTGTACGAGGGTTAACTGGTTCTAGTGCGGTGTGGTTCGGCAGTCGGTGGAGAAGAACAGGAGGTGTGGAGGGGTGGAGGGATGGACTGGCCAACGGTGGAGTAGCGCTTCATAGCGAAGCGTGCTAAGCAGAGCTGCTAGCAGCAGGAGGCGGGAGGTGGTCCCGGCGGCGCTGGAGGAAGAAGACGAGAGATTGAAGATGGATGCCGGTCGTTGGATGTAAATCCAACGGCTAACATGTCAGAATCATTTGTTGACTAAATTGACAACGACTTGCGTTGGCTTCGACCTATTGGCCCATATTTCAGCCTCAAAAAATGTGGCACGTATTCAACCCATTTTTTCAGAATTTACAGTCATTCTTTTGCGCGGTAGAATTTACAGTCAATTTGATCTTTTTTTTGAATTATAGCCATTAGCTGGGCTGGGTGAACAAATAATGTAGCGTCCATGCGGCCCATTTATTTTATTTCCTAAAAAATTACAGGCCATTTGCACTTTCTCGAAATACACGATTTTGCTGGGCTGATTCTAATTATAATGTTGGGTTGGGCCAGCAATGTTAACAAAAAATAAAAAGGGGTTGAGCATTTTGTTATAAATGTATTTAAATAATAAGTGATATTATTACATTCGTTCTTAAATCTTACCAAGCTTTTGTACACAATCACTAGGATTTTCGTGCCAAAACAATCCAGGATTTTATTTGTTAAGAAATTATTTTTATAAGTTAATAAGATGTGGGATATTGTTTCCTTACATATGTAAGTATCTGTTAAATATATGATGACAATAAAAATAATATATAATAACATATAAAATAATTTAAATATATATAATATAGTTAGAAGGAAAACATAAGTTGGACCTGGCGTTCCTATTCTTATATAGAAAAATGGAACAGACCTCTGTGTTTTCTTCAAGAAAATACATAAATTGGGCTGCCAAAAATAAAACCTCGGATGGGAGGTCCATAGGCCGGTCGATACATGACGGCCCTAAGAAAATACAAACAGGCCTATGGACCTCCCATCCGAGGTCGTGGGCTGCGCATGTTAAAAATGAAAGCCTAGACGGGGCAGCCCAAAACCACGTCCAACACTTGCCATAACTTCGTCCCTCGTTTTCTCTGTGTTTCGCACACTCGACATTGTGTGGGCATTTTGACTGTGCATCATATGAAGATGCGGTATGCATGAATGTTGATCAGCATGATGTTAACTGGCTGGTAGTTCTATTTTCGACCATGAATAAAACTTCCAACATGATGTTAACCCTGTTTGAAAAGGCCGTGTTAATATAAATGCTCTACCTCTGAAAGTTGCAGTTTCTTATCTGAAACTGAACTTGCAGTTTCTTATCTGAAACTGAAACTTGCAGTTTCTTCTCTGAGAATCACATTGTCTGCACTTTTATACTCCTATGAAACAACATTTTTTTAAGTGCTAAAAATAGATCTCTAGAATTCATAAAATACTTCATATGCTCAATACTGCAAATCTGAAATTCAAAAGACATTCATATCTGAAAGTACTCTCAACATACACAACACAAAACACAATTCACAACCTGCAAATACTGACAACCCTAAGCTCCTCCTGACAATTCACAACCCGCCCGACTATTGGGCTGGGGGGCAGCCCCCTCCTATTCCTCGGCGGCAGACAGCCGCCCCGTGAGACGATGTGAACGGCGAGGGAGACGGTGGCGGGGAAGCGTCGTCGGGCAAACTGCTTTTCTCCTCTTGCAGTTGGGTTCGGTCGATGAAGACTCCACCGGCTCGCTCTGGCAGGACACCCTCACAAAAGGCACCCTGTAGATGCTCGATCCTTCAATCTCTGGTGGATGCTCCATCTGGGATCGATACTCCCACCACCGCTCCCTCACGATCGGATTCGGTGAATCTGCTTGCTCCATGGCCCAGAGGAGCAGCTCTATGTACTCCGGCGCGACTCCCTCCGGGAGTATCGCCGCCTTTTCGCTTTGTTGGAGATATTTGGCCATGGATGTCGCCGTTGCCGCTAGTTGGTCCTTCTTGTCAAACCAAGATTGTATCTCCAACATCCTAGCTAGCTTCACAGGGTCGCCGTCTGCGATCCTCACGTATCGGTTGTACTCCTCCATCGATCTACTTCTCCACAGCACCTTCACTCGCCGGCAGTGGTTTTTGAATGGAAGAGGAGAGGAGCAGCGCTGGTTTTGGATTAGAACGGGAGAGGAGCGACGCTGGTTTTGGACTGGAACAGGAGAGGAGGGGCGGTGGTTTTGAAATGGAAGAGGAGAGGAGCGGTGCTGCATTTAGATTGGAACAGGAGAGGAGCGGCGGTGGTTTAAGAGGAGAAGAGCGGAAGAGCAGCGCTGGTCTTGGAAGTATTTTTTTGTTGTTTTGCGTATTTTGGGTCAAAGTTTGACCATGTAGTGTATTTGACAAGCAAAATGTGAATGCATGTCACCAAAAATTGTATCGTTTGGTTCGTATCTGAATGTATTTTCAAATTATATTATTTTTGCAACGTATAACATATATTTTATGTGCGAAAATTATGGTCAATTATGACCCAGAATAAAAGGGAGACTAGTTAATGTGGGGTCACTTTCTTAATTGAAGGGTAAATTGATTTTGATTTTGATCCAGTCACAGCGCGCCGGCCCTCTCGTCCAATCCTAAATCGCTGCCGCACGCTCCTCTCCCTCTTCTCCATTGCAAAACCACCTCCTCTCCTCTCCATCATCTCCATTCCAAAACCACCGTCCCGCCTCTCCCTCTTCTGATCTTCTCCATTGCAAAACCACCTCCTCTCCTCTCCATCATCTCCATTCCAAAACCACCATCTCGCCTCTCCCTCTTCTGATCTTCTCCATTGCCGGCAGCGACCAGGCAAAGTTAGCCAGGTTGAAGGAGATCCTTAGTTGGTTTGACAATGAGTGGGAGATTTCGAGGACGGTGCAGGCCATGTGGCAATGTATGCGAAAGAGCGAGACGACGGCGATGTACATGTACTCCTCGGCGGCAGTCACGCCGCAGTCCTCCGAGTTCATCGAGTATCTCCTCTGGGTGATGGAGCAGACAGATTTACCCGAGGCGACAGTCAGGCGGAGGTGGGCGTACAGGTAGAAGGTCGAGCACCCAGAGGATAACGAATCGATCGAGTATGGTGTGCCGTTCGTGAGGGTGCAGAGCCAGCCGGAGCCACAGGAGTATTCGTTTTCCCACCGCAAGAGGAGACTGGATGGCGCGACGTCGCCTCCCCGCCGTTCTCCACGGTTCCCTCGACGCTCGCCTCGTTTCAACGGCGGCGGTAGGGTTTAAGGTAAGCTTCGCACTAACCTAATCTTCCACCTGCTCATGCTTACAATCAGTGTGACAGCTAATGAAAATCATGCTTACAATCAGTCTCCGAGTACTACGCCAATCACCCTAAAATAGCTCTGGACCTTTGGGTCAAAGTTGTGATACAGTGTACAAATAAAGAAAAATAGATTGGTGCTTCTTTCAGAAAAGAGTACTCCCTAGAAAACTGCCAATATAAGCTACTAGTATTTGGTTAGATGATTTGCTGCCAAGAAAGATCCGTCCACAGAGAGCGCCACACATCCCACTGGTGGTGGTGGATGCCAATGCGTGCATGCAGCATGGTTGGTGTCGGTAATTTTTAGTTGGCACACCTAGCACTCTGCATATATGTCGGTTCCATACGTACATTTGTGTAGTTCCACCAAAATGCAGCTGAATATCCCTGTTTGCATAGATAATGAAAAAGCGTGATTACATTATAGTGGCACTAGTTGATGAAACACACAAAATAAATAGAAGAAAATATTGCGATAGTATCATAGTATGCCATGCTGCGAGGGCGAGATGGGCCCTGCGACGCCTCATACGGTACGCCTCATACTGGACATCGTCCCAAGTCTCCCAGATACACCTTCTGCCAGTGATGAACATCAGTGTACAGCGGTAGTACAAGGAGGCGCCTTGAGACATTCAAATCTCTATTTTTGTACATATCAACTAAAATTAAGCACCCCAGTTTGCAGAAACGCTTAAACATTAACAATGGGACTAGTTGATGAAACATACATTAACAAAGAGAAGCACTTTCTTTATCTACATTGGAAATGAAATGATAGAGATGACACTCGCTCTATTTTAACTGTATTATTACTTCATTTTATCAGTGACACTAGGGTCGAGCAGGTGACAAACGAGGTGTACCGTGCGTCGCAAGGATGGAGGCCAGGGGTGCTTAGACTGGGATGCTGAAGCTGGCTCTTTCAGTCACCAACATGGATTATTCAATTCATGGGACCTTTTGGTGCAGTTCACCTAAAATGAAGCAACTCCCGTGAGCTAGCAGCTTCTTCAAATTTTTTTGAAGAAAAGGGCTCCAGCCCCGGTTCCATTTCCATCAGAAAACGAAACTCACAGAGCTTCTTCTTCATTAGTTGCAATAAAATTGAGCAACATCAAGGTTGGTTGTGAAGCTCCTGGAATGCTCAACTATAATTTGGATATCATTTGTGCAGTTCAACTAAGATCGAGCATGAAATGTATATCTCTGTTTGCACAAAAAAGGTGGAAAGGAGGGTGACTAACAAGTGATGAAACATGCATCAAATGAAAAGAAGCATGTTCCTTATCTAAATGGCAATCCTACAAGGACAGTAGCAATTTCTAAAGCACTGGCATTGCTAGATATTAGTGTGGGCATTAGGATTAACTATGACAACCGCTAAATACGACATTACTTTGGGCACGGGAGAGTAGGCGGACCAGGACAGTTGCATTTCTAACGAAAAGAACCAACTTATCTTAATGGGAAATTTTAGCAGGACATGTAAAGAAGTGCCATTGATTCATATTACTGGAGGCATTACATTGAAAACAACATTGGTTTAACGTGTCCTTACTTTTAACAGTGCGACTGCTACATTTTACCAGTGGCATTACATAAGAGTGGCTCGGGGCAACAAACATCAGAACAGGATATCTGGGTTGGTCCCATTTTTGTTCGGTATAGCCACCTTATACTGTGTGAGGCTAGCAAATCTAGTGCTGGACTTACTCTATTGACTTGTCCCCCAGTCCCCACTTTCTTTCCTTTTTCAACCAATAGATCGGGTTTATATTGAGTTTGTACTGCGTTTCCCTTTATTTCCCTATTAGACCTAGAGACCAGTTGGATAGCCAGTCTCTGCTACTTTTTGCCCCCATTATTTCCTCTTTCGACCAAGTCCTAGATGCAGGTAACAAATCCTCCCCCACCCCCACCCCATTTCTTCCTTGTTTGAACCAAGTAGTACTAGATTTGAGTGCATGAACTAGTTTTACCTCTTAAACGTAAAAAAATAGGTGGTTTTCGAACAGCCGATCGATCCTATCTACGAGGGGGCCTGAGAAATAGTAAAAGATACAAATGCAGCGATGTCAAGAGCTCGGGAAGTAGAGCAAGGCCAGTTTTGAAGGAAGTTATACCTGATGGTCGCCGGGATGTCGCTAGGTGGGCGGCGGGAGGCCGGATCTGCCCACACTACGGCAGCGAGGAAGAAGGGGTCGGAGGCCCTCCCTCGCCAACGGTGCTTGGGAGAGAACGGCAAGGCAGGCTGATCGGGACGCGCCCAGCAGTGGGTAAGAGCCATCGCCGAGGACGACCGCGTGAACATTGCACCTTCTCACCTTCCCCGGCGAAGAGGATCCGGCTGGATCTGTGACCAGCGGTGAGCAGAGAGAGAGAGAGAGAGAGAGAGAGTGGCCACCACTGTCGTGTTTAGATCTGGAGAGGCCGAGACAGTGTGAAGAGAGCAACACTAGCAAGCAAGCGCGGAGTGTCCTGCCTATATAGTGGAGTAGTACTAGTTTTCTTTTGTCTACTGGAGCCGGCTTGACCTCGTCAATGACTGTCGAGAAGTCTTCATGCACGTGGTCCCGAGGCGCAGTTGTCGTCATTTTGATCTGAAGCGCCGGATTATAACATATAACACGAAAAAAATGCCACATGACAAGAAATCATAACCTCACTGCCCAAAGGAGACAACATGAATCCCGACGGACAAACTAGACGAGGAACCAAGCTCAAATTAAAGATAAACTCGTAGAAAAGGGGTCCGTCGATAGATGTCCTAATTAACATAGCCGGCTTGACCTAGATGGCAGCCGAGTAGTCACTGTTCGTGCATGTGCCCCAATGACTAGCCCAACTCAGTTGTCCCTGTTTAACCCTCGCAGTGATCCGAAGCACATGACACCTAATTTTGCGAGATGACAAGAAACCTTTTTTTAGATTTCTCACCACAACTACAGCCATGTACAACACAACCTGCACAATATGTAGACGATAGCCAATACAGGAGTGTCTGCTGGAGTCTGTTCACATGCATGGACGAACTGATCTTCCGTGTCTTGCACGGATCGTCCAGGCACCAACGTAGTACAACACTTCTCTAGTACTATCGCTCGTCTCCCTCTTCTATTAAGTCACCCGACTTGCGGGGCCGGGAAGAGTGCCTATGGTCGGTTCTCAATTGCCGTCCCACATGTGTGTGCAAACGCAATATGACGCGCGTTCCATTCGGAGAGCAGCGTGCCATACCGACCGACCGTCTGGGGTACGACGCGAACGCGACGGGCGTGTTGTATACTCCGTACATGTGTACCGCCGTTTTCTAGACGCTTTGCTCCATGGCGCGGGCGCAATCCATGGATACAAAACTAGTATACTGTATACTATTTAAAAGTCGAGGGCGGGGCTTTTCCTGCGCGGTAGGCGGCGGGGCAGTTCCGCCTAGTCGGTTCGACAGAGACGCGAGAAGACGAGGGAGTAGGCTGCTGCAAACGTAGGGCTATGTGATTTGACAGCGAGTTAGTGCTGGACATGTGGGGCCCCATGATTTGACTTGCCATTATCATTTTAACTGCGGCGCTACGACCGGCGTGAGTCTCCCGATTCCTGACCACCTCCATACAGGTGCCTCTCCCAATGCTCCACCATGTAGTAGAGGCTGGCTCTTGCATGAGAGCCCACTTCTCCACTTTTTCCTTGCCTCTCTTTCCTCCACATATGCAAAAATGCCATGTAAAGCGCACTATTGTACTTACTTTTACTTGCTCCTATAGGTGCTTAAGCTTGCCACATAGGCATAAAGTCTGATGTGGCAAGTTAATCAAGAAGAGAGAGACTAGTTTGGTGACCCAAGGAAGAAACGGTGCTAAGTGCGTGTACCTAGGTGAAAAGACAAATTTGAGTCTATAGCTAATTAAATGAAGCAAACTTAGCAACACCATTTCATTGGAAGAGGTCACTCCTTGGCAAATGAATAAATACTAGTACTCCATGTGTCCCATAATATAAGAACGTTTTTGGCACTACACTAGTGTCAAAAACATTCTTATATTATGGGACGGAGGGAGTACGAAGAAAGAGATAGAGAGGAGTAAAAAAACACTTATAGCCAACCTTATAGCCAACCTTGTTGTAGTATGAGTGACTAAGTGATGACTATGTATGACATGCCAACATCAGATAGCCTATCCCACCGTGTTAAATCTCCAAGGGCGCGACCGCGCGAGCGACGCAATGGTCGTGGTAGGCGTGACCATGATACGGGCTGTTGGCAGCCCTTGGATCTGAGATCAAACGGTCGCATGCTAAGTTGCTGAAAATTTGCAGAATAACTCTCCAGGATAGGATATTCACCCATAGGTCTAGAATCACGCCATGCAACCGTTCGATCTCATATCCTAGGGCTCTCGGAAGCCCGTATCATGGGAGAATGGAAAGCCACTACCCTGCCGTTCGCACACTGGCAGTTCGCTCCTACTCGTCCCCGCACGTCCTTCAATACTACGGCGGTTCCTTCCTAGTCGTCCCGTCCATTCACATTACGGCAGTTCCACTAATCCTAACCCTCCTCCCAAATCCATGGCGTCCCAAATCTCCACGATCGGCGGTGAGTACAAGGTTAGAACCATCATCGGCGATGAGTTCGACGTCATCTACACCCGTTCTTCCGCGACGGTGAAAGGATGCCTTTCTCGCTTCAGACGCATGTTCGAAGACTCAGATGATGAGTGGGTCGATGGGCTAGATGTTGAGTACACCACAGTCCTGGGACGAGAGAAGGATCTAAAGGACGAAGAGAGGAAGAAGCCCGCTGTGATCCAGGTTTGCGTGCATGACTTCTGATTGGTCTACCACATATGCCATGCCAACGTTGAGTGCCAGGATTTTAAGGACTTCCTCGAGAGCAACCTAGTCAAATTCGTTACTGTAGACTTTGGTAACGACAAAGAAGTCCTGCGTCGGATATGCCTCGTTGTAGGCAACACCTTCGACCTCCAGAAGAATCGGATGGTGTCCTCTCGTCAGCCTTCAATGCTGACCAAGGCAGGAGCCATGGTTCATCCTTCGTACGGTAAACTGGAGAAACCTCCATACACGTTTCATCGTCATGCATGGCAGCGGAATATACTAGACATAGACCACATCCACTATGCTGCAATGGATGGCTACCTTTGCTTCAATATCTACAAGGGTTGGATGAAGAGCAACAGCCAAGTGTGCGGTTCAAGCAAAGAAGTATCGACCAAGAGGAAGAGGGACAAGGACGAAGTCGAGGACGTGGACGAGGACTCCGAGTAAGGTGGCGGTGTCGTTGCTCATGGTGGTTCTAATGCAGTGTCTACCGGAATAGTTGCAAAGTTTAATTTTAGGTGTGCTTAATTTAATTTGAGGGGTGTGTTGTGCTGAGCCCCCAGCAGAACTATGTTATGTTTCTTCTCGTTATTTTAACTCTTCAATACATACATACTAGTATTTCTTACATTTCATCTTTTAGTTGGTATAGTACTACCACTCGTTTCTTCACATTATATACGTACAATATATACGGCCAACATCATATAGCCAGCAGTTTAGTTGTCAAAGAATTCCAGGGTGCTTAGTTTTGTCAAAGAATTCCAGGATGCTTGGATCCATGGGACTTATTTTAGTCTGACTAAAAATAGTCTCTTTAAGAGGCTAAAGTTCCAAGCACCCCTGACTAAAGAGGGGCTAAAACAAGTCTTGAGACTAAAATTTTTTAGTCAGGGGTACCCCTACTAAAATGTGGATTAGTGCTCTCTCTACGCATTTAACTCCTCTCCTTTAACACAGGCGAGTTCTGGATTGGAGGGTTTGGAGGATAATAAATGCTCATTAACTTGATTTTAGCCTTTTTAGTATTTGGATCCAAGCATGGGTGAGGCTAGCATGTTTTAGTCCCACTACTTTTAGTCATGGGACTAAAACGTATCCAAGCACCCTCTTAGTTTTATTTGAGGGGTGGGTTGTGCTGGACACCATTATTGTGACTAGCCTTTTTAATAGTACTATATGCATAATTTGGCGACGAGCGCTCTCTATATGTACCACCTTTTTTTTAATTTCAAGTTTTGCTCCATGGCGCAATCCATCGATACTATTGCTGTACAAAAGTATACATTTTTTAAAAGGCTAGAGGGCGGGGCAGTCTAGCTTGGTCGGTTTCACGAGAGGCGAGGGCCTTTGTGATTTGACGGCTCATTACTGCTGGAAGGCGGGGCCTTGTGATTTGACTGCTCGTATAAATGCGCCGATGACCTGATCGAGGAGGAGCAAAGAACCGTGCGGTATACTCAAGTTTTCCACTGGAGTAGTACTACGATGGAGGAGCACGAAACACGGCAGCCCAGTGCCATATGGTGATAAAAAATGATCTAATTTGCTAGTCATCTCATTGTTAGCATTGTTCTATTCATTCCCTCAAAAAAACCATTGTTCTATTCATGCCTCGCAGAGAACGTGACACATGCAGCGAAACACCCGAAGCAAAAGATGAAACACAGGAGCAAAAGAAGAAGGAAGATTATCACCCCAAATGATCTAATTCGCCGCGGAGTCGTAACTGCTTCTTCATCGCCTCCACGACCTCCATCTCCTTGCGCGTCTCCTCCGCCATCATCTTCATTCTGTCCATGATGCGGGATTTCTCGACGCGAGCCTTCATCATCTGTTCCACGGCCGCATTACGTACCTTTACAGCAGCCGTGTGCTCGATGCGGAGCTTCGCCAACTCCTCCTTCTGTTCCATGACGAGGGCCTGCAGCATCTTCATCGAGGAACTACTATTCTCATGCAGCTTCTTCCAGCCGGCGTTCTTCTCCTTCAATAGGTCGATCTCGTGGCAGAGCTTCGCCTTGTCCTCCTGAAGTCGTAGGATTTTGCCGGTCGCCTTCTTCTCCGAGGCAATGCTCTTCTTCAGCAGCATCACCAAGCCGGCAGTCAACTCCCCCTGCTGATTGAGCTCAGCGGGCATGTCGTCGAGGCTCTCCTTCAGCAACTCCATCAAGCGTTGGATGAACTCCTTCTGCTTATTGAGCTGATCGAGCATGCCGTCGAGGGATAAGGACTCCAGCTCCGCCGGCTCAGCATGTTCGCCTCCGCGGCTAGGGCGCTCTTGGGAGCCATCGCCTGCCTGTGAGAGATCTTTCGAGGTCTCTGCGTGGCGGCGAGCCCTCTTTTTTTTCCGCAGCCTTGGTTGCCGCTCCCTTGTTACGAGTAGTTCTCGACCTAGAGCTCTGCTCACCGGCCATGGGAACGACGGACGAAGAAGAAGCACTTATGAGGAGGAAAGGTAGAGTAATTTTCGGTTAGGTAGTTCCCCTTTTTATAACCTAAGTACTAGCACTAGTACTAATACCTGCATAGTGGGAACACGTTCAAGTTTGGTACGTACTAGTACGTGTGAGCAGGCTTTCGAATGTGATGGGAACAAGGTAAAGATTAATTGATGGTTTTGGTTTCGAGGCCCGAAACGGCTCCCGATGAGTTTAGCGGAACATAAATTTCAAGTACTACACTGCTCAAATGCGTAAATATTATGTTACTGTCAAAAATTGGCACAAAATACGAAGGAGACCAATGGAAGTACTACTAGCAACCCACGATTTAACTACTCGCATGCGCGCAGTGGAGTAATAATGTCTTTCTTCCGCCCTCACGTCCACTCAATTTGCATGCGCTGTATTAATTGACCATCAATGAAGTGAACGACTTTACACGCGTCAAATTATCACATGGGGTGGATCTTGGTACAAAATTGTGTCCGCCCGTGTACCCGCGTGTGCGTGCGAGGGAATGAGTGTGTGCGTGGCATGCGTGCACATCTTCGCTTCGTGCATGTACCGCCAGTATGGCTTAGGGAGGACGAGTACATTCTTCTGGAACCAGCAGCACGTCACTGTGATCAATCCATGCAAGGAGGTCGCGACAACGCCTCCACATGTGCCACGTGGCTTCATGAACTGTAAGAGAGACATTGTGTAGCGTGCCATTGGTATTCTAATTTACGTGTTTTGCACATACTCGAAGTACTAGTAAGGTACACGTGCATTGCACACATCAGATTTTGCAACCAAATTATGAATAAATACCACACTATAGCATGTAAGCTCTGAGTCATATATGCCTGATGTAGCCCTTCGTTTAATTCTTATAGTTCATCTCATTCAAAATCAATTAGTTTTTATAAAAAAGCTAAGAACACGGGAATAGGAAAAACATGGGATTATAGTGGAATGTCGTCTTGAATCCTACAGGATTGTACGAGTGTTTGATTGTGCATAGAAAAAACGCAGAATTCTTTCAAAGAGGTTTGAGTGGATGGGATGTTTCCTATGAAATCTAGTGCAAATGAATCATATGGAAAAATTCCTATGGTTTACAATCCTACGAATCAAACAACCAAGATAGGAAAAATTCCTAATGATTAGAATCCTCCAAAATTCCTTTGAGAATCCTTTGAATCAAAGAAGCCCTTAATCTATTTTATGATTCATGGAATTGTGCATTGTAAAGCATAAAGTAAAAACAAATAATGGCAATTCAACTAGAAAAAAAGTTTGGGCAGTTATGATACGGAAGAATCTAGAACAAAAGAGAACCACTGTTGTTTCGAGGTTTGTGCATTATGCTTAAGTTCAACCATGGAGTCTTCTAGATTGTACATGTGGCAAAATCCGGTGGGGGGCTAGAAGATGGTGCGAGGGGCCGAGTGGAGGGAGACTATGAAGGAATGCACAAGTGCGAGATCGATATTTAGAGAGAGGGGGCGAACCCGTGCGCTGTTGCGCGCAGTGGCGGAGCCATGAAAAATAAATGAGCTAGGGGTCCAAGCATTGCTAATCCTTTACGAGGAGGGTCAATTCATGAACTTAAACCATTTTTAGCAGCAATTGTCTAATGATCACATTCATATTAGCCTCGGTATATAGTGATGTTAGGGGGGGAGGGGGCAGGGCCCTTACTGCCCCTGTCTTCGCCTTTGTGCACGCGTTTGAGAGATGAAGTGGAAGGCATGGATGATGAGAGGGGGACGTTGGATATATAATTAATGTGGGTGTATTAGCTATATATGTTAATCCTATATAGAGAGGTATAGATTGATCGATGTGGATGTGGGAAAGAGGGTGAGACCTCACTGGATATATCGATTGATCGGTTTGTGTGGAAAACTATGAAAGACCTAGCTATATACACACATACATAGAGGAACATCGATCGTTGCGCATGCACGCGTGAGAGATAAAGAATGCCCGATATGATGGAGAGGGGGATGTGTGTGGGTGTGTGCCTTCATGGGAGACCGACCTGAAGAAAAAGATTGCATGCGTGCGATGGATAATGCCGACTGGTAGTGTGTGTGCATGCATGCACGAGAGAAAGTTAGTGGTACAATTATAAAGAGAAGACTACTGTGTGGGTGTAAAAGAATAGGTGAGGTCATAATCAATGTAAAGTTGAATTCAAATATTTGAATAAGAGATCTTGATGTTTGAAACCCATGCATGCATGAATATAACAGAGATCTGTGCGGTGTGGTTTGGAAACGAGCATGTTGTAATGTATACACATTGAACAAGGTCAGACTGATTTGAATTTGAGATACCGATGGCAGACATCATTTGGCCACGTCACATCCATGCATGGACACACTATTCTAATTGGAGATGATGGGCGGCTTTCGCATCACTTATCTATATCTATACCCCTATATATATATATATTATATTTTATATTTATTATATTGTGTGCGGGTAACTTTAACTTTGAAAGATGGTCGTTGGATGAGGCGAATCCGATGGTCCAAAGATGGCAAATTTGAGCACTACTAGCCGTTGGATATCATCTAGATTCCACCAGATTTCGCCACATGTATAATCTAGAAGACTCCATGGTTGAACTTAAGGATAATGCACAAACATCAAAACACAAGCACTTCTTATTTGTTCTAGAATCTTCCGTATCAGAATTACCCAAATGTTTTTCTACATGATTTGCCATTATTTGTTTTTACTTTATGTCTTACAACGCACAATTCCATGAATCTTAAAATAGATTAGCTTTCTTATAAAAACTAGATGATTTTGAATGAAATGAACTATAAGAATTAAACGAACATCTACATCATGCATATATGACTCAAAGCTTGCATGCTATAATGTGGTATTTATTCATAATTTGGTTGCCAAATCTCATGCGTGCCGTGCACGTGTACCTTACTCTAGTCTAAATGGTGTTTGTGTGTGTGTTGTGCGTGTTGAGGTGCAAATTGTCTTTTTTGGGGTACACGTTAAGCTTGTTCTTCCGAAATTTCAAGCCGCGCCTTGTTATGCCAAAAATTCAAGCTAGCGTCTCTGTCTATCGTGCTGTGAAACTCCCGCCTCTTCAACCCGCACCTTGTTAGCCCGAAATATTTAAGACATATCTTTGTCTTGTTGTGCTCCGACAACTCCCTCCATCTCAACCCGCGCCTTGCTATTCCGTAATTACAACACGCGCGAAAACTCCCACCTCCTGTGAAATCCCGACACGCGAAATGCCCGTGGTACCCCTGAACCAAAAGAACCGCCTCAAATCGATGGGGGTACTTTCGTAACTTACCCCACATTTTGGACAAGCGCGTCTCTAAGCCATGGTTCCCCACTGCCATCCCATCCGCCCACCCATTCGTACACCGAGGCCGCGAAAACCCGCGACGAAAATCCCACACCCTGCTCCGTCCGCCACCCAGCCGGAGCCTCTTCCCCGACGACGTCATCCACAGCAACACCTCGACGTCCCTCATCCACCGTACCGGATGAGGATCCATCGTCGATCTCATCGTCCCGCCGGTTCAGCCACCCCGTCCTCCACCTCCAAGGAGCTGCCCCGATGTTCCCCTCGTCTTTCGCGCCACCCCCATTCCCACACCGCCGTCTTCACCTGCACCACCGGAAGAGCATCATCATCACCATTTCCTCGGATGAAGCTGCGGCCTAATCGGCGCCACCAAAGAGGTTGTACACTAATGGCCGCATTTTCTTCTTGATTCGATCTCACGGTGCTGCCGGCGCTCGGTCCCGAGCCGACACGGCGCGGCTCCATCCACGGCGGCGTCGTCGGCCACTTCCTCCAGGGCGTCGCTTCCTCGGCGGCGACGTCCAAATCAGTAGGAGCTGCTGCTGCTTTATCTCTCGCTCGCGCTGCTGCTCTCCTCTCTCTCTCGGTCCCCTGCCTGGTCTGCTCTTGCTATTGCTCTTGCTCGCGCTGCTGCTCTCGCTCTTGCTCTTGCTTGCGATGCTGCTCCGATTTAGCTACACTTCAGTCGACTGAATCGACTTTTGGGTCAGTCGATTTTCAGGGGGGGGGGGGGGGCTCGCCGGGGTGAAGGACGAACCAGCCGCAGTGGGGAGGGGGGCTCGCCGGAGAGGTACCCCACTATCTATCTTAGGGTTCAGGATGGGGGCGGTGGTCGCCGGCGGTGGCGGGGTGTTGGCGGGGCGGTGGCGTGGGGATCGCCGGAGAAAAAGCTCGGCACGGGTGGGGGCTAGAGGGATGGCCGGGGCGGCGGCGGACCGGCGGTGGGGAGTGTTTTCGGGGCGGGCGGGGCGGCGCATCGCCGGCCACGGGAGGCGGGGGGCTGCTGTTTCGCCGGTGGCGGCTGGCGGCTCAGGGGGGTGGAGGTTGAAGATGAACCGCATGCCCTTGATCGTATCCAACGGCTGCAAAATCGACTGACCAGAGATGAAAAAGTCAATCGACCGACGTGTAGCCTCACCTTGCTAGTGCGTTCAGTTTCGACAGCAAAACTCAGTTTCGACAGTTAAGTTCAGTTTCGACAGTTAAATTCAGTTTTGACAGTTATGTTCAGAGATGAGCGGCTGATGTATTTTACATCTAGCACTTTGTGGTTATGTATTTTACGTCATGTATTGGAGATGCTATTAGAATTCCACTCAGGTTAACGTTGTTTGTTGTCTCTCTTGTCCTGCTTCAACCTCGGCGTCGTACAGCTCACCGGAGCTACTCCAACGACGAAACCCTCCATCACAGCGGAGCAGTACCTCGGGCTCCATCTCCAGACGCCTAAGATCTTCTTCCCCTCCTCCGACAGCCAAGTCAGTCGGAGCATCCTCACCGGCCAACCCAATCACGCTGAGATCGACATGGCTTCGCCAAAGAGGTTGTACACTAGTTGCATCTCTTTTTTACTCTACATGTTATATATATTGTCCACTGAGCACTCGTAGTAACGGGAAATACGATTATTTTTTCCTACTATATGACAAGCAGTGAGGTACCAGGCAATTTAGCTATCCGTGATGGACTCTCTTGAACGCCATCATTATTTATCTCTGCGTGTTTGAGCTGTGCATTTGTCGATGGGCCTGGGAGTTGAGCTAGTATGGTAGTGGCCTGGGTCCAAAGTAATAGAAGTAGCACAAAAACATTTTTTTAGTGTAGGATTTTCCTTGCTCAAGCCTGCCTACTAGAATCGCCAGTGCTTGAAAGGAAAAGTGAATGAAAAACATCGGAATTGGAAAGTTTCCTATGGTACTACTTTTCATGAATTAGGTGCAAAGGAATGGAGCAAAGGAAAACTGTAGGATTTGTTCCTTTAGTGTCTCCTTGAAAGAAAAACCGTAGGAATTCTAATTTCCACTTCTCCTCCTTTTCATATTCCTATTCATGAAGCACAAGACTAAGAGATAGTAGAATAATAGCATTATAACCGTACATTTTCTTGTGGTTTGACTTAATCTCACCATGCTTTTTTGCATCCTGTGATCTTCCAATTGTTGTGAATCAAACACCCAGATTGGCAGAAATCCTGTGTTTTTAAATTCTCTGTTTTGCACGTGTATTCCTATCCTATTCCTGTCTATTTCCTACCCCTGCATTGTTAGAATCCTCAAATTCAAACAAGCCCTTACTCAATTACTTCTGTTACAGATATGTTTCAAAGAAAACCTTGTGTTGTTTGTCCTGCTCCTGCGGCGCTGTGTTCCACCCCAGCTCAGCTGCTCCAACGACGGAAGGGTTCACCACAGCAGGGATCCGCTCTCCAGACTGTCTTTCGCCGCCTCAAATCTTCTTCCCCGCTGCTGGCAGCCACGGCAACTGCATTACCATCATCAACTGAGCAGATGACCTTGAGGACTACACGGGTCCGCAAGAGAGGTCGCACTCTTCCATCTCTGCTTACGTTATGCGTCGCTTAATATGATGACATGCTACATTATCATCGTGTTCACCTATTAGACTCTGAGTCAGGTCCAAACTAATGCTGAAACTTGAGTTTTTAAATGGTTGTGGGGTACTTATTGGGGCAGCAATCAGTACTATATGTCTACTATCGGGTTAATCTCCGGTGTCTACTATGAGTTTCATGTTGGGTGAAAACAAACATTAAAGGAGCCATTATCTGTATTTTTTAAGTGAAGCTATTATCCGCCTGCTATCATTGGTTTTGGGTCTATCCACAGTTTGCTACCATCACTCTGGATTTGTGCATGCACTCCTTACATAATCTCACTATGTTTTATTCCTATGCATGCCAGTTATTGTACACAATGGAACTGATCATGTAGAGCAAAAGAGACGAGCCTTGCGTGGCAATAAAATTTCATGAAGATGTCGTTCCATGGTGGGCGCAAAGGCAGCCCCCCTCCACCCATTTCGGATCGTAATCAAGAGGAAGATAACTGTTCTGAGGGGGATTGAGAAGGAGAAGACCACTGCTATTTACCCCATGAGGTCTTCGCTCTAACTTGGCATGCTAATGTTGGTAATATCATGCATATGGTGCCTTGCATTGCTTACTGTATACATTAAAGATGTCATCTGCTTAGTTTAGACATGCTTTGTGTCAATGCCATCTGTTTAGTTTCTTTATCGTATATGTGAATCATGTAATGCCATCTTGTCTAGCCAGGCATCATATATGTGAATTTTGCAATGCCACCCTGGTTAGCCAGTCATCTTATATGTGAATTATATCATGCCATAATTTTTTTATTACGTGTTAAATTTGTTAACAATTTTAGTACATTCAATTACTCTTCCTGTGCATCAGCCATTCGACACGGTCATGGAAAAATCTGGAGTGGAAACAAGGTATTCAGAGCAGACAATGCTATCTGATGAAGCGCATGTCTTGCTGGTTATCGATAGCTCCTCAGAGGAGGATTCAGAGACAGCTGACCAGTCATATTCCCCCCCCCCCGAGGTGCATGCCCTAACTTGGCAGGGTTATGTTGCTCATATCGTGCGTTTGGTATCTTGCATTGCTGTGTCATTTGCTTAGTTTAGACATGCTTTGTGTGAATGCCACCTGTTTAGTGTCTAATTACCATATATGTGAATTATGCAATGCCATCTTGTTGCAAGACATTATATATGTGAATTATGCAATGTTATCTTGTTGCAAGGCATTATGTATGTGAATTATGCAATGCCATGCTGTTTAGGCAAGCGTCATATATGTGAATTATATCATGACGTCCTCTTTTTTGTATTTCTCGTTGCTTTTGTCGACAATGTTTGTATATTCAACTGCTCTTCCTGTGCATCAGCCATTTGAATTGGTGATGGAGAAATCTGGAGTGAAAACAAGGTCTTTAGAGCAGACAATGCTACCTGCTGAAGTAGATATCTTGCTGGTTACAGATAGCTCTTCAGAGGAGGATTCAGAGGCAGATGACCAGTCCTATTATCCCCCTGAGGTGTATGCTCAAACTTGGCAGGGTTATATTACTCATATAATGCATATGTTGTATTGCAATGCTTAGTTTTTACATCATATACACAATATTGAATGCCATCTCCTTAGTTGACACATCATATATGCGATTGCCCTCTGCTCACTTCCTTAGTATATAAATCATATATTTGAATTATGTCATGCCATGATGTTTACATAGACAGCATGTATCTGAATTATGGCGTGCCAACCCATTTTCTAAAGACATAATATAGTTATATCATCTCATCCTGTTTACATAGCTATCATATTTTAAATTATGTCATTCTATCTGTGAATTATATCATGCCATCATGTTTCCATCGATGGCATGTTTGTGATTTATGGCATGCCAACCACTTTAATAGACACATCGTATAGTTATATCATGTCATCCTGTTTACATAGTCATCATATTTTGAAGTATGTCATTCTATCCTGTTTAGTTAGCCATCATACATGTGAAATTGTGTCATGCTATCCTGTTTAATTAGCCATCATATATGTGAAATTATGTCCTGCTATTCTGTTTGCTTAGACAACATAAATGTGAATTATTTCATGCCCTGTTTTCTTCCCTACTATCCATTGCACCTGTCTATCTTACAATGTCTGTACATTCAATTACTTTTCTTGTTTATCAACCATTTCAATTGGAGGGAGTGATGGCAGTATCTGTGGGAGTAAAAACACGGTCTTCAGAAAAGATCGTGCTACCCGTCGATGCAGATAGAACCACGGTTGTACTTGCCCAAGAACCAGCCCCACCACACATAACCCACACTCATGCAGATTGTACCCCTACCCAGTTGGACAGAGAACCAGCTACACCCCTTCTAACCCCAACCCTAGCAGATAGACACCCAGTTCTCGTTGACACAACACCGTCTCCACCACAGAGCCCCCAAACACGAGCAGTTAGTAAGGCAACTGCGGTGCCCAAATCACGAGGACCACCACTCCGAAACCGAAGTCAACACTTAAAGCAGAAGAAGAATTGTTCTCAGGACAGGTTCCGTAGCTATGGTTCATACTACTTTGCTCTTGCATCACTGTATTTACTGATACCAACTAATTTCAAATTTGAAGGATGCAATTGAAACTCCAATGGCGGAACAGGTATGTTTTAAACCTGTTTCTTCAACGTGTTTGGCTGTTTGCTGTTGTAACTTGCTCTATGTTGATTTCAGTTTCAATTGAATAAATAGTTATGTTCTCATGCCATGCACATTACAAGTGTTGTTATTGCTGTGTAGTTTCCCACACTTATATTCTGTCTATGTTGCTTTGTCTTAAATAGATATGATTCGAACTGTATCTATCTTGATTTGGCAACATAAACTAGAATGATATAGACCATACAGTGACCATACTACATAGATATATGTTTGTTTCATGCTGTTATCCTGTCCACCTTACTACTAAACTGGTTTACCA
Source organism: Aegilops tauschii subsp. strangulata (assembly GCF_002575655.3). Lineage (NCBI taxonomy): Eukaryota > Viridiplantae > Streptophyta > Magnoliopsida > Poales > Poaceae > Aegilops > Aegilops tauschii. The sequence continues at coordinate 56,433,478 of NC_053039.3, forward strand.
AAATGAGTTTCATATACTACATTGTAAACCTGAGATGTGTTTGTTTGTTTCTCTTTTAGAACGAGGATAAAATATTGGAGAAGAGTACCCTGTTATGCAATGGTAAAGGAAGTAATGCAGATAAGGTTCAAGATAGTGAGACATCCCTGTTGGTCTCCAAGAAAGCTGATAAAAACTATATTGAAGACACTGAGACAACCCCAAAGTCCTGTCTTGATGTAGTGTTCGAGTTACTGGCTACCACTGCTGGCACCATCTCTTTGAACTCGTTGCCTGAATCAGTTCGGCTTCTTGAGTCTCAACTTCAAGTTGAAAGACATCAATCAGATGTTATGCGACAGGAAGCCGAAGGACTGAGGAAGTCCCTGCAGAATTCAAATGCATACTTTCTGGTGCAACAGCAAGCGCTGGAGGACTTAAGCGCCAAACAAGAGAAAGTTAATAAGCTTGCTAAGCATCTTGCCAGCATTATGGGTACCCAGGATATTGTTTCTTGAGCTCTTCTGAAGTGGTTTCAGTTCTGGACTTGTTTTGCTGCGGCGTTTAGATGCTGCTGTGTTCCCTATATTTGCACTGGTGGCGAACTTTGATGCCCAGTGGATGTAATATGTGTAATAGCCGTGATAACCTAGTGTAAGTTGCTTGCTTATTTATTTCCTTGTTGTCTTGTTTATTTGTTTGCTTGTAGTCAGTGCAGTTCTTTTTCTGCGGTTTGCTAGTGGCTGCAATAACCTATTTTTTAAAACTAGGCCACAATAACCATGGGCTAATATTTACTGTAGTGACACTGGGCCTCCTACGGGCCGTAGAAACAGTGGGCCTTCTACGGGCCGTAGAAACAATGGGCCTTCTACGGGCCGTAGAAACTATGGGCCTTCTACGGGCCGTAGAAACAATGGGCCTTCTACGGGTCGTATCATCAATGGGCCTTATACGGGCCGTATGATCGATTGGCCAAACATACCGCATTCTGGCCATAAACGGGCTAGAGTTGGAATCATCCGTTCATGGGCCGACCATAACGGGCCATCGTTAATAGGCCGAATTTGATGACGCTATGAAAACGGCCCAATGTATTAACGAACCACAAACGGGCCGACTGTAACCACGGGCTGAATTTGGCCCACAAGCAGAAAATGATAGTAATGGGCCGTAAGTAAACGAATGCTGGAAAATAGCCCAAGAATAAATGGGCTCTGAGAAGGCCAAAAGATAACATGGGCTGGAAACGGCCCAACGGAATAACGGGCCGTTAATGGGTATAAAGTGATACACTGTTCTTTACGGGCCAGTTTCACCACGGGCCGTTAATGGGTGTAAAGTGATACACTGTTCATTACGGTCGAGTTTCACCACGGGCCGTTAATAGGCTAAGAGTTACATAAGGCCTCATATGGGCCGAAAGACGTCATGGGCCATACATGGGCCAGAAGTGAAAACGGGCAGGAATCATATTGGATGGCCCAGATGACGCTACTGGGCCTAATTCGAATAGGGCATAATGAGCCTTGGGTTAGCGGGCTGTAAATGGGCTATATGCGAACAGGCCGTTAACAGGCTTTCCATGGGCCAGCCCGCCACCTTTTGACCAAGTCAAACGGGCCGGCCTTTTCACAGGAATGGGCCTCTGTTGGGCCATGCCACGTGTCGACGTATCATAGGCGCCTTCTATCCAATGAGTGGATGACATCTGTCCCAGCGATGAGCCGACACGTGTTTCCTCCAGCCAATGATGATTTTATAGGTGGAAAATCCCCATTGGTCGGGGCTGTTAACGGGTTATCGGATCCAAAACCCGACCCGATAGCTTAACGGCGTTCCGTTACGGTGGATGCCACGTGTCGGTCACCCTTGACGAAAGCACTTCTGTGATGCGCGATTTATCGTCATGGAAGTGGACACTTCCGTGATGATAATTTTGGTAATGTCATGGAACACTTCTACGACAACACAGGTATGACTATCTTGATTCTGTCATAAAATCGTCATGGATGTACATGCATGACAGAAAACACGACCTACTGTGACATACACGTATCATCACGGAAGTGTATTTTTTTTGTAGTGATACCAAAGAAGAGGCGTTGTACAAGGATGAGTGTTAAGAATAGAATAGTTGCTTATTAATTAAGCTAATTAGGATTAAGTTAATTGTTAGATAGGTTGCTTGGTTCTCAAGGAACCATGTACTTTCTTGGCTCTCAAGGCAACTATGTAATTCCTTGGCTCTCAAGTAACTATGTGTTTACTTGACCGCCAAGCACCATGTGTACTTCCGCCTGGGTATAAATACCCCACTTCTATCATCAATAAAGACTAATGGATCATCTTTCATTCAAACTCTCTCGTTCTTTATTTTTCACTCTAAACAAATATGATAATTAACAAGCAGCCTTACAATCAATTAACTGAGGGATCTTTTTATCCTGGGCAAAGGAAGAAATTAAATCTCCCGATTGGCATAAATAAAGGAGATTGTGGGCTGCGGAACAAAGAAATTAAATGCTCCTCATTGACAATAAATAAAGGGAGTCGTTTTACCTTCACCAAACTATGGTATGTTATTTTTTCTCCTGGTGCAACGCGCGGGCAATTTTCTTACTAAAATAGGAAAACGGTCTAACTAAATAAAATCTTGTTTGATTCCTCTAGTTAATCCATGTATATAGCAATTTTGGTTCTCGGTAACCTTGGATTTTTGCGTTTGTGGAAAAAACGAGTATCCATCGTGTTTTTAAAAACACGATTGCCATCTACCGGGTCACAACTAATTCTTGTCTCCTCGTTTATCTCAACAACCTCGTGGCTTATCCCCAGCCCACCAAGGTTCAAATCCTGGTGCTCGCATTTATTTCTGGATTTATTTCAGGATTTCAAGCGATGCGCATTCAGTGGGAGGAGACGTTCCCGTCGACGACGAGGTGCCTACGGTGACTTCGTAAATTTCATGAAGATATGCCGGCTCAGTCTTTCGGAGGCGCTCATAGGGGTAGGGTGTGCGGGTGTGCGTTCATAGGGGTGAGTGTATGCACGTGTATATGAGCGCTTGTGTCTGTACTGATGTTCAAAAAAAACGCGTGGCTTCGTTTCCTCTACTCCTATAAAAATATAGTTGGTGATGATGGTGTGCCTACCATATTGCATTCACGGCCGTCCGATTTATATCCAACGCCCACGAAACAACCTATGGCAGTTTTACGTAAAGAAACCCACCATTATGTTACACATATATAGATAAGACCTCGTCTCTCGCTCTCAGCCTATCTCTCCCCCAACCTCATCCAACGCATACAAATGTTGATAGCATATTTAAAAACTTGTTTGCAACATTTTTTAAATGTTCACGTGTCTCAAAAAATATATGTGAGATTATAAGGAAAAAAAGGGTTAATCATGTATCTGGAAAATGGTGAATGTATATCAAATGAATGTTTCAGATGTATATGAAAAATACACAATGTTTATGAAAAAAGTAGACATCAAACATGTATTTGAAAGAAAATATTAATAATTGTATTTAAAATTATAATCATGTATTAAAAATGTTAAACATGTATGCAAATGTTCTTCATGTATACAAAAAATATAGACATTAAAAACTATTTTAAAAATTATTATGTGCTTTACAAAAAGCTTTTATAAAATAAAGTTGGACGTGAAAATTGGACATAAAAATACTGAGGAAAAACGATACAAAGACATAGAATGCAAAAAAAGTAAATTTGAAAAGGATCTAAAACCGAAGAAAAAAATCATAAAGAAAAAACACACAAAAACCCAAAGAAAAATAAATGAAGAAAACGGTTAAAAATAAAGAAAAATGAAGGAAACCAAAGAAAGAAACAAAGAAACAAATAAAGAAAAGAAGAAACAAAGAACAAAGAATAAAGAAAAATAAAGGCCCTCCACATTTGTTTAAAGAACGTCTATGGTCAGGAAACTTAACCATCTTTGATTAATAAGCTAATCAAGTAGAGGCATACTAGGGACACTTTGTTTTGTTTATGTATTCACACATGTATCATGTTTTCGGTTAATAAAATTCTAGCATGAATAATAAACATTTATTATGATATAAGGAAATATAAATAACGACTTTATTATTGCCTCTAGGGCATATTTCCTTCACATCGACCCCCACCCCACTAAACTCTCTCTCACGAATCACTCAAAAAAACTCTCTCTCTCTCAATCTCGCGACCCTCACCCCCACACCCCTCGGTCGATCTCCTCTCCCCCACGATCTCCTTGCCACCACCACCACCCACTCCGACCGGTTCCGCCGAGCTTCGGCCGCGCGCAACACGTCCCCCAAGCTCCTCAAGCTCCGCCCCTCTCTCGTCTCCGTCCAGATCCGTGCCTCAAGGCGTACACATTTGCCCGCGGTGATGTCTACTACACAACCTTCTTCTTGTAGACGTTGTTGGGCCTCCAAGTGGAGAGGTTTGTAGGACAGTAGCAAATTTCCCTCAAGTGGATGACCTAAGGTTTATCAATCCGTGGGAGGCGTAGGATGAAGATGGTCTCTCTCAAGCAACCCTGCAACCAAATAACAAAGAGTCTCTTGTGTCCCCAACACACCCACTACAATGGTAAATTGTATAGGTGCACTAGTTCGGCGATGATATGGTGATACAAGTGCAATATGGATAGTAGATAATGGTTTTTGTAATCTGAAAATATAAAAACAGCAAGGTAGCAAGTGGTAAAAGTGAGCACAAACGGTATTGCAATGCGTTGAAACAAGGCCTAGGGTTCATACTTTCACTAGTGCAAGTTCTCTCAACAATAATAACATAATTGGATCATATAACTATCCCTCAACATGCAATAAAGAGTCACTCCAAAGTCACTAATAGCGGAGAACAAACGAAGAGATTATGGTAGGGTACGAAACCACCTCAAAGTTATCCTTTCTAATCGATCTATTCAAGAGTCCGTAGTAAAATAACATGAAGCTATTCTTTCCGTTCGATCTATCATAAAGTTCGTACTAGAATAACACCTTCAGACACAAATCAACCAAAACCCTAATGTCACCTAGATACTCCAATGTCACCTCAAGTATCCGTGGGTATGATTATACGATATGCATCACACAATCTCAGATTCATCTATTCAACCAACACAAAGAACTTCAAAGAGTGCCCCGAAGTTTCTACCGGAGAGTCAAGATGAAAACGTGTGCCAACCCCTATGCATAAGTTCACGAGGTCACGGAACTCGCAAGTTGATCACCAAAACATACATCAAGTGGATCACATGATATCCCATTGTCACCACAGATAAGCACGTGCAAGACATACATCAAGTGTTCTCAAATCCTTAAAGACTCAATCCGATAAGATAACTTCAAAGGGAAAACTCAATCCATCACAAGAGAGTAGAGGGGGAGAAACATCATAAGATCCAAATATAATAGCAAAGCTCGCGATACATCAAGATCGTGCCGACTCAAGAACACGAGAGAGAGAGAGAGATCAAACACATAGCTACTGGTACATACCCTCAGCCCCGAGGGAGAACTACTCCCTCCTCGTCATGGAGTGCACCGGGATGATGAAGATGGCCATCGGAGAGGGATTCACCCCCTCCGGCAGGGTGCCGGAGTGGGTCTAGATTGGTTTTTGGTGGCTACTGAGGCTTCTGGTGGAGGAACTCCTGATCTATTCTCCTCCCCGAAGTTTTTAGGGTATATGGACATATATGGGTGAAAGAAGTCGGTCAGGGGAGCCACGAGGGGCCCACAAGGGTGGGGGCGCGCCCAGGGGGCAGGCGCGCCTCCCTGCCTCGTAGCCACCTCGAAGCTTCCTTGACTTCAACTCCAAGTCTTCTGGATCACGTTCGTTCCAAAAATCACGCTCCCGAAGGTTTCATTCCGTTTGGACTCCGTTTGATATTCCTTTTCTGCGAAACACTGAAACAAGGAAAAAAACAGAAACTGGCACTGGGCTCTGGGTTAATAGGTTAGTCCCAAAAATAATATAAAAGTGTTTAATAAAGCCCATAAACATCCAAGACAGATAATATAATAGCATGGAACAATCAAAAATTATAGATACTTTGGAGACGTATCATGCGGCTAGGGTTTCGGGATCCGTCACCGGCGGCGGCGGGGAGCCCTCGGGCGCCGCGTCCTCCACCCCGGTGTCTGGTGGCAGGAGGATCGTGCGCACGCAGACCGCGGGCAACCTGGGCGAGTCCATCTTCGACAGCAAGGTGGTCCCCTCCTCGCTCGTCGAGATCGCCCCCATCCTCCGCGTCGCCAACGAGGTCGAGGCCAGCAACCCGCGCGTCGCGTATCTATGCAAGTCTCCTAATCTTCTGCACCCTGCGGCAAATGCGTGTGGTTGCCCATGGTTGTAGCGAACGCCTGCTCTCTCTCTTATCAGGAAGTCCTCGCTGATCTATGAACAAAACTTGGGCAGGGTTGCGTACGCGGCAACCTCCGTTCTCTGGTAAGGAGGGTGGACAGACACGCAATTCAATTTGTGGTGATGCGGTGGAAATCTCCATTCTCCGTTTTCTCCATCAAAAATTCAGTAACACTATTGTTTCAGTCCAATGATATTTATTTTTATTAATTTTGTCTTCACAAAGTAGAGCATATGAGATTATCTTGCCTGGACTGTTCCGGAGTACTTGCAAAGGAAAGTCTTTCGGAATGTAGGTATGCCTTTGCTCACTTCTTTTGTAGGATTCCTAGAAGTATTGTACTACACACCAATGTATGGAACTTATTTCAGCTAACAGTTATATACATGCAAAAAGAAAAGCTAACAGTTATATCACTCGATTGTATATGTTAATATAACACACAAACACACACACCCAGACATATATATATATATATATATATATATATATATATATATATATAAACACTATTCTGATCATAGGATCAGAATAATATTCTGATCACAACCTGAACTGCCTGAGTAACGCGCCTGAACTTCCCTCTTTACGAACCCGACCTTCGGGCTACCTTCGCAACCGTGGCTTCCCCCGCGAATTATTCTGGTTAGTCCTGTTCTATATGATGTTAGTGTAATCTAGAAATGTTTTTTAGCAACTAAATATCGGTTTTAAATAGGAATCTCGCTCGTTGGCGGATTTTGCTCTCGGGTCGTGATGAAATTGCGTTTTTTGTAATTTTACTGCCTGAGTTGTTCGACCTGAACTTCTCCCAGTGCTAGGTTGAACTTTCGCCAACATTGCCTAAATGGGGCTTGCGATATACCGTCGACAAGCTATAGACACCAGTATCATGACCCAAGTTAAATTTTTGGCAAAATGTAAGCCGTTTAAGAGCAGTTTTGAAAACCGTTTTTTCTTCATACAAAAACATGAATCCTATTTTCAATCGCTCCTTCCACATGTTGAAAGTTTTCTCTAATTCCCTACGGTTAAAGAGTAATTTGGAAAATCATAAAATTTCGCAAACCGAAGAACAGAGTTCGTATTTTCGATGTCATTTCTAAATGGCTAATCATATTGAGGCAAATGACATGTCGTTGGAAAGCTTATGAAAATGCGCTACTTTTTCATGTAGAAAGTGTTTTCTAAATTTGAACGGTTTAAGAGTAATTTAGAAAACGGTACAAGTTTCACCGAGTTTGTATTTTCGATCTATTTTTTAACCGTATGTCCGAATGCAGCGAATTGTATGGCGTTGGAAAGCTTGAGGAAATGCGAAACTTTTTGGTATATATTATTTCTCCCAATTCCTTACTGTTTTAAGTCAATTTTGAAAATGGCTAAAAACGTATTTTCGCCGTAATTTCTAAAAACTTTATAGGAATGGGACAACTAATATACCGTTGAAAAGCTAAGGAAAATGCGAAACTTTTTCATGTTGCTTGTTTTCTATGATTCCTAGCTGTTTTCAAGTAATTTCGAAAATGGTGAGATCATTCGTTCTGCCTTTATCGCGAAACAGATTCTTCGAAAATGCACCGCATGAAGAACCTGAACTTCTCGGCATGTCTACTTGAACTTCACTCTGTTTTTCACGTGATTTTTTTGCTCGTAGCTCTCCATCCACTCACCAGAATTGAGCAAGTAATATACCGGTAGAAAGTTTATGTAAACACGCAACTTTCCCAAGTTGATCATTTTTTTCATACTCGTGACGGTTTTAAAAGTTTTTCATCCCAAATTCATTCACTATAGTTGTCGAACTTCCTGCTGTTTTCACGTTGAACTCCTGTGACGTATTTTCGTTTGTAATTTTCTCATCCATTTCGTCAGTGTACACAAATGATATTCCTTTTGTATAAACCTCTCTCGCAGTATTTTTTTAACTTTCTCCGACCGAGGACTTGAACTTATAACAACAACAAAATTGGACCTTGCCTTTTAATTCCTTTTTCACATATTAAACACAAACCATGTAGTACATGAAATTTTTCCATTTTTATAATTTGAATTTTTTATTTTCTTTTTGAAATCAAATTGCTCCCAAATAATAACTGAACTTCTTTGTGGATTGAGAGAATTATTTTAAAACGCAAAAAACAATATTTTTGTGTGTTTTTTGAACATAGAAATACAAGGTGAACCTCTCTCGCAAGAATTTTTGAACTTCCCCAGACAGAGCACTTGAACTTCTTTCAACAAACCCTTTAAGCTTTTATTTTTCTGTACTTCTATTCTCACCTGAAATGCATTCCTTGCAGTACTTGAACTTCTCGTTATTTTCATTATGAACTTCTTTCAATAGATGAGAATTTTTGAATACATAAAAAGTGTTTTAAATGGTATACATGAAAATTTTAAACCGCTCATCGAAATGTTACACATAACATACCTATAGAAAGCTTATGAATAGCAACAAGTTTTTCATGTAGGCATGTGTTACAAATTCGTTGCCGTTTGAGAGTAGTTTTTAAAATGGCAAAACAAAGTTATTTTTTGCCTTTTTTCAACATGTAAATGAACGACGGACGTCTCGCACATGAATTTTGAACTATGCTAGGAGGAGCACGTGAACTTCTTGCAACAAATCTTTTAAGCCTTTTTATTTTATATTCTTATATTCTTATCTGAAACGTATTCCGTGTAGTATTTGAACTTCCCGCTGTTTTCACCTTGAACTTCTGTCACATATTTTTTGTTTGTAATTCCTCACCCGTTGCTCGGAGTTCCACCAATGATAAACCATTAGAAACATGTTGAAAGGACACAACTTTTTTTAATATGATTAAACTCTTTTTCCAAACAACATACACCAATTTGTTTTTAACCGTTTATTTTGGAATAGGAATATGATATACCCTTGGAAATTTGTTGAATAAAAAGAACATTTTTCGTGTCAAGAACTGTGTTTCAAATTTGTGATGGATTGAGAAAATTGTTTGAAAACACAAACAACATTTTTATGTGTTTTTGCACAAGTAAATACATAGTGAACCTCCTTTACTAGAATTTTTGAACTTCACGGGCCGACCACGTGAACTTCTAGCTAAAATATTTTTAGACGTTGTCTTTTTATTCTTTTTTTATATGAAACACACTCCATGTAGTAGTTGAACCGATGGTTGGTTTCACTTTGAACTACTCTCTGTTTTTTACCCATAAATCCTAAAACATTCATAGTATTATTCTTCGGAGGAAAAAAATATAGGTTTAGAACCATACAATTTTTCTTAAAATTGAACTTCTTGCTTCCATTCTTCCTCGAAACAAAAAGATTTTCAGTTTCTCGTATACATTGAACTACTCCTTTGATTTAATTTGAACTTCTTGATTTTTTTCTTTAGTAACAAGAAAAATTTAAGATTTTTATAAATATCGACCATCTCTATTTTTGTAATTTGGAGTTCTTAGTTTATTTCCTTGTAGTAACGGTTCCTAGTTTTCTAATAAATATTGAACCGGCCCGCTATTTAAATTTGAACTTCTAGATTTTTTTTTATTAAAAATGGTGAAAATCTTATTTTTGAACCTCTTTGTGTATTTTTAGAAATTGTAAGAATTGTTTTTTAGTAAATGTCGAACTTCTTCATTATTTCAAACTGAACTTGTTGGTTTATTCGTTAGTAGCGGGAAAAATTTGAGTTTTTCATATACATTGTACTATTCTATTTTTAATTGAACTTCTTGGTTTTTTCAATTTGGATTTCTTTGTGTTATTCATTAGTAACGATCTATTCTCCTCCTAGAAGTTTTTAGGGTATATGGACATATATAGGTAAAAGAAGTCGGTCAGGGGAGCCACGAGGGGCCCACAAGGGTGGGGGGCGTGCCCAGGGGGCAGGCATGCCTCCCTGCCTCGTAGCCACCTCGAAGCTTCCTTGACTTCAACTCCAAGTCTCCTGGATCACGTTCGTTCCAAAAATCACGCTCCCGAAGGTTTCATTCCGTTTGGACTCCGTTTGATATTCCTTTTCTGTGAAACACTGAAACGAGGAAAAAAACAGAAACTGGCACTGGGCTCTGGGTTAATAGGTTAGTCCCAAAAATAATATAAAAGTGTTTAATAAAGCCCATAAACATCCAAAACAGATAATATAATAGCATGGAACAATAAAAAATTATCGATACGTTGGAGACGTATCATGCGGCTAGGGTTTCGGGATCCGTCACCGGCAGCAGCGGGGAGCCCTCGGGCGCCGCGTCCTCCACCCCGGTGTCTGGTGGCAGGAGGATCGTGCGCACGCAGACCGCGGGCAACCTGGGCGAGTCCATCTTCGACAGCAAGGTGGTCCCCTCCTCGCTCATCGAGATCGCCCCCATCCTCCGCGCTGCCAACGAGGTCGAGGCCAGCAACCCGCGCGCCGCGTACCTATGCAAGTCTCCTACTCTTCTGCACCCTGCGGCAAATGCGTGTGGTTGCCCAAGGTTGTAGCGAACGCCTGCTCTCTCTCTCTCTCTCATCAGGAAGTCCTCGTTGATCTATGAACAAAACTTGGGCAGGGTTGCGTATGCGGCAACCTCCGTTCTCTGGTAAGGAGGGTGGACAGACACGCAATTCAATTTGTGGTGATGCGGTGGAAATCTCCATTCTCCGTTTTCTCCATCAGAAATTTAGTAACACTATTGTTTCAGTCCAATGATGTTTATTTTTATTAATTTTGTCTTCACAAAGTAGAGCATATGAGATTATCTTGCCTGGACTGTTCCGGAGTACTTGCAAAGGAAAGTCTTTCGGAATGTAGGCATGCCTTTGCTCACTTCTTTTGTAGGATTCCTAGAAGTATTGTACTACACACCAATGTATGGAACTTATTTCAGCTAACAGTTATATACATGGCAAAAGAAAAGCTAACAGTTATATCACTCGATTGTATATGTTAATATAACATACACACACATAGACATATATATATATATATATATATATATATATATATATATATACATAAACACTATTCTGATCACAGGATCAGAATAATGTTCTGATCACAACCTGAACTGCCTGAGTAACGCGCCTGAACTTCCCTCTTTACGAAACCGACCTTCGGGCTACCTTCGCAACCGTGGCTTCCCCCGCGAATTATTCTGGTTAGTCGTGTTCTATATGATGTTAGTGTAATCTAGAAACGTTTTTTACCAACTAAATATCGGTTTTAAATAGGAATCTCGCTCGTTGGCGGATTTTGCTCTCGGGTCATGATGAAATTGCGTTTTTTGTAATTTTACTGCCTGAGTTGTTCGACCTGAACTTCTCCCAGTGCTAGGTTGAACTTTCGCCAACATTGCCTAAATGGGGCTTGCGATATACCGTCGACAAGCTATGGACACCAGTATCATGACCCAAGTTAAATTTTTGGCAAAATGTAAGCGGTTTAAGAGCAGTTTTGAAAACCGTTTCTTCTTCATACAAAAAACATGAATCCTATTTTCAATCGCATTTCTAAACCGTTTATCGGAATGAGGCAAAAAATATGGCGTTGGCAAGCTGCTGCAAAACCGCTCCTTCCACATGTGGAAAGTTTTCTCTAATTCCCTACGGTTAAAGAGTAATTTCGAAAATCGTAAAATTTCGCAAACCGAAGAACCGAGTTCAAATTTTCGATGTCATTTCTAAACGGCTAATCATATTGAGGCAAATGACATGTCGTTGGAAAGCTTGTGAAAATGCGGTAATTTTTCATGTAGAAAGTGTTTTCTAATTTTGAATGGTTTAAGAGTAATTTAGAAAATGGTACAAGTTCCACCGAGTTTGTATTTTCGATCTATTTTGTAACCGTACGTCCGAATGCAGCGAATTGTATGGCGTTGGAAAGCTTGAGGAAATGCGAAACTTTTTGGTATATATTATTTCTCCCAATTCCTTACTGTTTTAAGTCAATTTTGAAAATGGCTAAAAACGTATTTTTGCCGTAATTTCTAAAAATTTATCGGAATGGGACAAATAATATACCGTTGAAAAGCTAAGGAAAATGCGAAACTTTTTCATGTTGATGGTTTCTGTGATTCCTAGCTGTTTTCAAGTAATTTTGAAAATGGTGAGATCATTCGTTCTGCCTTTATCGCGAAACAGATTCTTCGAAAATGCACCGCATGAAGAACCTGAACTTCTCGGCATGTCTACTTGAACTTCACTCTGTTTTTCACGTGCTTTTTTTGCTCGTAGCTCTCCATCCACTCACCAGAATTGAGCAAGTATCATACCGGTAGAAAGCTGATGTAAACATGCAACTTTCCCATGTTGATCATTCTTCCATACTCGCGACGGTTTTAAAAGTTTTTCATCCCAAATTCATTCACTATAGTTGTCGAACTTCCTGCTGTTTTCACGTTGAACTTCTGTGACGTATTTTCGTTTGTAATTTTCTCATCCATTTCGTCAGTGTACACAAATGATATTCCTTTTGTAAAAACCTCTCTCGCAATATTTTTTTTAACTTTCTCCGACCGAGGACTTGAACTTATAACAACAACAAAATTGGACCTTGCCTTTTAATTCCTTTTTCACATATTAAACACAGACCATGTAGTACATGAACTTTTTCCATTTTTATAATTTGAAATTTTTATTTTCTTTTTGAAATCAAATTGCTCCCAAATAATAACTGAACTTCTTTGTGGATTGAGACAATTATTTTAAAACGCAAAAAACAATATTTTTTGTGTTTTTTGAACATAGAAAGACAAGGTGAACCTCTCTCGCAAGAATTTTTGAACTTCCCCAGACAGAGCACTTGAACTTCTTTCAACAAACCCTTTAAGCTTTTATTTTTCTATACTTCTATTCTCACCTGAAATGCATTCCTTGCAGTACTTGAACTTCTCGTTATTTTCATTATGAACTTCTTTCAATAGATGAGAATTTTTGAATACATAAAAAGTGTTTTAAACATTATATATGAAAATTTTAAACCGCTCATCGAAATGTTACACATAATATACCGGTAGAAAGCTTATGAATAGCAACAAGTTTTTCATGTAGGCATGTGTTACAAATTCGTTGCCGTTTGAGAGTAGTTTTTAAAATGGCAAAACAAAGTTATTTTTTGCCTTTTTTCAACATGTAAATGAACGACGGACGTCTCGCACAGGAATTTGGAACTATGCTAGGAGGAGCACGTGAACTTCTTGCAACAAATCTTTTAAGCCTTTTATTTTATATTCTTATATTCTTATCTGAAACGTATTCCGTGTAGTAGTTGAACTTCCCGCTGTTTTCACCTTGAACTTCTGTCACATATTTTTTGTTTGTAATTCCTCACCCGTTGCTCGAAGTTCCACCAATGATAAACCATTAGAAACATGTTGAAAGGACACACCTTTTTTTAATATGATTAAACTCTTTTTCCAAACAACATACACCAGTTTGTTTTTAACCGTTTATTTTGGAATAAGAATATGATATACCCTTGGAAATTTGTTGAATAAAAAGAACATTTTTCATGTCAAGCACTGTGTTTCAAATTTGTGATGGATTGAGAAAATTGTTTTAAAACACAAACAACATTTTTATGTGTGTTTGCACAAGTAAATACATAGTGAACCTCCTTTACAAGAATTTTTGAACTTCATGGGCCGACCACGTGAACTTCTAGCTAAAGTATTTTTAGACTTTGTCTTTTTATTCTTTTTTCTATGAAACACACTCCATGTAGTAGTTGAACCGATGGTTGGTTTCACTTTGAACTACTCTCTATTTTTTACCCATAAATCCTAAAACATTCATAGTATTATTCTTCGAAGAAAAAAATATAGTTTTAGAACCATACAATTTTTCTTAAAATTGAACTTCTTGGTTCCATTCTTCCTCGAAACAAAAAGAATTTCAGTTTTTCGTATACATTGAACTACTCCTTTATTTTAATTTGAACTTCTTCGTTTTTATTCTTTAGTAAAAGGAAGAACTTAAAAATTTTATAAATATCGATCATCTCTATTTTCGTAATTTGGACTTCTTAGTTTATTTCCTTGTAGTAACGGTTCCTAGTTTTCTAATAAATATTGAACCGGTCCGCTATTTAAATATGAACTTCTAGGGTTTTTTAATTAAAAATGGTGAAAATCTTATTTTTGAACCTCTTTGTGTATTTTTAGAAATGGTAAGAATTGTTTGTTAGTAAATGTCGAACTTGTTCATTTTTTCAAACTGAACTTCTTGGTTTATTCGTTAGTAGCGGGAAAATTTGAGTTTTTTGCAATAAATATTGAACTGCTCTATTTTTTAAATTAACCTTCTTGGTTTATTATTTAGTAACGAGGAAAATCTAATTTTTTCATATACATTGTACTATTCTATTTTTTAATTGAACTTCTTGGTTTTTTCAATTTTGATTTCTTGGTGTTATTCATTAGTAACGGTTCAGGTCTTAGTTATGTGGAAAACATCAAACCGCCCAATTATTTAAATTTGAACTTCTAGAGCTTTTTAAAAAACAAGAAAAATCTATTTTATATACTTTTTGAACTGCTCTTTTTTTTAACTTGACCTTCTTGGTATCTTAATAAACGTTGGACTTCTCCATTATTTAAGTTTGAGCCTCTAGGTTTTCCGTAGAAACGAGGAAAATCCATTTTCTCTAAAAGCACAAGAACAAATAGTTGTACATCAAATTGATTATTTTATTTCTTCAGTAACAGGGAAAATCTAAGTTTTTAAATATCTTTTTGCTCTATGTACTATAGTGGACGTCTTGGTTTTATTTATTTCATTGACAAAAAAACCTAGTTTTTCAATAAACATGGAACACTCCGCTCTTTTAATTTCAACTTCTAGGTTCTTTTAGAAATGGGGAAATCCATTTATTTAATAATTTTTGAACTGCTCTATTTTTATAGTTTGACCTTCTTGGGATTTCTTTAGAAACGTGAAAAAATGTTATTGTTACTTCATTTGAACTTCTTGATTTTTTGGAAATGGGAAAGTTCCAAAAAGTTATAAACATTCAACTTATATGTTATTTCAATTTGAACCTTTCATCCTTTTTGACCTTTTTTTGTTTATTTTACAAACTGCAAGTGTGTTGTTCTTTTTGAACTTTTTGTTTTTTAGTGTAAACAAGCATCTATAGCGTCACAGGAACAAATTAACAACAATCTTTCCGTCATTCTCGTTTCGACATTTCCAGAAGAAAAAAATGAGTGCAAGGACACAACCATAATAGAACAATTTTTTGGAATGTGATCCGTATAGAAAAGACACTCGTTTCTGGGAATTAAGGTACATTTTGTTTTATACACTAAAAGTAGTGAATTGTATCCACCACTCATTTGTTTATGCTCATCCTTTGCCACTTTGACCACTGCACATGCCCTCTGTTTCAATATCCCATGTTGTTTTTTCTTCTGTCGCATTGCACCCTTACGTTGAATGCCTTCTTTTACCAAACTGCTACTGCAGTACACACATATATAACTAAATTTATTCTTATTTATATTGAACTGTTTTTTTTTCGAGAGCACGCGAAAGGCGTGCCTTAGCTTTATAGAAAGGGAGAAAAATATTTACAAGATATTACAAGCCGCAAGCATCACCAGAAGGCGTGCCTACATCCTCCTCAACCAGCTCCAAAGCGACTACTCACAAAAATGCAGAAGTCCACTCCCTCTCGCAAATACCCATAATTGGCGTTCCCTGAGAATGTTCCTGACCGTATCTAGTTCATTACACATGTTGCTCCTACCAAAAACCATACTATTCCTCTGCTTCCATAAATTCCAACAGACCAACGTGACGAAAGAATCGAAGTCCTTCCGCTGTACCTTGGGTACCCTCTTCCTCGAAGCTACCAACCAGTCCTCCACCCTTTCATGTCCATGTGGCAACAGCTCCAAAGGGATCTCAACCTTGGTGAAGCATTGAAACCACACCCGACTGGCATAGACGCAATGTATGAGGATGTGATCCACCGTGTCCTCCTCCTGCTCGCACAAAAAGCAAGGTGAGATCGTGTCCTGCAATCTGTGCCTCACTCGTCTGTCCAAATTCCAGATCCTGTATTGGACGGCCTAGCAAACCGCTGGTAAACAACTTTTTGGACTGCTGTAATACACATAGAAAACTCAATACATTTCAGATGCTAAAACCAAAAAGATCACAGAATGGTTGAATACAGAATCATTCATTTTTTCTATACAAATCCGATGAGCTAGCACATAAAATTTTCCCTTTATCAGGAATAAGAATAAAAACCGACATGGGTGGCCAAATGCTACCCATCTACAGTAGCACAACAAGTTGATTTCCCTAAATTTCTGTTGTATGGAATCTTCAGAACAACAACAACTAATTTTGTATGACAGCAGAAGTCAATAGTGACATCACGCACACACACAACATGCCATCCGCGGTCATCGCCATGCACATTGTTCGCTGATGTCAGGAGGTCATGTGTCGCTCTAGTTAATCTATGATTCAACAAAGAGAAAGCCATGGAGAAATGCGCAAATGGGAGAGGGAGCAAGCAGGGACATAAAACTGAACTTTTATCTGACGCAAAGCTGAACTTCTTTGAATCTAAAGACACCCTATAGTAGAAGAAGAGTAGCAGCAAACCAGCTAATCACCTTGTTCGTCCTTGTGTTGGAGGAAGCAACCAGGAGAACGCGAGGTAATGGATGCTGCTTCAAGGCAAGCTAGCTGCTTTTCCCATGAGAACATGGTAATAGATGCCATCGGCATGCTGTTGTGCTGATCCTGCGGCCAAGCACCGGTTCGATTGGAGGCCTGGATACCAACGCAAGCAAGGAGGAAGACAAGGGAGGCTCAACTAGGACTGCACTACGGCAAACCTGCTGATGCCGACCCGTGCTATGATCTTTCGAACAGTAGGAAGCCGACGCAACTACCTGGCAGAGTCACCCGGACACGTCTACTGTAGAACTGCAGGTCGAGGCCTCCTCTACCTGCAGGCCGAGGTCTTCTCCATCTGCAGGTGGTGGCAAGGTAGGCACGGTGGACGACGACATGTGCGGCGATGGGGAGCATAGCGCCAGCGGCAGAGCGAGCCGGTGGGAGCTCGAGGCGAGCGGCAGATGGCATCAGTGTGGAGTGTGCGGGTCTCCATCGGTGCACCAGGGAGGAGCTGGATCCTCCTCGGAGGATCTGGGACTTTGCTCGGAGGTGGATCACAGATGCGGCGGAAGTGGCTCGCGAGGGTCTTCATCCACAGAGGGGCGGGCTGCAGCGAGATCCCGATGACCTGTGGAGGGTGGTGGTGCACCGGCAGCCCAAGATTTGGAGGAGCGGTCGTGGCGGCGAGATGTAAGGGTGGAGCTCGGTTGGCGGTGCGCGTGGGAGGGTGGCCGCAGGAGCACGGTGCGTGGGCAAGAGTAGGCGCGTCGGCCGCCGGGGAGAGAGCGCATCGGCGATGTGGGACACGAGGAAGGCGGCGCAGTGGTGGCCTCCGCCATGGGTTGAAGCAAGGGGAGGTAGGCCGCCGCCGTAGGTAGAAGCAGGGGAGTGAGACCGCCGGCGGAGAGCGCGGACACAGAGTCCACGATGGTGTATGGCGGTGGAGTGCACGACGGTGGAGGCCGTGGTGGCGCGTGGTTGCCAGACGGTGTCGGCCAGCGGCGGCGTTGTGTGGGGATCGGGGATGACAGAGGTGTTTTTTTGTTCATGTGAGAAGTTCGAGTGGGCAGCCTTTTTAACGTTTCCAGATTCAGAAACATGCGATCGGATCCTATATAGAGCCGGTGTGATCAGAGTATGTGTGGAATTAAGATTATTATAACAATGACACATATCATAGACAGAGAATTGCAATACCGTGGTCATAATCATACCCCAAGTAAAAAAATAAGCCAATGGCTTTCATATTCTAGCAATATGTCATGGTTCAAACATCATGTAACAATGAGAGGAAAACAACTATGACAGAGCCTACTCATATTCTACCATAGCACTTACTACTACTGTTGTCATATCAACTCTAAGCAATAACATGCGTTGTTATAAAAATCATGGAAATGAGAGTAACATATAGCAATCATGATGTTATGCTCATAATATCTATTCTAACAATCATTAGATGCCAATTGTTCTCATATCAACTCTAACAATAACATGTGTGGTCATAAAAATCTAGTAAATGAGAGGAACATATAGCAATGATGTGGTTATAGACATACTAACTATTCTAAATTCGTAACAATGAACATGCAGTCGTATTCATAAGGTAAAGATGAGATGAGATAGAACAATTACACGACGATAGATTCCACTAGTATAGGCAGCCAATCTGTGCGTCGACCGCGTAAACGATGCCATCATGCACTATAGCATCAGACAGAAATGTTGCCTCAATAGGATTGACGATGAGCCATAACCATGTATGGCGACCGGATTCCAGATAGACTAATTCCATGTTGAACAAGGAAATGAGCTTGTAATCCATGTAGTCTTCTGATGGTGTGGGCACTTCGCAGATTACAACTTTCAGCAAACAGAGGTCGAGCCAAAAGCTTGACGCGTCTCGTGCGTAGTAGGCAGGAGTGTCCGGCGGGCCGCGAGGCTCGATGGCGGCGGTATCCAACGATGGAAGGGTAATCTCTCGCTGGGTGTAGATATCCACGAGACGCCACGGACTACCGTATTGGTGGATGAGGACGATCCAGTTGGCCTTCATGCCCGCCTAGTAGTGGCCGCGCATGAAGGACAGGTGGACGGGTAGTGGTAGCATGTCGAGGGGCACCATGACAACCTCCGTAGGATCGTCAAGTCGGTGTCTGGGCCACCTGCGAGGATCGGGCATCAGCAAGCAGGGTGTCTTGAAAAGAGCCGGCCGGTTGCAGATGAGTAGATGGTACAAATACACCAAGCATGCGCCCAGACGGACGGTGCTGAGTAGGTCCATACGATTACAGATCTGCTCCAAGAGAACATCAGGGAGGGAATTCCAATCGCGGCTCTGCGTGTGAGTCAGTTCTGCCATTGGGGTTTTTGGTGCCTGCGAGCCAGCGGGGAAGTGGATTCGGGCGGGCGAGCGAAGAAGCTTCTCCTCGTGTGGCCGAGCGGTGAGCGGGGGGATATGGTACGCGCGAGCTACCAAGGAAGATAGCGCGGGCGGGCGAGCAGTGAGCGGGGGGAAATGGTGTGCGGCCGACGATGGGGAAGAGAGGAGGAAGAAGAGTGGAAGACGGGGAAGAAAGTGCATTAAATCTCAATTCTACTACTACTACCAGGATATACCGTCCTTCGGAGTGTAAATAGTTACACCAATGACATGTGGGTCTACCACAAGAGCGCCCATATGTCAGTTAATGGAGGACAGAAGCGTGCTCTACTGGCAAACATGATGGCAGTACTGGGTAAGGCATATTTAGTAACACCAACACGCTGTTTCAGCTTATTAATTAAGTGTCCCATCTGCTGCAGCGTGTATTGTCAATTCACTGCGAAGACTAGTTGAATAGTTCTCTCTGACCGAGATGGGGAATAATGGATCACGAAGACTTCCTTTCTACATTATCCCTATGCCTCTACGCTCACTTCACTCATTTTGCTCCGTACGTAGTCACTTGTTGAAATCTCTAGAAAGACAAATACTCCGTATTTGGGAACAGAGGGAGGATTTTACTCCGTATTTGGGAACAGAGGTAGGATTTTACTCCGTATTTGGGAACGGAGGGAGTATCACCATATGGAGGGAAAAGAGGAAGCCTGAAATATGAACATGTCAATGGGAGGGAGTAAGCCCCATGCATGCATGCATGCATGCATGCAACATGCAACACTCACATGTACACATGGAGGCACGCAACACTCACGCACCCATGCGGCACACAGCACACGACGCAACACACACGCTCACGCTCAAGTGCTCAACCTACTCCCTACGTCTGTGAAAGACTGTACATTTAGAGATTTACACATTGACCGGGGCATAATTAACGCCCAAAAGTAGCAGACTTATGTGTGCATGCGACCATTGAGAGAAGAAGATTAAATGAAGGTCGTTGCATGCTGTAATTAAGGATAGACATGTAGCCTATATCTAGAGCACAGGTTGGTGCATTAGTCAATCAATATCGATTTAGATTAAAGGCTAAATGCATTGAAAGTGTAGATTGACTACACTCTTTGTTTTTTAGCCGATGTACACTCTTTGTTGGAAGACCGAGGGAGTACATGTGCATGCACTCACATACACAGGCAGGGTGGTTCGCACGCAAGGGTTGGACTCCTGTCGCGCCTGCGTAAAGTTTTGTCTAACTGATTTCTTTGCTCTGCCAACTGACAGGTGGGACCCAGAAACCAGGTGACAATTTAACCAGTCGACAAAGTGCCATGTCGACTATGTGGCCGGTCAGTAGGGTGCAATACGGTGCTCTACGATGAGCTAGTGATCATATAATCTCCGCAAAACTATATATAGTGACCGTAAAGAGCGTATTGTTACATACGTTGACCGCCAGTGTATTTTTCTTGTTTCAAATTAAGCCATATTAACCGGAAAGTACGCAGTATGGACTAGTACTAGTACTGCTTTGATGTGTCCCGTCAACTCGCCGAACGAGGAGAAGCTTGCTTACTACGCCTCTCCCTCGCCCACGCGCACGGTGGTTCGCAGGACGAGGAGAGGGTTTTGACTACAGCGCCCTCTCCCTCTCCCTCGCCCTCGCCCTCACGGTGGGCGTGCAGCAGTTCAATCGGTCTCAGATTGCCAGAAGCATATTGTATTGTAGTATCATCATTGTTGGACCTTCCGAAGAGGCGAAGAGCCAAGTGCAAGGTTCACACGAGTACGAACGGTTGAACCTCCCGAAGAGGCAAATAGCCAAGCGCAAGGTTTTATAGGAGTTGTCGTCCTAGTAGGAGTGTACTACAACTATAGTGAACGATGCTACTTTATGATGCCGCCACGTCACATATATCCAAAGCTGTGCCACCTTTTTTTTCTCAAAGAGCGTGTTGGAGCCCATGCAACAACCACACAAGTTGCACGTACACATAACAAATTTACTAGTAATAAATTCTAAAGGACAAATGCCAGTATGCCACACAAGTTCATCTCCAATTCATGTGATAAATTTGTGCACGACTAGTCTACATATATTCACAACGCTACCGTTCACAATTTACCATACTCCACTTACACGTTATAGATGGGCTACATGTCCTCCTCCAGGTTCCAGTCCCAGGTGTTCTTCATGGATGGCACGATCCATAGCGGTGGGCAACGGGAATCATTGTCGCAGCTTTCTAGTCCGGTTCCACACGATGGAGACTTATCCAAGCTGAAGTGACATAAATCAGGGATAGCGTGTCCCAGCATGTCGTTCATCCAGCGGTGCGCACTGAAGACACAACCATGCTTCATGAACGGCAGGCCTTCCATGTCGTGCACGGAAGGTGGCATCGACTTCACAATGGGGTAGTTGTCCCCAATGAAAAGCGAGTACTCTCCAAGAGTGTTCCTCGGCCCCCACGTAGCATCACGGGGGTCGAACTCGGTGCTGTTCATCTGGTACACGCGGCATCTCAGATCTGGACACATGGTGACGTACATAGTCAAGGTCCATGCATAATAATGTTGTGCTCAAATATGGCGGTTAGTAAAACTGTGCAGCAAATAGTACTACTCCGGTATAGAGGAAGTAAAATAACCGGCTTATTATATATATCCACTCTTGGCTACATGGATGAGATAGTAAGACATGGAAAAACAAAAATGGTGGCAGCAAGTGGGTTCAAGTCTTCAAGGGCCTAGCTAGCTATACGCGTCCTCCAAGGTAAAAAGTACTCCTGCTAGCACTACTGGAATCAGCGATTTTGCCGTCTGCTTGCGGACGGCAAAGAAGATCTTTGCCATCAGCTACCAAACAACAGACGGCAAAGAACTGGCAGACGGCAAAGAAGGTCTTTGCCATCTGTTATTTTTTTGCCGTCTGCTGGCAGATGGCAAAGAATCTTTGCCATCTGTCAGCGGACGGCAAAGAGGTGACACCGGATGCCAGTATACTGCAAGGCTCCAACCCCACTCTT
Organism: Aegilops tauschii subsp. strangulata; assembly: GCF_002575655.3. Taxonomy (NCBI): domain Eukaryota; kingdom Viridiplantae; phylum Streptophyta; class Magnoliopsida; order Poales; family Poaceae; genus Aegilops; species Aegilops tauschii. The sequence goes on from NC_053039.3 coordinate 56,455,877, forward strand.
TGCCGTCTGCTCGCGGACGGCAAAGATTCTTTGCCATCTGCTGGCAGACGGCAAAGAGGGGGCTATCGTTTTTTTGTGGGTAAAAAAACCGTTGCCCCACCTCCTCTATCCCTATCCCCTCTCTCTCCGCCCCACCCCTCTCTCTCCCGCTCGTCTCTCCCTCTCCCTCCCGCGAGAAGCTACGCCGGCCGATTCCGGCGAGCTCCGACGGGATTCGACGACGCCCGCCCCACAGCCGAGAGCCTCCCGACCCCGCGCCGCTGCGCCACCTCGCCTCCGCCCGCCGGTGCGTGCTGCCACCTCACCATTTTCCCTCACCCTTGTCTCCCTCGCTCAGATCCGCCCACACCTGCTGCCCTGTCGCCATGGCCTCATCGATCCCGCGGCGACCAGCTCCCTCTCACCACGCCAAGACGTCCAGGAGCTCCTCCATCGTCATCTGCTTTGCCCTCGCAGGGTCGGATGGGCGCGCGCGGCGGAGGTCGGGTGTGGGGCGTCGCTGTCGTCGTGGATGACGCGGTTCGGGATCGCCGCGCGCTTCAACGCCACGTCGTCGGCCGTCTCAGAGGCTGCCGCCGCCAACGCCGCGTCGGGCGTCGTCCACGCGGTGCCGCAGGCCGAGCCTGTTGTGTCCGCTGAGTGGCTGCACGCCAACCTCAGGGACCCCAATGTGAAGGTATAGCAGTTGCCGTTCTGCTGCGCCCGCCCTCTGAAATCTCAATGTCAGTTGCACAATTGGTATAGTCTAGATTTAAGACAGGGTACTCATATGGCTGGGGTTCTGCTGCCGTGGCAATTTGGTCAGCGCTGCAACAAGTGATAAATCTGTTTGCTTAACTAGTGATGCTAGCTAGTACGTGAATTGGTATTTTAGCTGAAAGAGGATTTTGGTGGGCTTTGTTTTAGCACCAGCACTAATCTCAAGTTTCTTAAAAACAAATGAAGTGCATGTATTACAGTATGTGACGAAGGTCAACGCTCCTCGAATAAACCTATTTCCGAAAATAAAATCTTGCTACTGAAATAATGCTACATTTAGGAGACCTTTTCTTTCTGGACATTATTGGCATAGTCCCGGGCTCTCATCACTATGAATAATAGAACACATACTACTAGGAGGAATCACATTCAACTACGCTATTCATAGGGTTGTTTTCTTGCTGTTAAACATGTCCACCGGCATACATTGTATCTTATTGTGCTGTTACTTTTTAGTCTAGGTACTTGATGCCTCTTGGTCAGAAGATGATGGCGAGTTCCTCATTCCAATTGAGTTTATATTGTGTAGGTTTCTTCGTCATGATCTGGATTGCCGCAGTCATGTTCAAGTCCAATGATATCTTGCGCAAGCAGACCGCTCTCAAGGTTGGTTCTTCATAATAACTTGTCTATCAACGTGCTTCTTCTGCTTCTAGAGGTTAATTAATTATTCTGCCAAGCATACTGCTCTCAAGGGCTTGTGCTTATCTTGTGTATCAACGTTCTTATTCTGCTTCTAGCACTGGGTCTGTCCCTTCTATTGAGGAAGCCGGCTGGCAGACTGCTGCCGTCACTAAATCCCTAACGCTGGGGCCGTGTTAACTCCATTTGATTGTCAAATTGCTTAGATAACTCAATTTGATTGTGCTCATAGTGTTCTCACATGCTTTGAAGAGTTGGAAACACTATAAATGTTTTGGAACGGATATGTGCTCTAGAATAGTGATTCTGGCATGCTATATTTTTCTTTGCGGTGAATGGTATTCTCTTTTCCCACACAGCATGATTTCCCCTTTTGGGGCCTCTCTGCTTCAAATTATTCCATATGATTGTAATATGCGGCCTTGAAAAACTCCTATGGTTTTCTATGATGCACTCAAACATCCTGTCGATCATATTGTATCAAGAGAGGGCATGACATTGCAACCCAGTGATTTTCCTATTTATGAGTTTTTAGGTCCTGTGAACCAATTAGGCCCTTGGTCATTTCTTGAACTCAATCAGTAACTCATTTGTGGAAAAAACTTGACGATGTGTGTACCTGTGTGTTCTATTCTGTTTTGAAGTGGATAACATTGCCCCATGTTTCACTTGGAAATAACTTATGTTTGTTGAATAATAGGAATTTATGCACCATTTCTATTTGTTCATAACTCTTAATCTAGCACTGCTCTCCTTAAAATTTCTAATCAGGCTGACTGCTGTTTTGTGCTCCACAGATACAACGGTCCAGCAAGCTGCTATGGTGGTCAAGTGTGTGCTGCCTAGGAAAATAGATATTTAGTTTTAGGCCATTTCTTGTAATTTTAGATATGGAGTGCTTGTCTTTAGTTTTTGTTTTTTACTTTGTGAAACTTGCTACCTATGGATGAAACTGTGTAATATTGATGAAACTATGTATATGTATGGATAAAACTTGCTACTATTGGTAACATGTGTTGGATATCCTATATTGGTCATATATATATATATGTGTGTGTTTGATTTTCTGTGAAAATGAATGGATATAAGAAGAAACGGAATTAATGCCTATTTGGTCTCTTTGCCATCTGCCAGCAGATGGCAAAGAGCCTGCAGTCTTTGCCGTCAGCGGCGGACGGCAAAGGCTGCCGTTAGACGCCTAACGGACTAACAGCGAATTTATTGCCGTCGGCTTTCTTTGCCGTCCGCCGCTGATGGCAAAGGCCCCTTTGCCATCCGCTTCATAAAGTAGACGGCAAAGAAGCTCTTTGCCGATGCCTACTTTGCCGGAGATTTTTGCCGTCCGCGGCAGACGGCAAAGGCCTTTGCCGTACGCCATCCTTGCCTTTGCCATCTGCCGTGGCAGACGGCATAGTAGCTGATTCCAGTAGTGTAGTACGTAAGTAGAGTACTAGTACAACAATGAAAGAGAAGGCGAGAGGGTTAAAAAATGGAATACCTGGGTAGATGGTGACGGTCCGATCGTGGTAGATTGTGTGACCATGTTGCACATTAGTGGTACCATGGGTAACGACTGCTAAGATAGTTGATCCCAATATGCCAAAGTCAGCTACAAGGTTCCAGGTTAGACCGAATTGCGGATGCAAATGCACATCCAGGATCGGCGATCTTATTTTGATCACGGGATGACTGGTCCCTGCAAAATAATGGAGTACCATTAGGGATGCAAATGATGGTTGGTGCATTCCATTTGTCATCTCCCGTACCGTAGGATGGCAACCAGATAAAACAAGTCCCCTGGCTTGTCACCGCGAAGATGCGTCCTAGATGGTGCACGGCGTCTTCGAACGTGTAGGGGTACAAATATGCGGCCGCCAACATGCGCCAGCCTCTGCCGTTACTGCCTCTTGCATTGATGGCAACCCTTATGTTGAACACTGCGATGAGATAGTAATCGTTGTAGCCGCGTCGCTTTGTCGGCGGGTCCGCAATTGCTATCTTCTTCAATCTCATGTAGGCATCATCATACATATTCAAGCCCAGCCAGTCCGGAAGGCCGATCCCAATGGTGGAGAAGGGGTCTACCGGAACGGCCGCACTGCTGTGGATGTTGTGCAAAATGATGGTGGTATCCGGCTGGAGATATGCAAGCCAATCTTCGTTGGCACCGACCCAGACCTATATATAAGACGGTGGGCAGCGGAGAAATTACGGGATGGAAATGGAATAACTAAGTACTACATGATCAAACTCCATTACTGACCTGCTCATCGGACAAAATCCGACTACCTCTCAACGTCGGCAACTCTAGCGGAGTCAACGTGCAACCATGACCAGGGAGCGGTGGACTATTTGAAGGATTGTCCCATAGAAGAACCTTCTCCTGGAGGACGCATGGAAGACCAACAAGCATGGCCTTTTCCCAAGCCTTTTTAAGCACCATCTTGAAAAAGTTGGTGCAGGAAGCACCGAGTCTTGCGGCGGTGAGGACGTCGGAGCGGCGTGCGATTTCTCCCAGAGGATCGTCGTCCAAGGTCTCCCAGCCTCGAAGAGGAGGAGAACCGCCTGGCGAATCCATGGGAGCAGCGACGAACTGCCTTCTCTTCAGGGGGAGGGGAACTGCCGAGGAGCAGATAAGAGCGTAGTAACCGCAGGGCCTCGTCCCTTCCAACTGTAGATCGTTCCTTAGCGAAGGGGTGAGGCTATTATTTACTACTAGAACTAGCATTATGGGACGTTATGAGATTGCATTATACTGTAAATGATAGCACTAGTTAGAAATTTTTGGCACTAGCTAGTAGTTTTTGGCGTGGATTAAGAAATTTAGGGTATGTTTTTGCTATTTTTTGTACACGCCAACTAGTGTCAAAAAACGTCTTACATTATGTGACGGAGGAGTACGTACTCGTACTGTAGCAGTACTAGTACTACTTTCTCAACTAGTAGTGCGATGTATTGTACTTCTAGTATAGTGCACCAGTTTTGAACTCTTGAATCTCAGGGCCAAGGAGCTACAGTTGGAAGTGGAGGGTACTACTGTTCTCTAGAACCATCGCTGTACTATCAATGCAGGGAAAGTACACCTGTGTAGTGGTCTAGTGGGTACTCTCGGTGCTCTATTTAGCCGCTCCTCTCACGTAGCTGGCCTACTCAGCCGCTCCTCTCACGCACACACTAGCAGCCTATTTATTAGCGACGGTTACTGCGGGGCAGAACATTTGAGTTATTTGATACAGCGAGACTAGGCTTTTCACTTCCATTTGTGGAGGTGTAATAGATCTCGTCGAACTTTGTTAGTAGTTCCTTCTTTATGAATGAGATGAAGCAAAGCTTTTGCCTCCGTTTTAAAAAAAACACGTCAAGAGGAATTTCTTTTATAGTAGAGCCGATAATGCAGTGAAGTCCATGCGTGCAACGCCACAAGCTATAGAGTAGTAGTAGAGCACTTTAGGTACAGAGCCATATTGCACAGTTCCCAATGCCCCGCCAGGCTTTTTCGGCTCCTCGGGCTTAATTGGGAGGCGCTAGTTGAAATATGCTACTAGCTAATGAGGAAGCTGCAAGCGAGGTGCGGCTAGGGCGAGCACGCGAGCCACGAGATGCTGGGAAGGAAAACCCGTTCACATGGCTAGGCTATCCAGTGCACCCTGATTGTGGTGCTGCATGTCCGTTTGACTTCAAAACTCAAACTACCCGTGTAAAATATTGGCTCGCAGCGAAGTTACTATTTAAAAAAAGGCCGCCATGCGACCGGCCGGGATCGAACCCACAAAACGAGGTATACACTCCCACGACCACTAGTAGTACTCGTTGGAGTACAACGCAACCTAGAATCGCCTTTTGTCACTAGTAGTACATTGTTCCTTACAAGAAACCCCTAATAATGCAAGAAACCACTAATAATGCCAAGAAACTACGACCACTTGCATACGTGGCAGACTTAAGATAAGACTACCTTATCAACCATTGTACATGCTCTTACCAACCAGCCCTACCAAGAAACGACTACCCTACAAAGTGCTGTTATATGCACGTTTCAACCCATGGCCCTGTTTGGATACATTTGTTGTCAATCTAACCCTACCATCCAAACACCACTTTGGTTAGAGTTAGTTCAGGGTTAGAATCTAACTCTAACCTCTGACTTAGAGTATCCAAACAGGGCCCATGTCGCCCATTAAGTCAGCGCCTTCTATTCGACCGGGCGTTATGACTTGTGGGACCTACATGTGAGTCTGCACAAAAATCCCCGAGTGACCTCCTACCTCCGGCCCGTCCACCTAGTCATCCTCGGCCATGGGATGCAGCTACCGCCGCCGGCAGAAAGCAAGGTCAAAACCGCCGGCGGTGCAGAGCCCATCTTGCGGCAGCCCGGATGCCAGCTCCGTCCGGCGCTCGCAGCCGCTAGCTAGCCAAGATAGCTCTGTCCAGCTGCTTGTCTGCAAGGTTTGCTAGCTAGATTGGCACGGCGGCGCGGCGGCTTGCTTGCGCGCGCCGCGCTAAGGCCAGGCATCTGGCTCGAGCGAAGGCCAGCGCGGCGGCTTGCTCGCTCGCGAGTCACGCTCGGGCCAGCCTACCAACCCGTGCGGAGGCCAGCGCGGCGTCCGGCCCGTCCGGCGGAGCGGCGGCCAACTCGCTCATCACCGACGCCACCGACAAACACGCATCAGTACTTTTTGAGGTAATGTTCAGGAAAAATAATGATTTGAGGGGGAATAACAGGATAGAAGGTCAGATATGGGTCCCTCGTGTCAATGGTCAAAAAAATGTGTTGGTTTAAGCTGCCTCGTCACCATGGACGTGCGGGCTAACCCTTTCATAAATGGGTTTAAACTAACCTAATCGGTACTCCCTCTGTCCCATAATATAAGATGTTTTTGCAAGCTAAACTAGCTTGCAAAAACGTCTTACATTGTGGGACGGAGGAAGTACTAGGTAGTAGTTTTTGGCGTGGATTAAGAAATTTTGGGTATGTTTTTGCTATTTTTTGTACAATAGGTTCTTCCTAGGGCTGGTTGAAAGTGGTAGTTTTTTGTTAAATACTCTACATATTGTAAGTAGGAGTGAAAGTTAAGCTTTGGAACCCAATAAGCAAGGCTAGTTACATAGTGCATATGTGTACATGATTGAAAGTAAATATCAACCATGAGTGACTAATATCTTGATGGAAAACTCAAAACTATGGAATACTAGGAAAAAAATTGCATGGTTGGAAATACTAGCAATGTTCATGTGCGTTGCAACGAATCATAATTAGAATAATACTTATTCACAAACTTGATACAAAACACTCTAATTTTGATATACATATATCACTAGAGATATATTATGTTTCAATTAGAATATATTCCTTGGGCTGTTTTGGTGAGGTCAGGGAGGGATGTGGTTGGTTTTAAGATACTAATTATGGGTTTTTCTGCAAATTGGTACATAAGTGGGATGTTGGTGAGAAAAGGCAACAACTTACCTCACAGTCGTTAGATGTAGATCTAATGGTCACAAACGACGGATGGTAGACACACCATCATCACCAACTTAGTCTTCTGTAGGAGTACTAGCAAGATTCGTGCATTGCCGGAACATCAAGATGCATTTTTTATAAAACACTTGTTGTGATTGACCCATGCAGGAGTAATCCCATGTGTAAAAACTAATGATATCTCGAGAAATAGGAGATAAGGTGAAGAGGAGTGGAGCGTGGTGGTGATTCGTGGTCGGACTGAGCGGAGGCACGGGGATTGACGACACCGGCAGCGGCCACCAGGCCAGTTTGTTCCAGAGGCTTCCTTTCTTAATTGATCAACAATGAGGTTGTTGGATATAAGGATGAACGAGGGAAGGCCTTCTCTGCAAATGTGGAGAGGGGTGCGCGTATCTTTTAGTTTAATTTCCATCCGTCAGATATAGATCGGATGGTCTATATTGCAAGATGGCACGCGTACCATCATCACCAACTCGGTTTTTTATAAGAGAAGAAATATAAGTATGAAGATACAAATGTATTATCGATACTTGTTTCCATAAACTAGCATCTACATTCTATTCAACGCCTCAGCATGTGAGGCCTTAGCACAATGACTTCTCGACTGTGTAAAAGAAAGGTTTTACCGTCGCCGATAAGGAGGGGGTGACGGCGGCGCACTTTTTGGCTTGCTCTAGTCCTAGTAGTCATACTAGGTGGTCTAAGCACGTGTAGATTTATTCTTTTTCACGTCTCGTGTTCGCCGTACTGCCACAACTGTTGATGAATAGACGGTAAGTTATTCACGGGGAAACCCTTGTTGAGCATGTTTGCGAGAGAGAGAGAGAGACAGTGTGCGTGTGTGATATGTCTAGAGACTGATGCAATGATAACAGATTCTTTGTGTCTATGTGTGTGGAGGATAGAGAGAGACATGTACACGGGGCTTTGTGTTGTGTAACGTGGAGACAAATATACATAATTAGAGAGTGAGTGTGTGAGATACACATGCGGGCATGGGGAGAGATGAGGATCATTAATGGGTGTTTGTGCGTGTCTGTGTGTGTTTGTGCGCACGTTTGTGTGTGAGAGGGAGTGTGTGTATGTGGAGTAGAGAGACCACTAATGATGTAAACCTAGTATAAGGGAAGGGGGAATGGTGTGACATGTGTAGTAGCGGGATAGCATGGGTACGGGCGGGGGGAGCAGACTATTTGGAAGAGACATCAAGTGTGTGTGGGAGAGGGGTGTGAGAGCGAGAGAGAGAGAGAGAGAGAGAGAGAGAGAGAGAGAGAGAGAGAGAGAGAGAGAGAGAGAGAGAGAGAGAGAGACGGAGAGAGAGAGAGGAAGAGAGGGGGCGTTTGTGTCCATAAATGGCGTATAGATATGGAGACAATGTTGATGTTGTTTGAAATTGGCCTATGTACGGAGACGCAAGGGAAGCGAATCATCGTGTGTGTCATAGGGACTTCATGAGAGATCAAGAATAGATGGTGTAGAGAAAAATGTGCGAGATCGAGAACGATGATACATTAGGGAGCTATGGAAAGAGTCACGACATATATGTATACAGGGAGGAGCTGGGGCGGGTCCGCATGTGGGAGAGATAGAAAGAGGAGAGTGGTGCACAAGGAGACAAAGTGTGCTTGTTTTCAGTGGGGGTGGTGTGTGAGGTGAGTGTGCGAGAACCACATAACTAGGGAGATAGACGTTTGGGGGCGACGTTTTGTGTGTATGGGAAAGATACACTCTACATAGTGCGTGTGCTTGTGAAAGAGAGATGCCGGGAGACCTAGCTAGAGAGTGGGCGAAGAGATGTGTGCATGCCCAAGAGACAAAGTGAGAGAGACCTATATTGCGGTCCGGACTTTAGAAGAAAGAGGGGTGTTAATGTGCTCGTGTGTTGGTGTTTGGGGGAGAGAACGACTTCTCTGTGTGTGTGGGGGGGGGGGTTGGCTTCAGATAAAGTGTGAGGTGTCTATATTTGACGGACTTTAGCGTAATTGAGATATACATGGTCAATAGTGTGTGCACTCATGGTTGATCAATTTATTTCACAGTTTGGACTATGAGATAACGATACTTTTGAACATGCGTGATATACCTTGATGTACCAGAATTACAAACCTAAGATTGGAATTTTGGAATTCGACTCCATCATTAGCTTTTGTAATTCATTTAAACGGAGGTACATTTTTTAAGCCGGGATTTTGTGATTTCAAATTCATATATCAAACCTAGAGATATACACATACGGGCATGTTCAAACTTTATAATCATCCACTTTATTCATACACATACACATTTTTGCTTTTGTCATCATATTTAGGATAAACACATTTGGAATTTCATTTGAATTGGACCATATGATGGTATTTGCTTGTTGTAGCTCAATGATCCATATTTGAACTGAATGGACAATCTAAGTTTCGAGTTGGAGACATTGATTATCAAAACATGCACTTTTTTGCGTGCAAAACAAACAATTCTCGGCCATGATATCATAGTCGGCCGTACAAGAGCATAATATAATTTCAGGCGCCAAAAGCTTTCAAACTTCCCGCTCACATCGAAATATCTCGCGCCCGAAAGTTTGGCCCTGCGATATTCCTGTTTTACCCCTGCCACATGGACAGAAAAGGGCTGCTTTGGTAACTCCATTGTTTTCCCCTCCTTGCCCCCAACATTCTTCCCCAGAGCCCCCCCTTCCCCTCCCCGACCCCCCCAACCATAGCAAGCCGCCGAATCTAGTCCTCCACAGCAGCGGTGGATGTCACACCCTGACGGATCTACCTTCCGCACCTTGGAACCCCCAACTGCCAACTCACCACTTCACCGGAGCCGCTTCAACGACTAGCTTGTGCACCGCTCCAGATCTCCTTGACCGCCATCATGGTCCACTGCACCGGATCTGCTTAACCAGCGCCCTCGTCCTCCACAGTGTAGGCCCTTCACTGACTCCCTCATCCGTCCCTTCGCTGACCCTTCATACAAGCCCTCGTCCGCTGCCGCCTCACCGAAAGCACTGTACAACGCGCCCGCCGAAGCCTTCGTCCACTGCACCAGACCCGCTCCACGGACACCATATTCAACTCCATCGGCCCTGCTTTACCGACGCCGCAGCCTCATCAGGTTATTTCGATTTGTACTCCTTCGGTTTTTCTCTTTATCATGCAACTGTTCACTTACCATAGATGAGCTTTCTTGTATGTCGACAGGCGCCGCAACCGTAGCACCGGAGCCGCTTCAGCGACGGCGATAGCCGGCCCAAACTCAACCGCAAGACGAGCACCATTGACGATCCTTAGCTATCAAGTATGCCAACGATACCCATACGCTATCGAGAATCAGGTACTATTATCCAACAGCCGGTGCCTACGTTCACTTTATTAGCATAAGCACCGCACCTTTTAATATCTTCACGGCATCATTCAGTTTTTCATGAGACGCGTTATTCTGCTTGCACCTGTAGGGCCATACTTCTGGAAGTGAACATGTTACATGTGCTAAATTACATACCAGTGCACATATAGTTAATATGCTTTAGTTTTGTCCTAAGTATTACTGTACTTCCTATATATCACTGCCTACTAATTTACTTCTTGCATGCTATATTTATGATAATGGTGTTGTTCTGATGCCACCTGTTGGTTCCATCAGACTGCTTCATGTTCTCTCTGCTTAATTACACATCAGCAAACTAGCATGTGGTTCCGCTGGTTTTTGTTCGTTTTACCCTACATTTTCTGATGCTAGCTATTACATCACTGCTCCGAGCCTCTGTTCATTACTTTTGTGTGTGTTCTTGATCTTCCCAAGTTGCATGACTAATTTTATGCTTCTATTAATTATGGAGCTACCAGCCCCATCAAGCAAAATATTTGTTCTTTTGGGGCTGGCACCTTGAACAAGCATAAAAATAGAGGGAAGCAGATATATTGTCGTGTATGCACACACCCTTCTTTCATTAGTTTAGATGAACCATTGATGATCAATTCGAACCAGTGCATGCGATTAAAATTAGTTTTACCTAAATAGAAGGTGCATAATAAACTACAACAAGTAGATTTCCAACCACGAGATGCTGACGATATCTTCAAAGAACATTGCAACAGCAGCGAGGCTTCATAGCAACATATGGTCAGCCAGTGTGTTTTAGTACATGTGAAATGTAATGCGTGTGGGCTGCTTTCTTGGCTTGTGCGCTCAACCTGTAATCCTTCAGAATAACAAATAGTTCAGTTGTCTGCTTTGTTGTATTGCTTGATTCGAATGCTTGTTTGTTACTTGTTATGCTATACCTGAGTTGGCCAATATGTCAGCAGTGCCTGCTGTACTATCGTAAAGAAATGCATGCCTAGTTCATTTGAGTCCTTAACTTTTCCTCTGAACTTCATCACAAGATTGTCTTTGTAGTTTATATGAGGCCACACTGTTAAGTGCTTTCTCAGATTATTTCAACTGCTTAGATGCCTTGGCAACTTAAATATAGCGGTGGTACACTCCCTTTCAACTAGGGATGGCAACTGGGTCCCATTTAATCCCAATTAAAGTCCACTAGTGGTATGATAGTCAAAAGATTTTTTGTTTCTTGAGGAAACTGAACCAGGGAGCTAGCAAAAACTAACTAGATGGGACTGGCGGATGTCGTTTATTTGCCACTTACATCCCTAGTTTCATCTTACCATTTTAATTTCTTTTCGGCTGATGCTGCTTCAAACCATTTAAATATAGCTTGCCATGCTCGGCAATAATTCGTATGTCGTTTACCATGTAAGCTTACTGCCTGGATCATGCGATAACTATCTCTTATTTATGTACAGCGGAAACCGTTTAGGATGCCGTTCACACTAGGACACAATGTACAACCCCAGAATCTATTTGTGGAAGCAGTGCGCCATCCATGTTACCAGATGGTAGCAGTTTAGAGGCAACACCGCCGGAGAGCAGTCTGAGCACAGATATTATAGTTCTTGAGGCTCTACTAGAGGCAGAAAGAGTTGTTGTGGCTTCCATGAATGAGGTAATCTAGATCTTGAAGCTGAAAATTATGCAATTAGCTGCACGCATTATGCAAGCAACCCAAGAATTGGAGGAAGTAAGAGTGTTGCATTTGAAGATGGAGGAGGTCCTGCTGCTTCTGCTATCTAAAGCCCAGGGCAATCCCAGTTCGTCTTTAGATAGCAGTTGAAATTGTCATTAGATTATTGTACTTGCATGTTGTGTCATGTCTCTGAATAAATTATGTTGTAAGACCCCCTATGTTGTCCATGTGTTGTAATGATCCGAATTTTTTAGGCGAGGTAATCCTCAGTACTTGTATGATTGACATAAGGTGAACTGTTTTTCGTGTGAGCATATTGTATTGGATGAAATAACTGTTTGACTCAAAGTGTATCCAACCTACTGAATTCGAAGATCACGGCATTTCTAAATCATAATCATATATAAAGGTGGAATAAATCTTTGTTGAGATTTTGAAGAAATAAATAACAAAACGTAGAATTATCTGTGGATTTCGTAATCGAAAAAAAATTGGATTTGGATTTAGTTGCCAGGGCCCAGGGCAAACGTGAATGCTAATTCTCCCAAGTTTTGAACGAAGCGGCTAAACACCCACTATCATTTGTGGGCTGCCCGAAGCAAGTGTCTGCGAGATGGAAATTACTGTCTACCCCTTACACTTGACATCCTTATCGACCGGATTTACACTGCTGTCGATAGGGGTAGACTAGTAACTTCAATCAGACATGACATGACGGCCTCTGAGCCCATTCAGACACGGTGGGTGCCAAACGTGGGCGGGAAAACACATTTGATTCAAGCTCGTCCGAAAGACATGTGTCTCTCCCTCCATTTCCCCATTCATCCACGGTGGGCGGCAAAACAAACTCTCCTCGTCCAAATCGATGTAGGCTAATATTATAAATAGGGGCAGATGTGTAACTTCCCTCAGACGTGACACAACTGCCCCTACCTGTCAGCCCCATTCATACACCGTGGGCGGCAAAACACCCTCTCCTCGCCCGAAATCGTTACCGGCAAATATTTGGGAGATGCGAGATTACTGTCCTATCCCCAACCGACGTGATGTCCGAAATTTTAAACGGGGGATAAGTTCGTAACTTTCCCACATTTCAGACAAGCGCGTCCCAAAGTTTGAGATCCCCCCTCCCCTCCATTTCCCCATTCATACACTGTTGGCGCCACGACAACCTCCCCACTGCGGCCAGCCTCCTCCGTTCGCCACCCCATCCTTCACCTTGTCGGAGCCGCTACCCCTACCCCGTCGTCCACTGCAAGAGATGGACGTCTCTCATTCATGGCGCCGGACCAGGATCCTTTCATCGCGTCATCTCGCTTCATCGGTGCCATCGTCCACCTTGTCGTTGCCGCTCCTACGACCGCCTCGTCCACGGCAACAAGATTTATCCCCCGACCCGGCCGTCTGCACTCTAAAGTCTTCTTCCCCGCCGCCGACGGCCATCGCACCCGCAGCACCCTCAATGTATCAGCAGGGGCCTACACAGCGTCGCAAGAGAGGTGGTACTCTTCCATATGTGCTTAAGTTATTGATCTCACCCGGAAAATAGATCTTAAATTTTTTACTGTACTTTTCTTGTCCGTACCAAATCGTAGTGGCTAGTTGAATGAAAACATTGGTTGCGAAGTAGCTTTGTCTGGTTTGCACCTTCAGATCCGCCATGTCACGGTCACTATACTTGTAAAGCTTATGGTTTTCCCCCTTTATATTCACTACCATCATCGTAGGTGCTTCACTGCTTCGTGTCGTGCTAGCACTGCTCCTCAAGACCTCAACCCATCAAGCGAAACCACATGCCACTCATAATTCCAAAGCTTACGTGTTGAAATACGAATCTGATATGATGCTCATATTACTAAAACAGAGAACGTTTAATTGGTCACCAATGTTCCTATATTCGTTTCGAAAAGCATGTGCGCCACCCACTGGTCCAACTAGTTCCACTTTCCTGATTTTACTCTTGATGCTTACGGTTTTCCCCTTATCTACTCTACTATGATCTGCGTAGGTGCTTTCTGTCGTACTAGCATTACTCTACCCTTCAAGCTAAACAACACAACAATCAAAATTCCAAAGCTTAGTTGTTCAAATATGATTGTGATATGATACTGATATTAGTTAACAGACACATTTAAGGTTAGCTAAAGGTCCCACTTGAGTTTCCAAATGCAGGTCGCGACATATAGGGAGACAGCAGAATTGCATTTCTTTGTCACTTGTTGACTGTACTTTCTTGTCCATACCAAATCTTAGTTGTTATTTCAAAGCAAACATCGATTGCTAACTACCCTTTGCGCGGTTTGCAGCTTCAGATCTGCCATCCCACTGCCACAGTCAACACTATACTCATCATGCTTACAGTTTCCCCATTTTATGATGACCACGATCAACCTACGTGGTTCATGTCGTAATAGCACTGCTCCACCCATTGAGTTGAACAACCTTAGTTGTACAAATTCAAATCTGATATTATGCAGATATTAGTAAAACTGAGAGATGTTTAATTGGTCAGCTAAATGTTCCTACTTTAGTTTTGAAATGCATGTGAGCCACATATGGAGAGTCTGGAAGGAATAGTATTTCTCTGGGCGCTCTGGTTCATCATGGGTGGCCAACCAACATTGTATAGAAAGACTTGTAATATCTTCAATCTGCTGGCTCTTCTGCTCTTCTTTAAGATGATCATCTTCTCTTGCGGTCGAATGGTCAGGTCGAGTTATTCTCCCTTAGTATATTTTGAATCTGTCAGGTCAGGTCGACTTGTTCTTCTTTACTATATGTTGAAGCTGTCATCTGCGATGTATCATCACTTCTGGAGCTCTCATATTTTAAGTAGTAGGCCACATTATATTAATGCACACACCAAATTACAGCATGCATGCCACCTCTTAGAAGAATTGCAGATATATCACAAAGGGGTTACAGGGAGGAAGTATTGGATTAGAATCACTTCTGCATTATAAAGATAATCTCACTTGTTTTTATGTTTTCATGCATGTCAGGTATTGAACATTATCAAAATGAATATGAGAATGGGCGCACGAGAGGAATATTGCGGAACAATCCACTGGCTAACAAACTTGGCATGGTGGAGGATGGCCTATCTTATTCACCCATCAAGGTGCATGCTCTAACTTGGCAAGGTTGTATTGGGCGCACCTATTTTGCATCTGACCTCTTGCATTACTTCTACTTTGTTACACCATCTGCTTAGTTTAAGCATCATATATGAGTATACGCCATACCTATCCATTTTCCGTACCTATTTCATGTATCGCCATACTATGTTTTTCCAGTCAAATGTTGTTCTGTCGTAATAGATGTCCAAAAGGAAGAGGGTGAGTGCAGATCCTCAAGGAGTACAAACTAGGTATTTGGAAAAGGTAGTGATACCTGTTAAATCAGATAGATCAGCAGCCATGGAAAACACAGGCCCAACTATACCAAACTTTACCCCTACTCCAGTGGCCAAACCCCTATTAGAACTGCTGATAGCCCAGCGTCAGGTACTGACTATGATATCAATTCAAAATTTGAACTCCTAAATTTCTGCATGTGCCTTGCCTTCTCTCTTGTATGAAAACTAATTTCAGATGAATCTCCTTGCTCAAAGGATCATAGGATCTCACGACAATATTGGGCTCTGCATTGCTCTTGTCAGTACCTCTTGCCCTTTGTCAGCATACTTACACTCAATGTTGTTTGATTATGTAGCATCACTGTAAATGTTTGCTTCTTTATCCTCCCTTTGCTAGAAATTATAAGATCTATATTCTTAGATAAATGTAGAATTAACACAATGGTTATGAAGTTTTGGATTGCTCATGTAAGTACCTGTTGTCATGTACTCCCTCTATATCGAATTAATTGTTGATCAATTGGATGTATTTAGAACTTAATAGTGCTAGATACATCCATTTGAGCGACAAGTAATAACGGACGGTGGTGGTATTACTGTACATGCATCGCAAGATAGTTGATTGTCTAGCATTACTCTGCATCTTATCTGCCCTGCCCTCCACTTTCTCCAAATTATCATATCTACATTTACTCTTACCAAAATGTTGAATAAAGCCAATGCCACTTCACACGTTCATGTCTGCATTCCTCTTGTCAGTACCTTTTGCCTTGTAAAGCTGTACTTAATTACTTGCTATTTGATTATGTATCATCAGTCCGCACCTGAGCTTCATTATCCTCTATTTCTTCCAATATTATTTGATCTATATTTACTCTTTGCAAAATGTAGAATAATGTCAACGCTTATAAAGAATTTTCTCTGGGGAATTTATTGAATTATCCTTCCATCAACATGGAGAAGGGCTTTGTCTAGCCCGTGTTAACATGTAATGTAAGTTCATCCTTCTCAAGCCTTCAAACTTTGTTCTAGTATAGATTTGGATAGGCATCATTTCCTCCACTTCTGTTTACATCTGACTGGATGTTTTCAACAACTACCAGTTTTAAATTGTAGTTGTAAAAACATGTTCCTTATGCAGAACAGATCCATTTATTTGCTTATATAATTGTGAAACCTGTTACGTGTCTCCTTGTTTCTCTTTCAGAGTCATATCTCTTATGCCAGGCAGAACTTTAGGAAAGATAGTGAGCCAAACCATCTTGAGGACAGCGAATGACCCCAAGGTCCTGTCTTGATGAAGACAGTGAGTTGAAGCTACCACTAGAAGGTGTGAGACAACCTCTGTGCAGTCGCTGCCTCAATCAGTTCGACTTCTTCAGTCTCAACTTAAAGCGGAAAGGCTTGCTTCGACTCAGCTCTGACTTGAAGTCAAAGATGTAATGAAGATGTCAGGGGATTGCCTTGTGCACTATGGTGCCATGCAGCTAGGGATGAAGCATCTATCGTTAACACAACTGAGGTCTCATCAGCTTGTTTGGCTGCTTGCGGGGCCCGACCTTGCCAGGTCTATTGCCGTCTAAAGTGCTCTCAGTTTTGTATATTCTTTTGTCGGCGCGTTTATATGCACTGGTGGCGACCTTTGATGCCCAGTGTATGTAATCCGCGGTCATGTTGTGCTTTATTATCACCGGTAGCGAACTTTGATTCCCAGTGGGTGTAATATGCCCTAATTTCTTTATTGTATAGTCTAGGTTTATTCTTTGGTCGGTATGCTGTAATTTAGGCCGGAAGGTTCACTGGATCTCAGTGTTATCGGTCTCCAGGCCGGCCCGTTACTCATATGGGCCAAAACGTGGGCCTATAATCATCTTGGGCCATTAGCAGGTCTAAACCTATAGTAGTTTCCCGCCTTTAACAGGCCATGGGCTACATATTTACTGTAGTGACACTGGGCCTCCTACGGGCCGTAGAAACAATGGGCCTTCTACTGTCCATAGAAACAATGGGCCTTCTACGGGCCGTAGAAACAATGGCCTTCTATGGGCCATATCATCAATGGGCCTTATATGGGCCGTATGATCGATTGGCCAAACATGGGCCAAAAACAGACCGCATTATGGCCGTAAACGGGCTAGAGTTGGAGTTGTCCATTCATAGGCCGACCATAACAGGTCGTCGTTAATAGGACGTATTTGATGACGCTATGAAAACGGCCCAACGTATTAACGGGCCACAAACGGGCTGACTGTAACCACGGGCTGAATTTGGTCCACAAGCAGAAAATGGCAGTAACGGGACGCAAGTAACCGAATGCTGGAAATGAGCCCAAGAATAAATGGGCCCTAAGAAGGCCGAAAGATAACATGGGCTACAAACGGCCCAATGGATTAATGGGCCGTTAATGGGTATAAAGTGATACACTGTTCATTACGGGCCAGTTTCACCACGGGCCGTTAATGGGCCAAGAGTTACAAAGGGCCTCATATGGGCCGAAAGACGTCATGGGCCATGCATGGGCTGGAACTTAAAATGGGCTGGAATCATATTGGACGGCCCAGATGACGCTACTGGGCCTAATCCGGATAGGTCGTAACGGGCCCTGGGTTAGCGGGCTGTAAATGGGCTATATGCGAACAGGCCGTTAACAGGCATTCCGTGGGTCAGCCCGCCACCTTTTGACCAAGTCAAATGGGCCGGCCTTTTCACAGGAATGGGCCTCTGTTCGGCCGTGCCACGTGTCGACGTATCATAGGCACCTTTGGTCCAATGAGTGGATGACATCTGTCCCAACGGTGAGCCGACACGTGTTTCCTCCAGCCAATGATGATTTTACACATGGAAATCCCCATTGGTCGAGGCTGTTAGCGGGTTATCGGATCCAAAACCGGACCCGATAGCTTAACGGCGTTCCGTTACGGTGGATGCCACGTGTCGGTCACCCTTGACGAAAGCACTTCTGTGACGCGCGGTTTACCGTCATGGAAGTGGACACTTCCGTGATGATAATTTCTGTAATGTCATGGATCACTTCTAAGATAGCATAGGTATGACTATCTTGATTCTGTCATAAAATCGTCATGGATGTACATGCATGACAAAAAACGCGATCTACTGTGACAAACACATATCATCACCGAAGTGTATTTTTTTTGTAATGAGACTTGCAAGATAGGATCAAGAACTCACATATATTCATAAAAACATAATAGGTTCAGATCTGAAATCATGGCACTCGAGCCCTAGTGACAAGCATCAAGCATAGCAAAGTCATAGCACCATCAATCTCAGAACATAATGGATACTAGGGATCAAACCCTAACAAAACTAACTCGATTACATGATAAATCTCATCCAACCCATCACCGTCCAGCAAGCCTACGAAGGAATTGCTCACGCACGGCGGTGAGCATCATGAAATTGGTGATGGAGGAAGGTTGATGATGACGATGGCGACGGATTCCCCTCTCCGGAGCCCCGAACGGACTCCAGATCAGCCCTCTCGAGAGAGATTAGGGCTTGGCGGCGGCTCCGTATCGTAAAACGCGATGAACCCTTCTCTCCGATTTTTTTCTCCCCGAACGTGAATATGTAGAGTTGGAGTTGAGGTCGGTGGAGCACCAGGGGGGCCACGAGGCAGGGGCGCGCCCCCACCCTTATGGACAGGGTGTGGGCCCCCTGGCCTTGATTCTTTCGCCAGTATTTTTTATATATTCCAAAAATATTCTCCATTGATTTTCAGGTCATTCTGAGAACTTTTATTTCTGCACAAAAATAACACCATGGCAATTCTGCTGAAAACAGCGTCAGTCTGGGTTAGTTCCATTCAATTCATGCAAGTTAGAGTCCAAAACAAGGGCAAAAGTGTTTGGAAAAGTAGATACGATGGAGACGTATCACTCCCTCCCCCTCGAACCTTAGCTCGCGGCGGCCGCCGCCGCCAACCCTGCCGGTCTGCCCGTTCCTCCTAGCTTAGATAATAAAGTTTAGGTTACCCAGCGATTCCCATACCGTCGCCTCACTCCCCTGAGTTTTTAGATGAGGCTTGCAGTGTCCCTCCTCCTCCAAAATGTCGCAGTCTAAGCTCGACCACGTATCCCGGGGAGCCCGACGAGCATTCAGCCAAGAAGAGGTTTATCATGGCCTCTCCGGCGAACGTTGGCGAGGTGGCCGCAATTCACCCCGGCTTGTCGATCCCGGAGCAACACGTCACCACGGAAGCCGGCGAAGACGTTGACTACGTTGCCATGCCGAAGGCTTCATGTCAGCGGGCTAGCGTATTACTGTATCTCGCGAAAGCTGGCTACGACATCAAGCTCGTCCACACCGACGGCTTCACGCGGGCCATGTCATAGGTTAAGTGGTCAATCCCCAACCCCTCTGGTTCAACCGCCGTCGATCTCTTCGACGGCCCTGCTGCTGATCTCCTCCGCCAAGCGGTCAAGGATTTGCGAGCTTTATACGCCATCGAGCCCATTTTGTCACTTCTGAAGGACACGTTCTATGGCGGCGGCTTGGGATCCTCAATTGCCAAGTCATATCTCATCGACCACGACCACGACCACGAGGAGGGCACCCACTAAGGTTCTTTCATGGTGAAACAGCTCATCTGTGACATCAGAGAGCGCACCATGGGTATGTGCTCTTCCAACTGGAAGGATCCCCTCCATGAAATGTGAGCCAACATTCTATCAGCAAATCTTACCTTTTCTAGCTTGCCAACCCGTACCCTTTGTTGTAGTAGCATTTGTCATGCGGTGCTTTAACTGTGCCGTGTTTAATTATTTCACTTATGCAAAAATGTATTCTTCAATAGGTCTATGTGATGTTTAAGTATGAATTGTCCATTTTAGTTTCACGAATGGCTATATTTGGTTGTTTATAGTGAGTAGATGCCTTGTTTATCTGTATTTGGTTGTTAGGTTGGTTGGAGTGAGCATTTTTTAGTTATCGGGCAGATGCCTTGTTTATCTATATTTGGTTCTTAGTTTGGTTGCAGTGAGTATTTGTCCAGTTATCAAGCAGATGTCTTGTTTATCTGTATTTGGTTATTAGGTTGCTTTTTTAGCATTTGTCCAGTTATCAAGCAGATGCCTTGTTTATCTGTATTTGGTAATTAGGTTGCTTTTTTTAGCATTTGTCCAGTTATCAAGCAGATGCCTCGTTTATCTTTATCTGCTTGTTAGGTTGGTTGCAGTTAGCATTTGTCCAGTTTTCAAGCATATGCCATGTTTATCTGTATTTGCTTGTTTGGTTCGTTGCAGTGAGACTCTATCCAGTTTTCAATGGCTATATTTGGTTGTTATACTGGTCATTTATGCCTTCTTTATTTCAGTCATTCACAATGTGTTGTTCATTATGTGCAAGTCGGAACTGTGCCGCTCGACTACATCAATACCAGTTTGAACGGCTATATTTGGTTCCAATTATTCCTGGTGTAGTTAACACATGCCCTTTATTTTAGTTTTACACATTTATCCAGTGTGATGTTTAAGCATTACCTACATTCTATTCATTTTCAACAATACCGGTTTGAATTGCAATATTTGATGGTTGTTAAGCCTGCCGTCGGTAACATTGCCTTCCATTTTATATCTGCTTTAACAGCATGCTGAAACCAACACATTCAAGCTATCATTTGGAGATGATGTTATTTACCTTTGCTATATTTGTTTGATGTTAAGATTGTTGTACTTATCATGCCTTTCCACTACTTATGCAGGACAACAACGGGAGTGGCCACCATTTTCCGCCGAGGTTAGCTTCATCCCTCGGCTTGTACTCCCCCCGCCGTTCCATAATGTAGTGCATATAGATCCAGGCCTGGACACTAGTTAGGTTCTAATATTGACTTGTTGCTTGTAGGTACATATGCCCTTGGCAAGGATCCATGCATAGACCCTTTTTGCATATGGGGCAATGAGATATTGATGAAAAAGCATCAAGTGAGGAAACTGATAAGGATTATTAGCAAAAAGATACGAATGGTGGCAAGGAAATTATTTGTTTATGCTCTATCCAACACAATAGTGAGCTGTAGGATGGTAACTACAAACTCTACAGCCTTCTCTTTTTACTGCCCATAATGAGTTGTTAGACAACAATGTCTGAATTTTTTTCGTTCCAAGTGGTACCCGAAGAAGTTCACTCAAGATTACCTCGCAAAGTACATGATTGGTGGACACGCAATGAAGGTTAAAGTATTTCATCCAGACTATAATGAGCATCGAGAAGTCCTAATGAAGGCAGTGAAGGATGGACGGGCAGCCATCACAAGGGGTTGGCCTAGAGTCGTGCGCATATTACGCATGGAGGAGGGCACAATATGGGCATTCCGCTTTACCTTCTCCAGCAACCAGAATGTCTTTTGCCTCTCTCTTTACAGTCTTTAGTACAACTATGGTTCATCATTCTTTACTTGGTGCTTTTGTAGTTCTTCAGTATATGTACCTGTGCATCGAATTATGGATTCGTGGTTGAACCGATATTTGTAATAAACATGGTTGGACATGAAATAAGTGATTGCCTACTTTCAAATTCAAAACATGTGATTTATAAATTAGGGATTAATTAGGGATTACACTGCACACGGTTTGCGAAAGCGAACATCTGCGATATACATGGAGATCAGAAATGTTTCTAGGATCCACTACATGTGCGATCAATCTCCACTGCACACACGACTTTCTCTTGAAAAGTGTTTGCGTTAGGCCACCTTGCGCAAACGTTTACCACATAAAAAGTTTCTGTGATGGACAGCCTTTGCCACACAGTTTCTTCTACGCACCGTGTGTGATGCATTCAATAACGCAAACGGTAAAATTATTAATATCGTTTGCAATGGCAACGCTATCACAAACGATTTAACGGGAAAAATTGTGTGTGATGTACCTGTGAACGAGAAAGTTTTCCTTGGAGCGACTATGTGGGATGTACATACGAACGGAAAAGTTTAGCGGGGACTGACTGTGTGGGATGTCCTCGCAACCGGAAACAATTTCGCCGTATAATTATATTTTCTATTGTATGTATTTCCATATTTGAGCACTCGCTGGTCGCACACGTCCGCATTTTGCCGAGCATGTGTGCCAGGAGGGCATATCCCCGATGGTTTCTGGGTCATGTGGGAACGAGCCCCCTATCGCCTACACTCACTTGGCGACGGTTCCAATTGCCGTCGCGGAAAGGGGTTAAAAACCGTTTGTTTAGGAACGACGCGTACGAGTGAACTCACATACTTATTGCAAAAATCTATTAGTCATCAAAACAAAGTACTACGCGCATGCTCCTAGGGGGCTAGATTGGTAGGAAAAGACCATCGCTCGTCCCCGACCGCCACTCATAAGGAAGACAATCAAAAAATACCTCATGCTCCAACTTCGTTACATAACGGTTCACCATACGTGCATGCTACGGGAATCACAAACTTCAACACATGTATTTCTACAATCCACAATTACTCACTAGCATGACTCTAATATCACCATCCTCATATCTCAAAACAATCATAAGGAATCAAACTTCTCATAGTATTCAATGCACTTTATATGAAAGTTTTTATTATATCCCTCTTGGATATCTATCATATTAGGAATAAATTCATAACCCAAGCAAATTACCATGCTGTTTAGAAAAACTCTCAAAATAATATAAGTGAAGCATGAGAGTTTAACAATTTCTATAAAATAAAACCACCGCCGTGCTAAAAAATGATATAAGTGAAGCATTAGGGCAAAATTGCCTAGCTCAAAAGATATAAGTGAAGCACATAGAGTATTCTAATAAATCACGATTCATGCGTATCCCTCTCAAAAGGTGTGTACAACAAGGATGATTATAGAAAACTAAAAACCAAAGACTCATATCATACAAGACGCTCCAAGCAAAACACATATCATGTAGTGAATAAAAATATAGCCTCAAGTAATGTTACCGATAGACGAAGACAAAAGAGGGGATGCCTTCCGGGGCATCCCCAAGCTTAGGCTCTTGGTTCTCCTTTAATATTACCATGGGGTGCCTTGGGCATCCCCATGCTTAGGCTCTTGCCACTCCTTATTCCATAGTCCATCAAATCCTTACCCAAAACATGAAAACTTCACAACACAAAACTCAACAGAAAATCGTATGAGATCTGTTAGTATAAGAAAATAAAATCACCACTTATGGTACTTTGTTAACTCATTGTTTATTTAAATTGGTGTAATATCTACTGTATTCCAACTTCTCCATGGTTCCTAGCCCCCGATAGTACCCATAGATTCATCAAAATAAGCAAACAACACAAAGAAAACGGAATCTGTCAAAAACAGAATAGTCTGCAGTAATCAATAACTCTCAAATACTTCTGTAACTCCAAATATTTTGAAAAATTAGGACAACATAGGAAATTTTTATCTTAATCTTCTGCAAAAAGAATCAGTATTTTATCATGATTTTGTTAACAATGAGAATTATTTTACTTAGTGCAAAAATTTCTGTTTTTCAGCAAGATCAAATCAACTATCACCGTAAGCTATCCCAAAGGTCATACTTGGCACAAACACTAATTAAAACACATCTAACCAGAGGCTAGATGAATTATTTATTTCAAAACAGAACCAAAAAAGGAAGAACAAAAATAAAATTGGGTTGCCTCCCAACAAACGCTATTATTTAACACCCTTAGCTAGGCACAAAAACATAGATCTAAGTATTGTCATCTTTGGTATGCAATCCATAAGTAGCTCTCATAATAGATTCATATGGAAACTTAATTTTCTTTCTATGGAAGTGTTCCATGCCCTTCCTTAATGGAAATTGAAATCTAATGTTTCCTTCTTTCATATCAATAATTGTACCAATCGTTCTAAGGAAAGGTCTACAAAAATAATAGGAAATGTAGGATTGCAATCTATATCAAGAACAATGAAATCTATGGGCACATAATTCCTATTTTCAATAATAAGAACATCATTAATCCTTCCCATAGGTTTCTTAATAGTTGAATCTGCAAGCTGCAAATTTAAAGAACAATCATCAAATTCACGGAAACCTAACACATCACATAAAGTTTTAGGAACCGTGGAAACGCTAGCACCCAAATCACACAAGGCATGGCACTCATAATATTTAATCTTAATCTTAATAGTAGGTTCCCACTAATCATAAAGTTTTCTCGGAATAGAAACTTCCAATTCAAGCTTTTCATCAAAAGATTTCATCATGGCATCAACGATATGTTAAGTAAAAGCTTTATTTTGATTATAAGCATGAGGAGAATTCAACATGGATTGCAACAAGGAAATACCATCTATTAAGGAACAATTATCATAATTAAATTCCTTGGAATCCAAAAGAGTGGGTTCATTGCTAGTTAAGGTTTTGACCTCTCCAATACCACTTTTATCAATTTTTGCATCAAGATCTATAAACTCCGAATCACTAGGACGCCTTTTAACTAAACTTGACTCATCTCCAGTCCCATCTTTATCAAGATTTATATTAGAAAACAAAGATTCAATAGGAGTCACTTTAAGATCTTCAACAATATTTTCACGAAAACTAGAAAAACACGTTTTTACAAACCAATCTCGCTTAGCACGCATCTTAGCGGTTCTTTCTTTACACTCATTAATGGAAATTCTCATGTCTTTAAGAGACTCACTAATATCATGCTTGGGTGGAATAGATCTAATTTTCAAAGAATCAATCTCAAGAGATATTCTATCCATGTTCCTAGCCAAATCATCAATTTTAAGCAAATTTTCTTCAACCAAAGCATTGAAACTCTTTTGCGAACTCATAAATTCTTTAACACTATTCTCAAGGGAACCTTATTATAATTGCCATAAGAATTGTTGTAGGAATTACCATAATTATTAGAGGAATTACTAGGAAATGGCCTAGGATTAAAATTACCTCTATACCGCTATTACCAAAATTGTTCCGACCAACAAAATTTAAATCCATAGATTCATTATTATTCTCAATAAAAGTAGACAAAGGCATATCATTAGGATCAATAGGAGCACTCTTGCTAGCAAATAATTTCATAAGTTCATCCATATTTCCACTCAAAACATTAATCTCTTCAATCGCATGCACTTTTGTACTAGAAGAAGATCTTTCGGTATGCCATTGCGAATAATTAACCATAATATTATCTAGGAGTTTAGTAGCTTCTCGTAAAGTAATCTTCTATATCTAAATAGCTAGCCCCCATTAACATATTTCTCTCAAGATGCAAGCATGCCACCTCATCATTCAACATGCATAGGAAAGGCCCACGTCAACATGCAACTGTGCATATTAAAAATCCACTTCAACATGCAAACATGCATGCATGTAAAATTCCATTCTATTATGGTATTAAATTTAATTCTTATATAATTTTAAAAACTATTATTTCAAATATTCATGTTCCATATAACCAAAATCTCACTAAAATACTGAAAATATTCCCGCAACAACGTGCGGGGCATCATCTAGTTTCCATAAAAGTTCCTCCCGCGGTTGAATCTAAAATATTTCTAGAAGAAAAATTCAATCCAACATAAAAAAATTGTATAATCATCCACAAATTCAAACCGTGAGTAGGGCAATTTCATATCATCAATTTCATCCTCTCCCAAGATTGTGCAACATGTTCATGATCAAGTTGCTTCAAATTCATAATATCGTTCCTAAGGGAGATGATCTTAATGGGAGGAAAATACTTGGAAATAAAAGCATCTTTACACTTATTCCATGTATCAATACTATTTTTAGGCAAAGATGAAAACCAAGTTTTAGCACGATCTCGTAGTGAGAACGGAAATAGCTTCAGATTAACAATATCATTATCCACATCTTTCTTCTTTTGCATATCACACAACTCAACGAAATTATTAAGATGGGATGTGACATCTTAACTAGGAAGGCCGGAAAATTGATCTTTCATAACAAGATTCAGCAAAGCGGCATTAATTTCATAAGATTCCGCACTAGTGGCGGGAGCAATCGGACTACTAATAAAACCATTATTATTAGTATTGGAAAAGTCACACAATTTGGTATTCTCTTGAGCCATCGTGACAAAGCAAGCAATCTAACACAAGAGCAAACAAAAAGCAAACAAAAAGACGAACGAAAGAAGGGTGAAAGAAAAGGGCAAATCTTTTTGAAAATCGTTTTAGAAGTGGGGGAGAGGAAAACGTGATGCAAATGGCGAATAATGTAATGCAAGAGACGAGAGTTTATAATGAGTACTTGGTAGGCTTGATGTAGATCTTGACTTGGCGCAGATCTCCCAGGCAATGGCGCTAGAAATTCTTCCTGCTACTTCTTGAGCTTGCGTTGGTTTTTCCCTTGAAGAAGAAAGGGTGATGCAGCAAAGTAGAGATAAGTATTTCCCTCCGTTAAGAACCAGGGTATCAATCTTGTAGGAGAAGAACACGCAAATCACCAATACCTACACAAACAATCAAACACTTGCACCGAACGCGATAAAGGGGTCGTCAATCCCTTCACGGCCTGTTGCAAAGGTGAGATCTGATAGAGATAGATAAATAAAACTGAACAAAAGATAAAATATTTTGGGGTTTTTTTGGTTTATAGATCTGAAAGTAGAAGATTGCAAAATAGTAGATCAGAAACTAATATGATGGAAAATAGACCCGGGGGCCATAGGTTTCACTAGAGGCTTTTCTCTTGAAGGCAAATAATACGGTGGGTGAACAACTTACTGTCGAGCAATTGATAGAAAAGCGCAAAGTTATGACGATATCCAACGCAATGATTATGTAATATAGGCATCACGTCCGTGTCAAGTAGACCGAGTCCTGCCTCCATCTACTACTATTACTCCACACATCGACCGATATCCAGCATGCATCTAGAGTATTAAGTTCATAAAGAACGGAGTAACGGCTTAAGTAAGATGACATGATGTAGAGGAATAAACTCAAGCAATATGATGTAAACCCCATCTTTTTATCCTCGATGGCAACAATACAATACGTGCCTCGCTACCCCTACTTTGTCACTGGGTGAGGACACCGCAAGATTGAACCCAAAGCTAAGCACCTCTTCCATTGCAAGAAAAACCAATCTAGTTGGCCAAACCAAACCGATAATTCGAAGAGAAATACAAAGATATCAAATCATGCATATAAGAATTCAGAGAAGATTCAAATAATATTCATAGATAAGCTGATAATAAATCCACAATTCATCGGATCTTGACAAACACACCGCAAAAGAAGATTACATCGGATAGATATCCAAGAACATCGAGGAGAACATGGTATTGAGAATCAAATAGAGAGAAGAAGCCATCAGCTACTAGCTATGGACCCGTAGGTCTGAGGTAAACTACTCAAACTTCATCAGAAGGGCAATAGGGTTGATGTAGATGCCCTCCGTGATCGAATCGCCCTCCAGCAGGATGCCGGAAAAGGCCCCAAGATGGGATCTCACGGGAACAGAAGGTTGCGGCAGTGGAAAAGTGTTTTTGTGGATGCTTATGGTCGTTTGGGAATATATGTGGATATATAGGAGGAAGAACTAGTTCAGGGGGGTCACGAGGGGCTCACAAGGTAGGGGGCGCGCCCTCCACCCTTGCCGCCACCTCGGGGCTCTTCTGACTTGAACTTCAAGTCTCCTAGGTGTCTTCTGGTCCAAGAAAAATCATCGCAAAAGTTTTATTCCGTTTGGACTCCGTTTGGTATTCCTTTTGTGCAATTCTCAAAAACAAGGAAAAAATAGAAAGTGCCACTGGGCTCTAGGTTAATAGGTTAGTCCCAAAAATAATATAAAATAGCATATTAATGCATATAAAACATCCAGAACAGATAATATAATAGCATGGAACAAACAAGAATTTATAGATACGTTGGAGACGTATCACTCATCTGGAAGAATCGAGCGCACTCGTTTGACCGTCATGCGGACGTGCGACCCACCATGGATGGGACGCACCACTGATGGGATGGGATGGGACGGCACAGTCATAATTTCAGTTTTTCTAGTTTTCCATGGCAAGCTGGTGCGCTAAGCCATGCCTCCTTATGCATTGAATTCCGATGACCACGATGACCATCGCGTTTCCAGTGACACGATGGTTCACCTACCTTCCGCCTATAATTATTGGTTGCCGACGTTTTCCGGTGGCACCATCACCCAACTCGCCCTATCCTCATAAGCCCCCGCCGGCCCGACGTTGCTAGCCACTTGTCCTCGCTCTCGCCATGTCCGTCATGCCCCCGCCCGTCCGCAATAGGCGAAGCCGGAGGCGGTCACCGCCGGAACTAGTGTTCAGTTTTTCACCAGAAGGCAGACGGAGGGAGGAGGCATTCTATCGGTCTTTAGATGGCAATGCGGAGTATGAGGACTTGTTGTAACGCGACCGCCTGGCGGAGGAGCATCATATCGCTGATTTGCGCCGCCAGTGGGGCATGGAGCAGCAGCGCACCGACGATTTGCGTCATGAGCAAAGCGCCCGCAACTAGGCCGACTACATGGAGGCTGGCGCCCGACAAATAGCCCTGGAGGCTGTCGGGCACGCACGCGTTCGCAACGCCGAATTTTACTACCAGCTCGTCAACTGGGTTTCCCGCCTAGAAGCCGAAGCTTCGGTGGACCATGCCGGCATGGAAAGGGCCAACGCGCGCGAGCAACGTGCCCTGTCACACCTCTGGCAAGTCCGAGGCGAGGAGGAGGATGTTGGTTCCGGCGTTTAGCGTGTACCGTAGATGGCGGCCGGCATCATCTAGTTAGCTAAGAGTAAGTTAGTACTTGTACACTACTAGAGTATTAGTGGGAGTAGGTAGTTAACTTGGCTATGATGGTTGTCAATGTGGAAGTTCAGTACTCTATATCTGGATCAGACCTGTTAATTTGCTCTGAATGTTGAACTTTTCGTTTGAACGTATGGAATGGGTTGTTACTTTTTTAAATGGGTTGTATTTGTCCGCCACGGGTTTAGAGGCTGACTTGTGGGCCTACTAGGTTGACGCGTACACAATCAGGAGATGATTGTACATTGAGAGGATGGCAGCAGGGACCCACCAGGGTCATGGTAGTACGCAAGCAAGTGCCTCCTTGTTTCAAGCCAAAAAAATGGTTCCTCCTAATGGATTTCTGACATCTGGGTCCCATGCCATTGTCAACATAGTCAATAAATGAGAGAATTGCACAACGAGCGGCTGACACCAGGGACCCAACAGCTCGCCTAGTTATTTTTGTTTTTGAGACGAAAGCAGGGTGTCAACTGGGCTGTGCGGGGCACTCTGGCCTGTCTAGCGAGCCTTTTTTTATATTTACCACAAGACCAGCACAGTAGTTTTTTTTCTTTCTGAAAATGGCTAGCCCAGTTTTTCTGTTCTTTTGCAGAATACCCAATAGAGGCCTACTTGCTTTGTCAGCCCCGCTGGGCTGCAAATCTTTCAAGATGAGGAGAGCTTCATTCGGCTTGCCCAGAAAATAGGCTAGCAGTAATGAGAAATGGGCTGTACATTTTTAAAACACATCAAACAAGCAATTAGTTTCAAATTTGTTTTTTTCATTTCAAGATTTTTAATTCCATTGATTTTTATGCATGGACAGATATTTGGATTTTATATTTATATAATTTTTTTCAAATTAGTTTCAATGTGACTTGAAATTTCGGGATTAAAAACAGTTCGGACAGCACCGAAATATGCAAAATTTCGTATAATTTTTTAACCGTGGCCACAATACGGGTTGTAATGCTAACAAAACGAATATGGGCTCCAAAAACACCTTAAGCATTAGCAAATGGGCAGTAAATTATTAGAAATAATGGCAGACTTATGCGCCTACTATAGGTTGACGCGTACGCTTTCCTAAAAAAAGGTTGACACACATACAACGCCGTGTGAACTTAGTCAACACACGAGAGCAGTGACTGGTGGATGTCCATCCAACGGCCGTCGTGCTTCTTCAATCTCTGCTCTTCCTGCTCCAGCCGCTCTAACAAGAACCGGCGGGGTGCTACCTCTTGAGCACTATGTTGGTTTTCCCTTGAAGAGGAAAGGGTGATGCAGCAAAGTAGCGTAAGTATTTCCCTCAGTTTTTGAGAACCAAGGTATCAATCCAGTAGGAGACTACACGCAAGTCCCTCGTACCTACACAAAAAAATAAGAACCTCGCAACCAATGCGATAAAGGGGTTGTCAATCCCTTCACGGTCACTTACGAGAGTGAGATCTGAGAGAGATAATAATGATAAGATAAATATTTTTGGTATTTTTATGATATAGGTTGAAAGTAAAGATTGCAAAATAAATGGTGCCAGAAATAACTTGTTGACGGGAGATTAATATAATGGAGAATAGACCCGGGGAACATAGGTTTCACTAGTGGTTTCTCTCAAGATAGCATAAGTATTACGGTGGGTGAACAAATTACTATCGAGCAATTAATAGAAAAGCGAATAATTATGAGAATATCTAGGCATGATCATGTATATAGGCATCACATCCGTAACAAGTAGACCGACTCCTGCCTGCATCTACTACTATTACTCCACACATCGACCGCTATCCAGCATGCATCTAGAGTATTAAGTTCATAAGAACAGAGTAACGCATTAGGTAAGATGACATGATGTAGAGGGCTAAACTCAAGCAATATGATATAAACCCCATCTTTTTATCCTCGATGGCAACAATACAATACGTGTCGTTTCCCTTTCTGTCACTGGGATTGAGCAACGCAAGATTGAACCCAAAGCTAAGCACTTCTCCCATTGCAAGAAAGATCAATCTAGTAGGCCAAACCAAACTGATAATTCGAAGAGACTTGCAAAGATAACCAATCATACATAAAAGATTTCAGAGAAGAATCAAATATTGTTCATAGATAGACTTGATCATAACCCACAATTCATCGGATCTCGACAAACACACCGCAAAAAGAGTTACATCGAATAGATCTCCAAGAAGACCGAGGAGAACTTTGTATTGAGATTCAAAGAGAGAGAAGAAGCCATCTAGCTAATAGCTATGGACCCAAAGGTCTGAAGTAAACTACTCACACATCATCGGAGGGCCATGGAGTTGATTTAGAGGCCCTCCGTGATCGATGTACCCTCCAGCGGTGCTCCGGAGAAGGCCCCGAGATGGGATCTCTTGGGTATAGAAGGTTGCGGCGGTGGAAATAGGGTTTCGTGGTGCTCCTGGATGTTATCAGGGTATATGGATATATATAGGAGGAAGAAGTAGGTTGGTGGGGCCACGAGGGGCCCACGAGGGTGGAGGGCGCGCCCCCTGCCTCGTGGCTGTTTTGAGGAAGATATATGGTGGGTTTATGGTACCGGCGAAAGTTGCGCGATACTAGAGAGGCTAACAATGGTGGAAGGGTGAGAGTGCGTATAATCCATGGACTCAACATTAGTCATAAAGAACTCACATACTTATTGCAAAAATCTATTAGTTATCTAAACAAAGTACTACACGCATGCTCCTAGGGGGATAGATTGGTAGGAAAAGACCATCGCTCATCCCCGACCGCCACTCATAAGGAAGACAATCAATAAATAAATCATGCTCCGACTTCATCACATAACGGTTCGCCATACGTGCATGCTACGGGAATCACAAACTTTAGAACAAGTGTTTCTCAAATTCACAACTACTCAACTAGCATGACTCTAATATCACCATCTTCATATCTCAAAACAATCATCAAGTATCAAACTTCTCATAGTATTCAATGCACTTTTTATGATAGCTTTTATTATACCCATCTTGGATGCCTATCATATTAGGACTAATTTTATAACCAAAGCAAATTACCATGCTGTTCTAAAGGACTCTCAAAATAATATAAGTGAAGCATGAGAGACCAATAATTTCTATAAAATAAAACCACCACCGTGCTCTAAAATATATAAGTGAAGCACTAGAGCAAAATTATCTAGCTCAAAAGATATAAGTGAAGCACATAGAGTATTCTAATAAATTCCGATTCATGTGTGTCTCTCCCAAAAGGTGCGTACATCAAGGATGATTGTGGTAAACTAAAAAGCAAAGACTCAAATCATACAAGATGCTCCAAGCAAAACACATATCATGTGGTGAATAAAAATATAGCCTCAAGTAAAGTTACCGATAGAAGAAGACGAAAGAGGGGATGCCTTCCGGGGCATCCCCAAGCTTAGGCTTTTGGTTGTCCTTGAATTTTACCTTGGGGTGCCTTGGGAATCACCAAGCTTAGGTTCTTGCCACTCCTTGTTCCATAATCCATCAAATCTCTACCCAAAACTTGAAAACTTCACAACACAAAACTTAAACAGAAAATCTCATGAGCTCCATTAGTAAAAGAAATCAAACCACCACTTAAGGTATTGTAATAAACTCATTCTTTATTTATATTGGTGTTAAAACTACTGTATTCCAACTTTTCTATGGTTCATACACTCAACTACTAGCCATAGATTCATCAAAATAAGCAAACAACACACGAAAAACAGAACAGTCTGTAGTAATCTATAAGTTTGAAATATTTCTGGAACCCCAAAAATTCTAAAATAAATTTATGGACGTGAGGAATTTATCTAGTAATCATCTGCAAAATGAATTAACTAAATATAAATCACCAGTAAAAAATGGAAGCAAATCCCGTGAGCGCTAAAGTTCCTGTTTTTTACAGCAAGATCGCAAAGACTTTCCCCAAGTCTTCCCAAAGGTTCTACTTGGCACAAACACTAATTAAAAGCATAAAACCACATCTAAACAAAGGTTAGATGAATTATTTATTACTAAACAGAATCAAAAAGCGAGGAACAAAAATAAAATTGGGTTTCCTCCCAACAAGCGCTATTGTTTAACGCCCTTAGCTAGGCGTAAAAGCAAGGATAGATCTAGGTATTATCATCTTTGGTATGCAATCCATAAGTGGCTCTCATAATAGATTCATAAGATAATTTAATTTTCTTTCTAGGAAAGTGTTCCATGCCCTTCCTTAATGGAAATTGGAATATAATATTCCCTTCCTTCATATCAATAATTGCACCAGTCGTTCTAAGGAAGGGTCTAGCAAGAATGATAGGACATGTAAGATTGCAATCAATATCAAGAACAATGAAATCCACGGGCACATAATTCCTATTTGCAACAATAATAACATCATTTATTCTTCCCATAGGTTTCTTAATGGTGGAATCCGCAAGATGCAAGTTTAAAGAACAATCATCAAATTCACGGAAACCTAGCAAATCACACAAGGTTTTAGGAATCATGGAAACACTAGCACCCAAATCACATAAAGCAAAGCATTCATGATCTTTAATTTTAATTTTAATAGTAGGTTCCCACTCATCATAAAGTTTTCTAGGGATAGAAACTTCCAATTCAAGCTTTTCTTCATAAGATTGCATTAAAGCATCAACGATATGTTTAGTAAAAGCTTTATTTTGACTATAAGCATGCGGAGAATTTACCACGGATTGCAACAAGGAAATACAATCTATTAAAGAACAATTATCATAATTAAATTCCTTGAAATCCAAGATAGTGGGTTCATTGCTATGTAAAGTTTTGACCTCTCCCATCCCACTTTTAGCAATTTTTGCATCAAGATCTAAAAACGCCGAATCATTGGGACGCCTCTTAACTAAAGTTGACTCATCTCCAGTCCCATCATTATCAAGATTCATATTGCAAAACAAAGATCTAATAGGAGACACATCAATCACTTTTAGATCTTCATCTTTATTACCATCAAATTCTTCCGGTTTGGCGGCCATCTTATTAACTAAGGTGGCCTGCTTATCCGAAATTTGGGCTATTAAGTTTTCAAGATGAGCGAACTGAGATTTCAGACCATAAAATTCTTTAGACATATCATCGAGCTCTTTATTCATGTACCCCATAAATTTTTTTTTTTCATTAAGCTCGTTTTTGAAGAAATTATTATGCTCAAACTACAAGGACATAAAACTTCTAACAATGTTTTCAATTTCTTCCAACCTTCTAAGGTGAGGATCAACACTTTTTGGTAAAGCCATCACGGCAAACAATCCAACACACAAGCACACAAGAAGCGAACGAAAAAGAGACAAACTAGAAAAGAGAAGGGGAACGGAAAAAGAGGGCGAATAAAACGGCAAGGGTGAAGTGGGGGAGAGGAAAACGAGAGGCAAATGGAAAATAATGTAATGCGAGGGATAAGAGTTTGTGATGGGTACTTGGTATGTCTTGACTTGTGCGTAGATCTCCCCGGCAACGGCGCCAGAAATCCTTCTTGCTACCTCTTGAGCACTGCGTTGGTTTTCCCTTGAAGAGGAAAGGGTGATGCAACAAAGTAGCGTAAGTATTTCCCTCAGTTTTTGAGAACCAAGGTATCAATCCAGTAGGAGACTACACGCAAGTCCCTCGTACCTACACAAACAAATAAGAACCTCGCAACGAACGCGATAAAGGGGTTGTCAATCCCTTCACGGTCACTTACGAGAGTGAGATCTGATAGAGATAATAATGATAAGATAAATATTTTTGGTATTTTTATGATATAGATTGAAAGTAAAGATTGCAAAATAAACGGTGCCAGAAATAACTTGTTCACGGGAGATTAATATAATGGAGAATAGACCCGGGGGCCATAGGTTTCACTAGTGGCTTCTCTCAAGATAGCATAAGTATTACGGTGGGTGAACAAATTATTGTCGAGAAATTGATAGAAAAGTGAATAATTATGAGAATATCTAGGCATGATCATGTATATAGGCATCACGTCCGTGAAAAGTAGACCGACTCCTGCCTGCATCTACTACTATTACTCCACACATCGACCGCTATCCAGCATGCATCTAGAGTATTAAGTGCATAAGAACAGAGTAACGCATTAGGTAAGATGACATGATGTAGAGGGATAAACTCAAGCAATATGATATAGACCCCATCTTTTTATCCTCGATGGCAACAATACAATACGTTTCGTTTCCCTTTCTATCACTGGGATCGAGCAACGCAAGATTGAACCCAAAGCTAAGCACTTCTCCCATTGCAAGAAAGATCAATCTAGTAGGCCAAACCAAACTGATAATTCGAAGAGACTTGCAAAGATAACTAATCATACATAAAAGATTTCAGAGAAGAATCAAATATTACTCATAGATAGACTTGACCATAAACCCACAATTCATCGGATCTCAACAAACACACCGCAAAAAGAGTTACATCGAATAGATCTCCAAGAAGATCGAGGAGAACTTTGTATTGAGATTCAAAGAGAGAGAAGAAGACATCTAGCTAATAGCTATGGACCCGAAGGTCTGAAGTAAACTACTCACACATCATCGGAGGGGCCATGGAGTTGATGTAGAGGCCCTCCGTGATCGATGCCCCCTCTGGCGGAGCTCCGGAAAAGGCCCCAAGATGGGATCTCTTGGGTACAGAAGGTTGCGGCGGTGGAAATAGGGTTTCGTCGTGCTCCTGGATGTTTTCAGGGTATATGGATATATATAGGAGGAAGAAGTAGGTCGGTGGAGCCACGAGGGGCCCACGAGGGTGGAGGGCGCGCCCAGGGGGGTAGGCGCACCCCCTGCCTCATGGCCTCCTCGTTGATTTCTTGACGTCCACTCCAAGTCCTCTGGATCACGTTTGTTCCAAAAATAACTCTCCTGAAGGTTTCATTCCGTTTGGATTCCGTTTGATATTCCTTTTCTGCAAAACACTGAAATAGGCAAAAAAACAATTTGCACTGGGCCTTGGGTTAGTAGGTTAGTCCCAAAAATAATATAAAAGTGTATAAATAAGCCCATTAACATCCAAAACAGATAATATAATAGCATGGAACAATCAAAAATTATAGATACGTTGGAGACGTATCACGGGACTGCCTGCTCACTCCTCCCGTGTCCGACTGTGCTGCCGCGCAGCCCTCACCGCCCCACCCTACTCCCATCGCTGGCCTGGCCATTCCTCTACTCACCCACACCGGGTGTTATTCTCCGGCGGTGGCAGACAAACCAGTAAACCCTCGTACTCCCCTCTACGTGGGAAAGAACTGTCGAGTCTTCCCTGGCTCCGTGTCGTTCCCTTCCTAGGCCTCGTCGTCGTCCACCGCCCTGGTGCTCTCGGCGCGGCGTGGTCAACGTGGTCAACGAACGACATCCATCGGAAGAGGAACGTATGTGGAGAGGCTGACAGCTGGGTCCATGGCCGCACGCAAGGAAGTGCCTCCTTATTACGCGCAAAATAATGATTCCTCCACCTAACAGCTGGGATCCACTGGTTTCGTGAAAAAAACGTAAATCCCGCTGACAGCTCGATCCCACTAGCTATATCTTCGCACGAAAGGAAGTGCCTCCTTATTACACACAAAAAATGAATAATCCCCCTGCTAGCTGGGACCCACCATAGTGGGAGGCTGACTTGTGGGCCCACTAACTTGACGCGGTCGGAGGGCTTTGTCAACTTAGTCAATATGGATGATTCTAGCTCCAGTGACCGTAGGATGTCCATCCAACGGTCGTAGTGCTTCTTCAACCTCTGGTCTTCTTGCTCCAGCCGCCCAAACCAGCACCGGTCGTGCCGCCTGCTCCTGCCTTTCGTGGCCAGCTTTGTTGCCGCACAGGCCTGACCGCCCCACCCTACTCCAACATCTGGCCAGGCCATCCCTCTACTCACCCACAACCCCTGTTATTCTGCGGCAATGGGAGCCTCACACCGCAGCCGAACCAGTCAACCCTCGTACTCCTCTCCGTGTGGGCATCCACTACCACGTCTTCCCCGGCTCTGCGTCGTCCCCTTCCTAGGCCTCGTCTTCGTCCACCGCCTTGGTGCTCTTGGCACGGCGTGGTCAATGTGGTCAACGAACGACTTCCATCGGAAGAGGACTGTATGGGGAGAGGCTGACAGCTGGGTCCATGGCCGCGGCAAGGAAGTGTCTCCTTATTACGCGCAAAATAATATGATTCCTCCACCTGATAGCAGGGACCCACCGGACGGGCCATCATATTTCGTGAAAAAAAACGTTTCCCCCTGACTCCTGGGACCCACCAGCTACATCTTCGCACGCAAGGAAGTGCGTCCATATTACGGGCAAAAAATATGATTCTCCCCCTGACAGCTGGGACCCACCAGCTATATCTTCGCACGCAAGGAAGTGCCTCCTTACCTCCCTGTCAGCTGGGACCCACCCGGTCGAACCGTACATAGGGTTGCCTGTCTGGTCGTGAACGTGTACGTACATACTGGTCGATCGGTCTGTCTGCAAGTTGCAGTGATAAACCATGGCCGAGTAAGGAAGGGCACGTGTTGTAGTAGAGGCGCAGACGTAGCATGTCATGCAGTCCCGTCTATATCGTGTACACGCATGTATAGCCAGGGTGCAAGAAAGTAAATACGGCCACACATATACATACGGGCGGGGTCTCAAATGCCTACTCACGCATACGTACGACCAGGGCTCATGTGAATGGAGAGGCAGCGGAGGGCAGCAAAAGCGTCCTGTTCATCGGTAGCCAACCGGCTGGGTCGGAACGGAGAAACTGCGTCGTGTTCATCGGGAGGCAACAGAATGCATCATGTTCATCGGGAGCCAACCGGCTTGGATGGAATAGCCGAAACGAGGCCTGGCGTACCGCGGAACAGAGGAAACGGCCTTCTGTTCGACCGCCTACGGTCTAAACAGGATCCTGTTCATCGAGAGGGGTCTGGCGTACCGCAAAATGGAGGAAACGGACTTCTCTTCAACCTCCTAGGGTCAAAATGGGGTCCTGTTCATCGGGAGGGGTGTGGCGTACCGCAAAACAGGACCCCACGGGCTACTATTCATCCACCGTCGACCTCCTCCAGCCTCCACGGGCTAATTTTCATCCACAGTCGACCTCCTCCAGCCTCCACCTGCTACTGTTCATCCACGGCATCTCCCTCTTGCCTCCACGGGCTCCTGTTCATCCAGCCTCCACCTGCTACTATTCAATCAGCCCTCCACGGGGTCCTATACATCCACCCCCAACCGGCTCGATCGGGGTCCTATTCATCCAACGGCAAATGACCTCTCCTACCCTGGAGTCCTGTTCATCCAACGCCCACCAGGAACTGTCCATCCAACCCCCAACAACGGTCACTGCGCATGAAGAGGTAGCAGCTGGTTTGACCGGCTTCAGTTAGCAGCAGTAGCAAAGGAATCACTCGGGTTTAGTTAACACCCAAGGGATCGATCGCTCGAGTTCAGTAACATAGCTAGTGCAATCGCTCGGGTTCCGTAAGCGAACGCCTCACTCGGGTTCAGTTAGAGCCCAACGCCTCGCACACACGCGTGTAGTGTACGAGAGAAACGTGCAAACCTCCGTGCATCGCTCGGCCCCGACCACCCACCATAACCGGGAACTCCCCGAAATTTTCCTCACCCTCGCTTGTACCATAGTTTTTTCCGTCATCGACGGCCCAAAGAATGTCATGCAGGTGCGTCCCTGGCCCGCCCAGGACGAAAAGCCCATTTTCTGTCATGATTTTTTGTCATAGAAGTAGGAGCCCACCACATCTATGATGATACGTGCTTTTGTCACATTATCGTGATAGAAGTGTCATAAGCATGACAGGGAAAAAATTGTTCGGCCCAAAATGTCACGGATGTGTCTTTTTTTGTAGTGTTATCACATGCAAACACAAATGCTAGAAATTCTTTTTCAGTAGTTGCATAATTCCTTTGGGCACTGTCTAGAGTTTTACTAGCATACTGGGTAACATTCAATTTCTTATCAACTCTTTGCCCTAGAACAGCACCAACAACATAATCACTAGGATCACACATAATCTCAAAAGGCAAGTTCCAATCAGGTGGTTAAACAATAGGTGTTGTGGTTAAGGCTATCTTAAGGGTTTCAAAAGCTTCTACACAATCATCATCAAAAAGAAATGGAACATCTTTTTTAAAAAGATTGGTAAGAGGCCTAGAAATTTTAGAGAAATGTTTAATAAACCTCCTATAGAAACCAGCATGACCAAGAAAGCTTCTTATACCTTGGATATCTTT
Source organism: Aegilops tauschii subsp. strangulata (assembly GCF_002575655.3). NCBI lineage: Eukaryota > Viridiplantae > Streptophyta > Magnoliopsida > Poales > Poaceae > Aegilops > Aegilops tauschii. Next base: position 56,495,107 of record NC_053039.3, read on the forward strand.
AGGACATGGCATTTTCTCAGTGGCATCAACCTTAGCCTTATCAACTTCAATACCACTTTCGGAGATGTTATGACCCAAGACGATACCTTCATTAACCATAAAGTGGCACTTGTCCCAGTTCAAGACAAGATTAGTTTGTTCACATCTCTCCAAAACTCGATCAAGGTTGCTTAAGCAATCATCAAAGGAAGTTCCATAAATGGACAAAATCATCCATGAAAATCTCAACAATCTTTGCACAAAAGTCAGAGAAGATAGGAGGCATACATCTTTGAAAGGTAGCAGGTGCATTACATAAACCAAAAGGCATACGTCTATAAGCAAAGGTTCCAAAAGGACAAGTAAAGGTGGTTTTATCTTGATCAGATTGTGCAACAGGTATTTGAGAAAAAACAGAATATCCATCTAGAAAGCAAAAGTGTGTGTGCTAAGACAACCTTTCTAACATTTGATCAATAAAAGGCAAGGGGTGATGGTCTTTTTTAGTTGCTTTATTTTACTTCCTGAAATCAGTTACCATCCTATAACTAGTTACTATTCTTTATGGGATAAGTTCATGCTTATCATTTGGAACAACAGTAATGCCTTCCTTCATAGGAACACAATGAACGGGACTTACCCATCTACTATCAGCCATGGGATAGATTATACCTGCTTCAAGGAGCTTTAATACTTTAGTTCTTACCACCTCCTTTATCTTCGGATTCAATCGACATTGATGGTCAACAACTGGTTTAGCATCTGGCTCCATATTAATCATATGCTGACATAGAGTTGGACTAATACCCTTAAGATCATCAAGAGTATATCCAATAGCAGCACGATGCTCCCTCAAAAAATTTAGTAATCTCTTTTCTTCATGTTCTAAAAGGTTAGCACTGATAATAACATGATATATCTTCTTTTCATCAAGATAAGCATATTTCAAAGTATATGGCAATTGTTTCAATTCAAATACGAGGATACCCTTAGGTGGAGGAGGACTTCAAAGAGTTTCAACAGGCAAATTATGCTTAAGGATAGGTTGTTGATCAAAGAAAATCTTATCTATTTCACTCCTTTCATTCATATGCAAATCATTCTCATGATCAAGCAAATATTGTTCTAAAGGATCAGTAGGAGGCACAGCAATAGAAGCAAGACCAACAATTTCATCCTTACTAGGCAATTCTTTATCATGGGGTTGTCTACAAAACTTAGAGAAATTAAACTCATGAGACATACCACAAAGGTCAATGATACGTCTCCAACATATCTATAATTTTGATTGTTCCATGCTATGTTATATTCTGTTTTAGATGTTTATTGGGCTTTATTATACACTTTTATATTATTTTTGGGACTAACCTATTAACCGGAGGCCCATCCCAAATTGTTGTTTTTTGCCTATTTCAGTGTTTCGAAGGAAAAGGATATCAAACGGAGTCCAAACGGAATGAAACCTTCGGGAACGTGATTTTCGGAACAAAAGTGATCTAGAGGACTTGGAGTCTACGTAAAGCAATCAACGAGGAAGGCACCAGGCAAGGGGGCGCGCCCACCTCCCCCAGGCGCGCCCTCCACCCTCGTGGGCCCCTTGTTGCTCCACCGACGTACTTCTTCCTCCTATATATACCCATATACCCTGGAAACATCAGAGATGGAGCCAAAACCTATTTCCACCGCTACAACCTTCTGTACCCGTGAGATCCCATCTTGGGGCCTTTTCCGGCGCTTCGCCGGAGGGGGCATTGATCACGAAGGGCTTCTACATCAATACCATAGCCTCTCCGATGATGTGTGAGTAGTTTACCTCAGACATTCGGGTCCATAGTTATTAGCTAGATGGCTTCTTCTCTCTCTTTGGATCTCAATACAAAGTTCTCCTCGATCTTCTTGGAGATCTATTCGATGTAATCTTCTTTTGCGGTGTGTTTGTCGAGATCCGATGAATTGTGGGTTTATGATCAAGTTTATCTATGAACAATATTTGAATCTCCTCTGAATTATTTTATGTATGATTGGTTATCTTTGCAAGTCTCTTCGAATTATCAGTTTGGTTTGGCCTACTAGATTGATCTTTCTTGCAATGGGAGAAGTGCTTAGCTTTGGGTTCAATCTTGCGGTGTCCTTTCCAAGTGACAGCAGGGGCAGCAAGGCACGTATTGTATTGTTGCCATCGAGGATAAAAAGATGGGGTTTATATCATAGTGCATGAGTTTATCCCTCTACATCATATCATCTTACTTAAAGCATTACTCTGTTCTTATGAACTTAATACTCTAGATGCATGCTGGATAGCGGTCGATGTGTGGAGTAATAGTAGTAGATGCAGAATCGTTTCGGTCTACTTGTCACGTACATGATGCCTATATACATGATCATACCTAGATATTCTCATAACTATGCTCAATTCTATCAATTGCTCGACAGTAATTCGTTTACCCACCGTAATACTTATGCTCTTGAGAGAAGCCACTAGTGAAACCTATGGCCCCCGGGTCTATCTTCCGTCATATTAATCTTCCAACACTTAGCTATTTCTATTGCCGTTTATTTTACTTTGCATCTTTATTTCTCTTTATCATAAAAATACCAAAAATATTATCTTATCATATCTATCAGATCTCACTCTCGTAAGTGACCGTGAAGGGATTGACAACCCCTTTATCGCGTTGGTTGCGAGGTTCTTATTTGTTTATGTAGGTGTGTGGAACTCGAGCGTGATCTCCTACTGGATTGATACCTTGGTTCTCAAAAACTGAGGGAAATACTTACGCTACTTTACTGCATCACCCTTTCCTCTTCAAGGGAAAACCAACACAATGCTCAAGAGGTAGCAAGAAGGATTTCTGGCGCCGTTGCCGGGGAGATTCGCACCAAGTCAAGTCAAGATTTGACTCCCAACAACGAGCCATTTCTGGCGCCGTTGCCGGGGAGTCTACGCACAAGTCAAGACATACCAAGTACCCATCACAAACTTGTATCCCTCGCATTACATTATTTGCCATTTGCCTCTCGTTTTCCTCTCCCCCACTTCACCCTTGCCGTTTTATTCGCCCTCTCTTTTCCGTTCGTCGCTTTCTTGCTTTCCTTGTCGTTATGGCTAGTCCTCTATCTTCTCCGTTGTCTCCCAAGAATGAAGTTCTTAATTTTAAGCAAAGGGAGGGAGAAAATCTAAAATACGCTTGGTATAGAATTTGCAACGCTTAAAATAGATCTACCAGGAAGCAATCTACTTCCGTTCTTCTCCGCAATTTTTATGTAGGCGCTACTCCTTGGTACAGATATATTCTTGATACCATTGCCGGAGGGAATTTCTTGGGTACCCATACTTTTGATTCTTATAATGCTATGATAGATTTGTTTGGCTCACCACCTCTTTTGGTTAATGGAACTATGTTAACTTTGGAGCATGTGATGCAAAGGCTTGAAATTATTGAGAATAAAGTTGCTACAGTAGATTTGATTGAGAATTTGGATAAAAAGATCCACAACCAAATTACCCAATATGGACCTAAGGTGGGAGTTACTCTGAAAAGTTTTAAGGAAAAAGAACCCATAGTTAATGCAAGAATAGATCAAGATTCTACTAGAATCGATAAACTTGAGGGAATTATCACCAACTTGGGGTCTGATTTTTCTTCCATCAAAAATACTCCAAATCCTCCTACCAAAATTGCCAAGCTTGTTTATGTTCCTAAAAATAAGGGTGAATCCTCTAGTAAGGAAACTGCGGATTTAAAATCAATAAGTGTTCATCCCAATCTTTTTGCTATCATTAAGGAACTGTTTGCTACAAATGATTTTCTTGATTTTGCGCCTAGGAGTTCGATATTTAATAAAAAGAAAGAAACTCCTAGGGGTTATAGGTATCTTATTTAAGAATTTCCCACCAAAGATGCCAATACCTAGATCTATCCTTGCTTTTATGCCTAGCTAGGGCGTTAAACGATAAAGCTTGTTGGGAGGCAACCCAATTTTACTTTTTCCTTGCTTTTTGCTCCTATTTAGTAATAAATAATTTATCTAGCCTCTGTTTTGGTTGTGTTTTTTAGTGTTTGTGCCAAGTAGAACCGTTGGGAAGACTTGGGGAAAGTCTTTTCGATCTTGCTGTAAAAAACAGAAACTTTAGCGCTCACGAGAATTGCTAAAAAAATTATTTGGAGAGTGCTATTTAGTTAAATCTTTTTGCATATGATTAATAGATAAATTCCTCACGTCCAGAAATTTATTTTAGAATTTGTGGGTTTCCAGAATTTTGCGTTAGCTACAGATTACTAGGTAAATTCCTCACGTCCAGAAATTTATTTTAGAATTTTTGGGGTTCCAGAAATATTCGAAACTTACAGATTACTACAGACTGTTCTGTTTTTGACAGATTCTGTTTTTCGTGTGTTGTTTGCTTATTTTGATGAATCAATGGCTAGTAAAAGAGTTTATAAACCATAGAGAAGTTGGAATAAAATAGGTTTAACACAAATATAAATCAAGAATGAGTTCATTACATTACTTTGAAGTGGTGTTTTGTTTTCTTTCGCTAACGGAGCTCACGAGATTTTCTGTTAAGTTTTGTGTTGTGAAGTTTTCAAGTTTTGGGTAAAGATTTGATGGATTATGGAACAAGGAGTGGAAAGAGCCTAAGCTTGGGGATGCCCATGGCACCCTAAGATAATCTAAGGACACCAAAAAGCCAAATCTTGGGGATGCCACGGAAGGCATCCCCTCTTTCGTCTTCGTCCATCGGTAACTTTACTTGGAGCTATATTTTTATTCACCACATGATATGTGTTTTGCTTGGAGCGTCTTGTATGATTCGAGTCTTGGTTTTTTAGTTTACCATAATCATCCTTGTTGTACACACCTTTTGAGAGAGACATACATGATTCGGAATTTATTAGAATACTCTATGTGCTTCACTTATATCTTTTGAGCTATATAATTTTTGCTCTAGTACTTCACTTACATCTTTTAGAGCATGGTGGTGGATTTGTTTTATAGAAATTATTGTTCTCTCATGCTTCACTTATATTATTTTGAGAGTCCTACAAAACAGCGTGGTAATTTGCTTTAATTATGAAATGAGTCCTAATATGCTAGGTATTCAAGATTAGTAAAAACTTTCTTATGAGTGTGTTGAATACTAAGAGAAGTTTGATGCTTGATAATTGTTTTGAGATATGGAGGTAGTGATATTAAAGTTGTGCTAGTTGAGTAGTTGTGAATTTGAGAAATACTTGTGTTGAAGTTTGCAAGTCCCGTAGCATGCACGTATGGTAAACGTTGTGTAACAAATTTGAAACATGAGGTGTTCTTTGATTGTCCTCCTTATGAGTGGCGGTCGGGGACGAGCGATGGTCTTTTCCTACCAATCTATCCCCCTAGGAGCATGCGCGTAGTGCTTGGTTTTTGATGACTTGTAGATTTTTGCAATAAGTATGTGAGTTCTTTATGACTAATGTTGCGTCCATGGATTATACGCACTCTTAACCTTCCATCATTGCTAGCCTCTCCGGCGTCGTGCATTGCTCTTTCTCACCTTGAGAGTTGGTGCAAACTTCAATGGTGCATCCAAACCCCGTGATACGATACGCTCTATCACACATAAGCCACCTTATATCTTCCTCAAAACAGCCACCATACCTACCTATTATGGCATTTCCATAGCCATTCCGAGATATATTGCCATGCAACTTTCCACCGTTCCGTTTATCATGACACGTTCATCATTGTCATATTGCCTTGCATGATCATGTAGTTGACATCGTATTTGTGGCAAAGCCACCATGGATATTATTTCATACATGTCACTCTTGATTCATTGCCCATCCCGGTACACCGCCGGAGGCATTCATATAGAGTCATACCTTGTTCTAGTATCGAGTTGTAATCATTGAGTTGTAAATGAATAGAAGTGTGATGATCATCATTCATAGAGCATTGTCCCAAAAAAAGAGGAAGGCCAAAAGAAAAAAAGAAAGGCCCAAAAAAAGGGGCAATGCTACTATCTTTTTTTCATACTTGTGCTTCAAAGTAGCACCATGATTTTTATGATGGATAGTCTCTTGTTTTGTCACTTTCATATACTAGTGGGAATTTTTCGTTATAGAACTTGGCTTGTATATCCCAACAATGGGCTTCCTCAAATGCCCTAGGTCTTCGTGAGCAAGCAAGTTGGATGCACACCCACTTAGTTTCTTTTGTTGAGCTTTCATACATTTATAGCTCTAGTGCATCCGTTGCATGGCAATACCTACTCCTTGCATTAACATCAATCGTTGGGCATCTCCATAGCCCGTTGATTAGCCGCGTTGATGTGAGACTTTCTCCTTTTTTGTCTTCTCCACATAACCCCCATCATTATATTCTATTCCACCCATAGTGTTATATCCATGGCTTACGCTCATGTATTGCGTGAAAGTTGAAAAAAGTTTGAGATTACTAAAGTATGAAACAATTGCTTGGCTTGACATCGGGGTTGTGCATGATGAGAGCATTCTTGTGTGACGAAAATGGAGCATGACCAAACTATATGATTTTGTAGGAATGAACTTTCTTTGGCCATGTTATTTCGAGAAGACATAATTGCTTAGTTAGTATGCTTGAAGTATTATTACTTTAATGTCAATATTAAACTTTTATTTTGAATCTTTTAGATCTTAATATTCATACCACAATTAAGAGGGTTACATTGAAATTATGCGAAGTAGCATTCCACATTAAAAATTCTATTTTTATCATTTACCTACTCAAGGACGAGCAGGAATTAAGATTGGGGATGCTTGATACGTCTCCAACGTATCTATAATTTTTTATTGTTCCATGCTATGTTATATTCTGTTTTACATGTTTATTGGGCTTTATTATACACTTTTATATTATTTTTGGGACTAACCTATTAACCGGAGGCCCAGCCCAAATTGCTGTTTTTTTTGCCTATTTCAGTGTTTCGAAGGAAAAGGATATCAAACGGAGTCCAAACGGAATGAAACCTTCGGGAACATGATTTTCGAAACAAACGTCATCCAGAGGACCTGGAGTCTACGTAAAGAAATCAACGAGGAAGGCACCAGGCAGGGGGGCGCCCACCTCCCCAAGGCGTGCCCTCCACCCTCGTGGGCCCCTTGTTGCTCCACCGACGTACTTCTTCCTCCTATATATACCCTGGAAACATCAGAGACGGATCCAAAACCCTACTTCCACCGCCGCAACCTTCTATACCCGTGAGATCCCATCTTGGGGCCTTTTCCGGCGCTCCGCCGGAGGGGGCATTGATCACGGAGGGCTTCTACATCAACACCTTAGCCTCTCCGATGATGTGTGACTAGTTTACCTCAGACCTTTGGGTCCATAGTTATTAGCTAGATGGCTTCTTCTCTCTCTTTGGATCTCAATACAAAGTTCTCCTCAATCTTCTTGGAGATCTATTCGATGTAATCTTCTTTTGCGGTGTGTTTGTCGAGATCCAATGAATTGTGGGTTTATGATCAAGTTTATCTATGAACAATATTTGAATCTTCTCTAAATTCTTTTATGTATGATTGGTTATCTTTGCAAGTCTTTTCGACTTATTAGTTTGGTTTGGCCTACTAGATTGATCTTTCTTGCAATGGGAGAAGTGCTTAGCTTTGGGTTCAATCTTGCGGTGTCCTTTCCCAGTGACAGCAGGGGCAGCAAGGCATGTATTGTATTGTTGCCATCGAGGATAAAAAGATGGGGTTTATATCATATTGCATGAGTTTATCCCTCTACATCATGTCATCTTACTTAAAGCATTACTCTGTTCTTATGAACTTAATACTCTAGATGCATGCTGGATAGCGGTCAATGTGTGGAGTAATAGTAGTAGATGCAGAATCATTTCGGTCTATTTGTTTGTGTAGGTGCGAGGGACTCGTGCGTGGCCTCCTACTAGATTGATACCTTGGTTCTCAAAAACTGAGGGAAATACTTACGCTGCTCTGCTGCATCACCCTTTCCTCTTCAAGGGAAAACCAACGCAGTGCTCAAGAGGTAGCAAGACTTGTCGGTTTATCATTGCCAAAATATCCGGTTTGTAAATATTGATAGAACGGGTCATAATTGTTGCTGACGCCGGGTCATAGTTATTGGTGATGCCGAGTCATGATTGTTGGTGACGTCGGGTCATGATTGTTGCAGACACTGGGTCAATCTGGTTTGCTCAAAACTGAAAATTGAAAGATATTTCTCCCTTATATCCATATTACCTGTAGCCCCCAAGTCTTGAGCAGAACAAATTGATGATTTAAGACTTGCTTCAATATAAATACTGCCACTTTGAAGAAATCCATGTGTGTTCATGTCAGTCACTAGTAAAGACTGAATACTCCATATATGTAGCCCCCATGTACCGGGTTGTCATGCTTGCAGCAACCTGGGACTTGTAATTGCCTCATGCCCATAAAAACTTCAATCAATGTAGCCCCCAAGGGCCGAGTCATTAAGCAATAATGAGCAGGGACTTTGTAGATATGATCATGTAGATTTGAACAGCAACGTGTAGCCCCCAAGGGCCGGCTTAGTAAGATAATACTGAGCTGGGACTTTATACATACTTCATTGAAAATAATATCATATGATGTAACCCTCGCCATGGGGCTCGAACCCACGTCCATAAGGTTAAGAGCTTTGTACTCTGCCAACTGAGTAGTGGACCTTTCAATATAATGAATTAAGACTTGTATACCTTGAATTGTTGACACGAGCAATTGGTAGCCCCCAAGGGCCGGCTCATTACAATGTGATGAGTCGGGTCTTCAATAAGGTGAGCAAAAATGACTTTGCATTAGCCCCCAAGTGCCATGATGCATGCTGGCAGTGACATGGGACTTGCATATTTGATGTAATCTCAACTTGAATAATGTAGCCCCCAAGTGCCGGGTCGTAAGCCTGTACCGACTCGGGACTATTCCTTTCATTGTAGAACAAATCATATCCATTGATAAATAATAGCCATTGTGCTGAAGCGACTTTGAAAATCTTAATCACAATACTGGTTATTAATAACCATAATAAAAATCCAGCCATGTTGGCTATTAAAGATTTGAATAATATAACCCGGCCTGAAAACCGGTTCCTGCAATATAAACCAGTATATCTATGCATATATGATGCATCTTATAATGATGTAATGATGATGCAATATATGATAATGCATGTGTATGATGCAACGTATGATGATGTATGTGTATGATAACAGAATACTTCAATGAAACTAGCCTGAGCCACTGGAGTATCCTCGCATTCTGTAGCTGACACTCACGGTACCCAATCGACATTTGAACCCAGATAAAGTCTGGTCTTGCTCAAAGACTTATCAGGAGTACGCGGGGTCAGAGTAGCAGCATGCAAACATGCAGTTTTAACCAAGTTTCAATGAAGGCGGCTTTAGCAGCCTGGATCCATCCTGACTATCTGTAAGCCGTGCTCTCACATGACAAACCGACGTTTTAACCTTAATGAGCTCAGATCTTGGTCGAATACGCCGTCAAGACTGATCGTTAAGAGTTCGGCAGGTCAATTAGGATTACCTGATGGAGTTGAAGCAGCTGGTTACAGGTAGGATGACCCGGAAAGGTTATGTTCTCTTTGGTCGAATACGCCTATGTTTGAACAAACCTGGTCAAGAGGGTAGTAACGCTATGTTCTCTTTGGTCGAATACGCCTATGTTTGAACAGGAAGCCCCCAAGTGACATACTTACGAGTGTGGCATTTGAGCCAATCAAGAGGGATAGTCACAGCTATGCTCGATGAGTAGGAAGCCCCCAAGTGACCAAGATAAGCCCATAAGGCAGGATACCCATGTTTGAACCGTGCATCATAGCATCAAGTTTTCTTTGGCAACCTTTAATTATTTCTGAGAACTCAAACTTTGCGAGAGATAAATTCTTCTTGAGCCGGTATTTTAAACCGGATATTGAGAGATTCAGTGCTTTGTGGGAGACAGATTTCCCTTGAGCCGGATTTTAAACCGGATATTTGAGAGCTTTAGTGAGAGACAGATTTCTCTTGAACTGGATGTTGAGCCGGAATCTTCTTTTTAAGCCGGAAATTTTCTGACGGCCTTTCAATTTTCATCAATATGGCAGTAGCCTCCGGGACCGGGTTATCTTTCCCTCCAACGTCCTCGGGTTCTTCAATTTGCTGAAACTGGCAAGATTTCCTGAGTCATACCATTGTAGCCCCCGAGTCTTAAGACGACTCGAGGAGTTGGCTTGAGATTCTTCATATTTGACCATGGCATAAGATGTATATCATTGGCGTTGATAACGCGATGTGAATCCACAGAGGGTTGAGGTTGACTGCGACGGGTTATAAATGATCCCGTATGAGCTGTGTCAGTAATTCGGCCAATGGTTCATCCCTACTGGTTATTTGAAGTTTGCTACCTCTTGAGCACTGCGTTGGTTTTCCCTTGAAGAGGAAAGAGTGATGCAGCAAAGTAGCGTAAGTATTTCCCTCAGTTTTTTAGAACCAAGGTATCAATCAAGTAGGAGGCTACACGCAAGTCCCTCGCACCTACACAAACAAATAAATCCTTGCAACCAGCGCGATAAGGGGTTGTCAATCCCTACACGGTCACTTACGAGAGTGAGATCTGATAGATATGATAGGATAATATTTTTGGTATTTTTGTGATAGAGATGCAAAGTAAAATAAACAAAATAAAAACGGCGCCAGAAATAGCTTGTTGTCGAGAGATTAATAAGATGGAAAATAGACCCTGGGGCCATAGGTTTCACTAGTGGCTTCTCTCAAGAGCATAAGTATTTTACGGTGGGTGAACAAATTACTGTTGAGCAATTGACAGAATTGAGCATAGTTACGAGAATATCTAGGTATGATCATGTATATAGGCATCACGTCCGAGACAAGTAGACCGACTCCTGCCTGTATCTACTACTATTACTCCACACATCGACCGCTATCCAGCATGCATCTAGAGTATTAAGTTCATAAGAACAGAGTAACGCTTTAAGCAAGATGACATGATGTAGAGGGATAAATTCATGCAATATGATAAAAACCCCATCGTGTTATCCTCGATGGCAACAATACTATACGTGCCTTGCTGCCCCTACTGTCACTGGGAAAGGACACCGCAAGATTGAACCCAAAGCTAAGCACTTCTCCCATTGCAAGAAAGATCAATCTAGTAGGCCAAACCAAACTGATAATTCGAAGAGACTTGCAAAGATAACCAATCATACATAAAAGAATTCAGAAGATTCAAATATTGTTCATAGATAAACTTGATCATAAACCCACAATTCATCGGTCTCAACAAACACATCGCAAAAGAAGATTACATCGAATAGATCTCCACGAGAGAGGGGGAGAACATTGTATTGAGATCCAAAAAGAGAGAAGAAGCCATCTAGATAATAATTATGGACCCGAAGGTCTGAGGTAAACTACTCACACTTCATCAGAGAGGCTATGGTGTTGATGTAGAAGCCCTCCGTGATCGATGCCTCCTCCGGCGGAGCTCCGAAACAGGCCCCAAGATGGGATCTCGTGGGTACAGAAGGTTGCAGCGGTGGAATTAGGTTTTTGGCTCCGTATCTGGTCATTTGGGGGTGCGTAGGTATATATAGAGGAAGGAGTACGTCGATGGAGCAACATTGGGCCCACGAGGGTGGAGGGTGCGCTTGGGGGGGTAGGCGCGCCCCCCTACCTCGTGGCTTCCTGCTTGATTTCTTGCGTAGGGTCCAAGTCCTCTGCATCATGTTCGTTCCGAAAATCATGTTCCCGAAGGTTTCATTCCGTTTGGACTCCGTTTGATATTCTTTTTCTGCGAAACTCTGAAATAGGCAAAAAAATAGCAATTCTAGGCTGGGCCTCCGGTTAATAGGTTAGTCCCAAAAATAATATAAAAGTGAATAATAAAGCCCAATAATGTCCAAAATAGAAGATAATATAGCATGGAGCAATCAAAAATTATAGATACGTTGGAGACGTATCAAGCATCCCCAAGCTCAATTCCTGCTCGTCCTCGAGTAGGTAAATGATAAAAAAAGAATTTTTGATGCGGAATGCTACTTGGCATAATTTCAATGTAATTCTTCTTAATTGTGGTATGAATATTCAGATTCGAAAGATTCAAGATAAAAGTTCATATTGACATAAAAATAATAATACTTCAAGCATACTAACTAAGCAATTATGTCCTCTCGAAATAACATGGCCAAAGAAAGTTCATCCCTAAAAAATCATATAGTTTAGTCATGCTCCATTTTCGTCACACAAGAATGCTCTCATCATGCACAACCCCGATGACAAGCCAAGCAATTGTTTCATACTTTAGTAATCTCAAACTTTTTCAACCTTCATGCAATACATGAGCGTGAGCCATGGATATGGCACTATGGGTGGAATAGAATATGATGATGGGGGTTATGTGGAGAAGACAAAAAAGGAGAAAGTCTCACATCAACGAGGCTAATCAATGAGCTATGGAGATGCCCATCGATTGATGTTAATGCAAGTAGTAGGGATTGCCATGCAACGGATGCACTAGAGCTATAAATATATGAAAGCTCAACAAAAGAAACTAAGTGGGTGTGCATCCAACTTGCTTGCTCCCAAAGACCAAGGGCACTTGAGGAGGCCCATTGTTGGAATATACAAGCCAAGTTCTATAATGAAAAATTCCCACTAGTATATGAAAGTGACAAAACAAGAGACTCTCTATCATGAATATTATGGTGTTACTTTGAAGCACAAGTGTGGTAAAAGGATAGTAACATTGTCCCTTCTCTCTTTTTCTCTCATTTTTTGGGCCTTCTCTTTTTTATGGCCTTTCTCTCCTTTTTTTTTATTTCCTCACTTGGGACAATGCTCTAGAAAAATGATGATCATCACACTTCTATTTATTTACAACTCAATGATTACAACTCGATACTAGAACAAAGTATGACTCTATATGAATGCCTCCGGCGGTGTACCGGGATGTGCAATGAACCAAGAGTGACATGTATGAAAGAATTATGAATGGTGGCTTTGCCACAAATACTATGTCAACTACATGATCATGCAAAGCAATATGACAATGATGAACGTGTCATGATAAACGGAATGGTGGAAAGTTGCATGGCAATATATCTCGGAATGGCTATGGAAATGCCATAATAGGTAGGTATGGTGGCTGTTTTTAGGAGATATAAGGAGGTTTATGTGTGAAAGAGCGTATCATATCACGGGGTTTGGATGCACCGACGAAGTTTGCACCAACTCTCAATGTGAGAAAGGGCAATGCACGGTACCGAAGAGGCTAGCAATGATGGAAAGGTGAGAGTGCGTATAATCCATGGACTCAACATTAGTCATAAAGAACTCACATACTTATTGAAAAAATCTACAAGTCATCAAAAACCAAGCACTACGCGCATGCTCCTTGGGGGATAGATTGGTAGGAAAAGACCATCGCTCGTCCCCGACCGCCACTCATAAGGAGGACAATCAAAGAACACCTCATGTTTCAAATTTGTTACATAACGTTTACCATACATGCATGCTACGGGACTTGCAAACTTCAACACAAGTATTTCTGAAATTCACAACTACTCAACTAGCACAACTTTGATACCACTACCTCCATGTCTCAAAACAATCATCAAGCACCAAACTTCTCTCAGTATTCAAAACACTCATAAGAAAGTTTTTACTAATCTTGAATACCTAGCATATTAGGGATTTTTTAAGCAAATTACCATGCTATTTAAGACTCTCAAAATAATCTAAGTGAAGCATGAGAGATCAATAGTTTCTATAAAACAAATCCACCACCGTGCTCTAAAAGATATAAGTGAAGTACTAGAGCAAAAACTATATAACTCAAAAGATATAAGTGAAGCACATAGAGTATTCTAATAATTTCCGAATCATGTGTGTCTCTCTCAAAAGGTGTGTACAGCCAGGATGATTGTGGTAAACTAAAAAGCAAAGACTCAAATCGTACAAGACGCTCCAAGCAAAACACATATCATGTGGTGAATAAAAATATAGCTCCAAGTAAAGTTACCGATGGAAGTAGACGAAAGAGGGGATGCCTTCCGGGGCATCCCCAAGCTTTGGCTTTTTGGTGTCCTTAGATTATCTTGGGGGTGCCATGGGCATCCCCAAGCTTAGGCTCTTGCCACTCCTTGTTCCATAATCCATCAAATCTTTCACCCAAAACTTGAAAACTTCACAACACAAAACTTAGCAGAAAATCTCGTGAGCTCTGTTAGCGAAAGAAAACAAAAGACCACTTCAAGGTACTGTAATGAACTCATTATTTATTTATATTGGTGTTAAACCTACTGTATTCCAACTTCTCTATGGTTTATAAACTCTTTTACTAGCCATAGATTCATCAAAATAAGCAAACAACACACGAAAAACAGAATCTGTCAAAAACAGAACAGTCTGTAGTAATCTGTAACTAACGCAAACTTCTGGAACTCCAAAACATCAGCCAAAATAGGACGACCTAGACAATTTGTTTATTGATCAGAAGCAATTGGAATCAATATTTTATCACGTTCTGGTGATTTTTAACAATTATTTTCGTGAACAGAAAGTTTCTGGAATTTTCTGCAAGATCAAATAACTATCATCCAAGAAGATCCTATAGGTTTAACTTGGCACAAACACTAATTAAAACATAAAACACATCTAACGAGAGGCTAGATCAAATATTTATTCCTAAACAGAAGCAAAAATAAAAAAACTAAAAATAAAATTGGGTTGCCTCCCAACAAGCGCTTTCGTTTAACGCCCCTAGCTAGGCATAAAGGCAAGGATAGATCTAGGTATTGCCATCTTTGGTAGGCAATCCATAAGTGGCTCTAATGATAGATTCATATGGTAATTTTATTTTCTTCCTAGGGAATTGTTCCATGCCTTTCTTTAATGCAAATTGGAATCTAATATTCCCTTCCTTCATATCAATAATTGCACCAATCGTTCTATGAAAAGGTCGACCAAGAATAATAGGACATGAAGGATTGCAATCTATGTCAAGAACAATAAAATCAACGGGCACATAATTCCTATTTGCAACAATAAGAACATCATTAATTCTTCCCATAGGTTTCTTAATGGTGGAATCCGCAAGGTGCAAGTTTAAAGAGCAATCATCAAAATCACGGAAACCTAGCAAATCGCACAAAGTTTTTGGAATCATGGAAACACTAGCACCCAAATCACACAAAGCATAGAATTCATGATCTTTAATCTTAATTTTAATAGTAGTTTACCACTCATCATAAAGTTTTCTAGGGATAGAAACTTCCAACTCAAGCTTTTCTTCATAAGATTGCATCAAAGCATCAACGATATGTTTGGTAAAAGCTTTATTTTGACTATAAGCATGAGGAGAATTTAGCACGGATTGCAACAAGGAAATACAATCTATCAAATAGCAATTATCATAATTAAATTCCTTGAAATCCAAAATAGTGGGTTTATTAATATCTAGGGTTTTGCTCTCTTCAATCCCACTTTTATCAATTTTAGCATCAACATCTAAAAACTCCGAATTTTTGGAACGCCTTCTAGGTAAAGGTGGATCATATTCAGTCCCATCATTATCAAGATTCATATTGCAAAACAAAGATTTAATAGGGGACACATCAATAACTTTTAGATCTTCATCTTTGTTTTCATAAAAATTAGAAGAACACGCTTTTATAAAGCAATCTTTCTTAGCACGCATCCTAGCGGTTCTTTCTTTGCACTCATCAATGGAAATTCTCATGGCTTTGAGAGACTCATTGATATCATGCTTAGGTGGAATAGATCTAAGTTTCAACGAATCAACATCAAGAGAAATTCTATCGATGTTCCTAGCCAATTCATCAACTTTAAGCATTTTTTCTTCAAGCAAAGCATTGAAATTCTTTTGAGAATTCAGAAACTCTTTAACACTAGTCTCAAATTCAGAGGGCATCTTATAAAAATTTCCATAAGAATTGTTGTAGGAATTACCATAATTATTAGAGGAATTACTAGGATAAGGCCTAGGATTAAAGTTTCCTCTATACGCGTTGTTACCAAAATTATTCCCACCAACAAAATTCACATCCATAGATTCATTATTATTCTCAATCAAAGTAGACAAAGGCATATCATTAGGATCAGAAGAAACACTCTTAGTAGCAAATACGTTCATAAGTTCATCCATCTTTCCACTCAAAACATTAATTTCTTCTATCGCATGCACTTTTTCATTAGTAGATCTTTCAGTGTGCCATTGAGAATAATTAACCATAATACTATCTAGGAGTTTAGTAGCTTCTCCTAAAGTGATTTCCATAAAAGTGCCTCCCACGGCCGAATCTAAAAGATTTCTAGAAGCAAAATTCAATCCGGCATAAAAAATTGTGTAATCATCCACAAATTCAAACCATGTGTACGGCAATTACGTATCATTAATTTCATCCTCTCCCAAGCTTGTGCAACATGTTCATGATCAAGTTGCTTAAAATTCATAATATCGTTTCTAAGAGAGATAATCTTAGCGGGAGGAAAATACTTAGAGATAAAAGCATCTTTGCACTTATTCCAAGAATCAATACTATTTTTAGGCAAAGACGAAAACGAAGCTTTAGCACAATCTCTAAGCGAAAAAGGAAATAGCTTCAATTTAACAATATCATTGTCAACATCTTTCTTCTTTTGCATATCACACAAATCAACGAAGCTATTTAGATGAGTAGCGGCATCTTCACTAGGAAGGCCGGCGAATTGATCTTTCATGACAAGATTCAACAAAGCAGCATTGATTTCACAAGATTTAGTATCGGTAAGAGCAGCAATCGGAGTGCTAAGGAAATCATTATTGTTGGTATTGGTAAAGTCACATAATTTGGTATTATCTTGAGCCATCGTGACAAACAAGCAATCCAACACACGAGCAAACAAGAAGCAAGCGAAAAAGAGGCGAACGAAAAAGAGAGGGCGAATAAAACGGCAAGGGTGAAGTGGGGGAGAGGAAAACGAGAGGCAAATGGCAAATAATGTAATGCGGGAGATAAGGGTTTGTGATGGGTACTTGGTATGTTGACTTTTGCGTAGACCTCCCCGGCAACGGCGCCATAAATCCTTCTTGCTACCTCTTGAGCATTGTGTTGGTTTTCCCTTGAAGAGGAAAGGGTGATGCAACAAAGTAGCGTAAGTATTTCCCTCGGTTTTTGAGAACCAAGGTATCAATCCAGTAGGAGGCTACACGCAAGTCCCTCGCACCTACACAACCAAATAAATCCTCGCAACCAACGCGATAAGGGGTTGTCAATCCCTACACGGTCACTTACGAGAGTGAGATCTGATAGATATGATAGGATAAATTTTTTGGTATTTTTGTGATAGAGATGCAAAGTAAAATAAACAAAATAAAAACGGCGCCAGAAATAGCTTGTTGTCGAGAGATTAATATGATGGAAAATAGACCCGGGGGCCATAGGTTTCACTAGTGGCTTCTCTCAAGAGCATAAGTATTTTACGATGGTGAACAAATTACTATTGAGCAATTGACAAAATTGATCATAGTTATGAGAATATCTAGGTATGATCATGTATATAGGCATCACGTCCGAGACAAGTAGACCGACTCCTGCCTGCATCTACTACTATTACTCCACACATCGACCGCTATCCAGCATGCATCTAGAGTATTAAGTTCATAAGAACAGAGTAACGCTTTAAGCAAGATGACATGATGTAGAGGGATAAATTCATGCAATATGATAAAAAAAAACCATCTTGTTATCCTCGATAGCAACAATACTATACGTGCCTTGTTGCCCCTATTGTCACTGGGAAAGGACACCGCAAGATTGAACCCAAAGCTAAGCACTTCTCCCACTGCAAGAAAGATCAATCTAGTAGGCCAAACCAAACTGATAATTCAAAGAGACTTGCAAAGATAACCAATCATACATAAAAGAATTCAGAAGATTCAAATATTGTTCATAGATAAACTTGATCATAAACCCACAATTCATCAGTCTCAACAAACACACCACAAAAGAAGATTACATCGAATAGATCTCCACGAGAGAGGGGGAGAACATTGTATTGAGATCCAAAAAGAGAGAAGAAGCCATCTAGATAATAACTATGGACCCGAAGGTCTGAGGTAAACTACTCACACTTCATCGGAGAGGCTATGGTGTTGATGTAGAAGCCCTCCGTGATCGATGCCTCCTCCGGCGGAGCTCCGGAACAGGCCCAAGATGGGATCTCGTGGGTACAGAAGGTTGCGGCGGTGGAATTAGGTTTTTGGCTCCGTATCTGATCGTTTGGGGGTACGTAGGTATATATAGGAGGAAGGAGTACGTCGGTGGAGCAACGTGGGGCCCACGAGGGTGGAGGGCGTGCCTGGGGGGTTAGGCACGCCCCCCTACCTCGTGGCTTCCTGCTTGATTTCTTGACGTAGGGTCCAAGTCCTCTAGATCATGTTCGTTCCGAAAATCACGTTCCCGAAGGTTTCATTCCGTTTGGACTCCGTTTGATATTCTTTTTCTGCGAAACTCTGAAATAGGCAAAAAAACAGCAATTCTGGGCTGGGCCTCCGGTTAATAGGTTAGTCCCAAAAATAATATAAAAGTGAATAATAAAGCCCAATAATGTCCAAAATATAAGATAATATAGTATGGAGCAATCAAAAAATATAGATACGTTGGAGACGTATCAAAGTTAACCAAACTGTAGTAGCGGCGATTTGTACGCCTGCTCATTGGGTCATCCGGTATAGACAGCGGCTGACCATGTATGATAATTTTCCTCCAAAATTGTTGGAATAGACCGGACCATGGAGTGTAAAGACGACCGCAGCATTAGAGGCGGCACGGACAAATGAGTCGGACGCGGTGTTGTAAGCTGGTACGGGCGGGATAGTCGGCCGCGGGGCCGGACGGGTGACTTATTTGTGGTGTTGTAAACCAGCGCAGACGGGTGAGCCGGCCACGGTGTTGTTGTTGTAGACTGAGCCACAGAGGCGGCGGTTGGATGCTGGCGCTTGATAATATTGGCGCGAGCTTTATATCCGTCACATAACGATCATTCTTGTAGTGAATAATTGTCCTGCATAAACAATATTGCAGACCAAGGCAAAGATAAACTGTTCTTTGACAAAAACAATATGTGCTAATAAGGTAAATTTAAATGGATATCACCTGATTTGTTCGGATGATGGATGATCCGTTCAACGCGACAGAGGCGACTCAGGCAGGCCAGCGACTCAATATAGTCCCGGCGGTTCAGGCAGAGACCCTCCGGATCATTAAACACCTGGCAACTTGACTTTTCTTTCAGCCCGTCTCTTCTTATATCTTTCTTTCAATCAATAGTAATGACGAAGCCGTGACAAAGTAGACAGCCGACTCAGTATTGGCGATGACTCAGGGCTGCCGTAAGACGCAGCAGAGGAAGCGGCTCAACAAAGCCAGCGATTTACCACGGGTCGACTTATCCTGTTGTATGTTTTGTAGGCAGTAACTGCACGGTAATCTGACCAAAGTTTGACCAAGTGATGGCTTTCACATCCAATCAAATAACCATCCATCCACCAAATTTTGAAACGGCCCGTGCCCCTCATCAATCAAATAACATTCAGTCCACTGGATGTACCAGGGAGCTTGCTGATACAAGGTGCAAAACTTTGGATGCTGGCGAAATCCCGTCTTAATAGCAATCTCTCGTGGTAATCTCTCCTTCAGTTGCAAAGCTTTTTTAACTTTTGCCAAAGCATCAAGACTTAAGTTGCTACTGCTGCCAACAAATGAATGGACAGGTCTTGGCGGCGGCGGCTGAAAGCGAGGCTAAGGCAGGCACAGCCGCAGAGGCGTGCGGAGGTAGGGCCGGTTTGAGGCGCGGTGGCGCGGGTCAGCGCGGATGTAACCTCGGGACGGCGGCTCAAGGCTAGGCCGTGTAGGGGCGGCTTGAGGGGGCGTCGTCACGACGGCCATACCGGAGGCGGGCGGCTCAGCATGGCCACGTAGCGGCTCAGACGTGGAGGCGACGGCGCAAAGGCGGCTCGGCACGAGGTCGGCGGTGGCAGCAAGGCGCGCAGGCGGCTCGGAGGAGGCGAGGTGCACTGGCAGCTCGGCGCAGGCAGAAGTGGCTGTGGCCGAGGCCCGCGGCGTTCTGGCTGTGGCCATGGATTTGGGCGGCGCTCAACGCAGTTCGGCGGCTTGAGGTATCCCGCGACTGATGAAACGGCGGGTTCGCGTTGGAACGGCCATGGCCGCAGTAGTGGCGGTGCATCAGCGGAGGCCGTGTCCCCGTTCGTTTCCGGGTCATGGTCAGCTCGGTTGACTCCCGTCTGAATCCTTGTTGTGGTCTCCTTCCCTTCTCCTTTTTTTAATAATTTTTCCCTTGAGTGCCTGAGTACTGGCACTTGCATCTAGTACCCTGTCGATTTGGTGTGACGGCTCGTCTTCATCCTGGGTTCCGTCCAGCACGTCAAAAGTACTACTCCCTCCGTCTAGGTGTGTAAGTCACCTTACGAAAACCAAATAATCTCAAAACACTTAGGCACAGTACATTAATTTACTCATCGTTTCTTGTTTGATGACATATCAACCAATAAGAGATGTGGGCCGTGCATGCTTTGAATGACTTGAGACTACCAAACATGACATGCAGTGGTAAGTTCGTTGCATGCAGTGCTATTAGTTAGCAAAAAGGCATTAAGTTCTCTCGTTTTCCTCTCCGCCTTGGTCACGGTGCACAACCTAAGATGACTTACACACCTAGACGAAGGGAGTAGTAGTTGAATTAGTCCTTTGGTTTAGGAAGTGATGATTTAGGTATTCACGTGTGGTCGTGGTAGCTGCTTAGATTGTCTGCTCCCCAAACCCTGGGATTTGAAGCAAAACCGCATACGATAGTTGCTCTGGATGCGATCTGTCTCACGCGTAGTTTCCTTCAAAAAACAAATAACGAGGATATGACTTGTAGCGACTTAGCGGCCGCATGTGAGTTATTTGCAGTGGAAAACTTCTGTCTGTCTCGGCTACAAACGGCGACATGGTGAAAATCGATCCAGATTCGATGGATCGTCTAGTCGCGACGGCGCGCACTGCAACCCTAATTTTCTCTTTGACCAAAAATCTTGTATATGTTGCTTTGATTGTTCGTCGATGATGACGTCTTCCCCGCCGACTCTTTTTCATCCAACACATCACGAGCTTCTCAATCCCTGAGATAGATCCCGCCAAGAACTCAACACCACCGTGCTCGAGCCCCACGGTGGGCGCCAACTGTCATGGATTTGTCACGGCAGATGTCCTAGTGTGAGGACTTAGTCGTGAGGCCAACGCATCTACGTGGTAGCTTGAACGGGGTTGGTCGGAATCGAGAGACGCGAGGTTTTACCCAGGTTCGGCCCCTCATGGTGAAGGAAAAAGCCTACATCCTGCTTCATTGATATTGATTATGATGATCACGATTACAAGGGTGCTCTATCTCGAGAGCTATTGACTTGTTTGTCTAACCCTAACTTGTCCGACTTGTGAAAACTTGTCCTCCAGGACTGCCCTGTCCCTCCTTATATATGTTGAAGGGCCGGCTTACATGAGTAGTCCTATTAGGATTAGGATTACTTTATTACAAATGGAGTCCTAGTCTTGCTTCCTTTGTAAGGGAATATTCCTTATGCTTTCCTCTTAAGCCGGCCCACCATAGCTTGAGCCGGACTCGCCATGAACCGCCTTTTGGGCCTCCGGGTCTTGTCGCTCCTCTGACCCGCCTATCGGGTCACCAATTAGTCACCTGACTCAGCCGGGTCATCAATGAGTGGAGAGATCCGGGCGGGTCACTAGGTGAGCCGCCAAGTCGGGGCGGGTCACTAGTGAGTCGCCAGGTCCGGCCGGCTCATATATCCGGCCGGGTCATACCGCGAGGTATATCCCCGACAAGTAGACTCAATAGGTGGTGGAGAGGCAACTCTTGTTGTTTCCGGTCGAGGTGAAGATACCCATAACTATCCCCTCAAAGGATTACTTTCCATAGTGACAAGTAGCCATAAATTTCACTATGTAATATAAATGTTTCCTTACCAATTTCCACTTACCAAAGGCGCTTCACTCCCTGACAACGGCGCCAAAAAAGAGTCTTGATGACCCACAAGTGTAGGGAACCAATCGTAGTCCTTTCGATAAGTAAGAGTGTCAAACCCAACGAGGAGCAGAAGGAAATGACAAGCGGTTTTCAGTAAGGTAATTTCTGCAAGCACTGAAATAAGCGGTAATGAGTAGTTTGATAGCAAAATAATTTGTAACGGGTAACAAGTACCAAAATTAGCTAAGGTGCAGCAAGGTAGCCCAATCCTTTTTATTGCAAAGGACAGGCCGGAACAAGTCCTTATAGTCACTTTCATCATGTTCATTTGATTTGCGTTCATTACTTTGATAATTTGATATGTGGGTGGACCGGTGCGTGGGTGTTGTTCTTACTTGAACAAACCTCCCACTTATGATTAACCCCTCTCGCAATCATCCGTAACTACGAAAGAATAATTAAGATAAATCTAACAATAGCATTAAACGTGTGGATCCAAATCAGCCCCTTAGGGAATAGCGCATAAACTAGGGTTTAAGCTTCTGTCACTCTAGCAACCCATCATCTACTTACTACTCCACAATGCATTCCCTTAGGCCCATAAATGGTGAAGTGTCATGTAGTCGACGTTCACCTAACCCCACTAAGAGAATCAACAACATACATATCATCAAATCGAACGAATACCAGATTCACATGATTACTTGTGACAAGACTTTTCCCATGTCCTCAAGAACAAAAGTAACTACTCACAAATCATCATCATGCTCATGATCAGAGAGGTATTAAATAGCATATTGTATCTGAACATATAATCCTCCACGAAGTAAACCAACTAGCATCAACTACAAGATGTGATCAACACTACTAGCAACCCACAAGTACTAATCTGAGGTTTTGATACAAAGATTGAATACAAGAGATGAACTAGGGTTTGAGATGAGATGGTGCTATTGAAGATGATGATGAAGATTGGTCCTCCCATGATGAGAGGGTTGTTGGTGATGACGAAGGCTTTG
Source organism: Aegilops tauschii subsp. strangulata (assembly GCF_002575655.3). NCBI lineage: Eukaryota > Viridiplantae > Streptophyta > Magnoliopsida > Poales > Poaceae > Aegilops > Aegilops tauschii. The sequence goes on from NC_053039.3 coordinate 56,518,174, forward strand.
ATTTCCCCCTCCCGGAGGGAAGTGTCCCTTGCAGAATCTCTCCGCCGAAGAGCGCTAGTGCTCCTACTCAGGTTTTGCCTCATGGCGGCAGCGCATCCTCCCGAAAGTGATCCTTCTATTTTTTTTCTAGGGTAAAAGCCCTTATATACCAAAAGATGGGGCCAAAAGTGGGTCAGGGGCTCCACACAGCACCAGGGCCCGCCTAGGGGGTGGCACGCCCTGGTGTCTTGTTGGAACTTGGTGCCTCCCCTCTTGTATAATTTTCTTCCAGTATTTTTTTATATATTTCAAAATAATTCTCCGTGAAATTTCAGCTCATTTGGAGATGTGTAGAATGGGTATCTATGTTATAGCTTTTTTAGGCCCTGAATTCCAGCTGCCGACATTCTCCCTCTTTGTGTAAACCTTGCATATTAAGAGAGAAAAAGCATTAAAATTACTCCATAAAGTGTTATATTGACTAAAAACACTATAGATAACAGTAGGAAAACATGATTCAAAATGGACGTATCAGAGCCCCGCACTGCCGCCTTGCTCTGTCGTGAACCTGGCCCCTCTCCTGCAACCGCCGCCGGATCTGGTCTGCCGCTGCCCGTCCACATCATTGGCGACCCCTGTCGTCACTGGATCGAAACATTGCCGCATGATGTCTACTACACAACCTTCTTCTTGTAGACGTTGTTGGGCCTCCAAGTGCAGAGGTTTGTAGGACAGTAGCAAATTTCCCTCAAGTGGATGACCTAAGGTTTATCAATCTGTAGGAGGCGTAGGATGAAGATGGTCTCTCTCAAGCAACCCTGCAACCAAATAACAAAGAGTCTCTTGTGTCCCCAACACACCCAATACAATGGTAAATTGTATAGGTGCACTAGTTCGGCGAAGAGATGGTGATACAAGTGGTATATGGATGGTAGATAAAGATTTTTGTAATCTGAAAATATAAAAACAGCAAGGTAACTAATGATAAAAGTGAGCACAAACGGTATTGCAATGCATTGAAACAAGGCCTAGGTTTCATACTTTCACTAGTGCAAGTTCCCTCAAAAGTAATAACATAATTGGATCATATAACTATCCCTCAACATGCAACAAAGAGTCACTCCAAAGTCACTAATAGAGGAGAACAAACGAAGAGATTATTGTAGGGTACGAAACCACCTCAAAGTTATCCTTTCTGATCGATCTACTCAAGAGTCCGTAGTAAAATAACATGAAGCTATTCTTTCCGTTCAATCTATCATAGAGTTTGTACTAGAATAACACCTTAAGACACAAATCAACCAAAACCCTAATGTCACCTAGATACTCCAATGTCACCTCAAGTATCCGTGGGTATGATTATACGATATGCATCACACAATGTCAGATTCATCTATTCAAACCAACACAAAGTACTTCAAAGAGTGCCCCAAAGTTCCTACCGGAGAGTCAAGACGAAAACGTGTGCCAACCCCTATGCATAGGTTCATGGGCGGAACCCGCAAGTTGATCACCAAAACATACATCAAGTGGATCAATAGAATACCCCATTGTCACCACGGGTATCCCACGCAAGACATACATCAAGTGTTCTCAAATCCTTAAAGACTCAATCCGATAAGATAACTTCAAAGGGAAAACTGAATCCATTACAAGAGAGTAGAGGGGGAGAAACATCATAAGATCCAACTATAATAGCAAAGCTTGCGATACATCAAGATCGTACCACCTCAAGAACACGAGAGAGAGAGAGAGAGAGATCAAACACATAGCTACTGGTACATACCCTCAGCCCCGAGGGTGAACTACTCCCTCCTCGTCATGGAGAGCGCCGGGATGATGAAGATAGCCACCGGAGAAGGATTCCCCCCCTCCGGCAAGGTGCCGAAACGGGTCTAGATTGGTTTTCGGTGGCTACGGAGGCTTCTAGCGGCGGAACTCCCGATCTATTGTGCTCCCCGAAGTTTTTAGGGTATATGGATATATATATAGGAGGAAGAAGTACGTTGGTGGATCTCCGGGCTGTCCACGAGGCAGAGGGGCGCGCCCAGGGGGTGGGCGCACCCCCCACCCTCGTGGGCAGCCCGGGACTCTCCTGGTCTATCTCCGATACTCCATGGGCTTCTTCTGGTCCAAAAATAAGTTCCGTGAAGTTTCAGGTCAATTAGACTCCGTTTGATTTTCCTTTTCTGTGATACTCTAAAACAAGGAAAAACAGAAACTGGCACTGGCACTGGGCTCTAGGTTAATAGGTTAGTACCAAAAATCATATAAAATAGCATATAAATGCATATAAAACATCCAAGGTTGATAATATAATAGCATGGAACAATCAAAAATTATAGATACGTTGGAGACGTATCAGCATCCCCAAGCTTAATTCCTGCTCGTCCTCGAGTAGGTAAATGATAAAAACAGAATTTTTGATGTGGAATGCTACCTAACATATTTATCCATGTAATTCTCTTTATTGTGGCAAGAATATTCAGATCCATAAGATTCAAGACAAAAGTTTAATATTGACATAAAAATAATAATACTTCAAGCATACTAACAAAGCAATTATGTCTTCTCAAAATAACATGGCCAAAGAAAGCTATCCCTACAAAATCATATAGTTTGGCTATGCTCCATCTTCACCACACAAAATATTTAAATCATGCACAACCCCGATGACAAGCCGAGCAATTGTTTCATACTTTTGACGTTCTCAAACTTTTTCAATCTTCACGCAATGCATGAGCGTGAGCCATGGACATAGCACTATATGTGGAATAGAATGGTGGTTGTCGAGAAGACAAAAAGGAGAAGATAGTCTCACATCAACTAGGCGTATCAACGGGCTATGGAGATGCCCATCAATAGATATCAATGTGAGTGAGTAGGGATTGCCATGCAACGGATGCACTAGAGCTATAAGTATATGAAAGCTCAAAAAGAAACTAAGTGGGTGTGCATCCAACTCGCTTGGTCACGAAGACCTAGGGCATTTTGAGGAAGCCCATCATTGGAATATGCAAGTCAAGTTCTAAAATCAAAAATTCCCACTAGTATATGAAAGTGACAACATAGGAGACTCTCTATCATGAAGATCATGGTGCTACTTTGAAGCACAAGTGTGGTAAAAGGATAGTAGCATTGCCCCTTCTCTCTTTTTCTCTCATTTTTTTATTTTTTTATTTTTATTATTTTTATTTGGGTCTTTTCTCCTTTTTATGGCCTCTTTTTTTCTTCTTTTTTTTATATTTTTCGTCCGGAGTCTCATCCCGACTTGTGGGGGAATCATAGTCTCCATCATTCTTTCCTCACTTGGGACAATGCTCTAATAATGATGATCATCACACTTTTATTTACTTACAACTCAAGAATTACAACTTAATACTTAGAACAAGATATGACTCTATATGAATGCCTCCGGCGGTGTACCGGGATGTGCAATGACTCATGAGTGACATGTATGAAAGAATTATGAATGGTGGCTTTGCCACAAATACGACGTCAACTACATGATCATGCAAAGCAATATGACAATGATGGAGTGTGACATAATAACGGAACGGTGGAAAGTTTCAAGGCAATATATCTCGGAATGGCTATGGAAATGCCATAATAGGTAGGTATGGTGGCTGTTTTGAGGAAGGTATATGGTGGGTTTATGGTACCGGCGAAAGTTGCGCGGTACTAGAGAGGCTAGCAATGGTGGAAGAGTGAGAGTGCGTATAATCCATGGACTCAACATTAGTCATAAAGAACTCACATACTTATTGCAAAAATCTATTAGTTATCGAAACGAAGTACTATGCGCATGCTCCTAGGGGGATAGATTGGTAGGAAAAGACCATCGCTCGTCCCCGACCGCCACTCATAAGGAAGACAATCAATAAATAAATCATGCTCCGACTTCATCACATAACGGTTCACCATACGTGCATGCTACGGGAATCACAAACTTTAACACAAGTATGTCTCAAATTCACAACTGCTCAACTAGCATGACTCTAATATCACCATCTTCATATCTCAAAACAATCATAAGGAATCAAACTTCTCATAATATTCAATGCACTTTATATGAAAGTTTTTATTATATCCCTCTTGGATGCCCATCATATTAGGACTAATTTCATAACCAAAGCAAATTACCATGTTGTTCTAAAGACTCTCAAAATAATATAAGTGAAGCACGAGAGTTCAACTATTTATTCAAAATAAAACCACCGCCGTGCTCTAAAAGGATATAAGTGAAGCACTAGAGCAAATGACAAACTACTCCAAAAGATATAAGTGAAGATCGATGAGTAGTCGAATAATTATGCAACTATGTGAAGACTCTCTAACATTTAATAATTTCAGATCTTGCTATTTTATTCAAACAGCAAGCAAAACAAAATAAAATTAAATGACACTCCAAGCAAAACACATATCATGTGATGAATAAAAATATAGCTCCAAGTAAAGTTACCGATGAATGAAGACGAAAGAGGGGACGCCATTCGGGGCATCCCCAAGCTTAGGCTCTTGGTTGTCCTTGAATATTACCTTGGGGTGCCTTGGGAATCCCCAAGCTTAGGCTCTTGCCACTCCTTATTCCATAGTCCATCGAATCTTTACCCAAAACTTGGAAACTTCACAACACGAAACTTAACAGAAAACTCGTAAGCTCCGTTAATGAAAGAAAATAAAACACCACTTCAAGGTACTGTAATGAACTCATTATTTATTTATATTGGTTTTAAACCTACTGTATTCCAACTTCTCTATGGTTTATAAACTCTTTTACTAGCCATAGATTCATCAAAATAAGCAAACAACACATGAAAAACAGAATCTGTCAAAAACAGAACAGTCTGTAGTAATCTGTAACTAACGCAAACTTATGGAACCCCAAAAATTCTAAAATAAATTTCTGGACGTGAGGAATTTATCTATTAATCATCTTCAAAAAGAATTAACTAAATAGCACTCTCTAATAAAAAATGGCAGCAAATCTCGTGAGCGCTAAAGTTTTGGTTTTTTACAGCATGATCGCAAAGACTTTCCCCAAGTCTTCCCAAAGGTTCTACTTGGCACAAACACTAATTAAGACATAAAACTACATCTAAACAGAGACTAGATGAATTATTTATTACTAAACAGGAACAAAATGCAAGGAACAAAAATAAAATTGGGTTGCCTCCCAACAAGCGCTAACGTTTAACGCCCCTAGCTAGGCATGATGATTTCAATGATGCTCACATAAAGGATAAGAATTGAAACATAAAGAGAGCATCATGAAGAATATGACTAGCACATTTATGTCTAACCCACTTCCTATGCATAGGGATTTTGTGATCAAACAATTTATGGGAACAAGAATCAACTTGCATAGGAAGGTAAAACAAGCATAACTTTGAAACTTTAAGCACATAGGGAGGAAACTTGATATTATTGCAATTCCTACAAGTATATATTCCTCCCTCATAATAATTTTCAGTAGCATCATGAATGAATTCAACAATATAACCAGCACCTAAAGCATTCTTTTCATGATCTACAAGCATGAAATTTTATTACTCTCCACGCAAGCAAAATTCTTCTCATGAATAATGGTGGGAGCAAACTCAACAAAATAATTATCATGTGAGGCATAATCCAATTGAAAACTAAAATCATGATGACAAGTTTCATGGATATCATTATTCTTTATAGCATACAAGTCATCACAATAATCATCATAGATAGCAACTTTGTTCTCATAATCAATTGGACCCTCTTCCGAAATAGTGGATTCATCACTAAATAAAGTCATGACCTGTCCAAATCCACTTTCATCAATATAATCATCATAAATAGGAGGCATGCATTCATCATAATAAATTTGCTCATCAAAACTTGGGGGACAAAAAATATCATCTTCATCAAACATAGCTTCCCCAAGCTTGTGGCTTTGCATATCATTGGCATCATAGATATTCAAGGAATTCATACTAACAACATTGCAATCATGCTCATCATTCAAAGATTTAGTGCCAAACATTTTAATGCATTCTTCTTCTAACACTTTGGCACAATTTTCCTTTCCATCATACTCACGAAAGATATTAAAAAGATGAAGCGTATGAGGCAAACTCAATTCCATATTTTTTTGTAGTTTTCTTTTATAAACTAAACTAGTGCTAAAACAAGAAACAAAAAGATTCGATTGCAAGATCTAAAGATATGCCTTCAAGCACTCACCTCCCCAGCAACGGCGCCAGAAAAGAGCTTGATGTCTACTACACAACCTTCTTCTTGTAGACGTTGTTGGGCCTCCAAGTGCAGAGGTTTGTAGGACAGTAGCAAATTTCCCTCAAGTGGATGACCTAAGGTTTATCAATCTGTAGGAGGCGTAGGATGAAGATGGTCTCTCTCAAGCAACCCTGCAACCAAATAACAAAGAGTCTCTTGTGTCCCCAACACACCCAATACAATGGTAAATTGTATAGGTGCACTAGTTCGGCGAAGAGATGGTGAAACAAGTGGTATATGGATGGTAGATAAAGGTTTTTGTAATCTGAAAATATAAAAACAGCAAGGTAACTAATGATAAAAGTGAGCACAAACGGTATTGCAATGCGTTGAAACAAGGCCAAGGGTTCATACTTTCACTAGTGCAAGTTCCCTCAACAATAATAAAATAATTGGATCATATAACTATCCCTCAACATGCAACAAAGAGTCACTCCAAAGTCACTAATAGCGAAGAACAAACGAAGAGATTATTGTAGGGTACGAAACCACCTCAAAGTTATCCTTTCTGATCGATCTATTCAAGAGTCCGTAGTAAAATAACATGAAGCTATTATTTCCGTTCAATCTATCATAGAGTTCGTACTAGAATAACACCTTAAGACACAAATCAACCAAAACCCTAATGTCACCTAGATACTCCAATGTCACATCAAATATCCGTGGGTATGATTATACGATATGCATCACACAATCTCGGATTCATCTATTCAAACCAACACAAAGTACTTCAAAGAGTGCCCCAAAGTTCCTACCGGAGAGTCAAGACGAAAACATGTGCCAACCCCTATGCATAGGTTCATGGGCGGAACCCGCAAGTTGATCACCAAAACATACATCAAGTGGATCAATAGAATACCCCATTGTCACCACGGGTATCCCACGCAAGACATACATCAAGTGTTCTCAAATCCTTAAAGACTCAATCCGATAAGATAACTTCAAAGGGAAAACTCAATCCATTACAAGAGAGTAGAGGGGGAGAAACATCATAAGATCCAACTATAATAGCAAAGCTCGCGATACATCAAGATCGTACCACCTCAAGAACACGAGAGAGAGAGAGAGATCAAACACATAGCTACTGGTACATACCCTCAGCCCCGAGGGTGAACTACTCCCTCCTCGTCATGGAGAGCGCCGGGATGATGAAGATAGCCACCGGAGAAGGATTCCCCCCCTCCGGCTAGGTGCCGGAACGGGTCTAGATTGGTTTTCGGTGGCTACGGAGGCTTCTGGCGGCGGAACTCCCGATCTATTGTGCTCCCCGAAGTTTTTAGGGTATATGGATATATATAGGAGGAAGAAGTACGTCGGTGGATCTCCGGGCTGTCCACGAGGCAGGGGGGCGCGCCCAGGGGGTGGCTGCACCCCCCATCCTCGTGGGCAGCCCGGGACTCTCCTGGTCCATCTCCGATACTCCGTGGGCTTCTTCTGGTCCAAAAATAAGTTCCGTGAAGTTTCAGGTCAATTGGACTCCATTTGATTTTCCTTTTCTGCGATACTCTAAAACAAGGAAAAAACAGAAACTGGCACTGGGCTCTAGGTTAATAGGTTAGTCCCAAAAATCATATAAAATAGCATATAAATGCATATAAAACATCCAAGGTTGATAATATAATAGCATGGAACAATCAAAAATTATAGATACGTTGGAGACGTATCACCGCCATCGACAACACGCATGGGATCGAGAATTTTGTTTTTGTTTTTGAAATTTATAGTAGTAGCACGGGCACCCGCGCTACTACAACTAGTTAGCTGTAGCGAGCTAGTAATAGCGTGGGCACCCGCGCTACTACTTTCTATTTAACCTGCGCTACTAGTAGGCTTCTCACTAGTAGTGCATAGCGGTTATAGCACAGAATATAAACATAATTATGAACATGGAGATAAATAATGACATTTATATTATTGCCTCAAGGACATATCTCCAATAGTCGGGGGCCAATCAAATCCCGCTTGAACGAAATATTCGGTGGGGATGAACTAAGAATTTACACAATAGTATTATTCTTAGCGCGGGCGGTGTTGTATAAGGCTGGATATTGTTCTTGGATATTGGCATTGCATAGCCAGATGTGTTCCCAGAAATGAATCTCTGACTCGTCCTTTATTGACTCGTCCTTTATAGTCGGAGATTCATTTCTGGGAACACATCTGGCTATGCAATGCCAATATCCAAGAACAATATCCAGCCTTATACAACACCGCCCGCGCTAAGAATAATACTATTGTGTAACTGCTTAGTTCATCCCCACCGAATACTTCATTCAAGCGGGATTTGATTGGCCCCCGACTATTGGAGATATGTCCTTGAGGCAATAATATAAATGTCATTATTTATCTCCATGTTCATAATTATGTTTATATTCTGTGCTATAACCGCTATGCACTACTAGTGAGAAGCCTACTAGTAGCGCAGGTTAAATAGCAAGTAGTAGCGCGGGTGCCCATGCTATTACTAGCTCGCTACAGCTAACTAGTTGTAGTAGCGCGGGTGCCCGTGCTACTACTATAAATTTCAAAAACAAAAACAAAATTCTCGATCCCATGCGTGTTGTCGATGGCGGTGATATGTCTCCAACGTATCTATAATTTTTGATTGTTCCATGCTATTATATTATCAACCTTGGATGTTTTATATGCATTTATATGTTATTTTATATGTTTTTGGGACTAACCTATTAACCTAGAGCCCAGTGCCAGTTTCTGTTTTTTCCTTGTTTTAGAGTATCGCAGAAAAGGAAAATCAAATGGAGTCCAATTGACCTGAAACTTCACGGAACTTATTTTTGGACCAGAAGAAGCCCACGGAGTATCGGAGATGGACCAGGAGAGTCCCGGGCTGCCCACGAGGGTGGGGGGTGCGCCCACCCCCTGGGCGCGCCCCCCTGCCTCGTGGACAGCCCGGAGATCCACCGACGTACTTCTTCCTCCTATATATATCCATATACCCTAAAAACTTCGAGGAGCACAATAGATCGGGAGTTCCGCCGCCAGAAGCCTCCGTTGCCACCGAAAACCAATCTAGACCCGTTCCGGCACCCTGCCGGAGGGGGGAATCCTTCTCCGGTGGCTATCTTCATCATCCCGGCGCTCTCCATGACGAGGAGGGAGTAGTTCACCCTCGGGACTGAGGGTATGTACCAGTAGCTATGTGTTTGATCTCTCTCTCTCTCTCGTGTTCTTGAGGTGGTACGATCTTGATGTATCGCGAGCTTTGCTATTATAGGTGGATCTTATGATGTTTCTCCCCCTCTATTCTCTTGTAATGGATTGAGTTTTCCCTTTGAAGTTATCTTATCGGATTGAGTCTTTAAGGATTTGAGAACACTTGATGTATGTCATGCGTGGGATACCTGTGGTGACAATGGGGTATTCTATTGATCCACTTGATGTATGTTTTGGTGATCAACTTGCGGGTTCCGCCCATGAACCTATGCATAGGGGTTGGCACACGTTTTCGTCTTGACTCTCCGGTAGGAACTTTGGGGCACTCTTTGAAGTACTTTGTGTTGGTTTGAATAGATGAATCCGAGATTGTGTGATGCATATCGTATAATCATACCCACGGATATTTGATGTGACATTGGAGTATCTAGGTGACATTAGGGTTTTGGTTGATTTGTGTCTTAACATGGATAGAAAGAAGGAAACTTAGGGTAATGTAGTTTCTTTAACTTCCCTTCTCAATGTTAGAGGATCCGGTTCCGGGAGGGACTAGTATAGTTTGGATGGTAATTAATTTTCCCGCAAAAGACCATTTTAATGGAGAACATGCTTGATAGATGGTAATTGTATTACGGTCAGGTACAGAGCAAATTGCTATTAGTCGCTACTAGGTGTGTAGGCAGTTATTGTGTTATGATTTTGTGTAAGGCATTTTTTATTACTTCGACATAGTAAATTTAACGCTAAAGTAGTTCCAAAAAATTGGAGCAGCATGTTATAATTGAGACACATAGTAGTAATGCTTAAAAACATAAGACGGTGCTTCTAGTGATTGGTTCGGAACAATATTAGGTAAATTTAATGGTAAAATTATTTCATGCACAGAAACGAAGTAGTAGGAGTAGAATAATCTAGTTTTAGTTCTAGTAATAAGAATATAGTAAGGTCAAGTTCAATTACTACTACAGTTGAAACTTTACTACAAACAGTGTATAATTTTACTATCAACTAGTAGCAGATCAGTAGCTGTAATGCTAGCTTGTTTCCTCGGTTGCGACAATTCAAAGGAAATTTATGTTCAAAATTAACCGCTCGGAAGGTTGGTCTCCGGTTCAGGCTGTTCTAATTGTACGCTCTGGCTTAGTTTAGAAATGATACCATCAATTAGATTCAGAGAAAAAAATCCATATTTATCAAACTAAATTATGGCAAATTTATGTGGAAGCTAAAAAGTTGTATTCATATATTCGATTCCACCTTGGCAAGAAAGCCAACATACATAGACACTAGAGCTGCTAGGTGGACTAAAGAGAGTAAAATGCTACGTGATTTGCAAACTTTATATGATGAAGGATCGAACAACCCATGCATGACCTACATGATTTTTTATGATCTGGAATACTTGCGGTGGTACTCAAACATGCATCTCAAAGATTGTAGTATATCCGTGACCAAACAACTTTTTCACAATGATTAGCACTCATGAAAAGTACTAGTAATTTAATGTCCATCTGTGTAGTTACCTCCAGGTTTCCACGACTGTGCGCCCTCTGCCTGTGTATACGTTGCAGCTTCACCGTCTCGTCTGCGAACTTCTCCGCTACGCTATACGACGATTCGGGGAATTGCCCCCCTTGCTGCATTAATTAGGAAGGCAGGAATCTAAAATTATTAGATCCACAGATACTCCACTTAAAAGAATTGAAGAAGGCAATCAGATAAATTAATTAATTAATAGAATACACTTTTTAAGTTACTATAAGATTCGGGTAAACATTTTTAGCAGGATGTATCGAAGCAAACTATTTACTCCCTCTGTCAAAAAGTTCTTATATTATGGGACAGAGGGAGTAACAAATACTAGTAAATATACACTCTAGTAGTATATGTTAATATACACTCTGAAATTTATGCCTTGCTGCATTGTTTTTTATTTTATGCCTTGCTGCATTAATTGTTTTTTAATTTCTTTTGAAAAGGAGACAAAGCCCCCATGATTAATTGTCAAATCACCGAACAAGCAGCTTGCTAGCTACTAGTAGCACTCTTGTATGTACTGATTTGAGTCTCAAGCACGACATTTATTAATAGCGAGCTAACTAGCCATGATCGGTGTGTGCAAAATAATCGGCACAATCAATTGTAAGAACTTGGGAGGTCTAACAAGCAACCAATGCATGCAAAGGTTAATCAGATAGTCCACAGCAAATAACTTTTGTACTAGCTAGCTAGCATGAGATGAAAAGCATGAACTAATCTGACCAATGAACACGAAGAAGAAAAAAGTAGAGAGAGAGAAAGCACCATGTCTGATTGAGAGGCCTCTGGCTACGGATGGAGGGGCGCTTTGCTGTTTGGCAACTTGGCTCTAGAATTGTCTGAAATGTTTTATGTAAAGCATGCAATAGTTATATATCTCATAAAAATGGTCACATCAGCAAATAAATATATGTAGGATCAGATATTCATGAACAAATGAAGGGCGGGCATGCCTTTGTCGAAGTGTTGATGTTGTTTCTCTTGGTAGCCTTGGTCCCGACCTTCTGCCTAGTCACTCACATACATGCTGGAAGAGTACATGCATGCACACGCAAACAATTATAGTCATGGATCCATGGCATGACTGAGAGAACGGGACATGTAAAAATATTCCAAGTAATATATAAGAATGTTGCTTAATGACTAATTTCGTAAGTAATAACTAACGGACGTTTACAGAAGCATATAGAATGTAAGTCCTTACTTGAAAACATGCATGGCCTAACTCTAGCTAACAGAACTGGAGCATGTATCTTCCATCCAAAAAAATGGAGGATGCAAAAGAACTATTAGCACGACACAAAGTAAGTTAGCACTTACTGTTGTTACTGCACTAGATGCACTAGCAATTAGCATGATAAAATAATTAGATGCATGCATGCATCCATCCGAGTAAGCTTCTACTAATAGCCTGTATAGCACTCCTGCCAGATTATGATGCACGAAAAATTAAGCATGCATGCATCCGAGTAAGCTACGAGCTACTGCTAGATTATGACGCGTGCATGCAACAATATTACTCTGCTCGATCGGCTAGGGACTGAGCGGTTAGTAAGGGAAAAAAACGACATTAATAGCTTGCTAGTAGATTAATGCAACTCTGAGAGTACACAAGAAAGGATGCCAATAGGCTAGGGACTGAGCGGCTAGCACTTTGGATGTCTTGTCTCGTCATATGCATGCCCACCTAGGCAAGAAGGTAAAAAAGAAATCTATCTCATCCCAGCCGTGATGGAGAGGCCAGAGGCGGGCTCTCTGCTCGATCGGCTGAGTCTGTAGCTGGTCCGCCTCCTCCGCGTGATGGAGGTTGGCGACCGTACAGGCTCGTCCGACCGCGTTGAGGCGTGCACTCCTCAACGCGTGCACCAGAGGCAACACCAGCCGGCAGCCATGACACACAGCGTTGAGGGCCGGGCAGCTGTGGTGGCGCACGCGCACGCGGTGGCAAAAGAGAGCGATGCGGCGATGCGGCTGGCGGCGGGGCCGCCCAGAGGTGGTGCGCGCGGCGCGGGAGATGGTTCGTGTTTCCTTGTGCAGCGGCAGCAGGGAACCTGACCGGGGCCTGAATGATGCACTCCGGCCGGCCGGCCGGTGTGTGGTGCAGTGCAGGCAACGGTCGGTCGGCTTGCATGCATGGTTCATCTTGCGTAGGTTAGCTACTAACCTAAGATGCATGCGGGTTGCCGCATCAAAAATTAAGCAACAGGCTCGTGCGAAGCGCCGCATGAGCCGCCTGGACCGCCAACGCACGCACAGGCAAGTGCATCCTGCTACTAGTCTACTATTACTACGTGTCTACGTATGTAACGTAGAGGAGTTGTGACGCACCTGACGGGCTGCGGACGGGGTGGTGGTGTTGGCCGGAGTCGAGGAAGAAGCACTCGTCGCTTCGAATCACTGTGTAAGCACCCAAGAACAAAGATTGAGAGTGAGAAAGAGAGAGAGGCACAAGTGTGTCCCAAAGAGAGAGAGAAGGGAGCAGAGGTGTACCGGGACGCCGGAGGTAGATTGAAGGATGGGGTTTCTTTATAGCCAACTGCTCCGTCTTCATCTTGCATGTATACCCTTATTTGCGTGCGTCGGTGCAACCTGGAGTCCCCGCGTTCTACCCTAAGAGAAAAGGCTCCGTACAGGGCCATTGAGCGCTGACATGAGAAGTTGGTTTCTGATGCGTCATTCATTGTTGCGTGTAAATGTGGATGGACTAAATGGCTAGTGAGAGAAAATATGATGCGTGGTGAAAAGTACAGTGTATACTAGTAGTGCGGCAGAAGGAGAAAAATTACCGCACATTATCAGAATTATAAACCATATATAGTGTAAGTTGTGTTTATGAAATGTTGATGCATAATTCATTATTGTATTAGTGGAGGGATGAACACAAATACAAATTAAGATTTACCATAAAGGGCATGCTCTTGAAGTTACACAGTACTGATAATTATGAGCCTAACACGATTCTCGGACGATAACACACTCAGATCATTACTTTGGAATAAAAATTACATAGTTAATCCAAAAAAACGAAAACTTAGCCCAACTGGACGACTCAAACGGACAAAGTGCATGTTGTTTGTTCCGACCCAAACTTGATGCAAATATGGGCCACAAATGGATACGAAACAGACATGTCCGCCTTGGTCCCATGTATTAGTGACCGTGCACGAGCTCGGCTTCTGCTTCCACAACTGCCGCAACGAGGACCGGCGCAGGACGTCGCCTCCCTGAGCCGAGCCGCTTCTAAGACTGGATCTTGCCGAGAAGCAGCGAGGAACTGCAGGCGGGCCAGATCTCCGACACCCTCCTCCTTTCTGCTATGCGGACGGTGATGGGAAGGGCAACGCGTGGAGTCGCTTGACGGCGACGGGGCGGCCGGCGGGCGGGAGGTATGTGAGCTAAACCGTCCCGAACCTGCCATCCCCAAGCTTGCGTGTGGCATCGAACAGAGGCTGTGGTGAATGTCGGGTGGCTGTGGTGCAGGTCGTGGCCGCGGAGGAATGCGGCAGCGCGGGAGGACTGCGACATGCGGGCAGCCGCCCTCCCCCTTGCCCTGGATGCGGCACGACGGTGACAATGCGGAAGTTGAGCAGGAGCACGACCGGAGTGACGCGACGGCAACGGGCGCGATGGTGAGCACGCGGCTCGCGACACCCTCCCAATTCCCATCCACACAGATAGTCTGGCTTGTCCGCTTCATGTTTTGCGCGTTGGGTGCATCCACCGTACGCGCTCGCGCGTCCGTCGCATATCCATTAGGCGGGCGTATGATCCAAATGGAAACGGATAGAAAACGGATAAATTTTGGACGACTGCATTGCGAATAGGGTTTGTCTAAGTCTCAGTCGACTTAGACTTCGCGAAGTCTAAGTCGACTGACCTCATCTCCAACCTAGTCGCACATTAATTTCCGTTCGCTTGGCTGGAGTTCAGGTTCCCTGTTGGCCTGCGTTGGCCTGTGTTGCCTCACCACGTGCGCTGTTGTTGGGCTGTATTGTTTTTTCCTTTTTTTTATTTGTGCTTTTTACTGGATCGCTAGAACATTGTCCCATTAGGTGTATTGCTATACAACACGATGTAGTTCGTATTTTTTTTACGCTAGCGTTGCTAATGCTCCGTTCCTTCTTTTCTTTTCATCTTGTTATTTTTTCCTTTATTTATCATTTTAAAAATATTATTTTTATTTTTAAATGATAAAGAAATCTTTAATGTAACAAAGAAAATAAATAGGAAAACAAATAAAATGAAAAGAAGAAGACAATTTAGTTGCCTGTGGTCGACAGATAAGCAACTATATGCGTTCGACTAATGTGCACATGTGTATCATTTTGTTCTTTTTTTGCGTGTTGTCTAGCTTTCCGTTCTATGTCCTGGGTTTTCTGATTTAATTTTTCTTGTTGTTTGTTCAATGTTTTTTATTATAATTCATTTTTAGTTACATGTTCATCAAAAAAAGGAAGGACATTTTTGCATTCGTCGTTATACTTCAGAAAAAGTGTTTGTACATTTCAAAAATGTCCATCGTGTATTGATAAAATATTTGTGTAATTATAAAAATATTTAAAAATATTCACCATATATTTTAAAATATAAAAAATGTATTTTTAAAATATTCAATGTGTATTTGAAAAGATATTGAAGATGTAGGGAGCGGCTAGTTGCTGGTACGTGTATCCCTTGTTGTGGGTCATGTTACACCATGTAGTTACAGTTGAGATATGGCGTGCAATAGTTTTTTCATAAAAAATTGGCAGAACGCCACTAAGTTGCAGTCGTGTTGAAAGAATGCAGTTGCAACCTAGATCTACACTTGAAGTTGCATTCCTAGTGTCGGACATGCAATTGGCCTGCCCCCTCTCCCGCTGCCCCCTCCGACAAAACAAAGGTCCAGTTGCAACCAATGTTGGGGGACATGCAGTTGCGGTCCGGTGCGGCCTTTGTAGTTGCGGGGCTGTTGTCGGGCTTGCAACTGGCCCGCCCCCTCGACAGAACAAAAAAGTCCAGTTGCGGTCGGGTTACAAGACATGTAGTTGCGCTCGGGTGTGACGCTTGCAGTTGCATGCCTAGTGTCAGACATGCAACTGGCCTGCCCCCTCTCCCGCCGCCCCCTCCGACAAAACAAAGGTCCAGTTGCAACCATGTTGGGGGACATGCAGTTGTGGTCGGTTGCGGCGCTTGTAGTTGCGGGGATGTTGTCGGGCTTGCAACTGGCCCGCCCCCTCCAGCGGCGCCCCCTCCGACGGAATAAAAAAGTCCAATTGTGGTCGGGTTACAAGACATGCAGTTGCGGTCGGGGGCGACACTTGTAGTTGCATTCCTAGTGTCGGACATGCAACTGGCCCGCCCTCTCTCCCGCCGCCGCCTTCGACAAAACAAAGGTCCAGTTGCAACCATGTTGGGGGACATGCAGTTGCGGTCGGGTGTGGCGCTTGTAGTTGCGGGGATGTTGTCGGGCTTGCAACTAGCCCGCCCCCTCTACCGGCACCCCCTTCGACCGAACAAAAAATTTCAATGGCGGTAGGGCTAGAAGACATGCAGTTGCGGTCGGTGCGACACTTGGAGTTGCATGCCTAGTGTCGGACATGCAACTGGCCCGCCCCCTCCCCCCCCCCTCGACAAAATAAAGGCCCAGTTGCAACCATGTTGGGGACATTGCAGTTGCGGTCGGGTGCGGCACTTGCAGTTGCGTGGCTGTTGTCGGGCTTGCAACTGGCCCGCCCCCTCTAGCGGCGCCCCCTTGGACAAAACAAAAAAGTCCAGTTGTGGTCGGGTTACAAGACATGCAGTCGCGGTCGGGTGCGACACCTGCTGTGGCATTCCTAGTGTCGGACATGCAACTGGCCCGCCCCCTTCGACAAAACAAAGGTCCAGTTGCAACCATGTTGGGGGACATGCAATTGTAGTCAAACGCGACACTTGCAGTTGCATGCCTAGTCTCAGATATGCAACTGCCCCCTCTCCCGTCGCTAATCTAAAACAAATGTTAGTTGCAGTCATTTGAGTAGACATGCAATTGCACTCGAAGACGACACTTGCAGTTGCATGCCTAGTGTTAGACTTGCAACTGCGTGTCTCTCTAGCCGTTCTCCGATAAAACAAAGTTAGTTGCAGTCGAGGGCGACACTTGTAGTTGCATGCCTAGTATCAGACAGACAACTTCACCATCTCTCACCGCCCACCACCGAAGAACACCAGGTGAACCTTCCACAGATTGTTCATGGTAATTGTCTATTGTTCATGCTATAATTGTATTGTCCGGAAATCGTAATACATGTGTGAATACATAAACCACCACGCTTCCGCTTATCCCGCTGTTGGTTATTGACCGGAGAGGCGTCTCGGTCATGTCTGCATGTCTCCCGAACCCGTAGGGTCTACACACTTAAGGTCCGGTGACGCTAGGGTTGTAGAGATATATGTATGCGGAAACCCGAAAGTTTTTCGGAGTCCCAGATGAGATCCCGGACGTCACGAGAGGTTCCGGAATGGTCCGGAGGTGAAGAATTATATATAGGAAGTCCAGTTTCGGCCACCGGGAAAGTTTCGGGGGTTACCGGTATTGTACCGGGACCACCGGAAGGGTCCCGGGGGTCCACCGGGTGGGGCCACCTATCCCGGAGGGCCCCGTGGGCTGAAAGTGGAAGGGAACCAGCCCTTAGTGGGCTGGGGCGCCCCCCTTGGGCCTCCCCCCATGCGCCTAGGGTTGGGAACCCTAGGGGGAGTTCCCCCTTGCCTTGGGGGGCAAGGCACCCCTTCCCCCCCTTGTGGCCGCCGCCCCCCCTTGAGATCCCATCTCTTGGGGCCGGCGCCCCCCCAGGGGGCCTATATAAAGGGGGGGAGGAAGGGCAGCAACACAACAGCCTTGGGCGCCTCCCTCCTCCCCTGCAACACCTCTCTCTCTCTCGCAGAAACTCGGCGAAGCCCTGCAGGAGACCCGCTACATCCACCACCACGCCGTCGTGCTGCTGGATCTCCATCAACCTCTCCTTCCCCCTTGCTGGATCAAGAAGGAGGAGACGTCGCTGCACCGTACGTGTGTTGAACGCGGAGGTGCCGTCCGTTCGGCACTCGGTCATTGGTGATTTGGATCACGGCGAGTACGACTCCGTCATCCACGTTCATTGGAACGCTTCCACTCGCGATCTACAAGGGTATGTAGATGCACTCCCTTCCCCTCGTTGCTAGTATACTCCATAGATGCATCTTGGTGAACGTAGGAAAATTTTAAAATTATGCTACGATTCCCAACAGTGGCATCATGAGCCAGGCCTATGCGTAGTTACTATGCACGAGTAGAACACAAAGCAGTTGTGGGCGTTGAGTTTGCCAATTCTTCTTGCCGCTACTAGTCGTTTCTTGTTTCGGCGGCATTGTAGGATGAAGCGGCCCGGACCGACCTTACACGTACGCTTACGTGAGACAGGTTCCACCGACTGACATGCACTAGTTGCATAAGGTGGCTAGCGGGTGTCTGTCTCTCCTACTTTAGTCGGAACGGATTCGATGAAAAGGGTCCTTATGAAGGGTAAATAGAAATTGGCAAATCACGTTGTGGTCATACGTAGGTAAGAAAACGTTCTTGCTAGAAACCTACAAACCACGTAAAAACTTGCAACAACAATTAGAGGACGTCTAACTTGTTTTTGCAGCAAGTGCTATGTGATGTGATATGGCCAGAAGATGTGATGAATGATATATGTGATGTATGAGATTGATCATATTCTTGTAATAGGAATCACGACTTGCATGTCGATGAGTATGACAACCGGCAGGAGCCATAGGAGTTGTCTTTATTATTTTGCATGACCTGCGTGTCATTAAATAACGCCATGTAATTTACTTTACTTTGTTGCTAAACGCGTTAGCCATACAAGTAGAAGTAATCGTTGGCGTGACGACTTCATGAAGACACAATGATGGAGATCATGATGATGGAGATCATGGTGTCATGCCGGTGACGAAGATGATCATGGTGCCCCGAAGATGGAGATCAAAGGAGTATGATGATATTGGCCATATCATGTCACTATTTGATTGCATGTGATGTTTATCATGTTTTTGCATCTTATTTGCTTAGAACGACGGTAGTAAGTAAGATGATCCCTTATAATAATTTCAAGAAAGTGTTCACCCTAGCTGTGCACCGTTGCGAAGGTTCGTTGTTTCGAAGCACCACGTGATGATCGGGTGTGATAGATTCTAATGTTCGAATACAACGGGTGTTGACGAGCCTAGCATGTACAGACATGGCCTCGGAACACACGCAATACACTTAGGTTGACTTGACGAGCCTAGCATGTACAGACATGGCCTCGGAACACGGAGGACCGAAAGGTCGAGCATGAGTCGTATAGAAGATACGATCAACATGGAGATGTTCACCGATCTTGACTAGTCCGTCTCACGTGATGATCGGACACGGCTTAGTTGAATTCGGATCATGTTTCACTTAGATGACTAGAGGGATGTCTATCTGAGTGGGAGTTCATTAAATAATTTGATTATATGAACTTAATTATCATGAACTTAGTCTAAAATCTTTACACTATGTATTGTAGATCAAATGGCCCACGTTGTCCTCAATTTCAACGCGTTCCTAGAGAAAACCAAGCTGAAAGATGATGGCAGCAACTATACGGACTGGGTCCGGAACCTGAGGATCATCCTCATAGCAGCCAAGAAAGATTATGTCTTAGAAGCACCGCTAGGTGAAGCACCAATCCCTGAGAACCAAGACGTTATGAACGCTTGGCAGCAGCGTGCTGATGATTACTCCCTCGTTCAGTGCGGCATGCTTTACAGCTTAGAACCAGGTCTCCAAAAGCGTTTTGAGAAACATGGAGCATATGAGATGTTCGAGGAGCTGAAACTGGTTTTTCAAGCTCATGCCCGGGTCGAGAGATATGATGTCTCCGACAAGTTATTCAGCTGTAAAATGGAGGAGAACAGTTCTGTTAGTGAGCACATACTCAGAATGTCTGGGTTGCACAACCGCTTGTCTCAGCTGGGAGTTAATCTTTCGGATGACGCGGTCGTTGACAGAATCCTCCAGTCGCTTCCACCAAGCTACAAGAGCTTTGTGATGAACTTCAATATGCAGAGGATGGAAAAGACCATTCCTGAGGTATATTCAATGCTGAAATCAGCTGAGGTAGAGATCAGAAAAGAACATCAAGTGTTGATGGTGAATAAAACCACTAAGTTCAAGAAGGGCAAGGGTAAGAAGAACTTCAAAAAGGACGGCAAGGGAGTTGCCGCGCCCGGTAAACCAGTTACCGGGAAGAAGTCAAAGAATGGACCCAAGCCCGAGACTGAGTGCTTTTATTGCAAGGGAAGTGGTCACTGGAAGCGGAACTGCCCCAAATACTTAGCGGACAAGAATAAGGCCGGCAACACCAAAGGTATATGTGATATACATGTAATTGATGTGTACCTTACCAGTACTCGTAGTAGCTCCTGGGTATTTGATACCGGTGCGGTTGCTCATATTTGTAACTCAAAACAAGAACTACGGAATAAACGGAGACTGGCGAAGGACGAGGTGACGATGCGCGTCGGGAATGGTTCCAAGGTCGATGTGATCGCCGTCGGCACGCTACCTCTGCATCTACCCACGGGATTAGTTTTAAACCTCAATAATTGTTATTTAGTGCCAGCTTTGAGCATGAACATTGTATCTGGATCTCGTTTAATTCGAGATGGCTACTCATTTAAATCTGAGAATAATGGTTGTTCTATTTATTTGAGAGATATGTTTTATGGTCATGCCCCGCTGGTCAATGGTTTATTTTTGATGAATCTCGAACGTGATGTTACACATGTTCATAGTGTGAATACCAAAAGATGTAAAGTTGATAACGATAGTCCCACATACTTGTGGCACTGCCGCCTTGGTCACATTGGTGTCAAGCGCATGAAGAAGCTCCATGCAGATGGACTTTTGGAGTCTCTTGATTACGAATCATTTGACACGTGCGAACCATGCCTCATGGGTAAGATGACCAAGACTCCGTTCTCCGGAACAATGGAGCGAGCAACCAACTTATTGGAAATCATACATACCGATGTGTGCGGACCAATGAGTGTTGAGGCTCGCGGAGGATATCGTTATGTTCTCACTCTCACTGATGATTTAAGTAGATATGGGTATGTCTACCTAATGAAACACAAATCTGAAACCTTTGAAAAGTTCAAGGAATTTCAGAGTGAAGTCGAGAATCAACGTGACAGGAAAATAAAATTCTTACGATCAGATCGTGGTGGAGAATATTTAAGTCACGAATTTGGTACACACTTAAGGAAATGTGGAATAGTTTCACAACTCACGCCGCCTGGAACACCTCAGAGAAATGGTGTGTCCGAACGTCGTAATCGCACTCTATTGGATATGGTGCGATCTATGATGTCTCTTACCGATTTACCGCTCTCATTTTGGGGTTATGCTTTAGAGACTGCCGCATTCACTTTAAATAGGGCACCGTCTAAATACGTTGAGACGACACCGTATGAATTATGGTTTGGGAAGAAACCTAAGCTGTCGTTTCTAAAAGTTTGGGGATGCGATGCTTATGTCAAGAAACTTCAACCTGAAAAGCTCGAACCCAAATCGGAAAAATGCGTCTTCATAGGATACCCTACGGAAACTATTGGGTATACCTTCTACCTCAGATCCGAAGGCAAGATCTTCGTTACCAAGAACGGGTCCTTTCTAGAGAAGGAGTTTCTCTCGAAAGAATTGAGTGGGAGGAAAGTGGAACTTGATGAGGTGATAGTCACCCCTTCCGAACCGGAAAGTAGCGCAGCGCGGGAAAATGTTCCTGTGGTGCCTACACCGACTGGGGAGGAAGTTAATGATGATGATCATGAAACTTCAGATCAAGTTACTGAACTTCGTAGGTCCACAAGGACACGTTCCGCACCAGAGTGGTACGGCAACCCTGTCCTGGAAATCATGTTGTTAGACAACGGTGAACCTTCGAACTATGAAGAAGCGATGGCGGGCCCGGATTCCGACAAATGGCTAGAAGCCATGAAATCTGAGATAGAATCCATGTATGAAAACAAAGTATGGACTTTGACTGACTTGCCCGATGAGCGGCGAGCCATAGAAAACAAATGGATTTTTAAGAAGAAGACGGACGCGGATGGTAATGTGACCATCTACAAAGCTCGACTTGTCGCTAAGGGTTATCGACAAGTTCAAGGGGTTGACTACGATGAGACTTTCTCACCCGTAGCGAAGCTGAAGTCCGTCCGAATCATGTTAGCAATTGCCGCATACTATGATTATGAGATATGGCAGATGGACGTCAAAACGGCATTCCTTAACGGCTTCCTTAAGGAAGAGTTGTATATGATGCAGCCAGAAGGTTTTGTCGATCCTAAGAATGCTAACAAAGTATGCAAGCTCCAACGCTCAATCTATGGGCTGGTGCAAGCATCTCGGAGTTGGAACATTCGCTTTGATGAGATGATCAAAGCGTTTGGGTTCACACAGACTTATGGAGAAGCCTGTGTTTACAAGAAAGTGAGTGGGAGCTCTGTAGCATTTCTCATATTATATGTGGATGACATACTGTTGATGGGAAATGATATAGAATTCTTGGAAAGTATAAAGGCCTATTTGAATAAGTGTTTTTCAATGAAGGACCTTGGAGAAGCTGCTTATATATTAGGCATCAAGATCTATAGAGATAGATCAAGACGCCTCATTGGTCTTTCACAGAGTACATACCTTGACAAGATATTGAAGAAGTTCAATATGGATCAGTCCAAGAAGGGGTTCTTGCCAGTATTGCAAGGTGTGCAATTGAGCACGGCTCAATGCCCGACCACGGCAGAAGATATAGAAGAGATGAGTGTCATCCCCTATGCCTCGGCCATAGGGTCTATTATGTATGCCATGCTGTGTACCAGACCTGATGTAAACCTTGCCGTAAGTTTGGTAGGTAGGTACCAAAGTAATCCCGGCAAGGAACACTGGACAGCGATCAAGAATATCCTAAAGTACCTGAAGAGGACTAAGGATATGTTTCTCGTTTATGGAGGTGACGAAGAGCTCGTCGTAAAGGGTTACGTCGACGCTAGCTTCGACACAGATCTGGATGACTCGAAGTCACAAACCGGATACGTGTATATTTTGAATGGAGGAGCAGTTAGCTGGTGCAGTTGCAAGCAAAGCGTCGTGGCGGGATCTACATGTGAAGCGGAGTACATGGTAGCCTCGGAGGCAGCACAGGAAGCAGTCTGGATGAAGGAGTTCATTACCGACCTAGGGGTGATTCCCAATGCGTCGGGCCCGATGACTCTCTTCTGTGACAACACTGGAGCTATTGCCCTTGCGAAGGAGCCCAGGTTTCACAGGAAGACCAGGCATATCAAGCGTCGCTTCAACTCCATTCGTGAAAGTGTTCAAAATGGAGACATAGATATTTGTAAAGTACACACGGACCTGAATGTAGCAGATCCGTTGACTAAACCTCTCCCTAGGGCAAAACATGATCAACACCAGGACGCAATGGGTGTTCGATTCATCACAATGTAACTAGATTATTGACTCTAGTGCAAGTGGGAGACTGTTGGAAATATGCCCTAGAGGCAATAATAAATGGTTATTATTATATTTCTTTGTTCATGGTAATTGTCTATTGTTCATGCTATAATTGTATTGTCCGGAAATCGTAATACATGTGTGAATACATAGACCACAACGTGTCCCTAGTAAGCCTCTAGTTGACTAGCTCGTTGATCAACAGATAGTCATGGTTTCCTGACTATGGACATTGGATGTCATTGATAACGGGATCACATCATTAGGAGAATGATGTGATGGACAAGACCCAATCCTAAGCATAGCATAA
The DNA here is from genome assembly GCF_002575655.3 of Aegilops tauschii subsp. strangulata. Classification (NCBI taxonomy): domain Eukaryota; kingdom Viridiplantae; phylum Streptophyta; class Magnoliopsida; order Poales; family Poaceae; genus Aegilops; species Aegilops tauschii. The sequence continues at coordinate 56,541,990 of NC_053039.3, forward strand.
AAGATCGTGTAGTTTCGTTTGCTAGAGCTTTTCCAATGTCAAGTATCTTTTCCTTAGACCATGAGATCGTGCAACTCCCGGATACCGTAGGAGTGCTTTGGGTGTGCCAAACGTCACAACGTAACTGGGTGACTATAAAGGTGCACTACGGGTATCTCCGAAAGTGTCTGTTGGGTTGGCACGGATCGAGACTGGGATTTGTCACTCCGTGTGACGGAGAGGTATCTCTGGGCCCACTCGGTAATGCATCATCATAATGAGCTCAATGTGACTAAGGCGGTACGAGTAAAGAGACTTGCCGGTAACGAGATTGAACAAGGTATTGGGATACCGACGATCGAATCTCGGGCAAGTAACATACCGATTGACAAAGGGAATTGCATACGGGATTGATTGAATCCTCGACACCGTGGTTCATCCGATGAGATCATCGTGGAACGTGTGGGAGCCAACATGGGTATCCAGACCCCGCTGTTGGTTATTGACCGGAGAGGCGTCTCGGTCATGTCTGCATGTCTCCTGAACCCGTAGGGTCTACACACTTAAGGTCCGGTGATGCTAGGGTTGTAGAGATATATGTATGCGGAAACCCGAAAGTTGTTCGGAGTCCCGGATGAGATCCCGGACGTCACGAGAGGTTCCGGAATGGTCCGGAGGTGAAGAATTATATATAGGAAGTCCAGTTTCGGCCACCGGGAAAGTTTCGGGGGTTACCGGTATTGTACCGGGACCACCGGAAGGGTCCCGGGGGTCCACCGGGTGGGGCCACCTATCCCGGAGGGCCCCGAGGGCTGAAAGTGGAAGGGAACCAGCCCTTAGTGGGATGGGGCGCCCCCCTTGGGCCTCCCCCCATGCGCCTAGGGTTGGGAACCCTAGGGGGAGTTCCCCCTTGCCTTGGGGGGCAAGGCACCCCTTCCCCCCTTGTGGCCGCCGCCCCCCCTTGAGATCCCATCTCTTGGGGCCGGCTCCCCCCCAGGGGGCCTATATAAAGGGGGGAGGGAGGGCAGCAACACAACAGCCTTGGGCGCCTCCCTCCTCCCCTGCAACACCTCTCTCTCTCTCTCGCAGAAGCTCGGCGAAGCCCTGCAGGAGACCCGCTACATCCACCACCACGCCGTCGTGCTGCTGGATCTCCATCAACCTCTCCTTCCCCCTTGCTGGATCAAGAAGGAGGAGACGTCGCTGCACCGTACGTGTGTTGAACGCGGAGGTGCCGTCCGTTCGGCACTCGGTCATCGGTGATTTGGATCACGGCGAGTACGACTCCGTCATCCACGTTCATTGGAACGCTTCCGCTCGCGATCTACAAGGGTATGTAGATGCACTCCCTTCCCCTCGTTGCTAGTATACTCCATAGATGCATCTTGGTGAACGTAGGAAAATTTTAAAATTATGCTACGATTCCCAACAGTCTGCAACAAAGCTTCTCCACCATCTTCCATGTGTTGCACTTTGTTGAGGACCCTCACTTTGCACTGTACGATCATGAACTGGCCTCAAAATGTGAGATTCTCTGATGTTACCGTTGTTGGAACGACCATTTTCGTTACATTTTACAACCTATTTTATTGAAGACACACACAAAAAAAATATCATGACAAATAACTTAAAATAAAATAAAAAGATAAAAAATGGAAATTAAAAAATAGATTGGCTGAGTTAGCATTGCGTTTTTAAACTCCCATACATAGATGCCAAAACCGTTACACTTACTCTTATGGTTGCAACGGTTCGAGCATATTTCATACGCCATCTCTTGAGCGCATAACTTAACAAAAAAGAGGGATATTGACAGACATGCAACTACCCCATCCCCGACGAGGCATTACATAGTTGCATGCCTGGTGGTAGACATGCAATTGCGTACCAACTACCCCCTCCCCTGATGAAACACCATATAGTTACAGTCGGATTGAAGACGTACAGTTGTAATCGATGCGGCTTGTCATTGCATTTTTAGTGATAGACATGAAACTATGCCCTCACCCCTGACAAAACACCACTGAGTTGCAGTCACATTGGAGACATACAATTGCAGTAGGGTGCAATTGAGCAACCACAATTTCAAAATAAAAAATATTTTTAATAAAAAAATATTTTAAAAAATTACAAAAATGTTTAATTTTTTAATAAAATCAAAAAAATAAAATGAAACAGTTGAGAGAAATAATCAACGCGACAAGGAACAAGGGCAAAAAAATAAACAAATAATCAATGCAGTCACATGTGGATGGATGTACATGTAGCTGATAGTACGATTTTAAAAATGACAAAAAATAAATGTGAACAATTAAGAATTAGTGAAATATAAAAAAAATGAAAATGAAAAAAAAAACACAAACATACTTCAAAGAAAGAATTATGAGAGAAAAGAGAACAAGAAAAAAAATAGAAGAATGGAAATAAGTAATAATTTCAAAAGAAGCAACAAAAATAAAATTCAAAAGGAAAACTATCCTTGAAATCCAAAATGAATTGGCTCAAGCCATTTTGAAAAAAATATAAACAATATTGCGACCAGAAAAAGGAAATGCAACACAAATTTGCATCAATCTTGGCGCATAGATTAAACAGTTTATCATATAACCAAATCTTATATGAGCAAACCTTGACATACATCATGGAGGAAAATAAAAAAACATGGAGAAAAATTAAGAGTGTGCATTGATCATGACATGCTAAAAGATATAGGGAAAGACACTGAGCGTGGAGGACACACATGCTAGTCTAGTGGAAAAAATGAGAAAAAACAAGACAATACGCTTCCTCTTTGCACTTTGCACGGTCTATTTCTAACCACAGTCCAACAAATAAACAAAAAGAAACAGGCTGGACGCATCATCCTAACAGGCCGATTTAAACCTGACAAGCAGCTAGCATAAAAAATATTCAATGAAGGCGTCGATTGAGACTTGGATAGAAGTCAGTCGACTGATTTTTAGTCCCTCCGTTGCGAATATTCCTAGGCGCGGACAGGCTCGCGTCATCACGGGATCGACAACCGTTGCCTCTTGTTTGGGATGTGGTCCGCACGTGGCGTATGTGGTGGTTTATGTCTAGAACTTGATAAATGGCAGCGGACGGACGTCTGTCCCCGACGGCGTTTTGGATGGGAGTGTGGTCGGCTCGGTCTACCAAATCCATTTATTACGCGACCAACCTCCCGTGCATAAATTCATGACTAATTATATGTTTATCCAAACCACGCAGGGCCGCACACGAACTAGATGGATTCCGGCCTATGGACTATAGCAGGATTGTGGCGACACCTTTCAGCACGTAGCCTCATTGACCGACTTCCGACACAATAAGTCTAAACGCACGGACATTTACGAGGGTTTTACGGAGTTTCCTTCACACCTAATCACTGTCCCCCCTATTTTCAGGCGGGGTGGGCCACCCTACTTTATTTAATACAATCAAAAGATCCCAGCTAGCCCTGCCCGTGTGTAGCAAAGCCGCTTCCGACACGGTCCAACCTGTGGATTGACCCTCATCCAAACAATTATTGTAAAGGGGAGGCTGAAAAATCAAGAAAAAAATATATTTTTGTCCCTTAATTTTTTTTTAAGTCTAGATTTGGTCTCTCAACTCTTTTCTTTATAACTTGCATCCTCAAGTATTGAAACCGGGCAAGGCTCGTCCCTCGTCTCGGTTTTGGCCGGTTTTAGTGCTTAATCAACTCGGTTTTGACCAGTGCTAGCTCAAATTTCCGTACTTTCTTCAAGGTTATGTATGTTTTTTCAAATCCATGAATTTTTTTTTTAAAAAATCATGTACATTTTTATCTCCAAGTATTTTTTTCAAATCCATGCATTTTTCAAGTTCCTGTATTTAATTTTAAATTCAAGCACTTTTCTCAAGTTTGTATTTTTTCAACCTCACACACTTTTTCAAATGCGCGTACATTTTTTCAAGTTCGCCTTTTTCCGAATCCGCCTACTTTTTCTAAGTTCGTGATATTTTTTCAAACTTTTGAACTTTTTCCAAATAAAGAACGTGAATACTAAAAAAAGTACATGAATTCAAAAAAAATATGCAAACGTAGAAAATGTATGTGGATTTGAAAAAAAAGTGCATGAAAGTTACAAAATGTTTGAGCATTTGAAAAAGTATGTGAATTGAAAAAAAATACGTGAAGTTGGAACAAGTACATCGGCTTGAAAAAGTAGATGAATTTGAAGAAACATGGATTTTGAAAAATACCTAATACTTTAAAAAGTTCATAAGTTTGAAAAAAAGTATGTGAACTTGAAAAAAAATACGTGAACTTGGAAAAGTACGCGGGTTTCAAGTTATCTGGTTTTGAAATTGAGGGACCAAGTCTAGACTCCATCCAGAATCGAGAGACAAAAGGTGTACTTTTCTCAATAATCAACGAAAAGTTCAAATCCTCAGTAATTACTAGAAATAAGACCACACACAAATAAAATAAGACAGGTGTTTTAAGCCAGACAAATAGAAGACACCACAGGTAGTAATCACGAGAAATAACATCACACCAAAGTTTGGGCGACTTAACGACAGGCACGGACTGCCGTGACTGTGACTGCGCCGTCGCTCGCTCCGTCACAAGGATGCATCACCGTAAGCTGTCTCACTCTGCGGCGTATCCTCGGATGTTTCTAAGCCCGCACTAAACTAAATGCATGCCTATCGCCGTTGCTCTAAGGGCTTGTTTGGTTTCAAATAAGTCATCAACTTATAAGTCGAAAAATGAAAAAAGTGACTTATTTTGCCATACAGACCCAACTTATAAGTTACTCCAACTTATAAGTCATAAGTTGCTCTATCCTAACTTAAAACTTATAAGTCACTCCCTTTTGCGTGGGTCTCACCATCTTTACATAAAAAAACAAGGTGGAAAGATGTGGTCAGATGACAACCAAACAGGTGTGATTTATAAATCACTGGTTTTAAGTCACCTAACTTATAAGTCTGATGACTTATTGAAACGGGCCTAACTTGATGCATGCAGATAAAAGTGAAGAAAGAGGCTGGAAGTAGATAGCCTGCTCGTACGCATTGCGTGCGGCCACGGCTTTGGCAGACTGCGGCGTGGAAGAGAAATAGTATAGTAATGGATCCGGATTCGTCGGGACCGCTCGAAATCCTGCATTGATTTATAGCCTGACCTGCAGCTAGCTGCCTGCAGCCTATTTATGTGATACTTTGGAGTTGGAGAAAGACCGGCGTGTTGACAGGAATTAAATGTGCCAGCTCGGCGTGCTACCGTATCTCTACCCCCATCATGCTCCTCCCTGCTGTGTTACTAGTAGGAGAAAGACCGGCGTGTTGACAGGAACTAAATGCGCTAGCTGAGCGTGGTTTCAAAAAGTTGTACTCGTACAGTACTACTCTGTGCAGAAGAAAATTTGAATTTTCTTGAATAAGTTGGAGGGAAACTTGCCAATTACTACTAGTAGTGTAGTATTTCTCAGTCTATTCATGGCGGACGCAAATTTCATCTCATCCAACACGCAAGTGATAATCGTTCGGCTCGGCTGTGACAATGGCGACAAGGATGTGCAGGTTCACAACACAAAACACATGAACGAATCCGTATAGATAGAATCTGTGCGGGTGCGGGTGCGCGAAACAACCAAGGAGCAGGGATTTCAAAATTTAACGTATTGTATGAGAACCACTCGCGACGCTGCCGCCTGATAGCTGGCCCGATCCCCTTCCACCAGATTTACGGTGTTCTTCGTGCGCGCGCTTGGGAGAAGCCGCGTCGGGCTCGCACGACCGGCTGTGTGGACAAACAAGTACTCCCTCAGTTTTTTATTACTCTGCGCCTAAGTTTTTGCGGTTTTTTCCCAAATGCTCTGCGCGCTAGCCATTTCTCTCGTTTCCTTTCAATTCTGCCCCTGATTCTCAGCTTCCCACGTAACTAATGCATTAACTGCTAGCCAATCCGTTGCATGCAGCAGCAGCGAGTAGCCAATCCATTCCATGTGTGGAGCCATCCCAAGCAATTAGTGCCGCAGTTAGCGCGCATGTAGGAGCGGGCGAGCGGCATGCAGAGCTGACGAGCGGAACAAGCCAATCTGTTGCATGTGCTTATTTATAGCGCGTCAGTTCCCAATACACACAATTAACAACAAAGCAGGGGCAAACCAGTCCATAAGACTAGCCACAATGGGTAGTAACATAGACTAGTAACATGCCCATATTACTAGTTTATGTTACTACCTCCATAGTGAGGAGTAACATATGTGTGGTAACATGGAACACTTCATTTATTAGGCTATAGACACATCTTGCCTTGATATGTGTGATGTTACTCATACTAGTAGTAACTAGCTATGTTATTACTTTCATCTCTTTCTTCATTTATTGCATGCCACATCATCTATTTAACCTAAATATGTGTGATGTTACTACCTATGTTACTCCCACTGTGGATAGTCTAAAATTCTCACCAGAGCCCTCCTTGGTATCCGGGATTGCACTTAGGCGCAGACAAAATAAAAACGGAGGGAGTACTCCTTGGCGTTGCGTGCGGCCTCGGCCTTGGCACAGAAATACTAATGCATCCGGATTCGTAGACAAGAAGCCACCCTTGGACCACTGCAAGCCTGACGAGCAGCACGGCGGACCATTATCAAGCATGCAACTCTTCCATCCATTACTGCTACGCTACTAGCCGGTTACAGTACATCACCGGTTGGTTCAGATTTATTTAGACTAGCCACGATGGGTAGTAACATAGAATAATAACAATGCCCATGTTACTATGGACATGGCTTTTTTGCTCCTAGATGCATATGCATTCATTATCGAAAACACACATTTTGAAAAGTTGAAAAATTCGGAACAAAAATGCCGCGTGTATATTCGGACATTTTATGTCCGTTCACAAGGTTTCGGTGAAAAACGATGTTTTTTGTGGCTTGTGTAAAAAAAATAAAGAAATGCCTCGTGAATAGTTAGAATGAAGCATCAGAAATTGTCTTTTTTACACAAGCCACAAAAAACGTCGTTTTTCACCGAAACCTTGTGAACGGACATAAAATGTCCGGATATACACGCGGGATTTTTGTTCCGAATTTTTCAACTTTTCGAAATGTGTATTTTGACAATGGGTGCATATGCACGTAGGAGCAAAAGGGAATATCCTCTATAGTGAAGATTAACATATGTGTGATAACATACAACATTTTATTTATTAGGCTATAGACTCATCTTGCCTTGATATATGTGATGTTACTCATACTAGTAGTAACTAGCTATGTTACCACATGCCACTCTTTCTTTATTTATTGCTTACCACATCATCTATTTATCTAGATATATGTGATGTTACTGTATATATGTTACTCCCACGGTGGGTAGTCTTATCGATATGGATAATGGAATCGTCCGGTTCCGGTCAGAGCATGGACGGCAGGCTGCATACGCCCTAGGTAGGTACTCCTAGGCGAGACGGTGCACATTTCCGTCTGCTAGCCAGTACTACAGCTGATGGTGGCGTGTTGCCAGCTCTAAAAGATACTCCCTCCGTCCCATAATATAAGAGCGTTTTTAACACTACTAGTGTTAAAAACGCTCTTATATTACTAGTGTTAAAAACGCTCTTATATTATGGGACGGAGGGAGTACTATCCATTTACTCCAGAGATCATGTCATCATTTCACCCTGGCATCATTTATTTCCGATGAAAAAGTTTTTGGGGCAGCTGCTTCCCATCCATCACTCGTCAAATCCTAGAGCTAGCTGGTACGTATACTAGGGTGCACAATGAAGAGCGGGATAGTCGACCGGGCGGGCGTCGAAAGGAAATGGAAATCAGTATTACTACGTGTCCTGAATTTGACCACGATCACGGACCAGGTTAGCTTCTGTTTAGTGCTTGTTAAAAGTGCTTGTTAAACAGGTTACTAGTAGTAGTCCCACTAATTGTTTCTTTTTTGTCACAGAAAATAAATCCAAAAACATACTAGTACTATTTTGTGTGAGCCACAACAAACGACACAGCACGCATGCTACTTCCTCCAGGTGGGTGCATATATAAATTATTAATTAAATGATGAGAGCACGTCTTTACAGTATACAGGAGGCGTGCCTCATGCATGCCTGGTTTCCTCTGTGTGAAGCTCTATGAACGAAAAATGTGCACTCATCCTGCATTTTGTATATCTAAATAGCTAGCACCCATTAATTATTTTTCTCAACATGCAAGAATGCTACATCATCCATAACATGCAAGAGAAAAAGCCCACTCCATTACCATATATCTCTCAACATGCAGCATGCCACTTCATTATGAAATACTTTAAATATTCATGTTTCATACAACGAAATACATTGAAATATATTGCAAAATATTTCCGCAACAACGTGCGTTGCATCAGCTAGTTAATATAAAATGGCAACACCAATCAATTTCACAGTTGAAAAAAGAGCTAGCCAAATAGTACTAAGCGCAACTCCAATGCTCCGAGTGCTGATTTTATCCGTTTGGATCGGCCGTTGCGCTTGTTGAGGCAATGAGCCTGACAATGAGTACTAGGGTTACAAACCGAGGGCTGGTCCTAGCTACGGCGCAGGTGTAACACTCGGATTTACAAGTTCAGACCTCTCTCGGAGAGGTAAATGCCCTACATCTCGAGCTCTCGAGATATATTTTCTTATGAGGGTGTCTGATTACAACGGGTGTTGAACCCTTGCCACCGAGAAGATGGGGGGCTTATATAGAGTGTGTTAGAAGTTTATTAGGGTTTGCGGTCTACCTCCTAATTCCTCTGCGCTTATCCATGGTGCCGCTCACAATTCGCATCTTTGAGGCTAGGAGGTAGGGACCTTCTTATACTGTCTTTCCACAGAGTCCACCTCTTATACAGATAAGATTCCTAGTCTTTTCAACTAGTTTCCGGGATAGACTTCAGACCAAATTACCAAGCACGATCAAATTTGTATGTTAACGGATTCTACCCGTTGTGTCCCTCGAGTACGCGCTTGTGGTCAACGCGTCATAATAGAGTGTAAATTCCTCTAATTATGTAGATCAACATTAGGGCTGTAACCTAACTATATGATCTAGCTCCTTTCGATTATCACTGTTCCCGGCTAGTCTTCCCAATATATAGTATATTGTATTCCACTGATAATTGACCAGCTTCCTTAAGCATATAACTTAAGTATGTTCCAACAAGTGATAATTCCATGATAATCATGTATAGTAATTCCATTCGTAAATACATGTATAATTCCATAATGGGGTATTCCGAATATTAACAATTACAAGTAATTTGAATATAATTGCAAGACATATAATTCCAACATCTCCCACTTGTCCAAAACGATTATTCAAATATTCGTAAATCCATAGTCTTAACATGCTTACCAAATATCTCATGACTATTAGGCTTAGTCAAGGGGTCAGCAACCAGATTAACACACTATGTTGAAAATCCAAAGAAATATATAGTGATACCTTCCCTTAGTATGTTTCCTTGCTTATACACTTACGATCACTAGAGACCTTAGTTTCCGCCTAATAATTCCAGCATAGATGTCCTTGGCGCCTCGAGTATTATTTCCTCGAGTGTCATTCCACCTTTATAGGCACCTTGAGTATTTTTCTTCCTCAAGTGAAGTTCCGCATCAATTGTTTTCCATCACATGTATCAATAATATGAATAATTCCACATCAAGTCAAATAGATGATAACCATGTTGAATAAAATATCCAAAACCACAGAAATATCAAATCCAATCAGTAAATGAAGCTCCATAAGCAACCATGTTTTGAAATAAATTCCTGACTTCGGTCAGTGAACCTGCACCATATTATTTAATCAACTGATTTTTCCACTTCAGTATAACATGTGACCAGCACAATAAAATATTCCGACTTGCACAATAAAATATAAGCATAACCATATAAAACTGTGATCATCGAAGAGTGAGATGAAATAAATATTCTGACCTCTAGTGGGGATGTCCAAAGAAATAATAAGTATATATATATATATATATATATATATATATATATATATATATATATATATATATATATATGGGTCGCGCTATTCGTCACCCTGGGTGAGAAATAGTTATTCTTCACCCCCCCTCTCTATTTTGACATAAATGCACTGTATTTTTACGTTTCGTAAATTTTGTCTTATTTCATACAAAAAAAGAGAACGTAAGAAAACATGTACTCGCCGTAAATAATATTTTATGTTACGTAAAATTACGAATGTCAAAACATAGTGTAAAACATACATAAAATGTGATTTTTCTGGTCTTATAACCTATTTTTTGTACCAAATTTTACATATTGAATCAATATGCATGTAACTGTTAATATTCTAAACGTAATTTATTTAGGAAGTGACCGTAAGATTACCTCGGGTGAAGAATAACTTATTCTGCACCCTGGATGATGAATAGTAACACTATATATATATATATATATATATATATATATATATATATATATATATATAAAGAAACGATGTGAAGCCCTTTCATCACCTTCCACCTTAATAAACAAGGTGTATTAAAAAAATATGCTTCACATGTACCATAGTCCTCCCACTAAAGTTTAAAATTCGAGAATAAATAAGCCTCTTGATCCAGTTCCGAGATATGTGATCAAGTCATTGATGATGTAGATAATAAAGATTCCAAGCATGTGCTCCCATTGTCGATATTCCTCCGTATGGAGTTATCTTTGCCAAACATAAACAATTTAGTTTGCCAACTTCCAATGGACATCAAGAAAGATGTATCATTGTGTGAAAATCCAAAAATGCACCAAGTTAACCACTGAGTAATATTTCCACTCTTCCTTTTCCAAATACTATGTCATAATCAAAAGATTCCAAGACGGGGCAATAAATTTAATCCCTTCTCATTGAAGTTAAATAGAGTGTCCTATAACAATAATATTTTTCCTCCACACGGGTGTCTGATGGCAAAATTTCCAATTCCAAAGTGTATAAGATTTAGCAGCAATGACAAAGCATAGAGATATATATATAATTTCCTTTGGAACTGTTATATACCACTAAAGTTGCCATTGTATTCCAACAATATATGATGTATAAAAACAAACACCATAATCCAACTAGTTGGGGGAAAATCCAAAGATAAATATATAGCGCAAATATTATCATTAGACACACTTACAAATGAAGAGCAAATTTCCTTTTCCTTGGAGTGACTCCTATCTTCCTCCATATAAACAAGTGATGCTCAATAATAACAATTGCATGATATCCCTTTCCAAAGTATGCATGATTTCCTGCAGAATTTTTCATCATGGCAATTTTCAATATGCAATCATTTGCTCCATGCAGTCCATCCACAAATTTAGTCCGGAGTTCCTGCTGAATTTCTTCCAAGGGGTAGATGTCTTTTCCTTGTGACTTACATGCAGTGGATTAGCAACCAAACAAATTAGAAGATTTTTAATCGGTAATCTAATAAAATAAATCAATGAAAATTACATGATAGAATATTCCTTCCCCAGTTCCACTGACAAGCCGGAAGCAGTGGCCCGTGACAACAAGCATACCTCTGCGGAGCAACATCGGGGCAGAGCGTCAGTGTGACGGCGGAGTACTTCGATGGGTTCCTGAGTATTCAGATGACATCCCAGTATGCCAACAAGTTCCGGAATACATAGTCAAGACTAGTCCGTAACTCCGTATAGAGCGGCCAGCGGGGCGTAAGTAGAGCTCGAACTTGACAAAAACGTTCTGACAAAATTCTCTTTCCTATTATTCCAGCAGCTTGAATTGAAATTGTAGATGATATTGGTAGCCGGCTGTCCAAATGGTTCATGTATCTAGAGATCGCATATTAATATGCACACGCATACTGACAGAACAGTACAACATCCGGTGTCCATCAATCCACCGCACGAGGTCTTGGAGGAGATTACTTTTAGACTTGATCACAACATGGCAACAATGGCGTGCATGTTTCCTCGGTCCACGTGAGTGAAGAATCAAAACATCAATTAAATCCTTAGCAGATTCCCGTGTTGGCTAATGAATCAAAGTAGTAGTAGCAAAAAAAGAAACACTAGCCTTCCTCGGTTGGTCTTGATTTCCACCGATCTGCAGCAACCGGATGCTTCAGCAGACGGAGTTGTATGTACCTGGCCTCGATACGGAGTTGATAGGTAACTTGGACGCAGCGGGGTGGCCGTGCTCGACTCGTTGCAGGGACGGCGACTTGGCGAGACCGCGGGCGACATGTTGCGGCGGGAGGGTGTCGGATTCCGCGGTAAGTCACGGGGACGTCGGTACGTGGTGGAGCCGGCGTATAGAGTGTCGCCGGAAAAATTCCGTCTTGTAGATCCCGTCTATCTCCAAATCGAGGCATGCAAGCTGTATTAGTATTCCTTCATCCGAGTGAATATGCAAGAACCTCTTTCCCTTCCTCGACCCACGTGCCAAGTTGTGACGTGCTTGATTCCTTTCCTGTCCTGATGCATCTCATCTCACGGGCGGACAAAATCAACGCAGAGCAAAAACGCGGGTAATGACAGATCGATGTGAGAGACAAGCGGCGAACTACGGATTAAGATCAAGCGACCACGCTATGACAGAGTACACGGCAGCTGATTGGATGACGGCGGCGACCGCATAACCTAGCTCGGATGCCGATGTTAGAAATTTATTAGGGTTTGCGGTCTACCTCTTAATTCATCTGCACTTATCCGTGATGCCGCTCACAATTCGCATCTTTGAGACTAGGGGTAGGGACCTTCTTATACTGTCTTTTCAAAAAGTCCACCTCTTATACAGATAAGATCTTAGTCTTTTCAACTAGTTTCCGGGATAGACTCCAGACCAAATTACCAAGCACGATCAAATTTGTCTGTTAACGGATTCTATCTGTTGTGTCCCTCGAGCACGCGCTTGTGAGCAACGCGTCATAATAGAATGTAAATTCCTCTAATTATGTAGATCAATATTAGGGCTATAATCTAACTATATGATCTAACTCCTTCCGATTATCACTGTACCCGGGTAGTCTTTCCAATATATAGTATATTGTATTCCACTGATAATCGACCAGCTTCCTTAAGCATATAACTTAAGTATGTTGCAACAAGTGATAATTCCACGATAATCATGTATAGTAATTCCATTCATAAATACATGTATAATTCCATAATGAGGTATTCCGAATATTAACAATTCCAAGTAATTTGAATATAGTTGCAGGACATATAATTCCAACAGAGTGTGCCCTTCCTATTTAATGCTACGTTACAAGGCTGAATAAAGGGGAAGACGAATGCAAACCGCCGCATTAACTACACTTGATGTCACACGTTAAGGCTCTCGAACGTTGCAGCTCCCACGTCGTCCCTTCATCTCCTCTATCCGAGTGTTGCTGGCAATGCCGACTAGGGGGAGGCGTCCGAGTAGTTGGCCGAATCCGAGTGGATAATCAAGATTGTGCATCCGAGTGCGCCAGTGGTCCGGAGACCATCCAATTATGTATGGGGTCCTAGGTGGGTCCTAGGTGTCAGGTCTATTACCCTATCCTTAGTAGGTGAACCCATCATTAGCCCCCGAATTAGTTGAGGTTTCATGCAACTAGCAGGATAAACTCTTGTTTTATGACCGAGTGCTCAGAGGCACCCTAGTGTCACGTCACCTGGGTGTGCTGCATCGGAACCAAGGGACCCAGGTGTATCTGAGGGCCCAGAAGTCAGTGACCCGAAGGCATAGTGAAGCCAAAGTAGCGACGGCGTGTGACCTGGTCGTTCCCTGACAGCTGGAGGCTGCGAGCCGTGAGTGTTATGTTAAGTAGGTGGCGTGCGTTGTATGGGGTATCGAGAATTATTGTATCAACTTGGACAGGAAGCTGATCTTCCCCCGGCCTCTTGCCTCTCCCAACCACTTTCCTCCCCTGCTCCTTCCTCCTTTCCCCTCTCTCAGATCCAATCTACTAGGGGTGCGTTACACCTAGGTACGTCGTCAAGTGTTAACCTGTCGTTGCGTGAATGATAACCCACAAGTGTAGGGGATCGCAACAGCTTTCGAGGGTAGAGTATTCAACCCAAATTTATTGATTCGACACAAGGGGAGCCAAAGAATATTCTCAAGTATTAGCAACTGAGTTGTCAATTCAGCCACACCTGGATAACTTAATATCTGCAACAAAGTATTTAGTAGCAAAGTAATATGATAGTAGTGGTAACGGTAACAAAAGAGTAATGAAAGCAAAAGTAATATTTTTGGTGTTTTGTAATGATTGTAGCAATAACAACGGGAAAGTAAATAAGCGAGAACCAGTATATGGAAAGCTCGTAGGCATTGGATCGGTGATGGATAATTATGCCGGATGCGGTTCATCATGTAACAGTCATAACATAGGGTGACACAGAACTAGCTCCAATTCATCAGTGTAATGTAGGCATGTATTCCGAATATAGTCATACGTGCTTATAGAAAAGAACTTGCATGACATCTTTTGTCCTACCCTCCCGTGGCAGCGGGGTCCTAATGAAAACTAAGGGATATTAAGGCCTCCTTTTAATAGAGAACCAGAACAAAACATTAGCACATAGTGAATACATGAACTCCTCAAACTATGGTCATCACCGGGAGTGGTCCCGATTATTGTCACTTCGGAGTTGCCAGATCATAACACATAGTAGGTGATTATAGGCTTGCAAGATAGGATCAAGAACTCACATATATTCATGAAAACATAATAGGTTCAGATCTGAAATCATGGCACTCGGGCCATAGTGACAAGCATTAAGCATAGCAAAGTCATAGCAACATCAATCTCAGAACATAGTGGATACTATGGATCAAACCCTAACAAAACTAACTCGATTACATGATAGATCTCATCCAACCCATCACCGTCCAGCAAGCCTACGATGGAATTACTCACGCACGGCGGTGAGCATCATGAAATTGGTGATGGAGGATGGTTGATGATGACGACGGCGACGAATCCCCCTCTCCGGAGCCCCGAACGGACTCCAGATCAGCCCTCCCGAGAGGTTTTAGGGCTTGGCGGTGGCTCCGTATCATAAAACGCGATGATTTCTTCTCCTTGGTTTTTTTCTCTCCGAAAGCAAATATATAGAGTTGGAGTTGGCGTCGGAGGAGCTCCAGGGGGCCCATGAGGTAGGGGGCGCGCCCTAGGGGGCGCGCCCTAGGGGGGGGGGCGCCCCCACCCTCGTGGACAGGGTGTGGGCTCCCTGGTCTTCATCTTTGGCAAGGATTTTTTATTATTTTTGACTAGATGTTCCGTGGAGTTTCAGGTCATTCCGAGAACTTTTGTTTTCTGCACATAAAACAACATCATGGCAATTCTGCTGAAAACTGCGTCAGTCCAGGTTAGTTCCATTCAAATCATACAAGTTAGAGTCCAAAACAAGGGCTAAAGTGTTTGGAAAAGTAGATACGACGGAGACGTGTCAACTCCCCCAAGCTTAAACCTTTGCTTGTCCTCAAGCAATTAAGTTGATAAACTGAAAGAGAAAAAGAAAAACTTTTACAAACTCTGTTTGCTCTTGTTGTTGTAAATATGTAATGCCAGCATTCAGGTTTTCAGCAAAGATTATAACTAACCACACTTGCAATAATTCTCAGGTCTCATGTTTACTCATATCAATGGCATAATCAACTTGCGAGTCATAATAATAAATCTCGGATGACAACACTTTCTCAAAACAATCATAATATGATATAACAAGATGGTATCTCGCTAGCCCTTTCTGAGACCGCAAAACATAAATGCAGAGCACCTTTAAAGATCAAGGACTGACTAGACATTGTAATTCATGGTAAAAGAGATCCAATCATAGTCATACCCAATATAAATTAATAGTAATGGATGCAAATAACAGATGTGCTCTCCAGCTAGTGCTTTTTAATAAGAGGATGATGACTCAACATAAAAGTAAATAGATAACCCTTCGCAGAGGGAAGCAGGGATTTGTAGAGGTGCCAGAGCTCGGTTTTGAAATAGAGATAAATAATATTTTGAGCGGTATACTTTCATTGTCAACATAACAACTAAGAGATGGCGATATCTTCCATGCTACACACATTATAGGCGGTTCCCAAACAGAATGGTAAAGTTTATACTCCCCCTCCACCAACAAGCATCAATCCATGGCTTGCTCGAAACAACGAGTGCCTCCAACTAACATCAGGTCCCAGGGGGAGGTTTGTTTGCAATTATTTTGATTTAGTTTGCTTAAAGCATGGGACTGGGCATCCCGGTGACCAGCCATTTTCTCGTGAGTGAGGAGCGGAGTCCACTCCTCTTGAGAATAACCCGCCTAACATGGAAGATAAGAGCAGCCTTAGTTGATACATGAGCTATTCGAGCATACAAAACAGAATGTTTATTTGAAGGTTTAGAGTTTGGCACATACAAATTTACTTGGAACGGCAGGTAAATACCGCATATAGGAAGGTATGGTGGACTCATCTGGAATAACTTTGGGGTTTAAGGGATTGGATGCACAAGCAGTATTCCCGCTTAGTACAAGTGAAGGCTAGCAAAAGACTGGGAAGTGACCAACTAGAGAGCGACAACAGCCATGAACATGCATTAAAATTAATAAACATTGGATGCAAGCATGAGTAGGATATAATCTACCATGAACATAAATATCGTGAAGGCTATGTTGATTTATTTCAACTGCATATGTGAACATGTGCCAAGTCAAGTCACTTAAATCATTCAAAGGAGGATACCACCCCATCATACCACATCACAACCATTTTAATAGCATGTTGGCACACAAGGTAAATCATTATAACTCATAGCTAATCAAGCATGACATAAGCAACTATGATCTCTAATTGTCATTGCAAACATGTTTATTCATAATAAGCTGAATCAAGAACGATGAACTCATCATATTTAGAAAAACAAGAGAGGTCGAGTTCATACCAGCTTCGCTTATCCCAATCAATTCATCATATATCATCATTATTGCCTTTCACTTGTACGACCGAACGATGTGGATAATAATAAGAGTGCACGTGCATTGGACTAAGCTGGAATCTGCGAGCATTCAATAAGTAGGAGAAGACAAGGCAATATGGGCTCTTAGTTAAATCAACAATAATGCATATAAGAGCCACTTCAACAATTTAATCATGGTCTCCTCCTATCGACCCCCAAAGAAAAGGGAGGAAATAAACCTATTTACACGGGAAAGCTCCCAACAAGCAAAAGAAGAACGGGAAATATTTTTGGGTTTTCTTTTTAATTATTACTACTACAGTAGGAAAAGTAAACTAACTAGAAGCTACACTAATTTTTTGTTGTTTTCTTAAAGCTTAACAAACACACGAGAAGAAAGCAGGGAAAAGAAAATAAACTAGCATGGAAATTACAGTGAAAGAGTATGAGCACCGACATCTAGTAATGAGTGTGTGTGAACATAAATGTAATGTCGGTGGGAAATACGTACTCCCCCAAGCTTAGGCTTTTGGCCTAAGTTGGTTCATTGCCAGGGATGGCCTGGCGGATACCCATAGGTGTAGCTGGGGTCGTACTGTGATGAAGAGGACTCTGACTGCCACTGGCTGGCAGCCACCTCTGGATCCCAAGAATAAACAGACTGGCGTGGAGGCTCGTATTGTGGTTCCGGCTCCGGGGCTGGTGCAGGATTCTGATAGGCTTGAACGGCCGCCCACGGAACGAGATAAAGACCTTCAGACAAGATAAACAAAGAAGGAGCAGGCAAAGTAATAGTCTCAGGGTGGTGTTTATCAAAGTACAATTTATATTTAAGCTCCCCTTCCTTGCCCTTAACAATAAAGTCATGCGCTAGCATACTCTTATAATCTAAATAAGCACTAGGCAACAATTTTTCTTCTTTCTCATAAAGCCTAATGGGTATGTTAAAATGTGCAGCTAGGCGCGAAGCATAAATACCTCCAAAGATGGGGCCTTTAGTACGGTTCAAACTTAACCGTTTAGCAATAATTCCGCCCATACTAACAGAGTTATCGAGGTATAAACCATGGAACAAAATGATAATATCAGGAACACTAAGGTTTCCACAGTTTCCGCGACCAATCAAGCAACGACTAACAAATAAGGCAAAGTAGCGTAAAACAGGAAAATGTATGCTAGTGATTCTTGCATCGGAAACCTTCCTGGTTTCCCCCACAGTGATGGTGTTAATAAATTCTTCCACATCCTTACGATGTGGTTCTTCTAAGGTACCCTCAGAGGGTATTTTGCAAACCTTGCAAAGTTTAGCTAATGGCATCTTCTTAACAACGTCATATAAATGAAACTCTACTGAAGGAGGAGATTCCTTAGGAAAATAGTAGAAGTTTTGCACAAAAGTATTAGTGAGCAAGAGATACTGATGACATTGGTCGCGGACGAAGTCGGTGAGGCCAGCATTCTCAACCAATGAATAAAAATCCTCATAAATTCCGGCTTGTCTCAAGAAGTCATCGGAAGGCCATTCGCACGGCCGGACCTCCGTGGTGCGAGGCAAATTATATTTGGGCCTCTGTGCTTCTTCATTTTGTTTTTCCTTCGAGCTTCGGCTCGACGAGCCCCTCAAAAGTCTCTTCATTATTTTCTGAAATAATCTGAAATTTTTAGTAACTTCAAACAAAAGTGAACCAACTTCAATAAAATTGATAGCAACTACTCCTACAAGTGCCTAGAGCCTTAATCAAGCATTAGAACTACTTGGAAGCATATAAATTTGACATGCAAGCTCAAGAACATGGTCACCTATGCAGCACAAATTTGCAAAGAATAAAGCACTAGAACAAAACTAATTGGACCAATGGAGGAGTCACATACCAAGGAACAATCTCCCCAAGCAGTTTGGTGAGAGGTGCTTTGAGCAAGGAGATCGAAAATCACAGCAAAGTGAGCTGGAACTCGTGCTTGAGCCAGATATTCGTGTTTGTGGGAGGAAGAAGAAGAGGATGGGTGCAGGAATAAGTGGAGGAGGGCCACCGTGGGCCCACGAGGCAGGGGGGTAGGGTGCGCCCTCCACCCTCGTGGCCAGGTGGCAGCTCCCCCCTTGGTAATTTTTGCACCTCAAATATTCCCGAAAAACTCAAATTAAATTGGCATTGCATTTGGAGGACTTTTACTTTCGAGGTATTTTTATATTGCACGAATAAATCAGGAAAAAGACAGAAAAATACTATTTTTTACTTTATTTCAACTAAATAACAGAAAGTATAAAGAGGGTACAGAAGGTTGTGCTTCTAGTTTCATCCGTCTCATGCTCATCAAAAGGAATCCGCTAACAAGGTTGATCAGGTCTTGTTAATAAACTCATTCCGAATAACATGAAACCGGAGAAATTTCGAATAACACTATGTTACCTCAACGGGGATATGCACATCCCCTATAATAAGAATATCATATTTCTTCTTGACAGTAGAAAGAGGAAATTCAAAACCTCCAAATATAATCGATGGAATTTTTCCAATAGAGTTGATACTATAAACTTGAGGTTGTTTCCTCAGAAAGTGTACCGTATGCTCATTACCATTAACATGAAAAGTGACATTGCCTTTGTTGCAATCAATAACAGCACCTGCAGTATTCAGAAAAGGTCTTCCAAGAATAATAGACATACTATCGTCCTCGGGAATATCAAGAATAACAAAGTCCGTTAAAATAGTAACGTTCGCAACCACAACAAGCACATCCTCACAAATACCAACAGGTATAGCAGTTGATTTATCAGCCATTTGCAAAGATATTTCAGTAGGTATCAACTTATTCAAATCAAGTCTACGATATAAAGGGAGAGGCATAACACTAACACCGGCTCCAAGATCACATAAAGCAGTTTTTACATAATTTCTTTTAATGGAGCATGGTATAGTGGGTACTCCTGGATCTCCAAGTTTCTTTGGTATTCCACCCTTAAAAGTATAATTAGCAAGCATGGTGGAAATTTCAGCTTCCGGTATCTTACTTTTATTGGTAATGATATCCTTCATATACTTAGCATAAGGATTTGTTTTGAGCACATCAGTTAATCGCATACGCAAAAAGATAGGTCTAATCATTTCAGCAAAGCGCTCAAAATCCTCGTCATCCTTTTTCTTGGATGGTTTGGGAGGAAAAGGCATGGGTTTCTGAACCCATGGTTCTCTTTCTTTACCATGTTTCCTAGCAACAAAGTCTCTCTTATCATAACGTTGATTCTTTGATTGTGGGTTATCAAGATCAACAGCAGGTTCAACTTCTACATCATTATCATTACTAGGTTGAGCATCATCATGAACAACCTAATTAACATTTTCACTAGGTTCATGTTCATTACCAGATTGTGTTTCAGCATCAGAAATAGATATATCATTTGGATTCTCAGGTGGTTCATCAATAAGTTCACTAGAAGTTTGCAAAGTCCTATCATTTTTCTTTTTCTTCCTTTTAGAAGAACTAGGTGCATCAATATTATTTCACTGAGAATCTTGCTCAATTCTCTTAGGGTGGCCTTCAGGATACAAAGGTTCCTGAGTCATTTTACCAGTTCTAGTAGCCACTTTAATCATAATCATTTTTCTTACTATTCATTTCATCGAGCAATTCTTTTTGAGCCTTAAGTACTTGTTCTACTTGAGTGGTGACCATAGAAGCATGTTTGCTAACAAGTTTAAGTTCACCTCTAATAGTAGCCATATAATCACCCAAGTGTTTAATCATATAAGCATTTTGTTTTAATTGTCTACCAAAATAAGCATTGAAGTCTTCTTGCTTAAACATAAAGTTATCAAACTCATCCAAGCACTGACTAGCAATTTTAGTAGGAGGGACTTCAGCTTTATGTTATCTATAGAGAGAATTTACCTTTACTACCTGTGTCGGGTTATCGGGATCAGGAGGTTCTTCAATAGGTAATGGATTAAGATCATATGTTTCTTCAACAGGCGGTAAATTAAGACCATGTATTTCTTCAATAGGAGGTAAATTCTTAACATCTTTAGCTTTAATACCTTTTTCTTTCATAGATTTCTTTGCCTCTTGCATATCTTCAGGACTGAGAAATAGAACACCCCCCTTCTTCAGAGTTGGTTTAGGAATAGGCTCAGTAGTTGGAGCAGGAGCTGGCGCAGGAGCTGGCTCAAGAAGTGCCCAATTATTTTCATTTGTCAACATATTATTCAATAGAATTTCAGCTTCATCCGGTGTTCTTTCCCTGAAAAGAGAGCCAGCACAACTATCCAGGTAATCTCTGGAAGCATCGGTTAGTCCATTATAAAAGATATCAAGTATTTCATTTTTCTTAAGAGAATGACCAGGCAAAGCATTAAGTAACTTGAGAAGCCTCCCCCAAGCTTGTGGGAGACTCTCTTCTTCAATTTGCACAAAGTTGTATATTTCCTTTAAAGCAGCTTGTTTCTTATGAGCAGGGAAATATTTAGCAGAGAAGTAATAAATCATATCCCGGGGACTACGCACGCAACCAGGATCTAGAGAATTAAACCATATCTTAGCATCACCCTTTAATGAGAACGGAAATATTTTAAGGATATAAAAGTAGCGAGATCTCTCATGATTAGTGAACAAGGTGGCTATATCGTTTAATTTAGTAAGATGTGCCACAATAGTTTCAGATTCATAGCCATGAAAAGGATCAGATTCAACCAAAGTAATTATATCAGGATCAACAGAGAATTCATAATCCTTATCGGGAACACAAATAGGTGAAGTAGCAAAAGCAGGGTCAGGTTTCATTTTATCTCTAAGAGATTCTTTACTCCATTTAACTAATAGCCTCTTAAGTTCGTTTCTATCTTTGCAGGCAAAAATAGCTGCAGAAGCTTCCATATAAAAAAATAACCCTCAGGAATAACAGGCATATCTTCATCATCAATTTCATCAACATTATCAGTTTCAATAATTTCTTTCTCTCTAGCCCTAGCAATTTGTTCATCAAGAAATTCACTAAGGGGCACAGTAGTATCAAGCATAGAAGTAGTTTCATCATAAGTATCATGCATAGCAGAAGTGACATCATCAATAACATGCGACATATCAGAACGAATAGCAGAAGCAGGTTTAGGTGTCGCAAGCTTACTCATAACAGAAGGTGAATCAAGTGCAGAGCTAGATGGCAGTTCCTTACCTCCCCTCGTAGTTGAGGGATAAATTTTTGTCTTAGCGTCTTTCAAATTCTTCATAGTGTCCAGCAGATATAAATCCCAAGTGACCCAAAGAATAGAGCTATGCTCCCCGGCAACGGCACCAGAAATTAGTCTTGATAACCCACAAGTGTAGGGGATCGCAACAGCTTTCGAGGGTAGAGTATTCAACCCAAATTTATTGATTCGACACAAGGGGAGCCAAAGAATATTCTCAAGTATTAACAACTGAGTTGTCAATTCAGCCACACCTGGATAACTTAATATCTGCAACAAAGTATATAGTAGCAAAGTAATATGATAGTAGTGGTAACGGTAACAAAAGAGTAATGAAAGCAAAAGTAATATTTTTGGTGTTTTGTAATGATTGTAGCAATAACAACGGGAAAGTAAATAAGCGAGAACCAGTATATGGAAAGCTCATAGGCATTGGATCGGTGATGGATAATTATGCCGGATGCGGTTCATCATGTAACAGTCATAACATAGGGTGACACAGAACTAGCTCCAATTCATCAGTGTAATGTAGGCATGTATTCCGAATATAGTCATACGTGCTTATGAAAAAGAACTTGCATGACATCTTTTGTCCTACCCTCCCGTGGCAGCGGGGTCCTAATGGAAACTAAGGGATATTAAGGCCTCCTTTTAATAGAGAACCGGAACGAAGCATTAGCACATAGTGAATACATGAACTCCTCAAACTATGGTCATCACCGGGAGTGGTCCCGATTATTGTCACTTCGGAGTTGCCAGATCATAACACATAGTAGGTGACTATAGGCTTGCAAGATAGGATCAAGAACTCACATATATTCATGAAAACATAATAGGTTCAGATCTGAAATCATGGCACTCGGGCCCTAGTGACAAGCATTAAGCATAGCAAAGTCATAGCAACATCAATCTCAGAACATAGTGGATACTAGGGATCAAACCCTAACAAAACTAACTCGATTACATGATAGATCTCATCCAACCCATCACCGTCCAGCAAGCCTACGATGGAATTACTCACGCACGGCGGTGAGCATCATGAAATTGGTGATGGAGGATGGTTGATGATGACGACGGCGACGAATCCCCCTCTCCGGAGCCCCGAACGGACTCCAGATCTGCCCTCCGAGAGGTTTTAGGGCTTGGCGGCGGCTCCGTATCGTAAAACGCGATGATTTCTTCTCCTTGGTTTTTTTCTCTCCGAAAGCAAATATATAGAGTTGGAGTTGGCGTCGGAGGAGCTCCAGGGGGCCCACGAGGTAGGGGGCGCGCCCTAGGGGGGCGCCCCCCACCCTCGTGGACAGGGTGTGGGCCCCCTGGTCTTCATCTTTGGCAAGGATTTTTTATTATTTTTGACTAGATGTTCCCTGGAGTTTCAGGTCATTCCGAGAACTTTTGTTTTCTGCATATATAACAACATCATGGCAATTTTGTTGAAAATAGCGTCAGTCCGGGTTAGTTCCATTCAAATCATACAAGTTAGGGTCCAAAACAAGGGCAAAAGTGTTTGGAAAAGTAGATACGACGGAGACGTATCAGTGAACGAGACCACAACGTATTCTATACTAAAAGGATTTCCGATTGATCGGATCATGGTGACTGCTGGTTAAAATTTGGTTGGCAGTTGCAACAATGAGTAAACTATGGTGGTAATAGTGACGGCGCGTTGGCTGACTGGGTTCGCTGTTAGTTCTTCTTCGCCAATGTCATTATAAGCAGTGGAAAAAACTAGAAATTTTATGAGATGCAACCGAAGAAATTAGCAAATGCCATGTGTAATCTATGCCATTAACTAGTTCGTGTTACTATATGAGGATGCTAGCACAAAGCATTATTTGTTTGCTCGTCCCTTCTGCGTGTGCAGTACGTGCTGCTCAACGAACACATGCTATGGTGGTGCGAAGTGACAACTGATGGAAGCACAGCTCCCAAGAACTTTTTTGTTACAGTTCGTGATGCAGCTTTCTCGCCGCGCCACGCGGGGCAGCTCCTACGGCGTCGAAGAATAGAGAGACCTGGCGCGCGGTCAGTGTGTTGGGTGGAGGTAGATGACAAGCGGGGATGGTTGATGTGAGGGCCTAGTAAATTCACAGAATGAAGCACAGTGCACGGCGCATAGCCGTACAACACGAGCGGGACGTCCCTCCTAAAACTGAACCGCTAATGCCAACCGCCCATTATACATGAACGTGCCGTCGTGGCATGATTAATCACTAATACGACAAATTGATCTATCGCATTCAAAGGTTAAAGCGCACCCCAACCAAATCTGTTCCGATTTTCTAGCACGTGAAAAAAGATAAAACATAAGTCCAAGCTTAATGGTAATGGGGTTTAAAAACAACGACGGTGGAAACAGTGCTGCATTTGCTGACCCAAGTAAACTTGCTTACTTAATGGAGAGCTGTTTTTTTAGGATATTAGAGCAACTCCAACGCGCCGACCCAAATAGACGTGCATTTTATTTTTGTTTGTTTGTTTGGGTCGGCCGCCCGCTTCGCATCCGCGATGTTTCGTTTTGGGTCGGCCGTGCGCCCAACACGGGCGACCCATTAAATGTTTTCGAGGACATGCTGACAAGCCCATGCTGGTCGCGGTCGCGGCAACGCCGGCGTTGACGAGTGTCGGAGTAAATGACCACGGGTAGCCTCATCAACCCCCCATGATATTTCAAGACATCGGGGCTAGCTGCGCCCCTCACACCTCCCGGACGAAAGGCCAACCATTTAGGCCGCCTGGTCAGACGGGCCGGCTGACAGAGGACGGCCGGCTCTCAGAGGGCGGCCTCGAGGGAGCCGACTCCTAGCAAGCGGCCCCTCGTCCCTCAAAGTTTGCACCAACTTAACCACGACGGGACGGGGCGTGGCTACAGTGCGACCTGCCACACCCGAATCCAGGGCGGAACGTGGCCACAGTATGGTGTACCAAGCGGACACCCCTCACCCGACGCGACACTGTTGCCACGCGACCCATGACATCACCTACGCCAGAGGGAGCCACGCTCCCACGATGGGCGGTCAGTACGGCCCCAGGCGGTGGGCCCTACCTGTCTGTGAGCCACCAGAAGGCGGCGAACCCCAAGCAGGCGGCAACGAGGGCGGACCGACCCCTAGCAGGTGGCCCTCCTCCCCCTCGGAGTCTGCGCGCCATTAACCAGATGAGACGGGGTGTGGCTACAGTGGGCGTCCGCCAGGCGGCAGGACTATAGCCACGCTCTCCCTGACAAAGCCACCGTCCTACACCCGGCCGGATTACCATTGTACCCCTGGGGGGTTGGCCTATATAAACCCCCCAGGCTTCCCCATGGAAGGGGTTCAGAACCCTAGAGATCATACACACACATAGAGAGAGGAATAGAGCTAGCCTTGCCCTTCTTCCTCCTCTAGCCGAACAGGTCAAGGAGCAATCTTGTAGCTACTATATTGACTATAGTCATCATGTGGAGACCCCGCAGAGCAGGACTAGGGGTGTTATCTCCACGGAGAGCCCCGAACCTGGGTAAGATTCGCAGGCGTATGCGGTCTCGCTCACTCCCGCTTCTAGAGCCCAGCGAGGTACTCTTGTCCCCATCCATGATAAGCCACCCCCTGGCATATGTCTCTAGATATCCCCGACATTTGGCGCCCACCATGGGGCTAGGTGCACCGTCGTCCGGAGACACGTTCTGGACAGAACCCTCTTCCTTCCTGGCGAGCGCAGCCAGCCCGGCACGCCTGATGAAGTTTGCGTCGACGCGCTGCGCGGCGTGGAAGCCGCTTGCGCTGCAAGCTGCCTCGCTGATCTCATTGGCGGGATCCGCCTCTCCGACGAGCCCGTGCCCGACGCGGGAGCGGCTAGCACCGAGAGCCGCCTCGTCGACATCCTCGGCAAGCTCAGCATAGCCAACGAGCCCTTCTCCGACTTGGAGTCCGTCGGCTCCACCGACCTGCCTGTCGACATGATCATCGACGCTGACGCCGCACCCTCTGATGCCTTCCCCGATCACGTGGTGATCATAGACGAACCGCTCCCTCCTGCGGATAGTAGCACCAGCACCGTCACGGAGGTGCTGGTCATCAGCCACGACGGAGCCTCTGACGGGGCCGGCCAGGACCCGCTGCAGGCAGCAGTACGGGGCATGTCCGCTCCCATAGCGGCAGACGCCGATGGCGCGACGCTGGAGTCATTCCGTGTCTCGCTCCTCGACAGCGCCAACAAGCTGAAGGCCATGAGGCGCCTCATTGAAGCCTACCAACGCGAGATCGACCGCGCTGTGTGTGGCACGCCGGCTGCTGGCGAGCCTAGCTGGGTGGGCACGGTCCGGCAGCGCGACGCAGCCATCGCCAGCATGCTGGGAGCCGACCGCCCAGTCTACGCCACACCAATGGAGAACTTACACGCCACCCAGATGGCGGCAGACGAGCTGGATCACCTGGAGGGCAACGAGCGTCGCTGCATGACGGAGCGCGTCCAGCAGCTCCTCGATGCGGCCGCCGCGCAGCAAGAAGCCGGCCGCCGCATGGTGGAACCCGGCCTGCAGGCTGAGAACTGATATTCCTCAAATGCAGGGAATCATCGTAGCAATTCCCAAAGGTGGAAGTGATAAGTATGGAGTGTCGAACCCACAAGGAGCTAAAGGTAAGATCAATATTCTCTCAAGTCCTATCTGCCACTGATCCGACTCTACGTATACCGAGCGTTTGCTTCCAACTAGAAACAAGAAATAAAACTACATTGTGGGTATGAAGAGGATAACTTTGCATGGTATCGGAGAGCTAAAATATAAAAGTAGGTGCTGTTATCATAAAGTTAGAATATATTACTAAATATTATAAATAGCGAGTGTGGAATAATGATGGGATGGTGTGCGGAATTGTCCTAGGCAATTGTTAACAAGACCGATAGTCGTCATTGCAATTTCATATGAGGGAGAGGCATAAGCTAACATACTTTCTCTTCTTGGATCATATGCACTTATGATTGGAACTCTAGCAAGCATCCGTAACTACTAAAGTTCATTAAGGTAAAACCCAACCATAGCATTAAAGCATCAACTCCTCTTTCTTCCCATACGCAACAACCCCCTTACTCGGGTTTGTGTTTCAGTCACTCACCAACCCACTATAAGCGAATCATGAACGTATTGCAACACCCTACAGCGGGAATCCCTCACGCTTGCGCGACACGGAGGGCACCATAGGACAGCACCAAAATAAAACATACAACTCGTACCAATCTAGATCATCAATCAACCCAAAGACAAAGGATATCTCCTCAAAACATCATAGGATGGCAACACATCATTGGATCATAATATGTTGCATAAAGCACCATGTTCAAGTAGGGATTACAACGGGGTGCGGGAGAGTGGACCGCGTAAAATAGATGAGGATGGTGATGTTGATGAAGACGATCACCGCGGCGATGATTCCCCTCCCGATGGCACTCCGGTGCCACTGAGAGAGGGGAGGAGAGGTTCTCCCCTTGTGCTTCCTCCTCCATGGCCTCCCCACTAGATGGGGAGAGGTTCTCCCTCTGGTCCTTGGCCTTCATGGCGATGATGGCCCCTCCGGGATCCTCCTCCATGGCCTCCGGTGAGGATGGCTCCCTCCGGCAGGGTGCCAGAGAGGGCCTAGATTGATTTCTCATGGCTACATAGGCTTGCGGCGGCGGAACTTCCGATCTAGGTTTCTTTCTAGAAGTTTATGTATATATAGAAGAGTTTGGCATTGATTTCACGTCAGGGGGGTCTCCAGGCTGTCCACGAGGCAGAGGGCGTGCCTAGGGGGGGTGGGCGTGCCCCCACCCTCGTGGGCAGCCCGGGACTCTTCTGGCCCAAGTCTTTGACTCCTTAGCCTTCTTCTGGTCCAAAAACAAGCTCCGTCAAGTTTCAGGTCAATTGGACTCCGTTTGGTTTTCCTTTTCTGCGATACTCTAAACAAGGAGAAAACAGAAACTGGCACTGGGCTCTCGGTTAATAGGTTAGTCCCAAAAATCATATAAAATAACATATAAAATCCCATTAAACATCCAAGATAGATAATATAACAGCATGAATACTTCATAAATTATAGATACGTTGGAGACTTATCAGCATCCCCAAGCTTAATTCCTGCTCGTCCTCGAGTAGGTAAATGATAAAAGAAATAATTTATGAAGTGTGAATGCTAGCAAGTGCATAAGTTTGTTCAATGATAATTCCAATCACTTTTTCTAGCATCATTATATGTCATAATAGTAGCTCAACTCATAAAACTTCTCATGATCAAGTAACAAGCTATTCACATGTTAAAGTATAGATCATAAACTTTCTTGAAGACTAACAAACAATATTCTAAGTCATCAAACAATTGCAATCCATCTTATTTTCAGGAAGGGTCTATGTGAGAGCTTTGATTTAGCAAACTCCACATACTCAACTATCATTTAATCTTTCACAATTGCTAACACTCACGTCATATTTTATGGGTTCAAAGTTTTAATCGGACATAGAGAAAGATAGGGTCTTATAGTTTCGCCTCCCACCCTTTTACCTCAAGGGTAATGTCAACAATAATAATTCATGATGCCTTACATCCAATTAGATATATATATCAGGATCTTTCCAACACCCTGTGCTTGCCAAAGGATAAAATAAAAAGGAAAGGTGAAGATCACCTTGACTCTTGCATAAAGTAAAGTAAAAGATAGGCCCTTCGCAGAGGGAAGCAGAGGTTGCCATGCGCTTTCATGGTTGGATGCACGAAATCTTAATGCGAAAGAACATCACTCTATATTGCCCCTTGTGATGGACCTTTATTATGCAGTCCGTCGCTTTTATTACTTCCAACCACAAGATCATACAAAGCTTATTTTCTCCACACTAATAAGTCATACATATTTAGAGAGCAATTTTTATTGCTTGCACCGATGACAACTTACTTGAAGGATCTTACTCAATCCATAGGTAGGTATGGTGGACTCTCATGGCAAAACTAGGTTTGAAGAAGTTTGGAAGCACAAGTAGTATCTCTACTTAGTGCGAGGAATTGGCTAGTATGAGGGGGAAAGGCAAGCTCTACATGTTAGAAGATCCATAACAATATACTTTATCTCGGATATAAGAAAACATAACTCATTACGTTGTCTTCCTTGTCCAACATCAACCTTTTATCATGTCATATTTTAATGAGTGCTCACAATTACAAAAGATGTCCATGATAGTATATTTATATGTGAAATCTCTCTTCCTTCAATATTCTTTTATGAATTGTTCAAGTGACCAATACTACGTTTGCTAACTTTCAATAAGTTCACTACCTATACTCATTATGTGTGAAGTCATTACTCCCCATGTTATAAGCATATGAAACGTATATAATTTCAGATTTATGATATTCAATTCATTCAACCATCTACTCATAGGATATACATGAAGCACTTGAGTAGATGACAAACTACTCTAAAAAGATATGAGTGAAGAACACTGAATAGTCAAATAATTAACTAGCCATGGAGGATTCTTTTTAATTCAAGATTTCAGATCCAATGATTTTATTCAAACAGCAAGTAAGATTGAAAATACGCTCCAAGCAAAACACATATCATGTGACGAATAAAAATATAGCCCCGAGTAAGGTGTACCGATAGTTTTGAAGACGAAAGAGGGGATGCCTTCCGGGGCATCCCCAAGCTTAGGCGCTTGAGTCTTCCTTGAATATTAACTTGGGGTGCCTTGGGCATCCCCAAGCTTAGGGTCTTTCCACTCCTTATTCTCCTCATATCGATATCTCACCCAAAACTTGAAAACTTCAATCACACAAAACTTAACGGAACTTCGTGAGATAGGTTAGTATGATAAAGAGTAAACCATTCACTTTGGTACTGTCAAAGACAAGGTCCATAATTGTTCTCACACAATTCCTACTGTACCATATCATTTCTACAATTTATATTGAGAAATATAAGCCATAGAAACTAGAAAACAAGCAAACTATGCAATGAAAACAGAATCTGTCAGAAACAGAACAGTCTGTAATGATCTGAACAATAACCATACTTCTGCTACTCCAAAAATTATGAAATAAATAGGTGGACGTGAGGAATTTGTCTATTAATCTTCTGCAAAAAGAATCAACTCAAAAGCACTCTTCTGTAAAAAAATGATAGCTAATCTCGTGAGCGCAAAGTTTCTGTTTTTTACAGCAAGATCACATTAATTTTCACCCAAGTCTTCCCAAAGGTCTTACTTGGCACTTTATTGAAACAAAAACTATAAAACATGATTACTACAGTAGCTTAATCATGTAAACACACAAAAACAGTAAGGGTAAATATTGGGTTGTCTCCCAACAAGCGCTTTTCTTTAATGCCTTTTAGCTAGGCATGATGATTTCAATGATGCTCACATAATAGATAAGAATTGAAACATAAAGAGAGCATCATGAAGAATATGACTAGCACATTTAAATCCACTTCCTATGCCTAGGGATTTTGTGAGCACACAGTTTATGGGAACAAGAATCAACTAGCATAGGAAGGCAAAACAAGTATAACGTCGAAACTTTAAGCACATAGGGAGGAAACTTGATATTATTGCAACTCCTACAAGCATATATTCCTTCCTCATAATAATTTTCAGTAGCATCATGAATAGAAACTTTGTTCTCATAGTCAATTGGAACCTCTTCCGAAATAGTGGAATCATTACTAACTAAAGTTGACACTCTTCCAAATCCACTTTCATAAATATCACACTAAGATTCAACACCCTCCAAAATAGTGGGATCACTAATTCCTAAAGTTGACACTCTTCCGAACCCACTTTACATGATAGGATTATTCATACTCCAAAATATATAAGTGAAGTTCATGGAGCATTCTAGAATTAATATAGACTAACCAATATCCAAGCTCAAAATATATAAGTGAAGCACACTAAGCATTCTATAAAACCATACTCAAAAGATTTAAGTGAAGCACAAAGAGCAATTTTATAAGATCATACTTAAAAGATATAAGTGAAGCACATGAAGTATTCTATAAATCAATGAAGGGCTATATCATACTAGCTTTGTTCTTAAAGGAAAAACAAAAACACAAAGGACACAAATCATGTGAACAAAACAAAAACCGAGGTATACCAATATTTGTTGAAGAAGAAAGATGGGATGCCAACCGGGGCATCCCCAAGCTTAGATGCTTGAGTATCCTTTGAAATATTTACTTGGGGTGCCTTGGGCATCCCCAAGCTTGAACTCTTGCCTCTCTTTATTCTTCTCATATTGATAGTTCCTCGATCTTCGAACACTTCATCCACACAAAACTTTAAGAAAAACTCTGTGAGATCCGTTAGTGTAATAAAGCAAACTACCACTTTAAGGTACTGTAATGAACTCATTCTTTATTTATATTGGTGTTAAACCTACTGTATTCCAACTTCTCTATGGTTCATACCCCCCGATACTAGCCATAGATTCATCAAAATAAGCAAACAACACGCGAAAAACAGAATCTGTCAAAAACAGGATAGTCTGTAGTAATATGGAAGTTTAGTAAACTTCTGTAACTCCCAAAATTATGAAATAAATTTGAAAATTTGAACAATTTGTACAGAAGTAATGTGCAAAAAGTTTCAGACCCATTTGACCTTCCAGTAAAAAAATGTAAAATCACGCGCTACAGCCAATTTTTTTTTCTGCACATAGTAAACAAGCAATTTAATCATCCTAAAACCAAAGCTTGGCACATTATTTTTATAATACAATGGATATACACAAGGGGATAATTATTTACAGATAAACTTCCATGAAAAATTCTACATTGTTTCCGTGAGCATGAACACAAGTGCTCAAGGTCGACCCTCACTTCTTCAATGCATAACTTTCCAATCACTTCTCTTTTTGAAAAAACTTTTTAGGCATGAGAGGCAAGTAATTTTTTTTGTATTTTCATTCTTTAATTTTTTTTGTATGTTTCACCCACAACTTAACAGAAACAAAAAGGAAAAAACAAAATCTACTTAGTGAAGAAAGCAAACAGGCACACACGAGAATATCAACCCCACACTATTGCTCCCCGGCAACGGCTTCAGAAAAGAGCTTGATAATCCCCAAGTGCAGGGAATCATCGTAGCAATTCCCAAAGGTGGAAGTGATAAGTATGGAGTGTCGAACCCACAAGGAGCTAAAGGTAAGATCAATATTCTCTCAAGTCCTATCTGCCACTGATACGACTCTACGTACACCGAGCGTTTGCTTCCAACTAAAAACAAGAAATAAAACTACGTTGTGGGTATGAAGAGGATAACTTTGCATGGTATCGGAGAGCTAAAATATAAAAGTAGGTGCTGTTATCATAAAGTTAGAATATATTACTAAATATTATAAATAGCGAGTGTGGAATAATGATGGGATGGTGTGCGGAATTGTCCTAGGCAATTGTTAACAAGACCGATAGTCGTCATTGCAATTTCATATGAGGGAGAGGCATAAGCTAACATACTTTCTCTTCTTGGATCATATGCACTTATGATTGGAACTCTAGCAAGCATCTGCAACTACTAAAGACCATTAAGGTAAAACCCAACCATAGCATTAAAGCATCAAGTCCTCTTTATTCCCATACACAACAACCCCCTTACTCGGATTTGTGTTTCAGTCACTCACCAACCCACTATAAGAGAATCATGAACGTATTGCAACACCCTACA
Source organism: Aegilops tauschii subsp. strangulata (assembly GCF_002575655.3). Taxonomy (NCBI): domain Eukaryota; kingdom Viridiplantae; phylum Streptophyta; class Magnoliopsida; order Poales; family Poaceae; genus Aegilops; species Aegilops tauschii. The sequence goes on from NC_053039.3 coordinate 56,574,759, forward strand.
GCGGGAATCCCTCACGCTTGCGCGACACGGAGGGCACCATAGGACAGCACCAAAATAAAACATACAACTCGTACCAATCTAGATCATCAATCAACCCAAAGACAAAGGATATCTCCTCAAAACATCATAGGATGGCAACACATCATTGGATCATAATATGTGGCATAAAGCACCATGTTCAAGTAGGGATTACAGCGGGGTGCGGGAGAGTGGACCGCGTAAAATAGATGAGGATGGTGATGTTGATGAAGACGATCACCGCGGCGATGATTCCCCTCCCGATGGCACTCCGGTGCCATTGAGAGAGAGGAGGAGAGGTTCTCCCCCTTGTGCTTCCACCTTCATGGCCTCCCCCCTAGATGGGGAGAGGTTCTCCCTCTGGTCCTTGGCCTTCATGGCGATGATTGGCCCTCCGGGATCCTCCTCCATGTCCTCCGGTGATGATGGCCCCCTCCGGCAGGGTGCCAGAGAGGGCCTAGATTGATTTCTCGTGGCTACAGAGGCTTGCGGCGGCGGAACTTCCGATCTAGGTTTCTTTCTAGAAGTTTCTGTATATGTAGAAGAGTTTGGCGTTGATTTCACGTCAGGGGGGTCTCCGGGCTGTCCACGAGGCAGGGGGGCACGCCCAGGGGGGTGGGCGCACCCCCACCCTCGTGGGCAGCCCGGGACTCTTCTGGCCCAAGTCTTTGACTCCATAGCCTTCTTCTGGTCCAAAAACAAGCTCCGTCAAGTTTCAGGTCAATTGGACTCCGTTTGGTTTTCCTTTTCTGCGATACTCTAAAACAAGGAGAAAACAGAAACTGGCACTGGGCTCTTGGTTAATAGGTTAGTCCCAAAAATCATATAAAATAACATATAAAAGCCCATTAAACATCCAAAATAGATAATATAACAGCATGAATACTTCATAAATTATAGAGACGTTGGAGACGTATTAAGAACCTCCCCCCCACCGTGAGCACGGGGCGACCTCCCGGTCCCTGGCAGGTGGTGCCCGCGATCGGCGAGATCAGGAGCCGCTGCTAGCCGCAGTCGGACGCGGCGCACCCACATCACCATCGAGCGTGAACAAGATGGCCGCCCTCGAGCAGTCGAACAGCGGGGCGATTGTCCGCTTCCCCCGCGCAGGGAGACGCACCTCCCCGCCGCCTATTGAGTATCCAACTCTCGGAGGCCGGCTAGGCCCCCGCGAAGGAGTCGGAGAGAACGACGCCCACCCCCGGATCGACCGACTGGCTCGGCCCCTGGCGGTAGAAGAAGAAGATGCAGTCAACCCGGCTTGCTTTGGCCCCCGCATTCGTGACAAGCCCTTCCCCAAAGGGTTCTCGCTCCCTCGAGACACTCTCAAGTACAACGGCTCCGTGAAGCCGGAGGATTGGCTGGTTGACTACTCCACAGCCGTCAGTATAGCGAACGGCAACAACTGCGTTGCCGTGAAGTATGTTCCGCTCATGCTCGAGGGCACGACCCGGACATGGCTGAACAGCCTCAAGCCCTATAGCGTCAACAACTGGCTGGACTTCGCCGATGTCTTCATCCGCAACTTCACCAGCACCTACAAGCGGTTGCCCAAGCCCCGCCAGCTCTCCCTATGCGTCCAAGGCCCGACCGAGTCTACCCGTGACTACCTCACGCGTTGGGCGAGTTGCGCAACTCCTGCGAAGGGGTGCACGTGGTGCAGGCCATAGAGTACTTCACCGCCGGGTGCAGAGAAGGCACCCTTCTCAAGCACCGACTCCTCTGTGACGAGCTGGCCACGCTCGAGGAGCTGCTGATCATAGCAGACAAGTATGCCACTGCTGACTCCTCCATGAAGTCGGAGCTCCGGGTGGACGTGTCCGGGAAGGTGCTCCCTCCGGCTCCTCAGACGCCGGCTGGTGACTCCAGTCGGCGCCAGTAGCCGAATGATAACAAGCGCAAGGCCCCGTAGCCGGCTTCCACCAGCCGGCAGGTGGCAACAGTTGAAGACCAGCAGCCGGAAGGGCAGCCCGGCCCCAAGCGTCAGAAGGGAGGCAAGCCTGCTTGGTTGCCCGCCTTCTCCTTCGAGCAGACCCTAGATGCTCCTTGCAAGTTCCATAGCGGTGCAAAGCCATCCAACCACCCCACCTGAAAGTGACACTGGCTCACCTGAATTGCCAAGGGCGAAGACTGCCGCCTCCGCCTGCGCGCCCGTCGGCTCTGCCTCCTCAGCAGCCGGCGGCCCGTCCGGCCGCCGCCATCCAAGATGAATTCCCCAAAGAACATGGAGCCTACGTCATCTTCACCAGTGTCGCCGATGACAGGCACAACCGGTGTCAGCAGCACCGTGAGGTGAATGCTGTCGCCTCTGAAGTCCCAGAGTTCATGCACTGGTCCGAGAGGCCCATCAGCTAGAGCCGCGCTGACCACCCGGAGGTGATGCCTTCTCCGGGTTCCTACGCCATGGTGCTGGATGCCACCTTCTCAAAAGAGAGGCGAGACTGTCGCTTCTCCCAAGTCCTGATAGACGGCGGTAGCAGCATCAACATCCTCTACCACGACACCTTGGAGAAGCTGTCCATCAAGGAGAAGCAGCTCCAGCCCAGCCGGACCGTCTTCCATGGCATTGTATCTGGCCTTTCCTACTCCCCAATCGGCAAGATCAAGATAGACATCCTCTTCGGAGATAGACATCACTCCCGCCGTGAGCCAATCTGGTTCGAGGTGGTTCACTTGGAAATCTCCTACCATGCGCTCCTTGGCCGGCCTGCTCTAGCCAAGTTCATGGTGGTGCCGCACTACGCCTACCTCAAGATGAAGATGCTGGGCACCAAGTGTTGGGGAACGTAGTATTTCAAAAAATTTCCTACGAACACGCAAGATCATGGTGATGCATAGCAACGAGAGGGGAGAGTGTTGTCCACGTACCCTCGTAGACCGAAAGCGGAAGCGTTAACACAACGCGGTTGATGTAGTCGTACGTCTTCACGATCCGACCGATCAAGTACCGAACGCACGGCACCTCCGAGTTCAGCACACGTTCAGCTCGATGACGTCCCTCGAACTCCGATCCAGCCGAGTGTTGAGGGAGAGTTTCGTCAGCACGACGGCGTGGTAACGATGATGATGTTCTACCGACGCAGGGCTTCGCCTAAGCACCGCTACAATATTATCGAGGTGTAATATGGTGGAGGGGGGCACCGCACACGGCTAAGAGATCAATAGATCAATTGTTGTCTCTATGGGGTGCCCCCTGCCCCCGTATATAAAGGAGCAAGGGGGAGGCCGGCCGGCCCTTGTTGGCGCGCCAGGAGGAGGAGTCCTCCTCCTAGTAGGAGTAGGACTCCCCTCTTTCCTACTCCTACGAGGAGGGGGGAAAGGAAGGGGGAGAGGGAGAAGGAAAGGGGGGCGCCGCCCCCCTCTCCTAGTCCAATTCGGACCAGAGGGGGAGGGGGCGCGCGGCCCCTCCTGGCTGCCCCTCTCTCTCCACTAAGGCCCATAAGGCCCATTACTTCTCCCGGGGGGGGGGGGGGTTCTGGTAACCCTCCGGCACTCCGGTTTTCTCCGAAATCACCCGGAACATTTCCGGTGTCCGAATATAGTCTTCCAATATATCAATCTTTATGTCTCGACCATTTCGAGACTCCTCGTCATGTCCGTGATCACATCCGGGACTCCGAACAACCTTGGGTACATCAAAACATATAAACTCATAATATAACTGTCATCGTAACGTTAAGCGTGCGGACCCTACGGGTTCGAGAACTATGTAGACATGACCGAGACACGTCTCCGGTCAATAACCAATAGCGGGACCTGGATGCCCATATTGGCTCCCACATATTCTACGAAGATCTTTATCGGTCAGACCGCATAACAACATACGTTGTTCCCTTTGTCATCGGTATGTTACTTGCCCGAGATTCGATCGTCGGTATCTCAATACCTAGTTCAATCTCGTTACCGGCAAGTCTCTTTACTCGTTCCGTAATACATCATCTTGCAACAAACTCTTTAGTTGCAATGCTTGCAAGGCTTTAAGTGATGTGCATTACCGAGAGGGCCCAGAGATACCTCTCCGACAATCGGAGTGACAAATCCTAATCTCGAAATACGCCAACCCAACAAGTACCTTCGGAGACACCTGTAGAGCACCTTTATAATCACCCAGTTACGTTGTGACGTTTGGTAGCACACAAAGTGTTCCTCCGGTAAACGGGAGTTGCATAATCTCATAGTCAAAGGAACATGTATAAGTCATGAAGAAAGCAATAGCAACATACTAAACGATCAAGTGCTAAGCTAACGGAATGGGTCAAGTCAATCACGTCATTCTCCTAACGAGGTGATCCCGTTAATCAAATGACAACTCATGTCTATGGCTAGGAAACATAACCATCTTTGATTAACGAGCTAGTCAAGTAGAGGCATACTAGTGACACTCTGTTTGTCTATGTATTCACACATGTATTATGTTTCCGGTTAATACAATTCTAGCATGAATAATAAACATTTATCATGATATAAGGAAATATATAATACTTTATTATTGCCTCTAGGGCATATTTCCTTCAGTCTCCCACTTGCACTAGAGTCAATAATCTAGTTCACATCGCCATGTGATTTAACATCAATAATTCACATCACCATGTGATTAACACCCATAGTTCACATCTCTATGTGACCAACACTCAAAGGGTTTACTAGAGTCAATAATCTAGTTCACATCGCTATGTGATTAACACCCAAAGAGTACTAAGGTGTGATCATGTTTTGATTGTGAGATAATTTTAGTCAATAGGTCTGTCACATTCAGATCCGTAAGTATTTTGCAAATTTCTATGTCTACAATGCTCTGCACGGAGCTACTCTAGCTGATTGCTCCCACTTTCAATATGTATCTAGACCGAGACTTAGAGTCATCTAGATTAGTGTCAAAAGCTTGCATCGACGTAACCCTTTACGACGAACCATTTGTCACTTCCATAATCGAGAAACATATCCTTATTCCACTAAGGATAATTTTGACCGCTGTCTAGTGATCTACTCCTAGATCACTCTTGTACTCCCTTGCCAAAATCAGTGTAGGGTATACAATAGATCTGGTACACATCATGGCATACTTTATAGAACCTATGGCCGAGGCATAGGGAATGACTTTCATTCTTTTTCTATCTTCTGCCATGGTCGGGCTTTGAGTCTTACTCAATTTCACACCTTGTAACACAGGCAAGAAACTCTTTTTTTTGACTGTTCCATTTTGAACCACTTCAAAATCTTGTTAAGGTATGTACTCATTGAAAAAACTTATCAAGCGTCTTGATCTATCTCTATACATCTGGATGCTCAATATGTAAGCAGGTTTACCGAGGTCTTTCTTTGAAAAACTCCTTTCAAACACTCCTTTATGCTTTGCAGAATAATTCTACATTATTTCCGATCAACAATATGTCATTCTCATATGCTTATCAGAAATGCTGTAGTGCTCCCACTCACTTTCTTGTAAATACAGGCTTCACCGCAAGTCTGTATAAAACTATATCCTTTGATCAACTTATCAAAGCATATATTCCAACTCCGAGATGCTTGCACCAGTCCATAGATGGATCGCTGGAGCTTGCATATTTTGTTAGCACCTTTAGGATTGACAAAACCTTATGGTTGCATCATATACAACTCTTCTTTAATAAATCCATTAAGGAATGCAATTTTGTTTATCCATTTGCCAGATTTCATAAAATGCGGCAATTGCTAACATGATTCAGACAGACTTAAGCTTAGATACGAGTGAGAAACTCTCATCGTAGTCAACACCTTAAACTTGTCGAAAACCTTTTGCGAGAATTCTAGCTTTGTAGATAGTAACACTACTATCAGCGTCCGTCTTCCTCTTGAAGATCCATTTAATCTAAATGGCTTGCCAATCATTGGGTAAGTCAATCAAAGTCCATACTTTGTTCTCATACATGGATCTCATCTCAGATTTCATGGCCTCAAGCCATTTTGCGGAATCTGGGCTCACCATCGCTTCTTCATAGTTCGTAGGTTCGTCATGGTCTAGTAACATAACCTCCAGAACAGGATTACCGTACCACTCTGGTGCGGATCTTACTCTGGTTGACCTACGAGGTTCAGTAATAACTTGATCTGAAGTTCCATGATCATCATCATTAACTTCCTCACTAATTGGTATAGGCGTCACAGAAACTGGTTTCTGCGATGAACTACTTTCCAATAAGGGAGCAGGTACAATTACCTCATCAAGTTCTACTTTCCTCCCACTCACTTCTTTCGAGAGAAACTCCTTCTCCAGAAAGATTCCGAATTTAGCAACAAAAGTCTTGCCTTTGGATCTGCGATAGAAGGTGTACCCAACAGTCCTTTGGGTATCCTATGAAGACAGATTTCTCCGATTTGGGTTTGAACTTATCAGGATGAAACTTTTTCACATAAGCATCGCAACCCCAAACTTTAAGAAACGACAACTTTGGTTTCTTGCCAAATCACAGTTCATACGGTGTCGTCTCAAATGGATTTAGATGGTGCCCTTTTTACGTGAATGCAGCTGTCTCTAATGCATAACCCTAAAACTATAGTGGTAAATCAGTAAGAAAAATCATAGATTGCACTATATCCAATAAAGTACGGTTATGACGTTCAGACACACCATTATGCTGTGGTGTTCCAGGTGGCACGAATTTGTGAAACTATTCCACATTGTTTTAATTGAAGACCAAACTCGTAACTCAAATATTTGTCTCCGCGATCAGATCGTAGAAACCTTATTTTCTTGTCATGATGATTTTCCACTTCACTCTGAAATTCTTTGAACTTTTCAAATGCTTCAGACTTAAGTTTCATCAAGTAGATATACCCATATCTGTTCAAATCATCTGTGAATGTCAGAAAATAACGATACCCGCCGCGAGCCTCAACACTCATCGGATCGCATACATCAGTATGTATTATTTCCAATAAGTCAGTTGCTCGCTGCATTGTTCTGGAGAACGGAGTCTTAGTCATCTTGCCCATAAGGCATGGTTTGCAAGCATCAAGTGATTCATAATCAAGTGATTCCAAAGCCCATCAGCATGGAGTTTCTTCATGCGCTTTACACCAATATGACCTAAACGGCAGTGCCACAAATAAGTTGCACTATCATTATTAACTTTGCATCTTTTGGCTTCAATATTATGAATATGTGTATCAGTACGATCGAGATCCAACGAACCATTTCATTGGGTGTGTAACCATATAAGGTTTTATTCATGTAAACAGAACAACAATTATTCTCTAACTTAAATGAATAACCGTATTGCAATAAACATGATCAAATCATATTCATGCTCAACGCAAACACCAAATAACACTTATTTAGGTTCAACACTAATCCCGAAAGTATAGGGAGTGTGCGATGATGATCATATCAATCTTGGAACCACTTCCAATACACATCATCACTTCATCCTTAACTAGTTTCTGTTCATTATGCAACTCCCGTTTTGAGTTACTACTCTTTAGCAACTGAACCAGTACCAAATACCGAGGGGTTGCTACGAACACTAGTAAAATACACATCAATAATCTGTATCTCAAATATACCTTTGTTCACTTTGCCATGCTTCTTATCCACCAAATACTTGGGGTAGTTCCGCTTCCAGTGACCAGTCCCTTTTGCAGTAGAAGCACTTAGTCTCAGGCTTAGGACCAGACTTAGGCTTCTTCACTTGAGCAGCAACTTGCTTGCCGTTCTTCTTGAAGTTCCCCTTCTTCCCTTTGCCCTTTTCTTGAAACTAGTGGTCTCGTCAACCATCAACACTTGATGTTTTTCTTGATTTCTACCTTCGTCGATTTCAGCATCACGAAGAGCTCGGGAATTATTTTCGTCATCCCTTGCATACTATAGTTCATCACGAAGTTCTACTAACTTGGTGATGGTGACTAGAGAATTCTGTCAATCACTATTTTATCTGGAAGATTAACTCCCACTTGATTCAAGCGATTGTAGTACCCAGACAATCTGAGCACATGCTCACTGCTTGAGCTATTCTCCTCCATCTTTTAGCTATAGAACTTGTCGGAGACTTCATATGTCTCAACTCGGGTATTTGCTTGAAATATTAACTTCAACTCCTGGAACATCTCATATGGTCCATGACGTTCAAAACGTCTTTGAAGTCCCGATTCTAAGCCGTTAAGCATGGTGCACTAAACTATCAAGTAGTCATCATATTGAGCTAGCCAAACGTTCATAACGTCTGCATCTGCTCCTGCAATAGGTCTGTCACCTAGCGGTGCATCAAGGACATAATTCTTCTGTGCAGCAATGAGGATAATCCTCAGATCACGGATCCAATCCGCATCTTTGCTACTAACATCTTTCAACATAATTTTTCTCTAGGAACATATCAAAAATAAACACAGGGAAGCAACAGCGCGAGCTATTGATCTACAACATAATTTGCAAAATACTATCAGGACTAAGTTCATGATAAATTCAAGTTCAATTAATCATATTACTTAAGAACTCCCACTTAGATAGACATCCCTCTAATCCTCTAAGTGATCACGTGATCCATATCAACTAAACCATGTCCGATCATCACGTGAGATGGAGTAGTTTCAATGGTGAACATCACTATGTTGATCATATCTACTATATGATTCACGCTCGACCTTTCGGTCTCCATGTTCCGAGGCCATATCTGTTATATGCTAGGCTCGTCAAGTTTAACCTGAGTATTCCGCGTGTGCAACTGTTTTGCACCCGTTGTATTTGAACGTAGAGCCTATCACACCCGATCATCACGTGGTGTCTCAGCACGAAGAACTTTCGCAATGGTGCATACTCAGGGAGAACACTAATACTTTGATAATTTAGTGAGGGATCATCTTATAATGCTACCGTCAATCAAAGCAAGATAAGATGCATAAAAAGATAAACATCACATGCAATCAATATAAGTGATATGATATGGCCATCATCATCTTGTGCTTGTGATCTCCATCTCCGAAGCACCGTCATGATCACCATCGTCACCGGCGCGACACCTTGATCTCCATCGTAGCATCATTGTCGTCTCGCCAATCTTATGCTTCTACGACTATCGCTACCGCTTAGTGATAAAGTAAAGCATTACAGGGCGATTGCATTGCATACAATAAAGCGACAACCATATGGCTCCTCCCAGTTGCCGATAACTCGGTTACAAAACATGATCAGCTCATACAATAAAATTCAGTATCATGTCTTGACCATATCACATCACAACATGCCCTACAAAAACAAGTTAGACGTCCTCTACTTTGTTGTTGCAAGTTTTACGTGGCTGCTACGGGCTTAGCAAGAACCGTTCTTACCTACGCATCAAAAACCACAACGATAGTTTGTCAAGTTGGTGCTGTTTTAACCTTCGCAAGGACCGGGCGTAGCCACACTCGGTTCAACTAAAGTGAGAGAGACAGACACCCGCCGGTCACCTTTCAGCAACGAGTGCTCGCAACGGTGAAACCTACTCGCGTAAGCGTACGCGTAATGTCGGTCCGGGCCGCTTCATCTCACAATACCGCCGAACCAAAGTATGACATGCTGGTAAGCAGTATGACTTATATCGCCCACAACTCACTTGTGTTCTACTCGTGCATAACATCACCGCATAAAACTAGGCTCTGATACCACTGTTGGGGAACGTAGTAATTTCAAAAAATTTCCTACGAACACGCAAGATCATGGTGATGCATAGCAACGAGAGGGGAGAGTGTTGTCCACGTACCCTCGTAGACCGAAAGAGGAAGCGTTAACACAACGCGGTTGATGTAGTCGTACGTCTTCACGATCCGACCGATCAAGTACCGAACGCACGGCACCTCCGAGTTCAGCACACGTTCAACTCGATGACGTCCCTCGAACTCCGATCCAGCCGAGTGTTGAGGGAGAGTTTCGTCAGCACGACGGCGTGGTGACGATGATGATGTTCTACCGACGCAAGGCTTCGCCTAAGCACCGCTACGATATTATCGAGGTGTAATATGGTGGAGGGGGCACCGCACACGGCTAAGAGATCAATAGATCAATTGTTGTCTCTATGGGGTGCCCCCTGCCCCCGTATATAAAGGAGCAAGGGGGAGGCCGGCCGGCCCTTGTTGGCGCGCCAGGAGGAGGAGTCCTCCTCCTAGTAGGAGTAGGACTCCCCTCTTTCCTACTCCTACTAGGAGGGGGGAAAGGAAGGGGGAGAGGCAGAAGGAAAGGGGGGCGCCGCCCCCCCTCTCCTAGTCCAATTCGGACCAGAGGAGGAGGGGGCACACGGCCCCTCCTGGCTGCCCCTCTCTCTCTCCACTAAGGCCCATAAGGCCCATTACTTCTCCCGGGGGGGGGGGGGGGGGTTCCGGTAACCCTCCGGCACTCCGGTTTTCTCCGAAATCACCCGGAACATTTCCGGTGTCCGAATATAGTCGTCCAATATATCAATCTTTATGTCTTGACCATTTCGAGACTCCTCGTCATGTCCGTGATCACATCCGGGACTCCGAACAACCTTCGGTACATCAAAACATATAAACTCATAATATAACTGTCATCGTAACGTTAAGCGTGCGGACCCTACGGGATCGAGAACTATGTAGACATGACCGAGACACGTCTCCGGTCAATACCAATAGCGGGACCTGGATGCCCATATTGGCTCCCACATATTCTACGAAGATCTTTATCGGTCAGACCGCATAACAACATACGTTGTTCCCTTTGTCATCGGTATGTTACTTGCCCGAGATTCGATCGTCGGTATCTCAATACCTAGTTCAATCTCGTTACCGGCAAGTCTCTTTACTCGTTTCGTAATACATCATCTTGCAACAAACTCTTTAGTTGCAATGCTGGCAAGGCTTTAAGTGATGTGCATTACCGAGAGGGCCCAGAGATACCTCTCCGACAATCGGAGTGACAAATCCTAATCTCGAAATACGCCAACCCAACAAGTACCTTCGGAGACACCTGTAGAGCACCTTTATAATCACCCAGTTACGTTGTGACGTTTGGTAGCACACAAAGTGTTCCTCCGGTAAACGGGAGTTGCATAATCTCATAGTCATAGGAACATGTATAAGTCACGAAGAAAGCAATAGCAACATACTAAACGATCAAGTGCTAAGCTAACGGAATGGGTCAAGTCAATCACATCATTCTCCTAATAATGTGGCCCCATTAATCAAATGACAACTCATGTCTATGGCTAGGAAACATAACCATCTTTGATCAACGAGCTAGTCAAGTAGAGGCATACTAGTGACACTCTGTTTGTCTATGTATTCACACAGGTATTATGTTTTCGGTTAATACAATTCTAGCATGAATAATAAACATTTATCATGAAATAAGGAAATAAATAATAACTTTATTATTGCCTCTAGGGCATATTTCCTTCACCAAGGGCATCATCATTATAGCTGGCGACTACCAGAAGTTGGCTGCATATGCTGCCGCCAGTAGCCGGTTGGCCGAGTCCCTCGTCATCGCCGCAGAGAAGCGACTCCTTGACCAGGTTGTGGCCATGGACAGCAAGCAGCTAGACCTGTCGCCAGACCCCAAGGAGCCGGAAGCCCAGGGCTCATTCCAGCCAACCAAAGGGACCAAGAAGATCCCCTTGGACCCAGAGCACTCGGAGAGATTCGCTGTCGTAGGGGCCCACCTTGATAGCAAATAGGAAAGCGAGCTCGTCGATTTCCTCCGTGAGAATCGGGACATCTTTGCATGGTCTCCCAAGGACATGCCGGGTGTTAAGACGGATTTCGCCGACCACAAGCTACATGTCAGATCAGATGCAAAACCAGTCAAGCAACCCCTCCGCCGCCTGTCAGAAGAGAAGAGAAGAATTGTTGGTGAAGAGATGGCCCGACTACTGGCAGTCGGCTTCATCATGGAAGTGTTTTACCCAGAGTGGCTTGCCAACCCAGTCCTTGTGTTGAAGAAGAACAACAAGTGGCGCATGTGTATTGACTACACCAGCCTCAACAAAGCCTGCCCCAAAGATCTGTTTGTTCTCCCTTGGATAGATCAAGTGATTGACTCCACCGCCAGATGCGAGCTGTTGTCCTTCCTTGATGCCTACTCCGGCTACCACCAAATCAAGCTGAACCCGGCCGATCGGCTGAAGACCCCTTCATCACACCATTCGGAGCCTTCTGCTACCTGACCATGACGTTCGGCTTGAGAAATGCCAGCGTGACGTTTCAGCGTTGCATGCGGAAGTGCCTCCTCAAGCAACTCAGCAGAAATGCCCACGTCTATGTAGACGATATTGTGGTGAAGACGGAGAAGCGTAGCACCCTCCTGGAAGATCTCAAGGAGACCTTGGATAATTTGCGCCATTTTCAAATCAAGCTCAATCCAGAGAAGTGTGTCTTCGGAGTCCCAGCCGGCCAGCTCCTTGGTTTCCTTGTCTCTAAATGCGACATCGAGTGCAACGCTATGAAGATCAACGCCACTGAGAGGATGGAGAGGCCCACCCGGCTGCGGGACGTCCAGAAGTTCACCGGGTGCTTAGCATCCCTCAGCCGTTTCATCAGTCGGTTGGGTGAGAAGGCTCTTCCCCTATACCAGCTAATGAAGAAAACCACTTGCTTCGATTGGAATGACAAGGCGGACGAGGCCTTCCTCCAGCTCAAGAAGATGCTGACCACGCCGCCTGTCCTGGCGGCTCCGGCTGCTAAGGAGCCCATGCTCCTCTACATCGCCGCCACCAGCCGGGTGGTCAGCACCGTCATCATGGTCGAGCGCCCAGAAGACGGCAAGGCACAACCAGTCCAGAGGCCCGTCTACTACCTGAGTGGGGTGCTGTCAGCCTCCAAGAAGAATTACCCCCACTACCAGAAGATGTGCTATGGCATGCACTTTGCCGCCAAGAAGCTCAAGCAGTACTTTCAAGAGCACTCCATCATGGTTTTCTACACTGCCCCACTTGCCGAGATCATAGGCAACAGAGATGCATCAGTGTCGGGTGGTTGGTGCGACATATGCCAAGGGATGGCTTATCATTGTGGGAGACAATAAGACGTCGCCGGTGCCTGGAAACGGGATGAGGCGAAGACATGCACGCCGGCGAATCTTACCCAGGTTCGGGGCTCTCCGAGGAGATAACACCCCTAGTCCTGCTCTACGGGGTCTCCGCATGATCACTAGATCGATAAAGGGTAGCTACAATCGCTCCTGGAGCTGTTGGGTTCAAGGGAGAAGAAGAACAAGGCTAGCTCTTGCTTCTCTCTATCTTGGGTGTGTGTGTGTGCTATGCTTAGAAGCGAACTCTGCTGAGGTGCGAACCCTTTGCATGGGTGCTCCGGGGGGTTTATATAGGCCTACCCCCCGGGGGTACAATGGTAATCCGACTGGGGTCCGGTCGCAGCCGTCAGTGTCTACGCTCGCCGGCTTCTCCGCCGGCTGGTGGGTCCCGCCGGCTGGTGGGTCCCGCCGGCTGCCGGCTACTTGGTCGACAGGCCGGTCCCACCGCCTAGGGTTTTGTCGGCGGCTGCTTACTGTAGCCGCGCCTCTGATGATGAGGGCTTCGTCGAGGTGAGCGTGGCTACAGTGGGCCGCCTCGGGGGCTATCACTGTAGCCTCACCTCGTCTTGTCTCCTTAATGGGGCTCCTGCTTCGAGGAAGGGAGTGGCCGGCTATGCTCTTGGCCGACTAGGAAGAGCCGGGCCGCCTTCACGCCTCTCTCTGGCTGAAGGGCCCCGCAGTCCTTGGGCCGTACAGGAGTGGGTCGTGGATGACGTCGGAGCTAGCGTGGCTACAGTACCGAGCCGCACGGGAGACATCCCTCCCGTACGGCCTCCTGTAGCCATGCCCGCCTCGGGCTTCGGGGGTCGTGGGCCGCACTGTGGCCATACCCCGTCAGGTCGCCGTTATGTAGGAGTGGTTGTGGTCTTGGCCGGCTCCTAGGAGTCGGCGTCCTCCTTGGCCGGCTTCTTGGAGTCGGCCACCCCGTGGTCGTCCTGGGGAGGAGTCGGTGAGGCTGGGTCGCCTTCCGGGAGTCGGCTTTAGTGGTAGCCGGCCATGGAAGGCGGCCCAAACGCTTGGAGTGCTTGAAGGCCCAAAGGCCTGATAAATTTCTTGAAGAGCCAGGGGTAGTCGGTTAGGCTACCCGTGGCCATTTACCCCGACAGTAGTCCCCGAAGCTGATTGGGCTTCGAGGTGGAGTGGGGTTCGAGAAGCTCGATCAGCTTCCTATCGTGACAAGCCGGCAGCTGGGAGCCGGCCTTGGTCAGGCGCGCCGCCTTAGTCGAATTCTTCTGGAGTCGGGGGGCAGGAACCCGTAGGGACGTGCACTGGGCCGCGGGCCGGCCTCGAGCCGCTGGCGTGCCACGTGGCCGGAAAGCCTGCCAGCCCACGCGCGTGACGGGACGTCGCCGCAGGGAGGGGGCCCGCCACGTCCGCGCCCCGGCCCAGGCGCGGATCCTTTGTATCCCGAAACCGCCCGCACGTTCTGTGCGGCAGTTTCGGCTCGCACTTATGCGTAATAAACGCGAGACGTGGGGGGAATGGGCGCAGCTAATCCCACGTCTCCCCCCACGTCCGGCCTCTTCGGCCGCGTGAGGCTATAAGTAGGGGGAGGTGGAGGGCGGCAGGCCCTCGCACGCTCCTCCTACTTCCTCCGTCTTCTTGCCTTGCTCGTTCTCGCGACAGCGCCTCGCCGCCGCGCTCTTCCTCCACACGCTCCTCCGCCGCCGTGCTAGCTTCCGCCATGCCTCCCCACGTAGAGCAGCTTGGCGGGGATTGGGACGGCTCCATCGTCCATAACGACCACATCGACTTCCTCCGCGACACCCGGCGTCTACCCAGCGCGGACAAAGTGGAGGTCCGCCTCGCGCCGGAGAAGGAAATCAGGCCGGCGCCGCGGGATGGCGAGCGGGTGGTCTTCCGCTCGCACTTCCTGCGCGGCTTCGGCCTGCCAGTGAGCGCCTTCTTCCGCTCCTGGCTGGAATTCTATCAGCTCTAGCCGCACCACCTCACCCCCAACGCGGTGGTGCTGCTGTCGGCCTTCGTCACCCTGTGCGAGGGCTATCTCGGCGTCCTCCCCACCCTTGAGCTCTGGGGGGAGTTCTTCCAGTCGAAGCTGGGCACGCGCAGCAAAGGCGTGCCGGCTCATACTGGCGCCTTCATCGCGTCGCGGAGATCGGGCGCCGACAACCCCTTCCCCGTCATCACGCTGATCCAATCGGTGAAGAAGTGGCAGAAGTCGTACTTCTACGTGCGGAACATCGCTCCACGGGGCGACTACATCAACCTGCCGGCTTACGTAGCCGGCCCACCGGCGGGGAGGCTACCCCAGTGGTCCTTCCGGGCGGTGACGCTGTCGCAGGGAGGAAACGCCGCCATCGCCCGCCTGCGGTTGATGGTCCAGTCCGAGGGTCTGACGGGGCCCGACCTCCTGGCCGCGTTCGTCACGCGCCGGGTCCTTCCGCTCCAGAGCCGGCCTCATCTGATCTGTCAGATGAGCGGCCAGCTCGATCCGAGCCGGATGTGTACCAAGGAGATGCCGCAGCCCGACGCCGCCGACATGGTGAATTACCTCGCCAACTGCCAGCTTTCCGAAGACTGGCAATTCGGCAAGGAGCCATACAGCCGCGCGAATCCTCTGCCTACGGTACGCTCCCCTCGTCTCTTTTTCTTTCTCTTTCTCAACTTTGTCGCCGAGTTCCTCTGGGCCGACTCTAACTCAGTCGGCTTGCTCTTTTGACAGAGTCCTCTGCTTCGGCCGGCCGGCGGGGCAGACGTGGAGCGCCGCTTCGTCCCCGACCGGACCGAACACGACCAGGAGGACCCTGACCTGGGGGCGGTCCATATGGAGGACGCCGTCGAGCCGGCCGGCGGTCAAGCCGGTGGCGAAGCAGGCGGCTCCGGGTTCACCGCGACCTTCGACGACTGGCCGGACGAGGACGAAGCCGAAGCCGTCCCGCCCCGCCAGCCGGCCTCTGGACGCGGCGCGGGCTCTTCCGGCGCGCAGCCTGCTCGGGGTAGAGGCCAAAAACGTCGCGCCACCCAGGGCATGTTCGGTAGCTGGACGAAGAAGCCCAGGGGTGGGGCGGCGGCCACCAGGCGGGAAGAGGCGGCCGCGAAGGCGGCTCGCTTCCGCAAAGTGGTGAAGCAGCCGTAGACTGTGTCGGCGTAAGTTCTCTCTTTCTATGTACTGTCCTTCTTTCTTTCCTTTGGTGGTTCTTGAATCTTCGTCTTCTTTTTCAATGGTCAGAGCTCCGCTGTCACTTGAGCGGGCGGCCGCCGGCTCCGTCATCGAGTCGCCAGGGGGCTTTGGGAGCACCACCCGTCGCGTAGATCCCCGCGCCGCCCTCCTGGAGGCGACGGAAAAGAACGCGCGGGAGGCGCGGGAGGAGTAGGAAGCGCGGGAGCGGAGGCACGGAGGGAAGCCGCCGCCCAGGCGGCTCGGGAGGAGGAGGCGGCGAAGGCGCTCGCCGAGGCCGCAGCCAAGGCCCAGGCAGAGGCCGAGGCCGAAGCGGCAGCAGGAGAGGCTTTGATGGTCACCCCCCTGCGCACCATGGCGCTCGGGGACGTGGATCCCTCGCCAGGGGGAGCCAGCGGTTCCCAGCCGGGGCTGGGAGGAAGCGGCGACGACGTCGCCATCTTGGGGGAGGCGCCGGGGCCGACTCCTCCGACTAGGGCGACCCAAGGCCGCCAGCCTGAGCCTGCGCCCGCACAGTCGGCGGAGGGCGAGCCGGCCGCGGGGGCTGAGGTGGCGGTCCGGGCTCCGCCAAGCCGGCGTGCAGGGAAGGCCGCGTCTGAACCGCAGAAGGCTGCGTCGGAGCCACAGCCGGCCGTGGGCTCCAGCTCGTCGGCCCGAGACGCGGAGGCGGCCAGCCCTACCTCGGGGTGGACGCCGGGCGGAGGGTCAGCCGTGGTGAATGTCGCTGCACAAGACGTCCGGACCCGGCTGCAAAGCCAAGCCGCGACGCTGAGGCAGTTCACCGACGAATTCCTCGCCACGCGGGCAGCCATCCGGGTTAGTATTCTCATCTTGTTCTTTCTTGAACTTGATTTCTCTCGTGGGGGCGCGTCAGCGCACCCACTGGGTGTAGTCCCCGAGTTCCGAGTCGGCTGCTGAGCAGGCGGCTTGGAACTTCTTGGAGATTTTGTTTTTGCTGCTTTTGTTCTTACGTCGGTCTTCTGTCCGTCTTGCAGGACTACCACAACCTCCGAGCGGCCGCCTTCAACTCCCAGGCTCGGGAGCTGACTCAGAAGACCGCCGATCTCACTGAAAGCCGAGGTATGTGACTAGATCTTTTTCTCATGTGGGGGCGCGTCAGCGCACCCACTGGGTGTAGTCCCCGAGATTCGGGCCGACTGCTGAGCAGTCGGCTCGGATCTTCCTTGATGATTTCTCATTGTTCTTCTTCTTCTTCTATCTCTGCAGCAGCCAACGCCAGTCTGAGGGCACAGCTGGGGGAGTCCCAGACTGCTCTTCGTTCCAAGGACGCGGAGCTCGCCGCCTTGGTGCAGGAGCGCGACCGCCTGGTCAAGAAGCTGGCCGACCAGGAGGAAGGCCACAAGGCTGCGCTGAAGGCCGCGCAGGATCGCGAAGCCGCCCTCCAGGCCGAGTTCGAGACGGAGGCGGCCGGCTGGGCAGAGGCCAAGCAGACTCTGGTCTCCGGCTATGGCCAGATTGAGGATCTGGTTGACGGTAAGTCGTCTATCCCTTCATCCTTTCTTGCCATCTGTCACTTTGGCTTGTTTTTCTGATTTGGGTGTTCTTCTTTCCTTTTCTTCTTCGCGCAGGGTACTTCCCTGGCTATTCCACTGCCGCCAACCAGGCCATCGAAGCCCGTCGCCAGGCGAAGAGGCAAACCGGCTTCGAGATCTCGCCAACCGCCGGCCGCTCGCTGGAGGAACAGCTCCTGGCGATCCAGGCTCGCATCCAGCCGGCTCACAGGCTGCTCCGCCGGCTTCAGCGCGCGGGATCACAGGTCTTGGCCGCCCTCTGTCCCGGCCAAGTGGTCCCTCGCACCCCCAGTCGGATCGCCGACTGGCTGGATGTGGCAGTCGGCCGCTTCGAGGCTTGGAAGGCGTCAGCGGCTCGCTCCGGCGCCAGGCGGGCGCTGGAGTTTGTCAAGGCCTGGTATCCCGGCCTGAACCTGGACCAGCTGGCGACCTGGCGGCAGCAAGCCGACACGGAGCTGGAGCCGGCGCGGCCGGCCATCATTCGGCGGGCTTCAGCGATCGCTGATTACACCGACACCAACGTCTGCGCCCCCGAGGTGGACGACAATGGAGTCGCCCAGCCGGAAGATTGGTTCGGGCTGGACCCGCCGCACGGCGAGGACTCGGCGGAGGAGATCGACTCCAGCGACGAGGGCGAGGAGGAGGAGGAGGAGGGTGAAGACGCCGAGCCGGCTGATGGAGAAGCCGGCCAGCCTGACCGCGCCTCCAGCACTACGTCGCGTGCGAGTGCGTCTCCTGCCGCGGGAGGTGGTCAAGCCGGGACCAGCTAGGCGGCCACTCCTTCAGCCGGCGAGCTGCCTTCACCGACCAGCTCGGCCTCCAAGTCGCGCCTTAGTCTTCTTTCTTTTGTTTTCCTGTCTTGTTACTTTTGAACAATGTTTGGTTAAGTCTGCACAATTCCACCCACTGGGTGTATTCAAACTTAAGTCTGTTGCCGGCCTGTGGGCGGCTTTATGTATATAAGTTATGCAATCGGTCTTTCCTTGTACTTTTGCTTTTTGTCCTTCTGCTTTTTTCCTTTGCCGCCCTCCCTTGGTTGCCGCCTCCCTAGTCAAACAGTTGCTCTGCAATCTGTAGCCGGGGAGTGCCTGGCCGATTGGGGAGGGGGAAGTACTTTTAGCTCTCCCGGACTTAAGCTAAGTTTTTTAGGAAGCCGGCCAGCCGGCTGCTGTGACAGCCGGCGGGCATATATGGAGGCCGTCTTTTTGCTATATAGGTTAGTTGTTCCTTAGCCGTTTTTCGTGTGGGCGTCCTTTCTGTCTTCTCTCTTGCTAGTCGGACAGTCAGTTCTTTGAGCTGCGACTTTCAACAAGAGAGGACTTGGGAGCCGGCGCACTACTTTGCTGACTTCGGGAAGAACTTAGAATATAGCTCAAGGCGGCCAGTCCCCGGGCCGACTAGTCGGACCCGGTGCCGGACAAGAATTCGAAATGTAATAATACATTCATGGATATGACACTCGTCATTCATAGATAAATAAAAGGCAGTCCCCGAGTACTGTTCGGGGGGCCTGTTGGTTTGTAACTTAATACAAAAAGGGGTAGCGTGATACATACTGCTTTTCAGCTGTAAAATCGTCTTAGGAGGTTTGCGTTCCATGGTCGCTCCGACTCCTTGCCGGAGTCGTCTCTCTTGCATGCTCTTGGCTTTTGCGCATCGATCAAGTAGTAGGAGTCGTTGCCGAGTGCCTTGCTGACGACGAAGGGACCTTCCCAAGGGGCCGAGAGCTTGTGCTGGCCGGTTGTTCGCTGGATCAGCCGGAGCACAAGGTCGCCCTCTTGGAAGGATCTTGGCTTGACCTTGCGGTTGTAGTAGCGGCGTAGGCCTTGCTGGTAGATGGCGGACCGGCTGAGGGCTAACAGCCGGCCTTCTTCCAGTAGGTCGACGCCGTCTTCTCTTGCTTCTTTGGCTTCTTCCTCCGTGTACATGGTGATCCGAGGCGAGTCGAACTCGATGTCTGTTGGGATGACAGCCTCGGCACCGTACACAAGGAAGAATGGGGTGAAGCCGGTTGACTTGTTGGGTGTAGTGCGCAGACTCCAGAGGACAGCCGGCAGCTCTTCGAGCCAGCAGCCGGCCGATCGCTCCAGTGGTACAACCAGTCGGGGCTTGATGCCGGAGAGGATAAGTCCATTTGCTCGCTCGACCTGGCCGTTTGACTGCGGGTGGGCAACGGACGCTAAGTCCAGTCGGAGGGCCCTGTGTCGCGCAGAAACGTGCCAGTGCACCTTTGGCGAAGTTCGTGCCGTTGTCGGTGATGATGCTGTGCGGCACGCCGTACCGAGTAGTGATGTCGGTGATGAATGTCACGGCAGTCGGCCCGTTCAGCTTCTTAATTGGCTTGGCTTCAATCCACTTTGTGAACTTGTCCACAGCAACGAGTAGATGTGTCAAGCCACCGCGGGCTGTCTTGAAAGGGCCCACCATATCCAGTCCCCAGACGGCAAAAGGCCAGGTGAGGGGAATGGTCTTGAGGGCAGAAGCCGGCAGGTGTTGTTTGGAACTGAAGACTTGACATCCTCTACAGCTCTTGACTATTTCTTTAGCATCGTCCAAGGCAGTCGGCCAGAAGAACCCATGGCGGAAAGCCTTGGCCACGAGGGATCTTGAGGCGGCGTGATGGCCGCATTCGCCTTGGTGGATGTCTTTGAGGATTGCCACTCCTTTTTCTGGCTCGACGCAACGCTGGAAGACTCCAGTGACGCTGCGCTTCACAAGCTCCCTGTTGATTATTGTGTATGCTGCGGCTCGTCGTTGCACTAGTCTTGCTGCGATCTCATCAGCCGGCAGCTCTCTGCTGAATAGGAACTTGAGGATGGGCTGGGCCCATGAGGGAGCTGTGACTTCTTCTGCTGTTAATGTGGCCACCATGACTCGGGTGGGTGGGTTGGGTGTTGCGTTGGAGTCGACCACCGCTTCTTGTGTCGTTGCAGTCCCCGGGCCGACTGCTGCAGTTCCCGGGCCGGGTTCTGAAGTCCCTGGGCCGGGTGCGACTATGTCAGTCCCCTGGGCAGTCGTCGAAGTCCCCGTGCCGCCTGCGGGATTTCTTGAGCCGGATCCGGCTGTTTCTGGTGCAGGCGGTACGAAGATGGAATCCGACTCTGGAGACGGCTTGATGGACGGCTTGAGGAGGCGCTGGAGGGAGACGCCAGTCGGTATGGCTTGTCGGGTGGAGCCGATCCGTGCTAGGGCATCTGCTTGGTCGTTGTCGGCCCTTGGCACGTGAAGGAACTCGCACCCTTCGAAGTATCCGCTCATCTGCTGGACGAGGAAACGGTAGCTTGCCATGTTTGCGTCCTTGGCGTCCCAGTCGCCAGATGATTGCTGGACCACCAAGTCTGAGTCGCCGTAGCACAGGATCCGGCGTATGCCGAGTTCTTTGGCTAGCCGGAGCCCATGTACGAGCGCCTCATACTCGGCCACGTTGTTGGAGGCGGCGAAGTGGATCTGCAGCGTGTACTTGATCTTGTCACCTTTGGGAGAGGTGAGGACGATGCTGGCTCCCAAGCCGGTGCGCATCTTGGACCCGTCAAAGTGCATCCGCCAATGGGTGGAGTCGGGAGCCGGCGGTAAGTACTGGGTCTCGGCCCAGTCGACGAGGAAGTCGGCCAATGCTTTCGACTTGATGGCGGTGCGGGGTTGATAGAAAATTGTGTAGGGCGCCAAGGCAATGGCCCATTTGGCCACCCGGCCGGATGCATCCCGGCTGCCTATGATCTCGGCGAGCGGGGCAGTGCACATGACCGTGATGGGGTGCTCTTGGAAGTAGGGCTTCAATTTCTTGGCAGCGAAGTACACCCCATAGCACATCTTCTGGTAGTGCGGGTAGTTTTGCTTTGATCTGGACAGTACTTCGCTGAGATAGTAGACCGGCCTCTGGACCAGCTGGGCTCGGCCTTCCTCCGGGCGCTGGACCACAACAACAGTGCTGACGACTCGGCTTGTCGCGGCGATGTAGAGGAGCATGGGCTCCTTCTCAGTCGGCGCAGCCAGGACAGGCGGAGTGGTCAACATTTTCTTCAACTCATGGCAGGCTTGGTCGGCTTGATCATTCCACTCAAAGTGAGTGGACTTCTTCATGAGTCGGTACAGGGGGAGAGCCTTCTCTCCTAGCCGGCTGATAAAACGGTTCAGGGAGGCTAAGCAGCCAGTGAACTTCTGCACATCTCGCAGCTTGGTGGGAATCTCCATCCTCTCGATGGCTTTGATCTTGACAGGGTTGCATTCAATGCCGCGTTCGGAGACCAGGAAGCCTAGCAGCTGGCCGGCTGGCACTCCGAACACGCACTTCTCGGGGTTGAGCTTGATCTGGAATCGGCGCAAGTTGGCAAATGTTTCCTTCAGGTCTTCCAGCAAGGTACCACGCTTCTCTGTCTTCACCACAATGTCGTCTACGTAGACGTGGGCATTTCTGCCGAGTTGTTTCAAGAGACATTTCTGCATGCAATGCTGAAAAGTGGCACTGGCGTTTCTCAAGCCGAATGTCATTGTCAGGTAGCAGAAAGCTCCAAAGGGTGTGATGAAGGCAGTGTTCAGGCGGTCAGCCGGGTCCAACTTGATCTGATGATACCCTGAGTATGCATCCAAAAAACTTAACAGCTCGCATCCGGCTGTGGAGTCTATCACTTGGTCAATCCGTGGCAAAGCAAACGGATCCTTTGGGCAGGCCTTGTTCAAACTTGTGTAGTCTATACACATGCGCCACTTGTTATTCTTCTTCAAAACCAGAACTGGATTGGCTAGCCATTCTGGAAAGAACACTTCCATGATGAAGCCGGCTGCAAGGAGCCGGGCTATCTCTTCTCCCACGATTCTTCGCTTCTCTTCTGATAGTCGGCGGAGGGGTTGCTTGACCGGCTTCGCATCAGCTCGGACATGTAATTTGTGCTCGGCGAAATCCTTCGGGACACCCGGCATGTCCTTTGGGGACCATGCAAACATGTCTCGATTCTCACGGAGGAAGTCGGCGAGCTCGCCTTCCTATTTACTGTCCAAGTTCGCCCCAATCACGGCGAACCTCTCCGGGTGCTCCGGGTCTAGAGGTATCTTCTTTGTCTCTTTGGCAGGCTGGAAGGAGCCCTGCGCATCACAGTCCTTAGGGTTGGGGGACAAGGCCGACTGCTTGCCGGCCATGGCCACAACCCGTTCCAACATCTTCTTCTCTTCTGCCACCACGAGGGACTCGGCCAGCCGGCTGCTGGCCATGGCACACTCGGTGGACTTCTTGTAGTCGCCGGCTACCGTGATGATCCCCTTCGAGCTCGGCATCTTCATCTTCAGGTAGGCATAGTGGGGCACAGCCATGAACTTGGCCAAAGCAGGTCGGCCAAGTAGCGCATGATAGGGGCTCTCCAGATCCACCACCTCGAACCATATTGCTTCCCGGCGAAAGTGATCTTTGTCTCCGAAGAGAACATCCATTTTGATCTTGCCGATTGGAGAGCAAGATAGGCCGGTACGATACCATGGAAGACGGTGCGGCTCGGCATGAGCTGCTTTGCTTTGATGTTCAGCTTGTCCATGGTGTCGCGGTACAGTATGTTGATACTGCTTCCGCCGTCTATCAGGACGGGGGAAAATCTGGCAGCTCGCCTCTCCGTCGCAAGGGTGACGTCCAAGACCATAGCATAGGAGCCAGGCGAAGGCATCACCTCTGGGTGGTCGGCCTGGCTCCAGCTGATGGGCTTTTCCGACCAGTGCATGAACTCGGCGGTGCTAGAGGCGAATGCGTTTACTTCTTGGTGCTGCCGGCGTCGGCTGCGCTTGTCGTCGACTTGACTTGTGAAGACGACGTAGGCGTCGTGCGCTTCGGGGAACTCGTCCTGGATGGCGCCGACTGCCGGCCGGGCCGCCGGCTGCTGGGGAGCTGGAGGCGGCGGGCCGGGAGGCGGAGGCGGCACCATCCCTTCGCCCTTGGTGATGCGGGTGAGCCAGTGGCATTTCCGTGTCGTATGGTTGGACGGCTTCGCGCCACTGTGGAACTTGCAGGGAGCGTCGAGTGCTTGTTCGTAGGACAAAGACGGCTGCCAAGGCGGCCGGCCACCCTTCTTCTTGGGAGCGGGCCGCTCTTCGGGCTGCTCGTCTTCAATGGTGGCCACCTGCCGGCTGGAGGAAGTCGGCATGGGGCCTTTGCGCTTGTGGTCGTTCTGGTAAGGGCGCCGGTTAGGGTCGCCAGCCGGCGTCTTGGGAGCCGGAGCTACTACTTTTCCCGAGGCGTCCACTCGGAGCTCGGTCTTCATGGAGGAGTCGGCAGTGGCATATTTGTCGGCGGTGATCAGCAACTCATCGAGGGTAGCCGGCTCGTCGCAGAGGAGTCGGTGCTTGAGGAGGGTGCCCTCTCGGCACCCGGCAGTGAAGTACTCGATGGCCTGGACCTCGTGCACTCCCTCGCAGGAGTTGCGGAGCTCGGCCCATCGCGTGAGGTAGTCGCGGGTCGACTCGTTGGGCCCCTGGACGCAGAGGGAGAGCTGGCGAGGCTTGGGAGGCCGCTTGTAGGTGCTGGTGAAGTTGCGGACGAAAACTTCGGTGAAGTCCAGCCAGCTGTTGATGCTGTAGGGCTTGAGGCTGTTGAGCCATGTGCGCGCCGTGCCTTGCAGCATCAATGGGACATACTTCACAGCGACACACCGATTGCCGTTGGCGATGCTGACGGCTGTGGAGGAGTCGATGAGCCAATCTTCCGGCTTCACCGAGCCGTTGTACTTGGGCGTGTCTCTGGGGAGCGAGAACCCTTTGGGTAAGGGCTCGTCGCGGATGCGGGGGCCAAAGCATGGCGGGCCGACATCGTCTTCTTCTTCTAACGCCAAGGATCGAGCAAGGCGGTCGATCCTGTGGCGGGCGTCATTCTCGCCGACTCCTTCTCGGCGGCCGAGTCGGTCGCCAAGAGTCGGATGGGTGACAGGCGGTGGAGTGAGGCGTCTTTCTCTTCGAGGCGGGGGAGGAGGCAGGTTTCCCTGGTGCTCTACAGCTCGAGGGCGGCCATCCGCATCGCGCTCGATAGTAATGCGAGTCCGGCTGCGGCTGGCAGCCGGCTCCTTGTCTTTCTTCTGGTGCGCACCGCTCGCAGTCAGCGAGCGGGACGTCGCAGCGTGCTCCTGGCGCGCGGGATGGCTATCAGCTCGGGCGCCGGCTTCGTGCCGTTCTGCAGCCGCGTCGATCAGCTGCTGGATCCGTCTTGTCATGTAAGGGAGCTCATCGGCTCCCAGCCCATTGAGCTCCTCTGCAGCCGCCTGAGCGGCTCGCAGATTTTCGAGCGGGGTGGCGTAGACGGCGCGATCTGCGCCCAGCATGCTGGCAACGGCTGCGCCGCGCTTCTGGACGAAGCCGGCTCGGCTCGGGCCACTAGGCGGCGGCGTCCCGAAGGCGGCGCGGTCGACTTCACGCTAGTGGGCCTCGGTGAGGCGTCTCATCGAGGCTATCTTCTTGCTCTCCGCGATGAGGGCAAGGCGGCGTGCCTCCAGGGTCTCGGCGTCGGCGTCGGCCGGGATGGGGACGGAGAGGTCGTGCATCGCCGCTTGTTGAGCGTCGCGGGCGTTCTCGCCCGAGTTGGAGACGTGGCTGATGACCAGCACTTCGGTGACAGCGCTGCTGCCGCTGTCAGCTCGAGGGAGGGGGTCGTCGAAGACCACCACGTCGGAGGGGTAGGCGTCGAGCGACGCGGTGTCGGAGTCGACGATCATCGGGTCGGTGGAGCCGACCGACTCCATGTCCGCAGCGGGCTCGCTGGAGACGTGAAGTTGGTCGAGGAGGCTGACGAGGCGGCTCTCGGGGTAGTCGGTGCCTGCGTCGGATGCAGGCTCGTCGGAGATGCGAGTCTCGCCGAGCAGATCGGCGAGGCGGCTCGCTGCGCAGGCGTCGTCGACGCCTTGCAGCGCGTCGGGGCAAACGCCATCGGGCACAGCAGGCTGGCTGCGCTCGTGGGGAAGGAAGAGGGTTCCCGTCCAGAACAGGTCTCCGGACGACGGTGCACCTGGCCCCACGGTGGGCGCCAAATGTCGGGTGGTTGGTGCGACATATGCCAAGGGATGGCTTATCATTGTGGGAGCCAATAATACGTCGCCGGTGCCTGGAAACGGGATGAGGCGAAGACATGCACGCCGGCGAATCCTACCCAGGTTCGGGGATCTCCGAGGAGATAACACCCCTAGTCCTGCTCTATGGGGTCTCCGCATGATCACTAGATCGATAAAGGGTAGCTACAATCGCTCCTGGAGCTGTTGGGTTCAAGGGAGAAGAAGAACAAGGCTAGCTCTTGCTTCTCTCTATCTTGGGTGTGTGTGTGTGTGCTATGCTTAGAAGCGAACTCTGCTGAGGTGCGAACCCTTTGCATGGGTGCTCCGGGGGGTTTATATAGGCCTACCCCCCGGGGGTACAATGGTAATCCGACTGGGGTCCGGTCGCAGCCGTCAGTGTCTACGCTCGCCGGCTTCTCCGCCGGCTGCTGGGTCCCGCCGGCTGCCGGCTACTTGGTCGACAGGCCGGTCCCACCGCCTAGGGTTTTGTCGGCGGCTGCTTACTGTAGCCGCGCCTCTGATGATGAGGGCTTCGTCGAGGTGAGCGTGGCTACAGTGGGCCGCCTCGGGGGCTATCACTGTAGCCTCACCTCGTCTTGTCTCCTTAATGGGGCTCCTGCTTCGAGGAAGGGAGTGGCCGGCTTCTGGAGGCCGGCTATGCTCTTGGACGACTAGGAAGAGCCGGGCCGCCTTCACGCCTCTCTCTGGCTGAAGGGGCCCGCAGTCCTTGGGCCGTACAGGAGTGGGTCGTGGATGACGTCGGAGCTAGCGTGGCTACAGTACCGAGCCGCACGGGAGACATCCCTCCCGTACGGCCTCCTGTAGCCATGCCCGCCTCGGGCTTCGGGGGTCGTGGGCCGCACTGTGGCCATACCCCGTCAGGTCGCCGTTATGTAGGAGTGGTTGTGGTCTTGGCCGGCTCCTAGGAGTCGGTGTCCTTCTTGGCCGGCTTCTTGGAGTCGGCCACCCCGTGGTCGTCCTGGGGAGGAGTCGGTGAGGCTGGGTCGCCTTCCGGGAGTCGGCTTTAGTGGTAGCCGGCCATGGAAGGCGGCCCAAACGCTTGGAGTGCTTGAAGGCCCAAAGGCCTGATAAATTTCTTGAAGAGCCAGGGGTAGTCGGTTAGGCTACCCGTGGCCATTTACCCCGACAATCAGGCCGGGTGGTGAAGTGGGCCATCGAGCTGGCTCCCCACACCATCCTCTACCAGCCCCGCACCGCCATCAAGTCCCAAGCACTGGCCGACTTCCTCGTTGACTGGGCCGAGACACAGTACCTGCCACCAGCGCCGGATTCCACCCATTAGCGGATGCACTTTGATGGCTCGAAGATGCGGACCGGTCTAGAAGCCGGCATTGTCCTCACCTCTCCCAAAGGCGACAAGCTCAGATACATGTTGCAAATTTACTTTGCCGCCTCCAACAACGTGGCCGAGTACGAGGCACTCGTCCACGGGCTCCGACTGGCCAAAGAAATCGGCATCCGCCGAGTGCTATGGTACGGCGACTCGGACTTGGTGGTCCAGAAGTGGTCTGGCGACTAGGACGCCAAGGATGCAAACATGGTGAGCTACCGCTTCCTCATCCAGCAGATTAGTGGATACTTTGAGGGGTGCGAGTTCCTTCACGTGCCACGGGCCAACAACGAGCAAGCAGATGCCCTGGCACGGATTGGCTCCACCCGGCAGGTCATACCAACCGGCGTCTCCCTCCAGTGCCTGCGCGAACCTTCTATCAAGCCTTCGCTGGAATCAGAGTCCATCTTCATGCCGGCTGCTCCCGGAACAGTCGGATCCGGCTTGGGGACTGCAGCAGTCGCACCCGGCCCGGGGACATCACAACCTGGCCTGTGGGCTGTAGCAGCTGGCCCGGGGACTTCGGCAGGCGGCTCGGGGACTGCAGCAGTCGCACTCGGCCTGGGGACTTCAGAACTCGGCCCGGGGGCTGCACCAGTCGGCCCGGGGACTTCAACGACACAACAAGCGGCGGCCGACTCCACCCCGCTGCCTCCCAACCCAACCGCCCTGGTACCAGTGGCCGTGATGACAGTGGTAGAAGCACCATCATGGGCGCAGCCCATCCTCAACTTCCTGGTGAGCAGAGAGCTACCAGGCGACGAGATCTTGGCCCGGCAGGTGCAACGCCGGGCAACAGCATACTGATACGTCTCCAACGTATCTATAATTTTTGATTGTTCAATGTTGTTATATTATCAAATTTGGATGTTTTATAATCAATTTATAGTCATTTTAGATCTTTTTTGGTACTAACCTATTGACATAGTGCCAAGTGCCAGTTGCTGTTTTCCCCATGTTTTTTTACATCGCATGAAATCAATATCAGACGGAGTCCAAATGCCACGAAACTCCACGATGATTTTTTATGGGCCAAAAGGAAGAAGTTGAGCCCTGGTTGCACCTGGGGGGAGTCCCGAGGAGGGGACAGCCCACCAGGGCGCGCACCTGGGGGGAGTCATTTTTCTTTATACTTGCTTAGTAATTTCTCTAGATCATCTCTATCCTTACAAGCAAGAATATCTCTAGTTGCCTCCTCACTCATAACATAACCTTCCGGTACCTTAGGCAATTCATATCTAGGAAGGCTAGTTCTAGCAGGTGTTTCAGGAGTTTCAGTCTCAAGCTCATCATCAGATTCAACAACACCATGTTGTATTACTCTAGCAATTTGTTCATCAAGAAATAAACCAAGTGGCACATCATCATTATCAAGCAAGGTACTAGCATCATCGTAAGCATCATTCATAGTAGAAGTAGCATCATCAATAACTGGTGACATAGTAGAATTCATAGCATGTGGTGGTGTTGCAAGTTTACTCATAACAGAAGGTGAATCTAAAGCAGAACTGGATGGCAGTTCCTAAATATCTTAGTCTTTGGATCCATCAGATTCTTCATAGTGATAAATTGATAATAATCCCAGGTGACTCAACAAATATAGCTATGCTCCCTGGCAACGGTGCCAGAAAAAGGTCTTGATAACCCACAAGTATCGGGGATCGCAACAACTTTCGAGGGTAGAGTATTCAACCCAAATTTATAGATTCGACACAAGGGGAGCCAAAGAATATTTAAAGGTATTAGCAGATGAGTTGTCAATTCAACCACACCTGGAGATTAATTATCTACAGCAAAGTGATCAGTAGCAAAGTAGTTTGATAGTTTTGGTAATAGTGACAGCAGCAATGATAACAGTAACATAACAGTGATAGCAGTAATTTGTAGCAGGTGTAACAGTGATGATAGCAGTAGTAATGCAGAAGATCAATATACATAAATTCGTAGGCATTGGATCAGTGACTTGTTGGATGATATTCATCATGTGACAGTTATAACCTAGGGCGATACGGCACTAGCTCCAGTTCATCCATATAATGTAGGCATGTTTTCCGTAAATAGTCATACATGCTTTATTAAAAGAACTTGCATGGCATCTTTTGTCCTACCCTCCCGTGGCAGCGGGGTCCATATTGGAAACTAAGGGATATTAAGGCCTCCTTTTAATAGAGAACCGAAACAAAGCATTAACACATAGTGAATACATGAACTCCTCAAACTACGGTCATCACCGGGAGTGGGCCCGGTTATTGTCACTCCGGGGTTGCCAGATCATAACACATAGTAGGTGACTATAACTTGCAAGATCGGATCTAAAACATGGATATAATGATGAATTCATAAACGGTTCAGATCTGAGTTCATGGCACCCGGGCCCAAAGTGACAAGCATTAAGCATAGCAAAGTCATAGCAACATCAATATAAGAACATAGTGGATACTAGGGATCAACCCCTAACAAAACTAACTCGATTACATGATGAATCTCATCCAACTCCTCACCGACCAGCGAGCCTATGAAGGAATTACTCACTCCCAGTGGGGAGCATCATGGAATTGGCGATGGAGATTGGTTGGTGCTGACGAAGAACGAAGATCCCCCTCTCCGGAGCCCCAAATGGACTCCAGATCTGTCCTCCTGAGGAAGAACAGGGCTTGGCGGCGGCTCCGTCTCGTGAAACGCGGTAATTCTTTCTCCCTGATTTTTTCTGGAAATATGTGATTTTATAGTATCAGGGGGTCATCAGCGGGGCCACCAGGTGGGTACAACCCACCTGGGCGTGCCAGGAGAGGGGGGCACGCCCTGGTGGGTTGTGCCCAGCCAGGGGCCCCTCTCTGGTGGTTGTTGGCTCCAAAAATCCTCTTTTATTCCATAAAAAATCCTCACAAAGTTTCACTTTATTCCGAGAACTTTTATTTCTGCACAAAAACGACACCATGGTAGTTCTGCTGAAAACAGGGTCAATCCGGGGTTAGTTTCATTCAATTCATGCAAATTAGAGTCCAAAACAAGAGGAAAAGCATGAGAAAAAGTAGATACGTTGGAGACGTATCAAGTAGTTCTTTGTAGACCTTCGGGTCCGTAGTTAATAGCTAGATGCTTCCTCTCTCTTACTGAATTCTCAATACAATGGTCTCTTGGAGATTCATATGATGTAACTCTTGTGCGGTGTGTTTGTTGGGATCTGATGAACTTTGAGTTTATGATTTTTATATCCATGAAAGTTATTTGAGTTTTTTGATCTCTTATATGCATGATTGCTTATAGCCTCGTATTTCTTCTCCGATATTTGGGTTTTGTTTGGCCAACTTGATATATTTATCTTGCAATGGGAAGAGGTGCTTTGTAGTGGGTTCGATCTTACGGTGCTTGATCCCAGTGACAGAAGGGGAAACAACACGTATGTATCGTTGCTACTAAGGATAAAACGATGGGGTCTATCTCTACATAGGTAGATCTTGTCTACATCAATGTCATCATTCTTATTGCATTACTCCGTTTTTCCATGAACTTAATACACTAGATGCATGCTGGATAGCGGTCGATGTGTGGAGTAATAGTAGTAAATGCAGGCAGGAGTCGGTCTACTAATCTTGGACGTGATGCATATATAATGATCATTGCCTCGATATCGTCATGATTATTTGAAGTTCTATCAATTTCCTAAAAGTAATTTGTTTACCCACCGTTTGCTATTTTTCTTGAGAGAAGCCACTAGTGAAACCTACGGCCCCCGGGTCTTCTTTCTCATATATTTGCCTTTGCGATATACTTTTCTCTTGCATTTATTTTTAGATCTATTAAACAAAAAATACAAAAATACCTTGCTGCGTTTTATTTCTATTTATTTTATTTGGCGTTTGATCTATCAATCTACTACAATTTATCTCACGTCCGTTTGGCTATCTTGAGGCGCCGTACCCCAGAAGGGATTGACAACCCGTTTAACACGTCGGGTTGCGAGGATTTGTTATCTGTGTGCAGGGGCTGTATACGTTGTGTTGCTTGGTTCTCCTAGTTATTCGATAACCTTGGTTTCATATCTGAGGGAAATACCTACCGCCGCTGTTCTGCATCATCCCTTCCTCTTTGGGGAAACACCGACGTAGCTTCAAGCGACATCACATACACAATAGTGAAAAGAGAGCTTGTCACGCGTAGCATGACTGGTGTTTTCCAGCGCTGCGTAGAGCTAGAGAAGGGCAAAGCAATCCTCAGAGACATCCTCCAGGGCGAGTGCGGCCACCATGCGGCCTCCAGATCCCATGTTGCCAAAGGTTTCCGCCATGGATTCTTCTGGCCGACTGCTTTGGACGACGCCAAGGATTTGGTCAAGAAGTGCAAAGGGTGCCAACGATTTAGCTCCAAGCAACACCTGCCGGCTTCTGCACTCAAGACCACCCCTCACTTGACCGTTTGCCGTCTGGGGGCTGGACATGGTGGGCCCATTCAAGACAGCACACAGCGGCATGACCAACCTGCTTGTCGCCGTGGACAAATTCACCAAGTGGATTGAAGCAAGGCCATTCAAGAAGCTGAACGGTCCGACTGCCGTGACCTTCATCGCAGATATTGTGGCACCCCGGCTCAGAGCAACTGGTTTACCTTGCATTGCGAGCCCAGAGATCAAGTCTTCTGGCAAAAAACAACAACATGGTGCAGAAACATCCGCTTTATTGATGCTAGAGGATTACATAAGTCTAATATTACATTGAGATACAAGTCCAAGCGGCACACACAGTGCTGCTGAACAATATGTACATTATTTAATGAACATGGCGAGGGCCTCGATCACACGAACTACGCGGCAGCGGAAGAACGACCAAGTGGAAACTCCATAGCACAGGGACACCGACATGCACTCCGATGCGAACCGACTTGCCTGAAAGCTGGCATGACACGCCAGGTTAGTACATTGAATGTACTTGCAAGCTCACAACAAACATAAGCACGATGACAGACAATATCATGACAATTAATCAGGTTAATGCAATGCAAGAACTACTAAAGATGCAATGATACCAATACGTGCACCGAGTCTCTCGGACTCGCTTACCAGACGGTTACCTCGTAACCAAATGGTGACCATACCTGGGTCACAACTGAAACCAATCACTCATGAGCAACTCAAGAGTTCATGAATCACCATGAAACAAATGCTCACAACAATCATGTAGTTTGCAAGATTAATTATAAAAGTTGATCCATGGTGTGACTTACTTCCGAGCTATGCCCATAACCGAGGACACGGCTATCGATAGATTAAATACACTCTGCAGAGGTAGCGCACTTTACCCACACTACGGAACCCCTGGCCTCCCACTCCCATTCAGGTGGACCAAAGACGTTCCGACGAAACCCTCCCTTTGTCATGGGACTCTCCCAGCCACTCCGACCAACTCCCTCTCAGGGCTAGGTCTTGGGTGGCCCCGTGCCTACCAAAGGCACCAAAGGCCACCGTCGTGGCAAAACGGTCCCAAACAGGGACAAGGTACCATAAAAACAAAAACGAGCACACAAGGTTATGTCTGCTTACCGGGCCAGGGTATGCACGCCCATAACCTTCCCTCGCGGGAGGCACCGGTGAGAGGCACAACAAAGGACCGAATTAAGACCTTCCCATAAGGTAAATGTGGTCGCACTGAATAAAAACCCGATTCAGTGGCACCATGATGTGATCAACATCATATTCAAGTTGAACTTAATCAAGTTTAACTTTGATATGAAAACTTTTTATAAATAACATGATACTATGCCATAATCATGCAACTAATCGACATGCAAAGCAAACAACTCATAGATATGGATCAACCTTATCAACATAATTATCTTGCACTACCCAGGATCAAAAACTTTACTGGTTCTAATTTATTTTTATTATCATGCAATAATTTCACAAACTCATAATTTATATGAACATATCACTTAATAAAAGAACTATCATTATTTATCATAGCAACATAACTAATGCAAAGTTTAATTCTACTTGACCAAACAAGTCCATGCATTCAACCAGTAACTAAAACAAGCATATCAAGCATGATAAAGTAACTAGCACTTAACAAAATTTATTTAACAAATTTTAAATGCAAATAAGAACTCATATTCAAGTAGAAAATCATAGATATTGAAATAACACCATCCAAATGCTGGTGTGGCTTGCCTTAGTGTAGAGGAGGATCACGCTCCTATTGGTTTGCTTCAAGACAAGCTTCTCCTTCTGTAAATAATTAAAAACCACAAAAACAAATATCAAATACCTCTCTGAATAGCACCAGAAATTCTAGACAGCAAGGAAAAATCCACCTTTTGGTGAGCTGCTAGAGTTTTCTGAAACAAAGACAATGCAAAAATAATGAAATCATTTGGACTTATGGTTTAGAAATGGTGGCTGGTCAAAGTTTGAGTCAAATTCTGATTAAATTTGAATAAATCAGAAATTCCGGGGGGGGGGTGACATTGAAGGTGTAAAGAGGGAGTACGCCTCCACTCGTACCGCTTCGGGCGTGAGTGGTTAGGCTGACGCACGGGTCCCACCCGTCAGGAGAGAGAGAGGGGGAGTGAGATCAGAGCGAGACGGCGATTCGCCAGAGCTCACGTCGGCGAGGAGAGGGTTTGGGGCTAGATGAGAGGGATAGAAATGAAGCGGGGTTCACGGCGCACCTGCCCGTACCCGTGGCTTGCCGTGGGATGCCCTGAGCTGCTCGCGGTCAAGCTCGCAAGTTGCGGTGGCGGACGGGGTTCGCCGGAGTGGAAGAAGGCGACGGCGAGAGGCGGCTCCGGGGGCTCAGCAGCATCCATGCAACACCAGAGGACTCCCAATGCCACGCCCGAGCGGTTGCTCGAGCTCGAGGGGCACCGGAGCGAGGTGGTCGTGCTGCGGAGGTCGCCGGAGTTCTCTGGTCGGGGTCGACGGCCAGAGGCCTGCCCGCCCGGGCTGCGGCCCTTCTACGTGTTCGTGGAGGTGGTGTGGAGTGGTGTGTGGCTTGGAATCGAGGAGGGAGGCTTTATTTATAGCCGGGGAGAGAGAGGGGTATTGTGTCACCGCCGGAGTGCTCTGGAAGCCGGCGAACGGTGACGAAAAGCTCCAATGCGAGGGGAAAGGTACAGCTTCAATGCGGAGGCTGTCCACGTTCGCGGACGAGCACAGGGAGTAGTGGAGAAACGGAAAAGAGCACGCGTGCAGTATGTCATTTGTCCGCAACGTGCTCGTGCTCGCTGCGGCGCCTCTAGCATCGGCGAGCGCCAGGGAGAGGTCAAGGGTGATGGGTCGGGCCTGGTGGCGCGGCGCGGCAGTCATCGGTGAGCTCTGGCTCGAGCACGCGCCGAACAGAGATGATGGCGCCACCCAGAGCGCGTCGAATGGGTGCCAGACGCCGTGTCCTCACGTGGTCACCGCCCTGGCATGGTCAAAACGACGTCCATGCGCTGCCAAACCGTGTCTAGGCTAGAGTCCACGCAGTTTTTAGTCTAGGTAAGGTGAAAACACGTAGCCAGGCCGACCAGACTTGACGCAACCAAGTTGGCAAGTTTCTGACTAGAAACTTGGTCGCCAAGTTAAGCTAGCTTCTAGAAGGCCATTAGGGCTGATCTCCTGGGGTTTAGGTTTTCTTAGGAGGGTAATTAGGCTCAAGAAAAATCAGGGCCAAAGGATCAAGGAAAAATGCACTTGTTGTACAAAGTGCATTTCTGGACCAGATGAGAAATGATTTTCTATAGCAAAAATATTACAAAAAGTCATGCAATATTTTTGCTTGGGAAGGTGTGCCAAGGTCCAGAGAATATTCAGGAATAATTTCAGAATTTTTGGAGCAATAAAATGAGGGTTGCTTTGGAGCACAAGTTTCTGAAAAGAGTTTCAGAGAGGAAAATGAATATTTTCCTTTTATGAAAAATATTCATTTGATTATTTTGGGTATTTATCAGAGAAATAATGTTGAATGAGGAGTAGATAGGTCACTTGGGTGAAAGTCAAGGGCATGCCCAAGTGACAAGTCCATTTGAAATGATTCCAAAATCCAAATCAGGGCAAAGGCAAAAACCAAGGCAAAAACCAAGTCCGGAAAAAGAGAGAAGGCAAAAACCAGGCTGTCACAAACCTCCCCCACTTAGGATGAATCTCGTCCTCGAGATTTGGTCGCTTGGGAAAACAATTATGGGTATGCAGTCCTTAAAAATTCCTCTTCCGAGGTTGCTTCCTCCTCGGTGTGATGCTCCCACTGAACCTTGAAAAACCTTATTTCTTTGCTGTGAGTGACCCTTTCAGTCTGATCCAATATTCTGATTGGCTTTTCCTCATATGTCAAATCCTTAGCCAATTCTATCTCTGCCATATCAGTCCTTTTCTCCGGTGGCGAGATGCATCTCCTTAGCTGCAAGATATGAAACACATTGCGTACTTCTGACAGTTCCGGTGGCAATTCCAACTGATATGCAACTATTCTGACTCTGGCCATGACTGGAAATGGACCGATGTATCTGGGTGCCAATTTTCCGCGGGTTTGAAACCTCTTGACTCCTTTCATAGGGGTGACTCGGAGATATACGTGTTCTCCGGGTTCGAAGCTAATCTGACGGTGTTTGGCATCATAATAACTCTTTTGTCGTGATTTGGCCAGCTGCAGTCTGTCTCGGATTTCCTTGACTTGCTTCTCCATTTCGAGCATTAAAATAGTCCCGAAAATACGACTGTCTCCAGTTTGAGACCAGTTCAATGGAGTGCGGCATTTCCGGCCATAGGGAGCTTCATAGGGTGACATCTTTAAGCTGGTCTGGAAACTGTTGTTGTAGGAAAACTCGGCGTAGGGCAGACAGTCTTCCCACTTGGTTCCTTGGGCCAATGCACATGCTCGGAGCATATCTTCGAGTATTTGGTTTACTCGCTCAGTCTGTCCATCTGTCTGGGGATGATAAGCCATGCTGTACTTCAGAGCAGTCCCCAAGGCTTGATGTAGTCGGGACCAAAATGCGGAGGTGAAGAGAGATCCCCTGTCAGAAGTGATAGTCTTGGGTACTCCATGCAGACTGACGATTCGTGACACATACAATTGTGCAAGTTGATGTGCATGGTAGGTGGTCCGGATGGGAAGGAAATGTGCCACCTTTTCTAAGGTGTCCACTATGACCCATATTGCGTCATTTTCTCGGTGAGTCTTTCGTAATCCGGTGATAAAGTCCATGCAGATATCGTCTCATTTCCATTGGGATACTGGCAGAGGTTGGAGGAGTTCGGCGGGGTTTTGGTGTTCCGCCTTTACCTTGTTGCATATATCGCAACATGCCACAAAGTATGCAATGTCTTTCTTCATTCCATCCCACCAGAATACCTAACGAAGGTCTTCATACATTTTGGTACCACCTGGGTGAATTGAGTATGGCGATTCATGTGCTTCTGCCAATATCTTCTTCTTCAGAACTTCGTGATTGGGTACGCAAATCCTTCCTCGGAACCTTAGCATACCTTCTTGATCTCTAGAGAAATCCGGTGCATGCCCTTCGTTCATCTTCTTGGTATACCATTGCAATGATTTGTCATTTGCCTGAGCGCTGCGTATTTCACCTTCGAGAGTAGGGGCAACTTCCAATATGTTGGCAAGACGGGCATCGGTGATCACCAAGTTGAGCTGAGTGATTTCTTCATAAAGCACAGGAGGCAAGGAACCCAGTAGATCCTTAAGGTTGGCTGGTTTGCGGCTGAGAGCGTCAGCCACCACATTAGCTTTGCCCGGGTGATAGTTTATACTGAGGTCGTAGTCCTTAACCAACTCGAGCCATCTTCGCTGTCGAAGGTTCAAATCGGGCTGAGTGAATATATACTTGAGACTCTTGTGGTCGGTAAATATCTGGCACTTCTTTCCAATCAGATAGTATCTCTAGATCTTCAAAGCGTGCACCACCGCGGCCAATTCCAAATCATGAGTGGGGTAGTTTCCTTCGCGTGGCCGTAGTTGTCGGGATGCATAAGCCACAACCTTGCCATCTTGCATAAGTACACATCCCAGACCTTTTCTGGAGGCGTCACAATAGACATCAAAACAATGGTAGATGTCTGGAAGAGTCAATACAGGTGTTGACGTCAGCCTGATTTTTAACTCATTGAAACTCCATTCGCAGTCCTCAGTCCATTCAAACTTCTTATCCTTCTTTAGGAGCTCGGTCATTGGCTTGGCAATCTTGGAGAATCCTTCAATAAAATGGCGATAATATCCGGCTAGTCCAAGGAAACTCCGGATTTCTAAGACTGTCGTGGGTGCGGACCAATCAAGTACATCTTTCACCTTGCTTGGATCCACGGATATTCCTTTTTCCGAGAGGACATGCCCAAGAAATCCAACTTGCTGGAGCCAAAACTCACATTTGCTGAACTTGGCATAAAGCTGATGGTCGCGGAGCCTCTGCAAAACTGCTCGGAGATGGTCCTTGTGTTTGTCTTTGCTCTTTCAGTAAATGAGGATGTCATCAATGAACACACCACAAATTTGTCCAAGAAATCCATAAACACCTTATTTATCATATGCATGAAGAAGGCTGGGGCGTTGGTGAGGCCGAAGGACATAACGGTATACTCATAAAGACCGTACCGAGTGGTGAACGCGGTCTTAGGGATATCCTCCTTCTTTATTTTGAGCTGATGATATCTGATCCTCAAATCAATTTTGGAGAATACTTTGGCCCCACTGAGTTGATCAAACAGATCGTCAATCCTGGGCAGTGGATACTTGTTTTTGATGGTGACGTCATTCAACTGTCGGTAGTCTACGCACATTCGTAGACTGCCATCCTTTTTGTCCACGAATATCGCGGATGATCCCCATGGTGAAGAGCTTGGGCGGATGTATCCTTTCTGCAGCATCTCATCCAGTTGTTTCTTCAATTCCACCAATTCTGATGAAGGCATCCGATAATATTTCTTGTGTATCGGTGCGGTTCCAGGCACCAAGTCAATTGCAAACTCCAGTTCTCTGTCTGGCGGCATGCATGGTAACTCTTCAGGAAATACATCTGGATACTCACTGATCACTGGAATTAATTCCACCTCTTCTGCCACGGCTGTGAAAATCATATCCTTCTTGGGTATGCGCTTGCGGGCATAAAAACTTGTGGTGCGACCTTCCGTATTTTTCATGGTAACTTCTCTGGTCGCACAGTTGATGCATACTTGGTATTGGGTTAACCAATTCATGCCCAGAATAATATCCAATTTGCTGGAATCGATGATTATCAGAGATGTTGGAAACTTGACGCCCTTGATGTCAATTTCCAAATTGCGGCAGACAAGATTGCTTTGGAGCAGGGATCCCGGGGATTGTACCAGCATGTGTTTTCCCAAAATCGAGCAGGGAAAATTGTTTTGGGCAGCAAAACTCCGCGAAATAAAAGAGTGGGAAGCCCTAGAGTCAAATAAAATTACAGCAGGTATGTTATTAACAAGAAACATTCCAATGACGACTTCCGGGTCCTCTTGGGATTCTTCTGCGGAGATATGGTGGATTTGCCCTTGGATGGTACTTGGGGCGGAATACGGCTCCATATAGTTGACTTGCGGATGGAATGGAGCTGTTTGTTTGTTGTTCTTGGGGCACTGTCTGGTGCAATGTCCGGTTTGCCCACAGCGGAAGCAGGAATTGTTGCGCTGACAATCTTCGCGCACCGGACTGGTCACGACGTTCTTGACTTGAGTGGTGGTCTTTTTGACATTTTTCTGCCAGTTGGGTTTGTACTCAACCCGAGTCCGTTGCCAAGTACAAGCCTTCTGCACTGGTTGCATATCCTTCTTTGGCTCGAATTTGCGCTTGTGGTCATTAACAGCTGGCTTGTTGTCGTGGATGAGCTTGTGTCCCCTTTCTGCGATTAGGGCCTTGTTCACCAGGGTGGAAGTCCGTAAAATCAAACATGCTGAGAGTGCACCTGAGATGCTGATTTAGTCCTCCAAGAAATCTGTCGACCTTCCGTTCTTCTGTGGTCACATCATAGAGAGAATAGCGGGCCAAATGGTTGAATTTATTTAGGTACTCGCTGACTGTCATGCTTGAAGGAAATATGCCCTAGAGGCAATAATAAAGTATTATATATTTCCTTATATCATGATAAATGTTTATTATTCATGCTAGAATTGTATTAACCGGAAACATAATACATGTGTGAATACATAGACAAACAGAGTGTCACTAGTATGCCTCTACTTGACTAGCTCGTTAATCAAAGATGGTTATGTTTCCTAGCCATAGACATGAGTTGTCATTTGATTAACGGGATCACCTCATTAGGAGAATGACGTGATTGACTTGACCCATTCCGTTAGCTTAGCACCCGATCGTTTAGTATGTTGCTATTGCTTTCTTCATGACTTATACATGTTTCTATGACTATGAGATTATGCAACTCCCGTTTACCGGAGGAACACTTTGTGTGCTACCAAACGTCACAACGTAAATGGGTGATTATAAAGGTGCTCTACAGGTGTCTCCAAAGGTACTTGTTGGTTTGGCGTATTTCGAGATTAGGATTTGTCACTCCGATTGCCGGAGAGGTATCTCTGGGCCCACTCAGTAATGCACATCACTATAAGCCTTGCAAGCATTGTGACTAATGAGTTAGTTGTGGGATGGTGTATTACAGAACGAGTATAGAGACTTGCCGGTAACGAGATTGAACTAGGTATCGAGATACCGACGATCGAATCTCGGGCAAGTAACATACCGATGACAAAGGGAACAACGTATGTTGTTATGCGGTCTGACCGATATAGATCTTCGTAGAATATGTAGGAACAAATATGAGCATCCAGGTTCCGCTATTGGTTATTGACCGGAGAGGTGTCTCGGTCATCTCTACATAGTTCTCGAACCCGTAGGGTCCGTGTTGGGAATCGTAGCATAATTTTAAAATTTTCCTACGCTCACCAAGATCCATCTATGGACTATACTAGCAACGAGGGGAAAGGAGTGCATCTACATACCCTTGTAGATCGCGAGCGGAAGCGTTCCAATGAACGTGGATGACGGAGTCGTACTCGCCGTGATTCAAATCACCGATGACCGAGTGCCGAACGGACGGCACCTCCACGTTCAACACACGTACGGTGCAGCGACGTCTCCTCCTTCTTGATCCAGCAAGGGGAAGGAGAGGTTGATGGAGATCCAGCAGCACGACGGCGTGGTGGTGGATGTAGCGGCTCTCGGCAGGGCTTCGCCGAGCTTCTGCGAGAGGGAGAGGTGTAGCAGGGGAGGAGGGAGGCGCCCAAGGCTGTAATACTACTGCCCTCCCTCCCCCCTTTATATAGGCCCCCTGGGAGGAGGGGGGGCACCGGCCAGAACCCATCTGGAGGGGGGGGCGGCGGCCAGGGGGTAACTTACCCCCCAAGTCAAGTGGGGCGCCCCCACCCTAGGGTTTCCAACCATAGGCGGAGGGGGAGGCCCATGGGGGGCGCCCCAGCCCACTATGGGCTGGTTACCTTCCCACTTCAGCCCATGGGGCCCTCCGGAACAGGTGGCCCCACCCGGTGGACCCCCGGGACCCTTCCGGTGGTCCCGGTACAATACCGATAACCCCCGAAACTTTCCCGGTGGCCGAAACTGGACTTCCTATATATAATTCTTCACCTCCGGACCATTCCGGAACCCCTCGTGACGTCCGGGATCTCATCCGGGACTCCGAACAACTTTCGGGTTTCCGCATACTCATGTCTCTACAACCCTAGCGTCACCGAACCTTAAGTGTGTAGACCCTACGGGTTCGGGAGACATGCAGACATGACCGAGACGCCTCTCCGGTCAATAAACAACATCGGGATCTGGATACCCATGTTGGCTCCCACACGTTCCATGATGATCTCATCGGATGAACCACGATGTCGAGGATTCAATCAATCCCGTATACAATTCCCTTTGTCAATCGGTATGTTACTTGCCCGAGATTCGATCGTCGGTATCCCAATACCTTGTTCAATCTCGTTACCGGCAAGTCTCTTTACTCATACCGCAATGCATGATCCCGTGACTAACGCCTTAGTCACATTGAGCTCATTATGATGATGCATTACCGAGTGGGCCCAGAGATACCTCTCCGTCACACGGGGTGACAAATCCCAGTCTCGATCCGTGCCAACCCAACAGACACTTTCGGAGATACCCGTAGTGCACCTTTATAGTCACCCAGTTACGTTGTGACGTTTGGCACACCCAAAGCACTCCTACGGTGTCCGGGAGTTGCACGATCTCATGGTCTAAGGAAAAGATACTTGACATTGGAAAAGCTCTAGCAAACGAAACTACACGATCTTTTATGCTATGCTTAGGATTGGGTCTTGTCCATCACATCATTCTCCTAATGATGTGATCCCGTTATCAATGACATCCAATGCCCATAGTCAGGAAACCATGACTATCTGTTGATCAACGAGCTAGTCAACTAGAGGCTTACTAGGGACACGTTGT
This sequence comes from Aegilops tauschii subsp. strangulata, assembly GCF_002575655.3. Lineage (NCBI taxonomy): Eukaryota > Viridiplantae > Streptophyta > Magnoliopsida > Poales > Poaceae > Aegilops > Aegilops tauschii. The sequence continues at coordinate 56,616,240 of NC_053039.3, forward strand.
GGTCTATGTATTCACACATGTATTACGATTTCCGGATAACACAATTATAGCATGAACAATAGACAATTATCATGAACAAAGAAATATAATAATAACCATTTATTATTGCCTCTAGGGCATATTTCCAACAGTCCGCACGCTTAAAGTTACGATGACAGTTATATTATGAGTTCGAAGGTTCACTGTTGTCTAACAACATGATTTCCAGGACAGGGCTGCCGTACCACTCTGGTGCGGAACGTGTCCTTGTGGACCTACGAAGTTCAGTAGTAACTTGATCCGAAGCTTCATGATCATCATCATTAACTTCCTCCCCAGTCAGTGCAGGCACCACATGAACATTTTCCCGCGCTTCGCTACTTTCCGGTACGGAAGGGGTGACTATCACCTCATCAAGTTCCACTTTTCTCCCACTCAATTCTTTCGAGAGAAACTCCTTCTCCAGAAAGGACCCGTTCTTGGCAACGAAGATCTTGCCTTCGGATCTGAGGTAGAAGGTATACCCAATGGTTTCCTTAGGGTATCCTATGAAGACGCATTTCTCCGACTTGGGTTCGAGCTTTCAGGTTGAAGTTTCTTGACATAAGCATCGCATCCCCAAACTTTTAGAAACGACAGCTTAGGTTTCTTCCCAAACCATAATTCATACGGTGTCGTCTCAACGGATTTCGACGGAGCCCTATTTAAAGTGAATGCGGCAGTCTCTAAAGCATAGCCCCAAAATGGGAGCGGTAAATCGGTAAGAGACATCATAGATCGCACCATATCCAATAGAGTGCGATTACGACGTTCGGACACACCGTTTCTCTGAGGTGTTCCAGGCGGCGTGAGTTGTGAAACTATTCCACATTTCCTTAAGTGTGTACCAAACTTGTGACTTCAATATTCTCCACCACGATCTGATCGTAACAATTGTATTTTCCTGTCACGTTGATTCTCAACCTCACTCTGAAATTCCTTGAACTTTTCAAAGGTTTCAGACTTGTGTTTCATTAGGTAGACATACCCATATCTACTTAAGTCATCAGTGAGAGTGAGAACATAACGATATCCTCCGCGAGCCTCAACACTCATTGGACCGCACACATCGGTATGTATAATTTCCAATAAGTTGGTTGCTCGCTCCATTGATCCGGAGAACGGAGTCTTGGTCATCTTACCCATGAGTCATGGTTCGCACGTGTCAAATGATTCGTAATCAAGAGACTCCAAAAGTCCATCTGCATGGAGCTTCTTCATGCGCTTGACACCAATGTGACCAAGGCTGCAGTGCCACAAGTATGTGGGACTATCGTTATCAACTTTACATCTTTTGGTATTCACACTATGAATATGTGTAACATCACGTTCGAGATTCATCAAGAATAAACCATTAACCAGCGGGGCATGACCATAAAACATATCTGTCATATAAATAGAACAACCATCATTCTCGGATTTAAATGAGTAGCCATCTCGAATTAAACGAGAGCCAGATACAATGTTCATGCTCAAAGCTGGCACTAAATAACAATTATTGAGGTTTAAAACTAATCCCGTACGTAGATGCAGAGGTAGCGTGCCGACGGCGATCACATCGACCTCGGAACCATTCCCGACGCGCATCATCACCTCGTCCTTCGCCAGTCTCCGTTTATTCCGTAGTTCCTGTATTGAGTTACAAATATGAGCAACCGCACTGGTATAAAATACCCAGGAGCTACTACGAGTACTGGTAAGGTACACATCAATTACATGTATATCACATATACCTTTGGTGTTGCTGTCCTTCTTGTCCGCTAAGTATTTGGGGCAGTTCCGCTTCCAGTGACCACTTCCCTTGCAATAAAAGCACTTAGTTTCAGGCTTGGGTCCATTCTTTGACTTCTTCCCGGCAACTGGCTTACCGGGCGTGGCAACTCCCTTGCCGTCCTTCTTGAAGTTCTTCTTACCCTTGCCCTTTTTGAACTTGGTGGTTTTATTCACCATCAACACTTGATGTTCTTTTCTGATTTCCACCTCCGCTGATTTCAGCATTGAATATACCTCAGGAATGGTCTTTTCCACCCCTTGCATATTGAAGTTCATCACAAAGCTCTTGTAGCTTGGTGGAAGCGACTGAAGGATTCTGTCAATGACCGCGTCATCCGGGAGATTAGCTCCCAGCTGAGACAAGCGGTTGTGCAACCCAGACATTCTGAGTATGTGCTCACTAACAGAACTATTCTCCTCCATTTTACAACTGAAGAACTTGTCGGAGACTTCATATCTCTCGACCCGGGCATGAGCTTGGAAAACCATTTTCAGCTGCTCGAACATCTCATATGCTCCATGTTTCTCAAAACGCTTTTGGAGACCCGGTTCTAAGCTGTAAAGCATGCCACACTGAACGAGGGAGTAATCATCAGCACGCTGCTGCCAAGCGTTCATAACGTCTTGGTTCTCTGGGATTGGTGCTTCACCTAGCGGTGCTTCTAGGACATAATCTTTCTTGGCTGCTATGAGGATGATCCTCAGATTCCGGACCCAGTCCGTATAGTTGCTGCCATCATCTTTCAGCTTGGTTTTCTCTAGGAACGCGTTGAAATTGAGGACAACGTGGGCCATTTGATCTACAAGACATAGTGTAAAGATTTTAGACTAAGTTCATGATAATTAAGTTCATATAATCAAATTATTTAATGAACTCCCACTCAGATAGACATCCCTCTAGTCATCTAGGTGAAACATGATCCGAGTTAACTAGGCCGTGTCCGATCATCACGTGAGACGGACTAGTCAAGATCGGTGAACATCTCCATGTTGATCGTATCTTCTATACGACTCATGCTCGACCTTTCGGTCCTCCGTGTTCCGAGGCCATGTCTGTACATGCTAGGCTCGTCAAGTCAACCTAAGTGTATGGCATGTGTTCCGAGGCCATGTCTGTACATGCTAGGCTCGTCAACACCCATTGTATTCGAACGTTAGAATCTATCACACCCGATCATCACGTGGTGCTTCGAAACAACGAACCTTCGCAACGGTGCACAGTTAGGGTGAACACTTTCTTGAAATTATTATAAGGGATCATCTTACTTACTACCGTCGTTCTAAGCAAATAAGATGCAAAAACATGATAAACATTACATGCAATCAAATAGTGACATGATATGGCCAATATCATTATGCTCCTTTGATCTCCATCCTCGGGGCACCATGATCATCTTCGTCACCGACATGACACCATGATCTCCATCATCATGATCTCCATCATTGTGTCTTCATGAAGTCGTCATGCCAACGATTACTTCTACTTCTATGGCTAACGCGTTTAGCAACAAAGTAAAGTAATTTACATGGCGTTATTCAATTACACACAGGTCATACAAAATAATAAAGACAACTCCTATGGCTCCTACCGGTTGTCATACTCATCGACATGCAAGTCGTGATTCCTTTTACAAGAATATGATCAATCTCATACATCACATATATCATTCATCACATCTTCTGGCCATATCACATCACATAGCACTTGCTGCAAAAACAAGTTAGACGTCCTCTAATTGTTGTTGCAAGTTTTTTCGTGGCTTGAATAGGTTTCTAGCAAGAATGTTTCTTACCTACGTAAAAACACAACGTGATTTGCCAATTTCTATTTACCCTTCATAAGGACCCTTTTCATCGAATCTGTTCCGACTAAAGTAGGAGAGACAGACACCCGCTAGCCACCTTATGCAACTAGTGCATGTCAGTCGGTGGAACCTGTCTCACGTAAGCGTACGTGTAAGGTCGGTCCGGGCCGCTTCATCCCACAATACCGCCGAAACAAGATAAGACTAGTAGCGGCAAGAAGAATTGGCAACATCAACGCCCACAACTACTTTGTGTTCTACTCGTGCATAGTAACTACGCATAGGCCTGGCTCATGATGCCACTGTTGGGAATCGTAGCATAATTTTAAAATTTTCCTACGCTCACCAAGATCCATCTATGGAGTATACTAGCAACGAGGGGAAAGGAGTGCATCTACATACCCTTGTAGATCGCGAGCGGAAGCGTTCCAATGAACGTGGATGACGGAGTCGTACTCGCCGTGATTCAAATCACCGATGACCGAGTGCCGAACGGACGGCACCTCCGCGTTCAACACACGTACAGTGCAGCGATGTCTCCTCCTTCTTGATCCAGCAAGGGGGAAGGAGAAGTTGATGGAGATCCAGCAGCACGACGGCGTGGTGGTGGATGTAGCGGGTCTCGGCAGGGCTTCGCCGAGCTTCTGCGAGAGGGAGAGGTGTAGCAGGGGAGGAGGGAGGCGCCCAAGGCTGTAATACTACTGCCCTCCCTCCCCCCCTTTATATAGGCCCCCTGGGAAGGGGGGGCGCCGGCCAGAACCCATCTGGATGGGGGGGGGGGGGGCGGCGGCCAGGGTGGTAACTTACCCCCCAAGTCAAGTGGGGCGCCCCCCCACCCTAGGGTTTCCAAACCTAGGCGCAGGGGGAGGCCCATGGGGGGCGCCCCAGCCCACTATGGGCTGGTTCCCTTCCCACTTCAGCCCATGGGGCCCTCCGGGACAGGTGGCCCCATCCGATGGACCCCCGGGACCCTTTCGGTGGTCCCGGTACAATACCGATAACCCCCGAAACTTTTCCGGTGCCCGAAATTGGACTTCCTATATATAATTCTTCACCTCCGGACCATTCCGGAACCCCTCGTGACATCCGGGATCTCATACGGGACTCCGAAAAACTTTCGGGTTTCCGCATACTCATATCTCTACAACCCTAGCGTCACCGAACCTTAAGTGTGTAGACCCTACGGGTTCGAGAGACATGCAGACATGACCGAGACGCCTCTCCGGTCAATAAACAACAGCGGGATCTGGATACCCATGTTGGCTCCCACACGTTCCACGATGAACCACGATGTCGAGGATTCAATCAATCCCGTATACAATTCCCTTTGTCAATCGGTATGTTACTTGCCCGAGATTCGATCGTCGGTATCCCAATACCTTGTTCAATCTCGTTACCGGCAAGTCTCTTTACTCATAACGCAATGCATGATCCCGTGACTAACGCCTTAGTCACATTGAGCTCATTATGATGATGCATTACCGAGTGGGCCCAGAGATACCTCTCCGTCACACGGAGTGACAAATCCCAGTCTCGATCCGTGCCAACCCAACAGACACTTTCGGAGATACCCGTAGTGCACCTTTATAGTCACCCAGTTACGTTGTGACGTTTGGCACACCCAAAGCACTCCTACGGTGTCCGGGAGTTGCACGATCTCATGGTCTAAGGAAAAGATACTTGACATTGGAAAAGCTCTAGCAAACGAAACTACACGATCTTTTATGCTATGCTTAGGATTGGGTCTTGTCCATCACATCATTCTCCTAATGATGTGATCCCGTTATCAATGACATCCAATGCCCATAGTCAGGAAACCATGACTATCTGTTGATCAACGAGCAAGTCAACTAGAGGCTTACTAGGGACACGTTGTGGTCTATGTATTCACACATGTATTACGATTTCCGGATAACACAATTATAGCATGAACAATAGACAATTATCATGAACAAAGAAATATAATAATAACCATTTATTATTGCCTCTAGGGCATATTTCCAACAGTCCGCACGCTTAAAGTTACGATGATAGTTATATTATGAGTTTATATGTTTTGATGTACCGAAGGTTGTTCGGAGTCCCGGATGTGATCACGGACATGACGGGGAGTCTCGAAATGGTCGAGACATAAAGATTGATATATTGGACGACGATATTCGGACACCGGAAGTGTTCCGGAGAAGTTTCGTGCCGGAGGGTTACCGGAACCCCCCGGGGAAGTATTGGGCCTTAGTGGGCCTAGAGGGGAGAGCGAGGGCAGCAGCCAGGAGGTGGCGCCCCCCCAGGAGGAATGCTAGTTGGACTAGGACAGGGGGCGCAGCCCTCTTTCCCTCTCCCTCTACTTCTCTTTCCTTCCCCCCCTTTTCCTAGTTGGACTAGGAAAGGGGAGTCCTACTCCTACTAGGAGGAGGACTCCCCCCCTCTCCTTGGCGCGCCTAGGGCAGCCGGCCTCCCCCTTGCTCCTTTATATACGGGGGCAGGGGGGCACCTCTAAAGACACTGGATATACGATATTTTAGCCGTGTGCGGTGCCCCCTCCACCATATTACACCTCGACAATACCGTTGCGGAGCTTAGGCGAAGCCCTGCGTCGGTGGAACATCATCATAGTCACCACACCGTCGTGCTGACGAAACTCTCCCTCAACACTCGGCTGGATCGGAGTTCGAGGGACGTCATCGAGCTGAACGTGTGCTGGACTCGGAGGTGCCGTGCGTTCGGTACTTGATCGGTCGGATCGTGAAGACGTACGACTACATCAACCGCGTTGAATAACGCTTCCGCTGTCGGTCTACGAGTGTACGTGGACAACACTCCCCCCTCTCGTTGCTATGCATCACCATGATCTTGCGTGTGCGTAGGATTTTTTTTGAAATTACTACGTTTCCGAACAGTGGCATCCGAGCCTGGTTTTATGCGTTGATGCTATGCACGAGTAGAACACAAGTGAGTTGTGGGCGATATAAGTCATACTGCTTACCAGCATGTCATACTTTGGTTCAGCGGTATTGTGAGATGAAGCGGCCCAGACCGACATTACGCGTACGCTTACGCAAGACTGGTTTCACCATTGCGAGCACTCGTTGCTTAAATGTGACCGGCGGGTGTCTGTCTCTCTCACTTTAGTTGAATCGAGTGTGGCTACGCCCGGTCCTTGCGAAGTTAAAACAGCACCAACTTGACAAACTATCGTTGTGGTTTTGATGCATAGGTAAGAACGGTTCTTGCTAAGCCCGTAGCAGCCACGTAAAACTTGCAACAACAAAGTAGAGGACGTCTAACTTGTTTTTGCAGGGCATGTTGTGATGTGATATGGTCAAGACATGATGTGATATAATTTGTTGTATGAGATGATCATGTTTTGTAACCGAGTTATCGGCAACTGGCAGGAGCCATATGGTTGTCGCTTTATTGTATGAAATGCAATCGCCATGTAAAAGTTTTATTTTATCACTAAGCAGTAGCGATAGTTGTAAAAGCAATTAGTTGGCGAGACGACAACGATACTTCGATGGAGATCAAGGTGTCGCGCCGATGACGATGGTGATCATGACGGTGCTTCGGAGATGGAGATCACGAGCACGGTGCTTCGAAGATGGAGATCACAAGCACAAGATAATGATGGCCATATCATATCACTTATATTGATTGCATGTGATGTTAATCCTTTATGCATCTTATCTTGCTTTGATTGACGGTAGCATTATAAGATGATCTCTCACTAAAATTTCAAGATAAAGTGTTCTCCCTGAGTATGCACCGTTGCGAAAGTTCTTCGTGCTGAGACACCACGTGTTAATCGGGTGTGATAGGCTCTACGTTCAAATACAACGGGTGCAAAACAGTTGCACACGCGGAATACTCAGGTTAAACTTGACGAGCCTAGCATATACAGATATGGCCTCGGAACACAGAGACCGAAAGGTCATATGATCAACATAGTGATGTTCACCATTGAAACTACTCCATCTCACGTGTTGATCGGACATGGTTTAGTTGATTTGGATCACGTAATCACTTAGATGATTAGAGGGATGTCTATCTAAGTGGGAGTTCTTAAGTAATATGATTAATTGAACTTATTTATCATGAACTTAGTCCTGATAGTATTTTGCAAATTATGTTATAGATCAATAGCTCGCGTTGTTGCTTCCCTGTGTTTATTTTTGATATGTTCCTAGGGAAAAATTATGTTGAAAGATGTTAGTAGCAAAGATGCGGATTGGATCCGTGATCTGAGGATTATCCTCATTGCTGCACAGAAGAATTATGTCCTTGATGCACCGCTAGGTGACAGACCTATTGCAGGAGCAGATGCAGACGTTATGAACGTTTGGCTAGCTCAATATGATGACTACTTGATAGTTTAGTGCACCATGCTTAATGGCTTAGAATCGGGACTTCAAAGACGTTTTGAACGTCATGGACCATATGAGATGTTCCAGGAGTTGAAGTTAATATTTCAAGCAAATACCCGAGTTGAGAGATATGAAGTCTCCAACAAGTTCTATAGCTAAATTTAGATGGAGGAGAATCACTCAACTAGTGAGCATGTGCTCAGATTGTCTGGGTACTACAATCGCTTGAATCAAGTGGGAGTTTATCTTCCAGATAAAATAGTGATTGACAGAATTCTCTAGTCACCATCACCAAGTTAGTAGAACTTCGTGATGAACTATAGTATGCAAGGGATGACGAAAGTAATTCCCGAGCTCTTCGTGATGCTGAAATCGACGAAGGTAGAAATCAAGAAAAACATCAAGTGTTGATGGTTGACGAGACCACTAGTTTCAAGAAAAGGGCAAAGGGAAGAAGGGGAACTTCAAAAAGAACGGCAAGCAAGTTGCTACTCAAGTGAAGAAGCCCAAGTCCGTACCTAAGCCTGAGACCAAGTGCTTCTACTTCAAAGGGACTGGTCACTGGAGGCGGAACTGCCCCAAGTTTTTGGTGGATAAGAAGGATGGCAAAGTGAACAAAGGTATATTGGATATACATGTTATTGATGTGTACTTACTAGTGTTTATAGCAACCCCTCAGTATTTGATACTGGTTCAGTTGCTAAAGAGTAGTAACTCGAAAACGGGAGTTGCAGAATAAACAGAGACTAGTAAAAGGCGAGGTCACGATGTGTGTTGGAAGTAGTTCCAAGATTGATATGATCATCATCGCACACTCCCTATACTTTCGGGATTAGTGTTGAAACTAAATAAGTGTTATTTGGTGTTTGCGTTGAGCATGAATATGATTTGATCATGTTTATTGCAATACGGTTATTCATTTAAGTTAGAGAACAATTGTTCTTCTGTTTACATGAATAAAAACCTTCTATGGTCATACACACCAACGAAAATGGTTTGTTGGATCTCGATTGTAGTGATACACATATTCATAATAATGAAGCCAAAAGATGCAAAGTTAATAATGATAGTGCAACTTATTTGTGGCACTGCCGTTTAGGTCATATTGGTGTAAAGCGCATGAAGAAACTCCATACTGATGGGATTTTGGAATCACTTGATTATGAATCACTTGATGCTTGCGAACCGTGCCTCATGGGCAAGATGACTAAAACGCCGTACTCCGGAACTATGGAGAGAGCAACAGATTTGTTGGAAATCATACATACAGATGTATGTGGTCCGATGAATATTGAGGCTCGTAGCAGGTATCATTATTTTCTGACCTTCACAGATGATTTGAGCAGATATGGGTTGTAGTGCAAAAATACCTACTGGACCAGATTTGAAAAATTGATGTGGAGCTCAAAATCTCCAATAACCAAAATATGTTTTTGCATAAAAGTGATGGGGAAACCTCACATGACATCCCCAAATTTTGGTGAAATTTTTAAAAGCATTTATCAAATGGTTGCAGTGCAAAAAGGGGCTCCAAATTTATGAAAGATCATTTTAAAAGAATAAAGTTCATGAAAAATAATTATGCAAATAAAATCTACTGATAAAGAATTGTTTTTATAAAGAGGGCATACAAGTCCAAAAATATTTTTGGAAAGTTTCTATTTGAGGTAAAAACTCACCATCTCAAAGAGAAGAGGGGTTCTGAAATCAAAGGAGAAATCCAGAAAAATAAAAATTTAATTTCCTGGCAAAATTTTAATTAATAAAACAAGGTCAAAATTTTGGGTGTTACAACACTACCCCCCTTAAGAAAAATCTCGTCCTGGAGATTTGCTAAGGGTTGATTAAAAAAAATACCCATAAGTTGAAAACAAGAGTTTGCGCATAGCACGAATTTTGGGTACAAACATAAAGCTGCAACACACCAATAAACCCAGCTATGACGTTTTATAGTAAAGACGGCAAAAGGACAGGGTCCGGAGAAAACGTCTTTTGGTAATGGGGCGCACAAGCAGACATCCCTTGATAATGGCGATACAGGATCACACAATTACAGGGCGTAGAAATAACAAGGCTCGCTACTACTCGAGCGACTTAGTCTACTCCGTTAATATCTAAGCGGGCTTGTCTAGAGGACGTCGAATCTTCCCCACGGGTTTCACCGTCGGGATTAGCCGGATGAGGTTGGGGGGCTGCAGGGTCGGGGTAGCGGTGATGACCATCGCGGGGGTTGTTGGTCACCACTCCGTTGGAGTGTGTTCCCAAAAGGCGACGAAGCACTTCTGGGGACATCAAAGTATTTTGGCCGATGGCTGGGGCAGCCCTCAAAGACTCGATCGGGTGTCCGAACAGCACGACTGGGTTGTCGGCGTTGGGCTCCACTTCTCCTCTTGCCGGGGCTTGGCGAAACAGTTCTCCACGAGCTGCGATCAGATCAAGGGTGATTTGATCGAACAGTTCCTCTAGTGCACTTACATAGCGCACCAGATGCAATAGTGCAGGATCCGTCTCGTGATCTCCGTTGGCAACTTGGGACGGCCTACCGTACCCGTTACGACTGGGGTAGTAGTAGAACGAGCGACAGTTAACTCTGGGCGACAAGTGCCGGAGTTGAACTATAGCTTCTCGAGCTGCCAGATGGATGGCTTGTGGCTCAAAGGGAGTGGTCCTTCCAGTGAACCTGTAGGGGCGTTCTGGCGATAGACCCCTACCATAAATGTGTACAGTGGCCCAGAACTGACGGCTCTCACCGTTCATGAGCTCTTGGTACACAACATACTCTGGGGGCTCCTCTAATGCATAGGCACGGCGGGTGAGGTTTGCGAGCACTGTCACAAAACCTCCAAGGTTGGTTGCTGTGGTCTCATTGTGAACAATGGGGCCAGGCATCGTGACTTGGTTTGGGAAAGAGGCTGTGCTGTGCTGGGTTGAAGCTAGCGTGCCCTTTTTATAGAAAAAGGGGACGGGGTCTTCCTTCGCACGCTTGCGAATGAGACAAGTTAGGTGTCGGTCACTGGCGCGTGATCGACAGGCTAAGCTGATAGGTTGGGCACCGACTGCCAAAAGCGTCGGGGTCACTATGTGGCTATCTTACGCGAGAAGCTTGGCTGGGGTTTGGTTAAGGTCTGGTGGGTTGGTTAACCTAGGTTTATTGACCTGGCTAAGATAGGATTAGACAATGGTCAGCCTGGCTCTGATACCAAGTCTGTCACGACCGGATTTTCGGGATATTAATTTCCCTGAAAAACGGCCTTTGTGCTCACCAGCCCCAGGATTACTGTTAGCTGATGAGGCACCAACTTGATACAAGAATTCCAAGCAAAGTACAAAATATGAAGTACAAGACCATTGTGGCCTATGAGTACAACACTTGGTTTCTAGTGGTTGATGGCGGAAGCGGTTTGAGGTTCATCTGCGTCTATGGGACTCCATTTCCCACAAGAATAGCTGACCAGGATAACTCCTATCTTCGCGAGGCCGCTGACAACACTGCGTAGGTTCCGGGGCCGTCGTCGTAACAATCTTCTCCGAGCAAGAAATCTGGCCAAGACAATAGCCAGGGACAAGCCAGTGAGTACGTTTGAATGTACTCGCAAACATCAGGAACACGGGTATAATATATCAAACATGCTCCGGATTATTTTATGATCACAACGTCTGTCACGAAATAAATGAACAACCATGATGCACACATGTGATTAAAAATAACCAAAAATAAAATACTGGGTGCCAAACGAGGGTCTGAATGACTCCTCGAGAGGAAACTGCAAGAATAATAATGCCGCAGTCGGGCGTCGGGGCGACACCACATAAAGGGCTTATAAATAAAAGAAATAACAAGCATGCCACAGTCGGGCGTCTGAGCGACACCACATAAAGGGCTTATAAAAGAAATAACAAGGATGCCACAGTCGGGCGTCTGAGCGACACCACATAAAGGGCTTATATAGAATAATAGTAATGGGTATCCAGGAGGTAGAACCATCCCAGGGATACTCGAAAATACCAATAAAGTAAAAGGGTTAGTCCACAATAATAATGATCATAATCCACATATGTACAGTCCATAATCAAGGTTCTGGTTTAGCCGTTTTTCCTCCGAAGACCGACACTAAGACCGACACTTGACCTATCCCAGACTGTAGTCCTTACCCATGGACACGGCTATTCGAATAGATGTATAATCTCTGCAGAGGGTGTACTCTTTACCCACGGGTAACGGATTTCTTTGGTCCATCGGGACTAATTCCGTCTACGGTCTTCTGATTGAAAACACGCCTGACCTGCACACACCAGCTTAACTTACCGGTGTCTGGAATCACCCACAACACCTGTCAAGCCAAACTCTAAGTGGGGAGGCTACAACCTCGACGTAGCATGGGATCAAATTTATATACGCGCGCTCTAAGGGGTGGCCTCCCCTCTCGGTCCCAACCGGAAACACCCATGCTCTCGGACCGGATGACAGGCTTTAATCCATGGCCATGGGACCCTCATCACGGCCTCTCTGTACGGTGTGTGCTAGACAGGGGTTGACAACTTACTGAACCGTACCCTACCTAAGGCAGGGACAAGTGGTAGTACCAGGCAAGTATGGGGGTTACTGGACAAGACTCGATCTAAGGCCGACTCAGGAGGTTCAAGTGTTCCCTGCATGATTAGCATAACAAAAGTATTTCCATTAACAGGTAAACTTACCACTCGTCAAGCCTCACCATGCCATACCGGACATACTCGTCCCGACGAGGTACTAGGGACAAGCCCGTGTCTACCCAAGACCACGACTTTCCCGGCTTCCTTCCGGTATGCAAGGGAAGCTTACGAGGGTGAATACCATCACCAACATATCCATTTATCACAGCAAAGAAAACTCCACTACGCACTCATGCATATGATTTTTATCGACACATAAAAATAGCGTATACTCCAAGTCAAGGTGATGTTGTAGCCGCATCACAACATCCAAAATATTAAGCCAGGGTTCAGGATGCTTGCCTTCAAGTGTATGCAGGTGGGGGTGCACTTTTGAAGGTTGCCTTTTTCTCCAAAAATCCTATTTTTAGAAATATACAAACAACACATCTTTCAAAAACAGCACAAAAAGTTGTCTCAAATATTTTTGAAATAAATCTTAAAATAAACTAGATGAAATTTGAGAGATGTAGGAAAAAGAATCAACTCATTTGGAGTTTTATTTTAAAAGTTATAGCCAGTCAAACATCAGTCAAAGTTCTGTTTTAATAAAATCAGAAAAAGGAAAACGCTGCGGGGGAGAATACGTTTTCGAAGCAGGGGACACGTACTCCGGATCTTGCGCTTTCACTTAAACAGAGAGGGCGGGCGCGCGGGTCGCTGACAGTGGGTCCAGGGGGCCCACTGGTCAGGTTTGACCGTTCTTCCTCTCCCTCCCTTCTCTCTGCCCGAACGGTGCGGGGCTCCGGCGATCGCCGTCGGCGAACGGCAGCTCCCCACGGGGTCCCGAGGGCAGGGATGGATCCGCCAGACTGGGGCGGTCCTCCCGGTGGGTGCTAAGCAGGTGGGGACGGAGGAAGTCACTGGCGGCGAGCTCCGCGGCGGACGGAGGTTCGGGAGGAGAGTAGGTTTTGGGCTCCGGGGGTCCTTGGTCGAGGCCGAGGTGCTAGGAAGCTCCGCACGACTGTGGGGAAACTCTTGGTGGTGTTGGATTGGCTGGGGAAGCTCCGGTTGTGACGAATGGCTCTGGATTGCGGCGGCGACCGAGCCGGCCGGAGACGAGGAAGAAGGACTCTCCCCGACGATTGCTGGCTAAGGGGAAACCATGGGGGTGGCCTAGGGTTGCCTGAGTGCTCGGAGGAGCACGGGGCCTCCTTTTATAGCGTGACGGGGCTTTCTCCGCCGCGGGGATAAGATCGACGACGAGTCGCCATTGCTGTAGCTGCAGGGCGTCGTGGCGGCGACGAGCGTGTGCCGACGAGTATGTGGATAAGCACGGGCTGTTCCCCGGGGCAGCTGGCGCGCGCGGGTGGCTTGGGCGGCGCCGTCCACGGCAGAGCCCGCTGCCGACGCCGGCGTGCCGCCAAGGGAGCTCTGCCGGCGACGCTGTAGGGTGCCAGTGCGGCTTGGAGGTTTGCTGTGAGGGGGCGAGTGTATGGCGCGGCGCTGCAGGCGAGCTGGGGCCAGGGACGGGACGCATCGAGGGTGGCAGTGCGGCGCGACGACTCAGTGCGCGCGCGTGCAAAACGTGCGCTCTGGGCGCGTCCAGAGCACGCACGGCAGGTGTTCGACGAAATGCCAGCGCACTCTAGAGAGTTTGGGTGATGCGGGTAGTTAGCAGGTGAGGGCTAGGGACATCTGGGAGGTTAGTGGACATGCTGGATGGGTCAGGGGCTCAAGTCCACAATGCAAACCAGAGGACATGCCAAAATTGTTCCTGCACACAGGGTGTTCGATAGAATGCCATGGGCAACTAGGCAATTCTTGAGGTGGCCAAACTCTCCAGATCCTAGTCTCTTTAGGAGCTAAAGAAGGTGGTAAGGCTAGTTTGGCAAAAACAGAAACTTGATAGTGCAAGATTTTGAGAAAACCAGTTTTGGGCAGAAACTAAAGGCTGACATTGCATCCACCAAAAATACTCCAATGGGTCCAAACTCCTGGACTTAAGAGTTTGGTAGGGAGGACTATAAGTAGGAAGAAGGCTCAAGGGCACTAGAGCAAAATAAAATGGGGTTGCAGTACAAATCACCAAACTGGGGCAGAATGAAGATGAGGATGATTCACTCAAATTTTTCAAAGAACATCACTGGGTTTTTGCATGAGGTTGCATTATATGCATCTCCTGACATCCCCAAACACTTGGAAGGATTTTTAGAACAATATTTAAATGGGTTGTAGGGCAAAAATACCTACTGGACCAGATTTGATAAATTAATGTGGAGCTCAAAATCTCCAATAACCAAAATATGTTTTTGCATAAAAGTGATGGGGAAACCTCACATGACATCCCCAAATTTTGGTGAAATTTTTAAAAGCATTTATCAAATGGTTGCAGTGCAAAAAGGGGCTCCAAATTTATGAAAGATCATTTTAAAAGAATAAAGTTCATGAAAAATAATTATGCAAATAAAATCTACTGATAAAGAATTGTTTTTATAAAGAGGGCATACAAGTCCAAAAATATTTTTGGAAAGTTTCTATTTGAGGTAAAAACTCACCATCTCAAAGAGAAGAGGGGTTCTGAAATCAAAGGAGAAATCCAGAAAAATAAAAATTTAATTTCCTGGCAAAATTTTAATTAATAAAACAAGGTCAAAATTTTGGGGTGTTACAACACTACCCCCCTTAAGAAAAATCTCGTCCTCGAGATTTGCTAAGGGTTGATTAAAAAAAATACCCATAAGTTGAAAACAAGAGTTTGTGCATAGCACGAATTTTGGGTACAAACATAAAGCTGCAACACACCAATAAACCCAGCTATGACGTTTTATAGTAAAGACGGCAAAAGGACAGGGTCCGGAGAAAACGTCTTTTGGTAATGGGGCGCACAAGCAGACATCCCTTGATAATGGTGATATAGGATCACACAATTACAGGGCGTAGAAATAACAAGGCTCGCTACTACTCGAGCGACTTAGTCTACTCCGTTAATATCTAAGCGGGCTTGTCTAGAGGACGTCGAATCTTCCCCACGGGTTTCACCGTCGGGATTAGCCGGATGAGGTTGGGGGGCTGCAGGGTCGGGGTAGCGGTGATGACCATCGCGGGGGTTGTTGGTCACCACTCCGTTGGAGTGTGTTCCCAAAAGGCGACGAAGCACTTCTGGGGACATCAAAGTATTTTGGCCGATGGCTGGGGCAGCCCTCAAAGACTCGATCGGGTGTCCGAACAGCACGACTGGGTTGTCGGCGTTGGGCTCCACTTCTCCTCTTGCCGGGGCTTGGCGAAACAGTTCTCCACGAGCTGCGATCAGATCAAGGGTGATTTGATCGAACAGTTCCTCTAGTGCACTTACATAGCGCACCAGATGCAATAGTGCAGGATCCGTCTCGTGATCTCCGTTGGCAACTTGGGACGGCCTACCGTACCCGTTACGACTGGGGTAGTAGTAGAACGAGCGACAGTTAACTCTGGGCGACAAGTGCCGGAGTTGAACTATAGCTTCTCGAGCTGCCAGATGGATGGCTTGTGGCTCAAAGGGAGTGGTCCTTCCAGTGAACCTGTAGGGGCGTTCTGGCGATAGACCCCTACCATAAATGTGTACAGTGGCCCAGAACTGACGGCTCTCACCGTTCATGAGCTCTTGGTACACAACATACTCTGGGGGCTCCTCTAATGCATAGGCACGGCGGGTGAGGTTTGCGAGCACGGTCACAAAACCTCCAAGGTTGGTTGCTGTGGTCTCATTGTGAACAATGGGGCCAGGCATCGTGACTTGGTTTGGGAAAGAGGCTGTGCTGTGCTGGGTTGAAGCTAGCGTGCCCTTTTTATAGAAAAAGGGGACGGGGTCTTCCTTCGCACGCTTGCGAATGAGACAAGTTAGGTGTCGGTCACTGGCGCGTGATCGACAGGCTAAGCTGATAGGTTGGGCACCGACTGCCAAAAGCGTCGGGGTCACTATGTGGCTATCTTACGCGAGAAGCTTGGCTGGGGTTTGGTTAAGGTCTGGTGGGTTGGTTAACCTAGGTTTATTGACCTGGCTAAGATAGGATTAGACAATGGTCAGCCTGGCTCTGATACCAAGTCTGTCACGACCGGATTTTCGGGATATTAATTTCCCTGAAAAACGGCCTTTGTGCTCACCAGCCCCAGGATTACTGTTAGCTGATGAGGCACCAACTTGATACAAGAATTCCAAGCAAAGTACAAAATATGAAGTACAAGACCATTGTGGCCTATGAGTACAACACATGGTTTCTAGTGGTTGATGGCGGAAGCGGTTTGAGGTTCATCTGCGTCTATGGGACTCCATTTCCCACAAGAACAGCTGACCAGGATAACTCCATTTCACCATCTCAAAGAGAAGAGGGGTTTTGAAATCAAAGGAGAAATCCAGAAAAATAAAAATTTAATTTCCTGGCAAAATTTTAATTAATAAAACAAGGTCAAAATTTTGGGGTGTTACAAAGACATTCGTTGCTAAGAATGGATCCTTTCTAGAGAAGGAGTTTCTCTCGAAAGAAGTGAGTGGGAGGAAAGTAGAACTTGATGAGGTAACTGTACCTGCTCCCTTATTGGAAAGTAGATCATCGCAGAAATCAATTTCTGCGACACCTACACCAATTAGTGAGGAAGTTAATGATAATGATCATGAAACTTCAGATCAAGTTATTACTGAACCTCGTAGGTCAACTAGATCACGATCCGCAACAGAGTGGTATGGTAATCCTGTTCTGGAGGTCATGTTACTAGACCATGATGAACCTACGAACTATGAAGAAGCGATGGTGAGCCCAGATTCCGCAAAATGGCTTCAAGCCATGAAATCCGAGATGGGATCCATGTATGAGAACAAAGTATGGACTTTGGTTGACTTGCCGAATGGTCGGCAAGCCATTGAAAATAAATGGATCTTCAAGAGGAAGACAGACATCGATAGTAGTGTTACTATCTACAAAGCTAGACTTGTCGAAAAAGGGTTTTTGACAAAGTTCAAGGTGTTGACTACGATGAGATTTTCTCACTCGCAGCATGCTTAAGTCTGTCCGAATCATGTTTAGCAATTGCCGCATTTTATGAAATCTGGCAAATGGATAAACAAAACTGCATTCCTTAATGGATTTATTAAAAGAGTTGTATATGATGCAACAGAAGGTTTTGTCAATCCTAAAGGTGCTAAACAAAATATGCAAACTCCAGCGATCCATCTATGGTCTAGTGCAAGCATCTCGGAGTTGGAATATACGCTTTGATAAGTTGATCAAAGGATATAGTTTTATACAGACTTGCGATGAAGCCTGTATTTACAAGAAAGTGAGTGGGAGCACTACAGCATTTCTGATAAGTATATGTGAATGACATATTGTTGATCAGAAATAATGTAAGATGATTCTGCAAAGCATAAAGGAGTGTTTGAAAGGAGTTTTTCAAAGAAAGACCTCGGTGAAGCTGCTTACATATTGAGCATCAAGATCTATAGAGATAGATCAAGACGCTTGATAAAGTTTTTTCAATGAGTACATACCTTAACAAGATTTTGAAGTAGTTAAAAATAGAACAGTCAAAGAAAGAGTTCTTGCCTGTGTTACAAGGTGTGAAATTGAGTAAGACTCAAAACCCGACCACGGCAGAAGATAGAAAGAGAATGAAAGTCATTCCCTATGCCTTGGCCATAGGTTCTACAAAGTATGCCATGCTGTGTACCAGATCTATTGTATACCCTACACTGATTTTGGCAAGGGAGTACAATAGTGATCTAGGAGTAGATCACTGGACAGCGGTCAAAATTATCCTTAGTGGAATAAGGATATGTTTCTCGATTATGGAAGTGAGAAAAGGTTCGTTGTAAAGGGTTACGTCGATGCAAGTCTTGACACTAAATCTAGATGACTCTAAGTCTTGGTCTAGATACATATTGGAAGTGGGAGCAATCAGCTAGAGTAGCTCCGTGCAGAGCATTGTAGACATAGAAATTTGCAAAATACTTACGGATCTGAATGTGACAGACCTGTTGACTAAAATTATCTCACAATCAAAACATGATCACACCTTAGTACTCTTTGGGTGTTAATCACATAGCGATGTGAACTAGATTATTGACTCTAGTAAACCCTTTGAGTGTTGGTCACATAGAGATGTGAACTATGGGTGTTAATCACATGGTGATGTGAATTATTGATGTTAAATCACATGGCGATGTGAACTAGATTATTGACTCTAGTGCAAGTGGGAGCCTGAAGGAAATATGCCCTAGAGGCAATAATAAAGTATTATATATTTCCTTATATCATGATAAATGTTTATTATTCATGCTAGAATTGTATTAACCGGAAACATAATACATGTGTGAATACATAGACAAACAGAGTGTCACTAGTATGCCTCTACTTGACTAGCTCGTTAATCAAAGATGGTTATGTTTCCTAGCCATAGACATGAGTTGTCATTTGATTAACGGGATCACCTCATTAGGAGAATGACGTGATTGACTTGACCCATTCCGTTAGCTTAGCACCCGATCGTTTAGTATGTTGCTATTGCTTTCTTCATGACTTATACATGTTCCTATGACTATGAGATTATGCAACTCCCGTTTACCGGAGGAACACTTTGTGTGCTACCAAACGTCACAACGTAAATGGGTGATTATAAAGGTGCTCTACAGGTGTCTCCAAAGGTACTTGTTGGGTTGGCGTATTTCGAGATTAGGATTTGTCACTCCGATTGTCGGAGAGGTATCTCTAGGCCCACTCAGTAATGCACATCACTATAAGCCTTGCAAGCATTGTGACTAATGAGTTAGTTGCGGGATGGTGTATTACGGAACGAGTAAAGAGACTTGCCGGTAACGAGATTGAACTAGGTATCGAGATACCGACGATCGAATCTCCGGCAAGTAACATACCGATGACAAAGGGAACAACGTATGTTGTTATGCGGTCTGACCGATAAAGATCTTCGTAGAATATGTAGGAACCAATATGAGCATCCAGGTTCCGCTATTGGTTATTGACCGGAGAGGTGTCTCGGTCATGTCTACATAGTTCTCGAACTCGTATGGTCCGCACGCTTAAAGTTACGATGACAATTATATTATGAGTTTATATGTTTTGATGTACCGAAGGTTGTTCGGAGTCCCGGATGTGATCACGGACATGATGAGGAGTCTCAAAATGGTCGAGACATAAAGATTGATATATTGGACGACTATATTCGGACACCGGAAGTGTTCCGGAGAAGTTTCGGATTTAACCGGAGTGCCGGAGGGTTACCGGAACCCCCCGGGGAAGTATTGGGCCTTACTGAGCCTAGAGGGGAGAGAGAGGGCAGCAGCCAGGAGGTGGCGCGCCCCCCCAGGAGGAATCCTAGTTGGACTAGGAGAGGGGGGCGCAGCCCCCTTTCCCTCTCCCTCTCCCTCTCTTTCCTTCCCCCCTTTTTCCTAGTTGGACTAGGAAAGGGGAGTCCTACTCCTACTAGGAGGAGGACTCCCCCCCTCTCCTTGGCGTGCCTAGGGCAGCCGGCCTCCCCCTTGCTCCTTTATATACGGGGGCAGGGGGCACCTCTAAAGACACTGGATATACAATATTTTAGCCGTGTGCGGTGCCCCCCTCCACCAGATTACACCTCGATAATACCGTTGCGGAGCTTAGGCGAAGCCCTGCGTCGGTGGAACATCGTCATAGT
The DNA here is from genome assembly GCF_002575655.3 of Aegilops tauschii subsp. strangulata. Lineage (NCBI taxonomy): Eukaryota > Viridiplantae > Streptophyta > Magnoliopsida > Poales > Poaceae > Aegilops > Aegilops tauschii. Next base: position 56,636,512 of record NC_053039.3, read on the forward strand.
CACCACGCCGTCGTGCTGACGAAACTCTCCCTCAACACTCGGCTGGATCGGAGTTCGAGGGACGTCATCGAGCTGAACGTGTGCTGAACTCGGAGGTGCCGTGCGTTCGGTACTTGATCGGTCGGATCGTGAAGACGTACGACTACATCAACCGCGTTGTAATAACGCTTCCGCTGTCGGTCTACGAGGGTACGTGGACAACACTCCCCCCTCTTGTTGCTATGCATCACCATGATCTTGCGTGTGCGTAGGAATTTTTTTGAAATTACTACGTTTCCCAACAATGCTGCCTTGAGTGAGGGCGAGGTATTCGCGCTGCTTGATTTTCATAATTCTGGTTGGAATATGATACTTGCGGAAATGGTCCTTGAATTTAGTCCTAGTAATTTCCTCGTTCGCGGGCCACATGGCCTTAGCATTATCCCACCATATAGCGGCAGCTCCTTCGAGATAATGCGTTGCGAAGGGAACCATGTCTCCCTGTTCAATGCGAGCAATTTCCAGTTTCTTCTCAATAGTCCTTAGCCAGTCGTCGGCACCCAATGGATCAATTATTTGGCTGAAGCTGGGAGGCTTGGTTCGCTGAAAATCTGACAGCTTGGAGTGATGACCATTCTGATTTCCATTCTGCCCAACCATAACTTGCACACTTTTCAGTATTTCTAGCAGATCGTTGCACCTTCTTTCTTCAAACATTCTCAGGATTTGCTCATAGGAAGGCGGATGTGGCGGTGGAGACGGAGGTGGCTGGTATGGCACTGGGGAATGTCCTGCCTGTCTTGCAGAGCGACGGACAGGGACATCCTCACAAGCTTGGCTGCTGCTGCCTCCACGCGTCATCCTATTATTTCTTTTCCCAATACATAGCAACTGTGATGAGAAAAATCCAAAATGGGAGGAAAGCCATTGACAAATCCAGGAAGAAAACAGCGAATGAAAACCCAAGTGAATAAAAGGTTCCAACATAATTATACATAGACTCAACATGAAAGTAAACATCACAACGGGTCTATTACCCTCATACCTGGAACTAAGCATCATGACACATGCGATTACACCCATACATCATACTCACGATGTAAGCGATACTCTAACGGTCTACTGCTCGGACGGTGCTGCTGCGGGCTCCTCTCCTGAGCCGGACCCAGATCATGAACTGATAGTAGAGACCTCCGGGTTAAGAGAGACGCGACGGCGCTGCCTCGAGGACTCTCCATCAGGGGCAGGCACGGGATGGGATCTAAGCATAGGAGCGGCAGGAGTAGCGACAAGGCAAGAGCACGCAACAGGAGCACTGCAAGGGGTCACCGTCAGAGGGTTAACGATACCCTGCGAAGTCGCCGGGGGAACGGAGGCTGAAGGAACTGGAGTAGTGTAAATGACAGTAGGAAGAGGGTTCCTAGTACGAGCAGTGGCGAGAGCTGTCCGGGCGCGTGAAAGCTCCCGAGCTAACTCGTAGTTCAGGAGATAACTGGCAGTGATATAACGGGAAAGGTGGCTAGTGGGACGATCGCACGCTGGATTAATCAAAGGAAAGCGGATACGCCCATTCTCATGCAGAGATGGGTAGTAGAAGAGACCTGGGTGGGTGAGCATGCGAACCTCGTTGTAGCACAAGTCTACAAGAGCCTCGATAGCAGCAAACTGGACCGCCTGAGATGGCGTCAAAGCGAGACCACCCTTAGTAGAACGAGTGTAAGCACCGGAAGGGGAACTGTTGTGTAGAGTGACCTCAGCATAATACTCATACAATGCACCGGCCAGATGCTCCCGATACATACACCCGATACTCTGGATCAGCACCCTCTGGGTAGAGTCGTCGCCACACGTTCTGAAGCAGGTGCGGCGATGTGTACGGAGCTGGCTCAGGATGGTACAAGATCGGTACTGGAGCCATCTACACCCACAAACCATATGGTTAGTAATAACAACAGATCAACATGCATGCAATGCAGCAACCAATTTCTATGACTACCGGCACTCAAACGAAGCTATCTAACTGTTCCACTAACGCACTAATGGTCCAGCGTGTCCTACAATCAGTGGGGCTTTGATACCAAGCGTTGTGGCACCCGGCTCGGAGCAACCGGTTTACCTTGCATTGCCAGCCCAGAGATCAAGTCTTTTGGCAATACACAACAACATGGTATAGAAACAACTGCTTTATTGATGCTAGGGGATTACATAAGTCTGATATTACATCGAGATACGAGGCCAAGCGGCAAACACGGTGCTGCTGAACAGTATGTACATTATTTAATGAACATGGCGAGGGCCTCGATCACACGAACTGCGCGGCAGCGGAAGAACGACGAAGTGGAAACTCCATAGCACACGGACACCGACACAGACACGGCCTAGACGCGAGATGCGCTCCAATGCGAACCGACTTGCCTGAAAGCTGGCATGACACGCCAGGTCAGTACATTGAATGTACTTGCAAGCTCATAACAAACATAAGCACGATGACAGACAATATCATGACAATTAATCAGGTTAATGCAATGCAAGAACTACTAAATATGCAATGAAACCAATACGTGCACCGAGTCTCTCGGACTCGCTTACCAGACGGTTACCTCGTAACCAAATGGTGACCATACCTGGGTCACAACTGAAACCAATCACTCATGAGCAACTCAAGAGTTCATGAATCACCACGAAACAAATGCTCACAACAATCATGTAGTTTGGAAGATTAATTATAAAAGTTGATCCATGGTGTGACTTACTTCCGAGCTATGCCCATAATTGAGGACGTGGCTATCGACAAATTAAATACACCATGCAGAGGTAGCGCACTTTACCCACACTACGGAACCCCTGGCCTCGCACTCCCATTTGGGTGGACCAAAGACGTTCCGACAAAACCCTCCCTTTGTCATGGCACTCTCCCGGCCAGTCCGACCAACTCCCTCTCAAGGCTAGGTCTTGGGTGGCCCCGTTCTTGGTGTCAAAACCGGCGGATCTCGGGTAGGGGGTCCCGAACTGTGCGTCTAGGATCGATGGTAACAGGAGACGGGGGACACAATGTTTATCCAGCTTCGGACCCTCTCTATGGAGGTAATATCCTACTTCCTGCTTGATTGATCTTGATGAATATGTGTGTTACAAGAGTTGATCTACCACGAGATCGTAATGGCTAAACCCTAGAAGTCTAGCCTATGAGAATAAGGTAATGAATCTATCCCTATCCGGACTACGCTCTCCGGTTTATATAGACACCGGAGAGATCTAGGGTTACATGGAGTCGGTTACATAAGAAGGAATCTACATAGTCGGTAGCCTAGCTTGCCTTCCACGCCAAGGAGAGTCCATCTGGACATTGGTATAGTCTTCTACCTTCATGTCTTCATGGCCCATCAGTCCGGCCCAATGGATAATAGGCCGGACACCCAAGGACCCCTTAGTCCAGGACTCCCTCACTCGTGCCTACAAAAGGCACCAACGACCACCGTCGTGGCTAAACGGTCCCAAACGGGGACAAGGCACCATAAAAACAAAAAACAAGCACCCAAGGTTATGTCTGCTTACCGGGCCAAGGTATGCACGCCCATAACCTTCCCTCGCGGGAGGCACCGGTGAGAGGCACAACAAAGGACCGAATTAAGAACTTCCCATAAGGTAAATGTGGTCACACTGAATAAAAACCCGATTCAGTGGCACCGTGATGTGATCAACATCATATTCAAGTTGAACTTAATTAAGTTTAACTTTGATATAATTTTTTTTATAAATAACATGATACTATGCCATAATCATGCAACTAATCGACATGCAAAGCAAACAACTCATAGATATGGATCAACCTTATCAACATAATTATCTTGCATTACTCAGGATAAAAAACTTTACTGGTTCTAATTTATTTTTATTATCATGCAATAATTTCACAAGCTCATAATTTATATGAACATACCACTTAATAAAAAAACTATCATTATTTATCATAGCAACATAACTAATGCAAAGTTTAATTCTACTTGACCAAACAAGTCCATTCATTTAACCAGTAACTAAAACAAGCATATCAAGCATGATAAAGTAACTAGCACTTAACAAAATTTGTTTAACAAATTTTAAATGCAAATAAGAACTCATATTCAAGTAGAAAATCATAGACATTGAAATAACACCATCCAAATGCTGGTGTGGCTTGCCTTAGTGTAGAGGAGGATCACACTCCTCTTGGTTTGCTTCAAGACAAGCTTCTCCTTCTGTAAATAATTAAAACCACAAAAACAAATATCAAAATCTTCTCTGAATAGCACCAGAAATTCTAGACAGCAAGAAAAAATCCACCTTTTGGTGTGCTGCTAGAGTTTTCTGAAACAAGACAATGCAAAAAGAATCAAATCATTTGGACTTATGGTTTAGAAATGGTGGCTGGTCAAAGTTTGAGTCAAATTCTGATTAAATTTGAATAAATCAGAAATTCCTGGGGGGGGGGTGACATCGAAGGCGTAAAGAGGGAGTACGCCTCCACTCGTACCGCTTTGGGCACGAGTGGTGAGGCTGACGCACGGGTCCCACCCGTTAGGAGGGAGAGAGGGGGAACGAGATCAGAGCGCGACGGTGCTTCGCCGGAGCTCACGCCGGCGAGGAGAGGTTTTGGGGCTAGATGAGATGGATAGAAATGAAGCGGGGTTCACGGCGCACCTGCCCGTACCCGTGATTTGCCGTGGGATGGCCGGAGCTGCTCGCGGTCGAGCTCGCAAGCTGCGGTGGCGGACGGGGTTCGCCGGAGTGGAAGAAGGTGACGGCGAGAGGCGGCTCCGGGGGCTCAGCAGCATCCAGGCAGCACCAGAGGACTCCCAATGCCACGCGCGAGCGGTTGCTCAAGATCGAGGGGCACCGGAGCGAGGTGGCCAAGCTGTGGAGGTCACCGGAGTTCTCTGGTCAGGGTCGACGGCAAGAGGCCTGCGCGACCGGGCTGCAGCCCTTCTACTTGTTCGTGGAGGTGGTGTGGAGTGGTGCGTGGCTTGGAATCAAGGAGGGAGGCTCTTTTTATAGCCGGACCGAGAGGGGTGTATCGTGTCGCTGCCAGAGTGCTTTGGAAGCCGGTGAACGGTGACGAAAAGCTCCAGTGCGAGGGGGCAAAGGTGCAGCGTCAATCCGGAGGCTGTCCACGGTCGCGGGCGAGCACAAGGAGCAGTGGAGAAACGGACAAGAGCACGCGCGCACTGTGTCATTTAGCCGCGACGTGCCCGTGCTTGCTGCGGCGTCTCCGGCGTCGGCAAGCGCCAGGGAGAGGTCAAGGGTGATGGGTCGGGGCTGGTGGCGTGGCGCGACAGTCGTTGGCGAGCTCTGGCTCGAGCATGCGCCGAACAGAGACAATGGCGCCACCCAGAGCGCGTCGAACGGCTGCCAGACGACGTGTCCTCACGTGAACACCTCCCTGGCATGGTCAAAACAACGTCCACGCGCTGCCAAACCATGTCTAGGCTAGATTCCATGCAGTGTTTAGTCTAGGTAAGGTGAAAACACGTAGCCAGGCCGACCAGACTTGACGTAACCAAGTTGGCAAGTTTCTGAACAGAAACTTTTTCGCCAAGTTAAGCTAGCTTCTAGAAGGCCATTAGGGCTGATCTCCTGGGGTTTAGGTTTTCTTAGGAGGGTAATTAGGCTCAAGAAAATCAGGGCCAAAGGGTCAAGGAAAAATGCACTTGCTGTACAAAGTGCATTTCTGGACAAGAGGAGAAATGATTTTCTATAGCAAAAATATTACAAAAAGTCATGCAATATTTTTGCTTGGGAAGGTGTGCCAAGGTCCAAAGAATATTCAGGAATAATTTCAGAATTTTTGGAGCAATAAAATGAGGCTTGCTTTGGAGCACAAGTTTCTGAAAAGAGTTTCAGAGAGGAAAATGAATATTTTCCTTTTATGAAAAATATACATTTGATTATTTTGGGTATTTATCAGAGAAATAAGGTTGAATGAGGAGTAGATAGGTCACTTGGGTGAAAGTCAAGGGCATGCCCAAGTGACAAGTCCATTTGAAATGATTCCAAAATCCAAATCAGGGCAAAGGCAAAAACCAAGGTAAAAACCAAGTCCGGAAAAAGAGAGAAGGCAAAAACTAGGCTGTCACAGATATCACCGTTTGGTACGGCGTACCGCACAACATCATCACTAACAACGGCACAAACTTCGCCAAAGGCACCTTGCCCGTTTTTGCGCGATGCAGGGCATCCGACTGGACCTAGCATTCGTTGCCCATCCGCAGTCAAACGGCCAAGTCGAGCGAGAAAACGGCCTCATCCTGTCCGGCATCAAGCCCCGACTAGTCAAGCTGCTGGAGCTCTCGGCCGACTACTGGATCAAAGAGCTGCCGGCCGTCCTCTCGAGTCTCCGGACCACGCCGAACAAAGCAACTGGTTTCACTCCCTTCTTCCTCGTGTACGGGGCCGAGGCTGTCATCCCAACTGACATTGAGTTTGACTCGCCTCGCGTCACCATGTACACGGAGCCGGAGGCGCAGGAGGCGCGAGAAGATGGTGTTGACCTGCTGGAAGAGGGCCGGCTGCTGGCACTCAGTCGGTCCGCCATATACCAGCAGGGCTTGCGCCGCTACCACAGCCGGATGGTCAAGCCACGATCCTTCTGAGAGGGGGACCTTGTGCTCCGGCTGATCCAGCGAACAGCTGCCCGCACAAGCTCTCGGCCCCTTGGGAAGGGCCCTTCATCATCAGCAAAGCCTTGGGCAATGACTCCTACTACCTCATCGACGCGCAGAAGCCCAGGGCACGCAAGAGGGACGATTCCGGCAAGGAAACAGGGCGCCCATGAAACGCAAATCTCGTCCGAAGATTTTACAGTTAATGTAGTATATATGTACCACGCTACCTTTTGTATTAAGAGCAAAGACAACGGTCCCTCGAGGAGCACTTGGGGGATACCCTTTTTATCTATATGATAAGGTTATGCCTGTGAATGTATTATTTCTTTCCTTCGCCCGGCACCGGGTCCGACCAGTCGGCCCGGAAGCTCGCCGCCTTGTCCTATGTTGATGCTACCTGCAGTCGGACAAGTAGTGTGTCGACATCTAAAGCCCTCTCATGCCTCAAGCCACAGCTTGCAGAACGACTGTCTGGCTGGCAAGAGCTAAAGGCAGGAAACGATGTCCACACGAAAAATGACTAAGGAAAAAAACATCGGCATAGGCCAAGCCGGCTCCTCGCCTTACCATCCGGCTGCTGAGCAGTCGGACGGCCGGCTTCTCGCTTGACTAGCTACGTTCTAGGCGGCTGAAGTACTTGTCTATCCTAAACGGTCAAGTCCCTAACCCAGCCACAGACCGCAGAGTGGCTGTCCGGCTGGCAGGGCGGCAGCCAAGGGAAGGCGGCAAAGGAAAAAGGCAAAGAGAACAGAAAAGCAAAATCAAGCTAGAACCTGGCAGAGCACAAACTTGTGCGAGAAAAATTAATTTATATGAGCAAAAGGCCCTTGGCCAGCATTCAACGGAGTTTGAAATACACCCCCCGCGGGTGGAACTCCACGAGTTTAACTTGTTTGCTCAAAAGTTACAAGATAGAAAAATAGGAAAGATAAATAGCCACCTAGGCTAGAGGCGCTGCAGGAGGAGCAGACAGGTCGGCGAGGCAGAGGCGCCGGGTGGTGGAGCGGCTGACTGGTGGGTCTCGGCCTGGTCGACACCGGCAGTAGTCGGCGCGGCATCCCGTGGCTCACTGTTCGAGGCCTAATCAGGCTGAGGCCAGCTGCTCGCTCCGTCGTCCGATGCGGTGTCTTCGCCGTCCTCGGCCTCATCCTCCTTGCCCTCGTCGCTGGAGGCGATCTCCTCTGCCGAGTCCTCCCCATCCTCCGGGTTCAGCCCAAACCAGTTGGGCAGCACTTCAGCGCCCTCCTCGTCCAGCTCGGGGATGAAGATGGAGGTGTTGGCATACTCGGCGATTGCCGCCGCCCGGTGGGTGAGATCGCGGCTCACCGCCTCCAGGTCCGGTACGGCCTCCTGCCGGAAGGTGGCCAGCTGCGCCAGATCGAGCCCCAGATACCAAGCCTTGACAAACTCCAAGGCCGTCCGAGCACCCGCCCGAGCCGTGGCACCCTTCCAAGCCTCGAACCGTCCGACTGCTACCTCCTGGCAGTCGGCAGTTCGACTGGGGGTGTGCGGAAGCTGAGCGTCCGGCCAGAAGGCGGCCAGCACCTGAGACTAGGTGCGCTGAAGGCGGCGGAGCAGGCGATGAGCCAGCTGCAGGCGCGTCTTGACGGCCAGAAGCTGCTTGCCGAGGTTCCGGTGTGCGTTGGGCAGAATGTCCACGTCTGCCCTCCTTCGCACCTCGCGCCGTGCCTTGATGGCCTGGCTGACGGGGACGGAATGACCGGGAAAGAATTTCGCGCAAGAAGAAGATCAAAAAATTAGAAGCCAGAAGCCGGCTCCTGCAACAGTCGGCGGCTGTTCGAAAGAAGAAGTAACTTACCGTCGATCATATCCTCGATCTCGCCATAGCCGTCGGACAGGAACTTCTCCTTCTCAGCCTAGTCCGAGCGTTGAGTCTCGAACTCGGCCTTGAGAAGGCCTTCGCTCTCCTTTAGCTTCTGGAGCTCCGCCTTGTGTCGCTCCGCCTGGTCCGCTAGCTCCTTCGCCAGGCGGTCGCGCTCCTGGGTGGCCTGTCTAAGCTCGTGCTCCTTGGCGTGAAACTCGGTTTGGACCTCGCCCAAGCGCTGCCGCAGATCAGCGGCGGCCTCTGCAAAGACAAGAAAGGAAAGACATCAACATCAACAAAAATCAAGTAGTTGCTGGAAGATCCGACCCGACTGCTCAGCAGTTGGCCCGAATCTCGGGGGCTACACCCAGCGGGTGCGCTAACGCGCCCCTGCGGAAAGAAAAGACGAAGTGCTTAGTTCGGCTCTGCGCCAGATTAGCGTTCTGCTTGGCCAACTCCTGGAGCTGGGTGTTGTAGGCGGCCGCGCGGAGGTTGTGGTAGTCCTGGAACGAAGACAGCAGAAGAAAAAGCGAGTCAGCACTCGGAGCTCACCTTGAAGTTCCGAGCTGCCTGCTCGGCAGCCAGCCCGGAACTCTGGGGCTACACCCAGTGGGTGTGCTGGCGCGCCCCCATGGAAGATCACAAGAATTAAAAAAAGAAGCAAATAAACATACCCGGACGGCCGTCCGCATCGCCAAGAACTCCTGCACAGGTTGCTGGAGAGTGGCGCCATGGGTGTTGAAGTGGGTAAGGATATCCCCGACAGCCACGTTTAGGGTACCCGGGCTAGCCCCTGACGTCCAGTCTGGTGGGGTGGCACTGGTGGCCTCGTTGTCGGGCGCCGACATGCTCGTGGCCCTGATCTCCCTCGGCCTTGGCGCTGAGGCCGCCTTCACCGGCCGCGGGCGCGTAGGAGCGCGGATCGTGGGAATCGGGCCCACCACCAACTCGCCGCCAGATGGCGGCACCAGCAAGGCTTTAAGCCGACTGCCCTGCGCATCGGCAGTCGGTGCGCGCGGAGGCACCTCCGTCCCCAAGACGACGCGGTCCGCCTCTTTCCTCTCCAGGGCCGGTTGGTCGACACCAGCCCCTCCAGTCGGCGCCTGGCCCTCCGGCACCGCGGCTCTGTGTGCTGCAGCCGGTTACCTCTGGAGCTCCTGTCGCGGGACGCCTCCTCCTGCCGCGCCTTGGCGGCTGCGTCCGCCTGCTCCTTGGCTGCCGCGTCGGCTTGCGCCTTGGCCGCCGCGTCGGCCTCCGCTCGTGCCGCCTAGGCCGCCTCTGCCTTCACCCTGGCCGCGGCCCCCCGCTCCTCTCGCGCCTCCCACGCATTCCTCTTCGTCGCCTCTTGATGGTCGGCGAGCGGGTCCACGCGGCGGGGGTCTGCAAATCCGTCTGCCGCCCCAATCACCAAGCCGGACGGGGCTCGCGACAAGGAAAGCGGGGCCCTACGCGAACACGGCAAGAAGAAGCTAAGAAGAAGTTTGCAAGAAAAGAAGAAAAGCAAATGCAAGACAAAACATGAAGGCACTTACGCGGACAGCATTGGGCGCGGCTTCGGGCCCTTCTTGACGATGGCCGCCTTCGCGACCTCTTGCCGCTTGGTCGGGGCGATGGACTGCTTGGCCTTCTTGCTCGGTTGGGTGCCGACCATCCCCGCGTCAGCTCGATCCTTCGAGGAGCCGGCTGCTCTAGATGTCGGCCCCGCCGCCGAGGAGCCGGCCCCGGTCCTGTCGGAGCCCGTGGGGCGGTGTGGCTCATCCCTGCCGCCGTCGTCGTCCGGCCACCCCTGGACGTCCCCTGCCACACCGCCTCCTTTGGCTCCGCCTGCACGGCCGCGCCTCTCGCGGTGGCGTTGTCCTCCTCCAACGCGTCCGCCCTAGCTCGGGGTCACCTATGTCGCTGACCTCCCGGTCCGGCATCCACCGGTGATCGGGGCTGACGGCGCGCTGCGTAGAACCCAAACGATTAGACTTGATGAAGGTCGTCGCAAAAACAAAGAGAATGAAGAAGAAGGCCGAGTGCTAACCCTAGGCGGCGGGTTGGCCCGGCTGTAGGGCTCCTTGCCAAAGCTCCAGCTCCCCACTTCGAGCTGGCTGCCGGAGATGAAGTTGACACGGTGGGCGACCTTATCCTCCGATATCTCCTTGGTCGACGTCCCGCTCAGATCCCGGCAGACGCCCATGTCGCAGATCAGGTGGGGCCAAAATTGGAGCGACAACACCCGGCGTTGGATGAAGGCGGCCACCAGGTCTGTCGGCCGGAGGCCCTCCACCTCCGTCATCACCTCCAGGCGGTTGAGGACGCGGGTGAGACCAGCCGGCAGTGGCTTCGGCGGCTGCTGGCCCGAGTTGCTCCGTGCCTCAGCAGGCGGGCCGGTCACGAAACCTGGCAGGTTGATGAAGTTGCGAGTCAGACCCAAGTTGCGGACGTAGAAATACGTTTTCTGCCACAACTTGGCTGACTCTAGCACTACCACAGCTGGAAACCGGGGTCCGCCACCCGTGCGCTGCATGGCGATGCAAGCGCCGCAATGAGCCGTCCCGCCTTTGGCCGCAGTGCCAAGCTTGAGGTAGAAGAAGCGCCCCCACAGCTCGAGCGTGGGAAAATTCCAAGATAGCCTTCGCAGAAAGTAACGAAGGCGTAGAGAAGTACCACAGTGTTGGACGTGAGGTGATGCGGCTACAAGCCGTAGTTATTGAGGAAGGAGCGGAAGAAACCACTCGCCGGCAAGCCGAAGCCGCGGAGAAAGTGGTTATGGAAAACCACGTACTCGTCGGGCTCCGGCGCCGGCAGGATCTACCACTCCAGCAGAATCCCCACCGCCACGCACTCCTCGTCGAGCAGCCTCCGCGTCACGCGGAGAAAGGCGATGTCCTCGTCTTGGACAATGGAGCCGTTCCAGTCGCCGGAACGACCATCCCGCGCCATGGTTGCGGTGGCTCTATGGCGCGGCGGCGCGGCAGTGGGGCGAGGATGAGCGGCGACGGGCTACCTCAACGTTCGGCAGTGAGCAGCGGGGTGGCGAGGAGCAGCGATGAGCAGAGGAAGAAGAATATGGAGAGCGGGGGGAGCGCGCGTGTGTTCCGCTGCACCCCCCTCCGCCCTCTTATAGGCCGCTGCGGCGGAGCCGAGGGGGCGAGATGTGGTGGGCGTGGGATTAACTGCGCCCACTTCGTGGAGTTACTGCACCCTAGAAGGGCAACCATTTGCCTCGGCCGCAGCGGATCCGTGCGCGCGTCGAGGCCCTGTAGTGGCGGGCCCAGGCCTGCGGCAACATCCTGTCGCGCACGTGGGCTGGCTGGCCGGCCTGGTCCGCTGACGCCGCGTGGCGAGCGAGCAACGGGTAGCAAGCCAGTCACCCGACTGGCGGGCCACCCGGCCTCTACCACGACGATTCGAATTCACCAAGCGACTGGCCTGGCCTAGTCCGGCTCCTAACAGTCAGCCTCTCCAAAAGACGGACGAAGCAAGATTACCAAAACACTCGGAATAGGAAGCTATTGAGGCTCCTGGATTTCAGCTGGGGCGCCCCACCAGCTTCGGGGACTACTGTCGGAGTAAATGACCACAGGTAGCCTCATCAGCCCCCATGGTATTTCAAGACATCGGGGCTAGCTGTGCCCCTCACACCTCCCGGACGAAAGGCCAACCATTTAGGCCGCCTGGTCAGACGGGCCGGCTGACAGAGGACGACCGGCTCTCAGAGGGCGGCCTCGAGGGAGCTGACTCCTAGCAAGCGGCCCCTCGTCCCCTCAAAGTTTGCATCCACTTAACCACGACGGGATGGGGCATGGCTACAGTGCGACCTGCCATCCTCGAATCCAGGGCGGAACGTGGCCACAGTGCGGTATACCAAGCGGACACTCCTCGCTCGGCGCGACACTATTGCCACGCGACCCATGACATCACCTACGCCAGAGGGAGCCACGCTCCCATGATGGGCGGTCAGTACGGCCCCAGGCGGTGGGCCCTACCTATCTGTGAGCCACCAGAAGGCAGCGAACCCCAAGAAGGCGGCAACGAGGGTGGACCGACCCCTAGCAGGCGGCCCTCCTCCCCCTCGGAGTGTGCGCGCCATTACCCAGATGAGACGAGGTGTGGCTACAGTGAGCACCTGCCAGGCGGCGGTACTGTAGCCACGCTCTCCCCAACAAAGCCACCGTCATCAGGAGCAAGGCTAAAGTATAAAGCAGTCAACATGGCCCGCAGGCGGCGGGCCCTACCTGTCGGCTGAGTTCGCGGCAGCCGGCAGGACCCCCCAAGCGGCGGGCCCCAGCAGCCGGCGGAGAAGCCGGAGCCTAGAGACACTGACGGCCGGGTCCTACAGCCGGCCAGATTACCATTGTACCCCTGGGGGTTGGCCTATATAAACCCCCCAGGCTTCCCCATGCAAGGGGTTCAGAACCCTAGAGATCATACACACACACATAGAGATAGGAATAGAGCTAGCCTTGCCCTTCTTCCTCCTCTAGCCGAACAGCTCAATGAGCAATCTTGTAGCTACTATATTGACAATAGTCATCATGCGAAGACCCCGCAGAGCAGGACTAGGGGTGTTATCTCCACGGAGTGCCCCGAACCTGGGTAAGATTCGCGGGCGTATGCGGTCTCGCTCACTCCCGCTTCTAGAGCCCAGCGACGTATTCTTGTCCCCATCCATGATAAGCCGCCCCTGGCATATGTCGCTAGATATCCCCGACAGTGAGCCCGTGGTGGCCAGGGTTTACCCCTAGGTACAACAAGGCCTCCCTCGTTGCCGCCTTGACCCGGGCATTGGTGTCTTCCTGTTGCGCAGCGGCGGCGATGGCGACGTAGGCAGCTGCACTGCACCTTGCATCCTGCGCGTGGCTCCGGCCCTTCCTCTTGGCCAACTCCACAGCCTGCTCCTTGGGCGTTAACTCCTTCTTCTTCTTCTTGGGCGGCGCGGTGGTCTTGCGGGGGGCGCGGGGCTTGCCTCTATTGGGGGACGTAGTATTTCAAAAAATTTACCTATGATCACGCGAGATCTATCTATATGATGCATAGCAACGAGCAGGAGAGTGTATCCACGTACCCTCGTAGACCGAAAGCGGAAGCGTTAAGTAACGCGGTTGATGTAGTCAAACGTCTTCGTGATCCAACCGATCAAGTACCGAACGCACATGACCTCCGGGATCTGCACACGTTCAGCTCGGTGACGTCCCACGAACTCTTGATCCAACTGAGGCCGAGGGAGAGTTTCGTTAGCACGACGGCGTGATGACGGTGATGATGAAGTTACTAACGCAAGGCTTCATCTAAGCACTACAACGATATGACCGAGGTGGAAATATGTGGAGGTGGGCACCGCACATGGCTAAGAATCAACTTGTGTGTCGATGGGGTGCCCCTTGACGACGACATGTACCTAGGGTAGGGTCATAGGCCTGACCTAGACACCCTTCCCAAGGACATTACCTTAAAGTTATTAGCATTCAAGAAATAAATGTCATCCACTCGACCAGAAGCATCCCACTCGGAAGACCCAATTTCATTCGACCAGGGAGTACTCACTCGACCGTAACAAGAATCACTCGATGGCTGGAAGATCTAAAGTCACTCTGGGCAGCAACGGTCAGACGTTTACCCTATAGACTTAATGGTCATTCATGTATCTTTATTGCTGGCATTACCAGTGACGCCATCTTTATGTACTTTAAACATTGTGTAACTGAGGGCCGGAGGGGTCTGGCAAACTCTATATAAGCCACCCCCCTCCTCAGAGACAAGGGTTCGCACCCCCTGTAACTTCACGCATAATCCAATCGACCAAGCTCCCGAGCACCGATACGTAGGGCTATTACTTCCACAGAGAAGGGCTTGAACTCGTACATCTTGCGTGCACAACCTCGCCGTAGCTAGGTCCTTCCCCTCTCATAATTAACCCTAACTTACTGCTAGACTTGTTCCCACGACAGTTGGCGCCCACCGTGGGGCAAAGCGTCTTAGCGACTTCCGGCGAGGTTGCATTTTCTCCGATTCACTCCATCATGGTTTCCGGCGGTGGTTTGACTCAGGGCCGCGAGATCCGTCTCAGCGCACTCGTTTTTGTTGCCGACGACTCCGCTTGGCTCCACGAAGCTCCTCTCGACGTCGAGGCGCTCCCCGTCCGCGGGGCAACGCACTTCTGCGCATGCGTCCACGGCATCCTCCTACGGCAGCCGTCGACCCAATATCGGTCGGCTCCCATGGTGTCTTCGCTCCCCGCTGCTCGCCGCCGCAAGCGATCCGGTCGGTCACGGCTTCAGCGGTGGGTGGGTGAGGCATGCGGTGGCCTGCCAGTCGGTCACCCCTCAAGTCGCGGCAATCGAGCCCGACGAATCTCTGTACGGACTATTCGACATGTCGAATGGTTCCGCCGATACTCTGTCCGAGTGCGACAGCAGCGATCCTGCGGCTGAAGTCCTGATGGTCGACACGCCTCGCGGTCCTCCCGACTTCCGCAGCGGTGGTGGAGGCGGGAGTGGAGGCAGCCCGTCTCACGGGCATGACGAGTACCACCCTGAAGCTCTCACGTCGGAGCAAAGGGATGAACTGCACCGTCGCAACGAGAAGACGCTCCACACCCCTATCATCGGGGAATCTTCTGAGGCCCGGGCCTTGGAGGCCGCGCGTCAAGCCACTCTGGCCGAGCGCGCGCGTCTGGAGAACCTTCAGCACTCAATCGACGATCGAGCTCGTCGACTGATCCCCGAGTCCAGTCGGCGACAGCGGCAGTTGTTTCCCCCAGAAACTCAGGTATACCGCACACCGATTCAAAATCTTAAAGCTATAGCCCGCATAGTAGAGTCGATCCAGCCGTCTCAGTCGGAGGCTGGAAGAGGTCTACTGCAGATCAGAATGCTGCTGAGAGCAGCTGATGACTTGAATAGAGTAGTTTCTCAGTCGCGTAACATGATCCACAACAGATCCATGGTGGCTGACACAGTTCAGTCGGCTCATAGCCCAAGATCGCCTCCACGGCGTGAGGGACGTGGGCATGGTCAAGAGCAGTACTTGGGTCGGGATCATGAGCAGTATAGTCATCGGCTCGGTCGGAATGACCGGCGTCGAATGCCTACGCCCCCTCCGAGGGACGGATCATACGTGCCCCGGCACTATGATGACAGGTGCCAGTATCGCGATGAGCGAAGGAATCCAGCCGACCCAAGAGACCCATGGTTTGATGTGAGGTCCATTTTGGTGCAAGGTTTAGTCGACAGAAACCGAGCACACAGGGAAAGGCAGGACAGAGATCGCCCGACTGGGAGCAGAGTACATGTATCTGGCCCAGAGTGTTTTTGCAGAGCCATCCGAGCTGCAGAGATTCCTCCCAACTTCAGGTTGGCGACTGGAGTCAGTACCGGCGAGTCGAAGCCTGACACTTGGCTGGAAGATTACCATGTGGCAGTGCAGATTGGAGGTGGCAACGATGATGTGGCTATGAAGCATCTTCCTTTGATGCTCGAAGGGTGAGCAAGAGCTTGGCTAAATCAATTGGCCCCTGGCAGTATTTTTAGTTGGGAAGAACTGGCACGAGTGTTTGTCAGAACATTCGAGGGTACTTGCAAACGACCAGCTAGTTTGACAGAGTTACAACATTGTGTTCAGAAACCGAATGAAACCTTGAGAGACTATTTCCAGAGATGGACCACTCTTCATCATACTGTGGAGGGGGTGTCCCATCATCAAGCAATTTGTGCCTTCAAGGAAGGCATCCATTACCGTGAGTTTAACCTGATGTTCGGTCGGATAGGAGATATGACTCTGGCTCGGATGATGGAGATTGCCACTCGGTATGCCAATGGTGAAGAGGAAGACCGACTCCGCAGCGGCAAGAGCAAGCCAGTCGCCCAAGATCATGGCGGTGGAAATTTCAGCAAGAAGCAGAAACGTAAAGCTGAGCCTGCAGGCCCGGGTGAAGCCACAGCGGTGACACAAGGGAAATTCAAAGGAAAACCTAAGGGCCCCTGGACCCCCAAGAAGGTGAAAGATCAAGCTGGGAACGACGTTTTGGATTTACCTTGCCACATTCATACCAAAAAGGATGAAGAAGGGAATCTGATTTACCCCAAGCACACCACTCGACAGTGTCGGTTACTGATTCAGCAGTTCCGAGAGGGGCAGTCGAGTGGAAAAGAGAAATAAGCTGATAAAGATGAACATAAGGATGAGGACGATGGTTATCCTCATATTGAGGCAACTTTGGTGATCTTTGCTGATATCGAAAGCAAGAGTCGACTGAAGGTCATCAACACAGAAGTGAACATGGTTGCTCTGGCAACGCCCAAGTATTTGAAGTGGTCTCAGACTGCCATCACATTCGACCAGTCTGATCACCCAGCACATGTAGCCACCCCTGGGAGGCAAGAGTTGGTGGTCGACCCAGTGGTTGAGGGAACCCGATTGACCAAAGTTTTGATGGATGGTGGCAGTGGCCTGAACATTTTGTATGCTCAGATCCTCCGAGGGATGGGCATTCCGATGTCCAAGCTTAGTGAGAGCAACATGAGGTTCCACGGCGTTATCCCAAGGAAGAAAGCCGATTCACTCGGCTAGATTGCTCTTGGCAGCAGTCGAGTGGGAAGAACATAAGAAGAATGCAGATCCGAGTGATTTGCTACGAGCCAAGAAGTGTGCTTCTGAGTCTGCGTTTCAGTAGGTGAAACAAAGGCAGTACATGTTCACCCGACCGACCCAAATGCTGCTCCGACTCATATCTCATCAACACTCGACAGCAAATAGGAAGAAGCGCTCATCCAGTTCCTCCGTGAGAACTGGGACATCTTCGCATGGAAACCATCTGACATGCGGGGTGTACCCAGGGGACTGGCTGAGCACCGTTTGCGAGTCGACCCGAAAGTAAAACCGGTCAAGGAATATCTTCGTCGGTCCACCGTGGAGAAAAGAAAAGCAATTGGTGAGGAGGTGGCCCGGCTTCTGGCAGCCGAGTTTATCCGAGAGATTTACCACTCCGAGTGGCTCGCCAATGTAGTTATGGTGCCCAAGAAGGACGATTCACTTCGCATGTGCATTGACTCCAAACATATCAATCGGGCCTGCCCGAAAGATCAGTTTCCTCTCCCCCGCATCGACCAAATTGTCGACTCGACTGGAGGGTGTGAGCGCTTGTCCTTTCTGGACGCTTATTCCGGGTATCATGAAATCCGACTGTATGGACCCGATGAAATAAAGACAGCCTTCATCACCCCATTCGGGTGCTTTTGCTATATCACCATGCCTTTTGGTCTCAAGAACGCTGGTGCCACATTCATGCGCATGATTCAGAAGTTCCTGCTCACTCAAATCAGTCGGAATGTGGAAGCATATATGGATGACATCGTGGTTAAGTCGCGTAAAGGTTCCGACCTGCTGACTGACCTCGCTGAAACATTTGCCAACCTAAGAAGGTACGATATCAAGCTTAATCCGTCAAAGTGTACATTCAGAGTTCCAGGTGGAAAGTTACTCGGTTTTCTCGTTTCTGAACGAGGGATCGATGCTAACCCAGAGAAAGTTGGTGCAATTCTCCGAATGAAGCGCCCTGTGCGTATTCACGGCGTTCAGAAGCTTACTGGTCGTTTGGCCGCTTTGAGTCGATTCATTTCTCGTCTCGGTGAAAAGGCACTGCCTCTTTACCGACTGATGAAGAAATCTGACAAGTTCGAATGGACCCCTGAAGCTGACGCAACGTTTGCAGAGCTCAAAACCCTGCTTTCCACCCAGCCGGTGCTCGCTGCCCCAATCAGCAAAGAGCCTTTACTGCTTTATATTGCAGCCACTGGACAAGTTGTCAGTACAGTACTCACGGTCGAGCGGGATGAAGAAGGAAAGATCTACAAGGTTCAGCGCCCAGTTTATTATATTTCTAAAGTCCTGACACCATCTAAGCAGAGATATCCGCATTATCAGAAGCTTGTCTATGGAATTTACTTGACTTCAAAGAAAGTTGCTCACTATTTCTCAGATCACTCGGTGTTAGTCGTCAGCGACGCTTCGTTGTCAGAAATTTTGAACAATAGAGATGCAACAGGTTGAGTGGCAAAATGGGCGATTGAACTTCTTCCGTTGGATATCAAGTTTGAGGCAAAGAAAGACATTAAATCACAAGCAATAGCAGATTTCATCATCGAATGGACCGAACAGCAGCTGCCGACTCAAATCCAGTCTGATCATTGGACTATGTTCTTTGATGGGTCTAAGATGCTGAACGGATCAGGTGCTAGGGTAGTCCTGCTATCCCCACGAGGTGACAATCTCAGCTATGTTCTTCAGATTCATTTTGATTCCTCCAACAACGAAGCTGAATATGAAGCACGCTTGTATGGGTTGCGTATGGCCATTTCACTCGGCGCCTGTTGCCTGATGGTATACGACGACTCAGACCTAGTTGTGAATCAAGTGATGAAGGAGTGGGATGTCAGGAGCCCAGCTATGACTGGCTATTGCAATGCTGTCAGAAAGTTAGAAAGGAAGTTTGAAGGTATGGAGCTCCATCATGTTCCCCGACTGAAGAATCAAGCAGCTGATGAGCTAGCAAAGATCGGGTCGAAGCAAGAACCTATTCCCAGTAACGTGTTTCTGGAGCACCTCCACACCCCATCAGTGCAAGAAGATCCCTTCACGGAAGAGCCCCCACAACCTAAGAGTTCCACTGATCCGACTGAGGTTGAAATCCCAGACGTGGTCGACTTGATCATGGAGGTTTTGGTCATTACTCCCGACTGGACAGCGCCGTATATTGCATATATTCTCAAGAAAGAGTTCGCAGAGGATGAAGAAGAGGCTCGTCAGATTGTCCATCGATCCAAAGCCTTCACCGTGATGGGTGGACAGCTTTACAGAGAGAGTATTACTGGAGTCGCCCAGAGGTGCATCACACTAGAAGAAGGCCGAATGATACTCGATGATATTCACTTGGGGACCTGTGGTCACCATGCATCCTCTCGGACCATCGTGGCCAAAGCATACCGAGCAGGGTTTTACTGGCCGCATGCTAATGAGATGGCAAAGGAAATAGTCGACAAGTGTGAGGGCTGTTAGTTCTACTCCAACATGTCCCACCAGCCCGCGTCAGCCTTGAAGACCATTCCACTCGTCTGGCCATTTGCTGTCTGGGGATTGGATATGGTTGGGCCTCTGAGGACCGGCAGAAGTGGCTTCACCCATGTGCTTGTAGCAGTCGACAAGTTCACTAAACGGATCGAAGCTAAACCGATCAAAAAACTCGAAGCAAGCACGACTGCCAGCTTTATCAGAGAGTTAACATTCAGATATGGAGTTCCTCACGGCATCGTCACAGATAATGGGTCAAACTTTGATTCGGAAGAGTTCAGAGATTTCTGCGCATCCCAATGCACTCGGGTCGACTATGCTTCAGTCGCCCACCCACAGTCGAATGGGCAAGCAGAAAGAGCGAATGGTTTGATCCTCAAAGGGCTGAAACCTCGATTGATGCATGACCTCAAGCATGTAGCACACGCCTGGGTCGACGAGCTACCATCAGTACTTTGGGGATTGAGGACAACTCCAAATCGGTCGACTGGCCAAACTCCGTTTTTCTTGGTCTACGGGGCCGAAGCTGTGCTTCCGAGTGATTTACTTCATAATGCGCCCCGAGTGGAACTTTTCTCAGAAGCTGAAGCAGAACAAGCTCGGCAAGATGCTGTTGATCTTCTGGAAGAGGAAAGAGAGATGTCCTTAATCAGGTCGACCATTTATCAGCAAGATCTTCGTCGATTCCATGCCAGAAAAGTGAAAGGTCGAGCATTTCAGGAAGGAGACCTGGTTCTCCGAGTGGATCAGCAACGGCCGCACAAGCTTGCCCCCGCTTGGTAAGGTCCCTTCATCATCACCAACGTGCTCCACAATGGTGCGTATCACCTCTACAATGTGGAGCACAATAAAGACGAGCCACGCGCTTGGAATGCGGAGCTACTCCGCCATTTTTATACTTAAGCATTGAGACTGCTGAGATGTAATAAGAAATACATTTAAGTTTGTTTATCAAAGACATAATCTTACAACCTCTTAAATATTTATTGTTGCATTTACTTATGTAAAAAAATCAACCAGTGGGTATCTTAGCTGCGAATCCGTTCCGCCTAAGTTTGAAAAATTCTACCGAGTGAAAGGCCAGCCTCTCACTTAGGACCTTAGCTGCGAATCCGTTTTGCCTAAGTGTTTAAAATCCTACCGAGTGAAGGGCCAGCCTCTCACTCAGGACCTTAGCTGTGAATCCATTTCGCCTAAGTGTTTAAAATCCTACCGAGTGAAGGGCCAGCCTCTCACTCAGGACCTTAGTTGCGAATCCGTTTCGCCTAAGTGTTTAAAATCCTACCGAGTGTAGAGCCAGCCTCTCACCCCGGGGCTTAGTTGCAGTCTAGTACTCGCCTAAGTGTTTAAAATCCTATCAAGTGTAGAGCCAGCCTCTCACTCGGGGACTTAGCTGCATTCCAGTACTCGCCTAAGTGTTTAGAATCCTACCGAGTGTAGATCCAGCCTCTCACCCGGGGGCTTAGCTGCAGTCCAGTACTCGCCTAAGTGTTTAAAATCCTACCAAGTGTAGAGCCAGCCTCTCACTCGGGGGCTTACCTGCAGTCCAGTACTCACCTAAGTGTTTAAAATCCTACCGAGTGTAGAGCTAGCCACTCACTCGGTGGCTTAGCTGCAGTCCAGTACTCGCCTAAGTGTTTAAAAATCCTTCCGAGTGAAGAGCAATCCTCTCACTCTGGGGCTTAGCTGCAGTCTCGTACTCGCCTAAGTATTTAAAAATCCTACCGAGTGAAGAGCAATCCTCTCACTCGGGGGCTTAGCTGCAGTCCAGTACTCGCCTAAGTATTTAAAAATCCTACCGAGTGAAGAGCAATCCTCTCACTCGGGGGCTTAGCTGCAGTCTCGTACTCGCTTAAGTATTTAAAAATCCTACCGAGTGAAGAGCAATCCTCTCACTCAGGGGCTTAGCTGCAGTCCCGTACTCGCCTAAGTATTTAAAAACCAATCGAGCAAAGAGCAGACTTCTTACTTAAGGATTTGGCCACATGCTCTGTCCCGACCCGCAAGGACGACGAGGTACAGGTCGTCCGCGACCCTCTCCTCTGAGCTCCGACACAAGTACAACGTCCGCTCCATCCCGATCCGCAAGGACAATGAGGTGCAGGTCGTCCACGACCCTCTCATCTGAGCTCCGACACAAGTACAATGTCCGCTCCATCCCGATCCACAAGGACGACGAGGTACAGGTCGTCTGTGACCTACTTCTTCAGATAGCTGTCCCGAATGGAAGGACCAATTCCACTTGGAGACAGAAATTTCAGCAAAAGCAGCCATAATCAAAGATAGACCAAGTTCAGATAAATCCTAAGGTTCAAGACCACGGATAAAAAGTACTCGGGCTTCAGGCTCGAAGGAGTTTAACGGTTACGAAACCACTCTGCATTCCGAGGCAAATTTAAGCAAGGTATAAAGTTTGTTCACTCGTCAGCTGGAGGGCTGGCAGATTCAACGAACTCGTCCAAGTCGATTCCATCTGCGATCCAAGTGGCTGCATCAATGAAGGTCTCCAAGAAAGATTGAAAGTTGAGCTTCTTTGTATTGGCAACCTTGATTGCTGTGAGCTTCTTCTCTGTGACTTCCTTGCAGTGGACTCGAACCAGAGACAGAGCCACGTCAGCACCACATCGGGCAGAAGACTTCTTCCATTCCTGCACTCGACCGGGAATTTGGTTGAGCCGGGTCATTAGAGATTCAAGGTTGTTTTGAAGTGTGGCTCTAGGCTAGAGCGTGGTGTCGACCCGTGAAATCACCACTTTCAGTCGAGCAATATAATCCGTGACACTCGCAAGACGGGATTCCAGTCGGAGCACATTCATGGCAGCTTCATCTTTTACTGGGGAGTTGATAGGGTCCAAGTTCGTATCAATCCGCCCGGTCTCCTCCTCGAAGTTCTGGCAGAATTCTGTGTTCAAAAGTAAGTGGTGAATCAACAGTGACATACCGAGTCGACAACAACGAATCAGTCGGAAAGAGAAAATACCTTCAAGCATAAGGAACAGCTTTTGGGCAAGACATCCCAGATAAGTCTCCAATTCATCCCGCCTCCGCACGAGGTCACTTGCCTTGTCAGTCAGGGCCTCCTTGTCCTTCTTCAAGCGCGTCGACTCCTTGTTGGCTTCATCAAGAGCGGTTTTCAGCTTGGCGTTCTCTTCTTCTAACTTGCCGACTGAAGCCAGTTTCTTCTCGGCGAGCGATGTTTTTTCTTGAGCCGCCTTCTGCGCCTCTGCAAGGTCATGGTCCTTCTTCTCCAGAGCCTCTCTCATTTTCTCTACAAGAATTATCACGTGGGTCAGGAAGAGGAAAAGGGAGGTAGTGAGAAAGACAGTCGACAAGTTCTCACCTGCCATACCGGTTGCTTCATCCCTGGCTTTCTGCAAGTTCTCTTGGGCATCGGACAGGTCATGGTCGAGCTGGATCTGCTTCTTTTCCAAGTCAGCGTAACGGGTTCCAAGCTCACAAGATCTCTACAAACAATGGACAATCAGTCGACGGGAACAAACATTGGTTACTTCCGAGGAATTAAAGACAATTCAGACAGTTCTAAGACTACTGCCGAACCAAAAACATTCAACAGTAGTCTCGTGGACTACACCCAGTGGGTGCACTTGGCGTGCCCCCACTGGTTCGCTTTTTCAATCGACTTGGTCCGACCAGTCGAGAGAAAGACAAAAAGAAGACAAGCTGTTCTTAGACCGCAGCCAACTGCCAGCAGTCGACTACGGTCTCGGGAACTACATCCAGTGGGTGCACTCAGCGTGCCCCCACTGGATCAGATTCCACTCGAAATGGTCTACCCAGAACGAGTGGAAGAACGATCAAAACAAATTCTGATTCTAAGATCACCGCTGAGCCAAAACACTCGATAGTGGCCTCGGGGACTACACCCAGTGGGTGCACTCAGCGTGCCCCCACTAGTTGAAAGACACACTCGACTCTACCTAGTCGACTCAAGTGGAAAACTACCCAAAAACAACAACACCCAGTGGGTGTAAGGATGCAAGACGGAGCAGTTCTCAGATAGCATATCCTCACAGAACAAGCATCAAAGTAAAGGAACAGTCGGAAATCAACTGACCTGGACGTTGGTCTGAAGAGCAGAACTGACGTCTTAGGCAGCCTGACTGGCCTCACGCACCACCTTCATTTGCTCTATCATCAAGCCCGCTTGGCGAATGGCTTCTTTGGCTGCGCTAGCTGGGTCCTCCGGGACACGGTGAGTGGCGAATAGCGGAATTGGCGAGTCGGTGACAGCAGCTTGGGGGTCTGAGCATGGAGTTGCAAGGTCGAGCCAGAGGCCTGCGCAGTCTGCACAGTCGACGCATGATCAGCAAACGTAACAGAAGCCCGATGGGGGTCTCCGGACCGCTGAGTCGGCGGCTCTGGCGCTGATGTCGTTTGCGGTTTCTTGCCGGCCGACACCTGATACGTCTCCAACGTATCTATAATTTTTGATTGTTTCATGCTATTATATTATCTGTTTTGGATGTTTAATGGGATTTATTATTCACTTTTATGTTGTTTTTGGGACTAACCTATTAACCGGAGGCCCAGCCCAAATTGCTGTTTTTTTTGCCTATTTCAGTGTTTCGCAGAAAAGGAATATCAAACGGAGTCCAAACGGAATGAAACCTTTGGGAACGTGATTTTTGGAACAAACGTCATCCAGAGGACTTTGAGTGGACGTCAAGCAACCAACGAGGAGGCCACGAGGCAGGGGGCGCACCTACCCCCTGGGCGCGCCCTCCACCCTCGTGGGCCCCTCGTGGCTCCACCGACCTACTTCTTCCTCCCATATATACTCATATACTCCAAAAACATCCAGAAGCACGACAAAACCCCATTTCCACCGCTGCAACCTTCTGTACCCGTGAGATCCCATCTTGGGGCCTTTTTCGGCGCTCCACCGGAGGGGGCATTGATCACAGAGGGCTTCTACATCAACTCCATGCCTCTCCGATGATGTGTGAGTAGTTTACCTCAGACCTTCGGGTCCATAGTTATTAGCTAGATGGCTTCTTCTCTCTCTTTGGATCTCAATACAAAGTTCTCCTTGATTCTCTTGGAGATCTATTCGATGTAATCTTCTTTTGCGGTGTGTTTGTCGAGATCCGATGAATTGTGGGTTTATGATCAAGTTTATGTATGAACAATATTTGAATCTCCACTGAATTCTTTTATGTATGATTGGTTATCTTTGCAAGTCTCTTCGAATTATCAGTTTGGTTTGGCCTACTAGATTGATCTTTCCTGCAATGGAAGAAGTGCTTAGCTTCGGGTTCAATCTTGCGGTGTCCTTTCCCAGTGACAGTAGGGGCAACAAGGCACGTATTGTATTGTTGCCATCGAGGGTAAAAAGATGGGGTTCATATCATATTGCTTGAGTTTATCCCTCTACATCCTGTCATCTTGCTTAATGTGTTACTCCGTTCTTATGAACTTAATACTCTAGATGCATGCTGGATAGCGGTCAATGTGTGGAGTAATAGTAGTAGATGCAGAATCGTTTCGGTCTACTTGTTTCGGACGTGATGCCTATATACATGATCATGCCTAGATATTCTCATAATTATTTGCTTTTCTATCAATTGCTCGACAGTAATTCATTCACCCACCGTAATACTTGTGCTACCTTGAGAGAAGCCACTAGTGAACCTATGGCCCCCGGGTCTATTTTCCATCATATAAGTTTCCAATCTACTTTTATTTTGTAATATTTACTTTTAATCTATATCATAAAAATACCAAAAATATTTATCTTATTATCTCTATCAGATCTCACTCTCGTAAGTGACCATGAATGGATTGACGACCCCTTTATCGCGTTGGTTGCGAGGTTCTTATTTCTTTTGTGTAGGTGCGAGGCGACTTGTGCGTGGTCTCCTACTGGATTGATACCTTGGTTCTCAAAACTGAGGGAAATACTTACGCTACTGTGCTGCATCACCCATTCCTCTTCAAGGGAAAAATCCGACGCAAGCTCAAGAGGTAGCAAGAAGAATTTCTGGCGCCGTTGCCGGGGAGATCTTCGCCAATTCAAGTCAAGATTTACAACAAGTCATTTTTGGCGACGTTGCAAGTCAAGATATACCAAGTACCCATCACAAACTCTGATCCCTCGCATTACATTATTTGCCATTCGCCTCTCGTTTTCCTCTCGCCCACTTCACCCTTGCCATTTTATTCGCCCTCTTTTCCGTTCTCCTCTTTCTCTCGCTTGCTCTTTGTTTGCTTGTGTGTTGGATTGCTTGCTTGTCACGATGGCTCAAGATAATACTAAATTGTGTGACTTTTCCAATACCAACAGCAATGATTTTCTTAGCACTCCGATTGCTCCTATTACCGATGCTGAATCTTGTGAAATTAATGCTGCTTTGCTGAATCTTGTTATGAAAGATCAATTCTCCGGCCTTCCTAGTGAAGATGCCGCTGCCCATCTAAACAAATTTGTTGATTTGTGTGATATGCAAAAGAAGAAAGATGTGGATAATGATATTGTTAAATTGAAGCTATTTCCGTTTTCACTTAGAGATCGTGCTAAAACTTGGTTTTCATCTTTGCCTAAAAATAGTATTGATTCATGGAATAAGTGCAAAGATGCTTTTATCTCTAAGTATTTTCCTCCCGCTAAGATCATCTCTCCTGGAAACGATATTATGAATTTTAAGAAACTTGATCATGAACATGTTGCACAAGCTTGGGAGAGGATGAAATTAATGATACGTAATTGTCCTACACATGGCTTGAACTTATGGATGATTATACAAAAAAATTATGCTGGATTGAATTTTGCTTCTAGAAATCTTTTAGATTCGGCCGCAGGAGGCACTTTTATGGAAATCACTTTAGGAGAAGCTACTAAACTCCTAGATAATATTATGGTTAATTATTCTCAATGGCACACTGAAAGATCTACTAATAAAAAGGTTCATGCGATTGAAGAAATTAATGTTTTGAGTGGAAAGATGGATGAACTTATGAAATTATTTGCTAGTAAAAGTGTTTCTTCCGATCTTAATGATATGCCTTTGTCTACTTTGATTGAGAATAATAATGCATCTATGGATGTGAATTTTGTTGGTAGGAATAATTTTGGTAACAACGCGTATAGAGGAAAGTTTAATCCTAGGCCGTTTCCTAGCAATTCCTCTAATAATTATGGTAATTCCTACAACAACTCTTATGCAAATTTTAATAAGATGCCCTCTGAATTTAAGACTAGTGTTAAAGAATTTATGATTTCTCAAAAGAATTTCAATGCTTTGCTTGAAGAAAAATTGCTTAAGGTTGATGAATTGGCTAGGAATGTGGATATAATTTCTCTTGATGTTGATTCTTTGAAACATAGATCTATTCCACCTCTGCATGATATAAATGAGTCTCTCAAAGCCATGAGAATTTCCATTGATGAGTGCAAAGAAAGAACCGCTAGGATGCGTGCTAAAAAAGATAGCTTTATGAAAGCGTGTTCTTCTAGTTTCCATGATAATAATGATGAAGATCTAAAAGTGATTGATGTGTCTCCTATCAAATCTTTGTTCTCTAATATGAATCTTGATAAAAGTGAGGTTGAAGAGGTTAAAACTCTAGATGACAATGAACTTACTATTTCATATTTCAAGGAATTTAATTATGATAATTGCTCTCTGATAGATTGTATTTCCTTGTTGTAATCTGTGTTGAATTCTCGTCATGCTTATAGTCAAAATAAAGCTTTTACTAGACATATCGTTGATGCTTTGATGCAATCTTATGAAGAAAAACTTGAATTAGAAGTTTCTATCCCTAGAAAACTTTATGTTGAGTGGGAACCTACTATTAAAATTAAAATTACAGATTATGAATGCAATGCCTTGTGTGATTTGGGCGCTAGTGTTTCCACGATTCCTAAAACTTTATGTGATATTCTAGATTTCCATGAATTTGATGATTGTTCTTTAAATTAGCATCTTGCGGATTCCACTATTAAGAAATCTATGGGAAGAATTAATGATGTTCTTATTGTTGCAAATAGGAACTATGTACCCGTAGATTTCATCGTTCTTGATATAGATTGCAATCCTTCATGTCCTATTATTCTTGGTAGACCTTTCCTTAGAACGATTGGTGCGATTATTGATATGAAGGAAGGGAATATTAGATTCCAATTTCCGTTAAGGAAGGGCATGGAAAACTTTCCTAGAAAGAAAATTAAATTGCCTTATGAATCTATTATGAGGGCCACTTATGGATTGCATACCAAAGATGGCAATACTTAGATCTATCCTTGTTTTTATGCCTAGCTAGGGGCGTTAAACGATAGCGCTTGTTGGGAGGCAACCCAATTTTCTTTTTGTTTTTTGATTTTTGCTTCTGTTTAGTAATAAATAATTTGTTTAGTCTCTTGTTAGATGTGTTTTTATGTTTTAATTAGTGTTTGTGCCAAGTAGAACCGTTGGGAAGACATGGGTAAAGTTTATATGATCAAGCTGTAAAAAACAGAAACTTTAGCGCTCACGAGAATAGCTGCCATTTTTTATAAGAGAGTGATTTTTAGTTGATTCTTTTTAAACATGATCACTAGACAAATTCCTCACGTCCAGAAATTTATTTAAGAATTTTTTGTTTTACAGAAGTTTGCGTTAGTTACAGATTACTACAGACTGTTCTATTTTTGACAGATTCTGTTTTTCGTGTGTTGTTTGCTTATTTTGATGAATCTATGGTTAGTAAAAGAGTTTATAAACCATATAGAAGTTGGAATAAAGTAGGTTTAACACCAATATAAATAAAGAATGAGTTCATTACAGTACCTTAAAGTGGTGGTCTGTTTTATTTCGCTAACGGAGCTCATGAGATTTTCTGTTTTGAGTTTTGTGTTGTGAAGTTTTCAAGTTTTTGGGTAAAGATTTGATGGATTATGGAATAAGGTGTGGCAAGAGCCTAAGCTCGGGGATGCCCAAGGCACCCCAAGGTAAAATCCAAGGACAACCAAAAGCCTAAGCTTGGGGATGCCCCGGAAGGCATCCCCTCTTTCGTCTACTTCCATCGGTAACTTTATTTCGAGCTATATTTTTATTCACCACATGATATGTGTTTTGCTTGGAGCGTCTTGTATGATTTGAGTCTTTGCTTTTTAGTTTACCACAATCATCCTTGCTGTACACACCTTTTGGGAGAAACACACATAAATCGGAATTTATTAGAATACTCTATGTGCTTCACTTATATCTTTTGAGCTAGTTACAATTTTCTCTAGTGCTTCACTTATATCTTTTTAGAGCACGGTGGTGGCTCTATTTTATAGAAATTGTTGATCTCTCATGCTTCACTTATATTATTTTTAGAGTCTTAAAACAGCATGGCAATTTGCTTCAATTATAATATCATAAGAAATTTGATACTTGATAATTGTTTTGAGATATAAAGGTGGTAATATCATAGTTGTGCTAGTTGAGTAATTGTGAAATTGAGGAATACTTGTGTTGAAGTTTGCGAGTCCCGTAGCATGCACGTATGGTGAACGTTGTGTGACAAATTTGTAGCATAGGATGTTCTATTATTGCTTTCCTTATGAGTGACGGTCGGGGACGAGCGATGGTCTTTTCCTACCAATGTATCCCTCTAGGGGCATGCGTAGTAGTACTTTGCTTCGAGGGCTAATAAACTTTTGCAACAAGTATATGAGTTCTTTATGACTAATGCGAGTCCATGGATTATACGCACTCTTACCTTTCCGTAATTTTCTAGCCTCTACGGTATCGTGCATTACCCTTTCTCATCTTGAGAGTTGGTGCAAATTTCGCCGATGCATCCAAACCCCGTGATATGATACGCTCTATCACACATAAACCTCCTCATATCTTCCTCAAAATAGCCACCATACCTACCTATCATGGCATTTCCATAGCCATTCCGAGATATATTGCCATGCAACTTTTCACCATTCCGTTTACTATGACACGCTCCATCATTGTCATATTGCTTTGCATGATCATGTAGTTGACATTGTATTTGTGGCAAAGCCACCGTTCATAATTCTTTCATACATGTCACTCTTGATTCATTGCATATCCCGATACACCGCTGGAGGCATTCATATAGAGTCATATTTTGTTCAGTATCGAGTTGTAATTCATGAGTTGTAAGTAAATAAAAGTGTGATGATTTCTCATTATTAGAGCATTGTCCCATGTGAGGAAAGGATGATGGAGACTATGATTCCCCCACAAGTCGGGATGAGATTCCGGACTAAAAATAAATAAATAAAAAGAGGCCAAAAAAAGAGAGAAGGCCCAAATAAAAAAATAAAAAAATGAGAGAAAAAGAGAGAAGGGACAATGTTACTATCCTTTTACCACACTTGTGCTTCAAAGTAGCACCGTGATTTTCATGATAGAGAGTCTCTCATTTTGCCACTTTCATATACTAGTGGGAATTTTCATTATAGAACTTGGCTTGTATATTCCAATGATGGGCTTCCTCAAATGCCCGAGGTCTTCATGAGCAAGCAAGTTGGATGCACACCCACTTAGTTTCTTTTGTTGAGCTTTCATATACTTATAGCTCTAGTGCATCCGTTGCATGGCAATCCCTACTCTTTGCATTGACATCAATTGATGGGCATCTTCATAGCCCGTTGATTAGCCATGTCGATGTGAGACTTTCTCCTTTTTTGTCTTCTCACATAATCCCTATCATTATACTTTACTCCACCCATAATGCTATATCCATGGCTTGCGCTCATGCATTGCATGAGGGTTGAAAAGGCTGAAGCGCGTTAAAAAGTATGAACCAATTGCTCGGATTGTCATCAGGGTTATGCATGATGAGAATGTTTTGTGTTATGAAATTGAAGCATGGCCTAACTATATGATTTTGTAGGGATAAGCTTTCTTCGGCTATGTTATTTTGATAAGACATAATTGCTTGGTTAGCATGCTTGAAGTATTATTGTTTTTATGTCAACATTAAACTTTTATCTTGAATCATATCGAATCTGAACATTCATGCCACAATAAGATGAACTACATTGAAAATTATGCTAAGTAGCATTCCACATCAAAAATTCTGTTTTTATCATTTACCTACTCGAGGACGAGCAGGAATTAAGCTTGGGGATGCTTGATACGTCTCCAACGTATCTATAATTTTTGATTGTTTCATGCTATTATATTATCTGTTTCGGTGTTTAATGGGCTTTATTATTCACTTTTATATTATTTTTGGGACTAACCTATTAACCGGAGGCCCAACCCAAATTGCTGTTTTTTTGCCTATTTCAGTGTTTCGCAGAAAAGGAATATCAAACGGAGTCCAAACGGAATGAAACCTTTGGGAACATGATTTTTGGAACAAACGTGATCCAGAGGACTTGGAGTGGACGTCAAGCAATCAACGAGGAGGCCACAAGGCAGGGGCGCGCCCTCCACCCTCGTGGGCCCCTCGTGGCTCCACCGACCTACTTCTTCCTTCCATATATACTCATATACTCCAAAAACATCCAGGAGCACGACAAAACCCCATTTCCACCGCTGCAACCTTCTGTACCCGTGAGATCCCATCTTGGGGCCTTTTTCGGCGCTCCGCCGGAGGGGGCATTGATCACAGAGGGCTTCTACATCAACTCCATGCCTCTCCGATGATGTGTGAGTAGTTTACCTCAGACCTTCGGGTCCATAGTTATTACCTAGATGGCTTCTTCTCTCTCTTTGGATCTCAATACAAAGTTCTCGTCGATTCTCTTGGAGATCTATTCGATGTAATCTTTTTTTGCGGTGTGTTTGTCGAGATCCGATGAATTGTGGGTTTATGATCAAGTTTATCTATGAACAATATCTGAATCTCCTCTGAATTCTTTTATGTATGATTAGTTATCTTTGCAAGTCTTTTCGAATTATCAGATTGGTTTGGCCTACTAGATTGATCTTTCTTGCAATGGGAGAAGTGCTTAGCTTTGGGTTCAATCTTGCGGTGTCCTTTCCAGTGACAGTAGGGGCAGCAAGCCACGTATTGTGTTGTTGCCATCAAAGATAAAAAGATGGGGTTCATATCATATTGCTTGAGTTTATTCCTCTACATCATGTCATCTTGCTTAATGCGTTACTTCATTCTTATGAACTTAATACTCTAGATGCATGCTGGATAGCGGTCGATGTGTGGAGTAATCTCTACTATATTAAAGGAGGATCGAACTTCGACCTCCTTCCCGCCCCCTTGTGATATCGCTACTTCCCTCGCCTCGGCTGGTGCGACCCCCGTAGAAAAAAACATCCAATGTAACCGAACAAACAGATAAAATCCCCGCACGAAAAAAGGAACAATTACCGGGGAAGCAACTGCATCCCACGATCGCACGTCCCACGCCTGGTCTCCCCAGCCCCTCGCTTCCGATCACATCTCTCGCCTGTATGGTCTCGCCGCTCTGCCCTCTCGATCCGCCGCCGTGAAGCCTGTATGGTCACCATCTAGCCTCCACCGTCTCCCTTCTCTCTTAAGGCAGGCCCTCCTCGGTGTGATGAGTAGTCCGCGGTGCTGCCGCCCCCTGCACGAGAGTGGCCGCGGCGTCGGCCACACCAGCACTCTCGTCGGGGCCGCACTTCCTGTACCGTACCTGGCTGGCCGGGAGGAGCTTGCTGCTCGCCATGATCTTCTCCACGTGGTAAGTCATAACAGCTGATTGCGAAGTTGGTGACCTTCGCCGCCTCCTCCTCCTCCTCCTTGACTGCACGGAAGAAACACAGCCAATGATTAATGACTGACACAACTTTAGCAGTAGGCTACCCGGTCGAGCTCTCCCACCGGTCAAACGAGCCAAGCGCAAAAGTGACGAGAGAATGCATGCTCTGCAATGACGTGCACTGCGTACCTTGCAGAGTTCTTGCTAGGAATCTGAAGATAGCGTGTTGTACACCTGCAGGTAATTCGCTTTTATTGGATTGTGGGAGGAGAGGCCAAACCGTACTTGTGTAATGGTGCAGCTTAAATGTTTGAAGGAAGACTTACATCGTACTTGGAGAATAATTACATCCTACTTGGAGGTAGCAGGGACGTGTCATATGTTTTTGGGATCCAGGTAATATTTAGCTTACCTGCTAGACCACATTACTTCCAAAATATTTACCTACCATGACAGGAAAATCTATTGGATCTAGCACTGCATTGTAGACTCAACATATCTAGCTCAGACCCGTCATCCTCTCATTCCGTGTTATGTATGCTTTTCTTTTGAAGTTTTCATCAACCTCGCTTTCTTTATTCAGATCAAGATGGTTGTATATACATCCAAATTCAGATCACACAGTGCCTTACAAGGTGGGAATCAGCAGGGCAAGGGAAGAATCCTGGGAGGTAATTTTGATTATCCCACAATGGGGTCCATGATAAATGTTGGCTAATTGTGTTTTGAAGAATATCAGTTTCATGTTCTCTTGGTGTTTTTGGATTTGCCTCAATGTCATCCAGATTGATTTCATATACCAAAATCTTAATCCAACTCTTTTCTAGACATAAGTTTATATGCACATGCTACATAGTTTTGATGTATATATGTCTCTTCCTCTAAGTAGTATGCTCCAATTTTTGTTTCTTGATGTATATTGCCACTTGAATAACACTCAGTTTCTCTAAATAAATTTGTACTCTACATACCTCTCTCTCTGCGGTGGAAAATCTATCATACAGGGCAATAAGATGAAATCAGTTTTTAATTTGAGATGTCCTTTAAAAAACCCACGGAGAAACCAAGCGAATTGATAGTCAGCCCGCATCAATATGGCGAATCAACCGGAGTTGCCTTCTTGGGACGATGCATTTGCATTGAAGCAGTGTCGTTGGTCTGATCGCGGCGGTCAGCACCACCCTCCCATCCGGTCACATTGCGCGACATCAATACAGGTCTGCAGCTCTGGGCCGGCATGAATGTGGTGCGGGAAGCTGCGCGTATGTTGGAGAGATAGAGTATGTACGTTTATTTGTATTTTTCTTACTTAATAGGTGGATTTTCTCCAGTGATTCTGCGGCCGTCGAGGAGGTGAGGTTTTTCCATCAAATGATTTTACAGTCTGTTTGGTGTGACCACTGCTACTAGGTGCAGAGTATGGAGTAGGACAAGCATCAGTCATGTAAATTGTTAATCAATCTGGTTTTGCAAGTCGTTGAGTCGTAGTAGCTATGTAGGATTCCTAATGGATACTACCATGAATCATGTTCTGTCGTTAAGGAGAACCTTTTCTAAATGTATTCCAGCTGAGCCTCTTCTATTTTTTTTCCTTTTGGCATGGACAAGGATTCACCTTAAATACTACTCCCTCCGTCTTAAAATAAATGACTCAACTTTGTACTAGCTTTAGTACAAAGTCGAGTCACTTATTTTGGGACGGAGGGAGTATTATATAGAGTACATCTCTGCAGTAGTTCTTTTTTTTTTTTTACAACAGAGTACATGTCTATAGTTAGCGTAGAGCGATAACTCATCTGTCATTTGCACTTGCTGTTTCATATGCTTTTGGAAAAGGTAAAGCTTCTGGGATTACAATTATAGTGGTTTACTTGGAGTAAGTACAGTTTACGTCCTGATATTGTCACTAATACTGTATAATCTAGCTTTACATGCTTTTCTCACTCTGGAGGGTAATGTCATGGACGTTTGTTGCGATTTCAGACTTTTCAGTGTGCAAATGCTTAGAGCATTTGACTTATATATATACATGACATATGTCAAAATGACCATGAAGGATATATGTGCTACTCAGAAAATGCCGAGCAATATGAGCTTGTCATAGCAGCTATTTAGTTGGAAGAAAACATAGATTGAAGATAGATATATCAGATGCACCTGCTTGATAGGATTCTTATTTAGTTATGTGGAGGCAGTGATGCTTCCTTTGATGCGGATATGTGTATTTTTAAAATATTTGCTTACTTGCTTCTTGCTTGTCTATCAGGCTACTTTGGTAGATTTTAGAGAGAAATTTGTTTTTGAACAAGACTGTCAAGGAAGCATCATGGCAAAGATATATGTTGCATTACTATAGTTGAGATAATTTGATTTGATTATAATATGTCAAGCTTCTGAAACTTCACTATGTACGTTGGTTTGGTGGTTTCATATTTGTCACACTATAGTAATAAGCAACATACGACACATAAATTCTTGATTTTTTTCTGACTCAAGATCTCTACGCCTAAATTTATTGTTTTGTGGCACTGTGCGGACATTTTTCTCTTGGTGACCAATATCCCTCAAGCTATACGAGATTTGATTAAGAACATAGGGATACTTTTTTTAACTCGTGATGATAAGTATGTATATCTGGAATTCAAGTTTGAGCCACATGTACTTGGTTTAGTAGTACTCTTTCCGTTCAAAATAAATGTCCAGTTTTAGTTCAAATTTAAACCGACACTTACTTTGGAACGGAGGGAGTATATTTTATAGGGAAGAAGGTATCATACTATTTCGTGGGGTGAGCGCTTTAAGCGGGATGGGTTCTCAGGGCTTCAAGTGGGTTTATCGTGGGTTAGTAGATAACAGCGAGCAACTAGAAAGGTTGGATCAACGTTGGAGGCGAATAACAATGGTGAGCGATGTTTAAATTTATGTTCCGTGGCAACGCACGGGCACTCAGCTAGTAGTAGTAGATGCGGAATCGTTTTGATCTACTTGTTTCGGACGTGATGCCTATATACATGATCATGCCTAGATATTCTCATAATTATTCGCTTTTCTATCAATTGCTCGACAGTAATTCATTCACCCACCATAATACTTGTGCTATCTTGAGAGAAGCCACTAGTGAAACCTATGGCCCCCGGGTCTATTTTCCATCATATAAGTTTCCGATCTACTTTTATTTTGCAATCTTTACTTATAATCTATATTATAAAAATACCAAAAATATTTATCTTATTATCTCTATCAGATCTCACTCTTGTAAGTGACCGTGAAGGGATTGACAACCCCTTTTATCGCGTTGGTTGCGAGGTTCTTATTTGTTTTGTGTAGGTGCGAGGCGACTTGTGCATGGTCTCCTACTGAATTGATACCTTGGTTCTCAAAACTGAGGGAAATACTTACGCTACTGTGCTGCATCACCCTTTCCTCTTCAAGGGAAAAATCCGACGCAAGCTCAAGAGGTAGCAGCACCCTCCTCCCTGAAGTCCTGCTGCTCCGTTCCAAAGGGTGCTGAGGCATCTCTTCATCATCATCTGGAAGATTAATAATGTTTGGCGGTGCTGAAAGAAAAGTCAGTCGCAAGAATTCAGTCGACTGCAGTTCAATTGACGAAAATAAAGACAAGTTTGCATAAGTCATACCGGCTTTCGAAGTAGCTGCATCTCCGGTTTCCTCATCATTGCCCTTGTAAAGGTCTGTAGAAGTCGCAGAAGTAGCAGCACTACAAGTATCAAGTTTCACTCGGTTAATCAAGAAGTGAGTCGACAGCAAAAGTCCCTAGGCAAAAGGTGAGAACGAGACACTTACGCAGAAGCGACGGGGACGTCCATCTTGATCTTGGGCAAGTGTGACAGCCTGGTTTTTGCCCTCTCTTATTTGTTTGAGTTTTCATTTGAAAGTTGTTGAAACTTGGAGTTTTTGAATCTTTTCATTTGGAGTTAAACACTTGGGCATCCTTGGCTTTCACCCAAGTGTTCATTTCTCTCCCAAACCATCATTTCACTTCTGATCCACCACAAAATAATCTTTGGAATATTTTTCTTAAATGAAAAATATTCATTTTCTCTCTAAAACCCTAAGCCAAATCTGTTTACTCCAAGGCAACCCTAATTTTTATGGCTCAGAAAATTCTAAGATAATTCACAAATATTCTAGGGACCCTAGGGCACCTCCCTGAGCAAAAATATTTCATCACTTTTTGGAATATTTTTGCTACAGAAAATCTTTTCTGTTCTGGACAGAAATGGTGGTTTCTACAGCAACTACCATTTTACCTGCTCCATTTGACCTGATCTTTCTTGTGCCTATTTACCTTAGTAACTCTAAGCTAGCCTCCAAAGCACGGCTCCAAACTCCCAGTCATTTGACCACAGTAACATCACAAAGTTACTGTCCAGAAACTTACCAGACTTGTAAAATCTTCTCTACTGCACCTGGATCCAAACCAAACCGTGGTAAACATCAAAACCACCATGAACAACATGCCAGACGTGATTTTTGGACGAAGGCTGGCCTGAGGAGAGAGTTCGTGCGGTGACCACGCGTGTCCACGATGCCAGGCATGCGTGTCGACGCGCTCTGGGTGCTGCCGAACGCTCAGTTCGCGCGTGCTTGCTTCCCCCGCCTGCCCAACCATGCCAAACATCGCCACCATCATTGTCTCGACGTCCTTAACTCCACCCTGGGACTCGCCGATGCCGGAGCTCGCCGCAGCGAGCACGGGCAAGGTCCGGCCAGCCCAATAGTGCGGGCGCACTGTGCTCGTCGTCACCCCCCTTGATCATGTGCTCGTCTCCGCTCGCCCACAGTGGCCGCGTGACCTCCGTCGCCTTCTCCCCCTCTCACTGATGCCGCTCGTCGCCAGGCGCCGTGGACAGGTGTCCACCGGCGGAGCCTGAAGCACCCTCGCCGCTCGCCTATATATAGAGCCCCTCCCCAACCTTCTTGAGCATCCTCTAGCACTCACACACACTCCACTGTCGAGTAGGAAGCCGTAGCCCGGCCGGGCAGGCCTCGGGCCGCCGTCCCCAAGCTCGAGCTCGCCGGCGATCCCCTCTGGTCGCCGTGGCAGCTCCAGCCCCTCCCAGGCCTGGGCGACCTCTCCAGGGCCTCCGCCTCTCTCCGGTGAGGCCGTCTCGCCCGCTTGGAACCCCTGGAGCGGCCTCTGCTCGCCATCTTCCTCAACTCCGACGACCTCCTCGTTCTGCCTCCGCTCGCGAGCTAGATTCCGACGCCGTCCGACCACCCCTAGCCACGCTGCGGGTACGGGCAGGTGCACCTCGACCTCCTCTTGCCATCCCTCCCTCTCGTTTTGGCCAAAGAGCCCTCGTCGCCGACGAGAGCTCCGGCGAAGCCGCGGCCGTCTCTGTTTCTCTCTCCCTCTTCCCCCACCTGACTAGCGGGGCCCGCTAGTCAGCCACTCAGTACGCGCGCAAAGCGGTAGGAGTGGTGGCGCCCCTGGGCTTTACGCCTTCGACGTCACCCCCAGTCTTTTCTTTTTATTCAAATTCATTTCAATTTACAGAATACTTCAAACAGTTATAGCATTTTAACCATAAGTCCAAATGACTTGATTCTTTTTGCATTGTGTTCTTTGAAAGGAAATCTAACAGCTCACCAAAGATGAGATTTTTCTGAGCTTTTAGAATTTCTGGTGAATTTCAGAAGTGTTCTTGATATTTTCTTTTTGTGTTTAAAAATTATTTTCAGAAGGTGAGGCTTGTCTTGAGGATCACCAGGAGGCTTGTGAACCTCATCTGCACTAAGGCAAGCCACAGCAACATTTTTATGATGCCATTTCAATATTTGTGATTTCCTCACTTGAATGAAATGATTAACCCATGCATTTAAATAATTATTGAATTATTTGTATTCTGTTAAGTATTGGTCAGTTGTTATGCTTGATTTACAGAATAGTTGAAACTAGTTTAAGTGGGTAAAGCAAGCTAAGATTTATTTGAGGTGATGTTAGAAATAATTTTGTTATGCATGTTAGTAAGCTTTGTGTTTGCATTCATAAATTGATAAAAATTTGTTAGAAAATATTCTGTTAAATACTTGTTTAATCATATTACTTGTCTTACAGAATGTTTGAACCCAACTTAGTGATAAAGAAATTAAGAGTTGTTGATAATAAAATCTTTTTGTCAAGCATATGAAAATTTTATCGGAGTTACTTTCTTGCGTAAGAAATTAATAAAACTTGTTGCAAAATATTTTGGTTAAGTTGTGAGTCATTTTGAGCAAGTAGGGTAAAATGAGTTGTTGACGTTTATGCTTGGTGTGTATATGGATGACATCGGTCATTTTTATCAACATGTGATGCATGTGTTGTTTTGCATTTCATGACATGCTATGACACCGGTCATTTTTAGTTTAAAGTTAAACCTGAATATAACTCCACTTGAATATACCGTTGACTGGGTCATGGTGCCGCTGAATCGAGTTTCTTTCCAGTGCAACCACATTTGCCTTTGTGGGAAGGCCTTGATTCGGTCCATTGACACGGCCTCTGGTCGGTGCCTCCATCTAGGGAAGGTTATGTCGTGTTTGCCCTGGCCCGGTAAGCAGGCATAATCTTGTGTGCTCGTTGATGAGATTATGGTACCGAGTCCCCGAGTGGGAATGTTTTGACCACGACGGTGGTCGGGGTGTCTTTGGTAGACACGGGGCCACCCAGGACCAGCCCGTTGGGGATTTGGGTCGGAGTGGCCGGGAGAGTGTTGTGGAAATGGAGTGGTTTTGTTGGAATGCCGTTGGTCCACCCGAATGGGAGTGCGGGGCCATGGGTTCCGTGTTGTGGGTACAGTGTGCTAGCTCTGCAGAGTGTATAATCTATCGATAGCCGAGTCCACGGTCACGGACACCTCGTACTAGGTCCCACCATGAGTCAACGTTTAATAAAAATTGCACACTAAGCTATGAACTTTGCATTGTTAATGGATGGGAGAAAGGCCATCGAGGTATTTGGGACCAAATGATGGTCGTGGTTGTGATCGCCGTAAGGATCACGAGTTGTTCTTGAGAAAGACCACTTTGGTGGTGTGTTTGTGATCCAGAGATGATCACAGTTGGTAAGTTGTCCCGAGGGACGGTCGAGCATGAACACAGCATGTTGACATACAGTGTTGCATCTTAATTGGTTAAATATCATGATATTGTTTGTCATTATAATTATGCTTGTTGTGAGCTTGCAAGTACATTCAATGTACTGACCTAGCGTGTCATGCCAGATTTCAGGAAAGTCTCATTGGAAAGGAGCGCTGTTCGAGTCTAGATCGTGTCCACATCGGTGTCCCTGTGATATGGAGCTTCCTCTACGACGTTATTCCGCCGCCACGTAGTTGTTCGAGTCAAGGCCCCTTTTATGTTCACTAAATAATGTACATATTGTTCAGCCGCACCGAGTGTGCCGCTTGGCCTCGACCGCTGTTGTAATATGAACTCTGTTCCGCTAGCATCAATAAAGCGGTTGTTTTCTGTACCAATATGTTGTGTGTTGCCAGAAGACATGGTCTCTGGGCTGGCAATGCAGGGTAAACCGGTCACTCTGAGCCGGGGTGCCACAGCAAGGCCTTCCGAGGCTTCGAGGCTACAACTTTGGGCTGTTTTGGAGCCTTTTCAGACGGCACAGGGGAAGAAGTCCGAGTGCGTTTGGAAGTCTGTCCAGTCGGCGCAACCACTTTGACACGGACACTTGCTGGGTCGTGGAGATGCTTGGAACGCTTTTCGGTGCATGGCGGCGACTCGACTTCTTTGCCACTGCTCGAGTCCTCGCTCTCCTCTTCCTCTTCTCCTCCATCAGATTGCCAGTACATGCTTTCGCCTCCGCTTTCTTCTCCTTCCTGGTACTGCTCTTGCTCTCCGTTCGGCATTGAGTACTTCTCCGTAAAGATCTGTGAAGTAAAAGAGGTGAACAAACGATGGTTGAATCAATGAGCAACTGCAAGTCAGAATGAAAAACACTCGGAAATAAAGAATGGACCTTGTTTGGTTGATTGTTGGCGTCGAAGGTAAAACTCTTCGGGACCCCCTGGGGTTATCCTTGTTTCCTGTGATGCCTTGCACCCATTATGCCACCGTCTTCTCAGCAACGTCCTCTGGATGGATCCGAGTGGAGTCCTCGATTCCCGAGTACATCCACATGGAGTGATCACGAGCCTGGAGCGGCTGGATACGTCCACTGAGGAATACCTCGAGCAGATCCATACCGGTCACCCCCTCACGGATCCGCTGAACTACTCGCTCCATCAACATGGTCACCTCCACCTTCTCTGCTGGAGTCACTTTCAAAGAATTGGGTTTTTGGGCTCGCTCCAGAGAAAAGGGAGGAAGACCAGTCGACTGACCAGGGGTCCACTTGTCTTTGTAGTAAAACCAAGTCAACTGCCACCCTCTAACTGAGTCGGGAAGAGTCATAGCGGGAAAGGTGAGGGAGTCCTGGACTAAGGGGTCCTCGGGTGTCCGGCCTGTTAGCTATGGGCCGGACTGATGGGCTGTGAAGATACGAAGACCGAAGACTGCACCCGTGTCCGGACATGACTCTCCTTGGCGTGGAAGGCAAGCTTGGCGATCAACTATGTAGATTCCATTTTATGTAACCGACTCCATGTAACCCTAGATCTCCTGTGTCTATATAAACCGGAGAGCATAGTCCGGATAGGCAGAGACTCATTATCATAGTCATACAAGCTAGACTTCTAGGGTTTAGCCATTACGATCTCGTGGTAGATCAAATCTTATAATACTCATATTCATCAAGATCAATCAAGCAGGAAGTAGGGTATTACCTCCATAGAGAGGGCCCGAACCTGGGTAAACGTCGTGTCCCCTGTCTCCTGTTACCATCGACCTTAGACGCACAGTTCGGGACCCCCTACCTAAGATCCGCCGGTTTTGACACCGACATTGGTGCTTTCATTGAGAGTTCCACTCTGACGTCGACGACAGGATCGATGACTCGCCTCGTCCTTAAAGACGATATCACCTCCGGAGGAGCTCTGGCCCTAGGCCAAACTCTCCGGCTGGGCAGCTTCACCAAGACCGCCCACTCGGCCGTTAAGCCGACGATGACCTCTCGGGCCATCGAAAATCCCCTTTGTATCGACTCCAAACACTCCAAGTAGATGGATCCGGCAGAATTCTCATCCTTAAACGAGCTCCTAGATCGCATTGCCGCCCTGGGAACCGCTACAGATTACGATCGGATCGGGCTTAAACCCGACCCAAGAGAAATCAAATCTCCACCGGTCACCCACCAGATAGCGATGGTTGAGGAGCAAGACGGCTACTCTCCTTCTATACCGAAGCCGGACTATGTTCGGGTCGCCGATCTTGAAGAGCCGGACGATCACCAGCGAAAGGATGTGACCTGCCTTCCGAACATAGAATCGGGCGGCGGGCCTAAACAATTAGAAGATACTCCGGTGCCCCGACTGTTGAGTCCGGAAGGTCTCCAGATTTCGGATGATCGATTGGATCAGGGGCCGGATTTTACGCCACCCACCCACCCGGACATAAGCGATCTCATTAGCATAAAAGAGCAGTCTCAGGAAATGGTCCATTACTTCTGGGCCAGATTCCTTCGTGTCAAAGACAAGGTAAAAGATTGCTGCGATGAGGACGCGATATCAGCTTTCTGCAACAACTGCGC
Source organism: Aegilops tauschii subsp. strangulata (assembly GCF_002575655.3). NCBI lineage: Eukaryota > Viridiplantae > Streptophyta > Magnoliopsida > Poales > Poaceae > Aegilops > Aegilops tauschii. The sequence continues at coordinate 56,678,313 of NC_053039.3, forward strand.
GGACGAAGGAATTCTCAACGCCATGAATCGCCGCCGCATACTACAGTTCATTGACTTGGCAACTATCGTACAGAAGTACATCACAATGGAAAGCGGCTGGAGAGCTCAGGCAGCTTGCTGGGAGCCATTGGTCCCGACGCAACCCCTCGTCCAGGCGAAAAGGGTGCGCCCTCGCGGCACACCCAATCCAACAGCCAAAAAATATAAACCCATTACGCGTCACGGAACCGTTTTAGAAGGATGGCTCGATGGGCCATGCAAACTTCACACAACACCGGATATTATATCAACCCACAACCTTAGAGCATGTTGGATACTCCGGCAAGTAGCCAAAAGCGGTGAGGATATTCTTACCAAAATCGCCGCAGAGTAACACCCTCCAGAAGACGGCGACCCTAGAGTATTGACGGTCTTCGAGACATTCGCTTCAAACAATAAGCACAAAAGGGCACTCCGCGACCTCGCCAGAGTTTGCCAGATCGCCGCAGTTGACCCTTGGAATGACACGGCTATAACCTTTAATGCCAGTGACGAACCTAAATACAGAACAGTCCGAGCACGAGCCGCATTAGTCCCCAGTCCTATCGTGGATGGTTTTCGACTTACCAAAGTCCTCATGGACGGCGGCAGCGGACTAAACCTCATTTATGAGGATACACTCCACAAAATGCAAATAGACAGGAGCCGCATCGAGCAAAGTAGCACAACCTTCCGAGGAATCATTCCCAGTCGGGAGGCGCAGTGTGCGGGAAAAATCACACTTGATGTGGTATTCAGCACGCCGGAGAATTATCGATCCGAAGAAATAACTTTCCAGGTGGCCCCTTTCAACAGTGGATATCACGCCCTGTTGGGGCGAGAGGCCTTTACACGCTTTCAAGTTGTACCTCATTACGGGTATATGAAGCTAAAAATGCCCGGGCCCAACGGAATAATCACCCTCGTCAGTGATCCGGACATAGCACTCCGTGCCAAGAACAAAACCGCATCCCAGGCCCTCGAGGCATTGCCTGAAGCCCTCGCCGAAGAGTTAACCGTACTGCGCTCCACTGTGGATAGGGATGCTGTGATCCTAGACAAACTACCCAAATCCACCTCCTTGAAACCTGCAGAAGAAATAGACAAATTTTAGGTGCACCCAATAGACCCGAAGAAGACAACATCTATTGGACCGCAACTCAGCCCCACAGTTGACGCCGCACTATGAGACTTCCTGTGCGAAAACTGGGATATATTTGCGTGGCACCCCTCAGATATGCCAGGAATCCCACGCGAGTTGGCCGAACACAGCCTCAATATACTGAGGGGATACAAACCGGTCAAGCAAACACTGCGGCACTTTTTTGAACCCAAGCGACAAGCTATGGGGGAGGAGCTGGCCAAACTCATCAAGGCCGGATTCATTAGAGAGATTAAACATCCGGACTGGCTGGCAAACCTGGTGATGGTACCAAAGAAGGAAAAATCCCGGCGCCTGTGCGTCGACTTCAAAGACCTCAATAAGGCTTGCCCTAAGGATCCCTTCCCCCTCCATCGCATCGATCAAATCATTGACGCTACCGCAGGACACGACTCGCTGTGCTTCCTTGATGCATATTCCGGATACCATCAAATCAAAATGAAGGAGTCCGATCAAGCCGCAACAGCATTCATTACCCCATATGGGCCGTTTTGCTTCAACACCATGCCTTTCGGGCTCAAGAACGCCGGTGCCACCTACCAGCGCATGATTCAAACATGCCTCGAGAAACAGATCGGCAAGACAGTTGAAGCTTATGTGGACGACGTTGTCATCAAAACTAGGCATGTCGAAACACTAATAGATGATTTGCGTCTCACATTCCACAACCTCCGCACATACGACATCAAGCTCAATCCGGAAAAGTGTGTCTTCGGCATCCCCGTCGGAAAACTGCTGGGGTTCATCGTTTCCAGTAGAGGAATTGAAGCAAACCCAGCGAAAATCCGAGCTCTGTCACAATTGGCTACGCCAACCGACCTTAAACAAGTCCAAAAACTCACGGGTTGCGTGGCAGCTTTAAGCCGCTTTATCTCCAGATTGGGGGGAAAGGCGCTGCCACTTTATCGCCTTCTATGGCGCACCGATAACTTCGAGTGGACGGACACGGCGACAGCCTGACGGAAGAAATAAAAGCCCTTCTAGCAAGCAACCCAATCCTGGCCGCGCCAAACGTCGGCGAACCAATGCTCTTATATATATCGGCAACACACCAGGTGGTGAGCACCGTACTCATCGTCGAACGAGAACAGGACGGACACAAATTTCGGCTCCAAAAACCAGTATATTACGTATCTACCGTCCTCACACCATGCTAATCCCGGTACCCTCACTATCAAAAGATAGCATACGTAGTCTTCATGGCATCCCGAAAGCTACGACACTACTTCCAGGAGCGTTCGATCACGGTGGCTTCTGAAGTGCCACTCAATGACATAATAAACAACCGGGACGCCACGGGCCGGATTGCCAAATGGGCCATTGAGCTCCTTCCATTCAACATCATACAAGCCATGTCGAGCCATTAAATCCCAAGTACTGGCTGACTTCGTCGCTGAATGGACAGAGGCCGAACTCCCTAAAGAGTACGACACGTATTCCAATTGGGTTATGCATTTTGATGGCTCCAAAATGTTGGCTGGGCTAGGAGCGGGCATCGTGTTAACGTCCCCCACTGGAGATGTCGTCCAGTACGTACTCCAAATATTATATACAGACTCCAACAACGCAGCCGAATACGAGGCCTTATTGCATGGCCTCCGGATGGCCGTATCCATGGGCATACAATGCCTGGAGGTGCGCGGGGAGTCAAACCTAGGAATATCTCAAATAAACGGAGACTTTGACGCCAAAGACCCAAGATGGCAGCTTATCGCAACGCCGTCTTACAAATGTCGGCCCGGTTCGAGGGGCTTGAATTTCATCACGTCGCCTGAGAGAGTAATCAGGCGGCAGACGTCCTTGCTCGCATCGGCGCTAAACGGGACCCCGTCCCACCTAACATTTTCCAGGAAAGGCTTTTTAAGCCATCCGTGGTGTGGCAAGGGGGGGCAGCAACGACAGTCCTGACCCGAACACAAGCCCAGATTGCGAACCCACTGATATTATCGGGGGCTCAGCCACCGAAATAACACCATCGACCCATCTCATTATGGCAGTCATTGCCCCGTGGACCAAACCATTCTTGGCCTATCTTAACAGGAAGGAGCTTCCAGAGGACCAGAACGAGGCTCGCCGCATTGTCCGGCATTCGAAAGCCTACAAGGTTCATGGCGGAGAGCTCTACAAGGAAAGTACTACCGGAGTCCTTCAAAGGTGTATCTCCGAAGAAGAGGGCGGCAACTTTTGTCAGAAATTCACGCCGGTCTCGGCGGACACCACACCGCAGCCCGGGCACTTGTCAGCAAGGCATTCTGTACAGGATTTTATTGGCCGACGGCCCGAGCAGACGCACAAGACCTCGTCCAACGTTGCGTTGGATGCCAACTCTTCCCCGACCAAAGCCATATGCCCCCAACCGCCCTACAAACAATCCCCATTACATGGCCTTTTGCGGTCTGGGGATTGGACATGGTTGGACCCCTTAAAGGGGGAAGCCATAAGAAAAAATATCTGCTGGTCATGGTGGATAAATTCACCAAGTGGATAGAGGCTAGACCAGTCAAAACGGCCGAGTCCGGGCCGGTGATAGCATTCATATCCGATGTGGTGCACCGTTATAGTGTCCCACATAGCATCATCACCGACAACGGCTCCAATTTCACAGCTGATGAGGTGAAATTTTGGTGTGCTAATCTGGGCATTAAGCTCGATTATGCCTCTGTCTACCACCCACAAACAAACGGTCAAGTTGAACGAGCCAATGGTCTTATTATGAGCGGCATTAAACCCAGACTAGTGCGGTCTTTGAAGGAATCAGACAAGCACTGGGTTGAGGAGCTTGACTCTGTACTCTGGGGGCTGCGGACCACGCACAACCGCACTACCGGATACACACCCTTTTTCATGGTGTATGGCGCAGAGGCTGTGTTACCTTGCGATATTATTCATGACTCACCCAGAGTCCGTATGTACGAAGAGAGAGAAGCCGAGCTAGATCGGCAGGACAGCCTAGACGCCCTGGAGGAGGAGCGCGATGTCGCAAAAGCCCATTCAGCATTTTATCAACAACAGGCCCGAAGATAACAAAGCAGAGAAGTACGGGCCAAGACTTACAACGTTGGCGAACTTGTTCTACGCCTACCGGAGAAGAAAAAGGACAAGATCAAGCCCAAATGGGAGGGTCCCTTCATAATTGATGAAGTTCTCATCGGAGGAGCGTACCGTCTTCGTGATGCATCAGACAATCGCCTCGAGCCGAACCCCTGGAACGCGGCCAGACTCCGAAGATTCTATGCCTAGCGCCGAACTCTTTGTTTCTCTCCTTCTCCCCTATAGTTTCCATTATTTTCTCTCTCTTTTCCAGTTATTTTTTCTCTTTTTGCTTTAAAAGCTCTCATACAGCTAGACCACATACCCCTGATGTATACATTTTCAAACATGTATGCCCATTGTGCCTGGGGGCTTCTTAGATAGAAGCTTTTTACTATTCTTTGAGCATCAAGATCTTTGCATATGCGCCCTTTTCCATATGTACCTTTTCTTCGCCATTATATGCATCGATATGACTTAAGTTTTGGCCAAGCTGGGTTGCCTGGCTCCTGTGCTTATGCCCTACGTTCCCATTAGTTCGGCTAGGGCATAAAGGCCCCCTCCCCGATAACTTTTAGTAAGTACTACTAAGAAAGTGTTTAATAGACTTAGTTAGAAAAATAATAGAACTAGTTAAACTAGTTTATTTTTAGTAAGTACTAATTTATTATATTTATAGTAAGTGCTTAATTAGTTGAACTTGTTGATTTAATAAAACTAGTTTATTTTACTATATAAGTAGTTTATTTTAGTAAGTAAATTAATAGAACTAGTTTATTTTTCAGTTAAAGCAACTATTCCTGCAACGATGTCGACGATGCCTATCCCGCATCCTCCTCGTCGACTCGGCGGAGGAGGCCTGCTTGATCAGAAGGGCCATGTCCGAGACTGGGCTCCGCCGGGTTGGTACTGGGAGGTGCTACCTTCCGGGGGCGCAGCTTGGTGAGGAGCCAGCCCGTCGTCGACCCGAACCTTCTTTGGTGGCGGTTGCGTGGGCCAGTGACGGTGCCGAGGCTTTTAGACACCGCGGAGGTGGTATGCCACCGTGTCAGCAACGAGGACGAGCACGTCCGTCGCTACATGGTTGTGTTGGAGGGCAGGTTCGACAATTCCTGGCAGGTTCTTGAGGGATCTCACTGGAGCTATGATCCTGTGATGGTTCCTTCTCTTTGGGCGTCCACCGCCCGCGCCGATACCCGTCGGGCGCTACGGTTCTATCTCTATTAGCCATGCTATATGTATGATACTATTTGAGATGTATTAGTGATAATATTCGATGATGTACGGACGCAAGAGATGATGTAGTTTTGCTTATTGAATGCATGCTAATTTGAAAACTAATCTATTTTACGATTTGGTTTTTCTTATTGAATGCTCAAATTGGAAAACTACTCCTACTTTGATAGCTCCCATAGTCAATAATGATCTAATTTAGTTTTGGTAGTACATATTTTTAATTGTACAAGTTTAATCTTTGAATTATATGAACCAAGGAAATGTCGTCATCGGACGATGAAAGTCTCCCGGGGAAGTGCGAGTGGTGTGAAGACGATCGGGGTTTGTGCGACAGGCCTCACCTGGACGAAGATCGGCGCTTTAGCATTAAGCTCACGGAGACCTTCTACTACTTCAACATGTAATTTTTGTCTTTTACAATTCGACTAGTTTATCCCATGCCATGCAAGACGCTATGTCTTGGAGAGACTGGATTTTGAAGATCATGAAACTATGAAAACAAAGAAAATTCAGCTAAGGACCCATCATGGTATGGATTTTGAAGTAAATCTGTACAATTCTGTGAGCGTAACCCATTTTGGTTGCAAGAATTGGGAAGCACCGTGCAAGATGTATGCTTTTTATGAGAGTATGGTTGTCAGCATGGATCTTGGTGATCCTGACACCGCCAAGACAATTGGGACATTTGGGTCCTTGTTGATACGCTTCCAATTCTTCCCCTATGTGAGCTTCTTAAACAAAGTTATTAAGTAATTTGTATTTTTTATTTCAAAATAGTTGACAGCTTATTTCCATTGACAGCTTATTTTCATTGTTCAAAGAATGTGCGGAATATGGTAGACAGAACCTACTACACCGATGGCTCAGAATTAACTTATCAGGAGAAAAATCATCTGATCGCATTTTGTACTGATCTTGAGAATTACAATATCTACAATCAAACTCCTCAACATTATGGTCAATACATGCCACTAGTGCACGTGTTGAACTACGATAACATCCATGGAGATAAAATGGTAAGATTTTTTACTATTATGACATCCGTGCTTCTTTTGCATAAATTCTTCTATAAGTCAACTATACGTTGCTAACTACAAAGTTATTACTATGTTTTTCAACAGATAATCCCAAATGATTGTGTGCCTCATCTTATGATGTTTCCGAAAGGTCGCGTTGATGTTATGAACTTACAACCAGGTGATCATCCTACGCATCACAGCTGTCCATACCAGATTTCAAAAACTGATCAATACACGACAATCAAAGATTGGCCAAATGTATGGCCAAACGTACGGAGGTACTTGGAAGGAAAAGGAAGCGAAGCGCAAGAATTGGAGACAGGATGATCTCCATTCTCCATAATGGAGAGTCAGAGCCTATATTGTTTTATGCTATTTTACCTTAAAGAGGGTATTTAGGTCCTACCTAATACTCATGATCATGTGCTAAGAACAATTAAGTAGGGTTGGTTTGATGACTATGAGGATGATGATCGTATGACTTGTTATTAATAACGAGTAGAAGTTCTATGATGATGATTAGTAGGACTTGTTATTATGATGATGCATGATGCGAACATGAAGAGTTATTATATATCAGTGGGTGAAATGAACATGGCTTAGATTGAAGTAAGGCAACATGTGGTGCATGTCGAAAGTAGTACTAATCCAAACTTGATCAAATTAGGATTAGTATTACTTTCGACATGCACCACATGTTGCCTTCACTTCAATCTAAGCCATGTTTAGGCATAGCAGTAGCGCTGGTAAGCCAAGCACGGAGATAAGAGAGGACACTTCTCTGTATTATCTAAAACCCCCTAAACCCACCCCTTTCAAAAAAAACCTCAGCGACTTTTGGTCCAGGTTGGTGCTACCAACCGGGACCAAAGGCCCCCCTGCCTGGGCTCGGCGCGGCGGCCACGTGGAGACCCATCTGTCCCAGTTTGTATAAGAACCGAGACTAATAGTACTGGGCTTTAGTACCGACAGTGTAGTCCCGGTTCGGGAACCGAGAGCAATGGGGCTTATGAACCGGGACAAATGGACCTTTTTCTACTAGTAGCTGCAGCTTCACCATGGTTACCTACAAGCCTAAGACTAGAACAACTTCAACTGCCGGAACAGTGACAACTAATAATTTGATGTCATTTTCAGAGTGAGATGTCCTGGCATATAAAATAAAGTAGCTTGACAATTCAGCAGAATCTACATTGGTTAAATCAAGCAGGCAATCTGTGGAAGTGTCTGTTGCATAGTATAATCATGTGTGCGTTTGATGTCATTTTCAGAGTGTAAAATTCTGCAAGCTACGTGATAGTTCAGTAGAATCTTTGCTGGCACAACAAGACGAAGATAAAAGACAGCAGAATAATCAAGGATCAAATCTCAGAACAAACAAAATAGGTTAATATCTCTCAACTCTTCGTTTTGGTTATTGATTTCGTCTTTGATTTGGGCGTTGATTTTGGCTGAGACTACCCACAGTGAAAGTAACTAGGTGGTAACATCACATATCTTTAGGCAAAACAGATGATGTGGTGAGTACTTAATGAGGAAAGAGAGACATGTGGTAACATAGCTAATTACTGTAACATCACACTGTTGGGGAACGTAGTAATTTCAAAATTTTAACTTGCGCACACGCAAGATCATGGTGATGCATAGCAACAAGAGGGGAGAGTGATGTCTACGTACCCTCGTAGACCGACAACGGAAGCGTTGACTCAACATAGTGGAAGTAGTCGTACGTCTTCACGATCCGACCGATCCAAGTACCGAACGTACGGCACCTCCGAGTTCTGCACAAGTTCAACTCGATGACGTCCCACAAGCTCCGATCCACGCGAGCTTCGAAGGAGAGTTCCTTCAGCATGACGGCGTGATGACGGTGATGATGTTGCTACCGACGCAGGGCTTCGCCTAAGCACCGCTACGATATGACCGACGTGTAATATGGTGGAGGTGGGCACCGCACACGGCTGGAATAGATCAACAGATCAACTTGTGTGCCTAGAGGTGCCCCCCTGCCCCCGTATATAAAGGACCAGAGGGAGGAGGTGGCCGGCCAGGAAGAGGGCGCGCCAGGGAAGAGTCCTACTCCTACCGGGAGTAGGACTCCCTCTTTTCCTAGTTGAAGTAGGAGGGGGAAAGGAAGGGAGAGAGGAAGAGAATGAAAGGGGGGCGCCGCCCCCCCCTCCTTGTCCTATTCGGACTAGAGGGGGAGGGGGCGCGCGGCTGCCCTTGGCCGCCCCTCCTCTTCTCCCACTAAGGCCCATGAGGCCCAATTAACTCCCCGGGGGGTTCTGCTAACCCCCCGGTACTCCGATATATGCCTGAAACCTTCCGGAACCCTTCCGGTGTCCAAACATAATCGTCCAATATATCAATCTTACTGTCTCGACCATTTCGAGACTCCTTGTCATGTTCGTGATCACATCCGGGACTCCGAACTACCTTTGGTACATCAAAACACATAAACTCATAATACGATCGTCATCGAACTTTAAGCGTGCGGACCCTACGGGTTCGAGAACTATGTAGACACAACTGAGACACGTCTCTGGTCAATAACCAATAGCGGAACCTGGATGCTCATATTGGTTCCCACATATTCTACGAAGATCTTTATCGGTCAAACCGCATAACAACATACGTTCTTCCCTTTGTCATCGGTATGTTACTTGCCCGAGATTCGATCGTCGGTATCTCAATACCTAGTTCAATCTCGTTACCGGCAAGTCTCTTTACTCGTTCCATAACACATCATCCCGCAACTAACTCATTAGTCACAATGCTTGCAAGGATTATAGTGATGTGCATTACCGAGTGGGCCCAGAGATACCTCTCGGAAAATCGGAGTGAAAAATCCTAATCTCGAAATATGCCAACCCAACAAGTACCTTTGGAGACACCTGTAGAGCACCTTTATGATCACCCAGTTACGTTGTGACGTTTGGTAGCACACAAAGTGTTCCTTCGGCAAACGGGAGTTGCATAATCTCATAGTCATAGGAACATGTATAAGTCATGAAGAAAGCAATAGCAGAATACTAAAACGATCAAGTGCTAAGCTAACGGAATGGGTCAAGTCAATCACATCATTCTCCTAATGATGTGACCTCATTAATCAAATGACAACTCATGTCTATGGTTAGGAAACATAACCATCTTTGATCAATGAGCTAGTCAAGTAGAGGCATACTAGTGACACTTTGTTTGTCTATGTATTCACACATGTATCATGTTTCCGGTTAATACAATTCTAGCATGAATAATAAACATTTATCATGATATAAGGAAATAAATAATAACTTTATTATTGCCTCTAGGGCATATTTTCTTCAGTCTCCCACTTGCACTAGAGTCAATAATCTAGATTACACAGTAATGATTCTAACACCCATGGAGCCTTGGTGATGATCATGTTTTGCTCGTGGGAGAGGCTTAGTCAACGGGTCTGCAACATTCAGATCCGTATGTATCTTGCAAATCTTTATGTCTCCCACCTGGACTTGATCCCAGATGGAGTTGAAGCGTCTCTTGATGTGCTTGGTTCTCTTGTGAAATATGTATTCCTTTGCCAAGGCAATTGCACCAGTATTGTCACAAAAGATTTTCATTGGTCCTGATGCACTAGGTATGACACCTAGATCGGATATGAACTCCTTCATCCAGACTCCTTCATTTGTTGCTTTCGAAGCAGCTATGTACTCCGCTTCACACGTAGATCCTTCCACGACGCTTTGTTTAGAACTGCTCCAACTGACAGCTCCACTGTTCAATATAAACACGTATCCTGTTTTCGATTTAGAATCGTCCGGATCAGTGTCAAAGCTTGCATCGACATAACCATTGAAGACGAGCTCTTTGTCACCTCCATAAACGAGAAACATATCCTTAGTCCTTTTCACGTATATTAGGATGTTCTTGACCGATTTCCAGTGATCCACTCCTGGATTACTTTGGTACCTCCCTGCTAAACTAATAGCAAGGCACACATCAGGTCTGGTACACAGCATTGCATACATGATAGAGCCTATGGCTGAAGCATAGGGAACATCTTTCATCTTCTCTCTATCTTCTGCAGTGGACGGGCATTGAGACTTACTCAACTTCACACCTTGTAACACAGGCAAGAACCCTTTCTTTGCTTGATCCATTTTGAACTTCTTCAAAACTTTGTCAAGGTATGTGCTTTGTGAAAGTCCAATTAAGCGTCTTGAGCTATATCTATAGATCTTGATGCCCAATATATAAGCAGCTTCACCGAGGTCTGTCATTGAAAAACTCCTTTCAAACACTCCTTTATGCTTTGCAGAATAATTCTACGTCATTTCCGATCAACAATATGTCATTCACATATACTTATCAGAAATGTTGTAGTGCTCCCACTCACTTTCTTGTAAATACAGGCTTCACCGCAAGTCTGTATAAAACTATATGCTTTGATCAACTTATCAAAACGTATATTCCAACTCCGAGATGCTTGCACCAGTCCATAGATGGATCGCTGGAACTTGCATATTTTGTTAGCTCCCTTTGGATCGACAAAACCTTCCGGTTGCATCATACACAACTCTTCTTCCAGAAATCCATTCAGGAATGCAGTTTTGACATCCATTTGCCAAATTTCATAATCATAAAATGCGGCAATTGCTAACATGATTCGGACGGTCTTAAGCATCACTACGGGTGAGAAGGTCTCATCGTAGTCAACTCCTTGACCTTGTCGAAAACCTTTCGCAACAAGTCGAGCTTTGTAGACAGTAACATTACCATCAGCGTCTGTCTTCTTCTCGAAGATCCATTTATTCTCGATGGCTTGCCGATCATCGGGCAAGTCAACCAAAGTCCACACTTTGTTCTCATACATGGATCCTATCTCAGATTTCATGGCCTCAAGCCATTTTGCGGAATCTGGGCTCATCATCGCTTCCTCATAGTTCGTAGGTTCGTCATGCTCAAGTAACATGACTTCCAGAACATCGACTACATGACACTTCACCATTGTTTGGGCCTAGAGGAAGGCATTGGGAAGTAATAAGTAGATGATGGGTTGCTAGAGTGACAGAATCTTAAACCCTAGTTTATGCGTTGCTTCGTAAGGGGCTGATTTGGATCCATATGTTTCATGCTATGGTTAGGATTACCTTAATACTTCTTTTGTAGTTGCGGATGCTTGCAAGAGTAGTTAATCATAAGTGGGATGCTTGTCCAAGTAAGGGCAGCACCCAAGCACCGGTCCACCCACATATCAGATTATTAACGTAACGAACGCGACTCATATGAACGTGATGAAAACTAGCTTGACGATAATTCCCATGTGTCCTCGGGAGCGTTTTCCTTCATAAGAACCGTCCAGGCTTGTCCTTTACTACAAAAAGGATTGGGCCACCTTGCTGCACTTTATTTACACTTGTTACTTGTTACCTATTACAATTTATCTTATCACAAAACTATCTGTTACCTATAATTTCAGGGCTTCCAGAGAATACCTTACTGAAAACCGCTTGTCATTTCCTTCTACTCCTCGTGGGGTTCGACACTCTTACTTATCGAAAGGACTAGATAGATCCCCTATACTTGTGGGTCATCAGGATCGTCGTCGACGAAGTCGATCATAGGGGCAGCATCGGTCCCGGTTTCTACCGGAGAGAAGAGGGGGAAGAAACAATAAATATAAAGCAAACATAGCATCACAAAGCATAACATGGCAATATGATGTGCCGGGTGTGACCTAACGTATGGCTACACGATATAGGTGAAGGGGGAATTCAACCGAGAATGTTTTCCTGGTTCCGGACCTGTGTCAAACAGATGACCGGAGGGTAAATGTTCCATGCTCAGATAGTTAGGGGTATCTGACAAGTAAATGGACCGCGTAAACGGATTCGTTGGATTTTTCTAAGCAACTTTCATGTAGAAAACATTTTCATCCAATTGACGGATTAATTTCTACAAATTTTCAAAGATTAAAGCATTTTCTGGAATTATTAAATTAACAGAATTAACAGAAAAGGAATATGACGTCAGCATGACGTATGTGTGATGTCAGCAGTCAACAGACTACCTGACCAGGGACAAACGTGCCATGTGGGGCCAGTGGGACCCACATGTCATAGTCAAAGGACTAAACTAAGTTTAACTAAGACTAAACAGGGTTAATTAGCACATGGACCCCACTTGTCAGTGACTTAATTAGCTATCTAGTTAATGTTAAGTATAAAACCGGTTTAGTTAAACTAATTACGCGGTGGGGCCCGCACGCCAGCGTCACAGAGAAGCCCAGTCAGCACGTTGACTGGGTCAACCCAGTCAACGGGGCCCGCGGGGCCCGCTGGCAGTGACCCAAGGGTGGCCCCAGGTGTGCCAGGTTGGCCGTCGCCGTCGGCTCAACGCCGGCGACACCCAAACATGGCGGCGCGGCTCGGATCTTGCCGGAAAACACGTACGGGGCTCGGGGAGGAGCGGGGCTAGGCTCATTCGAACGAGCTCTCAGCGCCGCGTCCAGTGGTGGCCGTAGCATCGCCGGCCTTGGCCGGAATTGGCGCCGGCGAGCGGCGGAGGCGGCGGCGTGCACGGGTGCTTGACAAAAATGGAGCTACGGCACGCTAGCGAGCAAACGAAGAGGCTGGGGAGTACCTACGGGGTGTGGGGAGTGCAACGGGCACTAGCCCGTGACCATTTGGTCACCAGAGACACGCCGGTGACAAGCCGTTGCGGCGGTGGTGTTCGGGCGTGGACGTAAACGGCATTAGCGGGCTCGGGGAAACGCATGCGTGTGCGCGTTGGGCTCCTGGGAACCTCACGAGCTCGATTAGGAGCTCGGACGCGAGCTGCGGCAACGGTGGCCACTGCGACGAACTTCACCATGGCGGCGGGGCAGCACCAATGGCGACGGCAACTAGGGGGGCGAGATCGACGACGCTAGTATAGGGTAAAGGTCGGAGAGGTTACGTAGGAGCACACGGTGGCTCGTTGGAAGTTTAGGAGCAGCAGGGCGCCGGAATCGCAGAGGAACGCCGGTGGCTGCCGAGGAAGAAGAAGCTGGCGTCAGAGTCGATGCAGGGGCGCCGAGCTCGAGGGGCTGGTCGTGGGCGAAGGAGAGGTCGACGATGGAGCCCTTGGCGCGGTCCTAGGCAAAGGGGACGACGGAGAGCGGGTAGACGGTGCCTGCCTTGGCGACTGCGGTGGTGGCCGTGGCGGATCTGGGCGAGGAGGATCTGGTGGGAAGAGGGAGAGGCGGAGTGGGCGAGGGGAAGTGGGAGACTGGGAGCCCGAGGCGTCGAGGGCTGCCCTTATCCCCTCGTCGGCGACGTGGCAGCGCGCGGTGCCGCGCCGGGTCCGGTGGGAACGAGCAGGGGCGCTCGGTCGCGTGAACAGAGAGAAGGAGAGGGATGACCGGGGTGGGGGAGTGGGCCGGGCCTAGCTGGGCCACCTAGCTCGGGTGAGCCGAAGACCAGCTAGGCCATTTGGCCCAGTGGAACAGGGGCTTTCTCCCTCTCTCCTGCTTTTCCTTTTTTTTAACTTTCTGTTTTAGTTATTTTAGGCCATTTAGACACTTTGCAAAAAAATTGTTTGTTCACACCAATATTACCAGAAGAATATTTTCCACATGATGAACATTTTAGTTTCCATGTTTGAGCATTTTTGAATTTCACACATAATTTGAAATTGAATTCAACTGGATTTTAAAAGAGGCAAGAGACAAAGATGAACAAACACTTGTTTAGCAAAAGGATTAACTTAACCCGAGAGATTACTATAGCATCATTACACCAGGGTGTTACAACTCTCCTCCTCTAAAAGAAATTCTCGTCCCGAGAATTAAGAGGTAGCAGGGAACAGGTCGGGGTATTCAGCCCGGAGGTTATCTTCGCGTTCCCAAGTGGCTTCATCTTTAGAATGATTTGACCATTGCACCTTGAGGAACTTGGTAACCTTCTGGCGTGTTCGACGTTCAGCTTCTTCAAGAATGCAGATCGGATGCTCCTTGTATGTGAGATCATCTTGAACTTTAATCAATTCCGGGCCCACTTCACGTTCCGGATCCTTGAAGCAACGACGAAGTTGCGACACGTGGAAGACGTCATGGACGTGAGAGAACTGAGGTGGCAACTCCAGTTGATAAGCCACCAGTCCACGACGGGCGAGAATGCGGAAAGGACCAATGTAGCGCGGAGCTAGCTTGCCCTTGACTCTGAACTGATGAGTGCCTCTCAAAGGAGGGACACGCAAATAAGCTTGTTCACCAGGTTGATAAGTTGAACCCCAGTGTTTCTGGTCATAGTTGCTCTTCTGGCGAGACTGGGCCGCCTTGAGATTATCCTGGACAATGCGAACCTGCTCTTCAGCTTGTTGAATAATGTGTGGACTAATGGGCGTCCATTCCCCAGTTTCTGACCAATTCAGAGGGGTTCGGCACTTACGTCCATAAAGCACATCGAAGGGTGACATTTTCAAGCTGGCTTGATAGCTGTTGTTATAAGAGAACTCCGCATAAGGGAGAGATTCTTCCCACTTCTTGCCGAAAGAAATAACGCAAACCCGAAGCATGTCTTCAAGAATTTGATTGACCCGGTCGACTTGGCCTTGGGATTGGGGATGATAAGTGGTGCTCCAGGTAATATGAGTTCCCATTGCCTCTTGGAAACTATCCCAGAACTTTGAAGTGAATATACCGCCGCGGTCTGAACTGATCTCCTTCGGAATGTCGTGGAGCGACACAATTCTGGAGATATACAAGTTTGCTAATTGACTAGCAGTGATAGTCTCCTTGACTCGCAGAAAGTGAGCAACCTTCGAGAATTGGTCGATGATGACAAAGATAGTATCGTTACCTTTCCGAGATTTGGGAAGGCCAGGGATGAAGTCCATTTGGATCTTATCCCACTTCCATTCAGGAATCAGAAGCGGTTGTAGAAGTCCAGCCGGTTTCTGATGTTCTGCTTTGACGCGATGGCAAACGCCACATTCTTCGATATATCGAGCAATGTCTTGCTTCATTTTAGACCACCAGTACTTCTGACGGATGTCTAGATAAATCTTGGTACTTCCTGGATGAATAGAGAGAGGGGTGTCATGGGCTTATTTCATCACCTTCTCTGTCATAAGCTCAAACCGGGGCACGACAATGGAACTCTGAAGTATAAGGTCCCATCTTCAGCAAGCGAGAAATCTCTGGATTTCTCTAAGGCAAGATCCTTTTTCATCAGATCAACATGAGCATCTTTGGCTTGAGCAGACTTAATTGCTTTCAGAAGAGTTGGTTCCAAGACAAGGTTATTCAGAGAACCCTGTGGAACTAGTTGAAGGTTCATCTTGCATAGCTCTTCTTAAAGGCGGGGTTGAGCTTTGTAGACCATGTGATTGTTGCAATATGACTTGCGGCTCAAGGCATCGGCCATTAAATTAGCCTTGCCAGGGGTATAGGATATACTGCAGTTGTAGTCAACAATAGCTTCCATCCATCGCTGCTGACAGAGGTTCAGATCTGGCTGAGTAAACAGGTACTTCAGACTCTGATGATCGGTGAAGATTTCGCAAAGATTACCGAGAAGGTACTGTCGCCATAGCTTCAGTGCAAAGATAACCGCTGCAAGCTCGAGGTCATGAACTGGGTAGTTCTCTTCGTGAAGATGCACTTGACGGGAGGCATAAGCAGTCACCCTGCGCTCTTGCATTAGGACACAACCTAATCCTTGACATGAAGCATCGCAATAGATGACGAAGTCCTTGCGAGAATCAGGGGGAGCAAGCACTGGGGCAGATGTCAGCTTGTCCTTGAGTGCCTGGAAACTTTCCTAAAATTTTTCATTCCAATCAAACTTAACGCCTTTGTGTAGCCTATTGGTCAGTGGCTTGGCGATCTTGGAGAAGTTCTCGACAAAGCGGCGACAATAGCTGGCTAGTCCGAGAAAGCTTCTGACTTGCTTGACAGTCTTCGGAGGGGTCTAGTCAAGAATAGCCTGAACGCGCTCTGGGTTGATGGCAACACCATCCTTGGAGATGACATGACCAAGGTAGGTGACTTCGGGTAACCAGAATTCACATTTGGAATACTTGGCATAAAGTTGATGTTCTCTAAGCTTCTCTAGAACAGGTCGAAGATGTTCAGCATGTTCTTCTTTGTTCTTCGAATAAACCAGGATATCATCCAAATAGACTACGACGAACTTGTCGAGGTAATCCATGAATATGTAGTTCATCAGACGGGAGAATGTGGCTGGAGCATTGGTCAGGCCAAAAGACATGACAGTGTACTCGTAAGAACCATAAGGAGTGACGAATGCGGTCTTGGGAATATCCTCTTCACGAACACGGATCTGGTGGTAATCCAACCTTAAGTCGAGTTTAGAGAACATTGATGAACCAGCCAGTTGATCACACATATCATTGACCCGAGGAAGGGGATATTGGTTCTGAATTGTAGCTTGGTTGATAGGAAGATAGTCTTGGACCAAACGGTTCGTTCCGTCCTTCTTCTTGACGAAGAGAGAAAGTGCTCCCCAAGCAGAGGAACTTGGATGAATAAAACCCTTGCGAAGAGATTTGTCGATTTCCTCCTTAAGTTCAAGGAGCTCATGTGGTGGCATCTTGTAGGGTCGTTTCGCAATAGGAACGGTGCCTGGTTTCAAGTCGATGACGAACTCGATAGCACGGGTAGGGGGTATTCCTGGAAGTTCTTCTGGAAAGACATCTAGGAAGTCGTGAACAACTGGAATCTTTTCAATTCCCTCAAGAGGTGCTGCGTTCAACGCATTCATGAGATAGAGTCAGGCTTCGGCATTTTGAACAGACGAGCATTGTAGCTTACTATCTCATCGGAAGGATGTAGGAGATGAACGACTTTGGTGGCGCAAACGATAGAAGCAGTATGTGCTTTCAACCATTCCATTCCCAGTATGAGGTCGATATTGGAAGACTCCAGAATAATGGGAGAAACAAGGAATTCCAACCCTTCAATCTCAATGGGAACGTCGCGACCAATCATGGTAGTTTGACATCGTCCCGCAGGGGTGCGTACCACTATTGGAGTGTTCATGGGCTCGCATCGAATGTCGTGTGCATATGCAAAATTTTCTGACATGAATGAATGCGATGCTCCTGAATCGAATAAAACTGAAGCTGGTACTGAATTAACAAGGAGAGTACCCATCACAGTAGCAGGCTGGTCTTGAGCTTCATTAAGATCAATGTTGTTAGCCTGCCCACGACCATAAGGTCGGGCATTGTTGTTGCGGGGTTGATTGTTACCACGACCCGCAGCAGGAAGAGCCAGTTGGTTCTGATTCTGGGGACAGTTCCGGGAACGGTGACCTGGAAGGCCACACTTGAAGCATAGACCATCATTGGGATTGGGAGCAGGAGATTGGGGTGGTGCAGCTCGAAGAGGTTGCCTCTGCGGTGGAGGAGGCAGACAAGGTGCAACATAGGACTGTCTTGGTGCAGGTGCAGTTGGACGATACATGCTGTGGGGAATCCATATCCGACGGTTCTGCGCTGACGGGCCCGAAGATGAGCTAGCGTCACGACTGCGCCTGAGGGATCCCCGATGTTCCTGCAGACCAGTTTCGACATGAATGGCCTTGTTCACCAAGGTGGCGAAGTCGGCAAAGTCATGTACTAGGAGCGCGAGCTTGATATCCGGTTGAAGTCCGTCACGAAACTTCTCTTGCTTACGAGCATCTGTAGCAATGTCTTCTTCAGCGTAGCGGGACAAGTCCAAGAATTCCCGCTGATAAGCATCTACAGACTTGTTGCCTTGGGTGAGGTTGCGGAGCTCTCACTTCTTCCTGTCCATGATTCCCTGAGGAATGAAGCAGGCATGGAAGGCAGCTTGGAAATCCGGCCAAGTGATGACCGTTCCAGTAGGTAGGGTACGCCTGTGGCTATCCCACCATTGAGCAGCGGGACCCTTGAGGAAGAAGGATGCGAAGGTGACATAGCTGGCAGGGGCAACACTAGCAGACTCCATTTCATATGTGATGTCGCGGATCCAATATCAGCATTAAGGGGCTGAGTTGAGCTGCGGTAGATGGTCGAGTTGAGGCGCATGAAGTCCTGCAGAGTAACTGGGGCTGGCTGCTGATTCATATTCGGATGAGGAAACTGATTCATCATTCCTTCCATGAACTGGCGATTCAGCTCAAACTGTTGCATCATTCCGGCAAAGAATTCTGGCGGTGGTGGATCGTTGGCACCACGGCCACGACCAGCGGGTGTAACCATCCTGCTAACATGTAACAGGGGTAGTTCAGCATCGAGCATTTGTAAAGACAAAGGATCATTCATGATGAAACATGCATAATGAAAGAGGTATGATGGATACCACATAGTAGTCAACACGACGGTGTGTGTACTATTCAAAATACTATTCTAAGGAATAGCTATGGCTTATCCAACTTTGGGGTGAATGTGGTCACGGGATCCTAATGTTAGAGTTAGTAAAATCATTTAACCCAAGTAGAAGAGAGATCAGAGTCCCAGAGTAAAGGTCGAGGAGTAAAAGATCCTAATACCACCCAATGGCGACGTGGGCCCGTAAGACACACAACCATGTTAGTCAAAGTTTTTCAGTGACTAGACTCAACTTCTGCCAAGGAGTTGGAAAGGGGGCTACCTACAGGCAGTCGGCTCTAATACCAACTTGTTCCACCCTCGGCACTCGATGGTAACTCTGCAGAGTCGAGCAACAAAATGGGCGTGATGTGATGTGAGGTGCCGGGGCCTGGTCTTCGATCCCGTTGATCGGGTCTCTTGATAATCCAGCGGGGCAGTCAGAACAAGGTGGGGGGGGGGTCTATGATGGGTCTCTAACCAACCTATACTAAGCAGTTTAGGATAAGCAGGTAGGTAACAACAGTAGGTTACAACAAACAGGCTATGCAGCAAAATAGGAGCAAACAATAACAGTAGCAAAATCTAATGCAAGCATGAGAGAACGGAATGGGCGACATCGGGATGATCAAAGGGGGGGGGCTTGCCTGGTTGCTCTGGCAAGGAGGGGTTGTCGTCGACGAAGTCGATCACAGGGGTAGCATCGTGAAGGAAATATGCCCTAGAGGCAATAATAAAGTTATTATTTATTTCCTTATATCATGATAAATGTTTATTATTCATGCTAGAATTGTATTAACCGGAAACATGATACATGTGTGAATACATAGACAAATAGATTGTCACTAGTATGCCTCTACTTGACTAGCTCGTTAATCAAAGATGGTTATGTTTCCTAGCCATAGACATGAGTTGTCATTTGATTAACGGGATTACATCATTAGGAGAATAATGTGATTGACTTGACCCATTCCGTTAGCTTAGCACTCGATCGTTTAGTATGTTGCTATTGCTTTCTTCATGACTTATACATGTTCCTATGACTATGAGCTTATGCAACTCCCGTTTACCGGAGGAACACTTTGTGTGCTACCAAACGTCAGAACGTAACTGGGTGATTATAAAGGTGCTCTACAGTTGTCTCCGAAGGTACTTGTTTGGTTGGCGTATTTCGAGATTAGGATTTGTCACTCCGATTGTTGGGGAGGTATCTCTGGGCCCTCTCGGTAATGCACATCACTTAAGCCTTGCAAGCATTGCAACTAATGAGTTTGTTGCGAGATGATGTATTACGGAACGAGTAAAGAGACTTGCCGGTAACGAGATTGAACTAGGTATTAAGATACCGACGATCAAATATCGGGCAAGTAACATACCGATGACAAAGGGAACAACGTATGTTGTTATGCGGTCTGACCGATATAGATCTTCGTAGAATATGTGGGAGCCAATATGGACATCCAGGTCCAGCTATTGGTTATTGACCGGAGACGTGTCTCGGTCATGTCTACATAGTTCTCGAACCCGTAGGGTCCGCACGCTTAACGTTACGATGACAGTTTTATTATGAGTTTATGAGTTTTGATGTACCGAAGGAGTTCGGCGTCCCGGATGAGATCGGGGACATGACGAGGACTCTCGAAATGGTCGAGACATAAAGATTGATATATTGGACGACTATATTCGGACACGGGAAGTGTTGCGGGTGATTTCGGAGAAAACCGGAGTGCCGGTGGGTTACCGGAACCCCCCCGGGAGAAGTAATGGGCCTTATGGGCCTTAGTGGAAAGAGAGAGGGGCAGCCAGGAGGGGCTGCGCACCCCCTCCCCCTTTGGTCCGAATTGGACTACGAGAGGGGGGGCGGCGCCCCCCTTTCCTTCTCCCTCTCCCCCTTCCTTTCCCCCTCCTAGTAGGAGTAGGAAAGAAGGGAGTCCTACTCCTACTAGGAGGAGGACTCCTCCTCCTGGCGCGCCAACAAGGGCCGGCCGGCCTCCCCCTTGCTCCTTTATATACGGGGGCAGGGGGCACCCCATAGACACAACAATTGATCTATTGATCTCTTAGCCGTGTGCGGTGCCCCCCTCCACCATATTACACCTCGATAATATCGTAGCGGTGCTTAGGCGAAGCCCTGCGTCGGTAGAACATCATCATCGTCACCACGCCGTCGTGCTGACGAAACTCTCCCTCAACACTCGGCTGGATTGGAGTTCGAGGGACGTCATCTAGCTGAACGTGTGCTGAACTCGGAGGTGTCGTGCGTTCGGTACTTGATCGGTCGGATCGTGAAGACGTACGACTACATCAACCGCGTTGTGTTAACGCTTCCACTTTCGGTCTACGAGGGTACGTGGACAACACTCTCCCTTCTCGTTGCTACGCATCACCATGATCTTGCGTGTGCGTAGGAATTTTTTTTGAAATTACTACGTTCCCCAACACATCGGTCCCGGGGTCTACCAGAGAGAAGAGGGGGAAGTAACAATAAATATAAAGCAAGCATAGCTTCATAGCATAACATGGCAATATGATGTGCCGGGCGTGACCTAACGTATTGCTACACGATATAGGTGAAGGGGGAATTCAACCGGGAATGTTTTTCGGTTCCGGACCTGTGTCAGACAGATGACCAGAGGGTAAATCTTCCATGCTCAGATAGTTAGGGGCATTTGACAGGTAAACGGACTGCGTAAACGGATTCGTTGGATTTTTCTGAGCAACTTTCCTGTAGAAAACATTTTCATCCGAGTTACGGATTAATTTCTACGATTTTTCAAAGATTAAAGCATTTTCTGGAATTATTAAATTAACAGAAAAAGGAATATGACGTCAGCATGACGTATGTGTGACGTCAGCAATCAACAGACTCACTGACCAGGGTCAAACTTGTCATGTGGGGCCAGTGGGACCCACATGTCATAGTCAGAGGACTAAAACTAAGTTTAACTAAGACTAAACAGGGTTAATTAGCACCTCGACCCCATCTGTCAGTGACTCAATTAACTATCTAGTTAACTTTAAGTATAAAATCGGTTTAGTTAAACTAATTACACGGTGGGCCCCGCACATCAGTGTCACAGAGAAGCCCAGTCAGCACGTTGACTGGGTCAACCCAGTCAACAGGGCCCGCGGGGCCCGCTGGTAGTGACCCAGGGGTGGCCCCAGGTGTGCCACGTTGGCGGTGGCCGGCGGATCAACGCCGGCGACGCCCAAACGCGGCGGCGCGGCTCGGATCTCGCCGGAAAACGCGTACGGGGCTCGGGGAGGAGCGGGGCTAGGCTAGGCTCATTCGAACGAGCTCTCAGCACCGCGTCCAGTGGTGGCCGTAGCATCGCCGGACTTGGCCGGAATCGGCGCCGGCGAGCGGCGGAGGCGGCGGAGTGCACGGGTGCTCAACGAAAACGGAGCTACGGCGCGCTAGCGAGCAAACGAAGAGGCTGGGGAGTATCTACGCGGTGTGGGGAGTGCAACGGGCACTAGCCCGTGACCATTTGGTCACCGGAGGCACGCCGACGACAAGCCGTGGCGGCGGTGGTATTCGGGCGTGGACGTAAATGGCGTTTGTGGGCTCGGGGAAACGCATGCGCTTGCGCGTTGGGCTCCTGGGAACCTCACGAGCTCGACTACGAGCTCGGACGCGATCTGCGGCAACGGTGGCCACTGCGACGAGTGATACGTCTCCAACGTATCTATAATTATTTATTGTTCCATGCTATTATATATCTGTTTTGGATGTTTAATGGGCTTATTTATACACTTTTATATTATTTTTGGGACTGACCTATTAACCGGAGGCCCAGCCCGAATTACTATTTTTTATTTGCCTATTTCAGTGTTTCACAGAAAAGGAATATCAAACGGAGTCCAAACGGAATGAAACCTTCGGGAGCGTGATTTTTGGAACAAACGTGATCCAGGGGACTTGGAGTGGACGTCAAGGAACAAGCGAGGAGGCCACGAGGCAGGGAGGCGCGCCCTACCCCCCTGGGCGCACCCCCACCCTCGTGGGCCCCTCGTGGCTCCCCTGACCGACTTCTTTCGCCTATATATGTCCATAGACCCTAAAAACGTCAGAGAGTACAATAGATCGGGAGTTCCGCCGCCGCAAGCCTCTGTAGCTGTAAAAAACCAATCGGGACCCTGTTCCGGCACCCTGTCGGAGGGAGGATCCCTCACCGGTGGCCATCTTCATCATCCCGACGCTCTCCATGACGAGGAGGGAGTAGTTCACCCTCGGGGCTGAGGGTATGTACCAGTAGCTATGTGTTTGATCTCTCTCTCTCTCTCTCGTGTTCTTGATTTGGCACGATCTTGATGTATCGCAAGCTTTGCTATTATAGTTGGATCTTATGACGTTTCTCCCCCTCTACTCTCTTGTAATGGATTGAGTTTTCCCTTTGAAGTTTTCTTATCGGATTGAGTCTTTAAGGATTTGAGAACACTTGATGTATGTCTTGCGTGGGATACCCGTGGTGACAATGGGGTATTCTATTGATTCACTTGATGTATGTTTTGGTGATCAACTTACAGGTTCCGTGACCTTGTGAACTTATGCATAGGGGTTGGCACACGTTTTCGTCTTGACTCTCCAGTAGAAACTTTGGGGCACTCTTTGAAGTTCTTTGTCTTGCTTGAATAGCTGAATCTGAGAGTGTGTGATGCATATCGTATAATCATACCCACGGATACTTGAAGTGACATTGGAGTATCTAGGTGAAATTAGGGTTTTGGTTGATTTGTATCTTAAGGTGTTATTCTAGTACGAACACTAGTAGGAAAAGGGGCTTTTACCCCGGTTCATAAGGGCCTTTAGTCCCGGTTCTGGAACCGGGACTAAAGGGTCGTTCTAATGCCCTAGCCCTTTAGTCCCGGTTCTTACACGAACCGGGACTAAAGGCCGTCCACGTGGCCGGTGCGGGGAGCCCAGGCAGGAGGGCCTTTGGTCCCGGTTGGTGCCACCAACCGGGACCAATAGGCATCCACGCGTCAGCACCTGGCAGGAGCTGAGGTTTTTGTTTTTTTGAAAGGGGGGGGGGGTTTGGGGGTTTTGGAGGGTTAATTTAGGTTGTTATTAGGTAGCTATTAGAGAGAAGTGTCCTCTCTTATATCTCCGTGCTTGGTTTACCAATGCTACGTACTGCTATGCCTAAACATGGCTTAGATTGAAGTGAAGGCAACATGTGGTGCATGTCGAAAGTAATACTAATCCGGACTTGATCAAGTTTGGATTGTACTACTTTCGACACGCACCACATGCATGTTGCCTTCACTTCAATCCAATCCATGTTCATTTCACTCGCTGATATATAATAACTCTTCATGCACGCATCATGCATCATCATATATAATAACAAGTCCTACTAATCATCATCGTACAACTTCTACTCATTATTAATATCAAGTCATACGATCATCATCCTCACAGTCATCGAACCAACCCTACTTAATTGTTCTTAGCACATGATCATCAGTATTAGGTAGGACCGAAATACCCTCTTTAAGGTAAAATAGCATAAAACAATATAGACCCTGACTCTCCATTATGGAGAATGGAGATCATCCTGTCTCCAATTCTTGCGCCTCGCTTCCTTTTGCTTCCAAGAAGCTCCTTGCGACTGTCCATACATTTTTTCCATTCTTTGATTTGCATGTCTCCACTTCTTTTAGAAATCCGGTATGGACAGTTGAGATTCGTAGGATGACCTGGTTGTATATTCAAACATCAAGCCTACCATTCTGATACATCAAATGAGGCACACAATCCTCTGGGATTATCTGTTGAAAAACATAGTAATAACTTCATAGTTAGCAATGATAATGCACTAGTTTTAGAACTATGCAAAATATGCACGGATGTCGTAATAGTAAGAAATCTTACCAGGGTATCTCCATAGTAGTTACCGTAGTTCAACACGTGCACTAGTGGCACGTATGGAGGACCATAATGATGAGGAGTTTGATTGTAGATATTGTAATTCTCAATATCAGTACAAAATCCGACCAGATGAGTTTTCTCCTTATAAGTTAACTCAGAGCCATCGGTGTAGTAGGTTCTGTCTACCATGTTCCGCACATTGTTTGATCAATCAAAATAAGCTGTCAATGAAAATAAGCTGTCAACTATTTTGAAATGAACAATATAAATTAGCTAATAACTATGTTTGAGAAACTCACATAGCGGTAGAATTGGAGGTGTATCAACAAGGACCCAAATGTCCATATTGTCTTGCTCGATGTCAGGATCACCAAGATCCATGGTGACAAGCATACCCTCATCAAAACCATACATCTTGCAAAATGCTTCCCAATTTTTGCAACCAAAATGGGTTACGCTCTCAGAATTATACAGCTTTACTTCAAAATCTATATCATGATGGGTCCTTAGGTGAATTTTCTTTGTTTCCATACTTTCATGGTCTTCAAAACCCATCCTCTCCAAGACGTAGCGTCTTGCATGGCATGGGATAAGCTAGCCGAATTGTAAAAGATGAAAAGTACACGTTGAAATAGTTGAAGTCGTGCTTAATTACGAAAAAATAACACTTGTCGTCGTTGCGTACCGTTTCAACATCGAACGTCTCCTCCAGCTTAATACTGAAGCGCCGATCTTCGTCCAGGTGAGGCCTGTCGCACTGACCTCGGTCGTCGTGGCACCAGTCGCACTCCCCCGGGAGACTTTCGTCGTCCGAGTACGACATTTCCTATGTTCATATATAATTCAAATATTAAACATCTACAATTAAATATATGTACTAAAAAACCTAAGTTAGATCATTATTATTCATCACGGGTTGACTATCGGTTTGTCGAGTCTTTTCTTGAAAACTCTCAGCTCACGTGGTGTATACATTCGACCGTTGGTGATGGTCGCTCCTCCCTTTGTCCCCGTGTGCATTACACCAAAATGTCTAGCTAGCACACGGGAACAAAGCAGAAGCGACCCCCACGACAACAGTAGGGATTCTTCGTCCTCTCATATATATATGGTGGAACTCTCCCTCACTGATTCCTCTCTGACATTTGCGACCGTCGGAGATGGTAGCTCCTCCTTTCGTTCTCGAGTGCATTACACCAAATTGTCTAGCACACGGGAACGAAGGAGAAGCTACCCCCACGACAACAGTCGGGGTTCTTCGTCCTCTCATATATGGTGGAGACTCGACAGACTTACAGTCAACCCGAAATATCGTTTAATTATCTTTCTAAAAGAGGATTTGGCTGGTCTCACCTCGATGTCGGAGGGGGCGGTGACGGGGACGACGGCGGGGATGATGGAGGGGCCGGGGGGTCCTAGATTTCTGCGAAAACAAAAACCCTATAAGCTATCAACTAATCATAGTGCTCTCCAATTTTAGCATTCAAAGTAGGATCGGAGTAGTTTTCCACTTTGAGCATTCAATAAGCAAAATCAAATCACAAAATAAAGTAGTATTCAAATTAGGATGCATTCAATTATAAGCAAAACTACATCATCTCCATGCGTCCGTACATCGCCGAATATTATCACTAATACACCTCGAATACTATCATACATATAGCATCGCTAGTACAGCTAGAACAGTAGCGCCCGACGGGTATCGGCGCGGGCGGTGGACACCCAAAGGGACGGAACCATCACAGGATCATAGCTCCAGTGAGATCCCTGAAGAACCTGCCAGGTACTGTCGAACCTGCACTCCAACGCAACCATGTAGCGACGGACGTCCTGGTCCTCCTCGCTGACACGGTGACGTACCTCCTCCGCGGTGTCCGCAAGCCTCGGCACCGTCACTGGCCCACGCGAGCGCCACCAAACAAGGATCGGGTCAACGACGGGCTGGTTCCTCACCAACCTACGCCCACCGGAAGGTAGCACCTCCCAAAACCAGCCCCGCGGAGCCCAGTCCCGGACATGGCCCCTCTGATCAAGCCGGCCTCCTCCGCCGAGTCGACGACGAGGATGCGGGATAGGCATCGTCGACGTCGATGCGGGAATAATTGCTTTAACTAAAAAAACAAACTAGTTCTATTAATTTCCTTACTATAAATAGAATAAAGTAGTACTTACTACAAATAAACTAGCTAGTTTAACTAGTTCTATTATTTTTCTAACTAATTCTATTAAACACTTTCTAAGTAGTACTTACTAAAAGTTATCGGGGAGGGGGGTACATATATCGACAACGACATACCCGATAAAAAATAAGAAGAGGAAGAAGACGAAAAAAAAGAGGAGAAGAAGAAAGGAATAGAGGAGGAGATCGAAGAAAAAAAAGAAAAAAAAAGGAGAAGAAGAAGGAATAGAGGAGAAGAAGAAAAAATCTAACTACACATCTAACTACACATCTAACTACACATCTAAATTAATACATCTAAATTACAACAACTAAATTACAAATTAATACAACTAAATTACAAATCTAACTACTATAGCTAGGGGGCGTGGCGGCAGCGGTGGCGGCCATTACAGGGAGGAGGAGGAGTGGATCGGGGCGGCGCTCACAGGGTGGCGGAGAGCGACGGTGACCGCGGCGGGCCGGGGGCGGAGGGCGGCGACGGTGACGTATACGGGGCGACGGCTCGGGGGCGCGCGGCGGAGGCCGACGGCGACGGCGGCGGGGGGGGCGGAGGACGACGGCGACGGGCGATGGCGTGGGCTCGGGGGCACGGGCGACGACGACGGGGCAGCCTGGCGGCGTAGATCGAGCTCGCGGCGTCGTCGGGCGAGGGGACTGGCGATGGAAATCAGAAAATTTCCGAAGTGCTACTTATATAGCAAAGCCTTTGGTCCCGGTTGGTGGCTCCAACCGGAACCAATACCCACCCTTTGGTCCCGGTTGGTGCCACCAACCGGGACTAAAGGCCTCTTTTCACCAGCGCAAAGGGCGGGAAGCAGAGGGCTTTGGTCCCGGTTGGTGGCACCAACCGGGACCAAAGGGGAGCATTGGTTCCGGTTGGAGCCACCAACCGGGACTAATGTGCTGGCGCGGTGCGGTGGGAAGTTTAGTCCCACCTCGCAAGCTGAGAGAGCTCAGCACCTGTTTATAAGCTGCGCTGCAGCTCAGGTGCTGAGCTCCTCTCTAATATGCAGGCATTATACATGCCTACCTTTGTCATTGCCATGTTGGGCCTATTGGGCCTGCGGGCCTGCATCCTGGCCCATGTGCAGATGGGTTTCTAGTCGTATGCAGGCTATGTGGCCCATTAGGCGGCATTTTTTTTATTTTTTCCAGTATTTTTTTGTTTTTTGAATTATTTATTTTCTTTTGATTTTTGCTTTATTTTTTATTCTTTTTGCTTTTAGCTCAGAATAATTATAAACTTTCTGTTAATCCATTAGTTTCCAAATTTGAATAGTTTAAATTTCATCCGAAAACTCGTGTGTTACAAAGGGATTTCATTTTTTAAACCTTATTTGAACTCCTGACTTTTTGTGTGTTCAAAATGCACCATTCAAAGCCACATCATCATTTTTCAATCCTTTATGACTTCATTTGTTATTTCTCATGCATTTACTAATTATTTTGAGCTATAAGACCCTAAAATTGAAAAGCATTTCAAATGAACTCTGAAAAGGTTGAAAGTTGCCATGATATCATCATTTCATCCACATAGCATGTGCAAGAAAGTTGAGAGGGTTACGGCAAAAACTGGATGCACTTCGTGTACAAAACGGACAATCTCTTTCAAAGTATCAGGATTTCATCCGGAAACTCGTCTGTTACAACGGGATTTCATTTTTTAAACCTTATTTGAACTCCTGACTTTTTGTGTGTTCAAAATGCACCATTCAAAGCCACATCATCATTTTTCAATCCTTTCTGACTTCATTTGTTATTTTTCATGCATTTACTAATTATTTTGAGCTATAAGACCCTAAAATTGAAAAGCATTTCAAATGAACTCTGAAAAGGTTGAAAGTTGGCATGATATCATCATTTCATCCACATAGCATGTGCAAGAAAGTTGAGAGGGTTACGGCAAAAACTGGATGCACTTCGTGTACAAAACGGACAATCTCTTTCAAAGTATCAGGATTTCATCCGGAAACTCGTCTGTTACAAAGGGATTTCATTTTTTAAAACTTATTTGAACTCCTAACTTTTTGTGTGTTCAAAATGCACCATTCAAAGCCACATCATCATTTTTCAATCCTTTCTGACTTCATTTGTTATTTCTCATGCATTTACTAATTATTTTGAGCTATAAGACCCTAAAATTGAAAAGCATTTCAAATGAACTCTGAAAAGGTTGAAAGTTGCCATGATATCATCATTTCATACACATAGCATGTGCAAGAAAGTTCAGAGGGTTACGGCAAAAACTGGATGCACTTCGTGTACAAAACGGACAATCTCTTTCAAAGTATCAGGATTTCATCCGGAAACTCGTCTGTTACAAAGGGATTTCATTTTTTTAAACTTATTTGAACTGCTGACTTTTTGTGTGTTCCAAATGCACCATTCAAAGCCACATCATCATTTTTCAATCCTTTCTGACTTCATTTGTTATTTCTCATGCATTTACTAATTATTTTTTGCTATAAGACCCTAAAATTTAAAAGCATTTCAAATGAATTCTGAAAAGGTTGAAAGTTGGCATGATATCATCATTTCATCCACATAGCATGTGCAAGAAAGTTGAGAGGGTTACGGCAAAAACTGGATGCACTTCGTGTACAAAACGGACAATCTCTTTCAAAGTATCAGGATTTCATCCGGAAACTCGTCTGTTACAAAGGGATTTCGTTTTTTAAAACTTATTTGAACTCCTGACTTTTTGTGTGTTCAAAATGCACCATTCAAAGCCACATCATCATTTGTCAATCCTTTCTGACTTCATTTGTTATTTTTCATGCATTTACTAATTATTTTGAGCTATAAGACCCTAAAATTGAAAAGCATTTCAAATGAACTCTGAAAAGGTTTTCTTTCTACTTACAACAAAAAACTTATTTATTTTATTTCTAATTACTTATGTCTTTTACTTTAATTATTTTATTTTTATTTATTTTACTGCTGCTATTTTTATTTATTTTACTTGCTGCTATTTTTACTTAATTAATTAAGGTTTATTTATTGTAGTTACTATAGTTTATTTTATTTTATTTTATTAAGGTTTATTTAGTTTTATTTATTTTATTAAGGTTTATTTATTTTATAAATATAAAAATGAAAATAGAAGCGCTTATAGAGAAAATTCAACCTAAATTCATAATAAATTTCTATGAAATTTACTGTGAATTTAGGTTAAATTCCCTGTATAAGGGCATCTATTTTCACTTTAAAAGGCAGAGAGGGACGGGCTTATAAACTGGTGTGAGCGCCCTTCGTTTGGCGAGGTGGGACTAAACACTGGCCGCAACTAGGACCAGCCCTTTAGTCCCGGTTTGTGGTATGAACCGGGACTAAGACCAGCCCTTTAGTCCCGGTTTGTGGTATGAACCGGTACTAAAGGGTGGTGGGCCAGGAGCGTGGCCCATTGGTCCCGGTTTCTACCACCAACCGGGACCAAAGGGTCCATACGAACCGGGACCAATGCCCACGAGGCCCCGGCCGGCCCCCTGGGCTCACGAACCGGGACCAATGCTCACATTAGTCCCGGTTCGTGACTGAACCAGGGCTTATGTGAAAACTGCCCTGTGACCTAAGCCCTGTTTTCTACTAGTGGAACTCTATGATAGATGGAACGGAAAGAATAGCTTCGTGTTATTTTACTACGGACTCTTGAATAGATCGATCAGAAAGGATAATTTTGAGGTGGTTTCGTACCCTACAATAATCTCTTCATTTGTTCTCCGCTATTAGTGACTTTGGAGTGAATCTTTGTTGCATGTTGAGGGATAGTAATATGATCCAATTATGTTATTATTGTTGAGAGAACTTGCGCTAGTGAAAGTATGAACCTTAGGCCTTGTTTCCTAGCATTGCAATACCGTTTGCGCTCACTTTTATCATTATTTACCTTGTTGTTTTTATATTTTCAGATTATATCTACCATCCATATTGCACTTGTATCACCATCTCCTCACCGAACTAGTGCACCTATACAATTTACCATTGTATTGGGTGTATTGGGTGTTGGGGAACGTAGTAATTTCAAAAAAAATCCTACGCACACGCAAGATCATGGTGATGCATAGCAACGAGAGGGGAGAGTATGTCCACGTACCCTCGTAGCCGACAACGGAAGCGTTGACACAACATAGAGGAAGTAGTCATACTTCTTCACGATCCGACCGATCCAAGTACCGAACGTACGACACCTCCGAGTTCAGCACACGTTCAGCTCGATGACGTCCCGCGAACTCCGATCCAGCAGAGCTTCACGAGAGAGTTCCGTCAGCAAGACGGCATGGTGACGGTGATGATGTTGCTACCAACGCAGGGTTTCGCCTAAGCACCGCTACAATATGACCGAGGTGGAATATGGTGGAGGGGGGCACCGCACACGGCTGGAATAGATCAACTGATCAACTTGTGTGTTCTAGGGTACCCCCTGCCCCCATATATAAAGGAGTAGGGGGAGGAGGCCGGCCGGCCCTAGGGGGCGCGCCAGGAGGAGGAGTCCTCCTCCTAGTAGGAGTAGGACTCCCCTCTTTCCTACTCCTACTAGGAGGGGGAAAGGAAGGGGGAGAGGGAGAAGGAAAGGGGGGCGCCGCCCGCCTCTCCTAGCCCAATTCGGACCAAGGGGGAGGGGCGCGCGGCCTGCCCTGGCCAGCCCTCTCTCTCTCCACTAAGGCCCATTACTTCTCGCGGGGGGGTTCCGGTAACCCTCCGGCACTCCGGTTTTCTCCGAAACCACCCGGAACACTTCCGGTGTCCGAATATAGTCGTCCAATATATCGATCTTTATGTCTCGACCATTTCGAGACTCCTCGTCATATCCGTGATCACATCCGGGACTTCGAACTACCTTCGGTACATCAAAACGCAAAACTCATAATACTGATCGTCATCAAACTTTAAGCGTGCGGACCCTACGGTGGCATCATGAGCTAGGTCTATGCGTAGTTTCTATGAACGAGTAGAACACAAAGTAGTTGTGGGCGTCGATTTTGTCAATTTACTTGCCGTTACTAGTCTTATCTTGATTCGGCGGCATCGTGGGATGAAGCGGCCCGGACCGACCTTACACGTACACTTACGTGAGACAGGTTCCACCGACTGACATGCACTAGTTGCATAAGGTGGCTAGCGGGTGTCTATCTCTCCCACTTTAGTCGGATCGGATTCGATGATAAGGGTCCTTATGAAGGGTAAATAGAAATTGGCATATCACGTTGTGGTTTTACGTAGGTAAGAAACGTTCTTGCTAGAAACCTATACAAGCCACGTAAAAAAAAACTTGCAACAACAATTAGAGGACGTCTAACTTGTTTTTGCAGCATGTGCTATGTGATGTGATATGGCCAGAAGATGTGATGAATGATATATGTGATGTATGAGATTGATCATTTTCTTGTAATAGGAATCACGACTTGCATGTCGATGAGTATGACAACCGGCAGGAGCCATAGGAGTTGTCTTAATTTATTGTATGACCTGCGTGTCAATGAAAACCCCATGTAATTACTTTACTTTATTGCTAACCGTTAGGCATAGTAGTAGAAGTAATAGTTGGCGAGACAACTTCATGAAGACGCAATGATGGAGATCATGGTGTCATGCCGGTGACGAAGGTGATCATGCCGCGCCTCGAAGATGGAGATCAAAGGCGCAGGATGATATTGGCCATATCACGTCACTTTATGATTTGCATGTGATGTTTGTCATGTTTACATCTTATTTTCTTAGAACGACGGTAGCATAAATAAGATGATCCCTCACTAAAATTTCGAGAGACGTGTTCCCCCTAACTGTGCACCATTGCGAAGGTTCTTTTTTTCGAAGCACCACGTGATGATCGGGTGTGATAGATTCTAACATTCGAATACAACGGGTGTTGACGAGCCTAGCATGTACAGACATGGCCTCGGAACACATGCGAAACACTGAGGTTGACTTGACGAGCCTAGCATGTACAGACATGGCCTCAGAACACAAGAGATCGAAAGGTTGAACATGAGTCGTATAGTAGATGCGATCAACATAGAGATGTTCACCAATGATGACTAGTCTGTCTCACGTGATGATCGGACATGGCCTAGTTTAACTCGGATCATGTATCACTTAGATGACTAGAGGGATGTCTATCTGAGTGGGAGTTCATTAATCAGATGAACTTAATTATCATGAACATAGTCAAAAGGTCTTTGCAAATTATTTCATAGCTTGCGCTTTAGTTCTACTGTTTAAGATATGTTCCTAGAGAAAATTTAGTTGAAAGTTGATAGTAGCAATTATGCGGACTGGGTCCGTAAACTGAGGATTGTCCTCATTGCTGCACAGAAGGCTTATGTCCTTAATGCACCACTCGGTGTGCTGAACCTCAGCGTCGTCTGTAGATGTTGCGAAACATCTGCCATACACGTTTTGATGACTACGTGATAGTTCAGTGCGTAATGCTAACGGTTTAGAATTGTGGCACCAAAGACGTTTTTTGAAACGTCGCAGAACATATGCGATGTTCCGAAGACTGAAATTGGGATTTCAGACTAGTGCCCACATCAAGAGGTATGAGACCTCTGACAAGTTTCTTAAGCCTGCAAACTAAGGGAGAAAAGCTCAATCGTTGAGCATGTGCCCAGATTGTCTAAGTACTCCAATCGCTTGAATCGAGTGGGAGTTAATCTTCCAGATGAGATAGTGATGGTTCTCCATAGTCACTGCCACCAAGCTATTAGAGCTTCGTGATGAACTAGAACATATCAGGGATAGATATGATGATCCTTGAGCTATTCGCGATGTTTGACACCGCGAAAGTAGAAATCAAATAGGAGCATCAATTGTTGATGGTTAATAAAACCACTAGTTTCAAGAAGGGCAAAAGGGATACTTCATGAAACAGCAAATCATTTGCTGCTCTAGTGAAGAATCCCAAGGTTAAACCCAAACCCGAGACTAAGTACTCCTGTAATGAGGGGAACGGCCACTGAAGCAGAACTACCCTAGATACTTGGTAGATGAGAAGGCAGGCAAGGTCGACAGAAGTATATTGGATATACATTATATGAATGTGTACTTTACCAGTACTCCTAGCAGCACCAGGGTATTAGATACCGGTTCGAATGCTAAGTGTTAGTAAATCGAAATAAAAGCTGCGGAATAAACGGAGACTAGCTAAAGGTGAGATGACGATATGTGTTGGAAGTGTTTCCAAGGTTGATATGATCAAGCATCGCATGCTCCCTCTACCATCGAGATTGGTGTTAAACATAAATAATTGTTATTTGGTGTTTACGTTGAGCATAAACATGATTGGATTATGTTTATCGCAATACTGTTATTCATTTAAGGAGAATAATGGTTACTCTGTTTATTTGAATAATACCTTCAATGGTCTTGCACCTAAAATGAATCTCAATCGCAGTGATACACATGTTCGTGCCAAAAGATATAAAATAGTAATGATAGTACCACGTACTTGTGGCACTGCCATTTGAGTCATATTGGTATAGAACGCATGAAGAAGCTCCATGTAGATGGATCTTTGGACTCACTCGTTTTTGAAAAGATTGAGACATGCGAACCATGTCTATTGGTATGAAGAAACTCCATGCAGATGGATCGTTTGGACTCACTTGATTTTGAATCACTTGAGACATGCAAATCATACCACATGGGCAAGATGACTGAAAGGCCTCATTTTCAGTAAGATGGAACAAGAGAGCAACTTGTTGGAAGTAATACATTTTGATGTATGCAGTCCAATGAGTGCTGAGGCATGCAGTGGACATCGTTATGTTCTTACTTCACAGATGATTTGAGTAGATGCTGAGTGTATTTACTTGATGAAACACAAGTTTGAATTATTGAAAGGTTCAAGTAATTTCAGAGTGAAGTAGAAGATCGTCGTGACAAGAGGATAAAATGTCTGTGATATGATCATAGAGATGAGTATCTGAGTTACGAGTTTGGCACACAATTAAGACATTGTGGAAAGTGTTTCACAATTAATACCGCCTGGAACACCATAGCGTGATGGTGTGTCCGAACATCATAACTGCACCCTATTGGATATGGTGCATACCATGATGTCTCTTATCGAATTACCACTATCGTTTATGGGTTAGGCATTAGAGACAACCGCATTCACTTTAAAAGGGGCACCACGCAATTCCGTTGAGACGACACCGTTTAGAGAAACCTAAGTTGTCGTTTCTTAAAAGTTTGGGGCTGCGATGCTTATGTGAAAAAGTTTCAGACTGATAAGCTCGAACCCAAAGCGGATAAATGCATCTTCATGGAATACCCAAAACAGTTGGGTATACCTCCTATTTCAGATCTAGAAGCAAAAGTAATTGCTTCTAGAAATGAGTCCTTTCTCGAGGAAAAGTTTCTCTCGAAAGAATTGAGTGGGAGGATGGTGGAGACTTGATAAGGTTATTGAACCGTCACTTCAACTAGTGTGTAGCAGGGCACAGGAAGTTGTTCCTGTGGCACCTACACCAATTGAAGTGGAAGCTTATGATAGTGATCATGAAACTTCGGATCAAGTCACTACCAAACCTCGTAGGACGACGAGGATGCGTACTACTTTAGAGTGGTACGTGATCCTGTCTTAGATATCATGTTGTTAGACAATACTGAACCTACGAGCTATGGAGAAGCGATGGTGGGCCCATATTCCGACAAATGGTTAGAAGCCATGAAATCCGAGAAAGGATCCATGTATCAGAACAAAGCATGGACTTTGGTGAACTTGCCCGATGATCGGCAAGCCATTGAGATAAATGGATCTTTAAGAAGAAGACGGACATGGACGGTAATGTTACCGTCTATGAAGCTCGACTTGTGGCAAAGAGTATTTTCACAAGTTCAAGGAGTTGACTACGATGAGATTTTCTCATCCGTAGCGATGCTTAAGTCCGTCGGAATCATGTTAGCATTAGCTATATTTATGAAATCTGGCAGATGGATGTCAAAACAAGTTTCCTTACCAGTTTCCGTAAGGAAAGGTTGTATGTGATACAATCAGAAAGGTTTTGTTGATCCTAAGGATGCTAAAAGGTATGCTAGCTCCAGCGATCCTTCCATGGACTAGAGCAAGCATCTCGGAGTCAGAATATACACTTTGATGGAACGGTCAAAGGTTTTGGGTTTATACAAAGTTTGTTAGAAACTTGTATTTACAATAAAGTGAGTGGGAGCGCTACAACATTTCTGATAAGTATAGGTGAATGACATATTGTTGATCCGAAATGATGTAGAATTTCTGGAAAGCATAAAGGGTTGTTTGAAAGGAGTTTTTCAAAGGAAGACCTGGATAAAGCTGCTTACATATTGGGCATCAAGATCTATAGAGATAGATCAAGACGCCTGATGATACTTTCAAAGAACGCACACCTTGACATGATTTTGAAAGAGTTCAAAATAGATCAGCAAAGAAGGAGTTCTTGGCTGTGTTACAAGGTGTGAGTATTGAGTAAGACTCAAGACCTGACCACAGCAGAAGAGAGAGAAAGGACGAAGGTCGTCCCCTATGCTTTAGACGTAGGCTCTACAGTATGCTATGCTGTGTACCGCACATGAAGTGTGCCTTGACATGAGTTGGTGAAGGGGTACAATAGTGATCCGGGAATGGATCACATGACAGCGGTCGAACTTATCCTTAGTATCTAGTGGACTAAGGAATCTTCTCAATTATGGAGGTGAAAAGGAGTTCGTCGTAAAGGGTTACGTCGATGCGAACTTTGACACTAATCCGGATGACTCTGAGTAGTAAACCGGATTCGTATAGTAGAGCAGTTATTTGAAATGGCTCCAAGTAGCGCGTGGTAGCATCCACAAGATGACATAGATATTCGTAAAGCACACATGGATCTGAAAGGTTCAGACCCGTTGACTAATAACCTCTCTCACAAGCATAACATGATCAAACAAGAACTCATTGAGTGTTAATCACATAGTGATGTGAACTAGATTGTTGACTCTAGTAAACTCTTTGGATGTTGGTCACATGGTGATGTGACCTGTGAGTGTTAATCACATGGTGATGTGAACTAGATTATTGACTCCAGTGCAAGTGGGAGACTGTTAGAAATATGCCCTAGAGGCAATAATAAATTGGTTATTATTATATTTCCTTGTTCATGATAATAGTTTATTATCCATGCTAAAATTGTATTGATAGGAAACTCAGATACATGTGTGGATAGATAGACAACACCATGTCCCTAGTAAGCCTCTAGTTGACTAGCTCGTTGATCAATAGATGGTTACGGTTTCCTGACCATGGACATTGGATGTCGTTGATAACGGGATCACATCATTAGGAGAATGATGTGATGGACAAGACCCAATCCTAAGCCTAGCACAAGATCGTGTAGTTCGTTTGCTAAGAGCTTTTCTAATGTCAAGTATCATTTCCTTAGACCATGAGATTGTGCAACTCCCGGATACCGTAGGAATGCTTTGGGTGTACCAAACGTCACAACATAACTGCGTGGCTATAAAGGTGCACTACAGGTATCTCTGAAAGTGTCTGTTGGGTTGGCACGAATCGAGACTGGGATTTGTCACTCCGTGTAAACGGAGAGGTATCTCTGGGCCCACTCGGTAGGACATCATCATAATGTGCACAATGTGACCAAGGAGTTGATCACGGGATGATGTGTTATGGAACGAGTAAAGAGACTTGCCGGTAATGAGATTGAACAAGGTATCGGGATACCGACGATCGAATCTCGGGCAAGTAACATACCGGTAGACAAAGGGAATTGTATATGGGATTGATTGAATCCCCGACATCGTGGTTCATCCGATGAGATCATCGTGGAACATGTGGGAGCCAACATGGGTATCCAGATCCCGCTGTTGGTTATTGACCGGAGAACGTCTCGGTCATGTCTGCATGGTGGTCTACACACTTAAGGTTCGATGACGCTAGGGTTATAGGGAATAGATATACGTGGTTACCGAATGTTATTCGGAGTCTCGGATGAGATCCCGGACGTCACGAGGAGTTCCGGAATGGTCCGGAGGTAAAGATTTATATATGGGAAGTCCTGTTTTGGTCACCGGAAAAGTTTCGGGTGCTATCGGTAATGTACCGGGACCACAGGGAGGGTCCCGGGGGTCCACCAGGGGGGGCCACCGGCCCCAGAGGCCTGCGTGGGCCAAGTGTGGGAAGGGACCAGCCCCTAGGTGGGCTGGTGCGCCTCCCATAAGGGGCCCAGGGCGCAGGAAGGGGGGGAAGGGGGAAACCCTAGGCTCAGATGGGCCTAAGGCCCATCTAGTAGGGCGCCCCCCTCTCTCCCCCCTTTGGCCGCCCCCCAAGTCCCATCTAGGGCTGGCCGCACCCCTTGGGGGGAACCCTAGATGGGGGCACAGCCCCTCCCCCTCCCCTATATATATTTGGGGTTTTGGGGCTGCCATACACATGAGAACATCTCCCTCATAGCGCAGCCCTACCCCTCTTCCTCCTCCTCTCCCGCGGTGCTTGGCGAAGCCCTGCAGGAGTGCCACGCTCCTCCATCACCACCATGCCGTTGCGCTGCTGCTGGACGGAGTCTTCCCCAACCTCTCCCTCTCTCCTTGCTAGATCAAGGCATGGGAGACGTCACCGGGCTGCACGTGTGTTGAACGCGGAGACGCCGTGGTTCGGCGCTTAGATCGGAATCAACCGCGATCTGAATCGCTACGAGTATGACTCCTTCATCCGCGTTCTTGCAACGCTTCCGCATCGTGATCTACAAGGGTATGTAGATGCACTCCCCTTCCCTTGTTGCTAGATTACTCCATAGATTGATCTTGGTGATGCGTAGAAAATTTTGAATTTCTGCTACGTTCCCCAACAATAGTCGTCCAATATATCGATCTTTATGTCTCGACCATTTCGAGACTCCTCGTCATGTCCGTGATCACATCCGGGACTCCGAACTACCTTCGGTACATCAAAACGCAAAACTCATAATACCGATCATCATCAAACTTTAAGCGTGCGGACCCTACGGGTTCGAGAACTATGTAGACATGACCGAGACACGTCTCTGGTCAATAACCAATAGCGGAACCTGGATGCTCATATTGGCTCCCACATATTCTACGAAGATCTTTATCGGTCAAACCGCATAACAACATACGTTGTTCCCTTTGGCATCGGTATGTTACTTGTCCGAGATTCGATCGTCAGTATCTCAATACCTAGTTCAATCTCGTTACCGGCAAGTCTCTTTACTCGTTCCGTAATGCGTCATCCCGCAACTAACTCATTAGTCGCATTGCTTGCAAGGCTTTATAGTGATGTGCATTACCGAGTGGGCCCAGAGATACCTCTTCGACAATCGGAGTGACAAATCCTAATCTCGAAATACGCCAACCCAACAAGTACCTTCGGAGACACCTGTAGAGCACCTTTATAATCACCCAGTTACGTTGTGACGTTTGGTAGCACACAAAGTGTTCCTCCGGTACAAGGGAGTTGCATAATCTCATAGTCATAGGAACATGTATAAGTCATGAAGAAAGCAATAGCAGAATACTAAACGATCAAGTGCTAAGCTAACGGAATGGGTCAAGTCAATCACATCATTCTCCTAATGATGTGATCCCGTTAATCAAATGACAACTCATG
The DNA here is from genome assembly GCF_002575655.3 of Aegilops tauschii subsp. strangulata. NCBI lineage: Eukaryota > Viridiplantae > Streptophyta > Magnoliopsida > Poales > Poaceae > Aegilops > Aegilops tauschii. The sequence goes on from NC_053039.3 coordinate 56,717,754, forward strand.
TCTATGGCTAGGAAACATAACCATCTTTGATCAACGAGCTAGTCAAGTAGAGGCATACTAGTGACACTCTGTTTGTCTATGTATTCACACAAGTATTATGTTTCCGGTTAATACAATTCTAGCATGAATAATAAACATTTATCATGATATAAGGAAATAAATAATAACTTTATTATTGCCTCTAGGGCATATTTCCTTCATTGGGGACACGAGAGACTCTTTGTTATTTGGTTGCAGGGTTGTTTGAGAGAGACCATCTTCATCCTACGCCTCCCACAGATTGATAAACCTTAGGTCATCCACTTGAGGGAAATTTTCTACTGTCCTACAAACCTCTGCACTTGGAGGCCTAACAACGTCTACAAGTAGAAGCTTGCGTAGTAGACATCAGGCAGTTTCTGGCGCCATTGCCGGGGAGATCTTCGCCAAGTCAAGTCAAGATCTACAACAAGCCAAATTTTGGCGCCGTTGCAAGTCAAGACATACCATCACAAACTCTTATCCCTCGCATTACATTATTTGCCATTTGCCTCTCGTTTTCCTCTCCCCCACTTCACCCTTGCCGTTTTATTCGCCCTCTTTTCCGTTCTCCTGTTTCTCTCGCTTGCTCTTTGCTTGCTTGTGTGTTAGATCGTTTGCTTTGTCATTATGGCTAGTCCTTTATCTACCCCTTTGTCTCCCGAGAATGAAGTTCTTACTTTTAAACAAAGGGAGGGAGAAAATCTAAAAGATGCTTGGTTTAGAATTTGCAATGCTCAAAATAAATCTACTAGGAAGCAATCTACTTCTGTTCTCCTTCGCAATTTTATGTAGGCATCACTCCTTGGAATAGATATATTCTTGATACCATTACCGGAGGGAATTTGTTGGGTAGCCATACTCTTGATTCTTATAATGCTATGATAGACTTGTTTGGCTCACCACCTCTTTTGATTAATGGAACTATGTTAACTTTGGAACATGTGGTGCAAAGGCTAGAAATTATCGAGAATAAAGTTGCCACTATAGAGTAAATTGAGAATTTGGATAAAAAGATCCATAACCAAATTACCCAATATGGATCCAAGGTGGGAATAACTCTGAAAAATATGAAAGAAAAGGAACCCTTAGTTAATGAAAAATTAAATCAAGATTCCACAAGAATTGATAAACTTGAGAATATTATTACCAACTTAGGGTCTACCTTTTCTTCTGTAAGAAATGCTCCAATTCCTCCTCCTACTAAAGTTGCCAAGCTAATGTATGTTCCTAAAAATAAGGGTGAATCTTCTAATATGGAAAATGCGGACCTCAAATCTATAAGTGTTCACCCCAACCTCTTTGCTATCATTAAGGAACCTTTTGCTACGAAAGACTTTCTTGATTTCTTGCCTAGAGATTTGATCATTAATAAGAAAAAAAGAAATCCCTAAGGGCTATAAATGTTCTATTGAAGAACTGCATGAATAAACTGGCAATACTTAGATCTATCCTTGTTTTTATGCCTAGCTTGGGGCGTTAAACGATAGCGCTTTGTGACAGCCTGATTTTTGGCCCTTTCTTTTTCTTTTGTTTTTCCGAGGTTTTTGCCTGAGTTTTTCTTTTTCCGTGGCTTTGTGGTCTCGAAACTGAAGAAGATGCCCTCTTCTTTGTTTCCAGAGTGTCTTGTCATTCCCAAATCTTTCCCTAGACCCTGTCATTTTCATCCTAGCCCAAATCCCAATATTCTTTTATTGGGAATATTCCTTTTCTATTAAAGGAAGAACTCAAATTGCCCTAGGTTGTGAAGCAACCTATATTTCCCTCATTCCTAAAATTCCCAAATAATTCTCATAAATTGTTTGGGTCATATGTTGATCAAATATGGCAAAACCTTTCATTTCCATGTTCAAAAATAATTACCCAATAATTCATTTCCTATTCTGCCCCAAATGGCACATTGTGAAGCAAGTGCCATTTTCCTTTGCCCAATTGACCTAAAACTCCATGGACATCTTTTCATGTCCATATCTTTGCCACATGCCAAAATGCAACCTCATTTGCCTAGTAATTATTTAATTATGATTTTCCAAAGTTTCTGTCCAGAAAGCAGCTTTGTGAAGGAGGTACAAGCTAGGCATATCCAAATGAGTTGCCATTTTGCAGGATCCTTCATATCATAATATCATAGCCCTCCACCAAACTAGAGCTCATGGAATGCCTCTATGTGAGCTCAGCCTCAATTCTTAGTTTCTGGTCAAAATTTCAGTTTGTGAAGCAAGTATATGTTATCTTGCTCCATTATGGCTGCCAATTTTTCTAGGCCTTCTAGTATACATATAACTTCCTTTCACCAAGTTGTGGCTCAATCCCTTTGACCATCTGCCCTGTGGAATGTTTCCAAATTTCTGGTCAGAATGAATCTTTCTGAAGCAAGTGCTATTTTGGTTCATCCAAATGTCATGAAACTCCTTGGGCATCTTAATATCTTCAAATCATTGGGCCATAACCATTTTCCGCTCAATTGATGCAACTATGTGAGTGCATCATCCAAATCTCATTTATGGACCATTTTGGTCAGTTGCAAAGCAACTATGATTTATCTTGATCCAAATCTCCTCCAACTTACCAGGATGTAAGTTCTTCTTTACCTCAACCTCGCAGACAAACTCTCAGGCTCCAGTTCCCTTCGTGTTGATCACCAGTGTTCACCCAAGTTTACTGCAGTAAACTTCAGAGGGTGATTACTTTTTAACCAGAGCTCTTTTCACCGTTCTATTACCGTAGTAACAATCCATCTTCGAAGGACTACGCGGTAGACATGATTTTACCTCAGTAAAATCTCCAGAGCACGCCATGCCAGTGGTGACCATGAGGGCAGCCAGCCAAAATGGTGGTCTAGCCACTGTTCTCGTGAGCAGCGCTGCTCCGACCGTCCCTGACCTCGCCATTTATGTCCATTGTCTTCCTGTCGTCGTCGCCGATCACCTGGACCCCGCTCCCCCTCCGTCCGCTTCCTCACCAACGCAAGCCGCCGCGCGTCCACGAGCACACAGTGCCGACCGGGCATTTATGGCGTTCGGCTTCTTCTCCTCTTGTCCACGAGCTCGGCCTCGTCTCCGTGAGCCCTGCCCCTCGTCCGTTCCCTCGCTCGTCGCCTACCTCCGAGCTCATGCGCGTGGGCACGCGTCCGCGGTGCCGGACACGCGTCTGCGGCGGTGCCAGCTCGACCTCCTCCCCTGCTGGCTATTTAAGCCGTCCCCGAGCACTCCGAGCTCAAAATTGCCCTCACCACACTCCCAGACCCCTCCCTAGCTAGTCTTTCAAGCTCGAGAGGCTCTCCTCGCCTATGTTGACCGCCACGGCCGCCGCGGCCATTTGCCTAAATTGCCTCAATGCCGAGCCCTCCTCTCCCTCACTCCACCACCAGAGACCTCCATCCTCACCCCGGAGCAACCCCAACACCTCTCCTCCTCCTCCCGTGACCGTTTGCCCCGTGCTCCCCGGAGGCCAAAGCTCTCCTCCGCTGCGGCTACCATCCCGCTCGTCCGAGCGCTCCCCGGAGTCCGGGCTATAGCCCATGGGAAGCGCGGCATCTCCCTGATCATCCCGGTAGCCGGAGCGCTGCCGGAGGTGGCCTGTTGCGCCAGAACGGCCACCGGCGTCGAGCTCCTCCCTTTGCTCCACGGGCGGCGTTGGGAAGGAGAAGAAGGCACTGACCCCCTCCCCTCCAGCTGGTCGGTGGACCCCACGGTCCCACCTGGCAGTGGCTCAAGCCGCGGCCTCGCTCCTTGCTGACGTGGTTAAGTGGAAACATATTCCATCGAATACGTCTTCCTGAAGAGAAAGCGTATTCTGGCTCTATTCTAGAGTGGAATACGTTTTCGCTGCAGAGAGGTGTACTCTTGGAAGTGCGCTTTCTGTTTTTCTGTCCAGGCCCAGTTTGTAAAGATTTTTCTTACAGATGGGTCCCTGGCAGAAAAACCCTTATATCTTTTTAACCACAACTCCAAATGAGGTGATTCCAAAGCCTACTTCTTCGTTTCGTCGAGCCCGTTCTGTTGGTCATGCTTTCACTATGGTTTGACACTGTGAAAATGACCTTTTTGCCCTTACACGTAAACAGCCCCTCCAAGAGAGAACTGTTTCCGGCAAATCTTTCCGCGGCTTCACCACACTTCTTCCCGGTGCCTTCTTCACCCCCAGGCAAGCCACAATACCCATTTGCATGATAGTCATGCAGTAGCCATGGTTTTCAACTTGAATATTTATTAAATGATTGCTTGTTTAAAACATGGTTATCGTTGTTTCGGTAATGCTTCTGGTTTAGTGCTTACTTGTTTGCTATGTTGTTATGCACCTGGTTATCATGCCCTGCTAGTTGCTAGTATTGCTTTCATATTGCCATGCTTGATAGTAGTACATGTTGGGTTGGTCATGTTCTTCGGTGCATGATTAACGTCGGTTATCGAGTACCATTAATATGCGTTGTTCCTTTGTTGTTAGTTGGTTAAGTCTTACTCGGTGATGTTATTGATGATTTCTTGCATGTTATTTATGTTTGATGATAATGGTCATGTTATGTTATGAGTAGTGTTGTACTTGTAGAATTTATGCTCGTCATTTTGCCATGTTCAGTTGGAGATTATTCATAGTTGATATGGTGGATAGTTATGTTGCATCCCGTACTTATGTTGATATGATGTTCATGCATTGTAATTGCATGATGTTATTTTATCATGGCTCAGCATTTTGCATTCAAGTTTAACCGGATTTAATTAAACTTGAACAACTGTTGGCTGAGTCATGGTACCGCCAGATCGAAACTGACCAGTGCAACCACGCTTATCTTATGGGTAAGGTCCTAACTGGGTCTATTGTCGTGCATCTCGCTGGTGCCTCCCACGAGGGAAGGTTATGGGCGTGCTTACCCTGATCAGGTAGGCGGACATAACCTTGTGTGCCCGTTGTTTTTATTTTTATGGATCCGGTCCCCGTGAGGGAGTTTTGACCACGGCGGTGGTCGGGGTGTCTTTGGTAGACACGGGGCCACCCAGGACTAGCCCAGTTGGGAGTGGGTCGGAGTAGCCGGGAGGGTGTCATGACAATAGATCGGTTTTGTCGGAATGCCGTTGGTCCACCCGAATGGGAGTGCGAGGCCATGGGTTCCGTGGTGTGGGTACAGTGTACTAACCTCTGCAGAGTGTATATTAAATCTATCAATAGCCGCGCCCGCGGATAAGGGCCCAGTTCGTGTCGGTCCCACCGTGAGTCAACAGTATTAATAATAACTTGATTAATAACAACCCCGGTTTGATGATGAGATAAGTTGGTTGTGATCGCCGGAAAGATCACTGTTTGAGACCAAGTGTTGGTCATGGTTGTGATCGCCGAAATGATCACCGTGGTACCGAGGATATCGAGTTGTTGGATATTCGTTATGTTGTGCGAGAATCATGGGTAAAGATCAAGCTCCTTGTGGTCATTAAATGATTACTACGGTATTGTTTATACCAAGCTTGATTTGATCCTGAGATAATCGTGTGATGTCCGAGGTTGGTAAGTGATGCGTGTGATGGTTGCGAGATAACCCGAGCAGAATTAATGGTGCATGTAGTGTCATCATGTTGCATGCTAGTATCGTCGGATTTATATGTATATGCTATGCTCATGTTGTTTTACCTGTATCATGTTCATGTTGCCTTTGGATTCTTAGTGGCTATTATGATTATTTTCATGATGGTAGCTGGTATTATTTTGGAGTATTACTTTGGATGTCATGTTGCTCATGCCATGTTGTTATAAGGATCTCATGTTAATTCCTGCTTAACTTGTAATTGCCATGCTGTTGTTTGTCTTGAATGCTTCTGGTTAATTGTGAGCTTGCAAGTACATTCAATGTACTGACCTGGCGTGTCATGCCAGCTTGCAGGTCGTGCCTGGATTGCTTGCTTGTTTGGTGTTGTTCCTGTGTTCGCGAGCTAGGATAAGCGTTCCAGCCAGAGTCCCTGCGGAGTAGAGTTCACCACCATCGTCGTTGTCCCGCTGCTAGAGTTTTTCCGCTGCTTCGAGTTGTTTTGCTGCTTGCATAGAGCAACTGAGGGTGGCGTAGTGTCGCCGTGCCGATGTTATTCATTGTAATATCGGAGACCTTGTATTCATTTCGTGTAATAATAGAAAGCTGGTTTGTTCTATGCTAAGCAGTGCCGTATTCCAGAAGACTTCATCTCGATCTCTGGGCTGGAATACGGGGCGCTCCGGTTTTCTCTGAGCCGGGTGCCACACTCTTGTTGGGAGGCAACCCAATTTTATTTTTGTTTCTTGCTTTTTGCTTCTGTTTAGTAACAAATAATTTGTTTAGTCTCTGTTTAGATGTGTTTTTATGCTTTAATTAGTGTTTGTGCCAAGTAGAACCGTTGGGAAGACATGGGTAAAGTTTATATGATCATGCTGTAAAAAAACAGAAACTTTAGCGCTCACGAAAATAGCTGCCATTTTTTATCAGAGAGTGCTTTTTAGTTGATTCTTTTTGCAACTGATCACTAGACAAATTACTCACGTCCAGAAATTTATTTCAGAATTTTTGGAGTTACAGAAGTTTGCGTTAGTTACATATTACTACAGACTGTTCTGTTTTTGACAGATTCTGTTTTTCGTGTGTTGTTTGCTTATTTTGATGAACCTATGACTAGTATCGGGGGGTATGAATCATAGAAAAGTAAGAATTCAGAAATTTTAACACCAATATAAATAAATAATGAGTTCATTACAGTACCTTAAAGTGGTGGTTTGTTTTATTTCGCTAACGGAGCTCATGAGATTTTCTGTTTTGAGTTTTGTGTTGTGAAGTTCTCAAGTTTTTGGGTAAAGATTTGATGGATTATGGAATAAGGAGTGGCAAGAGCCTAAGCTTGGGGATTCCCAAGGCACCCCAATGTAAACTCAAGTACACCAAAATCCTAAGCTTGGGGATGCCCCGGAAGGCATCCCCTCTTTCGTCTTCGTCCATCGGTAACTTTACTTGAGGCTATATTTTTATTCACCACATGATATGTGTTTTGCTTGGAGCGTCTTGTATGATATGAGTCTTAGCTTTTTAGTTTACCACAATCATACTTGCTGTACACACCTTTTGGGAGAGACACACATGAGTCAGAATTTATTAGAATAATCTATGTGCTTCACTTATATCTTTTGAGCTAGTTACAATTTGCTCTAGTGCTTCACTTATATCTTTTAGAGCACGGTGATGTTTTTATTTTATAGAAATTATTGATCTCGCATGCTTCACTTATATTATTTTGAGAGTCTTAAACAGCATGGTAATTTGGTTTAATTGCGAAATTAGTCTCAATATGATAGGCATCCAAGATGGGTGTAATAAAAACTTCCACATAAAGTGCATTGAATACTATGAGAAGTTTGATACTTGATGATTGTTTTGAGATATGAAGATGGTGATATTAAAGTTGTGCTAGTTGAGTAATTATGTAATTGAGAAATACTTGTGTTAAAGTTTGCAAGTCCCGTATCATGCACGTATGGTGAGCGTGGTGTAACAAATTTGAAGCACGAGATGTTATTTGAGTGTCTTCCTTATGAGTGGCGGTCGGGGACGAGCGATGGTCTTTTCCTACCAATCCATCCCCCTGGGAGCATGCGCGTAATACTTGGTTTTTGATGACTTGTAGATTTTTTGCAATAAGTATGTGAGTTCTTTATGACTAATGTTGAGTCCACGGATTATACGCACACTCACCCTTCCATCATTGCTAGCCTCTTCGGTACCGTGCATTTCCCTTTCTCACCTTGAGAGTTGGTGCAAACTTCGCCGATGCATCCAAACCCCATGATATGATACGCTCTATCACACATAAACCTCCTTATATCTTCCTCAAAACAGCCACCATACCTACCTATCATAGCATTTCCATAGCCATTCCGAGATATATTGCCATGCAACTTACCTCCGTTCGTTTAGTATGACACGTTTCATCATTGTCATATTGCTATGCATGATCATGTAGTTGACATCGTATTTGTGGCAAAGCCACCATTCATAATTCTTTCATACATGTCGCTCTTGATTCATTGCACATCCGGGTACACCGCCGGAGGCATTCATATAGAGTCATATTTTGTTCTAGTATCGAGTTGTAATCATTGAGTTGTAAATAAATAGAAGTGTGATGATCATCATTAATAGAGCATTGTCCGAAATTAAAAAGGCCCAAAAAAATAAAAATAAAAAAGGGACAATGCTACTATCCTTTTTCCACACTTGTGCTTCAAAGTAGCACCATGGTCTTTATGATAGAAAGTCTCTTGTCTTGTCACTTTCATATACTAGTGGGAATTTTTCATTATAGAACTTGGCTTGTATATTCCAACAATGGGCTTCCTCAAATGCCCTAGGTCTTCATGAGCAAGAAAGTTGGATGCACACCCACTTAGTTTCTTTTGTTGAGCTTTCATACATTTATAGCTCTAGTGCATCCGTTGCATGGCAATCCCTACTCCTCGCATTAACATCAATTGATGGGCATCTCCATAGCCCGTTGATTAGCCGCGTTGATGTGAGACTTTCTCCTTTTTTTGTCTTCTCCACATAACCCCCATCATTATATTCTATTCCACCATAGTGCTATATCCATGGCTCACGCTCATGTAATGCGTGAAGATTGAAAAAGTTTGAGATTACTAAAGTGTGAAACAGTTGCTTGGCTTGTCATCGGGGTTGTGGATAAGGAAAGCATTTTGTGTGACAAAAATGGAGCATAACCAAACTATATGATTTTGTAGGGATGAACTTTCTTTGGCCATGTTATTTTGATAAAACATGATTGCTTAGTTAGTATGCTTGAAGTATTATTATTTTTTATGTCAACATTAAACTTTTATCTTGAATCTTATGGATCTGAATATTCATGCCACAGTAAAGAAGAATTACATTGAAAATTATGATAAGTAGCATTCCACATCAAAAATTCTGTTTTTATCATTTACCTACTCGAGGACGAGCAGGAATTAAGCTTGGGGATGCTTGATACGTCTCCAACGTATCTATAATTTTTTATTGTTCCATGCTATTATATTATTTGTTTTGGATGTTTAATGGGCTTATTTATACACTTTTATATTATTTTTGGGACTAACCTATTAACCGGAGGCCCAGCCCGAATTGCTGTTTTTTGCCTATTTCAGTGTTTCACAGAAAAGGAATATCAAACGGAGTCCAAACGGAATGAAACCTTCGGGAGCGTGATTTTTGGAACAAACGTGATCCAGGGGACTTGGAGTGGACTTCAAGGAACAAGCGAGGAGGCCACGAGGCAGGGAGGCACGCCCCCACCCTCGTGGGCCCCTCGTGGCTCCCCTAACTGACTTCTCTCGCCTATATATGTCCATATACCCTAAAAACATCAGAGAGCACAATAGATCGGGAGTTCCGCCGCCGCAAGCCTATGTAGCCACCAAAAACCAATTGGGACCCTGTTCCGGCACCCTGCCGGAGGGGGGATCCCTCACGGGTGGCCATCTTCATCATCCCGACGCTCTCCATGACAAGGAGGGAGTAGTTCACCCTCGGGGCTGAGGGTATGTACCAGTAGCTATGTGTTTGATCTCTCTCTCTCTCTCTCGTGTTCTTGATTTGGCACGATCTTGATGTATCGCGAGCTTTGCTATTATAGTTGGATCTTATGATGTTTCTCCCCCTCTACTCTCTTGTAATGGATTGAGTTTTCCCTCTGAAGTTTTCTTATCGGATTGAGTCTTTAAGGATTTGAGAACACTTGATGTATGTCTTGCGTGGGATACCCGTGGTGACAATGGGGTATTCAATTGATTCACTTGATGTATGTTTTGGTGATCAACTTGCGGGTTCCGCGACCTTGTGAACTTATGCATAGGGGTTGGCACACGTTTTCGTCTTGACTCTCCGGTAAAAACTTTGGGGCACTCTTTGAAGTTCTTTGTCTTGGTTGAATAGATGAATCTGAGATTGTGTGATGCATATCATATAATCATACCCACGGATACTTGACGTGACATTGGAGTATCTAGGTGAAATTAGGGTTTTTGTTGATTTGTATCTTAAGGTGTTATTCTAGTACGAACTCTATGATAGATCGAACGGAAAGAATAGCTTCGTGTTATTTTACTACAGACTCTTGAATAGATCGATCAGAAAGGATAATTTTGAGGTGGTTTCGTACCCTACAATAATCTCTTCGTTTGTTCTTCGCTATTAGTGACTTTGGAGTGAATCTTTGTTGCATGTTGAGGGATAGTTATATGATCTAATTATGTTATTATTGTTGAGAGAACTTGCACTAGTGAAAGCATGAACCTTAGGCCTTGTTTCCTAGCATTGCAATACCGTTTGTGCTCACTTTTATCATTAGTTACCTTGCTGTTTTTATATTTTCAGATTATAAAAACATATATTACCATTCATATTGCACTTGTATCACCATCTCTTCGCCGAACTAGTGCACCTATACAATTTACCATTGTATTGGGTGTGTTGGGGACACAAGAGACTCTTTGTTATTTGGTTGCAGAGTTGTTTGAGAGAGACCATCTTCATCCTACGCCTCCCACAGATTGATAAACCTTAGGTCATCCACTTGAGGGAAATTTAGTACTGTCCTACAAACCTCTGCACTTGGAGGCCCAACAACATCTACAAGAAGAAGGTTGCGTAGTAGACATCAACGAGCTGCACCATGGCGGTGGGGCAGCACCAATGGCGACGACAACTAGGGGGGCGAGATTGACGGCGCTAGCATAGGGGAAAGGTCGGAGAGATTACGTAGGAGCACACGGTGGCTCGTTGGAAGGTTAGGAGCAGCAGGGCGCCGGAATCGCAGAGGAACGCCGGTGGCTGCCGAGGAAGATGAAGCTGGCGTCGGAGTCGATGCAGGGCGCCGAGCTCGAGGGGCTGGTCGTGGGCGAAGGAGAGGTCGACGACGGAGCCCTTATCGCGGTCCTAGGCGAAGGGGACGGCGGAGAGCGCGTAGACGGTGCCGGCCATTGCGACTGTGGTGGTGGCCGTGGCAGATCTGGGCGAGGAGGATCTGGTGGGAAGAGGGAGAGGCGGAGTGGGCGAGGGGAAGTGGGAGACTGGGAGCCCGTGGCGTCGGGGGCTGCCCTTATCCCCTCGCCGGCGACGTGGCAGCGCGGGGCGCCGCGCCGGGTCCGGTGGGAACGAGCAGGGGGGCTCGGTTGCGTGAACAGAGAGAAGGAGAGGGATGACCGGGGAGGAGGAGTGGGCTGGGCCTAGCTGGGCCAGCTAGCTCGGGTGAGCCAAAGACCAGCTGGGCCCATTTGGCCCAGTGGAGCGGGGGCTTTCTCCCTCTCTCTTGCTTTTCCTTTTTCCTTTTCTTTTTTTTAAACTTTCTGTTTTAGTTATTTTAGGCCATTTAGACACTTTGCAAAAAAATGTTTGTTCACCACCAATATTACCAGAAGAATACTTTCCACATGATGAACATTTTAGTTTTCATGTTTGAGCATTTTTGAATTTCACACATAATTTGAAATTGAATTCAACTGGATTTTCAAAGAGGCAAGAGACAAAGATGAACAAACACTTGTTTAGCAAAAGGATTAACTTAACCCCAGAGATTATTGTAGCATTATTACACCGGGGTGTTATAGTACGTTTGTCTTCCCAACAATTATAATTGTTTCATTCACCATGCATGTGAGTTAGTATCCCCATACTAATTAACCTCTTTGTTTCCAAGGTCCTGCCAACATTCCCCCACTGATACTTGGGAAATTTTATACCAAAGGGGAGATGATGATGGTGATGATCACGAGCATGAAGACGAGCAGGACCCATATACTCAGTGGCGCCTGGCAACTTATTCCGACAGATCACCTCTTCTTGTCTGTATACAGGGCACTGCTGATGTTACTAAGGAAGCAGGTGGTGTCTCCCATCACTACTGCAGGTTGGTCCAAACGCGACAATCCAATCAGAGACCCTTCGACGAAACTGTGTGCGATTCATTAATCACAAATGGTGATGTAATAAAACCGTCAAAAAAGATGCAAACATTTGCGATGGCGGTGACATCAAACATAGTTCAGATTTTAGTTGTGTGCGCGATGCGACACATACGGTTGATCCATACAAACTGTTTGTGATGAGACAGAACAACAGAAACGGGCAGTCAGATTAAGGTGTGTGCGATATACGGCATACAGTTCACTAGGATGAACTATGCGTGATTAGAGAACACAATAGAAATGGTCAGCCAGATCAAGATGTGTGCGATGGAGGGCATACAGTTCACTCGGATGAACTATTTACGATGAGCCAACACAACAGAAACAGTTCAACTGAACACGATGTGTGTGATACGTGGCAAACAGGTCCGTAATCAGAAATGTGTGCGAAGACCAATAATAGCACTGACGATTGCTGCTAATAAGTTGTGTGATGGGCTATTCTGTTTTGCAATGTGTGCGAAGACCAATAATAACACAGACGATTGCTGCTAATAAGCTGTGTGATGGGCTATTCTGTTTTGCGTAACAGAATATTATTATGTTACCCTACTTGAACAGACGGTTTCAGGCGATTGTACTGATGATTTTCATCTCGTCGAACTGATCGTCTTTTCGTCGGAATGGGGCGTGTAGTATATCATTGGAAAGCTCTTGACATCTACATTACAAATATATAGATTTTTTTTTTGCAAAATCGTCACGGTTTAAGAGCAGTTTTGAAAAAACCATTTTTTTCAAAAGCGAAAACGTGAATCGTATTTTGGACTGAATTTTCAACCGATTTCTCAGAATTGAGCAAATAAGATGGCATTGGAAAGCTGGTGAAAATCCACTTCTTCCATATATCTATTGTTTTTTTAAATTATATACAATTTAAAAGTAATTTGAAAAACGGTGAAATTCTGGGCGAAACGTATTTTCACGTTTTTCTGCAAATGGTTTGTCGGATTGACGCAATGATACGGCGTTGGAAAGCTATGGAAAAGGCGCAACTTTTTCGTATAGAAATGTTTTTCTAATTCCTTATGGTTTAAACTCGAATTCGAATATGGTCAAATTTGATTTCGAATGTGATTTTTAAAAGTTTGTTAAAATGGGGCAAATAATATACCGTTGGAAAGATATCGAAAACGCGAAACTTAGTCATGTTGAATATTTTCTCAAATTCGCAATCGTTGAAGAGTAATTCTTAATACGGTGAGATCCATCGCGTTGTTTTTTGGGTCGAAAAACAGAGTACTCGTACTGATCTATTTGTGTGTTTGTACTGAGGTGTTTTTTCACAGTAGTTTTGAATTGTTTCGAAAAAAGTACTTGAATGGATGTCTATATGTTTTTGTACTGAACGTGTTTTCACATACTAGACTTTACTCTGTATTTTCGATATAGTTTTCCTCGTAGCTTCTCAATGGTATCATCGTGCCCGAACTTGTGTAGTTTATACCATTATTAAACTGAATGATTTTTTTAATGAAATGAAATTTTTTGTGTTTTCTTTTGAACTCAACATTGTTTTTGCGACGATATGCTGGACTTCTCTCATTTTACCACTTGAAATTTTACCATTTTGAATTTTTCTCATCGTGTTGTTTTTCTGTCTGAAAAATAGAGTACTCGTACTGATATATTTGTTTTTTTGTACTGATGTATTTTCACGGATTGGACTTACTCTGCTTTTTTGGTATGGTTATCCTCATAACTTTTCAACGGATTATGTTATCATCGTCCTTGAACTTGTATGGTTTATATCGTTGAACTGAATGATACTCCCTCCATTCCTAAATATAGTGTGTATAAGGTTTTGGGCAAAATTCCGCAATGTAGTGCGTAGTTGCAGCCGAGCTCAGTTTTGGACGAAATTAACCCTCCACCAAACAATGTACTACTCCTTTCGTTCCATAATGTAGTACCTATAGATTTTTTAAGAAGTCAAATTTTGCAAACTTTGACCAAGTTTATAGAGAAAAATATTTATATCTACAATACCAAAAATTTATAATGTGAAACTACATCTTATGACGAATCTAGTGATATATGTTTCACACTCCAGATGTAAATATTTTTCTTCATAAACTTGGTCAAAGTTTATGAGATTTGACTTTTCAAAAAATCTATAGGCACTACATTATGGAACAGAGGGAGTAGTACTCATATTATCCCGGCCAGCTGATTCAAAATTGAATGGAGTGCGTGCGGCGATGCTACATCTACGGGCAGTTTTTCAGGGATTCAAGGCTACGGACGGGATTGTTGTCACCTGATTGGGTGGAGCACGGCCCCACCCCTAGATTTCAGGGCTTAGGAGTGAATTAGGAGATGCCACATACGTCCGTAAGACTGTTTCTGTAAGCCTCATCCGTAAGTCTATCATTTTCGAAGTGCGTGGGATGGGACAGACCCAGCAGGCGCTGGAGGGCGTGGTAGTTTCCCTCCATTTTTCTATCTACTCACGCGTGGCCAGGAGCAAATCGGTCGGGGGCTTTCTCGTCCAAATAATAATGCCAGCACATACATTGGTATATGTGCACAACTCTATGCGCACTATATTTAGGAATGGAGGGAGTATTTTTTTTCAAAAAGAAAATGTTTTGTGTGTTTATTTTTTATCTCTTTTTTTTGCAACGGTGTTTTGTACTTCTCTCGTTTTGCGACTTGAACTTTTAACATATGAGTTTTCATGGGTTTTTTGAATTTCGGCATTTCTATTTATTGGAAACGGTTTTTTCTTTCTTTGTTTTTAATCCAAACTGATAATTATTTCTTGTTCGAACTGATCATTTATTTTTTAATTCAAAATGATCAGTGTTTTTAATTCAGATTTTTTAATTAGAACTGATCATTGTTTTTAATTTGATCTGATCATTGTTTTTAATGCAAACCGATTTTTTTAATTCAAACTACTCATTATCTTTAAGATTGCAAATTATAAGGTAGACTTCTCTAACCTTTTGGCTAGTGAACTTTCTTCTATCTATCATAAGAACTGATACAACAGATTCGTTTGAATTGTTGCTCACAAAAAAGGACTACTCTTGCTTTACGAAGGATCAATTGGGGCAAACAACATAACACAAAACTAAATAGATAAATATGCATACACAAAAGCAACCTCTCTCGAATGGGCCATGATGCAGGCATCGCCGCCGGCAATACTTGGCGCACCGGAGAACCTGCACTGCTGGATTTGTCGAGAGAGAATTGAGGGCAACAGATCCCCGTACCTTTTTTCTGCAGCAGCCATACTTGGTTTACCAACTCACATACACACAAAACTGATAACAAATTGGCACACGACCTGATGACAAGAGCACACACGAACTGATAACAAGAGCACACCGGTTATTAACATAATATAAATCCATTTTGGAAGATAAACCGCTAGCTGTTCACGGCTTCACACTAATGTATTTCATAATTTTTTTGAGATTACTACCTCTGCCTTGCTGCACAAGATCTCCCCAGCATTAGCATGTTCATAAAATTCTAAATTGGTGGGACGCTCTTGAATTCGCACCAAAGGAAGTGGGTAACCAAGCTGGTGCTAGGCCTCACGGGGTCAGACAGTCAGCTAGGAAATTCAACAACTACTAGAGCCAAACACGCGCTTTGCTGTGCCGTTCTTTTTTCTAGCTTCTTGATTATTTTGTTTGCAAATATGTAATTTGTCTGTACACCACTTCAATCTTTTGGACTGGATTGATTTAGCGAGACTATGGCAGCATCGTTAACTTCTCATTTGTGGTGTGTGACAACATCATGCAATTATAACAAATATCAGAGAATGATATCCTATGTGAACAGACATAATTGATCATCTGGTAATGATACACGAAAATTGATAACAGAAACACACCGACAGACAAAACTAAACCACCTGTGGCCACAAAATTCTGCATGATCAATTATGTATGGTCTTTTAGCTCCAATCTGAGAACAATTAGCTCTAACAAACGCAGTAGCTCCTGCCTAAGAATGAGATGAAGATGGGCGGTTGTAAGCTCAATCAAATAGCAGAAGACAGACCCTCGGGAACAATAAGGCAATGCCAAATATAACTGAAAAATGAAAAGATCCAAGCTCACAACACCCAGGATTAACTGGTAGCTTGACTACCAACCGACTTCACTTGAAATGTGCTCTGGGTACATATATACTGCCTAGCCTGGACGTTTCTTTGTTTCCAGTTGTTCCCTCAAGGAGGCCTAAAAATGCATCCAGTGAAAAATGAGGCCTAAAAATTTTGGGAAACACTTTCCATCAGTAATCTGATGTAAACAATTCGTCATACCAGTCCTACAACGTCCATTTCTTGTTTCATCCTACGGTTAAGATTTTCCATCAAATCCCGCTGTAACCTCCCGTTCTTCACGCCCCCATCTCCCCTAATCCCTCCACCATTAGGGTAGTTGGCTAGTTGCGTTCTTCCGCAACTAATCACCGCTAGCTATATCTACGGCTTCATTTTCCTGCTCAAGAACTAAGGTGCGGCCCGACTCCTGATCCACCACATCGGTGCTCCACCTTGATTGACTGACGTGTCGCCAGCACCACCACCCGATGCTCCTTCAGTTTCACTGCGCCGAAGCGCCGCCGCCTTGATAGGTGGTCGTGGTGCGGGTTCCCATGGATCGCCTCATCGGGTTGTAGAAGGTTTGTTGCCCTTTCATTCGGAGACACTTTTCAACAAACAAAACATGCAGCTGGTTGCATGAATCCACTCGTACTGCTATGACTTATGTTCTAACTCATCTTCTTTTTTGTATGGTTTGTTCATCACAAACGGATTTAATAATCATGAACTTATGCATCTACATCTTGTTGCCAAATATGTTAATATGTGATTTGAACTATGCTCTCTTTTGGTCTGACTTGCGTTGTGATAGCGTCACTTGTTTGCTTCAGAGATTCATGCTTCCACTCTCTTTGGATCTGGGAAAGAGCACCGGTGTCAACCACAACCATGAGCACCAAGCTGGCCAACTGCCATGCGTTTGGCTGCTCCGACTCCGGCCACCTCGTCATCGTGGTCAGCAGCAACATCCCACTTGGTCGCCTCATCAGCGACTTCGTCGACCGACGGCGGGGCAAGTAGTGCGATGGAAGACGGCATTGGCTTCTTCCTCCATGAGACCAACGGCCCCCTTGGCACCTCTAGCGGCTCACCCTCCCTCCTCTCCCGCGTCACCTTTTAGCGACTACCTCGACGATGATGCTCGAGTGTTGAAGCAATATTGGTGAATATAGGAAGCAAATTACATCTATATGTGCACGTGTATTCGAAATGAAAGTAATGGAACATAGTTTGTTTATTTTACATTTTGGACACTGAAGCACCAAATGAAGACTTCAGAAGCCTCACCAAATTATGTAGGAAGCAAAGAAAATGCTAGGAAACAGAAATTAGCTCCAAGGAATAAAAACAAGGAAGCATATGCGGCACCCATGGAAGCATGGTTCTTATATAATGGAAACAAATATTACGGAGTACAAGCTAAGAAGCATACATGATTAGAAGGAGTCCATTTTAAATATTTCGTTTGAAGCAAATTATGTTAAACTCAAGCAAATTTCAATTGAAAATGAAGAAAAAAATTCTATCATCAAACACATAGTTCTGCTGCTTTGTGCTCGCAAAAAAATAGTTTTTGCTGCTTTCAAAACAACAGTTGGGCTAGTTTGGCAGCAAAGTTTTTTTTTAAACTGTGGTAATTGAAAACCACAGTATTTCCTTGGGTGGGCAAGGAATACTACGGTTTCTTAAAACCAATGTTTTTTTCAGTTTTACATGTGTTTGGTTGGTGTTGTTTTATCAAAGTTTTGATCAAGTATTTTAGCATGGATGACTGAGTAATTAGCTGCTGCTAATGGCGGCTGGCTGCATGCAGCCGCTGTGCACACGCCCGCCCAACCTAGATAGGATCTGTAAAATATCTCTATCCCTGATACTGCAGAGAAGAGATGGAAACTCACACGTGACGAAGGCTGGAAGGACCCCAGTGACCTACTACATGTAAACTAATTAAACTGAATCGGCTATAACGAGGTAAAACTGTCGTTTACCATATAACAGAAAGAGGGAAAATAATATAGGATCACAGCTAGATTTTCTTATCTCGACGTAGACAGCAACTCCAAATGCGATCTCCCCCACGAGTTCTCTCCGTTATGTTTTAAAAAAAGAGGTCAGGACCTCTTTTCCATATACTGCAAAAAGACCATGGTTTCTGACATACTGTGGTTTACAAAACTTCGGTTT
This sequence comes from Aegilops tauschii subsp. strangulata, assembly GCF_002575655.3. Lineage (NCBI taxonomy): Eukaryota > Viridiplantae > Streptophyta > Magnoliopsida > Poales > Poaceae > Aegilops > Aegilops tauschii. The sequence continues at coordinate 56,735,992 of NC_053039.3, forward strand.
TTTCTGAAGCCAAACGCATTAAAGTACTCAAAACCATGATTCTTTTCAAAAACCACAGTATTCTGAGAAAACTTTAGAAAAACTTTGCTGCCAAACGCAGCCTTAATTTTATTTTTTTAATCAGACTGACTAAAGTTTCTATTACAATGGAAGCAAATTCTTCTGTCCACGAAACATAAATTGTTGAGTTGGAAGCAAACCATTACATTTCAAATTAATTATCCTACCCAATATATCGTTGCTACAAAGCATCGAAGCAGGAAGCATGGGCGTACGTATCCCAAAAAAAAAGGAAGGATGGACGCAGATGGAAGGCAAAGGGTATGATAGATCACAACGAGCTTTACGGAAGCAATTGCACGGAAACAACAATTAGCGGAGATCCATGCATTGTGCATGCAAACTAGGCCGATGGATGCGGGGGCAGTTATAAGGAAGCACTCAATTAACGAAGCCAATCAGCGAAACTCACGCGGGCCTAAATAACAGTACATCGGACGACTACCATGCATTGCATCCAACGGCCAACTACTAGTCTGATGGGTATCGAAAAATCAGTAATATGATGGCTAGTGGCGCCCAAATTTTTTAGTCAGGTCAGTCCACTATGAAACAAATATTGGCATCACCATGTCAAAATTACAAATACGCACATATGCATTTCCCTCTGGATCAAAGCACAGACCTTGCAAAGTACAGATTAATCGTAAAACCATGAAGATTGAGAGGTAAAACTATACACTGATTAATACACACGCCACACATACCTTCTACTATGCATCGATTTGACAAAATCAAGTAGCTTTAACTACAGTAGATAGACGCCAATCCTCTTTGAGGAAACTGTAAAAAACTTGTTCAAGCATGAAAGAGCAAGTACATATACAAATTTAAGAACTTCCAAGCACGAACTTTATCGCCAGTCGATAGATCTAGAGGACTAAGATAGGAAGAATCAGGCCATGTAGGTACCACAATTCTATAATGAAAAGCATTTGCATGTTAAATAATAATTATGCATCACATCTAATAAGTGATCAAATGTAGTAAATGTTGACCCCAGCATTAGTTTAATCTCCAGAATCTTCAGTTATATAATACAACACAAATATACTACTTGCGACAATATGTTACCTTCTGATTTGCTACATCCATAAATAGATCTTGAAATCGTTTCTTGAACATGCAGGTAAATTCGTATAGCCCTGTGGTAAAAATACTAATTTGATAGTGAGCATAATAAGAGGACAGGAGACGGGAACAACAATTCGAAGCATTGCATCAGAAATTCCTTCATGCATCTCGAGTCCTTCACTTACCGAAAAAGGCTTTCGCCCCGCTTTATAAATAAAGCAAACCGCCAGAGAGCACACATACAAGGACTAGTTCAAACACACGCACCCAAGTCTCACACACAAGTACGAAGGTTCTGCTGAGGGCACAGCTCAACAAGCCCAAAGAAACTAAAAAAAAAAGGCCGAGGAACCACACAGGCGACTAGTCGGGTTCCGGCGGTGGCGGCGGGGGCGGCGGAGACAGACGGACGGCCATCGAGCGGAGGTCGGCGATGAAGGCAGAGATGGCGTCACGGTCCTCAGGGCGACTAAGCGGCCGCCAAAGCTGCAAGAAACCAGACAGTTTGAAGATAGCGTCAGTAGCCCGTCGAAGAGGAACACGCTGTATCACAAGCTTATTGCGGATCTTCCAGAGGGTCCAAGCGATGACCCCAATCTCAAGCCACCTAATGTGGCGAGACGCCAAGGTGGAGGACTGGAGTTCCGAATAAAGGTCGGGGAAGTTGGTGTGGCACCAAATTCCACCCACCGCCTCGCCGAAGCAGCTCCAAACGAATTGCGCGGACACACAGGAGAAGAAGATGTGGTTCGAGTCTTCGGGGGTGGCGCAAAGCGGGCAAAGGCCAGTGCCCGGACCATTACGCTTGCGAACCTCAATGCCAGACGGGATCCGACCGCGAATCCACTGCCACATGAAGATCCGGATTTTCAGAGGCAAGCGGATGGACCGCACCGTCGTAAGGGGGGAGGGGCGGAGGAGGGGGCGATGGCCAGGTAGAGCGACTTGGTGGAGAATTGGCCCGAAAGTTCGAGCCGCCACCTCATCTGGCCCGGGCCACCGTCCAGCACAGGCTCATGGAGAGCCACGCAGTCAAGTAACTCACGCCAAGCGGCGGATTCCGGGGGGGGGGGGGGCGCGAAAGGCCTCCGGAAAGCGAGGCGCCCTAGGTCAATAAGGGCCCTCTCAACTGAAATCAAGGGGTCAACCACGGTGGAGAAGAGGTCGGGAAAGCGCGCGGCAAAGGGTGAGTCTCCGGCCCACCGGTCAAACCAGAACAAAGTCGCTGTGCCGGACCCCACCGAGATGGAGGTCCCAATGCGAAGGACAGGGAGAAGCTGGACGACCGACTGCCAGAACTGCGAGCCGCCAGATCTCTGAAAAAAGGCAAGGGGTTGTCCACGCAGGTACTTGTTCCGGATGATGTCGAGCCAGAGGCCACCATGGCCTTGCGAGATGCGCCAGAGCCAACGGGACAGGAGGGCGATATTCATGCGCTTAGAACACATGATACCGAGGCCTCCCTAATCCCTGGGCTTGCAGATGTAGGGCCAGCTGACCATATGATATTTTTGCTTATTGTTGTCGCCAGCCCAGTAGAAGCGGGACTGGATTTTGGCGATCTCGTGGTGCAGAGTCTCATGGAGGCTCTAGAAGCTCATGAGGAACAAGAGGAGGCTGGAGAGGGTTGAATTAATAAGAATAGTCCGAGCCGCCTTAGACAACCAACGCCCCTGCCAAGGTTCGATGCGCGTCTGAAGCTTGGCCACGGTCGGGCAGAGGTCCACAACGGTGAGGCGAGAGTCGCTAATGGGCGTTCCCAAGTAGGACGTGGGGAAGGAGCCACGGCGACAATTAAGCCTATTAGCGATGGCGAGGGACTCGGCCTCTGAATAGCCCATCACCATCACATCACTCTTGTCGAAGTTTATCTTAAGGCCAGACATTTGTTGGAAGCAGAGGAGAAGGAACTTAAGATTGGAGATGTTCGACTCGGAGCCTTCAACCATGATGATGGTGTCGTCGGCGTACTGGAGGAGGGAGATCTCGGAGCCACCAGCCAGGTGGGGGGTGATCCCGCGAATGTGGCCAGCAGCCTTAGCTTTATCCAGGATGGCGGCAAGTGCGTCAACCACCATATTGAACAGGAAGGGGGAGAAGGGATCGCCTTGTCTAACCCCACAGAGCGTGGGGAAGTAAGGGCCGATCTCCCCATTGATGTTTGTAAGTGCATCTAGTGCCACCCCTAGTTGGTTTTGGAGTATTGACGACAAACCTTGTTGATGGACTAATGTGTTTGTGAGAATTGCAGGATAACATAGGTAGTAGTCCCTCATTGATTCGGTTTACCTGCCGGAGATGACCCCTAAAAATTTGTGAAGACATTGAAGACAATGGCGGTATGTGAAGACATTCACATTGAAGAATATGACAAGAGAAGACATTGCGTGAAGACTATGGAGCGCGAAGACTTAGTTGTTTCGTTGTTCCCTTTTCTTCTTTGTTGAGTCATAGGAACCACCGCACTGTTAAGTGGGGTCCAAGTGAACACAGTCAGAATGACTGAAGTGATGCTCAACCAAATCCTATGTCTTCGAGCAAAGACAATGAGAGCAAATCTTTTCCTGAGCTGGATAAGTCAGCTTTGGTTGTAGCCCAAGTAAAGTTGTCGTGTGTGTTTGAAATCTGACCATTGGAACACATGTCAGTTCCTTAGTGACCCAGGGTCATTTCGGACAAATCAGCTCGGGTTGCACTGTGGCTATAAATAGCCCACCCCCTACACCATAAATTGGTGGCTGCTCAGAGTTAGTACACGGCTTTTGTCGTTTGAGAGCAACCCACCTCGAAGCCTTTGAGAGAGAGAAATCCTTGCGAGGACAAAGCCCAAAACACCCAGAGCCAAAGAGTGTTAGGCATCACTGAAGTCTTTCTGTTTGTGTGATCTGAAGACTTATTACACTTGAGGACTGTGAATCCTCTAGCCGGTTAGCCGTCACGTTCTGAGCATCCAAGAGTCGTTGTGGATCGCTGGTGAACGAAGTCTGTGAAGGTTCGGAAGTCTACCTTGAAGACTTACCAGAGTGATTGGGCGAGGACTGGGTGTCCTTAGCTCAAGGGGAATAAGGTGAAGACGCGGTCTTCTGAGTTAGATCTCAGCCTCCCTAACCAGACGTACAGTTGTCACAGCAAGTGGAACTGGTCCAACAAATCCTTGTCCTCGTCGAGCAACTGGTCCTATCTTCTCACTCTCTTTACTTACCGTTTATCTTCGTGAAGTCATTGCCTGCTTGCATTATCTATTTGACTTCACTGTGTGACGACTATTGTGTTTGGCTTCATACTATCTTCCATCCTGATCTTTACTACCTAGCTGCTATTAGTCTTTGTGCTTTCACTTCATTACTAGCTTGACTATGGTCTGTCTAGTGTAGTCTACCTTCCGCTGCATATCAATAGGCTTGTTGTTGTTGTTTGTCTTCGAAACAGACATGTTTTGAAGTCTTTCATAAAAATCGCCTATTCACCCCCCCTAGTCGATACTAGCACTTTCAATTGGTATCAGAGCAAGGTGCTCCCTTGTTCTGTGTGATTCAGTTTAACCACCTGGAGTTTTAGCTATGTCGACTGCAGGGATAATCAAAGTCTCTGCTGAGTGCCCTGTCTTCGATGGCACTGAATATCCCTACTGGAAGAATAAGATGTGCATGCATCTTGAAGCCATTGATGTTGATCTATGGTATGTCGTCAGGAACGGCGTTCCCAAGGCTGGTGAAGGTGTCACTCCTGCTGATGTGAAGAAGTTCATTCAACTGATTCAACTGCAAAGAACATCATCTACGGTCACCTGAACAAAGGACAGTATAACCGGGTGAGCGCCTTGGAAACTTCGAAGCTAGTCTGGGACTGGCTCTCCAAGGTCAAAGAAGGCATCTCAACTCAAAGAGACTAGAGGATCAGTGTTCTTCGCAACCTCTTCAACCGCTTCAAGAGAAATGACAATGAAAATGTTCAGCACACCTTTGATCGCCTCACTGATATCACCAACGAGCTTAGAGCACTTGGCGCCACTGATATAACCAAGCACGATATCGTCAAGACACTCTTGAGATCACTCGACAGCTCATTTGATATCCTAGCCCTGATGATACAAGAACGCCCTGACTTCAAAACTCTCGATCCGTCTGACATACTTGAGAGGCTCAACACACATGAGTTCCAGTTATCTGAGAAAAGAGACATCTATGGTCCCAACTATGGCCGAACACGCGCTTTGAAGGCAAAGGTTGTGTCTTCGTCTGAAGAAGAATCTGACAGGTGTTCTGATGATCCTGAAGACATTGGGAAGGAACTTGCTATGCTTGTGAAGAAGTTTCAGAAGTTCACCAAGAAGAAAGGCTTCAGGAAGTCCTCAAGATCCAGCTCCAGAAATGATGAAGCTTCCAATTCTGATCACAAGAAAAGAACCTGTCACAAGTGCAAGAAACCTGGTCACTACATCTCTGAATGTCCACAGTGGGACAATGAAACCAAGAAAAAGAAGAAGAGCAAGGAATCTGATTCTTGTCACATCCCTAGCTTCTGGTTTTGCACTAGACTAGCTCCATGAGTGCATCATGTTTAAATTTTATTTAAGATTGAAATGGGGGATGATAAAACCCTAGCACCAAAAGAACTCAAATAGGTTCAACCAAAATATTTTCAACGAACTCAAAATATCCTTATAAAATGTTCATGATTTATGGAAAAAGGTGAAAGCCTCTGCCATAGATGATGCATAATTTTCCAGGACATTTTGGCCATTGAATTAAATCATAATTGTATTTGAGTTGGAGCAAAAAATTCTATAAATATTTTTATTGCTCCAATGATCCTGGAATATTTTGTGGAGCTCTAGGATAAACCTTTTTGCATCCACAATAATTCCCAGAAGCTGTAAAAATAATTTGGTTAGCAAACCAAATTAAAACAAATCTGCAAAAATTAGAAAAATAGTAAAGCGAGAGAGAGAGGAATGGACTTACCTGGCGCCAACGAACCGGCCCAGCACTGTAGCTGGCTGGCCCAGCCCACTTACATCCTCGCTCGTCGTCTTCCTCCTGCCAGTAGGCAGGAGTGAACACACGCGCGCACCCGTGGAGCCCTCCACCTCCTGCTTCGCGCTGGAGGCCGCCCCTTCGTCCTAATCCGCGTCTGGAGATGCCCGAGGCCCCCCTCTCACTCTCCCCTCACTCTGGAGCTCTCTCCCTCTCCTCTAGCTCCCTCCCCGCAGCACCACCGAACACGACGTCGCCGCCGTTTGCTGCTACTACGGCCACTGCCACTCCCCTCACCTCTCCGACGCGGCCCCGAGCTCCGACGTGCCTCCCTCGTCCTCCACGACGGCTCACGTGACCGGAAGAGCCCCGAAGCGTCGCCCCGACGCTTTTCCCCTCCTCGGCCGCCGGAGATCGGCCTCGCCACCCCGCTCAGCTCCAGCCCTCCCCGAGCCAGCTTTGAAGCCTACTGCAACCGCTGTGAGCTTCTGCTCCTTCTGCCCCCTCTCCGTTTTCCCGATTGCACGCCGCAGCTGCCGCTTTTGCCGACGACTGAAACCGCCGCCGCCGTTACACGCCGTCCCCGGCATCCCCACGACCACCATTGGATGCCCCGCACCACGGGCTCTCCAACGCACCTAACCGCGCGGCCATCCGTGGCCGGAAACGGCCGGCCGGCGATCGCCGCCGCGTCGGGTCATTGCCGGCGTAACCACGCCGACGTGGCACGGCCATTAGGCGCTAACCCCGCTGCTTAAACCGCCCACAACCACTGACAGTGGGCCCCGGGCCTGGTCAAACCCCAGTCAGCGCTGGGTTTGACCGGGATTAGCCTTGTGTCGCTGACGTGTGGCCCCCACACGTCAGGTTTGACCTGGGTCAACCCAGTTGACCGCTGACACAGGCATGATGCAGTGCTGACGCAATTAATCCTTTTCTGGATTTAAAATAATTCAGGAATTCTAGAAAATGCCCTAAACTTCTAAAATTCATAGAAATTCAACCGTAGCTCCAAATGAAACAAATTATATATGAAAAATGATCAGAAAAATCCAATCTATCCATCTGCACTGGTTTCATGCATGTTAGAGCAACTTAACCTTGCTGTTTAGGACAAATCATATAAGTGGCATTTAAGAAAGCACATATGGAGTTTGAATTTGAACCTAGTGTTCAAACCAACTCCATTTAACTTGCTGCTAGTTGCATTAGCTCAAATCACAACATATTGTCATGTCATGATCATGCATCATATTGTGCATTGCATTGATTGTGCTCTTCCTTGTTTGCCGGTAATTGTCCCTCTCGGTAGACGCTGCTCCGACGCTGTGATCGTTGACACTAATGAAGACTCAATGTTATCTTCAGAAGTGCCAGGCAAGCAAACCCCCTTGTTCATTCCGATACAATCCCACTCTCTCGCTCCTGCTCTCTGTTACTGCATTAGGACAACAACGATTCATCTGTTACTTGCTGCGGTAGTTGAACCCCTTATCCTCTGCATGACCTGTCATTGCCACAGTAAATAGATGAAACCCACTAGCATGAGTAGGAGTTGTTTGAGCCCTGATGTGCCTACTCATTCATGCCTGTTTGTCATGCCTGCTATTGCTTAGAGTTGAGTCAGGTCTGATTCATCGGGGATGAATTGTAATGTGGTGAACATGTCCTACTGTTGAGAGCTAAGTGTGTGAACACGATTTGGTAAAGGTAGCGGTGAGAGGCCATGTAGGAGTACATGGTGGGTTGTCTCATTGAAACCGTCCTCAGGAACTGAGTTCTGTGTTTGTGATCCATGAACAGTTACTACCACACATTGGGTTTCGGTAACTCGACCCCTCTCGACTTATTAATCAACTTGATCTCTGTCCAGGAGTTGCAACTAGTTTCTGGTGTTTGTAGGTAGTGTTAGTAGTCTACCAAGTGGCACCCGGTAGAAGTGGGCTTGGGACAGACTAGGCACACGTGGCCTGGTGTACCGAGTGGCACCCGGATGGTGGGCTCGGGAACCCTGCACACATCGTTTGGGGCCGTGAGCGACACCCCGGCCGGATCTCCTTGCGGATGGAACCCGAATAGGCGATAAACCTGGACTAGAGACTTGTGTGGTTAGTCAGGTCGTGGCCGACTCCCTCGCCAGGCTTCCGCTTGAAGGTTGCCGAGGTACACGACGTGTACATGGTGGTAAGTGGCGAGAGCGTGTGTGACGAAGTACACCCCTGCAGGGTTAACATCATCTATTCGAATAGCCGTGTCCGCGGTAAAGGACTTCTGGGTTGCCTATAACAGTTCATAGACAAGTGAAAGTGGATACTCTAAAATGCGCAAGATAAGCGTGAGTGCTATGGATGGCGTTCTCGTAGGGAGACGGGAGCGGATCCATAGTGGTGTATTGATATGGTGAATATGTGGACTCGTGTGCGCCACCTCAAAAGAGTTACTTGCAGTCGTAGTTCAGGATAGCCACCGAGTCAAAGCTGGCTTGCTGCAGTTAAACTCCACCACCCCCTTTGTTGATACCGATGCATATGTAGATAGTTCTGATGTAAGTCTTGCTGGGTACAATTGTACTCACGTTTGCCTATTTTATGTTTTGCAGAGAGACGTTAGTCTCGCTAGTAGTTCCGTGTGGACTTCGACGTTTAGCTTGATACCTCAGCTACGATCTTGTGCCCTCGGCAGGATCTGGTAGATAGTCAGGCTTCTCAGCCTTTTCCATTTATAGATGTCTGTACTCAGACATGTTAAGCTTCCGCATGTGCTTTGACTTGTATGCTCTGAATGTTGGGTCATGAGACCCATGTTTGTAATATCTCGCTCTTCGGAGCCTAATGAATAAATACTCTGAGTCGTAGAGTCTTGTTGTGATGCCATGTTGTATTTGCACATATCGAGCATATTATGTGTATGATTGAAATGCTTGGTATGTGTGGGATCCGACAACCTAGTTGTTTATCCTTGGTAGCCTCTCTTACGGGGAAATGTAGTCCTGTGCTTCCATGAGCCATAGTAGTCCGCTACAGCCCGGTTCACCGGAGTCCTACTAGCCCAGCACTACTGCTCCGGAACACTTGACTGGCCGGCATGTGATTCACTTCGTTCCTGTGTCTGTTCCTTCGGGGAAATGTCACGCGGTGACATCCGGAGTCCTGCCTAGCCTGCTACAGCCCGGTTCACCGGAGTCCTGTTAGCCCAGTGCTACAGCCCGGATTCGCACGCTGCCGACCGACATGCTCGATGTTGATTCATGTATGCCTGTCCCCGTAAGTTGGTGCCACTTTGGGTTCACGACTAGTCATGTCGGCCCGGGTTCTCTGTCATATGGATGCTAGCGACACTATCATATACGTGAGCCAAAAGGCGCAAACGGTCCCGGGCCATGGTAAGGCGACACCCGTGGGAATACCGTGCGTGAGGCCACAAAGTGATATGAGGTGTTACCGGCTAGATCGATGTGACTTGGAATCGGGGTCCCGACAGCTTTGGTATCAGAGCCTGACTGCCTGTAGGATTAGCAAGCCAAACTGGTCGAAGTTGAGTCTAGAAATGCTTTAGTTATATAAGGGAATTGATTGTGGATGGGAACGTGAGGCTCTTTTTTACTCCTTTACCTTATGCCCTTCTGAGCTGGGTCATCCTCTTCTCTTCTACGGGAATTAAGAACTAGGCTTCTCATCTTTCTATCAGGATCACGTGTTACTAATCCGTAGACTCGTAGGATTGTTCGTTCCAGGCCTCAGTTCAGTTCCTACTACTTCCGTATGTTGACCATTGATCCCGGAAGTTTATATTGTGATTCTGAATGGTTATGCCACCATTTTTGCAGGATGTCTCAAATCTTTTGAGCATTTACAGCCGTTATGTTGTCTGAGTCATCCCAGGTTTCTAAATAATCTGATGCATTTGCAAATCCCTTCTTTCCGTTCTCGATGTTCCTTTGGGCCAGATTAACCACACTAATCGGTGCGTTGAGGCACTCTATTGTCTCGGTATATATGTTGGAGCTATTATTATGACCCTAGGTGTTTTAGGGAGTCACCTAGTAATCTAGCCATGTTTTGTGTTTCCAGTGTGATGATTCTGGCCATCATTATCGAAAGCATCCTGTGATGTTATTAGTTAGTAGGTATTCTACTCCTGGGTTTTGAACCCGAGATTCACCCAAATTACTTCATGTTGTTAGTATTTGCTAGTTCCCTTAAGATATTAGTAACCCTTGCGATAGTCCTCGAGGTCCGTGGTATACCATTCTTCCAAATACCATGAACCATCCTTGGCAGAAGTTCCTCGTTGAACCAAAAGATCACAACAAGAGTGCTCTCGATGGGTTCTCCCTTCAAGAATTGTGAATCTGCCAGTTCTACCTTTCTGCATGGGTTATCCGGAAGAAATGTTGAGCTTTGCTCGACATACTAATCTATGCATCCACAACTCAGAGATATATGCCCCTTCGAGTTGTCTCTCTTTAGTTGTATTCTGACCCCCGTCTATTAATTGATAGTCGGGACTAGTTGTGCATTCGTGTTATCGATGCCTATTATTCTTGTGATCCGTCAAGCCATTCTATTCTGGAATGACTAGGAGAAACAAACTCCAGTACCTTGTCCATTTCTAGGATTGGGTCAAAGCAATTGTATTCCACAGACCTAAATGCCAATCCAGCTTTTGCTCTGCTCTACCTTGGAGCGTTACCATCTTTATGTCAAGAGTGTCATGAGAATTGCACCACCTCTTATGAATTCTTGACGCAGTGATACTTCTCGCCATCATTATTCATTCCTCGGTCCCGTGTTGTCACAACCGGAATACCGACAAGTGAACCGTGATGTGTAAAATCAATACTCCTAGCAACCCCATTGCTTGGTAGTTAATGGACAATACTCTCATCCTTAGTATGCCGGTTATTGAATCGTCATCCTAAGATTTATCGTGCGACCTAGTCCATTTTCCCTGGTGCACTCCTCGATTAATGAGATAGGATTGTGTCAATCCATCACTTTCTTGATCATATCGTCTTGCCCTGAAAAGCAAGATGGTTCTCGAGCTTAGCAACATATCGGTGGTATGTGATTTTCCGAATATCTTCTCGGAAGTATCACCAGGTCGTCACCTGACCGCTATGTTGAGTTTGTGATCATGTTGGTATTCTTGTAAACCACCCTTTCTCCAAGAATCTGTGTTGGATACCCCTGAGCTAGTTGGTTAAGCCAAACAACAACTTGGAGAGTTGGAAGATAAAAGCTTGCCTGGCTTAGTTCATTTTAAGGAATATCTTTTTGTGAGTGTTTTGAAGAAAGATGATATCTTCATTGATTGATCCTCGTGATCAATTGTTGGATCTATTGTCTTGTCCAAACTTTGATTTGAGTGTGGGCTATCCTTAAATCAAATCAGAGCCAACGATATTCGTAATGTTGTCTTACTCGTGGTGGTTGCCTCGAGCATACACCATTATATTCTTTGGGTCTGACCAATGCTATAACCTTGTCCACATAGTTGTGGAAGTCCATCTCCATTGGAATTTTGATAAATTGTTGCTGAGCCCATCGGCAACATTCTTATCTTCTCCATGACTCGTGTTGAACATTAAGTTAGTGTTGGAAACTTGTGCTATCATTTTCTTCGTGCTATCTCATGAAGGATATGTTTGGATGGAAGAAGTGACTTCCTCTGGTCTACGTGCAATCGATGCAAGTTGCCACCGTGAACTCGAGAAAGCTTGTTTTTGCTTCTTTGGAATCATCCCAAGTTAGTCATGCATACGTGCGAAGTATTCTGTGGTCTGGAGACTTGCAACCTTCATGCTATATGTGTTCCTAGCACACCAAGCCACTGATTGATTTGTTCGAGGAGAAGAAGTTCCTTCTTAAGAAGCATGCCTTATGTAAGGACTTCGATATCCTCGTTGATGGCTCCCAATCAGAACCCGGTAGTGTATTGTTGTAAGACTACTACGTGGTCATGCTTGTCTGGGACAACATGTTCACATGTTTGTAGCAGAACCAACTCATGTTTTGGAGCTTACTATCGTAGTTCATCTCCCGAGAATCTCGCAACGTCATCTCGTCGATTTGTGTTGCAAACTTTCATTTTTCTCTCTAGACTGGATGAGTCTGGAACATTCTGACTCCAACCAGATCTGAATCTCAGGCAGACATGATGGTTGGAACATTTCCTAAGAGTTCCTTACGGATTTTTGTGCTGCCGAAGTCCGACCTTTAGTTGATGTTCTAGATATCAAACCATATCTATGAATGGATTACGCTAGCACATCAACGAGAACATTAGAAGCGGAGTGCTAAATGTCTCTCGGTCGATCATCCAGATTTTGTTTCCTTGGCCTCGCTAGGGTGAAATCTGAGTAGATGTTATCTTCCTTTGCATCTGCATTGTCCATCACTATTCATCATGGTAGTATGTTGGGTTGCCAGGATCCTTGACACGGATGTCGGTAGAACCTTGATGAATATGGAATTGCTCAAGTTCTTGAGTGCACGCGCAAGCAAAATCATCCCTTGCGTTGTCTTCAACAAGGTAGTCCACATCATTCATTCTGGTATGAGTATGCCATTCTTTCAAATTCGTTCAAACGGTCGATTGTGATTGCCTTAGGCTGGTTTAGAGATTGTTATTGATCTCTGGATCAAAAGTAATTCTTTTTGCCACTTGAGGGAATAAATCTACGAGTCACCTCCTCTAAGGTGTCTCGTAATGGGATCATGGTAATTGCTTCCTCGCTACTTTGAAACCCTCGTCAAATTGTTTCTTCCGTCCCCTCTGATGCATGTTTTGCCTCTCAGCTCTAGACATGTTTCTATGTCTCATTCCATGAGTTGATCTTGTGATCATTAAGATGATCCTAAGTTGCTCGAACCTCAGGAAGATCGATTCTCCTAAATTCTCCCTTTCTACTTGTTGTCATGTTGGATGAAGATCTCGAAAGCAAAGATGTCAAGATCAAGATGATGATCGAATCAACGTCTTCGAGAAGAGCAATTGGATCATGAAGATTGTGTTAGCTTTTGTGTCCCCTCTTCCTCTTACCCTACGCCTGAATCTCGGGACGAGATTCTTGTTTAGTGGGGGTGAGTTGTCACATCCCTAGCTTCTGGTTTTGCACTAGACTAGCTCCATGAGTGCATCATGTTTAAATTTTATTTAAGATTGAAATGGGGGATGATAAAACCCTAGCTCCAAAAGAACTCAAATAGGTTCAACCAAAATATTTTCAACGAACTCAAAATATCCTTATAAAATGTTCATGATTTATGGAAAAAGGTGAAAGCCTCTGCCATAGATGATGCATAATTTTCCAGGACATTTTGGCCATTGAATTAAATCATAATTGTATTTGAGTTGGAGCAAAAAATTCTATAAATATTTTTATTGCTCCAATGATCCTGGAATATTTTGTGGAGCTCTAGGATAAACCTTTTTGCATCCACAATAATTCCCAGAAGCTGCAAAAATAATTTGGTTAGCAAACCAAATTAAAACAAATCTGCAAAAATTAGAAAAACAGTAAAGCGAGAGAGAGAGGAAAGGACTTACCTGGCGCCAACGAACCGGCCCAGCACTGTAGCTGGCTGGCCCAGCCCACTTACCTCCTCGCTCGTCATCTTCCTCCTGCCAGTAGGCAGGAGCGAACACACGCGCGCACCCGCGGAGCCCTCCACCTCCTGCTTCGCGCTGGAGGCCGCCCCTTCGTCCTAATCCGCGTCTGGAGATGCCCGAGGCCACCCTCTCACTCTCCCCTCACTCTGGAGCTCTCTCCCTCTCCTCTAGCTCCCTCCCCGCAGCACCACCAAACACGACGTCGCCGCCATTTGCTGCTACTACGGCCACTGCCACTCCCCTCACCTCTCCGACGCGGCCCCGAGCTCCGACGTGCCTCCCTCGTCCTCCACGACGGCTCACGTGACCGGAAGAGCCCCGAAGCGTCGCCCCGACGTTTTTCCCCTCCTCGGCCGCCGGAGATCGGCCTCGCCGCCCCGCTCAGCTCCGGCCCTCCCCGAGCCAGCTTCGAAGCCTACTGCAACCGCTGTGAGCTGCTGCTCCTTCTGCCCCCTCTCCGTTTTCCCGATTGCACGCCGAAGCTGCTGCTTTGCCGACAACTGAAACCGCCGCCGCCTGAGCTCATCGCCGCCGCCGTTACACGCCGTCCCCGGCATCCCCACGACCACCATTGGATGCCCCGCACCACGGGCTCTCCAACGCACCTAACCGCGCTGCCATCCGTGGCCGGAAACGGCCGGCCGGTGATCGCCGCCGCGTCGGGTCATTGCCGGCGTAACCACGCCGACGTGGCACGGCCATTAGGCGCTAACCCCGCTGCTTAAACCGCCCACAACCACTGACAGTGGGCCCCAGGCCTGGTCAAACCCCAGTCAGCGCTGGGTTTGACTGGGATTAGCCCTGTGTCGCTGACGTGTGCCCCCCACACGTGGTTTGACCTGGGTCAACCCAGTTGACCGCTGACACAGGCATGACGCAGTGCTGACACAATTAATCCTTTTCTGGATTTAAAATAATTCAGGAATTCCAGAAAATGCCCTAAACTTCTAAAATTCATAGAAATTCAACCGTAGCTCCAAATGAAACAAATTATATATGAAAAATGATCAGAAAAATCCAATCTATCCATCTGCACTGGTTTCATGCATGTTAGAGCAACTTAACCTTGCTGTTTAGGACAAATCATAAAAGTGGCATTTAAGAAAGCACATATGGAGTTTGAATTTGAACCTAGTGTTCAAACCAACTCCATTTAACTTGCTGCTAGTTGCATTAGCTCAAATCACAACATATTGTCATGTCATGATCATGCATCATATTGTGCATTGCATTGATTGTGCTCTTCCTTGTTTGCCGGTAATTGTCCCCTCTCGGTAGACGCTGCTCCGACGCTGTGATCGTTGACACTAATGAAGACTCAATGTTATCTTCAGAAGTGCCAGGCAAGCAAACCCCCTTGTTCATTCCGATACAATCCCACTCTCTCGCTCCTGCTCTCTGTTACTGCATTAGGACAACAACGATTCATCTGTTACTTGCTGCGGTAGTTGAACCCCTTATCCTCTGCATGACCTGTCATTGCCACAGTAAATAGATGAAACCCACTAGCATGAGTAGGAGTTGTTTGAGCCCTGATGTGCCTACTCATTCATGCCTGTTTGTCATGCCTGCTATTGCTTAGAGTTGAGTCAGGTCTGATTCATCGGGGATGAATTATAATGTGGTGAACATGTCCTACTGTTGAGAGCTAAGAGTGTGAACACGATTTGGTAAAGGTAGCGGTGAGAGGCCATGTAGGAGTACATGGTGGGTTGTCTCATTGAAACCGTCCTCAGGAACTGAGTTCTGTGTTTGTGATCCATGAACAGTTACTACCACACATTGGGTTCCGGTAACTCGACCCCTCTCGACTTATTAATCAACTTGATCTCTGTCCAGGAGTTGCAACTAGTTTCTGGTGTTTGTAGGTAGTGTTAGTAGTCTACCAAGTGGCACCCGGTACAGGTGGGCTTGGGACAGACTAGGAACACGTGGCCTGGTGTACCGAGTGGCACCCGGATGGTGGGCTCGGGAACCCTGCACACATCGTTTGGGGCCGTGAGCGACACCCCGGCCGGATCTCCTTGCGGATGGAACCTGAATAGGCGATAAACCTGGACTAGAGACTTGTGTGGTTAGTCAGGTCGTGGCCGACTCCCTCGCCAGGCTTCCGCTTGAAGGTTGCCGAGGTACACGACGTGTACATGGTGGTAAGTGGGGAGAGCGTGTGTGACGAAGTACACCCCTGCAGGGTTAACATATCGAGCATATTATGTGTATGATTGAAATGCTTGGTATGTGTGGGATCCGACAACCTAGTTGTTTATCCTTGGTAGCCTCTCTTACGGGGAAATGTAGTCCTGTGCTTCCATGAGCCATAGTAGTCCGCTACAGCCCGGTTCACCGGAGTCCTACTAGCCCAGCACTACTGCTCCGGAACACTTGACTGGCCGGCATGTGATTCACTTCGTTCCTGTGTCTGTTCCTTCGGGGAAATGTCACGCGGTGACATCCGGAGTCCTGCCTAGCCTGCTACAGCCCGGTTCACCGGAGTCCTGTTAGCCCAGTGCTACAGCCCGGATTC
Source organism: Aegilops tauschii subsp. strangulata (assembly GCF_002575655.3). NCBI lineage: Eukaryota > Viridiplantae > Streptophyta > Magnoliopsida > Poales > Poaceae > Aegilops > Aegilops tauschii. Next base: position 56,752,240 of record NC_053039.3, read on the forward strand.
GCACGCTGCCGACCGACATGCTCGATGTTGATTCATGTATGCCTGTCCCCGTAAGTTGGTGCCACTTTGGGTTCACGACTAGTCATGTCGGCCCGGGTTCTCTGTCATATGGATGCTAGCGACACTATCATATACGTGAGCCAAAAGGCGCAAACGGTCCCGGGCCATGGTAAGGCGACACCAGTGGGAATACCGTGCGTGAGGCCACAAAGTGGTATGAGGTGTTACCGACTAGATCGATGTGACTTGGAATCGGGGTCCCGACAATTCTGATGACAAGAAGAAGAAGAAATCCTCAAAGTCTTCCTCAAAGTCTTCATCACACAAGAAAAGTTCATCTGGCAAGGCTCGTGCGTTTGTTGGCAAGGAGATGGATTCAGAGGAGGAGTCTGCATCTGAGGAAGTAGAAGTGGAGTCTGAGGAGGAGTCCAATTCTGGTGTGGCCAGCCTAGCTCTTGCTACTGCATATGTTGCCAAGTCAATCTTCAACTCTGAAGACAATGATTCCGCCACCAACACCGAAGCTGTTGATAAGGACGACTCAACTCCCACCTACTGCTTCATGGCACGTGGTGCCAAGGTAAACTCACGCGATGCTTACTTCCAAACTTCTAGTGAAGATGACTCTGAAGGTGAATCTATACCTAGCTACAAAACACTTGCTAAAATTGCAACTGAACAACAAAATGCTATGGAACATATTCAAAAATTGCTAGACAAAAGCGATGACCTGTTGGACGCTGAAATGACGAAGTCTCAGTCCTTAATTGATGACATCAAAAGTCTTCATGTTAAGTACGAAGAACTTGAAAGTCGTCATGAAACGCTCTCAACTACTCACGAGAAGCTTTCCTATGATTATCTTCAAAGGAAGCAAGAACTTGAGAAATTGAGAGCGGCTCATGAAGATCTTCTAAAGGAGAATATGTCACTACACGCCCAACAGATCAGTCCCGCTCAGGATGGATTGGAACCACCATGTCTAAAATGTCTTGAGCGTGATAATGCTACCTCTGTTGCTAAATGTTCTACTGCTGCTGCTGCAATATCTTCAACTGTTGATGTGGTTACTAACCCCTCTGCTGAGGATGCCACTGCCATTGCTGATGAAAATGTTAGGTTGAAGACATTGCTCGAAACAGGGATGTACAAAAGCCTCAAAGGGCATCAGACACTATGTGATGTCCTCAAAAAGCAGATTCTGAACCGAAACCCTAGAAAAGAGGGTGTTGGGTTCGAGAGGAAAATGAATGTTGATGGTTCCTACTGGAAGCCTGAGCAGTACCCCAAGACCACATGGGTTGCTGCAAAGGGCCCGTCAGTAGATCCATCTACCTTATCTGGCTTTCTCTTGTGCTAACCCTGTTAGCATTGATGAATCCTTTGATGCGAACTATAAACTGTTCAAGAATCAAAATGGTGAAGTGTTTGCCAGGTATATTGGTACTAACTGCAGGAATGGACCACCATTGAAGAAAATCTTTCTGCCCAAATGTTTTCTTGAGAATCTTCCTGTGAATGTCGCCATGACACCACCAGTGAAGAAGACAATCTCCAGACCAAAAGCTTCAAATGGTCCAAAGGCTTCATACAGACAAAGGACTCAACCAAGTTACCCCAACGCCAATGTTTTGCAGGGAAATGATGCTCAGACATATGAATATGAGCGTGTTGAGTCGAACTTCTATGTTCATAAAACTAAGAACTTTTCTGCTTATTCATATGAGTATTATTCCCAACCTGCAAGGCTATTTGCTAGGGCTCCAAAGCCGAAATTCTCAGATGCTGCACTTAGACTCATTGCTTCTAAGCCACCCCTGAAGATGTGGGTGGTTAAGAAGAATTAATTCTCTTTTGCAGGGAAAGGTCTCCAGCCTGAAACCAAAGGCGTCCGATGCTTATGCTAGGGACCTAAAACATCTTGTGGGACGCTGGACTAAATGTCCAAATGGTCTTATTGTTTATCTTGTTCCTGAACCTACTGATCATTACATTGCTGATCCTAACCTTGATCTAAGTTTTCATAATCCACTTGCTCGTCAAATGTTTATGCTTCACACTTCTCTCTGTGAAGCCTATCCTCCTAACTGTACTGTAGGGTACGACACCTCGTGCTTCAGAATGGATTATGGACAGTGGATGCACTAACCACATGACTGGTGATCGAAGTCTTCTCATGGATTCAACTCTTCGCCCCTCTGACAAGAGTCACATCACATTTGCTGACACTGGTAAAAGCAAGGTATTGGGACTAGGTAGAGTTGCTATCTCAAAGGATCAACACATGGATAGAGTGATGCTTGTTGAATCCCTTGGTTTCAACTTAATGTCTGTTTCCATTCTTTGAGACTTAAACATGATTGTGATATTTGGAAAATATCGATGTCTTGTACTAATGGAATCTGACAAGTCTCTAGTCTTTGAAGGCTATAGAAAGGATGATCTGTATATGGTAGATTTCTCAGCAGGACCACAGCTGGCCGTATGCCTTCTAGCTAAAGCTTCAGAGTGTTGGCTCTGGCATCGAAGGCTGGGACATGCTGGCATGAGGAACTTGTACACTCTCTCGAAGATGAAGCATGTCATTGGCATCGAGGGCGTCAAGTTCAAGAAAGATCATCTGTGTGGTGCCTGTGAAGCTGGGAAGATGACTAGGGCCAAGCATCCCTCGAAGACAATCATGACAACATCTCAACCCTTCGAGCTGCTACACATGGACTTATTTGGCCCCACTCACTACTCTACCCTTGCTACCACTGCTTACCTCTATGGTTTCGTCATTGTTGATGATTACTCTAGATACACATGGGTTCACATAATTTTCTACAAGAATGAAGTGCAGGATGTCTTCAGACGCTTCGCCAATCGAGCCATGACAAACTATGGCATCAAGAACAAGCACATCAGAAGTGACAATGGCACAGAGTTCAAGAACACCGGCCTCGACACTTATCTTGATACATTGGGCATCACACATGAGTTCTCTACTTCATACACCCCTCAGCAGAATGGCATCGTGGAGCGCAAGAACAGGACACTCATTGAGATGGCACGAACGATGCTTGATGAGTACAAGACACCAAGAAAGTTCTGGCCTGAAGCTATTGATACTGCGTGTCACGTCATCAACCGTGTTTATCTTTATAAGCTTCTAAAGAAGACATCTTACGAGCTCTTAACTGGTAAGAAGCCAAATGTAAGTTATTTCAGAGTATTTGGTGCTAGGTGCTGGATCAAGGATCCACATCACACGTCAAAATTTGCACCGAAAGCACATGAAGGTTTTATGCTTGGATACGGAAAGGATTCGCACTCCTATAGAGTCTTCAACCTCTTTCACTATAAAGTGGTTGAAACTATGGATGTGCGGTTCGATGAGACTAACGGCTTGCAAAGAGAGCACCTGCCAAATGTGCTAGATGAAGCTTCCTCTAACGAATCTATCAAGCTTATGGGTACTGGAGAGATCATACCCTCAAAGGCTCAAGCTGAAGAGGAACTCATTATTTCCGCACCAACTCAACCTGAAGACATTGATCAGTCCGAAGCAAATGCTGAACACGAAGATACTGATCATCATGACCAAAATATTCGTCCTGCTCATCCTCGTGTTGCAAATGAAGTACAGATTGAGAAGATGATTGATAGTATCAATGCACCTGGTCCACTTACACGTTCAAGAGCAACACAACTAGCAAACTTTTGTGGGCACTTTGCATTTGTCTCTATATCTGAACCCAAGAAAGTAGCTGAAGCCTTTATGGAACCTGAATGGATTCAAGTTATGCAAGAAGAGCTTCAACAGTTCTAGCTGAACAATGTATGGGAACTTGTCAAGCGTCCTGACCCTCGCAAGCACAACATTATAGGCACAAAATGGATATATCGCAACAAGCAAGATGAGCATGGTCAAGTTGTCAGAAACAAGGCTCGTCTCGTTGCTCAAGGATACACTCAAGTAGAAGGGATTGACTTCGATGAAACCTTTCCTCCTGTGGCTAGGCTTGAAGCTATTCGCATATTACTAGCCTATGCAAATCATCACAACAACCTGCTGTATCAAATGGATGTAAAGAGTGCTTTTCTCAATGGCAAGATTGAAGAAGAAGTGTATGTTGCACAACCTCCTGGCTTTGAAGATCCAAAACATCCTGACATGGTATACAAGCTCAACAAGGCGTTGTATGGCCTCAAGCAAGCACCACGTGCTTGGTATGACACACTCAAACACTTCCTGAAGAGCAAAGGCTTCAAACCTGGTTCTCTGGATCCCACTCTCTTCACGAAGACATATGATGGTGAACTGTTTGTGTGCCAGATCTATGTGGATGACATTATCTTCGGCTGCACCAATAAGAAATACAGTGATGAATTCGGTCATATGATGCAAGAACAGTATCAGATGTCCATGATGGGTGAGCTGAAATTCTTCCTTGGTCTTCAAATCCGTCAGCAAAGCAACAGCATCTTCATATATCAAGAAAAGTATCCCAAGGATTGTCTGAAGAAGTTTGGAATGCAAGACTGCAAGGGATACACGACGCCAATGCCAACTAAACATCATCTGGGTCCCGACGCAATGGTAAAGAGTTCGATCAAAAGGTATACCGCTCCATGATTGGTTCTTTACTCTATTTATGTGCATCTAGGCCAGATATTATGCTTAGCGTTTGAATGTGTGCCCGATTCCAAGCGGCACTAAAGGAGTTGCATCACTTAGCTGTGAAGCGAATTCTTCGATATTTGGCTTACACCCCAACTCTTGGATTATGGTATCCAAAGGGCTCAAAGTTTGATCTAGTTGGATTCTCAGATGCTGATTATGCTGGTGACAAAGTTGATCGCAAGTCCACATCAGGCACTTGTCATTTTCTTGGACGATCTCTTTTCTATTGGTCTTGAAAGAAGCAGAACTGTGTGTCACTCTCCACTGCTGAATCCGAATACATTGCTGCTGGATCTTGCTGCACTCAGCTTCTATGGATGAAGCAAACTCTCAAGGACTATGGTATCCATCTGAAGAATGTGCCACTTTACTGCGACAACGAAAGCACCATCAAGATCGCCAACAATCCAGTTCAGCACTCGAAGACAAAGCACATTGAGATCCGTCATCACTTTCTCAGAGATCATGTTATGAAGGAAGATATTGATATCATTCACGTCAACACTGAAGAGAAATTGGCCGATATCTTCACAAAGCCCTTGGATGAGAAGAGGTTTTGCAGGTTACGGTGTGAGCTAAATATCTTAGAATCCTCGAATGTCCTGTGAATGGACACACATCCTAATGCTTATGCATGTTGACGACTTAGATGTGCAACACACAAAGAAACGTATATCTTCAATCAATGAAGACATACACTCTGAGTGTGAATACATTAACGCGGAAATTGACTTCGGAGCGCCATGATAATTGTGCGCCGTGTCTGGGTCTAATACTTCCTATACGGTGCGTAACACCACCACCAAACTTTTGTTTGGAGCGTTTCATCTGGTGTTATGATTTCAGAGTCTTTGCATTTGATTTGTCTCTGAACTTGATTTGTCTTCAACATTGATTCATTTCTTGATTATCTTCACATTGTTGAATGAGTCTGAAGCTTATATATGTATGTGTTCTGTCCTCTACAACATTCACTTATAGCTATGTCTTCATGTTTGAATCTTTTGATCTAAGTGAATGTGATCGGACCCTAACCTCCTTTTATGTTTCTACCTCAAATTCTATCTATCCAAATCATATGCATTCTATTGAAACTGTCAAAAGGTCTTCTCTGCGTCCTTGTCAGCAGAAGACACAGAGACAAAAAATAAAAACTACCTTCAATGTTTCATACTTATTGCCTGAAATCCGGAGAAGCCGGAACGACCACCCGACAATCTAGGCGGGCGTGGGAACGTGGGCAACTCTAAATAAGTTGCATTCAAGCCACGTGTCCTTCAGATGTGAACCGCCAGAGGCACCTGAGTAATTGTGCTGGCCTGTCTCTTTCCTTATAAATACACATCTCGTCGTGGTCAAATCTTTTATCCTATCTCGCCACCTCGCACAAACCCTAGCGCCACCGCTAGCTCTCGACGACGCCGATGACGAAGCGCTTAGCTGTCGCGACCTCACCGACGCCGTCCTCACGCCGGCCACGGACCTCGTCTTCTCCGCCGCCGCCGTAGGTGTCTTCCATCGCCAAGTTAGGGCACGGGAGATTGAACTGCTCGGCCTCTCTCTCTCTCTCTTCCGTCTAGCAGTTCTTCAAGGGGTAATTAAAATTTACTTTTCACTGTCTTTCTGATCTGTTTAGATCCATCCTTTTCACCAAAAGTGGTTTCTAGCCCACATAACTGGATCTATCATGTCTGCATCTCATATCCTGCCTAGTATATTCATTTATGCTTCAAAACTAGTTAGATTCCTCACTTGTACCTATTCTTGGATTCATACAAATCTGGAACCAACTCTCAACAAATAAGTGAATGTCTTCGCGCTATGAGGTCAATGTCTTCAAACTGATTTATCTTCAAAATCTTCTGAGAATGCATATGACCTCTTCCACTTCCCTCGCATCTCTAATGCTGTCACAGGTACATGTCCGTGGGAGAATCCCTTGGTTCTCATAGTCTGCATTCATTTGCAGAGTTCTTATAGCATCACGTGCATTCGCCTGAAGCTAATTCCTGTCTGACCAGCAAGCAGAAGCCTTTCACTGTTCTGAAGCCTTTCTGTCTGAATACTGTGGCTAATGAAAAGTCTATGAGAAAGGAAGGCAGGCAGCGCCATGGGGAAATGTCAAAAGATCTGCCAGATGATTTACATGAGCTATACAAAACTGATCCTGAAGAAATCTATGGCCAACGCAAAACACGAATCCAATGGATTCGAAGATATTGGGCCGAAGAATGGTTCGGGTACCGGTTCGTCACCAAGGAGTATGCTGAAAACAATGCAACCAAACGTCCTTGGGGTGATATTCTGTATAGAAATCTTCAACCCAAGAACAAGGTTGAAGCCATTGCTCAAGGTTTTTACCCTTGCATGGTCCGTGGACCGCAACCTGCCAACACCGACCCCACATCTCTGCTATGGTGTCATGACGACAATCTGTTCAAGCGCAACTACCAGTTTGCCAAAGCTTCGGCTAAGAAGAACAAGAAGTCACTGGGTCTGAACTTCAATCCAGGTCCAGCTGCTCCAAGAGATGATGGCACCCGTGAGATCAAAATATTATTGCCCCCTTCTATGATCTGGGAGGTCTTCCCTCCTACATTGCTATGCAAGGAGCAGCTGTGGAGCACTCGGTAGATGAAGCTGATACAGATGAAGCTCCACCACCACCGAAGCCCCAGAAGCAGAAGAAGTCAAAGGCTTCAAAGCCCACTGCCGCTCCAAAGGCTTCGCGTGTGACTCCTTTGGCCACTGCTCCTCCTGAAGACAGTGAGCGATCTGAAGATTTTTCTCGTGTCTCCAAGCGAACAGAGAAATCAAAGATGAAGAAGCCCATGAAGAGCTCTGGGCACGAACTGACTCCTGCAGATATTCTGCGTAATGAGGAAGCCACCATTGACCTGTCAAGCGACGATGATCTTGGTGATGACGCTCTTGAGATGCTCATCAAGAGCAAGGAGCAAGCTGAAATCTTCAACAACATTCCTCTCTTTGATGTTGAGATCTTGAATAACTTCATTGATGAATGGTTCAACGACCCTAACGTCAGCATTGATGATCTTGAACTTCCTATTGGCATCAATGTCTCTTTCCATAGTGCCATTGCAAATGAGCTGGCTCTGGCTCAGAAGATTGTTGAATTGAAAAACAAGATTGATTTTGAGAAAGCTCAATTCAAGAGGAACATGGCCAATCTCAGTGTGGCAGATGTTCAACGCTTCAAGCTCATGCTGCATGACCTCAAGGAGAAGTTTCACCAGAAACGTGAAGAAGCTAAAGGCTCACGGGAGCGGATGAAGCTCTCTGCCAGTCACTGTGTTCAAGTTCACAATGAAGCTGAGAAGCGCAAGGCCCTTGGAAGACCTGGCATCGACCCAAGAATGGCTGCCAGGCCGACCAAGAAGTCCAAGAAACCAGCTGCAACTCTAGCTCAAGCTCCAAGGCGTGAAGAGCCCAGCATTGCTTCCCATCTAGCATGACTGGCTCGGAGCCAAAGGTCATCTCAACCGCTTCTGAACTGAAGAAGACAAGGGCTGCTGAAGCCGAAGCCAGGAAAAGGAAAAACAAAGATGCCTCTGATGATGCTCCGTCCAGGAAGAAAAGGAAGACAAAGAAGAATCGGGCTGCTCCCACAGAGCCCCTTGTTGTCGAGCCTCTCTAAGTTGCACGTCCAGCTTCTACACACCAAGAGCGTCGCCTTGTAGTTCACGAGCCTGCTTCCACGGAGGCTCCTAAAGATGAAGAAGTACCAGCTGGTGACCCCAACGCAGCTGAAGACATTGGACCCCAAGACAATGTAAATGATGATGAAGTTCTTCCTCAGATTGAGAACCCATTGGTATCATCGCCTGTTCTCACGAACAGCGAGCTCATCAGCATTGGTCGTCCATTGACGCCATTTGCTCAGGATGCATCATGGGCTGATCACCCACAACAAGAAGCACCAAGTCTTGAAGATACACCAAGCACCCCCAACCTCAAGTCACATCACCAGGGCTTGATGAAGACTATGTGGTCCAGCACACACCCTCTCCTACGGCGTCGCCTCGTTTCAAAAGGCTTCGCAAAGGACCAAGGCCACAAGTCATTCTTCCGAGCGTTCCAGAAGGAGATGTGCACCAAAGCTCTGTAGCACGTCAAGTGTTCCCAGATGCCACTCCAACTGTCAACGTCTCCGAGTCTGAAGCCAAAATGGCTGAAGATAATCCGGCTGCATCAGCCGAAGACAATCCAGAACCACCACATGAAGAAGAGCGAGTTGCAACACCCCCTACCAACCAAGAAGATGTTCTCGTGGAGAACGAGTCTGTGCCTGACCCTCCTGCTCCCGAAGAGGAGGTAGTACACGATCAGCCGGCTACAACAAACATTGCTGACGCCAATGACGTGGTCATGGCTGAAGACAATGTAGCGGTTGACTCCTGGCACCTGAAGCAAATGTTGGATCTGAAGCCAATGTGGCCCCTGAAGCACAAGCTGCGCCTGAAGTCATAATTCCACCAGAAGCCATTGTGCAGCTTCAAGCGCATGTCAATGAATCTCACTTTTACCGTCTTTTTGATCCGATAGATTCATTCCTCTTCACCAAAAGTGGTTTCTGTGACTACAAATTTGGATCTATCTAGTTCTGCATCTCATATTGTGCCTAGCATCTTCACTTATGCATCTAAACTAGTTAGATTCCTCACTTGTACCTATTCTTGGATTCGTACAAATCTGGAACCAACTCCAAACACATAAGTGAATGTCTTCGCGCTATGAGGTCAATGTCTTCAAACTGATTTATCTTCAAAATCTTCTGGGAATGTGTCGTGGAATTGTCACGGCAGATGTCCTTGGGCTAGGACTTAGTCGTGGAGCCATCGCAACGAGGAAGCTTGAAGGGGTTATGCGGGACAAGGAACACGAGGGTTTATACTGGTTCGGCCCCTTACGGTGAAGGTAAAAGCCTACGTCTAGTTCGAGGTGTTATTGATTAGGGTTACAATCGCCAGGGAGCTAAACAGCTATGCCCGGCTCTCGGAGAGATCGTTGTCGCCCTTAAACTGCTCCCGGGTCGTCCCTTTATATAAGGAGGCTGACGCCTAGCAGCCCTTAGAGTCCCGGCCGGCTCATAAGAGTGTCCGGCTCGGACTCTAAACCATACTTGCCTTACACTACAAGTCTACTATAACAATGATTGTAACTACGGGCTTTAAGCTATATCCGGGTCTCAGCCCATCTCTGGCCCATTATCCTGAAACTTAGCTCCGGGCTTCTGGTAATGATCCTTAGAGTAACCCGGCCCTCCTGGCGGGTGACCCCCAGGTCTATATCCTCAACATTAGGCCCCAGATTGACTTGAGCCGGCTCGTGTCAATCTTCAGCTCTGCAGACAGAAAAATTCTCCGGCTTACCATTCATGTGAAGGTCATAACCCGGAGTGACGTCATCCTCTGGACTCCGGATAATCCGCCGTGACGTCATCCTCCATTAAGTCCGTTTTTTTTACTCCGCCAGATCCGCAACGGATCTTTGCTTTTACTGTCTTTGCGAAAATCGAGGCGCCGTGAGGGGGAGATAACCACGCCGTGGCCTCCTTGAATCCCGCGCCCACTTATGACTCGGCCTTATCAATAGGCCGGCCCGGCACTCTCTTCTCACATTCTCCTTCTTCTTCCTCGCGCTGCCGTTCCTCTGCCCGAACTTCTGCCGCCGCCGCTGCCGTCGCGCCCCTGATCTTCACCGACCCGACCGCTGCATCACCCTGACCCGGACCAGATAACGGCGGCGACCTTTGCTCTTCCTCAACTCCGGTGAGTCTTCCCTGCCTTGCTAGAACAAATCTGTGGTAGGGTTCATCCCGTGTTCTTCGCGTTCTTCACCATTGCCGCGAGTTTCGGTAACCCCTGTAGCCACTGCCCCCGTTGATCTTAACTCTTCACAGACCCTTTGCGGTAACTGTTCAAGATCCATTCTATCTGCAAATAATCCTCTTTTCACCACTAAAAAACCATGTTCCACCTTAAGAACTTCTCCTGTTTCTGTTTCTTTAGGTCTAGAAAATTTTCATCTTGCCCAACCATTTTGATCCGAAAAAGTTACTGTGATGTATGAAATCTGTTTTACCACACTTAGTAAAAACTGCAACCCTTGAATCTTGGCGGCTTATGCTTCCGACTTAAAGAAAACACACGCCGTAGAACGTTCCGGTTAAAGAGAACCATGCTCCGTAGAATCCTCTGACTTAACTGCAGTAAGCCGTAGATGACCAACTTATCCTGAAAACTCCGACGGCTTAGATAACTCACCGTATCAATATATATCATTAGTTCCCTTCATAAGCCGTCACTGTAGTTTGAATGGTAAACTCCGGCTTATAATTAACCCGGACACTTTCCTCTTCATCATAGATCACCAACCGTCACCATGCCTCCCAAGGCTCCCATCACTTGTAACTGGATGAGATCCAGCGTCACCGAAGAGACCCTGGCCAACTTTGTTAAGTCCGGATATCTGCCCAGGAAGGAAGTGATGTCCTACCGTGCCCCTGACCCGTCCGAAGAGAGACCTCAGCCGAGGGACGGGGAGGTAGTGATCTTTGCAGACCATATGAGCCGGGGCTTCGCACCGCCCGGCTCAAAATTCTTCCGGGACGTGCTCAACTTTTTTTACCTTCGGCCTCAGGATATAGGACCCAATTCCGTATCCAACATCTGCAACTTCCAAGTTTTTTGTGAAGTATATCTTGGAGAAGAGCCGAGTCTGCTGCTCTTCAGAGAGCTGTTTTATTTAAACCGCCAAACCGAGTGCGCAAACGGCCCAAGTCTGGAGTTAGGCAGCATCTCCATCCAACGGCGCAGGGACTGCCTATTTCCTTACGCAGAACCGCCAAGTCACCCCAAGGACTGGAATATGACTTGGTTCTACTGCCAAGACACGTCCCCGGCTGATGAAAGCCCGCTGACCGGCTTTCGCCCAACGCGCCTGGAGCCGACTCATCCGCTATCCGACAAGCTGTCTGCCGCGGAACGCCAGCCTCTGCTTCCAACGATCAATAAGATCAAGGCCCTGCTAGGCAACGGTCTGAACGGAATAGACCTGGTCCGGGTCTGGATCTCTTGGCGGGTGATCCCGTTGAGCCGCCGCCCCGGCTTAATGTGTGAGTACACCGGGCGAAAGGATGACCCGCAGAGGCACAGTCGCAATGATCTTCTAGAAGACGTTGCTGAAGAAGAGACCAAGGCTCTGCTAAACGAGAGCCTGGCAGACTGTGGAAGAACCGGGCTAGCCCCGTTCTGCAAGACCAATCCAGCCCCAGCGGTAAGCCGCTGACTTTAACCTTTCCATTTTATTTTACCGTTCATCTTACTAAGAACTCATTACTGTATTTCTCAGGCTGATGATAAATTCTGGCGGGTCAAGTATGACCATGAAGCGGCCAAGAAGGCCAGGAAGGCGAAGAAAGCCGCCAAGAAAGCCGCCCCTCGCAAGAAGGGCAGCAGACCCACTGCTTCGGAGCTAATGTAGTTAAGCGATAGCTCCGAGTCAGAGGTAACCCTTAGACCTTTTAAATTCTTGCTGTATATGTTGTCTGATGCTGTCCGCCTTATCAACACTTGCCTATTGACAGGATGACACCGGCGCCAGTAACCCGGTGGTGGAAGAGGTAACATCACTTTCCTCCGGCTCGGAGCCTTCACCACAGCTGAAAGTCCGAAGGGTAACCCGGAAAGTAAGCTTTTCCCATCCATTAGCTCACCGAGACCCTCAATTTCTTTTGAAGCAGCAGGTTCACGAGAGCCGGCGTCACACCCGGGCTCGCAAGGACACCGACCTCTCCACCGGGTTACCCGACGCAACGAGGAAACGCCGCACTGAGGTTTTTTCTCACCTGTACCCTTTTCATCCGTTGGCGGGTGTCATCCGTCAGCCACTCAACTCTTCTGACTCCAATTACCAGGAGACCTCCCCCTCTTCGGGTGACTCCATGCAGTCAAGTCTCCCGGCCTTCAAGACTGCCCCCGGGTAATAACAATCTCCTTACATTATCTGCCTGTACTTACCCTTTGTATGCCTAACACTTCTGCCTTTTCAGTGCTCAGGCAAAGCTCACCAAAAGAGCAAAGAAGACAAGGTCAGCCGGAGTGCCAGACTTGCCTGAGCCGGAGACGACGGCTCAAGAGCCGCCAGCCGCCTCCGCCCCCGAAGCCACCATTCCCATGGACACGGCGCCTGAAGCCCCTGCCTCGAGCACCAAGAGAACAACCGAAGCATCAGCTAACCCGGAGGCATCCGGCTCAGCCCCACCGGCTAACGACCCGGACGTGGTAATTACCCGGACGGAGTACGTTGAGCCGGGGAGGCCAACCGCACTGGCCCAATGCTCCGCGAAGGGGGAGCTGCTGCGACCTCATCGGGCGAATCTGGATCTCTCGGGCTACACCGATTTAAGCATTGGAGAGCTTGTCTCAGGCTACATCAGCCAAGTTCACAAGAACCGAGACGCCGAGATCGCCATGGTCAACCAGATTCAACAGAAGTCTGAGGTAACCTTCTGCTGTTTTCTTACTTTCTGCGTAGTGATCCTTGTCATCCTAGCCCCCAAGTCTAGGACTTATACTTGAATATGTTGTAGACTTAGAGTCCGGTTTACGGAACTGAGCCGGCCGTGCATAGATAGATACGTTCAATATGCATTAGCCCCCAAGTGCCAAGTGTCTTTGCTGGGAAAGCGCTTGGGACTTTATAGAATGACTGTCAATAACCCAGAAACATATGCAGGCTACTGGCAAGAAATTTGAGTCGGACCTTGAGGGTCTCAAGAGCCGGTTAAAAACTCAAGAGATGGAGACCCGGAAGGCGAATGCCAAGTTTGTCTCCAGCATCGCTGCTCAGGAGAAATTGAGGACTGAATTCAACGCTGAGCGGAAGGCCTGGGCTGAGGAGAAAGCTGCACTGGTGACCCGGGCAGAACAGGCGGAGAAGGCCCTCACTGAGAAGACCGCTGAGCTCTCCGGGTTAAAGCGCCAAGTGTCCCAAATGGTAGCTGCCATCTTCGGTAAGTCGCCTCACCGGCTTTCATTCACGTTGGAATGTTTACATCTCTTAACTCATCCTTATCACCGGGTCATCTGATGTTGTTAAACAGGTTCCAGAAGCGCCAACTTGAACCAGAGTGTGGTCACCAAGTTAAAGGCCGTGTACACCCTGGTGGAACAGCTCTACACCGGGTCACAGCGGGCCTTAGCTGTGGTGGCCCTATCGAATGAAGTGCCGACTCATCTGGCCGAAGTCCTGCGCCGGCTCGCAGTTCTACCGCAGCGGATCCAGGAGCTACGACGAGCATCCGCGAGATCCGGAGCAATCGCCGCACTGAGCCGGGCCAAAGCCTTCTTGCCGGAGCTAGACCCGGCAGACATCGCCCTGGGTTACCCCAGCCTGAAAGAAGACGGCTCAGCGTTCGACCAGAAAGACTTCGCGGCTTGTGTGAAGGCTGTGCGCCCGGTGGCCACCATCATCGGGAACGACACCGATTTAACCAAGTATCAGCCGGGATACAACGCGGAGAATCAGAGGATTCCAACCCCTCGCTATGAAGCTATCAATCTGATTCCTCCGGCTCGCCAGCACACGTTCGCCCCGGAGATTAACCCGGACGGGTTAATTGACGAAGAAGCTCAGTTCGAAGCTCTCAGTGGCATCAACTGGAAGTCGTCGACCTTCGAAGCCTTGGGATCAGCCGGAGCAGAAGATGACCCGGGGACTTCGACTCAGCAGGCGTCATAAACCGGCTAGCGGCTCACCAAACAACGCTCCGCCCTTGAAACTTTGAAAGACTTTTTGTAATAGAATAGGTGCAACAATTTATCTCTGCCGTGCCATCGTGCACGTAATGAATGCTGAAATCCTTTGAAGTCATTCTTTTTGATGCTCTTCCGGGTTATAATTATCCTTCGTGCTTCTCAACCTTTCTTAAAAAAAGTACCTTTAAGTGTCTGCATAAGAAGGCAAATCACAAATTACAAGGCGGCTTACCGCCCTGAGAATCAGGTGTCTGAGATGGATAACCCGGAAATTCAAACCAAAAAGACTGGTCCTTAACTATATTCTGAACATAGTCGGGATAACACACTTCAACAGCTTGTAAGCATACTTCCGGGCTAAATAACCCGGGTAGCACGGTTAGTATCTGAACTCGGATTCTACTTGTCTTGATGACATCCATGATGCTCAACTAACAAAATAAACCAAAATTAAGCCGGCAAGTGAAACCCGGCAGTACATACTTTGACATGATCAGAGTAAACTTGTGGTAAAATGTAAAAATTTAAGGGCTTCCGGTTCGAATACGACCAGAACCTCGGTCCAAAGGGGTTAAGCTAAGATTCGGATACGATCATATAGCCCCCAGTGGGTTCGGCGATGCCAATCAAGAGGGTATCGACAGCTATGTTCTCTTGGGTTCGAATACGACCCATGTTTGAACAGGAAGGCCCCAAGTGATTCTGAAAATTGTTTAACGACGCTGATTCGAATACGATCCACGTCGGTTCTCAGAGGGGTTACACTATGATTCAAATATGACCAAAAGCAACCTCCCAATGAGCTCGGCACTTTGCCAATCAAATGGGTATCGACAGCTATGTTCTCTTTGGTTCGAATACGACCCATGTGTGAACAGGAAGCCCCCAAGTGACTTTATTTCTTGCAGCTGGATTCGAAGATGATCATAAGCCGGATCTTCTGTAAATCAGCATGTAAAAAACAACACCCATATTTGGGAGAGAACAAAGGACAGAGGTCCTGCTTTATTGCTTCATCATAATATATACATGGCTGAGATAAGTATGTACATCACAAGAGCCGGTAGCTCAAGTGTAGTAAGGCCGAAGCTGAGCTATGTTCCACGGCCAACGGGTCTCCTCCTCAGATTTACGCGAGTCCTTATGCTCCCGGATATCAATGAGGTAATATGACCCGTTGTGCAAGTTCTTACTGACCACAAAAGGCCCTTCCCAAGGCGGGGATAACTTGTGTGCATCTGTTTGATCCTGGATGAGCCGGAGCACCAGGTCGCCTTCCTGGAAGACCCGGGACTTGACCCGGCGGCTATGATAACGGCGCAGGTCTTGTTGGTAAATTGCTGAACGGGCTGCTGCCACATCACGCTGTTCGTCCAACAAGTCCAGAGCAACTTGGCGCCCCTGTTCATTATCCGTCTCAACATAAGCCGCCACACGAGGTGAATCATGACGGATGTCGCTGGGGAGAACTGCTTCTGCTCCGTAAACCATGAAGAAAGGCGTGAAGCCTGTAGACCTGTTAGGAGTAGTGTTGATGCTCCACAAAACGGAGGGCAACTCCTCCACCCAACAACCCGGCGTCCGTTGCAAAGGGACCAAGAGCCGGGGTTTAATGCCCTTCAGAATCTCCTGGTTAGCTCTCTCAGCTTGACCATTGGATTGGGGGTGTGCCACTGAAGAGACATCAAGCCGGATATGCTCTCTTTGACAAAACTCCTCTATAGCGCCTTTGGACAGATTAGTGCCATTGTCTGTTATGATGCTGTGTGGAAAGCCGAAGCGGAAGATCACCTTTTTCATAAATTGAACCGCCGTGGCTGCATCACACTTGCTAACTGGCTCAGCTTCCACCCACTTCGTGAATTTGTCCACTGCCACCAGGAGGTGGGTCTTCTTATCCTTGGACCGTTTAAAAGGCCCGACCATATCAAGCCCCCAGACTGCAAAGGGCCAAGTGATCGGGATCATCCTCAATTCCTGAGCCGGCACATGAGCCCGTCGTGAGAACCTTTGGCAGCCATCACATTTACTGACCAAGTCCTCGGCATCAGCGTGAGCCGTCAGCCAATAAAAACCATGACGGAAAGCCTTGGCCACAAGAGATTTTGAACCGGCATGATGGCCACAATCCCCTTCATGGATTTCGCGCAAGATCTCTTGACCTTCCTCAGGGGAGATACAACGCTGGAATGTCCCTGAAACACTGCGATGATACAGCTCGCCATCGATAACAATCATTGACTTAGCCCGCCGGGTTATTTGCCTGGCCAGAATTTCATCCTCAGGCAACTCTCCCCGGGTTATATAAGCCAGATATGGCATTGTCCAGTCTGGTATGATATGAAGAGCCGCCACCAGTCGTGCCTCCGGGTCAGGGATAGCCAAATCCTCCTCTGTAGGCAACTTGACCGAAGGGTTGTACAGGACATCCAGGAAAGTGTTAGGCGGCACCGGCTTTCGCTGAGAGCCTAGCCGGCTTAACGCGTCAGCCGCCTCGTTCCGCCTGCGATCAATATGCTCCACTTGGTATCCCTGGAAGTGCCCGGCAATGGCATCAACCTCGCGGCGATAAGCCGCCATCAGAGGATCCTTAGAATCCCAGGTGCCGGATACTTGTTGAGCCACCAAGTCCGAGTCACCAAAACACCTCACCCGGCTTAAGCTCATCTCCCTAGCCATCCGAAGACCATGGAGCAAAGCCTCGTATTCCGCCGCATTGTTGGTGCAAGGAAACATCAACCGTAGCACATAATGGAATTTGCCACCTTTGGGGGAAGCTAAGACAACACCAGCTCCCGAGCCCTCCAGCTGCCTGGACCCATCAAAGTGAATAGTCCAATAAGTGTTATACGGCTTTTGCTCAGGTACTTGCGACTCTGTCCAGTCATTGATGAAATCTATCAGGGCCTGAGACTTAACAGCAGTGCGTGGCACATATTTGAGGTCATGAGGACCAA
Source organism: Aegilops tauschii subsp. strangulata (assembly GCF_002575655.3). NCBI lineage: Eukaryota > Viridiplantae > Streptophyta > Magnoliopsida > Poales > Poaceae > Aegilops > Aegilops tauschii. The sequence goes on from NC_053039.3 coordinate 56,769,645, forward strand.
GTTCTATAGCCCACTTAGCAATTCTCCCTGTAGCCTCTCTGTTCTGAATAATATCACCGAGAGGGGCGGAACTGACCACAGTGATGGGATGACCCTGAAAATAATGCTTAAGCTTCCGGCTCGCCATAAACACCCCATATACGAGCTTCTGCCAATGCGGATACCACTGCTTGGACTCAATGAGCACCTCACTGACATAATAAACCGGCCGCTGAACCGGATGCTCCTTACCCGCCTCCTTGCGCTCCACCACAATAGCCACGCTGACGGCTCGTGCGTTTTCCGCCACATACAGTAGCAAGGGCTCCTTATCAACCGGAGCAGCAAGGACGGGGGGCTCTGCCAGTTGCTTTTTCAAATCCTCGAAGGCGGTATTAGCTGCATCATTCCATACAAAGTTATCCGTTTTCTTCATCAACTGATATAAAGGCATAGCCTTCTCACCCAAGCGGCTTATGAACCGGCTTAAAGCAGCGATGCGACCTGCCAAACGCTGAACATCATTTATACATGCCGGCTTAGCTAGAGAAGTGATAGCTTTGATCTTCTCCGGGTTAGCTTCAATTCCTCTGTCAGAAACCAAGAAGCCCAATAGCTTGCCCGCAGGAACACCAAAAACACATTTGGCCGGGTTAAGCATCATCTTGTAGACCCGGAGATTATCGAAGGTTTCCCTTAAGTCATCTATCAGGGTTTCCTCCTTGATGGACTTAACCACAATATCGTCCACGTAAGCATGAACATTGCGCCCGATCTGTTTATGGAGACAATTCTGTACACAACGCTGGTAAGTCGCCTGCGCACACTTGAGCCCAAAGGGCATAGAGACATAGCAGAAGGCTCCAAAGGGAGTGATGAACGCCGTCTTCTCCTGGTCCTTAACTGCCATCTTAATCTGATGATACCCGGAATAAGCATCCAAGAAACTTAAGCGTGCACAACCTGCCGTAGCATCAATGATTTGATCGATACGGGGGAGAGCAAAAGGATCAGCCGGACACGCCTTGTTCAAGTCCGTGTAGTCCACACACATCCGCCAGGTGCCGTTCTTTTTAAGTACGAGCACCGGGTTAGCCAACCACTCTGGGTGAAAAACCTCAACAATGAACCCGGCCGCCAAAAGCCGGGCCACTTCTTCACCAATAGCCTTCCGCCTCTCTTCATTAAACCGTCGAAGGAACTGTCTGACCGGCTTAAATTTTGAATCAACATTGAGAGTGTGCTCAGCGAGTTCTCTAGGTACACCTGGCATGTCAGAAGGTTTCCATGCAAAGATGTCCCTATTCTCACGGATGAACTCGATGAGCGCGCCTTCCTATTTCGGGTCCAGATTTGCACTGATGCTGAACTGCTGAGACGAGTCACCTGGAACAAAATCAACAAGTTTAGTCTCATCAACTGATTTAAACTTCATTGCTGGTTCATTCTCCGTGGTTGGCTTTTTCAGAGAGGTCATATCTGTTGGGTCAACATTGTCTTTATAAAATTTCAACTCTTCTGTGGCACAAACAGACTCTGCATAAGCCGCGTCACCTTCCTCACACTCCAGAGCCACTTTCCGGCTGCCATGAACCGTAATGGTCCCGTTGTGACCCGGCATCTTAAGTTGTAAGTACACATAACACGGCCGTGCCACTAACTTGGCGTAAGCCGGCCATCCGAATATAGCATGGTATGGACTTCTTATCTTGACCACTTCAAAGGTCAACTTTTCCACCCTGTAGTTGTTCTCATCACCGAAGGCCACTTCCAGTTCGATCTTGCCGACTGGATAAGCCGATTTACCGGGTACCACACCATGGAAGATAGTATTTGACTGGCTGAGGTTCTTATCAACTAGCCCCATACGACGGAAAGTCTCATAATAGAGGATGTTGATGCTGCTGCCTCCATCCATGAGTACCTTTGTGAACTTATAGCCTCCCACTTGAGGAGCCACCACTAAGGCCAGGTGGCCCGGGTTATCCACCCGGGGAGGGTGATCCTCCCTACTCCACACTATAGGCTGCTCCGACCACCGTAAGTAGCCTGGAACCGCCGGCTCAACAGCATTAACAGCCCTCTTGTGAAGCTTCTCGTCTCGTTTGCACAAACTAGTGGTGAACACGTGATACTGTCCGCCGCTGAGCTGCTTTGGGTTGGTCTGATAGCCCCCCTGTTGCTGTTGATGACCCTGACCAGACTGTTGATTAAAGCCCCCTTGACCGTTCTGAGGACCGGAGTTTGAGCCGCCTCCCGGGCCATGAAAGCCGCCAGCGCCGGAGCCGCCGGCGCCTGAGCCGCCGCCCGGGCCATTGTAGTTTTTAAAGGCCTTCATGATAGCACAATCCTTCCACAGATGAGTCGCTGGCTTCTCTCTAGAGCCGTGTCTCGGACAAGGTTCATTCAACAGCTGCTCCAGAGAAGGTCCTGACCCGCCGCCTCGGGGAGGGGGCCTCCCCTTGCGTCGCTGGTTGTTACCTTGGGTGTTGGCTACGAACTCCAGGCTGCCATCGGCCTTACGCTTGCCTCCTCCTTGATTCCCCGGGTTAAACTGAGGACTCTTGCCATTGCCGTTCTTCTTTCCCTTCCCTGCCCTTTCATCATCTGAAGGGGGATCCTTGGTACCGTCAGAATCAGCGTACTTGACAGGAGCCGCCATTAGTGTACCCATATCCGTGCAGTCACGTTTAAGCCGCCCAAGTTTCATCTTTAGGGGCACAAAGCGACAGTTCTGTTCCAACATCAAGACTGCAGAGCCGGCATCCATCTTATCTGATGAATGTATGATCTCTTTGACCCGGCAAACCCAATGGGTCGTGGATTCACCCTCCTGCTGCTTACAGTTAGTCAAGTCCACAATTGACATAGACTGCCTACAGGTATCCTTGAAGTTTTGAATGAAACGGGCTTTCAGCTCAGCCCAAGATCCAATGGAATTCGGCGGTAGCCCTTTAAACCATGTGCGGGCAGTTCCATCTAACATCATGGTGAAATATTTGGCCATGGCCGCCTCGCTGACCTCTAGCAGTTCCATAGCCATTTCATAACTCTCAATCCAGGCCGCAGGCTGTAAGTCAGCTGTGTAGTTAGGCACCTTCCTAGGGCCCTTGAAATCCTTAGGTAGACGTTCATTACGGATGGCTGGCACCAAACAAGGGACACCTCCGGTCCTGGTAGAAATACCCACATCAACGGACGCCGTCGGATAAGCCGGGGGGTCTGATAAGCCGTCAATTGCGGCACCTGCTCCGCCTCTTGCCGTGCTTGGTCTGCTGCGTAGAAGGCTCCAACATGAGCTGGGCCATGGCCAGGGGGTGGGTCATGGTGTCGGACATTACTTGAGCCGGTCGCTGAGACCATGTGCCGGCTGTAACTCGGGCTCTGGCCTGGGCGAGGAGTTGAGTGGATCCTGTCCCGGCTGTAGGAGTACGCCTCTTGCTGTGCTAGAGCTGTCTGCAGGAGTTCCCTGACCCGGCGGGTTTCGACGGCTGCCGGAGAATTGCCGTCAACGGGAAGAGCCGCCAGTCGTGCTGCCGCAGCTACCATGTTCTCCAGCGGGTTATCATAATGACCCGGGGGTATTGGCACATACTGAGGCGGGGCAGGGGGCACCCGGGGAGGCCCCATTACTCGTGGCTGAATAAGGGGTCCCGACCCGGGCGCAATGACCCCCGGCGGGTTACTGGATCCCGCACCCGGCGTGTTGAAGAGATTGCGCGGATCGTAAACCGGCGGGACTCGGGACTGGGCCTTCTGATGCCTCCTTCTCATGACCTCGTTGGCCGCGTTCTGATCCATCGTGAGTTGGAAGGACTGCGCCTGAATCAACTGAGTCTGGGCATCGAGAGCCGCCCGCTCCGCAGCCAGCCTGATTCCTTCTGCTGCAAGATTCTCTTTAGCTTTTATCAAATCCAGTTTCAACTGTGCCACCTCCGCGTCGTACTGGGCTTGATCCGCCGGGTCAACCATGGCGGTTAACAGGGCCGTCATCTTGTCCGTGAGATCCATCAGCACCTGAGCCGGAGAAGGCACCGGGTTTCCCGATCCAGCAGCGGGGTTCTGAACAGGCTGTGACCAGCCATAAAAACTCCAACCTGACTTGGCGGCTCAAAGAGGTCCGGAATACTGTTGCCATCGGAATAACTCATGAGCCTGCCATCTTGAAGTTGGTACAACGAGTTTGACTCATCAGTGGCCGACTCGCCGTCAGAGCCGGCGGCCGCCTCATCCCCAGTCCCAGATGGATCCGAGGGCCCTCCGTGGATGCATCCTACAAAAGCGCGTTTTAAGGCAGGCCGGGCCCGGGCGGGTCGCGCGCGCTGAGCCATTTCGATGAGGTCGGCGCGGAGATCCGGCTCGGGGCCCGGTTCTCCAATCTTGCCGATGAAGACATGAATTCCACCGAACGGGACCCGGTACCCGTACTCCACTGAGCCGGCGTCGGGGCCCCAGTCCGCATCGTCGATGTAGAGCTTGCCGCGACGACTCTTGGTCATCCGGCCCATAGCGTATCCCTTGAGCCCTTCGAAGTTGCCCTTCAAGAACTCAAATCCACCGTGCGCTGGCCCCACGGTGGGCGCCAACTGTCGTGGAATTGTCACGGCAGATGTCCTTGGGCTAGGACTTAGTCGTGGAGCCATCACAACAAGGAAGCTTGAAGGGGTTATGCGGGACAAGGAACACGAGGGTTTATACTGGTTCGGCCCCTTACGGTGAAGGTAAAAGCCTACGTCCAGTTCGAGGTGTTATTGATTAGGGTTACAATCGCCAGGGAGCTAAACAGCTATGCCCGGCTCTCGGAGAGATCGTTGTCGCCCTTAAACTGCTGTCGGGTCGTCCCTTTATATAAGGAGGCTGACGCCTAGCAGCCCTTAGAGTCCCGGCCGGCTCATAAGAGTGTCCGGCTCGGACTCTAAACCATACTTGCCTTACACTACAAGTCTACTATAACAATGATTGTAACTACGGGCTTTAAGCTATATCCGGGTCTCAGCCCATCTCTGGCCCATTATCCTGAAACTTAGCTCCGGGCTTCTGGTAATGATCCTTAGAGTAACCCGGCCCTCCTGGCGGGTGACCCCCAGGACTATATCCTCAACAGAATGCATATGACCTCTTCCCCTACCCTCGCATCTCTAATGCTGTCACAGGTACATGTCCGTGGGAGAATCCCTTGGTTCTCATAGTCTGCACTCATTTGCAGAATTCCTACAGCAGCACATCAACTCTCCCGAAGCTAGTTCTTGTCTGACCAGGAAGCCTTCGTTAGTCTTGAAGCCATTCAGTTTGAACTTCATGGCTACTGATAAGTCAACAAGGAAGGGCGGCAGGAAGCGCCGTGGGGACACATCAAAAGACTTGCCACCGGATCTGGCTGAGATGTACAAAACTGATCCAGAGGAAACGTATAATGAAAGGAAAACCTGAATCCAATGGATTCGAAGATATTGGGCCGAAGAATGGTTCAAGTATCGCTTCGTCACCAAGGAGTATGCTAAGAAGAATGCTATCAAGCGTCCTTGGGGAGACACTCTTTATAGAAATCTTCAGCCCAAGAACAAGACTAAAGCTATTGCACAAGGTTTCTACCCCTGCATGGTCAGAGGACCACAACCTGCCAACGTCGACCCCACTTCTCTCTTGTGGTGTCGTGATGACAACCTATTCAAACGCAACTATCAATTTGCTAAGGCTTCAGCAAAGGAGGACAAGAAGTCACTGGGTTTGAACTTCAACCCTGGTCCATCTGCTCCAAGAGAGGATGGCACTCGTGAAGCTGATCAAAACGAGATTGGCCCCTTCTATGATCTTCAAGGTCTGATCTCCTACATTGCCGTCCATGGATCTGCTGTGGAGCACTATTCTGATGATGCTGACACAGATGAAGCACCACCTGCACCGAAGCCTCAGAAGCAGAAAAAGTCAAAAGCTTCGAAGCCCACTGCCGCTCCTAAGGCTTCGCGTCTAAAGCCTCTAGCTACTGCACCTCCTGAAGACAGTGTGCAATCTGAAGATCTCTCTCGCATCTCCAAGAAGACCGAGATGAAGAAGAAAAGTGTCAAGAGTACCAGTCAAGCACTGACCCCTGCTGCCATTCTAAGGGATGAAGCCATTGATCTGTCCAGTGACGACGATCTCGGTGATGATGCTCTTGAGCAGCTGATTAAGAGCAAGCAGCAGGCGGAAATTTTCAATGATCTTCCCCTCTATGATGTTGAGATTTTAAATAAGTTCATTGATGAGTGGTTTGACAGCCCAGACCTCAGGTTTGATGATCTTCAGCTCCCAATTGGCCTCAGCGTCTCCTTCCACGGAGCTATTGCTTCTGAGCTAGCTCTTGCTCAGAGGATAGTTGAGCTAAAAAACAAGATCGATTATGAGAAGGCTCAATTCAAGAAGCATATGGCCAAGCTCAGTGTGACTGACGACCAAAACTTCAAGACAATGCTACATGAGCTCAAGGAAGCATTTCACAAGAAACGTGATGAAGCCAAAGGTTCTCGTGAGCGCATGAAGATCTTGGCTGCCAAATGTGTTCAAGCCTACAATGAAGCAGAAAAGCGAAAGGCACTTGGGCGTCCTGGCATCGACCCCAAGTTGGCTGCCAAGAAGAAGAAGCCTGCGGCAACTCCTACTCCTGCACCTAGGCAAGAAGCGCCAACCATTGTCTTCCCAAGGAGCATGACCGGCTCGAAGCCAAAGGTCAAATCAACCGCTTCAGAACTGAAGAAGACGAGGGCTACTGAGGCTGAAGCAAGAAAGAGGAAAAATCTTGAAGCCTCTGATGACGCACCCTCCAAGAAGAAGCACAAGACAAAGAAGAAAGATCGGGCTGCTCCCACAAAGCCCCTAGTCGTCGAGCCAATCTCAATTGCTCGCCCTGTGTCTGAACACCAAGATCGTCAGTTGATTGTTCACGATCCTGCTACCACAGAGGCTCCTGAAGCTGAAGCAGAACCAGCTGTTGACAACACCACAGCTGAAGACATTGGTCCTCACGACAATGTAGTTGATGATGAAGTCCTTCCTCAGATCGAGCAACAAGTGGTATCATCGCCTGTGCTAACGCACAGCGAACTCATCAGCATTGGTCGTCCTTTGACGCCAATTGGTCAGGACGCATCGTGGGTTGATCACCCACAACAACAAGACACCCCAAGTTTTGAAGACACCCCAAGTACTCCCCAACCTCAAGTCACCTCGCCAGTGCTTGACGAAGACTATGTGGTCCAGCACTCCCCATCTGCAAAGGCGTCGCCTCGCTTCAAAAGGCTTCGCAAAGGACCAAGGCCACAAGTCTCTCTGCCGAGCGTTCCAGAAGGAGCACTGCACCTCAGATCTGTAGCACGTCAAGTGTTTCCAGAAGCCACTCCAACTATGAACGTCTCTGAGTCTGAAGCCAAAACGGCTGAAGATATTCTGGCTGCATCAGCCGATGATAAAGAAGAACCAAGAGTTGAAGGAGAGCGAGTTGCAACACCCCCAGTCCAACAAGAAACTATTATCGAGGAGAACGTGCCCGACCCTCCAGCTACTCAAGTGGAGGTTGAAGCTAATGTCACCACCACCAACAACACTGCTGACGACGCTGATGTTGTCATGCCCGAAGCCAATAATGAAGCACCTGAAGCCAATGTGGCACCTGAAGCCAATACTGCACCAGAAGTGATCATTCCTCCTGAAGCCATTGTGCAGTTGGCTGCCCATGTCAATGAAAATGCCGAAGCTCCTGTACCCCCTCCAAGGCCTCATACAATTGAGCTGGCATTTGATCATGGTCAGCCTATGATGGTTCGCTGGCCCATTCTGGTCTCTCCACCTGCTGCTGGTCCTCAATTTGACTATCATATAGAGCAGAGGCCTCAGGTCCAGAAGCCGAAGCCCAGACTTCCAAGATTTCCAGTCACAGCAACCTCACCTGGGGTCTTCAATGTGAATGGCTTCGTGGCACATAACACCTTCTTCGATAGCGCCAAGAACCCGTACTCCAAATCACGCATTTCATCTGATCGGTTCTGGAGCTATCAGCAGCGCAGCTACTATTCATGCGTCTTATACAATCAAGGGCGCATATTTCCACATATGCGTCTTGACTCTGAAGCCATAGTAGGCCTGCCCTATCTAGAAGAGGCATTGGATTGCTTCAGAGATGCTGGACTCTTGCAGTTTGTCACTGACAAGGAACACTGGAATGAAGAACTTCTGTTACAGTTTTATGCTACCCTTCACATCCGTGGCTACAACAGGGATCCAAAGACTTGGGTCCTTGAGTGGATGACAGGAAATGTCCATCATGAAGCCAAAGCTCTTGACATCATTGAGCTCACTGGTCTGTCCACTCCAGATGATCTGTTTGAACATGGTTGTCAGCTCCACCATGATGCCTTGGAAAGTCTCTTCCAGAAGCCCGAGCCCAACATGAGTCAGATGCTCAGTATGATGAAGCCTTTGCCTCCAGATGCAGAATATCCAAAGGAGTTCTTTGTTGAAGACCTTGAGTATCTGCCACGCACCATCTACCACATCATACGGCGAACTCTCTGGCCTGTCAAAGGACACTCTCCAGCTACAAAACTTGAAGGTACAATGAAGACATTGGTCTTCTATATTCTCAATGGCAAGAGCTTCAATGCACAAGATTTCTTCATTCGTCAACTGGCAGCACCTGGCGCAGACATCTTTGGGCTGAAGTTCTATGCTCCATGGGTAATGCGCCTCATCAATCTTCACTCTGCAATCAACTATCAGCCCTCTGCATGAAACCATCTTATCTTTCTGCCAAAGGTTGATCTATCAATTGATGCCATTTACCCTGAGCCTGCAAAGGAGCCGCTATATCTTCACAATGCAGACCATCAAAGCTTCACTCAGCCAATTCCAAGTCATCATGTGCCCAATGCTGCTACTCGTGCTTATCCATTGGCAGGCAATACTCGTGCTCCTCTTCAAGCCAACACAGAAAGCACTATTTCTCAAAGGCCTCAGAAGCGCTCTCGTGTTCTAAATGACCGAGAACTTCTTGTTGCACTTCATCAGAAGCAAGATAGGCATCATGACTGGCTGAAGCGTCAAATGCATAGTCTCTTGGTGGATGTCAATCGCATTCGCAATCTTGCCACCAAGAACGCATTTGTCTCCCATGAAGCCAGTTAGCGATCTTGGAAGAGTCTGACACTTCTGTGCTCTGAAGATGATTTAAGAGCGGATGGCTTCACTGAGAAATACAAGTTTGATTCAACGCCTCCCAGGAATGCAGTTCTGCATCGGACTCCATCTCTTGAAGACTCTGAATACTCATCTTCAGCGGCTACTGTGAATGCCAGAGTCATCGAGGATGAAGATGATGTGACTTCTCCAACGTCTGCATCGCCGCATATCGACACTACGCCAAGTTCTTCTGCACCGCCAAACGCCAACGATGACCCTGCTACTTCACCTACTCCTTCTGGGAACGAGTAGATGCTCTATGTCTTCAAACCTTTTAGGTCCTTACTGACAAAAGGGGGAGAAGCATATGAGTTGATAGTCTTCAAGCGGGTCCATATGGGCGGTTGCTTTATATTTTGCCTAGTGCTTACAACTCGCGCTTATTGATACATTTGGTTCTTCGAGTTGTAACACTTGAACTTAATGGTCGTCTGCCACTTTTTCCTGCTATTCTAGATGCGATGATAAATTCCGCATGTGCGACGATAAATTCCGCAAGAAGTCATATCGCAGACGTCCATTTATCATTATGCATGTCATTATCTTCGTTATAATCTTGCATACATGATGAATTGTCTTCGTAAGCTGAAGTGGATCTCCACAAGTACAACCTGCCATGTGCATTTGCATTCCAAAAGCAAATTACTTATATGCACATCTTCAGGGGGAGCCCTTGCTACTTATGAAGACAATAGTTTAAACCTTTACAATTTCACATACTTTTATCCACGTTGAAAACTTCAACCAGTTTGTCATCAATCACCAAAAAGGGGGAGATTGTAAGTGCATCTAGTGCCACCCCTAGTTAGTTTTGGAGTATTGACGACAAACCTGGTTGAGGGACTAATGTGTTTGTGAGAATTGCAGGATAACACATGTAGTAGTCCCTCATTGATTCGGTTTACCTTCCGAAGATGACCCCTAAAAATGTGTGAAGACATTGAAGACAATGGCGGTATGTGAAGACATTCACATTGAAGACTATGACAAGAGAAGACATTGCGTGAAGACTATGGAGCGCGAAGACTTAGTTGTTTCGTTGTTTCCTTTTCTTCTTTGGTGAGTCATAGGAACCACCGCACTATTAAGTGGGGTCCAAGTGAACATAGTCAGAGTGACTGAAGTGATGCTCAACCAAATCCTATGTCTTCGAGCGAAGACAATGAGAGCAAATCTTATCCTGAGCTGGATAAGTCAGCTTTGCTTGTAGCCCAAGTAAAGTTGCCGTGTGTGTTTGAAATCTGACCGTTGGAACACGTGTTAGTTCCTTAGTGACCCAGGGTCATTTCGGACAAATCAGGTCGGGTTGCCCTGTGGCTATAAATAGTCCACCCCCTACACCATAAATTGGTGGCTGCTCAGAGTTAGTACACGGCTTTTGTCGTTTGAGAGCAACCCACCTCGAAGCCTTTGAGAGAGAGAAATCCTTGCGAGGACAAAGCCCAAAACACCAAAAGCCAAAGAGTGTTAGGCATCACTGAAGTCTTTCTGTCTGTGTGATCTGAAGACTTATTACACTTGAGGACTATGAATCCTCCAGCCGGTTAGGCGTCACGTTCTGAGCATCCAAGAGTCATTGTGGATCGCCGGTGAACGAAGTCTGTGAAGGTTCGGAAGTCTACCTTGAAGACTTACCAGAGTGATTGGGCGAGGACTGGGTGTCCTTAACTCAAGGGGAATAAGGTGAAGACGCGGTCTTCTGAGTTAGATCGCAGCCTCCCTAACCAGAGGTACAGTTGTCACAGCAACTGGAACTGGTCCAACAAATCCTTGTCCTCGTCGAGCAACTGGTTCTATCTTCTCACTCTCTTTACTTACCGTTTGTCTTCGTGAAGTCACTGCCTGCTTGCATTATCTATTTGACTTCACTGTGTGACGACTATTGTGTTTGGCTTCATACTATCTTCCATCCTGATCTTTACTACCTAGCTGCTATTAGTCTTTGTGCTTTCACTTCATTACTAGCTTGACTATGGTCTGTCTAGTGTAGTCTACCTTCCGCTGCATATCAATAGGCTTGTTGTTGTTGTTGTTGTTGTTGTTTGTCTTGGAAACAGCCATATTTTGAAGTCTTTCATAAAAAATCGCCTATTCACCCCCCTCTAGTCGATACTAGCACTTTCAATGTTCACGGCAGTGCGACCGCAAGAGACCATCTGCATAACTCTGGTGACCCAACGGTCGTCAAAGCCTTTCCGGAGCAAAACTTCCCGAAGGAAGGGCCAACTAACGGTGTCGTAGGCCTTATGGAAATCGATCTTCAAGAAAACCGCCCTGAGGTGTTTAGACCGGACCTCATGGAGGATTTCATGAAGAACAAGCACCCCATCCAGGATATACCGCCCCTGAATGAAGGCGAACTGGTTGGGGTGGGTAATGCGGTCAGCGAGGAGGGTCACTCTATTGGCGTACCCTTTCGCCAGAATCCAGAAGATCACGTTGATGACCGTGATCGGACGAAACTGGCGGATGTCGGAGGCGCCCAGAACCTTCGGGATGAGCGAGATGATCCCATAGTTGAGGCGCCCGAGGTCGATGGATCCGACATAGAACTCATCGAAGATGGCCATGACCTCAGGCTTAATCACGTTCCAAAAGGCCTGGAAGAATTTCACCGGCAGGCCGTCGGGACCCGGAGCCGAGGTGGGGTTCATGCCACGAATGGCAGCCCAGACCTCGTCCTCGGAGAAAGGGGCCGTGAGGGCTGCATTCTCCTCAGCAGAGACCAGCTGGGAGCCGGTCCAGCAATCAGGCGCCAGGGAGAGGCTGCACCTAGGAGAGGCAGAGAACAAGGACCTATAGAAACCGTCGACATGGCTACGGATGTCACGGGGATCCTGCAAAAGGGAGGCACCATCCCAGAGGAGGGGGTGGTGTTGCGTCTACGTCGGCCATTCGCAATGGCCTGAAAGTAGCCCGTGTTTGCGTCGCCCTTCAAGACCCATTTCTGGGCCCCGCGGAGGCGCCAGTATGCCTCCTCATCAGTATAGATAACGGAGAGCTGGTCTTCTAAGTCGTAGCGAGAGAGCCACTCGTCTAAGACTTGGATGGCGGCCAACAAGGCCTTCTTACGCTCGCGGAGGTCCCGCCCCAGGTTAGCACCCCGTCCCTTCATGAACTGCCGGCCACGCTTGGCGCAGAAGTACCAAGAGTCAATAGCCGAGGGGGGACGGGGGTGCGGGTGAGCACGGGCCTACACCCAGCAGGCGCCGACAGCCCCCACAAAACCGGTTTGGGACAACCAGAATGTCTCAAAACGGAATCGAGGGGGAATCGGCGGCTGCTCGTCGGCGGAGGAGAGGAGGAGGGGCACATGGTCGGAGCCAATCCTGGTAATGGCCCGAAGGGAGGCTAGGGGGCAGCGGAGGTCCCATTCTGGGGAAACTAGGACCCTGTCCAGAATGGACTGGGTCGGGGAAGCCTGACGATTGGTCCAGGTAAACCTGGCACCAACCCTATCAATCTCGCGAAGGCCCAGATCGGCAATGCAATCATTAAACATTTGCATCCGTGCAAAGTTAACGTTCGCATTGCTTTTGTCCTCTGCAAAACGGAGGAGATTGAAATCTCCTCCAACGACCACCGGAAGAGAAGTGGCCGAGATCTTCCGGTGGATCTCCTCAAGGAAGGAAGCAGACCGACTATGGTCCGCCGGGCCGTAGACAATGATGACCTCCCACTTAAAGTTGAGCGCACGCCCGAAGAGTCCCATGCTCACAAAGAATTGCCCCCGGTCCATGCTGCCCACCTCGAAGGTGGCATCCTTGACACCTAAAAGGATGCCACCCGAATGGCCTATGCTCCCACTAGAAGGGAGCCAATGCCAAGCAAAGAGGTGGGAGCTGAGACGGTCAAGTCCCGGGAGAGAGAATTATGTACGCATGGTTTCTTGGATGGTGACAATGTCAATGTGTTCGTCACGCATGTATTCCACGAGTTGGCGGCGACGAACATCATGTCCGAAACCGCGGATGTTCCAGATGAGGCCACACATTAAGGCGCCATCGGGGGGCTGCTTGACCCCAGGACCCGGGATGCACTTTGGGCGCGGAGGGCAGCGGTGCGGGACCGAGTACGGCCACGAAGCTCGGCCGCGGCGAGGGAGAGGGGTCCGCCGGGCCGCCTCGGCGGTGCCAGGGGGCGACCACCGCAGAGGAGGAGGGGGCGGCCGGCGTAAGCAGAGCCGCGCGGGCCTCTGCAAGCCTACCATCGAGAATCTCGCGCGCCTTAATGGCCTCGATTTGGACGAAGGGGGGAGCAGCCTCCCCTTGAAGATGATCGCGGAATTAGTCGCAACCTTTGCGAGCTGACCCAGCGGCACTGACTCGAGAGCGGAAAACGAGCAAGTAGCAGCAGATGGGGGGCAGAGGGGGTACCTGGCTCCAGGTTCCGGGCAGCAGCCCGGAGCTCCGCCCAGGCGGGGATGGGCAGAGCCGGACTTCCGTCGGGGCGCGCTGCGTCGAGCTGGGCACTCCGGCGGGAAGCCGTCACCGGGGAGGAGACAGACCGGCCACGCCGGGCGTAGGCCGCGGTCCGCGGGGGAGGAGGCTGGGCGGCCACCGGGGTGGTCACCCGAGTCTCCCCCACCGCATCAGGGGCCGTCGCGGGGACAAGTCTGAGCACCGGCCCGAAGCAGCCGCAGATCACGGAGGGCGACGGCAGAGCAGTCAGGGAGGAGGGACGGAGCGCCAGGTCTGGGACAGAGCCGAGGGGGATGATGGCCGGGTCGAGCGCGAGGTGGAGAGCCCGGGCGGGCGGCACCGGCGAGGCGGACCGGCCGGCGGGAGACGCCAGCGGATCCACCCCGGCAGGGTCGAGCGCGAGGTGGAGAGCCGGGGCGGGCGGCACCGGCGAGGCGGACCGGCCGGCGGGAGACGCCAGCGGATCCACCCCGGCAGGGGCCGAGGGGACAAGAGAGGCGATGGCGCCCGAGGCTGCCAGCCTCCAGGCTCGGGAAGTGGGCGGCCTCAGAGGGGACCAGAGGATCCATGGGACAGGGCGGCAGCCCCTCCAAGGCCGGCAAGGAGCAGCCGGCAACAGCCGGGGAGCGAGGAGAGGACGCCGGGAAGACCACCAGGCCGACACTCGATGCGTCGCTCCCCTCCATGGTCTTGCTGCCCGGGTCAGGGGAGGTGCCCCGGGGAAGCGAGAGCCAGGGAGAGGGATGAGCGCAACCTGACGGCCCTGGGGACCACCAGTAGGGGGCGGAGGCGTCGAAGACGGAGAGCGGGAGTGCTAGTCGTCGGAGCCCGCATCATCATCGGAGCGGTGGGAGCGGGGGTGCTGGCGACCGTGGTAGTCTCCGTCGTCCCCGGGGTTACCACCGGGAGGCCCGTCATCGGAGAAGCGAGGGCGTCCCACGTGGTTGGGAGGTTCAGGGGCGATCCGGAGGTCAAAGCCCTGGTCGTTGAAGAACACCCGAATGATGGCACGCAGCTTGGAGGAGTCCAGACACTTAACCTTGATGCGGACCTCCTCCTCTTTGCGGAGGGAGAGCTCGTCCACCACCACCACCTTGCCCAGGATCCGGGACATCTGGCGGATGGCCACCTCAGACCGAGCAATGTCTGGGATGCCGCCCACCAAGATCCAGGCCGTGTCCAGGACAGCAACCGCCTTCGGGTCGAGGATCGGCTCAGTGATGTTGACGACGAGCTGGTGGAGGGCGAGGGTGATCTGGCCACTGCGGGTGGCGTAGCCGTAGCTGATGGCGTCGGGGAAGATCACAGTGAAGACGTTGCCGGCGGTGGGAGTGACCACCCAGTCCCACTGGCGCCGGTACAGGTGGTTGAGCTCCGCCTCGATCATCTCCGGGGATGCCACCCCATCCACCACCGTGACGACCGCCTGGAGCGAGGGGGTGGGGGCGGGATTTCCGGAACCTCGAGATGGAAGAAGCCCAACCCCTCGATGCCGTGGCCATACATCATGAGCTCGGCCGGCACGGGGCGATCCGGGCACAAAAGGGTGGGGTGGCCAGGGTCCTTACAGATATAGTAGCACTGAGGGTTGGTGCAGGAGACTTGGGAATGGCCCGCCACACCACAATTGAAGCATGGTGGGCTGGGGAGGCCGGACACCGGACCCGGGGCGGACGAGGAGCCCGGGGCCAGCGGAGCGGGAGTGGGCAAGAGCCCGCGGCCCTGACCACGGCGTTTCTTCCTCTTGGCTTGGCCTTGGCGGCTCCGGGTAGGAGCGCCACCCGCACCGGTCCCGGCCGCGGGCGGAGCCGCGGAGGTAGCATGCGGGGGGACATACTTCCGGGGCGCCGAGGGAGCTTGCTGACGGGGGGACGGGGGCGTGGAGGACGCGACGGCGAGGAGGAGCGCCCACGACGCGGGACCGGGGAGGGTGAATGGCGGCGAACGCGCCAATCAGTTCTGGCTCCCGAGGGCGAGCGGGAGCGGCCGCGTTGGTCAGAGCGGCCCAGGGATCGGCGGTCCTCCCAGTGCCCATCACGGAGAGCGCGGAGCTCCCGGCGGACCGCGCCAGGGGACGGCCGAGGCCGGTCTTCATACCGGCGCTTCCGGCGCGCCACTCCATCGTCCCACTCCCGGGTCATGGCCGGACGGGCCGTGGGAGGGAGGAGGGGGGGAAGAAGGGTGCGGGGCGCAAGGGGGTGAAGCGACCGGCGAGGGGGAAGTAGCGGGCGTCGCTTGCGGGGAGGAGGGATCGATGCCAGAAGTGGCGGCGGAGAGGGGGAATGAGGCGAGGGGGAGCCCGTAAGGGGGCCAAATGCCAGAGGAGGCCGCACTCGGCCTAGGGCACCGCAGAGGCCCGCCCTGGCCAGGCCGGCCCATGTGAGGGGGAAGAGGCCCAGCAAGGGAACCGGGCCGTTGGGCAGGGCACGGGCCCAGGAGGCCGAGCCCACGCACGACAGAGCCCGGGGGCACGGGGTGGTTGCCGCGAGGGTTTCCCCTCCACTGGCGACCACCGCTGCCGCCGCCGCCGCCGGCACGTGGATGCGGGAGGGGGCAGGCCAGGTCCGGCTGGGAGGCTGAGAAGGACGAAGGGCGAGACAGGACGAACCAAATGTCACGATGAAGGGGCGAAAGGGGGAAGAGCGCGCGGGCGGAGCGGCCATGGATTCAGCACGGCGAGCAGCCCGCGGGCGCATCGCCGGCGAGCGGGGGGGCACCGCCGCAGAGCGACGCCAAGAGGCACTGGCCGTGCCCACCTCCGAGCGGCCAACAATGCCCCAAGTGCGCAGGCGGCGTCGCCGGACACCGCGACCCTGCAAGCCGGCGACTTGCGACCCGGGCGCCGGGGCAGAGCGCAGCGGCCGCCGCAAGCTAGCAGCAGAGCCTCGCCCGGGGGAGGCTGAGCTGCCGGCCACGCAGGGCGGCGCAGCTCGCCGAGGAGCCGGGGTGGGGCGGGCCGGACGGGCAGCGGAGGAGCAGGCGAGGGGGATCCGCGACGGAGCGGACACGGGCGCGGCGGCCGGGGGGGGGGGGGGGGGGGGGGGGGCAGGAAGGAAAGGGGACTCCGGCGCCGGCGGAGGGGGCGAGGAGACGGCGGGGCTGGATGGGAGGTCGGGCGCGCCGGCCACCGTGGGCGAGGCCACGGGCGGGGGCGGGTCGCCAGGGCAATCGCCAGAGCGCTCCATCGTAGTTTCCGGTTGTGGTATGGAGTGTCCCTTCACTTATACACACAGAAATTCCAAATGAGAGTGTTAGCTGATGTTTTCTCAAAAGAAGACCCAACCAAATAAAAATTGTGAGAAGCATTAGAATGCTGTGGAATATAGTAGGGTGAGCCTTCAATTTTTTTAATTTTATCTGAACTTATCGGTTTCCTGACTTCGAACATTCAGAATTGCATACAACAAACTTTCTACAAGTTTTCTTTTAATTCCCAATTTTTTTCCTTTGTGAATTCATCGGGTTGTAACAATCAGCTTGTTTCTCTTTTGAACTAACAGATTCTGTGTAGTGAACTCAACCTGTTTGTGGCTATTTTTTCTCAGTGGAAATTTTGTGATCTGAGACCACTTCCTCTCAGCCTTATACCCTTTTGAACTGATGCCTTCAATTTTTTGACACGATCTTTTTTCTACATAAACAAAATTAACTAAAGAGAAGCTCCTTCACCTGGAAGATGTACTGAAAATGCACGCTAAAGTGACCTGAAGAACCACCAATTGTTGAACTGAAATACACAAGAGAAGGAGCATTTACATCCAGGGTAACTCTACGTTACATAACAATAACTGAGCATATATGTCTATAAGTTGAAGGGTAACGGACCTCAAGATGCCATTTCCTCTCAGCCTTATACATCTTCCTTCCAACATTCATCTATTTTTGAGTTGCTGCCTTCGATTTTTTTTACGCATCATGCCAACAGAAAATGGACCAAAATTTCAAAGATGAACTGAAAAAGATGGAACATAATTTGAGTAGAGATGGATGATGGCAAATGATGAGCAGCACGTTTGCTTCTCTTCTTGGCCTAAACTGTACAGACACAAAGGATCTGCCCCGGCATAGCTAATTGAGATCTCTAGCTAATTAACCCAACCACAGGCCACATCCCATCACACAACACTTTGCATACACACATTTATCTATTCCCAGAAATTCTTTTACTGAAGTTAAGAGGAACAAGTTTGAGATTATCAGTAGTACACCCACCATACCAAGTTCTGAACTGAACCTCTTGGCGTTCAAAAGTTCAGAAACTGAACTTCTTTTGTAGTTCTCCACGTGCGCTGGGTTGTCGGGGCGGCATTGAACCGGCACTCGTGGCGGACGTGAACGGCCTGGGGTGTCGGAGTTGAACGGCCTACGCGCTGAAGTGGCGGGGCGCATAGCTAGCAGGAGGCTCGGACAGCGGCGGGGTGCGGGGTGGCCGGGCGGCGGTGGGACGCGGGCGGTGCGTGGGATGGCAGGTGGCGGCAGGGCGCGGAATAAATAAGTGCACAAGAGATATTTCTTTAGCAAGATATTTTCACGGAACAGGCAAACCAAACTTTTTCAATGAACTGTTTTAGGTTTATGTGTTCAAACTTGCAAACTTTCCGGACTAGTACTTAGCTCGCTTGTCATTTTTCACTTCACTATGGGATCAGAAATGCACAACATATACAAACATTAACACAAGGATCAATTGGGGCAAACAACAGAACACAAAACTGAACATCAAGGAGATAAATAGCAATAGTCTTTGAACTGAATTAAAATTCTAATTGAACTAGATTAAATTTAGAAACTGAACCAAGTGTGTCACGAGTTAGTCAATGTGGAAGATCATTCCATTTGCTATCTATCTATCTCTCTCACATCACCCTGCTGCAGCAACAAACAGCAGCAGCACACAAACACGCACACACAACAAGTAGCTAGCAAGCAGCAGGGGCTTCAGGCAACAGGAGACATCAGCCAACAGCAGACAGTACTACCATTTTCTGAACTCTCCTTTTCTTTGATCTTTTTATTCCTCGAACTTCCACCGGTGAACCCGTGAACTTATCTGCTTTTATAATTTTAACTTTTTCATAATAGTCATACCATGTGTATACAGCAAGAGTACCCTCATATCTCAATTTCTATGTCTCATACAATAGCATTAACCATAATTGAGAAAAAGGAGGATTTTGCATACACGCCGACGGTGCTAATGCCAAATATAATCTAGACATGCTCAACATCCAGTAAGGATGAAAAAAATGCAATTCATATTGTTAATAGATCATACAGCCTCAGAATTCCGTACTTAACTATTTGACAACATGTCACGTATTCAGTGCATCCAAGGTAGGACGAAAAATCTAAAATCCTACTGCAGCAATATAGCGAACATATGGCGGGCATGCATTTTATGTGCTACCCACCGCCCAAGGTTAATTCCCCTAGAAGAACGAGAGAAAACTAAATCCCTAATTAACATGTCAGATCAATAGATATGTTCTCAGCTTGCTGTACAAGATCAAAGCAATAAATAGGACTATTACAAAGAGGGCCTTGCTTCGGTAGACCCCCCCCTCCCCCCCCCCCCAACAAAACGTAGAAGGGCAGTATGGTCATACGAAAGAAGGGTATGCCCACCTCGTATTATACAATTGTGGATAACGTACATAGACCGCGTGCATGCGAAAAAAAAACACAAACAAACTGTCAGCACGATCTACTCGCCCGCCCACCCCGTCTACTCGCCCGGCCCATCCGATCGCCGCCGCCGCGGATCGCCGCCCTCCGACCCGGTCCTCCGCCGCCGTCCGAGCCCGTCCGACGCCGCCGTCGCCGTCCCAACGGCATGCGTCGCCGCATCTCACCGTCATCGTCCACCGCCCGGACGTGAAGGCCCGTCTACTCGCCCACCCACCCCGTCTACTCGCCCGTCCGATCGCCGCCCTCCGACCCCGTCCAACGTCGCCGTCCCAACGGCGTGCATCGCCGCATCTCTCCGTCATCATCCACCGCCCGGACGTGAAGGGCCCGACGTGCCACGCCGCCTCCGCACCACTCTCCCCACCCCCCGTCACGGATCCTGCCAAACATCCGGCCGGTGGCTCGTCGTGCACGTCGCCGGCTGCTAGATTGAAGGCGGGGACAGCTGCCGTCGTCGAACGCCGGCGACGCCTACACCGCGGGGCAAGGTTTTTCATCTAAACCTAGCTGGCATGATGGATGGAAGTTAGGGCTAGTTAAGTGGCAAATCTAGGATGTAAGTGGAGGGCAGGCTTAATTTAAAGATCGCTATATTTTTTTCATGACGACATCACACAATATGCACACACCGCTGGGCAACCTCAACTAGTTGTTTCACACAACACTAAAAAGTTTTGTTTGAACCATTGCATTAAGAAAAAAATTCATGGTAGCTGTTGGGTTCATGGATTACACGTCTTTCTCTTTTTTTGCAAACCAACATGAGTTTTTGTCCTTGTTGTAATCAACACTTCAAATGTTTTGCAGTTCTGTGAGTTAGGCGTGTTGACATGGAGAAAGAATCCGCATTCGGGAGGGACGAGAATGATACTGATAAGGTGACTAAGATTGATAACGAAAATTTGAACGAAGATGATGACAGCAGCGACAATGATTCAGTCTCGTCATATGATATCTTACCTCCGGATGATTTTCATAATAATGAACATGGCGCAAATAGTGAAAACGTAAGTGGCGTATATTTTGATTTTATTTTTGAATTTGCAAAGTATGGCATGGCTAACTATATATCTTTGTGTACAAATTTGCAGGAAGATGTGGATGTTGACAATGTGCAACATAGTTGGCAGGAATCATTTGCAGATAACTTGAGCCAGGTTAGTTGATAGATGTTGTACATCGATCAATACTATGATTTAAATGATAGTAATTGACATCTATATTTTCAAATGAATGTTGTAGGAGGAGTCAGATGGTCCTAGCGTTGATCACGATGAGGGAGAGATCGATAATGAGGAGGCTCAAAGGCAGCAGAAGATGCTTGAGACACATTGGAAGGTCATGGCTATGACCTTTCGGTCGCAAGGGGATGCATACATATTCTACAACAATCACGCCAGAGAGCACGGGTTTAGCATCAGGAAACAGAAGGTGAAACGAGGTGCTTCGGGAATGATACAGTACCGGCGGTTTCTTTGCTCCAGGGCAGGGAGAAGGCAGAGCAAGTTCATAACCATGGAGGGCCGCAAGCGCAGGCTTAGACCGGAGACTCGTTGCGACTGCGGTGCACATATGGTGGTGAAGCTGGACAGAGAACGTGGCGTTTGGTTCGTCGCATCATTCGTGGATGATCACAACCACGCGATGGCTCGGCCCGACGAGGTTTGTTTTTTGTGGTCACACAGACGGATTGGAGATGGCCAGAGGGCCGAGATATTGGCGATGGAAGCGGCCGGGATAAGAAAGCATATTATAATGGACAACTTCATCAGCAGATACGGTTCGTACGATAAGTGCGGGCTTATCAGGAGGGACATTTACAATCTTTGTTGCAGAGAAAAAATGAAGCTCATTGCAAAGGGTGATGTAGAGACGGCAATTGGCATTATGAGGAGCAGGAAGGAGAAGGACCCTGAGTTTTTTTTGAGTATGTGCATGACAAGGAAGGGCAACTGAAGAATATGTTCTGGTGCGATGCACAGTCGCGGAGGGACTATCAGGACTACGGAGATGTGGTCGTGTTTGATAGCACGTATAAGATGAACAGACACGGTATGCCGTTCGTCCCCTTTGTCGGAGTTAACAACCACCGTTGCACCACAGTGTTTGGTTGTGCCATCATTGCTGACGAGACGGAAGGGACATACGTGTGGCTACTGCAGACATTTATGAAGGCAAACTGTCAGGTGAAGCCAAAGTCAATAATCACAGACGGTGACGCTGCAATGATCCGGGCTATTCGGACTATCCTTTCAGATGTTTTCCATCGTCTTTGCTCCTGGCATATCGAGAAAAATATGCAGAGGCACCTGCATTACAAGTCACTCGATGAGTTCAGATCGCTCCTGTACTATGCCACCTCTCAAGCGAACTTTGAGCAGAGATGGAAAGCTTTCTATGATAAGTGGAAGACGGATAGAACTGAAGAGTGGCTTGACAGGATGTACAGGAAGAGGAGACTTTGGGCAGCTTCATATCTTTCCGATGGTTTTTTCCTTGGTATGCGAAGTAACCAGAGGAGTGAAAGCCTCAACTCCTGCCTTCACCACCTAGACTATGGTATGACAATTGTTGATTTGGTGGTGCATTATGAGAACTGTATAGTTCCCCTGCGTGAGAACGAGGCGTACGATGACTGCGAGGCATTCCAGAAGGAACCACCGTCGGTTACTGAATATAAGGCCCTTGAGGAGCATGCCGCCAAAGTATTCACACCTGCTAATTTCTACATCCTCCAAGATGATTTGCATAAGATGGGTCAGCTGGAGATATTTGAGACGCTCGTGGGAATTGGGCGTCAGACATTCATGGTGACATGGAAGGATAACCACAAGTTCAGGTACAATGTTGTTTATGAACCACGTAACTCAGAAGAAACTATTACATGCAGTTGTCTTAGGATGGTTCGGAAAGGGCTGCCATGCAAACACATTCTGTTTGTTCTCCATCATCTGAACTTAACTGAAATACCAAAGTGTTGTGTCCTGCATCGGTTGTCCAAACATGCGAGAGATGGGTTGCCTGTGCAGCAGAAGAGTGATATGTTTGGATGGGGTTGGTCAGGGCCATTGGAGATAGAACGGTATAGTGCAATAACCATTAAAACCGCAGAAGCTGCTCATGTTGCAGCAAATGATCCCTTCTTGTTCGACGAGTTGATGAAGTGTCTGGACAACATAATAGCGCAGAAAAAGATTTCAGAGGAGGAACTTATAGGAAGTAGAAGGTATGCTATGCTTAAGAAGGAGGCAAGTCAGGCACAACAAGTTGAGCCTGGTATTGGTGATCCTCAGAAAGTTTCGACGAAGGGTGCACCTAAGAAGGGGCGGTCGAAGGGTGGCCCCGATGTTACAAAGAATGGTAGGCCAAAAGATTTTATAGAGAAGAAAAGTGGTCCTTTGTGCAGTCTGTGTAGTCTCGCAGGTCATAACAAGGCTACATGTAGTCTGAACGAGAAATGAGTTGCTACCTTTTTGTTTTTTTATGTTGCCAATTTGATTCTACCGACTATATTTTTCTCACCCAATTTTTTATATTTTGTTCAGGAATCGGGCGTAGAGAAGCAGCTTGGTTGGTTAGAAGAATAAAAGTGGTCGCACGAGTCATGTCTAAATAACCTATGCTATGTTTATTCGCACATGTGTGCCAGAAAACTTGATTTGTACTGTTACGTGATGATTTGTACTATTTATATATGCAGTTTCGAAATTTTGTTTATTTTTTTTGATGATTTGTACATCTGATTTGTACTTCTTATACTGTGATAAAATGCGGCCGGACGCTGCTATTTTGTATTGTGATTCCCTTTGTACTGTTATGAAATGTATGCGGCCGGCCGCTGCTTCTGTCCAAAATAGCAAGTTCGAAAAAAAATGCCCAAATACCTCTGCCGGGCCCATAGTAGCAGGCAGAACCTGCCCAAATCTAGCCCGAAGGCGACTAGGGCGTCCGGTTCAGCCCACTAATGGGCCCAGACACGGGGTCCTACGGGGCTGCGGGTACTAAGTAGAGAGGAGCTCGGTGGAGGGGGCGGAGGCAGGTATTTAAGTCGGTCCTCGACGGCCCCCGCTTCCGAGGTGGGACTAAACACTGAGTTCAGCGGCGCGCGGGGGAGGGGAGTGGGCGTGGGCCGGGGGAGGGGGTGAGTGGCGGCGTGCCTTCATTGGGCCAAACTGGGCCGACCCGAGACAACGCAAATTAGGCCTCCTCAGCCTTGCGGCGACCGCGTGCAGCGTGGGGCGCAATGGGGGCGCCATCTTTAGTACCACCTCGGAAGCCGGGGGGCGCGAGGAGCGGCTTAAATAGCTGCCTCCGCCCCCTCCACCGAGCTCCTCTCTTATCCACGCCCGCAGCCCCGTTGGACCCCATTGCCAGGCCCATTAGTGGGCTCTATCAGCCGCCCGAGTCGCCCCCTTCGGGCTTGATTTGGGTATGATCTGTTTGCTACTATGGGCCCGGCTGCGGTGGTTGGGCATTTTTTTTCTAAGTTTTTTTTGACAGAAAGCAAAGCAGCCGGCGTCCGCATTACATCACAGTACAAAATACAAAACATTATAAAAAAGCAGCAAAGCAGCCGGCGTCCGCATTACATCACAGTACAAAATACAAAACATTATAAAAAAGCAGCGCCAGGCCGGCCACGGCGGCGTAATCATCACACTATATAACAAGTTGAAAAATCATCACCCACAATGATGCAAATAAGAGTGTCACCGACAATAATGCAAATAAGAGTGACATTGAAAAATAGATATTGTAGCAAATACCGACCACGGCACATTTATTTAGTTGCGGAACATGCTAAACCATGCCACATTACAATATAGAGATGTCTTATTATGAAAATTATATCAAGTACCGACAACGACACGTTTATTTAGTGGAGATAATAGCCAACGCCCCATCCTCCGACTCATTTCTTCTCCATGATCTTGAGGATCTTCTCTTTCACAACTTCCTTCGTGTTGCACTCTGAAAAAAGTATTTCAGCTAGAATGCGTCCCCTTGAAGCATTAACCTCATCTTGATCAAACTCAAATGTCCAATCATCTCCGTCCCAGTTTTGAACGCATTTCACCACGAAAAGACCACAAGAGACTCTGCAAGAAACCACAAGTCAATTATTGATGGATCAGACAAGTACATACTAATTCAACATTTGCAACATACCCGTCTGTTTGTGACGGCATATCGTACTCCCTTATTGGCCAGGATGATACGTCAAGATGTTCCGTTTCAATAAGAGCATTCACCTCCTTTGTATCATTTGCTATTTCTGCCCTCTGAAATAAAAATGACAAATCCATATGAAGTACGTTTCGAACAACTATATATTGTTTTATGTAACGTTGCAAGCTTACCAGCTTAGCAATCTTTGCAAGAACTCTTTTGCTGAATTTACCAGTAGAGTTTAAAACTTGAAACTCTTTTTTCTTGTTGTGCATAAGAACTGTTATCCAATGATTTTCTTCCACATGAAAAGGAAAGTATGCCTACAACAAAGTTTATTCATGTTGGTGTACACACAGATGTACTACGAATGATCATACTAAACTGAAGTACCTTATCTTTGATGAAATACTCTTCAGTAACTCTAGACACCATTTTAGTTTGGTTTGTGAAGTGATCCATAAAATGCCTCTTAGAGTTGTTAACCTTTCCATCAGCACGAAGAATAAGCCAGTGGGACACCCAAGATGATAATATGTGACGGTCAACACGAGGATTATGGGTCTGCATATGGTTGCAATAACTATTGATGACCTACAAAATAACATAACATCAATACGCCTATTAGATAATTTATGTAAATGACATGTACAACTTAATAAATTATTGCTAATACTTACACCGCCATGCAACCACTTTTTCGAAATGATGGCTTCAAGCATTTCAGGTGTACATGTTTCCCCACCAATTCCCGTCATGTGCACGACAGTTTTGCTGCAAAGCTTCTCCGAGTCTGCCAGTGTCCGGATATAAACCTTCGCGGCCTCTATGTGATCCTCATTAATGTAATCAGTATTAATCATAATAGCTCTTATATCAAACAGACCTAAAATAGTAAGAAACAATGAGTTAATAAAATGTGCATGCAAGGACAGAAGTATGTTGCAAGAATAAATTACCTAACACTTACTTTTCTTTGCACGTTTACGTCCACCGTTCTGCTGGTAAGGTGAAAGACAATATTTTGACTGTTTCCTCTTGCATTTCCCATCATTCTCCTTCCCATCATTCTCCGGAGTGCCATTTTCTTTCGCATTTTTAATACGGGTGTTCAGACTATCCATACTAATCTCCTCAGATTTATCGGCGCTAGACCCGTCTGACACTTCATTCATATTCTTGGGGGTTGAAGTAATAGCCGGAAAGTCATTCGTGTCTACCGTCGCAAGAGATGGGTTGGGTGAATTAGCATTGTCCTCAATAACGAAGGGGTCTCCTTCGTCTCCTGTACCAGGTGTGTTGTGATGCACACCTTTCTCACGCGCCAATTTATTCCCGTTCCCAGTGGTGAAGGATGCGTCCACCCTGTTGTCCATATCTTCTTTTGCAGGAGTTGATTTTACATCTGTCCAATATTTTGATGATTTGTATTTTGATGGACCATACTTCCCCACCCAGTCTTCACTATGCTCCACAAACTCAATGTCATCATCAGACCCCTTGTTTGGCTTGAATACAAGACCTTTCTTCTCCAGCTTCTCCACTACTATCTGCAATGACACATCGAAAGCATTAACTACATGCATAAATTATGAATAATCCAATGTAAACTGAACATCACTCATATTACCTCCGCGCATTTTTGAGGGAGAAGTCTAATTTCTTTTTGCATATCTTTGATGCATTTCATCACTTGATCTAATGTACTATCCCTGCTCGATGAAGCTTCATCTCTATTATCTTTCTTTTTTTGGGCACGATCTTCTTGCTCTAATTCTTCCTCCGCCTTTCTTCCTGGTTGAGCAATTAATGTCTGCCTGTACTTCTCACTTATCACGTCATCAATCTGTGACAGGTAAAATCAATATAAATTTCTCAACATATAAATAGTAACATAAGTGCATGCAGTACGAAATAGTAACATATGAATAGTAACTTACCGTCCCATTACCACGGCCGTATGACGTGTCGTACGCGTCATGCTTCTTAGCCTCATCTTCTGACCAATTAAGCATCAACGGATATTCATGAGCCAATGGATCAAATGCCTCATCATCCAGTGGCTGCACTTTCTCCCAAAACAAGTACTGCATGAACATGAAGTATATTAGCAATATTTTTTCACAAACTATAGTTCGAAAGAAACAAATATAACATAAGATTTACCTGTAGGAGGGCAAGGTTTCCGATCGGCCAAGTAAATCTTGTAAGATCTGATAAGGTCTTTGTGAAGCCTTCAACGCAAACGCGTTCCAATTAAATGCTTTGATGGCCTCCACATCGTGCACTAACTTGTAATAAGCATTAGGAACTTCTTTCGTGGACTGCGGTGCAAGAACCGTGCCTAGAAGAACCAGAACAATTCTACGGAGAAAATCATCATCGTACGTGCCACTGGTAACGATGTTCTCAATCAGCTCGTCTATCATCATTTCCCCCGTATTGGAATCTAGAAAGCGACTAGGCACCTTCACCTTCGCCTTTAACCCCCCTTTTCCTAGCGCTTTCATGGCATCTTTGCCCTTGTTCTGTAGCCCGAAAATGTCAAACACATCTTCGGTGCGCAATGATATCGCACCATTTTTTGATGGCATGATGAACCTTTTTCTGTCCAACGCATATGATTTAATAATGAACTTGAGCAAACATTTTCGCATGAGCACACTAGGAATCATCAGCATTTTTTCCAGACTAGTGCTTGCAAAACGCTTTTTCTGCCTAGAGTTTAGTTTCCTGACCAAGAGACACCACTTCTCAACCGAACAAAAAATATCTCCGTACTCCACCGTCGCTAGGAATAGGAGCAAAAATAATGTTAGCTACTTTATATGGGTACATGATAAACATGATGAATGCATAGTACCTCGTGCCATGGGATCAGGGCCGGCCCTGGGGACGACGGCACGGTGGCATTGGTGGCAGATGGCGTCGGTCGCAACCTGCAAATAAAATTCATAGATATATAACCTCATTCACATTACATATTTCAAGGTGCAACTTAGGGTGTGTTTGGGAAAACTACACTATAGCCAAACACTTAGGTGGTTTTGACATAACTAAGAAAAACTATGGTATCTACAGTGCATGTATCAGCCACTCATGCATGCATGTACTTACGCAGTACTTAGTGCACTAACTACACACTCTAATGATCTAGGATAAAAAATTCTAGGATCAAGGTTATCCATGATAAAGCACATGAAACATGGCGTCGGCGTTACGTGGCGACGGGGGCGACGGCGTTACGTGGCGACGGGGGCGACGGCGTCGGCCGCAGATGGCGTCGGGGTAGATCGTGTCGGGGCAGTCTCTGTCTGGTGCGTCGGCGTGAGCTGGCGTCGGTGGCAGATGGCGTCGGCGTGAGGTGGCGTCAGGGGCGGCGTCGGCCGCAGATGGCGTCGGGGGAGGCGATCGTGGCGTCGGCGTGAGGTGGCGTCGGCCGCAGATGGCGTCGGGGGAGGCGATCGTGGAGGCGGCGTCAGGTGTCGTCGGGGGCAGCGTCGGCCGCAGATGGCGTCGGGGGAGGCGATCGTGGAGGCGGCGTGGACTGGCGATCGTGGAGGCGTGGAGGCGGCGTCCGCTTGGCCTTTGACCCCTGATGGATATGCATGTATACCCGGGGCCTATCAATTAATTTTTTTTCTAAGAACCCATTCATTAGTTTTTTTCCCAATCATTACTTGCGTTCGTTTTTTAAAACAACCATTATCAAAAATACATTGATTGATAGGTACTTTTTTTCACTCCGCCAAATGTCACGAGACTTTTTCCACACGTTGGCATCACCGTCGACAGCACCCACGCCAATTTTCATATTTTTCGGACGCTCGATGCATTTTCTAGGGTTTTCCCGGTCAAAAATCAATAAAACACTGGCCGGACGTGACGCAACGTTCGTTTTGTATCCGTTTTCGTTCCAACCTTGCGTGGGGGCCTACGTTGGCCATGCCCATGTGTACGCACACTTTGGTGCACTTGCATGCATGCGATCACGTAGCCCCAGTGCAACTAGCTACTTTTTGGTCTGCCGGAGAGGGGGTTCCCAACTATGGTTTTTTTCCTACTCCGTTGAAACTTTTTCCACACGATGGCATCACCATCCACAGAACCCACGCCAATTTGCATATTTTTCCGACGCTCAATGCATTTTCTAGGGTTTTCCCGGTCAAAAATCAATAAAACACTGGCCGAACGTGACGCAACGTTCGTTTTGTATCCGTTTTCGTTCCAACCTTGCGTGGGGGCCTACGTTGGCCGTGCCCACGTGTACGCACACTTTGGTGCACTTGCATGCATGCGATCACGTAGCCCCAGTGCAACCAGCTACTTTTCGGTCTGCCGGAGAGGGGGTTCCCAACTACGGTTTTTTTCCTACTCCGTCAAACATCACGAAACTTTTTCCACACGATGGCATCACCATCCATAGCACCCACACCAATTTGCATATTTTTTCGACGCTCAATGCATTTTCTAGGGTTTTCCCGGTCAAAAATCAATAAAACACTGGCCGGACGTGACGCAACGTTCGTTTTGTATCCGTTTTCGTTCCAACCTTGAGTGGGGGTCTACGTTGGCCGTGCCCATGTGCACGCACACTTTGGTGCACCTGCATGCATGCGATCACGTAGCCCCAGTGCAACCAGCTACTTTTCGGTCTGCCGGAGAGGGGGTTCCCAACTACGGTTTTTTTCCTGCTCCGTCAAACGTCACGGAACTTTTTCCACATGATGGCATCACCATCCACAGCACCCACGCCAATTTGCATATTTTTCCGACGCTCAATGCATTTTTTAGGGTTTTCTCGGTCAAAAATTAATAAAACACTGGCCGGACGTGACGCAACGTTTGTTTTGTATCCGTTTTCATTCCAACCTTGCGTGGGGGCCTACTTTGGCCGTGCCCACGTGTACGCACACTTTGGTGCACTTGCATGCATGCGATCACGTAGCCCCAGTGCAACCAGCTACTTTTCGGTCTGCCGGAGAGGGGGTTCCCAACTACGGTTTTTTTCTACTCCGTCAAACGTCACGAAACTTTTTCCACACGTTGGCATGACCATCCACAGAACGCACGGCAATTTTCGGTATTTTTTGACGTCCGATGCATTTTCTAGGGTTTTCTAGGCGAGAGTACCCTAAACCGCTGTCCGGACGTGCCGCGACGTGTGTTTCTTGTGTGATTTCGTTCATATCATGCGTGCAGGACTAAATTCGGGATGCGCACACACTCGCAAAATTTCATTTCATTACATGCATTCAATCACGTACCTTTACATTGAGCATCGTTACTAATTTCTTATGTTTTACCATATATTCGTGTACAAATGCATCATCAAATCAATACTCTCAAATGAAATGGACAAAACAAATTTCACTCAAATTTCATTCAACATAGATAAGATATTTTACATACTCGAGCGAACTCGATGATGATAAGTTCGTACATAAAGTCTAGTTCGTACATAAAGTCTAGTACTTAGACTTAGAACGACATAACCAAATTAACTAAACAACACAATAAAAAAACTACTCGGCGTTGCTATCAACGAGGTCAATCACGGCCGGGCCGTTGCCGCCGTCATCGTCGCTGCTGGACCAGTTCGCGACGTCGTCCCAGTCCACCGGGACGTCGTCCGAATCCTCTTCCTCCTCCGCCGTCGGCGCCTGCTGCCACTCCGGCGGCACCTGCTGCCACTCCGGCGGCGCCATCGCCGCCTGCTGCGCCGCCATCGCCGCCTGCTGCGCCGCCAACGCCTCGGCCGCCTGAATCCTCTTCCTTCACCGCCGCCGCAACCTCCGACGCCCGTACGGCCACGTGGTACCCCGGGGTGTCATCCGGATCGCCGTCCTCGCGGAGGATGACCTGCTCCGGCGGCAGCTCTATCTCCGGCGGCGAGGGAGGGGCGGCCGGCGCGGGCGCCGGTGCCGGCTGCGCACCGTGGCCGCCGCCACGTCTGCGGCGATTGTGCAGTGGAGGCGGTGCGCGAAGACGGCCGCTGCGGCCCGTCAGGTCGGGGGTCACGCCGGCCGCCGCAAGGCGGAAGGCTGCCATGACCTCCCAATAGTCTTTCCCGTGCCAAAAATTCTTCCGGCCTTCGATGTTGTGTCGGCCGCCGCTGTGGTTGCGGAGCTCCTCCTCCGTCGCGCCGGGACCCGGCGTCGCGTAGCCGTCCGCGTCGATCTTCCAGTTGCAGGGAAGACGACAGCCCGGCGGCACGGGGAGGCAGTAGCGGTGGAGCTCCACCGTCTCCGGCACTCCGATGCTCATCGGCCATGCACCGGGTTTGTCGTCGTCGTCGCCACCATCGGTGCTGCTGCTGGCGCGGAAGAACGCCATCAACGGTGGTCGTCGGTGGGACGGGTGCGGGTGTGGGCGTGGGAGGGACGGGGTGGGCGTCAGAGGGACGGGCTGGGCCTTTATAAAGCGGCGGGCTGCGGGCGGAGCGATGCGGGGGAGGGGAGGTGGCGGGTGGGACGCCGGGGCTATTAACGTCGGCGCGTTAATGACCGCGCGGCAGGCGGGCAGGCGCTTTGACCCTCGGCCGCCGCGAACGACGCGTCCGAAGGGGGCATGCCAGGCGGCGGGGCAAACCAGGCGGCGGGCCTGTCGGCTGGCAAGCGAGGAGGCGGCAGCGGTGGCGTCCGGCAGGCGAGGAGCCGACAGCGGCGGCAGGCGGCAGCGGTGGCGTCCTGCAGGCGCAGCGGCAGGCGGCAGCGGTCGCGCGACAGGCGAGGAGCCGACAGCGGTGGTGTCCGGCAGGCGGCACGCGCGTGAAACCGCCTGCGTGCATGCGCGCCTCGGGCGGCGTGGTTGGCGGACGGCAGGGGCCGCGACGGGTGCGGGCTGGCGTGGAGCGGGGGACGTGGGGGGTGGGTCCGCGACGGGTGCGATGCGGCGCGGATGACGCGCATGCACGTGGACTGCGGGGCTGCCGCGTTGATCGCGGGCGGGCCGCGCGGGCACGTCTGCATGCCTGCCACGTCACCAGGCGCGTGCGGACGGACGGTTTAATTTTTTTCCCTCGTGGGCGGGCGGCCGGCGCCATGCATTTTAGTCCCACCTCGCCCGCGGAAGAACGCCGCGACCGGCTTAAATAGCCGCGTCAGTTAACCCATGCATGGTCATATTTAACAATGTGATGTAACGTTACTTACCTGCCCGGGCGGTGCACTGCACTGTCCGGGCAGTGCCCGGGCAGTTATGTAATGTTACATCACATTATTAAATATGTTTTTTATTTTTTCTATAATATTGTCAATTCGTGTATTTTTTTAGGTCAGACAAAAGACGCGAGGCCACTATGTTTTTTTGACTCCGCCAAATGGCACACAACTTTTTTCACACGTTGGCATCACCGTTGACAGCACCCACGCCATTTCGCATATTTTTCCGACGCTCGATGCATTTCCTAGGATTTTCCCGGTGAAAATGCCCTGAAACACGGGCCGGACGTGACGCAACGTTCGTTTTGTGTCCGTTTTCGTTCCAACCTTGTGTGGGTCCTCACGTCAGCCGTGCCCATATGTCTGCCCACTTTGGTGCAATTGCATGCATGCGATCACGTATCCCTAGTGCAACGAGCTTCGTTTCGCTCTTCCAGAGGGGGTTCCCAACTACTTTTTTTACTCCGCCAAATGGCATGATACTTTTTCCACACGTTGGCATCACCCTCAACAGCACCCATGCCAATTTTCATATTTTTCCGACGCACGATACATTTCCCTAGGATTTTCCCGGTGAAAAACCCCTAAAACACTCGCCGGACGTGACGCAACGTTCGTTTTGTCTCCGTTTTTGTTCCAACCTTGCGTGGGGCCCTACGTCGGCCGTGCCCACATGTACGCACCCTTTCGTGCCATTGCATGCGTGCGATCACGTGGACTTTGTGCAACGAGCCCCGTTTCGGTCTACCGGAGGGGGGTTCCACACTAGGTTTTTTTTTGACTCCGTCAAACGGCACGATACTTTTTCCACACGTTGCCATCACCCTCGACAGCACCCACGCCAATTTTCATATTTTTCCGGCGCTCGATGCATTTCCTACGATTTTCCCGGTGAAAAACCCCTAAAACACTCGCCGGACGTGACGCAATGTTCGTTTTGTCTCCGTTTTCGTTCCAACCTTGCGTGGGGCCCTACGTCGGCCGTGCCCACATGTACGCACCCTTTCGTGCCATTGCATGCGTGCGATCACGTGGACTTTGTGCAACGAGTCCCGTTTCGGTCTACCGGAGGGGGGTTCCACACTTGATTTTTTTTTCACCTTCACAGTATGACCCCCAACCTTTTTCCACATACTCCAGGCACCATCGGGAGCACGCACGACAATTTTCATTATTTTTTGACGTCCGATGCATTTTCTAGGGTTTTTCGGGCGAAAATGCCCTAAAACATTGCCCCGACGTGACGCGACGTGCGTTCGGTATCCAATTTCGTTCATATCTTTCCTGGGGGCCTACATTGGGCATGCACACACCCTCGCAAAAAATTGTTTCATTTCATGCATGCGATTACGCACCCCTAGTGCAACCAGCACCGTTCCGGTGTGCCGGTCAGGCTACTCTCAAAGACGTTTTTTTTCACCTCGACGGAACGATCCCCAACTTTTTCCACGTACTCCAGGCATCATCGGGAGCATGCACGACAATTTTCATTATTTTCTGACGTCTGATGCATTTTCTACGGTTTTTCCGGTGAAAATATCCTAAAACACTGCCCGAACGTGACGCGACGTGCGTTCGGTGTCCGATTTCGTTCATATCTTGCATGAGGGCCTACATAGGGCATGCACACACCCTCGCAAAAAATTGTTTTATTTGATGCATGCGGTCACGCACCCCTAGTGCAACCAGCACCATCCATATCTTGCGTGTGCGGTATTTCATGTGTTTGTTCCACATTAATTATTCCAAACTTTTTTCACACATTCAATGATATCTATTGTTGCATATTACTATTCATAGATATCTTAAGAAAGCACAATTTTTTATTTAGATTCAAACATTTCAAATTCCATTCATATTTTTAGGATATTTTACATAAACTTGAACTGAATTTAAATTAAACATAAAAACAACTTAAACAACACTGCCCCCTAAACTAACTACTACTCATCGCTCTCCATCACAAGGTCGATGACCTGCACCATGTCGCCGTCGCCACCGTCGTCATCGTCCGAGCCTTCCTCCTCGCTCTGCTCCGCCGCAACCGCCGCCTGAACGGCCGCCAAGGCCGCCGCCTCCTCCTGGGCCTCCAACGCCGCCGCCGCGGCGGCCTCCTCCGCTGACTGCGCCAGGATCGCGAGGAGCCCGGGCGTGTCCTCCGAGTCGCCGTCCTGCTGGAGCGCCGCCTGCTCCGGCGGGATCACAACGTCGGCCGGGGCTGCTGGGGCGGGGGTGGGAGCGGGTATGCACCCGCGCGGCTCGGAGGGCCCGGCTCCACCAGAGAGATCACCGACAGGGAGCCCTCGGGCGGCGCGCTTGAAGGCGCCGATGACGTCGTCGAACCGCTTGCCCGTCCAAAAACGGCGGCGGCCCTTCTGGTTGTAGCGTCCCCCGGGGTGCGCGCGAAGCTCTGCCTTGGTCGCCGGTAGGCCCTGCGTGGGGAATCCGTCCGCGGAGATCCTCCACGGCCGCGGCACCTTCGCCGCCGGCGACACGTAGAGGCAGAACCGAGCGACGTCCTCCGTCTGCCCCAACGTGAGGCTCGACGGCCAGTGGCCGCCCGGTGCCGCGCCGTCGGAGTCCGAGTCGCTGGACGCCATCCCGTGCAGATCAGTCAAGAGAACGCGTGTGTGAAGAGGGAGAGGAGGGATGGACGGGCGGTGTGACCAAACTCGCCGCGCAGGGCGGGTTTTATAGCGTCGGGAATTAATGCGCGGCAGGTGAGGCGCCGTGGCGGGGCGGAGCGGGGCATTAAACTGCGGCAGGGAGGCGCCGGGCCGCGGCAGGCGCGGGCGCGGCAGTGCTGCCGTGCGGCAGCGACGCGGTCTGGTGGCAGGCGAGGTGCTGTCGGCCGGCAGCGGCGCGAGATGGGACGGGGCGGCGCGCGGAAGACGAGATCCCATGCAGCCGCATTGACCGCGAGCTGCCGCGTTGATCGCGGGCGAGTGGATAGACCACGATGGTAGGCGTGTGCGCAGTGGCCGGCCGGGTCGGTTGGACTAATAAATATCTACGCGTGGGCAGGCGGGATGACCAGACGAAAAAAATGGAACAACACTATGTGTATTTCTATACGTACACGACGCGGGCGGGCGGGTGGGCGGGCGTTCTCTTTTTCAAATAATCCCATCGCGCCCTTCGTTTTAAAGGGGTATCGGACAATCCTGACCATCCTTGTGTTGGAGGGGGTCTACCGAAGCAGAAGTGTAATAGTTATTTCACAGCTAGGTCAACCTTATGAGCAAAATTAAGCACTAGTACCGTTTTCTTGTCAAGCCTTAATACTTGGCTACAGGTAGCAAATGTTTGGGATCATTAATTTAACCAAGGTCACCAGCCATTACATACAGGCCCTCTAGCCTAGATAAATATAAGTTTCACCACAACCAAAATACAACTAATAGTCTAGATAAATATAAGTTATACATCACCAAAATATACAACTAGTTGCAGCTTCCAAAAGATGCCATGCAAGCAAGGTTAGAGGTTACAAACATTGCATGCTGGGAACATATAAGTAATAATAGGGTAACTCATGCATGCATGCATCCATCACAAACAAGATGGAGCTAGAGCGCAAAGCAGCATCTGGCATCGACGGCTTCCTCGTGATGTATGAACCGCGTGACACAGTCCACGGGGGTAACTCGCACTGGTTCCCTTTTCTTGCTGCTGGTTGTTGCTTTAGTCTTAACCTGGACAATGGTGATCTGTACATCATGCTTGGGCGGACGATATCCACCTAGCAGCATATACGTACGTACACATATGTTAGTACAGCAACACTATAGATATCTTCCATGAACTGACTGATCACAAAAACCATGCAATGCATGCACAAATGACATCAGAGATCGAGAGACAGAGAGTTACATATACTCACTTTGCAGTTGCACCACGTAAAACAAAATAGCACCAGAGTCCACATCTTTGCCAGCATAATCCAAGCACATGTCCTCACCCACACAATCATCCACAAGCCATGAGAATGGCAAAAGGATGGGCTCGCTGAGATACACAGAATGATCTTTATCAAGCAGCTGATAAGCGGCAAGCCCTCCATCTCTGCATGTGTAGATAAAGCCATCGACAGACACACATCTACCATTTAAATGGCACTTTGTAGGGCAAGTCCTTGGCAGGTCCTCTGCGAATGCTGCCCAAGGCATGACAACACGCCATTGCTTGGCACCCAGGTCAAACAAAAGACAGGAACCTGTGAGAGCATCACAGACTATAAAGGAATCGTCATTCACTGCTACATATCCAGATATCATAACCTTCCTGTGGAGAACATGCGACTGATCTGTCTTGCAACGCAGCCACGTGGTGGATCCATAACTGAACCTTGTCTGATGGAAAACTTTCAGAGTATCAGTAAGGGCAATGGTCACTCCACCAACTGTGATAAACAAAACAAAAGTATCAGCACTTGGCAGCCGCCGTACAGATAGACGATCCATAGCCATCGTACGGTCCTTGTTCAGACTAAACTCAAGCATGCCATCTCTTTTCCTCGAAACGGCGTGTATTTTTGAGCCACTGTGAAGGAAAAAGTGCCAATAGTCACCATCACCAACATATGCTGCAACATAACACGACGGTTGGAGAGGCTTGCCGTCGTCTCCTCCTCATTGCAACAGTGAAGTCTCATCCATGACGCCTGTATGGTAGATGACTAGTTCTGACCCAGCTTGGCAGATGATAAACAGATCTTTATTGATACTTGTTGTAGCAACCGGACGCCTTTCAAAAGGGACTCGGTGTTGCATTGAAGGACGGCCAACCAGCGTGCGGTGAGGCATTGCCGGCAAGGGCTGCTGTGACGGGAGAGAGCAGTCGCGGGCAACGTGA
The DNA here is from genome assembly GCF_002575655.3 of Aegilops tauschii subsp. strangulata. Lineage (NCBI taxonomy): Eukaryota > Viridiplantae > Streptophyta > Magnoliopsida > Poales > Poaceae > Aegilops > Aegilops tauschii. Next base: position 56,806,129 of record NC_053039.3, read on the forward strand.
CCTTTGGTGCCGCAGGAAAAGCAAAAGCTTGGACAGTCTTTCATTTCGAGAAACCGTCTGCAGCAAGAACCAAATTAAACATGTCATCACTCCACTCACCAAGAGAAACTCACTAAGAAAGATGTAATAAGCTAGGTTAAACATGAATCTAAATTAATTCAGATCAAGCAAGACCTGCAACAATCAAGCATCTTGGAGGGTTGGTCGACGTGTTGCTGGGAACAGCTGGTTAGATCCTTCTCTTGCCCTTCTTGGTGTTGCAGCAGCACCGGACAATCCTTGTCCTCGTACTCCCTAATTGATCCATGATTAGTTGACAGTAGACAACAAATACGTAAACAAGGCGACCAAATAAATAAATGGTCAAATAATCTGTGCGTGGAAAAAGTAAACTAGCTAGTTTGCTGCTTACTGTAGAAAGCAGAATTCCTGGTTCTCTCGATTGCGCTCCATGTCTACCCGGCGGAAAGAGGAATGCAGCACCTGTATTCCCCCCTGAGCTGGATCTTGGAGGTTGAAGGTGGTGACAATGGCATGTAGGTTGTCACACCGGCAATCTTCTAATTGTTGACGTGGTGCCAGGCTGATCCAGACGGAGCACATGAGCCGACCGTCGAGACGGGTGAGGAAGCCACACCCATGACATGAACTGTGAGGACATACAGAGTCGATGGTGATGGGCGGATCCAGCCTGAGCCTCCCCCTCCCCTGATCATCACCCTGATCCTGGTGTATGTAGCTGAGCTTGTAGGCATAGATGGTGTTCCCACGGAGCATGTAGATGGCATTGTCTTGCTCCATGTAGACGCCGCGGCCGACGATAGGGATGTAGTCTCGCGGCGGCCTTGTTTCGTCGGTGAGCACCGGGGTCCAGTCGCGGGAGCCGGAGCAAGGGGCGAAGGTGAAGAAGCCGCGGTCTTGCTTCAAGGAGACGAGGATGAGGGGGCCGGGGAGCACGGCGTAGCCCTGGAGGAACCCGCCGCCCAACCACCGGTACTTGTCCTTGTCGTGTTTGTGTTGGCCGACCTGCTCCCATTGGCCCACGCCCCCGCCCTCGGGGAGCGGATGCAGGGGTCGCATGAGGAGGCTCAACTTGCCGCCATATTCTACGATGGGGCATAGAGCAAAGATGTGGCCAGCGGCGGAGATGGGCATGCAGTTACGACTCCTCCCTGCTTGAATCTCCGGCGGGAAAGGAAGATGCTCCGGAGATGTGTCTGTCTGGGGCTGCTGCAGAGTTAGGTGCAGGGCATGGGGTTGCTTGCCGGCACCGTCGTCCTCCTGGCGCAGGACGCAGAGCGAGCGGCCGTCGGGAGGCAGGGCGGCGCTGGCGTCGAACCTGCGACCAGTCCGCGTCTTGATGTCGTGGAAAGCCTCGAGCGCGTCGTCGCTCCGGCCGAGGATCCGCCCGGACCGCGCCACGCGGAGGCGTTTGAGCCGTAGGACGGCGCCGTCCTTGAGGCCGACGAGCAGCGACCAGCCGGGCCGGTCCGGCGCCGGCACCGGCGGGGGTGGAAGAGTAGTCCGTCCCGGGGGCCACGCGGGGGATCCGGGGGGAGCAGAGACTACGCCAGCGGCACTCGCAATTGCGCAAACGGCACTCGGACTCACGCGCCAGCTTCCACTCCTCCGCCGTCTCCGTCTCCGCCGCCATCATCGACCGCAAGCCCTCCCCCTCCGCCTCCATCATCCTCCTAGGATTTGCTCTCGCTGGGGTTCGCTCGGGACTCGGGAGATCCGACTGGCTTTCAACGAGGGAAGTTGGGCTATGAGGGAGGACTAAACCTCATGGGCCGTTCGTTTTGGGGCAGTCTTTTGTTACAACATTTTTGGGCCCAACTTCTGTTACATCCATTGCTGCAAACTTTGTTGTCTCCATTCTTTTTTTTAACATAGTACAGACGCAAATGCTCATATATACGTGCATACACTCACCCCTATAAACATACACACGCACACTCTATCCCTATGAGGGTCTCCGAGAGACTGAGCCGGCATGTGAATCGTAGTCGCCGGGAACGTCTCCTCCCACTGAACGCGTATCGTCGGAAATCCTAAAATAAATTCAAGATAAATAGAAGCATCAGGATTTGAACCCTGGTGGGTTGGAGATACCACTGTCCTTCTAACCATCCAACCACAGGTTGGTTCGCTTTGTTGTCTTCATTCTTGATTTGTGTGGAAATAAGGGGCCATTGCGGTGCATTTGCACACGTGGACGTCATCAGATCATGGTTAATATTAGCACATCCGTCTGTTGGCTATAAGCCAGTGCCACGTCATTTTTAAAGCCTCCACATACAGTGGTTTGACTGTTAGACTGATTCTAATAAAGACTAGGACAATTAATATTTTCATGTGTACATCCTTTTATCTTTTAAATAACTAATGGTATGAGACTCTACGTGGTTAGGCAACGAGTTTAGGTGCAACTACTCAATTGCAAATCCTTTCTTGAATGATCTTGCAAGATAAGAGAAGATGGGTATGATATATTTTCTCGAGCCGGTGAAATTCTTTCCATTCAACCAAACTCCATTTCACTCTCTTAATTTCTTGTTTGCCCAAGGAGGAGCAAATCTTAAGCTTGGGGGAGTTGATGGCTCAAGAATTTGCGATGTTTTTCATAGTGGTTTCTATCTGGTTTCATCGGATTTTTGTGGTTCTTCAGATATTTCTAACACGAATCCAACAAAAGAGAGGAATAATAATGCCATTAGTGCTTTTGACCGTCCGTCGCTAATTTTACATAAGAATCCCTATTGTTTTAGGTATTCAACACGCAGTCCTCATAATAAGTCAACCCGAACCGGCACGGCCGAGAGAAAAGCAAGAAAAACAACCTCCCGCGTAACCCTGCCTCCCATTTTCCATCTCCACCTCCTGCCCCGCCTCGCCCCGCCTCACCATGCTCCATCGTGCGCCGCCACTACCCACCCCGTCGGCGCGCCTACCCCTATACGATCGGCTACACGCGGCCGAGCCCACCTTCTGGATCAGGTCAACGCGGTGGCCGGAGCGGTTGGGGGTGCTACTTGTAATCTTCGTTGGTTTTTCGAAGAGGAGAGGATGATGCAGCACAGTAGAGTAAGTATTTCCCTTGGTTGTGAAACCAAGGTTATCAATGTAGTAGGAGAACCAAGCAACACTACGTAAACAACACCTACACACAAAACACAAACCCTCACACCCAACGCAAATAATAAAAATAACAATATGCAGCAATTTTTTTTTGGCATTTTTGAGTATAAAACCAAGCAATAGATCTTATGATAAAAGTAGACCCTGGAGGCCATAGTGTTCACTAGTGGCTTCTCTCATAAAAAATAGCATACGCGAAGGAAATATGCCCTAGAGGCAATAATAAAGTTGTTATTTATATTTTCTTATATCATGATAAATGTTTATTATTCATGCTAGAATTGTATTAACCGAAAACTTGATACATGTGTGGATACATAGACAAACAGAGTGTCACTAGTATGCCTCTACTTGACTAGCTCGTTGAATCAAGGATGGTTAAGTTTCCTAACCATAGACATGAGTTGTCATTTGATTAACGGGATCACATCATTAGAGAATGATGTGATTGACTTGACCCATTTTGTTAGCTTAGCATTTGATCTTTTAGTATATTGCTATTGCTTTCTTCATGACTTATACATGTTCCTATGACTATGAGATTATGCAACTCCCGGATACTGGAGGAACACTTTTGTGTGCTACCAAACGTCACAACATAACTGTGTGATTATAAAGGTGCTCTACAGGTGTCTCCGATGGTACTTATTGAGTTGGCATAGATCGAGATTAGGATTTGTCACTCCGATTGTCGGAGAGGTATCTCTGGCCCTCTCGGTAATGCAGATCACTATAAGCCTTGCAAGCAATGTGACTAATGAGTTAGTTGCGGGATGATGCATTACAGAACGAGTAAAGAGACTTGTCGGTAACGAGATTGAACTAGGTATTGAGATACCGACGATCGAATCTCGGGCAAGTAACATACCGATGACAAAGGGAACAACCTATACTGTTATATTATGCGGTTTGACCAATAAAGATCTTCGTAGAATATGTGGGAGCCAATATGAACATCCAGGTTCCGCTATTGGTTATTGACCGGAGACGTGTCTCGGTCATGTCTACATAGTTCTCGAACCCGTAGGGTCCGCACACTTAACGTTCAGTGACGATCGGTATTATAAGTTTATGTGTTTTGATGTACCGAAGATATTTCGGAGTCCCGGATGTGATCACGGGCATGACGAGGAGTCTCAAAATGGTCGAGACATAAAGATTGATATATGGACGACTATATTCGGACACCGGATGAGTTCCGGGTGGGTCACCGGATATTTATCGGAGTGCCGGGGGGTTATCGGAACCCCCGGGGGATCTAATGGGCCAACATGGGCCTTGTGGGAGAGAGAGAGAGGAGAGGGCCTAGGGCTGGCCGCGCGCCCCCCCTTGGGAGTCCGAATTGGACAAGGAGGGGGTGGCGGCGCCCCCTCTTTCCTCCCTCTCTCCCTCTCCTTCCTTCCCCCTTCCTCCTTCCTAGTGGGACTAGGAAAGAGGGAGTCCTACTCCCACTAGGAGGAGGACTCCTCCCACTCCTTTGCGCGCCCCAAGGCTAGCCGGCCCCCCCCTTTCTCCTTTATATACGGGGGTAGGGGGGCACCCTAGGACACACAAGTTGATTCTTCCAAGCCGTGTGCGGTGCCCCCCTCCACCATAATCCACCTCAGTCATATCGTCATAGTGCTTAGGCGAAGCCCTGCGCCGGTAATTTCATCATCACCGTCATCACGCCGTCGTGCTGATGGAACTCTCCCTCGACACTCTGCTGGATCGTGAGTTCGTGGGACGTCGCCGAGCTGAACGTGTGCAGATCGCGGAGGTGCCGTATGTTCAGTACTAGGATCGGTCGGGCCGTGAAGACGTACGACTACATCAACCGCGTTGTCATAACGCTTCCGCTTACGGTCTACGAGGGTACGTAGACAACACTCTCCCCTCTCGTTGCTATGCATCACCATGATCTTGCGTGTGCGTAGGAAATTTTTGAAATTACTATGTTCCCCAACAATACGATGGATAGACAAATTACTGTTGGGCAATTGACAGAAGAGCAAATAATTATGACGATATCCAAGGCAATGATCATGTATATAGGCATCACCTCCAAAACAAGTAGACCAAAACGATTCTGCATCTACTACTATTACTTCACACATCGACCGCTATTCGGCATATATCTAGTGTATTAAGTCCGAAAAGAACGAAGTAATGCTTGAAGAATGATTACATGATGTAGTTAAGACAAACGCTAATAAGAATTCATCCCAACTTTTTATCCTTAATGTTGGAAATATGCCCTAGAGGCAATAATAAAGTGGTTATTATTATATTTCCTTATTCATGATAATCGTTTATTATCCATGCTATAATTGTATTGATTGGAAACTCAAATACATGTGTGGGTACATAGACAACAACATGTCCCTAGTGAGGCTCTACCGGACTGGCTCGTTGATCAAAGATGGCTATGGTATCCTAGTCATAGACATGAGTTGTCATTTGATGATGGAATCACATCACTAGAAGAATGATGTGATGGACAAGACCCAAACTATGAATGTAGCATATGATCGTGTCAAGTTTATTGCTATCGTTTTCCACATGTCAAGTATATTTTCCTATGACCATGAGATCATGCAACTCACTGACACCAGAGGAGTACCTTGTGTGTACCAAACGTCACAACATAACTGGGTGACTATAAAGGTGCTCTACAGGTATCTCTGAGGGTGTCTGTTGAGTTGGCATGGATCAAGACTGGGATTTGTCACTCCGTATGACAGAGAGGTATCTCAGGGCCTACTCGGTAATACAGTATGACAATGAGCTTGCAAGCAATGTGACTAATGAGTTAGCCACGAGATCTTGTATTACGGAACAATTAAAGAGACTTGTCGGTAACGAGATCGAATCTCGGGAAAGTAACATACCGATAGACAAAGGGAACTACATACGGGATTAGCTGAATCCGTGACATCATGGTTTGACCGATAAGATCTCCGTAGAATATGTGGGAACCAATATGGGCATCTAGGTCCCGCTATTGGTTATTGACCGTAGAGGTGTCTCGGACATATCGGCATAGTTCTCGAACCCGCGGGGTCTACACACTTAACGTTTGGTGACGATATAAGTATAGTTGAGTCATTATGGTGGTTACTGAAGGTTGTTCGGAGTCTCGGATGATATCCCGGACATGACGAGGAACTCCGGAATGGTCCAGAGGTGAAGATCGATATATTGGACGAAGGGTATTGGAGTCCGGAATTGTTCTGGGGGTACCTGGTGATGACCAGCGTCACCGAAAGGGGTTTCGGGGGCCCGACAAGTGTTGGGGGCCCCCATGGGACAAGGGGAGGGAGCAAACCAGCCCATTAAGGGGCTGAGCGCCCCCCTCACCCCATCTCACATAACCAGGAGGGTTGGGGCGTTCCCCTAGGGCTTCCCACCTCCCGGCTTGGGGGGCAAGTCACCCTATGGGAGATCCCATCTGCCCTGGCCGCCGCCCCCCTAGAGGAAACCCTAGGGGCGCCACCCCCTCCTCCCTTCCCCTATATATAGAGAGGTAGAGAGAGGGCAGCCGCACCCGAAGAGCACATCTCCACGCAACGGCGCTGCCTCTCCTCTCCCTCGCATCCCTCTTCCTCTCCATAGTGCTTAGCGAAGCTCTGCTGAGATTCCGCCACCACCACCGCCTCCATGCCGTCGTGCTACCGGAGGAGTCGAGCTACTACTTCACCATCGCTCGCTGGATCGAGGAGGTGAAGGCATCATCAAGCCATACGTGTGTTGAACACGGAGGTGCCGTCCGTTCGGCACTTGGATCGGGAGTTCGCGGGACGGATCGTGATTGGATCGCGAAGACATTCGACTAAATCAACTGCGTTTCTTAACGCTTCCGGTTAGAGATCTATAAGGGTATGTAGACGCAATCTCCCCTCTCGTAGATGGTCATCTTCTAGATTGATCTTGGTGAGTGTAGGAAATTTTTTGTTTCCCATGCAACATTTCCCAACAGTGGCATCATGAGCTAGGTCTATGCGTAGATGACATCACGAGTAGAACACAAAGGAGTTTGTGGGAGTTGATATTCAGATTGCTTCCTTCCTTGGTCTTTTCTTGATTCGGCGGTATTGTGGGATGAAGCGGCCTGGGCCAACTTTACATGTCCACGTACATGAGACCGGTTCCACCGACAGACACGTGACTTTGTTGCATAAAGATGGCTGGCGGGTTTCTGTCTCTCCCACCTTAGTTGAATCGGATTCGACAAAGGCGGTCCTTGTAGGAGGTTAAATAGCAACTTGCATATCACCGTTGTGGGTTTGCATAGGTAAGAATCGTTCTTGCTAGATACCCATAGCAGCCACGTAAAACATGCAACAACAATTAGAGGACGTCTAACTTGTTTTTGCAGGGTATGTTGTGATATGATATGGCCAAAGACATGATGAGATATATTTGATGTATGAAATGATCATGTTTGTAATAATTCATATTGACTTGCATGTCAATGCATACGGCAACTGGCAGGAGCCATAGGGTTGTCTTTAATTATTGTATGACCTGCGTGTCAATCATTAAGCGCTATGTAATGCTTTACTTTATCGCTAAGCAGTAGCAATAGTAGTAGAAGCATGGTTCACATGGCAACCCCGATGGCGGCATGATGATGGAGATCATGGTGTCATGCCGGTGACGATGGAGATCATGCCGGTGCTTTGGAGATGGAGATCAAAAGCACAAGTTGATGGACATATCATGTCACTTATGATTTGCATGTGATTTTAATCCTTTTATGCATCTTATTTTGCTTAGGGCGACGGTAGAATTATAAGGTGATCCCTCACTAAAATTTCAAGATAAAATTGTGTTCTCGCCAAGTGTGCACCATTGCGAAAGTTCGTCGTTTCGAAGCACCATGTGATGATCGGGTGTGATAGACTCTACGTTCGCATACAACGGGTGCAAGCCAGTTTTGCAGATGTGGAACACTTGGGTTAAACTTGACGAGCCTAGCATGTGCAGACATGGCCTCGGAACACAAGAGACCGAAAGGTCGAACACGAGTCATATAGTAGATATGATCAACATGGAGATGTTCACCATTGAAACCACCTCATCTCATGTGATGATCGGACTTGGGTTGGTGAATTTGGATCGTGTTACACTCGGACAACTGGAGGGATGTTGATTTGAGTGGGAGTTCTTAGGTAATATGATTAATTGAACTCATTTATCATGAACAGTAGTCTAAGTTATCTTTGCAAACTTATGTTGTAGATCAATGGCTCGCGCAGTAGCTCCCCTGAATTTCAATGCGTTCCTAGAGAAAGCTAAGCTGGAAGATGATGGAAGTAACTTTATGGACTGGGCTCATAATCTGAGGATTATCCTCACGGCTTCCCGTAAGTCTTATGTCCTTGATGCACCGCTTGGTGAGCCACCCCCTCCAGCGACTGTGGACGTTGTGAACGCCTGGCAGTCGCGTATTGATGACTACTCAATAGTTCAGTGCGCCATGCTGTATGGCTTAGAGCCGGGACTTCAAAGGCTTTTTGAACGTCATGAAGCATATGAGATGTTCCAGGAGTTGAAGTTTATCTTTGAGAAGAGTGCCCAGATCGAGAGGTATGAGACCTCTGATAAGTTCTATGCCTGCAAGATGGAGGAGAATGGGTCTGTTAATGAGCACATACTCAGAATGTCTGGGTACTACAACCGTCTGGCTGAGTTGGGAACTGAGCTCCCACCAGAGGCTGTCACTGACAGAGTTCTTCAATCGCTACCACCTAGCTACAAGAGCTTTGTGTTGAACTATAACATGCAATGGATGAACAAGTCATTCTTCGAGCTATTCACGATGCTGAAAGTCGCTGAGTCAGACATCCAGAAGGAGCATCAAGTGTTGATGGTGAATAAAACCACTAGTTTCAAGAAGAGAAAGGGAAAGAAGGGTGGCAAAGCAGTTGCTCCTCCTGTGAAGAAACCCAAGGCTGGACCCAAGCCGGAAACTGAGTGCTTCTATTGCAAGGGAACTGGCCACTGGAAGCAGAACTGCCCCAAGTATCTGGCCGGCAAGAAGGGGGCCAACGTCAACAAAGGTATATATGATATACATGTTATTGATGTGTACCTTACCAACTCTCGTTTGTAGTGCCTGGGTATTTGATACCGGTTCGGTTGCTCACATTTGCAACTCAAAGCAGGAACTACGGAATAGAAGGAGGCTGGCAAAGGACGAAGTGATGATGCGCGTGGGAAATGGCTCCAAGGTTGATATGATCGCCGTCAGCACACTCGCTCTTCGATTACCATCGGGATTAGTGATGAACCTGAATAATTGATATTTAGTGCCTGCGTTGAGCATGAACATTATATCTGAATCTTGTTTAATGCGAGACGGTTACTCATTTAAATCAGAGAATAATGGTTGTTCTATTTATATGGGTAATATCTTTTATGGTCATGCACCCATTGTGAGGGGTTTATACTTATTAAATCTCGATAGTGATGATACACATGTTCATAACATTGATGCCAAAAGATGTAGAGTTGATAATGATAGTACCACTTTCTTGTGGCACTGCCACTTAGGTCATATTGGTGTAAAGCGCATGAAGAAACTCCATGCTGATGGACTTTTGGAGTCACTTGATTTTGAATCACTTGACACATGCGAACCATGCCTCATGGGCAAGATGACTAAGACCCCATTTTTCAGAACAATGGAACGGGCAAATGACTTGTTGGAAATCATACATACTGATGTGTGCGGTCCGGTGAGCGTTGACGCGCGCGATGGATATCGTTACTTTCTCATCTTCACCGATGACTTGAGTAGATATGAGTATATTTACTTGATGAAGCATAAGTCTGAAACGTTTGAAAAGTTCAAGCAATTTCAGAGTGAAGTTGAGAATCATCATAACAAGAAGATTAAATTCCTACGATCCGATCAAGGGGGAGAATATCTGAGTTATGAGTTTGGCAATCACTTAAGATAATGTGGAATTGTTTCACAATTGACGCCGCCTGGAACACCACAGCGTAATGGTGTGTCCGAACATTGTAATCGTACCTTATTGGATATGGTGCATTCTTTGGGGTTATGCGTTAGAGACAGCTGCATTCACTTCAAATAGGGCACCATCTAAGTCTGTGGAGATGACACCATATGAACTGTGGTTTGGCAAGAAACCTAAGTTGTCGTTTCTTAAGGTTTGGGGCTGCGATGCTTATGTCAAAAGGCTTCAGCCGGAAAAGCTCAAACCCAAAGCGAACAAATCCGTCTTCATAGGATACCCAAAAGAGATGGTTGGGTATACCTTCTATCTTAGATCCGAAGGCAAAGTGTTTGTCGCTAAGAACGGGTCCTTTCTCGCGAAAGAGTTTCTCTTGAAAGAATTGAGTGGGAGGAAGATAGAAATTGATGAGGTTGTTGAACCTTCACTTCAACCAAAGAGTAGCACAACACAGAAAGATGTTTCTGTGGCACCTACCTCAGTTGAAGAGGAAGCTAATGATGATGATCATGAAGCTTCAGATCAAGTTACTATCGAACCTCATAGGTCGACGAGGGTACGTACATCTCCTGAGTGGTACGGTAACCCTGTCTTAGAGGTCATGTTGTTGGACAACAACAACGATGAACCTACGAGCTATGGAGAAGTGATGGTGGGCGCGGATTCCAACAAATGGTTAAAGGCCATGAAATCCGAGATGGGATCCATGTATGAAAACAAAGTGTGGACTTTGAAAGTATTATCTGAAGGGCGAAAGGCCATTCAGAATAAATGGATCTTCAAGAAGAAGACGGACGCAGACAGTAATATCACCGTCTATAAAGCTCGACTTGTGGCAAAGGGGTTTTCACAAGTTCAAGGAGTTGACTACGATGAGACTTGCTCGCCCGTAGCGATGCTTAAGTCCATCAGAATCATGTTGGCAATAGCTGCATTTTTCGATTATGAAATCTGGCAGATGGATGTCCAAACAACGTTCCTTAACGGTTTCCTTAAGGAAGAGTTGTATATGATGCAACCGGAAGGTTTTGTCGATCCAGAGAATGCTGGCAAAGTGTGCAAGCTCCAGTGATCCATTTATGGGCTGGTGCAAGCATCTCGGAGTTGGAATATTCGCTTTGATGAGGTGATCAAAGAATTTGGGTTTATACAAGTTTATGGAGAAGCTTGTATTTACAAGAAAGTGAGTGGGAGCTCTATAGCGTTTCTGGTGTTATATGTGGATGACATATTGCTGATTGGAAACAATATAGAACTTTTGGAAAACGTGAAGGAATATTTGAACAAGATTTTTCAATGAAGGACCTAGGAGAAGCTGCTTTCATATTAGGCATCAAGATCTATAGAGATAGATCGAGACGCTTAATAGGACTTTCACAAAGCACATACCTTGATAAGATTTTGAAGAATTTCAAAATGGATCAGTCCAAGAAGGGGTTCTTGCCTGTTTTGCAAGGTGCGAAGTTGAGTCAGACTCAATGCCCAGCGACTACATAGGATAGAGAAAATATGAGTGTCATCCCCTATGCTTCTGCCACAGGCTCTATCATGTATGCGATGCTGTGCACAAGACCGGATGCCAGCCTTGCCATAAGTATGGTTGGAAGGTTTCAAAGTAATCCAAGAGTGGATCACTTGACAGCGGTGAAGAATATCCTTAAGTACCTGAAAAGGACCAAGGAAATGTTTCTCGTTTATGGAGGTGATCAAGAGCTCGTCGTAAAGGGTTACGTCGATGCAAGCTTTGACACTGATCCGGATGACTCTAAGTCTCAAACTGGATATGTATATGTTCTGAACGGTGGAGCGGTAAGCTGGTGCAGTTCCAAGTAGAGCATGGTTCCTGATTCTACACGTGAAGCGGAGTACATAGCTGCATCGGAGGCAGGGAAGGAAGGTGTCTGGATGAAGCAGTTCATGATAGATCTTAGAGTTGTGCCTAGTACACTGGACCCAATGACTCTATTCTGTGACAAAACGGGTGCCATTGCTCTAGCCAAGGAACCAAGGTTTCACAAGAGGACCAGACACATAAAGCGACACTTCAATTCCATCCACGATTATGTCAAGGAGGAAGACATAAAAATTTGCAAGATACAGGATCTTAATGTAGCAGATCCGTTGGGCGTGCTACTTGTAATCTGCGTTGGTTTTTCGAAGAGGAGAGGATGATGCAGCACAATAGAGTAAGTATTTCCCTTAGTTATGAAACCAAGGTTATCAATCTAGTAGGAGAACCAAGCAACACTACGTAAACAACACCTACACACAGAACACAAACCCTCACACCCAACGCAAATAAAATAAAAGATAAAAATATGCAGCAAATATTTTTGGTATTTTTTAGTATAAAAACAAGCAATAGATCATATGATAAAAGTAGACCCCGGAGGCCATAGTGTTCACTAGTGTCTTCTCTCATTAAAAATAGCATACGATGGGTAGACAAATTACTGTTGGGCAATTGACAGAAGAGCAAATATTTATGAAGATATCCAAGGCAATGATCATGTATATAGGCATCACCTCCAAAACAAGTAGACTGAAACGATTCTGCTTCTACTACTATTACTTCACACATCGACCGCTATCCGGCATGCATCTAGTGTATTAAGTCCGAAAAGAACGAAGTAATGCTTGAAGAACGATTACATGATGTAGTCAAGACAAACGCTAATAAGAATTCATCCCAACTTTTTATCCTTAATGTTGGAAATATGCCCTAGAGGCAATAATAAAGTGGTTATTATTGTAGTTCCTTGTTCATGATAATTGTTTATTATCCATGCTATAATTGTATTGAGTGGAAACTCAAATACATGTGTGGGTACATAGACAACAACATGTCCCTAGTGAGCCTCTACTAGACTGGCTCGTTGATGACCCACAAGTATAGGAGATCTATCGTAGTCCTTTCGATAAGTAAGAGTGTCAAACCCAACGAGGAGCAGAAGGAAATGACAAGCAGTTTTCAGTAAGGTATTCTCTGCAAGCACTGAAATTATCGATAATAGATAGTTTTGTGATAAGGTAATTCGTAATGGGTAACAAGTAACAAAAGTAAACAAGGTTCAACAAGGTGGCCTAATCCTTTTTGTAGCAAAGGACAAGCCTGGACAAACTCTTATATAAAGGAAAGTGCTCCCGAGGACACATGGGAATTATCGTCAAGATAGTTTTCATCATGCTCATATGATTCACGTTCGTTACTTTGATAATTTGATATGTGGGTGAACCGGTGCTTGGGTACTGCCCTTCCTTGGACAAGCATCGCACTTATGATTAACCCTTCTCACAAGCATCCGCAACTACGAAAGAAGAATTAAGGTAAACCAAACCATAGCATGAAACATATGGATCCAAATCAGCCCCTTACGAAGCAACGGATAAACTAGCACTGGTGCGCGTCGGTCCTAAACAAACGGTTTAAAACCCCTTTCTGCGACGACATTTGGAACCGTCGCCAAGTGAGTGTGGGCGATAGGGGGGTCCTTCCCACATGACCCAGAAACCGTCGGGGATAGGGCCCCTATAGTACTCCTACTCGTTTCTGCTCGCATTGCCATCGCAGTCGGTATTCTGTGGTGCTACGTTTACGATGCGCGGCCCATCACAAAAGTTTCACTATTATAGAACGTGTATGATGTGCGGCCCATCACAAACGGTTCACCGTTAAGAAGATTAGCTAATCGTCGTATGAGTGTCGGACAGGATTACGAAACGTTGGACCGTCGTAACATCGTCGTACACGACAACTATCGCACACACTATTCTGTGGTGCAACGTTTACGATGCATACTTCATCAGAAACAGTTCATGGTTGCGAATCGTGTATGATAAGGCAACTAACACAAACATTTAGTTTGCCCGCACCGTTTGTGATATTGTCTGACATCGCACACGCTTTGCAAACGGCAACTGTGTGCATGCTTGCACACGTTTCCTCTCTGTGAACCGTCTCCGATTATGGTGCATATCGCAAACGTTTGTGTTTTACCAACCGTGTGTGCCGTAACAACCTGGAGAGCGTAATTTCATCGTAATTTAAATGCTGCTTTTCCAAATTGTAACGGATTTGGATTTGCATTTGAATGTATGCTACAACTTTATTCATATCCATCAGGTTCAAACAACCAATGCATTATTCGATTCATAGGCACATATGTTCAAGAATTACATAAGAACCAAATAAAGAATGATGAACTACAGTTGTATACTTGTACTATTAAAGACGGTAAAGAAAGAGGCGAAATATATTCTGGTTGCTGAACAAGGTGAAGCGGAATGCCCATATTGTGCCCTCCTCCATGCAGAAGGCACACACGACTCGAGTCCAACCCCTTGTGATGGCCGACCGCCCATCCTTCACGGTCTTCATGAAAACATCTAGATAATCATCGTGTACTAGTAGAAATACTTTAACCTTTGCATGCCCACCAATCATGTAGTTTGAGAGGTAATCTTGAGTAAACTTCTTTGGCAACCACTGCAAAGGAAAAAGATTCAGACATTGTCATCTAACACAACTCATTATGGGCGGTAAAAACAAGGCCGCAGAGTTCTTACTTACCATCTTGCAGTTCGCTGCTGTCTTGGATAAAGTGTAAACAAATAGTTTAATTGCCATCTTTGGACCCATTTTACTAACAATCTTTATCAGCTTCCTCACTTGATGCTGGTTCATCGATATCTCATTGCCCCATACGCAGAAAGGGTCGAAACGCGTATCTTTACCAATGACATATGTACCTAAAAGCACCAAGTTAATATTAGAAGCTAAACAGCAATTGCACAATGATGTAGTACAACACTCTTTTATAATATGTCTATATACATCCGTATGTGGTAGTCCATTTGAAATCTCTAAAAAGACAAATATTTACGAACGGAGGGAGTATCTTATAACATCCAATATACTCACATATTAGATGAATTAACATCTTATATTATTGGCCGGAAGGAGTATAGTTCATTCTTACAAATTATCTGCTGCTGTATCCATGAGTTACAGTTAGTTTGAGCTAGTTCAGGCTCAAATAGCCCTAAAGTATATCTAAACAAGAGGGCTAGTTTGAGCTAGTTGCATCTATAAACCACCCAGAAAAACTAGTATCCAACCCAAGAGGTGCTAATTGGAGCTAGTTCTCCTAGTGCATTTATTGTCAATCTAACCCTGCCATCCAAACAACTCTTTGGATGGAGTTAGTTCAGAGTTAGTAATGAGCTAGAAACTAACTCTAACCTCTAGCTAAGTTGAGTATCCAAACAGGGCTGTGTTGTTGTTGTTGTTGCTGCTCTTCTACGTATATCTAGACATCATTAGAACATTAATGTAACACTCTTCCTTGTTGCTATGTAGCCTAGGATTGCATATTTAGACATTAAGTACAGTGCATGTTCCTATGTAGCCTCAAATATAATACATATGACCCTAGTTAACCTAAGGAAAAATGGGTTGTAGATATATTCAGTTAAAAGTCCGATTCACCGATTAGTCCCTTATCAGCCGCCGGCCTATATGGTACCAGCTACCGATATCCTGAACAGTGAGCAGATATAAGCCACGGGATGAAACTAACCTCGATGGAAAACATCACCCGTTCCCAAAATTGTCCTGTGTAGGTACATCAAGAAGCATGTTAAGCACAACAGGCTAAACATCAACCAAAATTACACATGGCAGACAAAATAAACCCCAAAAGATAGCTTCAGTGTGCAGGTTTAAGCACGCTAGTAAAGCAAAACAAGTGGAAAGGTGTGCTAACTGCAACATGCCAGACATTTAACAACAAGCAAACATGGTCATTCAAACTGGTATTGTGCCGGTCTAAGTACACTAGTTATGGTTAAATAAAAATGGAAAGGCATGTTAACTACAAGATGCATCAACCAAATGTAGTCGTTCATAGTGGTATTGTTGAAACTGGTACTGATGAAATTGAACTGCACAGTTCATATTTGCACATATAGAACACCACGTTGTGAATAACTGGAATAAACAAGGCATACTACGAACAACCAAAGATAGCATTTGAAACTGAACATATGCTAACTACAAACAACCGAACAATCAAAAAACTTTAAAAGAGGCATATGCTAGCTATAACAGGCTTAACAGCAAGCAAATATATGCATTCCTATCGGCATGTTTAAAACTGGATTGATGAAATGTACTGCACAGTAAATAATTGCACATATAGAGCATCACATTGTGAACAACTGAAATAAACAAGGCATACTGCAAATAACCAGATATAGCAATTAAAACTGGACATATTCTCACTACACTACAAAAGGGACTCGACAAAACAAATCATGGGTTTCCCCCTGTGAAGAGGCATGGCAAAACAAATCATGGGTTTCCTCACTTGTCACGGATGGGCTTGTTCCCGTGGGAAGAGCACGGACCCTGGATGTGCTCCATGTTGTCGCAGATGGGCTCCTTCCCCTTGGAAGAGCACGGCTGTAGGGTGCCCTCCTTGATGTCGCAGACAAGCGCATTCCCCTTGGAAGAGCAGATGGGCTCTTTCCCCTTGGAAGAGCCGGAGAGGGTGCCCTCCTCGTGGTCACTGTCGATGAGGTCTTACTTGGAAGCTGTGGATCCCAAGCCAGGCTCGTAGAACGTGTCCTTCAGAAATGACAAAAGGGGCTCGATGGCGATGTAGAATGGCAATTTTTTGACAGCAAGCCAGAGGAGATCATCGGCGGGGCCATCAATGAGATTGACGGCGGTTGAACCCGAGGGGTTGGGGGTGGGCCACTTAACCTGTGACACAACCCGCCTCAGGGCGTCGCTGTCGATGACCTCGATGCCGTAGCCAACGGACGAGACATGCCCGCATACTCTAGCCCGCTGCTTGAGTGCCTACCGCCAGTAATGGTCGCCATCTTCCTCGGCGACATCGGGAGAAGAGACGGCTATACACCTCTTTTGGGCCAGTCGCTCCTCGAGCTCCACGGGAAGCATAGCCGGGCTTAGGCTGCGACGCTCTGGAGTGGGGGATGGGGATGGGGATGGGGATCTGTGGGAAAAGGGGCGTTTGGAAGGCGTCATCTAAGAAACTTAGGGCGGCCTGGGTATGGAGATCGGTGGGTAAGCTGCACGGGCAAACCGGCAGATGTTGACAATATAGGCCTTGCGGCGGCGGCGGCGGGGACTTTGCTAGGGTTTCGAGCAAGGGAGGGTGTGTGTGTGTGCGCGCACGCCCGAGGAGGTTTTGGTGTGTGTGTGTGTGTGTGTGTGGAGGGGGGCGGGGTGTTTGAGGAAATGACGTGGGTACTGAAAATTTTACTACGCGGGAGTCAAAGGCGGGAGTGAAATGCCGGGCTATTGAAATTTTTGATGATAGTGCATCGCACACGGTCTGGAGATAACAACCGTGTGTTATGAAACAGAAAAACCCTCGAGGCGGGCAGATATTTTCTAGGGATGCAGGCGGGATTGGGAACAAGAAACATCGCACACGGTCAAGAGATAACAACCGTGTGTTATGAAATAGAAAAACCCTCGAGGCGGGCAGATATTTTTGAGAGGGGGAGCCTCGTGGAGCCCAATGTACTGTGCGGATGTGTGCGTGACAAGTGCACCGGCGTGGCACAGGGTTAGTTTGAGTGAACCATGTCTGTTGCGTCATCCGACTTGTCTAATGTTCACAAATTTGGCGAAAAATGACGCGCGAGAGGGTCAGAACACGAACACACTTGCATGTGGACCAAATTTATGTATCAAAAGGGTGGTTTGATTTTCAAATACCAAATGCAACTTCGATGTGGCACCTCTCTCGCAAAGCGCACGGTATTGCTTGCCCCCACCCCCCTCGTGTCGGCATGATGGGAATCCTAAGCTATGAATGCATGCCCCCTCCCCCTCAACCGTGGCTCACCTATCAAAGTGCGAAGTAGCTAGCAGCCCCCCTCCTCCCTTGTGTTGGCACGAAGGGAATCCTAAGTTATGAATGCATGCCCCCCAACCGAGGTTCACCGTAGCAAAGTGCGAAGTAGCTAGTAGCCCCCCTTCCTCGTGTCGGCACGAAGGGAATCCTAAGCTACGAATGCATGCCCCCCAACCGAGGTTCACCTAGCAAAGTGTGAAGTAGAGCTAGAAGCCCCCCTCATTCGTGTCGGCACGAAGGGATTCCTAAGCTATGAATGCATGCCCCCCCAACCGAGGTTCACCTAGCAAAGTGCGAAGTAGCTAGCAGCCCCCTCCCTTGTGTCGGCACGAAGGGAATCCTAGCTAAGCTATGAATGCATGCCCTCCCCCACCCCAACCGAGGTTCACCCTAGCAAAGTGCAAAGTAGCTAGCAGCCACCCCTCCCTCGTGTCGGCACGAAGGGAATCCTAAGCTATGAGTGCACATGCCCCCCCCCAACCGAGGTTCACCTAGCAAAGTGCGAAGTAGCTAGCAGACCCCCTCCCTCGTGTTGGCACGAAGGGAATCCTAAGCTATGAATTCATGCCCTCCGCCCCCAACCGAGGTTCACCCTAGCAAAGTGCGAAGTAGCTAGCAGCCATCCCTCCCTCGTGTCGGCACGAAGGGAATCCTAAGCTATGAATGCACATGCCCCCCCGACCGAGGTTCACCTAGCAAAGTGTGAAGTAGGTAGCAGCCCCCCTCGTGTCGGCACGAAGGGAATCCTAAGCTATGAGCATGCCCCTCCCCCCAACCGAGGTTCACCTAGCAAAGTGTGAAGTAGCTAGCAGCCCCCACCCCTCGTGTTGCCATGAAGGGAATCCTAATTAAGCTATGAATGCATGCCCCCAACCACGGTTCACCTAGCAAAGTGCGATGTAGCAACCCCCCCCCCCCCCACATACTTTTAGTCGGCGGGCCAGAGAGGCATATATCTCACCAAGATGGATCGTAAAATGGACCAAGAATAATCCACCTTGTTCGTACAACCTCTCTCTTGTTGTTGGTCAAAGTGATGGCCGTCCATGCGACCCCGGAGATGGGCTAGCTCGCCAATAATCACGCAAGTAGATAGTCCCCGAAGACAAGCACTGCATGCGTGTGGCCCAAACATATGCATAGAGAGGTGTTTTTTTTTGAGTAACAATGTAACAACTTTGATGTGGCACCGTGATTTCGAACTAGAAATCCCCGCACTGAGTGAGGGTTAGGTTGACGATGCATATGTATGTTACACCACACTGCAAGCCAACGACGGGGATTCATATATGCATGCATGCGTGCATAGTATATGCGCTCAAACTTAATTAGGTCTGAATCTCACCATAACCTATACTACGATAACACGAATCAAATGAAGAATCCGCCATGGTAACCTATCTTGTTGTTGGTTAAGGTGGTCATGGATGTCCATGTGGGCCCACGAATATATATGCTTGTCGCCGATAACCACGCGAGGGATTGTTCGAAGGAAACCACTACATGCATATGTATGGAGGTGATGCGTGCATGCATGTTCGAATACACAACATTGATCTGGCGCGTGTGTCAAAAATCGTACACTAGATCCCCACACAGAGCGAGATCGGTTCATGATGGTGTCTTGTACTAGCCACTTCGACTCGATGGGAGGGATTCATGCATACACATGCATGTGTGTGTGCTCAAAGTGTATCATGCATGTCATCCCAGAGCAAAAATAATAATCCCCTCCTAAGTCAAATTAACCTCTCTTGTTGTCAGGCAAAAAGAAGTGATGGACCAAGCGGGCCCACAGATGGAAATCATCGATATTTCTGATAACCGCTTAAGTGGGTGCGAGAGGACAACCACCATCGCTTTGCATGTGGGCCAAACATATATATATGTTGAATACCCAAAATGCACAACTTTGATGTGCCACATGCCTCAAAAACCATAAACCATGCACCCACACAGAGCGAGGTTCATATCAAGCGTACTACATATGATGGTCCCCTTCCCCCCTCTTCACCGCATACTATATGCTCCTGCCGTAATATATTTACAACCCAAAAGAATCCTCATCGATGGTGAAATTAATTAACGTCTCCTGATGTAGGTCAAAGTGATGCATGCATGCATGCATCGACGATGGCCTCGTGGGCCCACAGATGGAAGCGTCACACGTGAGAGTCCTGGCTATGATATATATGCATGTGGCCCAAAAAGGTGTTGTGTGATGTTTGAATAACCAATTTCACAATTTTGATGTGGCACATGCCTCGGTAACCAAAAAGTCCCGACAGTGAGTGAGGTGTACTTGCTCACGGACGCATACGTATAGTATATATGCTAGTCCCCTCCCACCTCTTCGACGCGTACTATATACCACCATAACACAAACAAAAAAGATTCTACCTTGCTGGTCAAATTAAAATCACTGCCGGCTGTTCGTCAAAGTGATGGACGACGACCTCGCGGACCCATAGAAAGTGTCACACGCGAGTATCGAGTGTCGTGTAGGACAACCATCGACTGCATGTGGCAAAACATTTATGTATGAAAGGGTTGTGTAATGTTTTAAATAACGATTTCATGACTCTGATGTGGCACCAGCCTGCCTAACAAAATGGCCAACCCACACGATGGCTCACAACTCGTAGTGTACTGCGAGCCACCCGCCACCCCCAGACGCACACACCCACACACACACACACCTCAAATCCACCGCAACTACAATGCATGTTAAATTAATTATCCCGCCGTGAACATACATGTTACCAAAGGAGGGACGTTTTAATTTAAAAAAAATCACAGAGATCATTAAGATGTTTTAGTACATTGATTGATTGATTTTCTATGGGTATCATGTGCAAAAATCAAATTTGAGCTACATGCACATGTGACAGTGCACCTAAATGGATTACAAAAACACATGTGTCTCACTGGGTGCATGTTTACTCGCCCTGCGAGAAATTCCAAACATTGAGAATCTTGATTTTTAAATTCTAGTACATCCAAACTTATTTGAAGTTCATGAAACTTATCGTGTTGTCATATGGACACCAATACAAAGTGGCATTGTACTTTTTTTGTCAAATTTGAGACCAGTTTTGATGTAATCTTTATCTAATTACAGACGAGACATTATTAATAATTGGGAACCAATATCCCAAACGGATTATTTATTCGAACCGTGAGTGTTAGACCAACAATGGATAAGTGTCATGCTTCGGTTAAGCAATAAAGCGGCAGCATTAATCATCCAAATAGAAAAACAATATACGTGCCGCCGCGCGACCCGTGTGGCGTGCGAGCAGGCGTGAGTTGACGGGACGCATGCGAGCAGTCCGCCACGCAGGCAGACGGGGAGGCGTGCATGCAGGTGTGTGAATTGACGGAGGCGTGCTCGCTGCGCAGTGTCATCGGGAGGCATGCGAGTAGCTGTGTGAAACTTTGGTAGGCATGCCAGCAGTCCGGTGCGCAAGATCACCGGGAGGCGAGCCATCGGTTTGACCGCCGCCCGCCTCTCTCCCACAACTCCCACTACTCCATATTAATGGTGCGCCCGAGCAGCCGCACCCCCCATCCTCGCTACGCACACACAATCCTCTGTCTCCGCTTGCATCCTCGACGCCCCTCTTAGTCCTCAAAGCCGTCGGTGTATGAGGATGCCGCCGAAGCGCCCCATCGGAGGGAGTGGCGACGTCGGGGCTGCTAAAGCACCGGAGCACGACGTGGAGATGGAGACAGAGGTTGCCGTCACCGCCGACGAGTTATCGCTACACCCTGACGTCGTCGACGATGTCGAGCTTCCACAGCCGGAGGCGGAGTTCCACACCGACTCTGACGACCACTCCGGTGATGACTCCGACGACCACTCCAGCGACGACTCCGACAACCACTCCGGCGACGACTCCGACGACGACGGACAGCTGGTTAGTCATCTATACCCATTTATGTGTCAAATATATCATAGGGTTTCTCTGGTTACTCCTGCCTCCCCCTTTTTGGAATAGAAATCCTGTGGTTATGTTCTCCCAATCCATGAAATCTAAGTAAGTTTCGTTAGATCCGTGTAGTGTATTGATTGTTTGAATGGTACAGGTGATAAGTGATAAGTTGTTTCATCTGTGCAAATGATTTCTGCTAGTAATCCGACTAGGGTTAGTGTTAGTGCTAATAATTCCTAGCCAGGACTTGACAATTGATTTTGCATGACCTACCTATGTTTGTGCCATTATTTTCTTCAAGATTGGTCTGTGCATAGACGACTGTGCTTAAATATCGAATCATAATCTCTGGATATGTATAAATAAATAGCCATAAATTCCTAATCCTACTTCACGGCATGTAATCAGTGATATGATGCCAAATTTGTTTTACTATTTGTATAGGTGCTATCTGACGATGTGGACAACGAGGATGAAGATGCCCAGAGGAGGTACAAGAGGCGAATCCCGAGGGAGCTTTATGCGGGAATGCATAACAGGCGTATTAGGACCTGGAATGACGGCTATCGTTGCCCATTTTGCAACCACAAGATTCATGACGCGTATCTAAGTGTTCTGGCGCATGCAAGAGGACGGGCCGTTGGCTCCTTCAAGCAGAAGTATTCTCGCAGGGTGGCGCACGACGCGTATGCCGAGTACCTGGAGAAGCTTCAGGATCATGCCGGCGGCATGTGAGATGAGATGTGGGATGGATCGAACTATGTACGCTTGAGTATGCTTAATGACGGTTGAACTATGTACTTATGGTTTAACTATGCTTATGTACGTGTACGCTTATTATGTATGTCTGAGTATGTTAAATATTTCGCCAAATTTTGGTAAAAATTACAACGGGGGACCAAGAAACCAGGACGGAGGTAGTACGTCAATCACACACAGTTCCCAAAATTTGAACCGTGTGCAATGACTTTCATTTTGCCTGCTACGTCAATCACACACGGTTCGCTCTATCAAACTGTCGCCCCCAAAATTATTTGCGGGACAGAAAACCCTCACCACCCAATTCAAAAAAGAAAAAAGAAAATCCTCACCATCCAAACTTCACAAAAACCCTCACCCCGCCCGCCACCCCCTCGGCCCCTCCGGTACGTTCCCCATTCACACCTGCACAAGCTCCTCCGCGTTTGTGCCATGGCACCACCTATCGCGGCAGTAAACACTTAGCTCGACGCCTGCCGCCACGGCCAGGCTGTTGGCAAAGCCCACCGCATTTCGCCACTTCCGCTTGCCGCCGCCTATCGCCATTGACTTTCTCAACGCTGCTCGCAGTCGACCCAGCTCCGCTTGGTTGGGGAATCTGCCGTACTGAGGCTTCTTTCTCATGGACGACAAGGTAACTAATTTAACGAGATATTATCTCATCTCTTATCCCAGTTCATCTGCTTCCTTTAATCACCCGGCGGAAATCATCGTGAATTCATTTTTATTCGAGCTGATTTGAGGGTTTTCTTTCATTCATAAAATGTATAGTGCGCCGACACTTCAGGACTTGGCGACCGCCGCCAGAGATTCCATCTCATCGTACCAGATAACTTGAGGACGCGCGCGGTATGTTCAATCTCACCCTAAATCGGTTGGCATGGCCTACTTTCCTGAACATATTCTGAATATTGCTACATTTGGATAAAAGGTGCCACATGCAACATATACGTCAAAGGGGATTTTTCTCCTCTTCTTTCTATATTAGGCAAATTAATGATGTATTGTTCTTTCGTTTACTCTCATATTTCCATGACATCATGTTTACCCTATCTGTTTAATTATAGACTTTTGTCCTTCAATTTCAACTGATGTACAGTTCTTTCAATTTGGGCCCATATTTGCATATTACCATATTTTCTTTAACAATCCTACCATTTTCTGCAGGACATCCCTCGCTATGCAACAGATTATGTAGTGCACAATTTTTCCCTTTACATACTGTGGATTTACAATCGTTGCTACTGTAAGACTTGATGAACGTGGTGACTCCTATTTTGGCACTGGCTTTTGGAATGAAATTGCAAAGTTTTATGTACTGAAAGTTGGCACTAAAATTGCACTGCACATAGAAGGGCCTGGTCATGAGATATATGCTAACTTCCCCGACAAAATCATCCGTCCAGACTTTGTTCGAAGTAAGTTTTCTTTTCAACTATCTGCATATGTTGACTTACCTAGCAATGTCAAATGAATTGTGTAGTATTTAAGCAACCAATTGTTATTCCCTTTTCTTACTATATCCCTACCTAATAACTTCTAGTTACCAATACACTTTTCTATTGCCCTGTTTTAACTAAATATTCCCTGTACTCCCATTTCTATCAGAAAGCGCCGCTGAGAAGGAGACTCCGGAGGTGGAGAACGGGGCTGCCAACAAGTGGAGGCGGGGCGAGGTAGAACCGCAAGCAACTCCAGCAGGCCTAGACTAAATCAGCAGCCTCCCCGATGATATGTTGAGAGTCATCATCTCCCTCCTCCCAATCAAATATGGGGCGCGGACAACCCTCCTTTCCCGATGGTGGCGCCCCCTATGGAACTCCAGCCCTCTCGACCTCATTGACACCCACGAGCTTTGCCATGGCTATCGCAAAAGCTTGGATGCGTTCTCCAAGATCCTTGGCAGTCACCTTGGCCCAACCAAAGGCCTTAGAATGGGGAAGTTCCGTTCCAACGACAAGGACCAAGCCAAGCTTGACGACTGGTTCCGATTCCCCTCCCTAGATCAGCTCGAGGAGCTCACTTTTGATGATGGGCATATGCGGTCACTGCCAATGTTCGCACTGCGCCTCACGCCCACGCTGCGCATCGCCAAGTTCAGGAACTGCCATTTCCCGCCCCTTAATGATGCGCCCGCTCTTATTCTACCACGACTGAAGCACCTCGAGCTCGTCGTCGTCTACCTCTCAAAGGGTGACATGGAGCGCCTGCTCCATGGCTGTAATGCACTCGAGTACCTTCGTCTTCAAGCGATCAATGGGTTGAGTACCTTCCACATCACCTCCATGACTCTCCAAACTATTTATGTGTGTTGCTGGTGCGGCAGGAAGACATCACAAAAGGTGGACCACAGTATGGTCATACAGGACACACCTGCACTTGAGAGATTACTTGTAGTTGATCAAGAAGGTCCAACAAGAATCAATGTCATTTCTACGCCAAAATTGACAGTGGTGGGCTACTCGTCTGACAAATACTCAGAACTTGTTATTGGATCCACACCCGTTCAGGTACAACAGCCGCCTTCTACATGTCCTTCTACAAATTAACATTATTTCTAATTTTGAAGATGTTTGTTTGTCTGTCATTCAGAAAATGATTCCGACAAGCTTGACCCCGAAACTGCGCACAGTGAAGGTCTTGGCACTAGAATCTATCGGGCCCGACCAGGAGCAAGTTGTCAGTTTCCTGAGATGCTTTCCGTGCCTGGAGAAGCTATATATCGAGGTGATGTTCCTTTCCTATTAAATGTTAACCATAAGGGAGTTCAATTTGTCACACCTTTTTCCAAGTTTACAATGACAATATACTACAATTTCTGAAGATTCTTTTGGAGGATTTCAGTACATTCATGCCCCCCATATTGGTTGCTTATATGGTTACATTCAATAAGCATTTCTCCTTTGGATTCATCTGTACTAGTTTTCTTAGGGAACTTTTCATCCACTCCAACCTCTTGTGAAGAAGGCTACATTTTTCTAGAATGTAATCAAATGCCCATGTTAATCATGTCAGATCAAAGATGGCATGTTAGTGCATTTTACAAATCCTGCAAACCAAATAGCTAGGCCTGTATTAATGTTCAAAACTGCATGTAGGCACTAACACGTTTTCTTCTTTTGCAGATAAGATTAGGCCCAATGGTGGATAATGTGATACAATATAACAATCACGTCGAATGCCTAGATATGCATCTCTCATAAATTACTTTGAACTCCTACCGAGGGACCTTACCGGAGATTATATTCGCCAGGTTCTTTGTTCTCAGAGCAAGGGTGCTGAAGGAAATGAGGTTTGCCCTACATTTATTTTGCAAAAATGAATGGTATGTTGATCATCGCCGGCGCCTGCGGTAGAATGGAGTAGGCTCCAAAAATGCTGAATTTCATTTTGGAACTTCAGATGACAGAATAATCGGAAGTCATCGGGTCAACCCCATACATGACTTCTCAGTGGCTGACCCCTTTGCAAAAATTGTGAGGTTTCGAAGCCAGACTTAGAAGCGGTGATATTAGTTTGAACCTCTCTGATATCCATGTTCAGCGCATCAGCGCGAGTGTTTGCAGCTGATGAGCTGAATTTCATTTCTAATATCAGTTTGAATCTTGCAATCATCGAATTTGAGCCATATAACTCTGGAATTTGAACCTTGTAACATTTCGAGCTTTTGTGGTACAAGCGTTGAAATGGCATCGTATGAGACTCGTATATTGCTAGCACTATTTTGACCTTAATATGCAATGGTCTTAGATTTTATTAACCATTCTTGAATCAGTTTACCTTGTCGATCTCACAGCACACAATCTGTATAGTTAACTCGACTGCCATCTTCGACAATATTGCACATAGTTGGTTTCTTCCACCGTGTGTAGTGTAGGGCGCAGAATTAATTATCGCACTCGAGTGTCCATCATCACCCAACTTATGACCGAAGTTATTCCAGACACTTCGTTTTTACAAAGCTTTTTGCCAATAAACGCCCATGATTTGTCCCTCTTCTAGCCGACGCATGGCCAAACTAGCCGGGCGGGAAGCTTGCACGGTAAATAGCGCGGTAGCGCGGGAACAGGCTCTTCGAGCCCACGCCTGGGGTGTGGTGTTGTCAAGCGCGCACTGGATTCTGGAATCCTCCGCTATGAATGCCGTGACAAGACGTGATGATTACAGGCCGGCCGGGCCCCATTTATTACATCGGCTATTTAACCTACCCTTGTGTCTCTTCAACCTTTCGATCGCGCCCCACCATTGCAAGAAGCACACCCTCCACGAGAAATTCTTAGAGGGTATCCTGCGCGGCTCCAATGGCGCTCCGAGCGGCTGCCGACGACGAGCAGCAGTTCACCATGCGTGCCTTGGTGGACACCCACAGAAGGTTCATGGACCTCTCGGTGGTGTACACCAATGACCCGGTCTGGGCGGAGCACTCCATCCACATCATGGAGCTGTTGCTTGCCAAGGAGAAGTACAAGGTGGTCGGGTTTGACCTCGAGTACACCCGCGCTCGTGCCGGGTCTCATCCCAAGGTCGCCGTCGCCCAGATGTGCGTGCGCCACCACGTCCTCATCTACCACTACTGCCTGGTCAGAAGGCCTTGCGAGTGTTTCACCAGGTTTGTCAACACCGCCGCCTGAGGGAGTCCTGGATTAGGGGGTCCTCGGACGTTTGGCCTGTTAGATATAGGCCGGACTGATGGGCCGTGAAGATACAAGACAGAAGACTCTCTCCCGTGTCCGGATGGGACTCTCCTTGGCGTGGATGGCAAGCTTGGTGTTCGGATAGGAAGATTCCTTTCTCTGTAACCGACTTTGTACAACCCTAGTTCCCTCCGGTGTCTATACAAACCGGAGGGTTTAGTCCGTAGAGACAATCTCAATCATAATCATACAGGCTAGACTCCTAGGGTTTTAGCCATTACGATCTCGTGGTAGATCAACTCTTGTAATACTCATATTCATCAAGATCAATCAAGCAGGAAGTAGGGTATTACCTCCATGGAGAGGGCCCGAACCTGGGTAAAACATCGTGTCCCCTGTCTCCTGTTACCATCGACCTTAGACGCACAGTTCGGGACCCCCTACCCGAGATCCACCGGTTTTGACACCGACATTGGTGCTTTCATTGAGAGTTCCGTTGTGTCGTCGTCAAGAGGCTCGATGGCTCCTTCAATCATCTACAGCAATGCTGCCCAGAGGGAGGTCTTTCTCCCCGGCCAGATCTTCGTATTCGGCGGCTTCGCACTGCGGGCCAATTTGCTTGGCCACCTCGAGCAGGTTGAGAGCTACGCCCCTGGCCATCAGGTCAGGTTTGGAAGCTTGAACTACGTCGCTGATATCCGCGGAGACTTGATCTTCAACGGATTCGAGCCCTCGGCGGCCGCTCCCTGCCACTACGATGAACGCGACCTAAATCAGTCATCGAACCATACCCAGGAGATAGCGCCTGCAACTGCTCTGGCCCTAGATTCGGTGCAAATCGCGCCATCCGAGGATGGGAAGCTCAACCTCGCCATGGAAGCCGCAGACTTAGCGGCATTGGAGCCGCACACAGACCCAACCTTGAGCAGGATCTGTGTTACCGGAACCTCGGACTCGTCTCTGGCTACAGACTCCGAACCATGTGCATCCACGTCCTTCGAGCTCGATCAGGCGCCTATCGTCGAATTCAGCTTCGCGGATATCTTTCGGCACTCCCCTTTAGGCGATGTGCTAAACTCATTAAAAACCCTCTCCTTAGCAGGGACTCACAGCCGAATTATATCCGGTTTGAACTGGAGGCTGATGGTGCAGAACTTCGCTTCCCACCCACCACGCACATCATAGCCACTCTCGAGGACTTAACTGACATGCTCAATTACGGCTCCGAAGACATCGACGATATGGACGACGATGCCGGAGAGGAGCCGGCCCAAAACCCGCCGTTCACCGGGCGCTGGACGGCCACATCCTCGTATGACGTGTACATGGTGGATACACCAAAGAGGATAGCGGCAATGACAAAGAAGACCCAGTTGAGGATAAACCTCCTGAGATACAACCAAAGCACCGACATCAGCGGCGCCGCTCTAAATCACGCTATAGAAAAGACGGCAATACCGGCACAGGAGACAATAACACTCCGGAAGGTGCCGAAGACAGAGAAGACCCCGACGAACCAACTGCAGAACAGGATGATCGGGAAGATGGACTGGTTAGCCCTGATAAACAGGCCGCAAACGAAGACTCGGAGGACAGTAATTATCTCCCACTATCTGAGGATGAGGTGAGCCTCGGTGACGAAGATTTTATCGTGCCTGAGGAACCTCTCGAGCAGGAGCGCTTTAAGTGCCAGCTAATTGCCACTACAAGGAGCCTAAAAAAGAAGCAGCAACAGCTTCAAGCTAATCAAGATCTGCTCAATGACAGATGGACTGATGTCCTGGCAGCTGACGAATATGGCCTCGAGCGCCCGACCAAAAGTTACCCGAAGCGCAGATTGTTACCTCAATTTGATGACGAGGCGTTGGAGCCCGTTCCATCAACGCGTAATACGGCTGACCGACCACCACGTGGCCGGGATAAAGTGGCAACTCAAGCCAAACACCAGCCCATACTACCTCGCCGTAAAGGCAGAGAGATAACAGCTCGGTGTTATACATATGACATGTGGCAGGACCTGGACAATAGAGCTGATCAGACCAGATCGATCTATGGATCGTGGGGACGTGCGCTGATGAGCGAGGATGGCCGTCTCGCCGGACGTGAGAATCATAACCACGCCCGGGCCAAAAACCGCAGATGAACTCCATCCGAGCTATGTTGCGACCTGGCCCGATACAGAGGCGCAACACACCCCCTTTGCTTTACTGATGAAGTAATGGAACACGAATTCCCAGAAGGGTTTAAACCCGTGAACATTGAATCATATGATGGGACAACAGACCCCGCGGTATGGATCAAGGATTTTCTTCTCCATATTCATATGGCCCGCGGTGATGATCTTCATGCCATCAAATACCTCCCATTAAAACTCAAGGGACCAGCTCGGCACTGGTTAAACAGTCTGCCCGAAAACTCCATTGGCAGCTGGGACGACTTAGAAGACGCCTTCCTCGACAACTTCCAAGGTACATATGTCCGACCTCCGGATGCCGACGACTTAAGTCACATAGTTCAACAGCCCAGAGAGTCAGCCAGGAAATTATGGACTAGGTTCTTAACTAAAAAGAACCAGATCGTCGACTGTCCGGATGCCGAAGCCCTAGCGGCCTTTAAACATAGCATCCGCGATGAATGGCTCACCCGACACCTCGGCCAGGAAAAGCCGAAGTCCATGGCAGCCCTCACGGCACTTACGACCCGCTTTTGTGCGGGCAAAGATAGCTGGCTAGCCCGTAGCAATAGCAATGCAAGCGAACCCGACACTTCTGAAGCCAGAAATAGCAACGGCAAGCCTCGGCGCAACAGACACAAGCGTCGAAGCAACGGTGATGCTCCAAGTCCGGCCAGCGGAAGAAGCCGTTCAAAAGGAACAATCTGGGCCCATCCAGCCTAGACCGCATCCTCGATCGTCCATGTCAAATACATGGCAGCCCTGATAAGCCAGCCAATCATACCAACATAAGCTATTGGGTCTTTAAGCAGGCCGGCAAGATAAACGCCGAAAACAAGGAGAAGGGGGCGCAAAGTGAGGACGATGATGAGGAGCCCCGTCCATCAAACACAGTGGGACAAAAGAAGTTTCCCCCTCAGGTTAAAACGGTGAACATGATATACGCTACCCATATCCCCAAGAGGGAGCGCAAGCGCATGCTCAGGGACGTCTATGCGATAGAGCCAGTCGCCCCAAAATTCAACCCATGGTTGTCCTGCCCGATCACTTTCCATCGCAGGGATCATCCGACCAGTATCCGCCATGGTGGTTCAGCCGCACTGGTCCTTGACCCAATAATTGACAGATTCCACCTCACGCGAGTCCTAATGGACGGGGGCAACAGCCTCAATCTGCTCTATCAGGACATAGTGCGCAAAATGGGCATCGATCCATCAAGGATTAAGCCCACCAAAAGTACCTTTAAAGGAGTCATACCAGGTGTAGAGGCCCGCTGTACGGGATCAATCACACTGGAGGTTGTCTTCGGATCTCCGGACAACTTCTGAAGCGAAGAGTTGATCTTCGATATCGTCCCCTTCCGCAGCGGCTATCATGCACTGCTCGGACAAACCGCATTCGCTCGATTCAATGCGGTGCCACACTATGCTTATCTCAAGCTCAAGATGCCCGGACCACGCGGTGTCATAACAGTGAATGGAAACACGGAATGCTCCCTCCGTACCGAGGAGCACACCGCGGCCCTGGCAGCGGAAGCACAAAGCGGCCTTTTAAGGCAGAATTTTAATTTAGGGGCCAAGCTCCCGGACACTGTCAAACGAGTCTGGGCTACTCCGCAGCATGACAGTCCGACTCGTCAGGAGCTAGACTAGCAATTTGGCCTCCATCTCATCCCTAACCAAGTGGTGGCATACGTACCGCGCGTACATCACTACACACTCAAAATACCATGGGCAGAGATGGAGCATAACCAGACTGTGGTCCATAATACGGCTTGACCTTCCCTGGACACACATACTTTCACCTTTTCTTCTATCCTTTTCAGGTTTCTTTTCCACAGGCCCCTAGCGGTGGCCTGACCATCGGTCCTTTCGAAGGACGGATACACCAAGGCGGCATGCAGCAAAGGCGTATGGGGGAATCTCTAGATGTTCTTCTCTACGATTACCCTACCCGTTTTCAGGACCCGCACGCAGCTCCCCTTGAACTCGGCATGTTAAATAGCCCGGTTGCTCATCGCACTATTTGTACAAATATGCTTTGACGTACCAATTAAATTATAATGAAAACTGTTTGCGGCCCAACTTCTGTGGCACTAGCTTACTACTTCATTTTATTTTGTTATTCTTATTGATTACACACGTACACTCTGGTACGCTTTAATTTGCCAGGGGCTTCATTGCGCTCCATACTATGGCAACGAAGTCCGGACACTTTTACAGTACAGTTCGGCACCCCGAATTCAGCATTATATGCATTGGCTCCGAATCATGTCTTTGGTCAATAGTTGGGTTGCCCGGCTCCTGTGCTTACTACCTTACGTTCCGCTCTATCGGCTAGGGTAGTAAAGGGAGAACTATTGCGATTGTGTTTCCGGTTCATCTGGTCAAGCACCTCAGTAGAGAAATCTGAAAACTGATTGTCATGATGCGGCGAGAGCTGGTCAGCTATTCGGAGGTTCAAAATCTTTTGCGATTTTTTCCGCCTTGCGCAACGGGTCGGCCTTCACCCAATCAGGTGTCTACAGCACCCTAGTCCGGATTAAATACAAACCAGGGGCTGCGCCTATATTTCTATTTGTCAAACTCCTATGACTAAGTGAGGGTGATAAAGCCGAATAGTCTGATTGCCTGGTTCGTTGCGCTAAACACCTCCTTCAAGGACCAATTTTTTGGATCAAGAGTGTTTATATTCCATCCCGAAAACCCCCGTACTACCTATGTGGGGGCAGAAGCCGATGACTGGCCAACTCTCAGATTAAATGAAACGGCCACACTGGAAGTAAATTTTTAAATAATAACAAGCATTATATTACATATCAGCTTTGTTTCACCATAAAGGACAGGATAACATGAATGTATTCATTCAAAAATAATGTCCTTAGCACACTGCTCCGCTACAGCGCGGGATCCTTCCAGGACATCATCAAAATACCGCTCGGGCGTGCGGTGCTCCTTGCCAGCAGGTGGTCCCTCGGTCGCCAGCTTGACAGCGTTCATCTTCGCCCACTGCACCTTGACACGGGCGAAGGCCATCCGCGCATCTTCGATGCAGACCGATCACTTGATGACATCGAGCCGGGGGCAGGCACTGACCACTCGCTTCACGAGCCTGAAGTAGCTGCTAGGTATGGCTTCGGCAGGCCATAGCCGGATTATTAAATCCTTCATGGCTAGTTTGGCCACCCTATGCAGTTCGACCAGCTATTTTAGTTGGTCGCTAAAGGGCACCGGATGGTCTGGCGCAAGGTATTGCGACCAGAACCGCTTCTCCGTCGAGCTCCCTTCTTCTGCTCGGAAGAACTCCGCAGCGTCGGCCACACAACACGGTAAATCCGCAAACGCTCCTGGAGAACTCCAAATCTAGGTTACTAAGAGACACCTCTTCTCCACATATTTGCTCTGCATAATGAAGGCCTTACCCGCCGCGATCTTCTTGGCCTCTTGGATTTCCCGGAGGGCGCCCTAGGCTTCAACCCGGGCATCTTGTTCACTATGGCGAGCCTTGTAAAGTTCGGTATTTTGATCCGCAATATTGCGCTCCAAGGCCTCGCACTTCTTCACGGCATCCTGGAGCTGCTTCTGGACTTCATCAACCCTGGCCTCGTGTTTTTCACGGGTGGCTTGCTCCTTCGCCGCTTTCTTTTGGGCCTCGGCCAGCGCCTTCTGGAGGGTCTCCACTTCGGTCGCCGCTCCTACAAATACCACGGCACAATGGTCAACATAAATCATTCATCCTTTCTGATATACAGAAGGTCATTACATACCTTGCTTGTCCTCCAGTTGCTTCTTCACTCGGCCGAGCTCTTCCTCGGCCCGCTCTAGACTCTGCTTTAGTCCGGAGACTTCGACAGCATGAGAGGTCGCAGCCAGCAGCGACACCTGCTTATCCGCATAGACATATATGGTTAGTATCCTGCAAAAATTATTTGATCCTCTGTCCAGCTTTTCTTTCCGAACACCGGACAGAGTCTCAGGGCTACTGTCTATACTGTGATATTTTTCTTACATAATTACATTACTTACCTCAAAGCCTGTCAGCAAGCTGGTGCAGGCTTCGGCCATTCCGCTCTTAATGGACTGAACCTTCTCAATCACCGTACCCATAAGGATACGGTGTTCCTCAATGATGGAAGCGCCTTGCAGCGCTTCCACAAGAGCATCCGGTGCCTCTGGTTGGACAGAGGTTACCAGCGGAATAGGCGCACCTCCTTCTTTCGATGGAAGCTGCTTGCCAGATTCCGGAGCTGTATAGGTCTCCGGGACCGTATTTGGCTAGGGGCCAAATTGGATATGCCCCCCATCGGCAGTCTCCATGGAGATTTGCTCCCCCATGTGTCCAGCGGCCGAGGTTTCACCCTCTAGCGCCACCCTGACGGCCTCCTGCGTCTTTCCCTGGCCTGGGATCCTTCGGGACAACACCTCGCTGTCATCCATGGCCCTGGGAGAAGAGGCCACTTGGAGGGACCCGCTGTCCATCACCTTCGGGTCCAGCGAATTCCCCGAAGACGAGGATCGCTCGAGGTTGGAACGAGCCGGACTGCAAGGGCATGATTCAACATGTTACAACTATGAAGTAAAGAGGCTGACATATGAACACGTCGGGGTCTTTGAGTACTCGCGATCCGGCCAGGGGCTTATCTCGAGGGCGCCGCTCTGGGCTGCTATCGATGTCCCATGTGGAGTTATCCACGAGGGAGACCTTCCCCTTCTTGGACGTCTCTGCCTCCAGATGTATGGAGGCCGCCCTTTTCTTCCTTCCCCCCTCGGGGGGAGAATCGCTTTCCTCCTCCTCTTCGTCGTCCTTGGCGGCGGAGGAGTGAGTCTCGGTGTCTTCGGATGCCACGTCCGAAGCGCCCTTGCGGCGGAGGCCACCTCTGGTTTCCTTGGCCTTTTCCTTGGCCTGGTAGGGCGCCGAAACCAGCATCTTCGTCAGAAGCTTGGTGGCTCGTTCCTCAGGAAGTGGAGCCAGACATTGAATCCGCTTTGCCTTCTTCGTCCAACCCTGGGAGGACAAATGGGGAAGCTTAGACTTCTTCCTCGTGTAAATTGGTGGAGGAAATACCTTGAAACGCGAAAGACTTATCGGACTGGCGGGATGGGCCAGGTCGTGCCCACGGTCCTCGGTCATCTCCGGCCGCGTCTCGTTGCTCTTGAAGAGCACCTTCCAGATGTCTTCGTGTGTAGTTCCGTAGAACTGTTGCAAGGTCTGGTGTTCGGCCGGATGGAACTCCCACAAATGGCAAGTCTGGCTCTGGCATGGAAGGATCCGGCGAACTAGCATCACCTGGATCACGTTGACGAGCTTGATGTTCTTGTCCACCATGCTCTGGATGCGCGTCTGTAGCGCTGTCAGCTCGTCTGACGAAGCCCAATTCAGGCCCTTCTCTAGCTAGGAGGTAAGCCGCATTGGGGCTCCAGACTTAAATTCGGGAGCCACGGTCCAGGTGGCGTCGCGGGGCTCTGTGATATAGAACCACAGTTGCTGCCACCCTTTGATGGTCTCTACAAAGGTACCTTTGGGCCATGTAATGTTTGGAATCTTGCTCACCATGGCGCCTCCGCACTCTGCGTGTTGGTCGTCCACTACCTTCGGCTTTACATTGAAAATCTTGAGCCACAGTCCGAAGTGGTGGTGGTGGGGGGGGGGGAGTGCGGAGGAAGGCCTCGCACACGACAATAAATGCCGAGATGTTGAGGGAAGAATTTGGGGCTAGATCATGGAAATCTAGCTCGTAGTAGAACATGAGTCCGCGGACGAAAGGGTGGAGGGGAAACCCTAACCCGCGGACGAAGTGGGGAATGAACACCACCCTCTCATGGGGCTTCAGGGTGGGGATGATCTCTCCCTTGGCCAGGAGCCGGTGGGCGATTTCCTTGGCCAAATACCCCGCCTCCTAGAGCTTCGTGATGTCCTTCTCCTTGACGGAGGAGGCCATCCACTTGCCTTGCGCTCCGGATTCGGACATGGTCGGGGTGCTTCTTTGAGGCAGGAAGGATGAGAACTTGGGCGCTGGAGCTCGAGAATGGGGGGGGCAAAAAAGAGAAAAGGCGTGGGTGAGAGAGAGAGTCTTTATCTCCTTATAAAGGTAGCGAATATCAAGCGCCTCCCCACTCGCCTTAAAACTCTCCTATTCCCCAAGGGCCGTGCAGACAGCATGGTTGGATTACCCATTCCTGTATTGATGAGAATCCCGCAATAAGGGGACACGATCTCTGCTTTGACAAGACGTGCCAATAAAACCTCATCTCAAAACATGGAGCGGCAGGCTAGAAAATGGTTCGAAATAATGACCGGGAGGTGGCATGATGAAATGCTACAAAAAGTTGTCAGCAGATTGGACTCGTGAACTATTATACTCTTTGTGGTAATGTGGTACTTGTTTTGCAGAGCTGGACACGTTCTTTGGGTTCGAAGGCTGTTTTGGAGTATTCGGAGAGGGAACCCGCCTTGCAATGCTGAAGATAATCTGCACGCCGGACACCTCATCATTGAAGCCTGGTTCAGGGGCTACTGAGGGAGTCCTGGATTAGGGGGTCCTCGGACATTCGGCCTGTTGGATATAGGCTGGATTGATGGGCCGTGAAGATACAAGACAAAAGACTCTCTCCCGTGTCCGGATGGGACTCTCCTTGGCGTGGATGGCAAGCTTGGTGTTCGGATAGGAAGATTCCTTTCTCTGTAACCGACTGTGTACAACCCTAGTTCCCTCCGGTGTCTATATAAAACGGAGGGTTTAGTCCGTAGAGACAATCTCAATCATAATCATACATGCCGGACTCCTAGGGTTTTAGCCATTATGATCTCGTGGTAGATCAACTCTTGTAATACTCATATTCATCAAGATCAATCAAGCAGGAAGTAGGGTATTACCTCCATGGAGAGGGCCCGAACCTGGGTAAAACATCGTGTCCCCTGTCTCCTGTTACCATCGACCTTAGACGCACAGTTCGGGACCCCCTACCCGAGATCCGCCGGTTTGACACCAACACCCACTACATGTTCGCTACGGTGGACATCACCAATGATGTAAAGGCTCTTGAGAATTCGGGCATCGCCTGCCAGAATCTTGTCGACATCCAGGGCCAATACAAGATCAGGGGCAGCAAGGAGCATGAGAAGGACTCACTGGTTCACCTCGCCAAGGCCATCATCGACCCCTACTACAGAGACATGAAGGATTCGTGCAACAAGGACAAGCGTGCCTGGCACTCGGCCGGGATGGAGAAACTCGACAAAGCTCACATCGTGTATGCGACCAAGGAGGCGTACACGAGCTACGACATGTATAGGCGGATCGTTGACATGAGGAAGTCCCTCCTTCGCTAGAACGGCCAGGGATCCAGCCGGAAGCAGAGCAATGGCAAGCGTCGTCGGAACAATAAGTAGATGATTAGATCCTCGTTTCTCCTACTTTAGTATGCATGTAATTGCTTTCTTTGGTGTGTGGAAATGTTATGTGTGTAGTCACTTGTGTAATTTTATGCTTAATTTGGTTATGCAATGCTGTCTTTTTAAGTATATATGTTGATGCTATAGACAGAGCGTAGGTGTTGTGCGGACAAAGAAAATCACATCGCACACGGACTAAACAATGGAACCCGTCGGTGATGTTTTGATCAATCACTCACAATTGTATACCTGCAATTTATTGCTCACAACACACATGGCTTGTTAGCAGTAATCATCTGTGTTGTTATTGGTCTTCGCACACGTCTCCGATTACAGACCTGTTTGCCTCGTATCACACACATCTTGTTCATTTGAACCGTTTCTGTTCTCATGTCTCAACGCAAATAGTTCATCCGAGTGAACCGCATGCCGTATATCGCACACACCTTTGATCTGGCTGACCGTTTCTTTTGTGTTGCCTAATCACAAATAGTTCATCCGAGTGAACCGTATGCTGTGTATCGCACACGCCTTCATCTGGCTGCCCGTTTCTTTTGTTCCTCCTCATTGCAAACAGTTCATTGAACCGAACCGTATGCCCTTCATCGCACACGCAAATAAAACCTGAACCGTGTTTGATGCATCCGTCATCGCAAACCTTTTATACATTTCTGACGGTTTTCATACCGCACCGTTTGCGATTATTGCATCGCACACAGTTTCTCGAAGGGTCTCTGATGGTAGTGTCGCGTTAGCAGCATCCTACAGTAGTGTAGGGTTTAAGCTTCTGTCACTCTAGCAACCCATCATCTACTTATTACTTCCCAATGCCTCCCCCTAGGCCCAAACAATGGTGAAGTGTCATGTAGTCGACGTTCAAATAACACCACTAGAGGAAAGACAACATACATCTCATCAAAATATCGAACGAATACCAAATTCACATGACTACTTATAACAAGACTTCTCCCATGTCCTCAGGAATAAACGTAACTACTCACAAATCATATTCATGTTCATAATCAGAGGGGTATTAATATGCATAAAGGATATGAACATATAATCTTCCACCGAATAAACCAACTAGCATCAACTACAAGGAGTAATCAACACTACTACCAACCCACAGGTACCAATCTGAGGTTTTGAGACAAAGATCGGATACAAGAGATGTACTAGGGTTTGAGAGGAGATGGTGGTGGTGAAGATGTTGATGGAGATTGACCCCCTCCCGATGAGAGGATCGATGGTGATGACGATGGCGACGATTTCCCCCTCCCGGAGGGATGTTTTCCCGGCAGAACAGCTCTGCTGGAGCCCTACACTACAAAAAAAGACACATCCGTGACATTTTGGGCCAAACGAAAATCTTTTCTATCATACTTATGACACTTCTATGACGATAATTGTGACAAAACCCGGTACCATCATAGATGTGGTGGGGTCCTACTTCTATGACAAAAAATCATGACGGAAAATGGGCTTTTCATCCTGGGCGGGCCGGAGACGCAGCTGCATGACATTCTTTGGGCCGTCCATGACGGAAAAAACCGTGGTAGAAGCGAGGGCGCGGAAAATATCGGGGAGTCCCCGGTTACGGTGGGTGGTCGGGGGCCGAGCGATGCGCATTTCTCTCGTACGTACGCGCGTGTGTGCGAGGTGTTGGGCTCTAACTGAACCCGAGCGAGGCGTTGGGCTCTAACTGAACCCGAGCGATTGCACTGCAGACTACGCGTTACTGAACCCGAGCGATCGATCGATGGCTGTTAACTAAACCCGATCGAGCGATTCCTTCGCTACTGCTGCTAACTAAAGTCGATCAATGCTGCCTCTGGATGAACAGTGAGCGTTGGGGGGGGGGGTTGGATGAACAGTTCCCGGTGGGGGTGGATGAACAGGACCCCGTGGTGTTGCCTCTGGATGAGCAGTACCCCGATCGATCGAGCCAGTTGGGGCTGGATGAATAGGACCCCGTGGAGGGCTGGATGAACAGGACCACCCCGTGGAGGGTAGGATGAACAGTAGACGGTGGAGGGCAGGATGAACAGTAGCCCGTGGAGGGGTGGTTGAACAGGAGCCCGTGGAGAGGGCTGGTTGAATAATAGCTGGTGGAGTAGCGCGCAATGGAGGCTGGATGAATAGGAGCCCGTGGATGAACAGTCGCAGGTGGAGGCTGGAGGAGGTCGACGGTGGATGAACAGTAGCCCGTGGAGGCTGGAGGGGGTCGACGGTGGAGATGAACAGTACCCCTCCCGATCAACAGGACCCCTGTTTCGACCGTAGGAGGTCCGTTTCCTCCGTTTTGCAGTACGCCAGACCCCTCCCGATGAATATGATCCCGTTTCGAACATGGCCGGTCGAACACAAGGCCGCTTCCTCCGTTCTGCGGTACGCCAGGCCTCGTTTCCATCGGCTGTTCCGTCCAAGCCCTCCCGATGAACACGATGATGCATTCCGTTTCGACCCAGCCGGTTGGCTCCCCATGAACACGACGACGACGCTGTTTCTCCGTTCCGATCCAGCCATGTACACGAGCCCTGGCCGTACGTATGCGCGAGTAGGCGTTCGAGACACTGCCCGTATGTACGTACGTGGCCGTATTTTCTTTCTTGCACACTGGTGGCCGTACGTACGTGTACATGCTATGTGCGCGCCTCTACTACGACACGTGCACGCCTCTACATCGACCAGTATGTACGTACACGTTCGCGACCAGAATGACAACGCTACGTACGCTTCGACCAGGTGGGTCCCGACTGTCAGGCACTTCCTTGCGTGCGAAGATGTAGCTGGTGGGTCCCAGCAGTCAGGGGGCGAATCATTTTTTTTGCCCGGACACACTTCCTTGCGTGCGAAGATGTAGCTGGTGGGTCCCAGCAGTCAGGGGGAAACGTTTTTTTTTTTGCAAAATACAGTGGCCTGTCCGGAGGGTCCCCGCTGTCAGGTGGAGGAATAATTATTTTGCGTGTAATAAGGAGGCACATCCTTGCTGCAGCCGTGGACCCAGCTGTCAGGCTCTCCACGTACAGTACTCTTCCGATGGAAGTCATTCCTTGACCACGTTGACCACGCCGTGCCGAGAGCACCAGGGCAGTGGACGACGGCGAGGCCTAGGAAGGGGACGACGCGGAGCCGGGGAAGACGCGGCAGTGGAAGCCCGTGCGGAGAGGAGTACGAGGGTTCACTGGTTCGGCTGCGGTGTGAGGCTGCCGTCGCTGCAGGGCCTGGCCAGTGGTGGGAATAGTAGGGGCGGTGAGGCCTCCGCGGCAGCACAGCCGGCCACGGGAGGCAGGAGCATGCGGCACGACCGACGCTGCTTTGGGCGGCTGGAGCAACAAGACCAGAGGTTAAAGAAGCACTACGGCCGTTGGATGGACATCGTACGGTCACTGGAGCTAGAATCGTTCATATTGACTAAGTTGACAAAGCACTCCATCCCCGTCAACTTAGTAGGCCCATAGGTCAGCTTCCGAAACGGTGCGCCCTAGATGTCAGGGGGAGGAATCATTTTTTGGGCGGGTGAAGCTAGAATATCCGAGATTGAAGAAGAAGCACGGCATCCGTTGGATGGACATCCAACGGCCACTGCTGCTAGAACCGTGTGTTGACTATAAGTTGACAAAGCCTTGCATACGCGTCAAGTCTTTTTTTTGAGGGGACGCATCAACTTAGTAAGGCCACAAGTGTGTGGCAGAGAACTTATAGCCCATTTGTGATTTGTAAGAATGTGCAGCCAATTTTTGAATTCTAATGTAATTTACTACAGCCCATTTACAGTTTGTTAAAAGTACAGCCCATTTCAACCAACCGTTCAAAACAGAATTCAATAAAATTTCCCACATTTTGATGGGATCCGAAATATTTTTATCCCGAAATTTCTAGTCAGATTAAATACAATTTCAATATAAATTTATATTATGTAAAAATCCAACGAAATATTGCGCACGCAACAATTAATGAAATTAAAATTTTCAATATCCAAAATAATATTTTATAAAGTAATTACGTGTTTGGTGCATTTTTTATATTTACTGCCCAGTTTTTATAATGACATCCCATTTATTATTTCTTAAAGCCCATTTTCTTGTTAAGCCTAATGCATCCCTCCTAGGAAAGATTTGCAGCCCAGTGATGTCTACTACACAACCTTCTTCTTGTAGATGTTGTTGGGCCTCCAAGTGCAGAGGTTTGTAGGACAGTAGCAAATTTCCCTCAAGTGGATAACCTAAGGTTTATCAATCCATGGGAGGCGTAGGATGAAGATGGTCTCTCTCAAACAACCCTGCAACCAAATAACAAAGAGTCTCTTGTGTCCCCAACACACCCAATACAATGGTACATTCTATAGGTGCACTAGTTTGGCGAAGAGATGGTGATACAAGTGCAATATGGATGGTAGATATAGGTTTTTGTAATCTGAAAATATAAAAACAGCAAGATAACTAAAGGTAAAAGTGAGCGTAAACGGTATTGCAATGCTAGGAAACAAGGCCTAGGGTTCATACTTTCACTAGTGCAAGTTCTCTCAACAATAATAACATAATTGGATCATATAACTATCCCTCAACATGCAACAAAGAGTCACTCCAAAGTCACTAATAGCGGAGAACAAACAAAGAGATTATGGTAGGGTACGAAACCACCTCAAAATTATTCTTTCCAATCAATCCGTTGGGCTATTCCTATAAGTGTCACAAACAGCCCTAGAGTTCGTACTAGAATAACACCTTAAGACACAAATCAACCAAAACCCTAATGTCACCGAGATACTCCAATGTCAGCTCAAGTATCCGTGGGTATGATTATACGATATGCATCACACAATCTCAGATTCATCTATTCAACCAACACATAGAACCTCAAAGAGTGCCCCAAAGTTTCTACCAGAGAATCACGACGAAAACGTGTGCCAACCCCTATGCATAGGTTCATGGGCGGAACCCGCAAGTTGATCACCAAAACATACATCAAGTGAATCACGTGATATCCCATTGTCACCATAGATACGCACGGCAAGACATACATCAAGTGTTCTCAAATCATTAAAGACTCAATCCGATAAGATTACTTCAAAGGGAAAACTCAATCCATTACAAGAGAGTAGAGGGGGAGAAGCAACATAAGATCCAACTATAATAGCAAAGCTCGCGATACATCAAGATCGTGCCAAATCAAGAACACGAGAGAGACAGAGATCAAACACATAGCTACTGGTACATACCCTCAGCCCCGAGGGTGAACTACTCCCTCCTCGTCATGGAGAGCGCCGGGATGATGAAGATGGCCACCGGTGAGGGTTCCCCCCTCCGGTAGGGTGCCGGAACAGGGTCCCGATTGACTTTTGGTGGCT
This sequence comes from Aegilops tauschii subsp. strangulata, assembly GCF_002575655.3. Lineage (NCBI taxonomy): Eukaryota > Viridiplantae > Streptophyta > Magnoliopsida > Poales > Poaceae > Aegilops > Aegilops tauschii. Next base: position 56,848,370 of record NC_053039.3, read on the forward strand.
ACAGAGGCTTGCGGTGGCGAAACTCCCGATCTATTCTCGTCCTCGAAGTTTTTAGGGTATATGGGTATATATAGGAGGAAGAAGTACGTCAGGGGAGCCACGAGGGGCCCACGAGGGTGGAGGGCGCGCCTGGGGTGGGAGGGCGCGCCCCCTGCCTCGTGGCTCCCTCAATTCTTTCCTGACATGCACTCCAAGTTTTTCCGGTAGCTTTCCTTCCAAAAATAACTTCTCCAGTTGGTTTCATTCCGTTTCGACTCCGTTTGATATTCCTTTTCTTCGAAACACTGAAACAAGGTAAAAAATAGGAACTGGCACTGGGCTCTGGATCAATAGGTTAGTCCCAAAAATAATATAAAAGTGGATAATAAAGTCCAATATTGTCCAAAACAGTAGATAATATAGCATGGAGCAATCAAAAATTATAGATACGTTGGAGACGTATCAGCATCCCGAAGCTTAATTCCTGCTCGTCCTCGAGTAGGTAAATGATAAAAAAGATAATTTTTGATGTGGAATGCTACTTGGCATAATTTCAATGTAATTCTTCTTACTTGTGGTATGAATATTCAGATCTGAAAGATTCAAGATAAAAGTTCATATTGACATAAAAGTAATAATACTTCAAGCATACTAACAAAGCAATCATGTCTTCTCAAAATAACATGGCCAAAGAAAGTTCATCCCTACAAAATCATATAGTTTAGTCATGCTCCATTTTCGTCACACAAGAATGCTCTCATCATGCACAACCCCGATGACAAGCCAAGCAATTGTTTCATACTTTATAAACTTTCATGCAATACATGAGCGTGAGCCATGGATATAGCACTATGTGTGGAATAGAATATAATGATGGGGGTTATGTGGAGAAGACAAAAAAGGAGAAAGTCTCACATCAACGAGGCTAACCAATGGGCTATGGAGATGCCCATCGATTGATGTTAATGCAAGGAGTAGGGATTGCCATGCAACGGATGCACTAGAGCTATAAATGAATGAAAGCTCAACAAAAGAAACTAAGTGGGTGTGCATCCAACTTGCTTGCTCACGAAGACCTAGGGCACTTGAGGAGGCCCATTGTTGGAATATACAAGCCAAGTTCTATAATGAAAAATTCCCACTAGTATAAAAAAGTGACAAAACAAGAGACTCTCTATCATGAAGATTATGGTGCTACTTTGAAGCACGAGTGTGGAAAAAAAGGATAGTAGCATTGCCCCTTTTTATTTCTTTTTTTGGGCCTTCTTTTTTTTCTTTGGCCTTTCCTTTTTCTGTTTTTTTGGGACAATGCTCTATTAAATGATGATCATCACACTTTTATTTACTCACAACTCAATGATTACAACTCGATACTAGAACAAAGTATGACTCTATATGAATGCCTCCGGCGGTGTACCGGGATATGCAATGAATCAAGAGTGACATGTATGAAAGAATTATGAATGGTGGCTTTGCCACAAATACTATGTCAACTACATGATCATGCTAAGCAATATGACAATGATGAATGTGTCATGATAAACGGAATGGTGGAAAGTTGCATGGCAATATATCTCGGAATGGCTATGGAAATGCCATAATAGGTAGGTATGGTGGCTGTTTTGAGGAAGATATAAGGAGGTTTATGTGTGAAAGAGCGTATCATATCACGGGGTTTGGATGCACCAGCGAAGTTTGCACCAACTCTCAATGTGAGAAAGGGCAATGCACGGTACCGAAGAGGCTACCAATGATGGAAGGGTGAGAGTGCGTATAATCCATGGACTCAACATTAGTCATAAAGAACTCACATACTTATTGCAAAAATCTACAAGCCATCAAAAACCAAGGCACTACGCGCATACTCCTAGGGGGATAGATTGGTAGGAAAAGATCATCGCTCGTCCCCGACCGCCACTCATAAGGAAGACAATCAAAGAACACCTCATGTTTCAAATTTGTTACATAACATTTACCATACGTGCATGCTACGGGACTTGCAAACTTCAACACAAGCATTTCTCAAATTCACAACTACTCAACTAGCACGACTTTGATATTATTACCTCCATATCTCAAAACAATCATCAAGCATCAAACTTTTCTTAGTATTCAACACACTCATAAGAAAGTTTTTACTAGCCTTAAATACCTAGCATATTAGGATTAAGCACATTACCATGCTGTTTAAGACTCTCAAAATAATATAAGTGAAGCATGAGAGTTCATCTATTTCTTCAAAATAAAACCACCACGGTGCTCTAAAAGATATAAGTGAAGTACTAGAGCAAATGACAAACTACTCCGAAAGATATAAGTGAAGATCAATGAGTAGTCGAATAATAATGCAGCTATGTGAAGTCTCTCCCATTTAATAATTTCAGATCTTGGAATTTTATTCAAACAGCAAGCAAAGCTGAAGAAAATAAAACGACGCTCCAAGCAAAACACATATCATGTGGTGAATAAAAATATAGCTCCAAGTAAAGTTACCGATGAACGAAGACGAAAGAGGGGATGCCTTCCGGTGCATCCCCAAGCTTAGATGCTTGGTTATCCTTGAATATTACCTTGGGGTGCATTGGGCATCCCCAAGCTTAGGCTCTTGCCACTCTTATTCCATAGTCCATCAAATCTTTACCCAAAACTTGAAAACTTCACAACACAAAACTTAACAGAAAACTCGTAAGCTCCGTTAGCGAAAGAAAACAAAACACCACTTCAAGGTACTGTAATGAACTCATTCTTTATTTATATTTGTGTAATATCTACTGTATTCCAACTTCTCTATGGTTTGTAAACTATTTTACTAGCCATAGATTCATCAAAATAAGGAAACAACACACGAAAAACAGAATCTGTCAAAAATAGAACAGTTTGTAGTAATCTGTAACTGAAGCGAACTTCTGGAACTCCAAAAATTCTAAAATAAATTGGTGGACCTGAGGAATTTTTCTAGTAATCATCTGCAAAAAGAATCAACTAAATAGCACTCTCCAGTAAAACGTTGAAGCTAATCTTGTGAGCACTAAAGTTTCTTTTTTTTACAGCATGATCATAAAGACTTCACCCAAGTCTTCCCAAAGGTTCTACTTGGCACACACACTAATTAAAACACAAAACCATATCTAAACAGAAGCTAGATGGATTATTTATTCCTAAACAGAAGCAAAAAGCAAGAAACTAAAATAAAATTGGGTTGCCTCCCAACAAGCGCTATCGTCTAACGCCCCTAGCTAGGCATGATGATTTCAATGATGCTCGCATAAAAGATAAGAATTGAAACATAAAGAGAGCATCATGAAGAATATGACTAGCACATTTAAGTCTAACCCACTTCCTATGCATAGGGATTTTGTGATCAAACAACTTATGGGAAGAATAATCAACTAGCATAGGAAGGCAAAACAAGCATAACTTCAAAATTTTAAGCACATAGAGAGGAAACTTGATATTATTGCAATTCCTACAAGCATACATTCCTCCCTCATAGTAATTTTCAGTAGCATCATGAATGAATTCAACAATATAACCAGCACCTAAAGCATTCTTTTCATGATCTACTAGCATAGAAAATTTACCACTCTCCACACAAGCAAAATTCTTCTCATTCGGAATAGTGGGAGTATCATAAGAGACTTGAATACTATAAATTGTTTCCACATTAAAAGAGTAATGTTCAGAAAAAGGGGAATCATAATCATGACATGTTTTATAAATATAATCATCACTACTTTTTATAGCATAAGTTTTATCACAATAATCATCATAAGTAGCAACTTTGTTCTCATCATAATCAATTGAAACCTCTTCCGAAATAGTGGATACATCACTAAATAAAGTCATGACCTATCCAAATCCACTTTCATAAATATTATAAGATTCAACATCCTCCAAAATAGTGGGATCATTACTTCCTAAAGTTGACACTCTTCCAAACCCACTTTCATCAATATACTCATCATAGGTAGAAGGCATGCTATCATTATAACAATTTTGCATATCAAAACTTGGGAGACTAAAAACATCATCTTCATTGAACGTAGCCTCCCCAAGCTTGGGACAAACATTAATTGCAGCAAATATATTCTCAAAAACATCATCTTCATCAAACATAGCATACCCAAGCTTGGGCCTTTTCATATCATAAGCATAATCACTCTCATCATTAATAGTATGGATAGCACCAATAGTATAGCAATTATCATATTCTTCCAAGCAAGTGCCAAAAAGATTTTCAAGATCATAAGAAGTATCATTATCTTCCCAATCATAATCATCACAACAAGCAATAGGCATAACGAGATCATCATCAAGTGCATCATCTTCCACAATTATTTTTGATTCATTTTCATGAGGCACAACAATAATAGGAGCAACATTATTTGGGAGAGATACCTTTTTACCTCTCTTCCTTTTTGTTTTCTTCCACTTCACCACATCATGTGTGGGTTCAATCCTCTTTTAGGAGCTGCTTATTAATGAAATTGGTTGAATAGAAGGCTCCTCCTCGTTACCTGATTCATCATAAGAAATAATAGGAGGATATTGGGAAGTCTCTTCCCTTTCATTAGTATTCTCTTCATCCTCTATTTGTTTTCTTTTCTTTATGTAATAGGCAATGTAAGGATTTTCAATGCAATTCACTGCACAATACATATAAATCTTCTCTAGATCAATATCGAGGAATTTCTTGAGGTTATATTCTGGAATATGCTTAGTTTGGCGTTTCATTTCTTCATAACCCAAAAGGAAACTAAGTTCATTATGATGTGCAAGGGAAATCAAATCATCACAATTTATGGACACGATTCGATCATGAAACAGTTTGCATTTAATATTTAAATGACCATGTTCATTGCAAAGTTCACAAGTACGGTAAAGATATTTTAAATTTTCAGCACTCACATCTAGCCTTTCTTGCAACCATTTAGTTTCCAAGTACTTATGCCTCTTGCAATATCTATCTTCCCTATTTGGTATGTACTTGCAAACCCAATGCACTCCACAAAAATTGACATGTTTATAGGAGGCATTTTCATCATAACTAGTGCAATCATCATTAGTACTATGGATATTCAAGGAGTTCATACTAACAATATTGCAATCATGCTCATCATTCAAAGATTTAGTGCCAAACAATTTAATGCATTCTTCTTCTAACACTTTGGCACAATTTTCCTTTCCATCATACTCACGAAAGATATTAAAAAGATGAAGCGTACGTGACAAAGTCAATTCCATTTTTTTGTAGTTTTCTTTTATAAACTAAACTAGTGCTAAAACAAGAAACAAAAAGATTCGATTGCAAGATCTAAAGATATACCTTCAAGCACTCACCGCCCCGGCAACGGCGCCAGAAAAGAGCTTGATGTCTACTACACAACCTTCTTCTTGTAGACGTTGTTGGGCCTCCAAGTGCAGAGGTTTGTAGGAGAGTAGAAAATTGCCCTCAAGTGGATGACCTAAGGTTTATCAATCCGTGGGAGGCGTAGGATGAAGGTGGTCTCTCTCAAACAACCCTGCAACCAAATAACAAAGAGTCTCTTGTGTCCCCAACACACCCAATACAATGGTAAATTGTATAGGTGCACTAGTTCGGCGAAGAGATGGTGATACAAGTGCAATATGGATGGTAGATATAGGTTTTTGTAATCTGAAAATATAAAAACAGCAAGGTAACTAAAGGTAAAAGTGAGCGTAAACGGTATTGCAATGCTAGGAAACAAGGCCTAGGGTTCATACTTTCACTAGTGCAAGTTCTCTCAACAATAATAACATAATTGGATCATATAACTATCCCTCAACATGCAACAAAGAGTCACTCCAAAGTCACTAATAGCAGAGAACAAACGAAGAGATTATGGTAGGGTACGAAACCACCTCAAAATTATTCTTTCCAATCAATCCGTTGGGCTATTCCTATAAGTGTCACAAACAGCCCTAGAGTTCATACTAGAATAACACCTTAAGACACAAATCAACCAAAACCCTAATGTCACCTAGATATTCCAATGTCACCTCAAGTATCCGTGGGTATGATTATACGATATGCATCACACAATCTCAGATTCATCTATTCAACCAACACATAGAACCTCAAAGAGTGCCCCAAAGTTTCTACCGGAGAATCACGATGAAAACGTGTGCCAACCCCTATGCATAGGTTCATGGGTGGAACCCGCAAGTTGATCACCAAAACATACATCAAGTGAATCACGTGATATCCCATTGTCACCACAGATACGCACGCAAGACATACATCAAGTGTTCTCAAATCATTAAAGACTCAATCCGATAAGATTACTTCCAAGGGAAAACTCAATCCATTACAAGAGAGTAGAGGGGGAGAAGCAACATAAGATCCAACTATAATAGCAAAGCTCGCGATACATCAAGATCGTGCCAAATCAAGAACACGAGAGAGAGAGATCAAACACATAGCTACTGGTACATACCCTCAGCCCCGAGGGTGAACTACTCCCTCCTCGTCATGGAGAGCGCCGGGATGATGAAGATGGCCACCGGTGAGGGTTCCCCTCTCTGGCAGGGTGCCGGAACAGGGTCCCGATTGACTTTTGGTGGCTACAGAGGCTTGCGGCGGCGGAACTCCCGATCTATTCTCGTCCTCGAAGTTTTTAGGGTATATGGGTATATATAGGAGGAAGAAGTACGTCAGGTGAGCCACGAGGGGCCCACGAGGGTGGAGGGCGCGCATGGGGGGGAGGGCGCACCCCCCTGCCTCGTGGCTCCCTCATTTCTTTCCTGACGTGCACTCCAAGTTTTTCCGGTAGCTTTCCTTCCAAAAATAACTTCTCCAGTTGGTTTCATTCCGTTTCGACTCCGTTTGATATTCCTTTTCGTCGAAACACTGAAACAAGGTAAAAAACAGGAACTGGCACTAGGCTCTGGATCAATAGGTTAGTCCCAAAAATAATATAAAAGTGGATAATAAAGTCCAATATTGTCCAAAACAGTAGATAATATAGCATGGAGCAATCAAAAATTATAGATACGTTGGAGACGTATCACCCAGCACGGCGGAGAATAACAACTTGACCTTGCCTGGGTATTCCTAAAGTATAGCTGGGCTGGCCCTTTTCAGCTTGAAAAAAATTAATATCTGGGCTGGATATCTCGCCTGGGCTAGACGGGCCACAGCCCGCCCAGTTAATAGCTGCAGCGATGTTTTCGTTGTTGATCAGAGGAGAAAAATTAATATCTGGTATAAGCATCGCTCAAGAAAAACTCTGCAGTGCTCACACCTCAAAAACACAAATACTGCTCGAGCTGCTTGGTCCCAGCTGTCGGCCGCTTCTTGTGCAATTCTCTTGTTTATTGACTACATAGGTTCACAATGGTGCGGGACCGTGATGTCAGGAAACCAGGAGGAAGGAAAAAAATTATAGTTTTATATACTAATAAGGAGGTACTTGCTGTCATCCTCTCCAAGTAAAGTCATCTCCTCATCCTCATGTCCGTTGACCATGTCAACAACGCGAGACGGCGGCGCCACGGCGAGCGCAACAACTCGAAGGATGACGGAGAGGGCCTCGCGGGCCCTATGGATGGTCTGATACAGCGCCCGCTGCTCATTGGGGAAGCCAGGATCATAGGGCCACATGTCCGCGACGGCATTGTCGTTCGCTTGTTCACCGGTACTCGTTGAGGAGACGGAGGTTGCAGCACAGGTCCTCCTGCGCTGGTAGCTCTTCCGCCATTAGGGCGTCGAAGTGCAGCCGCACCTGCTCTATGGTGAACACGGCATGAACCAGCTTGGACAGTGGCGCCGGCTCCTGGTCGGAAGCTACGTCCATCGTCTCATTGTCGTCGCTCAGCTCGGCGAGGTAGCTGGCGAGCCAGCATGTCCGGCTCCTGGATCGACCCGCTGCCAAGCACGAGTCTGACTGCCCTGGCCCACCTAGACCGCCTCCCTCGCCCACGCGCGCTTTCCGCCCAAAACGGTCAGCGCCGCCCGCCCCGCTTCCCGGTGCATGCGATTGCTCCGCCTTCAAACGACACAAGTGCCGTCCATCCGTCCTTCTGCCGCCCACATTAATGATACGCGGTTGCCGAGGCGGCTACTCCGGCGCCACACGTCTGTCCCTCCGCCGCCCACCATTGCTATATAAACTGCTGCGCCGGGCATAGCCGCAGTCATCCGCATCCGTTCCTATTCTCCTGTCCACACCACTACTGCCCACCATGGCTTCCTCGCGCTCCAGCGCTCTTCGGGACGGGCGAACGACGGACCACAAGGAGATGGCAGCCATTGCTGCCGACTGGCTGGCCGGTAGGCAGCCCGAGGACGATGACGTCCCAATGGAGAACATGGTTGTCGATGATCCGGCGCCAACCCCCTCCTCCGCGCCATCCTCGCCGGTGCATTGCACCATGACCATCAGCGAGGCCCATGCCCAATATATGGACACGGTGAGGCAGAAGCGTGAGGAGCAGTTCCGGGAGGCGCAGGCCGATGCCGCCTACAACCACCATCTCCTCCAGGAGCACCTGCAGGCGGAGGAGCAGATCTCCGCGGAGCGGGCGGAGTAGGAGGCGCTGCTCGACTCGTACCGCTCCGCCCGCGAGGGCCGCCTCGAGCGCTGGCGGTACCGCATGCGGGTGGTGGAGGCTGCGGCCGCCTACAAAGAGGGCGATGAAGCAGCTGAGGCGCTGTTTGGCTAGACCGAGGACGAGGCAGAGGACAATGCCGGCTCCGACGAGTCCCCGCTCCGCTGGCATCGACGAGGCCCTGCTTCGCCGAGGCCCCGCGGCACCAACAATGAGGCAGAGGACACCGCCGGCTCCGCCGAGGCCCCACCCTGCCGGCAACGAGGGGGAGAATTTCCCCCGCTCCGCCGAGGCGCTGCCCACCGGCAACGAGAAAGAGGACATCGCCGGCTCCGCCGAGGCCCCGCCCCGCTGCCAACGAGGCCAAGCCACATAGAAAACGAGGAAGAGTAGAACACGGTAGGTCGCCGCCACTCGGGTCAAAGTAAGGCCACCGCTGCTACCCTCCGGTTGCTGGCACTGAGCTGTACATCATGGAGAAATTCTATGATTACAGGCTGATTGAAGAGCGCTCCGTGGTTGAGCAAGCTCATGAGATACAGTCATTTGCTAGAGAACTTGAGCACTTCAGTTGTATGCTACTGGACAATGTGCGAAGTAAAAAGGAACAGAAGGAGTACAAAGAGTTTGAGCAGCTTTTTAGCGTTCCTGTACATTGCAATCACAGCGATTCACATGTCATAGAGAACATTCAAAACAATCGATGATTATGCATCTCAGCGATTCACATGTCAGAGCCAATATTTACTACACAACTAAAGAATACATAAAAAAATGGATCGACGCTGCTGACAGCAAAGGGCGTCCCATTCAAAAATATCAAATGCATGTCTTCTTGCTAAAATCAATGAGCAAAATTTGAAAAGGTTCCCATTCCAAAATATCAAGTGCCTACGATTGTGGAATGGGTAGGGTTTGCCATCAGTTCGGACATTGACATGGCACCTCGTGCTAAATAAACCAGCTGTTCTTTTTGTGCAGTTCCACCAAAATCAACCAAATTCGCGCGTAGCTTGTATGATTTCGCCCTTATATGTTGCAATGCCTTGAACTTAACGGCACCTCCTTTCTTGTGTTGGAAATGAATGATTCGATGTATTCATGAACATTTTGTGCAGTTCCCATTGAAATCAAGCTGAGCATCCCTGTTTGCACAAATACAAAAAAGTGATTAGTATAAAGCAAACTGTACTATGAATTGACAGTTTAAACAGGCACCTACATGGTCCATGTAGAGCACACTTTTACAAAAATGGAACTCACCGGAAAGAATCCTAGAACGACATTGTACTCGCACATCACAGCAAGAAAATGGATATTTGTCAGTCCTTCTGAGCTGAAGTTAGTTTGGTCTTGTGGGGGGTAATGTAACCATCCTTCAACTGGTCCTTCTTATGAGAAGATAGACAGGGCTTCTTCATCCTGGCATAATCGGAACTAGTCACTTCACGTACTCCATATTCTTCTTCAGAGGAGGATGATCCTGTTGTGCAAAGACAAGAGGATAACTAAATGCTAGCATCCCTGTTTGCTCGAAAAACAGGAAAGGAAATATTTAAAACAACACAAATCAAGCACTTCTCAAGGACAATACCACTTTTTGATGACAGCATCTAAACAGTAGCACAACACCAATAGAGATGACAAAGCTCAATCATATGGATGAAATCAGTGGGCGACTACCGACCTTTGTCAGGAGGCTTATTGTGTAGAGCATACAGATGAAGCACTTCTCCGGAACCATCTGTTGCTATCTACTATAGTGGCCATGCTTACTATATACTCCTCGATTAGATTAATGTTTCCAACATCTTCTTGTGCAGTTCCAGTAAAATATGTGGTATCTTCAAAGAAGATCCCTGTTTGCACAAGTAGAGATAATTACGTATTACATTAAGAGTGGCATCAAATCAGTGGCAAAACAATTGCTCGTTCCAGCCATAGCAATAAATTAAGATGCAAAACTATATCATTACTTGTGTCATCACAGTTCCAGTGCTTCATTACAGCACCAGGAGTTGATTTTTGTTTTTCTTCCGCTTGTTCTTCCCCTTCATCACTTGGTTCAATAACAGACAAGCTTCGCCTTCAATGTAAGATTTGGCATGTCAATTAGGTTGCACAAGTATAGCACTAAAAACTGACATTAATTTTCTGATGAAAGTGGCAAAATACAGGCCAACAGTTGTGAAATACCCTTATCTTACCTCAATGGGATATTATGGTGCACATACAGATTGGAAGTCTTGTCTCCATTTGTGCAGTTCACTAAAATCAAGCAACATTACCGTACAAGTAGCACAACATATGAAACCACACTGCAGAATCATGTGAAAGAAGGCTAGTACTGACCTCTCATGACGCGGAATTCAAACAACTCATAAGAAGAAGATCTGAACCAAATTTGCCAACACGAATAGGAAGTAAGATATCCTCTTGTGCAGTTCCACTAAGATCAAGCAATCAAGCAACATTGTCGGTGTGACATTTTGGTTGAACTGCACAAAACACTCTTAAAACAAAAGTGTTTTGTGCAGTGCAACAAAAGGTCACAATGGCAACAAGGTGAAGTAGATAACCCTGTTTACACAGAGGTGCAAAGGAAACAACTAGTGGTCAATAACGGTGGATGACACAGAAGCCAACAAAAAGAAGCATCTACCTTATCTAAATGGGAAAGAAAGCAAGACAATAGCATTTGTAAAACGGTGGCATTGATTAATATTAACAGAGAGATTATATTAACAGTAAAATTTGTTAAACATGTAATTTGCTTTTAACTATGGCATTGCATCAATTTTCCAGCGGCATTATTAGAGGGTGTTTGTTTACAGGGACAGTTTGGTGGAGGGACTAAAAAAACTCCGTGTCAGTCCCATCTAAACCAAACAGGAGGGACTTTTAGGGACTAAAAGTGGGCATTTGGGACTAAAGAAAGAAGACCCCGAGGGAGTCTTTTTGGGACTTTTTCCAATAGTTGCCCCTGCCACGCATCGCACCTTGTCTCTATTAGTTCACTACCAAGATTAACATGGTCTTTTAGCATGTCATTTAATAACCTCTAGAGTCCATGTTTAGTCCCTGGAACCAAGCAGGTAGGGACTAGGGAGTTTTTAACCAAACAGGGCCTTAGATTAACAACAGCTAAAGAGTTGCACGGGACAGTGGAGGCACCAGCACCATGTGCATCTACCGATGTACTGGGCTGATGCACAGTCTGTTGCAACAAAGAACAAACAACCAAGGAGCATATTTGTGTTGGTCCCAATTTTGTTATCTTTAGACACCTTTCCCTATGTGAGCGCAGCAAATCTAGTCCTGCTCAAACTGTACAACCTTGTCCCCCAAAACAAAAGATCAGTTTGTTACAGATGTGCGTACTGCGTCTGTCATTGTTTTCCCTTTTCGACCAACGTAGGTGCTGGATAGCTAGTCTGTACTAGTACTTTCCCCACTTCCTTTCCTCTGTGAACCACGTCCTAGATTTATGCTATACAACTTTCCCCCATTCCTGTCATCTTTGAACCACGTCTTAGATTCATGCGATACAACTTTCCCCACTACTTCCCCCCTTCCTTTCCTTTTTGAACCACGTCCTAGATTCATGCTATACAACTTTTCCCACTACTTTCCCCCATTACTTCCCTCTTGAACCACGTCCTAGATTCATGTTATACAACTTTCCCCACTACTTTCCTGTTTCATCCAACACCTAGATTCGAGTGCAGAAGCGGAAAAAGCCCACATGCAGCTAGAGCAATGCATGTGGAATAAGTAAATTATACCTTAAGGTTCTTGGGGTGTGGTTCGGTGGGCGACCGGAGGCCGTTCGACCCACATTATGTATGGCGGCAAAGAAGAAGGGGTCGGAGGCCCTCCCGCACCGCTGCTGGGTGAAAGTGAACAGCTGCGCCGGTAGTGGATTTCCTCCCTCGCCGACGGCGATAGTGTTAAGCCTCCTTCCCTTCCCGACAGACGGCTCTTTGACCAGCAGTGAGGGGAGAGAGAGAGAGGCCAGCGAAGTCTTGTTTAGATCTGGAGAGGGTGAGAGAGTGTGAAGAGAGCAACTACAACCAGACCAGCAGTGAGTGGAGAGAGAGAGGCCAACGAAGTCTTGTTTAGATCTAGAGAGGGTGAGAGAGTGTGAAGAGAGCAACTACAAGCACTGAGGCTCCAGCGTGTATATATATACTGGAGAGAGAACCCGAGACCTCAAGTTTGATGAGCGAACAGGCTAACCAGCTACACAACCCTCCCGTTATGTTCAACGAGAGGAAAATAACCTTTTATACATTCCTGCATTCGTGTGACAAGCATGCCGTGTTTTTTTGTGTGTGTGGGAGTCATTGGGATTTAAATCATAATCGTGTCATGTGGCTTTGGTGGTAAGACTATCCACAGTGGTGCAGAAATAATGCAGCCTTAGTCACCTTACCTCTCTCCACGTAGTACATTGGGTCCCACCAGTCAGAGGGTGAAACAAATAAATTAATAAGAAAAATTAAAAGCGCCAGCGGTGTATCTTACCTCACACATCTCGCTACTGCTCGGGAACACTGTCGAATTGATCCCTCTGTTCACTCATGTACTATTTTAAGTGAATCCTTATTATAACATGCACACAATTTTGGGCACTTGTATTCGACCTAAGTCAGTGTGCCACCGTATCTTGTACGACTCCCTCCGTCTAGGTGTAATAAGTCACGTTAGAAGGTGCAGCGGGACCAAGGTGCAAGCAGATTGGAGGAGAAGGAGAAACTTGACCGGTCATTCCTCCAATGAAAGCCCTGATTTCTGTCTCTAAACGCAACAATTAATCCAAACAACTAAGACACTACTAGGAAAAGGGCTATAGATGGAATGGCCACTAATGGCGCACCAGATATGTGGTGCGCCATTGCTATGTAGCAGTGGCGCACCATGTGCTGGTGCGCCATTAGTGTGAAATACACTAATGGCGCACCAGACACACGGTGCGCCATTAGTAACAATATTTTTTATTTTGCCAGACATACTAATGGCGCACCAGGACATAGTGCGCCATTACTAGTTGTAACTAGTAACGGCGCACCAGGAACATAGTGCGCCACTACAATATTTTTTTTATTTTTTACTTTTTTGCAAAACTACTAATGGCGCACCTGGGGCAGTTGGTTGATACGTGGGACGCCGCAGAGAAAGAATATTTCCCTATGAGAGCCGCACTGCTCACGACGGTGCACGACTATCTCGGTTTCGGATATCTCGCGGGGCAGGTGGTTTCGGAGAGAAAGAATATTTCCCTCCCCCGCTCCACCGGCCGCCGCCGCTGACCCCCGGCCCGCACCCTCCCCCACTCCACCGTCGCCGACGACCCACCGCACCCTCCCCCGCTCCACCGGCCGTCGCCGACGACCCCCCGCACCCTCTCCCCCGCACCCTCCCCGGCCCGCTCCACCGTCACAAATGAATGCAACTAAATTTGCAAAAAAAAAAGCAAATTTGATTATATTTTCAAATAACAAATTTGATGATATTTTTTAAAAAATCATTACTGTTTTTATAAAAAAATATTACTGTTATGATTTAAACAAGTTTGAACATATTTAAACACAAATAAATATCAAACAACATTTTAAATGCATAAAAACAAAAATTGGGGAGCCTGGGAATCAAACCCAGGACCTCCTAGTGTGTGTGCTGCGTGCTGACCAGTCGGGCTAGTGGGCGTGTTCTGATGGAGATAGGGTTAGGTGGAATATAACCTGACCAGTCGGGCTAGTAAGTAAAACAAAATTCTAATGGCGCACCAGGGGGAGGTGCGCCATTAGAATCGACGTACTTATGGCGCACCAGGGGAAGGTGCGCCATTAGAATCGACGTAGTTGTTCCCCTCGCACTGTGGCCTCCCTCCCTCCCTTGCCAGATCCCCCACTTGACCCCAACCGTACGCCGCCGCCCCCTTGCTCCGCCCCCTCCGCTTGCTGCGCCTGCACGTCGTCCGCCGCTGTGGTCTTGCGCTGCCTCGACGCCGCCGCCCCGACCCCCGCCGGACTCCACCCCCGCCACCCCCACCACTTCAGCTCCCTCGCGCCGCCGCCCCCGCGCCCGCCGCTCCTTCGCCGCCCCGCCCCAGCACGTACGTCCCCTCCCTCCCTTCCCCCATCCCCCTAGCTTCTCCTCCTCCTCCTCTCACCACCCGTGCCTTCTTCTGCTCGGAAGGTCAAGAAGGCGGCCAAGGACGCCGACGACATCACGGGCCCCTTCCTCCGGATCGCCGCCCGCAGCCTCCTCGACGCCGGCGTCCTCTAGGTGATTCCTCCTCTCTCCTCCCCTCCTCCCCCCTAGGTTTCTCTCCCTGCCGGCGTCCTCTAGGTGATTCGAGGTGATGCCCCTCACCCCCAACATGTTGTACTGAATTTCTAGGAAAATATGTGATGATGCAGTGTGTGTCAGGTTCAAAACGGAAAGAGAAAAGAACAGGGTTTCTTCAAGTACATGATAGTATTAGTTTTTATCTCAGTCCTTGTGGTGATGTTTTTGTGTTTGGGGTTAAACATATGGGGTACAAGTACAATGTGGCATCAACAATTTGCAAGGGGCACCAGAGACTCATCATTTGCCAAGAACAGATGTCAGTCATTAGCTTGGCATCATGTAAGAAACTGGCCATAATGTGCCCTGATAATGATGTATTTTGTCATAAAAATATATAGTGGACTGCCATGATAATGACATGGTCCTCGTTAGTTACATGTATAGGTTTAATTGAGTTGTGGAGTTCTTGTTACCTTGTCTGTCTGTCCTCGTTAGTTACATGTATCTCTCTGTTTGTGTTTCTGCGTAACAGGTTCGATCGCGGTTGGAGAAAAATTGAGGCGTTTGTTGGCTCCAAGACAGTGATACAGGTATCATCAAGTCTACTTCCATGTTGCTGCTAGTAGTAACCTGACAGCACAGCCATACTTAGACCTTCAGAAGGTCAATCTTCAGTTTACTTGACTTTTGAGCCTGCTAGTAGTAACTTGGCAGCCATTCAAGGATGTCTTGGTTGTTCACGAGGCCATCCAATTGTTGTTATGTGATGACCTGATTTCTTGTCTTCCAATGGCATTTGACATTGTGATGACCAACTCATTGATTTGTCATACCCATCCTAAACAAAGGTTAGGTTCAGAGATAGTGCTGCATTGTTGAGTTTTACTCCTTTTGATGTAGTAAATTTATTGACTGGTGTTTATCTTACCCTGTTCCATTGAGTAGTAAATCATTATTGGCTTGTATAGATGTCAGCATGCTCCCTTTCTACTCATTTTGGAGAACCTGTAGATGCCAACTCTTGATATGCATGCATGCATTCTTTGCTTTTTTATATTCATTCTTGTAAACTGAACATGCTCATCTATCTATATATGCATTGTATTTTTTTCCTTTGGAAAGTAAAGTTTATTTCCTGGCTGGCTGACATGATGGCTCATGGATACCTCAGCTGCAGCTGCAGCTGGAGCTCAATGGATGCAACCTTTGTATCTTCCTGTAGTATGGAGTATTAAATTGCCCCCTAGGGTATAAGGTTTCATTTGGATGTTCTCCCAGAACAAAATCATGAGGGGGATGGCAAAACCCCTAGAGTGTGTTCATTGCAAAGAGATACAAACTGTATATCATTTATTTTTTGAATGTATTGTAGCTAGTAAAATCTGTGAAGATGTTGAAATGCTTTTCTAGGTGCCAATCGTTAACTTTGAATCTATTGCTAAGTTGTGGCTTTGCAATAAAAGATACATTCACTTGAATGCAGTGTGCTTTTTTCTTTTCCAAAGGAAAAGAAAATGTGGTGTATAACAAATGTATTATTTGGTGGAAATTGAGATATCATATTAATCATTGACAAATTGGCTTTGAACAAATAATCTTAAATCCATGCATACCTACACAATTCATCTATTTGCAATGTGATGTTGTAAGGGTACTAATTTGTCTCTTCTGCTGCTTATCAGAGATGGGGGGAAGCAGCCACCGCCGCTCTGCCTCACCGGAGTACGAGTTGGATGCTTTCGAGTTCTTCAGTGTCATACTTGGGACTTCAGTATCAGCCACGAGGCAGGTATATAAAACGAGAGATCTCCCCTTCACCCATTTCATTATGATAACTCTGTTGTTTGCTACATCACTCCTTGTCCCAAATTGCAGAGGCTGCCTGACACTTTTATGAATATGCTGGGTGAAGATCCGCCACATAATGTGAAGCTCCGACAGGCCGGCGGCGGGGTTCGCAGGCTGTGGGACGTGGAGTTGGTGATCGAGGAGGGCCACATGTACCTGTGCCATGGCTGGGACAAGTTCTACAGTGCCTACGACCTGCGGACCGGGTACTTTCTTCTCTTCAGGTACGACGATGACGCCACAATGCTCATCGTGAAGGTTTTCAACACGACTATGTGTCGCATGCGCTACACTGACGACGAAGATGCTAGTGCGTTCTGCCTCTTCTTATTCCTCTACATTTGTCTTTGTCTCACATCGATTGTTAACGGCCATTGTTGCATTTGGACAGGCAATGGGAGCAGCAGCAGCGACACTGGCTACAGCCAAAGCAGCAGCGATTCTGGCTTTAGCGAAAGCAGCAGCGATTCTAGCAGCAGCAAAGACAGCAAGAAGGATGATCCGGACTGGAGTGGGGGAGAAGAGGAGCAGAGTGGGGATGAGGAGCTGCAGGATGACGATGGGCATCAGGCTGAGGATGACCTAGCGCTGGTGGTGGCTGACCAAGGGCAAGAGATGGTGGTGGCTGACCATGGGCAAGAGATGGTGGTGGCTGACCATGGGCAAGAGATGGTGGTGGCTGAGGATGACCTAGCGATGGTCGTGCCCATCCTGCCTGAAGGTGGCCTCGCGATGGTGGTGGTGCCTGACAATGACCACGCACCGGTGGTGGCGCCGGCGATCCCACAGCTGGGCGACATGACCACGCCAATTGTGGTAGAAGACTACATCCCACAGCTGCCTCCACCGCCTCGCCGCTCCTGGCACATCAGGCTGAGGAAGGAGAAGGAGAAGAACAATGAGAACTGAACTATGTGAAACTTTTGTAATATGGTGTTGGATGGATAACGGTGTTGGATGAACAATGTGAAACTTTTGTAATATGTAACGATGGAACTATGTGTTGGCTATGTATGTATATATGATGAAATTTGTGTGTTGGATATGATTTTTATATGGATGCTTGTTGTATATATATGTGTTGGATATCTCATATGTGAAATAGTGACCTGAGATTAAGAAAAAACAATTTTTTTTTAAAAAAAATGTTACTAATGGCGCACTTCCATCTGGTGCGCCATTAGTATACCGGTTACTAATGGCACACCTTTGGGATACTAATGGCGCACCCGTGGTGCGCCATTACTAAAATATTCTAGTGGCGTGGTGCTAGTGGCGCACCAGTAGTGCGCCATTAGTAGGCAAAACTGGTGCGCCACTAGTAAGCCTTTTTCTAGTAGTGAGAGATGCCTCTTCTCTTCTTGTATGTACTCCATTTGTATCTCACTTCCTGTGGCTTCGCACTCGCACGATTTTCCTATTCTATGAACCTGTGTGTGCGTGTGCGTGTGTTTGTTAATAGCATGTGTGTGTTAGAGAGAGTGACAGATCGACCTACTCCTACAGAGAGATGGTGTGTAGTGTACGATTTTAGCCGCGAGAGTCGGTGCATCCTCTCGTTTCCGGGCGTCCGGTAGGGACAGGCGGACAACTGCCATGCCCGCTCCTGACCAGCCTGGCCCACCCAAAGCCCCTCCATCGCCCGATTTCCCGCCCGAAACGGCCAGCACCGCTCCAAAGAATCGGTGCCGCATTCATGCCCGGGCAAAGCGGACGCGACCTCTCACTGGCACCTGCGTTGAAGGGAGAAGCGGATTCAAGAGTGATGGTTGCTTCGTCCGTCCAACTTACTGCTGGGTCTATGCGATTTGACGGCCCATTGGTCATTATTACTGAGGTGGTAGGACTACTGGACGTCCCACGCTTTCGGCGAAAGGAGGTACTACTAGATTACAATTTTCTCCATTCTTACGGCGGAGGAGTGCAAGAGCAGTGAAAACACGCAGGCTTAGTGATTACATGGCCCACCTCACACTATCACCATATTTTCTGGACACCGTGCGACACCTAACTCTTTACATAGTACTACTTGTATAGTATGTACTGTAATTTATCAGCGAGATAGTACAATGCTATGAAGCTTCCAGCTTCTGTTACATGTATCTTGCGTCCAAGGTTGCCCGTTGCAACATTTCATCGAATACAAAGGAGACTAAGATGCATGCTATTGCATCTCAATGATTGATAGATCGTAGCAAATATGTACTCCCTCCGTTCCAAAATAAGTGTCTCAACTTTATGCTACATACGGAGCAAAATGAGTGAATCTACACTCTAAAATACGTCTATATACATCAGTGTTTGGAGTATGTACTAGTAGTTCATATTGACATCTACTAAAGGACATATATATTCCAAACAATATGATAATCTCTCTAACCAAGGTAGTAGGGACGAGGAGTAAATGGAATGAGTAGTAAAATTTTCTCCTCGTCCTGCGAGCCACCGCGCGCGTGGGCGAGGGAGCGGGCGTAAGGCGTACAGTACTACTACTACTCATGCAGTCCCTAGCCATTGAAACAGAGACAGCTAAAGAAAAAAAAGATCCATGCAGTCCCTAGCCCTCGAACCGTAAGCCCTAACTAGGCTTTAATTTGCTGGCAACGTCGGCGCTTTCTAAGAAATGAAGTTTGCAACCCTTTGACCATCGGATCATTTTGTGCAGTTTCACCAAAATCGAGATGAGCATCCCTGTGGCAAAGAAATTGAAGAAGCGTGATTAGAATAAGATTACTGGGACTAGTTGGTGAGACATAGACTCATCACAAATACAGTACGTAGAAGCCAGTAGAGGTATGTGCGGGGCAAAGAAGTAGAGAAATATCCACATGGAGTGATGAGGGCAGCTTGAGCAGTGGTGCAAGCCGGCTGTAAAGGGAGTTGTACCTGACGGATGTCGGGACGTAGCTCAACCTAGAGGAGGGCGGCGGGAGGAGGCAACTACCCACGTCGCGGCAGTGAGCAATGGACGAAGGCAACCTCACCGGCTTTGTGACAGAGAATGGCGGGGACCCCTGATCGGGACGTGCCGACAGTGGGTTTTCGCCGTCGGCGACGGCGACCGCATCTACACTAAGCATCCACCCCTTCCCCCGGCGAACATGATCCGCCGGGATGTTAGAGATGTGGCCACAGTGGTTTTGTGTGAGAGAGTGTGAAAATTGAAGAGAGCAACCCCAGCAAGCAACCGTGTAGGCTCGTCCTGCCTATGTATATAGTGGAGCGGTTTCCTTTTCTCTCCATATGAACCTATTTATATTGCCTACGTGCCACTGAAGAAAAAAACTTTATTTATAAATGACGCGTCACCTACTACTCATTCTCCTATAAACCTTGCGCTTGGCATCTCCAAAGTATTAACCTTGCGATTGGCTCTTCGCCTCTTCGGGAAGTTGAGCAATAATGGTACTGCAGTATATATCATTCTGGCTATATGAGACCGAATGAATTGCTGCACGTCCACCACGTGGCGACGGTCGAGGGGCGAGGGAGATTGCGTACTATTACGTCCGTTTCAATATGGACTACATACGGAGCAAAATGAGTGAATCTACACTCTAAAATACGTCTATATACATCAGTGTTTGGAGTATGTACTATTAGTTCATATTGAAATCTACTAAAGGACATATATTCCAAACAATATGATAATCTCTCTAACCAAGGTAGTAGGGACGAGGAGTAAACGGAGGGAGTACTAGTAAAATTTTCTCCTCGTCCTGCGAGCCACCGCGCGTGGGCGAGGGAGCGGGCGTAAGGCGTAGTAAGCAAGCTTCACCTCATCCTGCGAGCCACCGCGCCCATGGGCGGGGCAGATGGCGTACTAAGCAAGCTTGTCCTCGTTCTGCGAGTTGACGGGACACATCAAAAGTACTCCAGTGTATAGAGCCTTGCCTCTAAGGTAGGCCCCACATGGTTTGCCTCTTTTTTAACATAACGCGTCAAGTCGCAATTTGTTTGTTCACCCGTGGTAGACAATCCTCCCTCCATCTAGTGGACAACTAGTACACATGTCAAGTTACCACATGGGCTGCCTTTTCATATAGAAATGAGCTCCACCGTGTACCCGCGCGGGTGTGGTTGGGAAAGAGACGGGAGTACGTGCGCCGTGCGTGCACCTCTTCTCTTCGTGCACGTCCCCCACCTACGTGGGTGTGTGTGAGAGATACAAACCTAGACAAATGGCTTGTGCGTTTGTGAGTGTTTTTTGTTTTTTTGGGGGGGAGGTTGATTTCGTGAATGTATTTGTGGGAATATGTGTCGATGGCATCTGAAACAAAATTTTGCATGCAATGTGTGTGAAATGGAGGCCTATCCATATCGTATATGGAGGGTCGGGCGATCCACGAGAAGAGAGGGAGGGGTCATAGATATTGATAGAGTCGAAGAGAGGATCAAGTGGGTGGGTGCGAGATCGATGAAGAGAGCCATCGAAATTGTGTGTGTGTGCAAGTCAAAGATATAAGGCGACTGACCTAGCTACCGGAACGTCAGAGGGCACATGCCAAGTTTGTGTGTGGCTGGGAGACATGACTAGAGCGCCCGATGTATCGGTGTGTGTGTGTGTGTGAGGGGGTGGTGGGAGGGGTAGGCAGAGGCCTAACTATAGAGGTAGAACGACTCGTATATGTGTTGAGAAGGAGACACCCAGCTATGTCTTGAGGGAGATCGATCGACATCCATACATAACTGAAGGACGGGAAATAGGATGGGACAGAGAGAGAGGAGTGAGAGAGGGAGGGAGAGGGGTAGAGTGCTGGATGGGTGATGGAGTTGCTTCTCGAAGATGGTGGGAGAGGCCTACTAGACAAACTGAGGGTGGAACTGCAATATTATCAATAAGAGTGGGGATATGTTTCTGTGTGTGCCTGTGCGTGATAGATCTGTCGGGACACATCCATGGATGATGAAGGGGAACCATGTGTTTGGTAAGCAAACCTAACTAGATCGGTAGATCAATTGTTGTTTCTCGGAGGAAGGGAGAGACATAACTAATGAGGTAGATCAATCGACGCGTGGGAAAAACGAGTTATAAGGACCTAGCTAGCTATATGTATAGCGGGAGATCGGTCGGTGTACGTCCATTTGTTAGAGGCAAATAAGGCCCGACGAGACGGATAGACAGAGAGAATGGAGCTAGGAGGTGGTGCAAGAGGCCCAGCTACTAGCTGGATAGGGGGAGGAGTGTGCAGTTGTGATATCGATGAAAAGAGGGGCGAGAGTTTACACGTGAGTGGGACCGTATGAGAGACATGAGGCAAGGACACATAAAGGAGGAGATTGAAGGTGCGTGTGTATGTTGTAGGCAGACATCGCTGGAGAGGTTTATCGATCGGTGTGTGTCGGAAAGGAGTTGTGGTGACTGTGGGAGAACGACCTAAAGAAAAAAAATGAATGTGTGCGATGGATAGAATGCTGAGGGAGGGGGAGGGCGAGGGGGGCGTGTGCATGCACGAGAGAAAGTTAGTGGTAGCTACAAAGGTTAGAGGATTGTGTGGGTGTAAGAGACAAACAAAGATCATAATTTGATATGAAAGTGGATTCATATATTTGAATAGGAGATCATAGTGTTTTAAACATATGCATGCATGAATATAGCGGTGATACGCGTGTTGTGGTTTTGCACATGTTATACCATAATGTGATAATGCATGGCGTTTGCAACTCACAGCTAAATGTCGAACAATCTAAACCATACTATACATCGAACAATCTCACATTTTATTTGAATTTGTGATAATGTGTGGCGTTTGCAGCTTACAACTAAATATCGAACAATCTAAACAATACTATATATCGAACATTCTCACATTTTATTTGAATTTGTGGTAATGTGTGGTGTTTGCAACTCACATCTAAATACTTGTAGGCGTAGGGGGCGGGGCACCATACATAATGTGATAAACACATTATACATATGAGACATGGTTTAGTTTGTGAAGATCTAGCTAGAGCTTGAAATGTACTATGATTTGAAATCAACATAAAGTGGATTCAAAAAATCGAGTTCGAGTTCATATAGTACACATAGTTCATATGTAACTCGAGACTAATCATGTGGTGTGTTGTGAAGATAATACACAAACGATGGTTTAACTTCACAATAATGACGATTGTAGATCTTATTAAAACAGAGAAACGAATTCAAACGGTTTGACTTCACAACAATCATTATTGTAGATCTTATTCAAATAGAGAAAAGAATTCAAATTTAGTTCATATTGACGCTGTAGTATATACGTTTGGAATGCACTAAAACGTTCATTTGAGTACTAGGTTGCGTGCATTATACATGTAGCGAAATATTTTAATTGAACATAACATGAATTCAAAGTTTTGAATGACATTTAGTGCGAATTGATTTGGTACAGTACACATTAGGCTTGTCCGGAAATTTCAACCCGCGCCTTGTCAGCCCGAAATATTTAAGATATATCTTTGTCACGTTGTGCTCCGACAATTCCCTCCATCTCAACCAGCGCCTTGCTATTCCAAAATTACAATGCGCGCGAAAACTCCCACCTCCTGTGAAATCCTGACACGCGAAATGCTCGTGATACCCCTGAACCGAAAGAACCGCCTCAAATCGGTGGGGGTACTTTCATAACTTACCCCACATTTCGGACAAGCGCGTCCCTAAGCCATGGTTCCCCACTCCCATCCCATCCGCCCACCCAGTCGTACACCGAGGTCGGGAAAACCCGCGAAGCCCCACACCCTCCTCCGTCCGCCACCCAGCCGGAGCCTCTTCCCCGACGACGTCATCCACAGCAACACCCCGACGTCCCTCATCCACCGTACCGGATGAGGATCCATCGTCGATCTGGTCGTCCCGCCGGTTCAGCCGCCCCGTCCTCCACCTCCAAGGAGCTGCCCCGACGTTCCCCTCGTCTTTCGCGCCACCTCCATTCCCACACCACCGTCTTCACCTACACCACCGGAAGAGCATCAGCATCACCGTTTCCTCGGATGAAGCTGTGGCCTAATCGGTGCCATCAAAGAGGTTGTACACTAATCGCCGCATTTTCTTCTTGATTCGATCTCACGGTGCTCCAGCGCTCGGTCCTGAGCCGACACGGCGCGGCTCCATCCACCACGGCGTCGCCGCCCACTTCTTCCACGACGTCGCTCCCTCGGCGGCCACGTCCACATCAGTAGGAGCTGCTGCTGCTTTAGCTCTCGCTCGTGCTGCTGCTCTGCTCTTGCTCTCGGTCCCCTGCCTGGTCTGCTCTTGCTCTTGCTCTTGCTCGCGCTGCTGCTCTCGCTCTTGCTCTTGCTTGCGATGCTGCTCCGATTTAGCAACACTTCAGTCGACTGAATCGACTTTTGGGTCAGTCGATTTTCAGGGGGTGGGGGGCTCGCGGAGTTAAGGAAGAACCAGCCGCAGCGAGGAGGGGGCGAACTGCAGGCCCTTGATTTCGTATCCAACGGCTGCAAAATCGACTGGCCAGAGATGAAAAAGTCAATCGACTAACGTGTAGCCTCACCTCTAGTGTGTTCAGTTTCGACAGTAAAAATCAGTTTCGATAGAAAAATTCAGTTTCGACAGTTAAGTTCAGTTTCGACATTTAAATTCAGTTTCGACAGTTAAGTTCAGAGATGAGCGGCTGATGTATACATCTAGCACTTTGTGGTTATGGATTTTACGTCATCTATTGGAGATGCTATTAGAATTCCACTCAGGTTAACGTTGTCTCTCTTGTCCTGCTTCAGCCTCGGCGTCGTACAACTCACCGGAGCTGCTCCAACGACGAAACCCTCCATCACAGTGGAGCAGTACCTCGGGCTCCATCTCCAGACGCCTAAGATCTTCTTCCCCTCCTCCGACAGCCAAGTCAGCCGGAGCATCCTCACCGGCCAACCCAATCACGCTGAGATCGACATGTCTTCGCCAAAGAGGTTGTACACTTCTTGTGGTTTGACTTAATCTCACCATACTTCTTTATATCCTGTGATCTTCCAATTCTTGTGAACCAAACACCCAGATTGGCAGAAATCCTGTGTTTTTAAATTCTCTGTTTTGCACGTGCATTCCTATCCTATTCCTGTCTATTTCCTATCCCTGCATTGTTAGAATCCTCAAATTCAAACAAGCCCTTACACAATTACTTCTGTTACAGATATGTGTCAAACAAAACCTTGTGTGGTTTGTCCTGCTCCTGCGGTGCTGTGTTCCACCCCAGCTCAGCTGCTCCAACGACAGAAGGGTTCACCACAGCAGGGATCCGCTCTCCAGACTGTCTTTCTCCCCCTCAGATCTTCTTCCCCACCGCCGGCAGCCACGACAACTGCATTACCATCATCAACTGAGCAGATGACCTTGAGGACTACACGCAAGAGAGGTCGCACTCTTCCGTGTCTGCTTACGTTATGCATCGCTTAATATGATGACATGCTACTTTATCGTCGTGTTCACCTATTAGACTCTGAGTCAGGTCCAAGCTTATGCTAAAACTTGAGTTCTTAAATGGTTGTGGGGTACATATTGGGGCAGCAATTAGTACTATCTGTCTACTATCTGGTTAATCTCGGGTGTCTACTATGAGTTTCATGTTGGGTGCAAACAAACATTAAAGGTGCCATTATCTGTATTTTTTAACTAAAGCTATTATCTGCCTGCTATCATTGGTTTTGGGTCTATCCACAGTTTGCTACCATCACTCTGGATTTGTGCATGCACTCCTTACATAATCTCACTATGTTTTATTCCTATGCATGTCAGTTATTGTACACAATGGAACTGAAGATGTAGCGCAAAAGAGACGAGCCTTGCGTGGCAATAAAATTTCATGCAGACGTCGCTCCATGGTGGGCGCAAAGTCAGCCCCCCTCCACCCATTTCGGATCGTAATCAAGAGGAAGATAACTGTTCTGAGGGGGATTCAGAAGCAGAAGACCACTATTATTTACCCCATGAGGTCTTCGCTCTAACTTGGCATGCTGATGTTGGTTATATCATGCATATGGCGCCTTGCATTGCTTACTTTATACATCAAATATGTCAACTGCTTAGTTTAGACATGCTTTGTGTGAATGCCATTTGTTTAGTTTATTCATCATTTATGTGAATTATGCAATGCCATCTTGTTTAGCCAGGCATCATATATGTGAATTTTGCAATGCCATCCTGCTTAGCCAGTCATCTTATATGTGAATTATATCATGCCATCCTTTTTTTCATTACGTATTACATTTGTCAACAATGTTAGTACATTCAACTAATCTTCGTGTGCATCAGCCATTTGACACGGTGATGGAAAATTCTGGAGTGAAAACAAGGTCTTCAGAGCAGACTATGCTATCTAACGAAGCGCATATCTCGCTGGTTACGGATGGCTCCTCAGAGGAGGATTCAGAGACAGATGACCAGTCCTATTCCCCCCGAGGTGCATGCTCTAACTTGGCAGGGTTATGTTTCTCATATCGTGCGTATGGTATCTTGCATTGCTATGTCATTTGCTTAGTTTAGACATGATTTGTGTGAATGCCACCTGTTTAGTGTCTAATTACCATATATGTGAATTATGCAATGCCATCTTTTTGCAAGACATTATATATGTGAATTATGCAATGCTATCTTGTTGCAGCATTACATATGTGAATTATGAAATGCCATGCTGTTTAGCCAAGCGTCATATATGTGAATTATATCATGCCGTCCTTTTTTTGTATTTCTCATTGCTTTTGTCGACAATGTTTGTATATTCAACTGCTCTTCCTGTGCATCAGCCATTTGAATTGGCGATGGAGAAATCTGGAGTGAAAACAACGTCTTCAGAGCAGACAATGCTACCTGGTGAAGCAGATATGTTGCTGGTTACAGGTAGCTCTTCATAGGAGGATTCAGAGGCAGATGACCAGTCCTATTATCCCCCTGAGGTGTATGCTCAAACTTGGCAGGGTTATATTAGTCATATCATGCATATGTTGTATTGCAATGCTTAGTTTTTACATCATATACACGATGTTGAATGCCATCTCCTTAGTTGCCACATCATATATGCGATTGCCCTCTGCTCACTTCCTTAGTATGTAAATCACATATTTGAATTATATCATGCCATGATGTTTACATAGACAGCATGTATCTGAATTATGGCATGCCAACCCATTTTCTAAAGACATAATATAGTTATATCATCTCATCCTGTTCACATAGTCATCATATTTTGAATTATGTCATTCTATCCATGAATTATATCATGCCATCATGTTTCCATCGACGGCATGTTTGTGATTTATGGCATGCCAACCACTTTAATACACACATCATATAGTTATATCATGTCATCCTGTTTACATAGTCATCCTATTTTGAAGTATGTCATTCTATCCTGTTTAGTTAGCCATCATACATGTGAAATTGTGTCATGCTATCCTGTTTAATTAGCCATCATATATTTGAAATTATGTCCTGCTATTCTGTTTGGTTAGACAACATAAATGTGAATTATTTCATGCCTTGTTTTCTTCCCTACTATCCATTGCACCTGTCTATCTTATAATGTCTGTACATTCAATTACTTTTCTTGTTTACCAGCCATTTCAATTGGAGGGGGTGATGGCAGTATCTGTGGGAGTAAAAACACGGTCTTCAGAAAAGATCGTGCTACCTGTCGATGGAGATAGAACCACGGTTGTACTTGCCCAAGAACTAGCCCCACCACAAATAACCCAGACTCACGCAGATTGTACCCCTACCCAGTTGGACAGAGAACCAGCTACACCCCTTCTAACCCTAACCCCAGTAGATAGTAACCCAGTTCCCATTGACACAGCACCGTTTCCACCACAGAGCACCCAAACACGAGCAGTTAGTAAGGCAACTGCAGTGCCCAAAGCACGAGGACCACCACTCCGAACCCCAAGTCAACGCTTAAATGAGAAGAATAATTGTTCTCAGGTCAGGTTCCGTAGCTATGGTTCATACTACTTTGCTCTTGCATCACTGTATTTACTCATACCAACTAATTTCAAATTTGAAGGATGCAATTGAAACTCCAATGGTGCAACAGTGTTTTAAACCTGTTTCTTTAACATGTTTGCTGTTCTAACTTGCTCTATGTTGATTTCAGTTTCAATTCAATAAACAGTTATGTTCTCATGCCATGCACATTACAAGTGTTGTAATTGCTGTGTAGTTTCCCACAATTATATTCTGTCTATGCTGCTTTGTCTTGAATAGATATGATTCGAACTGTATCTATCTTGATTTGGCAACATAAACTAGAATGATATAGACCATACAGTGACCATACTACATAGATATATGTTTGTTTCGTGCTGTTATCCTGTCCACCTTACTACTGAACTGGTTTACCAAAATGAGTTTCATATACTACATTTTAAACCTGTGATGTGTTTGTTTGTTTCTCCTTTAGAACGCGGATAAAATATTGGAGAAGAGTACCCCATTATGCAATGGTAAAGGAAGTAATGCAGATCAGGTTCAAGATAGTGAGACATCCCTATTATTCTCCAAGAAAGCTGATAAAAACTATATTGAAGACACTGAGACAACCCCAAAGTCCTGTCTGGATGTAGTGTTCGAGTTACTGGCTACTACTGCTGGTACCAGCTCTTCGAACTTGCTGCCTGAATCAGTTTGGCTTCTTGAGTCTCAACTTCAAGTTGAAAGACATCGATCAGATGTTATGCGACAGGAAGCCGAAGGACTGAGGAAGTCCCTGCAGAATTCAGATGCATACTTTCTGATGCAACAACAAGTGCTGGAGGATTTAAGCACCAAACAAGAGAAAGTTAATAAGCTTGCTAAGCATCTTGCCAGCATTATGGGTACCCAGGATATTGTTTCTTGAGCTCTTCTGAAGCGGTTTCATTTCTGGACTTGTTTTGCTGCGGCATTTATATGCTGCTTTGTTCCCTATATTTGCACTGGTGGCGAACTTTGATGCCCAGTGGATGTAATATGTGTAATAGTTGTGATAGCCTAGCGTAAGTTACTTGCTTATTTATTTCTGTTGTCTTGTTTATTTGTTTTCTTTTAGTCAGTGCAGTTCTTTTTCCGCGGTTTGCTAGTGGCCGGAATAACCTATTTTTTAAACTAGGCCACATTAACAATGGGCTACATATTTACTGTAGGCCTCCTACGGGCCGTAGAAACAATGGGGATTCTAAGGGCCATAGACGCAATGGGCCTTCTACGGGGCATAGACAGAATGGGCCTTCTACGGGGCGTAGACACAATGGGCCTTCTACGCGCCGTATCATCAATGGGCCTTCTACGGGCCGTATGATCGGTTGGCCAAACATGGGCTAATAACAGACCACATTATGGCCGTAAATGGGCTAGAGTTGAAATCGTCCGTTCATGGGCCGACCATAACGGGCCGTCGTTAATAGGCCGTATTTGAGGACGCTATGAAAACGGCCCAACGTATTAACGGGCCACAAACGGGCCAACTGTAACCACGAGCTGTATTTGGCCCACAAGCTGAAAATGACAGTAACGGGTCAAAAGTAAACGAATGTTGGAAATGAGCCCAAGAATAAATGGGCCCTAAGAAGGCCGAAAGATAACATGGGCTGGAAACGGCCCAACGGAATAATGGGCCGTTAATGGGTATAAAGTGATACACTGTTCATTACGGGCCAGTTTTACCACGGGCCGTTAATGGGCCGAGAGTTACTAAGGGCCTCATATGGGCCAAAAGAAGTCATGGGCCATACATGGGCTGGAAGTTAAAACGGGCTGGAATTATATTGGACGACCCAGATGGCGCTACTGGGCCTAATTCGGATAGGCCGTACACGGGCCCTGGGTTAGCAGGTTGTAAATGGGCTATATGCGAACAAGCCGTTAACAGGCTTGCCGTGGGCCGGCCCGCCACCTTTTGACCAAGTCAAACGGGCCAGCCTTTTCATAGGAATGGGCCTCTGTTGGGCCGTGCCATGTGTCAACGTATCATAGGTGCTTTGTGTCCAATGAGTGGATGACGTCTTTCCCAACGGTGAGCTGACACGTGTTTCCTCCAACCAATGATGATTTTACACGTGGAAAATCCCCATTGGTCGGGGCTGTTAACGGGTTACCGGATCCAAACTGGACCCGATAGCTTAACGGCGTTCCGTTACGGTGGATGCCACGTGTTGGTCACCCTTGACGAAACCACTTCTATGACGCGCGATTTATCGTCATGGAAGTGGACACTTCCGTGATGATAATTTTGGTAATGTCATGGAACACTTCTATGACAGCACAAGTATGACTATCTTGATTCTGTCATAAATTTGTCATGGATGTACATGCATGACAAAAAACGCGACCTACAACGGAAGTGTATTTTTTGTAGTGCTAGATTGTTCCCGCCAAGGTTCCGCCTCGAGACGGCGGCGCTTCGTCCCGAAAGCCTCCTTCTTATTTTTCCCAGGGCAAAAGACATGTTATACCAGATGATGGGCATCAGAGGGCTGCCAGGTGGCCCACGAGGCAGGGGGGGACGCCCAGGGGGTAGGGCGCGCCCTCCACCCTCGTGGACGATGGGTGGCCCCCCTCTGGTGCTTTCTTCGCCCAATATTTTTAATATATTCCAAAACCGACTTTCCTAGAGTTTCAGGAATTTTGGAGTTGTGCATAATAGGTCTCTAATATTTGCTCCTCTTCATGTAAACCTTATAAAATAAGAGAGAAAAGGTATAAGTAGTGTGACATAATGTGTAATAACAGCCCATAATGCTATAAATATTGATATAAATGCATGATGCTAAATGGACGTATCAACTCCCCCAAGCTTAGACCTCGCTTGTCCTCAAGCGGAAGCCGATATCGAAAAATATGTCCACATGTTTAGAGATAAAGGTGTCGATAAAATAAAATACGGACATGAGGGCATCATGATCATTCTTAGAATAGCAACATATATATATTGTCATATGGTTTCTTATCCTGAAGTAAAAATCTATTCACAATGTAAAGTATGAATCAGAAACTTCATTGAGAAACTAGCAAACTATAATCTCAGTCATTGAAGCAATTGCAATTTGTCATAACATTGGAAAGAGTCAATATAAGAGCTTTTCAGCAAGTCCACGTACTCAACTATCATTTAGTCTTTCACAATTGCTAACACTCACGCAATACTTATGGGTATGAAGTTTTAATCGGACACAGAGAAAGATAGGGGCTTATAGTTTTGCCTCCCAACCTTTTACCTCAAGGGTAACGTCAACAATAATGCTTTATGAAAACCCACATCCAATTGGATATATATATATATATATATATATATATATATATATATATCAGGATCTTTCCAACACATAGTGCTTGCCAAAGGATAAAGTGTAAAAAGGAAAGGTGAAGTCACCATGACTCTTGTATAAGGTACAAGACAAAAATAAAAGATAGGCCCTTCACAGAGGGAAGAGAGGTTGTCATGTGCTTTTATGGTTGGATGCACAGAATCTTAATGCAAAAGAACGTCACTTTATATTGCCACTTGTGATAGGGACCTTTATTATGCAGTCCGTCGCTTTTATTTCTTCCATATCACAAGCTCGTATAAAGCTTATTTTCTCCACACTAATAGATCATACATATTTAGAGATCAATTTTTATTGCTTGCTACAATGACAACTTACTTGAGGGATCTTACTCAATCCATAGGTAGATATGGTGGACTCTCATGGCAAAACTGGGTTTAAGGATATTTGGAAGCACAAGTAGTATCTCTACTTGGTGCAAGGAATTTGGCTAGCATGAGGGGGAAAGGCAAGCTCAAAATGTTGGATGATCCATGACAATATAATTTATTTCGGATGTAAGCAAACATGACCCATTATGTTGTCTTCCTTGTCCAACATCAACTTTTTAGCATGTCATATTTTAATGAGTGCTCACAATCATAAAAGATGTCCAAGATAGTATATTTATATGTGAAAACCTCTCTTGCTTTATTACTTCCTATTAATTGCAATGATGACCGAAACTATGTTTGTCAACTCTCAACAACTTTTATTCATCATACTCTTTATATGTGAAGTCATTACTCCCCATAAGATCAAGATGATCTCTTTATTTCTTTTTATTCTTTCGCCTCTTTTTTTTATTCCCTCAAGATCATAGCAAGATAACCAAACCCTTGACTCAATACTAATCTTTATTATATATAGCTCACGGACTTGATTACATAGATAAGGATCAACACAAAAACTCAAAGCTAGATCATACTAAACTTTATTCTACTAGATCAAGATATAAACAAAAGGATCGAACTAAGAAAAACAGTAAAATAGAAGTGTGATGGTGATACGATACCGGGGCACCTCCCCCAAGCTTGGCAGTTGCCAATGGGAGTGCCCATACCCATGTATTTATGTCTCTTTCTTCGGAGGTGGTGATGATGGAGTTTCTGATGACGTAGGCTTCTTCCTTAATTTGTGCTTGAGGATAGAATTTTGCTCCCTTAGGTCATCGATCTCCTGCTCATGGCTTAATATCTTTTTGCATAGTTCCTGCTTGTTCTCCTGCAAGAGGCGAAAAGGGATAAACTGGATCTTAGGTTTCTTTGCTCTATCAGGGAGGCTTGACTTTTTGAACTCCACACGCATGTCCCCAGGTTGAGGTAATGGGACTTCATCTTCATCTGAGATTGTCTCCTCCTTTCCCCTAGGATCATAGTCTTCTTCTTCCTCTGTGGTCCAACCACAATGCTCCAAGTCCCCGTAGACCTTAGGGTCCACAAGGTAATCAGCCACATAGCTTTCTCCCTCCGAATCCCGGGACGACATATTGCTCTAGTTTGCGGCAGAAACAACTCAAAACAAAAACAGAGGATTGCGTCGTGGTACAGTGGTCAAAACCTTCGGGAGATTATATAATGAATTTTTACCGACCAAAAGAAGTATCGTGCGAGAAAACAGAGTCCGGAGGGCACACGAGCTGCCCACGAGGCAGGGGGCGCGCCCTCCACCCTCGTGGATGGCTCGTGTCCCTTTCGGATTACTTCTTATTTTCCTATTTTCTTAAATATTCCAAAACAGAGAAAAATTGCTATTAGAACTGTTTTGGAGTCTGTTTACTTACCGTACCACATACCTATTCCTTTTCGGAGTTTGAAACATTCTGGAAAGTGTCCCTTATGTACTCCTCCGGGGTTACGGTGTCAATAACATTGGTTTCAACATTTATGGGATTAACTGAGATATAATGTTTGATTCTTTGACCGTTCACCACCTTTGTATTTGTGCCTTCGAAGTTGTTGATTTTTATGGCACCGGAATGATAGACCTCCTCGATAACGTAAGGACCTTCCCATTTAGAGAGGAGTTTTCCTGCAAAAAATCTTAAACGAGAGTTGTATAACAGAACATAATCACCTACATTAAACTCACGCTTTTGTATCCTTTTGTCATGCCATCTTTTAACTTTTTCTTTAAACCGCATTCTCATAGGCCTGGGTTCTCCACTCATCAAGTGAGCTAATATCAAATAGTCTCTTCTTACCGGCAAGTTTGAAATCATAATTGAGCTCTTTAATGGCCCAATATGCCTTATGTTCTAGTTCGAGAGGTAAGTGACATGCTTTTCCATAAACCATTTTATACAGAGACATAACCATAGGATTTTTATATGAAGTTCTATAGGCCCATAATGCATCATCAAGTTTCTTGGACCAATTCTTTCTAGATCTATGTCTTTTGCAAAATTAATTTAATCTCCCTATTACTTAGTTGTACTTGACCACTAGACTCTGGGTGGTATGGAGATGCAATTCTATGGTTAACACCATACTTAGCAAGCATTTTACGAAAAGCACCATGAATAAAATGTGAACCACCATCAGTCATTAAGTATCTAGGGCGTCCAAACCTTGGAAAAATAACTTCTTTAAGTATCTATGTGAACCTCGGTTGGCGGGGGCATGCATTCATAGCTTAGGAATCCCTTTGTGCCGACACGAGGGAGGGGGGAGGGGCTGCTAGCTACTTCGCACTTTGCTAGGTGAACCTCGGTTGGGGGGCATGCATTCATACCTTAGGATTCCCTTCGTGCCGACACGAGGGAAGGGGGACTGCTAGCTACTTCGCACTTTTCTAGGGTGAACCTCGGTTGGGGGGGCATGCATACATAGCTTAGGATTCCCTTCATGCCGTCACGAGGGAGGGGGGGCTGCTAGCTACTTCGCACTTTGCTAGGGTGAACCTCGGTTGGGGGGGCATGCATTCATAGCTTAGGATTCCCTTCGTGCCGACACGAGGGAGGGGGCTGCTAGCTACTTTGCACTTTGCTAGGTGAATGAACCTCGGTTCGGGGGGGTGCATGCATTCATAGTTTAGGATTCCCTTCGTGCCGACACGAGGGAGGAGGGGGGCAGCTAGCTACTTCACACTTTCCTAGGTGAACCTCGGTGGGGGGGGTGGGGGCAAGCAATACCGTGCGCTTTGCGAGAGAGATGCCACATCGAAGTTGCATTTGGTATTTGAAAATCAAACCACCCTTTTGATACATAAATTTGGTCCACATGCAAGTGTGTTCGTGTTCTGACCCTCTCCCACGTCATTTGTCGCCAAATTTATAAACATTAGACAAGTCGGATGACGCAACAGACACAGTTCACTCAAACTAACCGTGTGCCACATCGGTGCACCTGTCACGCACACATCCGCACAGTACATTGGGCTCCACGAGGCTAGCCCTCTCAAAAATATCTGCCCGCCTCGAGGGTTTTTCTGTTTCATAACACACGGTTGTTATCTCCGGACCGTGTGCGATGTTTCTTGTTCCCAATCCCGCCTGCATCCCTAGAAAATATCTACCCGCCTCGAGGGTTTTTCTGTTTCATTACACACGGTTGTTATCTCCGGACCGTGTGTGATGTTTCTTGTTCGCAATCCCGCCTGCATCCCTAGGAAATATCTGCCCGCCTCCAGGGTTTTTCTGTTTCATAACACAAGGTTGTTATCTCGGGACCGTGTGCGATGCACTATCATCAAAATTTACAATAGCCCGGCATTTCACTCCCGCGTTTGACTCCCGCGTAGTAAAATTTTCAGTACCCGCGTCCTTTCCTCAAACACCCCGCGCCCCCTCCACACACACACACACACCATAACCTCCTCGGGCGTGCGCGCGCACACACACACACACCCTCCCTCGCTCGAAACCCTAGCAAGGTCCCCGCCGCCGCCGCAAGGCCTCCATTGTCAACATCTGTCGGGTTTGCCCGTGCAGCTTACCCACCGATCTCCATACCCAGGCCGCCCTGAGTTTCTTAGATGACGCCTGCCAAATGCCCCCTTTCCCACAGATCCCCATCCCCATCCCTCACTCCAGAGCGTCGCAGCCTAAGCCAGGCTACGCTTCCCGTGGAGCTCGAGGAGCGACTGGCCCAAAAGAGGTGTATAGCGGTCTCTTCGCCCGACGTCGCCGAGGAAGCTGACGACCATTACTGGCGGCAGGCACTCAAGCAGCGGGCTAGAGTATGCGGGCATGTCTCGGCCGCCGGCTACGACATCTAGGTCATCGACAGCGACGGACTAAGGCGGGCTGTGTCACAGGTTAAGTGGCCCACCCCCAACCCCTCGGGTTCAACCGCCGTCGATCTCATCCATGGCCCCGCCGCTGATCTCCTCTGGCTCGCTGTCAACAATTTGCCATTCTACATCGCCATTGAGCCCCTTTTGTCATTTCTGAAGGACACGTCCTGCGACGCTGGCTTGGGATCCACAGCTTCCAAGTCAGACCTCATCGAAGGCGACTGAGGGAGTCCAGGATTATGGGCTCCTCGAGCGTCCGGGCTGTGTGATGTGGGCCGTACTGATGGGCCATGAAGATACAAGATGGAAGACTTTCCCCCGTGTCCGGATGGGACTCTCCTTGGCATGGAAGGCAAGCTTGGCATGCCGATATGAAGATTCCTTTCTCTGTAAACCGACTCTGTACAACCCTAGCCCCCTCCGGCGTCTATATAAACCGGAGGGTTTAGTCCGTAGAGGCAATCACAACCAGATAGGCTAGACATCTAGGGTTTAGTCATTACGATCTCATGGTAGATCAACTCTTGTAACCCCTATACTCATCAAAGTCAATCAAGCAGGAAGTAGGGTATTACCTCCATCAAGAGGGCCCGACCCTGGGTAAACATCGTGTCCCCTGCCTCTTGTTACCTTTGATCCTTAGACGCACAGTTCGGGATCCCCTACCCGAAATCTGCCGGTTTTGACACCGACATTGGTGCTTTCATTGAGAGTTCCTCTATGGCATCGACAGAAGGATAGATGGCTCGCCTTGTCATCAAGGACAGTATCACTTCCGGAGGAGCCCTAGTTTCAGGGAGAACTCTCCGACTTGGCGACTTCACCGTGGGCGCCAGTTCGGCCATTAAGCCAAAGGCAACCCCTCAGGCCGCTGAAAATCCTCTGTGTATCAGCCCCAAATACTCCGACAAGATGGATCTGGCTAATCTATCGTCTTTGAACGAGCTGCTAGATCGCATCGCCGCCCTAGGGGTCTCAACTGACTATGATCGGATTGGGCTTAAACCCAATCAGAGAGAAATTAAATCTCCATCGATCACCCATCAGGTAGCGGTTGTGGAGGAACAGGCTGACAATAACTCCTCTCCTACATTGAGAACCAACTATGTTCGGATTTCCGAACTCGGAGAACCGGATACCCACCCTCGAGAGGACACTCCCTGTCCTCCGAACACCAAATCGGACGTTAAGCCTGAGAATTCCCCGGAACCTCGGAAATTCTTCAAACTCCGGATTCCACAGTGGGTCAGGGTGCGAATTTGAGCCCGCCCACCCACCACAAGCAATATTCTCCAAGCAACTCCGGCCCTCCGGACATATGCAACCTAATGTATGTACGGCAGCAGCCTCGAGAGACAGTCCATCACTTTGGGCTAGATTCCTCCTTGTTAAAAACAAAATGAAAGACTGCTGCGACGACGACGCAATTTCAGTATTTCGCAACAACTGTACGGACGAGGGAATCCTTAATGCCCTCAATCACCGTCGCGTTCTGCACTTCGCAGATCTGGCACACATAGTACAGAAGTACTGCACAATGGAAAGCACCTGGAAAACTCAGACAGCCCGCTGGGAACAGCACGCCTTTAAGCCATCTCCTGGGCGGGCAAAAAGAATGCACCCTCGGGGGGCACCTAATCATCATCCCGTGGATAAGAAAATCAAGCCCTTTACGGGACACAGAACTGTCTTCGAAGAATGGCTCGATAGGCCCTGTCAAATACACATGACGCCGAATACCGAACCAACGCACAGCCTACGGGCATGTTGGATACTCCGGCAGGTGGCCAAGAGCAGCGAGGGTATCCTCACCAACACTACACCAGAAAAGTACTCTTCAGAACACAACGACCCCGAAGTACTCACAGTCTTTGAGACCTTCTCATCAAATAATCGGCGCAAACGGGCGCTTCGTGCCCTTGCCGAAGTCTGCCATGTAGCAACAATAAACCCTTGGAACGATACGACAATTACTTTCAATGCCGATGACGAACCAAGATCCCGCTCATTCCGGGCACCAGCCGCTCTGGTCCTCAACCCAATTGTGGACGGTTTTCGGCTCACTAAAGTGCTAATGGACGGTGGTAGCGGATTGAACCTCATCTACGAGGATACGCTCAATAAAATGCAAATGGACAGGAGTCGCATTGAGCAGAGCAATACATCCTTTAGGGGAATCATTCCCAGCAGGGAAGCAAGATGCTTGGGAAAAATTAAGATGGATGTGGTATTCGGCACACCAGAAAACTATAGGTCTGAAGAGATAATCTTCCAGGTGGCTCCTTTAACACTGGATATCATGCCTTGTTAGGGCGAGATGCATTCAGACGCTTTCAAGCTATACCTCATTACGGGTATATGAAGCTCAAAATGCCCGGGCCCAATGGTGTTATCACTATCTCCAGTGATCCGGACATAGCACTCCGCGCCGAAAATAAAACCGCGTCCCTGGCCCTTGAGGCATTGTCCGAAGCCCAAGCGGCCGAGGAATTCACCGCTCTGCATTCCAAAGTGGATAGGGACGATGTAATTCTTGATAAAAGGCCTAAATCCACCTCTTTCAAGCCAGCCGACGAAATAGTCAAATTTCAAGTCACCCCATGGATCCCAGGAAAACAACTTCCATTGGGGGACAACTGGACCCAACGGTCGACGCCGCATTACACGCGTTCTTGCGCGAGAATTGGGACATCTTCGCCTGGCACCCCTCGGATATGCCAGGAATCCCACGCGCGCTGGCTGAACATAGCCTCAATACACTAAAGGGATACAAGCCGGTCAAGCAAACGCTCCGGCGATTTTCCGAACCCAAATGACAGGCTATGGGGGAGGAGCTAGCCAAGCTACTCGAAGCCGGGTTTATTAGACAGATCAAACATCCGGACTGGCTAGAAAACCTGGTCATGGTACCAAAGAAGGATAAATCCTGGAGCCTGTGTGTCGATTTCAAAGACCTTAACAAGGCCTTCCCTAAGGACCCCTTCCCACTACCTCGCATCGACCAGATTGTTGATGCAACCGCGGGACACGATTCACTGTGTTTCCTCGACGCATACTTCGGATACCATCAAATTAAGATGAAGGAATCCAACCAAGCCGCAACGGCATTCATCACCCTGTATGGGCCTTTCTGCTTCAACACTATGCCCTTCGGGCTCAAGAACGGCGGCGCCACTTACCAACGCATGATTCAAATGTGCCTGGAAAAGCAAATTGGCAAGACTGTGGAGGCATATGTAGATGACGTAGTCATCAAAACCAAGCACGTCGAATCATTGGTGGACGACTTGCGCCTCACATTCGACAACCTTCGACCATATGACATAAGGCTCAATCTGGAAAAGTGCATTTCGGCGTCGCCACCGGAAAACTGCTTGGGTTCATTGTCTCCAATAGAGGAATCAAAACAAACCCAGCCAAATCCGAGCCCTGTCACAATTAGCAACACCAACTGACCTCAAACAGGTCCAAAAACTAACCGAGTGCTTGGCAGCCTTGAGCCGCCTTATCTCCAGATTAGGAGAAAAGGCACTGCCACTTTATCGCCTTCTCGGACGCACCGACCACTTTGCATGGACGGACGCTACGACAGCCGGACTGGAGGAAATAAAAACTTTGCTAGGAAGTAACCCCATCCTGGCCGCACCAAACATAGTCGAACCAATGCCGCTCTACATATCTGCAACTCACCAAGTGGTGAGTGCGGTGCTCGTCGTCAAACGAGAAGAGGAGGGACATAAATTCCCACTCCAAAAGCCAGTATACTATGTATCGACTGTCCTTACACCATGTAAATCCGGATACCCACATTATCAGAAGATAGCATATGCGGTCTTTATGGCATCCCGCAAGCTGCGGCACTACTTTCAAGAGTGCTCAATCACGGTGGCCTCAGAGGTACCACTCAATGATATTATAAACAACCGAGATGCCACCGCCCGGATCGCCAAATGGGCCATCGAGCTCCTACCATTTGAAATAACATACAAACCACGCCGAGCCATTAAACCTCAGGTGTTGGCTGACTTCGTCGCCGAGTGGACAGAGGCCGAACTCCCTAAAGAGTACGACACATATTCCAACTGGGTGATGCACTTTGACGGCTCTAAAATGTTAGCCGGACTTGGTGCTGGAGTCATCTTGACATCCCCGCAGGAGACACAGTCCGTTATGTGCTCCAAATATTGTATACAGATTCTAACAATGCAGCCGAATATGAGGCCCTATTGCATGGTCTCCGGATGGCTGTCTCCATGGGCATACAACGCCTTGAGGTGCGCGGGGATTCAAACCTTGCAATATCCCAAATAAATGGACACTTCGATGAAAAAGATCCAAAGATGGCGGCTTACCGCAACGCCGTACTCCAAATATCAGCTCGGTTTGAGGGTCTCGAGTTTCATCATGTGGCTCGAGAGAGTAATTGAGCCACGGACATCCTTGCTCGCATGGGCGCTAAATGCGACCCCGTCCCACCTAACACCTTTGTAGAAAGGCTCTTCAAGTCATCCATGGTGTGGCGGGACGAGAACGGGAACACCGACCCGGAGCCGATCATAGCCCCCGATTCCGAACACAGTCCCAATATCATCAGGGGCTCAGGCACCGAAATAACACCATCGGCCCATGAAATCATGGTTGTAATTGCCTCATGGACCGAGCCTTTCCTTGCCTACCTCACAAGGAATGAGCTCCCTGAGGATCAGACTGAGGCCCGTTGCATCGTTCGAAGTTCGAAAGCCTACAAAGTTCACGAAGGAGAACTTTATAAGAAAAGTACTACCAGAGTCCTTCAATGATGTATCTCCGAAGAAGAGGGACGACAACTCTTAGCTGAAATACACGCTGGCCTTGGCGGTCATCATGCCGCAGCTTGGGCCCTTGTAAGTGAAGCCTTTTGGCCCACAGCTCGGGTAGATGCACAACACCTCGTACAGCGATGCGTCGGATGCCAGCTTTTCTCTAATCAAAGCCACATGCCGCCCACTGCCATCCGAACAATCCCCATTACTTGGCCCTTTGCGGTCTGGGGGCTCGATATGGTCGGACCTCTTAAAGGGGGAAGCCATAAGAAGAAATACTTATTGGTTATGGTCGACAAGTTCACTAAGTGGGTAGAAGCCAAACCAGTTAAAATGGCTGCAGCCGGACCGGTGATAGACTTCATATCCGGCATCGTACACCGTTATGGTGTCCCGCATAGTATCATTACTGACAATGGCTCTAACTTTACAGCCGATGAGGTGAAAACTTGGTGCGCCAATTTGGGCATCAAGCTTGATTACGCCTCCGTATACCACCCTCAGACAAACGGTCAGGTCGAACGGGCTAACGGCATGATAATGCGCGGCATCAAACCCAGACTAGCGCGATCTCTGCAAGAATCGGACAAACACTGGGTCGAGGAACTCGATTCCGTACTCTGGGGGCTGCGGACCATGCCCAATCGTATGACCGGATATACACCCTTTTTATGGTGTACGGTGCGGAGGCAGTCTTGCCTTGCGACATTATTAATGACTCACCTCGAGTGCGCATGTATGAAGGGAGAGAAGTCGAGCTCGATCGGCAGGACGACCTGGACGGCCTAGAGGAGGAGCGCGATATCGCGAAGGCCCGTTCCGCATTTTATCAACAGCAAGCTCGGCGATACCAAAGCAGAGAAGTACGGGCAAAGACCTACAATGTCGGTGAACTTGTTTTACGCCTACCAGAAAAGAAAAAGGACAAGCTCAAGCCCAAATGGGAGGGTCCCTTCATTACAGATGAAGTTCTCACTGGAGGAGCATATCGTCTTCGCAATGCTTAGAACAATCGCTTGGAGCCAAACCCATGGAACACTGCAAGGCTCCGAAGTTTCTACGCCTAAGTCCCCAAATATACCTTTTTTGTCGTTCCTTCGTTTCTCCCTTTTACTATTTTCCTTTTTCCCTCATTTCTATACGACTTCTAGCTCGTGTTCGGATAAACCGCACACCTGAGGGGCAGACATCCTCAAATGTACATACCCCACAATACCTGGGGGCTTCTTTTCACAAGAAGCTTATTCTTATTATTATTTTTCGAGCATCAAGCTCATCGTATATATGTGTCATCTATCCATATATGTCTTTTCTTTGCCATTATATGCACCTTTATGACTTATGTTTTTGCCAAGCTGGGTTGCCTGGCTCCTGTGCTTATGCCCTACGTTCCTGCTTGTTTGGCTAGGGCATAAAGGGAGCACCTCTGCTATTGTTACACCCGGGTCATCCGGACATGTACCTCAGCTGGGTGAAGCCGAAAGCTAGCGTTCTTAAGGGAATGATTGGTCGGTGAGCAAAAGACGAACTTCCCTCGTGGCAATACAAGACCCCAAAGTATAAACGCGTACTGTGATTTTTTAGCATCACAGCTTCGGTATTCCCAAAGAACCGCATACTAGCCCAGGGAAAGGAACCCTTAACGGAACTATTCTCTCTGGAAAATGTAATATAACATAACTCCCCGAATACAACTAGTCCGTTCAAGTAACTATGACCGGACTGCCTGGTTTCCGAACATACTTTGGTGTTTACCTACGTTACAGTATTGGGAAACACTCCTAAAACTAGGGTTTTCGGAGGTCGAAGCAGAAAGTCTGCCATAACAATCATTTTACAATTTGGCTGGAGACAAGTTTGTCGATAAAACTACATTGCTACTTGGACTCAAAAACTTCTTCTTCCTCTAGACCCTCTAACAGGTTGTCTAGTCTACAATCTTGTTGGGAAAATTTGGCGGCCTCCTTCACTTGGTCGTACACCAGGCTGACTGGAATTTCTTGTCCATCGGATCCTCGAGGACCGACCCGAGCCAGATGATTGGGATCAAGTCCGGTGTACCGTGTTTTTACCATGGCCCATGCCTCCCGAGCACCTTCTCAGCATGCTGATATCTTCAGCCCAAAACAGCGCCGAGCTCCCTTAAACAAATTCATGAGTTCCTCCATACTTCCTGGAGGAGAGTCGGCTGGCCATAAAGCCTTCACAATGTTTCTCATTCCCCTCCACGCTCGCTCGTGCACCTTGGACAGCTCTTGTAGCAGGTTGCCTTGAAATCCGGAAACCTCTTCTTCGGGCCGCCCAGTCAACACACCTGCAGCAATAAACTGGTTAGAATTCACATCAGCGAACTGTATAACAGTAAGTTAAAAGGCATACTGAATATGCCGCTTCTCAGCTTTCTGTTTTCCTTTAGTGCGTCCGCCAGTTGGGCGCGCACGTCTTTCAGCTCCTCGCCGAGCTTGGTGTTGGCATCCTACAGCTTGTTCTTTTCGTCCCTGGTACACGTCAGTACGCGTTGACTAGAGGTCTCTTGCCTTTCGACATGTTCTCTGTCCGCCTGCGCGGCCTTTAGTTTCTCCTCCAGCCGATCCGACGATCCTGCCATTATAAAATGCAACAGTGTTTATTTGCATAAACACGACCGGGACATGATCATATTTTCTAGACAGCAGGAGACATTACCAGTCGGTGCCTCCTTGGACTTCTCCAGTTCGGCGGTAACAGCAGTAAGCTGAGTCCAACACTGTTCCAGCTCCCGAGATAGCATGCTGTTCTTCTCCGTAAGCACCTAATCACACATCGATCCTTAAAATCAGTTGCTTCAACTGTTTTCAAGTCTCGTGGGCTACTTGTATATGGCTATTAAATCTATACAAAATGATCTTACCCGCATATCCTTTGAAAGCTGGTAAGTGGCTCCAGCAAGCCCATCCCGAGCAGCTCGGATCTATGCATCCGCCGAACTGAAGGCATTGAATGCCTCTTTAGTAAAATTAGGATCGCGCATAGCTGCCCTCCGGTGCCGATGGTTCATGGCACTCTCCACTTTGGAGTTGGTGACGGATACATTATCCGAATCATTAGAGAGAGGACAATCCGGCATGGTACTCGTATCAACTCTAGCCCTAGAGGCAGGATTCGGGGTCGGAGCTATGGACATATGTCCGGTGAGGTCTCCGGATATAGTCCAGTGAATGCTCTTCCTGAAATATGGCACAACAGCAAACGCCATAGTTCGGTATGTTTGTCGCAGGGCGTATCAAAAGCCGTACCTTTTTGATGAAGGTCGGAGCTTGGAAATATCGCCGTCCGCCTTTCTTTTCGAAGATCCGCCTTGTGTTGGCGTCCCCTTCTTAAGGGAGGATCTCTACGCGGCGTGGTGAGACGAGCGCCGGCCCTTTGAAGCACGAGACAGTGCAGTGGGTGAGGTGCGATGGGAAAACTCTTTTGGAGGAGACGCTCCCTGGGCACTTACATGGGAAGAAGGAAGAATGCCGGGGTAATCGGCTTCTCTGGCCAC
Source organism: Aegilops tauschii subsp. strangulata (assembly GCF_002575655.3). Taxonomy (NCBI): domain Eukaryota; kingdom Viridiplantae; phylum Streptophyta; class Magnoliopsida; order Poales; family Poaceae; genus Aegilops; species Aegilops tauschii. The sequence continues at coordinate 56,891,888 of NC_053039.3, forward strand.
TTCTGTACCGTTGTAGCTCGCCTCATAGAAGACCCCCTCCTTGAACTCCACAAATATATCCGGATCCTCCTCGAATCCAGGTCCCGAATATGATCCTCCGACTGCGGAGCGGGGCTATAAATCCCTGCGGTGGCCTTCCTCCATTCCTGTTAAAAATGGTCGGGTTAAAGTTTGACTGATTATGACTCAGGAAGAAGATTGAGTGAGTTTCTGGATTGAAAGCTTACCCAGCTGTCAGGGGGATGGACCCCGGGCAGGCAACGGAACCCGGATACTCTTCAAAAACAACGGAGCTGGCACTGCCCCTCAATACCGGCATGCGCTTGGCCGGGTCACTACTAGAAAAAGGGCTATAGATGGGATTGACACTAATGGCGCACCAGACAAGCGGTGCGCCATTAGTATATACTAATGGCGCACCACCTTCTGATACGCCATTAGAGTTGAAACTACTAATGGCGCACCAGGCGCAGGGTGCGCCATTAGTATAAAAAAAATTAACTAGTGCGCCTGTCCAAACATACTAATGGCGCATCCAGACACAGTGCGCCATTACTAGTTGTAACTAGTAATGGCGCACCTGGCCCAGGGTGCGCCATTAGTATCAAATTTTTTTTTAACTAGTGCGGCTGTCCAAACATACTAATGGCGCATCCAGACACAGTGCGCCATTACTAGTTGTAACTAGTAATGGCGCACCTGTCCCAGGGTGTGCCATTAGTAAAAAAAAAATTTAACTAGTGCGCCTGTCCAAACATACTAATGGCGCATCCAGACACAGTGCGCCATTACTAGTTTTAACTAGTAATGGCGCACCTGGCCCAGGGTGCGCCATTAGTATCAAATTTTTTTAACTAGTGCGCCTGTCCAAACATACTAATGGCGCACCACCAGAAGGTGCGCCATTAGTAACCTGGATTACTAATGGCGCATTTAGAGTTGGTGCGCCATTAGTAAGTGGGCAGCAACAAGATATTTTGGACAGCCTCTCCTACCCACACTCACTTTCTCCCCACTTCATTCTCTCCACCTCCTCCTTGTCTCGGGTGCCTCCTCTTTTTCACCTCTTTTCCACCATAGATTCATTCAATTTAAGTGGTTAAATTACCTTGTTTTGATAGGTAAGTAAGGGGGGAAGCTATATTTATGTTGTTCTCCCTACAACAATGTGCACATGCACTTTTTATGGCCTAGCTAGATCTATGTATGTTCGTGGTGTTGCATATGTTTGTGGTGTTGCATATGTGTTTGTGTTTGGAGGTGTACCGGTATTTGAAATGCGATAGTTGCCAATATTTTGCCGGAATGTTGATTCATTTCCGTTTCGGCGAGAATTTTGGCATTAAGCATTCTTTTTGGTCCTATTTTTAGGGAAAGTCATGCCAAATTTTTTCTTGGTTCTAAAATATCGTTTTGCTCTACCCCGCAGGCGACCATGGTCCGCATGATGACTGAAGGCATCGTGAATAGGTTTTTGAGGTCCGCGAAGGCCGAGATGCTTCAAAAGAACGAGACGGAGATAAGATGTCCGTGTCGAAGATGCAAGCTGAAGAGCCTTATTGCGGACCCGGAATCCGGGCAGGTGCGGGACCACCTGCTCTTGCGTGGTTTCATGGATGGCTATCGGTGGCAAGGTGATGAAGATGACTACGAAGTCGTCCATGGGGGCCGTGCAAGAAATGAGGAAGGGCAGCAAGACAACCACCGCGGCTCGGGCGGGCGAGAAGACGAAGAATCCCCAGGAGATGATCACGACGGTGATGCTGTACACAGTCATCATGTAGAAGATGCAGGACATGATGATGAGGAAGATGTCGGAGCAGACGACGGGCATGATCATGAAGATGATGATGCCGGCGGAGCAGACGACGCTGGACCATCGATGGGCTGGGTGCAGGACCCTCATATTCAAGAGCTGCTTCTCAAGCAGACGGATAACGCAAGAGCTGCCGCCCGAGAGAAAGCCAAGATGGATCAACTTGAGTTAGACGCGGTTACTCCATTGTATGAAGGATGCAGGCCCGAGGATACCCGCCTGAAAGTAACGCTCATGGCTCTAGAGATGAAGGTAAAACACAAAATGACCGACGCATGCTTCGATGAGAACATGTCATTCTGGCACGAACGTCTTCCCAAGGGGAACAAGTGCCCGACCAGTTTGGAGGAGGCGAAGAAAATCGTGTGTCCTCTGGATTTACCGCACGTGAAATACCATGTGTGCATGAACAATTGCATCATTTATCGGGACGAGCACGCGGAGTCTACCATATGTCCGGTGTGCGGCGTCACTCGATACAAGAAGAGGAAGAAAGCTCCTCGAAAAGTGGTGTGGTACTTTCCGATCACTCCTCGTCTGCAGCGGTATTTCGCGGACCCTAAGGTAGCAAAGCTCCTGCATTGGCACGCGGATAGGGAGGAGAAGAAGCGAGAAGATGACGCAAATGATCCGGAGATAGATAAAAAAGACAAGATGCTGAGTCACCCTAAGGATGCGAGCCAGTGGCAAGCGTTGAACTTCGAAGACCTATAATTTGGGAACGATCGAAGGAACATCGTGCTGGGCGCGAGCACCGATGGAGTCAATCCGTTTGGCAGCCAGAGAAGCACACATAGCACCTGGCCTGTGTTTGTGTGGATGTACAACCTTCCCCCCTGGTTGTGCATGAAGAGGAAGTACATTCACATGAGTATGCTAATCGAAGGACCGAAACAACCAGGGAACGACATCAATCTGTATCTGGGGCTGCTGAAAGAGGAGCTTGACACGATGTGGAAAACGCCAGCCAATACGTGGGACGCCGCAGAGAAAGAATATTTCCCTATGAGAGCCGCGCTGCTCACGACGGTGCACGACTATCTCGGTTACGGATATGTCGCGGGGCAGGTGGTCCACGGATTTTCTGGATGCGTCAGGTGCATGGATGACACAACGTATCGCCAGCTAGATAGAGATCCCGGGTCTTCGAAAACCGTGTTCATGGGACATCGAAGGTGGCTTCGCGACGATGACCCGTGGAGAAAATGCAAGGATCTATTCGATGGTGAAACCGAACCCCGAGGACGCCCGCGTACGAGGAGCGGCGAGGAAATAGACGAGCTGTTGAAAAATTGGAAAGATTGCCCACTGCCGGGAAAGAAGCAAAAGGCGCCAGAGCCGGGAAAGAAGCGAAAGGCGCCAGAGCCGCTGCTGAAGGTATGGAAAACGAGGTCTGTTTTCTGGGACTTGCCGTACTGGAAGATCCACCGTGTGCCTCACAGCCTTGATGTCATGCATATCACGAAGAACGTGTGCGAGAGTCTGCTTGGTACCCTGCTCAACATGCCAGAGAGGACCAAAGATGGGCCAAAAGCAAGGGCAGACTTGAAATCAATGGGCATCAGGCAGGAGCTTCACGCTATATATGATGATGATGATGATGATGATGAGGCAAAGCAGGACACGGAAAGTCATCGCAAAGGCAAAAAGGCCAAGAAGACCGGAAATGACTACCCTCCCGCGTGCTTCACTCTAAGTCAGGAGAAGATCGAGCAGTTTTTCACCTGCCTCGTAGGAGTAAAACTTCCTTACGGTTACGCGGGGAAGATAAGCAGATACCTAGACCTAGCGAAGCTGAAGTTCAGCGGGATGAAGTCTCACGACTGTCACGTGCTGATGACGCAGATACTTCCAGTTGCAATCCGTGGGATCATGGACGCGCACGTCCGTGAAACGCTATTTGGCCTATGCAAATTTTTTGACGTCATCTCTCGGAAGTCTGTTGGCGTGAGGCAACTCAGAAGGCTACAGGAAGCGATTGTGGTGATACTATGCGAGCTTGAGATGTACTTCCCGCCCGCATTCTTCGACGTTATGGTGCATCTGCTGGTCCATATCGTGGACGATATCATCCAACTCGGGCCGACGTTCCTGCACAGCATGATGCCGTTCGAAAGGATGAATGGTGTCATCAAAGGATACGTTCGCAACATGTCACGTCCAGAGGGAAGCATAGCCAGGGGCTTTCTGACCGAAGAGTGCATCTCCTACTGCACGAATTATCTAGGCATCGAGAACCCCGTTGGTCTGCCCGTCAACAGGCACCTCGGCAGGCTCGCTGGATGGGGTCACCGTGAGGGTCGCCACGAAATGCATGTCGACTTCGAGGGTCGACTCGCCGACTTTGAAAGAGGAAACCTAGTCGCGCTACAACACATAGACGTGGTCGATCCTTGGGTGGTAGAGCACAAAACCTTTATTAAGAAGACATACAATGACCGAGGCCAACAGAGGACGGACGGAGATATACTCAAAGAGCACAACTCATGTTTCACGCGTTGGTTCAAGCAGAAGCTTCTGTCGTACCCTTTACATGAGGATTCTTCCGCGGAAGAACAACTCATATTCGCCTTGTCACAGGGCGCCGAGCACAAGCTGATGACCTATGAGGCGTACGATATCAACAGCTACACATTCTACACCGAGGCCAAGGACATGAAGAGCGATGGTTATCAGAACTCCGGGGTAACGATGGAATCCTACACCGGTAACGACAAGGACAGATACTACTTAAGGATCGAGGAGATCTGGGAGCTGAGCTATGCTGGAGAGAAGGTCCCGATGTTCCGTGTCAGATGGGCCAAGAGCGTCCAAAAGAAGACCGGTATTTCACCACCATGGTTATACCCGAAGCCAAATCGAAGACCGCAGGCGCAAACGTCACCGCGAAAAATGAGCCATGGGTACTGGCTTCCCAAGTGGACCAATGCTTCTTCATTACCGACCCGTCAAAGCCCAGTCGTGTTGTCGTGAGGAGAGGCAAAAGGAAGATCATCGGAATGGATGGAGTAGCCAATGAGCAAGACTTCGACAAGTACGGCGACCCGAGAATCGAACATGATGACGATGATGAAGTAGCAGCATACACCACAAGAAGAAGCAGGACCACCCTACCTAAAGGACGTCCGTTCCATAGAAGAACTCCATTTGCGAAAAAGAAGGGCAAGAAGATTGTGAACAGATAGCTAGCTAAGATCGATTGTATTTAAATCGTAGCCTTCATTTCTCGATTGTATTTCATGGGCACTTTTTGAACTATCATGAATATTTTTAAATTTCATGGACACTCGATCTCGATCCCCCTCCATCTCGATCGCTATCCCACCTCGCCAGATCCGGTCCCCCTCGCCGCCGAGCACCCCCCGGTCCACCGGCCCCCCGCACCCCGCGCACCCTCCCCCGCTCCACCGGCATTACTGTTTGATGATATTTTTTAAATAATTATTACTGTCTTATAAAAAAATATTACTGTTATGATTTAAACAAGTTTGAACATATTTAAACACAAATAAATATCAAACAACATTTTAAATGCATAAAAAAAAATTGTGGAGCCTGGGAATCGAACCCAGGACCTCCTGGTGTGAGAACTGGCTGCTGACCAGTCGAGCTAGTAGAGGGAACTTGGTGTGGACCAGGTCAGGTGGAAGATAACCTGTTGGCTCGAGCAGAAATCAAAAAAAATACTAATGGCGCACCAGGGTGAGGTGCGCCATTAGTATGGATGTACTTATGGCGCACCGAGGGGTGGTGCGCCATTAGTATTGTGCCCTCGCCCTCGCTTATCCCCGGCCCAAACCTATCCCCTCTCTCTCCCTCGCCCTCGCCCTCGATCCCCTTCCCCTCTCCTCTCCCGACGCCGCTGCCCCGCCGCCTCGACGCCGCCCCGTCGTCCTCGTCTCCGCCCCGACGCCCCGACGCCGCTGCCCCTTCCCCTCTCCTCTCCCGATGCCGCTGCCCCGACCTCCTCCTCGCCCCTCGACGTCGCCCTCGATCCCCTTCCCCTCTCCTCTCCCGATGCCGCCGCCCCGTCGTCCTCGTCCTCGCCCTCCTCCTCGTCCACGCCACCGCCGCGCCGCTCCGACCTCCTCCTTGTCCCCTCCGGCCTCCTCCGCCTCCTCAGGTACTGCCCCCACCTCTCCCTCCCCCTCCGGCCTCCTCCTTCCTCTTTGAATGCTTAATGTGGAACACAACTTATAGTAAGCAGGTACATGTTTTACAGATATTCAATCATACACAGATGTTTCATACAAATCCTGAAATCAAATTGTAATCTAAAGTCAATCCGCACAAATCGAAATTCAGAAGCAATTTCAGTACTTGTATGTTCTCGTCAGAGAGTAATAATTTTGGTTCATTTGATTCTCAAGCCATCCTAAGATGCCGATTGAGCGTGCAGATAGGTTCTTACTACAGTACAGCCTTATCTATTTTGTGGGTTGACTAGACGATCTATGTTTCCCAACTGTCAATACTTCTATCGTCTCTAAGCAATGCTAAATAGATAACATCAAGCTTGATAGAACAGGCACAAGTGCAAGAGATTTTTCTTTCAAACGTGGAACACAGCCGCCAGGTTGAATGCTTAATGTGGAACACAACTTACAGTAAGCAGGTAAACGTACGGTACGTACACTATATGCTATACGAGTAGTGGTATATTGCTATGTCAAATATTATCCAGGAGGAGCAACAAAGACACTAAATAGAATGTAAACATGATATTTCTACTAATTAGGGTGTGTCAAAAGAAAAAACCTTAGTAAAAATGGTTAGGATGCTCATGCTGGACTAAAACCATGGAATAAAAAAGGCAGAGGTAACAGTTTTATTTGGCGGTAACAGAGTTTTTTAGCAATGCATAGAACACCATAACTTTAAATTAAACACCGCCTACTTACATACAAGGGGAATCTTGAGTAATCCTACTCATATTGAACAGATAATAAGTTTCTTTTTTTAGAGCACATGTTTCTAACCAACATATTTGAACAGTATATGAGCAGTAAAAGTAAGAGTGAGCAAACTCACCTCATGAGTAGAAGCTGTCTATCTGATTCTGAAGCAATATAGTCATCATTGTCTTGGGAAGAATAGTAGTTAGTTCTGCTTGTACCATTGTCCTGATGTCTTGCCATTGCAGGATTGCTCTTCCCCTTTTCAACAGCCCTTTTTACAGTACCAATCTGGTGGTTGTCCAAAGATACGAATCCAAAATAAATAGACTTCACTTTGCCAATCGTAAAGATAAAAGCACACTAACATAAATGTCATTCCCATCTGTCTCCTCTTTACATGCTAAAGGATGTCATCATATTCAGCTGTAATAGTGCCATCCATGCATGCTCAAGAGTACCCCATTTTTGTTCTAAAAAGGGAGAGAGTACATGTGCCTCATTGGTAATCCTATGATATAGCTAGAAGAAAAACAATGAAGGAAATCTGTAGTATAACTTGTTCAGGAACAATCCTCAAGCCAGTCCAGTTATTAAAATAAAGTCAGAGGAAGTATGTAAATGAATGATGGAACACATAAAGAAATACCTGATTACGAGCAGAGCCAGTCCAGTTCCGTCGTCTGGAGAATTCAACTTCATCGAGTCCATAATACGCTGGATCCCTTGATGCAACTGAAATTGACAGAAATGATGGAACACACAAAAAGCAACTATGGAACAAAACAACATAGCCAGGGTAGTCAGGTTAGCTTCAAAAATGTTACGGCACTTATGCTGGCAGTCACAGGAGCTGACGGAGTAGTCCAAACAACAGTGGCAAAAAAATTAGGTATAAAAACAGTAGCAAATAAAAAAAGAGTAGCAAATATAGCTAGGGAAATTTTGTTTAGGTATAAAACAGTAGCAAATAAAAAAAGCAGTAGCAAATTAAAAAAACAGTAGCAAAAAATTAGGTATAAAAATAGTAGCAAATATAGCTAGGGCAATTTTGTTTAGGTATAAAAAACAGTAGCTACAATTTGTAAAAAGCATGAGCAACTGATCCTCTCTCGATCTGCAGGATACAAGTGGAACAAAGCAGGGGCGTAGGTGCTTGCTACTCAGGCACGGCGGCAGAGCCAAGCACACCCTCCTCTCCCAAGGTACCAACCCCTCTTCCTCTCCCCCTGTATATACTGCTGTCCAGTAAATTTTTTGCTCAATTTGCTGCTGTCCAGTACATCTTGTTAAAATTGCTGCTGACCAGTACATCTTTGCAATATATGGTGATGTGTACCATTCTTGATAGGATGTATCAATTGTAGTAGATGGTCAAGAAGATGTATCAATTCTTCACATGCCAATGTATTTTCCATGTTGTGATGGAGGCCTTTTTTGCCTTGTCCACCCGAGAGGCCCTTGAGTTTGCCGGAATGTCGATTAACTTCCGTTCCGGCAAATTCGGGTACTCCATATGTCCTATTTTCAGCAAAGGTCATGCTGAAATTTTCCGTGAATTTTAGCATGACTTTGCTAAAAATAGGACATATGGGGTACTTGTGACTAATGCATGGGCCGGGGTATCTTAGTAGTTAATTAAGTAGGATCAAGTGCCCCGACGTACTTGTGACTAATGCATGGCTTTTAGGGTGCCTCGGTGTTCCTTGACAATAACCAACTTTTTGACCAAACTTTGTTCCTATTTAGAGAGAAACATGGCCAACAACGATGAGGCCGGGGGTTCGGGCGTCGACAAGCCATTCTGGAAGCTGTCCCAGGAGATGGAGGAACAACCTCACTTGTATGAGGACGCCGCCTTCCCCACCGATCCTGAGACCACTGATGGTACCGCCGAGGATGACCCCACTGATGCCACCACTGATGGTGCCGCCGAGGATGCCACCACTGATGGTGCCGCCGAGGATGCCACCACTGATGATGGCGGCGCACGCACAGATGGCAGCCAACCGAAGAGGCAACGGAAGGACCGGCGCCCGACCGTGCTCCACACCCTCAAGGAGGAAGTTACTGAAGTGGACTCCGACGGGAATCCAACGGCGCCCGAACGAATAGTCAAGGGTACTCGCTTCAGCTTGGGTGCATTCTCCGGAGCACCGTCTCGATCAACACCGAGAACCTGAGGCATCCTGACCGAGGGAATTTGCGCAACCTCCTCTTCACGAAGCTGCACGAACGATACAAGTTCCCCGCTGAATTTGAAAACACAAGCCTCAAAGGGAATAAAGTGAACAATGCTGCCCTCACGAAGATGAGCAAGGCCCTGTCTACTTGGAAAAGCAATGTGAAGAGAATGATCGAGAAAGGTGAGAGTTATGAGAAGATCAAGGAGAAAAATCCTTCGATCACCGAAGATGACTACAACGACTTCAAGATCAATTGCTCGAGCACCACAAACTCCGAATCAAGTAAGTGGGGGAAAGAAATGCGGGAGCTGAACTTAGGGGAACACACACTCGGTCCCGGCGGTTACAGAGTGGCGGAGCCTATATGGGACAAGGAGGAGGCGGACCGTGCCGAGCAAGGCCTACCGCCCCTCTTCGATAAATACGGTGACAAGCAGACCAGGAACTTTGTCAGGGCCTGGTACAAGAAGGACCCGAAAAAAAAGGAGCTTACCACGGATCTGAAGACCAGGGCGCTTGAGCTTGTTCTGGTAAGGAATACACCCCCGCGTAATTAGCTCCATATGGTTGCATTCTAATTAATGAAGCCAAATTTCTAAATGGTTCACATTCCTTCCGCAGGCGACTGAAAGCAGTAGCGCGGGGTCGACTAAGAGCAACCCTTGGGACACCACTCTAAATAGGGCGTTGAATGTAATGAAGAACAAGGATAAGCTCAGTAAGCCGACGTCAGCTGGTCGTGTGGCCGGCAAAGGCTTGTCGACAAAATGGTCGTCATACTATAACACTGCTGGGCGAAAGGAGAAAAAGACCAGCTCGGAAAGCCAGGCGCGCGAGGTTCAAGAACTCAGGGCACAGGTGGCGCGGATTCTGGAGATTGTCCAAGAGCAAGTGCAACAACAACTCGGAGCGACGATCACCGCCATTGTGCCTACCTTGATCCAGGGGATTAGTGCGTGGATTGCGGGCGGCCAACAGGGGCCGCCCCCGATTCCTAGCTTCACGGCCAGCAACTCGCAGAACGCGATGGCGGGGCCATTGGTGTCTCCGGCGGAGCCAGCATTGGTGTCTCCGACGCCGGCATGGGAGCTTCATGCACCCGGGTGTACGCCGGCCGGCACCTCTGCAGCAAGCGGCCCCTCCGTCAACTGCACGCCCGCCGTTGGCGGTGCCTCGACATTAGCCGAGCTCGACGCCATCATCACGGTAACTAATTAAGCCTCTCTCGGCCGAGGACTTCATCTCCTTGCCTTTGACTGGGCATCCCTAACGCCCTACATGTTTTCGCAGGGCGCCGCCGAAGTTCCGTGCACTCTCCTGCACTTCGTGAACAACGAGTTGGTCGATGTCGCCAAGGGCAAAATCGTTCAACCGGGCAACCCCTTGTTCCATGGTACCCAGATGCAACCCAACTTGTTTAGGGTTCAACTGGTTCGGGTGCTGCCAGGCTGCGACGAGGTGTTACCTCCGATTCGACCCATCGGGGCCGACGATGATGACGTGATGAACCTCAGCGCCTGCCTGAGCTGGCCCCTGCTTTGGCCGAAGAGCCAGATTCGTTTGGGGGCGGGGGACACCACCCCAAAGACAACACGGCGCCAAGTCGGCCCCATGGCAAGACCACCGCAACGGTGCCGGACATCCCTATGCCACTGGATCCAAACATGCATATGGCACAGGATCAGAACGACGACGACGACGATACATTTGCCAACGTCGATCAGTACTTTGCCGATCATGGGGACGGTGGCGACTTCATGGGGCCTCCTTCTCAAGAACCCAACCCAACAAAAGACGTGTGCGATCTAGCTGGTACCGCGGAGAAGCCAAGTTGCAACAGGCGTCGTCTGCAGTTCAGCTCTCAGGAGACGCCTCCAGCTGCCGACTTCACCGAGCCTCAGATAGGCGAGGTGCAAAATATGATCAGCCCCAACACACTCAGGAAGGCGGTCTGTGAGCAGAACTCGGTCCCATTACAGGAGATCAAGAAGAAGGCACGCAAAAGAAAGACTAACAAGGGTGCGGGCCAGCCGGCACCGAGTACAATCCGTGCTCAGGACGGGCCACCTTCAACTGCGGATATCTCGAGGAGGGTGCATGTGGCGGGTGGGCCGATGCTACCGAGAAATATGCTCGATGCTGCAACCGGTGCTATGCGGAGTCTGCATGACAGTGTTCTTTCTTTGGAGAAGCGGCGTCTCCGAGAGAAGGATGTGGCATACCCGGTTTTCGCGGCCAAGGTGCCAGAGGGCAAGGGCTTTGTGGATAACTCCATCAGGGGTACGATCGTCCTGCGGTTTGATGACATCCATGCTATGTTGAACCTTCATCCGCTGCACTACACCTTCGTTCGGCTATTTTCACTGAGTATGGAGATGGGGATCATTCGCGACAAGACCCCGGACATCGTGATAGTCGACCCCTTCTACATGTGTGCCAAGATCTTGGGCAGCGCTGGGGACCGGCAAGTCGCGAGTTCTTACCTCGAAGGCGTCATTCTAGCAAACCAAGATAAGGACAACTTCCTCGTGCCTTACTTTCCCGAGTAAGTCCTCCCCTCAACCGCCCCGTAACATATGAATTCTTAGATTTTGATCGTTTTTCTTTTAACATTCCGTGTTTTCTGCAGTGACACACATTGCACGCTCATCCTCCTAAGCCCCAAATATTCCATGGCCACGTATTTCGACCCGGACCGTCAGTCGAACGTAGACTACACAAATGTCAAGAAGGTTCTTGATGATGTTCTCCCTGGCTACGTCAAATCTGGAGGCACCTTCACCAGGCCTATTCGTAAGTACGACAAGCACGTGTTCTCCCACAATACGATGTTCTGCTGCGTCAAGCAGCCGCCTGGCGGTCAGAAGGGTGCCTACTACGCCATCCATCACATGCGGGCGATCGTACGGGACCATCATCAACTACTGCTACCGAGTAGACTCAAAGATTGGGCCGCGAGCGTGTCGGCAATCCAGGACGCGGACATCAGACAAGAATTCTTTCGCATCCAGTCGGAGTTTGCGGAAATCATCCATCAAGATGTCCTTCGTACCTCGGGGCAGTTCTACCTCAGAAATCAACCGTCCAACAGTGACATCGACACAATCCTACAAATGCAGGCTGACAACGCCCTTTGTTTCATGACTCCCACGATAGACGGCGGCTTCATCCACGCTCCGGTCCCTTGAGTCGAGTCGAAAGCAGTGATGCTGTGTCTAGTTCTGAAACATCGATTGGCTCATGTTGTAATTAAACTTTAATGAACTTGTAGTATGTCTCTTTGGTTTCGAGAGTCCTTCAACTTAGATGTAATTGATGCTATTAATGTCTTGCTTTTCTCTCCCGATCGTTCTGTTGCATACTTATATATTGCTTATGTATTGTCTGTGAATTGGTACTAACGTTTCGTTTGGCTACTGCATAGCGATGCCGTGGTATGTCGTGTACAAGGGTAAGGGTAAGGAGCCGCTGTTGCTCTACATAGCCGTGACCTCGCGGGCGGTCAGCACGGTGCTGGTGGTCGAGCGACCAGAGAAGGGCAAGGTCCAAGCCGTCCAGCACCCAGTCTACTACCTGACCCAGTACTTGCCGCCGCCTCCCGACTCGACGCATTGGCGCATGCACTTCGACGGGTCCAAGATGCAACTCGGCTTGGGGGCCGGCATCGTACTATCGTCCCCGAAGGGCGACCGGCTCTGCTACACGCTCCAGATCCACTTCAACGCCTCCAACAACGTCGCCGAGTACGAAGCCCTTGTGCACGGCCTCTGGCTTGCCAAGGAACTCGGCATCCGGCGCATCCTGTGCTACGGCGACTCGGACCTGGTGGTGCAGCAGTGCTCCGGCGAATGGGACGCCCGCGACTCCAACATGGCAAGCTACCGCTTCCTCGTCCAGAAGCTGTTCGGATCCTTCGAGGGCTACGGATTCCTCCACGTCCCACGCGCGGAGAACGAAGCAGCCGACACGCTCGCCAAGATCGCCTCATCACGACAAGCCATCCCATCAGGCGTCTCCCTCGAGCACCTGCGCAAGCCGTCCGTCAAGCCATCGCCGGACTCCGAGTCCATCGACGTTCCAGATGACCCGGCCGCATCTCAACCCGGCCCGGGGACTGCTGAACCCGGCCTGGGGGCCGCTCAGCTCGACCCGGCCACCATCGTCCCGGACCCGGCCGTCGCCATCCCGACCAGGGGGCTGCTCAACCCAGCTCGGGGGCTGCCTACTCGGAAACCAACCTGGTGGTCGTCTTCGCCGTGGTTACGGCTCGATCTTGGGCCCTCCCAATATCAGAATTTCTGGAGAACGGGGTTCTCCCCATGGACGAGACCGAAGCTTGGCAAGTGCAGCGCCGGGCGTCCGCCTACAACATCATCAACAACGAGCTCGTCAAGCGCAGCTCCACCGGCGTGTTCCTGCGCTGCGTCAAGCAGGAACGGGGCATCGACATCCTCCTCGACATACATCAGGGCGAGTGCGGGCACCACGCCACATCACGATCCTTGGTGGCCAAGGCGTTCCGCCATGGTTTCTACTGGCCCACGGCCCTCCAAGATGCCGAGTCGCTCGTCCTCAAGTGTGAGGGATGCCAGTGCTTCAGCAAACGCAGCCACCAGCCGGCGTCAGCACTCCGCACCATACCGATCGCCTGGCCCTTCATGGTCTGGGGACTCGACATGGTGGGACCCTTCAAAACCGCTCGAGGCGGCATGACGCACTTGCTGGTGGCAGTGGACAAATTCACCAAGTGGATCGAGGCAAGACCAATCAAGAAACTAAACGGGCCAACAGCCGTCTGGTTAATCAAGGACATAGCGGTGCGCTACGGCATGCCGAACAGCATCATCACCGACAACGGCACCAACTTCGCCAAGGGTGCGCTCGAACAATACTGCTCCGTCTCCGGCATCCGCCTCGACCTGGCCTCTGTTGTGCATCCGCAGTCTAACGGGCAGGTCGAGCGGGCCAATGGACTCATCCTGTCCAGGGTCAAGCCGTGACTCGTCGAGCCACTCATCCGCTCACCCGACAGCTGGCTTGACGAGTTGCCAGCCGTTCTCTGGAGTCTACTCACCACGCCGAATAGGTCGACCGGGTTCACACCGTTCTTCCTCGTCTACGGAGCCGAAGCCGTCATACCGACCGACGTTGAGTTCGACTCGCCACGCGTCGCGATGTACACCGAAGCCGAAGACAGATAAGCCCGCGAAGATGACATCAACCTGCTCGAAGAAGCACGCCTCCTGGCGCTCAGTCGCTCGGCCATCTACCAGCAAGGCCCGAGGCACTACCAAAACAAGAAGATCAAGCCCCTCACGTTCCACGAGGGCGACCTCGTCCTCCGACTCGTGCAAGAGCAGGCAGGCCAGCACAAGCTGTCCCCTCCATGGGAGGGCCCATTTATCGTGAGCAGGGCCTTGCGCGATCGCAACGCCTACTACCTCGTCGACTTCCTCCGTGAGAATCGGGATATCTTCGCATGGACCCCCAAGGACATGCCGGCTATCCCGAGGAAGTACGTCGAGCACAAACTTCACGTCCACAAGGATGCCAAGCCTGTCCATCAACCTCTGCGACGATTTTCCGAAGAGAAGAGAAGAACCATTGGTGAAGAGGTCGCCAAGCTTTTGGCGGTCGGCTTCATAATGGAAGTGTTTCACCCCGAGTGGCTGGCCAATCCAATCCTCGTTCTGAAGAAGAACAAGACCTGCTGCATGTGCATCGACTACACCAGCCTCAACAAGGCCTATCCCAAGGATCCGTTCGCCCTCCCACGGATTGACCAAGTCATCGACTCGACCGCCGGGTGTGAGCTCCTGTCCTTCCTGGACGCTTACTCCGGCTACCACCAGATCAAGCTGGACCCGGCCGACGCCCTAAAGACGTCCTTCATCACGCCCTTTGGGGCATATTGCTACATTTTCGGTTTTGAACTGCGCTTTGCCCGTACTAGGTCTTGAAACTTAGCTTCAACCTCTCTGTAGGAATGAAGGTTCTTGTCATGCAATTTATCGTATGATAATGAATCGAGTTTCGAAACACGGTTGTTGTAGGGAGTTATTTCTTTCTTAAAGGAAGGCTCTCTGCTCCATTGGGTGACGATTCAATGGTTCTATTCATCCTATTCCTAGGTCGATCCGTTAACTTGGGTTTTGTTTACCAGTTGGTTAGGTCAACTTGTGGCATAGCTGTATTGGACGCGATACGGGTCGACGAAGCGGAAGCGAGAATGTCGGCTTGAGTATCGAAAACATTGGTACCATGTCGTTCGGCTTGAAGAACGCCGGCGCCACCTTCCAGCGCTGCATGCAGAAATGCCTGCTGCCGCAACTCAGCCGCAATATCCACGTATACATGGACGACATCATGGTGAAGACCAAGTAGCACCTCACGCTCCTTGACGATTTGAAGGAAACATTCACCAACCTCTGTGAATAAAAGGTCAAGCTTAACCCGGAAAAATGCATCTTCGGCGTCCCGGCTGGAATGCTACTCGGCTTCCTCGTCTCGGAACGCGGCATTGAGGCGAACCCGGAGAAGATCAAGGCCATCGAGCGCATGCGCAAGCCGGCTCGGCTGCGCGATGTCCAGAAGTTCACCGGATGCTTGGCCTCGGTCAGCCGGTTTCTAAGCCGGCTGGGCGAGAGGGCACTACCCCTGTACCAGCTGATGAAGAAGACGATCCCGTTCGAATGGAATGGCAAGGCAAACGAGGCCTTCCAAGACCTCAAGCGCATGCTCTCCACCGCACCAGTCCTGGCCGCGCCGACCGACAAGGAGCCGCTGTTGCTCTACATAGCCGGGACCTCGCGGGCGGTCAGCACGGTGCTGGTGGTAGAGCGACCAGAGAAGGGCAAGGTCCAAGCCGTCCAGCACCCAGTCTACTACCTGAGCGAGGTGCTCTCCATCTCCAAGCAGAACTACCCGCACTACCAGAAGATGTGGTACAGCATGTACTTCACCGCCAAGAAGCTGAAGCAGTATTTCCAAGAGCACGTTGTCACCGTGGTCAGCACGGCTTCTATCGGAGAAATCATCGGGTGTCGGGATGCCTCTGGCCGGGTTGCCAAGTGGGCGATCCAGCTAGCTGGCCACACCATCCTCTACGAGCCCCGCACCGGGATGAAGTCTCAAGCCCTGGCCGACTTCCTCGTCGACTGGACCGAGACCCAGTACTTGCCGCCGCCTCCCGACTCGACGCATTGGCGCATGCACTTCGACGGGTCCAAGATGCGACTCGGCTTGGGGGCCGGCATCGTACCGTCGTCCCCGAAGGGCGACCGGCTCTGCTACGCGCTCCAGATCCACTACGCCGCCTCCAACAACGTCGCCGAGTACGAAGCACTTGTGCACGGCCTCCAGCTTGCCAAGGAACTCGGCATCCGGCGCATCCTGTGCTACGGCGACTCGGACCTGGTGGTGCAGCAGTGCTCCGGCGAATGGGACGCCCGCGACTCCAGCATGGCAAGCTACCGCTTCCTCGTCGAGAAGCTGTCCGGATCCTTCGAGGGCTGCGAGTTCCTCCACGTCCCACGCGCGGAGAACGAAGCAGCCGACACGCTCGCCAAGATCGCCTCGTCACGACAAGCCATCCCATCCGGCGTCTCCCTCGAGCACCTGCGCAAGCCGTCCGTCAAGCCATCGCCGGACTCCGAGTCCATCGACGTTCCAGATGACCCGGCCGCATCTCAACCCGGCCCGGGGACTGCTGAACCCGGCCTAGGGGCCGCTCAGCTCGACCCGGCCACCATCGTCCCGGACCCGGCCGTCGCCATCCCGACCAGGGGGCTGCTCAACCCGGCTCGGGGGCTGCCTACTCGGTACCCAACCTGGTGGTCGTCTTCGCCGTGGTTATGGCTCCATCTTTGGCCCTCCCAATATCAGAATTTCTGGAGAACGGGGTTCTCCCCATGGACGAGACCAAAGCTCGGCAAGTGCAGCGCCGGGCGTCCGCCTACAACATCATCAACAACGAGCTCGTCAAGCGCAGCTCCACCGGCGTGTTCCTGCGCTGCGTCGAGCAGGAACGGGGCATCGACATCCTCCTCGACATACATCAGGGCGCGTGCGGGCACCACGCCGCATCAAGATCCTTGGTGGCCAAGGCGTTCCGCCACGGTTTCTACTGGCCCACGGCCCTCCAAGATGCCGAGTCGCTCGTCCTCAAGTGTGAGGGATGCCAGTGCTTCAGCAAACGCAGCCACCAGCCGGCGTCAGCACTCCGCACCATACCGATCGCCTGGCCCTTCGTGGTCTGGGGACTCGACATGGTGGGACCCTTCAAAACCGCTCGAGGCGGCATGACGCACTTGCTGGTGGCAGTGGACAAATTCACCAAGTGGATCGAGGCAAGACCAATCAAGAAACTAAACGGGCCAACAGCCGTCTGGTTAATCAAGGACATAGCGGTGCGCTACGGCATGCCGAACAGCATCATCACCGACAACGGCACCAACTTCGCCAAGGGCGCGCTCGAACAATACTGCTTCGTCTCCGGCATCCGCCTCGACCTGGCCTCTGTTGCGCATCCGCAGTCTAACGGGCAGGTCGAGCGGGCCAATGGACTCATCCTGTCCAGGGTCAAGCCGTGACTCGTCGAGCCACTCATCCGCTCACCCGGCAGCTGGCTTGACGAGTTGCCAGCCGTTCTCTGGAGTCTACTCACCACGCCGAATAGGTCGACCGGGTTCACACCGTTCTTCCTCGTCTACGGAGCCGAAGCCGTCATACCGACCGACGTTGAGTTCGACTCGCCACGCGTCGCGATGTACACCGAAGCCGAAGACAGATAAGCCCGCGAAGATGACGTCAACCTGCTCGAAGAAGCACGCCTCCTGGCGCTCAGTCGCTCGGCCATCTACCAGCAAGGCCCGAGGCACTACCACAGCAAGAAGATCAAGCCCCTCACGTTCCGCGAGGGCGACCTCGTCCTCCGACTGGTGCAAGAGCAGGCAGGCCAGCACAAGCTGTCCCCTCCATGGGAGGGCCCATTCATCGTGAGCAGGGCCTTGCGCGATCGCAACGCCTACTACCTCGTCGACTTCCTCCGTGAGAATCGGGATATCTTCGCATGGACCCCCAAGGACATGCCGGCTATCCCGAGGAAGTACGTCGAGCACAAACTTCATGTCCACAAGGATGCCAAGCCTGTCCATCAACCCCTGCGACGATTTTCCGAAGAGAAGAGAAGAACCATTGGTGAAGAGGTCGCCAAGCTTTTGGCGGTCGGCTTCATAATGGAAGTGTTTCACCCCGAGTGGCTGGCCAATCCAATCCTCGTTCTGAAGAAGAACAAGACCTGGTGCATGTGCATCGACTACACCAGCCTCAACAAGGCCTATCCCAAGGATCCGTTCGCCCTCCCACGGATTGACCAAGTCATCGAATCGACCGCCGGGTGTGAGCTCCTGTCCTTCCTGGACGCTTACTCCGGCTACCACCAGATCAAGCTGGACCCGGCCGACGCCCTGAAGACGTCCTTCATCACGCCCTTTGGGGCATATTGCTACATTTTCGGTTTTGAACTGCGCTTTGCCCGTACTAGGTCTTGAAACTTAGCTTCAACCTCTCTGTAGGAATGAAGGTTCTTGTCATGCAATTTATCGTATGATAATGAATCGAGTTTCGAAACACGGTTGTTGTAGGGAGTTATTTCTTTCTTAAAGGAAGGCTCTCTGCTCCATTGGGTGACGATTCAATGGTTCTATTCATCCTATTCCTAGGTCGATCCGTTAACTTGGGTTTTGTTTACCAGTTGGTTAGGTCAACTTGTGGCATAGCTGTATTGGACGCGATACGGGTCGACGAAGCGGAAGCGAGAATGTCCGCTTGAGTATCGAAAACATTGGTACCATGTCGTTCGGCTTGAAGAACGCCGGCGCCACCTTCCAGCGCTGCATGCAGAAATGCCTCCTGCCGCAACTCAGCCGCAATATCCACGTATACATGGACGACATCATGGTGAAGACCAAGTAGCACCTCACGCTCCTTGACGATTTGAAGGAAACATTCACCAACCTCCGCGAATAAAAGGTCAAGCTTAACCCAGAAAAATGCATCTTCGGCGTCCCGGCCGGAAAGCTACTCGGCTTCCTCGTCTCGGAACGCGGCATTGAGGCGAACCCGGAGAAGATCAAGGCCATCGAGCGCATGCGCAAGCCGGCTCGGCTGCGCGATGTCCAGAAGTTCACCGGATGCTTGGCCTCGGTCAGCCGGTTTCTAAGCCGGCTAGGCGAGAGGGCACTACCCCTGTACCAGCTGATGAAGAAGACGATCCCGTTCGAATGGAATGGCAAGGCAAACGAGGCCTTCCAAGACCTCAAGCGCATGCTCTCCACCGCACCAGTCCTGGCCGCGCCGACCGACAAGGAGCCGCTGTTGCTCTACATAGCCGGGACCTCGCGGGCGGTCAGCACGGTGTTGGTGGTAGAGCGACCAGAGAAGGGCAAGGTCCAAGCCGTCCAGCACCCAGTCTACTACCTGAGCGAGGTGCTCTCCATCTCCAAGCAGAACTACCCGCACTACCAGAAGATGTGGTACAGCATGTACTTCACCGCCAAGAAGCTGAAGCAGTATTTCCAAGAGCACGTTGTCACCGTGGTCAGCACGGCTTCTATCGGAGAAATCATCGGGTGTCGGGATGCCTCTGGCTGGGTTGCCAAGTTGGCGATCCAGCTAGCCGGCCACACCATCCTCTACGAGCCCCGCACCGGGATGAAGTCTCAAGCCCTGGCCGACTTCCTCGTCGACTGGACCGAGACCCAGTACTTGCCGCCGCCTCCCGACTCGACGCATTGGCGCATGCACTTCGACGGGTCCAAGATGCGACTCGGCTTGGGGGCCGGCATCGTACCGTCGTCCCCGAAGGGCGACCGGCTCTGCTACGCGCTCCAGATCCACTACGCCGCCTCCAACAACGTCGCCGAGTACGAAGCCCTTGTGCACGGCCTCCGGCTTGCCAAGGAACTCGGCATCCGGCGCATCCTGTGCTACGGCGACTCGGACCTGGTGGTGCAGCAGTGCTCCGGCGAATGGGATGCCCGCGACTCCAGCATGGCAAGCTACAGCTTCCTCGTCCAGAAGCTGTCCGGATCCTTCGAGGGCTGCGAGTTCCTCCACGTCCCACGCGCGGAGAACGAAGCAGCTGACACGCTCGCCAAGATCGCCTCGTCACGACAAGCCATCCCATCCGGCGTCTCCCTCGAGCACCTGCGCAAGCCGTCCGTCAAGCCATCGCCGGACTCCGAGTCCATCGATGTTCCAGATGACCCGGCCGCATCTCAACCCGGCCCGGGGAATGCTCAACCCGGCCTAGGGGCCGCTCAGCTCGACCCGGCCACCATCGTCCCGGACCCGGCCGTCGCCATCCTGACCAGGGGGCTGCTCAACCCGGCTCGGGGGCTGCCTACTCGGTACCCAACCTGGTGGTCGTCTTCGCCGTGGTTACGGCTCCATCTTTGGCCCTCCCAATATCAGAATTTCTGGAGAACGGGGTTCTCCCCATGGACGAGACCGAAGCTCGGCAAGTGCAGCGCCAGGCGTCCGCCTACAACATCATCAACAACGAGCTCGTCAAGCGCAGCTCCAACGGCGTGTTCCTGCGCTGCGTCGAGCAGGAACGGGGCATCGACATCCTCCTCGACATACATCAGGGCGAGTGCGGGCACCACGCCGCATCAAGATCCTTGGTGGCCAAGGCGTTCCGCCACGGTTTCTACTGGCCCACGGCCCTCCAAGATGCCGAGTCGCTCGTCCTCAAGTGTGAGGGATGCCAGTGCTTCAGCAAACGCAGCCACCAGCCGGCGTCAGCACTCCGCACCATACCGATCGCCTGGCCCTTCGTGGTCTGGGGACTCGACATGGTGGGACCCTTCAAAACCGCTCGAGGCGGCATGACGCACTTGCTGGTGGCAGTGGACAAATTCACCAAGTGGATCGAGGCAAGACCAATCAAGAAACTAAACGGGCCAACAGCCGTCTGGTTAATCAAGGACATAGCGGTGCGCTACGGCATGCCGAACAGCATCATCACCGACAACGGCACCAACTTCGCCAAGGGCGCGCTCGAACAATACTGCTCCGTCTCCGGCATCCGCCTCGACCTGGCCTCTGTTGCGCATCCGCAGTCTAACGGGCAGGTCGAGCGGGCCATTGGACTCATCCTGTCCAGGGTCAAGCCGTGACTCGTCAAGCCACTCATCCGCTCACCCGGCAGCTGGCTTGACGAGTTGCCAGCCGTTCTCTGGAGTCTACTCACCACGCCGAATAGGTCGACCGGGTTCACACCGTTCTTCCTCGTCTACGGAGCCGAAGCCGTCATACCGACCGACGTTGAGTTCGACTCGCCACGCGTCGCGATGTACACCGAAGCCGAAGACAGATAAGCCCGCGAAGATGACGTCAACCTGCTCGAAGAAGCACGCCTCCTGGCGCTCAGTCGCTCGGCCATCTACCAGCAAGGCCCGAGGCACTACCACAGCAAGAAGATCAAGCCCCTCACGTTCCGCGAGGGCGACCTCGTCCTCCGACTGGTGCAAGAGCAGGCAGGCCAGCACAAGCTGTCCCCTCCATGGGAGGGCCCATTCATCGTGAGCAGGGCCTTGCGCGATCGCAACGCCTACTACCTCGTCGACTTCCTCCGTGAGAATCGGGATATCTTCGCATGGACCCCCAAGGACATGCCGGCTATCCCGAGGAAGTACGTCGAGCACAAACTTCATGTCCACAAGGATGCCAAGCCTGTCCATCAACCCCTGCGACGATTTTCCGAAGAGAAGAGAAGAACCATTGGTGAAGAGGTCGCCAAGCTTTTGGCGGTCGGCTTCATAATGGAAGTGTTTCACCCCGAGTGGCTGGCCAATCCAATCCTCGTTCTGAAGAAGAACAAGACCTGGTGCATGTGCATCGACTACACCAGCCTCAACAAGGCCTATCCCAAGGATCCGTTCGCCCTCCCACGGATTGACCAAGTCATCGAATCGACCGCCGGGTGTGAGCTCCTGTCCTTCCTGGACGCTTACTCCGGCTACCACCAGATCAAGCTGGACCCGGCCGACGCCCTGAAGACGTCCTTCATCACGCCCTTTGGGGCATATTGCTACATTTTCGGTTTTGAACTGCGCTTTGCCCGTACTAGGTCTTGAAACTTAGCTTCAACCTCTCTGTAGGAATGAAGGTTCTTGTCATGCAATTTATCGTATGATAATGAATCGAGTTTCGAAACACGGTTGTTGTAGGGAGTTATTTCTTTCTTAAAGGAAGGCTCTCTGCTCCATTGGGTGACGATTCAATGGTTCTATTCATCCTATTCCTAGGTCGATCCGTTAACTTGGGTTTTGTTTACCAGTTGGTTAGGTCAACTTGTGGCATAGCTGTATTGGACGCGATACGGGTCGACGAAGCGGAAGCGAGAATGTCCGCTTGAGTATCGAAAACATTGGTACCATGTCGTTCGGCTTGAAGAACGCCGGCGCCACCTTCCAGCGCTGCATGCAGAAATGCCTCCTGCCGCAACTCAGCCGCAATATCCACGTATACATGGACGACATCATGGTGAAGACCAAGTAGCACCTCACGCTCCTTGACGATTTGAAGGAAACATTCACCAACCTCCGCGAATAAAAGGTCAAGCTTAACCCAGAAAAATGCATCTTCGGCGTCCCGGCCGGAAAGCTACTCGGCTTCCTCGTCTCGGAACGCGGCATTGAGGCGAACCCGGAGAAGATCAAGGCCATCGAGCGCATGCGCAAGCCGGCTCGGCTGCGCGATGTCCAGAAGTTCACCGGATGCTTGGCCTCGGTCAGCCGGTTTCTAAGCCGGCTAGGCGAGAGGGCACTACCCCTGTACCAGCTGATGAAGAAGACGATCCCGTTCGAATGGAATGGCAAGGCAAACGAGGCCTTCCAAGACCTCAAGCGCATGCTCTCCACCGCACCAGTCCTGGCCGCGCCGACCGACAAGGAGCCGCTGTTGCTCTACATAGCCGGGACCTCGCGGGCGGTCAGCACGGTGCTGGTGGTAGAGCGACCAAAGAAGGGCTAGGTCCAAGCCGTCCAGCACCCAGTCTACTACCTGAGCGAGGTGCTCTCCATCTCCAAGCAGAACTACCCGCACTACCAGAAGATGTGGTACAGCATGTACTTCACCGCCAAGAAGCTGAAGCAGTATTTCCAAGAGCACGTTGTCACCGTGGTCAGCACGGCTTCTATCGTAGAAATCATCGGGTGTCGGGATGCCTCTGGCTGGGTTGCCAAGTGGGCGATCCAGCTAGCCGGCCACACCATCCTCTACGAGCCCCGCACCGGGATGAAGTCTCAAGCCCTGGCCGACTTCCTCGTCGACTGGACTGAGACCCAGTACTTGCCGCCGCCTCCCGACTCGACGCATTAGCGCATGCACTTCGACGGGTCCAAGATGTGACTCGGCTTGGGGGCCGGCATCGTACCGTCGTCCCCGAAGGGCGACCGGCTCTGCTACGCGCTCCAGATCCACTACGCCGCCTCCAACAACGTCGCCGAGTACGAAGCCCTTGTGCACGGCCTCCGGCTTGCCAAGGAACTCGGCATCCGGCGCATCCTATGCTACGGCGACTCGGACCTGGTGGTGCAGCAGTGCTCCGGCGAATGGGACGCCCGCGACTCCAGCATGGCAAGCTACCGCTTCCTTGTCCAGAAGCTGTCCGGATCCTTCGAGGGCTGCGAGTTCCTCCACGTCCCACGCGCGGAGAACGAAGCAGCCGACACGCTCGCCAAGATCGCCTCGTCACGACAAGCCATCCCATCCGGCGTCTCCCTCGAGCACCTGCGCAAGCCGTCCGTCAAGCCATCGCCGGACTCCGAGTCCATCGACGTTCCAGATGACCCGGCTGCATCTCAACCCGGCCCGGGGACTGCTGAACCCGGCCTAGGGGCCGCTCAGCTCGACCCGGCCACCATCGTCCCGGACCCGGCCGTCGCCATCCCGACCAGGGGGCTGCTCAACCCGGCTCGGGGGCTGCCTACTCGGTACCCAACCTGGTGGTCGTCTTCGCCGTGGTTACGGCTCCATCTTTGGCCCTCCCAATATCAGAATTTCTGGAGAACGGGGTTCTCCCCATGGACGAGACCGAAGCTCGGCAAGTGCAGCGCCGGGCGTCCGCCTACAACATCATCAACAACGAGCTCGTCAAGCGCAGCTCCACCGGCGTGTTCCTGCGCTGCGTCGAGCAGGAACGGGGCATCGACATCCTCCTCGACATACATCAGGGCGAGTGCGGGCACCACGCCGCATCAAGATCCTTGGTGGCCAAGGCGTTCCGCCACAGTTTCTACTGGCCCACGGCCCTCCAAGATGCCGAGTCGCTCGTCCTCAAGTGTGAGGGATGCCAGTGCTTCAGCAAACGTAGCCACCAGCCGGCGTCAGCACTCCGCACCATACCGATCGCCTGGCCCTTCGTGGTCTGGGGACTCGACATGGTGGGACCCATCAAAACCGCTCGAGGCGGCATGACGCACTTGCTAGTGGCAGTGGACAAATTCACCAAGTGGATCGAGGCAAGACCAATCAAGAAACTAAACGGGCCAACAGCCGTCTGGTTAATCAAGGACATAGCGGTGCGCTACGGCATGCCGAACAGCATCATCACCGACAACGGCACCAACTTCACCAAGGGCGCGCTCGAACAATACTGCTCCGTCTCCGGCATCCGCCTCGACCTGGCCTCTGTTGCGCATCCGCAGTCTAACGGGCAGGTCGAGCGGGCCAATGGACTCATCCTGTCCAGGGTCAAGCCGTGACTCGTCGAGCCACTCATCCGCTCACCCGGCAACTGGCTTGACGAGTTGCCAGCCGTTCTCTGGAGTCTACGCACCACGCCGAATAGGTCGACCGGGTTCACGCCGTTCTTCCTCGTCTACAGAGCCGAAGCCGTCATACCGACCGACGTTGAGTTCGACTCGCCACGCGTCGCGATGTACACCGAAGCCGAAGATAGATAAGCCCGCGAAGATGACGTCGACCTGCTAAAAGAAGCACGCCTCCTGGCGCTCAGTCGCTCGGCCATCTACCAGCAAGGCCCGAGGCACTACCACAGCAAGAAGATCAAGCCCCTCACGTTCCGCGAGGGCGACCTCGTCCTCCGACTCGTGCAAGAGCAGGCAGGCCAGCACAAACTGTCCCCTCCATGGGAGGGCCCATTCATCGTGAGCAGGGCCTTGCGCGATCGCAACGCCTACTACCTCATCGACGCGCGCAAGTCAAGGAAGCGCAAGAAGGACACCGCCTGTGAAGAAACGACCCGGCCGTGGAACGTGGAACTCCTCCGTTCGTTTTACAGTTAGCCGCACGAGCGTATGTATCGTCGCCTTTTGTAAACGCATGAAACCATGGGGTCCCTGAACGAGACTCGGGGGCTGCCTTTTGTCGACCAATTTATTGTGTCCCTACTTTCTTGCATCACTATACCACTGAACCCGGCCACCGGTCCGACTCGCTCGACCCGAGGGCTCGGGCGCTGGCCGGCTCGGTCGCCACCCCGCCGCCTTACTTGGTCATAAAGTTAGGATGCTGCGGTCCCCCACTTCGCCCTAAAGCCACAGATCCAGCTTTGGCTGTCGGCTGGCAAGCACAACGGGCCAAAGCTCCTTTACGCTTCATACACTAAGTCAAAGGCTGCCGGGTCGATCAACCTGGCCCACCGTTCATCAAATGAACAGCCGCACGACTGGCTGCTCGCCAACCGGCTTCGCCGGATCGCCGCCAGCCGGCTCAGTGGGTGTTTCGCTCGCGCTCAATGTTTCGAGGGACCCAAGTCCTGCGCGCTCCTCTCAAAGAACCGAACTCCTTGTCATGGACCGGAGCCTCGGCCGTCTGACTCGCGTGGGGGGGAGGTTTGAGAAAGGAAAAGCGCATGAAATCGGTCCAAAAAACGAAAGGCAAAAAGCAAAAGCACCCACGACATCTACACAAGTATTTAAGAAAAGGCCCACGGCCCGAGTTCATTACACCCTAAAACCCCCAGTGGGTGGCTGGACCTACTATTTAACAGAGTTACACAAAGTGTCTCAGGCATCTCTAGCGCCGCGTCGCGACGTCGACGGCTCTCCCCTGGCGGCCTTCGGGTCCAGCGAGGTGCTGATGTCCTCCTCAGCACCCACGTCACGGTAGACGCCCGTCTCCTCCGAGCTCCCCTCCGGATCATGGAGGAGCAATCCGTAGTCGTCGCCGTCCACGGACCTGCCGTCTTCCGTCCGCTCCGGATGGAACTCGTCGTGGAAGGAAAACCCGGCGATGTAGCTGGCCCGGGAGGCGATTCGGCCGGCTTGCTCCTGCAAGAGCTGCTCCAAACCGTCCCATTGGCCCATCAACGCGTCCAGCTACAGGTCCGGATGCCAGGACAGCGTGAACCGGAGCGCCATCTCAGCACCGGCACGAGCGGCGGAGATGCGCCACTCGCCAAGCCGGCCCGGCCCCATCTCCAACCAATGCGCCAGGCGCGAGAAGCTGCTCGGTTGGACGGAGTCCGGCCATAGGGCCGCCGTCATCGCGGTGCCGGCCTCGGACAGCCGCCCCAACTGCGTCCCCAGGACCCGCAGACGGGCATCAGCGGCGGCGATGATCTCCGGGAAGCTCCAGGCCACCCGCGGATCCGTCCTGGACCCAACGACGCCGGTCGGGTCGCGCTGATGGCGGACGGCTTCCTCCGCCAGCTGTTGCGTCTCTGGGAAGGCCCCTGCCGCAAAGGAAGAAGCGAGTTAGAAGAAGAACAACAAGGAAGAAAGGTCGGACCCCGACCCGGCAAATGACAAGAAAAAGCACTTACTGGAGGACTCTTCCAGGTGCTGCGCCTCAAGCAACGTACCACGCCGCTCCCGTTGGATGGCACGGTCGCGCTCCTCGAGCGCCTTCTCCAGATCGGCCACCTTGGCAAGGGCCGCCTTCAGCTCGGCGTCCTTGTCTTCGGCCGCCTTCTCGGCCGCCTCGCGGCGACCGGCCTCGTCCTGACGGGCCCCCTCAGCCGTGGCGACCTGCCCCCGCAGGCAATCCACCTCGGCCTGGAGCCGGCCCTTATCGTCGGCCAGCTGGCCAGGCTGCTGGTCCGCCTCCACCAGAGCCTGCTGCGCCTCTGCCACCTTGGCGGCTTCCGCCTTAAGGAGCTCCACCTCGGCCTTGAGGCGGCTCTTGTGACCCGCCAGCTGCTCATGCAGCCGGTTGGCCTCGTCAAGAGACCGCCGAGCCGCGGCCGCCTCTGCCCTCGCCTGCACCGCCTCGACGCCAAGACGGCCGGTGTAGTGATGACCGGCCCGGAGCAGACGAGTTCGCCAGGACAGCACCTCGGCTGCAAAAAAGCAGGACTCAGCAAAAGAAAAAAGCAAGACTGAAGATTTGGCCCAACTGTTACACAGTTGGCCTGAATCTCGGGGGCTACACCCAATGGGTGCGCTAGCGCGCCCCACTAGAAAAGAGCACAAGAATACCTGCGGCGACGCGGAGCTCCTCCTCCTTGCCGGCAAGCCGCTCCATGAGCTCCCGGTGCTTGCCTAGGAGACGATTGTAGGCGGCGACCCAGAAGGCATCGAGATGCTGAAGAAAGCAGAAATCAGAACAAGGCCAACACTCTAAAGATTCGACCCAACTACTACGTAGTTGGCCCGAACCTTGGGGGCTACACCCAGTGGGTGCGCTGGCGCAACCCCACAAAGAAGAAATTACAAAGAAGACTTACCAGAACGGCGCGCTCCAGGTCGCGCGTCCGCTCCACCTCGGCCTGGGCGAAGGCCTCGAGCCATTTCGTCCGGCCTCGCAGGCGGCGACTGACGGCGTCCAGCGCCGCCTCCTCCTGGGTCCGAGGCCCGAAGACAACGGTGCTCCCACTCCGCGCCGGCTGTGGCACGGCAGCTCGGCGCCCTCCCTGCCGGGGCACCAAGGCGTACTCGCCGCTGGCCGCTTGCGACGCGGCCAGCACCTCCTCCGATGCCCCTCCCAGCGTCGACGACGACCCGGACGCCGGGACGCCCTGCGCCACCGTCTCTGACCCGGACGCCGGGACGCCCTGCGTCGCCATCTCCGGCTCTGCTGCCGGGGCGACCTCCGGCACCGCCGCCCGCGATGCCTCCTCCAACACTGGCGACGCCTCCGCCTCCGCCGCCCGCAGTGTCTCTTCCAAAACGACACCGCCTCCACCACCATCAGCCCCCGCTCGATCGATCACGTCGGCCCGCGGCGGGGTGTCATCCTCCACCTCCACAACCTCCCGGTCGGGGATCACCACCTCAGCCCGGCCTCCATGGCCGTGCTCCCCGACAGTCGCCGCCACCACCGTGCCCTCCGGCATCTCGCGCCAGGCCGGCTCCACGCCGGCTCGCGCCCATGCCGCCGCCACGTCGGTCCAAGCCCGGGCCGACGCCGCCTCCAGCTCCGCCTCGGCCCGGTTCCTGTCCCGCCAAGCCATGGCTTCGGCATTGTTCGGATCCAGGCCGAGGTCCGAGTCGGCCCGTCCCTCCACCTCGGCCGGATCGGCGAGGTCGGACCGGCTCCTGTGGAACACGGCCCGTTGGCGTCCGCGGCTTCCGCCGCCGCCCTCGCCAACGCGATTGGCGACCTGAAGAAGAAGATAGAATGAGCAGAAAAGAAACAAGACTAGCTCAAGAAATCTGAGCGCAAACAAGAGATGAAGCTTACCCCTCCAAGACCGGGACCAGGGTTGGCCTCCCGCGCCCGCCGACGCGCTTCCTCTTGGCCGGCCTCCCGGCCCCGGCCGGGTCCGCCGTGCGCTTCGGGGCCCGGGGTCGCGGCGCGACGCTGTCTTTTCCGTGCGGGCGGCTCGGCGCCACCCGATGCGAGGACCCGGCTCCGCCCGCGTCGCCGCCTCCCCTGCCCAATGCCACTACACCGACAACTGGCGTCAGCACCGACCGTTCCGTGCCGCGGTCAGCAATACAAGACACATGAAGAAAACCACGAGACTTACCCGCACGACGCCCAGTGCCGGCGTCGGACTCGGCCTCCTCCTCGCCACCATGAGCCGCGGGCTCCTCTGGCGCCACCGGCGCCACCTGCGACGGGGCCGGGGCGTAAGGATGCCGAATCGCATTCAGAAGTATCCCCCGCGTCGCGTCAGGATGGATGAGAAGGTGCGCATCAGCAAAGTAAGAAGACCAGACACTCACTTGCGGCACCGGTTTGACTGGCTGTACAGCGCCTTGCCGAACCGCCAGTCCTCCCCAAGGTTGGCCTTGGAAATGTCATTCAGGCCGCGCGCGATCTGCTCCGCGGACAGCCGCGTCAACCCCATGCGGTTGGGATCTTGAAGGCCGACCATTTCGCCGATGAGGTAGGAGCGCCCCTGAAGCGGAAGGACCCGGCGCATGACGAACGCGGCAAGGAGGTCGGTGCCGGTGAGCCCCTCCCTCGTCCTAATCACCGCCACCCGCTCGCAGAGATTGACGATCTCCTGCGACGGGCGCCTGGGCGAGTAGCCCCAGTTCGTCTTCGCCCGCGGCGGTGCGATGGCGAAGGCCGGAAGGTTGATGCGATCCGCACCAAGGTTGCGGACGTAGAAGGAGTTCTGCCACTTCTTGGAAGAATCCTCCAGTGGGATCTTGGGGAAATCCGCCCCGACCTCTTCGAGATGACGACGGCGCCGCAATCGGCGAACTCCCCGGCCAACGGGCCCTGCTGCTTCAAGGAGAAGAAGCGCGCCCGGAGGTCGATCGTAGGCTCGACCCCCAGGTACCCCTCGCAGAGGGTGACGAAGCCGGAGAGCTAGACGAGGGGTACCATAGCCATTCCGAGATATATTGCCATGCAACTTTCCACCGTTCCGTTTACTACGATACGCTCCATCATTGTCATATTGCTAGCATGATCATGTAGTTGACATCGTATTTGTGGCAAAGCCACCGTTCATAATTCTTTCATACATGTCACTCTTGATTCATTGCATATCCCGGTACATCGCCGGAGGCATTCATATAGAATCATATTTTGTTCTAAGTATTGAGTTATAATTGTTGAGTTGTAAGAAAATAAAAGTGTGATGATCATCATTTTTAGAGCATTGTCCCAAGTGAGGAAAGGATGATGGAGACCATGATTCCCCCACAAGTCGGGATGAGACTCCGGACGAAAAAGAAAAAAGAAAAAGAAAAAAGAGGCCATAAGAAAAGAAAAGGCCCAAATAAAAAAATGAGAGAAAAAGAGAGAAGGGACAATGTTACTATCCTTTTACCACACTTGTGCTTCAAAGTAGCACCATGATCTTCATAATAGAGAGTCTCTCATTTTGTCATTTTCATATACTACTGGGAATTTTTCATTATAGAACTTGGCTTGTATATTCCAATGATGGGCTTCCTCAAAATGCCCTAGGTCTTCGTGAGCAAGCGAGTTGGATGCACACCCACTTAGTTTCTTTTGTTGATCTTTCATATACTTATAGCTCTAGTGCATCCGTTGCATGGCAATCCCTACTCACTCTCATTGATATCTATTGATGGGCATCTCCATAGCCCGTTGATATGCCTAGTTAATGTGAGACTATCTTCTCCTTTTTTGTCTTCTCCACAACCACCATTCTATTCCACATATAGTGCTATGTCCATGGCTCACGCTCATGTATTGCGTGAAGATTTGAAAAGTTTGAGAACATCAAAAGTATGAAACAATTGCTTGGCTTGTCATCGGGGTTGTGCATGATTTAAATACTTTGTGTGGTGAAGATAGAGCATAGCCAGACTATATGGTTTTGTAGTGATAACTTTCTTTGGCCATGTTAGTTTGAGAAGACATAATTGCTTTGTTAGTATGCTTGAAGTATTATTATTTTTATGTCAATATGAACTTTTGTCTTAAATCTTTCGGATCTGAATATTCATACCACAATTGAGAATAGTTACATTGAAATTATGCCAAGTAGCACTCCGCATCAAAAATTCTCTTTTTATCATTTACCTACTCGAGGACGAGCAGGAATTAAGCTTGGGGATGCCTGATACGTCTCCAACGTATCTATAATTTTTGATTGCTCCATGCTATATTATCTATTGTTTTGGACCATATTGGGCTTTATTTTCCACTTTTATATTACTTTTGGGACTAACCTATTAACCCGAGGCCCAGCCCAGAATTGCCGTTTTTTGCCTATTTCAGTGTTTCGAAGAAACGGAATATCAAACGGAGTCCAAACGGAATGAAACCTTCGGGAACGTGATTTTCTCACCGAATATGATCCAAGAGACTTGGACCCCATGTCAAGAAATAAGGGAGGCGGCCACGAGGGTGGAGGGTGCCCCCCTAGGGCGCGCCCCCCTACCGCGTGGGCCCCCCTTTGCTCCACCGACGTACTCCTTCCTCCTATATATACCTACGTACCCCCAAACGATCAGATACGGAGCCAAAAACCTAATTCCACCGCTGCAACTTTCTGTATCCACGAGATCCCATCCTGGGGCCTGTTCCGGAGGGCTTCTACATCAACATCATAGCCCCACCGATGAAGTGTGAGTACTTTACCTCAGACCTTCCGGTCCAGTTAGTAGCTAGATGGCTTCTTCTCTCTTTTTGTATCTCAATACAATGTTCTCCCCCTCTCTCGTGGAGATCTATTCGATATAATCTTCTTTTTGCGGTGTGTTTGTTGAGACCGATGAATTGTGGGTTTATGATCAAGATTATCTATGAACAATATTTGAATCTTCTCTGAATTCTTTTATGTATGATTGGTTATCTTTGCAAGTCTCTTCGAATTACCAGTTTCGTTTGGCCTACTAGATTGGTTTTTCTTGCAATGGGAGAAGTGCTTAGCTTTGGGTTCAATCTTGCGGTGTCCTTTCCTAGTGACAGTAGGGGAAGCAAGGCACGTATTGTATTGTTGCCATCGAGGATATCAAGATGTTTTTTTTATCATATTGCATGAATTTATCCCTCTACATCATGTCATCTTGCTTAAGGCGTTACTCTATTTTCTTGAACTTAATACTCTAGATGCATGCTGGATAGCGGTCGATGAGTGGAGTAATAGTAGTAGATGCAGGCAGGAGTCGGTCTACTTGTCTCGCACGTGATGCCTATATACATGATCATACCTAGATATTCTCAACAGTAATTTGTTCACCCACCGTAGAATACTTATGCTCTTGAGAGAAGCCACTAGTGAAATCTATGGCCCCCGGGTCTATCTTTATCATATTAATCTTCCATCACTTTATTATTGCTTTGCTTTTTTACTTTACCTTTTATTTTACTTTGCATCTCTATACCAAAAATACCAAAAATATTATCTATCATCTCTATCAGATCTCACTCTCGTAAGTGACCGTGAAGGGATTGACAACCCCTAATCGCGTTGGTTGCGTGGAGCTATTTGTTTTGTGTAGGTACGAGGGACTCGCGCGTGGCCTCCTACTGGATTGATACCTTGGTTCTCAAAAACTGAGGGAAATACTTACTCTACTCTACTGCATCACCCTTTCCTCTTCAAGGAAATCCAACGCAGTGCTCAAGAGGTAGCAGGAGGATTTCTGGCGCCATTGCCGGGGAGTCTACGCAAAAGTCAACATACCAAGTACCCATCACAATCCCTTATCTCTCGCATTACATTATTTGCCATTTGCCTCTCGTTTTCCTCTCCCCCACTTCACCCTTGCCATTTTATTCGGCCTCTCTTTTCCGTTTGCCTTTTTCTCGCTTGCTTTTTGTTTGCTCGTGTGTTGGATTGCTTGCTTGTCGTGATGTCTGAACTTGGGGAAATTATTGCCGATATGGACAATAATAATATCATGGAAAATTCTGATGCTCCTGCTAAAGAACCCCCTACCTTGCATACAAAAAAATTTCGAGTTGGTAGTGGTAATATTATTGGAAAAGGAGTTATTCAAGATTTCTTTACTTGTGCCGGTGCTTTGCCCTCTATGGGCGGTTCTATTCTTCATAGAACTAGTAGTCTTACGGACGCTATTTCCATGCTTATAGTTGAACTTGAAAGGCAATTTGTGCACATGCATCCTTGCATCCAAAGAATTTTCTTAGAATTCTCTAATATTGAGCATTCTTCTGTTAAGCGTGCCGCCACTATCTTTTTGGCTCATGAGTTTAGATTTATAATAAAAGAAGCCAAAGAAATCTTTGCGCATTATAGGGTAGATGCTAGTCATCCTCCCATTGAAGCTATCCTTTTTAATCAAGAAGACATGATGCATTTACAATCTTTAGATCATATTGCTTATAATGAAAATCTTAGGAGAAAAGTTCCTGCCGATGTTCTAGTTGATAAAATTTCCGAGCTTAATGATGATTTTGCTATTCAGAATAATGGACTAGGTTTTCCTCTTGAACGAAGGCTTGTATCTTTTTTCCAAAAGAATTCTCTTCATGATGAATTGGTTGTGCAATACAAAGGGCCTAGGGAGGAACCCATACCTCCCGAGATTGATCTTGGGGACTTTTGTCCCATTAAATTTAGCCCTTTTGATTATTTTTGCTTGCCTCAAAGAAAACTTGCCGCTGAACGTAGAGAATATGAGAGAAGTTTTCATGATTTTCCATACCCCTATTATGGTAATACCTAGATCTATCCTTGCTTTTATGCCTAGCTAAGGGCGTTAAACGATAGCGCTTGTTGGGAGGCAACCCAATTTTATTTTTAGTTTTTTTTTGCGTTTTCTTCTGTTTAGGAATAATTAATCCATCTACCTTCTGTTTAGATGTGGTTTTATGTTTTAATTAGTGTTTGTGCCAAGTTAAACCTATAGGATCTTCTTGGATGATAGTTATTTGATCTTGCTGTAATTTCCAGAAACTTTCTGTTCACGAAAACAATTGTTAAAAATCACCAGAATGTGATAAAATAGTGATTCCAATTGATGCTGATCAATGAACAAATTTCCTAGGTCGTCCTATTTTGACTGAATTTTTGGAGTTACATAAGTTTGCGTTAGTTACAGATTACTACAGACTGTTCTGTTTTTGACCGATTCTGTTTTTCGTGTGTTGTTTGCTTATTTTGATGAATCTATGGCTAGTAAAATAGTTTATAATCCATATAGAAGTTGGAATAAAGTAGGTTTAACACTAATATAAATAAAGACTGAGTTAATTACAGTACCTTGAAGTGGTCTTTTGTTTTCTTTCGCTAACGGAGCTCACGAGATTTCTGTTGAGTTTTGTGTCGTGAAGTTTTCAAGTTTTGGGTGAAATATTTTGATGGATTATGGAACAAGGAGTGGCAAGAGCCTAAACTTGGGGATGCCCATGGCACCCCCAAGATAATCTAAGGACACCAAAAAGTCAAAGCTTGGGGATGCCCCGGAAGGCATCCCCTCTTTCGTCTACTTCCATCGGTAACTTTACTTGGAGCTATATTTTTATTCACCACATGATATGTGTTTTGCTTGGAGCGTCTTGTATGATTTGAGTCTTTGCTTTTTAGTTTACCAAAATCATCCTTGCTGTACACACCTTTTGAGAGAGCCATACATGAATTGGAATTTGATAGAATACTCTATGTGCTTCACTTATATCTTTTGAGCTATATAGTTTTGCTGTAGTGCTTCACTTATATCTTTTAGAGCACGGTGGTGCATTTGTTTTATAGAAACTATTGATATCTCATGCTTCACTTAGATTATTTTGAGAGTCTTAAATAGCATGGTAATTTGCTTAATAATAATAATATGCTTGGTATTCAAGATTTGTAAAACTTTCTTTTGAGTGCGTTGAATACTAAGAAAAGTTTGATGCTTGATAATTGTTTTGAGATATGAAGATGGTGATATTAGAGTCATGCTAGTTGAGTAGTTGTGAATTTGAGAAATACTTGTGTTAAAGTTTGTGATTCCCGTAGCATGCACGTATGGTGAACCGTTATGTGATGAAGTCGGAGCATGATTTATTTATTGATTGTCTTCCTTATGAGTGGCGTTCGGGGACGAGCGATGGTATGTTCCTACCAATCTATCCCCCTAGGAGCATGCGCGTAATACTTTCCTCTGATAACTTGTAAATTTTTGCAATAAGTATATGAGTTCTTTATGACTAATGTTGAGTCCATGGATTATACGCACTTTCCCATCCTTCCACCATTGCTAGCCTCTCTAATACCGCGCACTTTTCGCCGGTATCATACACCCACCATATACCTTCCTCAAAACAGCCACCATACCTACCTATCATGGCATTTCCATAGCCATTCCGAGATATATTGCCATGCAACTTTCCACCGTTCCGTTTACTATGACACGCTCCATCATTGTCATATTGCTAGCATGATCATGTAGTTGACATCGTATTTGTGGCAAAGCCACCGTTCATAATTCTTTCATACATGTCACTCTTGATTCATTGCATATCCCGGTACACCGCCGGAGGCATTCATATAGAGTCATATTTTGTTCTAAGTATCGAGTTGTAATTCTTGAGTTGTAAGAAAATATAAGTGTGATGATCATCATTTTTAGAGCATTGTCCCAAGTGAGGAAAGGATGATGGAGACCATGATTCCCCCACAAGTCGGGATGAGACTCCGGACGAAAAAGAAAAAAGAAAAAGAAAAAAGAGGCCATAAAAAAAGAAAAGGCCCAAATAAAAAAATGAGAGAAAAAGAGAGAAGGGACAATGTTACTATCCTTTTACCACACTTGTGCTTCAAAGTAGCACCATGATTTTCATAATAGAGAGTCTCTGATTTTGTCATTTTCATATACTAGTGGGAATTTTTTATTATAGAACTTGGCTTGTATATTCCAATGATGGGCTTCCTCAAAATGCCCTAGGTCTTCGTGAGCAAGCGAGTTGGATGCACACCCACTTAGTTTCTTTTGTTGAGCTTTCATATACTTATAGCTCTAGTGCATCCGTTGCATGGCAATCCCTACTCACTCACATTGATATCTATTGAGGGGCATCTCCATAGCCCGTCGATACGCCTAGTTGATGTGAGACTATCTTCTCCGTTTTTGTCTTCTCCACAACCACCATTCTATTCCACATATAGTGCTATGTCCATGGCTCACGCTCATGTATTGCGTGAAGATTGAAAAAGTTTGAGAACATCAAAAGTATGAAACAATTGCTTGGCTTGTCATCGGGGTTGTGCATGATTTAAATACTTTGTGTGGTGAAGATAGAGCATAGCCAGACTATATGATTTTGTAGGGATAACTTTCTTTGGCCATGTTATTTTGAGAAGACATAATTGCTTTGTTAGTATGCTTGAAGTATTATTATTTTTATGTCAATATGAACTTTTGTCTTGAATCTTTCGGATCTGAATATTCATACCACAATTGAGAATAGTTACATTGAAATTATGCCAAGTAGCACTCCGCATCAAAAATTCTCTTTTTATCATTTACCTACTCGAGGTAGAGTAGGAATTAAGCTTGGGGATGCCTGATATGTCTCCAACGTATCTATAATTTTTGATTGCTCCATGCTTTATTTTCCACTTTTATATTACTTTCGGGACTAACCTATTAACCGGAGGCCCAGCCCAGAATTGCTGTTTTTTGCCTATTTCAGTGTTTCAAAGAAACGGAATATCTAACGGAGTCCAAACGGAATGAAACCTTCGGGAACGTGATTTTCTCACCGAATATGATCCAGGAGACTTGGACCCCATGTCAAGAAATAATGGAGGCGGCCACGAGGGTGGCGGGCGCCCCCCTAGGACGCGCCCCTGCCTCGTGGGCCCCCCTTTGCTCCACCGACGTACTCCTTCCTCCTATATATACCTACGTACCCCCAAACGATCAGATACGGAGCCAAAAACCTAATTCCACCGCCGCAACTTTCTATATCCACGAGATCCCATCTTGGGGCCTGTTCTGGAGCTCCGCCGGAAGGGGAATCCACCACGGAGGGCTTCTACATCAACATCATAGCCCCTCCGATGAAGTGTGAGTAGTTTACCTCAGACCTTCGGGTCCATAGTTAGTAGCTAGATGGCTTCTTCTCTCTTTTTCGATCTCAATACAATGTTCTCCCCCTCTCTCGTGGAGATCTATTCGATGTAATCTTCTTTTTGCGGTGTGTTTGTTGAGACCGATGAATTGTGGGTTTATGATCCAGATTATCTATGAACAATATTTGAATCTTCTCTGAATTCGTTTATGTATGATTGGTTATCTTTGCAAGTCTCTTCGAATTATCAGTTTGGTTTGGCCTACTAGATTGGTTTTTCTTGCAATGGGAGAAGTGCTTAGCTTTGGGTTCAATCTTGCGGTGTCCTTTCCTAGTGACAGTAGGGGAAGCAAGGCACGTATTGTATTGTTGCCATCGAGGATAACAAGATGGGTTTTTATTATCATATTGCATGAATTTATCCCTCTACATCATGTCATCTTGCTTAAGGCGTTACTCTGTTTTCTTGAACTTAATACTCTAGATGCATGCTGGATAGCGGTCGATGAGTGGAGTAATAGTAGTAGATGCAGGCAGGAGTCGGTCTACTTGTCTCGGACGTGATGCCTATATACATGATCATACCTAGATATTCTCATAACTATGCTCAATTCTGTCAATTGCTCAACAGTAATTTGTTCACCCACCGTAGAATACTTATGCTCTTGAGAGAAGCCACTAGTGAAATCTATGGCCGCCGAGTCTATCTTTATCATATTAATCTTCCATCACTTTATTATTGCTTTGCTTTTTTACTTTACCTTTTATTTTACTTTGCATCTCTATACCAAAAATACCAAAAATATTATCTATCATCTCTATCAGATCTCACTCTCGTAAGTGACCGTGAAGGGATTGACAACCCGAAATCGCGTTGGTTGCGTGGAGCTATTTGTTTTGTGTAGGTACGAGGGACTCGCGCATGGCCTCCTACTGGATTGATACCTTGGTTCTCAAAAACTGAGGGAAATACTTACTCTACTCTGCTGCATCACCCTTTCCTCTTCAAGGAAATCCAACGCAGTGCTCAAGAGGTAGCACCCGTCAATATCGGCACGTGCTTGGCCCGGTCGCTCGACCCGGCCAAGCCCCGCAAGCCGGCCAGACTAGCCGACCCGGCAAGACACGTCGACTCGGCCCCAACAACTAGCGCAAGACAGCCGAACCCGGCACGGCCGAAGCCTCCTCAACAAGCCAGCACCGCCCGTGGCGTGCTACGCAATCCAGCCGCGGGTCAGCTCCCATCCCATCCACGCCGTATGATGGGACAAGACTTCAATCAACGATGACCGAGGAACAGTGCCCCGCCGATGCCTCTGGTCAGCCGAAACGTGGCAACAGTGCCCCTCACCTACCCGCTGACCAGGGCCGGCGTGGCTATAGTGCCCCCGCCTTCACCGCTGACGACATCAAGCGGCAACCTGACGGGGAGCACTATACGCGACTCGACTCGGCCACGCCCTGACGATCGACAAGACGGCGCACAGTCCCCCTGGCATGCGGGGCCCGCACCTAGGGGAACCCGGTAAACCACAAGCCCTCAGCGGGACCCTGCCCGGGGTCCCCGGACACCAACAAGACTGACCCACCGACTTGTAACATTACCATTGTACCCCCGGGGGGTTGGACTATAAAACCCCCCCGGGAGCCCACGATCATAAGGGCATGAGATTAGATCATCTCTCAGGAGAGCGAGCGAGAGAAAAGCAAGCAAGCATAGGACTAGCCACAAAACAGCAACACCGGAGAGCAGGAGCAGCCCAAGCCTTGGCCAGCTTCCTTCCTCCTCCATACAGCTCCAGGAGCAACATTGTACTATCGATCATCCAACTACACTCGGCAGGACTAGGGGTATTATCTCTCCGGAGAGCCCCGAACCTGGGTATGTCCGGCGTCCCGCGCCCGCTCATGCCAACCTCGCCTCTAGAGTCCACCAGCGCCCTCGAGCCTCCTCCTCTCTTTAGCCATCCCTTGGCATCTGCCGTGCGCCCACCATGACACCAGCTATGGGGGTTGTACATGGAAAAGCCATCTCGGCACTTGAGGTGGGTGAATTCCTCTTTCTACCTTTGTAAAGATCAGCCAACATGGCGGCCAGGGTGGCAGAGTTGTCCAGACCCTTGCACCCGTAGCGGGAGGTATCATCCTCCCCGTTGTAGTTCCACATGGGGAGTCCTCTGGATTGGAGTGGTTGAACACCCCGCGTTATGGAAATTGCCATGACTTCAATTATGGACAGTCCGGATTGGGCAAGTACTTTTATCTTGTACATTAGCTTCTTAACTTCCGCACTATCTTCCTCCTTGAGGCTCCGGGGGCGCCAGCTGTGGTGCTTCTTTAACGGGGCAATGGAGAATTCAGGTAGGCCACGTCGGATTGGGTCCGAAAGAACGACGTCTTCTATGTAAAACCACTCCGAGGGCCACTCTTCGGATACCTTCTTAGGAGTGCCAGATAGGTATCCTGTCTCGGCTATGCGCCATACTTCGGCACCGCCCACCTCGAATATGGATCCCTTTTGGGAGCGAGGGACGAGGCATAAGAGCTTCCTCCATAGCTCGAAATGGGCCTCGCAGCCTAGGAACAACTCGCAAAGAGCGACGAAGCCCGCGATATGTAGAATGGAGCCCGACGTGAGATTGTGCAGTTGGAAGCCATAGTACTCCAGGAGACCTCGGAGGAAAGGATGGATTGGAAATCCAACGCCTCTTAAGAGAAAGGAAACGAAGCACACCCGCTCCCCTACTGAAGGATTCAAGAAATTTTCTGCCAGGGCTTCGCCGGTAAACCCGAACGGGGGACTAGATCCGCAGGGGGGAGGTAGCCCTACACCTGGAGCTTGGTCAGCTGGACATGGGATACAAAGCAACTCTCCCAATCGCCTTTTTGACGGCCGTGGGGGTGGGAAGAAGATCTGGGAGCGCTGGCCATGATTGCGTGGTTTCTTGAAGCAAAGTTCGAAGGATTTTCGCCTTGTATGGAATGGCATCTGAGATCTAATCTCCTTAAATAGGCACCTTCCATACGTTGTCAAGGGGCTATGTGGCACCCCGGCTCAGAGCGACCGGTTTACCCTGCATTGCCAGCCCAGAGACCATGTCTACTGGCAACACACAACATATTGGTACAGAAAACAACCGCTTTATTGATGCTAGCGGAACAGAGTTCATATTACAACAGCGGTCGAGGCCAAGCGGCACACTCGATGCGGCTGAACAATATTTACATTATTTAGTGAACATAAAGGGGCCTCGACTCGAACAACTACGTGGCAGCGGAATAACGTCATAGCGGAAGCTCCATATCACAGGGACACCGATGTGGACATGATCAAGACTCGAACAGCGCTCCTTCCCAATGAGACTTTCCTGAAATCTGGCATGACACGCCAGGTCAGTACATTGAATGTACTTGCAAGCTCACAACAACCATAATTATAATGACAAACAATATCATGATATTTAACCAATTAAAATGCAACACTAAATGTCAACATGCTGTGATCATGCTCGAACGTCCCTCAGGACAACTTACCAACCGTGATCATACTCAGATTACAAACACACCACCAATGTGGTAAAATACACCACCAACGTGGTCTTTAACAACATCACTCGTGATCCTTAAGGCGATCACAACCACGACCAATATCCGGTCCCAAATTCCTCGATGGCCTTTCTGCCATCCTCGACGATGCAAAGATTACAGCTTAGTGTGCAATTTTTATTATTCGTTAACTCATGGTGGGACCTACTACGAGGTGTCCGTAACCGTGGACGCGACTATCGATAGATTATACACTCTGCAGAGGTAGCACACTGTACCCACACCACGGAACCCATGGCCTCGCACTCCCATTCGGGTGGACCAACGGCATTCCGACGAAACTCCTCCATTACCACAGCACTCTCCCGGCCACTCCGACCCAAATCCCTCAACGGGCTGGTCCTGGGTGGCCCCGTGTCTACCAAAGACACCCCGACCACCGTCGTGGTCAAACTCCCACTCGGGGACACTCCCACTCGGGGACTCGGTACCATAATCTCATCAACGAGTACACAAGATTATGTCTGCTTGCCGGGCCAGAGCAAACACAACATAACCTTCCCTAGATGGAGGCACCAATCAGAGGCCGTGTCAATGGACCAAATCAAGGCCCCCCATAAAGGCAAATGTGGTTGCACTGGAAAGAACTTGATTCAGCGGCACCATGACCCAGTCAATGGTGTATTCAAATTGAGTTATTTTCAGTTTCAACTTTAAACTAACAATGACTGGTGTCATAGCATGCCATGAAATGCAAAACAACACATGCATCATATAATAAAAAAATGACCGATGTCATCTATACACCAAGCATAACCGTCAACAACTCATGTTACGCTACTAGCTCAAAATGACTCACAACTTAATCAAAATATTTTGCAACAAGTCTCATTAATTTCTTACGCAAGAAAGCAACTCCGATAACTTTTTCATATGCATAACAAAAGATTTTACTATCATCAATTCGTACTTTCTTTATCACTAAATTAAGTTCAAATATTCTGTAAAACAAGTAATATGATTTAACAGAATATTTTCTAACAAATTTTCATCAATTTTAGGAAGGCAAGAACATAGCTAAATAACTACTAATATGCATAACAAAAGTATTTCTAACATCACCTTAAATGAATCTCAACTTACTTTACCCACTAAAACTAGTTTCAACCATTCTGTAAATCAAGCATAACAACTGACCAATACTTAACAGAATACAAATAATTCAATAATTATTTAAATGCATGGGTTAATCATTTCATTCAAGTGAGAAAATCACAAATATTGAAATGGCATCATAAAAATGTTGCTGTCGCTTGCCTTAGTGCAGAGGAGGTTCACAAGCCTCCTGGTGATCCTCAAGACAAGCCTCACCTTCTGAAAATAATTTTAAACACAAAAAGAAAATATCAAGAACACTTCTGAAATTCACCAGAAATTCTAAACAGCTCAGAAAAATCTCATCTTTGGTGAGCTGTTAGATTTCCTTTCAAAGAACACAATGCAGAAAGAATCAATTCATTTGGACTTATGGTTAAAAAGCTATAACCGTTTGAAGTATTCTGTAAATTCAAATGAATTTGAATAAAAAGAAAAAGACTGGGGGGTGACGTCGAAGGCGTAAAGCCCAGGGGCGCCACCACTCGTACCGCTTCGCGCGCGTACTGAGTGGCTGACTAGCGGGCCCCGCTAGTCAGGTGGGGGAAGAGGGAGAGAGAAACAGAGATGGCCGCGGCTTCACCGGAGCTCTCGCCCGCGACGAGGGCTCTTTGGCCAAAACGAGAGGGAGGGATGGCAAGAGGAGGTCGAGGCGCACCTGCCCGTACGCATAGCGTGGCTAGGGGTGGTCGGACGGCGTCGGAATCTAGCTCGCGAGCAGAGGCAGAACAAGGAGGTCGTTGGAGTTGAGGAATACGGCGAGCAGAGGCCGCTCCAGGGGTTCCAAGCGGGCGAGACGGCCTTACCGGAGAGAGGCGCAGGCCCTGGAGATGTCGCCCAGGCCTGAGAGGGGCTGGAGCTGCCGCGGCGACCAGAGGGGATCACCGGCGAGCTCGAGCTCGGGGACGGCGGCCCGAGGCCTGCCCGGCCGGGCTAAGGCTTCCTACTCGACCGTGGAGTGTGTGTGAGTGCTGGAGGATGCTCAAGAAGGTTGGGGAGGGGCTCTATATATAGGCGAGCGGCAAGGGTGCTTCGGCCTCCGCCGGTGGACACCTATCCACGGCGCCCGGCGACGAGCGGCGTCAGTGAGAGAGGGAGAAGGCGACGGAGGTCACGCGGCCACTGTGGGCGAGCGGAGACGAGCACAGGATCAAGGGGGGTGACGACGAGCACAGTGCGCCCGCACTGTTGGGCTGGCCGGACCTTGCCCGTGCTCGCTGCGACGAGCTCCGACATTGGCGAGTGCCAGGGTGGAGTTAAGGGTGTCGAGACAATGATTGTCGCGAGTTTTGCAAGGTTGGGCATGCGAGGAAGCGAGCACGCGAGCAATAGAGGCTCGGGCGCGTCGCAGAGCGCGTCGGCTGCATGCCAGCACGCCTGGACGAACGCGGTCAACGCGCGAACTATGACATCAGGTCGATCTAAGCGTAAACTCGATGTCTGGCAGGTTGTTCGTGGTAGTTTAGAGTGTTACCACGATTTGGTTTGGATCCAGGTGCAGTAGAGAAAATTTTACAAGTCTGGTAAGTTTCTGGACAGTAACTTTGCGATGTTACTGTGGTCAAATGGCTGGGAGTTTGGAGCTGTGCTTTGGAGGCTAGCTTAGATTTACTAAGGTAAATAGGCACAAGAAAGATCAGGTCAAATGGAGCAAGTAAAATGGTAGTTGCTGTAGAAACCACCATTTCTGTCCAGAACAGAAAAGATTTTCTGTAGCAAAAATATTCCAAAAAGAGATGAAATATTTTTGCTCGGGGAGGTGCCCTAGGGTCCCTAGAATATTTGTGAATTATCTTAGAATTTTCTGAGCCATAAAAATTAGGGTTGCCATGGAGTAAACAGATTTGGCTTAGGGCTTTAGAGAGAAAATGAATATTTTTCATTTAAGAAAAATATTCCAAAGATTATTTTGTGGTGGATCAGAAGTGAAATGATGGTTTGGGAGAGAAGTGAACACTTGGGTGAAAGCCAAGGATGCCCAAGTGTTTAAGTCCAAATGAAAAGATTCAAAAACTCCAAGTTTCAGAATCTTTCAAATGAAAACTCAAACAAATAAGAGAGGGCAAAAACCAGGCTGTCACAAACCTCCCCCACTTAGAATGAATCTCGTCCTCGAGATTTGGTTACTTGGGAAAACCACTCTGGATACTGACTCTTAAGGAAAATTGCTTCCTGCTCCCAAGTTGCTTCTGACTCGGTGTGATGCTCCCACTTAACTTTGAAAAAAATTCTGACTTTGCTGCGAGTGACCCTTTCCACTTGATCCAAAATTTTGAACGGTCTTTCTTCATAAGTTAAATCCTTTGCCAATTCTATCTCAGCCATTGCAGTCCTTTTCTCAGGCGGGGAGATGCATCATCTCAATTGCGAAACATGGAACACATTGTGTATATCTGACAACTCCGGGGGTAGT
Organism: Aegilops tauschii subsp. strangulata; assembly: GCF_002575655.3. Taxonomy (NCBI): domain Eukaryota; kingdom Viridiplantae; phylum Streptophyta; class Magnoliopsida; order Poales; family Poaceae; genus Aegilops; species Aegilops tauschii. The sequence continues at coordinate 56,935,772 of NC_053039.3, forward strand.
TCCAGTTGGTATGCAACCGTACCCACTCGAGACATAATCGGGAATGGACCAATGAATCTGGGTGCCAGCTTTCCACGAGTCTGAAATCGCTTAACTCCTTTCATAGGAGTGACTCGAAGGTACACGTGTTCTCCGGGTTCAAAACTGACCTGCCGGTGCTTTGCATCATAATAACTCTTCTGACGGGATTTGGCCAATTGCAGTCGGTCTCTGATTTCCCTGACTTGCCTCTCAGCTTCCATCATGAGATCGGTTCCGAAGATATGGCTATCTCCAGCTTGAGACCAATTTAGAGGAGTGCGGCACTTACGACCATATAGAGCTTCATATGGTGACATCTTTAGACTAGTCTGGAAACTGTTGTTATACGAGAACTTGGCGTATGGCAAGCAATCTTCCCATTTCGCCCCGTTGGCTAGCACACAGGCTCGCAACATATCTTCGAGTAATTGATTTACTCGCTCTGTCTGACCATCCGTCTGGGGGTGATAAGCAGTACTATATTTTAGTGTTGTCCCCAAGGCTTGATGGAGACGGGACCAGAAAGCGGAGGTAAACAAAGAACCTCGGTCGGAAGTGATAGTCCGGGGTACTCCATGCAGACTGACGATTCTTGATACATACAATTGTGCAAGTTCATCTGCTCTGTATCTGGTGCTGATCGGGATGAAGTGAGCAACCTTGGTGAGGGTGTCCACTATAACCCAGATTGCGTCTTTGCCTCGCTGAGTCCTAGGCAATCCGGTGATGAAATCCATGCAAACATCATCCCATTTCCATTGTGAAACTGGCAGTGGTTGGAGAAGTCCGGCTGGCTTCTGATGATCTGCTTTCACCTTGTTGCATATGTCGCAACAGGCTACTAAATAGGCAATGTCTTTCTTCATCCCATTCCACCAGAATATTTGTCTAAGGTCTTCATACATTTTCGTACCTCCCGGATGAATGGAATACGAGGATTCGTGTGCTTCTGACAAGATTTTCTTCTTCAAGTCCGGTTGATTTGGTACACAAATTCGTCCACGGAATCGGAGGGTACCGAAGTTGTCCTTGAAGAAATCTGGGGGCTGCCTTGCATGTTTTTGTAGCTTGGCATCATCTGGCTGGGCCTTACGGATTTCCATCTCAAGTGTGGGGGTAACTTCCAAAATATTAGTGAGGCCAGCATCCACGATGACCAAGTTGAGCTGAGCGATCTCCTCCTGAAGTTCAGTAGGCAATGATTTTAACATGACATTTAAGCTGACGGGCTTTCGACTGAGCGCATCGGCAACGACGTTGGCCTTGCCTGGATGGTAATTTATTCCAAGGTCATAATCCTTGACCAACTCTAACCATCTTCGCTGACGGAGATTTAAATCTGGCTGAGTGAAGATGTACTTGAGGCTTTTGTGGTCGGTAAAAATTTGGCACCTTTTTCCAATGAGATAGTGTCTCAAATTGTCTGGAGGCATCGCAGTACACATCGAAGCTGCGATAAATGTCTGGAAGAGTCAATACGGGTGCGGTTGTCAGACGCGTCTTTAGCTCATTAAAACTCTTCTCACAGTCCTTTGTCCACTTAAACTTTGTATCCTTTTTGAGCAGTTCCGTCATAGGTTTAGCAATTTTGGAAAACCCTTCAATGAAACGACGATAGTATCCAACTAATCCGAGGAAACTCCGGATCTGTGTTACAGTCGTGGGCGGTACCCAATCGAGCACATCCTTTACTTTGCTCGGGTCCACGGCTATGCCTTCGGCGGATAGTACATGTCCGAGAAACCCAACTTGCTTGAGCCAAAATTCGCACTTACTGAACTTGGCGTATAACTGATGGTTGTGAAGCCGTTGTAGCACTGCTCGGAGGTGATCCTTATGCTCTTCTTCACTCTTGGAGTAAATGAGTATGTCGTCGATAAAGACTACCATGAATTTGTCGAGGAAGTCCATGAACACCTTGTTCATCATATGCATGAAGAAGGAAGGGGCATTGGTGAGACCAAAGGACATCATAGTATATTCGTAAAGACCGTATCGTGTAGTGAATGCGGTCTTAGGAATATCTTCCTTTTTAATCTTGAGCTGATGATATCCGGTCCGTAAATCGATTTTTGAGAATACTTTAGCCCCACTGAGCTGATCAAACAGATCATGAATCCTTGGCAGTGGGTATTTATTTTTGATGGTGACCTCATTCAGCTGGCGATAATCTATGCACATACAGAGACTGCCATCCTTTTTGCCCACGAAGATTGCAGGTGACCCCCATGGTGAAGAGCTGGCACGAATATAACCTTTCTGGAGTAATTCGTCAAGCTGTTTCTTTAGTTCCACCAATTCTGATGAGGGCATCCGGTAATACTTCTTGTATAATGGTGCGGTTCCGGGCACAAGATCTATGGCAAATTCTAGTTCCCGATCTGGTGGCATGCCTGGCAGTTCTTCTGGAAACACATCAGGGTACTCACTGACCACAGGAATAAATTCCAATTCAGTCATAGCGGTGCAAACTAGTTCTGGCTTGGGTACATGCTTGCGAGCATAGAATTTGGTGAGCTACCCATTCAGACTGGTCAAATTGACTTCTCGGGTTGCGCAGTTTATACAAACTTGATATTTGGTCAGCCAATTCATACCCAATATAATATCCAACTGTTCAGACTCAATGATTATCACAGATGTTGGAAAGTGGACCCCGTTGATACTGATCTCCAGATCACAGCAGACTAGATTGCTCTTGATTATAGATCCCGGGGTTTGTACCAGCATATTTTTGCCCAAAATTGTGCAAGGAAAATCGTTTTGGGCGGCAAAACTCTGAGAAATAAAAGCATGGGAAGCCCCAGAGTGAAATAAAATTACTGCAGGTATGTCATTAACAGAAAACATACCAATGATGACTTCTGGCTTCTCTTGGGCTTCATCGGCGGAGATATGATTCACGTGCCCAGTGAAGTTTTGCTGGGTTGGCCCTGATGTGACAGCCTGGTTTTTGCCCTTTCTTATTTGCTTGAAATTTCATTTGAAAGTTTTTGAAACTTGGAGTTTCTGAATCTTTTCATTTGGACTTAAACACTTGGGCATCCTTGGCTTTCACCCAAGTGTTCACTTCTCTCCCAAACCATCACTTCACTTCTGATCCACCACAAAATAACCTTTGGAAAAATTTTCTTAAAAGAAAAATATTCATTTTCTCTCAAAAACCCTAAGCCAGATGTGTTTGCTTCAAGGAAACCCTAATTTTTATGGCTCAGGAAATTCTAAGATAATTCACAAATATTCTAGGGACCCTAGGGCACCTCCCTGAGCAAAAATATTTCATCACTTTTTGGAATATTTTTGCTACAGAAAATCTTTTCTATTCTGGACAGAAATGGTGGTTTCTACAGCAACTACCATTTTAGTTGCTCCATTTGACCTGAACTTTCTTGTGCATCTTTACCTTAGTAACTTATCACTAGCCTCCAAAGCACAGCCCCAAACTCCCACCATTTGACCACAGTAACATCACAAAGTTACTGACCAGAAACTTACCTGGCTTGTAAAATCTTCTATACTGCACCTGGATCCAAACCAAACCGTGGTGAACTTCAAAACTACCACGAACAACATGCCAGACATGATTTTTGGATGAAGGCTGGCTTGAGGAGACAGTTCGCACGGTGACCACGCGTGTCCATGATGCCAGGCATGCGTGTCGACGCGCTCTGGGTGCCGCCGAACGCTCTGTTCGCGCGTGCTTGCTTCCCCCGCCTGCACAACCATGCCAAACCTCGCCACCATCACCGTCTCGACGTCCTTAACTCCACCCTGGCACTCGCCGACGCCGGAGCTCGCCGCAGCGAGCACGGGCAAGGTCCGGCCAGCCCAACAGTGCGGGCGCACTGTGCTCGTCGTCACCCCCCTTGATCCTGTGCTCGTCTCCGCTCGCCCACAGTGGTCGCGTGACCTCCGTCGCCTTCTCCCCTTCTCACTGACGTCGCTCGTCGTCGGGCGCCGTGGACAGGTGTCCACCGGCGGAGCCCGAAGCACCCTCACCGCTCACCTATAAATAGAGCCACCCCCAGCCTCCTCAAGCACCATCTAGCACTCACACACACCCCACGATCGAGTAGGAAGCCGTAGCCCGGCCGGGCAGGCCTCGGGCCGCCGTCCCCGAGCTCGAGCACGCCGGCGATCCCCTCTGGTCACCGCAGTAGCTGCAGCCCCTCCCAGGCCTAGGCGACCCCTCCAAGGCCTCCGCCTCTCTCCGGTGAGGCCATCTCGCCCGCTTGGAGCCTCTTGAGCGGCCTCTGCTCGCCGTCTTCCTCAACTCCGACGACCTCCTCGTTCTGCCTCCGCTCGCGAGCTAGATTCCAACGCCGTCCGACCACCCCTAGCCACGCTACGGGTACGGGCAGGTGCGCCTCGACCTCCTCTTGCCATCCCTCCCTCTCGTTTGGGCCAAGGAGCCCTCGTCGCCGGCGAGAGCTCCGGCGAAGCCGCGGCCCTCTCTGTTTCTCTCTCCCTCTTCCCCCACCTGACTAGCGGGGCCCGCTAGTCTGCCACTCAGTACACGCGCGAAGCGGTACGAGTGGTGGCGCCCCTGGGCTTTACGCCTTCGACGTCACCCCCCAGCTGTTTCTTTTATTCTAATTCATTTATATTCCAAAGAGCTTCAAACAATTTTAACTTTTTAACCATAAGTCCAAATGAGATAATTCTTTTTGCATTGTGTTCTTTGAAAGGTAATCTAACAGCTCACCAAAGATGAGAGTTTTCTAAGCTGCTTAGAATTTCTGGTGAATTTCAGAAGTGTTCTTGATATTCTCATTTTGTGTTTAAAATTATTTTCAGAAGGTGAGACTTGTCTTGAGGATCACCAGGAGGCTTGTGAACCTCATCTGTACTAAGGCAAGCCACAACAACATTTTTATGATGCCATTTATATATTTGTGATTTTCTCACTTAAATGAAATGATTAACCCACGCATTTAAATAATTATTGAATTATTTGTATTCTGCTAAGTATTGGTCAGTTGTTATGCTTGATTTACAGAATAGTTGAAACTAGTTTAAGTGGGTAAAGCAAGTTAAAATTTATTTGAGGTGATGTTAGAAATAATTTTGTTATGCATGTTAGTAATTATGTAAAGCTTTGTGTTTGCATTCTCAAATTGATAAAAAATTGTTAGAAAATATTATGTTAAATACTTGTTTAATCATATTATTTGTCTTACAGAATGTTTCAACCCAACTTAGTGATAAAGAAATTAAGAGTGGTGATATTGATATGTTTTGGTCAAGCATATGAAAGATTTATCAGAGTTACTTTCTTGCGTAGGAAATTAATAGAACTTGTTGCAAAATATTTTGGTTAAGTTGTGAGTCATTTTGAGCAAGTAGAGTAATATGAGTTGTTGACGTTCATGCTTGGTGTGCATATGGATGACGTCGGTCATTTTTATCAATATGTGATGCATGTGTTGTTTTGCATTTCATGGCATGCTATGACACCGGTCATTTTTAGTTTAAAGATTAATCCTGAATATAATTCAACTTGAATATACCGTTGACTGGGTCATGGTGCCGCTGAATCGAGTTTCTTTCCAGTGCAACCACATTTGCCTTGTGGGAGGCCTTGATTCGGTCCATTGACACGGCCACTGGTCGGTGCCTCCATCTAGGGAAGATTATGTCATGCTTGCCATGGCCCGGTAAGCACACATAATCTTGTGTGCTCATTGATGAGATTATGGTACCGAGTCCCCGAGTGGAGGTGTTTTGACCACGACGGTGGTCGGGGTGTCTTTGGTAGACACGGGGCCACCCAGGACCAGCCCGTTGGGGATTTGGGTCGGAGTGGCCGGGAGAGTGCTGTGGCAATGGAGGGGTTTTGTCGGAATGCCGTTGGTCCACCCGAATGGGAATGCGAGGCTATGGGTTCTGTGGTGTGGGTACAGTGTGCTACCTCTGCAGAGTGTATAATCTATCGATAGCCGAGTCCACAGTCACGGACACCTCGTACTAGGTCCCACCATGAGTCAATGTTTAATAAAAATTGCACACTAAGCTATGAACTTTGCATTGTCAATGGATGGCAGAAAGGCCATCGAGGTATTTGGGACCAAATGATGGTCGTGGTTGTGATCGCCATAAGGATCACAAGTTGTTCTTCAGAAAGACCACTATGGTGGTGTGTTTGTGGTCCAGAGATGATCACAGTTGGTAAGCTGTCCTGAGGGACGTTCGGGCTTGATCACAGCATGTTGACATAAAATGTTGCATTATTAATAATTGGTTAAATATCATGATATTGTTTGTCATTATGATTATGCTTGTTGTGAGCTTGCAAGTACATTCAATGTACTGACCTGGCGTGTCATGCCAGATTTCAGGAAAGTCTCGTTGGAAAGGAGCGCTGTTCGAGTCTAGATCCTGTCCACATCAGTGTCCCTGTGATATGGAGCTTCCGCTACGACGTTATTGCGCTGCCACGTAGTTGTTCGAGTCGAGGCCCTTTTATGTTCACTAAATAATGTACATATTGTTCCGCCGCACCGAGTGTGCCGCTTGGCCTTGACCACTGTTGTAATATGAACTCTGTTCCGCTAGCATCAATAAAGCGGTTGTTTTCTGTACCAATATGTTGTGTGTTGCCAGAAGACATGATCTCTCGGCTGGCAATGCAGGGTAAACCGGTCGCTCTGAGCTGGGGTGCCACACCTGACTCCATAAAGTTGACTTGTGGCCTGCTCAGAGCATTCACCTTGTGGTTCTTGGGGCACTGTTTGGCATAATGTCTGGGCTGCCCGCAAATGAAACAAGAATTATTGCGCTGGCGCTCCTCATGTGTTGGACTGGTTACAATATTCTTGACTTGAGTGGTGGTCCTGTTAACATTTTGCTGCCAATTTGGCATGTATTCCACCTGAGTCTGCTGCCAGGTACGAGCCCTTTGCACAGGTTGTCCATCCTTCTTTGGCTCGAACTTGCGCTTGTTGTCATTGTTAGCAGGCCTATTATCGGATATAAGCTTGTGCTCCCGTTCAGCAATGAATGCCTTATCTACCAGAGTTTGGAAATCGGTGAAATCAAACATGTTGAGAGCACACCGGAGTTGCAGAGTTAGACCTCCAAGAAATCTGTCAATCTTCCTGTCTTCAGTGGCCACGTCATACAGAGAGTAATGGGCCAAATGATTGAATTTTTGCAGATACTCAGCCATAGATTGATTTCCTTGGACGAGCGCGAGAAATTCACGCTGCGTGGCCTTCATAACTCCAGTAGGGATGTGATATTTGCGGAACTTATCCTTGAATTTTTCCCAGGTGACTTCCTTATCAATCGGCCACATGGCTTTTGTATTTTCCCACCATATGGCAGCTGCGCCTTCAAGGTAATGGGTTGCAAATGGGACTTTATCGTTTCCTTCAGTATGGGCGATCTCGAGCTTTTTCTCCATGGTGCGCAACCAATCGTCTGCATCCAATGGGTCAACAACCTGACTGAAACTGGGTGGATTGGTCCTCTAAAAATCTGACAGCTTTGAGTGATGACCATTCTGATTTCCATTTTGTCCAACTATAGCTTGCACACTTCTCAATATTTCAATCAGATCATTGTTCCTTTTCTCTTCAAACATACGCAGAACTTGCTGGGTGGAGGGAGGATCAGGCGGAGGAGGTGGTGGCTGAACGTACGGCTCAGGAGAATATCTTGCCTGTCGTGCGGAACGACGAACAGGAGTTCCCTTACGAACGTTGCTACTGCTGCCTCCCCGCGTCATCCTACTGAGTATTTTTCCCAAGGCAACAAAATCGGGATGAGAGACATCCAAGAATAAAATTGGGGAAAAGCCAGCAACAAATCTCGAAAAAGACAAAAGAGCAAAGAAAATACGGCGATTAAAGTCCCATCATAATTATACATAGACTCATACATGAAAATTTAACAACCTGACTGGTTCCTCTACTCTCATACATGAAGCATCATGACTCATACAACTACATCCGTACACCATCTAGATGACTGCGAATACTCAAAAAGACACTACTGCTCTGCTGGTGCTGCGGTGTCCTCCCCTGAAGCGGTCTCAGATCCCGAACTGACGTGGTTAAGAGAAACCTCCGGGTTAAAGGCAACATGATGACGCTGCCTCGAGGGCTCTCCCTCAGGGGCAGGGGTAGGATGAAGCATCGGGGCTGCAGAAGTAGCAAGAAGTGAGACCCACTCGGCAGGAGCACTGAGAGGGTTCACGGCCGAGACGTCTGTGCTACTCGGGGGAGTAAACGGCGAAATAGGGGAGCTAGAGATAACCGGGACATAAGGGGTAAATCCCAGTGAGGACGGAGTAGTGGTGGATCTAGTAGTGACCAAGGTAGCGGCTAAAGTAGTACAGGCACGAGTCAGCTCTCGAGCCAGCTCGTGGATCATCACATAGCTAGCAGTGATATAGCGAGCAAGATGGCTAGCAAAACTATCAGACTCCGGGTTAACGAGAGGAAAAGGACACGACCATTGTCGTGCAGAGATGGGTAGTAATAGAAACCTGGGTGGTGCTGCATTTGAACCTCGGTATAACAAAGCTCGACAAGGACCTCAAATGCGGCAAACTAGACAGCCTGAGAAGCGGTGGAGGCGTAACCGCTCCGAGAAGTGCGAGTGTAAGAGACGGAATCGGAACTGGTGCGCAGAGTAACCACTGCGTGATACTCATACACTGAGTCTGCTAGGCGCTCCCGGTACACACGGTAGACTGGTTCGTCTCCGTGAGGGTACAGTCGACGCCACACATTGCGGAGAAGGTGCGGTGACGTGTACGGCATCAGCTGCAACTGGCAACGATACGACACCGGAGCCATCTACACTCACAACCATTAGCAGGTTAGCATAACAATAATAATCAAATGACTAGGATGCAACAACCAGCTATAACTGCCACTGGCACTCAATTTTACTCGCGCCTAGCGTCCAGTTAACACGTTGTAGTCTAGCATGGCCTACAGTCAGCGCGGCTCTGATACCAACCGTTGTGGCACCCCGGCTCAGAGCGACCGGTTTACCCTGCATTGCCAGCCAAGAGACCATGTCTTCTGGCAACACACAACATATTGGTACAGAAAACAACCGCTTTATTGATGCTAGCGGAACAGAGTTCATATTACAACAGCGGTCGAGGCCAAGCGGCACACTCGGTGCGGCTGAACAATATGTACATTATTTAGTGAACATAAAGGGGCCTCGACTCGAACAACTACATGGCAGCGGAATAACGTCGTAGCGGAAGCTCCATATCACAGGGACACCGATGTGGACACGATCTAGACTCGAACAGCGCTCCTTCCCAACGAGACTTTCCTGAAATCTGGTATGACACGCCAGGTCAGTACATTGAATGTACTTGCAAGCTCACAACGAGCATAATTATAATGACAAACAATATCATGATATTTAACCAATTAAAATGCAACACTAAATGTCAACATGCTGTGATCATGCTCGAACGTCCCTCGGGACAACTTACCAACCATGATCATACTCAGATCACAAACACACCACCAATGTGGTAAAACACACCACCAACGTGGTCTTAACAACATGACTCATGATCCTTAAGGCGATCACAACCACGACCAATATCCGGTCCCAAATTCCTCGATGGCCTTTCTGCCATCCTCGACAATGCAAACATTACAGCTTAGTGTGCAATTTTTATTATTCGTTAACTCATGGTGGGACCTACTACGAGGTGTCTGTAACCGTGGACGCGGCTATCGATAGATTATACACTCTGCAGAGGTAGCACACTGTACCCACACCACCGAACCCATGGCCTCGCACTCCCATTCGGGTGGACCAACGGCATTCCGACGAAACTCCTCCATTGCCACAGCACTCTCCCGGCCACTCCGACCCAAATCCCTCAACGGGCTGGTCCTGGGTGGCCCCGTGTCTACCAAAGACACCCCGACCACCGTTGTGGTCAAACTCCCACTCGGGGACACTCCCACTCGGGGACTCGGTACCATAATCTCATCAACGAGCACACAAGATTATGTCTGCTTGCCGGGCCAGAGCAAACATGACATAACCTTCCCTAGATGGAGGCACCGATCAGAGACCGTGTCAATGGACCAAATCAAGGCCCCCCATAAAGGCAAATGTGGTTGCACTGGAAAGAACTCGATTCAGCGGTACCATGACCCAGTCAACGGTGTATTCAAATTGAGTTATTTTCAGTTTCAACTTTAAACTAACAATGACTGGTGTCATAGCATGCCATGAAATGCAAAACAACACATGCACCATATAATAAAAAAATGACCGATGTCATCTATACACCAAGCATAACCGTCAACAACTCACGTTACGCTACTAGCTCAAAATGACTCACAACTTAATCAAAATATTTTGCAACAAGTCTCATTAATTTCTTACGCAAGAAAGCAACTCCGATAACTTTTTCATATGCATAACAAAAGATTTTACTATCATCAATTCTTACTTTCTTTATCACTAAATTAAGTTCAAATATTGTGTAAAACAAGTAATATGATTTAACAGAATATTTTCTAACAAATTTTCATCAGTTTTAGGAAGGCAAGAACATAGCTAAATAACTACTAATATGCATAACAAAATTATTTCTAACATCACCTTAAATGAATCTTAACTTACTTTACCCACTAAAACTAGTTTCAACCATTCTGTAAATCAAGCATAACAACTGACCAATACTTAACAGAATACAAATAATTCAATAATTATTTAAATGCATGGGTTAATCATTCCATTCAAGTGAGAAAATCACAAATATTGAAATGGCATCATAAAAATGTTGCTGTGGCTTGCCTTAGTGCAGAGGAGGTTCACAAGCCTCTTGGTGATCCTCAAGACAAGCCTCACCTTCTGAAAATAATTTTAAACACAAAAAGAAAATATCAAGAACACTTTTAAAATTCACCAGGTATTCTAAACAGCTCAGAAAAATCTCATCTTTGGTGAGCTGTTAGATTTCCTTTCAAAGAACACAATGCAAAAAGAATCAATTCATTTGGACTTATGGTTAAAAGCTATAACTGTTCGAAGTATTCTGTAAATTCAAATGAATTTGAATAAAAAGAAAAAGACTGGGGGGTGACGTCGAAGGCGTAAAGCCCAGGGGCGCCACCACTCATACCGCTTCACGCGCGTACTGAGTGGCTGACTAGCGGGCCCCGCTTGTCAGGTGGGGGAAGAGGGAGAGAGAAACAGAGACGGCCGCGGCTTCGCCGGAGCTCTCGCCGGCGACGAGGGCTCTTTGGCCAAAACGAGAGGGAGGGATGGCAAGAGGAGGTCGAGGCGCACCTGCCCACACCCGTAGCGTGGCTAGGGGTGGTCGGACGGCGTCGGAATCTAGCTCGCGAGAGGAGGCAGAACGAGGACGCCGTCGGAGTTGAGGAAGACGGCGAGCAGAGGCCGCTCCAGGGGCTCCAAGCGGGCGAGACGGCCTCACCGGAGAGAGGCGGAGGCCCTGGAGAGGTCGCCCAGGCCTGGGAGCGGCTGGAGTTGCCGTGGCGACCAGAGGGGATCGCCGGCGAGCTCGAGCTCGGGGACGGCGGCCCGTGGCCTGCCCGGCCGGGCTACGGCTTCCTACTCGACCGTGGAGTGTGTGTGAGTGCTAGAGGATGCTCAAGGAGGTTGGGGAGGGGCTCTATATATAGGCGAGCGGCGAGGGTGCTTCGGGCTCCGCCGGTGGACACCTGTCCACGGCGCCCGACGACGAGCGGCGTCAGTGAGAAGGGGAGAAGGCGACGGAGGTCACGCGGCCACTGTGGGCGAGCGGAGACGAGCACAGGATCAAGGGGGGTGACGACGAGCACAGTGCGCCCGCACTGTTGGGCTGGCCGGACCTTGCCCGTGCTCGCTGCGGCGAGCTCCGACGTCGGTGAGTGCCAGGGGGAGTTAAGGGTGTCGAGACGATGATTGTGGCGAGTTTTGGCAAGGTTGGGCAAGCGGGGAAGCGAGGACGCGAGCAACAGAGGCTCGGGCGCGTCGCAGAGCGCGTCGGCTGGATGCCAGCACGCCTGGACGAACGCGGTCACCGCGTGAACTATGACATCAGGACGATCTAAGCGTAAACTCGATGTCTGGCAGGTTGTGCGTGGTAGTTTAGAGTGTTACCACGATTTGGTTTGGATCCAGGTGTAGTAGAGAAAATTTTACAAGTCTGGTAAGTTTCTGGACAGTAAGTTTGTGATGTTACTGTGGTCAAATAGCTGGGAGTTTGGGGTTGTGCTTTGGAGGCTAGCTTAGAGTTACTAAGATAAATAGGCACAAGAAAGATCAGGTCAAATGGAGCACGTAAAATGGTAGTTGTTGTAGAAACCACCATTTCTATCCAGAACGGAAAAGATTTTCTGTAGCAAAAATATTTCAAAAAGTGATGAAATATTTTTGCTCAGGGAGGTCCCTAGGGTCCCTAGAATATTTGTGAATTATCTTAGAATTTTCTGAGCCATAAAAATTAGGGTTGCCTTGGAGTAAACAGATTTGGCTTAGGGTTTTAGAGAGAAAATGAATATTTTTCATTTAAGAAAAATATTCCAAAGATTATTTTGTGGTGGATCAGAAGTGAAATGATGGTTTGGGAGAGAAGTGAACACTTGGGTGAAAGCCAAGGATGCCCAAGTGCTTAAGTCCAAATGAAAAGATTCAAAAACTCCAAGTTTCAAAAACTTTCAAATGAAAACTCAAACAAATAAGAGAGGGCAAAAACCAGGCTGTCACAGGCAATCTGTAAAAGTTATTGGACCCTTCATATTCATTGGCCACGTGAAAGCATTCGGTGGAGGAACCGGGCTGTGACGTTTAATGTAAAACCGAGCTGTTCGAAGAATTCACCTTGCTAAGACCAAAGCTGTAAGGGCCGAATATAGCTTTTCAGTTCAGATGCTTTGAAGCATTCGGTGGAGGAACCCGCCTTGCAATGCCGAAGATAATTTACGCGCTGGACACGTCGTCATTGAAGACTGGTTCGGGGGCTACTAAGGGAGTCCAGGATTATGGGGTCCTCGGGCGTCCGGGCTGTGTGATGTGGGTCGTACTGATGGGCCATGAAGATACAAGATGGAAGACTTTTCCCCATGTCCGGATGGGACTCTCCTTGGCGTGGAAGGCAAGCGTGGCGTGCAGATATGAAGATTCCTTTATCTGTAAACCGACTCTGTACAACCCTAGCCCCCTCTGGTGTCTATATAAACCAGAGGGTTTAGTCCGTAGAGGCAATTACAACCACATAGGCTAGACATCTAGGGTTTAGTCATTACGATCTTGTGGTAGATTAACTCTTGTAAGCCCTATACTCATCAAAGTCAATCAAGCAGGAAGTAGGTTATTACCTCCATCAAGAGGGCCTGAACCTGGGTAAACATTGTGTCCCCTGCCTCTTGTTACCTTCGATCCTTAGACACACAGTTTGGGACCCCCTATCGAAGATCTGCCGGTTTTGACACCGACAGCGACCACGAGGAGGGGACCCTCTCCGGCTCTTCCAAGGGGAAAGCGCCCGTCTACGACATCAGGGAGGGCACCCTACAGCCGTGCTCTTCCAAGGGGAAGGAGCCCATCTGCGACAACATGGAGCGCATCCAGGCTCTGTGCTCTTCCCACAGGAACGAGCCCATCTGTGACAAGTGAGGAAACCCATGATTTGTTTTGCCGTGCCTCTTCACAGGGGGAAACCCATGATTTGTTTTGTCGAGTCCCTTTTGTAGTGTAGTGAGAATATGTCCAGTTTTAATTTCTATATCAGGTTGTTTGCAGTATGCCTTGTTTATTTCAGTTGTTCACAATGTGATGCTTTATATGTGCAATTATTTACTGTGCAGTACATTTCATCAATCCAGTTTTAAACATACCGATAGGAATGCATATATTTGCTTGCTGTTAAGCCTGTTATAGCTAGCATATGCCTCTTTTAATTTTTTTGATTGTTTGGTTGTTTGTAGTTAGCATATGTTCAGTCTCAAATGCTATCTTTGGTTGTTCGTAGTATGCCTTGTTTATTCCTGTTATTCACAACGTGATGTTCTATATGTGCAAGTATGAACTGTGCAGTTCAATTTCATCAGTACCAGTTTCAACAATACCACTATGAATGACTACATTTGGTTGCTACATCTTGTAGTTAACACGCCTTTCCATTTTTATTCAACCATAACCAGTGTGCTTAGACCGGCACAATACCAGTTTGAATGACTATGTTTGCTTATTGTTAAATGTTAGGCCTATTGCAGTTAGCACACCTTTCCACTTGTTTGCTTTACTAGCGTGCTTAAACCTGCACACTGAAGCTATCTTTTGGAGATTATTTTGTCTGCCATGTATAATTTTGGTTCATGTTTAGCCTATTGTGCTTAACATGCTTCTCGATGTACCTACACATGACAATTTTGGGAACGACTGCTATTTTCCATCGAGGTTAGTTTCATCCCATGGCTTATATCTGCTCATTGTTTAGGATATCAGTAGCTGGTACCATATAGGCCGGCGGCTGATAAGGGACTAATTGGTGAATATATCTGCAACCCATTTTTCGTTAGGTTAACTAGGGCCATATGTAATATATCTGAGGCTACGTAGCAACATGCACTGTACATAATGTCTAAATATGCAATCCTAGGCTACATAGCAACAAGGAAGAGTGTTACATTAATGTTCTAATGATGTATAGATATACGTAGAAGAGCAGCAGCAGCAACAACAACAACACAACCCTGTTTGGATACTCAACTTAGCTAGAGGTTAGAGTTAGTTTCTAGCTCATTACTAACTCTGAACTAACTCCTGTTGGAAATATGCCCTAGAGGCAATAATAAATGGTTATTATTATATTTCTTTGTTCATGATAATTGTCTATTGTTCATGCTATAATTGTGTTATCCGGAAATCGTAATACATGTGTGAATACATAAACCACAACGTGTCCCTAGTAAGCCTCTAGTTGACTAGCTCGTTGATCAACAGATAGTCATGGTTTCCTGACTATGGACATTGGATGTCATTGATAACGGGATCACATCATTAGGAGAATGATGTGATGGACAAGACCCAATCCTAAGCATAGCATAAAAGATCGTGTAGTTTCGTTTGCTAGAGCTTTTCCAATGTCAAGTATCTTTTCCTTAGACCATGAGATCGTGCAACTCCCGGATACCGTAGGAGTGCTTTGGGTGCACCAAACATCACAACGTAACTGGGTGACTATAAAGGTACACTACGGGTATCTCTGAAAGTGTCTGTTGGGTTGGCACGGATCGAGACTGGGATTTGTCACTCCGTGTGACGGAGAGGTATCTCTGGGCCCACTCGGTAATGCATCATCATAATTAGCTCAATGTGACTAAGGCGTTATTCACGGGATCATGCATTGCGGTACGAGTAAAGAGACTTGCCGGTAACGAGATTGAACAAGGTATTGGGATACCGACGATCGAATCTCGGGCAAGTAACATACCGATTGACAAAGGGAATTGTATACGGGATTGATTGAATCCTCGACATCGTGGTTCATCCGATGAGATCGTCGTGGAACATGTGGGAGCCAACATGGGTATCCAGATCCCGTTGTTGGTTATTGACCGGAGAGGCGTCTCGGTCATGTCTACATGTCTCCCGAACCCGTAGGGTCTACACACTTAAGGTTCGGTGATGCTAGGGTTGTAGAGATATCAGTATGCGGAAATCCGAAAGTTGTTCGGAGTCCTGGATGAGATTCCGGACGTCACGAGGAGTTCCGGAATGGTCCGGAGGTGAATAATTATATATAGGAAGTCAAGTTTCGGCCAGCGGGAATGTTTCGGGGGTCACCGGTATTGTACCGGGACCACCGGAAGGGTCCCGGGGGTCCACCGGGTGGGGCCACCTATCCCGAAGGGCCCCATGGCCTGAAGTGGGAGGGCAACCAGCCCTTAGTGGGCTGGGGCGCCCCCCATGGGCCTCCCCCTTGCGCCTAGGGTTAGAAACCATAGGGTGGGGGGCGCCCCACTTGCCTTGGGGGGCAAGTATCCCTCCTTGGCCGCCGCCCCCTCCCTTGATGGGATCTTGGCCGGCGCCCCCCCTCCCAGGGGGCCTATATAAAGGGGGGGGAGGAGGGCAGTAGCATAACAACCTTGGGCGCCTCCCTCCTCCCCTGCTACACCTCTCCCTCTCGCAGAAGCTCGGCGAAGCCCTGCCGAGACCCGCTACATCCACCACCACGCCGTCGTGCTGCTGGATCTCCATCAACCTCTCCTTCCCCTTGCTGGATCAACAAGGAGGAGACGTCCCTGCACCGTACGTGTGTAGAACGCGGAGGTGCCGTCCGTTCGGCACTCGGTCATCGGTGATTTGAATCACGGCGAGTACGACTCCGTCATCCACGTTGATTGGAACGCTTCCGCTCGCGATCTACAAGGGTATGTAGATGCACTCCTTTCCCCTCGTTGCTAGTATACTCCATAGATGGATCTTGGTGAGCGTAGGAAAATTTTAAAATTCTGCTACGATCCCCAACAACTCCATCCAAAGAGTTGTTTGGATGGCAGGGTTAGATTGACAATAAATGCACTAGGAGAACTAGCTCCAATTAGCACCTCTTGGGTTGGATAGTTTTTTTGGGTGGGTTATAGATGCAACTAGATCAAACTAGCCCTCATGTTTAGATATACTTTAAGACTATTTGAGCCCGAACTAGCTCAAACTAACTGTAACCCATGGATACAGCACCAGTTAATCAGCCGATAATTTGTAAGAATGAACTAAAATCCTTCTGGCCCATAATATAAGATGTTAATTCATCTAATATGTGAGTATATTGGATGTAATAAGATACTCCCTCCGTTCCTAAATATTTGTCTTTTTAGATATTTCAAATGGACTACCACATACGGATGTATATAGACATATTATAAAAGAGTGTTGTACTACATCATTGTGCAATTGATGTTTAGCTTCTAATATTAACTTGGTGCTTTTAGGTACATATGTCATTGGTAAAGATCCGCGTTTCGACCCTTTCTACGTATGGAGCAATGAGATATCGATGAACCAACATCAAGTGAGGAAGCTGATAAAGATTGTTAGTAAAATGGGTCCAAAGCTGGCAATTAAACTATTTGTTTACACTTTATCCAAGACAGCAGCGAACTGCAGGATGGTAAGTAAGAACTCTGCAGCCTTCTTTTTACTTCCCATATTGAGTTGTGTTAGATGACAATGTTTGAATCTTTTTTCCTTTGTAGTGGTTGCCAAAGAAGTTTACTCAAGATTACCTCTCAAACTACATGATTGGTGGGCATGCAAAGGTTAAAGTATTTCTACCAGAACATGATGATTATCTAGATGTTTTCATGAAGACCGTGAAGGATGGGCGGTCGGCCATCACAAGGGGTTGGACTAGAGTCGTGTGTGCCTTCTACATGGAGGAGGGCACAATATGGGCATTCCGCTTCACCTTGTTCAGCAACCATAATATATTTCGCCTCTTTCTTTACCGTCTTTAATAATACAAGTATACAACTATGGTTCATCATTCTTTATTTGGTTCTTATGTAATTCTTGAACGTATGTACCTATGAATAGAATAATGCATTGGTTGTTTGAACCTGATGGATATGAATAAAGTTGTAGCATACATTCAAATTCAAATTCAAATCCAAATCCGGTACAATTTGGAAAAGCAACAATTAAATTACGGTGAATTTACGCTCTCCAGGTTGTTACGGCACACACGGTTGGTAAAACACAAACGTTTGTGATATGCACCATTATCCAAGACAGTTCACAGAGAGGAAACGTCTGCAAGCATGCACACAGTTGCCGTTTGCAAAGCGTGTGCGATGTCAGACAATATCACAAACGGTGCGGGCTCACTAAACGTTTGTGTTAGTTGCATTATCGTACATGATTCGCAACCATGAACTGTTTCTGATGAAGTATGCATCGTAAACGTTGCACCATAGAATAGCGTGTGCGATAGTTGTCGTGTACTACGATGTTACGACGGTCCGACATTTCGTAATCCTGTCCGACACTCGTACGACGATTAGCTAATCTTCTTAACGGTGAACCGTTTGTGATGGGCCGCGCATCATACACGTTCTATATTAGTGAACCATTTGTGATGGGTCGCGCATTGTAAATGTAGCACCAAAGAATACCGACTGCGATGGCAATGCGAGCAGAAACGAGTAGGAGTACTGTAGGGGCCCTATCCCCGACGGTTTCTGGGTCCTGTGGGAGGGACCCCCCTATCGGCCACACTCACTTGGCGACGGTTCCAAATGCCGTCGCGGAAAGGGGTTAAAAACCGTTTGTTTAGGACCGACGCGTACCAGTGGATGTTGCGCATGTCAACTATATGAACAATAATGTAACATAGTACCGCTTTTTCGACTGTCCAGTCGAGAATGAATGGTGAGATCAATGTTAACAGAACTAGGTCTATAGCGCACGGAGAGTACGGTTCTATAGTACTCCACGAAACATGAACCATATGAAGTACGAATCAATGTTAGGCAGGGTGTATGAAGGGTGCACGGGATGGGAGCAAAAGTTCCCTTCTCGACCCACTTTTGGGTGTTTGGCATAGTGCATGAAGGGTGCATGAGTCCACACTAGTACGTTAACACAAATACATGAAGAGGGAACAACTATATTGAGATGAGAATGCAACCAAACACACCCGCACGCTTTGTGCTACAGTGACCGATCTGCACCGTGTGAGTTTGATCCAATGGTCATGTTGCACCGAGACATGGACATGCCCATGCCGAGGATGCCTAAACTCCACCGAAGTCCCTATGCTTCTCTAGGCACACGACATTGGTGATGCAGGGTGCAACCGCCCGCAGAGCCCGCTCCCGGCCGACGGGAGCCAGCTCGTCAAAGACGGCGTCCAATGGCACGTATGGATTCCGGTGACGGAGCCCTGAGAGGATTCACCCGTCAACGGCGACGGCAGCCCGCAACCCCTCCTTGTCCAACTCCGACCCCACCATCGCGCGAAGATGGCTTTGCTCCTCGGAGATATAGGTGAAGAAGGAGACCAGGTCAGGAAGCCGCGGCTCGTTGAAGTCGACGGGGTGGTCGAACGGGTTTAGCCCGACAGCCGGCATGGTCGCGCTGGCACGACAGTAGGCATCGTGCAGCCGCAGCATGTGCGTGGCAACTTGGTCCACCAAGTGGCTGAGGCGATCCTGGACCTCGTCACGATCGGCCCGCTCGCGCTCCAGGTGGCTCCCCTGACGGCCTATCGTATCTCCCGCTTTCTGCAGCAACGTCGCCGACGCCTCGAGCATCTTTGTGGTGGGCGCCTGCCGCTTTTGAAGCTCCATGAACTCCCGCACATAACGGAGGAGCATGGCACTCCTCTCTTCCTTGAGCTCACGGAGCTCCACGTCCTTAGCCCTGAGCTCCGCATCCTTGGCCTGGAGCTCCTGTGTCAGGAGCCTCAGCTCAGACTCCATGATCTGCTGCGCCGCCATGGCACCAGGTAGAAGCAATGGGGAGAGGAAGCAAAAGGGCGAAACGGCTGAAAGGCAATGCAATCTACGGGAAGGCGGAGGGAGCCAGCCGAGGAGCGGGGTGAATCTTTTGGTTTTCACCATGGGAAAACACTAGTCGACGACTTTTCACATCAGCGGGTAGTGGGTTTTACAGGCAGAGTCATCGGGACTAAATTGCTGCCGCGCATGCTCCCGTCAATCAAAAAATAAAAATCCTGCCACGCCTGCCGCACCCAAACACCAGAGCAATGCTGCGGTGGATATTTAAATTTATATGCCGGCAAGGAGATAAAAAAGGGGTGAAAAAACAAATGTGGTGGTGGCCTAGCTAATCAGTCGCACTAGCCCAACTAGCTAGCCACCGTGCTTCACTTATGCACTAGGCGGGAAAGGTGGTCTTTCGTGATTTGGCGACTCATTTACTTGCTTCGGCTCTACGATCGTGGAGGACCCAGAAAACGCGCGGTAGAGCGTCCCACGTCTTGGCAAAGAAGAATATATGCGTGCACCACGTGGGAGGACCTCGAAACCGCGCGGTAGGCTGTGCCACATCTCGGCACGGAGGAAAAATGTGCGTGTAAAAATATACTATATCAGACGTAGTACCTATGGTTCGACCTCGAGACCCAGCCAGTTGGTCGAAAACACCCCACCAGCCACCCAGCTTCATCATGCTAACGTGGCACAGAGGATAGGTGTGGTTAGCTCTGTCTCGACCAGCCACAACATCTCTTGTTCTAGGCGGTTCTTCTAGTTTCCAAGATTTTTTAGTTATAATAACACCACGGCAAGCTAGCGCCGCTCTTCGTGTGTGCCCATGCGTCTAAAGGAGAGGAGAGAGAGATCACAGACCTGGGACCCACTAGTAAGTGAGTCAACGGTCATGCACGTGTTGACGAGCCACTCCCTCTACTCTACTCAACGTAATAGTGTATAAAATCAAGTTATGGGACAAAGCCAACAACCGTTGTTGTTTCAGGCTATCGACTTACGCTTTGTAGTCCAGGTTGCTAGTTCGAATCTCGTCTTTCAGATTTGTTAGTTTTAGGTCCAAATTTGATCAATGACAAGTGGGACCCCCGTGTGTTGTTCTGATATTTCAGTGTAGGATGGTTTTTTTGAACAAACACTTTGCGCGGTTAGAAAAGTAACGACACGAGTTACACATATTTTGCAAGTTTACGAACAAAAATGACAATGGCATAGAATATCACATCCACCCCGCAGCTTAGATGCTATGGTGATACGAGTTTTTACATCGTTGGAACTGAGATCCAATGGCTTGGGAGCAGTCTTTGTGCTTGTAAGCAGTGGCCGAACTCTTTGGGGGGATTTTCTGCAAAAAAACATTCAAACCACCGAGGAGTTGTTGGGTCACAAATCCAACGGCTCCGAAGAGCTTGTATCACCAAAGCATCTAAGGTGTGGTAGCACATGCTATTCTTACATACAGGAGAATATGATGTCCTCCCTCATCTTAGATGCTACGGTGATACGAGCTTCGAGGTCGTTGGATATGGGATCCAAGGGCATCTGAGTAGTTTTTGTACAAATCGTGTGCAATTCTCAAACTCATTAAGGTCTCCTGTAAAAATATTAAGACATCCTGTGAGCTGCTATATCTCAGATTTACAAGCTCCAAGCAACTCGTATCAGCATATAGCATCTAAGGTGTGGGGGCACATGATATTCTCCCGGGGAGGAGGGGGGTGCAGAACCAAACGGTGTTTGGGAGGGTGGGGACAAATATAATCTAAACAATCCTAAACATAGCTTCACAATTTTATCTAAGGTTGAGGGGTTAACCCCCGACAATCTACATAGCTCCGCCTAAACACAACATTTGCATGTACTGTAGTGCTAGACTTATTATTCATGTTTCAGTTTCCTGTTCATTTTAAATATTGAATTGAGGACCATGCATGCCTTACATTTTACTCCCTTCGTTCCTGAATATTAGTCTTTTTAGAGATTTCAAATGGACTGCCACATACAGATGTATATAGACATATTTTAGAGTGTAGATTCACTCATTTTGCTCCTTATGTAGTCACTTGTTGAAATCTCTAAAAGACTAATATTTAGGAACATAAGGAGTATTTTTGAATTCGTGTCATACATGCATGGTTTGGAAAAATAGATGCACTATACTTATTGGATTGTTGTTGTGTTCGCGCGTGCGTGTGTATGTGTGTGTGTGTGGTCATATGCTTGATACATACAAAGTTTTCTCACCGCCATACCGTTCATCTTTTAAATTTGAATTTGCAATGAAAATCTTACTAGGGATACCATGAAATGTGAGATCCACGTTGAGATGACTATATAACAAACTCACTCTAATTCAAGAACTCGTCATAAATCAATTACCATGTTGAGATTACTATTTGCAAGGAAAATACGGGCATTGTAATACACATAGATTCGTTCGGCAATTTAAAAGATTCCTTTCGTATTCTCGAATGGTAGGACCCAACGGCGTACTAGCCAGACCTTTGCTCATGTTGATCCTAAAAAACAGCCAGGCTCGTTGTCGGTGTCAAAACCGGCGGATCTCGGGTAGGGGGTCCCGAACTGTGCGTCTAAGGCGGATGGTAACAGGAGGCGGGGGACACGATGTTTACCCAGGTTCGGGCCCTCTCGATGGAGGTAATACCCTACTTCCTGCTTGATTGATCTTGATGATATGAGTATTACAAGAGTTGATCTACCACGAGATCGTAGAGGCTAAACCCTAGAAGCTAGCCTATGGTATGATTGTTGTTGTCCTACGGACTAAACCCTCCGGTTTATATAGACACCGGAGGGGGCTAGGGTTACACAGAGTCGGTTACAAGGGAGGAGACCTACATATCCGTATTGCCAAGCTTGCCTTCCACGCCAAGGAGAGTCCCATCCGGACACGGGTCCAGAGTCTTCAATCTCATATCTTCATAGTCCAACAGTCCGGCCAAAGCATATAGTCCGGCTGCCCGAGGACCACCTAATCCAGGACTCCCACAGTAGCCCCTGAACCAGGCTTCAATGACGATGAGTCCGGCGCGCAGATTGTCTTCGGCATTGCAAGGCGGGTTCTTCCTCCGAATACTCATAGAAGATTTTGACCACAAGGGTAGTGTCCGGCTCTGCAAAACAAATTCCACATACCACCGTAGAGAGAATAATATTTCCACAAGTCTAATCTGCTGATAACGTGATATCACACCATGGCCCGGTCATTATTCGAACCGTTTTTCTTAACCAGCTACTGCACATATTGCGAGGCGGTTTTCTTGGCACGTCTTGTCGAAGCAGAGATCGTGTCCCCTTATCACGGGATTCTCATCAAAATGGTTGTGGGTAACCCAACCGCGCCATCAATTACGGCGCTTGGGGAATAAGCGAGTTTACCAGCACTAAAAGAAACTTGTTAATGCATGAAGGATTTCTGGTGACAGTTTTTCCCATATAAAAGCTAACCCTAACACAATTCCATCCCCAATCTCTTTCTTCATCCGGCGCCGCTGCCATGCCTTGCCTCTCCTCGTCCCCATCCTCCGCCGCCACGCCTCTCCTCGTCCCCGTCCTCCTCCGCCACGCCTCTCCTTGTCCCCATCCTCTGCCCCAATCTCCCCGCCTCCAACCGACGACGGCGACCCGAGATCCATAGCAACGGCGGCTGCAGCGGCCCGATGGAAGTGGCGGCCAACCCTAGCCGCTGCGGCGCGCCTCTGTTGCTCGCCACCAAAGACCAGGGACATGGATCTATGGCAGGGGCTTCCCTCCTCCGTCGCCCAGGCCGCACAGCTGCCTCGCCATCTGGAGATTCGGAGCAGCAAGTGCCGGACGAGGAGCATGACGACCGTGACCTGCGGGACGCCCAAGCTCGACCTCGCCGGTGACGAAGACGCCCCGCACAAGGTCCCTCCCTACTCCCCTCATCTCCTCTCTCTTTCATTCCTTCCTTCTCTTTCCCATCCCCAATCTTTTTTTTTGCTTTGATTCAGATCAATAGGAGCTCTCCGCCTATCCAGTTCCATGGACGGCGATGACCCGGACCCCACGCTCGAGCCCGGCGAGCTGGACGAGATGGACAGCGAGGTCGTCCGCTCCACCCACCATGGTTCCCCAGAGAACAAGCAGGTCAATCCTCTTGCTCTGTTTTTCTTTTCTTTCCAAGTGATTGTTGCTCTGCTCTAGGATAGTTCTCCATTGGCTCTCATATTTTCTTGGATTGAACCTGATGCAGACAATGTTCCCACTTCGTTTCATGATACTGGCAAGTTACAGCCAATGATAGACTTGCACTGCTGGCTATTTAATTTTCTTTTTTCACCGTGCAGGCAATAGGTTGTGAGATCTGCTAGTTAGCTAAGCATCTACTAGTTTAATAATTAAATGCCCATGAGACGGTACTGTTGGTTCCTTGCATTTTTCTTGCTTGTGGAATAAAAGTAATTTATTAATCTCACTCAATCAATTGACCGAGTAAAATTGTTAACTAGGGATGCTATTACACTACGTCTCCGGCGGCTCTGCTCCGGCGCACACCGCGCCCCCTTGCGCCCTCTCCTCCTCCTGGATGGAGCCTTCTTCGGTGCGCTCGCCCGCACTGGGCTGCACAACAGCGACCCCAACCTCCTCTCATGCGTCTCCGGTGCGGTGGAGCATCATATGGCAACCTCCTCAATGCATTTGGACCACTGGAGGCCCTCCCTTGCTCAGGGGAACACCTCAAAACCCTTTTCCTCTCCTCCAGCCCTTCTTTTCTTCGTAGGATGTGCTTTGACTGACTGAGCGTGTTCATCCCTATATATTTGAACAAGTTCTTGTTCTTGCAAGCATTGAACATATATGTTTACCTTGTGCAGTAATAGTTTTGGTGTCAAGCTAAATAAAGAGGCAGTCCAAATGGCTTGAAATGAGAAGTTTTGTGGGGGCTAATTGAGGCTTTATAGATTCTTTATAGTTAAGCACTTGTACCTCTGCCTATCTCCTCTATTGTGAGCCCGTGGCTGAACCATACATTGTTTCATGTAGACTACTAGCTTGCATGGGCCTGAAGAATGGAGTAATTTAGCAAGTAGGAATTCTGTTTTTTCTTGCATTAGCTATTGCACCTCTAGTTTGTTCTATTGTGTCCTGGACAGTGAGGGAAATTGAAGGAAGTATTTTGTATTTCATAATTTTCTGGGTTAATATGCCTAATTTTCTGGGTTCATATATTTCACTTGTTCAGCTGTGGTAATTATCTTGGTTAATATGCACAGCGTAGCCTGTTTCACTCACTATTTTTTTAGTGTTTGATTTGATAGGTATAGCAGAGAAGTGAATGTATGACGGTGATGTCGATTGTTGGCTGCTGGTGTGAACCAACAAATATGCCG
The DNA here is from genome assembly GCF_002575655.3 of Aegilops tauschii subsp. strangulata. NCBI lineage: Eukaryota > Viridiplantae > Streptophyta > Magnoliopsida > Poales > Poaceae > Aegilops > Aegilops tauschii. Next base: position 56,960,628 of record NC_053039.3, read on the forward strand.
CAGTTGATGGAAGCGTCCAAGTTGAGCCAGGTCAGCAAGTCGTGAATCTGAACAACCCTGTTTCATAAGTGCACTCTGAATGATGTTGTTGGCCTGAAACTAAAGGCCAATTAAGCAAATGCCTTAAATAATGCGTGTTCACTAGCAAGGTAATAATGGTATGCTCCGACCACTTGATACTTCATTCCAATATTTTTGAATGATACATACATCTGTTGATCAAGATATCTTATAGCCACGATTACTCCTATTATCGCTGTAGTACATGGGTCAGCATAGTTAATTTAAGTAACAAGAATCTAGTTGATGTCATTAAGCATAACTAGGATGTATTGAACCGGAATTCTAATTATCTCTGGGGTCAAGTAGAACATGTTTGTTTCATGTTCTATATGAGGTTTGGCCACAATTCAGAAAATCATTGATCCCACTAACTCTCTCTTTTACGTGTTAAGAGCTAACATGTATTTTCGTAGTCGTACTTCTGCCTTCAGAGGATTTTGGACAGCCAGATCAATATCAACTAGATATTCTGGGCAATGGAGTTGGAACTTGCCTCTCACAGTTATTCTATTCGGTATACCATGTGTAGTGTGTTCTCTCTAATATGTTTTAGTTTTGCAGCATTGCTTTGCAATCAGCTAGGACTTTGTTTTGTGATATTTAAATATACAATATATCAAAGGTTTATTGGTGAACTGTTTGCATCTTGCATAAATTTGGAAATTAATAGCTTAAGGATATTCTAGTTATGGGAAAATATGGACCATGCTTGAAAAGGCAATTATAAAAATCACTACATTTTGAAAAATAACTTAGGTTTGTTATTGGCTAAAGAGATTTGTTTTTATAGACGCACAAAAAACTAGGATCCAAGCAAGTAATGGAAATAGAGATTATTAAGAAAAAATTGATACTACTATTATTTGTCTCAGTTTTGGTAAATGATAGTGTGAATCTAACATCGAACAGACTTCTCAAAAAATTTAGCATATATGTTTGAATACGGTTTATGGTAGCGCATAGTCTGAATTTTGTGCTTGCAGGTGCATTCACATCACCTTATCTTGTGCAGGATATGGAAAAATACTTGATTGTTCTTGCTGCTTTGAATCTAATATATAACAGTCTTAAGAAGGTATATCAACTTTTTAATCTGTATACCATGTGCTTCCTGGCATCCTTGCTGCTAGGAAACTAAATATGTATAGCACTAGGTGGCTGCACTATAATATTGTTTATTATGCATGCAGTATGACATTAAAAACAATACACTTCTTGGCATATGTTGTTTTGCTGCTGATGCATATACATGCTTGCACTATTAATATACATGCAGTGATGATGAATCATCTCTCACACATGCGCAAGCCTTGTTCCTACCGTTGTCACCCTGTATACATATATAATGATTCATTTAATTTCATTTTTGTTTCCTGTTATAATAATAGTACTATGTCTGTCAAGTGGGCAGCAAGTATTGTTTATTATTTGTCAGCCCTTTGAGATGTACTTGCAGCATAAATAACATTGAGTTTTATGCCGCTGCTCGTTGACCTGGTTGGCGTAAAATTCAAATGTTCACGTGTTGACAAGTTTACACATCACGGCGAGGATATTATTTGTTAGTGATGCCATTTTGTTGGCATGTTTATATGGCCTCAACTACTACTACTATAGTACTTGAGTTTTGTGATGTATGTTTTGTTTCTTTGTCATTTGACTTCCATTTGACAGGCTTTTCTTTGGATTAATTTTAAGCAACTTCATGTTGACTCTCATTTTATAGTAGATGCAATGTTATTCTCGTTTGTAGGCACTATAAGATTTAAGAATTTTGGACAACATTTAGTTCATTTTTATGTTTGTTGTAATTCTCTTATTTCTATGATCTATTGATATCTACAAATATCTAATAAGGTTCTTGTAAATATGACAGGGAAGATTAGGTAGCGAGCTACTTAGTGCTGCCATCACAATCAGCCATGACATGATAGTTGCCACAGGAGGACTGACAGGAAAACATGAATAACAGCCTTAATAGCTTATATGTTATGTTGATGTAAAATGGGTTGTACCGGTTCCTAACCTTGTTGTCTGATATATTGTCCATCTATGTTGTAAGTTATCACTTCATAGAAGGATTTTGTAAACTGCTATGTTGTATTTACATACGGATGGCTGCAAACTGAATCAACTGTGTAATGTTCTGACACATTGCAAATACTACCTCTTGGGTAGAAATTGGCATTTGGATTAGTGAGACGCATTATGCCAAAAACATTCGTGGTCAAAATTAGGCAGAAATATATGGGTTAAAGAGGCAGAAATGAATGTGCTAATGGGCTCGACCAAATTTAAATTGTGCCCAAATTGATGACGATTTTTGTGACGAAAAATAGTATCCATGTAGGTAGACATGTCATCATCGAAAATCCTACGTGGCGTTGGTCCATGACGGATTGTTGCCGTCACAGAGGATTGGGCTTAGGCGGGCCTGATGCAGATCCATGACGGTCAAGAACCGTCAAGGAAGGGATGATGTGAAATTATGACGCGATATACATGACGGATTTTTGATCCGTCATGCACGAGGGCCCATGACAGTTTTTCACTGGTCCATGACAGTTTTTCACTAGTCCATGACGGAAGTGAATCGATGTTCAAATCCGACGGGTCCAAAGAGCCATCCGACGAAGATACGTCGATTTGGGCTCGGGATGGGCTGCATGATCATGTTCGGCATGATAAGTAGCAGCAAAACAAAACATACCAAGAACGACTATGGTGTCCGGATACTTACGACTTCGCCAGGGGCTTAGCCCTGGGCAACCACTCATCGTCGCTGTAGGCGGCGGTTGTGGAGTTGTCCGGAAGGAGGGTCCTTCCCTTCTTGGATCCTTCAGCCGCCCCAGCTAGGGCGGCCTTCCTTTTCTTGTCTCCCCCGGCTGGGGGGAGAACTTTCCTGCCTAAAGGGACAAGGACTCAGATTTCTTGTAGTGCAGGTAGGTGGGGAGGCACATAGCTTCTTCCGCCCTTATAAAGGGACAAGGACTCACCTTTTTCACCCACGCCTTCTTCCTCCTTGCTCATCCATTCTCGCGCACTCGAGCTCCAGCGCCCAAGTTCACGTTTTTCTCCTCAAACCACTCCAAGCATGTCCGGAGCGGGAGGCAAGTGGATGGTCTCCTCCGTCACGGAGGAGGACATCACAAAGTTGCGGGGAGCCGGATATCTGTCCAAGGATATCACACACCGGCTCCCAGATGCGGGGCAGATCATCCCCACACCAAAGCCCCACGAGAGAGTAGTCTTTCTTACCCACTTCGTCTGCGGACTGGGATTTCCCCTCCACCCATTTGTCCGCAGGCTCATGTTCTACTACGGGCTGTATTTTCACAATCTGGCCCCCAATTTCATCCTCAACATCTCGGCGTTTATCGTCGTGTGCGAGGCCTTCCTCCGCATCAAGCCCCACTTCGGCCTGTGGCTGAAGACCTTCAACGTTAAACCGAAGGTGGTGGGCGGCCAGCAAGCGGAGTGCGGAGGCGCCATGGTGGGCAAAATGCCTAATGTCACTTGGCTTGAAGGTTCCTTCGTGGAGACCATAAAGGGGTGGCAATCGGGGTGGTTCTACATCACAGAGCCGCGCGACACCAACTGGGTGGCGGCCCCCGAATTTTGATCCGGATTCCCCATGCGGCTCACCTCCTGGAAAGAGAAGGGCCTGTCCTAGGGTTCCTCGGTAGAGCTGACCGGACTCCAGACATGGATCCAAAACATGGTGAGCAAGAAAATCAAGCTTGTCAACGTGGTCCAAGTCAAGCTCTTTCGCCGGATCCTCCCGTGTCAAAGACGGGCGTTCAATCTATGGGAGTTCGACCCGGCCGAGCACCAGACGCTGCGAGAGCTCTTCGATACGTCGCACAAGGACGTCTGGAAGGTGCTGTTCAAGGGCGCCGAGGTACCTCCTCCCCTTACCGAGAACCGCGGACTCAGCGCAAAGCGCCCTGCCAATCCGGTAAGTCTTTTTTATAAGATGTTCTTTTCCCCAGTATAACCGCGCGCGGGATCTAAGCCTCCACGCTTTTTAACAGGACTGGGCAGTGACAGCGGAGCAGATTGATTGTCCGGCTCCCCTGCCTGAAGATCCAGCGGATGCTCTCCTAACGGAGATGCTGGTTCCGGCACCTTATGAGGTGCCTGAGAAGAAGGCCAAGAAGAAGGCCACGGGGACCAGGAAGGGTCTCTGGCGCCGGGTTATATCAGACTCATCGTCCGAAAACACCGAGGCACACTCCTCCCACGAAATTGAGGAGGAGGTAAAGGAAAGTTCTCCCCCCAGCCGGGGGAGACAAGAAAAGGAAGGCCGCCCTAGCTGGGGCGGCTGAAGGATCCAAGAAGGGAAGGACCCTCCTTCCGGACAACTCCACAACCGCCGCCTACAGCGACGATGAGTGGCTGCCCAGGGCTAAGCCCCTGGCGAAGTCGTAAGTATCCGGACACCATAGTCGTTCTTGGTATGTTTTGTTTTGCTGCTACTTATCATGCCGAACATGATCATGCAGCCCATCCCGAGCCCAAATCGACGTATCTTCGTCGGATGGCTCTTTGGACCCGTCGGATTTGAACATCGATTCACTTCCGACCGCCTCCACCCCCCGCCCTACAGACGACGCCGAGGTGTTGTGTCAAAGGGCAACGAACCAAGGGGAGATAGCTCCGGAAACGCCCCAAGGCGACATTCCGGACACTGGGTGCGTGGGGAGCAAGACCCCCATGGGCCCACATGGCGGGGGCGGCAAGCTTAACCCCCAGCCGAATACAGTGCCGGACCCTCCAATGGTTCCGGACTCCGTCACGCAACCCCTCGTAAAGGGGGGCGAACCGCCTGTGCTGACGGCCTCTGCCCATCCAGAGGCCTCGGACAACTTACTGGAAGCGCTTAGCGGCGCTTCCATTGATGAAGAGCACCGCACTATTATGAGTGCGGTGGTTGAGAAAGTTCGGTCCGCCAAAAGCGGACTGACAGAAGCCTGCGTCAGCCTCCTAACAGGCTTTGAGGTGAGTATCAAATTATAAGAAAATGTTACAACATAGACAGTAGCCCCTGATGCTCTATTTGGCGTTCAAAGAAAGGCCGAATAGAGGATCAAATAACGATCACAGAAGTCTAATCAAAATATGTCTATGTGCATATGCAGCCTTCACTGCTTACTGCTGCCGCACGTATTGCGGAGGTCGCCGCATTGAAGCGGGACCTGCAGCGGTCCAACGACGAGCTCGGCCTGACCAAGAGGCAGCTCGAAGAGAACAAAGGTAATTAATACCCCATCTGTATATTGATAAAGAAAAAGGAGGTTGTTATTAAAGCGTAGGATCATCATGAATTTGCTAGGGGCCACGACCAAAGTGGCGGCCCTGAAGAAAGCGCTATCCGAGGCCGAAGACAAAGCGGCCAAGGAGCGCACTGAGCGTGAAAATCAAAAAGCCCGGGTTGACGAGGTACAGGAAGAGCTCCGGGATCTCGTCAAGAAATACGAGTCCTTGGAGCGTGACTCTAAGACGCAAGGGTCTGAGCTTGCGAAGGCCCTCAAGCATGCGCAAAATGCCAAGGCCGAAGCCCAAAAGGCCCTCCAGGAGCTTCAGGATGCCAAGAAGATAGCGGCGGGTAAGGCATTCTTTATGCAAATCAAGCATGTGAAGGAAACTTTCCTTTTACTTGCCCGAATTCGGAGCTCTCCAGGAGCGTTCGCAGATTCGCCCTGCAGCGTATCGGATGCCGCAAAGTACTACCGGGCCAAGGAAGGGAGCTCGACGGAGAAGGTGTTCTGGTCTCAGTATACTGGGACCGAACATCCGATGCCCTTGAGCGACCAGCTGAAGCAACTGGTCGAGCTCCACAAGGTGGCCGAACAGGCCATGAAGGGTCTTATAGTCCGGATGTGGCCTGGTGAGGCCCTGCCTGGCAGCTACTTCAGTCTGATAAGGCGGCTTGTGGACGCCTGCCCCCGGTTTGAAGTTATAAAGTGGTCCGTCTGCATCGAGGGTGCGCGCAGGGCCTTTGCCCGTGTAAAAGTGCACTGGGCGAAGATGGACGCCGAGAAGCTCGTGAAGGAGGGGCCGCCGGAGGGCAAAGAGCATCGTCAGCCCGAGAAGTATTATGACGGTGTCCTGAAGGGTGCACACCTTGTGGCAGATGAATGCGCTAAGGATGTAATTTTTGAATGAATGCAGTCATGTGATCCTGTAATATGAAACTAGTTCATTTTGCGCTATGCAACGCTTGTTGATTTAAAATATTACCTTCTGTGCGGCCGTTTATAAATTCTGTGAGTTGGCCAGTCGTCGGCTTCCGCCCTCATGTAGCTAGTACTGAGGTGTTCGAGTGAAACCTGATCACTCTTTATCCCAGTTTTGGGTCCTTCGAAGGAGGTGACCATCACAACGAACCAGGCAATCGGACTATATAGCTTTATCACTCTCACTTAGCCATAGAAGTCTACAATTTTAAATTTCGGTGAAGCCCCTAGTATTCGGAAGGCCGAATTTGGGGCGCTATATACGCCTAAGTCGGGCAAGGCCGACACCTCGCCCGAAGCGGAAAAAGTCTTTAAGGACTTGAGACCTCTCAAACAGCGACCAGCTCTCGCCGCATCATGACAGTCAGTTTTTGGCTTTCTCTACTGAGGTGCTTGTCCGGCAGAACCGGGACACAATCACAGTAGTTCTCCCAGCGCTACCTTAGCCGATATAACGGAACGTAAGGTACCAAAACATCGGAGCCGGGCAATCCCAACATTTGACCCAAGACATGATTCGGAGCTGATGCATATAATGCTATAAGTTCGGGGTGCTGCACTGTCGAAAGTGTTCGGACTTCTCACGCCGTATTTATGGGGTATACTAAAGCCCCTGGCGTACTGGCCGTACCAAAATGTATGGGTGCAATTTGTCTTAAATAAGCAGACAAGAGAAATAAAAAAAAAAGAAAGGGTAATGCAATAATAGACTAACGCTATGCATTGTTACTAAATAATACGTCGAAGCGTATTGATACAAGTAGTGCAATAAGCAAAAAATAGGACTATTTGACATGTCCTATCCAAGGGCAAGCTGCGTATGGGTATTTAAAACAGGTATTTTGATCGTTATCAGGGACGACCTGGTGATTCCATTATACGTCTTAGCTTCTTGCCTCCTTGGTGTTTCCTTCCCATGATGCGTCCAGCAATCAGACTGCCGAAAAGGGGTTCCGAAGAGTAAGGTCCTGAAAGAGAGGAAATGATAAAGGTATACGGCCCCTGGAGCGGTTGAGCCGCATTGTGGGGCGTGTCCTGGCCGTGCCCCCGCCTATGCCCATGGTATTTTTAGTGCGTAATTATGTACGCGCGGCACAGATTTCGCCGCTTGACTGGGACTAGGACGGAGGCTGGATTGCTAGGCGAGCTCTGAACGTGCGAGGCGATCCTGTTGCAGGTTGTTCCGGACTCGCTTGAAGGTGTCCGGGGGCTTTATCGCCGAATTGGCGGTTTGCCTTGAAAGGCTGCTTTGTGCCTCTGCTGTGAGGGCCGCAGTGTGCTCCTCCGTGTGGAGCGAGCGTTCTGTGTTTCCATTGACTGTTATGACCCCACGAGGTCCTGGCATTTTGAGCTTGAGGTATGCATAATGCGGTACCGCATTGAATCTCGCAAATGCGGTTCGTCCGAGCAGTGCGTGATAGCCACTGCGGAACGGGACGATATCGAAGATTAACTCCTCGCTTCAGAAGTTGTCCGGAGATCCGAAGACCACTTCCAGTGTGATTGAGCCAGTGCAACGAGCCTCTACACCTGGGATTACACCTTTAAAGGTGGTTTTAGTGGGTTTGATTGTCGAGGGGTCTATACCCATTTTGCGTACTGTATCCTGATAGAGCAGGTTCAAGCTGCTGCCACCGTCCATAAGGACTCGGGTGAGGTGAAATCCTTCAATGATGGGATCAAGGACCAATGCGGTAGAACCGCCATGGCGGATATTAGTGGGGTGGTCCCTACGATCGAAAGTGATCGGACAAGAAGACCATGTGTTGAACTTCGGGGCGACCGGCTCCATCGCGTAGACGTCCCTTAGTGCATGCTTCCGTTCCCTCTTGGGAATATGGGTTGCGTATATCATATTCACCGTTTTCACTTGGGGAGGAAATTTCCTCTGTCCTCCTGTGTTCGGCGGCCGGGGCTCTTCCTCGTCGTCGCTATGCGGCCCCTTTTCCTTGTTTTCGGTATTCAACTTGTCGGCCTATTTGAACACCCAGCATTCTCTATTGGTGTGATTGGCTGGCTTGTCGGGGGTGCCGTGAATTTGGCATGAGCGATCGAGTATGCGGTCCAAACTGGACGGGCCCAAGTTACTTCTTTTGAACGGCTTCTTCCGCTGACCGGATTTAGAGCCACTGAATCCGGCATTGACTGCCGTGTCTTCGGCGTTGTCGCCGTTGTTGCGGCGCTTGTGTCTATTGCGAGGTGGTCTGCCGTTGCTATCTTTGGCATATGAATTGCCATTACTTCTTGATGTGTTGTTGCTGCGAGCCAGCCAGCTATCCTCGCCCGTGCAAAAGCGGGTCATGAGTGTCGTGAGGGCTGCCATAGATTTTGGCTTCTCCTGGCCAAGGTGCCGGGCGAGCCACTCGTCACGGATGTTATGCTTAAATGCCGCTAGGGCCTCTACGTCTGGACAGTCAACAATTTGGTTTTTCTTAGTTAGGAACCGGGTCCAGAATTGCCTGGCCAATTTCCCTGGCTGCTGAGTTATATGGCTCAAGTCGTCAGCATCCGGTGGTCGCACATAAGTGCCCTGGAAGTTGTCAAGGAATGCATCTTCCAAATCCTCCCAACTGCCAATGGAGTCTGCTGGCAAGCTATTCAGCCAATGCCGAGCTCGTCCTTTTAGTTTTTGTGGGAGGTACTTGATGGCGTGTAGATCATCACCGCGAGCCATGTGGATGTGGAGGAGGAAATCTTTGATCCATACCGCGGGGTCTGTTGTACCATCATATGATTCAATGTTTACGGGTTTGAAACCCTCTGGGAATTCATGATCCATTACTTCATCAGTGAAGCATAGGGGGTGTAAGGCGCCTCTGTGCCGGGCTATATCACGACGCAGTTCATACGAGTCTTGTCTGCTGTATTTGGCCCGGCCGGATTTGCTTTTAGTATATCCGACGTGACGGTCATCGTCCCGCATTGGGGGGCGCCCCCGTAATCCGTAGATCGATCTTGCATATTTTGCTTTGTTTTCCAATACGTCTCGTAGGTCCTGCGTGTTGCCCCGGGCCTTGGTATTTTTGTTTGAATGACGACGGGGTGCGGGCTGGAGTTCGGGCTGATATGCCTCTTTGTCGCGGCCACGAGGTGGCCGATCAGCCGCATCATACACTGGTGATGTAGGTTTCAATGCTTCCTCCTCGAGTTGGGGTAGCAACCTACGTTTTGGGTAACTCTTGGTTGGGCGCTCGAGTTCGTATTCGTCGGCTGCCAGGACTTCAGTCCATCTATCAGCTAGCAGATCCTAATCAGCTCGAAGCTGTTGTTGCTTTTTCTTCAGGCTGTTCGCTGTGGCTATAAGCTGGCGCTTGAAGCGCTCCAGCTCGACGGGATCCTCAGGCACGATCAATTCGTCGTCGCCGAGGCTCACCTCGTCTTCGGAGAGAGGCATGTAATTATCATCCTCTGATTCTCCGTTTGCTGCCTGTTCCGGAGAGCTAGCTTGTTCATCCTCCCGCTCGAGGTCTGGCTGGAGGGGATTGTCATCGTCTTCGGCACTATCCGGGGCGTTATTGTCTCCTGTGCCGGTATCACCGTTTTTGCTATGGCGGGACTTAGAGCGGTGCCGCTGATGTCGGTGCTTCGATTGCTTCTTGGAGGGATTGTCCTCCGTTGTTTTATCGCCATCGCCTTCCTTGGGGGTGTCCACCATGTATATATCATATGATGAGGTGGCAGTCCAGTGCCCTGTGGGCAGTGGTTCCTGTTCGTCTCCTGCATCATCATCCATACCGTCGATGTCTTCGGAGCCGAAATCGAGCATGTCGGTTAGATCGTCGATACTGGCTACTAAGTGGGTGGTGGGTGGGCAGCGAATTTCTTCATCGTCCGCATCCCATTCTAGCCGGACATAGTTCGGCCGAGGGTCTCCTGACAAGGAGAGAGACCTCAATGAATTTAGCACGTCGCCAAGAGGCGAGTGCTGAAAGATATCCGCGGAGGAAAACTCCATGATCGGTGCCCAATCAGATTCGATAGGCACGGACGCAGGCGGTTCGGAGTCCGTGGCCGGGGACGAATCCAAGTGTCCGGCAACACGGGTCCCATAAGAGGTGAAGTCAGTATTCGGCTCTATCGCCGCTGAGTGTGCGGCCTCCGTGGCGGGGTCCATCCACCCGTCCTCGGGCGGCGTACTCTCCTCCGGATCTAGGGCCGGGGTAGCTGCAGGTGGGATCTCCCGAACACTGTCTGTCGGCAGAGCTAAGTCATGCCTGTCGTGACTGTGCGGCGCACCTGACTTGGGCTCGAATCCGTCGAAGATCATGTCTCCGCCGATATCGGCAGTATAGTTCAAGTTTCCAAACCCGACCTGATGGCCAGGGGCGTAGCTTTCGATCTGCTCCAAATGGCCAAGAGAGTTGGCCCGCAGTGTGAAGCCGCCGAATACGAAGATCTGTCCGGGGAGGAAAACCGCACCCTGGATCGCATCGTTGGTGACGATTGAAGGAGCCATCAAGCCTTTACAGCGACGACACAGTGGAACTCTCAATGAAAGCACCGATGTCGGTGTCAAAACCGGCGGATCTTGGGTAGGGGGTCCCGAACTGTGCGTCTAAGGCGGATGGTAACAGGAGGCGGGGGACACGATGTTTACCCAGGTTCGGGCCCTCTCGATGGAGGTAATACCCTACTTCCTGCTTGATTGATCTTGATGATATGAGTATTACAAGAGTTGATCTACCACGAGATCGTAGAGGCTAAACCCTAGAAGCTAGCCTATGGTATGATTGTTGTTGTCCTACGGACTAAACCCTCCGGTTTATATAGACATAGGAGGGGGCTAGGGTTACACAGAGTCGGTTACAAGGGAGGAGATCTACATATCCGTATTGCCAAGCTTGCCTTCCATGCCAAGAAGAGTCCCATTCGGACACGCGTCCAGAGTCTTCAATCTCATATCTTCATAGTCCAACAGTCCGGACAAAGGATATAGTCCAGCTGCCCGAGGACCCCCTAATCCAGGACTCCCACAGTCGTGTCCTTCTGGTGGCGTGCGTGGTACACACATTAGCCAACCCCAACCAGTCGAGCCTCCGCGTTTCGAGTTGAAATATCTGGCGGCCAGAATTCCAGCCCTAGGAAATTCCCCTCATGTCCCCGATCCATAATGACTACTGATGAACAATGGAGGGATGCTTTAATAACTAGAAAACGTTACCTACCGTGCCGAGCATGGTTCAATTCCCTCGGTTGCCGCTAACCAAGGTCACCCATCAACTACATTGCCTAGTACTAATAGGAGTACTACGCGAGGATGAGCACATAATTGAGCCCGTTTGTTCGTGCCTAGTACTTGAGTTAATATATCAGGCAATGCACTGGTACAGAGGGATTATGCTTTTACTCTGTATATATAACTTGTGTGAAGTCTAACTAACAAAATGTTTGACCAATCCTTTCTTAAGAAATACAACAGGAAAGATGTATCGCTTGAAAATTTATTGCATGATGCAGGTTATGATATTGTTTCAAATCCTGGATTTTAAATTTCAGAAAATCCAAAAGTGACAAGAAATTCATGAAACTGAGCATGGTCATATGATATGGCACAAATATTCCTACGTAAATTTTTCTTCAATTTGAGACAAGCTGCTTATGAGAAGTTGCACAAATGAAGAGCCAAGGTATTTTGGAACAAAGACCTGTCATGTTAAGGCGAATGCTTTCACTATTGAAACCGTGGGCATTTACGTGCCGCCACGAGTCCCGCTTCTTATCAGCAGGTGCCGTCTAAGCAAGCGTGTGAGTCGACGGGAGGCGTGCGAGCAGACCGCTGCGCCGGCTGACAGGGAGGTGTGCGAGCAGACCGCTGCGCAGGCTCACCGGGAGGCGATCCCTTTGACCAGGCTCCACCGCCCACCTTCGTCCCAACAGCTCCCACTTTTAATGTCACCGGTGCCGCAGTTTAAAATCAACCCCGCAGTACCCGGTATCGCTACAATCTTCTCTCTTCCTCTCCGATTCTCCTGTCGTCTACCTCCAACCAGCCTGACCTCGCCATGCCGCATCACGATGGTCTGCGCTTAGTCTTCCAGTTTCCTGAGGAAGACACCCAGCCGGAGTCTCAAGAACATAAGGCGCTTTGGGATGAGCTTGAACCGGCCTTGCGGGAAGACGCCGTACCTGTCCCCGCTCCCGTTCCGGCTCCCGTCGCCCCGACTACGCCAGCGTCCATTCCCGTGGCATTGATGGGATGGGAGCTGGACATTGTCGCTGAGCTTGATGCCACGGGGTTCCACGAGGTCCCCGCCGACTTTCACGCGCCTGTGCACCTGCCAGCGCCTGCGCGTGCACTGACGTGCGCGCCCATGCCGGTGCACGTGCACACGAATGTCTCCACCGCGTCGTTGCCAGTGCCTATCCCCGTGCGGGTGCCAGCGCTCCCCTCAGCGGCATGGATGGCCGCCGTTGACCGCTTCCTTGCACCAATGCCAGTCGCCTCCGCCCTCTAGTTGATTCGCTCCTGGAGACCGAAGTCCAGAACATTGTGGCCTTCCTTGAAGCTAGGGCCAACGTCCAGGAGTATGCCAACAACGGCGCAAGACACCGCCGTCGCCGTCGGTCAGTGGCCCGACGACACATAGCACGGCAGAGGAGCCTCTTCGCACCGCAAGACGCCCCCCGCCGCCGCGTAACTAAATTTGCCATGAAAAACATTCGGATTGCCATGCTTAAAATTTGAGCGTTTATCATTTCCGTTTATTTTAGATCGATCATCGTATGAATGTAAAGTCGGAGTCAGACTGAATGAAATCTATGATTTGATCGACTAAATGTTCTGCGTAATCTAAATTTGCCATGAAAAACATTCGGATTGCCATGCTTAAAATTTGAACGTTTATCATTTCTGTTTATTTTAGATCGATCATCATATGAATGTAAAGTCGGAGTCAGACTGAATGAAATCTATGATTTGATCGACTAAATGTTCTGCTAGAGCCGTAACTAATTAAATATAAAACGTCATCAATCCACATGTATTCCTTCTCATCAACGTCCTAGACTGCTTCAATGTCGAGCGCTCAACACGTTTTGTGTGCAGTTAATTTCATGCCACAAATAGTGCTAATCACATAATAACACGCAAATAATATCCGCATGCACTTAATATACTTCCAAATTAACATCCTTTGCACGTACACATTGACTAGTACTACTAGTACGTGAAACTGGTGCCGTAACTTGTGAACGCGTCCATATATGGTCAACGACAACATCGCCCGCGAGTTTTTCGTGTTTGCCCATGCGTCTAAACGTAGAAGGGGAGGAGAGAGAGAGCACACATGGAACCCACCAGTAAGTGAAGGAGAATAGTACCTGCTAACGAGTCGGTCCCACTAATGTACTAAAAATAATATTACATGTTATCCATTAAATAGGCTATGGTAATATAAAAACAATATATGAACAAAGTGGGGTACAACAAACATTGTTGTTCTACGTATGTTGCCTATTGGCGTGCGGCTTGAAGGTCCATGTCGCATGTTCGATCCTCGTCCTTTATTTTTTAATTTGTATATGGGTCCAAATTTGTTTCATGACAGGTTGTCCCCTCGGTGTGTAGTTTGTAGCACTTTAATTTGTGGGTCGATATTTGTTCCATTCCAGGTGGACTATCGGTGTGCAGTTTTGTAGCTTATTTGTAATAATTAAAGAGAACAACATAGTTTTTTGCAATACAACAATGGTGCGATGTTGAAGGCGAGAAAGGACGTGCGAGAGAGCGATGACCGAGCCAGAGGGAAATCAATTGGGGGAGGTGCGGGGGTTGTAACGGTGTTCGGAGTAGTTGTGGGCCGCTACGAAAATATAATCTAAACCCACCGGAATAAATGCCTACACAAATTAATCCAAGGTTGGAGTCCCCCTCGCAATGTAAATAGCTCAGGCTTTGCGAGGGATGGAGAGGTAGCTTGAATGTGTGGAAGATACGGCGTGAGAAAGCGAGGTCGATCGAGAGACATATAGATAGAGAGACAAAGTGAGTGTGGTCCGACATTCATTGAAAAGATATATATGCTCTGGAGAGATATTGTCGGATTGAGCTTTTGGGAGGGTTGAGGGCTGTAAGATAGAGCTTGAGAGTTGATCCAGTCACAGACATGTAGATATATTTTGTGCGTGGGAGGAAGCAAGGTCAATCGATTACATATATAAAGGGAGAGAGATTGAGCGAGTGTGGGTCGTCGTGCGATCGAAAGAGTGAGACGGGTTGGAGAGAGTGACCTAGATAGACAATGTACGTGAGAGAGTATACAATATGAATATGTTGAATTGGGCTCAAACATGGAGATATGTCGTTTGTGTCCGAGAAAGAGCGAGGTCAATCGAGACATACAAAGAGAGAGAGAGAGAGAGAGAGAGAGAGGGAGGGAGGGAGGGAGAGAGAGAGGGAGGGAGGGAGGGAGAGAGAGAGAGAGATTGAGCGAGCGTAGCCCGCCATGAGGTCGAAAGAGTGGGGGCGGCTTGGATGGACTGACCTAGATAGACAATCTGCGTGAGAGAGTACAGAGTGTGTCGGTCGAGGCCCAAACAGGGAGATATATCATTTGTGTGTGAAAGAAAATGAGGTTAATTGAGACTCAGATAAAGAGAGCGAGATTGAGCGAGTGTGGCCCACTGTGCGGAAGAAAGAGTGAGACAGTCTCGAGGAAGTGACCTAGATAGGCAATGCATGTATCTAGCGAGAGAGGGTGGGAGGGAGAGAGAGAGAGCTCGGCTTGGGGTGCAATGGCGGGTGTGTGAGGTAAATACATTTGGTAACATAGTGGAAAAAGGGGGTTGTGTAGTTGAGAGAGTTAGAGATCGAAACATGGAGAGAAAGAATGAATGTGTTTCGGAAACCGATAGCTTCCTAAGGTGGTTAGGAGAGGAAGATTGACCAATACAGGAAGTATGTAGCGTGTGTGCTGGGGGGGGGGGTAGGGTGGGGCTAAAAACAACATTTGAATGTAGATAGTATGAGACTTAATATTGATGTTTCAATTCGGTGTACACTGTAAGATTTCAACTGAGGACCATGCATATGGGTATTTGTTTCGAATTCGTGCCATACTAGGTTTGGAAAAGTTGACATTGACTCGATTGTTGTGCTATTTTGTAGGCCATATGTTTGAATCCATCCAAAGTTTTCTCACTACCATGGTGTTCATCATATACATATGAATTTGTATTAAAAGGTAGCTTGGATACCGTGAAATGCGAAATACACGTTAGAATTGGAGATTGCTAGACACACACTCTAATTCAAATAACTAATTATGTGACACACACTCTCATCCACGTTAGCGTGGATACCGTTTCGATTTTTTTTCAAATAACTCATCATTAATTAATTTATAGTATCTCGTTTTGAATGACTAATTATTTGCAAGGAAAACACGGGCATGGTAATACATACAGATTCGTTTGCAAATGAAAGAAGATTCGTTTGCATTCTCAAATGTAGGCGCACCAGGCAGACGAGGGTCATGTCGTGGTGGTCGCATGTGTCGTACGGACGCTTAGCACCCAGCCACCCACCCCCTCCCTCCCTCCCCCCAAAAAAAGAACGGCGGCAAAATAAGTTGACGCTTCCATGTTTCGGATTGAAATATCTGGCAGCCCCAATTCCTGCCCTGCAAAATCTCCCTTCTCCACCATCCCCTTCCGCGCCCATATTGCTCAAATCCCTAATTCACCGCCAGCCCAAGCAAAGTTTCAATCGCCCCTCGTCTCGTCTCTTTCCCCACCTCTGTGGCGGAGGACGACGACGAAGACGATGGTCGCGCTTCACCACCGCACCGGAGCTACCTCATCTATGCCCTTGTCCACCGCACCAGGTGGTCCACCGACAACGTCGGCCGCCACAACCGACGTGCCTCGCAGACACCGACTTCCACCGCATTAGGTGCGCTTCACTGACGCCGTCTCCCCACCTCATCGGGGCTACTTCACCGAGCACATCGTTGCCACTCAAGATCTGCATCCATGCGCGGCCAGCCAACGGCAGCACATCACCCTCAACGGCTCTGAAGTGACCCGCACTCTAGCTAGGCGAGCATGCCCAAACGCCGGCCCAAACTAGGTATCCACACATCACTGCCTTGTGCACTGTTCCGACGATGTTTGGATATCCTTTCACTGCTCTCTTAGCTTACACGCCTATGCAACTCTGACTTTAACCCTTGTTTCTTCTGGAGATATCATCTGAAACAAGCAAAACCATTGTTTAGCGAAGTATGACGGCGCTACGGGATCTGGTACATATCCTGTACACCCGCATAACCTTGTAAGTATCTGTCCTCCGGTACAACAGCAAGGTCGATTCCTCTTATTTGATCAACCATTCGCCATGTCAAAAATGCAGAGGGGGATGCAAGGAGCACAAGGCCTGCACATCCAAGCAAGTGGTAAGATGGACTTGTACATGGAACATCCCAAGCGCAAGCAGAGCTGCAGTGAGCCTGTACAACGAGCTAGCGTAAGTCCCTGCATTTCATTTAATTTGTACTGGCCTGCGTGCATGATTTGTTTGCAGTGGCGGATCCTCGAATTCAAGTTACCAGGGGCGGACATTTAACTTAAAAAATACGGAGGCACTTGCACTTCGGAAATCAACATAACTTGAGAAATTTGAAACGTTATTGGCCTATCCAAATTGAAACGTTTTCTTCATTTTTACATTGCCTGCTCGTGCGTTGGGACAAACAAAACTAGCCTAGGCCAACCTGGATGACTCAAACTAGGTGCACACTTTCTAGCCACCCGAGGCGGCCGCCCATACCAGCCCCTACGATGGCGTCACCCCTTTTTGCGTATATGATTGGGGTAGTGAAAAATATTCCAGTGGCGCTTTTGATTTACCCATAGAATGGTTGAATTGCTTGTTTCTATGAACTGAGTTCGCCAATAATGTGAAGGATGCTAGTCTTTTCATCCTATTGTAGATTGCTTAGATCTCGATATGCCAAATGTAATCACATGAAAATATACAGTAAAAGCCAGTGTGATGTGTGTGGCTACAACTAGTCTGACTACACGTCCTCATAGAACATATCAAGGATGCACCATCTTACCAGATTAACCATTCAACTTACCAATGCAGTGTGGGAAGAAAGAAGTATTGGGACTGCGTATCCAAGCAATTGATGCCATGGACTCCTTCGTAGAACCTTGTAAGCGAAAAAGAAGTTGAAGTGTGCCTGTACAAAGAGCTAGTGTAAGTTCAGTTACCTGCTTCTCAGAATTTTAGTTAGCCACTTATTGCAAAATTGTTCAATTATGTTGCTTGGCTTAATTTAGTTTGCTACTGATTACATAATGCCATAGCCTGTTAATCCTATTATTGACTGCGCCTATCTATGTGTTTGATACTTACTGTTAAGAATTACCTGTTTGCCTGAACTTAAATAGCTACTTAAGCACGTAGATAGCTGGTCATATGTACTTCTAGGGTGTAGCAGAATTCACGTGTAATTTATGTTCTGATACCCTGTTTGTTTAAATGGTTTGCTGTTATCACTTGTAGCACTAGTAATGTTTGAACTTTCATAGGTAGACAACTGTCTGGTTTATATGAGGGACACCATCTTTTCAACTTGTATAAGTGTTGGAATCATTTTGCTTACATCAAAGAAATTTATAGATGTCTGTGTTGCTGGTAAACGGTACCGACTTGTTACTTTAATACGTTGCCAAGAACTTTGTTAGTTTTACTAGTTCATGTGTAATTAAACACGTTGCCAAAACTGGTTGGTTTTACTAGTTTGATGTTAGTTTCTTATGGCTCTTGCAAAACTTTATTTATTGATTGCTCACATTCAAGTTTGCAGCATCCAACTGAAACTCTGTTGGCACAACATGTATCACTGGTGCGCGTCGGCGCTATATATACAAACGGTTTTTAACCCCTTTCCACGATGGCATTTGGAACCGTCGCCAAGTGAGTGTGGGCGATAGGGGGGTCCTTCCCACACGACCCAGAAACCGTTGGGGATTGGGCCCCTACAGTACTCCTACTTGTTTATGCTCGCATTGTGTCACGGCTAATATGCGACTCTATCCTAAAGGAACTCGAAGGTCCCACCAAGGATAGAACCGCATATTGACGCGCTTTTGCAAGGTGGATATCATTACATCGTACCATTACATAATAGTTGGGGATACATACAAGGCATACAAATGCCGCAAGAATACATCAACATCATACATGAGAACAACATCCGACTACGGATGAAACACAAACAAAAGCTCTAATGACATCCACCCTGCTAGCCTAGGCTGGAGACTAGGAACCTAACCCAAGATCGACAAAGAAGAAGAAGAAAAAACTCGAAGACAAGTAAACATCGCTCTCACATCATGCTCATCGCATTACCTGTAACTACAACTGTTGTTGTAGTAATCTGTGAGCCACGAGGACTCAGCAATCCCATTACCGTGGGTATCAAGACTAGCAAAGCTTAATGGGTAAGGAAGGGGTAAAGTGGTGACGTTGCAGTAGCGACTAAGCAAAGTATGGTGGCTAACTTGTGAATTCCAGAATAAGATGAGAAACTACGCAACGGTCGCAAACTACTAATGATCAATAACTGATCATGAACTACTTACGTTCAAACATAATCCAACCGTGTTCTCTTCTCGAACTCACTTGAAAAGAGACGGTCACGGTTACACAATGCGGTTGGTGTATTTTAATTGAGTTTACTTCAAGTCCTCTACAACCGGATATTAACAAATTCCCATCTGCCACATAACCGCGAGCACGGCTTTTAAAAGATCAAACCCTGCAGGGGTGTCCCACCTTAGCCCATGACAAGCTCATGATCTGCGGAGACAGTCCTCCATCGCGGGACCCTCTGATCAGACTCGGAATCCCGGTGCACAAGACATTTCGACAATGGTAAAACAAGTCCAGCAAGACCTTTCGGCGTGCCGACACCCTGATAGTAGCTGCGCGTATCTCGTCTCAGGCCACGTCCGGATGGGACATCCTACGAGTAAAAACCAGCCCTCAAGTTTCCCCGAGGTGGCCTCGTAGTCTACCTGGTTGGGACCAACACCATCAACACTGCCCCCTGCTATGTAGAAAAATCCTCGAGTTCATGACGCCCTATGACAATTAATTATTAGGTTCAAGTATTATTATGGCAAATGTTAAAACCAAAGTTGGGCCTTGCTGGAAGAGTTTTATTCAAAGCGAACTGTCAAGAGGGCCCCATACCCCTCATCGTGTTAGGGACGCAAAACAAGGAACATAACACTGGTATGATGGATACTAGGGCGGCAAGAGTGCAAAAAAAAAAACCAGGCATAAGGCCGAGCCTTCCACCCTTTACCAAGTATATATCTGCATTAATTAAATAAGAGATATTGTGATATCCCATGATAACCATGTCCCAACATGGAACAACCTGCAACTGCACCTGCAACTAGCAACGCTATAAGAGGGGCTGAGCAAAGCGGTAACATAGCCAAACAACGGTTTGCTAGGAAGGGTAAAAAGGTTAGAGGCTATCATGGCAATTTGGGAGGCTTGATAAACAAGTGGTAGGTAGCACGACGTAGCGATAGCATCGTGACAACTAGCATAGCAAAGATAGTAGTGAGATCCAAGGTGACGGTCATCTTGCCTGAAATCCCGCTAGGAAGAAGAACGAGTCCATGAAGAAGACGATCCCATGTAGTCGAACGAATCCTCACAATCGCAATGAAACAGGAACTATCGGGAAGGAGCACAACCAGAAAGAAGCAAACGACAAGGTAAACACACAAGCACCTAAACATGACATGATTCTCAACCAAGTATGATGCATGTAGCGATCCGACCTCAGACGGTCAAATCTCTGTGCATATGTGTCACCCTTGGATCGGTAATGCTGACACACACAATACTTGAAGGATTTATAGCAGAGTGCAATCACACACTTATTACACCGAATGTCTCAAAAGAGAACTTATTACAATAATATGGCTTAAGGCCATCTAAATAAGATAACTGCGGAAGCATCGAAGGTAAATGAGTCCATCAACTCCAACGGCATAGCTGAGTGCACGACAACGACCTACCGCACCTTACTCTTCGTCTGAAAAGTCTGCAACATGATATGTTGCAGCCCGAAACGGGTCAACACATGGAATATGCTGGCAAAGTAACACAGTAGAGCAATGAACATGATGAATGCTAATACGACATGCATGTATGGCTGGTGGAGGCTCTATGGTTAATATATTTTTGCGAAAAGGAAAATTTTCCCCTACAACAAAGGAATGTATTTTCTTTAACTATCATGGTAGTTGATAAACATTGAGAAGGTTCCTCCAACTCAATCCCAATTAAACAGTATTAATAACCCAACAAATTAATTAAGAGTGATGATATCCATATGATAATCCAAGAACTAGATACTCAAGATGTCCATAACTGGGACACGGCTAAGCATGATTAGATTGTACACTCTGCAGAGGTTTGCGCACTTTTCCCCACAAGACTCGATCTCCTCCATTGGATTTCTCGCACTACATGGTGTTTGAGAAACGAATGACCGAGACACAGTCTTTCAGAAGCATTAACTCTAACCGTGGGTAGACAGTACCACCTACATCCCCTACATCTGCTAGCCTACCACTAGAAGAGGTCACGCAACATACTCGACTATACCAGAGCCCATAATGGCTTGTGGCTGCACACGGAAGTTTCTAGCATGAGTAATCTTATGATCCCTTTGAGCTTGGGTGCTGAACCATAGGATGATCACACGGGTACTCCGGGATATCCTAGGACAACACTGGATTCTCCAGGTGCCCAGACAACCACTGGGTGCTCCAGGGTGCCTCTACCAATCCACCTAAATGTGTATTAAAGTAGCCACCTTAAGTTAACCATTAATTACCAATCTCACATCTGTCATGGATCACTCAAACCAAACCACGTCTACGAGCATAGCATAGCAATATAAGCATAACGTAGAAGTAACTCCAAAGGGTTTGATAATAAAAGGGCAATAGGTTCTACCTCATCATCTACTTCCTAATACCCACATGTTATACAGATCCTACTCATGCAATGTGTGAGGATTTAAACTAATGCATAAAAACTGGGTAATAATGGGATATGATCAAAGTGTTACTTGCCTTGCTGACGATCTGCAAACCCTAGAGACTCGTAGTAGCACGCTTCGTACTCCGGGAATTCTATTACAAACAAACAATAGAATACGTGAGCACTCCAGCATATATGCAAGGGTAAAACTCAGATAAGAAAGTCCAAACTGAAAACCCAACTGAAGAGCTTCGATTTGCAAAAAGAATCAATCGAATCGGAGCTGCGGAACTGAAACTACGGTAAAAAAAATTTGAATACAAATCTGCTTGAAGCCAAATTTTAAATTGTCAAAACCTTGTTCAAGTTGATTTACTGGAAAGAGGGGTTCGAGATGAAGATTTTGGCGTTGTTTTCATTGGATTTGGACAAACGGTTTAGAAGTTGCGAGGGTCTGAAGATCAGGGGCTAATCTGTGATAAAAATGATCGCGGATAGGTCCCTGGACGAAAATAAAATAAAAAGAAAAAGACTATGGCGCGAACGTCCGCTAATGGAGACAAACGAACGGATTCGTTCGTTAAAACTAACTAACAAACGAACTTTCATAAATTAGAACTAACCGAATAAAACCGAGGAAAACCCGATAAAAAAACCTATCTAGGGTTTATATGAAAAAACCGAACGGTTTTATACCTAAAACCGAAAAAAAACGGTGGCGGCGGGATTCCGACGAGGCGGAGCTCCGGCGAGGTAGCGGCGCGCGGGCGACGGCGCAGCGTGGCGGCGGCGGCAGCAGCTCGCAGCGGCGTCGGCGGCGGCGGCGGCTCGGTGGCGGGGCTGAGGCGGCGGGGCGGGACGAGGAGAGGAGGGGGCGGCGGGGCCGGTATTTAAGGAGGGGAGGGGGGTGGCGGCTGCTTGGGGAAGGGGGCGCGGCGCCTGCTCGGGGTCGGACTCCGGCCGGTATCCGTCGCGGGCACGGCGGCGAGCGGGCCGGCTAGGCCTCTGGCCCAGTGCGGTCCAGGAAGATTTTTTAGGAAAAATAATAAATTTTGCCGAAATAAAAATCCTAATAAAATATAAAAAATAATTCTATAAATGCCAAAAATAATTTTCACCGTCTAAATAAAATATTTAGAAAAACGTGAACATTTTTCTGGCATAATAATGCGATTTTGATAAATGCATATTTTTCTAATTCAAATAAAATCTCGAATAAAATCCAAATAAAATATATATTTGATTTTAATATTTTTCCTGCAGTATTTCTTTAATTTTGGAGAAGTCATATTATCTCCTCTCATTTATTTTGATATTTGAAATATTCGGAGAGAAAAATTATAAAACCAAATTGATCCTCTTTTCAATATTTGAGAAAAGTTCAAATATGAAAATAATGAAATCCCCAACTCTCTCCGTGGGTCCTTGAGTTGCTTAGGATTTCTACGATCGCAAGCAAAATGCAAATAAAATATGATATGCATATGATGACCTATGTATAACATCCAAATTGAAAATTGGGATGTTACAAACCTACCCCCCTTAAGATGAATCTCGCCCTCGAGATTCTGGTTGGCTAGAAAATAGGTGTGGGTGGTCTTTCCGCAGGTCTTCCTCTCGTTCCCAGGTGGCTTCATCCTCAGTATGGTGGCTCCACTCAACTTTGCAAAATTTGATAACCTTGCTGCGTGTGACTCGGCTGGCAAACTCGAGAATCTTGACAGGTTTCTCCTCGTAGGTCAGATCACTATCCAACTGAATCGCTTCCAGGGGCACTGTATCTCTTAGAGGAATATCGGCCATCTCTGCATGGCACTTCTTCAACTGGGAAACGTGAAACACATCATGAACTCCTGGCAATCCTTCGGGTAATTCCAACTTGTAGGCCACTTCTCCCATACGCTCCAACAGTCGGTATGGTCCTACAAATCTCAGGGTTAACTTTCCCTTAACTCCAAATCGTTTAACTCCTCGCAGAGGTGATACATGAAGATACGCTCTGTCTCCGATTTCATAAACTACCTCCTTGCGTTTTGAGTCTGCATAACTCTTCTGCCAGGACAGAGCTACCTTCAGTCTGTCTCGAATCAAATTAACCTTCTCTTCGGACTCCTTGATCAAATCTGGTCCAAACAACTGACGGTCTCCAACTTCATCCCACATTAACGGTGTCCTGCGTCTTCTCCCATACAAGGCTTCGAATGGTTCCATCTTCAGACTGGCTTGGCAACTGTTGTTGTATGAGAACTCCGCGTAAGGCAAATTATCATCCCAACTGGATCCATAATCTAATGCACAAGCTCTCAACATGTCCTCCAGAATCTGATTGACTCTCTCGGTCTGTCCATCTGTCTGCGGATGAAAGGATGTACTGAACTCTAGCCTAGTACCCAAAGTCTGGTGTAACTGATTCCAAAACTTTGAAGTGAACTGTGTTCCTCTATCTGATACGATGGTCCTCGAAACTCCATGTAGACATACGATCCTAGTCATATATATCTTGGCCAACTTTGCACTTGTATAGGTGGTTTTCACTGGGATAAAGTGAGCCACTTTGGTCAAGCGATAAACTACTACCTAGATAGAATCATATCCCGATCGGGTCCTGGGCAATCCGGAAATGAAATCCATGCCAAGCTTGTCCCACTTCCATTAGGGTATCGGCATAGGCTGCAGTAATCCTGCTGGTTTCTGATGCTCTGCCTTCACTCTCTGACATACATCACATACGGCTACATACTCGGCAATATCCTTCTTCTTACCAGTCCACCAGAAATGCTCCTTGAAATCCAAATACATCTTGGTGTTTCCAGGGTGAATTGAGTATGGTGAGTCATGAGCCTCCTGAAGTATTAACTTTTTGATCTCTGCATTATTGGGCACATATACGTGGTCCTCAAACCATAAGGTGTCGTGCTCATCCTCACAAAAACCCTTGGATTTAACTTTGCTCATCCTCTCTTTTATCTCTGCAATCTCTTTGTCATCCTTCTGAGCTTCACGAATCTTTCCCAACTGTCGGTGGGAACGACACCTATGGGATCACAGGAATCCCTACTATGGTGGCGGGGCGCGGGGTTGTGAGAAGAGCAGGTCTGACAGAGAGCACACGGATCGTTTACCCAGGTTCGGGCCGCGAGGATGCGTAATACCCTAGTCCTGCTTTGGTGGATGTATTATGAGTGTTCTTGAGCTCCTGAACTAGCTATGGTGGCTGCGTAGTTTCAAAGAGCCGAATCCCTCTCCTGTATGCCATGGGCCTCCTTTTATAGTCGAAAGGGGCTGCCACAGTGGCACACAGGAGGTGGAAAGGCCTACAGTGCCGTGAGCTTATCGCCCGTTTTACAGGACAAGACGCATTTAATGCATCACTTAGTGGGGACGGGGATGAGGCCCGTCCCGTCCGTCGCTGCTCCGCCCCACTTCGACACGCGCCCAGGCCAGCGATGCTTTCGTCGCCTTGTAGACAGGGAGGCAACTGAGGTGGCGCGGCGGTAGGGCCTTCATGAAGATATGCATGCCGCCAAATATGTGTGGCTGAGTTGGCTCGGAAGCTGCATGTTGCCACGCAGGTGCCTGCCCAGCTAGTTGGGCTGGCAGGTGGATGTGAACGGCGGCGGAGTCTTGGCTGGTGCGGACCTGATCGTGGCCCTGCTGACGCCCTCGGCAAGGGCCTTGCCGTGGCGCTGCGGTCGTCCCCGCCAAGGCGTTTGCCGGGCGTCTTGTGGATTCCCTCTGCTAGGATCACACCGAGGGTCTCCGTCTTCTGGTCCTCATCTGATCTCACATGTTTATGATCTTGACGAAGATCTACATGGCACTACGGAGGTGCCTCCCGAGCCCTGGTTCCAATGTAGTTGTTGGCGGTGTCGGAACCCTTGGGCTCAAGGGTGGCTCACTTCGCTTGGCGTTGGGCAAGTTGCCCCAGTAAGGCTCTTGCCGGGGCCGCAGGGTGACGCTCCGGGAAGGGTCTTGTCGGGGGAGCCTGCCTCGCCCTCTTGCTCTCTATGTCCTTGGCCTTGGCGTTGCTTTGGTTGCCTCGCGCTTTGGTTTACCTTGGTTCACCTCCTCTGCCTTGCCAAGTGTGGCCGTGGGCGTGGCTCTGACTGCCCGTGCACCAGTAAGGGATCAAAAGGAGGCCCCCTACTTTTGCACACCGACAGGAGCCCCCGGGCCTAGGCCACACATAAGCGCGACGCGTTGTTGGGCCAGGCCCAAAATGGTGCACGGGCAGGCGGGGAGGTTTTTACCGCAGTAAGATTTTTCGTGTGTTGCGCTTCCCACGACCCGCGCGCGACGTGGAGGGTTGCGCGTGATGTGGGGGCCATGCGTGGGGCGGTTCCCGCACGCATGCATCACATCGCAGTAAATGGGCAACGCAGCCCGCACCTTCCCCATAAAAAGGGATAACCGTGGGTGCACTGTTCATTTACCCTCTGCGCAATCCCAATCTCGGAAACCTCCGCCCCTTTCTTCCTCCTCCTCGAGCCTTTGCTCGTTGCCGCCATGCTTTCGCCATCTTTCACTCCTCACCTCCCGCAGCCGCCATGGCGCCCAAGAGCGGCAAATGGAAAGGAGTGGCCAAGGACGCCAGGGAGAAGGAGGCGCCGGAGAGCAAGCTGGCGGTGCGGCGGACGCAGCACGCCTACTTCTTGTCGATAGTCGACGCGGTCGAGCCCGGGACTACTTCAAGCATCTTTGGGGGTGCAAGACGGGAAGCGAGATGACGGGAGAGGGTGAGTCCTGCGGCGAGCCACCTCTGGCGAGCCGGTCCGGCCCGGCAGGGCCGTACAACTGCGGCAAGCCCAGGAGGGGTCCGGGCGCCAGACAAGGGCTGCGGCGGCTAAGAAGTTGGTGAAGGCCGCGGTGGCGAAGAAGAAGGCGACTGCCTCTTCTTTGTCCAAGCGTAGCCTGACCCCACCTTCTTCATCTCCTCTAGCAGATGTTGACACGGAGGCCGTCTTCGACTACGGGTCTCTCAGCCCGAGGAAGAAGAGGAAAGCAGCAGAGGAGGAGGAGGTGGAGGACGAGTAAGTATCTTGTTCCATTCCGTCCCTTTCATCTCCTCAAACCGTACCGCTTGTCTTGACTTGTTTTCACCTTGGCAGGGATGTGGAGAAGAGGGCCAGGGCATCGGCAGGCGGCCAGCCCCCAGCAGGTACTTCGAAGGCACCCCTGGTGGTGGTGGGCAGCCCGGACAACAGCCCCCGGAGCAGCCCCCAGCGTAAGATTGTCACTCGCTCCCTCGCCGACGTGTGTTGGGAGTATGATGCACTGGCGCTGACCTTGTCAGGAGGAGCCGCTGGGGGCCAATCCTGACGCGCCGCCCCCCCTCGACCACGCCGCCCCGAGGGGCGTCCCCAGCAAGGGCGCCAAGCACCGAGCCCATGCACACGGAGGAGGAGGAGGCGAACCTGGATGCTGGCGGCTTCTCCTCGGCGCCAAATGTTGGTGACGGAGGGGCTGCTTCTTCTTAGCCCGGCGCGGGTACGTTTCTGGCCTTCCGTCCCTGTTTTCTTTCTTCTTTTTGGATCTTGGTCTTGGCTTCACCTTGCTCCCTTCTTGATACCCAGATCCTCTCTCGGGGGGCCGGGAGGACCTGGACACCGTCATCGAGGACATCGCCAAGGACGCTGCGGCGGAGGCCGCCAAGGACGCGGCTGGGGACGCCGCCAAGGGGCCTGCCGGAGAGCCCGGCAAGGCTGTTGCCGAGGAGGCCGACAAGGGGCCTGCCGGGGAGGCCGACAAGGCCGCTGCCGAGGAGGAGACGGCTGGTGACCAGCCTTCCTCCTCCGCTGCCTTTGGCTCGAGCAGATACCTGAAGGTGACCGATGACCTGTTCGTCCACCTCCCAGGGACGGCGAGCAGCGGGGCGCCCGCCGAGGGGGAAGTTTTCGACGAGGAGGTCCTTGGCGTTGCCGGGTTCGTTGTTGTTGACTAGCCGAGCACCGGTGGTGGCGATTCCCAGGAGGAGCGGCTCCTCCAGGCCATGGGCGCCAACTTCCGGAAGCTCCAAGCGCTCTACCGCACCCGCCAAGACAAGGTGGACTCCAGGTCAGCGGTCTTGGACCAGGCTGAGGTGGAGTTCAACGCGCGCATCGCCAAGACGAAGGCCTGGTTCGAGGAGTCCTGGCAGGAGCTGAAGAACGACCATTCTAGGCTGGCGGAGCAGAAGGTGGCGCTGGTGCTGGAGAGGCCGAGGTGGACAAGGCCCGGGAGGTGGTGAAGGATGAGGTGGCCAAGGCTGAGGCCGCGCAGGTGCAGCGGCAAGCCTCCTTGGATTCTCAGGAGGATGACTTGGCCAAGCGTGAGGCGGACGTCAAGGCCAAGCTCTGCGCCTAGGACAAGGAGGTCGAGGCTCTGGTGGCGCAGCGGACCCAGGACCTAGTGCAGGGGCAGAAGGAAACGCTCGACGCACTGGTCTGGGATCACGCCGGCAAGGTGGCGGAGCTGGAGCAGGAGCAGGAGCGTCTGAAGCAGGCGACCTTAATGCTAATGGAGGAGAGGGACTCGGCCAGGAGTGCCTTGGCGGACTCACAGGCCGCCGTCATCGAGAAGGCCGAGTCTCCCTCCAGGACCAATGATACCATCAAGGATCTGACGCAGAAGTTTGCCAGCTTGGAGCAGACGATCTCGGAGGCCCAGGCCCGGGAGATGACCCTGAACAAGGACCTGGAGGAGGCGAAGCAGCAGCGGAAGAATGACGCTGCCACCCTCAAGGACTTCGTGGAGGGCAAAAAGCGCTGGATCGGCCGCCTCCTCGACGTCGCTAACAGGATCACCGTGCAGCTCGCTACCATGGGGATGCCAACCGTGAGGTATACCCCGGAGCCGAACTTCAGTGTTCACGCTGGGCTGACGCTGTTCTTTGAAAGCGTTCTTGGGGCCCTGGAGACGCTTCGCCTCAACAGGGCGGCCTGGCTGGCCAACGAGTCCCGGAGGCTCTGCCGGGGCACCATGACCAAGGTTCTCACCAAGGTGGCATACTGGAACCCCACCCTTGACTTCGACGCCGCGCTGGAAAGCTTGCCGGAGGGTACTAACCTTGCTCCGCTCAAGGAGCGTATCGAGCCCGTCATCAGCCTCATCGACAGAATTCAAACGGTGGAGGGCCAGCGCCGGGATTAGGCACCCCGTTTCCTATCGCAGCTGCGAGTTCATGACCAAGACAATTTCTATCTTTAGTTAGAACTGCGGCGGCAATTGATGTAATATAACTCTGCAGTACTTTTTGAGACAATGCATGTTATTTTCCTGTTTGATCTTCCCTTTATATGTTCACCCTATGTTAGCCGGGTAAGCTTGCCGGCGCGTAAACCCAGGGTGGCACCTTGAGGACGGATCCCCAATGGCCTACCGGGTGTGCTTGCTGCTGAGCGAAGCACCTTACCGCTCTCAACACGGCCGCCCAAACTGTCGAGCTTGACTCGAGTCAGAATCGAGAGCGTTGCCAATTGTGGAAGCTACCCTGCCACTCTCGACGCAGCCGCTCGAGCTGTTGAGCGGACTCGAAACAGAACAAGGGCGTTGCCAATTGTGGAAGGGCCCCTTTGCGTGCAGGCTTCCATATATAGGGTAGGACCTTTGAGGATAATAACCTCATATATAAAAAGGAAATTGCTTAAAGTTTCGCGTGACTTAGCTTTTCTGTCGTTGCGCGGGCGTCCACCGCGTCTCTTGATGGCGCCGTCAAGCTTGGTCGTCTTCTTCCTTGGAACGACGACCTTCATAAGGCCACCGTCTTAATCAGACCAAATTTTCACAACTGCGCACCCCCTACCTGGCGCGCCAAAAATGTCGGTGGGAGCGACACCTATGGGGTCACAGGAATCCCTACTACGATTGCGGGCCGCGGGGTTGTGAGAAGAGCAGGTCTGATAGAGAGCACACGGATCGTTTACCCAGGTTCGTGCCGCGAGGATGCGTAATACCCTAGTCCTACTTTGGTGGATGTATTATGAGAGTTCTTGAGCTCCTGAACTAGCTACGGTGGCTGCGTAGTTTCAAAGAGCCGAATCCCTCTCCTGTATGCCATGGGCCTCCTTTTATAGTCGAAAGGGGCTACCACAGTGGCACACAGGAGGTGGAAAGGCCTACAGTGCCGTGAGCTTATCGCCTGTATTACAGGACAAGACGCATTTAATGCATCGCTTAGGTGTCCCTTAGCTTTATTAGGGAGGGGGATGAGGCCCGTCCCGTCCGTCGCCGCTCCGCCCCGCTTTGACACGCGCCCAGGCCAGCGATGCGTGCGGCGCCATGTAGACAAGGAGGCAGCTGAGGTGGCGCGGCGGTAGGGCCTTCAAAAAGATTTGCATGCCGCCACGTATGTGTTGGCTGAGTTGGCTCGGAAGCCGCATGTTGCCATGCAGGTGCCTGCCCAGCTGGTTGGGCTAGCAGCTGCATGCGAACGGCGGAAGAGTCTTGGCTGGTGCTGACCTGATCATGGCCCTGCTGACGCCCTCGGCAAGGGTCTTGCCGGGAGGCCCGGCAAGGGCCTTGCCGTGGCGCTGCGGTCGTCCCCGGCAAGGCGCTTGCCGGGAGTCTTGTGGATTCCCTCGGCTAGGATCACGCCGAGGGTCGCCGTCTTCTGGTCCTCATCTGATCTCACATGTTTATGATCTTGACGAAGATCTACATGGCACTACGGATTTGCCTCCCGAGCCCTGGTTCCAATGTAGTTGTTGGCGGTGTCGGAACCCTTGGGCTCAAGGGTAGCTCACTTCGCTTGGCGTTGGGAAAGTTGCCCCGGCAAGGCTCTTGTCGGGGCCGCATGGTGAAACTCCAGCAAGGGTCTTGCCGGGGGAGCCTGCCTTGCCCTCTTGCTCTCTGTGTCCTTGGCCTTGGCGTTGCTTTGGTTGCCTCGCGCTTCGGTTTACCTTGGTTCACCTCCTCTACCTTGCCAAGTGTGGCCGTGGGCGTGGCTCTGACTGCCCGTGCACCAGTAAGGGGTCAAAAGGAGGGCCCCTACTTTTGCACACCGACACCAACAATGTAAACTGAACTTCCATTGCCGCGACAAAACCTCTGGGAACAATCTCCAAACGAAGTTCCCTGAGATCCTCGGCTAACTCCTTTGGTAATCCTCCTGTTACGAGAGTATTGACATAACTCTTCCGACTCAAAGCGTCTGCTACGACATTGGCCTTTCCTGGATGATAATGCAGCTTCATATCATAATCTTTTATAAGCTCCAACCATCTCCTCTGCCTGAGATTCATCTCCTTCTGAGTGAAAATGTACTTCAAACTCTTATGATCCGTGTATACATCACAACGGTTACGAATAAGAAAATGTCTCCAGGTCTTGAGTGCATGCACTACGGCTGCTAACTCCAAATCATGTGTGGCATAATTCAACTCATGCGGTCGAAGCTGTCGTGAGGCATAAGAAACAACTCCTCCATCCTGCATAAGTACACCTCCAAGTCCTAAGCGAGAAGTGTCACAATACACTTGGAAGTCCTTGCATATATCTGGCAGAATCAACACTGGGGCTGTAACCAAACATTTCTTCAACTCCTGAAAACTAGCCTCACATTCCTCGGTCCACTTAAACTTGGTGTCCTTCTTCAACAACTCCGTCATGGGTTTCGCAATCTTGGAAAAATTCTCAATGAATCTCCGGTAATATCCTACGAGTCCTGGAAAACTGCGGATCTCTCCAACTGAGGTGGATGCCAACCACTCAGTGACTAGCTGGACCTTGGTAGGGTCTACTGCTATACCTTCTCCTGATATAACGTGTCCAAGGAATCCAACTTCCTTCAACCAAAACTCACATTTGCTGAACTTGGCATACAACTGATGTTCCCTGAGCTTCTCGAGAACTAAACGCAAATGCCCCTTGTGCTCCTCTTCATTCTTCGAGTACACCAAAATATCATCAATGAACACCACGTCAACTTATCTAGGAACTCCATAAACACCTTATTCATCATACTCATGAAATAGGCAAAGGCATTAGTCAATCCAAATGACATAACCGTATACTCATACAGCCCGTACCTTGTGGTGAAGGCTGTCTTAGATATATCCTATTCGCGGATCTTCAGCTGGTGGTATCCTGATCGCAGATCGATCTTGGAGAATACTTTAGCTCCCTGCAGCTGGTTAAACAATTCATTGATCATCGGCAGTGGGTACTTGTTCTTGATCGTCACTTCTTTTAGTGCATGATAATCAACAACCATTCTCAATGATCCATCCTTTTTCTCAACTAAGAGCACCGGGGCTCCCCACGGTGATGAACTTCGTCGAATGTAACCTTTCCCCAATAACTCATTAATCTGCTTCTTAATCTCCTCCAGATCATTTGCGGGCATCCGGTATGGTCTCGTCGATATAGGTCCGGTGCCTGGCAACAGCTCTATCAAAAACTCAATGTCTCGATCCGGCGGCATGCCTGGTAGTTCCTCTGGAAATACATCTGGGTAATCCTTCACTACAGGCACTTCCTCCTGAACAACTCCCGAGAGAGAATTTACTTTGGTCCTTCTTGGCGCATGCCTAGATACATACTTGATCATCTTTCCCTCCGGGGTGGTGAGAAGTATCGACTTACTAGCACAGTCAATGTTTCCTTCGTACTTCGATAGCCAATCCATGCCTAGTATAATATCCAATCCTTGTGACTCCAAAATTATTAGGTCTGAGGGGAAAACATGGCTACCAATGGTTAAGGGTATCCGATCGCACCATCGGCTGGCCATATACTCTGCTCTTGGCGAGCTTACTAACATGGGTGACTTAAGGGCTAAGGTTGGCAACTTAAACTTGTCCACAAAGCCCCTTGATATGTATGAATGCCATGCACCAGTATCAAAAAGAACGAGAGCGGCAAATGACTTAACCAAAAACTTACCGATAACTGCGTCTGGCTGTTCTTCAACCTCCTCCACGTTGATGTGGTTCACCTGACCTCTGGTGAAAGGATTGGGCTTCTTCCCAGTGCTTCCATTGCCATTTCCATTCTTCGCTTCAGAACACTCGGTGGCATAGTGCCCAGTCTTCCCGCACTTAAAACAAGTAATGTGACTTAGGTCCTTCTTGGCGGGTGTGGCTGGGTTAGAGCGGCTCTGGTTGTTATTTGCTCCATTCCCATTTCCATTCTTGGAGCCACTGTGGTTATGCGAACTTCCTCCATTGTGAGTGTGGCCTCCATGGTTATGGGTATATCCTCCTGAGTTCGGGGTAAAACGAGGCTTCTGTTGAGCTCCTGAATTGTACCTCCCTTGTCCATACTTCCTCTTACGGCTATCTATCTGCTGCTGCTTCCCTTCAATCATAAGAGCCTTGTCTACCAACTCTTGGTAGTTATTAAATGTTGCCACCATCAACTGCATACTCATCTCATCATTCAGCCCTTCCATAAACTTCTCCTGCTTCGTGGCATCTGTGGCCACATTATCAGGGGCATAGCGAGATAACTTACTGAACTCATCCACGTACTGAGCCACAGTACGGTTCCCTTGGAGTAGGTTGGGAAACTCACGCTTCTTCATGCTCATAGCTCCAGTTGAGACATGTGCTGTGCGGAATGCTTGCTGGAACTGATCCCAAGTAACATTAGCCACAGGGAAAGTGGCAGTGTAATTCTCCCACCATGAGGCTGCGGGTCCATCTAGTTGATGTGCGGCAAAGTGCACCTTCTCAGCATCTGTGCAACCTGCGGTGGTCAACTCCCTTCCAATCTTGCGGAGCCAGTCATCAGCTACAATTGGCTCGTTGCTACTGGAAAACACCGGCGGATTCAACCTCATAAAACGGGCTAAGTTGTCAACTGGAGGTGGTGGCGGTGGGTTGTTGTTGTTGCCTTGGTTCTGGACTAGCAACTGCATCAAGGCATTCTGTTGTTGGATCAACTGAGTGAGTTCCGGTGGGAAGGCAAATCCGGTGTCACGTCTCGGAGGCATCTTATGGGTTTAGAGGGAAGAGATTAGAATAGAGTGAGGTCTAAGGAGAAAAATCACTACCCATATGCACATGAGACAAACACATAATCATATCATATCACTCAATCAAAACAAGGGCATAAAATTGATCTAACTATCGTTAAAATGCTCGGACAATTAATATATGCATGGGGGAATACTACTGATCATATGGTGGTCTACTAGAAGTTTTGATCGGTGGAAGACTCCATGATATCTGCTCCAGCTTCGTCTTCATAATCATCATCACTACTGTTGGGGTCGGAGGCGGTGTCGTCGATGATGATGTAGTCTTCAGAACGGATGTCTTCGGGAGGGTCGTCATCTCCTCCTGGCGCGGGGTCTCCTATGAATACTGTTGGGGAACGTAGTAATTTTTAATTTTTCCTACGCACACGCAACATCATGGTGATGCATAGCAACGAGAGGGGAGAGTGTTGTCCACGTACCCTTGTAGACCGAAAGCGGAAGCGTTAGCACAACGCGGTTGATGTAGTCGTACGTCTTCACGATCCGACCGATCAAGTACCGAACGTACGGCACCTCCGAGTTCAGCACACGTTCAGCCCGATGACGTCCCTCGAACTCCGATCCAGCCGAGTGTTGAGGGAGAGTTTCGTCAGCATGACGGCATAGTAACGATGATGATGTTCGACCAACGCAGGGCTTCGCCTAAGCACCGCTATAGTATTATCGAGGTGGACTATGGTGGAGGGGGGCACCGCACACGGCTAAAAGATCAAACGATCAATTGTTGTCTCTCTAGGGTGCCCCCTGCCCCCGTATATAAAGGAGCAAGGGGGAGGTGCGGCCGGCCAGGAGGGGGCGCGCCAGGAGCAGTCCTACTCCCACCGGGAGTAGGACTCCCTCCCTTTTCCTAGTTGGGTTAGGAGTGGAGGGGAAAGAGGAGGGAGAGAGGAAGGAAAGCGGGGGTGTCGCCCCCCTCCTTGTCCTATTCAGACTAGGGGGGAGGGGCGCGCGGCCCTGCCCTGGCCGCCTCTCCTCTTCTCCACAAAGGCCCACTATGGCCCATTAAGCCCCCGGGGGGTACCGGTAACCTCCCCATACTCCGGTAAAATCCCGATTTCACCCGGAACACTTCCGATATCCAAACATAGGCTTCCAATATATCAATCTTCATGTCTCGACCATTTCGAGACTCCTCGTCATGTCCGTGATCACATCCGGGACTCCGAACAACCTTCGGTACATCAAAACATATAAACTCATAATATAACTGTCATCGAAACGTTAAGCGTACGGACCCTACGGGTTCGAGAACTATGTAGACATGACCGAGACACGTCTCCGGTCAATAACGAATAGCGGAACCTGGATGCTCATATTGGCTCCCACATATTCTGCGAAGATCTTTATCGGTCAGACCGCATAACAACAAACGTTGTTCCCTTTGTCATCAGTATGTTACTTGCCCGAGATTCGATCGTCGGTATCTCAATACCTAGTTCAATCTCGTTACCGGCAAGTCTCTTTACTCGTTCCGTAATACATCATCCTGCGACTAACTCATTAGTTTCAATGCTTGCACGGCTTAAGTGATGTGGAGTACCGAGTGGGCCCAGAGATACCTCTCCGACACTCAGAGTGACAAATCCTAATCTCGAAATACGCCAACCCAACAAGTACCTTCGGAGACACCTGTAGAGCACCTTTATAATCACCCAGTTACGTTGTGACGTTTGGTAGCACACAAAGTGTTCCTCCGGTAAACGGGAGTTGCATAATCTCATAGTCATAGGAACATGTATAAGTCATGAAGAAAGCAATAGCAGAATACTAAACGATCATGTGCTAAGCTAACGGAATGGGTCAAGTCAATCACATCATTCTCCTAATGATGTGATATCGTTAATCAAATGACAACTCATGTCTATGGCTAGGAAACATAACCATCTTTGATCAACGAGCTAGTCAAGTAGAGGCATACTAGTGACACTCTGTTTGTCTATGTATTCACACAAGTATTATGTTTCCGGTTAATACAATTCTAGCATGAATAATAAACATTTATCATGATATAAGGAAATAAATAATAACTTTATTATTGCCTCTAGGGCATATTTCCTTCAAATACTCCCAGTTTCGTTGTCAGGTCGTCATTCTTCTCCACTAGTATTGCAATTTCCTCCTCATATCCTTCGCGTGTAGACTTGAGTTCCTCTTCAAGCTCCATGTTCCTGGTTATCACCGTCTTCAGATCTAACATGCTGGCGTACATTTGGTTCTCCTGGCGGCGAATGTGCTGGTTTAACTCCTGGATGAAAGCTGCAATGGACCTGTCCCTCCTGGTGCTGATCATCTCCCATTGCTCATCTCGGCGCCCACATATCTGGTAGATGGTGTCCTTAAGATCCTTTTTGTAGACTTCGCTGATGCGTCCCATGGCGATGTGGGCTGCCATGCTCTTTCCTAGACTCCAGGTTGGTGCATCAAAGGAAAACTCTATGGGCTCAGTAACTGGCATGAATGTCCTTCCTGGAAGATGAACTCAAATCATCCAATGCTCCTCTTCTCGCAAAGTGGCGGTGTAGGTCCCGGTGAAGCTTGGTATTCCGATGTTCAGGTACTTAGTGACTTCCTTCAAGTGTCATCCAAAAGGTGTGTCTTCATCCGGTTGTCCAAACTTGTTCCTTGGGTCCGCCATCCTATAGAGTGGAAAATGGAGAGGAGTCAGAAATGAGTAGAGAAGAGTGATCTATGGCTTAACTTAGTGGTCGTGTCCTACAATCAGCGTGTGCTCTGATACCATCTTGTAGCGATCCGACCTCAGACAGTCAAATCTCTGTGCATATGTGTCATCCCTAGACCGGTAATGCCGACACACACAGTACTTGAAGGATTTATAGCAGAGTGCAATCACACACTTATTACATTGAATGTCTCAAAAGAGAATTTATTACAACAATATGGCTTAGGGCCATCTAAATAAGATAACTGCGGAAGCATCGAAGGTAAATGAGTCCATCAACTCCAACGGCATAGCTGAGTGCACGACAACGACCTAGCGCACCTTACTCTTTGTCTGAAAAGTCCGCAACATGATATGTTGCAGCCCGAAACGGGTCAGCACATGGAATATGCTAGCAAAGTAACACAGTAGAGCAATAAACATGATAAATGCTAATACTACATGCATGTATGGCTGGTGGAGGCTCTATGGTTAATATGTTTTTGCGAAAAGCCAATTTTTCCCTACAACAAAGGAATTTCGTTTAACTATCATGGTAGTGGATAAACATTGAGAAGGTTCCTCCAACTCAATCCCAATTAAACAGTATTAATAACCCAACAATTTAATTAAGAGTGATGAGATCCATATGATAATTCAAGAACTAGATACTCAAGATGTCCATAACCGGGGACACGGCTAACCATGATTAGATTGTACACTCAGCAGAGGTTTGCGCACTATTCTCCACAAGACTCGATCTCCTCCGTTGGATTTCTCGCACTACATGGTGTTTGAGAAACGGATGACCGAGACACAGTCTTTCAGAAGCATTAACTCTAACCCTTGGTAGACAATACCACCTACATCCCCTACATTTTCTAGCCTACCACTGGAAGAGGTCACGCAACATACTCGACTATGCCAGAGCCCATAATGGCTTGTGGCCGCACACGGAAGTTTCTAGCATGAATAATCTTATGATCCCTTTGAGCCTGGGTGGCGAACCATAGGATGATCACACGGGTACTCTGGGATAACCTAGGACAACAATGGATTCTCCAGGTGCCCAGGCAACCACTGGGTGCTCCAGGGTGCCTCTACCAATCCACCCAGATGTGTATTAAAGTAGTCACCTTAAGTTAACCATTAATTAACAATCTCACATCTGTCATGGATCACTCAAACCAAGCCACGTCTACGAGCGTAGCATAGCAATATAAGCATAACGTAGAAGTAACTCCCAAGGGTTTGATAATAAAAGGGCAATAGGTTCTACCTCATCATCTACTTCCCGATACCCACATGTTATACAGATCCTACTCATGCAATGTGTGAGGATTTAAACTAATGCATAAAAACTTGGTAATAATGGGATATGATCAAAGTGTTACTTGCCTTGCTGACGATGTGCAAACCCTAGAGACTCGTAGTAGCACGCTTCGTACTCCGGGAATTCTATTACAAACAAACAATAGCATACGTGAGCACTCCAGCATAGATGCAGGGGTAAAACTCAGATAAGAAAGTCCAAACTGAAAACCCAACTAAAGAGCTTCGATTTGCAAAAAGAATCAATCGAATCGGAGCTACGGAATTGAAACTACGGTCAAAAGAAACTCGAATTCAAATCTGCTTGGAACCAAATTTTAAATTGCAGAACCTTGCCCAAGTTGATTAACTGGAAATAGGGGTTCGAGGCGAAGATTTTGGCGTTGGTTTCACTGGATTTGGACAAACGGTTTAGAAGTTGCGAGGGTTTGAAGATCAGGGGCTAATCTGCGATAAAAATAATCATGGATAGGTCCCTGGACGGAAATAAAATAAAAAGAAACAGACTACCCGCGAACGTCCGCTAACAGAGACAAATGAACAGATTCGTTCGTTAAAACGAACTAACGAACAAACATTCGTAAATTAGAACTAACCGAAGAAAACCGAGAAAAACCCGATCTAATAAAAAAAGTGATCTAGGGTTTATATAAAAAACCGAACAGTTTTATACCTAAAACTGAAAAAAAAGACCAGCAGTGACGAAGTCAACGGTGGCGGCAGGATTCCGGCGAGGCGGGGCTCCGGCGAGGCAGTGGCGCGCGGGCGGCGGCGGCGGCAAGTGCGGTGGCGGGGCTGAGGCGGCGGGGCGGGACGAGGAGAGGAGGGGAGGGGGCGGCGGGCCCGGTATTTAAGGAGGGGAGGGGGTGGCGGCTTCTTGGGTAAGGGGGCGCGACGCCGGCTCGGGGTCGGAGTCCGGCCGGTGTCCGTCGTGGGCATGGCGGCGGCGAGCGGGCCGGCTGGGCCGCTAGCCTAGTGCGGTCCAGGAAGTTTAAAAAAATCCGTTGAAAAAGAATCCTAATAAAATATAGAAAAAATTCTAAAAATGCCAAAAACAATTTTCGCCGTCTAAATAAAATATTTAGAACAAAGTGAACATTTTTGTGGCCTAATAATGCAATTTTGAAAAATGCATATTTTTCTAATTCGAATAAAATCTCGAATAAAATCCAAATAAAATTTTGATATTATCTCCTCTCATTTATTTTGATATTTGAAATATTCGGAGAGAAAAATTATAAAACCAAATTGATCCTCTTTTCAATATTTGAGAAAAGTTCAAATATGGAAATAATGAAATCCCCAATTCTCTCCGTGGGTGATTGAGTTGCTTAGGATTTCTAGGATCGCAAGCAAAATGCAAATAAAATATGATATGCATATGATGACCTATGTATAACATCCAAATTGAAAATTGGGATGTTACAATGCATGACAAGGCTACATGATGCTATCATGGCAAGAGATGATGCATACAAGAGCAACACATCAAAGCAAATTTAAATGAGGCCGGAAACAACATATAACAATTCCGGTAAGTCCCCATATGCAAATTTCGAAATTGGTCCAGATCTGAAAAAAGATTATGTTAAAGTTGTTAAACATCAAGTTAAAGTGCACCAAGATGATCTATACGGTTTTCTAGTTAAGTTACATATAAGGTTCATTTAATTCGGAACTACAGCCTAGAAGATATGATCAAAACAAGTTGAACATGGCATTGATGCAAAAGCAATGGAAACAACATCACAAACACTCTAAAACATGGATGCAACATGGCATGATGAAACTACATGCAAAACCAAGCAAGTTTCATGTAGA
The DNA here is from genome assembly GCF_002575655.3 of Aegilops tauschii subsp. strangulata. Lineage (NCBI taxonomy): Eukaryota > Viridiplantae > Streptophyta > Magnoliopsida > Poales > Poaceae > Aegilops > Aegilops tauschii. The sequence goes on from NC_053039.3 coordinate 56,999,726, forward strand.
GCATGCTCCAAACGGAGGCACGGTTCAACACATACACACGAAACAAGTTTCAAACACAATTTGCTCAAAACAGCAACTAAGCACATTGCAATCAAGGAAACGACATGCTACAGGAAACATATGGGCATAAACTTAATATGCACTCAAAGTACAGATAACATGCTTCAAATAACATCAAGGTTCAAGTTCATAGACATCAGGATTATCCAACATGAGCAATGCAACAAGCAACTTAATAACACAGATTATGACAGTGAAAAACATGGCATACAAGTGAGCAGAAATAACATGTTGACATGTTGGAGGCATGAAACAAACATGATACAGTGCAAGATCGTGGCAAACAAAAGCATGGCATTAAAGTACAAGTTAAACATGGCAAAACATGATTACTAATCATCTCCATATAACATCTAGGTCAACGGCAATCATCAAGACAAGTAAGCAAGTCAAAAACAGATTCTCAGACTCGGTAAATCTGGGAATGCAAAACAATAACATTATGATGCTAACTTTGGAGGCACATAACAACAAGCATAGAAACTTTAATAATTATTTAAAAGACATGGGCATATAGTAGACATGATATACTTCAACTTAACCCATGGGCACAAGTTCATATGATGCATGGAGTAAATAGTATGATTCATGCAAAAAGGATCATGCTATTAACATGATGACAGATTTAGCATGATGGCAACTTGAGAGCAAGAAAGGGACAACCTACAACAAGTTATATGGCAACCAAGGGCATGGCATCACATTAAACATAACAAGGAGAATATAACATCAAGGCATCATATACATATGGCTCAAGGACTAGTGGGAACCATCAAGACAAGTTTGAAAGTTGTAACAGTTTCAGCAAGTGTAAAACAACAAAATCAACTTAGCAAGTTTGCAAGCTTGGAACAAAGGTCAGATGAAGTCCAAAATTATCAAACTTGGCATGTGGACAAAGAACTCATAGCATACTTCAATTCATGTAATTGGAGCATCTCCTAAAGAGGCACAAATTAATTAATAACAAGCTCACAACATGGCATCATGAAGTTAACAGAAAACTGGAACATCATTTAGGCATGTTCATGGCAATGAAAACATATGCTACAGGACATATATGAGGCATCAAATGGCATGGAATTAAAGAGCATAACATGGAAATCAAAACATGTCAACTAGGCATCTCCAGATTATGCATGGAATTGATGGTAGCTTCAATTTAACATGGAAACATCAAGTAACAGTTACAGATTTTGCCCACACGGTCATGATCCAACGACGGAGAGCATGGAGGTGGTTTAGATGGGCTTGGGAGCTGTTGTGGAGGGGTGCTGGGCTACAAAGAGAAAGGGGTCCGGCGGTTAACGCGGTTTACCGTTGGGGCATCAAACGGCCTCCGAATGGAACGAAATTTGACAGGCGGCCTACCGGTGATATACGAAGACCACTCGACAAATCTCGGCCCATTCCGAGAACGTTTTTCTCCCGCTCATGAAACGAGATCTGAGAGGTGCGGCGGGTGCATGTGAGAGTGTCGGATTCCAAAACGGACAACGGTGAAAGTGATCGGATGCAAGAGACGAACATGAATGAAAAAGAGATGCACATGATGACATGGCAAAGTGCAACACGCAAGGAAATGACATGGCAACAACTGCGAATAATTGGAAGACACCTGGCACATCGGACTCGGGGGGTTACACATTGCCATTGCAGTCGGTATTCTGTGGTGCTACGTTTATGATGCGCAGCTAGCCCATCACAAACGGTTCACTATTATAGAACGTGTATGATGCATGGCCCATCACAAGCGGTTCACTCTTAAGAAGATTAGCTAATCGTCGTATGAGTGTCGGACAGGATTACGAAACGTCGGACTGTCGTAACATCGTCGTACACGACAACTAGCACACACACTATTCTGTGGTGCAACGTTTACGATGCATACTTCATCAGAAACAGTTCATGGTTGCGAATTGTGTACGATAAGGCAACTAACACAAATGTTTAGTTTGCCCGCACCGTTTGTGATATTGTCTGACATCGCACACGCTTTGCAAACGGCAACTGTGTGCATGCTTGCACACGTTTCCTCTCTGTGAACCGTCTCGGATTATGGTGTATATCGCAAACGTTTGTGTTTTACCAATCGTGTGTGCCATAACAACCTGGAGAGCGTAATTTCACCGTAATTTAATTGCTGCTATTTCAGATTGTACCGGATTTGAATTTGAATTTGAATGTATGCTACAACTTTATTCATATCCATCAGGTTCAACCAACCAATGCATTATTCGATTCATAGGTATATATGTTCAAGAATTACATAAGAACCAAATAAAGAATGATGAACCACAGTTGTATACTTGTACTATTAAAGACGGTAAAGAAAGAGGCGAAATATGTTCTGGTTGCGGAACAAGGTGAAGCGGAATGCTCATATTGTGCCCTCCTCCATGTAGAAGGCACGCACGAATCTAGTCCAACCCCTTGTGATGGCCAATCGCCCATCCTTCACGGTCTTCATGAAAACATCTAGATAATCATCGTGTTCTGGTAGAAATACTTTAACCTTTGCATGCCCACCAATCATGTAGTTTGAGAGGTAATCTTGAGTAAACTGCTTTGGCAACCACTCCAAAGGAAAAAGATTCAGACATTGTCATCTAACACAACTCATTATGGGCAGTAAAAAGAAGGCTGCAGAGTTCTTACTTACCATCCCGCAGTTCGCTGTTGTCTTGGATAAAGTGTAAACAAATAGTTTAATTACCATCTTTGGACCCATTTTACTAACAATCTTTATCAGTTTACTCACTTGATGCTGGGTCATCGATATCTTATTGCCCCATACGCAGAAAGGGTCGAAGCGCGGATCTTCACCAATGACATATGCACCTAAAAGCACCAAGTTAATATTAGAAGTTAAACAGCAATTGCACAATGATGTAGTACAACACTCTTTTATAATATGTCTATACACATCCGTATGTGATAGTCCATTTGAAATCTCTAAAAAGAGAAATATTTAGGAACAGAGGGAGTATCTTATAAAATCCAATATACTCACATATTAGATGAATTAACATCTTATATTATGGGCCGGAAGGAGTTTAGTGCATTCTTACAAATTATCGGCTGATTAACTGCTGCTGTATCCATGGGTTACACTTAGTTTGAGCTAGTTCGGGCTCAAATAGCCCTAAAGTATATCTAAACATGAGGGCTAGTTTGAGCTAGTTGCATCTATAACCCACCCAAAAAAACTATCCAACCCAAGAGGTGCTAATTGGAGCTAGTTCTCCTAGTGCATTTATTGTCAATCTAACCCGGTCATCCAAGCAACTCTTTGGATGGAGTTAGTTCAGGGTTAGTCATGAGCTAGAAACTAACTCTAACCTCTAGCTAAGTTGAGTATCCAAACAGGGCTGTGTTGTTGTTGTTGTTGTTGCTGCTGCTCTTCTACGTATATCTCGACATCATTAGAACATTTATGTAACACTCTTCCTTGTTGCTATGTAGCCTAGGATTGCATATTTAGAAATTAAGTACAGTGCATGTTGCTATGTAGCCTCAAATATATTACATATGGCCCTAGTTAACCTAACGATAAATGGGTTGCAGATATATTCAGTTAAAAGTCCGGCACACTGATTAGTCCCTTATCAACCGCCGGCCTATATATGGTACAAGCTACCGATATCCTGAACAGTGAGCAGATATAAGCCATGGGATGGAACTAACCTCGATGGAAAACAGCAGTCGTTCCCAAAATTGTCATGTGTAGGTACATCAGGACGCATGTTAAGCACAACAGGCTAAACATCAACCAAAATTATCCATGGCAGACAAAATAATCTCCAAAAGATAGGTTCAATGTGCAGGTTTAAGCACGCTAGTAAAGCAAAACAAGTGGAAAGGTGTGCGAACTGCAATAGGCCTAACATTTAACAACAAGCAAACATAGTCATTCGAACTGGTATTGTGCCGGTCAAAGCACACTGGTGATTGTTAAATAAAAATGGAAAGGCGTGTTAACTACAATATGTAGCAACCAAATGTAGTCATTCATAGTGGTATTGTTGAAACTGGTACTGATGAAATTGAACTGCACAGTTCATACTTGCACATATAGAACATCTCGTTGTGAATAACTGGAATAAACAAGGCATACTACAAACAACCAAAGACAGCTTTTGAAACTGGACATATGCTAACTACAAACAACCGAACAACCAAAAACTTTAAAAGAGGCATATGCTAGCTATAACAGGCTTAACAATAAGCAAATATATGCATTCCTATTGGTATGTTTAAAACTGGATTGATGAAATGTACTGCATAGTAAATAATTGCACATATAGAGCATCACATTGTGAACAACTGACATAAACAAGGCATACTGCAAACAACCAAATATAGCAATTAAAACTGGACACATTCTCACTACACTACAAAAGGGACTCGACAAAACAAATCATGGGTTTCCCCCTGTGAAGAGGCACGACAAAACAAATCATGGGTTTCCTCACTTGTCACAGACGGGCTCGTTCCAGTGGGAAGAGCATAGACCCTAGATGCGCTCCATGTTGGTGCAGATGGGCTCCTTCCCTTTGGAAGAGCATGGCTGTAGGGTGCCCTCCTAATGTCGCAGACGGGCGCTTTCCCCTTGGAAGCACAGATGGGCTCTTTCCCCTTGGAAGAGCCGGAGAGGGTGCCCTCCTCGTGGTCGCCGTCGATGAGGTCTAACTGGGAAGCTGTGGATCCCAAGCCAGCGTCGCATAACGTGTCCTTCAGAAATGACAAAAGTGGCTCGATGGCAATGTAGAATGGAAAATTGTTGACAGCGAGCGAGAGGAGATCAGCGGCGGGGCCATGGATGAGATCGACGACGGTTGAACCCGAGGGGTTGGGGGTGGGCCACTTAACCTGTGACAGCCCGCCTCAGGCCGTCGCTGTCGATGAGCTCGATGTCGTAGCCGGCGACAGAGACATGCCCGCATACTCTAGCCCACTGCTTGAGTGCCTGCCGCCAGTAATGGTCGTCAGCTTCCTCGGCGACGTCGGGCGAAGAGACCGCTATACACCCCTTTTGGGCCAGTCGCTCCTCGAGCTCCACGAGAAGCATAGCCGGGCTTAGGCTGCGATGCTCTGGAGTGTGGGATAGGGATCTGTGGGAAAGGGGGCATTTGGCAGGCGTCATCTAGGAAACTCAGGGCGGCCTGGGTATGGAGATCGGTGGGTAAGCTGCACGGGCAAACCGGCAGATGTTAACAATGGAGGCCTTGCGGCGGCGGCAGCGGCAGCGGGGACCTTGCTAGGGTTTCGAGCGAGGGAGGGGTGTGTGTGTGTGTGCGTGCACGCCCGAGGAGGTTTTGGTGTGTGTGTGCGTGTGTGTGTTGTGTGTGGAGGGGGGCGGCGGGGTGTTTGAGGAAATGACGCGGGTACTGAAAATTTTACTACGCGCGAGTCAAACGTGGGAGTGAAACGGGCTATTGAAAATTTTGATGATAGTGCATCACACACGGTCCGGTGATAACAATCGTGTGTTATGAAACAGAAAAACCCTCGAGGCGGGCAGATATTTTCTAAGGATGCAGGCGGGATTGGCAACAAGAAACATCGCACACGGTCCGGAGATAATAACCGTGTGTTATGAAACAGAAAAACCCTCGAGGCGGGTAGATATTTTCTAGGGATGCAGGCGGATTGGGAACAAGAACATCGCACACGGTCCGGAGATAACAACCGTGTGTTATGAAATAGAAAAACCCTCGAGGCGGGCAAGTATTTTTGAGAGGGGGAGCCTCGTGGAGCCAAATATATTGTGCGGATGTGTGCGTGACAGGGGCACCGGCGTGGCAGACGGTTAGTTTGAGTGAACCGTGTCTGTTGCGTCATCCGACTTGTCTAATGTTCATAAATTTGGCGAGAAATGATGCGGGAGAGGGTCAGAACACGAACACGCTTGCATGCGGACCAAATTTATGTATGAAAAGGGTGGTTTGATTTTCAAATACCAAATGCAACTTCGATGTGGCATCTCTCTCGCAAAGCGCACGGTATTGCTTGCCCCCACCCCCCCACCGAGGTTCACCTAGGAAAGTGTGAAGTAGCTAGCTGCCCCCCTCCTCCCTCGTGTCGGCACGAAGGGAATCCTAAACTATGAATGCATGCACCCCCCAACCGAGGTTCATTCACCTAGCAAAGTGCAAAGTAGCTAGCAGCCCCCTCCCTCGTGTCGGCACGAAGGGAATCCTAAGCTATGAATGCATGCCCCCCCCAACTGAGGTTCACCCTAGCAAAGTGCGAAGTAGCTAGCAGCCCCCCTCCCTCGTGACGGCATGAAGGGAATCCTAAGCTATGAATGCATGCCCCCCAACCGAGGTTCACCCTAGCAAAGTGCGAAGTAGCTAGCAGCCCCCCCTCCCTCGTGTCGGCACGAAGGGAATCCTAAGGTATGAATGCATGGCCCCCAACCGAGGTTCACCTAGCAAAGTGCGAAGTAGCTAGCAGCCCCTCCCCCCTCCCTCGTGTCGGCACAAAGGGATTCCTAAGCTATGAATGCATGCCCCCCAACCGAGGTTCACACAGCAAAGTGTGAAGTAGCTAGCAGCCCCCCTCGTGTCGGCACGAAGGGAATCCTAAGCTATGAATGCATGCCCCCTCCCCCCAACCAAGGTTCACCTAGCAAAGTGCGAAGTAGCTAGCAGCCCCCCTCGTGTCGCCATGAACGGAATCCTAAGCTATGAATGCATGCCCCCCCAACCGAGGTTCACCTAGCAAAGTGCGAAGTAGCAACCCCCCGCCCACGCACGCACTTTCAGTCGGCGGGCCAGAGAGGCATATCTCACCAAGATGGATCGTAAAACGGACCAAGAATAATCCACCTTGGTCGTACAACCTCTCTCTTGTTGTTGGTCAAAGTGATGGCCGTCCATGCGACCCCGGAGATGGGCTAGCTCGCCAATAATCACGCAAGTAGCTAGTCCCCGAAGACAACCATTGCATGCGTGTGGCCCAAACATATGTATGGAGAGGTTTGTTTTTGAGTAACAATGGAACAACTTTGATATGGCACCGTGATTTCGAACTAGAAATCCCCACACTGAGTGAGGGTTAGGTTGACGATGCATATGTATGTTACACCACACTTCAAGACAACGACGGGGATTCATGCATGCATGCGTGCATAGTATATGCGCTCAAACTTAAGGTCTGAATCTCACCATGACCTATACTACAATAACGCAAACCAAATGAAGAATCCGCCATGGTAACCTATCTTGTTGTTGGTCAAGGTGATCATGGATGTCCACACGGGCCCACCAAATATAAAGGCTGGTCGCCGATAACCACGCGAGGGAGTGTACCGTCCGAAGGCAACCACTACATGCATATGTATGGAGGTGATGCGTGCATGCATGCTTGAATACACAACATTGATGTGGCGCGTGCGTCAAAAATCGTACACTAGGTCCCCACACAGAGCGAGATCGGTTCATGATGTGTTGTTGTACTAGCCACTTCGACTCGATGGGAGGGATTCATGCGTACACATGCATGTGTGTGTGCTCAAACTGTATCATGCATGTCATCCCAGAGAAAAAATAATAATCCGCTCCTAAGTCAAATTAACCTCTCTTGTTGTCAGGCAAAAAGTAGTGATGGACCAAGCAGGCCCACAGATGGGAAGCATCGATATCGCTGATAACCGCTTAAGTGGGTGCGAGAGGACAACCACCACCTCTTTGCATGTGGGCCAAACATATATATGTTGAATACCCAAAATGCACAACTTTGATGTGCCACAGGCCTCAAAACCGTAAACCATGCACCCACACAGAGCGAGGTTCATCAAGCATACTACATATGATGGTCCCCTTCCCCCCTCTTCACCGCATACTATATGCTCCTGCCGTAATATATGTACAACCTGTCGTGGAATTGTCACGGCAGATGTCCTTGGTCTAGGACTTAGTCGTGGAGCCATCGCAACTAGGAAGCTTGAAGGGGTTATGCGGGACAAGGAACACGAGGGTTTATACTGGTTCGGCCCCTTACGGTGAAGGTAAAAGCCTACATCCAGTTCGAGGTGTTATTGATTAGGGTTACGATCGCCAGGGAGCTAAACAGCTATGCCCGGCTCTCGGAGAGATCGTTGTCGCCCCTAAACCGCTGCCGGGTCGTCCCTTTATATAGGGAGGCTGACGCCCAGCAGCCCTTAGAGTCCCGGCCGGCTCATAAGAGTGTCCGGCTCGGACTCTAAACAATACTTGCCTTACACTACAAGTCTACTATAACAATGATTGTAACTACGGGCTTTAAGCCATATCCGGGTCTCAGCCCATCTCTGGCCCATTATCCTGAAACTTAGCTCCGGGCTTCTGGTAATGATCCTTGGAGTAACCCGGCCCTCCTGGCGGGTGACCCCCAGGTCTATATCCTCAACATTAGGCCCCAGATTGACTTGAGCCGGCTCGTGTCAATCTTCAGCTCTGCAGACAGAAAAAATCTCCGGCTTATCATTCATGTGAAGGTCATAACCCGGAGTGACGTCATCCTCTGGACTCCGGGTAATCCGCCGTGACGTCATCCTCCATTAAGTCCGTTTTTTACTCCGCCAGATCCGCAACGGATCTTTGCTTTTACTGTCCTTCCGAGAATCGAGGCGCCGTGAGGGGGAGATAACCACGCCGTGGCCTCCTTAAATCCCGCGCCCACTTATGACTCGGCCTTATAAATAGGCCGCCCCAGCACCTTCTTCTCACACTCTCCCTCTTCCTCCTCGTGCCATCGCTCCTCTGCTCGAGCTCCGTCACTGCCGCCGCCGTCGCGCCCCTGGTCTTCATCAACCCGGCCGCTGCATCACCCTGATTCAGACCAGACTCACGGCGGCGACCTCCGCTCCTTCCAACTCCGGTAAGTCTTCTTCGCTCTGCCAGATAGATCTACTTGTAGGGTTCATCTTGTGTTCTTCCCCATTGCCGCAAACCTCCGTACTTCTTATAGTCACCACACTTAGTTGATTTGTAACCTCACCTAGAGTCAGTGCGGAAGATGTTTGACATCCGTTTCTTCTGCAAAGAACCTTCTTTTTACTGCATAAGAACTATGTTCCACCTCAAGAACTTCTCCTGCCTCTGTTTTTAGGTCTAGAAAAGTTTCATTTCACCCGACCATTTTGATCCAAAAAAGTTACTGCAATATGTGAAATCTGTTTTACCACACTTAGTAAAAACTGCAGCCCTTGAACCTTGGCGGCTTACACTTCCGACTTAAAGAACACGCGCGCCGAAAAACTTTCCGGTTTAAAGAGAACCATGCTCTGTAAACTCTTCCGGCTTAACTGTAGTAAACCGTAGATGATCAACTTATCCTGAAAGCCCCGACGGCTTAGACAACCCATCGTATCAATATATATCATTAGTCCCCTTCATAAGCCGTCATTGTAGTTTGAATGATAAACTCCGGCTTATAATTAACCCGGACACCTTTCTCTTTATCATAGAACCACCAACCGTCACCATGCCTCCCAAGGCTCCCATCACTTGCAACTGGGTGAGATCCAACGTCACTGATGAAACCCTGGCCAACTTTGTTAAGTCCGGATATCTGCCCAGGAAGGAAGTGATGTCCTACCGTGCCCCTGACCCGTCCGAAGAGAGACCTCAGCCGAGGGACGGGGAGGTAGTGATCTTTGCAGACCATATGAGCCGGGGCTTTGCACCGCCCGGCTCAAAATTCTTCCGGGACGTGCTCAACTTCTTTGACCTTCGGCCTCAGGATATAGGACCCAATTCCGTATCCAACATCTGCAACTTTCAAGTTTTTTGTGAAGTATATCTTGGAGAAGAGCCGAGTCTGCTGCTCTTCAGAGAGCTGTTTTATTTGAACCGCCAAACCGAGTGCGCAAACGGCCCAAGTCTGGAGTTAGGCGGCATCTCCATCCAACGGCGCAGGGACTGCCTATTTCCTTACGCAGAACCGCCAAGTCACCCCAAGGAATGGAACATGACTTGGTTCTACTGCCAAGACACGTCCCCGGCTGATGAAAGCCCGCTGCCCGGCTTTCGCCCAACGCGCCTAGAGCCGACTCATCCGCTATCCGACAAGCTGTCTGCCGCGGAACGCCAACCTCTGCTTCCAACGATCAATAAGATCAAGGCCCTGCTAGGCAACGGTCTGAACGGAATAGACCTGGTCCGGGTCTGGATCTCTTGGCGGGTGATCCCATTGAGCCGCCGCCCCGGCTTAATGTGTGAGTACACCGGGCGAAAGGATGACCCGCAGAGGCATAGTCGCAATGATCTTCCAGAAGACGTTGCTGAAGAAGAGACCAAGGCTCTGCTAAACGAGAGCCTGGCAGACTGTGGAAGAACCGGGCTAGCCCCGTTCTGCAAGACCAATCCAGCCCCAGCGGTAAGCCGCTGACTTTAACCTTTCCTTTTGTTTTACCTGTCCTTTTACTAAGAGCTCATTACTGTATTTCGCAGGCTGATGGTAAATTCTGGCGGGTCAAGTATGACCACGAGGCGGCCAAGAAGGCCAGGAAGGCGAAGAAAACCGCCAAGAGAGCCGCCCCTCGCAAAAAGGGAAACAGACCCACTGCTTCGGAGCTGCTGCAATTAAGCGATAGCTCCGAGTCAGAGGTAACCCTTAAACCTTTTAAATTCTTGCAGTATATGTTGTCTGATGCTGTCCGCCTTATCAACACTTGCTTATTGACAGGATGACACCGGCGCCAGTAACCCGGTGGTCGAAGAGGTAACATCACTTTCCTCCGGCTCGGAGCCTTTACCACAGCTGAAAGTCCGAAGGGTAACCCGGAAAGTAAGCTTTTCCCATCCATTAGCTCACCGAGACCCTCAATTTCTTTTGAAGCAGCAGGTTCACGAGAGCCGGCGTCACACCCGGGCCCGCAAGGACACCGACCTCTCCACCGGGTTACCCGACGCAACGAGGAAACGCCGCACTGAGGTTTTTTCTCACCTGTACCCTTTTCATCCGTTGGCGGGTGTCATCCGTCAGCCACTCAACTCTTCTGACTCCAATTACCAGGAGACCTCCCCCTCTTCGGGTGACTATGCAGTCAAGTCTGCCGGCCTTCAAGACTGCCCCCGGGTAATAACAATCTCCTTACATTATCTGTCTGTACTTACCCTTTGTATGCCTAACACTTCTGCCTTTTCAGTGCCCAGGCAAAGCTCACCAAAAGAGCAAAGAAAACAAGGTCAGCCGGAGTGCCAGACTTGCCTGAGCCGGAGACGACGGCTCAAGAGCCGCCAGCCGCCTCCGCCCCCGAAGCCACCATTCCCATGGACACGGCGCCTGAAGCCCCTGCCCCGAGCACCAAGAGAACAACCGAAGCATCAGCTAACCCGGAGGCGTCCGGCTCAGCCCCACCAGCTAACGACCCGGACGTGGTAATTACCCGGACGGAATATGTTGAGCCGGGGAGGCCGACCGCACTGGCCAAATGCTCCGCGAAGGGGGAGTTGCTGCAACCCCATCGGGTGAATCTGGATCTCTCCAGCTACACCGATTTAAGCATTGGAGAGCTTGTCTCAGGCTATATCAGCCAGGTTCACAAGAGCCGAGACGCCGAGATCGCCATGGTCAACCAGATCCAACAGAAATCTGAGGTAACCTTCTGCTGTTTTCTTATTTCTGCATAGTGATCCTTGTCATTCTAGCCCCCAAGTCTAGGACTTATACTTGAACATGTTGTAGACTTTAGATTCCGGCTTACTGAACTGAGCCGGCCGTACATAGATAGATACGTTCAATACGCATTAGCCCCCAAGTGCCAAGTGTCTTTGCTTGGAAAGCGCTTGGGACTTTATAGAATGACTGTTAATAACCCGGAAATATATGCAGGCTGTTGGCAAGAAATTAGAGTCGGACCTGGCGGATCTCAAGAGCCGGCTGAAGGCACAAGAGATGGAGACCCGGAAGGCAAACGCCAAGTTTGTCTCCAGCATCGCCGCTCAGGAGAAATTGAAGACGGAATTCGACGCTGAGCGGAAGGCCTGGGCTGAGGAGAAAGCTGCACTGGTGACCCGGGCAGAACAGGCGGAGAAAGCCCTCACTGAGAAGAACGCTGAGCTCTCCGGTCTAAAGCGCCAAGTGTCCCAAATGGTAGCTGCCATCTTCGGTAAGTCGCCTCACCGGCTTTCATTCACGTTGGAATGTTTACATCTCTTAACTCATCCTTATCACCGGATCATCTGATGTTGTTAAACAGGTTCCAGAAGCGCCAACTTGAACCAGAGCGTGGTCACCAAGTTAAAGGCCGTGTACACCCTGGTGGAACAGCTCTACACCGGGTCACAGCGGGCCTTAGCTGTGGTGGCCCTGTCGAATGAAGTGCCGACTCATCTGGCCGAAGTCCTGCGCCGGCTCGCAGTTCTGCCGCAGCGGATCCAGGAGCTACGACGAGCATCCGCGAGATCCGGAGCAATCGCCGCACTGAGCCGGGCCAAAGCCTTCTTGCCGGAGCTAGACCCGGCAGACATCGCCCTGGGTTACCCCGGCCTGAAAGAAGACGGCTCAGCGTTCGACCAGAAGGACTTCGCGGCTTGTGTGAAGGCTGTGCGCCCGGTGGCCACCATCATCGGGAACGACACCGATTTAACCAAGTATCAGCCGGGATACAACGCGGAGAATCAGAGGATTCCAACCCCTCGCTATGAAGCTATCAATCTGATTCCCCCGGCTCGCCAGCACACCTTCGCCCCGGAGATTAACCCGGCCGGGTTAATTGACGAAGAAGCTCAGTTCGAAGCTCTCAGTGGCATCAACTAGAAGTCATCGACCTTCGAAGCCTTGGGATCAGCCGGAGCAGAAGATGAGCCGGGGACTTCGACTCAGCAGGCGTCATAAACCGGCTAGCGGCTCACCAAACAACGCTCCACCCTTGAAACTTTGAATGTTTTTTGTAATAGAATAGGTACAACAATTTATCTCTGCCGTGCCATCGTGCACGTAATGAATGCTGAAATCCTTTGAAGTCATTCTTTTTGATGCCCCTCCGGGTTATAATTATCCTTCATGCTTCTCAACCTTTTAAAAAAGTACCTTTAAGTATCTGCATAAGAAGGCAAATCACAAGTCACAAGGCGGCTTACCGCCCTGAGAATCAGGTGTCTGAGATGGATAACCCGGAAATTCAAACCAAAAAGACTGGTCCTTAACTATATTCCGAACATAGTCGTGATAACACACTCAACAGCTTGTAAGCATACTTCCGGGTTAAATAACCCGGGTAGCATGGTTAGTATCTGAACTCGAATTTACTTGTCTTGATGACATCCATGATGCTCAACTAACAAGATAAACCAAAATTAAGTCGGCAAGTGAAACCCGACAGTACATACTTTCACATGATCAGAGTAAACTTGTGGTAAAATGTAAAAATTTAAGGGCTTCCGGTTCGAATACGACCAGAACCTCGGTCCAAAGGGGTTAAGCTAAGATTCGGATACGATCATATAGCCCCCAGTGGGTTCGGCGATGCCAATCAAGAGGGTATCGACAGCTATGTTCTCTTGGGTTCGAATACGACCCATGTTTGAACAGGAAGCCCCCAAGTGATTCTGAAAATTGTTTAACAACGCTGATTCGAATACGATCCAAGTCGGTTCTCAGAGGGGTTAAGCTATGATTCAAATATGACCAAAGGCAACCTCCCAATGAGCTCGGCACGTTGCCAATCAAATGGGTATCGACAGCTATGTTCTCTTTGGTTCGAATACGACCCATGTGTGAACAGGAAGCCCCCAAGTGACTTTATTGCTTACAGCTAGATTTGAAGATGATCATAAGCCGGATCTTCTGTAAGTCAGTATGTAAAAAACAACACACATACTTGGGAGAGAGCAAAGGACAGAGGTCCTGCTTTATTGCTTTATCATAATATATACATGGCTGAGATAAATATGTACATCACAAGAGCCGGTAGCTCAAGTGTAGTAAGGCCGAAGCTGAGCTATGTTCCACGGCCGACGGGTTTCCTCCTCAGATTTACGCGAGTCCTTATGCTCTCGGATATCAATGAGGTAATATGACCCGTTGTGCAAGTTCTTACTGACCACAAAAGGCCGTTCCCAAGGTGGGGATAACTTGTGTGCATCCGTTTGATCCTGGATGAGCCGGAGCACCAGGTCGCCTTCCTGAAAGACCCGTGACTTGACCCGGCGGCTATGATAACGGCGCAGGTCTTGTTGGTAAATCGCTGAACGGGCGGCTGCCACATCACGCTGTTCGTCCAACAAGTCCAGAGCATCTTGGCGCGCCTGTTCATTATCCGTCTCAACATAAGCCGCCACACGAGGTGAATCATGACGGATGTCGCTGGGGACAACTGCTTCTGCTCCATAAACCATGAAGAAAGGCGTGAAGCCTGTAGACCTGTTAGGAGTAGTGTTGATGCTCCATAAAACGGAGGGCAACTCCTCCACCCAACAACCCGGCGTCCGTTGCAAAGGGACCAAGAGCCGGGGTTTGATGCCCTTCAGAATCTCCTGGTTAGCTCTCTCAGCTTGACCATTGGATTGGGGGTGTGCCACTGAAGAAACATCAAGCCGGATATGCTCTCTTTGACAAAACTCCTCCATAGCGCCTTTGGACAGATTAGTGCCATTGTCTCTTATGATGCTGTGTGGAAAGCCGAAGCGGAAGATCACCTTTTTCATAAACTGAACCGCCGTGGCTGCATCACACTTGCTAACTGGCTCAGCTTCCACCCACTTCGTGAATTTGTCCACTGCCACCAAGAGGTGGGTCTTCTTATCCTTGGACCGTTTAAAAGGCCCGACCGTATCAAGCCCCCAGACCGCAAAGGGCCAAGTGATCGGGATCATCCTCAATTCCTGAGCTGGCACATGAGCCCGTCGGGAGAACCTTTGGCAGCCATCACATTTACTGACCAAGTCCTCTGCATCAGCGTGAGCCGTCAGCCAATAAAAACCATGACGGAAAGCCTTGGCCACAAGAGACTTTGAACCGGCATGATGGCCACAATCCCCTTCATGGATCTCGCACAAGATCTATTGACCTTCCTCAGGGGAGATACAACGCTGAAATGCCCCTGAAACACTGCGATGATACAACTCGCCATCGATAGCAATCATCGACTTAGCCCGCCGGGTTATTTGCCTGGCCAGAATTTCCTCTTCAGGCAACTCTCCCCGGGTTATATAAGCCAGATATGGCATTGTCCAGTCTGGTATGACATGAAGAGCTGCCACCAGTTGCGCCTCCGGGTCAGGGACGGCGAAATCTTCTTCTGTAGGCAACTTGACCGAAGGATTATACAGGACATCCAGGAAAGTGCTAGGCGGCACCGGCTTTCGCTGAGAGCCGAGTCGGCTTAAAGCATCAGCCGCCTCATTCTTCCTGCGGTCAATGTGCTCCACTTGATATCCCTGAAAGTGCCCAGCAATGGCATCAACCTCGCGGCGATAAGCCGCCATTAGAGGATCCTTAGAATCCCAGGTGCCTGATACTTGTTGAGCCACCAAGTCTGAGTCACCAAAACACCTCACCCGGCTTAAGCTCATCTCCTTAGCCACCCGAAGACCGTGGAGCAAAGCCTCATATTCAGCCGCATTGTTAGTGCAAGGAAACATCAACCGTAGCACATAATGGAACTTGTCACCTTTAGGGGAAGCCAAAACAACACCAGCCCCCAAGCCCTCCAGCTGCCTGGACCCATCAAAGTGAATAGTCCAATAAGTGTTATCCGGCTTTTGCTCGGGTACTTGTGACTCTGTCCAATCATTGATGAAATCCACCAAGGCCTGAGACTTGACATCAGTGCGTGGCACATATTTAAGGTCATGAGGTCCAAGTTCTATAGCCCACTTAGCGATTCTCCCTGTAGCCTCTCTGTTTTGGATAATATCACCAAGAGGGGCGGAACTGACCACAGTGATGGGATGACCCTGAAAATAATGCCTAAGCTTCCGGCTCGCCATAAACACCCCATACACAAGCTTCTGCCAATGTGGATACCGCTGCTTGGACTCAATGAGCACCTCACTGACATAATAAACCGGCCGCTGAACTGGATGCTCCTTACCCGCCTCCTTGCGCTCCACCACAATAGCCACGCTGACGGCTCGTGCGTTTGCCGCTACATACAGTAGCAAGGGCTCCTTATCAACCAGAGCAGCAAGGACGGGGGGCTCTGCCAGTTGCTTTTTCAAATCCTCGAAGGCGGTATTAGCTGCATCATTCCAGACAAAGTTATCCGTTTTCTTCATCAACTGATATAAAGGCATAGCCTTCTCACCCAAGCGGCTTATGATCCGGCTTAAAGCAGCGATGCGACCTGCCAAACGCTGAACATCATTTATATATGCCGGCTTAGCTAGAGAAGTGATAGCTTTGATCTTCTCCGGGTTAGCTTCAATTCCTCTGTCAGAAACCAAGAAGCCCAATAGCTTGCCCGCAGGAACACCAAAAACACATTTGGCCGGGTTAAGCATCATTTTGTAGACCCGGAGATTATCGAAGGTTTCCCTTAAGTCATCTATCAAGGTTTCCTCCTTGATGGACTTAACCACAATATCGTCCACGTAAGCATGAACATTGCGCCCGATCTGTTTATGGAGACAATTCTGTACGCAACGCTGGTAAGTCGCCTGCGCACATTTGAGCCCAAAGGGCATAGAGACATAGCAGAAGGCTCCAAAGGGAGTGATGAACGCCGTCTTCTCCTGGTCCTTAACTGCCATCTTAATCTGATGATACCCGGAATAAGCATCCAAGAAACTTAAGCGTGCACAACCTGCCGTAGCATCAATGATTTGATCGATACGGGGGAGAGCAAAAGGATCAGCCGGACACGCCTTGTTCAAGTCCGTGTAATCCACACACATCCGCCAGGTGCCGTTCTTTTTAAGTACAAGCACCGGGTTAGCCAACCACTCTGGGTGAAACACCTCAACAATGAACCCGGCCGCCAAAAGCCGGGCCACTTCTTCACCAATAGCCTTCCGCCTCTCTTCATTAAACCGTCGAAGGAACTGTCTGACCGGCTTAAATTTTGGATCAACATTGAGAGTGTGCTCAGCGAGTTCTCTAGGTACACCTGGCATGTCAGAAGGTTTCCATGCAAAGATGTCCCTATTCTCACGGATGAACTCGACGAGCGCGCCTTCCTATTTCGGGTCCAGATTTGCACTGATGCTGAACTGCTGAGACGAGTCACCTGGAACAAAATCAACAAGTTTAGTCTCATCAGCTGATTTAAACTTCATTGCTGGTTCATTCTCCGTGGTTGGCTTTTTCAGAGAGGTCATATCTGTTGGGTCAACATTGTCTTTATAAAATTTCAACTCTTCTGTGGCACAAACAGACTCTGCATAAGCCGCGTCACCTTCCTCACACTCCAGAGCCACTTTCCGGCTGCCGTGAACCGTAATGGTCCCGTTGTGACCCGGCATCTTGAGTTGTAAGTACACATAACACGGCCGTGCCATGAACTTGGCGTAAGCCGGCCGTCCGAATATAGCATGGTATGGACTTCTTATCTTGACCACCTCAAAGGTCAACTTTTCCACCCTGTAGTTGTTCTCATCACCGAAGGCCACTTCCAGTTCGATCTTGCCGACTGGATAAGCCGATTTACCAGGTACCACACCATGGAAGATAGTATTTGACTGGCTGAGGTTCTTATCAACTAGCCCCATACGACGGAAAGTCTCATAATAGAGGATGTTGATGCTGCTGCCTCCATCCATGAGTACCTTTGTGAACTTATAGCCTCCCACTTGAGGAGCCACCACTAAGGCCAGGTGGCCCGGGTTATCCACCCGGGGAGGGTGATCCTCCCTACTCCACACTATGGGCTGCTCCGACCACCGTAAGTAGCGTGGAACTGCCGGCTCGACAGCATTAACAGCCCTCTTGTGAAGCTTTTCGTCTCGTTTGCACAAACTAGTGGTGAACACGTGATACTGTCCACCGCTAAGCTGCTTTGGGTTGGTCTGATAGCCCCCCTGTTGCTGTTGATGACCCTGACCAGACTGTTGATTAAAGCCCCCTTGACTGTTCTGAGGACCGGAACTTGACCCGCCGCCCGGGCCATGAAAACCGCCAGCGCCGGAGCCGCCTGCGCCTGAGCCACCGCCCGGGCCATTGTAGTTTTTAAATGCCTTCATGATAGCACAATCCTTCCACAGGCGAGTCGCTGGCTTCTCTCTAGAGCCGTGTCTCGGACAAGGTTCATTCAACAGCTGCTCCAGAGAGGGTCCTGACCCGCCGCCTCGGGGAGGGGGCCTCCCCTTGCGTCGCTGGTTGTTGCCTTGGGCGTTGGCTACGAATTCCAGACTGCCATCGGCCTTGCGCTTGCCTCCTCCTTGATTCCCCGGGTTAAACTGAGGACCCTTGCCGTTGCCGTTCTTCTTTCCCTTCCCTGTCCTTTCATCATCTGAAGGGGGATCCTTGGTACCATCAGAATCGGCGTACTTGACAAGAGCCGCCATTAGTGTACCCATATCCGTGCAGTCGCGTTTAAGCCGCCCAAGTTTCATCTTTAGGGGCACAAAACGACAGTTCTGTTCTAACATCAAGACTGCAGAGCTGGCGTCCATCTTATCTGATGAATGTATGATCTCCTTGACCCGGCGAACCCAATGGGTCATGGACTCACCCTCCTGCTGCTTACAGTTAGTCAAATCCACAATTGACATAGACTGCCTACAGGTATCCTTGAAGTTTTGGATGAACCGGGCCTTCAGCTCAGCCCAAGACCCAATGGAGTTCGGTGGCAGCCCTTTTAACCACGTGCGGGCAGTTCCATCTAACATCATGGTGAAATATTTGGCCATGGCCGCCTCGCTGACCTCTAGCAGTTCCATAGCCATCTCATAACTCTCAATCCAGGCCGCAGGCTGTAAGTCAGCTGTATAATTAGGCACCTTCCTAGGGCCCTCGAAATCCTTAGGTAGACGTTCATTACGGATGGCCGGCACCAAACAAGGGATACCCCCGGTCCTGGTAGAAATACCCACATCAACGGACGCCGTCAGATAAGCCGGGGGGGGGTCTGATAAGCCGTCAATTGCGGCACCTGCTCCGCCTCTTGCCGTGCTTGGTCTGCTGTGTAGAAGGCTCCAACATGAGCCAGGCCATGGCCAGGGGATGGGTCATGGCGTCGGACATTACTTGAGCCGGTCGCCGAGACCATGTGCCGGCTGTAACTCGGGCTCTGCCCTGGACGAGGGGTTGAATGGATCCTATCCCGGCTGTAGGAGTACGCCTCCTGCTGCGCCAGTGCTGTCTGGAGGAGTTCTCTGACCCGGCGGGTCTCAATAGCCGTCGGAGAGTCGCCATCAACGGGCAGAGCCGCCAGCCGTGCCGCTGCAGCGATCATGTTCTCCAGCGGGTTATTATAATGGCCCAGGGGTATTGGTACATACTGAGGCGGGGCGGGGGGCCCCTGGGGAGGTCCCATCATTCGTGGTTGGACAAGGGGTCCAGACCCGGGTGTTACGACCCCTGGCGGGTGACTGGACCCTGCACCTGGCGTGTTGAAGAGGTTGCGCGGATCATAGACCGGCGGGAGTCGAGATTGAGCCTTTTGATGCCTCCTTCTCATGACCTCATTGGCCGCGTTCTGATCCATCGTGAGTTGGAAGGACTGCGCCTGAATCAGCTGAGTCTGGGCATCGAGAGCCGCCCGTTCCACAGCCAGCCTGATTCCTTCTGCTGCAAGATCCTCTTTAGCTTTTATCAAATCCAGTTTCAACTGTGCCACCTCCACATCATGCTGGGCTTGATCCGCCGGGTCAACCGTGGCGGTTAACAGGGCCGTCATCTTGTCCGTGAGATCCATCAGCACCTGAGCCGGAGAAGGCACCGGGTTTCCCAATCCGGCAGCGGGGTTCTGAACAGGCTGTGCACCAGCCATAAAAACTCCAACCTGACTTGGCGGCTCAAAGAGGTCCGGAATACTGTCGCCATCGGAATAACTCATGAGCCTGCCATCTTGAAGTTGGTACAACGAGTTTGACTCATCAGTGGCCGACTCGCCGTCAGAGCCGGCGGCCGCCTCATCCCCAGTCCCAGATGGATCCGAGGGCCCTCCGTGGATGCATCCTACAAAAGCGCGCTTTAAGGCAGGCCGGGCCCGGGCGGGTCGCGCGCGCTGAGCCGTTTCGATGAGATTGGCGCAGAGATCCGGCTCGGGGCCCGGCTCACCAACCTTGCCAATAAAGACATGAATTCCGCCAAAGGGGACCCGGTACCCGTACTCCACTGAGCCGGCGTCGGGGCCCCAGTCCGCATCGTCGATGTAGAGCTTGCCGCGACGACTCTTGGTCATCCGGCCCACAGCGTATCCCTTGAGCCCTTCGAAGCTGCCCTTCAAGAACTCAAATCCACCGTGCGCTGGCCCCACGGTGGGCGCCAACTGTCGTGGAATTGTCACGACAGATGTCCTTGGGCTAGGACTTAGTCGTGGAGCCATCGCAACTAGGAAGCTTGAAGGGGTTATGCGGGACAAGGAACACGAGGGTTTATACTGGTTCGGCCCCTTACGGTGAAGGTAAAAGCCTACGTCCAGTTCGAGGTGTTATTGATTAGGGTTACGATCGCCAGGGAGCTAAACAGCTATGCCCGGCTCTCGGAGAGATCGTTGTCGCCCCTAAACCGCTGCCGGGTCGTCCCTTTATATAGGGAGGCTGACGCCCAGCAGCCCTTAGAGTCCCGGCCGGCTCATAAGAGTGTCCGGCTCGGACTCTAAACAATACTTGCCTTACACTACAAGTCTACTATAACAATGATTGTAACTACGGGCTTTAAGCCATATCCGGGTCTCAGCCCATCTCTGGCCCATTATCCTGAAACTTAGCTCCGGGCTTCTGGTAATGATCCTTGGAGTAACCCGGCCCTCCTGGCGGGTGACCCCCAGGTCTATATCCTCAACACAACCCAAAAGAATCCTCATCGATGGTGAAATTAATCAACCTCTCCCGATGTAGGTCAAAGTGATGCATGAATGCATGCATCGACGATGGCCTCGTGGGCCCACAGATGGAAGCGTCACACGTGAGTGTCCTAGCTAGGATATGCATGTGGCCCAAAAAGGTGTTGTGTGATGTTTGAATAGCCAATTTCACAATTTTGATGTGGCACGTGCCTCGGAAACAGAAAAGTCCCGACACTGAGTGAGGTGTACTTATTCACGGACGCATACGTATAGTATATATGCTAGTCCCCTCCCACCTCTTCGACGCGTAATATATACCACCATAACACAAACAAAAAAGATTCTACCTTGCTGGTCAAATTGACCTCACTATCGGCGGTTTGTCAAAGTGATGGACGACGACCTCGCGGGCCCACAGAAAGTGTCACACGCGAGTATCGAGTGTCGTGTAGGACAACCATCGACTACATGTGGCCAAAACATGTGGCACCCCGATCCGCATGGAGCAGGGGGCCTTCGCACGTCAGCCCAGGATAACACCTAATGCACGACAGGTCCATGATACAACATTCCAAGTACAATAATATTCAACAAATACATGTGTATATGATTACATCATTGATGAATACAATTATCTAGCATAGCCCTAAGGCCATTTAAATGGCAGTGGAAGTCTATTTGAATGGCGGCGGAAGTCCTGGTTTGGAGGCATAACAACTCTGGCTGGGCTCCACAACTCACAGGACTGGCAAGATTACGGCCTAGCACGACGGAACAAGCGAACAGTTCGGGTACGACCTACAAAACGGGCATGACACGCCAGGTCAGTACATTGAATGTACTTGCAAGACAACCAAATACATAGCATCCAAACAAACAGGTTTCAAAGCAAGAACCAAGCGTCTGCAATAACCTACCTCATAGTAGAAACTAAGCATGGCAATGGCATATCAACTTACTTCTAACATGGAAACAACAAAACATAGCATGGCATTTCAATCAGAACATGGCATATCAAAGCATGGCATAAGTTCAATCAAAACATGGCATGGCATCATGAAACTATGCTGAAAATAAACTACCAATCATATCCAATGCAAACAGAACATGTTACCTTTATGCAGTCATCTCATGTTCTACCTTGGTTCCTTAAATGCAAATAACAACTTACTACTCATGCAATGCAACCAAACTTGTGCACCGAGTCCTTGGACTCTCTTACCAGTGGGTTGCCTTGCAACCAAGCGATGATCATGCATGGATCACCAACGGAACCATACTTGGTTCAACACTCACCAAGACCTCGTCTCGTGATCATACCAACTCATCATCGTGATTACTCACAACTGTCTCATAGTCCAATTCATCACATTCTTTTATTATTCATCAACTTAGTTATTTTAGGTTTATCCTCCATTTCTACCGAGACCTGATAGTGTGACCTACTACGAACTTGTGCCCATGACCGAGGATGCGGCTATCGATAGATTGAATACACTCTGCAGAGGTAGCGCACTATACCCACACCACGGAACCCATGGCCTCGCACTCCCATACGTGCGGACCACGGCGTTCCGACAAAACCGAGCTACCGCCATGACACTTTCCCGGCCACTCCGACCAACACCCCCTTGGGGTTCAGTCCTTGGTGGCCCCGTGTCTACCAAAGACACCAATGGCCACCGTCGTGGCAAAACGGTCCCAAACGGGGACAAGGTACCATAAAAGCAAAAAGAAGCACACAAGGTTATGTACGCCTACCTGATCAGGGTAGCGCGTGCCCATAACCTTCCCTCATGGGAGGTACCGGCAAGAGGCATGACAATAGACCCAGCTAGGACCTCCACATAAGTTAATGTGGTTGCACTGGAGAAATCTCAATTTGGGTGGCACTATGATATCCCAGTGATGACGGAGGAGGTTTGTTATTAAGTCATATTATTAACTTCTCCATCATCAATCATCATGCAAGCATTATTAACATGGATGCAACAACTAACATGCAACATACCGATGCAGTAACAAAACATCAAGCATTTCTATTTAACAATGATAACTTGCGAAACATGGCAATACCAGGTACTAGCAATCTTAGCAGTGCAACAGAACAATCATAACATCGATACTACTAACATGAAACTAAACAGGGGCAACAACATCAAACTAGCATGTCAACTCTTTCATGAAAACTCAAGCATGCAAGGCAGGTAACAAAACTATTTAGCACGACTGAAATAATAGCAGACGAAATAGACAGGAAACTACTGCAACTAAACACACACACGAGGTGCAAGGAAAGTCAACATGCAAGTTCGGGGCTCATGATAAGAGGGTGGCTTGCCTGGGGGTCGACAACTACTTCGGGAAGAAGTGCGGAACGATCGCGGAAAGATTTGCCGGAAACAGTTCTCTCTCAGAGGGGGCTGTTTCCGGGCAAGGGCAAAATGGTCATTTTCAGAATGTGCAAACATGGTGAAAATGATTCAATCAGAACAAGCTCGACGAAAAAAAGACATAGGCTTTGGAATCACCTGATTTGGAGCTAGGGTTGTCGATATACGAAGGGTTCATGCTTAGGGACCTATCGGTGAATTTTTTCAGCAAACAGGCCCCTGGGGGAAAAACTGAATGTGCCTTTGGGCCGAATACACTTTCTGCAAAGAGAAACGTATTTTGAGCCGAAGCGCCTAGGGAATATGTTTTCTCACTTGGGAAACATACTCACGGGGAATACGTTTTCAGCGAGTGGAAACGGTTTCGCGGCTGGGCGCCGCCACTTATCCGACGTGGCGAGGAGGGGTCAACGCGGGTGAGGCTGACCGGTGGGGGCCGCATGCAGGTGGGGCCCGCCTGGCCTGGCCTTCTTGTAACTCGCACTCGGGCGCGCTCCTGGCCAAGAGAGGAGGCCACCCCGACGGCGATCGCCGGCGCGTCCGGGCACCGTTCGCGACGCCCGACCTACCCACACGATCAGCAGCGAGTGGCGCATCTCCGGGTGGTGGTCGCTGCCGCCGAGGAGCACCAGAGAGCGAGCTGCAGGGCCTGCGGCGGAGAAGGGCTTCGGCCTCCGGTGAGGTGGGGCTACGGTGGGAAAGAGGAGAGGCCGAGGCCATGGAGAGGTTCGCTGGAGCTTAGAGAAGGCAGTGGTGGAGGTGGAACGGCGAGAAGGGCGCGGGATCACCGGAATCGGGCGAGACCCGAGGCGGCGGCCATGGCGATGGTGTGGGTCAGAGAGGTGCTCCGGGGATGAGAGGGGGCTTGAGGAGGAGCTGTGGACTGTGAGGGGCTCAAGGGCTCTACTTATAGCTGCGGGGAAGAGCTCTAGAGGGAGGGGGCGAGGTGACACGCAGCACGGCTACGGGTCCGTGCGCCGGCAACGCGCACGCACGGCCAAGATACCCGGGAAGTGGCGGGAAGCCGACGAGGGGGACGCGGACGAGTGCCAGGGGGTCACGGAGTCGAGCAGAGCTCGGGGACAAGAGGGGGAAGCAGACAGAAGCGAGGAAACGACGACGAGCTCACGGACAGGAACTATGCGGCGACGACGACGGCTCAACAAGGAAGCAAACGAAGAGGCTAGCTGTCCAGAGGGAAGAGGACGTCGAGGGGGAGCTGTGTGACACTCGGGGACAAGCTAGAACCGGCTGGAGTGGCGTTGCTGTTGCCAACAGTGGCTAGACCACCGTTTTGGGCTAGCATTGCCCGTGGTCACCATGAACAACGCACGCTCTGGTCGTCAACTAAGTGCCAAACCTTGTCATCAGCGGAGTCCTTCCAAGGCTCATTAATTAAGAATGAGGTGATGGCACCGGCAGAGGTGTAGGGAGCAGAGGGACACGAGCTCGACAAGTTTGCTGTTGCAAACTTGGCCACATCTTGGTGATCAAACCAGAGTGGTTAAGGGCTAAAAGTGATGTCTAGGAGGTTTAGGGTAGCAAGGACTGTGGTCCTGGGAAGTTGGAGGGGATTTGGGCAAGGATTAAGCATAGTTGCAGTGCAACTACCAAATCTGACCCAGAAAGCAAATGATGAAGAAGCACTCACTAGGAGTGTTGGATTAGGCTAAAACTTGGAAAAGCTTCCTGATTTGGTCATATCTACATGCTTCAAAATGATCATACCAAATGGACTTGCCAAATTGGTACTTGTTTCACAAGCATCACATCTGAACAGAAACTTCAGAAAAATCCAGTAAAATATTGGCTACATGAAATGATCCAAAATTTGGTCTAGGTGGGTTATATGGATAGAAGAAGGCTTGGGCATATTTTCAGCCATAATGGAGCAAGATAAAATATACTTGCTTCACAAACTGAAAATTTGGACAGAAACCAAGAATTGCTCCTGTGCTCACATAGTTCAATGAATTGAACTGAATTTAGGTGGAGTCTAATTATTTGAGATACTTGAGAAGATGGAAAAGCTTCATCCCATTTGGAAACTCTATGAAGGTACTTCCTTCAGAAAGTTGCAATCTCGTGAGAAACTTTGAAAATTTGCACAGGGAGCTAAGATGAAGGGATTGATCTGATTTTTGGTATCCATGGGTTATTTATCAATGATAAACACCCTGCAAAATTTGAGCTCAATTGGAATTAGGAATGAAGCACTTCCTTTGCACAATTTCAGAGAAGGCAGAAACTTGCATTGGATCATGTGCCAAATTTTTGAACTGTGGAACATGAGCTAAGGATGAAAAGGGTGAAGATATAGCAAGGACAAGCTCCACAAATTATTTGGGAATTTCCTTGCCATAAAAATGGTAGCTCCTTTGGAAAATGGCAGAAATGCAATATTGGCTTAAAATAAGAAAAGGCAATTTTCCTTATTTAAATGTGGCCAATATTTTTGCGAGAGCTAGGATTAGACATAAATATCATCTCCACAAATTTCCATGAATTTAGGAGAGGACTAGATATGCCTTTGGATTTTATTCCTCAGAAAGGCAAGAAAAGGAATAAATCATAATTCAAAAATATTGCGTGGGACTTGGTATTATTTTTTCATATCCAAGGATTAGGAGGATAGGAGGGTCTCTTGCAATAGATGGAATGATCAACAGATCAAGAAAAATGATGACTCCTTTGTATTCACAAAAGGCACATTCAAATTCCAAATATTTGGAATTAGGGTTTGAGAAGATTTGAGATGATGCAGATGAGGTCTTGCCCACTGACAAAGACATGAGAAAGGTTTTGAAAGGTTGGAAATGACAAAAATTCTCAGAGTCATCCAGCAAACTCAGGAGAAATTTTGAAAAAATTATTGCCAGGAAGGATTAACAGCACAAAAATAGATAACCCAATTTTGGGGCTGTTACAACTCTTCCCCCCGCCCTTAAAAAGAATCTCGTCCTCAAGATTCCTAGAGTTCCAACAACAATGAAAAGACAAACACTCCGGGAAAAACCTCTGGGTTAATTTTAACCCTTTGGTCAGATTGCAACGAGTTGGGGCACTGATAATTGGTACACCTAGAGAAAGATATGGGCAAACAGGGTTACCTCCATGGCTAGGGGCTCTCGAGATCAGACTCCCGAAAAATGCTGGATGCACCCCAATGAATAGTGGTTTCACCCGCTGACACATGCATGGGTCCAGGGCCCATTGGCAGCCTCCTTCTTCTACCTCCAGCTTGCTGCTTCTTCTTCGTCGCTGCTCCGCGTGCGGCTTGGCGCAGCGCGCATCTAGCTCCTAGGGCGATGAGGACCCTAGTGTCGTAGTGCGCGGCGTGCACCGAGTCGGTGCAGCGAGCACTCACGTCGCGGGCCAGCACCTTGTCGGCACTGCTCGTGGATTCGCCTCTTGGACGCCGGTGATCGAGCGGCGAGCGGTTCTCCTGGACCTCGCTCACCGTACACCGTGGTTGGGCTATTCAAACGGCAGTGCGGCTCTCCTCCAACACACCAACACAATGCCACTCTACTACCTCTTCGGTTTGGGAGAGATCGAGCCGAGCTCCTTCGGTGAGGAGGTATTCTTGGTGGCGCTACCGTTGTTACTCGCGGCGCTGCTGGGCATGCTGATCGGATCGTCGATCCTCCTACTGATTCTCATCAGGAATGATCGAGCTCGGAACAATGCGCGGCTCGGCGCGGTGGCTCGAGGTGCGAGAGAAGATGGTGCACAGGGTGGTCCTCCGCCACGCTTGATCCTCCATCTCTTTGTGCCGGCGGAGTAACAGCGAGCTGCGGTGGAGCGGTGGTGGCGACTTGCAGGTGAGGTGGTGGTGGGGTCCAGATGCAGGTGAGGTGGCTGCGCCAGCTCAGGATGCACACTGGGGTATGGAAAAATTTCATGGGTTGCTCCACGAAAAAGTAGGTGTCGAGGTAGAATCGGAGTTGAAATGTTTATTGGGGTAGATGTACTGGATTGAGTGAAATAAAATTGGCAGTGTTCCTCCGGAAACAAAATCGAGAAAAAGAATTAGAGACGAGGAACTGCCAGACGGAAATGCCTCTGTGAGGCTTTGGGTTTGGAGATCCGGCACACGGAGTATGCACAGATAGAGAAGGATATATGACTTTGTATTCCCCCGATTACTGCCCGAATGTACTCGTGGGTGAACTGGGTGTGCGTGCAGTATGCAGTATAATCTAAACTAGCAAACAGACAGATGCAATAAACATGCAATGAAAAACACACCAGACATTCATTCTAAGGTGTTTTAATGCTAGTGGGTATATACCTACACCAGCGCGCATTTATTATAGACTCAAGACAAGTCAATGTTGTTTTTAGTGTATGTGTCGTACTGATTAAAATCTTGTTAGAAACACAATGCCAACCCTGCCAAACATTTCTGCTTGGCAGAGAGACAAGCAAAAACAACACAAAAACCAAAAGCAAGAAAGCATACATAAACACGTCTTACGGGCTACAAACGGTACCAACAGACAACAAGCACGAACGCGCTACGCGCTAAACGAACCTACTCACTCCGGGGTACATAGTTCTATCCTCATATCGAGGATGAACATGCTGACTGACCTACTCACAGAATCATCTCACTGTAGGACTGAGGTCATGCAGAGGACTGGCCTTGCTGGGGATCTTCGGGAGGACGAAGACTGAGCCAATCTCCATCTTCATCGTCCGACAACACTATGGGTTGGGGTTCGACTACTGGGGGTGTGGCTGAAATTGATCCAAGCAAATGCTGTTGGTGGATTCAGTAAAGATCCTTGTTGAAGGAGTCGTGGGTGATGATGTTTGGCCGAGGCCACAACACAGGCTGAGAGGGTAGCACTGGTTCGGATGGAGCTGGGTGAACGGCTTGGGATGCAAATTTACGAGCCTCATGATAAGCTTCCGTGACAACTCGTACGGCATGGTTGTCCAAAGTTCTAAACTCGGCAAGCATCTTAGAAATCATCATCCCCTGGGCAGTGATATATTGCACCAGGCGAGCGATTGCTGGGTCATCTCCCAGATCAGTGGTAGGAGGCTGAATTCCTGCTCTTGTCACCACGGGAAAAAAAGCAGAACTCCCGCCTCGCTGCCACATGCGGGAACTTGGTTTGGAGGTATAGCATAGCTTCCACAGCAGCGGCCTGAATAGCCAAATCAGTAGTGGGCATGGCTCTGCCTTGAAAAACGAAGGGCTGACCATCTGCTATGGGACTTGGGCAGATGTGCACTCTAGCATCATAGCAATGAAGGTGAGGGACGGGTGCCAATTGGAACACCAGGTAATCGGGGCTAGCATTACGGCCAAAGGCTTTGGTGAGCATCTCAGTGAGAAGAGGTGGAAAGCCAGCATGGTTGACGGCAAAGGTGCGGCTGTGAAACTTGGGAGCTTTGAGAGCGCGAGTCATGGCCGGGGTGTTGCTAGCTCGGCTTCTCTGCAGGGACATGTGAGGGAGTCCTGGACTAAGGGGTCCTCAGGCGTCCGGCCTGTTAGCTATGGGCCGGACTGATGGGCTGCGAAGATACAAAGACCGAAGACCACATCCGTGTCCGGATGGGACTCTCCTTGGCGTGGAAGGAAAGCTTGGCGATCAATTATGTAGATTCCCTTTTATTTAACCGACTCCATGTAACCCTAGATCTCTCCGGTGTCTATATAAACTGGAGAGCATAGCCCGGATAGGCGGATACTCATTATCATAGTCATACAGGCTAGGCTTCTAGGGTTTAGCCATTACGATCTCGTGGTAGATCAACTCTTGTAATACTCATATTCATCAAGATCAATCAAGCAGAAAGTAGGGTATTACCTCAATAGAAAGGGCCCGAACCTGGGTAAACATCGTGTCCCCCGTCTCCCATCTCCTGTTACATCGATAAGTTCGGCACCCCGAATTTAGCATTATACTTTACGTTCTGCTACATCGGCTAAGGTAGTAAAGGGAGAACTACTGCGATTGTGCCCTGGTTCATCCGGATGAGCACCTCAGTAGAGAAAGCCGAAAACTGACTATCATGATGATGCGAGAGTCGGCCAGCTGTTCGGAGGTCGCAAATCATTGGAGATTTTTGCCGCGTTACGCGAAGGATCGGTACTCTCCGATCGGGCGCCTGTAGCACCCTAGTCCCATACTAGGGGCTACGCCAACAATTTTCTTTGTCAAACTCCTATGGATAAGTGAGGGCGTTAACGCCGTATAGTCCGATTGCCTGGTTCATTGTGCTAAACAACTCCTTCAAGGACCATACAATTGGATCAAGATTGTTTAGAAACCATCCCGAACACCTCTGTACTACCTACGCGAGGGCAGAAGCCGACGACTTGAAAACCCTCAGATTTCATATAACACGGCCACACAGGAGGTATTTAAAAAACATAACTTATATTACATGCCAACTCTGTCTCATTATACATGGCAGGGCCAATCATAACATATTCATTCGAATATTTCATCTTTCGAACACTGCACCGCTACAAGGCGGGACCCCTCTAGAATGTCCCCAAAGTACCGCTCAGGTGTGTGGTACTCCTTGCCTTCGGGCGGCCCCTCGTTCACGAGCTTGACGGCGTCCATCTTCGCCCACCACACCTTGACTCGCACGACGGCCATCCGCGCGCCCTCGATGCAGGCTGATCGCTTGACGACCTCTAGCTGAGGGCAGGCATCCACCAGCCGCTTCACCAGGCTGAAGTATCTGCCGGGTATAGCTTCGGCTGGCCACAACCGGATTATTAAATCCTTCATGGCCAGTTCGGCCGCCCGGTGCAGCTCGACCAGCTGCTTGAGCTGATCGCTGAAGGCCATTGGATGTTCTGGCACAAGATATTGTGACCAGAACGCTTTTTCCGCGGACTTCCCTTCTTCGGCCCGGAAGAACTCCGTGGCATCGGTTACACTGCGGGGCAGGTCGGCAAAGGCTCCTGGAGAACTCCGAATCCGGGTTAGTAAAAGATACTTTCTCTTCACATACTTTCTTTGCATACTGAATGCCTTACCCGCCGCAATCTTCCTGGCCTCCTGGACCTCTTGGAGGGCGCTCTGGGCCTCGCTCTTGGCCTTTTCTGCGCTTTGACGAGCCTTGGTGAGTTTGGTCTCTCGGGCCGACGCCTTGTTCTCCAAGGTCTCACACTTCCTTACAGCATCCTGGAGCTCTCGCTGGGCCTCTTTAACCCGGGCCTCGGCCTTCTTACTAGTGGCCTGCTCCTGGACTGCCTTCCCCTCAGGTTCGGCCAGGGCCTTCTTCAGGGCCTCGACCTCGGTCGCAGCTCCTGCACACATCACGACCCTTTGGTCACTACATATCATTTTATTATCTCTGCATATATAGCCAGCCGCAGCATACCTTGCTTCTCTTGGAGTTGCCTCTTTGCCTCGCCGAGCTCGTCCTCGGCTTGCCCCAGTCTTTGTTTCAGGCCAGAAACTTCGGCAGTATGCGCAGCCGCAGCTAGCAGTGACGCCTGCGTAGTCATTTAAACTTTGTTAGCTCACTGCACTTTATGATTGATCCTCTGTCCGGCCTTTCTTTCCGAACACCGGACAGTGTCTCAGGGGATACTGACTACAGTGGAATTTTCTCTCTTTGTGTTGCTTACCTCGAAACCTGTTAGCAGGCTGCGGCAGGCTTCGGTCAGTCCGTTTTCGGTGAACTGAATCCGCTCAATCACTGTGCCCATAAGGACACGATGCTCCTCCACGATGGAAGCGCCTCGTAGCGCCTCCATCAGCTTATTCGATGCCCCTGGTTGGACAGGGGTCATCGGTGGAACTGGTGCGCTTCCTTCTTTCAAAGGAGGATGCGCTCCGGATTCCGGAGCCATTGCGGTCTCCGAAACCATGTCCGGCTGAGGGCCGAATTGAGGACGGCCCCCACTTCCAGACTCCAGGGGGACTGAATCCCCCTGGTGCCCAGGGATGGAGGTTTCGCCTTCTGGAGCCTCCTGAATCCCTCCCCGGCTTGGGAAGGTCCTTCGGGACCGCACTTCCTCGTCGCCCCCGGCCTCAGGGGAGTGAGCGGTCGGTGGTGACTCGCTGGCCATCTCCTTTGGATCCAACGAACCTCCAGATGAGGAACGCTGGATGTTGTCATGGGCCGGACTGTAATAATATGATTAACCATGTCAATACAATGAAGAGGAGAGGCCGGATATATGGCTATGCGTGAGTCGTAGTACTTACGATTCGGACCGGAGCCTAGGGCGGGGCCGATGCTCCGGACTGTGTTCGACGTCCCACGAGGTGTTAACCACGAGGGAGCCCTTCCCCTTCTTGGGCGTCCCCGCCCCTAGTTTCGTGGAGCCAGCCCTCTTCCTCTTCCCCTCCTTAGGGTGAGGGTTGTTCTCCTCCTCCGCCTCCTCCTCGTCCTCATCGCCTTCGGCGGTGGAGGAGAGGGTTTCTTCGTCTTCGGACATCACGTCTAAAATGCCTTTGCAGCGGGGGCCGCTTTTGGCCCCCTTGGCCTTCTTCTCCAGCGGCTGATAGGGCGCCGGCACCAGCATCTCCGTCAGGCACGGGATGACTTGCTCTTCGGGCAGCGGAGCCGAACTCTTGATTTGCTCTGCTCTCCCGATCCACTCCTAAAAAATATATATGTATACAACAAAGATTAGATGTCCTCCTTGACAATCAAGTAGAAAGACACACCTTGAGGATTGAAAGCTTACCGCGCTGGCGGAATTGGTGTGGTCATGCCCGCGGTCCGAATCCAGGGCCGGCGGCGTCTCGTTGCCCTTAACGAGCAACTTCCAGGCATCTACGTGCGTAGTATCGAAGAGCCTCCTCAGGGTCCGTTGCTTCTCCGAATTGAATTCCCATAGGGAGAAAGTTCGGTCCTGGCATGGGAGGATTAGACGGACCAGCATTATTTGGATCACGTCGACAATCTTGACATTTTTTACCACCATGCTCTGAATGCGCGTTTGCAGCGCTATCAGTTCCTCCGTTGAGGACCAGTCGGGGCCCTTCTGTACCCAGGAGGTGAGCCGCATGGGAGCTCCGGATTGGAACTCTGGAGCCGCCGCCCACGTGGAGTCGCGCGGCTCCGTGATATAGAACCACTGCTTCTGCCACCCCTTGACGGAGTCCACAAGCGTGCCCTTGAGCCATGTGCCGTTGGGCATCTTGCTCACCATGGAACCTCCGCACTCTGTGTGCTTACCATTCACCACCTTCGGCTTCACATTGAAGGTCTTGAGCCATCGGCCGAAGTGGGGATGAATGCGGAGGAAGGCCTCGCACACGGAGATGAACACCGACATGTTGAGAAAAGAGTTTGGGGTTAAATCATGGAAATCTAGCCCGTAATAGTACATCAATCCACGGACGAAAGGGTGAAGTGGAAACCCCAGTCGGCGGACGAAGTGAGGGAGGAAAACCACCCTTTCGGAGGGCTTTGGGGTGGGCATGATTTGCCCCTTCGCCGGCAAACGATGGGCGATTTCTTTCGCCAAATACCCGGCCACCCGAAGCTGGACGATGTCCCTCTCCTTGACAGAAGAGGCCATCCATTTGCCTTGGCCTCCAGATCCGGACATGGCTGTGTGCTTTCCGAAAGGTGGAAGAAGATGAGAACTTGGGCGTTGGAGCTCGAGGACGAAAGGACGGAGAAAAGGATGGTGTGGGTGAACAAAGGGAATCCTTATCCCCCTATAAAGGCCGCGAATAGCAAGCGCCTCCCCACTCGCCACTAAATTCGCCTGTTCCCAAGGGCTGTGTAAACGACACAGTTGGATTATCCGCACCTGCATTGATCAGAATCCCGCAATTAGGGGACACGATCTCTGCTTTGACAAGACGTGCCAATGGTAACTGTGTCTCGAAACATGGAGCGGCAGATGAAAAACGGTTCGAAATAATGACCGGGCAGACGTGATGTTATGTCATGCGCAGTTGTCAGCAGATTGGACTCGTGGAATATTAAACTCTCTGTGGATTATGTGAACAGGTTCGGATACTATTATTACGTCCGAAGACTATCATTGGAGTTCGGGAAGGAGAACCCGCCTTGCAATGCCGAAGACCAATCTGCACTCCGGACTCCTCGTCATTGAAGCCAGGTTTAGGTCCTATTAGCTATGGGCCGGACTGATGGGTTGCGAAGATACAAAGACCGAAGACCACATCCGTGTCCGGACGGGACTCTCCTTGGTGTGGAAGGCAAGCTTGGCGATCAATTATGTAGATTCCCTTTTATGTAACCGAATCCTTGTAACCCTAGATCTCTCCGGTGTCTATATAAGCTGGAAAGCATAGTCCGGATAGGCGGATGCTCATTATCATAGTCATACAGGCTAGGCTTCTAGGGCTTAGCCATTACGATCTCGTGGTAGATCAACTCTTGTAATACTCATATACATCAAGATCAATCAAGCAGGAAGTAGGGTATTACCTTGATAGAGAGGGCCCGAACCTGGGTAAACATCGTGTCCCCCGTCTCCTGTTACCATCGACCTTAGACGCATAGTTCGGGACCCCCTACCCGAGATCCGCCAGTTTTGACACCGACATTGGTGCTTTCATTGAGAGTTCCACTGTGTCGTCCTCAAGAGGTTAATGGCTCCTTCAACCATTCATAGCGACGCTGTCCAAGAGGGAACTTTCCTTCTCGGACAGATTTTCGTGTTCGGCGGCTTCATACTGCGGGCCAACTCGCTTGGCCATCTAGAGCAGATCGATAGCTACGCCCCTGGCTGTCGGGTCAGATTCGGAAGCTTGAACTACGTCGCAGACATCCGTGGAGACTTGATCGTCGACGGATTCGAGACCGCGGCAACTGCTCCCCGTTCCTCCGATGAACATGGTTTAAACCTGTCATCGGACCCCATCCAGGAGATAGCTCGTGTGACTACTCCGGCCTTAGATCCAGAGCAAATTGCGTCACCTAAGGATGGGAAGCTACACCCCGCCACGGTGGCTGCTGACTCCCCGGCGTTGGAGCCGCACACAGATTCAGCTCCATGTGATATCTACGTCACTGGAACTCTGGACTCGTCTCCGGTGATAAGTTCCGAACCACGCGAGAGTGCGGATACCGAACTCGATCGGTTATCAATCTTCGAGTTCAGCGCCGCAGACATCTTCCAACACTCTCCCCTGGGCGATGTGCTAGACTCATTAAAGAGCCTCTCCCTAACAAGTGACTCACAGCCGAACTATATCCGGTCCGCACTGGAGGCTGATGATGAGGGATTTCGCTCCCCACCGACCACCCACTTCATTGCCACTTTCGAGGACTTAACCGACATGTTGGAATACGGCTCCGAAGACATCGACGGTATGGACGATGATGACGGAGAGGAGCAGGCAGAACAGCCACCGCGTACAGGGCGCTGGACAGCTACCTCCTCGTATGACGTATATATGGTGGATACACCCAAAGAGGATAACGGGGACAAGGAGATACATCCCATTAAGGACATCCCCCCCCCGAAACGCAAAAAAACGCCGACGACAGCGACGCCGCACAGGACATAATATTACTCCGAATAATGCTGACAACAACAACGAAGACCCCACTAAGCCAACAACCAAACAAGGCGAACGGGAAGACGGGAACGCTAGCCCTCAGGATCAGGCCATCAATGAAGACTCGGAGGACGGTAGTTATTGTCCACCCTCGGAGGATGAGGAACCTCTCGAGCAGGAGCACTTTAAGCTACAGCTAATAGCCACTGCAAGGAGCCTGAAAAAGAAACAGCAACAGCTTCAAGCTGATCAGGATCTGCTCAACGACAGATGGACGCATGTCCTGGCATCCGAGGAATACGACCTCGGACACCAACAAAAGAGTTACCCGAAGCGTAAACTGCTTCCCCACTCGCCACTAAATTCGCTTGTTCCCAAGGGCTGTGTAAACGGCACAGTTGGATTATCTGCACCCGCATTGATGAGAATCCCGCAATAAGGGGACACGATCCCTGCGTCGACAAGATGTGCCAATGGTAACTGTGTCTCGAAACACGGAGCGGCTGATGAAAAACGGTTCGAAATAATGACCGGGCAGACGTGATGTTATGTCACGCACCGTTGTCAGCAGATTGGACTCGTGGAATCTTAAACTCTCTGCGGATTATGTGAACAGGTTCGGATACTATTATTACGTCCGAAGACTATCATTGGAGTTCGGGAAGGAGAACCCGCCTTGCAATGCCAAAGACAAATCTGCGCGCCGGACTCCTCGTCATTGAAGCCAGGTTCAGGGGCTACTGAGGGAGTCCTGGACTAAGGGGTCCTCGGGCGTCCGGCCTGTTAACTATGGGCCGGACTGATGGGCTCCGAAGATACAAAGACCGAAGACCACATCCGTGTCCGGACGGGACTCTCCTTGGCGTGGAAGGCAAGCTTGGCGATCAATTATGTAGATTCCCTTTTATGTAACCGACTCCATGTAACCCTAGATCTCTCCGGTGTCCATATAAACTGGAGAGCATAGTCCAGATAGGCGGATACTCATTGTCATAGTCATACAGGCTAGGCTTCTAGGGTTTAGCCATTACGATCTCGTGGTAGATCAACTCTTGTCATACTCATATTCATCAAGATCAATCAAGCAGGAAGTAGGGTATTACCTCGATAGAGAGGGCCTGAACCTTGGTAAACATCGTGTCCCCTGTCTCCTGTTACCATCGACCTTAGACGCACAATTCGGGCCCCCCAACCCGAGATCCGCCGGTTTTGACACCGACAACATGGCTGACTGAGGAGTGAGCTATACGGCTAGCGGAAATGGGGCTTTTATAGGGAGCTATGCGGGACATGCCCGCATGGTGTGGCCCCTTTTTCTTAATGGCGAAGGGCAAGCGGTGTGGCCGACAAGAAAGCATTGGGTTGCTATTCGTTCCACGGATAACTAGGCGGGGACAGCGGGGTGAGGACGTGTCGGTCCCGACTGCGCCACCTATTGATTAACAGTGGCCATGCCGGATGCCAGGGATGAGTCAAATCCCTTAGGGTCATTATGGTTTAATGGGAGCGGTGATCTAATGCTAGGATAACCTATGGCAGCCTGGCTGCTCTGGTACCATCTCCTGTGGCACCCCGATCTGCATGGAGCAGGGGGCCTTCGCACGTCAGCCCAGGATAACACCTGACGCACGACAGGTCCATGATACAGCATTCCAGGTACAATAATATTCATCAAATACATGTGTATATGATTACATCATTGATGAATACAATTATCTGGCATAGCCCTAAGGCTATTTAAATGGCAGTGCAAGTCTATTTGAATGGCGGCGGAAGTCCTGGTTTGGAGGCATAACAACTCTGGCGGGGCTCCACAACTCACATGACTGGCAAGATTACGGCCTAGCACAACGGAACAAGCGAACAATTCGGATACGACCTACAAAACTGGCATGACACGCCTTGTCAGTACATTGAATGTACTTGCAAGACAACCAAATACATAGCATCCAAACAAATAGATGACAAAGCAAGAACCAAGCGTCTGCAATAACCTACATCATAGCAGAAACTAAGCATGGCAATGGCATATCAACTTACTTCTAACATGGCAACAACAAAACATAGCCTGGCATTTCAATCAGAACATGGCATATCAAAGCATGGCACGAGTTGAATCAAAACATGTGTTGCTACCTCTTGAGCACTGCGTTGGATTCCCTTGAAGAGGAAAGGGTGATGCAGCAAAGTAGCGAAGTATTTCCCTCAGTTTTTGAGAACCAAGGTATCAATCCAGTAGGAGGCTACGCGCGAGTCCCTCGTACCTTCACAAAGCTAACTCCTCGCAACCAACGCGATAAGGGGTTGTCAATCCCTTCACGGTCACTTACGAGAGTGAGATCTGATAGAGATGATAGGATAATATTTTTGGTATTTTTATGATAAAGATGCAAAGTAAAATAAAAGCAAAGTAAAAAAGCAAAGGAAATAACTAAGTGTTGGAAGATTAATATGATGAAGATAGACCCGGGGGCCATAGATTTCACTAGTGGCTTCTCTCAAGAGCATAAGTATTTTACGGTGGGTGAACGAATTACTGTTGAGCAATTGACAGAATTGAGCATAGTTATGAGAGTATCTAGGTATGATCATGTATATAGGCATCACGTCCGATACAAGTAGACCAACTCCTGCCTGCATCTACTACTATTACTCCACTCATCGACCGCTATCCAAGCATGCATCTAGAGTATTAAGTTCATGAAAACAGAGTAACGCCTTAAGTGATATGACATGATGTAGAGGGATAACTTCATGCAATATGATAAAACCACCATCTTGTTATCCTCGATGGCAACAATACAATACGTGCCTTGCTGCCCCTGTTGTCACTGGGAAAGGACACCGCAAGATTGAACCCAAAGCTAAGCACTTCTCCCATTGCAAGAAAGATCAATCTAGTAGGCCAAACCAAACTGATAATTCGAAGAGACTTGCAAAGATAACCAATCATACATAAAAGAATTCAGAGAAGATTCAAATATTTTTCATAGATAATCTTGATCATAAACCCACAATTCATCGGTCTCAACAAACACACCGCAAAAAGAATATTACATCGAATAGATCTCCACAAGAGAGGGGGAGAACATTGTATTGAGATCCAAAAAGAGAGAAGAAGCCATCTAGCTACTAACTATGGACCTGAAGGTCTGAGGTAAACTACTCACACTTCATCGGAGGGGCTATGGTGTTGATGTAGAAGCCCTCCGTGATCGATGCCCCCTCCGGCGGAGCTCCGGAACAGGCCCCAAGATGGGATCTCATGGGTACAAAAGGTTGCGGCGGTGGAATTAGGTTTTTGGCTCCGTATCTAATCATTTGGGGGTACCTAGGTATATATAGGAGGAAGGAGTACGTCGGTGGAGCAACAGGGGGCCCACGAGGGTGGAGGGCACGCCTGGGGGGGGGGGGGGGGGGGGTAGGCGCGCCCTACCTCGTGGCCTCCTCGAAGATTCCTAGACTTAGGGTCCAAGTCTCCTGGATCATGTTCGGTGAGAAAATCACGTTCCCGAAGGTTTCATTCCGTTTGGACTCCGTTTGATATTCCTTTTCTGCGACACCCTGAAATAGGCACAAAATAACAATTCTAGGCTAGGCCTCCGGTTAATAGGTTAGTCCCAAAAGTAATATAAAAGTGGATAATAAAGTCCAATAATGTCCAAAACAGTAGATAATATAGCATGGAGCAATAAAAAATTATAGATACGTTGGAGACGTATCAGGCATCCCCAAGCTTAATTCCTGCTCGTCCTTGAGTAGGTAAATGATAAAAATAGAATTTTTGATGCGGAGTGCTACTTGGCATAACTTTAATGTAATTCTTCTTAATTGTGGTATGAATATTCAGATCCGAAAGATTCAAGACAAAAGTTTAATATTGACATAAAAATAATAATACTTCAAGCATACTAACAAAGCGATCATGTCTTCTCAAAATAACATGGCCAAAGAAAGTTATCCCTACAAAATCATATAGTCTGGCTATGCTCTATCTTCACCACGCAAAGTATTTAAATCATGCACAACCCCGATGACAAGCCAAGCAATTGTTTCATACTTTTGACATTTTCAAACTTTCTTAATCTTCACGCAATACATGAGCGTGAGCCATGGATATAGCACTATATGTGGAATAGAATGGTGGTTGTGGAGAAGACAAAAAGGGAGAAGATAGTCTCACATCAACTAGGCGTATCAACGGGCTATGGAGATGCCCATCCATAGATATCAATGTGAGTCAGTAGGGATTGCCATGCAACGGATGCAGTAGATTTATAAGTATATGAAAGCTCAACAAAAGAAACTAAGTGGGTGTGCATCCAACTCGCTTGCTCACGAAGACCTAGGGCATTTTGAGGAAGCCCATCATTGGAAATATACAAGCCAAGTTCTATAATGAAAAATTCCCACTGGTATATGAAAGTGACAAAATGAGAGACTCTCTATCATGAAGATCATGGTGCTACTTTGAAGCACAAGTGTGGTAAAAGGATAGTAACATTGTCCCTTCTCTCTTTTTCTCTCTTTTTTATTTTTTTTATTTGGGCCTTTTCTCTTTTTTATGGCCTCTTTTTTTTCGTCCAGAGTCTCATCCTGACTTGTGGGGGAATCATAGTCTCCGTCATCCTTTTCCTCACTTGGGACAATGCTCTAAAAATGAAGATCATCACACTTTTATTTTCTTACAATTCAACAATTACAACTCGATACTTAGAACAAAATATGACTCTATATGAATGCCTCTGGCGGTGTACCGGGATACAATGAATCAAGAGTGACATGTATGAAAGAATTATGAATGGTGGCTTTGCCACGAATACGATGTCAACTACATGATCATGCTAAGCAATATGACAATGATGGAGCGTCTCATAATATACGGAACGGTGGAAAGTTGCATGGCAATATATCTCGGAATGGCTATGGAAATGCCATGATAGGTAGGTATGGTGGCTGTTTTGAGGAAGGTATATGGTGGGTGTATGATAACGACAAAAAGTGCGCGGTATTAGAGAGGCTAGCAATGGTGGAAGGAAGAAAAGTGCGTATAATCCATGGACTCAACATTAGTCATAAAGAACTCATATACTTATTGCAAAAATCTACAAGTCATCAAAGCAAAGTATTACGCGCATGCTCCTAGGGGGATAGATTGGTAGGAAAAGACCATCGCTCGTCCCCGACCGCCACTCATAAGGAAGACAATCAATAAATAAATCATGCTCCGACTTCATCACATAACGGTTCACCATACGTGCATGCTACGGGAAGCACAAACTTTAACACAAGTATTTCTCAAATTCACAACTACTCAACTATCATGACTCTAATATCACCATCTTCATATCTCAAAACAATTATCAAGCATCAAACTTTTCATAGTATTCAACACACTCATAAGAAAGTTTTTACTATTCTTGAATACCAAGCATATTAGGATTATTTAAGCAAATTACCATGCTATTTAAGACTCTCAAAATAATCTAAGTGAAGCATGAGAGATCAATAGTTTCTATAAAACAAATCCACCACCGTGCTCTAAAAGATATAAGTGAAGCACTAGAGCAAAACTATATAACTCAAAAGATATAAGCGAAGCACATAGAGTATTCTAACAAATTCCAAATCATGTATGGCTCTCTCAAAAGGTTTGTACAGCAAGGATGATTGTGGTAAACTAACAAGAAAATACACAAATCATACAAGACGCTCCAAGCAAAACACATATCATGTGGTGAATAAAAATATAGTTCCAAGTAAAGTTACCGATGGAAGTAGACGAAAGAGGGGATGCCTTCCGGGGCATCCCCAAGCTTTGGCTTTTTGGTGTCCTTAGATTATCTTGGGGGTGCCATGGGCATCCACAAGCTTAGCCTTTTGCCACTCCTTGTTCCATAATCCATCAAAAATCTTTCACCCAAAACTTGAAAACTTCACAACACAAAACTCCACAGAAATCTCGTGAGCTCCGTTAGCGAAAGAAAACAAAAGACCACTTCAAGGTACTGTAATGAAATCATTCTTTATTTATATTAGTGTTAAACCTACTGTATTCCAACTTCTCTATGGTTTATAAACTACTCTCTATGGTTTATAAACTATTTTAGTAGCCATAGATTCATCAAAATAAGCAAACAACACACGAAAAACAGAATCTGTCAAAAACAGAACAGTCTGTAGTAATCTGTAACTAACGCAAACTTCTGGTACTCCAAAAAATCAGCCAAAATAGGAAGACCTAGGAAAAAAATTTATTGATCAGCAGCAATTGGAATCACTATTTATCACGTTCTGGTGATTTTTAACAATTGTTTTCGTGAACAGAAAGTTTCTGGAAATTACAGCAAGATCAAATAACTATCATCCAAGAAGATCCTATAGGTTTAACTTGGCACAAACACTAATTAAAACATAAAAACACATCTAACCAGAGGCTAGAACAAATATTTATTCAACGACCGAAAGGAAATATATTGGGTTGTCTCCCAACAAGCGCTTTTCTTTAAAGCCTTTTAGCTAGGCATTGATAATTTTAATGATGCTTGCATAAAAGACAAGAATTGAAGCGCGAAGAGAGCATCATGAAATACGTGACAAACACATCTAAGTCTAACATACTTCCTATGCATAGGCATCTTATAGAAAAACAAATTATCATAGCAAGCAAAAACTAGCATATGCAAGGAAGCAGAAAGGAACAATAGCAATCTCAATATAACGAGAGGTGATTTAGTAACATGAAAATTTCTATAACAATATTTTCCTCTCTCATAATAATTACATGTAGGATCATTATAAAATTCAATAATATAACTATCACATACAATATTCTCGTCATGATCCACATGCATGCAAAGTTGACACTCTTCCAAAATAGTGGGTTTAACATTAACTAAAGTCATGACCTCTCTAAACCCACTTTTATCAAAAATATCATAAGATTGAACATTCTCCAAATATGTGGCATCTAAAGTCGACACTCTTCCAAACCCACTTTCAATATTATTGCAAACATTATTATCAATCTCATATTCATCATGGGGCTTAAATAAATTTTCAAGATCATAAGAAGAATCACCCCAATCATGATCATTGCAACAAGTCGTGGACATAGCAAAACTAGCATCCCCAAGCTTAGGGTTTTGCATATTATTAGCACAATTGACATTAATAGAATTTATAATAACATCATTGCAATCATGCTTCCTATTCAAAGATCTATCGTGAACCACTTCATAAGTTTCTTCTTTCAACACTTCATCACAATTTTCAGATTCACGAATTTCAAGCAAAACCTCATAAAGATAATCTAGTGCACAAAACTCACTAGCAATAGGTTCATCATAATTGGATCTCTTAAAGAGATTAGCAAGTGGATGAGGATCCCTAATCTTTTTGCAAGCGAAGATGCAAGCAAAAAGAAGGCACATGGTAACATGAGCAAACAGAAGGACGAAAGGAAGAGGGGGCGAATAAAACAGCAAGGGTGGAGTGGGGGAGAGGAAAACGAGAGGCAAATGGCAAATAATGTAATGCGGGAGATAAGGGATTGTGATCGGCACTTGGTATGTTGACTTCTGCGTAGACCTCCCCGGCAACGGCGCCAGAAATTCTTCTGTTGCTACCTCTTGAGCACTGTGTTGGATTTCCTTGAAGAGGAAAGGGTGATGCAGCAAAGAAGCGAAGTATTTCCCTCAGTTTTTGAGAACCAAGGTATCAATCCAGTAGGAGGCTACGCACGAGTCCCTCGTACCTGCACAAAGCAAATAACTCCTCGCAACCAACGCGATAAGGGGTTGTCAATCCCTTCACGGTCACTTACGAGAGTGAGATCTGATAGAGATGATAGGATAATATTTTTGGTATTTTTATGATAAATATGCAAAGTAAAATAAAAGCAAAGGAAATAACTAAGTGTTGGAAGATTAATATGATGAAGATAGACCCGGGGGCCATAGATTTCACTAGTGGCTTCTCTCAAGAGCATAAGTATTTTACGGTGGGTGAACGAATTACTGTTGAGCAATTGACAGAATTGAGCATAGTTATGAGAGTATCTAGGTATGATCATGTATATAGGCATCACGTCCGAGACAAGTAGACCGACTCCTGCCTGCATCTACTACTATTACTCCACTCATCGACCGCTATCCAAGCATGCATCTAGAGTATTAAGTTCATGAAAACAGAGTAATGCCTTAAGCAAGATGACATGATGTAGAGGGGTAAATTCATGCAATATGATAAAAACCCCATCTTATTATCCTCGATGGAAACAATACAATACGTGCCTTGTTGCCCCTGCTGTCACTTGGAAAGGACACCGCAAGATTGAACCCAAAGCTAAGCACTTCTCCCATTGCAAGAAAGATCAATCTAGTAGGCCAAACCAAACTGATAATTCGAAGAGACTTGCAAAGATAACCAATCATACATAAAAGAATTCAGAGAAGATTCAAATATTGTTCATAGATAATCTTGATCATAAACCCACAATTCATCGGTCTCAACAAACACACCGCAAAAAGAAGATTACATCGCATAGATCTCCATGAGAGAGGGGGAGAACATTGTATGGAGATCCAAAAAGAGAGAAGAAGCCATCTAGCTACTAACTATGGACCCGAAGGTCTGAGGTAAACTACTCACACTTCATCGGAGGGGCTATACTGTTGATGTAGAAGTCCTTCGTGATCGATGCCCCCTCCGGCGGAGCTCCGGAATAGGCCCCAAGATGGGATCTCGTCGGTACAGAAGGTTGCGGCGGTGGA
Source organism: Aegilops tauschii subsp. strangulata (assembly GCF_002575655.3). Taxonomy (NCBI): domain Eukaryota; kingdom Viridiplantae; phylum Streptophyta; class Magnoliopsida; order Poales; family Poaceae; genus Aegilops; species Aegilops tauschii. The sequence goes on from NC_053039.3 coordinate 57,043,314, forward strand.
ATTAGGTTTTTGGCTTCGTATCTGATCGTTTGGGGGTACGTAGGTATATATAGGAGGAAGGAGTACGTCGGTGGAGCAACAGGGGGCCCACGAGGGTGGAGGGCGCGCCTGGGGGGGTAGGCACGCCCCCCTACCTCGTGGCCTCCTCGAAGCTTCCTTGACTTAGGGTCCAAGTCTCCTGGATCATGTTCGGTGAGAAAATCATGTTCCCGAAGGTTTCATTCCGTTTGGACTCCGTTTGATATTCCTTTTCTGTGAAACTCTGAAATAGGCAAAAAACAGCAATTCTGGGCTGGGCCTCCGGTTAATAGGTTAGTCCCAAAAGTAATATAAAAGTGGATAATAAAGCCCAATAATGTCCAAAACAGTAGATAATATAGCATCGAGCAATCAAAAATTATAGATACGTTGGAGACGTATCAACATGGCATGGCATCATGAAACTATGCTGAAAATAAACTACCAATCATATCCAATGCAAACATAACATGTTACCTTTATGCAGTCATCTCATGTTCTACCATGGTTCCTTAAATGCAAATAACAACTTACTACTCATGCAATGCAACCAAACTTGTGCACTGAGTCCTTCGGACTCTCTTACCAGTGGGTTGCCTCGCAACCAAGCGATGATCTTGCACGGATCACCAACGGAACCATACTTGGTTCAACACTCACCGAGACCTCGTCTCGTGATCATACCAACTCATCATCGTGATTACTCACGACTGTCTCATAGTCCAATTCATCACATTCTTTTAGTATTCATCAACTTAGTTATTTTGGGTTTATCCTCCATTTCTACCAAGACCTGATAGTGTGACCTACTACGAACTTGTGCCCATGACCGAGGACGCGGCTATCGATAGATTGAATACACTCTGCAGAGGTAGCGCACTGTACCCACACCACGGAACCCATGGCCTCGCACACCCATACGTCCGGACCACGGCGTTCCGACAAAACCGAGCTACTACCATGACACTCTCTCGGCCACTCCGACCAACACCCCCTTGGGGTTCCGTCCTGGGTGGTCCCGTGTCTACCAAAGACACCAACGGCCACCGTCGTGGCAAAATGGTCCCAAACGGGGACAAGGTACCATAAAAACAAAAATGAGCGCACAAGGTTATGTCCGCCTACCTGATCAGGGTAGCGCGTGCCCATAACCTTCAATCGCGGGAGGTACCGGCGAGAGGCATGACAATAGACCCAGCTAGGACCTCCCCAAAAGGTAAATGTGGTTGCACTGGAGAATGCTCGATTTGGGTGGCACTATGATATCCCAGTGATGACAGAGGAGGTTTGTTATTAAGTCATATTATTAACTTCTCCATCATCAATCATCATGCGAGCATTATTAACATGGATGCAACAACTAACATGCAACATACCGATGCAGTAACAAAACATCAAGCATTTCTATTTAACAATGATAACTTGCGAAACATGGCAATACCAGGTACTAGCAATCTTAGCAGTGCAACAGAACAATCATAACATCGATACTACTAACATGAAACTAAACAGGGGCAACAACATCAAACTAGCATGTCAACTCTTTCATGAAAACTCAAGCATGCAAGGCAGTAACAAAACTATTTAGCATGACTGAAATAATAGCAGACGAAACAGACAGGAAACTACTGCAACTAAACACACACACGAGGTGCAAGCAAAGTCAACATGCAAGTTCGTGGCTCATGATAAGAGGGTGGCTTGCCTGGGGGTCGACAAATACTTCGGGAAGAAGTGCGGAGCGATCGCGGAAGGATTTGCCGGAAACAGTTATCTCTCGGAGGGGGCTGTTTACGGGCAAGGGCAAAATGGTCATTTTCAGAATGTGCAAAGATGGTGAAAATTATTCCATCAGAACGGGCTCGACGAAATGAAGATGTGGGCTTTGGAATCACCTGATTTGGAGCTACGGTTGTCGAGATACGAAGGGTTGAAGCTCAGGGACCTATCGGTGAATTTTTTTGAGCAAAGAGGCCCCTGGGGAAAAACTGAACGTGCCTTTGGGCCGAATACGCTTTCTGCAAAGAGAAACGTATTTTGAGCCGAAGTGCCAAGGGAATATGTTTTCTGACTTGGGAAACGTACTCACGGGGAATACATTTTCAGCACGTGGAAACGGTTTCGCGGCTGGGTGCCGCCACTTATCCGACGTGGCGAGGCGGGGTCAACGCGGGTGAGGCTGACCGGTAGGGGCTGCGCGCAGGTGGGGCCCGCCTGGCTTGGCCTTCTTCTACCTCACGCTCGGGCGCGCTCCTGGCGGAGAGAGGACGCCACCTCGACGGCGATCGCCGGCGCTCTTTCAGGCACCGTTCGCGACGCCCGACCTACCCAGACGACCAGTGGCGAGTGGCGCATCTCCGGGTGGTGGTCACTGCTGCCGAGGATCACCAGAGAGTGAGCTACAGGGCCTGCGGCGGAGAAGGGCTTCGGCCTCCGATGAGGTGGGGCTACGGTGGGAAAGAGGAGAGGCTGAGGCCATGGAGAGGTTCGCCAGAGCTTGGGGAAGGCAGTGGTGGAGGTGAAACGGCGAGAGGGACGCGGCATCGCCGGAATTAGGCAAGACCCGAGGTGGCGGCCGTGGCGATGGTGTGGGTCAAAGAGGTGCTCCGGGGATGAGAGGGGGCTTGAGGAGGCGCTGTGGACTGCGAGGGGCTCGAGGGCTCTACTTATAGCCACATGGAAGAGCTCTAGATGGAGGGGGTGAGGTGACACGCAGCACGGCTACGGGTCCGTGCGCCGGCGACGCGCACGCACGGCCCAGACACCCGGGAAGCGGTGGGAAGGGGACGACACTACAAAAAAAATACACTTCCGTGATGATACGTGTTTGTCAGAGTAGGTCACGTTTTCTGTCATCCATGTACATCCATGACGATTTTATGACAGAATCAAGATAGTCATACCTGTGTTGTCGTAGAAGTGTTCCATGACATTACCAAAATTATCATCAGGAAGTGTCCACTTCCATGACGATAAATTGCGCGTCACAAAAGTGCTTTCGTCAAGGGTGACCGACAGGTGGCATCCACCATAACGGAACGCCGTTAAGCTGTCGGGTCCGGTTTTGGATCTGATAACCCGTTAATAGCCTGGACCAATGGGGATTTTCCACGTGTAAAATCATCATTGGCCAAAGGAAACACGTGTTGCCCCACTATTGGGACAGATGTCATCCACTCATTGGACAGGAGGCGCCTATGATAGGTCGACACATGGCACGGCCCAACAGTGGCCCATTCCGGTGAAAAAGGTCAGCCCAGTAAAAATTAGCAGGCCGGCCCATATAAGGCCTACTTGTGTCACGAGATGTGCAAATTCGGCCCGTCAATGGCCCGTTAAAGATTTGACATTGTTGTAGCCCATCGTCAGTTCGAGACCGATAACAGCCCGCTATATATTTGGGTTCAATCTCGGCCCGATGAGATTTCGGCCTGTTAACGGTCCATTCAATGAATGGGCCAATTTTCACTACGTACATCTTTCGGCCTTTTAGCGACCCATTTAAATGTTGGGCTAATTTCTGGCCCGGTGTGTCTTTCAGCCTGTTGACGGCCCATAAATCAGTTGGGCCAATTGTAGTCGGACCTGAGTTTCGGCCTTTTAGCGACCCATTTAAGTGTTGGGCCAATTTCTGGCCCGGTGTGTCTTTCAGCCTGTTGACGGCCCATATATCAGTTGGGCCATTTGTAGTCGGACCTGAGTTTTGGTCGTTTAGCGACCCATTTAAGTGTTGAGCCAATTCCCGGCCCTGTGTGCCTTTCAGCCTGTTAACGGACCATAAATGAGTTGGGCCATTTGTAGTCGGACCTGAGTTTTGGCCTTTTAACGACCCATGCCCTTCATGGTCCAATACCAGCCCGGTTTCTCTTTCGGCCTGCAAAAGGCCCACAACACAGTTGGGCCATTTACAATACGACCTGACTTTCGGCCTCATAGCGGCCCATGCTCTTCATGGTCCAGTACAAGCCCGCTGTCTCTTTCGGCCTGCTAAAGGCCCATAGTATAGTTGGGCCCACCTGTTGCCCGCTTCGATGTCGGCATGTTAACGACCCGGGAGTTAAGAGGGCCGACCATTAACTTTCGGCCTGGTAACGGCCCATTAACTTAATGGGGCAACTAAAGTTCGTACATGTCTTTACGCCAAATTAGATAATTTGAGCCCATTACAACGAGCAATTATGCACAGGACCAAAACCGATCAAGCAAAGGTACGGCATACAGGGAAAAACGTTGCACATCCAGCATATATTACAGGAAATTACATCCACTGGGCAATCAAAGATTGATGCCAGTGCAAATAAATGAACAGAACCTAATGATCTACAACGTCACAATCTGAAACCTCAGCACGGATGACGCCCATAAGCATGTGGGCAAGTTCTTGCTGCTTTGCTACACTGTCTCTGAAAACATCGATCAGTTGTTGTGTCGCACGACTCTGCACCTCTGATTCCTCCACCATTTCCATCATTGCTTCAACCATTAATTGGTTCAAAAATATACATTTTTTTCATTGCATTCGAGACAAAGGATACTGAACAGATTCAGATGGCGATTTTGGCAGGCTTGTATTATTCATAGTGGAGAGTGTCTCGACCACTGCATCATAACATAAATTAGGAGGGGAACCAAACAGATTAATCATGAGTTATTGCCATATTACCTGGCCTAGATTTATTGGAAAGAAACAAAGGGGTTGCCTTGTTGTTTTCAGAGTTTGTCTTCTTATCTTCAGCAGCCTGCACCAAATTAACACACTAGCATTGCTATCATTGGCCAAGTCAGATAATAGGAAAGCAACATTGGCACAATGAACGTTTGGGCAACTAGCCAACACCAAATTAACACAATATGGCACAGCTATCATCAGCCAGGTAAGGTAATATGAAAGCAACATTGACACAATGAATGAACGGGCAACCAGAGCAGCACTACAATTCAGTAATGTGCATGATATGAGATAGTACACTCATGCAGCTCAGTATGCAAAACTACGAGGCAGTTTTCTTTACAAAAATCAACATTGGCGCCTTTAACATTTTGCTACAACTAATTTTAGATCAGATAAAGGTTGGATTCATGCCGATTAACAAAATACATGCTGATGTAAAAATATAGTGATATACAACAGGTACTTACATCAGCATTGGAGCACAGAGAATTCCCGCAAGATATTTTCCTCGAATACAATCCCAATGACGGAAGTCTTCTATCATTTAACCTTATTTTCTAAAATAGAGAGGGGTAAGAAACATGTAGAAAATATGATCAGAATGCTATAAAATTTCATGTTGCGAGGATACGCACACGCTTCTTATCAGCGGGAGTTGGGTTTCTCTATGCTGGAGCAGTATCTATGAAAAATGGACTTGGTTTCTTATCTCCTGGCATTTGGATCTTTTGCAAAGACCTGGTTTGTAACCCTTCAGATTCTAACATAGCTGTCTTCCCCTTGCATGCCTTATATAGAAGAATGGTGCTTCAATTATAAAACATGCTACAGCAGCGATGGAATATGTACTGAAGAATAGAAAGGCATGACATACTGACATGTATTCCCTCCATCCGGAAATAAATGGATGGGTCTAGGCGTATTTCAGTTCTAGATACATCCAGTTTTATCCATTTCTGCAACATGTAATCCGGACGGAGGGAGTATGATGTAAGGGCTAGGGATACGACAGGACAACTCAGTAAAAAACACTCAAAACCCACTGCAGAACCAAAGTATTGTAACCCACTGATATGAGATAGTACCCTCATGCAGCTCAGGATGCAAAACTACCAGGCAGTTTTCCTTACAAAAATCAACATTGTGGCCTTTAATAATACATTTCGCTACAACTAAATTTAGATCAGATAAAGGTTGGATTCACGCCGATTAACAAAATACACGCTGATGTAAAAATATAGTGATATACAACAGGTAGTTACATCTGCATTGGAGCACTGAGAATTCCTGCAAGAATCTTGTCAGGACCCCGATTCTAAGTCACACCGATCTAGCCTGTAACACCTCATATCACTTTGCGGCCTCACACACGGTATTCCCACGGGTGTCGCCTTACCATGGCCCGGGACCGTTTGCGCCTTTTGGCTCACGTATATGATAGTGTCGCTAGCATCCATATGACAGAGAACCCGGGCCGACATGACTAGTCGTGAACCCAAAGTGGCACTAACTTACGGGGACGGGCATACATGAATCAACATCGAGCATGTCGGTCAGCAGCCTGCGAATCCGGGCTGTAGTACTGGGCTAACAGGACTCAGGGAACCCGGGCTGTAGCAGGCTAGGCAGGACTCCGGATGTCACCGCATGACATTTCCCCGAAGGGACAGACACAGGAACAAAGTGAATCACATGCCGACCAGTCAAGTGTTCCGGAGCAGTAGTGCTGGGCTAGCAGGACTCCGGTGAACTGGGCTGTAGCGGACTACTATGGCTCATGGAAGCACAAGACTACATTTCCTCATAAGAGAGGCTACCAAGGATAAACAACTAGGTTGTCGGATCCCACAAATACCAAGCATTTCAATCATACACACAATATGCTCGATATGTGTAAATACAACATGGCATCACAACACAACTCTACGACTCCAAGTATTTATTCACTAGGCTCCGAAGAGCCAGATATTACAAACATGGGTCTCATGACCCAACATTCAGAGCATAGAAGTCAAAGCACATGCAGAAGCTGAACTCGTCTGAGTACAGACAACTACAAATGAAGAAGGCTTAGAAGCCTGACTATCTACAAGACCCTTCCAAGGGTACAAGATCGTAGCTGAGGTAACAAGCTAAACGTCAAAGTCCACGCGGAACTACTAGCGAGACTGAAGTCTCTCTGCAAAAACATAAATTAAGAAAACGTGAGTACAAATGTACCCAGCAAGACTTACATCAGAACTAGCTACATATGCATTGGTATCAATAAAGGGGGTGGTGGAGTTTGACTGCAGCAAGCCAGCTTTGACTCGGTGGCTATCCTAAACTACGACTGCAAGTAACTCTTTTGGGGTGGCGCACACGAGTCCACATATTCACCAAAACAATACACCACTATGGATCCGCTCCCGTCTCCCTATGAGAACGCCATCCATAGCACTCACCCTTATCTTGCGAGTTTTAGAGTACCCACTTTCACTTGTCTATGAACTATACAGGCAACCCAGAAGTCCTTTTCCGCGGACACGGCTATTCGAATAGATGATGTTAACCCTGCAGGGGTGTACTTCTTCACACACGCTCTCGCCACTTACCACCATGTACACATCGTGTATCTCGGCAACCTTCAAGGGAAACCCTGGCGAGGGAGTCGGCCACGACCTGACTAACCACACAAGTCTCTCGTCTAGGTTTATCGCCTATTCGGGTTCCATCCGCAAGGAGATCCGGCCGGGGTGTCGCTCACGGCCCCAAACGATGTGTGCAGGGTTCCCAAGCCCACCATCCGGGTGCCACTTGGTACACCGGGCCACTGTGCCTAGTCTGTCCCAAGCCCACCTGTACCGGGTGGCACTTAGTAGACTACTAGCACTACCTACAAACACCAGAAACTAGTTGCAACTCCTGGACAGAGATCATGTTAATTAATAAGTCGAGAGGCGTCGAGTTACCGGAACCCAATGTGTGGTAGTAACTGTTCATGGATCACAAACACAGAACTCAGTTCCTGAGGACGGCTGCAATGAGACAACCCACCATGTACTCCTACATGGCCTCTTACCGCTACCTTTACCAAATCGTGTTCACACACTTAGCTCTCACACAGTAGGACCTGTTCACCACATTCCAATTCATCCCCGATGAATCAGACCTGACTCAGCTCTAAGCAGTAGTAGGCATGACAAACAAGCATGAATGAGTAGGCACATCAGGGCTCAAACAATTCCTACTCATGCTAGTGGGTTTCATCTATTTACTGTGGCAATGACAGGTCATGCAGAGGAAAGGGGTTCAACTACCGCAGGATGTAATATTTGAATCATTGTTGTCCTAATGCAGTAAAAGAGAGCAGGACCAAGAGAGTGGGATTGTATCGGAATGAACAAGGGGGTTTTGCTGGCCTGGCACTTCTGAAGATAATATAGCTCTTCATCGGTGTCATCGAACTCATCGTCGGAATACGCCTACCGAGGAAGGACAAGCACCGGCAACAGAGAAGAACACAATCAATGCAAATGCGACAATATGATGCATGATCATGACATGGCAATAGATTTATACTAATGTAGGTAAGAACAGAAGGGTTTGAGTTGATTTGAACCAAAGGTCCAAATTCAAATTCAAACTATGAATTTATAAAGTGCATTATCATGTTTTGATGTGAACAGCAAGGTTAAGTTGATTAAACATGCATGAAACCAGTACAGATGGAAAGATTGGATTTTTCTGATCATTTTTCATATATAACTTATTTCATTCTGAGCTATAGATTAATTTCTATGATTTTTTGAAGTTTATACTATTTTCTGGAATTTTCTGAATAATTTTAAATCCAGAAAATTATTAACTGCGTCAGCATTGCGTCACTGTGACGTCAGCAGGTCAACTGCGGCTGACCAGGTCAAACCTGACCAGTGGGGTCCACTGGTCAGTCACATAGTGCTGTCTGGGTCACTGACAGGTGGGGTCAGGTCAACAACCACTCAGCAAGTCAACGCTGACGTGCGGGGTCGGTCAACAGGTGACGTGGCCAGGTGAAACTGACCTGTGGGCCCTGTGGGGTTAGTTTATTCTAAACAAAACTAAGCCGTGGTTAATTAGGAAGTGGGGCCCGTCTGTAAGTGGATCTAGGGTTAATTAGCGATGTCATTAGCTGCTAATGATGGGACCATGTCGACCTCGCCGGAGTTCAGCCGGCGGCGACCACAGAACACGGCGGGCGCGCCGGATTTGCGCTAGAGGCGTCGGGTCAGCGCGCTGAGGGCACCAGGGCATAGCCCTTGCTCGCCCGCATCAAGAGGAGGCGGAGTTGGGTGCGGGGGTCGCCGGAATCAACGCCGGCGACGAGGTTTGTGGCGGTCGTGGTTCGGTCAAGCTCGAAATCGGCGTTGTGGTGCACGGCGGGTCGAGCGGTGGGGTGCTTCGTGCTCCGGCAGACATGCTGAGCACGGTGATGCGCTCAGGCTCGAGCTGAAGTGGCTGCAACGACGACGGCGACATGGCCGGCGGCAGGGGAAGCTCGGCCACGGCAGTTATGGACGCTGGAGGTCGCAAACGACGAAGATAACGAGGGGGAAAAGATGGAGAGCTCACAGCGGTCAGGTAGACAAGCTCAGCGGGCTCGGGGACGTCCTGCGTGCGGCGAATCGACGACGGCGATCACCGGACAGGGACGAGGAAGATGGCGACGATGGCGGCTCCACAGGGCCTCCGCATTAGCTTTCTTCGATGGAGAGGCGTGGTGCGAGGTGGCGGAGGTGTTGGACTAATCGGGGAGGCAAGGCATCGGCGGTGGGCGCGGCAGCAACGAGCGGCGGCGACGGTGGCGCTCGGGTTCGAGCGAGAGAGATGGAGCAGAGGGGAGGAGGGCCTCGGGGAAGAGTGAGAGGGGTCGGGGGTGCGTGTCGACGTCCAGGGCATCCAAAGCGACGTCTGGGAGGCGGCGAAAGCAGGAGGTGGCCGAGACGCGTGGCCGCGCGCAGGGGGCACACGCTCGGCGTCCTTCTGTCCCAAGGAATGGGACGACTGGCACGGCCAGATGGACTGGGCCGTGCTGGGCCGGACCAATGGGCGCCAGGTCAGTTATCTCTCTCTCTCTCTAACAATAATTTGTTCTGGTTTTCTATTTTTGTTATTTTGTTTTGATTTAGTTTATAACCCAAATCATTTTAATAAATCCTGAAAATAATTGTGGGCATTAAATGAATTATTACAGAGGCCCTTAATTATTTTCAGAATTGTTGGAGCATTTAAAAAAAATAATAATATTTAAATGCCCCATTTCAAATACAATATGGATTAATTCAAAGACCATCAATGCCTTGGAAAAATGTGCATGACCTCTGGTAAAGGTTTTAACCTTTTTCCATAAATAATGAACATTTTTGAAGGGCATTTTGGGTTCATTGAAAATATTTTTATTTTGAACCTAGTTGAATTCATTTGGTGCTAGGATTTGGTCATCCCCAATTCAAATTCATTTGAATTAAACATGATGACATGAATGCTTTCATGCAATTAGCTACAAGCAATTTTAGGGCTGTGACAACTCACCCCCACTAAAAAAGAATCTCGTCCCGATATTCGAGACGTGAGGTAAGAAGACAGAGGGGACACAAAGCTAACACAATCTTCACGATCCATTGCATTTCTCGAAGATGTTGATTCATTTCTTCAAATTGATCTTGACGTCTTTGCTTTCGAAAACTTCATCCAACACGACGACGACAAAAAGAAACTCTACAGGAATCGATCTTCTCGAAGATCGAGCAACTCACGATCAATTCATGGAATGAGATGTAGAAACATATCTTGAGCTAAGAGGCAAAACACACATCGGGAAGGACAGAAGAAAGAATTTGACGAGTGTTCCAAGGTAGCGAGGAAATAGTTGCCATGATCCCGTAACGGGGCACCTTGGGAGAGGTGACTTGAAGAATTATTCCCTTAAGTGGCCAAAGAATTACTTTTGATCCATAGATCATTGAAACTCTCCATACCAGCCTGAGGCAAATCACAATTGATCGTTTGAAAGAATTCAAGAGGATGATATACTCAGTTTGGAAAGGAAACTACGGTTATAGAACAACTCGGCAAATGGAAGGCACATTCCAGTTGATACCAAGGATATAACCTAGTGACTGAGCATTCTTTCGAGAACTTAAGCATTACCATATTCATCAAGGTTTATCAACATCTATGCCAAGATCCTGGTGACACCTTGTACTACCATGATGAATAACGATGGAGGATGCAGGTGCAGAGGAGGACAACGCTTTCTCAGATTGTACCTTGACGACACTAAGGAAACAAAATCTGGATGATCGATCGAGAGACATTTAGCACTCTGCTTCTAATGTTCTCCTTGATGTACTAGCATGACCCATTTATAGGTAGTTTGATATCTATAACATCAAGTAAGAGGTCGGACTTCGGGAACGCAAAGAATCCACAAGGAATCAACTTCGGAAGTAAATCCTACGGAATCCTTATGGGGAGGTGGCCAACTTCCTCAATCAAGTTACTACAATAATAGGTCTTCCGGCTGGGTGTGTTGGCCATGACATCCACTTTACCGGGTTACAGAGAGACCAAAATTATAGTTCTTGGGAGACGTTCCAACCATCATATCTGCCTGAGATTCAGATCTAGTTGGTGTCAGGATGTTCCAGACTCATCGAGTCTAGGAAGAAAAATTAAAGTTTGCAACATAAATCGACAAGATGGCGTTGTGAGATTCTCGGGGAATGAACTACGATAGCAAGCTCCAAAACATGAGCTGGTTCTGCTACACACATGTGAACACGCTGTCCCAGACAAGCACCACAACATAGTAGTCTTACAATGAAACACTACCGAGTTCCGGTGGGGAACCCTCATCAAGGATATCAAAGTCTTTACGCAAGTCCATGGATTAGATCCCAAGCATAGACTCCTCTTCCTTGAACAAGTCAATCAGGGGCTTGGTGTGCTACGGAATGCATATGGAGTGGAGGTAATGAATCTACCAAACCATAGTATACTTTGCACATGCATGACTGACTTGGGATGATTCCAAAGGAAGCAAAAACAATCTTTCTCGAACTCACTGCGGTAACTTGCACCAAATGCACATGAATTCGAGGAAGTCACTACTTTCATCCAAACATATACTTCATGAACAGAGCATGAAGAAAATGCTTACGCAATTTCCCAACACTAGCTGGATGTTCAACACGAATCATGGAGGAGATAAAATGCTGCTGATGGGCTCAACAGCAACTCATCGGAATTTCCATATCACTGGACTTCCACCATCATGTGAACATGATGATAGCATTGGTCAGACCAAAAGATGTAATGGTGTATGCTCGAGGAATCAACCACGAGTAAGATAACATTACGAACATCGTTGGTTCTGATTTGATTTGATAATAGCCCATACTCAAATCAAAGTTTGGTTAAGATGATAGGTCCATTAATTGATCACGAGGACCAATCGATGAAGAAATCATCTTTCTACAACAAACACACACACAAGAGATATCCTTTGGAAAGAACTAAGTCAGGCAAGCTTTCATCTTCCAACTCTCCAAGTTGTTGTTTAGCTTAACCAACTAGCTCAAGGTAACCAACACAGATTCTTGGAGAAAGAGTGGTTTATAGGAAAACCATTTGATCACGAGCTCAACATAGCGGTTAGGTGACAACCTGGTGATACTTCTGAGAAGATATTCGGAAAATCACGAACCACCAATATGTTACTAAGCTCGAGAACAATCTTGCTTTTCAGGGCAAGACGATATGATCAACAGAGCAAGGGTTTGACAAAATCCTAACTCATTGATTGAAGAGTGCACCAAAAATAAGGACTAGGTAGCACGATCAATCTTAGGATGATGATTCAATAACCAGCACGCTAAGAATGAGAGTATTGCCATTAACTACCAAGCAACGAGTTGCTCAGAGTATTGATTTCACACATCACGGTTCACTTGTCGGTATTCCGGTTGTGACAACACGGGACCGAGGGATGTATAATGATGGCGAGAAGTATCACTGCGTCAAGAATTCATAAGAGGTGGTGCAATTCTCATGACACTCTTGACATAAAGATGGTAACGCTCCAAGGTAGAGCAGAGCAAAAGCTGGATTGGCATTTTGGTCTGCGGAATACAATTGCTTTGACCCAATCCTAGATATGGACGAGGTTCTGGAGTTTGTTTCTCCTAGTCATTCTGAAATAGAACGGCTTGACGGACCACAAGGATAGTACGCATCGAAGAACACGAATGCATGACATAAACTTGACTATCAACTGATAGACAAGGATCAGAATACAACTACAGAGGGACAACTCAAAAGAACATATGATTCTCTGAGTTGTGGATGCATGGATTAGCATGTCGAACGAGTTCAACATATTTCTTCCGGATAACCCATGCACAAAGGTAGAACTGGCAGAGTCACGACATAGCATCGAGAACTCGTCGCGAGCACTCTGGTTGTGATCTTTTGGTTCAAGAACTTCTGACATAAACGGTTCATAGTATTCGGAAGAAGGAAATACCACGGACCTCGAGGACTAATACAAAGGTTACTAATATCCTAAAGGAACTAGCAACACTATCAACATGAGATAAGTGGACTGAATCTTGGGTTCAAGAACCCAGAGATAGAATACCTACCAACTAAATGGCATCACGGGATGCTTTCCAGAATAAAGACCAGAATCATCACACTGGGACACAAATCATGGATAGATTACTAGATGATCCCCTAAGACACCTAGGGTCATAATAATAATTCCAACATATATGTCGAGGCAATAGAATACCTCAACTCAGCAATTAGTGTGATTAACCTGGCCCAAAAGAACATCAAAACTAGAGGGAAAGGATTTGCAAATGCATCAGATTGTTTAGAAACCTGGGATGACTCAGACAGCATAACGGTTATAAATGCTCAAAAAGATTCGAGACATCCTGCAAATTGGTGGCATAACCACTTAATATCACAATATCAAGGTTCTGAGATAACCTAATGACACACGGAAGTAGTAGGAACTGAACTAGAGCTTGAAGCTATCAATCCTATAAGTCCACGAATTAGTAACACGTGATCCTGATAGAAGAATGAGAAGCCTATTCTTAATCCCCGCAGAAAAGAAGAGGGTGACTCAGATCAGAAGGGCATAAGGTATAAGAAGTAAAAAGAGCCTTACGTTCCCTTCCACAATCAATTCCCTTATATAACTAAAGCATTTCTAGACTCAACTTCGACCAGTTTGGCTTGGTAATCCTACAGGCAGTCAGGCTCTGATACCAAAGCTGTCAGGACCCTGATTCTAAGTCACGCCGATCTAGCCTATAACACCTCATATCACTTTGCGGCCTCACGCACGGTATTCCCACGGGTGTCGCCTTACCATGGCCCGGGACCGTTTGCGCCTTTTGGCTCACGTATATGATAGTGTTGCTAGCATCCATATGACAGAGAATCCGGGCCGACATGACTAGTCGTGAACCCAAAGTGGCTCTAACTTACGGGGACAGGCATACATGAATCCACATCGAGCATGTCGGTCAGCAGCGTGCGAATCCGGGCTGTAGCACTGGGCTAACAGGACTCCGGGAACCCGGGCTATAGCAGGCTAGGCAGGACTCCGGATGTCACCGCGTGACATTTCCCCGAAGGGACAGACACAGGAACAAAGTGAATCACATGCCGGCTAGTCAAGTGTTCCGGAGCAGTAGTGCTGGGCTAGCAGGACTTCGGTGAACCGGGCTGTAGCGGACTACTATGGCTCATGGAAGCACAAGACTACATTTCCCCATAAGAGAGGCTACCAAGGATAAACAACTAGGTTGTCGGATCCCACACATACCAAGCATTTCAATCATACACACAATATGCTCGATATGTGTAAATACAACATGGCATCACAACACAACTCTACGACTCCAAGTATTTATTCATTAGGCTCCGAAGAGCCAGATATTACAAACATGGGTCTCATGACCCAACATTCAGAGCATACAAGTCAAAGCACATGCGGAAGCTTAACTCGTCTGAGTACAGACAACTACAAATGAAGAAAGCTTAGAAGCCTGACTATCTACAACACCCTTCCCAGGGTACAAGATCGTAGCTGAGGTAACAAGCTAAACGTCGAAGTCCACGCAGAACTACTAGCGAGACTGAAGTCTCTCTGCAAAAACATAAATTAAGCAAACGTGAGTACAAATGTACCCAGCAAGACATACATCAGAACTAGCTACATATGCATCGGTATCAATAAAGGGGGTGGTGGAGTTTGACTGCAGCAAGCCAGCTTTGACTCGGTGGCTATCCTAAACTACGACTGCAAGTAACTCTTTTAGGGTGGCGCACACGAGTCCACATATTCACCATAACAATACACCACTATGGATCCGCTCCCGTCTCCCTACGAGAACGCCATCCATAGCACTCATGCTTATCTTGCGAGTTTTAGAGTACCCACTTTCACTTGTCTATGAACTGTACAGGCAACCCAGAAGTCCTTTTCCGTGGACACGGCTATTTGAATAGATGATGTTAACCCTGCAGGGGTGTACTTCTTCACACACGCTCTCGCCACTTACCACCATGTACACATCGTGTATCTCAGCAACCTTCAAGCGGAAGCCTGGCGAGGGAGTCGGCCACGACCTGACTAACCACACAAGTCTCTCGTCCAGGTTTATCGCCTATTCGGGTTCCATCCGCAAGGAGATCCGGCCGGGGTGTCGCTCACGGCCCCAAATGATGTGTGCAGGGTTCCCAAGCCCACCATCCGGGTGCCACTTGGTACACCGCGCCATTGTGCCTAGTCTGTCCCAAGCACACCTGTACCGGGTGCCACTTAGTAGAGTACTAGCACTACCTACAAACACCAGAAACTAGTTGCAACTCCTAGACAGAGATCATGTTGATTAATAAGTCGAGAGGGGTCGAGTTACCGGAACCCAATGTGTGGTAGTAACTGTTCATGGATCACAAACACAGAACTCAGTTCCTGAGGACGGCTGCAATGAGACAACCCACCATGTACTCCTACATGGCCTCTCACCGCTACCTTTACCAAATCGTGTTCACACACTTAGCTCTCACACAGTAGGACATGTTCACCACATTCCAATTCATCCCCGATGAATCAGACCTGACTCAACTCTAAGCAGTAGCAGGCATGACAAACAAGCATGAATGAGTAGGCACATCAGGGCTCGAACAATTCCTACTCATGCTAGTGGGTTTCATCTATTTAGTGTGGCAATGACAGGTCATGCAGAGGAAAGGGGTTCAACTACCGCAGCATGTAATAGTTGAATCGTTGTTGTCCTAATGCAGTAAAAGAGAGCAGGAGCGAGAGAGTGGGATTGTATCGGAATGAACAAGGGGGTTGTGCTTGCCTGGCACTTCTGAAGATAATATAGCTCTTCATCGGTGTCATCGAACTCATCGTCGGAATACGCCTACCGAGAGAGGACAAGCACCGGCAACAAAGAAGAACACAATCAATGCAAATGCGACAATATGATGCATGATCATGACATGGCAATATGCTATGATTTGTACTAATGCAGCTAAGAACAGAAGGGTTTGAGTTGATTTGAACCAAAGGTCCAAATTCAAATTCAATCTATGAATTTATAAAGTAAATTATCATGTTTTGATGTGAACAGAAAGTTTAAGTTGATTAAACATGCATGAAACCAGTACAGATGGAAAGATTGGATTTTTCTGATCATTTTTCATATATAACTTATTTCATTCTGAGCTATAGATTAATTTCTACGATTTTTTAAAGTTTATACTATTTTCTGGAATTTTCTGAATTATTTTAAATCCAGAAAATTATTAACTGCGTCAGCATTGCGTCACTGTGACGTCAGCAGGTCAACTGCGGCTGACCAGGTCAAACCTGACCAGTGGGGTCCACTGGTTAGTCACACAGTGCTGTCTGGGTCACTGACAGGCGGCGTCAGGTCAACAGCCACGTCAGCAAGTCAACGCTGACGTGTGGGGTCGGTCAACAGGTGACGTGGCCAGGTCAAACTGACCTGTGGGCCCTCCGGGGTTTGTTTAGTCTAAACAAAACTAAGCCGTGGTTAATTAGGAAGTGGGGCCCGTCTTTAAGTGGCTCTAGGGTTAATTAGCGATGTCATTAGCTGCTAATGATGGGACCACGTCGACCTCGCCGGAGTTTAGCCGGCGGCGACCACAGAACACGGCGGGGCGCGCCGGATTTGCGCTAGAGGCGTCAGGTCAACGCGCTGAGGGCACTAGGGCATAACCCTTGCTCGCCCGCATCAAGAGGAGGCGGAGTTAGGTGTGGGGGTCGCCGGAATCAACGCCGGCGATGAGGTTTGTGGCAGCCATGGTTCGGTCAAGCTCGGAATCAGCGTTGTGGTGCACGGCGGGTCGAGCGGTGGGGTGCTTCATGCTCCTGCAGACATGCTGAGCATGGTGACGCCCTCAGGCTCGAGCTGCAGTGGCTGCAACGACGACGGCGACATGGCCGGCGGCAGGGGAAGCTCGACCACGGCGGTTACGGACGCTAGAGGTCGCAAACGACGAAGATAACGAGGGGGAAAAGACGGAGAGCTCACAGCGGTCAGGTAGACAAGCTCAGCGGGCTCGGGGACGTCCTGCGTGCGGCGAATCGACGACGGCGATCACCGGACAGGGACGAGGAAGATGGCGACGATGGCGGCTCCACAGGGCCTCCGCGTTAGCTTTCTTCGATGGAGAGGCGTGGTGCGAGGTGGCGGAGGTGCTGGACTGATCAGGGAGGCAAGGCATCGGCGGTGGGCACGGCAGCAACGAGCGGCAGCGACGATGGTGCTCGGGTTCGAGCGAGAGAGAGGGAGCAGAGGGGAGGAGGGCCTCGGGGAAGAGTGAGAGGGGTCGGGGGGTGCGTGTCGACGTCCAGGGTGTCCAGAGCGACGTCGGGGAGGCGGCGGAAGCAGGGGGTGGCCGAGACGCGTGGCCGCGCGCAAGGGGCACACGCCCGGCGTCCTTTTGTCCAAAGGAAGGGGACGACTGGCACGGCCAGATGGACTGGGCCGTGCTGGGCCGGACCAGTGGGCGCCAGGTCAGTTCTCTCTCTCTAACAATAATTTATTCTGCTTTTCTATTTTTGTTATTTTGTTTTGATTTAGTTTATAGCCCAAATCATTTTAATAAATCCTGAAAATAATTGTGGGCATTAAATGAATTATTACAGAGGCCCTTAACTATTTTCAGAATTGTTGGAGCATTTAAAAATATTAATAGTATTTAAATGCCCCAATTCAAATACAATATGGATTAATTCACAGACCATAAATGCCTTGGACATTTTTAAGGCCATTTTGGGTTCATTGAAAATATTTTTATTTTGAACCTAGTTGAATTCATTTGGTGCTAGGGTTTGGTCATCCCCAATTCAAATTCATTTGAATTAATCATGATGACATGAATGCTTTCATGCAATTAGCTATAAGCAATTCTAGGGCTGTGACAAATCTTTCCTCACAGACGATACCAGTGCAGAAATTCTTCTATCGTGTTAGGCTTATTTTCTAAAAGAGAGATGGGTAAGAAACATGTAGAAAATATGATCAGCATGCTATAAATTTCATGATGCAAGGATACGCACACGCTTCTTAGAATGGACTTGACATGTTTTTGCTCAACTGGAGCGGACTAGTTCTTTGGCCACTGGAATCTGCTTATTATAAGTCGGAGTTGGGTTTCTCTGTGCTGGAGCAGTATCTATAAAAACTGGAGTTGGTTTATTATCTCCTGGCGTTTGGATCTTTTGCAAAGGCCTGGTTTGTAACCCTTCAGATTCTAACATAGTCATCTTCCCCTTGCATGCCTTGTATAGAAGAATGGTGCTTCAATTATAATACATGCTACAACAGAGAGATGGAATAGGTACTGAAGAATAGAAAGGCATGACAAATTGACATGTATTCCCTCCATCCAGAAAAAAATGGATGGGTCTAGGCATATTTAAGTGCTAGATACATCCTTTTGTATCCATTTCGGCAACATGTAATCCGGACGGAGGGAGTATGGTGTAAGAGCTAGGGATACGATAGGACAACACAGTAAAAAACACTAGTTGAATGTATAACTGTATGATAGCGGAATACGTACAGAAAAAACTAAGGCAACGTACATGTGTATGATTGGGAAACTAAGATGGCATTGCAACAGTGCACTAGAACAACACTTCAATGTAAAAAAACATGGTATGGTAGATAGATGAAGTACATACTGATGAATAACAATGCATAAGATATTCAGAAGCATGATGTCCAAATTAAGCAGATGGCATTGCGATAGAGTAGAATGATAGTACTTGAATTGAAAACATGTTATCATGAATGGAATAGGTACTGAAAAACAGGAAGGCATGACATATTTACATGCATTATCAGCATGCTAAGCACATGGCATTGCAACAGAGTAGATACACTCCAGGACATTATATGGGTGTTGTACCCATATCACGGGCCATGTTAGAGCAAGGACCTTGTGGCGTGAAGAGGATTCAACATCTTTCTGCAAGTCTTCTGAAGAACTGCCTTTACATGTTCCATCATATTGGGTATCATTGACATCAAGTTTATTGGCCTTTAAACTGCTCCGTGAGGTTCTTGTGGATATATCAGTGTGTGCGATTATATCTGACATGCATGGAAGACGACTAGTAGTTAGATTTATGTAATGAGTGCCTGTAGGAGATGACATAAATAGTAGGACTGGGGTTAACTAGCAGCAACAGGTCTCAAAAAACTAAAGGGAGAACACAGATGAAAGCTACAGAATATGTATCGTTTGTACTCGAGATTAACTAGATGGCACACAAAAGTATTAAAGAACAACATAGGTAATACTAGAAGTGGTATAATACTATAATCACCAGCCTGTGGGATAGCATTGGCTGATGAATGATAACTATGGAACAGCGTTACCTAAAGAACAAGTATCTTAGCTGAACTATGGAACAGCGTTAACTCCTTAACAAGACCCGTAAGAGATCAGCATGAATATACAGTGAAATGTGATAACTTATTTTCCATGCTTAGATGAATAACAAAGCCATAAATGTTGCACACAAGTAAGATGAGGGTACAACCTATCTGGCCGCCATCCATAGGAGTGAGCATCATGTGCTGACTTGTCGATGGCCCTGCAGTTGTTGTGGCTGTCCATGTCGGGCACGCGCATTTGATGTAGGGAACTGTTGAGTGGGGACTATAGCTCCCTTCTGGTGTATGCTTCCCTTGTTGGAGTAGTTGCAGTGAGCCGGAAGACGGTGTGGCTGAAGATGCAGATAACACATAATGTTAAGAACGACACATCTCTTTGATCTGTAGAAATACACTAAGAGATCAACAGCAAGGTATGAGAGTGGTCACACGTCTATTGACTGAAGACTAAATTGGGGTCACACGATTTTATTTTATTTTGGTACTGTTCGATCTACGCCGGATGGCTTGATGGCCGTCTTGTGCCTCCTGGCTGACACTGTTAGGAATCTTCCTCGAAGAGCTAGTGACCAACGGCAGAGCAGCCTGCCTCCGCCGTCCGTGGCCCCGGCCAAAACCCCGCTCCCCGCCCCACCGCACAGTCGTGGTTGCGCCGCCCGGGCCAATCCACAAAGACTCCCCGTCATCCAGATCCGGCGGCGGCAGTACCTTCAACCCACGCAACTCTAAGATAGCCATCTAAGCGCTGCTTCCGCGGCGAACTTGTGGCCCCGCACCCTTACGTTAGACACCAGCCAACCGGCAGCCTAGGAGCTCCGCCGCCTTGAGGGGTGCGGATTCCCATTGGGAATCGATTGGCCCAGAATAAAAATTCAGACAACTGACGCCTAAATAAAGTGATTTGAGATGAGGGTGCGACCTATCTGGCGGCATGGTGAAGTAGGCAGGTCCAGCTGCCGAGTCGGTGAGGCCGGCGCGGTTGCGGTGGCGATCGGCGACGGGGAAACAACGATGTCGCGACGGTCGACTGCTATGGGGAAGAAGCACCGAGACTCTGGACGGATCCAAAGTTGGAACCGCTCCGACGCCGTGAACAACGGCGGGGGTGAATCGGCTCCGGTACGGTTCACGCGGCCGTCCTCGAGGCAGCTCCAGCAGCACGGAGTAAGAGGCACACGGCCCAGTGCACAACGGCAAATGGACAACGTCTCCGGCATTAGGGAGGAGGGCGGCTGTGAAATTGGTGCAGTGGGGGGCGCCAAGGAGGAGGGGCTGAGGTTTCGCGAGTCGGGAGAAGGGAGCTTCCGGGGAGAAGGTGATTTGGCGCCCACGAGGTATGAATGGGGGGAATTGGGAGGGGAGTGGAACCATGTTTTACGGACGCATTTGTCTGAAATGTGAGGGGGAGTTACAGTTCTACCCCTGCCTTTAGGCTTCTCGGCTTGGGTCTGTGTACTGAGGGTCGGGGATAGTAGAGTAACTTTGCTTCTCCCCAAATAGTGGGCGGGAGCGATTTCGGGCGAGGAGTGCGTGTTTTGAAATATAGTGGGCGCGAGCGATTTTGGGCGAGGAGAGCGTGTTTTGAAATAGTGGGCGCGAGCTATTTTGGGCGAGGAGAGCATGTTTTGCCGACCATGGTTTATGAATTATTTGACACATGTCATTTTGGCCGAGGAGAAGGCGCGCCTGGATGAAGTTACGAACCTACCCTCGATGTACAACGGGCCAATTGATGCGTGTCCCACATAGGACGATAATTTCACGTCTCCCATTTATTTGCTCGGGCGAATTCCACCGAGTAGAGGATGTTTAACGGTTCGTTCAAAATTTGGGAGAATGAGCATCCACGTCTACCTTACCAAGTCCATTCGAATCAAATTTTGAAATATTAGCTTTCCACTTCTTTTTAAGATGGATAGATGATGCTCGGGAGTAATGTGTTTTTACATGCTCGTTGCTAGCGCTTTACTATATGACAAATAGTTGACCCACTCAAAAAGGGGAATCAAACCCAAAATGAAATATCTCGATTCAATGAAATAGCTTGTTTACCAGGTCAAAATAGTGAACTAAATCCAAAATTGAACACCTCAATCGAGTAGCATGTTGTACAGTATTATAGTACTCCATGAACATGTTGAAAGTCAAATTAATGAACTTGCTTGGTATACTCATATATCCGTTCATGTGTGGATTGCAGCCAACATGTTGTCCAATTTAAATATTTGAATGCAAGTTTATATCGAAACATGGTTTATATCAGTCTTTGATGCATAAAACGCGACCTCCCCCTCTCCCGGACTCATGCTCTCTCTCTCTCTCGCCGACAATCTTCAATTCTGTCGCACGCATCCAACACACAAACCTTGTTGGTCCCTCTCACTTTCTCTCCATCTCTCTCTCTCTCTCTTTGTGTGTGTGTGTCTGGGGGGGGGGTCTTTCTAGTTCGCATGCATATATACTCCATCTATAGGTCTCTCTCGCACACTATGTATGATTCTCTAGTCCAAGCTAGATATCTTGGGTGCACTCATCGTACGCACACAAATTCCTTGGCCCGTTGCCGGTAACTCTCTCACGCACCACTCTGTCGTCTCGGAGCTCTTCCCCCCCTCTCTCAAACTTTCCATCTACCTGGGTCACACATACACATGCATATCTCACTCGCACTCGATAGGCCCATATAAAACTCTATCTCTCTCCCTCGTTCTCTCTCCATCTCACACGCACACACACACAATCTCATGCCTAGCTAGCCAAGTATGATGGTCTCTCACTCAATTGTAGGCACACGCAGTCCCCCCTATATGTATATGACTAGCTAATCTTAGTCTTCGTCACAAACATGTGCATGGTCTATCTCGATTTCTCTCGGGGCATCTTTCTATCGCACACGCAGCTCCCTCGATCTCCCACCCATATAGTCCCCTCACGATCTCGAGGGGATCTCTCTATCACAAACACACCCTCTCGCCCTCCCCATGCGTCCATGTTCTCCATGTGTCCCTCTCGACCTTTGTTCCTTGTTCGCCAGGCCTCTATTGGACATGTGCTATAGGGGTGTGTCTCTCCGTTGCAAAAATCACACACTAGCTATCTTCGTGTATCTCCTCGCCTCGCTTTTCTATCTCGGAGATGCATGCGTGATATGTTCGCCTAAGAAACGAAAAACACACTCTCTCTCTAATTTATCGTTTGTTGTCACTTTCTCTTTCACACACATACTCTTTTTGCACACTTACTCATTCTCCTTCACACGCACTTGATCTCTCTCGACTTAAGCACTCTCCTCGGTCCATAGCATATTGATTTATTGAAAAGTAAAACATCACAAAGTTTGACCATGTACATGGAGAAAAACAATTACATCTAGAACGGCAAACATATACCATTAGATTCACCATGAGATGTAGTTTCGTATGATGTATCTTTGGTATTGTAGATATAAATAACATTTGCGTAAACCTGATCAAAGTTTCCAAAGTTTACATCTAAAAAATTTACATGCACTGCATTATCGAGCGGATGGAATATCTCTTTCCCCCTCTCAGCCATCTGAGGCACCACTCAGCCTTATCGGGGCTCCTCAATCTCTCTCAAACTTTATATCTCCCTGGTTCACACATACACATGTCTCGCTTGCGCAATACATATAGACCCATCCAACACTCTCCGCCCGTGTTCTCTCTCTATGTGACACGCACCCCCCTAATAAGTACCATAATCCCTCACTCCATCATAGGCGCAAGCACTCCCCCCCTAAGTATGATTATCTCTCACTAGCCATCAGGAACACACGTATTGTCTCCTTCCATCCATACGTCTATCTCGATATCTCTCGGGGTATCTTCTATCACGCACACACCTTGTCACTCGATCTCCCACCCATGTAGTCCCATCACGATCTCCAGGGGATCTCTCTATGACAAACATACACTCTCTCCTCCCCATGTCTGCATTTTCTTCGTACGTCTCTCTCGACCTCTCTCCCTTGTTTGTCAGACCCCTCTTGGCCACGTGCTGGGGGTCTTGCTCTCTCGGTTGCAAACAACCACACACTATCGCCTCACCTTCCTTCCATTGTCGAAGATGCATGTGTGATATGTTTGCATAAGACACACACGTTTTTTCTCGACTTTTATCGAGTGTTGTCCATGTCTCTTTGACACACGCACACACACGTTTTTCACTCACTCTCTCTCTCTAGTTAGGGACTCTCTCACGTCCATAAGCATATGGATGTTTTGAAAAGTCAAACCTCAGAAAAGTTTGACCAGGTATATGTGGAGAAAAACATTTACATCTGGAACGATCATTAGATTCATCCCAACATGTACTTACTTCATACTATCATTTATCTTTGGTATTGTAGATATAAGTAATTTCTTTATAAACTTGGCCAAAGTTTCAAAATTTTGACTTTAAAAAAATGTTCGAACTACATTATCGAACGGAGGGAGTAGCTCTTTCTCTCTCTCTCTCTGCTATCTCTCACGGGCCTCCCCTCTCACTTGAACACTCTATACCGAAGGATTATACGCTCACCGTGTCAGCGTATAGCTCCATATATTGTTTAGCTGACCGGTCAACCAGTCCACATGCTGCCTTGTCAGCTCGTGTTCTGTATCTTTGTGTGCTGGCCCATGTGGCAGTGGGTGAAAATAAGTAAACTAGAGGCCCATCTGACACGCGGTGAAGTAAACAAAGTTGAAACCACTCGGGGTAGCACCCCGCATGCTAGTAAATTGAGGGCACATTGAGGACACACTTCTTCCGCGTGAAGGACGCACTCATGCACAATTCACCACTGCGCGGCGGCATGCACAGAAGGACGCACTCGCGCACACCCAGCACACAACACACTCCCGCACACGTGTACACCGGCGTCGCCGCCGGTTGAGATGGACGGCGAGGCAGCCAACAAGCGGAGGCTGCTCGAGCCAAAACCGCATCCGGCGAGCCTGGACTTCATCATCAGCCTCCCCGACGACATGCTGCTCGCCATCATCGGCCTCCTCCCCACCAAATCTGTCATGCGGACCGCCCTGCTCTCCCGGCGGTGGCGCCCCCTCTGGCGCCGTGCCCCCCTCAACCTCACCGGCGATAGCTGCCTCTGCGACGGGGATTGCAAACGCATGGCCGTAGTCTCCAAGATCCTTTCATCGCACCCTGGGCCAGCCAGACGCCTTGACATCTGCATGTTCAGTACCAACTGCAAGGTCCAACCCATGTTCGACGAGTGGTTCTTATCCCCCGCCCTAGATCAGCTCGAGGAGCTCAGCTTTGAAGCTGGACGATGTCGCTCTCTGCCGCCGTCCGCGCTCCACCTCTTGCCAATGCTGCGCCGCACCAGCTTTAGCTCCTGCTAGCTTCCCCAGGTTAATGCCGCGCCCGCCCTTCTCTCCCTCAACTCAAGCAGCTCGACCTCTTTGATGTTGTCATCTCGAAGAAGGATATGGAGCACCTGCTCCGCAGTTGTACTGCGCTCGAGTACCTTCGTCTTGAGTAGATCCACGGGTTCATTATCCTCCACATCGCGTCGACGAATCTCCGATGGATTTATGTGTCTTGCTGGCCCTGCAACAAGACATCAATTGGGAAGAGACCACTCCAGTTGTTCCACATTATGGTCATTGAGAATGCGCCTTTCCTTGAGAGATTGCTTGTATCGGATCTAGAAGGTCCAACAGAAATTAGGGTCATTAACGCACCGAAATTGACAGTGTTGGTGCACTCGTCTGCCAAATTCTCCGAACTCTTTATTGGATCCGTAATCGTTCAGGTACAGCACTCATCTTCTTCTCCGTATTCTTGGAATTCACATTTTTAAATTTCTTCTTGATGTATTTATGACCGTCCTCCAGAAAATAATTCCCACAAGCTTGACCCAGTCTATGCGCACAGTGAAGATCTTGGCAATAAAATCTATCGGCCCCAATCTAGATCAAGTTGTTGGATTCCTTACATGCTTTCCGTGCACGGAGAAGCTACTCATCGAGGTGAAACTTCGTTCCTATTAGTAAACGGTAATCACAACGTAGCTCAATTTTTTCGTAATTTTCCCAAATTACGATGACAAGTGTAGTGTTCAAAACTGCATCTACGCACTGCACCGAAAGAAATGTTTTTAGTATTTTTTCTCACGTGATCACCTGCATCGTTTTGTTGTTGTACTACTATACTAGCCTAGGCTAGTCATAGTGGAAAGTAACTTAGACTACTCCAGTAACTCTATGGTTACCCTAAGAGCAAGTACTACCTCTGTCCTGGTTTACTCTTCCTATTTTGTAGTATCAAAATTTGACCATAGATCTAACTGACAAAATGTTAACGCATGTAACTAAGAACTATATCGTTGGATTCGTATTTGAACATAATTTCAAATGGTGTAATTTTTAGTGACATGCATTGGCATTTTCTTACGTAAATCTATGGTCAAAATTTTATACTAAATAAGAGGTAGTACACAAGTGGGCTATAACGGCCCTCCACTATGTAGGCCAAAACACATGCCAAATTCACTTGTGATGCATTTGGCATCGATGTCCCTCCATTGCTCACCTGGTGCCCCAATCTGGATCACCTACTTTACTCCGGTGCCAAATTAACTCATGCAATGAAAAAACACTTGTTTGGGAGAGTGAGAGGCTGGTGTAGTTTGTTTGATTCATTTGTTTATACATGTGGGTCTGTGTGCACAGCGGTGCCAACTCTCTCACATCGCGAGAGTAGTGCAAAATCTTTTGATTTGACATCGATGCGTATTATGTGGCATACTTTTGCGAAATATGGCATCGGCCACATAGTGGAAGGTAACAAATGCCCAAGCTCTTCACGTACTCCTAGGTAAATGAGAGGAAAGAGAAAGAGAGAGAGAGAGAGAGAGAGAGAGAGAGAGAGAGAAAATATCACGAGCCAGCCAACCCTATCGTAAGAGCGAATGATATTGGTACCTCTTGATGACACAACAATCTTATTCAGCCAGCTGCTCTAATATGTTCTCTTCTTTTGCCGATAAAAAAGACCTGAAAGTGAAAAATGTGCTGCACTATAACAATCTCATCGAATGCCTTGATCTCCATCTTACAGAAATTGATTTGATCAACTACCGAGGCAGCACATCAGAGATTAAATTGGCCAGGTTCTTTGTTGTGGAGGCAAGTGTTCTCAAGGTAATGAGGTTTGGCATTCTCTGGCGCAACAATGAATGGCGTGCTGATCACCGCAAGCATCTAAGCCTAAATGACAAAGTCTCCGCAGAAGCTGAATTTGTTTTTGAAACATCAAGTGGCCAGAGACTCGAAAACTTATTTGCCCATTAGTGACTTGTCAGGGCGGTGGATTTTAGTTTGTACGATAATGCTGCATCCACCTAAAGCAACGAAAGTTCTTACGTAAACTTCCTAGTAATTCCCTCTTCGTAGGTGCAGCATTACTCCTAACATTTGTAATATCAGTTTGAAACTTGTAATATTGCCGTGTCCTATTCCTGCATTTTCAAAATCCTGCGAATCAAATAGGTCCTGAGTTTGTGATGATGTTGTGCCTGCCATCTTTTCACCAATAGCCGTCGGATCTAGATCTGACACATACAAACCAAACTTCTCCAGTTTTGCAAAAAGATGCCCGCACTTGTTCCCTATTTACAAACAACTCCTTGTCTCTCACAATCAGCCTTATCTCCTCCCCACCACATCTAGAAAGCCATTGAAAAATCTGGCGCGATGGCCGCTGCCGGCGGCGTCCACCCCCCAATCTTGGTGTTTCGTGCAATGCACGGGCATCTATGCACGGGAAATTAGGTCGAACACGGGCAGTTGTAAGAAGGCTAGGTCTACAGCCATGATGATAGTGACTGTAGACGGTGAGGCTGACTATGGTATGCCGAACACGGCGCCTATACTCAGGTGTCATCTCCGGCGTAGGGTCTTGTCACTTCACTGTGAGGAGCAACACGTAATAATTTGACCAACGGGTAGTACAGTGCTACTACATTGGTAGTACTACTACTAGTACTAGCACCACCGTCTAGATTTAGTAGTACTACCACATCCATTTGGATTTAGTATTTGACTAGCAATATCTAGTACTAATGCATGTCAGAAAAAATGTACTACTCCCTCTGTAAATAAATACATGGTGTATTCTTTTATTCCTATCGGTGAGATAACTTAATGTCTTTTTGCTACTTAATAGGATTACATGCAATGAACTAACCACTGCATGTGATGTTTGGTAGTCTCAAGTCATTGAAAGCATGCACGGCCCACATCTCTCATTGGTTGTCATGTCACGAAATAAGAAACAAGGAGGGAGTTAATGTACCGTGCCTAAGTGTTTTGGGATTATTTGGTTTTCGTAAGGTGACTTACACAACATTTTTGGTTACATGCATTAACATTTTATTACTCCCTCCGTCTAGGTGTGTAAGTCATCTTACGAAAACCAAATAATCCCAAAACACTTAGGCGCGGTGCATTAACTTCTACCTTGTTTCTTGTTTCTTGACATATCAACCAATAAGAGATGAGGGGTGTGCATGCTTTTAAATGACTTGAGACTACCAAACACGACATGCAGTGGTTAGTTCATTGCATGCAATGCTATTAATTAGCAAACAAACATTAATGTCTCTCGTTTCCCCCCTCCTTGGTCACGGTGCACAACCTAAGATGACTTGCTCACCTAGACGGAGGAAGTAGTTAAATCAAAGGTCAAAACTTGGCGCAAAATGCAAAGGGGACCAATAAACCAGTAAACATCAAAGTTCTCTCATTTGGCCCCAACTAGAGGTCCGGTGAGATGACTATACTGCACTGGCACGGAGGGGGCGCAGCTTCATTGACTTACTTCACCTGCCTTTGGGTGTATGACACATGGGCCCAACGGGTGGCTGGCCAACCTGTCATACAGCCAAAGGCGGGTGCAGTAGAGGGGCGAGGAGTAGATGGCCAACACGCACATGAATTCAACGCAGTCTGCACTTCTCATATAAAGGCTCCCGCCAGTCCAATCTATGAAATCCTATGCACCTACGCACCCAAGGGCAAGAGTGATCACTCCAATCGCAAGATCAGTTGATTAGAAGCTAGACCCATGGAGGCGATGAGCGCGAGCATCAGCCGGCTGTGCCTGATGGTCCACGACGCCGGCACCGAGGAACGTCTCTAGGTAGTGCTTGAGGCCGCCAAGGCGAGGGGCCGCTTGGATGACAGCTTCGTCTCCTTGTTCGACGAGGTCCTCGTCGGCTTCCTCGACAAGTTCATCGTCGTCAAGAAGCTCACGGACGACCTTGACGTACGCCTCCAGCCCACGCGCCCAGGCTCTGTGATGCCTGCCACCCTGAACGGCCTCTATGGTGACAACCTCTTCGACGCACTGGTGGCCCTGCGACTGCCCGCCGTCGTGCTGGAGAATGTCCACCTCGAGGTCACGCTCACCGCGCAACGCCTGGCGCAGCAAGACACCATCGACATAATCACCCACGTCTACTCGCAAATCGTCAACAAGGACTACTACATGCAAGAGGAGGACGATAGGACGCTGGCCTTCTTGGACCGCAGGGCAACCTTGGACGGCATGGTTCAGATACACGTTGAGCTTGCTGCCAACGCCGCTGCTCCTCACAAGTCGGTTTGTGACCCGGTGCACTAGGGCGTGAGGATGTCGTTGATGGATCTGTATGTATCTTTATCTTTTCATCAAATCCATGTAGTAGTATATGGTACTACTAGTAATTATCTTACCTTTCGCATCAACTTCATAATTTTCGTACGTACTCCATCCATGAACCGCGCCAGAACCAAATTTCTCATTACTCTAGGGAAAATCATTATTTCTATCAATCGGTCGCACCATGGAGCAGAACCAAATTTTACAAGTTACAAGTTCAAAAGGAAAAGCCTGCCGTGTTCGCGTTGCACCCCCACATGGTTGGTCTGGCACGCCGCTCAAGGGGGAATGTGTGTTGTGTTGCATTTTCACTTACAAGTGGGACCACAGTTGAGCAAACCGACTATCGGCAAACCCCCACCCCGCCCACCGCGCAATGGCTGAGAAAACAGGAGGGAGAAGAGATGGCTGTAGCACGGACTCCAAGAAAATTGGTGTCGGATGGGATTCGTGTGGGTGGCGTGTGGCGGACTGCTAGACATGAATGCTAGTTATGTCCCATGCCACCCCACTATATCGAGGTGCTGGTTACGTAGAACAAATTTCCTGGAGTCCGTGCTCAGCCCTCCTCTATCTCTCTTCTCAGCCAGCCAGCAGACGCTTGGAGCCCATCGTCTGTTTGCTCATATGCGGTCCCACATGTCAGTGAAAACGCAAGAGGACCCACTGAACCTGCACATCTTTCACCTCGACGTGATGGTGATGAAAAACAAATCCAATAAAGATCTTCGGTGGCCGCTTTTGGAGTTACTCAAGAGTAGTAAGATTCTATTTATAGTTTAACCCAAGGTGCACATCACCTGCTTCAACTACCACTCTATTTTCTTCCATGGCACGACCTGGATGCTGGATGTCCCACGTGTCGGCAAAAGGAGGAAGAACTCGACCAAATCTTCGGTTGTGCTCTCGGATTAGACTAGTTGTGCTAACTTAAAATTTATTGTGTAGAATGGATGCAAGTTTTGGTATTGGGAAGAAGAGTACAACGATATATTGATAGAGTGCAATTTAGTAGATGTTCTAGCACTTTTAGCTAGCATAGAGGCTAGAGATAAGACTAGTGCACTTGTTGATAGAATAAAGGCTATACACGTCTACTTCTTTACACTCGAAGAAGAAAGAGGCTAGAGATGAGACTATATGCCTCCATTTTACAAAATCATATTATATGCCTCCATGACACGCGGGACATCTAGCATCAAGGTGGCATGTCATGCAAGAAAATGGAGATATGCAGTGCGTAAGTGAGTCATGCACCTCGATGGCACCTAGTACTACGCAATATTTTTTCTCCTCGATGGCATGTGAATAGTGGACGTAGTCAATGACAGAGCACAGGATGGTAGCCATGGACATGGTCGGCCCTTTTTGAAGAGAGTACTAATAAATAACTTTTATGTGTCCCGTCAACTCGCAAAACGACGAGAAGCTCGCTTACTACGCCTTCTCCCTCACCAACGCATGTGCGGTGGCTCGCAGCACGAGGAGAAACTTTTGCTTACAAGCGGTGGACGTGCAGCAGTTCATTTGGTGTTAGATTACCAGAAGTACTACGGTAGTACCATCATTATTGTTCGACTTCCGGAAGAGGAGAAGAGCCAAGCGCAAGGTCACCTACTAACCTAGTACAGTACTACTATAGCCAAAGCTGGTCCATCTTTTTAGAGCATGGTTAATTAATTTAGGCATCTCTTGCAGCGGCACATCATTTAGAGCAAGTACTCTCTTCGTAGGAACAAAGGAAGTGAAACAAAAGTTGGAGTGGATGCTAGATTGCCAATTAAAACATGATTAAAATTCTATAGCATTCTATCCAATGAATCAAATGACCAATGTAGGAAAATTATGAGGGGGGTCTCTCCAACAGTGTTCCTTGACTCGCACCTAGCATCACGGTGGTCGAACTTGGATTCATTCAGCTGGTACACGTGGCATCTCAGATCTGGACACAAGGTGACACGCACTCTCACTTCCTCCGCCATTTGAAGCGGCGCACCGGTGGAGGGCTAGCATACTCCAATATTAGGTTGGCTCTATGTGATGTGGCAACTTCATATACTAACCGGATGCTGGCTTTACTACTACGGTACTCACACTCCAAGAAGTGACTCGAAAACCATTCATAAATTGAGTCTATGACATGCATTTGCAAATGTACCATTCATTACATACAACAAGTCATCAACACACAACGACAACGAGGATACATGTTGGATTATAGATTATTTCCAACAAAACATTCTAGTAAATACTGAAGTTTTCATCACAGAACAAATAACAAGCAATGAAATGAACTTCAACTCAACCAATCCTTGGCGTTGGAATGCTTGCTTTGAACCATAGGTGCTCTGGGAAGGGCCAGCTATTGTCAATATCGAGAGCAACGCAGGGCCGATCATCCAGGATGAAGCGGCATATATTAGGACCAGG
This sequence comes from Aegilops tauschii subsp. strangulata, assembly GCF_002575655.3. Taxonomy (NCBI): domain Eukaryota; kingdom Viridiplantae; phylum Streptophyta; class Magnoliopsida; order Poales; family Poaceae; genus Aegilops; species Aegilops tauschii. The sequence continues at coordinate 57,075,093 of NC_053039.3, forward strand.
GTAGGGAACCACCGCAATGTCCGAGGTATAGATACAGTTGCTTCTCATAAATGGTAGTAATGTTGTGTCAACAGCAGCTAAATCACCTTTCACCATCATTGGATAGTTTTGTCCAAGGAAGAGCGAGTTTTCTCCAAGACTATCAATACTGAACCAGGGAGAAGGTGTTGGCGCTAGCACACTAGTATCCATCCCGAATACCCTGCAACGGGTGTTGGAATAGCTCCGGAGAGGGCGACCATGGGAGAAAACACCTCCTCCCTCAGTAGTAACAATCTGAGTGGACTGTATACAGACAAGAAGAGGTGATCCATCAGAATTAGTTGCTAGGCGCCACTGAGTATATAAGTTCTGCTCGTCCTCATGCTCGTGATCATCACCATCGTCATCTCCCCCTTGGTTATAAATTTTTCCAAGTATAGGTGGTGGAATGTTCACAGGACCTTGGAAACACAAGAAGAAGGTTAATTAGTAAAGGGAAACTTGCTAACCCGCATGCATGTGGATGAAACAATTATAATTACGGTGGAAGACAAATGTACCGAAACTACGAGGATCCCATGCAAAAACAGTGCCACGAGTGGTGGAAGCAAACACAAGATCCTCGTATTCAATTGCATCATAGTACTCATCATCCGTGTACAGAAACTGTTTTTGAGCAATATCCATGGACGAACCGTGGAATCAGTAACGACGACAACAAGCTTGTTGAAGATAGCAACAACTTCATAGTTCTTGTAATTCCAAGAGCGGTTGGGAACTCGACAAATTGCTATCTTCCATAGACGACAACCACCATGATCATATTTGAATGTACGTAGATCATCTATGTGCTCAACCTCAGGGCACTCTGAGATTTTTGGAAGTGGAATCCGCTGACAAGTGTATACATTCACAAGTTCCCACTCGCAATTGTACCCAATATAAACAACCCAATCACCATTTGCGCCAGCCCAGGCCTTACCCTTAAGAGATGGCATCTTGACATCACACTATCATTATCAAGCGGCATCAACTTGCACAAGGCGAGACCTCCGTCGTCCGCGCCCATGCGAACAGGCTTATAGAGAAGAAGATAAGGGAGATCAAACCTCTCCTGGACCCTTGGGTTCCTTGTAATGATGTTACTAGTTGAGTCGAGAATGGTCTTGAACTAACCTGCCATGCTAGCCGAGGTGATGACGTCGCACCGATCAATGAGTTCCCCCACCACATCATCTTTCAGATCGGGGCAAGAATAACGGGGTCGTTTCCGGCTTGTTCCCTCCATGGAGAAGACGACCGAACAATGGCAGAAGGAAGGGTGAAGGCAAATGGAGGATGGAGGAAGAGCGTGCGACAGCAGTTCCAAATCGAGAGGGAAAGGCGAAGAGTCGGTGGACGTTTGCCACTTTGCCACGGTACACGAAGAGGCGCCCCGGCCTACACGTCCTTTCGGAAATTGTACAAAAGGACTCGTCATCGTCTCACTGACATGTTGGAACGGGACCACATGTCAACGAAACATGGTGTGTAATTTCTCGTGCAAAATGTGATCTGGCCGCGTTGGCCCGAGGTGCCGCAGTAGTTATCGACCTTTATTTTTTTAATGGTGTGCCGTTCAGTTTTGAAGCACGACTAACTGGTACTGTTTGCAGAGAAAATATAAACTACTCTACCACTACTCCACCTCTAGTACTAGTAGTATAAAAAAAGATATATAGCCGGAGCTTCAGAGCTTTCTTGCTAAGGGCTGCCCACTTGCTTCTCACACTATCACCCTCTCTCCAGATCTAGAAAAGACGGCCTCTCTCTCCCTCCTCACCGGTGGTCACAGATCCGCCGGGGAAGAAAAGGGCATGCAGCGTTGACGCACTCGTCGTCGGCGAGCGAGGTCACGCACTAACGACAAGGCCGTCCTCTCAGACCTAGCGCTCGCGGGATGGCCTCCGTCCCCAAGCTCGCTGCTGTAGTGCGTGCGGAGGACGATGACCACGAGCGAAGCCACTTCGCGCTGACCCTCAGGTATGCTACCTCTTTTTGAACCATACCCTTGTTCTATTGCCCCATCTGCCACGTCGCTGCATGTGGATCTTTTTCCACTCCACCATCTTCCCAATTTCCTATCCTCTGCTTTGCTGGTCACGCAGACGAAAAAATTTGCACTATTAAAGGAAACCCTACATCATGCAGACTAATCCATGTATGGGTTGAATAAGGAAAGGAAGGGAGACTGTACTGTCCAAGAGAGTAGGCATCGAACCCGCATCTAGGTTGAAAAGGGGAAAAACAGTAGGTAAGGAACGAGTCTTGTGTCTCTTGGTTGAAGAAGGGTAGAAAGGCATGACAACGCAATAGAGAATGACCAGGTCGATCGGTTTATTGTCCTCACATAGGAAAAAGGTGGCTAAAGAGAACAAAAATGGGACGTAATCCACATATGTTGCCTGGATATTTGTTGCTCTGGGCAACCATACCTCCCTCACCACTCTATGTGTCCGTGGAGGTACATCGCACTGGTGCGCCCGCTGTCCAAATGGGCCTAGCATGTCTCTTAAACCAAACACATCCTTATTGTCACGTTTTTGCTGTTAGTATAATGCCAGCAGTCAAGTCAAGAAATGCTACTGCTAAAGTGATGCCACATTTAACTAATGCCGCACTCAGTCTAATGCCACGGATAAATTTAAGCAATGCCATTTAATGCCACTGGATTATTTCAGGGTTAGCTGTTGATTGTGGATATATTAAAGATTTTTCAGCTAAGGCATTCTAATGTTGTTGCATAGCCAGTATACCAACGATGAAACGTGTTACTACCTTCAGATTTTTGCACTGTTAATTCTTATAGATTACATACCTCACTTTCATGAGATAAGTTAATTTTTTTGTATAGTGTCACCAAAATGCCAAGGCGCCGATGTCATTTTATTTTGGTTAAACTGCACAAACAAGAGGAAAGGTCAAGAGTGGGCACCTCCTCCTCCGGCTGTTCTCTTGATTCGTTCGATCAAGTTTTTATGTTTGATCGATTATCAAGATTGGGATAGCAATTTTTGAGGTCCCCCGGAGTTCGAAATTATATTTACCTTGGAGGTACATGGTTTGCAATTTTTTTATACTATCATTAGTTAATAATGCTAGTTACCTTCAGACTTTTGTATTTGGTTTAACGCTCATGCACAACTAGTATACCAATGCTGAAACTTGTTACCTTTACATTTTGTATTGTTAATTCTTATAGAAATCTTCCAGTGCTAGAGTTTATTGAAATCTGTTTAGTAAAACCATTATACTGTACCCTGTAATAAAATAACTACTCTACTGTTGCACTAGCCGCTAGATTAGTGTATATTTGTAGTATTCGAATGGTGTTGCATTAGTGTATGGACATAAATAATGTGTGGCAAGCTTTCCCAGATATGTGCTCAAGAAAACTACTACCTGTTTTTCTAAATACTAGACGTTTGGGTACTTTAAATTGAACCGCGAAAACGTCTTACATTAAGGAACAGAGGGTGTAGAGTTCACTCAAATTATCCCGGTAAAGCTAGTCACACCTTTGTTAAAATTACTGTTCATTATGTTATCGGAGGAGTTCTGTATGTTTGTCTCTAATGCCTGTCGACTACATACCTGACATCATGATGTAATGTTAAGTCATTTCCTTTTGTACAGTGTCACTGAATTGTCAAGGCGGTGATGGCATTTTATTTTAGTTGAACTGCACAAAATATGCTTAAAAGAAGAGGAAAGGTCAGGAATCGATCATTCTTTCAGAAAGAATTATCTTTGCCTTTCTGACATCAGCCGTTGTTGCCTTATTTATTCCTTCAAACAAGTGGTTAGAAACAGTCTTGCTACCTTTTCCCATTAAGAAATTGGAATGCTTATATTTGTGAGTCTATGCTTCAACTAGTGCCACTTTTATAGTAATCACACTTTCAATATCTATGCAAACAGGGATGCTCGATTTTAGTGGAACTGCACAAAAAGTCCAACTGGTTCAACATTAGGAGCATGTTTTCTTCCAAACCTTTATATCCAATTGGTGGCATTATGAGTTGTTCATTACGAAGGTACATGGTTTGCTACTATCTTGGTACTCTTTTTGTACTGTCATTAGATATTAATACTAGTGGTTCGCATGTGAATTTATTGGCAGGGTGGACCTACATTGGAGGTGCAGGACATGATTCAATGATTGGATGCTCAATTTCGGTTGTATCGATTTCACCTCTTCCATCACTACGAACCTGGATATCCTTGGTCTGATGAAGAATAGGTGCTATATTCCTGCTCTGAACCAGCAAATCAATTCAGTATGAAATTGTCCAGGGCAAAACATGACACTATCAATTTGTCCAGTGCAAAACATGACAGATGGTAAGCGGAAGAGACATGTTTAAACCAAAAATACAAGGTGGGGTATATGTTTACTAGCTGCTTGATATTTGTGCAGACAGAGATGTCTGCCCGTTGCTATTTGGCAAACACACAAAGTGACCGCAATTTTGGTTGAACTGCACAAGAGAATAGTATAGTCACTGCATGTAGTGCCATTTGAAAATAGACACAGAAAGATTGGATAGTCACTTCATGGGCTGCAGAAAAGTAGTACTGTACTATTTATTGGCCAACACTAGGTGCTTCATTGCTTTGGTGTTATTATACAATGGGCATCATTTTGCCTAAGGTAAAGTTTGTATTCTGAAAATAGTCTCGCCGTGTGATCGAGAGAAGACCAAATCATAATGTAGTGGATGTTCCTCCATCATGTGTGGTTCATTCTCATGGTTCCAACTATTGGTGAAACCACTTACGTTTGCAAGAGGAATTGTAGACTTCACAAACTAATTTGTCTTTTAGTCTGTACTGAATATTGGCCAAGAGAAGGATCCATGTTAGTAGGAAGAACAAATGTTTTTTCTAGATCTTTGCTTTTGGAGCTACATATTTGTACATGATCTGTGAATTATTGAGATGCATTAACATGTTAATCTTATGTATGGGAATCGTACTAGTTGGTTTTGAATTTGGGCTACTAATGTGAACATATTACAATGCCAGGCCTGTGAGTCTCGTGTGAACATTTATGAAGAAACTCCCAGCAAAAACATTCGCAAATGCCTTATCTCCCAGCGAACGTTCATCAGCTAATGCGATCGTACATGTACACCATCCGACCTACTCGATCCTACACGTACACTATCCGACCTACTCGATCCTACACGGATAAATAGCAGATGACACACGTACTACCTCCTTTCCGGTTTGTAGGGCTCAATTCAAAAAACGACCTACTCGATCCTAGATGAATAAATAGCGGATCACGCACGTGCTACCTCCTTTCCGGTTTGCAGGGCTTAATTCAAAAATCTAACCAACCAAGGTAGATGATGAGTGGTGGAATCATTTTTTGACAAGGAGGGAGTACCTCATCAGGATGATTCGAGTGCACTCGTTTGACCATCATGCCAGCGTGCGACCCAGCATGGACGGGACGCACCACTGACGGTACAGGACGTCACAGTCATAATTTCAGTTTTTCTAGTTTTCCACGGCAAGCTAGCGCGCTAAGCCATGCCTACTTATGCATTGAATTCTGATGACCGTCGCGTTTCCCGCGACACGCTAGTTCGCCTACCTTCCGCCTATAATTACTGTTTCCCGGGCTTCTCCGGTGGCACCAGCACCCAACTCGCCCTATCCTCATAAGCCCCCACCGGCCCGACGTCACTCGCCACTTATCCTTGCTCTCGCCACGTCCGCCATGCCCCCGCCCGTCTGCGATAGACGACACCGGAGGCGGTCACCGCCGGAACTAGTGTTCGGTTTTTCACCGGAAGGCAGACGGAGGGAGGAGGCATTCTATCGGTCTTTAGATGGCAATGCAGAGTATGAGGAGTTGTTGGAGCGCGACCGCCTGGCGGAGGAGCAGCGTATTGCCGATTTGCGCCGCCAGCGGGACATGGAGCAGCAGCGCACTGACGCTCTGAGTCGCGAGCAGAGCGCCCGCAACTGGGCCGACTACGTGGAGGCCGACGCCCGGCAAATAGCCCTGGAGGCTGTCGGGCACGCATGCGTTCGCGACGCTGATTTTTACTACCAGCTCGTCAAGTGGGTTTCCCGCTTAGAAGCCGAAGCTTCGGTGGACCACGCCGGCATGGAAAGGGCCAATGCGCGTGAGCAACGCACCCTATCGCAACGCTGGCAAGTCCGAGGCGAGGCAAAGGACGCCGGTGCCGGCGTTTAGCGTGTACCATAGATGGCGGTCGGCATCGTCTAGTTAGCTAAGAGTAAGTTAGTACTTGTACGCTACTAGAGTATTAGTGGGAGTAGATAGTTAACTTGGCTATGATGGTTGAAAACATGGAAGTTCAGTACTCTATATGTGGATCAGACCTGTTACTTTGCTCTGAATGTTGAACTTTCCGTTTGAACATATGGAATGGGCTGTTATTTTTTTAAATGGGTTTTATTTGTCCTCCATGTGTTTAGAGGCTGACTTGTGGGCCTACCAAGTTGACGCGTACACAATCAGGAGATGATTGTATGTGGAGAGGATGACAGCAGGGACCCGCCAAGGTCATGGAAGTACGCAAGCAAGTGCCTCCTTATTTCAAGACAATAAAAAATGGCTCCTCCTAATGGATTTCTGGCATCTGGGTCCCATGCCATTGTCAACGTAGTCAATAAACGAGAGAATTGCACAACGAGCGGCTGACACCAGGGACCCAACAGCTCGCCCAGTTATTTTTGTTTTGGGTTAATTTGATAAATGCCACTCCAAATCTGGTGTTTCCGAGAAATGCCAATGCAATTTCCAAACTTTGAAAAATGTCATTTCATGCCATTTCCAGTGGCATTTTTCAAACTTTGCAAATTGCAGTGGCGTTTTCCAAAGTTTGCAAAAATTACAGCGGCATTTTTCAAAGTATGGAAATTGCAATGGTATTTTTATGAATCGCCATAATTGGAGTGGCATTTATCTAATTTGTTTTAGAGACAGAAGCAGGGTGTCAACTGGGCTGTGCGGGGCGCTCTGGCATGTCTAGACAGCCTTCTCTTTTATGTTTACCACAGACCAACCCATTAGTTTTTTTTTTCTTTCTGAAAATGGCTAGCCCAGTTTTTTTTGTGATTTGCCAAGTAAGTCGCTTTGTCAGGCCTGTTGGGCTGCAAATCTTTCAAGATGAGGAGAGCTTCATTCGGCTGGCCAAGAAAATGGCCTATCAGTAATGAGAAATGGGTTGTACATTTTCAAAACACATCAAACCGGCAATTAGTTTAAAATTTCATTTTTCATTTCGAGATTTTAAATTGCATTGATTTTTATGCATGGACAATTTGTTGGATTTTATATTGAGATACGTTTATTTTTAAAATCAGTTTGAATGTGACTAAAAATTTCGGGATTAAAAACAGTTCGGACCGCACCGAAATATGAAAAATTTCGTATAATTTTTTAACCGTGGCCACAATATGGGCTGTAATGCTAACAAAAAGAATATGGGCTCCAAAAAAAACCTTAAGAATTAGCAAATGGGCTGTAAATTATTAGAAATAATGGCAGATGGGTTGTATGCTATTTTCCATAGATTTGAGGCTTTCCTAAAAAAAGGTTGACACACAAGCAGTGACTGTTGGATGTCTATCCAAAGGCCGTCGTGCTTCTTCAATCTCTGCTCTTCCTGCTCCAGCCGCTCAAACAAGCACCGACGGGACTGCCTGCTCCCTCCTCCCCGCGGCCGGTTGTGCTGTGCAGGCCTCACCGCCCCACCTTACTCCCATCGCTGGCCTAGCCATCCCTCTACTCACCCACACCTGATCTTATTCTCCAGCGACTGTAGAAGAACTAGTAAAGCCTCATACAGTCGTACTCCCCTCCGCGTGGGAAACAACTGCCGAGTCTTCCCTGGCTCCGTGTCATTCCCTTCCTAGGCCTCGTCGTCGTCCACTGCCCTGGTGCTCTCGGCGCGGCCTGGTCAATGTGGTCAACGACCGACATGCATCTAAAGTGGACTGTACGTGGAGAGGCTGACAGCTGGGTCCACGTCCGCACGCAAGGAAATGCCTCCTTATTACACACAAAATAATGATTCCTCCACCTAACATCTGGGACCCACCGAAAGGGCCTCTGTATTTCGCGAAAAAAAAACGTTACCGCCACTGACAGCTCGGACCCACCAGCTATATCTTCACACGCAAGGAAGTGCCTCCTTATTACGCAGAAAAAAAATGAATACTCCCCCTGCTAGCTGGGACCCAGTATAGTGGGAGGTTGACTTGTGGGCCTACTAAGTTGACGGGGACAGAGGGCTTTCTCAACTTAGTCAATATGCATGATTCTAGCTCAAGTGACCGTACGATGTCCATCCAACAGCCGTAGTGCTTCTTCAACCTCTGGTCTTCTTGCTCCAGCCGCCCAAATCAGCACCGGTCGTGCCTCGTGCTCCTGCCTCCCGTGGCCGGCTGCGATGCCGCGGAGGCCTCACCGCCCCCTACTACTCCCACCGCTGGCCAGGCCATCCCTCTACTCACCCACACCCCCTGTTATTCTGCGGCGACGGCAGCCTCACACCGCAGCGAACCAGTGAACCCTCATACTCCTCTACACGTGGGCATCCACTGCCGCGTCTTCCCCGGCTCCGCGTCGCCCCTTCCTAGGCCTCGCCGTCGTCCACCACCCTGGTGCTCTCAGCGCGGCGTGGTCAACATGGTCAAGGAACGGCTTCCATCGGACGTGGACTGTACGTGGAGAGGCTGACAGCTGGGTCCACGGCCGCAGCAAGGAAGTGCCTCCTTATTACGCAGAAAATAATGATTCCTCCACCTGACAGCAGGGACCCACCGGACGGGCAACCGTATTTCGCCAAAAAAATGTTCCCCCCTGACTGCTGGGACCTACCAGCTACATCTTCGCACGCAAGGAAGTGCGTCCGGGAAAAAACGATTCGCCCCCCTGACTGTTGGGACCCACCAGCTACATCTTCGCACGCAAGGAAGTGCCTGACAGTTGGGACCCACCTGGTCGAAGCATACGTAGCGTTGTCATTCTGGTCACGAACGTGTACGTACATACTGTTCGATGTAGAGGCGCGCACGTGTCGATGTAGAGGCGCGCACGTGTCGTAGTAGAGGTGCACACGTAGCATGTACACGTACGTACAGTGACCAGGGTGCAAGAAATAAAATACTGCCACGTACGTACATGCGGGCGGGGTCTCGAACGCCTACTCGCGCATACGTACGGCCAGGGCTCGTGTACATGGCTGGGTCGGAACGAAGAAACTGCGTCATCGTCGTGTTCATGGGGAGGCAATGGAATGCGTCGTGTTCATCGGGAGGCAACGGAATGCCTCGTGTGAATGCGTGGGACCCGACCGGCTTGGACGGAACAACCGATGGAAACGAGGCCTGGCATACCGCAGAACGGAGGAAAAGGCCTTGTGTTCGACCGGGCACGGTCGAAACAGGATCCTGTTCATTGTGGGGGGGGGGGGGGGTCTGGCGTACCGCAAACGGAGGAAACGGACCTCCTACGGTCGAAATGGGGTCCTGTTAATCGGGAGGGGTGTGGCGTACCGCAAAACAGAGGAAACGGACTTGTGTTGGAGCGCTACGGTCGAAACGGGGGTCCTGTTCATCGAGAGGGGTGTGGCGTACCGCAAAACGGGACTCCACGGGATACTGTTCATCTCCACCGTCGACCCCCTCCAGCCTCCACGGGCTACTGTTCATCCACCGTCGACCTCCTCCAGCCTGCACCTGCGACTGTTCATCCACGGGCTCCTGTTCATCCAGCCTCCACCGCGTGCTACTCCACCGGCTACTGTTCAACCAGCCCTCTCCATGGGCTCCTGTTCAACCACCCCTCCACGGGCTACTGTTCAACCAGCCCTCCACCGTCTACTGTTCATCCAGCCCTCCATGGGGTGGTCCTGTTCATCTAGCCCTCCACGGGGTCATGTTCATCCAGCCCCAACCGGCTCGATCGATCGGGGTCCTGTTCATCCAGAGGCAACACCACGGGGTCCTGTTCATCCACCCCCACCGGGAACTGTTCATCCAACCCCCCCCCCCCAGCAACACTCACTATTCATCCAGAGGCAGCATCGATCGGCTTTAGTTAGCAGCAGTAGTGAAGGAATCGCTCGATCGGGTTCAGTTAACAGCCATCGATCGATCGCTCGGGTTCAGTAACGCGTAGCCTGCAGTGCAATCACTCGGGTTCAGTAGGTGAACGCCTCGCTCGGGTTCAGTTAGAGCCCAACGCCTCGCACACATGCGCGTACATATACAAGAGAAATGCGCGTCGCTCAGCCCCGACCACCCACCGTAACCAGGAACACCCTGATATTTTCCTCGCCCTTGCTTCTACCATGGTTTTTTCTGTCATGGACGGCCCAAATAATGTCATGCAACTGCATCTCCGGCCCGCCCAGGATGAAAAGCCCATTTTCTGTCATGATTTTTTGTCATAGAAGTAGGAGCCCACCACATCTATGATGATACCGGGTTTTGTCACAATTATCGTCATAGAAGTGTCATAAGTATGACAGAATTTTTTTTCGTTTGGCCCAAAATGTCACGGATGTGTCTTTTTTTTGTAGTGCGAGGGGGATGCGGACGAGCGCCAGGGGGTCACGGTGTCGAGCAGAACTCGGGGACAAGAGGGGGAAGCGGACAAAAGCAAGGAAACGACGACGAGCTCACGGGCAGGAACTGTGCGGTGACGACGATGACTCAACGAGGAAGCAACCAAAGGGGGCTAGCTGTCCAGAGGGAAGAGGACGTCGAGGGGGGGCCGTGTGACACTCGGGGACAATCCAGAACCGGCTGGAGCGGCGTTGCTATTGCCAACAGTGGCTAGACCACCGGTTTCGGTTGTCATTGCCCATGGTCACCATGGACAACGCACGCTCTGGTCGTCAACTAAGTGCCAAACCTTGTCATCAGCGGAGTCCTTCCAAGGTTCATTAAGAATGAGGTGATGGCACATGCAGAGGTGTAGGGAGCAGAGGGACACGAGCTCGACAAGTTTGCTGTTGCAAACTTGGCCACATCTTGGTGCTCAAACCAGAGAGGTTAAGGGCTAAACTTGATGTCTAGGAGGTTTAGGGTAGCAAGGACTACGGTCCTGGGAAGTTGGAGGGGATTTGGGCAAGGATTTAGCATAGTTGCAGTGCAACTGCCAAATCTGACCCAGAAAGAAAATGAAGAAGAAGCACTCACTAGGAGTGTTGGATTAGGCTAAAACTTGGCAAAGCTTCCTGATCTGGTCATATGTAGATGCTTCAAAAAGATCATACCAAATGGACTTGCCAAATTGGTACTTGTTTCACAAGCATCACATCTGACTAGAAACTTTGGAAAAATCCAGGAAACTATTGGCTACATGAAATGAGCCAAAATTAGGTCTAGGTGGGTATGGATAGGAGAAGGCTTGGGAATATTTTCAGCCATAATGGAGCAAGATAAAATATACTTGCTTCGCAAACTGAAAATTTGGATAGAAACCAAGAATTGCTCCTGTGCTCACATAGTTCAATGAATTGAACTGAATTTAGGTGGAGTCTAATGATTTGAGATACTTGAGAAGATGGAAAAGTTTCATCCCATTTGGAAACTCTATGAAGGTACTTCCTTCACAAAGTTGCAATCTGGTCAAAAACTTTGAAAATTTGCATAGGGAGCTAAGATGAATGGATTGAGGTGATTTTTGGTATCCATGGGTTATTTATTAATGATAAACACCCTGCAAAATTTTAGCTCAATTGGAATTAGGAATGAAGCACTTCCTTTGCAAAGTTTCTGAGAAGGAAGAAACTTGCATTGGATCATGTGCCAAAATTTTGAACTATATGACATGAGCTAAGGATGGAAAGGGTGAAGATATAGCAAGGACTACCTCCACAAATTATTTGGGAACTTTCCTTGCCATAAAAATGGTAGCTCCTTTGGAAAATGGCAGAAATGCAATATTGGCTTAAAATAAGAAAAGGCAATTTTCCTTATTTAAATGTGGCCAATATTTTTGCCAGAGCTAGGATTAGACATAAATATCATCTCCACAAATTTTCATGAATTTAGGAGAGGACTAGATATGCCTTTGGATTTTATTCCTCTGAAAGGCAAGAAAAGAATAAATCATAATTCCAAAATATTGCATGGGACTTGGCAATATTTTTGCATATCCAAGGAGTAGGAGGATAGGAGGGTCTCTTGGAACAGATGGAATGATCAACAGATCAAGGAAAATGATGACTCCTTTGTATTCACAAAAGGCACATTCAAATTCCAAAATTTTGGAATTAGGGTTTGAGAAGATTTGAGATGATGCAGATGAGGTCTTGCCCACTGACAAAGACATGAGCAAGGTTTTGAAAGGTTGGAAATGACAAAAATTCTCAGAGTCATCCAGCAAACTCAGGAGAAAATTTGAAAAAATTATTGCCTGGAAGGATTAACAGCACAAAAATTGATAACCCAATTTTGGGGCTGTTACAAAACATGTATGTATGAAAGGGCTGTGTAATGTTTTAAATAATGATTTGATGACTCTAATGTGGCACCAGCCTGCCTAACAAACGGCCAACCCACATGGTGGCTCACAACTCGTAGTGTACTGCGAGCCACCCGCCACCCCCAGACGCACACACCCACACACACACCGCGAATCCACTGCAACTACGATGCATGTTAAATTAATTATCCCGCGGTGAACATATATGTTAACAAAGGAGGGAAGTTTTAGTTTCAAAAAAACACGGAGATCATTAAGACGTTTTAGTACATTAATTGATTGGTTTTCTACGGGTATAATGTGCAAAAGTCAAATTTGAGCTACATGGACCCGTGACAGTGCACCTAAATGGATTGCAAAAACACATGTGTCTTACTGGGTGCATGTTTACTCCCCGTGCAACAAATTTCAAACATTGAGAATCTTTATTTTTAAATTCTAGTACATCCAAAACTTATTTGAAGTTCATGAAACTTATCGTGTTGTCATATGGACACCAATACAAAGTTGCATTGTATTTTTTTGTCAAATTTGAGACCAGTTTTGATGTAATCTTTATCTAATTACAGACGGCAGATTATTAATAATTGGGAACCAATATCCCAAACGGATTATTTATTCGAACTGTGAGCGTTAGACCAACAATGGATACGTTCCATGCTTCGGTTCAGCAATAAAGCGGCAGCATTAATCATCCAAATAGAAAAACAATATACGTGCCGCCGCGCGACTGTGTGCCGTGCGAGCAGGCGTGAGTTGACGGGACGCATGCGAGCAGTCCGCTGTGCAGGCAGACGGGGAGGCGTGTGTGCAGGTGTGTGAATTGACGGAGGCATGCTCGTTGCATGGTGTCATTGGGAGGCGTACGAGTAGTTGTGTGAAACTTTGGTAGGCATGCCAGCAGTCTGGTGCGCAGGCTCACTGGGAGGCGAGCCATCGGTTTGACCGCCGCCCGCCTATCTCCCACAACTCCCACTACTCCATATTAATGGTGCGCCCAAGCGGCCGCACCACCCATCGTCGCCACACACACACACACAATCCTCTCTCTCCGCTCTCAGTCCTCAAAGCCGTCAGTGTATGAGGATGCCGCCGAAGCGCCCCATCAGAGGGAGTGGCGCCGCCGGGGCTGCTAAAGCATCGGAGCACAACGTGGAGATGGAGACAGAGGTTGCCGTCACCGCTGGCGAGTTATCGCTGCACCCTAACGTCGTCAACGGCGTCGAGCTTCCACAGCCGGAGGCGGAGTTCCACACCGACTCCGACGACCACTCCGGCGACGACTCCGACGACGACGGACAGCTGGTTAGTCATCTATACCCATTTATGTGTCAAATAGATCATATGGTTTCTCTGGTTACTCCTGCCTCCCCCTTCTTGGAATAGAAATCCTATGGTTATGTTCTCCCAATCCATGAAATCTGAGTAAGTTTCGTTAGATCCGTGTAGTGTATTGATTGTTTGAATGGTACATGTGATAAGTGATTAGTTGTTTCATCTGTGCAAATGATTTCTGCTAGTAATCCGACTAGGGTTAGTGTTCGTGCTAATAATTCCTAGCCAGGACTTGACAATTGATTTTGAATGACCTAAATAGGTTTGTACCATTATTTTCTTCAAGATTGGTCTGTACATAGACGACTGTGCTTAAAAATCAAACCATAATATCTGGATATGTATAAATAAATGGCCATAAATTCCTAATCCTACTTCACGGCATGTAATCATTGATTTGATGCCAAATTTGATTTACTATTTGTATAGGTACTGTCTGATGATGTGGACATCGAGGATGAAGATGGCCAGAGCAGGTACAAGAGACAAATCCTCAGGGAGCTTTATGCGGGAATGCATAACAGGTGTATTAGGACCTGGAACGGCGGCTATGGATGCCCATTTTGCAACCAGAAGCTTCATGAGGCATATCTAAGTGTTCTGTCGCATGCAAGAGGACGGGCCGTTGGCTCCTTCAAGTAGAAGTATTCTCGCAGGGTGGTGCACAGCGCGTACGCCGAGTACCTGTAGAAGCTTCAGGATCATGCCGGCATGTGAGATGAGATGTGGGATGGATCGAACTATGTACGCTTGAGTATGCTTAATGATGGTTGAACTATGTACTTATGGTTGAACTATGCTTATGTACGTGTAAGCTTATTATCTATGTCTGAGTATGTTAAATATTTGTAAAAATTACAAAGGGGGACCAATAAACCAGGACGGAGGTAGTACGTCAATCACACACGGTTCCAAAAATTGGAACCGTGTGCAATGACTTTCATTTTTCCTGTTGCGTCAATCACACACGGTTCGCTCTAGCAAACCGTCGCCCCCAATATTATTTATGGGACAGAAAACCCTCACCACCCAATTCAAAAAATAAAACCCTCGCCATCCCCACGTCACAAAAACCCTCACCCCGCCCGCCACCCCCTCCGGTACATTCCCCATTCACACCTGCACAAGCTCCTCCGCGTCTATGCCATGGCACCGCCTATCGCGGCAGTAAACACTTAGCTCGACGCCTGCCGCCGCTGCCAGGCTGCCGGCAAAGCCCACCGCATTTTCCCACTTCCGCTTGCCACCGCCTATCGCCATCGAATTTCTCGACGCTGCTCGCGGTCGACCCAGCTCCGCTCGGTTGGGGAATCTGCCGTACTGAGGGTTCTTTCTCATACACGACAAGGTAACTAATTTAATGAGATATTATCTCATCTCTTATCCCAGTTCATCTGCCTCCTTTAATCACCCGAGATAAATCGCCGTGAATTCATTTTTATTCAAGCTGATTTGAGGGTTTTCTTTCATTCATAGAATGTACAGTGCGCCGACACTTCAGGACTTTGCGACCTTTGCCAGAGATTCCATCTCACCGTACCAGGTAACTTGAGGACGCGCGCGGTATGTTCAGTCTCACCCTAAATCGGTTGGCATGGCCTACTTTCCTGAACATATTCTAAATATTGCTACATTTGGATAAAAGGTGCCATATGCACCATATACGTCAAAGGGGATTTTTCCCCTCTTCTTTCTATATTAGGAAAATTAATGATGTATTGTTCTTTCGATTACTCTTATATTTCCATGACAGCATGTTTTACCCTATCTGTTTAATTATAGATTTTTGTCCTTCGATTTCAACTGTTGTACAGTTCTTTCAATTTGGGTCCATATTTGCATGTTACCATATTTTCTTTAACAATCCTACCATTTTCTGCAGCACATCCCTTGCTATGCAACAAATTATGTAGTGCGCAATTTTTCCCTTTACATAGATCAAGGCTCCACGGATGTCATACTGCACACAAACCATGGATTTACAATCGTTGCTACTATAAGACTTAATGAACGTGGTGACTCCTATTTTGGCACTGGCTTTTGGAAAGAAATTTCTAAGTTTTATGTACTGAAAGCTGGCACTATAATCGCACTGCACATGAAAAGGCCTGGTCATGAGATATATGCTAACTTCCCCGACAAAATAATCCGTCCAGACTTTGTTCGAAGTAAGTTTTCTTTTCAACTGTCTGCATGTTGACTTACCCAGCAATGTCAAATGAATTATGTAGTATTTAAGCAACCAATTGTTATTCCCTTTTTTTATTATACTCCTACCTAATAACTTCTAGTTACCAATACACTTTTCTATTCCCCTGTTTTAACTAAATATTCCATGTACTCCCATTTCTATCAGAAAGCGCCGCTGACAAGGAGACTCCGGAGGTGGAGAACGGGGCTGCCAACAAGCGGAGGCGGGGCGAGCTAGAACCACAAGCGACTCCTGCAGGCCTAGACTTCATTAGCAGCCTCCTAGATGATATTTTGGCAGTCATCATCTCCCTCCTCCCAATCAAATATGGGGCACGGACAACCAACCTTTCTCGGTGGTGGCACCCCCTATGGAACTCCAGCCCTCTCGACCTCATCGACACCCACGAGCTCTGCCATGGCTATCGCAAAAGCTTGGATGCGTTCTCCAAGATCCTCGGCAGTCACCTTGGCCCAACCAAAAGCCTTAGAATGGGCAAGTTACATTCCAATATCAAGGACCGAGCAAAGCTTGATGACTGGTTCCGATCCCCCACCCTAGATCAGCTCAAGGAGCTCAGTTCTGATGATGGGCATATGTGGTCGCTGCCAACGTCTGCACTCCGCCTCGCGCCCACGCTGTGCGTCGCCAAGTTCAGGAACTGCCATCCCCCTTAATGGCGCGCCCGCTCTTGATCTACCACGACTGAAGCACCTCGAGCTCGTCGCCGTCTGCCTCTCAAATGGTCACATGGAGCGCCTGCTCCGTGGCTTTACTGCACTCGAGTACCTTCATCTTCAGGCGATCAATGGGTTGAGTACCTTCCACATCACCTCCATGACTCTCCGGACTATTTATGTGCGTTGTTGGTGCGGCAGGAAGACATCACCAGATGTGTACCACGGTATGGTCACTAAGGACACACCTGCACTTGAGAGATTACTTGTAGTTGATCAAGAAGGTCCAACAAGAATCAATGTCATTTCTGCACCGAAATTGATAGTGGTGGGCTACTCGTCTCACAAATACTCCGAACTTGTTACTGGATCCACACTCGTTTAGGTACAACAGCCGCCTTCTACCTCTCCTTCTACAAATTAACATTATTTCTAATTTTGAAGATGTTTGTTTGTTTGTCATTCAGAAAAAGATTCCGACAAGATTGACCCCGAAACTGCGCGCAGTGAAGGTCTTGGCACTAGAATCTATCGGCCCCAACCTGGAGCAAGTTGTCAGTTTCGTGAGATGCTTTCCGTGCCTGGAGAAGCTATATATCGAGGTGATGTTCCTTTCCTATTAAATGTTAACCATAAGGGAGTTCAATTTGTGACACCTTTTTCCAAGTTTATAATGACAATATACTACAATTTCTGAAGGTTCTTTTGGAGGATTTCAGTACATACATGCCCCCCCCCATATTGGTTGCTGGATCAATATGGTTACATTCAATAAGCATTTCTCCATTGGATTCATCTGTAATAGTTTTCTTAGGGAACTTTTCATCCACTCCAACCTCTTGTGAAGAAGGCTACATTTTTCTAGAATGTAATCAAATGCCCGTGTTAATCATGTCAGATCGAAGATGGCATGTTAGTGCATTTTACAAATCCTGCAAACCAAATAGCTAGGACTGTAGTAATGGTCAAAACTGCATGTAGGCACTAACACGTTTTCTTCTTTTGCAGATAAGATTAGGCCCAGTGGTGGATAATGTGATACAATATAACAATCACGTCAAATGCCTAGATCTGCATCTCTCAGAAATTACTTTGAACTCCTACCGAGGGACCTTACCGGAGATTATATTCAACAGGTTCTTTGTTCTCAGAGTAAGGGTGCTGAAGGAAATGAGGTTTTCCCTACATTTATTTCAAAAAAATGAATGGTTTGTTCATCAGCGCCGGCGCCTGCGGCAGAATGGAGAAGGCTCCAAAAATGCTGAATTTCATTTTGGAACTTCAGATGACAGAGTAATCGTAAGTCATCGTGTCAACCCCATACATGACTTCTCATTGGCTGACCCGTTTGCAAAAATTGTGAGGTTTCGAAACTAGGCGTAGAAGCTGTGATATTAGTTTGAACCTCTTCGATATCCATGTTGAAAGTGCGTTATATCGACTAGAGGGGGGGTGAATAGGAGATTTTTATGAATTCTTCAATGAGGAATTTCGTGGTGAGGAAATTCCTAACTGAAGAACTACTTGCAGCGGAATAAGTACTCAGAAACTATCATAACAGAGCATAAGCATGGTCATTATGAAGAAATGAAAATGAAGCACAGAGTACGGGAAGCGTAAACACAGGATACATAGGATGAAGACAAACAGACTAAAGAAAATGAACTGAGGGAATTGGGAAAGTCTTCAGTCAAAGTCTTCAAACAGATATGAACAAGCACACAACACAATAATGAGGAAATGGAAGAGTTGAGGAAATAGAACCGGTAGCTTGATGAAGACAATGATTTGGTAGACCAGTTCCAACTGCTGTGACAGTTGTATGTCTGGTTAGGGCGGCTAGGTATTTAAACCTGAGGAAACACAGTCCCGGATACCCAGCCGAGGACTCACAGACCAAGACACCCAGTCCTCACCGTATTCCCCTAGAGCTAAGGTCACACATACCTCGCCCAATCACTCATGGTAAGTCTTCAGGTGACTTCCAAACCTTCACAGACTCAGTCACTCCGCGATCCACAATTTCCTCTTGGATGCTCAGACCATGACGCCTAACCGTCTGAAGGATGCACAATCCTCAATGGTAAAAAGCATCGGATCCACACAGGATCAATCTCTTCGGTGATGCTCAATCACTTTGGGTTTGTAGGTGTTTGGTTTTGGGGATTTTCCTCACTTGATGATTCTCGCTCAAATTCCTGGGAGGATGGGTTGCTATCAATGACAAGTGTCAGTTTCTCTCGAAGCAGCCAACCAGCTAGTGGTTGTAGGGGGCGGCTACTTATAACCTAGGGAGCAGCCCGACATGATAAGACATAAATGCCCTTCAATGATATGACCGTTAGGTGGATAAGATATTTTGGGACAGCTGGCGCATAGCACAGCAACGGTCGGAAACGGTCGGAAATTTGACTATCAAATTCCTCAGGGCTATCATGTTCCTCACTTGTAGGCAATCCGCACTGGCGAATTCCTAACTCCTCAATCAGAACAAATTCCTCAGAGACCAGAAGATCTTCGTCTCTGTCACTGAAGAAATTGACTGAAATGTATGAGATTTTCAATGGCCTCACTTGAAGGATTGGTAGGTGTAGGATTGTGAGATGAGCATCACATGGAAATTTTTCCTTAGTATTTCCTCGACCCCCTTTAACAGTACGGTGTTTCCTATGACTCAAGAAAGAGAAAAACAAAACTATGAAAACAAAGTCTTCAAGCTTCATAATCCTCGCATGATTATCAAGTCTTCACGGTCACACCAATTTCTTCACTTTCAAAGTCTTCATGAAAGTCTTCAGGAATACCAAAATCTTCAGTCGAAGATATTCATTTTTAGGGGTCGACTTTTCCTGTAAATATCAGACTCCTCATAGACTTATAGACCAGTGTACACTCACAAACGCATCAGTCCCTTAACCTATAAGTCCTTAATACACCAAAATCACTAAGGGGCACTAGATGCACTTACAATCTCCCTCTTTTTGGTGATTGATGACAACATAGGTTAAGTTTTCAACGGGGATAAACATATGAAGTGTAAATACTGATAATGAGGATTTTGATTGCAAGATATAGAAGAACTCCCCCTGAATTTGTGCATATGTGAGGAATTTGCTTTTGAAGCAATGCACATTTGAAGAGTAGTATCATGGAGGAACTCCTCCTATATCTTGTAATTCATACACGCATTTAACATATACTACTAAGAATTTCAAATGCATGACGAAATATGGTGACTGATGTAATTCAGCATGCGTGCATTAACATATACGAGGAAATAAGCATGTAGAAGAACATAACGAAAGTATCAGACCACCATAGGGTTTAAGATTACAACTCGATCCATAAAAGTCTTCAGAAGAACGAGAGTTGTAACTTAGCAAATAAAACATCCCATATAGTGAGACCCGCTTGAAGACTAACTCAAATTTCCCCCCATTTGTCATCGAATGACCAAAAGGGTTGAAAAATGAGGACTAACGCCCCTGAAGAATATCAAGTTGATGGAGGAGCGCCAGCGTTGTTGGGGTCGGTCGTTGAAGTTGGGCCTACCGTAGTGTCGTCCAAATCTTCATGCTCGTCTGTCACACGGGATGAAGAAAATGAGCTGGCCACTGTCGGTGTCAAAACCTGCGGATCTCGGGTAGGGGGTCCCGAACTGTGCGTCTGGGATCGATGGTAACAGGAGACGGGGGACACAATGGTTACCCAGGTTCGGGCCCTTTCTATGGAGGTAATACCCTACTTCCTACTTAATTGATCTTGATGAATATGAGTGTTACAAGAGTTCATCTACCACGAGATCGTAATGGCTAAACCCTAGAAGTCTAGCCTATGCGAATAAGGTAATGAATCTGACCCTATCCGGACCACTCTCTCCGGTTTATATAGACACCGGAGAGATCTAGGGTTACATGGACTCGGTTACATAAGAAGGAATCTACATAGTCGGTAGCCAAGCTTGCCTTCCATGCCAAGGAGAGTCCAATCCGGACACTGGTATAGTCTTCGGCTTTCATGTATTCATGGCCCATCAGTCCGGCCCAATGGATAACAGCCCGGACGCCCGAGGACCCCTTAGTCCAGGACTCCCTCAGTAGCCCCTGAAACCTGGCTTCAATGACGAGGAATCCGGTGCGCAGATTGTCTTCGGCATTGCAAGGTGGGTTCCCTCCGTCCGAACTCAGGAATAGTCTTCGGATGTAGCGAGTATATCCGAACCTGTGTATGTAATTGCAGAGAATACAATATTCCACGAGTCCAATCTGCTGACAATTGTGTATGACGTTGCATCATGCCTGCCCGGTTATTGCTCCCAACCACTGGCTGGCCCGCCACCCCACGTCTCGGGGCCCGGTTTTACTGGCACGTCTTATCAAAGCAGAGACCGTGTTCCCTTATTCAAGGGATCTTCACTAATGCCATCATGAGTAACCCAACCGTCCTCTGGGTTCAACTCTTTAGGGATAGGTAAGTTTACATGCCCAGGAGGAGACGCTTAGTATTCAAGGTCTTTATATAGGGACCCAGGCTCGTCTTTTTATTTTTGTGCTTGCTTCTTTCTCAACTCCAGCCACCCCCAGCTCCAGCCCTCGGGTTCCAATCACCACCAGCCCCAATCATGTTTGCGTCCAGCCGTTCAGGCCGGTGGGTGGCTTCTTCTGTCACAGAGGAGGATATTGTGAGGCCCTGTGCGGCGAGGTATCTGACCCCAGAAATCCTTCATCGGCTTCCCGCACAGGGGCAGGTCATCCCCGCCCCCAAATCTGGTGAGAGAGTAGTATTTGTGTCCCACTTCCTCCATGGGTTAGGGTTCGCGCTTGACCCCTTCGACCGGGGGCTCATGTTCTACTACGGGCTAGACTTCCACGACCTGGGTCCGGACTCGGTTCTTCTCATCTCGACCTTCATCATCACGTGTGAGGCCTTCCTCTGGACTCCCCCGCACTTTGGTTTCTGGCTCAAGACCTTTGGCATGAAGCCGCAGGTGACAGAGGAGGAGCAGGCAGTGTGCAGCGGCGTTATAATAGACAAGCTCGCCGATACGGTTTGGTTTGAAGGGTCTTTCTTCGAGTCCTCCGATCTATGGCGTCAGGGCTGGTTTTATATCAACGAGCCGCATGGCTCCAAGTGGGTGGAAACGTCTGCGTTCCGACCCGGCCCTCCAATTCACCTTGCTTCATGGATCAATAAGGGATTGGATTGGGGATCCGTTAATGAGGTGCAGACTCTGCAAAGTCGCATCCGAAGCCTTACCGAGAAGGGCGTCAATCTTGTGAACGTTGTTCAAGTAATGTTAGTCCGCCGAGCCCTGCCATGTCAGCGGCGGCCTCTCTGTATGTGGGAATTTAACTCAGAAGGGCGGCAGAATCTTCAACACTTCTTCGGCACCACGCACGAAGGAATGTGGAAATTATACTTCGGGGAACGAGAGCAATGGCCAGACACCACCGAAGATGTTGGCCTCGACTGCAATCATCCGGACACTTCGGTAAGTACTCAATCTCCAAACACCTTTTATTCGAGCATCTTTTGACAAGACATTGAACAACCCGTCCCCATACAGGACTAGATAAAGAAAGCGGTGTTGATCTGGTGTGCGCCGCCCCTTCCCGAAGGTCATGCGACCGTCCTGCTGACGAGAATGCTGATTCCGACACCGTACCGGGTGTCCGCAGAGGAAGGCGAGAACAGGGGGGCTAGAGGTGATCCCCATCCTGAGGATAAGTTAGGCACTTTATTCGGGAAAACCGAAGCCCTTTTGCTCAAGGGCATCAGCATAGAGGAAGATCTTTACGGCAAGACGAGGGCCGCTCCCGAAGATCAGGAGGGGAAGCTTTCCATGAGAGGAAAAATGCCGTCATAGGGCGACTTGGGCCGGGCAAGCGATGTTGCCGCAGAGCTTCATGATGAGAGCAAATCTCCGGCCAAACTGTAAGTGAAGCTGGGGTGCTTTTAAACATACCTCATTCTTTTCCAATTGGTGAAGTAATCCTCCGACATATGTACATCCTCGCAGTCAAAGCCTGATGTCTCTCAATCGTCTTCCTCCTCGGGAGACCTTCCTTCAGAGATGATGGAGAGTGAAACGCCTTCTCCGGCCTCCTCGCCTAACATGGCGGATGATTCTGAGGTGTCGTCCCGGAGGGCTCCTCCCGACCAACAAGTAGTGCAAGAAACGAGGAACGAGTTACCCGAAGGTGGTGCCTCTGTCATTCAGGGTTCGGAAATCAAGAATGATGACCCCAAACTATCCGGTTTACTACTGGAGACAATTCTGGAGGCGGGTAAGTGGATTCCTTTAAAGGAATGTTGTACTCCGGTAGTGGTTTCTGAAGACCCAAAGGCGTCGGAGACGCTGACGGATATGCTACAAAAAGCGTCCGTTTTAGAGGAGCACCGTGCCTTAATGGTTACGGTGGTCGAAAAGGTTCTATCCGCGAAGAGCGGGTTGAATGAGGCCTTTGCAAGCCTTCTAAAAGGTTTTGAGGTTTGTGATGTAACTTTATCACTTAAATAATATTGACAGAATGCACCTGTTGCATATGTAGTAGCCCCTGAGACTCGGATTGCCTTCCGAAGGGAGCGGTCGGAGGATCACAAAGATATGCTCAGGTATTAACCTTTATTTGGAATGTAGGCTGTTACTGCTCCTGCCACTACCCGCGAGATGGAAGTGGCCGAAATGCAACGAAAGCTGGATATGGCGGGGGATGACATTGCATTCATCAACAGGCGTCTTGACGACTCCCAAGGTATATATTCGGAGCATTCCTTACAGCAATGTGCTTGTAATTGAAGCCTGACTCTGAGGAGAGTTTTATATGAGCTTTGCATGTATGCAGATGGTGCTCCCGCCGTGGAAGCCCTTCGGGCGGAGCTAGCCCGGGCCAAGAAGGAGGCCCGGTGTAGCAATGCGGCTGCCAAAAAGGCATTGGCTGAGTTAAAAGCCGGACAAGCCGTGCGGTGCCAAGACAAGGAGAAAATGTCCACTATGGCGCAAGAGTTAGGGAATGCGGTGAGCCGCTGTAAACTTCTTGAGAAGGAAAATGAGGCCAAAACGGCTGAACTTGACAAGGCCTTACGAGAGGCGAGAGAAGCGCGATCTAAATTCAGAGCAGTCCGTGAGGAGATCCGGCAAGCTGGGGAGATTGCGGCTGGCAAGCCCTTTCTGCTACAGGCTAATTTCGGCGATCTGAACTATGCTTAGCTTATCCAAGTATGGAGTTCTCCGGACAAATTTTTAGATTTGCCGAAGAGTTCTTCCGATGCGGTGCAGTTTTATCATGCGCAAGAAGGGCACGCAAAGGAGAAGCTTTTCTGGTTGCAATTTGACGCGTCAAAGCACCCTCTATTACTGAATGAACAGATGTCCCAGTGGGCCGAGCTGCATAGGATATCCGGCGCTGCCATGGAGGGCGTCATAGTCCGTTTGTGGCCGTCTGGGCCTGTTCCGAGTAGTTATTTCGGCCTTGTGCAGCGGCTTGTTGATGCGGTGCCGCATATCGATGCTGTGAATCGGTCGACGTGCATTGAAGATGCACGGATGGCCTTCGCCCGAGTCAAAATGTTTTGGGGAAAGATGAAGGCCATCGATATTGCAGCGAGTGGTCCACCCAAGGGCAAGGACCGCTGACAGACGGAGCATTATTTCGAAGACGTCGTGGAGGCCGCCCGCTTGATAGAGGGCCAGTGCTCGAAGAACATAATGTTCGAGTAATGTATATGAGGGTTGTAACAAACAGCTTTATAGTTAATCTATTTGTATTTTGCTGAAAAGCTTGAATTCCTCCTATGCGGCCGTTTTTAATGTAATCTGAAAGTTTTCTAGTCGTCGGCTTCAGCCCCCTCGTAGGAAGTACGGGGGTGTTCGGAAAAGCATTTAATCACTCTTTATCCAACGTCTTGGTCCTTGAAGAAGGTGATAATGCGGCGAACCAAGCAATCGGACTATAGGGCGTTAACACTTTCACTTAGCCATAGGAGTTTTATGGTGGGGCTACGACATAGCCCCTGGTATGTATGTGGCATGTTATAATGTAGTGCCTTACATATGTGATCTGAAAAAGATCCCTCGTGTGACATGGAGAATCGCTAAGGATTCGAATAAGTCGTCAAGTGGTTGACCAGCTCTCGCCGCATCATGACAGTCAGTTTTCAGCTTTCTCTACTGAGGTGCTCATCCGGTTTAGACCAGGGCACAATCGCAGTAGTTCTCCCTTTACTACC
The DNA here is from genome assembly GCF_002575655.3 of Aegilops tauschii subsp. strangulata. NCBI lineage: Eukaryota > Viridiplantae > Streptophyta > Magnoliopsida > Poales > Poaceae > Aegilops > Aegilops tauschii. The sequence continues at coordinate 57,100,033 of NC_053039.3, forward strand.
CTACCCGATAGAGCGGAACGTAGGGTAGCAAGCACAGGAGCCGGGCAACCCAACTATTGACCAAAGACAATGATTCACAGCTGATGCATATACGGCCAAACTTGCGACGCCGAAGTATGCGATAGAGATGTTCGGACTTTTGTTGGCTACTCAAATTTTTCCCGTGCCGAGCCCTTGGCAGGTTATGCCGAGGTGCATCTTGTACCACAGCCGTTACGGCCGTACTCATTGTAGAAAGAGTATGGAAGATTTAGTTCGGATAAAGTTTGCTGGGAGCGGAGTAATAAGCCAATGATAAATTCATATATAAAATGGAGAAACCGCAACCCGGCTATTTGACATGCCAGGGGTCGGGGATAGAGGAAAAAGGCGTAGTACAGGCCCAAAAATAAAGAGTGTGGTCTACAAAAAGCTGTTTTGGACCTCCTGTCCTGCGCTGCCCATCCTCGGGGAGGGGGATCCTTGACGGCAGTAGCCCCTTAGGTGAGTGTGTGGATCCGAGCTCCGGTAGAGTTCTCTATGGGTGCTGTCCTATTGGTCACCTATTTTGAAGTTATAATAAAGAAATAAAAAGGAAAACAGATAAAAAACATTACGGGAATGCTTGCAGGGTTGTCCGTATTCTGCTTCCGCCGATGCCCATGGTATCTTGAGCGCGTAGTGATGTACGCGTGGAGTGTATCTTGCCAGCATAGTGGGTGGGTGGCGGAAGCCGGACCGCTATTTCCGTTCCGGGAGTGGTCGTACTTCGGAGGGAAATTGTTTCCGGCCCCTGGTGTCCGGCTGGCGAGCCGCTCCATCATTTCTGTCGCTTGGTGGCCTCCTCCCCTTGTGTTCGACGTTGAGCTTGCCTGCCTGCTTGAGGACCCAACAGTTTCGGTTGGTATGATTAGCTGGCTTGTCAGGGTGGCCGTGAATCTGACAGGGTCGGTCCAATATCCTATCAAGGGTGGATGGTCCGTCTTGATTTGCCTTTAGTGGCTTCTTCCACTGATCGGGTTTTGGATTGTTAAATCCGGCGTTGACCGCTGTGTCGCGTGATGTTTCCTTGCGATTGTTGTGTTCGATTCGTCGTGGCTTGCCATTGCCATCTCGGATTTCGCAGGCACCCGGGTCGCTGGCATTGTTGCTTTTACGAGCGAGCCAGTTGTCCTCTCCCGCACAGAAGCGAGTCATAAGATCAGTAAGGGCTATCATGGATTTAGGTCCTTCCTAGCCAAGGTGGCGTGCTAACCATTCATCCCGGACGCTATGTTTGAAGGCTACGAGGGCTTCCACATCCGGACAGTCAACAATTTGGTTCTTTTGACTAAGAACCTAGTCCAGAGCTCCCTGGCTGACTCGCCGGGCTGCCGAACAATGTGGCTTAAGTCATCAGCGTCTGGTGGCTGGACGAATGTTCCTTGGAAGTTGTCTCGAAAGGCATCTTCCAAATTTCCCCAGCTGCCAATAGAATTTTCTGGCAAACTGTTTAGCCAGTGCCGTGCTAGCCCTTTGAGTTTGAGAGGTAGGTATTTGATGGCATGAAGGTCATCCCCGCGGGCGAGGTGAATGTGAAGGAGGTAATCCTCAATCCATACTGCGGGATCTGCTGTTCCGTCGTATGATTTGATGTTAATGGGTTTAAACCCGTCCGGGAATTCATGCTCCATTACCTCGTCAGTGAAGCAGAGAGGGTGTGCGGCTCCTCTGTGTTGGGCCACGCTGTGGAGCACCTCCGGTGGGTTCCATTTGCGGTTTTCCGGTCGGGCGTGTTCGGGTCTGCTATGCCCGAATAGGTAACCATCATTGCCGGGCGGGGTATATCTCCCGGATCTGTTCCTTGATCTTGTGTGTCTTGCTCGGCCCTCCGGGTCTTGTTGGGTGTCGCGAGTGTTCCCCCGAGCTGTTTTGTTTTTGCTTGGACGGCGGGTTGGGTTGGTGTGGTTCTCTGCTTGGGCTGCTGCTTTGCTCGGACCGGATTGTGGTCGGCTCGCCGTGTTGGTCGGTGGTGGTGTGGGCTCCAATGCCCTGCCATCGTATTGGGGGAGCCACCTACTCCTGGGGCGGCTTTCCTTTCGGCCACTAAGGACGTATTCTACGGCGGCTAGGACCTCGGCCCATCTATCATTGAGCAAATCCTGGCTTGCTTGAAGCTGCAGCTGTTTCTTCCTTAGGTTCCTTGCAGTGGCTATAAGCCGGCGTTTAAAGCGTTCATGTTCGAGAGGTTCCTTAGGCGCAATGAAATCCTCGTTGCCGAGGATCTCGTCTCCCTCGGAGAGTGGTAGATAATTGTTGTCCTCCGAGTCTGCATATATGGCCTGTTCATCAGAGCTGTCTTGTCCGCTTTCCTGTTCCTCCTGTTCGGATTCTACTTCAACAGGGTATTCGTTGTCCGGAGCGTTGTCTTCAGCAGTGTTTTCTCTTGGGCAATGTGGCTTGGAGCGGCGCTGTGTGCGCCGGTGTTTGGACTGTGTACCAGGAGGTTTATTCTCGACTGGATTCTCCTTGCTGTAGTCCGGAGCGTCGTCAGGTGTGTCTATCATACACACGTCGTACCAGGAAGTGGCCGTCCCGTATCTAGCAGGTAGGAAGCTCTTGTCCTGCCCCTCATCGTCGTCCATACCGTCGATGTCTTCGGAGCGGGGGTCAGGTGTGTTGGTTGGTTCTTCAACGTTGGCTGTGAAGTGGGTGGCAGGTGGGAAGTGAAATTCTCCATTGTCTGCTGTAAACTCGAATCGAACATAGTTCGGAGATGAGTCATCTTCGAGAGACATGTTTCTTTGTGAGTTTAGTAGGTCGCCCATGGGCGAGTACTGGAAAATATCTGCGGCGCTGAACTTGAAGATCGATATCCGATCGAGTTTGGTATCCGCGGGCTCGCAGGGCTCAGAACTCAACACCGAAGATGAGTCCGGGGTTCCATTGACGCAGATAACATATGAAGTGGGATCTGCGGGCGGCTCCAACACCGTAGGATCGGCTGCCCTCGTGATGAGGTTGGGCTTCCTGTATCCGGACGGCTTGATCTGCTCCGGATCTAAGGCCAGAGCTGTTAGAGGAGCTATCTCTTGGATGCGGTCCGGTGACAGGTTTATGCCATGTTCGTCGGGGCGACCGGGAGAGATTGCCGTGGCCTCGAATCCGTCGAAGATCAAATCTCCACGGATGTCTGCAACGTAGTTCAAGCTTCCAAATCTGACCAGATGGCCAGGGGCGTAGCTATCGATCTGCTCCAGATGGCCAAGCAAGTTGGCCCGTAGTACGAAGCCGCCGAATACTAAGATCTGTCCGGGGAGAAAGGTCTTTCCCTGGATAACGTCATTACTGACGATCGACGAAGACATCGAGTCCTTTGCCGACGGCACAGTGGAACTCTCAATGAAAGCACCAATGTCGGTGTCAAAACCGGCGGATCTCGGGTAGGGGGTCCCGAACTGTGTGTCTAGGATCGATGGTAACAGGAGACGGGGGACACAATGTTTACCCAGGTTTGGGCCCTCTCTATGGAGGTAATACCCTACTTCCTGCTTGATTGATCTTGATGAATATGAGTGTTACAAGAGTTGATCTACCACGAGATCGTAATGGCTAAACCCTAAGTCTAGCCTATGCGAATAAGCTAATGAATCTGTCCCTATCCGGACTACTCTCTCCGGTTTATATAGACACCGGAGAGATCTAGGGTTACATGGAGTCGGTTATATAAGAAGGAATCTACATAGTCGGTAGCCAAGCTTGCCTTCCACGCCAAGAAGAGTCCAATCCGGACACTGGTATAGTCTTCGGCCTTCATGTCTTCATGGCCCATCAGTCCGGCCCAATGGATAACAGGCCGGATGCCCGAGGACCCCTTAGTCCATGACTCCCTCAGCCACCAAGGAAGGAACTTTGACCTTCTTGAATTTCTTCGGTGGAGCTTGAACCCAGTCAAAGTCTTCCTTGAGGCCCATTTGCTTCTGTTCTTCTTCGTTCTATATGTGAGACACAACAGCCCAGGTGCGGTTGAAGGTTTCATGGAGGTAGTATTTGTTTTTCTTCACTGCATTATGTGTAGCAGTCATGTTGTGAAGAATAGAGCCAAACTGACGCTTTACCCATTTGTGGTTGCGATCAACCTTCTGATGAAGACTGAGGAGAAGCTCACGATCAGTCATCACCCTTGGAGCTGTGCCTTGAGGATTTTGCTTGGGAGCATTGGCGGCAGAGTCGTGAGTGGCAGAGTCATCATTGGTGGAATATGATGCAGCTTTTCGGAATTGACCATCCAATGGACGAATGCCTTCATCAATGACAGCAGTGTCCTTGCCCTTTTCATCAGCGGAGTCAAATGTCCATTTGAGGACTTCAATCGGGGGCAACTAGCTGCCATGGTTCAGTGTATGAGCTTTGTAGTTGAGTGAAGACCTTGATCTGATAAATCTCAAAATCCAAGATGCATAAGGCTTCAACACAAACGGTGACAGCGTGATATTGGCCAGAGTCCTCATGAAGAAATCATGAAAGTTGACGGGAACGCCATGTATGATGTTGAACAGCAGATTCTTCATGATGCCAACGACTTCCTCATCACTAGAGTCGTGGCCCTTGATTGGACTCAAAGTCTTCATGAGAATGCGATAGACAGTCCTTGGCACGTATAGCAATTCCTTCACGAGGAATTTGGTTCTTGGGGCCTGACCTGGTTTCAATGGCTTCATCAGCACTTGTATATAGTGATCTGTAAGCTCAGGTTCATGGTAGATGCAATGAGCAGCTTCATGGGAAGGACTGAGAGGCAGAGCACGAAGCAATTCAGTAGCTGGTGCCTTATAGTGAGTGTTTTGGTTCATCCAATCCAGCACCCAAGAATTCACATCCTCAGAATCTCCAGTGATGTGCAGAGTTGTGTAAAATTGAAGAATGAGCTCCTCATTCCAATCACAGATGTCAATGCAGAAATTCAACAGTCCAGCATCGTGAAGAACACTGAGGACTGGCGTGAAGCACGGCAGTGATTCCATGTCAACATGAGGAATGTGCTCATGGTCGAAGACTTTGTCTTTGTTGAATAGCACTGAGGAATAGAAATTGGCCTGGCTGGCAGTCCAGAAACGCCTTTTTCTAATGCGAGCGGAGTCATATGGGTTGTAATCAGTGAAGAACACCCGCTCGCCGAAGAAATCGTCAGTCTTGAATTTTTGCTTCCTTGAGAAGGGATCCTTTGGCTTTGGCTGAGGAGTATCAGTCAATTGAATGATGATCTCAGGAACCGCAATCTCAGGTTCTTCAGGCTGAGGAATTTCATGTTCCTCTTCAGTGGCAGTCTGCGTATCCATTGCTTCAGCAGCAGCAGCAGTTTCTTCAGCACTAGTGGCTTGAATTTCTTCATGGACAGACGGAGTGGGGTGAGGTTCTTCAGAGCCCATTTGAACTGTTTGTGCTGGGGACTGAGGGATTTGCTGCAATGGCGTGAACAGAGGAGAGTTGGGGTGATGACTGTCCCAAAAGTCATCATTCATTAATGGAGTAGTACTCCCAATGTCCACGTCAGAGTTTTCTTCATCCAATTCCTCAATGCCGGCCTCTTCAGCAGTGAACTAATGCATGGGCCAGGAGACAATTGGTGTTGAAGGGATTGTATCCGCTTCAATTTCTTCATCCATCTGCTCTGAGGAAGCAGCAGAGGTAATATCATCATCAGATCCGATTGGGATCACTTATTCTTCATCAAACGGAACAAGTTCCTTTGATGGCATGCAGGAAACAGGAACAACATCAATTGGATTTGCAAATGAACTGGTCAATTTCTTCATCTTCTTCGGAGTTGAAGAATCTGATGAAGCTGATGCTTTCCTTTTCTTCATCGCTGCGCGCTCAGCAGCCTTGGGCTTCTTCACTTCTGATGCAGAAAGAAGAATTGCACTTGGAGTTGGTGCAGGAGGAGCAGAAGGAATTGATGCGGTTTCTTCAGGCACATCAACTGAAGCTTTAGATGGCCTGGTTTGATCAATTTCTTCAGGCGCAGCAGTTGAATCTTCAACTGGCCTGGCATTTTCCTCAGGCACAACACTAGTGGTTGCCCTGGCAATTTCTTCAGCGGCTAGAATGCAGTCATCAGCCCTGGAACTCACATTTTCTTCAGCAGCCTGATTTTCATCAGCGGTGCTGGCGTGCTCTTCTGTCGGTTGAGTAGAAGCTTCATCTTGAGGAATTTCCGGTTGCGATGGAGCTGCAACCTTGGTAGTGAGCTTCTCAGACAACTTGACAAATCTGACTTTGGCTCCAAGCCAGTCAGCATAGTAACAATCAAATTCATCACTCAGACTCTTGATCTCTGATTGCAGAGCAACAAGTTCTTCAGGGGAAAGCTTCACCACATTTTTCTTCATAAAGCGCTCTTTCTTGTACTGAGCTTTCTTCACTTTCCTCCCCTGTTCGTATTTCCATTTCTCTTCATCAATGAAGGCAGCCAACATGTGACTTTGTCCAGGAGTGAGGTTCATCTCAGGCAAAGGTGTGTTAGGGTCCTTATGCCATATGTCGATGAAATCTAGGATCAGCTTGGGATCCAGAAGGAGAGGAATAGAGCTTCCTTTGGCACTAGCGGCCATGTGCTGCCTATCCCTGATGATTGCGGCAAGTTCTTCGTCATCAGCCTCATCATTAGAAGGCTCTTGGAAGGCGACTTGCTTCTTGTGAGGACTTGGTCGAGGACCTCGTCCAGCAGTGGCCTTTTTCTTCAGCAGTGAGGGGCCAGCTGAGGAACTCGGAGCAGCCGAGGAAGTTGCAGAGGCTCCTGAGGCAATAGATATGCCTTCTGTCCTTTGACACAAGGCGAGATGCACAGGTGCTGAGGATTTTGATGGAGGAGCTGAGGGCTTTGGTGGTGCAGGTGCAGCATGAGGAATTTGTCGTGAGGGCATTGCTAATGAACTGGGCCGTGAGGGCATAGCAGACGAGCTTGGCTGTGAGGACTTTGGTGCAGAAGCCTTTGGCTTGTGAGCAGGCTTCTTTGGTTGGCTTGCAGAGGCCTCAGCAGCAGCAGTAGTAGCAGAATCTTCATTAAATTTCTTCACTGCTTCTTTTGCCATTTTGGCCAGCTTAGCCTTTCACTTGGCCCATTCCTTAGGGAATTCTTCCCCTCTTCTGATGCTAGAGGGATCAGCAACTTGGCCTGGTGCCAATGGAGGTCTTGGGCATGGAGGATGTACAGCGAATTTCTTCATGTACTTTGGAGTCACATACCTGTACTCCCTCCACTCTCTAGCCCATCTCCTCTCTATTTTATGAATGCGCACCTCGCGCTGATTCTTCGTCTCCTTGCCATATTTGGCTTCATCAGGAGTGCAGTAGACAGCATAGATTTCCTCAGGGATTTCTAAGGCAGTGTTGACGTCCAATTTCTTCCCTCCCTTCTGAGGTCTCTTTCCATCACCCATTATCTTCAGCTGAGGGTTTTGCACAACTGAGTTTTCTGAGGAGGTGTGCAACTTTTCTTCAAGGAACGCTGCAAATGAGTTAAGTTGATGAGAACCTAGTGATTTAGCAGCGGACATGAGTACCTGTGAACAGAATATAGGTGCGAAGAATTTGGAGAGGTCATATGCATTCTCAGAAGTTTTTGCAAATAGGAACAAGTTTGAGGAATTTGACCAGATGCGTCTTGAGGAATTTCACTAAGCATTTTGACATAGGTTCCAGAGTTGTACAGATCGAAAATCCACACAATTGAGGAATCTTGAGGAAAACGATGCTTAGAGAAACAAATCAAGAACTGATGATGATGTGAGGTGTTTACAGTGTGAGAGTTGAAGAATAAACACCTTTTGAAGATTTTGTGGGAATCATCAGAATCATAGAGGGCAGTAAAAATGACTTTTAATTACCCTTGATGAAGAACACGACAAACAGTAAGGTGTAGATTGGAAGTTCGTCAGTCCAGATCTTCCACGCCCTAACTTGGCTGAGGAAGACAGCTACGGCGGTGGCGGAGTGAAGAAATCCGCGGCCGGCGCGAGTACGACGGCGATGAGATCGAGGCAGTGAAGCTCTTCCTCACCCGCGATGATGAAATAGCGGTGGCGCTAGGTCTGGAGAGCTCGAGCGGGGGAGTGAGATCGAGCAGAGAAAAAGTGAAGTGAGGAACGGGAAGGGGTATTTATAGCTGCAGTGAAAAACTGTTCGCCCGAAGAAAATGGACAAACGTGCCCCTGACCCTTCTCATTCGCGCGACATGTGTCACCCACGTACTGAGAGGTGGCGATCGTGTTAGATCATGGGTGAATAGATGAGTATATCGTGGGATACGGAGCAGTTTGAGCGGCAAAGCCGAAAATTCAGATAAAATAAGTTTTGACGTTTCGTTCGCAAATTCTTCAGCTGACAAGGACACAGTGAAGATTTTGAACAAGTGTCAAATAGAACGCACATGAAGAATTTGTGAACAGACTGGGTTGAGTATAGCATAGAGGGGAAAGGGTCCGATCACATTCACTTAGCAAAAATAGCAACTTGAAGAAATAGCAATAAGTGAATGCTGTAGAGGACTTAAACTCATGTGCGTATGTGTGTATATATATATATCACATGAAAAATAACCACAGAACAAGTGAAGAAAATGAAAAGTTGAAGAATTTGAAAACTGAGGAATTTCAAACATGAGGAAAAACTCAAATTGAAGAATTTCAATTTTTGTTGGTGGTGTGACCCACCGTATAAGAATGACGATTTCAGACGCTGCGTACAATTGTCGTAGGGCTCTGAGAATCAAATTCTTCGTTAATTTCTTCACACTTAGAGTGTTAGTCTTCATTGATTGAAGAAAAACGTTACTTCGTGTGTTGCACATCTAAGTCATCAATTTCGCATAAGTGTTAGGATGTGTGTCCTTTTCAAAGGACATTCGAAGATTCTAAGATATTTAGCTCACACCTCAACCTGCTAAATCTCTTCTCAACCTCGGGCTTTGTGAAGATATCAGTCTTCACGTGCTCAATAGAGATGTCGCCCTTCATCACATGATCATGAAGAAAATGATGACGAATCTGAATGTGCTTTGTCTTCGAGTGCTGAACTGGGTTATGAGCAATCTTGATGGCACTCTCATTGTCACAGTAGAGAGGCACGTTCTTCACGTTGATGCCATAGTCCTTGAGTGTTTGCTTCATCCATAGCAATTGAGCACAGCACGAACCAACAGCAATGTACGCAGCTTCAGCAGTAGACAGTGATACGGAGTTCTGTTTCTTCGAGGACCAACAGACCAAAGAACGTCCGAGGAAATGCCATGTGCCGGATGTTGACTTGCGGTCCACACGATCACCAGCATAGTCAGAGTCTGAATATCCAACGAGATCAAAAGCCGAGCCCTTGGGATACCATAATCCAAGTGTTGGTGTGTGAGCTAGATATCGAAGAATATGCTTCACAGCCTTATGGTGTGATTCCTTCGGTGTAGCTTGAAATCGGGCACACATGCAAACACTAAGCATAATATCTGGCCTAGATGCACATAAATACAATAAAGAGCCAATCATGGAGTGGTATACCTTTTGACCGAAGTCAATACCATTTTCATCAGTGCAAAGATGGCCATTTGTGGGCATAGGGATTTTGACGCCTTTGCAATCTTGCATGCCGAATTTCCTCAGTAAGTCCTTGAGGTATTTCTCTTGAGATATGAAGATGCCATTGTGCTGTTGACGAATTTGAAGACCTAAGAAGAATTTCAGTTCTCCCATCATAGACATTTGATATTCTTCACTCATCATATAGGCAAATTCATCACTGTAACGTTGGTCAGTACAGCCAAAGATAATATCATCAACATAAATTTGGCACACGAATAATTCATCATCATAGGCTTTGGTGAAAAGAGTTGGGTCAAGTGAACCGGGTTTGAAGCCTTTCTTCATGAGGAATTCCTTCAAAGTATCATACCACGCCCGAAGGGCCTGCTTGAGGCCATAGAGGGCCTTATTGAGTCTGAAGACTTTGTCAGGATGCTTTGGATCTTCAAAACCTGGGGGTTGAGCAACATACACTTCTTCCTCAAGCTTACCATTGAGGAATGCACTTTTCACATCCATTTGATATAAGATGATATTATGATGGTTAGCATAAGCAAGTAATATGCGAATAGCCTCAAGCCTAGCAACATGTGCAAAAGTTTCATCGAAATCAATTCCTTCAACCTGTGTGTAGCCTTGAGCTACAAGTCGTGCCATATTCCTCACAACAAGGCCATTTTCATCTTGCTTGTTGCGGTAGATCCACTTTGTGCCAATGACGTTGTGCTTCCAAGGGTCTGGACGTTTGACAAGTTCCCAGACATTGTTGAGCTCGAATTGATGCAATTCCTCTTGCATAGCTCGAATCCACTCAGGCTCCAGAAATGCTTCATCTACCTTAGTGGGCTCTGTGATAGAGACAAAAGCATAGTGCCCACAAAAGTTAGATAAGTGTGAAGCTTTTGAGCGTGTGAGAGGACCTGGTGCTTCGATGTCGCTGATGATCTTCTCAATTTGCACTTCTTTAAAGACGCGAGGATGAGCTGGTTGCCGTCGAGGAATTTGATCAGCATTTTCCTCGGTACCATTATCTTGAGCACCATTTTCTTCAGGTGCGCCAGCATGATGTTCTTCGCATTCTGGAATGAATTCTTCAGTAGATTCTTCGGTAGGAATGACATCCTCAGTAACCTTGAACTTGATGGTTTCCTCAGGTGACTGTTCATCTAGCACAGGAGGTAGGTGCTCTCTTTGCGAGCCATTAGTTTCATCGAACCGCACATCTACAGTGTCAACAATGTTGTGATGAACATTGTTGAAGACTCTGTTGGTGTGCGAGTCCTTTCCGTAACCAAGCATAAAACCTTCATGTGCTTTCAATGCAAATTTAGAACTGTGATGAAGATCTCTAATCCAACATTTAGCACCGAAGACTTTGAAATAACTCACATTGGGTTTCTTGTCGGTGAGGAGTTCATAAGCAGTCTTCTTGAAGAATTTGTGAAGATATACCCTGTTGATGATGTGGCACGCAGTATCAATTGCCTCAATCCAGAAGTGATGAGGTGTCTTGTATTCATCAAGCATAGTGCGAGCCATCTCAACAAGTGTCCGGTTCTTGCGCTCCACAACGCCATTCTGCTGAGGAGTATAAGGAGCAGATAACTCATGAGTAATACCAAGTTCATCAACATAGTCATCAAGACCAGTATTCTTGAACTCAGTTCCATTGTCACTTCTGATGTACTTTATCTTCACACCGAAGTTGGTCGAAGCCCTCGAGGAAAATCGTTTGAAGACTTCCTGCACTTCACGTTTGTAAGTGACAATATGTACCCATGTGTAACGAGAGTAATCATCAACAATGACAAAGCCATATAGAGATGCTTCATTGGTAAATGCTGAGTAATGATTTGGACCAAAGAGATCCATGTGAAGCAATTCAAATGGTCAAGATGTGGTCATGATAGTCTTCGCGGGATGCTTGGCCTTGGTCATCTTTCCAGCTTCACAAGCTCCGCACAAGTGATCCTTGAGGAATTTGACATTCTCAATGCCAATGACATGCTTCTTCTTCGCGAGCGTGTGCAAATTCCTCATGCCAGCATGACCTAGTCGTCGATGCCATAGCCAGCCTTCTGAGGCTTTTGCAAGTAGGCATATAGCTGGTTGTGGTCCTCTAGAGAAATCAACAATATACAAATCTCCTCTCCTAAAGCCTTCGAAGACTTTCGAATGGTCAGCTTCCATGATCACAACACAATGATACTTGCCAAAGATAACAACCATATCAAGATCACAAAGCATTGAGACTGACATGAGGTTGAATCCTAAGGACTCGACAAGCATGACTTTGTCCATGTGTCGATCCTTTGAGATCGCAACCTTACCTAGACCCAATACCTTGCTTTTGCCTTTATCCGCATAGGTGATATGCTTCAGATGCGATGGAGATAGGGGAGTGTCCATCAATAGATTCTTGTCACCAGTCATGTGATTAGTACATCCACTATCGAGGACCCATTCAGTGGCTTTGGGTTGATCACCCTGCAGATGAATTAGTGCAGTTTACGAACTCATATACTTCATCAGTGAAGAATATGACATCAATTTCATCAGATGAATTTCATCAAGCAGTAAAACAGATATAGCAGTAGGAGGATGTGAGAAATGAAGGTTCATTTCTTCATGTTTAGCTTGCGTCCATTCAAGCATTTTCAGGTCTCCAGCAAATTCTTCAGACGTTTAGGTACGTCTGGAGACCTGACCCTACATAAGAGATTAGTTCTTTTTCTTCACCACCCACATCTGAAGGGGTGGCAAAGAGTTCATCATTCTGTGATCTCCATAAGAGAAAGGTGGCATAGAAGCCAGTCCACTTCGTTCACATAAGAGGTGTTAGGGTAAGCATATGAATAAGCAGAGAAATTCTTCGAGGACTGATGAACATAATGATTAGATGAATAATGTGCATATTCATAGCCCTTGGCTCTTCCCTGCGAAACAGAAGTGTTAGCATGATGATGTTCATATGAGGACTTTGATCCTTTTGAGGAATTTGATCCACGTGAAGAATTTGGTCCATATGAGGACTTGGCTCCAGATGAAGAATTTGGTCCATATGAAGAATTTGATCTGGGGTTCCTATTCTTCAAAGGTGGTGTCATGATGACATTCACCTGAAGACTTTCAAGGCAACTTTTGGGAACCCAGATTTTCTTCATAGGGGAACCGTTCCTGCAGTTAGTGCCAACATATCTAGCAAATACTTCACCATTCTGATTTTTGAACAGTTTATAGTTGGAGTCAAATGACTCATCAGAAGAATGAGGAGATTCACATGTAAAGCTAGATAAGTTAGACAGATCTACTGGAGGTCCCTTTGCCGCAACCCATGTGGTTTTGGGGTACTTCTCAGGCTTCCAGTATGTCCCAATAGCATTGAGTTTCCTCTCAAAGGCAATACCCTCTTTCCTCGGGTTCCTATTGAGGATCTGCTTTTTGAGCACATCACAAAGAGCCTGAAGCCCTTTGAGGCTTTTGTACATGCCTGTCATATACAACTCCTTCAGCCCTGCATTGTCAGTGATACTAGCAATATCCTCAGATGAGGAATTAGTGATAGCAGAGGCAGTTGAAGAATTTGTAACAGTAGAAGCATTTGAACATTCAGGTGAAGAATTAGCAGATTCACGTTCAATGCACTTCAAACATGGAGGAATAAATTCTTCCTGAGCAGCGCTGATTTGTTGAGCAAGTAATGAATCGCGCTCCTTCCGAAGATCTTCATAACTCTCTCTTAGCTTCTCAAGATCTTGCTTTCTTTGAAGAAATTCATAAGAAAGCTTCTCATGATCGGACAAGAGAGTGTTATGATGACTTTGGATGTTATCATACTTTGACTGAAGCCTCTGAAGATTCTCAGTCAAAGCTTTGGTGCGATCCATTTCTGCACCCAACATATCATTGCTCTTGTCTAACATATTTTGAACCTTATCAAGAGCCCTTTGAAGTTTCACAGCAATTTTAGCAAGTTTAGAATAACTAGGCTTAAGGTTTTCATCAGATTCATCGTCACTTGATTCAGAAGTGGGATATTTGAGTACCTTGGCACCTTTTGCCATGAAGCAATAGGTGGGAGCGTAGTCATCATCGCCGTCGTCGGCATTGTTGGGAAAGTCATTTTCCTCAGGGTTGAAGATGGACTTGCTGACGAATGCAGTAGCGAGGGCTAGGCTAGCCACACCAGATTCAAATTCTTCAGAGGCCTCTTCCTCCTCATTTTCCTCAGATTCAGCTTCAGAGTCCATTTCCTTGCCGATGAATGCCCGAGCCTTTTTGGAGCTGCTCTTCTTGTGCGATGAGTTCTTTGAAGATTTTGAGGATGAGGACTTTGATGATTTCTTCTTCTTCTTTGAATCATCAGAACCGTAATCCTTGTATTTCTTCTTCTTTGATTCCTTTTCCCACTGAGGACAATCTTGAATGTAGCGACCAGGTTTCTTGCATTTGTGGCAAGTTCTTGACTTGTAGTCACGGGATGAGGAATCAGCTCTCATGTCATCACTTCTTGAGGATTTTCCAAAACGGCCACGCCTTGAGAATTTCTGGAACTTCTTCACAAGCATTGCCAGAGCCTCGCTCAATTCCTTAGGATCACCAAGGCTGCTACCAGAATCCTCACCTTCAGATTCAGAGACTGCCTTGGCCTTCAAAGCGCGTGTTCTGCCATAGCTCGGTCCATAGAGATCTCTCTTCTCAGCAAGCTGAAACTCATGAGTGTTTAACCTTTCGAGGATATCAGCAGGATCAAGTGACTTGTAGTCTCCACGTTCTTGAATCATCAGTGCCAGAGTGTCAAATGAGGAGTCAAGCGATCTCAGCAGTTTCTTCACTACTTCATGGTCGGTGATGTCAGTGGCGCCGAGTGCTTGAAGCTCATTTGATATGTCAGTGAGGCGATCGAAGGTTTGCTAAACGTTTTCATTGTCGAGTCTTTTGAAGCGGTTGAAGAGATTGCGAAGAACTTCAACTCGAGAGTCACGCTGTGTTGAGACTCCTTCATTGACCTTGGACAGCCTATCCCAGATAAGCTTAGATGTATCCAAAGCACTCACTCTGCCATACTGGCCTTTGCTCAGATGGCCACATATGATATTCTTCGCTTGAGAATCGAGTTGCTTGAATCTCTTCACGTCAGTAGCGCTGATGGTGGGGGTGACATAAGGAACGCCATTTTCCACCACATACTAGAGATCATTATCAATTGCCTAAAGATGCATGCGCATCTTATTCTTCCAGTAAGGGTAGCCTGTCCCATCGAAGGTAGAACACCCAGCAGAGACCTTGATCATACCTGCAGTCGACATAACTAAAACTCCAGGTGGTTAAACCAAAATCACACAGAACAAGAGAGTACCTTGCTCTGATACCAATTGAAAGTGCGTTATATCGACTAGAGGGGGGTGAATAGGCGATTTTTATGAATTCTTCAATGAGGAATTTCAGCGTGAGAAAATTCCTAACTGAAGAAATACTTGCAGCGGAATAAGTACTCAGAAACTATCATAACAGAGCATAAGCATGGTCATTATGAAGAAATGAAAATGAAGCACAGAGTACGGGAAGCGTAAACACAGGATACATAGGATGAAGACAAACAGACTGAAGAAAATGAACTAAGGGAATTGAGAAAGTCTTCAGTCAAAGTCTTCAAACAGATATGAACAAGCACACAACACAGTAATGAGGAAATGGAAGACTTGAGGAAATAGAACAGGTAGCTTGATGAAGACCATGATTTGGTAGACCAGTTCCAACTGCTGTGACAGTTGTACGTCTGGTTAGGGCAGCTAGGTATTTAAACCTGAGGACACACAGTCCCGGACACCCAGTCGAGGACTCGCAGTCCAAGACACCCAGTCCTCACCGTATTCCCCTTGAGCTAAGGTCACACAGACCTCGCCCAATCACTCATGGCAAGTCTTCAGGTGACTTCCAAACCTTCACAGAAAAGGTCACTCGGTGATCCACAATTTCCTCTTGGATGCTCAGACCATGACGCCTAACCGCCTGAAGGATGCACAGTCCTCAAAGGTAAAAAGCATCGGATCCACACAGGATCAATCTTTTCAGTGATGCTCAATCACTTTGGGTTTGTAAGTGTTTGGTTTTGGGGTTTTCCCTCACTTGATGATTTTCACTCAAAGTCCTCGGAGGATGGGTTGCTCTCAATGACAAGTGTCCGTTTCTCTCGGAGCAGCCAACCAGCTAGTGGTTATAGGTGGCGGCTATTTATAGCCTAGGGAGCAGCCCGACATGATAAGACATAAACGCCCTTCAATGATATGACCGTTAGGTGGATAAGATATTTGGGGACAGCTCGCGCATAGCACAGCAACGGTCGGAAATGGTCGGACATTTGACTATCAAATTCCTCAGGGCTATCATGTTCCTCACTTGTAGGAAATCTGCACTGGCGAATTCCATTTCTTCAGTCAGAACAAATTCCTCAGAGACCAGAAGATCTTTGTCTCTGTCACTGAAGAAATTGACTGAACTGTATGAGATTTCCAATGGCCTCACTCGAAGGATTGCTAGGTGTAGGATTTTGAGATGAGCATCACATGGAAATTTTTCCTTAGTATTTCCTCGACCCCCTTTAACAGTACGGTGTTTCCTATGACTCAAGAAAGAGAAAAACAAAACTATGAAAACAAAGTCTACAAGCTTCATAATCCTTGCATGATTATCAAGTCTTCACAGTCACACCAATTTCTTCACTTTTAAAGTCTTCATGAAAGTCTTCAGGAATACCAAAATCTTCAGTCGAAGATATTCATTTTTAGGGGTCGACTTTTCCTGTAAATATCAAACTCCTCATAGACTTATAGACCTATATACACTCACAAACGCATCAGTCCCTTAACCTACAAGTCTTCAATACACCAAAATCACTAAGGGGCACTAGATGCACTTACACATGTTCAGCGGATCAGCGCGAGTGTTTGCAGCTGATGAGCTGAATTTCATTTCTAATATCAGTTTGAACCTTGTAATCTTCGAATTTGAGCCATATAACTCTGGAATTTGAACCTTGCAATATTTCGAGCTTTTGTGGTACAATCGTTGAAATGGGATCATATGAGACTCGTACATTGCTAGCACTATTTTGAACTTAATATGCAATGGTCTTAGATTTTATTAACCATTCTCGAATATGTTTACCTTGTCAATCTCACGGCACACGATCTGTATAGCTAACTCGACTGCGATCTTCGACATTATTGCACACAGTTGGTTTCTTCCACCGTGTGCACTGTAGAGCGCAGAATCAATTATCGCACTCAAGTGTCCATCATCACCCTTCTGTGTAACTTTTACCTCATCACCCAAGGGTAAATTTATGACCGAAGTCATTCCACACACTTCATTTTTACAAAGCTTTTTTCCAATAAACACCCACGATTTGTCCCTCTTCTAGCCGACGCGTGGCCAAACTAGCCGGGCGTGAAGCTTGCGCGGTAAACAGCGCGGTAGCGTGGGAACAGGCTCACCGACGATACATTTGGCGCCTCTTCAAGCCCACGCGTGCGGTGCGGTGTTGTCAAGCGTGCACTGGATTCTCGAATCCTCCACTATGAATGTCGTGACAAGACGTGACAACTACAGGCCGGCCGGCCCCCATTTATTACAGCAGCCATTTAACCTACCCTTGTGTCTCTTCAACCTTTCGATCGCGCCCCACCATTGCAAGAAGCACACCCACCACGAGAAATTCTTAGAGGGTATCCTGCGCGGCTCCAATGGTGCTCCGAGCGGCTACCGACAACGAGCAGTAGTTCACCATGTGTGCCGTGGTGGACACCCACAGAAGGTTCATGGACCTCTCGGTGGTGTACAACAACGACCCGGTCTAGGTCGAGCACTTCATCCACATCATGGAGCTGTTGCTTGCCGAGGAAAAGTACAAGGTGGTCGGTTTCGACCTCTAGTACACCCGCGCTCATGCCGGGTCTCGTCCCAAGGTTGTCGTCGCCCAGATGTGCGTGCACCACCGCGTCCTCGTCTACCACTACTACTTGGCCACCAGGCCTTGCGAGCATTTCGCCAGGTTTGTCAACAGCCCCCACTACATGTTCGCTACGGTGGACATCACCAACGATGTAAAGGCGCTAGAGAATTCGGGCATCGCCTGCCAGAATCTTGTCGACATCCAGGGCCAATACAAGATCTGGGGCAGCAAGGAGCATGAGAAGGACTCAATGGTTCACCTCACCGAGGCCAGCATCGACCCCTACTACAAAGACATAAGGATTCGTGCAACAAGGACAAGCATGCCTGGCACTCGGCCTGGATGGAGAAACTCGACAAAGCTCACGTCGTGTACGCAGCCAAGGAGGCGTACATGAGCTACGACATGTACAGGCGGATTGTTGACATGACGAAGTGCCTCCTTCCCCAAAACGGCTAGGGATCTAGCCGGAAGCAGAGCAATGGCAAGCATCATCGCAACAATAAGTAGATGATTAAATCCTCATTTCTCCTACTTTAGTATGCATGTAATTGCTTTCTTTGGTGTGTGGAAATGTTATGTGTGTAGTCACTTGTGTAAGTGTATGCTTAATTTGGTTATGCAATGCTGTCTTTTTAAGTATACATGTTGATTTTCTGTAGACAGAGCGTAGATGTTGTGCGGACAAAGAAAATCACATCGCACACGGACTAAACAATGGAACCCGTCGATGATGTTTTCATCAATCACTCACAATTGTATACCAGCAATCGTTTGCTCACAACACACACGGCTTGTTAGCAGTAATCGTCTGTGTTGTTATCGGTCTTCGCACACGTTTCCGATTACAGACCTGTTTGCCTCGTATCACACACATCTTGTTCATTTGAACTATTTCTGTTCTCATGTCTCAACGCAAACAGTTCATCCAAGTGAACTGCATGCCGTATATCGCACACACCTTTGATCTGGCTGACTGTTTCTTTTGTGTTGCCTAATCACAAACAGTTCATCCGAGTGAACCGTATGTTGTACATCACACAGACCTTCATCTGGCTGCCCGTTTCTTTTGTTCCTCCTCATTGCAAACAGTTAATTGAGCTGAACCGTATGCCCTGCATCACACACGCAACTAAAATCTGAACCATGTTTGATGCATCCTCCATCGCAAACGTTTTGCACCTTTTTGACGGTTTTTTACACCACCGTTTGCGA
The DNA here is from genome assembly GCF_002575655.3 of Aegilops tauschii subsp. strangulata. Classification (NCBI taxonomy): domain Eukaryota; kingdom Viridiplantae; phylum Streptophyta; class Magnoliopsida; order Poales; family Poaceae; genus Aegilops; species Aegilops tauschii. Next base: position 57,118,732 of record NC_053039.3, read on the forward strand.
TTATGGCATCACACACAGTTTTTGAAACTTCCTTGTTTACCTGGTTTACCTTTTGAGAGACAAATATCCGACCATTTTTGAAACTTCCTTGTTTACCTGGTTTACAGCAACGGTCGGAAATGGTCGGATATTTGTCTCTCAAATTCCTCAGGGCTATCATGTTCCTCACTTGTAGTCAATCCGCACTGGCGAATTCCTAACTCCTGAGTCAAAAAAATTCCTCAGAGACCAGAAGATCTTCGTCTCTGTCACTGAAGAAATTGACTGAACTGTATGAGATTTCCAATGGCTTCACTCGAAGGATTGGTAGGTGTAGGATTTTGAGATGAGCATCACTTGGAAATTTTTCCTTAGTATTTCCTCGACCCCCTTTAACAGTACAGTGTTTCCTATGACTCAAGAAAGAGAAAAACAAAACTATGAAAACAAAAGTCTTCAATCTTCATATTCCTCGCATGGATATCAAGTCTTCACGGTCACACCAATTTCTTCACTTTCAAAGTCTTCATGAAAGTCTTCAGAAATCCAAAGTCTTCAGTCGAAGACATTCATTTTTATGGGTCGACTTTCTCTGTAAATATCAAACTCCTCATAGTCTTATAGACCTATGTTCACTCACAAACGCATCACTCCCTTAACCTATAAGTCTTCAATACAAAAAACCACTAAGGGGCACTAGATGCACTTACAATCTCCCCCTTTTTGGTGATTGATGACAATATAGGTTAAGTTTCAACGGGGATAAACATATGAAGTGTAAATACTGATATTGAGGAATTTGATTGCAAGATATAGAAGAACTCCCCCTGAATTTGTGCATATGTGAGGAATTTTCTTTTGAAGAGTAGAATCATGGAGGTCTCCCCCTATATCTTGTAATTCATACACGCATTTAACATATTGATATGAAGAATTTGAAATGCATGATGAAATATGGTGACTGATGTAATTCAGCATGCGTGCATTAACATTCATGAGGAAATAGCATGCAGAGGAACATAAAAGTATCATACCACCATAGGGTTTAAGATTACAACTCGATCCAGCAAAGTCTTCAAAAGAACGAGAGTTGTAACTTAGCAAAAAAACAGCTCATATATAGACCCGCTTGAAGACTAACTCAAATTTATCCCCCTTTGTCATCGAATGACCAAAAGGGTTGAAAGATGAGGACTAACGCCCCTGAAGAATATCATGTTGATGAAGGAGCGCCAGCGTTGTTGGGGTCGGTTGTTGAAGTAGGGCTTGCCGCAATGTCATCCAAATCTTCATGCTCATCGGTCTCACGGGATGAGGAAAATGAGCTAGCCACCAAGGAAGAAACTTTAACCTTCTTGAATTTCTTCGCTGGTGGCTGAGACCAGTCAAAGTCTTCCTTGAGGCCCATTTGCGTCAGATTTTCTTTGCCATACAGATGAGACAGAATAGCCTAGGTGCGGTTGAAGGTTTCGTGGAGGTAGTAGTGGTTTTTCTTCACTGCATTGTGAGTAGCAGTCATGTTGTGAAGAATTGAACCAAACTAACGCTTGACCCATTTGTGGTTTCGATCAACCTTCTGTTGAAGACTGAGGAGAAGCTCACGATCAGTCATCACCCTTGGAGCTATGCCTTGAGGATTTTGCTTAGGAGCATTGGTGGCAGAGTTATGAGTGGCAGAGTCATCATTGGTGGAGTAAGATGCAGCTTTGCGGAACTGACCATCCAATGGACGAATGCCTTCATCGATAACAGCAGTGTCCTTGCCCTTTTCATCAGCAGAGGAAAAATGTCCGTTTGAGGACTTCAATGGGGGCAAGTAGCTGCCATGGTTCAGTGTGTCAGCCTTGTAGTTGAGTGAAGACCTTGATCTGATGAATCTCATAATCCAAGGAGCATAAGGCTTCAACTCAAAAGGTGACAATGCAACATTTGCCAGAGTCCTCATGAAGAAATCATGGTAGTTGATGGGAACGCCATGTATGATATTGAAAAGCAGATTCTTCATGATGCCAACAACCTCTTCTTCATTCGAGTCATGGCCTTTGATAGGACTCAATGTCTTCGTCAGAATGCGATAGACAGTCCGTGGCACATACAACAATTCCTTCACGAGGAATTTGGTCCTTGGGGCTTGACCGGGCTTCAGTGGCTTCATCAGCACTTGCATGTAATGATCTGCAAGCTCGTGTTCATGGTATATACAACGAGCACCTTCAAGGGGAGGACTGACAGGTAGGGCATGAAGCAATTCAGAGGCTGGTGCTTTGAAGTGAGTATTATGTCAGGACCCCGATTCTAAGTCACACCGATCTAGCATGTAACACCTCATATCACTTTGCGGCCTCATGCACGGTATTCCCATGGGTGTCGCCTTACCTGGCCCGGGACCGTTTGCGCCTTTTGGCTCATGTAGATGATAGTGTCGCTAGCATCCATATGACAGAGAACCTGGGCCGACATGACTAGTCGTGAACCCAAAGTGGCACTAACTTACGGGGACAGGCATACATGAAACAACATCGAGCATGTCGATCAGCGGCGTGTGAATCTGGGCTATAGCAACTGGGCTAACAGGACTCCGGGAACCCGGCTGTAGCAGGCTAGAAGGACTCCGCATGTCACCGCATGACATTTCCCCGAAGGGACAGACACAGGAACGAAGTGTATCGCATGCCGGTAAACCGGGCTGTAGCAGACTACCAAGGCTCAGTGGAAGCACCAGACTACACTTCCCCATAAGAGAGGCTACCAAGGATAAACAACTAGATTGTCGGATCCCACACATACCAAGCATTTCAATCATACACACAATATTCTCGATATGCGCAAATACAACATGGCATCACAACAAGACTCTACGACTCAGAGTATTTATTCATTAGGCTCCGAGGAGCCAAGTATTACAAACATGGGTCTCACGACCCAACATACAGAGCATACAAGCATCAAGCGGAAGCATAACCCTGTCTGAGTACAGACAACTACAAATGGAAAAGGCTAAGAAGCCTGACTATCTACAAGACCCTCCCGAGGGTACAAGATCGTAGCTGAGGAAACAAGCTAAACGTCGAAGTTCGCGCGGAACTACTAGCGAGACTGACGTCTCTCTGCAAAAACATAAAATAGGCAAACGTGAGTACAAATGTACCCATCAAGACTTACATCAGAACTAGCTACATATGCATCGGTATCAAAAGGGGGTGGTGGAGTTTAACTGCAGCAAGCCAGCTTTGACTCGGTGGCTATCCTAAACTACGACTGCTGGTAACTCTTTTGAGGTGGCGCACATGAGTCCACATATTCACCATATCAATACACCACTATGATCCGCTCTCGTCTACCTACGAGAACGCCATCCATAGCACTCACGCTTATCTTGCGAGTTTTAGAGTATCCACTTCAAGTTATCTATGAACTGTACAGGCAACCCAGAAGTCCTTTTCCGCGGACACGGCTATTCGAATAGATGATGTTAACCCTTTAGGGGTGTACTTCTTCACACACGCTCTCACCACTTACCACCATGTACACGTCATGTATCTCGGTAACCTTCAAGCGGAAGCCTGGTGAGGGAGTCGGCCACGACCTGACCAACCACACAAGTCTCTAGTCCAGGTTTATCGCCTATTCGGGTTCCATCCGCAAGGAGATCCGGCCGGGGTGTCGCTCACGACCCCAAACAATGAGAGCAGGGTTCTCGAGGCACCAAACGGGCGTCCCGGTACACCGTGCCTCGTGTCTCTACCGCATCATAGCCCACCCCTAGGGTCAGAGCTACGCACGGCCCCCAACACATATCCTACAAACACCAGAAACTAGTTGCAACTCCTGGACAAAGATCAAGGCGATTAATAAGTCCAGAGGGGCACTTAAGCATTCCAATGCGTGGTACTAGCTGATCATGGATCACAGACACAGAACTCAGTTCTTGAGGACGGCTGCAATGAGACAGCCCACCATGTACTCCTACATGGCCTCTCACCGCTACCTTTACCAAATCGTGTTCACACACTTAGCTCTCAACAGTAGGACATGTTCACCACATTCCAATTCATCCCCGATGAATCAGACCTGACTCAACTCTAAGCAGTAGCAGGCATGACAACAAGCATGAATGAGTAGGCACATCAGGGCTCAAACAACTCCTACTCATGCTAGTGGGTTTCATCTATTTACTGTGGCAATGACAGGTCATGCAGAGGAAAGGGGTTCAACTACCGCATCATGTAACAGTTGAATCGTTGTTGTCCTAATGCAGTAAAAGAGAGCAGGAGCGAGAGAGTGGGATTGTATCAGAATGAACAAGGAGGTTTTGCTTGCCTGGCACTTCTGAAGATAATATAGCTCTTCATCAGTATCATCGATCGCGAGGGAACAGATACTGGCAACAGAGAGAAAGCACAATCAATGTAAGGCGACAATATGATGCATGATAATGACATGGCAATATGCTGTTGGTTGACCTAATGCAACTAGCAACAAAGTTAAATGAAGTTTGTTTGAACCCAAGGTTCAAATTCAAACTCCACATGTGGTTATTTAAATGATATTCCTTTGATTTGTCCTAAACAGCAACGATAAGTTGTTCTAACATGCATGAAAATGCCACAAACAGATTCTTTGGATTTTTCTGATCATTTTTCATATATAAATTATTTCATTTGGAGTTACGGTTGAATTTCTACGATTTTTAGAAGTTTAAACAATTTTCTGGATTTTATAATTCATTTCTGAAATATAAAATCGCCAGAAAATGATTATGAGGTCAGCATGATGTAAGCCTGGCGTCTGTAGGTCAACTGGGCTGCCCCTGGTCAAACCTGACTAGTGGGGCCCACTGGTCAGTGACTAACTAACTAACACAGTTAATTAGTGCAAAGTAAGTACTAACCTGAGTTAGTTAGGGCCTGGGCCCACATGTCAGTGTCTCGTCCGGTTAATAGGGTAATTAGCACTAATATTTGCCTAAGCTAAAATTAAACTGAGGCGGGTCCACGTGTCATTGGCACGGAGGAGGTCAAACCCACCGGCGGTTAGCCGCCGGTGACCAAAGGCCAGGGCGGAGGGCTTCGGGAACCACCGTTCGGCGATGTTTTGGCGCGCGGGAGTCACCGGGGAGGAGCTCATGCTCTCGCGCATCCTATGGATCGGGCCGGAGATCACGGGGTGGCCGGAATCCATGCCCGCGACGAGCTTTAGCGGCGGTCGTGGTTCGGCTAGTGCGAGCGCGGGGTTGCAGTGCTCAACAGAGCTAGCTGAGGGTCTCGTCAACCTCCTAGGAGTTCCAGGAGCTCGTCTGCGTGCGCGGTTCGATCAGGCGGACGCTGCAGCGGCGACGGCTATGCGACGGCGGCGGCGAGCGCTAGCTAGGGGATGCGCTAGAGTGAGGGGACAGGGGGGATAGACAGAGGAGCTCACGTTGGGGCTTTCAGAGGCGACAGCGACGCCGGGGAGTCCCTCACGGCGACGAGATCAACGACGGCATCTGGCGGCCGAAGGTGGGAGATGATAGCGAACCCAGCATTGCAGCGCTTCCTTGCTCGTGTTCGTTGATGAGGTGACTCAGAGGAGCTCGGCGGAGTCGAGGGACATGGTAGTTGGGTGAGTGGACGACGGGGAGCGCGGTGGCAGCGAACGGCGGCGACGACTCTCGGTCGCGCGCGTGAGAGAGAGACAGAGGGAGGAATAGAACAGTAGCGAGAGGGAGAGAGTCGGGGCGGTTTGGGCGTCTCCGTGGCGCGATCAGAAGGGCGGGGAGGAGTACAGCAAGGCAGGCAGGAGGTGGCGCGGCCGGTGCCTTGCCTGGTCTCTCCCTCTGCCTACAGGCAGAGGTTGAAGATGACCTAATCGCCCCTGGTGGGCTGGGCCAACAGTGCCAGGCCAGGTGGGCTGGGCCAGGTAAGTCAGGTGGGTTTTCTCTCTGTTTTATTTTCTGTTTTGTTTTCTTTTATTTATTCATTTGGCCACTGATTCAAATTCAAAAGAATTTCAAAACATGGCAAAACCTTCTGATATTTTTATGTTGCCATCATGGACCTTTCCAAAGGCACATAAATAATTTGAGGGCCTTTTGAGATATATTCTATATAAAATGAATATAATCCAAAAGTAAAATACTTAATAATTTAATTTCAAACTCCCAAAATAATCCCTTCAAAAAATGTTCATTAATTTTGGTTGGAAACAAAACTCCTGCCAAAATATAACCAACATTAATTAAGGCCATTTTGGATTGATTGAATGCAATTTTTAGGGTTCTTGCCCTTCTTTTAATTAAATTTTGAGGCTTCCAAATTTCCTCAATTCAAGTTTCAAAAATTTAAACATGATGCAAGGATGCTGATGCAACTAATTACAAACAAAATTCTAGGGCTGTGACATATTATCTGTCATCCAGTCCAACACCCAAGAATTCACATCTTCAACATTTCCTGTGATGTGTAGCGTTGCATAGAACTGAAGAATTAGCTCTTCATTCCAATCACATATATCAGTGCAGAAGTTGAGTAGTCCAACATCATGAAGAACACTGAGGACTGGTGTGAAGCAAGGCAGTGATTCCATGTCCACGTGAGGAATATGCTCATGATCGAAGACTTTGTCTTTGTTGAAAAGCAGTGAAGACTAGAAGTTAGCTTGGCTGGCAGTCCAGAAACGCTTCCTTCTAAGACGAGCAGAGTCATATGGATTATAATCAGTGAAGAACACATGATCGCCGAAGAAGTCATCAACCTTGAATTGTTGCTTCTTTGAGAAGGGATCCTTTGGCTTGGGCTGAGTATCAGTCAATTGCATCACAACCTCAGGAATCGCAATCTCAGGATCCACAGGCTGAGGAATTTCAGGTTCTTCTTCGTTTGCAACCTGGGTCTTCAGTTCTTCAGCAACAATTTCATCAGCACTAGTGGCTGGAATCTCTTCAGGAATGGAAGGAGTGGTGCGAGGTTCTTCAGATCCCATTTGAACTTCAGTGTGCACGGGGGACTGAGGAATTTGTTGCAGTGGCGTGAATAGTGGAGAGTTGGGGTGCTGACTTTTCCAAAAGTCATCATTCATCACAGGGGTGGTGCTCCCAATGTCCACGTCTTCATCTTCTTTAGACAATTCCTCAACGTCGGCCTCTTCAGCTATGAACTAAGGCATGGGCGATGAGACAAATGGAGTTGAAGGGATTACATCCGCTTCAATTTCTTCGTCCAACTGCTCTGAAGAAGCAGCAGATGGAACGTCTTCATCTGATCCGCTTGGGATCTCATATTCTTCACCAAAAGGAATAAGTTCCTTTGATGGCATGCTTGAGATTGGAACAACATCGATAGGGTTCTCAAAAGAGCTTGTTAAATTCTTCATCTTCTTTGGAGCTGAAGATTCTGATGAAGCAGATGCTTTCCTTTTCTTCATCGTTGATCGCTCCGCAGCTTTGGTCTTCTTAGCTTCTGATGCAGAAGGAAGAAATGGACTTGGGGTTGGTGCATGATACGTCTCCAACGTATCTATAATTTTTTATTGTTCCATGCTATTATATTATCTGTTTTGGATGTTTAATGGGCTTATTTATACACTTTTATATTATTTTTGGGACTAACCTATTAACCGGAGGCCCAGCCCAAATTGCTGTTTTTTTGCCTATTTCAGTGTTTCGCAGAAAAGGAATATCAAACGGAGTCCAAACGGAATGAAACCTTCGGGAGAGTGATCCAGAGGACTTGGAGTGGACGTCAAGAAACAAACAAGGAGGCCACGAGGTAGGAGGCGTGCCCCCACCCTCGTGGGCCCCTTGTGGCTCTCCTGGCCAACTTCCTTCGCCTATATACACTCATATACCCCGAAAACATCCGAGAGCACCACGAAACCCTATTTCCACCGCCGCAACTCTCTGTACCTGTGAGATCCCATCTTGGGGCCTTTTCCGGTGCTCTGCCAGAGAGGGAATCAATCACGGAGGGCTTCTACATCAACACCATAGCCTCTCAGATGATGTGTGAGTAGTTTACCTCAGACCTTCGGGTCCATAGTTATTAGCTAGATGGATTCTTCTCTCTCTTTGGATCTCAATACAAAGTTCTCCTCGATTCTCTTGGAGATCTATTCGATGTAATCTTCTTTTGCGGTGTGTTTGTCAAGATCCGATGAATTGTGGGTTTATGATCAAGTTTATCTATGAATAATATTTGAATCTCCTCTGAATTCTTTTATGTATGATTTCTTATCTTTGCAAGTCTCTTCGAATTATCAGTTTGTTGGCCTACTAGATTGATCTTTCTTGCAATGGGAGAAGTGCTTAGCTTTGGGTTCAATCTTGCGGTGTCCTTTCCCAGTGAGAGTAGGGGCAGCAAGGCACGTATTGTATTGTTGCCATCGAGGATAAAAAGATGGGGTTTACATCATATTGCTTGAGTTTATCCCTCTACATCATGTCATCTTGCCTAATGTGTTACTCTGTTCTTATGAACTTAATACTCTAGATGCATGCTGGATAGCGGTCAATGTGTGGAGTAATAGTAGTAGATGCAGAATGGTTTCGGTCTACTTGTTGCGGACGTGATGCCTATATACATGATCATGCCTAGATATTCACATAATTATTTGCTTTTCTATCAATTGCTCGACAGTAATTTATTCACCCATCGTAATACTTATGCTATCTTGAGAGAAGCCACTAGTGAATCTATGGCCCCGGGTCTATTTTCCATCATATAAGTTTCCAATATATTTTATTTTGCAATCTTTATTTTCCAATCTATATCATAAAAATACCAAAAATATTTATATTATCTCTATCAGATCTCACTCTTGCAAGTGGCCGTGAAGGGATTGACAACCCTGTTATCGCGTTGGTTGCAAGGTTCTTATTTGTTTGTGTAGGTACGAGGCGACTTGCGTGTGGTCTCCTACTGGATTGATACCTTGGTTCTCAAAACTGAGGGAAATACTTACGCTACTATGCTGCATCATCCTTTCCTCTTCAAGGGAAAAACCAACGCAAGCTCAAGAGGTAGCAAGAAGAATTTCTGGCGCCGTTGCCGGGGAGATCTACATCAAGTCAATACCAAGTACCCATCACAAACTCTTATCCCTCGCATTACATTATTTGCCATTTTCCTCTCGTTTTCCTCTCCCCCACTTCACCTTTGCCATTTTATTCACCCTCTTTTCCGTTCACCTCTTTTTCGCTTCCTTCTTGTTTGCTTGTGTGTTGGATTGCTTGCTTGTCACGATGCCTCAAGACAATACTAAATTGTGCGACTTTTCCGATACCAACAACAATGATTTTCTTAGCACTCCGATTGCTCCTATTACCGATGCTAAATCTTGTGATATTAATGCTGCTTTGCTGAATCTTGTCATGAAAGATCAATTCTCCGGCCTTCCTAGTGAAGATGCCGCTACCCATCTAAACAACTTTGTTGATTTGTGTGATATGCAAAAGAAGAAAGATGTGGTAATGATATTGTTAAATTGAAGATATTTCCGTTTTCACTTAGAGATCATGCTAAAACTTGGTTTCCGTCTTTGCCTAAAAATAGTATTTATTCATGGAATAAGTGCAAAGATGCTTTTTTCTCTAAGTATTTTCCTCCCGCTAAAATCATCGCTCTTAGAAACGATATTATGAATTTTAAGCAACTTGATCATGAACATGTTGCACAAGCTTGGGAGCGAATGATATTAATGATACGTAATTGCCCTACACATGGTTTGAATTTATGGATGATCATACAAAAATTTTATGCCGGATTGAATTTTGCTTCTAGAAATCTTTTAGATTCGGCCACGGGAGGCACTTTTATGGAAATCACTTTAGGAGAAGCTAATAAACTCCTAGATAATATTATGGTTAATTATTCTCAATGGCACACCGAATGATCTACTAGTAAAAAAGTTCCTGCGATTGAAGAAATTAATGTTTTGAGTGGAAAGATGGATGAACTTATGAAATTGTTTGCTAATAAAAGTGTTTCTTCTGATCCTAATGATATGCCTTTGTCTACTATGATTGAGAATAATAATGAATCTATGGATGTGAATTTTGTTGGTAGGAACAATTTTGGTAACAACGCGTATAGAGGAAACTTTAATCCTAGGCCGTTCCCTAGTAATTCCTCTAATAATTATGGTAATTCCTACAACAACTCTTATGGAAATTTTAATAAGATGCCCTCTGACTTTGAGACTAGTGTTAAAGAATTTATGATTTCTCAAAAGAATTTCAATGCTTTGCTTGAAGAAAAATTGCTCAAGTGAATTGGCTAGGAACGTGGATATGATTTCTCTTGATGTTGATTCTTTGAAACTTAGATCTATTCCACCAAAGCATGATATCAATGAGTCTCTCAAAGCCATGAGAATTTCCATTGATGAGTGCAAAGAGAGAACCGCTAGGATGCGTGCTAAAAAAGATTGATTTATGAAAGCGTGTTCTTCTAGTTTCCATGATAATAATGATGAAGATCTAAAAGTGATTCATGTGTCTCCTATCAAATCTTTGTTTTCCAATATGAATCTTGATAATAGTGGGATTGAAGAGGTCAAAACTTTAGATAGCAATGAACTTACTATTTCGGATTTCAAGGAATTTAATTATGATAATTGCTCTTTGATAGATTGTATTTCCTTGTTGCAATCCGTGTTAAATTCTCCTCATGCTTATGAACAAAATAAAGCTTTTACTAAACATATCGTTGATGCTTTAATGCAATCCTATGAAGAAAAGCTTGAATTAGAAGTTTCTATCCCTAGAAAACTTTATGACGAGTGTGAACCTACTATTAAAATTAAGATTAAAGATTATGAATGCAATGCTTTGTGTGATTTGGGTGCTAGTGTTTCCACGATTCCTAAAACTTTGTGTGATATTCTAGGTTTCCATGAATTTGATGATTGTTCTTTAAACTTGCATCTTGCGGATTCCACCATTAAGAAACCTATGGGAAGAATTAATGATGTTCTTATTGTTGCAAATAGAAATTATGTTACCGTGGATTTTATCGTTCTTGATATAGATTGCAATCCTTCTTGTCCTATTATTCTTGGTAGACCTTTCCTTAGAACGATTGGTGCAATTATTGATATGAAGGAAGGGAATATTAGATTCCAATTCCCATTAAGGAAGGGCATGGAACACTTTCCTAGAAAGAAAATTAAATTGCTTTATGAATCTATTATGAGAGCCACTTATGGATTGCATACCAAAGATGATAATACCTAGATCTATCCTTGTTTTTATGCCTAGCTAGGGGCGTTAAACGATAGCGCTAGTTGGGAGGCAACCCAATTTTATTTTTGTTTCTTGCTTTTTGCCCCTGTTTAGTAATAAATAATTTATTAGCCTCTGATTAGATGTGTTTTTATGTTTTAATTAGTGTTTGTGCCAGGTAGAACCGTTGGGAAGACATGGGTAAAGTCTATATGATCATGCTGTAAAAAACAGAAATTTTGCCCTCGCGAGAATAGCTGCCATTTTTTTACCAAAGAGTGATTTTTAGTTGATTCTTTTTGCACCTGATTACTAGACAAATTCCTCACGTCCACCAGTTTATTTAAGAATTTTTGGAGTTACAGAAGTTTGCGTTAGATACAGATTACTACAGACTGTTCTGTTTTTGACAGATTCTGTTTTTCGTGTGTTGTTTGCTTATTTTGATGAACCTATGAGTAGTATCGGGGGGTATGAATCATAGAAAAGTTGGAATACAAAAACTTTAACACCAATATAAAAAAATAATGAGGTCATTACAGTAACTTAAAGTGGTGGTTTGTTTTATTTCGCTAACGGAGCTTATGAGATTTTCTGTTTGAGTTTTGTGTTGTGAAGTTTTCAACTTTTTGGGTAAAGGTTTGATGGATTATAGAATAAGGAGTGGCAAGAGCCTAAGCTTGGGGATGCCCAAGGCACCCCAAGGTAAAATTCAAGGACACCAAAAGCCTAAGCTTGGGGATGCCCCGGAAGGCATCCCCTCTTTTCGTCTTCATCTATCGGTAACTTTACTTGAGGCTATATTTTTATTCACCATATGATATGTGTTTTGCTTGGAGCGTCTTGTATGATTTGAGTCTTTGCTTTTTAGTTTACCACAATCATCGTTGCTGTACACACCTTTTGGGAGAGACACACATGAATCGGAATTTATTAGAATACTCTATGTGCTTCACTTATATCTTTTGAGCTAGTTAAAATTTGCTCTAGTGCTTCACTTATATCTTTTTAGAGCACAGTGGTGGTTTTATTTTATAGAAATTATTGATCTCTCATGCATCACTTATATTATTTTGAGAGTCTTAAACAGCATGGTAATTTGCTTTAAATATGAAATTAGTCGTAATATGATAGGCATCCAAGATGGGTATAATAAAAACTATCATATAAAGTGCATTGAATACTATGAGAAGTTTGATACTTGATGATCGTCATGAGATATGAAGATGGTGATATTAAAGTTTTGCTAGTTGAGTAATTATGAAATTGAGAAATACTTGTGTTAAAGTTTGCATGTCCCGTAGCATCCACGTATGGTAACCGTTGTGTAACAAATTTGAAGCATGAGATGTTATTTGATCGTCTGCCTTATGACTGGCAGTTGGGGACGAGCGATGGTCTTTTCCTACCAATCTATCCCCGTAGGAGCATGCACGTAATACTTGGTTTTTGATGACTTGTAGATTTTTTGCAATAAGTTTTTGAGTTCTTTGTGACTAATGTTGAGTCCATGGATTATACGCACTCTCACCCTTCCATCATTGCTAGCCTCTTCGATACCGTGCATTGCCCTTTCTGACCTTGAGAGTTGGTGCAAACTTCGCCGGTGCATGCAAACCCCGTGATACGATACGCTCTATCACACATAAACCTCCTTATATCTTCCTCAAAACAGCCACCATACCTACCTATCATGGCATTTCCATAGCCATTCCGAGATATATTCCCATGCAACTTACCACCGTTTCGTTTATTATGACATGTTTCATTATTGTCATATTGCTATGCGTGATCATGTAGTTGACATCGTATTTGTGGCAAAGCCACCATGCATAAATCTTTCATACATGTCACTCTTGATTCATCGCACATCCCGGTACACCACCGCAGGCATTCATATAGAGTCATATTTTGTTCTAGTATCGACTTGTAATCTTTGAGTTGAAAATAAATAGAAGTGTGATGATCATCATTCATAGAGCATTGTCCCATAAAAAAAGGAGAAAGGCCAAAAAAAGGCCAAATAAAAAAAGAAAGGCCAAATAAAAAAAGGAAGGCCCAAAAAAAGAGAAAAAAAGGAAAAATAAAAGGGACAATGTTACTATCCTTTTCCACACTTGTGCTTCAAAGTAGCACCATGATCTTTATGATAGAGAGTCTCTTATTTTGTCACTTTCTTATACTATTGGGAATTTTTCATTATAGAACTTGGCTTGTATATTCCAACAATGGGCTTCCTCAAATGCCCTAGGTCTTCATGAGCAAGCAAGTTGGATGCACACCCACTTAGTTTCTTTTGTTGAGCGTTCATACATTTATAGCTCTAGTGCATCCGTTGCATGGCAATCCCTACTCCTCACATTAACATCAATTGATGGGCATCTCCATAGCCCGTTGATTAGCCGTGTTGATGTGAGACTTTCTCCTTTTTTGTCTTCTTCACACAACCCACATCATTATATTCTATTCCACCATAGTGCTATATCCATGGCTCACGCTCATGTATTGCGTGAAGGTTGAAAAAGTTTGAGTTTACTAAAGTGTGAAACAATGGCTTGGCTTGTCATCGGGGTTGTGCATGAGGATAGCATTTTGTGTGATGAAAATGGAGCATAACCAAACTATATGATTTTGTAGGGATGAACTTTCTTTGGCCAATGTTATTTTGATAAGACATAATTGCATAGTTAGTATGCTTGAAGTATTATTATTTTTATGTCAACATTAAAATTTTATCTTGAATCTTATGGATCTGAACATTCATGCCACAATAAACAAGAATTACATTGAAAATTATGCTAGGTAGCATTCCACATAAAAAATTCTGTTTTTTTATTTAAATACTTGAGGACGAGCAGGAATTAAGCTTGGGGATGCTTGATACGTCTCCAACGTATCTATAATTTTTTATTGTTCCATGCTATTATATTATCTGTTTTGGATGTTTAATGGGCTTATTTATACACTTTTATGTTATTTTTGGGACTAACCTATTAACCGGAGGCGCAGCCCAAATTGCTGTTTTTTGCCTATTTCAGTGTTTCGCAGAAAAGGAATATCAAAACGGAGTCCAAATGGAGTGAAACCTTCGGGAGAGTGATTTTTGGAACAAACGTGATCCAGAGGACTTGGACTGGACGTCAAGAAACGAACGAGGAGGCCATGAGGTAGGGAGGCGCGCCCCCACCCTCGTGGGCCCCTCGTGGCTCTCCTGACCCACTTCCTTCACCTATATATACTCATATACCCCGAAAACATCCGAGAGCACCATGAAACCCTATTTCCACCGCCACAACCCTCTGTACCCATGAGATCCCATCTTGGGGCCTTTTCCGGCGCTCCCCCGGAGGGGGAATCAATCACGGAGGGCTTCTACATCAACACCATAGCCTCTCCAATGATGTGTGAGTAGCTTACCTCAGACCTTCGGGTCCATAGTTATATAGCCAGATGGCTTCTTTTCTCTCTTTGGATCTCAATACAAAGTTCTCCTCGATTCTCTTGGAGATCTATTCGATGTAATCTTCTTTTGCGGTGTGTTTGTCGAGATCAGATGAATTGTGGGTTTATGATCAAGTTTATCTATGAATAATATTTGAATCTCCTCTGAATTCTTTTATGTATTATTTGTTATCTTTGAAAGTCTCTTCGAATTATCAGTTTGGTTTGGCCTACTAGATTGATCTTTCTTTCAATGGGAGAAGTGCTTAGCTTTTGGTTCAATCTTGCGGCGTCCTTTCCCAGTGAGAGTAGGGGCAGCAAGGCACGTATTGTATTGTTGCCATAGAGGATAAAAAGATGGGGTTTATATCATATTGCTTGAGTTTATCCCTCTACATCATGTCATCTTGCCTAATGCGTTAGTCTGTTCTTATGAACTTAATACTCTAGATGCATGCTGGATAGCGGTCAATGTGTGGAGTAATAGTAGTAGATGCAGAATGGTTTCGGTCTACTTGTTGCGGACGTGATGCCTATATACATGATCGTGCCTAGATATTCTCATAATTATTCGCTTTTCTATCAATTGCTCGACAGTAATTTGTTCACCCACCGTAATACTTATGTTATCTTGAGAGAAGCCACTAGTGAAACCTATGGCCCCCAAGTCTATTTTCCATCATATATGTTTCCAATCTATTTTGTTTTGCAATCTTTATTTTCCAATCTATATCATAAAAATACCAAAAATATTTATATTATCTCTACCAGATCTAACTCTTGCAAGTGGCCGTGAAGGGATTGACAACCCCTTTATCGCGTTGGTTGCAAGGTTCTTATTTGTTTGTGTAGGTACGAGGCGACTTGCGTGTGGTATCCTACTAGATTGATACCTTGGTTCTCAAAAGTGAGGGAAATACTTACGCTACTGTGCTGCATCATCCTTTCCTCTTCAAGGGAAAAACCAACACAAGCTCAAGAGGTAGCAGTGCAGGAGGAGCAGAGGAAATTGGTGCATGTTCTTCAGGCACAACTGATGCAGTTGCCCTGGCTTGGTCAGTTTCTTCAGGCACAGCGGTTGAAGCTTCAGCTGGCCTAGCTTGTTCCTCAGGCGCAACGCTAGTGGTTGCCTTGGCAACTTCATCAGTGGCTGGAATGCAGTCATCAGCCCTGGTACTCTCATTTTCATCAGCAGCCTGATTTTCATCAGCGGTGCTGGCATGCTCTTCAATAGGCTGAGCAGATGCCTCAGCCTGAGGAATTTCATGTTGCGATGGGGCTGTAACGTTGGTGGTGAATTTCTCCGTCAGCTTGACAAATCTGACTTTGGCTCCAAGCCAATCAGCATGGTATGCATCAAAGTCATCACTGAGCTTCTTGATTTCAGCTTGAGTAGACACAAGTTCATCAGTTGTCATCTTGACAACGTTGTTCTTCAGAAAGCGCTCCTTTTTATATTGAGTTTTCTTCAGCTTCTTGGCCTTCTCAAATTTCCATTTTTCTTGGCCAATGAAGGCGGTCAGCATGTGACTTTGGCCAGGAGTCAGCTTGAAGTCAGGCATGGGAGTATTGGGATCCTTGTGCCAGAGATCAATGAACTCGAGGATCAACTTGGGATCCAGAAGGAGAGGAAATTCACTTCCTTTGGCACTAGCGGCCCTATGCTGCCTATCTCTGATGATTTCAGCAAGTTCCTCATCATCAGCTTCATCATCATCAGATGGCACTTGAAAGGCGACCTGCTTCTTGTGAGGACTTCGTCTAGTGCCTCGTCCAGCAGTGGCCTTTGTCTTCAGTAGAGTGGGACCATTTGAGGAATTTGGAGGAGCAGATGAACTTGCTGAGGCTCCTGAGGCAATAGAGATGCCTGTCGTCCTTTGGCACAAGGCAAGATGCCCAGGTGCTGAGGACTTTGAAGGAGGAGCTGAGGACTTTGAAGGAGCAGGGGCAGCTTGAGGAGTTGGCCGTGAGGGCATTACAGATGAGCTTGGTTGTGAGGACATTGGTGCCGAAGCCTTTGGCTTGTGTGCAGGCTTCTTGGGCATGGCCTTCTTAGGCTTGCTTGTAGAGACCTCAACAGCAGCAGCAGCAGAATCTTCATTGAATTTCTTCACTACTTCTTTTGCCATTTTGGCCAGCTTGGCTTGACGCTTGGCCCATTCCTTTGGGAATTCCTCACCTCTTCTGATGCTTGAGGGATCAGCTACTTGGCCAGGTGCCAATGGAGGTCTTCGGCATGGAGGATGTACAGCGAATTTCTTCATGTACTTTTTTTGATGAACTTTGGACAGTGAGGGCACCCCCTCACTGACTTTTATATTAGACTAGCCTCCTCAAGGTTACATAAGAAAGTTTACATGAGCCTAAAGGGTAAGAAAGATCCCTATACACTACGGGTATGGGAGAGGTACAAGTGTTTGTAAGAGAGCACTATACAACAGTTTGTAACGAACCGACCACATGTTCAACAAAAGGCCACAAAGCTTCCTTCACACGATGCTTCATCATTCAAAAATCATTTTGGAATCTCTGGCGCCATCCACTCCTTGTGGGAGTGATCCCTCTGAAGTTTTTATTGTTATGTTCCTTCCAGATGCTCCAGGCCGCCATGATGAAGATCTCCATGAACACGGGCCGGGTCCACACGTCCCTTGCCGCATGCACAAGTTGTAGTCTATTACCACTCGCACGCCATGTGATCCCCAACTCCCTCCAACACATTTTACTGAATTTACATTCGAAGAAAAGATGTTCAACCGTTTCCTCTGGATGGTTGGAGCACAACAAGCAGGTGTAGTCATCATCCCTGAGTTTCATACCTTTCCTTTTCAGTAAGTTGCGCGTGTTTAGTCTGTCAGCTAGCAGGAGCCACGCAAAGACCTTCCATTTGTTAGTGCACTTGGATTTCCAGATCCACTCGAAGCCCTTGTCTGCCACTTCGTCACGAAAGCAGTGGAGGTAGAATTTACTAGACTGAAAAACCTCCGAGCCCCAAACACATTTCCAAACATCCCTGGTGTCAGTCAGCTCTACCTCGGCCAAGCTGGTTTGGAGTTCCTGAAGTTCTACCCTGGCCTGGATCGAGAGAGGGAGGTTGAAGTTTTGGCCTAGGGTAGGCACAGTTAGTAGCTCGCATACCGCCACATCCTCATTCTTGGCAAATCAGCATAATCTGGGGTGACTGTCGGATAGAATGGTACTGTGCCACATGTCCTTCCAAAACAGAGCCGTGCTTCCATCCCCAACCTCCACCGTTGTGATCCCACGGTAGATTGCCGCCAGCTGCATGACGTCACGCCACCAGAACAAGCCACATGGGTCGTTTGCATGCGGTACCGAATCCACATAGTATGCCGACCAGACCAACTTGACCCAGGGCAAGTCCATGTGATTGTAGAATTTGTGCATCATCTTCAGGAGCAATCCTTGATTTTGAACCTTGAGATCAATCACTCCAAGGCCTCCTTTGTTCTTGGGATGGCAAACTAGCTCCCATGCAGCCAGAGAGACGGCCTTTGTGCTGTCATCCGAGCTCTTGGCCCAGAGGTAGTATCTCCGGAGTTTGTCAAGGTGCTCAAGGACTTTTGGTGGGATCTTGATGGAGCACATGGCATAAATCATAAGAGAAGTGATCACCGAGTTTACCAGTGTGAGTTTTGAACCGAGATCTAGTAATGCAGCCGCTGAGGAGAGTTTTCTTTCGACAGACGCAACTAGAGGCATGAGGTCAGTTACAGTCGGGCTTGTAGTGCCCATGCGCAATCCAAGGTATGTGAACGGCATGGACCCAATCGCGCACCCGAAGACTTGGGCAAGCCTCGAGGTCGTTTCCTCAGAAGCATTGGCAGTGATCAAAGTTGATTTTTGGAAGTTGATGCGCAGGCCCACCGACGATGCATAATCCTGAAGAATACTCTTGATCGTTATCGCTTGTGAATGGTCTGCGGGCATCACAAGGATTGTGTCATCGGCGTATTGTATCACCGGGTAATCATTATCTGACACTGGAATGGGGAGTTGCAGGGCACCTGACCGGAAAGCGTCATTGATGGCAGCTTGTAGGAGGTCTGCCGCCAACACAAAGATGAGCGGGGATAGTGGATCTCCTTGGCGCACACCTCGCAAGCAGAAAAACTGTCTACCCGGGGGCCCATTGAGAAGGATCGCAGATTTGGCCGACGAGAATAGACATTTAATCCATCCGAGCGAACGATCATCAAACCCCATGCATTTCATAATTTCCAACATGGGAGCATGTTCGATTGTATCGAACGCCTTGGCAAAATCAAGCTTCAGAATAGCTATCTCCTTTCCGGACGCTTGACATTGGTGTATGAATTCGAATGCCCACGCCACACAGTCCTTTATAGATCTCCCCCTCGGGAGGCCGTACTGATTACGGTGTATGATCTTGAGGATGACACGCTGCAGCCGATTGGCCAGTAGTTTAGTCAGGAGCTTAAGGCAGCAATTCAAGAGAGTTATCGGGCGATAGTCGTTGGCGGTCTCCGGAGATCGAGTTTTTGGGATGAGAGTGATAAAACCAGTGTTAAAGCTCTCAAGGTCAAGGTTACCTGCATGAAAGTCAAAGCAAAGCCGATAAAAGTCCTCTTTGATTATATGCCAGCAGGATTTTATGAAACTGCCACTAAACCCATCCGGTCCAAGGGCACGGTCTGACGGAAGCTCTTTGACAACTTGGTCAATCTCTTCGCGAGTGAAAGGATCTGACAAGGCTTGGAGCCCCTCGACTTTTTTGATGATTCTCTTCAGGTCAAAGCGCATGTCAGTCGGACTGGAGTGGCCCAGTCTATCTTTGTACGTTTGGAAGAGTACAACCTCTTTCCCCACATGATCATGGATGATCGAGTCGTCAGGCAAGCGGAGTGAGGCAATACTGTTTCTCCTGAAACATTCAGTCGCCACTCTGTGGAAGAACTTTGTATTGCCATCGCCGAACTTGAAATATCTAATGGTACATCATTTTTTTCCAGTACAGTTTCTTGCATTCCAGGAGATGGAGAAGATGCTGCTTCAAAATCACCCTAAAGTTAGCTTCTCGGATAGACAGTCGCCTTCTTTCTTCTAGTCCATCAATCTCTAACAGGGTTTTGTTACAGTTATCGATCAGGCCCGACAATTTAGATATCTTCCTACTCCACTGTTTCAGATCATAGCGTAGGTTTTTAAGTTTTTGCACAAAACTGTGGCAGCATTTGGGGCATAACATCTTCGGTTCCACGATCGTTGGACAACCTCAAAGAATCCAGGCTAGCCAATCCAAAAATCCTCAAAACGAAATATCTTGGATTTTGGGATTTTGGACTGATTGCTGACATAGCAAGGGACATGATCAGACGTGGGTTTACCCAAGGGCATAACTACTGTGTTGGGGTATTTAACTGCCCAATCAACTGATGTGAAGTTCCAGTCGAGTTGTTCAAGCAGGGGGTTATTTTGCATATTACTCCATGTGTACGATCGACCTTTGTTTGGTAGCTCCAGCAGGGACTGTCTTCGTATGAATTCATTAAAGAGCAGCATATCGTTAGCGTCCCCTCCCCCCTGTTATGGTTGTCTGGCGCTCTGATGAAGTTAAAATCACCCATGATCAGCCAGTCATCACCTCTTGGTATATCAACATCAAAAAGCCAAGAAGTAAACATCGCTCTATTCGGATCCGTACAAGGACCATAAACGTTTACGAGTGTCCACGAGTCAGTGGATTGAGTAGAGGTAAGTCTGATGCCAAGAGCAAAAGATTCAGAGAACACTGGTACACCAGTAAAGACCAAACTCATCCACACAGTGATTAGGCCCCCGGAGGCGCCCACAGAAGGCACAAAAGCAAACATATCGAATTTTTTAGGGCAGAAAAGTTTAACAAACGATGCATCAAAAGAGGTACGCTTGGTTTCTTGAAGACAAACTATGGAGCAACCACTAATATCTATTGCATTACAGATCGCCAGCTGCTTCTTTTCGGAGTTGATCCCACACACGTTCCAGCATAGGATGTTCCACTGTTTATTGGGTGCCATTGCTCCTAGAGCTTTTCAGTCCTCTCCCCTGGAGTAGGTGCCATGAGCTTCTCAGGGGTTAGTTCATCAGATGGAACTTCACATAAAACATTGCCCACGTATTGCAGCTGGTGGACTGGAGTTGGAGGTGGCAGCTTGTCCGAGACGTCAGCCGTAGGGTTCAGCATAAGCTTGCTGCAGGGAGCCGTCGCCTTGGAGGAGCAGGCAATCGAGGGTGTCACCCTAGGTTTGACTTTGGAGTGCGTCTTCCACAAATCAGTGATTTGCGCCACTTTGAAGCCATCATACCTTGTGGAACGAGTACTGCGGCGCAACACAGCCGTGTCATCAGAGCTTTCTCTCCCGAAATCATGTTCTGAAGGTATTCAAACCCTGACGTGATAGTGGGAAGTTTAGTGTCAACGGATGAAACTTCAGAAGCTGAGAACGCAATCATTTGTGAAGAGTTGGGAAATCCTTCCTGCATCAGGGTGTCATTTTCAGCGCTGACCATAGGGAGCGGAGCAGCAGCGGCCTCCCAAACTTCAGCTGGTATGAAGATAGGGCCAGTGAAACGGCAGAGAAAATCAGTCATACTGAAAAAGTGATCTCCAACAACACACCTCTCCTGAATGATAGCATCAGTGACTGCTTGAAAGAAAGCAAGAGGGTGAAGTGGCAGAGCACCACAATTCAGATCCTGCCCATGTGAGATAGGTGCAGTAAGGCAGCGAGTAAACCTGCCAAAGGAGATCAACCAGAGGAAATCCAGAAAAGATAAACCATCATCTGTTTGAATCTCAACTGTGTGGGAACTGCCCAGAGCTCGAACAAACTGCATACCAAATGTCTGTCTGCCATGGATCAAAGCGTCAGCAGCTTCTTCGATGTCAGAATAAACAGACCATTCATCTTGCAGATCATCAGTGATGTTACTCTCCTGTTCCACACCATCCATGAGGGAAGGGCCAGTATACTGAAATAAGGTTCGAAAGCTGAATCCTCTGTATGGTGGTGGTGCAACCGGCCAAACTCCCCATCCCTCATTCTACATTTGCTACTATTGTGAATTCTGCTGCTCCCAGGCAGCATCAACCTGCTGTTGTAACATCTGTTGGTGCTCAAGGGCCCACTGTTGCGTAGCCGTCAGGTACGGTAGCTCAAACGGGTGGGGGGAGGCATTCATGGGAGGGGATTCATCTTCATTTCCAACAAGGCCAGGTATGGTGTCTCTTCCATTAAGCACATAGACAGGGACCGACCAAGATCTGCCCATGCCAGGCAGAGTGCCAATCCTCTTTACCACAAGACTGTGGGGCACCTGCGCTATGTTACTAATAGTTACTCGAACCAACACACGCTCCTTGTTCTACCCAGGCCTGTGCCAAAGATCTAGCTTACCAAAGCAGGAAACTGCTTTGTTGATATAGTGGTCAGTCTGATAATCCATTGGAAAAGCTAGGAGCAAAACCCAAGCCACATACTGAAACGGACAATGACGCATGTTCTCTCCCTCATCATGAGGCACAAATGAGAAGGTCATATCATCATCTACAGGATCTAACTGATGCAGGCTCTCTTGAATGAACTGGTCCCCGCGAGCTACGTCCGCAAAAGCAACCATCCCGACCCCAATCGGATAGACAAAAGCATCTGGTACTTCGAGATGGAAATCCTCAGTCATGATGCGGACTACTTCATTCAGAACTAGCTGCTTCTGGTGATCAAGAACCGGGGGCATGGCGGTGACAAGAGCATACCTTTCATGACTGAGCGGCGGATCATCCACCACAATCATATTGTGCGCCAAGCGATGGTCCGGCCCGCGTTCGATCTAGGCTCCCGTCGGCACAAACTGGAACGGCCTGACGGGGAAGTTGGCCATGGTGGTGGAGGGTTTGGCATTCGTCGCAGTCGAGGGAGGCGAGGGGCAAAGCAGGGGAGTGGCTCTCTGCTCATTGGTCGACTGGGGTGGCAGAATAGGGAACTGGTGCTGGGTTTGAAGCGGAATCGACAGGCCATTTGCGTTGGAGGGAAGGGTCCCACCGTCAGTCACTATTCGTTTGGGATGCCAAATCTTTTTACTCTTAGGTAGGTGGGATTTGCGTCGACGTGGCCGAGCTTTTGACTGCGGGAAGGATTTGCGTCGACGTGGCCGAGCTTTTTATTCTTCATGTACTTTGGAGTCACATATCTGTACTTCCTCCATTCCCGTGCCCATCTACTGTTTATCCTTTGGATGTGCACCTTGCGCTGATTCTTCGTCTCCTTGCCATGTTTGTCCTCATCAGGAGTGCAGTATTCTTCATAGATGTCCTCAGGGATTTCAAACGCTGTGTTGACATCCAATTTCTTCCCTCCCTTCTGAGGTTTCTTCCCATCGGCCATTTTCTTCAGCTGAGGATTTTGAACTATTGAGTTTTCTAAGGAGGTATGCAACTTTTCTTCGAGGAACGCTGCAAATGAGTTAAGTTGATGAGAACCTAGTGATTTAGCAGTGGACATGAGTACCTGTGAACAGAGTATAGGTGCGAAGAATTTGGAGAGGTCATATGCGTTCTCAGAAGTTTTTGCAAAAAAAGAACAAGTTTGAGGAATTTGACCAGATGTGTCTTGAGAAATTTCACTAAGCGATCTTTGACTTAGGTTCCAGAGTTGTATAGATTGAAAATCCACACAATTGAGGAATCTTGAAGAAAAATGTTTCTTAGGGAAACAAATCAAGAACAGATGTTTGTGTGAGGTGTTTGGAGTGTGAAGATTGAAGAATAAACACCTTTTGAAGATTTTGGAGAAAACATCAATATCAATGAGGGCAGTAAAAGTAACTTTTAATTACCCTTGACGAAGAACACGATGAACTGTGAAGTGTAGATTTAGAAGTTCGTCAGTCCAGATCTTCCATGCCCTAACTTGGCAGAGGAAGACAGCTACGGCGACGGCAGAGTGAAGAAATCCGTGGCCGGCGCGAGTACGACGGCGACGAGGTCAAGGCAGTGAAGCTCTTCCTCACCGGCGACGCTGGAAGTAGCGGCGGCGCTAGGTCTTGAGAGCTCGAGCGGGGGAGTGAGATCGAGCGGAGTAAAGTCGAAGTGAGGGGGTGAGGGGGAATTTATAGCCACGGTGAAAACTGTTTGCCCGAGGAAAATGGACAAACGGGCCCCTGACCCTTCTCATTCGCGCGACATGTGTCACCCACGTACTGAGAGGTGGCGATCGTGCTAGATCGTGGGTGAATAGATAAGTCCATCGTGGGATACGGAGCGGTTTGAGCGGCAAAAGCCGAAAATTCAGATATGATATTTTTTTAATGTTTTGTTCGCAAATTCTTCAGCTGCAAGGACACAGTGAAGATTTTGAACGAGTTTCAAATAGAACACATATGAAGAATTTGTGAACATACTGGGTTGAGTTTAGCATAGAGGGGAAAGGGTCCGATCACATTAACTTAGCAAAAACAACTTGAAGAAATAGCAATAAGTGAATGATGTAGAGGACAGAAACTCATATATATATATATATATATATATATATATATATAGCAAATGAAGAACAACCACGGAAAGAGTGAAGACATTGAAAAGTTGAAGAATTTTGAACAACTAAGGAATTTCAAAAATGAGGAAAAACTCAAATTGAAGATTTTTCAACTTTTGTTGGTGGCATGACCCACCGTATAAGAATGATGATTTTAGACGCCGTGTACAATTGTCGTAGGGCTCTGAGAATCAAATTCTTCATCAATTTCTTCAAACTTAGAGAGTTAGTCTTCATTGATTGAAGAAAAACGTTACTTCGTGTGTTGCACATCTAAGTCATCAATTTTGCATAAGTGTTAGGATGTGTGTCCTTTTTCAAAGGACATTCGAAGATTCTAATATATTTAGCTCACACCGCAACCTGCTAAATCTCTTCTCATCCAAGGGCTTTGTGAAGATATCAGCTAGTTGTTCTTCAGTCTTCACGTGCTCAATAGAGATGTCGCCCTTCAACACATGATCACGAAGAAAATGATGATGAATCTGAATGTGCTTTGTCTTCGAGTGCTGAACTGGGTTATCATAAATCTTGATAGCACTCTCATTTTCATAGTAGAGAGGCACATTCTTCATGTTGATGTCGTAGTCCTTGAGGGTTTGCTTCATCCATAGCAATTGAGCACAACACGAACCAGCAGCAATGTACTCAGGTTCAGCAGTAGACAGTGCCACGCAGTTCTGTTTCTTCGAGGACCAACAGACAAAAGATCGTCCGAGGAAATGGCATGTGCCTGAAGTTGACTTGCGGTCCACACAATCACCAGCATAGTCAGAGTCTGAATATCCAATGAGATCAAATGTCGAGCCCTGGGGATACCATAATCCAAGTGTTGGTGTGTGAGCTAGATATCAAAGAATATGTTTCACAGCCTTATGGTGTGATTCCTTCGGTGTAGCTTGAAATCGGGCACACATGCAAACACTAAGCATAATATCTGGCCTAGATGCACATAAATACAATAAAGAGCCAATCATGGAGCGGTATACCTTTTGATCGAAGTCAATAACATTTTCATCAGTGCATAGATGGCCATTTGTGGGCATAGGGATTTTGACGCCTTTGCAATCTTGCATGCCGAATTTCCTCAATACATCCTTGAGGTATTTCTCTTGAGATATGAAGATGCCATTACGCTATTGACGAATTTGAAGACCTAAGAAGAATTTCAATTCTCCCATCATAGACATTTGATATTCTTCACTCATCATATAGGCAAATTCATCACTGTAACGTTGGTCAGTATAGCCAAAGATAATATCATCAACATAAATTTGGCACATGAATAATTCATCATCATAGGTTTTGGTGAAAAGAGTTGGATCAAGTGAACCAGGTTTGAAGCCTTTCTTCATGAGGAATTCCTTCAAAGTATCATACCACGCCCTAGGAGCCTACTTGAGGCCATAGAGGGCCTTGTTGAGTCTGAAGACTTTGTCAGGTTGCTTTGGATCTTCAAAACCTGGGGTTGAGCAACATATACTTCTTCCTCAAGCTTACCATTGAGGAATGCACTTTTAACATCCATTAGATATAAGATGATATTATGATGGTTAGCATAAGCAAGTAACATGTGAATTGCCTCAAGTCTAGCAACAGGTGCAAAAGTTTCATCGAAATCAATTCCTTCAACCTGTGTGTAGCCTTGAGCTACAAGTCGTGCCTTATTCCTCACCACAAGGCCATTTTCATCTTGCTTGTTGCGGTAGATCCACTCTGTGCCAATGATGTTGTGCTTGCAAGGGTATGGACGTTTGACAAGTTCCCAAACATTGTTGAGCTTGAATTGATGTAATTCCTCTTGCATAGCTTGAATTCACTCAGGCTCCAGAAATGCTTCATCTACCTTAGTGGGCTCTGTGATAGAGACAAAAGCATAGTGCCCACAAAAGTTAGACACATGTGAAGCTTTTGAGCGTGTGAGAGGACCTGGTGCTTCAATGTCACTGATGATTTTCTCAATCTGCACTTCTTTAGCAACGCGAGGATGAGCGGGTTGTCGTCGAGGAATTGGATCAGCATTTTCTTCAGCACCATTTTCTTCAGGTGTATCAGCATGATGTTCTTCACGTTCTGGAATGACTTCTTCAGCAGATTCTTTGATAGGAATGACATCCTTAGTAGCCTTGAACTTGATGGTTTCCTCAGGTGACTGTTCATCTAGCACAGGAGGTAGGTGCTCTCTTTGCGAGCCATTAGTTTCATCGAACCGCACATCTACAGTTTCAACAACCTTGTGGTGAACGTTGTTGAAGACTCTGTAGGCGTGCGAGTCCTTTCCGTAACCAAGCATAAAACCTTCATGTGCTTTCGATGCAAATTTAGAATTGTGATGAGGATCTCTAATCCAACATTTAGCACCGAAGACTTTGAAATAACTCACATTGGGTTTCTTGTCAATGAGGAGTTCATATGCAATCTTCTTGAAGAATTTGTGAAGATATACCATGTTGATGATGTGGCACGCAGTATCAATTGCCTCAATCCAGAAATGATGAGGTGTCTTGTATTCATCAAGCATAGTGCAAGCCATCTTAACAAGAGTCCAGTTCTTGCACTCCACAACGCCATTCTGCTGAGGAGTATAAGGAGCAGATGACTCATGAGTAATACCAAGTTCATCAAGATAGTCATCAAGACCATTATTCTTGAACTTAGTTCCATTGTGTCAAGACCCCAATTCCAAGTCACCGATCAAGCATGTAACTGAAAGAGCTTGTGACGACTAGAGGGGGTGAATAGGCGATTTTTATGAAAGTCTTCAAAACACGAGGGTTTCGAAGACAAACAGCAAAGATAAGCATATCGATATGCAGCGGAAGGTAGACAATCCTAAACAAGCCATAGTCATGCAAGTGATGAAGTGAAAGCACAAAGACTAATAGCAGCAAGGTAGTATGGATTAGGATGGAAGATAATTATGAAGCCAATTAACAACAGTCTTCACACAGTGAAGTCAATCAGTTCAGGCAAGCAGGCAATGACTTCACGAAGGCAAACAGTAAGTAAAGAGAGATATGAGATAGAACTAGTAGCTCGATGAGGACAAGGGTTTGTTGGACCAGTTCCAGTTGCTGTGACAACTGTATGTCTGGTTAGGGAGGCTGAGATTGAACTCAGAAGACCGTGTCTTCACCTTATTCCCCTTGAGCTAAGGACACCCAGTCCTCACCCAATCACTCTGGTAAGTCTTTAAGGTAGACTTCCAAACCTTCACAGACTTCGTTCACCAGCAATCCATAATGACTCTTGGATGCTCAGAACGCGACGCCTAACTGGCTGGAGGATTCACAGTCCTCAAGTGTAATAAGTCTTCAGGTCACACAGATAGAAAGACTTCAGTGATGCCTAACACTCTTTGGCTCTGGGTGTTTTGGGCAATGTCCTCGCATGGATTGTTCTCTCAAAGGCTTCGAGGTGGGTTGCTCTCAAACGACAAAAGCCGTGCACTAACTCTGAGCAGCCACCAATTTATGGTGTAGGGGGTGGGCTATTTATAGCCACTAGGCAACCCGACCTGATTTGTCCGAAATGACCCTGGGTCACTAAGGAACTGACACATGTTCCAACATTCAGATTTCAAACACACGCGGCAGCTTTACTTGGGCTACAAGTAAAGCTGACTTATCCACCTCTGCATAAGCTTTGCTCTCATTGTCTTCGCTCGAAGACATAGGATTTGGTTGAGCATCACTTCAGTCATCTGACTTAGTTCACTTGGACCCCACTTAACAGTGCGGTGGTTCCTATGACTCAACAAAGAAGAAAAGGAACTACGAAACGACTATGTCTTCGCACTCCATAGTCTTCACATGAATGTCTTCTCATGTCATAGTCTTCGTTGTGAATGTCTTCACAGACCACCATTGTCTTCAATGTCTTCATACATTTTAGGGGTCATCTCTGGTAGGTAAACCGAATCAATGTGGGACTACTACCTGTGTTATTCTACAATTCTCACAAACACATTAGTCCCTCAACCAGGTTTGTCGTCAATACTCCAAAACCAACCAGGGGTGGCACTAGATGCACTTACAATCTCCCCCTTTTTGGTGATTGATGACGAACTAGTTGAAGTTTTCAACGGGGATAAAAGTATGTGAGAGTTTAAGTATTGAGTCATTGTCTTCATATTGCAAAAGGCTCCCCCTGAAGATGTGCATATAAGTATTTTGCTTTTGAATGCAAATGCACATGGCAGGTTGTACTTGTGGAGATCCTCTTCAAGTTATGAAGACAATTCATCATGCATGGAAAAATATAACGAAGATAATGACATGCATAATGAAAAATGGACGTCTGCAGAATGACTTCGTGCGGGATTTATCGTCGCACATGTGGAATTT
Organism: Aegilops tauschii subsp. strangulata; assembly: GCF_002575655.3. Taxonomy (NCBI): domain Eukaryota; kingdom Viridiplantae; phylum Streptophyta; class Magnoliopsida; order Poales; family Poaceae; genus Aegilops; species Aegilops tauschii. The sequence goes on from NC_053039.3 coordinate 57,147,252, forward strand.
ATCATCGCATCACATAGTTTGACAGAAACGGTAGTAGACGACCATCAGTTTTAAGTGTTACAACTCAAAAAACCAAATGTATCAAAAACGAGAGTTGTAAGCACTTGAAAAATTAGCAAACCACCCATAATGACCCGCTTGAAGACTATCAACTCATATGATTCTCCCCCTTTTGTCAGTAAGGACCAAAAAGGTTTGAAGACATAGAGCCTCTACTCGTTCCCTTGAGGAGTAGGAGATGATGCAGGGTCGACGGTGGAGTTCGGTGGAGCAGAGGAGCTTGGTGCAGTGTCGATGCGCGGCGACGCAGGTGTTGGCGAAGTGACATCATATTCATCCTCGATGACACTGGCATTTACAGTAGCTGCAGAAGAGGAGTAATCAGAGTCTTCAAGAGATGGAGTCCGACGCAGAACTGCATTCTTGGGAGGAGTTGAGTTAAACTTGTATCGCTCAGTGAAGCCATCCGCTCTAAGATCATCTTCAGAGTTCAGCAGTGTCAGACCCTTCCAAGATCGCCGACAGGCTTCATGGGAGACAAAAGCATTCTTGGTGGCAAGATTTCGAATGCGATTAACATCCACCAAGAGGCTTTGCATCTGACGCTTCAGCCAGTCATGATGCTTATCATGTTTCTGATGAAGAGCAACGATAAGCTCTCGATCATTTAGAACACGAGACCACTTCCGAGGCCTTTGAACAATGGTGCTTTCAGTGTGGGCTTGAAGAGGTGCACGCGTATTGCCAGCCAATGGATAAGCACGAGTAGCAGCATTGGGTACATGAAGACTTGGAATAGGCTGTGTGAAACTCTGATGATCTGCGTTGTGAAGATAAAGCGGCTCCTTTGCAGGCTCAGGGTAAATGGCATCAATTGACATATCAACCTCTGGCAGGAAGACGAGGTGGTTTCGCGCAGAGGGTTGATAGTTGGTAGTAGAGTGAAGCTTGATGAGGCGCATTACCCAAGGAGCATAAAATTTCAGACCAAAGAGATCAGAGCCTGATGCAGCAAGTTGACGGATGAAGAAATCTTGAGCATTGAAGCTAATGCCATTTAGAATGTAGAAGACCAATGTCTTCATTGAACCTTCAAGCTTTGCAACAGGAGAATGTCCTTTGACAGGCCAAAGAGTTCGCCTAATGATGTGATAGATGGTGCGAGGCAGATACTCGAGGTCTTCAACAAAGAACTCCTTAGGATATTCTGCATCTGGTGGCAAAGGCTTCATCATACTGAGCATCTGGCTCATATTTGGCTCAGGCTTCTGGAAGATGCTCCCCAAAGCATCACGGTGGAGCTGACAACCAGGTTCAAATAGGTCACCTGGAGTGGGCAGGGCAGTTAGCTCAATGATGTCGAGAGCTTTGGCTTCATGATGGACATTGCCTGTCATCCACTCAAGGATCCAGGTTTTAGGATCCCTGTTGTAGCCGCGAATGTGGAGAGTTGCATAAAACTGTAATAGAAGCTCTTCATTCCAGTGTTCCTTGTCGGTGACAAACTGCAGTAGGCCAGCATCTCTGAAGCAAACCAATGCTTCTTCTAAGCAGGGCAGGCCAGCAATAGCTTTAGTGTCTAGACGCATATGAGGAAATATGCGCCCTTGATTGTATAATACACATGAATAGTAGTTGCGCTGCTGATAGCTCCAGAACCGATCAGATGAAATGCGTGGTTTGGAATATGGGTTCTTGGCGCTGTCGAAGAAGGTGTTGTGTGCCCTGAAGCCATTCACATTGAACACACCAGGTGAGGTTGTGGTACCTGGGAATCTTGGCAGTCTGGGCTTTGGCTTCTGGACCTGAGGCCTCTGCTCCACATGATAATCAAATTGTGGCCCAGGAGTAGGAGGAGGAACCAGAATAGGCCATCTGACCATAACAGGCTGACCACGATCAAATGCCAGCTCGACAGTGTGAGGCCTTGGAGGAGGGACAGGAGCGTCGGCATTTTCATTGACATGCGCTTGAAGCTGCACAATGGCTTCTGGTGGAATTATGACTTCAGGCATAGCTTGTGCTTCAGGGGCCACATTGGCTTCAGATCCAACATTTGCTTCAGGTGCCATAGAGGAGTCAGCCGCTACATTGTCTTCAGCCATGACCACGTCATTGGCGTCAGCAATGTTTGTTGTAGCCGGCTGATCGTGTACTACCTCCTCTTCAGGAGCAGGAGGGTCAGGCACAGACTCATTCTCCACGAGAACATCTTCTTGGTTGGTAGGGGGTGTTGCAACTCGCTCTTCTTCATGTGGTGGTTCTGGATTGTCTTCAGCTGATGCAGCCGGATTATCTTCAGCCATTTTGGCTTCAGACTCGGAGACGTTGACAGTTGGAGTGGCATCTGGGAACACTTGACGTGCTACAGAGCTTTGGTGCACATCTCCTTCTGGAACGCTCGGAAGAATGACTTGTGGCCTTGGTCCTTTGCGAAGCCTTTTGAAACGAGGCGACGCCTTAGGACAGGGTGTGTGCTGGACCACATAGTCTTCATCAAGCCCTGGTGATGTGACTTGAGGTTGGGTGTGCTTGGTGTATCTTCAAGACTTGGTGCTTGTTGTCGGTGATCAGCCCACGATGCATCCTGAGCAATTGGCGTCAATGGACGACCAATGCTGATGAGCTCGCTGTTCGTGAGAACAGGCGATGATACCAATGGGTTCTCAATCTGAGGAAGAACTTCATCATCATTTACATTGTCTTGGGGACCAATGTCTTCAGCTGCGTTGGGGTCAGCAGCTGGTACTTCTTCATCTTCAGGAGCCTCTGTGGAAGCAGGCTCGTGAACTACAAGGCGACGCTCTTGGTGTGTAGAAGCTGGACGTGCAACTTAGAGAGGCTCGACAACAAGGGGCTCTGTGGGAGCAGCCCAATTCTTCTTTGTCTTCCTTTTCTTCCTGGACGAAGCATCATCAGAGGCATCTTTGTTTTTCCTTTTCCTGGCTTCGGCTTCAGCAGCCCTTGTCTTCTTCAGTTCAGAAGCGGTTGAGATGACCTTTGGCTCCGAGCCAGTCATGCTAGATGGGAAGACAATGATGGGCTCTTCACGCCTTGGAGCTTGAGCTAGAGTTGCACCTGGTTTCTTGGACTTCTTGGTCGGCCTGGCAGCCATTCTTGGGTCGATGCCAGGTCTTCCAAGGGCCTTGCGCTTCTCAGCTTCATTGTGAACTTGAACACAGTGACTGGCAGAGAGCTTTATCCGCTCCCGTGAGCCTTTAGCTTCTTCACGTTTCTGGTGAAACTTCTCCTTGAGGTCATGCAGCATGAGCTTGAAGCGTTGAACATCTGCCACACTGAGATTGGCCATGTTCCTCTTGAATTGAGCTTTCTCAAAATCAATCTTGTTTTTGAATTCAACAATCTTCTGAGCCAGAGCCAGCTCATTTGCAATGGCACTATGGAAAGAGACATTGATGCCAATAGGAAGTTCAAGATCATCAATGCTGACGTTAGGGTCGTTGAACCATTCATCAATGAAGTTATTCAAGATCTCAACATCAAAGAGAGGAATGTTGTTGAAGATTTCAGCTTGCTCCTTGCTCTTGATGAGCATCTCAAGAGCGTCATCACCAAGATCATCGTCGCTTGACAGGTCAATGGTGGCTTCCTCATTAGGCAGAATATCTGCAGGAGTCAGTTCGTGCCTAGAGCTCTTCATGGGCTTCTTCTTCTTTGATTTCTCTGTTCGCTTGGAGACACGAGAAAAATCTTCAGATCGCTCACTGTCTTCAGGAGGAGCAGTGGCCAAAGGAGTCACACGCGAAGCCTTTGGAGCGGCAGTGGGCTTTGAAGCCTTTGACTTCTTCTGCTTCTGGGGCTTCGGTGGTGGTGGAGCTTCATCTGTATCAGCGTCATCTACCGAGTGCTCCACAGCTGCTCCTTGCATAGCAATGTAGGAGAGAAGACCTCCCAGATCATAGAAGGGGGCAATAATATTTTGATCTCACGGGTGCCATCATCTCTTGGAGCAGCTGGACCTGGATTGAAGTTCAGACCCAGTGACTTCTTGTTCTTCTTAGCCGAAGCTTTGGCAAACTGGTAGTTGCACTTGAACAGATTGTCGTCACGACACCATAGCAGAGATGTGGGGTCGGTGTTGGCAGGTTGCGGTCCACGGACCATGCAAGGCTAAAAACCTTGAGCAATGGCTTCAACCTTGTTCTTGGGTTGAAGATTTCTATACAGAATATCACCCCAAGGACGCTTGATTGCATTGTTTTCAGCATACTCCTTGGTGACGAACCGGTACCCGAACCATTCTTCGGCCCAATATCTTCGAATCCATTGGATTCGTGTTTAGCGTTGGCCATAGGTTTCTTCAGGATCAGTTTTGTATAGCTCATGTAAATCATCTGGCAGATCTTTTGACATTTCCCCACGGCGTTGCCTGCCTTCCTTTCTCATAGACTTTTCATTAGCCATAGTATTCAGACAGAAAGGCTTCAGAATAGTGAAAGGCTTCTGCTTGCTGGTCAGACAGGAATTAGCTTCAGGCGAATGCACGTGATGCTGTAAGAACTCTGCAAATGAATGCAGACTATGAGAACCAAGGGATTCTCCCACGGACATGTACCTGTGACAGCATTAGAGATGCGAGGGAAGGGGAAGAGGTCATATGCATTCTCAGAAGATTTTGAAGATAAATCAGTTTGAAGACATTGACCTCATAGCGCGAAGACATTCACTTATTTGTTGAGAGTTGGTTCCATATTTGTATGAATCCAAGAATAGGTACAAGTGAGGAATCTAACTAGTTTTGAAGCATAAGTGAATATACTAGGCAGGATATGAGATGCAGACATGATAGATCCAGTTATGTGGGCTAGAAACCACTTTTGGTGAAAAGGATGGATCTAAACGAATCAGAAAGACAGTGAAAAGTAAATTTTAATTACCCCTTGAAGAACTGCTAGACGGAAGAGAGAGAGAGGCCGAGCAGTTCAATCTCCCGTGCCCTAACTTGGCGACGGAAGACACCTACGGCGGCGGCGGAGAAGACGAGGTCCGCGGCCGGCGTGAGGACGGCGTCGGTGAGGTCGCGACAGCTAAGCGCTTCGTCATCGGTGTCGTCGAGAGCTAGCGGTGGCACTAGGATTTGTGCGAGGTGGCGAGATAGGATAAAATATTTGACCACGACGAGATGTGTATTTATAAGGAAAGAGACAGGCCAGCACAATTACTCAGGTGCCTCTGGCGGTTCACATCTGAAGGACACGTGGCTTGCATGCAACTTATTTAGAGTTGCCCACGTTCCCACGCCCGCCTGGATTGTCGGGTGGTCGTTCCGGCTTCTCCGGATTTCAGGCAATAAGTATGAAACATTGAAGGTAGTTTTTATTTTTGTCTCTGTGTCTTCTGCTGACAAGGACGCAACGAAGACCTTTTGACAGTTTCAATAGAATGCATATGATTTGGATAGATAGAATTTGAGGTAGAAACATAAAAGGAGGTTAGGGTCCGATCACATTCACTTAGATCAAAAGATTCAAACATGAAGACATAGCTATAAGTGAATGCTGTAGAGGACAGAACACATACATATATAAGCTTCAGACTCATTCAACAATGTGAAGATAATCAAGAAATGAATCAATGTTGAAGACAAATCAAATGCAAAGACTCTGAAATCATAACACCAGATGAAACGCTCCAAACAAAAGTTTGGTGGTGGCGTTACCCACCGTATAGGAAGTATTAGACCCAGACACGGCGCACAATTATCGTGGTGCTCCAAAGTCAATTTCCACATTAATGTATTCACACTTAGAGTGTATGTCTTCATTGATTGAGGATATACGTTTCTTTGTGTGTTGCACATCTAAAACATCAATATGCATAAGCATTAGGATGTGTGTCCATTCACAGGACATTTGAGGATTCTAAGATATTTAGCTCACACCGCAACTTGCAAAATCTCTTCTCATCCAAGGGCTTTGTGAAGATATCTGCCAATTGCTCTTCAGTGTTGACGCGAATGATATCAATATCTTCCTTCATGACATGATCTCTGAGAAAGTGATGGCGGATCTGAATGTGCTTTGTCTTCGAGTGCTGAACTGGGTTGTTGGCGATCTTGATGGCGCTTTCATTGTCGTAGTAAAGTGGCACATGCTTCAGATTGATACCATAGTCCTTGAGAGTTTGCTTCATACATAGAAGCTGAGCGCAGCAAGATCCAGCAGCAATGTATTCGAATTCAGCAATGGAGAGTGACACACAGTTCTGCTTCTTTGAAGACCAAAAGACAAGAGATTGTCCGAGAAAATGACAAGTGCCTGATGTGGACTTGCGATCAACCTTGTCACCAGCATAATCAGCATCTGAGAATCCAACTAGATCAAACTCTGAGCACTTTGGATACCATAATCCTAGTGTTGGGGTGTAAGCCAAATATCGAAGAATTCGCTTCACAGCTAAGTGATGCGACTCCTTTGGTGCCGCTTGGATTCGGGCACACATGCAAACGCTAAGCATTATATCTCGCCTAGATGCACATAAATAGAGTAAAGAACCAATCATGGAGCGGTATACCTTTTGATCGAACTCTTTACCATTGTCGTCGGGACCCAATTGATGTTTGGTTGGCATTGGCGCCGTGTACCCCTTGCAATCTTGCATTCCAAACTTCTTCAGGCAATCCTTGAGGTACTTCTCTTGAGATATGAAGATGCCATTTCTTTGCTGACGATTTGAAGACCTAGGAAGAATTTCAGCTCACCCATCATGGACATCTGATACTGCTCTTGCATCATATGACCGAATTCATCACTGTACTTCTTGTTCGTGCAGCCGAAGATAATGTCGACTACATAGATCTGGCACACAAACAGTTCTCCATCATATCTCTTCGTGAAGAGAGTGGGATCCAGGGAACCAGGTTTGAAGCCTTTGCTCTTCAGGAAGTCTTTGAGTGTGTCATACCAAGCACGAGGTGCTTGTTTGAGGCCATATAGTGCCTTGTTGAGCTTTTATACCATGTCAGGATGTTTTGGGTCTTCAAAACCAGGTGGTTGTGCAACATACACTTCTTCTTCAATCTTGCCGTTGAGGAAAGCGCTCTTGACATCCATTTGGTACAGAAGAATGTTGTGATGATTTGCATAGGCTAGCAGAATGCGAATAGCTTCAAGCCTAGCCACAGGAGCAAAGGTTTCATCGAAGTCAATCCCTTCTACTTGGGTGTATCCTTGCGCTATGAGACGTGCTTTGTTTCTGATGACCTGACCATGCTCATCTTGCTTGTTGCGATAGATCCATTTGGTGCCAATGACATTGTGCTTGCGAGGATCAGGACGCTTCACTAGTTCCCACACATTGTTCAGCTCGAACTGTTGAAGCTCTTCTTGCATAGCTTGAATCCATTCAGGTTCCATAAAGGCTTCAGCAGCTTTCTTGGGTTCAGATATAGAAACAAATGCAAAGTGCCCACAGAAGTTTGCTAGTTGTGTTGCTCTTGAACGAGTGAGTGGACCAGGTACATTGATGCTATCAATTATCTTCTCAATCTGTACTTCATTTGCAACACGAGGATGAGCTGGACGAAGATTTTGTTGTTGACGACCATTGTCTTCGTGTTCAGCATTGGCTTCAGGCTGAGCAATGTCTTCAGGTTGAGTAGGTGCAGAAATGATGAGTTCTTCTTCAGCCTGTGCCTCTGAGGGTATGATCTTTCCAGTACCCATAAGCTTGATAGATTCACTAGGTGGGACTTCATCTAGCACATTTGGCAGGTGCTCTCTTTGCGAGCCATTAGTCTCATCGAACCGCACATCCATAGTTTCAACCACTTTATAGTGAAAGAGGTTGAAGACTCTGTAGGAGTGCGAATCCTTTCCGTAGCGAAGAATAAAACCTTCATGTGCTTTCAGTGCAAATTTTGAAGTGTGATGTGGATCCTTGATCCAGCACCTAGCACCAAATACACTGAAATAACTTACGTTTGGCTTCTTACCAGTCAGGAGCTCATAGGATGTCTTCTTCAGAAGCTTATGAAGATAAACACAGTTGATGACATGACATGCAGTATCAATAGCTTCAGGCCAGAACTTTCTTGGTGTCATGTACTCATCGAGCATCGTACGTGCCATCTCAATGAGGGTTCTGTTCTTGTGCTCCACGATGCCATTCTGCTGAGGTGTGTATGGAGCTGAGAACTCATGTGTGATGCCCAATGTATCAAGATAAGTGTCGAGGCCGGTATTCTTGAATTCTGTGCCGTTGTCACTTCTGATGTGCTTGATCTTGATGCCATAGTTCGTCATGGTTCGATTTGTGAAGCGTCTGAAGACATCCTGCACTTCATTCTTGTAGAGAATTATGTGAACCCATGTATATCTTGAGTAATCATCAACAATGACGAAGCCATAGAGGCAAGCAGTGGTAGTAAGAGTAGAGTAGTGAGTAGGGCCAAATAAGTCCATGTGAAGCAGCTCGAAGGGTTGTGAAGTGGTCATGATTGTCTTCGAGGGGTGCTTGGCCCTAGTCATCTTCCCAGCTTCGTAGGCACCACATAGGTGATCTTTCCTGAACTTGACGCCCTCGATGCCAATGACATGCTTCATCTTCGAGAGTGTACAAATTCTTCATGCCAGCATGCCCTAGACTCCGATGCCAGAGCCAGCACTCTGAAGCTTTTGCTAGAAGACATACGGCCAGCTGTGGTCCTGCTGAGAAATCTACCATATATAGATCATCTTTTCTATAGCATTCAAAGACTAGAGACTTGTCAGATTCCATTAGTACAAGGCAACGATATTTTCCAAATATCACAATCATGTTTAAGTCACAAAGCATGGAAACAGACATTAAGTTTAAACCAAGGGATTCAACAAGCATCACTTTATCCGTGTGTTGATCCTTTGAGATTGCAACTCTACCTAGTCCCAATACCTTGCTTTTACCAGTGTCAGCAAATGTGATGTGGCTCTTGTCAGATGGGCGAAGAGTTGAATCCATGAGAAGACTTCGATCACCAGTCATGTGGTTAGTGCATCCACTATCCATAATCCATTCTGAAGCACGAGGTGTCGTACCCTACAGTACAGTTAGGGGGATAGGCTTCACAGAGGGAAGTGTGAAGCATAAACATTTGACGCACAAGTGGATTATTAAAGCTCAGATCAAGGTTAGGATCAGCAGTGTAATTGTCAGTGGATCCTGGGACGAGATATACAATAAGACCATTTGGACATTTAGTCCAGCATCCCACAAGATGTTTTAGGTCCCCAGCATAAGCATCAAACGCCTTTGATTTCTGGCTAGAGACCTTTCCCTACAAAAGAGAATTAATTCTTCTTAACCACCCACATCTTTAGGGGTGGCTTAGAAGTAATGAGTCTAAGTGCAGCATCTGAGAATTTTGGCTTTGGAGCCCTAGCAGATAGCCTTGCAGGTGGAGAATAATACTCATAGGAATAAACAGAAAAGTTCTTAGTTTTATGAACATAGCGGTTCGACGCAACACGCTCATATTCATAAGTCTGAGCATGATTTCCCTGCAAAACATTGGCGTTAGGGTGACTCTGTTGAGTCCTCTGTCTGTATGAAGCCTTTGGACCAAGTGAAGCTTTTGGTCTTGGGTTTGTCTTCTTCGCCGATGGTGTCATGACGACATTCACAGGAAGACTGTCAAGATAACCTTTGGGTACCCAGATTTTCTTCAATGGTGGTCCATTCCTGCAGTTAGTACCAATATACCTGGCAAACACTTCACCATTCTGATTCTTGAACAGTTTATAGTTTGCATCAAAGGATTCATCAATGATAATAGGGTTAGCACAAGTGAAGCCAGATAAGGTGGAAGGATCTACTAGAGGGTCCTTTGCAGCAACCCACGTGGTTTTGGGGTACTGCTCAGGCTTCCAATAAGAACCATCAACATTCATTTTCCTCTCGAACCCAACACCCTCTTTTCTAGGGTTTCGGTTCAGCATCTGCTTTTTGAGGACATCACATAGTGTCTGATGCCCTTTGAGGCTTTTGTACATCCCTGTTTCAAGCAATGTCTTCAACCTAGCATTCTCATCAGCAATAGTAGCGGTGTCCTCAGTAGAGGGAATAGTTACCGCATCAACAATTGAAGATATTGCAACAGAAGCAGCAGTAGAACATTCAGCAATAGATACAGCATTATCATGCTCAAGGCATTTTAGACATGGTGGTTCAAATCCTTCCTGAGCGGAGCTGATCTGTTGGGCGCGTAGTGACATATTCTCTTTTTGAAGATCTTCATGAGCCGCTCATAAGTTCTCAAGTTCTTGCTTCCTTTGAAGATAATCATAGGAAAGCTTCTCGTGAGTCGTTGAGAGCGTTTCATGACGACTTTCAAGTTCTTCGTACTTAACATGAAGACTTTTGATGTCATCAATTAAGGACTCAGACTTAGTCATTTCTGCGTCCAATAGGTCATCGCTTCTGTCTAGCAATTTTTGAATATGTTCCATAGCATTTTGTTGTTCAGTTGCAATTTTAGCAAGTGTTTTGTAGCTAGGTTTGGATTCACATTCAGAGTCATCTTCACTTGATGTTTGGAAGTAAGCATCACGTGAGTTTACCTTGGCACCACGTGCCATGAAGCAGTAGGTGGGAGCAGAGTCATCCTTGTCATCAGCTTCAGTGTTGGTGATGGAGCCATTCTCTTCAGAGTTGAAGATAGACTTGGCAACATATGCAGTGGCGAGAGCCAGGCTTGCCACACCTAAATCGGACTCCTCCTCAGGCTCCACCTCTACCTCCTCAGAAGCAGACTCCTCCTCTGAATCCATTTCCTTGCCAACAAAAGCACGAGCCTTGCCAGATGAGTTCTTCTTGTGTGATGAAGACTTTGAAGATGACTTTGAGGATTTCTTCTTCTTCTTGTCATCAGAATCATATTCCTTGCTCTTCTTCTTTTTCTTGGTTTCATTGTCCCACTATGGATATTCAGAGATGTAGTGGCCAGGTTTCTTGCACTTGTGATAGTTTCTCTTCTTGTGATCAGAATTGGAAGCTTCATCATTTCTGGAGCTGGATCTTGAAGACTTCCTGAAGCCTTTCTTCTTGGTGAACTTCTGGAACTTCTTTACAAGCATAGCGAGTTCTTTCCCAATGTCTTCAGGATCATCAAAACAACTGTCAGATTCTTCTTCAGATGAGGAAACAACTTTTGCCTTCAAATCGCGATTTCGGCCATAGTTGGGACCATAGATATCTCTTTTCTCAGATAACTGGAACTCATGTGTGTTGAGCCTCTCAAGTATGTCAGATGGATCGAGGGTCTTGAAATCAGGGCGTTCTTGTATCATTAGGGCAAGGATATCAAATGAGCTGTCGAGTGATATCAAGAGTGTCTTAACAATTTCATGATTGGTTATCTCAGTGGCGCCGAGTGCTTGAAGCTCATTTGTGATATCAGTGAGGCGATCAAAGGTGTGTTGAACATTCTCATTGTCATTTCTCTTGAAGCGGTTGAAGAGGTTTCGAAGAACACTGATCCTTTTGTCTCTCTGGGCTAAGACGCCTTCGTTGACCTTGGAGAGCCAGTCCCAGACTAGCTTTGCAGTTTCCAGAGCACTTACTCGGCCATACTGTCCTTTGGTCAGGTGACCACAGATGATGTTCTTAGCAGTTGAATCCAGTTGAATGAACCTCTTCACATCAGCAGGAGTGATGCCTTCACCAGCCTTAGGAACGTCGTTCTTGATGACATACCATAGGTCGACATCAATGGCTTCAAGATGCATACGCATCTTATTCTTCCAGTAGGGATATTCAGTGCCATCGAAGACAGGGCACACAGCGGAGACTTTGATTATCCCTGCAGTCGACATAGCTAAAACTCCAGGTGGTTAAACCGAATCACACAGAACAAGGGAGCACCTAGCTCTGATACCAATTGAAAGAGCTTGTGACGACTAGAGGGGGGTGAATAGGCGATTTTTATAGAAGTCTTCAAAACACGAGGGTTTCGAAGACAAACAGCAAAGATAAGCCTATCGATATGCAGCGGAAGGTAGATTATCCTAAACAAGCCATAGTCATGCAAGTAATGAAGTGAAAGCACAAAGACTAATAGCAACTAGGTAGTATGGATCAGGATGGAAGATAATTATGAAGCCAATTGACAACAGTCTTCACACAGTGAAGTCAATTAGTTCAGGCAAGAAGGCAATGACTTCACGAAGACAAACAGCAAGTAAAGAGAGATATGAGATAGAACCAGTAGCTCGATGAGGACAAGGATTTGTTGGACCAGTTCCAATTGCTGTGACAACTGTACGTCTGGTTAGGGAGGCTGAGATTCAACTCAGAAGACTGTGTCTTCACCTTATTCCCCTTGAGCTAAGGACACCCAGTCCTCGCCTAATCACTCTGGTAAGTCTTCAAGGTAGACTTCCAAACCTTCACAGACTTCGTTCACCGGCAATCCACAATGACTCTTGGATGCTCAGAACGCAAGGCCTAACCGGCTAGAGGATTCACAGTCCTCAAGTGTAATAAGTCTTCAGGTCACACAGACAGAAAGACTTCAGTGATGCCTAACACTCTTTGGCTCTCGGTGTTTTGGGCAATGTCCTCGCAAGGATTGCTCTCTCAAAGGCTTCGAGGTGGGTTGCTCTCAAATGACAAAAGTCATGCACTAACTCTGTGCAGCCACCAATTTATGTTGTAGGGTGTGGGCTATTTATAGCCACTGGGCAACCCGACCTGATTTGTCCGAAATGACCCTGGGTCACTAAGGAACTGACACGTGTTCCAACGGTCGGATTTCAAACACACGCGGCAGCTGTCGGTGTCAAAACCGGTAGACCTCGGGTAGGGGGTCCCGAACTGTGCGTCTAGGATCGATGGTAACAGGAGACGGGGGACACAATGTTTACCCAGGTTCGGGCCCTCTCTATGGAGGTAATACCCTACTTCCTGCTTGATTGATCTTGATGAATATGTGTGTTACAAGAGTTGATATACCACGAGATCGTAATGGCTAAACCCTAGAAGTCTAGCCTATGCGAATAAGGTAATGAATCTGTCCCTATCCGGACTACTATCTCCGGTTTATATAGACACCAGAGATATCTAGGGTTACATGGTGTCGGTTACATAAGAAGGAATCTACATAGTCGGTAGCCAAGCTTGCCTTCCACGCCAAGGAGAGTCCAATCCGGATACTGGAATAGTCTTCGCCCTTCATGTCTTCATGGCCCATCAGTCCGGCCCAATGGATAACAGGCCGGACGCCCGAGGACCCCTTAGTCCAGGACTCCCTCAATAGCCCCCGAACCGGGCTTCAATGATGAGGTGTTCGGCGTCCAGATTGTCTTCGGCATTGCAAGGCGGGTTCTCCCTTCGATGACGTCCATGTAATGTGCTCGACCACGGATCCAATATTTCTCGCCTCGGCTCCTGCGCGTGTAATAACTCCGTCTTCCACGTGTCGAGAGAACGCGGAAGGCCAGGGTACCTTTTGCAAATAACACCTCGTTCCCTCATGGAAAAATGCCCATTTAAGGGGGGCTGGATCTTAGATCCGTTTGGCACCATTTGGAGAAAAATCCCCGAAGACTGCTAGGAGAAACCATTCCACCATAGCTAGCATTCCCAGCCCTTCTTCTCACCCAAGCCCAGAGAAAGGTGAGTGGGAGAGGTGCTCTGTGTCCTACAGTCAGCTGGAGGAGCTGCAAAGACAGGGCTTTCTTCCTCCCGCAGATCTGGTCTCCGTATGAGCAGGGCTTACATCCTTCACCAGAGAGTCCTAGGCGGAGAACGTCCCCAATCCATCCGAAGGGGAGCGGGTATGCTTCGTCCCTTATCTGTTGAGGGGCGTCAGATTTCCAATCCATCCGTTTCTTCGGGGGCTATTGGAGTACTATGGCCTTCAACTGCACAACTTTACTCCAGCCTCCATCCTGCATATCGCGGGGTACGTCGCTTTGTGCGAACTGTTCCTGGGTGTTGAAGCCCATTTTGAACTATGGAGAAAGCTTTTCTGTCTCGTCCCGCGCAATCACGAAGGGTCAATTTTCGAAGTGGGAGGAGCCGAAGTGTGGCGCATCGCTGGCACCGGATACCTGTCCGGCACGCCAAGGAAGGCGTCTGACGGGTGGCCATCTGAATGGTTCTATATCGAGGATGTCACACTCCCCGACCCCACTCAAAGGGGTCTTCCAGAATTTGCAAGAGTTCCGTTAAAGAAACGCTACAGTTGGCGCCCCAGGAGCCTTGAGGAGGAAGACAGCACGGAGATCCGGCAGCTCATGGGCAAGATAAGGACACATGCCCAGTCCGGACTGACAATAGTGGAGGTTGTGGCGACCTCTATAATCCGAGGGGTGCAGCCACTTCAATACAGAAGGATCCCCATGTGGGACTTCAACGGGGAGGATGACGCCTCCCGCTATGGCCGGAAAGGTCCGGATACCCCTGTCGCTCTGGCCAGAATACTAGCCGAACTGTTCAAGGGCGAAGAAGAAGAATTCCTTCGGATCAATCGCAGGGAGGGGTATTCGATGTATAATCCTCCCAACTGGGTGAGTCCTAACCCCTTTGCGTTTACTTTTGCTATTCTACGAGCCATTCTTTACGAAGCTCTCCCTTCATTTGTTTGCAACAGCACTGGCGAAGGACCACCGAGGGGCTACTCAGCCCCGCTCCGCAGCCAGAGATCCACGACCGGGAGTTAGATCCGGGATTTCAAGAAGATCCGGACATATTCGTGGTACTTGTGGAAGGAGTGTTTCACCAAGCGAGCTATGATGGCACAGAAGTGGCCATCACCACTGATTACCCTGGCCTTCTCCCGGCTTCCTGCGTAAGTTGTGAAAAAACTTCTCCCTCGAAGGGATTTTCCGTGCTTTGCTTGACTTGCCGTACTGTCTTATGCCTTCAGAAGCGCTCGGCGAGTCGGGCCACCCGGGGATTAAGCCAGGAAGAGCCGCCCCTGCGCCAAGCAGGGTATCCAAGAGGAAGGTCGGAGAAGACACGACTGGCCCTTCGACGAAAAGGTACTGATTCGAAAGTATATTTTAATAGTCACATCCAACTGTAACTTGCAAAAATTTTTTATGCCAGAAAAAGGGTTCGCCAGACTGCGCCCAGGGGTCCAGCCCATCGTGCTCCCGTCGGCCGGGATCAAAACCCCGTCAAGGAGACAGGAGTCGATATGAACACAACGTCGGATTATTCTTCCTCCGAGGGTTCGGAAAATATACCCATCACCAACTCGGAAGTAGAGAGCGCTATCAATCATCGACGCTATGGGGCTGTCTTATGAGACCCTCAGCTCTCGGAGGAGGCGTGTAAAGCCTTCCGTTCGGCTGACGCCTATATCCGGGCTTCCCGGGATGGGCTTAGCATAGCTACAAAGCAGTATTTAAAAGATGTGCAGGTGAGTTTTCTTTGTCCAAATAGGATAACCGTATATGTGTAGCCCCCGAGACTGAAAGCAGTTGGTACAACTGATTTAAGGATCGTTGTATACCCAGGTTCTTACTGAGAAGAACAACCTGCTAACCCAAGAGCTGGAAGAGTGTTGGACACAGCTAGATGCCGCTACCGCCGAACTAAAGAAGTGCAAGGAGGCACATGCGGGTAATATTTCCCGTCATAGATCGACGGTAATTAAAAAATCCTTAGCTTGTTGTAGTAATAATGTTGCTATCCTCATGATAGGGCCACCGGATCAATACGATCAAAAGCTGAGCGCTGCTCTGGAAGGAGAGAAAAAAGCAAAAAGGCAGCATGCTGCGGGCGAGCGTGTGCTGTCTCAAACCATTGCAGATAAAAACAAGCTTCAGGATGACAAGACCAGCTTAGGTGTAGAACTGAAAGATGTGCGGCTCCAACTAGCCGACTCCGTGAAGGAGAATAAGAAACTGCAAGGCAGCATATTCAGTATGTGTCCGGACTGACCGTGATAGGAGTTCGGGTGTAAATGGAACTGATATAACTATGATTGCAGGTATATTAACGGGCCGTCCCGAAGAGGAGGTGTCCAAGTCATCAATTGAGCTGCTGCAAAGGCTGTCTCGAATTCACGAGCAGGCTCGGCTGGCCATGCGGAGTGTTGCCAAGGCCCTATGGCCGTCTGTCTCCCCTCCAGGAAGTATGGAGGAGCTCGTAGAGCTGTTCAAGGGAGCACGGCGGCGCATCTGATTATGGAAAATATCGGCCTGCTGGGAGGGTGCGCGAGAAGCCTAGGCCATGGTGAAAACGCGATACACCAAGGCGGATCCTGATCACATGGCCCATGTCGGACCTCGAGGGTCAGATGGGGAAGAAGTTCCCATTAGTTTAGTATATGACCAAGTAGAGTTGGCCGCCAAATATTCCCAACAGGATTGTAAGTTAGACTGCCTGTTAGATGGTGTAGAGGAAGACATGTGTGAGTCCAAGTGACTATGTACTTTCCTCATCATGTGGAATTCTAGCGGAATTGTATATCGTTTGTCATGGAAGTCCTTTTCGCTTCAACCTCCGTACTCGATGGTGCGGAGTGTTTACGAATACCCTCGCGGCCGAATAGACTGGGGTATGCATGGAAAACTAGGCGTAGGGGTCATAGTTGCTTGATCAGACAAGTTGTATTCTGCTAGTTATGTTATATTACATTGAAATTGTAAGAAACATCTTCCAGGGAGAATAATTCCATTAAGGGTTCCTTTCCCTATGTATGCATGCATTAGTAGACATGTCCGAAAGGTGATGTAAAAATCACATTGTGTATAGCTTCTGGGAATTCACAATAAAGTGAGTGCGAAAAGTGTTTCTCATCCACCGACCGAATATTCCCTTAAGAACTCTAGCTTTCAGCTTCACCCAGTCTGAGGTACACATCTAGATGACCCGGCAGTAACAATCACAGAGGTGCTCCCTTTACCACCTAGCCGAACAATCGGGAACGTAGGGGTAAGCACAGGAGCTAGGCAACCCAGCTTCGCCAAAACTAAAGTCATATCGATGCATATAATGGTGAAGAAAAAGGACATACGGGGAAAACGCGTATGTGTCACGAGCTGGAAGCTCTGAAGGTAATATTAACAAGCTTCTGTTAAGGAAGCCCCCAGGTATAATGAGCGTACATATATAAAGATGCATACGTCGGTAGTGTTCGGTCAAGCCGAATAAAAGCTCTTAAAGCGAAAGAAAAAATAAGGTGTGTAAAGGAGGGAAAGAGTTATAGAAACAATAGGGGAGGAGGAGACTAACACAGGGTTCGGCGCTAGGCATAGAACCTTCGGAGTCTGACCGCGTTCCAGGGGTTCGGTTCTAGGTGATTATCTGATGCGTTGCGAAGACGGTACGCTCCTCCGGTAAGGACTTCGTCGATGATGAAGGGACCCTCCCATTTGGGCTTGAGTTTGTCTTTTTTCTTCTCCGGTAAGCGTAGAACGAGTTCGCTAACATTGTAAGTCTTGGCCCGTACTTCTCTGCTTTGATACCTCCGAGCCTGCTGTTGGTAAAATGTTGAACGAGCTTTGGTGACGTCGCGCTCCTCCTCCAGGGCGTCTAGGCTGTCCTGCCGATCCAACTCGGCCTCTTTCTCTTCGTACATACGCACTCTAGGTGAGTCATGTATAATATCACATGGCAACACAGCCTCTGCACCATACACCATGAAAAAGGGTGTGTATCCGGTAGTTCGGTTGGGCGTGGTCCGTAGCCCCCAGAGGACGGAGTCGAGCTCCTTGACCCAGTGCTTGTCTGATTCCTTCAAGGACCGCACTAGTCTGGGTTTGATGCCGCTCATGATGAGACCATTGGCTCGTTCGACTTGACCGTTGGTTTGCGGGTGGTAGACAGAGGCGTAATCAAGCTTAATGCCCAGTTTGGCGCACCGGGTTTTGACCTCATCAGCCGTGAAATTGGAACCGTTGTCGGTGCTGATACTGTGCGGGACACCGTAACGGTGCACCACATCAGATATGAATGCGATCACCGGTCCGGACTCGGTCGTCTTTACTGGTCTAGCCTCTATCCACTTGGTGAATTTATCCACCATGACCAGCAGATATTTTTTCTTATGGCTTCCCCCTTTAAGGGGTCCGACCATGTCCAAGCCCCAGACCGCAAAGGGCCATGTAATGGGGATTGTTTGCAGGGCGGTGGGGGCATGTGGCTTTGGTTGGTGAAGAGTTGGCATCCAACGCAACGCTGGACGAGGTCTTGCGCGTCTGCACGGGCCGTGGGCCAATAAAATCTTGTACGGAAGGCCTTGCTGACAAGTGCCCGAGCTGCGGCGTGGTGGCCGCCGAGACCGGCATGAATCTCTACCAAAAGTTGCCGCCCCTCCTCCTCGGAGATGCACCTTTTAAGGACTCCGGTGGTACTTTTCTTCTAGAGCTCTCCTTCATGAACTTTATAGGCCTTCGAACGCCGGACAATGCGGCGGGCCTCGTTCTGATCTTCTGGGAGCTCCTTCCTACTAAAGTAGGCCAAGAATGGTTCAGTCCATGGGGCAATGACTGCCATAATGAGGTGGGTCGATGGTGTTATTTCGGTGGCTGAGCCTCCGATGATATCGGCGTGTTCGGTATCGATGTTTGACTCCGGAAGAGGACTGTCATTGCTGTCTCCCCCTAGCCACACCACGGATGGCTTAAAGAGTCTTTCGAGGAAGACATTAGGTGGGACGGGGTCGCGCTTAGCGCCGATGCGAGCAAGGACGTCTGCCGCTTGATTACTTTCGCGGGCGATGTGGTGAAATTCGAGCCCCTCGAACCGGGCCGACATTTTTAAGACGGCGTTGCGATAAGCTGCCATCTTTGGATCTTTGGCATCAAAGTCTCCGTTAATTTGCGAGATGGCGAGGTTTGAGTCCCCGCGTACCTCCAGGCGTTGTATGCCCATTGATACGGACATCCGAAGGCCATGTAGCAGGGCCTTGTATTCGGCTGCGTTGTTGGAGTCTGTGTATAGTATTTGGAGTACATACTGGACGATATCTCCCGTGGGGGATGTTAATATGACGCCCGCTCCCAGCCCCGCCAACATTTTGGAGCCATCAAAATGCATGACCCAGTTGGAGTACGCACCGTACTCTTTAGGGAGTTCGGCCTCTGTCCATTCAGCGATGAAGTCAGCCAGTACTTGGGATTTAATGGCTCATTGTGGTTTGTACGTGATGTCGAATGGGAGGAGCTCTATGGCCCATTTGGCGATCCGCCCGTGGCGTCCCGGTTGTTGATTATATCATTGAGGGGCACTTCAGAAGCCACCGTGATCGAACACTCCTGAAAGTAGTGTCGCAACTTGCGAGATGCCATGAAGACTGCATAAGCTATCTTTTGGTAGTGAGGGTACCGGGATTTGCATGGTGTGAGGACGGCGGATACGTAGTATACCGGCTTCTGGAGTGGAAATTTGTGTCCGTCCTGTTCTTGCTTGACAATGAGTGCGGCACTCACCACCTGGTATGTTGCCGATATATATAGGAGCATTGGTTCGCTGACGTTTGGTGCGGCCAGGATTGGGTTGCTTGCCAAAATGGCTTTTATTTCTTCCAGTCCGGCCGTCGCCGTGTCTGTCCACTCGAAGTTATCGGTGCGCCGTAAAAGGCGATAGAGTGGCAGTGCCTTTTCTCCCAGTCTGGAGATGAAGCGGCTTAAAGCTGCCACGCTCCCAACGAGTTTTTGGACGTGCTTGAGTTCGGTTGGCGTAGCCAATTCTGATAGAGCTCGGATTTTGGCTAGATTTGCTTCAATTCCTCTGTTGGAAACGATGAAGCCCAGCAGTTTTCCGGCGGGGACGCCGAAGACGCACTTTTCCGGATTAAGCTTGATGTCGTATGTGCGGAGGTTGTCAAATGTGAGATGCAAGTCGTCTATTAGTGTGTTGACGTGTCTAGTTTTGATGACAACGTCGTCCACATAGGCCTCCACTGTTTTGCCAATCTGTTTCTCGAGACATGTTTGGATCATGCGTTGATATGTGGCGCCGGCGTTCTTGAGCCCGAAAGGCATTGTATTGAAGCAAAACGGCCCGTACGGTGTAATGAATGCTCTTGCGGCTTGATCGGATTCCTTCATTTTGATTTGATGGTATCCGGAATATGCATCAAGGAAGCACAGCGAGTCGTGTCCTGCGGTAGCGTCAATGATTTGGTCGATGCGGGGGAGGGGGAGGGGTTCCTTAGGGCAAGCCTTGTTAAGGTCATTGAAATCGACGCACAGGCGCCAGGATTTATCCTTCTTTGGTACCATGACCAAGTTTGCCAGCCAGTCCGGATGTTTGATGTCTCTGATGAATCCGGCCTCGATGAGTTTGGCCAGCTCTTCCCCCATAGCTTGTCGTTTGGGTTTGGAAAAGCGCCGCAGTGCTTGTTTGACCGGTTTGAACCCCTTCAGTATGTTGAGGCTATGCTCGGCCAACTCACGCGGGATTCCCGGCATATCCGAGGGGTGCCAGGCGAATATATCCCAGTTTTCGCGCAGAAATTCTCGTAGTGCGGCGTCGACTGTAGGGCTGAGTTGCGCTCCGATAGATGCTGTTTTCTTCGGCTCCGTCGGTTGGACATGGAATTTGACTATTTCTTCTGCCGGCTTGAAGGAAGTGGATTTGGGTCGTTTTTCCAGGATCACATCATCCTTATCCACTGTGGAGCGTAGTGTGGTTAATTCCTTGGCCGCGAGGGCTTCGGATAATGCCTCAAGTGCAAGGGATGTGGTTTTGTTCTCGGCGCAGAGTGCTATATCCGGATCGCTGACGAGGGTGATTATCCCATTAGGCCTGGGCATTTTTAGCTTCATATACCCATAATGAGGTATAGCTTGGAAGCGCATGAAGGCCTCCCGCCCCAACAGGGCGTGATATCCACTGTTGAAAGGGGCCACCTAGAAAGTTATTTCTTCAGACCGATAATTGTCTGGCGTGCCGAATACCACATCAAGTGTAATTTTTCCCGCACAACGCGCTTTCCTACTGGGGATGATACCTCGAAAGGTTGTGTCGCTTTTCTCGATGCGGCTCCTTTCTATTTCCATTTTATGTAGTGTGTCCTCGTAGATGAGGTTTAGTCCGCTGCCGCCGTCCATGAGGACCTTTGTAAGCCGAAAACCATCCACGATGGGACTGAGGACTAATGCGGCTGGTGCTCGGACTGTTCTGTATTTGGGTTCATCACTGGCATTAAAGGTTATGGCCGTGTCGTTCTAGGGATTGATTGCGGCTATCTGGCAGACTTCGGCTAGATCGCGCCGTGCCCTTTTGCACTTGTTGTTTGAAGCGAATATCTTGAAGACTGACAATACTCTTGTGTCGTCGTCTTCTGGAGGGTGCTGCTCTGGGGTGTCCTTGGTAAGGATGACCTCGCCGCTCTTGGCTACCTGCCGAAGTATCCAACATGCTCTGAGGCTGTGGGTTGCCACGGTATCTGGCGTCGTGTATATTTTGCATGGGCCATCGAGCCATCCCTCCAGGACGGTGCCATGTGGCGTAATGGATTTATGTTTTTTGACTATTGGGTGGGGCATGCCACGGGGGCACGCCCTTTTCACCTGTAAGGGGATTTGAGATGGTTCCCAGGCAGCTGACTGAGTTTTCCAAGCGCTTTCCATTGCGCTGTACTTTTGTACGATGGTTGCTAAATTAGCAAACTTTGATATGTGGCGGCGATTCATAGCGTTAAGGATACCTTCATCCGCACAGTTGTTGCGGAATAATGCTATCGCGCCTTCGTCGCGGCAGTCTTTTACTTTGTTTTTGACAAGGAGGAATCTGTCCCAGAAGTGGTGGACCGTTTCCTGAGACTGTTGTCTGATGCTTCTGAGAGCGTCTATGTCTGGGTGGGTGGGTGGAATTAGATCCGAACCCTGTCCCGACTATAATTTGGATCCAGAGTTTGGAGAGTTACCAGGCCTAACAGTTCGGTCTCCGGGGTATGGGCCGATTTTTTAGGCTCGCTACCCAGCTCTATGTCCGGAGGACGACACACGCCTTCCTGCCAGAGAGTATCCGGCTCTTCCAGATCGGAGATCTGAACACAATTCGTCTTCAATGTGGCTGAAGAGTTGTCCCGCTCCTCAACTACCGCTAACTGGTGGGTGATCGGCGGAGTTTTAATTTCTCTCTGGTCGGGTTTAGGCCCGACTCGATCGTAGTCCGTGGCGACCCCCAAGGCGGCCATGAGATCCAGGAGTTCGTTCAACGACGATAACTCCGTAGGATCCATCCGGGCGGAGTATTCGGGATTAACACGGAGGCGATATTCGATGACTTGGGAGGTCACCATTGGCTTTAGGGCCGAACTGACGGTCATGACGAAGCTGCCCAGCCGGAGGGTTTGGCCTGGGGCCAAAGTTCCTCCAGAGATGATATTATCCTTGACAACAAGGCGAGCCATCGATCCTTTGGCGACGGCACAGTGGAACTCTCAATGAAAGCACCAATGTCGGTGTCAAAACCGGTAGATCTCGGGTAGGGGGTCCCGAACTGTGCGTCTAGGATCGATGGTAACAGGATACGGGGGACACAATGTTTACCCAGGTTCGGGCTCTCTCTATGGAGGTAATACCCTACTTCCTTCTTGATTGATCTTGGTGAAGATGTGTGTTACAAGAGTTGATCTACCACGAGATCGTAATGGCTAAACCCTAGAAGTCTAGCCTATGTGAATAAGGTAATGAATCTGTCCCTATCCGGACTACTATCTCCGGTTTATATAGACACCGGAGATATCTAGGGTTACATGGAGTCGGTTACATAAGAAGGAATCTACATAGTCGGTAGCCAAGCTTGCCTTCCACGCCAAGGAGAGTCCAATACGGATACTGGAATAGTCTTCGGCCTTCATGTCTTCATGGCCCATCAGTCTGGCCCAATGGATAACAGGACAGACGCCCGAGGACCCCTTAGTCCAAGACTCCCTCAGCAGCTTTACTTGGGCTACAAGTAAAGCTGACTTATCTAGCTCTGGATAAGATTTGCTCTCATTGTCTTCGCTCGAAGACATAGGATTTGGTTGAGCATCACTTCAGTCATCTGACTTAGTTCACTTGGACCCCACTTAACAGTGTGGTGGTTCCTATGACTCAACAAAGAAGAAAAGGAACTACGGAACAACTATGTCCTCGCATTCCATAGTCTTCACATGAATGTCTTCTCATGTCATAGTCTTCGTTGTGAATGTCTTCAGAGACCACCATTGTCTTCAATGTCTTCATACATTTTTAGGGGTCATCTCTGGTAGGTAAACCGAATCAATGTGGGACTACTACCTGTGTTATTCTGCAATTCTCACAAACACATTAGTCCCTCAACCAGGTTTGTCGTCAATACTCCAAAACCAACCAGGGGTGGCACTAGATGCACTTACAATAACACCTCATATCACTTAGCGGCCTCACGCACGGTATTCCCACGGGTGTCGCCTTACCAGGCTCGGGACCGTTTGCGCCTTTTGGCTCTATATGATAGTGTCGCTAGCATCCATATGACAAAGAACCCGGGCCGACATGACTAGTCGTGAACCCAAAGTGGCACTAACTTACGGGGACAGGCATACATTAAACAACATCGAACATGTCGGTCATCAGCGTCTGAATCCGGGCTGTAGCAACTGGGCTAACTGGACTCCGGGAACCCGGGCTGTAGCAGGCTAGCAGGACTACGGAAGTCACCGCGTGACATTTCCCCGAAGGGACAGACACAGGAACGAAGTGAATCACATGCCGGCCAGTTTAAGTGTTCTGGAGCAGTAGTAACTGGGCTAGCTGGACTCCGGTTAACCGGGCTGTAGCAGACTACCATGGCTCAGTGGAAGCACCAGACTACATTTCCCCATAAGAGAGGCTACCAAGGATAAACAACTAGGTTGTCGGATCCCACACATACCAAGCATTTCAATCATACACACAATATGCTCGATATGTGTAAATACAACATGGCATCACAACAAAACTCTATGACTCAAAGTATTATTCATAAGGTTCCGAAGATTCAGATATTATAAACATGGGTCTCATGACCCAGCATTCAAGTCATACAAGCAATAGCACTAGCGGAAGCTTAACTTGTCTGAGTACAGGCAACTACAAAAGGAAAAAGGTTGAGAAGCCTGACTATCTACAAGACCCTGCCGAGGGCACAATAACGTAGCTGAGGTAACAAGCTAAACGTCGAAGTCCACACGGAACTACTAGCAAGACGAACGTCTCTCTGCAAATACATAAAAGAGGCAAACGTGAGTACAAATGAACCCAGCAAGACTTACATCAGAACTAGCTACATATGCATCAGTATCAACAAAGGGGTGGTGGAGTTTAACTGCAGCAAGCCAGCTTTGACTCGGTGGCTATCCTGAACTATGACTGCAAGTAACTCTTTTGAGGTGGCGCACACGAGTCCACATATTCACCATATCAATACACCACTATGGATCCGCTCCCGTCTCCCTACGAGAACGCCATCCATAGCACTCACGCTTATCTTGCGAGTTTTAGAGTATCCACTTTCACCTGTCTATGAACTGTACAGGCAACCCAGAGGTCCTTTACCGCGGACATGGCTATTCGAATAGATGATGTTAACCCTGCAGGGGTGTACTTCTTCACACATGTTTCCACCACTTAGCGTCTGCACACGACATGTGCTCGGCAGACTTCAAGCGAAAGCCGACGTGGGTGTAGACCACGACCTGACTAACCACACAAGTCTCTAGTCCAGGTTTATCGCCTATTCAGGTTCCATCCGAAGGGAGTCCGGTTGAGGTTTCCACTTATGGCCCCGAACGATGTGTGCAGGGTTCCCGAGACACCAAACGGGCGACTCGGTACACCGTGCCACGTGCCTACCGCATCACAGCCCACCCCTTGGGTCAGTGCTGCGCACGGCCTCCAGCATACTACAAACACCAGAAACTACTTGCAACTCCTGGACAGAGGACAAGGGGGTTAATAAGTCGAGCGGGGTCATATTTCAGGGCCCACCATGTGGATGTAGCTGTTCATGGATCACAAACACAGAACTCAGTTCCTGAGGGCGCCTTCAATGAGACAACCCACCATGTACTCCTACATGGCTTCTCACCGATACCTTTACCAAATCGTGTTCATCCCCGATTCATCAGTAGGACATGTTCACACATTCCAATTCATCCCCGATGAATCAGACCTGACTCAACTCTAAGCAGTAGCAGGCATGACAACAAGCATGAATGAGTATGCACATCAGGGCTCAAACAACTCCTACTCATGCTAGTGGGTTTCATCTATTTACTGTGGCAATGACAGGTCATGTAGAGGAAAATGGGTTCAACTCCTGCAGCATGTAACAGTTGAATCGTTCTTGTCCTAATGCAGGAAAAAAGAGCAGGAGCGAGAGAGTGGGATTGTATCGGAATGAACAAGGGGGTTATGCTTGCCTGGCACTTCTGAAGATAGTATAGTTCTTCATCGGTGTCATCAAACTCATCGTCGGAACCACGTCTAGTGAGAGGGGACAACACCGGCAAACAGAGAAGCAGCACAATCAATGCGACAGTATGATGCATGATCATGACATGGCAATATGAAGTTCATTGAGCTAATGCAACTAGCAACACCATAGCCTCTCCGATGATGTGTGAGTAGTTTACCTCAAACCTTCGAGCCTATTGTTATTAGCTAGATGTCTTCTTCTCTCTCTTTGGATCTCAATACAAAGTTGTCCTCGATTCTCTTGGAGATCTATTCGATGTAATCTTCTTTTGCGGTGTGTTTCTCGAGATCCGATGAATTGTGGGTTTATGATCAAGTTTATCTATGAACAATATTTGATTCTCCTCTGAATTCTTTTATGTATGATTGGTTATCTTTGCAAGTCTCTTCAAATTATCAGTTTGGTTTGGCCTACTAGATTGATCTTTCTTGCAATGGGAGAAGTGCTTAGCTTTGGGTTCAATCTTGTGGTGTCCTTTCCCAATGACAGTAGGGGCAGCAAGGCACGTATTGTATTGTTGCCATCGAGGATAAAAAGATGGGGTTTATATCATATTGCTTGAGTTTATCCCTCTACATCATGTCATCTTGCCTAATGCGTTACTCTGTTCTTATGAACTTAATACTCTAGATGCATGCTGGATAGCGGTCGATGTGTGGAGTAATAGTAGTAGATGCAGAATCATTTCGGTCTACTTGTCGCGGACGTGATGCCTATATACATGATCGTGCCTAGGTATTCTCATAATTATTCGCTTTTCTATCAATTGCTCGACAGTAATTCATTCACCCACCGTAAATTATGTTATCTTGAGAGAAGCCACTAGTGAAACCTATGGCCCCCGGGTCTATTCTCTATCATATAAGTTTCTGATCTACTTTTATTCTGCAATCTTTATTTTCCGATCTATATCATAAAAATACCAAAAATATTTATATTACGTCTATCATATCTCACTGTTGCAAGTGGCCGTGAAGGGATTGACAACCCCTTTATCGCGTTGGTTGCAAGGTTCTTATTTGTTTGTGTAGGTATGAGGCGACTTGCGTGTGGTCTCCTTTTGGATTGATACCTTGGTTCTCAAAACTAAGGGAAATACTTACGCTGCTGTGCTGCATCACCCTTTCCTCTTCAAGGGAAAAACCAACGCAGTGCTCAAGAGGTAGCATTAGTCTGGCCCAAAGGAACATCAAGAACGGAAGGAAGGGATTTGCAAATGCATCAGACTTTTTAGAAACCTGGGATGACTCGGACAGCATGACAGCTGTAAATGCTCGAAAGATTTGAGACATCCTGCAAAATGGTTGCATAACCACTCAACGTCACAATATCAAGGTTCTGAGATCAACTGACAACACACGGAAGTAATAGGAACTAAACTGGGGCTTGAGTCCATCAATCCTATAAGTCTACGGATTAGTAGCACGTGATCCTGATAGAGAGATGAGAAGCCTAGTTCTTAATCCCCGTAGAAAGAAGAGGTTGACTTAGATCAGAAGGGCATAAGGTAAAGGAGTAAAAAGAGCCTTGCGTTCCCTTCCACAATCAATTCCCTTATATAACTAAAGCATTTCTAGACTCAACGTCGACTAGTTTGGCTTGGTAATCCTACAGGCAGTCAGGCTCTGATTCCAACGCTGTCAGGACCCCAATTCCAAGTCACCGATCTAGCATGTAACACCTCATATCACTTTGCGGCCTCACGCACGGTATTCCCACGGGTGTCGCCTTACCAGGCCCGGGACCGTTTGCGCCTTTTGGCTCACGTATATGATAGTGTCGCTAGCATCCATATGACAGAGAACCCGGGCCGACATGACTAGTTGTGAACCCAAAGTGGCACTAACGTACGAGGACAGGCATACATGAAACAACATCGAACATGTCGGTCATCAGCGTGTGAATCCGGGCTGTAGCAACTAGGCTAACAGGACTCCGGGAACCCGGGCTGTAGCAGGCTAGCAGGACTCCGGAAGTCACCGCGTGACATTTCCCCGAAGGGACAGAGACAGGAACGAAGTGAATCACATGCCGGCCAGTCTAAGTGTTCCGGAGCAGTAGTAACTGGGCTACCAGGACTCCGGTTAACCGGGCTGTAGCAGACTACCATGGCTCAGTGGAAGCACCGGACTACATTTCCCCATAAGAGAGGCTACCAAGGATAAACAACTAGGTTGTCGGATCCCACACATACCAAGCATTTCAATCATACACACAATATGCTCGATATGTGTAAATACAACATGGCATCACAACAAAACTCTACGACTCAAACTATTATTCATAAGGCTCCGAAGATTCAGATATTACAAACATGGGTCTCATGACCCAGCATTCAAGTCATACAAGCAATAGCACAAGCAGAAGCTTAACTTGTCTGAGTACAGGCAACTACAAAAGGAATGTACCCAACAAGACTTACATCAGAACTAGCTACATATGCATCATTATCAACAAAGGGGTGGTGGAGCTTAACTGCAGCAAGCCAGCTTTGACTCGGTGGCTATCCTGAACTACGACTGCAAGTAACTCTTTTGAGGTGGCGCACACGAGTCCACATATTCACCATATCAATACACCACTATGGATCCGCTCCCGTCTCCCTACGAGAACGCCATCCATAGCACTCACGCTTATCTTGCGAGTTTTAGAGTATCCACTTTCACCTGTCTATGAACTGTACAGGCAACCAAGAAGTCCTTTACCGCGGACACGGCTATTCGAATAGATGATGTTAACCCTGCAGGGGTGTAGTTCTTCACACATGTTTCCACCACTTAGCGTTTGCACACGACATGTGCTCGGTAGAGTTCAAGCAAAAGCCGACGTGGGTGTAGACCACGACCTGACTAACCACACAAGTCTCTAGTCCAGGTTTATCGCCTATTCAAGTTCCATCTGAAGGGAGTCCGGCAGAGGCTTCCACTTACGACCCCGAACGATGTGTGTAGGGTTCCTGAGACACCAAACGGGTGACTCGGTACACCGTGCCACGTGCCTACCGCATCACAGCCCACCCCTCGGGTCAGCGCTGCGCACGGCCTCTAGCATGCTACAAACACCAGAAACTACTCGCAACTCCTGGACAGAGCACAAGGGTGGTTAATAAGTCGAGCGGGGTCATATTTCAGGGCCC
This sequence comes from Aegilops tauschii subsp. strangulata, assembly GCF_002575655.3. Lineage (NCBI taxonomy): Eukaryota > Viridiplantae > Streptophyta > Magnoliopsida > Poales > Poaceae > Aegilops > Aegilops tauschii. The sequence continues at coordinate 57,175,777 of NC_053039.3, forward strand.
AACGTGTGGATGTAGTTGTTCATGGATCACAAACACAGAACTCAGTTCCTGAGGGCGGCTTCAATGAGACAACCCACCATGTACTCCTACATGGCCTCTCACCGATACCTTTACCAAATCGTGTTCACACTCTTAGGTCTCAACAGTAGGACATGTTCACACATTCCAATTCATCCCCGATGAATCAGACCTGACTCAACTCTAAGCAGTAGCAGGCATGACAACAAGCATGAATGAGTAGGCACATCAGGGCTCAAACAACTCCTACTCATGCTAGTGGGTTTCATCTATTTACTGTGGCAATGACAGGTCATGCAGAAGAAAAGGGGTTCAACTACCGCAGCATGTAACAGTTGAATCGTTGTTGTCCTAATGCAGTAAAAAAGAGCAGGAGCGAGAGAGTGGGATTGTATCAGAATGAACAAGGGGGTTATGCTTGCCTGGCACTTCTGAAGATAGTATAGTTCTTCATCGGTGTCATCGAACTCATCATCGGAACCACGTCTACTGAGAGGGGACAACACCGGCAAACAGAGAAGCAGCACAATCAATGCAATGCGACAGTATGATGCATGATCATGACATGGCAATATGAAGTTCATTGAGCTAATGCAACTAGCAACACAATTAAATGAAGTTGGTTTGAACCCAAGGTTCAAATTCAAACTCCACATGTGGTTATTTAAATGCTATTCATTTGATTGTCCTAAACAGCATTCATAAGTTGTTCTAACATGCATGAAAATGCCATAAACAGATTCCTTGGATTATTCTGATCATTTTTCATATATAATTTATTTCATTTGGAGTTATAGATTATTTTCTATGAAGTTTTGAAGTTTATACTATTTCTGGAATTTTCTGAATTTGTTTTATTCCAGAAATTCCTTTACTGCATCAACATGACGTCTTTGTGATGTCAGCAGGTCAACGGTTCGTACCAAGTCAAACCTGGCATGTGGGTCCCATTGTTCAGTGTCTCAGCTAATTAACTGGGTTAATTAGCATTAGGTTAAACCCAATTATAGTGTCAGTAAGGCCGGGGCCCACATGTCAGTGAGTCAGTGGCTTAACTAATCTTCAATTAGCAATTAAACCTAATTAGCAGGGCCATGGCCCCACCTGTCATCGACCCAGGGAGTCAAACCCTTGGTTAAGAGGGTCAACACGCCGGCGATGGCAGATGCGGCGGAGAGGCTCGGGTTTCGCCGTCCGGCGACAGTTTGAGTCGCGGTTTGGCTCTACAGGCTGCTGGAAGTGTGCCGCATCCAACGGAGCAGGTGGTTGGGCAAGAGGGGGCCGGAAACGGTGACTGCAACAACGGCAGGCGGCGGCCGGAGTTTGGGTGATGACGGGTTCGTCGCTACGGTGAGCAAAACGATCGGTTCTCGACACCTACTGTACCTACGCATGCCCACAAGCCCTTTGGACACGCTGGCACGACCAAATGGTCGCCGGAGCAACTCCGGCAACGAGCCCGAGCGGCGGCGGGATTTGTCCATGGTAGGAATCGTAGCTAGAGGGCGAGGGGAGCAGCGGGGTTAGGGGGAAGAGAGAGGAGCTCACGGCGGTTGCTACGATGTCCTCGGCGAGCTCGGGGAGGGGCTGGTGACGGCAGGAGGTCGGAGGCGATCTCGGCGACCGAACGGCGAAGGCGAGGTCGGGGAGGTCACGTCGGGGCGTGCGAGCACTCGAGGCTTGGCTAGCTCGACGAAGAGGACGACGGCGACGCCCATAGACACGTCAGCGAGACGAGGGGAAGGCGATGGCTTCGCGGGTGACGGCGGCTACGAAAAGCAACTTCGTCCATAGCGGGGAGAGGGCGGGAGAGAGTCAGGGGGAAGCAAGGCGTCGCCTGGAATGGAACAGCAGCGGGGCGTTCACCCACGCGTCCAGCAGCTCAGCAGCAAGCAGGAGGTGGCGGGGCGCGTGGCCAGCGCGCAGCGAGCACGCGCTCGTCCTTCTGTCCAGGGAGGAAGACAACAGGGTTTTTGCGGTGGTGGGCTGGGCCAATCAACTGGGCCGCCAGGTAGGTTTGGGCCAGGTATTCTCTCTCTCTCTCTTTCTAATTTTGTTTCTGTTTTTCTATTCTTTTCTCTGTTTTGATTTAGTAATAAAATACCAAACCATTTTGTAAAATGCTGAAAATATTTGTGGGCACTTTTGAAATTATTTCCAACAGCCCTCAACTAGTTTCACCATTATTAGAACATTTAAACTATTTATAGAATTAAAATGCCCCAATTCAAATACAATACGGATTAATTCAAAAATCCAGAATGTCCTAGAAATATGTGCATCATTTTTGGAAGAGGTTTTTAAGCCAATTCAGAAATGATGAACTTTTCTGCAGGGCATTTTGGGTTCATTGAAAATATTTTTTTATTTGAACCTAGTTGAATTCATTTGGTGCTAGGGTTTGAACATCCCCAATTCAAATTTCATAAATTTAAACATGATGCATGGATGCTCACAAATGCAACTAATTACAAGCAATTCTAGGGTTGTGACAACTCACCCCCTCTAAACAAGAATCTCGTCCCGAGATTCAAAACATGAGGTCAGAAGACAGAGGGGACATGGAACTAGCATAGTCTTCATGGTCCATTGCATCATGTTGATCTTGGCATCTTTGCCTTCGAGATCTTCATCCAGATATGACGATGGAAGAGAGGAAAACTTTATAGGATTTGATCTTCACAAAGATCGAGCGAGTCATGACCAACTCATGGAATGAGATGTTGGAGCGTCTCTTGAGCTGAGACACAACACACACATTGGGAGGGATGGAGAGGGATATATGACAAAGGTTTCAATTTGGTAGGCAAAAATTCCACGCTTGAGTAAGATGGTGCATAGGTTTCAAAGTAGCGAGGAGTTAGTTGCCATGATTCCATAACGGGACACCTTGGGGAAGGTGACTCATAGAATTATTCCCTTAAGTGGAAAAAAGAATTACTTTTGATACATAGATCATTGAAACCCTCTATACCGGCCTAAGGAAATTCACAAACGGTCATTTGAAGGAGTTCGAAGAAATGGCATACTCAGATCGGAAAGGAACTATGGTTATAGAACAACTCGGCAAACAGGAGGCACAGTCCAATTGATACCGAGGATATAACCTAGTGACTGAGTGTGCTCTCAAGAACTTGAGCATTTCCATACTTATCAAGGTCTTACCAACATCCGTGCCGAGGATCCTGGAAACACATCTCACTACCATGATGAATAGTGATGGACATTGCAGATGCAAAGGAAGACAACACTTCCTCAGATTTCACCTTAGCTAGGCCAAGGGAACGAAATCTAGATGATCGACCGAAAGACATTTAGCTCTCCGCTTCTAATGTTCTCCTTGATGTACCATCTTAACCCAATACCGTTCGGTATCTGGAACATCAAGTAAAGATCTGTCTTTGGGAGAACAAAGAATCCATAAGGAACAACTTCTAAAATAAGTCGCACAACATCCTCATGGAGAAGATGGTCAAATTGATCAGTCAAGATGCTACAATAATAGATCAACCTTGCTAGAGCCTACCTCATAGATCTTGGAAAAGTTCCAACCATCATATCTACCTGAGATTCAGATCTGGTTGCTAACAGATATGGAATACAGCTGCTTTGACCCAATCCTAGATATGGAAGAGGTACCGGAGTTTGTTTCTCCTAGTCATTCCGGAATATAACGACCTGACGAACTACAAGAATAATAGGGATCGATGATCACGAATGCACACATACTCTTGACTATCAACTGATAGACGAGGGTCGGATAACAACTAAAGAGGGACAACTCAAAGGAACATATATATTTCTGAGTTGTGGATGCATAGATTAGTATGTCGAGCAAAGCTCAACATTTCTTCCGGATAACCCATGCAGAATGGTAGAACTGGCAGAGTCACAATATAGAATGGGGAACTCATCGAGAGCACTCTTGTTGTGATCTTGTGGTTCAAGAACTTCAGCCATAAGCAGTTCATGGTATTTGGAAGAAGGAAATACCACGGACCTCGAGGACTATCGCAAATGTTACTAATATCCTAAAGGAACTAGCAACACTATCAACATGAGGTAAGTAGGGTGAATCTCGGGTTCAAGAACCCAGGAATATAATACCTACTAACTAATAACATCACGGGATGCTTTCGAGAATGATGGCCAGAATCATCACACTAGGATTCTAAAGCATTGCTAGATTACGGGGTGGTTCTCTAGGATGCCTAGGGTCATAATAATAGATCCAACCTATATACCGAGGCAATGGAGTACCTCAATAGACCGATTAGTGTGGTTAGTCGATACGTCTCCAACGTATCTATAATTTTTGATTGTTCCATGCTATTATATTATCTATTTTGGATGTTTAATGGGCTTTATTATACACTTTTATATTATTTTTGGGACTAACCTATTAACCAGAGGCCCAGCCCAAATTGCTATTTTTTTGCCTATTTCAGTGTTTCGCAGAAAAGGAATATCAAACAGAGTCCAAACTGAATGAAACTTTCGGGAACGTGATTTTTGGAACAAACGTGATCCAGGGGACTTGGAGTGGACGTCAAGAAACAAACGAGGAAGCCACGAGGTACGGAGGCGCGCCCCCCACCCTTGTGGGCCCCTCGTGGCTCTCCTAACCGACTTCTTTCACCTATATATACTCATATACCCTGAAAACATCCAGGAGCACCACGAAACCCTATTTCCACCGCCGCAACTCTCTGTACCCGTGAGATCCCATCTTGGGGACTTTTCCGGCGCTCCGCCGGAGGAGGCATCGATCACGGAGGGCTTCTACATCAACACCGTAGCCTCTCTGATGATGTGTGAGTAGTTTACCTCACACCTCCGGGTCCATAGTTATTAGCTAGATGGCTTCTTCTCTCTCTTTGGATCTCAATACAAAGTTGTCCTCGATTCTCTTGGAGATCTATTCGATGTAATCTTCTTTTGCGGTGTGTTTGTCGAGATCCGATGAATTGTGGGTTTATGATCAAGTTTATCTATGAACAATATTTGATTCTCCTCTGAATTCTTTTATGTATGATTGGTTATCTTTGCAAGTCTCTTCGAATTATCAGTTTGGTTTGGCCTACTAGATTGATCTTTCTTGCAATGGGAGAAGTGCTTAGCTTTGGGTTCAATCTTGCGGTGTCCTTTCCCAGTGACAGTAGGGGCAGCAAGGCACGTATTGTATTGTTGCCATCGAGGATAAAAAGATGGGGTTTATATCATATTGCTTGAGTTTATCCCTCTACATCATGTCATCTTGCCTAATGTGTTACTCTGTTCTTATGAACATAATACTCTAGATGCATGCTGGATAGCGGTCGATGTGTGGAGTAATAGTAGTAGATGCAGAATCGTTTCGGTCTACTTTTCGCGGACGTGATGCCTATATACATGATCATGCCTAGATATTCTCATAATTATTCGCTTTTCTATCAATTGCTCGACAGTAATTCGTTCACCCACCATAAATTATGCTATCTTGAGAGAAGCCACTAGTGAAACCTATGGCCCCCGGGTCTATTCTCTATCATATAAGTTTCTGATCTACTTTTATTCTGCAATCTTTATTTTCCAATCTATATCATAAAAATACCAAAAATATTTATATTATCTCTATCAGATCTCACTCTTGCAAGTGGCCGTGAAGGGATTGACAACCCCTTTATCGCGTTGGTTGCAAGGTTCTTATTTGTTTGTGTAGGTACGAGGCGACTTGCGTGTGGTCTCCTACTGGATTGATACCTTGGTTCTCAAAACTGACGGAAATACTTACGCTACTGTGATGCATCACGCTTTCCTCTTCAAGGGAAAAACCAACGCAGTGCTCAAGAGGTAGCAAGAAGGATTTCTGGCGCCGTTGCCGGGGAGATCTACATCAAGTCAATACCAAGTACCCATTAAAAACTTTTATCCCTCGCATTACATTATTTGCCATTTGCCTCTCGTTTTCCTCTCCCCCCACTTCACCCTTGCCGTTTTATTCGCCCTCTTTTCCATTTGCCTCTTTCGCTTGCTTCTTGTGTGCTTGTGTGTTGGATTGCTTGCTTGTCACGATGGCTCAAGACAATACTAAATTGTGTGACTTTTCCAATACCAACAACAATGATTTCCTTGGCACTCCGATTGCTCCTATTTCCGATGCTGAATCTTGTGAAATCAATGCTGCTTTGTTGAATCTTGTCATGAAAGATCCATTTTCTGGCCTTCCTAGTGAAGATGCCGCTACCCATCTAAACAACTTTGTTGATTTGTGTGATATGCAAAAGAAGAAAGATGTGGATAATGATATTGTTAAATTGAAGCTATTTCCGTTTTCACTTAGAGATCGTGCTAAAACTTGGTTTTTGTCTTTGCCTAAAAATAGCATTGATTCATGGAATAAGTGCAAAGATGCTTTTATCTCTAAGTATTTTCCTCCCGCTAAGATCATCTCTCTTAGAAACGATATTATGAATTTTAAGCAACTTGATCATGAACATGTTGCACAAGCTTGGGAGAGGATGAAATTAATGATACATAATTGCCCTACACATGGTTTGAATTTATGGATGATTATACAAAAAAATTATGCCGGATTGAATTTTTCTTTTAGAAATCTTTTAGATTCGGCCGTGGGAGGCACTTTTATGGAAATCACTTTAGGAGAAGCTACTAAACTCCTAGATAATATTATGGTTAATTATTCTCAATGGCACACCGAACGATCTACTAGTAAAAAGGTTCATGCGATTGAAGAAATTAATGTTTTGAGTGGAAAGATGGATGAACTTATGAAATTATTTGCTAATAAGAGTATTGCTTCTGATCCTAATGATATGCCTTTGTCCGCTTTGATTGAGAATAATAATGAATCTATGGATGTGAATTTTGTTGGTAGGAATAATTTTGGTAACAACGCGTATAGAGGAAACTTTAATCCTAGGCCGTTTCCTAGTAATTCATCTAATAGTTATGGTAATTCCTACAATAATTCTTATGGAAATTTTAATAATATGCCCTCTGATTTTGAGACTAGTGTTAAAGAATTTATGATTGCGCAAAAGAATTTCAATGTTTTGCTTGAAGAAAAATTGCCTAAGATTGATGATTTGGCTAGGAACGTGGATATAATTTCTCTTGATGTTGATTCTTTGAAACATAGATCTATTCCACCAAAGCATGATATCAATGAGTCTCTGAAGGCCATGAGAATTTCCATCGATGAGTGCAAAGAAAGAACCGCTAGGATGCGTGCTAAAAAAGATTGCTTTATGAAAGTGTGTTCTTCTAGTTTCCATGATAATAATGATGAAGATCTAAAAGTTATTGATGTGTCTCCTATCAAATCTTTGTTTTGCAATATGAATCTTGATAATGATGGGATTGGAGATGAGTCAACTTTAGTTAAAAGGCGTCCCAATAATGCGGAGTTTTTAGATCTTGATGCAAAAATTACTAAAAGTGAGATTGAAGAGGTCAAAACTTTACATAGCAATGAACTTACTATTTTGGATTTCAAGGAATTTAATTATGATAATTGCTCTTTGATAGATTGTATTTCCTTGTTTCAATCCGTGTTAAATTCTCCTCATGCTTATGAACAAAATAAAGCTTTCACTAAACATATCGTTGATGCTTTGATGCAATCTTATGAAGAAAAACTTGAACTAGAAGTTTCTATTCCTAGAAAACTTTATGATGAGTGGGAACCTACTATTAAAATTAAGATAAGAGATAATGAATGCAATGCTTTGTGTGATTTGGGTGCTAGTGTTTCCACGATTCCTAAAACTTTATGTGATATTCTAGGTTTTCGTGAATTTGATGATTGCTCTTTAAACTTGCATCTTGCGGATTCCACCATTAAGAAACCTATGGGAAGAATTAATGATGTTCTTATTGTTGCAAATAGGAATTATGTGCCCGTAGATTTTATTGTTCTTGATATAGATTGCAATCCTACATGTCCTATTATTCTTGGTAGACCTTTCCTTAGAACGATTGGTGCAATTATTGATATGAAGGAAGGGAATATTAGATTCCAATTTCCATTAAGGAAGGGCATGGAACACTTTCCTAGAAAGAAAATTAAATTACCTTATGAATCTATTATGAGAGCCACTTATGGATTGCATACCAAAGATGATAATACCTAGATCTATCCTTGTTTTTATGCCTAGCTAGGGGCATTAAACGATAGCGCTAGTTGGGAGGCAACCCAATTTTAATTTTGTTTCTTTCTTTTTGCCCCTGTTTAGTAATAAATAATTTATTAGTCTCTGATTAGATGTGTTTTTATGTTTTAATTACTGTTTGTGCCAGGTAGAACCGTTGGGAAGACATGGGTAAAGTCTATATGATCATGCTGTAAAAAACAGAAATTTTGCCCTCGCGAGAATAGCTGCCATTTTTTACCAAAGAGTGGTTTTTAGTTGATTCTTTTTGCAACTGATTACTAGAAAAATTCCTCACGTCCACCAGTTTATTTCAGAATTTTTGGAGTTACAGAAGTTTGCGTTAGATATAGATTACTACAGACTGTTCTGTTTTTGACAGATTATGTTTTTCGTGTGTTGTTTGCTTATTTTGATGAATCTATGGCTAGTATCGGAGGTTATGAACCATAGAGAAGTTGGAATACAGTAGGTTTCACACCAATATAAATAAATAATGAGTTCATTACAGTACCTTAAAGTGGTGGTTTGTTTTATTTCGCTAACAAAGCTCATGAGATTTTCTGTTTGAGTTTTGTGTTGTGAAGTTTTCAAGTTTTTGGGTAAAGATTTGATAGATTATGGAATAAGGAGTGGCAAGAGACTAAGCTTGGGGATGTCCAAGGCACCCCAATGTAAAATTCAAGGACACCAAAAGCCTAAGCTTGGAAATGCCCCGGAAGGCATCCCCTCTTTCGTCTTCATCTATCGGTAACTTTACTTGAGGCTAAATTTTTATTCACCACATGATATGTGTTACGCTTGGAGCGTCTTGTATGATTTGAGTCTTTGATTTTTAGTTTACCACAATCATCCTTGCTGTACACACCTTTTGGGAGAGACACACATGAATCGGAATTTATTAGAATACTCTATGTGCTTCACTTATATCTTTTGAGCTAGTTAAAATTTGCTCTAGTGCTTCACTTATATCTTTTAGAGCACGGTGGTGGTTTTATTTTATACAAATTATTGATATCTTATGCTTCACTTATATTATTTGAGAGTCCTTTAAAACAGCATGGTAATTTGCTTTGGTTAAAATTTTAGTCCTAAAGTGATGAACATCTAAGATAGGTATAATAAAAACTATCATATAAGGTGCATTGAATACTATGAGAAGTTTGATACTTGGTGATTGTTTTGAGATATGAAGATGGTGATATTAAAGTTGTGCTAGTTGAGTAATTATGAAATTGAGAAATACTTGTGTTAAAGTTTGCAAGTCCCGTAGCATGCACGTATGGTAACCGTTGTGTAACAAATTTGAAACATGAGGTGTTCTTTGATTGTCTTCCTTATGTGTGGCGGTCGGGGACGAGCGATGGTCTTTTCCTACCAATCTATCGCCCTAGGAGCATGCGCATAATACTTGGTTTTTGATGGCTTGTAGATTTTTTGCAATAAGTATGTGAGTTCTTTATGACTAATGTTGAGTCCATGGATTATACGCACTCTCACCCTTCCATCATTGCTAGCCTCTTCGGTACCGTGCATTGCCTCCATCCAAACCCCGTGATACGATACGCTCTACCACACATAAACCTCCTTATATCTTCCTCAAAACAGCCACCATACCTACCTATCATGGCATTTCCATAGCCATTCTGAGATATATTGCGATGCAACTTACCACCGTTTCGTTTATTGTGACACGTTTCATTATTGTCATATTGCTATGCATGATCATGTACTTGACATCGTATTCGTGGCAGAGCCAGCATGCATAAATCTTTCATACATGTCACTCTTGATTCATTGCACATCCCGGTACACCGCCGGAGGCATTCATATAGAGTCATATTTTGTTCTAGTATCAAGTTGTAATCTTTGAGTTGTAAATAAATAGAAGTGTGATGATCATCATTATTAGAGCATTGTCCCAAAAAAAAGAAGAAAGGCCCAAAAAGGAAAAAAAGAAAAGGAAAAGAATAAAAGGGACAATGCTACTATCCTTTTCCACACTTGTGCTTCAAAGTAGCACCATGATCTTTATGATAGAGAGTCTCTTATTTTGTCACTTTCATATACTAGTGGGAATTTTTCATTATAGAACTTGGCTTGTATATTCCAACAATGGGCTTCCTCAAATGCCCTAGGTCTTCACGAGTAAGCAAGTTGGATGCACACCCACTTAGTTTCTTTTGTTGAGCTTTCATACATTTATAGCTCTAGTGCATCCGTTGCATGGCAATCCCTACTCCTCACAGTAACATCAATTGGTGGGCATCTCCATAGCTCGTTGATTAGCCGCGTTGATGTGAGACTTTCTCCTTTTTTGCCTTCTCCACATAACCTCCATCATTATATTCTATTCCACCCATAGTGCTATGTCCATGGCTCACGCTCATGTATTGCGTGAAGGTTGAAAAAGTTTGAGAGTACTAAAGTGTGGAACAATTGCTTGGCTTGTCATCGGGGTTGTACATCAAGAGAGCATTCTTATGTGACGAAAATAGAGCATAACCAAACTATATGATTTTGTAGGGATGAACTTTCTTTCGCCATGCTATTTTAATAAGACATGATTGCTTAGTTAGTATGCTTGAAATATTATTATTTTTATGTCAACATTAAACTTTTATCTTGAATCTTATGGATCTGAATATTCATGCCACAATAAGAAGAATTACATTGAGAATTATGCTAGGTAGCATTCCACATCAAAAATTCTGTTTTTATCATTTACCTACTCGAGGACGAGCAGGAATTAAGCTTGGGGATGCTAGATACGTCTCCAACGTATCTATAATTTTTGATTGTTCCATGCTATTATATTATCTGTTTTGGATGTTTAATGGGCTTTATTATACACTTTTATCTTATTTTTGGGACTAACCTATTAACCGGAGGCCCAGCCCAAATTGCTATTTTTTTGCCTATTTCAGTGTTTCGTAGAAAAGGAATATCAAACGGAGTCCAAACGGAATGAAATCTTCAGGAACGTGATTTTTGGAACAAACGTGATCCAGGGGACTTGGAGTGGACGTCAAGAAACAAACGAGGAAGCCACGAGGTAGGGAGGCACGCCTGCCCCCTAGGCGCGCCCCCACCCTCGTGGGCCCCTCGTGGCTCTCCTGACCGACTTCTTTCTCCTATATATACTCATATACCCTGAAAACATCCAGGAGCACCACGAAACCCTATTTCCACCGCCGCAACTCTCTGTACCCATGAGATCCCGTCTTGGGGCCTTTTCCGGCGCTCCGCCGGAGGGGACATCGATCACGGAGGGCTTCTACATCAACACCATAGCCTCTCCGATGATGTGTGAGTAGTTTACCTCAGACCTTCGAGTCTATAGTTATTAGCTAGATGTCTTCTTCTCTCTCTTTGGATCTCAATACAAAGTTGTCCTCGATTCTCTTGGAGATCTATTTGATGTAATCTTCTTTTGCGGTGTGTTTGTCAAGATCCGATGAATTGTGGGTTTATGATCAAGTTTATCTATGAACAATATTTGATTCTCCTCTGAATTCTTTTATGTATGATTGGTTATCTTTGCAAGTCTCTTCGAATTATCAGTTTGGTTTGGCCTACTAGATTGATCTTTCTTGCAATCGGAGAAGTGCTTAGCTTTGGGTTCAATATTGTGGTGTCCTTTCCCAATGACAGTAGGGGCAGCAAGGCACGTATTGTATTGTTGCCATCGAGGATAAAAAGATGGGGTTTATATCATATTGCTTGAGTTTATCCCTCTACATCATGTCATCTTGCCTAATGCGTTACTCTGTTCTTATGAACTTAGTACTCTAGATGCATGCTGGATAGTGGTCGATGTGTGGAGTAATAGTAGTAGATGCAGAATCATTTCGGTCTACTTGTCGCGGACGTGATGCCTATATACATGATCATGCCTAGGTATTCTCATAATTATTCGCTTTTCTATCAATTGCTCGAAAGTAATTCATTCACCCACCGTAAATTATGTTATCTTGAGAGAAGCCACTAGTGAAACCTATGGCCCCCGGGTCTATTCTCTATCATATAAGTTTCTGATCTACTTTTATTCTGCAATCTTTATTTTCCAATCTATATCATAAAAATACCAAAAATATTTATATTATCTCTATCATATCTCACTGTTGCAGGTGGCCGTGAAGGGATTGACAACCCCTTTATCGCGTTGGTTGCAAGGTTCTTATTTGTTTGTGTAGGTACGAGGCGAGTTGCGTGTCGTCTCCTACTGGATTGATACCTTGGTTCTCAAAACTGAGGGAAATACTTACGCTGCTGTGCTGCATCACCCTTTCCTCTTCAAGGGAAAAACCAACGCAGTGCTCAAGAGGTAGCATTAGTCTGGCCCAAAGGAACATCAAGAATGGAAGGAAGGGATTTGCAAATGCATCAGACTTTTTAGAAACATGGGATGACTCGGACAGCATGACGGCTGTAAATGCTTGAAAGATTTGAGACATCCTGCAAAATGGTGGCATAACCACTCAACGTCACAATATCAAGGTTCTAAGATCAACTGACAACACACGGAAGTAATAGGAACTAAACTGGGGCTTGAGTCCGTCAATCCTATAAGTCTACGGATTAGTAGCACGTGATCCTGATAGAGAGATGATAAGCCTAGTTATTAATCCCCGTAGAAAGAAGAGGTTGACTTATATCAGAAGGGCATAAGGTAAAGGAGTAAAAAGAGCCTTGCGTTCCCTTCCACAATCAATTCCCTTATATAACTAAAGCATTTCTAGACTCAACGTCGACTAGTTTGGCTTGGTAATCCTACAGGCAGTCGGGCTCTGATGCCAACGCTGTCAGGACCCCAATTCCAAGTCACCGATCTAGCATGTAACACCTCATATCACTTTGCGGCCTCACGCACGGTATTCCCACGGGTGTTGCCTTACCAGGCCCGGGACCGTTTGCGCCTTTTGGCTCACATATATGATAGTGTCGCTAGCATCCATATGACAGAGAACCCGGGCCGACATGACTAGTCGTGAACCCAAAGTGGCACTAACGTACGAGGACAGGCATACATGAAACAACATCGAACATGTCGGTCATCAGCGTGTGAATCCGGGCTGTAGCAACTAGGCTAATAGGACTCCGGGAACCCGGGCTGTAGCTGGCTAGCAGGACTCTGGAAGTCACCGCGTGACATTTCCCCGAAGGGACAGAGACAGGAACGAAGTGAATCACATGCCGGCCAGTCTAAGTGTTCCGGAGCAGTAGTAACTGGGCTACCAGGACTCCGATTAACCGGGCTGTAGCAGACTACCATGGCTCAGTGGAAGCACCAGACTACATTTCCCCATAAGAGAGGCTACCAAGGATAAACAACTAGGTTGTCGGATCCCACACATACCAAGCATTTCAATCATACACACAATATGCTCGATATGTGTAAATACAACATGGCATCACAACAAAACTCTACGACTCAAACTATTATTCATAAGGCTCCGAAGATTCAGATATTACAAACATGGGTCTCATGACCCAGCATTCAAGTCATACAAGCAATAGCACAAGCGGAAGCTTAACTTGTCTGAGTACAGGCAACTACAAAAGGAATGTACCCAACAAGACTTACATCAGAACTAGCTACATATGCATCAATAGCAACAAAGGGGTGGTGGAGCTTAACTGCAGCAAGCCAGCTTTGACTCGGTGGCTATCCTGAACTACGACTGCAAGTAACTCTTTTGAGGTGGCGCACATGAGTCCACATATTCACCATATCAATACACCACTATGGATCCGCTCCCGTCTCCCTACGAGAACGCCATCCATAGCACTCACGCTTATCTTGCGAGTTTTAGAGTATCCACTTTCACCTGTCTATGAACTGTACAGGCAACCAAGAAGTCCTTTACCGCGGACACAGCTATTCGAATAGATGATGTTAACCCTGCAGGGGTGTAGTTCTTCACACATGTTTCCACCACTTAGCATTTGCACACGACATGTGCTCGGTAGACTTCAAGCGAAAGCCGACGTGGGTGTAGACCACGACCAGACTAACCACACAAGTCTCTAGTCCAGGCTTATCGCCTATTCAAGTTCCATCTGAAGGGAGTCCGGCCGAGGTTTCCACTTACGACCCCGAACGATGTGTGCAGGGTTCCTGAGACACCAAACGGGTGACTCGGTACACCGTGCCACGTGCCTACCGCATCACAGCCCACCCCTCGGGTCAGCGCTGCGCACGGCCTCTAGCATACTACAAACACCAGAAACTACTCGCAACTCCTGGACAGAGGACAAGGGTGGTTAATAAGTCGAGCGGGGTCATATTTCAGGGCCCAACGTGTGGATGTAGCTGTTCATGGATCACAAACACAGAACTCAGTTCCTGAGGGCGGCTTCAATGAGACAACCCACCATGTACTCCTACATGGCCTCTCACCGATACCTTTACCAAATCGTGTTCACACTCTTAGGTCTCAACAGTAGGACATGTTCACACATTCCAATTCATCCCCGATGAATCAGACCTGACTCAACTCTAAGCAGTAGCAGGCATGACAACAATCATGAATGAGTAGGCACATCAGGGCTCAAACAACTCCTACTCATGCTACTGGGTTTCATCTATTTACTGTGGCAATGACAGGTCATGGAGAGGAAAAGGGGTTCAACTACCGCAGCATCTAACAGTTGAATCGTTGTTGTCCTAATGCAGTAAAAAAGAGCATGAGTGAGAGAGTGGGATTGTATCGGAATGAACAAGGGGGTTATGCTTGCCTGGCACTTCTGAAGATAGTATAGTTCTTCATCGGTGTCATCGAACTCATCGTCGGAACCACGTCTACTGAGAGGGGACAACACCGGCAAAAAGAGAAGCAGCACAATCAATGCAATGCGACAGTATGATGCATGATCATGACATGGCAATATGAAGTTCATTGAGCTAATGCAACTAGCAACACAATTAAATGAAGTTGGTTTGAACCCAAGGTTCAAATTCAAACTCCACATGTGGTTATTTAAATGCTATTCATTTGATTGCCCTAAACAGCATTCATAAGTTGTTCTAACATGCATGAAAATGCCATAAACAGATTCCTTGGATTATTCTGATCATTTTTCATATATAATTTATTTCATTTGGAGTTATAGATTATTTTCTATGAATTTTTGAAGTTTATACTATTTCTGGAATTTTCTGAATTTGTTTTATTCCAGAAATTCCTTTACTACATCAACATGACGTCTTTGTGACGTCAGTAGGTCAACGGTTCGTACCAAGTCAAACCTGACGTGTGGGTCCCATTGTTCAGTGTCTCAGCTAATTAACTGGGTTAATTAGCATTAGGTTAAACCCAATTATAGTGTCAGTAAGGCCGGGGCCCACATGTCAGTGAGTCAGTGGCTTAACTAATCTTCAATTAGCAATTAAACCAATTAGCAGGGCCATGGCCCCACCCATCGACCCAGGGAGTCAAACCCCTGGTTAAGAGGGTCAACACGCCGACGGCTTGACGCCGGCGATGGCAGACGCGGCGGAGAGGCTCGGGTTTCGCCGTCCGGCGACAGTTTGAGTCGCGGTTTGGCTCTACAGGCTGCTGGAAGTGCGCCGCATCCAACGGAGCAGGTGCTTGGGCAAGAGGGGGCCGGAAATGGTGACTGCAACAACGGCAGGCGGCGGCCGGAGTTTGGGTGATGACGGGTTCGTCGCTACGGTGAGCAAAACGATCGGTTCTCGACACCTACTATACCTACGCATGCCCACAAGCCCTTTGGACACGCTGGCACGACCAAATGGTCGCCGGAGCAACTCCGGCAACGAGCCCGAGCGGCGGCGGGATTTGGCCATGGTAGGAATCGTAGCTAGAGGGCGAGGGGAGCAGCTGGGTTAGGGGGGAGAGAGAGGAGCTCACGGCGGTTGCTACGATGTCCTCGGCGAGCTCGGGGAGGGGCTGGTGACGGCAGGAGGTCGGAGGCGATCTCGGCGACCGAACGGCGAAGGCGAGGTCGGGGAGGTCACGTCGGGGCGTGCGAGCACTCGGGGCTTGGCTAGCTCGACGAAGAGGACGACGGCGACGCCCATAGAACGATGTGTGCAGGGTTCCCGAGACACCAAACGGGCGACTCGGTACACCGTGCCACGTGCCTACCGCGTCACAGCCCACCCCTTGGGTCAGTGCTGCGCACGGCCTCCAGCATACTACAAACACCAGAAACTACTTGCAACTCCTGGACAGAGGACAAGGGGGTTAATAAGTCGAGCGGGGTCATATTTCAGGGCCCACCATGTGGATGTAGTTGTTCATGGATCACAAACACAGAACTCAGTTCCTGAGGGCGGCTTCAATGAGACAACCCACCATGTACTCCTACATGGCCTCTCACCGATACCTTTACCAAATCATGTTCACACTCTTAGGTCTCAACAGTAGGACATGTTCACACATTCCAATTCATCCCCGATGAATCAGACCTGACTCAACTCTAAGCAGTAGCAGGCATGACAACAAGCATGAATGAGTAGGCACATCAGGGCTCAAACAACTCCTACTCATGCTAGTGGGTTTCATCTATTTACTGTGGCAATGACAGGTCATGCAGAGGAAAAGGGGTTCAACTACCGCAGCATGTAACAATTGAATCGTTGTTGTCCTAATGCAGTAAAAAAGAGCAGGAGCAAGAGAGTGGGATTGTATCGGAATGAACAAGGGGGTTATGCTTGCCTGGCACTTCTGAAGATAGTATAGTTCTTCATCGGTGTCATCGAACTCATCGTCGGAACCACGTCTACTGAGAGTGGACAACACCGACAAACAGAGAAGGAGCACAATCAATGCAATGCGACAGTATGATGCATGATCATGACATAGCAATATGAAGTTCATTGAGCTAATGCAACTAGCAACACAATTAAATGAAGTTGGTTTGAACCCAAGTGTAATGACCCCAATCTGATAAGACTCGATGTCTCTGTGCTCACTGTGCTAGTCCCTAGATCGACTCGCTAGCACACACAGTACATATGAATATCAAATAACAAGTGTATCATTTACTATAACGTATGATCCAGAATTCATAAAGTATTACAAACTGAGTAGCACATAGCTAACTTTATTCAATAACAACAGCGGAAAAAATAGCATAATAGACGAGGAATCCCATCAATGCCCACTGGCGAAAATGCTGAGTGAAGACTCGCGACCCTACTGTGTCTCACTGGTCATCTGAAAATCCTGCAACATGATTCGTTGCAGCCACAAGGGTCAATACATTGAATGTATTGGCAAATCACACATAATGATATAGCAAACCTACATCCACAAGCAAGGTATGACAAATAAAACACTCAAGTTTGGTTTCCCGTAAAACTACTTTCACCTACCTCCACGACACAGGCAAGGTGCAAACAACATAGATGATAAAGATCTTCAAGATGTCTCAAGTGCGCTCAGTCCTGGCGCATTCTCTAGGGACAATAGAGCGCTCAGCCAGTGACGCATTCACGTGAGAAAAAGCCCCGACAACTCAAGTGCGCTCAGTCATGGTGCATTCTCTAGGGACAATAGAGCGCTCAACCAGTGACGCATTCACGTGAGAAAAAGTCCCGAGCCTACAGCTATAAGCGCTCACCACTTCCATGCATCACTCGACACATGCCCACGTCTACCATAGCAAGTTGATCACACCAACACATAATACAATCAATACCAAAACATGACAACACGGCCAGGCCAAACATATATCATAGCATAAAAACCACACTTGCATAGCAGAATATAGGATAAGCAAAATCAAAGTGCAAACTTGCCTTGAACGGTGTTGAAGTATTATAACGCTCAATTCTGATCCGCTTCACACTCTGGACAATCTATATGATAACGGAGGCACCGATAAATAAACCATACTCACATAACCCAAAATAAAACCAACATCAAAGAATTCAAATAAACACTTAATTAACAGAACATAGCAGTAGGTAAATATTATCTACATGTTAGTAGGATCAGAATGCAAAAAGAATCAACTAAATTGGATCGACGGTTTAAAAGAACGGCCTCCGAAAGTTTGAATTCAAATTTAAACAAATTCAAATTTGAACTGTTCAAAAATGGGAAATCTTGGTTCTACAATATTCTCCTGGTCACTATGAGTACACAGGAAAAAGAATCCGTGAAATTGGACATACGGATCTCAAGATATACCTAAATGAACATTTGATATGGAATCTGCCAAAATAAATTGTGTCAAAATAGATTTCTTCGAAGAACTGCTGCGGCTGTGGATGTGCCACGTGGCAAGGTGTGAGTGGCCGTACGGTGTTTGCTGCAATGGCCTATGTAACGGACAGCCGCTACTTAGTGTATACCGGTTCACAGGAAAAAAAAACACTTAATCTGGCGATTGAAACAAGATCGGACGGAGCGGGAGATGTGCTCACCGAAAAGAGCAGAATACGCCTGCCGGAGTTGGAGAAGAACGGCGCGGGGCGCCTCGGTGGAGATGCGGGCGACGGATACAGAGGTCAGATGGCCTCGGGGAGGTGCTCGTCGGACGCGGAGTGACACGAAGGCCTCGGATGGGTCCTGCTCGGCGTCGAGGACGATTTCTGGTGGCGATGAAGTGCGGCTGGAGTCGCGGCCAGACTAGGTAAGCTTCTGGTCGAGGTTGCACCGCTCGTTTCCGTGCTCCCCTGCGAGAAATAAGAGTTCATGGAGGTATAGAGAATCAGGTTGAAGTTAACAGGACCAAGATGAGGGGCTGGGAACCTTCAGAGGCGATAGAATCAACCGGCGAGATGCTCCTGCAGCGGCGAACTCCGGCGAGATCGGATCCGGGCGAAACGGGCACGGGAAGACAAAATTTTGCCAAAAGTCGGAAGAGAAGAAGATGGGTAATATATATAGAGTGGATTCCGTGGCCTAGGGGCAAAGACTTGGCAGAATCGGCGAGGATTTGGATCGGCAAGAAGAACTCATGAACGAACAGGAGTTCGTCTTGAGGAAATAGACGACCTGGCGGGCCCCAAGTGTCAGCGGCACAGGAGGAAAATAAAAGTTGCGGGGTGAGTTGAGGCCTGCAGAAATGAGCCGCCGGCCTGCTAGCAGCTGCTGCTGTGCTGCTGCTTAGCGCGCGCGCGGGCGAGGAAAAAGAGGTTGGGCTCCATAGTGCCCGATTTCTATTCCAAACAACTCTTGCTACAGGAAGTAAAATATAGCTCAATAAATTCCTAATAAAAAATACCAGAACACATAGTAAAACATTATTACTACTATATAAAACAGTGAACTTTTTTTTACAACACAAATGAATTTGGAAAAATATTTTATGCAAAACAAGAACATAAAGAGCATTATAGTAACAACTATAAAATAATTTTGAATTTCTACAAAGCCAAAATAATTTATGTAGACTCCAGAATATATTCTTAGCATTTTCCAACTATAATTAATAGGGGAGAAGTCATATTATCTCCACTCCAAAATTTTGCCTTGAGTTGAAAAACACTTTCAATATTCAGATAATTGAAATATGCACAGAAATCATGATGAAAAGGAATGATCCAATTAACATTCGAAATTTAGAAAATTTGGGATGTTACAAATCTACCACCCTTAAAATGAATCTCGTCCTCGAGATTCAAAGAGGCTAGAAAGAAAATGTTAGGTTCGACATTCTTCTTGAATTTCCATCGATCATCCGAGAGTGTGGAGTACTACCACCCTTAGAATAAGAGTCACCGGTCTTCAAAAATCTTACTCCTTCGAAGAAATCCTTGAGACATATGTCTTACACTCCTTTGAAATTCTGAGTCCCATATTAAAAGAGCGGTTTTCCATATACAGAAACTTCATGGCTCACAGGTCTTGCGCCGATACTAAACAAATATCGATACTCTCATGGTGGTCATCAAGAATGGTTCCTGCAGAAAAGAATATTGGTTTATTCTCACCGTACAACCTACTATTGGCAACGGGTGCCTCTTACAAGGGTCAAATGTCTTACCATTCTAAGGTTCAGGCTTAACAACATCGTCACTCTACTATATGTAAGTCACTCTAGATTACCATCCCATATAACAAAAGCGAATAATAAGAGTAAGTCGGCATGGTGATCAGTCCATTCCGCACCCAAATCATTACCTTGTATATGGTTTAGAAAATCTCGCATTCTAACACTCGGGCATCCTCACAAGCATTGCAGAAACTTCTTTTGTTCACGAACTGGATTCGGATAATTCAATTGGTTCTGCATGCCAAACAAAACAATCTATCGTTCCTTTGAACTCTTAGGGTTGCGTCAACTACCATAAAACATCTACTAATTATAGCTTCCTCTATGGTTCTTCTTTCAGCAAGATTGTGCTTGCTTCTTATCAGATCCTGGCGCATGTGGTCAAACTTGAACTCATCACTGGGTTGCAGCATGTATTAGGATATAGACAAAATAAAGACCTAAGGGGTAAACACTACCCATATGCTCATGCTAGCAACAAAACTCCAACAACAACAAAAAAGAAGAAACACTAAACTCACACAATTCACACAAGTCACCAACTATTCTAAAATAATCACATCAAAAGAGCACATATGATCAATCAAAGCACCCAATTGCATAATACAAACAATCCATGGAATATGACAACACGGAAAACAATGACCAACCAAACATATAACATATCACACAACACAAGCAAAATCTACAGGTAAGGTCATATCCACAAAAGATATGATCTCATCATACTACCGTAAATAGTTTATCGAACACAACTTAGGAATGGTGGTCTGCCAACTAAACTCCTTAAATAACACTTATATAATTTCAGGGGTCATCTATATTTGAAAAGTAAAGATATGAGTACAAGAGTATGAACTAACAAGTAGACAACAAGTTGTAAAGTAAGTTTTTCACTCCTATGGCTTATCTAATCAGTTTTCTAGGGTCACGACTGTGACGCCCCCGATTTGACCGTACACTAATCATGCACGCAAATGTGTATGATCAAGATCAGGGACTCACGGGAAGATATCACAACACAACTCTAAAACATAAATAAGTCATACAAGCATCATAATACAAGCCAGGGGCCTCGAGGGCTCGAATACAAGTGCTCGATCACAGACGAGTCAACGGAAGCAACAATATCTGAGTACAGACATAAGTTAAACAAGTTTGCCTTAAGAAGGCTAGCACAAACTGGGATACAGATCGAACGAGGCGCAGGCCTCCTGCCTGGGATCCTCCTAACTACTCCTGGTCGTCGTCAGCGGCCTGCACGTAGTAGTAGGCACCTCCAGTGTCGACGGTGTCGTCGTCGACGATGGCGTCTGGCTCCTGGACCCCAACATCTGATTACGACAACCAGATAGAAAGGAAAGGGGGAAAAGAGGGAGAGAAGCAACCGTGAGTACTCATCCAAAGTACTCGCAAGCAAGGAGCTATACTACATATGCATGGGTATATGTGTAAAGGGGCATATCAGTGGACTGAACTGCAGAATGCCAGAATAAAAGGGGGATAGCTAGTCCTGTCGAAGACTACGCTTCTGGCCATCTCCATCTTGCAGCATGTAGAAGAGAGTAGATTGAAGTCCTCCAAGTAGCATCGCATAGCATAATCCTACCCGGCGATCCCCTCCTCGTCGCCCTGTTAGAGAGCGATCACCGGGTTGTATCTGGCACTTGGAAGGGTGTATTTTATTCAGTATCCAGTTCTAGTTGTCATAAGGTCAAGGTACAACTCCGGGTCGTCCTTTTACCGAGGGACACGGCTATTCGAATAGATAAACTTCCCTGCAGGGGTGCACCACATAACCCAACACGCTCGATCCCATTTGGCCGGACACACTTTTCTGGGTCATGCCCGGCCTCGTAAGATCAACACGTCGCAGCCCCAACAGAGAGGTCAGCACGCCGGTCTAAACCTATGCGCGCAGGGGTCTGGGCCCATCACCCTATGCACACCTGCACGTTGCGTACGCGGCCGGAAGCAGACCTAGCCCCCTTAATACAAGCGCGAGCTTACGGTCCAATGCGGCGCGTGCCACTCAGTTGCTGACGTCAAAAGAGCTTCGGCTGATACCACGACGTCGGGATACCCATAACTACTCCCACGTAGATGGTTAGTGCGTATAGACCAAATGGTCAGACTCAGATCAAATACCAAGATCTCGTTAAGCGTGTTAAGTAACCGCGAACGCCGACCAGGGCCAGGCCCACCTCTCACCTAGGCGGTCTCAACCTGCCCTGTCGCTCCGCCACAAAGATCCACTCGCGGGTACTCCTACGAGCCGACCCGACTTTAGTCATCACATGTGTCATGTATATAGTATATAAGTATATACCCGTGATCACCGCCCAGGTGATCACGGCCCGACAGTATAGCACAGCAGACGGACAAGAATGTAGGGCCACTGATGGAAAACTAGCATCCTATACTAAGCATGTAGGATTGCAGGTAAAGGTAACAACAGTAGTAGCAAGGATAGGCTATGCATCAGGATAGGATATCGGAAAGCAGTAACATGCTACACTACTCTAATGCAAGCAGTATAGAGAAGAATAGGCGATATCTGGTGATCAAGGGGGGGGCTTGCCTGGTTGCTCTGGCAAGTAGGAGGGGTCATCAACTCCGTAGTCGAACTGGGCAGCAACAGTGTCGGTCTCGTAGTCTACCCGAGAGAAGAGAGGGAAGAAACAGTAAATACAATGCAAACATAAACATGACGATGCGTGACATGACACTGAGCAGTGCTAGGTGTGTCCTAACGCGACAGTAGGTGGCACCGGCGAAGGGGGGGGACATCCGGGAAGTATTCCCGATGTTTCGCGTTTTCGGACAGACGGACCGGAGGGGGAAAGTTGCTAGTTCGATAGGTTAGGGAGGTGTGGTGGACGAATGGACCGCGTATTCGGATTCGTCTCGTCGTTCTGAGCAACTTTCATGTAGAAAACATTTTCATCCGAGTTACGGTTTAAAAGATATGAATTTTCAAAGATTATTTGAATTTCTGGAATTATTTGAATTAAGCATAAATGAATTATGACGTCAGCATGAGGTAATGCTGACGTCAGCAGGTCAACAGGTCGGCTGACCAGTCAAACCAGACAGGTCGGTCCAGTGGGACCCACATGTCATTGACAGGGCACTAACAGAGTTTTATAATTAACTTAAACAAGGTTATTAGCAGGTAGGCCCCACCTGTCAGTGCCTATTTAGATTAATTAATTAGTTTTATTTATAAAAACATTTTTTTGTTAATTATGCGGCGGGGCCCGCATGTCAGTGGCTGGGGCCTGCCCAGTCAGCAGTTGACTAGGGTCAACCCAGTCAACTGGGCCACCAGGACCCACTGGCAGCGACCCAGGGGGTGGCCCCAGGTGTGCCAGCTCAGCGCGGCCGGCGGCTCAACGCCGGCGACGCCAAACGCGGCGGCGCGGCTCGGATCTCGCCAGTTTTCGCCTACGGGGCTCGGGGAGGAGCGGGGCTAGTCTCATTCGAACGAGCTCGCAGCGCCGCATCGAGTGGTGGCCGTAGCTTCGCCGGACTTGGCCGGAATCGGCGCCGGCGAGCGGCGGAGGTGGCGGCGTGCACGGGTGCTCGACGAAAACGGAGCTACGGCGTGCTATCGAGCAAACGGAGGGGCTGGGGAGTATCTACGCGCTGTGGGGAGTGCAACGGGCTTGAGCCCGTGACCAAAAGGTCACCGGAGCCTTGCCGGCGGCGAGCTCTGCGGCGACGCGTTCAGACGCAAGCAGAGCGGCGGCTACGGGAGCTCAAGAGGCCAGGAGAGCGAGGGGAGAGGATGAGGGGCTCACCGCGCGGCACAGGAAAGGCCCGTGGGAGGCTTAGTAGCAGCAGCAGTCGCCGGAGTCGAAGAAGACGGCGGCGACCCGAGGAAGAAGGCGACGGCGTTGGGGGTGATGTAGGGGGTCCCGGCTCGAGCAGGTGGTCGGGGAGGACGGGCTCGACGCGGCGGAGCTCGTGGACACGTCGAGGTCGCGAGGAAAGCACGGTGGTCGCGTGAACGACGGAGAACGGCGGCGACCGCGTCGGTCTCCTCTCCAGAACGAAGGAGAGGGTGAGGGGAGAGGTGGATCTGGGGGAGGGGAGGCGCAGAGGCGAGCGAGAGGGGCAAGTGGGAGGGATGGGCGGAGGCCGAGGCGTCGGGGCGGCCTTATCCTCCCCCGTCGCCGGCGAGGGGGTGCGGCGGGGACCTGCCCCTGTTCCGACCCCGGTCGGGGGAACAGGGAAGGGGAGGGCACGGTCGAGCGAGGTGGGCCAGGCCGGCTGGGCCTGGGGTCGGCCCAGTTGGGCCAGTGTCCAGTGGGGGAAGGGAGGGTTCCTTTTTCTTTTTGTTCTGTTTTCTCTTTTGTATTTTCTTTTCTTTTTTATTTATTTTCTTTTCTGTTTTACATCATTTTAAAATAGTTAGGCATTTTCTAAAAATATGTTTTCTCCACAATAATTATCAGTGCAATATCTGGCACCCACCGAACATTTTTGTTTAAATTTTTGAAAACTTTTATTATTGACATTAATTTGAATTTAAATTTTGAAATGGTTTCGAATCATCGCGAGGTTAACAACAGTAACCGTGGTGATGTGGCATCATTAGCGTGGGATTACTGTAGCATGATTATCCGGGCGTTACAACGACCTACAGTCAACACATTGCTCTGATACCATCTGTAATGACCCGAATCTGATAAGACTTGATGTCTCTGTGCTCACTGTGCTAGTCCTTGGATCGACTCGCTAGCACACACAGTACATATGAATATCAAATAACAAGTGTATCATTTACTATGACGTATGGTCCAGAATTCATAAAGTATTACAAACTGAGTAGCACATAGCTAACTTTATTCAATAACAACAGCGGAAAAATAGCATAATAGACGATGAATCCCATCAATGCCCACTAGCGAAAATGCTGAGTGAAGACTCGCGACCCTACTGTGTCTCACTGGTCATCTGAAAATCCTGCAATATGATAAGTTGCAGCCACAAGGGTCAATACATTGAATGTATTGACAAATCACACATAATGATATAGCAAACCTACACACAAGCAAGGTATGACAAATAAAACACTCAAGTTTGGTTTCCCGTAAAACTACCTTCACCTACCTCCACGACACAGGCAAGGTGCAAACAACATAGATGATAAAGATCTTCAAGATGTCTCAAGTCCACTCAGTCCTGGCGCATTCTCTAGGGACAATAGAGCGCTCAGCCAGTGACGCATTCACGTGAGAAAAAGCCCCGACAACTCAAGTACGCTCAGTCATGGCGCATTCTCTCGGGACAATAGAGCGCTCAGCCAGTGACGCATTCACGTGAGAAAAAGTCCCGAGCCTACAGCTATAAGCGCTCACCACTTCCATGCATCACTCGACACATGCCCACGTCTACCATAGCAAGTTGATCACACTAACACATAATATAATCAATACCAAAACATGACAACACGGCCAGGCCAAACATATATCATAGCATAAAAACCACACTTGCATAGCAGAATATAGGATAAGCAAAATCAAAGTGCAAACTTGCCTTGAACGGTGTTGAAGTATTCTAACGCTCAATTCTGATCCGCTTCACACTCCGGACAATCTATACGATAACGGAGGAACCGATAAATAAACCATACTCACATAACCCAAAATAAAACCAACATCAAAGAATTCAAATAAAAACTTAATTAACAGAACATAGCAGTAGGTAAATATTATCTACATGCTAGTAGGATCAGAATGCAAAAAGAATCAACTAAATTGGATCAACGGTTTAAAAGATATGGCCTCCGAAAGTTTGAATTCAAATTTAACCAAATTCAAATTTGAACTGTTCAAAAAAGGGAAATTTTGGTTCTACAATATTCTCCTGGTCACTATGAGTACACAGGAAAAAGAATCGGTGAAATTGGACATACGGATCTCAAGATATACCTAAATGAACATTTGATATGGAACCTGCCAAAATAAATTGTGTCAAAATAGATTTCTTCGAAGAACTGCTGTGGCTGTGGATGTGCCACGTGGCAAGGTGTGAGCGCCATACGGTGTTTGCTGCAATGGCCTATGTAACGGACAGCCGCTACTTAGTGTATACCGGTTCACAGGAAAAAAACACTTAATCTGGGCGGTTGAAACAAGATCGGACGGAGCGGGAGATGTGCTCACCGAAAAGAGCAGAATAGGCCTGCCGGAGTTGGAGAAGAACGGCGCGGGGCGCCTCGGTGGAGATGCGGGCGACGGATACAGAGGTCAGATGGCCACGGGGAGGTGCGCGTCGGACGCGGAGTGACAAGAAGGCCTCGGATGGGTCCTGCTAAGCGTCGAGGACGATTTCTGGTGGCGATGAAGTGCGGCTGGAGTCGCGGCCAGACTAGGTAAGCTTCTGGTCGAGGTTGCACCGCTCGTTTCCGTGCTCCCCTGCGAGAAATAAGAGTTCATGGAGGTATAGGGGGTCAGGTTGAAGTTAACAGGACCAAGATGAGGGGCTGGGAACCTTCAGAGGCGATAGAATCAACCGGCGAGATGCTCCTGCAGCGGCGAACTCCGGCGAGATCGGATCCGGGCGAAACGGGCACGGGAAGACAAAATTTTGCCAAAAGTCGGAAGAGAAGAAGATGGGGAATATATATAGAGTGGATTCCGTGGCCTAGGGGCAAAGACTTGGTTAAAAGCACGGAAGGTATTTGCACCATCACCGTCCTCAAATAGAGTGTTTTCTACGGTCGCTCCATGAATAGCGTGGCCTAGGGGCAAAGACTTGGCAGAATCGGCGAGGATTTGGATCGGCAAGAAGAACTCATGAACAAACAGGAGTTCGTCTTGAGGAAATAGACGACCTGGCGGGCCCCAAGTGTCAGCGGCACAGGAGGAAAAAAAAGTTGCTGCTTAGCGCGCGCGCGGGCGAGGAAAAAGAGGTTGCTCCATAGTGCCCGATTTCTATTCCAAACAACTCTTGCTACAGGAAGTAAAATATAGCTCAATAAATTCCTAATAAAAAAATACCAGAACACATAGTAAAACATTATTACTACTATATAAAGCAGTGAACTTTTTTTTACAACACAAATGAATTTGGAAAAATATTTTATGCAAAACAAGAACATAAAGAGCATGATAATAACAACTATAAAATAATTTTGAATTTCTACAAAGCAAAAATAATTTATGTAGACTCCAGAATATATTCTTAGCATTTTCCAACTATAATTAATAGGGGAGAATTCATATTATCTCCACTCCAAAATTTTGCCTTGAGTTGAAAAACACTTTGAATATTCAGAAAATTCAAATATGCACAGAAATCATGATGAAAAGGAATGATCCAATTAACATTCGAAATTTAGAAAATTTGGGATGTTACACCAAGGTTCAAATTCAAACTCCACATGTGGTTATTTAAATGCTATTCATTTGATTGTCCTAAACAGCATTCATAAGTTGTTCTAGCATGCATGTAAATGCCATAAACAGATTCCTTGGATTTTTCTGATCATTTTTCATATATAATTTATTTTATTTGGAGTTATAGATTATTTTCTATGAATTTTTGAAATTTATACTATTTCTGGAAGTTTCTGAATTTGTTTTATTCCAGAAATTCCTTTACTGCGTCAGCATGACGTCTGAGTGACGTCAGCGGGTCAACTGACCGTACCAGGTGAAACCTGACATGTGGGTCCCATTGTTCAGTGTCTCAGCTTATTAACTGGGTTAATTAGCATTAGTTAAACCCAATTATACTGTCAGTAAAGCCGGGGCCCGCATGTCAGTGAGTAAGTGGCTTAACTAATCTTCAATTAGCAATTAAACCTAATTAGCAGGGCCATGGCCCCACCTGTTATCGACCCAGGGAGTCAAACCCCTGGTCAAGAGGGTCAACACGCCGGCGGCTTCACGCCGGCGATGACAGACGCGGCGGAGAGGCTCGGGTTTCACTGTCCGGCGATAGTTTGACTCGCGGTTTGGCTCTACATACTGCTGGAAGTGCGCCACATCCAACGGAGCAGGTGGCTGGGCAAGAGGGGGCCGGAAACGGCGGCTGCAACAACGGCAGGCGGCGGCCGGAGTTCGGGTGACGACGGGTTTGTCGCTACGGTGTGCAAAACGACCGGTTCTCGACTCCTACTATACCTACGCATGCCCAGAAGCCCTTTGGACACGCTGGCATGACCAAATAGTCGCCGGAGCAACTCCGGCAACGAGCCCGAGCGGCGGCGGGATTTGGCCACGGTAGGAATCGCAGCTAGAGGGCGAGAGGAGCAGCGGGGTTAGGGAGGAAGAGAGAGGAGCTCACGGCGGTTGCTACGGTGGCTTCGGCGAGCTCGGGGAGGGGCTGGTGACGGCTGTCGGATTACGGGTTCCGGCAAAACCCTTGAGGTTCGAACTCTGCGGTGCGCAGGAAGATCTCTCCCCTAACTCTAGCTCGCTCGCACTCGATGCATGACTAACTACGCAAGGTCGCAAAACACAGAGACACAATATTTATACTGGTTCGGGCCACCGTTGTGGTGTAATACCCTACTCCAGTGTGTGGTGGTGGATTGCCTCTTGGGCTGTGGATGAATAGTACAAGGGAAGAACAACCTCAGGAGGAGAGGTGTTCTTGTGCTCGTCGAGCTGTAGATCTAGGTGAGATACCTCTAGATGAGTTGCCTCTCTACGGTGGTGGCTAGTCCTATTTATAGTGGCCCTGGTCCTCTTCCCAAATATTGAGCGGGAAGGGATGCCACAACGGCCAAATTTGAAGGGAGACAAGTAGTACAAGCTATCCTGACTAAAGGTGGTCTTCGCCTGCCAAAGGCTCTGGTGGTGACGCCGTCTTGGGCTCCATGGTGACCTCCGTCCTGCCGTCCTGCTGGTCTTGGTCTCGTTGCACCGATATGGAAACCTTTGCTTGATGCCTCGTGACTCCTCGCCTGCGCTTGCCTCTTTAGCACCAAAGAGGAAACTGGTACACTGCGCCCGCTGGCGCCCGCCTGGCCTTGGTCGTCATGGCTCACGTCATGTGAACCTCGCGAGGTGCCCCTCGCCTTGATATCTCCGCTCCTCGTGAGCCATCCCGATGTACTTGCTCCTGAGGAGGTCTTGAGTCGTCCGCCTCGCGAGGCTTGGCTCCCTCGCGAGGGTGGGCTGTTCCAGGCCGCTGGAGGAGCCGCACCCTGGGCCGCAGGCAGGCAAGTCTGGGGACCCCCGTTCCCAGAACGCTGACAGTAGCCCCCGGGCCCAAGGCGCGCTCGGGCTTGGCTTCACGGCGAACCCAAGGGTCAAGTGCGGAGCACCACGGGCCCCAATAGCTTGCGGCCTCGGTCGACGTGTGGCGACTTGACTAGACGTGGGCGTCTCCGCTTCCCCACGCTGCCTTGGTAACGGCCCGATTGAACAAGTCCCTGCAGCATGCACAGAAAGATCATCATTACCTATGATCGTGGGCGTCGCCGGTTGGTCTCCCTCCGCTATAAATGGGTAGGGGGCGGAGGCCCCGCTGCACACCCATTCTTGCCCCATTCGCTTCTTCTTCCTTGCTTCATCGTCGTCTGCACTCCCATGGCGCCCGCTAAGAGGTTTTCGGCAGCTGAGAAGGGGAAAGCCCGCAAGGAAGGGCCCGGATCTCCGCCGCCCAAGAGGGGGCGTGGTCGCCCCCGCAAGCACGTAGCGACCCCCGCCGCAGCTCCTCGCGGTCGCAGCGGCGCTCCTTTGCGTGGTGGGGGTCGTCTGAGTCGTGGTAGTCCCGTTGAGTGGGGAAGGCGCGCCATGGTTGCACGACCCCCGTGGCCGTGCTTCCACTCGGCGGAGGCGCAGCCGGAGTTCATCATGTGGGCAGAGAACCCGACCGGCCCCAGGCTCCAGCTTCCGCGCTTCTTCGCCCGCGAGCTGCCCACCACAGCCCCTGACGGCTTCTGGCTGCAGGCAGACGATTGTTGCAGCCGGGCCTCGTGGGTCGCGGTGACGATCTCTTCCTCAGGCAACCTCGTCCTCGCTCGCGGGTGGCAGACCTTTGCCCGCGCTCGAGGTCTGAACAGGCCGTGCACCCTCCATTACAAGTACGACGGCGCCACGACCCTCTTCGTGCGGGTGTTCGGGGGTGAAGGCCGTTGCGCTGGGTGCTGCCCCGAGGACAACGACGGCGAGGAGGTGCTCGGCCTTGGCGACGGTCGCGACGAGGATGAAGGCGAGCCTTCGCTCGGCGGCGACTGCAGCCCTTCCGGTGTCCGCGGCTCCTTCTCCAGTAGCAGCTCCAGCAGCGGCGGCTGGGACCAGCCGCCTTGACGTCGCGCCCGCCTCGAGGACGGTGGCGGGTCCTCTCGTCACCGCACCCCGGTGAAACGCGAGGGGGGCTCCACTTGAGTCCTGAGGAATGCAAGCCGCTGGCCCTCATGAGCGACCGCGGCGCAAGGGCTGCTTTTGACTACCTGCTTTTCTTCTTCCTTGCATTATTAGGAACAAGTATGGGGCCCTGCGAGGGCGTGTAATGAACCGTGGTTCCCGAGCTGCTATGCTATGTTTACCGTTCCTGTATCGCGTTGCCGCGTTGGCGCTCTATGTAGGCGTGCAGGAATAACTTAGCTTGGTGTGCTCGAAGTTGTTTCTGCCTCACGACGCCCGCTCTTTCCGGTATCTGGCGCCGCCCCTTGACCCGGGGGGTGCCCGAAGCTGCAAAATTTCTTTAGAAACTCCAACCCTCCTGAATGCCGGGCGGCCGAATGCTTTGCATCGCGGTACCCAAGCGGCACGGATTAGGAGAGCGTGCCGGTCTGTGGGCTTGGTCGAGGGTGCCTCGCGAGAAACAGGAAAACCGCTCGTGAGGGGAGAAAACCGCTCATGAGGGGACCCTGCCAGCCCCCTCACGAGGCACGCGAGGGAGAGCACGGGTGGAAACACAGAGACGAGTGCAGAACGCAAGCAGAAAGGCGGTGGGGTCAAGCCAGCAAGAAACACCAGAAAGCAGCTTTTCACTAGAAAGGTGCAACCAACTTCGAAAAGCAAATGGAGAAGCCGCGTCCCACACCTAATCTAGTCTTCAAGTCTTCTCACCAGCGCAGAGCTAAGTGCTGCCACTCGGTGTGGGAGGGAGCCCCCGAGGCCCAAGGGCGGCACTCCGGAGAATCCGGGGCGTGTATAGCCCCACTCGTTATTACATGAGAGTGTCACGGGCGGCGATTCTTCACAGGCACCGGGCCTTGCTTCATGGGTAGAACTTCCTGAGGTGTTGGATATTCCAGGCGTTCTGGATGGGGACCCCGTCCAGCGTCTCCAGGCGCACGGCGCCAGGCCTGGAGACGTGGAAAATCCGAAACGGGCCCTCCCACATGGGAGAGAGCTTATGCAACCCCTCCCTGGAGAGCACCCGCCTCAGGATGAGATCGCCAACCTCGAGCGTCCTGGAGCGGACGCTGCGGCAGTGATACCGCCGCAGCGCCTGCTGGTACCTTGCCGCCCTGAGCGAAGCCTGGCGGCGGCGTTCCTCCCCCAGCACGAGGTCCATCCCCCGCGTGGTGTCCTGGTGCGCCTCATCAAACGCGAGGACCCGTGCGGAGCGATGCTTGACCTCGTGTGGGAGAACCGCTTCTGCTCCATAGACGAGGAAGAATGGGGTCTCACCCGTCGGCTTGGTGGCGGTGGTGCGGATGGACCATAGAACGGACTGGAGCTCGTCGTGCCAGCCCCGACCGCAAGCCTCGAGTTTCTTCTTGAAGGTCCTGGTCTTGAGGCCTCTCAGGACCTTCGCGTTGGCGCGCTCGGCTTGTCCATTGCTCCTGGGATGCGCCACTGAAGCATAGCAGATCTGTGTTCCAAGGTTAGCACAATATGTCTTGAAGAGATTGCTAGTGAATTGCGAGCCGTTGTCGGTGATGATGCGATTGGGGACCCCGAATCGGCTCACAAGGCCCTTGATGAACTTGACAGTGGACCCTGCTGGGATGGTGCGGACAGCTTCCACCTCCGCCCACTTGGTGAACTTGTCGATGGCGACGTAGAGGTAGAGGTAGCCCCCAGGCGCTCGGGGAAACAGGCCTAGGATATCGAGCCCCCAGACCGCAAATGGCCACGTGAGTGGGATAGTTTGGAGGCCTTGGGCTGGTTGGTGGATCTGCTTGGCGTGGAACTGACAGGCCTTGTAGGACTTCACCAGCTCTCACTACTAGGGAAAACCTTATACACAGAATCTTAGCAGCAGTGCGGCACAAAAAGAGGCGCTACTGCTAATTAGCAGTAGCGTTGTTATCAAAACCGCGTTGCTGATGTAAACTTAGCAGTAGCGCGTGTTTCTAAAGCACGCTGCTACAAAAGTCCACCGACAGTACCCACCAACCTAAGTTTACCAGCAGCGTGGTGTCACGATGCGCTCTGCTGCTAATGCAATAGTAGTAGCGCGCTTTTTAGTCAAGTCACTGCTGCTAATTTTGAAATTGGCCAGCCGGTTGGCCCCGTTTAACAATAGCGCGTGTGAGCACTACAAAAAAAAAGACACATCCGTGACATTTTGGGCTGAACGAATTTTTTTTCTGTCATACATATGACACTTCTATGACGATAATTGTGAGAAAACCCGGTATCATCATAGATGTGGTGGCTCCTACTTCTATGAAAAAAATCATGACAGAAAATGGGCTTTTCGTCCTAGGCGGGCCGGAGACGCAGCTGCATGACATTCTATGGGCCGTCTGATAACCCACAAGTATAGGGGATCAATTGTAGCCTCTTTTGATAAGTAAGAGTGTCGAACCCAACGAGGAGCTAAAGGTAGAACAAATATTCCCTCAAGTTCTATCGACCACCGATACAACTCTACGCATGCTTGACGTTCGCTTTACCTAGAACAAGTATGAAACTAGAAGTACTTTGTAGGTGTTTTTGGATAGGTTTGCAAGATAGTAAAGAACAGGGAAATAAAAGCTAGGGGCTGTTTAGATGAGGACACAACTAAATTAGTTTTAGTAGAGAGCTTTTTGTTACGAGAAAGTTATTTGTCCCTAGGCAATCGATAACTAGACCGGTAATCATTATTGCAATTTTATTTGAGGGAGAGGCATAAGCTAACATACTTTCTCTACTTGGATCATATGCACTTATGATTGGAACTCTAGCAAGAATCCGCAACTACTAAAGATCATTAAGGTAAAACCCAACCATAGCATTAAAGTATCAAGTCCCCTTTATCCCATACGCAAACAACCTACTTACTCGGGTTTGTGTTTCAGTCACTCACGCAACCCACTATAAGCAAATCATAAACATATTGCAAACCCTACAACGGGGATCCCTCACGCTTGCGCGACACGGAGAGCACCATAGGACAACACCAATAATAAAACATGCAACTCAAACCAATCTTGATCATCAAATAGCCCATAGGACAAAACAGATCTACTCAAACATCATAAGATAGCCATACATCATTGGGAAATAATATATAGCGTTGAGCACCATGTTTAAGTAGAGATTACAGCGGGTAAGAGAGAGTTTACACCGCTGCATAGAGGGGGGAAGAGTTGGTGATGATGGCGGTGAAGTTGTTGGTGAAGATTGCGGTGATGATGATGGCCACAACGGCGTTCCGGCGCCACCGGAAGAGAAGGCGAGAGGGGGCCCCTTCGTCTTCTTCTTCCTTGACCTCCTCCCTAGATGGGAGATGGGTTTCCCCTCTGGTCCTTGGCCTCCATGGCGTGGGAGGGGCGAGAGCCCCTCCGAGATTGGATCTATCTCTCTGTCTCTCTCAGTTTCTGCGTTCTCTTCGGGTGCCCTTTCACCGTTTCGTATATATATGGAGATCCGTAACTCCGATTGGACTGAAACCTTCGCCGTGATTTTTTACCAAAAATTAGCTTTCTTGCGGCCGAAGGAGGGCATCAACCGCCTCACAGGTGGGCCACGAGGGTGAGGGGCGCGCCCTGGGGGGGGGGGGGTAGGGCGCGCCCCCTACCTCGTGCCCACCTCGGACTCCGTTTCGCGATGATCTTTCTTCCAGACTTTCCAAATATTCCAAAAAAATCTCCGTCAGTTTTTATCCCGTTTGGACTCCGTTTGATATGGATATTCTGCGAAACCAAAAACATGCAACAGACAGGAACTTGCACTGGGCACTGGATCAATATGTTAGTCCCAAAAATAATATAAAAAATTGCCAAAAAGTATATGGAAGTTGAATAATATTGGCATGGAACAATCAAAAATTATAGATACGACGGAGACGTATCAGCATCCCCAAGCTTAATTCCTGCTCGTCCTCGAGTAGGTAAATGATAAGAAAAATAATTTTTGATGTGGAATGCTACCTAGCATAATCTTGATCATATGTCTAATCATGGCATGAATATTAAGACACGAGTGATTCAAAGCAATAGTCTATCCTTTGACATAAAAACAATAATACTTCAAGCCTACTAATAAAGCAATCATGTCTTTTCAAAATAACATGGCCAAAGAAAGTTATCCCTACAAAATCATATAGTCTGGCTATGCTCCATCTTCACCACACAAAATATTCACATCATGCACAACCCCAATGACAAGCCAAGCAATTGTTTCATACTTTTGATGTTCTCAAACCTTTTCAACTTTCACGCAATACATGAGCGTGAGCCATGGACATAGCACTATAGGTGGAATAGAATATGATGGTAGGGGTTATGTGGAGAAGACAAAAAAGGAGAAAGTCTCACATCAACTAGGCGTATCAACGGGCTATGGAGATGCCCATTAATAGATATCAATGTGAGTGAGTAGGGATTGCCATGCAACGGATGCACTAAGAGCTATAAGTGTATGAAAGCTCAAACTGGAAACTAAGTGGGTGTGCATCCAACTTGCTTGCTCATGAAGACCTCGGGCATTTGAGGAAGCCCATCATCGGAATATACAAGCCAAGTTCTATAGTGAAAATTCCCACTAGTATATGAAAGTGATAACTCAAGAGACTCTCTATATGGAGAACATGGTGCTACTTTGAAGCACAAGTGTGGTAAAAGGATAGTAACATTGCCCCTTCTCTCTTTTTCTCTCATTTTTCATATTTTTTTATTTTCTTTTTTTTGGTGGGTTTCTTTGGCCTCCTTTTTTTTATTTGGGCTTCTTTGGCCTCTTTTATTTTTTTGTAAAGTCCGGAGTCTCATCCCGACTTATGGGGGAATCATAGTCTCCATCATCCTTTCCTCACTGGGGCAATGCTCTAAT
Organism: Aegilops tauschii subsp. strangulata; assembly: GCF_002575655.3. NCBI lineage: Eukaryota > Viridiplantae > Streptophyta > Magnoliopsida > Poales > Poaceae > Aegilops > Aegilops tauschii. The sequence goes on from NC_053039.3 coordinate 57,211,103, forward strand.
AATGATGATCATCACACTTTTATTTACTTACAACTCAATATCTAGAACAAAGATATGACTCTATATGAATGCCTCCGGCGGTGTACCGGGATGTGCACTGATCTAGCGTAGCAATGACATCAAAAAACGGACAAGCCATGAAAACATCATGCTAGCTATCTTACGATCATGCAAAGCAATATGACAATAAATGCTCAAGTCATGTATATGATGATGATGGAAGTTGCATGGCAATATATCTCGGAATGGATATGGAAATGCCATGATAGGTAGGTATGGTGGCTGTTTTGAGGAAGGTATATGGTGGGTTTATGGTACCGGCGAAAGTTGCGCGGTACCGAAGAGGCTAGCAATGATGGAAGGGTGAGAGTGCGTATAATCCATGGACTCAACATTAGTCATAAAGAACTCACATACTTATTGCAAAAATCTATTAGTCATCAAAACAAAGTACTACGCGCATGCTCCTAGGGGGATAGATTGGTAGGAAAAGACCATCGCTCGTCCCCGACCGCCACTCATAAGGAAGACAATCAATAAATAAATCATGCTCCGACTTCATCACATAACGGTTCACCATACGTGCATGCTATGGGAATCACAAACTTCAACACAAGTATTTCTACAATCCACAACTACCCACTAGCATGACTCTAATATCACCATCTTTATATCGCAAAACTATTGCTAGGAATCAAACATATCATATTCAGCGATCTACAAGTTTATGTAGGATTTTATGACTAACCATGTGAATGACCAGTTCCTGTCATCTCTCTAAATAGATATAAGTGAAGCACGAGAGTTTAATTCTTTCTACAAAAGATATGCCCAAGCTCTAACAAATATAAATGAAGCAAAAGAGCATTCTACAAATGGCGGTTGTCTTAAGTGAAGAGAAACAGGCAATCCAAACTTCAAATGATATAAGTGAAGCACATGAAGCATTCTATAAAGCCATACTCAAAAGATATAAGTGAAGTGCAAAGAGCATTCTATAAATCAACCAAGGACCATCTCATACCAGCATGGTGCATAAAAGAAAAAAAAAAGAAAACTAAATGCAAAATACGCTCCAAGATTTGCACATATCGCATGAACGAAACGAATCCGAAAACATACCGATACTTGTTGAAGAAAGAGGGGATGCCTTCCGGGGCATCCCCAAGCTTAGACGCTTGAGTCTCCTTGAATATTTACTTGGGGTGCCTCGGGAATCCCCAAGCTTGAGCTCTTGCCTCTCTTCCTTCTTCTCACATCGAGACCTTCTCGATCATCGAACACTTCATCCACACAAAACTCCAACAGAAAACTCGGTAAGATCCGTTAGTATAATAAAGCAAATCACCACTCTAAGTACTGTTGCAAACCAGATATTTTGTTTTTGCATTTTGTATACTGTAGTATAACTTTTTCATGGCTTAATCCACTTATATAAATCGATAGTTTCATCAAAACAAGCAAACTATGCATCAAAAACAGAATCTGTCTAAAACAGAACAGTCTGTAACAATCTGAACATTCACCATACTTCTGATACTTGAAAACTTCTGCCAAAATTAGGAAAAATAAAAAATTTGTACAGAAAGACAGTGCAAAAAGAATCAGAACCATTTGACGTTCCAGTAAAAAAATAAAATTCGCGCACTACAGCCAAAGTTTCTGTCCTGCACCGTACAAACCAACAAGCATTGTAAACATCCTAAAGGCAAACCTTGGCACATTATTTTTATAAAACAATGGAATTGTGCAAGGGGATAATTATTTTTGTTGAAAATTTTCTGTAATCAAGATTCACAAAGTTGCCGTGAGCATGAACAAAGTTCAAGGAGCTCTCCCACTTCAACAATGCTTGTCTTTCTCACTTTCACTTTCCTTTTTGAAAAGTTTTGGGTTCCCCTCTTTATTTTTGTTGTTTTTAAACTATATGAAAGCACTCAACAGAAATAAATGACTCTCTAAAACTTCCGGGTTGTCTCCCTGGCAGCGCTTTCTTTAAAGCCATTAAGCTAGGCATATAGTGCTCAAGTAGTGAATCCACCCGGATCCCAAGGTATATCAAAGCCAATTTTAATTAGCAATGATTTATAATTTAGTAGTGAGCACAAGGTAACATATATCATGTAATGACGAAGTCTAACTCTCTTCCTATGCATCGGCATGTCATAAAAGAATAATTCATGCAGGCTAAGAAAAGGCCAATGCATAGTATAAATAGTTTCTTGCAATTTTATCATATTGGAAACATAGAGAGGTGGAGATATAGTTCCTCTCTCATAATAATTGCAAGTAGGAGCAGCAAGCACATGCATATTATATTCATCAAAATTATCATATGTAGTAGTAAAAGGCAACCCATCAATATAATCCTTAATAAGTGCAAACTTCTCCGATATAGTGTAGTTTGGAGAATTCAAAAAGATAATAGGACTATCATGCGTGGGTGCAATAGCAACAATTTCATGTTTAACATAGGGAACTATATCAAGTTCATCTCCATAAGCATAATTCATATTGGCATCTTGGCCACAAGTATAGCAAGCATCATCAAAAAGGGATATTTCAAAGGAATTCAAGGGATCATAACAGTCATCATAGCAATCATCCTTCGGTAAGCACGAAGGGGAATTAAACAATGTATGAGTTGAAGAGTTACTCTCATTAGAAGGTGGGCATGGGTGATCAATCCGCTCTTCCTCCTTTTGTTCTTCGCTCTCCTCCTCATCTTTTTCATCCAATGAGCTCAAAGTTTCATCAATTTCTTCTTCCATAGACTCCTGCAAAATATTAGTCTCTTCTTGGACAGCGGGGTAGTCCTCAATATATGGTTCAACATAGGGATTAGAAGCATAATTATCATAGCAATATTTAAGTATGGCAAAATTTTCAGACTTGTAAAGAGTAGCATCATACGTTTCAATCAAAGAAGCAATTTCATAAGCACCCTTAAAAGCAACAAATTCTTCAATTTGTTGAATATCATAGTAACTATAAACACCCACTACAGGAAACAGCTACTTTGCCGTCTGCCATGGCGGACGGCAAAGGCTCGAAAGGCGGACGGCAAAGACCTTTGCCGTCAGCCGCGGACGGCAAAAGGCTCCGGCAAAGAAGGCTACGGTAAACAGCTGCTTTGCCGTCTGCTTCCTGGCGGCGGACGGCAAAGGTTCTTTGCCGTCCGCGGCAGACGGCAAAGAGGGCGGACGGCAATATTTGCGCTGTCAGTCCGTTAAGTGGCTAACGGCAGACCTTTGCCGTCCGCCGCAGACGGCAAAGAGCCTTTGGTCTTTGCCGTCCGCCTTATGATGTCATCTACACGTCACTAGATGGCAGGTTCTTTGCCGTCTGCCACTGATGGCAAAGTGCAGGTTCTTTGCTGTCTGCCACGGACGGCAAAGTCTTTGCCGTCTGCCACTGTAGGCAAATTGACCAAATGGGTCAGCTCCCAGGAAGCACAGTTGGCTGCCACGTGGCTTCTTTGCCGTCCGCGGCAGACGGCAAAGGCTCTTTGCCGTCGGTGGCAGACGGCAAAGAGCCTGCATATTGTCTGTTTTTTCTGTTTTTTATTAAATCCCACAATTTGCAGCACATATCACATATATAAGTTTCATATCCAGCACATATCCAACACATATCTAGCACATAAGTTTCATATCACATATCACATCAGTTTCATCCATACACATTGTTCATACATAAGGAAGTTCCATCCATACACATTGTTCCATCCATATATATATTACAATGCAAAGTGTCATGAAGATAGCAAGCTAGATACAATGCAAAGTTTCATCAAAGGAAAAGCAAGCACTCCATCATAGCAAGCTAGCTTCCATCAAGTGAATGAAATCTGCAAAATGGTAAATAAGAAAGTTAGAAATAGGTGACTAGAACAAGAAGAAGACTAGAACAAGAAGTATATGTCATTTATGAGCTAACTTAGGTGAAATGGATCATATATGAGCTAACTAAGTTGAAATGGGTTGTTTATGAGCTAACTTAGTTGAAATGGATCATTTATGAGCTAACTTAGTTGAAATGGGTCGTTTATGAGCTAACTAAGGTGAAGGGCATCGTTTTTGAGCTAAGTAAGGTGAAATGGGTCATTTTGGAGCTAACCTAGTTGAAATGGATCGTTTTTGAGCTAACTTAGTTGAAATGGATCGTTTTTGAGGTAACTAAGGTGAAATGGATCGTTTTTAGCTCACTTAGGTCAAATGGATCGTTTTTGAGCTAACTTAGTTGAAATGGATAGTTTTTGAGCTAACTTTGTTGAAATGGATCATTTTTGAGCTAATTTAGTTGAAATGGATCGTTTTTGAGCTAACTTAGGTGAAATGGATCATTTATGAGCTAATTTAGTTGAAATGGATCTTTTTGAGCTAACTTAGGTGAAATGGGTCGTTTATGAGCTAACCTAGGTGAAATGGGTCGTTTATGAGCTAACCTAGGTGAAATGGGTCGTTTATGAGCTAACCTAGGTGAAATGGGTCGTTTATGAGTTAACCTAGGTGAAATGGATTTTGTCCGACTGGTACAGGTTTGCAGGCATTACATGGCCTTTGGGTAGAAAGCGTCCAAATACTGTCATCATTGCATCATAGCATTCTCTGCCCAAGTTGAACTGAGCCTTCAGAGCCATTACTTGTGAGATGGCATCCAACTGACAAAGCTCAGTGTGCTCATGGAGCGGACGTTTTGAAGACTCCAACATTTCATTGAAGGCCTTTGCAGATTCCTCCATCTCCTTGTCCGTATCCCGAGCATCATCAAAGTCTTGCACCATGTTTTCCATACCGGTACCATGCTCGTCGGTGCGACGACGATCCACCTCAGCTCGGTCACGTTGGGCAGACTCACCATGAAATGTCCACACCGTATAATCGGGCGTAAAACCACTCTTCTGCAGGTGTTTGCCCATTTCAGCCTCTGTCCTCTTTTCCCAATTGCCGCACCGTAAACAGGGGCACCAGGTTTTCCTCTGGCCATTTGCAAATGCGGCTCGCACAAACCCCTTGGTTTTTGTGAACCATTCAGTGCTCCATTTGTTCTGACCAGTGTGACCGGTGTACATCCACGCACGATCACTCATCTTGACTTTCAGAGCTACTAGACACACAACAAATATATATATATAATTCACCATGTATGTATTCATCAGTTGATCTACTTTGTCAATTTTATTACGTCCATGCAACCTACACTCTAATAGGTAATGATAGGTCCTAATCCCACCCGAGTATGTTTAGATTGGGTTCATTTTCCCATGCTATGCCCCGGATCCTACGCAAAATTTCGGCAGCACCTCCCCGCTGTTCTCCTGATACACGTCTCTGCAATAAACAAAGAGGATGTGTACCCGGAGAACAACAGGGGAGGCACTGACGAAATTTATGCGTCGGATCCGGAGCAAAGCATATGGGAAAACGAACCCAATCTAAACATACTCGGGCTGTCCATGGATAGCATTGGACAATTCGAAAGAATCAAGGTTATAAATATGCAAATGCATGCATATTTATAACTATGACGCTTTCGAACGGGAGACACATATTGGTTACGCATACTGATGATTCAAGACACATATATATCTAGCTATCAAGTTTCATCGGAATAGATCAAATAATTAATGGGGGAGGAGGACATGTCATTTGTGCTCACCCACGAACGAAGGGGCAGAGCTCGTCAAACGCACGGCGAGGTCGTCGAACACCAAACCTCGCAGCGATGAAACAACTGCACATTTAAAAATACCCGATCAACACAATTATATATGATGTTTTTCATAACAAAATCGAAAGATATATGACCTAACTAATAATTCACAAATATATGACCCCGTCGGCTTCTGGAAGGCCAAAGAACACCTTTTCGGGGTCGGGGTCTCGGGGTCGGGGTGTCGGGTCGGGGTGCCGGGTCGGGGTCGGGGTGCCGTGTCGGTGTCGGGGTCGGGGTGTCGGGGTCGGGGTCGAGGTCGGGGTCGGGGTCTCGGGGTCGGGGGGTCGGGGTGTCGGGGGTGTCGTGTCGGGGGTCGGGGTGTCGTGTCGGTCTCGGGGTGCCGTGTCGGGGTCGGGGTGTCGTGTCGGTCTCGGGGTGCCGTGTCGGGGTCGGGGTCTCGGGGTCGGGGTGTCGGGTCGGGGTGCCGGGTCGGGGTCGGGGTGCCGTGTCGGTGTCGGGGTCGGGGTGTCGGGTCAGGCTCGGGGTCGGGGTGTCGGGGTCGGGGTCGGGGTCGGGTTCTCGGGGTCGGGGTGTCGGGGGTGTCGTGTCGGGGGTCGGGGTGTCGTGTAGGTGTCGGGGTGCCGTGTCGGTGTCGGGGTGCCGTGTCGGGGTCGGGGTGCTGTTTCGGGGTCGGGGCTTCGGGGTGTCTCCTCCTCCTCTTCTTCTTCTTCTTCTTCTTCTTCTTCTTCTTCTTCTTCTTCTTCTTCTTCTTCTTCTTCTTCTTCTCCTTCTCCTCCTCCTCCTCCTCCTCCTCTTCTTCTTCTTCTTCTTCTTCTTCTTCTTCTTCTTCTTCTTCTTCTTCTTCTTCTTCTTCTTTCTCCTCCTCCTCCTCCTCCTCCTCCTCCTCCTCCTCTTCTTCTTCTTCTTCTTCTTCTTCTTCTTCTTCTTCTTCTTCTTCTTCTTCTTCTTCTTCTTCTTCTTCTTCTTCTTCTTCTCCTTCTCCTCCTCCTCCTCCTCCTCCTCTTCTTCTTCTTCTTCTTCTTCTTCTTCTTCTTCTTCTTCTTCTTCTTCTTCTTCTTCTTCTTCTTCTTCTTCTTCTTCTTCTTCTTCTTCTTCTTCTTCTTCTTCTTCTTCTTCTTCTTCTTCTTCTTCTTCTTCTTCTTCTTCTTCTTCTTCTTCTTCTTTCTCCTCCTCCTCCTCCTCCTCCTCCTCCTCCTCTTCTTCTTCTTCTTCTTCTTCTTCTTCTTCTTCTTCTTCTTCTTCTTCTTCTTCTTCTTCTTCTTCTTTTCTTCTTCTTCTTCTTCTTCTTCTTCTTCTTCTTCTTCTTCTTCTTCTTCTTCTTCTTCTTCTTCTTCTTCTTCTTCTTCTTCTTCTTCTTCTTCTTCTTCTCCTTCTCCTTCTCCTCCTCCTCCTCCTCCTCCTCCTCCTCCTCCTCCTCCTCTTCTTCTTCTTCTTCTTCCCCTTCTACTTAACCTAAACCTAAACTAAAAACCTAAACTAATTAAAACTAAACTATTTAAACTAATTAAACCTAAACTTAACAGAAAAAAAAACAGAAAAAAACAAAAAAACAGAAAAAAGGGAGGAGGGGCTCACTGTGGGGGAGGGCCGGGGCGGGGCCGGCGACGGAGGGCCGGGGCGGGGCGCGGGGGGCCCGGCCGGCGGGGGGCCGGGGGCGGGGCGGTGGAGGAGGCGGGGCGGCGGGGGCCCCGACCGGCGGGGGGGATGGGGGGCGGGGGGCCGGGGCGGGGCAGTGGAGGAGGCGGCGGGGGCGCGGGGGCGGCGGGGGGGCCGGGACGGCGGGGGGCCGTGGTGGCGGTGGGGCGCGGGGCGGCGGTGGGGCGCGGGGCGGCGGGGGCCGGGGCGGGGGGGGGGGGGCGACGGGGCGGTGGGGCGGCGGGGAGCCGGGGCGCGGGCGACGGGGCGGCGGGGGCGACAGGGCGGCGGCGCGCGGCGGGCGGCGGCGGCGGGGGTGGGAGGAGAAGGGCGAGGCGAGGACGAAGTGAGTAACGGGCGGGGGGTACCTGCCGTTAGGCAAGTGCCCTCTTTGCCGTCCGCCAGCCTTTGCCGTCCGCCTTTCTGCCTCTTTGCCGTCTGCTAGCGGACGGCCAAAGAGGTGGGGCCGTTAGGATTTTTCAAACGAGCGGGGGGTGGGGGCCAACACACTCTTTGCCGTCCGCCAGCGGACGGCAAAGATTCTTTGCCGTCCGCTGGCAGACGGCAAAGACCTGGCAGATGGCAAAGAGCTTCTTTGCCGTCAGCCTTTTCTTTGCCGTCTGTTTATGTGTAGCTGATGGCAAAGAGCTTCTTTGCCGTCAGCTAGCAGACGGCAAAGATCTGGCAGATGGCAAATTAGCTGATTCCAGTAGTGACCCTTAGCATACGAAGATACGATTCCATTATCACTAAACTCACATTGGTAGGGAAGGTGTTTCTTAGGGTTTTCAGAACAACAAGTAACATCATATATTTCACATAAATTCCAAGCATAGCATTGCATAGTATTAATTTGATGCTGTAAAAGTTTCCCTTTTTCAGATATACGGTGTCGCACATAACAAGCATGCTCATCTAAAGATTTGCCCTCAACTAAGCTAGTTGGGGTTTCGTCACGAGCACAAAGGGATCGAAGATGATCCAAGTAAAAAGCTTTAGCAGTATGATAGATTTTGAGTGGTTCTTCAACCATTGGTTCAGTAGGTACAACTAATTTTTTGGTATTTTGCGTTTCCTACCCATAACTAAAGATAGAAAACAACTAAGAACAGCAAATAAAAATTACTTAGTGATAAAGGAAACAAGCATACACGAGAATATTCACCCCACGCTATGGCTCCCCGACAACGCGCCAGAAAAAGGTCTTGATAACCCACAAGTATAGGGGATCAATTGTAGCCTCTTTCGATAAGTAAGAGTGTCGAACCCAACTAGGAGCTAAAAGGTAGAACAAATATTCCCTCAAGTTCTATCGACCACCGATACAACTCTACGCACGCTTGACGTTCGCTTTACCTAGAACAAGTATGAAACTAGAAGTACTTTGTAGGTGTTTTTGGATAGGTTTGCAAGATAGTAAAGAACACGGAAATAAAAGCTAGGGGCTGTTTAGATGAGGACACAACTAAATTAGTTTTAGTAGAGAGCTTTTTGTTACGAGAAAGTTATTTGTCCCTAGGCAATCGATAACTAGACCGGTAATCATTATTGCAATTTTATTTGAGGGAGAGGCATAAGCTAACATACTTTCTCTACTTGGATCATATGCACTTATGATTGGAACTCTAGCAAGCATCCGCAACTACTAAAGATCATTAAGGTAAAACCCAACCATAGCATTAAAGTATCAAGTCCCCTTTATCCCATACGCAAACAACCTACTTACTCGGGTTTGTGTTTCAGTCACTCATGCAACCCACTATAAGCAAATCATAAACATATTGCAAACCCTACAGCGGGGATCCCTCACGCTTGCGCGACACGGAGAGCACCATAGGACAGCACCAATAATAAAACATGCAACTCAAACCAATCTTGATCATCAAATAGCCCATAGGACAAAACAGATCTACTCAAACATCATAAGATAGCCATACATCATTGGGAAATAATATATAGCGTTGAGCACCATGTTTAAGTAGAGATTACAGCGGGTAAGAGAGAGGTTACACCGCTGCATAGAGGGGGGAAGAGTTGGTGATGATGGCGGTGAAGTTGTTGGTGAAGATTGCGGTGATGATGATGGCCACAGCGGCGTTCCGGCACCACCGGAAGAGAAGGGGAGAGGGGGCCCCTTCGTCTTCTTCTTCCTTGACCTCCTACCTAAATGGGAGAAGGGTTTCCCCTCTGGTCCTTGGCCTCCATGGCATGGGAGGGGCGAGAGCCCCTCCGAGATTGGATCTATCTCTCTGTCTCTCTCTGTTTCTGCGTTCTCTTCTGGTGCCCTTTCACCGTTTCGTATATATATGGAGATCTGTAACTCCGATTGGACTGAAACCTTCGCCGTGATTTTTTACCAAAAATTAGCTTTCTTGCGGCCGAAGGAGGGCATCAACCGCCTCACAGGTGGGCCACGAGGCTCAGGGGCGCCCCTGGGGGGTAGGGAGCGCCCCCCTACCTCGTGCCCACCTCGGACTCCGTTTCACGATGATCTTTCTTCCAGACTTTCCAAATATTCCAAAAAAAATCTCCGTCCATTTTTATCCCGTTTGGACTCCGTTTGATATGGATACTCTGCAAAACCAAAAACATGCAACAGACAGGAACTGGCACTGGGCACTGGATCAATATGTTAGTCCCAAAAATAGTATAAAAAGTTGCCAAAAAGTATATGGAAGTTGAATAATATTGGCATGGAACAATCAAAAATTATAGATACGACGGAGACGTATCACCGTCCATGACGGAAAAAACCGTGGTAGAAGCGAGGGGGAGGAAAATTACGGGGAGTTCCCGGTTACGGTGGGAGGTCGGGGGCCGAGCGATGCGCGTTTCTCTCGTACACGTACGCGCGTGTGTGCGAGGCGTTGGCTCTAACTGAACCCGAGCGAGGCGTTGGGCTCTAACTGAACCCGAGCGATTGCACTGCAGGCTACGCGTTACTGAACCCGAGCGGTCGATCGATGGCTGTTAACTGAACCCGATCGAGCGATTCCTTCGCTACTGCTGCTAACTGAAGCCGATCGATTGGATGAACAGTGAGCGTTGGGGGGGGGGTTGGATGAACAGTGAGCGGTGGCGTTGCCTCTGGATGAATAGGACCCCGTGGTGTGGAGGGTTGGATGAACAGTAGACGGTGGAGGGGTGCCCGTGGAGGGGTGGTTGAATAGGACCCCGTGGTGTGGAGGGCTAGATGAATAGTAGACGGTGGAGGGGTGGTTGAACAGTAGCCGGTGGAGTAGCGCGCGGTGGAGGCTGGATGAACAGGAGCCCGTGGAGGCTGGAGGAGGTCGACGGTAGCCCATGGAGGCTGGAGGAGGTCGACGGTGGAGATGAACAGTATCCCGTGGAGTCCCGTTTTGCGGTACGCCACACCCCTCCCGATGAACAGGACCCCCGTTTCGACCATAGGAGGTCCGTTTCGTCCATTTTGCGGTACGCCACACCCCTCCCGATCAACAGGACCCCCGTTTCGACCGTAGGAGGTCCGTTTCATCCGTTTTGCGGTATGCCACTGCTACGTCTTGAGCTTGCGTTGGTTTTCCTGGAAGAGGAGAGGATGATGCAGTAGAGTAGCGTAAGTATTTCCCTCAGTTTTTGAGAACCAAGGTATCAATCCAGTAGGAGGCCACATGCAAGTCCCTCGTACCTACACAAAGCAAATCACTCCTCGCAACCAATGCGAATAGGGGTTGTCAATCCATTCACGGTCACTTACGAGAGTGAGATCTGATAGAGATGATAGATAATATTTTTGGTATTTTTGGTATAAAGATGCAAAGTAAAATAAAAGGCAAGGTAAAAAGCAAAGCAATAATAAAGCGTAGGAAGATTAATATGATGAGAATAGACCCGTGGTCCATAGATTTCACTAGTGGCTTCTCTCAAGAGCATAAGTATTTTACGGTGGGTGAACGAATTACTGTTGAGCAATTGACAGAATTGAGCATAGTTATGAGAGTATCTAGGTATGATCATGTATATAGGCATCACGTCCGAGACAAGTAGACCGACTCCTGCCTGCATCTACTACTATTACTCCACTCATCGACCGCTATCCAGCATGCATCTAGAGTATTAAGTTAACGAAAACAGAGTAACGCCTTAAGCAAGATGACATGATGTAGAGGGATAAATTCATGCAATATGATAAAAACCCCATCTTGTTATCCTCGATGGCAACAATACAATACTTGCCTTGCTGCCCCTACTGTCACTGGGAATGGACACCGCAAGATTGAACCCAAAGCTAAGCACTTCTCCCATTGCAAGAACTACCAATCTAGTTGGCCAAACCAAACGGATAATTCGAAGAGACTTGCAAAGATAACCAATCATACATAAAAGAATTCAGAGAAGATTCAAATATTGCTCATAGATAATCTTGATCATAAACCCACAATTCATCGGTCTCAACAAACACACCGCAAAAAGAAGATTACATCAAATAGATCTCCACGAGAGAGGGGGAGAACATTGTATTGAGATCCAAAAAAGAGAGAAGAAGCCATCTAGCTACTAACTATGGACCCGAAGGTCTGAAGTAAACTACTCACACTTCATCGGAGAGTCTATGATGATGATGTAGAAGCCCTCCGTGGTGGATTCCCCTTTCGGCGGAGCTCCGGAACAGGCCCCAAGATGGGATCTCGTGGATACAGAAAGTTACGGCGGTGGAATTAGGTTTTTGGCTCCGTATCTGATCTATTGGGGGTACGTAGGTATATATAGGAGGAAGGAGTACGTCGGTGGAGCTTCGGGGGGCCCACGAGGTAGGGGGGGCGCGCCCTCCACCCTCGTGGCCGCCTCCCTCCTTTCTTGACCGAGGGTCCAAGTCTCCTGGATCTTATCTGATGAGAAAACCACGTTCCCGAAGGTTTCATTCCGTTTGGATTCCGTTTGATATTCCGTTTCTTCGAAACACTGAAGTAGGCAAAAAACAGCAAATCTGGGCTGGGCCTCCGGTTAATAGGTTAGTCCCAAAAGTAATATAAAAGTGGAAAATAAAGCCCAATATGGTCCAAAACAGTAGATAATATAGCATGGAGCAATCAAAAATTATAGATACGTTGGAGACGTATCAGGCATCCCCAAGCTTAATTCCTGCTCGTCCTCGAGTAGGTAAATGATAAAAAGAGAATTTTTGATGCGGAGTGCTACTTGGCATAATTTCAATGTAACTCTTCTTAATTGTGGTATGAATATTCAGATCCGAAAGATTCAAGACAAAAGTTCATATTGACATAAAAATAATAATACTTCAAGCATACTAACTAAGCAATTATGTCTTCTCAGAATAACATGGCCAAAGAAAGTTCATCCCTACAAAATCATATAGTTTAGTCATGCTCCATTTTTGTCACACAAGAATGCTCTCATCATGCACAACCCCGATGACAAGCCAAGCAATTGTTTCATACTTTAGTAATCTCAAACCTATAAACTTTCACGCAATATATGAGCGCGAGCCATGGACATAGCACTATGGGTGGAATAGAATATGATGATGGGGGTTATGTGGAGAAGACAAAAAAGGAGAAGGTCTTACATCAACGAGGCTAATCAACGGGTTATGGAGATGCCCATCAATTGATGTTAATGCAAGGAGTAGGGATTGCCATGCAACGGATGCACTAGAGCTATAAATGTATGAAAGCTCAACAAAAGAAACTAAGTGGGTGTGCATCCAACTTGCTTGCTCACGAAGACCTAGGGCATTTGAGGAAGCCCATCGTTGGAATATACAAGCCAAGTTCTATAATGAAAAATTCCCACTAGTATATGAAAGTGACAACATATGAAACTCTCTATATGAAAAACATGGTGCTACTTTGAAGCACAATATATGAGACTCGCTATAGGAAGAACATGGTGCTACTTTGAAGCACAAGTGTGGAAAAAGAGATAGTAACATTGCCCCTTTTTCTTTTTTCTTTTTTTGGGCCTTTTTTTTTCTTTTGGCCTTTCTTTTTTTTCTTTTTTTGGGACAATGCTCTATTAAATGATGATCATCACACTTCTATTTATTTACAACTCAATGATTACAACTCGATACTAGAACAAAGTATGACTCTATATGAATGCCTCCGGCGGTGTACCGGGATATGCAATGAATCAAGAGTGACATGTATGAAAGAATTATGAATGGTGGCTTTGCCACAAATACTATGCCAACTACATGATCATGCTAAGCAATATGAAAATGATGAATGTGTCATGATAAACGGAATGGTGGAAAGTTGCATGGCAATATATCTCGGAATGGCTATGGAAATGCCATAATAGGTAGGTATGGTGGCTGTTTTGAGGAAGATATAAGGAGGTTTATGTGTGAAAGAGTGTATCATATCACCGGGTTTGGATGCACCGGCGAAGTTTGCACCAACTCTCAATGTGAGAAAGGGCAATGCACGGTACCGAAGAGGCTAGCAATGATGGAAGGGTGAGAGTGCGTATAATCCATGGACTCAACATTAGTCATAAAGAACTCACATAATTATTGCAAAAATCTACAAGCCATCAAAAACCAAAGCACTACGCGCATGCTCCTAGGGGGATAGATTGGTAGGAAAAGACCATCGCTCGTCCCCGACCGCCACTCATAAGGAGGACAATCAAATAACACCTCATGTTTCAAATTTGTTACATAACGTTTACCATACATGCATGCTACGGGACTTGCAAACTTCAACACAAGCATTTCTCAAATTCACAACTACTCAACTAGCACGACTTTGATATTATCACCTCCATATCTCAAAACAATTATCAAGCATCAAACTTTTCTTAGTATTCAACACACTCATAAGAAAGTTTTTACTATTTTTGTATACCTAGCATATTATTGTTAAGCAAATTACCATGCTATTTAAGACTCTCAAAATAATCTAAGTGAAGCATGAGAGATCAATAGTTTCTTTAAAACAAATCCACCACCGTGCTCTAAAAGATATAAGTGAAGCACTAGAGCAAAACTATATAGTTCAAAAGATATAAGTGAAGCACATAGAGTATTCTAACAAATTCCAATTCATGTATGGCTCTCTCAAAAGGTGTGTACAGCAAGGATTATTGTGGTAAACTAAAAAGCAAAGACGCAAATAATACAAGACGCTCCAAGGAAAACACATATCATGTAGTGAATAAAAATATAGCTCCAAGTAAAGTTACCGATGGAAGTGGACGAAAGAGGGGATGCCTTCCGGGGCATCCCCAAGCTTTGACTTTTTGGTGTCCTTGGATTATCTTGGGGGTGCCATGGGAATCCCCAAGCTTAGGCTCTTTCCACTCCTTGTTCCATAATCCATCAAAAGATTTCACCCAAAACTTGAAAACTTCACAACACAAAACTCAACAGAAATCTCGTGAGCTCCGCTAGCGAAAGAAAACAAAAGACCACTTCAAGGTACTGTAATGAACTCATTCTTTATTTATATTGGTGTTAAACCTACTGTATTCCAACTTCTCTATGGATTATAAACTATTTTACTAGCCATAGATTCATCAAAATAAGCAAACAACACACGAAAAATAGAATCTGTCAAAAACAGAACAGTCTGTAGTAATCTGTAACTAACGCAAACTTCTGGAACTCAAAAAATTCAGCCAAAATAGGAAGACCTAGGAAATTTGTTTATTGATCAGCAGCAATTGGAATCACTATTTTATCACGTTCTGGTGATTTTTAACAATTGTTTTCGTGAATCGAAAGTTTCTGGAAATTACAGCAAGATCAAATAACTATTATCCAAGAAGATCCTATAGGTTTAGCTTGGCACAAACACTAATTA
The DNA here is from genome assembly GCF_002575655.3 of Aegilops tauschii subsp. strangulata. Classification (NCBI taxonomy): domain Eukaryota; kingdom Viridiplantae; phylum Streptophyta; class Magnoliopsida; order Poales; family Poaceae; genus Aegilops; species Aegilops tauschii. The sequence continues at coordinate 57,226,207 of NC_053039.3, forward strand.
AAACATAAAACCACATCTAAACAGAAGGTAGATGGATTATTTATTCCTAAACAGAAACAAAAACAAAAAAACTAAAATAAAATTGGGTTGCCTCCCAACAAGCGCTATTGTTTAACGCCCATAGCTAGGCATAAAAGCAAGGATAGATCTAGTTATTGCCATCTTTGGTAGGCAATCCATAAGTGGCTCTCATAATAGATTCATATGGTAATTTTATCTTCTTCCTAGGGAAGTGTTCCATGCCTTTCTTTAATGGGAATTGGAATCTAATATTCCCTTCCTTCATATCAATAATTGCACCAATCGTTCTAAGGAAAGGTCTACCAAGAATAATAGGACATGAAGGATTGCAATCTATATCAAGAACGATAAAATCTACGGGCACATAATTCCTATTTGCAACAATAAGAACATCATTAATTCTTCCCATAGGTTTCTTAATAGTGGAATCCGCAAGGTGCAAGTTTACAGAGCAATCATCAAAATCACGGAAATCTAGCAAATCACACAAAGTTTTGGGAATAGTGGAAACACTAGCACCCAAATAACATAAAGCATAAAATTCATGGTCCTTAATCTTAATTTTAATGGTTGGTTCCCACTCATCATAAAGTTTTCTAGGGATAGAGACTTCCAACTCAAGTTTTTCCTCATAATATTGCATCAAGGCATCAATAATATGTTTGGTAAACGCTTTATTTTGACTATAAGCATGCGGAGAATTTAGCACGGATTGCAACAAGGAAATACAATCAATTAAAGAGCAATTTTCATAATTAAATTCCTTGAAATCCAAAATAGTGGGTTTAGCAACATCTAGGGTTTTACTTTCTTCAATCCCACTTTAATCAATTTTAGTATCAAGATCTAAAAACTCCGAATTTTTGGAACGACTTCTAGGTAAAGGTGGATCATATTTAGTCTCATCATTATCAAGATTCATATTGCAAAACAAAGATTTGATAGGGGACACATCAATAACTTTTAGATCTTCATCTTTATTTTCATGGAAATCAGGTTTAGCAGCCATCTTATTAACCAAGGTAGCTTCCTTTTTAGATATTTCAGTAGTCAACTTCTCAAGACGATAAATTTGGGATCTTAAACCTTCAAATTCTTTAGACATATCATCGAGCTCTTTATTCATATAATTCATAAAACTTTTTTGTTCCTTAAGCTCATTTCTAAAGAAATCATTATGCTCCAATTGCAAAACCATAAAACTCTTGACGTTGCTTTCGATCTCTTCCAACCTTTTAAGGTGAAGATCACCAAATCTAGGTAGAGCCATTGCGACAAGCAAGCAAACTAACACACGAGCAAACAAAAAGCAAGCGCAAAGAAAGGCAAACGGAAAAGAGAGGGCGAATAAAACGGCAAGGGTGAAGTGGGGGAGAGGAAAACGAGAGGCAAATGGCAAATAATGTAATGCAGGAGATAAGGGATTGTGATGGGTACTTGGTATGTTGACTTTTGCGTAGACTCCCCGGCAACGGCGCCAGAAATCCTTCTTGCTACGTCTTGAGCTTGCGTTGGTTTTCCCCGAAGAGGAGAGGATGATGCAGCAGAGTAGCGTAAGTATTTCCCTCAGTTTTTGAGAACCAAGGTATCAATCCAGTAGGAGGCCACGCGCAAGTCCCTCGTACCTACACAAAGCAAATAACTCCTCGCAACCAATGCGAATAGGGGTTGTCAATCCCTTCACGGTCACTTACGAGAGTGAGATCTGATAGAGATGATAGATAATGTTTTTGGTATTTTTGGTATAAAGATGCAAAGTAAAATAAAAGGCAAGGTAAAAAGCAAAGCAATAATAAAGCATAGGAAGATTAATATGATGTGAATAGACCCGGGGGCCATAGATTTCACTAGTGGCTTCTCTCAAGAGCATAAGTATTTTATGGTGGGTCAACGAATTACTGTTGAGCAATTGACAGAATTGAGCATAGTTATGAGAGTATCTAGGTATGATCATGTATATAGGCATCACGTCCGAGACAAGTAAACTGACTCCTGCCTGCATCTACTACTATTACTCCACTCATCGACCGCTATCCAGCATGCATCTAGAGTATTAAGTTAACAAAAAACAGAGCATGACATGATGTAGAGGGATAAATTCATGCAATATGATAAAAACCCCATCTTGTTATCCTCGATGGCAACAATACAATACGTGCCTTGCTGCCCCTACTGTCACTGGGAAAGGACACCGCAAGATTGAACCCAAAGCTAAGCACTTCTCCCATTGCAAGAACTACCAATCTAGTTGGCCAAACCAAACGGATAATTCGAAGAGACTTGCAAAGATAACCAATCATACATAAAAGAATTCAGAGAAGATTCAAATATTGCTCATAGATAATCTTGATCATAAACCCGCAATTCATCGGTCTCAACAAACACACCGCAAAAAGAAGATTACATCAAATAGATCTCCATGAGAGAGGGGGAGAACATTGTATTGAGATCCAAAAAAGAGAGAAGAAGCCATCTAGCTACTAACTATGGACCCGAAGGTCTGAAGTAAACTACTCACACTTCATCGGAGAGGCTATGATGATGATGTAGAAGCCCTCCGTGGTGGATTCCCCTTCCGGCGGAGCTCCGAAACAGGCCCCAAGATGGGATCTCGTGGATACAGAAAGTTGCGGCGGTGGAATTAGGTTTTTGGCTCCGTATCTGATCTGTTGGGGGTATGTAGGTATATATAGGAGGAAGGAGTACGTCGGTGGAGCTTCGGGGGGCCCACGAGGTAGGGGGCGCGCCCTGGGGGGGCGCCCTCCACCCTCATGGCCGCCTCCCTCCTTTCTTGACCGAGGGTCCAAGTCTCCTGGATCTTATCTGATGAGAAAATCACGTTCCCGAAGGTTTCATTCCGTTTGGACTCCGTTTGATATCCCGTTTCTTCGAACCACTGAAATAGGCAAGAAAACAACAAATCTGGGCTGGGCCTCCGGTTAATAGGTTAGTCCCAAAAGTAATATAAAAGTGGAAAATAAAGCCCAATATAGTCCAAAATAGTAGATAATACAGCATGGAGCAATCAAAAATTATAGATACGTTGGAGACGTATCAGCCACACCCCTCCCGATCAACAGGACCCCCGTTTCGACCGTAGGAGGTCCGTTTCCTCCGTTTTGCGGTACGCCAGACCCCTCCCGATGAACAGGATCTCGTTTCGAACGTGGCCGGTCGAACACAAGGCCGTTTCCTCCGTTCTGCGGTACGCCAGGCCTCGTTTCCATCGCCTGTTCCATCCAAGACCTCCCGATGAACACGACCATGCATTCCGTTCCGACCCAGCCGGTTGGCTCCCACGCGTTCCGTTGCCTCCCGATGAACACGACGCATTCCGTTGCCTCCCCATGAACACGACGCATTCCGTTGCCTCCCCATGAACACGACGACGATGCTATTTCTCCGTTCCGACCCAGCCATGTACACGAGCCCTGGCCGTACGTATGCGTGAGTAGGCGTTCGAGACCCCGCCCGTATGTACACATACGTGGCCGTATTTTCTTTCTTGCACCCTGGCCGTTGTACGTACGTGTACATGCTACGTGCGCGCCTCTACTACGACACGTGTGCGCCTCTACTACGACACGTGCGCGCCTCTACATCGACCAGTATGTACGTACACGTTCGCGACCAGAATGACAACGCTACGTACGCTTCGACCAGGTGCTTCCCGACTGTCAGGCACTTCTTGCCTGCGAAGATGTAGCTGGTGGGTCCCAGCAGTCAGGGGGGCGAATTTTTTTTTTGCCCGGACGCACTTCCTTGCGTGCGAAGATGTAGCCGGTGGGTCCCAGCAGTCAGGGGGGCGAATCATTTTTTTGCCCGGACGCACTTCCTTGCGTGCGAAGGTGTAGCTGGTGGGTCCCAGCAGTCAGGGGGGCGAATCATTTTTTTTGCCCGGACGCACTTCCTTGCGTGCGAAGATGAAGCTGGTGGGTCCCAGCAGTCAGGGGGAAATGTTTTTTCCGCGAAATACAGTGGCCCGTCAGGTGGGTCCCAGCTGTCAGGTGGAGGAATCATTATTTTCCGCGTAATAAGGAGGCACTTCCTTGCTGCGGTCGTGGACCCAGCTGTCAGCCTCTCCATGTACAGTCCACGTCCGATGGAAGTCGTTCCTTGACCACGTTGACCAGGCCACGTCGAGAGCACCACGGCGGTGGACGACGGCGAGGCCTAGGAAGGGGGACGACGTGGAGCCGGGGAAGACGCGGCAGTGGAAGCCTGCGCGGAGAGGAGTACGAGGGTTCACTGGTTCGGCTGCGGTGTGAGGCTGCCGTCGCCGCAGGGCCTGGCCAGCGGTGGGAATAGTAGGGGGCGGTGAGGCCTCCGCGGCAGCACAGCCGGCCACGGGGCGGCTGGAGCAAGAAGACCAGAGGTTGAAGAAGCACTACGGCCGTTGGATGGACATCGTGCGGTCACTTGAGCTAGAATCGTTCATATTGACTAAGTTGACAAAGCCCTCCGTCCCTGTCAACTTAGTTGGCCCACAAGTCATCCTCCCACTATGGTGGGTCCCAGCTAGCAGGGGGTATTCATTTTTTTGTGCGTAATAAGGAGGCACTTCCTTGCGTGCGAAGATATAGCTGGTGAGTCCGACATGTCAGCGGGGGGAACATTTTTTTCACAAAATACAGAGGCCCTTCCGGTGGGTCCCAGCTGTCAGGTGGAGGAATCATTATTTTGCGCGTACAGTCCAGGGCCGATGGATGTCGTTCGTTGACCACGTTGACCAGGCCGCGCCGAGAGCACCATGGCGATGGACGACGGTGAGGCCTAGGAAGGGAAGGACACGGAGCCGGGGAAGACTCGGCAATGGTTGCCCACGCGGTGGGGAGTACGAGGGTTTACTGGACCGGCTGCCATCGCCGAAAAATAACAAGAGGTGTGGGTGAGTAGAGGAATGGCCTGGCCAGCAATGAAGTAGGGTGGGCCGGTGCAGCCTGTGCGGCAGCACAGCCGGCCATGGGAGGCGGGAGCAGGCAGTCCCACCGGAGCTGGTTTGGGCGGCTGGAGCAAGAAGATCAGATATTGAAGAAGCAGCACGGCCGTTGGATTAACATCCAGCGGTCACTGCTGCTAGAATCGTTTGTGGACTAAGTTGACAAAGCCAAAGTACACGTCAACCTAGTAGACCCACAAGTCAGCCTCCAAATCTGTCCCAAACAGCATACAGCCCGAAATTTCTAGCCAGATTCAAATTAATTTTAAATCTAAATATACCTTAATTTAAATTCAATGAAATTTTACCCGCACAAAAACAATGAAATTTAAAATATCAAAATCCGAAAGAAAACAATATTTTGGAACTAATTGCCTGTTTGCTGTATTTTGTCATTTTACAGCCCATTTATTATTACTTATAGCCCATTTCTTATTACTTATAGCCCATTTTCTGGGCAAAATGCATCCCTCCTCGTCTTGAAAGATTTCCGGCCCAGCAGGGCGTAGAAAAGCAAGTAGGCCTACGTTGGTTATTCTGCAGAAAACAAAATAGTTGGCTAGCCATTTTCAGAAAGGAAAAAAACAAATTGGGCTGGTCATGTGCTAAACATATGAAATAAAAGCCTGGCCTAGACGGGCCATGGGTCCCGCACAACCCAGTTGATACCCTTCTCCGTCCCGAAAAAACAAAATTACTGCGCGCGCTGCTGGGTCCCTACTGTCATCCTCACCATGTATAGTCATCTCCTTATTCCTCTCGGTTGTTGACCATGTTGACAACACCGGAGGGCAACGCTGCGGCGAGCAAACCAAGACGGAGGACGATGGTGAGGCCTCGGACGGGAACGAACAGGAGCCGGGGAAGATCACAGCCAGCCGTGGGAGGCGGGAGCAGGCAGTCCCGCCGGCGCTGGTTTGGCTTTGGCGGCTCGAGGAAGAAGAGACTGAAGAAACGCGACAGACGTTGAATGTCAATCCAACGGTCAAGGTTGGCACAATCGTTTGTTGACTAAGCGGACACCAAGTAGCATACTTTTTTATATATAGGAAGAAAACTGCGAGGAAAATGCGTTCGTCTGCCGTCCTCCTCACAGGGAACGTTCGCCACATAAGTGACTAGCACCCTTGGTTTTCAACCGAGAGGTCTTGGGTTCGAGTCCCAGGAACTCTCAATTTTGTCCTCCTTCCTTCCTCGCAAAAAAGGGAAAGAAAATCAAAGACTTGGGAAGGCGTACAGAACAAGCTAGTGTACCAGTAAAGAGACGTTGCCGAGTTTTAGAAAAAAGAAAGACGTGCTCCTGTAGCTGGTTCGAATCCAAACCTAGACTATGACTATATATGGTGCTATGCTACTCTACAAGTAATGAAACTGACATATCCAACATTCGCTTCTCCTCTTCTCTACTTACTCTGCCTAGCATTAGAAGCTCTGGCCGCAGCAACCATGTCCGCTGGCTGCTCGTCCACCTGCTCTTCAGCAGGCAACAACCAGATATGCGCCAAGTCGCCACCCGTACCATCGCCTGTGGGTCTCATCACACCCCCGCCGGCACGTGCACCGCAGCCGATTGCTCATCGCAACCCGCTGCCGTTGGTGTGGTGCCACTGCTGCAAATCACGCAGAGTCATCCGTCGCGTCTCTACCACAATCCGCAACCCTGGCCGAGTCTTCTACAAATGCCCGAATCATGGGGTAATAATATGTTTAAGTGTTGTTCTGCTGCTTTCAGTTGCTGATTTTTTTAATAGTTTGGTTGATGATCTTACAATTTGATTCGTGCAAAAAAGGGAAGATTCGTGTGATTTGTATTTCTGGGAAGTTGCTGATGTGGGGGAATGCAACTACGCCGATTATTTGGTTAGCCGAGGAATCCCAATACCAACAGGTTGGGGTGTTGCACAAGTAACTGAAGGAACGACAGAAGAGGAAGATGCATAGCAGAAGGTTAAAGATGCAGTTCCTCTGATCATGGCCAAGCAACAGCTGCTGAACGGCCTTGACAGCAATGAGGAGATGAAAGAGCTTGTGAAGATAATGGGCAAAATCGATGTGCTCTGTAGGATGATTGTCTCTTTATTTGCAGTGTATGTAGCACTCGTGACGTATTCAGTGGCTACGACATGAGCACTTTGCTGAGAATAGTAATGAATGAAACCTGTGTAGCAGGCTGGGCGTAGTGTTGTGAACATCTAATGATTTCTATTAACGGAAATCAGGGGGTATCCCCTTTTGATCATATAAATAAATAAATAGCAGAGGCCCTGTCGGGTCATCTTTGTTCTCATTCGAAGACGTCGAACAAATTGCAGTCTAACAGCAAACTATGTCATCAAATTCAAGTTTCACAGCCAAATATGAGTACAACTAAACAACAATGTCATCATGTTTTAGTTGTCATACAATCACCAAACACAAATCAGCATACATAACAAGTGATGTTCTCACAGCAAAATACCAAACAACATGTTCATCAGGTTTCAGTTGTCATAGCAAACACAATTTCACATAGTAGATAAAAAAACATCTTCTGACAGGAAAATACGACAAAAGCAATGTAATCATCATCCGCAGCAGCAGCGTCAACATCTTCGCCATGTGTATCAGTCTGAATCGTAATTCCCCACGGTGTCATCTTCTTCTTCGTCCTCAACGTCCTCAAATGTTGGCTTCTTCTTGATCAACTCTTGTATGTCCACAACACGACAGGCAATCTTTTCGCCGGCGTCATTGATGTGATGCTTCTCAAAGATATTAGGAACATCTGTGTTATCTTGTACATCAGGAGCAGTGTAAGCATCATCTTGTTGTGCAACTTCATTAAACGAATTCCTCTGCTCAAACCTTTGCAATACTCTCCAGTCATCGCTACGTGCAAATGTGTCTTCCAAGAAAAATATCTGTGTTGCTTGATTTTCCAAAATAAAAGGCTCGTTGGTCTAGTACGCCGCCTTGACATTGATGGATTTGAAATAATCATCAGCTCTGGGTTTTGCGATCCTGGAAAACAGGTTATACCAACGACAGCACAACAGAACCACACACCGATGATCCTCGAAACTGGAGATATACTGCAACTGAACAATGTCTGTTATGTTAGCATACATTTTAGTTGTCTCTTTGTCATACGTATCCGTGCTCATGATGGCACTGTTTTGTGTCTTCCTGCCTTCGTCTCGTGCAAGGGTGTTGTAGCGCACATCTCCAACAACGCAAGATTCATAATGTCTTACCCGAGTATCAGGACCCATTGCTAGTGAGTAAAGGGCATCATCAATTGCCTGCCCATCCTCCCGCATCTTCTTAACCTATGGTTAGAAAATAGACAAGATGATCATCTTATGTACTCAATATATTAAAAAAACTGACAGTGCACTTCAAAAGCTTACATGGTTCTTGAACCATTTCGCAAATCCTGCCATAACCAGTTTGTCAATGTTTCTTGGATTTTGCGGCAGTAACTCCTCTTTGTAGATGCTGCACAACATAGTGATCGCGTCAAACATCTAAATATATAAGAATGTGCTGCAAGTTTAGTAGATTACGATGTATAAGCTGCAGTACTGCACTTACTTGATATAAGGTAGTATCTCAGGACAGTTATTCAACACATACCAAACCATTTTGTCCAAATCTTTAGGTTTGTCCTCTTGTCGACTCTTCCCTGTAACTCGAATAGAATAATCGAAAACATTGAGCCCGGGATTGTCTTCACCCACCTCTTTGCTAAGCTGATCAGCTGTTTCAATGTATTTTGAGCAGAATGTCAACGCTTCTGTAGCAATGTAGGCCTCTGCAATGGAACCCTCGGGTCTAGCTCTATTCCTAACATAGCCCTTGAAAGTGCCTAGCCGCCTTTCAATAGGGTACATCCAGCCATACTGTACTGGACCTCTAAGTAGTGCCTCATCAGGTAGATGAACAGCCAAATGCACCATCACATCAAAGAAGGCTGGAGGATATATCTTCTCAAGGTCACATAGGATAGTTGGTATCTTGTCTCTAAGACGCTCCAAAGCATCTATCCTGATATTCCTACTGCAGAGTTCCCTGAAGAATTGTCCCAACTCTGCAATTGCTCTATATAAGTCAGGGCGGCCCAATCCTCTAAGGATAACAGGTAAAACCCTTTGAAGTAGGACGTGGCAGTCATGAGTTTTCAACCCTTGTACCTTGTTTCCATCTGCACTGACTCTCCTTTCAGGGTTGGAAGCAAATCCATGTGGGAATCTCACACGTGACAGGACCTCGCAGAATTCTTTTCTTTTTACCTTGTCCAAGACGTACACAGCTGGTGCCATATCCCGTGGTTTACCTTCATCTTGCACCTGCAAATCCTTTCTGGTCAAATCAATCCTAGATTTTAAGGTATCTTTCGTCTTGCCTTCAATATTAAGAAGTGTGCCGATAATGCTGTCACATATATTTTTCTCGATGTGCATCACATCAAGATTATGCCGCAGATCCAAATCTTTCCAATACTCCAAGTCCCACAAAGTGGACCTGCGGGTAAACAATAATCTCTCTTCTACCTTGCCACGCTTCCTTTTCCCGCTACCATTACCAGGATGGTTTCCTGGTGTAATATGCCTGACCTTCTCTAATTCCACTTGCAACTCATTGGCGGTGAGCCTCTTTGGCGCATCACGGTTTTCATGCTTTGCATTGAACACATGTCTTCGGTATTTTCTAGGATGCGGCTTGTCCTTGGCAAGGAAATAGCGGTGTCCAATGTAACAGATCTTGCTAAGTATTGGGTATGATAGCGGATTCCTGTCACAGCGAACACATGCATTGTAACCATGTGTCGTTCGCCATGACATAGTGCCCAAAGCCAGATAATCATGGATGCACCAAATTATAACAGCACGCAGAAAGAAATCAGCTGGTGGGCTGCTATATAGGTCACGAGTGAGAACACCCTTCCATAGCTGTTGAAGTTCCTCCACAAGAGGCTCCATGAACAAATCAAAATCCTTTCCAGGACTTTTTGGACCTGGGATGAGCAAGGCCATCATGTAGTTTTATTCTTTGGTGCAGACATTTGGAGGCATGTTGTAAGGGATAATAAGCACTGGCCACATGCTATATGTGGCGCTCTGGTGGCCAAATGGGTTAAATCCATCTGAAGCTAAGCCAAGTCTAATGTTTCTCGGGTCAGCAGCAAACTCTTTGTGTTTATCATTGAAGCTTTTCCACTCACTACCATGAGATGGATGGCTCATTACATTCTGATCTCTGTACTCCTGGTTCCTAGAATGCCACAGTACATCCTCTCTTGTTTCAGCATCATGAAACAACCTCTGCAATCTTGGTGTAAATGGAAAATGTCTCAGAACATTATGAGGAATCCTCTTCACAGCATCGCCATCTTTCCATCTTGATGATTTGCATTTCGGGCATTCACTTAAGTTGGCATAATCCTTCCGGAATAGAACACAATTATTCTTACAAACATGGATCATATCATATCCAATTCAAACTGCACGAAGGAAATTCTTCATTTTACTGTAGGTGTGTGGCAGCTCAGACGCATCTGGGAAAGATTCGCGGAAAGCAACCAACATCGCATCGAATGATTTGTTGGTCATCCGCTCAGATGTCTTCACCTGAAGAAAGGTGACCATAGCTGAGAATACTGACAGCTTATTTCCTGGGGTGACAGCAACGTTGCATTGTTCCAACATGCGGGCCCACCGTTTTTCTTCTGCAGGTGAAAGTTCACGGAATGCACGAGCATTTCGTAGCATTGTTTCAATGTTGGTCAAACTCACTGGCTCCGCCACCACCACCTCCTCCTCCTCTTCCACCTGAGCATCAGGCAGATCAAGATGGTGATCTGCTGCTTCCATGTAGTCAATAACATTGACGTTCACAGCTTCACCATGATGAACCCACCTAGTATATGTGACCGACATCCCATACAAGTGTAGATGATTTTGCACAGTTGACTGGGGTCTTGTAACTGAATTCATACAACTGCTACGCGGGCAGAGCTCATCTGATTTCGGACCACCGTACTCATCTCTGATAAAGTTCATGAAGTTTTCAACCCCCTCGACATATGCAGCGAAGAATCTTCGAGCAGAAGTTATCCAAGTCCTGTCCATCTGTTAGACATACAAATTAGTTCTTCTACTAGATATTACAGGAAAAACATATATGCTTTTTTATGAAGTCCAAAAAAATACCTAGGGCAATGTCTAAAGCTATGGCAAGATATTTGGACGAGCAGATCTAAGTAACGAAATATATGTAAAGCTAATTCAGCAAACAGATTTGAGTGCCAAATTATGGTAGGCTGTTTCAGCAGTCAATGAGGCCGAGCACACAGCCATCGAACTATCGAAGGCCATCGCAGCAACAAAGATCGAGTATAAAACGATGTAGAGCTATTTCACCTAACAGATTGGCTACTAGACCATGGCAATCTACGTCACAATAAATATATGGCAGGATATTTTAGCAACTAATCGGCCTTGGCATGCCATCTCAGCTAAGCAGATTGAGTGCAGAACAGGGCAAGGAAGCTTCTTAAGCAGAGCATATTGACAGTAAACTACTTCGGCAAACAGTGAGATTAACAACGTCTATCAACTAACATTCAGCGCTACACCGACATGAACAGGGCCTTAGTCTAGAATGCGCGTACCGTGGGAGAAGCTGACCACCGTGCGTCTCCACACGAACGTCGCCAGCGGTGGCGGCGCTGACCACCGTGCGCCTCCACAAGAATGTAGCCAGAGGTGGCGGCGCGGCTAGAGGACGGCAGTCTACGAGAGCGTACTGTGGGAGTGAGAGGATCGCCGAACCGCGGCGCCGATGTATCGGCGCGGCGGGGAGGGCGGCTTTGGCGGAGCGAATGGAGTGGAGGGGGACAGGTGGGAGGGGGGTTTGGGGAATATTATTGGCTAGTTGGCCGAAGGGCGGTTGAATCGGATTTGGGGGGAATTTTTGGGTGTGGGGGGGGGGGGAGGATTTTCGCGCGGTGGGCGGGGGGAGTTTGGCGCATGGTCGGTTTCTCCAAGTGCAGTCCCACGTGTCAGTGAAGAGGCAAGCTGAAGCGCGTTCCGTTTACGTGAGCCGTGTGCAGGACCGAACGTTAGTGGTGTGCAATGCGACCGCGACAGGAGTGCTGTGAGTGTACCGCCTGTTTTCCTTTTAAACTAGGTGCTTCGCCCCCTCAAAAAAAATTGTTGCTTCGCGCGATCCATCGATACTACTACTAGTAATCCGGTAATCCCGACTAAAACGGCGCGGCCGGGTCTTTTCCCGCGCGATATGCTGGGAGGTTGCCTTAGTTGGGTTTTTTAGGACGAGTAATGCTACACCTACGTAATCCCAGTTACGTAATTAACGTAATGTGAAACGTGTGAGCTGTTGATTGTAGATTGGGGGAGGGAGGGGCCCACCACCATGAAAATCAGGGGAGGAGAGAGAGAGGCAATTTACGTTAACCCTTTCGTAGGTTCCTGTAGATGTAGAAAGATGTGAAATGCGTGAATGTGTAGTGGACGTACTATTGGAGTGCCTAAGATAATTTGTGTATGTATAGACCCTATGTGTCTATTTTACTTCGCATGTTAGATTTGTCTCGGTTCAATAAAAAGCAGAGTTGGTGATGATGGTGTGCCTGTCATCCTGCAATATAGGCCGTCCGATCTATATCTAACGGATAGGAAGGAAACTATGACAATTTACCCGCACTCCTCTCCACATTTGCAGATAAGGCTTTCCCTCGTTCATCCTTTTCTCCCACAAGATCTTGATCTTCCGTGCAACGCACGGGCATCTTGCTAGTATTCCTACAATATGTATATTATTGTGAAAGTTCATATACACCGGCCGAGATTAATGCAAACATGGTAGATTTTCATTACATTTCGAACTTTTATAGGACAGAAAAATAAAAGAAACCCGACCCTAAACCTATTCTACGGCGGCAACCGACGTCCTCCATCTGCGATCTCTATGTACGGGGGCGGGGTTCAAGACTCGTGAAGTGAAGGTGCGGTCTCCGGTGAGGAAGAGTAGAACACGGGATACAGACCGGCCAGTTGGCACACCATGCCCTGCCGCCTCCCATGCCCTACTCATCCTCGGAGGAGTCCCCGACCTCGGCGGTGCCGGACGTTGGATGGCGGCAAGTAGGACGTGTGGCTGACGGTGCTCCCGTCGTCGGCCGCCAGCGTGGCCACCGCTTGTGCGGTCGCGTCCGCGTCCGGCTACGCCGCTATTGCGTCGCGAGAGGCGACTTGAGCGAGGGCGGTGACCTCGAGCTTCATCCCCGAAGACAAACTCTCCCGCAGAGCGTTCGCACTTGCGATCATGGCGGATGTGGTGCCAGGTAGGAGGACGATGCGCTATGGTGTGGAGGTTAGCTGGGCGTTGCCGCTTTAAGTAGCGCATTCCGGTGAGGCCAAGCGTCCGGGTGCGTCATTAAGTCGCCGGAGTTGGTTCCTCGGGCACCGAGCCTCTTAACAACGACATACGAACGGACGGCATGAATGCGGGCAGCTGGCGCCGGCTGGGAATGCACCGCGCGATGGCGCGAGGGACGAGGGTTTTGGTGTGCCAGGGTAGTCAGTTGCGGTCGTGGCAACGTTGGAGATGCCCTTTGCTCACATGCGATCCCCGCATGTCATTGAAAAAGCAAGACGACCCGGCATGGTCTCAGGTCCAGAGGATGCAGTTAGCTGCGCTACACCACTCCACGGACTCGTCGCGGCGCCCCGTGCATCCTCGACGAGTCGGGTGTTGGGGTTTGTTTGGATTGTGGCCAAAGTGCACCTTACCAAAATTTTGGTCATGACCCAAAGGTTGGTCTTTGTTTGGATGGTTTCCATTTTTTTGGCATGCCAATGAACTCTAGCCAACTCTAGTTCATTTTTTTTGCCAATGTCGGCCAAATCATGGGCAACCAATACCTCAACCAATATTTTGGTCATGACCCAAAGATTGGTCTTTGTTTCGATGGTTGCCATTTCTTTGGCATGCCAATGAACTCTAGCCAACTCTAGTTCATTTTTCTTGCCAATGTCGGCCAAATCATGGGCAACCAATACCTCAACCAAAATTTTGGCTACCCAATGCTTTGATGGGGCCACCTTGGGCACAAACCAAACATACCGTTGGTCGTGCCACAGCACTAACGCCACCCTCGGCACACTGAAACCGACCGTGTCTAGCGATGATATGAGCGTGTTGCTCACCGCGGTCGCCGTGTCCAGAGGCTGTGCTGGAGCTGCGCCCCGTTGTTGGCCCCAACGACCCACATGAACGGTAGTCGGTGGCGAGGAGGTCATGGGCCAGCTCCAGCATTGGACTAGTCTGCGCTACGTCGTCCCGACGGGTGTGCCCCACATGTCGGTTTCCCTGTTTTACCGGCCATATTCGAGTGTCAGTGCTCCGCGTTGCGCATTAGGCCTTTCACTATGTAGGCCAAGCGAGATAACTTATTGTTTATTTGAGCCGTTCAAGTATAATCATGTGGCATTTGCTTATTTCTCATTCGTCTCCAACCCTCTTCTCCATTGATCATGTCGCCCTCTAGTCGAGTCCATCCTCCCGCATGCCTCATTTGACCATTCCGCCGAGTATCATTCACATGTACCCACCCCAGTCCTCTTTCAATAGATCTCTGGACCCCGAGATGAAATCGAGAGGGAATGAGTGGGGGCACGTGATACCTAAGGCGGATTCAAAATTTTGAACCGGTGATCATAGCATCCGCAAATCATATATAAAGGGTATTCAATGTTCGTTTCGTTTTTGAACGTACAATATACTCCCTCCTATCCTTTCTAGTTTACATATAAGTTTTATGTGTAGTCAAAGTATCTCTACTTTGATCAAAAAGGTATCAACATTCAACAACGCCCAATCAATATTATTAGATTCGTACGTACTCCTAGATTTGTACTCGAGATGGTTTCCAATTTGACTATTGACAAGATTAATAGTACATGAGATGTATAATGTGAAAATTATATCATTGGAAACTCCTTTCACATACGAATTTGACCGTATGCTTTGTGTAAGTTGCATGTCATATATTATTACTCTAACATTTGTTCAAAGTTAGCCTCGAAAAACGCATTAGACCCTATATGCTTTGTGTAAGTTGCATGTCATATATTATTACTCTAACATTTGTGTAAGTTGCATGTCATATTATTACTCTAACATTTGGTCAAAGTAGTATAGTGGAAGTGGATCCTCTGACGTAGGTATCCCTGCCTTACCCTCCCTTTCGGTCACTTACTGGCGGACCCCATGCTTGCTAGGCCCCGCATGTCAGTTACTCAATGGGTTCGGCCACGTCAGGGGATCCTCATCCGTAGTATACTCCCTCTGTTTTTATTTACTCCGCATAAAACGGAGGGAGTGGTGGTATAAATGACGCGGGTGGGGGAGGGGAGGGACGTCGGTTTGCTCTCAACTGCGGTCCCACAAGCGAGCGAAAACGCAAGACAAAGCGCGTTCCATTCGGTGAGCGACGTGGAGGGTCTAGCGTGCCGGGCTGCAACGCGAACGCGACAAGAGCAATGTATAGTCAAAACCGATTGACCGGTCGTCACCGGAACCACTATTCACACCAGAACCTTCGCTGCTCGGCCTACGCCAACCACTGCCCTAAAACCACACCAAATCTCCAGCCCATTCCCCCACCTTTCGATCCCCTAGCCCGCATCAAGCGTCCCCTAGTTCACCGGAAAGCCATGGTGCGCCGCAAGATCACTTACTACAAGATGCTGACGCCGGAGCGCCGTGCAGAAATCGCGGCGACGGTCGGCGCCACAGACCTCCGTTCCCAGGCTCGCTTTGCGGCGGGCCAATCCCCGAGTTCTCTGGAGCCAAGCTACGCGGAGGAGGAAGCCGATCCAATGTTCATGGCGGAGGTCGCAGCGCAGAAGGCCCCCGATGGGTATGAGACGATGGACGTCGACTTCGTGCCGGCGTCCGAGTCCCGCATGGTGCAGGCGGACCAGCGGTTCAACATGGCGATACTAAAGGAGGACCGGGAGGCAGAGGCTCAACTCGACGTGGAGCGCGCGCATGCCGCTGCCATCGAGGCTCTCCTGCAGGCGGAACCGAATGTCGTGGATGTGAACCGGGCGGCGGAGGCTCAACTTGATGCGGAGCGCGCGGATGCCGCTGTCATCGAGGCCCTCCTGCAGGTGGAACCGGACGTCCTCGATTTGAACCGGGCGGCAGAGGCTCAACTCGATGCAGAGCGTGCGGATGCTGCTCTCATTGACGCCCTCCTGCAGGCGGAACCGGACGTCCTGGACTTGAACCGGGCGGCGGAGGCTCGACTCGACGCGGAGCGCGCGGATGCCGCTGCCATCGAGGCCCTCCTGCAGGCGGAACCGGACGTCCTCGACTTGAACCGGGCTGTGCTCTCGTCCGTGCAGAGCGCCCGCACGCTTCGCTTGAACGAGTAGCTGGAGGCCGAGGACAACCACGGTGCGGAGACACACGTCGGCAGCGACGCGCCGACAGCCAAAGACGACGAGGCCGTCTCTTTCCGCGAGCAGTGATAGTTTTTCTTTATGTTGTTGTTTTTATGGATCTTTTGCTGTGTAAAAACATATATTTGTTATGCAAGTCGCCTGACTTGGGTCAGTCTACCATTTCAGGCGGTTGGATGAATATCCTACGTCTCCTAACCCTTCTTTCCTTCTTCCTCACCTCTTCTTCTTCCCCAACAGGCCACCGCACGGGCCGTACGGATACTCCCCAACATGCGGTTGGATAAACATACTCTATGAACGAAAATTATGTGTAAGCGATAGGATGGCTGAGTTTGGTTTGTTCACATGCGACAGCACGTGTCAGTGAGGGTGCGTTCCCTTGGTTGGGTTTGCGACGTGCAGGAGCGACTGTGTGAGGGTGCGGTGCGACCGCGGCGTGCAGGAGCGACCGTGTGAGGGTGCAGTGCGACCGCGACAGCTGTGCGCAAGTGTACCTCCACTTATCATTTTGAAAACTTTAGGCAAGCTTGGCAAAAATGTGTGGCGAAGTTTGGCAATGCAAGGCCTAGACCCAAACAGGATAAGTACGTACGTACTAGGAGTACTAGTGTTAAAAAAGAAAGGCGGGGTTTTCCTTCGCGGGATTTAATCGATACAAATCCTCGTTTCACGTGTCAATTAATGCATATTTTTTCTCCAAAGACCAAAGAGCTAACCATCTCACTCCTCATCGCTTGATTAATGCAGCGCCATGCAAACCAACCTTCTCACTTCCGCATGCATGCAGGGGATATTAATGTCCTTGGTTGCTAACCCCATCAATTTTGCCTCGATTAGTGTTAGTGGCCCTTTGCAAATTGTAATTTTGATATACTGGCCTTGTGTACAAAAAAAAGGAGGTAGTAACTATATTTTACTTCCTTCCCCATTGCGGTGACGTGGACGATATCTTTTTTTGGGTGGTTTGGCGAAGTGCGTTCGACGGAGAACACCATTGAGGGAGACCACGGTAAGTCGTTCGCAAGTGCCGCCTGCAAGCCGACACAACCGCCTTATTTGCATCCAGGAAGTCCTTTACTAGTACTACTAGGAGTACTAGTGCGGTGAGATGGTTTCTCGAAGAAGACGATGGAGAAGCGGAGTCAGCGAAGAGTGAAATGATGGTTGCTTCGTCCGTGCTTTTGTGATTTGACACCTCAATGCTTTGTGATTTGTGATAGAAGGGACAGGGGAGTAGACTCTGTGCTCTATACTATACTACATGCGTCCAAGCATGGGAGAAAGAGGAGAGACGTTGCATTTTTCTATTCCTTCAATCAATCAATCAGGGAGCTTCGGTTCCATCTTTTTGGCTTTGGAAACACCGTCCACAATGGTTCCCATGATGCCAAAAGCTATTTTCACATTTGGCTACACATTGCTAGATGCCCTTAACCGTAACACTTGGTTTTGCTCCTGTGTGCTATCTATACAAATCTCAATTATATTGATCTAAAAAATTATAGAATCAAGATTAGTAAAAAGGAGGTGATTTTGCCGCGCGGATGGCGGGGGAGGTTTCTTATTTGAGCAATGCTACATCCACGTAATGGTTTACGTAAAGTTACGAACTGATGTGATGTGGGACTGTTTGATTGGATTAAAGGAGAGGATTAGGCCCACCCCACCTGAAAATCAGGGGGGCATATATAGATTAGATGGAAAGTATACGTAGCAGCTACGTAGCCCTTTGTAAGTCTAGGATTAGGCTTCTTATTTTTGGAGGACCTTGTCCTGGCGGTTTGCTAACATGCGGTCCCACGTGTCAGTGCTTTACCAAGCCGATCCGCGTCCCACATGAGGCAGAACAACGGCAGAAGCAACACGTGGTTAAGTTGAAGAAGATGAGGGAGAAGTGGATTCAGCAACGAGTGAAATGATGGTTGCTTTGTCCCTCCAACTTAACTGCGGGAAAGGTGCAACTTTGTGATTTGACGCCTCATTGCTCATTACTACGCCGGCGCCATGACTGGGGTGCTTCACCCCGGCTGCTCTGCACTGTATTCCGGTATGGCACGTGGACCCGGTAGCTTCATGTCCCACATGTCGGCGAAAGGGACTAGAAGATTTATGAAAGCGAGCGCTCCACTCTTACGACGGAGGAGTAGACGACACGACGGCCCAGTGAACTGTCACTTGTACTGTATAGTACTATAGTTTTGATGTTTCGCACGATCCATCGAGACAAACCCGATTAAACAGGAAAGGGCGGGATTTTTCCCGCGCGGTAGATGATACTGGCCATACATTTCAAAGGCAATTTTAATGTATGCAAACTGAATAATTATAAGTAACAATATGATATCTAGTAAAACTAAAAACACATATGATTTATTGTGTTAGAGTGTAGTGTAGTGCTGTATTGCATAGTTGTTAGATGTAACATGCGAGAACGTGTAGAGATGTAGTTTTGGAGGGCCTACAGAGAGAACAGCATAATACGGTCACCGAACTTCAGAATAAGCTGATTACGGTCACTATATACGTTTTGCGGTGATTATACGGTCACTTGCTCACAGTTCAGCATCGGATTGCACTCTGTTGACCAGCCAAATAGTCTGCGTGGCGCCATGTTGACTAGTTAAATTGACCATGTTCCTTGTGGGTCCCACCTGTTAGTTTGCATAGGCAAAAGGTCAGATAAACACAAATTTGCGCAGGCGCGACAAGGCTCCAACCCGTGCGTGGGAATCACCTGTTTGTGTATGTGTCTGTCAGGGCCTGATGTGTGCGCATGCACGTGTAGGTTGAGCACTTGAGCGTGAGAGTGTGTGTTGGTCGTGTGGTGTACTGGTGTGTGCATGCATGTGTGCGTGTGAGTGTTGCGTGCGTGCATGTGAGTGTGGCTGCGTGTGTACGTGTGAGTGTTGCGTGCGTGCGTGGGTGCATGTGTTTGTGTGAGTGTTGCGTGGATGCAGTTCGTGTGCATGCGTGCGTGTGTGTATAATCACCACACCAGCTCCTGTGTGTTAAAACAGACGGCTCAGCATACCAATACAAGGCCACCTTGTCTGCTGTGCCCGCGGTCATGACTTCGAACCACCGTCCAAATATTTTTTTTGTCGTTTGTTTTCATTCTTACTAGCAAGATGCCCGTGCGTTGCACGTAACATCAAGATGCATTTGTATGACTTGTTTATCTTGTGAGAGAAAAGGATGAACGAGGGAAGGCCTTATTTGCAAATGTGGAGAGGTGTGTGGGTACCTTTTTGCAAAATTGCCATAGTTTCTTTCCTATCTGTCAGATATAAATCGGACGGCCTATATTGCAGGATGGCAGGCACACCATCATCACCAACTCTGTTTTTTATAAGAGTGTATTTTATAAGAGTGTAGATGTAGAGTAGATACAAGTCGACAGGTGGGCACGATGGTAGTGAGATAATGTGATGCAACACTAGAGGTGCCACGTGGAGCGTTTAACTGGTCAACTAGTCATGTCATGAGCAAATACAGAGTTGTACGGTGAGCCCGTGACTGTATAATAACCACTAAACGTAAATGGTGACCGTAATGAGTGGATTCTGAAGTCCAATGTACGTATCGTGCTTTCTCTTCAAATACAATGATCGTCATTGCATATATCGCGAGAGAAAGATGAAACATGCGTGAATTTTCTGGGGGCTTACTTTTAGAGGACCTGGAGATAGTTTTGTGTGCATACGTGAAAGGGGCGTACATGGGGGTATGCGATGGAGAGAGAGATGCTCTTCGTTTCTCTTTATTATGACTAACTTTGTATATAGTATAAAAATAAACAAATTTACAGTGCAGAATAAATATCATTGTGGGCACCATGCAATGCAAATTAGCGTTCGTACTCCTCCATATAACTTTGTAATGTTGTATATATGTAGAAACTCTAAAATAATTTTTTGGCCACACTTTATTCAAAAGGAATGTTGTATGCGAAATAAACGTGAAGAGAGGGCTTTTTAGATCAATGGGGTACGTGATGTAACATGTGTGAATGTGTTGTTGATGCATTTGGCGGGTCCTAGAGAGGTATGTGTGTGAATTACGTATTCGAGAGAGGCATGGATAGAGGGGCCGAGGGGGGCGGGGCGTGGGAGAGATAGCACGAGAAATGAGAGTGGTCTAGAGAGAGAGACGAATATGATGTCACGACAAGAGATTCCATTCCCTTGAGTGTGTATATGCAAGGGGGGAGGGAATAGAGGCACCAGGAGAAATTTTCTATGTGTGTGGTGTTTGTGTTGGTATGTGTGGGTGTGAGAAGATAATGAGACGTGGGGACAGAGGGTGTGTCACCGCGTGAGGTCCGGTGGGTCGAGGTGAGGCCCTTCGTTCGGTTCCGTCCTGCGCCACATTGGTCGGCCCGTGACGCATTTAGGAAGACCCATGGATGACTAGTCGTACAAGACAAAGATAGCAGAATTGTGAAGGACTCTGTGTCCACTGACAAAGCCGGCTAGGATTTGTAACCCTAGGTTCTCGGACTAAGGTAACCCCTTTATCTCTGATATTACTATTCATCCAACCTAACTTTAAGGGGCATCCTACAGAATGCTCTGCTAGAATCATACTCGTCGATTAGGAAGAGAGGTGTGAGACAATGCGTGAGAGACAGGCGTAAAGATAATGTGCGTACATGAGACACGTAGGCAGGTCCATGTATATAGAAAGGGTCGATGAGGATTGTGCGTGTGTATGTTTGTGTGAGGAAGAGTGCTTGTGATAAAGGTTAGTGAAAACAGTTGTAAATGGTTACGAGAGGGAGGGAGGGTTATATCTAGAGCATGTGTGCGAGAAAGACACCTCGGGAGAGAGTGTGTGAGCATGTGTGAGAGACCACCGATGGAGAGTGAAACTACACGTAAAAGACTACTCTACACATTGATTAAAGATATAAATTGTATCCAAATATTAGAATGGGATCATGATATTTGCAATTCGCGTAAGGAGCGGTCATTGATCCATCAGACATCTAGATTCTATCGAATTTGAGCATGTCTATGTTATTATTTGACACAATTGATCCACATAGTTAGTATTTTGAACTCCAGACAATGCATCGCTTTAGCAATCGAATATAAACGTGAGTATAGTTCATGTTGTGTGTGTAAAGCACATTATACATACGAAAGTTACACAATGGACATTATAAATAGCTACCTATGAACTAGCATACATTTGAATTCAACTTAAGGTGGTTTAAAAAAATCGAATTCAACATGAAGTCCATTCAATTATTTGAATTTGATATCATGGCATTTGTAAACCATACTTAAATTATGGGGGCACCAATCTTTGCTCTGATTTTGTACATAATAGCATATGTAGTCGTGTACAAAATAGATTCAAATTTAGCTCCTCCATTCCAAAATAATCGTAGTTATAGGATTTTCAAGTGTCAAAATTTCAAAAAGAAGCGGATAATTTAATGAGGTTTTCAAACATACAAGGTCAAATATAACGTTGTCTATTTAGGTCAATCCTCATAGTTCAAGAGTACTCTAAACGTGAATGCTTGTGTTTCAAAATTTCGAACGAAGCGCCAAAAGAGCCTCTACTCGCCCGAAACCGCGTGAGACCAATGTTTGGTAGTACAAGGAAATTACTTTTCTAATAACTCCGACCCGTGAAACCTACCGGCCCAACGTCCAAAGGTCTAAACTGGGGTAGGTTTGTAGCTTCATCTAGACGCCACGCAACCGCATCCGAAAAACATTCATACACAATGGCCGCCTAAGCACACATGCGCGCGGCCGAAATCGCTCCCGCCCACTATTTGGGACACCTGGGATTACCATCCTACCCCGACCCGCAGTAGGTCTGAAATTTAAGAGAGGGGCAAAGTTTGTACTTTCCCCAAATTTCAAACAAGCGCGTCCCATCTTCTGTTCAAAAAAGCCAAAAACAAGCGCGTCCCACACAGAAACATGGTTCCCCCCCACCCGTCTGATTCCCCATTCATACTCTGTGGGCGCCAAAACTACCTCTCCACCAGCCGCGAAACCCCGGCGTCCTCCGTCCGCCACCCCATCCCACCCATCAACCGCCGCCCTCCTCCATCACGCCGGAGCCGATACCCCGACGTCGTCGTCCACCGCAACCTCAACCGCAACACCCTCCACGGCTAGTAGTTGAAGCCGAGGCCGAGCCGTCCGTACCCGAGCCAGTTCAACCACGCCGTCCGTACCCGAGCCAGTTCAACCACGCCGTCCTGCACCTCACCGCTGCCGCTCCAACTTCGCCACCCTCCACCGCACCGGAGCTGTTCCTGCTACGCCGTCCTTCGCCGCCTCGGATATGCTTCCCCTCCGCCAACATACGGCCACGGCAACACAGTCAACAATTTGGCCATGGGTTCGTCCAAGCCTGCAGCCTCCAGAACATCGGTTTCCCCGGTAAAAACAAGAAGATCGGCGCGACATGTGGAGGTGACCACACCGGCAACCGAAAAAGGTACTCCTCTTCCCTTATTCGTGCAAATCTTACGCCTCTGCTTGCACGGTATTCATCCCACAGAAGACAGTAGTTGACCGCTTCTTCTTGATACTAGATGTTCCTAGTAACTCGCGATGCACAAGGTTTCTCCTCATATACTATTTCACCTTAGCTAGAGGTCCGTCGCCCCCCTGAATTTCAATTTCTGGCCAGTTGATTCCCAATTAACGGAAGCATTCCCCGGCGTAACAGGCGCTAGTACGCCTATTATGCCGGGGAAGCAACGCCTTGGTGTTTATCTTAGGGGTGTGTGCGGCCTAGAGCTACTGGCGCCCGATCTGGAGGTCGGCCGGGATTAAAGGGATGGCATGGGGGCGCTGCCAAGCACGGCGGTGGTGTGAGGTCGATGGGAGGGCGGGGCGGCGGAGGCAGGGGTCTGGGCCGATGGTCGCTGGCGGTTCGAGAAAGATCGTCAACAGTGACTGGCGGGAGGTAGAAGAAGGCCATCTGCCCGTTCCTTATAGATCGGACGGTTCATTAAAAAAATCGACTGACCTACTTATTTTCAGTCGACTGTTATCTTAGATATGACCACATGTGGTGGTGTGCTGGAGGAGTACCTGCATTTCCTGTGCTCATATATTACAAAATCATACGGAGTAGAATCTAATTTTGTTTGCCATGCAATGTTGTAGATCTATCATATGTCTCCTGTCATTTATTTTTCAGCGACCTGCTATCTGCTACTTTTACAGTGCACTAGTTCTGCACACACTTCACCCTTACTCTCACTATTGTGTTTTTATGCAAGGGTATTTCAGACTCTGCTGCCATGAGAGAAGCCAAAAAGAAAAGAGTGAAGTCGCTCCAGCTTCATATGCTGGTAGGCAAGACACGTTACAACGCTATAAAGGGTGCAGTGTCAGCAGATGGAGACGGTAAACATAGCTCTGGAGTTGATGACCTCGCTCGCAATGAACCACCATCCCAGGTGCTTGCTTTAACTTCGCGGTGTCATATGTGGTTGCATGTTCCATATGGTGTCTAGCTTGTATTCGAAAGGCCGAAGTCGGTAAGATAAGGAAAGATATTTTTTTACATGAACCACCATCCCGTGAGCACCAGAAGACAAATAGCTAGTCAGGGCACTGGCCGAGCCAGTGACAAGCCCAACAAAGATAGGCATCACCTGGAAGCCAACTAAAAAGCTGCGATGGTGGCGAAGCAGCCCGCCTCCCACCAGGCTCTCAGGTCCTAGATGATCATGCTCACCACTCCAGCCGGATGTCTAGCTTGTATTGCTTCCAATTTGGTTAAATTGCATCTGCTTAGCTTACACATTATACCTTTGAATATGACATGCCTTTCTGTTTTTGGTACATACTAGTACATCTGTGTATTAACCATGTTCTTACATCAAACTAATGTTCTTGTGTATCCCTCATCAATCACTTATGACGAGGCAGGCAGGCAAGGGGACTACTCCTCATTTAAAGAATGCATCGTCAGCCTCCCGACATGATTCTCAAGAAACAGAAATGCTAGATGAAGATAGTGAACGTAGCTCTGTAGTTGATTACAGCATTTCCCCTGCACTAGCATCGCAGGTGCTTGCTCTAACTTGGCAGCGTGATATGTGGTTGCATGTTGCATATGGTGTCTAGATTGTAATTCTTCCAATCTGGTTAAACTGCATGTGCTAGTCTGCTTAGCTTATACATTATACCTGTTAATGTGACATGCCTTCCCGTATTTAGTACATAGTACATCTGTCTATTAAGCATGTCCTTACATAAAACTATTGTTTTTTGTATCCCGCATCAATCAACATGACGAGACACCTTTAGTATATGCAGTGCGATATTAGTTGCATCTTTCATATGATTTATAGCATGCGCTGCTTCTAATTTGTTGAAATTCCATTTATGATGGGACGCTTTTAACTTGGCAGAGTCATATTGGTTGCATCTTTCATGTGGTGTCTAGCTTGCATTGCTTCTTATTTGCTGGAATGTTTCTGCTTAGTTTACACAAACAGTTGTGAACATGCCATGCCATCCTGTTTTTCGTACATATTCCATCCTGGTATCATGTGTTTGCCTTACATCAAAGTAGTGATTGTCAGTATCATGCATGAATGAGTTCTGAAGAGAGAATTTTAATGCTTTTTCTTGTCGGTTTTACTTGACAATTCAAAATCAATAAAGTGGAAGGAAGTTAGCAAGGCAGCGGATAAAGGTGCTCCTTCCGAATGGAGGGCCTCTACAGTTTCTACTCCTCCACACCCCCAAGATGATTTCCAAGACAACACATGCATAGACACTCAACAAAGCTGTTTTTATGATGAGCACGTCTCCCCTAGTGCAGCATCACCGGTGCTCCCTCTAACTTGGCACTGTTATATGTGGTTGCATGTTATGTGTGATGTCTAGCTTGTATTGCTTCTAATTTTGTTGAATTCCTTCTGCTTACTTTACACATTATACTTGAATAAGACACGTGTTCCTATTTCTAGAACAAACAATATCTGTCTATCACACCATGTTCTTACATCAAATTACTAATGTTGTGTAACCTGCAACAATCACTTATCATAAGACACGTTTGACTTCGGAGTGTGATATAGGTTACATCTCACATTCTTTTCTAGCTTGTACTACTAATTTGTTGAAATGGCACTTATGACGAGACAGTTTTAACTTGGTAGAGTGATATTCGTTGCATCTTTCATATGGTGTCTAGCTTTCATTGCTTCTAATTTGTTGAAATGCCTTCTCCTTAGTTTACACATCATAAGCTGTGAATATGCAATGCTGTGAATATGCAATGGCACTAATGAAGAGAGACCTCTAACATGGTAGTGTGATGTTGTTTGCATCTTGCATATGATTTATTTCTTGTACTGCTTCACATTTGTTTAAACGCCATTTATGATGAGACACTGTTAACTTGGCAGAGTGATATTTGTAGCATCTTTCATATGGTGTCTACCTTCCATTGCGTTGCTTCTAATTTGGTGAAATTTCTTCTTCTTAGTTTACACATCATAGTTCTGGTTATCTCTTCCGTCCTGTTTTTCATACATATTACATCCTCCTATCATGTGGTTGTCTAACATCAAAGTTCAGTTCGTCTGCATCACACATCAATTTGTTCTGAAGAACTAAATTGTTATTCATTTTCTTGTCGGCTTGACTTAACATGGCACAGAGAAAGAGGAAGAAACACAGAATGGCAGGGAATGAGAAGCGGATGAATCCTGCAGATTCTGCTGGTACTGATGGTGCAATAGAAGTTCAAAGTCCAGCGGAAAATTCTACAAACACGGCATCCCATGCTACACGAGTTGCAAAAAAAGCCAAACAGAAACAAATAGCTGCCACCAAACAAGCAGAGACAACCCTAGTTCTTGCAACCCCTACCACAGTACTACCAGCTGCACGACTTACTCGTGCGTCAACTGAGCTAGCAGCACGTTCCCAAGCTCCCTTGCCACCTGACACTACTTCCCAAGCACTCTTGACACAAGACGAGTTGGCAATATCAGATGAACCTTGTGAGCTTCAACAGCAAGAAGGTAGTTGCTGGAGTCAAGTTACAGTTGCATGCTTCTTTATATGTAGTCTCACAGTTTGATGTACACTAACACTTCCTATGTTCGTTGTTGGACTAGCACCTAGGCGCAAGAGGAAACAAACATCAGGGACAATGCTCGATAGGTTAACTAAATCTAGAGGAGGAAGAATGGAGATCCGTTTTGAGGCAGGTTTAAAAAGGCCACGTGATGCTACAGAGTCAGCCAAGTTAGTATCAAAGGCAGCGGTTGCCGTTAGGTGTCATGTACGTATCCTCCCAACATGGATTCAGTACAGGAATGACAAAGACGAAACCCAGTTCAACACCTTCCTCGACAATTTATCTATAAGTATGGTTATGTATGGAAACTAGTAATATCGTCTTGCTCTGTCCCATACTCTCTAGGTTGCTGATAATGAGACTCCCATAATTTTCAACAGATGAGGTTCAAGTTGGATAGCCAAGATGATGCAACCAGACAAGCTTGCACCCATGTTTTCAAGTCTGCTCTGCGACAGTATCGGTATAACTTGAGGAAAACTCACTTTGAAGGCAAGGCTAACAGTGAACTTTCCCAAACATCTCCAGTGGAAAATATATCAGATGAAGACTAGAGGGGCCTCGTTAAACATTGGTCTGATCCGAAGTATCAAGTACGTTATATATATGTGATCAGATCACATGTTGAAGTCCTATTTACGCATGTGCCACACAAATCTATCTTCTTGTAGGTGAACTGTTCAAAGAACAAGGCCAACCGTACGAAAGTGAAATTCCAACAGACGACAGGATCTCGTAGCTATATTGCACACCGCGAGGCTCTTGTAATTAGCTGTTGTTTCACTCTTTTCGCTATACCATATTATCAGCTCTATATTGACTTGTTCGAAATGCAGAGGAAAGCCCGCAAGGACCAAATAGTACCTGAACCAAATGATGTGGAAATCTTCAAGGACTGTCAGTGTTGGAAATATGCCCTAGAGGCAATAATAAATTGGTTATTATTATATTTCCTTGTTCATGATAATCGTTTATTATCCATGCTAGAATTGTATTGATAGGAAACTCAGATACATGTGTGGATACATAGACAACACCATGTCCCTAGTAAGCCTCTAGTTGACTAGCTCGTTGATCAATAGATGGTTACGGTTTCCTGACCATGGACATTTGATGTCGTTGATAACGGGATCACATCATTAGGAGAATGATGTGATGGACAAGACCCAATCCTAAGCCTAGCACAAGATCGTGTAGTTCGTTTGCTAAGAGCTTTTCTAATGTCAAGTATCATTTCCTTAGACCATGAGATTGTGCAACTCCCGGATACCGTAGGAATGCTCTGGGTGTACCAAACGTCACAACGTAACTGGGTGGCTATAAAGGTGCACTACAGGTATCTCCGAAAGTGTCTGTTGGGTTGGCACGAATCGAGACTGGGATTTGTCACTCCGTGTAAACGGAGAGGTATCTCTGAGCCCACTCGGTAATGCATCATCATAATGAGCTCAATGTGACTAAGGAGTTAGCCACGGGATCATGCATTACGGTACGAGTAAAGTGACTTGCCGGTAACGAGATTGAACAAGGTATTGGGATACCGACGATCGAATCTCGGGCAAGTAACGTACCGATTGACAAAGGGAATTGTATACGGGATTGATTGAATCCTCGACATCGTGGTTCATCCGATGAGATCATCGAGGAGCATGTGGGAGCCAACATGGGTATCCAGATACCGCTGTTGGTTATTGACCGGAGAGTCGTCTCGGTCATGTCTGCGTGTCTCCCGAACCCGTAGGGTCTACACACTTAAGGTTCGGTGACGCTAGGGTTGTAGAGATATTAGTATGTGGTAACCCGAAAGTTATTCGGAGTCCCGGATGAGATCCCGGACGTCACGAGGAGTTCCGGAATGGTCCGGAGGTAAAGATTTATATATGGTAAGTCTTATTTTGGTCGCCGGAAAAGTTTCGCGCATTATCGGTATTGTACCGGGAGTGCCGAAAGGGGTCCGGGGGTCCACCAAGGGGGTCCACCAGCCCCCGGGGGCCACATGGGCTGTAGGGGTGTGCGCCTTGGACTATATGGGCCAAGGGCACCAGCCCCAAGAGGCCCATGCGCCAAGAGATAAGGGAAAGGGAGAGTCCTAAAGGGGGAAGGCACCTCGAGGTGCCTTGGGGAGGATGGACTCCTCCCTGGCCGCACCCTTCCTTGGAGGAAGGGCCAAGGCTGCGCCCCCCTCTCCCTTGGCCCTATATATAGTGGGGGGGAGGGAGGGCGGCAATAGCACAGCCCCTGGCGCCTCCCTCTCCCCCTGCAACACCTCTCCCTCTCGCAGAAGCTTGGCGAAGCCCTGCCGAGATCCCCGCTACTTCCACCACCACGCCGTCGTGCTGCTGGATCTCCATCAACCTCTCCTTCCCCCTTGCTAGATCAAGAAGGAGGAGACGTCGCTGCTCCATACGTGTGTTGAACGCGGAGGTGCCGTCCGTTCGACACTCGGTCATCGGTGATTTGGATCACGACGAGTACGACTCCATCAACCCCGTTCACTTGAACGCTTCCGCTCGCGATCTACAAGGGTATGTAGATGCACTCCTTTCCCCTCGTTGCTAGTATACTCCATAGATGGATCTTGGTGATGCGTAGGAAATTTTTAAATTCTGCTACGATCCTCATCAGTGGCATCATGAGCCAGGCCTATGCGTAGTTACTATACACGAGTAGAACACAAAGCAGTTGTGGGCGTAGATGTTGCCAATTCTTCTTGCCGCTACTAGTCTTATCTTGTTTCGGCGGTATTGTGGGATGAAGCGGCCCGGACCGACCTTACACGTACACTTACGTGAGACAGGTTCCACCGACTGACATGCACTAGTTGCATAAGGTGGCTAGCGGGTGTCTCTCTCTCCCACTTTAGTCGGATCGGATTCAATGAAAAGGGTCCTTATGAAGGGTAAATAGAAATTGGCATATCACGTTGTGGCTTTTGCGTAGGTAAGAAACATTCTTGCTAGAAACCCATAGCAGCCACGTAAAACATGCAACAACAATTAGAGGACGTCTAACTTGTTTTTGCAGGGTATGCTATGTGATGTGATATGGCCAAAAAGGATGTGAGGAATGATATATGTGATGTATGAGATTGATCATGTTCTTGTAATAGGAATCACGACTTGCATGTCGATGAGTATGACAACCGGCAGGAGCCATAGGAGTTGTCTTAATTTATTGTATGACCTGCGTGTCAATGAAAACGCCATGTAATTACTTTACTTTATTGCTAACCGTTAGCCATAGTAGTAGAAGTAATAGTTGGCGAGACAACTTCATGAAGACACAATGATGGAGATCATGGTGTCATGCCGGTGACGAAGGTGATCATGCCGCGCCTCGAAGAAGGAGATCAAAGGCGCAGGATGATATTGGCCATATCATGTCACTTTATGATTTGCATGTGATGTTTATCATGTTTACATCTTATTTGCTTAGAACAACGGTAGCATAAATAAGATGATCCCTCACTAAAATTTCAAGAGACGTGTTCCCCCTAACTGTGCACCGTTGCGAAGGTTCGTTGTTTCGAAGCACCACGTGATGATCGGGTGTGATAGATTCTAACGTTCGAATACAACGGGTGTTGACGAGCCTACCATGTACAGACATGGCCTCAGAACACATGCGAAACACTTAGGTTGACTTGACGAGCCTAGAATGTACAGACATGGCCTCGAAACACAAGAGATCGAAAGGTCGAACATGAGTCGTATAGTAGATACAATCAACATGGAGATGTTCACCGATGATGACTAGTCCGTCTCACGTGATGATCGGACACGGCCTAGTTTGACTCGGATCATGTATCACTTAGATGACTAGAGGGATGTCTATCTAAGTGGGAGTTCATTCAATAATCAGATGAACTTCATTATCATGAACATAGTCAAAAAGTCTTTGCAAATTATGTCATAGCATACGCTTTAGCTCTACTATTTAAGATATGTTCCTAGAGAAAATTTAGTTGAAAGTTGATAGTAGCAATTATGCGGACTGGGTCCGTGAACTGAGGATTGTCCTCATTGCTGCACAAAAGGCTTATGTCCTTAATGCACCGCTCGGTGTGCTGAACCTCAACGTCGTCTGTAGATGTTGCGAAACATCTGACATACACGTTTTGATGACTACGTGATAGTTCAGTGCGTAATACTAACGGTTTAGAATTGTGGCACCAAAGACGGTTTTTGAAACGTCGCAGAACATATGAGATGTTCCGAAGACTGAAATTGGGATTTCAGACTAGTGCCCACGTCAAGAGGTATGAGACCTCCGACAAGTTTCTTAAGCCTGCAAACTAAGGGAGAAAAGCTCAATCGTTGAGCATGTGCTCAGATTGTCTGAGTACCACAATCGCTTGAATCAAGTGGGAGTTAATCTTCCAGATGAGATAGTGATGGTTCTCCATAGTCACTGCCACCAAGCTATTAGAGGTTCGTGATGAACTATAACATATCGGGGATAGACATGATGATCCTTGAGCAACTCGCGATGTTTGACACCGTGAAAGTAGAAATCAAGAAGGAGCATCAATTGTTGATGGTTAGTAAAACCACTAGTTTCCAGAAGGGCAAGGGCAAAAGGGATACTTCATGAAACAGCAAATCATTTGCTGCTCTAGTGAAAAATCCCAAGGTTGAACCCAAACCCGAGACTAAGTGCTTCTGTAATGAGGGGAACGGTCACTGAAGCAGAACTACCCTAGATACTTGGTAGATGAGAAGGCAGGCAAGGTCGACAGAAGTATATTGGATATACATTATATGAATGTGTACTTTACTAGTACTCCGAGCAGCACCAGGGTATTAGATACCGGTTCGGTTGCTAAGTGTTAGTAACTCGAAATAAAAGCTGCGGAATAAACGGAGACTAGCTAAAGGTGAGATGACGATATGTGTTGGAAGTGTTTCCAAGGTTGATGTGATCAAGCATCGCATGCTCCCTCTACCATCGAGATTGGTGTTAAACCTAAATAATTGTTATTTGGTGTTGAGCATAAACATGATTGGATTATGTTTATCGCAATACGGTTATTCACTTAAGGAGAATAATGGTTACTCTGTTTATTTGAATAATACCTTCAATGGTCTTGCACCTAAAATGAATCTCGATCGTAGTGATACACATGTTCATGCCAAAAGATATAAGATAGTAATGATAGTACCACATACTTGTGGCACTGCCACGTGAGTCATATTGGTATAAAACGCATGAAGAAGCTCCATGTAGATGGATCTTTGGACTCACTCATTTTTGAAAAGATTGAGACATGCGAACCATGTATATTGGTATATATGCATGAAGAAACTCCATGCAGATGGATCGTTTGGACTCACTTGATTTTGAATCACTTGAGACATGCAAATCATACCACATGGGCAAGATGACTGGAAGGCCTCGTTTTCAGTAAGATGGAACAAGAAAGCAACTTGTTGGAAGTAATACATTTTGATGTGTGTAGTCCAATGAGTGCTGAGGCACGCAGTGGATATCGATATGTTCTTACTTCACAGATGATTTGAGTAGATGCTGAGAATATTTGCTTGATGAAACACAAGTCTGAATTATTGAAAGGTTCAAGTAATTTCAGAGTGAAGTTGAAGATCGTCGTGACAAGAGGATAAAATGTCTATGATATGATCATGGAGATATCTGAGTTACGAGTTTGGCACACAATTAAGACATTGTGGAAAGTGTTAATACCGCCTGGAACACCACAGTGTGATGGTGTGTCCGAACATCATAACTGCACCCTATTGGATATGGTGCATACCATGATGTCTCTTATCGAATTACCACTATCGTTTCTGGGTTCGGCATTAGAGACAACCGCATTCACTTTAAAAGGGGAACCACACAATTCCGTTGAGACGACACCGTTTAGAGAAACCTAAGTTGTCGTTTCTTAAAAGTTTGGGGCTGCGACGCTTATGTGAAAAAGTTTCAGGCTGATAAGCTCGAACCCAAAGCGGATAAATGCATCTTCATAGAATACCCAAAACAGTTGGGTATACCTCCTATTTCAGATCTGGAAGCAGAAGTGATTGTTTCTAGAAACAGGTCCTTTCTCGAGGAAAAGTTTCTCTCGAAAGAATTGAGTGGGAGGATGGTGGAGACTTGACGAGGTTATTGAACCATAACTTCAACTAGTGTGTAGCAGGGCATAGGAAGTTGTTCCTGTGGCACCTACACCAATTGAAGTGGAAGCTTATGATAGTAATCATGAAACTTTGGATCAAGTCACTACCAAACCTCGTAGGACGACGAGGATGCGTACTACTTCAGAGTAATGCGTAATCCTGTCTTGGAAGTCATGTTGTTGGACAACGATGAACCTATGAGCTGTGGAGAAGCGATGGTGGGCCCGGATTCCGACGAATGGCTCGAGGCCATGAAATCCGAGATAGAATCCATGTATCAGAACAAAGCATGGACTTTGGTGAACTTGCCCGATGATCGGCAAGCCATTGAGATAAATGGATCTTTAAGAAGAAGACGGACATGGACGGTAATGTTACCATCTATGAAGATCGACTTGTGGCAAAGAGTATTTTCACAAGTTCAAAGAGTTGACTACGATGAGGTTCTCTCATCCGTAGCGATGCTTAAAGTCCGTCGGAATCATGTTAGCATTAGGTGCATTTATGAAATCTGGCAGATGGATTGCAAAACAAGTTTCCTTACCAGTTTTCGTAAGGAGAGGTTGTATGTGATACAATCAGAAAGGTTTTGTCGATCCTAAGGATGCTAAAAGGTATGCTAGCTCCAGCGATCCTTCCATGGACTAGAGCAAGCATCTCGGAGTCAGAATATACGCTTTGATGGAGTGATCAAAGTTTTTGGGTTTATACAAAGTTTGTTAGAAACTTGTATTTACAATAAAGTGAGTGGGAGCGCTACAACATTTTTGATAAGTATATGTGAATGACATATTGTTGATCCGAAATGATATAAAGTTTCTGGAAAGCATAAAGGGTTGTTTGAAAGGAGTTTTTCAAAGGAAGACCTGGATAAAGCTGCTTACATATTGGGCATCAAGATCTATAGAGATAGATCAAGACGCCTGATAATACTTTCAAAGAACGCACACCTTGACATGATTTTGAAAGATTTCAAAATAGATCAGCAAAGAAGGAGTTCTTGGCTGTGTTACAAGGTGTGAGTATTGAGTAAGACTCAAGACCTGACCACAGCAGAAGAGAGAGAAAGGACGAAGGTCGTCCCCTATGCTTAAGACGTAGGCTCTACAGTATGCTATGCTGTGTACCACACATGAAGTGTGCCTTGCCATGAGTTGGTCAAGGGGTACAATGGTGATCCGGGAATGGATCACATGACAGCGGTCGAACTTATCCTTAGTATCTAGTGGACTAAGGAATTTTCTCGATTATGGAGGTGAAAAGGAGTTCGTCATAAAGGGTTACGTCGATGCGAACTTTGACACTAATCCGGATGACTCTGAGTAGTAAACCGGATTCGTATAGTAGAGCAGTTATTTGAAATGGCTCCAAGTAGCGCGTGGTAGCATCCACAAGATGACATAGATATTCGTAAAGCACACACGGATCTGAAAGGTTCAGACCCGTCGACTAATAACCTCTCTCACAAGCATAACATGATCAAACCAGAACTCATTGAGTGTTAATCACATAGTGATGTGAACTAGATTATTGACTCTAGTGCAAGTGGGAGACTGTTGGAAATATGCCCTAGAGGCAATAATAAATTGGTTATTATTATATTTGCTTGTTCATGATAATCGTTTATTATCCATGCTAGAATTGTATTGATAGGAAACTCAGATACATGTGTGGATACATAGACAACACCATGTCCCTAGTAAGCCTCTAGTTGACTAGCTCGTTGATCAATAGATGGTTACGGTTTCCTGACCATGGACATTGGATGTCGTTGATAACGGGATCACATCATTAGGAGAATGATGTGATGGACAAGACCCAATCCTAAGCCTAGCACAAGATTGTGTAGTTCGTTTGCTAAGAGCTTTTCTAATGTCAAGTATCATTTCCTTAGACCATGAGATTGTGCAACTCCCGGATACCGTAGGAATGCTTTGGGTGTACCAAACGTCACAACGTAACTGGGTGGCTATAAAGGTGCACTACAGGTATCTCCGAAAGTGTCTGTTGGGTTGGCACGAATCGAGACTGGGATTTGTCACTCCGTGTAAACGGAGAGGTATCTCTGAGCCCACTCAGTAATGCATCATCATAATGAGCTCAATGTGACTAAGGAGTTAGCCACGGGATCATGCATTACGGTACGAGTAAAGTGACTTGCCGGTAACGAGATTGAACAAGGTATTGGGATACCGACGATCGAATCTCGGGCAAGTAACGTACCGATTGACAAAGGGAATTGTATAAGGGATTGATTGAATCCTCGACATCGTGGTTCATCCGATGAGATCATCGAGGAGCATGTGGGAGCCAACATGGGTATCCAGATCCCGCTGTTGGTTATTGACCGGAGAGTCGTCTCGGTCATGTCTGCGTGTCTCCCGAACCCGTAGGGTCTACACACTTAAGGTTCGGTGACGCTAGGGTTGTAGAGATATTAGTATGCGGTAACCTGAAAGTTGTTCGGAGTCCCGGATGAGATCCCGGACGTCACGAGGAGTTCTGGAATGGTCTGGAGGTAAAGATTTATATATGGGAAGTCTTATTTTGGTCGCCGGAAAAGTTTCGCGCATTATCGGTATTGTACCGGGAGTGCCGAAAGGGGTCCGGGGGTCCACCAAGGGGGTCCACCAGCCCCGGGGGGCCACATGGGCTGTAGGGGTGTGCGCCTTGGCCTATATGGGCCAAGGGCACCAGCCCCAAGAGGCCCGTGCGCCAAGAGATAAGGGAAAGGGAGAGTCCTAAAGGGGGAAGGCACCTCCGAGGTGCCTTGGGGAGGATGGACTCCTCCCTGGCCGCACCCTTCCTTGGAGGAAGGGCCAAGGCTGCGCCCCCCTCTCCCTTGGCCCTATATATAGTGGGGGGGAGGGAGGGCAGCAATACCACAGCCCCTGGCGCCTCCCTCTCCCCCTGCAACACCTCTCCCTCCCGCAGAAGCTTGGCGAAGCCCTGCCGATATCCCCGCTACTTCCACCACCACGCCGTCGTGCTGCTGGATCTCCATCAACCTCTCCTTCCCCCTTGCTGGATCAAGAAGGAGGAGACGTCGCTGCTCCATACGTGTGTTGAACGCGGAGGTGCTGTCCGTTCGGCACTCGGTCATCGGTGATTTGGATCACGACGAGTACGACTCCATCAACCCCGTTCACTTGAACGCTTCCGCTCGCGATCTACAAGGGTATGTAGATGCACTCCTTTCCCCTTGTTGCTAGTATACTCCATAGATGGATCTTGGTGATGCATAGGAAATTTTTAAATTCTGCTATGATCCCCATCAGTCACACCAGCAAGAAGAAGGGCATGACTACACCAGTCAAAGCCGCTGTTGTAAGTCCTTAATCCTCATGCCTTTTAACTACTACTTACTCTGACTTGTGCCTTTAACTGCATGGTTTGCAGCCAATGTCTATTACTCTTTTCAATTTTATACACAATTGTCTTAGCGTATCATTGCACCTTACAAGGTTTAAAAGAGAGGAGTGATGTTCCTTTGATCTTGACCCGTAATCTAGTTCCGTGCTGGACTTGCCCACCCAACGTTACAATTGCCTGTTTGTCTGTTCTCAGTTGTTTTGTGATATGAATGATGTCATACTATGCTTACCGTATTATAAACTTCGTCTCTTTATCCTTAGCCCTCAATACAATGTGAAGAAATAGACAATACATTAGCGATGGTACATGGTCATATGTTTGGAACCTGGTTTTATTATGTACTTTGCAATAAAATACAACTAATATTTTACATGGGTTCACCAGAATAAGTTTTGTATATAGACCAAAGCTATTTTGTTTGGTTTTGCTGCCTCCTTAATATCTTCTTTTCTGGTACTACTAATGTAAAACCTCAAGTTTTCAGCGAGCTATGAAAAAAGGGTGGAACCGCCACCTTCTGAAGGTGGCGAGGCAACTATAACCGCAATGTCAGCTCTTGCTGCAGTGGGTCAGTACCTGTCCACTAACAGTGCCAAAAGCACGTTCCTGCGTAATACTGGGTTGGTTGTTAAGGCAATATCGTCCAAACTGCCTCATGATCAAGATATGCAAGCTCAAAGCAATGTTGTATCTGCGCTCCAGACACAAGTCCATTCCCTAACAGAGACCCTTTGTGAAACAAGGAGAAACATTGCTCAATGTCGTCAAGATATGCATGGTTTTGAAACCAGACTATGAGACATTTGCTCTGTTGTTCAGGAGCCTAGGGGAAATGAAAGCGAGGGCTATGGTGCTCCATCGGACAATACAGCATGAAAACATAACAGTCAGGTCAAATGAACTGAGCTTCTGAACTTCTGGTGGTGCATTTATCTGCTAGACTGTTAAGTTTTATGCCAACCTTCCTTTTGTTATATAGTTGTAATTTGTTTTGGTGCGATACAAAATTTATTCTTAACGTGCAGCCACCGGCTGAAGAAAACAGCAAGCCATTTTTGTATAGTGTAGGGTGTTCCCTATATTTGCACTGGTGGCGATCTTTGATGCCGAGTGGATGTAATCTGTGCAATCGCCTTAATAGCCTAGCGTTAGTTTCGGCCTTATTTATTTCCTAGTCTTCTTTTTCCCTGGTTTGCTAGTGGCCGCAACTACCATGGGCCATATACAGGCCGTAGGATCCATGGGTCTCCTACGGGCCGTCGATAAATGGGCCTGTAATCGGTGGGCCTCGGGCCGTCGGATAAATGGGTCTACATGGGCCGTAATCGGGCGTAATTGGTATCGGCCCAGCATGGTAACATGCCGTTAACAGGCCGTAGGACAGCAAAGGCTTAATTATGTCATAGGCATAACGGGTCGTTAATGGGCGAGAATGTAGGACGGGCTGGAAACGGTGCAATGGGTTAACATGCCAGAAACGGGCCGACTCTTGCCATGGGCCGAATTTGGCCCATTAGGGTAACAGGCCAGTAACGGGCCGACTCTTGCCATGGGCCAAATTTGGCCCATTAGGGGAACAGGCCAGTAACGGGCCGACTCTTGCCATGGGCCCAATTTGGCCCATTAGGGGAACAGGCCAGTAATGGGCCGGAAGTAATCGAGGGCCGAAAAGGATCCCAAGAACGTATGGGCCGTCAATAGGCCGAAAGATAACATGGGCTGGAAACGGCCCATGTAAATCACAGGCCGTTAACGGGTATAAAGAAAATTAC
Source organism: Aegilops tauschii subsp. strangulata (assembly GCF_002575655.3). Lineage (NCBI taxonomy): Eukaryota > Viridiplantae > Streptophyta > Magnoliopsida > Poales > Poaceae > Aegilops > Aegilops tauschii. The sequence continues at coordinate 57,264,014 of NC_053039.3, forward strand.
TGTTCATTATGGGCTAGAGTCATCGTGGGCCTGTAAAGGGCCGAAAGATACGAAGGCCTCATATGGGCCGAAAGATGTCGTGGGCCATACATGGGCCGAAAGTGAAATGGGCTGGTGTTATATTCGACGGCCCACATGATGTTGTTGGGCCGATTTCCTTTAGGGCCTAACGGGCCGTGAGTTAACGGGCCGTAAAATGGGCTATTTGCGAAGAGACCGTTAACAGGCTTTTCATGGGCCAGCTCGTTAACTTTTGACCAAGTCAAACGGGCCGGCTTTGTAAGCTAAATGGGCCAGTGGTGGGCCGTGGCACGTGTCGACATATCATAGGCGCCTATCTGACCCACTGACGAGCTGACACGTGTTTCGTCCGGCCAATAAGAATTTTACACGTGGAAATTTCCCATTGGTCGGGGCTGTTAACGGGTTATCGGATCCAAAACCCGACCCGATAGCTTAACGGCGTTCCGTTACGGTGGATGCCACGTGTCGGTCACCCTTGACGAAAGCACTTCTGTGACGCGTGATTTATCGTCATGGAAGTGGACACTTCCGTGATGATAATTTTGGTAATGTCATGGAACACTTCTACGACAGCACAGGTATGACTATCTTGATTCTGTCATAAATTTGTCATGGATGTACATGCATGACAAAAAACGCGACCTACTGTGACAAACACGTATCATCACGGAAGTGTATTTTTTTTAGTGGAGGAAAGCGCGCTGCTGCTACGCTCTTATCAGTGGCGCGTTTTCCCACCCGCGCTACTTCTAAGACATAGGACCCCACCACCTTCCCACCCATCCTCCCCTCCCCTATCTCCTCTCCTCCCTTTCCCCTACCTCCCACATCCTCCCTCTCTCACTCTTCTTCTTCCTCAATACTTCTCCCCCCATTACTCTCCCTCTTCTACCTACCTTTCTCTCTCTTCATTACTCCCATCTAACTACACCACCTCCATTGATGCATCTCCTTTTTCTTTTTCCTTCCCCCTCCACTAGTTGAAGTTGTCTCCTCCCAAATTAGCTAGCTAGGTAGATGTAGCATTTAGTTAAGTGACCTATTTCCCCCCTAACTAGATCTATCTTTGTCAAGAAGAGCTTTGTGCACTTTTGATCTCCCTAGATCATCATCTCCACGGTGTGCTTGATCTCGAGATAGAGGTGATTAAAATTTCATGCTTTTGCAAAATGGAAATATGTGTATGTGTGTGATATGATAATTGGGCAATATGATGGAAATTGTGTGTGTGGCATGAGTTGACGCCAAATTGTGCTTTTGAGTTGCCTATGTTTTGCCGAAATGTCGATTTATTTCCGTTTCGGCAAATTCTGGGCAAACTCTAGATCTATATGTCCTTTTTTAGGGAAGGTCATGCCGAATTTTTGTATGAATTTGATGCATGCACGCATTTTTATAATCAATTTGTTTATTATTACCATGCAGACGCTCATGATGGTCAGTGGAACGATGCAGGTGGTTGCGGTCGGCCGTGCAGGACATGAAAGAAAATAACCGGACAGAGGTTTTATGTCCGTGTCAAAAATGCAAAGGAATAGTTTGGCTCGACCCTTATGATGATGGTCGTGTCGAAGCGCACCTTCTCATGACTGGTTTCATGGATGGATATACTCGGTGGTTAATTGAAGATGAGGATGACGATGTTGAGGACGCCGACGGGGCAGGCAATGAAGACACGGGGCAAGACGAAGAGATGATCGATAATGACGGTGTGGAAGAGGCCAGACATGGCGGCGGAGAAGGGGCCGGACATGGCGGCGGAGAGAATTACGTGGACTCCACGCAGCAGAGTTCATCGATATTAATTCAATCGTGCGGGACCCTCATGTTCGAGCCCTGCTTCGCAAGGAGACGAGTACTGAGAGAGCTGCTTCTAGAGAGGAGGCTAAGCTAGAGCAACTGGTGGTAGACTCGAACACTCCATTGTATGTTGGTTGCAATCCTGAGGTGACCCGCTTGTGTTTCACGCTCCAACTCCTGAAGACGAAGGCTAAAAACAAATGGACCGACACCAGCCTCGATGAGCATCTCAAGTACCTAAAGGATGTTCTTCCCGTGGGGAATCTATGTCCTACTAGTGTTGATGAGGCCAAGAAGATCGTGTGCCCTCTTGATCTGCCGCATGTTAGATACCATGCATGCATCAACGATTGCATAATTTATCGGAAGGAGCACGCAGAAAAAACAAGCTGTCCGGTGTGCAATGCTTCTCGATACAAGAAGGCCGGGAAGAAATGTCCCCAGAAAGTTGTATGGTACTTACCGATCACTCCCCGTCTCCAGCGGTATTTCATAGATCCCAAGGAAGCAAAGCTAATGTGCTGGCACACAGAGAGGAAGAAACCCAACAATGGAGATGATCCGAAGCTAAGACACGTCAAAGACGGAAGCCAGTGGAGAGCGTTGAACAGCTTCTATCGTTATTTCGAATGCGATTCAAGGAACATCGTGCTCGGCGCGTGTACCGATGGCATGAATCCGTTTGGCAACCAGAACACCAACCATAGCACATGGCCCGTGTTTGTATGGATGTACATGATACGTCTCCAACGTATCTATAATTTTTGATTGCTCCATGCTATATTATCTACTGTTTTGGACCATATTGGGCTTTATTTTCCACTTTTATATTACTTTTGGGACTAACCTATTAACCGGAGGCCCAGCCCAGAATTGCTGTTTTTTGCCTATTTCAGTGTTTCGAAGAAACGGAATATCAAACGGAGTCCAAACGGAATGAAACCTTCGGGAACGTGATTTTCTCATCAGATATGATCCAGGAGACTTGGACCCTCGGTCAAGAAAGGAGGGAGGCGGCCACGAGGGTGGAGGGCGCGCCCCCTGCCTCGTGGGCCCCCCGAAGCTCCACCAACGTACTCCTTCCTCCTATATATACCTACGTACCCCCAACAGATTAGATACGGAGCCAAAAACCTAATTCCACCGCCGCAACTTTCTGTATCCACGAGATCCCATCTTGGGGCCTGTTCCAGAGCTCCGCCGGAAGGGGAATCCACCATGGAGGGCTTCTACATCAACACCATAGCCTCTCCGATGAAGTGTGAGTAGTTTACTTCAGACCTTCGGGTCCATAGTTAGTAGCTAGATGGCTTCTTCTCTCTTTTTGGATCTCCATACAATGTTCTCCCCCTCTCTCGTGGAGATCTATTCGATGTAATCTTCTCTTTGCGGTGTGTTTGTTGAGACCGATGAATTGTGGGTTTATGATCAAGATTATCTATGAGCAATATTTGAATCTTCTCTGAATTCTTTTATGTATGATTGGTTATCTTTGCAAGTCTCTTCGAATTATCCGTTTGGTTTGGCCAACTAGATTGGTAGTTCTTGCAATGGGAGAAGTGCTTAGCTTTGGGTTCAATCTTGCGGTGTCCTTTCCCAGTGATAGTAGGGGCAGCAAGGCACGTATTGTATTGTTGCCATCGAGGATAACAAGATGGGATTTTTATCATATTGCATGAATTTATCCCTCTACATCATGTCATCTTGCTTAAGGCGTTACTCTGTTTTCATTAACTTAATACTCTAGATGCATGCTGGATAGCGGTCGATGAGTGGAGTAATAGTAGTAGATGCAGGCAGGAGTAGGTCTACTTGTCTCGGACGTGATGCCTATATACATGATCATACCTAGATACTCTCATAACTATGCTCAATTCTGTCAATTGCTCAACAGTAATTCGTTCACCCACCGTAAAATACTTATGCTCTTGAGAGAAGCCACTAGTGAAATCTATGGCCCCCGGGTCTATTCTCATCATATTAATCTTCCTACGCTTTATTATTGCTTTGCTTTATATTTTGACTTTTATTTTACTTTGCATCTTTATACCAAAAATATTATCTATTATCTCTAGCAGATCTCACTTTCATAAGTGACCGTGAAGGGATTGACAACCCCTAATCACATTGGTTGCGTTGAGTTATTTGTTTTGTGTAGGTACGAGGGACTCGCGCGTGGCCTCCTACTGGATTGATACCTTGGTTCTCAAAAACTGAGGGAAATACTTACGCTACTCTGCTGCATCATCCTCTCCTCTTCGGGGAAAACCAACGCAAGCTCAAGACCTAGCAGTACAACCTCCCCCTGGTTGTGCATGAAGTCGAAGTACATTCACATGAGCATGCTTATTCAAGGGCCGAAACAACCAGGAAATAATATTAATTTGTATCTGGGGCTACTTCAAGAGGAGTTAGACACATTATGGAAAACACCGGCCAAGACATGGGATGCCAGCAAAGGCGAGTATTTCTACATGAGAGCCGCGCTGATCACGACGATGCACGACTATCTCGGTTACGGATATGTCGCAGGCCAGGTGTGCCATGGATATTGCGGATGCATGTGGTGCATGGATGATACGACTTCTCAGCAGCTAACGTCAAGGAAAGATGGCGGGTCTAGGAAAATTGTGTACATGGGGCATCGAAGATGGCTCGAACATGACGACCCGTGGAGAAACCGTTGAGATCTATTCAATGGTCACGCTGAGCATCGAGGACCTCCACGTAAGCGGAGCGGCGCTGAAATGGATAAGCTGTTGAAAAACTAGAAGGAGTGCCCCGCGCCGGGAAAGATGATGAAAAAGGCGCCGGAGCTCCTGCTGAAGGTATGGAAGATGAGGTCTGTGTTCTGGGACTTGGAGTACTGGCACAAACTCGATACACCTCATTGCCTTGATCAAATGCATATCTGTAAGAATGTCCTTGAGAGCTTGCTCGCGACATTGATGAACATGCCGGATAAGACCAAGGATGGGCCGAAGGCAAGAAAAGACATGCAAGATTTGAATATCAGGGAAGATCTGCACATGCCGCCCCGTAAAATGTCAGATGAGACAGAGACAGAGACAGAGGCGCGGGAGAAGAAGGGCAAGAAAATAAAGAAAGAGGATTATTGCCCCCCTTCTTGCTTCACCTTAAGTTAGGCTGAGATCGGTCAATTCTTTAAGTGCCTTACCAGAGTCAAAGTTAGTTCCGGTTACTGTGGCAAGATAAGCAGATATCTAGACACGGACAATAAAAGGTTCAGCGGGATGAAGTCCCATGACTGTCATGTGATGATGACGCAGATACTACCTGTTGCCCTTAGAGGGATAATGGACAAGCACGTCCGTGACACGCTTATTGGTCTCTGCAACTTTTTCGACGTCATCTCTCGAAAATCGATCACTCTGAAGCAGCTCTGAAGGCTACAGGAAGAGATCGTTGTGATACTGAATGAGCTTGAGATGTACTTCCCGCCCGCGTTCTTTGACGTGATGGTGCATCTGTGTGTCCATATTGTGGACGACATAATAGACCTGGGGCCGTCATTTCTGCACAACATGATGCCGTTTGAGAGGATGAATGGGATCATCAAAGGATTCGTTCATAACATGTCCCGTCCGGATGGAAGCATCGTCCAGGGCTATCTGACACAAGAGTGCATCTCTTTCTGCGAGAATTTTCTATATGGCGGAGACCAGCCGCCTGGTGTTAGTGTTGGTTTACCCATTAACAAGCACGATGGGAGGCTCGAAGGAGAAGGTCACTCCAACGGTCGCAGGGAACTGCACGTGGCATACTCAGATCGACGCAGCGACTTTGACATAGCAAACTTGGTAGTGCTACAACACCTAGAGGAGGTAGATCCTTTCGTGGCACTGCATAAAGAAATTATCGCAAAGAAGTATCGTGACCGGGGGGGTATGTAGGACGGACGCCGAAGTTACTAGAGAGCACAACTCCACTTTCCTGCATTGGTTCAAAGAGCATATTATTACTCGGAGGAGGGCTCTAAGGACGGATTGCTCATATACGCCTTAGCACATGGCCCCTCGCCCAACCTCCAAACCTATCAGGCATACGATATCAACGGATAGACATTCTACACGGAGGCCAAAGATATGGACAGTGATGATCAGAACTCAGGGGTGACGATGGAATGCATGACCGGCAGCGACAACGGCCCCACTAAAAGATTTTACGGAGGAGTCGAGGAGATCTGGGAGCTTGACTACTCTAGACTGCACAACACGACGATGTCCCGTGTCAGATGGGCTAAGAATGTCGAAAGAGAAGACCGGAATTTCACTACCATGACTATACCCGATGCCAAGAGCGCTACTGTGAACGCTATCGCAAAAAACGAGCCATGGGTACACGCTAAGCACGTGACACAATGCTTCTTCATAACTGACTCGCGCAATCTTAGCCGTGTTGTCATGAGGAGAGGCAAAAGGAACATCATTGGAATGGATGGAGTCGCCAACGAGGAAGACTACGATCAGTACGGCAACCCAATGAGGGAAGATGACGATGATGATGAAGTATACGTCAATAGAAGAATCAATACTACATTACCTAAGAAAAATAGTACTCCATGGAAAAGGCAAAGTCACAATGAGGGCTCAATTATTCTTCAGCGAACAAGAAGGGGAAGAAGCTGACTCAAAAACGAAAACGTCAACGCTGAGGAACCATATGTTATCGGTCCAATGATGTAATATATTTGTTCCTATTTTGTATACACACTTAGCCATTATTATGCATGGGTCCAATTATGTAATATATATGTTCCTATTTTGTATACATTTTTAACCGTCAAATGATGCAATATATATGTTCCCTTCGTTCACTGCTCTCGGAAAAAAAAAAGAAAAGTGAGCGAAAATAAAGGAAAAGAAAATAGAAGGAAACATATAGGAAAACTGTTATATAGGTACTGGTTATAGCTGTAGCGCTTTTGCGAGAAAAGAGCTACATCTAGTCAAGATAGCAGTAGCGTTTCTACACGAAACCGCTATAGCTACTTGGGTTAGCTATAGCGCGTTTTGCGTAAATGTGCTACTGCTATGCCCACTTAACCCCAAAATCCCTGATCCTCCCTTCATCCCACCTCTTTTCCCCAAAATCCCCACACTCTCTCTGCCCTCGCCGCGCCGCACCTCTGCACTCGCCGCCGGAGCCCTGCCGTCGCCGCGCCTCAGCGCTCGCCCCTGAGGCCGACCCCGACTGACTCCGGCCCCGGCCCCCGACCCCGGCCCCGGCGCTCGACCCCGACCCCGGCGCTCGACCCCGACCCTGACCCCTCCCAACCTCGGCCGTCGTCGGGCCTGCACCCTCTGTGAGCCCCCACCACTCCTCCTCTCTCTGGTTTTAGTTAGGGCAGATGGTTAACTATGTTATATATTTAGTTATGAAATTAGTTAGGTTTTTTCTTCCTTTTATATGCAAATTTGAAGTGGACATGTGATATGTGGACATGTGATGTTTTGGACATGTCATATTTGGAATTTGGACATGTCATTTGGACATGATGATTCTGTGCAGGTTAAATGATCCGAGTGGCCTATGTTATGCCGGAATGTTGATTCATTTTCTTTCCGATGAATTTCAGGTGCTCGATATGTCCATTTTTTAGAAAAGGTCATGCCGAAATTTTCCGTGAATTTTGGCATGATTTGTGCTAGATAGTAGGCATATCGAGTGCTAGGAGTTGCTGAGAAAAGACATTCCGGCAAACATAGATTTCTTTTTTATGTCATTTCTCATTTTTTCATAGTTTTAGAATTAAACGAGGAGACTTAATCATAGGAAACATGTCGAACAACGAAGACACTGGGCCTTCTGACCAAGATGCAGACGAGATGGATTATGAGGGTGAACAAGAGTACCTCGACTATTTGACTGCTAAGCAATTGCAAAGTCAAGGTTTGCAGGTTGGCCTCGATGATGGTACTGACGCCGACATTGACACCGACGGCGGCGCCGAGACCGATGGTGGCGCCGAGACCGGCGGGGAAGGTACCGGCGGGGAAGATACCGGCGGGGAAGGTACCGGCGCCGATGCCGCTACCGAAAAGAAGAAGCAGAAGAAGCAGAGGATACAAAAACCTAACAAACTAGGGATTGGACGACTGGTGATCACAAAGATGGCGCCTGGCAAGTTTGAGCCATTAGAGCCGGAAGAAGCTCGCAAGTGCTATGGGAACCAAGTAGGATGCATCCTATGGGAATGCGCGAGCATCAATGACGATTACTTAAGGAGTAAAGAACATTTGACGTAGTTGCTCCTGACGAAGTTGCACAAGAGATTCAAGTTCCCTAACTAGGATGATAACATAGAACAACCGTGGGATGATCCGAAGATGAAAAAGATTAACAATCACGCCATGGGCATGTTCGGCAATGATTTGGCCTCCTGGAAAGGGAGGGTGAAACGAGCTATTGAGGCTGAGGAACCACTGTCCAAGATTCTGGAGGAAAATCTGACACTTACGGAAGAGGAGTTCGAAAAGTTCAAGGACACTTGCGCTACAGAGGCAGCCAAGGCTAAGGCTGCGAAATTCAAGAGCCTTCAGCAAACGAACACGGGGAAGCATCACCTCGGAAGCCGTGGCTACCTCGGTAAAAGGCCCATATGGGATAAGGAGGACGCGGAACGTGAAGCCGCGGGTATCCCAGACCCCTTCGTGAAGTTCACCAACCCCTTGGAGCGTGACTTCATCAGGGTCCGCTACAAGTGGGACAAGGAAAAGAAGGTTTTTTACACGGACAAGATCACAAGGAGATTGATTAGACTACTGGTAATTATTCTTTTACCACCTTACATTTAGCTCCATATCTAGTCTACTACACATTCCTAAACGGTTCACGCTCCTTCTGCAGGAGAAGCAACACCAGCTTGCAGCCGAAAGCCCTACTTCTCCGATGAGGCCCAAGTGGGACACCCCTCTCAACCGGGCCTTGAACGAACTTAAGGGACTCCCTTTGGGCCAGCGGCCGCAATATGGTCGTGTGCACGACGCTGGAGACGGCGCCACGTGGAAGGTGTTTTACAACGAGGGCCCGGAGGCCAAGAAGCAGAAAAGGAAGTTTAGTCAGGCGGACATCGACGCGAAGGTGAAGCTTGCGGTCGAGAAAAAAGCAGCTGAGGACGCGAAAAAACAGCCGAGGAGAAAAATGTTTTGCTACAGCAGGCAGTCAATGCAGTTGTAACTGCCTGCAGAAATGATTTCGCTGCTAACTTGGTTCCAGCTATCATCAACTGGACGAAGGAAAATCCAGACAAAACGGTACATGATTTCCTGTTGCCCAGTTTCGTCGGGAGCAACTCCGTGAACAACAACACCACTGCACCATCACTTGCTCACGCAACCGGGCCTCCTCTCGCAGTCGCTCCCGCTCATAGCAGCCCGTCCTCAGTCTCTGGCGCGCTAGGTGGGCCTTCGTCTTTGGCTGAGCTCAACGCCCTCACGGTAATTACATGTCGCACCAATATATATATATATATAGAATATTCCATTTTTGTTGCCTTTCGGATGTTTTACGCCATAGACATATGTGTTTGCAGGCCGAAGAAACCCCGTGCACCATACTCTACTTGATCAAAGGCCAGAAGGTGGACGTGGGAAAGGGGATGATAATGAACCCCTTGCAACCCACGTTCCATAACCAGCCGATCCCCGCTGGACACTTCAGGGTTAGCATGTCCAGTGTGAAATCGGGGCACGAGGATTTGCCTCCTCTAGTACAGCATGTGGGAGAGGACGACGAGACCCCGCTGCGGATTGGAAGCTGCAAGGGTTGGGTGCTGCTATGGCCGAAGAATCTTATTCGTCTGGACCCGGCCGAGAGCACACCAATAACCACACATCAACAAGCTTGTGCGGAGACCACCACCCCGCCTACGCAATTACCAGCTCCTGTAGTGCCGGGTGAGAGCGGCGGACGACGTGATGAAGGGGGTGCAATAGTACTGGCTGATGTAATCGGTCCTGTAGAACAGAGAATGGATGATGAGATGGAGGTCGACCCTATGGGTTTCCTCAATACAAACGCGTATGACTGTGACATAGATATGATGAGTCAACCATATGACGAATCGGGCTATCAGCATGCTAGTGAGGATATGGATCCTGATCTGCCTGCGCAGGAAGGTCGTAGCAGGGATTGCAAAAAGTCTCTCTTCATGAAATCCTCACAAGACACACCTGAAGATGCCGCCTCAACACAGGCTCAACTAGCCGGGGGTCGTACAGTGCTTAGCCCGGGAACACTGGGGCAGGGGTTAAGGAAGGATCTGGAAGGTGTGCCCAAGAAAAAGGAGAGGAAGAGATCGGGGAAGATAGCTGCCTCTAAACAAGCCAGAGCACATAGCAGCCAGGCGATGGATTCTGAAGAGCGTGTACCCGTGAAAGGTGCGGCCATGTTCCATCTCACGGGCGAGCCGATGCTACCGCCGAAACCATTGAAGGCACTATCAGGGGATCTCATGAGACTGCATGACCATGTGCTCTCGACTGAGAAAAGCCTACTGGCCTCGAAGGATCTAGGATATCCGACATACGCGGCTCGTGTGCCTGAGGGGAAGTGCTATGTCGACACACGGCCCGCGGAGGTGTTCTTCTTGCGGTTTGACCATATCTTTGAGATGTTTCTGACAAGGCGGCTCGATTTTACAATCGTCCGCCTTTTTGCGCTACATATGAGCTCCGTCATGAAGAGAGAAGAAGTCTCGCAAATCTGTGTGGCGGATCCGTACTACATGCACGAGTCTTTCTTGAGTCTCGGCAACTTTGAGCGTGAAACTGCTAGGGACTACCTCCAAAACTTCATGGTACAGAATAAGGACCAGGAAATTGTCCTCCTGCCTTATCATGCAAAGTAAGTCAGTTCCGGACAACCCTTTGGTACATTTCAATCATTCCTTCTCGCTCATATGGAGAATAATTTGAGGTGTCCTTTCCCAGCAGCAATGGGTGCGTCGTCCTTATCGTTCTTTACCCGCGAGTCTCCCACGCCATGTATTTCGACCCTACCAAAAACTACGAGAAGAAGGACTACACCCACATAATGAATATTCTAGATGATGCTCTACAAGGCTTCAGCATTAGGGGTGGCCACCTGCAGATCAGGAAACAAAGGAACAAGAAGACAGGTTTCTCGCATAAAACTAACTTTTGCTGCATCCATGTCCCAAAACCAAGCAAGAACGATGGATTCTACCTCCTCCATCTCATGATGGAGTTCAGACGGGATCACCAAAAGCTTCGCGTGACAAGCAGAAATGATGATCATATCCGCAAGTGGGTAGAATCTCATGGAGATGAAGCGGATTATAAACTTAGAGATGACTTCTTTCGCATCCAAAGTGACATTGCAACGATCATCATGAAAGAAGTCGTCGATGAGAAGGGGATGTTCCACCACGGCCCTATATCGCGAGCTGACGTCCGAACTCGCATAGGCATGCAACGTCTAGACCTCACGCCGTTCAAGAAGCTAGGGTCCATCCTCGATGATATGGAAGGATGGAACTTCTAGTGATTTACGATGCCGATGATGATGATATGTGTGTCGGTTGAACTTGTATACTTTCTGTAGCGATGAAACTTAGTGATGTCCACGGTCCCTGCCGAACTTGCGTAACGCTACTTTGTTAGTTTGGGTACGATGACCTGCGTACCTCTAGTTAATTAGTTTGCGTACTGTATGTTGCATCTACTTGCTAACCCTTTCTTTTTCGTGTTGCTCTAGTATATTTTGTTGCAAATGATTGTACATCCTCTTGATGAAGATGCATCTCTAACAGGTACCTAGTTTCTTGATGGCGAGATGGCAGTGCTATGTCGTGTACAAAGGGAAGGTTCCGGGGGTGTACAATGAGTGGACTGAGTGTCAGGCGCAAGTGAATGGGGTCTCGTGCGCCAGCCATAAAGGCTTCAAAAGCAGACAAGAAGGAGAAGCTAGTTACTTGAGGTTCAGGCTAGCGCGAGAGAGGACTTGTAACCGCCGCCTCATGTACTGCATAGTTCCGCTCTCACTCATAGTAATTGCTCTACTCGCGTATACCATTGTTTAGATGGATGACGTTGTAGTTTCAACTATTCGAGACTTACATGTATCGCTATTTTTGAGATGATGACGAGATACCACTTTGTTGTGTTGGATGATGATTATGATGAGACTATTTGTATGTATATGCTATGATTACATTTGTGGTCTCGCAGCCATTTGTATGTGTATCATGATGACATTTGTATCTGCTAAATATTCTTGTATAAAGCCTGTTCAAATACAAAACAAATATGCAAAAAAAAAATCAAAAACTACTAAAATTAGCAGTAGCGAGTGGAGAAAACTTAGCAGCAGCGTGCCAGTAGCAGTAGCGCGGTCCAGCAAAGAGCGCTACAGCTATTAGCAGTAGCGAGCTTCGGCACAGCACGCTGCTGCTACACTTGTATAGCAGTAGCGCGGGCGTGCACGCGCTGCTGCTAAGGGTTAGTTGTAGCGCCTTATTAGTAGCGCCGGTCACCGCGCTACTGATATACATAGAACCCGCGTTGCTGCTAGGCTTTTCCCTAGTAGTGTCAGCCGCGTCATTGAGCGTCGTAGGCCAGTAGAACCCGCTGCGGAACGCCTTGCCGACGAGGGTTTGTGACAACGAGTGGTGGCCGCAGTCTCCGCCATGTATGTCAGCGAGGAGTTCGTTCCCCTGTTCCCTGGAGATACAACGCAAGGAAATGTCATTTGGCCGCTTCCTGTATAGCTCACCGTCCCATATGCAGTACGCCGTTGCTTGCCGGGCCACGCGCTCCGCGTCCTCCTCCTTCTCCGGCAGCGTCCCCTGCGTCAGACACTCCTTGAACTCTTTGGTCCAGCACCCTCCTTCGGGCTCGAGTGCCAAAAGCAGGCGTACTCCCGAGGTCGGGCCGTAGGTTAGAGCTCCCGAGGTGGCGCCGGCCTTGCAGGTGGGGGCACCGCTAACGGCTTGAAGAGTCATTCCTTGAAGACACCTGGTTTTTGAGGCAGACGCCTAGATGCCCTTTTGGCGATCTCATCAGCTTCTTGGTTCGTGCCGCGAGGCACGTGCTTTAGCTCTAGGCCTAGGAATTGCTTCTCCATCTTGTGTACCTCTGCAAGGTAAGCCTCCATATGCTCATCTTTTGGCTCATATACCTTGTTGGAGAAGTTAACGAGGAGCTGGGAGTCGCCGTGAATGGTGAGGCGCTTCACGCCCAAAGCTGCCGCGGCCTTGAGGCCGGTAATCAGGCCCTCGTATTTCGCGATGTTGTGGGAGACCTTCTCGCCGTGCTGGAAGCAGAGCTGCATGGCATAGTAGAGCTTGTCTTGCGATGGGGAGATGAGCACGGCCCCGGCTCCTGTGCCCTGGCGCGTGAAGGCGTCGTCAAAGTACATGACCCATCCTTCTGGTGCTTCACTTCCGGGCGAGAAGGGAAGATCCTCGTCAACTTCGAGCTCCGGAGCATCAGTCCATTCGGCTACAAAGTCGGCGAGGGCAGCCCCCTTGATAACCCTGGTGGTGCTGAATTCAAGCTGGAATGCCTGCAGCTTGATGTTCCACTCGGCGACTCTTCCAGCAGCATTGGGGCTCCTGAGTACTCTTTCCAATGGGTACGCCGAGACGACCTTGATTGGGTGGCCCTGGAAGTAGTGCCGCAGCTTGCGCGAGGCCACCAGGAGCGCGAGCAGGAGCTTCTAGGGCATAGGATACCTCGCCCGCGCGTCCCGAAGCACCGTGCTGACGAAGTAGACCGGGTGCTCAACGAGGCCAGTGGTGCTGACGGACCCTGGGCCTCCTGAGGTGATGACGCTTCTCGCGGGGACTGGGCCTCAGGAGCCAGCTCCCCAGTTGCTGCTTCCACTGTCCCCGCAGTGTCGTCCTGCCGGGTCCAATTGCCCGTTGCCGCTATTGCAGCTCCACCTTCATCATCCTGGGGCGGTGCTACCTTGGGCGGAGGCGCGGTCTTACGCGCTGGGCGCTCGGCCCGGCGTTCCTCCCGGAGCACCACCAGTGCTGCACTAGCGGAATGTGGTGTGGCGGCCAGGTACAGCACCAATGGCTCGAGAGGGCGAGGTGCCTAAGCCCCCTTTCTCCTCGGTCCACAGAGAAAAAAATGTAGGACTGGTGCCGACAGTTCATCACGGAAGAAAGAACTCACAGAGCCGGGCCATTTATGGCATGCAGGAAGAGCCCGAGCTGCTGCAGCAGGTTTTGAAAAGGGAATCGATCGTGATTTGGAAGTATCTCTTGAGGTCTTGGAATGCCTGGTTTGCTTCGGGGGTCCACTCGAATGGGCCTTTCTTCTTCATCAACTTGAAGAACGGCAAGGCGCAGTCCCCCAGCTTGGAGATGAAGCGCCCCAGCGAGGTCACGCACCCTGCGAGCTTCTGCATCTCCTTGAGGGTCTGCGGCGGACTCATATCCTCGATTGCCTTGACCTTCTCTGGGTTAGCTTCAATCCCTCTGTGAGACACGAGGAAACCCAGCAGCTTGCCGGAGGGGACCCCAAATACGCACTTCCCGGGATTGAGCCGTAGACTCACTTGGCGCAAGCTGGCAAAAGTCTCCTCCAGGTCCTGAATCAGGGTCTTCGCCTCCCGAGATTTCACCACAATGTCATCGACGTACGCCTCTGCGTTCCTCCCGAGCTGCTGGCCCAAGGTGATGTGCATCAACCGCTGAAAGGTCGCCCCGGCGTTGCGCAACCCGAACGACATGTAGGTGTAGCAGTACACCCCGCAGGGGGTTAGGAAGGCAGTCTTCTCTATGTCTTCTACCGCCATCTTGATCTGGTGATACCCTGAGAACGCGTCCAGGAAGCACAGCAAGTCGCACTCGGCCGTGGAATCGATGATTTGGTCGATGCGCGGAAGTGGGAACGGGTCCTGAGGGCAAGCCTTGTTGAGGTTGGTGAAGTCGATGCACATGCGCTCCTTTCTGCCCTTCTTGGGCACGACGACCGGGTTTGCCAGCCACTCCGAATATCGGACCTCGCGGATGACGCCTGCGGCTTGCAGCTTACGGGTCTCTTGAACGATAGACGCCTGCTTCTCTGCAGACTATCACCGCACCCTCTGCTTCACCGGGCGCACATTGGGGCACACCCTCAGGTGATGCTCAATCACCTCCCGAGGAACCCCGACCAGCTGCTTGGGCTCCCATGCAAATACTTCCATGTTTGCCCTCAGGAAGTCCACCAACTCTCTTTCCTGCCATGGGTCTAGGTCAGCACCTATGACAAAGGTGGCTCCTGAGGGGTTGTCCTCATCAACCAGTACTTGCTTCGTCTTGGCTTGGCCGTGAGTGAACTGCTGCTTCTTTTTGACCGGAGCGGCCTTCTTCTTCTTGGGGGTGATCTGGTTAGCAGGGCGTGCCGCTACCACGGCCCTAAAGGCGAGACTGAGGGCCTCGACAGCCTCTTTGGTATCTCCATCCACGGTGAGGACGCCGTTACTCCCTGGCATCTTCATGAGGTTGTAGGCCGGATGAGTGGTTGCCATGAACTGAGCCAACGCCGGGTACCCGAGAATGGCTTTGTACGGGAGGTCGATCCGGGCGATGTCGAAGTCGATGAGATCGCTGCGGTAGTTGTCGCGGGTGCCGAAGGTCACTGGGAGGCAGATCTGCCCCACGGGGTGGGTGGAGCTGCCACCAACCCCGGAGAAGGATCCAGTAGGACGAAGCCGCTCCGGTGGTACGTGAAGTGATGTCTACTACTCAACCTTCTTCTTGTAGACGTTGTTGGGCCTCCAAGTGCTGAGGTTTGTAGGACAGTAGCAAATTTACCTCAAGTGGATGACCTAAGGTTTATCAATCCGTGGGAGGCGTAGGATGAAGATGGTCTCTCTCATGCAACCCTGCAACCAAATAACAAAGAGTCTCCTGTGTCCCCAACACACCCAATACAATGGTAAATTGTATAGGTGCACTAGTTCGGCGAAGAGATGGTGATACAAGTGCAATATGGATGGTAGATATAGGTTTTTGTAATCTGAAAATATAAAAACAGCAAGGTAACAAGTGGTAAAAGTGAGAGTAAACGGTATTGCAATGCTAGGAAACAAGGCCTAGGGTTCATACTTTCACTAGTGCAAGTTCTCTCAACAATAATAACATAATTGGATCATATAACTATCCCTCAACATGCAACAAAGAGTCACTCCAAAGTCACTAATAGTGGAGAACAAACGAAGAGATTATGGTAGGGTACGAAACCACCTCAAAGTTATTCTTTCCAATCAATCCATTGGGCTATTCCTATAAGTGTCACAAACAGCCCTAGAGTTCGTACTAGAATAACACCTTAAGACACAAATCAACCAAAATCCTAATGTCACCTAGATACTCCAATGTCACCTCAAGTATCCGTGGGCACGATTATACGATATGCATCACACAATCTCAATTCATCTATTCAAACCAACACATAGAACCTCAAAGAGTGCCCCAAAGTTTCTACCGGAGAATCACGACGAAAACGTGTGCCAACCCCTATGCATAGGTTCATGGGTGGAACCCGCAAGTTGATCACCAAAACATACATCAAGTGAATCACGTGATATCCCATTGTCACAACAGATACGCACGACAAGACATACGTCAAGTGTTCTCAAATCATTAAAGACTTAATCCGATAAGATTACTTCAAAGGGAAAACTCAATCCATTACAAGAGAGTAGAGGGGGAGAAGAAACATAAGATCCAACTATAATAGCAAAGCTCGCGATACATCAAGATCGTGCCAAATCAGGAACACGAGAGAGAGATCAAACACATAGCTACTGGTACATACCCTCAGCCCTGAGGGTGAACTACTCCCTCCTCGTTATGGACAGCGCCGGGATGATGAAGATGGCCACTGGTGAGGGATCCCCCCTCCGGCAGGGTGCCGGAACAGGGTCCCGGTTGACTTTTGGTGGCTACAGAGGCTTGCGGCGGCGGAACTCCCGATCTATTCTCCGTTCTGGAAGTTTTAGGACACGTAGGTATATATGGGTGCAGGAAGTACGTCGGTGGAGCTTCGGGGGCCCCACGAGGCAGGGGGGCGCGCCCAAGGGTGGTGGGCGCGCCCCCACCCTCGTGGGCACCTCCCTTCTCTCCTGACGTGGGGTCCAAGTCCATCCGGTAGCTTTCCTTCCAAAAAATAACTTCTCCAGTTGATTTCGTTCCATTTCGACTTCGTTTGATATTCCTTTTCTTCGAAACACTGAAATAAGCAAAAAAACAGCAAATCTGGGCTGGGTCTCCGGTTAATAGGTTAGTCCCAAAAGTAATATAAAAGTGGATAATAAAGCCCAATATTGTCCAAAACAGTAGATAATATAGCATGGAGCAATCAAAAATTATAGATACGTTGGAGACGTATCAAGCATCCCCAAGCTTAATTCCTGCTCGTCCTCGAGTAGGTAAATGATAAAAAAGATAATTTTTGATGTGTAATGCTACTTGGCATAATTTCAATGTAATTCTTCTTACTTGTGATATGAATATTCAGATCCGAAAGATTCAAGATAAAATTTTAATATTGACATAAAAATAATAATACTTCAAGCATACTAACAAAGTAATTATGTCTTCTCAAAATAACATGGCCAAAGAAAGTTATCCCTACAAAATCATATAGTCTGGCTATGCTCTATCTTCACCACACAAAGTATTTAAATCATGCACAACCCTGATGACAAGCCAAGCAATTGTTTCATACTTTTGACATTCTCAAACTTTTTCAATCTTCACGCAATACATGAGCGTGAGCCATGGACATAGCACTATAGGTGGAATAGAATGGTGGTTGTGGAGAAGACAAAAAGGGAGAAGATAGTCTCACATCAACTAGGCGTATCAACGGGCTATGGAGATGCCCATCAATAGATATCAATGTGAGTGAGTAGGGATTGCCATGCAAGGGATGCACTAGAGCTATAAGCATATGAAAGCTCAACAAAGGAACTAAGTGGGTGTGCATCCAACTCGCTTGCTCACAAAGACCTAGGGCATTTTGAGGAAGCCCATCATTGGAATATACAAGCCAAGTTCTATAATGTAAAATTCCCACTAGTATATGAAAGTGACAACATAGGAGACTCTCTATCATGAAGATCATGGTGCTACTTTGAAGCACAAGTGTGGTAAGAGGATAGTAGCATTGTCCCTTCTCTATTTTTCTCTCATTTTTTTATTTTTTTATTTGGGCCTTTTCTCTTTTTTTATGGCCTCTTTTCTTTCTCTTTTTTTTTTATTTTTCGTCCGGGGTCTCATCCCGACTTATGGGGGAATCATAGGCTCCATCATCCTTTTCCTCACTCGGGACAATGCTCTAAAAATGATGATAATCACACTTTATTGTCTTACAACTCAACAATTACAACTCGATTCTTAGAACAAAATATGACTCTATATGAATGCCTCTGGCGGTGTACCGGGATGTGCAATGACTCATGAGTGACATGTATGAAAGAATTATGAACGGTGGCTTTGCCACAAATACGATGTCAACTACATGATCATGCTAAGCAATATGACAATGATGGAGCGTGTCATAATAAACGGAATTGTGGTAAGTTGCATGGCAATATATCTTGGAATGGCTATGGAAATGCCATAATAGGTAGGTATGGTGGCTGTTTTGAGGAAGGTAGATGGTGGGTGTATGATACCGGCGAAAGGTGTGCGGTATTAGAGAGGCTAGCAATGGTGGAAGGAAGAAGAGTGCGTATAATCCATGGACTCAACATTAGTCATAAAGAACTCATATACTTATTGCAAAAATCTATAAGTTATCAAAGCAAAGTATTACGCGCATGCTCCTAGGGGGATATATTGGTAGGAAAAGACCATCGCTCGTCCCCGACCGCCACTCATAAGGAAGACAATAAATAAATAAATTATGCTCCGACTTCATCACATAACGGTTCACCATACGTGCATGCTACGGGAATCACAAACTTTAACACAAGTATTTCTCAAATTCACAACTACTCAACTAGCATGACTCTAATATCACCATCTTCATATCTCAAAACAATTATCAAGTATCAGACT
Organism: Aegilops tauschii subsp. strangulata; assembly: GCF_002575655.3. NCBI lineage: Eukaryota > Viridiplantae > Streptophyta > Magnoliopsida > Poales > Poaceae > Aegilops > Aegilops tauschii. Next base: position 57,282,888 of record NC_053039.3, read on the forward strand.
TCTCATAGTATTCAACACACTCATAAGAATTTTTTCTAATCTTGAATACCAAGCATATTAGGATTGTTTAAGAAAACTACCATGCTATTTAAGACTCTCAAAATAATCTAAGTGAATCATGAGAGTTCATCTATTTATTCAAAATAAAACTACCACCATGCTCTAAAAGATAAAAGTGAAGCACTAGAGCAAACAACAAAGTACTCCGAAAGATATAAGTGAAGATCGATGAGTAGTCGAATAATTATGCAACTATGTGAAGACTCTCTAACATTTAAGAATTTCAGATCTTGGTATTTTATTCAAACAGCAAGCAAAGCTAAATAAAACGACATTTCAAGGATAGCACACCTCATGTGAAGAAGCAAAAACTTAGGTTCAACCAATACTAACCGATAATTGTTGAAGAAGAAAGATGGGATGCCTACCGGGGCATACCCAAGCTTAGATGCTTGAGACTTCTTGAAATATTATCTTGGGGTGCCTTGGGCATCCCCAAGCTTGAGCTTTTGTGTCTCCTTAATTCCTCTCATATCATGGTTTCCTAAATCTCGAAAGCTTCCTCCACACCAAACTCAACAAGAACTCGTGAGATAGGTTAGTATAAACCAATGCAAAAACCTTATCATACTATACTGTAGTAAATCACTAAAATTATTATTCAACATTGCATACTAAATGCCTCTGCATATTTAATACTCCTATCATCAAGTAGAATCATTAAACAAGCAAACATATGCAAACAATGCAAACATAACAGCAATCTGCCAAAACAGTACAGTCTGTAAAGAATGCAAGATTCATCAGACTTCCCTAACTCCAAAAATTATGAAATAAAATTCCCACTGTAGTGAATTTATCAGAGCTTATTATGCAAAAGGTTTCAACATTTTATCACATTCTGACTTTTCTAGGGAATATTTGCAACAGCGGTAAACTTTCTGTTTTTCAAACAGCAACATGTATTCTTGCAAAATAAGCATAGTAAAAGCTATCCTTGACATTTTTATTGAAACTTAGAGATGCAAAACACTATTATAAATAACAGCAAGCAAATACTAACAAAAGAAAATGACGCTCCAAGCAAAACACATATCATGTGGTGAATAAAAATATAGCTCCAAGTAAAGTTACCGATGAACGAAGACGAAAGAGGGGATGCCTTCCGGGGCATCCCCAAGCTTAGGCTCTTGGTTATCCTTGAATATTACCTTGGGGTGCCTTGGTCATCCCCAAGCTTAGGCTCTTGCCACTCCTTATTCCATAGTCCATCGAATCTTTACCCAAAACTTGAAAACTTCACAACACAAAACTTGACAGAAAACTTGTAAGCTCCGTTAGCGAAAGAAAACAAAACACCACTTCATGGTACTGTAATGAACTCATTCTTTATTTATATTGGTGTTAAACCTACTGTATTCCAACTTCTCTATGGTTTATAAACTATTTTACTAGCCATAGATTCATCAAAATAAGCAAACAACACAATGAAAACAGAATTTGTCAAAAACAGAACAGTCTGTAGTAATCTGTAACTAACGCAAACTTCTGGAACTCCAAAAATTCTAAAATAAACTGGCAGACCTGAGGAATTTGCCTACTAATCATCTTCAAAAAGAATCAACTAAATAGCACTCTCCAGTAAAAAGTTCTATCTAATCTCGTGAGCGCTAAAGTTTCTGTTTTTTGCAGCATGACAATAAAGACATCACCCAAGTCTTCCCAAAGGTTCCACTTGGCACAAACACTAATTAAAACACAAAACCACATCTAAACAGAAGCTAGATGGATTAATTATTACTAAACAGAACCAAAAAGTAAGAAACTAAAATAAAATTGGGTTGCCTCCCAACAAGCGCTATCGTTTAACGCCCCTAGCTAGGCATGATGATTTCAATGATGCTCACATAAAAGATAAGAATTGAAACATAAAGAGAGCATCATGAAGAATATGACTAGAACATTTAAGTCTAAACCACTTCCTATGCATAGGGATTTTGTGAGCAAACAACTTATGGGAACAAGAATCAACTTGCATAGGAAGGTAAAACAAGCATAACTTCAAAACTTTAAGCACATAGAGAGGAAACTTGATATTATTGCAATTCCTACAAGCATATATTCCTCCCTCATAATAATTTTCAGTAGCATCATGAATGAATTCAACAATATAACCAGCACCTAAATCATTCTTTTCATGATCTACAAGCATATAATTTTTATTACTCTCCACATAAGCAAAATTCTTCTCATCAATAGTAGTGGGAGCAAACTCAACAAAATAACTATCATGTGATTGCAAATTAAGATCAAGATGACAAGTTTCATGGTTATCATTATTCCTTAAATCATAGGTGTCATCACAATAATCATCATAGATAGGAGGCATGCTTTCATCATAGTAATTTTGCTCATCAAAGCTTGGGGGACAAAAAATATCATCTTCATCAAACATAGCTTCCCCAAGCTTGTGGCTTTGCATATCATTAGCATCATGGATATTCAAGGAATTCATACTAACAACATTGCAATCATGCTCATCATATAAATATTTAGTGCCAAACATTCTAATGCATTCTTCTTCTAGCACTTGAGCACAATTTTCCTTTCCATCATTTTCACGAAAGATATTAAAAAGGTGAAGCGTATGAGGTAAACTCAATTCCATTTTTTAGTTTTCTTTTATAAACTAAACTAGTGCTAAAACAAGAAAAAAATCTATTGCAAGATCTAAAGATACACCTTCAAGCACTCACCTCCCCGGCAATGGCGCCAGAAAAGAGCTTAGTTGACGGGGTGTGAGTGCCGCTTACCTAGCCTCCCCGGCAACGGCGCCAGAAAAGAGCTTGATGTCTACTACTTAGCCTTCTTCTTGTAGATGTTGTTGGGCCTCCAAGTGCAGAGGTTTGTAGGACAGTAGCAAATTTCCCTCAAGTGGATGACCTAAGGTTTATCAATCCGTGGGAGGCATAGGATGAAGATGGTCTCTCTCAAGCAACCCTGCAACCAAATAACAAAGAGTCTCTTGTGTCCCCAACACACCCAATACAATGGTAAATTGTATAGGTGCACTAGTTCAGCGAAGAGATGGTGATACAAGTGCAATATGGATGGTAGATATAGGTTTTTGTAATCTGAAAATATAAAAACAGCAAGGTAACAAGTGGTAAAAGTGAGCGTAAACGGTATTGCAATGATAGGAAACAAGGCCTAGGGTTCATACTTTCACTAGTGCAAGTTCTCTCAACAATAATAACATAATTGGATCATATAACTATCCCTCAACATGCAACAAAGAGTCACTCCAAAGTCACTAATAGTGGAGAACAAACGAAGAGATTATGGTAGTGTACGAAACCACCTCAAAGTTATTCTTTCCAATCAATCCGTTGGGCTATTCCTATAAGTGTCACAAACAGCCCTAGAGTTCGTACTAGAATAACACCTTAAGACACAAATCAACCAAAACCCTAATGTCACCTAGATACTCCAATGTCACCTCAAGTATCCGTGGGCATGATTATACGATATGCATCACACAATCTCAATTCATCTATTCAAACCAACACATAGAACCTCAAAGAGTGCCCCAAAGTTTCTACCAGAGAATCACGAAGAAAACATGTGCCAACCCCTATGCATAGGTTCATGGGCGGAACCCGCAAGTTGATCACCAAAACATACATCAAGTGAATCATGTGATATCCCATTGTCACCACAGATACGCACGGCAAGACATACATCAAGTGTTCTCAAATCATTAAAGACTCAATCCGATAAGATTACTTCAAAGGGAAAACTCAATCCATTACAAGAGAGTAGAGGGGGAGAAGAAACATAAGATCCAACTATAATAGCAAAGCTCACGATACATCAAGATCGTGCCAAATCAGGAACACGAGAGAGAGAGAGATCAAACACATAGCTACTGGTACATACCCTCAGCCCCGAGGGTGAACTACTCCCTCGTCATGGAGAGCGCCGGGATGATGAAGATGGCCACCGGTGAGGGATCCCCCCTCTGGCAGGGTGCCGGAACAGGGTCCCGATTGACTTTTGGTGGCTACAGAGGCTTGCGGCGGCGGAACTCCCGATCTATTCTCCGTTCTGGAAGTTTTAGGATACGTAGGTATATATGGGTGCATGAAGTACGTCGGTGGAGCTTCGGGGGCCCCACGAGGCAGGGGGGCGTGCCCTAGGGGGGTGGGCGCCCCCCCACCCTCGTGGGCACCTCCCTTCTCTCCTGACGTGGGGTCCAAGTCCATCCGGTAGCTTTCCTTCCAAAAATAACTTCTCCAGTTGATTTCGTTCCATTTCGACTTTGTTTGATATTCCTTTTCTTCGAAACACTGAAATAAGCAAAAAACAGCAAATCTGGGCTGGGCCTCCGGTTAATAGGTTAGTCCCAAAAGTAATATAAAAGTGGATAATAAAGCCCAATATTGTCCAAAACAGTAGATAATATAGCATGGAGCAATCAAAAATTATAGATACGTTGGAGACGTATCATGAAGCAGGCTGAAAGCTTCCACTGAGAGCACGCTGAGGCCGGCCCCACCATCGATGAGGGTCTTGATCATCGCCATGTTGCAGATAGTGGATGTGCACAGCATGGGGAGCGCACCGGAGCTGGCAGTGGTCAGGGGGTGATCCCCCAAGTCGAAGACGAGGTCGGCCTTGGGCGCCGTCCAACCCGGCGGGGCTCCCCACTGCACCGAGGCGGCGCCGATTTGCCTGAAGAATTGCTTGGCATGGCGGCCCGAGGGCGGTGCCTGTGACCCGCCGAGGATGGCCGCGGCGACGGCCGGTGCTGGGACACCAAAGCACGCGAGGAAGAGGTTGCACAACTCCTCCCATGACGTTACCGAGGACCCCGGCAGGTTGAGCAGCCAGGCGCGCGGTGCGTCTGCAAGGGCCATGGGGAACCAGCTTGCCATGACCTTGTCGTCGCCCCCGGCCTCCAGAATGGCCTCCTCGTACGCCAGCAGGAAGGGTGCTGGGTCGGCCGCGCCATGGTAGCGTGGCGGCATCTCCGGCTTGAACTTGGACGACCATTGCACCCATCGCAAGGCGGGGGCGAGGATCCTGAGGCCCGCCGGGCCGTCACCGACGCTCACCGGTTTGGTCGAAGGAGTGGCGTCGGCCATGGGTGCTGGTGGAGCGACGGAGCGTAGATCGACAGAAAGAGAGCTTCAGCGCACCCCTACCTGGCGCGCCAAATGTCGGATTATGGGTTCCGGCAAAATCCTTAAGGTTCAAACCTTGGGGTGCGCACAAAGATCTCTCCCCTAACTCTAGCTCGCTCGCACTCGATCCATGACTAACTACGCAAGGTCGCAAAACACAGAGACACAAGATTTATACTGGTTCGGGCCACCGTTGTGGTGTAATACCCTACTCCAGTGTGTGGTGGTGGATTGCCTCTTCGGCTGTGGATGAATAGTACAAGGGAAGAACAACCTCAAGAGGAAAGGTGTTTTTGTGCTCGTTGAGCTGTAGATCTTGGTGAGATGCCTCTGGATGAGTTGCCTCTCTACGGTGGTGGCTAGTCCTATTTATAGCGGCCCTGGTCCTCTTCCCAAATATTGAGCGGGAAGGGATGCCACAACGGCCAAATTTGAAGGAAGACAAGTAGTACAAGCTATCCTGACTAAAGGTGGTCTTCGCCTGCCAAAGGCTCTGGTGGTGACACCGTCTTGGGCTCCACGGTGACCTCCGTCCTGCCATCCTGCTGGTCTTGGTCTTGTTGCACCGATATGGAAACCTTTGCTTGATGCCTCGGGACTCCTCGCCTGCGCTTGCCTCTTTAGCACCAAAGAGGAAACTGGTACACTGCGCCTGCTGGCGCCCGCCTGGCGTTGGTCGTCATGGCTCACGTCATGTGAACCTCGCGAGGTGCCCCTCGCCTTGATATCTCCGCTCCTCGTGAGCCAGCCCGATGTAGTTGCTCTCGAGGAGGTCTTGAGTCGTCCGCCTCGCGAGGCTTGGCTCCCTCGCGAGGGTCTTGGTTGCCTTGCTGATGAGGATGGGCCATTCCAGGCCGCTGGACGAGCCGCACCCTGGGCCGCAGGCAGGAAAGTCTGGGGACCCCCGTTCCTAGAACACCAACAACGGCAGGAGGTCGGAGGCGATCTCGGCGACCGAACGGCGAAGGCGAGGTTGGGTAGGTCGTGTCGGGGCTTGCAAGCACTCGGGGCTCGTCTAGCTGGACGAAGAGGACGACAGCGACGCCCGTAGACACATCGGCGAGACGAGGGGAAGGCGGTGGCTACGCGGGCGATGGCAGCAACGAACAGCAGCTTCGGCCATAGCGGGGAGAGGGCGAGGGAGAGAGTCAGGGGGGAAGCGAGGCATCGCCTGGAACGGAACAGCAGCAGGGTGTTCACCCATGCGTCCAGGAGCTCAGCGGCAAGCAGGAGGTGGCGGGGCGCATGGCCAGCGCGCAGCAAGCACGCGCTCGTCCTTCTGTCCAGGGAGGAAGACGACAGGGTTGTTGCGGTGGTGGGCTGGGCCAGTCAGTTGGGCCGCCAGGTAGGTTTGGGCCAGGTATTCTCTCTCTCTTTCTAATTATGTTTATGTTTTTCTATTCTTTTCTCTGTTTTGATTTAGTAATAAAATAACAAACCATTTTGTAAAATGTTGAAAATATTTGTGGGCACTTTTGAAATTATTTCCAACAGCCCTCAACTAGTTTCACCATTATTAGAACATTTAAACTATTTATAGAATTTAAATGCCTCAATTCAAATACAATATGGATTAATTCAAAAATCCAGAATGTCCTAGAAATATGTGCATCATTTTAGGAAGAGGTTTTTAGCCAATTCAGAAATGATGAACTTTTCTGCAGGGCATTTTGGGTTCATTGAAAATATTTTTTTATTTGAACCAAGTTGAATTCATTTGGTGCTAGGGTTTGAACATCCCCAATTCAAATTTCATAAATTTAAACATGATGCATGGATGCTCATAGATGCAACTAATTACAAGCAATTCTAGGGTTGTGACGCATTGTCACTTCTGATGTGCTTGATCTTCACGCCAAAGTTGGTTGAAGCCCTCGAGGAAAATCGTTTGAAGACTTCCTGCACTTCAGGTTTGTAAGTGACAATATGTACCCATGTGTAACGAGAGTAATCATCAACAATGACAAAGCCATATAGACATGCTTCATTAGTAATGCAGAGTAATGATTTGGACCAAAGAGATCCATGTGAAGCAATTCAAATGGTCGAGAGGTGGTCATGATAGTCTTCGCGGGATGCTTGGCCTTGGTCATCTTTCCAGCTTCACAGGCTCCGCACAGGTGATCCTTGAGGAATTTGACATTCTCAATGCCAATGACATGCTTCTTCTTCACGAGCGTGTGCAGATTCCTCATGCCAGCATGACCTAGTCGTCAATGCCATAGCCAGCCTTCTGAAGCTTTTGCAAGTAGACATATAGCTGGTTGTGGTCCTGTGGAGAAATCAACAATATACAGATCTCCTCTCCTAAAGCCTTCGAAGACTTTGGAATTGTCATCTTCCATGATCACAACACAACGATACTTGCCAAAGATAACAACCATATCAAGATCACAAAGGATTGGGACTGACATGAGGTTGAATCCTAAGGACTCGACAAGCATGACTTTGTCCATGTGTCGATCCTTTGAGATCGCAACCATACCTAGACCCAATACCTTGCTTTTCCCTTTATCAGCATAGGTGATATGCTTCAAATGTGATGGAGATAGGGGAGCGTCCATCAATAGATTCTTGTCACCAGTCATGTGATTTGTACATCTGCTATCGAGGACCCATTCAGTGGCTTTGGGTTGATCATCCTGTAGATGAATTAGTGCAGTTTACGAACTCATATACTTCATCAGTGAAGAATATGACATCAATTTCATCAAGCAGTAGAACAGATATAGCAGTATAAGGACGTGAGAAATGAAAGTTCATTTCTTCGTGTTTAGCTTGCGTCCATTCAAGCATTTTCAGGTCTCCAGCAAATTCTTCAGACGTTTAGGTACGTCTGGAGACCTGACCCTGCATAAGAGATTAGTTCTTTTTCTTCACCACCCACATCTGAAGGGGTGGCAAAGAGTTCATTATTCTGCGAGCTCCATAGGAGAAAGGTGGCATAGAAGCCAGTCCACTTCGTTTCACACAAGAGGTGTTAGGGTAAGCATATGAATAAGCAGAGAAATTCTTTGAGGACTTGTGGACATAATGATTAGAAGAATAATGTGCATATTCATAGCCCTTAGTTCTTCCATGCGAAACAGAAGTGTTAGCACGATGATATTCATATGAGGACTTTGACCCTTTTGAGGAATTTGATCCATTTGAGGAATTTGGTCCATATGAGGACTAGGATCCATATGAAGAATTTGGTCCATATGAAGAATTTGATCTGGGGTTCCTTTTCTTCACAGGTGGTGTCATGATGACATTCACCTGAAGACTTTCAAGGCATCTTTTGGGAACCCAGATTTTCTTCATAGGGGAACCGTTCCTGCAGTTTGTGCCAACATATCTAGCAAATACTTCACCATTCTAATTTTTGAACAGCTTATAGTGAGTCAAATGACTCATCAGAAGAATGAGGAGATTCACATGTAAAGCCAGATAAGTTAGACGGATCTACTGGAGGTCCCTTTGCAGCAACCCATGAGGATTTGGGGTACTGCTCAGGCTTCCAGTATGTCCCAACAGTATTGAGTTTCCTCTCAAAGGCAATACCCTCTTTCCTCGGGTTCCTATTGAGGATCTGCTTTTTAAGCACATCACAAAGAGCCTGATGCCCTTTGAGGCTTTTGTACATGCCTGTTATGTACAATTCCTTCAGCCCTGCATCGTTAGTGATACTAGCAATATCCTCAGATGAGGAATTAGTGATAGCAGAGATAGGTGAAGAATTTGCAATAGTAGAAGCATTTGAGCTTTCAGGTGAAGAATTAGTAGATTCACGTTCAATGCACTTCAAACATGGAGGAATAAATTCTTCCCGAGCAGCGCTGATTTGTTGAGCAAGTAATGAATCATGCTCCTTCTGAAGATCTTCATAACTCTCTCTTAGCTTCTCAAGATCTTGCTTTCTTTGAAGAAATTCATAGGAGAGCTTCTCATGATCAGATAAGAGAGTGTTATGATGACTCTGAAGATTGTCATACTTGGACTGAAGTCTCTAAAGATTTTCAGTCAAAGTTTTGGTGCGATCCATTTCTTCACCCAACATATCATCGCTCTTGTCTAACATATTTTGAACCTTTTCAAAAGCCTTTTGTTGTTTCACAGCAATCTTAGCAAGTTTAGAATAGCTAGGCTTAAGGTTTTCATCAGATTCATCCTCACTTGATTCAGAGGAGGGATATTTCAGTACCTTGGCACCTTTTGCCATGAAGCAATAGGTGGGAGCATAGTCATCACCGCCATCATCAGCATTGTTGGGGAAGTCATTCTCCTCAGGGTTGAAGATGGACTTGCTGACGAATGTAGTAGCGAGGGCTAGGCTAGCTACACCAGATTCTGATTCTTCAGAGGCCTCTTCCTCCTCATTCTCCTCAGATTCAGCTTCAGAGTCCATTTTCTTGCCAATGAATGCCTGAGCCTTTTTGGAGCTGCTCTTCTTGTGAGACGAAGTCTTTGAAGATTTTGAGGATGAGGACTTTGAAGATATCTTCTTCTTCTTTGAATCATCAGAACCGTAATCCTTGTATTTCTTCTTCTTTGATTCCTTTTCCCACTAAGGACAATCTTGAATGTAGTGACCAGGTTTCTTGCATTTGTGGCAAGTTCTTGACTTGTAGTCACGGGACGAGGAATCTGATCTCATGTCATCACTTCTTGAGGATTTTCCAAAACGGCCACGCCTTGAGAAGTTTTGGAACTTCTTCACTAGCATTGCCAGTGCCTCGCTCAATTCCTCAGGGTTACCAAGGCTGCTACCAGAATCCTCACCTTCAGATTCAGAGAGTGCCTTGGCCTTCAAAGCGCGTGTTCTGCCATAGCTCGGTCCATAGAGATCTCTCTTCTCAGCAAGCTGGAACTCATGAGTGTTTAGCCTTTCGAGGATATCAGCAGGATCAAGTGACTTTTAATTTCCATGTTCTTGTATCATCAGTGCAAGGGTGTCAAATGAGAAATCAAGCGATCTCAGCAATTTCTTCACAACTTCATGGCCAGTGATGTCAGTGGCGCCAAGTGCTTGAAGCTCATTTGATATGTCAGTGAGGCGATCGAAGGTTTGCTGAGCATTTTCATTGTCGAGTCTTTTGAAGCGGTTGAAGAGATTGCGAAGAACGTAAACTCGAGAGTCACGCTATGTCGAGACTCCTTCATTGACCTTGGACAGCCTATCCCAGATAAGCTTAGCTGTCTCCAAAGCACTCAGTCTGCCATACTGTCCTTTACTCAGATGGCCACATATGATATTCTTCGCTTGAGAATCGACTTGCTTGAATCTCTTCACATCAGCAGCGTTGATGGTAGGAGTGACAAAAGGAACGCCATTTTCCACAACACACCAGAGATCGTTATCAATTGCCTCAAGATGCATGCACATCTTGTTCTTCCAGTAGGGGTAGTCCGTCCCATCAAAGGTAGGACACCCAGCAGAGACCTTGATCATACCTGCAGTCGACATAATTAAAACTCCAGGTGGTTAAACCAAAATCACACAGAACAAGGGAGTACCTTGCTCTGATACCAATTGAAAGTGCGTTATATCGACTAGAGGGGGGTGAATAGGCGATTTTTATGAAATCTTCAGAGAGGAATTTCAGGGTGAGGGAAATTCCTGACTGAAGAGCTACTTGCAGCGGAATAAGTACTCAGAAGCAATCATAACAAAGCATAAGCATGGTCATCATTATGAAATGAAAACAAGCACAGAGTACAGAAAGCGTAAACACAGGGTACACAGGATGAAGACAAACAGACTGAAGAAAATGATCTGAGGAAATTGAGAAAGTCTTGAGTCAAAGTCTTCAAACAGATATGAACAAGCACACAACATAGTAATGAGGAAATGGAAGAGTTGAGGAAATAGAACCAGTAGGTTGGTGAAGACAATGATTTGGTAGACCAGTTCCAACTGTTGTGGCAGTTGTACATCTGGTTAGGGCGGCTAGGTATTTAAACCTGAGGACACACAGTCCCGGACACCCAGTCAAGGACACGCAGTCCAAGACACCCAGTCCTCACCGTATTCCCCTTGAGCTAAGGTCACACAGACCTCGCCCAATCACTCGTGGTAAGTCTTCAGGTGACTTCCAAACCTTCACAGACTTGGTCACTCGGCGATCCACAATTTCCTCTTGGATGCTCAAACCATGACGCCTAACCGTCTGAAGGATGCACAGTCCTCAAAGGTAACAAGCGTCGGATCCACACAGGATCAATCTCTTCAGTGATGCTCAATCACTTTGGGTTTGTAGTTGTTTGGTTTGGGGTTTTTCCTCACTTGATGATTTTCACTCAAAGTCCTCGGAGGATGGGTTGCTCTCAATGACAAGTGTCAGTTTCTCTCGGAGCAGCCAACCAGCTAGTGGTTGTAGGGGGCGGCTATTTATAGCCTAGGGAGCAGCTCGACATGATAAGACATAAATGCCCTTTAATGATATGACCGTTAGGTGGATAAGATATTTTGGGACAGCTGGCGCATAGCACAGCAACGGTCGGATATTTGACTCTCAAATTCCTCAGGGCTATCATGTTCCTCACTTGTAGGTAATCCGCACTGGCGAATTCCTAACTCCTCAATCAGAACAAATTCCTCAGAGACCAGAAGATCTTTGTCTCTGTCACTGAAGAAATTGACTGAACTGTATGATATTTCCAATGGCTTCACTCGAAGGATTGGTAGGTGTAGGATTTTGAGATGAGCATCACTTGGAAATTTTTCCTTAGTATTTCCTCGACCCCCTTTAACAGTATGGTGTTTCCTATGACTCAAGAAAGAGAAAAACAAAACTATGAAAACAAAAGTCTTCAAGCTTCATATTCCTCGCATGGATATCAAGTCTTCACGGTCACACCAATTTCTTCACTTTCAAAGTCTTCATGAAAGTCTTCATAAATCCAAAGTCTTCAGTCGAAGACATTCATTTTTAGGGGTCGACTTTCTCTGTAAATATCAAACTCCTCATAGACTTATATACCTGTGTACACTCACAAACGCATCAGTCCCTTAACCTATAAGTCCTCAGCACACCAAAACCACTAAGGGGCACTAGATGCACTTACACATGTGTTTGGGAGATGGAAATTACTGTCTACCCCTTACACGGACAATCCATCGGCCCGATTTCCACTGCTCTCAATAGGGGTGGGTTAGTAACTTCAATTAGACGTGACACGACCGCCTCTGAGCCCATTCCGACATGGTGGGCGCCAAATATGGGTGGCAAAACACATTTGATTCATGCTATGTCTGAAAGACCTCTGTTTCTCCCTCCATTTCCCCATTCATACACGGTGGGCGGCAAAACAAACTTGACTCGGCCGAAATCGATGTAGGCAAATATTTTCAATAGGGGCAGGTTTATAACTTCACTCAGACGTGACACAACCGCCCTACCTGTCAGCCCGTTCATACACCATGGGTACCAACCAGGGGCGCCAAAACACCCTCTCCTCGCCCGAAATCACTCTGGGCAAATATTGGCGAGATGCGAGATTATCGTCCTATCCCCAACCGAGAAGACGTACAAATTTTAAACGGGGGCTAAGTTCAAAACTTTCCCATATTTCAGACAGGCGCGTCCCAAAAACATGGTTCCCCGTACCTCTCCCTCCATTTCCCCATTCATACACCGTCGGCGCTAGAACACCATCCCCACACCAGCCTCCTCCGTCCGCCACCCCATCCATCGCCGCCGTCCTCCACCCCATCCATCGCCACCGTCCTCCACCATGCTAGAGCGCCTAGCAAGACCGCGTCGTCCACTACTAGAGATGGACGTTTCTCATCCACGACGACATACCAAGAGCCTTGCATCGCGTCCTCTCGCTTCATCGGCGTTGTCGTCCTCTTTGCCGGGGCCTCTCACACGACCTTCTCTTCCACCGCAACGGGACTTATCCCCCGATGCACCCGTCTACCGTCGCAGATCTGCTTCAACGCCACCGACAACCATCGCACCCCCCAATGCCTACACGGCACCGCAAGAGAGGTGGTACTTCATATCTCCTCAACTTTTTGATCTCAACCAGAAAATAGATTGTAACTTGGTTACTGTACTTTCTTTTCCGCTCTTAGAATTTAATTCTTAGTTCGAAGCAAACAATGGATGCTAAATAGCATTTCCCCAGTTTGCAGGTTTAAATCTGCCATGGCACAGTCATCATATGGTTTAATTGATCATGCTTAGGGTTTAATTGATCATGTTGGTTCCGTGGTGGTTTCTTTAATAGAAATCGGAGGGGAAACCCTCTTTTGCTCAAAAAAAATGCTTAGGGTTTCCCCCTTTTCTGATCACTATATGATCAACATACGTGCTTCGTGTCATAATAGCACTGCTCTACCCATCAAGCTAAACAAGCTTAGTTTTTCAAATACGAATATGATATTATTAAAACAGAGTCGTTTAATTGGTCAGCTAAATGTTCCTAATTTAGTTTCGAAAATGCATGTTCGCCGCTCGGGTGTGTATCTCTACAGGGTGCCCATGGTGGGCCACGGCCCACCCTAGGATTTTGGGTCGGCCCAGGCCCCGATTCCCCTCTGTTCTGCTGTGCGCTTCTGCTACCTCTTGAGCATGTGTTGGTTTTCCCTTGAAGAGGAAAGGGTAATGCAGCAAAGTAGCGTAAGTATTTCCCTCAATTTTTGAGAACCAAGGTATCAATCCAGTAGGAGACAACGCACAAGTCACCTAGTACCTACACAAACAATCAAGAACCTTGCAACCAACGCGATAAAGGGGTTGTCAATCCCTTCACGGTCACTCGCAAAAGTGAGATCTAATAAAGATAGTAAAGTAAATATTTTTGGTATTTTTGTTGTATAGATTGGAAAGTGAAGATTGCAAAATAGTAAACGAGATGCAATGTAAATAAAAGAGATGCAATATAATATGAAAGAGACCCGGGGGCCATAGGTTTCACTAGTGGCTTCTCTCAAGATAGCATGTTTTACGGTGGGTGTGACGCCCCCGATTCAATCGTACAGTAATCATACACGCAAACATGTACGATCAACATCAGGGACTCACGAGAAGATATCACAACACAACTCTAAAAATAAAATAAGTCATACAAGCATCACAATACAAGCCAGGGGCCTCGAGGGCTCGAATACAAGTGCTCGATCATAGACGAGTCAGCAGACGCAACAATATCTGAGTACAGACATAAGTTAAACAAGTTGCCATAAGATCGCTAGCACAAACTGGGATACAGATCGAAAGAGGCGCAGGCCTCCTGCCTGGGATCCTCCTAACTACTCCTGGTAATCATCAGCGGCCTGCACGTAGTAGCAGGCACCTCCGGTGTAGTAGGAGTCATCGTTGACGGTAGCGTCTGGCTCCTGGGCTCCAGCATCTGGTTGCGACAACCAGAAAGAAAGGAAAGAGGGAAAAGGGGGAACAAAGCAACTGTCGGATTACGGGTTCCGGCAAAACCCTTGACGTTCGAACTCTGGGGTGCGCAAGAAGATCTCTCCCCAACTCTAGCTCACTCGCACTCGATCCATGCCTAACTACGCAAACTCGCAGGACAGGGAGACGCAAGATTTATACTGGTTCGGGCCACCGTTGTGGTGTAATACCCTACTCCAGTGTGTGGTGGTGGATTGCCTCTTGGGCTATGGATGAACAGTACAAGGGAAGAACAGCCTCAGGAGGAGAGGTGTTCTTGTGCTCATCGAGGTGGTGATGGTGGTGAGGGGGAATGGATCTAATCCTGGATCAGTTGCCTTCTACAGTGGTGGCTAGACCTATTTATAGAGGCCTCGGTCCTCTTCCCAAATATTGAGCGGGAAGGGATGCCACAATGGCCTAATTCGAAGGGGGATAACTAGTACAAGTTATCCTGACTAAAGGTGGTCTTCGCCTGCCCAAGGCTCTGGTGGTGACGCCGTCTTGGGCTCCACGGTGACCTCTGTCCTGCCGTCCTGCTGGTCTTGGTCTCGTTGCACCGATATGGAAACCTTTGCCTGCTGCCTCGGTACTCCTCGCCTGTGCTTGCCTCCTTAGCACCAAACAGGAAACGAGGACACTGTGCGCGCTGGCGCCCGCCTGGCCTTGGTCATCATGGATTGCGTCACGGGAACCTCACGAGGTGCCCCTCGCCTTGAACTCTCCGCTCCTCACGAGCTAGTCTGATGAAGTTGCCCGCGAGGAGGTCTTGTGTCATCCGCCTCGCGAGGGTCTTGGTCGCTTTGCTGGTGAAGATGGGCCATACCATGCCGCTGGTGGTGCCACGCCCTGGGCCGCAGGCAGGCAAGTCTGGGGACCCCCGTTCCTAGGACGCCGACAGTAGCCCCCGGGCACAAGGCGCGTTCGGGCTTGGCTTCGCGGCGAAGCCAAGGGTCAAGTGCGGAGCGCCGCGGGCCCTAGTAGCCTGCGGCCTCGATTGACGCGTGGTGACTTGACTGGACGTGGGCGTCTCCGCTTCCCCACGCCGCCTCGGCAACTGCCCGATTTAACGAGTCCCTGCAGCATGCACAGAAAGATCATTATTACCTGCGGTTGTGGGCGTCATCGGTTGGCCTCCTTCCGCTATAAATGGGCGGGGGGCGGAGGCCCCGCTGTACACCCATTTTCGCTCCACTTGCTTCTTCCTCCTTGCTTCCCCTTTCATGGCGCCGGTCCGAAGGTTTTCCGCCGAGGAGAAGGGAAAAGCCATGTGCACGGAGCTAGGCCTCCTCCCGCCGAAGAAGAGGCCGGCCAGCTCGCGAGGTTCCAGCGCGAGGAGGGATGTGTCGCGGCCATGGTACGAGCGACCTCCTCCTGGCTATCCCCTACCCCTCTATGCCGAGGCGCAGGGCTTGGGACCAGGAGGTGGTGGCTCATCCCACCCGCGTCGTGGTCCTGGTGATCGCGTCGTGGTGGCGTGCCCTGCCGATCCGCGAACCCACGCTGGGGCTTCTTCGCGCGAGCTCGTGATTTGGGCGGCGATGCCTCCGACCACCTGGATCCGCTTCCCGCCGTTCTTCGCCGACGAGATGCCGCCAAGGGGTCCTCTAGAGCTTTGGCTGCAGCACGCTGACTGCGATGACCCGGCGACGGGGGCGGAGATCGAGGCCGTTCTGTCGGGCAGAATCTTCATGACCCGTGGCTGGGGCGAGGTTGCCCGAGTCTATCGCAGAGAAGGAGCCCTCGCCATCCACTTTGAGTTCGATGGCGCCTCCGCGATCTTCTTCAAGGTCTTCGACGAGGAAGGTCGCCATCTTGCGTGCTGCTCGGGAGCGGGCCACCAGACCGGCAGGGCGGCTGGTGCCCGGAGCTCCTCTAGCAGCGAGGGCGCTTGGGAGTCCAGCAGCTATCCCGAGCTCTACGAGACACCGGAGATGAGTGACGACAGCTACGTGCCGCCGAGCTCTCGCCGCGCCCGGAGCAAGGCTGCAGCGTCCGGCCACCGCCGGCGCTCACCTGGATGGAGTTGGCGCCGGTCTCCGGCGGCCCACTGTTGATGATGGCGTCGGCGGTGGCACCCGGCGATCTGACCTGCGGAGGTCCCTTCCTTTTGTTCCTACGAGGAATCAAACCGAACCCCGTGGGGGTGTGTAAAGAATCTGTAGTGCCTTTTGTGTTCATATTATCCTTATTATGAAAATGTGTGAATGCATGTCTTGTTTTGGCTTGGTCACCCCTTTCCGACCCCGCGGCAACTTGGTGCTCTACGCTGACAGGTCCCGGTCCCCAGGCAGGCTGTAGCCGTCGCTGGTATGCTAGGTCGCGTGCCATGGGTCAAGGCCAGGAGGTGAGCAGCCCCAGGTCCAGTAAGAGCTCCCGAGGCGCGATGCTCGGGAGGTCCCCTTTAGTGCTCAAGCAGTTGCCTAGAAGCAGGAAAGGGAGGCGGCGTCGCCCCAACAAGGCTGCATAAGTAGGAATCCTGTGCTATAGTTTTTTATTTAGGGGCGGAAACTTAGCTCCGTAGTCTTGGGTTGGTTCCCTGTGTTGCGCCGGACGTGCGCTTCGGCAGCTGTAGTGTAGCCAAGCTAGGCCCGTACGGGCCTCGCCTTCCTCTCCATGCTCTTCTTGATGCTCTACGTCCTCAGGTCCCGGCCCTTGAGCGAGCTCAGCCACCGCTGGTATGCCAGGTCGCGTGCCGTGGACAAGGCCAGGGGGTGAGGGCTGGAGAGCCAGTAAGAGCTCCTGAGTTGCGATGCTCAGGAGCACCCCCTTTAACGTGCAAGCGAATCGCATAAGAGAAGAGGGAGCCCGCGGTACCGCCTGCTGCTATCCTCGGGAGGTTCCTGCAAGTTGGAGCGAGGAGGGGCACTGGTTGCCATCGGCCGCTCTAAGAGAGAGCGGAGGCACTGAGGGCCTGGTGAGGTGATGTGCCCGGGGCGTGCCGGGAGCCAGAGCTCGACCGGTCAGATTTTTCAGCATTGCAGGGACGGACCCGAGCACAAGTGCCGTGCCGGTAGGCGGAGTTCCCGTTGCGGGGCGGACAAAACAGTGGTTAGCGACGAGGGAGGCCCCGGAATGTGAGCCAAGCAGGTGATAGCTGAAGATAATTGATGCAAGGAAGCAGGATAACTTAAACTGAAGCTAGAACGAAATGCGCCACTGGGACAGACCCGAGTGGCTTGGGAATGATGCAGCCTGAGGGGCGCTCCCAACAAGGTAAGCTAAAGAACGCAGAAAGATACATGCCGCAGGGACAGACCCACGCGGCCTGGGAATGATGCTGCCCGAGGGGCGCTCCCAGCTAAATGAACTTGGAAAATGTCACATGGTTCCGTTGTTGAAGTAGTGCTGGAGTAGCTGAAGGCATGTGCTGAGGAAGTCGCGCCTCACGAGCCACCAGGATCTTGAGCCTCGGGAGGCTCTGTGGGTCCTGGTGGTTCCCGAAGAGCTGCCGCCATCTCCGCCTGGATCGCGAGATGCCTGGCATCCTGAGCCGCCAGGATGCTCCGCATGTGGCGCTAGAGGATGACATCCGTGTTTGGCAGGCCGAATGGCATGCGAACGAAGTTGTGAGGTGGGCCCTCGCAGCGCCCCACACGCGAAGGCCAGAAGCGCTCCTGAGAAGCGGCCCAGTTGAGCCCTGGGATGTTGATGCAGATGCGCAGCCCGGCATCCTCGGCTGGATGTGGGGCTGCGCTAGGTGGTGAACGATGGTTGCCGCGCATGGATCGTGCTTCTTGCAGCTCCTGAGTGGCCTTGATGATGAACTCCTGAGCACCAGGCGCTCCTTGCCTAGTGCCCTCGTGAGGGAAACTTGCTGCGAAGCACGCCTCCACTTGGTGCCCGAGCGCCTCCCTCGTGAGGCTGGCTACGTCTGAGGCCCTCCAGGAGAGAACCCCCGGGCCCAGCTTGAGGAGGGCACCAGGCGCGCCTTCCTATGCGAGGGAGGGAGACGCTCTGGCTGCGGACGCAGGTCCTGAGGTAGTGCCGATGGTGATGCCACTCCCTTGTGGTCCTTCGTGAAGCAGCTGCTTCTTCGCCTTGGGGGCGACCTCCTGAGGGTGGTTGGCGCCTTCGTTGTCTGGGTCTTTAGCCGCAGCAGCTTGGTAGGCGCGCTCGAGGGCACACACAACATCTTTTTCTTCGCAGGCGACGGTGATGATGCCAGCAGTCCCTGGTAGCTTGAGGACGTTGTAGCCATGGTGGACCACGGCCATGAACTTGGCTAGCGCTGGGTACCCAAGGATGGCGTTGTGCGGCAAGCGGATGTGGGCGACGTCGAAGTCGATGAGCTCGGTGCTGTAGTTGTCGTGCTTGCCGAAGGTGACAGGGAGGCGGATCTGCCCTATCGGGACGGTGGAGCCGTCAGTCACTCCTGAGAAGGGCTTGGTAGGCTGCAGCTGATCGTAGGGAACTTGGAGGCGATCGAATGTCTCGACGGACAGGACATTTAGCCCTGCACCACCGTCGAGGAGAGTCTTGGTGACCTGAACGTTGCTGATAACAGGCGAGCAAATCATCGGGAGGGCGCCGGCAGTTGCCGCGCACTTGAGCTGATCAGACGAGCTAAAGGTGATGGCGTACTTGGACCACCTGAGAGGGCTTGCAGCCTCAAGCCTGGGGAGCACCGCGTTCACCTCACGAGCAAACTGCTTGAAGAGGCGCTGTGAGGCTGGGGTGTGAGTGCCACCCAAGATGCAGGCTACGGCGCGTCGCTCCTGGAAGCCCCCAGCCCCCTCGTCCTGATGGTGGTCGTCGTTTCTTCTTGGTGGCGGCGGCAGCGGAGGAAGGCCAGTATTGCCCTGAGGACGGTCCTCACGAGCTTGATCCCTCCAGGCACCCTCGCGAGGATGGTCGCGCCACTGGTCCTCCCGAGGCCGGTCGCGCCACTCCTGGCGGTGGTTGTGGTTGTCCCAGCGTCCTCCTCTTTGTCCTGCTCCTCGCCCGTAGCCCCAGTCGCTGCGGTCGGGGCGTTGACTGAAGCGCCCATCTCGGATGGCCCTGAGTTCCTAGCAGTCGCTAGTGTTGTGGCTGTGTAGGTTGTGGTAGGCGCAGAAGGGTCGGCTGCTTTTGGAAGACTCTGGTTGATCACGCCCACGCTTCGTGTCCGGCTCCGCCGCAAGTACGGCAGCTTCCTTGCGCTTCACGTCCTTGGCCTTGGCCTTCTTCTCCACTGAATCTGCAGCTGGGAGCTCAAGGAGGGAGAGGCGTCCCTCCTCAGCTCTAGCGCACTTGGTCGCCAGGTTGAACATCTCCAGAGCGGTGCACAGATCTTCATGGATTGCGAGCTCTTCTTTCATGTTGACGTCGCGGACGCCATCGGAGAAGGCCGAGATGATGGCTTCATCCATCACCTTGGGGATCTTGAGGCGAACGCTATTGAAGCGCTGGATGTACTTCTGCAAGGTCTCTCCGGGCTGCTGCTTGATGCGACGCAGGTCACCCGTGGCCGGGGGGCGGCCGCGGGTGCCCTGGGAGTTGGCGACGAACCGTTCGCGCATCTCGCTCTAGGAGGAGATCGAACCCGCGAGCAGGTTCAGGAGCCATGAGCGGGCCCCATCCTTGAGGGCCATTGGGAACCAGTTCGCCATGACTTTCTCGTCGCCGTTGGTTGCTTCGATGCTGAGCTCGTAGAGTTGCAGAAACTCCGCAGGGTCAGGGGTGCCGTCGTAGCGAGGAGGCAGGTCCGGCTTGAACTTGCTGGGCCAGACAATGCTACGCAGCTCAAGAGAAAAGGCGCGACAACCGGCCGTGGCGACCGGAACCCGTCGGGGAGGCAGAACTTGGTCTTGGCGCCCTTGAGCCGCCGCCACAAGCAGTGCACGGTCTTGGCACGGGGGATGGTCCTGGCGTAGTGGTGCCAGGAGCGGAGGAGTGTCTCCCCGCGGCGAAGGGACCTCCCGGCAGCTTCCTTCTTCACGCGTTCACTCGCAGGCACGCGGCACGGGGGGTCGCATCGCGGGCCGACGTGTCTTGGTGCTAAGGCGCCGTCTTGGTGTTGAGGTGGCGGAGGCGCTCCATGGGCCACGTCGCCCGCTGCTGGTGGAGGACGAGGCAGTGAGACGGACGATGCAGGAGAGCCCCCAGCGGCGCTGGGGAGCTCTGTGGTCGAGCCGGGCGGTAGCGCAGGAGCTCGCGTGCCATGAGCAGCACGACCTGCGCGTCCGTGGGTGCACGACGAGTGTGGGATGACGAGCCGGCCGGAGTCAGTGACGGAGTGGCGGTGCGGCCATCCCTCCGCACCGAGGGGTGCAGTGACGAGGCCTGCTGCTCGTTGCCCGTTGGGCCGGTGGCGGCGTTGGCGGCTGGTGACGGATAACGACGGGGAGGCCAGCCGACATGAGCAGTCTGAGCGACGCGAGCGGCGAGGGCGGCCCGGCGCTTAGCGCGAGCCTTGCACGCGTTAGACATGGACTCGACGGAGCGGTGGATCACGGACCGACGGGAAGAAAGCTTCAGCACACCCCTAGCTGGCGCGCCAAATGTTGGATTACGGGTTCCGGCAAAACCCTTGAGGTTCGAACTCTGGGTTGCGCAAGAAGATCTCTCCCCAACTCTAGCTCACTCGCACTCGATCCATGCCTAACTACGCAAACTCGCAGGATAGCGAGACGCAAGATTTATACTGGTTTGGGCCACCGTTGCGGTGTAATACCCTACTCCAGTGTGTGGTGGTGGATTGCCTCTTGGGCTATGGATGAACAGTACAAGAGAAGAACAGCCTCAGGAGGAGAGGTGTTGTTGTGCTCGTCGAGCTGGTGATGGTGGTGAGGCGGAATGGATCTGATCCTGGATCAGTTGCCTTCTACAGTGGTGGCTAGACCTATTTATAGAGGTCCCGGTCCTCTTCCCAAATATTGAGCGGGAAGGGATGCCACAACGGCCAAATTCGAAGCGGGACAGCTAGTACAAGTTATCCTGACTAAAGGTGGTCTTCGCCTGCCAAAGGCTCTAGTGGTGACGCCGTCTTGGGCTCCACGGTGACCTCCGTCCTGTCGTCCTGCTGGTCTTGGTCTCGTTGCACCGATATGGAAACCTTTGCCTGCTGCCTCGGTACTCCTCGCTTGTGCTTGCCTCCTTAGCACCAAAGAGGAAACGAGGACACTGTGCGCGCTGGCGCCCGCCTGGCCTTTGTCGTCATGGCTTGCGTCACGGGAACCTCACGAGGTGCCCCTTGCCTTGAACTCTCCGCTCCTCCCGAGCCAGTCTGATGAATTTGCCCGCGAGGAGGTCTTGTGTCATCCGCCTCGCGAGGCTTGGCCCCTCGCGAGGGTCTTGGTCGCTTTGCTGGTGAAGATGTGTCGTACCAGGCCGCTGGTGGAGCCACGCCCTGGGTCGCAGGCAGGCAAGTCTGGGGACCCCCGTTCGTAGGACGCCGATAGCAACCGTGAGTACTCATCCAAAGTACTCGCAAGCAAGGATGTACACTACATATGCATGGGTATATGTGTAAAGGGGCAATATCGGTGGACTGAACTGCAGAATGCCAGAATAAGAGGGGAATAGCTAGTCCTGTCGAAGACTACGCTTCCGGCAGCCTCCATCTTGCAGCATGTAGGAAAGAGTAGATGGTAAGTTCACCAAGTATCATCGCATAGCATAATCCTACCCGGCAATCCTCTCCTCGTCGCCCTGTGAGAGAGTGATCACCGGGTTGTATCTGGCACTTGGAAGGGTGTGTTTTATTAAGTATCCGGTTCTAGTTGTCATAAGGTCAAGGTAAAACTCCGGGTCGTCCTGTTACCGAGGATCACGGCTATTCGAATAGATAAACTTCCCTGCAGGGGTGCACTACATTACCCAACACGCTCAATCCTATTTGGCCGGACATACTTTCCTGGGTCATGCCCGGCCTCGGAAGATCAACACGTTGCAGC
This sequence comes from Aegilops tauschii subsp. strangulata, assembly GCF_002575655.3. Lineage (NCBI taxonomy): Eukaryota > Viridiplantae > Streptophyta > Magnoliopsida > Poales > Poaceae > Aegilops > Aegilops tauschii. The sequence goes on from NC_053039.3 coordinate 57,305,331, forward strand.
CCTACCTAGGCACAACAGAGAGGTCAGCACCCCGGTCTAAATCCTATGGCACAGGGATCTGGGCCCATCGCCCATTGCATACCTGCACATTGCGAACGCGGCCGGAAGCAGACCTAGCCCCCTTAATACAAGCGCAGGCTTACGGTCCAATCCGGCGCGCGCCGCTCAGTCGCTGACGTCAAGAAGGCTTCGGCTGATACCACGACGCCGAGTGCCCATAACAGTTCCCGCGTAGTTGGTTAGTGCGTATAGGCCAGTGGCCAGACTCAGATCTAATACCAAGATCTCGTTAAGCGTGTTATTTTAAAGTAACCGCGGACGCCGACCAGGGCTTGGCCCACCTCTCTCCTAGGTAGTCTCAACTTGCCCTGTGGCTCCGCCACAAAGTAACAATCGGGGGCCGTCGGGAACCCAGGCCCACCTCTACCAGGATGGAGCCACCTGTCCTTTCAGCCCCCTCATCAGAATCACTTGCGGGTACTCTACGAGCCGACCCGACTTTAGTCACCACATGTATCATATAAAGTATACAAGTATATACCCGTGATACCTCCCGAGTGATCATGTAGCGACCAGACCTCAAATAGTCTGTGCTGCTGTGCACCAGTGTCATCCCTGGATCAGTAATGCTGACACGCACAGTACAAATGGAGGATTTATAACAGAGTAGCAATCACACACTTATTACATCGAATATCTCAAAGAGAATAAGTATGATAAATATGGCTTAAGGCCATCTAAATACGATAACAGCGGAAGACTTGGAAGATAAGTGAGTCCATCAACTCCAACGGCATCACTGAGTATAAGACCACGACCTAAGGCACCTTACTCATCGTCTGAAAAGTCTGCAACATGAAACGTTGCAGCCCGAAAACGGGTCAGCACATAGAATATGCTGGCAAAATAACACATAGAGAATAATGAACATATTAATGCTATACTACATGCATATTTGGCTGGTGGAAAGCTCTATGGTTACAGTTTTTGCGAAAAGCCAATTTTTCCCTACTGCAAAGGAATAAATTTTATTTAACTATCATGGTGGTTGTTTAAACATTGAGATGGTTGACAGCATCTCAATCCCAATTAAAAGTCATCATTAACCCAACAAAATTAATTAAAGTAACATGGTGATGAGATTCACATGATAATCCAGGTACTAGATACTCAATTTGTCCATAACCGGGGACACGGCTAACCATGATTAGTTTGTACACTCTGCAGAGGTTTGCGCACTTTTCCCCACAAGACTCGATCGCCTCCGCTTGATTCTCGCACTACATGATGTTTGAGAAACGGATGACCGAGACACGGTCTTTCAGAAACAATCACTCTTTACTCCGGATGGATAGTTACACCTACTTTCCCCTACATCTGCTAGCCCACCTCTTCAAGAGACCATGTAACCTACTTAACTATGCTAGAGCCCATAATAGCTTGTGGCTGCACACGGAAGTTTCTAGCATGAATAATCTTATGATCCCTTTGAGCATGGGTGGCGGTCCTTATACAAACAGACAACATTGGGTTCTCCAGGTGCCTCAATCCACCCAGATGTGAGTTTTAGTTGCCACCTTAAGTAAACCATTATTAACAATCTCACATCTGTCATGAATTTCACTCAAACCCAATCCACGTCTATGAGCATAGCATGGCAATATAATAGCAACGTAGAAGTAACTCCCAAGTGTTTGATAGTAAAGAGGACAATAGGTACTACCTCATCTACTTCCCAAAAACCCACATATTAATCAGATCCTAATCATGCAGTTGTTTGAGGATTGATCTAATGCAATAAAAACTGGGTATGGAAAGGTATGATCAAAGTGTTACTTGCCTTGCTGATGATCCGCGAAACCTAGCGATTCGAAGTAACAAGTGGCGCACTCCGGGTACTCTATCGCAAACAAACAAGCAAACAATAAGTACTCATCTAATGCACAGGTAAAACTCGAATGAAAGATCCAACCAGAAATTTCAACTTAAGAACTCCGGTTTGCAAAAAGAATCAACTCGAACGAAGCAACGAAAGTCAAACGGCGAAAGAAACAAGCTTCGTTTACTAATCTGGATCTAGGTCAAATTTTACAGTAGCAAAAACTTGTTTGAGTAGGTTAAATGGAAAGAGAATTTCGAGACGAAACTCTAGGCGCTTGAATCGCCTAATTCCGATAAACGAGCGAAAAGTTAAACAAAAACAAAGATTCGATCAGAAATCGAGATCTGGAATAATCGCGGAAAAATCTGACTAAAAGAAAACTGACGAACGGTTAAAGAACGGACGTTTGTTAACAGAGAACCGACGAACACGTTCGTTAAAACGAACGGGTCGGTGAACGTTCACTAAATAATAAAACCGAAGAAATAAACCGATCTAGGGTTTAAAAAAACGAACGGTTTTTTTTAGAAAACCGGCAAACGGCGGCGAGTCGGTACCTCGTCGGGACGGGGCTCCGGCAGGGTCGGCATGGCTCCGGCGAGGGTGGCTTGGGGCGGCGGGGGCTCGGGCGTGGCTCGGGGTGGCGACGGGGTGGCGAGGGGCGGCGAGGGGCGGCGTCGGCGGCGGGGTTTGGCGAACGGGGCGGCGGCTCCTCCGGGCTCCGGCGACGGCAGCGGGTGCGGGTCGAGGCGGGGCTCGGGGTGAGGGAAGGGGGTGGCGGCGGGGGTATATATGAGAGGGGGGCTGCTTGGAGGAGGGGGCAAGGCGGCGGGGCTCCGGCGTGTCCGAGCCGGACACGGGCGCGGCGGCGCTGGCGTACGCGCGGAGGAGACGGCGCGGCTGGGCCGGCCGCTCGGCTGGGCCTCGGCCCGGTCGGGCGCGCGTTTTTTTTAAACATTCCGCCGAAAAAAAATCACGGAAAAATAAATAAAAATTCAAAAAAGATAAAACAAATTTTCCCCGTCTAGTTAAAATAATTAGAACAGGGTGAACATTTTTTGGCACAAAAATGCAGTTTTGAAAACGTGCAATTTTTTTAATGCAACTAAAATTGCAAATAAAATCCAATATATGATTTTAATATTTTTCCTCCAATATTTCAATTGTTTTGGAGAAGTCATATTTTCTCCTCTCATTTATTTCAATGTGAAATATTTTTCCGGAGAGAAAATAATTAAAACCAAAATCCTCGTTTTATTATTTGATAAAATCAAATATGATAAATCGGGAAAATCCCCAACTCTCTCTGAGGGTCCTTGAGTTGCTTAGGGTTTATCGAGGATTTGCCAAAATGCAATAAAATATGCTATGCAATGATGATCTATGTATAACATTCCAAATTGAAAATTTGGGATGTTACAAACCTACCCCCCTTAAGATGAATCTCGCCCTCGAGATTCGGGTTGGCTAGAAAACATGTGAGAGTGGTCCTTCCGTAGATCTTCCTCTCGCTCCCAGGTGGCTTCATCTTCCGTGTGGTGACTCCACTGGACTTTGCAAAACTTGATAACCTTACTGCGGGTGACTCGGCTGGCATACTCAAGAATCTTAACCGGTTTCTCCTCATAGGTCAAATCACTTTCCAGCTGAATCGCTTCCAGTGGCACGGTATCTCTCAGCGGTATCTCAGCCATCTCTGCGTGGCACTTCTTCAACTGGGAAACGTGAAATACATCATGAACTCCTGACAATCCTTTGGGTAATTCCAGCTTGTAGGCAACTTCTCCCATACGTTCCAAAACTCTGTATGGTCCGATAAAATGGGGCGCTAACTTTCCCTTAACTCCAAAGCGCTTCACTCCTCGAAGTGGTGATACTCGAAGATACACTATGTCTCCGACTTCGTGAACTGTCTCCTTTCGTTTAGAATCAGCATAACTCTTCTGTCTGGACTGGGCTACCTTGAGCCTATCACGAATCAACCTCACTTTCTGTTCAGACTCCTTAATCAAATCTGGTCCAAACAACTGACGGTCTCCAACTTCGTCCCATAACAACGGTGTTCTACACCTTCTTCCGTACAAAGCTTCGAAAGGGGCCATCTTCAAACTGGTTTGGTAACTGTTGTTGTAAGAAAACTCTGCATATGGCAAATTGTCATCCCAACTAGATCCATAATCTAGTGCACAAGCTCTCAGCATGTCTTCCAAAATCTGATTGACTCTTTCGGTCTGTCCGTCTGTGGGTGAAAGGCTGTACTGAATTCTAGCCTGGTTGCCAATGTTTCATGTAACTGCTTCCAAAACTTCGAGGTAAACTGGGTTCCTCTATCTGATACAATGGTCCTCGGAACTCCATGCAAACATACGATCCTGGTCATGTATATCTTTGCCAACTTAGCACTGGTGTAAGTGGTCTTCACTGGAATGAAATGAGCTACTTTCGTCAAACGGTCGACTACAACCCATATTGAGTCATAGCCTGAACGAGTCCTGGGCAATCCCGTGATAAAATCCATGCCTATTTTATCCCACTTCCATTCGGGTATCGGCAATGGTTGTAGTAATCCTGCTGGCTTCTGATGTTCTGCCTTCACTCTCTGACATACATCACAAACTGCTACATACTCCGCAATATCCTTCTTCATTCTGGTCCACCAGAAAGTAATCTTCAAGTCCAAATACATCTTGGTATTCCCTGGGTGAATCGAATACGGTGAATCATGGGCCTCTTGCAAAATCAACTTCCTGATCTCCGTATCATTTGGCACATATACGCGGTCCTCAAACCATAAGGTATCGTGCTCATCCTCACGAAATCCCTTGGCTTTTCCTTTGCTCATCTTCTCCTTTATCTCGTCAATCTCCTTGTCTGTCTTCTGAGCTTCTCTGATCCTTTCCATCAAGGTAGACTGAATCTCCAGTGTCGCTAAATAGCCTCTTGGGACTATCTCCAAACATAGCTCGCGAAGGTCCTCGGCTAACTCCTGAGGTAACTCTCCTGTCATGAGGGTGTTGACATGACTCTTGCGGCTCAACGCGTCTGCTACTACGTTAGCCTTTCCTGGGTGATAATGCAATCTCATATCATAGTCCTTAATAAGCTCCAACCATCTCCTCTGTCTGAGATTTAACTCCTTCTACGTGAAAATATACTTCCAACTCTTGTGATCCGTGTACACCTCACAATGGTTTTCGATGAGAAAATGTCTCCATGTCTTCAACGCATGCACCACGGCTGCTAACTCCAAATCATGCGTAGCATAATTCTTCTCATGGGGTTTAAGTTGTCGTGAAGCATATGACACAACTCTTCCTTCCTGCATAAGCACTGCTCCAAGTCCTCGACGAGAAGCGTCCGAATAAACTTCATAATCCTTGCGTTGATCTGGCAGAATCAACACTGGTGATGTAACCAATCGTTTCTTCAACTCTTGGAAACTAGCTTCACATTCCTCGGTCCAATTGAATTTGGTGTCTTTCTTCAATAGCTCAGTCATGGGCTTTGCAATTTTCGAGAAATTCTCGATGAACCTCCAGTAGTATCCTGCAAGTCCAAGAAAACTCCGGATCTCTCCAACTGATGTGGGTGATTCCCAACTTGTCACTGTGTCAACTTTGGCAGGGTCTACTGCTATTCCTTCTCCAGAAATAACATGTCCGAGAAATCCAACTTCCTTCAGCCAAAATTCACATTTGCTGAACTTGGCATATAACTGATGTTCTCTGAGCTTCTCAAGTACCAATCGCAAATGCTCCTCATGCTCTTCCTCATTCTTGGAAAAGACTAAAATATCGTCAATGAACACCACGACGAACTTATCCAAAAACTCCATAAACACTTTGTTCATCAGGTTCATGAAATAGGCAGGTGCGTTAGTCAGACCAAATGACATAACGGTATACTCATACAGCCCATACCTGGTGGTAAAAGCCGTCTTAGGTATATCCTGCTCTCGAATCTTTAACTGATGGTATCCTGATCGTAGATCGATCTTGGAAAATACTTTAGCTCCTTGTAGGCGGTCAAACAAATCATTGATCATCGGCAGTGGGTACTTGTTTTTGATGGTCACTTCATTCAATCCACGATAATCAACAACCATCCTCAACGATCCATCTTTCTTCTCCACTAGAAGTACTGGTGATCCCCAAGGTGACGAACTTGGGCGAATATAGCCTTTATCCAGTAACTCCTTGATCTGCTTCTTGATTTCCTCCAAATCTTTTGCGGGCATCCTGTACGGTCTCTTAGATATTGGCCCTGTGCCTGGCAAAAGTTCGATCAAGAACTCAATGTCTCTATCTGGTGGCATGCCTGGCAACTCTTCTGGAAATACATCCGGGTAATCCTTCACCACTGGTACTTCCTCCTGTACAACTCCTGATAAGGAATTCACTTGAGTCCTCTTCGGCATATGCCGGGATACATACTTGATCCTTCTTCCTTCTGGGGTGGTAAGCAAAATCGACTTACTGGCGCAATCGATGTTTCCTCCATACATCGATAGCCAATCCATTCCCAAAATGACATCCAAACCTTGTGACTCCAAAATTATTAGGTCTGAGGGGAAAACATGCCTACCAATGGCCAATGGCACCTGAAAACATCCTTGGCTTGCCATATACTCTGCTCCTGGCAAGGTTACTAACATAGGTGTTCTGAGAACTTTGGTGGGCAACTTAAACTTATCCACAAATCCCCTTGATATGTATGAATGCGATGCACCAGTATCGAAAAGAACGATTGCAGTAAATGACTTAACCAAAAACTTACCTATTACTGCATCAGGCTGTGCTTCAACCTCTTCCACGCTCACGTGGTTCACATGTCCTTTATTGAAAGGGTTCGGCTTCTTCCCAGAGCTTCCATTGCCATTTCCATTTTGGGCTTCAGGACAATCAGTTGCATAATGTCCAGTCTTCTGGCACTTGAAAGAAGTAACATGACTTAGATCCCTCTTGGCTGGGGTAGATGGGTTGGTGCGGTTCTGTCCGTTGCTTCCTCCATTCCCATTACCATTCTTGGAGCCATTATGGTTGTGCGAACTACCTCCTCCATGGGTATGCTGAAACTGTCCTCCCGGTTTCGGGGCAAATCGTGGTTTCTGCTGAGCTCCATAATTATACTTCCCTTGTCCATACTTCCTCTTACAGTTTTCAATCTGCTGTTGCTTCCCTTCAATCATGAGAGCTCTATCTACCAACTCCTGGTAGTTGTTGAAGGTTGCTACCATCAACTGCATGCTCAGTTCATCATTCAGTCCTTCCAAAAATTTCTCCTGCTTGGCTGCATCTGTAGCAACGTCATCTGGTGCATAACGTCCTAACTTACTGAAATCCTCCACATACTGGCCTACGGTGCGTCCTCCTTGGCGTAGGTTGCGAAACTCACGCTTCTTCATAGCCATAGCTCCTGCTGAAACATGAGCTGTACAGAAAGCTTGCTGAAACTAGTCCCATGTGACAGTGTCAATAGGGTGTGTGGCTGTGTAATTCTCCCACCATGATGCTGCGGGTCCATCAAGCTGATGTGCGGCAAAACACCCTCTTTCCGCATCTGTGCATCCTGCTGTGGTCAACTCCCTTCCAACTTTGCGGAGCCAATCATCTGCAACAATCGGCTCGGTGCTACTGGAAAACACCGGCGGGTTTAGCCTCAAGAAACGGGCTAAGTGATCAACAGGTGGTGGTGGTGGTGGGTTGTTGTTGTTGCCTTGGTTCTGTACTAACACTTGCATCAGGGCATTCTGTTGCTGAATCAACTGGGTGATCTCTGGTGGGAAAACAAATCCGGTGTCACGTCTCGGAGGCATCTGATGGGTTAGAAAAGATGAGAGTTAAGAATAGAATGAGGTCTAGAGGGAAAACACTACCCATATGCTCATGAGTCAAATACAATCAATATCACTCAATCAATTCAAACAAGGCATACAATCGATCTAACTAACGTTACAAAGTGCTTGAACTATACTATTAAATGGGGGAAAACTACTACTGATATGGTGGTCTACTAGAAATTTTGATCAGTTGAAGACTCCATGATATCTGCTCCAGCTTCATCAACAAAGTCATCTTCACTTGGTTCCGAGTCGGTGTCGTCGATGATGATGTAGTTATCCGGGCAAGTGCATTCGTCATCTTCTGCTTTTGGTACTGGATTTCCCATGAATACTCCAATCTTCTTCTCCAGGTCATCATTCTTCCCTACTAAAGCGACGATTTCCTCCAAATAATCCTCGCGTGTGGCCTTGAGTTCTTCCTCCAGCTCCTTGATCTTCGTCAATGCCTTCTTCAGATCTTCCTTGTCTTAGCACATCTGGTTCTCCTGGCGACGAATATGTTGGTTTTGCTCCTGGATGAAAGCTGCAATTGATCCATCCTTCTTGGTTCTGATCATCTCCCATTGCTCGTCTCGGCGTCCACAAATCTGATAAATTGTATCCTTAAGCTCCCTGTGGTAGACTTCTCCAATGCGTCCCATAGCGATGTCGGCGGCCATGCTCTTCCCCAAACTCCAGGTTGGTGCTTCGAAAACCAATCTTATGGGTTCAGTAACTGGCACAAACGTCCTTCCTGGAATGTGAACTTGAATCTTCCAGCTCTCCTCTTCGGGTAATGTGGCGTTGTAGGTTCCGGTGATGCTTGGTATTCCTATGTTCAAGTACTTAGTGACTTCCTTCAAGTGTCGTCCAAAAGGCGTGTCCTCATCTGGTTGCATGAACTTCCTCCTTGCATCCGCCATTCCTAAAAGAGTAGAAAGTGGAGAGGGGTCAGAAATGAGAAGAGAGAAGTGTTCTAGGGCTTAAGCTTAGTGGTCGTGTCCTACAGTCAGCGTGTGCTCTGATACCACCTTTGTAGCGACCAGACCTCAAATAGTCTATGCTGCTGTGCACCAGTGTCATCCCTGGATCAGTAATGCTGACACGCACAGTACAAATGGAGGATTTATAACAGAGTAGCAATCACACACTTATTACATCGAATATCTCAAAGAGAATAAGTATGATAAATATGGCTTAAGGCCATCTAAATACGATAACAGCGGAAGACTTGGAAGATAAGTGAGTCCATCAACTCCAACGGCATCACTGAGTATAAGACCACGACCTAAGGCACCTTACTCGTCGTCTGAAAAGTCTGCAACATGAAACGTTGCAGCCCGAAAACGGGTCAGCACATAGAATATGCTGGCAAAATAACACATAGAGAATAATGAACATAATAATGCTATACTACATGCATATTTGGCTGGTGGAAAGCTCTATGGTTACAGTTTTTGCGAAATGCCAATTTTTCCCTACTGCAAAGGAATAAATTTTATTTAACTATCATGGTGGTTGTTTAAACATTGAGATGGTTGACAGCATCTCAATCCCAATTAAAAGTCATCATTAACCCAACAAAATTAATTAAAGTAACATGGTGATGAGATTCACATGATAATCCAGGTACTAGATACTCAAGTTGTCCATAACCGGGGACACGGCTAACCATGATTAGTTTGTACACTCTGCAGAGGTTTGCGCACTTTTCCCCACAAGACTCGATCGCCTCCGCTTGATTCTCGCACTACATGATGTTTGAGAAACGGATGACCGAGACACGGTCTTTCAGAAACAATCACTCTTTACTCCGGATGGACAGTTACACCTACTTTCCCCTACATCTGCTAGCCCACCTCTTCAAGAGATCATGTAACCTACTTAACTATGCTAGAGCCCATAATAGCTTGTGGCTGCACACGGAAGTTTCTAGCATGAATAATCTTATGATCCCTTTGAGCCTGGGTGGCGGTCCTTATACAAACAGACAACACTGGGTTCTCCAGGTGCCTCAATCCACCCAGATGTGAGTTTTAGTTGCCACTTTAAGTAAACCATTATTAACAATCTCACATCTGTCATGAATTTCACTCAAACCCAACCCACGTCTACGAGCATAGCATGGCAATATAATAGCAACGTAGAAGTAACTCCCAAGGGTTTGATAGTAAACAGGACAATAGGTACTACCTCATCTACTTCCCAAAAACCCACATATTAATCAGATCCTAATCATGCAGTTGTTTGAGGATTGATCTAATGCAATAAAAACTGGGTATGGAAAGGTATGATCAAAGTGTTACTTGCCTTACTGATGATCCGCGAAACCTAGCGATTCGAAGTAACAAGCGGCGCACTCCGGGTACTCTATCGCAAACAAACAAGCAAACAATAATAACTCATCTAATGCACAGGTAAAACTCGAATGAAAGATCCAACCAAAAAGTTCAACTTAAGAACTCCGGTTTGCAAAAAGAATCAACTTGAACGAAGCAACGAAAGTCAAACGGCGAAAGAAACAAGCTTCGTTTACTAATCTGCATCTAGGTCAAATTTTACAGTAGCAAAAACTTGTTTGAGTAGGTTAAACGGAAAGAGAATTTCGAGACGAAACTCTAGGCGCTTGAATCGCCTGATTCCGATAAACGAACGAAAAGTTAAACAAAAACGAAGATCCGATCAGAAATCGAGATCTGGAATAATCGCGGAAAAATCTGACTAAAAGAAAACTGATGAACGGTTAAAGAACGGACGTTCGTTAACAGAGAAAATCCGACGAACACGTTCGTTAAAACGAACGGGTCGGTGAACGTTCACTAAATAATAAAACCGAAGAAATAAACCGATCTAGGGTTTTTTAAAAAAACAAACGGTTTTTTTTAGAAAACCGGCAAACGGCGGCGAATCGGTACCTCGTCGGGACGGGGCTCCGGCGAGGGCGGCTTGGGGAGGCGGGGGCTCGGGCGGGGCTCGGGGTGGCGACGGGGTGGCGAGGGGCGGCGAGGGGCGGCGTCGGCAGCGGGGTTTGGTGAACGGGGCGGCGGCTCCTCCGAGCTCCGGCGGCGGCGGGTGCGGGTCGAGGCGGCGCTCGGGGTGACGGGAGGGGGCGGGGGCGGGGGTATATATGAGAGGGGGGCTGCTTGGAGGAGGGGGCAAGGCGGCGGGGCTCCGGCGTGTCCGAGCCGGACACGGGCGAGGCGGCGCTGGCGTACGCGCGGAGGAGACGGCGCGGCTGGGCCTCGGCCCGGTCGGGCGCGCGTTTTTTTTTAAACATTCCGCCGAAAAACAATCACAGAAAAATAAATAAAAATCCAAAAAAGATAAAACAAATTTTCCCCGTCTAGTTAAAATAATTAGAACAGGGTGAACATTTTTTGGCACAAAAATGCAGTTTTGAAAACGTGCAATTTTTTTAATGCAACTAAAATTGCAAATAAAATCCAATATATGATTTTAATATTTTTCCTCCAATATTTCAATTGTTTTGGAGAAGTCATATTTTCTCCTCTCATTTATTTCAATGTGAAATATTTTTCCGGAGAGAAAATAATTAAAACCAAAATCCTCGTTTTATTATTTGATAAAATCAAATATGATAAATCGGGAAAATCCCCAACTCTCTCCGAGGGTCCTTGAGTTGCTTAGGGTTTATCGAGGATTTTCTAAAATGCAATAAAATATGCTATGCAATGATGATCTATGTATAACATTCCAAATTGAAAATTTGGGATGTTACAGATCACGGCCCAATAGTATAGCATGGCAGACGGACAAGAATGTAGGGCCACTGATGGAATACTAGCATCCTATACTAAGCATTTAGGATTGCAGGTAAGGGTAACAACTGTAGCAACAATGACAGGCTATGCGGCAGAATAGGATTAACCAAAAGCAGTAACAAGCTACACTACTCTAATGCAAGCAGTACAGAGAAGGAATAGGCGATATCTGGTGATCAAGGGGGGGCTTGCCTGGTTGCTCTGGCAAGGAGGGGTCGTCAACATCGTAGTGGTACTAGGTAGCAGTGGCGTCGGTCTAGGTGTCTAACGAGAGAAGAGGGAGGAGAAACAATAAATATAATGCAAACATAAGCATGATGATGTATGACATGACAATGAGCGGTACTAGGTGTGCCCTAACGCGGTAGGAGGTGATACCGGCGAAGGGGAAAACATCCGGGAAAGTATCCCCGGTGTTTGACGTTTTCAGACAGATGAACCAGAGGGGAAAGTTGTGTGTTTGCTATGCTAGGGATGTGTGGCGGACGAACGGGCTACGTATCCGGATTCGTCTCGTCTTTCTCAGCAACTTTCATGTACAAAGTATTTTCATCCGAGTTACGGATTACTTAATATTAATTTTCAAAGTTTTTATTTCATTTTTAAAATTAACAGAATTAATTTAATTTAGAAAATGCCATTATGATGTCAGCATGTGGTCAGCATGATGTCATCAGTCAACCAGTCAGTTGACTTAGTCAAACTAACAGGCGGGTCTCACTATCATTGAGACAGTTTAACTAAACATAACTAGTTCGTTTCAGTTAAGTGATTAGGCTAATTTAACAGACTTAATTAAGTTAATTAATCATTTAACTAATTAATTATTATTTTTACCTATTTCTAAATCTCTTTTTATAAAACAGGGACGTGGGGCCCCAGCAAGCAGTGGCCCATAGGCCTAGCGGGGCGGGGCGCTAGCGGGTGGAGCCGGGCGTTGGGCGCCCGACTAGGCGTTGCGGGGCGACGGCGGTAACGGCGCAGGGCGGGTGGCCGGAGCGGCGAGCAGGGGAGGCACAGCGGCGAGCGCGAGGGGAGGTGGTGGCTGGGCGCGCGGGGCAAGCAGCAGGCGTGCACGGCGGCAAGCGGCAGCGGCAGAGGGAGGCGGGCCTGCGATGGAGGGCGCCGGCAAGGGGCTGCACGGGAAGGGCGGCCGGGAGCAAAGCAGCAGTAGGGGCCGCCGAAGTCAGTAGCAGGCGCGCTGCGGCCTCGTGCAAGGCGACAGAGACAAGGCCCCGGTGAGGCGGTGACGAGGGACGAGGCGGGGCAAGCCGCCGGGGAGCAGTGGGGTGCGGGCCTGACTCGGCACGACGAGGTCGGGGGCGGGGCGGAGCGGACACAGTCACAGGTGGCGGCGAGCATCGTCGGGCCACGCGGGGAGGAGGCCAGGGCGTGCGGGGCACGGACGGAGCACAACCATGGACGCCGTGACCGCGGGCGCGAGCGAGGCATGTGCGCGGTGAGCAGGGGAGCGGAGGGAGGCGGGGCCTCACCGGTGTGGCCGTAGGGTCAATGGCAGCGGGCCTCGAGGAGGAGGACAGGTACGACGGCGGGGCAGCTCCGGCGACGTCCAGGCGGCAGCAGTGGTCGCGGCGTCTGCGGCCTTCGAGCGCGATCTCGAGCAACAGGAAAGGGCGAGGGAGAGACGATGGGAGGGTGCCGACGGGGTCCGGCGAGCGCCTGCGACAGCGGGACGACGGGGTAGGCAGCGGGGCACCGGGCACCGAGGTCGTTGCCCCGAGCCAGATGGGATCGAGGAGTGGGGATGAGAAGTGTGGCGATGAGGGTTAGGGTTTCCGTCGGGGTTGGGATAAGGGGAGTGAGGGGTGGCCGGCTGGGCCGGCCTGGTCGATGGAGCCGACTGGGCCAAGAGGCCAAGTAGGAAAAGGGGGGCGGCGTTTGCCTTTTTATTTGTTTTCCTTTTTTATTTCTTTTCTGTTTTATTACATTCATCAATTTATTTTAGTTTTGTAAAATATATTATTAGTACCTATATTAGTTTTACGAATTACACCATGGCCACAAAAGTTTAAACCCCAAATAAATTAGTTTAAATTTTTATAAAGTATAAAAGGTACTTAACTAAATGTTTTTGCTGCTGTTTTATTTATTCAAGAGCATTTAATTATTTTATAAAAATGTGGTCTCTCTACCCTAATTACCTATGCAATATTTGGTTCACTCCGAACATTTTAGTTTTAATATTTGAAAACTTTTATTGTTTGCTTGATTTTGAATTTGAATTTGAATCGGTTTCAAACTAACGCGAGATTAGCAACAGTAATCGAAGTGACATGGCATCATTAGTAGAGGGTTACTGTAGCTTAACTATCCGAGCGTCACAATTCTCCTCCACTACAAGAAATCTCGTCCCGAGATTTAGGAGCGGAAGTAAGGGGAAAGGATTTGGTTACGAAATTCTAACGGGTCTTCTTGGTGTTGGTTGCTCTTCTCGAAGAGGTCTATCCACTACGTTCATGTCTTCATTTCTCTGCTTCAGGTCATCATGATGAAGTTGTGTTCCTTTCTTCAGGATCTTCACCGTACTTACGAAAAAGTTAAGAGGGAAAAACTCGGAAAGGACGGAGCTCAACACATGTTAGGTACCTGGGGGCTATCTCAGTGAATGAGGCATAGGGGCATCTCTTGAGTTGAAATTCAAGAAAGACATCGAGAGCAAAGTACGAAGGCCTAATAAACAGTTTCAAGCAGATAGACGATCGTTTGATGCCTGAGTAGATCATCTCTAGGAAGGTGGCTCGTGATTTACATACGAAGCCAAGCATGCGGAATAACTTTGGGGGCATGGATGTAAAAGAGAGTCAGGTTTCGATCCTGTGGAACTGTGGGTGATGGGCCCACCATGTGGGTTAAAAGTAGAAAGGGCGATGACGTCTTGCATGGTCATGTAAGCAAGGCATGTCTAAGGATAGCCGGTCAGTTATGATGGCAACAACGTTGGTAACAAGGGCGAGGGACGGAGGGAACCATTTTCCTGCTCGTTGAACTAGGCGGACCAATAGGCAAAGTTCTCGTCCATCGGTGATAACCGGAATGTCATCAACAATATAAATAGGTTCTTGCTGACAGAATTGTACACGGAGGTGTTGACATAAGCAGAAGAATATTACTGCTTAGATCATATAGATCACTAGAAAAGTTAAATAAAACAATGGAAAGGAAAATGTGATCATCAGATTAAGCAGAACAACGGAAAGGAAAATGTGTTTAAACACATATTTCAGGGGTATACCCTTCCCAAGGACAAGCAGAGCATGATATCCATGACAGGATAGAAAGTAGAAAAGTATTTAGGTAATGGGAGAGGAATTTCATGACATTACCCATACAACGGTGTTTGGGTAATTGATAAGGAAAATTTAGTATTGTGCTTCAAATGCTCTTATTGAAAATCGGATTACCACAAACATGCTTCGAGATAGCATTCACATGGTCTTCAAGCAAAGGCCAGACTTTGGATACAGTAAGGATCCATCAGGAACAACTTGCAGAATAAGTCTTACAATTTCCTCATGGAAGAGTGGATAACCTTGCTAAAAAGGAAAACTATAACAATAGAGCCTTCGGCCAGGTGTGCTAGGAATGACATCACCTTACCGAGTCATATAAAGACCAAAGTTATAACCCTCAGGAATATGTTCCAACCATCATATCTAACCGAGATTCAGATCTGATTGGGGTCAGGATACCTCAGACTCAAGATGCCTGAGAAAAAGGTGCAACACAAATTGACGAGATGACATTGTAAGATCCTCGGGAATTGAACTATGGAAGCGAGTTGTGAAACAAGAGTCTGTCATTAAATCGGGAGAGGGTGAGGAGGTGACTGATGGACTCAGCGCCAATTCATTGAGATTCCCAAAAAGATGATTTTCACAAATATATGAACAAGGAGATAATTAACATCTGCCCGATCAAATGATATAATGATGTATGCATTGAGAAAAAACATACACAATTAAATTTGGTTGAAGGGTGCACCCGAAATGTGGGCTTAGGTAGCAGGATCAATGTTAGAATGGTGATTCAATAACCAATGGTCTAAGAATGAAATGTCGACCATTAACTTCAAAGCAATAGGGTCGCTAGAAAAGTTTTGAATTCACGCGTCATAGTTTGTCGGTGGGAAACGACACCTATGGGATCACTGGAATCCCTTCTACGGTTGCGGGGCGCGGGGATCGTGAGAAGAGCGGGACCAGCAGAAGACACAAAGGGATTTTACCCAGGTTCGGGCCGCAAAGGTGCGTAAGACCCTAGTCCTGCTTTGGTGGATGTATTTAGTGTTCTTGAGCTCTCGAACTAGCTCTAGGTGCTGCGAGGTTCGAAAGAGCCGAATCCTTTTCCTGGTCGCCTCGGGCCTCCTTTTATAGGGAAAGGGGTCGCCACAGTGGCAGGCAGGAGGTGGAAAGGGTACAGTGCTGCGAGGTTATCCCTCGCATTACAGGACAAGATGCATTTAATGCATCGCTTAGGTGTCCTCTCGCTTTATTGGGGACGGGAGCGAGGCCCGTCCCATCCGTTGCCGCTCCTCCTTGCTTCGACACGCGCCCTGGCCAGCGATGCATGCGGTGCCATGTAGGCAGGCAGGCAGCTGAGGTGGCGCGGTGGTGGAGCCTCCACGAAGGATTGCATGCCGCCACGTAGGTGCCTGCCCAGCTGGTTGGGTCGGCAGCTGCATGCGAACGGCGGCGAAGACTTATCTGGTGCGGGCCTGGCAGTGGCCCTGCCGGTGTACTTTGGCGAGGGCCTTGTCGGGTGGCCCGGCAAGGGTCTTGCCGTGGCACGCTGGCCTCCCCGGCAAGGGTCTTGCCGGGGGTCTTGTGGGTTTCTTCGGTGAGGATGATTGTCTTCCTATCCTCACTTGATCTTGATTATTCTTTGTCTTCACAAAGATCTGCATGCCACCACGGAGGTGCCTCCCGAGCCATGTCCCAATGCGTCTGTTTGAGCATTGGTGGGCTCAAGGATGGCTCGCTCAGCTGGCGTGGGCGAGCTGCCCCGGCAAGGGTCTTGCCGGGGCTGCTGAGGCTGCCCCGGAAAGGGCCCTTGCCGGGGGAACCTGCTGCGCCTATCTGATCTTTGTGGCCTTGGTCCTTGTTGTTGCTCGTTTGTCTTCGTGGCTTTGGCTTCTCTCCAGCTCCCCTTTCCTGCTATGTCTATGCGTGGCCGTGGCGGGAGGCTCTGACTGCCCGTGCACAAGTAAAGGGGTCAAAAGCAGAGCCCCTACTTTTGTACACCGACAGGAGCCCCCGGGCCTGGGCCACAAAGAGACGCAGCATGTTGTTGGGCCAGGCCTAGAACGGTGCGCGGGCAATTGGGGTGGATTTTTACCGATGCTACTATTCCGTCCGCCGTGCTTCCCCACGACCCGTGTTGAATGCGCGGTGTGGGGGTCGTGCGCGCGCACATGACGGAAGCATGCAGGCGTCACCTTGTTGTGGACAGTAAAGAGGCGGCTTGTGTGTCTCTTTGAAACCGCAGGGCCGCCTCCCATTTACTGCGCTTGCTCGGGAACCGTCGTTCCACGTGTCCCACTGCGGCCGCCCCTTGCGCCACGTTCGACGCATGCATAATGCAGAGCAAGTGACAGGCGCACGGGACGTGGGTAGTCGCGCGCGTGCGGGTCGATTCCCACGCGCTTTCAATGGAGCGGGGAGGGCGGTCGACGGCCCCGCTTGCTGTCACTTCAAGAAGTCGGATTGGCCGAGAGGGGGCGGCCGAGCCCCGCCCCCGCCCCTTTATAAAGAGGGGAGCGGGAGGAGCGGTGCCCCTCAATCTTTCGCCATCCGGCTCTCTCCATTCCTGCTTCCTTTCTTCTCCTGCCATGGCGAGAGGAGGCGCGGGTTCTTCGACGGTGGCGGCGAGGGTCGCAACTCGTCAGCGCGTTCCTCCAACTCCCGAGCCCGAGGTGGCGGAGCCGGCTACGAGAGGGAGAGGGAGGGGGCGCGGTCGAGGTCGCCGTGGTGGTCGGGGCAGAGGAGGTCGAGGCGGAGCGGTGGCTGTGCTTCCGCAAACGGTGTCTCCTGTGATGGAGGGCCACGTCGGGGACCAGCCCCGTGAATTCTTCATCAGGCTGCGCCGACCACCGCGCCGTCGTCTTCGCCTCCCCACCCCCTTTGCTGCGGAGATGGAGCTCGACCCGCCCCAGACCCTCAAATTGCAGATGAGGGGCTGCGGTTTTAGTGGCACGCGGGTCCGCGTCGACTTCCCCGCTCCTCATGTGATGTACCTCCGTCGGGGATGGAAAATGTTTGCTCGTATCCATAGCCTGATGGTGGGGCTCGTCCTTTTCTTCAAGTTAATGGAGGGCGGCGTGCTCTCCATCAAGGTGTTTGGAGATCTTGGAACTCGCCTGAAGTGCTGCGTGGAGAGCTCCTCCAATGATGAAGATTCCTCCTCGAGCGAGAGGGACGAGGAGGATAGCAACAGCGATGACGAGGGTAGTAGGCGGCAGGATGACGGGTCCGACTAGGTGTCGGTCCCGTCGTCCAGGGGCGATGCTGGCAGCAGCAGCATCTGCACCGAGCCCCTCGAACTCCTCGAGGCCGTCTCCTTGGGCGGCTGGCGTAGAAGGCGCGGGGAAGGCGAAGAAGGCGGATGGCGGGCCGTCAACTCGGAGTACGCGGGCACCGACGCCTTTGTCGCGTATTGTCGGTCCTGCCGCCTTGTCTTCCAGCTCTTCCACCGTCATCATCATCACCAGCCTCTCATCGGGGTGGCCGCAGGGATGTTCTCCTGGTGTCTTCTACCACCCGTAGCTCGCCTAGGCGCCCCTTTTGCCCTCCTGCTTTTCTTGTTCCATTTCCTGAGGAGAGGGACAAGAAAGGGATTATGGGCACCTTATCTCTTTTCAGTTTGTAAGCCTTCGGGCCTTAGTAGAATTTAAAGCTTGTAATCCCATTGCTCATGTTTTTCATTTCGTATGAACTGTACCTGTACGGGATGTTTTTTAATGAAAAAGGGATGTTTGCCGGGATTTTCGTTCGCGGGAGGAACCCACGACAAGGACGGAGTCCTTGTTATCTTTAAGACAAACGTTTTCTCGCCCGACAACAGGCCTTGCCGTTTCCCCACTTCGCTCGACCTTTCTCACGCTCTTGGCGGAGGCAGGGATGAGGTGGGCTTAGGCCCCCCGTTCCTTCTCTTTGCTGCCGCGGCTACGACCAAATCCAGACCCAGGGGATAATCCTTGGGTGCCGAAAAGGGGGAGCACGGTAGCTCCGAGATAGAACGGGGTTTCATGTATCCCAGTTCATAACGAAATGCATGATAGAGGATTAAGGACTTATCTGGATCTGCAGCCCCCGGCGATCTTGGCTTGCCATAGAGGGATCCTTGTTCTTGCAGCCCCAGGCAACTCTTGGGCCCGGGCGCCGGTTTGTTCCCTTTCTTCCAAAACAGCTCGGCAAGAATACTTACGTGCCCTGCGAACCAAAGAAGACAGAGAAGAACAGAGAGACGCGCACTCGACCTCTAAGCTAGGGGTTAGCCGCCGCTAAGCACTATCAACCCTAACCAAGGAAGAGACTCAACCTAGCATGCATGCAATAAATTAGGGCGCGAACGCTTCGTTTATTTATGCTCAGGGTCTGCGCCTGGCTTTGTACAATGGGTTACATGCCTTGCCGGCAAGTCTTGTACAAAAGGGTGGCTTGCCGGGAGGCCCGGCAGCCGCGCCTTATGGGTAAAACTTGCGAAGATGCTTGATGTTCCAGGAGTTGCTCACTGGAATGGCATCTTCGGTCTCCAGCTGGACTGCGCTGGGCCTGGTGACTCGCGTTACCCGATAAGGGCCTTCCCACTTCGGCGTCAACTTGTTGGAATTCTTGGCCGGCTGAACGTGCCGAAGAACAAGGTCGCCTTCCTCAAAGCTCCGGGCATGAACCTTGCGGCTATGGTAGCGGCGCAAGGCTTGCTGGTAGCGTGCTGCTCTCACAGCCGCCCGGAGACGATCTTCCTCAAGGAGCGTCGCGTCATCTTGCCGCAATCGCTCTTGCTCAAGCTCATCATAAGCGAGCACTCGAGGTGACCCGTATATGAGTTCCGTGGGGAGAACTGCTTCTGCCCCGTAAACCAGGGCAAAGGGTGTCTGGCTGGTGGCTCGATTTGGCGTCGTTCTGATCGACCAAAGAACCGCCGGCAACTCATCAATCCAGCGCCTCCCGCTTTTGCGCAATCTGTCAAAAGTCCTTGTCCTCAAGCCTCGCAGGACTTCAGCATTTTCTCTTTCCGCTTGGCCGTTGCTCCGTGGATGTGCCAGGGAAGCAAAACAAACCCTGCTGCCGAGATCCTCAATGTACTGTATGAAGGCGTGGCTTGTGAACTATGTGCCGTTGTCGGTGATGATCCTGTTGGGCACCCCAAAACGGCACACTAGCCCCTTGAAGAACTTGATGGCTGACTGCGCTGTCACCTTCCTCACTGCTTCCACCTCTGGCCACTTTGTGAACTTGTCGATTGCGACGTACAAGTACTCAAAGCCCCCGACGGCACGGGGGAAAGGGCCCAGTATGTCGAGCCCCCAGACCGAGAAGGGCCAGGAGAGAGGGATGGTTTGGAGGGCTTGAGCTGGTTGATGAAGCTTCTTCGAATGGAACTGGCATGCTTCACACTTGGTTACTAGTGTCGTCGCATCCTGGAGGGCGGTGGGCCAGAAGAAACCTTGCCGGAAAGCCTTGTCGGCAAGGGCCCTCGACCCTATGTGGGAGCCACATATGCCTCCATGTATCTCTGCCAACAGCTTTAGTCCTTCCTCCCGGGAGATGCACATCAATTTCACCCCATTCGGTCTTCTTCTGTACAATACGCTGTCAACGAATTGGTACAGAGCAGACCGGCGGGCTACTCTTTCTGCCTCTTCCTGCTCCTCAGGAAGCTCTCCTTTTTGAAGGAATTGGACGGTGTGTTGTGCCCATGCCGGAGCCCGTGGCTCGACGACAAGGACCAAAGGCATCTCTTCTACCACGGGAGCGGCCGCCTCCACGACCATGACCTGAGGTCCTGCCGGAGTCGGTTGCCCCGTGGAAGGATCGGCATCCGTGGCAACATCTTCGCCGGCGGCTCCGGGGAGCTCGGTGGGGAAGTACTTGCCAGGGCCTAGCTTCCTCCGCTTGTTCTGCCCGGTCGATGGTTCAACGGATGGCTGGGTTAACTGAAGCACAAAAGTACCTAGTTCCACAGGTAGCTTGAGGGCAGCGCATTTTGACAGGTAGTCGGCGATGTCGTTCTCCGCCCGAGGGACATGCTCCGCTTGTATACCGTCAAAGCGCTCCTCCAGTTTCCTCACCTCGTCTACGTAAGCTTCCATCAACGGGCTTTGATAGTCTTTGTTGATCTGCCTGACGACGAGTTGTGAGTCGCCCCTGACGATGAGCTTTTAACTCCGAGGTCTGCCGCGATCCTGAGACCGGCAAGTAAACCCTCGTACTCGGCGGTGTTGTTTGTTGACATCTCCCGGGGGAAGTGCATCTGGACGACATACTTGAGGTGCTCTCCGGTGGGCGCAACAAGCAGCACACCAGCACCGGCGCCTTGCAGCGAGAAAGCACCATCAAAGTACATGATCCAGTTGCGACTCGTTTCCTTGCCGGGGAGAGTGGTCTCCTGTACCTCTTCGTCGGGCGTCAAGGTCCATTCTGCAATGAACTCCGCCAAGACTCTGCTCTGAATTGTCGAGGTACTCTCGAACCTCAAACCGAAACTTGACAACTCCAGGGCCCATTCCACAATCCTCCCTGTTGCATCTGGGTTATGCAGTATCCGTTGCAACGGGAGGCGGGTGACCACCGTGATCTCGTGCGCTTGGAAGTAATGGCGCAGCTTCCTCGAAGCCATAAGGAGGCCGAAGAGCAGCTTTTGCACACCTGAGTACCTCGACCTAGCCCCCTGCAAAAGGGATCTGACGAAGTAAACTGGGTGTTGCACCATTTTCTTCTTCTGCGCTTCTTCACCTGGCCGCGTGGGTCCCGTCGCACAGGCGCCAGTCTTGCCGGGGCCGAACCTTGCCAGGGGCTCAGCCTTGCCGGGGTTGAGCCCTGCCGGGAAGGGTTCCGGCCCACCAACCGTCGACTCTGCCGCTGCTGCTATATCCTCATCAACCTCTCTCTGCGCCACTAGTGCGGCGCTAACCACCTGATTCGTTGCCGCTAGATAAAGCAGCAACGGTTCTTGTGGTCTGGGCGCAACCAGCACTGGGGTAGAGGAGAGGTATTTCTTCAAATCTTGCAGTGCTGCCTCGGCCTCTGGGGTCCACTCCATCGGCCCTGCTTTCTTTAAGATCTTAAAAAAGGAAGGGCACGCTCCGCGGACTTGGAGATGAACCGGCTCATGGCAGCAACGCAGCCAGTGAGCTGACTCACGTCCTTGATCCGTTTGGGTGCCTCAATCTGCTCGATAGCCTTGATCTTATCTGGGTTTGCTTCAATCCCGCGCTGGGACACAAAGAACCCGAGAAGCTTGCCAGACGGGACGTCGAAGACACACTTCTCAGGGTTCAATTTGAGGTTGATCTTGCGCAGGTTCCCAAATGTTTCCTCCAGATCTTGCACGAGCGTTGCTTTTTCCTTGGTTTTGACCACTATGTCATCCATATAAGCTTCCATATTTCTATGTAGCTGGGGCTCAAAACCAATTTGGACTGCTCTTGCAAAGGTCGAGCCAGCACTCTTCAACCCGAAAGGCATCCGTAAAAAGCAATACGTACCACATGGGGTGATGAATGTTGTCTTTTCCTCGTCTTCCTTTGTCATGAAGATCTGGTGGTATCCTGAGTAGGCGTCTAGGAACGATAAGAGGTCACACCCAGCCGTGGAGTAAACAATCTGGTCAATGCGCGGCAACAGGAAGGGATCCTTTGGGCAGGCCTTATTGATGTCTGTATAATCAATACACAACCTCCATTTCCCATTCGCCTTGCGCACCACTACCGGATTGGCCAACCACGTTGGATGGAGTACTCCTCTCACCAAGCCTGCCGCCTCTAGCTTTCTGATTTCCTCCATGATGAACTCCTGCCTCTCCAGAGCTTGCTTCCTGACCTTCTGCTTGATGGGCCACGCATGAGGACAGACAGCAAGGTGGTGCTCAATCACCTCCCTGGGAACGCCGGGGATGTCGCTGGCTTGCCATGCAAACACATCGACATTCGCCCGCAGGAAGGCGACGAGCTCGCTTTCCTATTTGCCATCGAGGGTGGAGCTTATGGTAAAAACTCCCCCCGTGCCGTCCTCCTTGACGGGCACCTTCTTGGTCTCTGGTGGCGTGGCTCTAGACTTCTTGATCTTGCCGGCGGAGCTCTCTGGCACGTCCTCAACGGGAGCGCAACACCCCGAAGAGGTGCACTTGCCAGAGTGGGTGCTAGGAGTCTCGCCGGTCTTCTCCCCCCCCCCCCCCCCCCGTGGCTCCGTCGGCGGGAGCAGGTACCTTAGCGGCAGCTACTGCAATTGCTTCCTGGTAGAGTTGGTCAGCGCAGATCAACGCATCTTTCTTGTCGGAGGGGACGGTGATGATGTTCATCGGCCCGGGCATCTTCAGCGTGTTGTAGGCGTAGTGTGAAGCCGCCATGAACTTGGCCAGTGCCGGGCGGCCGAGGATCCCGTTGTAAGGCAAGGGGATCTCGGCTACATAAAAAACAATCCTCTCCGTCCTATGGTTCAGCTCGCCTCCGAATGTCACGGGCAGCGTGATCCTTCCCTTTGGCTGGCTCCTCCCCGGGTTAACCCCTTGGAACGTACCCGTCTCCTCGAGGTCTCCATCAGGGATCTGCAGCCTTCTAACCACAACGGGCGAGATCAAGTTCAGGCCAGCCCCGCCGTCAACCAACATCTTTGTCACCTTGAGGTTGCGGATTGTTGGTGAAACCAACAATGGCAAGCACCCGACCGCAGTGGTGCGGTCAGGGTGGTCCTCGGTGTCGAAGATGATGGGCGTGCTGGACCATTTCAGCGGCTTCCGCGCATCAAACGATGGCTCCACCGCTGTGATCTCACGCGCCCACTGCTTGAGTTGGCGGTGGGATGTGTGCAGCGAGGCGCCGCCATCGACGCACATGGCCTCTGTGGCTTTCTGAAACTCGTGGTCGCCGGACTCGTCGTCCTCGTCATGATCATCGTCTTCCTGCTTCTTGTCGCGGCCCCGGGCGGGCCTCTCTTGTCGCGGCCCCGGGCGGGCCTTTCTTGTCGGATCCTTCGGCACCGTATGGGCCTTTCTCCTTGTCCCGCCGCTCATACTCGGCTTTCTGCTTCTCGGCGAGCAGCTGTACCTGCCGGCAGTTTTGGAGATCGTGGCCCTTGGTGCGGTGGATCTTGCAGTACTGCTTGTCGGACTTGTCGGCGACCGCCAAGGCCCAGCAAGCGTCACACCCGACAATCTCCTTGCCGGGGTCGCTTGCCTTGGTCTTCTTGGTGGTATCGGTGTCGTCGGATCCCTCAACGGCAAGCACGGCCTTGCCCTTGGGCTTCCTATTGCGGCGTCGGCCTTTCTTTGCTGGGGTGGCGGTATCGCCAGTGGAATCGGTTTCCGCACCGGCATCTTCGCCGGGGTACTTCCTTCCTTCCTCGGCACGAGCGCACCGATCGGCCAGAACATAGAGCTCGGCCACATCCTTAACCTTGTTCATCGCCAGCTCTTCACGCATCTTGCGATTGCGCACGTTCTGATGGAACGCACTGATCACAGCGGCGGGATGAACATCGGGGATGTTGTACTGCACCCGGCTGAACCTTTGGATGTACTTGCGCAGGTTTTCTCCTTCCTTCTGGGGGATGATGTGTAAATCACTCGCCTGGCCATGAGCTTGGTGACCTCCGGTAAAGGCGCCAACAAACTCATGGCACAGATCCGCCCAAGAAGAGATGGAATCCACCGGCAAGTGCATCAACCATGACATAACATTAGGCTTGAGTGCCAACGGGAAGTAGTTGGCAAGCACCTTGTCGTCGCGGGCCCCGGCAGCTTGCATCGCGATGGTGTAGATGCTGAGGAAAACTCTGACGGGTGAGTCTTACCGTTGTACTTCTCGCCAACATCGGGATTGAACGTACGGTGGGAGGGCCACTGGAACTGTCGCAGCTCACGGGTGAAGGCCGGACAACCCACCTCGTAACGTAGGCCACCGTAGCCTCCCGGCATTGGGTGGTCCGTAGCGGGCCCTGCCCGCCTGTCCGACTAGTGGCGCGCGTCACGTCGGCGCTCGATCGTAGTTCGAGCGTCCTCGTGAGCCCGCTCTCGAAGGACTTGGCGCTGATCGTGGTTGGTCCGCGGGTCGGACGACGCGATGGAGATATCATCACGAGCATCGCCGCGACGGGCCGATGCCCGGGGCGGTCGGGATGGATGTGGGGAGTACACCATGGCCGCGTCGCCTCCGGCGTGGCCTCCGCTAGCAGGTGGCAGCCCGGCGGAGCGACGGCCGACGGGTTCCGCCGGCCGCAGCCTGTCGTTGTTGGTGATGCCGACGAGGCTCCGGACGGTGGCCCTCCATTCGTCGAGCTTCTCCGCGGCGGGAGGAAAATCGAGGAGCAGATGTGTGCGCGCTAGGGCTTCCGCTGGCGTGGGTGGCGGCGAAAGCTGGGTGGACCGCGATGCGCCTCGACTCCTAACCACATTAGAAGGAGCTGCGTCGCGGCTCCGCAGCCGTTCGCCACCTCCAGCAGCACCTCGGCGCGCATGCTGGCCCTCTCCTTCATGTGACGGACGCACGGGACTCTTCCCAGGGCGGCGCGCAGGGTCACCAGCAGGGTGACGCTACTCATCACGCACAACCTGAGAAGAGCGCGCCATGGGCGCCGGTGTCGGCGTCTTGGAGATCGTCGTGCCACCGCCTGGCGGGACGGCGGCACCCCTGGAGGGCCCCGCGCCGCCTGCGTGGGGCCCGACTCCGTCTCCGGAGCCCGCGACTGGTGGCTCGCCGCCCGGTGCGCGAACGACGCCGCTCGCCAGGCCCGGACCATCAGGGCGATGTGGATGTTCATGGGCCGTGCCACGGGTCCTCTCCGCGACTGGCCCGCTGTCGGTCCGCACCGGTACCAACCCGGCAACCGATCGCCGTGGTCGCCTTCTTCTTAGGAGCCATGGCGATGAAGAACAGCTAGGTCAACTGCTAGACCAGATTCTCACAACAGCGCTCCCCTACCTGGCGCGCCAAAGATGTCGGTGGGAAACGACACCTATGGGATCACTGGAATCCCTTCTACGGTTGCGGGGTGCGGGGATGGTGAGAAGGGCGGGACCAGCAGACAACACAAAGGGATTTTACCCAGGTTCAGGCCGCAAAGGTGCGTAAGACCCTAGTCCTGCTTTGGTGGATGTATTTAGTGTTCTTGAGCTCTCGAACTAGCTCTAGGTGCTGCGAGGTTCGAAAGAGCCGAATCCTTTTCCTGGTCGCCTCGGGCCTCCTTTTATAGGGAAAGGGGTCACCACAGTGGCAGGCAGGAGGTGGAAAGGGTACAGTGCTGCGAGGTTATCCCTCGCATTACAGGACAAGATGCATTTAATGCATCGCTTAGGTGTCCTCTCACTTTATTGGGGATGGGAGCGAGGCCCGTCCCATCCGTCGCCGCTCCTCCTTGCTTCGACACGCGCCTTGGCCAGCGATGCATGCGGTGCCATGTAGGCAGGCAGGCAGCTGAGGTGGCGCGGTGGTGGAGCCTCCACGAAGGATTGCATGCCGCCACACAAGTGCCTGCCCAGCTGGTTGGGTCGGCAGCTGCATGCGAACGGCGGCGAAGACTTATCTGGTGCGGGCCTGGCAGTGGCCCTGCTGGTGTACTTTGGCGAGGGCCTTGTCGGATGGCCCGGCAAGGGTCTTGCCGTGGCACGATGGCCTCCCCGGCAAGGGTCTTGCCGGGGGTCTTGTGGGTTTCTTCGGTGAGGATGATTGTCTTCCTATCCTCACTTGATCTTGATTATTCTTTGTCTTCACAAAGATCTGCATGCCACCACGAAGGTGCCTCCCGAGCCCTGTCCCAATGCGTCTGTTTGAGCATTGGTGGGCTCAAGGGTGGCTCGCTCGGCTGGCGTGGGCGAGCTGCCCCGGCAAGGGTCTTGCTGGGGCTGCTGAGGCTGCCCCGGCAAGGGCCCTTGCCGGGGGAACCTGCTGCGCCTATCTGATCTTTGTGGCCTTGG
Source organism: Aegilops tauschii subsp. strangulata (assembly GCF_002575655.3). Classification (NCBI taxonomy): domain Eukaryota; kingdom Viridiplantae; phylum Streptophyta; class Magnoliopsida; order Poales; family Poaceae; genus Aegilops; species Aegilops tauschii. The sequence continues at coordinate 57,331,963 of NC_053039.3, forward strand.
TCCTTGTTGTTGCTTCATTTGTCTTTGTGGCTTTGGCTTCTCTCCAGCTCCCCTTTCCTGCTATGTCTATGCGTGGCCGTGGCGGGAGGCTCTGACTGCCCGTGCACAAGTAAAGGGGTCAAAAGCAGAGCCCCTACTTTTGTACACCGACATAGTTCAATTGTCAGTTTTCTGGTTAGAAACAACACGTGGACCAAGATATGAACGGAGATGGCAAGAAGTATTACAATATCAAGAGTTCTTAAGAGGTGGTGAAATCCTCACAACATTCTTAGCATACAAGTCAGTAATACTCCAAGATAGAATCATAACATAAGTTGGATAGGAAGGACCTCTAGGTACAACATAAAACAGGAACAATTTTGTGTTGGGGGGAAGGCAAGAATGTTGTCGATGATAACACAAATCATTGAGGGGCAAGGATGGTATTTCTCATAATGAATTCGATTGGTATTCTAGGAGTCAAAAGGTTGATCATGATCATGACAAATTTTGTCGAGAGGCTCCATGAAGATGCAATCGCTCGGCGACGACATCAAACCAAGGGAATGGTGAAGCAAAAGGCTATTATAACCATAGATAAGATGCCATCTTAGAATTCAGAGTTGTCTCTCAAGACAAACAATATGATGGTGAAAGTTCGATGTAAGCTTAGAGCACTGCCGGGATTGTGTCCTGAGGATGAAGGACATAGGTAGAATGGTCAAGCAGTCAGCCTGACGATGATGATGTAGTCAATCAGTTGGGAATGACATGATCGAGTACAAACTCGTAAGCAATGAAGCTTACTAAGAGTTGTCGAATCACAGTGCGGACTCGATTCACTATTCGATGTTCTCGGTTGATAACAACCCAGAACTCATGGAGTGACTATGACAGGGGTATTACTCCAGCACAAACTCATAACATGTAGTGCAATGGCACGATATCCTCGAGATACCAGGGGGATAATACTCGAAGGCATATCAAATTAAAGATTGAAGTGGGGTGTATAGATCTATAGAAGACAAGCGCTTTAACTTGTCTGAGAAATGGAATCAAAGGAAGAAATAATGGTCGGAACCACAATCATAATTGATCAAACCATGGATACAAGATGAACTTATAACAAGGGGGTAATTATTTTTACGAGCAGCTTCCATGATAAGTTCTACATCGTGTCCATGGGCATGAACACAAAGTTCAAGGTCGACTCCCACTTCTCCAATGCATAACCATTCATTCACTGCTCTAGATAAAAATGATTTCAATGTCAAAACCTACCTGGTGAATTACCAGAGTAGTATGACCCGTGAAAATTTTCGAGTTCACACAGATTAAGGAAGGCATAGGTTCAACCCATCGGGGCTTCTTGGAACATATACCATGAACTTCAGGAGTAAATAACACAAGCTCAAAAGTAGAGCATGGTTGACAAAAGTAGATGATACAATTTACCAAAGGCATTATGTATCAGGTAAAGAACTCACAATAATTTAGGTTGTGAAGGACACTATCGGATAATAACCCGGCAATGGGTATGGCGGTCCACAACGGGGCTGATGTGAGTATTGGTACTCAATCAGAGGAAGAAGTAATGCCAAGGCATCAGATTATAGAAACAACTGACTAATTCAAAGCTTAATGCAAAGAAATTTTATGATTTCCAAATCAAGGGATCAGAAGCAATCGCTCTGATCGAAAATGAATAAGTTCAATAGACTTAGAAGCACAACCGATCAAGGCATTGATTGGTCAAGAACTAGCTCATATCCAAATGACGTCTGAGCCGAAAGGATAATCCTAGGATTCGACTGATGATTGTGAACATTCACAACTTATTGAATCAATGGACTCAAAAATGATATTGGCAAAGGGTGCTAATAAGATTACTATACTTATGGGATTAACCATATTGCAAGCAAGCAAGAATTTCAAGAACAACATGCTGCTGAGGATTCTCGAAAGACCGAATAGCATTTCAAAGAATTTTGTGAAACACATGATCAACTTGGGATGAACGAATCCTCGATAAGTGTGAGGAATTATTTGCAGGTGTATTCACGCTAAAAAGAGCTAACAGTTGGCACAAAGAATTCTCGAGATATTGGAAAATATTCCGTGCTATGTAGTAATAACAAGAGCAACTTCGGATGAAGGTATGAACGGCAAGTGTATGTATTTATCCATAGGGATATATCGGTGCTAGGGAATTGCAAAAATGACAGGCACAAAGCCTCGAGAGAACATCGTAGAGTATCTTTGGAATCTTCTGGTGCAGCAGGCGATCATCTGTAATAAGGGGCTCTCCGGGTGGATGTGCTCACGAGATCCTAATGTCAGAGTTAGTAATTTCATTTTAACCCGAATAGAAGAGAGATCAGAGTCCCAGAGTATAGACGAGGAGTAAAAGATCCTAATACCACCCAAATGGCGACGTGGGCCCGTAAGACACACAGCCATGTTAGTAAAAGTTTTGTAATGTCTAGACTCAACTTCGGCCAAGCAGTGTGGAAGGGGGATTCCTAAAAGCAGTCCGCTCTGATACCAACTTGTGACGCCCCCGATTCAATCGTACACTAATCATACACGCAAACGTGTACGATCAAGATCAGGGACTCACGGGAAGATATCACAACACAACTCTAAAAATAAAATAAGTCATACAAGCATCATAATACAAGCCAGGGGCCTCGAGGGCTCGAATACAAGTGCTTGATCATAGACGAGTCAGCGGAAGCAACAATATCTGAGTACAGACATAAGTTAAACAAGTTGCCATAAGATGGCTAGCACAAACTAGGATACAGATCGAAAGAGGCGCAGGCCTCCTGCCTGGGATCCTCCTAACTACTCCTAGTCATCGTCAGCGGCCTGCACGTAGTAGCAGGCACCTCCGCTGTAGTAGGAGTCGTCGTCGATGGTAGCGTCTGGCTCCTGGGCTCCAGCATCTGGTTGTGACAACAAGAAACAAAGGAAAGAGGGAAAAGGGGGAACAAAGCAACCATGAGTACTCATCTAAAGTACTCGCAAGCAAGGATCTACACTACATATGCATGGGTATATGTGTAAAGGGGCAATATTGGTGGACTAAACTACAGAATGCCAGAATAAGAGGGGGATAGCTAGTCCTATCGAAGACTACGCTTCTGGCAGCTTCCATCTTGCAGCATGTAGAAAAGAGTAGATGGTAAGTTCACCAAGTATCATCGCATAGCATAATCCTACCTGGCGATCCTCTCCACGTTGCCCTGTGAGAGAGTGATCACCGGGTTGTATCTGGCACTTGGAAGGGTGTGTTTTATTAAGTATCCGGTTCTAGTTGTCATAAGGTCAAGGTACAACTCCGGGCCGTCCTGTTACCGAGGATCACAGCTATTTGAATATATAAACTTCCCTGCAGGGGTGCACCACATTACCCAACACGCTCGATCCCATTTGGCCGGACACACTTTCCTGGGTCATGCCCGGCCTCGGAAGATCAACACATCGCAGCCCTACCTAGGCACAACAAAGAGGTCAGCACGCCGGTCTAAATCCTATGGCGCAGGGGTCTGGGCCCATCGCCCATTGCACACCTGCACGTTGCGAACGCGGCTGGAAGCAGACCTAGCCCCCTTAATACAAGCACAGGCTTATGGTCCAATCCAGCGCACGCCGCTCCATCGCTGACGTCAAGAAGGCTTCGGCTGATACCACGACGTCGAGTGCCCATAACTGTTCCCATGTAGTTGGTTAGTGCGTATAGGCCAGTGGCCAGACTCAGATCAAATACCAAGATCTCGTTAAGCGTGTTATTTTAAAGTAACCGCGGACGCCGACCAGGGCCAGGCCCACCTCTCTCCTAGGTAGTCTCAACATGCCATGTCGCTCCGCCACAAAGTAACAGTCGGGGGCCGTCGGGAACCCAAGCCCACCTTACCGGGATGGAGCCACCTGTCCTTTCAGCCCCCTCATCAGAATCGCTTGCGGGTACTCTACGAGCCGACCCGACTTTAGTCACCACATGTATCATATAAAGTATACAAGTATATACCCGTGATCACCTCCCGAGTGATCATGGCCCAATAGTATAGCATGGCAGACGGACAAGAATGTAGGGCCACTGATGGAATACTAGCATCCTATACTAAGCATTTAGGATTGCAGGTAAGGGTAACAACTGTAGCAACAATGACAGGCAATGCAGCAGAATAGGATTAACCGAAAGCAGTAACAAGCTACGCTACTCTAATGCAAGCAGTATAGAGAAGCAATAGGCGATATCTGGTGATCAAGGGGGGGGCTTTCCTGGTTGCTCTGGCAAGGAGGGGTCATCAACATCGTAGTCGTACTAGGTAGCAGCGGCGTCGGTCTCGGTGTCTAATGAGAGAAGAGGGGGGAGAAACAATAAATATAATGCAAACATAAGCATGATAGTGTATGACATGACAATGAGCGGTGCTAGGTGTGCCCTAACGCGGTAGGAGGTGATCCCGGCGAAGGGGGAAACATCCGGGAAAGTATCCCCGGTATTTGATGTTTTCAGACAGATGAACCCGAGGGGAAAGTTGCATGTTCACTATGCTAGGAATGTGTGGCGGACGAACGGGCTATGTATCCGGATTCGTCTCGTCGTTCTGAGCAACTTTCATGTACAAAGTATTTTCATCCGAGTTACGGATTATTTAATATTAATTTTCAAATTTTTTAATTCATTTTTAGAATTAATTTAATTTATAAAATGCCATTATAATGTCAGCATGATGCCATCAGTCAACCAGTCAGTTGACTTAGTCAACCTGACAGGCAAGTCCCACTATCATTGAGACAGTTTAACTAAACATAACTAGTTCGTTTTAGTTAAGTGATTAGGCTAATTTAACAGACTTAATTAAGCTAATTGATCATTTAACTAATTAATTATTATTTTTATTTATTTCTAAATCTTTTTTTATAAAACAAGGACGTGGGGCCCTAGCAAGCAGTGGCCCATAGGCCTAGCGGGGCGGGGCGCTAGTGGGTGGAGCCGGGCGTTGGGCACCCGACTGGGCGTTGCGTGGCGCCGGCGGTCACGGCGTTGGCCGGGTGGCTGGAGCAGCGAGCAGGGGAGGCACAGCGGCGAGCGCGAGGGGAGGTGGTGGCCGGGCGCGCGGGGCAAGCAGCAGGCGTGCACGGCGGCAAGCGGCAGCGGCAGAGGGAGGCGGGCCTGCAATTGAGGGCACCGGCAAGGGGCTGCACGGGAAAGGCGGCAGGGAGCAAAGCAGCAGTAGGGGCCGCCGAAGGCAGCAGCAGGCGCGCTGCGGCCTCGTGCGAGGCGACAGAGACAAGGCCCCGGCGAGGCGGTGACGAGGGACGAGGCGAGGCCAGCCGCAGGGGAGCAGTGGGGCGCGGGCCTGACTCGGCACGACGAGGTCGGGGGCGGGGCGAAGCGGACGCAGTCACAGGCGGCGGCGAGCATCGTCGGGCCGCGCGGGGAGGAGGCCAGGGCGTGCGGGGCACGGACGGAGCACAACCGTGGATGCGGTGACCGCGGGTGCGAGCGAGGCATGTGCGCGGTGAGCAGGGGGAGCGGAGGGAGGCGGGATCTCACCGGTGTGGCCATAGGGTCAAGGGCAGCGGGGCTCGAGGAGGAGGACGGGGACGATGGCGGGGCAGCTCCGGCAAGGTCCAGGCGGCAGCGTGGCCACGACATCTGCGGCCTTCGAGCACGATCTCGAGCAATGGGAAAGGGCGAGGGAGACACGATGGGAGGGCGCCGACGGGGTCCGGCGAGCGCCTGCGACGGCGGGACGAAGGGGTAGGCAGCGGGGCGCCGGGCGCCGAGGTCGTTGCCCTGATCCAGATGGGATCGGGGAGTGGGGATGAGAAGTGTGGCGATGAGGGTTAGGGTTTCCGTCGGGGTGGGGATAAGGGGAGTGAGGGGTGGCCGGCTGGGCCGGCCTGGTTGACGGAGCCGATTGGGCCAAGAGACCCAGTGGGAAAAGGGGGGCGGCCTTTGCCTTTTTATTTGTTTTCTTTTTTTATTTCTTTTTTGTTTTATTGCATTCATCAATATTTCAGTTTTGTAAAATACATTATTAGTACCTAAATTAGTTTTATGAATTACAACATGGCCACAAAAGTTTAAACCCCAAATAAATTAGTTTAAAATTTTATAAAATATAGAAGGTACTTAACTAAATTTTTTTGCTACTGTTTTATTTATTCAAGAGCATTTAATTATTTTATAAAAATGTGGTCTCTCTACCCTAATTACCTATGCAATATTTGGTTCACTCCGAACATTTTAGTTTTAATATTTGAAAACTTTTATTGTTTGCTTGAATTTGAATTTGAATTTGAATCGGTTTCAAACTAACGCGAGATTAGCAACAGTAATCGAAGTGACGTGGCATCATTAGTAGAGGGTTACTGTAGCTTAATTATCCGGGCGTCACAGTGGGTGAACAAATTACTGCCGAGCAATTTATAGAAAAGCGCATAGTTATGAAGATATCTAAGGCAATGATCATGAACATAGGCATCACGTCCGTGTCAAGTAGATCGAAACGATTCTGCATCTACTACTATTACTCCACACATCGACCGCTATCGAGCATGCATCTAGAGTATTAAGTTCATAAGAACAGAGTAACGCTTTAAGCAAGATGACATGATGTAGAGGGATAAAATCAAGCAATATGATATAAACCCCATCTTTTTATACTCGATGGCAACAATACAATACGTGCCTTGCTGCCCCTACTGTCACTGGGAAAGGACACCGCAAGATTGAACCCAAAGCTAAGCACTTTTCCCATTGCAAGAAAGATCAATCTAGTAGGCCAAACTAAACCGATAATTCGAAGAGACTTGCAATGATATCAAATCATGCATATAATAATTCAGAGAAGAACCAAATAATATTCATAGATAATCAAGTTCATAAATCCACAATTCATCGGATCTCGGCAAACACACCACAAAAGAGTATTACATGGAATAGATCTCCAAGAACATTGAGGAGAACTTTGTATTGAAGATCAAAGAGAGAGAAGAAGCCATCTAGCTAATAACTATGGACCCGAAGGTCTGTGGTAAACTACTCACGCTTCATCGGAGAGGCTATGGTGTTGATGTAGAAGCCCTCCGTGATTGATTCCCCCTCCGGCAGATCGCCAGAAAAAGGCCCCAAGATGGGATCTCACGGGTACAGAAGGTTGCGGTGGTGGAAAAGTGGTTTCGTGGCTCCCGTAATGTTTTTAGGGTATAAGAGTATATATAGGCGAAAGAAGTACGTCGGTGGAGCTGGGGCCCACAAGGGTGGGGGCGCGCCTACCCCCTGGGCGCGCTCTCCTGCCTCGTGGCCGCCTCGTTGCGTCTCCGACTTCATCTCCAAGTCTTCTGGTTTGCTTTCGGTCCAAGAAATATTATTGCGAAGGTTTCATTCCGTTTGGACTCCGTTTGGTATTCCTTTTCTACAAAACTCTAAAATAGGCAAAACAAACAGAAACTGGCACTGGGCCTCCGGTTAATAGGCTAGTCCCAAAAATAATATAAAAGAGCATATTAAAGCCCATTAAACATCCAAAATAGATAATATAGTAGCATGGAACAATCAAAAATTATAGATACGTTGGAAATGTATCAAACATCCCCAAGCTTAATTCCTGCTCGTCCTTGAGTAGGTAAATGATAAAAACAGAATTTTTGATGTGGAATGCTACCTAACATAATTATCAATGTAATTTTCTTTATTGTGGCATGAATATTCAGATCCGAAAGATTCAAGACAAAAGTTTTATATTGACATAAAAACAATAATACTTCAAGTATACTAATAAAGCAATCATGTCTTCTCTAAATAACATGGCCAAAGAAAGCTATCCCCACAAAATCATATAGTTTGGCTATGCTCTATCTTCATCACACAAAATATTTAAATCATGCACAACCCCGATGACAAGCCAAGCAATTGTTTCATACTTTTTGTTGAGGATATAGACCTTAGAGTCACCCGCCAGGAGGGGCCGGGTTACTCATATGGTCATTGCCAGAAGCCCGGCGCCAAGCTTGAAGACGGTGGGCCAAAGATGGGCTTAAGACCCGGATATGGCTTAAGGCCCGTAGTTGCAATCATTGTTTTGGTAGAACTTGTAGTGTAAGGCAAGAATAGTTGAGAGTCCGAGCCGGACACTCTTATGAGCCGGCCGGGACTCTGAGAGCTGCTGGGCGTCAGCCTCCCTATATAAAAGGAGGACCCGGCAGCGGTTTAGGGACAAGAACAATCTCATCGAGAGCCGGGCATAGCAGTTTAGCTCCTGGTGATCGTAACCCTAATCAATACCACCTCAACTGGACGTAGGCTTTTACCTTCACCGTAAGGGGCCGAACCAGTATAAACCCTCGTGTTCCTTGTCCCGCATTAACCCCTTCAAGCTTCCTAGTTGCGATGGCTCCACGACTAAGTCCTTGCACGAGGACATCTGCCGTGACAATTCCACGATAGTTGGCGCCCACCGTGGGGCCCGCGCACGGTGGATTTGAGTTCTTGAAGGGCAGCTTCGAAGGGCTCAAGGGATACGCTGTGGGCCGGATGACCAAGAGTCGTCGCGGCAAGCTCTACATCGACGATGCAAACTGGGGCCCCGACGCCGGCTCAATTGAGTACGGGTACCGGGTCCCCTTCGGCGGAATTCATGTCTTCATTGGCAAGATTGGTGAGCCGGGCCCTGAGCCGGGTCTCTGCGCCGATCTCGTCGAGACGGCTCAGCATGCACGACCCGCCCGGGCCGGGCCTGCCTTAAGGCATGCTTTTGTGGGGTGCATCCATGGAGGACTCTCTGATCGTTCTGGATCTGGTGATGAGACGGCTGTCGGCTCTGACGGCGAGTCGTCCACCGATGAGTCAAACTCGTTATATCAACTTCAAGATGGCTGGCTCATGGGTTGTTCCGATGGTGACAGTATTCCGGACCTATTTGAGCCGCCAAACCAGGTTGGAGTCTTTATGGCCGGTGCGCAGCCTGTTCAGAACCCCGCTGCTGGAGCGGGAAACCCGGTGCCTTCTCTGGCTCAGGTGCTAATGGATCTCACGGATAAGATGACGGCGCTGTTAACCGCTATGGTTGACCCGGCAGATCAAGCTCAGCATGATGCGGAGGTGGCGCAGTTAAAATTGGATTTAGTGAAAGCTAAGGAGGATCTGGCAGCGGAGGGGATCAAGATGGCTATGGAACGGGCGGCTCTCGACGCCCGAACCCAGTTGATTCAAGCACAGTCCTTCCGGCTCACGATGAATCAAAACGCGTCCAATGAGGTCCTGAGAAGGAGGCATCAAAAGGCCCAATCTCGACTCCCTCCGGTTTACGATCCGCGAAACCTCTTCAACACGCCGGGTGCAGGGTCTAGTAACCCGCCAGGGGTCATAGTGCCCGGGTCTGGGACCCCTATTCAGCCGCAAGTGATGGGGCCTCCCCAGGTGCCCCCTGCCCCGCCTCAGTACGTGCCAATACCCCCGGGTCATTATAATAACCCACTGGAGAACATGGTCGCCGCGGCGGCACGGCTGGCGGCTCTCCCGGTTGACGGCGACTCTCCGACGGCTATTGAAACCCGCCGGGTCAGGGAACTCCTTCAGACAGCACTGGCGCAGCAAGAGGCGTACTCCTATAGCCGGGACAGGATCCACTCGACCCCTCGCCCAGGCCGGAGCCCGAGTTACAGCAGGCACATGGTCTCAGCGACCGGCTCAAGTAACGTCCGACGCCATGACCCGCCCCCTGGCCATGGCCCGGTTCATAACGGAGCCTTCCACGCAGCAGACCAGGACAGAGCGCGGCAAGAGGCGGAGCAGGTGCCTCAATTGACGGCTTACCAGACCACCCCCCCCCCCCCCGGCTTATCCGACGACTTCCGTTGACGTGGGTATCCCTACCAGGACTGGGGGTGTCCCTTGTTTAGTGCCAGCTATCCGCAATGAGCGTCTACCCAAGGACTTCAAAGGCCCTAGGAAGGTGCCTAATTACACAGCAGACTTACAGCCTGCAGCCTGGATCGAGAGTTATGAGATGGCTATGGAGCTGCTGGAGGTCAGTGAGGCGGCCATGGCTAAGTATTTTACCATGATGTTAGATGGGACTGCCCGCACTTGGTTGAAAGGGCTACCACCGAATTCCATTGGGTCTTGGGCTGAGCTGAAAGCCCGGTTCATCCAAAACTTCAAGGATACCTGTAGGAATCTATGTCAATTGTGGATTTGACCAACTGCAAGCAACAAGAAGGGGAGTCTACAACACATTGGGTTCGCCGGGTTAAGGAGATAATACACTCCTCGGATAAGATGGACGCCAGCTCTGCAGTCTTAATGTTGGAGCAGAATTGTCGTTTTGTGCCCCTAAAGATGAAACTCGGGCGGCTTAAGCGCGACTGCAATGATATGGGTACACTGATGGCGGCTCTTGTCAAGTACGCCGATTCTGATGGTACCAAGGACCCCGCTTCAGATGATGAAAGGACAGGGAAGGGAAAGAAGAACGGCAATGGCAAGGGTCCTCAGCATAACCCGGAGAACCAAGGAGGAGGCAAGCGCAAGGCCGAAGGCAGCCTAGAGTTTGTGGCCAACGCCAGCTCACAAGGGAATAACCAACGACGTAAGGGGAGGCCCCCTCCCCGAGGCTGCGGGTCGGGCCCGACGCTGGAGCAGCTGTTGAATGAGCCTTGTCCAAGGCATGGCTCTAGAGAGAAGCTAGCGACTCATCTATGGAAGGACTATGCAATCATGAAGGCCTTTAAGAACTACAATGGCTCGGGCGGCGGCTCAGGCACCGGCGGCTTTCATGGCCCGGGCGGCGGCTCAAATTCTAACCCTCAGAACGGTCAAGGGGGCTTTAATCAGCAGTCTGGCCAGGGTCATCAACAGCAGCAGGGAGGTTATCAGACCAATCCAAAGCAGCTTAGCGGTGGGCAGTATCATGTGTTTACCACCAGTCTGTGCAAGCGAGATCAGAAGCTTCATAAAAGGGCCGTGAACGCTGTTGAACCGGCGGTTCCACGCTACTTGCGGTGGTCAGAGCAACCCATAGTGTGGAGTAGGGAGGATCACCCTCCCCGGGTGGATAATCCGGGTCACTTGGCCCTGGTGGTGGCTCCTCAGGTGGGAGGATATAAGTTCACTAAGGTCCTCATGGACGGAGGCAGCAGCATCAACATCCTCTATTATGAGACGTTTCGTCGTATGGGATTGGTTGATAAGAACCTCAGCTAGTCAAACACTATCTTCCATGGTGTGGTACCTGGTAAGTCGGCTTATCCAGTCGGCAAGATCGAGTTGGAAGTGGCTTTCAGAGATGAAAACAACTACAGGGTGGAAAAATTTACCTTTGAGGTGGTCAAGATAAGAAGTCCGTACCATGCTATATTTGGGCGGCCGGCTTACGCCAAGTTCATGGCACGGCCGTGTTACGTATATTTACAGCTCAAGATGCCGGGTCATAATGGGATCATTACGGTTCACGGCAGCCAGAAGGTGGCCTTGGAATGTGAGGAAGGCGGTGCAGCTTATGCAGAGTCTGTTTGCGCAACAGAGGAGTTGAAGTTTTACAAGGAAAATGTTGACCCAATAGATATGACCTCTCTGAAAAAGCCGACTACGGAGCATGAGCCGGCGATGAAATTTAAGTCGGCTGATGAGACTAAACTTGTTGATTTCGTTCCAGGAGATTCATCTCAGCAGTTCAGCATCAGTGCCAATCTGGACCCGAAATAGGAAGGTGCGCTCATCGAGTTCATCCGTGAGAATAGGGACATCTTTGCATGGAAACCTTCTGACATGCTAGGTGTACCTAGAGAACTTGCTGAGCACACTCTCAATGTTGATCTGAAATTTAAGCCGGTCAGGCAGTTCCTTCGGCGGTTCAATGAGGAGAGGCGGAAAGCTATTGGTGAAGAGGTGGCCCGGCTCTTGGCGGCCGGGTTTATTGTTGAAGTCTTTCACCCAGAGTGGTTAGCTAACCCGGTGCTCGTGCTCAAGAAGAACGGCACTTGGCGGATGTGTGTGGATTATACAGACTTAAACAAGGCGTGTCCGGCTGATCCTTTTGCCCTCCCCCGTATTGATCAAATCATTGATGCTACGGCAGGTTGTGCACGCTTAAGTTTCTTGGATGCTTATTCCGGATATCATCAGATTAAGATGGCAGTTAAGGACCAGGAGAAGACGGCGTTCATCACTCCCTTTGGAGCCTTCTGCTATGTGTCTATGCCCTTTGGACTCAAGTGTGCACAGGCGACTTACCAGCGTTGTGTACAGAACTGTCTTCATAAACAGATTGGGCGCAATGTTCACGCTTATGTGGACGATATTGTGGTTAAGTCCATAAAAGAGGAAACCCTGATAGATGATTTAAGGGAAACCTTTGATAATCTCCGAGTCTACAAGATGATGCTTAACCCGGCCAAGTGCGTTTTTGGTGTTCCTGCAGGCAAGCTCTTGGGTTTTTTGGTTTCTGACAGAGGCATTGAGGCTAACCCGGAGAAGATCAAGGCCATCACCTCCCTGGCTAAGCCGGCGTGTATAAATGACGTTCAGCGTTTGGCGGGTCGCATAGCTGCTTTAAGCCGGTTTATAAGCCGTTTGGGTGAGAAGGCCATGCCATTATACCAGTTGATGAAGAAAACTAATAACTTTGTCTGGAATGATGCAGCTAATACCGCTTTTGAGGATTTGAAGAAGCAGCTGGCAGAGCCCCCAGTCCTTGCAGCTCCGGTTGATAAAGAGCCCTTATTACTGTACGTGGTGGCAAACACACGAGCCGTCAGTGTGGCTGTGGTGGTGGAACGCAAGGAAGAGGGTAAGGAGCATCCGGTTCAGCGGCCGGTTTATTATGTCAGCGAAGTGCTTATCGAGTCCAAACAGCGGTATCCACATTGGCAGAAACTGGTTTATGGTGTGTTTATGGCAAGCCGGAAGCTTAAGCATTATTTCCAGGGTCATCCCATAACCGTGGTCAGTTCTGCTCCTCTCGGTGATATCATTCAAAACAGAGAGGCCACAGGGAGAGTGGCTAAGTGGGCTATCGAGCTCGGGCCTCATGGTCTCAAATATGTGCCACGCACTGCTGTTAAATCTCAGGCCCTGGTGGATTTCATCAATGATTGGACAGAGTCACAAGTGCCCGAGCAAAAGCCGGATAACACATATTGGACTATTTACTTCGATGGGTCCAGGCAGTTGGAGGGCTCGGGGGCTAGAGTTGTATTGGCTTCCCCTAAGGGTGACAAGTTCCATTATGTGCTACAATTGATGTTTCCTTGCACTAACAATGCGGCTGAGTACGAGGCCTTGCTCCACGGCCTTCGGATGGCTAAGGAGATGAGCTTGAGCCGGGTAAGGTGTTTTGGTGATTCAGACTTGGTGGCTCAACAAGTATCAGGCAAGTGGGACTCTAAGGACCCTCTCATGGCGGCTTATCGCCGCGAAGTTGATGCCATCGCAGGGCACTTTCAGGGCTACCAGGTAGAGCACATTGATCGCAGGAAGAACGAGGCGGCTGATGCTTTAAGCCGGCTAGGCTCTCAGCGAAAGCCGGTGCCGCCTAATACTTTCCTGGATGTCCTGTATAATCCTTCTGTTAAGTTGCCTACCGAGGAAAACTTGGCCGTCCCCGACCCGGAGGCACGGCTGGTGGCAGCTCTCCATATCATACCAGACTGGACAATGCCCTATCTGGCTTACATGACCCGGGGCGAGTTGCCTGAGGATGAAACTTTGGCCAGGCAAATAACCCGGCGGGCTAAGTCAATGATTGTTATCAACGGTGAGTTGCACCACCGCAGTGTTACGGGAGCGTTTCAGCGTTGTGTCTCCCCTGAGGAAGGGCAAGAGATCTTGCGTGAGATTCATGAAGGGGATTGTGGCCATCACGCCGGCTCAAAGTCCCTTGTGGCCAAGGCTTTTCGTCATGGTTTTTATTGGTTGACGGCTCATGCTGATGCAGAGGACTTGGTCAGTAAGTGTGATGGTTGCCAAAGGTTCTCGCGACGGGCTCATGTACCGGCTCAAGAGCTGAGGATGATCCCAATTACTTGGCCTTTTGCGGTCTGGGGGCTGGATATGGTTGGGCCTTTCAAAAGATCCAAGGATAAGAAGACCCACCTTTTGGTGGCAGTTGACAAGTTTACCAAGTGGGTTGAAACGGAGCCTGTTAGCAAGTGTGATGCAGCCACGGCGGTTCAGTTTATGAAAAAGGTGATCTTTCGCTTTGGTTTTCCACACAGCATTATAACTGACAATGGCACCAATCTCTCCAAAGGCGCCATGGAGGAGTTTTGTCAACGAGAGCATATCCGACTTGATGTTTCCTCAGTGGCTCATCCTCAATCCAATGGTCAAGCTGAGAGAGCTAATCAGGAGATTCTGAAGGGCATCAAGCCCCGGCTTTTGGTACCTTTGCAACGGACGCCGGGTTGTTGGGTGGAGGAGTTGCCCTCCGTGTTATGGAGTATCAACACTACTCCTAACAGGTCTACAGGTTTTACGCCTTTCTTTCTGGTTTATGGGGCAGAAGCAGTCCTCCCCAGTGACATCCGTCATGACTCACCTCGAGTGGCGGCTTACGTTGAGACGGATAATGAACAGGCGCGCCAAGATGCTCTTGACTTGTTGGATGAACAACGTGATGTGGCAGCAGCCCGTTCAGCAATTTACCAACAAGACCTGCGCCGTTATCATAGCCGCCGGGTCAAATCCCGGGTCTTCCAGGAAGGTGATCTCGTGCTCCGGCTCATCCAGGATCAAACAGATGCGCACAAGTTATCCCCGCCTTGGGAAGGGCCCTTTGTGGTCAGCAAGAATCTGCACAACGGGTCATATTACCTCATTGACATTCGGGAGCATAAAGATTCACGTAAGTCGGAGGAAGAGACCCGACGGCCGTGGAACATAGCTCAGCTTCGGCCTTACTACACTTGAGCCACCGGCTCTCCTGATGTACATACTTCTCTAAGCCATGTATATATTATGATAAGCAATAAAGCAGGACCTCTGTCCTTTTTTCTCCTCCAAATGTGCACATGTTGTTTTCATTGCCAGGTTACATGATAATTTGAAGGAGGATCCGGCTTATGATCATACTCGGATCTAGCCGTAGATGATAAGGTCACTTGGGGGCTTCCTGTTCAAACATAGGTCGTATTCGAACCAAAGAGAACATAGCTGTCGATACCCATTTGATTGGCAAAGTGCCGAGCTCATTGAGGAGTTTTCTTTGATCATATTTGAATCTTAGTTTAACCCCTTTGAGAACCGACGTGGATCGTATCCGAATCAGCGTCGTTAAACAATTCTTAAAGTCATTAGGGGGCTTCCTGTTCAAACATGGGTCGTATGCGAACCAAAGAGAACATAGCTGTCGATACCCTCTTGATTGGCATCGCCACACCCACTGGGGGCTATATGATCGCATTCGAATCCTAGCATAACCCCTTTGGGCCGGGTCTCTGGTCGTATCCGAACCGGAAGCCCCTAAGTTCCTCTGCTTTATAGCAAGTTTCTTCTGATTATTTCAAAGTGTGTACGGCCGGGTCTCACTTTGCCGGTTTAACTTTGGTTTACAGTGTTAGTTGCACACAATGGGTGTCATTAAGACAAGTAAGTCGGAATTAAGGTACCAACCTTATTACCCGGGTTATCTAAACCGGACGTATGCTTGCAGGCCGCTAAGTGTGTTATTACGGCTGTATTAAGGATATAATTGAGGACCAGTCTTTTTTGATTCATATTCCGGGTTATGTATCTAAAACATATGATTCTCAGGGCGGTAAGCCGCCTGGAGACTTGTGATTCGTCTTTCTATGCAGGATAGTTAAAGACAATTATTTGAGACTACGGAGAATGAATAACCCGGAGAAATATAAAGGAGACAACTTCAATAAAACTTCAAGCATTCAAGGCGTGCACGATGGCACGGCAAAGATAAAGTGTTGGTCCTACTCTATTACAAGACTCGTTGAGTCCAAAAGGGTGAGGCATTGTTTGGTAAACCGCCAGCAGAATTACGACGCTTGATGGGTTGATGTCTCCGGCTCGTCTCTTTCTTCTCCTCCGGCTGTTCCCAGGATCTGGAAAGTCGAAGACTTCCAGTCGATGCCGCTCAGAGCTTCGAACTGGGCTTCCTCGTCAATTAACCCGGCCGGGTCAATTTCTGGAGCGAAGGTGTGCTGACGAGCCGGCGGGATTAAACTCAGAGCTTCATAGCGAGGGGTCGGGATCCTCTGATTCTCCGCATTGTAACCCGGCTGATACTTGGTCAGATCTGTGTCGTTGCCGATAAGAGTGGCCACCGGGCGTACAGTCTTCACGCAAGCTGCGAAGTCCTTCTGATCAAAGGCGGTGCCGTCTTCCTTCAGGCTTGGGTAGCCGAGGGCGATGTCCGCCGGGTCTAGCTCTGGCAAGAATGCCTTGGCCCGGCTCAACGCAGCGATTGCTCCGGCTCTCGCAGAGGCCCGTCGCAGCTCTTGGATACGCTGAGGCAGAACGGCGAGCCGGCGCAGGACTTCTGCCAGGTGAGTCGGCACCTCGTTGGATAGGGCCACCACAGCTAAGGCACGCTGTGACCCGGTGTAGAGCTGCTCCACCAGGGTATACACGGCCTTCAGCTTGGTTACCACGCTCTGGTTGAGGTTGGCACTTCTGGGACCTGTTTACAGAATCAGATAAGCAGCCGACAAGTATGAATTATGAGATATAAACATTCTAAACTTGATGAAAGCCGGTGAGGTGACTTACCGAAGATGGCGGCCACCATTTGGGACACCTGGTGCTTTAGGCCGGAGAGCTCGGCGGTCTTCTCGGAGAGAGTCTTCTCCGCCTGTTCCGCTCGGTTCACCAATGTGGCCTTCTCTTCGGCCCACGCCTTCCGCTCAGCGTCAAACTCTGTCTTCAGCTTCTCTTGAGCGGCGATGCTAGACACAAATTTGGCATTTGCCTTCCGGGTCTCCATCTCTTGCATCTGCAGCCGGCTCTTGAGATCAGCCATGTCAGCCTCTAGCTTCTTGCCAGCAGCCTGCATACATTTTCGGGTTATGACATGAACAGTTACTATATAAATTTTAAGTCCCAAGCGTTTTCCAAGCAAAGACACTTGGCACTTGGGGGCTAATGCATATTGAACGTATTGCCGGTTCAACTGAGTAAGCCGGAACCTAAGTCTACAACATACTTAATCATAAGTCGTCGACTTGGGGGCTAGCATGATAAAGGTAACTATGCAGTAAGTAAGAGGATAGCAGAAGGATACCTCAGATTTTTGCTGGATCTGGTTCACCATGGCAACCTCTGCGTCCCGGCTCTTGTGCACTTGGCTAATGTAGCCAGAGACGAGCTCTCCAATGCTCAGGTTGGTGTGGTCGGAGAGGTCCAGGTTCACCCGGTGGGGCTGCAGCAACTCCCCCTTAGCGGAGCACTTAGCCAGTGCGGTAGGTCTCCCCGGCTCAACAAAAGCCGTCCGGGTGATTACCACGTCCGGGTCATTTGTTGGTTGAGCCGCGCCGGAGGCCTCCGGGTCAGCAGAAGCTTCTACAGGTGCCGTGTCCGTTGGAGTGGTGGCTTCGGGGGCGGAGGCAGCTGGCGCTTCTTGGACCGTCACCTCCGGCTCAGGCAAATCCGGCACTCCGGCCGACTTGGTTTTCTTCGCCCTCTTGGTGAGCTTTGCCTGGGCACTGAAAGAACAACAAAGGTTAGTATAAAAAGTATGAGCAAGGACCAGAACAAATATAAGAGGGTTATCATTACCCGGGCACGGTCTTGAAAGCCGGAAGACTCGACTGCATAGAGTTGCCCGAAGAGGGGGAGGTCTCCTGATAATTGGAGTCAGAAGAATTGAGTGGCTGATGGATAACACCCGCCAACGGATGAAAAGGGTACAAGTGGGAAATAACCTCAGTTCGGCGTTTCCTTGATGCGTCAGGTAACCCGGAGGAGAGGTCGGTGTCCTTGTTGGTCCGGGTGTGACGCCGGCTTTCATGAACCTGTCGCTTCAAAATAAATTGAGGGTCTTGGTAAGCTAAAGGATGTGAAAAGCTTACTTTCCGGGTTACCCTTCGGACTTTCAGCTTTGGCAAGGGCTCCGGGTAGGAGGAAAGTGACATTACCTCTTCAACCACCGGGTTACTTGCGCCGGTGTCATCCTGTCAATGAGCAAGTATTGATAAGGCGGACAGCAACAAATAACAAATACAGCAAGGATTTAAAGGCTCAGGGGTTACCTCTGACTCGGAGCTGTCGCTTAATTGCATCAGCTCTGAAGCAGTAGGCCTGCTTCCTTTCTTGCGAGGGGCGGCTTTCTTGGCGGCTTTCTTCGCCTTCCTGGCCTTCTTGGCCGCTTCATGGTCGTATTTGACCCGCCAGAACTTATCATCAGCCTGAAAAATGCAATGAGGTTTTCTTAAAACAATTCAGATGAAAGTCATGTGCAGAAGAAGATAGGATGTTCAGATTGGCGGCTTACCGCTGGGGCTGGGTTGGTCTTGCAGAAGGGGGCTAACCCGGTCCTTCCGCAGTCTGCCAGGCTCTCGTTCAAAAGAGCCTTGGTCATCTCTTCTGCAACGTCTTCAGGAAGATCGTTGCGGCTGTGTCTCTGAGGGTCATCTTTTCGGCCCGTGTACTCACACATTAAGCCGGGGCGGCGGCTCAATGGGATCACCCGCCATGAGATCCAGACCCGGACCAGGTCGATTCCATTCAGACCATTGCCCAGGAGAAACTTGATCTTGTTGATAGTGGGGAGCAGAGGTTGGCGCTCTGCTTGAGTCAGCTTGTCTGACAGTGGGTGAGTCGGCTCCAGACGCGAGGGGCGAAAGCCGGGCAACGGACTCTCGTCAGCCGGCGACGTGTCTTGGCAGTAAAACCACGTCAGATTCCAGTCCTTGGGGTGGCTGGGCGGCTCTGCGTAAGGGAAAAGGCAGTCCCTACGCCGCTGGATGGAGATGCCACCTAACTCCAGACTTGGCCCATTGGCGCACTCATTCTGACGGTTCAAGTAAAAAAGCTCTCTGAAGAGCAGCAGACTAGGTTCTTCTCCAAGGTAAACCTCGCAGAATACTTGGAAGTTGCAGATGTTGGACACTGAGTTGGGTCCTATGTCTTGAGGCCGCAAATCGAAGAAGTTTAGAACGTCTCTAAAAAACTTTGAGCCGGGCGGTGCGAAGCCCCGGCTCATGTGATCCGCCAAAATCACTACCTCCCCATCCTTTGGCTGTGGTCTCTCTTCTGACGGGTCAGGGGCACGGTAGGACATGATGTCTTTCTTGGGCAGATATCCAGACTTAACAAAATCCGCTAGGGTCTCATTGGTGACATTGGATCTCATCCAGTTGCAAGTGATGGAGGCCTTGGGAGCTTTGGGAGGCTTGGTGAAAGTCGGCAGTCTATGATAAAAGGAAAAATGTCCGGGTTAACTATGAGCCAGAAGAAATCTACAGTTCAATGTCAATGTGGCGGCTTATGAAGGGGACTAATGGTATACACTTAAGTGCATCGGGCTATTTAAGCCGCCGAGGGATTGAGAGTAATTTGATTGTCTACAGGCCTTATCACAGCTAAGCCGGAAATTTTATGGCGCATGATTTTCTTTAAGCCGGAAGGTTCTACGGCGCGTGGTTTCTTTAAACCGGAACTGTAAACCGCCGGGATTCAATGTTTGCAATTTTTACTAAGTGTGGTAAAACAGGTTTCACACATCGCAGTAAAAAATTTGGATCAAAACAGTCGGGCAAAAGAAAAGTTTCTAGACCTAGAAACAGACGCTGGAGAAGTTCTTGAGCTCGAATGAGGCTTTTATGCAGTGAAAAGAGACCTACTGGCATTTGAAATGAGTACTAAACAACCGCCGCACTAGTTCTATACAAGGCTAAGATTAAACAGGGGCAGTAACTATACGAACTATCGGAGCTTGTGGGCGACGGCGATGAACGCGGATGAACACAGATGAACCCTACTGCAGATCTGTTCTACGGGGTAGTGAGGACTTACCGGTGCTGAAGATGTGCGGGGGTCGCCGCCGTTTGTCTGGACCGAGTCAGGGTGATGCAGCGGCCAAGATTGACGAAGACCGGGGGCGGCGGCGGCGGCGGTGGAGTTCGAGCTCAGGTAGAGGAGCAGTGGCGCGAGGAGAAAGAAGGGTGGCAGAGAAGACCGTCGGGCCGGCCTATTTATAAGGGCGAGTTCATGAGTGGGCGCGAGGATCAAGGAGTCCACGGCGTGGTTATCTCCTCACGAAACGCCTCGATTTTCGGGATGACAGTAAATGAAAAGATCCGTTGCGGATCTGGCGGAGTAAAAAACAGGTTTAATGGAAGATGACGTCACGACGGATTATCCGGAGTCCAGAGGATGACGTCACGCCGGGTTATGGCCTTCACAAAATTGTAAGCCGGAGGTTTACTGTCGAAGGAATGGAAGATTGACATGAGCCGGCTCAAATCAATCTGGGGCCTAATGTTGAGGATATAGACCTTAGAGTCACCCGCCAGGAGGGGCCGAGTTACTCATATGGTCATTGCCAGAAGCCCGGCGCCAAGCTTGAAGACGGTGGGCCAAAGATGGGCTTAAGACCCGGATATGGCTTAAGGCCCGTAGTTGCAATCATTGTTTTGGTAGAACTTGTAGTGTAAGGCAAGAATAGTTGAGAGTCCGAGCCGGACACTCTTATGAGCCGGCCGGGACTCTGAGAGCTGCTGGGCGTCAGCCTCCCTATATAAAAGGAGGACCCGGCAGCGGTTTAGGGACAAGAACAATCTCATCGAGAGCCGGGCATAGCAGTTTAGCTCCTGGTGATCGTAACCCTAATCAATACCACCTCAACTGGACGTAGGCTTTTACCTTCACCGTAAGGGGCCAAACCAGTATAAACCCTCGTGTTCCTTGTCCCGCATTAACCCCTTCAAGCTTCCTAGTTGCGATGGCTCCACGACTAAGTCCTTGCACGAGGACATCTGCCGTGACAATTCCACGACACTTTTGATGTTCTCAAACTTTTTCAATCTTCACGCAATACATGAGCGTGAGCCATGGACATAGCACTATAGGTGGAATAGAACGGTGGTTGTGGAGAAGACAAAAAGCAGGAAGATAGTCTCACATCAACTAGGCGTATCAACGGGCTATGGAGATGCCCATCAATAGATATCAATGTGAGTGAGTAGGGATTGCCATGCAACGGATGCACTAGAGCTATAAGTTTATGAAAGCTCAACAAGAAACTAAGTTGGTGTGCATCCAACTCGCTTGCTCACGAAGACCTAGGGCAATTTGAGGAAGCCCATCATTGGAATATACAAGCCAAGTTCTACAATGAAAAATTCCCACTAGTATATGGAAGTGACAACATAGGAGACTCTCTATCATGAAGATCATGGTGCTACTTTGAAGCACAAGTGTGGTAAAAGGATAGTAGCATTTCCCCTTCTCTCTTTTTCTCTCATTTTTTATTTGGGCCTTTTCTCTTTTTTTATGGCATCGTTTTTTTATTGATTGTCCGGAGTCTCATCCCTACCTGTGGGTGAATCATTGTCTCCATCATCCTTTCCTCACTGGGACAATGCTCTAATAATGATGATGATCACACTTTTATTTACTTACAACTCAAGAATTACAACTTGATACTTAGAACAAAATATGACTCTATGAGAATGCCTCCGGCGGTGTACCGGGATGTGCAATGAATCAAGAGTGACATGTATGAAAGAATATGAAGGTGGCTATGCCACAAATACGATGTCAACTACATGATCATGCAAGGCAATATGACAATGATGGAGCGTGTCATAATAAACGGAATGGTGGAAAGTTGCATGGCAATATATCTCGGAATGGCTATGGAAATGCCATAATAGGTAGGTATGGTGGCTGTTTTGAGGAAGGTAAATGGTGGGTTTATGGTACCGACGAAAGTTGCGTGGTACTAGAGAGGCTAGGAATGGTGGAAGGGTGAGAGTACGTATAATCCATGGACTCAACATTAGTCATAAAGAACTCACATACTTATTGCAAAAATCTATTAGTTATTGAAACAAAGTACTACGCGCATGCTCCTAGGGGGATAGATTGGTAGGAAAAGACCATCGCTCGTCCCCGACCGCCACTCATAAGGAAGACAATCAAAAAATAAATCATGCTCCGACTTCATCACATAACGGTTCACCATACGTGTATGCTACGGGAATCACAAACTTTAACACAAATACCTCTCAAATCCACAACTACTCAACTAGCATGACTCTAATATCACCATCTTCATATCTCAAAACAATCATAAAGAATCAAACTTCTCATAGTATTCAATGCACTTTATATGAAAGTTTTTATTTTACCCATCTTGGATGCCCATCATATTAGGACTAATTTTATAGCCAAAGAAAATTACCATGCTGTTCTAAAAGACTCTCAAAATAATATAAGTGAAGCATGAGAGATCAATAATTTCTATAAAATAAAACCACTACCGTGCTCTAAAAAGATATAAGTGAAGCACTAGAGCAAAATTATCTAGCTCAAAAGATATAAGTGAAGCACATAGAGTATTCTAATAAATTCCGATTCATGCGTGTCTCTCCCAAAAGGTGTGTACAGCAAGGATGATTGTGGTAAACTAAAAAGCAAAGACTCAAATCATATAAGACGCTCCAAGCGAAACACATATCATGTGGTGAATAAAAATATAGCCTCAAGTAAAGTTACCAATAGACGAAGACGAAAGAGGGGATTCCTTCCGGGGCATCCCCAAGCTTAGGCTTTTGGTTGTCCTTGAATTTTACCTTGGGGTGCCTTGGGCATCCCCAAGCTTAGTCTCTTGCAACTCCTTATTCCAAAATCCATCAAATCTTTACCCAAAAACTTGAAAACTTCACAACACAAAACTCAACAGAAAATCTCATGAGCTCCGTTAGTATAAGAAAATAAACCACCTCCTTAAGGTACTGTAATGAAATCATTCTTTATTTATATTGGTGTCAAACCTACTAGATTCCAACTTCTCTATGGTTCATACCCCCCGATACTACTCATAGATTCATCAAAATAAGCAAACAACACACGAAAAACAGAATCTGTCAAAAACAGAACAGTCTGTAGCAATTTGTAATGCTTGAATACTTCTGGAACTCTAAAAATTCTACAAAATTAGGAAGACCAGGGTAATTTGTATATTAATCTACTGCAAATAATCAGGGCAAAAGCTCTTTTCTGTGATTTATGAAAATTATTTTTGTGAGCACAAAGTTTCTGTTTTTTACAGCAAGATCAAACAACTATCATCCAAGAAGATCCTAAAGGCTTTACTTGGCACAAACACTAATTAAAACATAAAAAACACAATCATAACAGTAGCATGATGAATAATTTATTACTAAACAGTGGAAAAAAGCAAAGAACAAAAATAAAATTGGTTGCCTCCCAACAAGCGCTATCGTTTAACGCCCCTAGCTAGGCATAAAAGCAAGTATAGATCTAGGTATTCCCATCTTCTCCCTTTTGGTGATAAAGAGAGAACTTCTTATCTAAAGAACTTATCTTTCTATTTTGTGAGAGTACGTGACCAGTAATGGTAGAAGAAAGATTAAGCACACTACGAAAATTTGCATCTAAGCTAGCCTTCATCTCCTTGATAATTTCATTCTGATAAAAACACAAAAGAGAGGTGGATTCAACATTTTCACTCATGGGGTGCCCAAATATAGCTTTCATCTTTTCATAGGTATCGATGGCACCCCCTTCAAGAAAACCTTTTTCAAAAATAGAATCTAAAACTTGCTTGAAAGAAGAAGGTAAGCCAACATAAAAACTTCTTAAGTAAATCTCAATTTGATATTCGGGCACATAGCTGGCTCGGATCCTTAATAGCCTATCCCAAGCATCTTTCAAAGATTCATCAAGCAAATAACGAAAAATTCCGGGATCATCTTCATCAAAATTATTCAAATTCTCATCGATAATCCCGGTAGGTCTTTCCATAGCATCATTATTTATGAGCTTAGAGAGGACAGAGGGACTATCCAAAGTATTAAAACCCGGGAGAAAGCCCTTAGCCCCTTTTGGTTCGGCCATGGCGATAGAAAGGCAAAGGTTTTCGAAAATCGTTTTAGAAGTGGGGGAGAGGAAAATGAGAGGCGAATGGCAAATAATGTAATGCGAGGGAGAAGAGTTTATGATGGGTACTTGCTATGTCTTGACATGGCGTAGATCTCCCTGGCAACGGTGCTAGATATCCTTCTTGCTACCTCTAGAGCACGCGTTGGTTTCCCTTGAAGAGGAAAGGGTGATGTAGCAAAGTAGCGTAAGTATTTCCCTCAGTTTTTGAGAACCAAGGTATTAATCCAGTAGGAGACAACGCACAAGTCACCTAGTACCTGCACAAACAATCAAGAACCTTGCAACCAACGCGATAAAGGGGTTGTCAATCCCTTCACGGTCACTCGCAAAAGTGAGATCTAATAAAGATAGTAAAGTAAATATTTTTGGTATTTTTGTTGTATAGATTGGAAAGTAAAGATTGCAAAATAGTAAATGAGATGCGATGTAAATAAAAGAGATGCAATATAATATGAAAGAGACCCGGGGGCCATAGGTTTCACTAGTGGCTTCTCTCAAGATAGCATGTATTACGTTGGGTGAATAAATTACTGCCGAGCAATTGATAGAAAAGCGCATAGTTATGAATATATCTAAGGCAATGATCATGAATATAGGCATCACGTCCGTGTCAAGTAGATCAAAACGATTCTGCATCTACTACTATTACTCCACACATCGACCGCTATCCAGCATGCATCTAGAGTATTAAGTTCATAAGAACAGAGTAACGCTTTAAGCAAGATGACATGATGTAGATGGATAAACTCAAGCAATATAATATAAACCCCATCTTTTTATCCTCGATGGCAACAATACAATACGTGCCTTGCTGCCCCTACTGTCACTGGGAAAGGACACCGCAATATTGAACCCAAAGCTAAGCACTTCTCCCATTACAAGAAAGATCAATCTAGTAGACCAAACTAAACCAATAATTCGAAGAGACATGCAAAGATACCAAATCATGCATATAAGAATTCAGAGAAGAACCAAATAATATTCATAGATAATCAAGTTCATAAATCCACAATTCATCGGATCTCGGCAAACACGCCGCAAAAGAGTATTACATCGAATAGATCTCCAAGAACATCAAGGAGAACTTTGTATTGAAGATCAAAGAGAGAGAAGAAGCCATCTAGCCAATAACTATGGACCCGAAGGTTTGCGGTAAACTACTCACGCTTCATCGGAGAGGCTATGGTGTTGATGTAGAAGCCCTTCGTGATTGATTCCCCCTCCGGCAGATCGCCGGAAAAGGCCCCAAGATGGGATCTCATGGGTACAGAAGGTTGCAGCGATGGAAAGTGGTTTCATGGCTCCCCCTAATGTTTTTAGGGTATAAGAGTATATATAGGCGAAAGAAGTACGCCGGTGGAGCTACGAGGGGCCCACGAGGGTGGGGGCGCGCCTACCCCCCGGCGCGCCCTTGTGCCTTGTGGGCGCCTCGTTGCGTCTCTGACTTCATCTCCAAGTCTTCTGGTTTGATTTCGGTCCAAGAAAGATCATCGCGAAGGTTTCATTCCGTTTGGACTCCGTTTGGTATTCCTTTTCTGCAAAACTCTAAAATAGGAAAAAAAACAGAAACTGGCACTGGGGCTCCGGTTAATAGGTTAGTCCCAAAAATAATATAAAAGAGCATATTAAAGCCCATTAAACATCCAAAACAGATAATATAATAGCATGGAACAATCAAAAATTATAGATACGTTGGAGACGTATCAGCTTCTGATCTCTACTCGCCCCCAGCCGTCTGCCTCGCCGGCGACATGCCGTCCCCGAACGGCATGACTCTAGTAGGAGACGCCGGACTAACAGGAGGTCAGGAGCCGCTCGCCCAACAGCGTCACCGCTGCCCGGGTGCGCCGCCGTGCCTACCTTCCCAGTCCGTTCAGGGCTCAGGCGTGCAGAACCCACTAAGCCAACCCGATTTATCCTGAGATACATCCTCAACACTCAACAGCCACTCCTCATCACCCATTTTCTAATTGATTCATTACTCATTAGGAAGGACTGTCATTAGGGTTTGTTGTGTGCTGAGTGCTACCTACACTTAATGGTTCAGATGTATTTCAGTAATCTTTAGTACCTGTAAAGTTCACAAGGTTTCAAAATTCCGGCCCTAGGAACAGACAATAGTAATTTTGGATGGTTGGTCGTAGTGATATTGACCCAGATTACTATTGTAGGCCAGGTTTGTTGACAATTTCACTTGTCTTTCTTACTCATTCGATATGATATCCAATTATTCACGTCGATTAGTTGCAACCAATAAGTGCTAGACAAACTTCTTGATTCAGATTTTGGACGGTCTCTTACTGTAGTTACAATTCTGCATACGTGTCCTAGTAAGCTCACAAGTAAATGATTGATTCACTACATCTATGCTTGCCTTGTCATATTTGTATTTGTTGTCAATATTCTTTTAGGGTGGACCACCCTGTTTCAAAATACTGGAACCGTAGACATGAGTGAATAGTATTTCTCTGTGTGATCTCTTCCATCATGTGTGGGCAACGAAAACTGCATTGTATAGAAAGAAAGTGTCATTTCCTGGTTTTACATAGACTACGATCGTTTACATGGAATACAATCTGCCTACTTGCTTTGTGTCGCACTACCAGCACTCCACCCTTGAAGCTAAACATTATGCCACTAATAATTCCTTAGTTTATTTGTTCAATACAATTTTGATATGATTCTAATGTTCCTACTTCACTTTTTAAATGTGTGTCTGCCTGTTATAGAGACATAAGAGGTTTGTATTTCTGTGTGTGGTCTGGTCAGCACGGTTGGGGGTGACCTTTGCATATGTAGGGGTTTATAGGGAGACACTCTTCGAGTTGAATCCGCAATGCATTCCATAGATAATCTGACTACTTCTTATGTTTTCATGAATCTCAGATTTTGAACAACACCATAATGATTATGAGCTTGCGCGCATGAAAAGAATAAAGCAGAACACTGCCATGACTGTCAAACTTGGCATTAAGGGACTGAAATCAAGTCTGGATGCAATGCAATGCGAATGCTCTCCACCTACAGATTCATGCTCAGAATATGATCCTAAAAGTAATTCTGAGCTAGAGGGAGACCTACGTCAATGTAGCTCCCTAGTGGAGGAGTCAGAGGCAGATGCCCTATCTTATTCACCCATCAAGGTGCTTGCTCTAACTTTCCAAGGTTATATTGGTCGCACATATCTCGCAATTGATGCTTTGCATTGCTTCTATTTTGTTGCACTGTCGTTAGCTTAGTTTACACATCGTGTATGTGAATACGCCCTGCCTATCCATTTTCAGTACATATTCCATCTGTCATCATACCATATTTATCCATTCAAATGCTATTCTTGTGTATCAGACATTCAAAAGGAAGAGGGCGATTGCTGATCGCGGAGGAGCACGAGCAAAGTATTTGGAAAAGGTAGTGACACCTGATAAATCAAATAGCCCATTAGGTGTAGTTGCAATATCACCTGGCCCACAAAACACCCCAACTCTTATAGACTCTAGCCCTACTACGCTGGTAATTTCTGATGCCCCAACTCAGCAGACCCCAACTGCAGCAAACAGTGTGATGATGCCAGTTGACATAGCACCATCTCTACGATGCAAAACCCCCATTCCAGCAAAGAGTACACCAAATCCAGTTGCCAAATCCCTTTTTGAACCAGAGAGAGCCCCAATTGCAGCGAATAGGACCCCTGTTCCATTTCTTCCTAGTTTAGAAGATGAAGCTTATATTGTTGTCAAGAACTTTGTGCACATCTTTCCTTCATGGAAAGATTATACCGTAGACACAGAACAATTCCCAGTCTTCCTCCGCAACTTATGCGTAAGTAATGTACTAATGTAATTCATGGTAATTACTGCATATGTTTCTGCTGAAGAATACAAAAGATTTCATTCTTTTAAATAGGCGAGGACCAAACTAGATTGTCAAGACAAGCAAGGGTTGGTTGCGCTTTTCAAGCACTCATTGATGAAGATCGTTCCTACCTGAGGCAAGCGCACTTCGATGGCAAGCCTCTAAATGAAATTTCTGTAAAGTCTTCGGTGTTACATTTATTAGACAATGACTGGAATAATCTTGTTACACATTGGTCTCGTCTGCAGCGTAAGGTACTGTCTATGATATCACATCACAATTTAAACTACATTTCTACATTTGCCTTAACGTCTCACTTGTACGAAAACCGTTAGCTGAAGAACATTCATTCTCAAGGGACCACAGAATCTTGCAACTATATTGCACACTGCATTGCTCTTGTGAGTACCTCTTGCCCTGTATGACCATTACTTTCATAGCTGTTTGATTATGTAGCATCACTGCACATGTTAGCCTCGTTATCGTCAATTTGGTGGACATTATAAGATCCGTATGGACTCTTACATAAATTTAGAATCAACCCAATGCTTTTGAAGAGGTTTAGCTCTGCAGTCCTCTTGTAAGGACTGAACGTCGTCTATCAAGAATGTTTTGTACAGTACACCAGTGTTCAAAACACTCTTGTATTATGGGAAGAGGGATTGGTTCATTGTGTATCATTCTGCATCTTATCTCCCTCGCCCACCATTTACTAAAAAATATCAGATCTATATTTAATCTTACCAACAACTTGAATACACAGACAATGCTAGTGTAGAAGTGTAGCCCATTGCTCTTGTCAGTACATTTTGTCCTGTAACGCTTGTACTTTCAGGGATTGGTAGTTGATTATGTAGCATCAATATGCATCTTATTTTCATTATCCTCTACCCCTTCTAGTATTATCATATCTATAATTACTCTCTACAAAATGTAGAGTACATGCAATGCTTATGAAGAAGATTCTGTGCTGAAATTCTTGAGTTATCCTTCCCTTGACATGGAGAAGGGCATTATAAAGTCAGTGTTAACTGTTAATGTAAGTCAGTCCTTCTAAAGCCTTTATCCTCAACTGCTGTTTAATTTGCTCATACTCCCTATCGTTTACTACTGTTTAGTTTGCTGTTTCTATCAAAATGCATGTTCACAACAAACGTAAGTTCCAAGTTTTACTTGTAAAACCAAATCCCTTATTCATACCATGCACATTACTCAATACTCCCTATATGTATGCTTGTTTTTGTGGATCTATAATCCAGTGTGTGGTGAAGCAGCCCACGTTTGCACCTTGTCATCTCATGTTTTATCTTACTGATGTGGCTGATGATATGAACAACATGCCATGCACATTAACCAAAATAGATACAATGATTGTCTTTGCCCTTCATCTATGCTTGTTATGTTGACATGGTAATCCAGTAGTGTGGTGAAGCTCCCTGCATTATGAACAATGCCAAATTATGCTATTGATATTTTGAACTTAGTCTTTATTTTCTAATTTGAAATTGGATGGAATTGACATCACAGTTATCATCTTTGTTTATACACGTGAAAAACCTGTCATCTCTCTGCTTGGTTCAGGGTGATATGCCTGATGGCATGCACAAGTCTGCTGAAGGCTGTGAGACAAACCCAACATATATTGCAGCAAAGAAGGCAAAACATTTTGAAGATAGCGAGACAACCCCAAAGTCTTGTCTTGATGCAGTGTTCAAGTTACTTGAGACTAGCAGTCAGACAATCTCACAGAATTCGCTGTTTGAATCAGTTCGACTTCTTCAATCCAAAGTTCTAGCAAAAAGGCATTTTGCAACTCAACTTCGACTTGAAGTCCTATCTCTAAGAAAGATTGCGGAGAACACCAATGAGAACCTCATTGCTAAATAGCTACACCTGGAAGCTATGACCGACATGCTAGGCCGGTCTCACAGCCTTGCTCAGCAGCTTGCCCAGCAGTTCCCGGGCAAGGCTAACCTTTCTTGAACTGTCTTGGAAGTGGTCTCGGTTCAGTATTATTTTGTTACGCTGCAATGGTGCCTAGTTTTTGTAATTTGCTTCTTCGTTGCGCTTTATGATCACTGGTGGCGAACTTCAATGCCCAGTGGATGTAATATACCATAAATCCTTTATTGTATAGTGTAGGTTTATTCTAAGTTACTATGTCGTAATTTCTTTATTGTATAGAGTAGGTTCGTTCTTAATTCCTACTAGTTACTGCCATCATTCGCTATCTGAAAAAAATCTGATGTAGTTGACCGGGCCAAAACATTCGCCTCTAATGGGCCTGGTTTTTAGCGGGCCACAATTGGGCCAGCCTGCACCTTTCTTGGGCCCGAATGGCCATTGGGGCCTTCACACTTTGCGCCAGGCCCACAACTTACCCCGGCCTATATTCAGCCCAAATTTTAGTTGGGCCTTTTATGGACCCAGCGCTTAGTTTGGTCACTGTAGCATTGGGCCATTAACAGGCTGAATATTCTGCTGGTCTGTTTGGCCTTTAGCAGGCCAAAATTCATGTTGGGCCTCAATTTTCACTAGTCGTCGACAGGCCTTCAGCAGGCTGAAATGTAGACCGGGCCTTTTTTGGCCCAGTTATATAACGGGCCGTTACCAGGTCGAAGCATATCTCGGGCCTTAGTTGGCCCACTGATATCATGGGCCTTTAAGAGGCCGAAAGCTTAGTATAGGCATCAACGGGCTGAATTATATAACAGGCCTTTAACAGGCTCAAAGTCACATTAGGCTGAACTGTTGCCACCTTTATCACGGGCCGTTAGTGGGCTGGATGTCGCGTCGGACCATATATGGCCCATGGGCAGCACGGGCCATTCCCAGGCCGAAAGACACACCAGGCTGAAATGGGCCCATGTCTACATCGGGCCTCTAACAGGCCGAAAGTCACTGGGCCGTAATTGGGCCCAAATATTTGGCGAACAATTAACGGGCCAGATCTGGCTTCGGGCCGTAAATGGGCCTTTATTAAATAGGCTATTATTGGGCTGGCCCACTAGTACCTGAGTAAGTACTACGGGCCTTTGACTGGGCCGGCCTTTTTAACCTATATGGGCCTCTGTTGGGCCTTGCCACGTGTCGACGTATCATAGGCATGTCTCCTCCAATGGACAGACGACATCTGGCCCACTGAGGAGCAAACACGTGATAGAGGCGGGGTGTCCCGATCTTTTGATGAGATGATAACTATCGATTTGGTGAAAGCCGACTTTGACGATCCGACTACAAACATGCACGACGTTGCGCCTTAGCAATCGCCAAACCAATCTCCCAAGTTTACTGACAATGCTGGAAGCACGATCAGCCTGACCACGAAGGTCTATTCCTGCACGCAATCGAAGAACAAGCAAGAATATGATAATGCAATCTGAATATTGATAATATAGATGAAGTATTGATAAAGGTGGGGATCCGAAAACGGTCTTGGTCTGGTCGTTGGACACAAACGAAGTACACGAAGTTGCAATGGCTAACTTTTAACTAAGCAAATCCCAAGGAAAAAGCTACTAGATGGATCTACTTATATAGAAGCAAGGGGTGGCGGACAAGGAGGTGGAACGACGTCCCAAGACAGCCTAAAACTAACCCTAGGTCGTACAAGGCTCATGGCCCAAGGGAAGGTGATGCAACACCTTTGGACTTGTAGTTTGACTCAGATTCTGCTGCAACGTCAGATTGTTTCGTTGATATCTCAACGCTCAAGAAGAATTTGAAGGTGAAACCAATTGGGTTGGAAAGATCACGAAATCTACTTTTCAACAAGAAAAGAATCACCCAATTCAGAGTCCGTATAAAAGAGTTCTTGACGTTTTGAGTCAGGTATGTCTGTGTAGTCCGAATTTGAATGCAGAACGTGAGAGACTTGGACTCTATCTTTTCTTGGTCCAAAAGTGACGTGAGAGGACTTTTTGAACATCACCTAAACTTCTCTTTTTCCCTTATCTTCATATGTGGATTGTACAAATGTCCCATACACCTGTAATTAGACATGTAACAAAAGTGTGTGAAGTATTTTTGTCCTGCATGACATAAATAAATTATTTTGCATTAGAAATCACCTCACAAATATACATGTATGCAATATTTTTGGTCGTATCCAAGGTAGTCATGTCCTCATCATCCTCCCCTTCTTGAAAACAAAGCCGTCCTCGGCGTTGCTTAATCTGAAATGTGGCTAACAAAAGAGGCAAGGTGTACATGTTGTATATGTACTAGCACAAATGCCCGTGCGATGCAACAGGAGAAAACATGGACGGACACTGCCGCCATCTATTTCAACACGGCACCCTATTTTAAAATAGTAACTAGTTCAAAGTTATTCAGTGAAATACTAACGGGTTATTTCTATAGAAAAAATTAGCAATTTCAAAGTTATAACTCAATTTTGTGATGCTTAGATTGGATGATGAACTTCAAACTCACCCATCTCTCCTTTGTATGTATAGGTATATAGATGTGCTTCGCTGAAGAGAAAGGGCGAGAAGTGACTCTGTGTCACAACAAACGCTAAAGTTTCTCTCACATCATATGTCTCTACCTCCACCACAGTGCGCTTCATCAATCCGCCGGCTTCACAATGCTTAAGTTGTAAATCAAATTGGAAGATCAAATGCAAGCACCATCGAAGATAAGCAAATGAGACGACACAAGAGCTAGTTAGCTTTTGTTTTTACGGTAAAAACCATTGTAATTGGGCCGATGAACCCTAAACTTTTCTCAATGTAATCTCATAAACAATGTAACTATTATTTGATACCAACAAAGGGAACCGCCATCACCTCCCCTAAAAAAGCAGCTGACTGCCCACGAATTTCCATACTGTTGCTTTTGCATGTTCCACTTCAACTATCTGCCTTGATCCTTCATGAAGCAACACGTTCCTCGATACCACTTCCTGAAAGTTAGAACAATATCACGGGCATAGGTAGTACAACACTATTACTTCGTGAAAGTTTCTGCTGAACTATCTTTACTATATGTTTTTGGAAAAATAGAACCCTCCTTGCTGTACCAGAAAAGCACACCTACAATGGCAGAACTGCATCAACTATGAAATATACCACTTTGATTCTACAGAAAATAGGGACACCGAGAAAGAGTGAGGTATAGAAAAAACATTTCAACTATGATTCAGTAACCAGCCAAAGGGCTGCTAAATCTCTTGAGGCATAGTTGAAGCCACCATCTCTTTTAACCCCTATCAAAGGGATTTGATGACCTTCAATGAATATTGCACGAGCAACCTCACTTTCTTAGACCAAACCTTTGCTTATTCAACAGGCCTGGAACTCGTGGATTGTAAGGATTATAACAGCTCTCCCCCTGAAAGGTTAGTAATTAGCTATGTTTCTCATTTGAAAACATAAACCAATAACCAGTGAAGAGACAGTCGTCATAAATAAGCATCTCAAGAAAAAAAAGACGCACACCAGTAAATAAATGAAGCTAATTTGTAAAATATTGGCAGCAAATGTAGAATATTGATATTTGGCACTTCATATGACAAAAATAAACCAGGATAAGCCACCTCAAATAATTTGACCGTATCATCTTCAGTATGGTTCAAATGAGGGAGAAAATAGAAATCCATTAAGCACAAATTCCTTGTCAGCAACCATTGCCATATTTCAGTTTTATAAAGTACCAATAGTTCATTTTGCATACAGAAACAGGTCAACATTCTAGAAACAGATGTGTTCGTCTTCATCTAGAGTCCAATTGACATAAAATAAATCAAGTTGCAGCTGCATTCTGTTGACGCATTGCTCAGCAAATTTTTAGAATTATAAGTCAAATTCCAGTAGAAAGTATGACTACTGCATCTTAAAAATGCACATCTAATAGCTTGTAAACCTGGTCAATTTGCTGCCTGCTAATTTAGAATATTTCTTCTCGCATACCTGCAGTTTCGAATATTCCTAGGCTCTGCATGTAAGAGGAGCAACGGACCTAATGGAACTACATCTTGTTAACCGAACATGAGGCGAGTCATGGGCAATATCGCTGCCTGCGCTCTCCCAGGTGAGGCGGTGAGGAGGCAACGACGGTAGTGCGCCTATCAAATGGCGGCCATGGAGCTCCAAATTGGAGGAGAGGGTGGTCTCCGGTCTTGCTCTGTTGATTGGCAGCCATGGAGCCCCAATATAGAGGACGAACGGATGTTGGATTCTGCCATACTCATCGAGGAAGATATGCATGTCCAATAGGGATAAACTATCAATGCTGGACTGGAATATGTGTTTCGATTGCACCGAACTCCGGACTTTCTAGCTATAAAAATTTGTGATGTGAGCAAAACAATGGACAGATATAAACTGAAAACCAATACAGTTTATTTCATACAAGTACGCTTTGAAAAAACATGCCCATGCAAAGAGGGTCCAAAGTTGATGATGAGAGGCAAACTAATCTCCCCTATTTGAAGTATGGTCATGGAAGCAGCCTGCATTGGAAGGGTGTGCCATGGTCCAGTAAGTATGACCCTTACGAAAATTGGTTAACTCAACAATGCAAGGAATCTATGAACAATGCATATAGAAATCTGAATGATATATAAATGAAAAATTACCACTTACTCAATAGGTCTAGTGAGATGCGATGTAGCACTTTGACAGCCAAATTATCTTGCAAAATGCAAATACAGTACGTACATTATTGAATTTCCCACCTCAATAGCAAATTCAGGTTAGAATTTTATGTCGACAAAAACACATCAGTTCCGGTAAGTAATATGCAGTAAAGACTCCGCATTGCCATTACGAAAGGACAAATCAGAGTAGAGCTAACAGCAACTGAAGGCTGAATACTAAAACTATCTAGCCTCTGCACCATGGCTGGCTCTACCATGTGAACTACTCCCTCCGTTCCTAAATATAAGTCTTTTTAGAGATTGCACTACAAACTACATACGGATGTATATAGACATATTTTAGAGTGTAGATTCACTCATTTTGCTCTGTATGTAGTCCATAGTGAAATCTCTAAAAAGACTTATATTTAGGAACGGAGGGAGTATTTGCTACAGAGTTAAGAAATGTCTGAATGACTACCTACACGAACAGTAGTACAAGATGGGCTTGTTCATAAATCTACATACTTTCTCAAACAGCAGCTCTATGTCTAACTTGCATAAACATAATCTACTAAAAGTATAGCAAACTATTATAACCACCACTAGCAATTTAAATCAATTTCCCATGTCAATAATACAAAATAAATGGTATTAATGTTATTGTGTTCTAGCAACACATGACTAAAGATTGGAAAGGATCATGCTCACATGTTGAAGCGGTCTTGGCACTTGACATCCTGCAGATATAGAAAACAAAGACAAAAGGGGACATGAGACAAATCAATTGAACAAGAAATTTGTATCTCCTCTGGACCATACATGATCTGATGTGCACATACAGGATGAGCTGATGGACTGCACGAGATGCTTCTTCTTGTGCTTGCTTCTCTAGCTCAGCCAGCGGGTTAAGGAGATTGACTTCATTCTGTAACACCTGCTCGGATTCCCAACAAAAAAGACAGATATGTTAAATTCCATGGCAAACAGCAGGGAAGGAGGAGCGTCATGCCACAGGAGAGTGTCTAGAGGCAACAACCACATGTATGTATGTGCAGTTCGGCACCATTATTTGTTTGGCACTATCATCGAAGAGAAGAGAAACCAATATTAGTGTTTGCACAATAGTGCTTCTCTACTAAATATTGTAAGAGATTAACTGTATTGCCTCGTTTATATCCTCTGGTTTCTCCAGGTAAGTGCTGCCTTTGAGCGGAAACTACTGAAGAAGAGAAATAAATAAACAGAAGCAAGAATTGATTCATGAAAAACTTGCCATGACAGATGACATCCCAATAGACATTATTGAACTGCTTTTGAGAAGTCAGGATAAGAGACCATGGATAACTAAGGCCCTGTTTGGTTCATAAGTTCTAGGACTTTTTTTAGTCCCAACTTATAAGTCCCAAGTCCCTAAAAAGTCCCAACCTGTTTGGTTCCTGGGACTTAACATGGACTAAAAGACCATATTACAATTATAAGTTCCTATAAGACTCGCCTTGAGAGTCTTATTTCATAAGTCCCAAATGCCCACTTTAAGTTCATATAAGTCCCTCCTGTTTGGTTTAGATGGGACTTATAGGGACTTTTTCAAGTCCCTAAACCAATAAGTCCCTGGAAACAAACACCCTCTAAGGCTAATTCTGCTGAAGATTGACACTACTTTTCAGCAGAAGCATTTGAAATCACACTACTTTTCAGCATAAGCCTTTTGAACCAAATAGTTCTAGGATTTTGTAGCAGGCTAGCAGACAAATAGAGATGAGGGAGCGGAGGCTAGAGTGGCAGCGAGCTCACCGAGGGAGGAGAGATGCTGTCTGGAGGGCTCGCCTGCAGCAGGATCTTGCCACTGGGCGACGACGAGCCATGGAGGGGGCGTGAACAACCTGGTTCTCGGCCTCTGCCATGCTCGCCCTGCCGTGCCTCCCCTGTACGGCGGAGCAACCATGGTGCCGCCACGGAGAACCCCGACGCCTTGCAAGGTCCTACCGCCGCTCGCCTGGATCCGTACGCCGCCGTCATCCCGCGCGTCCGACCCGTCCGCCGCCGCTCGCCTGGATCCGTACGCCGCCGTCATCCCGCGCGTCCAGCCCGTCAACCGCCGCTCGCCTAGATCCGTACGCCACCGTCGTTCTGCGCGTCCAGCCCGTGAACCGCCGCTCGCCTAGATCCGTACGCCACTATCGTTCCGCGCGTCAAGCCCGTCCGCTGCCCCCTGTGCAGATCTCACTCGATCGGATCGAGCGGGAGAGCAGCCTGCCGCCCCACACGCTCGTTGACCAGCCTCATCTAGAGATAGGGGTAGGCGCGCCGGCGGGGTAGGCGGTGGCGGCGTGGGGCGCGGTGTGGCGGCGCGCGGTGAGGCGAGGCGGCGTGGGCGCGGCGTGGCAGGCGGCGGGCTGGAGGTGGGATCGATAGGATTGTCATGGGGCTGGGTTAATTTTTTTTTCTTTTCTCTCGCAAACACCGGTTCGTGTTGACTTATTACAAGGACTGCGGGTTGAATTTCTAGAAAATAGGAGGGCCTTTTTGCAAAAGCGCCGCGACGGGGGTGAGCGGGCAGAAGCCCTGATCGCTTTATTATTCGAGAAAGATATGTCATCCATTTTTACTTCCCTTGGTTTTTGCACATATGACACATGTATACATGAGTAATCTTCATAGTTCATAAAATCTATAGCCAAAACATTATCACAAGAAGTAGAAGGCATAGAAATATTGCAACTCAGTTTGCACATATAAATGAAGCTCTTATTCATATCAAAAGATTGACAATATTCATCATTAAACCATCCCAACATTGGTGAATAAACCTTACGTGCATCAAATTTACATGCTACAACATGCTTAAATAAGAAGGTCACTAAGATTAGAGGTCATATCAAAATGATTAAACATTAGCACAATTATTTTAAAATGTATTTGATTCAAATATGATTAATTTCCTGATTCAGATGGTTCTTTGACATCAACAGTTAATTCGATGGGCGCACTCAAAATTGTTGGTATTTCAGTTATTTGATCACATGATGCATTCATGACAGTAACATAATTCTCTAAAATAGGTGGCGTGCTCAAATCAACAGGTAACTCAACACATGATGTATTTAAGTTAATTAGGCATGCATCATTCTCATGTGAAGTTATATTATCAACACCTTTACTGTTACCTTGTCCCAAAGACGTAGCTGATGTAGGTATGGACAATGACAATGTACCATACACTTGAGATGATGTCGCACTCACAATCCGAGGTGTGGCTGCTCTAGTAGGTGCAACGGTGGAGGAATCAATCGATGGTAGTGAGTATGAATTGGAATAGTAGTTGTTGTGGTCACCCAATGCATCCTCCTGTAACTGTCTCTCAAAGATACAAGCACGAACATACATACCAGTAATGTAACGAGGAATATACTGAAATCTTGCCTGAATATCATGGTTCAAACCACCAAAAAATCTATTTATTGTATCATCCTCAGATTCTTCTATGTCACAATGATGCATATAAGATTTGGACTCTTGGTAGTAAGCATGAACAGTGTTGTTGCCTTGTTTAAATTGTTCAAATTTGTGAAGCAATTCACGGCGATAGTAAGGAGGGAAAATTGTTGTCTCATTACATCTTTCAAATCTTTCCAAATTGTGGGTTGGTTATCAATGTCTTTCTTACAATGCACACTCCACCAAACAGAAGCAAAACCAGTAAATGCTCTAGTGGCAGCTCATACTCGCTCAAGTTCAGAAAAGTCATGGTGAATAAAAACTTGTTCTACTTCAAGCGCCCAAGCTAGATAAATAGCAGGATTAAATCTACCCTCAAATGACGGTAAAGAGATAACATGACCATGTGCTTGTGTGTGTTGTCCCAACTCTCGTGTTGGTGAAGATGTGTCCGTCGTCCAAAAACTTCTATCTCCGGAACCTGTCATGATTAGTAAAAACAAGAAACAAAATTCGAGAATAATGTTCCTATGAACTACTAGGATGTGGTTGTAAAGTGCTCACAGTAAAGCAAATATCAATTCTTACAAGTTCTTACCATGCGGCAGGTGGTGACAGGCAACTAGCGGTGTCAAATAACTCCAAAGATTGTGTAAAGCGATTGCCAGGGGAACGTACGTATACACGGTGTAGAAATATGTGGAGCTAGGTTGGCTATATATGGTAACAAAAGATTAGCAATAATCAATTCAGAGATGCAATGTTGAATAAACGCTCAACGACGGTACTGTGTTGGTCCTAGGCTAGACCAGACTAGAGATGCGAGCCTAGAACACTAATGAGGTCACGACGTAGCACAACTAGCATCAATGAAGGATACTAAGTAGCTCTGGACAGCAAGATATAAGTGAAGATCACAACGGCAGTAAAGATAATGATGAAAAACAACTGCCAAGCAGGATATACAAAAACTTTCTCTCCAACTTTTCTCTGAAAAAGTTTGTGCCAATTTTCTAATAGTTTTTCTCAAGAATGGCACTGACTTAAGCTTTCAAACGCAAAAAGAATCATTCAATTCCGAGTTGATATGAGGAGTCAAAAAATTCTAAAACTGGCTTGAAAAACCGGAATAAGCTGTCTCGCGAACTTCGGAGGGCAAATGGACCTATTTAGAAGCCGATTTTGAGGTGTCAAATATTAAACTAGCTTCTACAACTATTTAGATGCGGCTCGTCGCTAGCTAAAACGGACTTCGTATGAGGAAGTTATGCCTGTTTTACTGAACAGTCCACATAACAGATTCCAATCCGAATTCAACTATGAGATTGAGTCTAGATAGATCCGAATTTTTTTTTTCTTCTTTCTTTTTTTTCCTCACACTTTTTTTCTTTCTCTCTTTTTTTTCTCTGACTTTTTTTCTTTTTTTTCTTTGTCTTTTTTCTCTCTCCCTCTTTCCAAAATAAACTAGATAAGATGCAGATTGGATCAAGCGAAGATGTGAACAACCTCAACTATGATTGTGACAATGAACGATGGGTCGCACGTGGTGGAAATTGATGGATGGGTTGGTGGACAGCGAAAGGGATAACGATGCAGCAGCGATGTGACTAATGTGAACAGAACTCGAAACACCAAACGAACTAGACACTAAGACCAGCAACTCGACATGACGATGCAACCGATAATTCAATAATGCAAGCAATGAAAAGAAAATTGCAAAGGCTCGGACTGGCAAGGACAAAGGATGAATAGACCTAACTTTTTTTTATGGCTTTTTCCTGGACAATAGGTAAGAAAATAAATCTAATCTAGGGATAACTGGAAATTCTCATCGAGCAACCTAAAAACTGATACCACTTGATAGAGGCGGGGTGTCCCGATCTTTCAATGATATGATAACTATCAATTTGGTGGAAGTCGACTTTGACGATCCGACTACAAACGTGCACGACGTTGCGCCTTAGCAATCGCTAAACCAATCTCCCAAGGTTACTGACGATGCTGGAAGCACGATCAGCCTGACCACGAAGGTCTATTCCTGCACACAATCGAAGAACAAGCAAGAATATGATAATGCAATCTGAATATTGAGAATATAGATGAAGTATTGATAAAGGTGGGGATCCGAAAGCAGTCTTGGTCTGGTCGTTGGACACAAACGAAGTCGAATTTGCAATGGCTAACTTTTAACTAAACAAACCCAAGGAAAAAGCTACTAGATGGATCTACTTATATAGGAGCAAGGGGTGGCGGCCAAGGAGGTGGAAGGACGTCCCAATACAGCCTAAAACTAACCCTAGGTCGTACAAGGCTCATGGGCCCAAGTGGAGGTGATGCAACACCTTTGGACTTGTAGTTTGACTCGGATTCTGCTGCAATGTCAGATTGTTTCATCGATATATCAACGCACCAGAAGAATTTGAAGGTGAATCCAATTGGGTTGGAAAGAGCACGAAATCTACTTTCCAACAAAAAAAGAATCTTCCAATTCGGAGTCCATATGAAAGAGTTCTTGACGTTTTGAGTCAGGTATGTCTGTGCAGTCCGAATCTGAATGCAGAACGTGAGAGACTTGGACTCTATCTTCTCTTGGCCCAAAAGTGACGTGAGAGGACTTTTTGAATAGCACCTAAACTTCTCTTTTTCCCTTATCTTCATATGTGGATTGTACAAATGTCCCATACACCTGCAGTTAGACATGTAACAAAAGTGTGTGAAGTATTTTTGTTCTGGATGACATAAATAAATTATTTCATAGTTTGCATTAGAAATCACCTCACAAATATACATGTATGCAATATTTTTGGTCGTATCGAAGGTAGTCATGTCCTCATCAACACGTGTTTCCTCCGGCCAATGAGAATTTTACACGTGGAAAATCTCCATTGGTCCGGGCTGTTAACGGGTTATCGGATCCAAAACCGGACCCGATAGC
Organism: Aegilops tauschii subsp. strangulata; assembly: GCF_002575655.3. Classification (NCBI taxonomy): domain Eukaryota; kingdom Viridiplantae; phylum Streptophyta; class Magnoliopsida; order Poales; family Poaceae; genus Aegilops; species Aegilops tauschii. Next base: position 57,372,856 of record NC_053039.3, read on the forward strand.
TTAACGGCGACCCGTTGCGGTCGATGCCACGTGTCGGTCACCCTTGACAAAAGCACTTCTATGATGCGCGATTTATCGTCATGGAAGTGGACACTTCCCTGATGATAATTTTGGTAATGTCATTGAACACTTCTACGACAGCACAAGTATGACTATTTTGATTCTGCCATAAAATCGTCATGTATGTACATGCATGATAGAAAACGTGACTTACTGTGACAAACACGTATCATGACGGAAGTGTATTTTTTGTAGTGGTGGGTTGTGCCCACCTCGGGTGCCCCTCGGACCGCCTCTTTGCTCTATAACTACCCCAATATTCCAGAAACCCTAGGGGAGTCGACGAAAATCAATTCCAGCCGCCGCAGACTCCAGAACCACCAGATCCAATCTAGACACCATCACGGAGGGGTTCACCACTTCCATTGGTGCCTCTCCGATGATGCGTGAGTAGTTCTTTGTAGACCTTCGGGTCTATAGTTAGTAGCTAGATGGCTTCCTCTCTCTCAATTGATTCTCAATACAATGGTCTCTTGGAGATCCATATGATGTAACTCTTTTTGCGGTGTGTTTGTTGGGATCGGATGAACTTTGAGTTTATAATCAGATCTATCTTTTTATATCCATGAAAGTTATTTGAGTTTCTTTGATCTCTTATATGCATGACTGCTTATAGCCTCGTATTTCTTCTTAGATATTTGGGTTTTGTTTGGCCAACTTGATCTATTTATCTTGCAATGGGAAGAGGTGCTTTGTAGTGGGTTCGATCTTATGGTGTTTGATCCCAGTGACAGAAGGGGAACCGACACGTATGTATCGTTGCTGCTAAGGATAAAACGATGGGGTCTATCTCTACATAGATAGATCTTGTCTACATCATGTCATCGTTCTTATTGCATTACTCCGTTTCCCCATGAACTTAATACACTAGATGCATGCTGGATAGCGGTCGATGTGTGGAGTAATAGTAGTAAATGCAGGCAAGAGTCGGTCTACTAATCTTGGACGTGATGCCTATATAATGATCATTGCATGGATATCTTCATGATTATTTGAAGTTCTATCAATTGCCCAACAGTAATTTCTTTACCCACCGTTTGCTATTTTTCTCGAGAGAAGCCACTAGTGAAACCTACGGCCCCCGGGTCTCTTTCTCATATTATTTTCCTTTGGGATCTACTTTTCCTTTGCTTTTATTTTTAGATCTATTAAACCAAAAATACAAAAATACCTTGCTGCAATTTATTCTTATTAATTTTATTTGGCATTCAATCTATCAATCAACTACAATTTATTTCACGTCCATTTGCCTATCTTGACGCGCCGCTACCCGAAAGGGATTGACAACCCCTTTTACACGTCGGGTTGCGAGTATTTGTTATTTGTGTGTAGGTGTTGTTTATGTTGTGTTGTTTGGTTCTCCTACTGGTTCGATAACCTTGGTCTCATAACGGAGGGAAATACCTACCGCCACTGTGCTGCATCATCCCTTCCTCTTTGGGGAAATACCGACGTAGCTTCAAGCCGCATCAAAAGGAATTTCTAGCGCCGTTGTCGGGGAGGATCTTCAACATATACCAGGTTCCTAATCACAAATCTCATCTCCTCGCAATTTACATTATTTGCCATTTGCCTCTCGTTTTCCTCTCCCCCACTTCACAAAAATTTGCCGTTTTATTCGCCCCTCTTTTTCGTTCGCCGTTCTCTTGCTTACTAGTCCTGATGGCTAGCGTGTCTACTCCTCCTTTGTCACCAGACTTTGAAGTTCTATACTTCAAGCAAAGACAAGGAGAAAATTTGAAAGATGCTTGGTATAGGCTTATGGAATCCTATCATATTTGCAATTTAAAGGGGGGGGTGCTAAGATCTTGCTTCGTAATTTTACATAGGATTGGCTTTGCATCATAGACAACTCTTAGATTTTGCCGCCGAAGGGAATTTTATTGAGCTTGATGCCAATGCTTCCTATGAAATTTTAGAAGGTATTTTGGGGGTTCCGCCTCAAAAGAAGGGCTTTTCTTTCACCCCAGAGGGAGTTCAAATGTTAGATAAACTTGGTGATTTGCATAAACATATGGTTGAATTACAAAAATATAATGAACCCCTCAAACATCTCAATAGTAGTATCAATCGCATGAATACATTGATTATTCTTTGCAACAAGCGATTGGATATTTTGGATCTAAAGATGGTTTATTTTCCAGAGAATTTAGGGAAAGCATAAAGAGCCTCCCGGGTTTGAGAAAACCCTTACAAAATTTGCCAAAACTACGGAGACAAAACTTAGATCCTTGCTTTATGCCAAGCTAAGGGCGTGAAACTATAGCGCTTGTTGGGAGGCAACCCAATGAATAAAATTTATTTTTGCTTTTTGCTTTCTCTTCTTGAGTGTTAGCACAATTATGCTATTGTTATGATTGTGTATTTTGTGTTTTAATTAGTGTTTGTGCCAAGTAAAGCCTTTAGGATCTTCTTGGGTGATAGTTGTTTGATCTTGCTGAAAAAACAGAAACTTTTGCACTCACGAAAACAATTCTCATTTTTTACGAGAGCGTGATAAATACCAATTCTTTTTGGAGAATATTAGTATAAAAATTTCTCAGGTCGTCCTAATTTTTCAGAATTTTTGGAGTTTCATAAGTATTCAAAATATCTAGATTGCTACAGACTGTTCTGTTTTTGACAGATTCTGTTTTCTTTGCGTTGTGTGCTTGTTTTGATGGCTCTATGGTTTTCTTTGATGAATTTTTGCCATAAAAAAGTTGGAATAAAGTAGATATAATGCAAGAACAAAATGTGAATTGGTTTGCTACAGTACTTATAGTAGTGATTTGCTTTCTTATACTAACGGATCTCACGAAGGTTTTGTTGAGTTTTGTGTGATTGAAGTTTTCAAGTTTTGGGTTATCTTACGATGGATGAAGGAATAAGGAGTAAGAAGAGCCTAAGCTTCGGGATGCCCCGGCATCCCAAGCTATTATCCAAAAGAGAGCAAGCAACTAAGCTTGGGGATGCCCCTAGTGGCATCCCCACTTTCTTCAAACGACCATCGGTATTTTACTCGAAGCAATATTTTTATTCATCACATACTATGAGTTTTGCTTGGAGCATCTTGTATGATAAGAGTCTTTGCTTGTTTTATTTTGTGTTTTAAGTCTTGATTCCTTGCTGGACACACCTATTTGAGAGAGCCAAAATTATGTCATGACTTGTTAGAATTGCTCTCTATGCTTCACTTAAATTTTTATGAGCTATGGACTTGCTCTAGTGCTTCACTTATATCTTTTTGAGCACGGTGTGCTTTAGTATTTTTGAAGAAATGCTCTCTTGCTTCACTTAGATTTATTTGAGAGTTAGTAAAATTTTCAAGAAATTCTCTCTTGCTTCACTTAAATTAATTTGAGAGAAAGAAATATTATGCTCATGGTCTTCACTTATATTTGTTTGAGCTTATCAAAAGCAACATATGAAAATTAGTTCCTGATACGTCTCCATCGTATCTACTTTTCCAAACACTTTTGCCCTTGTTTTGGACTCTAACTTGCATGATTTGAATGGAACTAACCCGGACTGACGCTGTTTTCAGCAGAATTGCCATGGTGTTATTTTTGTGCAGAAATAAAAGTTCTCGGAATGACCTGAAACTTCACGGAGAATATTTTTGGAATAAATAAGAAATACTGGTGAAAGAATCAACACCAGGGGGCCCACACCCTGTCCACGAGGGTGGAGGGCGCGCCCCCTGCCTCATGGGCCCCCTGAGGTTCCACCGACCTCAACTCCAACTCTATATATTCACGTTCGGGGAGAAAAAAAATAAGAGAGAAGGATTCATCGCGTTTTACGATACGGAGCCGTCGCCAAGCCCTAATCTCTCTCGAGAGGGCTGATATGGAGTCCGTTCGGGGCTCCGAAGAGGGGAATCCGTCGCCGTCGTCATCATCAACCTTCCTCCATCACCAATTTCATGATGCTCACCGCCGTGTGTGAGTAATTCCATCATAGGCTTGCTGGACGGTGATGGGTTGGATGAGATTTACCATGTAACCGAGTTTGTTTTGTTAGGGTTTGATCCCTTATATCCATTATGGTCTAAGATTGATGTTGCTATGACTTTGCTATGCTTAATGCTTGTCACTAGGGCCCGAGTGCCATGATTTCAGATCTGAACCTATTATGTTTTCATGAATATATGTGAGTTCTTGATCCTATCTTGCAAGTCAATAGTCACCTACTATGTGTTATGATCCGGTAACCCCGAAGTGACAATAATCGGGACCACTCCCGGTGATGACCGTAGTTTGAGGAGTTCATGTATTCACTAAGTGTTAATGCTTTGGTCTGGTACTCTATTAAAAGGAGGCCTTAATATCCCTTAGTTTCCAATAGGACCCCGCTGCCACGGGAGGGTAGGACAAAAGATGTCATGCAAGTTCTTTTCCATAAGCACGTATGACTATATTTGGAATACATGCCTAGATTACATTGATGAACTGGAGCTAGTTCTATGTCACCCTGTGTTATAACTGTTGCATGAGGAATCGCATCCGACATAATTATCCATCACTGATCCAATGCCTACGAGCTTTTCACATATTGATCTTTCCTTAGTTACTTTTCAGTTGCCATTGTTACAATTACTACAAAACTGCTATTGTTACCTTTGCCACCGTTACTGTTACTTCCATACTACTTTGCTACTAAATACTTTGTTGTAGCTTTTAAGTTTTTGAGGTGTGCTTGAATTGACAACTCAACTGCAAATACTTGAGAATATTCGTTGGCTCCCCTTGTGTCGAATCAATAAATTTGGGTTGAATACTCTACCCTATAAAACTGTTGCGATCCCCTATACTTGCCGGTTATCAAGACTATTATCTGGCGCCGTTGCCGGGGAGCATAGCTCTATTCTTTGAGTCACTTGGGATTTATATCTGCTGATCACTATGAAGAACTTGAAAGACGAAAAAACCAAGATTTATTCCTCAACTACGAGGGGAGGTAAGGAACTGCCATCTAGCTCTGCACTTGATTCACCTTCTGTAATGAGTAAATTTGTGACACCTACACCTGCTATTGATTCTGATAGGTCGCATGTTACTGATGATGCCACTTCTGCTTTGCATGATACTTATGATGAAACTACTTCTATGCTTGATAATACTATGCCATTAGGTTAATTTCTTGATGAACAACTTGCTAGGGTAAGAGAGAATGAAATTATTGAAACTGATAATATTGATGAAAGTGATGATGAAGATTCTCCCCCCTAGATATGAACTGCCTGATGTACCTGAGGGTTATGTTATGGATGAAGAAACTGCTATAGACTTTTTTGCTTGCAAAGATAGATATGATCTTAAGAAACTGTTAGCTAAGCTGAAAGAAAAGTCTTTAAATGCTAGAATGAAATATGACCCTGCTTTTGCTACTTCACCTATCTGCATTGCTGATAAGGATTATGATTTCTGTGTTGATCCTGAGATAATTACTTTGGTTGAATCTGATCCTTTTTATGGCTATGAATCTGAAACGGTTGTGGCACATCTTACTAAATTGAATGATATAGCCACCCTATTCACTCATGAGGAAAAAATTTGTTACTACTATATCCTCAAGTTATTTCCGTTCTCATTAAAGGGTGATGCTAAAACATGGTTTAATTCTCTTGATCCTGGTTGTGTGCGTAGTCCCCAGGATATGATTTATTACTTCTCTGCTAAATATTTCCCCACTCATAAGAAACAAGCTGCCTTAAGGGAAATATATAAATTTGTGCAAATTGAAGAAGAGAGTCTCCCACAAGCTTGGGGGAGGCTTCTCCGATTACTTAATGCTTTGCCTGATCATCCTCTCAAGAAAAATGAAATACTTGATATCTTTTATAATGGACTAACCGATGCTTCCAGAGACCACCTGGATAGTTGTGCTGGTTGTGTTTTCAGGGAAAGAACTCTTGATCAAGCCGAATTGCTATTGAAAAATATGTTGAGTAATGATAATAATTGGACACTTCCTGAACCAACTCCTAAGCCAACTCCGAAGAAAAGGGGCATTCTATTTCTCAGTCCCGAAGATATGCAAGAGGCAAATAAATCTATGAAAGAAAAGGGTATTAAAGCTAAAGAGGTTAAGAATTTACCACCTATTGAGGAAATACATGGTCTTGATAACCCGACACAGGTTGTAAAGGTAAATTCTCTCTATAGATTTGATGAAGGTGATATTCCTCGTTATAAGTCTGCTAGCCAATGCTTAGATGAGTTTGATAATTTTATTGTTAAACAAGAAAACTTCAATGCTTATGTTGGTAGAAAATGAAACGTAATGCTTATATGATTGAACATTTGAGTGATTATATGTCTAGAGTTAAAGGTGAACTTAAACTTATGAGTAAACATGCTTCTATGGTTACCACTCAAGTAGAACAAGTGCTTAAAGCTCAGAATGATTTTCTCAATGAATTAAATAATAAGAAAAATGATAATGTCGTTAGAGTTATGACTAGAGGGGGTAAAATGACTCAGGAACCTTTGTATCCCGAGGGCCACCCTAAGAGAATTGAGTAAGATTCTCAGAGAACTAATGTTGATGCACCTAGTCCTTCTAAAAGGAAGAAAGGAAAAATGATAGGACTTTGGATGCTTCTAGTGAACCTGTTGTTGATATACCTGAGAACCCCAATGATATTTCTATTTCTGATGCTGAAACACAATTTGGTAATGAACATGAACCTAGTGATAATGTTAATGATGATGTTCATGTTGATGCTCAACCTAGCAATGAGAATGATGTAGAGATTGAACCTGCTGCTGATCTTGATAACCCATAATCAAAGAATCAACATTATGATAAGAGAGACTTCGTTTCTAGGAAGCACGATAAAGAAAGAGAACCCTGGGTTCAGAAACCCATGCCTTTTCCTCCTAAACCATCCAAGAAAAAGGATGACGAGGATTTTGAGTGCTTTGCTAAAATGATTAGACCTATCTTTTTGCGTATGCGTTTGACTGATATGCTTAAAATGAATCCTTATGCTAAGTACATGAAAGATATTGTTACAAATAAAAGAAAGATACCAGAAGCTGAAATGTACACCATGCTTGCTAATTATACTTTTAAAGGTGGAATACCTAAGAAACTAGGAGATCCAGGAGTACCAACTATACCATGCTCCATTAAAAGAGACTATGTAAAACTGCTTTATGTGATCTTGGAGCCAGTGTTATGCCTCTCTCTTTATATCGTAGACTTGCTTTGAATAAGTTGACACCTACTGAAATATCTTTACAAATGGCCGATAAATCAACTGCTATACCTGTCAGTATTTGTGAGGATGTGCCTGTTGTGGTTGCAAATGTTACTATTTAAATGGACTTTGTTATTCTTGATATTCCCGAGGATGATAGTATGTCTATTATTCTTGGTAGACCATTTTTGAATACTGCAGGGGCTGTTATTGATTGCAACAAAGGCAATGTCACTTTTCATGTTAATAGTAATGAGCATACAGTACACTTTCTGAGGAAACAACCTCAAGTCCACAGTATCAATTCTATTGGATAAATTCCAACGATTACTATTGGAGGTTTTGAATTTCCTCTTCCTACTGTCAAGAAGAAATATGATATTCTTATTGTTGGGGACGTGCATATCCCAGTTGAAGTAACCTAGTGCTATTCAAAAATTCTCCGGTTTCATGCGATTCGGAATGAGTTTGTTAACAAGACTTGATCAACCTTGTTAGTGGATTCCTTTTGATGAGCATGAGGTGGATGAAGTTAGAAAGCACAACTCTCTGTACCCTCCTTTTACTTTCTGTTATTTAGATTAAATAAAGCAAAAATAGTATTTTCTGTCTGTTTTCTGAATTATCCTTGCAATAAAAAAATACCCCGAAAATAAAAGTTCTCCAAATGTCCTGAAAATGAAATATGATTTTTTGTAGAATATTTAAGAATATCTGGCACTGAGAACACACTAGGGGGACCCACCATGTGCCCACGAGGGCGGAGGGCGCGCCCACCCCACTAGGGCGCGCCCCCTGCCTCGTGGACCCCACGTAGCCCCCTCCACTTATTCCTGCACCCACATACTTGTTCCTCCAGAAAAAAATCCTCCCCTAGCTCAAACCCGTGTTCTAGCTCATCTTGCTGCGATTTTCGATCTCCTTGCTCAAAGCTCCATTCACAAAACTGGTTTGGGGGATTGTTCTTTGGTATGTGACTCCTCCAATGGTCCAATTAGTTTTTGTTCTAGTGCTTTATTTATTGCAAATTTTTGCTGCTTAGGTGACCCTGTTCTTGAGCTTGCATGTCAAATTTATATGGTCCCAAGTAGTTCTAATGCATGATATAGCCTCTAGGCACTTGTGGGAGTAGTTGCTATCAATCTTGTTGAGTTTGGTTCACTTTTATTTTGAGACACTAAAAATTTCAGAAATTTTTCAGAGGAAGAAATATGTTTAGGAAAATGTACCATGGTGGTTCCTCAAGGAAACAGGCACCTAGGCTCGCGACGTGAGCCGGACTATGAACTACCGAGGGAAGCTCAAGTGCGGCCTTGTGAATGGCCGTCAGAGGAGTTTATGGTCGGAGCAGGTATCAAAGATGAATTTCACGTGTATGTGCGCAATGCTGATCTTGAGGGCTTCGCGTCAGATAAGTGCCCGCAATACCGCTACCTAACTGATTCCTTTGTGAGAAGGTTTAAATTTACATCCTCGTGCAAGTCTCACACAGTTCTATTTGATCTTTATGATAAATAATATACTATGGACCTAGAAGATTTTAATGCTGCTGGTAAACTCCCACAGTGGGGTAATGTTAGTGAACCGCGTAAATCTGAATATAAAGATTTTCTTGCTAGTATCACTGTGGGGGAATCTAGAGAAATCACACAAGCTACCATAGGGAGCATTCATTTTCCTGCCATACATTATTTTACTCTCTTCGTGGGTAGATGCATTAATGGTAAAGATGAGTATTGTCACATGTGCATTCCAAAATCTTTGTGTCCTCAAGAGTGCGGTATTAGGTGATAAACAATATAACTTGGGGGCCATCGTTGCACGAAGGTTGCATCTTAATAGTTTAAGTGGAGACTTGTTTGGTGGAATTTATGCAACTCGTGTAGCTAATTATCTTGAGATACCCATACATGAAAATGATATGGAATTGCCCCCTGCTTATCTAGATTATAATGCTATGGTTCGTCATCAGTTTGTTGAGAGGAATGAACAGTTCCTCCAATACTGACTAATCTTTGACAGACGTCGCGTTGTCCATGTTGCTCTCCCTGCTCCTGCTTTCTGTGACTTTCAGGCAAAAGGGAGATATGTTATAATAGGGGAGGAGGCAAACGAGTATGAGAGGAGGACAGAGGCAGCCCGCCTCCAAGCCGCAGCTCGTCAGGCAATAGCCGCTGCATCTCAGTACGACCCCAGTTACAACTTCGGATATCCGCCAGGCCAGCCGTGGCCATAGACCAACTTAGGCCAAAAGCCTAAGCTTGGGGGAGTATGTATTTCTCATCGACATTACATTCATGTTCACACACTCATGCCAGTTGTCGGTGCTCATACTTTTTCATTGTACTATCCATGCTAGTTTATTTTCTGTTTGAAGCCATCTTCTTGTGTGTTTGAAAAACCTTAAGAAAAAACCAAAAAATTAGTTGTAGCTTTTAGCTAGTTTACTTTCCATGCCTGTAGTAGTAATAATTAAAAGAAAACCCAAAAAGATTTCTCGTTCTTCTTTTGCTTGTTGGGAGCTTTCCCGTGTAGATAGTTTTATTTCTTTTCTCTGGGGGTCGAGAGGAGAAGACCATGATGAAAATGTTGAGTGGCTCTTATATGCATTATTGTTGATTTAACAAAGAGCCCATATTACCTTGTCTTCTCCCTTGTATTAAATACTTGCAGATTCCAGCTTAGTCCAATGCACGTGCACTATTATTATTATCCACACCGTTCGTCGTGCGAGTGAAAGGCAATAATGACGATATATGATGGATTGATTGAGATGAGAGAAGCTGGTATGAACTTGACCTATCTTGTTTTTGTAAATATGATTAGTTCATCGTTCCTGATTTAGCCTATTATGAACGAAACATGTTTGCAATGACAATTAGAGATTATAGTTGCTCATGCCATGCTTAATTTGCTAGGAGTTTATAATGGTTTACCTTGCGTGCCAACATGCTATCAAAATGGTTGTGATGTGGTATGATATGGTGGTATCCTCCTTTGAACGATTCGAGTGGCTTGACTTGGCACATGTTCACTCATGTAGTTGAAACAAAATCAACATAGCCTCCACGATATTTATGTTCATGGTGAATTATATCCTACTCATGCTTGCACTCATTGTTTATTAATCTTAATGCACGTTCATGACTGTTGTCGCTCTCTAGTTGGTCGCTTCCCAGTCTCTTTCTAGCCTTCACTTGTACTAAGCGGGAATACTGCTTATGCATCCACTTCCATAAACCCCAAAGTTATTCCATATGAGTCCACCATACCTTCTTATATGCGGTATCTATCTGCCGTTCCAAGTAAATTTGTATGTGCCAAACTCTAAATCTTCAAATGAAATTCTGTTTTGTATGCTCGAATAGCTCATGTATCAACTAGGGTTGTCTATATCTTCCATGCTAGGTGGGTTACTCTCACGATGAGTGGACTCCGCTCACCATTCACGAGAAAATGGCCGGTAACTGGGATGCCCAGTCCCATGCTCAAATCAAAATAATTGCAAACAAAACTCCCCCATGACTGTTGTTAGTTGGAGGCACCCGTTGTTTCGGGCAAGCCATGGATTGATGCTTGTTGTGGTGGGGGAGTATAAACTTTACCATTCTGTTTGGGAACTGCCTATAATGTGTGTAGCATGGAAGATATCGAGATCTCTTGGTTGTTATGGTGAGAATGAAAGTATGCCACTCAAAATATTATTTATCTCTATTTCAAAAATCGAGCTCTGGCACCTCTACGAATCCCTGCTTCCCTTTGCGAAGGGCATATCTATTTACTTTTATGTTGGGTCATCATCCTCTTATTAAAAAGCACCAGTTGGAGAGCACTGCTGTCATTTGCATGCATTACTGTTAGTTTACATTGAGTATGACTAGATATCTTTTACCATGAATTACAATGTTTAGTCAGTCCTTGATCTTCAGAGGTGCTCTGCATTTATGTTTTGCGGCCTCAGAAAGGGCTAGCGAGATACCATCTTGTTATATCATATTATGATTGTTTTGAGAAAGTGTTGTCATCCGAGATCTATTATTATTGCTCGCTAGTTGATTATGCCATTGATATGAGTAAACATGAGACCTAAATGTTATTGTGAATATGGTTAGTTCATAATCTATGCTGAAAACTTGAATGCTGGCTTTACATATTTACAACAACAAGAGCAAACAGAGTTTGTAAAAGTTTTTCTTTATCACTTTCAGTTTTTCAACTGAATTTCTTGAGGACAAGCAAAGGTTTAAGCTTGGGAGAGTTGATACGTCTCCATCGTATCTACTTTTCCAAACACTTTTGCCCTTGTTTTGGGCTCTAACTTGCATGATTTGAATGGAACTAACCCGGACTGACGCTGTTTTCAGCTGAATTGCCATGGTGTTATTTTTGTGCAGAAATAGAAGTTCTCGGAATGACCTGAAACTTCACGGAGAATATTTTTGGAATAAATAAAAAATACTGGCGAAAGAATCAACACCAGGGGGCCCACACCCTGTCCACAAGGGTGGAGGGCGCGCCCCCTGCCTCATGGGCCCCCTGAGGTTCCACCGACCTCAACTCCAACTCTATATATTCATGTTTGGGGAGAAAAAAATTAGAGAGAAGGATTCATCGCATTTTACGATATGGAGCCGTCGTGAAGCCCTAATCTCTCTCGGGAGGGCTGATTTTGAGTCTGTTTGGGGCTCCGGAGAGGGGAATCCGTCGCCGTCGTCATCATCAACCTTTCTCCATCACCAATTTCATGATGCTCGCCGCCGTGCGTGAGTAATTCCATCGTAGGCTTGCTTAACGGTGATGGGTTGGATGAGATTTACCATGTAATCGAGTTAGTTTTGTTAGGGTTTGATCCCTAGTATCCATTATGTTCTAACATTGATGTCGCTATGACTTTGCTATGCTTAATGCTTGTCACTAGGGCCCGGGTGCCATGATTTCAGATCTGAACCTATTATGTTTTCATGAATATATGTGAGTTCTTGATCCTATCTTGCAAGTCAATAGTCACCTACTATGTGTTATGATCCGGTAACCCCGAAGTGACAATAATCGGGACCACTCCCGGTGATGACCGTAGTTTGAGGAGTTCATGTATTCACTAAGTGTTAATGCTTTGGTCCGGTACTCTATTAAAAGGAGGCCTTAATAGCCCTTAGTTTCCAATAGGACCCCGCTACCACGGGATGGTAGGACAAAAGATGTCATGCAAGTTCTTTTCCATAAGCACGTATGACTATATTCGGAATACATGCCTACATTACATTGATGAACTGGAGCTAGTTCTGTGTCACCCTATGTTATAACTGTTGCATGAGGAATTGCATCCGACATAATTATCCATCACTGACCCAATGCCTACGAGCTTTTCAGATATTGATCTTTGCTTAGTTACTTTTCCGTTGCCATTGTTACAACTACTACAAAACTGCTACTGTTACCTTTGCCACCGTTACCGTTACTTCCATACTACTTTGCTACTAAATAATTTGCTGCAGATATTAAGTTTTCCAGGTGTGGTTGAATTGACAACTCAATTGCAAATACTTGAGAATATTCTTTGGCTCCCCTTGTGTTGAATCAATAAATTTGGGTTGAATACTCTACCCTGGGAAATTGTTGCGATCCTCTATACTTGTGGGTTATCAATTCCGAAGTGATAGATATCCAAGAAGGATATAAGAAAAACTTTCATGAACATCATTGGAAAAAATAAATTTGATTCTTAGTAATAGTTTTGAGATATGATGATGTGATATGTGAGTCATGTTGATGAGTAATTATGCTTTAGTAAGAATATTGGTGTTAAGGTTTGTGAATCCCTATGCAAGCACGAAAGTCAATAATTATGCAATGAAATTATATCCTACTTGTGGTGCATTATTCAGTGTTAATTATGCTTAATGCTCCTTATGCGATTATTTGTTTCTTGGTTGGTCGCTTCTCAATATTTTGCTAGCCTTCATTTTGCACTAAGTATGATCACTACTTGTGCATCCAAAAACCTTTAAACCAGTTTTGCCACATGAGTCCACTATAGCTACCTATATGCGGTATTCTTTTGCCGTTCTAAGCAAATTTGTATGTGCCATCTCTAATATTCAAAATAAACTTCTCTTTTGTGTGTTCGTACCGCTCACGGAGCCGTGAGGGGTGGCTAATATTTTCCATGCTAGCTTTGTTATTCTCACGATGAGTGTTTATTCACTTGTCATTGCACGAGAGTAAGGCAAAGATATTAGGGATGCCCAGTCCCGAAATGAAAAAATGAATTTATTTTATGTTGTCAAATAATAAATTCCTTGGAAAGTATTGGTATGGAAGGCACCCGTGGATACGGTTAGCCATGGAAGTGAAAGTATGGTGGAAAAAGGAATAAACTTTAATTTCTGTTTGGGAACCGCCTATGATATATCTAGCATGGAAAGTGTTGGGAACTCCAAGTCGTTTTCGTTGGTGGGAAAGGCACACCTCCCAAAATGTTTTTACCTCTAATTTTCTCGCTTCGAGCTCTGGCACCTCTACAAATCCCTACTTCCCTTCACGAAGGGCCTTTCTTTTACTTTATGCAATTTTGTTTTGAATTTGAGTCTCCATCTTCTCTTATAAAATCACCAACTAGGAGGCACTATGATCGTACTTGAGCATTGGGTGTAGTTAATATGCGAGTGTGTTTCATGAATGGATCAATGATTGAGTATAATGGGCTAGGGATAGCTTATTTTAGCGTTGATATTTTGAAAGACATGGTTGCTTGTTGGTATGCTTGAGTATTTAAGTTATCATGTCAAAACTAGTGCTTTGAATCACATAAAATTCCAAATGTCCATGCTATAAAGAAAAGAATATGAGATGACATGTTAGGCATCATTCCACATCAAAATTTCTGTTTTTATCACTTACCTACTCGAGGACGAGCAGGAGTTAAGCTTGGGGATGCTGATACGTCTCCAACGTATCTATAATTTTTTATTGTTCTATGCTGATATATTATCAATCTTGGATGTTTTATAGTCATTTTATATCATTTTTTGGTACTAACCTATTGACATGGTGCCAAGTGCCAGTTGCTGTTTTCTGCATGTTTTTACATCGCATGAAATCAATACCAAACGGAGTCCAAATGCAACGAAACTTCACAGAGTTTTTTTATGGACTAGAAGACACCCAATGGGCCAAGGCAGCGCCTGGGGGTGCTCCGAGGGGAGCACAACCCACCAGGGCGCGCCAGGAGGCCCAGGCGCGCCCTGGTGGGTTGTGCCCACCTCGGGTGCCCCCTGGACCGCCTCTTTTCTCTATAAATACCCCAATATTCCAGAAACCCTAGGGGAGTCGACGAAAATCAATTCCAGCACCCGCAGAGTCCATAACCACCAGATCCAATCTAGACACCATCACGGAGTGGTTCACCACTTCCATTGGTGCCTCTCTGATGATGCGTGAGTAGTTCTTTGTAGACCTTCGGGTTCGTAGTTAGTAGCTAGATGGCTTCCTCTCTCTCGTTTGATTCTCAATACAATGGTCTCTTGGAGATCCATATGATGTAACTCTTTTTGTTGTGTGTTTGTTGGGATCAGATGAACTTTGAGTTTATGATCAGATCTATCTTTTTATATCCATAAAAGTTATTTGTGTTTCTTTGATCTCTTATATGCATGATTACTTATAGCCTCGTATTTCTTCTCCGATATTTGGGTTTTGTTTGGCCAACTTGATCTATTTATCTTGCAATGGGAAGAGGTGCTTTGTAGTGGGTTCGATCTTACGGTGCTTGATCCCAGTGACAGAAGGGGAACTGACACGTATGTATCATTACTACTAAGGATAAAACGATGGGGTCTATCTCTACATAGATAGATCTTGTCTATATCATGTCATCGTTCTTATTGCATTACTCCATTTCCCCATGAACTTAATACACCAGATGCATGCTGGATAGCGGTTGATGTGTGGAGTAATAGTAGTAGATGCAGGCAGGAGTCGGTCTACTAATCTTGGACATGATGCCTATATAATGATCATTGCCTTGATATCGTCATGATTATTTGAAGTTCTATCAATTGCCCAACAGTAATTTGTTTACCCACCGTTTGCTATTTTTCTCGAGAGAAGCCACTAGTGAAACCTACGACCCCCAGGTCTCTTTCTCGTATTATTTGCCTTTGCGATCTACTGTTGCTTTGCTTTTATTTTCATATCTATTAAACCAAAAATACAAAAATACCTTGCTGCAATTTATTCTTATTAATTTTATTTGGCGTTCAATTTATCAATCTACTACAATTTATTTCACGCCCGTTTGCCTATCTTGGGGCGTCGCTACCCGAAAGGGATTGACAACCCCTTTTACACGTCGGGTTGCGAGTATTTTTTATTTGTGTGCAGGTGCTGTTTACGTTGTGTTGCTTGGTTCTCCTACTGGTTCAATAACCTTGGTCTCATAAATGAGGGAAATACCTAACGCCGTTGTGCTGCATCATCCCTTCCTCTTTGGGGAAATACCGATGTAGCTTCAAGCCGCATCAATCACCAATTGGGATTGTTAGAGATGTTGAAGTCTTGTGTGGGAACATAAAATATCCTACTAATTTTCTTGTCCTTGGTTCCTGACAAGATAATTTTTCTCCCATTATATTTGGTAGACCCTTCTTGAATACTGTTAATGCTAAGATAGACTACAAGAAAGATATTGTTACTGTTGGTTTAGGGGCCCTGTCTCATGATTTTAATTTCTCTAAATTTCGTAGACAACCCCATGATAAAGAATTGCCTAGTAGGGATGTTGTTCTTTGTGTGGGGTCTTGTGTAGATTCATCACTCTGATATAATTTGGGCAACTTGAGTGCTTTGTGATTTTATTGGTGCACCGTGTTTGTGTTCTCTCGTCCAAATTATATATCTTTGGATCTTGGTAGGCTTGTGCATGTATATTTATTTATATTCTCCCTCATGCCTTTCTTGCTCTTTGTGTTCCTCTATATAGGGTAAAGTCCATAATATCCTTAATTGTTAAAGATGTGCATGAATTTTGAGTTCATATCCATATGCACATATTTAATGTGGAGTTTGCCCTATGTATTGTAGTTGGACTAACTACTTCGGACCCAATAAGTTTGGGACCAAATTGTACCTTAATGTGTTTTAGGTACTTTGGAGAAGCATTGGATGCTTGGCTTATTCATGAGGAAGGTGGAGACACCATGGGAAATTACTGAGCCAAGCTTGGTTGATTCTTTGATTTGAGGGAGAAGATAATTGAAAACCCGGTTTGGTTGTAGGTGTTTCATTCTCATCACGAAAACCCGATTAACTAAAGTTTGGGTCAATTTGTTGGATATGCATCAAACTCCCACACTTATCGTATTCTCAATAAATCCACGGGATGTATTGAGGAAACGGTGAATGTGGAGTGTGATGACAATAATGGCTTGCATGCAGAGCAATTTGTTTCAAGTATTGTAGGTGATGAGGCTCCTTCCCAAGCTACAAGTACAATGGGGATCAATCATATTCTTCCACAAGAAACACCCCATGTCCATGTAGAAGAAGAAGGAGTAAGAGCCCCTCTTGTGGATCCACCATAAGGGAAGTCATCACCCCAACACAAGAGCAAGATGTTATGGGAGATCATGTACCTATCCAAGAACAAGATCAATTCTCTCACACTACTGCAGGATGCTGCTAACGCGACACTACGATCAGAGACCCTTTGACGAAACTGTGTGCGATGCAATAATCGCAAACGGTGGTGTAAAAAATCATCAAAAAGGGTGCAAAATGTTTGCGATGACGGATGCATCAAAAACGGTTCAGATTTTGGTTGCGTGTGCGAATCAGGGCATACAGCTCAGTTAAGTTAACTGTTTGCAATGAGGAGGAACAAAAGAAATGGGCTGTCGGATGAAGGTGTGTGCGATATGTAGCATACGGTTCACTCGGATGAACTGTTTGTGATTAGGCAACACAAAAGAAACGGTCAGCCAGATCAAGGTGTGTGCAATATACGGCATGCGGTTCACTCGGATGAATTGTTTGCGTTGAGACAAGAGAACATAAATGGTTCAATATAACAAGATGTGTGTGATACGCGGCAAACAGGTCTGTAATAAAAAATGTGCGCGAAGACCAATAATAACACAGACGATTGCTTCTAATAAGACGCATGTGATATGCTGTGTCTACACAACATCTATTGGCCATTGGGGGACGGACGGTCATCCGGATACGCCATAAGGATGCGAAGAGGCATCCTATATCAGTAAGGACTAGCTGTTCCACCACCACCAGTAGCTCATGTAAGAGAACTGTCAAGTTAAGTGTGCTCAGGCTGGAGCAGCCATCAGATGGGTGACTGGATGGGAAGTTGTGTTGATGTTAAATTAACTGATAGGATGGGTCATATCTGTCAAATTAAATGACTAATATGACCCATCCCATGAGTTAATTTAACCTCAAGGTCCTTGTTTTTTTAACACATGTTAAAGAAGGTCTACCGCATTACTTTTTGACAATGTGCGATACGTGGCATACAGTTGATCCATTTGACCTGTTTGTGATGGTATAAGCCGTGTGTGTTGTGGGCAAACGCTTGCTAGTATTCAACTATTTGTGATTGATGAATTCATCACCGACGGGTTCCCTAGTGTGGTCCGTGTTCATCTGATCATCATCTACTTCTTGTGGTAGCTCGATGTTCCTTCTATGCTAAGTTTCCATTAATTGATGGTGTTTTATGAACACGTCACCGTTTCCCGCCATTTCCTCACCTGTTTCCCGCCACCCAGCGATATTGCGCATAAACCTAGGCGGCACGCGACGCACGGAGGCGACAAGCGCAACCTGTAGCACATCCACCTTTTCCAAGCATGCCAACCCACCAAAGCGTCGCCTCTGCCATCAACCTCGTCGACGAGGAAAACGAGCAGGCGCCACGGCCCATCAAGGCCGAGGCGCTCCCCGGCAATGCGATGGACGACGCCGTGATGCGTGTCGTCGCCAAGGTTGAGCAGACCTTTGGCGCATGGCGCTTGAGCGCCGCGGATCGAGATAGGCATGTTAGCGCCAACAGGTTGCAGCTCGCCGCACAGTGAGACCGTTGGAGCGCCGCAAAGCGAGAGGCGCGGCGCGCCGCACAACAAGAGCGGATCCATCGGTGCTTGCCTGCTGTCGGCACGGCGTCGCAGCTGGGTACACATCCCGTCAGTACCCCCATTCCTCGCCAGGAGTCGGCAGAGGCCCTCTGTGTCGTACTTGCACCAGAGGCCGGCCACGCCGTACTTGCACCAGACGCCCGCCGCGCCGTTCGCATGGGTCGCGCCATTCGCCTTGTCCGCGGCCCGCTCAATGCCAACATGCTGATCGGTAGGCTCGACCGCCTCCTTGGCCCAGGTGTCCACCTGGGCGCAGTAGAGGAACATGGCCATCGCATCCTCGAGCTGGTGATCTCCGATGAAATAGCCAACTTGGAGCTCGAGATGGCGCTCCAGATGTACCACGAGCGTGTCGACCGCTGGGACGAAGGCCTGCACGAGTTCAGGTAGAGCCAAGAGCTACCGTAGGCAAGGGCTGCTAGTCATGGTCTCATGGACGCGTTTTATTTTGTTGAGTCGTTCCGACATGGATAGCTATGTATTCGCAGCAATCATAGTATTGCTCTGTTTATTGCTCTATTTCAATGTGTGTACTCTGTTTTCCGTTCTTATATGTTATGTTTCAATGTGTGTGTATACGCTTTCCATTCTGTATATGTGGATGATAACAGCTAGATTCAAATTAGTATACAAAAACAGATAGAAAATGGAATTCATAATATATATATAGTGTGGATTTTTCAACACCCGGGGACTATGCCACCCCTCTGGGTGGCAGTGCCACCACATGTTATCCCCGTTCAATGCATGCCTCGTGATCCGTGCAAACACTATGCTATCGTCATTCCTTTATGGGGATTCAGTTAATGAAGCATGCTAATGATCACACTAATACAGTTCCACTAGAGTACTGTTAGACTAGGGGTATCAAAATATTATGTCATGAATACTTAACCAAAAAGATTACCTAATAGTCTAAAAAGTAGTATAACTTACTAACTTTCTATAATAGTACAAAAAAAATTGTTGGTGATTAAAACTTATATTCCTAAAAGAAGTTCCCCATGAACTGAAAAAAGATTCATGTGTATGCACGTGTATCAACATTTAACCTTGTTAATACTTAGTGCTATGAACTCGTCTCAGTGCAATTAGACAAATGTAAGACTAATCAATGGCACACATAAAAGATGCTACATGGATCTCAAAGCCAGATCAGACGGAAGCCAGAGGGGGGGGGCAATGCCCACGGGTGGCAAAGACATAATAATCATATATATATATATATAAATTGTTCATTAGTTCATCACAGAATATATATATAATATCATCACATATACATG
The DNA here is from genome assembly GCF_002575655.3 of Aegilops tauschii subsp. strangulata. Classification (NCBI taxonomy): domain Eukaryota; kingdom Viridiplantae; phylum Streptophyta; class Magnoliopsida; order Poales; family Poaceae; genus Aegilops; species Aegilops tauschii. The sequence continues at coordinate 57,392,535 of NC_053039.3, forward strand.
ATGATACTTAACTACTAGGTACAATGCATAAAATTGAAAATGAATAATATTAAAACTAATAATCCCTCCTGGGGCCATTATTCCGGCAGCCCCTCGCCAGTAGCTCCCTGGTGTGCGGCGTCTTCCCAGTGCGGAGGCAGTACTCTGCCTCCTCCACCTCACAGCGCTTGACGTACCGATCTGCCTCTTGCTAGCAGACGAGCGTGAACGATCTTGCCATTTTGTTGGGCGCCCACCGGAGCTCCTCGTTGGTGGCACGCTAGAGCTTATCTTCCCACCTCCACGCGGCGACGAGGTGCCCAATGCCATTGACCTTCCTCGTGAAGTACCCGTCTTCGTGCACCTCCTCCGCATGACGACGCGCCCGCCCCAAAAGCTCTGCCGCCTCCTTTTTCCAGGCGGCATCACGGGCTTCACAGGCCGCCTAGTACCAGGCTTCCTCCTCCGCCATCTCCTTCATGAATGCCACTTGTCTGGCTTTCTCAGCCGGCGGCAGGGACTTCCACAGACAAAGATTGTACTGGCCCCAAAACCAATCCAAAGTTTGGGGTCAGCACAACCTTGCCCGGCGGTGCGTAGGGGTCCTCGTCGCTGCTATTCGAGTGAGCATCCTCAGGGGCGGTGACTCCTCGTCGGCGCGTGGGCAGACCAGCAGCGCCATGGCAGAGATTTGAGAGAGAGAGGGCGAGCGAGGGGAGGATGTAGATGAGAATGCGGGCGGGACGACGTGAGCAAGATAGTATTTATTGGCGGCCAGAATCTAGATCGACGGGAACAGTACACAGGCCGGTCGCCGGAATTTACGAGTACTGTAGTTTGAATTACACACGATTCCCGCAGCAAAATCCGTGTGTGAACATAATAGCTTACGGTTTCCAATACAAAACCGTGTCTGATTAATGATCCCCGCCACTCACCTACCAAACCTCGAGCCGCGAGATAGAGTGCCAATCGTGTGGGGGCCGATTTTCTAGCCAGATCTTTACATTTTCTTTTTTGAATACCAGATATTTACATCGTCTGATATTTTTTTTAACTTGCACACAAGTACACAAAAATATGATATTTCAAATCGTTATGGTTAACCATTTCATGTAGATGTAGTTCAAATTTTAATTACGGTCATTAAATGGCTAGAAAATCACTTAAATGTCTTTAAAAGGTCAAATGACCCTTGAAATATTCCAAATTTTCACATGACAGTTTTATTAGTGCACATTAAACATAGAAATTTTTTTGAAGGCCATAAGAGGAAGCTATCTCCCGTTCGTCATCAAACATGCATTGTTCCCTCTCGGAACCACGAACCTTCTAGTGAGTTGCTCCGGTTTGTGAGGGGGGTGTGTCCAAACTTTCGTCAAACAGCCAATTTTTTTACCACATCATCTCGGTGGCATGACATTACATCAAGCAAGGTTTCATGTTTTTCTGATCATTTTTTAATTTTTTGGAATTAAAATGCCATGGCACTCCATGCATACATATGCATGTGTCCATGTCATGAGACCAATATGTTTGAAAATTCCTTCTAATTTACTGCACATGGAATTAACTCGCACACAAGTACACAAATATGATTTTTCAAACCGTTATGGTTAGGCGTTGTATGTAGATGTAGTTGAAATTTGAATTACGGTCATTAAATGGCTAGAAAATCACTTAAATATCTTTAAAAGGTCAAATGACCCCTAGAATTTTCCAAATTTTCACATTATAGTTGTAGTAGTGCACGTTAAACGTAGAAAAAATTTGAAGGCTGTAAGAGTAAGCTATCTCCTGTTCGTCATCAAACATGCATTGTTCCCTTTCGGAACCACAAGCCTTCTACTGAGTTGCTCCGGTTTGTGACGGGTGTGTGTCCAAACTTTCGTCAAACATGCCAATTTTTTTACCACATCATCTTGGTGGCATGACATTACATCAAGCAAGGTTTCATGTTTTTTGATCATTTCTTTTTTTTGAATTAAAATGCCATGGCACTCCATGCATACATATGCATGTGTCCATGTCGTGAGACCAATATGTTTAAAAAATACTTCTAATTTACTGCACATGGAATTAACTCGCACACAAGTACACAAATATGATTTTTCAATCCGTTATGGTTAGCCGTTGCATGTAGATGTAGTTCAAATTTGAATTACGGTCATTAAATGGCTAGAAAATCACTTAAATGTCTTCAAAAGGTAAAATGACCCCTGAAATTTTCCAAATTTTTACATGACAGTTGTATTAGTGCACGTTACACGTAGGAAAAAAATTGAAGGGTGTAAGAGGAAGCTATCTCCTGTTCGTTATCAAACATGCATTGTTCCCTCTCAGAACCACGCGCCTTCTAGTGAGTTGCTCCGGTTTGTGAGCGGTGTGTGTCCAAACTTTCATCACACATGCCAAATTTTTTACCACATCATCTTGGTGGCATGACATTACATCAACCACAGTTTCATGTGTTTCTGATATTTTTTTAATTTATTAGAATTTAAATGCCATGGCACTCCATGCTTAATTGTGTCATAGCCGTTAGACCAATATGTTTGAAAATTCCTTCCAAATTACTGCACATGGAATTAAATCGCACACAAGTACACAAAATATGACTTTTCAAACCATTATGGTTAGCTGTTGCCTGTACATGTAGTTCAAATTTCAATTACGGTCATTAAATGGCTAGAAAATCACTTAAATGTCTTAAAAGGTCAAATAACCCCTGAATTTTTTCAAAATTTGACATGACAGTTGTATTAGTACTACAAGTTTTTTCATACATTTAAAACACCATCCGTTGCCACTTTACTCCAAATTCGTCTTTCACGGCTCATAAAAAATTATCTACAACATCACACACAGTTGTTTTGTAGGAACCGTTTGCGATGAAAATATCTGGGTCTAATTAAGTCTCCCTCCTTAAGCTTCGCCAGCTCGTCTGCTCCAGTGCCGGCAACCCCCGAATCCACGAATCCCGAGCGCCGCCATGGAAACGCTTCGTGAAGGCCCGTACGATGGTCACGTCCCCCCGAGCGCCGCCGCCAACGCCGAGAGCGCGTTCGCCTATGCCGAGAGGGCCGCCGCATCCGCATTGAGCGCGGCCGCTTCCGCCGAGAGGGCGTCTGCGGCAGCCGACAGGGTAGCTCCAGCAACCGAGACTGCTGCAGCTACTGCTGCAACGATGGCTGCAAACGCCGAGAGCGCTCGAGCTGCCGTCCGTGTCGCCGATGTCGCCCTGCCCCGGGTCGAGGCCATCCATGCCAAGATCGAGGATGCAAACGCCAAGATATTCCAGGCCACCTCGGACTCCAGCATGCAACCCACGTCCGAAAAGGCAGCGGTGTCCATGGAGCACCTGCTTCCTCATGAGGTCACCGATCGGGAGCTGGAGATGCAGGAGGCGGCGGAGATCGAGGAGCGCCGAGAGAAAGAGTTGCGCGTGGCCGAGGTCGAGGTAGAGAAGAGTATGTCCGTTGAGGAATTGGCGATGGAGTAACAACGCGAGCTCTGGCGCAACCACTACTACGAGTACTACCACCTTGAGGGCGGTGCCGAGGAAGAGGACGCGGTCGACTTCAGCAGGGGGACGCGGAGTCCACCAACGGCGGTATGTCGCCAGGACAAGTCACCGACGTCTCATCTCGCACCGGCGATGCATAGGCCGGTGCGGTGGCAGATTTGTTAAAATTATGCGTACTTAGGCTATGTTTTTAATGCTGGTCTTTTGTTAGAGCAATGTTTAGGTCAACTGGCTTTGTTTAATTACTAAAATTGCTAGATTCAGTAAGTGTGGTATGTCTGCTGTACGCTCTTTTGTGTGCCCAAATTAGCAAGCGATGTTAAATTATGCAATGACGTACTCGGGGAAATTTCCACCAAAATTTGAATTATCAAACTCATCCCATACGCGTAAAGCAGAAGAATCATTTTCGATGCACACAATCGTTCAAAGTGAACGGTCCGGCGGCACCGCGCGCAAAGTTTCCCTCCACATTTCCAAAATTTTGGCCTACCGCCAAAATATCTACCCCCGCCCCCTCCCCCCTTCCCCACCCCCTTTTCTCCCCGATCACAAGTCACATTTCCCCTGTTTCCTCCTTCCTTCCTTCCTTCCTTCCTAAGCTATAGCCGCTTCCTCGCTCTCATCGTCTCGTATCCTACCGCCGGGGTCGCCATGGTCTTCTTCAAAGACCTCTCCAGCGGTTCCTCCTCCGGCAATGACTCCTTCACCACCAGGGTATGCCTCTCTTCTCTCTCTCGGGTTATGACTTGGAATGAAGGATTTTTACCCGGCGGTCGATTTGAGTCATTTCTTCCTCTTGTAGCTCCCTAGGACCATCAGTGGCAATGAATGGAGCGGGGTGGCTGAAGATCTATCTGCTCGTTGTCACCATCAATCTCCATGCGTGAAGCTAGTTGCGTTTGAATCTGTGGATAGTGGGAGGAAGTTTCTGGCATGTGCAGAGAAGGTTAGACCCTCTTTCGTTGTTACAAATCATTTGCTAGATGTGATTCAAACACTGTCACGGTCCCAACCCATTCATACCACACCTTCAACCAAACGCATCATAAGACAGTGTCACATTTTGTGCCTAGTATCTAAAATTGTTGCCATCTCATCAGCGGTGCCATTAGAAAATTATTTGGCACCGCTTCAGCAGTTTGTGCAGCCAACTTTGGTCCACACATCCGAGCAGCCAAGCAGTAAAATACTAAGTCTTTATGGCACGAAGAAACTGGGCACCGGAGCAACTAGGTGCTCCGGAGTCCGGGTCCCTGATTTTTTTCCGCTGCATCGGCTCGCCAATGCAGGGCACCGGTGCGAGATGTAGCAACAGTTGTCTTTACACCAGTTTTGGCATACATAGTGGACGGCCTTAGTGCTATTAGTTCTATGTTACTAAATTTGTGTACACACCTGTTAGTATCAATTTGCTGTCATCCAAACACTGTCGCTATGCTGTTGCAGTTATATTTAACTTCCTCAAAAAAAATTCAATTTGTTATTTATTGTACATGATTAAGAACTTGTAGCGTTGTTGTTGTTAATTATAGCTTCCGATATTCCAGAATTTGGTTGTTGTTTCAGTAGCAATTAATTCATTTGCACATTGATCTTTCTGAGAAGATATGTCATAATTAACATGTTTCTTCAGTTTTTCAAAATAAGCATTGGTGATTTTCTATATTTCTATAAACCCATTTCCCCTAGAATTGTTACTGATCTATTTTTAAATATTATAGGATGAAAGGAAGTGTTCTTACTTGAAGTGGGTTGATCAAGAGTGGCCACAGTCTTTGAAGATGTGCCTAGCGAAGCTCTGGAGCATGTATGAGGAAGAGAACATACGGAGGCTTAGAGAAAGTGTTATCAACGCTGAACAATATTTGAAGATGCGGGGTAAAAAGAGGAAGGTGGAGAATGAGCTCAGATTTTTAAATCAAACTTTGCTAAGATGGTGTTGGCGAAGGAGGTAGCACTTTCCCAGTTGACCAGTGCAAAACAGGTTCTTACTGAACTGAAAGCAGAGGTGGATAAGACGAGCCTGGATGATCTCGATTAGGGGAATGAATATATTGTTCTAATATTGTTCTTATGAAGTTGAACTAGCTATATGTTGTATTGTGCTGTTCTCATGTAGCTATCGTACTGTGATGTTAAAATATATTTATGTGCCTGATGTGAAATTGGCAAACAGCTGTTCGATATGAAATGTGAATTTATGTAATACTGGAATTATTAATTGTAAACTAATAAACCTGCTAAATGTGTGATGGAACTTTGCAAACGATTCTAGCAGTAAAAGCGCTTGTGATGGATAACCCAATGCCACACAGCTTTCTTCATCAAATCGTGTGTGATGTAGTTGATAAAAGCAAACAGTTAACCAAGGCAGAGCGTGTGTGATAGTTACACCTTTCACACACGAGCCTACACATAAAACTGTGTTGGATGTACATACGAACGGAAACTTTTTCCCTGGATTGACTATGTGGGATGTACATAAGAACGGAAACATGCTCCTTGGATTGACTGTGTGTGATATACATACGAACGGAAACGTTTTTCCTGGATTGACTGTGTGGGATGTATGTAAGAACGGAAACGTATTCCTTGGATTGACTGTGTGTGATATACATACGAACGGAAATGTTTTTCTGGGATTCACCGTGTGGGATGTACATACGAATGGAAATGATTGGGTTTCGATGCCTCGCAGGTCGCACACGAGCTCATTTTGCCCCAGCCTGTGTCCCAGGAGGGCCTATCCCCAACGATTTCTGGGTCGTGTGGGAAGGACCCCCCTATCGCCCACACTCACTTGGCGACAGTTCCAAATGCCGTCACGGAAAGGGGTTAAAAACCGTTTGTATAGCACCGACGCGTACCAGTGCTTAGGTCATCTCCACTTGAGGGAAGTTTGCTACTATCCTACAAAACTCTACGCTTGGAGGCCCAACACGAGTCTAGAAGAAGAAGGTTGCATAGTAGACATCAAGCTTTTTTCTGGATCCGTTGCCGGGGAGGTGAGTGCTTAAAGGTATATCTTTAGATCTTGCAATTGAATCTTTTAGTTTCTTGTTAGCTCACCATAGTTGCGAACTAGTTTGCCTACCCGCTGTCCAGATAATTTCCGATGACAACGCGGTGTAGCAGACCCATCACTAGGTGGTGAACGTGGTCTCAATCGATGAACGACCTCAGTCAAATCAGCAATCTTTTTTCCTAGACTTTCCTCAACCTTGTCGATGCGCCTTCCCACTAGATTCAGCACATAGTCACAAGTTGCCTCCAGCCCTAGCACAATAGCCGGCGCAACACTCGGATCATAGGTGTGCAAGGGCAACTCGTCTTCCACATCTCCTTCATGTGCACCATGCACACTTGAATGGTGATTTATGTGAATTCACCATTGTAGCAACTCAAGTAGATCAACTCAAGAACCAGAGTGAAAAAATTGCATCGTGATCAACCTTGCTCTGATGCCACTTGATCAGACTCGACTAGACGACGAGTCTTTTGATGGCCCAATCTTTCACGGTACCCAATGAAGTTGAAAATTCCTGGACGAAACAGAAGTCGTAATAGCAAGCGTAGATGATGAAGTACCAGATCAAGTCTTCAAATCAAGCAATAAGCAAGAAGACCAAAGAATATAACTGACGTACGGAATTAAACAGATCAATTCCCACGCGTAACAGCACCTGAATCTCTCAAAGATCAGCAAACAAAAACGGATATTTGGCGTACCCAAACCTGGTACTTTTCTTGTATTTTTCTCAACTCGGGATGAAAACCAATCTGACTTGGCCGGAGCGGCCGGTACTTAAAAGAGCACGCAGGCTCAAATTGTGAACCGACTAAAACTAGCAGCTGGTGTGATGCTAACAAACTCTATCTATGCAAACCGACCCAACTAGTACTAGCAATATATTATTAGGACTCTCTCTCAACCATACTAATTAGGACATTTTTCTAATAAAATAATCCGGCAACGTTGATCACTTAGGATCTGACCCAACAAAAACAGATCACGTAGGATCTAACCCAACCTAACTAGGACTCTTACCAAAAAGAACTTCTGATCAAACTGGAACGTCGATTAGAATTTCACCAGCCAGGTTATAACTACACGGTGGCGTTCTGAAGTTTGGCTTGATGTCCTCCTTCTATGATTCCGTCGAGGGAATTTGAAAACCAAATGAGCCAATATAAAGTATAGATGAATCCCGTATAGTTACATGCATCGGCGCCTTCAATTCCTTGGTACTCATGCTACTGTGTCTCACCATATTTTGAGTATATGGCACAACACCGAACACCTCCATGGCATTTCTGTCTTTCATAGTAGGTGCAACACCAATGGCCACATCATCTGTCCCTTCCTTTGGCTTATAAGGCCCATAACTTGCCCGGGGTGCCCGGAACCCTTTCCATTGACCCGATTACTTCCCGGTACATCCTGAAACACTTCCGGTGTCCAAATACTATCGTCCTATAAATCAATCTTTACCTCTCGACCATTTCGAGACTCCTCGTCATGTCCATGATCTCATCCGGGACTCCGAACAACATTCGCTCACAAAAACATATAACTCACATAACACTATATCATCAACGAACGTTAAGCGCGCGGACCCTACGGGTTCGAGAACAATGTAGACATGACCAAGACACCTCTCCGGTCAATAACCAATAGCGGAACCTGGATGCCCATATTGGCTCCTACATATTCTACGAAGATCTTTATCGGTCGAACCGTTATGACAACATACACAATTCCCTTTGTCCATCAGTATGTTAGTTGCCCGAGATTCGATCGTCGGTATCTCTATACCTAGTTCAATCTTGTTACCGTCAAGTCTCTTTACTCGTTCCGTAATACATCATCTTGTGACTAACTCCTTAGTCATTTGCTTGCAAGCTAACGATGTGTATCACCGAGAGGGCCCAGAGATACCTCTCCGATACTCGGAGTGACAAATCCTAATCTCTATCTATGCCAACTCAACAAACACCTTCGAAGATACCTATAGAGCATCTTTATGATCACCCAGTTACGTTGTGACGTTTGATAGCACACAAGGTATTTCTCTGGTATTCGGGAGTTGCATAATCTCATAGTCAAAGGAATATGTATTTGACATAAAGAAAGCAATAACAATAAACCGAACGATCAATATGCAAAGCTAACGGATGGGTCTTGTCATCACATCATTCTCCTAATGATATGATCCCGTTATCAAATGATAACTCATGTACATGCTTAGGAAACCTTAACCATCTTTGATCAACGAGCTAGTCTAGTAGAGGCTTACTAGGGACACGGTATTTGTTTATGTATTCACACATGTATTTAAGTTTCCGATCAATACAATTCTAGCATGAATAATAAACATTTATTAGGAATAAGGAAATATAAAATAACAACTTTATTATTGCCTTTAGGGCATATTTCTTTCGTGTACACCAGAGAAGGCCCGTGAATTGTTCAATCTACTTTTTCTTTCGAGGAGATTTGAAGGTATGAAGTTTCCAAATATTGTAGGAAACACGAACCATTATTTAAATTGTAAACAGTTTTTTGAAAGTTATGTACACTTTCAGAAAAACACGAACAAAATTTGAAACAGGAACATATTTTAAAATTCACAAACATTTCTTGAAAGCAACCAACTTTTTTTATAAAAACATGAATATTATTTGAATTTTTGAACATTTTTTAGAACAGGAACATTTGTTGAAAATTTATAACTTTTTCGAAAATGTGTATCTTTTAACATTATTTTGAATTGCGAAAGTTCCACTAAAACAAGAGCATTTTTTAATTTGAGTATTTTTTGAATTTCCATTTTATTTTTAGAAATCTCGAACAATTTTCAAAAATAATAAAAGGTTTTTAAAAAATGGGAAACTTTTTCAAATTCCGAATATTTTTCAAAATAGCAACAAAATTTTGGAATTCTAAACATTTTCTACAATTTGAATTTTTTATGTATTCTGAACATTTTTTGATAATTTTGAATTTATGGAATAAATTTTATAAGAAAAATAAACTTAGAAGTGAAAAAAGAGATAGGGGAAGGAGAATAAAAATAGAAGTAAAACACATAAACAAAGAAAAATGGGCCAGCCCATTATTGGTTGTCCTGTGCGAAGATCTGACTGTTTGTCGGCCTGTGCGGAAAATAGAATTTTCCTAGTTGAGTGGGCAGAAAAATAAGTGGGTTGGCTTCGCTGGGCCAGAGAACGCGGCCACGTTTGAAATTCTAGAAAACATTTTTTCTAGCAGACAAACGCATAATACCACCTCGGATAGAAAAAAAATTCTTTTCTTTTTTCTTTTCAACGGTGAACAGATGATTTTTTTTGATGAAACGCATGTTGCTTTATTAGTAGGTATAGGTAGACCCGGGGGCCATAGTTTTCAATAGAGGCTTATCTCTTAAAAATAGCATACGATGGGTAAACAAATTACTGTAGGGCAATTGATAGAAAAGCAAATAATTATGACGATATCCAAAGCAATGTTCATATATAGGCATCACGTCTGAGACAAATAGACCGACTCCTGCCTACATCTACTACTATTACTCCACCCAAAGACTGATATCCAGGATGCATCTAGAGTATTAAGTTCGTAAAGAACGGAGTAACACCTTCAACAAGATGACGTGATGTAGACAATATAAACTCACGTATGAATAAACACCATCTTTTTATCCTTAATAGAAATGGTACAATAGGTGTCATGTCTCTTTCTGTCACTAGGATTGAGTGCCGCAGGATCGAATCCATTACAAAGCACCTCTCCCATTGAAAGAAATATCAATCTAGTTGGTCAAAGCAAATCAATAGATCAGAGAGAAATACGAAGCTATAGTAATCATGCATAAAAGAGTTCGGAGAAAACTCAAATAATATTCATGGATAGAGCTGATCATAAACTCACAATTCATTGGATCCCAACAAACACACCGAAAAAGTCATTACATTGAGTAGAACTCCAAGAACATCAAGGAGAACATTGTATGAAGATCAAATTAATAGAGAGAAGAAGCCATCTAGCTACTAACTATGGACCCATAGATCTGTGGTAAACTACTCATGCATCATCGGAAGGACAACAAGGATGATGTAGAGCCCTCCGTGATCGTTTCCCCCTCCGATAGAGTACCGGAAATGGCCTCCAGATGGAATCTCTTGGTTCCGGAACTTGCGGTGGCGGAAAAAAGTATTTCGTGGACTCTCTGATGTCAAGGGAATATTTGAAAATTTATAGAGGTGGCATTAGGTTGGAGGTGCCACGAAGGGCACACAAGCCTGGGGGGCGCCCCCCTTGGGGGGGCGCCCCCCTAGGGCTTGTCGCTCCCTCGTGGCTCTTCTGGCCTTCTTCCGAACCTTCTAGGGTCTCTTTTGGTCTGGAAAAAATTAATCAAAAGTCTTTTCTCCTTTTGGACTCTTTTTGATATTGATTTCATGAAAAGCCAAAAACATGCAAAAAAATAGCAGCTAGCACTAGGCACTATTGGATGTGGGGTTCCGGCAAACCCTTGAGGTTCGAACACTGGGGTGCGCGCGAAGTCTTTCCCTCCTATCGATCTACGCCCTAGCTTGCTAAGATCTCGCGGACGAACTCGACGAACTCGCAACATAGAAAGACACGGGATTTATACTGGTTCGGGCCACCGTTGTGGTGTAATACCCTACTCTAGTGTGGTATTGGTGGATTGCCTCTAGGGCTGATGATGAACAGTACAAGGGAAGAACAACCTCTTGAGGTTGAGGTGTTCTTGTGCTTGTGTGGTTGAGCGTGTCTCCGGATTCGATCCGTCCAAGCTCAGATCCCCCTACTACTGTGGTGGCTAGACCTATTTATAGAGGCCCTGATCCTCTTCCCAAATAATGACCGGGAAGGGAGCCAACAACGGCGGGAAAATTTGAAGGGGAACAACTAGTACAAGCTATCCTGACAAAAGCGGTCTTCGCCTGCGAAAAGCTCTGGTGGTGACACCGTCTTGGGCTCCACGATGACCTCCGTCTTGCCGTCCTTCTGTTCTTGGTCTCGTTGCACCAATATAGCAACCTTTGCCTGATGCCTCGATACTCCTCGCCTGCGCTGGCCTCCTTAGCACCAAAGAGGAAACAAGGACGTTGCGCGCGCTGGCGCCCGCCTGGCGCCCGCCTCGTGTCGTGCGTCATGGCTCACGTCACGAGGGCCTCATGAGGTTTTGCCCCGCCTTGATATCTCCGCTCCTCATGAGCCTGCCTGGCTAGGCTACTCCAGAGGAGGTCTTGCATCGTCCACCTCGCGAGGCTTGGACCCTCGCGGGGGTCTTGGATGCCTTGTTGATGAAGATGGGCCGTATGGCCTGCTGGCTCAGCCACGCCGTGGGCCGCAGGCAGGCAAGTCTGGGGACCCCCGTTCCCAGAACGCCGATAGTAGCCCCCGGGCCCAAGGTGCGCTCGGGCTTGGCTTCGTGGCGAAGCCAATGGTCAAGTTCGGAGCACCGCGGGCCCCAAAAGCCTGCGGCCTCGGTCGACGCGTGGCGGTTGATTGGACGTGGGCGTCTCGCTTCCCCACGATGCCTCAGCAACTGCATGACTTGACAAGTCCCTGCGACATGCAAGGAAAACCATCATTACCTGCGATCGTGGGAGACGTCGGTTGGCCTTATCTTGCTATAAATGGGGAGGGGGGCGGAGCCCCCATTGCCCATCTCTTCCTTGCTTGCTTGCTCCTTCCTCCTTGCTCCATCGCTTGCAGCGACACCCATGGCACCACGAAGGAAGTTCTCCGCCGCCGAGAAGGGGACGGCCCCTCGCGAGGGACCCGGCTTCCCGGCGCCCAAGCGCGGGCGTGGCCGCCCGCGCAAGCATGCCGCGACCCCCGCCGTGACCCATCGTCGAGACGGCGCCACGGCACGCGGAGTGGGTCATCCCAGCCATGGCGGTCCAGTTGATGAGAGGAGGCATGCTATGGTGGCGCGGCCTCCTCGTCCGCGCTTCCACACGGCGGAGGTGTCGCCAGAGTTTGTCGTCTGGTCGGAGAACCCGGCCGGCAACTGGCTTCAACTTCCGCGCTTCTCTGCCGGCGAACTGCCGGCCTCCGGTCCGGGCGGACTCTGGCTGCAGGCGGATGGCTGTTGCAGCAAGGCCTCTTGGGTTGCGGTCGAGACCTCCGCCACGGGCAACATGGCCCTGGCTCGCGGCTGGCAGACGTTCGCCCGCGCGCGCGGCCTGGGCAGGCGGTGCACCCTCCACTTCAGGTACGATGGTGGATCATCCCTCTATGTGAGGGTGTTTGGGGAAGATGGTCGCCACGCCGGGTGCTGCCCCGAGGCGAACGACAGCGAGGAGGTGCTCGGCCTTGGGGACGGTCGTGACGAGGACGAGGGCGAGCCCGCCCTCGGCGACGACCGTGTCTCGTCCAGCTACGGTGGCTCTTCCTCCGGCTCCAGCTCCAGCAGTGGTGGCTACGACCAGCCGCCGTGCCGCCGCGCCCGTTTTGAAGGCGGGGGTGGGTCGTCCCGTCGCCGCACTTCCGTGAAGCGTGAGGAAGGATCCGGCTAGGCTCGGGGTAGCGCTAGGGGCCTGTCTTCGCGGATCGCTGCGACGTTGCTTTTGCTTTACTATTTTCCTGCATCAAGAATTAAACCAGTATTGGCCCAGGGGGGCGTGTATCGAACTATGGTTCCTCGGTTATAATAGTATGCGTGTTACTCTCGTGCTGTGTCCTTATTTTGCGCAAAGATAACTTAACCTGGTATACTCAGGACGCCCTCTTCCTCGCGAGGCGTTTATTTCCTTGCATCCATTTTGCCTTGGTCGCCTGCATCCGCTAAGGAACTGCGAAAAACTCGTTAGGAAGTGCGTTAGAAGATTTGCCGTTCATCTTGGCCCTGAAATTTTAGTGAGAGATCATCTTATAATGCTACCGTCAATCAAAGCAAGATAAGATGCACAAAGGATTAACATCACATGCAATCAATATAAGTGATATGATATGGCCATCATCATCTTGTGCTTGTGATCTCCATCTCCGAAGCACCGTGTTCCTGATCTCCATCTCCAAAGCACCGTCATGATCACCATCGTCACTGGCGTGACACCTTGATCTCCATCGTAGCATCGTTGTCGTCTCGTCAATCTTATGCTTCTACGACTATCGCTACCGCTTAGTGATAAAGTAAAGCATTACATGGCGATTGCATTGCATACAATAAAACGACAACCATATGGCTCCTGCCAGTTGCCGATAACTCGGTTACAAAACATGATCATCTCATACAACAAATAATATCACATCATGTCTTGACCATATCACATCACAACATGTCCTGCAAAAACAAGTTAGACGTCCTCTACTTTGTTGTTGCAAGTTTTACGTGGCTGCTACGGGCTTAGCAAGAACCGTTTTTACCTACGCATCAAAACCACAACGATAGTTTGTCAAGTTGGTGCTGTTTTAACCTTCGCAAGGACCGGGCGTAGCCACACTCGGTTCAACTAAAGTGAGAGAGACAGACACCCGCCAGTCACCTTTAAGCAACGAGTGCTCGCAACGGTGAAACCAGTCTCGCGTAAGCATACGCGTATTGTCGGTCCGGGCCGCTTCATCTCACAATACCGCTGAACCAAAGTATGACATGCTCGTAAGCAGTATGACTTATATCGCCCACAACTCACTTGTGTTCTACTCGTGCATAGCATCAACGCATAAAACCAGGCTCGGATGCCACTGTTGGGGAACGTAGTAATTTCAAAAAATTTCCTACACACGCGCAAGATCATGGTGATGCATAGCAACGAGAGGGGAGAGTGTTGTCCACGTACCCTCGTAGACCGATAGCGGAAGCATTATCACAACGCGGTTGATGTACTCGTACGTCTTCACGATCCGACCGATCAAGTACCGAACGTACGGCACCTCCGAGTTCTACACACGTTCAGCTCGATGACGTCCCTCGAACTCCGATCCAGCCGAGTGTTGAGGGAGAGTTTCGTCAGCACGACGGCGTGGTGACGATGATGATGTTCCACCGACGCAGGGCTTCGCCTAAGCTCCGCAACGGTATTAGGTGTAATATGGTGGAGGGGGGCACCGCACACGGCTAAGAGATCTCAAGGATCAATTGTTGTGTCTCTGGGGTGCCCCTGCCCCCGTATATAAAGGAGCAAGGGAGGAGGAGGCCGGCCCTAGGAGGGGGCGCACCAAGTGTGGAGTCCTACTAGGACTCCCTAGTCCTATTAGGATTCCACCTCCCATATGGAATAGGAAAAGAGGAAGGGAAAAAGAGAAGGAAGGAAGGGGGCGCCCCCCTTCCCTAGTCCAATTCGGACCAGACCAAGGGGAGGGGTGCGGCCACCCTTGAGGCCCTTTTTCTTCTTTCCCGTATGGCCTAATAAGGCCCAATACGTATTCCCGTAACTCTCTGGTACTCCGAAAAATACCCGAATCACTCGGAACCTTTCCGAAGTCCGAATATAGTCGTCCAATATATCGATCTTTACGTCTCGGCCATTTCGAGACTCCTCGTCATGTCCCCGATCTCATCTGGGAGTCCGAACTCCTGCGGTACATCAAAACTCAATAAAACTGTCATCGTAACGTTAAGCGTGCGGACCTACGGGTTCGAGAACTATGTAGACATGACCGAGACACGTCTCCGGTCAATAACCAATAGCGGGACCTGGATGCCCATATTGGCTCCCACATATTCTACGAAGATCTTTATCGGTCAGACGGCATAACAACATACGTTGTTCCCTTTGTCACCGGTATGTTACTTGCCCGAGATTTGATCGTCGGTATCTCGATACCTAGTTCAATCTCGTTACCGGCAAGTCTCTTTACTCGTTCCGTAACACATCATCCCGCAACTAACTCATTAGTCACAATGCTTGCAAGGCTTATAGTGATGTGCATTACCGAGTGGGCCCAGAGATACCTCTCCGACAATTGGAGTGACAAATCCTAATCTCGAAATACGCCAACCCAATAAGTACCTTTGGAGACACATGTAGAGCACCTTTATAATCACCCATTTACGTTGTGACGTTTGGTAGCACACAAAGTGTTCCTCCGGTAAATGGGAGTTGCATAATCTCATAGTCATAGGAACATGTATAAGTCATGAAGAAAGCAATAGCAACATACTAAACGATCGAGTGCTAAGCTAACGGAATGGGTCAAGTCAATCACGTCATTCTCCTAATGAGGTGATCTCGTTAATCAAATGACAACTTATGTCTATGGCTAGGAAACATAACCATCTTTGATTAACGAGCTAGTCAAGTAGAGGCATACTAGTGACACTCTGTTTGTCTATGTATTCACACATGTATTATGTTTCCGGTTAATACAATTCTAGCATGAATAATAAACATTTATCATGATATAAGGAAATAAATAATAACTTTATTATTGCCTCTAGGGCATATTTCCTTCAGTTACTTGCCATACTTTTCCGTGAAGCCGTAAGCCGCCGTAATAGCCACCCAGTTACAGATGACGTTTAACAAACCCCAAAGTTCACGAAGCAAGTACGAAGGAACTCGATACTCTCTTGGTCTAAGGAATTATGCAAACATTAACTATCTCTGTGTTATTAACCATAAACTTGTGACGAAAAGAATCTCATAGCATAACATCAATTTGGGTCGATTCAAGACAAGTGTTCTACCAACATCGCGCCCTCAAAATTGCCAGCATAGACATGCCCATGATCAGGAAAGCAGGATCATCATGCAATACATGAGCCAGTCTTAGAGGCAAGACTAGGAATACATTTTACCGTTTAGTATACCACACGTGCACATGAGTTTCCCTCCGAGCCTCGTGGATATTGCAGACTCGAGAATCATTGCAGTTATAGCATGGAAGCTAAACATTCATTACAAACTTTGGAGATACAAAATAACTGTTATTACTGCCTCTAGGGCATATCTCCTACAGACTCCCACTTGCACTAGAGTCATAATCCAGTTACATGGCTTCCCTAACACCAATGGCTATCCGGTGCTGCTCATGCTTTGCTCGTGGTAGAGGCTTTGTCATCGGGTCTGACACGTTCAGATCCGTGTGAACTTTGCGTACTTTCACTAAACCCTCTTCGACATGATGTCGAATGAGTTTATATTTGCGTTGAATATGTCTTGTCTTATGGTGCGAACTTGGCTCCCTTGCCTGAGCCACGACGCCACTATTATCACAATAGATCTCCACCGGGTCCTGGGCACTAGGAACCACACCAAGGTCTTCAAGAAATTGCTTGATCCATACCGCCTCCTTGGAGGCTTCTGAAGCAGCAACATATTCCGCCTCCATCGTAGAATCCGCCACAGTCTTTTGTTTGGAACTTTTCCAATCAACTGCGCCGCCGTTCAATATGAAAACATAGCCTGATTGAGATTTGAAGTCATCTGGGTCAGTCATGAAGCCTGCATCAGTGTAACCACTTACAATGAGCTCTTCATCACCTCCGTACACAAGGAGTAAATCCTTGGTCCTTCTGAGGTACTTAAGAATACCCTTGACTGTGGCCCAGTGTTCCAACCCTGGATCACTTTGGTACCGGCTGCTAACACTTAGCGCGTAGGAAACGTCCAGTCTTGTACATAGCATGGCATACATAATAGAACCAACTGCCGAGGCATATGGAACATCATTCATTTGCACTCGCTCATCGAGAGTCCGAGGACTCTGATTCTTGCAAAGCACTGTGCCAGGTGACATGGGGAGTAGGCCTTTCTTGGAGTTCTCCATGTTGAACCTTTTCAACACCTTGTCAATGTACGTGCTTTGGCTAAGCGCTATCAGGCGTTTTGATCTATCTCTATAGATTCTAATGCCTAATACATATGCCGCTTTGCCTAAGTCTTTCATTGAAAAACTTTTCTTCAATGAGTCTTTTATTTTGCTAAGAAAATTTACGTCATTTCCAATTAATAATATGTCATCCACATACAAGATTAGAAATGCTTTTGCGCTCCCACTAAACTTCTTGTAAACACAAGATTCTTCGTCATTCCTGATGAAGCCAAATTCTTTGACCACTTCATCAAAACGAATGTTCCAGCTCCTTGACGCTTGCTTCAGACCATAAATGGCTTTCTGAAGTTTGCATACCTTTCCAGCATCCTTATGAACGACAAAACCTTCTGGCTGTATCATGTATACATCCTCTTTGAGGTTTCCATTTAGGAAAGCCGTTTTGACATTCATCTGCCATATTTCGTAATCGAAATAAGCAGCAATTGCTAGTAATATCCGAACAGACCTAAGCATAGCTACGGGCGAGAAAGTCTCATCGTAGTCCACTCCTGGAACTTGTGTGAACCCTTTCGTGACAAGTCTAGCTTTGTGGATAGTAATGTTACCATCCGCGTCTTTCTTCCTTTTGAAAATCCATTTACAACCAATCGGCTTTACGCCTTCAGGAAGTTCTTCCAAGTTCCAAACTTGGTTTTCGTACATGGATTCCATTTCGGATTTCATGGCCTTGTGCCATTCCTTTGAGCTAGGCCCCGCCATCGCTTCCTTGTAGTGCGCAGGTTCATCGTCTTCAAGAATGAAGATTTCATTATGAAACCACTCAAGTGGCTGGATAGCCCTACCTGATCTGCGCGGTTCAGTTACAACATTGTCTGAAGTCTCCGCATCATATGCGACAACTTCAGGCTCAGTTGCAGGGATAATTAGCGGAATTTCTTCCGGTTCCTTAGCCATATCAACTGTTGCCGAAGATTCACTAATCTCATCAAGTTGTACTGTCCTCCCACTTAATTCTTTGGCGAGAAACTCTTTCTCAAGAAATTGTCCATTTCTAGCAACAAACACTTTGTTATCGGACGGGTGGTAGAAGGAATACCCAATTGTTTCCTTGGGATAACCTACAAAGTAACATTTGTCTGATCTGGGATCCAGTTTGGTAGGTTGTAAACGTTTTACGTATACCTCACAACCCCAAATCCTGAGATGCGACAAACCGGGTTTCTTCCCGTTCCATAACTCGTATGGTGTCGTCTCAACTGATTTAGACGGTGCTCTGTTAAGTGTGTGAGCAGCAGTTTCCAGTGCATGACCCCAAAAAGATATCGGAAGATTTGTAAGAGACACCATCGACCTTACCATGTCCAACAAGGTTCGGTTACGTCATTCCGATACTCCATTTCTTTGTGGAGTTCCGGGAGGCGTAAGCTGTGAAACGATTCCACGGTCACTCAGATGTTGGCCAAACTCATGACTAAGATACTCGCCTCCGCGATCAGACCGCAGAAACTTAATCTTTTTGTTACGATGATTTTCTAATTCATTCTGAAATTCTTTGAACTTTTCAAAGGTTTCTGACTTATGCTTCATTAAGTAGATATAGCCATACCTAGTCAAATCATCAGTAAAAGTTACGAAGTAGAAATACCCACCCCGTGCGCCTGAGTTCATTGGACCACATACAACACTATGTATTATTTACAATAATTCACCCGCCCGTTCAGGATGACCCGTGAATGGCGTCTTGGTCATTTTCCCCATCAGGCAAGCTTCACATGTGTCAAATGACTCAAAATCAAAAGACGGTAAAACTCCATCTTTATGGAGTTTTTGCATGCGTTTCTTTCCGATGTGGCCAAGCCGACAGTGCCACATGAAAGTGGTGGTGGTATCAGCCTTCTTAAGGCGTTTAGCATTCACGTTAAAGACATCATTTCCACATTCAAGATTTAGTTTGAAAAGGCCCCCAACAATGGGTGCAAATCCATAAAACATATCCTTACAATAAAGTGAACAACCATTGTTCTCAGACTTGTACGAATACCCATCGTGTACCAAACATGATCCGGAGATAATGTTTCTACACAACAGTGGAACAAAATAACAGTTACTTAGTTCTAAGATAAATCCTGAAGGGAGACGTAGAGGCATAATGCCGACGGCTTGAGCGGCGATCCCAGCGCCATTCCCGACGCGCATCACGACTTCATTCTTTGCCAGCTTGCGCACCTTCTGAAGCCCCTGTATCGAATTGCAAATGTGAGCAACCGATCCGGTATCAAATACCCAAGACTTAGAATTTTCGCTAGCAAGCAAAACGTCAATGACATTAACTTGTATAACAATTATACCTTTTCCGGTTTTCCCGGTCTTCTTATCTTCCAGATACTTCTTGCAGTTTCGCTTCCAGTGTCCTGTGCCCTTGTAGTAGAAGCACTCAGTTTCATTCTTGGCTCCGCCTTTAGAGTTGCTTTGGGAGCCGGTCTTACCGGTGCCCTTGCCCTTCTTTGGCTTGCCTTTCTTCTTTTTGAAACTGGCGGTTTTATTCACAAGCAACACTTGCTTGCGATTTTTCCGCAGTCCTCCTTCTGTAGTTTTCAGCATGGCGAGCACCTCTTCCGGTGTCTTCTCCATCCCTGTCATGTTGTAGTTCATGACAAAACCGTCGTAAGATGAGGGGAGTGAAGAAAGCAACATGTCCATCATATGGCCAGGTGGAAGTGGAAATTCTAGGGCTTTAAGCCTTTCAGAATAGCCAATCATTTTGACCACGTGTTCATCAACTGAACTACCCTCAGCCATCTTGCATTCCATCAAAGCCTTCATGATATCAAATCGTTCAGACTTTGCGGTTTCCTTGTACAGAGCATCCAATTCCCGGATCATATCACGGGCTTTATGGAATTCAAAACGTTTTTGAAGCCCTGGACTCATGCAAGCTAGCATGAGGCACTGCACTAAGTTGTGATCATCATCCTTAGTGGCCCAGACATTTTGTTCATCTTCCGGTGCATCTTCTGCCGGTTTAGCTGGAAGAGCAGTTTCAAGCACGTACAATTTCTTAGCGCTCCTTAGGACAATCCTCAGGTTACGGACCCAGTCCGCATAGTTGTTTCCAGTCGTAGCTAACTTCTCTTTCTCTAACATCGGGCCTAAGTTGAACGCGGTGTTGCGAGCCATTTGATCTACAACGGAAAACACAAGTTTCACTTAGACTTTTGTTTATAATGAAATTTGCACTAGTGAATAAACATTTTATTCTAAAGTGCGCTCCCACTCAAATCAATATCTCTCATAATTGATTTAGGGTGATTCAAGATCCATATTTCTATTCGATGCCATTGACGGGTTCATCACTGATGACACGAATTTCAATCGGTAGGCCAACTTGCCGATCACATCTCTATGTGATTCTTGTTCATCTTTCGATGGGCGTGTTCCGAGCTCAGGACTCTCCTGCCTGAACGTCAAAGACAACCAATGGTCTGACCTCACCCGCCTCATTCCTCTCGATTCGTTCGTGCTCATGTGTACATGGCGCACCCCAAAAAGATACGAATTTCAGACGGTGCTACACTTGGGTGAACACTAACTACTTTGATATTTTAAGTTTGTGAGATCACCCTAATAAAAGCGACTACCGCGCAATCAAGAAGGGTGTATCAAGAGGATAAACATCTCAGGCAATTCATAATAGCATGATATGGTATAGCCTCTTCTGACGAAGAAGTTAAGTATTTCTTCGTCTTCGGCATTCGCGTCGGTGTTCATCTTCGCGAAGATTGCCACCACCTTGTCGATGCACCAGATAATATCACTATCTCCATAGCAGATAAAATAAATGCATTACTTAAGGTTGACACGCAGGTCATTAAAGTGCAATCATATGGCTCTAGCCATCATGCCGAATCATGACACGCAGGTCATGTTAATTACATCATATATTCATCTCATACACAATCAAATTGAATATGAGCATTGCTATACCACATCACATGCACATCCTGCAAAACCAAGTTAGACGCCTCTAATCGGTTTATGCAAAATTTTATTTTACGTGGCTTCTAAGGTTTTGACTTAAACCGCAGCTACCAACGTTTTATCATCAAGTATGATTATTCAAGTTGCTAGATTAACATATCGGGGTGTATGAAACACGAGATAATTAAATCTCGAGCCCCATACTAAACTTCGTCATACGCATGACCCCCGTGCAGATCATATCTGCAATGCCCTTTCATCTGCGAATTTCATCTTTCTTTTGACTATGGCAGAACCCAAAGAACTGATAGCACTTCCATGATCAATCAGGATCACGGATTGCCAGAACTTTGTCAAATTACACCATGTTGTCTCGAGATTGAGCAAACGCAAATTCTAGGGAAGCAACAAGAACGTTGGGTAACAGATTTCATCTGTCACTCGCATAAATAATGTCAGCAATAGATCTCATCTACTACCTAATTATTTTATGCAATACCCATACATCTCCATGTATTCTAGATCAAAACCTGCATCTACGCATAGCACGGCTCTTGATGCCACTGTAGGGAACGCAACAGAAAACGAAAATTTCCGGTATGGCGAGCACGCCCAGGACCACTATGGAGACTGCATACAAGGTTTGATCTGATCCGTACCGACTCGAAGCGCAGCGGAAGAAGAGTCGGTGTAGATCGTCGGTGCAGATCCCCGTAGCTAGGATTTACAACCTCCCAACCGCGAGGATGTACTCCCTCTCCGGACAGCTCTTCGGGAGGCGGTCGGACAGTCCCCCGGACGATGTCGCGGACAGCCCTTCGGGAGGACCCTCGAAACTCGGACGGAGACTCGGACAGCCCTTCGGGAGGACACTCGAACAGCCCCTCGGGCAAAAGATCGAAACTACAATCTCTCTACGGGGTTGCACACATACGGTGTCAGCTATCCGGCAGGGCTTCGCCGTCCAGAACTAGTTCCTGCCGGAACCCAGACAGCCTTACGGCTCTACGAAACTCTTTTCGTGGGAGGGAGAGAAGAAGCCAGATAATGCATGGCATGTGTATGAGAGCAAGGGATGAAGAGATGGCAGCCCTCACCTCCTCTATTTATAGGAAAACCAAGGGGTAGTGTGCCTCCACAAATTACCAAAAAACCCCATGCATTAGGTCACACATGAGGGTGTTAAGGACAAAATGGGATGCCATGTGGAGCTCCAAGGAGCTCCACCACCCATGGCCGGCCACCCCTAGGAGGCCCCCCAAATGGGGTTCCTTCCCTTGTAAGCCACTTCCTTCTAGAACTTTGACCAAGTCAAAAAGGTGGCTCTCCAAAATTATCCCAAAAAGCACTTTCACTATTCACGACGACATTTTTCAGCGTCCGTTCGAACTGAAAATATTTATGTGGGCTTAGAACATTTCGAGTACCCACTAAAATAATTTTCAACGCGTTCCGAAACAATTCCGGTTTTAGTGATTTTCATCCGCGAAACGCATCTGAAGTGGCTCCGGCAGCTCCGGAACATTTCCGGTTTTTATCTCAGAAAATTCCAAAAAGCTTCCAGAATGATTCTGTCACCCTCCAAGAATTATCAGGCATTTGCCGAAACCAATCTGACTTAATGGTATATCCCGAAACAACTTTTCGGTACCATCGAAACTTATCCAATGACCTCTCTCTGCGGTACGATTCCGCTGTCCGAAACCTTTCCGGTGTCCGAAACTTTTTCGGTGATTTTCTCTCATACTCCCTGTCTAGTATTTAGCAGATAGATGACCCTTAAGCGTGTGATCCTATAGGTTCGGTGAAGTATAGACATGACCCGGAACCCCTTCCGATCAATGATCAACATCGGAGCCGTGGACACCCATATTGACCCCTATACCCACACGAATGAATATTCGAGTGAACCTCCAGTTGTAGTGAGCTATTCCTATTGCTTCACGATATGTCACAAACACCCGAGGTGAGATTTATTGCATCCCCGTGGACGAACAATTTGTCCACCATGCAAGTTACCTCATTACCAGTTCTGTTCTCTTTTCTCGTTTCCGTGTTCCGGCATCCCAGTGATCAAATCACAAGGTGTCTGGCCAGACGATTATGGATACCGTAACACCGAGAGGGCCCGAGAATATCTCTCCATCGTCGGAGGAGCAAATCCCAATCTTGAGCTATCTCGTTACTTGCCATACTTTTCCGTGAACCCGTAAGCCGCCGTAATAGCCACCCAGTTACGGATGACGTTTAACAAACCCCAAAGTTCACAAAGCAAGTACGAAGGAACTCGATACTCTCATGGTCTAAGGAATTATGCAAACATTAACTATCTCTGTGTTATTAACCATAAACTTGTGACGAAAAGAATCTCATAGCATAACATCAATTTGGGTCGATTCAACACAAGTGTTCTACCAACATCGCGCCCTCAGAATTGCCAGCATAGACATGCCCATGATCAGGAAAACAGGATCATCATGCAATACGTGAGCCAGTCTTAGAGGCAAGACTAGGAATACATTTTACCGTTTAGTATACCACACGTGCACATGAGTTTCCCTCCGAGCCTCGTGGATATTGCATTCTCGAGAATCATTGCAGTTATAGCATGGAAGCTAAACATTCATTACAAACTTTGGAGATACAAAATAACTGTTATTATTGCCTCTAGGGCATATCTCCTACACTGGGCCCTGCTTCTCAGGCTCTGGGCCTTGCTTCATGGATAGAACTTCCGGAGGTGCTGGATGTTCCAGGCGTTCTGGATGGGTATTCCGTCATGCGTCTCCAGGCGCGCTGCACCCGGCCTGGAGACATGGACGACCCTGAATGGGCCCTCCCACATGGGCGAAAGATTGTGCAGCCCTTCTCTGGAGAGGACCCGCCTCAGGACAAGGTCGCCCACCTCGAGCGTCCTGGAGCGGATGTTGTGGCAGTGGTATCGCCGCAGCGCTTGTTGGTACCTTGCCGCCCTCAATGCAGCTTCGCGATGGTGTTCCTCCCCTAGCACGAGGTCCATCCCCCGCATGGCGTCCTGCCGCGTTTCATCGAACGCCAGGACCCGCACGGAGCGATGCTTGACCTCGTGAGGGAGGACTGCTTCAGCCCCGTAGGCGAGGAAGAATGTAGTCTCGCCCGTTGGCTTGGTGGCAGTGGTTCGGATGGACCACAACACGGTCTGGAGCTCGTCGTGCCAGCCCCTGCCGCAGGCCTCCATCTTCTTCTTGAAGGTCCTAGTCTTGAGGCACCTCAGGACCTCCGCATTAGCGCGTTCGGCGTGACCGTTACTCCTGGGGTGGGCCACCGAAGCGTAGCAGATCTGCGTTCCAAGGTTAGCACAGTAGGTTTTGAAGAGGTTGCTAGAAAACTGCGAACCGTTATCTGTGATGATGCGGTTGGGGACCCCGAAGCGGCTCACGAGGCCCTTGATGAACTTGACAGCAGAGCCGGCTGGAATGGTACGGACGACTTCCACTTCCGCCCTCTTGGTGAACTTGTCGATGGCTACGTAAAGATAGCGGTAGCCCCCTGGCGCTCGAGGGAACGGGCCTAAGATGTCCAGCCCGCAGACCGCAAACGGCCACGTGAGCGGGATGGTTTGGAGGCCCTGAGCAGGCTGATGGATCTGCTTGGCGTGGAATTGGCAAGCTTCACAGGACTTCACCAGCTCGGCCGCGTCGTTGAGTGCTGTAGGCCAATAAAACCCACTGCGGAACACCTTGCCGACGAGGGTCCGTGACGATGAGTGGTGTCCGCAGTCACCGCCATGTATGTCAATCAGCAACTCCCTTCCTTGATCGCTGGAGATGCAGCGCAGCGTGACATCGTTCGGTCGTTTCCTGTATATCTCGCCGTCTTGGACACAGTATGCTGTGGCTTGCCGGGCCACGCGCTCTGCGTCCTCTTCCTTCTCCGGCAGCGTCCCGTGCATCAGGTACTCTTTGAATTCCTTGGTCCAGCACTCCCCCTGGGGCTCGAGCGCCAAGAGCTGCCGAGCTCCTGAGGTCGGGCCACAGGCTGGGGCTCCCGTAGCCGCGGGCTGTGGGAGCTCCTCCCGAGGCTGAGTCGTGCTTGAAAGAGGTGGTGTAGCTGATGGCTTGAAGAGTCGTTCCTCAAAGACTTCGGGCTCTTGCGGTTGCCGCTTGGATGCTCTCCTGGCAATGTCGTCGGCTTCCTTGTTGGTGCCCCGGGGCACGTGCTGCAGCTCTAGGCCTGAGAACTGCTTCTCCATCTTCCGCACCTCCGCGAGGTAGGCCTCCATATGCTCGTCCTTCGGCTCGTACACCTTGTTGGAGAAGTTGACGAGAAGCTGCGAGTCGCCTTTGACGGTGAGGCGCTTCACCCCTAGAGCCGCCGCAGCCTTCAGGCCAGCTATGAGGCCTTCGTATTCTGCGATGTTATTGGAGACCTTCTCACCGTGCTGAAAACAGAGTTGCACGGCCTAGTAGAGCTTGTCCTAGGTGGGCAAGATGAGCACTGCTCCAGCCCCCGCGCCCTGGTGCGCGAAGGCGCCATCAAAATACATGACCTAGCCATCTGGCGCCTCGCTTCCTGGGGAGGTGGACCGGTCTTCTCCTTCCTCAAGAGCCGGGGCATCTGTCCATTCTGCCACAAAATCGGCGAGCGCGGCCCCCTTGATGACCCTGGTGGTGCTGAACTCCAACTAGAATGCTTGCAACTCAATGTTCCACTCAGCGACCCTTTCGGCTGAGTTAGGGCTCCTGAGTACCCTCTCCAATGGGTAGGCTGAGACGACTTTGATGGGGTGGCCCTGGAAGTAGTGCCGCAGCTTGTGCGAGGCCACCAAGAGTGCTAGCAGGAGCTTTTGCGGCATGGGGTAGCGCGCCCTCGCGTCCCGCAGTACGGTGCTGACGAAGTACACCGGGTGCTCGACGAGGGCTGGCACACTGTCGAGGCTTGGGTCCTGCGGAGATTGTAGCATATCCTGAGATGGTGGGTTTCCTGAGACCTGACCGTCCTCAGGAGCTTCTGCGATGTTGCCCTGCTGAGCTTGGTCTTCCGCCGCTGATGGCTTTGCTGCGCCTTCCTGACCCTGCGCTGCATCAGCTCTGGCTTGGCGCGACACACCCTTGGCTTTGTGCACCTCCCGCACCGCCACCAGCGATGCGCTAGCGGAGTATGGGGTTGCGGCAAGGTAGAGCACCAAGGGCTCAAGGGGTCGAGGCGCCACCAGCACCGGAGGGCTGGTGAGGTATCTCTTGAGATCTTGAAAGGCCCGGTCGGCCTCCGGGGTCCACTCAAACGGGCCCTTCTTCATCATTAGCTTGAAGAAGGGCAGGGCACACTCCCCTAGCTTTGAGATGAAGTGCTCCAGCGCAGTCACTCGACCGGCCAGTTTCTGCATTTCCTTGAGGGTCTGCAGCGGGCTCATATCCTCAATGGCCTTGATCTTTTCTGGGTTCGCCTCGATCCCTCTGTGGGATACGAGAAAGACAAGCAACTTGTCGGAAGGGACGCAAAACACACACTTCTCTGGGTTAAGCCACAAGTTCACTTGGCGCAGGCTCGCGAAGGTCTCCTCTAGGTCTTGGATCAAGGTTCTTGCTTCCCGAGATTTCACCACAATGTCATCAACGTAGGCCTCTGCGTTCCTCCTGAGTTGCTGCCCCAGGGCGATGTGCATCAGTCGCTGAAAGGTTGCGCCTGCGTTGCGCAGCCCAAAGGGCATGCAGGTGTATCAGTACACCCCACACGGGGTCAAGAAGGCCGTCTTCTTGACATCTTCTACCGCCATCTTGATCTGGTGATATTCTGAGAACGCATCCAGGAAACACAGCAGGTCGCACTCGACAGTGGAGTCGACAATCTAATCGATGCGCGGGAGCGGGAACGGGTCTTGAGGACAAGCTTTGTTGAGGTTGGTGAAGTCAACGCACATTCGCTCCTTCCCGCCTTTCTTTGGCACTACAACTGGGTTTGCCAGCCACTCTGGGTACCGAACCTCGCGTATGGCGCCTGCTGCCTCCAACTTGCAGGTTTCTTGGACGATGAAGGCCTGCTTCTCCATGGACTGCCGCCTCGCCCGCTGCTTCACAGGGTGCACGTTCGGGCACACCCTCAGGTGATGCTGGATCACTCCCCTCGGGACTCCCACCAGCTGACTGGGGTCATACGCGAATATTTCCTTGTTTGCGCGTAAGAACTTTACCAATGCTTCTTCTTGGCCTGGGTCAAGGCCGGTTCCTATGGTGAAGGTGGCTCCTGAGGTTCCGTCCTCATCCACTGGCACTTGCTTGGTTTCTGCCTTGTCTTGGGTGAACAGCTGCTTCTTCTTGGCCAGCACGGGACCCTTGGCCTTGGGGGCACCCTTATCGGTAGGCTGTGCTGCCACGACAGCTTTGTGGGCGAGCTTTAGCGATGCCAGGGCCTCCTTGACGTCCCCCTTGATGGTGAGGACGCCCCTGCTCCCGGGCATCTTCATGAGGTTGTAGGCCGGATGGGTTGCCGCCATGAACTGGGCCAGAGCCGGGTAGGCGAGGATGGCGTTGTACGGGAGGCCGATGCGGGCGATGTCGAAATCGACCAGCTCGGTGCGGTAGTTGTCGCGCGTGCCGAAGGTGACGGGGAGACGGATCTGCCCCAGGGAACGGGCGGCGCCACCGCCAACTCCCGAGAAAGGCTTGCTGAAGCTGAGCCGTTCGGGCGGCACGTGGAGGAGGCCGAAGGCCTCTACGGAGAGCATGTTGAGGCCGGCGCCGCCGTTGATGAGGGCCTTGGTGACGGCCACGTTGCAGACTGTGGGCGTGCAGAGCATCGGGAGCATGCCCGAGCCGGCAGTGGTGTCGGGGTGATCTTCTGTGGTAAAGACGAGGTCGGCCTCCAGCGCAGCCCAGCCCGGGGGAGCCCCCGGGCGCTTGGAGGCGGCGCCAATCTGGCGAAGAAATGGCTTGACATGGCGATCTGATGGCGGCCCCTGAGATCCGCCCAGGATGGCCGCGACGATGGCCGGCGCCGGGCCGCCAAAACACGCAAGGAAAAGGCTGCGTAGCCCCTCCCACGATGTTATGGAAGCCGTCGGGAGGCTGAGCAACCAGGCGCGGGGGGCGCCCACGAGGGCCATGGGGAACCAGCTCGCCATGACCCTGTCGCCGCCCCCGGCCTCCAAGACGGCCTCTTCGTAGGCCAGCAAGAAGGGTGCTGGGTCGGCCGCGCCGTCGTAGCGCGGCGGCATATCCGGCTTGAACTTGGGTGGCCACTGCACCTGCCGCATGGTGGGGGCAAGGATCCTGAAGCCCGTTGAGCCACCGTCGGTGGCCAGCGGTCCGGCCGGGGGAGCGGCATCGACCATGGGCGCCGGCGGAGTGGCGGAGCACGGACCGACGGAGAGGAAGCTTCGGCGCACCCCTACCTGGCGCGCCAAATGTCGGATGTGGGGTTCCGGCAAACCCTTGAGGTTCGAACACTGGGGTGCGCGCGAAGTCTTTCCCTCCTATAGCTCTACGCCCTAGCTCGCTAAGATCTCGTGGATGAACTCGACGAACCCGCAACACAGAAAGACACGGGATTTATACTGGTTCGGGCCACCGTTGTGGTGTAATACCCTACTCCAGTGTGGTGGTGGTGGATTGCCTCTAGGGCTGATGATGAACAGTACAAGGGAAGAACAGCCTCCTGAGGTTGAGGTGTTCTTGTGCTTGTGTGGTTGAGCGTGTCTCCGGATTCGATCCGTCCAAGCTCAGATCCCCCCTACTACTGTGGTGGCTAGACCTATTTATAGAGGCCCTGGTCCTCTTCCCAAATAATGAGCGGGAAGGGAGCCAACAACGGCGGGAAAATTTGAAGGGGAACAGCTAGTACAAGCTATCCTGACAAAATCGGTCTTCGCCTGCGAAAAGCTCTGGTGGTGACGCCGTCTTGGGCTCCACGATGACCTCCGTCTTGCCGTCCTTCTGGTCTTGGTCTTGTTGCACCAATATAGCAACCTTTGCCTGATGCCTCGGTACTCCTCGCCTGCGCTGGCCTCCTTAGCACCAAAGAGGAAACAAGGACGCTGCGCGCGCTGGCGCCCGCCTGGTGTCGTGCGTCATGGCTCACATCACGAGGGCCTCATGAGGTTTTGCCCCGCCTTGATATCTCCGCTCCTCGTGAGCCTGCCTGGCTAGGCTACTCCAGAGGAGGTCTTGCGTCGTCCGCCTCGTGAGGCTTGGACCCTCGCGAGGGTCTTGGATGCCTTGTTGATGAAGATGGGCCGTATGGCCTGCTGGCTTAGCCACGCCGTGGGCCGTAGGTAGGCAAGTCTGGGGACCCCCGTTCCCAGAACGCCGACAGGCACTAAGTTAGCAGGTTAGTCCCAATAAATGATATATAATTGCATTTAATGGTATATAAAACATTCAAGATTGATACTATAATAGCATGGAACGATAAAAAATTATAGATACATCGGAGACGTATCACCGGACTTCTGTGATTCAAATTTGTTATATTTGCAGGAGTGGAAGAACATAAAAAAAGTGAACTGCACACCGAGCTTTTTTCCTCCCTTTGCTGCAGCTCACTGGGATGTTAGTAGTGGAAAGAGCTTAGCCATGTTATGCTCCTCACATATAGAAGATAGAGGCCGTTGAGTACAATGATTCATGTGTTATGGCCATGTTATGCTCCTTCTTTGCTAAAAATAGAGACATTGAGTATAATGATTCCTATTGTGCATTCCATCAAACACGTGGCATGCACATTGTGAAGAAAATCAAACCTGAATTATTTGTAGAAACAATTTATATGAAAATTTAACCTAGAAGAGAGACTTACCTGCAGCAAATAATGGAGCCCGACGACACGCATCTTGTCAGTCTTTACCTGCTTTTCATCACGAATGCTCCCAATAGTCAGCTCAAGGAACATCAATGAAATATTCTCCATGCATTGAGATACTAAATATAATGAATAATCAGTTCAATCGGTTAAACAAGTACGAGGGGTGGTGGGGAGGGGAAAATGGAGACGAACATCAAAATAAACACATGAAAGAATGACTTTATATAGTATGCATGCTAAGAATTGAAGAAGAAAACTCAGGCATAAACATCCAAGAAAACTCAGACAAGGGGGGCGATGATACCGAGGAGGAGTCGAATGTTGTTGTGGGCTGCATCGGCGATGGCCTCCATCGCAGCATCGAGTTCCCAGCCTCCCCTTCCTCCCGCATCGCGGCCCTCGCCATCGGTGGACTCCGGCTTCAACTCCCTCCCTGTGCCACTAGGTGGACATCGCCTAATTGAGCATGGGATGAGGTGGGAACACCTCCAAGGTTGCCTCTAGCTTCTTCACGCATAACATCTCCATCGTTTTGCCATCACCGCTGAGTGAGAGCACAACCGTCGCCATTGCACGTGAGAGACGGGTGAAGAGAGAGATGGGTGAAGGGAAGTGGAGGGGTGGGAAAGGAACAACTGGCTGACCATAGAACATAAGCAATATGGGAAGCTCAATTCCACGGTGATGTGCGTGGTGATCTGATCTCTCTATCTGGTGATGGTTACTATGGCGGCGCACCGCCCTAGGTCATCGAAGGGTGCGACCTTGCAAATGAAACGACGGTCGCGATAGTCCTCTCCTCTTCTGGCTGCACTTAACAGAGGCTGCTATAGGCCCATTAGGCCCAATTTAATCAGCGACAACCAAAGAAGTGACTAGAGCTATGGCCCAACACCGTTCACGGTTGTTAATACGGAACTTACGTGGGATTCACACCCAACCGGATGGCCAAAAATGCCTAACAGTGATGATCCAACGGATACAAATGCTAATGGCCTGAGAAACCAGGGAAGGTGCTTAGTTGTAATATATTTAAATGGTTGTATGCAATTGTATTTTTTTGCATGTGTTTCCTAACTCCTGAGCGATCCATTGTTCTTCTCGACCAGAAGCTCTCTCTATGCACTGCGTGGGCGATTTGTTTAGAAAAAAGGACAAGGCAGTTCATTGTAGAAAATGTTGGGGAACATAGCAAGCAATTTCAAAAATTTCCTATGCTCACGCAAGATCTATCTAGGAGATGCACAACAACGAGAAGGGGAGAGTGTGTCCATGTACCCTTGTAGACCGAAAGTGGAAGCGTTTGACAACGTGGTTGATGTAGTCGAACTTCTTCTCATTCTGACCGATCAAGCACCGAACGTACGACACCTCTGAGTTATGCACACGTTCGGCTCGATGACATCCCTCGAACTCTTGATCCAGCAAAGTGTCGAGGGAGAGTTCCGTCACCATTATGGCATGGTGACGGTGATGGTGAAGTGATCCGCTCAGAGCTTTGCCTAAGCACTACGTGAATATGACCGGAGGCGTAAACTGTGGAGGGGGCGCTGCACACGGCTAACAATGTTTGTTGTGTGTTCTAGGCGCCCCCTCCCCACATATATATAGGTGGGAGGGGGAGGGGAACAGCCATGGGGCGCCCCAAGTAGGAGGAATCCTACTTGGGGGCCTCCTCCATTTCGGCCTCCACTTTTCCTTATCTCCGGAGGGGGGAAGGAAAGAGGGGAGAGGGGAAACACTACAAAAAAATACACTTCCGTGATGATACGTGTTTGTCATAGTAGGTCACATTTTCTTTCATGCATGTACATCCATGATGATTTTAGGACAGAATCAAGATAGTCATACCTGTGCTGTCATAGAAGTGTTCCATGACATTACCAAAATTATCATCACGGAAGTGTCCACTTCCATGACGATAAATCGCGCGTCATAGAAGTGCTTTCGTCAAGGGTGACCAACACGTGGCATCGACCGTAACGGGTCGCCGTTAAGCTATCGGGTCCGGTTTTGGATCCGATAACCCGTTAACAGCCCGGACCAATGGGGATTTTCCATGTGTAAAATTCTCATTGGCCGGAGGAAACACGTGTTTGCTCACCATTGGTACAGATGTCATCCACTCATTGGACACGAGGCTCCTATGATACGTCGACACATGGCACTGCCCAACAAAGGCCCATTCCGGTGAAAAGGCCGGCCCATCTAAAGGCCCACCATGTTTTTTCAGACACTAGTGAGCTGGCCCATTAATAGCCTGCCATGTTTTAGGCCAAATTGAGGCCCATAGCAGATCAGGCCCGTTCACAGCCTGCCGTGTTTTGGGCAAAATTACGGCCCATATCGGATCAGGCCCGTTAACATGCCACTGTTCTTTTGGGCCCATTCGAAGACAGGTTTGTATTTCAGCCTGTTAAATGCCCGTTAACCAGTTCGGCTCAATAATAGTTTCGGCCTATTAGTGGCCCGTGGTGCATCTGGGACATTGTCGACCCTGTTTAACTTTAGGCCCTTTAACGGCCCATGCAGAAACTGGGCTATTTCTTGTCCAAAGTAACTTTAGGCCTCTTAACGGCCCGTAGTCTTCGTGGATAAATTTCAGCCCAACAGGCCTATCGGCCTGTTAATGGCCCGTGGAACATTTGGGCCTAATTATAGCCCGCGTTGAATCCGGCATGCTGACAACCCATCTAATAATGGCCCGTGACACTTTTGGGCCTATGGCCCGTGTGGATACCGGCATGCTTAAAGCCCATAATTTTATTGGGCCAAACAGGCCTGAGATATATTTTGGCAAGTTAACTGCTCGTCCTATTTGGGCCAAACATGGGCCTTAGGCGGTTTCGGCCTATATTGGCCCGTGAATTTTTCGGCCCAACACTGGCCCAATCTAGGTTTTAGCCTGTTAAAAGCCCATGGTACTCTCTGGCCCAGCTGGCGAGAACTTTACTCGGCCTGTTAAAGGCGGGAAACTATTATAGGTTTAGACCTGCTAATGGCCCAAGATGATTATAGGCCCACATTTTGGCCCATATGAGTAACGGGCTGGCCTGAAGACCGACAACAGTGAGATCCACTGAACCTTCCGGCCTAAATTATAGCATACCGACCAAAGAATAAACCTAGACTATACAATAAAGAAATTACGACATATTGCATCCACTGGGAATCAAAGTTTGCTACCAGTGATAATAAAGCGCAACGTGACCGCGGATTACATACACTGGGCATCAAAGGTCGCCACCAGTGCATATAAACGCGCTGACAAAAGAATATACAAAACTGAGAGCACTTCAGAAGGCACTAGGCCTGGCTAGGACGGGCCCTGCAAGCAGCCGAACAAGCTGATGAGACCTCAGTTGTGCCAACCATAGATGCTCCATCCCTAGCTGTATGGCACCAGAGTGCGCAAGGCAATCCTCTGACATCTTCTTTGCATCTTTGACTTCAAGTCAGAGTTAAGCTGAAGCAAGCCTTTCCGCTTTAAGTTGAGACTGAAGAACTTGAACTGATTGAGGCAGCGACTGCACAGAGGTTGTCTCACACCTGCTGGTGAGTAGCTTCAACTCACTGTCTTCATCAAGACAAGACCTTGGGGTCATCTCGCTGTCCTCAATATGATTTGGCTCACTATCTTCCCTAAACTTCTGCCTGGCATAAGAGATACGACTCTGAAAGAGAAACAAGGAGACACGTAACATGTTTCACAATTATATAAGCAAATAAATGGATCTATTCTGCATAAGGAACATGTTTTTACAACTATTTAAAACTGGTAGTTGTTGTAAACATCCAATCAGATGTAAACAGCAGTGGAGGAAATGATGCCTATCCAACTCTATACTAGAACAAAGTTTGAAGGCTTGAGAAGGATGAACTTACATTACATGTTAACACAGGCTGGACAAAGCCCTTCTCCATGTTGATGGAAGGATAATTCAATAAATTCCCCAAAGAAAATTCTTTATAAGCGTTGCCATTATTCTACATTTTGCAAAGAGTAATATAGATCAAATAATATTGGAAGAAACAGAGGATAATGAAGCTCAGGTGCAGACTGATGATACATAATCAAATAGCAATTAATTAAGTACAGGCTTACAAGGCAAAAGGTACTGACAAGAGGAATGTAGACATCAACGTGTGCAGTGGCATTGGCTTTATTCAACATTTTGGTAAGAGTAAATGTAGATATGATAATTTGGAGAAAGTGGAGGGCAGGGCAGATAAGATGCAGAGTAATGCTAGACAATCAACTATCTCGCGATGCAAGTACAGTAATACCACCACCGTCCATTATTACTTGTCGCAAATGGATGTATCTAGCACTATTAAGTTCTAAATACATCCAATTGATCAACAATTAATTCGATGCAGAGGGAGTACATGACAACAGGTACTTACATGAGCAATCCAAAACTTCATAACCATTGTGTTCATTCTACATTTATCTAAGAGTAAATATAGATCTTACAATTTCAAGCAAAGGGAGGATAAAGAAGCGAACATTTAGAGTGATGCTACATAATCAAACAACAATGAGTGTAAGTATGCTGACAAAGGGCAAGAGGTACTGACAAGAGCAATGCAGAGCCCAATATTGTTGTGAGATCCTATGATTCTTTGAGCAAGGAGATTCATCTGAAATTAGTTTTCATAAAAGAGAGAAGGTAAGGCACATGCAGAAATGTAGGAGTTCAAATTTTGAATTGATATCATAGACAGTACCTGACGCTAGGCTCTCAACAGTTATATAATAGGGGTTTGGCTAGTGGAGTAGGGCTAAAGTGTGGATAGTTGGGCATGTGTTTTCTGTGGCTGCTGATCTATCTAATTTATCAGGTATCACTACCTTTTCCAAATACCTAGTTTTTACTCCTTGAGGATATGCACTCACCCTCTTCCTTTTGGACATCTATTACGAAAGAACAACATTTGACTGAAAAAACATAGTATGACGACACATGGAATAGGTATAGAAAATGGATAGGTATGGCATATACTCATATATGATGCTTAAACTAAGAAGATGGTGTAAGAAAGTAGAAGTAATGCAAGAGGTCAGATGCAAAATATGTGCAACTAATACAACCTTGCCAAGTTAGAGCAAGCACCTTGATGGGTGAATAGGATAGTCCATCCTCCACCATGCCAAGTTTGTTAGCCAGTGGATTGTTCCGCAATATTCCTCTCGTGCGCCCATTCTCATATTCATTTTGATAATGTTCAATACCTTACATGCATGAAAACATAAAAACAAGTGAGATTATGTTTGTAATGTAGAAGTGATTCTAATCCAATACTGCCTCCCTGTAAACCCCTTTGTGCTATCTCTGCAATTCTTCTGAGAGATGCCATGCATGCTGTAATTTGGTGTGTGCATTAATATAATGTGGCCTACTACTCAAAATATGAGAGCTCCAGAAGTGATGATACTTCCCAGATGACAGCTTCAACATATAGTAAAGAAGAACAAGTCGACCTGACCTGACAGATTCAAAATATACTAAGGGAGAACAACTCGACCTGACCAATTGACCGCAAATGTCTCTGCTACTCTTCCCAATAAGGAACATACTTATTAAAGAAGAGAAGATGATCATCTTAAAGAAGAGCAGAAGATCAAGCAGATTGAAGATATTATAAGTCTTTCTATACAATGTCGGTTGCCCACCCATGATGAACCAGAGCACACAGAGAAATACTATTGCTTCCGGTCTCTCCATATGTGGCTCACATGCATTTCGAAACTAAAGTAGGAACATTTAGCTGACAAATTAAACATCTCTCAGTTTAACTAATATCAGCATAATATCATATTTGAATTTGTACAACTAAGTTTGTTTAGCTCGATGGGTGGAGAAGTGCTATTATGACACGAACCACGTAGGCTGATCGTGGTCATCATAAAATGGGGAAACCGTAAGCATGATGAGTATAGTGTTGACCGTGGGAGTGGGATGGCAGATCTGAAGCTGCAAACCATGAAAGGGTAGTTAGCAACCAATGTTTGCTTTGAAATAACAACTAAGATTTGGTATGGACAAGAAAGTACAGTCAACAAGTGACAAAGAGATGCAATTTTGCTGTCTCTCTATATGTCGCGACATGCATTTGGAAACTCAAGTGGGACCTTTAGCTAACCAACTAAATGTGTCTATTAACTAATATCAGTATCATATCACAATCATATTTGAACAACTAATCTTTGGAATTTTCAGTGTTGTGTTGTTTAGATTGAAGGGTGGAGTAATGCTAGTATGACAGAAAGCACCTACGCAGATCATAGTAGAGTAGATAAAAGGGGAAACCCTAAGGATCAAGAGTAAAATCAGGAAAGTGGAACTAGCTGGACCAGTGGGTGGCGCACATGCTTTTCGAAACGAATATAGGAACATTAGGTGACCAATTAAACGTTCTCTGTTTTAGTAATATGAGCATCATATCAGATTCGTATTTCAACACCTAAGCTTTGGAATTATGAGTGGTATGTTCTTTCGCTTGATGTGTTGAGGTCTTGAGGAGCAGTGCTAGCACGACACGAAGCACCTATGATGATGGTAGTGAATATAAAGGGGGGAAACCATAAGCTTTATGAGTATAGTGACCGTGCCATGGCGGATCTGAAGGTGCAAGCCGGAAAAAGCTACTTCGCAACCAATGTTTGCTTTCAACTAGCCACTACGATTTGGTACGGACAAGAAAAGTACAGTAAACAATTTACGATCTATTTTCCGGGTGAGATCAATTACTTAAGCACATATGGAAGAGTACCACCTCTCTTGCGACGCCGTGTAGGCCCCTGCTGATACGTTGAGGGTGCTGTGGGTGCGATGGCTGTCGGCGGCGGGGAAGAAGACATTAGACGGCAAACAGCCTAGTCGGGGGATAAATCCTATTGTCGTGGACGAGGCGGTCATAGGAGCGGCAACAACATGGTGGACGACGGCGCCGATGAAGCGAGAGGACGCGATGAAAGGATCCTGGTCCGGTGCCGTGGATGAGAGACGTCCATCTCTTGCAGTGGACGATGGGGTAGGGGTAGCGGCTCCAGCAAGGTGGAGGATGGGGTGGCGGACGGAGGAGCCTGGCCGCGGTGGGGAGGTTGTTGTGGGGCCGACCGTGTATGAATGGGGAAATGGAGGGGGATCTCAAACTTTGGGACGCGCTTGTCTGAAATGTGGGAAAGTTACGAACTTATCCCCCGTTTAAAATTTCAGACATCACGTCAGTTGGGGATAGGACGGTAATCTCGCATCTCCCAAATATTTTTCGGTAGCGATTTCGGGCGAGGAGAGGGTGTTTTGCCGCCCACGGTTGGCGCCCACGGTGTATGAACGGGGTTGACAGGTAGGGCGGTTGTGTCATGTCTGAGGGAAGTTACACATCTGCCCCTATTAAAAATATTTGCCTACATCGATTTTCGACGAGGAGAGTTTGTTTTGCCGCCCACCGTGTATGAATGAGGAAGTGGAGGGAGAGACACATGTCTTTCGGACGAGCTTGAATCAAATGTGTTTTGCCGCCCATGTTCGGCGCCCACCGTGTCTAAATGGGCTCAGAGGCAGTCCTTTCACGTCTGATTGAAGTTACTAGTCTACCCCTATTGACAGCAGTGTAAATCCGGTCTATAAGGATGTCAAAGTGTCAGGGGTAGACAGTAATTTCCATCTCACAAACACTTGCTTCGGGCAGCCCACAAATGATAGTGGGTGTTTAGCCGCTTTGTACAAAACTTGGGAGAATTAGCATTCACGTTTGCCCTGGGCCCTGACAACTAAATTCAAATCCAATTTGTATTCGATTACGAATATCCATAGATAATTCTATGTTTTGTTATTTATTTCTTCAAAACCACAACAAAGATTTATTCCACCTTTATATATGATTATGATTTAGAAATGTCGTGATCTTCAAATTCAGTAGGTTGGATACACTTTGAGTCAAACAGTTATTTCATCCAATACAATATGCTCACACGAAAAACAGTTCACCTTATGTCAATCATACAAGTACTGAGGATTACCTCGCCTAAAAAATTTGGATCATTACAACACATGGACAACATAGGGGGTCTTACAACATAATCCATTCAGAGACATGACACAACATGCAAGTACAATAATCTATTGACAATTTCAACTGGTATCTAAAGAAGAACTGGGATTACCCTGGGCTTCAGATAGTAGGAACAGCAGGACCTCCTCCGTCTTCAAATGCAAGATTCTTACTTCCTCCAATTCTTGGGTTTCTTGCATAATGTGTGCAGCTAATTGCATAATTTCCATCCTCAAGATCAAGATTACCTCATCATGGTAGCCACACCATCTCTTTCTGCCTCTAGTAGATCCGCAAGAACTATAATATCTATGCTCAGAATGCTCTCCGACGGTGTTGCCTCTGAACTGCTACCATATGGTAACATGGATGGTGCACTGCTTCCACACATAGGTTCTGGGGTTGTACATTGTGTCCTAGTGGGAATGGCATCCTAAAAGGTTTCCGCTGGACATAAGTAAGAGATAGTTATCGCATGATCCAGGAAGTAAGCTTACATGGTAAACGACATACGAATTATTGCCGAGCATGGCAAGCTATATTTAAATGGTTCGAAGTAGCATCAGCCGAAAAGAAATTAAAATGGTAAGATGAAACTAGGGATTTAAGTGACAAATAAACGACACCCGGCAGTCCCATATAGTTAGTTTTTGCTAGCTCCCTAGTTCATTTTCCTCAAAAAACAAAAACTCTTTTGAACTATCATACCACTAGTGAACTTTAATCGGGATTAAACGGGACCCAGTTGACATCCCTAGTTGAAAGGGAGTGTACCACCGCTATATTTAAGTTGCCAAGGCATCTAAGCAGTTCAAATAATCTCAGAAAGAATCAATAGTGTGGCCTCATATAAACTATGAAGATAGTCTTGTGATGAAGTTCAGAGGAAACGTTAAGGACTCAAATGAACTAGGCATGCATTTCTTTATGATAGTACAGCAGGCACTGCTGACATATTGGCCAACTCAGGTATAGCCTAACAAGTAACAAACAAGCATTCAAATCAAGCAATACAACAAAGCAGACAACTGAACTATTTGTAATTCTGTAGGATTACAGGTTGAGGGCACAAGCCAAGAAAGCAGCCCACACGCATTACATTTCACATGTACTAAAACACACTGGCTTACCATATGTTGTTGTGAAGCCTCCCTGCTGTTGCAATGTTCTTTGAAGATATCGTCAGCATCCCGTGGTTGCAAATCTAGTTGTTGTAGTTTATTCTGCATCCTCTATTTAGGTAAAATTAATTTAACCGCATGCACTGGTTCGAATTGATCATCAATGGTTCATCTAAACTAATGAAAGAAGGGTGTGTGCTTATACCTGCTTCACTCTATTTTTATGCTTGTTCGAGGTGCCAGCCCCAAAAGAACAAATATTTTGCTTGATGGGGTTGGCAGCTCCATAATTAATAGAAGCATCAAATTAGTCATGCAACTTGGGAAGATCAAGAACACACAAAAAAGTAATGAACAGAGGCGCGGAGCAGTGATGTAATAGCTAGCATAAGAAAATGTAGGGTAAAACGAACAAAAATCAGCGGAACCACATGCTAGTTTGCTGATGTGTAATTAAGCTTAGAGAACATGAAGCAGTCTGATGGAACCAACAGGTGGCATCAGAACAACACCATTATCATAAATATAGCATGCAAGAAGTAAAATAGTAGGCAGTGATATCTAGGAAGTACAGTAATACTTAGGACAAAACTAAAGCATATTAACTATATGTGCACTGGTATGTAATTTAGCACATGTTACATGTTCACTGCCAGAAGTATGGCCCTACATGTGCAAGCAGAATAACGCGTCTCATGAAAAATTGAATGATGCTCTGAAGAAATTCAAAGGTGCGGTGCTTATGCTAAGAAAGTGAACGTAGGCGCTGGCTGTTGGATAATAGTACCTAATTCTCGGCGGCGTATGGGTATCGTTGTCATACTTGATAGCTAAGGATCGTCGATGGTGCTCGTGTTGCGGTTGAGTTTGGGCCGGCTGTCGTAGTCGCTGAAGCGGCTCCGGTGCTTCGGTCGCGGCACCTGTCGACATACAAGAAAGCTCATCTATGGTAAGTGAACAGTTGCATGATAAAGAAGAGAAAAACCGAAGGAGTACAAATCGAAATAACCTGATGAGGCTACGGCGTCAGTAAAGCAGGGCCGGTGGAGTTGAATATGGCGTCCGTGGAGCGGGTCCGGTGCAGTGGACGAAGGCTTCGGCGGGCGCGGTGTACAGTGCTTTCGATGAGGTGGATCTGTTGCGATGGACGAGGGCTTGTATGAAGGGCCAGCGATGGGGCGGACGAGGGAGTCAGTGAAGGGACTACACTATGGTGGATGAGGGCGCCGGTTAAGCAGATCCGGTGCGGTGGACCATGATGGCGGTCAAGGAGATCTGGAGCGGTGGACAAGCCAGTCGCTGAAGTGGCTCCGGTGAAGTGGTGAGTTGGCAGTTGGGGGTTCCAAGGTGCGGAAGGTAGATCCGGCGGGGTGTGAGGTCCACCGCTACGGCGGAGGACTAGATTCGGCAGCTTGCCGTGGTTGGGGGGTCGGGGAGGGGAATGGGAGGGGCTCTGGGGAAGAATGTTGGTGGTAAAGAGGGGAAAACAATGGAGTTACCAAAGCAGCCCTTTTCCGTTCATGTGGCAGGGGTAAAACAGGAATATCACAGGGCTAAACTTTCGGGCGCGAGATATTTCGATGTGAGCGGGAAGTTTGAAAGCTTTTGGCGCCTGAAATTATAAGTGTCTGCTCTTGTACAGCCGACTATGATATCATGGCCGAGAATTTATTTGTTTTGCATGCAAAAAAGTGCAAGTTTTGAAAATCAGTGTCTCCAACTCGAAACTTAGATTGTCCATTCAATTCAAATATGGATCATTGAGCTAGTACAAGCAAATACCATCATACGGTCCAGTTCAAATGAAATTCCAAATGTGTTTATCCTAAATATGATGACAAAAGAAAAATTGTGTATGTGTTTGAATAAAGTGGATGATTATAAAGTTTGAACATGCCCGTATGTATATATCTCTAGGTTTGATATATGAATTTGAAATCACGAAATCCCGGCTTAAATTACAAAAGCTAATGATGGAGTCGAATTCCAAAATTCCAATCTTAGGTTTGTAATTCTGGTACATCAAGGTATATCACGTATGTTCAAAAGTATCGTTATCTCATAGTCCAAACTGTGAAACCAATTGATCAACCATGAGTGCACACACTATTGACCATATATATCTCAATTACGCTAAAGTCCCTCAAATATAGACACCTCACTCATTATCTGAAACCAACCCCCCCTCCGTCGCCACCCCACCCACCCACCCCCCCCCACACACACGTCGTTCTCTCCCCCAGACACGAACACACGAGCACATTAATACCCCCTCTCTTCTAAAGTCCGGACCCCAATATAGGTCTCTTATCACTTTGTCTCTTGGGCATGCACACGTCTCTTCCCCCACTCTTTAGGTCTCCCGGCATCTCTCTTTCCCAAGCACACGCACTATGTAGAGTGTATCTTTCCCATACACACAAAACGTCGCCCCCAAACGTCTATCTCCCTAGTTATGTGGTTCTCGCACACTCACCTCACACACCATCCCCACTTCAAACAAGCACACTTTGTCTCCTTGTGCACCACTCTCCTCTTTCTATCTCTCCCACATGCGGACCCGCCCCAACTCCTTCCCTGTATACATATATGTCATGACTCTTTCCATAGGTCCCTAATGTATCATCGTTGCCAATCTCGCACGTTGTTCTCTACACCATCTATTCTAGATCTCTCATGAAGTCCCTATCACACACACGATGACTCGCTTCCCTTGCGTCTCCGTACATAGGCCAATTTCGAACAACATCAACATTGTCTCCCTATCTATACGCCACTTATGGACACAAACGACCCCTCTCCCCCCTCTTTTCCTCTCTCTCTCTCTCTCTTTGTCGCTAGCTCTCTCTCTCGTGCGCGCGCGCGCTCTCACACCCCTCTCCCACACACACTCGATGTCTCTTCCAAATAGTCTGCTCCTCGCCCGCACCCATGCTATCCCGCTACTACACATGCCTTTGTCTCTCTTTGACACACATGTCACACCATTCCCCCTTCCCTTATACTAGGTTTACATCATTAGTGGTCTCTCTACTCCACATACACACACTCCCTCTCACACACAAACGCGCGCACAAACACACACAGACACGCACAAACACCCATCTATCTGGGTCATTATTTTAAGACACACACCCTTGCATATTCTCTCCAGCTCTGGGTATGTATATATCCCCCCCTCTCTAGCTCAGATGCACACCAAAATTCTCCATCTCTCTAACTCACACATCTCTCCCCATGTCCGCATGTGTATCTCACACACTCACTCTCTGATTATGTCTATGTGTCTCCACGTTACACAACACAAAGCCCCATGTACATGTCTCTCTCTATCCTCCACACACATAGACACAAAGAATCTCTTATCATTGCCTCAGTCTCTAGACATAACACACACACGCACACTATCTCTCTCTCTCTCTCGCAAACAGGCTCAACAAGGGTTTCCCCGTGAATAACTTACCGTCTATTCATCAACAGTCGTGGCAGTACGGCGAACACGAGACGCGAAAAAGAATAAATCTACACGTGCGGAGACCACCTAGTATGACTACTAGGATTAAAGCAAGCCGAAAGCGCACCACCGTCACCCCCTCCTTATCAGCGACGGGAAAACCTTTGTTTTACACAGTCGAGAAGTCATTGTGCTAAGGCCCCACATGCTGAGCCATTGAATAGAATGTAGATCCTAGTTTATGGAAACAAGTATCGATAATATGTTTGTATCTCCATACTTATATTTCTTCTCTTATAAAAATCCATGTTGGTGGTGATGGTATGCGTGCCATCTTGCAATAGACCGTCCGATCTATATCTGACGGATGGAAATTAAACTAAAAGATACCCGCACCTCTCTCCACATTTGCAAACAATGCCTTCCCTCATTCGTCCTTATCTCCAACAACCTCATTGTTGAGCAATTAAAAAAGGAAGCTTCTGGAACAAACTGGCCTAGTGGCCACTGCCGGCATCGTCCATCCCCTTGCCTCCGCTCAGTCTGACCACCAATCACCACCACGCCCCACTCCTCTTCACCACATCTCCTCTTTCTCGAGATATCATTAGTTTTTACACATGGGATTACTCCCGCATGGGTCAATCACAACAAGTGTTTTATAAAAAAATGCATCTTGATGTTCCGTGCAATGCATGGACATCTTGCTAGTACTCCTATAGAAGACTAAGTTGGTGATGATGGTGTGTCTACCATCCGTCATTTCTGACCATTCGATCTACATCTAACGACTGTGAGGTAAGTTGTTGCCTTTTCTCACCAGCATCCCACTTCTCTACCAATTTGCAGAAAAACCCATAATTAGTATCTTAAAACCAACCACACCCCTCCCTCACCTCACCAAAACAGCCCAAGGAATGTTTTCTGATTGAAACATAATATATCTCTAGTGATATATGTATATCAAAATTAGAGTGTTTTGTATCAAGTTTGTGAATAAGTATTATTCTAATTATGATCTGTTGCAATGCACGTGAACACTGCTAGTATTTCCAACCATGCAAAAATGCTAGTATTTCCATAGTTTCGAGTTTTCCATCAAGATATTAGTCACTCATGGTTGATATTTACTTTCAATCACGTACACATAGACACTATGTAACTAGCCTTGCTTATTGGCTTCCAAAGCTTAACTTTCACGCCTACTTACAATATGT
Organism: Aegilops tauschii subsp. strangulata; assembly: GCF_002575655.3. Taxonomy (NCBI): domain Eukaryota; kingdom Viridiplantae; phylum Streptophyta; class Magnoliopsida; order Poales; family Poaceae; genus Aegilops; species Aegilops tauschii. Next base: position 57,436,408 of record NC_053039.3, read on the forward strand.
AGAGTATTTAACAAAAAACTACCACTTTCAACTAGCCCTAGGAAGAAACTATTGTACAAAAAATAGCAAAAACATACCCAAATTTTCTTAATCCGTGCCAAAAACTACTACCTAGTGCCGATTAGGCTCGTTTAAACCCGTTTATGATAGGGTTGGCCCACACGTCCGTGCTGACGAGGCAGCTTAAACCAACACATTTTGTTTGACTGCTGACACGAGGGACCCACATCTGACCTTCTATCCTGTTATATTCCCCTTCAAATCATTATTTTTCCTGAACATTACTTCAAATAGCACTGATGCGTGTTCGTCGGTGGTGCCGGTGATGAGCGAGTTGGCCGCCGCTCCGCCAGACGGGCCGGACGCCGCGCTGGCCTCCACACGGGTTGGCAGGCTGGCCCAAGCGTGACTCACGCGCGAGCAAGCCATGCGCTGGACTTCCCTCGAGTCAGATGGCTGGCCTTAGCGCGGCGCGCGAGCAAGCCGCCGCGCCACCGTGCCAATCTAGCTAGAAAACCTTGCAGACAAGCAGCTGGATGGAGCTATCTTGGCTAGCTAGTGGCCGCGAGCGCCGAACGGAGCTGGCATCTGGGCTGCAGCAAGATGGGATCCGCACCGCCGGCCTTTTTTACCTTGCCTTCTGCCGGCGGCGGTAGCTGCGTCCCATGGCCAAGGATGACTAGGTGGACGGGCCGGAGGTAGGAGGTCACTCGGGGATTTTTGTGCAGACTGACATGTAGGTCCCACAAGTCATAATGCCTAACTTGCCAGTCGAATAGAATGCGTTGACTTAAGGGGTGACATGGGTTGAAACGTGCCTATAACCGAACAATGTAGAGTAGTCATTTCTTGGTAGGGCTAGTTGGTAAGGGCATGTACAATGGTTGATAAGTTAGTCTTATCTTAAGTCTGCCATGTATGCAAGTGGTAGTAGTTTCTTGGCATTATTAGTGGTTTATTGGCATTATTAGTGGTTTCTTGTAAGGAACAATGTACTACTAGCGGCAAAAGGCGATTCTAGGTTGCGTTGTACTCCAACGAGTACTACCAGTGGTCGCGGGAGTGTATACCTTGTTTTGTGGGTTCGATCCCGGCCGAATGCACAGCGGCCTTTTTTTAAATAGTACTCCACAAAACGAGGTAGTTTGAGTTTTGAAGTCGAACGGACGTGTCGCACCACAATCTGGGTGCACTGGACAGCCCAGCCACGTGAACGGGTTTTCCCTCCCATCATCTCGTGGCTCGCGTGCTCACCCTAGCCGCACCTCGCTTGCAGCTTCCTCATCAGCTAGTAGCATATTTAAACTAGCACCTCCCAATTAAGCCCGGGGAGCCGGAAAAGCCTGGCGCGACATTGGGAACTGTGCAATATGGCTATGTACGTAAAGTGCTAGTACTGTACTACTCTGTAGCTTGTGGCGTTGCACGCATGGACTTCACTCCATTATCGGCTCTATAAAAGAAATTCCTCTTGACGTGATTTTTTTGTTTTGGAACGGAGGCAAAAGCTTTGCCTCATCTCATTCATAAAGAAGGAACTACTAACAAAGTTCAACGAGATCCATTACAGCTCCACAAATGGAAGCGAAAAGCCTAGTCTCACTGTATCAAATAACTCAAATGTCCTGCCCCCGCAGTAACCGTTGCTGATAAACAGGCTGCTAGTGTGTGTGAGAGAGGAGCGGCTGAGTAGGCCAGCTATGCGCTTGAATAGAGCACCGAGAGTACCCACTACGCATGTGTACTTTCCCTGCATTGACAGTACAATGATGGTTCTAGAAAACAGTACTACCCTCCACTTCCAACTATAGCTCCTTGGCCCTGAGATTCAAGAGTTCAAAACGGGTGCACTATACTAGAAGTATAGTACATCGCACTACTAGTTGAGAAAGTAGTACTAGTACTGCTACAGTACGAGTACGTAGTAAATAATAGTCTCACCCCTTCGCTAAGGAATGATCGAGGAGCTACAGTTGGAAGGGACGAGGCCCTGCGGTTACTACGCTCTTATCTCCTCCTCGACAGTTCCCCTCCCCCCGAACAGAAGGCAGTTCGTCGCTGCTCCCATGGATTCGCCAGGAGGTTCTCCTCCTCGTCGGGGCTGGGAGACCTTGGACGACGATCCTCTGGGAGAAATTGCACGCCACTCCGACGTCCTCACCGCCGTAAGACTCAGTGCTTCCTGCACCAACTTTTTCAAGACGGTGCTTAAACAGGCTTGGGAAAAGGCCATGCTTGTTGGTCTTCCATGCATCCTCCAGGAGAAGGTTCTTCTATGGGACAATCCTTCGAATAGTCCACCGCTCCCTGGTCATGGTTGCACGTTGACTCCGCTAGAGTTGCCGACGTTGAGAGGTAGTCGGATTTTTTCCGATGAGCGGGTCAGTCATGGAGTTTGATCATGTAGTACTTAGTTATTCCATTTCCATCCCGTAAATTCCCCGCTGCCCACTGTCTTATATATAGGTCTGGGTTGGTGCCAGCGAAGATTGGCTTGCATACCTCCGGCCGGATACCACCATCATTTTGCACAACATCCACAGCAGTGCGGCCATTCCTGTAGACCCCTTCTCCACCATTGGGATCGGCCTTCCGGATTGGCTGGGCTTGAATACATTTGATAATGCCAACATGAGATTGAAGAAGAAAGCAATTGCGGACCCGCCGACAAAGCGACGCGGCTACGACAGTTACTATCTCATCGCGGTGTTCAACATAAGGATTGCCATCAATACAAGAGGCAGTAACGGCAGACAGGGCAGAGGCTGGTGCATGTTGGCCGCGGCAGATTTGTACCCCTACACGTTCAAAGACGTCGTGTTCCATCTAGGCCGCATCTTCGCGGTGACAAGCCAGGGGACTTGTTTCATCTGGTTGCCATTCTACGGCACGGGAGTTACAAATGGAATGCACAAACCATCATTTGCATCCCTAACGGTACTCCATTATTTTGCAGGGACCAGTCATCCCCCGATCAAAATAAGATCGCTGATCCTGGATGTGCATTTCATCTGCTATTCGGTCTAACCTGGAACCTTGTAGCTGACTTTGGCATATTGGGATCAACTATCTTAGCAATCGTTACCCATGGTACCACTGATGTGCAACATGGTCACACAATCTACCACGATCGGACCGTCACCATCTACCCAGGTATTCCATTTAGTATTATATTTTTTAACCCTCTCGCCTTCTCTTTCATTGTTGTACTACTTACTAGTACTAGTAGGAGCACTTTTTACCTTGGAGGACGTGTATAGCTAAGCTAGGCCCTTGAAGACTTGAACCCACTAGCTGCCACCATTTTTGTTTTTCCATGTCTTACTATCTCATCCATGTAGCCAAGAGTGGCTATATATAATAAGCTAGTTAATTTACTTCACTGGTACGCGTCGGCGCTATACAAACGGTTTTTAACCCCTTTCCACGACAGCATTTGGAACCGTCGCCATGTGAGTGTGGGTGATAGGGGGTCCTACCCACACAACCCAAAAATCGTCGGGGATAGGCCCTCGTAGGACACAGGCTGGGGCCATGTGCGATCGGGCGAGGCATCAAAATCCAATCATTTCCGTAGGTATGTATATCCCACACGGTAATCCAAGAAAAACATTTTCGTAGGTATGTACATCCCACACGGTAATCCGAGAAAATCATTTCCGTAGGTATGTACATCCCACACGGTGAATCCTGGAAAAACATTTCCGTTCGTATGTATATCACACACAGTCAATCCAAGGAATATGTTTCCGTTCTTATGTACATCCCACACAGTCAATCCAGGGAAAACGTTTTTGTTCGTACGTACATCCCACACAGTTTTATGTGTAGGCTCGTGTGTGAAAGGTGTAACTATCACACACGGTCTACCTTGGTTAACTGTTTGCTTTTATCAACTATATCACACACGATTTGATGAAGAAAAATGTGTGGCATTGGGCTATCCATCGCAAGCGCTTTTACTGCTAGAACCGTTTGCAAAGGTCCATGACACATTTAGCAGGTTTATTAGTTTACAATTAATAATTCCAGTATTACACAAATTCACATTTCATATCGAACACCTGTTTGCCAATTTCCTATCAAGCACATAAATATATTATAACATCACAATATGGTAGCTACATGAAAACAGCACAACACAACATATAGCTAGTTCAACTTCATAAGAACAATATATTCATTTCCCTAATCGAGATCATCTAGGCTCGTCTTATCCACCTCTGCTTTCAGTTCAGTAAGAACCTGTTTTGCACGGGCCAACTGGGAAAGTGCCTCCTCCTTCGCCAGCACCATCTTAGCAAAGTCTGATTTAAAAAAAATCTGAGCTCATTCTCCACCTTCAACTTTTTATCCCGCATCTTCAAATATTATTCAGCGTTGACAACAGTTTCTCTAAGCCTACGTCTGTTCTCTTCCTCATACATGCTCCAGAGCTTCGCTAGGGACATCTTCAAAGACTGTGGCCACTCTTGATCAACCCACTCCAAGTAAGAACACTTCCATTCATCCTATAATATTTAAAACTAGATTAGTAACAATTGTAGGGGAAATGGGTTTATAGCAACATTGAAAATCACCAATGCTTATTTTGAAAAACTGAAGAAACATGTTAATTATGACATATCTTCTCAAAAATATCAATGTGCAAATGAAATAATTGGTACTGAGACAACAACCAAATTCTGGAACATCGGAAGCTATAATTAACTACAACTACGCTACAAGTTCTTACTCATGTACAATAAATATTAAATTGAACATTTTATGAGGAAGGTAAATATAACTGCAACAGCATACCGACAGTGTTTGGATGACAGCAATTTGATACTAACAGGTGTGTACATGCACAAATTTAGTAACATAGAACTAATAGCACTAAGGCCGTCCACTATGTATGCCAAAACTGGGGTAAAGACAACTGTTGCTACATCTCGCACCGGTGCCCTGCACGGGCGAGCCGATGCAGCGGAAAAAAATCAGGGACCCGGACTCCGGAGCACGTAGTTGCTCTGATGCCCAGTTCCTTCGTGCCATAAAGATTTAGTATTTTACTGCTTGGCTGCTCGTATGTGTGGACCAAAGTTGGCTGCACAAATAGCTGAAGCGGTGCCAAATAATTTTCTAATGGCACCGCTGATGAGATGGCAACAATTTAAGATACTAGGTACAAACTGTGACACTGTCTTAGGATGCGTTTGGTTGAAGGTGTGGTATGAATGGGTTGGGACCGTACAGTGTCTGAATCACATCTAACAAATGATTTGTAACAATGAAAGAGGGTCTAACCTTCTCTGCACATGCCAGAAACTTCCTCCCACTATCCACAGAATCAAACGCAACTAGCTTCACGCATGGAGATTGATGGTGACAACGAGCAGATAGATCTTCAGCCACCCCTCTCCATTCGTTGCCACTGATGGTCCTAGGGAGCTACAAGAGGAAGAAATGACTCAAATTGACCGTCGGGTAAAAATCCTTCATTCCAAGTCATAGCCCGAGAGAGAGAGAAGAGAGGCATACCCGGGTGGTGAAGGAGTCGTCGCCGGAGGAGGAACCGCTGGAGAGGTCTTTCAAGAAGACCATGGCGACCCCGGCGGTAGGATGCGAGACGGCGAGAGCGAGGAAGCGGCTATAGCTTAGGAAGGAAGGAAGGAAGGAGGAAATAGGGGAAATGTGACTTGTGGTCGGGGAGAAAAGGGGGTGGCGAAGGGGGGAAGGGGGGTGGGGGTAGATATTTTGGCGGTAGGCCAAAATTTTGGAAATGTGGAGGGAAACTTTGCGGGCGGTGCCGCCGAACCATTCACTTTGAATGATTGTGTGCATCGCAAACGATTCTTCTGCTTTACATGCATAGGATGAGTTTGATAATTCAAATTTTGGTGGAAATTTCCCCGGGTACGTCATTGCATAATTTAACATCGCTTGCTAATTCGGGCACACAAAAGAGCGAATAGTAGAAAGACCACACTTACTGAATCGAGCAATTTTAGTAATTAAACAGAGCCAGTTGACCTAAACATTGCTCTAACAAAAGACCAGCATTAAAAACAAAGCCTAAGTATGCATAATTTTAACAAATCCGCCGCCGCGTGATACGTCTCCATCGTATCTACTTTTCCAAACACTTTTGCCCTTGTTTTGGACTCTAACTGGCATGATTTGAATGGAACTAACTCGGACTGACGTTGTTATCAGCAGAATTGCCATGGTGTTATTTTTGTGCAGAAATAAAAGTTCTCGGAATGACCTGAAACTTCACGGAGAATATTTTTGGAATATATAAAAAATACTGGCGAAAGAATCAAGACCAGGGGGCCCACACGTTGTCCACGAGGGTGGGGGCGCGCCCTACCCCCTGGGCGCGCCCCCTGCCTCGTGGGCCCCCTATTGCTCCATCGACCTCAACTCCAACTCCATATATTCACGTTTGGGGAGAAAAAAAGTCAGAGGGAAGGATTCGTCGCTTTTTATGATACGGAGCCCCCGACAAGCCCTAAACTCTCTCGGGAGGGCTGATCTGGAGTCCGTTCGGGGCTCCGGAGAGGGGAATCCGTCGCCATCGTCATCATCAACCTTCCTCCATCACCAATTTCATGATGCTCACTGCCCTGCGTGAGTGATTCCATCATAGGCTTGCTGGACGGTGATGGGTTGGATGAGATTTATCATGTAATCGAGTTAGTTTTGTTAGGGTTTGATCCCTAGTATCCACTATGTTCTGAGATTGATGTTGCTATGACTTTGCTATGCTTAATGCTTGTCACTAGGGCCCGAGTGCCATGATTTCAGATCTGAACCTATTATGTTTTCATGAATATATGTGAGTTCTTGATCCTATCTTGCAAGTCTATAGTCACCTATTATGTGTTATGATTCGTTAACCCCGAAGTGACAATAATCGGGATACTTACCGGTGATGACCGTAGTTTGAGGAGTTCATATATTCACTAAGTGTTAATGCTTTGGTCCGGTACTCTATTAAACGGAGGCCTTAATATCTCTTAGTTTCCAATAGGACCCCGCTGCCACGGGAGGGTAGGACAAAAGATGTCATGCAAGTTCTTTTCCATAAGCATGTATGACTATATTCAGAATACATGCCTACATTACATTGATGAACTGGAGCTAATTATGTGTCACCCTATGTTATAACTATTGCATGAGTAATCGCATCCGACATAATTATCCATCACTGATCCATTGCCTACGAGCTTTTCACATATTGATATTTGCTTAGTTACTTTTCCGTTGCCACTGTTACAATCACTACAAAACTGCTACTGTTACCTTTGCCACCGTTACCGTTACTTCCATACTACTTTGCTACTAAATACTTTGCTGTAGATATTAAGTTATCCAGGTGTGGTGGAATTGACAACTCAGCTGCTAATACTTGAGAATATTCTTTGGCTCCCCTTGTGTCGAATCAATAAATTTGGGTTGAATACTCTACCCTCGAAAATTGTTGCGATCCCCTGTACTTGTGGGTTATCAAGACTATTTTTTGGCGCTGTTTTCGGGGAGTATAGCTCTATTCTTTGAGTCACTTGGGATTTATATCTGTTGATCACTATGAGGAACTTGAAATATGAAAGAACCAAGATTTTTCCCTCAACTACTTTGTTTTGTAACCGGCTTTTCACCGGCAGGTCAGTAGGCCTTTTAGAAGGCGAACAAACGAAAGTTCTCCGCGGGCGCTAGCGCTATCTTGTTCGCTTTTGTCAACTGAAGTCGCGCGTAGCGCCAACTAACTGATAGCTGATAGAGCGCGGAGCCCCTTCTCTAAGCGAGCAGAGCCATTTCTTTCTACTGTCGTCAAAAGAAAAAGGTAAGGAACTGCCATCTTGCTCTGCACTTGATTCACCTTCTGTTTTGAGTAAACTTGCGATACATAAACCTGCTTCTGCTATTAATTCTGATATGTCGCATGTTATTGATGATGCCACTTCTGCTATGCATGATACTTATGATGAAACTACTTCTATGCTTGATGAAACTGTGCCACTAGGTGAATTTCTTGATGAACAACTTGCTAGGGCTAGAGAGAATGAAATTATTGAAACTGATAATATAGATGAAAGTGATGATGAAGATTCTCCCCCTAGATATGAATTGCTTGTTGTGCCTGAGGGTTATGTTATGGATGAAGAAACTGCTAGAGACTTTCTTGCTTGCAATGATAGGAGTGATCTAAGAAATTATTAGCTAAGCTGAAAGAAAAGTCTTTGAATGCTAGAATGAAATATGACCCTGCTTTTGCTACTTCACCTATTTTTATTACCGATAAGGATTATGATTTCTCTGTCGATCCTGAGATAATTACTTTGGTTGAATCTGATCCTTTCTATGGCTATGAATCTGAAACTGTTGTGGCACATCTTACTAAATTAAATGATATAGCCACCCTGTTCACTAATGATGAGAAAATTCGTTACTACTACATCCTTAAATTATTTTCGTTCTCATTAAAGGGTCATGCTAAGACATGGTTTAATTCTCTTGATCCTGGTTGTGTGCATAGTCCCCAGGACATGATTTATTACTTCTCTGCTAAATATTTCCCCGCTCATAAGAAACAAGCTGCTTTAAGGGAAATATATAATTTTGTGCAAATTGAAGAAGAGAGTCTCCCGCAAGCTTGGGGGAGGCTTCTCCAATTACTTAATGCTTTGCCTGATCATCCTGTCAAGAAAAATGAAATACTTGATATCTTTTATAATGGACTAACCGATGCTTCCAAAGACCACCTGGATAGTTGTGCTGGTTGTGTTTTCAGGGAAAGAACTGTTGATCAAGCTGAAGTGCTATTGAATAATATGTTGAATAATGAAAATAATTGGACACTTCCTGAACCAACTCCTAAGCCAACTCCAAAGAAAAGGGGTGTTCTATTTCTCAGTCCTGAAGATATGCAAGAGGCAAAGAAATCTATGAAAGAAAAAGGTATTAAAGCTGAAGATGTTAAGAATTTACCGCCTGTTGAAGAAATACATGGTCTTAATTTACCACCTATCAAAGAAACACATGGTCTTGATAACCCGACACAGGTAGTAAAGGTAAATTCTCTCTATAGATATGATAAAGCTGAAATCCCGTCTACTAAAATTGCTAGCCAATGCTTAGATGAGTTTGATAATTTTATTGTTAAGCAAGAAAACTTCAATGCTTATTTTGGTAGACAATTGTAACACAATACTTATATGATTGGATACTTGAGTGATTATATGTCTATGGTTAAAGGTGAACTTAAACTTATTAGTAAACATGCTTCTATGGTTACAAGTCAAGTAGAACAAGTGCTTAAAGCTCAAAATGATTTGCTCAATGAATTAAATAATAAGAAAAATGATAATGCTGTTAGATTTATGACTAGAGGGGGTAAAATGACTCAGGAACCTTTGTATCCTGAGGGCCACCCTAAGAGAATTGAGCAAGATTCTCAGAGAACTAATGTTGATGCACCTAGTCCTTCTAAAACGAAGAAAAAGAAAAATGATAGGACTTTGCATGCTTCTAGTGAACCTGTTATTGACACACTTGAGAATCCCAATGATATTTCTATTTCTGATGCTGAAACACAATCTAGTGATGAACATGAACCTAGTGATAGTGTTAATGATGATGTTCATGTTGATGCTCAACCTAGCAATAATAATGATGTGGAAATTAAACCTGTTGTTGATCTTGATAACCCACAATCAAAGAATCAACGTTATGATAAGAGAGATTTTGCTGCTAGGAAGCATGGTAAAGAAAGAGAACCATGGGTTCAGAAACCCATGCCTTTCCCTCTTAAACCATCCAAGAAAAAGGATGATGAGGATTTTGAGCGCTTTGCTGAAATGATTAGACTTATCTTTTTGCGTATGCGTTTGACTGATATGCTTAAAATGAATCCTTATGCTAAGTACATGAAAGATATTGTTACAAATAAAAGGAAGATACCGGAAGCTGAAATTTCCACCATGCTTGCTAATTACACTTTTAAAGGTGGAATACCAAAGAAACTAGGAGATCCAGGAGTACCAACTATACCATGCTGCATTAAAAGAAACTATGTAAAAACTGATTTATGTGATCTTGGAGCCGGTGTTAGTGTTATGCCTCTCTCTTTATATCGTAGACTTGATTTGAATAAGTTGACACCTACTGAAATATCTTTGCAAATGGCCGATAAATCAACTGCTATACCTGTCGGTATTTGTGAGGATGTGCCTGTTGTGGTTGCAAACGTTACTATTTTAACGGACTTTGTTATTCTTGATATTCCCGAGGATGATAGTATGTCTATTATTCTTGGTAGAACCTTTTTGGATACTGCAGGGGTTGTTATTGATTGCAACAAAGGCAATGTCACTTTTCATGTTAATGGTAATGAGCATACAGTACACTTTCCGAGGAAACAACCTCAAGTTCACAGTATCAATTCTATTGGAAAAATTCCAACGATTACTATTGGAGGTTTTGAATTTCCTCTTCCTACTATCAATAAGAAATATGATATTCTTATTATTGGGGATGTGCATATCCCCGTTGAGGTAACCTAGTGCTATTCGAAAATTCTCCGGTTTCATGCAATTCGGAATGAGTTTGTTAACAAGACTTGATCAACCTTGTTAGTGGATTCCTTTTGATGAGCATGAGATGGATGAAGTTAGAAAGCACAACTCTCTATACCCTCTTTTTACTTTCTGTTATTTAGAATAAATAAAGCAATAATAGTATTTTCTGTCTGTTTTCTGAATTATCCTTGCAATAAAAAAATACCCCGAAAGTAAAAGTTCTCCAAATGCCCTGAAATTGATATATGATTTTTTCTAGAATATTTAAGAATATCTGGCACTGAGAACACATCAGGGGGAGCCAGCACCTGGCCACGAGGGTCCAGGGCGCGCCCACCCCCCTGGGCGCGCCCCCTGCATCGTGGGCCCCAGTGGCCCCCCTCCACTTATTCCAGCACCCGCACACTTTGTCTTCCTCCAGAAAAAATCACCAACTAGCTCAAACCCGTGTTCTAGCTCATATTGCTGCCATTTTCGATCTCCTTGCTCAAAGCTCCATTCACAAAACTGCTTTGGGGGATTGTTCCTTGGTATGTGACTCCTCCAATGGTCCAATTAGTTTTGTTCTAGTGCTTTATTTATTGCAATTTTTTGCTGCTTAGGTGACCCTGTTCTTGAGCTTGCATGTCAAATTTATATGGTCCCAAGTAGTTATAATGCATGATATAGTCTCTAGGCACTTGTGGGAGTAGTTGCTATCAATCTTGTTGAGTTTGGTTCACTTTTATTTTGAGTTACTAAAAATTTCAGAAATTTTCAGAGGGAGAATAATAATGAAGAGATTTTTGAGGGGCTCTTCGAGCCGAAGCTCGAAGGATAAGCAAAGTGAGGAGGACAAGAAGCCCAAATATAATCTCCCTCGCACTGCGGAGGTTCGGTCGTGTGAATAGCCTTGTGATGAGTTCTTGAGAGCAGCCGGTATTCATGATGATTTCTATTATTTGGCTGAGAATGCAGGCCTCACCGATTTCCTCCACGACCAGCTCGATCAGTATCTCCTACTCACTAATATCTTTGTGCAAAATTTTCATTTCCATGCTAGGAGATCACCACCTTCGGTGGATTTTTATTTATATGATGAGTATAAGGAGATGTCACTTTATGATTTCTGTGAGGTTTGCAAGTTACCCTTTGAGGGTAGCATAGAGGAACCACACCGTAATGATGTGGAGGAGTTTATTAATGAAATTGCTGTAGGGGAAACAAGGAAAGTTTCAGGTGCAAGAATTACTAGCATACATTTTCCTTTTCTATGTTACTTTGCAATATTTGCTAGCAGATACTTAATTGGTCGCGGGAACTGTGGGAATCTTAGTGGTCCTGATATTGTTATTTTGCGCCATGCTTTGTTTCGTGATACAACTTTTAGTTTGGGCGCTATTGTTGCCAAACGATTAAGTTTGAACCGTGCAAAGGGCCCCATTCTCGGTGGCATCTTTGCTTCGTGCCTTGCTGCACACTTTAATATACCTATTAGGCATTATGAGAAAGAAGAAAAGTTGTTGCCCTCTGTATTTCTAGCTTACAAGAGTATGGTAGCACATGAGTTTATTGTGAAAAATAAAGAGAATCTGCTTAAGTATAATTTGATATTCGATAAAAGATATTATGAGGCTATTACTCTGCCTGCACCCTCTTTGTTCAACTTATCTTCAGGCAGGCACGTACCTCATTTCGCCGGAGGCCATTCACGCATGCTTGAGGAAACACCTGCTCCAGAGGCCGAGCCGGAACCACCACTTGACCCTTCTCGGCAGTCTGTTTATCAGTGGGATCAGGAGGAGATCGCCAACTGGTGGCAATCTGAGGATCCTCCTCAGTACGACCCCAGCTACAACTTTGGATATCAGCCGTGGCCATAGACCAACTTAGGCCAAAAGCCTAAGCTTGGGGGAGTACGTATTTCTCTCCGACATTACATACATGATCACACACTCATTCTAGTTGTCGGTGCTCATACTTTTTCACTGTACTATCCATGCTAGTTTATTTATTTTTCTTGTCTTCTTCTTGTGTGTTTGAAAAACCTTAAAAAACCTTAAAAAACCTTAAAAAACCAAAAAATTAGTTGTAGCTTCTAGCTAGTTTACTTTCCATGCTTGTAGTAGTAATTAAAAGAAAACCCAAAAAGATTTCTCGTTCTTCTTTTGCTTGTCGGGAGCTTTCCCGTGTAAATGGTTTTATTTCTTTTCTTTCCTTTGGGGGTCGAGAGGAGAAGACCATGATGAAAATGTTGAAATGGCTCCCATATGCATTATTGCTGATTTAACCATGAGCCCATATTACCTTGTCTTCTCCCTTGAATTAAATGCTTGCAGATTCCAGCTTAGCCCAATGCGCATGCACTCTTATTATTATACACATCGTTCGGTCGTGCGAGTGAAAGGCAATAATGACGATATATGATGCACTGATCGAGATGAGAGAAGCTGGTATGAACTCGACCTCTCTTGTTTTTGTAAATATGATTAGTTCATCGTTCCTGATTCAGCTTATTATGAATAAACATGTTTGCTATGACAATAAGAGATTATAGTTGCTCGTGCCATGCTTGATTAGCTATGAGTTTGTAATGGTTTACCTTGCATGCCAACATGCTATTAAAATGGTTGTGATGTGGTATGATAGGGTGGTATCCTCCTTTGAACGATTTAAGTGGCTTGACTTGGCACATGTTCACGCATGTAGTTGAAACAAAATCAACATAGCCTCCACGATATTTATGTTCATGGTGAATTATATCCTACTCATGCTTGCACTCAGTGTAAATTAATTTTAATGCATGTTCATGACTATTGTCGCTCTCTAGTTGGTCGCTTCCCAGTCTTTGTCTAGCCTTCACTTGTACTAAGCGGGAATACTGCTCGTGCATCCAATTCCATAAACCCCAAAGTTATTCCATATGAGTCCACCATACCGTCCTATATGCGGTATCTACCTGCCGTTCCAAGTAAATTTCTATGTGCCAAACTCTAAACCTTCAAATAAAATTCTGTTTTGTATGCTCGAATAGCTCATGTATCAACTAGGGCTGTCTGTATCTTCCATGTTAGGCGGGTTATTCTCAAGAGGAGTGGACTCCGCTCCTCACTCACGAGAAAATGGCTGGTCACCGGGATGCCCAGTCCCATGCTTTAAGCAAATCAAATCGAAATAATGGCAAACAAAACTCCCCTAGGGTTGTTGTTAGTTGGAGGCACTCGTTGTTTCGAGCAAGCCATGGATTGATGCTTGTTGGTGGTGGGGGAGTATAAACTTTACCATTCTTCTTGGGAACCGCCTATAATGTGTGTAGCATGGAAGATATCGAGATCTCTTGGTTGTTATGTTGACAATGAAAGTATACCGCTCAAAATATTATTTATCTCTATTTCAAAATCGAGCTCTGGCACCTCTACAAGTCCCTGATTCCCCTGCGACGGGCCTATCTATTTACTTTTATGTTGAGTCATCACCCTCTTATTAAAAAGCACCAGTTGGAGAGCACCGCTGTCATTTGCATGCATTACTATTAGTTTATATCTGGTATGACTATGACTGGATCTCTTTTACCATGAATTACAATGTCTAGTCAGTCCTTGATCTTCAGAGGTGCTCTGCATTTATGTTTTGCAGTCTCAGAAAGGGCTAGCGAGATACGATCTTGTTATATCATGTTATGATTGTTTTGAGAAAGTGTTGTCATCCGAGATTTGTTATTATTGCTCGCTAGTTGATTATGCCATTGATGTGAGTAAACATGAGACCTAAATGTTATTGTGAATATGGTTAGTTCATAATCTTTGCTGAAAACTTGAATGCTGGCTTTACATATTTGCAACAACAAGAGCAAATAGAGTTTGTCAAAGTTTTTCTTTATCACTTTCAGTTTGTCAACTGAATTGCTTGAGGACAAGCAAAGGTTTAAGCTTGGGGGAGTTGATACGTCTCCATCGTATCTACTTTTCCAAACACTTTTGCCCTTGTTTTGGACTCTAACTTGCATGATTTGAATGGAACTAAGCCGGACTGACGCTGTTTGCAGCAGAATTGCCATGGTGTTATTTTTGTGCAGAAATAGAAGTTCTCCGAATGACCTGAAACTTCACGGAGAATATTTTTGGAATATATAATAAATACTAGCGAAAGAATGAAGACCAGGGGCCCACACCCTATCCTCGAGGGTGGGGGCGCGCCCCCTGCCTCGTGGGCCCCCTGTTGCTCCACCGACCTCAACTCCAACTCCATATATTCATGTTCGGGGAGAAAAAAAATCAGAGAGAAGGATTCATTGCTTTTTATGATACGGAGCCGCCGCCAAGCCCTAAACTCTCTCGGGGGGGCTGATCTGGAGTCCGTTCGGGGCTCCGGAGAGGGGAATCCGTCGCCATCGTCATCATCAACCTTCCTCCATCACCAGTTTCATGATGCTCACCGCCGTGCGTGAGTAATTCCTTCATAGGCTTGTTGGACGGTGATGGGTTGGATGAGATTTATCATGTAATCGAGTTAGTTTTGTTAGGGTTTGATCCCTAGTATCCACTATGTTCTGACATTGATGTTGCTATGACTTTGCTATGCTTAATGCTTGTCACTAGGGCCCGAGTGCCATGATTTCAGATCTGAACCTATTATGTTTTCATGAATATATGTGAGTTCTTGATCCTATCTTGCAAGTCTATAGTCACCTATTATGTGTTATGATCCGTTAAGCCCGAAGTGACAATAATCGGGATACTTACCGGTGATGACCATAGTTTGAGGAGTTCATGTATTCACTAAGTGTTAATGCTTTGGTCCGGTACTCTATTAAAAGGAGGCCTTAATATCCCTTAGTTTCCAATAGGACCCGCTGCCACGGGAGGGTAGGACAAAAGATGCCATGCAAGTTCTTTTCCATAAGCACGTATGACTATATTCGGAATACATGCCTACATTACATTGATGAACTGGAGCTAGTTGTGTCACCCTATGTTATAACTGTTGCATGAGTAATCGCATCTGACATAATTATCCATCACTGATCCATTGCCTACGAGCTTTTCACATATTGATCTTTGCTTAGTTACTTTTCCGTTGCCACTGTTACAATCACTACAAAACTGCTACTGTTACCTTTGCCACCGCTACCGTTACTTCCATACTACTTTGCTACTAAATACTTTGCTGCAGATATTAAGTTATCCAGGTGTGGTTGAATTGACAACTCAGCTGCTAATACTTGAGAATATTCTTTGGCTCCCCTTGTGTCGAATCAATAAATTTAGGTTGAATACTTGTGGGTTATCACCGCGCTCGCCTATGCATCGCCAGTGTGAGATGAGACGTCGATGACTTGTCCTGGCGACATGCCGCCGTTGGTGGACTCCGTGTCCCCCCTGCTGAAGTCGACCGCGTCCTCGTCCTCGTCCTCGTCCTTGGCGCCGCCCCCAAGGTTGTAGTGTTCGTAGTAGTGGGTGCGCCAGAGCTCGCGTTGGTACTCCACCGCTGATTCCTCGACGGACGAACTCTTCTCTAACTCGACCTCGACCACGCGCAACTCCTCCTCCCAGCACTCCTCGATCTCCGACGCCTCCTGCATCTCCAGCTCCCGCTCGGCGACCTCATCAGGAAGCAAGTGCTCCATGGCCACCACCGCCTTTTCAGACGTGGGTTGCATGCTGGATTCCCAGGTGGCCTGGAATATCTTGGCATGTGCATCCTTGATCTTGGCGTGGGCGGCCTCGACCCGGGCCAGGACAACATCGGCGGCACGGACAGCAGCCCGAGCACTCTCGGCGTTTGCAGCCGCCGTCGCAGCAGCAGCTGCAGCCGTCTCGGCTGTTGCAGCTGCCCTGGCGGCTGCCGCAGACACCCTCTCAACAGAAGCGGTCGCGCTCAATGCGGATGCGGCGGCACTCTCGGCATAGGCGGCCGCGCTCTCGGCGCAGGCGGTGACGCTCGGGGGGGGGGGGACGCGGCCATCGTATGGGCCTTCACGAAGCGTTTCCACGGCGTCATCTTTGCAAGAAGGGGGTGCGGGAATGGGGATCTGGATTCGGGGATTCAGGGGTTGCCGGCACTGGAGCAGACGAGCCGGCGAAGCTTAAGGAGGGAGACTTAAATAGACCCAGATATTTTCATCCCAAACGGTTCCTAGAAAACAACTGTGTGTGATATTGTAGATATTTTTTATTAACTGTGAACGACGAATTTGGAGTAAAGTGGCAACGGATGGTGTTTAAATGAACGAGAAATTTTGTAGTACTAATACAACTGTCATGTCAAATTTTGGAAAATTCCAGGGGTCATTTGACCTTTTAAGACATTTAAGTGATTTTCTAGCCATTTAATGACCGTAATTGAAATTTGAACTACATGCACATGCAACAACTAACCATAACGGTTTGAAAACTCATATTTCGTGTACTTGTGTGCAATTTAATTCCATGTGCAGTAAATTGGAAGGAATTTTTAAACATATTGGTCTAACGGCTATGACATAATTAAGCATGGAGTGACATGGCATTTTAATTCCAAAAATAAAAAAATCAGAAACACATGAAACCTTGGTTGATGTAATGTCATGCCACCAAGATGATGTGGTAAAAAAATTGGCATGTTTGAAAAAAGTTTGGACACACACCCCTCACAAACCGGAGCTACTCACTAGAAGGCTCGTGGTTCCGAGAGGGAACAATGCATGTTTGATGACGAACGGGAGATAGCTTCCTCTTACGGCCTTCAATTTTTTTTCTACTTCTAACGTGCACTACTACAACTGTAATGTGAAATTTTTGAAACTTCTAGGGGGCATTTGACCTATTAAAGACATTTAAGTGATTTTCTAGCCATTTAATGACCATAATTCAATTTTGAACTACATCTACATGCAACGCCTAACCAAAACGGTTTGAAAAATCATATTTGTGTACTTGTGTGCGAGTTAATTCCATGTGCAGTAAACTAGAAGGAATTTTTAAACATATTTGTCTCACGACATGGAGACATGCATACATATGCATGGAGTGACATGGCATTTGAATTCCAAAAAAAATTCAGAAACACACGAAACCTTGGTTGATGTAATGTCATGCCACCAAGATGATGTGGTAAAGAAATTGGCATGTTTGACGAAAATTTGGACACACACCCCTCACAAATAGGAGCAACTCACTAGAAGGCTCATGGTTCCGAGAGGGAACAATGCATGTTTGATGACGAACGGGAGATAGCTTCCTCTTACGGCCTTCAATTTTTTTCTACGTCTAACGTGCACTACTACAACTGTAATGTGAAATTTTGGAAAATTCTAGGGGTCATTTGACCTTTTAAAGACCTTTAAGTGATTTTTTGACTATTTAATGACTGTAATTCAAATTTGAACTACATCTACATGCAACGCCTAACCAAAAAGGTTTGAAAAAATCATATCTATGTACTTGTGTGCGAGTTAATTCCATGTGCAGTAAATTAGAAGGAATTTTCAAACATATTGCTCTCACGACATGGACACATGCATACGTATGCATGGAGTGACATGGCATTTTAATTCCAAAAAATAAAAAATGATCAGAAAAACATGAAACCTTGGTTGATGTAATGTCATGCCACCAAGATGATGTGGTAAAGAAATTGGCATGTTTGACGAAAGTTTGGACACAAACCCCTCACAAACCGGAGCAACTCACTAGAAGGTTCGTGGTTCCGAGAGGGAACAATGCATGTTTGATGACGAACGAGAGATAGCTTCCTCTTACGGCCTTCAATTTTTTTCTATGTTTTGCACTAATACAACTGTCATTGAAAATTTGGAAAATTTCAGGAGTCATTTGACCTTTTAAAAACATTTAAGTGATTTTCTAACCATTTAATTACCGTAATTCAAATTTGAACTAAATCTACATGCAACGCCTAACCAAAACGGTTTGGAAAATCATATTTTTTGTGTACTTGTGTGCGAGTTAATTCCTTGTGCAGTAAATTAGAAGGAATTTTCAAACATATTGGTCTCAAGGCATGGGCACATGCATGGAGTACCATGGAATTTTAATTCCAAAAAATAAAAAAATGATAAGAAAAACATGAAACCTTGGTTCATGTAATGTCATGCCACCAAGATGACGTGGTAAAGAAATTGGCATGTTTGACGAAAGTTTGGACACACCCCCCTCACAAACCGGAGCAACGTACTAGAAGGTTCGTGGTTCCGAGAGGGAACAATGCATGTTTGATGACGAACGGGAGATAGCTTCCTCTTACGGCCTTCAATTTTTTTTCTACGTTTAACGTGCACTAATAGAACTGTCATGTGAAAAATTGGAAAATTTCAGGGGTCATTTGACCTTTTAAAGACATTTAAGTGATTTTCTAAACATTTAATGACCGTAATTCAAATTTGAACCACATCTACATGCAACGCCTAACCAAAACGGTTTGAAAAATCATATTTTTGTGTACTTGTGTGCGAGTTAATTTCATGTGTAGTAAATTAGAAGGAATTTTCAAACATATTGGTCTCAACACATGGGCACATGCATGGAGTGCCATGGCATTTTAATTCCAAAAAATAAAAAAAATGATCAGAAAAACATGAAACCTTGCTTGATTTAATGTCATGCCATCAAGATGATGTGGTAAAACAATTGGCCTATTTGATGAAAGTTTGGACACACACCCCTCACAAACCGGAGCAACTCACTAGAAGGTTCGTGGTTCCGAGAGGGAACAATGCATGTTTGATGACGAACGGGAGATAGCTTCCTCTTACAGGCTTCAAAAAAATTTCTACGTTTAACGTGTACTAATACAACTGTAATGTGAAAATTTGGAAAATTTCAGGGGTCATTTGACCTTTTAAAGAGATTTAGGTGATTTTTAACTATTTAATGACCATAATTCAAATTTGAACTACATGTACATGCAACACCTAACCAAAACGGCTTGAAAAATCATATTTTTGTGTACTTGTGTGCGAGTTAATTCCATGTGTAGTAAATTAGAAGGATATTTCAAACATATTGGTCTCAAGGCATGGGCACATGCATGGAGTGCCATGGCAGTTTAATTCCAAAATATTAAAAAATTATCAAAAAAACATGAAACCTTGCTTGATTCAATGTCATGCCACCAAGATGATGTGGTAAAAAAATTGGCCTGTTTGACGAAAGTTTGGACACACACCCCTCACAAACCGGAGCAACTCACTAGAAGGTTCGTGGTTCCGAGAGGGAACAATGCATGTTTGATGACGAATGGGAGATAGCTTCCTCTTACGGCCTTTAATTTTTTTCTATGTTTAAATGCACTAATACAACTGTCATGTGAAAGTTTGGAAAAATTCAGGGGTCATTTGACCTTTTAAAGACATTTAAGTGATTTTCTATCCATTTAATGACCGTAATTCAAATTTAAACTACATCTACATGCAACGCCTAACCATAACGGTTTGAAAAATCATATTTTTGTGTACTTGTGTGCGAATTAATTCAATGTGCAGTAAATTAGAAGGAATTTTCAAACATATTGGTCTCAAGGCATGGGCAAATGCATGGAGTGCCATGGCATTTTAATTCCAAAAAATTTAAAAATGATCAGAAAAACATGAAACCTTGCTTGATTTAATGTCATGCCATCCAGGTGATGTGGTAAAAAATTGGCATGTTTGACGAAAGTTTGGACACACACCCCTCACAAACTGGAGCAACTCACTAGAAGGTTCGTGGTTCCGAGAGGGAAAAATGCATGTTTGATGACGAACGGGAGATAACTTCCTCTTACGGCCTTCAAATTTTTTTTCTACGTTTAACGTGCACTAATACAAATGTCATGTGAAAATTTGGAAAATTTCAGGGGTCATTTGACCTTTTAAAGAAATTTAAGTGATTTTCTAACCATTTAATGACCGTAATTCAAATTTGAACTACATCTACATGCAACGCCTAACCATAACAATTTGAAAAATCATAATTTTTGTGTACTTGTGTGCGAGTAAAAAAATCATCAAACGATGTAAATATCTGGTGTTCAAAAAGGAAAATATAAAGTTCTGGCAAGACAACCGCCCCCCACACGATTGGCACTCTATCTTGCGGCTCGAGGTTTGGTTGGTGAGTGGCGGGGATCATTAATCAGACACGGTTCTGTATTGGAAACCGTCAGCTATTATATTCACACACGGATTTTGCAGCGTGAATCGTGTGTAATTCAAACTACAGTACTCGTAAGTTTTGGCGACCGGCGTGTGTACTATCCCCGTCGATCTAGATTCTGGCTGCCTATAAATACTACCTTGCTCACGTCGTCCCGCCTGCATTCTCATCTACATCCTTCCCTCGCTCGCCCTCTCTCTCTCTCTCTCTCTCTCTCTCTCTCTCTCTCATAAATCGCTGCCATGGCGCCGCCAGTCTGCCCACGCACCGACGAGGAGTCGCCGCACCCCGAGGACACTCACTCGAGGACCCCTACGCGCCTCCTGACGAGGTCGCCAGACCCCCCAACTTTGGATTGGTTTTAAGGCCAGTACAATCTTTGTCTGTGGAAGTCACTGTCATTGGCTGAGAAAGCCAGGCAAGTGGCATTCAAGAAGGAGATGGCGGATGAGGAAGCCAGGTATCAGGCGGCCTGTGAAGCCCATGATGCCGCCTGGAAAAAGGAGGCGGCGGAGCTTTGGGGGCGGGCGCGTCGTCGTGCCAAGGAGGTGTACGAAGACGGGTACTTTGCGAGGAAGGTCATAGACGCTGGGTGCCTCGTCACTGCGTGGAGGTGGGCCGATAAGCTCCAGCGTGCCACCGACGAGGAGCTCCAGTGGGCGCCCAACTAAATGGCAAGATCGGCCGCGCGCGTCCGCCGGCAAGAGGCAGATCGGTACATCAAGCGCTGCGAGGCGGAGGAGGCGGAGTACTGCCTCCGCACTGGGAAGACTCCGCACACCAGGGAGCTGCTGGTGAGGGGCTGTCGGAATACTGGCCCCAGGAGGGATTATTAGTTTTAGTACGGTTCGTTTTCAATTTTATGCATTGTACCTGGTAGTTAAGTATCATCACGTATATGTTATGATATTATATATATTCTGTGATGAACTAATGAACAATTCATATATATATATTATGAATTCCATTTTCTATCTGTTTTTGTATACTAATTTGAATCTAGCTGTTATCATCCACATATACAGAATGGAAAGTGTATACACACACATTGAAACATAACATATAAGAATGGAAAACAGAGTACACACATTGAAACAGAGCAATAAATAGAGCAATACTATGATTCATGTGAATACATAGCTATCCACATCGAAATGACTTTTCAAAATAAAACGCGTCCATGAGACCATGACCAGCAGCCCTTCCCTACGGTAGCTCTTGGCTCTGCCTGAACTCGTGCAGGCGTTCGTCCAAGCGGTCGACACGCTCATGGTACATCTGGAGCGCGATCTCGAGCTCCAAGTTGGCTATTTCATCGGAGATCACCAGCTCGAGGATGTGACAGGTGGACACCTGGGCCAAGGAGGCGGTCGAGCC
Source organism: Aegilops tauschii subsp. strangulata (assembly GCF_002575655.3). NCBI lineage: Eukaryota > Viridiplantae > Streptophyta > Magnoliopsida > Poales > Poaceae > Aegilops > Aegilops tauschii. Next base: position 57,458,459 of record NC_053039.3, read on the forward strand.
TACGGACCAGCGCGTTGGAATCCAGCGGGCCGCGGACAAGGCGAACGGCGGCACCCATGCGAACGGCGCGGCGGGCGTTCGGTGCAAGTACGACGCGGCCGGTCTTTGGTGCAAGTACGGCGTTGAGGGCCTCTGCCCACTCCTGGCGAGGAATGGGGGTACTGACAGGACGTGTACCCAGCTGCGACATCGTGCCGACAACAGGCAAGCGCCGATGGATCCGCTCTTGCTATGCGGCGGGCCGCGCCTCTTGCTCTGCGGCGCTCTAACGGTCTCGTCGTGCGGCGAGCCGTAGCCTATCGGCGCAGACGCGCCTAGCTTTCTCTGCGGCGCGCCATCAATCATGTTGTGCGGCGAGCTACAGCATGTCGGTGCTGACATGTCTATCTTGATCCGCGGCGCCGACGTCCATCACGCCATCGTCCATCGCGTTGCCGGGGAGCGCCTCGGCCTCGATGGGCCGTGGCGCCTGCTCATTTTCCTCGTCGACGAGGTTGATGGCAGAGGCGGCGCTTTAGTGGTTTGGCATGCTTGGAAAAGGTGGATGTGCTACAGGCTGCGCTTGTCGCCTCCGTGCGTCGCGCGCCGCCTATGCGCAATATCGCTGGGTGGCGGGAAACAGGTGAGGAAATGGCGGGAAACGGTGGCGTGTTCATAAAATGCCATCAATTAATAGAAACTTAGCATAGCAGGAACATCGAGCTAGCACAAGAAGTAGATGATGATCAGATGAACACGGACCACACTAGGGAACCCACCGGTGATGAATTCATCAATCCCAAACAGTTGAATACTAGCAAGTGTTGCCCACAACACACACGGCCTATTCCATCACAAACAGGTTGGATGGATCAACTATATGGCATGTATAACACATAGTCAAAAAGTAATGCGGTAGACTTTCTTTAACATTTGTTAAAAAAATAAAAATAAAAAACAAGGACCTCGAGCTTAAATTAACTCATGGGATGGGTCGTATCAGTCATTTAATTTGACAGATATGATCCATCCTATCAGTTAATTTAACATCAACACAACTTCCCATCCAGTCACCCATCTGATGGCTGCTCCAGCCTGAGCACACTTAACTTGAGAGTTTCCTTACATGACCTACTGGTGGAACAGCTAGTCCTTGCTGATAGGATGCCTCTTCACATCCTTATGGCGTATCGGGATGACCGCCCGTCCCCCAATGGCTAATAGATGTTGTGTAGATAGAGCATATCACATACGTCTTATTAGAAGCAATCGTCTGTGTTATTATCGGTCTTTGCACATATTTCTGATTACAGACCTGCTTGCCGCGTATCACACACATCTTGTTATATTGAACCGTTTCTGTTCTCTTGTCTCAACGCAAACAGTTCATTCGAGTGAACCGCATGTCATATATCGCACACACCTTCATCTGGCTGCCCGTTTCTTTTGTGTTGCCTAATCACAAACAGTTCATTCGAGTGAACTGTATGTTGTATATCGCACACACCTTCATCTGGCTGCCCGTTTCTTTTGTTCCTCCTCATCGCAAACAGTTAATTGAGCTGAACCTTATGCCCTGCATCACACACGCAACTAAAATCTGAACCGTGTTTGATGCATCCTCCATCGCAAATGTTTTGCACCTTTTTTGACGGTTATTTTACACCACCATTTGCGATTATGGCATCGCACACAGTTTTGTCGAAGGGTCTCTGATCGTAGTGTCGCGTTAGCAGCAACCTCCAGTAGTGCTTCCTCTATACCGGAGTAGTACTATTTACTACACAGTATTACTGACCGCCATGTTTGAGCACAACATTATTATGCATGGACGTTGACTGTGTACGTCACCATCTGTCCAGATCTGAGATGCCGCGTGTACCAGATGAACGGCGTCGAGTTTGACCCCTGTGATGCTACGTGGGTGCCGAGGAACACTCTTGGAGAGTACTCGCTTTTCGTTGGGGACAGCTACCCCATTGTGAAGCGGATGCCACCTTCCGTGCATGACACTGAAGGCCTGCTGTTTATGAAGCATGGTTGTGTCTTTAGTGCGCACCGCCGGATGAACGACATGCTGGGACACGCTATCCCTGATTTATGCCGCTTCAGCTTGGATGAGTCTCCATCGTGTGGAACCGGACTAGAAAGCTGCGACAATGATTCCCGTTACCCACCGCTATGGATCGTGCCATCCATGAAGAACACCTGGGACTGGAACCTGGAGGAGGACATGTAGCCCATCTATAACGTGTAAGTGGGGTATGGTAAATTGTGAACGGTAGCGCTGTGAATATATGTAGACTAGTCGTGCACAAATTTATCACATGAATTGGAGATGAACTTGTGTGGCATACTGGCATTTGTCCTTTAGAATTTATTACTAGTAAATGTGTTATGTGTACGTGCAACTTGTGTGGTTGTTGCATGGGCTCCAACACGCTCTTTGAGAAAAAAGGTGGCACAGTTTTGGATATAGGTGACATGGTGGCATCATACAGTAGCATCGTTCGCTATAGTTGTAGCATACTCCTACTAGGACGACAACTCCTATAAAACCTTGCGCTGGGCTCTTTGCCTCTTCGGGAGGTTCAATAGTTCATACTCGTGTGAACCTTGCACTTGGCTCTTCGCCTCTTCGGAAGGTTCAACAATGATGATATAGTACAGTACAATATGCTTCTGGCAATCTGACACCGATTGAACTGCTTGTGACGCCCGGATAATTAAGCTATAGTAACCCTCTACTAATGATGCCACGTCACCTCGGTTATGGTTGATAATCTCACATTAGTTCAAAACAATTTAAATTAAACTCAAACAACTAAAGTTTTCAAACAATAAAACTAAAATGTTCACACTATTCTGTAAATTCCCCTAATCATTGCCATGATGGTACCAACTTCATTTGACTCACAGATAAATCCCTAGGAAATTAATAAGTGGTCCAACAGCAAATAAATTAGCCATTTCAAAATAAATGAATGTTTATGTATTTACAAACCACTTGAAATCGTGTGTGCTAGCTCAAAACATTGCCTACTATTTATGTCACAAGTTTTGTATTCAACAAAACTTGTTTGGATTAAATTAAAATACGAAACGGTGGAGAAAATACCAAAACAGAAAATTAGAAGAAGGAACAGGGGCTAAGTGCACACTGTGCACTAGAGGCCCAGTGCTATAGTACACGGCCCAGCCCACCACAGGCCTTTCCTCTTCTCCTGTACAGAGGAGAAGGCAGAGGAGAGCTCCTATGTGACGCTCTCTGCGTCAAGCAGTCGAGCGATCGCATAGGGGATCGACAGACTGGGCAGGCCCATCTCTCTCGCGAACAGTACCTCACGCTGGAATAAAAAAAGATGCGTTGCCAGGGATCGACCACTAGACCTGCGGCACCTAAGCATACGACTCGAACCAGTTGAGCTAGGTAGCTTTGTTGATAAAAGAAGAGTGCAAAATCTTAAGACAACTTAAACGCCGATCCGAACATCTTTAAAAAATTCGAACACAATTTTTTTTTCAAAAACAAAACGTGAATGTTTTAACAAACACGAACATTATTTTTTTCACAAATTTTGAGAAAACTCAAACATTTTTCAACACACAAATGAATTTTGGAGATGCGGACATATTTTTTAGAACGGAAAACATTTTTCAAACCACCCAAAAAATTGAACAGGAACAATTTTTCATATTTCAAAACAAAATTTGGAAACACGAACAACTTTTCCACGTGAAGAATTTCTGAATTCCAGAACAAAATTTTAAAAAAACAAACTTTTTTTAAAATTTGCAAACAATTTTGGAAACAGAACATCTTTCCGAAACTTCCAACAAAACATGTAAATATGAACATTTTTTGAAATTTTCGAACAAATTTTGAAACAGGAACACTTTTTCAAACTCCCAAACGAATTCATGGAATTTATGCACATTTTTTAAATTGTGAACAATATTTGGAAATATGAACATTTTATAAATTTGTGAACAAATTTGGAAAGCTGGAACAATTTTTGAAATTCCTAAACATTTTGCGAATGCATTTTTTTTTTAAAATATGAACATTTATTGAAACACACGAACAAAAATTGAAAACGAACATTTTTCTTAAATTTGCGAACAAATTTTGCAAAGTTGTGAAATTTTGAAAAAGAACATCAAGAAAAGAAACAGAAACTAAAAAAAGAAAGTGAAATTTGAAATATGTGAACATTATTTAAAACTCCCGAACAAAATTTGAAATATGTGAACAATTTTTTGAAATGGGAACATTTTACGAAACTCATGAACAAAAATTTCAAACACGAACATTTTTTGAAAAATGTGAACAAAATTTGAAATAGGAACATTTATTGAAACTCACGAACAAAAATTGAAAAAACAAAAGTTTTTCTTAATTTGCGAACAAATTTTGCAAATTTGTGAAATTGTGAAAAAAAATAAAAAAAGAAACAGAAACTAAAAAAAGAAAAGAGAAACAAAATTTGAAGATGAGAACATTTTTTGAAGTTTGAACAATTTTTTGAAAGCATGAACATTTTTTCAAGTCAGGAACAAAAATTGAAAATGAGAACATTTTGTGAAGTTTTGAACAATTTTTTTTGAAAGATGAACAAAATTTGAAAATGAGAACATTTTGTGAAGTTTTAAACAATTTTTTGAAAGCATGACCAAAATTTGAAAAATGAGAACATTTTGTTAAGTTTTGAACAATTGTGAGCAACACAAACTTTTTTGAAAAAAATGAAAATAACTTTGAAAACAGAAAAACAAAAACGAAAATAAAAAAGAAACAGAAAACAGAAAAAAAAGAAACATAAAAAACGAAAAAAAGATAAAAAAGAAAACAGAAAAAGAAAAAATTAAATTAAAAAGAAAAAGAAACAGTAAAAGAAAAGAAACAAAAAGAGGTAAAGGGGGAAGTAGAAAAACCGGTTCAGGAACCTTCTAGAAGGTTCCCAAAACCAGAAAAACCGGCTGGGAACCACCTAGAAGATTCCCAAAACCGGACTCGCTTTAACGTTGAACGGGTCGGCCCATCCTAACGCGCTCGTTGATCTGCCTGTGCGTCCGGTCGACTACTTGCCGCAAAGAGCGGCAAATAGGAAATTCCAAGGCAAAGGCCATGGCGTGGCGGCCATCCCACGGCGCCATGGCCGGATGGCCACCACGTCGACTCCCCTCGGCCTATAAGAGCGTTCCTTGGAAACCCTAGCCAGCTCTCGACCGATCCCCTCACTTTCCCCATCGAATCGCCTCCTCCTTGGCTCGGAATCGAGCCCGGAACCTCGCGTGGTGACTGTACACCTCGTCGCCATTGCCGCGGACAACGTGCTCTCCGGCGCCTGTGGATCCGTCCAGGAGGACCGCCACCCTCGACCTCGTCTTCCCCGAGCAAAAACTGGAGCTGGGACATCGCGTACATTCTCCATCGACATCGTCATCTCCCCGTACATTGTCGCCGTCCGCCGTCGTTTGCCGCTACTCCGGTCCATCCCCGGCCACCCCGACCACGTCCCCGAGCTTCTTGTCAACTCCGTTTGAACCACTGTGAGGTTCTCTGCCGATTCCCCCATTTTTCTGGATCGATCCGTCACCGTAATCGCCTACAATCACCGTGGCCACCATGGTCGGAGCACTGCGTCCGTGCGCACGGTCGCCTGCTCCTGGTTGCGGCCACACCAGCACCCGGCCCCCCTGCGCTCACCTGCACACCCGTGCGCGCCTGCTCTGCGCCCTCGCGCCCATGGCCACGTGCCCCGCCAGCGCTGTCTGCAGCTTCACTCCCTGCTGCCCGCTGCTGTGTTGCTGCCGCAACAAATTCTGCTGCTGCTGCTTGCCGTGCTGCTGCTGCCTTAGCTGTTGCGCTATTATTGCTTGATGTGCCACTAGCTGCTGCTATACTCTGCTGCCTAGCCGCTGCTATTGCTCTAGCTGCTCCTGGCCAATAGCTATTGCTGCTCCAGCCGCTACTAATGGCCATGGTCGTGGCCATGGCCGGGCACATGATGTGTGCGTGTGTGTGCAAAGCCACCAACAGCCGGCCCGTGCAATTAGCTTAGGGGCTAATTACTAGTTAGATTAACTGCTAGCCAATGACAGATGGGTGCCAACAACTCATTATCCCATTAAACAATCTGTTAAAATATTGGTCAATGACAGGTAGACTCCAGTCAACCCTTTGACCAGTCAACTGTTGACTGGGCAGTTGACTGGCCCCACCTGTCGGTCTCTCAGTGGGTGTACCTCTGGGTACAGTTAGTAAATTCTGGTTTAATCTCGAACTGTTAATATTTTCATAATATTATTAAACTTTAAAAATTAATATAAAATAATCCGTAACTCGGATGAAAATACTTTATACATGAAAGTTGCTCAGAACGACGAGGCGAATCTGAATACGCAGTCCGTTCGTCCGCCACACAATATAGCGAACATGCAACAGTTCGCCTTCGTTTTATGTGCCCGAAAACGTCAAACACCGGGAATACTTTCCTCCCCTTCGCCGGTATCACCTATCCCTGCGTCAGATCACCTCTGGCACCGCGTATTGCCTTGTTATGCTTTGTGATGCTTTGATTGCTCTATATTTATTGTGTTCCCCCTTCGTTACTTCTTTCCGATGGACCCCGAGACGCTGTCAATACCCTCATGATCGACTACATCGACGATGACCCCTCCTTGCCAGAGCAACCAAGCAAGCCCCCCCTCCCCCTTGATCACCAGATATCGCCTATTCCTTCTCTCTACTGCTTGCATTAGAGTAGTGTAGCATGTTACTGCTTTCGGTTAATCCTATTCTGCTGCATAGCCTGTCATTGTTGCTACAGTTGTTACCCTTACCAGCAATCCTAAATGCTTAGTGTAGGATGCTAGTATTCCATCAGTGGCCCTACATTCTTGTCCGTCTGCCATGCTATACTACTGGGCCGTGATCACTCGGGAGGTGATCGCGAGTATATACTTACATATATATTATATGATACATGTGGTGACTAAAGTCGGGTCGGCTCGTAGAGTACCCGCAAGTGATTCCGATGTGGGGGGCTGAAAGGACAGGTGGCTCCATCCCGGTAGAGGTGGGCCTGGGTTCCCGAAGGCCCCTGACTGTTACTTTGTGGTGGAGCGACAGGGCAAGTTGAGACCACCTAGTTGAGAGGTGGGCCTGGCCCTGGTCGGCGTCCGCGGTTACTTCAAAATAACACGCTTAACGATATCTTGGTATTTGGTCTGAGTCTGGCCACTGGCCTATACGCACTAACCAACTACACGGGAACAGTTATGGGCACTCGACGTCGTGGTATCAGCCGAAGCCTTCTTGACGTCAGCGACTGAGCGGCGCGCGCCGGGTTGGACCGCGTAACGCAACTTCCTTTGTAATGAAGGTTGCTAAGTCTGCTCACCGGCCGCCCACGCAACATGCAGGTGTGCAATGGGCGATGGACCCAGACCCCTGCGCGCATAGGATTTAGACCGGCGTGCTGACTTCTCTGTTGTGCCTAGGTGGGGCTGCGACGTGTCGATCTTCCGAGGCCGGGCATGACCCAGGAAAGTGTGTCCGGCCAGGGGATCGAGCGTGTTGGGAAATGTGGTGCACCCCTGCAGGGAAGTTTATCTATTCGAATAGCCATGATCCTCGGTAACAGGACGACCCGGAGTTGCACCTTGACCTTATGACAACTAGAACCGGATACTTAATAAAACACACCCTTCCAAGTGCAAAATATAACCCGGTGATCGCTCTCTCACAGGTCGACGAGGGGAGGATCGTCGGGTAGGATTATGCTATGCGATGATACTTGGTGAACTTACCATCTACTCTCTTCTACATGCTGCAAGATGGAGGCTGCCAGAAGCGTAGTCTTCGACAGGACTAGCTATCCCCCTCTTATTCCGGCATTCTGCAGTTCAGTCCACCGATATTGCCTCTTTACACATATACCCATGCATATGTAGTGTAGATCCTTGCTTGCGAGTACTTTGGATGAGTACGCACGGTGCTTTGCTCCCCCTTTCCCTCCCTTTCCTTTCTTCTTGGTTGTCGCAATTAGATGCTGGAGCCCAGGAGCCAGACGCCACCGTCGATAACGACTCCTACTACACTGGAGGTGCCTACTACTACGTGCAGGCCGCTGATGACGACCAAGACTAGTTTACGAGGATCACAGGCAGGAGGCATGCGCCTCTTTCGATCTGTATCCCCGTTTGTGCTAGCCTTCTTAAGGCAAACTTGTTTAACTTATGTCTGTACTCAGATATTGTTGCTTCCGCTGACTCGTCTATGATCAAGCACTTGTATTCAAGCACTCGAGGCCCCTGGCTTGTATTATGATGCTTGTATGACTTATTTATGTTTTTAGAGTTGTGTTGTGATATCTTCCCGTGAGTCCCTGGTCTTGATCGTACACATTTGCGTGTATGATTAGTGTACGATTGAATCGGGGGCGTCACACCGCTGCACGTCCACCGCGAGGGCGAGGGCGAGCGAGAGGAAGCGGGAGAGGGCGCTGTAGTCAAAACCCTCTCCTCGTCCTGCGAGCCACCGCGCGCGTGGGCGAGGGAGAGGCGTAGTAAGCAAGCTTCTCCTCGTTCAGCGAGTTGACGGGACACATCAAAGCAGTACTAGTACTAGTCCATACTGCGTCCTTTCCAGTTAATATGGCTTAATTTGAAACGAGAAAAATACACCGGCGGTCAACTTATGTAACAATACGCTCTTTACAGTCACTATATATAGTTTTGCGGTGATTATACGATCACTAGCTCATCGTAGAGCAACTATTGCACCCTACTGACCGGCCACATAGTCGACGTGGCACTTTGTTGACTGGTTAAATTGTCACCTGGTTTCTGGGTCCCAGCTGTCAGTTGGCAGAGCAAAGAAATCAGTTAAACAAAACTTTACGCAGGCGCGACAGGAGTCCAACCCTTGCGCACGAACCACCCTGGCTGTGTATGTGAGTGCATGCACGTGTACTCCCTCGGTCTTCCAACAAAGAGTGTACATCAGCTAAAAAACAAAGATTGTACATCTACACTTCCAATGCATTTAGCCTTTAATCTAAATCGATATTGATTGACTAATGCACCAACTTGTGCTCTAGCTATAGGCTACATGTCTATCCTTAATTACAGCATGCAACAAACTTCATTTAATCTTCTTCTCTCAATGGTCGCATGCACACATAAGTCTGCTACTTACGGGCATTAATTATGCCATGGTCAATGTGTAAATCTCTAAAGGTACAGTCTTTCACGGACGTAGGGAGTAGGTTGAGCACTTGAGGGTGAGCGTGTGTGTTGCGTCGTGTGATGTGTGCCGCATGGGTGCGTGAGTGTTGCGTGTGTCCATGTGTACGTGTGAGTGTTGCATGTTGCGTGCATGCATGCATGCATGCATGAGGCTTTTACTCCCTCCCATTGACATGTTCATATTTCAAGCTTCCTCTGTTCCCTCCATATGGTGATACTCCCTCTGTTCCCAAATACGGAGTAAAAGCCTCCCTCTGTTCCCAAATACGGAGTATTTGTCTTTCTAGAGATTTCAACAAGTGACTACGTACGGAGCAAAATGAGTGAATCTACCCTCTAAAATATATCTACATACATCCATATGTTGTATTCCATTTGAATGTCTAAAAAGACTATATTTAGGAACGGAGGGAGTAGAAAATAAACATTAAGTTCTCTTGTTTTTTCCTCCTTGGTCACGGTGCACAACCAAAGATGACTTATTCACCTGGATGAAGGGAGTGGTCAAAGTTTGACACAAAATTAATGCATTGGCAAACATAATTTTTTGAGGAAAACGAGTGCATTAATTGAGTGTTTTTGCAAACTACAAAAATTATTCCACCACTCATCATCTACCTTGGTTGATGAGATTTCTGAATTGAGCCCTATAAACCGGAAAGGAGGTAGTACTAGTACTCCTACATTATTGGTGTCGGGTGCCTTGGCCAATGTTTCATCTTGTTGGACAGGATGAGGCTACTTCTAATGCATCGGTGCTTACATGGGGTGCTAAGCACATTAAAAACTTTAGCAACTAAAGCTCCCAATGCATAGGTGCTTAACTTGTTGGTGCTAAGCATCCTTTATTTAATGATTTTGTAACTATAGTTCTTCATGCATTGGTGGGATTCTTCCATTTAAGTCTTTTGTCTATGTTCTCGCACTTAGTACAATGGTCACCACACTTATCTCTCTCCTCTTAATTACCTTGCCACATCAGACTTTTTGCCTACATGGCAGCCTTAGCACCTGTACAAGGTGGAGCATTGGGAGGGGCCTGAGCGTACAGGCATAGGGATACTGTAGATAGAAAGTCTTCGTGACCCATGATTCCCCATCTCGGTCAGAGAGAACTATTCAACTAGTCTTCACAGTGAAGTGACAATACACGCTGCAGCAGTGGGACACTTAATTAATAAGCTGAACCAGCATGTTGGTGTTACTAAATCAGCCTTACCTAGTACTGCCATCATGTTTGCCAGTAGAGCATGCTTCCGCAAATATGACTACGCACCTCTCTCCTCCATTAACTGACATGTGGGCCCTCTTGAGGTAGACCCATATGTCATCGGCGTAACTATTTACACTCTGAAGGACGGTATATCCTGGTAGTAGTACTAGTAGAATTGAGATTTAATGCACTTTCTTCCCTGTCTTTCACTCTTCTTCCTCCTCTCTTCTTCTTCCTCCTCTCTTCCCCATCGTCGACCGCACACCATTTCCCCCCGCTCACTGCTCGCCCGCCTGCGCCATCTTCCTTGGTAGCTCGCGCGTACCATATCCCCCCGCTCACTGCTCGGCCACACACGCCATCTTCTTCGCTCGCCCGCCCGAATCCACTTCCTCGCTGGCTCGCAGGCACCAAAAACCCCAGTCACTCAGCGCCCTAAAAAATCATATGGCAGAACCGACTGACACACAGAGCCACGATTGGAATTCCCTCCCTGATGTTCTCTTGGAGCAGATCTGTAATCATATGGAGCTACTCAGCAACGTCCGTCTGGACGCATGCTCGATGTCTTTGTACTGTCTACTCGTCTGCAACCGGCCGGCTCTTTTCAAGACACCCTACTTGCTGATGCCCGATCCTCGCAGGTGGCCTAGACACTGACTTGACGATCCTACGGAGGTTGCCGTGGTGCCCCTCGACATGCTACCACTACCCGTCCACCTGTCCTTCATGCGCGGCCACTACTGGGCAGGCATGAAGGCCAACTGGATCGTCCTCATCCACCAATCCGGTAGTCCGTGGTGTCTCGTGGATATCTACACCCAGCGAGAGACCACCCTTCCATCGTTGGATACCACCGCCATCGAGCCTCGCGGCCCGCCGGACACTCCTGCCTACTACACATGAGACGCGTCGAGCTTTTGGCTCGACCTCTGTTTGCTGAAGGTTGTAATCTGCGAAGTGCCCACACCATCAGAAGACTACATGGATTACAAGCTCATCGCCGTGTTCAACATGGGATTAGTCTATCTGGAATCCAGTCACTATCGTGGAAGTGTCACGACAATTGTCCTCATGGAAGGACTTAGTTGTGGAGCCATTGCGACGAGGTTAGCTTAAAGGGGTTAAACGGGACAAAGGACATGAGGAGTTTATACTGGTTCGGCCCCTTGCGGTGAAGGTAAAATCCTAATCCAGCTTGAGGTGGTATTTCTAGGGTTTCGATTACCAGGGAGCGAATACGCTTTGCCCGGCTTTCGATCTGTTGTTTCTTGCCCTAAGCCGCTGCCGAGTCGTCCCCTTATATACATGGGTTGACGCCCTGCGGCCGATAGAGTCCCAGCCGGCTCATACAAATGTGTCTGGCTCGGTGACTTATCCTACATGCCTTATAATACAAGTTACATATACATGGCGGTTTATACTCATGGGCCTTAAGCCGCCTCTTGGTTTGGGCCCTTTAACAGGCGTACTTCATGAACCGCCATCTTCAACATACTCATGGGCTTTGTCTTAGATGAACCGCCATCGGGATAACCCGGCCCCTCCTCGGCGGGTCATATCCAATAGTCATATCCCCAACATTAGGCCCCAGGTTGATTTGAACTTGTTCATGTCAATCTTCAACACTTAGAAAAAATCCTTCTTCATCTTCCTGTGAAATACTGTAACCCGCCATGACGTCATCTCCTGAAATCGCGGTAACCCACCGTGACGTCACCTGTGATTAATACTACACACAGCCCAAATCTATAATAAATCTTTTCCTTTACTGACCCTCTGAAAATCAAGGCGCCCGCACCGTCACATATCCATTTTCCTGTCTCCTCGATTCCCGCACATGCCACTTATCCTTCCAGCCTTATAAATAGGGCCACGGGTTCACTTTTCATTCTTCCCCTTTTTCTTCTCGCCTTCTTCTTTTTCCTCGCGACGCTCCAGTGTGCCCAAGCTCTGCCGCCGTTGACCTTCATCTCCTGCCTCGACTCCGACCGCTGCATCACCCTGAACGGACCAGAACGCCGCGGCGCCTCTCCACTGTCTCATCAGCATCAGTAAGTCTTCTCTTTCCTCGTAATAGAACTGTCTTTAGGGTTTTTGTGTTCATCGATGTTCGTCACCGCCCTTCCTTCTCCTTGCTTAGATTCATAGCTTAGATCCGAAAAACCACATAAATCTTACGCGGTAGCAGTTTTAGCACTTGTTCTTTGGTACCAGAATATATCCCGATTGCAAATAGATCTCATCTGGACATCCCCATTTTTCGGCCACCGCCACTTTGAACTTAGATTTTATTTCATTTTTCTAACAGCTGCAGATCCAATCTTATAGCTTCAACCTGTGAAACATGTTTTTCCCAACACTTAATAGAATTTTCTCCTGTTAGATCTTGAATATCCATGCTGGTCATGGCGGCTTACCTCACCGGCTTATAATTACTCATATATCATTAGTCCGCACTTAAGCCGCCATGCTGAATATATACTATAACTGTTTAACTTGTGATTTCACCAACTGACTTGAACCGGCAAAATTTTCCCTTCCTTTAGGCTTCCTCTCTTCACAATGCCGCCAAAGACAGTCTATACATGCAATTGGGTCCCCTTCGTCGTCACTGAGGGCTCATTCAAAGACTTTGTCAAAGTCGGGTACTTGCCCATAAAGAGTGTTATGCATTACCGTGCTCCTGAACCGGGCGAAGAAAGACCTCAGCCAAAGGATGGCGAAGTCATTGTATTCACTGATCACATGAACCGGGGTTTCTCACCACCCGGCTCTAAGTTTTTCCGAGATGTTCTGCACTTCTTCCAACTCCATCCTCAAGACATCAGACCCAACTCCGTGTCAAATATCTGCAACTTTCAAGTCTTCTGTGAAGTATACCTTCAAGAGGAGCCCAGCATCGACCTCTTTAGGGAATATTTTTATTTGAACTGCTAGAATGAGTTCACGAACGGCCCATCTTGGAAATTGGCGGAATCTCGATTCAACGCTGAAGAGATGCCATCTTCCCATATGCATGCCTGCCGAGTCACCCCAAGGATTGGAACTAGACGTGGTTTTATTGCAAAGATACCTCCCCGGCTGACGAGAATCCACTGCCGGGTTATGGTGCCGAGCGCCTAGACCCAAAGCACAATCTTCCTGAGAAACTTACCACTGCCGAATGGGCAAAACTTGCTCCTACCATTGCAAAGGTTAAAGCGCTACTAGGAAACAGGTTAACTGGCATCGATTTGGTCAGGTGCTTGGTTTCTTGGCGGATCATACCTTGAGTCGCTGCACTGGCTTAATATGTACTTACACTGGTGGTGTAAAGGATCCACTGCGCCATAGTTCTGCACCATTAACTGACGAGGCAATTCAAGAAATGGTTAAGTGCCTTTTAAATGAAGATCTGGAAGATTGTGTTAATGTGGGTGTGGCCCCTTTCTGCAAGCTTAACCCGCCACCGGATGTGAGTCTCTGAACTTACTTACCTTTACTTCATTATTCAAATATTTTATTAACTCAACCTTTAATGACCTTTACAGGCTAAGTCTGACTTTTGGAAAAACAAGTATGATCATGAAGCTGCCAAGAAGGCTAGGGCTGTCAAGAAAGTCGCCAAGAAAGCCGCCAAGAAGACCACCAAGAGAAAGAAGAAAGCAAGCGCCTTTGATATGCTTAATCTGGATGACACCTCTGAGTCGGAGGTAGCCCTTGACTCTCTTGGCTCGTTTTTCAATCATCTTATTGACACTGACTATTATCAGGATGACACGGGAGCCAGCCAAGTGGCTGAAGAAGAGGTAACTATTATTTCCTCCGGCTCAGAACCTTTTCCAAGACAAAAACTTCGACAAGTAACCCGGAAAGTAAGGTTTTCACACCCCTTGGCTTATTTAGATCCTCACTTTATTTTGAAGCAACAGCAACACGAGAATCGACGTCAGGCCCGGACCAGTGGAGGTGAAGAGTTATCCTCCGGCTTACCGAACACTCCTGCTCCTCGAAAACGTCGAAATGAGGTTCTTTTTAACTTAAACTCTTTTTATCCGCTGGCGGGTCTTATTTGTCTACCACTTAACTCTGTTGATTCAATTGACCAGGAAATTGCCCGTTCTTCCTCTGGCGATTCATCGCAAACCGAGTTGCCGACTTTTAAAACTGCCCCTGGGTAACAATGATTACCTTATATTCTGTAACTCTTTATACTCTTATACTTATACTGACTTGTCACCACCTCTGCAGTGGACAAGCAAAGCCTAGCAAGAAAATAAAGGTTTCCAAACCAGCTGAGGATCCTAAAGTTATTGAACCGGAATAGCAAGTCTCTGCACCTGAGCCCTTGATGTTTCACCTGAGATTCCAGATCTCTGTATTGATGGCACCAATAATAATTCTTCGAACCCTGCACCATCAAGTCCACCTAAGCCGTCAGAGACTCATACTGATGATATTCTGATCACTGGCACCAGCTTTACAGAACTGGGAAATCCAATAGCTTTGGCCAAGCATACTGCCAAGCAAGAGGTTATTGAAAGGCAGAAGATGAGGTTTGACGTCTCCCATTATGCACAACTGAGCAGCAGTGAGATACTCTCTGGTTATCTCAGCCAAGTACACTCCAGCCGCGATCTTGAAGTTGATATGGTGAAACAAATGCACCAAAAGTATGAGGTATAACTTCCCACTTTGAATAATTATGTACATCCTGCTAGCCCCCAAGTCTACTGGTTATGATAAAATTGAATAGGCTGTAGACTTAGAATAATCCATAAGCTTCTTGTCATAGAATCCCTCCAAGGCCGGTTGTTAAAATTAAACCGGATGTTTAAGCAGTTTAACATTGCATTCGTAGTCCCCAAGGGCCGGTTTAATCAGCATGAATGAGCCGGTCCTATTTACCATTGTTTAAGAAAGGAGAGCTTATCTGTGTAGCCCCCATGAGTCGGCTGGGACTGTTTACAGCACAACCAGCTCATCATTAGGAAGATACAAGCGATGTGCATTAGCCACCAAGTGCCAAGTAGTCTTGCTTGCAAAGTGCTTGGGACTTTATTCATAAGAGCAGTTTTACTTAAAGAAATTCTTTGACAGACATTAGCCCCCAAGTGCCAAGTGTTGTTGCTTGCAAAAGACTTGGGACTTATACTCTTGTAACCCGGATATAAATGTATTTGTAATTCTGCTTCATACAGGCTGCTACTACTGAAGTTGAGTCACAGTTAAATGATGCAAAGACCCGGCTGGCGAACCAAGAATCTGAGACCAAGAAAGCTGAGTTAAAATTCCAGTTTAGCATAGCTGAATTGGAAAAACTGAAGACCAGTTTTGAGGCTGAGAAAAGCACTTGGGCTGGGGAAAAGACTGCTTTAACACAACGAGCTGAAAAAGCAGAGGCAGCTCTTCAAGAGGTAACCAGTGAGCTCACCAGCTTAAAACACCATGTATCTCAGATGGTTTCTGCTATCTTTGGTCAGTCGCCTTGCTATTCATCAAAGTGAATACTTGTCATGGTAATATAAACCAGCATTAACGAATCTGTGATTTATTCAGGTCCTAGGAGCAGCAACCTGAACCAAGACATGCTCATAAAACTGAAGGCGGTCTATACCCTTGTCGAGCAGTTGTATACTGGAGCTCAGCGTACACTGGCTGCAATCTCTCCGACTAATCAAGCACCAACACTGTTGATAGATGTCTTGAAAAGACTCTCCGTGCTACCAGCCAGGATTGATGAAATGAAGTGGTCGTCTGCAAGAGTGATGACCCACAAGTATAGGGGATCTATCATAGTCCTTTCGATAAGTAAGAGTGTCGAACCCAACGAGGAGCGGAAGGAAATGATAAGCGGTTTTCAGTAAGGTATTCTCTGCAAGCACTGAAATTATAGGCAACAGATAGTTTTGTGATAAGATAATTGGTAGCAAGTAACGAGTAACAAATCTAAATAAAGTGCAGCAAGGTGGCCCAATCCTTTTTGTAGCAAAGGACAAGCCTGGACAATTTCTTATATGAAGGAAAACGCTCCCGAGGACACATGGGAATTATCGTCAAGCTAGTTTTCATCACGTTCATATGATTCGCGTTCGTTACTTTGATAATTTGGTATGTGGGTGGACCGGTGCTTGGGTGCTTCCCTTACTTGAACAAACATCCCACTTATGATTAACGACTCTTGCAAGCATCTGCAACTACAAAAGAAGTATTAAGGTAAACCTAACCATAGCATGAATCATATGGATCCAAATCAGCCCCTTACGAAGCAACGCATAAACTAGGGTTTAAGCTTCTGTCACTCTAGCAACCCATCATCTACTTATTACTTCCCAATGCCTTCCTCTAGGCCCAAATAATGGTGAAGTGTCATGTAGTCGACGTTCACATAACACCACTAGAGGAGAGACAACATACATCTCATCAAAATATCGAACGAATACCAAATTCACATGACTACTAATAGCAAGACTTCTCCCATGTCCTCAGGAACAAGTGTAACTACTCACAAAGCATATTCATGTTCATAATCAGAGGGGTATTAATGTGCATATAGGATCTGAACATATGATCTTCCACCAAATAAACCAACTAGCATCAACTACAAGGAGTAATCAACACTACTAGAAACCTACGGGTACCAATCCCAGGCTATGAGACAAGAATTGGATACAAGAGATGAACTAGGGTTTGAGAGGAGATGGTGCTGGTGAAGATGTTGATGAAGATTGACCCTCTCCCGCTGGGAGGATCGATGGTGATGACGATGGTGATGATTTCCCCCTCCCGGAGGGAAGTTTCCCTGGCAGAACAGCTCTGCCGGAGCCCTAGATTGGTTCTGGCAAGGTTCCGCCTCGTGGCAGCGATGTCTCGTCCCGAAAGCTTCTCTCCTATTTTTCTTTGGACGAAAGACTTCATATAGCAGAAGATGGCCACCGGAGGGCCACTAGGGGGCCCACGAGGCAGAGGGCGTGCCCAGGGGGTAGGGCGCGCCCCCCACCCTCGTGCCTGGTGGGTGGCCCCCCTCTGGTATTTCTTCCGCTCAGTATTTTTTATTTATTCTGAAAATAACTTCCGTGGAGTTTCGGGACTTTTGGAGTTGTGCAGAATAGGTCTCTAGTATTTGCTCCTTTTCCAGCCCAGAATTCCAGCTGCCGGCATTCTCCCTCTTCATGTAAATCTCGTAAAATAAGAGAGAATAGGCATAAGTATTGTGACATAATGTGTAATAACAGCCCATAATATAATAAATATTAATATAAAAGCATGATGCAAAATGGACGTATCAACTCCCCCAAGCTTAGACCTCGCTTGTCCTCAAGCGGAAACCGATAACGATAAATATGTCCACATGTTTAGAGGTAGAGGTGTCGATAAAATAAAATACGGACATGAGGTCATCATGATCATTCTTATAACAGCAACATATATGAATATTGTCATATGATCTATTATGCTCAAGTAATAATCTATCCGCAATGTAAAGTATGAATCAGAAACTTCATTGAGAACTAACAAACTAAATCTCAGTCATAGAAGCAATTGCAATTTATCATAGCATCATAAAGAGTCTATGTCAGAGCTTTTTAGCAAGTCCACATACTCAACTATCATTTAGTATTTCACCATTGCTAACACTCACACAATACTTGTGGTTATGAAGTTTTAACCGGACACAGAGAAAGATAGGGGCTTATAGTTTCGCCTCCCAACCTTTTACCTCAAGGGTAATGTCAACAATAATAATTCATGCTAACTTACATCCAATTGGATATATATATCAGGATCTTTCCAACACCCTGTGCTTGCCAAAGGATAAAATGTAAAAAGGAAAGGTGAAGAACACCATGACTCTTGCATAAGAAAGATAATAGTAAAAGATAGGCCCTTCGCAGAGGGAAGCAGAGGTTGTCATGCGCTTTTAGAGTTGGATGCACAAAATCTTAATGCGAAAGAACGTCACTTTATATTGCCACTTGTGATATGGACCTTTATTATGCAGTCCGTCGCTTTTATTTCTTCCACATCACAAGATCGTATAAAGCTTATTTCTCCCACACTAATAAGTCATACATATTTAGAGAGCAATTTTTATTGCTTGCACCGATGACAACTTACTTGAAGGATCTTACTCAATCCATAGGTAGATATGGTGGACTCTCATGGCAAAACTGGTTTAAAGGTGATTGGAAGCACAAGTAGTATTTCTACTTAGTGCAAGGAATTGGCTAGCATGAGGGAGAAAGGCAAGCTCGACATGTTGGATGATCCATGACAATATACTTTATCTCAGATATAAGAAAACATAACCCATTACGTTGCCTTCCTTGTCCAACATCAACTCTTTAGCATGTCATATTTTAATGAGTGCTCACAATCATAAAAGATGTCCAAGATAGTATATTTATATGTGAAACCTCTCTTTCTTTATTACTTCCTATTAATTGCAACGATGACCAAAACTATGTTTGTCAACTCTCAACAACTTTTAATCATCATACTATTTATATGTGAAGTCATTACTCTTCATAAGATCAATATGATCTCTTTGTTTCTTTTTCTTTTTTTTTCTTTTTTTCTTTGATTCATTCAAGAACATAGCAAGATAACCAAGCCCTTGACTCAACACTAATCTTTATTATATATAGCTCACAGACTCGATTACATAGAGGAATCATAAAGCAAAGCTCACAACTAGATCATACTAAAAACTTTATTCTACTAAATCATGATAAGGCTAAAAGGATCGAACTAAGAAAAACAGTAAAGATAGGAGTGTGATGGTGATACGATACCCGGGCACCTCCCCCAAGCTTGGCAGTTGCCAAGGGGAGTGCCCATACCAGATGATTATGCCTTCTTTGCTGGTGAAGCAGATGGTGACGATGGGGATGTTGGTGATAGTTGTGCCTTCAGCTTTTTCATATTGTAGTTTAGAAGAGCAATTTCCTCCTCTAAATCATCGACCTTCGATTCCAGCCTCAAGATCTTGTCACATAAATCTTCTTTGCTTTTCTGCCGAAAGCGGGGAGGAATAGATTTATTGTTAGACAGGTTAGCTCTCTTAGGGAAACTAGATTTCTTGAACTTCACGTGCATATCCCCAGGTTGAGGTAGAGGGACATCCTCCTCCTCCGAGCTTGAATCATAGATTCTCATCGAGTAAACATCCTCCTCATCATCCGTGGTTCGGCCACCAGAGGGTAGGTCCGCATAGATCCTTGGGTTGGCAATGAGATGAGAGACAAAGCTCTCACCGTAGGAGTCTTGGGACGACATCTCGCTCTAAATCTGCTTCAGAAACAGCTCAAAACGAAAACAGAGGAAATTTGCGTCATACGGGAGTCAAAACCTTCGGGAGATTATATAATGAATTTTTACCGACCAAAATACGTATCGTGCAAGAAAACGGAGTCCGGAGAACGCACGAGGTGCCCACAAGGCAGGGGACGCGCCCAGGGGGTAGGGCGCGCCCTCCACCCTCGTGGAGGCCTTGTGTCCTTCCCGGACTGCTTCTTTTTTTTCTAAATATTCCAAAACAGAGAAAAATTGCCATTAGAACTGTTTTGGAGTCGGTTTACTTACCGTACCACGTACCTATTCCTTTTCAGAGTCTGAAACATTCTGGACAGTGTCCCTTATGTATTCCTCCGGGGTTACGGTTTCTATAATATTAGTTTCAACATTTATAGGATTACCTGAGATATAATGTTTGATTCTTTGACCGTTCACCACCTTCAGATTTGTGCCTTTGAAGTTGTTGATTTTTATGGCACTGGAACGATAGACCTCTTCGATAACGTAAGGACCTTCCCATTTAGAGAGAAGTTTTCCTACAAAAAATCTTAAATGAGAGTTGTATAATAATACATAATCACCTGCATTAAACTCACGCTTTTGTATTCTTTTGTCATGCCATCTTTTAACTTTTTCTTTAAACAACTTGGCATTTTTGTAAGCTTGGGTTCTCCATTCATCAAGTGAGCTAATGTCAAATAACCTCTTCTCACCGGCAAGTTTGAAATCATAGTTGAGCTCCTTAATAGCCCAATATGCCTTATGTTCTAATTCAAGAGGTAAGTGACATGCTTTTCCATAAACCATTTTATAAGGAGACATACCCATAGGATTTTTGTATGCAGTTCTATAGGCCCATAATGCATCATCAAGTTTCTTGGACCAATTCTTTCTAGATCTATTAACAGTCTTTTGCAAAATTAATTAAAGTTCTCTATTACTCAATTCTACTTGACCACTAGACTGTGGATGATAAGGAGATGCAATACTATGATTAACATCATACTTAGCAAGCATTTTACGGAAAGCACCATGAATAAAGTGTGAACCACCATCAGTCATTAAATATCTAGGGACTCCAAACCTCGGAAATATGACTTCTTTAAGCATCTTAATAGAGGTGTTATGATCAGCACTACTAGTTGGAATAGCTTCTACCCACTTAGTAACGTAATCAACAGCAACTAAAATATGTGTATATCCATTAGAGGCGGGAAACGGTCCCATATAATCAATGCCCCAAACATCAAATGGTTCAATAACAAGTGAATAGTTCATAGGCATTTCTTGACGTCTACTAATATTACCTATTCTCTGACATTCATCACAAGATAAGACAAACTTACGGGCGTCCTTGAAGAGTGTAGGCCAATAAAAACCGGATTGCAATACCTTATGTGCAGTTCTATCTCCAGCGTGGTGTCCTCCATAAGCCTCGGAGTGACACTTGCGTAGGATCTGTTCTTGTTCATGCTCAGGTACACAACTTCTAATAACACCATCTACTCCTTTATAAAGATGTGGGTCATCCCAAAAGTAATGCCTTAAATCATAGAAGAACTTTTTCTTTTGCTGGTATGTGAAACTAGGTGGTATAAATTTAGCAACTATGTAATTAGCATAATCAGCATACCATGGAGCAGTACGAGAAGCATTTATGACATTTAATTGTTCATCAGAAAAGCTATCATCAATAGGTAGTGGGTCATCAAGAACATTCTCTAACCTAGACAAGTTGTCTGCAACGGGGTTCTCAGCTCCCTTTCTATCAATAATATGCAAATTAAATTCTTGTAGCAAGAGAACCCACCTAATAAGTCTAGGTTTAGCATCTTTCTTTTCCATAAGATATTTAATAGCAGCATGATCAGTGCGAATAGTTACTTTAGAATCAACGATATATGGTCTGAACTTATCACAAGCAAATACAACTGCTAAGAATTCTTTTTCAGTAGTGGCATAATTTCTCTGGGCACTGTCTAGAGTTTTACTAGCATATTGAATAACATTTAATTTCTTATCAACTCTTTGCCCTAGCACAGCACCTACTGCATAATCGCTAGCATCACACATAATTTCAAAAGGTAGATTCCAATCAGGAGGCTGAACAATAGGTGCAGAGATTAATGCTTTCTTAAGTATTTCAAATGCCTCTACGCAATCATCATAAAAAACGAATGGTATATCTTTTGTAATAAATTAGTCAGAGGCCGAGAAATTTTTGTGAAGTCCTTAATGAACCTCCTATAAAAACCGGCATGACCAAGGAAACTTCTTATACCTTTGATGTCCTTGGGACACAGCATCTTTTCAATAGCATCAACTTTAGCTTTATCAACTTCAATACCTCTTTCAGAAATTTTGTGCCCCAAGACAATGCCTTCATTAACCATAAAGTGGCACTTCTCCCAATTCAAGACAAGGTTAGTTTCTTCACATCTCTGCAAAACTCGATCAAGGTTGCTCAAGCAATCATCAAAAGAGGATCCATAAACGGAGAAATCGTCCATGAAGACCTCACAAATCTTTTCACAAAAGTCAGAGAATATAGCCATCATGCATCTTTGAAAGGTAGCAGGTGCATTACATAAACCAAAAGGCATACGTCTATAAGCAAAAGTACCAAAATGGCATGTAAAAGTGGTCTTAGCTTGATCATCAGCTGACACAGGTATTTGAGAGAAACCAGAATAACCATCTAGAAAGCAAAAATGTGTATGTTTGGATAATCTTTCTACCATTTGATCAATAAATGGCAAAGGGTAATAATCCTTTTTAGTAGCTTTATTTAATTTGCGGAAATCAATTACCATCCTATAACCTGTAATAATTCTTTGTGGAATCAATTCATCTTTATCATTAGGAACAACAGTAATACCTCCCTTCTTAGGGACACAATGGACAGGACTTACCCACTCACTATCAGCAACAGGATAGATTATACCTGCCTCTAGAAGCCTTAATATTTCTTTCTTTACCACTTCCTTCATCTTAGGATTTAACCATCATTGAGAATCAGCAATCGGTTTGGCATCTTTCTCCAAATTTATTTTATGTTGACATAGAGTGGGACTAATGCCCTTAAGATCATCAAGAGTATCCAATAGCAGCACGGTGCTTCTTCAGAGTTTTCAATAATTTTTCTTCCTCCTTCTCTGAAAGGTTAGCACTAATAATAACATGATATATATTCTTTTCATCAAGATAAGCATATTTAAGAGTATCAGGTAATGGTTTGAGCTCAAACACGGGATCACCCTTGGGTGGAGGGGGGTCCCCTAGGATTTCAACAGGCAAGTTGTGTTTCAGAATAGGTCCCTGTTTAAAGAATATTTCATCTATTTTCCTTCTTTCATTCATAAACATATCATTTCCATGGTCTAGCAAATATTGTTCTAAAGGATCATTAGGAGGCATAGCAATAGAAGCAAGACCAATAATTTCATCTTTACTAGGCAATTCCTCTTCACGGTGTTGTCTACGAAATTTAGAAAAGTTAAACTCATGAGACATATCACCTAGACCAATTGTAACAACATCCTTTTCACAGTGTATCTTAGCATTAACAGTGTTTAAGAAGGGTCTACCAAATATAATGGGACAAAAGCTATCTTGTGGGGAACCAAGAACAAGAAAATCAGCAGGATATTTAGTTTTCCCACACAAGACTTCAACATCTCTAACAATCCCCATAGGTGAAATAGTATCTCTATTGGCAAGCTTAATTGTGACATCAATTTCTTCTAACTCAGCGGGTGCAACGTCATGCATAATTTCTTTATATAAGTCAAAGGGTATTGCACTAGCACTAGCACCCATATCACATAAGCCATGATAACAATGATCTCCTATTTTAACAGAAATAACAGGCATGCCTACCACAGGTCTATGTTTATCTTTAGCACACGGTTTAGCAATTCTAGCAGTTTCATCACAGAAATAAATAACATGCCCATCAATATTATCAGACAAGAGATCTTTAACAATAGCAATATTAGGTTCAACTTTAACTTGTTCAGGAGGTGTATAGGTTCTTATTGCTTTTACGAACCACAGTTGAAGCTTTAGCATGATCCTTTATTCTAACAGGGAAAGGTGGTTTCTCAACATAAGCAGTAGGAACAATAGGATCATTATAAGTGATATTCTTTTCTTCAACTTTAATAGGTGTAGCTACTTTTACTTCTATGGGAGGATGATATTTAAACCACTTCTCCTTAGGGAGATCAACATGAGCAGCAAATGATTCACAGAAAGAAGCTGCTATCTCAGAGTCAAGTCCATATCTAGTGCTAAATTTACGAAAAACATCGGTATCCATAAAAGATTTAACAAAATCAAACTTAGGAGTTATACCTGGCTCCTTACCTTCGTCGAGGTCCCAATCTTCAGAGTTGCGCTTAATTCTTTCCAATAAATCCCATTTGAATTCAATAGTCTTCATCATAAAATAACCACTACAGGAAGTATCGAGCATGCACTACTAGGGAAAACCTTATACACAGAGGTATAGCAGTAGCGTTGGTCAAAACTCGGCGCTAGCGCTACTTAGTAGTAGCGCTTGTTGCAAAACCACGCTACAACCATTGTTTTAGCAGTAGCGCGTCTTCACAGAAAAGCGCTACTACTGAAATTCCCTCACTAATGCCGGTAGGCTAGGAATAGTAGTAGCGGTTCACCCAGAAGTACGCTACTGCTAAAAACTTTGTAGCAGCGCGTTTATGCTGTAGAGCGCTACTGCTATGAAAAAGAAAATAAATAGAAAAATAAGTATAAAAGTAAATGAAAATGAAAGAAATAGAAAAAGGAGAAATGAAAAAAAGAAAATGTAAAGAAAACAAAAGAAAAATAAAACAGAAAGGAATAGCTATAGCGCGTTTCTCTGGAACACGCTATAGCTATCTTAGCTATAGCGCATTTCGGCAAAACGCGCTACTGCTAGTTTGACTCAAATCCCGGCAGCCCGGGCTCAAAATTTCGCTAAGTCCTTTCCCCCCTCTCTACTCCCCCTGTCCCCCAACTGCTCCATCGCCGCCGTCGCCCTGCCGCCTTCGACCACACCGCCACCTCCCGAGGCCGCCTTCGACCACACCGTCGCCGCCCGAGGCCGCCCTCGACCTCACAGCCGCCGCCCGAGGCCGTCGTCGACCTCACCGTCGCCTCCCTTGAGCTCACCGCCGCCGCCCTCGACCTCACCGCCGCCGCCCGAGCCAGAGCCTGCCCTCGCCGCCGACCGTAAGGCTCTGCCTCTCCTGTCCCCTACCCTCCTCTGTCTCTCTCTGCTAGGGCAATTCATATATATGTTGATACTGTGTTGATGTTCATATGAACCCTAGATTTTTTTAGGGTAGTAGGCATTTTATAGCATTTAGGAAAAATGATTAGCAATTTTTTTAGGAAATTAGCTAGGGCAATTTTTATGAAAATGCCTAAACAGTAATTCCATTTAGCTTTAAACTAATAGAGGGTATATAAATAATAGTAGCATTTAGATTTAAATTAACAGAGGCTATAAACAAAAAACACTTAGCTATAAAAAAATATTTGGACTACGGACCTGAATTTGTTCCAAATTTCATTCAAATGAAATTTGAATTATTTGGACTATGGACCTGAATATTTTTGAAGAAATTGGGTATAGGTACTAAGGTCTTGCTGTGGAAATTTTGGTGAGGTCAGAAGGGTTAGAGAAAATGGAGTTCCTAGACTTTTAGCTTTAGACAAAAAACAAAAGTATTTAGCTATAAATAAAAAACAGTAGCTATGGCATTTAGCTATAAACAAAAAACAGAATTGTTTTTCTTTTCAAAAACTTGGTCAAACTAATTGTTTCTATGTAAACAAAAAACAAGATTGTTTTTATATGATATATGTCATTGATGTTCATTTGCATATTCCATTATTGTTGATTATATCTTTTCATTGAAGTGGCCATGTTATATGCAAATTCCTCAATAGTGTTTGCTCATGTTATATCTTTTCATTGAAGTGGTTCGATTGTGCCCAAGTGGCTTTGTTGTTTCCAGGGAATGAAGCTGAGTGGCCTATGTTTTGCTGGAATGTTGATTCATTTCTGTTCCGGCAAATTTCAGGTTCTTGATTTGTCCAATTTTTAGCAAAGGTCATGCCGAAATTTTCCGTGAATTTCGGCATGACTTGTGCTACAAACTAGGACATATCGAGTGCCCGGGATTTGCCGCACCAGGAAGGAGTCAACGTTCCTGCAAAACAATAGGCCTTTTTTATGTCATTATTCATTTTATTAGGTCTAGAATTAATTGACTAGATTTAATCATAGGAAACATGGCTAGCAACGATGAAGGACAGGGTTCTGGTGATTGCGACGACGTCTATCGGGCGGCAGACGAATTTTTTAGCCTTGCCGACGATCAACCGATGTTGTTGCTGGGCCCACCGGTGGCATCGGGGACTGAGACCGACACGCAGACCGGTGCTGAGATTGAGACCGGCGCTGAGACTCAGACCGGCATCGAGACCGGCGTTGAGACTGAGACCGGCGCTGCCTCAGGGAGCGGAGCCGGTGTAGAACCGAAAGCAAAGAGGCAACGGCTTCCTAACAAACTCAAGACTACTAGACTGGTGGTCACGGAGGTGGACGACAGCAATTTTGAGCCAAAGGCGCCCGAGGAAGCACGTCGATGCTACGGCAATCAAATAGGCTGCACCGTACGGACAACCGCCACCATCAACGATGAGAAACTACAGAAGATAGATAATATGAGGCGCTCCCTCCTAAAGAAGTTTCACCAGATATTCTTGTTCCCGGGCCGGAATGAGAAGGATTATGAAGATCCAGATGAGGACCCGGCAATGAAGAAGATAAACAAACACGCCATGACCAAGTTTAGCGACGCGTTGGCCGCCTGGAAAAATCGAGTGAAAGCAAAGATCATCGACAAGAAGGAACCCTACTTCGAGATTGTAAAGGATAATCCGACAATCACGGAAGAGCAGTTTCAAATATTCAAGGAGGCTTGCAAGGCCGAAGCTGCCAAGAAAAGTCTAAGTACATGAAGGGGCTTCAAGAGAGGAACATTGGGAGCCACCACCTCGGAAGCCATGGTTACGGCGGAAAGAGGTCCAAATGGGCCAAGGAGGACGCGGAAGCCGCGAGTCTGGGCATCCCAGACCCCTTGGCAGATTTCACCGTCCCGCAGGAGCGTGACGTCCTCAGGGCCCGGCACCGTTGGGACCCAGTGAAGAAGGTTTACGAGACAAAACCGGTCATTACGGAGTTCATGAGACTGCTGGTAATTTTAGTTTCTGATCAATTCGACTTCACACGTTAGTCATATTTGTAAACGATCCTTGTGCCTTTTGCA
Organism: Aegilops tauschii subsp. strangulata; assembly: GCF_002575655.3. Taxonomy (NCBI): domain Eukaryota; kingdom Viridiplantae; phylum Streptophyta; class Magnoliopsida; order Poales; family Poaceae; genus Aegilops; species Aegilops tauschii. The sequence goes on from NC_053039.3 coordinate 57,485,528, forward strand.
GAGAGAGCAGCACCGGATTGCGGCCGAAAGCGACTCGCCGTCTGAGGCATTGGCGAGGCCCAAGTGGGACACTCCATTCAACCGGGCGTTGAACATATTGAAACGACAACCGGTGGATACTCGACCGTCGTATGGACGCGTGCACGGTGTCGGAGACGGCGCCACGTGGAAGAAGTACTACCATGAGACCACGGAGGAGAGAAAGGAAAGACGGAGGTTAACTGAAGAAAACATCGACAAGAAGGTTGAGATTGCGGTTGAGAAGAAATCATCTCAGACAGTCGCAACAGCGGTAGCTGCCGCAAAACAGGTGGTTGCAGATTTGTCTACTTCCTTGGTGACGGGCATTTTCACTTGGACAAGGCAAAATCCAGAAAAAAATGCAGAGGACTTTCCCCTTGCTGACTTCTTGGGGAGCAGCTCGACTAGCGTTGCACCAGCACCTGCTCCCGCACCTGCTCCTGCACCGGCTCCCGCACCGGACGTGCTCGGTGGTGCTTCGTCCTTGGCTGAGCTCGACGCCCTCACGGTATCTGTCACACCGGCCCCCTTCAATATAAATGTATAATCTCCCATTTTCGTTGCCTTTCGGATGTCTCACGTCGCAGACTTTTCTTTGCAGGCCGACGAAACCCCGTGCACCATATTGTACACCATCGGCGACCAGAAGGTGGACGTGGGGAAGGCGACGATAATGGAGCCGAAGGAACCATTGTTCCACAGCCGGACGATCCCCCCGAACGTCTTCAAGGTTTCCGTGGCCAGTGTCAAACCGGGCCATGAGAATTTGCCTCCTCCAATACTAGTGGGGGATGACGACGAGACACCGCGGCGGCTTGGTGATTGTTGCAATGGGTGGGTCCTGTTGTGGCCAAAGAGTCCGCTTCGTCTGGAGGCGGCCAGGAGCACACCCACGAGCACGCAGCCTCAGCAAGGTATGAACATCAACACCCCACCTACCCAATTAGCGTTGGGTGTCGAGTTGGGTGATAGCGGACGGGGTAAGGAGGAGGCTCCATTAGTCGCTGATGATGTCGCCATGGATGAGGATGACGATGGCGCTGAACAGTATGTCTATACTGGCGCCTCCTCAGGGTTTGAGCGTCATGAGTCGGTGCCTGAATTGCCGTCTCAACGTATTATGGATGACCTTCCAGTAGTAAAGAAGTCTAGGAAGAGAGCGAGGAAAGGCAAAAAAGCTGATTCTATGATCCAGCCGCCTCAGCAGCCTCGGCTTCAGGACCGTATAGATATCCCCGATGCGGATAAATGGCATATCCCCGGTCAACCAATCCTACCTGCAACAGCACTACGGGCCAGATTCGGCGATCTAAGGAGACTTCATGACGATGTGCTGCGGGTAGAGAAAGGCCTCATCGCCTCGAAAGATCCAGGATACCCACTCTACGTGGTTAACGTTCCGCGGAAAATGTCGTACGTCGACAGCTTCCCCGCGGATAAGTTCTTCCTCCGATTCGATTACATATTCGACATGTTTCACGTGAAGAAGCTGGATTTTACGTTTGTCCGCCTTTATGCCTTGCACATGAACTACATCATCGGGGTTGAGCAGATATCTCATATCTGTGTCGCTGACCCGTACTACATGCACGAGGGCTTCTTGGCAGTCTGCGCAAAGCACCGTGAATACGCGAGGGATTACATCGTGAGTTTCATGCTTGCCAATAAGGACAAGGAGGCGATTCTCGTGCCTTATCATCCCGTGTAAGTCATCCGTGCTGCTATCCTTCCTTCGATTTCAATCATTCATTTGCACGGTGGAGGCTAATTAATTTGAGGTGTACTTATTTTGCGCAGCGGCGGGCGCGCCGTCCTCATCATCCTCTACCCCCGATTCTCCCACGCTCTTTACTTGGACTCGTCGAAGAACATTCACAAAAAGGATTACACCCACATCAAGAATGTTCTCGACAGTGCTATGTTTTACTACCAAGCAAGGGGTGGAGAGGTCAGGGACAAGAAGAGAAGGGGCGGCAGGCCCGCCTTCAGCCATAAGACCGACTTCTGCTGCATCCAGCAACCGAACGATTCTCTTAATGATGGATTCTATGTCCTACACCACATGCTGGAGTACAGACGGGATCACCAGAACCTTCGCATGTTACCTAGATCCGGTGATGCCCATATTCTGCAATGGGCAAAGGACATAGGAGATATCGAGGATCATCGACTTCGAGCTGAGTTCTATAACATCCAGCGCGAACTTGCCCAAATCATCATGAAGGAGGTAGTCGGAAAAACAGGGTTGTTCTACGGAGAAGGACAAATGTCGCGGGAAGACGTCCGAACATGGATAGCCTCTCAGCGTCTCGACATGAAGCCTTTCACTAAGCTCGAGGACTATCTCCCTGACATGGATGGATGGCACGACATGGTGGAGTGATTGTCGATATATGACAATGTGTCCGTTTAGTCCATACTTTTTGTATGACAAAACTTTGAGTTATGCACGGTGAAACTTTATTTGTGATGTAATTAAACCGTCCCTCTCCTCGACTAGCGAAAATCACTCTAGTTAGGGCATTTTGGGGTATGATGAACTTTGTTATTCATGCTTATGATATGTTGTTTCTATTTTTGCCAAGTCTGTCTCTTTTTGTTGCTCAACTATATATGTTGCATATCATCGACTCATGTGACGATGCAGGTGCATAGATCATAGATGGCGAAGAAGTGCTACGCCAGGAGTATATATACGACAAGTGGCCGGAGTGTCAGGCCCAGGTGTACCGGTTTCCGGTTTCCGAGCGACAGGCAGTAGTTAGTTTAGGTTCACGCTAATGTGAGAGAGGGATACGAACTCATGTACTCAAAGTGATAGCTCTTCTCGCGTATATCATTGTTTAGATGGATGACGATGTATTTGCAAGTAATCGAGACTTGTATCGCTATTTTCGAGATGATGACGAGAGACCACTTTGTGTTGGATGATGATTATGATGATGACATGATTTGATGAGACTAATTGTATGTATATGCTATGATTACATTTGTATGTGTATGATATGCTAAAGATTATTGTATAAAGCCTATTCAAATACAAAACAAATACAAAACAAATACAAAACAAATATGCAGGGAAAAAAACTAATAAAACTAGTAGTAGCGAGGGGGGAAATTTAGCAGTAGCGCCGCCTTACCAGTAGCGCTTCCCTGTAAACAGCGCTGCAGATAATATCAGCAGCGCCCTTTTCTAAAGAGCGCTACAACTATTCATGTATAGCAGTAGCGTGGGACAACAGGCGCTACTGCTATACGTTAGTTGTAGCGCCTTATTAGTAGCGCCTGTCCCCGCGCTACTGAGAGGCCCAAAACCCGCGCTGCTGCTAGGCTTTTCCCTAGTAGTGATGGTGCGATTGTTATCCGAAAGCCGAGCATAAAAGTTTTGAATAATCATTTCTCTTGAGAGCTCATGATTGGGGCATGAATATAACATTGACTTAAGCCTCCCCCAAGCTTGAGCGATGCTTTCTCCTTCGCGAGGGAAGAAATTATATATATAATTGCGATCACGATGAACCAGATGCATAGGATAAAACTTTTGATGAAATTCCAATTTCAATCTTTTATAGTTCCATGAACTCGTATCATCACATAGCCTATACCATGTCAATGTGTTTCCCTCCAAAGATAAAGGGAATACCTTCCTCTTAACAACATCTCTGGATATACCTGCAAGCTTAAATAATCCACAAACTTCATCCACATATATTAGGTGCTCATCAGGATGTGATGTTCCATCTCCTGCAAAAGGATTAGCTAGCAGTTTTTCTAACATACCCGAAGGAATTTCAAAGCAAACATTTTCAATTTCATCTTCAATTTCAGTAGGTTCATTAGGTTGAGGAGCAACTCTTTGCTCAACTGGTCGGGGTGAAGATACCCCAAACAAGCCCCTCAGAGGATTACTTTCCATAGTAACAAGTGACAGTAAATTTCAGCACACTATATAAATTTTTCCTTACCAAAGGCGCTTCACTCCCCAGCAACGGCGCCAGAAAAGAGTCTTGATGACCCACAAGTATAGGGGATCTATCGTAGTCCTTTCGATAAGTAAGAGTGTTGAACCCAACGAGGAGCAGAAGGAAATGATAAGCGGTTTTCAGTAAGGTATTCTCTGCAAGCACTGAAATTATAGGTAACAGATAGTTTTGTGATAAGATAATTAGTAGCAAGTAACGAGTAACAGATGTAAATAAAGTGCAGCAAGGTGGCCCAATCCTTTTTGTAGCAAAGGACAAGCCTGGACAATTTCTTATATGAAGGAAAACGCTCCCGAGGACACATGGGAATTATCGTCAAGCTAGTTTTCATCACGTTCATATGATTCGCGTTCGTTACTTTGATAATTTGGTATGTGGGTGGACCGGTGCGTGGGTGCTGCCATTACTTGGACAAACATCCCACTTATGATTAACGACTTCTGCAAGCATCCGCAACTACAAAAGAAGTATTAAGGTAAACCTAACCATAGCATGAAACATACGGATCCAAATCAGCCCCTTACGAAGCAACACATAAACTAGGGTTTAAGCTTCTGTCACTCTAGCAACCCATCATCTACTTATTACATCCCAATGCCTTCCTCTAGGCCCAAATAATGGTGAATTGTCATGTAGTCGACGTTCACATAACACCACTAGAGGAGAGACAACATACATCTCATCAAAATATCGAACGAATACCAAATTCACATGACTACTAATAGCAGGACTTCTCCCATGTCCTCAGGAACAAACGTAACTACTCACAAAGCATATTCATGTTCATAATCAGAGGGGTATTAATGTGCATATAGGATCTGAACATATGATCTTACACCAAATAAACCAACTAGCATCAACTACAAGGAGTAGTCAACACTACTAGCAACCTACGGGTACCAATCCCAGGCTATGAGACAAGAATTGGATACAAGAGATGAACTAGGGTTTGAGAGGAGATGGTGCTGGTCAAGATGTTGATGAAGATTGACCCTCTCCCACTTGGAGGATCGATGGTGATGATTTCCCCCTCCCGGAGGGAAGTTTCCCCGGCAGAACAGCTCTGCCGGAGCCCTAGATTGGTTCCGCCAAGGTTCCGCCTCGTGGCGGCGGAGTCTCGTCCCGAAAGCTTCTCTCCTATTTTTCTTTGGACGAAAGACTTCATATAGCAGAAGATGGCCACCGGAGGGCCACCAGGGGGCCCACGAGGCAGGGGGCGCGCCCAGGGGGTAGGGCGCTCCCCTCACCCTCGTGCCTGGTGGGTGGCCCCCCTCTGGTATTTCTTCCGCTCAGTATTTTTTATATATTCTGAAAATAACTTCCATGGAGTTTCAGGACTTTTGGAGTTGTGCAGAATAGGTCTCTAATATTTGCTCCTTTTCCAGCCCAGAATTCCAGCTGCCGGCATTCTCCCTCTTCATGTAAATCTTGTAAAATAAGAGAGAATAGGCATAAGTATTGTGACATAATGTGTAATAACAGCCCATAATGTAATAAATATCAATATAAAAGCATGATGCAAAATGGACGTATCAAAGAGCTGGTGCTGTGATGGCTTTGAGCCGGGCCAAGGCATGGGTACCAGAGCTTGACCCGCCTGAGGTAGCCACTGGTTACCCAAGCTTGAAAGAAGATGGTACGCCGTTTGATCAAATGGACTTCTCCGCTTGCGTGAAAGAGATACGTCCCATGGCGACTATGATTGCCAATGACTCGGACCTTTCAAAGTACCATCCGACTTATGACAAGGAGAACCAGAAGATGCCGACCCCGGCTTATAGAGTGATGGACTTAATCCCCCCAATCCGTAAGCACACTTTTGCCCTTGAAGTTGAGCCGTCTGATCTTATAGATGACGAGGCTGAATTTCAAGCTTTATCTGGTATCGATTGGTCATCACCAAATTTTTAGACGGCGGAGGAGGACGAAGAACCGGAAAGGGATGAACCAGAAGCCTCCAATCAAAAAGGCCAAGAAGATTGAACCGCCGGGCGGTTTATATATTTGATCCTTGAAAAAATACTTGATCTCATTCGGCTCACGGAGCCATGTAATAGGGTAGTAAAAACTTAAATCTTTCATGCCATCGTGCACATTTCTGCTTTTTGTACAAGACCGCTGATCTCCATTGTGAGAAAACATCACCTTATGCTTATGATAACATTTGATTTATGCCGATCTGATCGATTATTGTCCTGCACACAAAGAAAATACAAATACCCTGGCGGCTTACCACCGGGCGGGTCATGATACCCTATTGAAGCCATTGAGGATGAATAGTCCATAACCAGGGCCGGTCTAAATTGTTAAATAAGATGTCATACCTGTAGTATATGCTTATACTGCCGGCTTATCAGCTTTGTGCAGTTAGAGGTGTTAGAGCTGTAACTCTAAACATAGGAGTATGATACTCTGGCGACTTAGAGTCTGCCATCCTGGCGGGTTATAGAGACCCAAAAGATGCTTCAAATATGAGCCATAAGTAGGGCAGCTGGGCCCGACTTGTAAAAAACCGGATGTCGGTATCAAAACCGGCGGATCTCGGGTAGGGGGTCCCGAACTGTGCGTCTAAGGTCGATGGTAACAGGAGACAGGGGACACAATGTTTACCCAGGTTCGGGCCCTCTCTATGGAGGTAATACCCTACTTCCTGCTTGGTTGATCTTGATGAATATGAGTATTACAAGAGTTGATCTACCACAAGATCGTAATGGCTAAACCCTAGAAGTCTAGCCTGGATGACTATGGTAATGTATCTCTATCCGGACTAAGCTCTCCAGTTTATATAGACACCAGGGAGATCTAGGGTTACATAGAGTCGGTTACATAGAAAGGAATCTGCATAGTTGATCGCCAAGCTTGCCTTCCACGCCAAGGAGAGTCCTATCCGGACACGGGTGCAGTCTTCGGTCTTCGTATCTTCACAGCCCATCAGTCCGGCCCATGGCTAACAGGCCGGACGCCCGAGGACCCCTTAGTCCAGGACTCCCTCAGTAGCCCGCGAACCAGGCTTCAATGATGAGGTGTTCGGCGCGCAGATTGTCTTCGGCATTGCAAGGCGGGTTCCTCCTTCGATGACGTCCAAGTAATGTATTCGGCCATTGATTCAATGTCGCTCCCCTCGGCTTCTGTGCGTTAATAACTTCATCTTCCACGTGTCGAGAGAATGCAGAAGGTCAGGGTATTTTTGCAAATAACACCCCGTCTATGCAAGGAAGAGCGCCTATTTAGAGAGATTGGATCTTAGATCCATTCGGCACCACACGGAGAAAATTCCCGGAGATCGCGAGGAGAAACCAATCCATCATGGCTAGCATTCCCAGCTCCTCCTCCCGTTCCGGCTCAGAGAAAGGCGAGTGGGAGAGGTGCTATGTGTCCCACAGTCAATTGGCGAAGTTGCAAACGCAGGGATTTATTCCTCCTGCGGATCTGGTCCCTGTGCGAGCTGGGCTAGCATCCTTTATGTCATGACCGGAATTTTGGGGATAATAATTCCCAGAATACGGTCTTTGTGCTCACCAGCCCCAGGATCACTGTTAGCTGATGAGGCACCAACTTGATACAAGAATTCCAAGCAAGGTACAACAATATGTAGTACAAGACCATTGTGGCCTAGGAGTACAACGTTTGGTTTCTAATGGTTGAGGGCGGAAGCGGTAGGATACATCTGCGTCTATGGGACTCCATTTCCCACAAGAACAGCTGACCAGGATAACTCCTATCTTCGCACGGCTGCTATCGTCAACACGTAGGTTCCGAGGCTGTCACCGCGATGCTTATCTCCATGCGCGAAAATCTGGCCAAGACAATAGCCAGGGACAAGCCAGTGAGTACGTTTGAATGTACTCGCAAACATTAAGAACATGGGCATAATATAACAGGAGATAATCATACTCCGAAACATTTATGATGATAAGTCTGCCATGAAGTAAACAGAAATATGGGGATGCACGCGTGCAGAGAAAAGGAAATATGGACGTGCAATACGGAAGTAAAAGAAAATACACTGAGCGAGGGTCTGGACGACTCCTCGAGAGGAAACTGCAGGAATAATAATGCCGGTGCCAAACGAGGGTCTGAATGACTCCTCGAGAGGAAAATGCAAGAATATTAATGCCGCAGTCGGGCGTCGGGGCGACGCCACATAAAGGGCTTATAAAAGAATAAATAAACAACAAGCATGCCGCAGTCGGGCGTCTGAGCGACACCACAGAAAGGGCTTATGAAAGAATAAGTAAACAACAAGCATGCCGCAGTCGGGCGTCTGAGCGACACCACAGAAAGGGCTTATGAAAGAATATATAAACAACAAGCATGCCGCAGTCGGGCGTCTGAGCGACACCACAGAAAGGGCTTATAACAGAATAATTACAGTGAATATCCAGGAGGTAGAACCATCCCAGGGATACTCATAATGTAAATGGTTAGTCCATAATAATAACAAAGTTAAAACATGATCCTCAGATGTCACAGGTCATAAACAAAAATCTGGTCTAGCCGTTTTTCCATCCGAAGACCGTCGCTGAATCCCAGCTAAGTCGCTCTCCATCCGATTACCGTTACTAGATTCAACTCAGACTGTGGTCCTTACTTATGAACATGGCTGGTATAACCAGATATATCCTCTGCAGAGGGAGTACTATTTTTCCACAAGTAACGGATTTATTTAGTCCATCGGGACTAATTCCGCCTACGGCCTTTTAATTGAAAACACGCCTGACCTGCACACACCAGCTTAACTCACCGATGTCTAGAATCACCCACGACACCTGCCAAGCAAAACTCTAAGTGGGGAGGCTACAACCTCGACGTAGCATGGGATCACAAATTTATAACGCGCGCACACTAGGGGACCTACCCCCCTCGGCTCCAACCGGAAACACCCATGCCCCCGGACCAGGTGGCATGCCTACCGGAGGCCTCCGGTATCTTCCACCATGGCCTCTCTGTACGGTGTGTGCTTTGGTAAGGGGTTGACAACTTACTGAACCATACCCTGTCTGTGACAGGGACAAGTGGTGGTACCAACAAATAGGGAAGCTACTGAACAAGACTCGACCTACGACCGACTTAGGTGGTCCAAGTATTTTCCGACCATACTACCATTAGCGGAAATAAATCACCACTCATCAGGCCCTATCGTGCCATACCGGACATACTCGTCTCGACGAGGGACTAGGGACAAGCTCGTGTCTACCCAAGACCACGACTTTCCCGGTTTCCTTCCGGTATGCATGAGGAGCTCACGAGGATGATCCAAATTGCTAGCGAATCCATTGCTGACCACAAAACATCTCCAAAGTGCACTCATGCACGAGACTTTATCGTTACATAAAGATGACGCATACTCCAAGTCGAATGGTGTTGCAATCGTATCCAAACACCACAACAAAATATTATGCCAGAGTTCAGAAATGCTTGCCTTCAAGAGTATGCAAGGGATGCACTTTTTGGAAGCTTTTTCCTTTCCTCTAAAATCCTATTTTGCAAAATATCCAAATAACAAATATTTCAAACATAGTACAAAAAGTTGTCTAAAATATTTTTGAAATAAATCTTAAAATAAACTAGGTGAAATTTGGGAGAGGTAGGAAAAAGAATCAACTCATTTGGAGTTTTATTTTAAAAGTTATAGCTGGTCAAAGTCTGGTCAAATCTCTGTTTTAATAAAATCAGAAAAAGGAAAACGCTTTGGTGGAGAATACGCTTTCGCAGCAGAGGAAACGTACACGGGACGTCTGCGCCTTCACTCAAACAGAGGAGACGGGTGCGCGGGTCACTGACAGTGGGTCCAGAGGGCCCATTGGTCAGGTTTGACCATTCCTCCCTCCCTCCTCTCTTTCTCTGCCGAACGGTGGCGGCCTCCGGCGATCGCCGCCGACGAACGGCGGTCCCTCGAAAGCATCTGAGAGCGGGGATGGAACGGCGAGGCTGAGGCGGTCCTCTCGGTGGGTGCTAGGTAGGTGGGGACGGAGGAGGTCACCGGCGGCGAGCTCCGCGGCGGACGGAGGTTCGGGAGCAAAGTGCGCTTTGGGCTCCGGTGATCTCCGATCAAGGTTGAGATGTTGGGCAGCTCCGTAAGGACCAGGGGAAACTATTGGTGGCGTTGGATTGGCGGGGGAAGCTCCGGTTGCGATGAATGGCACTGGATTGCGGCGGCGACCGAGCTAGCCGGAGATGAGGAAGAAAGGACTTTCCCTGACGATTGCTGGTTGCGGGAGCACTACGGGGGGTGGACTGGGGTTGCCTGAGTGCTCGGAGGAGCACGGGGCCTCCTTATATAGCACGACGGGGCTGGCTCCGCGGCGGTGGATAAGATCGACGACGAGTCGCCATTGCTGTAGCCGCAGGGCATCGTGGCGGCGACGAACGCGTGCCGACGAGCATGTGGATAAGCACGGGCTGTACTCCGGGGCAGCTGTCGCGTTGGGGTGGCTTGGGCGGTGCCGAATATGGCAGAGCTCGCTGCCGACGCCGGCGTGCCGCCAAGGGCTCTGCCAGCGGCGCTGCAGGGCGCCAGGGGTGGCGTGGAGAGGGAGCGAGCTAGTGCGCGGTTCGGCGGTGGAGCAGGGGCCAGGGTCGGGTCGCGTCGAGTGCGGCAGTGCGGCGCGGCGGCTCAGTGCGCGCGCGTGCAAAACGTGCGCTCTGGGCGCGCCCAGAGCACGCACGGCACCTGTTCGACGAAATGCCAGGGCGGTCTAGAGCGCGAGGATGAGGCTGGCAAAAATACATGACTAGGTTAGAGATGGCTAGGAGTTTAGTGGACAAGGTTGCTGGGTCATTGGAGCAAGTTCATAGTGCAAACTAGGAAACATGCCCAAAACTGACTGTGCACACTAAGTGTTCGACAGAATGCCAAGTGCACTTAGGCAACTCTTGGAGTGGCCAAAACTTCCAGATCAGGGTTTCTCTAGATGTAGGAGAAGATGGCAAGACCACTTGGGCAAAACCAGAAATTTGTTAGTGCAAGCTTTGCAAAACCACAGTTCTGGACAGAAAGAAAAAGGGTTTATTGCATGCACTTACAAACCTCCAATGAGTCCACTCTTCTGGACTTAAGGGTTTTGAAGGGAGGGCTACAAGTAGGAAAAAGGATCATGGGCACCAGAGCAAAATAAAATGGGGTTGCAGTTCAAAACACCAAACTGGACCAGAATGAAAAAGAGGTTGTTTTACTCAAATTTTTTAAAGAACATCACTGGGTTTTTGCATGAAGATGAATTGTATGTTTCCACTGACATCTCCAAACACTTGGAAGAATTTTTAAAGAAATATTTTAATGGGTTGTAGTGCAAAAGTGCCTACTGGACCAGATTGGAAAAGTTGGTGTAGAGCTCAAAATCTCCATTGGCCAAAAGGTATTTTTGCATAAAAGTGATGTGAAAGCATCACATGACATCTCCAAATTTTGGTGGAAAAAATAGATGCATTTGTCAAATGGTTGCAGTGCAAAACAGGCTCCAAATTCAATAGAAATCATTTTAAAAGAATAGGGCTCTGAGAAAACCAATCTTGCAAAAATTAAATCCACTGATAAAGAATTGTTTTATCATAGAGAGTATTCAAGTCCAACAATACCTTTTGGAAGTTTTCCACTTGAAGTAAAAATCCACAAAAACAAAAAGGTTAAATCTTGACAAAAATGGAAAAGTTTTATTTCCTGGCAACATTTTAATAAATAAAACAAGGTCAAATTTTTTGGGTGTCACACTTTAATGGTGAGACCCAGGCGGAGGACTTCCCCAATCCATCCGGGGGGAGCGAGTGTGTTTCGTCCCTTATCTGCTAAGGGGCATCGGATTTCCAATCCACCCATTCCTCCGGGGGCTTTTGGAATACTATGGCCTTCAGCTGCATAACTTTACTCCTGCCTCCATCCTGCATATCGTGGGCTACGTCGCTTTATGCGAACTGTTTCTGGGTATTGAGGCCCATTTTGAACTATGGAGAAAGTTTTTCTGTCAATATTTGAAGTGGGCGGAGCCGAAGTATGGCGCATCGCCGACACCGGATACCTGTCCGGCACACTAAGGAAGGGCTCTGAAGAATGGCCTTCCGAATGGTTCTATATTGAGGATGTCGCACTTCCCGACCCAATTCGGAAGGGTCTTCCCGAATTTGCAAGCGTTCCGCTGAAGAAATGCCATAGTTGGCGTCCCCGGAGTCTTCAGGAGAACAACAATGCGGAAATTTGTCAGCTCACGAGCAAGATAAAGATGCTCGCGCAGTCCGGATTAACGATGGTTGAGGTAATGGCGACTTCCATAGCGCGAGGGGTTCAGCCACTCCAATATAGGGCTCCCAATGTGGCACTACAATGGGGAGGATGACGCCTCCCGCTGTGGTCAGAAAGGTCCGGACACCCCCGCTGCTCTAGCCAAAATACTGGCCGAGCTATTCAAGGGAGAGGAAGAGCAATTTCTTCGCATCAATCGCAGAGATGGGTACTCTATGTACGAGCCTCCCAGCTGGGTGAGTCCTAACCCCTTTGCTTTTACTTACTCTACTCTCCTGGCCATCTTTAATGAATTCTCCGTCCGTTTATTTATAACAGCACTGGCGAAAGATCACCGAGGGGCTTCACAGCCCCGCCCCACAGCCAGAGAACCACAACCAGGAGCTTGATCCTGGATTTGATGTCACGACCGGTTTTTCAATAAAATATTTATTGAGAGACCAATCCCTTTTACGGACCAGTAAAGAAGAATTCCTTCTCACTGGTAGACAATATCTTGGTCACAGAAGAAAAATACCAGGAGTACTGAATATAATACAAGGTTGAGCGGAGACTGCTCAACAATTTATTACATGAACGCCGATAAAACATAGCGGCGGATAGGGTGGCATAACTACTAACTCATGATAACAACGGTGGTGGAAAAATCATAGCGGAGTGGGTGATATGACTCCTGAAAACTACAGCTCTTCGAGCGTCGGAGTGAGGCTCGAGGAGATTTATAGCGGGTGGCGGAAGCGTTTATAATACAAGTGACCAATATCCAGGATCGCATAGGGCTGACTGGGATTCCTCTAGGCGTCGGACGCACTGTCAAACTCTTCATCCAAGAGATCACCTTCGTCAACATCTGGCCAAATCAACAAGCCAGGTGAGTACTATGAAAGTACTCGCAAGACAGTTCGGACATAAGATATAACAAATGTAAACATGAAGCATATGAACAGATTAACCAGTGCGTTCAGGCATAGAGATAATAATGCATGGGAAAAATAACAGAGAAGTCGGGCGGTAGTCCTCCCGAAATCCCAAAATAAATACTGGGTGCCAAACGAGGGTCTGAATGACTCCTCGAGAGGAAACTGCAAGAATAGTAATACCGGTGCCAAACGAGGGTCTGAATGACTCCTCGAGAGGAAACTGCAAGAATAATAATGCCGCAGTCGGGCGTCAGGGCGACACCACATAAAGGGCTTATAACAGAAAATAAAAGACGAACATGCCACAGTCAGACGTCTGAGCGACATCACATAAAGGGCTTATATTGAAAGTAAAAGGCAAACATGCCACAGTCGGACATCTGAGCGACATCACATAAAGGGCTTATATCATAGCTCAACAATTCAGTAGCTCGAGAACATAAATTATTACAAGTACGAGACAAATATAAGGTTAGCCCATCCGCAGGAATAACAATTAAACTAGGTTTACCACTTGAGCTTGTTCACCTGGGACTAAATTCCACGAGGATAGATATGGATATACTGATCACCCTACTTGATCATGGATACGATGACTTGGAAGGATTTGACTCTGCAGAGTCTGTACTTAACCACAGCCAACGGATTTCAGTAGTCATGGGGACTAGTTCCGTTTACGGTGTTTTGGAAGAAACACGTCTAACCAGTACACACCCATTCAACATTCCGAAGCCAGGGATCACCCTCGGCAACGTTCAAGAAAAACCTTGAGACGGGGAGGCTACAACCTCGCGTAGCATGGGATCAAATTTCTATACGCGCGCTCTAAGGGGGTGCCCCCCCTCTCGGTCCCAACCGGAAACACCCACGCCCCCTGACCGGATGACTGGCTTTAATCCAGGGCCATGGAACCATCATCCCGGCCCCTCTGTTTGGTGTGTACACGGAAAGAGGTTACCAACTTACTAAACCGCATCCTGGCAAAGAAACATGTGGTAGCACGGAAGGGAAAAGAACGATAACGTGACTCCGTCCACGTTAACGTCGGAAATTGTCGGATGATGCAAGGCTGGTATGCTACAACAGTACCACCTTGCTGCCGTTCATGTCACCACATGATTAGGCCATCTCTCACCAGAGATCATCGCAACTTTGGAACATGCGGGTAGTTGCCTCACAAGCAACGGGGTACTCACCGACACTCATATGCCACGCACAAACTTTCACGCAAACATGCAAAACACCTATCATATCAGAGGTTCAAACATGCTTCCCTGGTTCAGAGAAGTCAGAGTCTAGCTCGGCGAAGTTCGCGGCTCCGTCACCTCTTCCGGAACCTACGACATAACGAAAACGGGCACTAACGTGAAAACCAACGCGTGCATAAAAACTTCTCCAAATTTTTTCCAAATAAATCCCATAAAAAACTAGACAAATTTTTAAGACTGTCAGAAAAAGAATTACTCAAAAATCACTTTTTATTAAAAAGTTATAAAGGTTTCTGTCCAAGGACTCATCTGTAATGAAACAGAAAAGTTCCAGGGGTTTAACTGAGAAAACAGAAAACGCTTCGGAAAGAAACGCGCCAGCTCAAAAGGGAAAATGTATTTTGCCTGAAGGCGCCAACAGAAAACGTTTCGAGGGAGAGAAAGAAGAGAGGCTGACATGGGGGTCCCACATGTCAGGTTTAAAAAGCTCGCCGGCGCCCGAAGACTGCGGTGGTCGCCGGCGTCGAACCACGGCGAGATAGGGAGATCGGAGTGTACCAAGAGCTTCAGCGTATCCTTCCGCGTCGGTGGGTGGTTGACTCGACCGACGGAGAGCACCACGTCGACGGCAACACTTTCTCCGGCGGACGGCGGCTTGGGTGATGGTGGAGAACTCCGGTGGTGAGCTGCAAACTTCGAATTGAAGCGCGGGTCAGAAGGAGGGATGCACTAGAGGGCTACTGGCAAGAAATGGGAGGCACAGGTGCATGCACGGGAGTGAATCGAGCTGGATCCCGTGGCGGGTCGCGGCGGCCGGAGTCGGGGAAGAAAGCTCTCCCGTGGCCCTACCAGTGGCTGGGCGTGCTCTAGGTGGAGTGCAGAGATGGTGTGGGTTCGAGTTGAAGCTCGGGGCCTCTATTTATAGGCGGATCGAGGGGGTGGCCGTGAACGGGGTTGCTCCGGCGAGCAATTACGGCGAGGCAGTGGATTGGCAGGGGGTTTAGGTGGCCAGGCAGCATCAGTGGGAGTTACTGGTGCCGTTCCCCTGCTAATCCCGGTCGGTCTTGGCGTAATTGCGTCGGTCCACGGTGGGGTGGCCGCACGGGCACGACGGCGGCAGAGAGCGCGCTCCGCGCCCAGCGGTTCACGACGAGAGTGGCAGCGCGCACGGGGGAGTGGGTGGCCACACGGCGTCCTCCGGTGGCTTGGGCGGCGCTGGGTGGCGCCGTCTGCGTCGCGCCTCTTTCTGGCGGCCGCAAAGCCGCCGCTGGCGTCGGTCACGGGGCGGCGCACCTCCTCCAGCACGTCGCCGACGTCCGCAAACGTCCAGGTGCTCGTGCGGTGCAGGGACAAGGGGGAGGGGACGGGGAGCAAGGCGCCAACGTGGCACTGTCGAGATCGACAACAGTTTCTGAAGAAAACGACAGTAGATCACTGAACTGTATTTCTGAATCTCTGAACTTGACATTGACAATGCTCTGCAGGTGTTCGACAGAATGATTTGGCATGAAGAAAATTTTTCCTGGGGCTGGGACTTGGTGAGGTGACCTCTCAATGCACCCAGAGGCTGTCTGATTTTTCTCGGATTTTTAGGAGAAGGATTTGAATGAATTTCATCAAATTTGGCAAATCTGGTCCAAACTTGCAGCAAGTGTAGTTTGAAAATTTTGAACTGAAGACCAGTGGATCTTCATGGATCTTGGTTGAGGGTTCAAAGGACTAGGAAGGGGAAAAGGTTTGGGGGCAAAAATCAAAACAGAAAGGGTAGCTCCTTTGTAAAACTCCAAGGGCTAGAATAGAAGACAGAAATTGTTTTGATAAGATTTAAATGGAAAATGATCATATGGGGAGGTTCAACTTGCTGGATTTGATGCAATTCATGATCCAAAGATGAGGGAAGGTTTAGGAGAGTGGATTAGTACTAAGGCCATGGCAAGAGAGAATTGTTGAAAGTGGTAAAGGATTATTCCAAAAGCCATAGTGCATTTTCAAAGAGATTTTCAAAAGGCATTTTTCCCAAATGAAAAACATTTTGTCTTGAGTCAAAAATAAAAAGCAAGAACCTCCAAGACCAGAAACAAGTCTTGGGTGAATCCAAATAAAACTATTGCCATAAAAAAATTATTTTGAAAGGG
The DNA here is from genome assembly GCF_002575655.3 of Aegilops tauschii subsp. strangulata. Classification (NCBI taxonomy): domain Eukaryota; kingdom Viridiplantae; phylum Streptophyta; class Magnoliopsida; order Poales; family Poaceae; genus Aegilops; species Aegilops tauschii. The sequence goes on from NC_053039.3 coordinate 57,502,031, forward strand.
AGGGTTCTTTTGAAGAAAACTTTAAATCACCTCCCTCAAATCAAATAAATTTTTTGAAAAATCCAAATAAAATTTTGGGTGTCACATTTGAAGAGGACCCGGACATATCCGTGGTACTTGCGGAAGGGGTGTTTTACCAGGCGAGCTACGATGGCACGGAAGTGGCCATTATCGCTGATTATCCTGGTCTTCTTCCTGCTTCCCACGTAAGTCATGAAGAAAAATCCCCCTCGAAGGAGTTTCCTCGCTCTGCCTCACCCACCGCACTGTCTCATGCTCCAAAGGGGAGGCGTCCGGCACGTCATGCCACTCCGGGGCGACTCCAAGCAGGGCATCCAAGAGGAAGGTCGGCGAAGACACGACCGGTCCTTCGTCTGAGAGGTACTGATTTGAAGGTATACTTCAATAGTCGCATCCAACTGTAACTTGTACGTTTGTCTTGTACCAGGAAAAAGGTTCGCCGGACTGTGTCCGGGGATCCGGCCAATCATGCTCCCAACAACCGGGATTTAAACCCCGCCGGAGAAACGGGAGCCGATATGGGAACAACGCCGAACTGTCCTTCGGCCGAGGGTTCGGAAGATATGTCTGTTACCAACTCGGAAGTAGAGAGTTCCATGAATCATCGGTGCTGCAGGGCTATTTTACGAGACCCCCAGTTCTCGGAAGAGGCATTCAATGCCTTTAGCTCGGCTGACGCATACATCCGAGCTGCTCGAAATGGGCTTAGCAAAGCCACAAAGTAGCATTTAACAGATGGGCAGGTGAGTTTTCTTTGTCCGAATAGGATAACCATATGTGAGTAGCCCCCGAGACTGAAAGCAGTTGGTACAACTGATTTAAGGATCGTTGTATAACTAGGTTCTTACAGAGAAGAACAACCTGCTAGCCCAAGAGCTGGAGCAGTGTCGGACACAGCTAAATGTTGCTACCGCCGAACTGAAAAACTCCAAGAAGGCATCTACTGGTAATATTCCCCTCCATAGAGGAACAATAACTGTATACCAGCTGTGCTAATACTGTTGCTGATCTCATAATAGGGTCGTCAGATCAATATGATAAGAAGTTGAGCGCTGCTCTAGCGGGAGAGAAAGATGCAAAAAGGCTACATGCCGCAGGCGAGCGTGTGCTGACCCAAGTCATAGAGGAGAAAAACAAGCTTCAAGATTCCAATGCCAACTTGGGTGAAGAACTGAAAGATGTGCGGGCCTAGCTAGTCGACTCCGTGAAGGAGAATAAAAAGCTGCGAGGCGGCATATTCAGTATGTGCCAGAACTAACCTTAAAGTAGTTCGGAGATAAATGGAACTGATATAGTTATGATTGCAGGTATATTGACGGGCCGTCCCGAGGAGGAGGTGTCCGGATCATCAAGTGATCTGTTGCAAGGGCTGTCGCAAGTGCACGAGCAGGCTCGGCAGGCAATGCGGAGTGTTGCCAAGGCCTTATGGCCATTCGCCTCCCCTCCAGGGAGTATGGAGGAGCTTGTAGAGCTGTTCAAGGGAGCGCGGCGGCGTATCCGACTATGGAAGATATCGGCATGCCGGGAGGGTGCGCGAGAGGCCTGGACCATGGTGAAAACGCAATATACCAAGCTGGATCCTAATCACATGGCCCGGGTTGGACCGCTAGGACCAAATGGGGAAGAAATTCCTGTTAGTTTAGTATATGACCAAGTAGAGGTGGCCGCCAAATATTCCCGACAGGATTATAAGTTAGACCGTCTGTTGGACGGCATAGAGGAGGAAGTGTTTGAGTCCAAGTGACCATGTACTTTCCTTGACATATGGAACTCTAGCTGAATTGTATAGCATTTGTCATGGCAGACCTTTTCGCTTCAACCTCCGAACCCCGAAGGTGCTGAGTGTTTCCGAATACCTGTGCGGCCGAATAGACCGGGGTATGCGTGGAAACTAGGCGTAGGGGTCATAGTTGCTTGAACAGACAAGTTGTATCTGGCTAGTAATGTTATATTACATTGGGATTGTAAGAAACATCTTCCAGAGAGAATAGTTCCGTTAAGGGTTCCTTTCCCTGGGTGTGCATGTATTAGTGTACATGTCCAAATTGTGATGAGAAAATCACACTGTATGTAACTTATGGGGGCTCGCAATGAAGTGAATGCAAAAACGTCTTTAATTCACCGACCGAATATTCCCTTAAGAACGCTAGCTTTCGGCTTCACCCAGTCTAAGGTACACATCCGGATGACCCAGCAGTAACAATCGCAGAGGTGCTCCCTTTATGCCCTAGCCGAACTAACGGGAACGTAGGGCATAAGCACAGGAGCCAGGCAACCCAGCTTGGCCAAAACTTAAGCCATATCGATGCATATAATGGTGAAGAAAAGGCACATATGGAAAATGGCGCATATGTGAAGAGTTTAATGCTCAAAGAATAGTAACAAGCTTCTATCCAAGAAGCCCCCAGGCATAATGGACGTACATATTTGAAGATGTATACGTCAGGGGTGTGCGGTCTAGCCGTGTGAGAGCTTTAAAGCGAAAAAGAGAAAAAAAATCAGAAAAGAGAGAAGAAAATAATGGAAACTATAGGGGAGAAGGAGACAAACAAAGAGTTCGGCGCTAGGCATAGAATCTTAGGAGTCTGGCCGCGTTCCAGGGGTTCGGCTCGAGGCGATTGTCTGATGCATCACGAAGACGGTGTGCTCCTCCGGCGAGAACTTCATCGATTATGAAGTGACCCTCCCATTTGGGTTTGAGTTTGTCCTTTTTCTTCTCCGGCAGGCGTAGAACGAGTTCGCCAATGTTGTAAGTCTTGGCCCGTACTTCTCTGCTTTGATATCTTCGGGCCTGCTGTTGGTAAAATGTTGAACGGGCTTTTGCAACGTCGCGCTCCTCCTCCAGGGCATCTAGGTTGTCCTGCCGATCTAGCTCGGCTTCTCTCTCTTCATACATACACACTCTAGGTGAGTCATGAATAATATCGCAAGGTAACACAGCCTATGCACCGTACACCATGAAGAAAGGTGTGTATCCGGTAGTACGGTTGGGCGTGGTCCGCAGCCCCCAGAGTACGGAGTCGAGCTCCTCAACCTAGTGCTTGTCTGATTCCTCCAAAGACTGCACTAGTCTGGGTTTGATGTCGCTCATAATAAGGCCATTGGCTCGTTCGACTTGACCGTTTGTTTGCGGGTGGTAGACAGAGGCGTAATCGAGCTTAATGCCCAAATTAGCACACCAGATTTTCACCTCATCGGTTGTGAAATTAGAGCCGTTGTCGGTGATGATGCTGTGTGGGACACCATAACGATGCACAACATCAGATATGAATGCTATCACCGGCCCGGACTCGGCCGTTTTTTACCGGTTTAGCCTCTATCCACTTGGTGAATTTATCCACCCTGACCAGCAAATATTTTTTCTTATGGCTTCCCCCTTTAAGGGGTCCTACCATGTCCAGTCCCTAGACCGCGAAAGGCCAAGTAATGGGGATTGTTTGTAGGGCGGTTGGGGGCATATGGCTTTGGTTGGCGAAGAGTTGGCATCCGACGCACCGTTGGACGAGGTCATGTGCGTCTGCTCGAGCCGTCGGCCAATAAAACCATGTATGGAAGGCCTTGCTGACGAGTGCCCGGGCTGCGGCGTGGTGCCCACCGAGACCGGCGTGAATCTCTGCCAAAAATTGCCGCCCTCTTCTTTAGAGATACACCTTTGAAGGACCCCGGTAGTACTTTTCTTGTAGAGCTCTCCGTCGTGAACCTTGTAGGCCTTCGAACGCCGGACAATGCGGCGAGCCTCGTTCTGGTCTTCTGGAAGCTCCTTCCTATTAAGGTAGGCCAAGAAAGGTTTGGTCCATGGGGCAATGACTGTCATAATGAGATGGGCCGACGGTGTTATTTCGGTGGCTGAGCCCCCGATAATATCGGTGTGTTCGCAATCTGGGTTGGTGTTTGGATCGGGGCTGTCGTTGCTGCCCCCCCCCCTTGCCACACCACAGATGGCTTAAAAAGCCTTTCCAGGGAAATGTTAGGTGGGACGGGTCGCGTTTTGCGCCAATGTGGGCAAGGACGTCTGCCGCCTGATTACTCTCTCGGCCGACGTGATGAAATTCAAGCCCCTCGAACCGGGCCGACATTTTTAAGACGGCATTACGGTAAGCTACCATCTTTGGATCTTTTGCATCAAAGTCTCCATTTATTTGAGATATTGCGAGGTTTGAGTCCCCGCGCACCTCCAGGCGTTGTATGCCCATGGATACGGCCATCCGAAGACCATGCAATAAGGCCTCGTATTCGGCTGCGTTGTTGGAGTCTGTGTATAATATTTGGAGTACGTACTGGACGACATCTCCAGTGGGGGATGTTAACACAACGCCCGCTCCTAGCCCCGCCAACATTTTGAAGCCATCAAAATGCATAACCCAATTGGAATACGTGTCGTACTCTTTAGGGAGTTTGGCCTCTGTCCATTCGGCAACGAAGTCAGCCAGTACTTGGGATTTGATGGCTCGACGTGGTTTGGATGTTATGTCAAAAGGAAGGAGCTCGATGGCCCATTTGGCAATCCGGCCCGTGGCGTCGCGGTTGTTTATTATGTCATTGAGTGGCACTTCAGAAGCCACCGTAATCGAACACTCCTGGAAGTAGTGTCGTAGCTTTCGGGGTGCCATGAGGACTGCGTATGCTATCTTTTGATAGTGGGGGTGCCGGGATTTGCATGGTGTGAGGATAGTACATACATAGTATACTGGTTTTTGGAGCAGAAATTTGTGTCCGTCCTGTTCTCGCTCGACGACGAGTACGGCGCTCACCACCTGGTGTGTTGCCGATATATATAATAGCATTGGTTCGCCGGCGTTTGGCGCGGCCAGGATAGGGTTGCTTGCTAGAAGGGATTTTATTTCTTCCAGTCCGGCCGTCGCCCCGTCCGTCCACTCGAAGTTATCGGTGCGCCGTAGAAGGCGATAAAGTGGCAGTGCCTTTTCCCCCAATCTGGAGATAAAGCGGCTTAAAGCTGCCACGCAACCAGCGAGTTTGTGGACTTGTTTAAGGTCAGTTGGCATAGCCAATTGTGACAGAGCTCGGATTTTGGATGGATTTGCTTCAATTCCTCTATTGGAAACGATGAAGCCCAGCAGTTTTCCGGCGGGGACGCCGAAGACAGACTTTTCCGGATTGATCTTGATGTCATACGCGCGGAGGTTGTCAAATGTGAGACACAAATCGTCTATTAGTGTTTTGACATGCCTAGTATTGATGGCAACGTCGTCCACATAAGCTTCAACTGTCTTGCCGGTCTGTTTCTCGAGGCATGTTTGAATCATGCGTTGGTAGGTGGCGTCGGCGTTCTTGAGCCTGAAAGGCATGGTGTTGAAGCAAAACAGCCCATATGGGGTAATGAATGCTATTGCGGCTTGATTGGACTCCTTCATTTTGATTTGATGGTATCCCGAATATGCATCAAGGAAGCACAGTGAGTCGTGTCCTGCGGTAGCATCGATGATTTGATCAATGCGAGGGAGGGGGAAGGGATCCTTAGGGCAAGACTTATTGAGGTCTTTAAAATCGACGCACAGGCGCCAAGATTTGTCCTTCTTTGGTACCATCACCAGGTTTGCCAGCCAGTCCGGATGTTTTATTTCTCTAATGAATCCGGCCTCGATAAGCTTGGCCAACTCCTCCCCCGTAGCTTGTCGTTTGGGTTCGGAAAAGCGCCGAAGTGTTTGCTTGACCGGTTTATATCCCTTCAGTATATTGAGGCTGTGTTCGGCCAACTTGCGTGGGATTCCTGGCATATCTGAGGGGTGCCAGGCAAATATATCCCAGTTTTCGCGCAGGAATTCTTGTAGCGCAGCGTCAACTGTGGGGCTTAGTTGCGCTCCAATAGATGTTGTCTTCTTGGGGTCTGTTGGATGGAACTGAAATTTCACTATTTCTTCTGCTGGTTTGAAGGAGGTGGATTTGGGTCGTTTGTCTAGAATCACATCGTCCCTATCCACAGTGGAGCATAGTGCGGTTAATTCTTCGGCCGCGAGGGCTTCAGATAATGCCTCGAGGGCCAGGGATGCGGTTTTGTTTTCGGCACGAAGTGCTATGTCCGGATCGCTGACGAGAGTGATTATTCCGTTGGGCCCGGGCATTTTTAGCTTCCTATACCCGTAATGAGGTACAGCTTGAAAGCGTGTAAAGGCCTCTCGCCCCAACAGGGCGTGATATCCACTGTTGAAAGGGGCCACTTGGAAGGTTATTTCTTTGGACCGATAATTCTCCGGTGTGCCGAATACCACATCAAGTGTGATTTTTCCCGCACACCGCGCCTCCCGACTAGGAATGATTCCTCGGAAGGTCGTGCTGCTTTGCTCGATGCGGCTCCTGTCTATTTCCATTTTTTTGGAGTGTGTCCTCATATATGAGGTTTAGTCCGCTGCCGCCGTCCATGAGGACTTTGGTGAGTCGAAAACCATCCACGATGGGACTGAGGACTAATGCGGCTGGCGCTCGAACTGTTCTGTATTTGGGTTCGTCACTGGCATTAAAGGTTATAGCCGTGTCATTCCAAGGGTCAATTGCGGAGATCTGGCAGACTTCGGCGAGGTCGCGGAGTGCCCTTTTGCGCTTATTTTTTGAAGCGAATGTCTCGAAGACTGTCAATACTCTGGGGTCGTCGTCTTCTGGAGGGTGTTGCCCTGTGGCGTTTTTGGTAAGGATATCCTCACCGCTTTTGGCTACTTGCCGGAGTATCCAACATGCTCTGAGGCTGTCGGTTGATATGGTATCCGGTGTTGTGTGAAGTTTGCATGGCCCATCGAGCCATCCTTCCAGGACGGTTCCGTGACGCATAATGGGTTTATATTTTTTGGCTGTTGGATTGGGCGTGCCACGAGGGTGCGCCCTTTTCGCCTGGACGAAGGGGTGAGTTGGGGCCGACGGCTCCCAGCAAGCGGCCTGAACTTTCCAAGCGCTTTCCATTGCGTTGTACTTCTGTACGATAGTTGCCAAGTCAGCGAAGTGTAGTATGCGGCGGCGGTTGATGGCGTTGAGAATTCCTTCGTCCGCGCAGTTGTTGCAGAACGCTGATATTGCGTCCTCGTCGCGGCAATCTTTTACCTTGTCTTTGACAAGGAGGAATCTGGCCCAGAATTGATGGACCGTTTCCTGAGACTACTGTTTGATGCTCATGAGAGCGCTTCCGTCTGGGTGGGTGGGTGGAATTAAATCCGGACCCTGACCCGACCGATCATCCGGAGTCTGGAGACGTTTCGGACTCAACGGTCCGGGTTCCGGAGTATCTTCTGATTGCTTAGGCCCGCCGTTCGATTCTATGTTCGGAAGGCAGACCACATCCCTTCGTTGGTGACTATCTGGCTCTTCAAGGTTGGCAACCTGAACATAGTCCGGCTTCGGTATAGAAGGAGAGTCGCCGTCTTGCTCCTCGACCACCGCTATCTGTGGGTGATCGGTGGAGATTTGATTTCTCTTTGGTCGGGCTTAAGCCCGATCCGATCATAATCTGTGGCGATTCCCAGGGCGGCGATGCGATCTAGGAGCTTGTTTTAGGACGAAAACTCCGTCGGATCCATCTGCTTGGAGTGTTTGGAGTCGATACGAAGGGGATTTTCGATGGCCCGAGAGGTCATCGTCAGCTTAACGGCCGAACTGGCGGTCATGGTGAAGTCGCCCAGTCGGAGGGTTTGGCCCGGGGCCAGAGCTCCTCCGGAGGTGATATCGTCTTTAAGGACGAGGCGAGTCATCGAACCTTTTGCCGACGGCACAGTGGAGCTCTCAATGAAAGCACCAATGTCGGTGTCAAAACCGGCGGATCTCGGGTAGGGGGTCCCGAACTGTGCGTCTAAGGTCGACGGTAATAGGAGACAGGGGACACAATGTTTACCCAGGTTCGGGCCCTCTCTATGGAGGTAATACCCTACTTCCTACTTGATTGATTTTGATGAATATGAGTATTACAAGAGTTGATCTACCACGAGATCGTAATGGCTAAACCCTAGAAGTCTAGCCTGTATGACTATGATAATGTATCTCTATCCGGACTAAGCTCTCCGGTTTATATAGACACCGGGGACATCTAGGGTTACATAGAGTCGATTACATAGAAAGGAATCTGCATAGTTGATCGCCAAGCTTGCCCTCCATGCCAAGGAGAGTCCTATCCGGACACGGGTGCAGTCTTTGGTCTTCGTATCTTCACAGCCCATCAGTCTGGCCCATGGCTAATAGGCCGGACGCCCGAGGACCCCTTAGTCCAAGACTCCCTCACCAGAAGGAAAAGAAGAGATCATAGAATATAAATAAGAAATCAAAAGAAATTCGAGGCTTTTGTAGGTTGCCAAGCCAAAGTGTCTTCTTCGATGAAACTAGCCTATGCCACTGGAAGGTACATGCTTTCTGTGAGCCTGACTCACAGTACCCAATCGACATTTGAACCCGGATAAAGTCAGGTCTTTCTCAAAGATAGACTTATCAGGAGTACGCGGGGTCAGAGTAACAGCATGCATCACGGGCCGATTTATCCAAGTTTCAAGGAAGGTGGCTTATGAAGCCTGGATCTATCCTAACTATCTGTAAGCCGTGCTCTCGCATGACAAGCCGCCATTTGAACCTTAACAAGCTCAGATCTTGGTCGAATACGCCGTAAAGATTGATCGTTAAGAGTTCGACGGGACAATCGTGATTACCCGATGGAGTTGAAGCAGCTGGTATACAGGTAGGATGACCCGGAAAGGTTATGTCCTCTTTGGTCGAATACGCCTATGTTTGGACAGATAACCTAGTCAAGAGGGTAGTAACGCTATGCTCTGTTTGGTCGAATACGCCTATGTTTGAAGAGGAAGCCCCCAAGTGACATACTGACAAGTCGTGCTCGTCAGGGACCTATGTTTGAGTTGTGCCATGCATCCAACTCTCTTTGGTCCCTGAAGTTGGGCGTCGAGCCACTTAAATGAATATGTAAGATGATGATAAAGACTCAGCTTCGAGGAAGTGAAACAACAGAGGCCCTGAATTATCAGGGATGCCGGCTTTATTACACTGTTTATAATATATACATCATCTGACTATGTACATCATGAGAGCCGGTGGCTCAAGTATAGTAGGGCCGAAGATGAGCTATATTCCACGGCCGACGGGTCTTCTCCTCCGACTTGCATGAGTCCTTGTGGTCTCGAGCGTCAATAAGATAGTATGACCCATTATTCAGATTCTTGCTGACCACAAAAGGTCCTTCCCAAGGCGGCGATAGCTTATGCATATCCTTTTGGTCCTGGATGAGCCGGAGCACTAAGTCGCCTTCTTGAAAGGTTCTGGTTTTGACCCGGCGGCTGTGATAATGACGTAGGTCTTGCTGATAAATCGCCGAACGAGCCACTGCAAGATCACGCTCCTCATCCAATAGGTCAAGTGCATCTTGACGTGCCTTTTCATTATCAGCTTCAACGTAAGCCGCCACCCGGGGTGAATCGTGACGGATGTCACTAGGGAGAACCGCCTCTGCTCCATAAACCATGAAAAAGGGTGTGTAACCCGTAGATCTATTGGGGGTCGTATTGATGCTCCATAACACTGAGGGAACTCCTCTACCCAACAACCCGGCATTCTTTGCAAAGGAACCATAAGCCGGGGCTTGATACCTCGCAGAATCTCTTGATTTGCTCGTTCTGCCTGACGATTGGACTGAGGGTGAGCCATAGAGGAAACATCAAGCCGGATATGCTCCCATTGACAAAATTCTTTCATAGCGCCTTTAGAAAGGTTAGTACCATTATCTGTTATAATGTTGTGTGGAAAGCCAAAACAGATAATCACCTTCTTCATGAATTGAACCGCCGTTGCTGCGTCACACTTACTAACCGGCTCTGCTTCAACCCACTTAGTAAACTTATCAACTGCCACCAAAAGGTGGGTCTTCTTATCCTTGGACCTCTTAAAAGGTCTAATCATATCAAGCCCCCAAGTCGCAAACGGCCAAGTAATTGGAATCATCCTCAATTCTTGAGCCACATGAGCTCGTCGTGAAAACTTCTGACAACCGTCACATTTGTTTACCAAATCCTCAGCATTAGCATGAGCCGTCAACCAATAGAACCCATGACGAAAAGCCTTGGCTACAAGAGATTTAGAGCCAGCATGATGGCCACAATCTCCTTCATGAATCTCTCGTAGAATCTCACAGCCTTCTTCAGGAGAGACGCAATGCTGAAACGCCCCTGTGACACTGCGATGGTGCAACTACCCATTGACTTAGACTGCCGGGTTATCTGCCTGGCCAGATTTCATCCTCTGGCAACTCACCCCGGGTCATGTAAGCCAAATATGGAACTGTCGTGGAATTGTCACGGCAGATGTCCTAGTGTGAGGACTTAATCGTGAGGCCAACGCATCTTTGTAGTAGCTTGAGAGGGGTTAAGCGGAATCGAGAGACGCAACACAAGACAAGGATTTAGACAGCTTCAAGCCCCAGGAAACATCATCCGGTAACAACCCTACATGCTGTTTGAGGCTAGGTCTCATTATGCTCATGAGAGAGTCGCCGCTGTTTGAGTCTAGCCCTAGATATTGTTTCTTGTTGCTTGTCCCTCTTGGGGTGCCCTGCCCCTCCTTATATAAGTTGAAGGGGCGGGTTACATGTGGAGTCCTATTAGGATTAGGACTAGTCTATTACAAGTGGAATCCTAGTCTGCCCCCTTAAGGGAAAACTCCTTATGCCTTTCCTCGTAAACCGGCCCACCATAACATGAGCCGGCCTTCTGGGCCTTGGGCCTAGTCTTCTACCTGACCCGCCGTTAGGGCCATCCTTGAGTCTCCCACCTCGTGAGTCGCCACCACGGCGGGTTACCAATGAAAACGCCAAGCCCGGCCGGGTCATACTTCCGGCCGTGTCATACCGCGGGGTATATCCCCGACATTAGCCCCCAGTTTAATTTGGATTTATCCATGTTAAACTGATCCTGTAAAATAAATACAAGAACAAACTTGATAGGTTGTGCTTCGGGTTAAATATTTTCCTGAACCGGCACCTGATCATCTTTAAGTCCTTGTCATTTCCTCCTGGATGCATACTCAAGATCTTATAGCAAATCTCCTTTAACAGAAATGTCCAAACCTTGCCAATGCAAAAAATCCAGGCACTGCTTCTAAAAATTCCGGGTCAATAGGCCAGCTTCATAACCAATTTGCTGATATTGGCTCTTGTAGAGAAATATTATAAGAAATAATCCATTTGAGTCGGCCTTCAATGCTCTGACTTGACAAAAATATTGGTCTTCAAATATTCAACTGATATTCAACCGGCTTAAAGATGTAGATCTTACCGATTTATGACTGCCAAAATTGTCGGGTTATAAACAAATGATGCCGGGTCATGTAGCTGATGCCGGGTTAATCTTAAGATGACGCCGGGTCATAAACTTTGTAGATTTCTCCAATAATAATATAATACCAGATTTGCTCAAAACTAAGAACTTGAAGTTATTCCTCTCTTATATGCATATCACCTGTAGCCCCCAAGTGCCGGGTTGTCATGCTTGCAGCAACCTGGGACTTGTAATTGCCTTATGCTCATAAAAATTTCAACCAGTGTAGCCCCCAAGGGCCGGGTCATTATGCAATAATGAGCAGGGACTTTATAAATATGATCATGTAAACTTGAGCAGCAACGTGTAGCCCCCAAGGGCCGGCTCAATAAGATATTACTGAGCTGGGACTTTGTATATGATTCACTGATAATAACATCATATAATATAATCTCCACCATGGGGCTTGAACCCACGTCCACAAGGTTAAGAGCTTTGTACTCTACCAACTGAATAGTGGACCGTTCAATATAATGGATTAATGCTTGTGTACCTTGAATTTTTGACAGGAGCAATTGGTAGCCCCCAAGGGTCGGCTCATTACAATGTGATGAGTCAGGTCTTCAATAAGGCCAATAAAAGTGACTTTGCATTAGCCCCCAAGTGTCATGGTGCATGCCTGCAGCGACATGAAACTTGTATATTTAATGTAATCTCAACTTGAATAATGTAGCCCCCAAGTGTCGGGTCGTAAGCCTGCGGCGACTCAGGACTATTCCTTCCATTGTAGAATACATCATATCCATTGATAAGATAATAGCCATTGCGCTAAAGCGACTTTGAAAAACCTCAATGATAATACTGGTTATTGATAACCATAAATAAAATCCAGCCATGTTGGCTATTTAAGATTTGAATAATATAATCCGGTATGAAAACCTCAATCATTCAATATCATCATGACAATCCAGCCAAGTTTGGCTATGAAAGATGTGAATACCTTATCAGTTGACAAGTAAATCCGGAGTTTAAATACTTGGCGGCTCTTGGCCGATGGCGACTTAATGCACATTCATGGTAAGCCAGAATTTTAATAACCCGACGGCTTATAGCCTTTGAGAAAATCCAGAATGGATACCCCTTTTGAAACATCAGTTTTGATGATGAGCTTGCACTTAATATAAGTCCTAGTTCTGCAAATCCTGCACAGAGTTTAAACAACATATGCCCTGGCGACTTAACGTCAAAAGCCAGGGCCAGCTTAAACATGATCATGTATAAACAATATTATACCTGTGATATTGAATCGTACTGCCGGCTTATGATACCTGTGCAGTAAGGGCGATAACCCAATCTTTAGAAGCCAAAACCTCCAAATTTTTATGACTGTCATATACTGGTGACTTATCATCCAAAGTCAAGCCGGGTTAAATAGAAACCACTCATATATGCTTCAGATGTGATCAAAAAATCCTCAAGTAAAATCCAAAAAATTGTTCGCAAAAAGAGACTTCAAAAATTTTGAGGCTTCTGATTAGAATACAATCGGAAAACCGTTCCAAAGGGGTTAAGCTAAGATTCGAATACGATCATATAGCCCCTAGTGGCTTTGGCGTTTCTGATCAAGAGGGTACCGACAGCTATGTTCTCTTTGGTTCGAATACGACCTATGTTTGAACAGGAAGCCTCCAAATGACCTTGAGAGTTGTTTAATGACGCTGATTCGAATACGATCCACGTCGGACCCAAAGGGGTTGAGCTATGATTCGGATATGATCAAGAAGCCCCCTAGTGGGTTTGGCAGTGTGCCAATCAAAAGGGTACCGACAGCTATGTTCTCTTTGGTTCGAATACGACCTATGTTTGAACAGGAAGCCCCCAAGTGACCATATAAATTTTGGCATCGCGCCGATCCTGAGGGTACCGACAGCTATGCTCGATGAGCAGGAAGCCCCCAAGTGACCATAATAAGATAAGCCGTAAGGTAGGATACCCATGTTTGAACCGCGCATCATGGCATCAAATTCTCTTTGGCAACCTTTAATTTTTCTGAGAACTCGAATCTTGCGAGAGATTAATTCTTTTTGAACCGAAACTTTGAACCGGATTTGAGAGCTTAAAAGCTTTGTAAGAGACAAATTTACCTTTAGCCGGATGTTTGAACCGGATTTGAGAGCTTCAAAGCTTTGCGGGAGAGAGATGTCTCTTGAACTGGATTTTAAACCGAAATCTTTATTTTGAATCGACAATTTTCTGACGGCCTTTAAATTTTCACCAATATGGCGGTGTCCTCCGGAACCGGGTTATCATTCCCTCCAATGACCCGGAGTTCCCGAGTCATGTCATTGTAGCCCCCGAGTCTTAAGACGACTCGAGGAGTTGTCTTGAGATTCTCCACATTTGACCGTGACATAAACCGGTACGAGTCATTCAACGTCTCAGTGATATAACTTGTCCTGCACTAGAGAACTTGCAAGCCAGAGTAATTGCTATTTTAAAGGAAGCAATATATAATATAAAATATACTGGATGAATTTCACCTGATGCGTCAGGTCAGCAATTATCACCGCGGAGTTGATGATCACCATGGTGAAGCTGAAATCAATCACGGCCGAGCCGGCCGCGGGAGCCGATAGACGAGTCGGCCGCGGTGTTGTAAGCTGGTGCGGACGGGCAAGTTGTCCTCCTTGTTGTAAGCCGGCGTGGTCGCGAGAGACGGCCACGGCGTGGTAAGCCGGCGCAGTCGCGAGAGACGGCCACGGCGTTGTAAGCCGATGCAGGAGTCCGTTGAATAATGAAGACCACCTGTGCCAAAAGATGTTGGCGTGCCTCCATCTCCGCAGTATAATATCACTTTTTGTCATAAATAATTGCCCTGCATAAACAATATTGCAGACCAAGGCAAAGATAAGCTTGTTCTTTGACAAAACAACATGTGCTAATAAAACAAACTTGGATGGATATCACCTGATTTGTTTGGACGACTTATGATCCGTTTATCGCCACAGAGGTGGCTCAGGTAGACCAGCGACTCAATATAGTTCCGGCGGCTCAGGCAGACCGGCAACTTAATATAACCCCAGCGGCTCAAGGCAGCAAGGGCGGCTCAACACGGCTCCGACGGGTTGATGTAAATTAAGCTGCACCGGCGGCGACTTGCGCACACCTGTTCCATCAGTAAGCGGGCGCGGACGCCGGCACATGATGGTGCTGACGTACACTTCATAGGCACAACATGGCACCACCTTTGCTGCACATAATAATATACAGACCAAAGTAATTGTTCTTTGATGAAAACAATATGTTTAATAAAATAAACTTAGATGGATATCACCTGGCATTTTTATTTTGTCGAATGATCACGGATGCTGGTGTAGATAATGCTGGTCGTGCTCGGATCAAAAAATAGCCAAACCTATGCACGTCTACTCTAGCACCAGCACCCACATGGGTCTTCCTCTGTCCCCCTTTTCTGAATAACAATCGGCTTTGAATGCCTTGAGATCTAAGTCGATGTGCTTGACACATAGCAAGTGTTCATTAGTAATTGATGCATGTGGATAGCATCGCTACCCCTACTACTGAATAATGGCTTTCTCGTAGTGTATCAGACTGATCATCGGAGTCGCTTATCCGGGCACAGCAATGAAAAATTGACCCAGTATCCTGTATCCCTTGGCCTGTCCCTTGTTCACATGCTAATGCACAAGAGAAGTAGCCCACAGCGCGAGCGTCCATCAAGAAAACTGTCACAACTTTTCCACGCCTGCACCTCCGTGCGGGGCGAACCCAGCGGCTCAGAGGCCATAGGCACGGCGGCTCAAGAACTCGGCAGTGGGCGACATGGCATGACGTCAGAGGTAGTACAGCGGCTCAAGAGCTGCAGCGGCAGTGCGTTGAGACGGCGGAGGTAGGCGGGTCAGAGGCGTTTCAGAGCCGGCTCGAGACACCAGCAGCAGCAGCAACGGCGGCAGACCACGGCGAGGTGGCGGGTCAATGTGACTCTCGGCTGAAACAGAGTAGGGCGGTTTGAAGCAGATGCCGGCTTGCAGTTTGGAATCGGCCGGTAGAGCGGCTCGCGACAATGGCCACGGCAGCGGTTGTGGACTCAGCAGGGACCGGGTCTTCGTGCAGCCATGGCGGCAATTTTAGGCGGCTCAGCGGCGCGCAACAACAACGGTCGAGCAAGGAGAGGTCGGGCGACTTGATGAGTCGGGGCCACATGGCGAGGTGGCTGTAGCAAATCGACTCGGAAACGGCCCAGGGACGATGCTCAAAAATTCCTTGGCAAAGCGAGGCGAGGCCGGCTCGGGGCCGGAACGGCGGCGGAGACGGGCGCCTTGAGGCGAGGACGCGGGCGCAGGCGATGGACCAGTCCGGATCGTGGCCGGCTCTGTTTCCGGGTCGTGGGCCTTTTCCCCCTTTTTTTGTGTGTGCGTGTGAGTGTGTTCTAGACGCAGATGACTGCTGCTGATCCATAGTCTTTTGCCCTTTGACACCTTGCGTACTACTACCTCCGTCTAGGTGAATAAGTCATTCGTGTAGTTCTATGTCATCGATTTGAGAAATTAAATATGTGTTATATGTCATGAAAAGTATATCACTAGATTTCTACACGCATGTACTTTCTAAATATATATTTTTTTGTCACATATAATACATATTTAGATAGCTTAATCGTCGATCTAGATCTACGCGAATGACTTATTCACCGAGACGGAGGTAGTAGTAACAACATGTGGTACTATGTTGGCTTGATGTGATGGACTGTCTTTTTCCTGACCACGTGAGAGCTTCAGTGCATATATTTTTTGTATGACTTTGCCAAAGTAGATCCGATCGCCTCCTCATATAGCAATTTTGGCTAGGTAGAATATCTGGAGTTGTAGATCAACTTGGCCATCACGTGGCAGAGTACTTAATGGAGGCGTCTTCCAGTTGCTTTGCAGGCTTCTCGTATAGACACGGGAGCCGATCCCTTGCATGCATGTGCGTGTGCCTAGTTTGGTCGATCCGAGGAAACCGAGGACTGCGGTGATTTGACCACAGGGCAGGATTGCTTCATGTCAGCCTTGGTGGCTACGCGCGTCGCATAAACTGAGAAGGAAAACTCCAGCGGAAAGTTAGATCGCGGTCTCGGCGATTTTTTCGGACAGCAGCAGCGGAGCGGACTGTAACCCTAGCTTTCTCTCGATCACAATTTGTACCTCGAGTTACCTTGCATAATTGTTTCACGCCGGCTCTTCTTCATCCATCAATTCACGAGCTTCTCGATCCTGTGAAAGATCCCTCCAAGAACTCAACACCATCGTGCGCAGGCCCCATGGTGGGCGCCAACTGTCGTGGAATTGTCACGGCAGATGTCCTAGTGTGAGGACTTAATCGTGAGGCCAACGCATCTTTGTAGTAGCTTGAGAGGGGTTGAGCGGAATCGAGAGACGCAACACAAGACAAGGATTTAAACAGCTTTGGGCCCCGGGAAACATCATCCGGTAACAACCCTACATGCTGTTTGAGGCTAGGTCTCATTATGCTCATGAGAGAGTCGTCGCATAAGCCGGCTCCCCCTTTGTGTCTAGCCCTAGATATTGTTTCTTGTTGCTTGTCCCTCTTGGGGTGCCCTACCCCTCCTTATATAAGTTGAAGGGGCGGGTTACATGTGGAGTCCTATTAGGATTAGGACTAGTCTATTACAAGTGGAATCCTAGTCTGCCCCCTCAAGGGAAAACTCCTTATGCCTTTCCTCGTAAACCGGCCCACCATAACATGAGCCGGCCTTCTGGGCCTAGGGCCTAGTCTTCTACCTGACCCGCCATTAGGGCCATCCTTGAGTCGCCCACCTCATGAGTCGCCACCACGGCGGGTTACCAATGAAAACGCCAAGCCCGGCCGGGTCATACTTTCGGCCGGGTCATACCGCGGGGTATATCCCCGACAGGAACTGTCCAATCAGGAATAGCATGAAGAGCCACCACCAATTGTGCTTCCAGGTCAGGGACAGCAAGATCCTCCTCTGTAGGTAATTTGACAGAAGGGTTAAGCAAAATATCCAGGAACGTGTTAGGTGGCACCGGCTTACGCTGAGACCCTAACCGGCTTAAAGTATCAGCCGCCTCATTCTTCCTGCGATCAATATGCTCAACTTGATAACCCTTGAAATGACCCGCAATAGCATCAACCTCTCGGCGATAAGCCGCCATGAGTGGATCCTTAGAATCCCAGGTGCTAGAGACTTGTTGAGCTACCAGATCTGAATCGCCAAAACACCTCACCAGGCTTAAATTCATCTCTTTAGCCATCCAAGACCATGGAGCAAGGCCCCATAGTCAGCTGCATTGTTAGTACAAGGGAACATTAGCAGGAGAACATAAGAAAATTTATCACCTCGTGGGGAAGTCAAGACAACTCCAGCCCCTGAGCCCTCCAACTGACTGGATCCATCAAAGTGAATAGTCCAATATGTGTTATACGGCTTTTCCTCAGGTGTGTGCAACTCTGTCCAATCATTGATCAAATCCACAAGTTCTTGGGACTTGATGGCCGTATGAGGCACATACTTTAAACCATGAGGTCCAAGCTCAATGGCCCATTTAGCAACCCGGCATGTGGCTTCCCTATTTTGGATGATGTCTCCTAAAGGAGCAGAGCTAACCACAGTAATGGGATGAACCTGAAAATATTGCTTAAGCTTCCGGCTTGCCATGAAAACCCCATACACAAGCTTCTGCCAGTGTGGATATCTCTCTTTGGACTCAATAAGCACCTCACTGATGTGGTAAACCGGCCGTTGAACCGGGTATTCCTTTCCTGCCTCTTTCCTTTCCACCACAATAGCTACACTGACGGCCCGGCTATTAGCAGCCACATATAACAACAGAGGCTCCTTAACAATAGGGGCAGCAAGAACGGGTGGCTCAACCAACTGTTTCTTCAGATCCTCAAACGCTTGATTAGCAGCATCACTCCAAACAAAATGATCTGTCTTCTTCATCATCTAATAAAGAGGAATAGCCTTCTCACCTAACCGGCTTATGAACCAGCTTAGAGCTGCAATACGACCCGCCAGACGCTGAACATCATTAACACACGCCGGTTTAGCCAACGAAGTAATGGCTTTGATATTCTCGGGGTTAGCTTCAATGCCTTTGTTAGAAACCAGAAAGCCCAAGAGCTTGCCTGCTGGTACACCAAAAACACACTTGGCTGGGTTAAGAATCATCTTGTAGACCCAGAGATTGTCAAATGTCTCCCTCAAATCATCAATCAAGGTCTCCTTCCTGGATTTCACCACAATGTCATCTACATAAGCATGAACATTACGCCCAATTTGATTGTGAAGGCAATTTTGCACACACCACTGGTAAGTCGCCTAGGCACTCTTGAGCCCAAAAGGCATAGACACATAGCAGAAGGCTCCAAACGGAGTAATGAAGGTTGTCTTCTCCTGGTCCTTAACTGCCATCTTGATCTGATGATAACCAGAATAAGCATCCAAAAAACTCAAATGCTCACGACCCTCTGTAGCATCAATGATTTGATCAATAAGAGGGAGAACAAACGGATTAGCCGGACAAGCCTTGTTTAAGTCCGTGTAATCCACACACATTCGCCAAGTGCCATTCTTCTTAAGCACCAACACCGGGTTAGCCAACCACTCAGGATGAAAAACTTCAACGATAAACCTGGCCGCTAAGAGTCGGGCCACCTCTTCACCAATGGCCTTCCGCCACTCCTTGTTAAATCGATGAAGAAATTGCTTGACCGGCTTAAACTTCGGATCAATATTAAGAGTGTGCTCAGCGAGTTCCCTCGGTACACCCGGCATGTCTGAAGGCTTCCATGCAAAGATGTCCCGGTTCTCACGGATGAACTCGATGAGCGCGCTTTCATATTTCGGATCCAGATTAGCACTGATGCTGAACTGCTTAGATGAGTCGCCAGGGACGAAGTCAACCAATTTAGTGTCATCTGCCGACTTAAAATTTAACGAAGGATCATGCTCTGTGGTTGGCTTTTTCAAGGACGTCATGTCTGCCGGGTCAACATTATCCGTGTAAAATTTCAGCTCCTCCGTTGCACAAACTAATTCAGCATACGCGGCATCCCCTTCTTCACACTCCGAAGCCACCTTTCGACTCCCGTGTACAGTGATGGTGCCCTTGTAACCCGGCATCTTAAGCTACAAGTAAACATAACAAGGCCTCGCCATGAACTTAGCATAAGCCGGCCGCCCAAACAGAGCATGATAAGGGCTCTTGATTTTGACCACTTCGAAGGTTAATGTCTCAGACCTGGAATCATGCTCATCTCCAAAGGCAACTTCTAAAGATATCTTACCCACTGGGTAGGCTGACTTGCCCGGCACCACACCATGGTAAACAGTGTTTGACAGTTTAAGATTCTTATTAGTCAGCCCCATGTGACGGAAGGTCTCGTAATAAAGTATGTTAATGCTGTTGCCTCCATCCATGAGTACCTTAGTAAATTTATAGCCCCCAACCTGAGGCGCCACCACTAGAGCCAGGTGACCCGGATTATCAACCCGGGGCGGATGATCCTCACGACTCCACACAATAGGCTGCTCTGACCACCGTAAATAACATGGCACCACTGGCTCACACTACTAGGGAAAACCTTATACATAGAATCTTACCAGTAGCGCGTGTTAAAATGAGGCGCTACTGCTACTTAGCAGAAGCGCGTTGATATAAAGGGCGCTACTGCTATCCACTTAGCAGTAGCGCGGCAGTAGTAAAATGCGCTACTACTATAATTGCCACACCGTTGCCGACATGCTAGGTATAGTAGTAGCGCCCTTCTACAAACCGCGCTACTGCTATAAAGTTAGTAGCAGCACACTTTTAGGGTAGGCCGCTACTGCTAAGTTTGAACTTGTCCACTGAACGGGCCCAGCTTAGCAGTAGCGAGTTTGTGAGGGCGCGCTACTGCTACGGATTGTAGCAGCAGCGCGTTTTCGTTTCCCACGCTACTGCTAAAGCTATTTTGACCTAACCCCCCGCGCAGGCTTCCCTCCTCTGCTTCCTCCCCCAGTTCCCCACTCTCTCCCCTCGTCGCCTCTACCGGAGCCCCTGCCCTCGCCCTCACCGGAGCCCCTGTCCTCGCTCTCCACCGGAGTCTGCCCTCGACGTCGCCGGGCGCCTGTGCCTCCTCCTCCTCGACCTCGACCTTGTCGGAGTCGCTGCCCTCGCTCTCCGCCGCCGTCTCCCTCGACCCGCCTCGCCGCCGTCTCCCCCGACCCCGCCTCGTCGCCGTCTCCCCCGACCCCATCTCTCTCCCCGCCCTCTGTAAGCACTCTCCCCTTCCCTCTTCTCTGCTCTCTGTTCTCTCTCTCTGTTAGTATGAACCCTAGCTATTTAGTGATAGTTAGTATGAACCCTAAGCTATTTTTAGTGCTAGTTAGTTAATTACAATTAGTATTAACCCTATTTAATTAGGTAGTATGAACCCTAGTTAAAAATGGATAATTATATGGTAATTAGGGTTAAATTTTAGAGTTCATATAACTAGTTTTTTTTACTGTTTTTTAGTAAGTTTTAGAGTTCATCAAATTAATAGAGTTAGGGTTCATTAAATTCAATTAGTTAGGGTTCATTAAATTCTAGAGTTCATCAAAATATAACTAGTTGAACTAGTTTATTTTTAGTTTTAGAGTTCAATTAGTTTTAGAGTTCATAAATTCATCAAAATATAACTAGTTTTAGAGTTCAATTAGTTTTAGAGTTCATCAAATTCAATTAGTTAGGGTTCATTAAATTTTAGAGTTCATCAAAATATAAGTAGTTGAACTAGTTTATTTTCAGTAAAAACTAGTTTATTTTTATTTGTAGTAAGTGCTTAATTGAACTAGTTGAATTAATACAACTATTTTATTTTTAGTACGAACATTAATAGAACTAGTTTACTTTTTTAGTTGAAGCAATTATTCCCGCATCGACGTCGACGATGCCTATCCCGCATCCCCGTCGTCGAGTCGGCGGAGGACACCTGCGTCACCAGATGGGCCATGTCTGGGACTGGGCTCCGCCGGGCTGGTACTGGGAGGCGCTACCTACCGGGGGGTGCAGGTTGGTGAGGAGTCAACCCGTCGTTGACCCGAACCTTCTTTGGTGGCGGTCGCGTGGGCCAGTGATGGACCAGAGGCTCGAGGACCCCGCGGAGGTGGTGCGTCACCGTGTCAGTGACGAGGACGCGCACGTCCGTCGCTACTTGTTTGCGTTGGAGCACAGGTTCTCCAATACCTGGCAGGTTCTCCAGGGATCTCACTGGAGCTATGATCCTGTGATGGTTCCTTCTCTGTGGATGTCCACCGCCCGCGCTGATGCCCGTCGTGCGCTAGGGTTTTAGTTGTTTTAGTGATGTTATATGTATGATACTATTCGGGATGTATTAGTGATAATATTCGACGATGTATGGACGCATGAGATGATTTACTTTTGCTTATTGAATGCATGCTAATTTGAATACTTATTTATTTTACGATTTGGTTTTGCTTATTCAATGCTCATGTCAATATGAATCCTATAAGATATTTTGAAATGTATATCTTGTGTTGCTCAAATAGGATATGTGCTTGCCCAAGTGGCCGGTCATGTTTGCATGTTACACCTCCGAGTGGCCTATGTTTTGCCGGAGTGTTGATTCATTTCTGTTCCGGCAAATTTCAGGCGCTCGATATGTCCTATTTTAGCAAAGGTCATGCCGGATTTTTCCGTGAATTTTGGCATGACTTGTGCCAGAATATGTAGGAAATATCGAGTGCCCCGGAATTATGTGTTGAGTATCCTGGTAGTTGCCTTCGATCGATTTTCAATTAATGTTTCAACTATGAACATCGGAAATGTCTAACGACAAAAAGGATTTCGGTATTTGCGAATACTGCGAAGACGAGCGCGGCCTGTGCGACGGAATCTTCCTAGATGATGATAGGCGCTTCAACATCAAGCTGGACGAGAACTTCGAAGTGGATACAATAAGTCACAACGACAAGTCTTTTTCGTAATTAAGCATGACATCTGCTTCATTTGCTTCAACTTATAATTTAAATTTTTTACTATTCTACTAGCGTATCCCCTGCCATGCAAGAGTTTTTGTCTTGGATAAGATAGGTTTCAGTCCTATGCAAACTACTACGGAGGTAAAGAGAGTTAACTTGAAGACCGAGCATGGTTATACTTTCCATGCAAAATTATACAACGCAGACACCTACACCTATTTTGAATGCAAAACTTGGCAAGCACTATGCAAGGCTTATGCATTTGAGCCTGATATGTTTATCACCTTTGATATTCGTCCCGAAGATGATATTGAAGGTAATAGAGACATTTGAGTCGATGTGCAGACGCCTCCAGTTCTACCATTATGTGAGTTTCTCAACCATATTTATGTCTTTGATATTTTTTATTTAAAAATAGTTGACAACTAATTTCTATTGACAGCTTACTTCCATTCAAGCAAACATGTCCGGCGCTTGGTAGACATGACCGTCCACTGTCCCGGGGCTGAACTAAATTGCGAGGAGATAGGTCATTATGTTTCATGGCTTGAGGATCTTGATGCTGTCAAGACAAATTATTTTTCTGGACTTAAAAATCTTAGTACTCAAAACGTGCGACCAATACTGATCGTATTGAACTACGGTCACATCTATTTAGGAAAGATGGTAAGACTTTTACTATCAGTCCTCAGTGCATCTTTTGCATACATTATTTTTTAAGCTAAACTTCATTGCTAAGTATGTTACTATACGATGTTCTTCAACAGGGACTCCCGATGAATGTTGTGCCTCATTGGATCGAGACTAAAGGTCGCATGAGAATGGTTAGCTTACGGCCAAGATATCCTACAATGCACTTTAGTGCATTCAGGATTTCTAAAAGCTAGGAATGCTTAATAGTGAAAGACTGGAGCAAAATTGTGAACGATCGCAGAGAAGTACTAGGGGGCAGCAATCAGAAGCGCGGCCCACGATTAGGAGACAGGTTCATCTGCATGCTCCAACTTGATGAAGCAGGAGTGCTACACATGTTTTATGCTATTTTACCTGAGAGAGAGGAGCAAGAGTGATTAGCTAGCTAGAAATGAGTTATGATGGTTAAATAGCTAGTGTTGGTGGTAATGACTATGATGATTATTATTAGCTAGTGTTGGTGGTGATTAGATAGCTACCGCAGCTAGTGTTGGTGGTGATTAACTAGCTAGAATGAGTTTGAAGATGATGATGTGTGCTACACTATGACTATGATGATTAAATAGCTACTGTTGGTGGTAATGACTATGATGATGATTAAATAGCTTGTGTTGGTGGATTAGATTCAAGTGGAGGCAACATGTGGTGCACATCGAAAGTACTACTAGTCCAAACTAGATCAAGTTTGGATTAGTAGTATACTTTTGACATGCACCACATGTTCCCTCCACTTGAACCTAATCCACCTTCATTTGACACACTGTTATGGACATATTGATATAACAACCTCATAATTGGTACCGTACCAAAATTTGTATAACGGCGTATAAATACACTAAAAATTAAAAAAAAATACTAGTAGAGATGGTGAGTAAACACGCTACTACTAGCTATATTAGCAGTAGCGCTGGAGTGAACAAACGCTGTTGCTATATGTCTTAGCAGCAGCGTGTGTAGCATGGGCTACTGCTAAGGAATAGCTATAGTGCCTTATCAGTAGCGCGTCCTCCCGCGCTACTGATAGGCAAAATTCCCGCGCTACTGCTAGGGTTTTCCCTAGTAGTGTCAATAGCATTCACTGCCCTCTTATGAAGCTTCTGATCCCGCTTACACAAGCTTGTAGTGAAGACGTGATACTGTCCACTGTTCAATTGCTTCGGGTTGCTCTGATAACCAGACTGCTACTGCTGCTGATTTCCCTGATTATTCTGCTGGTTGTAGCCACCCTGGTTACTGTGGCCTTGAAACCCGGAATTTGAACCACCGCCTCCATGACCCGGACCATGAGAGTCGGATCCTGATCCGCCGTTTGGGCCATGGTTGTGCTGGATGGACTCCCTAAAGTGTCTCATTATGCTACAATCCTTCCACAGATGAGTAGCCAGCTTCTGATCCGTTCCGTGTTTTGGACATGGCTGATTTAATATTGCATCAAGGTCAAACCTTGTCCCTTGAGTCGGCCCTCCCTTACGACGCTGGTTATAATTTCGCACACCGGTGTTAGCCACAAAATCATCAGCCTTGCGCTTACCGTTGCCGCCCTGATTGGTAGGGTTGTACTGATGTCCCTTCATGCCGCTACTCTTCTTTCCCTTTCCCGATCTTTCATCCTCAGAGTCGGGGTCCTTGGTACCATCAGAGTCGGCATACTTAACAAGAGTTTCCATAAGCTCCCTCATGTCGTTGCAATGATTCTTAAGCCGCCCAAGCTTCTGCTTGAGTGGAATAAAACGGCATTTTTTCTCCAACATTAGAACTGTTGAGCCGACGTTGATGTTATCTGAAGAATGTATGATAGTCGAGACCCGGCGCACCCAGCTGGTCGTTGACTCGCCCTCAGCCTGAACACAACAAACCAGATCCACGATCGACATAGGCTGCTTGCATGTATCTTCGAAATTCTGGATAAACCGGGCTTTCAGCTCTGCCCATGACCCAATGGAGTTAGCCGGCAGCCCCTTCAACCAGGTACGAGCCGTCCCCTCCAGCATCATGGTGAAGTACTTAGCATATGCAGCCTCACTAACATCCAGCATCTCCATAGCCATCTCATAACTCTCCACCCAAGCATCAGGGGGCTAACCTGCTGTGTAATTGGGCACCTTGCGAGGTCCTTTGAAGTCCTTGGGCAGACGCACATTCCGTAGAGCCGTCGTTAGGAACGGCACACCGAAAGCTCTAGAAGTTACACCCGCCTCCACTGAAGCCATCGGGTAAACCGGCGCGTGCTGATGAGCCGCCAGCTCGGCCTCCCGGCGCGCTCTGCCCTGGTCCACCAAATCCTGTGCATTGGCACCATTTTGCGCCGGGTCATGTCCATGAGGTTGGTTATGACGCTGCTCGGTACTTGAAACTATTGGCGGGTCAATGTGCCTACTGTAGCTCCGGCTTGGACGAGGGGTCGAATGAATCCGGTCACGACTATAGGAATAAGCCTGCTGTTGTACCAAAGTCGTTTGAAGAAGCTCCCTGGCCCTTCTGGTTTCAATCGCCGCTGGAGTCTCACCCTCGACTGGCAGAGCCGCCAATCGCGTAGCTGCAGCAATCATGTTGTCTAGAGGGGTGGAGTAATGACCCGGTGGTGTCACTACGCGCTGAGGCGGGGTGTTATTCATATGCGGAGAACCTGCCATGCGCGGCTGACCCGGCACTCCACCTCCTAGTGCCTCAACCATCTGGTTTATCACCGGCGGGTTACTAGCCCCCGCTCCGGGTGTGTTGAAGAGGTTCCTTGATTCATAAATCGAGGGCAGACGAGTCCGGTGTTTTCTCCTCAAGACTTCGTTAGCAGCGTTCTGATCCACCGAGAGCCGGTATGAGTCTGCTTGAATCCACTGTGCTTGAGCGTTTAAGACGGCCCGCTCTGCATTCATTCTAGCATTCTCCGCCGCTAGATCTTCCTTGGCTTGTGCTATCTCTTCACGTAGCTTAGCCACATCCACCCTATGTTGTTCCTGATTGTCCAGGGTTACCTCCACCCCCATCAGAGTCGCCGGATCGTCCAATAGATCTGTCAAAACTTGAGCTGGCGGGCGCGCTGAATCGCCAGCACCCGCTGCTGTCACCGCCGCTGCATCAGAAGTTATGGCCGCGGCGGATGTCGAGCCGAGAACCGGCTGCCTGCCAGCCATGAAGATCACCACCCTATTCGGCGGCTCCCGAGGGTCCGGAATACTGTCACCATCGGAACAGCCCCCAAGCCGTCCATCTTGTAGTTGGTACAATGAGTCGGTCTCGCCCGTGGACGACTCACCATCAGAGTAGATGGTCGTCTCACCGCCAGACACAGAGCCTTCCAATTCAGCCCCATGGATACATCCAACAATGGCACGCTTCACGGCGGGTTTGACCCGGGCGGGTCGTGCACGCTGAGCCGTCTCGATGATGTCGGTGCAGATGTCCGGCTCAGGGCCCGGTTCGCCGATCTTGCCGATGAAGACATGGATTCCGCCGAAGGGGACCCGGTACCCGTACTCAATTGAGCCGGCCTCGGGGCCCCAGCCTGCATCGTCGATGTAGAGCTTGCCGTGACGACTCTTGGTCATCCGGCCCATGGCGTATCCCTTGATCCCTTCGAAGCTGCCCTTCAAGAACTCGAAACCACCGTGCGCTGGCCCCACGGTGAGCGCCAACTACCGTGGAAGTGTCACGGCAGTTGTCCTCAAGGAAGGACTTAGTTGTGGAGCCATTGCGATGAGGTTAGCTTAACGGGGTTAAACGGGACAAAGGACACGAGGAGTTTATACTGGTTCGGCCCCTTGCGGTGAAGGTAAAAGCCTAATCCAGCTTGAGGTGGTATTGCTAGGGTTTCGATTACCAGGGAGCGAATACGCTTTGCCCGGCTTTCGATCTGTTGTTTCTTGCCCTAAGCCGCTGCCGGGTCGTCCCCTTATATACATGGGTTGACGCCCTCCGGCCTATAGAGTCTCGGCCGGCTCATACAAACGTGTCCGGCTCGGTGACTTATCTTACATGCCTTATAATACAAGTTACATATACATGGAGGTTTATACTCATGGGCCTTAAGCCGCCTCTCGGTTTGGGCCCTTTAACAGGCCTACTTCATGAACCGCCATCTTCAACATACCCATGGGCTTTGTATTAGATGAACCGCCATCGGGATAACCCGGCCCCTCCTGGGCGGGTCATATCAAATAGTCATATCCCCAACAGTCGCCATACATGGTTATGGCTCATCATCAATCCTCTTCAGCCAACATTTCTGTCTGATGCTATAGTGCATGATGGCATCGTTTACGCAGTCGACGCATAGATTGGCTGCCTATACTGGTGGAATCTATCGTCGTGTAATTGTTCTATCTCATCTCATCTTTACCTTATGAATACGACTGCCTGTTCATTGTTACAAATTTAGATTATATAGTATGTCTATAACCACATCATTGCTGTATGTTCCTCTTATTTTCTAGATTTTTATGACCACACATGTTATTGTTAGAGTTGATATGAGAACAATTGGCATCTAATGATTGTTAGAATAGATATTATGAGTATAACCTCATGATTGCTATATGTTACTCTCATTTCCAGGGTTTTTATAACAACGCATGTTATTGCTTAGAGTTGATAGGAGAACAGTAGTAAGTGCTACGATAGAATATGAGTAGGCCCTATCATATCTGTTTTCCTCTCATTGTTACATGATGTTTGAACCATGATATATTGCTAGAATATGAAAGCCACTGGCTTATTTTTTTTAAGCTGGGGTATGATTATGACCACGGCATTGCAATTCTCTGTCTATGATATGTGTCACTGTTATAATAATCTGAATTCCACACATACTCTGAACATGATTGTTTATTTTTTTTCCTTTTGGTCTACAATTTGAATTGTTGCAGTAAACGCAAATGCGTTGGCCTTCATGATTCCAGGACCTGGAATCATCCCAGCCAATGGGTGGTGGTTTATCGCTCGTTCAGCTGACGGCGATCATGTGATACTCATTTGCATGTATCAAATTGACCAAACCATTACATCAAACCACATGCAGTATAATGCATGGGGCATATGTGACATTGATGGCTATGGCTGCTTCGTGTTCGAGAAAGATCCCAGCTCCGTTGGGCCAGGTGTATTCAACTGGAGGCAGGTTTACAGCCTCGGCAACCACTCCATGTTCCTCGGGCTCAATTATCCGATCATCCAACCAATTATCGATCATATCACCGGCGATGATTATCGTACTATGCAACTTCCATTCACCAGGGGGAACTGTGTTTACACATCATACCATGGGGTTCATGAATCACCATATCCAGAGATTCGTCGACACAGCTTGTTGCCACATAATCTTTAGTGTGTGAAAGGCATCAAGGTTCCATGCGATGGATGACTTTTGCAAACCCGACATGCGGCGATGTGGTTCATGCCAACAGCAAATATGCACAACTTGATTCGTACTGATATCTAGCTGAGCCATGTATCCTGCTGCTGTAGCATGACCCTCTTTTGTTGAATATTATATATTGTTGTTAGTTTGAAGCACTCCTCTGGTTTGAAGGATAGATACCTTTCTGGGATCAAGTGCATCCTAACTCACCTGCGTAGGATATATATATATATATATATATATATATATATATATATATATATATATATATATATATATATATATATAGACACACACACACACACATCTGGGCTATTCTGTTTCGCGTAACAGAATATTATTCTGTTACCCTACTTGAACTGATGGTTTCAGGCGGTTGTACTGATGATTTTCATCTCGTCGAACTGATAGTCTTTTCGTCGGAATGGGGCGCGTAATATATCGTTGGAAATCTCTTGACATCTACATTACAGATATATAGGAATTTTTTGCAAAATCATCACGGTTTAAGAGCAGTTTTGAAAAATAAACTTTTTTTAAGACCGAAAATTTGAATCGTATTTTGGACTCAATTTTCAAACGGTTTGTCAGAATTGAGCAAATAAGATGGCGTTGGAAAGTTGGTAAAAATCCGCATCTTCCATATATCTATTGTTTTTTCAAATTTCATACAATTTAAAAGTAATTTGAAAAAGGTGAAATTCTGGGCGAAACGTATTTTCACATTTTTTTTTGCAAACGGTTTGTCTGATTGACGCAAATGATACGGGTTGGAAAGCTATGGGAAATGCGCAACTTTTTCGTATAGAAATATTTTTCTAATTCCTTACGGTTTAAAAATGAATTCGAATACAGTCAAATTTGATTTTGAACGCGATTTTTTTAAAAGTTTGTCAAAATGGGGCAAATAATATACCGTTGGATAGCTATCGAAAATGCGAAACGTAGTCATTTTGAACGTTTTCTCTACTTTGCAACCGTTTAAGAGTAATTTTGAATAAGGTGAAACCCATCGTGTTGTTTTTCCTGTCTAAAAAACAAATACTTGTACTGATATATGTATGTGTTTGTACTGAGGTATTTTTGACAGTAGTTTGAATGGTTCCAAAAAACAGTACTTGAACGGATGCCCGTATGGTTTTGTACTGAGCATATTTTTCACATACTAGTCTTTACTCTGTTTTTGCGGTATCATTTTCCTTGTAACTTTTCAACGGTTTACGATATTATTGTCCCCGAACTTGCATTGTTTTATATCGTTGAACTAAATGACATTTTATTTAAAGAAAAATATTGTGTGTCAACTCTAACATTTTCAACGTTGTTCTGGACTTCTTTCATCCCACGACTTGAACGTTTCCATTTGAATTTCTTTAGGTTTTCTTTGTGTTTCAGCTTTTTCCTAAAACTTATCTAGGACGTCGTGTTAAACTTACAACTTTTAAATTGTGAACTTATTGTGTTTTTACAATTCCAAAGCTAGCAAGTAGTAGGAGATTCACCCAACAAAGGGGCTAATTACATGGAGCAGCCGAAGTAATACCACAGTCTGATCGATAGCTAGCAGCAATAGCAGTGATCACCAATACACATATACATGAACTGATAACAAACTTGCACACGACATGACAAACAAGAAAATACATCAACCGACAAAAAGAACACAATACACATGAACTGATAATCCCCACGGCTAATGGCAGAGCTTTGTTGCATCTAGGTTCACCCGTTTACTCAAAGTGGAACTTATCAATTTTATTAATTCGGGCTGATGTTTAAATGCTCACCATTTTGGCCCACATCAGAATACTCGGAACACAACAATATTTGCTAAAGGTCCTGCAAATACATAGTTACAGAACACAACAACTTTTTTGTATAGAAAGTTTTTTCTAATTCCTTACGATTTTAATACGAATTCAAATACGGTTAAATTTGATTTCGAACGCGATTTATTAAAAAGTTTGCGGAAATGGGGCAAATAATATACCGTTGGAAAGTTATCAAAAATACGAAACTTAGTCATGTTGAACATTTTCTCAAATTCACAACCGCTTAAGAGCATCTCCAATAGATGGTCCAAATGTAAAAATAACTAACTTTTGGACCGTCTGGGGCAAAAAACGCTGCTCCAACAGACGGTCCATATGCAAAAAAAATTGGACCGCGGCCTCCTCGTGATTTAAAATCGAACACCTCGCGATACAAATATACATCACGAGATGCATCTGGTCCAAAACCAGCCACCGCCCGCGAACGCCCAACCGCCACTTCATTTCCGTTCCCGCCCGCCCGCACGCGACCTCCCGCCCGTACGCCGCCGCCCCGCCGCCTCCACACCCCGCCGTCGCCCCGCCGCACGCCGCCCGCATCAAATCCAGCGCCGCCCCGCTCCCCACCGCTGTTTCCACGCCCCCCGCTGCTGTTTCCACGCCGCGTCGCCGCCCGCCCGCCCCGCAGCTCCGCCCTGCAGCTCCGCCACCGCCCCGCCCGCCACCGCAGCTCCGCCCCTGACGCCGACCGCCGCCCCGCACGTCGTCGCCGCCTCGCAGATCCGCCCCGCCCGCCACCGCCGCCCCGCAGCTCCGCCCCGCACGCCACCGCCGCCCCGCAACACCGCCCCGCCCGGCTCCGTCCGCCACCGCCCCGGCCGCACGCCGCTCCACCGCTCTCCGATGGCGCCGAAGAAGACGCCGAAGGGCAAGTCGGGCTTCTTCGGCGTGAGGCAGAAGCCCTCCGGCAACTGGGGTGTGGAGTTCTCCGACGCCGGAAGGCGTTGGTGGATCGGCACGTACCCCTCCGCCCACGAGGCCGCGCGTGCCTACGACGTGGCGGTGTGGCGTGCCGAGAGGCCTCGGTCGCACCTCAACTTTCCAGAGATCGAGAGTCGGGCGGAAGCGGAGATGCTTGTGCCGCAGGCATCGACATGAAGGAGATCACGACGAAGAAGAAGAAGACAAAGAAGTCGTCGGTTGTCGTCAGTGCTGGCGAGACCGATGAGGAGGCGATGGCGAGGTTTGCTCGGGAGCATCCGGAGTACGTCCAGGCCGAGATGGAGTACTACTGAAAGCGTGAGGTGGAGCAGAAGAAGAAGGGGCCGAAGAAGGAGGATGGAGTACTACTGGAAGCGTGAGGTGGAGCAGAAGAAGAAGGGGCCGAAGAAGGAGGATGAGGCCGGTCCCTCAACGGTGATCCCCATCGAGTCCTCTTCCGAGGAGGACTGGGCAGACTTCTCGGAGGAGGAAGAGGAGGGGGGGTGCGACGACCCGACGAAGGAGGAGTTCTGGGAGCAGTTCCGTAGCTCCGATGAGGAGTACTTTATCTAGTAGTTTGAATAAGTAGTAGTTGAAGTTGATGTATGAAACTATGTTGAATTTGATGTTTGAACTATGTTGAATTGACTAGTAGTATGTCGTTTTACATCTTCATTTTGGACCATCTATTGGAGTTGCTCTTTTGGACCATCTGTTGGAGTTGAGCTTTTTTCGGAGCTCCAAAACGCACTTTTTGACGGTCCAAATTTTACATCTCCGGTTTTGGACCGCCAAATTTTGGACCATCTATTGGAGATGCTCTAAGCATAATTTTGAATACGGCAAGACGGATCATGTTGTTTTCCTGTCTGAAAAACAGAGTACTCGTACTGACTGAAGATTGCGTTTGAACTGAGCTATTTATTATTACTATAAACTTTACTCTATCAATATTGGATTGATCTCATGGAACATTTTGAACTGATTCAAGATGAACACATAGAGTTTTTTTAATAAGGGAATGAACACGTGAACTTACATAAGTGAATTTTTTTAGATTCTTTCCTAACATTTTCTGCTGGCATACAAACTGGCATGCCTTTTTTAGCTAAACTTTTGTTATTTTAGAATCTTTGGTCAAATGGCCAAACAAATACCATTTGACATAACAACTTCTGCTCGCAACCATGTACGATGGAGGTATAACAGGGTATCAAGACATGCACATAGTCACCGTGACAATAAACAGAACTGAAAGAGCAAGAAATACTCGTTTTCCGGAGAGATCACAAGCTCACAATCATTCCAACTAGCACTAAGGACCAGCAGCGCGAGTAACCTGAACCCATGGGTGAGTTCATAACTGCAGCTTTTGGACAGTGATACTTGAGCGTCTCAGAGAAACATCCAAGTGAAAACGTCAATTAGAATCAGAAAAAAAACACCCCATACCAGTACAACATATGAGCACACGCAGGCACACAAACGAAGCCATCATCGTCGTCTGCGGACGCACGCCATGGCTGGGCTTGACTGCTCCAACTTCTGTTAGACAGACCCACCATAGGAGCGATAGCATAAAAGACCATTTTAACCTGAAACCCAATAAACAAACAGCTGAAACTTCCATTTCGTTATGATGAACAAAAGAATATTAAATGGATAAATTGGTGTAATAGCTTCTCGGCAACCTCACATGCTCATTTGCCTGGTTTTCATTTTTTTTAAATAATTGTTCAACGAACCTCCCCGCTTCGTGAGTTTGAACTTATGAATTTATTAGAAGTGAACTTGTGTGAGACTTTTTCTTTGCATAGCGTAGTACCATTTGTTTGTTTAGTTTTTCATACATAGCGAACTGTCATATAATTTTGAGCGAACTTTTTTGTACATTTTAAGTGTGAAAAATGAACTTGTTTCCTACGCTATTGCTGTTTTTGCATGGTCGTCTTACGTTCCTTATGTACTTAAACTGATTAAAGTTTGAAGATTTGAACTTATGTTTTCTTAAGTATCGACTATGCAAAATATATAAATCCATTATTCTTAAGTATAGACAATGACAGAGGAAGAGAGGAAGGGCAGGAGTCAGGGGAGCCAGAGGAAGATCTATAGAAAAATCAAAAGATAAATTTTGATAAGAACGTTACAAGTTTGAAACCATTCAAGAATTAAATTCCTATGGCTAGTAGCTATGCAGGATTTAAGTGAACTCTCAGTAAAAGTAATTTTCGTACTCCACATGTAGTAATACCAGGACTTGCTGTGACATGTGTTCTTTATAGTAAATCGAGGAAAATGAGATGGTAGTCATTCTCTTCATTTTCTTTTTCTCTATCCTGCATTAGTTCAAAAATCCAATACAGGTTTAAGTTCAAAAGAGAATTTCATCCATGCCTTGACTGACTAGCAGTAATTAAATAATCAAAAAAAGTTTTTGCTAACCAGTTTATGTACTATCAATCAGTCCAAATAATCTACTCCCTCTGTCCCATAATATAAGTGTTTGTTACACTAATCTAGTGTCAAAAACGCTCTTATATTATGGGACGGAGGGAGTAGCATTTAGTAACAACTATTAATCAGTTCAACAAATGAGGTTGTTAACGAGCCCATTAACAATAAAAATGAAGTCAGCTAATAACTTACTGGCCGAATCAAATTTTTATGTTTTGAAGCAGCAGGCAATAGTCGGACTGAGGGAGACATCCATGGGGGATATATAGTTGAACTTGCATGATGTGTTAATAAGAGCATAACTTCTGTACTTACTAGACGAGCATGACTTCTGTACTTACTAGACAATACTACGCGAACAAGTATAATGCTATGTGAACTTTTGTGATGGATGACCTTTTAGTTTTTATTATTAGTTGTTGAATAAATATCTAAACCACCAGACTTGGGTGTGGGAACCAAAATTCAGAAGAGCAGCATCTCAACAGGGATTACACTAGCTTTGACATTCTGACAATAGTGAGGGCTCAAATGCCAAGTAATGTACAGTAACTGAAAAGGCATCATTTTTCTGACATTCGGTTCTGAAACTATGTGGACCTAAGTAATTATTGGCAGTCAGAAATGTACAAGTTGCATATGTTTTTGCCTAGTAAATTACGCTACCAAGCTTACCAAGTCAAAACAATTTCTCTTGAGAATAATCTGGTCAGGATCCAAACTTTTTTAGTGACCATGCAGCACAAATTGCAGGTTGCTCCCATCTTTGTTCTCCAAAACAATCAGAGGGACGGATGAAAAAGTAAACCTGTAACAAATAATTTTCATTTCCGTAAGCAAAAACAATCAGGCAAAGACACCGACTTTCAACAAGAAATGTGTAATAGGTGTTTTTTTTCAAACACATGCACACCAAAATTACTGCAGTTTCAACATGTACACTGAAACATATAGGTTTTAGACTTAGAAGTGCCATTGGAGGTTTCAGAAGCTTCATCTAGAGTAGCACATGTAATTCTGCAACTAGAAAAATTATTTATATAGGAAAAGAAACTTATTCTGACAAACTGGATGAGCTAGGAACACAATATTTGTCTTTCAGGCATAAGTACAAACACCCACATGCAGAAATGCTATTAACATTTTCACTCCCCTGCATTAATATTTGTACACAAAGACTTGTAGTCCTGTCAGGAGCATTCGTACTCTTTGAATCTTTTTTTGTTCTCTGTATTTTCATGTGGTTTCTTATATGAACCTTTTCAAAATATGAATTCCTTGTGATGATATCTGCGAGCCTTCTTAGACGATGATGTTGAACTTGCGCTCGATTGCATATGTACTTGAAGGAATTTTTACTACACACCACAATCATCTACTTGTATTCATCATTTACTGCTATGACTAGTTGGAAGGACAGCAGGCCAATCGAGTGGCATGAGTTACTATGGCCCATTACACATAAAATTTGAACTTCTTTTTCTACCAAGAGGGTTGGGGCGTGTTTTTTGTTTTGAACTAGCAGTGGTCTTGGTTTTGAATTTATCTGGTAGCAGTACATTATTTTAGTCAGCTCAATCTTCATCAGTACTAGAATGACTAGACAAGAAGTTTAGATTTGTAGCAGCACACGTACCAAACTTTAGAATTTTTCTTCAACTTTTTTAGGTGATTGCATCAGTACTAGTATGATTGGAAAAATATTTCAGATTTGTAGCAGCACACACATGAAACTTGCAGAATTTTATGGAGGTTTTAGACGATTTGTAGCAGCAGCAGAATCTTCACCACAAAAGAACACATCTACATTACCAATCGCATATAGCAAAACTTAACTTTCTTCGTCTACTGATGTTTTTTACAGAGTGGAGTTATGTTTTCTTATGTACTTGAACTGTTAAAAGTTTTTGAAAATTGCCACTGTCACACTTGTTATACTTGAAAACTTAGCCAGACTAGGCACCCCCCAAATCCTGCACAACAAAGCATGTTATATGTATTTTTCACGAACTGATGATTGTTCACGTACTGAACTAAGAGCACCTAGTTTGTGTTTCAGAAATTAAAATAGACGTCCTGAGCACCTTGTTTCAGGAAATGTTTGTGCTATAATTCAACAGTAGAGAATATAGATAAGCAAACACCTATTTTTTATGGAGTGCCATTTTTGATGGCTTTCACGTGACCAGCGACGCCGGAGGTGACCTCGTGTCTCCTGCTGCTGCAGGTCGACGAGGAACAGGTGCTCGATCCACGGGAAAAAAACATGTGCAAAACATTTTCAAAACCATCTAAGTGCCACAAACCAAAACAACAAAGTTAGCTCTGAATATCCCATCTTCTACCTGTGAACCACAATGAGATACATAACCAGGAGAAATCAAAACATGTGTCATCAGTAGGTTCAACCAGCAGCAATCAAAACCCCCATTCTGGACACAAATCCCCTCAAGACCGAAATGAACTACAGGATAACAATTGAAGACTGGTCCATGGATTATGGTCTTACCAATCTCATAGCCTAAATTCAACATTTAACCAATGAAATGAACACCCGAATGGGTAGCCTCACAACTTGACAAATGCCAAATTTGAGAAAAAATGGTCAGGCATACATCTCCAAGTGATGGAACGAACAATAGAGTGACCAAAATTAACATAGGGTATCTTCTTCACTTCTGTTTTGTTCCAGTGTGCTATCTCTTTTGTTTACAAAGTTACTACAAAATACATTAGCAGGGGCAGAGAATTCATACCTGCAAGATGAAGTGAAAATGCACACTACGATGAACTGAAGAACCACCAGATGTTGAACTGGATATCTGAACCACCAGACTGGGGTGTGGTAACCAAAATTCAGAAGAGTAGAAACTCAATAAGGCACCATAATAAAAATAAGAAAATGAACTGAACAAAAATTAAGAATTGCACTGAACTAAAATCAGAATTCGAACTGAGTGTTTCACAAAAGATAAACTTGTGCATCTGCTTTTTGCTCCCGCACCGGTGTAACAAGTTCAGGATGACATGGATTTGTGTACATATAATAAATGAGTGAGACAAGAAAGAGGGCAGTAAAAGGATTTCGTATTTTCACCTTGAGATGATATCTCTTTTCTGGAGGTCTTGATGGAAAATGCCGTTGTAGGTACCACACAGACACCAACTAAACACCATGCCTTCTCCAATAAGAAACAATGATCCCTCCTTCGAGAGTGTGAACTTAATAACAGTAGTTGAAGTAATAGTTTCAGTTTAATCGTTTTAAGAACCAGCTTCAGTATTTGAATTAGTACCTTTTTAGAGGTGCAGACGCAGCAGGAAAGAAGTTCTTGTGGAGCTCGAGGGAGCGCTGAACGTAGCGCGACAGGGAGAATCGAACTACCCTCTACCAGGAGGTTGACCTGCGGAGGAGCATCCACTGCCCACGGCGAAGCAGAGGTGCGCCAGCGAGTGACGCAGCCTCATTGGAAGTGGGCGGATCCGGGGCCGGTGTGACGTAGCCTCGTTGGATCCAGGTGGCGCGGTGGCCGGAGAAGCCTGTAATGTGCATGAATAGAGGGTGTGTGGAGATGATGTTCTACGCATCACATCTGCTAACAAAATTGAGAGGAAATACTATAGGATGGCCTCAAAAATACTACATTAGGAACTAAACATCAGCTTGTAATTGAACTAACCTAAATTAAACTGAAACTATAACTATTGAACTGATCTGTTTGAATACCAAACAACATCAGCTTATATGTCATCTGTAACTATTGCCCTATTATACCAAATACCAAACAACAAAAATTGGTTCTCATAAGCATTTCAACAAGCACCTATAGACCATCAACTATTCTCCTATAAGTAGCATGGAATCGAATGGAGGAATAGTAGGGCATGAGAAGAAAGAAGTAGCAGCAACACCTCAAGATCCTGCCATTTTTTTGTACATGATGCAACTCCCCTGTCGTTCAGATACAGGAGATCATTGAGTTCACTTACTGGAGATCATTCAGTTCAATTTGTGTACATGCTCGCACCCCACATCAGGCACCAGGCATGCACCAGCACACACGCCACAGCACACACGCAAGTTCTAGTAGGCAACATGGATTATTTTGTTGAATCCATTGAACAGAAGGGAGCTCCTTCGACCTGTAAGATGAACGTAAAAAAGCAAATGAAATTTGTCAAGGTCGAAATGACCACAATCATGTAAAACATGTAAAAATACCGACAAGTTCATGCACAGTAACATTAGAAGTACCCAAAAGAAACCTAAATAGAAGTTTTGTACTTTGAAATACTTCATTTTATTTCCCAAATACTTCATTTGTTTCGAAATATGAACTTCTATATTTATTTTCTTAGAACTTATTATGTTTTCCCTGCAAATTACATGGGTGAGAGCATGGTGCTCTAATTCAATTGCATATATCTGAAACTCCACACGCAACCTGAACTTATGCATAACAGTATGAGTGCAGAATACTGGTAAGCATAAGAAAAAGACATAGAGTGCACATATATATTTTCAAGGTTTCCTTGATGTTCTGCACATTAAAGTTGATGTACTGAAAAGAATGCAAATTTTGAACTGAAAATCAAGTAAAAGCTGAACTCTTATGAAGTTCAAGGTCAAAAGAACCTCCACATCCATCGAACTTCATATCTTGTAGTTCAACTTCTGTAAAAATAGAACTTGTGGTATCCCTCATAAATCAACAAGAAAACCTGCAGAAAAATGTACATGTTCACACTGGCATATCAACAAGCACCTTCAGAGCACAAAGTGTCATATGCCCTTATCTACAGAGAAGGCATCCGTCCATGGCAGAGAAAGCATTGTTCAGAGAAAGATCAATGGCACAGCACGCATACGACCCTAATTCTTCTTAAATTTATCACCCTCTCATCGAGCTCAAGTTGTACCGCAACTCACTCGGATATTTGCTGTAGTAGCGGCCCGCGGCGGATGTCGGAGTAGGACTGCAGCAGAACCTCCTGGATCACGAAGGAGATAACTAGGCAGTGCGGCTCAGGCCATTGTCGGTGGGGATCCAGCGGGGGGCCAGAATCCCGCGCGACGGCGGGGGCTTGGGAGCCAAACGTGGAGCGACGCTGAGCCGGGTGGCCGGGGCAGCAACACGCAGTAGGGATCCGGTTGCCGGGGCGGCAGCGCGATGGGGGGTCGGGTGGCCGGGGTGGCGGTGCGATGGGGGCCGCATGGCCAGGGCGGCAGCGCGGTGCGTGGTCGGGTGGCCTGGGCGGCGGCGCGGTGGTGAGGCCGGGTGGCCTGGGCGATGGCACGGTGGTGAGGCCGGGGCGGCGGCTCGGTGGGGCCAAATTTCGTGTTTTGACACTTTTCCGATAGAAATTCAGGATCTGACCCCGTTTGAAATATTTTCGGGATTTGACCCTTTTGCTACCGCCAAGGTCTCTGACAGTAGGGTTAGACAGCCTACCGCCAGGCGCCCTGGCGGTAGGGTGTGACGGAGGGGACGGCGGTCGTTTGCCTGCGCTGATGTGGATAAGTACCCTACCGTAGGCTGTCTAACCCTACCGCCAGAGGCCCTGGCGGTAGGGTCCTGTGTTTTGACGTGTAAACTTTCTGTAACGGTATATGCAAGGACCCTGGCGGTAGGTTCACCCTACCGCCATGGGGGATGGCGGTAGGATGTCTAACCCTACCGCCAGGCACCCTGGCGGTAGGGTCCTCTGTTTTGTTGTTTCAAATTCATTTGGTTGCTTGTTTTCAAATTCAATATGACAGCAATATCACATCAAGTTTCACAAAAAACGACTACAATATCAAATTTTTTAAACAATTTAACTTGGGCATCACATAGATCCATATTAAGATAACTTGAAGTGCATATATCCATATTAAGATCCAAATTTCAAACGAAATTCAACTAATCAGTAAACGGAGTTCCACATAATAGCAAACACATAGATCCACAAATAGCAAACACATAGTTCCACGTAGTTTCACAACCA
Source organism: Aegilops tauschii subsp. strangulata (assembly GCF_002575655.3). Taxonomy (NCBI): domain Eukaryota; kingdom Viridiplantae; phylum Streptophyta; class Magnoliopsida; order Poales; family Poaceae; genus Aegilops; species Aegilops tauschii. The sequence continues at coordinate 57,541,556 of NC_053039.3, forward strand.
CTAGACAAGTTCAACCAAACTACAAGAGCCAACTATCGAAGAGCATAATCACTTGCTCCTTCCTCTCTTGGAGGTACGGTCCTCGTTGTTCTTTGAACGAAGCTCTTCAGTCTTCTTGGGCCGTCGAGGAAGCGGTCTCTGAAAAGGGTCCGGACTCAGCAAATCCTTCTTCTTCGGATTCCTCTTCGGCAGCAGCTGAGATGCTTGAGATGATTGAGTTGTTGGAGGTCCATAATCTTCATCGTACTCCTCCTCCCCGTTGCTCTCATCCTCCCCCTCCTCCATTTCTTCATGTGTGGCCTGCTCCTCCTCCTCCTCCTCTTCCTCAACCAACCTAGACGACGAGGGAGCATGGCTCGATGAGGCGATGTGACCCTGTGTGGCTACAGGCCGATAAGCTTCAACCGACCCGGCTCCAGCACACCCAAGCAGCCCTACCAGCTTGCGACAACGCTTCACGAACTTCTGCACTCACAATGAAACAAGGGCATAATAAGTATCACGTTTATGATTTCAAGTGAAGAAGATGCATCTGTTCCGAGGAGGCTGAAATTGTACCTTCATCGTCCCCCTCATTTTGTTCTCGGATTGTACGCTCCTGGGGATATCACCTAGTGCATCTGAGGCTTCAAAGATGCATCTGTTCAGCTCACCAGACTGCAATGACATAAGTCAGTCACGATGACGAATGAAATAGTTTCAAGACAACCGTCGGTTCAAACTTACCACTCTGTTGATGAGGGGGCAAACTCCCTAAATCCACTGTGCATGTCTCTGATGCCGGTATGGTAGGCCGCTTCCTCGGGGTCATCCCTCTCCAGCTCCGTGATGTCTTCCGCCGTCCACCGAGGCCTGAGACGAAGACGGTGCTTCTGGCCATCATCGTACCACTTCATGTGTCGGTTCAGGTAAACATCCCAGTTAGTCACCTTCCTCTCCACGTCTTTCCGGTACCTCCGTTGGTTCCATTCCGTCACATGAGTTTCATGCTTCTCTCCCCAGTTTGTGATCGACTGGTTCTTCTGCCGGCTCATCCTGCAAGGCATTAGCAACAAGAAACATCATAATAAATTCGAACGCAATGAAATCATGGGCTCGAAGAACAAGCGCGGGCACTCACAAGTGGAGCGCGTGGCCGCCGGTATCGGTGGGCTGGCCCGGTGGGGTATGTTGAAAAATCCCAAACTGCGTTGCCACGCGTTGTGGCAAGTGCCACTCGACGGTGTACACACAGATCATGGGCACGATGCACCGCCAAAGACCTCTGTCCGCATCACACATCACATTCAGATCGAAGTCCCACTCTCGGTCATGATACGGCCACCAGTTTACCTATTACATATACATTGGTAAGTTCCCACTCTCGGTCAAAAGTGGAATCAAAGACAAAGGTGTTGAGCGAGTTCATATACCTGCGTATGCGTCAAAGCGTCCAACTCGTTGGTGTAGGTCTTGTACGAAGTCTTGTTTAGGCCCGTGTAGAGTTTGACAACGTCCCACTCGTAAGCTACGGTGGGGTGTCGAGCCTCGTCGCCGTCTTCGCTATAGGCACCCCATGGGCGTCTTGGCAGCTTCTCAGGACGCCCCACCGGCAGATGCTCCCACATCCAAATGGAGAAGGCCCAGACAAAGCCACCCATATTGGACTTGTCTCCCGTCCTCTGCCTTGCGTCGTCAAGCTGCAACAAATCAAATGAGGATCAGATATAACAAAATGTCATGGACATACTTTCGTAGGTAGGCAATTAGATACTCTCTTACCGAACGGTATAGGTAGGCGAGAGATGCGGTCCTCCAACTGTACCCTGCATCCCAGTCGGCTAGGAAGAACAGATAGGACCAGTTGGCAGAGTTCCCGGATGCGTCTGGAAACACGACCTCCGTGAGAAGATACCACAGGTAGGCCCTCGCGTACCACTCCACAGTCGCATCGTTTGCGCCTTCGGGGCATGTCTTCCGGTGCTCCGAGAGCCAGATCAACGGCACACCGGATGTACGGTTGCTCTTGGCACCGGGGCAGTCGCCGATGAGGGTGGTGACCCTCTCCTGGCAGTTGGTCCTCTCCACTCGACCGGTGAGTGCATGACCCTCGATCGGCATGGCAGTGATCATCTCCCAGTCCTCGAGGGTCACCGTCATCTCCCCGCATGGCAGATGGAAAGAATGGGTCTCCGGTCACCACCGGTCAATCAGAGCTGTGAGAGCTGCGTGGACAAGCGTCGGCGGCTGACGCTTGAATTGCAACACGAAACCCAACAGCCGGGCTCTCTTGAAGAACGGCGCGTAGCGATCGTCGTAGTCCATATGCCCATCAACCCCGTGACCCCTCATGCGCAGTGGCTGGAGCGTCTGTCAAAAAGTGAACGCCCAAAGTTAGGAAATCATTTTCATCAATCCAAAAACTTTGATCAAAATTTCATTCATATCACTTACCTCTCCGTTCTCTATGAACCGGGCACGATGACCCTTGTCGAATGGCCAGACCAGCATGGAGTACCGTGGGCCGATGTTGTCCGCAAGAGGTGGCCGCCTTAATAAAATTTCATAAACAAAAACATCGTAAGCACATCATATCAAAATCATATCACCATGCATCATATCACAAAAAAAATCATAGCATATCACCATGCATCATATCACCATGCATCATGTCACCATGATGGATCAAATCATATCAACATTACTCATATCAAAAAAAAATTCCATCCCCTCTTTAATCACATCAACATGCATCATATCAGAAAAAAAATCCTCCAACAATAATCTTCAATGTATTATCTCCAAACAACATCTTCATATCATCATATCAACATGCGTCATCACTCCAACATGCATCATATCATCATATTTTTAAACAAAAAAATCCTCCAACATGCATCATATCATCATATTTGTAAACAAAAAATTCCTCCAACATCTTCATATCATCATATCAACATGCATCATCAACCTACAATCAATTACTCCCACATGCATTACATCATAATTTTTTTACCAAAAAAATGTATGAACTAGGGTTCATCTTCACACTAACATATGAACTATTGATTAGAGTTCATATCCAATACCACTAGTTACTAAAGAACTAAGAACTACAACTACAATCAATCTTAGGTGAAAAAAATCCAATCTAAAGTTCAAAAATATGAGGGATTTCAAGCAAATAATGCGTCGAATCGGAAGCAAGTTTGCAAAAACTAATTGGAGGGATCGGAGGAGCTTACGATTCTCTCTTCGGGGCCATCTCGATCCGCCAAAATGGTGAAGAATCGGTGAAGATCCGAGGGGGGGAGTGGAGGAGAAGAGAGGGAGAGAGGGGCGACTTGGGGCGACTTGGGGGGAGAAACTGCCGACGGGGGGAGGGGGAGGGGTGGGAAGATGGCAAGGGGCGCGAGGTCTCGGGCGGAATAACTGCCCGGACCCTACCGCCAGGGGTCCTGGCGGTAGGGATAGACAGGCTACCGCCAGGTCCCCTGGCGGTAGGGTGCGATGGAGGGGAACGGTGGCCGTCAAAGCGTGCTGACGTGGATAAGTACCCTACCGCCAGGGGACCTGGCGGTAGGATGTATAACCCTACCGCCAGGGCCTCTGGCGGTAGGAAAAAGGGTCAAATCCCGAATTTTTTTAGAACCGGGGTCAGATGCTAAAATTGTTTGCAAAAAGGGTCAAAACACGAAATTTTGCCGCTCGGTGGTGAGTCCGGGTCGAAGAAGTGTCAGGAAGTGAGGATCTTGCTGTGGGTATAGGGAGTTGATTGACGAAAGTACCTTTCTACACCCAGGAGAAAATGCTCCTGGTGTGAACAGTAACATCAAATAAATAGAAAAATAATTCAAAAAATTCTGAAATTTTTTTGTGACATACTTTCACAAATGTTTGTGGTGCACGCAAAATTTCATCACGAAATCACTTTCGTGGAAGTCGTGGCGAAAAAACAAAATCAAAGCTCCAAAATTCTTTTGTAAGTAAATCTTTGCAGAGCATCGATTTTGATTTTTTACCACGCCTTCCACCAATGTGATTTTGCGATGAAAATTTGCATGCACAACAAACGTTCGTGAAAGTATGCCACAAAAAAATTCAGAATTTTCTGAAATTTTTTCGAATTTTTTTGATTTTACTGTTCACCCAGGAGCATTTGCTCCTGGGTGTAGAAACTCCACGTCCGTTGATTAGGCTTTTTTGGGTTCGGGAATTTGTGATCGCGCTATATATACAGCTGATAGTAACAGAATAATATTCTGTTATTAGTAACAGAATAGCCCTGTCATATATATATATATATATATATATATATATATATATATATATATATATATATATATATATATATATATATATAGGACAAATTTTCCCTACTACCGGGTGTAGTTACTCCCACTTTTGTTTCATACGTTCTAGGTAGTATCTATCATATCGGAGAGTATGTATGCGTAGTATGTACTATAATAATGTTTAGGTAGTATATATACTACTTTTTTGGTAATATGTATCATATTTTGTGCATACTCTATTTCACGTACAAATATGTATGTATTTTACAAATACAATAAAATCGCAAGCTCACTTGCAATTTTTTCATATAACTCAATTTGGAGTATTTTAAATATAGTATATGAACATACTAAAAATAATAACGTAGAGTATATACTACCACATGGTAGTATATAAGAAATGGGTGTAGCTACACCCGGTAGTAGGATGCATTTTTCCTATATATATATATATATATATATATATATATAGGACAAATGTTTCCTACAAGTAGTGGTAGTTACCACCACTTGCGTTTTGTATGTTGTATGTGTTGGGGAACGTAGCAGAAATTTAAAATTTTCTACGCATCACCAAGATCAATCTATGGAGTTTACTAGCAACGAGAGGAAAGGAGTGCATCTACATACCCTTGTAGATCGCGAGCGGAAGCGTTCAAGAGAACGGAGTTGATGGAGTCGTACTCGTCGTGATCCAAATCACCGATGATCCTAGCGCCGAACGGACGGCACCCCCGCGTTCAACACACGTACGGAGCAACGACGTCTCCTCCTTCTTGATCCAGCAAGGGGGGAGGAGAGGTTGATGGAGATCCAGCAGCACGACGGCGTGGTGGTGGAAGTAGCGGGGATCCCGGTAGGGCTTCGCCAAGCACTAACGGGAGGGAGAGGTGTCACGGGAGGGAGAGGGAGGCGCCAGGGGCTTAGGTTTCGCTGCCCTCCCTTCCCCCCACTATATATAGGGCCAAGGGAGAGGGGGGGCAGCCTTGGCCCTTCCTCCAAGGAAGGGTGCGGCCAGGGAGGAGTCCTTCCCCCCCAAGGCACCTCGGAGGTGCCTTCCCCCTTTAGGACTCTCCCTTTTCCTTATCTCTTGGCGCATGGGCCTCTTGGGGCGGGTGCCCTTGGCCCATATAGGCCAAGGCGCACCCCTACAGCCCATGTGGCCCCCCGGGGCTGGTGGACCCCCTTGGTGGACCCCCGGACCCCTTTCGGCACTCCCGGTACAATACCGATAAAGTGCGAAACTTTTCCGGCGACCAAAATAAGACTTCCCATATATAAATCTTTACCTCCGGACCATTCCAGAACTCCTCGTGACGTCCGGGATCTCATCCGGGACTCCGAACAACTTTCGGGTTACCGCATACTAATATCTCTATAACCCTAGCGTCACCGAACCTTAAGTGTGTAGACCCTACGGGTTCGGGAGACACGCAGACATGACCGAGACGACTCTCCGGTCAATAACCAACAGCGGGATCTGGATACCCATGTTGGCTCCCACATGCTCCTCGATGATCTCATCGGATGAACCACGATGTCGAGGATTCAATCAATCCCGTATATAATTCCCTTTGTCTATCGGTATGTTACTTGCCCGAGATTCGATCATCGGTATCCCGATACCTTGTTCAATCTCGTTACCGGCAAGTCTCTTTACTCGTTCCGTAACACATCATCCCGTGATCAACTCCTTGGTCACATTGTGCACATTATGATGATGTCCTACCGAGTGGGCCCAGAGATACCTCTCCGTTTACACGGAGTGACAAATCCCAGTCTCGATTCGTGCCAACCCAACAGACACTTTCGGAGATACCTGTAGTGCACCTTTATAGCCACCCAGTTACGTTGTGACGTTTGGTACACCCAAAGCATTCCTACGGTATCCGGGAGTTGCACAATCTCATGGTCTAAGGAACTGATACTTGACATTAGAAAAGCTTTGAGCAAACGAACTACACGATCTTGTGCTAGGCTTAGGATTGGGTCTCGTCCATCACATCATTCTCCTAATGATGTGATCCCGTTATCAACGACATCCAATGTCCATGGTCAGGAAACCGTAACCATCTATTGATCAACGAGCTAGTCAACTAGAGGCTTACTAGGGACATGGTGTTGTCTATGTATCCACACATGTATCTGAGTTTCCTATCAATACAATTCTAGCATGGATAATAAAAAATTATCACGAACAAGGAAATATAATAATAACCTATTTATTATTGCCTCTAGGGCATATTTCCAATAGTCTCCCACTTGCACTAGAGTCAATAATCTAGTCCAGATCACCATGTGATTAACACTCATAGGTCACATCACCATGTGACCAACATCCAAAGAGTTTACTAGAGTCAACAATCTAGTTCACATCACTATGTGATTAACACTCAATGAGTTCTGGTTTGATCATGTTATGCTTGTGAGAGAGGTTATTAGTCAACGGGTCTGAACCTTTCAGATCCGTGTGTGCTTTACGAATATCTATGTCATCTTGTGGATGCTACCACACGCTACTTGGAGCCATTTCAAGTATCTGCTCTACTATACGAATCCGGTTTACTACTCAGAGCCATCCGGATTAGTGTCAAAGTTCGCATCGACGTAACCCTTTACGACGAACTCCTTTTCACTTCCATAATCGAGAAAATTCCTTAGTCCACTAGATACTAAGGATAAGTTCGACCGCTGTCATGTGATCCATTCCCGGATCACTATTGTACCCCTTGACCAACTCATGGCAAGGCACACTACATGTGCGGTACACAGCATAGCATACTATAGAGCCTACGTCTAAAGCATAGGGGACGACCTTCGTCCTTTCTCTCTCTTCTGCTGTGGTCAGGTCTTGAGTCTTACTCAATGCTCACACCTTGTAACACAGCCAAGAACTCCTTCTTTGCTGATCTATTTTGAACTCTTTCAAAATCATGTCAAGGTGTGCGTTCTTTGAAAGTATCATCAGGCGTCTTGATCTATCTCTATAGATCTTGATGCCCAATATGTAAGCAGCTTTATCCAGGTCTTCCTTTGAAAAACTCCTTTCAAACAACCCTTTATGCTTTCCAGAAATTTTACATCATTTCGGATCAACAATATGTCATTCACATATACTTATCAGAAATGCTGTAGCGCTCCCACTCACTTTATTGTAAATACAAGTTTCTAACAAACTTTGTATAAACCCAAAAACTTTGATCACTCCATCAAAGCGTATATTCTGACTCCGAGATGCTTGCTCTAGTCCATGGAAGGATCGCTGGAGCTAGCATACCTTTTAGCATCCTTAGGATCGACAAAACCTTTCTGATTGTATCACATACAACCTTTCCTTACGAAAACTGGTAAGGAAACTTGTTTTTGACATCCATCTGCCAGATTTCATAAATGCAGCTAATGCTAACATGATTCCAACGGACTTAAGCATCGCTACGGATGAGAAAACCTCATCGTAGTCAACTCCTTGAACTTGTGAAAATACTCTTTGCCACAAGTCGAGCTTCATAGACGGTAACCTTACCATCCACATTCGTCTTCTTCTTAAAGATCCATTTATCTCGGATTTCATGGCTTCTAACCATTTGTCGGAATATGGGCCCACCATCGCTTCTCCATAGCTCGTAGGTTCATTGTTGTCTAGCAACATGACTTCCAAGACAGGATCACGCACTACTCTGAAGTAGTACGCATCCTCGTCGTCCTGCGAGGTTTGGCAGTGACTTGATCCGAAGTTTCATGATCACTATCATAAGCTTCCACTTCAATTGGTGTAGGTGCCACAGGAACAACTTCCTGTGCCCTGCTACACACTAGTTGAAGTGACGGTTCAATAACCTTATCAAGTCTCCACCATCCTCCCACTCAATTCTTTCGAGAGAAACTTTTCCTCGAGAAAGGACCTGTTTCTAGAAGCAATTACTTTTGCTTCCAGATCTGAAATAGGAGGTATGCCCAACTGTTTTGGGTATTCTATGAAGATGCATTTATCCGCTTTGGGTTCGAGCTTATCAGCCTGAAACTTTTTCACATAAGCATCGCAGCCCCAAACTTTTAAGAAACGACAACTTAGGTTTCTCTAAACGGTGTCGTCTCAACGAAATTGCGTGGTGCCCCCTTTTAAAGTGAATGCGGTTGTCTCTAATGCCTAACCCATAAACGATAGTGGTAATTCGATAAGAGACATCATGGTATGCACCATATCCAATAGGGTGTAGTTATGATGTTCGGACACACCATCACACTATGGTGTTCCAGGCGGTATTAATTGTGAAACACTTTCCACAATGTCTTAATTGTGTGTCAAACTCGTAACTCAGATACTCATCTCTATGATCATATCACAGACATTTTATCCTCTTGTCACGACGATCTTCAACTTCACTCTGAAATTACTTGAACCTTTCAATAATTCAGACTTGTGTTTCATCAAGTAAATACACTCAGCATCTACTCAAATCATCTGTGAAGTAAGAACATAACGATATCCACTGCATGCCTCAACACTCATTGGACTGCATACATCAAAATGTATTACTTCCAATAAGTTGCTCTCTTGTTCCATCTCACTGAAAACGAGGCCTTTCAGTCATCTTGCCCATGTGGTATGATTTGCATGTCTCAAGTGATTCAAAATCAAGTGAGTACAAACGATCCATTTGCATGGATTTTCTTCATGCACATATACCAATAGACATGGTTCGCATGTCTCAATCTTTTCAAAAACGAGTGAGTCCAAAGATCCATCTACATGGAGCTTCTTCATGTGTTCTATACCAATATGACTCAAATGGCAGTGCCACAAGTATGTGGAGCTATCATTACTATTTTATATCTTTTGGCACGAACATGTGTATCACTATGATCGAGATTCATTTTAGGTGCAAGACCATTGAAGGTATTATTCAAATAAACAGAGTAACCATTATTCTCCTTAAATGAATAACCGTATTGCGATAAACATAATCCAATCATGCTCAACGCAAACACCAAATCTCGATGGTAGAGGGAGCATGCGATGCTTGATCACATCAACCTTGGAAACACTTCCAACACATATCGTCATCTCACCTTTAGCTAGTCTCCGTTTATTCAGCAGCTTTTATTTCGAGTTACTAACACTTAGCAACCGAACCGGTATCTAATACCCTGGTGCTGCTAGGAGTACTAGTAAAGTACACATTCATATAACGTATATCCAATATACTTCTGTCGACCTTGCCTGCCTTCTCATCTACCAAATATCTAGGGTAGTACTGCTTCAGTGACCGTTCCTCTCATTACAGAAGCACTTAGTCTCGGGTTTGGGTTCAACCTTGGGATTCTTCACTAGAGCAGCAAACGACTTGCTGTTTCATGAAGTATCCCTTTTGCCCTTGCCCTTCTTAAACTAGTGGTTTTACTAACCATCAACAATTGATGCTCCTTCTTGATTTCTACTCTCGCGGTGTCAAACATCGCGAATAGCTCAAGGATCATCATAACTATCCCTGATATGTTATAGTTCATCACGAAGCTCTACTAGCTTGGTGGCAGTGACTATGGAGAACTATCACTATCTCATCTGGGAGATTAACTCCCACTCGATTCAAGCGATTGTGGTACTCAGACAATCTGAGCACATGCTCAACGATTGAGCTTTTCTCCCTTAGTTTGCAGGCTTAAGAAACTTGTCAGAGGTCTCATACCTCTTGACGTGGGCACTAGTCCGAAATCCCAATTTCAGTCTTCGGAACATCTCATATGTTCTGCGATGTTTCAAAAACGTCTTTGGTGCCACAATTCTAAACCATTAGCATTACGCACTGAACTATCACGTAGTCATCAAAACGTGTATGTCAGATGTTTCGCAACATCTACAGACGACGCTGAGGTTCAGCACACCGAGCGGTGCATTGAGGACATAAGCCTTCTGTGCAGCAATGAGGACAATCCTCAGTTTACGGACCCAGTCTGCATAATTGCTACTACCAACTTTCAACTAAATTTTCTCTAGGAACATATCTTAACCAGTAGAACTAAAGCGCAAGTTATGACAAAATTTGCAAAGACCTTTTGACTATGTTCATGATAATGAAGTTCATCTGATTATTTAATGAACTCCCACTCAGATAGACATCCCTCTAGTCATCTAAGTGATACATGATCCGAGTCAAACTAGGCCGTGTCCGATCATCACGTGAGACGGACTAGTCATCATCGGTGAACATCTCCATGTTGATCGTATCTACTATACGACTCATGTTCGACCTTTTGGTCTCTTGTGTTCCGAGGCCATGTCTGTACATGCTAGGCTCGTCAAGTCAACCTAAGTGTTTTGCATGTGTTCCGAGGCCATGTCTGTACATGCTAGGCTCGTCAACACCCGTTGTATTCGAACATTAGAATCTATCACACCCGATCATCACGTGGTGCTTCGAAACAACGAACCTTCGCAACGGTGCACAGTTAGGGGGAACACTTCTCTTGAAATTTTAGTGAGGGATCATCTTACTTACTACCGTCGTTCTAAGCAAATAAGATGCATAACATGATAAACATCACATGCAATCAAATAGTGACATGATATGGCCAATATCATTTTGCTCCTTTGATCTCCATCTTCGGGGCACCATGATCATCTTTGTCACCGGCATGACACCATGATCTCCATCATCATGATCTCCATCATTGTGTCTTCATGAAGTTGTCACGCCAACGATTACTTCTACTTCTATGGCTAACGCGCTTAGCAATAAAGTAAAGTAATTTACATGGCGTTATTCAATGACACACAGGTCATACAAAAAATAAAGACAACTCCTATGGCTCCTGCCGGTTGTCATACTCATCGACATGCAAGTCGTGATTCCTATTACAAGAATATGATCAATCTCATACATCACATATATCATTCATCACATCTTCTGGCCATATCACATCACATAGCACATGCTGCAAAAACAAGTTAGACGTCCTCTAATTGTTGTTGCAAGTTTTTTTTACGTGGCTTGTATAGGTTTCTAGCAAGAACGTTTCTTACCTACGTAAAACCACAACGTGATATGCCAATTTCTATTTACCCTTCATAAGGACCCTTTTCATCGAATCCGTTCCGACTAAAGTGGGAGAGACAGACACCCGCTAGCCACCTTATGCAACTAGTGCATGTCAGTCGGTGGAACCTGTCTCACGTAAGCGTACGTGTAAGGTCGGTCCGGGCCGCTTCATCCCACAATGCCGCCGAAACAAGATAAGACTAGTAGCGGCAAGAAGAATTGGCAACATCTACGCCCACAACTACTTTGTGTTCTACTCGTGCATAGAAACTACGCATAGACCTAGCTCATGATGCCACTGTTGGGGAACGTAGCAGAAAATCAAAATTTTCTACGCATCACCAAGATCAATCTATGGAGTTTACTAGCAACGAGAGGAAAGGAGTGCATCTACATACCCTTGTAGATCGCGAGCGGAAGCGTTCAAGAGAACAGGGTTGATGGAGTCGTACTCGTCATGATCCAAATCACCGATGATCCTAGCGCCGAACGGACGGCACCTCCGCGTTCAACACACGTACGGAGCAGCGACGTCTCCTCCTTCTTGATCCAGCAAGGGGGAGGAGAGGTTGATGGAGATCCAGCAGCACGACGGCGTGGTGGTGGAAGTAGCGGGGATCCCGGTAGGGCTTCGCCAAGCACTAACGGGAGGGAGAGGTGTCACGGGAGGGAGAGGGAGGCGCCAGGGGCTTAGGTTTCGCTGCCCTCCCTTCCCCCCACTATATATAGGGCCAAGGGAGAGGGGGGGCGCAGCCTTGGCCCTTCCTCCAAGGAAGGGTGCGGCTAGGGAGGAGTCCTTCCCCCCCAAGGCACCTCGGAGGTGCCTTCCCCCTTTAGGACTCTCCCTTTTCCTTATCTCTTGGCGCATGGGCCTCTTGGGGCTGGTGCCCTTGGCCCATATAGGCCAAGGCGCACCCCCTACAGCCCATGTGGACCCCCGGGGCTGGTGGACCCCCTTGGTGGACCCCCGGACCCCTTTCGGCACTCCCGGTACAATACCGATAAAGTGCGAAACTTTTCCGGCGACCAAAATAAGACTTCCCATATATAAATCTTTACCTCCGGACCATTCCGGAACTCCTCGTGACGTCCGGGATCTCATCCGGTACTCCGAACAACTTTCGGGTTACTGCATACTAATATCTCTATAACCCTAGCGTCACCGAACCTTAAGTGTGTAGACCCTACGGGTTCGGGAGACACGCAGACATGACCGAGACGACTCTCCGGTCAATAACCAACAGCGGGATCTGGATACCCATGTTGGCTCCCACATGCTCCTCGATGATCTCATCGGATGAACCACGATGTCGAGGATTCAATCAATCCCGTATACAATTCCCTTTGTCTATCGGTATGTTACTTGCCCGAGATTCGATCATCGGTATCCCGATACCTTGTTCAATCTCGTTACCGGCAAGTCTCTTTACTCGTTCCGTAACACATCATCCCGTGATCAACTCCTTGGTCACATTGTGCACATTATGATGATGTCCTACCGAGTGGGCCCAGAGATACCTCTCCGTTTACACGGAGTGACAAATCCCAGTCTCGATTCGTGCCAACCCAACAGACACTTTCGGAGATACCTGTAGTGCACCTTTATAGCCACCCAGTTACGTTGTGACGTTTGGTACACCCAAAGCATTCCTACGGTATCCGGGAGTTGCACAATCTCATGGTCTAAGGAACTGATACTTGACATTAGAAAAGCTTTGAGCAAACGAACTACACGATCTTGTGCTAGGCTTAGGATTGGGTCTCGTCCATCACATCATTCTCCTAATGATGTGATCCCGTTATCAACGACATCCAATGTCCATGGTCAGGAAACCGTAACCATCTATTGATCAACGAGCTAGTCAACTAGAGGCTTACTAGGGACATGGTGTTGTCTATGTATCCACACATGTATCTGAGTTTCCTATCAATACAATTCTAGCATGGATAATAAACAATTATCACGAACAAGGAAATATAATAATAACCTATTTATTATTGCCTCTAGGGCATATTTCCAACAGTATGTAGTATCTGTCGAAACCACAACCCGTTAAAATCATTAAATAGATGCTTGGGCACATATATATAATAATAATAACCTATGTATAATAATAACCTATGTATCCACACATATATATAGGTAAATTAACTGGGGCACCTAGGTGCTTGGGCACCTAGGGCATCAGCCGTTAGATCAACTCATCATCCTATCGAGATATATCGGGTTTACAACTGCCCAACCCACAACCCGTTAAAATCATTAAATACATTGGCAAGCTGTAACACCCCGCATGTAACTTGCCATATTTGTAACTCCGACTCTTGCCATTTTCGGCTATGTGATATGATATTCCCTCCGTGGTCGGGTTTTCTTTTTCGTTTTGCATTTTGTCATGTCATGCATTTTCATATCATGTCATCATGTGCATTGCATTTGCATACGTGTTCGTCTCATGCATCCGAACATTTTCCCCGTTGTCCGTTTTGCAATCCGGCGCTCCTATCTCCTCCGGTGCACCCCTCTTGTTTTCTTTCGTGTGCGGGTGTCAAACTTTCTCGGAATGGACCGAGGCTTGCAAAGTGGCCTTATTATACCACCCGGAGACCACCGGTCAAGTTTCGTTCCATTTGGAGGTCATTTGGTACTCCAACGGTTAACCGGGCATCCGCAAAGTCCATTTGAGTGTCCAGCAAGAACCCCCCTCAAAACCAGCCCAAAACCCACCAAACTCTCTTCCATGCTCTAGGTCGTTCGATCACGATCGTGTGGGCGAAAACCGCACCTCATTTGGAGCCTCCTAGCTCCCTCTACCTATTTATATGTGAGGCATCCCGTATACAAACGCAGTCGAAACCCTAGCCTTCGTCCCTCCGCGCGCCGGACCTGTCCGCCCGCGCCGGACGGAACCGCGCCGCCGGCCGCAGCGAATCCCGCTGCGCCACGTGTCCCGCCGCTGCCCGTACCGCGCCCGCCCGCGGCCCTCCCGGCCCATTGCCGCGCCCTCCCGCACGCGCCTCCGCGCGCCGCCAGCCCCGCGCCCGCCGCCGTCTTCCAGCTCGCCGGTCGCCGCCGCCGGCCGCCGTGCCTGCCGGCGCCCGAGCCCGCCAGTGCCCGCGTCGCCGCGCCGCTCGGCACCTCCTCCTCCGCCTCCGCGCCGCCCCCCTCTTCCTCCGCCTCCGCGCCGCCCCCCTCCGGTCTCCTCCTTCCCCGCCGGCCTCCTCTCCTCCTCCTTCGAGCGGAGCCACGGCGAGCTCCAACTCCGGCGACGATCGAGCCCGTGGCCGAGCCAGTGCCTCGATCCAGATCCCGATCTGGTACTGTGAGGTCGACTTTTCCCGATTCCAAAATTCTTCCAAGTATTTTTCTTTTACAGCAAGTGCTCATGTTCCTCAGTGCATAACTCCTTGCATGTAGCTCCGATTCGCGCGTGTAATATGTCAAATTGTTCGCCTCATGATGCTCTGCATTTTGTTCAATTGCACCATGTTCATTAAAGGTAATCTTGATGCCCAAATCTCTGTTGCAAGAGGGCTAGTTGCTGTTATCTGCTGGTTCTTATCAGAACTTGGAGATTTGTCATTTTTGTATCATTTAATCTGTGCATCTTATGGGCATGAGCTCTACATGTGTTTTGTTGTATGCCATGCCATCTTTCCAAGGGTGTATTCCATGTATTTTTGTGATCTCTGTGGTGACTAGAACAAGCATGCAAAGTAGGCTCCGTAATGTTTCTGATTTCAGGGACAGTGATTTCTCCAAGTCCTTGTCTGCTGTTATTTTGTTGCCATGTAAACTTGATGCTACAGAGAGATCCATGCATATTTTGGAGATGTTCAGTAAGGATGTTTTGTAGCTATAGTTGTAGTTGATCCATTCCTGCTCTTTTTTGCAATTATGGAGTACCAAAGCATGACTCAATCGTGCTCTACTTTTGCTATAAAATATTTCTGGCAGATTCTTAACATGATATTCATTTTTGCCAAGCTTATTGTAGTTGATCCATACATGCTATGCAATTTTTCTTGCCATGGTTAGCTTCATAAACATGCTATATTGCTGTAGGTATGCTTGGTTTGTCATGCATTGCTATGTAGTGAGTGCATCAAGCTGACAAAGAGGCCTTCATATTATTATTTCTGCCATGCTCTGTTTTCTGCTAAGTCTGAAACCTGATAACGAAAATTGCTATGTTCACATGCTTGCCATCATATCTTCTGGTCCTTTTTGGTTTATGGTCAGTAAGGGACTTTTGTCATATGCATTTAGTAGAACACTGCCATGCCTTGTTTTTCTATGTTAAGTTCCTGTAGCATGTTGATTCCGTGCTCTGAACATTGCTACCTGATGCTGTTTTCTGCCATGTCCAGTTTTTCACTAAGTCTGTGATCCTGTTATGTTTTGCACTTTCGCATGCTTGTTTGAGCTTGATATGTTGTGATCTAGCCGTAGCTCAGTGTTCATCTTTTGTCAAGCATCTCCTGTAGATTACTGTCATATGCTTTTTTGCTATGTTGGAGTGCCGTAGCATTGCTACTTGTTGCATTTTAAGTGCTATCATGCTGTTAATCGCAGATTCGTGTCATTCTTGTTTTGCTTGCCATTTGCAAACCGTGCATCCGTTTCCGGTGATCTTTATATCGATTTCGACCGAAATCATCTCACCTTTCCAGTGGCATTCTTGGTTTGCCAAGTTACTGCATTGTTCATCATTTTCCTTCCGGAGCACGCATATGCATCGCATATCATATCTTGCATATCATACATGTTTTGCATCATGTTGCTTGTGCATTTCTCGTTGTTGATTGTGGTTCCGCTTGTTTGTGTTCTTATCTTGGGTAGAGCCGGGAGACGAGTTCGTGTACGAGGAACCTGTTGAGTACGCTTACGAGGATCAAGCTTTCGACAACGCTGAGAACCTTGCAGGCAAGATGACCACCCCTCGAAATCACTTCTATCTTTGCTTTGCTAGTTGTTCGCTCTATTTCCATGCTACGCTACCTATCACTTGCTATATCATGTCACCCATTTTGCCATGTCAGCCTCTAACCATCCTTTCCTAGCAAACCGTTGTTTGGCTAAGTTACCGCTTTTGCTCAGCCCTTCCTATAGCGTTGCTAGTTGCAGGTGAAGTTGAAGTTGGTTCCATGTTGGAACATGGATATGTTGGGATATCACAATATCTCTTATTTAATTAATGCATCTATATATTTTTGGTGAAGGGTGGAAGGCTCGGCCTTATGCCTGGTGTTTTGTTCCACTCTTGCCGCCCTAGTTTCTGAGATACCGGGTTTATGTTCCTTGAGTTTGCGTTCCTTACGCGGTTGGGTGATTTATGGGACCCCCTTGACAGTTCGCCTTGAATAAAACTCCTCCAGCAAGGCCCAACCTTGGTTTTACCATTTGCTACCTAAGCCTTTTCCCCCGGGTTTTCGCGAGCCCGAGGGTCATCTTTACTTTTAACCCCCCCGGGCCAGTGCTCCTTCGAGTGTTGGTCCGAACTGAGTAGACTGCGGGGCCCCCTCCTGGAAACTCGAGGTCTGGTTTTACTCGTAGGATGTCTCATCCGGTGTGCCCTGAGAACGAGATATGTGCAGCTCCTATCGGGATTTGTCGGCGCATCGGGCGGCTTTGCTGGTCTTGTTTTACCATTGTCGAAATGTCTTGTAAACCGGGATTCCGAGACTGATCGGGTCTTTCCGGGAGAAGGTTTATCCTTCGTTGACCGTGAGAGCTTATGATGGGCTAAGTTGGGACACCCCTGCAGGGTATTATCTTTCGAAAGCCATGCCTGCGGTTATGAGGCAGATGGAATTTGTTAATGTCCGGTTGTAGAGAACTTGTCACTTGACCCAATTAAAATACATCAACTGCGTGTGTAGCCGTGATGGTCTCTTCTCGGCGGAGTCCGGGAAGTGAACACGGTCTGAGTTATGTATGACGTAAGTAGGAGTTCAGGATCACTTCTTGGTCATCGCTAGATGACGACCGTTCTGTTGCTTCTCTTCTCGCTCTCTTTTGCGTAAGCTAGCCACCATATATGCTCATTGCCGCTGCAGCTCCACCTCTTTACAGCTCCCTTTCCTATAAGCTTAAATAGTCTTGATCTCGCGGGTGTGAGATTGCTGAGTCCTCGTGACTCACAGATTCTACCAAAACAGTTGCAGGTGCCGACGATGCCAGTGCAGATGATGGGGTCGATCTCAAGTGGGAGTTCGACGAGGAACGTGGTCGTTACTATGTGTCTTTTCCTGATGATCAGTAGTGGAGCCCAGTTGGGACGATCGGGGATCTAGCATTTCGGGTTGTCTTATTTTCATCTGGATCTTGACCGTAGCCGGTCTATATGTTTGTATTTTGGATGATGTATGAGATATATTTATGTATTGTGTGAAGTGGCGATTGTAAGCCAACTCTTTATCCCATTCTTGTTCATTACATGGGATTGTGTGAAGATGACCATTCTTGCGACAAAACCACTATGCGGTTATGCCTCTAAGTCGTGCCTCGACACGTGGGAGATATAGCCGCATCGTGGGCGTTACAAGTTGGTAATCAGAGCCATCCCCGACTTAGGAGCCCCCTGCTTGATCGAATCGCTGGCGTTGTTGAGTCTAGAACAAAATGTTTTGAGTCTTAGGATTATATATATCGGAGAGTAGGATTCTTTGTACTCCTCAGTCCCTTCGTCGCTCTGGTGAGGTCTCCTGACGTAGAAGTTTTGACTATTCTCTCCTCAAATTTCACTAAAAAAAATTTTAGGATCACGCGGGTATCTTGGAATCGTTCCGATGGTTTTGTGACGAGAACATTGTTCTTGGTGCCTCCTGACATTTAGGGGTTGTGGCAGTGTCCCGGGGAGTTGAGCTCCGAGGTGTTGTCGTCACAATTTTATCGTTGCAGTTCTGGAATACCTGAGTTTCGCCGACATCGAAATCTCTTTTATGCAGTTGTTGGTGAGATCACCTCGACGCCACCCAGTACTGGGGCGGGAGTTCGGGAGTATTTCCATAACTTGTATAACTGATGTTTTTCGAAGGTTGAGGTAAACGATTTCCGAAGGTTTCTTGGTTATGTGTTGACGGATGGATACAGTTGGATCTAGGGATTGCTAGTTTGGGTGATATATATTTTGTGTCCCCTGTATCCCCAACACCAGATTGCATAACCAGAAAGTTTCGGGAGTTTATAAGTGGGAATTCTAGTAGCCTTAGGATATCTTTCCGACAGACGCATGATACGAGATTGGGGTTCGACGTCTAGTGGTCCGCCTGTACACGGTTGGTTTTACAGTGGTCTCGTAGTGTCTTAAAGAGTCCATGGCTATGCCGACTCGGGGACGCCTCGTATGTCATGTGCACAGCCTTGTACATGATGGTGCTGTACGATCGAGCCCGTGTGGGCCCCACCACGAAAACTTCAGACGAAATCTCTATCATATGTTTGTTCCGGCTTATTCTGCAAGCCAATACTTTGTTTTATTTTGAATTGTGGTATTCGAGTTGCTTCGAAGTCAGATGTCGATTCCATATTTTTTCCAAGTGGCTTCTCAATTAATGGAAGTGTGATGATTTACTATGGAATTCATTCGTTCATCTTCGTTCGAATGTTTATTGTGAAGACCATATGTTGCAATTTTATCTGTTGATTCTACTTATCTATTTGTCTATCAAGATGCTAACGGATGTCACCCTCTTCAGGACGGCTCCGCCAACGCGTCAGAATCCGGATCGCAATGAAGGGAGTCAAGCGAACCCTCCGCCACCACCTCCACCTTCGGAGGCATGGAAAGCTATCATGGCAGCCACCAACGCCAATGCTCAGATGATTCTGCAACTCTTGCAAGAACGTACTCAAGGGCAAGGCAATCAAGGCAACAATCAGTTTCACTTCGCTACACTCAACCAGTTTCTCGCAAATCAGCCCAAGTCTTTCAGCTACTGTGTCGAGGCCACGGATGCCGATGATTGGCTCGTGGACATCAACAAGCATTTTGAATGTAGCAATGTCAGGCCTGAGGACTATGTCAAGTTCGCTTCTTTTTAGCTCAAGGACCAAGCTGCTGATTGGTATCAACAATACAAAGATTCCAGAGGAGGTCGTGTGATCACTTGGACTGACTTCTGTCGGGACTTCAAAGCGCACCACATTCCACAAAGTGTTGTTGAGAGCAAGCGTGAGGAGTTCCGCAATCTCAAGCAAGGCAACATGTCTGTGTATCAATACAACATCCAGTTTCAGAAACTTGCTTGCTTCGCTAAACAAGACGTTCCTGATGAGAAGAGCATGATTTATCACTTCAGAGGTGGCCTTAAAGAGGATCTGCAGTTAGCTCTCGTTCTTGTTGAGCCTACTCAGTTTGATCAATTCTATAATATGGCACTGAAGCAAGAGGCTGCTCAGCTCAAGTGTGAGGCTTCTAAGAAGAGAGTCAGAGACGCAGTTCGGTCTTCTTCTTCCTCACTTGTGGCAGCTAAGCAACAGAAGTTCTGGTTGCCTCCTCCTCCTCCGTTTCGTCAGCCTTACCAGCAGAAGAACAAAGGTGGCCATGGTTCTTCCAACTCTGGCTATCAGAACAAGTCTCAGAATCAAGCTCCAAAGTCCAATGCACCTTATCACCGTCCACTCTCAGAGGTGACTTGCAACAAGTGTCAGCAGAAAGGTCACTATGCTAACAAGTGCTTCAACCAAAGGCGTCTTCCTCCTCCTCCTCCTGTCAGATCTTCCAGCAATGCAGTGGTCAAGCATAATCCAAAGTTTGCAAAGGTGAACATGATGAATGCAGCTCAAGCGGAGGAATCTACTGATGTGATAATGGGTAATCTCTCAGTTAATGATATTCCTGCAAAAGTTCTTTTTGATACTGGTGCATCGCATTCTTTCTTGTCATACCCATTTGCATCGAAGCACAATGTTGACACAGAGATTTTATCCAAAGTTATGTAAGTTTTTTCTCCGGGAAAGCTTTTGACTTCTAGTTTGGTTGCTCCCGATATTTCCATCAAGATGGGTGACTATAAATTTCTGTCTTCTCCAGTTGTTCTTGGTGACTCGGATATTGATCTAATTCTCGGGATGGACTGGCTTTCTAAGCACAAGGCTCAACTCGATTGTGCTGCCAGGGAAATTCAATTGACACACTCTTCTGAGGATGTGATTATTTTTGCCGCTCATGATGAAACAATTCGGTTTTTCTCTCTCAATGAGAAGGGCGAATTGAATGCCATCTCTCAAATTCCAGTCGTTTGTGAGTATCAAGATGTCTTTCCAGAAGAGCTTCCGGGTATGCCTCCTCATCGGCCAGTTGAGTTCGTTATCGAACTAGAGCCTGGTACTGAACCCGTTTGCAAGCGTCCATACAAGCTTGGACCAAACGAGCTGAAGGAATTGAAGAAACAGCTCGATGAACAAGAGCGTCTGGGTTTGATCAGACCGAGTTCTTCTCCATGGGGTTGTGGGGTTCTTTTTGTCAAGAAGAAGGATGGCACAGACCGACTTTGTGTCGACTACCGTCCATTGAACAAGAAGACAATCAAGAACAAGTATCCACTTCCCAACATCAATGAGCTATTTGAGCAACTCAAAGGTTCTAAAGTATTCTCGAAGCTTGACCTTCGTATGGGTTATCATCAGATTCGCATTCGTGAAGAAGATATTCCCAAGATAGCATTCAGAACGAGCTTTGGTTCTTATGAATATACTGTCGTGTCTTTCGGCCTTGTCAATGCTCCTCCAGTGTTCTCTCGGATGATGAATTTCATCTTCAACCCCTATACCAATGAATTCGTTCTGGTGTATCTCGATGATATCTTGGTCTTCTCCAAGAATAAGAAGGATCATGCCAAACATTTGCGATTGGTGCTCGACAAGCTCAGAGAGTATCAATTCTATGCGAAGTTCTCAAAATGTGAGTTTTGGCTTGATGAAGTTCTTTTCCTTGGTCACATCATCTCTGCCAAGGGCATCGCTGTTAACCCCGAGAAGGTGTCCGCAATTGTGAATTGGGAACCTCCTCAAAATGTCAAGCAGCTCCGCAGTTTTCTTGGTCTTGCAAGCTATTGCCGAAGATTCGTTGAGAATTTCTCTAAGATTGCAAAGCCTCTTTCCAACCTCCTCCAGAAGCATGTGAAGTATGTCTGGTCTCCTGAGTGTGACGTTGCTTTCAACACTCTCAAAGAGAAACTTGTCACAGCTCCTGTCTTGACTCCTCCTGATGAATCCAAGCCGTTTGAAGTTTTCTGTGATGCTTCTCTCCAAGGTCTCGGTGCTGTGTTAATGCAAGAGAAGAAAGTTGTGGCCTATACCTCTCGTCAGTTGAAGCCCAACGAGAAGAACTACCCCACTCACGATCTTGAGTTGGCGGCAGTTGTCCATGCATTAATAACGTGGAGACATCTCTTGTTGGGAAGACAAGTGGACATATTCACCGATCACAAGAGTCTCAAGTATATCTTCACTCAGCCCAATCTCAACCTCAGGCAGACTCGATGGGTCGAAATGAATCAAGAGTACAATCTGAGTATTGAATATACTCCAGGCAAGGCCAATGTCATTGCAGATGCTTTAAGCAGGAAGGCTTATTGCAACAGCTTAATTCTCAAGCCTTTCCAACCGGATCTTTGTGAAGCTTTCCGCAAGCTGAATCTCCAAGTTGTTCCTCAAGGATTTCTTGCCAACCTCATAGTCTCTCCTACTTTGGAAGACCAAATTCTTGAGGCACAACTTCTTGATGCCATGGTGAAGAAGGTGAAACGTGGTATCGACAAGGGTCTTTCCAAATACAAGTGCTATCGCATTGATGACAGAGACACTTTATTCTTCGAGGACCAGATTGTGGTTCCTAAAGGTGATCTAAGGAAAGTCATAATGAACGAGGCGCACAATTCTCTCCTTTCCATTCATCCTGGAAGTACGAAGATGCATCATGACCTCAAGCAGTCATATTGGTGGACTCGAATGAAGCGAGAGATCGCTAAATTTGTGAATGAATGTGATGTCTGCCGAAGGGTGAAAGCAGAACACCAACGACCAGCTGGTCTCCTCCAACCTCTTGCTATCCCAGAGTGGAAGTTTGATCATATCGAAATGGACTTCGTGACTGGATTTCCCAAGTCCAAGCGCGGAAATGATGCTATCTTCGTTGTCATTGACAAGCTTTCTAAAGTGGCTCATTTCCTTCCAATCAGAGAATCCATCACAGCAGCTCAGCTGGCAGAATTATACACCTCCAGAATTGTCTCCTTGCACGGCATTCCACAATTGATTTCTTCAGATCGTGGAAGCATCTTCACCTCTAAGTTCTGGGACTCCTTCCAGAAGGCCATGGGCACAAACATTCGCTTCAACACAGCTTTCCATCCTCAAACTAGTGGCCAAGTCGAGCGAGTCAATCAAATTCTTGAAGATATGCTCAGGGCTTGTGTCATTTCCTTTGGCATGAAATGGGAAGATTGTCTTCCATATGCTGAATTCTCCTACAACAACAGCTTCCAAGCGAGTTCGGGCAAGGCCCCGTTCGAGATTCTCTATGGCAGAAAGTGCCGTACTCCTCTCAATTGGTCAGAGACTAGTGAACGCCAACTTCTTGGCAATGACTTAATCACTGAAGCTGAAGAAATGTGTAAAGTCATCCGTGATAATCTCAAAGCCGCGCAATCGCGCCAGAAGAGTTTCTATGATAGTAAGCACCGTGATGTGGCTTTCGAGATCGGAGACCATGTCTACCTCCGCGTCTCTCCAATGAAAGGCACTCGTCGCTTCGGTATCAAAGGGAAGCTTGCCCCTAGATACGTGGGTCCTTTCAAGATCATTGGCAAAAGAGGCGACCTCGCCTATCAACTTGAGCTTCCTTCCAACTTCGCGAACGTGCACGATGTGTTCCACATGTCACAGCTTCGCAAGTGCTTCAAGACGCCTGAGCGCACTATCAACTTCAAAGAGATTGACCTCCAAGAAGATTTGTCTTATCATGATCACCCCGTTGCTATTCTTGAAGAAACTGAGCGCAAGACTCGCAACAAGTCAATCAAATTCCTGAAAGTGAAGTGGTCGCACCATTCCGACCGGGAAGCCACCTGGGAATGCGAGGACCATCTCCGTTCCGAATATCCGGAGTTCTTTCAGTCCTAGATCTCCGGACGAGATCCTCTCGTAGTGGTGGAGTGTTGTAACACCCCGCATGTAACTTGCCATATTTGTAACTCCGACTCTTGCCATTTTCGGCTATGTGATATGATATTCCCTCCGTGGTCGGGTTTTCTTTTTCGTTTTGCATTTTGTCATGTCATGCATTTTCATATCATGTCATCATGTGCATTGCATTTGCATATGTGTTCGTCTCATGCATCCGAGCATTTTCCCCGTTGTCCGTTTTGCAATCCGGCGCTCCTATCTCCTCCGGTGCACCCCTCTTGTTTTCTTTCGTGTGCGGGTGTCAAACTTTCTCGGAATGGACCGAGGCTTGCAAAATGGCCTTATTATACCACCCGGAGACCACCGGTCAAGTTTCGTTTCATTTGGAGGTCGTTTGGTACTCCAACGGTTAACCGGGCATCCGCAAAGTCCATTTGAGTGTCCAGCAAGAACCCCCCTCAAAACCAGCCCAAAACCCACCAAACTCTCTTCCATGCTCTAGGTCGTTCGATCACGATCGTGTGGGCGAAAACCGCACCTCATTTGGAGCCTCCTAGCTCCCTCTATCTATTTATATGTGAGGCATCCCGTATACAAACGCAGTCGAAACCCTAGTATTCGTCCCTCCGCGCGCCGGACGTGTCCGCCCGTGCCGGACGGAACCGCGCCGCCGGCCGCAGCGAATCCCGCTGCACCACGTGTCCCGCCGCCGCCCGTACCGCGCCGGCCAGCCGGGCCCGCCCGCGGCCCTCCCGGCCCGTCGCCGCGCCATCCCGCACGCGCCTCCGCGCGCCGCCAGCCCCGCGCCCGCCGCCATCTTCCAGCTCGCCGGTCGCCGCCGCCGGCCGCTGTGCCTGCCGGCGCCCGCGTCGCCGCGCCGCCCGGCGCCTCCTCCTCCGCCTCCGTGCCGCCCCCCTCCGGCCTCCTCCTTCCCCGCCGGCCTCCTCTGCTTCTCCTTCGAGCGGAGCCACGGCGAGCTCCAACTCCGGCGATGACCGAGCCCGTGCCCGAGCCAGTGCCTCGATCCAGATCCCGATCTGGTACTGTGAGGTTGACTTTCCCCATTCCAAAATTCTTCTAAGTATTTTTCTTTTACAGCAAGTGTTCATGTTCCTCAGTGCATAACTCCTTGCATGTAGCTCCGATTCGCGCGTGTAATATGTCAAACTGTTCGTCTCGTGATGCTCTTCATTTTTTTCAATTGCACCATGCTTATTAGAGGTCCTCTTGATGCCCAAATCTCTGTTTCAAGAGGGCTAGTTGCTGTTATCTGCTGGTTCTTATCATAACTTGGAGATTTGTCTTTTTTGTATCATTTAATCTGTGCATCTTATGGGCATGAGCTCTACATGTGTTTTGTTGTATGCCATGCCATCTTTCCAAGGGTGTATGCCATATATTTTTGTGATCTCTGTGGTGACTAGAACAAGCATGCAAAGTAGGCTCCGTAATGTTTCTGATTTCAGGGACAGTGATTTCTCCAAGTCCTTGTCTGCTGTTATTTTGTTGCCATGTAAACTTGATGCTACAGAGAGATCCATGCATATTTTGGAGATGTTCAGTAAGGATGTTTCGTAGCTATAGTTGTATTTGATCCATTCCTGCCCTTGTTTGCAATTATGGAGGACCAAAGCATGACTTAATCATGCTCTACTTTTGCTATAAAATATTTCTGGCAGATTCTTAACATGATATTCATTTTTGCCAAGCTTATTGTAGTTGATCCATACATGCTATGCAATTGTTCTTGCCATGGTTAGCTTCATAAACATGCCATCTTGCTGTAGGTATGCTTGGTTTGTCATGCATTGCTCTGTAGTGGGTGCATAAAGCTGACAAAGAGGCCTTCATATTATTATTTCTGCCATGCTCTGTTTTCTGCTAAGTCTGAAACCTGATAACGAAAATTGCTATGTTCACATGCTTGCCATCATATCTTCTGGTCCTTTTTGGTTTATGGTCAGTAAGGGACTTTTGTCATATGCATTTAGCAGAACACTGTCATGCCTTGTTTTGCTATGTTAAGTTCCTGTAACATGTTGATTTCGTGCTCTGAACATTGCTACCTGATGCTGTTTTCTGCCATGTCCAGTTTTTCACCAAGTCTGTGATCCTGTTATCTTTTGCACTTTCGCCATGCTTGTTTGAGCTTGATATGTTGTGATCTAGCCGTAGCTCAGTGTTCATCTTTTGTCAAGCATCTCCTGTAGATTACTGTCATATGCTTTGTTGCTATGTTGGAGTGCCGTAGCATTGCTACTTGTTGCATTTTAAGTGCTATCATGCTGTTAATCGCAGATTCGTGTCATTCTTGTTTTGCTTGCCATTTGCAAACCGTGCATCCGTTTCCGGTGATCTTTATATCGATTTCGACCGAAATCATCTCACCTTTCCAGTGGCATGCTTGGTTTGCCAAGTTACTGCCTTGTTCATCATTTTCCTTCCGGAGCACGCATATGCATCGCATATCATATCTTGCATATCATACATGTTTTGCATCATGTTGCTTGTGCATTTCTCGTTGTTGATTGTGGTTCCGCTTGTTTGTGTTCTTGTCTTGGGTAGAGCCGGGAGACGAGTTCGTGTACGAGGAACCTGTTGAGTATGCTTACGAGGATCAAGCTTTCGACAACGCTGAGAACCTTGGAGGCAAGATGACCACCCCTCGAAATCACTTCTATCTTTGCTTTGCTAGTTGTTCGCTCTATTGCCATGCTACGCTACCTATCACTTGCTATATCATGTCACCCATTTTGCCATGTCAGCCTCTAACCATCCTTTCCTAGCAAACCGTTGTTTGGCTAAGTTACCGCTTTTGCTCAGCCCTTCTTATAGCGTTGCTAGTAGCAGGTGAAGTTGAAGTTGGTTCCATGTTGAAACATGGATATGTTGGGATATCACAATATCTCTTATTTAATTAATGCATCTATATATTTTTGATAAAGGGTGGAAGGCTCGGCCTTATGCCTGGTGTTTTGTTCCACTCTTGCCGCCCTAGTTTCTGAGATACCGGGTTTATGTTCCTTGAGTTTGCGTTCCTTACGCGGTTGGGTGATTTATGGGACCCCCTTGACAGTTCGCCTTGAATAAAACTCCTCCAGCAAGGCCCAACCTTGATTTTACCATTTGCTACCTAAGCCTTTTCCCCCGGGTTTTCGCGAGCCCGAGGGTCATCTTTACTTTTAACCCCCCGGGCCAGTGCTCCTTCGAGTGTTGGTCCGAACTGAGTAGACTGCGGGGCCCCCTCCTGGAAACTCGAGGTCTGGTTTTACTCGTAGGATGTCTCATCCGGTGTGCCCTGAGAACGAGATATGTGCAGCTCCTATCGGGATTTGTCGGCGCATCGGGCGGCTTTGCTGGTCTTGTTTTACCATTGTCGAAATGTCTTGTAAATCGGGATTCCGAGACTGATCGGGTCTTTCCGGGAGAAGGTTTATCCTTCGTTGACCGTGGGAGCTTATGATGGGCTAAGTTGGGACACCCCTGCAGGGTATTATCTTTCGAAAGCCATGCCCGCGGTTATGAGGCAGATGGGAATTTGTTAATGTCCGGTTGTAGAGAACTTGTCACTTGACCCAATTAAAATACATCAACTGCGTGTGTAGCCGTGATGGTCTCTTCTCGGCGAAGTCCGGGAAGTGAACACGGTCTGAGTTATGTATGACGTAAGTAGGAGTTCAGGATCACTTCTTGGTCATCGCTAGATGACAACCGTTCCGTTGCTTCTCTTCTCGCTCTCTTTTGCGTAAGCTAGCCACCATATATGCTCATTGCCGCTGCAGCTCCACCTCTTTACACCTCCCTTTCCTATAAGCTTAAATAGTCTTGATCTCGCGGGTGTGAGATTGCTGAGTCCTCGTGACTCACAGATTCTACCAAAACAGTTGCAGGTGCCGACGATGCCAGTGCAGATGATGGGGTCGATCTCAAGTGGGAGTTCGACGAGGAACGTGGTCGTTACTATGTGTCTTTTCCTGATGATCAGTAGTGGAGCTCAGTTGGGACGATGGGGATCTAGCATTTGGGGTTGTCTTATTTTCATCTGGATCTTGACCGTAGCCGGTCTATATGTTTGTATTTTGGATGATGTATGAGATATATTTATGTATTGTGTGAAGTGGCGATTGTAAGCCAACTCTTTATCCCATTCTTGTTCATTGCATGGGATTGTGTGAAGATGACCCTTCTTGCGACAAAACCACTATGCGGTTATGCCTCTAAGTCGTGCCTCGACACGTGGGAGATATAGCCGCATCGTGGGCGTTACACAAGCACACGAATTTGGACCTTCCATAATATTAAAAATATTTATTAGCCAGTCATGATTCACACCTTTCAAAAATATTGCATGCGGATAAATTAGTACCTATCATAATGTTTCGCATTATTCTGATGCTATTTAATTTGACCGTTTCCAAAAATAAAAGTTGCACTCTAATTTGATTGCTTACCAAAAAAAAGGGCTCATGCACTGCCATAATTTGGCAGAGGAATTAAAGCGGGAGGAAATCAAAGCATCCAGCATGCATTACATACCTATACGTGATCCACTCTCCCTGATTCATTTCCTACATGGCGCACACCCGGTTGATTTGACCTCTCCTTTGTCAGTCTTCCCCAAAAGCATACCCAGATCATCATCGGTCCATCGTTAATCTTCAGACGAGCATACCCAGGTGACGTCCCCCCTTCGTTTAGCTTGGCCATGGTAGCCAGTGTCACCTTCGTGGTCGCCGACTGTGGTCGTTTGCCTCCATCACAGCTATAGCAATTTACATATTTCTTTTCCATTTATAGGTATATTCATGCCTAGGTTACAGAGGTGTGCTACCGCAAGAAGAAAGAAAATTCTTGGGGTTGGTCGTGGCAATATGGCTGCAGCTGCAGACCACGATGACGACTTCATGGAGCCACCGGTCAGGTCGTCATCACTTCCCGTAAAATATGTAGCGTCGGTTTCTAGATGCACACCCATTTCAATTTCGTCCATCGTGAACGATTTTAACGATGAAAAGAAACGCTTAGCCAGGGAGATGAAGTTTGATGGAATTTTGAAACTACCAGAAATCACAAACTCTCGTGAATTTAGTCACAACCTTCTATCTAGGGTATCCACTGAAGATATAGCAATTAGAATGGGTGATGGATCTCTTCTCTACTTCACTGATGGTGATGTTCACAAAGTTCTGGGTATCCCATTCATGGGAAAGGAGTTGCGAATTCCTTCCATGGAAGAAATCAATCACATCAAAAATATAATATGCATCCGACTGAACGTCCCGGAGTTTAAAAAAATCACGAGAACTGTACTAACTGATATTCTAAGCAAGAAACATGAAGCACCAATGTCGGATGATGAAGTTGCTGCCTTCAAGACTGCATTCATTCTACTTGTGATGACCAAATTCCTTGCGCCACAAACTTTGTTGGACAATATATGTCCGAGGTATTTTATGGCGCTCAAGAATTTGGATGACATACATAATTGGAACTGGGCAAGGTATGTCGTTAATGACATTATAGCAGCAGCGCGGGCATTGGCCAACAAGCTCACTGATGAAACAAAAGCCACCTATATAAATGGATGTGTCATATTTCTGCAGGTATTTACATTCTACATTCAGATATTCTACTCTGTACAAACAGCTTGCATGTAATTCCAGTTAATACTTACATTCTACATTCAGATATTCTACTTGGACAACCTGGAATTGGGTCCGCTAAGTCTCAAGCATGATTGCTTCCCACGAATTATGGCGTATGATAAACATGCAATAAAAGTACGAATGAGTATGGACCTCAAAGAGAAGAATCAGTACAAGCCAACCCAGTTTGGGATGATGAAGGTAGAAAACAATCTCATTGTTACATTATAGTGTGCGTATCGTAATGAATTAGGACCTATTTTACATATTTATCTTCATTTTTTATGTCCTTACATGCATTATTTTTCTTGCAGCTACGTCCAAGAAGTGAAGTCTGTTACAACAGACATACAATGGGCATGATGTCGGCTTTTCGAGCTGAAAGTGGCGCTGTCCCATCAGAGATCAATCCTGATAATAGCAAGGTATTTTCATAATTCTCTAGTTATATTCGTTTAGCATACTGTCTGCAATCCAACATGTTGTGTATATATGTTTACAGATAGTTCAACAAGCATTCCTGATTAGGGACAATTTGTGAGATGGAAATATAGATTCCTGCGCCAATGTATTTCGTCAAACTTCTCATGTTCAGCTGCAGCATCCCTCTGGTATTTCCTAAACTTTCATCCACTGATAGCAATTTTAATAAGTAATGGTTAATGTATTTCATTTCAGCTCTAGCTCAGATGCAATTTACGACCAACATACCGACAGCAAATAATCTGCATGCCAAAACATCAACATCAATGGGTACACCAGGTTCAAATGGATCACTCGATTTAAATCGGTCGGTTAAGAGTGAGCAAGAGACGAGCTTGAACCTGAACAAAACATACCCACGTCAATCATTGTGCGATATAGAGCCACCCTCCTTTGATCTCGGCATTGACCTAACACCAGTACAAGAATCAAAGAAAGGTATTACTTACATACATTTTCATTCCTTTATCATTTACATTTCTTAATTACTTTTACTGCATACAGATTCTGCGGACTGCCGTCATCCTATCTCACCACGTTCTATGTCACGTGAGATAGCAGCATGCATCTAGCTGCATTATTCTACAAGACATGTACGTTGAGAACAGCCAAGGAGAACTAAAGCATGTGTGTGGCATAAAACGAGAGTACCCTGAACCCAAACTCTTGGACTTCAGTCTTTCTACCCATAACAAACCTCAGCGTCAGCGTTTCAAGTATTCTATTAACTCTCCATATGGTGACGCGGCCACTGTACATTCTTGTCCGGAACACATGATGAATGTATTAGTTAACTGGATTAAGAACTATCAGACTGAAGATGTATCCAGGTATTTCAACTTCATATTTTTTTGGTCCATACCCAAAACCTCTGAAGTTCGCAATGTTTACTAATTATCCCCTACATCTAGCTCTACTTGGGTAGCTCATGTCAAGCCAACCGCGATCAAACTAACGGGGACAGACATCCATAATTTCATTGAAGGCAATGACAGAGTTGAGTATCCAACTGTGAGTCTTTACACTAGAAGGCTCATTCAACTGGATTTTGAGATGTATGGGGAAACTGACGCTTATGGAAGGCGCCACTTTATTGAGCCTGATTTTGGGGTTAGTTATGTTGTTATCCTGCTCCGCATATATGAATTTATTACCCAAACTTTTATTTACATAAGACTTTTGCAGGTTCATGCAATAGCTGGTGGAGACTATTGGAACCCGGAATTGTTTCGACAACAGTTCACTGGTCCGCACCTCAAGTACAACGTCTCCAAGTGTGAAAATGTAAGAGTACAAATTTTGCTAAGCTACATTAGTGTGCTTTGTCTAACGGACGGGTATATGGTCACTGCAGATTCATGTTTCCCTATGCGATATTAAACACTGGTCTTGTTATACATTCAACTTGCATCGAAGAGTTATTTACATCCTTGACTCTAGTAAGCCTGAAAAGAGCGAGGATGTTAGGCAATACAGTAGACATACTTGGATTGTACCTATGTTGGCTTCTGCCATGCAACAATGCTTGTCCCTGTTCTTCAGTGACTGGAAAGAAGATGTAACTACATGGGCTTATAAGGAACCTGTTGTGCCTACACACCGGTTTGAGTAAGAATTTCCTCTGCCTAACCTTACGTCTCATGATAATTCAAGATTTTACTGTTTTAATTACTACCGGTTACATCTAATTGTGCAGGGTTGAGAGTGGTGTTTATACTTTGGAGTTCATGAAGAATTGGAAGGGGACAGACGTCGCCAAAGAGCTCAATTCAGTAAGCCATCCATAATTTTTCTTAAAACATTTTCAATAAAAAAACTGTCATCCATGTGTTGCCTTACTTAGTTCCTATCGTCAACACAGGCTTGCATTGACAAGGTTAGGGCCAACATTCTACTGGACATTCTTACCATCAGAGATAATGTAGCGGCACTTCCAGATTTCGTCAAACAACTTGTGAGGCAATACGAGGATGGAGTAGTCGTGAAGAAATGAAGACTGTCTTATTACCTTTATTTCATAATTTACATAATTATATCGAACTTGTTGTCACTTTCAGAAAAAGTATTGACCATTCTGTGTAATAAATACGACAATTTGCTTCATTTTATGTTCAATCTCTTCATAGGTTCCCTTGGGTATCATGTTGTCGGTTCATATTCCCACGGACCTGTCCTGGGATTGTACTTTTTAGCGCCGACAGTTAAAATTCATACACGATGCTTCATACAAATTAGACTACAATTTTCTCCTCTGTTCTGGATTTATACTTCAACTCATTTGGGTTTCCCATACTCCAATGAGATCAAAAACGAATATTACCTTCAGTTCCATACATACACTAAACCTTCTCTTCTAATACACAGCCGTCAAAAAATATCAAAGCAAAATGGCGCCACATTGATCATGGCGGGCTCAAATGGTAGCAACTGATCCAGTGTTGAGTTGACGGATCCATGAAAGCGGCGACCACCTTACTGACTACTATTTTACATTATTCTGCTTGAGTAACCAACATCCACACCAACGTCCCTTCGAATTATAAAAAACGAGTACTCACACTGCCATCGTACATTCATTGTCATTGTACATAACCAATATCGACACCTTCTATAGTGGTCACAGTAGTCAGTTCAATTTTTAACATAAAATGTCAGGCAAAGTATCATAGCAAACATCAATTTTAATATAGATTCAGCGACGATTCTTTAACTAGGTGTCTTGCAATTAAGAAGCAATCTAAAATCGTCCGTAAAAATGGAAGCAGAGCAAGTGCTTGTGCACTGCCTTGTACGTTGTACCACTACTAGTGAATGCAACAAATCGCTAATTCCTAGTAATTAGCTAGGCAATGAATCACACCATAACTAAGAGTTAATAACCCGAATCAGTTACTGATCATGGCTAGTGGAGTCTCCTATCTCACGTATAGGTATTTAAAAGGAGAACCCCTCCTTCCCAAACACACCATTTCACAACGAAACACCATAGTCTGAAGCGCAAACCTAATGACCACTCCTTCTGAAGGAGATGTCGCTGGTGGCACGGAAGGATGTTCTTCACTGGATTGTTCTAATCAAGGCAGGACTACCAGTGGCAGGTCATTTCTGATACTACTATACTCATCTTCCCTACGTAATAGACATATTAGTCATTTTTGTTCTAGAAACTTGTACTCAGTGCTGATTCATTATATATTTTATAATTAGTGATGACTCCGGAACTGCGCTGGTTACTATTCCACCAGAATATTGCGATGCAACGATTATGGATCCTTTTTTAGGCCAGGTATTCCATGAAGACACGGATGCCTTCCAGTTTTATAACATGTACGCGTTGAGAAACGGGTTTGGTATAAGAATTCGTAAACAAGTCAAAAATGTTGCTGGTGACACTACTTACATCGAATTTGTATGCTCATGCGAGGTATGTACTACTTATCGTTTATCGCTCAAACTAAAATAATTCATGATTGTGGGATCATTCAATTTTTCTGTTGTCTTGTATTTCCTTTCTCAGGGCAAGCCATCTAAGGGGGTTCAAAAATCTGTGAAGAGAGGTTGCGGTGCCATGATGCGCATACACAGACATGAAGAACATAAGTGGATCATCACAGAACTCCGGCAAGAACACAATCACCCCCTTACAACCAGCACAGGTATGACCCGCAACTGGAAATCACATAACAAAATCGGTGAGGGCACCAAGCGCATTATGAAAGATATGATGGAAAACAACAGCACCACAACTCAAATGTATGGATATATAGCCGGGATTGCCGGAGGAGCATCGATGCTTCCTTTCACTAGGACGTATTTTCAAAGTGTTAAATAATCAATCCGAATTGAAGAAAGTACAGATGACATCAAGAAGACATTACGGCTATTTGTAGAAATGCAAAAATCAAGCAAATATTTCTTTTATGCTGTCGATGTTGGAAAGAATGGAAAGATAAAAAATGTTTTCTGGTCGCATGCTTGGTCTAAGGATAGTTACAAGCACTTTGGTGACGTGGTCACATTTGATACTACCTACCAAAAATATATATATGGTATGCCTTTTGGTCTTTTTGTGGGTGTAAACAATCACTTCCAGACTGTCATCTTTGGTTGCGGACTGGTTATAGAAGAATCAGAGGATGCCTTCAAGTGGTTATTTAGTACTTTTCTTAAAGCTGTCGAAGATAAGCATCCAGTTGGAATTCTCACAGGTTTACTCTCCACATACCCTTACAGCACTTTTCCATTTTCTTTTCTTAAAACATTCTAATTATTTTGTACAAATAATACAGACCAGAACAGGGCCATGGAACTTGCCATCAAAGCTGTACTCCCTAACACAATCCATAGGTGGTGTAAATGGCACATTTTTTACAAAGCCAAAGAACATATTGGTCCTAATCTTTACAGCAAGACATCTGATTTCAAGGACAAGTTCCATAGAGTTCTTAATCATACAAGGACCATAGATGAGTTTGAAGGTGCTTGGAACTCACTTATTGCTGAGTATGATCTCCATAGCAACACCTGGCTACAAGATGTGTGGGATAAACGTGATCGCTGGGCACCACCATACTTCAAAGATTTTTTCTTCGCAAAGATGACAACAACGCAACACAGCGAGTGCATGAATCATGTGCTCAAAGCCTACGTTTCACCATCATCAACCATGCATAACTTCGTTAAACAATACGATAAGTTTATTGCTGATAGGATTGCGGCTGAGGACACACTTGAGTTCGACACTTCGAAGGTACATTTATATTATAATACAAATATACCTTTTCCTTTTTCTAAATGAGATTCATTACCATACCTCATGCCGTTGCCACTTCTCATATTCGCAGGATGCAAGGCAGCCGAGATGTGGATCACCAATAGAGAGGAAAGCTGCTAAAGTTTACACAGACACCATGTTTGCGAAGTTCAGCGACCAGGTATACATGAGTGCGTCTTACTTTGTCCAAGAAATCAGAGATGATGGCACATACATAACAGTTTACATGGAATGTGATACGAGGGAAAACTGGAGTAAGTTGGAGTTTCCAGTTCATGTAAAGAAAGATGAAGAGGAGTACAGATGTATTTGTAGGTTATTTGAACACATGGGCATATTATGCTCACACATAATCAGGGTATGCACAATGGACCCTTTCAGTACTAGTCTTCTTTTTCCAAGGAAATTAGAGTCAAATTATATTATTCATTTTTGTTTCAGGTTATGATGCATATTGGGTGCCGGAATCTTCCAGACAAATACATCAAGAAAAGATGGACGAGCAATGCCCGAGAAGGAAATAAAAGCAGATTCAACATGCATGCTGCTGCTTCGAGGACTCACCGGCATACCCTGTTATTCGAAGCTTGCATGGACCTATCGTCCAAAGGTGATGCATCAGTTGATGCATACCATGTTGCAATGAGGAAAATTACTGAAGCTTTACAGGAGATCCGTTTGATGCCAACCCAAGAAGATGCTACGGCTATACTTCAAGTCCACACAACATCTACACATTTATCTGCGGAATCAGATGATGAGTGTGCCAATGAAATGGAAGACGAGGACATCTTGGAAGCTCAACTTCATGACGATGTGCTTCCACCAAACCGACGCAAGAAGCAAGGACGTCCAAGGACAGCAAGGCTCAAATCTGCTGCCGAAGGTGGTGTACGTACAAAACGAAAATGTTCATTCTGCCAAGAGAAAGGACACTACAGAACTGGTTGTCCTCAAAACCCAGAGAATTTGACAAAGTCAAAGATTAATAAAGTCTGCAAGAAGTGCCAGCTTCCTGGCCACAACACCTCTACATGTGGCGATCCTCCTTTACATACTTGATACGTTTCAGCACAAGTGTAATAGTTTTCTTACAAAATTTCCTTCATTTTATTGAAGCATGTACTGTTCGTCCTTAATAATAACAGTACCAAGATATTTATGATTTCCCATTCATTTTGTTTTTTGCATAACACTAAGCAATGGTCGTGTTATTCTACTGTCGTCCTCACTACCAACTGTTTAATGAGTTTAAAACCCAGGTTGCATGGCAAACTTGTGTTCTGACTGAGTATCATCCTCTTGTCTGTTGCCATACCTTGCTCATGTTTGTCGATACAAGTTTAATACCCAGTTCAATAGTCTGATAGTCTTACTTCCGACTTATTTCTAATTCCGACTGAGTATCATTTCGGTTTCATTATTTCAAAAAAAATGTACATTAATTAGAGGCGCATATTTGGAAGGTATTTCAATTCCTAGTTATACCATTTCCATATTACACACGTCCCGCAAAAATTTTGGAAGGTATCTGACGGGAAATCAGTTCGGTTTAATTTTGCAAAAATTGACTGACCATTGATGACAGCCACATTTTCGGAAGATGATACCCTTTCCATGTTATACCCTTTCCAAAAAAATGGATAATTTCGGTTCGTTTTTTCCAAAATGATAGACCACTATTGCACAAGCCACGCCATGCAAATTTCTTGGCAAGGTATTCAATTCGCATGCATCATTTATTTCTGGAAAGTTCGTATGGGGTATGAATTACAAACAGACATATGGAAACTAATTTCTTACCGATGGACAATAAAACACAAAAATAAACACCTATTTGTTAACGGGTTGTACCCAATAACAGATCTGACGGCATCTAGACAAGGTGCCTGGGCACCTAGGTGTCCCAAACTGGCGTCCTATATATATACTATCATGTGGTAGTATATACTCTACTTTATTATTTTTAGTATGTTCATATACTATATCTAAGATACTCCCAAGTGATTTGTATGAAAAAATTGCAAGTGAGCTCGTAATTTTATTGTATTTGTGAAATACGTACATATTTGTACGTGAAATAGAGTATGCGCAAAATATGATATATACTATCAAAAAAGTAGTATATATACTACCTAAACATTGTTATATACTACATACTACGCGTACATAATCTCCGATATGATAGATACTACCTAGAACGTATGAAACAAAAGTGGGAGTAACTACACCCGGTAATAGGGAAAATTTGTCATATATATATATATATAGGACAACACTGTTCTGATCCTGGGATCAGAATAGTTATTTGGATCACAGCTGCCTTATATAGGGCCGATCGATGGTTCCTCAGATCTGAAAACAAAAACCGAACCCCACCTCCCACTCTTCCCACCTCTCGGCCCCCATCCCCGACCCACATCCCCACGACGCAACGCCTCGTCCCCGCGCGGTCGGCGCCCTACATCCCCTCCTCCCCAAACGGTGGCGCGACCTCCTCCCCAACGGCGGCGCGGCCTCCTCCCCGATGGCGGCGGGCCTCCTCCCCTCCTCCCCAACGGTGGCGCGACCCCCTTCCCTCCTCCCCAACGACGGCGCAGCCCCGGAACCACCGCGTGCTTTCACCGGTCTTCCCTGGATCCCGAGCGCCATCGCCGGTCCCCGGATCCCACGAGAGCAGTCGCCGCCTTCCTCCCCCTGAATCCACCGTAGTGGTGGCCTCTCTCCCCCTAAATCCATCGCGGCGGCGACCCCCTCCCTGTGGATCCACCTCGGTGGTGGCCTACCTCCCCCTGATTCCACCATGGCGGCGGCCTCCTCGGCGGGCCGTCAACCTCACGCGCACCGCTGCCCAAATGCCCGCTCGCTGTTGTCCCGGCTGTAGCGGTGCCCTCCTCCCCATGGGCCCATCCACCCCCTTGGCCGCCGATGCGGATCTGACACCTGTGTCCTCCCTGGATCCAGCGTCATCCGAGGGTGCGCGTGAGGGCAGGTTGCGGCAGCGCCCTGGGAAGTTCGCGGGCAACGCCTTGGGCAGGTCATGAGCACTCCCTCTGTCGTTACATGTGCATCGACAAAATCCCCTGCCCGGTTCATCATCCTCGCTGGAGCTATTCTCTCCGGCCTCCTGAATGACGTCGGTCGTCCCGCTCTCAAATCAAGGACCACACGAATCTCCTATCCATCCCCTCTCTACTTATTCTGTAGTTTCTGAAATTTGGTCTCAATTGAAAAAAATGTATTTGGCAGCGACGGCATTGCTGTGACAGATACAATTAGTTTTAAGTCGTCACAAAATGTAATTTTGCAGTCCAATGTGACTCCAGGTTGAAGTTTGATGCTTTTTACGTGATTGTTGTACATTATATCCTACTACAAAATGCATAACAATCCCTGTCCGATTGTACATGACTGTGCAGTCCAAGGTTACTCTCCAGGTTGAAGATTGTAGTAATTCAAAAACCTTTGTATAGTTTCGTGTTGGGTAATTGTAGCAAAGAGGAATGGAGCCTCCAAAAAAAGAGCAAGTGCAGATAAAAAATGGATATGTGCCTAAGGTGCTCGTGGTTATGCCAAAAATGGAAATAAATTATTTTACTATTTCCTTTTATCTCAAACTAATTAACTTCTGTAATTTCTATAAACATGCCTTGCAAAACTATTGCATTAGATGGTATGACATCGAAAGGGAATTTAAGGAAACCTATGTGGTGCCATGTTAATTAGCAAGGAAAGTTCAAGGTGAAAACAGTGGAAAGTTCAACTACTACACGAAATGCGTTTCAGATAAAAATATAAGAAAAAGGAAACAAAAAGCTTAAGAAAGGGTGTTCAAGAAGTTCACATGCTCCTCCTAGCATAGTTCAAAATTCATGTGCGAGACGTCCGTCGTTCATTAAAATGTAAAAAAGGCAACATAAAAACAACATTGTTTTTCCATTTTAAAAAGTGTCACAAATGGCTACGAATATGTAACACCTATCTACATGAAAAACTTGCTGCTATTCATAAGCTTTCCACCAGGTATATTATGTGGTACATCTCGATGAACGGTTTAAAATTTTCATATATATCATTTAAAACACATTTTTATGTATTCAAAAAAATCTTATCTGTTGAAAGAAATTCATAGTGAAAACAACAAGAAGTTTAAGTACTGCAAGGAATGCATTTCAGGTGAGAAATAAAAGTATAGAAAAATAAAAGCTTAAAGGTTTGTTGAAAGAAGTTCAAGTGGTTTGTCCGAGGAAGTTCAAAAATTCTTGCGAGAGAGGTTCACCTTGTATTTTCATGTTCGATTTTTTCCGTATAAAAATCGAACACAATACTTTACTCAAAATATAAAAAGGTGAAGTTCAAATTGAAATAACATAGAAGTTCGGAGTTTATTAAAACCTAGGATTTACCTTTTCAAAAAATAAAAAGCACAACGCCATTTTTTGCACTTTTGAAAACAATCTCATAAACGTAAAAATGGTTGCTAGAAGTTCAAGTGCTCGGCGAGGGAAAGTTCAAAAATTCTTGTGAGAGAGGTTCACCGTGTATTTAGATGTCCAAAATACATAAAAAATATGTTGTTTTTTGTGTTTTAAAATAATTCTCTCAAACCAGAGAGAATTTCAAAGTGATGACAACCTGGAAGTTCACGTACTACATGGTGTGTATTTCATATAGGAAAAATACAAATAAAGTGAAATAGAGTGAAATTCAAACAGACACGCCCAGAAGTTCAACTATTGCACGCAGTGCAAAAAATAGAACATCAAAAAATAGCACGTCAAAAACAGAGTGAAGTTCAAACAGACATGCCCGAGAAGTTCAACTACTTCACGCAGTGCATTTCCATTCACGATGAAGGCAGAAATCATTATCTCGTCGTTTTCTAATTTACTTCAAAACGGCCCGAATATCATTTGTGTAAGTTCAAGTCCTCGGTCGGAGAAAGTTAAAAAACATATTGTGAATGAGATTTGTACAAAAAGAATATCATTTGTGTAACACTAACGAATGGATGAGAAAATTACAAATGAAAATACGTCACAGAAGTTCAACGTGAAAACAGCAGGAAGTTCAACTACTACGCTGAATGAATTTCACAAGAAAAACTTTTAAAACCGTCGCGAGTATGAAAAAATGATCAACACGGGAAAGTTGCGTGTCTACAGCAGCTTTCCATCGGTATATCACTTTCTCAATGCCGGTGAGTGGATGGAGAGCTACGAGTAGTGGATGGAGAGCTACGAGCAAAAAAAGCACGTGAAAAACAGAGCGAAGTTCAAGTAGACATGCCGAGAAGTTCAAGTCTTCACGCGGTACATTTTGGAAGAATCTGTTTCGCGATAAAGGCAGAACGAATGATCCCGCCGTTTTTGAAATTACTTGAAAATGGCTTGGAATCAGAGAAAACCATCAATACAAAAAAGTTTCGCATTTTCCGTAGCTTTTCAACGGCATATTATTTGCCGCATTTCGATAAAGTTTGTAGAAACTACGGCAAAAATATGTTTTTAGCCATTTTCAAAATTGACTTAAAATAATAAGTAATTGGGAGAAACAATATACACCAAAAAGTTTGGCATTTTCCAAGCTTTCCAACGCCGTATCATTTGTTGCATTCGAACGTACGGTTAAAAAACTAGCTCGAAAATACGAATTTGGTGGGATTTGTACCGTTTTCTAAATTACTTTTAAACCGTTCAAAATTAGAAAAAACTTTCAACATGAGAAAGTAGCGAATTTTCATAAGCTTTCCAACGCCATATCACTTGCCTCAATTGGATTAGCCATTTATAAATGACATCGAAAATACGAAATTTTACGATTTTCCAAATTACTTTTTAACCACAGGGAATTAGAAAAAACTTTCATCATGTGGGAGGAGCGGTTTTGCAGCAGTTTTCCAACGCCATATTATTTGCCTCATTCCGATAAACGGTTTAGAAATGCGATCGAAAATACGATTCACGTTTTTTGTATGAAGAAAAAACGGTTTTCAAAACTGCTTTTAAACCGCTTATATTTTGCCAAAAAATTAAATTGGGTGATGATACTGATGTCCATAGCTTTCCAACGGTATATAGCAAGCCCCATTTGGGCAAAGTTGGCGGAAGTTCAACCTAGCATAAAGGGAAGTTAAG
Organism: Aegilops tauschii subsp. strangulata; assembly: GCF_002575655.3. Classification (NCBI taxonomy): domain Eukaryota; kingdom Viridiplantae; phylum Streptophyta; class Magnoliopsida; order Poales; family Poaceae; genus Aegilops; species Aegilops tauschii. The sequence continues at coordinate 57,582,039 of NC_053039.3, forward strand.
GTCGAACAACTCAGGCAGTAAAATTGCAAAAAACGCGAGTTCATCACGACTCGAGTGCAAAATCCAACTATGAGCGAGATTCCTATTTAAAACGGGTATTTAGTTGCTAAAAATCGTTTGCAGATTACACTAACATCATATAGAACACGACTAAGAAGAATAATTCGCGAGGGAAGCCACGGTTGCGAAGATAACCCGAAGGTCGGGTTCGTACAGAGGGAAGTTCAGACGCGTTACTCAGGCAGTTCAGGTTGTGATCAAAATATTATTCTGATCCCGTGATCAAAATAGTGTTATATATATATATATATATATATATATATATATATATATATATATATATATATATATATATATATATATAACATATATATATATATACATATATATATATATATATATATATATATATATATATATATATATAACATATAACGTTCTAAGCGTGAGTGTAGAATAGCTTATTCTACACCTCCTAGTAACGCTATATATAAAATCTAATAAAGCAGTGTATAAAATATAGTAATTAGGAAAATATTTTTTGTACTACATAAGTTTGTAATTTACTTCATTTTTACAAAAATTACTATATTTTACATACCATGTTACCATATTTTATATGTAGCGTTACTGGGGTGTAGAATAAGCTATTTTACACTCACGCTTAGTTTAGTGTTACTATTCTACCCTCACGCTTGGTTTGGCCGGGGTGTAGAAAGCCTATTAGTAACCCAGGGTGAAGAATAATAATTCTTAATTCTTCACCCTGGTCGTTCCATCGAGCCAGATACGCTACGCTAAGCCAAGCCATGGTCCGACCGCCGTAAAATTATATTGACATCGAAGTAATTTTACATTTATTCCGTTGACTTATGGATCCAGCCCACTCCCCACGTCCGTCAGGTTCGAGCAGTTAGAATCTCGACGGCGACCAGAACGAGGTGAGCGGCATCCATCGGGCGATGCCGTGGTGCTTGATGGTTTGGCTCGGGCGGGCGGCGGCGTGGGGCAAGTCCATGGCGGCAAGTCTCCTGCGGTGCTCACCGACCCTGCTCGGTTTCAGTGGCACACCTCCCTGTTTTATTTCAGTGAGGCGATGCGGTGAGCGACGGCAGGTGAGCCGTGAGCGGCAGCCGGTGAACTCGACGTCTTGGTCGTTGCCTCACGGGCGGGGCGACGTGCTGCTTGCCGGCTTGTTGCCTGACTTTGTGGTGGTGGCCAGGCAGGCGATGCGGCGTGGTGTGCGGTGGCCCTCCTGGCGGCGCTGCAGTTGAGTCCAAATCCTTGTTATTGGAACAGGAGGAGGTGAGCAGCTCAATTCTAAATTCCTAATGATTTCCGTTCTGAAATTCAAATCGACTTCTTGTTGCCTTTCGCTTCTTTGTGTTGTTCCCAAATTGCTAATTTGGGGTTCAATTTCTAATTTAGATGTGGAAACCATGTGGTGAGATCAGACATCCTCTGCCCCAAGAGGTAATTTATATTTTACCATTACTGTTGCTTGTGTTTGCATTCGGTCATGTAAACCTTAGATGTTTGCACGCTGGTGGCCGTTGATTCACAGCAGGTGGTGCAGGCGTGTAGCCTCGCAGGTGTTCCTCGGCATCAGGTACATTTGCCGTGGCATGCTTGTTGATGTGATCTGCATCTCCATCTCGTCCTAACACAACAGTGGGCTGCCAGTTCTTCGCCGCCGAATCTCTTCAATTTTGCTTTCTCTCCGTCAATTTACATGAGTATGTGTCAATTTAAACTTATTTGCAGGTGCGATTATGTGGACTCTTGAGTTTTGACCAGATCTAAACTTATTCCAGATTTCGGACTAGTGAAGTTTTCCACCCTGCAACTGTGTAGATATGCTGGAAAAGCAAAGAAAAGGCACACCAAGTAATTAAGATGTAATCCTTGTCATTTTACTGGGCAGGTGCAATCATACTCTTTAAAATGCCGACATTGCGAGAGTAAAATAAAGTATGTTAGGAATATTGTTCTTGAATTGATTCAGTAAAAAAATCCTAGTTTAACTCATGCTTTTGTGTTAAACGACATACACTCATATTAAGGATTGACGTTCTCATTTATCGTAATGTACAAATGATGAGTGTACAATGGCTACTAAGGGTGTATAGGTCTAATTAACAGATCACAGAAAGGAGAGGAGGAAGCTGAGCTCCGCTCTTTCTTCTGTCTAGGAGAAGTTTCTTTTTCCTTTTTAAAGACTGAACCTTATATTGGGTTTGTAGGGAAAATTTCTCTGCCTCTATTGATCGTATCCTATTCAGTAGTATACTACTAGTACCGTGGCATACCAATTATTTGGACAGATCAAAAGGCAAGTTAAAGATCAGTTAGATAAATGCTACTGTCCTCACACATCTCACATCTCATTTGGCTTCCTACATACCTGAACACACATTTATGCAGTCACACATCTCACCTTGATTAGTTTGCAAATTTTGCTTGGATAGGTACTATATACAGTTGTCTTCTCTAACTTGTTATACTCGTTCATTGAATTTACAGTGTTTGAATCCTCCAGAGAATAGAAAGAGGACATTAGCTAGTGTGAAAAATGACAACACAACTTGGACTTGCTTCTATCAACTTGAATGCCGAGATCCAATCATCACAAGCATCTTCATCTGTAACAAACATCAATCCTGTGAGCGTTAGTTCAAGAGCCTGTATTCTATGGTGTAGTAAAAAGATATACGAGAAGTTGTTCCCACTGCTCCTACAAGAAGATTAAGTTGAAGAAGAAAATTTCTTGTTCTGGCTGATGATTATTGCCATTCAATTTACCCGTATTTTTTATTCCATATAATTGTTATGGCTCTGGTGCTTAATTTCCACTGGATTTCTTGTTGTTTTTAAAAGATATATGCTATACATGTCTCTTCCAGTGTCTTTTGTGGATGCATTTCTTAAATTAACTATTTTTGTTATGATGGCATCTCTTAGCTGGAACATCCATGTTCAATTTCAGTTCAAAATTACGAGTTCGTAAGAAGCATGACTGACCTGTAGCATGCACAATCATTCCATATTCAGTGGGCAAAGGCCCAACCTCTGAGTATCTCAAGTCCAACTCATTGCTACTCTATAAAAATTAAGCCTACTGTGAGAAAAAATAATAAAGAGACTACACTAAGTGCAGAAGGAACCTCAAACTAACGCATCACATTGTCAAATATTCCACTGAGAAAATTGTAATATACTGCATCATGTTTACATCTCATTTCATAATAAAAATGTCAGCAAACACAAAGATCAACAAACAGGACACTCCTCTGTGCCTGTATTTTGCAGTCGGTGCTACCGATAAGTGCTCCCCACTTCCCAGGGGCACGGGGAGGAGAAGCACGCCATGCCGTGCCCAGTCCGCCATCGTGAATGCCATCGTGCTCGCGCTCAAGCAGGACTGCATGACGTCGCCGAGAAGCTAGGTGTTCACGCGTTGTGAACATGTCCAACTAAAATTAGCAAGTGACGCCATGGCTGCTTCCCCTGACGTCCACCACGCGCGGAGGCGCCTCCAAGCCAGAATAGTGACGCATCCTCGTTGCATTGCGCGCTTACATGATATTGCTCGCTCACACCGGATCGGCCGGCCGAGCGACAGGGTTAGGTATGATGCGAAACAAAGACTATCGTTTTTATCCAGGAGAGTTGATCATCGAACGCTCTTTTCTCTCAAAATATTGAACAACTAAATCTCATGTGGATAGACATATTTCGGAAGAGGTGTTCTAAAAAAAAGGAAGGATTTAGTAGGATGGATCAACGTGATTTTCATGGTTGAAATTTACTCCAGTACGTTACTCCTATCCCAGCGGCACATCAGCTATTCCTACGTCAAGAACAGTTGTTTCCTTACGGCCACTTCGGCTGGCCGGTTTGTGTTCCTGACCTCCATGACGTAACTTACCCCATAGGCAGTAAAATTACCTCGCACGCTTTTCTGTTTCGTAATGATGCGGGTACGCATTGCTCTTTCCACGTCATAATTTTACCTCGCAAGCCTCTGGTTTCTTATGGTGTGCTCGTGGTGTGACTGGTTCGGCTGGGGTGAGGAATAGCGCGACTATATATAGAGAGAGAGATAGAGAGAGAAACACTATTCTGATCCCAGAATTAGAATAGTTATCTGGATCACGGAGCCCTGTATAGAGGGAGCGACCAGGTTTCCCCGAACTCACGAAACGGTAGCAAAAAAAGAAAAAAAAAATCACTCCCAATCCTATCGCCCCCAACCTCCTACCCCCGCCCCAGATCCCCCTCACCCCGCGCTGCCGCATGATATCCCAGGGGCCCCGACGCCGGGCGGCCTTCCTGGCCGCCCTGCCGCCGCGCTACCTGCCCGGAGGACCCGCTGCCTGGATAGGGGCGCCATTGCCGCAGCTCCGCCTCCTCCCTTCTCCGACCGTCGCCCACCCCTGCTTCGGCGCGCCGCCAGCCCCTCCTCCTTCCGGGAGCGCCGTCAGCCACTCCCTCTCCGCGCGCACGGCCGGCCCCGCCTCCTCCTGGCGCGTCGGCGCCCCGCTGCCTCTCGACGCGCCGCCACCTCTCGTCCTCCCGGTGCGAGGCCGCCGTACCCACCTCCTCCTGGCACTCCGTCGCCCCGCCCCCGGCGCGAGGCTGGCCATCTCCTTCAGGGCGAGGTGGGTTTGGACTTCAGCCCCTCACCGCCGCGCGTCCCCACCCAGAACCCCGCTTGCTCCAGTGCGTCGCCGCTAGTCCCTGCCCTGCACCCCGCCTCCTCCCATGCGCAGCTGCGCGTCCCCGCCCTGAACCCTGCCTCCTCCCAACCGGCTCGACCACTGCAGCAACTGCTGCCAGATCACGCGTGAGGCCCGGCTGCGGCGTCGTCCTGCTCCACCGCCGCCTCGTGGAAGACGACCACCAACTGCCCCCCCCCGCAGATCCTGGACGAAATCCCCTTGCCGGTTCTCCGTGGATGCAACACACTGCGTCACTGTAAAAAAATGGGTGCTCCTTGGTCCATAGATTTTCTCTTGTGTACATGTGTTCCTATGGGACAGAAAAAGAGTGAAGTTCATCCTATCAGAGGTGTGTTGTTCAATTTGTATACTAAAAGAAGGGGAAAACAACATGTGAGCATAAGTGTGTGGGGTGTTGCTCCATTTGTCTTGTACTATTATGCAAAAAAAATTCTTTAAATTTCTATTTGTGAAGGTCAAAATGTTGTGTTTGAGAAGGTCAAGTGTGTTATGTGTATCTCAGCAAGTTCAAAAAATTTAAACACACAAGGGAAAACATGGGAGATTTGCGATTCTTTTAGAACTTCAAGTGACAAATAAATTTAAAAAGAGCACAAACAAAATATAAGCCTACAAAATTCACTTCAAAAACATCAACAAGGTAAAGGATGTTCTCTTTGTTCTCGAGTGCAAAAACAAAAGTTTAAATAAAAAGGGATGCAGTATACGCATTTTCTAAAAAGAAACCAAGAAGTTCGAATTAAACTAACGGAGTAGTCCAATGTTAATAAAAAATTCAGTTTTCTCTCATTATTAAAAAAATAAAACCAAGAAGTTCAAAATTTTAGAACAAAGAAGTTCGAAAAAAATCTTATTTTCCTCATTACTAAAGAATAAAACCAAATAAGTTCAAATTAAAATAACGGACGAGCACTATGCATACAAAAAACTCAGATTCTTCTTGTTTCTAGAAAAAAATGCAAGAAAAAATTGTTCAATGTTTATGTGAAAAATCATTTTTTCCTAAAAATAAAAATAAGAAGTTCAAAATAAAATAACAGAGAAGTTCTAAGTTTATAAAAAATTAGAATAACAGAGCATTCCATTTCCTGTTAAACTGAGAAGTTCTAATTAAACTAACAAAGGAGTTCAATTGTAACAAAAAATTGGATTTTTTCTTCCTAGAAATATAACCAAGAAGTTCAAATTTGAAAAACAAAGCACCAGGATATTTCTATATGAAGAACAAAAAAAGCATAGCCTAGAATAATGTTAACTCTCGAAGTTCATATCTAATAAATTGGACAGTTCGACAAAAATGAGAAAACAAAAAAGAGACACATATGTTTGTACAAAAAAAAGCTCATGGATTTTCCCATCTTTGGAAAATGGATTTTCCTCATTTCTAAAATAATCAAGAAGTTCAAATTTAAAATTTTGATCATTTCACAAATTATACAAAACATGGATTTCCTCGTTTCTAGAAAAACTTAGTTTTCTAAAATTTTAAGACAAAGAAGTCCAATGTTTATTACAAACCCCAAGAAGGTGAAACACAAGAAAAAGCATCTCAACACGAATTTATATAAAAAAGGATTTTATCTGTTAAAAAACCCCTAGAAGTTCAAATCAAAAAAATGGAGTAGTTCGATAGTTATACAAAATTCAGATTTTCCTCATTATTAAGGAATAAAAAAAGAACTTCAACTTTTTTAAAATAGAGCAGTACAAAATTCATAAAAAAGGATTTTCACTGTTACTTACAAAAAAACTCTAGAAGTTCATATTTAAATAAAGGGCCCGGTTCAATATTTATTAGAAAACTAGGATTTTTCCATTACTACAAAGAAATAAACCAAGAAGTCCAAATTACGAAAATAGAGAAGTTCGATATTTATGAAAAAAACTCTAATTTTTCCTTGTTACTAAAGAATAAAAATGACGAAGTTGAAATTAAAAATAGAGGAGTAGTTCGATGTATACGGGAAACTCAAATTATTACCGTTTCTAATAAAAAAATAAAATTATTAAGTTCAATTTACAAAAAAGAAATGTTTGATGCTTATTTAAAAACATATTTCCTTTCTAAGAATATGACTAAGAAGTTGAAATTAAAATAACAGAGAAGTTCGAATTATATAAAAAACTCAGATTTGTTGCAAGAAGTTCACGTGCACCTCCGTGCACGGTTCAAAATTTATATTGCGGGACATCCGACCTCCCATTACATGTTTTGAAATGGCAAAAAATGACATCCGACCTTCAATTGCGTGTAATTCGACATATACAGAAAAATGCGACAGAAGTTCATAGTGAAAACATCGAGAAGTTCAAGTACTGCAAGGAATGCATTTCAGGTGAGAATAAAAGTATAGAAAAATAAAAGCTTAAAAGGTTTGTTGAAAGAAGTTCAAGTGATGTGTCCGGAGAAGTTCAAAAATTCTTGCGAGAGAGGGTCACCTTGTATTTCCATGTTCGATTTTTTCCATATAAAAATCGAATACAATTCTTTACTCAAAAATATAAAAAGGTGAAGTTCAAATTGAAATAACAAAGAAGTTCGGAGTTTATTAAAACCTAGGATTTACGTGTTCAAAAAATAAAAAACACAATGCCTTTTTTTGCACTTTTAAAAACTACGCATAAATGAAAAAAATGGTTGCTAGAAGTTCAAGTGCTCGGCGAGGCTAAGTTCAAAAAAATTTGTGAGAGAGGTTCACCGTGTGTTTAGATGTCCAAAATACATAAAAAGATGTTGTTTGTTGTGTTTTAAAATAATTCACTCAAACCAGAGAGAAGTTCAAAGTGATAACATCCAGAAGTTCACGTACTGCATGGTGTGTGTTCCGTATAAGAAAAATACAATAAAGTGAAACAGAGTGAAGTTCAAATAGACATGCCCCAGAAGTTCAACTACTTCATGCAGTGCAAAAAACAGCACGTCAAAACACAGAGTGAGGTTCAAACAAACATGCCCGTGAAGTTCAACTACTTCACGCAGTGCGTTTCCATTCACAATGAAGGCAGAAATCATGATCTCATCATTTTTCTAATTTACTTCAAAACGACAGGAATATCATTTGTGTAAGTTCAAGTCCTCGGTCGGAGAAAGTTAAAAAATAATTGAGAGAGAGGTTTGTACAAAAAGAATATCATTTGTGTAACACTGACGAAATGGATGAGAAAATTACAAACAAAAATACGTCACAGAAGTTCAACGTGGAAACAGTAGGAAGTTCGACTACTATAGTGAATGAATTTGAGATGAAAAACTTTTAAAATCGTCGCGAGTATGAAAAAATGATCAACACGATAAAGTTGTGTGTTTACATCAGCTTTCCACCGGTATATTACTTGCTCAATTCCGGTGAGTCTTCCGGTGAGTGGATGGAGAGCTACGGGCAAAAAAAGCACGTGAAAAACAGAGTGAAGTTCAAGTAGACATGCCAAGAAGTTCAGATTCTTCACACGGTGCATTTTCGAAGAATCTGTTTCGCGATAATGGCAGAACAAATGATCTCGCTATTTTTGAAATTACATGAAAACGGCTAGGAATCAGATAAACCATCAACATGAAAAAGTTTCGCATTTTCCTTAGCTTTTCAACGGTATATTATTTGCCCCATTCCGATAAAGTTTGTAGAAATTACGGCAAAAATATGTTTTTAGCCATTTTCAAAATAGACTTAAAACTGTAAGGAATTGGGAGAAACAATATATACCAAAAAGTTTCGCATTTCCTCAAGCTTTCCAACGCCATATCATTTGCTACATTCAGACGTAGGTTAAAAATTTAGCTCGACAATACGAACTCGGTGCAGCTTGGACCGTTTTATAAATCACTTTTAAACTGTTCAAAATTAGAAAAAACTTTCAACATGAAAAAGTAGCGCATTTTCATAAGCTTTCCAACGCCATATCATTTGCCTCAATTGTATTAGCCATTTAGAAATGACATCGAAAATACAAACGCGGCTGTTCGGTTTGCAAAATTTTATGATTTTCCAAATTACTCTTTAACCATAGAGAATTAGAGAAAACTTTCAACATGTGGAAGGAGCGGTTTTGCAGCAGCTTTCCAACGCTATATTATTTGCCTCATTCGACAAACGGTTTTAAAATGCGATCAAAAATATGATTCATGTTTTTTGTATGAAGAAAAAACGGTTTGCAAAACTGCTCTTAAACCGCTTACATTTTGCCAAAATTTTAACTTGGGTCTTGATACCGGTGTCCATAGCTTTCCAACGGTATATCACTAGCCCCATTTGGGTAGTGTTGGCCGAAGTTCAACCTAGCATTGGGAGAAGTTCAGGTCGAACAACTCCGGTAGTAAAATTGCAAAAAACGCAATTTCATCACGACCCGAGAGCAAAATCCGCCAACGAGCGAGATTCCTATTTAAAACCGGTATTTAGTTGCTAAAAATATTTTTAGATTACACTAACATCATATAGAACACGACTAACCAGAATAATTCGCGGGGGAAGCCACGATTGCGAAGATAGCCCGAAGGTCGGGTTCGTACAGAGGGAAGTTCAGGCCCGTTACTCAGGAAGTTCAGGTTGTGATCAGAATATTATTCTGATCCCGTGATCAGAATAGTGTTTATGTATATATATATATATATATATATATATATATATATATATATATATATATATATATATATATATATATATATATATATGTATGTATGTATGTATGTATGTATGTATGTATATATATCAATTAGGCTTCAAGTGCGTCCTTGTTGGTGAAAGTGTTATCCAATGGGAATTATATTTTGTATTACTCATGTAGCCTACAAAGTCTGTCGCACAGCCTTGTAACTTCTTACGTCATTTCTAAATTTGTACTAGTCCTCTGTACCGTATATTGCGTTACTCGTACTACTACCTCCCTCCTGGTTTATTGGTCCCCTTCGTAATTTGTGTCAAATTTTGACCATAAATTTCACTAACTAAATGTTAATGCATGCCACAAAAAATTATATCATTTTATTCGTATTTGAACATAGTTTCCAATGGAATAATTTTCGGTGACATGCATTGACATTTTGTTAGTTAAACCTATGGTTAAAATGTGACATTAAATACGACTAGTAAGTACTCATACAGTAGCATTACTAGTATATGTCGGTCAAATTATTCATCATATCCTCACATTGAATTGATGTGACAACATGCTGCGCGTGAGGTGACACAAGAATCCCGGCGGCGTGTTCGGGTATTGTGGACTTCAGATTTGGAGTACTGCCACTTATCTGTCGAAATCTTTCATCATTCACTTAAAACAGTCGATTGATCATATATTGAGTACCATATAACTGGAATTAACCGATGCAACTCCAAGAAGGATTGGTCGGTGCTTCCGGCTGATGTCAAGTTCGATCCCACGGATCAGGAGCTGATCGAGCACCTTGAGGCCAAAGTGAGTGCTGACAGCGCGAGATCTCACCCTCTCATCGATTTGTTCATACCAACCATCGACAGCGAGCACAACATATGCTATACCCATCCTGAGAAACTGCCAGGTAAGACACCGATCGGCCGTCTACTTGCACAAACATATTCCTTTGTTTATAGCTCTATTTTCCTTTTTGGACGCAGACCTAGTGAAGCAATTACAATTTGACAGTTAATAAAAAGTGAAACAAGTGACTGCAACATGCCAAAGATGTTATGAAAATTCCAACTACGTACACTAAAACCTGTATTCGACAATACTGCAGGTATCACACTGAGTGGCCCAAGCAAGCATTTCTTTCAGCGCAATTCCAGGGCGTTCAAAAGGGGCACATGGACATGTTGCAAGATACAGTCGCAGTATGGCATGCACGCGATGTGGCACAAGACCGGCAATACCTTGCCGGTGATGGTCAATGGCCGGTAGACGGGCAGCAAAAAGGTTCTGGTGCTGCACACCAACAAGAACTTCGACCATTCCCGCAATAAAAAAGAACTTCGACCAGGAGAGGACCAACTGGGTGATGCACCAGTACCACCTCGGGGACTTGGAGCAAGAGAAGAAGTGGGAGCTGGTCCTCTGCAAGATTTTCTACCAGACGAACACTAGGGCCAGGACTAAAAAGATTATAAGTTAGTTTGGTATTGGTACTTGTACTACCTTGTCGTCTGCAAGTTGGTATTGTTGTTAACGATCTTTCGGTATGAACTTGGCATTTGCTTCCAACCATCATGCCGAGGGTCGACGTGGATATAAAGCTAAATCATTTGTTTCGAAACGAATTTTCAGGCACCTAATTTTTATTGATGGGTAGCATAAGCACCTGCCATTCGAATTCCCAGTTCTCCAAATTTTTCGAAACAAGTGCATGCAATTATTATCATGATGAAAAAACAATATACCCACTGCATCCCAGTTATCAGTCTGTACTTGCAGAATTCTCTCGTTTATTGAGAAAGTATATTGTTTTTTCAGGTCGAGCAAGTTTCAACTGGGCTGTAGACTGCCCAGGCTTGGTTTTGTTTTTAACAGGCCCAGCCCATGACAACAACGGGGCACAAAAATCTAGCAGCAGGTCTCTATTGGCCTCTGGCCCGCCAGCATTAGTTATATTTTGTCTTACAACATCCGCAGGCAGTTTTTTTACTGAATCAAACACACAACCCAGTTCTATTTTCCTCTTGAAACGCCATGTCCTACTTCCGTTTTCTAATCTCTACCTATAGTTTTACTAGTTCATATGCACGTATCATTATATTGAAAATACATAAAGTTCCATTTTCATATTTACATCCTTATTTTTGTTGTTGTTTTCCCTCCCAGCGCTGATTTTTTTACCACTAGTTTTCCCTTAAACATTGTGTCCCACGTCTTATTTGCTTACAAAAACAAAACGATTTTTTTGGAAAATCAATAAGTTCTTAAAAAAATGTTTATCATTTCGAGATTACAACAGTTCGGACTCCACCAAAATATGCAAAATAAGGTTGAACTTTTTGACCGTTGTCCTGGGCAGAAAATGGGTTGTAATAAATTACTTAAGAATTAGCAAATGGGCTGCAAATTATTAAAAAAATAGCAAATGGGCTCTATGTTGTCTGCCACAGATTTGGAGGCTGACTTGTGGGCCTACTAAGTTCATGCATACACAAGGTTTCTCAAAAAAAAGAAACTTAGTCAACAATTGACTCTACCAGCGCAGACCATTAGATGTCAATCTAACGGCAATCGTGCTTCTTTAGTCTCTGATCTTCCTGCTCCAGCCGCCCAAACCAGTGCCGGCGGAACCGCCTGCACCCACCTCCCGTGGCCGGCTGTGCTGTCGGGCAGGCCTCACGGCCCCACCATACTCGCATCCCTGGCCTGGCTATCCCTCTACTCACCCACACCTCCTGTTATTTTCCGGCGATGGTAGCCGAACCAGTCAACCCTCGTACTCCCCACCGCGTGGGCAGCCACTGCCATGTCTTCCCCGGCTCTGTGTCGTTCCCTTCGTAGGCCTCGCTGTCGTCCTCCGCCCTGGTGCTCTCGGCACGGCATGGTCAACGTGGTCAACGAACGACATCCATCGAAAGTGGACTGTACGTGGAGAGGCTGACAACTGAGTCCACAGCCGCACACAAGGAAATGCCTCCTTATTACGCGCAAAATAATGATTCCTCCACTTGACATCTGGGACCAACCGAAAGGGCCTCTGTATTTCTTGAAAAAAACGTTCCCGCCGCTGACAGCTCGGACCCACCAGCTATATCTTCGCACGCAAGGAAGTGCTTCCTTATTAAGCACAAAAAAATGAATACTCCCCCTGCTAGCTGGGACCCACCATATGGGAGGCTGACTTGTGGGCCTACTAAATTGACGCGGACGGAGGGCTTTGTCAACTTAGTCAATATGAACGATTCTAGCTCCAGTGACCGTACGATGTCCATCCAACGGTCGTAGTGCTTCTTCAACCTCTGGTCTTCTTGCTCCAGCCGCCCAAACCAGCGCCGGTCGTGCCGCGTACTCCTGCCTCCCGTGGCCGGCTGTGATGCCGCGGAGGCCTCACCGCCCCCTACTACTCCCACCGCTAGCAAGGCCATCCCTCTACTCACCCACACCCCCTGTTATTCTGCAGCGACGGCAGCCTCACACCGCAGCTGAACCAGTGAGAACCCTTGTACTCCTCTCCATGTGGGCATCCACTGCCGCGTCTTCCCCGGCTCCGCGTCGTCCCCTTCCTAGGCCTCGCCGTCGTCCACCGCCCTGGTGCTCTCGGCGCGGCGTGGTCAACGTGGTTAAGGAACGACTTCCATTGGAAGAGTACTGTACATGGAGAGGCTGACAGCTGGGTCCATGGCCGTAGCAAGGAAGTGCCTCCTTATTACACAGAAAATAATGATTCCTCCACCTCAGAGCAGGGACCCACCGGACGGGCCACCGTATTTCGTGAAAAAACGTTCCCCCCTGACTGCTGGGACCCACCAGCTACATCTTCACACGCAAGGAAGTGCGTCCATATTACGGGCAAAAAAAATGATTCGCTCCCTGACTGCTGGGACCCACCAGCTACATCTTTGCACGCAAGGAAGTGCCTGATAGTCGGGACCCACCTTGTTGAAGCATACGTAACGTTGTCATTCTGGTCGTGAACGTGTACGTACATACTAGTCGATGTAAAGGCGTGCACGTGTCATAGTAGAGGCCCGCACGTGTCGTAGTAGAGGCGCGCACGTAGCATGTGCACGTATGTATAGTGGCCAGGGTGCAAGAAAGTAAATACGGCCACGTAGTACATTCGGGCGGGGTCTCAAACGCCTACTCGCGCATACGTACGGCCAGGGCTCGTGTACATGGCTGGGTCGGAACGGAGAAACTGCGTAGTTGTCGTGTTCATGGGGAGGCAACCGGCTGGGTCAGAATGGAATGCGTCATCGTGTTCATCGGGAGCCAACCGACTTGGACGGAACTGCCGATGGAAACTAGGCCTGGCGTACCGCAGAACGGAGGAAACGGCCTTGTGTTCGACCGGCCACGGTCGAAACGGGATCCTATTCATCGGGAAGGGTCCAGCGTACCGCAAAACAGAGGAAACAGACTTCTCTTGGTCGAAACGGGGTCCTGTTGATCGGGAGGGGTGGGGCATACCGCAAAACGGAGGAAACAGACTTGTGTTGGAGCGCTACGGTCGAAACAAGGGTCCTGTTCATCGGGAGGGGTGTGGCGTACCGCAAAACGGGACTCCACGGGATACTGTTCATCTCCACCGTCGACCTCCTCCAGCCTCCATGGGCTACTATTCATCCACCGTCGACCTCCTCTAGCCTCCACCTGCGACTGTTCATCCACGGGCTCCCGTTCATCCAGCCTCCACCACGTGCTCCTCCACCGGCTACTGTTCAACCAACCCTCTCCACGGGGTCCATTTCAACCACCCCTCCATGGGCTACTGTTCATCCAGCCCTCCACCAGCTACTGTTCAACCAGCCCTCCACGGGGCCGTCCTGTTCATCCAGCCCTCCACGGTGTCCTGTTCATCCACCCCCCAACCGGCTCGATCGGGGTCCTGTTCATCTAGCGGCAACGGCCTCTACTACCACGGGGTCCTGTTCATCCAACCCCCCCAACAACGCTCCATTGTTCATCCAAGGAAGGAGGCAGCAGGGTTCGGTCGGCTTCAGTTAGCAGCAGTAGCGAAGGAATCACTCGGGTTCAGTTAACAGCAAGGGATCGATCGCTCGGGTTCAGTAACGTAGCTAGTGCAATCGCTCGGGTTTAGTTAGAGCCCAACGCCTCGCTCGGGTTCAGTTAGAGCGCAATGCCTTGCACACACGCATGTACGTACGAGAGAAACGCGCATCGCTCGGCCCCCGACCACCCACCGTAACCGGGAATTCCCCCAATATTTTCCTCGCCCTCGCTTCTACCATGGTTTTTTCCGTCATGGACGGCCCAAAGAATGTCACGCAACTGCGTCTCCAGCCCGCCCAGGACAAAAAGCTCATTTTCTGTCATGATTTTTTTCATAGAAGTAGGAGCCCACCGCATCTATGATGATACCGGGTTTTGTCACAATTATCGTCATAGAAGTGTCATAAGGATGAAAGAAAAAAATTTCGTTCGACCCAAAATGTCACAGATGTGTCTTTTTTTGTAGTGAAAGGAAAGGGGGATCCTATTCCCTCTATTTCCCTAACTCCTCCCCTTTTCCTTTATCCACTTAGGCCGGCCCATATGGGGGCGCACCAGCCCCTTGGGGGCTGGTCTGTCCCGCCCTTGGCCCAATAAGGCCCATATCTTTGCCGGGGGTGCCCGGAACCCCTTCCGGTGACCCGATACGTACCCGGTACCCCCGGAACACTTCCGGTGTCCGGATACTATCGTCCTATATATGAATCTTTACCTCTTGGCCATTTTGAGACTCCTCGTCATGTCCGTGATCTCATCCGGGACCCCCAACAACATTCGGTCACCAAATCACATAACTCATATAATACAAATAGTTATCGAACGTTAAGCGTGCGGACCCTACGGGTTCGAGAACTATGTAGACATGACTGAGACATATCTCCGGTCAATAACCAACAGTAGAACCTGGCTGCTCATATTGGTTCCTACATATTCTACAAAGATCTTTATCGGTCAAACCGCAATGACAACATACATCATTCCCTTTGTCATCGGTATGTTACTTGCCCGAGATTCGATCGTCGGTATCTTCATACCTAGTTCAATCTCGTTACCAGCAAGTCTCTTTACTCGTTCTGTAATAGATCATCCCGCAACTAACTCATTAGTTACATTGCTTGCAAGGCTTATCATGATGTGTATTACCGAGAGGGCCCAGAGATACCCCTCCGATACTCAAAGTGACAAATCCTAATCTCGATCTATGCCAACCCAACAGACACCTTCGGAGATACCTGTAGAGCATCTTTATGATCACCCAGTTACGTTGTGATGTTTGATAGCACACAAGGTATTCCTCCGGTATTCGGGAGTTGGATAATCTCATAGTCAAAGGAATATGTATAAGTCATGAAGAAAGCAATAGCAATAAAACTTAACGATCATTATGCTAAGCTAACGGATGGGTCTTGTCCATCACATCATTCTCCTAATGATGTGATCCCGTTCATCAAATGACAACACATGTCTATGGTAAGGAAACTTAATCATCTTTGATTAACGAGCTAGTCTAGTAGAGGCATACTAGCGACACAATATTTTGTCTATGTATTCACACATGTATCAAGTTTCCGATTACAATTCTAGCATGAATAATAACATTTATCATGATATAAGGAAATAGAAATAACAACTTTATTATTGCCTCTAGGGCATATTTCCTTCAGCCTCCCACTTGCACTAGAGTCAACAATCTAGTTCACATCACCATGTGATTTAACACTAATAGTTCACATCACCATGTGATTTAACACTAATAGTTCACATCACCATGTGATTAACACCCATAGTTCACATCACCATGTGATCAACACCCAAAGGATTTACTAGTCAATAATCTAGTTCACATCATCATGTGATTAACACCCAAAGAGTACTAAGGTGTGATCATGTTTTGCTTGAGAGAGACGTTTAGTCAATGGGTCTGCCACATTCAGATCCATATGTATTTTGCAAATTTCTATGTCCACAATGCCCTGCATGGAGCTACTCTAGCTAATTGCTCCCACTTTCAATATGTATCCAGATTGAGACTTAGAGTTATCCAGATCGGTGTTAAAGCTTGCATCGACGTAACTCTTGACGATGAACTCTTTATCACCTCCATAACCGAGAAATATTTCCTTAGTCTTCTAAGGATAATTTTGACCGCTGTCCAGTGATCTACTCCTGGATCACTATTGTACCCCTTTGCCATACTCATGGCAAGGTACACAATAGGTCTGGTATATAGCATGGCATACTTTATTGAACCTATGGCTGAGGCATAGGGAATGACTTTCATTCTCTCTCTATCTTCTGCCGTGGTCGGGTCTTGAGTCTTACTCAACTTCATACCTTACAACTCAGGCAAGAACTCCTTTGACTGATCCATTTTGAACTCCTTCAAAATCTTATGAAGGTATGCATTCATTGAAAGTCTTATCAAGCGTCTTGATCTATCTTTATAGATCTTGATGCCCAATATGTAACTAGCTACACCGAGGTCTTTCTTTGAAAAACTCCTTTATGCTTTCCAGAAAATTCTACATCATTTCCGATCAACAATATGTCAGAAAGGATGTAGTGCTCCCACTCACTTTCTTGTAAATACAGGCTTCACCGCAAGTCTGTATAAAACTATATGCTTTGATCAACTCATCAAAGCGTATATTCCAACTCCGAGATGCTTGCATGATACGTCTCCAACGTATCCATAATTTTTCATTGTTCCATGCTATTATATTATCTATTTTGGATGTTTAATGGGCCTTATTATACACTTTTATATCATTTTTGGGACTAACCTATTGACCCAGAGCCCGGTGCCAGTTTCTGTTTTTTCCTTGTTTTTGAGTATCGCAGAAAAGGAAAACCAAACGGAGTCCAAATGACCTGAAACTTGACGGAGATTATTTTTGGACCAGAAGAAGCCCACGGAGCATCGAATATGGACCAGAAGAGCTCCGGGCTGCCCACGAGGGTGGAGGGTGTGCCCACCCCCTGGGCACGCCCTCCTGCCTCGTGGACAGCCCGGAGACCCCCCTGACTTGTTCCCGACGCCAAAAATTCCTATAAATACAGAAACCCCCGAAAAATAACCTAGATCGGGAGTTCCGCCGCTGCAAGCCTCTGTAGCCACAAAAAACCAATCGGGACCCTGTTCCGGCACCCTGCCAGAGGGGGGATCCCTCACCGGTGGCCATCTTCATCATCCCGGCGCTCTCCATGACGAGGAGGGAGTAGTTCACCCTCAGGGCTGAGGGTATGTACCAGTAGCTATGTGTTTGATCTCTCTCTCTCTCTCTCTCTCTCTCTCTCTCTCTCTCTCTCTCGTGTTCTTGATTTGGCATGATCTTGATGTACCGCGAGCTTTGCTATTATAGTTGGATCTTGTGATGTTTCTCCCCCTCCACTCTCTTGTAATGGATTGAGTTTTCCCTTTGAAGTTATCTTATCGGATTGAGTCTTTAAGGATTTGAGAAAACTTGATGGATGTCTTGTGTGGGACACCCGTGGTGACAATGGGGTATTCTATGGGTTCACTTGACGTATGTTTTGGTGATCAACTTGCGGGTTCCGTGACCTTGGGAATCTATGCATAGGGGTTGGCACACGTTTTCGTCTTGACTCTCCGGTAGAAATTTTGGGGCACTCTTTGAAGTTCTATGTGTTGGTTGAATAGATGAATATGAGATTGTGTGATGCATATCGTATAATCATACCCAAAGATACTTTTGGTGACATTGGAGTATCTAGGTGACATTAGGGTTTTGGTTGATTTGTATCTTAAGGTGTTATTCTAGTATGAACTCTAGGATAGATCGAACGGAAAGAATAGCTTCATGTTATTTTACTACGGACTCTTGAATAGATCGATCAGAAAGGATAACTTTGAGGTGGTTTCGTACCCTACAATAATCTCTTCGTTTTTTCTCCGCTATTAGTGACTTTGGAGTGACTCTTTGTTGCATGTTGAGGGATAGTTATATGATCCAATTATGTTATTATTGTTGAGAGAACTTGCACTAGTGAAAGTATGAACCCTAGGCCTTGTTTCCTAGCATTGAAATACCGTTTACGCTCACTTTTATTACTTGTTACCTTGCTGTTTTTATAATTTCAGATTACAAATACCCATATCTATCATCCATATTGCACTTGTATCACCATCTCTTCGCCGAACTAGTGCACCTATACAATTTACCATTGTATTGGGTGTGTTGGGGACACAAGGGACTCTTTGTTATTTGGTTGTAGGGTTGCTTGAGAGAGACCATCTTCATCCTATGCCTCCCACGGATTGATAAACCTTAGGTCATCCACTTGAGGGAAATTTGCTACTGTCCTACAAACCTCTGCACTTGGAGGCCCAACAACGTCTACAAGAAGAAGGTTGTGTAGTAGTCGTCAAGCTCTTTTCTGGTGCCGTTGCCGGGGAGGTGAGTGCTTGAAGTATATCTTTAGATCTTGCAATCGAATCTTTTAGTTTCTTGTTTTATCACTAGTTTAGTTTATAAAAGAAAACTACAAAAAATGGAATTGAGGGTACCTCATATGCTTCATCTTTTTAATATCTTTCATGAAAATAAGGATTCCGATAATTGTGCTCAATTGCTAGAGGAAGAATGCATTAAAATGTTTGGCACTAAATCTTTGAATGATGAGCATGATTGCAATGTTGTTAGTATGAACTCTTTTAATATCCATGATGCTAATTGTGATTGCACTAGTCATGATGAAAATGTCTCTTATAAGCATGTCAACTTTTGTGGAATACATAGAGTTTGCAAGTACACACCAAATAGGGAAGATAGATTTTGCAAGAGGCATAAGTACTTAGAAACTAAATGGTTGCAAGAAAGGCTAGATGTTTGTGCTGAAAATTTAAATTTTCTTAGCCGTACTTGTGAACTTTGCAATGAACGTGGTCATTTAACTATCCGATGCAAATTGTTTCATGATCTAATCGTGTCCAAAAATTGTGATGACTTGATTTCCCTTGCACATCATAATGAACTTAGTTTGCTTATGGGTTACGAAGAAATGAAACGTATAACTAAGCATCTTCCAGAATTTGCCCGTTATAAACTTCTTGATTTTGATCTAGAGTAAATTTATATGTATTGTGCGGTGAACTGCATTGAAAATCCTTATATTGCCAATTACATGAAGACAAGAAAAAAAATAGAAGATGAAGAGAATACTAATGAAAGGGAAGAGACTTCCCAATATCCTCCTATTATTTCTTATGATGAATCAGGTAAGGAGGAGGAGCCTTCTATTCAACCGATCTCATTAATAAGGAGCTCCAAAAAGAGGATTAAACCCACACATAATGTGAAGAAGAAAAAGAAAAGACGGAGAAGCAAAGGTGAAAAGGTATCCCTCCCAAATGATGTTACTCATTGTGATGATGATAATTGCTATACTATTGGTGCTATCTGTACTATTAATGATGAGAGTGATTATGCTTATGATATGAAAAGGCCCAAGCTTGGGGATGCTATGTTTGATGATAATGACATGTTTGAGAATATATTTGCTGCAATTAATGTTTGTCCCAAGCTTGGGGATGCTATGTATAATGAAGATGATATTTTTAGTCTCCCAAGTTTTGATGAGCAAATTTATTATGATGATAGCATGCCTCCTATTTATGATGATTATTGTGATGACACTTATGCTATAAAGAGTAGTGATGATTATATTTATAAAACTTGTCATTATTATGATTACCCCTTTTCTGAACATTACTCTTTTAATGTGGAAACAATTTATAGTATTCGAGTCTCTTATGATACTCCCACTATTCCGAATGAAAAGAATTTTGCCTATGTGGAGAGTAATAAAATTTCTATGCTTGTAGATCATGAAAAGAATGCTTTAAGTGATGGTTATATTGTTGAATTCATTCATGGTGCTACTGAAAACTACTATGAGGGAGGAACATATGCTTGTAGGAATTGCAATAATATCAAGTTTCCTCTCTATGTGTTAAAAGTTTTGAAGTTATGCTTGTTTTTCCTTCCTATGCTAGTTGATTATTGTTCCCATAAGTTGTTTGTTCACAAAATCCCTATGCATAGGAAGTGAGTTAGACTTAAATATGCTAGTCATATTCTTCATGATGCTCTCTTTATGTTTCAATTCTTATCTTTTATGTGAGCACCATTGAAATCATCATGCCTAGCTAGGGGCGTTAAACGTTAGCGCTTGTTGGGAGGCAACCCAATTTTATTTTTGTTCCTTACTTTTTGCTCCTGTTTAGTAATAAATAGTTCATCTAGCCTCTGGTTAGATGTGGTTTTATGTTTTAATTAGTGTTTGTGCCAAGTAGAACCTTTGGGAAGATTTGGGTGAAGTCTTTATGATCTTGCTGTAAAAAACAGAAACATTAGCGCTCACGAGAATAGCTGCCTTTTTTTTACCAGAGAGTGCTTTTTAGTTGATTATTTTTGAACCTGATCACTAGACAAATTCCTCACGTCCAGCAATTTATTTCAGAATTTTTTGAGTTCCAGAAGTTTGCGTTTGATACAGATTACCACAGACTGTTCTATTTTTGACAGATTCTGTTTTCTATGTGTTGTTTGCTTATTTTGACGAATCTATGAGTAGTATCGGAGGATATGAACCATAGATAAGTTGGAATACAGTAGATATAACACCAATATAAATAAAGAATGAGTTAATTATAGTACCTCAAAGTGGTGGTTTGCTTTCTTATACTATCGGAGCTCATGAGATTTTCTGTTAAGTTTTCTGTTGTGAAGTTTTCAAGTTTTGGGTAAAGATTCGATGGACTATGGAACAAGAAGTGGAAAAAGCCTAAGCTTGGGGATGCCCAAGGCACTGCAAGGTAATATTCAAGGACAACCAAGAGCCTAAGCTTGGGGTTGCCCCGGAAGGCATCCCCTCTTTCGTCTTCGTCTATTGGTAACTTTACTTGGAGCTATATTTTTATTCACCACATGATATGTGTTTTGCTTGGAGCGTCATTTTATTTTATTTTGTTTTGCTTTCTGTTTGAATAAAATATCAAGATCTGAAATTCTTAAATGTTAGATAGACTTCACATAGTTACATAATTATTCAACTACTCATTGATCTTCACTTATATCTTTCGGAGTAGTTTGTCATTTGCTCTAGTGCTTCACTTATATCTTCTTAGAGCATGGCGGTAGTTTTATTTTGCAGAAATAGATGAACTCTCATGCTTCACTTATATCTTTTTGATAGTCTTTAGAACAGCATGGTAATTTGCTTTAATTGTGAAATTAGTCCCAATATGATATGCATCCAAGATGGGTGTAATAAAAACTTCCACATAAAATGCATTGAATACTATGAGAAGTTTGATACTTGATGATTGTTTTGAGATATGAAGATGGTGATATTAAAGTTGTGCTAGTTGAGTAATTATGGAATTGAGAAATACTTGTGTTAAGGTTTGCAAATCCCGTAGCATGCACGTATGGTGACCGTTGTGTAACAAATTTGAAGCATGAGATGTTATTTGAGTGTCTTCCTTATGAGTGGCAGTCGGGGACGAGCGATGGTCTTTTCCTACCAATCTATCCCCCAAGGAGCATGCGCGTAATACTTGGTTTTTGATGACTTGTAGATTTTTTGCAATAAGTATGTGAGTTCTTTATGACTAATGTTGAGTCCAGGATTATACGCACACTCACCCTTCCATCATTGCTAGTCTCTTCGGTACCATGCATTGCCCTTTCTCACCTTGAGAGTTGGTGCAAACTTCGCCGGTGCATCCAAACCCCGTGATATGATACGCTCTATCACACATAAACCTCCTTATATCTTCCTCAAAACAACCACCATACCTACCCATTATGGCATTTCCATAGCCATTCCGAGATATATTGCCATGCAACTTACCACCGTTTGTTTAGTATGACATGTTTCATTATTGTCATATTGCTATGCATGATCATGTAGTTGACATCGTATTTGAGGCAAAGCCACCATTCATAATTCTTTCATACATGTCACTCTTGATTCATTGCACATCCCGGTACACCGCCGGAGGCATTCATATAGAGTCATATTTTGTTCTAGTATTGAGTTGTAATCATTGAGTTGTAAATAGATAGAAGTGTGATGATCATCATTAATAGAGCATTGTCCCAAATAAAAAAAGGACAAATAAAAAAGAGGCCCAAAAAAAGAGGCCCAAAAAAAGGGACAATGCTACTATCCTTTTTCCACACTTGTGCTTCAAAGTAGCACCATGATCTTTATGATAGAAAGTCTCTTGTTTTGTCACTTTCATATACTAGTGGGAATTTTTCATTATAGAACTTGGCTTGTATATTCCAACAATGGGCTTCCTCAAATGCCCTAGGTCTTCATGAGCATGCAAGTTGGATGCACACCCACTTAGTTTCTTTTGTTGAGCTTTCATACATTTATAGCTCTAGTGCATCAGTTGCATGGCAATCCCTACTCCTCACATTAACATCAATTGATGGGCATCTCCATAGCCCGTTGATTAGCCTCGTTGGTGTGAGACTTTCTCCTTTTTTGTCTTCTTCACATAACCCCCATCATTATTCTATTCCACCATAGTGCTATATCCATGGCTCACGCTCATGTATTGCGTGAAGGTTGAAAAAGTTTGAGACTACTAAAGTGTGAAACAATTGCTTGGCTTGTCATCGGGGTTGTGCATAAGGATAGCATTTTGTGTGACGAAAATGGAGCATAACCAAACTATATGATTTTGTAGGAATGAACTTTCTTAGGCCATGTTATTTTGATAAGACATGATTGCTTAGTTAGTATGCTTGAAGTATTATTATTTTTTATGTCAACAATAAACTTTTATCTTGAATCTTATGGATCTGAATATTCATGCCACAATAAAGAAAATTACATTGAAAATTATGTTAGGTAGCATTCCACATCAAAAATTCTATTTTTATCATTTACCTACTCGAGGACGAGCAGGAATTAAGCTTGGGGATGCTTGATACGTCTCCAACGTATCTATAATTTTTGATTGTTCCATGCTATTATATTATCTGTTTTGGATGTTTAATGGGCTTTATTATACACTTTTATATGATTTTTGGGACTAACCTATTGACCCAGAGCCCAGTGCCAGTTTCTGTTTTTTCCTTGTTTTTGAGTATCGCAGAAAAGGAAAACCAAACGGAGTCCAAATGACCTGAAACTTGACGAAGATTATTTCTGGACCAGAAGAATCCCACGGAGCATCAGAGATGGACCAGAAGAGCTCCGGGCTGCCCACGAGGGTGGAGGCCGCGCCCACCCCCCTGGGCGCGCCCCCTGCCTCGTGGACAGCCCGGGGACCCCCCTGACTTGTTCCCGACGCCAAAAATTCCTATAAATATAGAAACCCCCCAAAAATAACCTAGATCGGGAGTTCCGCCGCCGCAAGCCTCTGTAGCCACCAAAAACCAATCGGGACCCTGTTCCGGCACCCTACCGGAGGGGGGATCCCTCACCGGTGGCCATCTTCATCATCCCGGCGCTCTCCATGACGAGGAGGGAGTAGTTCACCCTCGTGGCTGAGGGTATGTACCAGTAGCTATGTGTTTGATCTCTCTCTCTCCCTCTCTCTCTCTCTCTCTCTCGTGTTCTTGATTTGGCACGATCTTGATGTACCGCGAGCTTTGCTATTATAGTTGGATCTTATGATGTTTCTCCCCCTCTACTCTCTTGTAATGGATTGAGTTTTCCCTTTGAAGTTATCTTATCGGATTGAGTCTTTAAGGATTTGAGAACACTTGATGTATGTCTTGCGTGGGATACCCATCATGACAATGGGGTATTCTATTGGTTCACTTGACGTATGTTTTGGTGATCAACTTGCGGGTTTCGTGACCTTGGGAATCTATGCATAGGGGTTGGCACACGTTTTCGTCTTGACTCTCCGGTAGAAATTTTGGGGCACTCTTTGAAGTTCTATGTGTTGGTTGAATAGATGAATATGAGATTGTGTGATGCATATCGTATAATCATACCCACAGATACTTGTGGTGACATTGGAGTATCTAGGTGACATTAGGGTTTTGGTTGATTTGTATCTTAAGGTGTTATTCTAGTATGAACTCTAGGATAGATCGAACGGAAAGAATAGCTTCGTGTTATTTTACTACAGACTCTTGAATAGATCGATCAGAAAGGATAACTTTGAGGTGGTTTCGTACCCTACAATAATCTCTTCGTTTTTTCTCCGCTATTAGTGACTTTGGAGTGACTCTTTGTTGGATGTTTAGGGATAGTTATATGATCCAATTATGTTATTATTGTTGAGAGAACTTGCACTAGTGAAAGTATGAACCCTAGGCCTTGTTTCCTAGCATTGCAATACCGTTTACGCTCACTTTTATTACTTATTACCTTGCTGTTTTTATAATTTCAGATTACAAATACCCATATCTATCATCCATATTGCACTTGTATCACCATCTCTTCGCCGAACTAGTGCACCTATACAATTTGCCATTGTATTGGGTGTGTTGGGGACACAAGGGACCCTTTGTTATTTGGTTGCAGGGTTGCTTGAGAGAGACCATCTTCATCCTACGCCTCCCACGGATTGATAAACCTTAGGTCATCCACTTGAGGGAAATTTGCTACCGTCCTACAAACCTCTGCACTTGGAGGCCCAACAATGTCTACAAGAAGAAGGTTGCGTAGTAGACATCATTGCACCAGTCCATAGATGGATCGCTGCAGCTTGCACACTTTGTTAGCACCTTTAGGATTGAGAAAACCTTCGGGTTGTATCATATACAACTCTTCTTTAATAAATCCATTAAGGAATGCAGTTTTGACATCCATTTGCCAGATTTCATAAAATGTGGCAATTGCTAAAATGATTCGGACAGACTTTAAGCATCAATACGAGTGAGAAAATCTCATCGTAGTGAACACCTTGAACTTGTTGAAAACCTTTTGCGACAATTCGAGCCTTGTAGATAGTAACACTACTATCAGCGTATGTCTTCCTCTTGAAGATCCATTTATTCTCAATGGCTCGCCGATCATCGGGCAAGTCAATCGAAGTCCATACTTTGTTCTCATACATGGATCCTATCTCAGATTTCATGGCCTCAAGCCATTTATCGAAATCTGGGCTCATCATCCCTTCCTCATAGTTCGTAGATTCGTCGTGGTCTAGTAACATGACTTCAAGAACAGGATTACCGTACCACTCTGGTGTGGAACGTGCTCTGGCTGACCTACTAGGTTCGGTAGTAACTTGATCTGAAGTTTCATGATCATCATCATTAACTTCTTCACTAGTTGGTGCAGGCATCATGGGAACGGTTTTCTGTGATGAGCTACTTTCCAATTCGATAGAAGGTACCATTACCTCATCAAGTTCTACTTTCCTCCCACTCACTTCTTTTGAGAGAAACTCCTTCTCTAGAAAGGACCCATTTTTAGCAACAAAGATTTTGCCTTCGGATCTGTGATAGAAGGTGTACCCAACAGTTTCTTTTGGGTATCCTATGAAGGCGCACTTCTTCGATTTGCGTTCGAGCTTATCAGGCTGAAGCTTTTTCACATAAGCATCGCAACCCCAAACTTTAAGAAACGACAGCTTAGGTTTCTTGCCAAACCACAGTTCATACGGTGTCGTCTCAACAGATTTAGATGGTGTCCTATTTAGCGTGAATGCAGCTGTCTCTAATGCATAACCCCAAAACGTAGTGGTAAATCGGTAAGAGACATCATATATCGCACCATATCTAATAAAGTACGGTTACGACGTTCGGACACACCATTATGCTGTGGTGTTCCAGGTGACGTGAGTTGTGAAACTATTCCACATTGTTTTAAATGAAGACCAAACACGTAACTCAAATATTTGCCTCCGCGATCAGATCGTGGAAACTTTATTTTCTTGTTACGATGATTTTCCACTTCACTCTGAAATTCTTTGAACTTTTCAAATGTTTCAGACTTGTGTTTCATCAAGTAGACATACCCATATCTGCTCAAATCATCCATGAAGGTCAGAAAATAACGATACCGACTGCGAGCCTCAACACTCATCGGACCGCATACATCGGTATGTATTATTTCCAATAAGTCAGTGGCTCGCTCCATTGTTCCGGAGAATGGAGTTTTAGTCATCTTGCCCATGAGGCATGGTTCGCAAGTATCAAATGATTCATAATCAAGTGATTCCAAAAGTCCATCCGCATGGAGTTTCTTCATGCGCTTTACACCAATATGACCTAAATGGCAGTGCCACAAGTATGTTGCACTATCATTATCAACTTTGTATCTTTTGGAATCAATATTATGAATATGTGTATCACTACGATCGAGATTCAATAAACCATTTATATTGAGTGTATGACCATAGGAGGTTTTATTCATGTAAACAGAATAACAATTATTCTTGGACTTAAATGTAACTGTATTGCAATAAACATGATCCAATCATATTCATGCCCAATGCAAACACCAAATAACATTTATTTTAGGTTCAACACTAATCCCGAAGGTAAAAGGAGTGTGCGATGGTGATCTTATCAACCTTGGAATCATTTCCAACACACATCGTCACCTTGCCCTTAACTAGTCTCTGTTCATTTTGCAACTCCTATTTTGAGTTACTAATCTTAGCAACTGAACCGGTATCAAATACCCTGGGGTTACTATGAACACTAGTAAAGTACACATCAATAACATGTATATAAAATATACTTTTGTTCACTCTGCCATCCTTCTTATCCGCCAAGTATTTGAGGTAGTTCCGCTTCCAGTGACCATTTCCTTTGCAGTAGAATTACTCAGTTTCAAGCATAGGTCCAGCTTTGGGCTTCTTCATGGGAGTGGCAACTTGCTTGCCATTCTTCTTGAAGTTCCCTATCTTTCCCTTGCCCTCTTTTCTTGAAACTAGTGGTCTAGTCAACCATCAACACTTCATGCTCTTTCTTGATTTCTACCTTCACTGATTTCAGCATCGCGAAGAGCTAGGGAATCGTTTTTGTCATCCCTTGCATATTATAGTTCATCACAAAGTTCTAGTAACTTGGTGATAGTGACTAGGGAACTCTGTCAATCAATATCTTATCTGGAAGATTAACTCCCACTTGATTCAAGCGATTGTAGTACCCAGACATTCTGAGCACATGCTCACTGGTTGAGCTATTCTCCTCCATCTTGTAGGCAAAGTACTTGTCAGAGGTCACATACCTCTCGACACGGGCATGAGTCTGAAATGCCAATTTCAGCTCTTGGAACATCTCATATGCTCTGTGGTGTTCAAAACGTTTTCGAAGTCCCGGTTCTAAGCCGTTGAGCATGTCTCACTAAACTATCAAGTAGCCATCATACCAAGCTTGTAAAACGTTCATAACGTCTGCTTCTGCTCCTGCAATAGAACTATCACCTAGCGGTGCATCAAGGACATAATTCTTCTATGCAGCAATGAGGATAATCCTCATATCACGGACCCAGTCTGCATCATTGCTACTATCATCTTTCAACTTAGTTTTCTCTAGGAACATATCAAAATATATATAGGAGCTACAACGCGAGCTATTGATCCATAACATAGATATGCAAATACTATCAGGACTAAGTTCATGATAAATTAAGTTCAATTTAATCATATTACTTAAGAACTCCCACTTAGATAGACATCCCTCGAGTCATCTAAATGATCACGTGATCCATATCAACTAAACCATGTCCAATCATCACGTGAGATGGAGTAGTTTTCAATGCTGAACATCTCTATGTTGATCATATCTATTATATGATTCACGTTCGACCTTTCAGTCTTAGTGTTCCGAGGCCATGTCTGTACATGCTAGGCTCGTCAAGTTTAACCTGAGTATTCCGCACATGCAAAACTGTCTTGCACCCGTTGTATGTGAACGTATAGCTTATCACACCCGATCATCACGTGGTGTCTCGGCACGACGAACTGTCGCAACGGTGCATACTCAGGGGAACACTTATACCTTGAAATTTTAGTGAGGGGTCATCTTATAATGCTACTGTCGTACTAAGCAAAATAAGATGCATAAAAGATAAACATCACATGCAATCATAATATGTGACATGATATGGCCATCATCATCTTGTGCCTTTGATCTCCATCTCCAAAAGCACCGTCATGATTTACATCGTCACCGGCTTGACACCTTGATCTCGATCGGAGCGTCGTTGTCGCCTCGCCAACTATTGCTTCTACAACTATCGCTAACGCATAGTGATAAAGTAATGCAATTACATGGTGTTTGCATTTCATACAATAAAGCGACAACCATAAGGCTCCTACCAGTTGCTGATAACTTTTACAAAACATGATCATCTCATACAACAACGTATATCACATCATGTCTTGACCATATCACATCACAACATGCCCTGCAAAAACAAGTTAGACGTCCTCTACTTTGTTGTTGCAAGTTTTACGTGGCTGCTATGGACTTCTAGTAAGAACCGATCTTACCTACGCATCAAAAACCATAACGATGTTTCGTTAAGTTTGTTGTTTTAACCTTCAATAAGGACCAGCCGTAGTCAAATTCGATTCAACTAAAGTTGGAGAAACAGACACCCGCTAGCCACCTTTATGCAAAACAAGTTGCATGTCTGTCGGTGGAACCGGTCTCATGAACGTGGTCATGTAAGTTTGGTTCGGGCCGCTTCATCCAACAATACCGTCGAATCAAAATAAGACGTTGGTGGTAAGAAGTATGACTATGATTGCCCACAACTATTTGTGTTCTACTCGTGCATATCATCTACGCATAGACCTGGCTCAGATGCCACTGTTGGGGAACATAGCAAGCAAATTCAAAAATTTCCTACGCTCACGCAAGATCTATCTAGGAGATGCATATCAACGAGAAGTGGAGAGTGTGTCCACGTACCCTCGTAGACCGAAAGCAGAAGCATTTGACAACGCGGTTGATGTAGTCGAACTTCTCCTCGTTCCGACCGATCAAGCACCGAACGTACGGCACCTCCGAGTTCTGCACACGTTCAGCTCGATGACGTCCCTCGAACTCTTGATCCAGCAAAGTGTAGAGGGAGAGTTCCGTCAGCACGACGGCATGGTGACGGTGATGGAGAAGTGAGCCGCGCAGGGCTTCGCCTAAGCACTGCGTGAATATGACCGGAGGCGTAAACTATGGAGGGGGGCGCCGCACACGGCTAACAATGTTTGTTGTGTGTTCTAGGCGCCCCATCCCCACATATATATACGTGGGAGGGGGAGGGGAATAGCCATGGGGCACCCCAAGTAGGAGGAATCCTACTTGGGGGGCTCCTCCAATTCGGCCTCCCCTTTTCCTTATCTTCGGAGGGGGGAGGAAAGAGGGGAGAGGGGAAAAGGAAGGGGGAATCCTATTCCCTCTATTTCCTTTCCTCCTCCCCTTTCCTTACTCCACTTAGGCCGGCCCATATGGGGGCGCACCAGCCCCTTAGGGGCTGGTCTGTCCCGCCCTTGGCCCAATAAGGCCCATATCTTTGTCGGGGGTGCCCGGAACCCCTTCCCGTGACCTGATACATACCCGGTACCCCAGGAACACTTCCGGTGTTCGAATACTATCATCCTATATATGAATCTTTACCTCTCGACCATTTCGAGACTCCTCGTCATGTCTGTGATCTCATCTGGGACTCCGAATAACATTCGGTCACCAAATCACATAACTCATATAATACAAATCATTATCAAATGTTAAGCGCGCGGACCCTACGGGTTCGAGAACTATGTAGACATGACCAAGACATATCTCCGGTCAATAACCAACAGCTGAAAGTGCAATCATGCCCTTAATCATATTTTGATGTTGATGACAACATGCATATATGGGACTAATCATGTTTATCAAGTATATGTCAGGATTATGTCTCAAAGCCCGTGTGTGGATCATGACTAGGGACAAATGTATATTGCTCAAGATCGGAGATACAAGACATTAGCCTTGGCTTTGTTTACTGGTTGTTCTTGAGTATAGGGATCCCGCACTATTAAGAGGGGATCGTTGGATCTAGTGAAAGATTTGCTCAAACCCACCAACTCCAGTTTTTCTCCGGACGTCCGGTACTCTACGGACGTTCGATCCCTCTCAGCTGTCCGGACGTCCGGCTCTCTACGGTCGTCCGGTGATTCTCTTACAGAACACTATTTATGGATTTCCGAGCCCCTCCGGTCGTCCGATCTCCGGACGTCCGGCACATCTCCGGACGTCCGGTGTTTCTTCCATAGAACTAAATTTACAGATTCCCGAGCCCCTCCGGACGTCCAGTCTCCGGACTTCTGGCACGTCTCGGACGTCCGGCGTTTCTTCCACAGAACAATATTTACGGATTTCTGGGCCTCTCCGGACGTCCGGTCTCCGGACGACCGGCCCGCCTCGGACGTCCGGTTGCTGCGTGCTGCTTCGTGGCTTATGTATTCCCAGCGGCCGGACGACCGATGACTGTCGGACGTCCGGACTCATTTGTGCCATCGGACGACCGGTTCCGTCCGAACGTCCGACCTCTTTTGTGCACTTAAGTGGCTCAAATGGTCACTTTTTCCACACCCACTATATATAGCCTTCTCCTTCCCACGGGAGAGGGTTGACCATTCACTTTGAGCTTGCCAAGAACACTCTTCACTCTCTCTCTCTCAATCCTCTACACCAAATCCTAGATCGCCAAGTGATTTGGGAACATTTGACAGAAGTTCTCCAATCAAGTGATAGATCCACTCCTTCCCCTTCTTTGCACTCAAGGAATTAGTGATTTGAGCAAGTCTTGAGCTTTTCCCCATCGTTCTTGTTACTCTTGGAGGTTGGAGACTCCTAGGCGGTAGGAGTCGTTCGGAGAGGAATCGATCTTTGTGATTACCCCCAGAAAGTTTGTGAGGGTTTGGAGACCACCCCAAGGTCTACCACTAGTGGTTGAGAAATGCCTTCGTGGTGTTGTCTCAAAGAGAGAATAGGGTGAGCCTTCGTGGTGTTGGTGTGCCTTCGTGGTAACACCCACCTCTCTAAACGGTGATGTAGCTTCCCTCCAAGGAAGTGAAATTGGCTTACATCCTCGTCTCTCGGAGTTGCAGTTATCCCTAACCTCAACTCTCTACTTGTGGTTACTTGTCTCTTTGCACTTACTTATATCATATTGTGCTAGCTTTCTCATCTACTTGTATTACTTGATTATCTTGCTTAGCCCTTAGCATCACACTTGCAATTGTTAGGCTCACTTTCTTATTCCGCATTATTGCCTAAAATTGCTAAGTAATAATTAAAATTTGTAATTGTACCTATTCATCCCCCCTCTAGGTCCATCTCGATCCTTTCAATTGGTATCAGAGCCTCGTGCTCTATTCTTGTGGCTTAACCGCCCTAGAGCGAGATGAACCCCGATGGGACTCCCCTTGTTGCAGATCCAAAGAGTACGGGCGCGGCTTCCACGGAAGCCAAGTCCTTCACTTCAGAGGATCTGGAACGAGCTCTTGCTAAACAAAAGGAGGAGCATGATGCTTCTCTTGAGGCTTTGGTACAAATGAGGCTAGCCACACTAACCACGATGCTTGCACCACTTTCTGGTGGTGCGGCATCAAGGCCAGCTGTGCCTACTCCTTCAATTGGCCAACAACCTCCTAGTAATGAACACTCCAGTGTTCCTTGGCTTTATGCAAGATCCCAAGTTGAGAAACCGAAATATAACCCTCAAGGCAAACCCCCTTTACTTGATGCCACTTCTGATTTTGCCTTGTGGAGAGTTGCTATGCAGGATCATCTTTGATATGGAAATGATGAGATGCTAGAGATCTTGGAGTATGGTACCATGTGGTTGATCCAAAGAATCCTACACCAAGAGAAATTTATGACAAGAATCTCAATGACACTGCAATCATGTGTATAAGGAGAGGTATGGTTGAAAAGCAAAGGAGACCTTTCATACACATCACAAGTGCCAAGGAACTATGGGAAAGTATTATAAGATCCAAGACCGGTACCTCCACCCTCCGGAGTGCTCAATATGAAATTGCCAAGGGGAAATTGCAAAACTTTTGTATGGAGAAAGGTGAAACTCCCAATCAACTCATTGAGCGTCTCATGACTCTCACCGCTGATATTGAGTTGTGTGAGTGTGACAAGACACAAGATGGATTCAACATGACTAAGCGATTCCTTGTGGATAAGTTGCTCCATGCTCTTGCCCCATATCACCATCAAATGGTATGGGACATAAGACAACACCATGCCTTCAAGGAAATGACTACATATGACATCATATCCACTTTCCAACTTTTTGAAGAGTCAAAGGCAAATGCTACAAAACATCTTGCCATGCATGGTACTCCATCATCAAAGATCAATCTTGCATTGAAGGCCAAGCATGTATGTGAAGATGAGCAAAGTGAAGAAGAAGAAGAAGAAGAAGATGATGATGATGAAGATGGTGATGAGATTGAATCCTATGAGGGCCCTTCATATGAAAACATGGCTCTCTTTGTCAAGAAGTTTAGCGCGGGAAAATTCAAGGGAAGATTTCAAAAGAAGAAAGTAAGAAAATGCTACAACTGTGAAGAAACCAACCACTTCTCCAACGAGTGCCCTTATGAGAAGAGAGAGGATAAACCAAGATTTCCTAAGACCTTCCCCAAGAAGAAGTTGCCAAATCCTTTGAACTCCAAGCTCAAGAAGAGAGATGGGAAAGCAATGGTTGCTCAAGAAGAATCCGATCCGGATGATGTTAGTGGTGTTGCCGGAGTTGCTCAAGATTCTCAAAACACATTGAGGCTAGTCAACAAGAGTGGTGATGTTGTCACCTACAACTACATAAAGGACTACAAGGGCAACGCTCACAAGTGCCTCATGGCGAAGGCCGTGGTAGAAGATGGAGAGGACCAACACTCTCCTGACAAGGTCAAGGTAACCCCACGATCAAACCCTCCTCTTTTCACTCCTCCTACTCCTAGTGATGAGTATCCCTTGATGTGGAGGATAGTTATGAGGATGATGATATGAATGATCCTATGCTTGCTAAACTAAATAAGTTCATGTGCTCCCTTAATGGAAAGAAGCTCACTATGTTTCGTATGCTTATGGAGATGGTGAGTAAGCACACCATTTCCATTAAGGAACTCGAAACCCTCGTCACTGAGGAAAAGGAAAAATATGAAATCCTTGAGCGGAAAGTCCAATATGAGGAAGCACGAAATGATGAATTATGCTTAAAAATTGGTGCAAACATTGATGTTCATACTAAAGATCTTGCCTCCTTGAAAAAGGCTATTGACTCTTGCGAAGAGTTGATGAATGATAAAAGTAAGCTTGAGAAGTCTAATGCTTCTCTCTCTAAGGATTGCGATCTCCTATCCGTGTCCCTCAAGACTAAGGAAGAAGAGGTCACCCTTCTTACAAAGAGTTTTGAGACACTCAAGCTTACTTATCTTGAAACTCTAACCAAGGCTTACTCTTCTCCTATTATCAATGTTGATGCGTGTACTACTAACTCTAGTACTGATCTAGCATCTATTCTTGAGGAGAATCGTTTTCTCAAGGCTCAAATCGAGAAAGGGCTCATGACATGTGCCCAAGGGCAAAAGAACCTTAATGAGGTGTTGAGCCAACACAATGAGGTGTTTGCCAAAGAGGGACTCGGGTTTGACCCAAGCACAAGCAAGAAGAATACGCCCTCTCAAAAGTGCACCACCCCTCTAAAAGTAACTTTCGTACGAGAAAGGCACAAGGAGAAAGGTAAGGTTGTTAGTGGGAAGGCCAAAAGGGGCATGCCTACTCTCAACAAGCCAAAAGAGTTCATGCCTCCATCCTATGTACTTCGTAAGACTAAGGATGGAGAAGTTTTTGCTAAATTTGTTGGTCCTTGAAATGCATTTCGGTTCTATGCTATTTGGGTCCCTAAGACCCTTGTTACTAACCTGAGAGGTCCCATTGCAAAATGGGTGCCTCTAACCAAGTCATAATTGTGTGTAGGTTGCTTTCTCCGATGGAGTAAAATGGGTGATTGACAGTGGATGTACTAATCATATGACCGGAGATAGCAAGTTGCTCTACGATTTCATGGAAGCTATTCAACCATTTATGAGCATTATGTTTGGTGGAGGATCAAAAGGACAGGTACTCGGGTTGGGCAAGGTGGCTATCACAAATGACATGTCTCTTGCAAATGTCATGCTTGTCCAATCCCTCAAATACCATTTGCTTTCTGTTCGCCAATTGGCTCCCGTTGGTTATGATACACTCTTTGGACTAACGGATGTGAAAGTCTTTAAGAGAGATACTCTCGAAGTGGCCTTTGTTGGAGAGTTGGATGGCAACCTTTACACGGTTGATTTCTCGAAAGAGAGCACATTCCATGCAACTTGTCTGATGGCCAAGGCCGACAAGGGGTGGCTATGGCATCGCCGGCTAGCCCATGTCGGCATGAGAAATCTTCAAGATCTCTTAAAGGGT
Organism: Aegilops tauschii subsp. strangulata; assembly: GCF_002575655.3. Classification (NCBI taxonomy): domain Eukaryota; kingdom Viridiplantae; phylum Streptophyta; class Magnoliopsida; order Poales; family Poaceae; genus Aegilops; species Aegilops tauschii. Next base: position 57,616,822 of record NC_053039.3, read on the forward strand.
AATCACATCCTTGGACTAACCAATGTCTCTTTTGAGAAAGATCGTGTGTGTAGTGCATGCATAGCCGGGAAGCAACATCAATCAAAGCACCTACCCAAGAATATTGTGTCTACTTCAAGGCCTCTGGAGCTCCTTCATGTGGATATTTTTGGGCCTCCTTCATGGGATAGTCTTGGTGGGAAAAAGTATGGACTTGTCATTGTTGATGATTACTCAAGATACACATGGGTGTTTTTCCTCAAGTCCAAGGACGAGACGAAGATCACCTTCATTGATTTTGCCAAGCAAGCACAATGCAAGTCTGACAAAGAAATCATGGCAATAAGAAGTGATAATGGTTCCGAGTTCAAGAATTACACCTTGGAAGGGTTTCTTAGTGATGAAGGGATTGAGCATCAATATTCCGCACCATACACCCCTCAACAAAATGGTGTTGCAGAAAGGAAAAATCGTACACTTGTGGAGATGGCAAGGTCCATGTTGGATGAATACAAGTCACCACACAGTTTTTGGGCCGAGGCTGTCAACACCGCATGCCATGCATCAAACCGGCTCTTCCTCCGCAAAATATTGGAAAAGACTCCATATGAGCTCCTAACCGGGAACAAGCCAAATGTCAAGTACTTTCGTGTATTTGGGTGAAAATGTTTCATCCTCAACAAAAGAGAACGGTTAGGAAAATTTCAATCCAAAACAACTGAGGGTATATTTGTTGGCTATGGATCAAACTCTCACGCCTATAGAGTCTACAACAAATCCAATGGATGTGTTGTAGAAACTTGTGACGTGGTGTTTGATGAATTTAATGGCTCCCATGGGGAGCAAGTTGATCTAAGTGATGTAGGTGAAGAAGATTCCTCTCAAGATATTTTGACCATGGGTGTTGGTGCACTTCTTCCAATGGAACAAGAACCTCATGATGATGAAGAAGAAGATGGAAGCTTCATGCATCATCAAACTACATCAACACCCTCACCACCTCAAGCACCTATGGTTCAACCAATGCCCATAGACCAAGTACAAGATGATGATCAAGTTTCTCTTCATGATAATAATCAAGAACAAGATCATCCTCAAGGGCAAGAACAAGAAAGTGCAATCATTGACGATGAACCTCAACAAATGCAAGATGAAGAAGAAGATCTTCCAACACACATTAATGATGCATATGTCGAGGACGTGGATGATGGACATGAAGTTGAACCTCGTGAAACTCTTACCTCCATCATGCCTCGAGTGGCCGGTCATGTTGATGTTGACAAGATTCTCACCGGCATATTGGAAGGTAGAGTCACTCGTAAACAATTGACAAACTTTTGTGCTCACTTCTCGTTTGTGTCTAGTGTTGAGCCTCTCAAGGTACAAGATGCATTGACGGACAACGATTGGCTTGTTGCTATGCAAGAAGAATTGAACAACTTTGAACGCAACCAAGTGTGATCGTTAGTCAAGAGGCCAACTACCGAGCACAATGTCATTGGAACAAAATGGATTTTCAAGAACAAGCAAGATGAGAATGGTGTGATCATCCGTAACAAGGCAAGGTTAGTGGCACAAGGGTACTCACAAGTTGAAGGTTTGGACTTTGGTGAGACCTTTGCCCCCGTTGCCCATCTTGAATCCATTCGCATCTTACTTGCTTATGCTTCTTTCAATGGTTTTACGTTACATCAAATGAATGTGAAGAGTGCTTTCTTTAACGGTCCTCTACAAGAAGAAGTATATGTATCACAACCACCTGGGTTCGTTGAACCCGATCACAAAGACTATGTGTATAAACTTCATAAGGCTTTGTATGGCCTCAAACAAGCACCTCGTGCTTGGTATGATCATCTTAAGAAGTTTCTGCTCGATGATGGTTTTGTGAGAGGGGTGATCGATCCTACTCTTTTTACTAAGAGGGACAAGGGTGATTTTATCTTATGCAAAATCTATGTAGATGATATCATTTTTGGTTCTCCTAACATTCATTTGTGCAAGAAGTTTGCGACTTCAATGACCAAGAATTTTGAAATGTCACTCAATGCGGATTTGAAGTTCTTTCTCGGATTCCAAATTCAACAATTTCAAGAAGGAATTTTCTTGTCCCAAGCAAAATACCTCAAGGATATCCTAGATAAGTTTGGCATGTCTGATGCTAGTCCATGTAAGACACCCATGCCAACCAAAATTGCACTCACTGAAGACACAAATGGTATTCCGTTCGACCCATCTATTTACCGCTCTATGATTGGTTCATTGCTTTATCTTTGTGCATCTAGACCAGACATCATGTTTAGTGTATGCATGTGTGCTCGATTTCAAGCTTCCCCTAGGGAAAGTCATCATAAGGCGGTTAAGCATATTCTTAGATACCTTGTTCACACCCCAAAGTTGGGTCTTTGGTACCCCAAGGATGCTAAGTTTGATCTCATTGGGTACACGGATGTGGATTGGGCTGGAGACAAAGTGGATCGGAAGTCCACCTCTGGAGCATGTAAATTTCTTGGATGCTCCTTGGTAAGTTGGTCCTCGAAGAAACAAAATTGTGTTGCCCTCTCCACCGCCGAAGCTGAATACATTGCTACTGCCAGTTGTGCAACTCAATTGCTATGGATGAGGCAAACTTTGAAGGATTACGGTATCACCTATAGACATGTGCCTCTCCTATGTGATAATGAAAGTGCCATCAATATTGCTGAGAACCCCAAAGATCATACTCGCACCAAGCACATTCATATTAGGTATCACTTCTTGAGAGATCACGTGGAGAAGGGTGATATTGACATTGCTCATGTTGGCACAGATATGCAACTTGCAGATATTTTCACCAAGCCATTGGATGAAGCAAGGTTTTGTCAACTTAGGCGTGAACTTGGTATCTTGGAGCTTGACAATATTATGTGAAATCTAGTACCCATTCATGCATAAAACTTAATGACTTGTTTAGATGTAGGCATATGTTTAGGGGGAGCCACTCAACTCATGAGTTGTCTCACCCTATACAATGCATAAATAAAACCAACACTCTCAAAGCCACCATGTTATTCTAACTATGGTGCTTTAACATGATGGAGTAGTGAGTATGCACCCAAAGTTCAAATTTTTGCGGTGCCATGTCACATATACTCAAACATGGGTTTGATCTGTATGATCTAGTGTTGTTATTGTTGTTTTTAGCCTAGAATACTCACTTCATGACATTAGGCTGAATCTTCCTACTACATACTGAAAAACATCACTAGTACTCTTACTCATGGGTTAGATCATCATTGTCACCATCGCCACTCATTGCCATTGACAAAAATACTCCTATTATCTGTGTCTCAGCCAAAATTTCTGCGTGACGGTCGTCCGGTGGTATTCGGACGTCTGTAAAATCCCCTCTATTGCTCTACTCCGGACGTCCGGTCTATCCTGTCGTCCGTTGACTCTATTTTTCTGGCCCAGGCACCGGACGTCAGTAGAACTCCGGCCGTCCGTAAAAAGTCTTCTATTGCCCTCCGGTCGGACGTCTGGCCTATTCCTTCTTCCGATTTTTTTTCACCTGACCCAGGCTTCGGACGTCCGTAGAACCCCGGCCGTCCGTAAAAAGCATTCTGGTACACTTAGTCCGGACGTCCGGTCCATCCGGTCGTCCATTAGCTTTTTCCTGGCCCAGTCTTCGGTCGTCCGCAGAACCCCGGTCGTTCGGGCTTGTCGTGGGCACATATATATAGCGCGGGGTGCGGTTCGCTTCATTCTTACCCTAATCCATTCGCTCCCCATTCGTCGTGGTGGCTCGTCCTCGGAAGCGTGCCGCCGGTCCTCGCAGCTCTTCCAGCAACTCCTCTTCGGAGGACTCCAACTATGAGGATGAACTCGATGATTTGGAGCAGCCAGTGTTTGTTGCTGTTCGCACCTCCGCTCCCAAGCCAGGCACTCGTCGTCCCACCTTCAAGCCTCCACCTCCTCCGGTGCAACCTCGCGGTGATGCTCGTCATATCTCGCTTGAACCTCCCTTACCACTCGGCCGCCAAGTTAAGCAGTTCACTACGGTTCCCATTGCTTCATATCTTAAGTTGTGTCGAGATGTAGATCAATTTTCGGTTGCTTGTGACTCTCAGGACAATCGTTTTCGCACCAATGTCCAAGCCGACATTTTACCACTGTCATTATTCCTAAGGGCCTTTCTCTGCATATGTGCATTGATTTAGCGCATATTCGTAAACATCCGGAGAAATACTCCGGGGCTATTGAGCTCATTGAGTCCTCAAATCTTGCTGCCCCATTTGCATTCCAACAAGACTTTAACCAAGCCGCCATTCATCAGTTTTATGCCACATGTTTCTTCGGTCCAAATAACACGGTTACTTGGATAACCTCCGACACAAAGCTCTCGGCTTCCTATTTTCAGTTTGTTGCTGCCCTTGGTTTTGCTGACACCGGGTTCAAAATTCACAATGATGACCCTGAACATAGACCCAAGGGCACTGATGCATGTGCTGATCTTATCAAACCCATAGCAGATCTAACTGAAGAGGAGAAACATAAGGCTTTTAACCAAGTCTCCATTTGGCGTGCTCCTTTCTTCATTATCTATCAATGTGTCCTGCAGTAGCTACTGCATCGATCTCATGCATCGCCTCTATGCATCTCCGAAAGGGAAGATCAATGTGCCTCATTTCCTATGGCATGAGATTCGCCTTGCTTCTTTCCAGCACAAGCGGGCCTTTCCTCATGCTCCCTTTCTTCAGGCATTTATCGAAAGTGTGGCTCTGTTTCCTATTGTCCACACCCATCTGCATGAGCGATGGGCCATTCCTGCACACATGCCCGATGACTATGTTCCCAAGGATTCTTCCTCTTGTGCTCATCCGCGCCGCACTGTTGCTAGCACCCCTCGCTCTGCTCCCTCCGGATCTGCACCCTTCATTCGCATTGCTCGCTTTCTGGGGAAGGCCCACTCCGCCTTGATGAAGGCTGTTACTTTTAACTGCTCCCAAAATCACAATGTTGTCACGCGCCTTATCACCTCCAAGAATGCTCTGAAGGCTCGTCTGAGAGATTCTGGAGTGTTCGATGTGAGTGATGATGACCGTTTTCCTGATGAGCCCCCTTCTGACTTTGGCTTTCCCTCGGGTCCTGAGTGGTCTGACTTCTTTCACGAGGCCGGTGGTAGCGGTGCTCATGATGATGATGATGAGGCAGGGTTCTGATGATGATGATGATGATGTTGTACTGGTTTCTTCTCTTGGCCCCCTTTTGGGTACTTGATGCCAAGGGGGACTAGCACTTCCTTTTAGTACTATGTAATATGGTGATATTAGTTTGTTTGTTTGTATCATACCATGAACTATGTTATTATCGTACCATGAACTATGTAGTGTGCCATGTACCATGTTCACTATGCTTTATGATCTATGATATGAGTGAGGTACTTATTATGGTATCATGGGTTCTTGTGTTGTTCTTTGAGTGTTTGGCTGAGTTTTTGGTTTGGGTGCTTTGGTATAAATCTGAGGGGGAGCTCCTCGCATTTTTTTATGCACGTGGTTAGGGGGAGCTCCACAACAACTCCTTCGCTATTCAAAGTTTTATTATAATTAAGAAGTGCATGTATGTTGCCATCAACTACCAAAAAGGGGGAGATTGAAAGTGCAATCATGCCCTTAATCATATTTTGATGTTGATGACAGCATGCATATATGGGACTAGTCATGTTTATCAAGTATATCTTAGGATTATGTCTCAAAGCCCGTGTGTGAATCATGACTAGGGACAAATGTATATTGCTCAAGATCGGAGATACAAGACATTATCCTTGGCTTTGTTTACTGGTTTTTCTTGAGTATAGGGATCCCGCACTATTAAGAGGGGATCGTTGGATCTAGTGAAAGATTTGCTCAAACCCACCAACTCCAGTTTTTCTCCGGACGTCCGATCCCTCTCAGCTGTCCGGACGTCCGGCTCTCTACGGTCGTCCGGTGATTCTCTTATAGAACACTATTTACGGATTTCCGAGCCCCTCCGGTCGTCCGGTCTCTGGACGTCCGGCACGTCTCGGACGTCCGGCACGTCTCGGACGTCCGGTGTTTCTTCCATAGAACTAAATTTAAAGACTTCCGAGCCCCTCCGGACGTCCAGTCTCCGGACTTCCGGCACGTCTCGGACGTCCGGCGTTTCTTCCACAGAACAATATTTACGGATTTCCGGGCCTCTCCGGACGACCGGCCCGCCTCGGACGTCCGCTTGCTGCGTGCTGCTTCGTGGCTTATGCATTCCTAGCGGCCGGATGACCGATGACTATCGGACGTCCGGACTCATTTGTGCCATCGGACGACCGGTTCCGTCCAGACGTCCGACCTCTTCTGTGCACTTAAGTGGCTCAAACGGTCACTTTTTCCACACCCACTATATATAGCCTTCTCCTTGTTGGGAATCGTAGCATAATTTAAAGTTTTCCTACGCTCACCAAGATGCATCTATGGAGTATACTAGCAACGAGGGGAAAGGAGTGCATCTACATACCCTTGTAGATCGCGAGCGGAAGCGTTCCAATGAACGTGGATGACGGAGTCGTACTCGCCGTGATCCAAATCACCGATGACCGAGTGCCGAACGGACGGCACCTCCGCGTTCAACACACGTACGGTGCAGCGACGTCTCCTCCTTCTTGATACAGCAAGGGGGAAGGAGGGGTTGATGGAGATCCAACAGCACGACGGCGTGGTGGTGGATGTAGCGGTTCTCCGGCAGGGCTTCACCGAGCTTCTGCGAGAGAGAGAGAGAGGTGTTGCAGGGGAGGAGGGAGGCGCCCAAGGCTGTGTGTTGCTGCCCTCCCTCCCCCCCTTTATATAGGCCCCCTTGGGAGGGGGGGCCGGCCAAAACCCATCTAGGGTTGGGGGGGGGCGGCGGCCAAGGAGTGGAAAGGGGTGCCTTGCCCCCCAAGGCAAGGGGGAAGCTCCCCCTAGGGTTCCCAACCCTAGGCGCATGGGGGGAGGCCCAAGGGGGGCGCCCCAGCCCACTAAGGGCTGGTTCCCTTCCACTTTCAGCCCACGGGGTCCTCCGGGACAGGTGGCCCCACCCGGTGGACCCCCGGGACCCTTCCGGTGGTCCCGGTACAATACCGGTAACCCCCGAAACTTTCCCGGTGGCCGAAACTTGACTTCCTATATATAATTCTTCACCTCCGGACCATTCCGGAACCTCTCGTGACGTCCGGGATCTCATCCGGGACTCCGAACAACTTTCGGGTTTCCGCATACATATATCTCTACAACCCTAGCGTCACCGAACCTTAAGTGTGTAGACCCTACGAGTTCGGGAGACATGCAGACATGACCGAGACGCCTCTCCGGTCAATAACCAACAGCGGGATCTGGATACCCATGTTGGCTCCCACATGTTCCACGATGATCTCATCGGATGAACCACGGTGTCGAGGATTCAATCAATCCGTATGCAATTCCCTTTGTCAATCGGTATGTTACTTGCCCGAGATTCGATCGTCGGTATCCCAATACCTTGTTCAATCTCGTTACCGGCAAGTCTCTTTACTCGTACCGCAATGCATGATCCCGTGACTAACGCCTTAGTCACATTGAGCTCATTATGATGATGCATTACCGAGTGGGCCCAGAGATACCTCTCCGTCACACGGAGTGACAAATCCCAGTCTCGATCCGTGCCAACCCAACAGACACTTTCGGAGATACCCGTAGTGCACCTTTATAGTCACCCAGTTACGTTGTGACGTTTGGCACACCCAAAGCACTCCTACGGTATCCGGGAGTTGCACGATCTCATGGTCTAAGGAAAAGATACTTGACATTGGAAAAGCTCTAGCAAACGAAACTACACGATCTTTTATGCTATGCTTAGGATTGGGTCTTGTCCATCACATCATTCTCCTAATGATGTGATCCCGTTATCAATGACATCCAATGTCCATAGTCAGGAAACCATGACTATCTGTTGATCAACGAGCTAGTCAACTAGAGGCTTACTAGGGACACGTTGTGGTCTATGTATTCACACATGTATTACGATTTCCGGACAATACAACTATAGCATGAATAATAGACAATTACCATGAACAAAGAAGTATAATAATAACCATTTATTATTGCCTCTAGGGCATATTTCCAACAGTCTCCCACTTGCACTAGAGTCAATAATCTAGTTACATTGTGATGAATCGAACACCCATTGCGTCCTGGTGTTGATCATGTTTTGCCCTAGGGAGAGGTTTAGTCAACGGATCTGCTACATTCAGGTCCGTATGTACTTTACAAATATCTATGTCTCCATTTTGAACACTTTCATGAATGGAGTTGAAGCGACGCTTGATATGTCTGGTCTTCTTGTGAAACCTGGGCTCCTTCGCAAGGGCAATGGCTCCAGTGTTGTCACAGAAGAGAGTCATCGGGCCCGACGCATTGGGAATCACCCCTAGGTCGGTAATGAACTCCTTCATCCAGACTGCTTCCTGTGCTGCCTCCGAGGCTGCCATGTACTCCACTTCACATGTAGATCCCGCCACGACGCTTTGCTTGCAACTGCACCAGCTTACTGCTCCTCCATTCAAAATATACACGTATCCGGTCTGTGACTTCGAGTCATCCAGATCTGTGTCGAAGCTAGCGTCGACGTAACCCTTTACGACGAGCTCTTCGTCACCTCCATAAACGAGAAACATATCCTTAGTCCTCTTCAGGTACTTCAAGATATTCTTGACCGCTGTCCAGTGTTCCATGCCGGGATTACTTTGGTATCTTCCTACTAAACTTACGGCAAGGTTTACATCAGGTCTGGTACACAGCATGGCATACATAATAGACCCTATGGCCGAGGCATAGGGGATGACACTCATCTTTTCTATATCTTCTGCCGTGGTCGGGCATTGAGCCGTGCTCAATTGCACACCTTGCAATACAGGCAAGAACCCCTTCTTGGACTGATCCATATTGAACTTCTTCAATATCTTGTCAAGGTATGTACTTTGTGAAAGACCAATGAGGCGTCTTGATCTATCTCTATAGATCTTGATGCCTAATATATAAGCAGCTTCTCCAAGGTCCTTCATTGAAAAACACTTATTCAAATAGGCCTTTATACTTTCCAAGAATTCTATATCATTTCCCATCAATAGTATGTCATCCACATATAATATGAGAAATGCTACAGAGCTCCCACTCACTTTCTTGTACACACAGGCTTCTCCGTAAGTCTGTGTAAACCCAAACGCTTTGATCATCTCATCAAAGCGAATGTTCCAACTCCGAGATGCTTGCACCAGCCCATAGATTGTGCGTTGGAGCTTGCATACTTTGTTAGCATTCTTAGGATCGACAAAACCTTCCGGCTGCATCATATACAACTCTTCCTTAAGGAAGCCGTTAAGGAATGCCGTTTTGACGTCCATCTGCCATATCTCATAATCATAGTATGCAGCAATTGCTAACATGATTCGGACGGACTTCAGCTTCGCTACGGGTGAGAAAGTCTCATCGTAGTCAACCCCTTGAACTTGTCGATAACCCTTAGCGACAAGTCGAGCTTTGTAGATGGTCACATTACCATCTGCGTCCGTCTTCTTCTTAAAGATCCATTTGTTTTCTATGGCTCGCCGCTCATCGGGCAAGTCAGTCAAAGTCCATACTTTGTTTTCATACATGGATTCTATCTCGGATTTCATGGCTTCTAGCCATTTGTCGGAATCCGGGCCCGCCATCGCTTCTTCATAGTTCGAAGGTTCACCGTTGTCTAACAACATGATTTCCAGGACAGGGTTGCCGTACCACTCTGGTGCGGAACGTGTCCTTGTGGACCTACGAAGTTCAGTAACTTGATCCGAAGCTTCATGATCATCATCATTAACTTCCTCCCCAGTCGGTGTAGGCACCACAGGAACATTTTCCCGCGCTGTGCTACTTTCCGGTTCGGAAGGGGTGACTATCACCTCATCAAGTTCCACTTTCCTCCCACTCAATTCTTTCGAGAGAAACTCCTTCTCTAGAAAGGACCCGTTCTTGGCAACGAAGATCTTGCCCTCGGAGCTGAGGTAGAAGGTATACCCAATAGTTTCCTTAGGGTATCCTATGAAGACGCATTTTTCCGATTTGGGTTCGAGCTTTTCAGGTTGAAGTTTCTTGACATAAGCATCGCATCCCCAAACTTTTAGAAACGACAGCTTAGGTTTCTTCCCAAACCATAATTCATACGGTGTCGTCTCAACGGATTTAGATGGTGCCCTATTTAAAGTGAATGCGGTAGTCTCTAAAGCATAACCCCAAAATGAGAGCGGTAAATCGGTAAGAGACATCATAGATCGCACCATATCCAATAGAGTGCGATTACGACGTTCGGACACACCATTTCTCTGAGGTGTTCCAGGCGGCGTGAGTTGTGAAACTATTCCACATTTCCTTAAGTGTGTACCAAATTCGTGACTTAAATATTCTCCACCACGATCTGATCGTAAGAATTTTATTTTTCTGTCACGTTGATTCTCAACTTCACTCTGAAATTCCTTGAACTTTTCAAAGGTTTCAGACTTGTGTTTCATTAGGTAGACATACCCATATCTACTTAAATCATCAGTGAGAGTGAGAACATAACGATATCCTCCGCGAGCCTCAACACTCATTGGACCACACACATCGGTATGTATGATTTCCAATAAGTTGGTTGCTCGCTCCATTGTTCCGGAGAACGGAGTCTTGGTCATCTTACCCATGAGGCATGGTTCGCACGTGTCAAATGATTCGTAATCAAGAGACTCCAAAAGTCCATCTGCATGGAGCTTCTTCATGCGCTTGACACCAATGTGACCAAGGCGGCAGTGCCACAAGTATGTGGGACTATCGTTATCAACTTTACATCTTTTGGTATTCACACTATGAACATGTGTAACATCACGTTCGAGATTCATCAAAAATAAACCATTGACCAGCGGGGCATGACCATAAAACATATCTCTCAAATAAATAGAACAACCATTATTCTCGGATTTAAATGAGTAGCCATCTCGAATTAAACGAGATCCAGATACAATGTTCATGCTCAAAGCTGGCACTAAATAACAATTATTGAGGTTTAAAACTAATCCCGTGGGTAAATGCAGAGGTAGCGTGCCGACGGCGATCACATCAACCTTGGAACCATTCCCGACACGCATCGTCACCTCGTCCTTCGACAGTCTCCGTTTATTCCGTAGTTCCTGTTTTGAGTTACAAATATGAGCAACCGCACCGGTATCAAATACCCAGGAGCTACTACGAGTACTGGTAAGGTACACATCAATTACTTGTATATCACATATACCTTGGGTGTTGCCGGCCTTCTTCTTGTCCGCTAAGTATTTGGGGCAGTTCCGCTTCCAGTGACCACTTCCCTTGCAATAAAAGCACTCAGTCTCGGGCTTGGGTCCATGCTTTGACTTCTTCCCAGTAACTGGTTTACCGGGCGCGGCAACTCCCCTGCCGTTCTTCTTGAAGTTCTTCTTACCCTTGCCCTTCTTGAACTTAGTGGTTTTATTCACCATCAACACTTGATGTTCTTTTCTGATCTCTCCTTCCGCTGATTTCAGCATTGAATATACCTCAGGAATGGTCTTTTCCATCCCCTGCATATTGTAGTTCATCACAAAGCTCTTATAGCTTGGTGGAAGCGACTGGAGGATTCTGTCAATGACCGCGTCATCCGGGAGATTAACTCCCAGCTGAGTCAAGCGGTTGTGCAACCCAGACATTGAGTATGTGCTCACTAACAGAACTATTCTCCTCCATCTTACAGCTGAAGAACTTGTCGGAGACATCATATCTCTCGACCCGGGCATGAGCTTGAAAAACCAGTTTCAGCTCCTCGAACATCTCATATGCTCCATGTTTCTCAAAACGCTTTTGGAGACCCGGTTCTAGGCTGTAAAGCATGCCGCACTGAACGAGGGAGTAATCATCAGCACGCTGCTGCCAAGCGTTCATAACGTCTTGGTTTTCTGGGATTGGTGCATCACCTAGCGGTGCTTCTAAGACATAATCTTTCTTGGCTACTATGAGGATGATTCTCAGGTTCCGGACCCAGTCCGTATAGTTGCTGCCATCATCTTTCAGCTTGGTTTTCTCTAGGAACGCGTTGAAATTGAGGACAACGTTGGCCATTAGATCTACAAGACATAGTGTAAAGATTTTAGACTAAGTTCATGATAATTAAGTTCATCTAATCAAATTATTTAATGAACTCCCACTCAGATAGACATCCCTCTCGTCATCTAAGTGAAACATGATCCGAGTTTAACTAGGCCGTGTCCGATCATCACGTGAGACGGACTAGTCAAGATCGGTGAACATCTCCATGTTGATCGTATCTTCTATACGACTCATGCTCGACCTTTCGGTCCTCCGTGTTCCGAGGCCATGTCTGTACATGCTAGGCTCGTCAAGTCAACCTAAGTGTATTGCGTGTGTTCCGAGGCCATGTCTGTACATGCTAGGCTCGTCAACACCCGTTGTATTCGAACGTTAGAATCTATCACACCCGATCATCACGTGGTGCTTCGAAACAACGATCCTTCGCAACGGTGCACAGTTAGGGTGAACACTTTCTTGAAATTATTATAAGGGATCATCTTACTTACTACCGTCGTTCTAAGCAAATAAGATGCAAAAAACATGATAAACATCACATGCAATCAAATAGTGACATGATATGGCCAATATCATCATGCTCCTTTGATCTCCATCTTCGGGGCACCATGATCATCTTCGTCACCGGCATGACACCATGATCTCCATCATTATGTCTTCATGAAGTCGTCACGCCAACGATTACTTCTACTTCTATGGCTAACGCGTCTAGCAACAAAGTAAAGTAATTTACATGGCGTTATTCAATGACACGCAGGTCATACAAAATAATAAAGACAACTCCTATGGCTCCTGCCGGTTGTCATACTCATCGACATGCAAGTTGTGATTCCTATTACAAGAATATGATCAATCTCATACATCACATATATCATTCATCACATCTTCTGGCCATATCACATCACATAGCACTTGCTGCAAAAACAAGTTAGACGTCCTCTAATTGTTGTTGCAAGTTTTTTACGTGGTTTGTAGGTTTCTAGCAAGAACGTTTTCTCACCTACGTCTGACCACAACGTGATTTGCCAATTTCTATTTACCCTTCATAAGGACCCTTTTCATCGAATCCGTTCCGACTAAAGTAGGAGAGACAGACACCCGCTAGCCACCTTATGCATCTAGTGCATGTCAGTCGGTGGAACCTGTCTCACGTAAGCGTACGTGTAAGGTCGGTCCGGGCCGCTTCATCCTACAATGCCGCCGAAACAAGAAACGACTAGTAGCGGCAAGAAGAATTGGCAAACTCAACGCCCACAACTGCTTTGTGTTCTACTCGTGCATAGTAACTACGCATAGGCCTGGCTCATGATGCCACTGTTGGGAATCGTAGCATAATTTAAAATTTTCCTACGCTCACCAAGATGCATCTATGGAGTATACTAGCAACGAGGGGAAAGGAGTGCATCTACATACCCTTGTAGATCGCGAGCGGAAGCGTTCCAATGAACGTGGATGATGGAGTCGTACTCGCCGTGATCCAAATCACCGATGACCGAGTGCCGAACGGACGGCACCTCCGCGTTCAACACACGTACGGTGCAGCGACGTCTCCTCCTTCTTGATCCAGCAAGGGGGAAGGAGAGGTTGATGGAGATCCAACAGCACGACGGCGTGGTGGTGGATGTAGCGGTTCTCCGGCAGGGCTTCACCGAGCTTCTGCGAGAGAGAGAGAGAGAGGTGTTGCAGGGGAGGAGGGAGGCGCCCAAGGCTGTGTGTTGCTGCCCTCCCTCCCCCCCTTTATATAGGCCCCCTTGGGAGGGGGGGCCGGCCAAAACCCATCTAGGGTTGGGGGGGCGGCGGCCAAGGAGTGGAAAGGGGTGCCTTGCCCCCCAAGGCAAGGGGGAAGCTCCCCCTAGGGTTCCCAACCCTAGGCGCATGGGGGGAGGCCCAAGGGGGGCGCCCCAGCCCACTAAGGGCTGGTTCCCTTCCACTTTCAGCCCACGGGGCCCTCCGGGACAGGTGGCCCCACCCGGTGGACCCCCGGGACCCTTCCGGTGGTCCCGGTACAATACCGGTAACCCCCGAAACTTTCCCGGTGGCCGAAACTTGACTTCCTATATATAATTCTTCACCTCCGGACCATTCCGGAACCTCTCGTGACGTCCGGGATCTCATCCGGGACTCCGAACAACTTTCGGGTTTCCGCATACATATATCTCTACAACCCTAGCATCACCGAACCTTAAGTGTGTAGACCCTACGGGTTCGGGAGACATGCAGACATGACCGAGACGCCTCTCCGGTCAATAACCAACAGCGGGATCTGGATACCCATGTTGGCTCCCACATGTTCCATGATGATCTCATCGGATGAACCACGGTGTCGAGGATTCAATCAATCCGTATGCAATTCCCTTTGTCAATCGGTATGTTACTTGCCCGAGATTCGATCATCGGTATCCCAATACCTTGTTCAATCTCGTTACCGGCAAGTCTCTTTACTCGTACCGCAATGCATGATCCCGTGACTAACGCCTTAGTCACATTGATCTCATTATGATGATGCATTACCGAGTGGGCCCAGAGATACCTCTCCGTCACACGGAGTGACAAATCCCAGTCTCGATCCGTGCCAACCCAACAGACACTTTCGGAGATACCCGTAGTGCACCTTTATAGTCACCCAGTTACGTTGTGACGTTTGGCACACCCAAAGCACTCCTACGGTATCCGGGAGTTGCACGATCTCATGGTCTAAGGAAAAGATACTTGACATTGGAAAAGCTCTAGCAAACGAAACTACACGATCTTTTATGCTATGCTTAGGATTGGGTCTTGTCCATCACATCATTCTCCTAATGATGTGATCCCGTTATCAATGACATCCAATGTCCATAGTCAGGAAACCATGACTATCTGTTGATCAACGAGCTAGTCAACTAGAGGCTTACTAGGGACACGTTGTGGTCTATGTATTCACACATGTATTACGATTTCCGGACAATACAATTATAGCATGAATAATAGACAATTACCATGAACAAAGAAATATAATAATAACCATTTATTATTGCCTCTAGGGCATATTTCCAACACTCCTTCCCACGGAGAGGGTTGACCATTCACTTTGAGCTTGCCAAGAACACTCTTCACTCTCTCTCTCTCTCAATCCTCTACACCAAATCCTAGATCCCCAAGTGATTTGGGAACATTTGAGAGAAGTTCTCCAATCAAGTGATAGATCCACTCCTTCCCCTTCTTTGCACCCAAGGAATTTGTGATTTGAGCAAGTCTTGAGCTTTTCCCCATCGTTCTTGTTACTCTTGGAGGTTGGAGACTCCTAGGCGGTAGGAGTCGTTCGGAGAGGAATCGATCTTTGTGATTACCCCCGAAAGTTTGTGAGGGTTTGGAGACCACCCCAAGGTCTACCACTAGTGGTTGGGAAACGCCTTCGTGGTGTTGTCTCAAAGAGAGAATAGGGTGAGCATTTGTGGCGTTGATGTGCCTTCATGGTAACACCCACCTCTCTAAACAGTGACGTAGCTTCCCTCCAAGGAAGTGAACATCGGCTTACATCCTCGTCTCTCGGAGTTGCGGTTATCCCTAACCTCAACTCTCTACTTGTGGTTACTTGTCTCTTTGCACTTACTTATATCATATTGTGCTAGCTTTCTCATATACTTGTATTACTTGATTATCTTGCTTAGCCCTTAGCATCACACTTGCAATTGTTAGGCTCACTTTCTTATTCCGCATTATTGCCTAAAATTGCTAAGTAATAATTAAAATTTGTAATTGTACCTATTCACCCCCCCTCTAGGTTCATCTCGATCCTTTCAACAGCGAAACCTGGATGCTCATATTGGTTCCTACATATTCTACGAAGATCTTTATTGGTCAAACTGCAATGACAACATACGTTGTTCTCATTGTCATCGGTATGTTACTTGCCCGAGATTTGATCGTCGGTATCTTCATACGTAGTTCAATCTCGTTACCGGCAAGTCTCTTTACTCGTTCCGTAATACATCATCCCGCAACTAACTCATTAGTTACATTGCTTGCAAGGCTTATCATGATGTGTATTTCCGAGAGGGCCCAGAGATACCTCTCCGATACTCGGAGTGACAAATCCTAATCTCGATCTATGCCAACCCAACAAATACCTTCGGAGATACCTGTAGAGCATCTTTATGATCACCCAGTTACGTTGTGACGTTTGATAGCACACAAGGTATTCCTCCGGTATTCGGGAGTTGCATAATCTCATAGTCAAAGTAATATGTATAAGTCATGAAGAAAGCAATAGCAATAAAACTTAACGATCATTATGCTAAGCTAACGAATGGGTCTTGTCCATCACATCATTCTCCTAATGATGTGGTCCCGTTCATCAAATGACAACACATTAACGAGCTAGTCTAGTAGAGGCATACTAGGGACACAATATTTTGTCTATGTATTCACACATGTATCAAGTTTCCAGTTAATACAATTCTAGCATGAATAATAAACATTTATCATGATATAAGAAAATATAAATAACAACTTTGTTATTGCCTCTAGGGCATATTTCCTTCAGAAAATTCAATGGTTAACTCTGTAAAACGGATGCATTCATCATCTATGGGCGTGCGGTTCCTACATGCAGTTCATCCAGTGACGTTTGTGGTCAGATATGTCTGTCCATACTGCAGTACACTATCGCCGACATACTCACTTTGCAACTCTCTCATTTTCTTTTCTGGAACTCATTTGCAGTGCACTCAGTAACAAAAGAGAAGAGGCCATCGTTGTTCATCTCAAGTTTCATTTTGTTGTTTTGGGGAATGCGGTGCATATTCATTGATATTTTGTTTTTGGAAAAAGACATAAAATTTAATGCAGTTCATTAGCATCGACTATGTGGTCGAGACATATTTATAAAAAAACATTTTGAGGTTCACTAGCCTCAGCTGAATGGTTCACTTGCCAGTCTGATGCAGGACTCTTCAGTACATTCTATTTAGAACAAAATGCATTTAAAAAAACATGCAAACGTAGTGCACTTTAGTCTGACAAAAAACCGACTATGAAGGAGTTTTCAGTACACTCCATTTAAAACAAAATACATTTAAAAAACATGCAAATACGGTGCACTTTGGTCTAAAAAGGAGTCCACTACGAAGGACTCCTAAGTACACTCCATTTAGAACAATATTCATTTAAGGAAATACAAATTCAGTGCACGTTGGTCTTACAAAAAGTCCACTACGAAGGGCATTCTAGTATACTCCACTTAAACCAAAATACACTTTAAAAAAGGATCCAAATGTGATGCACTTTGGTCTTAAATAAAGTCCACTTCGAAGGACTTTTCAGTACACTCCATTTTAAAAAATGCATTTAAAAAATGCAGTTCTCTTAGCTCTCTGATGCAGTGCGGTTTTCAGTCTGAAATAGTGCGTTCTTTTGTCTGATGTGGTTCACTCATTGATTTTGATGTTGCGAAAAACAGAGTGTCCACATTTCGAAAAAAAATAAAAACTGCTCTTAAATCGTAAGGAATTAGAGATAGTGTTCTACATGAAAAGTTGTGCCTCGTTGATATCTTTCCAACGGCGTATCATTTGAATCATTCCGGTGAGCAATTTGTAAGAATTCATGAAAAAACTACCGCTGCCACTCGTTGTCCGCCGCACCATTTTCAAAATTAATTTAAAAACATAAAGAATCTCAAAAAACTTTATACAAATGAGAGTTGATCCTCGTCTGTAGCTTTCCAACGGCATATCACACGCCTCGTTTCAATAAACGATTAAAAACTAGAGCGAAAACAGTACCGAAAATTGCAAAAAAAAAATTGAAAAAATAGAATTCCGCAATTTAGTAAATTTTAAACTGCTCTTAAACCATAACAAATTAGAGAAAGTAATATATTTGAAAATTTTGCGCCTCGACAATATCTTTCCGACGGTGTATCATTTGCTTCATTCCGACAAGCGGTTTAGAGAAAAAAAGCAAATATACGCTCGCTGCCACTCGTCGGGCGCCACACCGTTTTCAAAACTGCTCTTAAACAGTGACGAATCATAAAAAAGAAATAACATGGCGAAGTTGTGCCTAATCCATAGCTTTCCAACGGTATATTACATGCCTTATTCCAACAAATGGTTTAAAAACTGAAGCGAAAACACTACCGAAAAAACGGCATGCTTTTTTTTCCGATGGAAAGTTCACTCGCAACAGTACTGCAGTGCTCTTACTTCAACAATGACGTGCACTTGCGTTGAGCGTGCAGTTCAAAAGTGTTAGCAGAATAACTATTCTCCTAATATTAGAAGAATAGACCGGCTATATATATTGTTGCCTTGCACTACTCTAAGAATTACCTTGTGATATTTTCATTATATGTACGTGTGACATATATACTGAATATTGTTGTGATAGCAATAACAGATGGGATCGCGAGAAGAACTATAGGAGGGGGACTCCACGGCAGACATGGAGCTATTGTACCAGTTGACGAATGATAGGCATCGAGCGGAGCAAGTTAGAGAAGCGATGTTAGCCTGGGTTAGAAGTGTTCCACCGTCTCGATGTGGTGTCCCAATGTTGAAGAAAATAACAGAGAGATGGTTCAATGACATCTTGACGGAGACGACCTCGGATGAGAGGTTGCGGGTCTGGTCGGATCTGAGTTCAACCATCATACCCACGCCGGGTGAGGTGGTTAAACGGGTTCTTCATGAGGCCAGATCTTCGATTCCAGAGCAGGCGGCCCGCTGATGCCCGTTCGTTCCTAGCACTTGGTGTGCATTTAGTATGTGTGGGGCCTCGTAATGCATGATCAGCTGCCTCGCACGAATTTGACCGAAAACAACTAGTCAAACTATTAATTATTTGATGAGACATGTGTGTTGCAGTGTACTTATTACTATGTTTGTTTCATTAATATACTTTTAATTACCATGTCATCATTGTAATATTGTATGCATGTATGAACGTTGAGACTACATTTTGTATATGTAATGCAATGTGATGGTCAAATGCAAAATGTTGCAATCACGTGATTAAAACGCTGCCATGCATGGCAGCGTTTCTTCTGTCAGCCCGGATTTCTACCTGTGACGACAGGCGTCAAAAGTGCTAGCCGCTGCTGCCCCATATGACCGGCGGGCAGGAACGGATACTCGCCATTGCAACGTTCGGACCAGTGGCGGGCCCTAAGCCATGCCCACCACTGGGACTGTTCTACCAGTAGCGGTCAACACGCCCGTCACAGATGACATGTTAACAGTGGAGGATACCACTGAGAGCCTGATGGCCATTCCAACAGTAGTGCGGAGGGAGTCTAGGATGGTTTGCTGCTCCGTCGCCTCCTTTATTTGGGCCGCCTCAAACTCTGCCATGGCGTCATCCATGGCGAAGCACGCAGCCGAAGGAGCCGGATCCGCCTTGCCCATGTCGTCCTCCTCCTCCTCCTCCGGCTTCGACGAGTCAGGAGACGGGCCGGCTGCGATCGGGGCTTTGTGCCTAACCCAAATCTCCTCAAGCAGTTGTAGGCGCCGCTCCGGCGTGTGTATGGCATACGTCGTGACCTTCTGTCAGGCTATGGCTAGTGACGGATGACGAGCGGATGGGTGGGTGGCGGCGCGGAGGGGAGGGAAATGAGATGCGCCTAGGGTTTGGGGTTGCCGTCCGGCTTAAATAGCCAGTCTTGGGTCACCGGGCAACGCGTCTGAGCCATGTCATGAATGCGTCCTCGCCACCCTCATCGAAATCGGAGGAGACATCCATCAAATCGATGGTGTTCGAGTGATTCTGCGTGGGTCCATGCGGTTAGTCTGATGTGGCGGACACGTATACCCCAGATTTGGGGGTGGATATGAAGGGTACCGGACAGTCCGGTCTTTTGGGGCCAGTATAAGAAGCTCGACCGGGTCGGATTTTTCTGACCAGACAATGACCGAACCATCCTCCCGCGATAGATGCTCTAATAGTAGAGATTTTTTGCGTTGGAATTTGGGTGTCTTTATTCAACAAAAGCGCACCTGGCACAGTCTGCCATGAGGCTACCAACCAGGAATGGAGGTACATTATCTGTCTAAGCCTCGGTCACTTGCAGCGAATAGGCTCGCTTGGCGCAAAGATGAGCCGGAAGGTTGAAGATCTAGAAACATGTTGAATACTAAAAGAGTTAAAACTAACAGACAGCTCCCCAATTTCCATAAGAATCGGTGCCACAACAGAACGTGAGTTGTGGCAAGTGTTCCAGAGGTCTACCACCTCCAGGCAGTCCATCTCCATTACGACATCTTGCAAACCTCGGAGTGTAGCATATATCACACTGTCACGCAAAGAGAGCGCTTCGGCGATCAGAGGGTATGTAACGCCCACGTGAGGCTTACACCATGCTCCAAGGAAGCCCGACGAAGAGCGGGCTACACCGCCCGCCCCTTCTTTCTCCAGACCGCTGTCAATGCCAGCATCTGTATTTATTTTCACACAAGCACCATCAGGTGGGCGCCACCCATACCCGGGAAGAGCCAAGGCCTTCTCCTTTGGTAGTTCCAATAGGGCCAGGTTCTCTCGGATGATCTTGAGCGCATTTGCCGGATTGGGTCCTTCTTCATCATGTGTCCGTTTATTACGTGAATGCCAAATGATCCACATAAATGACACTATCTTCGCTCTGACTTGATCAGTGAACATTGGGTCACAGAGAATGTCTCGCGCCCATGTCTCGGGATGTAGAGTCGAGGTAACTGGAAATCAAACCACCGCTGAGCTTCATCCCAAAAACCCTTGGCATGCGGACAGTGTATAAGCGCATGCATTAGGTCCTCTTCCGCTGCCAAACAAAGTTTGCACCGACTAATATCACGAATATGTCGCCGATGTAGTGTTTTCTCATCTGGTAGAATTCCCCGAATTACTCTCCACCAGAAAACATGAATCTTGGGTACTACATTGAGCTTCCACAAGCGATTCCACATCTGTTCATTTGCATTTGAGGCTCTTGTAGCCGGCCCTTCTTCTAGAGCAGAACACTCTTTTTGAATCATGAGAGCACGGTACGCTGATTTGACGGTGTAGATGCCGGACTTCTCGAAAGCCCAAGCCAAGAAATCTGCTCCTCCTGCTGATCGCAATGAAATGTTCAGTATAGCTGCTGCATCAGTAGGAACAAAGGTGTCTCGAACTAGGTCCATCCGCCACGACCAGTTCTCATCATCAATTAAGTCACTCATAAATTGTACCGAAGTGTTCGGAGGTTTGACGACAGGTTTCATTGTCAATGTACCTGGAATCCACTTGTCATCCCACACAGATACACTCGAACCATCCCCAATCCTGTTAATTAGTCCAACATTCAAGGCGTCTCTTCCCGCGATAATAGCACGCCAAGTTGCTGATGAGTTTGAGGGTGCACTAGCATGCATGAAGTCACAATCAGGAAAATACCTCCCCTTGAGAACTCTGGCGCACAAGGAAGTTGGGTCAGTCAACAGTCTCCAACCGTGTTTCCCTAGCATCGCCAAGTTAAAGAAACTGAAGTCACGAAATCCCATTCCGCCATTACATTTTGGTACCGTGAGCTTATCCCAAGCTAGTCAGTGCATAGATCTTTTATCTAAGGAACTGCCCCACCAGTATCTAGCCATTAAGGAAGTGAGTATTGAGCAAATTTTCTTAGTGAGTAAGAAACAGCCCATACTATGCGCCGTAGAGATTTGACGCTCCAACCAGACATACCTTTAGTCAACAAATAAGTCGTGCATACAATCCCGAGAAGACCAAGGCGTACATACGGATAAATGGACAGAAGGATCTAGTGCGACAATTAGTAGTACTCCCTCCGTTCCTAAATATAAGTCTTTGTAAAGATTTCACTAGGTGGACTACATACGAAGCAAAATGAATGAATCTACATTTAAAATGCATCTATATACATTCGTATGTGGTTCATAGTGAAATCTCTACAAAGACTTATATTTAGGAACGGAGGGAGTAATAGATAGAGCACCGATCGATGAATATAAAATTATAAACTACAGATAGATAATTGAATGTATGGACGGATGAAAGAATGAATCAATAAAGCAACAAAACTTTATCTACAAACCTAATTTGACCCTCCGGATTAAGACCAGGCATATACTTGTCCATAAGAAAAAGACAGGAAAGGGCGGAAAGAAACAAGCCGAGGAAGATGAGCAGAAGCAGGAGGAGCGTCATGAGGGGGTCTTCCTCGACGAATTTGGGCACCTGACTGGCGATGTCAAGAACTGAGACACCGGCGAAGCCGAGCAGGCACGTTATTGCCCATCTGCTGCACTCGTCGGCCTCCGGCACCACCAGCTCCTGTTCGTCCGCGGCGGCAGCCATCGCGCTTCGTGCGACCTCGACCGATCTACTGAAATTTTCAGGGTGGACGTGGGCCTGGTTAAGCGGTATTTGTTTGTTGGGATCCATTGCATCCGGCCGGCGGTACAGGACAAATTGACTGGCACGTACTAGGAAACTCTGAATTAATTTAGAGCATCTAGAACCTCGGATATCAAATCCGGGCACTCAAACGCCTGCGGACACGTCGCGTCTGTGAACAGTGGTCGGTCACATCTTAAATTTACTCATCTGCATTTAGATATCTCATATTTGAAATATTAAATTCATAGAAAAAACATGCAAATGAGGAAATCCTACGTAGATCAACCTATACTACCATAATCCTCATCGGAGAGTACCTGGGCGGCAGCCGCAACTCCGGTTGCTCCGCCTCGTCATCTAACTCCACTTCCGTGTCAAGTTCGGCAAAAAGTGTGTCGGTCGCCGTCCGTTCCTGCCGGATGAACTGTCGATTGGCCTCGACATAGGCCTCATCCTGAATGGACTCCAGGATGGCATGCTATTCCGCCATCTTCGCCGTTTGGGCTACCGCGAACTCCGCCATGGCGTCCTCCATGCCGAAGCCTGCAGTCGGCGCCAGCTCATTCTCCGGCTGCTCTGCCTTGCCCTCCTCCGGATCTGCCACCTCCGTCAGAACCGAATGTTGCTCCGACTCTGGCGAGTCCGTAGGCAAGCCAACTGCGATAATAGCCAGACTTTGGCCTCAGGCGGCAAGCTGAGGAAGCGCCACGCGGCGTACACAACCCCACCGGAGGAGACGCCCATGGGACTGTTGGGTTTTCGGGCGATTCCGTGTAAGATTTCATTGTCAGTCCGATGTGGTGGACGGGCCCAGACCTTCTTATATTCGCACCATATTTGGGCTCGATATTGGGGATACCGGTTAGCCCGGGCGTTTAAGGCCCGTTTGAGACGCCCGTCTTGGTTAGGTTTTTTTTTACTGAACCGAACCGTCCACCCAAACATATGAGAGGGGTTTAGGGTGCCCGACTATAGATGCTCTTATCCAACTCATATTGGTCTACAGACCCTAAAAAAATCATATGGTCTGCATAGGTTGGTACAAGATCGTAAAATGGAACATGCAGGCCATCTTTTAATTGATCCCAAATTCTTAGTCGTGTGCATGCATGATTTGGACGAACCGAGTAGCCGCACACACAGCTGACACGCATGCATGCATTTCTCTGGTTCAACCTTTGTCTTTGTTTGTGTGATGTGGATGGATGTGTATGTGCATTTGTTTGCATTTCTGTGGTTCAACCTTGACATGTGAGCTGAGTGAGGTGAACTCGCCTGCGCGCTCACATGTGGCTTCTGCACCCAGTCCATCCCCACCGACGGATAATTCCAATGCTCTCTTTGCAAAAGAGCTTTGTGACTTGCTCGCTAGCGTGGAGACTGTTAACCCTGGAACTGGAAGGGCGATTGCTTGCCTCCTGGCGGGAACGACATTCAAGGGCAAATACAAGAAGGCGAGTGATTGCCCTCGGACCGGTACAGTGAAGGAGAAGTCACTAAGGTGCAAAGGCAAGAAGAGTGGCGCCATAGGTAAGGCGCCCGCAGCTGCTTAATGGATGATTCCCAGTCCCTCGGCTCATACTCACAGTTTGGGTCGTCATTCTGGTTTCAGCGTGGTCCACTATCTTTTGTTGGGATGTTCTTGTCGGGTTCAAAATTGTTTTTTTTTTAGATCCAGGAAATTGCTGGCTTGATTCAGATTTAGCAGGAAGCAATGGAAACATAACATGGTGAAGATCCGAAGATCAAAGAAAAAGAAAAACAACAACCGTAGTGGTTGTAGAACAACACTACACTCCACGGAGCGCCATCCACCCAGTACAAGGCAGCGCAGCTCCGACCCCGGTGACCACGAGCTCCTCTGACCGGATCCACCTCCAGAACGATGCCCCCAAGAGAGAAAGCGACGCCGAATAGCGCCACCATCGTCCGATCTAAACTAGATCAAGGGTTTCCCCCGGAGCACGTCGGGAGAGACAAGGTGGGAGCTGCTACATCGATGCCTCCAACAAGGGAGCGACGCCAGAAGGCGCCGCCATTGACGACTCCAGCCATAACTGGAGTACAACTTTCGTCGGCAGTTCCACCTGCATAGCCCGAGCCTAGGATCCGATCAGCATACGCACGAGACCACCACCTCTGCCTCCACGGCCAACCGCACCTCCCCGGCAAGCCCGACGAGCTTCCAACCTTGCGTCCGCGTCCCCCACTGGACGAAGGATGCAACCCTCGCAGCGGTGCCATTCTTCTCCCATCGGAAGGATGCAACCAAGCAGCACGCCATTCGTCTCCTCGAGGATGCAACGTCTGCGGGCCATTCCTCTCCCGACGAAGGATGCAACAACCGCCGTGACGCCACTCCTCTCCCTCCAGCCACCACCATCTCTTCCTCCCACCCGCAGCAGCGTCGGGCTGTCCGAACCACCGTCAGGAGGATGCAACACCGAGCAAGGGTGCCATTCATCTCCCACAGCTTCTCCCGCACAGCTAGTGGCCGGCCGCAACGCCAACGTTCACGCTCATCCCGCGCCCATCACGCTGCAGATCCACGCAGAGCAATAAGCGCACACGCCTCCCCGGATCTGACTGCAGCGCATGTCCGTGCGCAGCACCACTCCTCCCCTCCACACGCGTGCCGGCAGCCGCGCCAGATCTGCCCTGCCCCGCGCAGCTCCACTCCTTCCTCCACCACGCGCGCCGGCGGCCGAGCCAGAGCGCACTCGGCAGCAAGCCCTCCGCAACTCCAGCCGGTGCTCGCCCGACGCGGCGCGCCTGCGTCCCGCGCGACCACCACGCGCACAACCCGCATCTCGACACGCCGCCGCCATCCACGCCTCGCCGCCCGCACCCCTCAACAGCGCACGCCAGATCCGCGTCCGCAGCACCTGAGCAGAGGAGCTCCACCGTCCCAGCCCACCACCGGATCCGCGCCACACACACCAGATCCGCGCTCGCGCGCCCACGCCAACGCGCATCCGCGCCTCCGTGCGCCACCCCGCAGGCCAGCCGCGCCGCCTCGAGCGCGCGCAGCAGCTCGGGCTCCCGCCGAGGCCACCAGCCCGCGCCAACCACCTCTAGACGGAAGGGGGACAGAGGCCCCGCCGCAGTCGAGCCGCGCGGGCTTTGCCCGGCGACCGCTGCCGGCGGCGGCGAGGGGAGGAGGAGGATGGTAGGTGGGCTGCTGCGGCGGCGGCGGGTCTGCTCCCGAGCCGCCCGCGGGGGCGACGCGAGAGCCCTTCCGGGTTTGGTGGGTTCAAAATTGTGGTGTACAAGCGTGAGGAGTTATTGTGTGTTAGGAGGGTTTGGCGGATTGCACGTGTGCTCGTGGGGTCATGATTGGTGAGTAACCCAATTATGGTCTGATTGTATCGGTTTTAGCCCGGTTTTCCCTAGATTAACCGGGCAATTCTCTTCTTCTTAATTAATCGATGAGGCAATTCTTTTGCCTCTGTTTCAAAAAAAATCTTAAAAGACATCTTTCAAATCAAGCGTCGGAATTCAGATCCGTTTTCACTATTGGATTTCTCACAATGAGATTTTTGAAACTAGATCGCGCATGGGTATGATTCGATGAAATTTTCTTGATGCCAATTTTGATGCTATATAATGCAACTATTAAACATGGTACAACTTTCAAAACAATTTTGAAACCCATGCAACTTCCTACGAGGTTGCAACCTAGCAACCTTTACAACCAACTTTTTATGATGTGCAACTAGTCTGTCGTCCCAGTCAACTACCAAGCAGTCGATATGCAACATTCCCCCGCCCTACATGTGAATGTGTAGTTTTTCACTGTTGGCACAACCTTCCCCACACACACCCTACCAACGATACGTGCAACTTAGTCTGTTGTTCCAGCCAATTGCCTACTAGTGGATGTGCAACTCCTTCCCCTCCCTACTTGTGGATGTGTAGTTTCAGTTGACGGGGCAGTAGACAATGTTGCACATATTCTGTCCTAGCCCTCCTGAGAACATATCTCAGGTTCCGGATCCAATCCTCATAGTTGTCACCAGTTGCGGCTAATTTTTCTTTCTTTAACAAAGGGGCTAAGTTTAAAGCGTTGTGAGTCATTGATCTACAACGGTAAACACAAGATTCACTTACACATTGTTCATAATTAATGTGCACTAGTGTTTAAACAAATTTTAATATAAAGTGCGCTATCACTCAAATCAATATCTCTCATAATTGAAAGTGAGTAATTCAAGACCCTGATCTTATTCATAGCAATTGGTGTGGACATCACTGATGATGTGAACTTCAATTGGTAGGCAAACTTGTCGATCATATCTCCATATGATTCTTGTTCATCTTTCGATGATTTTTGCTCCGAGCTCAGGACTACCCTGCTAGAAGTTCAACACAACCAATGGTGGAAGTGATGGCACGATATGTGGAGATCAAACGGAAGCAAGCGAAGGAGGAGTCTGCTCTGTTGTCAGGGTCAAAAAATGCCCAAGAGTTCTCCATCAGCAAGTGCATTGTTGTTCTGCACAAGAGAGAAAGCATCCAACGCTATGAAAGAGCCGCTGCCTACAAAGTCTTCAAAAGTATTGAGAACAGTGAGATTTTTCTCAATTCTGCCGCCGAAGATGAAGAGAACGCTATCGTGTTTCTTCGGAGCAAAATGGCCGAGTTGCCTCAACGTACCTGAGGTAAGCTACGTATGACTGTAGGTCAGTAAATTGTGTGTTGTTCCAGATCAGTAATCCTCTTATGACTCTAGATCCTTGAGAATTTGAAAGATGGACATTATACCCTTATTCAATCTTTCAGAAAATGTATGATACATGTTTCTTCCATGGCCCATTCCTTTCTAGCTGAACTGTTGTTTCTTGTCAACCATTATTTAAGCTATAGCTTCTTCTCAACCATTGGAGCAATGGACAGTTTTGTTTCTTGTCAACCATTTTTTTCAGGATCATTTCACAATAGTACTGACCTGGAACCTTTTTAGGTTCAATGCTAGTTCATTTGAGTTTGTCTTTTATATTTTAGAACCGTGGTGAGAAATTGTTTGCCCATTAGACTTTGTCGTGAGTTTTTCTCTTCCACGAAAAAATTGTTTGGTCTGGAAGTTTCTTCGTGAAATGATATGACGATTTTATTGCTTTCTGGATTCTAGTTGTATGTTTATTGAATTGGTACAAGTATAATGTAGAATAATTAGGATTCAACAAGCGTAAACATGTTACTTCCCTTGCCAATGAATTGACCTAATGAAATGAATGTAGTTTGTAAATCTCGAAAATAAAAAATAAAAGGTGCATCAAAATCTTTATATTGCTTCCATTTGGGAAACTGGCAATGGCTTCATTTATTATACAGCTACAACAGTGTTATACCTTGTTTTTTGAGACGCATATATTCATTATGCTTGTTCGAGTCATTCTTTTTGTTCTCAGCCGGACACATATATTCACCATATCTATCACCTCTCTTTGATTCAAAAGCAAGCAAATTCATGGAACTTCTATTGTTAACAGTAGCAACATTACCTTGTTTTCTTCAGTATCATCAACTTTTTTTTGGTCTCACCGAATCAGGTTGATAAGTGGAACAAGCAGAGGGAGAATGGGACGTTTGCAGGGTCCCTCTAAATCGTCTGTTTGAGAGTCTCCTCAGTTGCTTTCGTGTCGGTGCTACTACTGTCTTGTGGTTGGAATTTATGCTCCTGTCATGTACTCTCTTCCAACAATCGATGTAGAACATCAATTGATTCTTTTCTCTATGTTGCATAAATAGTTCAGCATGCTTAAATGTACACATGTCTTTCCTGGGACTTTGCGAATGCCGAATACCTATGAGATATTTTTGGTTCCAACTCATGCTGATGTGAGGATTATGTTGTTGTTATGTGACTACACAGTTATGTGATGATATAGTGATTCCAAGTCTCAGTGTCCCATGTCCTACAATCCAGTTTCTGGATCGGGCAAACTACTATTCATGGCAAGTGACATTTGCTCCATACCGAAGCACCTGTAATGATTAGAATCCATTCAACGAAAGAAGATTGCAAATCATGCATTGTGAATGACGAATCTCGTCATTCAATATATACCGACCGCCGCAAGCCTATGTAGAGCTTGGTAAGAAATTTTCCAATTACTCACACCAATATACTAATCTAGATACCGTCAACAATCTAGACATTGTCTGTCATCTGATTGTTTCGTTGGCCACGGACCAAATCTGTAGCATATGTGCACGTGAATCAAATGTTGCCAACTTTGGCATCACCTTGATGAGGTCATCGAAATGTCGTTCCTAAGTAAAAGTTGCGTGTCATTTTTTTTATCATTTTGTTAGCGTGTCATTTTTTTTATCATTTTGTTAGCATTATCCTTACAAGTTTAGAGTAGCAAGCCTCTGAAGCTTAGTCTTTCACATTTTTTTCTCACCTGTCGTCTTATACAAAACCGTATTGCGGCGTTATATATATTTCTCTACACTCCCGTTGCAAATCACGGGCTTTTGTGCTAGTAGGTCCTATGCAACTTCGATCTGCACTCGTTGATGGGTTGGCCATCGCCGTTTAGGAAATATCTGGTACAAAATACCCTGGGAAATTATGTCTTCAAATTGAGCCTTGACTGGGCTCAATTGACTGAGAAAACGACTCATCTTTCTCTTCTTCCTTTGTCCACCGTCGAAGCCAGCCCAAGCCGAACTGACTGCCTCCGTCGTCACGACAATAACCAGAACACTATTTCTGGGGATGATTTCTTCACCACGTCTCACCACTTGGTTGATTGGGACTTGGGGGCCTATGTATTGCAGGCACGTGTATTACTTTGGGACCCCATGGGGTAGAATTGGGTGGTGACTCTATCTTCTCTCCGTAAATTTTTCGAACGTGCTTCCTACTTCCGGGTGTGCATCTAGCTATTTTACATACGGAGCTGCTAAAAATCAGTCGACTGAGACTTCGCCGTTCGATCTCGTGTTGCTTGTAGATTCACGCTGGCCCACTTTTGTCTTTGTTTCGGCCTGTGTACGTCACAGACCGGCCCGTTTTGCTTGTTTTTTTTTGGAGCGATTCTTCTAATGTCTTGTTTGGGCCGGCCTTGATTCGCGCGAGCATCTCGCGTTTCTTTTTGTGGGCTGGGGCAGGTGAAGACGAAGTAGCAGCCCCATGGTAATTAAGAGGAGGGGATTGGCAGTCGTCAGTCCATTTCATCCTCTGTCTCTCTCTATCCTTTCTCTGTGAAAATCCGAAGATCTCTGAAGCGAATCGAAGAGAAATCGCCGTGCTCCTCCACAGCCAACGAGAGGATGGGCGACGCTGCGCTGATGGTGACTGCAATCCCATCTTTTCTTTTTCTTTTCTGTTTGTTAGTTGGTGAGATACAGTAGATCTGAGTGGATTTTTTGGGTTTCATTTTTTGTTTGGACCAAGTCCAGATTAGTAGATCTGAAGCATAGAATCATCCCTTTTTTTATTCAACCGGGGGTGGTAATGTAGTGCGTATATATGAAGGGATTTGAGTCCAGATTATAGCCTTGAAGCATACAGTGGTCAGTCTATTTTTGTTTGTACGCTTCTTGCTTCAGACGTCTAGGTCTCAAGAAGTGGTTCTCTCATATCCCCTAATTTGGACTTCGGACATCTAGATCTATCACTGATCCATCACCTAGGGAGAGGTTCAGTCCCTTGTTTGTTTATCTTAGTCCAGGGTAGTAGCTTTTTAAGAATATGATTTTCGGCAGAAACAACTTTTGTGTGAACATGTTTGAGGAATATTACTTAAATCAAATCCCCTCATGTGTATTTGCTGAAGCTATCACTAAGGGTGGTTCAGTCATTTGTTTGTTTATTTAGATTACCATAGTTGTTCAGTAGCATGTCTCTTTTAAAAGAAAGAGAGATTATCACTGAATGTACAAGTAGGAGTGGGTATCTTTTATTTGTTTTTTCAGAACCCCTATCTAACCAGTAGCATGTTATTTGAAATATTTTCTTTTGTAAACAAGAGAGATTACTACTGAATTGTATCACTAGAGATTACACTGAAACCTTTTTTCTCTATAGAATGTATCAGTAGCATGTTTACTTGTTTTTGCCAGTGCTTTTGCTAAGACCCTATTTAATTAGTAGCATGTTCAATTTTTTTTCCACGGAATCAAAAGATAATGATTACTGCAACTAAGTTTCCAGCAGCAGCATGTTTTTTCAGTTTTCTTTTTTTGCTTAAACCATATGAATCAGTAAGATGTTCATTTTTTGTGTATGAATCAAGATATTATGGTCTCTTGATAGATTCATCTTTTTTTATCTCCACTTCGTAATGTAAATATATTTTTTGGTCATCAGCGGCGACGCCAATGAAAATGATCATTATCTAGAAATCCTTTTTGTTCAGAAACATACAAGTATCACACTAAAAATCATTAGCTGAATATGTATGAGTCTCACTAGCACAAATTAATGTTTGGCGGCTTTTTTATGTGCAGAGGAGATGGTTTGCAGAGTTTGCCTGAGCCCTTGCTACCGCGAGAGCAGGTCAAGCGACATTAGCATGTATGTCTGGGAGTTTAAAAACGCAGGGATAAATCAGCAGCCTGTATTTTTTCATTTTTTTCATTGTATGATCCTTACTTTTAGTTTGTACTCATCATCACAGAATATATTATTTTTTGAAGCAGAGGGGAGCCCCTAGTTTAACTAGTTGTTTACATTGAATTTTTTTAATCCATCGCGTCAAGCTCTTCTGATTCATTTTTCTGAACTCATGTAGCATGTAGAATGTGGAATGTAGATTTTTGTAGGATTTCAGGGTTTTGATGTTCATGTTCAAAACCATGTAGACTTGTTGCTTGTTCCCGTCATTTCCTGTAGGTCATATTCCAGTCCTTAGTCATGCCTAGAAATATATGCTAGTTTCTAGACTGAATTTTTAGGTTGTAGCAGCTTGACCTTTTTACATCAGTGCTTGATGCATCAGGTAGATTCATGATTGTTTGTTTCTTTTGATGTATTTTGTGTTACAATCTTTTTTATCCAGTCTAGAACACACATACTGTCATGATAGGTATCTTTTTACTTTTCAATTTTTCGGCCATGATTGTTTTTCATAACCACGAGGGTGCTTTTTCTAATTTTTTACAATGATTATTTACTTCATTTGTTTTGTTTTCACTTTTTTCCGTGTCAACAAAATAGATTATGCCATGCAACGAAAGGAATAGTTTCAACAACCTGTCAGGAGATACGCTGAAGTTTAAGGCAAACAAACGGACGTACACCGTCAACTGTCACAAGGGGCCTAGAGAGAGTGCAATGTATGGGAGTGAGTGGAGGAAGTTTGTTTCAGACAACAAGTTGGGGAAGGGTCAGCTGGTTCTCTTCTACTTGGACCAGCCTTCCCCAAGGGTAGTTGTCTGTGTGATTCAATTCGGGAATGACACTGAAGATGAAGGATCCAAGGATGATGATGACTACATGGAAGTTTCAGATGAAGAAGACGAGGATGGAGAAGCCAACAACAAACAATGATGGCGACATGATTCGCACTAGGGTTCTTGATCTGACTCAAGAAGAGGAATCAGATCTGGGAGGGCTCCTTCTGCTCAGCAATGGGTTCATAGGGTTGCCATTTTGTACACCGCCTCACGAGGACTGATGTTTTTTTGGGGAGCATGGTATGTATCCATTTTCTCACTGTTTTTTTTTTCTTTTTTCTTTTTTGCATGTATAGTTTTTAAGTAAGTGGTGCAAACACTTTTGTTCTATGTTAATCCTGAAACGGGGATCTTTTGCATTAGTGAAACTGTTATTTCTGAAATTTGTTTTTTACTTTTGTTTTTATTAGTTTAACTATAACTCAAAACCTTTCTTGAAATCTCTTAAATCTGGAAATGTTTTTACTTTTTGTTGCTAGTTTTAATCTGAAATTGCTTTTTAATTTGTTTTAATCCCACACTAGGCATGCAACTGCATGTCTTGTAGCTTGGTCTCAACTAAGGGGCGGGGGACCTTTGTTTTGTCGGAGGGGGCAGCGTCGAGAGAGATGGGGCCGAGTTGCATGTCCCACACTAGGCATGCAACTGCATGTCTTCTAGCTTGGTCGCAACTTGGGGGGGGGGGGCTTTGTTTGGTCGAAGGGGGCGGCATCCAGAGAGATGTGGGCCCAATTGCATGTCCCACAATAGGCACGCAACTGCATGTCTTCTAACTTGGTCGCAACTGGGGGACCTTTGTATTATTAGAGGGGGCAACGTCGAGAGAGATGGGGCCCAGTTGCA
Organism: Aegilops tauschii subsp. strangulata; assembly: GCF_002575655.3. NCBI lineage: Eukaryota > Viridiplantae > Streptophyta > Magnoliopsida > Poales > Poaceae > Aegilops > Aegilops tauschii. The sequence goes on from NC_053039.3 coordinate 57,649,536, forward strand.
TGTCCCACAACAGGCACGCAACTGCATGTCTACTAGCTTGGTCGCAACTGGGGGGACATTGTTTTGTTGGAGGGGGCGTCGAGAGAGATGGGGCCCAGTTGCATGTCCCACACTAGGCATGCAACAACATGTCTTCTAGCTTGGTCGCAACTAGGGGGGCCATGGTTTTGTCAGAGGGGCGGCGTCGAGAGAGAGTGGGCCAGTTGCATGTCCCACAACAGGTTCACAATTGCATGTCTTCTTACTTGGTCGCAACTGGGGGGGCCTTTGTTTTGTCGGAGGGGGCGGCGTCGAAGAGAGGGAGCTCAGTTGCATGTCCCACACTAGGCATGCAACTACATGTCTTCTAACTTGGTCACAACAGGGGGAACCTTTGTTTTGTCGGAGGGGGTGGTGTTGAGAGAGATGGGGCCAGTTGCATGTCCCACACTAGGCATGCAACTGCATGTCTTCTAACTTGGTCGCAACAGGGGGAACCTTTGTTTTGTCGGAGGGGGTGGTGTTGAGAGAGATGGGGCCAGTTGCATGTCCCACACTAGGCATGTAACTGCATGTCTTCTAATTTGGTCGCAACTGGGGGAGACCTTTGTTTTGTCGGAGGGGCGGCGGCGAGAGAGATGGGGACAGTTGCATGTCTCACACTAGGCACACAACTGCATGTCTTCTAACTTGGTTGCAACTGGGGACATTTGTTTTGTCGGATAAGGCGGCGTCGAGAGAGAGTGGGCCAGTTGCATGCCCCACACCAGGCACGCAACTGCATGTCTTCCAGCATGGTTGCAACTGCATGTCTTATAACTTGGCTGCAACTCAACCTCCATTTTTTGTTCTAGGGGAAGATGCGTTAGTTGCATGTCCCATAACAGGCGCGCAATTGCATGTCTTCTAACTTGGTCGCAACTGGGGACCTTTGTTTTGTCGGAGGGGGTGGCGTCAAAAGAGACGAGCCCAGTTGCATGTCCCACAATAGGTGCAACTGCACGTCTTCTAACTTGGTCGCAATTGGGGGGCCTTTGTTTTATCGGAGGGGCGGCGTGTAGAGAGAGGGGGTCGAGTTGCATGTCCCACTGTAGACACGCAACTGCATGTCTTATAACTTGGTCGCAACTGGGGGGGGGGGCTTTGTTTCGTTGGAGTCGGAGGGGGGCGACGTCGAGAGAGATGGGCCAATTGCATCTCCAACAACAGGCGCAACTGCATGTCTTCTAACTTGGTCGCAATTGGGGGACCTTTGTTTTGTCGGAGGGGGCGGCGTGTAGAGAGAGGGGGGCAGTTGCAAGTCCCACACTAGACACGCAACTGCATGTCTTCTAACTTGGTCGCAACTGGGGGACCTTTGTTTTGTCGTAGGGGGCGGAAGCGAGAGAGAGGCGGCCACTTGCATGCTCAACCATTGTCACGCAATTGCAATGCCTTTTCAACACACACGCAACTACATGTCTTATAACTTGATTGCAACTGGGGCATTTGTTTTTGCCGGAGGGGGCAACGGTAAGAGGGAGGGCGCTAACTACATGTCCAACTATACTCATGAGACTGCATGTCTTCTAGCATGGTCATAACTTAGTGTCTTCTAACTTACTTGCAAGTAGGGGCCTTTGTTTTGTCGGAGGGGCGGCAGTAAGAGAGAGGGGGCAACTAGTCATGCAATTCCAAGCGCTGTCCCCCAGACTATAACTACATGTCTTTTTACAAACATTTTTCACAACTAGACTTTTCTGCCTGGTCGGAAGGGGGCAGCTTCCCCGTGAATCCTCTACCATCGCTATGTGTCACACGAGCACCATAACACCCCCGTTTTCTGCCATGCCCGCAAACACAAATCAAGCACCCGATCTCACTACTAGTTTGTGTTTTTTCTTTTTTATCTTTTTTTTTAAATCATATACAATTTTTTCCTTTTTTATTTTTGCATTTTTTTGTTTCCAAGGATTAAGAAAAAAATATTTTTTTGTATCAGATTCTTACAGCGGAGCTCATTTTCTCAAAAAAGGAGCATATTAAAGGAGAGAAGAGTTACTTGTCGAGATCCTCGGACACATTTTTAATGTTGTTGTGAAGGAACGGAGTGACTATAGATGGTGTGTTGCTGTTTTTTTATTTTCCTTTAAGTCTCTGGAATGTGGACCCAGGCTCAACATCTTTCTAGAGGCCACCCAGCGGCACTGTTTGAATTGAGAGATGAGCATAGACAAAGAGAGGAAACGAGAGAGGAAGGAAGCCGCATCATGGGGGCGGGCACATCAAAGTTTTCCGCGGCGGAAGTCGCCGGCGACAAGATGCTCGACGCCCCTCCAGACTCCTCGCGCCCTGCTGATGAGGTAAGCTACGGCCCCTTTTCCCCTCTCTCCCCTCCACCCCCCAAATTGTGCCCCCATTTGCGTGTACGCGAGGTGAAATCAAGCTGCGGATGTCAATTTTCTATAGTCTAGGGTTCGATAATCTGTTGAGAATCACGATTCCGAGAGGGAATTGCAAGTCGAGAAGAGGGATTTTTGGTGTGTTTTCTGTGCTTTTTTGTGCGAATCATGAATCTGAGACAGTGAATTAGTGTTTGTCGGCTCGAGCTTGTACTTTTCTGTGGTCGGAGCGACTCTGGTTGGATGGATGGTTGTGCACAGCTGCCGCGACAGGAGGATTCGCCAGCAGTTGCGCAGCTGTCACGGCAGCGCTGCAATTAAAGTAGTTAAACTAGTTAAACTAGTTAAATTAGGGGTTCAGAAAAATGAATCAGAAGAGCTTGACGCGCTGGATTAAAAAAATTCAATGTAAACAACTAGTTAAACTAGGGGCCCCCTCTAATAATACAAAGGTCCCCCAGTTGCGACCAAGTTAGAAGACATGCAGTTGCGTGCCTATTGTGGGACATGCAATTGGGCCCACATCTCTCTGGACGCCGCCCCCTCCGACCAAACAAAGCCCCCCCCCCCAAGTTGCGACCAAGCTAGAAGACATGCAGTTGCATGCCTAGTGTGGGACATGCAACTCGGCCCCATCTCTCTCGACGCTGCCCCCTTCGACAAAACAAAGGTCCCCCGCCCCTTAGTTGAGACCAACACTACTAGGAAAAGGCCTACTAATGGCACACCTAATTTGGCCATTAATGGCGCATTAGTGGTGCGCCATTAGTAGCACGCCATTAGTATATTTTACTAATGGCGCACCACTGGTGCACCATTAGTATCTGGTATACTAATGGCGCACCCCAGATGCGCCATTAGTATATACAACAGTGCGCCATTAGTATGCCTCTCAGGGGGCCATCTATACCCAGGTGCTTTGGCATACTAATGGCGCACAACAACAGGATGCGCCATTAGTAACTTCGGCATACTAATGGCGCACTGTTTAGTGATGCGCCATTAGTATCCTTTGGCATACTAATGGCGCACTATGATGTGATGCGCCATTAGTATGAATATTAGGTTTTTTTATTTTTTTATTTTCTGTTTTTTGCACAGGTTACAAAATGTATAATTGGACAAAATATAGACAGCACACATCAACAACAGATTCATCGAATACAATAGAAGATTAGTCTCTGAATACAATTCATCATTTTAGTCTCCGAATACAATTCATCATATTAGTCTCCGAATTGAAAAGACCGAACAAAGATAGAACATTATATTACAAGTCTCGAGACCATGAGTTTGTCTTCACATTACAAGTCGATATCGATCATCTAAACTACCATCACATAGAAGAGAGATGCGGTCATCACGATGAGCATCATCACGATGAAACTCGTCTTCATCCGGTTCCTCCAACGCTCCCTCCCCTCTCCCGCTAGATAGCGGGCGTATCTAGATTCGGCCTCGGCCCTAGTGGCGTACCCTTTGTAACTGTTACCGCTGAATCGGTGAACCTGTCTCCGACACTCCTCCCAGTCGTCGTAGACTCCGGGAACCTTACCCTTGTACACGACATACCACGGCATCGCTATGCATTAGCCAAACGAAACGTTAGTACCAATTCACAGACAATACATAAGCAATATATAAGTATGCAACAGAACGATCGGAAGAGAAAAACAAGACATTAATAGCATCGATTACATCTAAGTTGAACGACTCTCGAAACCAAAGAGACATACTACAAGTTCATTAAAGTTTAATTACAACATGAGCCAATCGATGTTTCAGAACTAGACACAGCATCACTGCTTTCGACTCGACTCAAGGGACCGGAGCGTGGATGAAGCCGCCGTCTATCGTGGGAGTCATGAAACAACGGGCGTTGTCAGCCTGCATTTGTAGGATTGTGTCGATGTCACTGTTGGACGGTTGATTTCTGAGGTAGAACTGCCCCGAGGTACGAAGGACATCTTGATGGATGATTTCCGCAAACTCCGACTGGATGCGAAAGAATTCTTGTCTGATGTCCGCGTCCTGGATTGCCGACACGCTCGCGGCCCAATCTTTGAGTCTACTCGGTAGCAGTAGTTGATGATGGTCCCGTACGATCGCCCGCATGTGATGGATGGCGTAGTAGGCACCCTTCTGACCGCCAGGCGGCTGCTTGACGCAGCAGAACGTCGTATTGTGGGAGAACACGTGCTTGCCGTACTTACGAATAGGCCTGGTGAAGGTGCCTCCAGATTTGACGTAGCCGGGGAGAACATCATCAAGAACCTTCTTGACATTTGTGTAGTCTACGTTCGACTGACGGTCCGGGTCGAAATACGTGGCCATGGAATATTTGGGGCTTAGGAGGATGAGCGTGCAATGTGTGTCACTGCAGAAAACACGGAATGTTAAAAGAAAAACGATCGAAATCTAAGAATTCATATGTTACGGGGCGGTTGAGGGGAGGACTTACTCGGGAAAGTAAGGCACAAGGAAGTTATCCTTATCTTGGTTTGCCAGAATGATGCCTTCGAGGTAAGAACTCGCGACTTGCCGGTCCCCAGCGCTGCCCAAGATCTTGGCACGCATGTAGAAGGGGTCGACTATCACGATGTCCGGGGTCTTGTCGCGAATGATCCGCATCTCCATACTCAGCGAAAATAGCCGAACGAAGGTGTAGTGCAGCGGATGAAGGTTCAACATAGCATGGATGTCATCAAACCGCAGGACGATCGTACCCCCGATGGAGTTATCCACAAAGCCCTTGCCCTCTGGCACCTTGGCCGCGAAAACCGGGTATGCCACATCCTTCTTTCGGAGACGCCGCTTCTCCAAAGAAAGAACACTGTCATGCAGACTCCGCATAGCACCGGTTGCAGCATCGAGCATATTTCTCGGTAGCATCGGCCTACCCGCCACATGCACCCTCCTCGAGATATCCGCAGTTGAAGGTGGCCCGTCCTGAGCACGGATCGTACTCGGTGCCGGCTGGCCCGCACCCTTGTTAGTCTTTCTTTTGCGTGCCTTCTTCTTCTCCTGTAATGGGACCGAGTTCTGCTCACAGACCGCCTTCTTGAGTGTGTTGGGGCTGATCATATTTCGCACCTCGCCTATCTGAGGCTCGGTGAAGTCGGCAGCTGGAGGCGTCTCCTGAGAGCTGAACTGCAGACGACGCCTGTTGCAACTTGGCTTCTCCGCGGTACCAGCTAGATCGCACACGTCTTTTGTTGGGTTGGGTTCTTGAGAAGGAGGCCCCATGAAGTCGCCACCGTCCCCATGATCGGCAAAGTACTGATCGACGTTGGCAAATGTATCGTCGTCGTCGTCGTTCTGATCCTGTGCCATATGCATGTTTGGATCCAGTGGCATAGGGATGTCCGGCACCGTTGCGGCGGTCTTGCCATGGGGCCGACTTGGCGCCGGCACGACTGGCGGTGTTGTCTTTGGGGTGGTGTCCCCCGCCCCCAAACGAATCTGGCTCTTCGGCCAAAGCAGGGGCCAGCTCAGGAAGGCGCCGAGGGTCATCACGTCATCATCGTCGGCCCCGATGGGTCGAATCGGAGGTAACAACTCGTCGCAGCCTGGCAGCACCCGAACCAGTTGAACCCTAAACAAGTTGGGTGGCATCTGGGTACCGTGGAACAAGGGGTTGCCCGGTTGAACGATTTTGCCCTTGGCGACATCGACCAACTTGTTGTTCACGAAGTGCAGGAGAGTGCACGGAACGTCGGCGGCGCCCTGCGAAAACATGTAGGGCGTTAGGGAGGCCCAGTCAAAGGCAAGGAGATGAAGTCCTCGGCCGAGAGAGGCTTAATTAGTTACCATGATGATGGCGTCGAGCTCGGCTAATGTCGAGGCACCACCAACGGCGGGCGTGTAGTTGACGGAGGGGCCGCTTGCTGCAGAGGTGCCGGCCGGCGTACACCCGGGTGCATTAAGCTCCCGTGCCGGCGTCGGAGACACCAATGCCGCCTCCGCCGGAGACACCAATGGCCCCGCCATCGCGTTCTGCGAGTTGCTGGCCGTGAAGCTAGGAATCGGGGGCGACCCCTGTTGGCCGCCCGCAATCCACGCACTAATCCCCTGGATCAAGGTAGGCACAATGGCGGTGATCGTCGCTCCGAGTTGTTGTTGCACTTGCTCTTGGACAATCTCCGGAATCCGCGCCACCTGTGCCCTGAGTTCTTGAACCTCGCGCGCCTGGCTTTCCGAGCTGGTCTTTTTCTCCTTTCGCCCAGCAGTGTTATAGTATGACGACCATTTTGTCGACAAGCCTTTGCCGGCCACACGACCAGCTGACGTCGGCTTACTGAGCTTATCCTTGTTCTTCATTACATTCAACGCCCTATTTAGAGTGGTGTCCCAAGGGTTGCTCTTAGTCGACCCCGCGCTACTGATTTCAGTCGCCTGCGGAAGGAATGTGAACCATTTAGAAATTTGGCTTCATTAATTGGAATGCAACCATATGGAGCTAATTACGCGGGGGTGTATTCCTTACCAGAACAAGCTCAAGCGCCCTGGTCTTCGGATCCGTGGTAAGCTCCTTTGTTTTCGGGTCCTTCTTGTACCGGGCCCTGACAAAGTTCCTGGTCTGCTTGTCACCGTATTTATCGAAGAGGGGCGGTAGGCCTTGCTCGGCATGGTCCGCCTCCTCCTTGTCCCATATAGGCTCCGCCACTCTGTAACCGCCGGGACCGAGTGTGTGTTCCCCTAAGTTCAGCTCCCGCATTTCTTTCCCCCACTTACTTGATTCGGAGTTTGCGGTGCTCGAGCAATTGATCTTGAAGTCGTTGTAGTCATCTTCGGTGATCGAAGGATTTTTCTCCTTGATCTTCTCATAACTCTCACCTTTCTCGATCATTCTCTTCACATTGCTTTTCCAAGTAGACAGGGCCTTGCTCATCTTCGTGAGGGCAGCATTGTTCACTTTATTCCCTTTGAGGCTTGTGTTTTCAAATTCAGCGGGGAACTTGTATCGTTCGTGCAGCTTCGTGAAGAGGAGGTTGCGCAAATTCCCTCGGTCAGGATGCCTCAGGTTCTCGGTGTTGATCGAGACGGTGCTCTGGAGAATGCACCCGAGCTGAAGCGAGTACCCCTTGACTATTCGTTCGGGCGCCGTTGGATTCCCGTCGGAGTCCACTTCAGTAACTTCCTCCTTGAGGGTGCGGAGCACGGTCGGGCGCCGGTCCTTCCGTTGCCTCTTCGGTAGGCTGCCATCTGTGCGTGCGCCGCCATCATCAGTGGTGGCATCCTCGGCGGCACCATCAGTGGTGGCATCAGTGGGGTCATCCTCGGCGGTACCATCAGTGGTCTCAGGATCGGTGGGGAAGGCGGCGTCCTCATACAAGTGAGGTTGTTCCTCCATCTCCTGGGACAGCTTCCAGAATGGCTTGTCGACGCCCGAACCCCCGGCCTCATCGTTGTTGGCCATGTTTCTCTCTAAATAGGAACAAAGTTTGGTCAAAAAGTTGGTTATTGTCAAGGAACAAGATCATGGTCTCATCATTTAGGGTTTGTCGACACCGAGGCATCCTAAAAGCTAAGCTTTTATCATTGAGGGTTTTTTTGACGCCGAGGCACCCTAAAAGCCTAAGCTTTCATCATTTCGGTTTTTATCGACACCGAGGCACCCTAAAAGCCATGCATTAGTCACAAGTACGCCGGGGCACTTGATCCTACTTAATTAACTACTAAGATACCCCGGCCCATGCATTAGTCACAAGTACCCCATATGTCCTATTTTTAGCAAAGTCATGCTAAAATTCACGGAAAATTTCAGCATGACCTTTGCTGAAAATAGGACATATGAAGTACCCGAATTTGCCGGAACGGAAGTTAATCGACATTCCGGCAAACTCAAGGGCCTCTCGGGTGGACAAGGCAAAAAAGGCCTCCATCACAACATGGAAAATACATTGGCATGTGAAGAGGTGAAACAATATATGCATCTCCAAGCAGTATCATTCAACATTTTGGACAAAACACTACAAGCAACATGAGACACTGAAAACAATTGCTACCAATGAATCTACACTTCTATAACAAAATAAATCAGAAACTTAGTCTGTCATCATTAGGCAGCCACCATTAGTTATTCCGTTATGTTAAAGCAGAAATAGAAAAATAGACTGAAACAAAGAAAGAAACTACGGGTGTTGGTAGCAAGAAACAATGCAACCACCTGAAAACTTCTTATGTTTCAGTCAATCATCACAACCAATATGATTTGCTTGGAGATTCAGAGCACAACCATGATACTGAGGATATCAGAGTGGTGGAGACATTGACTGCAATAAAGATGACTAAAAGAGAACTTTTCTGCCTCCTTAGATCTATCAAACGAAAAAGTGTACAAAATGGGCTGTCTTTGAGTGGAATGCATTTTCTCAAGGTAAAACACACGCGGAAGGGTGGGTGACATGAAAAAACTGTCCATTTTGGCAGGCAATGAATGAATGAGCACTACTGCTGTATACCAGTAAATTTTTAATGGCAGTAAATTTAGGATGCAGGTCTTGTGGGAAGAATCCAAAAACCTTGTGTAATCACATTTTTAATGGCAGTAAATTTTTAATGGCACCAGCCTCCACCCTGATGCTCATACAACATAGAGAATCTAAGAACATGAAAGCATTACCATGGGACAACCAATGGCAACAAACAAACAACCACTAACGCCATAAACTACTGTGTAAACTAGTAACTGACAGTTGAGTGCATCAAATTAAGCAAGTGAGGGTTCCCTCTGGGTTCATCTATATGTTTCAATATAGATGAATAACCATTGTGGTGTCATCATCCACAAGAAAGTCAAATCAGTATATACTAATGATGTATGTACCCAACGATATGTTTCCAAGATATCCAAATAGTGCCTATTTGTTTTTCAACACTGTCCTAATCTGCATGCACAGTCCTATCACTGCTGGGACATGGAACAACTTCTTCAGGGGCTACCAATCCAAACAAGTCATCAGCGAATTCATGTAATCTAGATTTCAAATTCAGAAAGCTTGCATTGTCCAAGCTAAGCTGAGCACTGACCACACCAAGCTTCGAAGAAAACTCATGGTTCTGTACCAGAATTTGGTAATGATAATCTGCATACCTCCAAGTGGATGAGCCAGCTCTGAGACCCACTCCCTGACCCTCTCTGCAGATGGTACCCCGGCGCGCTCCCGTCCAAGCACACTGCATCATCCCAAGCACGAAATTTCAGAAATCACACTCAAACCCTGACAAACCTGAGGGTGCATCATCATATTTGTAATGACTGAAAATATTTACTTCAGGAAATATTTACTACTGTAGTTTCTGTTACAAACAAAAAAAAGACTGAAGTTTGTCCTAGCTATATTTCAGGATGATTTTTCAGTTGCTCATGCTTTTTACAAATTGTAGCTACTGTTTTTTATACCAAAACAAAATTGCCCTAGCTATATTTGCTACTGTTTTTATACCTAATTTTTTGCTACTGTTTTTTTAATTTGCTACTGCTTTTTTTTATTTGCTACTGTTTTTATACCTAAACAAAATTTCCCTAGCTATATTTGCTACTCTTTTTTTATTTGCTACTGTTTTTATACCTAATTTTTTTGCTACTGTTTTTAAAATTGCTACTATTCTTTTAAAATTGCTACTGTTTTTTATACCTAAACAAAATTACCCTAGCTATATTTGCTAATATTTTTTATTTGCTACTGTTTTTATACCTAATTTTTTTGGTACTGTTTTTTCAAATTGCTACTGTTTTTGCTACTCGGTTAATTATAAAGGACCGAAGCTAGCCATGGTTCAGGGGAATGCTACTGTACTGTTGATTCATTTTATACAAAAGAAATAGAGGTGAATGTGGTGAAGCTAATGAATGCTCGGCCTCCTCTCTTGTTACTCCAGTTTGAACATCAAAGTCATAAAGAACAATGACATCAAACTCAAACAATTCAAGTCTTATTCTGAGGGATTGAATTCTTGGAACGGTATCCAGCACTGTGTCCACATATTTGGCAATATCTGCCTAATCAAAGCGATGATGTGTGGCGAGCAGATTTGAAGCAGGCCTTATGCAGACCCTTTTGTAGAATTGCAAAGTTTATGGTACACAAGATCGACACTTCAAGTATAAGTGATTTAATCCATACCATTAGGGACTAATAAATGTATCTTCGCCCTCCTAAGATTTCTTTCAATCTACGCCACTGCCACCTATGTATATTACTCAAACTGGCCCAAGGGCCATGATGTTACAGACAAATTACAAGCCGATGTAATCCATTCAGTTAGTGAACTCTCATTGTTTCTCAAAGGAATTCCAAACAAGCACAAACAGAAACTTCGTGTAAAATTCATGAGTTCACATGTACATGCTAGGTGCTTACATACACCGAGTAGTTTCAGACTGGAACCGTGTAGAACATACAGAAGATTGATTATTTGCAAACCCTACACCCTAAAATTTACAAAGGGGAAGGAGGAGGCCGGAGGGGGAGGGAGAGGTGGGGGCAGTACCTGAGGAGGCGGAGGAGGCCGGAGGGGACAAGGAGGAGGTCGGAGCGGCGCGGCGGTGGCGCGGACGAGGAGGAGGGCGAGGACGAGGACGACGGGGCGGCGGCGTCGGGAGAGGAGAGGGGAAGGGGATCGAGGGCGACGTCGAGGGGCGAGGAGGAGGTCGGGGCAGCGGCGTCGGGAGAGGAGAGGGGAAGGGGCAGCGGCGTCGGGGCGGAGACGAGGACGACGGGGCGGCGTCGAGGCGGCGGGGCAGCGGCGTCGGGAGAGGAGAGGGGAAGGGGATCGAGGGCGAGGGTGAGGGAGAGAGAGGGGATAGGTTATCTTCCAACAGGTACATCCATACTAATGGCGCACCTCACCCTGGTGCGCCATAAGTACATCCATACTAATGGCGCACCTCACCCTGGTGCGCCATTAGTATTTTTTTTTGATTTCTGCTCGAGCCAACAGGTTATCTTCCACCTGACCTGATCCACACCAAGTTCCCTCTACTAGCTCGACTGGTCAGCAGCCAGTTCTCACACCAGGAGGTCCTGGGTTCGATTCCCAGGCTCCACAATTTTTTTATGCATTTAAAATGCTGTTTGATATTTATTTATGTTTAAATATGTTCAAACTTGTTTAAATCATAACAGTAATATTTTTTGTAAGACAGTAATAATTTTTTTAAAAATATCATCAAACAGTAATGCCGGTGGAGCGGGGGAGGGTGCGCGGGGTGCGGGGGGTCGGTGGACCGGGGGGTGCTCGGCGGCGAGGGGGACCGGATCTGGCGAGGTGGGATTGCGATCGAGATGGAGGGGGGTCGAGATCGAGTGTCCATGAAATTTAAAAATATTCATGATAGTTCAAAAAGTGCCCATGAAATACAATCGAGAAATGAAGGCTACGATTTAAATACAATCGATCTTAGCTAGCTATCTGTTCACAATCTTCTTGCCCTTCTTTTTCGCAAATGGAGTTCTTCTGTGGAACGGACGTCCTTTAGGTAGGGTGGTCCTGCTTCTTCTTGTGGTGTATGCTGCTACTTCATCATCGTCGTCATGTTCGATTCTCGGGTCGCCGTACTTGTCGAAGTCTTGCTCATTGGCTACTCCATCCATTCCGATGATCTTCCTTTTGCCTCTCCTCACGACAACACGACTGGGCTTTGACGGGTCGGTAATGAAGAAGCATTGGTCCACTTGGGAAGCCAGTACCCATGGCTCATTTTTCGCGGTGACGTTTGCGCCTGCGGTCTTGGATTTGGCTTCGGGTATAACCATGGTGGTGAAATACCGGTCTTCTTTTAGGACGGTCTTGGCCCATCTGACACGGAACATCGGGACCTTCTCTCCAGCGTAGCTCAGCTCCCAGATCTCCTCGATCCTTCCGTAGTATCTGTCCTTGTCGTTACCGGTGTAGGATTCCATCGTTACCCCGGAGTTCTGATAACCATCGCTCTTCATGTCCTTGGCCTCGGTGTAGAATGTGTAGCCGTTGATATCGTACGCCTCATAGGTCATCAGGTTGTGCTCGGCGCCCTGTGACAAGGCGAATATGAGTTGTTCTTCCGCGGAAGAATCCTCATGTAAAGGGTACGACAGAAGCTTCTGCTTGAACCAACGCGTGAAACATGAGTTGTGCTCTTTGAGTATATCTCCGTCTGTCCTCTGTTGGCCTCGGTCATTGTACGTCTTCTTAATAAAGGTTTTGTGCTCTACCACCCAAGGATCGACCACGTCTATGTGTTGTAGCGCGACTAGGTTTGCTCTTTCAAAGTCGGCGAGTCGACCCTCGAAGTCGACATGCATTTCGCGGCGACCCTCACGGTGACCCCATCCAGCGAGCCTGCCGAGGTGCCTGTTGACGAGCAGACCAACGGGGTTCTCGATGCCTAGATAATTCGTGCAGTAGGAGATGCACTCTTCGGTCAGAAAGCCCCTGGCTATGCTTCCCTCTGGACGTGACATGTTGCGAACGTATCCTTTGATGACACCATTCATCCTTTCGAACGGCATCATACTGTGCAGGAACGTCGGCCCGAGTTGGATGATATCGTCCACGATATGGACCAGCAGATGCACCATAACGTCGAAGAATGCGGGCGGGAAGTACATCTCAAGCTCGCATAGTATCACCACGATCTCTTCCTGTAGCCTTCCGAGTTGCCTCACGCCAACAGACTTCCGAGAGATGACGTCGAAAAAGTTGCATAGGCCAAATAGCGTTTCACGGACGTGCGCGTCCATGATCCCACGGATTGCAACTGGAAGTATCTGCGTCATCAGCACGTGACAGTCGTGAGACTTCATCCCGCTGAACTTCAGCTTTGCTAGGTCTAGGTATCTGCTTATCTTCCCCGCGTAACCGTAAGGAAGTTTTACTCCTACGAGGCAGGTGAAAAACTGCTCGATCTCCTCCTGACTTAGAGTGAAGCACGCGGGAGGGTAGTCATTTCCGGTCTTCTTGGCCTTTTTGCCTTTGCGACGACTTTCCGTGTCCTGCTTCGCCTCATCATCATCATCATCATCATCATCATCATATATAGCGTGAAGCTCCTGCCTGATGCCCATTGATTTCAAGTCTGCCCTTGCTTTCGGCCCATCTTTGGTCCTCTCTGGCATGTTGAGCAGGGTACCAAGCAGACTCTCGCACACGTTCTTCGTGATATGCATGACATCAAGGCTGTGAGGCACACGGTGGATCTTCCAGTACGGCAAGTCCCAGAAAACAGACCTCGTTTTCCATACCTTCAGCAGCGGCTCTAGCGCCTTTCGCTTCTTTCTCGGCTCTGGCGCCTTTTGCTTCTTTCCCGGCAGTGGGCAGTCTTTCCAATTTTTCAACAGCTCGTCTATTTCCTCGCCGCTCCTCGTACGCGGGCGTCCTAGGGGTTCGGTTTCACCATCGAATAGATCCTTGCGTTTTCTCCACGGGTCATCGTCGCGAAGCCACCTTCGATGTCCCATGAACACGGTTTTCGAAGACCCGGGATCTCTATCTAGCTGGCGATACGTTGTGTCATCCATGCACCTGATGCATCCAGAAAATCCGTGGACCACCTACCCCGCGACATATCCGTAACCGAGATAGTCGTGCACCGTCGTGAGCAGCGCGGCTCTCATAGGGAAATATTCTTTCTCTGCGACGTCCCACGTATTGGCTGGCGTTTTCCACAGCGTGTCAAGCTCCTCTTTCAGCAGCCCCAGATACAGATTGATGTCGTTCCCTGGTTGTTTCGGTCCTTCAATTAGCATACTCATGTGAATGTACTTCCTCTTCATGCACAACCAGGGGGGAAGGTTGTACATCCACACAAACACAGGCCAGGTGCTATGTGTGCTTCTCTGGCTGCCAAACGGATTGACTCCATCGGTGCTCGCGCCCAGCATGATGTTCCTTGGATTGTTCCCAAATTCTAGGTCTTCGAAGTTCAACGCTTGCCACTGGCTCGCATCCTTAGGGTGACTCAGCATCTTGTCTTTTTTATCTATCTCCGGATCATTTGCGTCATCTTCTCGCTTCTTCTCCTCCCTATCCGCGTGCCAACGCAGGAGCTTTGCTACCTTAGGGTCCGCGAAATACCGCTGCAGACGAGGAGTGATCGGAAAGTACCACACCACTTTTCGAGGAGCTTTCTTCCTCTTCTTGTATCGAGTGACGCCGCACACCGGACATATGGTAGACTCCGCGTGCTCGTCCCAATAAATGATGCAATTGTTCATGCACACATGGTATTTCACGTGCGGTAAATCCAGAGGACACACGATTTTCTTCGCCTCCTCCAAACTGGTCGGGCACTTGTTCCCCTTGGGAAGACGTTCATGCCAGAATGACATGTTCTCGTCGAAGCATGCGTCGGTCATTTTGTGTTTTACCTTCATCTCCAGAGCCATGAGCGTTACTTTCAGGCGGGTATCCTCGGGCCTGCATCCTTCATACAATGGAGTAACCGCGTTGATCCATCTTGGCTTTCTCTCGGGCGGCAGCTCTTGCGTTATCCGTCTGCTTGAGAAGCAGCTCTTGAATATGAGGGTCCTGCACCCAGCCCATCGATGGTCCAGCGTCGTCTGCTCCGCCGGCATCATCATCTTCATGATCATGCCCGTCGTCTGCTCCGGCATCTTCCTCATCATCATGTCCTGCATCTTCTACATGATGACTGTGTACAGCATCACCGTCGTGATCATCTCCTGGGGATTCTTCGTCTTCTCGCCCGCCCGAGCCGCGGTGGTTGTCTTGCTGCCCTTCCTCATTTCTTGCCCGGCCCCCATGGACGACTTCGTAGTCATCTTCATCACCTTGCCACCGATAGCCATCCATGAAACCACGCAAGAGCAGGTGGTCCCGCACCTGCCCGGATTCCGGGTCCGCAATAAGGCTCTTCAGCTTGCATCTTCGACACTGACATCTTATCTCCGTCTCGTTCTTTTGAAGCATCTCGGCCTTCGCGGACCTCAAAAACCTATTCACGATGCCTTCGGTCATCATGCGGACCATGGTCGCCTGCGGGGTAGAGCAAAACGATATTTTAGAACCAAGAAAAAATTTGGCATGACTTTCCCTAAAAATAGGACCAAAATGAATGCTTAATGCCAAAATTCTCGCCGAAACGGAAATGAATCAACATTCCGGCAAAATATTGGCAACTATCGCATTTCAAATACCGGTACACCTCCAAACACAAACACATATGCAACACCACAAACATATGCAACACCACGAACATACATAGATCTAGCTAGGCCATAAAAAGTGCATGTGCACATTGTTGTAGGGAGAACAACATAAATATAGCTTCCCCCCTTACTTACCTATCAAAACAAGGTAATTTAACCACTTAAATTGAATGAATCTATGGTGGAAATGAGGTGAAAAAGAGAAGGCACCCGAGACAAGGAGGAGGTGGAGAGAATGAAGTGGGGAGAAAGTGAGTGTGGGTAGGAGAGGCTGTCCAAAATATCTTGTTGCTGCCCACTTACTAATGGCGCACCAACTCTAAATGCGCCATTAGTAATCCAGGTTACTAATGGCGCACCTTCTGGTGGTGCGCCATTAGTAGTTTTGCAAAAAAAAAAATATACTAATGGCGCACTGTTCCACAGTGCGCCATTACTAGTTTAAACTAGTAATGGTGCACGATGGAAAAGTGCGCCATTAGTAGTTTTGCAAAAAAGGAATAAAAATATAATAGAAAAAACAACATTAGTGGCGCACTTTCCGGCAGGTGCGCCATTACTAGTTACAACTAGTAATGGCGCACTGTGTCTGGATGCGCCATTAGTATGTTTGGACAGGCGCACTAGTTAAAAAAAAATTTGATACTAATGGCGCACCCTGGGCCAGGTGCGCCATTACTAGTTACAACTAGTAATGGCGCACTGTCTCTGGATGCGCCATTAGTATGTTTGGACAGGCGCACTAGTTAAAAAAAAATTTGATACTAATGGCGCACCCTGGGCCAGGTGCGCCATTAGTAGTTTCAACTCTAATGGCGTATCAGAAGGTGGTGCGCCATTAGTATATACTAATGGCGCACCGCTTGTCAGGCGCGCCATTAGTGTCAATCCCATCTATAGCCCTTTTTCTAGTAGTGCAAGCTACAAGACATGCAGTTGCATGCCTAGTGTGGGATTAAAACAAATTAAAAAGCAATTTCAAATTAAAACTAGCAACAAAAAGTAAAAACATTTCCAGATTTAAGAGATTTCAAGAAAGGTTTTGAGTTATAGTTAAACTAATAAAAACAAAAGTAAAAAACAAATTTCAGAAATAACAGTTTCACTAATGCAAAAGATCCCCGTTTCAGGATTAACACAGAACAAAAGTGTTTGCACCACTTACTTAAAAACTATACATGCAAAAAAGAAAAAAGAAAAAAACAGTGAGAAAATGGATACATACCATGCTCCCCAAAAAAAAACATCAGTCCTCGTGAGGCGGTGCACAAAATGGCAACCCTATGAATCCATTGCTGAGCAGAAGGAGCCCTCCCAGATCCGATTCCTCTTCTTGAGTCAGATCAAGAACCCTAGTGCGAATCATGTCGTCATCATCGTTTGTTGTTGGCTTCTCCATCCTCGTCTTCTTCATCTGAAACTTCCATGTAGTCATCATCATCCTTGGATCCTTCATCTTCAGTGTCATTCCCGAATTGAATCACACAGACAACTGCCCTTGGGGAAGGCTGGTCCAAGTAGAAGAGAACCAGCTGACCCTTCCCCAACTTGTTGTCTGAAACAAACTTCCTCCACTCACTCCCATACATTGCACTCTCTCTAGGCCCCTTGTGACAGTTGACGGTGTACGTCCGTTTGTTTGCCTTAAACTTCAGCGTATCTCCTGTCAGGTTGTTGAAACTATTCCTTTCGTTGCATGGCACAATCTATTTTGTTGACACGGAAAAAAAGTGAAAACAAAACAAATGAAGTAAATAATCATTGTAAAAAATTAGAAAAAGCACCCTCGTGGTTATGAAAAACAATCATGGCCGAAAAATTGAGAAGTAAAAAGATACCTATCATGACAGTATGTGTGTTCTAGACTGGATAAAAAAGATTGTAACACAAAATACATCAAAAGAAACAAACAATCATGAATCTACCTGATGCATCAAGCACTGATGTAAAAAGGTCAAGCTGCTACAACCTAAAAATTCAGTCTAGAAACTAGCATATATTTCTAGGCATGACTAAGGACGGGAATATGACCTACAGGAAATGACGGGAACAAGCAACAAGTCTACATGGTATTGAACATGAACATCAAAACCCTGAAATCCTACAAAAATCTACATTCCACATTCTACATGCTACATGGGTTCAGAAAAATGAATCAGAAGAGCTTGACGCGTTGGATTAAAAAAGTTCAATGTAAACAACTAGTTAAACTAGGGGCTCCCCTACAAAAATACAGGCTGCTGATTTATCCCTGCGTTTTTAAACTCCCAGACATACATGCTAATGTCGCTTGACCTGCTCTCGCGGTAGCAAGGGCTCAGGCAAACTCTGCAAACCATCTCCTCTGCACATAAAAAAGCCGCCAAAACATTAATTTGTGCTAGTGAGACTCATACATATTCAGCTAATGATTTTTAGTGTGATACTTGTATGTTTCTGAACAAAAAGGATTTCTAGATAATGATCATTTTCATTGGCGTCGCCGCTGATGACCAAAAAATATATATTTACATTACGAAGTGGAGATAAAAAAAGATGAATCTATCAAGAGACCATAATATCTTGATTCATACACAAAAAATGAACATCTTACTGATTCATATGGTTTAAGCAAAAAAATAAAACTGAAAAAACATGCTGCTGCTGGAAACTTAGTTGCAGTAATCATTATCTTTTGATTCCGTGGGAAAAAAAATTGAACATGCTACTAATTAAATAGGGTCTTAGCAAAAGCACTGGCAAAAACAAGTAAACATGCTACTGATACATTCTATAGAGAAAAAAGGTTTCAGTGTAATCTCTAGTGATACAATTCAGTAGTAATCTCTCTTGTTTACAAAATAAAATATTTCAAATAACATGCTACTGGTTAGATAGGGGTTCTGAAAAAACAAATAAAAGATACCCACTCCTACTTGTACATTCAGTGATAATCTCTCTTTCTTTTAAAAGAGACATGCTACTGAACAACTATGGTAATCTAAATAAACAAACAAATGACTGAACCACCCTTAGTGATAGCTTCAGCAAATACACATGAGGGGATTTGATTTAAGTAATATTCCTCAAACATGTTCACACAAAAATTGTTTCTGCCGAAAATCATATTCTTAAAAAGCTACTACCCTGGACTAAGATAAACAAACAAGGGACTGAACCTCTCCCTAGGTGATGGATCAGTGATAGATCTAGATGTCCGAAGTCCAAATTAGGGGATATGAGAGAACCACTTCTTGAGACCTAGACGTCTGAAGCAAGAAGCGTACAAACAAAAATAGACTGACCACTGTATGCTTCAAGGCTATAATCTGGACTCAAATCCCTTCATATATACGCACTACATTACCACCCCCGGTTGAATAAAAAAAGGATGATTCTATGCTTCAGATCTACTAATCTGGACTTGGTCCAAACAAAAAATGAAACCCAAAAAATCCACTCAGATCTACTGTATCTCACCAACTAACAAACAGAAAAGAAAAAGAAAAGATGGGATTGCAGTCACCATCAGCGCAGCATCGCCCATCCTCTCGTTGGCTGTGGAGGAGCACGGCAATTTCTCTTCGATTCGCTTCAGAGATCTTCGGATTTTCACATAGAAAGGATAGAGAGAGACAGAGGATGAAATGGACTGACGACTGCCAATCCCCTCCTCTTAATTACCATGGGGCTGCTACTTCCTCTTCACCTGCCCCAGCCCACAAAAAGAAACGCGAGATGCTCGCGCGAATCAAGGCCGGCCCAAACAAGACATCAGAAGAATCGCTCCAAAAAAAAACAAGCAAGACGGGCCGGTCTGTGACGTACACAGGCCGAAACAAAGACAAAAATGGGCCAGCGTGAATCTACAAGCAACACGAGATCGAACGGCTGCATAGTCGACTGAGACTTCGCGAAGTCTCAGTCGACTGATTTTTAGCAGCTCCGTTTACATATACTGATTTTGGATGTGTGTGGGCCATCCCTGTCCCGTTGACTAAACTGCATGGTTCCTGTTTGTCTATAGTCTGCGATTGGGGCAGCTCAGGTGGATTGTGGGGGCTGGTTCGTTAGTCTAATCGGTTGATGCATGTTATGGATGTACACGTGAAGTGACTACGAGTGTTTCCATGTGATCCTGCATGCGGGGTTGGTTCCCGGTGTCGCTAAATTCGGTGCTGCCCGTTGTTTCTGGACGCTGCCTGCTTCGATTTTTCGGGAGAGGTTATCCCTTTGGTTCTCCTATACAAGTGTCATCTGATCGTTCTTTTCCCAGCGCAACACCCGCCCTCCTTCTCCACTGCGTGTTTGTGTCACCGCCGCAGCAATTACCCCGCTCCGTTCCTTCCCATGCCTCTCTTTCACTCAGGCCATGAAGCCCCGGTTCTCCACCCCGACGGCAGCGGCGTGTCTGTGTAGCCTGTGGCCTGCCTGCTTTCCATGTCCAGCGGCGCCGGCCGTCGAGAGGCAGGCCTGCTAGGCAACGTCGTCGTTCATGCAATCGTAGGCGGACGCGGCGATGGTCATGGTTATCAGCCGCCGGAACGAAGGAGGAACAACATAGAGGGAAGAATAGAAGCGCCCAAGCGGAGAGATCACGACGTCGGGCAACTGCTGCTACAACCGCCACTCTGTAGTCCCCGTCGGCCAAACGATCCAAACGATTTGTAGGCCGTGTGCCACTGCGAGGTTGTTTCTTCTGCCTCGAGTGCATCACATGGCTACGACGAGACAACCATCAACCTGGTGACGCTTCCTGAGCACGTTCACGCTGTGGTCCACAGCGACGACGGCAGCGTGACGATCAGGTTTCACGTCGGCCACCATAGGAACGACGAGGCATTCGACGGACCCCTGGGCACGTTTGCCGACCAACCAACGACGGTTCCTACGTCAAGTCGCGACTGCACGGTCCCGTAATGTGGCAACAACGATGGAGGACCTATGATGGTGGCGGGTGGAGGTATGAGTCCGATAATGCTCTTTGTACTCATCTATTATCTCTTGGCTTCCCTTCAAACTCTCTGCCTCACTCCTAACTTGGGTGACTGAGCGGGGTTCGGGGTCGCGTCCCAGCCATCGGTCCATGTTCACCCCGGCCTGGACCCCGACCCTCGATTTGGGTCGGCGACCCTGGGTCGTGGAACGCCGCACCGACCCGCGATCCCAGCAACTATGATCCCAACCAATCGGCACCACCACGCCTTCTCCGCTGGAGCTGCAGCCTTGGACTGTCGCAGGATCCAACAACCGTGCCGCAACCGCTCCTGGCGATGCCTCTGGAGCTCCACCACTCGCTCGATCCGCACAACCCTCTTCGCTATTCATTGGCGTTGTTTCTCCATTGCACATGGTATGCAACAACGCCAGCCTCCACGGCAACCTGCAGGCTCGACAGGGATGCACGTTCAAGCATGCCGCCACCGGCAAGGCTTCGCTACCGGGCAGCTCGAAGAGGAGCGCACAGACGGCGCGGATGCGGTGGACCAGCGCCGTCGAGTTCCTCGGCTTCCATGGGAGTAGGCTGAAAGTGCAATTATGCCCTTATGTTTTGATGTTGATGACAATATACATGTAGGGGACTAACTACGTTTGTCAAGTGAATCCCAGATGCTAGTTTATCCTGAAGAAAAACTGAAACGTCCGCTGACACGCCAGCGTCTACGACTCGTTCCTGGATGAGGCCTTGTCGCCTGTTTCGTTCTCTCACACATTGACTGACACAAATTTAAAAATAAGGCAACTTACATCTAGCTTTTTTTTTAGGGAAAAGCCAGTTCTTTATTGATCGGATTTCACAGAAAGTGGGATAATACTTATATTATATGGTTGGCCAAACCACACATGACGTCCAGGGGCTAGATTTAGAGCATATCTAGCTAAGCGGTGAGCTTCGTTACTATCTCGACCTTCAAAAATAAAACTACAGGAAAAAGCGGTAGAACGGGCTTTGATCTCACTGATAATTGCACCGTGTTTGCCGTGGGAGCCTTCAACAATGTCCCGCACTACCTGTTTTGAATCTGACGCGACCACAAAACGCTGCAAAAGAAGGTCCTTAGCTGCACAAAGTGCCTCCCTACAGGCTAGCGACTCCAAAATCATTGGGTCATCCACTCCTTGCACCACCAAGGCCGTGCTACCCAGGTAGCTCCCCTCGGCATCCCTGCACACCACTGCTGCCGAACCACCTCGTCCTGGTCTCACGGCAGCGTCCACATGAAGCTTTCCATCATTCGCCGGAGGGGCTCTTGGGCGAGTTCTTCGTTGTATGCCCCCTTCTGCCCTTGAGATCCCAACCGGTTTGCATTCTTTAATACTCTCCAGCTCTGCAATGAACCTGGTTGTGAAGGAGAATAGTGATTGGGGACTGAAAAATCCCCTCGTGGATAGACTTCCTCCTTGCCGACCAAATAGCCCACAAAGTGACGGCTAACTTCACAAAATGAGCATGTGATAATGATTCCATTTGTGTGAAAAACTGTTTAGCTTTTGGCTCGCTGTTGTGCACCAGCGACTGTCCAATCTCCTCCTCGACCATCGCCCAAGTACATCTGGAAGTAGTACGTTCCAGGAGGGAGTGGCGCCATGAGTCCGGGGCCCCACACAGCCCGCATGCCACAGAGTTTGACATATGTCGATGAGAACGAACATCTTCGGTTGCAAAGATTGTTTTGAAAGTCTCCATAAGAACATTCTAATTTTTCCGGGCACTTGCGTTTTCCACAAAATTTTCCACTCGTTTTGCTCGGCTGTATTGCTTGACGAGCTAGCATTGTCGTCCAACCAAGCCTCACGGCGTTGCCTTGTGGCTACTAGCATGTTATATGCTGATCTGACAGAGAATTGTCCATTTTTCTCGAAATGCCAACACCAAAAATCAGTTATATTACAGGTGCACAGAGGTATACTAGTGATGACTTTCACGTCAAAGGGAAGGAAGACCTCCCGAACCCTCTGTATGTTCCATGTTGCTGTAGTTGGATCAATTATCTCTGAGACAAACTGAGGCGGGTTTGCTATCTTACAACCATATGGACGGAGCATCTCGTCCCTAGGTAACCAGTTTTCAGTCCAAATACTTGTATTCTGCCCGTTCCCAATTCTCTTTATTAGCCCTTGCTTAAGAATATCTCTGCCTTCTACTATGGCTCGCCAAATTTGGCTCGGACGGGACCCAAGACCAGCTTCAAGAATTGATGAATCCAAACACTTCTGAGGATGCGAGCACTCAGTGAGTCTGGGTTTTGAAGCAAACGCCATGCTTGTCTAGCCAGCATAGCCAAAATCTTTGAAACCCAGCCCTCCCATGTTTTTTGGTTGAGTCATATCCTTCCAAGATACCCAATGTGGCTTGCGTTGACCTTCTTTGCTACCCCACCAAAATTTCCTTATGAGCATATTCAAATGTTCACACAACCCTCTTGGTAATTTGAAGTAAGACATGGAATATACTGGTACCGCCTGAGCAACCGCTTTAACAAGAACCTCTTTCCCAGCCGTGGACAAAGACTTCTCTATCCATCCTTGAATCCTACTCCACAATCGGTCCTTTAAATATTTGAAAGCACCATTCTTTGAAGAACCGATGTCAGAAGGCATGCCTAAGTATTTTTCGTTCAATGTCTCATTTGGAACATGCAAGAGGCCCTTTATGTCATTGCGAATATTTTCTGGAACTCCTTTGCTGAAGAAGATGGATGATTTTGCATAATTAATTTGCTGGCCAGAAGCTTGACAATAAATATCCAAAACTTTTTTTTGGGGAAAGGCCATCATGGCTAGCTTTATTAATATCAAAGAATAATTACATCGTTGACTAGTTGGCTAAGTAAGAACCCAGGAGGTTCATTAGTCCAACTATCATTATGTTTATTACAAAAACTAAACTTTGCTAGCTCATGAGCTATAGAGTTTGCATCACGAAAACAGTGCTTAAAGATGACCTTCCCGATTAACATTACCGTGTCTATGCAGTCCGCAAAAATTGCCGCCGATGCATCCCACCATTGATCTTGCTCTTGACAATAACTCACCACATTTTGTGAATCAGATTCAGCCACAATCCTGTTGAACCCCAGGGAGTTTGTAAAAGATAACCCGTCCCGCATAGCCATTGCTTCAACTGTCATTACATCAATTGCATGCTGAACAAAATTGCATTGAGCTGCTATGAATCTCCCTTTCTCATCACGGAGAACAGCTCCAGTTGCGCCAAACCAACATCTGCATGAAAGCACCCATCTACATTCAGTTTAATGAATTTTGGTTGTGGCCTCGCCCACTTATGTTCGCTAGCTATCTCCTTCCTTGATGATTACATAAAATTCCCCATGATTGCTAGGACCGAGCTGGTCCATCGGAAAGAAGGGGGACATGAATCATGGTGAGTGTGCTGACGCCGCAGCCACCATAGGTACCAAGATCCCGCAGCGATAACTTCTTTGCAGTTAATAGCAGGCATAATGTCTAGTGGAGAGTCTGATTCTAACAACAAAAACTCAAAGATCGCCGATCCAGACCTATCGACCTGTGTTGCTGTATCTATACGATCAAGCAAACCCAATCCCGTCCAAAGGCTCGTTGCTAGATCGCACTTGAATAAAAGATGTCGGATATCTTCCGGACCCTTGTGACAGATCGGGCATTCACCACTAACTGGAATGTGCTTGTTTGCTAGTATAGATTTCAAGGGCACAATACCTCTCAACGCACGCCAGAAAAAAATCTGGATTTTCCTCAGGACCTGAAGCTTCCAAATCTCTCGTTGCATGGCACTAGTTGATGTCAGATTTGCCATTGATTGTCCTCTGTACTTGTGCGTCCATTCCTCATTGTATGCTGTCCGCACATAAAAAATCCCATTAGCAGTGAGGTGCCAAGCCATAAAATCATCAAAGGCCTGAAAATTAAGAGGGATTTGCAAAATCCTTGCCACATCCACTGGATTAAAAATGCCTCTGATCAGTTCCTCATCCCATTTGCCCGTAATCGGATCAATAAGTTCATACACTTTTGTTAACAGAGTGTTTCCCCGGGGAGTCAAAACTTTCCTATCAGGGCTTGATGGAATCCATGGATCATTCCATATATTCACCCTCTCACCAGATCCAAAATACGCCAAATATTCCCACGTTTAAAGGTAGCAAGTCCAGCCACAATACTTTGCCAGGTAAAAGAGGATCCCTTTTTAGGTCCAGCCTGCAAAAGATCAGAGTTTGGGAAATATTTGGCCTTTAAGATTCGAGCACAAATAGAATCTGGGTATATGGTCAGTCTCCAACATTGTTTGGCGAGAAGAGCTAGGTTGAAAGAATATAAATCTCTGAACCCCATACCACCCTCACATTTTGGGATACAAAGTTTCCACCAAGAAAACCAGTGTAATTTCTTATTTTCCTCCTCATCTCCCCACCAGAACTGGGCTGTCACATCAGTAATATCTTTGCATATTCCTTTCAGCAAACAAAAGACCGACATAGCAAATACAAGGATGGCTTGAGCAACAGCTGTTAATAAGACTTCCTTCCCACCTGTAGATAACTGTTTTTCCATCCATCCCTTCAACAATTTTTTGATTTTCTCACAGAAGTGTTTAAAGCAATCACTTCTATCTGCACCCACCATAGCGGGCAGGCCCAGATACTTGTCACATAGTGCTTCCGTTGTGATGTGTAAATGCTGGCAGATTTCATCTCTAGTTTGCACATTAGTACTTGGACTGAAAAATATACTGGATTTCCCCAAACTTACCAATTGTCCTGAATTTTCACAATAGGTGTCCAGCACATTCTGTAAGGAAGTTGCATTCAACATATCTGCTCTCATGAGAATTAGAGAATCGACAGCAAATAAAAGGTGTGATACTGACGGTGCATTCCTGCACACCCTAATCCCATCAATGGCACCAACTTCTTCTTCATACTGCAACATGCTAGAAAGGCCTTCTGCACAAATTAGGAACAAATAAGGTGACAAAGGGTCACCCTGTCAAATACCCCTTGAGGGTATAAACATATCAGTCTCTTGAGAATTATATCTGACTTTATATCTGACAGAACTCACACAAGCCATTATAAGATTGACCCACTGTTCATCAAAACCTAACTTCTGCATCATATTTCTTAAAAAGATCCATTCGACTCTATCATACGCCTTCTGCATGTCAAGCTTTACCGCACACAAACCTGCCTTACTATTTTTGGTGTTTTTGATTTTATGAATGCATTCATAAGCCATAAGAATATTGTCAGTGATCATCCTGCCAGGTACAAATGCACTTTGGGTGGGAGAAATAATGTCAGGTAGAATACTCTTAAGACGTACTGACAGCATCTTCGAGATTATTTTATATAGCACATTGCAAAGGCTAATTAGACGATGCTGAGTTATTAATTCCGGAGAATCCACCTTTGGAATCAAAACTATAGAGGTATCATTCCATTCTGGTGGGATCTGCTTCAAACTAACAGCATTCAAAACCGCAACAGTAATATCGTCCCCAAGGACATGCCAATATTTTTTGAAGAAAATTGCATGTAATCCATCTAGCCCCGGTGCCTTAAGATCGCCGATACTAAAGACTGCCTTACGCACATCATCACCAGAGAATGGAGCCGTGAGCATCCTGTTCATTTGGTCTGTAACCTTTCGATGCACCCTCTGAAGTAGTATAGGGTATGTATGCTGAACTTCCGATGTAAAAAAATTAGTAAAATAACCTTGAATATGAGGGTTTAACTCTGTCGTACCTTCCATAATGTCACCATTATCATCCTTTAATTTCTTAATCTAATTTCTTTTCCTCCTTGCCGCTGCATAAGCCTGGAAATAAGCCGTATTCCGATCTCCAAATCGAAGCCAGTCAACACGAGAACGCTGCATGGTTTGGATCTCTTTAAGTTCCAGAAGATACTCTACTAGTTCAGCTAGCTCCTTCCTCTTGATTTCATTTTCATCCGTCATGGGGCCCGTCATTACTTCCTCTAACTCCCTCTGCACTTTCCGGAGCCTTTTCTTTGGTTTTTTCAACACTCGTTGATCCCAGTCATGAAACGCCAAGTGCATACGAGATAGCTTTTCAAAACTTGGTTCACCTCGAGACAGCAAACAAGGGGAGTCTTTCCGTCCCTTCGTGACGGTTCTAGTGCCTACAGCGACTGAGGCGAACTCCGGCGTCGTCCGGCGATAATCACCAAATACCACCAAATCCTTCGCTTTCCCACCCAAATCCATCGCTTTCCAACAACTTTCAACATCGGCTGAGCTCCGCTTGCATCTCGTTCTCTCTAAATCTGAGTATTTTCTCTCTTCCCCTATTGAATTAGTACAGGCGTTATTCTTCCGTTTCGGCCACGAACTGAGGCGAAAGGGGAAATCTTCTCTGGATCTCTAATTCGCCCAGCTTTCTGGCCATCTGCATGCGTTTTTCCTTTATCCTTCCCAATCCAATCACACTTCTATCTGCTGCTGAAACCAGAGTTGGCTCCTACCAATTTGAACCAACGAGGAGGTAGTTGGCGGCGGAGCAAGTGCTAGGTGCGGGCGGCGCCGGGGGGTGGTGTGGGCGGTGCTCGTCCCAGCTCGGAGCGGCCGGGATAGGGGCCATGGAGGGGATCCAAAAAAATTTGCAGTCCATGAAGCTCTCAGGTGCAGAAAAGAAAGAAATCAAGATTGGACGAAGAAACACGAACATAGCAGGGTCACAGAAGCCACAAGCTATTGGTAAATTGATGTCTGACAGACCTGCGCCGAAGGAGGCCCTAGAGAACACCTTGGGAAGGATTTGGTCTCCGTTCAAAGGAGTGGAGTGCAAGAACCTAGGTATGAATCGATTTTTGTTCTCATTCCGAGATGAAGCAGGGAAATTTAGGGCGTTGAATGACAGACCTTGGACTTTCAATAAGAGGCTTCTGGTGGTTGAATATTTTGATCCAGCAAAAACACTCAATGAGTACGAGTTCAAGAAAATTCCTATTTGGGTAAGCCTTCATGGTATTCCTATGGGATCGATGTATAGGGAGTCAGGTGAAGCCATAGGGAAGGAAATAGGGGAGGTGCTGAATGTTGATGTTGATGAATGTGACATGGCAGCAGGAGAGTTTATGCGAGTGAAAGTCCGGCTAGATATCACAAAACCTTTGATAAGAGGTATTACTATCTTCCTGGAAGATGATGAGGAGGAAAGGCAAGACAAAGAGATGATGGGCAAAGAACTGAACGATGGGCAGAAGGGGAAAGAGATTTTATTTACATATGAACACTTACCAGACTTCTGCTATTTGCGGCGTCATCGGCCACAATGATCGAGGCTGTCCAAATAAACAGAAACTGGGAGTTGGGGATGAATTTGGGTCGTGGCTCAGGGCAGAAGACTGGGTAAGGAGTCCAAGTGAGGAGGATAGGAGCAGGAACTCTCGAGATAAATGGGGCTTTGGAAAGAACAATAATGGAGGCAGCAGGGGTAGCGATGCAATTACGTGGAGGAAGAACTCATATGATGATAAAGGAGTGGGGATCTCAGGTAAGAGGGAGGAAAAGGAAGCAACCAGCCCACTAAATAAACAAGAAAATGTGAAGGAGGTAGAATCTGGAGGAAAGAAACTTCTTTTGGAAGGGATTCCAAGTGAAAGAATTGTACAGGAGGTAAGGAATAGTGAAGGCCAATCAGCCCCAATGGTGGTGGATCCTAAAATACCTCAAGGACAAGCGGGAAATGAGAGTAGAGGAGATTTTAGTGGAGGAGAGAAGGGGGAAAAGCAGGCCACAGCATATGAGAAAGTGAACCCAAAGGGACCTCCGGTCAATGAGGGAAGAGGAAATGAACAAAATATGCAGACTGTAGGGGAAATGAAGGTGTGTGAATTTTTGAACAATGTAAAGGAAAAACGGGGCACTTTCAAGCGCTTGAAGACAACACATCAACCACATACGAAAGACGCCAATGACCATGTACCAAAGAAGAGAGCGTACTCGGATACAGAATTTGAAATGGAACTGGAGACACTGAAAAAGTGCAAAATGGAGATTGACTCGGGAGCTGGAGTCGAAGCACATGGTAATAATGCAGAGAAGGATAGGAATGGGGAGGACCAAGAAGGATTTACAAATGGAAAGCTCAGAGCTGAGTTGAAAGCGGGGCTGTCGGAACAGCCCCGCGAACCAAAATGAAAATCACGGTATGGAACTGCCGGGGGTTGGGGAACGGCCCGGCAGTGAGAGGGCTTCTGGACCTCCAGAAGCAGGTGGACCCTGACATGCTTTTCCTATCCGAAACCAAGATGAACAACAAAAAGATGGAAAGATTTAAATGAATGCTAGGGATGGACCAGATGTTGAT
Source organism: Aegilops tauschii subsp. strangulata (assembly GCF_002575655.3). NCBI lineage: Eukaryota > Viridiplantae > Streptophyta > Magnoliopsida > Poales > Poaceae > Aegilops > Aegilops tauschii. The sequence continues at coordinate 57,678,368 of NC_053039.3, forward strand.
AAGGAACTGTGAAGGAAAGAGTGGTGGACTAGCCCTACTGTCGAAGAAAGAAGTGAAAGTTGAGCTCCAAAAATTTTCAAGGCTGCATATAGATGTGGTAATAAACGAAAAGGATGGTTTCAAATGGCGGTTCACAGGAATTTACGGTGAACCTTCAAGTCATAAAAAGCACACAACCTGGAGACTCTTAACTATTCTTAACCAGCAGATGAATCTTCCTTGGTTATGTGCTGGAGACTTTAATGAGATCATGTACAACCATGAAAAGAGAGGAGGTCCTGGCAGGTCACAAAGAGCAATGGAGTGTTTCAGGCTGGTACTCGCTGAATGTGGGCTGCGAGACTTGGGTTATTCAGGTGATAAATTTACATGGTGCGACCACAACCATATAGCAAGTCGATACATAAAAGAAAGGTTGGACAGGGCAACAGGGAATCGTAGCTGGTGCAATGGATTCCCAAACTACAAAGTCGTAAATGAGGATCCGAGACATTCAGATCGCCGTCCTGTAACTATATTGATGGAGAGTACAAATCATAGACACAATACAGGAGGGTATGCCAAAGCTTTTAGATTTGAAGCCAAATGGTTGCAAGAGGAGGATTGCGAGGCAGTCGTGAACAATGCATGGGCTATTGCTGCAGCGCGGGGAGTAAATAAAGCAGCTGACAAGTTGCATGCAGTAGCTTGTGATCTAAAAGAGTGGGACAAAAACGTCTTAGGCGATCAAGAAAAGAGGATAAAACAACTCAAAAGAGAATTAGAGGAAGTAAGGAGGAAAGAGATCAGCCAGGTTAATGTTTCAAGAGAACTTTTTTTGAAGGAAAAGCTCGATAGATTGGAGCACCAAAGAGATATTTTTTGGAAGCAACGAGCTCATGTCAAATGGCTTGAATCAGGGGATAAGAATACTGCTTTCTTCCATGCGTTTGCATCGGAAAGAAAACGCAAAATCACAATTCGAAGGCTGAAGAAGGAAGATGGAAGTTGGATAGAGGGAGAGGAGCAACTGAAAAATCACATTGCGGGCTACTTTTATAGTCTCTTCTCATCCACAGCCGGGCAGGAAAATGAGGCCATTTTGCGAGCAATAAATCCAAAGGTAAATGAAGGCATGAATAGAGTCCTTTGCGCTGAATACATAGAGAAGGAGATTCGGGAGGCCTTATTCAACATTGGAGATTTGAAAGCTCCTGGTCCTGATGGGATGCCATCAATCTTTTTCAAAAAGTTTTGGCAAACTATAGGGGATCAAATAACGTCGCAGGTGCTCAATGTCCTGAATGGTGGCGAAATGCCAGAAGGCTGGAACAATACGATGATTGTCTTAATCCCGAAAATAGCGAAGCCAGAAAATTTGAAAGATTTGAGACCAATAAGTCTCTGCAATGTACTTTACAAGGTGGTCTCCAAGGTGATAACGCGTAGACTAAAAACCATTCTACCTGACATCATATCCTTGAATCAAAGTGCATTCGTGTCGGGGCGCATGATCTCAGACAATATCCTATTGGCGTATGAACTTTCGCATTTTCTTCGTAGAAGAGGAAAGGGAGGCACATGCTACGCGGCACTCAAATTGGATATGAGTAAAGCATATGATAGGGTAGAATGGAAATTCTTAAATGATATGATGATCCAAATGGGATTTAACATGAGCTGGGTTAAGCTAGTGATGAAGTGCATTACAACAGTTAAATATCAAGTGAAGATCAATAGAGATGTCACAGAAGTGTTTGAACCGCGGAGGGGATTACGGCAGGGAGACCCACTATCTCCATACATGTTCCTCATATGTGCTGAAGGGTTCTCAGCCATGTTACATAAAGCAAAAGCAAATCAAAGATTGAAAGGGATTAAAATTTGTAGGCAAGCCCCAAGTGTCAGCCACTTATTATTTGCAGATGATTCGTTATTGCTAATGGAGGCAAATGCCAATGCAGCCCAAGAAGTGAACAGAATCTTACATATTTATGAAGCATGCTCGGGGCAGATGATCAATAAGGAAAAATCAGCAATAATGTTTAGCAAGAACACAGAGGAAAGAAAAAGAAATGAGATGAAGAGGATTTTAGGCATCAACATTGAAGGTTTTTCAGGCAAATACTTAGGCCTACCAGTATACATAGGCAAGAACAAAACGAAGACCTTTAACTTTATAAGGGCGAGAGTCTGGAAGAAAATTCGGGGAGGAAATGAGAAACTTCTATCAAAAGCAGGCAAGGAGATATTGATTAAAGCAGTTGCTCAAGCAATACCAGTTTACGCCATGTCATGTTTTGATCTCACAAAGTCATTTTGTGAGGACTTAAGTTCTATGATCAATCGTTACTGGTGGAGCCAAATGGACAAAGCGAATAAAATTCATTGGGTAAGCTGGGACAAAATGACAAAACCAAAGAAGGATGGAGGATTAGGTTTTAGGAACTTACATTTTTTTAACCTTGCCATGCTGGCCAAGCAAGCATGGCGCATCATTCAGAACCCCTCCTCACTCTGTTCACGAGTGCTAGCGGCACGATATTTCCCTAATGGTTCGCTTTTGCAAGCAACTCCAAGTGCGGGCATCTCCTATGCATGGCGAAGTATTCTGAGGGGAGTCCAATTATTAAAAAAGGGGATAATATGGCGGGTTGGGAACGGAGAAAACATTAGAATCTGGTGTGACCCTTGGATCCTCTGAGGTAGTACAAGGCGAGTAATATCACCAAAGGGAAACAATTTGCTCTCCAAGGTGTCTGAACTAATTAACCCCATAACGAATCAGTGGGATGAAGATCTGATTCGGCAGACCTTCTGGCCCGAGGATGCAAAGATTATTCTTCAGATTCCCCTCCAAGACGATACAGGTGATTTCCTTGCCTGGCATTTTGATAAGAAAGGGCTTTTTCTGTCAAATCTGCATATAAGGTGGCAATTGACAATGCAGCCAGGGATTCATCCTCCGGACTAACATCATCTTCTAATGCAGAGGGGGAGATGTCAGACTTCAACTGGAAGAAACTTTGGGCGCTCCCTCTTCCAAATAAAGTACTACATTTTCTATGGAGGCTGGCCACTTATAGTCTCCCGTTGCGGACGAAACTTCAACGAAAAGGTATTCCCATGGATACTAGATGCCCCATGTGTTTTAGATTAGATGAGGATGGGGGGCATATTTTTCTTAAATGCAAAAGAGTTAAGGCATTATGGAGAGTATCTTTACTGGAACATGTTAGACTAAAAATTCTCCTATGCTATGATTCAAAAATGGTGTTAGAAGAAATTTTTAAACTAAAGCTTGAGGAGTGTGTGAAAGTGTGCCTTCTTTTATGGCTATGGTGGCATGAACGAAACAAAGTAAATAATGGGGATACGATGAGAAATATATCAGACATAGCTTTCTTTATTGATTACCATTTGTCATATTGCTTTAAGGTAAAAAGGCGAGAAGCCACCAAGCAAAGGAAGCAATCCAAAAGTGGAAGACGCCACCAGCAGGAATCATGAAGATAAATACTGATGGGGCCTTCATTGAAGCAACACAATCTGGTGGATGGGGCTTCACACTCAGGAATGACCAAGGCATGCTGCTGGCAGCAGGAGCAGGTAACCTGAAGTACGTTTCAGAGCCACTACATGCTAAACTCTTAGCCTTTCAACAAGTTGTGCATGCTGCTATTCAAATGGGCTGTCAAAAGGTGATGTTTGAAACAGACTGCATGGTGTTGATGCAAGCTATACTTAGTGATGAATATGACCTATCAACTCTGGGCACTTTGTTTAAAGAGGTTAAATTTCTCATACATGTGGGTTTAAGTGATGTTTCCATAGTGCATTGTAATGTAACGGCTCACACTTTAGCAGTACATGGTGTTTGTATGGAAGATGGTTGTTCTGAAAGTTGGCTAGGCCAATTTCCCAAGTTTGTATCAGATGTTGTAGCTGGCGATATGTCCAGCGTTTTAATTTATTAATGGAATGCGTTGTGTTCCTTCGGAAAAAAAAACTTGGTTCACCTCCGTTGCTCCCATACCATTCGCCTTGAAAAACAGCAGACAGTCATCTGCAAATAATAAATGGTTTACCGATGGCGCCGATGCTGTCACTTGAAGCCCACTTAAGTTTGATGACTCACTTCTTGGTTCTAAGAGGCACGAAAGGCCCTCTGCTGCCAACAAGAACAAGTATGGAGACAATGGGTCCCCTTATCGAATTCCACGAGATGGCTTAAACTCTTCTAGTTTCTTCCCATTGAACAAAACAGAAAAATTAACTAAGCTCACCAGATTCATGACAATATCCACCCATTTAGTATTGAAACCCAGCTTAAGCATAATTGCCCGTAAATAGGGCCATTCAACTCTGTCATACGTTTTCATCATATCAAGTTTCAAGGCGCATGATTGATGCTTCTTTGCCTTGTTGCGCTTCATGAAATACAGGCATTCATATGCTGTGATGATATTATCAGTAATGAACCTCTCAGGCACAAAAGCAAACTGCTCCTCCAAGACTATATCCAGCAATAATACCTTTAGACGGTTAGGTATCACCTTCGAAGCTATCTTGTATAGCACATTACATAAACTTACATCTAGCTAAACTGCTTCAAGTTTTGCTCTCTCTTTTTTTTTGCACAGGATCCTAACTGTGGCACCTCGTTGCCGGCCCTTGCCTCCGCAGGGTAGCAACAGCCGCAGCCAATATAATATGCTGCACTGCCCATTCTGCATGCTGAGTGTCATCGTCCTGACATCAAACGGTGTACACCCTGTATAGCTGGGTGCCAAACTGCCGACGCACCGCTGAGCCGTGGGTTCGTCGGGTACGTGAACGGATTGTCGTGACGGTGAATCATGACTACGTTCCACGGGCCGAATTCTAGTCTCAAAGCTGCTTACCAAAGTACTCTCCGAATACATCCAGAGCACACAGAATCACAATGCTCCGACCAGGACGCATTGTTTCGCATTACCTGGAGTACATAACCACAACCGTGTGTAATGGTTCACCACCAGATTTTGTACAGGAAAAACAAAGCAGGGTATTCAACACCCCTTTGTTCGCAGCACAACCTTTCAGCCAAAAAGGGCACTGTAATGGGAGGTTTGGTTGGATCATCGCCTCGGAACTGGCACTTGACTCGCCTATTTCCTAACATATACAAAAAAAATTGCAGCTCTCATTCGCTGCGCACCGAGTTGTACTTCTCGGCAAGTGAAGGGGTGGCCGTTATCTTGTTCATCAGATTCTTGAACTTCATGCTGTAGTCGCTGCCACTGCAGATCAAAGCCGGGATCAAAGAAACTGGTTAGGTCATGCCTACTAAAGCGATGTTATTTTGACGAGCATAAAAGGAGGTTATGGCCACCAGTGGACTGGCTAGTGCAGTCTTGTTTTGGTAACTATGAACAAGTAAAAGCATGGCAGAGAGTTCAAGTCTGATCTAAACCAGAATCAGCCGTCAGCTAGTAGGGCAGAATCAAGCCTTACCTGATGCGGCTTAGAGCGGCGATTGCTCGAAGAGCACTGCGGATCATGTCTTCGTTGCGATCAATCTCCTGCTTCACTGCATCACCCTTGGGTCTGTGGACGATTGTTTTCTCAAGAGGTTCAACTAACGAGTCCAAAACTGAAACAGGATCATAATAGTAAATGTTAGAAAGGGCAGTCACAACATATGAAACATCACTTTGAAGATCCTTGATTACAGCAAACCTGCAAGAACAGCAGAAGGACACTTGTCTGCTAGCTTTGAGAGAATCAGGTGGCAGGGCATTTTTACGTCATAATGATCTACAATAAGCAGTACGATACGAACAACTGATTAGCATGTTCTACACAAAATACACATTCAACAAGAATATGATAATATAGGTGATATACCATCTTAGGATTCAGAAAGAAACAAAAATAGAAACACATAACAACAGATAATGTGGACCATTTATCCTGAAGAAAAACTGAAAGCCATGCTATAGATATAAAGTATCTTGTCAAAATAATAAAGGTACGTTCAATATCACCGGTTCTATGCAGTCCAGGCCTATATCGCTACACTGAAATTGAGACAAAGACTATGTTTGGCTGATGCCCCATACAGCCCTGTCAAACATGGGCAAAAATTGGCTTGCCATTTTCTGGCCAAGGAAACCTGGCCAATTATTTGGCAACAATCTTTGAGAGGAATGGGTGAGGGCACTAAGGGCTGTTTGGATTGCTTCCCTCAGCTACCCGTCCAAAATATTGGTCGTTGACCAGGCTTGTGAGGCCGTTTGGATGAGCGCCAGTGTTTTGGTGCACCCAGCCCACCTTAATTCTTCTAGTCTACATCTAAGCCAAATTGTTGTCGAGGCTCCGCGGCGAAATCACCCGCCAATTATTTGGCGTGCCCTCATTTGGCAAATGTCTCTGGCAAAAAACAAACAGCCCCTCATAGCCAAAAAAATCGGCACCAAACCAAGCGAGAGGAAAAATATCAAGGTCTACCAATTTCTTGGCAGGCCTAATCCAGGCACCAACCAAACACACTAAAAATACCATGATGAAATATATAATGTCTTAAACTGTACTTACCACCTAAGCCAGATAAGAGGAAAGGGACGATGAAGGACGACGGATTCAATTGATCAAGACAACTATCCAGCAATGTGTCCACACATTCAAAGGCAGCTTTCCTAAGTTCAAGCCCATCATCAACGACGTGCTTGAAAGGCCCTAGATCAACTGTCCTGATCAATTCTTGCTGCAAAGAAGGAAAACGTTACTTCCTAGCTGTAAATTATATGTAACGTTGCCAGAGGCCAGACCATAAGTACTGATAAGAAATAAGCAAAAAAATAGGAAATGATACCTTCACAACAGTCTGGTCATACAAAAGAGGCAGTAATTCAGGAAGAAGACCTTTGATCAAATTTGGCTTGTTGTGGGCAGCAGTACTCAACGCCAGGACAGCTGCACGTCTCACATGCTGCAAAGTGCAAACAACAAATGCAATTGTCATCTCCACATAATTATTTGCAAACATTAGTTTTAAGGATGTAAATACTATTTCAAAGTAAAATTACCCTGTCACTGTCTTTAATTAGCATAAGGAAAGTAGAAATCTCAGAGTACATGATTGCATCTATCTTTCCAGGCCGTTCAACGATTGAATATTTTATAGCAATGGCAACTGTAGCCCTTGTGTTTGCTGCTGGGCTACATGTACGTTCCTACAAAATTATATGAAATGTCACATTAGATCTCATATCATAAAGTAAATGAAACATGGGGGTGTAACTTTGCTGATGTCCACACTCCACACCTTCAGAGCAGGGATTAATTTGTTAGGTTCAATCAGTGCAATTTTTCCTAAACACTCAGCAACCACATTCCGAACTCCTTCCTCCTCACTTTCGCAGTGATTAAAGAGCAACGCCAATATCTTCACAATGTTTGAGTCCTGCAGCTCACTCTGGCCAGTATGATCAACAGACTGACGTGCAATTACCTGATAGATATTGCATAAGAGCACAAATTAAACAGCAGGCTTATGGGAGGTACTTTTTACAAAAATAATTCCATTAGAAACCTACCTCTTTCAGTGAATGAAGCAAAAGATACTGCTTCTTCTGTTGATTGTCAATCTGATCCAAGATAAATGGCAAATACTTGGATAGATTGCCAACAGCAATGTTTCCAAGAGCATACGATGCTGCAGACTTTATCTCCTCAAAAGGTGACTGGAATGACTCAATGACAATGTTCTCAATTTGAACATGATTGCTGAGGTCCTTCCTTCTTCCAATTTCTCCCAAACATAACAAGGCCATGTGTTGTTTAGCCTGGAAAACACATTAGAATTAGAAGCAATTAAAAATGACCAAGAGAAGGGTAATAATATATCTTCGAGTCAAACATAAGTATGCAGTCAACCAATAGCAAATAATATTGATTTGCAGATGCCTATATGACAAAGCACTAACCCTACCATCAAGACATTACAATTTGCCTAATTACAGCTCAAAGTTTAAAGATGATTAGACTAGGGCACAAAGAGTAGCACACACGTAAACTATTAGAACAGTGGACCACATATGAAACAAACAGAGAACATGTAGTATCCCAATTTCACAATGCTACAAGATAGACGATGCCCATGAATGATTTTTTTTAAGCTAGCGTAAATGAATAAAGGCATGTTATGTCAAAGATCACAAGTATGACATGATATAAATGCGCAAATATGGTGAACAGAAGGCATGCATGGTCAGGAAAAGCCTTACAGAATTAGTTGAACTGTCATCATTTAGAATGCCTTTAAGCATTTCAACAGTTGATGCACATTTCTGATCACCAGCTGCTAAGCACAGCACAGCAACACACTGTGCAATAGAGGATAGTGCCTGCTTGGAAAGACTGCCTGACTGTGATGGCTTGGCAGTTGAAATAAGGGAGTCCAACAAAGTTTCAAAGCTTGTATTTGCAGACTGGACCAGTGAAGCAAAAAACTTCTGTAGTGCCTGCAATAGAAATAATGTCATCTGTCGGTAGGAAAATAAGAAGAAATCTGGTATTTATATTTAGATATGAAAATATATACCTGTAGTGCTTGTCCTTGCAACAGAGCACTCCTGATCAAAACAAGGGCCTGGGGCAAAACTTTATGTCTCACAGCTAAACCAACATTTTTAATGGATCTTCTGTCAACCATTATTGTGCAACACAGCTCCAATGCAAGAGCAGCCATATGCAAATCAATGTCACTGCCACAATAAATAATCCAACATCAGTCTTCCTGGTAGGCGGAAAATGGAGATTTGTTGAAGAAAGCTAAGCGAGGATAAAACCTTATGAGAGTAGAAAGTTCAGCTATTATCGTTTCATAAGAGGACGAGCCAATTTGACCACCATATGTGACAACCAAAGAATTTAGGGTCCCCAATGTTGCCTGCCTGAGGGCTCTGTTGGCCTGTTGAAAGGGGGCAGCAAAAGAAGTTAGTCTTCAATCTTGATGCTCTGTTTAACATACATGTTTTTTCAAGTTTCAAAATCAAAACAAACAATGTGTATAATGCATCTTTACCTTTCGAAGGAAAGCTGTGAGCTCAGAAACAACATGGTCCAGGACACATGACAGATCAATCCGAAGAGGTGAATTCGCAATCACCGCAAATGCCTGTAAAGGAATGAAAATTTTGAAAATGCAACAGAACCAAGAAAAGGAGTGAATCTGCGTACAATCAACTAGTACAGGAAAACAGAGAATAAACAAAACTGTCTGAAAACACCACCAGTGGGCATTAAGCAAATGATGACAGGGTGTACAACTACAACTGTAGACAAGACCCACACAAATAGATTGGTATACTATGGACATTGTACTAAAGCTATCTTTAAATCAATGAACCCACCACAAAAGCATCTCTATCCCAAGCAACTCAGCAAGATGCACTGACCAAAACATTTACATTTGTTTTTCTACCATTGACTAGAACACTGAAAGTTCAAGTCAACATTTACCATCATGTCGCTATTAGTTTTGGTTCTGAAGGTGTGGTTGACTGCTTACCTTGACAGCTGTAAGTCGTGTTATTTCATTGCCCATCCTATCAACAAGTATGGGAAGGCATGACGGTAATTCACTCTGGAGACCATCACCAAAAGTAGCGATCACAAGGCTCATGCAAGATATGGCACACTCTTTAACTTCCTGGCAAAACAGAATCACATGAGAGAGAGAGAGAGAGAGAGAGAGAGAGAGAGAGAGAGGTACGTAGAGAGTGATCTAAACCTGATCTTGATCTTGATTCGCCAAGCGGCCCAATATAGCTTTATAGATTGGACTAATATATGGCCTGAAATCTATGGAACGTGCCTGTGTAACAGCAGAATGAGAATTTAAAATACCACCATAACTGGGTGCTCATAACATCAGCACATGGAGTATAAGGCTGACCTCAAAGTTTGGACGGAGGACTCGGACGAGCTCCCCGCACACCCGCAAAGCTTCAGCTGTGACTTTGTAATATCTATCTCCAATAGCAGATAATATTGGACCAGAAAGTGCCTGGAAATTTTATTTTGCATTCAGTAATGAGTAACAACACAAGAGTGGTTAAAATCAAAGATAGTAGCTACAATACCTGGATGTATGGATGAAACACAGAGGGCGAATGTGAAGCCATAACAATCCTAGTAAACGCAAGGGCTTCAATCTTCAGGTTGGAGGTAGAAGATTTGTCCTATACAAAATAGACAGTGAGTTAAAACAAACATAAATCCTACACAAGAAGCTACACAGAAAATAAAACCCACTAACATTCAAAGCCTTCTCAATCCCAGGAACAAGTGACCCAAAATGATCAGCAAGGCAATCTGGTAATACAACAACAAGCTCCTTCAATACTGAGAATGCTCCAACCTGAAAATGCCAACAACAAAAAAATTAAATCATGATGGTGAGCCATACAGACGCTTTGCAAGACAGTTGAAGAACAAACCTTTGTCTTGATTGATTTTTCACGCAACTGCCTATTGATAGACTTGACAACTTTGGGTACTTCTTGCTTCAGCAACCATCTAGGGCTGCAAAGTAAAACGAATGACAATACAGGCTCAGTGCACAGAACTTGCAATCACAATAAACAAACACTTTCCCACTAAGCATAACAAGTCAACCAGATAATGATTTTTGTATCCAAATAAGAGCCATGCCATGTTTTAACCAACATAGGCTCAGTTAGGCTATTAATCCAACGAGAGAAACAGCTGCATCATCTAGTACTTACCATAAATTCTATAAGAATCTGGTAAAAATGGGGTAAAAGGTAATAAAACAAATATTTTTTTTACCTAGACTCATCAATGTCGCCCTGTCCTTTTGTCACATTGCCAGTTTGGCGTAACAACTCAATAAATGTGTTGAAGATGTCCATCTAGGATCAAAGAGAAGCTTCGTAAGATTGACATACAATGACAATTCAAATCTAATTTAGCAATGCAATGCCATGCGGTTACCTTTACATTCTCCTCTCTTTCCCTAAAGCGGTCAATTAACTTTGGACAAGCCTGCAACAACCGAATAAATTACACCAAGTTCCATAGAGCCAGGCACTTCATTGAGTAGTTAATTTTCAAAACAGGTAATAAATGGTTGGAATCGGCTCAAAAACAACACTGGCAATTATGGACAAAATGGAATCATGCTGTCAAGAAGAACGAGATTGTTAAAGCACAGTATGGTGGTTTTACTTGCTGCCATCAACATACCTCCTGATACATCTTAGACAACATTTGAGGACGAGATACTATAATTGCAGACAGGCACTTCGCTGATGCCCGGCGAACCTTCCAGCTTGCATCCTCATCATCTGTGTATTCATTCGCACTCTCACTGGGAGAAAATGTTAAAAGATGGTTCAATTAGCTTAATAGGAAACATAATTTCAGTATTATAAGAATATAAGTAACATACTCATCATCTTCCTCATCCTGTACTTCATCATCAGTATCCTCCTCCATGCTATCGGTGTAATTAGGATCATAGCTTACATATTCCAAAGCAAGATTCAAAATACCATCACAATATGGGGAAATATCTCTTGGACATCTGAGCATAAAGCTCTCAAGGGCCTACAAGATGGGAGGTAATTTATAGCCACAGAGAAGCAATGGTAAGAGTAATCGAAATATGAATTTTAACATAAATTTTCATGTTATGACCGGCATAGGGGCTTAGCCCAGTGGGTTATGGCCCAAGTATCTTAATTAGGGGCTTAGCCCAATTATCTTATCGTATTAGGATCGTTTGCTTAGGAGTCAAGTAATAAACCTCTCTATATAAGGAGAGATGTATCAATCTAATCAAGCAAGAAGCAATCATAATTTGCTCGGCTTCCCTTAGGGAGCCGGGAGACCTAAACCCTAGCCGCCTCCTGCCTTCGCCGCCGCTGCTTCCGTCGCAAGGACGGCGCCACGCCGCCGGCCGCCGCGCACCAGCCCTCGTCTTTCCCCCTCCTTCCCCTACAACCTACGCCCTAGATCCAGTAGGGCCCTAGTTCCTACCAATTTGGTATCCAGAGACTCGGGCTCGATCATGTCTTCGTCAACGCCAACGCCGCCGCTGCCAATCATCACCACCGCACCGCTGACCACCGCCGGTTCCCCACTGCCGCCGGCCCCGGTCTCCGTCACCACCGCCAGTTCCCCCACGCCGCCGGCCCCGGTCACCTCCACCGCGCCGACAACCGCCGTTTTCACGCCGGAAGAAGTCACCAGCATCTTGCGGGATCTCGTGACGGCCGTCCAGGGCATCCATCTGTACCTGGTCGGGCCGCCCGCACCTCCGCCGGCTGCGACTACCGCCGCCTACGGCCACCCCGCGCTGCCGTGGCCGTCCCAGGGCGCGCCTGCAATGGGCGGACCACCGCTGCCGCCGTTCCAAGCGGGGCACCCCAGCGGGCCGCCTCCGCCGCTGCTGCACCAGCCCTGGTACTCGATACCAGCGGCGATCGCCGGGGCCCATCCGTCGTTCCAGCCGCCACCCGCCCCAGTGCCGTTCTGGCCGCAGTGGCCCGCGTCGGTTCTCGCGGCGCCATCCGCGCCTTCCGCGCCCGCGCCAACCGCGCCAGTCCAGCTCCCACCGCCGCCGCCCAGTTCCGGACTGGGCCAGTCCACACCGGGAGGCCTCCCGATCCAGCAGGTCCGGTTTCCGCCGTCACCGTCCCAGATCCCGGCCTGGCTAACCGGGACGTCGCCACCGCCAGTTTACATGGAGGCCGGGGACCCACCGGTACCCACGCTGCAGTCTGGGGCCTCGTCCGGCTCCGCGGGGGCCTATGACGATCTCCCCGCCGTTGATCGGGCGCCGTCATCATCCCTGCTCCGCACCGCCGAGCCAGTCAGCCATGGCGCGCCGACCCAGACGCCGCCACGGTTCGCCAAGATCGACTTCGCCACTTATGACGGCACGGAGGACCCGCTTAACTGGCTCAACCAGTGTGAGCAGTTTTTCCGTGGACAGCGCACGCTCGCGTCGGAGCGCACTTGGCTGGCATCCTACCACCTCCGCGGTGCAGCCCAGACCTGGTACTACGCCCTCGAGCAGGACGAGGGCAGCATGCCCCCTTGGGAGCGCTTCCGCGAGCTCTGCCTCCTTCGTTTTGGGCCCCCGATCCGCAGGAGCCACCTGGCGGAGCTAGTCCGCCTTCCCTTCACCTCCACGGTTCAGGGCTTCGCCGACCGTTTCCAGACCCTGGCATGCCACGCGTCGAGCGTGACGGCGCAGCAGCGGGCCGACCTCATCGTCGGTGGACTTCCAGATCACATCCGCGTAGACGTGGAGCTTCAGGGACCCCAGGATATCCAGACGGCCATGTACTACGCCCGCACGTTCGAGCGCCGCGCGGTGGCCATCCAACAGGAGTCACCGTCCCGGGCCGCTGGGTCACTACCCTGGCCAGATCCCGCTCCGGGTCGGCCTGTTCAGGCTTCCGCGGCACCCCTCGCCGCGACTACGGCGCACCCGCTCCGCCGGCTCACCTCGGCCGAGCTACTCGAGCGTCGCCGCCAAGGGTTGTGCTTCAATTGCGACTCTTCTACCTGGAGGTTGCAGACTACATCCAGGAGGACGCCGTCGCCGCCGACCTTGCCGCCCCAGCTGTCGCGAAGGTGTTTGACGCTGGTTGATCACCTCGAGGAGTTCAGCACGCGCTTCCCCACCTTACAGCTCGAGGACGAGTTGTTTGTGCAGGCGGGGAGAAGTGTTATGACCGGCATAGGGGCTTAGCCCAGTGGGTTATGGCCCAAGTATCTTAATTAGGGGCTTAGCCCAATTATCTTATCGTATTAGGATCGTTTGCTTAGGAGTCAAGTAAACCTCTCTATATAAGGAGAGGAGATGTATCAATCTAATCAAGCAAGAAGCAATCATAATTTGCTCGGCTTCCCATAGGGAGCCGGGGGACCTAAACCCTAGCCGCCTCCTGCCTTCGTCGCCGCTGCTTCCATCACAAGGACGGTGCCACGCCGCCGGCCGCCGCATACCAGCCCTCGTCTTTCCCCCTCCTTCCCCTACAACCTACGCCCTAGATCCGGTAGGGCCCTAGCTCTTCATCATAAGTATGAACTTTAACATAAATAAATAAATGGTAAGAGTAATCGAAAGTATGAACTTTAACATAAATTTTCACCTGCAAGCTGTATTCACGGAGCTCTTCATCATTTTCTGATGCACTTGTACAATAACTAATGAGCAAAGGAACAGCTTCGGCAAGGTGTGGTCCAAACCGGTATCCAACTGACCGACTGTAGGTCAAAATAAATTAAACTATGAGTTTGCAGTGATCAAATGAATTTAGCCTACCAAATCTCTTGTACTTCCCTTCATCCAAAAATAATTTATCCCTGGGTATTATATCATCCAGCCAGATTTTTTTTCTAGATATGTTATCAATGTTTGAACTAGCCAGTTTTGAATTTAGATAGTTCCTACAAGCTGTTATGAACAAATTTTTGCAACAGTTGGAAGGTCAAAGCATATACCTGAGAGCACCAATCATCTGGATATTTGTTCGGGTTATTTCAGATTTTGCCCTTTTATTTTTCAGCAATTGGACAACCTCCGACGTCGCCTTGGCTAATAGATCATCCGACAAACATGGAGCAAGCGATGCTGCAACATGAAGCGACACATTAGTCACTGTAAATTAACTAAGATTGTTCAATCATTTGCAAGCATTAACAATCAAAATAATTGCAATATGCATTCAGGCGTACCTATGCACGTAACTGACTTTTTTCTGACACTTGCTTGAGTGGAGCTCAGCTGGGTTAAAAGTGCAGTGAGCATAAACGCATGATCTTTTGTGATCACGTTGCCGAATCTATGAAGCACATCACCTAATATGTCAAGACATTCACATTTAATTTCAGCACTCTTTCCCTGTCAACAAAAGAAGAAATGTATCAAGACAATTGCATTTAATTTTAAAAACAAACTGATGAGCCATGAAACAAGTAAAAACAAGTCCCAAACAAGTTGGGGTAGGCTTTATGTTACAAACCCTTGAAACCTAGAAATGTATTTACAAGTTTCATTTTCATAACCATATGGCAAGTCTGTCGTACAATTGTACATCCAGATAAAGGAACGAGAGGCAACATATAAAGGTAAGAAGAAATGAATGTAAACCAAATGCTACCAAACAGCCCTAATTAAAGGATATATTAAACATTCACAAATAAATTCTGCAAACTGTGTACGTAATTTATTGCTGATTTTCCAGCTAATACTTAACTTAATATTGCATTACCTTTTCTGTGGAACATCTAAATAATAAAACTTAAGGGGCCTACAGATAACCCAAGGGAAATTCTGGCAAACACGAAACAGACTAAAAAACTTACACTGGTGACACCAATGATTAGCTGCGGGGAAAGAGAAACTAAAATCTTTTCAGAAAGTGATGCCGTAGTAACTTCCACAATGATTGTCTTCAGAGCTATACTGGCAATATCACGATGCTGCTCCTTTCCATTGAGTAATTTATCACAAAGCTTGTCAGTCATCTCCACTACTCTATCCTCGCTTACCTTCTTAACAAGTGGAGCCAAGCTAACCAACAAAAAAATAAGAGTAAATGTAGTGAACGGATGTAGGGGAAACAATCGGTAATCAAATTTCTCTGAAAAAAGTAACCCCGCAGATCCAATAATTGATGCATAAGAAAACAGAACAAACTTTAAAAATGAATAAGCAATCTTGAAGACAAAAGGAGGTATGATGCCATCTTAAAAGATAAAATAGCAGGCTAAACACATCTGACAGGTACAACAACATAGCGAGTAGCATAATCAGAATGTTCCCAAATTCTAGCAGGACAGAGGGGATAATCAACAATAACAAGATCTTAACATGCAAAATCCTTACTTCCCCAATCCCACACCATGCAAGCATGGTAAGACATCAAGAACACAAACAATGGATTAAATAAGAAAGTATTTTAAAGGAAAGGTACCATTTCACAGCTAAACCAGAAACATCTCCTGAAGCATCTTCCAGTTGTTGAAGAACAATATTAGTCAACTTTGATTCAAGGTCTTGGTCTGCTTTGAAACTCTCTTTGTTCAACTCACTAAGCAGATCTGATGTGGCCATATATCTGTAGTCTTTATCTTTCCCTGTCATCTGAAAGCACATACAAAGAACAAAAATGTTACCGAGCAAAAACTGAGGATTCCTTTTCAAGAAATGTAAATTGGTGTAATAGATACCTTCTCCAAGATGCCGGTTATGTTCATATTCGCCATTGCACCAAACCTGTGTTCAAGTCCTCTTCACGAAGATATTCGGTAATCTAAAAAGCAAATTAAGCAATGAGAAATGTTCAACAGCCTAATAGCATATGTGTTGCTAAGTGCATAGATTTTAAAACTGTGCCAACCCAAACAGAATCGGTGGTGGATGCATTCTGGTGGGAGTAGGACAAGTACGCTAGATGGAGAAAAAACAAGCAGAAAAATATTTAAACAATCTAATGTGGAGATCGAACACCTGACGGCTCACTTCACACCTATGTGCCTACCACATGCGCTACGTGTATGAAAATATATTAATTACTTATTCCCACTATTGTGGATAGAAGTCAAAATGTTTGCAAAATAGGCAAAGAGGGGATTCATCTGGTTGTTTGTTTGTTAGGTCAATAAGGACATATTAAACCGTTGTTATGGTTGAACAGTAAGACAATAAAGTAGTGGCCATGGAGCATGAGAGGGTACACGGGGCATCCAGCTTCCGTAAGTACAGTTTGATGTTCAGCTGGTGTAATGCATACAAGTAACAGATAAAAGTGGTAGGAGGCCCTAAACAATGGCAAAATTGATTTCATTTTCCTAATGAGAAGAATGTTTTTAACTCCAGAGCCACGCTTGACAGAAAAGAAAGCATTCCACATCATGTTACTGTTTTCGCCCTAAACAACTAACAAAACTAATTTGTAAACAAGATAAAAAAAGGCATAAATCTACACCTCGAGCAATTTAATACTTAGAACAGGACAAATAAGAACGACATTAACACTTGTTCATTTATATACTTCTAACACCAGCAACAAGCCAAAATTAGCACAACATGAAGTCTCGTGTGCAATTACAGACATCGCATACACCGTATGCACATACTCCATGCTAAACATGAGTACACAACACTGACGTTATCAATATGGTAACAGATGAAATTTCAAACCAAAATCGCTCACACCAAGTGGTTTTCCCAACTCGATACATGACAAATCACCATAATAAAAGTTAAGCCGTTAGAGAGCAATGACATGTAGCGCAGGCCACGGTTCAGCATTAACCATGCCGATCCGTACCATCGCCCCCGACACCCAGACCACTTCAGCATCGAACCGAGCGAAACACCAAACCTAAGCTTAACCCGGTAAATCCGCGCCAAGCGCACAAGACAGAACAGCAGCGGTTCAATTATGCACCTAGTATTATATAATTACATTCACATATATGAACCAAGCCCGTTAAACACCATCATCTAAGATAAACATCACGTGAGTCTCTAACAAACTAATAAAGAAAGGTATGGCCTCAGATTTAGTATCACATAATATATATAAACATCATTTGTGTCAGATTTAGCATACTGTCAAATGTAGACATCATTTGCATTAGTTTTAGCATGGCATCAATTAAATAGTCCAAGGTGCGTCAGATCAACCCTATGCAGATTTCAGATCAAAATAACTTCAGAGTAAGAAAATCAAACCAAAAACAGTGCTCATACAGGGGAGTAGGACGTTGGGGAACGGGAGCTTGACCTCCACAGCCGGCAATGCTGTGCAACTAACAGGAGAGGGAGTGGATAGGAGCAGGGGAACGACGATGGGAGAAGGGTGAGGGGAAGGGCGGCAGAGCGCTCCCTGCTCTTCCGAGCGCATGGGGGAAGAGGCGCCGAACCTTCGCCGCGACGCTGAAGCGCGCCCGCGACGAGTCGGCGAGATCCACAGAGCGTCGAGCGTCGCACGAGAGAGACCGAGGGATGGGGGGAGCGGCGGAAGATGGTAGCGTGAAGCCGACAGGGAGGAGAAGCCTACCTCTTCAACGCAGGCGCGGGGGCGCGGGCGACAGGGCGGAGGACGCGGCCGATCTGCCACCTGAGAGCTCCGATCGGAGCAAACCCTCGCCGGGAAAGGCTGGCGCTCGCCGGAGAGGTGGGGATGGGAAGCTGTAGCAGCAACAGCAGGAGAAACCCTCGCTAAAGCCTGAAAGCCTTTTCCCTTTTATCCCCGAGACGTGACTTCCCCCTACCAATTGCGGATGTGTAACGTAAAAAAAAAACATGAAGTGGGCCGAGCCTGGAAATTTAGACATACACGGCCCAACAAGCACGATTGGACTCGACTGAGCATCCTTGGGCGGTGATATGTATGTATCGCCTGAACGAGAGTGCTCGCTCTGTCACACCGCACATGTACCGGTTCGCTCACCCCTCAAAAAAACAATGTACCAGTTCGCTCACATGTAGTATAAGGCTACGTCAATTAATTCGGATCGAAAAGAGTACTTTTTCTTACTTGAAAATAAGGATTTTCTAGTTTTTATATATTTTCACTTTTTATATATTTCGGAAATTTTTATATATAAAAATGTTTAAAGACATTTGTTAATTTTAAAATATTCACTAATTTGAAAATTGTTTTAAGAATTTGAAAAATATTTCCGAATTAAAACATGTTGATAAATTTTAAACAATTCACAAACTTGAGAAAAGTCATGAATCTGGGAAATATTTGTGAACTAAAAAAAGTTCCTGAATTTAAAAGATGTTCATGAGACAAAAAACGCTCATAGATTCAAAAAACAATGAATAGAAAAATATTCATGAATTTAAGAATGTTGGTGAACTCAAAAAGTATTAGTCAAATTTTAAATTTACCCAAATTTAAAAAATGTTCACGAGTTGAAAACAATGTTCATCTATTATAAAACAATGTTATAAATTTGAAAAAAAAAGTATGTTTGGAATTTGAAAAAAAATTGCAAATTTTAAAAATATCCACGGAATTGAAAAGACGTTCGTAGTTTTAAAAATACTAGATGATAATCCGCGCGTTGATATAATAATCTTGTTAAAAAGAAATGCATAAATAGGTGTTATATAAACAACTAAAACTAATAAAAATCATTTGGAAGTGTATTTCTTGATATACACTTTAACCGGTGTTACATAAACGACTAAAACTAATAAAAATCATGTGGAAGAGTATTTATTGATATACACATTATTAAGTTCGAAAATGGACAGCCGAATGCGTCGGCGGACCAATGCGGGACTGCGTTGGACGACAAAATACGACCGGATAGTTCAGTCCGAACGGTTGCTGGCGGTTTGAGGGTCCGCATTGAAGATGCCCTTGCCTCTTTTCCTTAAAAAAGGCATCCATAACTTACCAATCAAATCACTCCGTGAATGAATTGAGCCCAGGTTCTAAAAATAAATTGTATAATTTAATTAAACCAAAATAGTATTCATCTCCGATCGCCAAGCCAGACCATGAGGCGAAGGGGGGAGATTCTTGTATCTCATCAAGTGTGTATAAAGATTTGGTGTAGCGGAGACATCACATGGTGATGAGGGTGTTTTCTTGGATAGAAGTCATCCAGATCGAAGCTTGTCTTGGTGACGCCTCCTTCGGCGTTGCCAGAGAGCTTAGGGTGTTATGTCTCTGCTGGTCTTCACCGTTGTTGGGCTCCATTGATATTGTCTTCTCAAGGACACTCTTTTGAGTCTTTGCGAGTAAACTCATATACATGGTATGGCTATGATGGCGTGCCTGTCTGCCTAGATCCGGGTGGTACCAATATGCTTATGCGCGATTGCCAATGCCCGTCGTATATTATTGTAGTGATTCAATAAGGTCTGGTCATCTACATGTCTTTGCATGTACTTCAACAGAATTTTTTTCGGTGTTGTTCATCACTCGCAAAGAGTTATGGTAGAACGACGATGACAAGTTCGGCTACGTCTTCGGCCCTACTAGGGTCTTTATTGTATTTTTCATATTTATTTAGGATCATTTCCATGCCTATGGATTTAGTTATCTTTTTTGATAAAAGTCCATAATTTAATATATAAAAGGCACATAAATATACAAGAATAGTAGTGTTGGGAAGGTAATGTACTGTCCATAACTAATGTAATTGAATAATGTGACAAAGAAAGTAATCACACTATATATTGCATTTTTTTTGTCTGATAGTACATTGCAGGGGTTTTGTAGGGCCATGTACAGGACAAAATTAATACTAGACGTTTAGCACCGATCCTGGCATGCATCGCCACTCGATCCAAGTAGATGATCCATACATATGGCCTCCTTTCCTGGAGCCTGTCTGCTCGACTGTCTGCCTCAGGCCCCATGTAGGAGCTTGACATGCAGACCATGACCAATCTTTCCCACACAGCACAACAACACCCTAACCACCAAGAAGATCAGCACCCAAGCAAAATGAAACAAAAGGAAAGATGCAATGGAATATATTGCAAAATCAAAGGTGTCTCCATTAGTCGGGTGCTCTTCTCTTTGGCATGCATTTCTGGTGCCTCACTGGCCTCATCACATAAAATGCAGTACTTTATTATCATTTTGGAAGCTCACACGATAATTGGCTCGCCGGAGACAGTCCACCAAACAAAACACACTCACAATTAGTGGCAGGGACATGGAGAATTAACACAATTGATTAACTTGCATCCAGGAAAATAATGGAGCCAGCAGTAGTACTAAAAGACCACCAAGTTGTGCATCCAAAAGCTGGTGGCAAACAACTAAAGAAAAACTGGTGCAGAAAATGATTAGTACGTTGACCAGCATTTAGAGGGACAGGACTAGGCCGGGGTGTGACCCATGAGTACATGCTACTATATATTGTTTGTACATACACATCATGGACAAGTATGTGTACTTAATTATTTGTGTATCCCCACTGGAAAAGGAGATAACAAAGAAAATTCATTGGCGGGGATTTGCTTGTCCCCATGATGTAGACAAGATAGTGATTGATGCCATATCTGCACACCCTAAACAAATAAAATCATGGAAATCAACTCATGACCCAAATGATTAGCCAAGATTCTAGATGGGAATTAAGCAACAAAATGATTGAGCTGCATGCATAAAAAATCGATTATGTCAATCAAGCCCGTGTGCCCTTGATTTTATTTGCCTCCACATACATTTACATGCCGAATTAAACTACTATTAAAACAGAATGGGAACGTGGCACCGATAGAAGACTCAGAGAAAGCCACAAGTTCTTTTTCTATTTACGAAAAGGCCTTCATGGCTGGTTGTATTAACTCAAATCACACTTATATCGTCTGCTAAAAATTTATAAACGGAATTAGGGGGTGTAACCATATAGTCAGTGAATTACACGTCCCAAAACTAGCTAGCTCATGGGCAACCAGGTTTGCATCTCTCATACAATGTTCAATGATGACATTCCCGAACTCTTGCAGTAAACTACGATAATCATTAAGAATTGGTGTTGCCAGCGGTGCGTACCCATCATTCTTATTCAGTGCCTCCACGACAATCAGATTGTATTAGAATGAGAAGAAACACTTTAAATATCGATCAAACGTCCAGGGTTGTCGTGGAATTGTCACGACAGATGTCCTAGCAGAAGGACTTAGCCGTAGAGCCATCGCAACAGGTTAGTTTAAAGGGGTTAAATGGGACAAAGGACACAAGGAGTTTATACTAGTTTGGCCCCTTGCGGTGAAGGTAAAGGCCTAACCCAGTTTGAGGTGGTATTGCTTATGTCTCGATTACCAGGGAGCGAATATGCTTGACCTAGATTTCGATCTGTTGTTTATTGGCCTAAGCCGCCGTCGGGTCGTCCCTTTATATACACAGGTTGACGCCCAACGGCTTACAAAGTCACGGCCGGCTCATAAACAACGTGTCCGGCCCGGTGACTAATTACACTTGCCTTACAATACAAGTCATACATATATGGCGGTTTACACCTATGGGCCTTAAGCCGCCTTTGGGCTTTGGGCCCTTTAGTAAGTCTGCTTCATCAACCGCCATCTTCAATATCTTCATGGGCTTTGTTTTGATGAATCGCCATTGGGATAATCCGGCCCCTCCTGAGTGGGTCATACCCAATAGTCATATCCCCAACATTAGGCCTCAGGTTGATTTGAACTTGTTCATGTCAATCTTCAACACTTAGAAAAAATCCTTCTTCATTTGTTCTTGCAAGATATTGTAGCCCGCCATGACGTCATCTCCTGGAATTACGGAAACCCGCCATGACGTCATATGTCATTAATTTCGCACAATATCCAGCATATCTTAATAAATCCTTTATCTTTAATAACCATCCCGAAGATCGAGGCGTCCGAGCGGCTGGATAATCGTTCTTTGGCCTCCTTGATTTTCGCGCCCGCCTGTTACCCCTTTCCTTATAAATAGGGTCAGGCAACCTTTTCATTTTCCCCTTTTCCTTCTCGTCTTCAACCTCTCTCTCTTTGTAACGCATCTGCACGCCTGAGCACTGCAGCCGCCGAGCTCGTCAGCTTCCTCGACCCCAGCCGCTGCATCGACCTGAACGAGACCAGAGAAACTGCGGCACCTCTCCATTGCTCAGTGGATCTAGTAAGTACCTCTCCTTTCTCCGCTGTAAATCTCCATTAGGGTTTTCTGAAGTTCTTCAGAGTTCGTCGTCGTTCTTCATCATACCTCGGTTTGATCCTTTCTTCAATCCAAAATAACCTTTTGAATATGCGGAAACTGCTTCTGTACCTTCTCTTAATCACTGAATATACTTCCTCGATGCAGAAATCTTGCCAATATGCTAGTTCCTCCGCTGCTGCGATATTTAGGTTTTGATTTACTTTCTTTTTCCACACAGCGTTAGATCCAAATTAGCTGCTCCAGTCTGTAAAACCTATTTGTCCAACACTTAGCAGATTTCACTCTTGATAGATCTCAAATACCATTATGGTCATGGCGGCTTACATCACCGGTTATAACTAGTCATATGTCATTAGGCCCCATTTAAGCCGCCAATGTGAACATATGCCGCAGCGTTTACCTCCGGCTTAACGAATCAACTTAAACCGGCATATTTTCTTTCTTTTAGGCTTCTTCCTTCACCATGCCGAAGACAGTCACTTCATGTAATTGGGTTCCCTCTATTGTTACTGAAGACACGCTCAAATATTTTGTCAAAATCGGCTATTTACCAGCAAAAAATGTCATGCATTGGCGCGCCCCCAAACCAGGCGAAGAAAGACCTCGGCCAAAAGGATGGTGAGGTCATTATTTTTACTGACCACATGAATCGGGGCTTCTCACCGCCCGATTCCAAAATTTTTCGAGACGTTCTGCACTTCTTTCAACTTCATCCTCAAGACATCGGTCCCAACTCCGTGTCAAACATCTGTAATTTTCAAGTTTTCTATGAAGTGTACCTTCAAGAAGAACCCAGTGTTGAACTCTTCAGGGAATATTTTTATCTGAACCGGCAAAACGAGTTTACTAACGGACCCAGCTTAGAACTTGGCGGGGTCTCAATTCAACGAAGAAGAGATGTTGTCTTCCCCTATGCTCGCCTGCTGAGTCACCCCAAAGATTGGAACCAAACATGGTTCTATTGTAAAGATACTTCTCCGGCTGATGAAAATCCACTGCCTGGTTATCGTGTCCAGCGGCTCGACCCAAAGCATCATCTTCCCGAAAAGCTTACCACTGCTGAACGTGCAAAGCTTGCCCCCACTATTGCAAAGGTCAAGGCCCTGCTGGGAAATGGGTTAACCGGTATTGACTTGGTTTGGTGCTGGGTTTCTTGGCGAATCATACCCTTGAGCCGCTGATCCGGCTTAATGTGCACTTACACGGGCGGTGCAAAAGATCCACTGCGCCACAACTCCGTGTGCCTCACTGATGATGCAGTCAATGAAATGCAAAGACCCTTCTGAACAAGAGCCTGGGAAGCTGCAGCAAAGTGGGGCTGAACCCTTTCTGCAAACTTAACCCGCCACCAGATGTGAGTCTCTCAATCACTTACTTCACCTTATTACTCAAATGTTCCATTAACTCAACTTTGATGATTTTCACAGGCTGAATCCGATTTTTGGAACAAGGAGTATGACCATGAAGCTGCCAAGAAAGCCATGGCCAAAACGAAAGCCGTCAAGAAATCCGCCAAGAAGAATAAGAAGAAATTAACTGCTTCTGAGATGCTTGAACTGGACGACAATTCTGAGTCGGAGGTAGCCCTTGATTCCCTTGGCTCCTTTTTCAACTATCTTATTGACATTGATTATCATCGGGATGACACGTGGGCCAGTGAAGCGGTCGAAGAAGAGGTAACGATTATTTCCTCCGACTCAGAGCCTTTGCCAAGACAGAAAATTCGACGGGTAACCCGGAAAGTAAGCTTTTCACACCCCTTAGCTCATTTGGATCCTCACTTTCTTTTGAAGCAACAATAGCACAAGAACTGGCGACAAACTCGGACCAGCGGAGGTGAAGAGTTATCCTCTGGCTTACCAAATACTCCAGCTCCGCGAAAACGTCGAAACGAGGTCCTTCCAAATTTAAACTCTTTTTATCCACTGGCGGGTCTCATTCGTCAGCCACTTAATTCTTCTGATTCAAACTATTAGGAGGCTTCTCACTCTTCTTCCGGCGACTCATCACAGACCCGACTATCGGCTTTCAAAACAGCCCCTGGGTAACAACAATTACTTTTATTCTCTACCTCCTTATGCTCTTATACTTGTACTGACCTCTCATAACCCATGCAGTGGACAAGCAAAGCCTAGCAAGAAGGCAAAGGTGATCAAGCCGGCTGAAGACCCCAAAGTCCATGAACCGGAACAACAAATTCCAGCATCTGACACCTCCCTGCCACAACCCAAAGAGCCTGTCCATGATGTTCCACCAGAAATTCCTGACCTCTCCAGTGACCATACAAACCTCAATCCTTTGAGCACTGAATCATCAAGCCCACTTAAACCGGCAAGAACACATGCTGACGATGTTATGATCACTGGCACCGGCTTCAAAGAACCGGGACAACCTACTGTCTTGTCCAAGCACTCCGCCAAAGAGGAGTTCATTGAAAGGCGGAAAGTGAGATTTGATATCACCAATTATTCGCAATTAAACATCAGTGAAGTACTCTCTGGTTTCTCAACCAAGTGCATACCAGCCGTGATCTTGAAATTGACATGGTGAAGCAGATGCATCAGAAATATGAGGTATGATCTCCGGCTTGATACATTATGCATATCCTGTCAGCCCCCAAGTCTACTGTGTATGATAAGATTGAATATGCTATAAACTTACAAAAACCATGAGTATAAAAAAGCATCTTTGGTAGAATCCTTCAAAGGCCGGCTTTCACCTTCAGAGTTAAATCGGATCTTTAATGATTAACATTGCAACCGTAGCCCCCAAGGGCCGGTTTAATCAGCATGAATGAACCGGTACTTGTTCAACATTGTTTTTAAATCAAAGCTTACTCGTATAGCCCCCATGAGCCGGCTGTGGTCATTTGTAGCACAACCGGGTCATCATAAAGTAGTAATGAAACGCGAGCAATATGCATTAGCCCCCAAGTGCCAAGTACTCTTGCTTGCAAAGTACTTGGGACTTAGTCATATGAGCCGTTGTATGAAGAATTTTTCGATACACATTAGCCCCCAAGTGCCAAGTGTTGTTGCTTGCAAAAGGCTTGGGACTTTTATTACTGTCACCCGAATATGAATATGTTTGCAGATCTGTGCATGTACAGGATGCCACTGCTCAACTTTAATCACAATTGGCTGATGCAAAGACCCGGCTGGAGAATCAAGAATCTGAGACCCGGAAAGCCGACTCAAAATTCCAATTTAGCTTGGCTGAAATGGAAAAACTGAAGACCAGCTTTGATGCTGAAAGAACCGCCTGGGCTGAAGAAAAAACTGCTCTGACGCGGCGAGCTGAAAAAGCAGAAGCTTCTCTTCAAGAGGTGATCACTGAGCTTACCGGTTTAAAACACCGTATATCCCAGATGGTTTCTGTTATCTTTGGTGAGTAACTTTGCCAGCGTCAAAATTGAGTGTTTATCTTTGATGTTACAAACCTTCTCTAATCAATCCATAATTATTATACAGGTCCCAGGAGTAGCAATCTTGGTCAAGAAATGCTTGTGAAGCTCAAGGCCGTATATACACTTGTTGAACAGCTATATACCGGAACTCAGCGCACGCTGGCCACGATTTCTCCAACTAATCACGCCCCCACTCTGTTGAATGACGTTTTGAAGAAACTTTCCGTTCTGCCTGCTAGGATTGAAGAGATAAAGCGGTCATCTGCAAGAGCCGGTGCCGTGACGGCCTTGAGCCGGGCTAAGGCATGGTTACCAGAGCTAAACCCGGCCGAGGTAGCTACTGGATATCCAAGCTTGAAAGAAGATGGCACTCCTTTTGACCAAAAAGACTTTGTTGCATGTGTGAAGGAAATACATCCTCTGGCGACTCTGATTGCTGATGAAACAAATCTTTCAAAATATCAGCCGGCTTATGATACAATAAATCATAAGATGCCCATGCCGGCTTATAAAGTGATGGATCTGATTCCCCCAATCCGTAAGCATACTTTCGCCCCTGAAGTTGATCCATCCGACCTTATAGATGATGAAGCTGAATTCCAAGCCTTGTGTGGCATTGATTGGTCATCACCAAACTTCCAGACGGCGGAGGAGGACGAAGAACCAGAGAAGGATGATCCAGAAGCTTCAAGTCGTCAAGGCCAAGAAGATTGATCTGCTGGGCGGTTCAAATATTTGATCTTCTGAAAAACACTTGATCTTTTTGGCTCACTGAGTCATGTAATAGGCTAGTGAAACTTTGATCTGCTGTGCCATCGTGCACGTTTTGTTTTGCGCAAATTGCTGATCCGCCAGTTGAAAAACTACCACTTTATGCTTATGATAGCGTCGATTTATGCAGATCAGATTTAGCAATACCCTGCACACAAACAGATCACAAGTGCCCTGGCGGTTTACCGCGGGGCGGGTCACAATACCCCGTATTAAACCACTGGGGACGAATAGTCCATAACTAGGGCCGGTAGAACCGCAATCTTTATATAATTGTTAATAAAATATCATACTTGTGGTACTTGATCACACTGCCGGCTTATCATACCAGTGCAGTAAGGGTGACAACCCAAAGATTGAACACATAATGCCCTGTTTAATTGTCAAATACTGCCGGCTTACAATGCCTTATACAGCAAGGGGTAATATCCCAAGACTTAGAATACAATGCTTCCAAGTATTTAATATCATCATATACTGGCGACTTATAGTCTGCCATCATGGCGGGTTATAAAAAACCCAAAGATGCTCAAATATGAGACAGTCAGGGCTGCTTGGCCCGATTTGTGAAAACCATATGGTGAGAAGAAGGAGTGATATAAAACCAAGATAAATAAAACCCATAAAAAACGAGGCTGTTATAAATCTCCAAAACCAAATCTCAACATAAAACTTCAATGAAACTAGCATGATAGCCACTGGAGTATCCTCGCTTTCCGTAAGCCGGCTCTCACATGACCCAATCGATGTTTTAACCTAGATAAGTTCAGGGTCTTGTTTAAAGATTGACTTATCGAGAGTACACGAGGTCGGAGTAGCATCATGCAAACAAGCAGGTTTAACCAAGTTTCAATGAAGGCGGCTTAATAGCCTGGATTCATCCTCGCTATCCGTAAGCCGTGCCCTCACATGACAAACCGACGTTTTAACCTTAATGAGTTCAGGGTCTTGTTTAAAAGATTGACTATTAAGAGTTCGGCGGGTCAATCAAGATTACCTGATGGAGAAGCATCTGGCATACAGGCAGGATGACCCGGAAGGGTTACGTCCTCTTTGGTGAATACACCTATGTTTGAACAAGATAACCCAGTCAAGAGGGTAGTAACGCTATGTTCTCTTTGGTGAATACACCTATGTTTGAACAGGAAGCCCCCAAGTGACATATTTGTGAGCTGTGCCCGCTGGGTACCTATGTTTGAGTCGTGCTGTGCAACAAAACTCTCTTTGGTCCCGGTAAACCGGGAGTCAAGCCACGGAAGCAATCATATGACATGAAAATAAAGACTCAGATTCTGAGATTTGAAGACAACAGAGGCCCTGAATTATCAGTGGTGCTGATTTTATTATATTTCTCATAATATATACACTGATATAAATATGTACATCTCAAGAGCCAGTAGCTCAGGTGTAATAAGGCCGGAGATGAGCAATATTCCATGGCCGGCGGGTCTCCTCCTCCAACGTGCGTGAGTCCTTGTGGTCTCGAACATCGATAAGATAGTATGACCCATTGTTCAGATTCTTGCTGACCATGAAGGGCCCTTCCCAAGGTGGGGATAGCTTGTGCATATCAGTCTGATCCCGGATAAGCCGGAGCACCAAGTCACCTTCTTGAAAGGTTCTGGTTTTAACCCGGCGGCTGTGATAACGGCGCAGATCTTGTTGGTAAATCGTTGAACGAGCCGCCGCAAGGTCACGCTCCTCATCTAATAGGTCAAGTGCATCCTGACGTGCTTTTGCATTGTCAGCTTCAACATAAGCCGCCACACGGGGTGAGTCGTGACGGATGTCACTAGGGAGAACCGCCTCTGCTCCGTAAACCATGAAGAAAGGCGTGTAACCCGTAGATCTGTTGGGGGTAGTATTGATACTCCATAACACTGAGGGTAACTCCTCCACCCAACAACCCGGCGTCCTCTGCAAAGGAACCATAAGCCGGGGCTTGATGCCTCTCAAGATCTCTTGATTGGCTCTCTCAGCTTGACCATTAGACTGGAGGTGAGCCACTGATGACACATCAAGCCGGATATGCTCATGTTGACAAAATTCTTCCATGGCACCCTTGGATAGATTAGTGTCATTATCATTTATAATACTGTGGGGAAAACCAAAACGGAAAATCACCTTTTTCAGGAACTGAACCTCCATCGCCGCGTCACATTTACTGACCGGCTCTGCCTCAACCCACTTTGTAAACTTGTCAACCGCCACCAGGAGGTGCGTATTTTTATCCTTGGACCTTTTGAAAGGCCCAACCATATCAAGCCCCCAGACTGCAAATGACCAAGTAATTGGAATCATCCTCAATTCTTGAGCCGGCACATGAGCTCATCGTGAAAACTTCTGACAGCCATCACATTTACTGACTAGATCCTCAGCATCAGCGTGAGCCATCAGCCAATAAAATCCATGACAGAAAGCTTTGGCCACGAGAGACTTAGAACCGGCGTGATGACCACAATCTCCTTCATGAATCTCTCGCAGAATCTCACAGCCTTCTTGATGAGAAACACAACGTTGAAACGCCCCTGTGACACTGTGGTGAAGCAACTCTCCATTGACAATAGTCATTGACTTAGACCGCCGGGTTATCTTCCTGGCCAAAGATTCATCCTCAGGTAACTCGCCCTGGGTCATTGCTACCTCTTGAGCATGCGTTGGTTTTCCCTTGAAGAGGAAAGGGTGATGCAGCAAAGTAGCGCAAGTATTTCCCTCAGTTTTTGAGAACCAAGGTATCAATCCAGTAGCAGACTACACGCAAGTCCCTAGCACCTGCACAAACAATCAAGAACCTTGCAACCAACGTGATAAAGGGGTTGTCAATCCCTTCACGGCCACTTGCAAAAGTGAGATCTGATAAAGATAATAAGATATTTTTTTGGTATTTTTGTTGTATAGATTGGAAAATAAAGATTGACAAATAAACGATGACAGAAATAGATAGTTGACGGAAGATTAATATGATGGAAAATAGACCCAGGGGCCATAGGTTTAACTAGTGGCTTCTCTCAAGATAGCATGTATTACGGTGGGTGAACAAATTACTGTCGAGCAATTGATAGAAAAGCGCATAGTTATGAGAATATCTAGGCATGATCATGAACATAGGCATCACGTCCGTGACAAGTAGACCGAAACGATTCTGCATCTACTACTATTACTCCACACATCGGCCACTATCCAGCATGCATCTAGAGTATTAAGTTCATAAGAACAGAGTAACGCATTAAACAAGATGACATGATGTAGAGGGATAAACTCAAGCAATATGATATAAACCCCATCTTTTTATCCTCGATGGCAACAATACAATACGTGCCTTGCTGCCCTTGCTGTCACTGGGAAAGGACACCGCAAGATTGAACCCAAAGCTAAGCACTTCTCCCATTGCAAGAAAGATCAATCTAGTAGGCCAAACTAAATCGATAATTCGAAGAGACTTGCAAACATATCAAATCATGCATATAAGAATTCAGAGAAGAATCAAATATTGTTCATAGATAATCTTGATCATAAACCCACAATTCATCGGATCTCGACAAACACACCGCAAAAAGAATTACATCGAATAGATCTCCAGGAAGATCGAGGAGAACTTTGTATTGAGATCCAAAGAGAGAGAGGAAGCCATCTAGCTAATAACTATGGACCTGAAGGTCTGTGGTAAACTACTCACACATCATCGGAGAGGCTATGGTGTTGATGTAGAAGCCCCCCATGATCGAATCCCCCTCCGGCAGATCACCGAAAAAGGCCCAAGATGGGATCTCACGGGTACAGAAGGTTGCGGCGGTGGAAAATAGGTTTCGTGGCTCTCTCCGAAGGTTTCAGGGTATAAGAGTATATAGGCGAAAGAAGTAGGTCGGTGGAGCTGCGAGGGGCCCACGAGGGTGGGGGGCGCGCCCTCCTGCCTCATGGCTTCCTCGCTGCTTCCTTGACGTCCACTCCAAGTCTCCTCAATTGCGTTTGTTCCAAAAAGGATCCTTGCGAAGGTTTCATTCCGTTTGATATTCCTTTTCTGTGAAACACTGAAATAGGCAAAAAACAGCAATTTGCACTGGGCCTTCGGTTAATAGGTTAGTCCCAAAAATAATATAAAAAGGTATATTAAAGACCATTAAACATCCAAAACAGATAATATAATAGCATGGAACAATCAAAAATTATAGATACATTGGAGACGTATCAAGCATCCCCAAGCTTAATTCCTGCTCGTCCTCGAGTAGGTAAATGATAAAAATAGAATTTTTGATGTGGAATGCTACCCAACATAATTTTCAATGTAATTTTCTTTATTGTGGCATGAATGTTCAGATCCGAAAGATTCAAGACAAAAGTTTAATATTGACATAAAAATAATAATACTTCAAGCATACTAACTAAGCAATTATGTCTTATCAAAATAACATGGCCAAAGAAAGCTTATCCCTACAAAATCATATAGTTTGGCTATGCTTCATTTTCGTCACACAAAATGCTCTCATCATGCACAACCCCGATGACAAGCCAAGCAATTATTTCATACTTTAGTATTCTCAAACTTTTTCAACTTTCACGCAATACATGAGCGTGAGCTATGGACATAGCACTATGGGTGGAATAGAATATAATGACGGGGGTTGTGTGGAGAAGACAAAAAAGGAGAAAGTCTCACATTGACGCGGCTAATCAACGGGCTAGGGAGATGCCAATCAATCGATGTCAATGCAAGGAGTAGGGATTGCCATGCAACGGATGCACTAGAGCTATAAATGTATGAAAGCTCAACAAAAGAAACTAAGTGGGTGTGCATCCAACTTGCTTGCTCACGAAGACCTAGGGCATTTGAGGAAGCCCATCGTCGGAATATACAAGCCAAGTTCTATAATGAAAAATTCCCACTAGTATACGAAAGTGACAAAATAAGAGACTCTCTATCATAAAGATCATGGTGCTACTTTGAAGCACAAGTGTGGAAAAAAAGGATAGTAGCATTGTCCCTTCTTTTATTTATTTATATATTTTTTTGGGCCTTTCCTTTTTTTATTTGGCCTTTCTTTCTTTTTTTATTTGGCCTTTCTTTTTTTATTTGGCCTTCCCCTTTTTTTCATTGGACAATCCTCTATTAATGATGATCATCACACTTCTATTTATTTACAACTCAATGATTACAACTCGATACTAGAACAAAATATGACTCTATGTGTGTGCCTCCAGCGGTATACCGGGATGGGCAATGAATCAAGAGTGACATGTGACGGTGTCAAAACCGGCGGATCTCGGGTAGGGGGTCCCGAACTGTGCGTCTAAGGCTAATGGTAACAGGAGGTGGGGGACACGATGTTTACCCAGGTTCGGGCCCTCTCGATGGAGGTAATACCCTACTTCCTGCTTGATTGATCTTGATGATATGAGTATTACAAGAGTTGATCTACAATGAGATCGTAGAGGCTAAACCCTAGAAGCTAGCCTATGATTATGATTGTTCTTAGTCCTACGGACTAAACCCTCCGGTTTATATAGACACCGGAGGGGGCTAGGGTTACACAGAGTCGGTTACAGAGGAGGAGATCTACACATCCGAATCGCCAAGCTTGCCTTCCACGCAAAGGAGAGTTCCATCCGGACACGGGACGAAGTCTTCAATCTTGTATCTTCATGGTCCAACAGTCCGGCCAAAGTATATAGTTCGGCTGTCCGGATACCCCCTTATCCAGGACTCCCTCAGTAGCCCCTGAACCAGGCTTTCAATGATGATGAGTCCGGCGCACAGATTGTCTTCGGCATTGCAAGGCGGGTTCCTTCCGCGAATACTCCATAGAAGATCTTGAACACGGGGTTCGTGTCCGGCTCTGCAAAACAAATTCCACATACCACCGTAGAGAGTATAATTTTCCACAAATCTAATCTGCTGACAACTTTTCATAGCGTGACATCACGCCGCGGCCCGGTCATTATTCGAACCGTTTTTCTTAACCAGCTGCTGCACATATTGCGAGGCGGTTTCATTGGCACGTCTTGTCAAAGCAGAGATCGTGTCCCCTTATCACGGGATTCTCATCAATACGGGTGTGGGTAACCCAACCGCGTTGTTAACACGACGCTTGGGGGAATGAGCGAGTTTTACGGGGCAAGTGGGGAGGCGCATGGTTTCTACCGCCTTTATAAAGAGATAAGGATTCATCTTTTCTCCACCCATGCCTTCTTCTTCCTCTACTCATCCATTCTCCCCTTGCTCAAGCTCCAGCGCCCAAGCCTTCTCCTTTCTCCGCAAAGTCATTCCAAGCATGTCCGGAGCGGGAGGCAAGTGGATGGCCTCCTCCGTCAAGGAGGAGGATATCACAAAGCTTCGAGAGGCCGGATACCTGGCTGCAGACATCGCGCACCAGCTTCCTACCGAGGGGCAAATCATCCCTACCCCGGAGCCTCAGGAGAGGGTAGTGTTTCTCTCTCACTTTGTCCGCGGACTGGGATTCCCCCTCCACCCATTTGTCCGCGGGCTCATGTTTTACTACGGGCTGGACTTCCATGATCTGGTCCCCAATTTTATCCTCAACATCTCGGCGTTCATCGTCGTGTGCGAGGCCTTCCTCTGCATTACGCGCCACTTCGGCCTATGGCTGAAGACCTTCAACGTGAAGCCGAAGGTGGTGGTGGGCCAGCAAGCAGAGTGCGGAGGCGCCATGGTGGGCAAGATGCCCAATGTCACTTGGCCCGAAGGCTCCTTTGTGGAGACCGTAAAGGGGTGGCAATCAAGGTGGTTCTACATCACCGAGCCGCGCGACGCCAACTAGGCGGCGGCCCCCGAATTTCGATCCGGCATCCCCATGCGGCTCACCTCCTGGAAAAGGAAGGGCTTAGCCTGGGGCTCATCGGTGGAGCTGACCGGACTCGAGACCTGCGTCAAAAATGTGATAAGCAAGAAAATCAAGCTTGTCAACATGGTCCAGGTCATGCTCTCCCGCCGGATCCTTCCGTGTCAAAGACGGGCTTTCAATATGTGGGAGTTCGACCCAGCCGAACACCAGACGCTGCGAGAGCTCTTCGACACGACGCACGAAGATGTCTGGAAGGTACTGTTCAAGGCTACCAAGGCACCACCACCCATAACCGAAGATTGCGGGCTCAGCGCAAGGCGCTCCGCCAATCTGGTGAGTTTTTATATTTTGTGAGACGTGCCTTTTACCAGCACATCCGTGGGAGGAATCTAAACTTCCATGCCAATTCATCAGGACTGGGTGGCGTTAGCGGAGCGGATTGACTGTCCGGCTCCTCTGCCTGCAGACCCAGCATCGGCTCTCTTAACAGAGATGCTGTTTCCGGTGCCCTACGAGGTGCCGGAGAAGAAGGCCACGGGGACCAGGAAAGGTCTCCGACGCAAGGTTGTATCAGACTCATCGTCCGAAGACACCGAGGACGAGGTAGCGGAAATCCCTCCCCCAGCGACCGGGGGGGGGGGGGGGGGGGAGAAGAAAAGGAAGGCCGCCCCGTCTGGGGAGGCCGAAGGGTCCAAGAAGGGAAAGACCCTCCCTCCAGACCACTCCACCACCGCCGCCTACAGCGACGAGGAGTGGTTGCCCAGGGACAAGCCCCTGGCGAAGTCGTAAGTATCCGGACACTATAACACTTCCGATACATATTGCTTTATTGCTTCTTATCAAGTCAAGTATGATTGTGCAGTCCAGCCAAATCCCACCTCAACGGATGCTCCTCGGATGGGTCTTTGAGTCAGTCGGTTG
This sequence comes from Aegilops tauschii subsp. strangulata, assembly GCF_002575655.3. NCBI lineage: Eukaryota > Viridiplantae > Streptophyta > Magnoliopsida > Poales > Poaceae > Aegilops > Aegilops tauschii. The sequence continues at coordinate 57,712,954 of NC_053039.3, forward strand.
AACAGTGCTTCGCCCCCGACGGCCACCTCCCCCTGGCACGCGGACGACACCGAGGTGCTGTCCCAGAGGGTACCGGATCAGGGGGAGACTGTTCTGGAGACGCTCCAGGGCAAAATCCCATACGCCGGGCACATGGGGGGGAAGACCCCCATGGATTCTGATGACGGGGGCCACAGTAAGTCGGGCCCCCAGCCGGATACTGCGCCCGAACCTCCAACGATTCTGGATTCAGGCAGGCAGCCCCTCGTTAGGGAGGGTGAGCCATCTGTGCCGATGACCTCTGTCCATCCAGAGGCATCGGACGACCTGGTGGAAGCGCTTCGCGGCACTTCCATTGACGAAGAGCACCGCACCATCATGAGTGCGGTGATTGAGAAGGTCCGGTCCGCCAAAAGCGGATTGACCAAAGCCTGCGTCAGCCTCCTAACGGGCTTCGAGGTAAGTAAATAAAATTATAAGAAAATATCATAGTGTAGACAGTAGCCCCTGATGCTCTGTTCGGTGTTCGGAAAGAAAAACCGAACAGAGGATCAAATAATATCCGCAGGAGTCTAACAGAGTATGTCTGTGTGAATAAGCAGGCGTCACTGCTGGCCGCTGCCGCGCGTACTGCGGAGGGCTCTGGACTAAAGCGGGACCTGGAGCGGACCGAAGAAGAGCTCGGCCTCGTGAAGAGGCAGCTCGAGGAGAACAAAGGTACATAATACCCCGTCTATATATTAATAAAGGAGGAATGGTTTTAGCTCATGAAATCGTTATGAACTTTAATAGGGGCCACGACCGAAGTGGCGGCCCTTAAAAAGGCGCTGACCGAGGCCAAAAACAAAGCGGCCAAGGAGCGCGTCGAGCGCAAGAAGCAAGAAGCCCGCGTCGGCGAGGTCCAGCAAGAGCTCGAGGATTTTGTCAAAAAATATGAGTCCTTGGAGCGTGACTCGAAGATGTAAGAGTCCGAGCTTGCGAAGGCCCTCCAGAGCGCACGAGACGCCAAGGCCGAAGCCCAAAAGGCCCTCCAGGAGATTGAGGTGGCCAAGAAGATCGCGGCGGGTAAGGCATTCAATATGCAGAGCAAGCATGTGAAGGAGACTTTCGTTTTACTTACCCGAATTTGGAGCTCTCCAGGAGCATTCGCAGATCTGCCGCGCATCATATTTGATGCCGCAGAGTTCTACCGGGCTGAGGAAGGGAGCTCGACGGAGAAGTTGTTCTGGTCCCAGTATATTGGGGCCGAACATCCGATGACCTTGAGCGACCGGCTGAAGCAACTGGTCGAACTTCACAATGTGGCCGAACTGGCCATGAAGGACCTCATAGTCCCGATATGGCCCGCCGAGCCCCTGCCCAGCAGCTACTTCGGCCTGGTGAAGCGGCTTGTATCTGCCCGCCCGCGGCTCGAGGCCATAAAGCGCTCAGTCTGCATTGAAGGTGCGCGCAGGGCCTTCGCCCGCGCAAAAGTGCACTGGGCGAAGATGGATGCCGAGAAGCTGGTAACGGAGGGGCCACTGAAGGGCAAGGAGCACCGCCACCCCGAAAAATATTATGACAGTGTCCTGAAGGGCGCCCGCCTTGTGACGGAGGAATGTGCTAATGATGTAATATTTGAGTGAATGTACTCAGTTGATCCTGTATTATGAAAACAAGTTCATTTGCGCCATATAACGCTTTGTTGATTTAAAATATTACCTTCTGTGCGACCGTTTATAAAATCTGAGAGTTGGCCAGTCGTCGGCTTCTGCCCCCATGTAACTAGTACCAGGGTGTTCGGGATAAATATAAACACTCTTTATCCAAATTTTTGGTCCTTTAAGGAGGTGTTTAACGCAATGAACCAGGCAATCGGACTATACGGCTTTATCACTCTCACTTAGCCATAGAAGTCTACAATTTTAAATTTCGGCATAGCCCCTGGTATTCGGAAGACCGAACTTGGGGTGCTATACACGCCTAAATCGGACAAGGCCGATTCCTCGCCCGAAGCGGAAAAAATCTTTAAGGATTTGAGACCTCTCGAACAGCGACCAGCTCTCGCCGCATCATGACAGTCAGTTTTCGGCTTTCTCTACTGAGGTGCTCGCCCAGATAAACTGGGGCACAATCGCAGTAGTTCTCCCGGTGGCACCTTAGCCGATAGAGCGAAACATAAGGTATCAAAACACGGGAGCCGGGCAAACCCAACATTTGACCAAAGACATGATTCGGAGCTGATGCATATAATGCTATAAGTTCGGGGTGCCGCACTGTTGAAAGTGGTCGGACTTTTATTGCCGTGTTATGGGGTGCACTGAAGCCCCTGGCGAACTGATCGTACCAAAAATGTACGGATGCAAATTTTAGTAAATAGACAAACAAGGAAAGAAATAAAGAAATGTAATAATAAGCTAACGCTATACATTATTTTCCATTGTTATTTGAATAGTACGTCAAGGCGTATGCGTACGAGTAATGCGATTAAAAAGGTAGGACTATTTGACATGTCCTGGCCAAGAGCGAGCTGCGAGCGGGTATGTAAAACATGCATAGCGATCGTTGGCAGAGACCACCTGGTAATTCCCTTGTACGTCAAAGCTTCTTGTCTCCTTGGCGTTTCCGTACCGTGATGGGTCCAATAATCATGTTATCAGAAGAGCCTTCAGAAAGTAGGGACCTGAAAGAAAGAAAGGGGTGAAGATATACGGGTCCTGGGGCGGTTGAGCCGCATTGTGGGCCGTATTGTAGCTGCGCCTCTGCCTGTGCCCATGGTATTTTAAGTGCGTAATTATGTACGCGCGGCACGAATTCCGCTGCTTGACTTGGACTATGACGGAGGTCGAACTGCTAGGCGAGCCTAGGACGTGCCAAATGATCCTGTTGCAGAGTACTCCGGACTCTCTTAGCAGAGTCCGGGGGCTTTATGGCCGAACTGGATGTCTGCCTAAGAAGGCTGCTCTGTACTTCTGCTGCGAGGGCTGCAGTGTGCTCCTCTGTACGGAGGGAGCGCTCTGTGATTCCATTGACTATTATAACCCCGCGAGGACCTGGCATCTTGAGTTTAAGGTATGCATAATGCGGTACCACATTGAATCTGGCAAATGCGGTTCGTCCGAGCAGTGCGTGATATCCACTGCAGAAGGGGACGGTATCGAAGATTAACTCCTTGCTTCGGAAGTTGTCCAGAGATTTGAAGACTACTTCTAGTGTGTTTGAGCCCGTCCAGCGAGCCTCTACACCTGGTATGACACCTTTAAAGGTGGTTTTGGTGGGTTTGATCCTAGAGGGATCGATGCCCATTTTGCACACTGTATCCTGATAAAGCAGGTTCAGGCTGCTGCCACCGTCCATGAGGACTCGTGTTAGGTGGAATCCGTCGATGATAGGGTCAAGGGCCAATGCGGCCGAACCGCCATGACGGATACTGGTAGGATGGTCCCTGCGATCGAAAGTGATCGGACAAGAAGACCATGGGTTGAACATTGGGGCGACTGGCTCCATCGCGTAGACGTCCCTTAGTGCGCACTTCCGCTCCCTCTTAGGGATATGGGTGGCGTATATCATGTTTACCGTTTTCACTTGGGGAGGAAATTTCTTTTGTCCTCCTGTGTCCGGCAGCCGGGGCCCCTCGTCGTCATCGTTATGCGGCCCCTTTTCCTTGTTTTCGGCATTCAACTTGCTGGCCTATTTGAACACCCAGCATTCTCTGTTGGTGTGGTTGGCTGGTTTATCGGGGGTACCATTAATTTGACACGAGCGATCGAGTATGCGGTCCAGACTGGACGGGCCCGGATTGTTTCTTTTGAATGCCTTTTTCCGCTCACCGGACTTAGAGCCACTGAATCCGGCATTGACGGCCGTGTCTTCGGCGTTATCGCCGTTGCTGCGACGCTTTTGTTTGTTGCGTCGGGGCTTGCTGCTGCTATCTCTGGCCTCTGATGTGCCAGGATTGCTTGCTGTATTGCTGCTGCGAGCCAACCAGCTATCCTCGCCCGCACAAAAGCGGGTCATGAGTGTCGTGAGGGCTACCATGGACTTTGGCTTCTCTTGGCCGAGGTGTCGGGCAAGCCATTTGTCGCGGATGTTATGCTTAAAGGCCGCTAGGGCTTCGGCATCTGGACAGTGCTACGTCTTGAGCTTGCGTTGGTTTTCCTTGAAGAGGAAAGGGTGATGTAGCACAGTAGCGTAAGTATTTCCCTCAGTTTTTGAGAACCAAGGTATCAATCCAGTAGGGAGCTCCTCAAAAAGTCCCACGCACCTACACAAACAAACAAAGAACTCGCACCCAATGCAATAAAGGGGTTGTCAATCCCTTCACGGCCACTTGCGAAAGTGAGATCCGATAGAGATAATATGATAACGTAAATATATTTTTGGTATTTTATAATATAGATGCAAAAAGTAAAGATGCAAATAAAAGTAGATCGGAAGCAAATATGATAGAAGATAGACCCGGGGGTCATAGGTTTCACTAGAGGCTTCTCTCAAGATAGCATAAGTATTACGGTGGGTGAACAAATTACTGTCAAGCAATTGATAGAAAAGCGAATAATTATGAGATTATCTAGGCATGATCATGTATATAGGCATCACGTCCGCAACAAGTAGACCGACTCCTGCCTGCATCTACTACTATTACTCCACACATTGACCGACTCCTGCCAGCATCTAGAGTATTAAGTTCATAAAGAACAGAGTAACGCATTAAGCAAGATGACATGATGTAGAGGGATAAACTCAAGCAATATGATATAAACCCGATCTTCTTATACTCGATGGCAACAATACAATACGTGCCTTGCTGCCCCTGCTGTCACTGGGAAAGGACACCACAAGATTGAACCCAAAGCTAAGCAGTTCTCCCATGGCAAGAAAGATCAATCTAGTAGGCCAAACCAAACTGATAATTCGAAGAGATTTGCAAAGATAACCAATCATACATAAAAGAATTCAGAGATTCAAATACTTCTCATAGATAAACTTGATCATAAACCCACAATTCAGCGGATCTCAACAAACACACCAAAAAAATAGTTTACATCGAATAGATCTCCACAAGAGAGGGGGAGAACATTGTATTGAGATCCAAAAAGAGAGAAGAAGCCATCTAGCTAATAACTATGGACCCGAAAGTCTGTGGTAAACTACTCACAACTCATCGGAGGGGCTATGGTGTTGATGTAGAAGCCCTCCGTGATCGATTCCCCCTCTGGCGGAGCGCCGGCGAAGGCTCCAAGATGGGATCTCGCGGATACAAAAGATTACGGCGGTGGAAATTGTGTTTCAGGTGCTCCCTGGATGTTTTTGGGGTACGTAGGCTTATATAGGAGGAAGAAGTAGGTCGGTGGCCGCCCGAGGGGCCCACGAGACAGGGGGCGGGCGCACCCACCAGGGAAGGGCGCGCCCTCCCCTCTTGTGGCCGCCTCGGCTGCTTCTTGACTTGCACTCCAAGTCCTCTGGATCATGTTTGTTCCAAAAAGATCGCCTCCAAAGGTTTCATTCCGTTTGGACTCCGTATGATATTCCTTTTCTTCGAAATACTGAAATAGGCAAAAAAACAGCAATACGGGCTTGGCCTCCGGTTAGTAGGTTAGTCCCAAAAATGATATAAATGTGTAAAATAAATCCCATGAACATCCAAAAGGGGTAATATAATAACATGGAACAATCAAAAATTATAGATACGTTGGAGACGTATCAAGCATCCCCAAGCTTAATTCCTGCTCGTCCTCGAGTAGGCAAATGATAAAAACAGAATTTTTGATGTGGAATGCTACCTAACATAATTCTCAATGTAATTTTCTTTATTGTGGCATGAATGTTCAAATCCAAATGATTCAAAATAAAAGTTCATATTGACATAAAAATAATGATACTTCAAGCATACTAATCAAAGTAATCATGTCTTCTCAAAATAACATGGCCAAAGAAAGTTATCCGTACAAAATCATATAGTCTGGCTAAGCTCTATCTTCATCACACAAAGTATTTAATCATGCACAACCCCGATGACAAGCCAAGCAATTGTTTCATACTTTAATAATCTCAAACTCTTGCAACTTTCACGCAATACATGAGTGTGAGCCATGGACATAGCACTATATGTGGAGTAGAATGGTGGTTGTGGAGAAGACAAAAAGGAAGAAGATAGTCTCACATCAACTAGGCGTATCAACGGGCTATGGAGATGCCCATTAATAGATATCAATGTGAGTGAGTAGGGATTGCCATGCAACGGATGCACTAGAGCTATATATATATATATACATATATATATATATATATATATATATATATATATATATGAAAGGTCAACAAAAGAAACTAAGTGGGTGTGCATCCAACTCGCTTGCTCACGAAGACCTAGGGCAATTTGAGGAAGCCCATCATTGGAATATACAAGCCAAGTTCTATAAGGAAAAATTCCCACTAGTATATGAAAGTGATAACATATGAGACTCTCTATCATGAAGATCATGGTGCTACTTTGAAGCACAAGTGTGGAAAAAGAGATAGTAGCATTGTCCCTTCTCTCTTTTTCTCTCATTTTTATTATTCTTTTCTTTTCTTTTTTTTTCTCTTTTTTTCCCTTTTCTCTTTTTTTCCTTTTTTTCTTTCTTCTTTCTCTTTTTCTTTTCTTTCTTTCTTCTTTTTTTTACTTTTTGTAAAGTACGAAGTCTCATCCCGACTTGTGGGGGAATCATAGTCTTCATCATCCTTTCCTCACTGGGACAATGCTCTAATAATGATGATCATCACACTTTTATGGATTTACAACTCAAGAATTACAACTCAAAGCTAGAACAAGATATGACTCTATATGAATGCCTCCGGCGGTGTACCGGGATATGCAATGAATCAAGAGCGACATGTATGAAAATTATGAACGTGGCCTTGCCACAAATACGATGTCAACTACATGATCATGCAAAGAGCAATATGACAAAAGTAATGCGTGTCATATGAGCGGAACGGTGGAAAGTTGCATGGCAATATATCTCGGAATGGCTATGGAAATGCCATGATAGGTAGGTATGGTGGCTGTTTTGAGGAAGGTATATGGTAGGTGTATGGTACCGGCGAAAGTTGCGCGGCACAAGAGAGGCTAGCAATGGTGGAAGGGTGAGAGTGCGTATAATCCATGGACTCAACATTAGTCAAAAGAACTCATATACTTATTGCAAAAATCTCAAAGTTATAAAAAAAAAGTACTACGCGCATGCTCCTAGGGGGATAGATTGGTAGGAAAAGACCATCGCTCGTCCCTGACCGCCACTCATAAGGAGGACAATCAATAAATAAATCGTGCTCCGACTTCATCACAAAGCGGTTCACCATACGTGCATGCTACGGGAATCACAAACTTCAACACAAGTATTCTTTAAATTCATAATCACCCAACTAGCATGACTCTAATATCACTACCTCCATATCTCAAAACAATTATCAAGCATCAAATTGATCATAGCATCCAATTCACTTCCTATGATAGTTTTTATTATACCCAACTTGGATGCTCATCATTCTAGGACCAAATTTGTAACCAAAGCAAATACCATGCTGTTCTAAAAGACTCTCAAAATAATATAAGTGAAGCATGAGAGATCAACAATTTCTTCAAAATTAATCCACCACCATGCTCTAAAAGATATAAGTGAAGCACTACAGCAAAAACTATCAAGCTCAAAAGATATAAGTGAAGCACATAGAGTATTCTAGCAAATTTCTAATCAAGTAGGCTTCTCTCAAAAGGTGTGTACAGCAAGGGTGATTGTGGTAAACGAAAAAGCAAAGACTCATATAATACACGACGCTCCAAGCAAAACACATATCATGTGGTGAATAAAAATATAGCTCCAAGTAAAGTTACCAATGAACGAAGACGAAAGAGGGGATGCCTTCCCGGGGCATCCCCAAGCTTAGGCTTTTGGCTATTCTTGAGTATCTTGGGGTGCCTTGGGCATCCCCAAGCTTTGGCTCTTGCCACTCCTTATTCTATAGTCCATCAAATCTTTACCCAAAACTTGAAAACTTCACAACACAAAACTCAACAGAAATCTCGTAAGCTCCGTTAGTGAAAGAAAACAAAACCACCACATAAGGTACTGTAATGAACTCATTATTTATTTATATTGGTGTTAAACCTACTGTATTACAACTTCTCTATGGTTTATAAACTATTTTACTAGCCATAGATTCATCAAAATAAGCAAACAACACACGAAAAACAGAATCTGTCAAAAACAGAACAGTCTGTAGTAATCTGTAACTAACGGAAACTTATGGAACACCAAAAATTCTACCAAAATAGGACGTTCTAGGAAATTTGTCTATTGATCAGCAGAAAAAATAATCAACGCAAATTCTATGCCAAGCATCTTTTAAATTTTCTCCCTCCGTTTGCTAAAAATGGAGAATTTCATGTTCGGGAGTAATAATAAGGATAGGAGGACTAGCCATAACGATAAGGTAGACGATCTAACACACGAGCGAACGGAAAAAGGCAAGCGAAAATGGAGAGGGGAAGATTGGGAAAGAGAGGGCAAATAAAACGGCAAGGGTGAAGTGGGGGAGAGGAAAACGAGAGGCAAATGGCAAATAATGTAAATGCGAGGGAGATGGGTTTGTGATGGGTATTTGGTATGTCTTGACTTGATGAAAGCTTCCCCGGCAATGGCGCCAGAAATCCTTCTTGCTACGTCTTGAGCTTGCGTTGGTTTTCCTTGAAGAGGAAAGGGTGATGCAGCACAGTAGCGTAAGTATTTCCCTCAGTTTTTTAGAACCAAGGTATCAATCCAGTAGGAAGCTCCTCAAAAAGTCCCACGCACCTACACAAACAAACAAAGAACTCGCAACCAACGCAATAAAGGGGTTGTCAATCCCTTCACGGCCACTTGCGAAAGTGAGATCTGATAGAGATAATATGATAAAGTAATATTTTTGGTATTTTATAATATAGATGCAAAAAGTAAAGATGCAAATAAAAGTAGATCGGAAGCAAATATGATAGAAGGTAGACTCGGGGGCCATAGGTTTCACTAGAGGCTTCTCTCAAGATAGCATAAGTATTACGGTGGGTGAACAAATTACTGTCGAGCAATTGATAGAAAAGTGAATAATTATGAGATTATCTAGGCATGATCATGTATATAGGCATCACGTCCGCAACAAGTAGACCAACTCCTGCCTGCATCTACTACTATTACTCCACACATTGACCGACTCCTGCCTGCATCTAGAGTATTAAGTTCATAAAGAACAGAGTAACGCATCAAGCAAGATGACATGATGTAGAGGTATAAACTCAAGCAATATGATATAAACCCCATCTTCTTATCCTCGATGGCAACAATACAATATGTGCCTTGCTGCCCCTGCTGTCACTGGGAAAGGACACCGCCAGATTGAACCCAAAGCTAAGCACTTCTCCCATGGCAAGAAAGATCAATCTAGTAGGCCAAACCAAACTGATAATTCAACGAGATTTGCAAAGATAACCAATCATAAATAAAAGAATTCAGAGATTCAAATACTTCTCATACATAAACTTGATCATAAACCCACAATTCATCGGATCTCGACAAACACACCGCAAAAAGAGTTTACATCGAATAGATCTCCACAAGAGAGGGGGAGAACATTGTATTGAGATCCAAAAAGAGAGAAGAAGCCATTTAGCTAATAACTATGGACCCGAAGGTCTGTGGTAAACTACTCACAACTCATCGGAGGGGCTATGGTGTTGATGTAGAAGCCCTCCATGATCGCTTCCCCCTCCGGCGGAGCGCCGGCGAATGCTCCAAGATGGGATCTCGCAGATACAGAAGGTTACGGCGGTGGAAGTGTTTCGGGTGCTCCCTGGATGTTTTCGGGGTATGTAGGCTTATATAGGAGGAAGAAGTAGGTCGGTGGCCGCCCAAGGGGCCCACGAGACAGGGGGCGCGCCCACCAGGGAAGGGCGCGCCCTCCCCTCTCGTGGCCGCCTCGGCTGCTTCTTGACTTACACTCCAAGTCCTCTAGATCACGTTTGTTCCAAAAAGATCACCTCCGAAGGTTTCATTCCGACTCCGTTTGATATTCCTTTTCTTCGAAATACTGAAATAGGCAAAAAAACAGCAATACGGGCTGGGCCTCCGGTTAGTAGGTTAGTCCCAAAAATGATATATATGTGTAAAATAAAGCCCATAAACATCCAAAAGGGGTAATATAATAGCATGGAACAATCAAAAATTATAGATACGTTGGAGACGTATCAAGCATCCCCAAGCTTAATTCCTGCTCGTCCTCGAGTAGGTAAAATGATAAAAACAGAATTTTTGATGTGGAATGCTACATAGCATAATTCTCAATGTAATTTTCTTTATTGTGGCATGAATGTTCAGATCCAAATGATTCAAAATAAAAGTTCATATTGACATAAAAATAGTGATACTTCAAGCATACTAATCAAAGTAATCATGTCTTCTCAAAATAACATGGCCAAAGAAAGTTGTCCCTACAAAATCATATAGTCTGGCTAAGCTCTATCTTCATCACACAAAGTATTTAATCATGCACAACCCCGATGACAAGCCAAGCAATTGTTTCATACTTTAACAATCTCAAACTCTTTCAACTTTCATGCAACACATGAGTGTGAGCCATGGACATAACACTATATGTGGAGTAGAATGGTGGTTGTGGAGAAGACAAAAAGGAAGAAGATAGTCTCACATCAACTAGGCGTATCAACGGGCTATGGAGATGCCCATTAATAGATATCAATGTGAGTGAGTAGGGATTGCCATGCAACGGATGCACTAGAGCTATATATATATATATATATATATATATATATATATATATATATATATATATATATATATATATATATATATATATATATATATATATATATATATATATATATATATGAAAGGTCAACAAAAGAAACTAAGTGGGTGTGCATCCAACTCGCTTGCTCACGAAGACCTAGGGCAATTTGAGGAAGCCCATCATTGGAATATACAAGCCAAGTTCTATAAGGAAAAATTCCCACTAGTATATGAAAGTGATAACATATGAGACTCTCTATCATGAAGATCATGGTGCTACTTTGAAGCACAAGTGTGGAAAAAGAGATAGTAGCATTGTCCCTTCTCTCTTTTTCTCTCATTTTTATTATTCTTTTCTTTTCTTTTTTTCTCTTTTTTCTCTTTTTCTCTTTTTTTTTTCCTTTTTTTCTTTCTTCTTTCTCTTTTTCTTTTCTTTCTTTCTTTTTCTTTTTCTTTTTGTAAAGTCCGAAGTCTCATCCCGACTTGTGGGGGAATCATAGTCTTCATCATCCTTTCCTCACTGGGACAATGCTCTAATAATGATGATCATCACACTTTTATGGATTTACAACTCAAGAATTACAACTCAAAGCTAGAACAAGATATGACTCTATATGAATGCCTCCGGCGGTGTACCGGGATATGAAATGAATCAAGAGCGACATGTATGAAAATTATGAACGTGGCCTTGCCACAAATACGATGTCAACTACATGATCATGCAAAGAGCAATATGACAAAAGTAATGCGTGTCATATGAACGGAACGGTGGAAAGTTGCATGGAAATATATCTCGGAATGGCTATGGAAATGCCATGATAGGTAGGTATGGTGGCTGTTTTGAGGAAGGTATATGGTAGGTGTATGGTACCGGCGAAAGTTGCGCGGCACAAGAGAGGCTAGCAATGGTGGAAGGGTGAGAGTGCGTATAATCCATGGACTCAACATTAGTCAAAAGAACTCATATACTTATTGCAAAAATCTCAAAGTCATCAAAAACAAAGTACTACGCGCATGCTCCTAGGGGGATAGATTGGTAGGAAAAGACCATCGATCGTCCCCGACCGCCACTCATAAGGAGGACAATCAATAAATAAATCGTGCTCCGACTTCATCACAAAGCGGTTCACCATACGTGCATGCTACGGGAATCACAAACTTCAACACAAGTATTCTTTAAATTCATAATCACCCAACTAGCATGACTCTAATATCACTACCTCCATATCTCAAAACAATTATCAAGCATCAAATTGATCATAGCATCCAATTCACTTCCTATGATAGTTTTTATTATACCCAACTTGGATGCTCATCATTCTAGGACCAAATTTGTAACCAAAGCAAATACCATGCTGTTCTAAAAGACTCTCAAAATAATATAAGTGAAGCATGAGAGATCAACAATTTCTTCAAAATTAATCCACCACCGTGCTCTAAAAGATATAAGTGAAGCACTAGAGCAAAAACTATCAAGCTCAAAAGATATAAGTGAAGCACATAGAGTATTCTAGCAAATTTCTAATCAAGTAGGCTTCTCTCAAAAGGTGTGTACAGCAAGGGTGATTGTGGTAAAGGAAAAAGCAAAGACTCATATAATACACGACGCTCCAAGCAAAACACATATCATGTGGTGAATAAAAATATAGCTCCAAGTAAAGTTACCAATGAACGAAGACGAAAGAGGGGATGCCTTCCCGGGGCATCCCCAAGCTTAGGCTTTTGGCTATTCTTGAGTATCTTGGGGTTCCTTGGGCATCCCCAAGCTTAGGCTCTTGCCACTCCTTATTCTATAGTCCATCAAATCTTTACCCAAAACTTGAAAACTTCACAACACAAAACTCAACAGAAATCTCGTAAGCTCCGTTAGTGAAAACAAAACCACCACATAAGGTACTGTAATGAACTCATTATTTATTTATATTGGTGTTAAACCTACTGTATTACAACTTCTCTATGGTTTATAAACTATTTTACTAGCCATAGATTCATCAAAATAAGCAAACAACACACGAAAAACAGAATCTGTCAAAAACAGAACAGTCTGTAGTAATCTGTAACTAACGGAAACTTATGGAATACCAAAAATTCTACCAAAATAGGACGTCCTAGGAAATTTGTTTATTGATCAGCAGTAAAAATAATCAACGCAAAATCACTTTTCTGTGATTTACTAAAAAAATTCTCGTGCGCGCAAAGTTTCTGTTTTTCAGCAGAATCAAATCAACTATCACCATAGGTTATCCTATAGGTTCTACTTGGCACAAACACTAATTAAAAGATAAAAACACATCTAAGCAGAAGGTAGATGATAAATTTATTACTAAACAGAAACAAAAACAAAAAAACACAAAGAAAATTGGGTTGCCTCCCAACTAGCGCTATCGTTTAACGCCCCTAGCTAGGCATAAATGCGAAGATAGATCTAAGTAGTGCCATCTTTGGCACTCAATTCCTCAATAGAGCACTTATAATCTTTAGGGGCTTCTTCCTTTTTTAGAAATGATTAAAATTTTAGGCAAAAATTCTAGAAATTCGTTTGTAGCAAAAGGTTCCTTAACAATGGAGAGACAATTGGGATGAACACTTATGGATTTGAGATCCGCGTCTCCCTTACTAGAAGATTCAACCTTATTTTTAGGAACATAAATAAACTTAGCAGTCTTAGTAAGGGTTTTGGAGTGTTTTTCATGGAAGAAAATGCGGAATCTAAGTTGGTAATAATATCCTCAAGTTTACCAATTCTTGCAAAATCTAGATCTATTTTTTCATTAACTATAGGTTCTTTCTCTTTAAGATTTTTCAAAGTAACTCCAACCCTAGACCCATATTGGGTGATATGATTATGAATCTTTTTATCCAAGTTTTCAATCAACTCAACAGTGGCAATTTTATTTTCAATAATATCAAGCCGGTGCATAACGTGTTCTAGAGTTAAAATAGTTCCATTAACCAAAAGAGGTGGCGGGCCAAACAAATCTAACATAGCATTATAAGCATCAAACGTATGGCTACTTAAGAAATCACCTCCGGCAACAGTCTCAAGAACACATCTATTCCAAGGAGTGACGCCTACATAAAAATTGCGGAAAAGAACGAAAGTAGAAAGCTTCCTACAAGATCTATTTTGAGCATTGCAAATTTTATGCCAAGCATCTTTTAAATTTTCTCCCTCCCTTTGCTTAAAATTGAGAACTTCATGTTCAGGGGGATAATAAGGATAGGAGGACTAGCCATAACGACAAGGTAGACGATCTAACACACGAGCGAACGGAAAAAGGCAAGCGAAAAAGGAGAGGGGAAGATTGGGAAAGAGAGGGCAAATAAAACGGCAAGGGTGAAGTGGGGGAGAGGAAAATGAGAGGCAAATGGCAAATAATGTAAATGCGAGGGAGATGGGTTTGTGATGGGTACTTGGTATGTCTTGACTTGATGAAAGCTTCCCCGGCAACGGCGCCAGAAATCCTTCTTGCTACGTCTTGAGCTTGCGTTGGTTTTCCTTGAAGAGGAAAGGGTGATGCAGCACAGTAGTGTAAGTATTTCCCTCAGTTTTTTAGAACCAAGGTATCAATCCAGTAGGAAGCTCCTCAAAAAGTCCCACGCACCTACACAAACAAATAAAGAACTCGCAACCAACGCAATAAAGGGGTTGTCAATCCCTTCACGGCCACTTGCGAAAGTGAGATCTGATAGAGATAATATGATAAAGTAAATATATTTTTGGTATTTTATAATATAGATGCAAAAAGTAAAGATGCAAATAAAAGTAGATCGGAAGCAAATATGATAGAAGATAGACCCGGGGGTCATAGGTTTCACTAGAGGCTTCTCTCAAGATAGCATAAGTATTACGGTGGGTGAACAAATTACTGTCAAGCAATTGATAGAAAAGCGAATAATTATGAGATTATCTAGGCATGATCATGTATATAGGCATCACGTCCGCAACAAGTAGACCGACTCCTGCCTGCATCTACTACTATTACTCCACACATTGACCGACTCCTGCCAGCATCTAGAGTATTAAGTTCATAAAGAACAGAGTAACGCATTAAGCAAGATGACATGATGTAGAGGGATAAACTCAAGCAATATGATATAAACCCGATCTTCTTATCCTCGATGGCAACAATACAATACGTGCCTTGCTGCCCCTGCTGTCACTGGGAAAGGACACCACAAGATTGAACCCAAAGCTAAGCAGTTCTCCCATGGCAAGAAAGATCAATCTAGTAGGCCAAACCAAACTGATAATTCGAAGAGATTTGCAAAGATAACCAATCATACATAAAAGAATTCAGAGATTCAAATACTTCTCATAGATAAACTTGATCATAAACCCACAATTCAGCGGATCTCAACAAACACACCAAAAAAATAGTTTACATCGAATAGATCTCCACAAGAGAGGGGGAGAACATTGTATTGAGATCCAAAAAGAGAGAAGAAGCCATCTAGCTAATAACTATGGACCCGAAAGTCTGTGGTAAACTACTCACAACTCATCGGAGGGGCTATGGTGTTGATGTAGAAGCCCTCCGTGATCGATTCCCCCTCTGGCGGAGCGCCGGCGAAGGCTCCAAGATGGGATCTCGCGGATACAAAAGATTACGGCGGTGGAAATTGTGTTTCAGGTGCTCCCTGGATGTTTTTGGGGTACGTAGGCTTATATAGGAGGAAGAAGTAGGTCGGTGGCCGCCCGAGGGGCCCACGAGACAGGGGGCGGGCGCACCCACCAGGGAAGGGCGCGCCCTCCCCTCTTGTGGCCGCCTCGGCTGCTTCTTGACTTGCACTCCAAGTCCTCTGGATCATGTTTGTTCCAAAAAGATCGCCTCCAAAGGTTTCATTCCGTTTGGACTCCGTTTGATATTCCTTTTCTTCGAAATACTGAAATAGGCAAAAAAACAGCAATACGGGCTGGGCCTCCGGTTAGTAGGTTAGTCCCAAAAATGATATAAATGTGTAAAATAAAGCCCATAAACATCCAAAAGGGGTAATATAATAGCATGGAACAATCAAAAATTATAGATACGTTGGAAACGTATCACACAGTCAACCATTTGGTTCTTTTTGGTTAGGAATCGAGTCCAGAATTTCCTGGCTGACTCTCCGGGTTGTTGAGTAATGTGACTTAAATCGTGAGCATCCGGAGGTCGCACATAAGTGCCCTGGAAGTTGTCCAGGAACGCGTCTTCCAGGTTCTCCCAACTTCCAATGGAGTTTGCCGGCAAACTGTTCAGCCAATGCCGAGCCGGTCCTGTGAGTTTTAGTGGGAGGTACTTGATGGCATGCAGATCATCACCGCGGGCAATTTGAATGTGGAGAAGGAAATCTTCGATCCATACCGCGGGATCTGTTGTCCCATCATATGATTCGATGTTCACGGGTTTAAACCCTTCAAGGAACTCATGGTCCATTACTTCTTCAGTGAAGCATAGGGGGTGTGCGGCGCCTCTATACCGGGCTATGTCATGACCCAGTTCAAGTAAGTCTGGTCGGATGTATTCGGCCCGGCCGGATTTATATTTGGTGTATCCGGCATGGTGATCGTCGACACGCGTTGGGGCGCGCCCCCGTGATCCATAGATCGATCTTGACTGCCCTGCTTTGTTTTCCAACACATCTCACAGGTCCTGCGTATAGCCCATAGCCTTCGTGTTTTTGTTTGGCTGGCGACATGGTGTGGGCTGGTGTTTGGGCTGATATGCCTTGTCCCGGCCACGTGGTGGCCGGTCAGCCGCATCCTGCTCTAGTGTCTCCTCCTCAAATTGAGGTAACAACTTGCGCTTTGGGTAACTTTTTGTTGGGCGCTCGAGTCCATATTCCTCGGCTGTCAGGACCTCAGTCCATCTATCAGTGAGCAGATCTTGATCAGCTTGAAGCTGCTGCTGCTTTTTCTTCAGGCTTTTTGCAGTGGCTATAAGCCGGCGCTTGAAGCGCTCCTGCTCGACGGGATCCTCAGGCACGATGAATTCGTCGTTGCTGAGGCTCACCTCGTCCTCGGTGAGGGCCATGTAATTGTCGTCGTCCAAGTTTCCATCCGTTGCCTGTTCATTGGGGCTATCTTGCCCATCTTCCCGTTCGGCCTGCTCAAAGTCTGGCTCGGCGGGGTTGTTTTCGTCTTCGGCACCATCCGGAGCGTTATTGTCTCCTGTGCCGGTATTATTATTTTTGCTATGGCGGGGCTTAGAGCGGCGCCCATGACGCCGGTGCTTAGATGGCTTCTCAAGGAGATTATCCTCCATTGCCTCATCGCCATTGCCTTCTTTGGGTGTGTCCACCATATATATGTCATATGACGAGGTGGCTGTCTAGCGCCCTGTGGGCGGTGGTTCCTGTTCTTCTCCGGCATCGTCGTCCATACCGTCGATGTCTTCGGAGTCGAAGTCAAGCATGTCGGTTACGTCGTCGACAGTGGCTATTAAGTGGGTGGTGGGCGGGGAACGAATTTCTTTGTCGTCCGCTTCCCACTCGAGCCGGACATAGTTCGGCCGCGAGTCTCCTGATAGGGAGAGAGATCTCAATGAATTTAGCACATCGCCCAAGGGCGAGTGCTAAAAGATATCCGCGGAGGTAAACTCCATGATCGGTGCCCAATCAAACTCTATAGGCGCGGATGCACGTGGTTCGGAGCCTATAGCCGGAGATGAGTCCGAGGGTCCGATGACGTAGGCCTCATTGGAGGCGAAGCCTGTGTTCGGCTCTATCGCCGCTGAGTGTGCATTCTCCGTGGCGGGGTCCATCCACCCGTCCTCGGATGGCACGATCTGCTCCAGATTAAGAGCCGGGGCAGCCGCAGACGTGATCTCCCGAACACCGTCCGATGGCAGATCTAGGTCATGCTCCTCATGACTGTTCGGCGCACCTGTCCTGGGCTCGAATCCGTCGAAGATCAAGTCTCCGCGGATGTTGGCCGTATAGTTCAAGCTTCCAAACCTGACCTGGTGGCCAGGGGCGTAGCTATCTATCTGCTCCAGATGGCCAAGCGAGTTGGCCCGCAGTGCGAAGCCGCCGAATACGAAGATCTGTCCGGGGAGAAAGATCTCACCCTGGACCGCATCGTTGTAGATGATTGAAGGAGCCATCAAGCCTTATCGCGACGACACAGTGGAACTCTCAATGAAAGCACCATGTCGGTGTCAAAACCGGCGGATCTCGGGTAGGGGGTCCCGAACTGTGCGTCTAAGGCTAATGGTAACAGGAGGCGGGGGGGGGGGCACGATGTTTACCCAGGTTCGGGCCCTCTCGATGGAGGTAATACCCTACTTCTTGCTTGATTGATCTTGATGATATGAGTATTACAAGAGTTGATCTACCACGAGATCGTAGAGGCTAAACCCTAGAAGCTAGCCTATGATTATGATTGTTCTTAGTCCTACGGACCAAACCCTCCGGTTTATATAGACACCGGAGGGGGCTAGGGTTACACAGAGTCGGTTACAGAGGAGGAGATCTACACATCCGAATCGCCAAGCTTGCCTTCCACGCAAGGAGAGTTCCATCCGGACACGGGACGAAGTCTTCAATCTTGTATCTTCATGGTCCAACAGTCCGGCCAAAGTATATAGTCCGGCTGTCCGGATACCCCCTTATCCAGGACTCCCTCAACATGTATGAAAAATTATGCATGGTGGACTTGCCACAAATACGATGTAAACTACATGATTATGCAAGGCAATATGACAATGATGAAGCGTGTCATAATAAACGGAACGGTGGAAAGTTGCATGGCAATATAGCTCGGAATGGCTATGGAAATGCCATAATAGGTAGGTATGGTGGCTGTTTTGAGGAAGATATAAGGAGGTTTATGTGTGATAGAGTGTATCATATCACGGGGTTTGGATGCACCGGCTAAGTTTGCACCAACTCTCGAGGTGAGAAAGTGCAATGCACGGTACCGAAGAGGCTAGCAATGATGGAAAGGTGAGAGTGCGTATAATCCATGGACTCAACATTAGTCATAAAGAACTCACATACTTATTGCAAAAATCTACAAGTCATCAAAAACCAAGCACTACGCGCATGCTCCTAGGGGGATAGATTGGTAGGAAAAGACAATCGCTCGTCCCCGACCGCCACTCATAAGGATGACAAACAAAAAACACCTCATGTTTCAAATTTGTTACACAACGGTTACCATACGTGCATGCTACGGGACTTGCAAACTTCAACACAAGTATTTCTCAAATTCACAATTACTCAACTAGCACGACTCTAATATTACCTTCTTCATATCTCAAAACAATCATCAAGTATCAAACCTCTCATAGCATTCAATGCACTCTATATGAAAGTTTTTATTATACCCATCTTGGACGCCTATCATATTAGGACTAATTTTATAGCCAAAGCAAATTACCATGCTGTTCTAAAGGACTCTCAAAATAATATAAGTGAAGCATGAGAGATCAATAATTTCTATAAAATAAAACCACCACCGTGCTCTAAAAAGGTATAAGTGAAGCACTAGAGCAAAATTATCTAGCTCAAAAGATATAAGTGAAGCACATAGAGTATTCTAATAAATTCCGATTCATGTGTGTCTCCCCCAAAAGGTGTGTACAACAAGGATGATTGTGGTAAACTAAAAAGCAAAGACTCAAATCATACAAGACGCTCCAAGCAAAACACCTATCATGTGGTGAATAAAAATATAGCCTCAAGTAAAGTTACCGATAGATGAAGACGAAAGAGGGGAT
Source organism: Aegilops tauschii subsp. strangulata (assembly GCF_002575655.3). Lineage (NCBI taxonomy): Eukaryota > Viridiplantae > Streptophyta > Magnoliopsida > Poales > Poaceae > Aegilops > Aegilops tauschii. Next base: position 57,732,434 of record NC_053039.3, read on the forward strand.
GCCTTCCGGGGCATCCCCAAGGTTAGGCTTTTGGTTGTCCTTGAATTTTACCTTGGGGTGCCTTGGGCATCCCCAAGCTTAGGCTCTTGCCACTCCTTGTTCCATAATCCATCAAATCTTTACCCAAAACTTGAAAACTTTACAACACAAAACTCAATAGAAAATCTCATGATCTCCGTTAGTATAAGAAAACAAACCACCACCTTAAGGTACTGTAATGAACTCATTATTTATTTATATTGGTGTTAAACCTACTGTATTCCAACTTCTCTATGGTTCATACTCCCCGATACTAGACATAGATTCATTAAAATAAGCAAACAACACACAAAAAACAGAATCTGTCAAAAACGGAACAATCTGTAGTAATGTGATTTGTTCGAATACTACTGGAACTCCAAAAATTCTGAAAAACCTGGAAAACCTGGATAATTTGTATATTGATCTACTGCAAAAAGAATTAGCAATTTATCACGTACTGGTGAATTTTAACAATTATTTTCGTGAGCGCAAAGTTTCTGTCTTTTTCAGCAAGATCAAACAACTATCACCCAAGAAGATCCTATTGGTTCTACTTGGCACAAACACTAATTAAAACGTAAAACCACATCTAAACAGAAGCTAGAAGAATTATTTATTACTAAACAGGAAGAAAAAGTAAGGAACAAAAATAAAATTGGGTTGCCTCCCAAAAAGCGCTATCGTTTAACGCCCCTAGCTAGGCATTGATAATTTTAATGATGCTCACATCAAAGACAAGAATTAAAGCACAAAGAGAGCATCATAGAACACGTCATAAACACATCTAAGTCTAACATACTTCCTATGCATAGGAATTTTATAAGCAAACAAATTATCATAGTAAGCAAAAATTAGCATATGCAAGGAAGAAGAAAGAGACGATAGCAATCTCAACATGACGAGAGGTAATTTAGTAAGATAAAAATTTCAACAACCATATTTTCCTCTCTCATAATAATTACATGTAGGATCATAGGCAAATTCAACAAAATAGATATCACATAACATATTCTCAACACGATCCACATGCATGCGAAGTTGACACTTGATACGTCTCCATCGTATCTACTTTTCCAAACACTTTTGCCCTTGTTTTGGACTCTAACTTGCATAATTTGAATGGAACTAACCCGGGTGACGCTGTTTTCAGCAGAATTGCCATGGTGTTATCTTTGTGCAGAAACAAAAGTTCTTGGAATGACCTGGAAATCCACGGAGATTATTTTTGGAAAATAAGAAAATATTAGCGAAAGAATCAAGGCCAGGGGGCCCACACCCTGTCCACGAGGGTGGGGGGCGCGCCCCTCCCCTTGGGCGTGCCCCCTGTCTCGTGGGCCCCCTGATGCTCCACCGACCTCAACTCCAACTCCATATATTCCGTTTCATGAAGAAAAAAATCGGAGAGAAAGTTTCATCGCGTTTTACGACACGGAGCCGCCGCCAAGCCCTAATCTCTCTCGGGAGGGATGATCTAGAGTCCGTTCGGGGCTCCGGAGAGGGGGATTCGTTGTCGTCGTCATCATCAACCATCCTCCATCACCAATTTCGTGATGCTCACCGCCGTGCTTGAGTAATTCCATCGTAGGCTTGCTGGACAGTGATGGGTTGGATGAGATTTACCATGTAATCAAGTTAGTTTTGTTAGGGTTTGATCCCTACTATCCACTATGTTCTGAGATTGATCTTGCTATGACTTTGCTATGCTTAATGCTTGTCACTAGGGCCCGAGTGCCATGATTTCAGATCTGAACCTATTATGTTTTCATGAATATATGTGAGTTCTTGATCCTATCTTGCAAGTCTATAGTCACCTATTATGTGTTATGATCCGACAACCCCGAAGTGACAATAATCGGGATACTTCTCGGTGATGACCGTAGTTTGAGGAGTTCATCTATTCACTATGTGTGAATGCTTTCGTCCGGTACTCTATTAAAAGGAGGCCTTAATATCCTTTAGTTTCCACTAGGACCCCGCTGCCACGGGAGGGTAGGACAAAAGATGTCATGCAAGTTCTTTTCCATAAGCACGTATGACTATATTCGGAATACATGCCTACATTACATTGATGAATTGGAGCTAGTTCTGTGTCACCCTATGTTATAGCTATTACATGAGGAATCGCATCCGACATAATTATCCATCACTGATCCAATGCCTACGAGCTTTTCACATATTGTTCTTTGCTTATTTACTTTTCCGTTGCTACTGTTACAATCACTACAAAACCCAAAAATATTACTTTTGCCACTGTTACCATTACTAGCATACTACTTTGCTACTAAATACTTTGCTGCAGATACTAAGTTATCCAGGTGTGGTTGAATTGACAACTCAACTGCTAATACTTGAGAATATTCTTTGGCTCCCCTTGTGTCGAATCAATAAATTTGGGTTCAATACTCTACCCTCGAAAACTGTTGCGATCCCCTACACTTGTGGGTTATCAAGACTAATTTATGGCGCCATTGTCGGGGAGCATAGCTCTATTCTTTGAGTCACTTGGGATTTATATCTGCTGATCACTATGAAGAACTTGAAAGACGCAAGAACTAAGATTTTTCCCTCAACTATGAGGGGAGGTAAGGAATTGCCATCTAGCTCTGCACTAGATTCTCCTTCTGTTATGAGTAAGCTTGCGACACCTAAACCCACTACCGCTATGAATTCTGATATGTCGCATGTTATTGATGATGCCACTTCTGCTATGCATGATACTTATGATGAAACTACTTCTATGCTTGATACTACTATGCCATTAGGTGAATTTCTTGATGAACGACTTGCTAGGGTTAGAGAGAATGAAATTATTAATGATGATATTATTGAAGATAGTGATGATGAAGGTTCTCCCCGTAATTATGAATTGCCTGTTGTTCCTGAGGGTTATGTTATGGATGAAGAAACTGCTAGAGATCTTTTTGCTTGCAATGTTAGATCTGATCTTAAGAAATTACTAGCTAAACTTAAACAGAAAACTCTGAATGCTAGAATGAAATATGACCCTGCTTTTGCTACTTCACCTATCTTTGTTACTGATAAGGATTATGAATTCTCTATTGATCCTGAGATAATTACTTTGGTTGAATCTGATCCTTTTTATGGCAATGAATCTAAAACTGTTGTGGCACATCTTACCAAATTAAATGATATAGCCACCCTGTTTACTAATAATGAGAAGTCTCGCTATTATTATATCCTTAAAATATTTCCATTCTCATTAAAGGGTGATGCTAAGACTTGGTTTAATTCTCTTGATCCTGGTTGTGTGCCTAGTCCCCAAGATATGATTTATTACTTCTCTGCTAAGTATTTCCCTGCTCATAAGAAACAAGCTGCCTTGCGGGGAATATATAATTTTGTGCAAATCGAAGAAGAGAGTCTCCCACAAGCTTGGGGGAGGCTTCTCCGATTACTTAATGCTTTGCCTGATCATCCTCTTAAGAAAAATGAAGTACTTGATATCTTTTATAATGGACTAACCGATGTTTCCAAGGACCACTTGGATAGTTGTGATGGTTGTGTTTTCAGGGAAAGAACAGTCAACCAAGCTGAATTACTATTGAACAATATGTTGACTAATGAAAATAATTGGACTCTTCCTGAGCCAATTGAGCCAACTCCTGAGCCGATTCTTAAACCTACTCCGAAGAAGTGAGGTGTTCTGTTCCTCAGTCCTGAAGATATGCAAGAGGCAAAGAAACCAATGAAAGAAAAAGGTATTAAAGCTGAAGACGTTAAGAATTTACCTCCTATTGAAGAAATACATGGTCTTAATCTGCCTATTGAAGAAACACATTGTCTTGATAACCCGACATAGGTAGTAAAGGTAAATTCTCTCTATAGATATGATAAAGTTGAAATCCCATCTACTAAATTTCATAGCCAATGTTTAGATGAATTTGATGACTGTATGATTAGACAAGAAAGTTTTAATGCTTATGTTGGTAGAGAATTAAAGAATAATGCTTTCGAGATAGGACGCTTGAGTGATTATATGGCTAGAGTTAAAGGTGAACTTAAACTCATTAGCAAATATGCTTTTATGGTTACCATTCAGGCAGAACAAGTACTTAAAGATCAAAATGATTTGCTCGATGAATTAAATAATAAACATGCACTACAAAAAAAGACACATCCGTGACATTTTGGGCCGAACGAAAAATTTTCTGTCATACATATGACACTTCTATGACGATAATTGTGACAAAACCCGGTATCATCATAGATGTGGTGGGCTCCTACTTCTATGACAAAAAATCATGACAAAAAATGGGCTTTTCGTCCTGGGCGGGCCGGAGACGCAGCTGCATGACATTCTTTGGGCCGTCCATGACGGAAAAAACAGTGGTAGAAGCGAGGGCGAGGAAAATTTCGGGGAGTTCCCGGTTACGGTGGGAGGTCGGGGGCCGAGCGATGTGCGTTTCTCTCGTACACGTATGCGCGTGTGTGCGAGGCATTGGCTCTAACTGAACCCGAGCGAGGTGTTGGGCTCTAACTGAACCCGAGCGATTGCACTGCAGGCTACACGTTACTGAACCCGAGCGATCGATCGATGGCTGTTAACTGAACCTGATCGAGCGATTCCTTCGCTACTGCTGCTAACTGAAGCCGATCGATTGGATGAACAGTGAGTGTTGCGGGGGGGTTTGGATGAACAGTGAGCGGTGGCGTTGCCTCTGGATGAACATGACCCCGTGGTGTGGAGGGCTGGATGAACAGTAGACGGTGGAGGGGTGCCCGTGGAGGGGTGGTTGAACAGTAGCCGGTGGAGTAGCGCGCAGTGGAGGCTGGATGAAAAGGAGCCTGTGGAGGCTGGAGGAAGTCGACGGTAGCCCGTTGAGGCTGGAGGAGGTCGACGGTGGAGATGAACAGTATCCCGTGGAGTCCCGTTTTGTGGTACGCCACACCCCTCCCGATGAACAGGACCCCCGTTTCGACCGTAGTGCTCCAACACAAGTCCATTTCATCCGTTTTGCGGTACGCCACACCCCTCCCGATCAACAGGACCCCCGTTTCGACCGTAGGAGGTCCGTTTCCTCCGTTTTGCGGCACGCCACACCCCTCCCGATCAACAGGACCCCCGTTTCGACCGTAGGAGGTCCGTTTTGCGGTACGCTAGACCCCTCCCGATCAACAGGACCCCGTTCCGAACGTAGGAGGTCCGTTTCCTCCGTTGTGCGGTACGCCAGGCCTCGTTTCCATCGCCTGTTCCGTCCAAGCCCTCCCGATGAACACGACCACGCATTCCGTTCCGACCCAGCCGGTTGGCTCCCACGTGTTCCGTTGCCCCCCGATGAACACGACGCATTCCGTTGCCTCCCCATGAACACGACGCATTCCGTTGCCTCCCCATGAACACGACGCATTCCGTTGCCTCCCCATGAACACGACGACGACGCTGTTTCTCCGTTCCGACCCAGCCATGTACACGAGCCCTGGCCGTACGTATGCGCGAGTAGGCGTTCGAGACCCCGCCCGTATGTACACATACGTGGCCGTATTTTCTTTCTTGCACCCTGGCCGCTGTACGTACGTGTACATGCTACGTGTGCGCCTCTACTATGACACGTGCGCGCCTCTACTACGACACGTGTGCGCCTCTACATCGACCAGTATGTACGTACACGTTCGCGACCAGAATGACAACGCTACGTATGCTTCGACCAGGTGGGTCCCGACTGTCAGGCACTTCCTTGCGTGCGAAGATGTAGCTGGTGGGTCCCAGCAGTCAGGGGGGCGAATCCTTTTTTTTTGCCTAGACGCATTTCCTTGCATGCGAAGATGTAGCTGGTGGGTCCCAGCAGTCAGGGGGAATTGTTTTTCCGTGAAATACGGTCGCCCATCCGGTGGGTCCCCGCTGTCAGGTGGAGGAATCATTATTTTGCGTGTAATCAGGAGGCACTTCCTTGCTGCGGCCGTGGACCCAGCTGTCAGCCTCTCCACGTACAGTCCACGACCGATGGAAGCCGTTCCTTGACCACGTTGACCAGGCCGTGCCGAGAGCACCAGGGCGGTGGACGACGGTGAGGCCTAGGAAGGGAACGACACGGAGGCAGGGAAGACTCGGCAGTTGTTTCCCACGCGGAGGGGAGTACGACTGTACGAGGGTTTACTGGTTCGTCTGCCGTCGCCGGAGAATAATAGCAGGTGTGGGTGAGTAGAGGGATGGCTAGGCCAGCGATGGGAGTACGGTGGGGCGGTGAGGCCTGTGCGGCAGCACAGCCGGCCGCGGGGGGGGGGGGGGGGGGAGGGAGCAGGTAGTCCCGCCGGCGCTTGTTTGAGCGGCTGGAGCAGGAAGAGCAGAGATTGAAGAAGCACGACGGCCGTTGGATGGCCATCCAACAGTCACTGCTTGTGCGTCAACCTTTTTTTAGGAAAGCCTCAAATCTGTGGAAAACAGCATACAGCCCATCTGCCATTATTTCTAATAATTTACAGCCCATTTGCTAATTCTTAAGGTTTTTTTGGAGCGCATATTCTTTTTGTTAGTATTACAGCCCATATTGTGGCCACGGTTAAAAAATTATATGAAATTTTGCATATTTCGGTGCGGCCCGAACTGTTTTTAATCCCGAAATTTCAACTCACATTCAAACTGATTTGAAAAATAAATGTATATCAATATAAAATCCAACAAATTCTCCACACATAAAAATTAATGTAATTTAAAATCTTGAAATGAAAAAAAAGATATTTGAAACTATTGCCGGTTTGATGTGTTTTAAAAATGTACAACCCATTTCTCATTACTGATGGGCCATTTTCTCGGCCAGCCGAATGAAAGCTCTCCACGTCTTGAAAGATTTGCATCCCAACAGGCCTGACAAAGCGACTTACTTGGCAAATCACAAAAAAACTGGGCTGTGGCCATGGACCCAGCTGTCAGCCTCTCCACGTACAGTACTCTTCCGATGGAAGTCGTTCCTTGACCACGTTGACCACGCCGCGCGGAGAGCACCATGGCGGTGGACGAAGGCGAGGCCTAGGAAGGGGACGACGCGGAGCCGGGGAAGACGCGGCAGTGGAAGCCCGCGCGGAGAGGAGTACGAGGGTTCACTGGTTCGGCTGCGGTGTGAGGCTGCCATCGCTGCAGGGCCTGGCCAGCGGTGGGAATAGTAGGGGGCGGTGAGGCCTCCGCGGCAGCACAGCTGGCCACGGGAGGCAGGAGCATGCGGCACGACCGGCGCTGCTTTGGGCGGCTGGAGCAAGAAGACCAGAGGTTGAAGAAGCACTACAGCCATTGGATGGACATCGTACGGTCACTGGAGCTAGAATCGTTCATATTGACTAAGTTGACAAAGCCCTTCATCCCCGTCAACTTAGTAGGCCCACAAGTCAGCCTCCCACCAAGGTGGGTCCCAGCTAGCCGGGGGAGTATTCATTTTTTTGTGCGTAATAAGGAGGCACTTCCGCTGGGTCCGAGCTGATAGCGGGGGGAACGTTTTTTTCGTGAAATACGGTGGCCCGTCCGGTGGGTCCCAGCAGTCAGGGGGAAATGTTTTTTTCGCAAAATACTGGTGGCCCGTCCGGTGGGTTCCCGCTGTCAGGTGGAGGAATAATTATTTTCCGCGTAATAAGGAGGCACTTCCTTGCGGCTGCCGTGGACCCAGCTGTCAGCCTCTCCATGTACAGTACTCTTCCGATGGAAGTCGATCGTTGACCACATTGACCACGCCGCGCCAAGAGCACCACGGCGGTGGACGGCGGCGAGGCCTAGGAAGGGGACGACGCGGAGCCGGGAAAGACGCGGCTGTGGATGCCCACACGGAGAGGAGTACGAGCATTCACTGGTTCGGCTGCGGTGTGAGGCAGCCGTCGCCGTAGAATAACAGGGGGTGTGGGTGAGTGGAGGGATGGCCTGGCTGTTGGAAATATGCCCTAGAGGCAATAATAAATGGTTATTATTATATTTCTTTGTTCATGGTAATTGTCTATTGTTCATGCTATAATTGTATTATCCGGAAATCGTATGTGTGAATACATAGACCACAACGTGTCCCTAGTAAGCCTCTAGTTGACTAGCTCGTTGATCAACAGATAGTCATGGTTTCCTGACTATGGACATTGGATTCATTGATAACGGGATCACATCATTAGGAGAATGATGTGATGGACAAGACTCAATCCTAAGCATAGCTCAAAGATCGTGTAGTTCGTTTGCTAGAGCTTTTCCAATGTCAGTATCTTCTCCTTAGACCATGAGATCGTGCAACTCCCGGATACCGTAGGAGTGCTTTGGGTGTGCCAAACGTCACAACATAACTGGGTGACTATAAAGGTACACTACGGGTATCTCCGAAAGTGTCTGTTGGGTTGGCATGGATCGAGACTGGGATTTGTCACTCCGTATGATGGAGAGGTATCTCTGGGCCCACTCGGTAATGCATCATCATAATGAGCTCAATGTGACTAAGGAGTTAGTCACGGGATCATGCATTGCGGTACGAGTAAAGAGACTTGCCGGTAAGGAGATTGAACAAGGTATTGGGATACCGACGATCGAATCTCGGGCAAGTAACATACCGATTGACAAAGGGAATTGTATACGGGATTGATTGAATCCTCGACATCGTGGTTCATCCGATGAGATCATCGTGGAACATGTGGGAGCCAACATGGGTATCCAGATCCCGCTGTTGGTTATTGACCAGAGAGGCGTCTCGGTCATGTCTGCATGTCTCCCGAACCCGTAGGGTCTACACACTTAAGGTTCGGTGACGCTAGGGTTGTAGAGATATGAGTATGCGGAAACCCGAAAGTTGTTCGGAGTCCCGGATGAGATCCCGGACGTCACGAGGAGTTCTGGAATGGTCCGGAGGTGAAGAATTATATATAGGAAGACAAGTTTCGGCCACTGGGAAAGTTTCGGGGGTCACCGGTATAGTACCGGGACCACCGGAAGGGTCCCGGGGGTCCACCGGGTGGGGCCACCTATCCCGGAGGGCCCCATGGGCTGAAGTGGGAAGGGAACCATCCCTTAGTGGGCTGGGGCGCCCCCCATGGGCCTCCCCCCTGCGCCTAGGGTTGGAAAGCATAGGGTGGGGGGCGCCCCACTTGACTTGGGGGGGAAGCCACCCCCCTTCCCCTTGGCCGCCGCCCCCCATGTAGATGGGTCTTGGCCGGCGCCCCCCCTCCCAGGGGGCCTATATAAAGGGGGGGGAGGGAGGGCAGTAGTATTACAGCCTTGGGCGCCTCCCTCCTCCCCTGCTACACCTCTCCCTCTCGCAGAAGCTCGGCGAAGCCCTGCCGAGATCCCGCTACATCCACCACCACGCCGTCGTGCTGCTGGATCTCCATCAACCTCTCCTTCCCCCTTGCTGGATCAAGAAGGAGGAGATGTCGCTGCTCCGTACGTGTGTTGAACGTGGAGGTGCCGTCCGTTCGGCACTCAGTCATCGGTGATTTGGATCACGGCGAGTACGACTCCATCAACCTCGTTCATTGGAACGCTTCCGCTCGCGATCTACAAGGGTATGTAGATGCACTCCTTTCCCTTCGTTGCTAGTATACTCCATAGATGGATCTTGGTGAGCGTAGGAAAATTTTAAAATTCTGCTACGATCACCAACAGTGGTATCAGAGCCAGGCCTATGCGTAGTTACTATGCACGAGTAGAACACAAAGCAGTTGTGGGCGTAGATGTTGCCAATTCTTCTTGCCGCTACTAGTCTTATGTTGTTTCGGCGGTATTGTGGGATGAAGCGGCCCGGACCGACCTTACACGTACACTTACGTGAGACAGGTTCCACCGACTGACATGCACTAGTTGCATAAGGTGGCTAGCGGGTGTCTGTCTCTCCCACTTTAGTCGGAACGGATTCGATGAAAAGGGTCCTTATGAAGGGTAAATAGAAATTGGCATATCACGTTGTGGTTTTACGTAGGTAAGAAACGTTCTTGCTAGAAACCTATACAAGCCACGTAAAAAACTTGCAACAACAATTAGAGGACGTCTAACTTGTTTTTGCAGCATGTGCTATGTGATGTGATATGGCCAGAAGATGTGATGAATGATATATGTGATGTATGAGATTGATCATATTCTTGTAATAGGAATCACGACTTGCATGTCGATGAGTATGACAACCGGCAGGAGCCATAGGAGTTGTCTTTATTATTTCATATGACCTGCGTGTCATTGAATAACGCCATGTAAACTACTTTACTTTATTGCTAAACACGTTAGCCATAGAAGTAGAAGTAATCGTTGGCGTGACAACTTCATGAAGACACAATGATGGAGATCATGATGATGGAGATCATGGTGTCATGCCGGTGACGAAGGTGCCCCGAAGATGGAGATCAAAGGAGCAAAATGATATTGGCCATATCATGTCACTATTTGATTGCATGTGATGTTTATCATGTTTTGCATCTTATTTGCTTAGAACGACGGTAGTAAGTAAGATGATCCCTTATAATAATTTCAAGAAAGTGTCCCCCCTAACTGTGCACCGTTGCGAAGGTTCGTTGTTTCGAAGCACCACGTGATGATCGGGTGTGATAGATTCTAACGTTCGCATACAACGGGTGTTGACGAGCCTAGCATGTACAGACATGGCCTCGGAACACACGCAATACACTTAGGTTGACTTGACGAGCCTAGCATGTATAGACATGGCCTCGAAACACGGAGGACCGAAAGGTCGAGCATGAGTCGTATAGAAGATACGATCAACATGGAGATGTTCACCGATCTTGACTAGTCCGTCTCACGTGATGATCGGACACGACATAGTTAACTCGGATCATGTTTCACTTAGATGACTAGAGGGATGTCTATCTGAGTGGGAGTTCATTGAGTAATTTGATTAGATGAACTTAATTATCATGAACTTAGTCTAAAATCTTTACACTATGTCTTGTAGATCAAATGGCCCATGTTGTCCTCAATTTCAACGCGTTCCTAGAGAAAACCAAGCTGAAAGATGATGGTAGTAACTATACGGACTGGGTCCGGAACCTGAGGATCATCCTCATAGCTGCCAAGAAAGATTATGTCCTAGAAGAACCGCTAGGTGAAGCACCAATCCCAAAGAACCAAGACGTTATGAACGCTTGGCAATCACGTGCTGATGATTACTCCCTCGTTCAGTGCGGCATGCTTTAGAGCTTAGAACCGGGTCTCCAAAAGCATTTTGAGAAACATGGAGCATATGAGATGTTCGAGGAGCTGAAAATGGTTTTCCAAGCTCATGCCCGGGTCGAGAGATATGAAGTCTCCGACAAGTTCTTCAGCTGTAAAATGGAGGAGAATAGTTCTGTTAGTGAGCACATACTCAGAATGTCTGGGTTGCACAACCGCTTGTCTCAGCTGGGAGTTAATCTCCCAGATGACGTGGTCATTGACAGAATCCTTCAGTCGCTTCCACCAAGCTACAAGAGCTTTGTGATGAACTTCAATATGCAAGGGATGGAAAAAACCATTCCTGAGGTATATTCGATGCTGAAATCAACGGAGGTGGAGATCAGAAAGGAACATCAAGTGTTGATGGTGAATAAAACCACTAAGTTCAAGAAGGGCAAGGGCAAGAAGAACTTCAAGAAGGACGGCAAGGGAGTTGCCGCGCCCGGTAAGCCAGTTACTGGGAAGAAGTCAAGGAATGGACCCAAGCCTGAGACTGAGTGCTTTTATTGCAAGGGAAGTGGTCACTGGAAGCGGAACTGCCCCAAATACTTAGCGGACAAGAAGGCCGGCAACACCAAAGGTATATGTGATATACATGTAATTGATGTGTACCTTACCAGTACTCGTAGTAGCTCCTGGGTATTTGATACCGGTGCGGTTGCTCATATTTGTAACTCAAAACAGGAACTGCGGAATAAACGGAAACTGGCAAAGGACGAGGTGACGATGTGCGTCGGGAATGGTTCCAAGGTCGATGTGATTGCCGTCGGCACGCTACCTCTGCATCTACCTACGGGATTAGTTTTAAACCTCAATAATTGTTATTTAGTGCCAGCTTTGAGCATGAACATTGTATCTGGATCTCGTTTAATTCGAGATGGCTACTCATTTAAATCCGAGAATAATGCTTATTCTATTTATATGAGAGATATGTTTTATGGTCATGCCCCGCTGGTCAATGGTTTATTCTTGATGAATCTCGAACGTGATGTTACACATATTCATAGTGTGAATACCAAAAGATGTAAAGTTGATAACGATAGTCCCACATACTTGTGGCACTGCCGCCTTGGTCACATTGGTGTCAAGCGCATGAAGAAGCTCCATGCAGATGGACTTTTGGAGTCTCTTGATTACGAATCATTTGACACGTGCGAACCATGCCTCATGGGTAAGATGACCAAGACTCCGTTCTCCGGAACAATGGAGCGAGCAACCAACTTATTGGAAATCATACATACCGATGTGTGCGGTCCAATGAGTGTTGAGGCTCGCGGAGGATATCGTTATGTTCTCACTCTGACTGATGACTTAAGTAGATATGGGTATGTCTACCTAATGAAACACAAGTCTGAAACCTTTGAAAAGTTCAAGGAATTTCAGAGTGAGGTTGAGAATCAACGTGACAGAAAAATAAAATTCTTGCGATCAGATCGTGGTGGAGAATATTTAAGTCACGAATTTGGTGCGCACTTAAGGAAATGTGGAATCGTTTCACAACTCACGCCGCCTGGAACACCTCAGCGAAATGGTGTGTCCGAACGTCGTAATCGCACTCTATTGGATATGGTGCGATCTATGATGTCTCTTACCGATTTACCGCTCTCATTTTGGGGCTATGCTTTAGAGACTGCCGCATTCACTTTAAATAGGGCTCCGTCGAAATCCGTTGAGACGACACCGTATGAATTATGGTTTGGGAAGAAACCTAAGCTGTCGTTTCTAAAAGTTTGGGGATGCGATGCTGATGTCAAGAAACTTCAACCTGAAAAGCTCGAACCCAAGTCGGAAAAATGCGTCTTCATAGGATACCCTAAGGAAACCATTGGGTATACCTTCTACCTCAGATCCGAAGGCAAGATCTTCGTTGCCAAGAACGGGTCCTTTCTGGAGAAAGAGTTTCTCTCGAAAGAATTGAGTGGGAGGAAAGTGGAACTTGATGAGGTGATAGACACCCCTTCCGAACCGGAAAGTAGCGCAGCGCGGGAAGATGTTCATGTCGTGCCTACACCAACTGGGGAGGAAGTTAATGATGATGATCATGAAGCTTCGGATCAAGTTGCTACTGAACTTCGTAGGTCCACAAGGACACGTTCCGCACTAGAGTGGTACGGCAACCCTGTCCTGGAAATCATGTTGTTAGACAACGGTGAACCTTCGAACTATGAAGAAGCGATGGCGGGCCCTGATTCCGACAAATGGCTAGAAGCCATGAAATCCGAGATAGGATCCATGTATGAAAACGAAGTATGGACTTTGACTGACTTGCCCGATGATCGGCGAGCCATAGAAAACAAATGGATCTTTAAGAAGAAGACGGACGCGGATGGTAATGTGACCATCTATAAGGCTCGACTTGTCGCTAAGGGTTATCGAAAAGTTCAAGGGGTTGACTATGATGAGACTTTCTCACCCGTAGCGAAGCTGAAGTCCGTCCGAATCATGTTAGCAATTGCTGCATACTATGATTATGAGATATGGCAGATGGACGTCAAAACGGCATTCCTTAACGGCTTCCTTAAGGAAGAGTTGTATATGATGCAGCCGGAAGGTTTTGTCGATCCTAAGAATGCTAACAAAGTATGCAAGCTCCAGCGCTCAATCTATGGGCTGGTGCAAGCATCTCGGAGTTGGAACATTCGCTTTGATGAGATGATCAAAGTGTTTGGGTTTACACAGACTTATGGAGAAGCATGTGTTTACAAGAAAGTGAGTGGGAGCTCTGTAGCATTTCTCATATTATATGTGGATGACATACTATTGATGGGAAATGATATAGAATTCTTGGAAAGTATTAAGGCCTACTCGAATACGTGTTTTTCAATGAAGGACCTTGGAGAAGCTGCTTATATATTAGGCATCAAGATCTATAGAGATAGATCAAGACGCCTCATTGGTCTTTCACAGAGTACATAGCTTGACAAGATATTGAAGAAGTTCAATATGGATCAGTCCAAGAAGGGGTTCTTGCCTGTATTGCAAGGTGTGCAATTGAGCACGGCTCAATGCCCGACCACGGCAGAAGATAGAGAAAAGATGAGTGTCATCCCCTATGCCTCGGCCATAGGGTCTATAATGTATGCCATGCTGTGTACCAGACCTGATGTAAACCTTGCCGTAAGTTTGGTAGGAAGGTACCAAAGTAATCCCGGCATGGAACACTGGACAGCGGTCAAGAATATCCTGAAGTACCTGAAGAGGACTAAGGATATGTTTCTCGTTTATGGAGGTGACGAATAGCTCGTCGTAAAGGGTTACGTCGATGCTAGCTTCGACACAGATCTGGATGACTCGAAGTCACAAACCGGATACGTGTATATTTTGAATGGAGGAGCAGTAAGCTGGTGCAGTTGCAAGCATAGCGTCGTGGCGGGATCTACATGTGAAGCGGAGTACATGGCAGCCTCGGAGGCAGCACAGGAAGCAGTCTTTGATGAAGGAGTTCATTACCAACCTAGGGGTGATTCCCAATGCGTCGGGCCCGATGACTCTCTTCTGTGACAACACTGGAGCTATTGCCCTTGCGAAGGATCCCAGGTTTCACAGGAAGACCAGGCATATCAAGCGTCGCTTCAACTCCATTCGTGAAAGTGTTCAAAATGGAGACATAGATATTTGTAAAGTACATACGGACCTGAATGTAGCAGATCCGTTGACTAAACCTCTCCCTAGAGCAAAACATGATCAAAACCAGGGCGCAATGGGTGTTCGATTCATCACAATGTAACTAGATTATTGACTCTAGTGCAAGTGGGAGACTGTTGGAAATATGCCCTAGAGGCAATAATAAATGGTTATTATTATATTTCTTTGTTCATGGTAATTGTCTATTGTTCATGCTATAATTGTATTATCCGGAAATCGTAATACATGTGTGAATACATAGACCACAACGTGTCCCTAGTAAGCCTCAAGTTGACTAGCTCGTTGATCAACAGATAGTCATGGTTTCCTGACTATGGACATTGGATGTCATTAAAAAGGGGTCACATCATTAGGAGAATGATGTGATGGACAAGACCCAATCCTAAGCATAGCTCAAAGATCGTGTAGTTCGTTTGCTAGAGCTTTTCCAATGTCAGTATCTTCTCCTTAGACCATGAGATCGTGCAACTCCCGGATACCGTAGGAGTGCTTTGGGTGTGCCAAACGTCACAACGTAACTGGGTGACTATAAAGGTACACTACGGGTATCTCCGAAAGTGTCTGTTGGGTTGGCATGGATCGAGACTGGGATTTTTCACTCCGTATGTCGGAGAGGTATCTCTGGGCCCACTCGGTAATGCATCATCATAATGAGCTCAATGTGACTAAGGAGTTAGTCACGGGATCATGCATTGTGGTACGAGTAAAGAGACTTGCCGGTAACGAGATTGAACAAGGTATTGGGATACCGATGATCGAATCTCGGGCAAGTATCATACCGATTGACAAAGGGAATTGTATACGGGATTGATTGAATCCTCGACATCGTGGTTCATCCGATGAGATCATCGTGGAACATGTGGGAGCCAACATGGGTATCCAGATCCCGCTGTTGGTTATTGACCAGAGAGGCGTCTCGGTCATGTCTGCATGTCTCCCGAACCCGTAGGGTCTACACACTTAAGGTTCGGTGACGCTAGGGTTGTAGAGATATGAGTATGCGGAAACCCGAAAGTTGTTCGGAGTCCCGGATGAGATCCCGGACGTCACGAGGAGTTCCGGAATGGTCCGGAGGTGAAGAATTATATATAGGAAGACAAGTTTCGGCCACCGGGAAAGTTTCGGGGGTCACCGGTATTGTACCGGGACCACCGGAAGGGTCCCGGGGGTCCACCGGGTGGGGCCACCTATCCCGGAGGGCCCCATGGGCTGAAGTGGGAAGGGAACCAGCCCTTAGTGGGCTTGGGTGCCCCCCATGGGCCTCCCCCCTGCGCCTAGGGTTGGAAAGCATAGGGTGGGGGGGGCCCCACTTGACTTGGGGGGGAAGCCACCCCCTTCCCCTTGGCCGCCCCCCCCCATGTAGATGGGTCTTGGCCGCCCCCCCTCCCAGGGGGCCTATATAAAGGGGGGAGGGAGGGCAGTAGTATTACAGCCTTGGGCGCCTCCCTCCTCCCCTGCTACACCTCTCCCTCTCGCAGAAGTTCGGCGAAGCCCTGCCGAGATCCCGCTACATCCACCACCACGCCGTCGTGCTGCTGGATCTCCATCAACCTCTCCTTCCCCCTTGCTGGATCAAGAAGGAGGAGACGTCACTGCTCCGTACGTGTGTTGAACACGGAGGTGCCGTCCGTTTGGCACTCGGTCATCGGTGATTTGGATCACGGCGAGTACGACTCCATCAACCCCGTTCATTGGAACGCTTCCGCTCGCGATCTACAAGGGTATGTAGATGCACTCCTTTCCCTTCGTTGCTAGTATACTCCATAGATGGATCTTGGTGAGCGTAGGAAAATTTTAAAATTCTGCTACGATCACCAACACTAGCCAGTGGTGGGAGTAGTATGGGGGCGGCGAGGCCTCCGCGGTAGCACAGCCGGCCACGGGAGGCAGGAGCATGCGGCACAACCGGCACTGCTTTGGGTGGCTGGAGCAAGAAGACTAGAGGTTGAAGAAGCACTATGGCCGTTGGATGGACATCATACGGTCACTGGAGTATTGACTAAGTTGACAAAGCCCTCCGTCCCCGTCAACTTAGTAGGCCCACAAGTCAGCCCAACAATATGGTGGGTCCCAGCTAGCAGGGGGGTATTCATTTTTTTGGGCGTAATAAGGAGGCACTTCCTTGCGTGTGAAGATATAGCTGGTGGGTCCGACCTGTCTGTGGGGGGAACGTTTTTTCGCGAAATACAGAGGCCCTTCCTGTGGGTCCTAGCTGTCAGGTGGAGGAATCATTATTTTGCGCGTAATAAGGAGGCATTTCCTTGCGTGCGGCCGTGGACCCAGCTGTCAGCCTCTGCACGTACAGTCCACTTCCGACGGATGTCGTTCATTGACCATGTTGACCAGGCCGCGCCGAGAGCACCAGGGCAGTGGACGACGACGAGGCCTAGGAAGGGAACGACACACAGGCAGGGAAGACTCGGCAGTTGTTTCCCACGCGGAGGGGAGTACGAGGGTTTACTGGTTCGTCTGCCGTCGCCGGAGAATAACAACATGTGTGGGTGAGTAGAGGGATGGCTAGGCCAGCGATGGGAGTACGGTGGGGCCGTGAGGCCTGCGCGGCAGCATAGCTGGCCGCGGGAGGACGGAGCAGGCAGTCCCGCCGGCGCTTGTTTGAGCGGCTGGAGCATGAAGAGCAGAGATTGAAGAAGCACGACAGCCGTTGGATGGACATCCAACAATCACTGCTCTCGTGTGTTGACTAAGTTGACAGGGCGTTGCGTGTGCGTCAACCTTTTTTTATGAAAGCATACGCGTCAACCTGTAGTAGGCGCACAAGTCAGCCTCAAATCTGTGGAAAACAGGATACAGCCCATCTGCCATTATTTCTAATATTGTACAGCCCATTTGCTAATTCTTAAGAAATTTTTTGGAGCCCATCTTCTTTTTGTTAGCATTACACCCCATATTGTGGCCACGGTTAAAAAGTATACGAAAATTTGCATATTTCGGTGCGGTCAACTGTTTTTAATCCAGAAATATCGATTCACATTCAAACTATTTTGAAAAATAATTTATATAAATATAAAATCCAAATAATTGTCCACGCATAAAAATTAATGGAATTTAAGATCTTGTAATGAAAAAAAATTGAAACTAATTCCCGGTTTGATGTGTTTTAAAAATGTACAGCCCATTTCTGGGCAAACCGAATGAAACTCTCCTCGTCTTGAAAGATTTGTAGCCCAGCAGGGCCGATAAAGCGAGTAGGCCTTGTTTGGGTATATCTTAAAAAAATATAACTGGGCTAGCCATTTTTAGCAAGAAAAAAACACAACTGGGCTCATGATGTGGTAAACATAAATAAAACCCTGGCTAGACGGGCCACGGCCCCCGCACAACCCCGTTGTTACCCTGATCCGTCGCTAAAACTAGTATAAATAACAACTGCTTGTTCCTCAAAAAAAACTACGCGACTTGCTGGGTCCCTGGTGTCAGCCGCTCGTAGTGTAATTCTCTCGTTTATTGACTACGTTGACAATGGCGTGAACCCCAGTTGTCCAACCATTAGGAGGAACCATATTTTTCGGCTTGTAATATAGAGGCACTTGCTTGCGTACTGCCATGACGCTGGTGGGTCCCTACTGTCATCCTCTCCACGTACAGTCATCTCCTTGTTCCTCTCGGTTGTTGACGATGTTGACAACGCAAGAGGACGGCGCACGGCGAGCGAACCAAGGCCGCAAGGCGGAGGACGACGGCGAGGCCTCGTACGGAACGAACAGGAGCCGTGGAAGATGCGCCGGTCCAGTCGCAGGCGGAGGGGAGTACGAGGGTTGACTGGTTCGGGCGCGGGTGCGTGTTGGGGCTGACGTCGCCGGAGAATAACAGGACGTGTGGGGGAATAGAGGGAGGGACTGGCCAACATTGGAGGGTACGTACGGTAGGGCGGAGGAGGCGCAGCCAGCCATGGGAGGCGGGAGCAGGCGGAGCCGACGGGGTGGTTTGGTTTGGGCGGCTGGAGGAAGAAGAAGACAAGAGATAGAAGATACACGACAGATGTTGGATGTCAATCCAACGGCTGGTAGGCAGAATCGTTTGTTGACTGGCTAGTAAGGGCCAGTTCTTTTCCTAGCTTTTTTGGGCTTCCAGAATAAGCTGCCCCCTACCCAGCTTATTCTAGAAGCCAAACCAATTTTTTTCTTTTAGAAGCCTACTAGTCAAGTCTTAACTATTAGACTTCTAAAAAAATAATTTTGGTCGGGCTTCTAGAATAAGCTGGTTAGGTGGTAGCTTATTTGAGCTTATTCTAGAAGCTAGCAAAAGAACTGGCCCTAAGTCGACACCACCTTGGATAGGCTATTTCCTCGCGGGTCCCAAATGTCAGAATCCAAATCTGTCACGGTCATGCAGCCTTTCCTATGAAAATTTACAGCCCATTTGATGTGCTAGTTCGAAATAAGTTTGTGGGTGCTAGTGGGGGCTAATCACTCGGCTTCTGTAATGCACAGTGAGCTCAAGCAGCCGGCGAGAGTGATGTTATTTCCCTTGGTTGGGATTTGTTACAATATTTCACTCTAAATTAAACGAATGGCAAGCCATTTGCCTTGTTTCACAGAAAATATGACAGTCACAGCCGAGTTGAAAAGGGCAGGAACATCTAACTCCATCTTACAAACTGTACAAAAGCACGAGGGTTAATTGTTCATCAGGTTTAAAAAAAAACCCAGATTGAAAAGGGCAACAACATCTAACTCCAGCACTGTTTTCGGCAGTCACAGTCAAATGGATCGGTCAGGTCCATAGAATGAACATCCTGGATTGTAAAATTTACTAGATTATGACCACAATATGTTGTAAATAGAAGCCCGGCACGTTCAGAAGCTATTTTGCCCACCTAAAACTCCTTTTTTTGCTCTTCGACATACCCATCCGTCAAAACCATGCTGCTGATAAACTTAAGCCTGATGGACAATAGTAACCTCGCATTCAGCAGGAAGAATGTGACAAATCTTATGTTTGCACGGTTGGCTACATATCGTTCTAGCGTTATTGTCTTCAATCGAATCTCATGAGAAGTGAGAAAATCCCGATGCTTACGAATCCACCGATTGGTCTTACCCCGTCCTGTTGCCTAAATAGACATGAAGATTGAAAACAGTTAAGGTCTAAAAGAAGAGTGTCGAAAGAGGAACAGCTGAACGGTTAATTCTAGTACACTATATGCGGGCTTCCAATGTGCGTGAAATTATCACCTTTATATACAACTTCTCCAGACATGGAAAGCATTGCAGCAAGCCAATAATCTTGTTCAGATCAAAACTATTCATTTGGATATATAAGATCTTGACAGAATCCAGCACCATTGATAGGCCATCCATGGAGAAACTCTTCATTGAGCATAGAACATAATATTAGTACAAAATTTGTACTCCAAGATGATATATAACTTATGCGCAGAAATTTAAAATGCAGCTTATGGTTACAAGTGTAGATGATAATATAAAGTACCTGAAGAACTGTGGAGCCAAACACCATATTGAAATGAGCACAGAGATCATGTATTACACCCAAGGTCTCCAGTTTAGGTGCAGAGAGGACGGTTATTTGCAATGGTGAATAACTAGAATCAAGGATCAACCTTTGAAGTGAAGGGGCATCTTGGATGATGAGCTGCCTTCCGTCAAAAGAAATTCCAATTCTTACAAGGTTAGGCGACTTTATTTGGAGACAACCGATTCTAACTGTGAAAACAAGCACCAAGCACTCCAGCGCAGGGCAACTGGAGTGGATGATGCTGTGCAATGAGGCCTCCGATATATGAACCCACACAAGTGAAAGTTTCTTGAGAAATGGGAGTCGAAGGTTTAGTACCAGATTGTCTGGTAGGTAGCACAGCGCAAAGGTGGCGGTGTGGAGAGTGGAGGAAAACCGCGAGATGGACATCGGTGCTGAGGGCACAAGTTCATGGCGTTCGGTATGTGGTATGTGATTTCCAGGGGAATAGTAGAACTCAAGCAGCTGTAGTTCTGTGAATTCAGGGGATTTCAGCCAGGCGTCCACCATGCAGGGCATGGTATGCTTGCTCAGGTAGCATGACGGGATGCAGAGGCTTTGAACGGAGCCCTGGTGGGAGGAGATGATGGCTCTGGGGATTTCAAAATAATTAAAGAGAGATAGCTGACGACAGTCGAGATTAAGGGGCACGGCGCGCCATAGAGAGCGCCACCGAATTGAGAGGACTTGGGTGCGGCAGCAATCCTTGGTGGGGAGAAGCGAGATGATCTCCCCAAGGACGGCGTCTGGGAGATCGCTGATGCGGTCCACCCGAGATTCTATGGGTTCCTGGGATCCGGTGGGGGCGGGGTCGCCGCTTCTCCCCGCGCTGCCGGGTGCGGGATCTACAACAGGCGTCGCCGCTGGCGGGAGCCTCATCTTCTTGGCGCTGGGGTCAGCCGACTCCATTTTCCTCAAGGGCGTCACGTCGCGCTCACGGATTTGAGCAGAGTAACGAATGGCGAGCCTAGTTGTAGTGCGAGCGAAGAAGAAGGGGAGCTGGGGGTTTTCTGTAGGAGTGAGGAAGAAGGGGTGCTGGGGTTTTCTGTAGGAGTGAGGTGAGGAATTTGGGGGCACGAGTGGAGCGAGCTGACGTGAGGTGGGTAGGAGCGAGGAGGAAGAAGAGCACCCAGGTTTTTTTTGGGGAGAGGGGGGGGGGTGTGCTGGGTGTGGGTAGCGCCTCTCATTCAGTAAATATATGGGCTTTTGAATTGATTTTACTATTTACTAGTGTGGATGGGCTGTTTTGTCTTGGGCCCAGAGAAACAATTACTACTAGTACAGTGGAGACACTCTACAGCTACCCAGAAAAACAATTACTACTAGTACAGTGGAGACACTCTACCGCTTCTGGCTCCTCCTAGGTCATTGAAACGTCTCCCTCTACTGAATGCCGTTATACTTTTGTTCACCGACATGCGGGCCATGCAGCGCGCGGGCCCAAATGCCATCCACCAAATTAGAAGGCAGTATGCCGGCGGAGAGTCACCCCGGTCGTAGCACGGCAGTAACGAGCCGTCGTATCACAAAACCCCACCTCCGTGCAGTCTAAGTTTGACGGACGAAGCAACCATCATTTCACTCTTTGCTGAATCCCCTTCTCCCTCACCGTCTTCAAGAAAGGCCACACTCGCATATGCCACTGTTCTTCTCTCCCAACGAAGGGAAGGTAAGTGGATCCGTGATGTTGGTATATTTTCGTTCAGAGAAAAAAAAGAACTTTTGCAAAGCAGTAACCGATCCTCACTCTCTTTTTTGTTTCATTGTCATTGCGATTGTGTTTTCCTTTCAGTAGTCTCCTAGTATTCGTCAGTTTCATGATGGACCAAGGAGAACCAGGCAAAGATCTGCCGATATTGGAGCAGACACGGGAGGCTGATCCCCACGAGACAGAGAGCTCCAAGAAGATGGAGGCAGCCACCGAGCCGACCCCGGATACGCTCACGGCCACTACTGAGATGGTCAACGCCCCGTTTGAGGTTACAGCCCCCGTGGCACTGCAGGAGCAGTTTTCCCCCTTCGAGGATGTGCCCCCCCCGTTGAGCTGCCCAAGGTGATTTCCTTCTTTGCCGATCTCGATTGTGGTTTTTCATCTAAGTATGTGGTGATTAATAATGCAAAATTTTATTAGCTTCGATGCCATGCTATACATAGTGGTTAAAATAACTTGTGTTTCTTATACTGAAAAGTAATTCAGAATTTGTTTCTGTTTCAATTAGAGCCCTGATGCAGACAAGGATTGTGTGGTTGTACATGTCACTCGCTATGAGGCAGATGACCTGAATATACGCACTGGGAAAACAAAGTTCTTAGGCTGTTGGATCCTGGAAGCCATTTGCGGTTATACCAATGAAGAGTTGTATTCCAGCCTCACTATTGTCAGGCGTGTTGTCCAAGGTGTACTGAAGCACAAGAAGTTCAAAACTACTCCTTCTTTTGTGAGGCATACTGTTCTTGTCAAGCTTACGCAGGAAGATGACGTGGCATGCCTCCACAAACAAGTTTATCAGTGGCAAGGCCACAAGGTTGTCTTCATGAAGGTTCACAGGATTGAGCTGCTGCGGGACGTCCTCGATGATGTTCATGGCAAGGTCTGTCTTGTGTCCAGCCCAAATTAGATCGAGGCATGAAATAGTTGCCCCAGCTAGTGTTTAATAGTAGTTTGGATTGTGTCTAATTATCCGAACCTTGCCTATTATCGACCCCTCTGGGGCTAGTACTCTGTTTGAATCCGTCTATGGGAACTGCTGCTACTTTTGTGTGCCCGTGAATCATGTGAGAACCATCGTAATTGTTGCCGAAACAGATGCGTCCTCACTAGTTTTTTCATGAATATGGCATGGTAAGACATAAGTTGTCACGGTTTATCATACGAGTAGTGTGTGTTTTGATGAAATAGAGCACTCATTCGAGAACTGTGCGCCGACGTATACATAAGTACTTGTAAACACTGTTGGTGCTACCCCACTTGTAAGCAGTTGTGCAAAACACGGCACATTGGCTCAGCTCGCTTCAACACTAGGCTATCGACCAGCTGACAATCAACAATCTGCTATCTGACATATAAGCAACTATGTATCTTGTTACAGTGGTTCATGCAGTTAATTGAGGCCACAATGTAATAAATTCCAAACGTTCACACGCTAGTCCAGCGCTCATGGGGAACACTCACATTAAACTCGTCTTCATAAAAAACTTGAAAAGCATAAGTTAAGCAATTTTATACATCTCAATGATTCATAGAACATAACAAACATATACTAGTTCACAGCAAAAGACAAAGTTGTGAGAAGGTTTACAAATCAGGAAAAAACAAGCAAGGCTTCTCTGAGCAAAGGGCCTCCCGGCAGGCTTAAATTTCCTGGAGTTCACACTGGTTTTTTCTTGTTGCCACCATCCAGGGTTAGGTTCTCTCATTCCAGAATAACCAATTATAATTGTGGTCTCAGCTGGAATGCTGAACTGAACCATGCAGTGTACTGACCAGGTGAAATTCTTGTGCATTCCACTAAATTTAAGCACCGCTATTTGCAGGAATAAGCAGACCACAATGCCTCTTGTCCGTGCACCTGTCCAAAAAACCGCCGTGCAGCCGTGCCAGCTAGTCCTCAGTCCATGGATGAACCGGTAGAAAGTGCATCCCGGACTAGGATGCAGTTGTTTTCACTCGTCCCTGCACTACAATCAGGAAGTAAAACATACGAATCAGCTTCTTTTAGATTGTGTTGGTCATTCTACCTTAGTTACTACCAATGTAGGGATACCTTGAAGACGGGAGGTTAGATGACGGCAATGAGGGATAGCCATCTCATTTTGCGCATTTGTACTAAAACTGAGGTGTGTGCTTTTGATTGCGCGGATAGAAACGATACGGAGACAGACATCCCGAAACGATATGGAGACAGACATCCCTGTTTGCGCAAATACGAAATACGGTTATTTAAACAGTGACAGATATTACTAATTTCCCCCGTTTCCTCTTAGAACCAAGTCCTAGATTCATGCTACAACTTTCCCACTTTCTTCCCTGTTTGAACCAACGCTTAGAGTCGACTGTATGAACTAGCTTTACTTCTAATAATAGTAGAAGTCTAGGTGGCTTTGGAACAGCGGACAGAAGTAGAAAAGGATCCACACGAAGGGAGCTGGGGCAGTAGAGCAAGACAGGTTTCGAAGGAATATATACTGAGGGTCATCGGCATGTGGCAAAGACGGCGTCAGGAGGCGCATCTTGGCCACAATACCGCAGGGAGGAAGAAGAGGTCGGAGGCCCTCCCGAGCCGGCGCTCTCTCGGAGAGAAGGGCACGGCCACCGATCGGGGCGCACGGGCAGCCATTGGTCTCCTCCCTCGCCGCCGACGACAGCGTGAACGATGCACCTACACCCCTGCCCCAGTCGAGGTTGTCCGGCCGGATTTGTGACCAGCCGTGAGCTGAGAGAGAGTGTGGCCACCTATGTCTTGCTTAGATTTGGAGAGCATGAGAGAGTGAACGAGAGGAACCCTAGTAAAGCAAGCGCTAAGGCTCCTGCTTTTATATATAGTGGAGTGATTTTGTTGTACCAGCTTCAAAAAAATGCGCTCCTACGTGTACCCGCGAGTGGGTGTGAGAGAAATAGTGCGTGCATGCACAGCTTCTCTTCATGAGAGTACAATATACTATGCCCAAAGAACGTTCGCCGCAAGAGTAGTAGTATAAGTGTGTACGTGTGAGCTAAAATAAAATGTGCGCGCCATCTTTTGTTTTTTAGAAGTTCTGAGGGTAGGGTGTGAAGAGCACATATGTGCGTGATGTCTACCTGTAGATAGACGGTGGGTGCGATGTGCGAGTCTGCGAGAGGACTCGGGAGAGTCGTGACTCGTGAGGGTGCGTGTGCGTGAGAGAGAGGGGGGCACGTATCAATGCAATGCATGTTTCCGTAAATCATTATCTGACAAACGTTCGCCACAAGCCTTTTCCTGACGAACGCCGTAAGAACCGTTAGATCGGCATCCGACAGTGTCAGTTTTGCCATGTCATTTAACAGAACAGCCACTCCTCCTACACACAAATCTTCCACGTGAGTGTTAGCAACTGCCGTATGCTCCCTCCGTTCCGAAATGCAGTGCATATAGCTTTATTGAAAATTCGAACCTCGCAAACTTTTACCGAGTTTTCGTGTACCAAATTGCACATGTAGAATACCCTGTATATATTATTTCATTCATCTTCGAGAGGTAACTATAAAGATGGGTGAGGAGTCTACAAAGAAAGACCATCGTATCACCTGCAGCAATTTCAACCATCCTTTAGTGTCGAGGAATATCATAGGAACTCTATATGATATGATTTTTATAGGATTTTTTCCTTTAGAGCCAATTGGTTCATAGGAATAGATTCATACACTCCACATTTCAAAGGAAATAAACATGATATCATTTAGCTTTAGAGCCACTTGGTTCATATGAATGGATTCCTATACTCCCTTAGTTTCAAAGGAAAATAAACATTAGTGTATATTCAATAGAAAAGTTCCTATGATATGAACCAAATTACATCTCTTTTCTAATCCCTCGTCATAGGAATTGAGATACATGTCATCTCTAGATTCAATAGAAAAGTTCCTATGATGTGAACCAAATGACATCTCTTTTCCAATCCCTACTCATAGGAATTGAGATGCTCCATCTCATCTCTTTCCCTACAACTTCCATGTATACATCTCCTATTCCTAAATAGGTAGTACAACCCACTAGTAGCTTTTTTCCAAAACATGCAACTATGGCACAAGAACTATATAGTGTGCCAATAACTTTTAAAGATGGTCGCTGGATGAAGCTAATCCGACAGCGTAGAGATAGGCAAATCTGAGCACTACTGGCCGTTGGATATCATCAACATTCCACCAGATCTGCCACATGTACAATTTAGAAGACTCCATGGTTGAACTTAAGCATAATGCACAAACCTCAAAACACAAGCACTTCTCCTTTGTTTTAGAATCTTCTGTATCATAATTGATTATTTTTTTTTCTAAATGAATTGCCATTATTTGTTTTTTACTTTATGATTTACAATGCACAACCCCATGAATCTTAACATTTTTATAAAACTAATTGATTTTGAATGAAATGAACTATAAGAACTAAACAAACATCTACATCATGCATATATGACTCAAAGCTTTACATGCTATAGTGTGTATTTATTCATAATTTGGTTTCGAAATCTCATGCGTTCAATACATGTGTACCTTACTAGTTTTGAGTAGAGTAGCAAATTTCACGCGGCCCCGGGTATATCAAAATGCAGGGCCCATGCATCATTGCCTTTCGGTCGAACCTACGTCCACAATGTTTTGTACGTACTATATCTCCACTGGTCCCCGAACCCAAAATGCTGCCTCGTTCCCGTAAAACCAAGCGGCCCACACATATTTAAGGCGTCGACTCGAACCCGTTTACTACGACATGGCCCCGCACTCCGTAGTACTCCTACAAACCCTACTGCCGCACTCATCATCGGTTTTCTTCAAGAGGACGAGGGAGAAGCCGATTTGTAGTGGAGGCGCTTTCAAAAAAAAGAAGGATCTGTAGTGGAGACCCCTACCCTAGGGTGCCCTAGGTAGCTGCCGCACGCATCATTGTTTTCTCTTTTCTTTATGCTCTTGCGCCCTAGAGTGAAATGATGGTTGCTTCGTCCGTCCAGCTTAATGCGGGAAAGGTGGGGCTTTGTGATTTGACCCCTCATCGCTCATTTTCTACTACTGCGGCGTTACGACCGGGGTGCCTCCAATTCCATCCGCTACTCCGAACTGTAATTTGGTGCATCACACGTGGAACAAGACGGTGGATGAGCCACATGTCGGCCAAAGGGGTCCTGTTAAGTGTGTCACCATTTCGTGTGCAGACTGACCCTGCTTGAGTTGCTACGCCAACACGACAGGAGCAGCCTACCACTTGGTTTTGCTCCTTGGTGAATCCCGACTATATTGATCTAAAAAGATACGTGCTGAACTACCCTCTCTGTCTTGGTTTTTTATTTTTAGGCGTCTCGGTTTATAGGGCCTGCACGTAGTTCTAGGTCATCCATTTGACTAACTAAATATGAGTTACTATGTCACAAAAAGGAGTATATCATTGGATTCCTAAGCGGATGTAGTTGTATTTAAAAGTAGAGGGCAGGGCTTTTCCTGCGCGGTAGGCGGGGCAGTTCCGCCTAGTCGGTTTGACAGAGACGCGAGAAGACGAGGGAGTAGGCTGCTGCAAACGTAGGGTTGTGTGATTTGACAGCGAGTTACTGCTGGACAGGTGGGGCCCCATGATTTGACTTGCCATTATCATTTTAACTACGGCGCTACGACCGGCGTGAGTCTCCCGATTCCTGACCACCTCCATACAGGTGCCTCTCCCAATGCTCCACCATGTAGTAGAGGCTGGCTCTTGCATGAGAGCCCACTTCTCCACTTTTTCCTTGCCTCTCTTTCCTCCACATATGCAAAAATGCCATGTAAGGCCCTCCACTATGTGTTCGGTGCCAGAAATTTAAAAAGTTTGCCACATACACTTCGATGCCAAATGTAAAAAGTTTAGCACCGGCACCACAACATGAAGGATTTGGCACCCATCCACCTCTGGCCCACCTACATATAAACTAGTAATATATCAGCTCAAAGCAGTGTCTCGCCGGTGGTGCCTCGCATGCAAAAGTACAGTGGCTGCTTAGTTTATTGCCTCAACGAAATGTGGCGTCGGAGCAAGTAGAGGAATCGATGGCCTGAAATTTTTATTTGGCATCGGCTGGGCTATGTAGGGCACCGATGCCAAATGTTCAAAAAGTGAATTTGGCATCGGTTTTGGCCTACATAGTGGAGGGCCTTAAGCGCACTATTGTACTTACTTGCTCCTACAGGTGCTTAAGCTTGCCACATAGGCATAAAGTCTATAGCTAATCAAGAAGAGAGAGACTAGTTTGGTGACCCAAGGAAGAAACAGTGCTAAGCGCGTGTACCTAGGTGAAAAGACAATTTTGAGTCTATAGCTAATTAAATGAAGCAAACTTAGCAACACCATTTCATTGGAAGAGGTCACTCCTTGGCAAATGCAATAAATACTAGTACTCCCTGTGTCCCATAATATAAGAACGTTTTTGGCACTACACTAGTGTCAAAAACGTTCTTATATTATGGGACGGAGGGAGTACGAAGAAAGAGATAGAGAGAAGTAAAAAAAATAAATACACTTATAGCCAACCTTGTTGTAGTATGAGTGACTAAGTGATGACTATGTATGACATGCGAACATCAGATAGCCTAACGCACCGTGTTAAATCTCCAAGGGCGCGACCGCGCGAGCGACGCGACGGTCGTGGTAGGCGCGACCATGATACGGGCTGCTGGCAGCCCTTGGATCTGAGATCAAACGGTCGCATGCTAAGTTGCTGAAAATTTGCAGAATAACCCTCCAGGATAGGATATTCACCCATAGGTCTAGAATCACGCCATGCAACCGTTCGATCTCAGATCCAAGGGCTCTCGGAAGCCCGTATCATGGGAGAATGGAAAGCCACTACCCTGCCGTTCGCACGCTGGCAGTTCGCTCCTACTCGTCCCCGCACGTCCTTCAATACTACATCGGTTCGCTCCTAGTCGTCCCGTCCATTCACATTACGACAATTCCACTAATCCTAACCCTCCTCCCAAATCTCCACGATCGGCGGTGAGTACAAGGTTAGAACCATCACCGGCGATGAGTTCGACGTCATCTACACCCGTTCTTCTGCGACGGTGAAAGGATGCCTTTCTCGCTTCAGACGCATGTTCGAAAACTCAGATGATGAGTGGGTCGCTGGGCTAGATGTTGAGTACACCACAGTCCTGGGACGAGAGAAGGATCTAAAGGACGAAGAGAGGAAGAATCTCGCCGTGATCCAGGTTTGCGTACATAACGTTTGCTTGGTCTACCACATATGCCATGCCGACGTTGAGTGCCAGGATTTTAAGAACTTCCTCAAGGACAAAATAGTGAAAATCGTTACTGTAGACTTTAAGAACGACAAAGAAGTCCTGGGTCGGATAGGCCTCGTTGTAGGCAACCCCTTCGACCTCCAGAAGAATCGGCTGCTGCCCTCTCGTCAGCCTTCAATGCTGACCTTGGTAGGAGCCATGGTTCATCCTTCGCACCGTAAACTGGAGAAACCTCATTACACGTTTCATCGTCATGCATGGCAGCGGAATGTACTAGATATAGACCACATCCACTACGCTGCAATGGATGGCTACCTTTGTTTCAATATCTACAAGGGTTGGATGAAGAGCAACAGCCAAGTGTGCGGTTCAAGCAAAGAAGTATCGGCCAAGAGGAAGAGGGACAAGGACGAAGTCGAGGACGTGGACGAGGACTCCGAGTAAGGTGGCAGTGTCGTTGCTCATGGTGGTTCTAAACTTCTAATGCAGTGTCTACCGGATTAGTTGCATAGTTTAATTTTAGGTGTGCTTAGTTTAATTTGAGGGGTGTGTTGTGCTGAGCCCCTAGCAGAACTATGTTATGTTTCTTCTCTTTACTTTAACTCTTCAGTATGTACATGCTACTAGTATTTCTTTAATAGAATTTAGCACCCCAATTAAGCACGTACTAGCTTTTTTAATAGTACCATATGCATAATTTGGCGACGAGCGCTCTCTATATGTACCACCTTTTTTTAATTTCAATTTTTGCTCCATGGCGCAATCCATCGATAGTACTACTGTACAAAACTATACATTTTTTAAAAGGCTAAAGTACTGTTCATCACATATATAGCCAGTTAAATTCTCAACCTAGAACGACGTGCATGCCATGTAGTAAACCGATACGGAGGAAGTATAGTAAAAATGAGGTGATTTTACCGAGTGATCGGCGGGGGAGCATGGCCTGTCATGCGGTCCCACGTGTCATGATGTACCAAGGCGATGCGCGTGTCCCTCTTGAGGTAGAAGCAATAGGAGTACTACGTGGTTTGAGATGATGGCGAACCGAAGTGTGAAAGAATGGTTGCTTCGTCCGTCTGGGAAGGTGCGGCATTGTGATTTGACGTTTCATTGCTCATTACTACTACTGGGCTGGTACGAGTGGGGTGCGTCCCCCTGCTGTTCTGCACTGTTATTTGGTGCTTGACACGTCGACCTGGTTGCTATATGTCCCATGTCGGCAACAGGAAGTACAGAATTCATGAAAGGGAGCGTCGACGGAGGAGTATACTATAGAATTCATGAAAGGGAGCGACTTAGTTTTGGAAAAATCTGTTTTTACGGAGTACGTACCCACTAGGGTTTATAGGGCTCATCTAAAAACATTCGCTTTTCCGTTTGATAAGTCTCAATTCTACTATACTAGTAGTAGTACCATTACATGTTGGATTTCGAGGTGCGTTAGATCACCTGACGCAAGCAGTGTCAAGAGGAAACTAACCAATGCATGTACAAGTTCATGGAAATTTAGTGGTCATTCATGCATTCGTTCTAATTAATGCCTCGGTAAACATAACTTCTTGAGAAAAACGAGCGTACTAATTACTTGTGCAAACTACCAAATTAATTCGACCACTCACCGTCTACCTTGGTTGGAGAGATTTTGAAATTGAGCCATAAAATGGAAAGGAGGGAGTAGTAACTTTTGTCTCGATTACTATTTGTGGCCTTGTATAGATGCAAAATGTATTTTTTTATAGTGGCCTTGTATAAGTAAATGGAGGGAGTACTATACGTAGTAGGGACGAGGAGTAAACGGAGCGAGTAGTAAAATTTTCTCCTCGTGCTGCGAGCCACCGCGCGCGTGTGCGAGGGAGCGGGCGTAAAGGCGTACAGTAGTAGTAGTACTACTACAACTCGTAAGCAAGCTTCACCTCATCCTGCGAGCCACCGCGCCCGTGGGCGGGGGAGACGGCGTACTAAGCAAGCTTCTCCTCGTTCCGCGAGTTGACGGGACACATCAAATGTACTCCAGTGTATAGAGCCTTGCCTCTAAGGTAGGCCCCACATGGTTTGCCTCTTTTTTTAACATAACACGTCAAGTCGCAATTTGTTTGTTCACCCGTGGTAGACGATCCTCCCTCCATCAAGTGGACAACCAGTACACGTGTCAAATTACCACGTGGGCTGCCTTTTTGGTACAGAAATGAGCTCCACCGTGTACCCGCGCGGGTGTGGTTGGGAAAGAGACGGGAGTACGTGCGCCGTGCGTGCACCTCTTCTCTTCGTGCACGTCCCCCACCTACGTGGGTGTGTGTGAGAGAGATACAAACCTAGACATAATGCGCCATCCATCCACATGCCTCCGCCCAGTCCGACCACCAGTCACCACCACGGCCCACTCCTCGTCACCTTATCTCTCATCTTTCTCCCTCCATTTTTATATACAAGGGGCCACTATCAAAATTACAATTTGCAGATATAAAAGGCCACTAACACTAATCGATGCAATAATAATGGTGTTTGCCTCGTGGTACTAGCAAAGGAGGACATTAATTATCCCTTGCATGCATGCGGGAGTTTGTAAAAAAATGCATCTTGATGTTCCGTGCAATGCACGGGCATCTTGCTAGTCCATGAAAACAACACATGGCAAAATTCCACGGCAAACGAGGGATTTGAATCTGTTGGGAGGGGTTGTTTGGATCTTGCCCGGGGTAGCCAAAATATTGGCGACCCTTTTGTCCACCGGTGCCTTTGCCATCGATGAACAAGGAATGGCTCGGGTGCTCATGCTGTCATGCATCCTCCAGCGTGCATGTTGGAGACGAGCTCGCACGAGCTGTGTTTTTTTGTCCCACAACTGTGACGCCCCCGATTTGACCGTACACTAATCATGCACGCAAATGTGTACGATCACGATCAGGGACTCACGGGAAGATATCACAACACAACTCTACAACATAAATAAGTCATACAAGCATCATAATACAAGCCAGGGGCCTCGAGGGCTCCTGGTCGTGGGTGTCGTCGTCGATGGTGGCGTCTGGCTCCTGAACTCCAGCATCTGATTGCGACAATCCGGTATAGAAAGGGGAAAAGAGGGAGAAAAGCAACCGTGAGTACTCATCCAAAGTACTCGCAAGCAAGGAGCTACACTACATATGCATGGGTATATGTGTAAAGGGGCATATCAGTGGACTGAACTGCAGAATGCCAGAATAAGAGGGGGATAGCTAGTCCTGTCGAAGACTACGCTTCTGGACATCTCCATCTTGCAGCATATAGAAGAGAGTAGATTGAAGTCCTCCAAGTAGCAACACATAGCATAATCCTACCCGGCAATCCCCTCCTCGTCGCCCTGTTAGAGAGCGATCACCGGGTTGTATCTGGCACTTGGAAGGGTGTATTTTATTCAGTATCCAATTCTAGTTGTCATAAGCTCAAGGTACAACTCCGGGTCGTCCTTTTACCGAGGGACACGGCTATTCGAATAGATAAACTTCCCTGCAGGGGTGCACCACATAACCCAACACGCTCGATCCCATTCGGCCGGACACACTTTTCTGGGTCATGCCCGGCCTCGTAAGATCAACACGTCGCAGCCCCACCTAGGCTCAACAGAGACGTCAGCACGCCGGTCTAAACCTATGCGCGCAGGGGTCTGGGCCCATCGCCCTATGCACACCTGCACGTTGCGAACGCGGCCGCGAGCAGACCTAGCAACCCACACGATCACGGCGGTTACGTCAACACGGTCCAACACGGCGCGCGCCACTCAGTTGCTGACGTCAAAAGAGCTTCGGCTGATACCACGACGTCGGGATACCCATAACTACTCCCACGTAGATGGTTAGTGCGTATAGACCAAATGGCCAGACTCAGATCAAATACCCAGAACTCGTTAAGCGTGTTGTTTATCCGCGAACGCCGACTAGGGCCAGGCCCACCTCTCACCTAGGCGGTCTCAACCTGCCCTGTCACTCCGCCATAAAGTAACAGTCGGGGGCCATCAGGAACCCAGGCCCACCTCTACCGGGGTGGAGCCACCTGTCCTTTCAGCCCCCTCATCAGAATCACTTGCGGGTACTCCTCGAGCCGACCCGACTTTAGTCACCACATGTGTCATGTATATAATGTATATAGCATATACCCGTGATCACCGCCCAGGTGATCACGGCCCGATAGTATAGCACAGCAGACGGACAAGAATGTAGGGCCACTGATGGAAACTAGCATCCTATACTAAGCAGTAGGATAGCAGGTAAGGGGAACAACTGTAGCAACAATGACAGGCTATGCAACAGAATAGGATTAATCGAAAGCAGTAACATGCTACACTACTCTAATGCAAGTAGTAGAGAGTAGAGTAGGCGATATCTGGTGATCAAGGGGGGGGCTTGCCTGGTTGCTCAGACAAGAAGGAGGGGTCATCGGTGACGTAGTCGACCACAGGGGCATCAGCATCGTCACGGGGTCTACCGAAGAGAAGAGGGGGGAGAAACAGTAAATACATAGCAAGCAAGTGCATAACAAGACAACAGGCAGAGCTAGACGTGTTCTAACGCGGTATGAGGTGATACCGGTGAAGGGGGGAAACATCCGGGAAAGTATTCCCGATGTTTCGCGTTTTTGGACAGACGGACCGGAGGGGGAAAGTTGCGAGTTCGATAGGTTAGGGAGGTGTGGTGGACGAACGGACTGCGTATCCGGATTCGTCTCGTCGTTCTGAGCAACTTTCATGTACAAAGTTTTTTCATCCGAGCTACGGTTTATTTTATATTAATTTTAAAAGATTTAAATCATTATTAGGATTAGCAGAATTAATTAAATCGAAAGGCATTTATGACGTCATCATGACATCAGCGTGATGCAAGCGGTCAAAGTTGACCGTTGACCAGTCAACTAAATGGGTGGGTCCCGCGTGTCATAGGCTGTTATATAATTGACAGTAGTTAGATTTATTAGCAGGTTAAATAGGTTTAGTTAAATAGATTAATTAAGTTACTTAATTAATTTATTAATTAATTAACTATTTAATATTTTTATTTATTATTATCCTTTTTTTTAAATCATTTTTTTGTTCTCAGGGGCGTGGGCCCCGTTTGTCATTGGCTCCTACCTTTTAACAGGGTCTTGTTTTAATTTAATTTATCCTAATTAGTAGGTGGGGCCCTGCTGTTAGTGTCTATTAGAGGTTAGCTAGTTTGGCTAATTAGATTAGTTCCTAATCTAATCTGCTGGGGCCCGCGTGTCTGTGGCACGTGCTGCTCACGCACGAGCACACCCAGAGGCGGGGCGCCGGCGGTTGGCGAACGTGGCCTACGGCCACGACGGAACGGCTCCGGTGAACCACGGCGGAGGGGCTCCGGGAAGCTACGAGAGCAGCGGCGGCTGGAGCCGTCGCGGGCGGGGCCAGCGGCAGGCAACACGGCCGGGCGGGGCACGGGCGGAGGCAGGGGCCCGACGGGAGCGGCGGCGGTGAGCACGCACAGGGATGGTGCGCGGGTCTGCGGGGACCGAGCGCGGCCACGGCGTTGGGACGGAGGGGGAAAGACGGACGGGGCCCGACGGGGAGCTCACCCCCGTTGAAGAGAAGAGGCGGCGAGGCGCGGGGAGGACCGACGAAGGAGAGGCGGGGTCGACGCGGTCCGGCGAGGGAGAGGACGGGGCGGACGACGGCGAGCTCCGCGCGGCGGTGGCCTCGGGGCCGAGTCCCAGTTCCAGATCGACGGCGGCGCGCGGACGGGCGACGGCCACGGCTCAGGCCGGAGCCGCGCGAGGGAGAGGAGGGGCGCAGAGGAGTCCGGCGTGGGGAGGAGACGAGGAGGCGCCGGCGGTGACGGGGCGTAGGGACGAGGCGGGGGCCGGCGACGACGAGCGCGTCGGCGCGCCGGGGTTGGGGGGGCAGCGAGGTCCGGCCCCTAGGCGCGGGCGTCCAGATCGAGCGGGGGGGGGGGGCGAGAGACAGTGGGGGGGGGGGGCGGAGCGGTAGGGGGCGGTGGAGGACAGCGACGGGCGGGATCGGGCGCGAGGGGGGTGCCGCGGCGGCGCCGATTCAGTGGGAGGGAGAGGGGGAGTGGATCCAGGGGTTAGGGTTTCGGGGGTGGGAGGGATAAGGGGGGCCGACTGGGCCTGGTGGGCCGGCCGGTGCGGCGGCCAGCTGGGCCGTTCGGTCCAGCTTGGGGGGGGTTGTTTTATTTCTTTTTTTGTTTTTTTGTTTCTTTTCTGTTTTCTTTTCTTTATCTATTTTCTTTTATTTTAGTTTTGTAAAATTTATCACCAGCACCTAACTTAGTATTTGTAAATATACTACTGCCACAATAACTTTGGCACCTAGCTAAAATAGTTTAGTATTTTGTAAAATATAATAGGGGTATAATTAATTGTTTATGCTGTTGTTTTAATCACTTTGGGGTATTTAATTATTTTATAAAGATGTTGTTTCTCCACCAATAATATCCATGATTTATTTGTCACATTGAGAACATTTTAGTTTTGACTTTTGAAAACTTTAGTTGTTTGACTTGAATTTGAATTTGAATTTTGAATCGTTTTTTTGAGCTAACCCAAGGTTAACTAAAGTGATCTTGGTGACGTGGCATCGTTAGCAGAGTTTTACTGTAGCTTGATTATCCGGGCGTCACAACAACGCCGCCCGAGCCACCCGCAGACCGATCGGTGACCCACAAATTATGCCATCCAACCGTAGCCGCACACATTATGACAGCAACTCAACCAACCGGACGAAATTCACGCAAACACGTAGAGAAACTGATATTTCATATAAACAACGACAGAAATCATATAAAATACCGGATTTTCATACAAACATGACGGATTTCATTACATTCAAATGAACTACGCGGTGCTAGTTCTGGACAACACAGGTATATAATACCTGGCCTAAATGGTCGCCCGCCGATCGATTTGTGTTCCTCATGTCCGGCAGCACGATCACCGGACTGCCGGGAGCCCCGGAGGTATATGCTTCAGCGCAAAGGACGGCTCGCTTCCCCACTGCCCAACTGATATCATTGGCTGGTGCCGAAGATGATGGTGGCCGGCATCGGTTCGAGTTCATCACCGGCCACTACTTCGCCATGGCCGGCACCGGCTCGAGTTCATCCTAACATTCCCCTCTTCCGTGGAGCCCATGCGGGGTCGACGAAGGTCCTCGCAACAAAAGGATCCGGCAAGACACCTGCTGTGTACGCCGGCGTCGCCTCCGCGGTGGCCTTCATGGGACCCAAGTGGCAGCGGCCTCCCGTGTTCTACTTCTCCTCGATGATGGCGGCGGACGCGGAGGCGCTGGCCACCGACTCGTCGCTCTCCACACACCCGACTTCTATCGCTGCTTGCATGGCGCGGCCGCTGGCATGGGAGTCTCGGCCACAGAAACGGGAGACGCGGTACGAGGCGTCGGCGTGGACGGCAGCAACGACGCCCGTGCGCCGCTCCTCGTCGAGCTGGCCTGGAGCGGCGAGTTGTTGAACCGCGTGCCGGCTTGGGGCGGCAACTGGCTCCGTCGGGCGAGGGGAGGGAGGTGGATCAGCGAGCTGCATAGCTCGTATCCGGCAGGCTACCCAGCCGGCTTGGATGCGGAATAACTACTCTTCGTAAGCCATTGTAAGAGTGGACAAAATGGTGGAGGAGATAGGGGAGCGGCGGAGGTGTGCGATTCTTGGCTGGCGTTTGGCCTCGTTTAAATAGGAGATTAAATAGACGGCAGACGGGAGGAGCTCGGCCGGCGTTGCGTTTAACGCCAGCCCAGTCATGAACGGACGTGTGTCTAGAGTGGGTTTCTCGGCTTCCACACGGGGGGGTTTCATGGAGGCGTTTGAATGCGGCACGGAGGCGTGTTCAGCCGGGCGTGGCGCGAGTGGCGCCCTCGACTCTGACCTAGGACACCGCGCCATTCTTCCACTGACGTGTGGGCTCTTTGGGTGCATGGCCTGCATGTCAGTGAACCAACGCAGGCAGCGCACAACAGAGGAACCTTTGGTGGGCCAGGGCAGTCAGAAGCGGGCATTTCATAAACCGATGATTGTTCATTGAGTGTGACGTCATCTTTTTCATGTAGATAAGCCTACTATGTTGATAGCCCGTTCGATACGTTGTGATTCATAAAGACCGCTGCAAACATCAATGTTCTGCTTATCATAGATAAGATTGATTAATACCCGTAACAATGGATGTCCTTAACAAAGGGTGCATGCACGTATAGGTTGAGCGTGTGTCTTGCGTCGTGTCCTGTGTGCATGTAGGCGTGCGAGTGTTGCGTGCGTGCAAGGGTACATTTCAGTGTTGCATGCATGGGTGCGTACGTGCGTGTGTTCGTGAGTGCATGTGTACGTGTCAGAGTTGCACGCCAGCATGCGTGCGTGTGTACGTTATGTGTACGTGTCATTGTTGCACGCCTACATGCGTGCGTGCATGTGTACGTGCGGTGTGAGGCTACACGTCAGTCGACTGACTTTTTCATCTCTAGTCATTAGATTTTCCAGTCGTTGGATACGAAATCAAGGGCCTCCAGTTTATCATCAAACTCCACCCCCCTTGAGCCGCCAGCACCACCGGTCGAACCGCCAGCCCCCGCCGCCCGCGGCCGACCCGCCCTCCCCGAAACCACTCCCCACCGCCGGTCCGCCGCCGCACCGGCCATCCCTCCAGCCCCCCCCCCCGTGCGCCGAGCTTTTTCTTCGGGGATCCCCACCCCACCGCCCAATGAACGCCCCCCAATCGCCGGTGACTGCCAATCAGACGTCTAACGACTTCGAATACCCACCGAACACTAATTTATTACCATTTCTGTCCTTCATATACGCGCTGACGGGTGGGCCCTATGGTAATGTGCGCTGCTGAATGTGGACCGTTTGACTGGTCAATTGATCGTGTTATCAACAAATTACGAAGCTATATGGTGAGCCAGTGACCGTATGATCACCCTAAAATGTACTCCTATTTTATTAACACAGTACAAACTCAAACTACCATTTCTTTCTTTCATATACGGGCTGACAGGTGGGCCCACGGTTACGCGCCCCGATGGTGCAACACTAGTTACGCCGCGTGGAACGTTTGACTGGTCAATTGATTGTGTCATCAACAAAATACGGAGTTGTACGGGTGAGCCAGTGACCGTATAATCATGACATGTATTTGTTTAACACGGTACAGACGCAAGGGCTCATATATACGCGCAAGCACTCACCGCTATAAGCGCACACATGCGAACCCTACCCCTATGAGCACCTTCGAGAGAGTGGGCCAGCATATATGATCTTGAGATTTTGCGAAGTCACCATAGGTGCCTCGTAGTCGAGTGGAACGTCTCCTCCCACTGAACGTACATCGCCGGAAAATACTGAAATTAACACAAGATAAATGCGAGCACCGGGACTTTAACCTTGGTGGGCTCGAGAAACCACTGTCCTCCTAACCATCCAACCACATGTTGGTTAGCACGACAAAATGTATGTGGTGACCGTGATGAGCTTATTCTGAAGTCCAGTGACCATATGTGTTTTCGCTTCAAATACAATGACCGTAAGTGTCGTCAACAAAATACAGAGCACGCATCAAATGCAAAGTCCGTCAGTGTCATCAACAAAATATGGAGATGTATCGTGAGCTAGATACTGTTGTACTATTGTATATGCTTATTTTCTTAGTGGCCGATTGCGTGTGTGGTGTGGTGGGCACATCATTTCTAGTTGTGGTGGGTCAACATGAAGACTCATGGGTCGGTTCCATCCTGCGCCACATATAGGTTGGACCGAGACGTGTTATACGAAGACCCATGTGGAGGACTCGGCGTACAACACGAAGCTACCAAAGTCACAGAGGACTCTATCCCCACTGGTGATAAGCCGACTATATATGATTTGTAACCCTAGGCCCTTAGTACGTTATACAAGCTTGGGGGCTAGTTTGTCGATAGTATACACACACGCACAATGCCTGGTATTCACGTGTACTTTGTACACACCCCTATCACTAATATATAGTACCAGGAGTAGGCTCTTTCTTCAACTGCAAGGGTCCGATCCGAACTAGGGTAAAACTTTGCCTCGTATTACCATCCAGCCTAACAGCCAGGGATATCCTACCGAATGATATGATGAAATCATATCTGCCAACTACTAAGAGAGAGGTGTGTCGGGGGGGCAATGTGTGCGAGAGAGGCCTAAAGATAATGTGCGCGCGGGAGACATGTAGGCACATATATGTGCGTATAGAGGGCTAGTAGAGACCATGCATGTGTATATATGCATGTGAGAGAAATAGTGTTTTCGAACTGAGATTAGTGAAAAGAGTGGTACATAGTAGTCAGAAAGAGAGAGAGAGAAACAGAGAGAGCATGTGTGTGAGACACCTCGACACCCTGAGAGAGATTGTGAGCATGTGTGAAAGAGAAATGCCGATGCATATAAAGTGTGTGCACTTATGCGTTAGATAGAGAGATATACAATGCGTTTGTGAGAACGGGGCAAGGCATAGTGCATCTATGTGTAAAAGGCGGTTCTACGCATTAAATTAAAATATAAATGGCATTATTATTTTTGGATGAGATCATGAATTTTGCAAATTGCGTATGGACGAAAATTGGTCTATCAGACACCCATACTCTATTGAATTCTAGCATGTGCATGTGTTTATTTCATATTATCGATCCATAGAGTGAGAGTGGTTTGAAATACATGCAATGGATGCTTTTGCAATTCATATATAAACATTAATTAGTGCACTCCATGTTGTTAGTGTGAAGCACTTTATACATTTGTCACTTGCATGGATACATTCCAAATTGCTAGCTACGAAATAGAATACATGTCGAATTCAACATAAAGGGGGTTTCGAAGATTCGAATTCATAGGAGGTACATTCATCTATTTGAACCCGAGATAATGGCATTTGTAAATCAGATGTAAAAGGGGGCATCAATCTTTGTTGTGAGTTTGAACATGCTATATATATTCATACGCATATCTAACTTTTTTTTGCAACCAAGGAGATTATATCTGGAACCATGCATGAACTGAGGTAAGTTGCATATTTTTTAATATATACTCGTGTACAATGTATATTCAAATGTACCCCCTCCATTCCAAAATAATCGTAGCTTTAGGATTTTCAAGAGTAAAGATTTGTGAAGTTTGACAAATCCTGAAAGTTCAATTCAAGAGAACCGAAAACGTTAATGCTTCTGCTCCCAAATATTGAACGAAGCGCCAAATAGGCCTCTGGTCACCCGAAACCGCGCGAGACTAATGTTTTGGTGGTAGGAAATTACTGTCCTGACTCTGGCCCGTGTAGCCTATCGGCCCGATGTCCAAAGGTCTAAACCGGGGTAGGTTTGTAACTTCACCAAGACGCCAGTCTCAACCGCCTCCGAGAAGCATTCATACGCCATGGGCGCCTAAACACCCATGCGCTCGGCCGAAATCTATCCCGCCCACATTTGGGACACCTAACATGACTGTCCTACCCCAACCCGCAATATGTCCGAAATTTTAGATGGGGGCAAAGTTTGTAACTTTCTCCAAATTTCAAACAAGCGCGTCTCAAACCGAAACATTGTTCCCCCTTAGTTCCCCGCCTCCCTCCGTTTCCCCATTCATACTCCGTGGGCGCGAAAACGCCCTCTCCACTAGCCGCGAAACCCCAGCCTCCTCCGTCCTCCACCCCATAGCGGCCAATCCACCGCCGCCCTCCTCCATCACGCCGGAGCCGGTACCCCGACGTCGTCGTCAAACGCAACCGCAACCGCAACGCCCTCAAGGACTTAGCAGCTGAAGCCGAGGCAGAGCTGCCTCCACGACGCCGACGCCGACGTGCGCCGTACCAGAACCACTCCGACCACGCCGTCCTGCGCCTCACTGCTGCGGCTCCACTGTCGCAACCGTCCACCGCACCGGAGCTGTTCCCGCTATGCCGTCGTTCCCGCCTCGGATCTGCTTCCCCGCCGCCGACAGACGGCCACCACACCACACTCAACAACTTGGCCATGGGTTCGTCCAAGGCTGCACCGTCCTCCACAACTTCTGGTTTCCGGCGAACAACAAGAAGATCGTCGGAAAAAAAGAAGGAGGACACAACACTGCCAGCAGAAAGAGGTACTCCTCTTCCCTTATTCGTGCAAATCTTACGTCTCAGCTCACACCGTATTCATCCCACGAAAGAAACTAGTTGAGCGCTTCTTACTGCATCTTCTTCGTGATACTAAATGCACAAGGTTTCCTCCCTTTTACTATTTCACCTTTGCTAGAGGTCAGTAGCCCGCATGG
The DNA here is from genome assembly GCF_002575655.3 of Aegilops tauschii subsp. strangulata. Lineage (NCBI taxonomy): Eukaryota > Viridiplantae > Streptophyta > Magnoliopsida > Poales > Poaceae > Aegilops > Aegilops tauschii. The sequence continues at coordinate 57,773,943 of NC_053039.3, forward strand.
ATTTCAATTCAGGGTCAGTCGAACCGCAATTAAAAGAAGCAGCACCCGCTTAGGCGCGCAGAGCACCTAGTCCGCCTGTTCCCTGGGGAAGCGGCGCATCGGTGTCTATCATAGGGGTGTGGGGCGCAGGAGCTGCTTGCGCCCGATCTGGAGGTCAGCGGGGCTTGAATGGATGGCCGGGGGGGTGCGGTGAGGTCGAGGGGAGGGCGTAGGCAGGGGAGGAATACTGGGCCGATGGTCGCTAGCGTTTCGAGGAAGATCGTCAACACTGACTGGCTGGAGGTAGATGAAGGCGATCTGCCCGTTCTTTGTACATCGGACGGTGCAGAAAAAATGGACTGGCCTATTTGCTTTCAGTCGACTGTTATTTTCATAGAATCCTGTAGTAATTTAGTGTGCCATGCATGTTGTAGAGCTATCATATGTCTCCCGTCATTTATTTCTCACCGACCTGCTATCTGCAACCTTTACACTGTACTAATTGTGCACACACTTCACCCATACTCACACTATTGTTTTTTTATGCATGGGTATTTCAGACTCTGACGCAGTGTTGATGAATGCAGAAAGAAAAGACAGAAGTCGCTCCAGTGTAATTCGAAGATAAGCACTAAGCGTTTCAGCGCTCTAATGGGTGCAGTGTCAGCAGTTGGAGACAGTAAACGTAGCTCTGCAGTTGATGATATCAATTGCCACACACAACCATCCCAGGTGCTTGCTTTAACTTCGTGCTATCAAATGTGGTTGCATGTTGCATATGGTGTCTAGCTTGTATTGCTTCCAATTTGGTTAAATTGCACCTGCTTACTTTACACATTATACCTTTGATAATGACATGCCTTCCTGTTTTTGATACATACTACATATGTCTATTAACCATGTTCGTACATCAAACTAATGCTCTTTTGTATCCATCGTCAATCACTTATGATGAGACAGTCACCCGAGTGGGTTACTGTGAGACGCCCTACTTGTTTAAAGAGTGCAATGTCATCCTCCCCACATGATTCTCAAGAAACAGCAAGGCTAAATGAAGATAGTCAACGTAGCTCTCTAGTTGATCACCGCAATTCCCCACACCACCATCGCAGGTGCTTGCTCTTACTTGGCAGTGTGATATGTGGTTGCATGTTGCATATGGTGTCTACCTTGTAATTCTTCTAATTAGGGTAAATTGCATCTGCTTAGTTAACACATTATACCTATGAATATGACATGCCTTCCTGTTTTTGGTACATACTACGTCTTTCTATTAACCATGTTCTTACATCAAACTACTTTTCTTGTGTATCCCTCATCAATGCTCCTAATTTGTTAAATTGAATCTCCTTAGCTTACACATTATACATGTGAATATGACACGCCTTCCTGTTTTTGGTACATACTACATCTGCCTATCACACCATGTTCTTACATCAAACTACTGTTCTTGTGTATCCTGCATCTATCGCTTATGATGAGACAGTCACGCGCGTGGGTTAATATGAGACGCAATACTCTTATAAAGAATGCAATTTCATCCTCTCCACATGATTCTCAAGAAACAGCAAGCCTAAATGAAGATATTGAACGTAGCTCTGTACCTGAAGACCGCACTTCCCCTACACCACCATCACAGGTGCTTGCTCTAACTTCGCAGTGTGATATGTGGTTGCATGTTGCATACGGTGTCTAGCTTGTAATGCTTCTAATTAGGGTAAATTGCATCTGCTTAGTTTACACACTATACCTGTGAATATGACATGCCTTCCTATTTTTGGTACACACTACATCTATGTGTTAACCTTGTTCTTACATGAAACTACCTCTCTTCTGTATCCTGCATCAATCACTTACGATGAGTCACCTTTATTCGTTGCATATTGCATATTATTTCTAGCCTGTTGCCATGTATTGCTTCTAATTTGGTCAAATACATTTGTTAGGGCACCCTTTTAATTTGGCAGAGTGATATTGGTTTCATCTGTCATATGGTTTCTAGCTTGCATCGATTCTAACAAGTTCAAGCACCTTGTGCTTAGTTTACACTTTATACATCATACATGTCAATATGTCACGCCGTCCTGTTTTTCATAGATATTCCATCCTCCTATCATGCGGCTGCCTTACATGAAAGTAGTGTTCGTCAGTATCATGCATCAATGAGTTCTGAAGAGCAAATTTTATTCCTTTTTCTTGTGGGTTTGACTTGACAAGGCAAAATCAAGAAAGAGGAAGGAAAAGAGTAAGGAAGGCGATGATGGTGGTCCTCTGCAGCAACGTAAACGGAGCATCGGTACCGATTTTCCTTGTACTGATAGTGCATTACAAGGTCCAAGTCTCCGCTCCCCTACTCCACCATCCAAGGTGCTTGCTCTAACTTGGCAGTGTGATATCTGGTTGCATGTTGCATATGGTGTCTAGCTCGTATTGCTCCTAATTAGTGTAAACTGCATCTGCTTAGCTTACACATGATACATGTGAATATGAAATGCTTTCCTGTTTTTGGTACATGCTATATCTGTCTATCACACCATGTTCTTACATGAAACTACTCTTCTTGTGTATCCTGCATCAGTCACTTATGATGGGACACCTTTAAGTTGGCAGTGTCATATTGGTTTGCGTCTTGAATATGATTTCTAGCATGTATTGCTTCTAGTTTGATGAACGCCACCTATGACGAGACAGTTTTAACTTGGCAGAGTGATATTGATTGCACCTTCCATATGGTGTCTTGCAGTGTTTCTAATTTGTTGAAGTGCCTTCTGCTTAGTTACCACATCATAGGTGTGAATATGTCAAGCCGTCCATTTTTTCGTACATATTCCATCTTCGTATCATGACTTTGCCTTTCATCAGAGTAGTGTTCGTCAGTATCATGCATGAATGAGTTCTGAAGAGCGAATGATATTCCTTTTTCTTGTCGGTATGACCTCACAATGCAAAAATCAATAAAGCTGAAGGAAATTGGCAAGGCATTGGATGATGGTGGTCCTTCCGAGCAACTTAAATGGAGGTTCTCTACAGATTCTACTCCGCCATCCTCCCAACAAGATTCACAAGACAACGCAAGGCTAGACAGTCAAAGTAGCTGTGTAGATGATGAGCACATCTCCCCTACTCCACCATCATAGGTGCTTGCTCTAACTTGGCACTATTATATGTGGTTGCATGTTGCGTATGATGTCTAGCTTGTATTGCTTCTAACTTTGTTGAATTGCATCTGCTTACTTTACACATAATGCCTGTGAATATGACATGTGTTCCTGTTTCTACATCAGACTACTATTCTTGCATATCCCGCATCAGTCACTTATGATAAGGCACCTTTAAGTCGCCACTGTGATATTGGTTGTGTCTTGCATATGATTTCTAGCATGTACTGCATCTAATTTGTTGAAACGCCATACAGTTTGCACTTGGCAGAGTGATATTGGTTGCATCTTTCATATGGTGTCTAGCTTGCAGTGCTTCTAATTTGTTGAAATGCCTTCTGCTTAGTTACCACATCATAGGTGTGAATATGTCACACCATCATGTTTTTCATACATATTCCATCCTCGCATCATGTGTTTGCCTTTCATCCGAGTAGTGTTCGTCAGTATCATGCATGAATGAGTTCTGAAGAGCGAATTTTATTCCTTTTTCTTATCGGTTTGACTTCACAATGAAAAATCATTACAGCTGAAGGAAATTAGTCCGGCAGTGGATGATGGTGGTCCTTCGGAGCAACTCAAACAGGGGGTCTCTACAGATTCTACTCCGCCATCCTCCCAACAAGATTCGCAAGACAACACAAGGCTGGACAGTCAACGTAGCTGTGTAGATGATGAGCACATCTCCCCTACTCCACCATCACAGGTGCTTGCTCTAACTTGACACTATTATATGTGGTTGCATGTTGCGTATGATGTCTAGCTTGTATTGCTTCTAACTTGAATTGCATCTGCTTACTTTACACATAATGCCTGTGAATATGACACGTGTTCCTGTTTCTAGAACATACGTGTACATGATGAGCACATCTCCCCTACTCCACCATCACAGGTGCTTGCTCTTGCTTGGAACTGTTATATGTGGTTGCGTTTTCCGTATGATGTCTAGTTTGTATTGCTTCTGATTATGTTGAATTGCATCTGCGTAGCTTACAACTTATACCTGCAACGATCACTTACCCATAAGACAAATTTAACTTGGGACTGTGATGTAGGTTGCATCTTGCATTGTCTTCTAGCTTGTACTGCTTCTAATTTCTTGAAATGGCACTTACGACGAGACACTTTTTACCTGATAGAGTGATATTGGTTGCATGTTCATATGGTGCCTAGCTTTCATTTCTTCTAATTTTGTTGAAATGCCTTCTGCTTACTGTTTTTTCATACATATTCCATCCTCCTATCGTACGTGTGAATATGAAACACTGTCTTTTTTGTATATATTCCATCCTCCTATCCTGCGCTTGCCATACATCAAAGTAGTGTTCGTCTGTATCATGCATCAACCAGTTATGCTGTGCTAATTTTATTCATCTTCTTGTGGTTTTGACTTCATAAGGCAATATCAGAAAATAGGAAGGAAAAGAGTAAGTTAGGGGATGTTGGTGGTCCTCCGCACCGACGCAAACAGAGACTCTCTAGATTTGCTACTGCTACTGCTAATGAAGTTGAAGTCCCAAGTCTACATGATGAGTTCATCTCCCGTACTCCACCATCACAGGTGCTTGCTCTAAGTTGACAGTCTGATAATTGGTTTCATGTTGCATATGTTGTCTAGCCTGTATTTCTTCTATTTTGATTAAATTGCACCTGCTGAGTTTATACGTTATACATGTGCATATGACATGGCTTTCTGTGTCTAGAATACACTGCATCTATCTATCATACCATGTTCTTACATCAAAGTACTGCTGTTGTGTATCCGCATCAGTCACTCATGATTGGACGCTTTTAACATGGCAGTTTGATAGTGGTTGCATCTTGCATTGATTTCTACGTTGTACTGCTTCTAATTTTTCGAATTGCCACTTATGACAAGACACTTTTAACTTGGCAGAGTAATATTGGTTGCATCTTTCATATGGTGGCTAGCTTGCATTACTTCTATTTTCTTGAAAATCCTTCTGCTTAGTTTGCACATCGTAGCTGTGAATATGTCATGCCGTCCTGTTTTTCTTACATATTCCATGCTCATACGGTTGTCTTACATCAAAGTATTGCTTGTCTGTATCATGCATCAATGAGTTCTGAAGAGTGATTTTATTCTTTTGTGTTGTGGGTACAGCTTGACATGGCAAGGTCAAAAAAGATCAAGGAAAATAATATAGTAGGGAGTGCTGTTACTCATCGGGTGAAACGGAAAAGGTTCTGCCGTCGAGATTCTGCTGGTACTTATAGTGCAGTAGAAGGTCCAAGTCCACGGGCTAAATCTACAAACACAGTATCACCTGCTCCACCAGCTGCAGCATCCGCTTCAACTATACCAGCATCTCAACCAGTTACTGGTTCGTTTGCTCCGGAACTGGCCAGTTCCCAAGATGCCTTCACACCTAACACTACTTCCGAAGCACTGCTGACACAACAGGACTTGGCAAGATTAGATGAACCTCATGAGCATCAACACCAAGACGGTACCTGACCGAGTCAAGTTGTAGTTGCATGCTCCTTTATATGTACTCTCACAGTTTGATGTACACTAACACTTTCCATATTCATTGTTGAACTAGCACCACGGCGCAAGCGGAAATAGACATCGGGGATAATGCTTGACAGATTAACAAAATCTAAAGGAGGAAGAATGGAGATCCATTTTGAGGCAGGTTTAAAAAGGCCACGTGATGCTACAGAGTCAGCCAAGTTAGTATCAGAGGCAGCCGTTGCCGTTAGGTGTCATGCACGTATCCTCCCAACGTGGATCCAGTACAGGAATGAGAAAGACAATACCCAGTTTAACACCTTCCTTGACCATTTATCCGGAAGTAATGTTATTCATCGCAATTAGTAATATTGTCTTGCTCTGTCCCATACTTTCTAGCTTCCTCCTAATAAGACTCACATTCTTTTTTCAACAGATGAGGTTCAAGTTTGATCCGAAAGATGATGCAACTAAACAAGCATGCACTCATGTTTTTCAGTCTGCTCTGCGACAGTATCGGTACCACCTTAGAAAATCTCACTTTGAAGGCAAGGCTAACAATGAAATCGCCCAAATATCTCCAGTGGAATATATTACAGATGAAGACTGGACAGCCCTTGTTAAACACTGGTCTGATCCAAAGTATCAGGTAGGCTATATGTATTTGATCAGACCACATATTGAACTTGTATTTATGTATGTGCCTTACAAGTGTATCTTCTTCTAGGCTAACTGTTTGAAGAACAAAACCAACCGTTCTAAAGTGAAATTCCAACAGACAACAGGATCTCGTAGCTATATTGCACACTGCGAGGCTCTTGTAAATAGCTGCTACTTCCTTCTTCTTTTTGTGCCATATTATCGTATCTATATTGACTTGTTCCAAATACAGAGGAAAACCCGTGCGGACCAAAAAGAACCTGAACCGAATGCAGTGCAAATTTTTAAGGATTGCCACACCAGCAAGATGAAGGGCATGAGCACACTAGTTCAAGCCGATGTCCGGCATGAGCACACTAGTTCAAGCCGATGTTGTAAGTCCTTACTCCTCCTACCTTGAACTTATTGGCACTGTGATGTGTTCATTTAACTACTTGGTTTGCAGCCAATGTCAGTTACTCTGTTCACTTTTATACACAGTTGTCTTAACGTATCATTTCACCTTACATGGTTTAAAAGAGATGAAGGATATTATTTTGGTCTTGATCTGTAATCTAGTTGTTATGTTCACGTGCGCACACAATGATAAAATAGCTTGTTTGTTTTATATCTGTTTGCCCATGATATGAATGATGTCATACTATGTTCATCCTACTTTAAACCATGTCTCTTTATCCTTAGATGTCAACGAATGTGAGGAAATAGACAATACAGTAGGCATGCTACATGGACATATGTTCCGAAAGTGATTTTATTATGTAGTTGGCACTACAATACATGCTAATGTATTACAGTAGTTCACCAAAATAAGTTATGTATAAACGTTTAACCTACTTTGTTTGTTTTTGTCTCATTAGTAACTTATCTGGTACACTAATCTACAAGTTCAAACTTTCAGGAAGCTATGGAACAAATGATTGAACAGCCACAACCACCTGAAGGTGACGAGGCTACTACAGGCACAATGTCACCTCTTGCTGCAGTGCGCCAGTATCTCTCCACTAACAGTGCAAAAAGCACCTTCCTGTGTAATTCTCGGTTGGTTGTCAAGGTAACCTCGTCCAAATCGCCTACTGAACAAAATCTTCCTGCTAGACAGAGTGATATATCTGTGCTCCAGACACAAGTCCAATCCCTAATGGACGTTGTTTCGGAAACAAGAATAGTGGTTGAGAAATGTCGTCAAGATATGAATGGTTTTAAAACCAGACTATCAGACATTCGCTTCGTTGTTCAAGAGCAATGGTGGAAAAAGGTGGAGATAATGCTGCTCCATCAGATTCTACAGCCTGAAACATTAGCACTCAGGTCAAATGATCTGTGCTTCTATACATCTGATGGTGCTTTTATCTGGAAGGACTGTAAACTTTATGCCAACATGCCTTTTGTTGTATGGTTGGAATTTATTTTGTTATGATACAACATTTATGATGCTGCCACAGGCTGCAGTAATTACGACGCTATTTTTGTATAGTGTAGGTTTATCTTAGTAATGTATTCGGCCGAAAGCTTCGTAGGAGCCCAACATGCCAACATTCGTCGGGCCCATTCCAATTGGGCTAAAAACGATTACGGGCCGAAATTGGCATGTAGCCCACTAAAAATATCTGGGCCTAAATCAGCATAAGCTTTCATATTTTTCTGGTAGGCCTGTGCCCATAGTGGGCCTTTAACAGGCCTAAACATAATTTGGGCCCTCAGTAAAAATAGGCCGTTTACAGGTGTAAATATCTCGAGCCCATAAAAAACATGGGCCTTTAATAGACCGAAAGTGAGATTGGGCCCTGATTGTGCCAAATAACCCACTGGACTTAGCAGGCCGAAATGGTGGCCCATTTGCGATGTGGGTCTTTGACAGGCTGAAATTCGGACGGGCCGTAAATGCGCCGACCTAATACACGGGCCTTTAATAGGCCTGAACTTCGGTCGGGCTAGATTATCGTCATCTTTATATGGGCCGTTAATGGGCCCGATATGACGTTGGGCCACATATGGCCCATGGTTTACGTCCGGCGTTAACAGGCCGAAAATGACAACAAGCCGAAAGTGGCCCAAATCTATAGTGGGCCTCTAACAGGCCGAATGTCAGACATGGCCGAATATGACCCAAATCCTTCACGGTCGTTTATGGGCCGAAAGTTTTGATGGCCTGTAAATGGGCCCAAATGAAGCCAGACCTTTAACAGGCCGGAAATACATCGGGCCGTAATTCGGCCCAATTACTTAGCAGAATGTTAACGGGCCAGAAGTGACCATGGGCCGCGTTGATGACAAGTTTAGGACAGGCCGTTGACGGGCCGATTTGACAGAGAATGTTGGGCCTTTAGCTGGGCCGGCCCATTATGGTCTGCAGAATCTTGTGGGCCTTTAGCTGGGCCGGCCCATTGTGGTCCGCAAAATCTTGTGGGCCTTTAGCTGGGCCGGCCCATTATGGTCTGCAAAATCGTGTGGGCCTTTAGCTGGGCCGGCCCATTATGGTCTGCAAAATCATGTGGGCCTTTAGCTGGGCCGGCCCATTATGGTCCGCTAAATTTTGTAGGCCTTTAGCTGGGCCGGCCCATTATGGTCCGCTAAATCTTATGGGCCTTCGGTTGGGCCGGCCCATTTAAACTTTGTGGTCCACTTTTGGGCCGGTCCACGTGTCAACATATCATAGGCCCATCTCGACCGTTGGATGAGTTACACCTGTGCCAACGCGGAGCTGACGTGTGGATCCGTGAGCCAATGAGAATTTTACACGTGGAAAATCGGCATTGGTCGTGGCTGTTAACGGGTTATCAGATCCAAAATCCGACCCGATAGCTTAACGGCATTCCGTTACGGTGGATGCCACGTGTCGGTCACCCTTGACGAAAGCACTTCTGTGACGCGCGATTTATCGACATGGAAGTGGACACTTCCGTGATGATAATTTTGGTAATGTCATGGAACATTTCTACGACAGCACAGGTATGACTATCTTGATTCTGTCATAAAATCGTCATGGATGTACATGCATGACAGAAAACGCGACCTACTGTGACAAACACGTATCATCATGGAAGTGTATTTTTTTGTAGTGATGATTTTGCTGTTAGAGTGGCTACTAGAACTGGTAGAATGACTCAGGAACCTTTGTATCCTGAAGGCCACCCTAAGAGAATTGAGCAAGATTCTCAGAGAAATAATGTAGATGCACCTAGTCCTTCTAAAAAGAAGAAAAAGAAAAACGATAGGACTTTGCATGCTTCTAGTGAATCTGTTGTAGACACACCTGAGAATCCTAATGATATTTCTATTTCTGATGCTGAAACACAATCAGGTGATGAACATGAACCTAGTGATAATGTTAATGATAATGTTCATGTTAATGCTCAACCTAGCAATAATAATGATGTAGAGATTGAACCTGCGGTTGATCTTGATAACCCACAATCAAAGAATCAACGTTATGATAAAAGAGATTTTGTTGCTAGGAAGCACGGTAAAGAAAGAGAACCATGCGTTCAGAAACCCATGCCTTTTCCTCCTAAACCATCCAAGACAAAGGATGATGAGGATTTTGAGCGCTTTGCTGAAATGATTAGACCTATTTTCTTACGTATGCGCTTAACTGATATGCTTAAAGTAGACCCTTATGCTAAATATATGAAGGATATCATTACAAACAAAAGAAAGATACCGGAAGCTGAAATTTCCACCATGCTTGCCAATTATACTTTTAAGGGTGGAATACCAAAGAAACTTGGAGATCCAGGGGTACCAACTATACCATGCTCCATTAAAAGAAACTATGTTAAAACTACTTTATGTGATCTTGGAGCCGGTGTTAGTGTTATGCCTCTCTCTTTATATCGTAGACTTGAATTGAATAAGTTGACACCTACAAAAATATCTTTGCAAATGGCTGATAAATCAACTCCTATACCTGTCGGTATTTGTGAGGATGTGCCTATTGTGGTTGCAAATGTCACTATTTTAACGGACTTTGTTATTCTTGATATTCCCGAGGATGATAGTATGTCGATTATCCTTGGTAGACCCTTTTTGAATACTGCAGGAGCTGTTATTGATTGCAACAAAGGCAATGTCACTTTTCATGTTAATGGTAATGAGCATACGGTACACTTTCCGAGGAAACAACCTCAAGTTCATATCATCAATTCTATTGGAAAAAATCCAACTATCAGTATTGGAGGTTTTGAATTTCCTCTTCCTACTGTCAAGAAAAAATATGATATTCTTATTATAGGGGATGTTCATATCCCCGTTGAGGTAACCTAGTGTTATTAAAAAATTCTCCGGTTCCGTGTCATTCGGAATGAGTTTGTTAAAAAGACTTCATCAACCTTGTTAGTGGATTCATTTTGATGATTATGAGATGGATGAAACTAGAAGGCACAACCTTCTGTACCTTCTTTTTACTTTATGTTATTTAGAATAAATAAAGCAAAAATAGTATTATCTGTCTGTTTTCTGAATTATCCATGCAATAAAAATATCCCGAAAATAAAAGTTCTCCAAATGCCCTGCCAATTTAGTATGATTTTTTCTGGAATATTTGAGGATTTTAGGCACTAAGAACATAGCAGGGGGCAAGCACCTAGCCACGAGGGTCCAGGGCGCACCCTCTCCCCCTGGGCGCACCCCCCTGTCTCGTGGGCCCACGGTGGCCCCCCTCCACTTATTCCTGCACCCACACACTCCATCTTCCTCCCAAAAAAATCCCCATCCAGCTCAAGCACGAGTTCTAGCTCATTTTGCTGTGATTTTCGATCTCCTTGCTCAAAGCTCCATTTACAAAACTGCTTTGGGAGATTGTTGCTTGGTATGTGACTCCTCCATTGATCCAATTAGTTTTTGTTCTAGTGTTATTCATTGCAAATTTTTGCTGCATAGGTGACCCTGTTCTTGAGCTTGCATGTCAAATTTATGAGGTCCCAAGTAATTCTAATGCATGATATAGGCTCTAGGCACTTGTGGGAGTAGTTGTTATCAATCTTGTTTAGTTTGATTCACTTTTATTTTGAAGTTACTAAAAATTTCAGAAATTTTTCAGAGGAAGAAATATGTCTAGGAAAATGTACTAAGGTGGTTCTTCAACAAAGAAAGGACCCATGCGTGCTATGCGTGAACAAGACGATGAACCACCAAGGGAAGCTGATGTGCGGCCTTGTGAATGGCCGTCGGAAGAGTTTATGGTCAATGCAGGCATCAAGGGTGAATTTGATGCATATGTGCGTAACGCCGATCTTGAGGACTTCATGGAAGATAACTGTCCTCGGTACTACCATTTGACTGATTCATTCGTGAGAAGATTTAAATTTACATCTTCGCGTAATTCTCAGAATGTCCTGTTTGATATTTATGATCAATCTTATACCATGGACTTAGGAGATTTTACAACTGCTTGCAAACTCCCACAGTGGGGCAATGTTAATGAACCCCACAAATCTGAATATAAAGATTTTCTAGCTAGTATCACTGTGGGAGAATCTAGGGATATAACACAAGCTACCATAGGGAGCATTCACTTTCCTGATATACATTATTTTGCTCTCTTCATTGGTAGATGCATTAATGGTAAAGACGAAGCATGTCACATGTGTGTTCCTGATCTTTGTGTTCTCAAGAGTGATGTATTAGGTAATAAAGATTACAACTTGGGGGCAATAGTTGCACGTAGGTTGCATAATAATGGTATATCTGGAGATCTATTTGGAGGAATTTATGCGACCCGTGTTGCTAATTATCTTGGTATATCCCCACGAGAGGGTGATATGGAGTTGCCTTCCGCTTATTTAGATTATGACGCGTTGGTCAGCCACCGTTTTCTTTTGAGGAATGAACAATTCCTCCAGTATCGACTAATCTTTGACAGACGTCGCGCTGTCCATGTTACTCTCCCTGCTCCTTCCCTTTTTGATTACCAGGCAAAGCAAAGATATGTTGTAACCAGGGAGGAGGCAACCGAATACGAGAGGAGAGCGGAGGCAGGTCGCCAACATGCCGCAGCTCAGGAGGCATTGGCTGCTGCATCTCAGTACGACCCCAGTTATAACTTTGGATATCAGCCAGGTTATCCTTGGCATTAGACCAACTTAGGCCAAAAGCATGAGCTTGGGGGAGTACGTATTTCTCACCGACTTTACATTCATGTTCACACACTTATTCTAGTTGTCGGTGCTCATACTCTTTCAATGTATTATCCATGCTAGTTTAATTTCTTTCTCTAGCCTTCTTCTTGTGTGTTTGATAAACCTTAGAAAAACCAAAAAAATTAGTTAGTTTAATTTCCATGCTTGTAGTAGTAATTAAAAGAAAACCCAAAAAGATTTCTCTATTCTTCTTTTGCTTGTTGGGAGCTTTCCCGTGTAAATAGTTTTATTTCTTTTCTTTCCTTTGGGGGTCGAGAGGACAAGACCATATTAAAAATATTTAGTGGCTCTCATATGCATGATTGTTGATTTAACTTAGAGCCTATATTACTTTGTCTCCTCTCTTGAATTGAATGCTTGCAGATTCCAGCTTAGTCCAATGCACGCGCACTATTATTATTATACACACCGTTCGGTCGTGCAAGTGAAAGGCAATAATGACGATATATGATGGACTGATTGAGATGAGAGAAGCTGGTATGAACTCGACCTCTTTTGTTTTTGTAAATATGATGAGTTCATCGTTCCTGATTCAGCTTATTATGAATAAACATGTTTGCAATGACATTTAGAGATTATAGTTACTTATGCCATGCTTAATTAGCTAGGAGCTTATAATGGTTTACCTTGCATGCCAACATGCTATTAAAATGATTGTGATGTGGTATGATGGGATGGTATCCTCCTTTGAATGATTCGAGTGACTTTACTTGGCACATGTTCACGCATGTAGTTGAAAACAAATCAACATAGCCTTCACGATATTTATGTTCATGGTGGATTATATCCTACTCATGCTTGCACTCGGTGTAAATTAATTTTAATGCATGTTCATGACAGTTGTCGCTCTCTCAGTTGGTCGCTTCCCAGTCTTTTGCTAGCCTTCACCTGTACTAAGCAGGAATACTGCTTGTGCATCCAAACTCCATAAACCCCAAGGTTATTCCATATGAGTCCACCATACCTTCCTATATGCGGTATTTACCTGCCGTTCAAAGTAAATTTGTATGTGCCAAACTCCAAACCTTCAAATGAAATTCTGTTTTGTATGCTCGAGTAGCTCATGTTTCAACTAGGGCTGTCTGTATCTTCCATGCTAGGTGGGTTATTCTCAAGAGGAGTGGACTCCGCTCCTCATTCATGAGAAAATGGCTAGTAACCGGGATGCCCAGTCCCATGCTTTAAGCAAATAAAATCAAAATAATTGCAAACAAAACTCCCCTGGGACTCTTGTTAGTTGGAGGCACCCGTTGTTTCAGACAAGCCATTGATTTATGTTTGTTGGTGGAGGGGGAGTATAAACTTTACCATTCTGTTTGGGAACCGCCTATAATGTATGTAGCATGGAAGATATCGCCATCTCATAGTTGTTGCGTTGACAGTGAAAGTATATCGCTCAAAATATCATTTATCTCTATTTTAAAATCGAGCTCTGGCAACTCTACAAATCCCTGCTTCCCTCTGCGAAGGGCCTATCTATTTACTTTTATGTTGAGTCATCACATTCTTATCAAAAAGCACCCGCTAGAGAGCACCGCTATCATTTGCATGCATTACTATTAGTTTATATTGGGTATGACTTGAGTGGATCTCTTTTACCATGAATTACAATGTTTAGTCAGTCCTTGATCTTTAAAGGTGCTCTGCATTTATGTTTTGCGGTCTCAGAAAGGGCTAGCGATACCATCTTGTTATATCATATTATGATTGTTTTGAGAAAGTGTTGTCATCCGAGTTTTATTATTATTGCTCGCTAGCTGATTATGCCATTGATATGACTAAACATGAGACCTAAGTGTTATTGTGAATATGGTTAGTTCATAATCCTTGCTGAAAACTTGAATGCTGGCTTTACATATTTACAACAACAAGAGCAAACAGAGTTTGTAAAAGTTTTTCTTTATCACTTTCAGTTTATCAACTGAATTGCTTGAAGACAAGCAAAGGCTTAAGCTTGGGGAGTTGATACGTCTCCAACGTATCTACTTTTCCAAACACTTTTGCCCTTGTTTTGGACTCTAACTTGCATAATTTGAATGGAACTAACCTAGATTGACGCTGTTTTCAGCAGAATTGCCATGGTGTTATCTTTGTGCAAAAACAAAAGTTCTTGGAATGACCTGGAAATCCACGGAGATTATTTTTGGAAAATAAGAAAAATACTGGCGAAAGAATCAAGCCAGGGGGGCCACACCCTGTCCACGAGGGTGGGGGCGCGCCCCCTCCCCCTAGGCGCGCCCCCTGTCTCGTGGCCCCCCTGATGCTCCACCGACCTCAACTCCAACTCCATATATTCCGTTTTGCGGAGAAAAAAATCAGAGAGAAAGTTTCATCACGTTTTACGACATGGAGCCGCCGCCAAGCCCTACTCTCTCTCGGGAGGGCTGATCTGGAGTCCGTTCGGGGCTTCGGAGAGGGGGATTCGTCGTTGTCGTCATCATCAACCATCCTCCATCACCAATTTCATGATGCTCACCGCCGTTTGTGAGTAATTCCATCATAGGCTTGCTGGACGGTGATGGGTTGAATGAGATTTACCATGTAATCAAGTTAGTTTTGTTAGGGTTTGATCCCTAGTATCCACTATGTTCTGATATTGATGTTGCTATGACTTTGCTATGCTTAATGCTTGTCACTAGGGCCCGAGTGCCATGATTTCAGATCTGAACCTATTATGTTTTCATGAATATATGTGAGTTCTTGATCCTATCTTGCAAGTCTATAGTCACCTATTATGTGTTGTGATCCGACAACCCCGAAGTGACAATAATCGGGATACTTCTCGGTGATGACCGTAGTTTGAGGAGTTCATGTATTCACTGTGTGTTAATGCTTTGGTCCGGTACTCTATTAAAAGGAGACCTTAATATCCCTTAGTTTCCACTAGGACCCCGCTGCCACGGGAGGGTAGGACAAAAGATGTCATGCAAGTTCTTTTCCATAAGCACGTATGACTATATTCGGAATACATGCCTACATTACATTGATGAATTGGAGCTAGTTCTGTGTCACCCTATGTTATAGCTATTACATGAGGAATCGCATCCGACATAATTATCCATCACTGATCCAATGCCCACGAGCTTTTCACATATTGTTCTTTGCTTATTTACTTTTCCGTTGCTACTGTTACAATCACTACAAAACCCAAAAATATTACTTTTGCCACTGTCACCATTACTATCATACTACTTTGCTACTAAATACTTTGCTGCAGATACTAAGTTATCCAGGTGTGGTTGAATTGACAACTCAACTGCTAATACTTGAGAATATTCTTTGGCTCCCCTTGTGTCGAATCAATAAATTTGGGATGAATACTCTACCCTCGAAAACTGTTGCGATCCCCTACACTTCTGGGTTATCAACACTCTTCCAAAATAGTAGGATTACCATTAACTAAAGTCATGACCTCTCCAAACCCACTTTTATCAAAAATACCATAAGATTGAACATTCTCCAAATAGGTGGGATCTAAAGTTGACACTCTTCCAAACCCACTTTCAATATTATTGCAAACACTATTATCAATCTCATATTCATCATGGGGCTTAAATAAATTTTCAAGATTATAAGAAGAATCACCCCAATCATGATCATCGCAACAAGTAGTAGACATAGTAAAACTAGCATCCCCAAGCTTAGGGTTTTGCATATTATTAGCACAATTGACATCAAGAGAATTTATAGTAAAATCATTGCAATCATGCTTTTTATTCAAGGAGCTATCGTGAATCTCTTCATAAATTTCTTTATCACAATTTTCAGATTCACGAATTTCAAGCAAAACCTCATAAAGATAATCTAGTGCACTCAAATCACTAGAAATTGGTTCATCATAATTGGATCTCTCAAAAAGATTAGAAAGGGGATGATGATCCATCAACTTTTAGCAAGCGAAGATGCAAGCAAAAAGAAGGCACATGGTAACACAAGATCGAACGGAAGGAGGGCGAAGAAAAGGCAAAGGTGAAGTGCGGGAGTGATACGTCTCCAACGTATCTATAATTTTTGATTGCTCCATGCTATAATATATTCTGTTTTGGATGTTTAATGGGCTTTATTATACACTTTTATATTATTTTTGGGACTAACCTATTAACCCAAGGCCCAGTGCAAATTGCTGTTTTTTTGCCTATTTCAGTGTTTCGCAGAAAAGGAATATCAAAAGGAGTCCAAACGGAATGAAACCTTCGGGAGCGTGATTTTTGGAACAAACGTGATCCAGAGGACTTGGAGTGGACGTCAAGCAATCAACAAGGAGGCCACGAGGCAGGGGCGCGCCTACCCCCTGGGCGCGCCCTCCACCCTCGTGGGCCCTCGTGGCTCCACTGACCTTCTTCTTTCTCCTATATATACCTACGTACCCCGAAACCATCGAGGAGCACCACAAAAACCTATTTCCACCGCCGCAACCTTCTGTACCCGTGAGATCCCATCTTGGGGCCTTTTTCGGCACTCCGCCGGAGGGGGAATCGATCACGGAGGGCTTCTACATCAACACCATAGCCTCTCCGATGATGTGTGAGTAGTTTACCACAGACCTTCGGATCCATAGTTATTAGCTAGATGGCTTCTTCTCTCTCTTTGGATCTCAATACAAAGTTCTCCTCGATCTTCTTGGAGTTCTATTCGATGTAACTCTTTTTGCGGTGTGTTTGTCGAGATCCGATGAATTGTGGGTTTATGATCAAGATTATCTATGAACAATATTTGAATCTCCTCTGAATTCTTTTATGTATGATTGGTTATCTTTGCAAGTCTCTTCGAATTATCAGTTTGGTTTGGCCTACTAGATTGATCTTTCTTGCAATGGGAGGAGTGCTTAGCTTTGGGTTCAATCATGCGGTTCTGGATCCCAGTGACAGTAGGGGAAACGACACGTATTGTATTGTTGCCATCGAGGATAAAAAGATGGGGTTTATATCATATTGCTTGAGTTTATCCCTCTACATCATGTCATCTTGCTTAATGCGTTACTCTGTTCTTATGAACTTAATACTCTAGATGCATGCTGGATAGCGGTCGATGTGTCGAGTAATAGTAGTAGATGCAGACAGGAGTCGGTCTACTTGTCACAGACGTGATGCCTATATAGATGATCATGCCTAGATATTCTCATAATTATGCACTTTTCTATCAATTGCTCGACAGTAATTTGTTCACCCACCGTAATACTTATGCTATCTTGAGAGAAGCCACTAGTGAAACCTATGGCCCCCGGGTCTATATTCCATCATATTAATCTTCCAACAACTAGCTATTTCTATCTCCGTTTATTTTGCAATCTTTACTTTCAATCTTTATCATAAAAATACCAAAAATATTATCTTATCATCTCTATCAGATCTCACTTTTGCAAGTGGCCGTTAAGGGATTGGCAACCCCTTTATCGCGTTGGTTGCAAGGTTCTTATTTGTTTATGTAGGTACGAGGGACTTGCGTGTGGCCTCCTACTGGATTGATACCTTGGTTCTCAAAAACTGATGGAAATACTTACGCTACTTTGCTGCATCACCCTTTCCTCTTCAAGGGAAAAACCAACGCATGCTCAAGAGGTAGCAAGAAGGATTTCTGGCGCCGTTGCCGGGGAGTCTACGCACAAGTCAAGACATACCAAGTACCCATCACAAACTCTTATCCCTCGCATTACATTATTTGCCATTTACCTCTCGTTTTCCTCTCCCCCACTTCACCGTTGCCGTTTTATTCGCACTCTTTTTCCATTCGCCTCTTTTTCGCTTGCTTCCTATGTGTTCGTTCTCTGTACTGTCGCATGTCTGAAACTGGGGAGGTTATCGTTGATAAGGATAATAGTATGGAAAATTTTGATGTTTTTGATGAAGATCCTACTATTTTACACACTAAAAAGTTTCGGATTGGTAGTGGTAATATTATTGGAAAAGGAGTTCTTCAAGATTTCTTTACTTGTGCCGGTACCTTACCCTCTATGGGTGGATCTATTCTTCATAGAACTAGTAGTCCTGCGGATGCTATATCTTTGCTCGTAGTTGAACTTGAAAGACAATTTATTTATTTGCATCCTTGCATACAAAGGATCTTTCTAGAGTTTTCCAATATCGAGCATTCTTCTGTTAAGCGAGCGGCTACTATCTTTTTGGCTCATGAGTTCAGATTTATAATGAAAGAGGCCAATGAAATTTTTGCGCACTATAGGGTGGACGCTGGTCGTCCTCCCATAGAGGCTATCCTTTTTAATCAAGAAGATTTAATGCGATTACAATCCTTAGATCATGTTGCTTACAATGAAAACCTTAGAAAAAAGGCTCCTACCGATGTTCTAGTTGATAGAATTTCTGAACTTAATGATGACTTTGCTATTCAGAACAATGGTTTAGGTTTTTCTCTTGAACAAAGACTCATGACTTATTGCCAAAAGAATGCTTATAATGATGAATTGGTTGTGCAATATAAGGGGCCAAGGGAGAAACCCATACCTCCCGAGCTGGACCTTGGGGACTTTTGTCCTATTAAATTTAGCCCTTTTGATTAATTTTGCTTGCCACAAAGAAAGCTTGCTGCTGAACGTAGGGAATATGAGATGAGTTTTCGTGATTTACCCTACTATCATTATGATAATACCTAGATCTATCCTTGTCTTTATGCCTAGCTAGGGGCGTTAAACGATAGCGCTTGTTGGGAGGCAACCCAATTTTATTTTTGTTTCTTTGCTTTTTGCTCCTGTTTAGGAATAAATATTTTATCTAGCCTCTGGTTAGATTTGTTTTTATGTTTTAATTAGTGTTTGTGACAAGTAAAACCTATAGGATCTTCTTGATTGATAGTTATTTGATCTTGCTGAAAAAGTCAGAAACTTTCTGCTGACGAAAACAACTGTTAAAAATCACCAGAACGGGATAAAATACTGATTCCAATTGCAGTGGATCAATAAACAAATTATCTAGGTCTTACTAGTTTGGTAGATTTTTCTGAGTTACAGAAGTTTGCGGTAGATACAGATTACTACAGACTGTTCTGTTTTTGACAGATTCTGTTTTTCGTATGTTGTTTGCTTATTTTGATGAATCTATGGCTAGTATCGGAGTTTATGAACCATAGAGAAGTTGGAATACAATAGGTTTAACACCAATACAAATAAAGAATGAGTTCATTACAATAACTTGAAGTGGTGTTTTGTTTTCTTTCGCTAACGGAGCTCATGAGATTTTCTGTTGAGTTTTGTGTTGTGAAGTTTTCAAGTTTTGGGTAAAGATTTGATGGATTATTGAACAAGGAGTGGCAAGAGCCTAAGCTTGGGGATGCCCAAGGCACCCCAAGGTAAATCCAAGGACACCAAAAAGCCAAAGCTTGGGGATGCCCCGGAAGGCATCCCCTCTTTTGTCTTCGTCCATCGATAACTTTACTTGGAGCTATATTTTTATTCACCACATGATATGTGTTTTGCTTGGAGCGTCTTGTATGATTTGAGTCTTTGCTTTTTATTTTACCACAATCATCCTTGCTATACACACCTTTTGGGAGAGACACACATTAATCGGAATTTATTAGAATACTCTTTGTGCTTCACTTATATCTTTTGAGCTATATAGTTTTGCTCTAGTGCTTCACTTATATCTTTTAGAGCACGGCGGTGGTTTTATTTTATAGAAATATTTGATCTCTCATGCTTCACTTATATTATTTTGAGAGTCCTTTAGAACAGCATGGTAATTTGCTTTGGTTATAAAATTAGTCCTAATATGATAGGCATCCAAGATTAGTAAAAACTTTCATATAAGTGCGTTGAATACTAAGAGAAGTTTGATGCTTGATGATTGTTATGAGATATGGAGGTAGTGATATTAAAGTTGTGCTAGTTGAGTAGTTGTGAATTTGAGAAATACTTGTGTTGAAGTTTGCAAGTCCCGTAGCATGCACGTATGGTAAACGTTGTGTAACAAATTTGAAACATGAGGTGTTCTTTGATTGTCATCCTTATGAGTGGCGGTCGGGGACGAGCGATGGTCTTTTCCTACCAATCTATCCCCCTAGGAGCATGCGCGTAGTGCTTTGTTTTTGATGACTTGTAGATTTCTACAATAAATATGTGAGTTCTTTATGACTAATGTTGGATTATACGCACTCTCAACCTTCCATCATTGCTAGCCTCTTCGGTACCGTGCATTGCCCTTTCTCACCTTGAGAGTTGGTGCAAACTTCGCCGGTGCATCCAAACCCCGTGATACGATACGCTCTATCACACATAAACCTCCTTATATCTTCCTCAAAACAGCCACCATACATACCTATTATGGCATTTCCATAGCCATTCCGAGATATATTGCCATGCAACTTTCCACCATTTCGTTTATTATGACACGCTTCATCATTGTCATATTTCCTTGCATGATCATGTAGTTGACATCGTATTTGTGGCAAAGCCACCATGCATATTATTTCATACATGTCACTCTTGATTCATTGCCCATCCCGGTACACCGCCGGAGGCATTCATATAGAGTCATATTTTGTTCTAGTATCGAGTTGTAATCATTGAGTTGTAAATAAATAGAAGTGTGATGATCATTATTAATAGAGCATTGTCCCAAAAAAAAGAGAAAGGCCAAAAAAAAGAGAAGGCCCCCAAAAAAGGGGGGACAATGCTACTATCTTTTTTCCACACTTGTGCTTCAAAGTAGCACCATGATCTTTATGATAGAGAGTCTCTTGTTTTGTCACTTTCATATACTAGTGGGAATTTTTCATTATAGAACTTGGCTTGTATATTCCAACAATGGGCTTCCTCAAATGCCCTAGGTCTTCGTGAGCAAGCACGTTGGATGCACACCCACTTAGTTTCTTTTGTTGAGCTGTCATACATTTATAGCTCTAGTGCATCCGTTGCATGGCAATCCCTACTCCTTGCATTGACATCAATCGATGGGCATCTCCCTAGCCCGTTGATTAGCCGCGTCAATGTGAGACTTTCTCCTTTTTGTATTCTCCACACAACCCCCATCATCATATTCTATTCCACACATAGTGCTATATCCATGGCTCACGCTCATGTATTGCGTGAAAGTTGAAAAAAGTTTGAGATTACTAAAGTATGAAACAATTGCTTGGCTTGTCATCAGGGTTGTGCAAGATGAGAGCATTCTTGTGTGACGAAAATGAAGCATGGCCAAACTATATGATTTTGTAGGGATGAGCTTTCTTTGGCTATGTTATTTTGAGAAGACATAATTGCTTGATTAGTACGCTTGAAGTATTATTATTTTTATGTCAATACTAAACTTTTATCTTGAATCTTTCGGATCTGAACATTCATGCCACAATAAAGAAAATTACATTGAAGAATATGCTAGGTAGCATTCCACATCAAAAATTCTGTTTTTATCATTTACCTACTCGAGGACGAGAGGAATTAAGCTTGGGGGTGCTTGATACGTCTCCAACGTATCTATAATTTTTGATTGCTCCATGCTATTATATAGTCTGTTTTGGATGTTTAATGGGCTTTATTATACACTTTTATATTATTTTTCGGACTAACCTATTAACCTAAGGCCCAGTGCAAATTGCTGTTTTTTGCCTATTTCAGTGTTTCGCATAAAAGGAATATCAAACGGAGTCCAAACGGAATGAAACCTTCGGGAGCGTGTTTTTTGGAACAAACGTGATCCAGAGGACTTTGCAGTGGACGTCAAGAAATCAACGAGGAGGCCACGAGGCAGGGGGCGCGCCTACCCCCTGGGCGCGCCCTCCACCCTCGTGGGCCCCTCGTGGCTCCACCGACCTACTTCTTCCTCCTATATATACCTACGTACCCCGAAACCATCGAGGAACACCATGAAAACCTATTTCCACCGCCTCAACCTTCTGTACCCGTGAGATCCCATCTTGGGGCCTTTTCCGGCGCTTCGCCGGAGGGGGAATCGATCACTGAGGGCTTCTACATCAACTCCATAGCCTCTCCGATGATGTGTGAGTAGTTTACCACAGACCTTCGGGTCCATAGTTATTAGCTAGATGGCTTCTTCTCTCTCTTTTTATCTCAATACAAAGTTCTCCTCGATCTTCTTGGAGTTCTATTCGATGTAACTCTTTTTGCGGTGTGTTTGTCGAGATCTGATGAATTGTGGGTTTATGATCAAGATTATCTATGAACAATATTTGAATCTCCTCTGAATTCTTTTATGTATGATTGGTTATCTTTGCAAGTCTCTTCAAATTATCAGTTTGTTTTGGCCTACTAGATTGATCTTTCTTGCAATGGGAGAAGTGCTTAGCTTTGGGTTCAATCATGCGGTGCTCGATCCCAGTGACAGTAGGGGAAACGACACGTATTGTATTGTTGCCATCGAGGATAAAAAGATGGGGTTTATATCATATTGGTTGAGTTTATCCCTCTACATCATGTCATCTTGCTTAATGTGTTACTCTGTTCTCATGAACTTAATACTCTAGATGCATGCTGGATAGCGGTCGATGTGTGGAGTAATAGTAGTAGATGCAGGCAGGAGTCGGTCTACTTGTCATGGACGTGATGCCTATATACATGATCATGCCTAGATATTCTCATAATTATGCACTTTTCTATCAATTGCTTGACAGTAATTTGTTCACCCACCGTAATACTTATGCTATCTTGAGAGAAGCCACTAGTGAAACCTATGGCCCCCGGGTCTATCTTCCATCATATTAATCTTCCAACAACTAGCTATTTCTATCTCCGTTTATTTTGCAATCTTTGTTGGGGAACGTAGCAATAATTCAAAATTTTCCTACGTGTCACCAAGATCAATCTAGGAGATGCTAGCAACAGAGAGAGGGAGTGCATCTTCATACCCTTGAAGATCGCTAAGCGGAAGCGTTACAAGAACACGGTTGATGGAGTCGTACTTGCGGCGATTCAAATCGTGGAAGATCCGATCTAGCGCCGAACGGACGGCGCCTCCGCGTTCAACACACGTACAGCCCAGGGACGTATCCTCCTTCTTGATCCAGCAAGGGGAGAGGAGAAGTTGAGGGAGAACTCTAGCAGCACGACGGTGTGGTGGCAATGGAGCTCGTGGTTCTCCGGCAGAGCTTCGCTAAGCACTACGGAGGAGGAGGAGGAGTTGGAGGAGGAGAGGGCTGCGCCAGGGAAGAGGTGCGGCTGCCCTCCCACCCCTCCACTATATATAGGGGCAAGGGGAGAGGGGGAGGCGCCCTAGGGTTTCCCCTAGGGGGCGGCGGCCAAGCAGATTGGATCTCCCTAGGGAAAATCCTATGGAGACTTGCCCCCCAAGCCAAGCAGGTGGAGGCTTGCCTCCCAAGCCAGGTGGAGGCGCCCCACCTCCCCAAGTAACGTGGGAAAGGGTGTGGGGGGCGCACCACCCCTTAGTGGGCTGGTTTGCCCCTTCCCCTTTGGCCCATGAGGCCCTCCAACACTTGCCGGGGCTCCCGAAACACCTTTCGGTCATGCTGGCCATAGCCTGGTACCCCCGGAACACTTCCGGACTCCAATACCCTTCGTCCAATATAACGATCTTCACCGCTGGACCATTCCGAAACTCCTCGTGATGTCCGGGATCTCATCCGGGACTCCGAACAACCTTCGGTAACCACATACTATTTCCCATAACAACTCTAGCGTCACTGAACCTTAAGTGTGTAGACCCTACGGGTTCGGGAACCATGCAGACATGACCGAGACACCTCTCCGGCCAATAACCAATAGCGGGATCTGGATACCCATATTGGCTCCCACATGTTCCACGATGATCTCATCGGATGAACCACGATGTCGGGGATTCAATCAATCCCGTATACAATTCTCTTTGTCTATCGGTATGTTACTTGCCCGAGATTCGATCATCGGTATCCCAATACCTCGTTCAATATCATTACCGGCAAGTCACTTTACTTGTTCCATAATGCATGATCCCATGACTAACTACTTAGTCACATTGAGCTCATTATGATGATGCATTACCGAGTGGGCCCAGAGATACCTCTCCGTCATACGGAGTGACAAATCCCAGTCTTGATTCGTACCAACCCAACAAACACTTTCGGAGATACCTGTAGTGTACCTTTATAGCCACCCAGTTACGATGTGACGTTTGGTACACCCAAAGCATTCCTACGGTATCCGGGAGTTGCACAATCTCATGGTCTAAGGAAATGATACTTGACATTACAAAATCTCTTAGCAAACGAACTACACGATCTTGTGCTATGCTTAGGATTGGGTCTTGTCCATCACATCATTCTCCTAATGATGTGATCCCGTTATCAATGACATCCAATGTCCATGGTCAGGAAACCATAACCATCTATTGATCAACGAGCTAGTCAACTACAGGCTTACTAGGGACATGTTGTGGTCTATGTATTCACACATGTATTACGGTTTCCAGTTAATACAATTATAGCATGAACAATAGAAAATTATCATGAACAAGGAAATACAATAATAACCATTTTATTATTGCCTCTAGGGCATATTTCCAACAATCTTTACTTTCAATCTTTATCATAAAAATACCAAAAATATTATCTTATCATCTCTATCAGATCTCCCTTTTGCAAGTGGCTGTGAAGGGATTGACAACCCCTTTATCGCATTGGTTGCAAGGTTCTTATTTGTTTGTGTAGGTACGAGGGACTTGCGTGTGTCCTCCTACTGGATTGATACCTTGGTTCTCAAAAACTGATGGAAATACTTACGCTACTTTGCTGCATCACCCTTTCCTCTTCAAGGGAAAAACCAACGCATGCTCAAGAGGTAGCAAGAAGGATTTCTGGCACCATTGCCGAGGAGTCTACGCACAAGTCAAGACATACCAAGTACCCATCACAAACTCTTATCCCTCGCATTACATTATTTGCCATTTGCCTCTCGTTTTCCTCTCCCCCACTTCACCCTTGCCATTTTATTCGCCCTCTTTTTCCGTTCGCCTCTTTTTCGCTTGCTTCCTGTGTGTTCGTTCTCTATACTGCCGTCATGTCTGAAACTGGGGAGGTTATCGTTGATAAGGATAATAGTATGGAAAATTTTGATGTTTTTGATGAAGATCCTACTATTTTACACACTAAAAAGTTTCGGATTGGTAGTGGTCATATTATTGGAAAAGGAATTCTTCAAGATTTCTTTACTTGTGCCGGTACCTTACCCTCTATGGGTGGGTCTATTCTTCATAGAACTAGTAGCCTTGCGGATGCTATATCTTTGCTCGTAGTTGAACTTGAAAGACAATTTATTCATTTGCATCCTTGCATACAAAGGATGTTTCTAGAGTTTTCCAATATTGAGCAT
Organism: Aegilops tauschii subsp. strangulata; assembly: GCF_002575655.3. Lineage (NCBI taxonomy): Eukaryota > Viridiplantae > Streptophyta > Magnoliopsida > Poales > Poaceae > Aegilops > Aegilops tauschii. The sequence goes on from NC_053039.3 coordinate 57,799,620, forward strand.
TCTTCTGTTAAGCGAGCGGCTAATATCTTTTTGGCTCATGAGTTCAGATTTATAATGAAAGAGGCCAATGAAATTTTTGCGCACTATAGGGTGGACGCTGGTCGTCCTCCCATAGAGGCTATCCTTTTTAATCAAGAAGATTTAATGCGCTTACGATCCTTAGATCATGTTGCTTACAATGAAAACCTTAGAAAAAAGGTTCCTACCGATGTTCTAGTTGATAGAATTTCTGAACTTAATGATGACTTTGCTATTCAGAACAACGGTTTGGTTTTTTCTCTTGAACGAAGACTCATGACTTATTGCCAAAAGAATGCTTATAATGATGAATTGGTTGTGCAATATAAGGGGCCAAGGGAGGAACCCATACCTCCCGAGCTTGACCTTGGGGACTTTTGTCCTATTAAATTTAGCCCTTTTGATTACTTTTGCTTGCCACAAAGAAAGCTTGCTGCAGCATGTAGGGAATATGAGATGAGTTTTCGTGATTTACCCTACTATCATTATGATAATACCTAGATCTATCCTTGTCTTTATGCCTAGCTAGGGGCGTTAAACGATAGCGCTTGTTGGGAGGGAACCCAATTTTATGCCTAGCTAGTGGCTTCTCTCAAGATAGCATGTATTACGGTGGGTGAACAAATTACTGTCGAGCAATTGATAGAAAAGCGCATAGTTATGAGAATATCTAGGCATGATCATGAACATAGGCATCACGTCCGTGACAAGTAGACCGAAACGATTCTGCATCTACTACTACTATTCCACACATCGACCGCTATCCAGCATGCATCTAGAGTATTAAGTTCACAAGAACAGAGTAACGCATTAGGTAAGATGACATGATGTAGAGGGATAAATCAAGCAATATGATATAAACCCCATCTTTTTGTCCTCGATGGCAACAATACAATACGTGCCTTGCTGCCCCTGCTGTCACTGGAAAAGGACATCGCAAGATTGAACCCAAAGCTAAGCACTTCTCCCATTGCAAGAAAGATCAATCTAGTAGGCCAAACTAAACCGATAATTCGAAGAGTTGCAAAGATATCAAATCATGCATATAAGAATTCAGAGAAGAATCAAATATTGTTCATAGATAATCATGATCATAAACCCACAATTCATTGGATCTCGACAAACACACTGCAAAAAGAATTACATCGAATAGATCTCCAAGAAGATCGAGGAGAACTTTGTATTGAGATCCAAAGAGAGAGAGAGAGAGGAAGCCATCTAGCTAATAACTATGGACCCGAAGGTCTGTGGTAAACTACTCACACATCATCGGAGAGGCTATGGTGTTGATGTAGAAGCCCTTCGTGATCGAATCCCCCTCCGGCAGATCGCCGGAAAAGGCACCAAGATGGGATCTCACGGTACAGAAGGTTCCGGCGGTGGAAAATAGGTTTCGTGGCTCTCTCCGAAGATTTCAGGGTATAAAAGTATATATAGGTGAAAGAAGTAGGTCGCTGGAGCTGCGAGGGGCCCACGAGGGTGGGGGCGTGCCCTCCTACCTCGTGGCTTCCTCGCTGCTTTCTTGACGTCCACTCCAAGTCTCCTGGATTGCGTTTGTTCCAAAAACGATCCTCGCGAAGGTTTCATTCCGTTTGGATTCCGTTTGATATTCCTTTTCTGTGAAACACTGAAATAGGCAAAAAAAACAGCAATTTGCACTCGGCCTTTGGTTAATAGGTTAGTCCCAAAAATAATATAAAAAGGTATATTAAAGCCCATTAAACATCCAAAACAGATAATATAATAGCATGGAACAATAAAAAATTATAGATATGTTGGAGACATATCAGTCATATAAGCCAAATATGGAACCGTCCAGTCAGGGATAGCATGAAGAACCGCCACCAATTGTGCTTCCGGGTCAGGAATAGTGAGATCTTCTTCCGTAGGCAACTTGACAGAAGGATTGTGCAGAATATCCAGGAAAGTATTAGGCGGCACCGGCTTACGCTGAGACCCTAGCCGACTTAAAGCATCAGCCGCCTCATTTTTCCTGCGATCAACATGTTCAACCTGATAACCCTTGAAATACCCAGCAATAGCATCAACCTCTCGACTATAAGCCGCCATGAGTGGATCCTTAAAATCCCAAGTGCCAGAAACTTGCTGAGCTACCAGATCTGAGTCACCGAAGCACCTCACTCGGCTTAAGTTCATTTCCTTAGCCATCCGAAGACCATGGAGCAAGGCCTCATACTCAGCTGCATTGTTAATACAAGGGAACATCAACCTAAGGACATCAGAAAATTTATCACCTCGTGGGGAAATCAAGACAACTCCAGCCCCCGAGCCTTCCAACTGTCTGGATCCATCAAAGTGAATAGTCCAATAGGTGTTATCTGACTTTTCCTCAGGCATCTACTACTCTGTCAAATGATTGATAAAATCCACAAGTGCTTGCGACTTGATAGCCGTGCAAGGCACATACTTCAAACCATGGGGTCCGAGCTCAATGGCCCACTTGGCAACCTGACCTGTGGCTTCTCTGTTTTGAATGATATCCACTAAAGGGGCAGAACTCACCACAGTGATGGGATGACCCAAAAAATATTGCTTAAGCTTTCGACTAGCCATGAATACCCCATATACGAGCTTCTGCCAATGCAGATACTTCTGCTTGGACTCAATGAGTACCTCACCGATGTAGTAAACCGGCCGTTGAACCGGATACTCCTTGCCTGGCTCCTTCCTTTCCACCACAATGGCTACACTGACAGCTCGGCTATTGGCAACACATATAACAACAAAGGCTCTTTATCAATGAGAGCAGCAAGAACGGGCGGCTCAGCCAACTGTTTCTTCAAGTCTTCAAACGCTTGATTAGCAGCATCACTCCAAACAAAGTGATCTGTCTTCTTCATCATCTGGTACACAGGGATAGCCTTCTCACCCAACCAGCTTATGAACCGGCTTAAGGCCACAATGCGACCCTCCAAACGCTAAATATCATTGATTGTAGCGACCAGACCTCAGACGGTCAAGTCTCTGTGCATCAGTGTCATCCCTGGATCAGTAATGCTGACACGCACAGTACTCGAAGGATTTATAACAGAGTAGCAATCACACACTTATTACATCGAATGTCTCCAAAAGAGAACTCATTACAATAAATATGGCTTAAGGCCATCTAATAACGATAACAGCGGAAGGCTTGGAAGATAAGTGAGTCCATCAACTCCAACGGCATCACTGAGTATAGAACCACGACCTAAGGCACCTTACTCGTCGTCTGAAAAGTCTGCAACATGAAACGTTGCAGCCCGAAAACGGGTCAGCACATGGAATATGCTGGCAATGTAACACATAGAGAGTAATGAACAGAATAATGCTATACTACATGCATATATGGCTCGTAGAAGGCTCTATGGTTACAGTTTTGCGAAAAGCCAATTTTTCCCTACTGCAAAGGAATAAATTTTATTTAACTATCATGGTGGTTGTTAAACATTGAGAATGGTTGACAGCATTCTCAATCCCAATTAAGTATCATCATCAAAACCCAACAAAATTAATTAAAGTAACATGATGAGATTCACATGAAAATCCAGATACTAGATACTCAAGTTGTCCATAACCGGGGACACGGCTAACCATGATTAGATTGTACACTCTGCAGAGGTTTGCGCACTTTTCCCCACAAGACTCGATCTCCTCGGTTGGGATTCTCGCACTTCATGGTGTTTGAGAAACGGATGACCGAGACACAGTCTTTCAGAAGCATTAACTCTCTACTCCAGGTAGACAGTACCACCTACATCCCCTACATCTGCTAGTCTACCTCTTCAAGAGCTCACACAACCTACTCAACTATGCTAGAGCCCATAATAGCTTGTGGCTGCACACGGAAGTTTCTATCATGAATAATCTCATGATCCCTTTGAGCCTGGGTGGCGGTCCAAAAGAAAAACAGGCAATCCTGGAATACCCAGGTACCTCAATCCACCCACATGTGTGTTTTAGTTGCCACCTTAAGTTTAACCATTAATTAACAATCTCACATCTGTCATGGTAACACTCAAACCCAATCCACGTCTACTAGCATAGCCTAACAATATAAGCAAACGTAGAAGTAACTCCCAAGGGTTTGATAATAAACAGGGCAATAGGTACTACCTCATCTACTTCCCAGAACCCACAATTTAATTAGATCCTAATCATGCAATGTTTGAGGGTTGATCTAATGCAATAAAACTGGGTAGTAAAAGAGGTATGATCAAAGTGTTACTTGCGTTGCTGATGATCCGGGAAACCTAGCGATTCAAAGTAGCAAGCGGCGCACTCCGGGTACTCTATCGCAAACAAACAAGCATACAATAACTACTCATCTAATGCACAGGTAAAACTCAAATAAGAGATTTAACCAGAAAGTTCAACTTAAGAACTCCGGTTTGCAAAAAGAATCAAATCAAACGAAGCAACAAAAATCAAATGGCGAAAGAAACAAGCTTCATTTACTAATCTGGACCTAAGTCAAATTTTACCGAAGCAAAAACTTGTTTGAGCTGGTTAAACGGAAAGAGGGCTTCCAGACGAAACTCTAGGCGCTTGAATCGCCTGATTCCGATAAACGAGCGAAAAGAAAAACGAAAACGAAAAACAGATCGGAAATCGCGATCTAGAATAATCGCAGAAAATCCGAGAAAAAGAAAACTGACGAACAGTTTAACGAACGGACGTTCGTTAACTGTAACTAAACGAAGAACGCGTTCGTTAAAACAAACGAACGAGCGAACGCTCACTAAATAAGAAAACCGAAACAAAACAAATCCGATCTAAAAAAACCTAGGGTTTACAAAAAAAACCAAACCGGGTTTTTTTTTAAACCGGACCGGGCGGCGGTGTACCTCCGGCGAGGCGCTCCGGCGGGGCGGGGCGGCTCCGGCGAGGTGGCGAGGGGGCGGCGAGGCTCCGGCGGTGGCGGCAGGGCTGCGGGGCTCCGGAGGCGGCTGGCGGCGCGAAGGCGGCGGCGGCGGCTGCGGCGCGGGAGGCGGGGCGAGTCGAGGTGGCGGGGTGAGTGGGGGCGGCGGCACTATTTAAGAGGGGGGTGGCGGCTTGGAGGAGGGGGCAAGGCGGCGGGGAGGAGTCCCGGCCGGACTCGGCGTGCGGCGGCGGGGCGGCTGCGGTCTCCGCGCGGGAGACGGCGGCGCGGGAGCTGGGCCGGCTCGGCTGGGCTCCGGCCCAGTCGGGCGCGCGGGGTATTTTTTTTAAACAATTCCGCCGAAACTAAAAAAAATTCTAGAAAATAAAATAGAATTCTAAAAATGCCAAAATAAATTTTCACCGTCTAAATAAAATATTTAGAACGAGATGAACATTTTCTTCGCCCTAAATGCAATTTTGAAAAACGTGCAATTTTTCTAAATTCAAATAAAATAGCCAAAACAGCAAATAAAATAAAATATGATTTTTTATTAAATCCTCAATATTTCTTATTTTTGGGAAATTCATTTTATTCCCTCTCTCTTACTTTTATAAATGAAATAATTGAAGATAAAATAAATAAAATCAAATGATCCTATTTTCAAAATTCGAGAAAACTCAAATATGAAAATAATGAAATCCCCAGCTCTCTCCGTGGGTCCTTGAGTTGCGTAGAATTTCTAGGATTAACCAAAATGCAAATAAAATATGATATGCAATGATGCTCTGATGTATAACATTCCAAATTAAAAATTTGGGATGTTACAAACCTACCCCCCTTAAGATGAATCTCGCCCTCGAGATTCGGGTTGGCTAGAAAATAGGTGAGGGTGGTCCTTCCGTAGATCTTCCTCTCGCTCCTAGGTGGCTTCATCCTCGGTATGGTGGCTCCACTGAACTTTGCAAAACTTGATAACCTTGCTGCGTGTGACTCGGCTGGCATATTCGAGAATCTTAACTTGTCCCACTTCTATTCGGGTATAGCCTGAACGAGTCCTTGGCAATCCAGTGATAAAATCCATTCCTAACTTGTCCCACTTCCATTCGGGTATCGGCAATGGCTGTAGCAATCCTGCTGGCTTCTGATGCTCTGCCTTCACTCTCTGACATACATCACAAACTGCTACATACTCCGCAATATCTTTCTTCATTCCGGTCCACCAGAAAGTATCCTTCAAATCCAAATACATCTTGGTATTTCCTGGGTGAATCGAATACGGTGAATCATGGGCCTCTTGCAGAATCAACTTCCTAATCTCCGGGTCGTTAGGCACATAAACGCGGTCCTCAAACCATAAGGTATCGTGCTCGTCCTCACGAAATCCCTTGGCCTTTCCTTTGCTCATGTTCTCCTTTATCTTGGCAATCTCCTTGTCAGTCTTCTGAGCTTCCCTGATCTTATCCATCAGAGTAGACTGAATTTCTAATGCTGCTACATAGCCTCTCGGAACTATCTCCAAACATAGCTCGCGAAGATCCTCGGCTAATTCTTTCGGTAACTCTCCGGTCATGAGTGTGTTGACATGGCTCTTGCAGCTCAACGCGTCTGCTACTACGTTAGCCTTTCCGGGGTGATAATGCAATCTCATATCATAATCCTTTATGAGCTCCAACCATCTCCTTTGCCTGAGATTCAACTCCTTCTGCGTGAAGTTGTATTTCAAACTCTTGTGATCCGTGTACACCTCACAGTGGTTTCCGATGAGAAAATGTCTCCATGTCTTTAGCGCATGTACTACGGCTGCTAACTCCAAATCATGCGTAGCGTAATTCAGCTCATGGGGCTTAAGCTGTCGTGAGGCATATGAAACAACTCTTCCTTCCTGCATCAGCACGGCTCCAAGTCCTCGACGTGAAGCGTCGCAGTAAACTTCATAATCCTTGCGCTGATCTGGCAAAATCAACACTGGTGATGTAACCAAACGTTTCTTCAATTCCTGGAAACTAGCTTCACATTCCTTAGTCCAATTGAACTTGGTGTCTTTCTTCAACAGCTCCGTCATGGGTTTTGCAATCTTCGAGAAATTCGCAATGAATCTCCGGTAGTATCCTGCGAGTCCAAGAAAACTCCGGATTTCTCCAACTGACGTGGGTGATTCCCAGCTTGTTACTGTGTCAACTTTGGTGGGGTCTACTGCTATTCCTTCTCCGGATATAACGTGTCTGAGGAATCCAACTTCCTTCAGCCAAAACTCACATTTGCTGAACTTGGCGTATAACTGATGTTCTCTGAGCTTCTCAAGTACCAAACGCAAATGCTCCTTATGCTCCTCTTCGTTCTTTGAGTAGACCAAAATGTCATCAATGAACACTACGACGAACTTATCCAAAAGCTCCATAAACACTTTGTTCATCAGGTTCATGAAATAGGCAGGGGCGTTAGTCAGACCAAATGACATAACGGTATACTCATATAGCCCATACCTGGTGGTAAAAGCCGTCTTAGGTATATCCTGCTCTCGAATCTTCAACTGATGGTATCCCGATCGCAGATCGATCTTGGAAAATACCTTAGCTCCTTGCAATCAGTCAAACAAATCATTGATCATCGGCAGTGGGTACTTGTTCTTGATGGTCACTTCATTCAGTCCTCGATAATCAACAACCATCCTTAACGATCCATTTTTCTTCTCCACTAGAAGCACTGGCGATCCCCAAGGTGAAGAACTTGGGCGAATATAGCCTTTATCCAGTAACTCCTTAATCTGCTTCTTAATCTCCTCCAAATCTTTTGCGGGCATTCTGTATGGTCTCTTAGATATTGGCCCTGTGCCTGGCAAAAGCTCAATCAAAAACTCAATGTCTCTATCCGGTGGCATGCCTGGCAACTCTTCTGGAAATACGTCAGGAAAATCCTTCACCACTGGTACTTCCTCCTGTACAACTCCTGATAAGGAATTCACCTGAGTCCTCTTCGGCATATGCCGGGATACATACTTAATCCTTCTTCCTTCTGGGGTGGTAAGCAAAATCGACTTACTGGCGCACTCAATGTTCCCTCCATACTTCGATAACCAATCCATGCCTAATATCACATCCAATCCTTGCGATTCCAATACTATTAGGTCCGAGGGAAACACGTAGTTACCAATCCTTAATGGTAACCGATCACACCATAAACTAGCCATATACTCTGCTCCTGGCGAGGTTACTAACATGGGTGACCTAAGGGCTTGGGTTGGCAGTTTATACTTATCCACAGATCCCCTTGATATGTATGAATGCGATGCACCAGTATCAAAAAGAACGAGTGCAGTAAATGACTTAACCAAAAACTTACCTATTACTGCATCTGGCTGAGCTTCAACCTCCTCCACGCTAACATGGTTCACATGTCCTTTGTTGAAAGGGTTCGGCTTCTTCCCAGAGCTTCCATTGCCATTTCCATTCTGGGCTTCAGGACAGTCATTGGCATAATGTCCAGTCTTCTGACACTTAAAGCAAGTGACTTGGCTCAGGTCTCTCTTAGCTGGGGTTGAAGGGTTGGTACCGTTCTGGCCGTTGCTTCCTCCATTCCCATTACCATTCTTGGGGCCATTATGGTTGTGCGAACCTCCTCCATGGGTATGCTGAAATGGTCCTCCCGATTTCGGGGTAAAACTGCTGAGCTCCAGAATTGTACTTCCCTTGTCCATACTTCCTCTTACGGTTTTCAATCTATTGCTGCTTCCCTTCAATCATGAGAGCTCTATCTACCAACTCCTGGTAGTTGTTGAAGGTTGCTACCATCAACTGCATGCTCAGCTCATCATTCAATCCTTCCAGAAACTTCTCCTGCTTGGCTGCATCTGTAGCAACGTCATCTGGGGCATAACGTGCTAGTTTACTAAAGTCCTCCACATACTGGCCTACGGTGCGTCCTCCCTGGCGTAAGTTGCGAAACTCACGCTTCTTCATGGCCATAGCTCCTGCTGAAACATGGGCGGTACGAAAAGCTTGCTGAAACTGGTCCCATGTGACAGTGTCAATAGGGTGTGTGGCTGTTAATTCTCCCACCATGATGTTGCGGGTCCATCAAGTTGATGTGCGGCAAAACGCACTCTTTCCGCATCTGTGTATCCTGCAGTGGTCAACTCCCTTCCAACTTTGCGTATCCAATCATCTGCAACAATCGGCTCGGTGCTACTGGAATACACCGGTGAATTCAGTCTAAGGAAACGGGATAAGTGATCAACAGGTGGTGGAGGTGGTGGGTTGTTGTTGTTGTTCCCCTGATTCTGATTCTGGACTAGTAACTGCATCAACGCATTCTGCTGCTGGATCAACTAGGTGAGCTCCGGCGGGAAAGCAAATCCGGTGTCACGTCTCGGAGGCATCTGAGGGTTTTAGAAAAGATGAGAAGTCAGAATAGAATGAGGTTTAGAGAGAAAACACTACCCATATGCACATGAGACAAAAGCAAACAATATCACTCAATCAATTCAAACAAGGGCATACAATTGATCTAACTATCGTTACAAAGTGCTCGGACTATACTATATACCTGGGGTATACTACTACTGATATGGTGGTCTACTAGAAATTTTGATCGGTCGAAGACTCCATGATATCTGCTCCAGCTTCATCAACAAAGTCATCTTCACTGGGGTCTGAGTCAGTGTCGTCGATGATGATGTAGTTATCCGGGCAAGTGCAATCATCGTCTTCTCCTCCTGGTGCTGGGTCTCCCATGAATACTCCGATCTTCTTCACCAGGTCGTCATTCTTCTCCAATAACGTGGCTATCTCCTCCTCATATCCATCGCGTGTAGACTTGGGTTCTTCCTCCAGCTCCGTGATCTTGGTCAATGCCTTCTTCAGATCCGTCATGCCTGCACACATCTGGTTCTCCTGGCGACGAATGTGCTGGTTTAACTCCTGGATGAAAGCTGCAATTGATCTATCCTTCTTGGTGCTGATCATCTCCCATTGCTCATCTCGGCGCCCACAAATCTGGTAGATAGTATCCTTAAGCTCCTTGTGGTAAACTTCTCCAACGCGTCCCATGGTAATGTGGGCTGCCATGCTCCTTCCTAGACTCCAGGTTGGTGCATCAAAGGAAAACTCTATGGGCTCAGTGACGGGCATGAACGTCCTTCCTGGTACTTGAACTTGAATCAACCAACGCTCTGATCCTCTTCTGGTAGTGTGGCGTTCTAGGTTCCAGTGAAGCTTGGAATTCCGATGTTCAGGTATCTAGTGACTTCCTTCAAGTGGCGTCCAAAGGGTGTATCCTCATCTGGTTGCATGAATTTGTTCCTTGCATCTGCCATCCTAAAAGAGTAGTAAATGGAGAGGAGTCAGAAATGAGAAGAGAGTAGTGATCTATGGTTTAAGCTTAGTTGTCGTGTCCTATAGTCAGCGTGTGCTCTGATACCATCTTGTACCGACCAGACCTCAGACGGTCAAGTCTCTGTGCATCAGTGTCATCCCTGGATCAGTAATGCTGACACGCACAGTACTCGAAGGATTTATAACAGAGTAGCAATCACACACTTATTACATCGAATGTCTCCAAAAGAGAACTCATTACAATAAATATGGCTTAAGGCCATCTAATAACGATAACAGCGGAAGGCTTGGAAGATAAGTGAGTCCATCAACTCCAACGGCATCACTGAGTATAGAACCACGACCTAAGGCACCTTACTCGTCGTCTGAAAAGTCTGCAACATGAAACGTTGCAGCCCGAAAACGGGTCAGCACATGGAATATGCTGGCAATGTAACACATAGAGAGTAATGAACAGAATAATGCTATACTACATGCATATATGGCTCGTAGAAGGCTCTATGGTTACAGTTTTGCGAAAAGCCAATTTTTCCCTACTGCAAAGGAATAAATTTTATTTAACTATCATGGTGGTTGTTAAACATTGAGAATGGTTGACAGCATTCTCAATCCCAATTAAGTATCATCATCAAAACCCAACAAAATTAATTAAAGTAACATGATGAGATTCACATGAAAATCCAGATACTAGATACTCAAGTTGTCCATAACCGGGGACACGGCTAACCATGATTAGATTGTACACTCTGCAGAGGTTTGCGCACTTTTCCCCACAAGACTCGATCTCCTCCGTTGGGATTCTCGCACTTCATGGTGTTTGAAAAACGGATGACCGAGACATAGTCTTTCAGAAGCGTTAACTCTCTACTCCGGGTAGATAGTACCACCTACATCCCCTACATCTGCTAGTCTACCTCTTCAAGAGCTCACACAACCTACTCAACTATGCTAGAGCCCATAATAGCTTGTGGCTGCACACGGAAGTTTCTAGCATGAATACTCTCATGATCCCTTTGAGCCTGGGTGGCGGTCCAAAAGAAAAACAGGCAATCCTGGAATACCCAGGTACCTCAATCCACCCACATGTGTGTTTTAGTTGCCACCTTAAGTTTAACCATTAATTAACAATCTCACATCTGTCATGGTAACACTCAAACCCGATCCACGTCTACTAGCATAGCATAACAATATAAGCAAACGTAGAAGTAACTCCCAAGGGTTTGATAATAAACAGGGCAATAGGTACTACCTCATCTACTTCCCAGAACCCACAATTTAATTAGATCCTAATCATGCAATGTTTGAGGGTTGATCTAATGCAATAAAACTGGGTAGTAAAAGAGGTATGATCAAAGTGTTACTTGCGTTGCTGATGATCCGGGAAACCTAGCGATTCAAAGTAGCAAGCGGCGCACTCCGGGTACTCTATCGCAAACAAACAAGCATACAATAAGTACTCATCTAATGCACAGGTAAAACTCAAATAAGATATTTAATCAGAAAGTTCAACTTAAGAACTCCGGTTTGCAAAAAGAATCAAATCAAACGAAGCAACGAAAATCAAACGGCGAAAGAAACAAGCTTCGTTTACTAATCTGGACCTAAGTCAAATTTTACCGAAGCAAAAACTTGTTTGAGTTGGTTAAACGGAAAGAGGGCTTCGAGAAGAAACTCTAGGTGCTTGAATCGCCTGATTCCGATAAACGAGCGAAAAGAAAAACGAAAACGAAAAACAGATCGGAAATCACGATCTGGAATAATCGCAGAAAATCCGATAAAAAGAAAAGTGACGAACAGTTTAACGAACGGACGTTCGTTAACTGTAACAAAACGAAGAACGCGTTCGTTAAAACGAACGAACGAGCGAACGCTCGCTAAATAAGAAAACCGAAACAAAACAAATCCGATCAAAAAAAACCTAGGGTTTACAAAAAAACCAAACCGTTTTTTTTAAACCGGACCGGGCGCGGGCGGCGGTGTACCTCCGGCGAGGCGCTTCGGCGGGGCGGGGCGGCTCCGGCGGGGTGGCGAGGGGGCGGGGGGGCTGCGGCAGCGGCGGCTGGCGGCGCGAAGGCGGCGGCGGCGGCTACGGCATGGGAGGCGGGGCGAGTCGAGGTGGCGGGGTGAGGGGGGGCGGCGGCGCTATTTAAGAGGGGTGGTGGCGGCTTGGAGGAGGGGGCAGGCGGCGGGGAGGAGTCCTGGCCGGACTCGGCGTGCGGCGGCGGGGCGGCTGCGGTCTCCGCGCGGGAGACGACGGCGCGGGAGCTGGGTCGGCTCGGCTGGGCTTCAGCCCAGTCGGGCGCGCGGGTTTTTTTTAAACAATTCCGCTGAAATTAAAAAAATTCTAGAAAAAATAATAAAATTCTAAAAATGCCAAAATAAATTTTCGCCGTCTAAATAAAATATTTAGAACGAGATGAACATCTTCTTGGCCCTAAATGCAATTTTGAAAAAGTGCAATTTTCCTAAATTCAAATAAAATAGCCAAAACACCAAATAAAATAAAATATGATTTTTTTATTAAATCCTCAACATTTTTTATTTTTGGGAAAGTCATTTTATTCCCTTTCTCTTATTTTTATAAATGAAATAATTAAAGATAAAATAAATAAAATCAAATGATCCTATTTTCAAAATTCGAGAAAACTCAAATATGAAAATAACGAAATCCCCAACTCTCTCCGTGGGTCCTTGAGTTGCGTAGAATTTCTAGGATCAACCAAAATGCAAATAAAATATGATATGCAATGATGCTCTAATGTATAACATTTCAAATTGAAAATTTGGGATGTTACATTGATACACGCCGGCTTAGCCAGAGAGGTGATAGCCTTTATCTTCTCCGCGTTAGCTTCAATACCCCGTTCTGAAAGCAGGAAACCCAAAAGCTTGCCAGCTGGTACATCAAAAACACACTTGGCCGGGTTAAGCATCATCTTATAAACCCGGAGATTGTCAAAGGTCTCCTTCAAATTATCAATCAGGGTCTCTTACTTCCTGGACTTCACCACAATATCATCCACATAAGCATGAACATTACGCCTGATCTGATCATGAAAGCAATTTTGCACACACAGTTGGTAAGTCGCCTGGGCGCTCTTGAGCCTAAAAGGCATAGACACATAGCAGAAGTCAATTGCTACGCAAATGGTACTCCTGCCATATTAAAATATAATTCTTTTTTAATATTTGTATTGCGCAGCAAAATGATTGAGATACATGTATACAAAACAACAATTAGTAATCACGCATGTGTAACCTTGATTTAATTTTGCTTCTATATAGCTATATATCTAAATACATTACAATGATAAACCGATAGCTACACCGACATTGATAGAATATTCAAAGAAGTACAGAAAATTTTGAAAAAAAATGTAAAAAATTAACACTAATACGATGATCATTATGGGAAATTTTCAATCTTTCTTGTCAAACTGATGAAAAATTACAAGGAAAATACCAATTCAACCTCTAGTTGACATGCCCAGTAGTCAGAATTGACTTCGGTCAAAACGGGTTGATTTGGTCCAAACCGAGACCAGGGTTGTTTTCTTAATCTTGTGGTAAGTTGAGGGTGTATTTTGAATGGTCTCTTAGTTGAGGGTTGTAAATCGAGTCGAATGTTTAGTTGAAGATTGAAATCTGGATTTTTCTCTAGTTAGATATATCATTCTGGTGGCAGTAGTGTTTGTTTGAGGGGTCTTGGAATCTTAATGTAATTTTTATTATATTCAAAATGCTTTGTACTTTCGCTGAATTTTAATAATAAATCTGAATCATTATCGCGAAAAAATATACTCCCTCCGTCCGGAATTATTTGTCACATAAATAAATAAAAATGGATGTATTTAGAACTAAAATATGTCTAGATACATTTATTTCTCTGACAAGTATTTCAGGACGGAGGGAATACTAGATTATTACTAGCGTCTTTTTTACTAACACCTTGCACCGATACACAATGCACCGCGGTGAAGTGCCACCGCCGGACCGGCTCAGCCGCTCTTGCGCTTTGGCCACCGCATGCACACACGTATGCATGCATTGCGCGACAAATGAAAAGGTCGACGGTGCCTCGTCACTATATACTACTCCTACTCAACATAAATATACGACCTACCGCACCAAAAGCAGGCAATAAGTATGTACATGGCCAAGTGTCACCGTCTAGATGCCCATGTAATCGAGTACCTACCAGCTGGAGTAGCTAGCATGTACGCGTATGTACCACCAGCACAAGCTCCAGACAATGGATGGATCAACCCCACGTACGTACATACACTCAACAGATGGTGACAGTAAGAGTGGTCCGGAGACGGAGAGGGAACAAAGCGCACGACGATTAAATCCAAATTGTTATATCTATCCGCACTTTGATCATGCGGTGGTTGCCAACGATTTTCAGTTTGCTTGATCGTTGTTTATTGTTGCGACTTTGTACATACACGCCTTTGACAACAAGGTAGCTATGTCCGGATCATGTACGCTTGCATCGTCTTAGTGGTTTAACAGTTGTTCAGCGTGGATCATGGTGTGTGTGTGTGTTTCAAGGAAATATAGGGTATTATTCCATAGTCACAGGATTACAATCGGAAGCGACAAGTTCCGCAGCACAAGTAGGGGGTTGATTAAGCCAGCACACAATGCTATCCCTGCTACGCCTAAAGTTTGCTAAACGATCTGCAGCCCTATTCCGTTCACGAGCAATCTTAACAGGGGTAAACACCCTATATTCCATTAAGAGTTTGATCTTAGAAATCAAATGGCCATACACTTACTTATTCAAAGATCCATCCATAATCGTCGACAAAGCATTTGAGCAGTCAAACTGGATTAAAACCGATAGGGGAGTCCAATGTATCGCCAAGTCAATGTCTTTACTGATTGCATGTAACTTGGACTCCAGAGCATCATTACAGTAGAAGAGACGTTTGTATGCTGTGAAGATCACAAAGCCCTTCTCGTCTCTCAAAATCACGCCAGAGCCCGCCGAATCGTTCGCTTGACAATAGGAGCAGTCCACTGACAATTTTGTCGAGCCACAGGGTGGGAATGGCCATGGCTGTGGTGGTGGCTTCGGCCTTGATCTTTGTGGCTTCTGTGGACCATGGTTGCTCTTTTTCCCCTTTGATTAGGTCTTGCATGGCTTTGCTGCTTGCAAACATGTTACTTTATGTGTGTTGATATTGACTGTGTGTATCCTAGTTGTTCAGAGGCCGGGTATGTTCTTATTGTATTTATACCCGCTGATACTACATTTTGAGTCAACAAAAAAGTCTTTTACCAAAAAATTATCTATCTACAACCCTTCTCTTCGTCCACGAAACCGACATTGCAAAAGTAGAAGTATAAAGCACTAGCTGAATTTATTCTTGTTTTCTTAAAAATAATATGAATTTGCTCTAGCGCGCCCTCCAGCTCGCACATTCATAACAAAATTCCATGCAAAACACAGAATTAGCATAACCATATATTAAGCAAAGAATGATTACTACCTGTAGAAAAATATTTTAAAAATAAAGAACTACTAAATCATTTTTTTACTTTATATATTAGTTTTTTTCTTCTTTTTTGCAAAAATGATCCAAAATCAATAAAATTACATTAAGGTGCAGCAGTAGTATAAAGCATCTCAAACATCAATAAAATTACAAAGGACCCTAGACCATCGAACAACAACTACCGCCACTAGAATGAGTAGTTGACGTGCCGCTATCGCCGCTCCCCTAGCAGTGCCAGTCTGACCTTGTTGATAATAGCTGGGAAGTCTTTGTGCATGTGCCCCTAAGGACCAACGCCGCAGAATCACAGTCATCACCATTGAACGCTTGAATCGATTTGAACCGCCTGACATCAAATCTCATCGTTCTATACGCGCTACAAAAACCCTAACCTCGTCGTCGTGAGGAGGCAACATGAATCTATGCCGGAGGTCCATCAACTCCGTCCCAAAGGGTGAACTCAAAGAGGACTGGAGCCTGGAAGACCAACTCAAAGATGAAACACAGCATCCGTCCAAGCGCCGTCTCTGCGATAGAAAAAACCTAGGCTAAACTACTAGTCGGAGCCGAGGCATCGGGGTCCTTTCCCCTCCACCTGGTGCTATAATGGCTGGCAGAGGGAAGTCGAGTCCACGGGCTCGCCGACACAGCCTCGAGAGGACTAGTTGCCCTAGCCGCCACAGAAGCGAGTGGGGGAAGAGTAACGAGGGAAGGACGTGAAACATATTAATTTTGTCTTAATTCAAACCTTGTAAAGGCACACCAACTTTATATTAAAATTCATCAACCTCTACAATACCAAATAAATGAAATATAGAAATATATTCCACGATGGATCTAAGAGCATCTATAATCGGGCTTAGCAAATCCAACCCCCCCCCCCCCCCAATGTTCGTGGACGTGGCCGGTTAGTGTTCGGGCGTGTCCGTTCTGTGCCCCTATTTGCCGTGCATGCAGTCATGCTTCTCTCCTTTTTCTTATATGTCTCATCACTTGCATGTGGTTGATGAAGATCAAGCGAGAGAAAGAAAAGAAAGAGAAAAGATGGTACGGGTGGGCCGCATGCTACATGACAGATTGACCGGACACGTTCGCAAGCCCTCATATCCTTGCTACATTTGGTCTCCATATGAGCCCCGCGGACAGTCCGGATATATAGGGATGATATGAGGGGTAAGGTTGGATCGCTCTTTTCCTTCTCTCATCTATTCGTTCACTGATTGAGCGTGTTATCGGACATTTGAAGAGGATTTAAGAAGGCTGGATGTAGATGCTCTAATGATATTTGATTTGGTATTGTGAATGTTAATTTCTTTTCCCTTACAACGTTCGCCAAACTTCAATATTTTTTACTTACAAAACCAAGATAAAAGTAAAAAGAAAGAGAAAGAGTATTATAATAGATATGCCCTAATTATTACACATCTAAGTGACTCAATCAAACTAATAAAAAAAGACAAAAAATGCATGAATATTTACGTTAAATCAATGACATAGGATTTCGATGTGCAATACTTAGGTACGGATGTGCTTTAGCAAAACTGATTACAATAACCTGAAGCATGCTCCGGCACCAAAGACGCATGCATCCTCAGACTAGCCACGTAGAGTCCATCATGATTAACGCCCGGTTACCCGTCTACCTGGCTAAAACAGCAGGTGCATGACGGTGGCGTAGTTTCACGGGTGATCGATTTACTATATATATGCCCAGTGCTATCTAAACTAACTAATTAAGTAAACAAGCTTGTATACGGAGACGCCAAAGCCAGCCAAGAAGTTGATGAGATAATTTAGTTTAGCTGGACCAACTAATCATGATTGGACAAGCATACACACAGGGCCGGCCAATCTTTTTGTGTGGACGTACGTGCGGGCCTGTATAACGTACGTGTGAAACATGCACGATGCACGCGTCAACCACCCTAATCGTCGTCGCCTTAGTAGCTTTTTATGCTATATAGTTCGATCTCTAATTACATGTACACTAATTGAGACCAATAATTATTTTGAAGCTTGAGTACTTTACGTCCGGTTGGAGTTAGGGTGTGCAAAGCAAAACTTCCCTAGTGTTAACTACTCAAACGTAAGTACGTCTATGGAATCTGATTTTGTAGTGTAAGATTCTTTTCATGAACTAGAGATAGTTGTCTGTACGTTGCAACCGAGGCATTAATATTCTAGTAGATTAGCATGTTATTTATGTACTCATATTAATGTGATTGAATAAAATAAAATAATTTTACTCGATAAACACTTACTTTGATAAGTATTTATCGGCTTATCTAAAATGTGAGGTAGTTGAGGCAACTTTTAAGAAACCCGGTGAAAAAAACAGAGACGGGAGGAAAAAGTTTGAAAATGTAGAGGGATGGAGGAGAGACGTATGGGTGGACCACATAACCTTATGCCCTTTTAAACTACGATAAGTAGGAGGATGTGAGGAAACATGTTCATTGGTGGTCAAAGTATCATGTAAAAAACTATGTCAATATTAAAAAAACTTACATTTTAAATCGTAAAATAGCATTACCGACATCTTATTGCTATGCAAAATATTTGCATCCCACCAAAATAAACTGGTTTGCAAAGATATACTTGACTCTGCGAAGAACGAGTCACACACGTAGAAATATGGCAACGTAAAATGTACTAAAAATGCACTCAATTAAAAACACAAAATAAAGTATAATGCAAAATGGCACTAAGTCGCTAAGAGCATCTACAGTCGAAGTCCTCAAATTGACCGAGCGGGCACGGGGACCACTGACCGGACAGAGAGAGAAAGAAAAAGTAGCAAAATTTTGACCCAACCGGACCCCTCATATCTTCTCTATATGTCCGGGTTGTCCGCGAACCCTCATATACATCTCAAATATGGGGAGGATATGAGGGCTCACGGACACACCTAGGCGCGCCCGGTCAATCCGCCACATAGGACACGGACCCACCCGGACCACATTTTCTCTTTTTTTATTCATTCTTTTCCTTCTCTCTCTTCATCTTCACCAATCACGTGCAAGTGACCGGACATATGAGGAAGAAAATGAGGATTGTCGTTGCGTGGATGGACAAATAGGGGCTCAGAGCGGACATGCTCGGTCACTGACCCGACACGACGACGGGTATTTGAGGGGTCGAATTAGAGGTACGTGGCTGAAGATGCTCCAACATACTAGTCTTGTGCGATAATTGCATATCTTGTGTCTTTTGGACAAACTGCAAGTTGTCAGATAACTTTTGATAGAAAATAAATTACAAATGGAGAGTGATATTTGGCAACAGTGTGCCCGATAGGAAAAGTACCATCCCGCCAGCTTACCATGCCGATCACCCGCCAGCTTACCAGGCCGATCAACGTACAAGGCCCAACAGAAAATGCAATCCCCCCCCCCCCACGACGCACTTTCCAGATCGCAACTTTCCACCCACCACCCTTACCTCCGACGCAAGTATACCCTCTCTCACCCTCCCCACCACCCACACGCCCCTCCCCACCACCCACCCGCCCCTCCCCCCTACACATCTGCTCAAAATCAACACCAAAAACCTAGCCCTCCTCCAGATCTGGATCAAACCAGAGCATATCATCAGGGAAAGCGCCGGAAATTACCAGGGATACGGCGAAGAAATCACCAGGCAACATCACCTAACCCTGGTAAGAATCAAGACACATCCAAAATCTCCAAAAAATTCTGCTTAATGCAAAGACTTACCCCACCCCCACCCCACCCCCTCCCAATCTGTGCAAAAATTACGATCCTTCCACCTCATGGAAACAGAATAAGCAAACTTCTCTCAAAATTCTGCCGATTGCAGTGACTTACCAATCAACTAAGTGCAAAATTACCAACCCCTCGTAGTTTTTGTTACCAACTTTATGCAACATAACAGAGTACCCAAAAAATACCCCATTTCCTTGCTACAAACAACATAAATTTTGTGTCTACCATGGAAAGAGGAACCTTTATTGATCACAAAAATCATTCTCTCATAAAATGGAAAATGCATTGCAAAAAAAGGTTCATTTTTTAGTCTACAGTAATGTTATACTGCATGAAGTAAACAAGTTATCAATCTGTACATAGGGAAAGTTATCATCCACTTTAGCTAAGAACTAACATTAGATAAAGAAAAGTGGTGCCTTTTAATGCAGATGCTCATGTTGTACTGTAATTGTTCTGTTTAGTGTTCTTCCCAATCACCCTTGAGATTTCTTGCCTTCAAACAACTGTGTAAAGAGTAAACAAAACGATGAGTTTCAAAAAAAGAGTCAACATGTGTAAATGTATACTAACGTGCAAACGTAAAAACAATCAAGCAGGAGTAGACAATGGATGCTAGCAGAGGAGATAATGCAGAAGATGGAGGAGGAGGAGGGAGAACGCATGAAGAGGATGATGTAGCGCGCACACCAAGCAACAATTCTGCATACCCAAACATCATGGAAACGGGTAAAATTACCAACATTATTGTTGAAGTGTGTTTGAAAATTACCAGAATTGCTGCACACATATTACCAGGTTCAAAAAATGCAAATTACCAGGGTTTTTTCAGGCAAAAAGAAACTTTACTATTGAAGTGGGTTTGAAAATTACCAGCATTGGTGCACTCATATTACCAGGTCCAAAGTATGCAAGTTACTAGGGTTGTTTAGGCAGAAAAAGAAAGATTCATTCACTGAATCTTCAAAAAACTACCATGATGGAAAACTGTTATTTATCATGCAATATTCCACTAATCTAGCAGGACAAATTGCAGGTGCTCGGGCAATCAGCGCAAACAACAGCTTGCCCAGTGGTGGAACAAATGCACATAGTGCTGGAACAAATGCAAGCACAGGAGCTGGGAGCCTTGGAGAGCAGACAATAAGCGAACCGGCAACTCCAGAATCTGCTGGGATCGACGCTGATATGGAAGGCAGCAACATGGAGGCATATTCCACACCTAAGCCACCTTTACAAGGGACAAAATTTGACACCCTGGAGAGCGCACGTGACCACTACAACACCTACGCACGCAGGACTGGCTTTGCAATTAGGCAGCAATTCAAGAAAGAGAGGGTTGATGGAACTATAAGCAGGGTGCTACTAGTTTCTACAAAATATGGCAAACAACGCAAGGACAGGGATGAGTTGCAAGATGTGGAAAACCCAGCCAGCATTGTCAAGAAGAGGAGAAAAAAAGAAAGTTGTTAGGACTGAATGTGAAGTGCACATGTACCTATCCCACGACGATGCATGGTGGACTATTGACCGTTTCGAGGACGGCCACAATCACCCCCTAATCAAAAAGCCGTCCCTAAAAAAATTCTTATCATCACATCGGTACATTCCTAGGGAGGAGCAGGACTTCTTGAGGGTTCTGCACGGATGCAACGTTGAGACTGCGAGGCAGATGCAGCTGATGTCATGGTTCTACGGGAGCGCTAAAGACGTACCCTACACGACACAAGACATTGCTAATCAACGAGCTAAGTTCCGCTTAGAGCACCGCCACGCGGACGTTGGGAGCACAATTTCATACTTCCAAGATATGAGGGCCAAAGATTCATATTTCTACTGGAGAATCAAACTTGATGATGAGGACAGGGTTGAGAACTTGTTTTGGATAGATGGTGCATCACGCAGGGCATATGCAAAATACAATGATTGTTTGTCGTTCGACACGACATACATGACAAACATGTACAAGATGCCGTGTGCACCATTCATTGGAATTAACAACCATGGTCAATCCATCCAGTTTGGGTGTGGCTTCGTTCGAAATGAACTAAAGGAGAACTTTGTGTGGCTGTTTAACACATTCCTCCATGCAATGGGTGGTGTTGCCCCGAAAAACATCATTACAGACCAGGACTTTGCAATGAGGAGTGCGATCGACGAGGTCTTCTTGAACATAATACACAGAAATTGCCGCTGGCATATAATGAAGAAGGCACAGGAGAAACTTGGTAAGCTTATGGCTGATGATAAACCACTAAACAAAGCGTTCAAAGACTGTGTCGACAACAGCTTGACTGGTACGTACCAACTCTGTTGACCTATTTTAATTACCATCCAGCAAACTTGAGAAGCCATATGAAATTGTGTGATGCACAAGTTACCATGTTTAGCGTACCATGTGTAGGTCTGCACAAGTTACCATGATCTTATTGGTTATATTACCAGGGGCAGTTTCATTGGAACAACATCAAATTACAAAGGAAAAAATGTGTGGACATGTAATCACCATTGGGTACAAACACTACATATGTTGACACCAACTATTGCTTTAGAAAAGTTACCAGACTAGGTGTAAGACAAACAAAGAAAAGAAAACTTTCACATATCAAAAAGAACAAAAAAAGATCTGGAAAATTGGTTCCATTAAGTTACCATCTAATAACTATGAAAAGTTACCAGCATACTTGTACTTTAATTACCACTGATTGTGTATGATGTTGTAATTGTCTCATGTTTTGTGTATCACAGAGGAAGAGTTTGAAAACAAATGGTGGGCAATGATGGATAAATATGGACAGATCGACAACGAACATTTTCACTGGTTGTGGGAAAATAGGAAATGTTGGGCCCCGATGTACTACATGAAGCATTTCTTTCCATTCTTGCAGACAACTGCAAGGAGCGAGGGATTCAATGATGTGCTCAAGAAGTACGTGAACCCCAACAACTCATTGATCGAATTCGCAACTCAATACACTGCAATCCAGGAGAAAGTAATGGTGGCTGTGGCAAAAGAGCAAGTGGACACAATTTACAAAGAGGCAGACATGTATTCATTGAACCCAATCGAGTTGCAGATGCGAGGGATATACACACAAAATCTGTTCTCCAAGTTCCAGGTAGAGATGAAGCTAAAGACTGCTTACGGATGCGACACTTTGCAAGATGGAACCTTCAGGATGTGGTCGCTCCGAGGCATACTACCAAAGTATGGGGATAGGGACTACCATGTGCAGGCGAACAAGGATGAAGGGGTATACTCATGCACTTGCTGCAAGTTTGATCGTGATGGGCTATTGTGCGCACACATACTGCGTGTAATGGAACAGATTGGAGTCTACGAGATACCGAGGAGGTATATCCTAGATAGGTGGACATGGGATCCAGAGGAGGATCTTGTTGAGCCTGATTACCAACAGCCAACAGTTAAGAAGGGTATGACAGAGGAAGGAAAAAATATCATGAGATAAACATCTCTTCTGAATGATTTCAAGGAACAAGCAAAAGATGCTTGCACTACTGATGAAGGGATGGCATTGGCAAGGAAACACGTTAATGCTTTCAGAGACGACATGGATGCGCTAAAAAAGAGGCAGATAAAGAAAGCAAGAAAGGAAAAAGATGAGGAAAAAGAAGCAGAAATGTTTTCTTCACCACCACGGACTAGTGCCACTGAAGGTGTCCCAGTAGCGCATCAAGGAAGCATTCCTGTCACGCATGTTTCTGGCAATATTTTTCAGTTCCAGGGCTCACATGCCGAGGGATCCCAATCATCAAACACAAGGGTGATACTAGACCCACCAAAGTCTACTACGAAAGGGCGTCCAAGAGAGAAAAGATTTCAGCACCCATTTGACATTGCAAAACCAAAAAAAGATAGGAAATGTAGAGTGTGCGGGTCGACAAAACATGATAAACGCAAATGTACCTCACCCATACCGCACTGAGAAACTAGAAGTGCAAAAAAGTTAGATGGGCAATGAAGTGCAAGTTATCGATTTACTTATCAATTTTACCCATTTTATTGTGTAAACGATGTTGTGACGCCATGTAATGAAAAGTTATCAGCACTAAAACAGGCAAGTTATCGTCCAAAATGTAATGGGGATTTTCAGATATGAGAATGAGATTAGTTATCGTTCTTTATTTGTGAGCAAAATGTTATGACGCCATGAAATAGAAAGTTATCAGCAACTGATAAAGTATGTTATCAACACTGACTAACACAAGTTATCACCAAAAAATGTATAAAAAATATAGTAATCAGCCCAGAAAAAATGTATAAAACTATCATCGTTACATAAATTCAAACTTATGTTGGTGAAAATTTCTCACCTCAATTACTCCTTGTTGAACAAGTGATAGCGCCATTGCGTGCATTTGTTAAGAGGATGGTCCAGCCACATGCTTGTCAATATCTTTCTCAGCGCCGGGATCTGCTCTTGAGTTATTGCCGGGATATTTTTACCATCCCAGAACTCCAAGATCTTGAACGCGAAGAAACCGCAATCAGTGCTGTAAGGAGAAAAACAAAAAAAGTGTGTTAAAAGCAAAAAGGTGAAAGAACTTTTAAAATGCTACATAGCTAAGTTACCGGGGATTTAGATGGGGAAAAAATGATGGAGTACTAGGTAGAAAAACTAACTCATTGTCCTGTTTGAACACATCGATGTACACAAGATCATAGTCTTGGATCTGCTTACTCGAGTCCTTATACGCAATCAACCAGGCTTTTTTAATACCATTCATAAGCTTCGTAGCATGTGCGATGAGCGAAGGGCTATCTTGTGGACGAAGAGAATCAAGAACTTCAAATCGTTTTGCCTTGAGATTAAGGCACAAGACATACCAATGCCCGTCCTTTGGTAGAGGTCCCAACTTTTGCAGTGTTGGAAACAGAAGCTGTTAAAAAATGTTAACACATGAACACAAGAAGTTACCAATGCATTTACAGTTAAAAAATGCAAGTTATCATAACACTGACAACGCATGTTACCAGCAGGCATACATGAAAGTTACCACAGAGAAGTAACATAACTAGGTACCAGCTAAAATTCTTTAGTGGTACGATGTGTGACAAAACCAAATTAACAGCCTAATAAAATTGCCTGTTATACCAGTTAAAAAATAGCTTGTAGGATTTAAAAGCAGAAAAGTATGTAGTTTACATAAAAAAATGTACCTGATTTTGGTGACTAAGTATGTAGTTTACATCACGACGGAAATGTTTGATTATGAACTTGCTCGTGAAATCACATATGAGAAGATATACTGACAGCAACCATGGAAAGGTTATCTTCCCTGGGGGTACAGAATCAGAAAGAGTTCGGATGTGCAGCTCTGCAATATTATTCGAAACATGACCACCTTCTATTACACTATTAGCAAGCTCCTCCAATGTGACCCACCACCCATCGATGTCAATAACCCTAATACTGGAAAGCAAACAAAGAAAAAATAGTATATAAGCCAATGTTTTGCCAGTGAGGGGTCAAAATACCAGAGAAAAGGAAAACAATAAATGTAATTACTGTTTTATCCTGGAGTCAACTGAATCAGTGGTGTGCTTGATAACTTCTGCGTAAATAACCTCTCCGAGTGCAGATGCTGTGAGGCCACAATATGGAGGCAGAAGGAACTGCGATGGGCGGCTTACCCTAACTTTCCGAATGTACGATTTAGGAGTCACACTGGCTGAATGATTACCATTGGGAGGGTGAATAACTGGTGTAACAAATTCAGGGCTGATGGCGTGGTCTATAAGAAAAGTGAAGGGAGTTATCAGAGTTGGGATTGGTAAAAAGAAAAAGAACTTATCAGAGAATAGAACAGTAAATTATCAGCATCAACATAATGATGTTATCAAGGTTGGCAGTATGAAACAGTTTGATACACAAAATCTTCCTACCAGTACCTTTTACAGGAGCGTAATTTGCTTTTGCTCTAGCAGTGGCACGTTCGACTTCTTCAACCCACATAATTACATCATCGTCTTCAACATCCGCATCATAAATTCGAACTCGACGCTCTTCAAAAAGTTGCGATCAGGTCATTTTGCGAACCGAAAAAAGGAA
This sequence comes from Aegilops tauschii subsp. strangulata, assembly GCF_002575655.3. Classification (NCBI taxonomy): domain Eukaryota; kingdom Viridiplantae; phylum Streptophyta; class Magnoliopsida; order Poales; family Poaceae; genus Aegilops; species Aegilops tauschii. The sequence goes on from NC_053039.3 coordinate 57,825,132, forward strand.
TGTCAAATATGAGGAAAAACAGCTAAAGAAAAAAGTGATAGATAGTACAGAATGATGATATACTGTAGAGAGAAAATGGGAAGAAAATGAGAGGGGTCAGGATAGTTAAAGGGGCACCGTGAATGTATTAGAATGGTGTCTGTGTGTGCAGGGAAAGGAGGGGGGTGTATTTCCAGCAACAATAAAGAAAAAAAAGGTTGAAGTTATCAGCATGGAGGTAGCAGAAGAAATCATCAGAAATGTTACCGTTTTAAGTAGCTAGTTAGCAAAAAAAATGAAACCATGTAGGTATCTAGTTAGAACAAAAAAATACCAGCGCAACATTCGCAAAGGTTATCATGGTGAAAGTTACCATACGATAAAGGATGGTAAGCTAGGAAACAAGGTACAATATCTTTCATGTAGTGCACTATAATTATCAATTAAAAGTAGATCACTATAATTATCAGTCAGATGTTAGTAAAAGTTACCAAGAATAAAGATAAAAAGGGTTAAAGTTATCAGCTTGGTGCTAGCAGAAGTTATCAGGGTGTCATCATAAATGTTACCATTTTAAGTAGATAGTTAGCAAAAAAAATGAAACCATGTAGGTATCTAGTTAGAACAAAAAAATACCAGCGCAACATTCGCAAAGAGGTTATCGTTGTGAAAATTACCATACGATAAAATGGTGAGCTAGAAAACAAGGTACAATGTCTTTCATGTAGAGCGCTATAATTATCAGTTAAAAGTTACCAGGAATAATGAACAATAATAATCACATATAATACATCCACACACCAGACAACATAAAAATAAAGAGAGCGAATGTGAAACGAAAACACATAGTTCATTTCATAGCACACACGCAAAAGCAGAAGTCATTACATGGAAGAGGGAGGGGGGTTGTCCATACATAGGATAACAAAGAGCATAAATATACACACAAGGATCAAACTAAAAGCATAAAAAAGGTCTTCGAAAAGCAGACATCCATCCCATCACTCTTTTGTGATAAAGCGAAGACACGTATATGCCTTCACTTACCAAGGTCAGCAGGCTCAGAGCATGAAATCGGCTTAGAGTCAACAGGATTATCTACTGCATTCTTTGAATCTCTTGGTGCTGCCGCCATCTGATCAATTGGGGCTGCTGCTTCTCGGTCTTGGGGAGCATTGTTAACCGCTAGGTCCACTACTGGTGCTTGAGTTGTCAAAACAACCGCTGGGGGCGCTGTTGGTACTGCAGCTGGGACTGCGGCCGTCGTATTAATATCTGGTCCGGGCGGTGTGGGGCCAAAATCCAGGCCAAGAGAGCAAGATGGTGGGGTGAAATCCCAGTAGGCCCTCTCAGCAACAACATCTTCTACATCTGCATTACTGCTGAATTCTTGGGCAGCGACTTGGTCATCCCCAGCTTGAGCTTCAACAAACAGTGCATCTTCAGTTTCAACTGGTTCTGCCACATTGGATTGGGCAGATTCAACTTGAGCTTGAACAACACATGGTATTTTGACAGGAGCTTGGGCATCTTCAGCTAAAGCAGCGCTCATTGGATGAGCAAATCCTCGATCTTGATCAGCAGAAGTTTCAGCTATGGAAGCACTCATTGGAGGAGCAAAACCTTGATCTTGATCAGCAGAAGTTTCAGCTACGGCAACGCTCATTGGAGGAGATATTCCTTGAGGTTGATCAGCAGAAGTTTCAGCTTCAGTGCCAATAACAACATTGGCAATCTCTTCTACCACTTGAGTAATAGTGGCTGCTGCCGCGAGCTCTTCCACAGCTCCAAAACCAGCATCTGGTGAATTCCTCACAGGAGAATTAGCTTGCACAACAGCCATTGGAGAAGTGACCACGGGCGAGTCTTTAAAATCATCTTTCGCGTTCTTGTAAGCAACATAAGGAGAAGACCTAGTTGCAACTGCAGCTTTAGAAGAACTTTTAACCTTTCTCACAGTAATATGGGCCTTACTCCTGCACACAATAAAAGAAACATTACCAGCTTATAATAACATTAGTTACCAGCTAATATAACATTAGTTACCAGCTTATATTGACATTAGTTATCAGATTATATTTGCATTATACAAACAGCTAAATAACATTAGTTATCAGCTTATATTGACATTAGTTACTAGCTTATATTGGCATTAGTTATCAGATTATATTTGCATTATACAAACAGCCAAATAACATTAGTTATCAGCTTATATTAACATTAGTTACCAGCTAATATAACTTTAGTTATCAGCTTGTATTCACATTATTTGTCAGCTTATGGCCAACTTGGTTATCCACATAATGCAAAAAATCAACATCGTCACGAATCATTAATGAAGATGGTAACTATGAAGATAACAAATTTACCAACAAATTTATCATGCTAAAAATAACAGTAATCTTATAAGAGCTTTGACTATAAAAACTACCAACCCTTTCCATACAGTATATATTCACCTAATTTATGAAGAAAAATAAACAAATAGATAAAATCATTTAGATTTCATATAGTGAAAAAAATAACATTCATAATCACCTGCATGACGTGTCAGACGAGTCAACATCTGCCGAAGAACATGTAAGATTACTAGGTACCACCTCAGACGTGACACCCACACTGGTAGACCGCGTTTGCTGAAGGTCGGCAACACTATGGAGCATTCAAACCCCTGACAAGTTATTGTTTGAAAAGGATATAGTGCACGTGAGAAAAATGTTACCATAGACAAACAACAAATGCTTACCAGCATATAATTACTAAAATTATCATGCAAACAAAGTTAAACTACATATTGTTCAAATAAAAAACTAAAGTTATTATCTTGGAAATAACTGCTAAAAGTTATCAGCCTCATCAGGATATAATTACTATTCATTTTAGACAAGAACACATGCTTATTAAGGAATAAAAACTTTCCACGCAGAGTTGCTTCTAATTATCAGAAGGTAGGTGCTAGGAAAAGTTATAACACAAGAGAAACAACAACTAAATATGTACAAAAAGAACACAACTAGCAGATGATAAGAAACTCACTTGCGAGGATGTTGCTTCTTCCGAGTGGGATTGGCAATTACTGAGTTAGTGCCCTTATCAGGGCCTACAATGCCAAGCTCATTGATGACCATTGCCTTGATACAACGATGTGTATCATCCAACGACGGCTGGTCAGAATCAGTTGTACCAGTGGCCATGGGCGGAGAAGGTAGGCGTAACTTCTTGCGACGCCTGGAATATTGCTTATCCAAGTTACGGACAAGAGAAGAACCGCACCTCTTCACGGAAGCATCAACAGCAGCCTCATTTTGAGTATCCGTCATATCTGGCTCGTTATGCAATCCATCACTAGATACATTCCCGGAACGTGCAGTAAGCATAATCTGAGACTCGAGAGGCTGGTCAGTTCCTGCAGTAGTAGTTCCATCAATTCCAGCTGACCTTACCGACACATTGGCAGTATCGAACATGGTTGCACCGACATCTGCATTCGCTGCGCCACTAACTGAAGCATCATGGGCATTTGGTCCAGCACTACCCCCACTACCTGAAGCATCATGGGCATTTGGTCCAGCACTACCCCCACTACCTGAAGCATCATGGGCATTTGGTCCAGCACTACCCCCACTACCTGAAGCATCATGGGCATTTGGTCCAGCAATACCCCCACTACCTGAAGCCTCATGGGCGTTCGGGCCACCTGAAGAACCATGGTAATGAACGTGAAAATCTAATTCTTCATCAAAGTGACCATCACCGCCACCAGAATCATGCTCATGATCAGAATCTGAACCTTCAACAGTTTTCTTGCCAGTATCTTTTACTTGACGTGAGCGGGATGCAGGACGGGTACTTGCAGTCTTCCCGGCAGACTTCCCGGCAGCAGAAGATAAACCCTTGAGTTGGCTCTCTAACACACCAGACATCCATGAGCTGTCTTCATTATCCAATGACATGAACTCATTAACAAGACCACCCAGGAGGCCAACCATGCCAGACGAAAAGCGACCCACAATAGCAGAAGCTTTAGCAAGTTTCTGATAGAAAAAACAGGAATGAAAAAACAAATAATCAGGTTGTGAGAGATATTAATTACCATACAAAAACTACTAAAAATACCACACAAATATAATCTCAAAAGGAGTTATTTCAAAGTGAGAATCCAAATTATGAAACAAAAAGTTACCATCCTAGAAAACAGTAAAAGTTACCATGTCTTTATAACAATGTTTACCAGGAAAGGGAAAAGACTTGAAAAATATTCCAAACGCACAAAAAAAGTAAAATACCCGTTCAGAGCAGTTTTGCGGTGCATGAACACGCATGAATTTATCTAGACCTTGTAAGCCACCAAACAAGCAATAGTCTTGGCCATATTGGGGCTTAAGCTGAAAAAAATGATAAAAAATAAATAAAAATCGTGATAAAACAGATGGCAATACATAGAAGGTAAGACAAATGACAATGAGAAATTACAGGTAATTTCCCATAAGAAAGCTTGTCCCTCTGGAGATCCATCCGGAGAACTTTCGATGCCAACTCATTCGTCCACACATTAATTGCAAAAGGACAATTAGGCAAGATGATATCAAGGCCAGTTAAGTCAATAGCATCTATATACAGAAGCTGGAAAAACAGAAAAGGTCATTACAATCTAGCTGTTTGGCGGAATAAGATATACAATCCAGAAATCATGGGAACGAAAAAAGAATAAGGGGACTAACATTGTAGAATAGGAGGCAGCCCGTCGTAGTCTTTCCTTTTGAAAGGGCTTTGTGAAGCTGATCCGCTATAAATTTGCACCAGTTGAGGTTTTTTACATTGCCAATATTTTGCTGTGAAAAAAAGAAAACACATGAAACAATAGTGGAATGTATGCACACAAGTTAGTAGATACATAAATAAAAAAGTTATCAGGTGCATGAATAAGTTATCAGGTGCATTACTGTATAATTACCACACTTTCAGAAAAAGTTATCAGGTGCATTACTACATAATTACCACACTTTCAGAAAAAGTTATCATGTGCATTACTACATAATTACCACATTTCAGATCAAGATAAAATCAAAGTGGAATGTATGCACACAAGTTAGCAGGTACATAAATAAAAAAGTTATCAGGTGCATGAATAAGTTATCAGGTGCATTACTGTATAATTACCACATTTTCAGAAAAAATTATCAGGTGCATTACTGTATAATTACCACACTTTCAGAAAAAGTTATTAGGTGCATTAGTACATAATTACCACACTTTCAGAAAAAGTTATCAGGTGCATTACTACATAATTACCACACTTCAGATTAAGATAAAATCAAAGGGACATAAATTATCAAGTGCATATGTCCATAATCATCAGACTAAGAAGCAAAGAAGTTACCAGGTAGAAAACCAAAAAAAAAGATAAAAAGTGTGAACTAGAAAGATAGCCAGATGTGCTTACCAACACAGAATACCATCTGGTGCTGATCTTGTTGGAAGTCGTTGGCGCCATCACAGTGCTGGCAGCAAGCACAAGCCACAAGCGCTTGAAATTATCATCATGCCGGTTAGTGCTCAAGATAAGATTTAATACATCAACAGTTTTAGGAGCATGTCCAAGATCACCAAAAAGATCTCCCGCAAGCTCAAGCTGTTCATTTGTAGGAACCTTGAAATCCACTGCAATATCACCTCGGGGCACACCTATTATACGATGCACAGACTCTTCATTGACCGGTAACCTTCCACGACCAGGTACAACGACCTCACGGGAATCAGGGTCGTATAGACCAGCAAGCCATTGAGAAAGCCGGTTGAACAGATTATCACACTTGATATTCCGCAGAGTTGTGAAATCCATGTCATCAATCGCGGACTTTCTCTCATCTGACATGTCCTTACAGGCAGTCACAAGAGCACTAGGAGAAGCCCTGTTCCGATCTACGGGAGGCTTGTGCTTCTTTAAGGGGTTCACCTCCTCGAAGTCATCATCTAATTTGCGCTTCCTTGGCATTGTGACCTGACACACAAGAATAACAAAGAGAAAAAAGTGAGCATAAAGGATGCATATCTGTTGAGTTAATAGTCGCACACATATTCTTAAGATACAATGGTAACTTGTGAACATACAACAAGATACCTCATCAACAACAGAGAAGGACGAAAAACAAATAAGGACATGTGTGCTTATACTAGATATTGAATACCTGAATTTTTTTTGCTTATGATACACCGATAAAATGTATGTATCGTGCAAGATAACTTATGAAAATTAGGGATGGCAACAACTTACACGCAAACACATATATTGGACATCACAGCAATAAGTATTAAAAAATCAGTGACATGATAAATTTTACAGGTGACACCTGATAAATTATTCGCACCACTGATGGTAATATTCACAATAAGAGTACAGGTAAGTTAAATGATGGCACATCCATCAGTTAGAAACACAAAAAATGCATCATCAAAAGAGACACCACTGATAGTGCTAGAACAAACAAAGCATGATGACAACCTAAACACAAAATGAGATGAACTGCATATAAAACACACAAACAGTATGGGATTATCACCAGAAACTTAATTATACAGGTGGTAATTCAATTACTTCACTGCAACCATAAGAGCATGATAAAACAGAGCCCAACACAGATACAGAGTGAGGAGAGTGGTTGTAAAATCCCCGCACCAAACCCTACCAGCGACCAAAATAACGGCAGAAATCATCATAGGACAACGGTGGCGAATCATGAATGGAGATATAATGGTTTTGCATCTGGAGAAAACCCTAGGAATCAGAATCGAGCCGTGTAGCAGAGGGGATCAGTTCAAAAATTACGGCAACTAGCCACGAAATCGAAAACGGCAAATTAATCACTGGAACGATGTGCATGCGAAACAGGGCCTACCAAATAGCATCTGCACCACGAATTGAACGCATTGGGCGCATTTCTCGTCTGTTCTAACATGTGACCACCCCGACGAACATCCCGCCACTAATGGCGTCGAGAAACAGAGCACTAACTACTGGGGGCGGATGTGAGGGCGATTGAGCCGATACTCACCGGTGGAACAGAATACTAGCGCCGAGAATCGGCCGGAGAAGACGCCACCGCTCGCCGTCGACGGAGAGAGAGCGGGGGCGGAGCGACATAGAAGCGGGCGCGCGGTTACAAACGAATTGAGGCGCACGAACTACTGGGATGTGAGGGCGATTGAGTCGATACTCACCGGTGGAACAGAAGACCAGCGTCGAGAATCGGCCGGAGAAGCCGCCGCCGCTCGCCGTCGACGGAGAGAGAGCGCGCGCGGAGCGACAGAGAAGTGGGCGTGCCGTTACAGAGTAAATGAGGCGAGTGGTGGGGGGAGGGGATAGTTAAGTCAATCGCACGACGTGGGAGACGGTTCGAGTGAAGCGGGAGACGGAGAGATGGCCCACACACCAGCGACAGACAAATCGAAACTACTCGCTGGAACATTTCGCGTCTGTCGGATTTGAAATTGACGTCATCCAGGTGGTGTGGCGATTTTGCAATAGGGCACAGGGTTGCCAAATACATTTTTCGATTACAAATATAAGCATCCGTCTATTTTTGTTATCCTTTTAATACAATATTGTCTGACTAACTGAAAAGATCATCTATGACTACAGTTAAGCAAATTGTTAAATAAGTTTGCTAAGTTTGACTGCCTATATAAGTTTGAGTGTACCTAAGAAAAACTCATCTTGCAAATATTGAATTTGGCTTTTTAGCATAGTATACACTCAGACGCTCATACATATGCACATATACTCATCCCTGTGAACGTACGCACGCACCCACTACCTATGAGGATCTCTAAGAGTTGAGCTGGCACATCAGATTGAGATTGACAAAGTCGTCATAGACGCATTCGTAGTTGATGTAAACATCGAGATCGACAAAGTCGTCATATACGCATTCGTAGTTGATGTAAATGTGACCTGAAATAAATTTAAAAAAATGCGAGCATCAGTGTCAAATATAGGATTCGGATTGTGATGGGCTGGGATTACCACTGTCCTACTAATCATTCAATCATAGATTGGTTCACAAATATTGGATTTGTTAAGTCTGTCCCGCAATAATCATGTGTGTGTGTAAACACAGGTACAGTAAATGGATGACAAATTCCACAATAATCGTAGCCGTTCTCGTCGCCACCACTGTCGTCATTTGCCACCGCCGGACCGCTCAACCGCTCTTGTGCGTTTGCCTGCTCGCAGGTGCATACGCACGCGCGCACTCGGCGACTACATGTCCACATACGACCTACCAAAAGCAAACGATAAGTATGCACACACTTGCATGGCCAAGTGTCACCGTCCCGATACCTTGTAGTCTAGCTTGCTAGCTTGTACACGCACCACCGCTAGCACAAGGTCCGAACAGTACGATGTATTCAATCATACATGGTGGCAGCATTAAGACAAGATCGACAACGGAAAAGACAAAGCGCACGTCAATTAAAGCCAATTTATCCGCCACACCCACACCGATCGATCATGCGGATGCGGTGCTCTCCGATGCTTTTGTTTTCTTTTTGTTTGTTTCTTCTTCTTAATTTTGCGACGTACCTACACGAACATGTACCTAACCTAGGAGCCTAGCTAGTCACCGACATCGCAAGAGTACACCTAACCTAAAAAAAAGTACTCCCTCCACTACTAGGAAAAGGGCTATAGATAATATGGACACTAATGGCGCACCAGACATGTGGTGCGCCACTACTATATAGCAGTGGCGCACCATGTGTTGGTGCGCAATTAGTGTGAGCGACACTAATGGCGCACCACAACCATGATGCGCCATTACTAACAATTTTTTTTTCCAAAAATACTAATGGCGCACCAGGACACAGTGCGTCATTACTAGTTTTAACTATTAATGGCGCACCGGTCAACCCGTGCGCCACTACTATCATTTTTTTTGCAAAACTACTAATGGCGCACCACCAGCTTTGTAGGTGGTGCGCCATTAGTAACCTGGGACCAGCTAGATATTTTGGATTGTATTCTCGATGAATATTTTTAAATTTCATGGGCACTTTTTAATATTATGTTTATTATGGTATTGAATTTCTAACTCACAAAAAGTATTGAATTTGTTAATATTTTTTGAACTCATTAATATTTTTAAATTTTATGGGCACTTTTTGAATTCATAAATATTTTTTCACATTCATAAATGTTTTCAAATTTAATCGTCATTTTCTAAAAAATTATTAGACGCAACTAAAAATAATAATAAAAGTTACTTATGGCGCACCCCGCGCTCCACCGCTGCCGCCGACCCCCCGCACCCTCCCCCGCTCCGCCGCCGACGACGACCCCCCGCACCCTCCCCCGCTCCACCGCCGTCGCCGACCCCCCGCACCCTCCCCCACTCCACCGCCGACGACGACCCCCCACACCCTCTCCCGGCCCGCTCCACCGCTACCGACGACCCCCCGCACCCTCCCCTGTCTTCTCGCTCGGTTCCCCCAAACGGAATCGGCCGAGCGCACCACCCACCCCCTCCCTCCCCCCCCCCCCCCGAGCGAGACCTAGGGTTCAAGCCGCCATTGCCGGCCCTCCGCTAGGCAACAAAAATCCTTAAAAAAATTACTAATGGCGCACCGCTAGGGGGTGCGCCATTGCTATCCAAAAAAAATTACTAATGGCGCACCGCTGTGGGGTGCGCCATTACTAACCTTCCCCCCTCTAGCTAATCCCCCCTTCGCCCGATCCCCTTTCCCTCCCTCGCCAGATCCCCCTTCCCTCCCTCGCCAGATCCCCCTTCCCTCCCTCGCCACACCCGCTCCGACGACCCCCGCGCCCGCTCCACACCCGCTCCGACGACCCCCGCGCCCGCTCCACACCCGCTCCGACGACCCCCGCGCCCGCTCCGACGACGACGAGCACCGAACGGAGCCGAGGTGGCCCGTGCGCTCGCCATCGAGCTCGTCTTCGCCGTGCATGTAGTCGTCACCACCATTGATTTCCACCACTCCGGTCCATCCCCGGCCTCCCCGACCTCGCCATCGAGCTCGCGGTGAGCTCGTCTCCCGATTCCCCCGCTTTTCCCCCTTGATTTGTCGTCGTAGACGTAGCCCCACGAGGACCAGTCGCCATGGCCAGAGTTTGGCCCGTCCGTGCCCGTGGTCACGCCCGTATGCCCGTGTTGCTCCAGCCCACGCACGCCCAAAGCCACCCGTGCGCCCCCCCCCCCCCCCGTTGCGTCCCCTGGCCGCGCCCCGCACATGCTGCCGCTGCTGCCTCCAACAGTTGCTGTTCTGGACATGCACCTGCGCGGCTGCGCTGTCTTCTATGCATTTTCAGTTCAGTACTAAACCGATGCACCTTCAGAGTTCTGGCTAGCTAGTGTTCAGTTCAGTACAAAGTATTGTGTACAGGGTTTTGGCACATTTAGGCGAGCGAATGTACAGAGTTTTTGCACCTTCAGTTTATGAATGTCATGTTTTATTTAGATGTGTATTAAAAGAGAAGAAGGGCCAAAAGAATTGATGGATGGATTTGTAGTTCAATTCAATATGCTTTTGATTATGTGTGCAGTGATCTTGCAAAGCGAAGTTCTATTCAAAGTTCATATTTTGTTCAACACATATGTAATTGTGGAGAACAAATTTGTGGTGTGGTGCCCTATTTTAGGGCAGCTATTGGAGCAGTTGTGCCCTATTTTAGTTAAACAATGGTACTTGAATGATTTTGTGCTACTTCTGTTGTGGTTTTGTGGACGGTATTTGAACTTAATGGTAACTAGTTGGTTATGAAAGCATGATACTGCTATAACTTTAGTAGTAAGCAGAATAGACCGTGCTACAGTAGCTCTAGGCAGAGCATGGCATGTTACTACCATAGAGGTACCCAAATATGTAGGTGTAGTTTGTGTTTTTATTTGTTCACACTGTCGCTGTATTGCTCAATTAGACAATTAGTGTTTATGAAGAAGAAGAATAAACCTGCTGCTGCTGCTGTTATGCATGTATTCACTGCTGCTGCTGTACTTGTGATGATGTTGTACTTGTGATGATGCTACTTGTGATCTTCTGAAATGATCCATTGGCGACTTCATTACGCGGGGATAATGATTTTGCAGGTACCCCGAGAGGCCCTTGAGTTTGCTGGAATGTCGATTAACTTCCATTCCGGCAAATTCGGGTACTCCATATGTCCTATTTTCAGCAAATGTCATGCTGAAATTTTCCGTGAATTTTAGCATGACTTTGCTAAAAATAGGACATATGGGGTACTTGCGACTAATGCATGGGCCGGGGTATCTTAGTACTTAATTAAGTAGGATCAACTGCCTCTTGTGTTATACATATAGAAGTGTGATATCAACTCATAGTTATTACTAATGTCAGTTGCTCGTCATCGATAAACCCTAATCTGGTAGGATGACCTACTAAAAAAGCCCATACCACATATTCTATTTGGATGGCCCTGCTAACCCTTAACCATAAATACTTGAGATGGATGTAGCAGGCTTAAAGAAAGAAATGTTTTTAGGCCAACTCCACTGGGCCTGGCTGAAAAGGCACAAGTGTGCATGACTAACAATATTCTATTGTAAAGCTAAATAGGAAAGAGGAACCACTCATCCTAACCATTTGATCTCAAAATTACCACTTCACTTCTTATTACTGAAAATCTTAGACCATCTCCATTCACCAATTGCTCAAACCAGTCCGAAGGGCGTGTTTTCACCACACTGTGGATTATCTTATTGGACCCAACAGAGATGATGTAGTTTTGAATTATGAACATAGGAAATGTCGTCATCGGAGGACGAAAGTCTCCCGGGGGAGTGCGGCTGGTGCCACGACGGTCGAGGTCTGTGCGACAGGCCTCACCTGGACGATGATCGGCGCTTCAGCATTAAGCTCGAGGAGACCTTCGAAGTTGAAACGGTACGCAATGACGACAAATGTTTTTTTCATAATTAAGCATGACTTCAACTATTTCAACGTGTAATTTTCATCTTTTACAATTCGAGTATAGTTTATCCCATGCCATGCAAGACGCTATGTCTTGGAGAGGATGGATTTTGAAGACCATGAAAATTTTGAAACGAAGAAAATTCACCTAAGGACCCATCATGATGTGGATATTGAAGTAAATCTGTATAATGCTGAGAGCGTAACCCATTTTGATTGCAAAAATTGGGAAGCATTTTGCAAAATGTATGGTTTTGATGGGGGTATGCTTGTCACCATGGATCTTGGTGATCCTGACATCGACCAAGACAATATGGACATTTGGGTCCTTGTTGATACACCTCCAGTTCTACCGCTATGTGAGTTTCTCAAACATAGTTAATTATTAACTAATTTATATTGTTTATTTTAAAATAATTGACAACTTATTTCCATTGACAGCTTATTTTGATTGTTCAAACAATGTGCGGAACATGGTAGACAAAACCCACTACACCGATGGCTCCGAGTTAACTTATCAGGAGAAAAATCATCTGGTCGGATTTTGTACTGATCTTGAGAATTACAATATCTACAATCAAACTCCTCAACATTATGGTCAATACGTGCCACTAGTGCACGTGTTGAACTACGGTAACTACCATGGAGATACCCTGGTAAGATTTTTTACTATTACGACATCCGTGCATCTTTTGCATACTTCTAAAACTAGTACATCATTGCTAACTATGAAGTTATTACTATGTTTTTCAACAGAGAATCCCAGAGGATTGTGTGCCTCATTTGATTATCAGAATGGCAGCCTTCGTGTTTTGAACATATATCCAGGTCATCCTACGAATCTCAACTGTCCATACCGGATTTCTAAAAGAACTGGAGACATGCTAATCAGAGAATGGAAAAAATGTATGGACAGTCGTAACGAGGTTCTTGGAAGCAAAAGGAAGCGCCGCACAAGAATTGGAGACAGGATGATCTCCATTCTCCATAATGGGGAGTCAGGGTCTATATTGTTTTATGCTATTTTACCTTAAATGGGGTATTTAGGTCCTGCCTAATACTGATGATCATGTGCTAAGAACAATTAAGTAGGGTTGGTTCGATGACTATCAGGATGATGATCGTATGACTTGTTATTAATAACGAGTAGAAGTTGTATGATGATGATTAGTAGGACTTGTTAGGATTAGTATTACTTTCGACAAACTCGCTACTCGCATTCTCGAGACTTGTAATGTTCTAACTTTGTTCGGTATTTTAAATTCGGAGACTAATATGATGAATTGTATTCGGAGACTAATCTTCTATTGTACTCGATAAATCTGCTGTTTATATGTTGTGCTGTCTATATTCTGTGCAGTAATATGTTTTGTAACCTGTGCAAATATCAGAAAAGAAAAGAAAAATAATCCCTAATATTCATACTAGTGGCGCACCACCCAGCACATTAGTGGCGCACTGCAAAAAGCACACTAGTGACGCATCATCAACAAGTGCGCCATTAGTAAGCCAGAGCACATGGGTAAATATGGCCCCCTGGGAGGCATACTAATGGCGCACCGTGTGATATACTAATGGCGCACTCCCTGGTGCGCCAGTAGTATCTGGTATACTAATGGCGCACCAGGGGGTGCGCCATTAGTATTAATTACTAATGGCGTGATGCTAGTGGCGCACCTGTAGTGCGCCATTAGTAGCCAAAACAGGTGCGCCACTAGCAGGCCTTTTCCTAGTAGTGCTCCGTAAACTAATATAAGAACATTTAGATCATTAAAATAGTAATCTAAACGCTCTTATATTAGTTTACAGAGGGAGTACCAGTTACAGTAGAGTAAGTCGCACAAAATAGGGGATGAAATCTTGCAATGCTTTTGTTAAATGGGGTATAATTGATGTTTTTTTTTTGTTCAATGGAATAATTAGTGTAAAATTTGTGAGAATATGGGATAAAAACTAGAACTCACTCTTGCTTAATTGTAACCACCACTCGGTTTTTCATTATTGTTTTTACTAAAAACCACCACTTCGAGCAAGCCGTTTCACATAATTCAAAATGAATGCATGAAATAGCTCGTATGTGGACGCTCCTCGGTTAAAACCATGATGGTCATGATGAAGAAGTGACGGTGCGGTATCAGAGTTTGTGTTGCATTTGATACTTCTTTTACACACCAAGCTCCCCTCGTTGATTTTCAGTACAAAAACTGTGAGTTTACAAGCACTAGCTAATTGCCCGTACGTTGCAGCTAGTGCATATATATTCTAATGCTTCAACGTCAATTGTGTTTGACATGTATCTGTAACCCACCATCTTCGCCTCCCCAATACAGTCCACCACCTGCATCAATGGCTCATCCAGGAGGCTGCGGCGGTCCGCCTAGGTCCTGGGGGGCTTCTTCCTGGCCCGCCACCGCCGCCTCCCTCGCCGTCATCGAGCTGTGAGGGAATCGAGGGCGCGCCAGGGAACGCGCATGGCCCGGGTGTAGGCCAGCCTGGCAGACAAGGTGGTAGCGCGAACGGCCCCGATGGCTCGCCGGCAAGCTCAGCGGCATCCGCTCCTACTCCGGCCAGATGGTGCGTTGGTGATTCGGGAGGTGGAGCCGCCCAGGTACGTCAGGCTCTGCGCGGAGGGCCCAACTCCAGCGTCAGAGCTGAGGTGGTCGCTGGCATCACCGCAGCCAGGCAGGCGGAGTCGGCGGTTGTTGACGGGCTAATGAGGGCTGGACAGGTGGAAGCCCGACCGGAATCTCTGCAAAGTTGCGCCAGGGCCCGCGCCTCGCGGCCCAATGCTGGGAGCCAGATGGGGGCACGAACGAGCCTTCTGGAGCCAATAGCTGGCGGGACAAACGGTCACTTGGATGGTCTGCAGGGGGGCAGCGCTCCTACAACGCGCGTGTCAGCGGGCCCCTTGCACTCCCCGCCAAGGAGCCCTGTCTCCGACATGGGAAAGCAGGCCTCTGTCCGCATAGGTGGTTGGGATCTGCAACTCCCAGAGGGGGGCACAAGCAGGCAGCTGGCCCCGATGCAGGCGAATCTCCCCGAGCCCGAGGTGGATAGCGATCCCTCCACTCCAACAGATTGACGTGACACCCCCATGCACAAATGAGGCTGGCTGGTTTCTGGTTAGTCTTTCTGAGGTCAACCAGGCGCAAGCCACACCAGGCTCGGCTGAGCAAAGGAATGAACCAGTGCAGACTCAAGTGGTGCCGGACCCTCCATCTCCGGATGACCAAGTGGCACAGCTCTGCAATGATATTCGGCGTGCCATATCTCCCATGCTTGTGCAGCCTAAAGGCAGAGAGGTTTTAAAACAACAAAGAAGGTCGAGGCAAAAGCGTCCGCCAGTCTCCTCCCCGCAGAAAAGTGTTCGCCTGGCAAAAGGTGGGAGGGGCTCCAAGGCCTCCAAGCAACAAGCGGTCATTATAAAAAACTTTGCTTGGCAAATGAGGGCGGCCAAATCAGTGACGAGGCCTTGGAGGCTTATGCCCATCTGTTTGACAAGCCGCTCCTGGACAGCCAAATCCAGGCCATACTCGCGCTATTCGGGTGGGAACCATCCTGCCTCCCGCTCCAAAGCGAGGAGGTGGCAATAGTAGATGGGCAGTAGAAGTCGTGCGTGCTTCGATCTGTGGAGGTTAAGTGGGCTGGCATCATGTCAAACCACCCCCCAAAGTTACTAGTGTGGAATGTCCATGGCCTTAACTCGGCGGCTAGGCGGAATACAATCTTTCAAGTGGTAGAGGAGGCGAAGCCAAGCATTGTATGTTTGCAAGAGACCAAACTAGAAGTGGTCACGCTGGAGCTTGTAAAACATTGTTTGGGAAATAAATTCAACGACTTCTATTATGTGCCGGTGGTAGGGACCCGAGGTGGAGTTTTACTTGCATGGGACGCGCTGGCCGTGTCTCTCTCAAACAGACACACCACAGAAAACACACTCACGGCACTGGTGCAACATGAGGGGAAGCCTCTTTGGTGGCTAACAGGGGTATATGGCCCCCAAGGCAACATGGAAAAAGTCAACTTCCTACAAGAAATTGCGGACATCAGAGACCTGCACGCTGGACCTTGGATGATCGTGGGAGACTTTAATCTCATCGTATGCGCGGAGGACAAGAATAATGCGAATTTAAATCGACGGATGATGGCACGATTCCGATCTCTTCTAAACAGGCTTGAACTGAAAGAGATTTACCTTCATGGGAGGAGGTATACGTGGACAAATGAAAGACAAAACCCCACAATGGAGAAGATCGATCACATCTTTGTGACAAATTCCTGGGAAGATATATATCGGACACACCTCCTTAAAGCTCTTGGGACGGCGATCTCAGACCATTGCCCGCTGTTGGTAGACATGGACGTGGAGTTCACATACGGGCGCATGTTCCGGTTTGAGAGTTTCTGGGCCAAAGTGGAAGGGTATCTTGATACGGTCCAGCAGGCGTGGCAATCTGTCTTCCTGGATGGAACCCCTACACGGTGCTGGAGGATAAGCTCAAAGCGATAGTAAAAGCACTGCAAAGCTGGAGCGACATGTGGATTGGCAACGTGAAACTGCAGCTTGCCATGGCAATGGAGCTGATTGGGCGTTTTGACGCAGCAGCCGACACACGCGTCCTCACAGAGCAGGAGCGGGGCCTCCGCTTGCTACTGAAAAGGAAGTTGCTCGGTCTGAGCTCGCTTCCGAGAACCCTAGCCCGCCAGCGATCCAGGCTCCTGTTCCTCAAGGAGGGCGATGCAAACACTGATTTCTTCCACAAGCATGCCCACTTCCGACATAGAAAGAACACCATCATGATGCTGAAACACCAGGGTGAGACACACACGGATCAGGACAGCATCTCGGCAGCGGTGGATGACTACTATGACACGCTCTTGGGAGACTCATCTGCAAGGGCTTCCTCCCTAAACCCGGACCGACTCGACCTCCCGTCTTTTGACCTATCCCACTTGGAGGTCCAGTTTTCTGCCGACGAGGTGGCAAAGGCGATCAAGAGCATGCCTTTGGACAAGGCACCAAGCCCGGACGGGTTCACCGGGCGTTTCTACCTTACCTGCTGGCCGATAATCAAACAAGATTTTATGCGAGCACTCGACAATTTCCACAAAGGCGACATGAGGGGACTGGCTGTGATTAACAAGGCACTTGTTACCTTGCTTCCCAGGCGAAAGGGGGCGGTGGACGTCAAAGACTATAGGCCAGTCAGCCTGGTACATGGGGCAATAAAAATCTTTGACAAAGCCCTTGCCATAAGGCTTGCCGAGGCTGGTTGGGCACCACCAAAGTGCCTTCATTCGTGGACGGACATTACACGACAACTTTATGTTTATGCAGTGCATGGCCCGGAGACTGCACGTGCTCCGGCACCCCACAGTCATGCTCAAGCTAGATATCACAAAGGCCTTCGATATGGTAAAGTGGATGTTTGTCCTAGAGGTTCTGGAGAGGTTGGGTTTCGAAGGACGGTGGAGATCATGGATTTGTGGCCTGCTGGCAACTTCGTCGATGAGGATACTGGTAAACGGCACTCCAGGTAGACCGATCCTGCCCTGCCAGGGACTTAGGCAAGGGGCCCCACTTTCTCCGATGCTATTCATCATATGCATGGAGCCCTTGCGCTGCCTCTTCCAGTACAGTGTGGAGCGGGGGCTCCTCGCGCCCCTGACTAGAGCCGGGTTGCAAAGCCGGGTGTCACTGTTCACCGACGATGTTATGGTGTTCATCAAGCCGACAGCCATGGAGGCTCGCACATGCGGAACTATCTTGGATCTCTTTGGACAGGCTTCAGGGCTGAGGATCAACATGAACAAAAGTGCAGCCTATCCTATCCGTTGCTCCCAAGACGACACGGTGAGAGTGTGCTCCATTCTCGGGTGCACTTCTGCCTCCTTCCCATGCACCTACCTAGGGCTACCCCTCACCCTCTGTGCAGCAAAGTGCAACTCAGCTCCAAGTTCTGGCCGACAAACTGGCGGACTGTTTACCGCACTGGAAAGCGGCAATGCTTCCGAAAAGTGGAAGACTCACGCTAATACTATCTGTGCTATGTGCGATCCCTATCCACTCCATGCTTGCCCTAAATCTACCGGCAAAAATCATCAAAGCACTCAACAAGATTTGCCGTGGATTTCTATGGTGCGGCAAGAAAGAGGCGACGGGAGGAAAATGTTCAGTGGCATGGGAAGACGTATGCCGTCCCAAGTGGGCGGGTGGGCTTGGAATCCCGAACCTCGGGTGGTTGAATAAGTCACTGTTGGGGAACGTAGCAGAAATTTAAAATTTTCTACGTATCACCAAGATCAATCTATGGAGTCATCTAGCAACGAGAGAGAGGGGGAGTGCATCTACATACCCTTGTAGATCGCGCGCGGAAGCGTTCAAGAGAACGGGGTTGATGGAGTCGTACTCGTCGTGATCCAAATCACCGATGATCCTAGCGCCGAACGGACGGCACCTCCGCGTTCAACACACGTACGGAGCGGGGACGTCTCCTCCTTCTTGATCCAGCAAGGGGGGAGGAGAAGTTGATGGAGATCCAGCAGCACGACGGCGTGGTGGTGGAAGTAGCGGGATCCCGGCAGGGCTTCGCCAAGCGCAAGCGGAGAGGAAGAGGTGTCACGGGAGGGAGGGAGGCGCCAGGGCTTGGGGTCTGCTCCCATGTGTCTCCCCACTATATATAGGGGTGGAGGGGGCTGGTTTCTTGCCCTCCAAGTCCATTGGGGCGTTGGCAAAGGTGGGGAAAAGAAATCCCATCATTTCCCTTCCCCACCGATTGTTATCCCCCTTTTTTAGGGATCTTGATCTTATCCCTTCAGGATATGATCTTATTCCTTCTAAGCTGGGATCTTGGTGCGCCTTGACCAGGGGTGTGGGGCCTTGCCCCCACTACCCACGTTCATGTGGGTCCCCCCATGCAGGTGGGCCCCACTTCGGAACCTTCTAGAACCTTCCCGGTACAATACCGAAAAATCCCGAACATTTTCCAGTGGCCAAAATAGGACTTCCCATATATAAATCTTTACCTCCGGACCATTCCGGAACTCCTCGTGACGTCCGGATCTCATCCGGGACTCCGAACAACTTTTGGTTAACTGCATACTAATATCTCTACAACTCTAGCGTCACCGAACCTTAAGTGTGTAGACCCTACGGGTTCGGGAGACATGCAGACATGACCGAGACGACTGTCCGGTCAATAACCAACAGCGGGATCTGGATACCCATGTTGGCTCCCACATGTTCCACGATGATCTCATTGGATGAACCACAATGTCGAGGATTCAATCAATCCCGTATACAATTCCCTTTGTCAATCGGTATGTTACTTGCCCGAGATTCAATCGTCGGTATCCCACTACCTTGTTCAATCTCGTTACCGGCAAGTCACTTTACTCATACCGTAACGCATGATCCCGTGGCTAACTCCTTAGTCACATTGAGCTCATTATGATGATGCATTACCGAGTGGGCCCAGAGATACCTCTCCGTCATACGGAGTGACAAATCCCAGTCTCGATTCGTACCAACCCAACAAACACTTTCGGAGATACCTGTAGTGCACCTTTATAGCCACCCAGTTACGTTGTGATGTTTGGTACACCCAAAGCATTCCTACGGTATCCGGGAGTTGCACAATCTCATGGTCTAAGGAAATGATACTTGACATTAGAAAAGCTCTAGCAAACGAACTACACGATCTTGTGCTATGCTTAGGATTGGGTCTTGTCCATCACATCATTCTCCTAATGATGTGATCCCGTTATCAGTGACATCCAATGTCCATGGTCAGGAAACCATAACCATCTATTGATCAACGAGCTAGTCAACTAGAGGCTTACTAGGGACATGCTGTGGTCTATGTATTCACACATGTATTACGGTTTCCAGTTAATACAATTATAGCATGAACAACAGACAATTATCATGAACAAGGAAATACAATAATAACCATTTTATTATTGCCTCTAGGGCATATTTCCAACAGTCTCCCACTTGCACTAGAGTCAATAATCTAGTTCACATCACTATGTGATTAACACTCAAAGTTCACATCGCCATGTGACTAATACCCAAGAGTTTACTAGAGTCAATAATCTAGTTCACATCACCATGTGATTAACACTCAATGAGTTCTAGGGTTTGATCATGTTATGCTTACGAGAGAGGTTTTAGTCAACGGGTCTGCAACATTCAGATCCGTGTGTGCTTTACAAATCTCTATGTCATCTTGTAGATGCAGCTACCACGCGCTACTTGGAGCTATTCCAAATAACTGCTCTACTATACGAATCTGGTTCACTACTCAGAGTCATCCGGATTAGTGTCAAAGTTTGCATCGACGTAACCCTTTACGACGAACCCCCTTTCCACCTCCATAATCGAGAAAATTCCTTAGTCCACTAGATACTAAGGATAAGTTCGACCGCTGTCATGTGATCCCTTCCTGGATCACTATTGTACCCCTTGACTAACTCATGGCAAGGCACATTTCAGGTGCGGTACACAGCATAGCATATTGTAGAGACTACGTCTAAAGCATAGGGGACGACCTTCGTCCTTTCTCTTTCTTCTGCCGTGGTCAGGTCTTGAGTCTTACTCAATACTCACACCTTGTAACACAGCAAAGAACTCCTTCTTTGCTGATCTATTTTGAACTCCTTCAAAATCTTGTCACGGTATGTATTCATTTGAAAGTACTATTAACCGTTTTTGATCTATCCTTATAGATCTTGATGCTCAATGTTCAAGTAGCTTAATCCAGGTTTTCCATTAAAAACACTTTTCAAATAACCCTGGATGCTTTCCAGAAATTCTACATCATTTCTGATCAACAATATGTTAACAACATATACTCATCAAAAATTCTATAGTGCTCCCACTCACTTCTTTGGAAATACAAGTTTCTCATGAACCTTGTATAAACCCAAAATCTTTGATCATCTCATCAAAGCGTTCATTCCAACTCTGAGATGCTTACTCCAATCCTTAGAAGGATTGCTGGAGCTTTGCATACTTGTTAGCATCTTTCAGGATTGACAAAACCTTCTGGTTGTATCACATACAACCCTTCCTCAAGAAAATCGTCGAGGAAACAATGTTTTGACATCCTATCTGCAAGATTTCATAAATAATGCAGTAACTGCTAATATAATTCTAACAGACTCTTAGCATCGCTACGAGTGAGAAAGTCTCATCGCAGTCAACTCCTTGAACTTGCCCGAAAACATCTTAACGACAAGTCGAGCTTTCTTAATGGTGACACTTACCATCATTGTCTGTCTTCCCTTTAAAATCCATCTGTACCCAACAGCCTTACGACCATCAAGTAGTTCTTTCAAAGTCTATACTTTGTTTTCATACATGGATCCTCTCGGATTTTATGGCCTCAAGCCATTCGTCGGAATCCGGGCCCACCATCGCTTCTCCATAGCTCGTAGGTTCATTGTTGTCTAGCAACATGACTTCCAAGACAGGATTACGTACCACTCTGAAGTAGTACGCATCCTTGTCGTCCTATGAGGTTTGGTAGTGACTTGATCTGAAGTTTCATGATCACTATCATAAGCTTCCACTTCAATTGGTGTAGGTGCCACAGGAACAACTTCCTGTGCCTTCTACACATTAGTTGAAGTGACGGTTCAATGACCTCATCAAGTCTCCACCATCCTCCCACTCAATTCTTTCGAGAGAAACTTTTCCCCGAGAAAGGACCCGTTTCTAGAAGCAATCACTTTTGCTTCCAAATCTGAAATAGGAGGTATACCCAACTGTTTTGGGTATTCTATGAAGATGCATTTATCCGCTTTGGGTTCGAGCTTATCAGCCTGAAACTTTTTCACATAAGCGTCGCAGCCCCAAACTTTTAAGAGACGACAGCTTAGGTTTCTCTAAACCATAGTTCATACGGTGTCGTCTCAACGGAATTGCGTGGTGCCCTATTTAAAGTGAATGCGGTTGTCTCTAATGCCTAACCCATAAACGATAGTTGTAATTCGATAAGAGACATCATGGTATGCACCATATCCAATAGGGTGCAGTTATGATGTTCGGACACACCATCACAATATGGTGTTCCAGACGGTATTAGTCGTGAAACAATTTCCACAATTTCTTAATTGTGTGCCAAACTCGTAACTCAGATATTCATCTCTATGATCATATCACAGACATTTTATCCTCTTGTCACGACGATCTTCAACTTCACTCTGAAATTACTTGAACCTTTCAATAATTCAGACTTGTGTTTCATCAAGTAAATATTCCCAGCATCTACTCAAATCATCTGTGAAGTAAGAACATAACGATATCCACTGCGTGCCTCAACACTCATTGGACTGCACACATCAAATGTATTACTTCCAACAAGTTGCTTTCTTGTTCCATCTTACTGAAAACGAGGCCTTTCAGTCATCTTGCCCATGTGGTATGATTTGCATGTCTCAAGTGATTCAAAATCAAGTGAGTCCAAACGATCCATCTGTATGGACTTTCTTCATGCATATATACTAATAGACATGGTTCGCATGTCTCAATCTTTTCAAAAACGAGTGAGTCCAAAGATCCATCAACATGGAGCTTCTTCATGCGTTTTATACCAATATGACTCAAGTGGCAGTGCCACAAGTATGTGGTACTATCATTATTATCTTATATCTTTTGGCATCAACATGTGTATCACTACGATCGAGATTCAATAAACCATTCATTTTAGGTGCAAGACCATTGAAGGTATTATTCAAATAGACAGAGTAACCATTATTCTCCTTTAATGAATAACCGTATTGCGATAAACATAATCCAATCATGTCTATGCTCAACGCAAACACCAAATAATAATTATTCAAGTTTAACCCCAATCTCGATGGTAGAGGGAGCATGCGATGCTTGATCACATCAACCTTGGAAACACTTCCAACACATATCGTCATCTCACCTTTAGCTAGTCTCCGTTTATTCCGCAGCTTTTATTTCGAGTTACTAACACTTAGCAACCGAACCGGTATCTAATACCCTGGTGCTACTAGGAGTACTAGTAAAGTACACATTAATATAATGTATATCCAATATACTTCTGTCGACCTTGCCAGCCTTCTCATCTACGAAGTATCTAGGGTAGTTCTGCTTCAGTGACCGTTCCCCTTATTTCAGAAGCACTTAGTCTCGGGTTTGGGTTCAACCTTGGGTTTCTTCACTAGAGCAGCAACTGATTTGCCGTTTCATGAAGTATCCCTTCTTGCCCTTGCCCTTCTAGAAACTAGTGGTTTTACTAACCATCAACAATTGATGGTCCTTCTTGATTTCTACTTTCGCGGTGTCAAACATCGCGAGTTGCTCAAGGATCATCATGTCTATCCCTGATATGTTATAGTTCATCACGAAGCTCTAATAGCTTGGTGGCAGTGACTATGGAGAACCATCACTATCTCATCTGGAAGATTAACTCCCACTCGATTCAAGTGATTGTAGTACTCAGACAATCTGAGCACATGCTCAACGATTGAGCTTTTCTCCCTTAGTTTGCAGGCTTAAGAAACTTGTCAGAGGTCTCATACCTCTTGACGTGGGCATTAGTCTGAAATCCCAATTTCAGTCTTTGGAACATCTCATATGTTCTACGATGTTTCAAAACCGTCTTTGGTGCCACAATTTTAAACCGTTAGCATCACACACTGAACTATCACGTAGTCATCAAAACGTGTATGTCAGATGTTTCGTAACATCTACAGACGACGCTCGAGGTTCAGCACACCGAGCGGTGCATTAAGGACATAAGCCTTCTGTGCAGCAATGAGGACAATCCTCAGTTTACGGACCCAGTCCGCATAATTGCTACTATCAACTTTCAACTAAATTTTCTCTAGGAACATATCATAGTAGAACTAAAGCGTAAGCTACGACATTATTTGCAAAGACCTTTTGACTATGTTCATGATAATTAAGTTCATCTGATTATTTAATGAACTCCCACTTAGATAGACATCCCTCTAGTCATCTAAGTGATACATGATCCGAATCGACTAGGCCGTGTCCGATCATCACGTGAGACGGACTAGTCATCATCGGTGAACATCTCCATGTTGATCGTATCTACTATACGACTCATGTTCGACCTTTCGGTCTCTTGTGTTCCGAGGCCATGTCTGTACATGCTAGGCTCGTCAAGTCAACCTAAGTGTTTTGCTTGTGTTCCGAGGCCATGTCTGTACATGCTAGGCTCGTCAACACCCGTTGTATGCGAACGTTAGAAACTATCACACCCGATCATCACGTGGTGCTTCGAAACAACGAACCTTCGCAACGGTGCATAGTTAGGGGGAACACATCTCTTGAAATTTTAGTGAGGGATCATCTTATTTATGCTACCGTCGTTCTAAGCAAATAAGATGTAAACATGACAAACATCACATGCAAATCATAAAGTGACATGATATGGCCAATATCATCTTGCGCCTTTGATCTCCATCTTCGAGGCGCGGCATGATCACCTTCGTCACCGGCATGACACCATGATCTCCATCATCGTGTCTTCATGAAGTTGCCTCGCCAACTATTACTTCTACTACTATGGCTGACGGTTAGCAATAAAGTAAAGTAATTACATGGCGTTTTCATTGACACGCAGGTCATACAATAAATTAAGACAACTCCTATGGCTCCTGCCGGTTGTCATACTCATCGACATGCAAGTCGTGATTCCTATTACAAAAACATGATCAATCTCATACATCACATATATAATTCATCACATCCTTTTGGCCATATCACATCACATAGCATACCCTGCAAAAACAAGTTAGACGTCTTCTAATTGTTGTTGCATGTTTTACGTGGCTGCTATGGTTTCTAGCAAGAACGTTTCTTACCTACACAAAAGCCACAACGGTGATATGCCAATTTATATTTACCCTTCATAAGGACCCTTTTAATCGAATCTGATCCAACTAAAGTGGGAGAGACAGACACCCGCTAGCCACCTTATGCATCAAGTGCATGTCAGTCGGTGGAACCTGTCTCACGTAAGAGTACGTGTAAGGTCGGTCCGGGCCGCTTCATCCCACAATGCCGCCGAATCAAGATAAGACTAGTAACGGCATGCAAATTGAACAAATCATCGCCCACAACTACTCTATGTTCTACTCGTGCATAGAATCTACGCATAGACCTGGCTCATGATGCCACTGTTGGGGAACGTAGCAGAAATTTAAAATTTTCTACGTATCACCAAGATCAATCTATGGAGTCATCTAGCAACGAGAGAGAGGGGGAGTGCATCTACATACCCTTGTAGATCGCGCGTGGAAGCGTTCAAGAGAACGGGGTTGATGGAGTCGTACTCGTCGTGATCCAAATCACCGATGATCCTAGCGCCGAACGAACGGCACCTCCGCGTTCAACACACGTACGGAGCGGGGACGTCTCCTCCTTCTTGATCCAGCAAGGGGGGAGGAGAAGTTGATGGAGATCCAGCAGCACGACGGCGTGGTGGTGGAAGTAGCGGGATCCCGGCAGGGCTTCGCCAAGCGCAAGCGGGGAGGAAGAGGTGTCACGGGAGGGAGGGAGGCGCCAGGGCTTGGGGGTCTGCTCCCATGTGCCTCCCCACTATATATAGGGTGGAGGGGCTGGTTTCTTGCCCTCCAAGTCCATTGGGGCGTTGGCAAAGGTGGGAAAAAGAAATCCCATCATTTCCCTTCCCCATCGATTGTTATCCCCCTTTTTTAGGGATCTTGATCTTATCCCTTCTGGATATGATCTTATTCCTTCTAAGGTGGGATCTTGGTGCGCCTTGACCAAGGGTGTGGGGCCTTGCCCCCACTACCCACGTTCATGTGGGTCCCCCCATGCAGGTGGGCCCCACTTCGGAACCTTCTAGAACCTTCCCGGTACAATACCGAAAAATCCCGAACATTTTCCGGTGGCCAAAATAGGACTTCCCATATATAAATCTTTACCTCCGGACCATTCCGGAACTCCTCGTGACGTCCTGGATCTCATCCGGGACTCCGAACAACTTTTGGTTAACCGCATACTAATATCTCTACAACTCTAGCGTCACCGAACCTTAAGTGTGTAGACCCTACGGGTTCGGGAGACATGCAGACATGACCGAGACGACTCTCCGGTCAATAACCAACAGCGGCATTTGGATACCCATGTTGGCTCCCACATGTTCCACGATGATCTCATCGGATGAACCACGATGTCGAGGATTCAATCAATCCCGTATACAATTCCCTTTGTCAATCGGTATGTTACTTGCCCGAGATTCGATCGTCGGTATCCCAATACCTTGTTCAATCTCGTTACCGGCAAGTCACTTTACTCGTACCGTAACGCATGATCCCGTGGCTAACTCCTTAGTCACATTGAGCTCATTATGATGATGCATTACCGAGTGGGCCCAGAGATACCTCTCCGTCATACGGAGTGACAAATCCCAGTCTCGATTCGTGCCAACCCAACAGACACTTTCGGAGATACCTGTAGTGCACCTTTATAGCCACCCAGTTACGTTGTGATGTTTGGTACACCCAAAGCATTCCTACGGTATCCGGGAGTTGCACAATCTCATGGTCTAAGGAAATGATACTTGACATTAGAAAAGCTCTAGCAAACGAACTACACGATTTTGTGCTATGCTTAGGATTGGGTCTTGTCCATCACATCATTCTCCTAATGATGTGATCCCGTTATTAATGACATCCAATGTCCATGGTCAGGATACCATAACCATCTATTGATCAACGAGCTACTCAACTAGAGGCTTACTAGGGACATGCTGTGGTCTATGTATTCACACATGTATTACGGTTTCCAGTTAATACAATTATAGCATGAATAACAGACAATTATCATGAACAAGGAAATACAATAATAACCATTTTATTATTGCCTCTAGGGCATATTTCCAACAGTCACTACAAGCAAGGTGGCCCTGGTTACAGAAGACAGATAGGGAAAGGCCCTGGGCAGACTTTCACATTGATGTACCGGCTGAGGCTCAAGCCCCTTTTCATGCGGCGGCAAGGACCACGGTTGGCAATGGCCATAGTGCGCTGTTTTGGGAGGATCGCTGGTTGGATGGTCTCCGGATATGTGAGCTTGTGCCGAACATATACAATCAGGTACCGAAAAGGATCCGGAGAAACAGGAGGATCGCCGATGCGCTCTCAAATGATGCTTGGGCTGGAGACGTCAACCCAAACCTAATGGCCAGGGCACTTGGACAATTCCTTGATTTGTGGCAGAGGATCCAAGGAGCGCATCTAGTGGAAGACGTGGAGAACAGAATTACATGGGCCTGAGAACGAGATGGGAGCTTCTCGGCACGCTCTGCGTATGCGGCAAAGTTCATGGGCCTTGAAGTATCGCCGACAGCGGCATTCACATGGAAATCTAAAGCGCCGCTGCAATGCCGTTTCTTCATGTGGCTGGCTAACAGGAACAGGTGTTGGACCTCAGACAGGCTAGGCAAACGGG
Organism: Aegilops tauschii subsp. strangulata; assembly: GCF_002575655.3. Classification (NCBI taxonomy): domain Eukaryota; kingdom Viridiplantae; phylum Streptophyta; class Magnoliopsida; order Poales; family Poaceae; genus Aegilops; species Aegilops tauschii. The sequence goes on from NC_053039.3 coordinate 57,852,538, forward strand.
GACTGCCGCACCAGGAAGCTTGCCCCTTCTGTGATCAGCACGAGGAGTCCATACAACACTTGATGCTAGGTTGTGTCTTTGCAAGGCAAATTTGGCACGAGCTGGGGGAGATGACTGGGAGCCAAGGGCTAGAGCTGCTGCATGACGAAACACTCCAGAACTGGTGCGTGAGACAAGACCAAAACCCAAGGAACCGAAAGTCAGCAAGAGCGAAATGCATCCTCGCCATGTGGACAATATGGAAGCATCGAAACGACATAGTTTTTAATGGAGCCACCCCCTCGATCGAAAGAGTTTTGGAGAACCTAAAAGAGGAAGGAATGCTATGGGCAAAAGCGGGCTTGCTCAAAGATGATACGGAAGGTTTTGCGAGGCTAGGTAGTACGTGGAGCGTTCGTGAGTAATCCATCTAGAGTTAGGGTGGACTGAGGCGGTGTTAGGTCTCTACCCACTTGTAAATGTGTAAATGTGGATGTTTGAGAGTCCATCTCCCTTTTCTTCTATAAAGATTGATACACACAATTGTGCGTATCCGAGAAAAAGTTACCCGGGCTAAACCGACTGTATTACAGTAATTACAATCACAACGGTGGCACGGCACGGGGCCCAGACCACGGATCCATCGACCGATTGACTAATCCATCATCTCGCTATATATCAAAACATATTCTACAAAAACATCTTATATTTTGATAGAGGTAGTACAAACGAACCAAGGACTAAGCGAATAGTTGGACAGACCAGCGCTAATCATGCTAATTCTATCTCCTAGTACGTACGTGCGGCCGGGGCTTGTAGCGTACGTGCGAAACATGCACGCACGATGCGATATCACGTGCGAAACAGACCAACGAACGCTAATCATGCTAATTCTGTCTTCTGCGTACGTGCGGGCGGCCGGGCTTCATTGATAGAAGAAAGCCCTTTAGTCCCGGTTCGCAACAGCCTTTAGTCCCGGCTGTGCAACCGGGACTAAATATGCGCGACTAAAGACCCCCCTTTAGTCGCGCCTCTTACGGACCGCGACTAAAGGCTTTAGTCCCGGTTCTTGTGGCTGACCGGGACTAAAGGCCCGTTCACGTGGGCGCCAGTGGTCCGTCGGGGCGGAGGACCTTTAGTCCCGGTTCTCATGGCCAACCGGGACTAAAGGCCTCCTCCGCAGGTTTAGGGTTTTAGCCCCCCTAAACCTGGTTTCTTTTTAGTTTGGAGTGTTTTATTTCTTTTATATTTTATTTTGTGTTTTATTTTAATTTTGATGAAGTTTCAGTACACATATTCTATGCTACTATATACATGCATATGAAATTTCAAACAAGAAGAATTCAAGAGGAATATATAATATATATTCAATCTCGGGTGATCATATACAACTTCGAACAAGTTTCCATACACAATTAGGATGGATGACCATATACAACTTCGAACAAGTTTCAATCTCGGGTATGCATATAAATTTCTTCGTCCTCGGTATAGTGTTCTCCTTTAGGATTGATGACTTCCCTCATGAAAAATCCTGCTAATTCTTCTTGAATTGGTCGGAAGCGAGCTTCTGGACTAAGCATCCTCCGCAAGTTATCCGTCGCGTTCCGCACGCTATCCGATGCCTTCCGCTCAGAGGTGTGTCTCCGGATGTTCTCACAAACATAGTATCCACATAGATTGGTCCCCGGTGGCTGCTTATCCACATTAACTAACCTTCTGAAATCTAGCTCATGTTTGAATTCACCGACAATTTCTTCTGAGAACCGTCTCCAAACCCTATAGGGCAAAGAAATTAAATGAACAAGGGAGTTATTAGTTACTTGATATTAGGAAATGAACGAAAGAGACCGATCGATATAGAGCTCAAATGATTGAAAATAATTACTTTTGCAGCATTTTTCTCATGTCGGCCCAACGCTTTGGATCCGAATCCATAGAGTCCATGATTAGAACTCTGGAGGTGTGAAGTTCAATATTTAGCAGAATCCAGTAAAACCTGCGGACACGTTACATGCACAGTCATGCATAACTCATCGATTAGACATACCATGCATGGAGTAAACAAAAGAGAATGGGCACAAGAGAGAAACACTCACCCAAAATGGTAAGGAAATAGAATATGACTTTTGAGTTGATGCTTTCTAAGAAACTTGTACAAGTCTTTCTCCATGTCTTCGGGGTAATGTTGTAACACATGTCCATTAACGATATGTGGGTCAATGAACCCAACATCATGGATGTTTCTTATTTTGCATTCCCAAATCTTCAATCTGCATAATAGCGTACGCAACAATATAGTTAGGACAATATATATAGTGCAGGCAATGAAGAACGAGATGAGGTAGAAATAAATCACTTACAGAACGTAGCAACTCAGCATAGATTTGTCGAGGTCGCGCAGATTGAACAGCTGGAACAATTCACTCATATGAACTTGTACAGAGTACCGTTTGGTGTGATGCTCATCTGTAACATCCGCATAAACATATTCTTTGTCGGCCCATGTTATGAATTGCTTGTACCAACGTAGCAGATTTCGCATTTGTGGTGGTAGACTCTTTTCCCGCGCAGGCTCGACGAGAGGCCCATTCCGCACATATTGTAATGCTATCTCACATACTGGCGCATCCTCAAGGCCTAAGAAGGCACGAAGAGTCAAACCCATCTCGGACGCTTGTTTCATGGCACTCGCTACAGTCAATCCAAGTGCTGCCGCAGCTGCTATGATCTCGGGGTCCTCTTCCGGACCGGCTTTCACTATGAGCGGGGGGATCGATTGTTTCTTCTGCATCCCGAGCTGGTCAACTTGTTTCCCGCTTTTTTTACTTTTTTCTTTCTCCTCCTTCAATATTTTTGCTTGCCTACGAAGTTCATGTCCATAGTCGTCAGGCATATTCAGCTCGGCTTGGGACGGTGTCGTCAAAAAATCCTTAGCCCACTTCTTTTGCTTCTCAGTGAATACTTGCTTGGGCTCAGGCTCTTTTATCGCCTTCTTATCCGCCTTCCATTTCTCATAATCAGCAGACGCGGCCAATTTGGTTTCAGCTTCACTAAGTTCCCCAGGCCTTGGGAGGAGAGGCTTCAGTGATGGCTCCGGTACCCTTGTGGTCTTAGGTACATAAGGGTCCGGGTTAATAGTCCAGGAGCAGGTTTCCTTGTTGTCCGCCTGCTTCTGCTTCTTCGCCGGAGGTGGATTGGGGGGCGTCGTACCCGCCGGAGGAGGATTGGGGGGCGTCGTACCCGCCGGAGGTTGTGGATCGGGGGACGGCGTCGAATGGCGTGAAGGAGGTGTAGGTGAACCACCACGACCACCACCACCGCCACCACCGCCACCACCACCACCACCACCATCGGAGGGGGGTGGACTTGCTAGCCTTGGCGCCTCGCCTGGAAACACTATGTACTTCTTTTTCCATAGAATGATCTGGCGCTTGACATCTCCAACTCTTCTCTCCCCTTCGGGTGTAGGTTTGTCAATCTCCAGGTCCTCAAACCCTTGGACTATGTCTTCCACCGTGACACGAGCATAGCCATATGCAATGGGGTTGTTGTGGTGGAGTGCTCCAGGTGTACAGGGTAAAGCACTGCCGCTAGCTACCTTCGTGGAAACGTTCCCCACGGGATAATGCAGATCAAATTCTTTCATCTCCTTTACATCATCCACGGGGTAGTGAGGCTCCGGTGCACGAATCTCGATCATCGGTGCACTAGCACCAGGCGGGGCATCCGTGGAAGCCACGCTGCTTCTCCGCTGCTGGCTTCTGCGATCCGCTTCATGATCTTCATGCGGCCCTGCAGCCGATTTTTCTTTTACTAGTTCATGCACGGTCTGCTTCAACTCATGGAGTTCCAATGCAAACTTCGTCATAAGATCTGCATCCCGGTCCGTCTTTCTCTTACGGCTTCTGTAACAGTACGGGTCATTGTCCTGGGAAAACCCTACTTTCCACGGAACTTTGCCTTTGCCTCGTACACGTCCTCCGTGTTCATCATTCCCGAGGGCTGTTGTCAGTGCGTCTTTCTCTCTGTTGAACTTGATCAAGCCCTCTTGAGCTTGGGTCATTGCGTCAATAAGGGCTTGGGTGGGAGCAAACTGTCTCTGCCGGTGAACACACACCCCTGTCTCCGGGTCTAGCGATCCCCCATGCCCGTACCACCAGCTTTTGGCCCTTGGGTCCCATCCCTCTGTACCTAGAGGTATTCCTCGCACCCTCAGGTCCTCCTCCATCTTCTGCCACCTAGGCTCCGAAAGGCGGTATCCTCCTGGCCCCATAATATGATGGAACTTTTTCTTACTCGCATTATCCTTATTTTTTTCGATATTTCCTTGAAATGCTCCGATTGCTTTTGCCTCACAAATTCTGGCCAATCATCTTTCAGTTTCTCATGTTGTCCATTGAAATCCAGAGTCTTGCCCTTGTTGACATAGTCACGGGTTAAATTTTTCTTGAAGTTCCGGAATGCTTCGCCCATCTTCTGAAGAGCAAACTCTTTAACTAGCCTCCTCCTCTGACGTCCACCCGGAACCTCGTTACCGAATTCATTGACTTTGTTGTATTCCGAAGGTAGAATGAAATGTTCCATAAGCTTTCTCCAGCAATCCTTTTTCGTTCTCTTGTCGACAAAACTGAAACCAAGACGTGCCTTCTTTGGCTCCTTCCATTCCTGGACGGTGATCGGGACGTTGTCTCTAACAACGACTCCGCATTGGTTGATAAACTTTGAGGTGTGCTGTAGGGGCTTGCCGGTTTCACTGACAAACTCAATGGCATATGTTTCTCCTGTTTTCATCGCCTTGGATTTGCCACGCTTTGTCGTACTCGATCCGGAGGGCTAAAAAAGAAAGAGAGTCGCGCGCGTTAATACATATGTATTCACATTTCAGTAAGTTTGTATCACGAGAGGCTCAATGTATATATATACCTCGCCGGAGGTGGTTGCTACTTGCAATTCGAGATCGTCGTTTGTTGACGGTTGACCTCCGTCGACAATGTCCGTTCCTTCACCTTCTTGATCATCGACAATCTCTGTTCCACCGTCAAGGTTCAGAAAAGAAGAGACTACATCCTCTTCTTACTCATATTCTGAGCCCGGCACATAAGGAATCTCGTTGTTGATGATGCCCATTAAATAACGTTCAGCCTCCGGATCCCTAAGCGGCTCGGCTCTATCGTCCGCCATATGTCACTCCTGCATGTAGTAAAAATTCTTTAAGTATAAAGGAATTAAAAAATAAGATTAAGGGGACATAGAGGAGGAGGAATTAAAAAATAAGATTATTGAGCACTGCCAAGTATTTTGTTTTGTTTTTTTGTTTTTTTTTTGGTTTTCATTTGGTTTTTTTCTTCTTCCTTTTTTCTTCTTTTTTTCTTCTTCTTCCTTTCTTCTTCCTCTTTCTTCTTTCTTTCTTCTTCTTCCTTTTTCTTTCTTCTTTCTTTCTTCTTCTTCCTTTTTCTTTCTTCTTCCTTTCTTCTTTCTTTTTGGTTTTCATTTGGTTTCTTTTGTTTTGTTTTCTTTTTTTTCTTCTTCCTTTTTCTTTCTTCTTTCTTTTTTCTTCTTCCTTTTTCTTTCTTCTTTCTTTCTTCTTTCTTTTCTTCTTTTTTCATTTGGTTTCTTTCTTCTTTCTTTCTTCTTCTTCCTTTTTCTTTCTTCTTTCTTTCTTCTTCTTCCTTTCTTCTTCTTTTTTTCTTCTTCCTTTTTCTTTCTTCTTTCTTTTGGTTTTCATTTTTTTCTTCTTCCTTTTTCTTTCTTCTTTTTTTCTTCTTCCTTTTTCTTTCTTCTTTCTTTTTTTTTCTTCTTCCTTTTTTCTTCTTCCTTTTTTTTCTTCTTCCTTTTTTTTCTTCTTTCTTTTGGTTTTGTTTTGTTTTCATTTTTTTTCTTCTTCCTTTCTCTTTCTTCTTTCTTTTTTTCTTCTTCCTTTTTTTCTTCTTCCTTTTGGTTTTGTTTTGTTTTCATTTGGCCAGGCCAACCGGGACTAAAGCCCCTCCCGTCCGCCAGCTGTCGACCGAGCGCGCTGGGCCCAGATAGTTGGTCGCGGGTCTTCTCCCGAACCGTGACTAAAGGCCCCTTTTGTCGCGGTTCGATTGTTTTGGGGACTAATGGGGGTGTATGGAAGCCTCTTTTTCTAATAGTGCTTGCAGCTTACGTATGCGAAACATGCACGCACGATGCGATGTGATTGATAGTCGAGGCATGGCACCCTTGCACGCGTCAACCGCTGTAGTCGTCGTCGCCTCCTTCAGGTATCTATCTGCCTTTTCATCGCCTCTGCGTACGTGCACACTAATAGAGATTAATAAGACTTGTGATGAAGCTTAAGTACTTTACGTCCAGGATAAGGCCGGTCGATCGGAACAAGTTAACTGGAGCTTTCCATGGCTGACCAAGCTAGTTTCGTCGCTTGACCGGTCTACACATTCTGGTGCACGTGTGGGAGCGCAACTTCTGTACGTGTTGGCTACTCAAAACTCGCTCAAGTCACTTAGTGTATACTTTATTCGATGATGCTTTGGTGATGTGAGAGAACACCCTTACACAAGAGCTAATGGTCAAGTTAGCTATACCATCCTGAAAACTACGGAGTATGTCATTGTGAAAAGCCACCAATTACCCACTCTACAAAATATATCTCATTGGTTCTCACAAATAACGGCCCCTCTACCTTCTTTTGTTCACATACTTGTTACTTAATGCACCAAGGGTTGGTTTTTTGGTAGCTTAAAAAATAAGTCGCCCCCTCTTCAGCTTTTCACATATGTCGTCTCTCTTATCCCTTGCGGCTTCTAAAGTAGTTATGAAATAATTAAGAAGTCTCAACAAATTTAGGGAGCGACTTATCTTTTAAGTCGGGGAGAGGCAGTTTATTTTTTGTAAGTCACCCAAAAGACTGACCCTAAATCAGCCTTCCCAAACCTACATTCCCACCTCGATGATGCAAAGATCGTCACCTGCATGGAAGGGTGCTCCACAGTCCTCGCATACCATTCGAAATATTTTTCTTCTTCAGATTTCTTTGTTTGGATGTATAGGTTTATAGAATATTTATAAAAGGGTGTTGATATGTCTTTGATGAGTACAAAAAACTAAAAACTAAAAACCATTGTTTTCATATATGTACAGGAACAAGTGTGGATGATACGTGTGTAATGCAAGACGGGTGAAGCATGGAGCATTTGAACCGAATGACGGGACAACATGCACCGGTATGGTTCTTCGTGATCATGAGGGTGATGTTATTTTCGGTGCTTGTTAACATCTTCTTCATTGCCATGATGCACTAGAGGCTGAATTATCTGCGATTAAAGAAAGATTATCTCTGGCATTAAAATGGAGTCAATGACCAATAATAATTGAGTCAGATTGTTGGGAGGATGTTAATTTAGTCCGTAAGGAAGATATGGACAGATCACGAAACAGTACTATTGTTCGTGAAATGAAGCAACTTATGGAACAATGGAATTCTTGTATTACTCACATTAGTCAAAATATCGTAAGTCATTTGTTGGCATCTTATGGTAGGAGCTCTGGCCGCACTATGGTTTGGCTTGGTTCGGGCCCTCATGAGGTTGTCACACAATCTACTTTTGATGGTAGCGATGCTACGTGAGTAATGTAAGTATTTTCCCGCAAAAAAAGAGTGAAAATATGGATATGAAAATAGCAAACAGTTAATTGCTATTAAAAATCCTCACACGAAATTTGATGCATCTCACAAACTAAAATACTACTCCCTCTGATCCATATTAATTATCGCTGATTTAGTATAATTTTGTACTTCTTCATTTTTACTTACATCACATTTTAGCTTTGTCGAGTCAAATTTTATAAACTTTGATCAATTATATAAAAACAATAACATCCACAATACCACATAAATCCCATTAGATTATCATTGAGTATATTTTCATATCACATATAGTATTTGTTATTGTGAAAGTGTGGATTGTTTTCTATAAACTTGGTCAAACTTTTTAAACTTTGACTTATTAAGTCAAGCTTATGTGCTGAGTAAATAAAAGTGAATGAATTGCTAAATCAGCGACATTAATATGGATCGGAGGTGCCTCTCTTAATGAAATTTTACAAACATTCAAAAGGCAGCGAGGAAGAGCGTATCTGTTGGCAGCTGGCTGCTTTTGACACATCGACAGCGTGGATGCATGGCTATATGAAATGCGTACGTGGCATGCAGTTCCAATTGCCTTGTCGATCCATGAATGCATAGTCGACAAACAAACCTCTTTCCGCAATGATACGACGTTTGATGGTGTCAACCTGACGGCGACGGCGGTGAAAAAGCTGCGCGCAGCACGGTCGCACCAACCAGCCAACCAACCAAGCTGCAGTTACCACACACACCTAAGTTCAACCAATCTGCAGTTTAACCAATAACTGCTCCGGCCGGCCGGTTATCAAGTTCAAAGGTCTTGTTCAATGCCGTGCACGTACACGTACTGCACACTGATCCTAGCTGCTAATCAGCTGGTTGCGACGTCGATCATCCACCATCGCGCGATATGATGTGCACCGGAAGGACCGGCGATTAGGCATTGAGCAACAATAATAATATTAGAGTGATTGCATTTGCATGCATGAAGCATGATTCATATCCATCCACAGAAATATATATAATACTCAGACGCACCAGCTGTTCGATCCCGTTTGGTCGGTTGTTCTCCGGTGCAAGATGTCAACCATGATCTTGATGACGATGATCATTCAACGCCTCGGCTCAAAGTCATTTCCGTACATAAAAACGTTTTCAGGCGCAGCTCATTTATAATCTTGTATTAGCAGACTGTAAGGCTGTTACTTTGGAATAAAACTTCCTTCAAACAAGCAAAAAAAGAAGTAACATGGAATTATTTTCTCATTTCAGTACTCCCAAGTCCAACAGGCAGCGCACAAGATCTTTCTCTTAGACCATCTACAGCCGGACCTCTCAAAATCCGGCTCATACGTCCGGACGGGCTGCCCGGTCACTGACCGGTCACGTTTTTTCATCAAGACGGACGCCTCAAACGGGCATCAAACGCCCTGACTAACCGGCACCCCCATACCCAGCTCAAATATGGGGGCGCCCGGGCATGCCCGTCACGTCGGACCTGGCCCATGCTGGCGCACTCGACCCCACTTATATTCGTCCTCATCCTCTCGCAGGAGCAAACCCTAGCCACTTCCCTCCGCCACCCAAGCTCACCTCCGGCGGTTTTTGGCCTTCTCCGCCATGGCAGGCAGCGGATCGGACTCTGACCAGTCCGGATCCGTCGACTGGGGTGTCGTCCCGTGTGGGTTGGAGCAGGCAATGGTAGTCCGCATTGCACTCCGCCGCTCCCAGGAGGACAGCCCCCGGCCGACAGACAGATCTGTCCGCCGTGACGCCATAGCATCGGCTCACTAGGCGCTCGGGTCCTCTGGTGTTGGATCCTCGCGGTCCTGGCTGAAACACCTCTCCTTCCCCATCACCGCTCGGGCAGAGTATGAGTCCCACCGGGAACGGGCGGTCCGCCGTGGGAAGGAGAGGATAAGGGCCGCCGAGGCCCGTATCGCGGCGGAAATGGCGGTGGCGGAGGCAGCTGATGCGGAGGAAGCCATCCGCGCCCGCATTATGAAGAATCGGCAGCGGAGGAACACGCATGCCGTCGCCCAAGAGCAGAATCAGGCGGTCCGTGCCATGGCCGGACTGCCACCGAAGGAGGAGAAGGAGGACAACGACGGCGAGGACAGCTGCAGCGACGAGCAGATCCGACTCGATCCATATTGTGTCTTCGACCGGTACTTTCACGTGAAGGACGGCAAGGGCGCCGGGAAGGGCAGGGGCAGCTGTGGATGAAGTCCATCATAGCCAAACATGCCAAATTTTGGTAATACGATGACATGTTTAGCATAGTGTAATGGAGTAGCCTGACGATTTGTGTGCTCCGACATAGTTGCATGAGTTTGTTTGAAATTGAAATGTGGTAATTGAGGTGTCCGAATATGGATTGCATTTTTTAAGAAGTGCCCGGTCAGTGCCGCGGGCGTGTCCGGCTGCATCCGCGGGCGTTTGAGGGGCCGGATTAAGTCCGGCTGTAGATGCTCTCAGTCCTTTTTACCTCGATCACCCAGCTGGGCCAAAGGGTACGTGTACGTGATCGACCGCACAAGCTTCCTCCAACTGTATTGCGTACTACAGCATACACATATCGTCACTGCAATAATGCATACGCGTAGAAGAAGATACGGAGATGGATCGATCATCGACGGAGCATACAGGCGCAAGAGGATGTACGATGATGAGTGGCACATCACATTGGGTCACCAATAAGCATCGGCCTCCGATAGGCCAGACGACGTACGTGCCGCAACCATGAACGCGGCAGTACGAAGTCACGAACTCCACAGTCTACCGCACTAGATCAACTGATCAAGCTATAGTTAGCTAGGGTGGTACCGTCCGTGCGTATTGCGCGTACGCGTGCATGCAGCCGTGCAATTACGCGAAGCTGCTCCTGCATGCTGCAGCCAGCCAGGCAGGCGAGCGAGGAAGAAAGGTGGCCGGCCAGGTCACCCTGATCCCACAGCCCACCTACCCAAACTGACAGTGCGGGCCCGAGGAAGCAGCTTAGCTGGCCGGCCCCGCCCCGCAGAGCGGAGCTCCATGCCCCGACACCCCCCCCCCCGATCCCGTCGCTCGCACGTGCGGCCCGTGCCGGCCCACTGACGCCCGGACCCGCCGATTGTGGATCGCGTGTCAGCGGCCTCCGGACCCACGCGTCAGCGAAGCATTCCGGTACCCGCCAAGCGCGCACCGCTGCCTCATCCGCATGGCCACCCAGGTGGACGCGGGTTCAATAGGAATACGCCTTCTACAGTTGCGTTGCGGATTTAGCTCGTACGTATGGAGTACTGTGCTGCTCCTACCATTGTAGCGTCGTCTCTCCGATTTATAAGCGGGGAGGCGGGGTGGGCTCTGCGCGGTTCAGCTGCGCAGTCGGAAGAGTAAATAAGGACATCCCATCCAACGAAAGCTCCCACTCCCCCTCCACCATTACTCCGTGCCCTGCCCTGCTCCCATGGCCTCGCCGCCGCCGCAGGTGGACGTGGACCTCGGCAAGCTGAGCTACGAGATCTTCTCGTTCCTCGAGAGCAAGTTCTTGTACGGTGGCGGTGGCGCTGGCGGGGGCGGGGTGTGCTCGCTGCCGGGCACGCCGGGGAGGGGGCCGCTTGGTGGTGGGGGCGCGAGGGTGCGGGTGCTGGCCATTGACGGCTGCGGCCCGGGCCCCGGGGACGCGCTGCTGGCAGCCGCCGCGCTGGCCCGGCTCGAGGCCGCGCTGCGGGCCAAGGCCGGCGACCCCGACGCCCGGGTCGCCGACTTCTTCGACGCCGCCGCGGGGGCCGGCGCGGGCGGTGTGCTCGCGGCGATGCTGTTTGTGAGGGGTGCTGACGGGCGGCCGAAGTATACGGCCGCCGACGCGCTGGCGTTCGTGGCGGCGAGCCTCGGGAAGGGCGGGTGGGGCGGAGGTGGAGGTGGATGGCGCGGGAGGTGGGCCGCGCTGTTCCGGCGCGGGGAGAGGTCGTCGGACAAGTCGTCGTTGTCGGCGTCATCGTCCTCGTCGTCGCTCCGGCGGGTGTTCGGCGACGCGACGCTGAGGGACACGGTGGCGCCGCTGCTGGTGCCGTGCTACGACCTGGCCACGGGCGCGCCGTTCCTATTCTCCCGCGCCGACGCCGTCGAGAGCGACAGCTTCGACTTCCGCCTCCGCGACGTCTGCGCTGCCACCTGCGCCGGCGGCTCGGTCGCCGCCGCAGTCCGCTCCGTGGACGGCCGCACGGCCATCGCCGCGGCGTCCGGTGGCGTGGCAGCCATGGGCAACCCCGCCGCTGCCGCCATCACGCATGTCCTGCACAACAAGCAGGAGTTCCCCCTCGCCGCCGGCGTCGACGACCTCCTGGTCGTCTCCATCGGCTCCGGGTCCTCCTCCGGCGGCACCGCCTCGGGCTCTGCCACCCCGTCCGCCGGCTGGCGCACACCAATTCCCCCGCGCTCCCCGTCCCCCGCCGAGATGGTCCGCCTCACCGCCGAGGGCGTCGCCGACATGGTCGACCAGGCCGTGGCCATGGCATTCGGCCACACCTGCGGCCGCAACTACGTGCGCATCCAGGTCAGCTAAACAAGAAAAAACACCAAAAAGTTTCATCTCATCTTCCCATCAAAACGCATTCTAATAACTGTGGTGGCTGGTGAGTTTGTCCAGGCTGCGGCGCCGGCGCACTCGATCAAGGCGCTCCGGTCGCTGGAGGCTCGGAAGGTGGTGGCGATCGCGGACGGGATGCTGACGCAGCGGAACGTGGAGGCGGAGCTCTTCCGCGGCCGCCGGCTGTCCGAGAAGTCCAACCGGGAGAAGCTGGACGCGTTCGCGACGGAGCTGGTGAAGGAGCACGACCGCCGGCGAGACTCGCCGCCGGGGCTCCTCCCCAACGTGGCCATCAAGCAGGTGTCGCCGACGCCGCCGCGGCTGTCCTCGGCCACCACGTCCTCCGCCGCGACCACCGGCAGGACCGCGTCCACCATGCCGTCGCCGGCGTCCACGCAGGACTCACGGCACTGACACGACACGGATCAAGAAATCGATCATGCGACGTGGACGGGTCACCCTCCCAAAATTTTGTACATTGCCCGCCTATGCAACAGAGGAATCGAAATGTTTTTACGTTTATTTATTATTATCCTCAGCTCTCCTCTGTTCTGTTCCCTCCATGAGTCGCCGACATGTGGGGCACGATGAAAAACCCCTATGAAGTCAAGCTGATTCTATAGCTCACATCCACTTTGTCGAGTGACATTCACAAAGCAGTTCACCGCGAAATACTATAATGTCCAAAATTGAAATCGAATGAGCAACGAATACGATGTGTCAATGTGTAAAGCAGAAAGGAGATGCCATCCCTTTGAAAAAGCGGTTTTCTTTCTTCCCGTTTTCCCTCGCGGGCAGGTTGAATTGAAGCCGACGCGGACGGGATTAGCCCTAATTGCCCATCTGTTCTGATGCTGACAGACGGCTAATAAATATTTAGTAGCTTGATCGATTGCAATGTGCAGTTATTCACACGGCAAATGCATGATTAGGAAGCATACATCATGCATGTTGCTGAAGATGGTCTCCTCTTCTTCTTTTCGTTTCCTGATTGTGTGGCGTGCGTCGAGGAGCAAGGGCAACTTCAACGCGGTTCATAAAAAAAGACACACCAAATATCGGTTCATAAAAAACGGACATACCAAATATCAGTGGACACGTTTGAAAGCGTTTGTCGATTGCGGATAGGAGGGCGGCCATCTAAACCTATACACCAAAATGTCCATTCTTTTTCAAAAATAAAAATAGAATAAAACTAAACCAAATGTCCGCTATGCAACCTCACTCTGAATCATCGATTCGTAGAACCTAAACTATACATTTACATAATAAAAGCATCAGATGTTCAATAAAATTTTAAAATCCATCGATTTCCAAATTCAATCATACTTCTTGAAAGCGGCATTCATTTCAACCTTTCACTCCTCAAGCTTGAACTTCTTCATCAACTCATGTTATTCACCTAGATGTTGTGTCCCTTGAGCTTTATTCAACAACGCATCAATGTGAAGGGCTTGCCCTCCGTCCTTTGATACAACATGGCAACGCGTCCGGGCTATACACTGACGTGATCAACAAGTTGCAACATTGAGTCATTGAATTGATCAACACATAGTGTCCTCCATGGACAACATCGGCAGGCATGGGCAGGCGATACCTGGGTTGCATTCGGAACTGGGGTGCAACGACGGCAAAGTACAAGACGGTTGGTTGGAGCAGCGAAGGTCCGGCTAGAACTGGGCGATGACCAGAGTGGTATAGAGGCGGTGACGGTCTTGGTTGGTGCGAATACAGAGCAATAGGGGAGGGCGCGGAGTGGGAAAAAGGGCTCTGGGAGAGGGGTTTTGGGTCGGTCAGGTATGTCGGAGTCCGACATGACATCCGTTCGAACTCCCCCAAACCTCCCACGAGTTCGTTTCCGGTTTTGGGGAATAATTCAAATGTCCGAACAGGTTCATAGAAGTTCAATGCATCGTGTTGTATGGCAAAAAAATGTGTGAACCATGCTGTCCGAATGTCTAGAGGCGTTTTGATGGTTGGAGTTGCCCTAAAGAAGGATTTTTTTTTTTTTTGCAAAGATGAGACTTGAAGGCTGTATAAAGTCATCTGCTAGCTAGCTGTATACAGAACATGTAGCTTCCGAATGCTGTATAAGAAAATGAGCATTGTACTCTACATCAAACAGATGGATAGATAGGTACACGCTCCAGTGTACTCGTCAAGTATGATCTACCTTGTACTTCTTCTAGCCCGTGTTGTGTGTGCCTACGGCCTAGCTTTGCACAAGGGACGAGACGTGGAAGAGATGCCATGACTTGCTTCCCGGGCAGAAGAAACCGAACTGCCTTCGACGACAGAAACTGAAGCACATGACGATCGGTGTGTTGGAACGTCTGAATTCCTCCTACAGGGACTGAACTGTCTGGTAGGAGACACCGGCGCATCAACAGGAGGGAGGAAAACAGAGGGGTACCAGCACTGCACCGCACTGGCCAGTGTCACTCGACAGTGCTCTCACTGTTCCAGAACCACTGGAAAAACAGAGTCGGAGGAGCAGCACACATTTTCGGACTTGCACACTGCGGACGCCTTTGGGTCAAGAAAGCGGTAATTTGGCCCCTTTTTACCTCTTTGACCGCGACAGATATGCTGCTGCCACCACGAGCTGGTAAAATCTTTGGGACGAGCCGGCCACAGTGGCATCGGTTCTCACGAGTTTTACTACCAAAAGAACAAAGAGAGGAGACAGGTTAGTTAAATTAACCGAGGACGCCATGGATCTCACGGCGCCCCGTTACCGACGCCGGATCACCACCGCCACAGCCTCGTTTACCCCACAAGTTTCACCGCCTTGGGGGGAGTTGAAAGTTGTCAACGCCATCGGACGCAGCGTCTCTTTAATTCACCGGAAGCTTCCGTATGCATTCGATGCGACGGGCGAAGAGCAGATCTCCGTCCAACTTTAACCATCGCCATTGGAGCGCTGTTGCATGCACGTGAGGCAGGCCCTCGATTTCGATTTTCGACTGTCAGCTTAAACTTCACATGGAGTATGTACGGTACTGTGTGTATGTGTAAGTTAAGCTGGCATGTCAATGCAACCGAATCTTCAATTTCAACCTTTGGTTCAACCCCAGGGTAGTAGTAAAAGTGAACTTCGATGGGTGTCAACTCATCATCTTGCAGTTTACTGTAGTTTACTACTGCACGCCGCCCGGCAGGAGCCAGCTAGAACCCTAGAACTAATGGCTGGCAGAATTTACAAATTACAAACACAGTATACAGAGAAGTACTCCTAGGATACTATACCTTGCGTCCGTGCGCATGCATATATATAGCTGACACTGCGTATTAGTTTACCCCTGCACTCCATTTCAACCACGGGTTGAACTGAACTAGTAGTGTAACTGCATCGTTGAAACCTGAAAGCTGAAACAGGATGTGTATGTGATATGTGTGTGTGTGTGTGTATGCATACGGAAAGTAGGCCAAAATTAGTTACTGCCTCCACTGATTAAGCTGGATTGCTCCAGAGCTGACACGTGACGTGAGTGAGTGACAGCGCGAGTCTCTCGATCCCAAATCTTCCACGCTACTTGGATACTACTCGCACAGTAGTAGTACAGGACTCTCTGGGTGATCAATATGTCTGGCCATGTGAGAGTTCAGCAGTTTGAGCGAGTTCCCGCGCGCCGTGACAAAGCAGACGACGTGCACGGCTACTCGACCAAAGCGACTAATCAATCAAAGCCAAGTAAAAAGCAAAAAAGCATGCCTGATTTGTAGCATCTGCTAGTGTACTGAATATAGACCAGGTTAGCAGAGTAATTAAAGGGAAGACTAGATGAGGACACACTTACACTACTTGTTCTCCCCATCAAAGTGGTAATCACTGAAAAGGAACGCATGATGTTTTTTCAGAAAGGATGGATATAACGTCGAGGAGGACAGCAAAAAAATGAACCAAGTGTGAACAAAGGATCTCATTCGTTCAGAAGAATTTCATAGACATTTTGGAGGATCTTCTCCCGAAAGTCTCATTCTACTCCCAAGCTCATTTGAGCTCGGAATGAACAGTAAATTCAAAAAAATGAAAAAAACTTTGAAAATTTGAATTATTTTTTGTGTAAACTTTGACAAATGTTCTCGGTGATTGCAAATTTTCATCCCGAGATAAAATTCGTGGAAGTCATGGCAAAAAAAAGCAGCACTGCAAAATGCTTTCGAAAATAGTATTTTTGGAGTGTCAATTTTGTTTTTTACTACGACTTCCAAGAATGTTATTTCGGGATGAAAATTTGCAAGGACTGAGAAATTTGTCAAAGTTTGCACTGCATTTTTTTTTCAGATTTTTTTGATTTTTTTACTATTTTTTCGATTTGACTTCATTATGGAGCATATGAGCTTGGGACTAGATACTCCCCCTTAATATTTCCTTTTATAGAGATCGTTTTCTTTTTCATGTAGTCTGCTTTACATGTAACTTCAAAGGAAGAACTATCATCGAGAACAGCTTATGGAATTTCTTCTACTACTACAATTATGCCATGGACATAATACTTTAGGAAAGTTCATGCATCGACACGAAATTAAACTACAAAGGAAGGGCGCTACTCGGGTGATCCAGCTCGCGAGATGAATAGTACTGGGGGAGGGGAGGGGGTTGAAACCGTTCCTCGGCATTGCGTGCTCGCAGATAATGCGGTCCATAAGCACGCACCATAGTTTCAGCGAACACTTGCGCGCACATGATGATTGTATACTCGACCATTCGAAGAGTGTCATCCCATAAATCTCCAAGAGAGCCATATGCAAGCATCCCAAATGGCACCATCACCTTCTGGAAAGGGAAAAAAAACCCAACAGACCAGTGACATTTCTCCGTTGTTGCCAGAAAGGTTCACTGCAGTGCATGTTGTTGGCAATTCTACTGAACAACCATTCAGTCATGTGGAAGCGTCGTCGAAACACATTCTCGCGGCCAGCGCATTTGTTCCGTCGAAATGTCACGTGGCCAACCTGCAACCCCGGACGCTTCGTCTTACTTCCGGTTGATGCTATCCATTATGCAACCATCGGTATTACCTCGTCTTCATTAGCGTCCATCATTTCACACTCGGACTCGAAGCTCGAATATGATGGATGAATCATAAAAAAATATTAGCTACGCCATCGGATCCATCTACACATATTGCGAATCATATGCCATCTACACAAATCTATGAGTCTAAACTAAATCTACATGGAAAGGTTGGGAAAATTTACCTTCAGATTGAGCGGCGGAAGGGGTAGCACGGCCGAACGGCAGGAAGAAGGCGTGGGGCTGCGATGAAGCGTCGGAGGTTCGAGAATGGGTTAGCGGAGGCGACCGTGGCCATATTGCGGTGGGCCTAGCGGCGGCGGTGGCACCAAACAAAGGGATGCGGCCGACGGTTGGAAGGAGGGCGCATTCTAGAATGTCCGTGACGTCAATATTTGGATGGATAAAGAGGGCGCCATATCACCTCATCCAACCTCCAAATATAGAGTCAGCACGATGAAAGTAAGGAAAGCAAGAAAGCATGGCTAATTTGTAGTGCTAATATCTTGTGCGCTGCCGAATATACACCAAAGGTACATCGCAGTAATTAAAAAGTGGAGATTAGTTGCGCACACACTTGCACTACTCGCCCCCATCAAATTTAAACTGGTACAGTACCACGTAATGATTGGCAAAAAAAGAAGGATGGGCAAAGGACAACGAAACATAAAGCGCAGAAATGATGAGTACATGTACTTTCTTAGATGCAGAAATGATTTTTTTGTTCTTTCCAAGGGACACGCAAAAACGATCGGCACTTTAGTAACAGTAGTTTTCATAACCTAAACATGCGTGCGTGAATGTATGTGTGTATGTATAAGCATCTGTATCCGTATGGTGTTAAGAAAAACTAAACACGTGGTTTTTTTCTTCTTTTTTCGCCCATGATCAATGGTAATTAGTCGGTGCCATCTGAACATAGGAGTACAGTACAATCCAACCGGGGACCAGACTGAAAATGAACTGAAGCACACTCTGTTGTACTGATGCTACCACTCGTACGAGACACCAGCAGTTCAGCCAGCGCGATCGAGTTAGGTACAGTTCGTGTATCATGGAGCAGTGCATACCTGATGCCCGGTTCTATCAGCAGTTTGAGTGAAATCCCGCCATGTCACGGCCACTCAAAGCAAGCAAAAGCCCCCCTTCCTTTTCTTTTTCGAAAAACAAAACTAAGTAAAAGCTAAAAGCATGGCTAATCTATGCTGTCTATGGTCATTAGTACTGAACTTAGTTCAGTAACTAAAGGTAAAGCTAGTTGCACTTGCCCGCATCAAAGTGCTAAAAGAGATCATTTTTGTATGGTAAATAGAGAAAACAGATTCACCTTACGTTCTAAGTACTCCTTTGTTTCTTCTTCTCATCAGGTTCTTGAAACGGCATGCAAAGTTCAGTGCTCCATGTTGTAACACCCCGGATATAACTTTTCATATTTGTAACTCCAACTCTTGCCATTATCGGCTATGTGTTATGATATTCCCTCCGTGGTCGGGTTTTGTTTTTCGTTTTGCATTTTTGTTCATGTCATGCATCTCATATCATGTCATCATGTGCATTGCATTTGCATACGTGTTCGTCTTTTGCATCCGAGCTTTTTCCCTGTTGTCCGTTTTGCAATCCGGCACTCCCACCTCCTCCGGCGCACCCCTCTTGTTTCTTTTCGTGAGCGGGTGTTGAACGTTCTCGGAATGGACCGAGGCTTGCCAAGTGGCCTTGGTATACCACCGATAGACCACCGGTCAAGTTTCGTTCCATTTGAAGGTCGTTTGATGCTCCAACGGTTAACCGGGTAACCGCAAAGTCCTTTTGTGGGTTACAGCAAAACCCCCTCCAAACAGCCCAAAACCCCTCTAAATCTCTTCCATGCTCTAGGTCGTTCGATCACGATCGTGTGGGCGAAAACCGTGCTCAATTTGGAGCCTCCTAGCTCCCTACCTATAAATATGTGAGCCACCCTGAAACCCTAGCCTCTCCCTCCGCGCGCCGGACACGTCCGCCCGGCGCCGGACGAACTGTGCCGCCGCCCGCACCCACTCAGACGCTGCCACGTCAGCGCCCCGCCGCCCGTACGCCGCGGCCGGCCGAAGCCCGCAACCGGCCCCCGCGGCCCCGTGCGCCCCGAGCCGCCGCCGCCCTCCGTCCCCGCGCGCGCGCCGTCCTCCCGCCTCGCCGGCGCCACGCCGCCGCCTCGCCGTCGCCTCTGCGCGCCCCTCCGCCGGAGCCCGCGCCGCCCCTCTCCTCCGTCGCCGCGTCGCCGCCGTCCTCGCCGGCCCCGAGGCCACGCCGACCGCCGCCTCCTCCCTCACCGGCAGCAACTCCGGCGGCCCGAGCTCCGAACCCTAGCCAGCCCGATCGGATCTGGAGACGTGCGTTGACTTTCTCCCTCTCCCGAAATCTCTAAGTCCTAGATTTCTTACATTATATGGTCATGTTCATTGCATCATAACTCTCTGGATATAGCTCCGTTTCATGCGTGTAATATATCGAAATGTTCGCCTCATGATGCTCTTCATTTTGTTCCATTGCACCAAGTTCATTTGAGTCCATCTTGATGCCTAAATCTCTTGTGCAAGAGTGCTAGTTGCTGTTATCTGCTGTTACTTATAAGAACTTGAGGATTTGTTATTTTTGTTGCATTTAATGTGTGCATCTTATGAGTATGAGCTCTAAATGTTTTTTGATGTATGCCATGCCATATTTACAGAGGTGTATGCCATATATTTTTGTGATCTCAGTGATGACTAGCACAAGCATGCAAACTAGGCATCGTAATGTTTCTGATTTCAGGGACTTAGTAATTTTTCTGTCTGTGACTGCTGTTATTTTGTTGCTATGTATCTATGTGGCTACAGAGAGATCCATGCTTATTTTGGTGATGTTCAGTAAATATGTTTTGTAGATATAGTTGTGCACTATCCATTCATGCCTTTGTTTGCAATTATGGAGTGCCATAGCATGACGCAATCTTGCTCTACTTTTGCTATAAAATATTTCTGGCAGATTGTTTACATGATATTCAATTTTGCCAAGCTTGTTGTAGTTGTTTCATACATGCTATGTACTTTCTCTTGCCATGGATAGTTTCATAAACATGCTATATTGCTATAGGTATGCTTTTTTTGTCATGCATTCCTTTGTGATGAGTGCATCAAGCTCTCAAAGATGCCCTCATAATGTCTGTTTCTGCCATGCTCTGTTTTCTGCTAAGTCTGAAACCTGTTAACGAGACTTGCTATGTTTACATGGTTGCCATCATATCGTCTGGTCCTTTTTGACTTATGATCAGTAAGGGACTTTTGTCATATGCATTTAATAGATTACTTCCATTCCTTGTTTTGCCATGTTAAGTTTCTGTAGCATGTTGATTGCTTGCTCTGAACATTGCTACCTGATGCTGTTTCTGCCATGTCCAGTAATTTCACTAAGTCTGTGAACCTGATATCTTTTGCACTTTTGTCATGCTTGTTTGAACAAGCTGTGGTGTGATCTAGACGTAGGTCAGTGTTCATCTTTTGTCAAGAATCTCCTGTAGATTACTGCCATATATTTTGTTGTTATGTGGGAGTGCTGTGGCATTGTTACTTGTTGCATTTTAAGCGCTATCATGCTGTTAATCGCAGATTCGTGTCATTCTTGTTTTGCTTGCCATTTGCAAACCGTGCATCCGTTTCCGGTGATCTTTATATCGATTTCGACCGAAATCATCTCATCTTTCCAGTGGCATGCTTGCTTTGCCAAGTTACTGCCTTGTTCATCATTTTTCTTCCAGAGCACGCATATGCATCGCATATCATATCTTGCATATCATTCATGTTTTGCATCATGTTGCTTGTGCATTTCCCGTGATTGATTGTGGTTCCGTTGCTTGTGTTCTTGTTTTGGGTAGATCCGGGAGACGAGTTCGTGAACGAGGAACCTGTTGAGTACGCTTACGAGGATCAAGCTTTCGACAACTCTGAGAACCTTGCAGGCAAGATGACCATACCCTCGAAATCACTTCTATCTTTGCTTTGCTAGTTGTTCGCTCTATTGCCATGCTGCGCTACCTACCTCTTGCTATATCATGCCTCCCATATTGCCATGTCAAGCCTCTAACCATCCTTTCCTAGCAAACCGTTGTTTGGCTAAGTTACCGCTTTTGCTCAGCCCTTCTTATAGCGTTGCTAGTTGCAGGTGAAGTTGAAGTTGGTTCCATGTTGGAACATGGATATTTTGGGATATCAAAATATCTCTTATTTAATTAATGCATCTATATATTATGGTAAAGGGTGGAAGGCTCGGCCTTATGCCTAGTGTTTTGTTCCACTCTTGCCGCCCTAGTTTCTGTCATACCAGTATTATGTTCCTTGAGTTTGCGTTTCTTACGCGGTTGGGTGATTTATGGGACCCCCTTGACAGTTCGCCTTGAATAAAACTCCTCCAGCAAGGCCCAACCTTGGTTTTACCATTTGCCACCTAAGCCTTTTTCCCCCCGGGTTTTCGCGAGCCCGAGGGTCATCTTTATTTAAACCCCCGGGCCAGTGTTCCTCTGAGTGCTGGTCCAACCTAGAGCATCGTGCGGGACCGTCCCTTGGCAACTTGGGTTATGTTGGTACCTGTACGCTTCGCTTATCCGGTGTGCCCTGAGAACGAGATATGTGCAGCTCCTATCGGGATTTGTCGGCACATTCGGGTGGCTTTGCTGGTCTTGTTTTACCATTGTCGAAATGTCTTGTAAACCAGGATTCCGAGACTGATCGGGCCTTTCCGGGAGAAGGTTTATCCTTCGTTGACCGTGAGAGCTTATGATGGGCTAAGTTGGGACACCCCTGCAGGGTATTATCTTTCGAAAGCCGTGCCCGCGGTTATGAGGCAGATGGGAATTTGTTAATGTCCGGTTGTAGAGAACTTTTCACTTGACCCAATTAAAATACATCAACCGTGTGTGTAGCCGTGATGGTCTCTTCTCGGCGGAGTCCGGGAGGTGAACACGGTTTGAGTTATGCATGAACGTAAGTAGTTTCAGGATCACTTCTTGATCATTTCTAGCTTCACGACTGTTGCCTTGCTTCTCTTCTCGCTCTCATTTGCGTATGTTAGCCACCATATATGCTTAGTGCCTGCTGCAGCTCCACCTCATTACACCAACCTTTCCTATAAGCTTAAATAGTCTTGATCTCGCGGGTGTGAGATTGCTGAGTCCTCGTGACTCACAGATTCTACCAAAACAGTTGCAGGTGCCGACGATGCCAGTGCAGGTGACGCAACCGAGCTCAAGTGGGAGTTCGATGAGGAACGTGGTCGTTACTATGTGTCTTTTCCTGATGATCAGTAGTGGAGCCCAGTTGGGACGATCGGGGATCTAGCATTTGTGGTTATCTTATTTTCATTTGGATTTTGACCGTAGTCGGTCTATGTGTGGATTTTGGATGATGTATGTTTTATATTTATGTATTGTGTGAAGTGGCGATTGTAAGCCAACTCTTTATCCCATTCTTGTTCATTACATGGGATTGTGTGAAGATGACCCTTCTTGCGACAAAACCACAATGCGGTTATGCCTCTAAGTCGTGCCTCGACACGTGGGAGATATAGCCGCATCGTGGGCGTTACACATGTACAATTGGCTTTTGGCAACATCACTTTTTCCTGGAATTCAGAGCTAGTCATCATGCTAAAAATGATTAGCATAGGTTGCCGCTAGGTTTCAAACGCCCTATTGATCAATGCACGCAACAGAGATATTATTATTCGGATGATGGATGCGATGAAATAGATGTTGAGCATGAAGAAGAAAGGTTGGCATTTGAGGGTGAATTCTGAAGGATGGAGCGTGAAACCGTTGTCATATTGTAGGGTATCGGTTCCGGTCAGTAGGGTGCCGGAGCCGCCAGCTTGACTGGTGTGCCGAACTTTTCAGCCAGTTTTCGTCATTAACTAGCAAAGTTTTATTCGTGTTAATGAATCGTCGATTGCTCAGGAAAGAAAATCTGAAGAATGCAGAATGAATAGAGTATTAAAATTTGAAGCACCTGCGGGTGAGACCCCGAGCCCGGTGGGTGGCCAGATTGAGAGCCTGAGATCGAAGTGCCAGAAGAGTATTGAGCCTTTGCTCCACCGCCCAACTGTGGTACGCAACAGGCGAAAGAGGAGGACACCCCCCACCACGCTGAGGCGTAGTGTCAGGATTAACTGGCGTTTCACAGGGGGCTCGTCAGTCAAGCAACAACAACGTACACTGATGATAGAGCTTGGCATTGCTCGTGAGGGGGAGGTGATTGGAGATGAAGCCATGCAGGCGTACGTGGACCTCTTCTCCCGTCCTCTGAGCCTATTCGGTTGGCAGGCGGATGTGCTGCCGTTGGGACATGTGGTGGACGGGGAGGCAGCGTAGTAGGCTGGTCCTGGTGGTCTTAGGGTAGGCCTCTCCTAATGGCTGACCCAACCATGTCTATTGTGGTGTGGAACGTGAGGGGCATCAACAACCCCGCTAGGCGTAATGCAATAAAAAATCTCATTTCATGCTCGGGTGCTAGTATCGTGTGTTTACAGGAGACCAAGGTCCAGAACATGGACTTGGCCATGGTCCAGCAATGCTTAGGTTTCGACTTTGACTGTTTTTTCTGCTTGCCGGCGGTGGGCACTTGTGGGGGGATTCTGCTGGCTAGCAAATCTGCGACTGTTCGCCTAACAAACCCACATTTTACGGATAATACGGTCACGGCCAGGGTGGTGTTCAGCGACCTGTCCGGGTGGTGGTTTACGGGGTGTTATGGACCCCAGGAGGAGATAGACAAGATTTCTTTCATGCAGGAGCTCAGGGAGATTCGGGTTTTGCATGCAGGCCCCTGGTTGGTGGCCGGAGATTTTAATCTCATAGCGGATCCCACAGACAAGAGCAACGACAGGCTAAACAGACGCATGATGGGTCGGTTTAGAAAGTGCATCTCTGATCTAGAGCTGCGAGACATCTATCTGAACGGCAGGCATTACACGTGGTCCAATGAGCGCCAAGCTCCGACCTTGGAGAAACTTGATAGACTTCTTGTTTCTGTGGACTGGGAGTCGCAGCACCCCACGGCCTTCCTATCGGCGTTGAGCACCAGCGTGTCAGACCACTACCCATTGCATTTGGCGCTTGACACTGATATGCGCCGGGGCAGGCGGTTCCACTTCGAAGCTTTCTGGACTAAGGTCGATGGGTTCCATGAGGTGGTCAGGCAAGCTTGGGATGGACAGCCATACGTGCAGAATCCCTTCAAAAGAATCGCTATCAAGCTAAAGGCAACGACCAAGGCGCTGAAGAGTTGGAATGATAGATACATTGGTAGCATAAAACAACAAATTAGCATCGCAATAGAAGTGATTCTACGACTGGATGTAGCTATGGAAGGCCGATCCCTTTCGGAGGCCGAGGTGGCTCTGAGGAGACTGCTAAAGCGAAAGCTATTGGGTTTGGCATCGATGGAGAGATCAATTGCGCGACAACGATCGAGGGTGCTTTGGCTTAAGGAGGGGGACACTTGCACCGAGTTCTTTCACGCGCACGCGAGCCACCGACGACGCAAGAACTTCATCACTAAACTCAAAGTGGATGACGTGATAACCACCAAGCATGAGGAGATGGCGGAGGGGATTGACTCGTTCTTCGCTGGTCTACTCGGCGGGGCAACGGATCGCGCCTTTACGATCAACCTTGATGAAATCGGCATGCCGTCCAAGGACTTGACCCACCTTGATCATGATTTTACAGAAGAGGAGGTATGGGCAGCTGTCTGCGCGCAGGGGCTGGATAAGTCACCAGGGCCCGACGGATTCACACCTAGATTCTACATGGCGTGTTGGCAAATAATCAAGGAAGACATTATGGAAGCATTCAGGGCTTTTGGCAATATGGATTTTCGGGGCTTAACATCTATAAATCAGGCACTCATCACTCTTCTGCCCAAGTCGCCGGCCGCGATTGACGTACGAGATTACCGCCCGATAAGCTTGATTCACAGCTTCCCGAAGCTAGTGGCGAAGGTACTTTCCACGCGCGTGGCTCTGGAGATGCCTGGCCTTGTCGGCGCGCACCAGAGCGCATTCATAAAAGGCCGATGCCTCCATGACAACTACATGCTGGTCCAGGGCATGGCTAGAAGGTTACACGCCGCCGGCCGGCCGACGGTGATGTTGAAGCTGGACATCACTAAAGCTTTCGACACCGTGGATTGGGCATTCCTGCTCGAAATACTTCGACATATGGGGTTCAGCAGCAAGTGGATCTCGTGGGTGACTAGACTTTTAGCCTCTTCCTCGACGCGGGTGCTGCTCAACGGAGTACCAGGGGAGGTGATCTATAACAGATGTGGGCTGCGCCAGGGAGATCCCTTCTCCCCATTGCTTTTTGTCATGGTGATGGAAGGGCTTCACTACCTGCTTAAGCATGCGGCTGATGAGGGGGTTCTGCAGCCACTTGCACCAGCCGGTCTTCATAGCCGCACCTCGATCTTCGCCGATGATGTCATTACCTTCATCACGCCTGACAGAGATAGCTTGAGGGCGTGTTCTGTGCTCCTAACCGACTTCGGCGTGGCCTCGGGTCTCAGAACCAACCTCGCCAAATGCTCGGCGCACCCGATCAGATGCTCTAATGAACACTTCAGCTGATCGCCGAGGAGCTGGGTTGCCAGGTGCTAGGATGGCCGTGCCGCTATCTCGGGCTCCCGCTTGGGCTGAGGAAGATCACGACAACCTAGCTGCAGTCGTTGGTGGATAAAATGGCAGATAGACTGCCGGCTTGGCAGGCGCGACTCTTGTACAGATCGGGGAGATTAGAACTGCTGAAGACCACGCTAGCGGCAATGCCCATTCACGCCATGATTGCGTTGGACTTTCCGGCAAAAACTCTCGAGGCAATGGTCAAGATCTGTAGAGGTTTCCTCTGGAAAGGACGCCGGGATGTGAGCACCGGACACTGTCTGGTGGCCTGGGAGAAGGTGTGCTCCCCTAAGGAGCACGGTGGGCTCGGGGTACCCAATCTACGGCTGCTCAACTTGGCGCTTCGAGCTCGATGGCCATGGCTCACTAGGACTGACCAAGACAGGCCATGGAAAGAATTCAACCTTCAGGTGCCGCCGGAATCAATGGCAATATACAAAGCGGCCACCAAGTGTACTCTGGGAGACGGGGCCATGGCCAAATTCTGGACAGATTGGTGGCTCCCAGAAGGAAGAATTCAGGATCTAATGCCCAGTCTGTTCGCGGCCGTCAAGAAAAAGGTAGTGGCTAACTGCTCGGTGCAGCATGCCCTCTTGACGAGATGGTGGTAGGAGGTTTCGCCTAACTTGAGCGCCCAGGGACTGCTTGAATTTCTGGGCTTAGTGGATCGACTACAGGACATCCGACTTGCGGAAGGGGTAGACGATGAGATTGTATGGTTATGGGAGGCCAACGGATCCTTCTCCTCAAGATCGGCCTACCGGGCATTCTTCGCTGCTAGAGTGGAGGCGGCAGGCGCCGTCCAAATCTGGAAATCGCAAGCCACTCCAGCCTGCAAATTCTTTGCGTGGCTGGCCATGAAGAACAGATGCTGGACGGCGGACAGACTGGAGCACCGCCAGCTACCGCACCCAGCCGCCTGCCCTTTCTGTGACCAAGAGCCGGAGACAATCAACCACATACTCATTGGGTGCGTCCTGGCTTGACAAGTGTGGACTGTCGTAGCTAGCAACTGGGCTAGGCCGACGTGGGTGCCACGGCATGACAGCAATCTGGTGGACTGGTGGACTTCGCTGGACCCACAACGAGATATGAGGAAGGAAACTTGGACAGTCGTCGCCTTAGTGGCATGGACGCTCTGGAGGCACAGGAACGACATTGTTTTCAATGGTGCGGTACCGTCGGCGGATGTAGTGCTGAACAAGATTAACGTCGAGGGGCAAAACTGGCGGGCAGCGGCTCTGCTGAGGGAAGATAGATCCCTACCGATGAGGGTGGACAGGTTGGATAGAGACGAGTAATACCAATAGGTGTCGTGGTGTGGCTGCCTAGCCGCGGGTGAGTTGTAAAAACCTTTGCCTTCGTGGCATTTTCTATCGTAAACTGCTGTCTCTGGGTGGAAAATTGGTCCTCATAAATTCAGTACTAAGTAACATGGTACTATATATGATTTTCTTCTTCCAATTGCCGAAAGGAGTTTTACATAGATTGGATTATTTCCGATCAAGATTCTTTTGGCAAGGAGATAGCCAGAAAAAGAAATATCGACTGGCTAAATGGAGTGTGGTTTGCCATCCCAAAGACCAAGGCGGGTTGGGCATTCATGACCTTGAGGTTAAGAATAGGGCCCTCCTCGGCAAATGGTTGTTTAAATTAATGACGGGAGATGGTGTATGGCAAACCCTCCTGAGAAGGAAATATGTGGGTTCCAAGGCGGTATCTCAAGTATACTGGAAGCCTGGGGATTCTCACTTTTGGGCAGGTCTGATGGCTACGAAGAAATATTTCTTCTCCTATGGATCCTTCTCAATTAAGGACGGCTCGGAAATTAGATTCTGGGAGGACAAGTGGCTGGGAAATGCCACACTCCGAGAACAATATCCAGCTCTATACAACATTGTGCGTCATAAGGGTGATACTATAGCCACGGTAATGGAATCATTTCCGCCAAATGTGACGTTCAGAAGAGATTTAATTGGACCCAGACTTCAATCATGGTATATCCTGCTCCAGCGTTTGTCCACGGTGCATTTGTCACATGGGTGTGATGTATTTCGATGGAACCTACATGGGAATGGACAATTCTCAGTGGAGTCTATGTATAGAGCGTTAATCCAGTCTGATGTGCCAGTTGATAATAATAAGAAGATCTGAAAGATGAAGATACCTCTAAAGAATAAAATCTTTGCATGGTATCTTCGTCGCGGAGTCATTCTTAATAAAGATAACCTTATTAAATGGAAGCCCGCAATGTGTCTTTTGTCACCATGATGAGACAATAAAACATTTATTCTTCCAATGCAAATTGGCTCGTTCTATATGGTCAGTCATCCAGATAGCTTCTGGCTTATATCCTCCTTGTAGTGTTGCTAATGTATTTGGCAACTGGTTACATGGGATAGATTACAGGTTCAGAACTATTCTTAGGGTGGGAGCGCTTGCCGTTATTTGGTCGCTTTGGCTATGTAGAAATGATAAGGTGTTTAACGATAAAAGTACTTCTCTAATGCAGGTTATCTACAGGTGTACCGGGACTCTTCGTTTATGGTCCTCTCTACAACGTGTGGAGAATCGAGGCATGTTTACGGAGGTGTGTACACGATTGGAGGATACGGCGAGGGATACTTTTACCCAACATGGGTGGCAGCATGATCTTAGGATTGGCCCACCTCCGCTTTAGGCGTTATACATACTCTGTTTATTTGCATTTCGCTTTTTTAATTTTCGTTTGTGTGAGAGAACTTGTTTGGCTGTCTGCATCATAGTTATGCAGAGGCCGGGTGTAATGGTTAAACCTTTTAAGTAATAAAGCGCACCTTTTCGAAAAAATTGCATTGACGTATCCTTGAAAAAAAAATTGAAGCAGTGAGTTCTGTCCAACGCTTCTAATAAAAAAGAAAGTTAGGCTAAACTACTTAGGCGGAAGTTGCCAATCTGCAGCAGGAGTTCGAAGTTTCAAGTGTCTGATGAATTAGAATTTCAAGTATCCAACGTTGGATAAAAGTTCACAGCACAAATGGACAAGTATTCATCATGAAGTAGCCAGATTTTATTCCTTTTAACGAAAAGGCAGAGAATTGTTCAAAAGATACAAATCTGAAGAATGGAGTGCGAATGAAGTATCACAAACTAAAGAAATGCTATCTCTATCCAACAACGCTTTTAGCAAAGGAAAGCTAGGCTAACTTATTAGGCGAAAGATGCCAATGTGCAGCAAGAATTCGAATTTTTGTCCACCCGACACTCTGAAACTTGATTGATTTTTTGAAACAAGAAAACTTGATTGATTGACTCTTCATGTTACCTGATTGACTCTTCATGTCACTGTCTTCTTCTTCTAGTAAAGGCAGGGCAACAAAAGGAGAGCCGGCTCAACTCTCCAATAAGATCCCACTGGAAGTACGGCGAGTTTGTATATGTTAAAGTGTAGCGCGGGTGCATATAATTTGAAGGTAAACGAGGGTCTGCTCATTACGATCAGTTTGAGCGAGCTCCCGCGCGCCATGCCATGCACGGCCGCTCAAAGCTACTGTACTAGTAAAGCCCAAAAGCATGGCTAATTTTTATACTGCACTACTAATCCATCTCTCCCGGCCAAGATATGGGCCACATGTAGGTAAATGGTGCTCGGGTTTTGGCAGACAGTTGTACTTGTCGGCACCATGGAAGTGGTAGAAAGGGGAAGAGAAGGTTTCAAACTGAGGAGGACAGCGTGTACAAAAAGCGCCTGAATAAGTAGCACCCCTTCTGTCCAAAAATAAATGATGTGATTTTAGTTCAAATTTAAGCATGCTTGTGTTACCACGAAACAAATTGAGCTTATGCTGCGTAACCAACTGGTACGTACCCTGCCTTTTAGTACTTCCTTGGGTCCTTAAATTGCATTTGCAATGGATCGTTAAAGGCATTTGCAAGGTCCAGTGGTCCAGATGTAGTGGCCTCTTGGCAACATGATCACTTTGGCTGGAATTCAGAGCTAAGAAAGGGCAAAGGCAGGTGAATCTAATGCTGCGCCAAATGGACAAACAATCACACCCAATTACGTACGTATATACTCCGTAGGAAGAAAGCTTTCATTAGCACCAGGCAAATTAAACACCACCTCCACTTAATCTTGCACCTACCATTTGTTTGTCCTTTTAGATCATCAGCTGGATTTTCTAAGGTGGAACTGAATTTTCGAAGGGCCGCGTATTTTCACCCCCTTTTTTTCAGATTAAAAAATGGAATGCTGGCTTCATCCTGTTAGATAATGAGCAACTAGTATTCACTGAGGGCCAAAGGCCATTACATATACATGTGTGGTAAAGTGCAGGACACCCCTTATGCAATGGGGATATACCAAAAAGGGACTATACATATCTAACACCCCCCCTCAAACTCATGTTGGATCAACAACACTGAGTTTGGAGAGAAAAAAGCCATGCTGCGCTCGAGTCTGTGCCTTCGTGAAGAAGTCCGCCAACTGTAACTCAGAGGGTACATAGTGAAGAGCGAGAGTCTGATCCTGCACAGCAGCACGCACAAAGTGGGCACCCACACCTATGTGCTTGTTGAGCTCATGCTTCACCGGGTCACGCGCAATACTGATAGCACCGGTACTGTCTGACAGTAAGGGAGTCGACGTAGTAGCAGACACACCAAAATCCTCAAGTAACCACTGTAACCAGATCACCTCAGCCGTCAACATAGCCATGGCTCGCAACTCTGCCTCTGTACTCGAGCGAGAAACTGCACTCTGTTTCTTTGTCTTCCAAGCAATAAGAGAGCCACCAAGAAAGACACAATAAGCAGACAGCGAGCGTCGATCAGAGGGATCACTAGCCCAGGTAGCATCGGAGTAGGCCTGGAGCTCAAGAGAGCTGGAGCGGGGAAAGAAAAGACGCTGAGAGATCGTGCCACGAAGATATCGTAGAACACGGAGGAGATGACTATAGTGGACAGAGGTGGGGGCTGAAACAAACTGACTCAGGATGTGGACAGGATAGGAGATGTCAGGACGCGTAACAGCAAGATAGACAAGGCTGCCAACGAGGTGACGGTAGCGAGTGGGATTAGGAAGAAGGTCACCATCACAGGCACGAAGCTGAACGTTGAGCTCCATAGGAGTCACAACTGTGCGCTCCTCACTGAGAGCAGCACGAGCAAGAAGATCCTGAATATACTTTTCTTGGAAGATGTAGAAGCCATCAGAGGTTGAGGAGATCCCAATCCCAAGAAAATAACGAAGTGGACCAAGATCAGTCATGAGGAACTGGTTGCGAAGGCGAGCCTTAACAAAGGCAATGTGGTCAGAGTCGTCACCAGTGATGATCATGTCATCAACATAGAGAAGGAGAAGAGTCGACCACGAGGAGACGTGTGAACAAACAACGCGGGATCATAATCACTGGGCAAGAAACCAGCGGCATTCACCACAGAGGCGAAGCGCTCAAACCAGGCGCGAGGGGCCTGTTTAAGACCATAGAGGGAGCGGCGAAGTCTACAGACCATACCATCAGGAGCATAGTACCCCGGTGGTGGCTGCATATAAACCTCCTCACGCAACTCGCCATTGAGAAAGGCGTTCTGGACATCAAGTTGAGAGATAGACCAATGACGAACCGAAGCCACAACAAGGAGAGTGCGGACAGTGGTCATATGGGCCACAAGAGCGAATGTCTCATCATAATCGCATCCCTGCTCCTGCTGAAAACCACGGGCCACAAGACGCGCTTTGTAGTGCTCAAGAGAACCATCGAAGCGAGTCTTAATATTGTAGACCCACTTGCAGGTGATGGGACGAACACCGGAAGGAGGGAAACCAGATCCCATGTGCCAGAGCGCTCAAGAGCAGCAAGCTCTTCGGCCATCGCAAGCTGCCATTCAGGCTGAGTCATGGCAGTCCGATAGGAAGTGGGCTCAGCAATAACAGAGAGACCAAACCGATCAGGAGAATAGCGATCAGGTGGGGGGCGAGGCCGAGCACGGAGGTTATGAACTGGGGGAGGCGTGAAGGGAGGTGCACCAGAGGTGGAAGGCGCATCAGGGTAAGCGTCCCCAGAACGAGGGCGGCGAGTATAGTGGAGAGGAAACGGTGAGAGAGGGCGACGGACTGGAGATGATGGTGAAGAGGTGGAGGAGAAGGATAGGGAAGATGGTGTCGGTGGTGAAGGAGAATGAATGAGAGGTGCAGGAGGAAGAGGTGAAACATGAGGCACATAGCAAGGTGTATCGGGAAGGAGAAGAGAAGAAATATCGTCCACAGAGATGCTCGAGGAAGAAGGACGTGAGTAGTAAGAGCGAGACTCGTCAAAGGTCACATCACGCGAGATGCGCAAACGAAGACCAACAGGGTCCCAAGCGATAGCCCTTGTGATCATCACTGTAGCCAAGGGAAACACACTCAACCGACTGAGCAGTCAGTTTGGTGTGTTCTCGCGGGGCAAGAAGGACCTAGCACACACATCCAAACATACGAAGGGCCGAGTAGTCAGGAGAACGACTAGTGAGACACTCCATAGGAATACCACCCTGCAGGGCAGTCGATGGCTGAATGTTGATGAGATGGGTGGATGCAGAAATTGCCTCAGCCCAAAAGTGGGGTGGAAGGGAAGCGGCAATCATCGGCGCACGAGACGTCTCAAGAAAATGACGATGCTTACGTTCCGCAACGCCATTCTGCGCATGAGCACCAGGACAAGAGAACTGGGCAAGAGTACCCTGTTCCGCGAGAAAACCACACAACAGCTGGGAGATATACTCTCCAGCGGAGTCAGCATGAAAAGTACGAATAGGTGTGGAAAACTGGGTGTGAACCATGGCAGCAAATCATTTGTGTATAGAGAGAACCTCGCTACGAGATTTCATGAAGTAGATCCAAGTGTAGCGAGAGAAATCATCAATAAACAAAACATAGTAGCGATGACCATCTTTCGAATCAAAGGGAGCAGGACCCCAGACATCCGAATGAACTAAGTCAAAGGGATGATGAGATACCGACTCACTGATAGGATAAGGTAACTGGGTCTGTTTGCCAAGTCTACAACCATTACAATATAAAGAGACATCTCCAGATACAGACCCTAAGAGGCCCTGACGCACTAATGATGACAAGCGAGAGCCACAGATGTGACCAAGGCGATGATGCCACTGCTGGAAGGACGCAGACGAGGAGGCAGCAAGAGCATGAGAGCTGGCAGAAGTGGTGGCAGCGGAAGGAACACAAAGCCAGTCAACCTCCCAAAGGCCCTCTGACTCACGGAGCCGGGGGCCAGCACCAACCAAAGCCTTGGTGCGACGATTCTGAATGGAGCAAGAGTCGGTATCAAGAATGACACAACAACCAGAATCAGTAAGTTGGGAAGCGGAAAAAAGATTCATGGTAAGGCGAGGAACATGAGAAACACTAGGAAACGAAAAGGACAGAGTGGAAAGAATACCACGACTAGCAACAGGAAGAGATGTGCCATCAGCAGTAAGAACATTAATATGAGAATCAAGAGGGCTAAGAGAAGACAACGCTTAAGAATTAGAGGACATATGAAAGGAAGCTTGTTGGTGTCAAAACCGGCAGATCTCGGGTAGGGTGTCCCAGGCTGTGTGTCATGGATCGATGGGTAACAGGAGACAGGGGACACGATGTTTACCCAGGTTTGGGCCCTCTTAATGGAGGTAATACCGTACTTCCTGCTTGATTGATCTTGATGAATATAGAGATTACAAGAGTTGATCTACCTCGAGATCATATGTTGTGGTCTAGAACCTAAGGGTATGATCAATAATCATACCATGACCTATCGGCTAGCCTGGCCTCAGCTATATAATGTACCAGAGGCCTAGGATAACAAGAGTCCTAGTCGAATACGTCGGTGGAGAGGAGTCCTTGTCTTGATCACCAAGCCTTGTGGAATCTTCCTCGTGTATACATCGGCTGTCCGAACTGGCCTATGAGTGAATGGACATGGGGGTCCTCGGCCCAATCCAACTAATTGGGAGATGACGTGGTGAGTACCCCCTAGTCCAGGACACCGTCAGTAGCCCCCTAAATCGGTCTTCAAGTGGGGACGCTCCTCGGTTCTTCCGATCTGTTCTTCATCTTCGGTCGTCGGTCTTGAAAACTGGTTCAACAAATCTTCCCATCTTCTACCTTGAGGATGGCCGAGCTAAGTCCCACTCACACGTCGGGTATCCGAGGAGCCCTTTAAGTCTTCGGCCTTTATCAATGCCTTATTATTTTTATGCCACACCTCGGGTTTGAAGTGTTTGTCATGCGGCAGTGTCCTCTTGCATCCGAGCTCCAACGCCGGACTGTATTCGAGGTATCTTTTGCAGCCGAGCACCAATGACGGACCGCTTCCGAGCTCCCACGCCGGAATGTATCCGAGCTCCTACGCCGGACTGTATCTAAGCTCCAACGCCGGACTATGTCCAAGCTCCAACGCCGGACCGTATCCGAGCTCCAATGTCGGACTATATCCAAGGTGTCATAGATCACCTTGGTTCAAAAAAGTTGAAGGAGTTTAGTCGAGCTTAATGCCGGAAATGGCCTCTATGGAGACAACCACTTGCATCCGAGCTAAATCCCGAAATGCTTTCGAGGTGGTTCAGCACCTCGGTCATGGGTTGATTGTTTGCGGATTTTATTTCCAATGCGTGCAAATTTATTTGCTGTCAATATTTATAACCAGTAGCCCTCAAGGTGTGTGTCGGTCTAAAACCCGAGATGCACCTGAAGGAAAACATGAAACCGCTGATCCTAGTAGCCCTTGAGACTCAGGTTGATTCGCGAAATCGGCCTGAGGATCAACTCCTAGCTCGGCACCATACCCAAAGAGAGTCGTGAGAAGTCGCCGTGATATATTAGCTTGATGCCGGATAAGTCCCAGATGGTAATTATTGTTGTCCGAAGACGCGCTTGTCCATAGTTCGGTCATGCCGAACACTGAGCACTTTGAATTTTCTGCATTGAATAGGCAATGCAGTAGCCCCCGATCCGGCCGGGTGGCAACACCAGATCAGGGGATCAATGTGCCCCTTTAATATTTATAAATAATGAGCGCGAAGCCCAGTAGCCCCTGAGCCTTAATGTGGGCACGGGTGGCTGAATTAAGGATCGATATCCGTTTGACAGAAAAATTTGTTGTGTTTAACACAAACTTCTCAAAAAGAGAACAAGATCTCTTAAAGGAGCTTAGAGCTGGTCGAAATCCGAGCTTGCCAAGGTAGGCCCCAAGGGGTTTAAAAGATGGGTTGCAGTAAATGGATTTTACTAGCAATTTTTATGTGTAATGATTCTATGTATCCAAGTACTTTACATCATTAATGCTCGGATCCGCATTATACAAAACTTTGTTGACCGACCATCGGCTTTAACCTCCTCGGCCAGTAGCTGAGGAGTGTTTGTCCTACTTTATAAAGCCTTTACAAGGGCAAGTTTTACGACAAACAAGGCAATCCCGCCATATGGTTTTATAAACAAAGGTATGCGGAGAGATATGCTATATTGTTATTAAATGTAAAAAACATCTTCCAAAGAAAATAGTCCCGCTATCGGTTCCTTTCTTTGGGTTGTCATGCTGATCATGATCATGAAACCTCACCTCCGATCAATGTGGGAGGAAAATATTGAGGATTCAGTTTGGGGAAAGTTTCCGAACTCTGTGGTCTAAATGAACCAAAAAATTTCACTTCCCTCGTTGCCGACCAATTATATCCTTTAAGATGGCTAGCTTTCGGCTTCTCCCAGGCTAAGGTACTAACACGGATGACCCGGAAGTAACAATCACAGAGGTGCTCCCTTTACCTCCTAGCCGAACAATCGGGAACGTAGGGGGTAATCACAGGAGCCAGGCAACCCAGCTTGGCCAAAATCTTAAGTCAAATTGATGCATATTTATGGCTTTATAACAATAATTACGGAAGGCAGCGCTTGTTGAAAGTGCGTTATATCGACTAGAGGGGGGGGGGTGAATAGGCGATTTTTATGAATTCTTCACTAAGGAATTTCAGCGTGAGGAAATTCCTAAGCGAAGAACTACTTGCAGCGGAATAAGTACTCAGATGTATGCATGACATAACATAAACATGGACATCATGATGAAATGAAAACAGATACAGAGTACAGGAAGCGTAAGCACAGGATAAAACAGGATGAAGACAAACAGATTGAAGAAATTGAACTGAGGAAATTGAGAAAGTCTTTAGTTAAAGTCTTCGAACAGATATGAACAAGCATACAACACGGTAATGAGGAAATGGAAGAGTTGAGGAAATAGAACCAGTAGGCTTGGTGAAGACAATGATTTGGTAGACCAGTTCCAACTGCTGTGACAGTTGTACGTCTGGTTGGAGCGGCTAGGTATTCAAACCTAAGGACACACAGTCCCGGACATACAGTCCTCACCGTATTCTCCTTGAGCTAAGGTCACACAAACCTCACCCAATCACTCGTGGTAAGTCTTCAGGTGACTTCCAAACCTTCACAAACTCGGTCACTCGGCGATCCACAATTTCCTCTTGGATGCTCTAGACCATGACACCTAACCGTCTGGAAGATGCACAGTCTTCAAAGGTAACAAGCATCGGATCCACACAGGATCAATCTCTTCAGTGATGCTCAATCACTTTGGGTCTGTAGGTGTTTGGGTTTGGGTTTTCCTCACTTGATGATTTTCGCTCAAAGTCCTCGGAGGATGGGATGCTCTCAAATGACAAGTGTCAGTTTCTCTCGGAGCAGCCAACCAGCTAGTGGTTGTAGGGGCGGCTATTTATAGCCTAGGGAGCATCCAAACATGATAAGACATAAATGCCCTTCAATGATATGTCCGTTAGGTGGGAAGATATTTTGGGATAGCTGGCGCATAGCACAACAACAGTCGCAAATTTGACTATCAAATTCCTCAGGGCTATCATGTTCCTCACTTGTAGGCAATCCGCACCGGCGAATCCCTAACTCCTCAGTCAGAAAAAATTCCTCAGAGACCAGAAGAACTTCGTCTCTGTCACTGAAGAATATGACCGAACTGTATGAGATTTCCAATGGCTTCACTTGAAGGGATTGGTAGGTGTAGGATTTTGAGTTGAGCATCACATGGAAATTTTTCCTTAGTATTTCCTCGACCCCCTTTAACAGTACGGTGTTTCCTATGACTCAAGAAAGAGAAAATGAAACTATGAAAACAAAAGTCTTCACGCTTCATGTTCCTCGAATGAATACCAAGTCTTCAAGGTCACACCAATTTCTTCACTTTCAAAGTCTTCAGAATGTCTTTTGAAATCCAAAGTCTTCAGTCGAAGAACTTCATTTTTAGGGGTCGACTTTCTCTGTAAATATCAAACTCCTCATAGACTTATAGACCTGTGTACACTCACAAACACATCAGTCCCTTAACCTATAAGTCTTCAATACACCAAAATCACTAAGGGGCACTAGATGCACTTACAATCTCCCCCTTTTTGGTGATTGATGACAATATAGGTTAAGTTTTCAACGGGATAAACATATGAAGTGTAAATACTAATATTGAGGAATTTGATTGCAAGATATAGAAGAACTCCCCCTGAAGATGTGCATAGTGAGGAATTTGCTTTTGAAGCAATGCACACTTGAAGAGTAGTATCATGGAGATCTCCCCCTATATCTTGTAATCCATACACGCATTTGACATATAATATGAAGAATTTGAAATGCATGATGAAATATGGTGACTGATATAATTTAGCATGCGTGCATTAACATATATGAGGAATAAGCATGCAGAAAAACACATCAAAAGTATCAGACCACCATCGGGTTTAAGTTTACAACTCGATCCAACAAAGTCATCAAAAGAACGAGAGTTGTAACTTAGCAAAAAACGCCCATATATGTAGACCCGCTTGAAGACTAACTCTCAAATTTCTCCCCCTTTGTCATCGAATGACCAAAAGGATTGAAAATGAGGACTAACGCCCCTGGAGAATATCATGTTGACGGAGGAGCGCCAGCGTTGTTGGGGTCGTTTGTTGTTGTAGGGCCTGCCGCAGTATCGTCCAAGTCTTCATGCTCATCAGTTTCGCGCGATGAAGAATATGAGCTGGCCACCAAGGAAGGAACCTTGACCTTCTTGAATTTCTTCGGTGGAGGTGCAGACCAGTCAAAGTCCTCCTTGAGACCCATTTGCTTCAGATCTTCTTCACCATACATATGTGATAAAATAGCCCAGGTGCGACCGAAGACTTCATGAAGGTAGAAATGGTTTTTCTTAACTGCATTGTGTGTAGCAGTCATGTTGTGAAGAATAGAGCCAAACTGACGCTTAACCCATCTGTGGTTTCGACCCACCTTCTGGTGAAGACTGCTACGTCTTGAGCTTGCGTTGGTTTTCCTTGAAGAGGAAAGGGTGATGCAGCACAATAGCGTAAGTATTTCCCTCAGTTTTTGAGAACCAAGGTATCAATCTAGTAGGAGGCTCCTCAAAAGTCCCACGCACCTACACAAACAAACAAAGAACTCGCAACCAACGCAATAAAGGGGTTGTCAATCCCTTCACGGCCACTTGCTAAAGTGAGATCTGATAGAGATAATATGATAAGATAAATATTTTTTTGGTATTTTATAATATAGATTGGAAAACTAAAGATGCGAATAAAAGTAAATAGCAAACTTATATGATAAAAGATAGACCCGGGGGCCATAGGTTTCACTAGTGGCTTCTCTCAAGATAGCATAAGTATTACGGTGGGTGGACAAATTACTGTCGAGCAATTGATAGAAAAGCGAATAATTATGAGATTATCTAGGCATGATCATGTATATGGGCATCACGTCCGTGACAAGTAGACCGAAACGATTCTGCATCTACTACTATTACTCCACACATCGACCGCTATCCAGCATGCATCTAGAGTATTAAGTTCATAAAGAACAGAGTAACGCATTAAGAAAGATGACATGATGTAGAGGGATAAACTCATGCAATATGATATAAACCCCATCTTTTTATCCTCGATGGCAACAATACAATACGTGCCTTGCTGCCCCTGCTGTCACTGGGAAAGGACACCGCAAGATTGAACCCAAAGCTAAGCACTTCTCCCATTGCAAGAAAGATCAATCTAGTAGGCCAAACTAAATCGATAATTCGAAGAGACTTGCAAACATATCAAATCATGCATATAAGAATTCAGAGAAGAATCAAATATTGTTCATAGATAAACTTGATCATAAACCCACAATTCATCGGATCTCGACAAACACACCGCAAAAAGAGTTACATCGAATAGATCTCCAAGAAGATCGAGGAGAACTTTGTATTGAGATTCAAAGAGAGAGAAGAAGCCATCTAGCTAATAACTATGGACCCGAAGGTCTGTGGTAAACTACTCACAACTCATCATAAGGGCTATGGTGTTGATGTAGAAGCCCTCCATGGTCGATTCCCCCTCCGGCGGAGCGCCGGTGAAGGCTCCAAGATGGGATCTCGCGGATACAGAAGGTTACAGTGGTGGAAATAGTTTTTCGTGGTCGCCTCTGATGTTTTCGAGGTACGTGGGTATATATAGGAGGAAGAAGTAGGTTGGTGGACGCCCGAGGGGCCCACGAGACAGGGGGGCGCGCCCACCAGGGAAGGGCGCGCCCTCCACCCTCATGGCCTCCTCGATTGCTTCTTGACGTGCACTCCAAGTCCTCTGGATCATGTTTGTTCCAAAAATCACGCTCCCGAAGGTTTCATTCCGTTTGGACTCCGTTTGATATTCCTTATCTTCGAAACACTGAAATAGGCAAAAAACAGCAATACAGGCTGGGCCTCCGGTTAGTAGGTTAGTCCCAAAAATGATATAAATGTGTAAAGTAAAGCCCATAAACATCCAAAACGGGTAATATAATAGCATGGAACAATAAAAAATTATAGATACATTGGAGACGTATCAAAGACTAAGGAGAAGCTCACGGCCAGTCATCACTCTTGGAGTTGTGGCTTGAGGATTTGGCTTTGAAGCATTAGCGGCAGAGTTATGAGTGGCAGAGTCATCATTGGTGGAGTAAGATGCAGCTTTGCGAAACTGACCATCCAATGGACGAATGCCTTCATCAATAATAGCAGGTGCCTTGCCCTTTTCATCAGCTGAGGAATATGTCTACTTGAGGACTTCAATTCGGGGCAAGTAGCTGAGGTGATTCTGAAAATCAGCCTTGTAGTTGAGTGAAGACCTTGTTCTGAGGAATCTCATAATCCAAGGAGCATAAGGCTTCAGCTCAAACGGAGAGAGTGCAATATTTGCCAGAGTCCTCATGAAGAAATCGTGATAGTTCACAGGAATGCCATGCATGATATTGAACAGCAGATTCTTCATGATTCCAACAACTTCCTCATCAGTCGAGTCATGGACTTTGATAGGACTCAAAGTCTTCGTCAGAATGCGATAGACAGTTCTTGGCACATACAACAATTCCTTCACGAGGAATTTGGTCCTTGGGGCTTGACCGGGCTTCAGCGGCTTCATTAGCACTTGCATATAATGAGCAGTAAGTTCAAGTTCAAGGTACAGACAACGAGCGCCTTCAAGGGGAGGACTGATTGGCAGGGCATGAAGTAATTCAGAGGCCGGTGCTTTGTAGTGAGTATTTTCGGTCATCCAGTCCAAAACCCAAGAGTTCACATCGTCAACATCTCCCGTGATGTGCAGTGTTGCATAGAACTAAAGAATTAGCTCTTCATTCCAATCAACAATGTCAGTGCAAAAGTTGAGCAGTCATGCATCATGAAGCACATTGAGGACTGGGGTGAAGCAAGGCAGTGATTCCATCTCAACATGAGGAATATGCTCATGGTCGAAGACTTTGTCTTTGTTGAAAAGCAGTGAAGAATAGAAATTGGCCTAGCTGGCAGTCCAGAAACGCTTCCTTCTAAGACGAGCAGAGTCATATGGGTTATAGTCGGTGAAGAACACATGCTCGCCAAAGAAGTCATCAGCCTTGCATTTCTGCTTCTTTGAGAAGGGATCCTTTGGCTTGGGCTGAGGTGTGTCAGTCAATTGCATCACAACCTCCGGAATTGCAATCTCAGGATCCATAGGCTGAGGAATTTCAGTTTCTTCAGTGGCAGCCTAGGTTTTCAATTCTTCATTTACAATTTCATCAGCACTAGT
Source organism: Aegilops tauschii subsp. strangulata (assembly GCF_002575655.3). Lineage (NCBI taxonomy): Eukaryota > Viridiplantae > Streptophyta > Magnoliopsida > Poales > Poaceae > Aegilops > Aegilops tauschii. The sequence goes on from NC_053039.3 coordinate 57,893,509, forward strand.
GGCTGGAATTTCTTCATGGACAGACGGGGTGGCATGAGGTTCGTTAGATCCCATTTGAACTGTAGTCACTGGGGACTGAGGAATTTGTTGCAGAGGTGTGAACAGAGGAGAATTGGGGTGCTGACTTTCCCAAAAGTCACCATTCATCACTGGTGTAGTGCTTCCAATGTCCACATCTTCTTCTTCAGCACTCTTTTCTTCAACGCCGGCCTCTTCAGCTGTGAACTGAGGCATGGGCGATGAGACTATTGGGGTTGAAGGGATTGCATTCGCTTCAATTTCTTCATCCAACTGCTCTGAAGAAGCAGCAGAAGGAATATCTTCATCTGATCCACTTGGGATCACATATTCTTCATTAAAAGGAACAAGGTCCTTTGATGGTATGGATGAGACAGGAATAGCATCAATCGGATTTTCAAAAGAGCTAGTCAGTGGCTTCATCTTCTTCGGAGCTGAAGAATCTGATGAAGTTGATGCTTTCCTTTTCTTCACAGCTGCACGCTCTGCAGCCTTGGTCTTCTTCACATCTGATGCAGAAGGAAGAATTGGAGTTGGGGTAGGTGCAGGAGGAGCAGAGGGAATCTGTTCATTCTCTTCAGGCGCAACAGATGCAGTTTCCCTGCCATTTTTAGTTTCTTCAGGCACAACCGTTGAAGCTTCAGCTGTCCTGACAATTTCTTCAGGCGCAACACTAGTGGTTGCCGTGGCAATTTCTTCAGCGGCTGGAATGCAGTCATCAGCCCTGACACTAGCAGTTTCGTCAATAGCCTGATTGTCATCAGCGGTGCTGGCATGATCTTCAGTAGGCTCAGCAGATGCCTCAGCCTGAGGAATGTCCTGTTGCGTTGGGGCTGCAACATTGGTAGTGAACTTCTCAGATAACTTCACAAATCTGACTTTGGCTCCAAGCCAGTCAGCATAGTAGCGATCAAATGCATCACTCAATTGCTTGATCTCTGCTTGCAGAGCAACGAGTTCTTCAGGGGAAAGCTTTAAGACATTTTGCTTCAGAAAGCGCTCTTTCTTGTACTACGCTTTCTTCACTCTCCTTCCCTGTTCATATTTCCATTTTTCTTCATCAATGAAGGCAGTCAAGACATGACTTTGACCAGGAGTAAGGTTCATCTCCGACAAAGGTGTGTAGGGATCCTTGTGCCATAGATCGATGAAGTCTAGGATCAGCTTGGGATCCAACATTAATGGCACATTGCTGCCTTTGGCTCTAGCGGCCCTGTGTTTCTTGTCTCTGATGATTTCCGCAAGTTCTTCATCATCAGTTTCATCGTCTTCAGACGGGACTTGAAAGGCGACCTGCTTCTTGTGAGGACTTGGTCGGGAACCTCGTCCAGCAGTGGCCTTCGTCTTCAGCAGAGTGGGGCCTGTAGAGGAATTTGGAGGAGCTGAAGAACTTCCAGAGGCTCCTAAGGCAATAGAGATGCCTGTCGTCCTTTGACATGTGGCGAGATGCACAGGTGCTGAGGATTTTGACTGAGGAGAAGAGGACTTTGGAGGGGCTGGAGCAGCTCGAGGAATTGGCCGTGAGGGCTTTGAAGAAGTTGGCCGTGAGGGCATTGCTGAGGAACTTGGCCGTGAGGGCATAGAGGTTGAAGCACTTGGCTTATGAGCAGGCTTCTTTGCCATGGCCTTCTTTGGCTTGCTTGCAGAGGCCTCAGCAGAGTCTTCATTGAATTTCCTCACTGCTTCCTTTGCTATTTTGGCTAGCTTGGCCTGGCGCTTGGCCCATTCATCAGGATAATCCTCACCATGCTTGAGGCTGGTGGGGTCAGCTTCTTGGCCAGGTGCCAACGGAGGTCTTGGGCATGGAGGGTTAAGAGCGAATTTCTTCATGTACTTAGGAGTGACATATCTGTACTCCCTCCATTCCCGTGCCCATCTCCTCTCCATCCTTTGTATGCGCACCTTGTGCTGATTTTTGTCCTCGCCATATTTGGCCTCATCGGGAGTGCAATAATCCTTGTAAATGTCATCAGGGATTTCGAAAGCAGTGTTGACCTCAGGCCTCTTTCCACCATTCTGTGGCTTCTTGCCGTCAGCCATTTTCTTCAGCTGAGGAATATGAACAACAAAATTCTCTGAAGAGGTGTGCAACTTTTCTTCGAGGAACGCTGCAAATGAGTTAAGTTGATGAGAACCTAGTGATTCAGCAGCGGACATGTGTACCTGTGAAAAGAGTATAGTTGCGAAGAATTTGGAGAGGTCATATGCGTTCTCAGAAGGTTTTTGCAAAACAGAGCAAGTTGAGGAATTTGACCAGATGAGTCTTGAAGAATTTCACTAAGCGTTCTTTGTCTTAGGTTCCAGAGTTGTACAGATTGAAAATCCACACAACTGAGGAATCTTGAAGAAAAACGTTGCTTAGGGAAACAGATCAAGAACAGATGTTATGTGAGGTGTCTAGTGTGAAGATTTGAAGAATAACCACCTTTTGAAGATTTTGTAGAAAACATCCGAATCAACGAGGGCAGTAAAAGTAACTTTTAATTACCTTTGATGAAGAACACGACGAATTGGGAAGTGTAGATGAGAAGCTCGTCAGTTCAGATCTTCCACGCCCTAACTTGGCAGAGGAAGACAGCTACGGCGGCGGCGGAATGAAGAAATCCGCGGCCACATCGAGTACGACGGCGACGAGGTTGTGGCAGTGAAGCTCTTCCTCACCGGCGACGATGGAAGTAGCGGCGCCGCTAGGGTTTGAGAAGCTCGAGAGGGAGAGAGGTCGAGCGGAGTAAAAACGAAGTGAGGAAGGGGAGGGGTATTTATAGCCGAAGTGAAAAACCACTCGTCCGAAGAAATTGGACGAACGTGCCCCTGACCCTTCGCATTCGCTTGACATGTGTCACCCACGTACTGAGAGGTGGCGATCGTGTGAGATCGTGGGTGAATAGATAAGTATTATCGTGGGATGCAGAACGGTTTGAGCGGCAAACGCCGAAAATTCAGATAAGATAAGTTTTAAAGTTTCGTTCGCAAATTCTTCAGCTGACAAGGACACAGTGAAGATTTTGAACGAGTTTCAAATAGAACGCACATGAAGAATTTGTGAATAGACTGGGTTGAGTTTAGCATAGAGGGGGAAGGGTCCGATCACATTCACTTAGTAGAAAAGGCAACTTGAAGAAATAGCAATAAGTGAATGCTGTAGAGGACATAAACTCAACATATAAATATAGCCAATGAAGAGAAACGACGAAAACAGTGAAGACATTGCAAAGTTGAAGAAATTGAACAACTGAGGAATTTCAGAAATGAGGAAAAAACTCAAAATTGAAGATTTTCAACTTTTTGTGGTGGCGTGACCCACCATATAAGAATGATGATTTCAGACACCGTGTACAATTGTCGTAGGGTTCTGAGAATCAAATTCATTGTTAATTTCTTCACACTTAGAGTGTTAGTCTTCATTGATTGAAGAAAAACGTTTCTTCATGTGTTGCACATCTAAGTCATCAATTTTGCATAAGGGTTAGGATGAGTTTCCTTTTCAAAGAACATTCGAAGATTCTAAGATATTTAGCTCACACCGCAACTTGCTAAATCTCTTCTCATCCAAGGGCTTTGTGAAGATATCGGCTAGCTGTTCTTCAGTCTTCACATGTTCAATAGAAATGTCGCCCTTCAACACATGATCACGAAGAAAATGATGGCGAATCTGAATGTGCTTTGTCTTCGAGTGCTGAACTGGGTTATGAGCAATCTTGATGGCACTCTCATTGTCACAGTAGAGAGGCACATTCTTCACGTTGACGCCGTAGTCCTTGAGAGTTTGCTTCATCCATAGCAATTGAGCACAACAAGAATCAGCAGCAATGTACTCAGCTTCAGCAGTAGACAGTGATACGCAGTTCTATTTCTTCGAGGACCAACAGACCGAAGATCGTCCGAGGAAATGGCATGTGCCTGATGTTGACTTGTGGTCCACACAATCACCAGCATAGTCAGAGTCTGAATATCCAATGAGATCAAAAGCCGAGCCCTTGGGGTACCATAATCCAAGTGTTGGTGTGTGAGCTAGATGTCGAAGAATATGCTTCACAGCCTTATGGTGTGATTCCTTTGGTGTAGCTTGAAATCGGGCACACATGCAAACACTAAGCATAATGTCTGGCCTAGATGCACATAAATACAATAAAGAACCAATCATGGAGCGGTATACCTTTGGATCGAAGTCAATACCATTTTCATCAGTGCATAGATGACCATTTGTGGGCATAGGAATTTTGACCCCTTTGCAATCTTGCATGCCGAATTTCCTGAATACGTCCTTGAGGTATTTCTCGTGAGATATGAATATGTCATTGTGCTGTTAACAAATTTGAAGACCTAAGAAGAATTTCAATTATCCCATCATAGACATTTCATATTCCTCCCTCATCATATAACCAAATTCGTCAGTGTAACGTTGGTCATTACAGCCAAAGATAATATCATCAACATATATTTGGCACGCAAACAATTCACCATCATAAGATTTAGTGAAAAGAGTAGGGTCAAGTGAACCCGGTTTGAAGCCTTTCTTCATGAGGAATTCCTTCAAAGTATCATACCACGCCCGAGGGGCCTGCTTGAGTCCATAGAGGGCCATATTGAGTCTGAAGACTTTGTCGGGATGCTTTGGATCTTCAAAACCTGGGGGTTGAGCAACATATACTTCTTCCTCAAGCTTACCATTGAGGAATGCACTTTTCACATCCATTTGATATAAAGTGATATCATGATGGTTAGCATAAGCAAGTAATATGCGAATAGCCTCAAGTCTAGCAACAGGTGTAAAAGTTTCATCGAAATCAATTCCTTCAGCCTGTGTGTATCCTTGAGCTACAAGCCGTGCCTTATTCCTCACCACAAGGCCATTTTCATCTTGCTTGTTGCGGTAGATCCACTTTGTGCCAATGATATTGTGCTTGCGAGGATCTGGACGTTTGACCAGTTCCCAGACGTTGTTGAGCTCGAAATGATGTAATTCCTCTTGCATAGCTTGAATCCACTCAGGCTCCAGAAATGCTCCATCTACCTTAGTGGGCTCTGTGAGAGAGACGAAAGCAAAGTGCCCACAAAATTTAGACAAATGTGAAGCTTTTGAGCGTGTGAGAGGACCTGGAATGTTGATGTCGCTGATGATTTTCTCAATCTGCACTTCGTTTGCAACACGAGGATGAGCGGGTTGCCGTCGAGGAATTTGATCAGCATTTTCTTCAGCACCATTTTCTTCAGGTGCATCAGCATGACGTTCTTCACGTTCTGGAATGATTTCTTCAATAGATTCTTTGATAGGAATGACATCCTCAGTAGCCTTGAACTTGATAGTTTCCTCAGGTGACTGTTCATCTAACACAGAAGGTAGGTGCTCTCTTTGCGAGCCATTAGTTTCATCGAACCGCACATCTACAGTTTCAACAACCTTGTGGTGAACGTTGTTGAAGACTCTGTAGGTGTGCGAGTCCTTTCCGTAACCTAGCATAAAACCTTCATTTGCTTTCGGTGCAAATTTAGAGTTGTGATGAGGATCTCTAATCCAACATTTAGCACCGAAGACTTTGAAATAACTCACATTTGGTTTCTTGTCAGTGAGGAGTTAGTATGCAGTCTTCTTGAAGAATTTGTGAAGATATACCCTGTTGATGATGTGGCATGCAATATCAATTGCCTCAATCCAGAAGCGACGAGGCGTCTTGTACTCATCAAGCATAGTGTGAGCCATCTCAACCAGAGTCTTGTTCTTGCACTCCATGACGCCATTCTGCTGAGGAGTGTAAGGAGTAGATAACTCATGAGTAATACCAAGTTCATCAAGAGAGTCATCAAGACCAGAATTCTTGAACTCGGTTCCATTGTCACTTCTGATGTGCTTGATCTTCACACCAAAGTTGGTTGAAGCCCTCGAGGAAAATCGTTTGAAGACTTCCTGCACTTCATGTTTGTAGGTGACAATATGTACCCATGTGTAACGAGAGTAATCATCAACAATAACAAAGCCATATAGAGATGCATCATTTGTAACTGCTGAATAATGATTTGGACCAAAGAGATCCATGTGAATCAATTCAAATGGTCGAGTAGTAGTCATGATAGTCTTTGCTGGATGCTTGGCCTTGGTCATCTTTCCAGCTTCACAGGCTCCGCACAAGTGATCCTTGAGGAATTTGACATTCTCAATGCCAATGAAATGCTTGTTCTTTGCGAGCGTGTGCAAATTCCTCATGCCAGCATGACCAAGTCGTGCCATAGCCAGCCTTCTAAAGTTTTTGCAAGTAGACATACGGCCGGCTGTGGTCCTGTAGAGAAATCAACAATATACAGATCTCCTCTCCTAAAGCCTTCGAAGACTTTGGAATTGTCAGCTTCCATGATCACAACACAACGATACTTGCCAAAGATGACAACCATATCAAGATCACAAAGCATTGAGACGGACATAAGGTTGTATCCTAAGGACTCGACAAGCATGACTTTGTCCATGTGTCGATCCTTTGTGATCACAACCTTACCTAGACCCAATACCTGACTTTTGCCTTTGTCAGCGAAGATGATATGCTTCAGATGCGATGGAGATAAGGGGACATCCATCAATAGATTCTTGTCTCCAGTCATGTGATTTGTACATCCACTATCGAGGACCCACTCATTGGCTTTGGGTTGATCATCTTGCAGTTGAATTAGTGCAGCTTACGAACTCATATACTTCATCAGTGAAGAATATGACATCAAATTCATCAGATTAATTTCATCAAGCAGTGGAACAGATAAAACAGTATGAGGACGTGAGAAATGAAAGTTCATTTCTTCATGATTAGCCTACGTCCTTTCAGGCAATTTCAGGTCTTCAGCAAATTCTTCAGACGTTTAAGCACATCTGGAGACCTGACCCTTCATAAGTGATTAGTTCTTTTTCTTCACCACCCACATCTGAAGGGGTGGCAAAGAGTTCATCACTCTGCGAGCTCCATATGAGAAAGGTGGTATAGAAGCCAGTCCACTTCGTTTCACATAAGAGGAGTTAGGGTAAGCATATGAATAAGCATAGAAATTCTTCGAGGACTTATGAACATAATGATTAGAAGAATAATGCTCATATTCATAGTCCTTAGCTCTTCCCTGCGAAACAGAAGGATTAGCACGATTATGTTCATATGAGGACTTTGATCCTTTTGAAGAATTTGATCCACGTGAGGAATTTGGTCCGTATGAGGACTTGGATCCATATGAAGAATTTGATCTGGGGTTCCTATTCTTCACAGGTGGTGTCATGATGACATTCACCTGAAGAATTTCAAGGCACCTTTTGGGAACCCAGATTTTCTTCATAGGGGAACCGTTCCTGCAGTTAGTGCCAACATATCTAGCAAATACTTCACCATTCTGATTTTTGAACAGTTTATAGTTGGAATCAAATGACTCATCAGAAGAATGAGGAGATTCACATGTAAAGCCAGATAAAGTAGATGGATCTACTAGAGGTCCCTTTGCAGCAACCCATGAGGTTTTGGGATACTGCTCAGGCTTCCAGTATGTCCCATCAGCGTTGAGTTTCCTCTCAAAGGCAATACCCTCTTTCCTAGGGTTCCTGTTGAGGATCTGCTTTTTAAGCACATCATATAGAGTCTGATGCCCTTTGAGGCTTTTGTACATGCTTGTCATATACAATTACTTCAGCCCTGCATCATCAGTGATACTAGCAATGTCCTCAGATGAGGAACTAGTGACAGCAGAGACAGGTGAAGAATTTGTAGCAGAAAAAGCATTTGAACATTCAGGTGAAGAATTAGCAGATTCACGTTCAATGCACTTCAAACATGGAGGAATGAATTCTTCCTGGGTAGCGCTGATATGTTAAGAAAGTAATGAATCGCGCTCCATCAGAAGATCTTCATAACTCACCCTTAGCTTTTCAAGATCTTGATTTCTTTGAAGAAATTCATAAGAAAGCTTCTCATGATCAGATAAGAGAGTGTTATGATGACCTTGAAGGTTGTCAAACCTAGACTGAAGTCTCTGAAGATTTTTAGTCAAGGTTTTAGTGCGATCCATTTCTTCACCCAACATATCATCACTTTTGTCTAGCATGTTTTGAACCTTTTCAAAAGCCTTTTGTTGTTTCACAACAATCTTAGCAAGTTTAGAGTAGCTAGGCTTGATATTTTCATCAGATTCATCCTCACTTGATTCAGAAGAGGGATATTTGAGTACCTTGGCACCTTTTGCCATGAAGCAATAGGTGGGAGCATAGTCATCATTGCCTTCTTCAGCCTTGTTGGTGAAGCCATTTTCTTCAGAGTTGAAGATGGACTTGCTGACGAATGCAGTGGCGAGAGCTAGGCTAGCCACACTAGACTCGGACTCCTCAGATGCCTCCTCTTCCTCATGTTCCTCAGATTCAGCCTCAGAGTCCATTTCCTTGCCAATGAATGCCCGAGCCTTCTTGGAGCTGCTCTTCTTGTGAGATGAAGACTTCGAGGATTTTGATGATGAAGACTTTGAAGATTTCTTCTTCTTCTTTGCGTCATCAGAACTATAATCCTTGTATTTCTTCTTCTTTGATTCCTTTTCCCATTGAGGACAATCTTGAATGTAGTGACCAGGTTTCTTGCATTTGTGGCATAGCCTCTTGTAGTCACTGGATGAGGAATCATTGCTCCTTGAGGATTTTCCAAAACGACCACGTCTAGAGAACTTCTGGAATTTCTTCACGAGCAGTGCTAGCTCCTGGCTCAGTTCTTCAGGATCACCAAGGCTACTACCAGAATCTTCACCTTCAGATTCAGAGACATCCTTGGCCTTCAGGGCACGTGATCTGCCATAGCTCGAACCATAGAGATCTCTCTTCTCAGCAAGCTGGAACTCATGAGTGTTTAGCCTCTCGAAGATATCAGCAGGATCCGTGACTTGTAATCTCCACGTTCTTGTATCATCAGTGCCAGAGTATCAAATGAGGAATCAAGCGATCTCAGCAATTTCTTCACCACCTCATGGTCGGTGATGTCAGTGGCACCAAGTGCTTGAAGCTCATTTGAGATGTCAGTGAGGCGATCGAAGGTTTGCTGAACATTTTCATTGTCGAGTCTCTTGAAGCGGTTGAAGAGATTGTGAAGAATGTCAACTCGAGAGTCACGTTGTGTTGAGAATCCTTCATTGACCTTGGACAACCTATCCCAGATAAGCTTAGCAGTTTCCAAAGCACTCACTCTTCCGTACTGCCCTTTGCTTAGATGGCCACATATGATGTTCTTCGCTTGGGAATCGAGTTGCTTGAATCTCTTCACATCAGTAGCATTCAGAGAAGGTGAGACTGAGGGAACACCATTTTCCACAACATACCAGAGATCGTTATCAATTGCCTCAAGATGCATTCGCATCTTATTCTTCCAGTAGGGGTAGTCTGTCCCATCCAAGGTAGGACACCCAGCAGAGACCTTGATCATACCTGTGGTCGACATAACTAAAACTCCAGGCGGCTAAACCAAAATCACACAGAACAAGGGAGTACCTTGCTCTGATACCAATTGAAAGTGCGTTATATCGACTAGAGGGGTGGTGAATAGGCGATTTTTATGAATTCTTCACTGAGGAATTTCAGGTCAGGAAATTTCTAAGAGAAGAACAACTTGCAGCGGAATAAGTACTCAGATGTATGCATGACATAACATAAACATGGACATCATGATGAAATGAAAACAGATACAGAGTACAGGAAGCGTAAGCACATGATAAAACAGGATGAAGACAAACAGACTGAAGAAATTGAACTGAGGAAATTGAGAAAGTCTTCAGTCAAAGTCTTCGAACAGATATGAACAAGCACACAACACAGTAATGAGGAAATGGAAGAGTTGAGGAAATAGAACCAGTAGGCTTGGTGAAGACAATGATTTGGTAGACCAGTTCCAACTGCTGTGACAGTTGTACGTCTGGTTGGAGCGGCTAGGTATTCAAACCTGAGGACACATAGTCCTCGCTGTATTCTCCTTGAGCTAAGGTCACACAGACCTCGCCCAATCACTCGTGGTAAGTCTTCAGGTGACTTCCAAACCTTCACAAACTCGATCACTCGGCGATCCACAATTTCCTCTTGGATGCTCTAGACCATGACGCCTAACCGCCTGGAAGATGCACAGTCTTCAAAGGTAACAAGTGTCGGATCCACGCAGGATCAATCTCTTCAGTGATGCTCAATCACTTTGGGTTTGGGTTTTCCTCACTTGATGATTTTCGCTCAAAGTCCTCGGAGGATGGGATGCTCTCAAATGACAAGTGTCAGTTTCTCTCGGAGCAGCCAACCAGCTAGTGGTTGTAGGGGGCGGCTATTTATAGCCTAGGGAGCAGCCAAACATGATCAGACATAAATGCCCTTCAATGATATGATTGTTAGGTGGGAAGATATTTTGGGACAGCTGGCGCATAGCACAACAACGGTCCGAAATTTGACTATCAAATTCCTCACGGCTATCATGTTCCTCACTTGTAGGCAATCCGCACTGGCGAATTCCTAACTCCCCAGTCAGAAAAATTCCTCAGAGACCAGAAGAACTTCGTCTCTTTCACTGAAGAATATGACTGAACTGTATGAGATTTCCAATGGCTTCACTCGAAGGGATTGGTAGGTGTAGGATTTTGAGTTGAGCATCCCATGAAATTTTTTCCTTTGTATTTCCTCGACCCCCTTTAACAGTACGGTGTTTCCTATGACTCAAGAAAGAGAAAATGAAACTACGAAAACAAAAGTCTTCACGCTTCATGTTCCTCGAATGAATACCAAGTCTTCAAGGTCACGCCAATTTCTTCACTTTCAAAGTCTTCAAAAAGTCTTTAGTCGAAGAACTTCATTTTTAGGGGTCGACTTTCTCTGTAAATATCAAACTCCTCATAGACTTATAGACCTCTGTACACTCACAGACGCATCAGTCCCTTAACCTATAAGTCTTCAATACACCAAAATCACTAAGGGGCACTAGATGCACTTACACTTGTATAATGAATACAAAGGCTGATTATATATGTTTATTTTGACTCCGTTGCGACCGTTTATCATTTGAAAGTGGCCCATCGTCGGCTTCCACCCCTTTGTAGATGCTACGTAGGGTGTTTCTGCAATAACAAAACAACCCTTAGCCGACGTCTCGGTGCCCGAAGGCGGTTGTGTTTGCAGAAACAAGGCAATCGGATATGCGGGCTTTATAACTTTCACTTAGTCATAGGAGCTTAAATTGGGGAGGCTAGCTATGAGCCCCCGACTAGTGTTTGGCACCGACCGAAGTCTAGCCATTAACACTTCGGCCAATGTTATGAAAGGCCCATCGTTTAACACGGGGTAACCGTCATCGGATCACTGACCAGTTTTACGCCCATTGTGACAGTCAGTTTTCGGCTTTCTCCACTGAGGCGCTTAACCATTTGAGCTGGAAGCACAATCGTAGTGGTTCTCCCTTTGCACTCCTAGACGAACAAAGCGGAATGTAGGAGGCAAGCACAGGAGCCGGGCAATCCAACTATTGACTGAAGACACAATTCGAAACTGATGCATATAAAGCAATATCTGAGAACGTTTTGCCGAAGACTCCTCGGAGTACCTTGGCTTTTGGTGGGTTCGGCTGTAGTCCAGCCCCCCGTTAATGTTGCCAATGCTTTAAAGGCGTCTGGCATTGCACTGCTCGGGAACTAGTCCCGATGTGGCATGTGTATTGTTAACGCCGAGGTGTAGTTCGGCGGGAAAGATACCGAGTTGTGGGTCAGAAGAGATCATCCGAGCTGAATTATAATGCTGGGCACCTCGGTCATGAGGATGACCCGCTTCCTGAAACAAAAACATATAAATAGCTAAAAAGTGCCATAAGCTCGAAAAGCCAAAAAACTTATGTAAAAGCTTGACGTGCGAACTAAATCAAGATTTTTGTGCCGAACATTGGTCTTTAAAAAAAATGATGCTTCTGGCGTGCTTTAACATGACACATCCGATCTTGAAACTTCAAGCAGGTCGCCTTTGGCTTCAACCTCCTAATCCCGAAGGCGGAGTGCTTCTCTGAGGCCAGTTTAGCAACCTAAACTCGAGCGGCTTTAAAGAGAAACCAGGCTATTCGGCTATTGACCACACACTCGAGTCGAAAAAGGAGCGGTAGAAAAAGACTTTGCAACGACCAAGAAAAAACACATTTACTATAAAACGGCTCATAATTTGGAGAGCCCCCAATTAACTTGGGTAAAGAAAATTGTTTTTAACAAACAACATTTGTAATAAACATTGTTTTAGCAAAATGCTTTTTTTAAACACAAATATAATGTTTGGTCGAACCAAACAAAAATTAAACATTAAAAAGAGACTTGAGCATGAAAACAACTTAGCTGGTTAATGTGCTCATCGTTGGTGACGCGGCCTGATCTTACGGCAGGACGAGGTCCCAGCCCCCAAACCGGTCCCGAGGTGGCCGAGCGAAGAGCTCAGCAATCCGAAGAGGTGAAGCCCCCGGTCTAGCCGAGGTGTGGCGGATGACGTCGGAGTCTCCGGCTGAGTAGGTTGATGAAGCGAACGGTGCGGGGTTGCCAACATAGGTCAGCACGCCAAGGCGATGACACAATTGTGTCGACGGAGGTGGGACGACGACGTCGGCACGCCGAGGTGACAGCATGGCCCGGTCTGAACCAATCGCGTGCACACATAAAATAGTGCAAGCCAGAAATAATAACAATAATATGCTTAAAAAAATCTACTTAATTAATTTAAGTGAAGTAAATAAATTAAGAAATATGGCCTGAATGCCGAGGTGACGGAGCAGGTCGGTAAGGTGACGTTGCAGCCACCATGCCAGCCGATGTGTCGAAGCTGGTCGGCCGGTGACGCCGAAGTCACCGGAGCATGTTGATGAAGAAATAGCGGAGCCCACGGTCCAGCCGAGGTGTCGAAGCCTCCATGTCAGCCGATGAGTCGAAATAGGTCGGCGTGATGGACATCGGCTTGAAGAAGCAATAGTGCGGCCATGCCGATGCAAGTCGTAACTCGTGACGTGGTCAATGCCGGCTTGATGAGTGACCGTGCGGCGATGCCGGTGTGCCCGCTCCGTGTAATCCGTGGGGCGGCGATGTTGGTGATGATTTATCCTTCGCGATGCCAAACTCTTGTTCGGCTCGCCGAGATGATGATCCGAAGAAGTTGAGCTCGGCTCAATAAAGCGACGACGTGTCTAGCGCGGGTCGGCAGCCGTGAAGCAATGTTACTGGACTGGTTTGACACCAGCGTGATGGTGAAGATTACCTCAGAGAAGGCTTAAAATTTTATGGGCACGTGTTAAGAACAACGCACAATACCCTAGAAGAAAATTCCTTTAAAAAGGTTGTCCAATATTACGTTCGTAAAGAAACATGAATTCGGGTCGGATCCGTATTCACGCAGAAAACAGATCAGAAAATTGGTCCACTCATCGGAAGGTTCCCGGAGTTTGAACCGTCGGATCGAGCTGAAATTTTGAGGGGTGGTAGATATGTGAATTCCACAGCAGATGAATGGTTGGATCTTCCAAAGGACCTCCGAGCTGGGCTCTGGAGACCACGCCCTAAATTCATCCAGATTCCCGTCCAGATTTGACAAGGCTCCGGTATATCGTAGATTGCCGGAGATTCCTCCATCGGAACTTGACGAAATTTTGCATGGTTGTTGTAGACTTAATTCCGCACAATTCCACCAAAGCAATCATTAAAACGACACTCGAGGAGGCGGTGGCGGCGGATACAAGTTCGCTGTCAAGAAAAACAGCACGATCGCTTAAGGGCAATGTTGACATTGAGCCCTCGGGCTCCATGAATGATTCCTCCATGATCTTGAAAGAGATCGGAGTTGATGTTGATGAAGGTCATCATCCGAACATGATGATCTGACACAGAGTGCAGTCCTCGGTTGAGCCAAGGTGACCAGTCGAGTGATGTCTACAACGCAACCTTCTTCTTGTAGACGTTGTTGGGCCTCCAAGTGCAGAGGTTTGTAGGACAGTAGCAAATTTCCCTCAAGTGGATGACCTAAGATTTATCAATCTGTGGGAGGCGTAGGATGAATATGGTCTCTCTCAAGCAACCCTGCAACCAAATAACAAAGAGTCTCTTGTGTCCCCAACACACCCAATACAATGGTAAATCATATAGGTGCACTAGTTCGGCGAAGAGATGGTGATACAAGTGCAATATGGATAGTAGATATATGTATTTGTAATCTTAAATTATAAAAACAGCAAGGTAACTAATAATAAAAGTGAGCACAAACGGTATTGCAATGCTAGGAAACAAGGCCTAAGGTTCATACTTTCACTAGTGCAAGTTCTCTCAACAATAATAACATAATTGGGTCATATAACTATCCCTCAACATGCAACAAAGAGTCACTCCAAAGCCACTAATAGTGGAGAACAACGAAGAGATTATGGTAGGGTATGAAACCACCTCAAAGTTATCCTTTCTGCTCGATCTATTCAAGAGTCCGTAGTAAAATAACATGAAGCTATTCTTTCCGTTTGATCTATCATAAAGTTCATACTAGAATAACACCTTAAGACACAAATCAACCAAAACCCTAATGTCACCTAGATACTCCATTGTCACCTTAAGTATCCGTGGGCATGATTATACGATATGCATCACACAATCTCAGATTCATCTATTCAACCAACACAAAGTACTTCAAAGAGTGCCCCAAAGTTTCTACCGGAGAGTCAAGACGAAAACGTGTGCCAACCCCTATGCATAGGTTCATGGGCGGAACCCGCAAGTTGATCACCAAAACATACATCAAGTGGATCACGTGATATCCCATTGTCACCACAGATAAGCACGACAAGACATACATCAAGTGTTCTCAAATCCTTAAAGACTCAATCCGATAAGATAACTTCAAAGGGAAAACACAATCCATTACAAGAGAGTAGAGGGGGAGAAACATCATAAGATCCAACTATAATAGCAAAGCTCGCGATACATCAAGATCATGCCAAACCAAGAACACGAGAGAGAGAGAGAGATCAAACACATAGCTACTGGTACATACCCTCAGCCCCAAGGGTGAACTACTCCCTCCTCGTCATGGAGATCGCCGGGATGATGAAGATGGCCACCGGTGAGGGATCCCCCCTCCGGCAGGGTGCCGGAACAGGGTCCCGAGAGGTTTTTGGTGGCTACAGAGGCTTGCGGCGGCGGAACTCCCGATCTATTCTCGTCCCCGAAGTTTTTAGGGTATATGGACTTATATAGGCGAAAGAAGTCGGTCAGGGGACGCTCGAGGGGCCCACGAGACACAGGGGGCGCGCCAAGTAGGGGGGGCGCCCTCCACCCTCGTGGCCACCTCGAAGCTTCCTTGACTTCAACTCCAAGTCTCCTGGATCACGTTCGTTCCAAAAATCACGCTCCCGAAGGTTTCATTCAGTTTGGACTCCGTTTGATATTCCTTTTGTTCGAAACACTAAAATAGGCAAGAAAACAACAATATGGGCTGGGCCTCCGGTTAATAGGTTAGTCCCAAAAATAATATAAAAGTGTATAATAAAGCCCGCAAACATCCAAAACAGATAATATAATAGCATGAATGCTTCATAAATTATAGATGCGTTGGAGATGTATCAGCATCCCCAAGCTTAATTCCTGCTCGTCCTCGAGTAGGTAAATGATAAAAGAAAGAATTTATGAAGTGTGAATGCTAGCAGGTGCACAAGTTTGATCAATGATAATTTCAATCACCTTTTCTAGCATCATTATATGTCATAACAGTAGTTCATCTCATAAAACTTCTCACGATGAAGTAACAAGCTATTCACACGTTAAAGCATAGACCATAAACTTTCTTGAAAACTAGCAAACTATGTTCTCAGTCATCAAACAATTGCAATTCATCTTATTTTCAGGAAGGGTCTATGTCAGAGCTTTGATTTAGCAAATCCCACATACTCAACTATCATATAGTCTTCCATGATTGCTACCACTCAAAGCATATTCTTAGAACAAATAGCATCCATTGAACACAGAGAATGATAGGGGCTTAGTGTTTCACCTCCCAACTCACTTATCATATAGATAATTGTCAACAATAATAATTCATGATCAAATATATTTGCATGGCCATATATGCTTAGATCTTTCCCCAACACACGATGCTTGCCAACTAAAGAGTAGGTAGGAATGAGAAGGAATACTACTGACTCTTGCATAAAAGTAAAAGATAGGCCCTTCGCAGAGGGAAGCAGGGATTTGCAGAGGTGCCAGAGCTCGATTTTGAAATAGAGATGAAAATAATTTTGAAAGGTATGATCTCATTGTCAACATAACAACCAAGAGTTCCCAATATCTTCCATACTACATACATTATAGGCGGTTCCCAAACAAAATGGTAAAGTTTTTACTCCCCCTCCACCAACAATCATCAATCCATGGCTTGCCCGAAACAACGGGTGCCTCCAACTAACATCAATCCTTAGGGGGGGGGGGCGTTTGCAATTATTTTTGATTTGATTTTGATCTTTTGATCATGGGACTGGGCATCCCGGTTGCCAGCCATTTTTCTCGTGAATGATGAGCGGAGTCCACTCATCTTGAGAATAACCCACCTAGCATGGAAGATACTGACAGCCCCTAGTCGCTACATGAGCGATTCGGGCATACAAAACAGATTATTATTTGAAGGTTTAGAGTTTGGCACATGCAAATTTACTTGGAACGGCAGGTAAATACCGCATATAGGTAGGTATGGTGGACACTAATGGAAGAAACTTGGTTGAAGGAATTTGGATGCACAAGCAGTATTCCCGCTTAGTACAGATATTTTGGCTAGCAAATGATTCTAAAAAGCAAGCACCACATGTTGGAGGATCTATAACAATATAACTTCTATACAAATATACCCAAGCATAACTCATTACGTTGTCTTCCTTGTCCGATTTCAACTAATTTGCTCAGGTTTGAAAATAATTAATGGGGCTCACAATCATAGAAGATGTCTAAGATAGTATATTTATATGTGAAATCTCTCTTCCTTCAATATTTTTTCATGAATTGTTCAAGTGACCAATACAATGCTTGCTAACCTTCAATAAATTTATTACCTCTACTTCTTAGATGTGAAGTCATTACTCCTAACGGGGTAAGCATATGAAACATATATAATTTTAGATTTATGACATTCAACTCATTCAACCATTTACTCATAGGATATAAGTGAAGCACACGAGTAAATGACAAACTACTCCAAAAAGATATAAGTGAAGATCAATGAGTAGTTAAATAATTATGAAGCTATGTGAAGACTCTCTAACATTTAAGAATATCATATCTTGGTATTTTATTCAAACAGCAAGCAAAGCAAAATAAAATGACATTGCAAGGATAACACATATCATGTGAAGAAGCAAAAACTTAGGCTCAACCGATACTAACCGATAATTGTTGAAGAAGAAAGGTGGGATGCCTACTGGGGCATCCCCAAGCTTGGATGCTTGAGACTTCTTGAAATATTATCTAGGGATGCCTTGGGCATCCCCAAGCTTGAGCTTTTGTGTCTCCTTAATTCCTTTTATATCACGGTCTCCCTAAATCTCAAAAGCTTCATCCACACAAAACTCAACAAGGACTCGTGAGATAAGTTAGTATAAACCAATGCAAAAACCTTATCATACTCTACTGTAGCAAATCACTAAAATTCTTATTCAACATTGCATACTAAATGTCTCTGCATATTTGATACTCCTATCCTCAAATAGAATCATTAAACAAGCAAACATATGCAAACAATGCAAACATAAGAGCAATCTGCCAAAACAGTACAGTCTATAAAGAATGCAAGATTCATCATACTTCCCTAACTCCAAAAATTATGAAAGAAAATTCCCACTGTCGTAAATTTATCAGAGCTTATTATGCAAAAGGTTTCAACATTTTATCACATTCTGAATTTTCTAGGGAATTTTTGCAACAGCGGTAAACTTTCTGTTGTGAAATAGCAACATGAATACTTGCAAAATAAGCATGGTAAAAGCTATCCTTGACATTTTTATTGAAACTAAATATGCAAAACACTATTCTAAATAACAGAAAGCAAATACTAACAAAATAAAATGACGCTCCAAGCAAAACACATATCATGTGGTGAATAAAAATATAGCCCCAAGTAAAGTTACCGATGAATGAAGACGAAAGAGGGGATGCCATCCGGGGCATCCCCAAGCTTAGGCTCTTGCCACTCCTTATTCCATTGTCCATAGAATCTTTACCAAAAACTTGAAAACTTCACAACACAAAACTCAACAGAAAACTCGTAAGCTCCGTTAGTGAAAGAAAACAAAACACCACTTCAAGGTACTGTAGTGAACTCATTCTTTATTTGTACTGGTGTTAAATCTACTGTATTCCAACTTTTCTATGGTTTATAAAATATTTTACTAGCCATAGATTCATCAAAATAAGCAAACAACACACGAAAAACAGAATCTGTCAGAAACAGAACAGTCTGTAGTAATTTGTAACTAACACAAACTTCTGGAACTCAAACAATTCTACCAAAATAGGACGACCTATATAATTTGATTATTGATCTGCTGCAATTGGAATCAGTATTTTATCACGTTCTGGTGATTTTAAACAATTGTTTTCATGAACAGAAAGTTTCTGAAATTTTCAGCAAGATCAAATAGTTATCATCCAAGAAGACCCTATAGGTCTTACTTGGCACAAACACTAATTAAAACACAAAACCTCATCTAACCAGAGTCTAGATGATTTATTTATTACTAAACAGGAAAAAAAAAGCAAAGAACAAATATAAAGTTGGGTTGCCTCCCAACAAGCGCTAACGTTTAACGCCTCTAGCTAGGCATGATGATTTCAATGATGCTCACATAAAAGATAAGAATTCAAACATAAAGAGAGCATCATGAAGAATATGACTAGCACATTTAAGTCTAACCCACTTCCTATGCATAAGGATTTTGTGAGCAAACAACTTATGGGAACAATAATCAACTAGCATAGGAAGGCTAAACAAGCATAACTTCAAAATTTTAAGCACATAGAGAGGAAACTTGATATTATTGCAATTCCTACAAGCATATGTTCCTCCCTCATAATAATTTTCAGTAGCATCATGAATGAATTCAACAATATAACCAGCACCTAAAGCATTCTTTTCATGATCTACTTGCATAGAAAATTTACTACTCTCCACATAAGCAAAATTCTTCTCATTTGGAATAGTGGGAGTGTCATAAGAGACTTGAATACTATAAATTGTTTCCATATTAAAAGAGTAATGTTCAGAAAAAGGGTAATCATAATCATGACAAGTTTTATAAATATAATCATCACTACTTTTTATAGCATAAGTTTCATCACAATAATCATTATAAGTAGCAACTTGGTTCTCATCATAATCAATTGAAACCTCTTCCAAAATAGTGGAATCATCACTAAATAAAGTCATGACCTCTCCAAATCCATTTTCATATTCATCACAATAAGATTCAACATCCTCCAAAATAGTGGGATCACTACTTCCTAAAGTTGACACTCTTCCAAACCCACTTTCATCAATATAATCATCATAAGTAGGAGACATGCTATCATCATAACAACTTTGCATATCAAAACTTGGGAGGCTAAAAATATCATCTTCATTAAACGTAGCATCCCCAAGCTTGGGACAAACATTAATTTCAGCAAATATATTCTCAAATATGTCATTCTCATCAAGCATAGCTTCCCCAAGCTTGGGCCTTTCCATATCATAAGCATAATCACTCTCATCATTAATAGTATGGATAGCACCAATAGTATAGCAATTATCATCATCACAATGAGTAGTAGGAGCAACATCATTTGGAAGAGATACCTTTTTACCTTTGCTTCTCTGTTTTTTCTTTTTCTTCTTCACATTATGTGTGGGTTCAACCTTCTTCTCTGAGCTCCTTATTGATGAGATTGGTTGAATAGAAAGCTCCTCCTCGTTACCTGATTCATCATAAGAAATAATAGGAGGATATTGGGAAGTCTCTTCCCTTTCATTAGTGTTCTCTTCATCTTCTATTTGCTTTCTTTTCTTTATGTAATTGGCAATATAAGGATTTTCAATGCAATTCACCGCACAATACATATAAATTTCCTCTAGATCAAAATCAAGAACTCTTTTAAGGGCAAATTCTGGAATATTCTTAGTTATACTTTTCATTTCTTCATAACCCAAAAGCAAACTAAGTTCATTATGATGTGCAAGGGAAATCAAATCATCACAATTCTTGGACACGATTCGATCTTGAAACAATTTGCATTGGGGATTAAAATGATCACGTTCATTGCAAAGTTCACAAGTACGACGAAGAAATTTTAAATTTTCAGCACAAACATCTAGCCTCTCTTGCAACAATTTAGTTTCTAAATGCTTATGCCTCTTGCAATATCTATCTTCCCTATTTGGTGTGTACTTGCAAACCCAATGCACTCCACAAAAATTGACATGCTTATAGGAGACATTTTCATCATAACTAGTGCAATCATCATTAGTACTATGGATATTCAAGGAGTTCATACTAAGAACATTGCAATCATGCTCATCATTCAAAGATTTAGTACCAAACATTTTATAGACTTCTTCTTCTAGCACTTGAGCACAATTTCCTTTTCATCATACTTACGAAAGATATTAAAAAGATGAAGCGTATGAGGCAAACTCAATTCCATTTTTTTGTAGTTTTCTTTTACAAACTAAACTAGTGATAAAACAAGAAACAAAAAGATTCAATTGCAACATCTAAAGATATACCTTCAAGCACTCACCTCCCCGGCAACGGCGCCAGAAAAGAGCTTGATGGCTACTACGCAACCTTCTTCTTGTAGACGTTGTTGGGCCTCCAAGTGCAGAGGTTTGTAGGACAGTAGCAAATTTCCCTCAAGTGGATGACCAAAGGTTTATCAATCCGTGGGAGGCGTAGGATGAAGATGGTCTCTCTCAAGCAACCCTGCAACCAAATAACAAAGAGTCTCTTGTGTCCCCAACACACCCAATACAATGGTAAATTGTATAGGTGCACTAGTTCGGCGAAGAGATGGTGATACAAGTGCAATATGGATGGTAGATATAGGTATTTGTAATCTGAAATTATAAAAACAGCAAGGTAACTAATAATAAAAGTGAGCACAAACGGTATTGCAATGCTAGGAAACAAGGCCTAAGGTTCATACTTTCACTAGTGCAAGTTCTCTCAACAATAATAACATAATTGGATCATATAAATATCCCTCAACATGCAACAAAGAGTCACTCCAATGCCACTAATAGTGGAGAACAACGAAGAGATTATGGTAGGGTACGAAACCACCTCAAAGTTATCCTTTCTGCTCGATCTATTCAAGAGTCCATAGTAAAATAACATGAAGCTATTCTTTCTGTTCGATCTATCATAGAGTTCATACTAGAATTACACCTTAAGACACAAATCAACCAAAACCCTAATGTCACCTAGATACTCCATTGTCACCTCAAGTATCCGTGGGCATGATTATACGATATGCATCACACAAATCTCAGATTCACCTATTCAACCAACACAAAGTACTTCAAAGAGTGCCCCAAAGTTTCTACCGGAGAGTCAAGACGAAAACGTGTGCCAACCCCTATGCATAGGTTCGTGGGCAGAACCCGCAAGTTGATCACCAAAACATACATAAAGTGGATCACGTGATATCCCATTGTCACCACAGATAAGCACGGCAAGACATACATCAAGTGTTCTCAAATCCTTAAAGACTCAATCCGATAAGATAACTTCAAAGGGAAACTCAATCCATTACAAGAGAGTAGAGGGGGAGAAACATCATAAGATCCAACTATAATAGCAAAGCTCGCGATACATCAAGATCGTGCCAAACCAAGAACACGAGACAGAGAGAGAGAGAGAGAGAGAGAGAGAGAGAGAGAGAGAGAGAGTGAGAGAGAGATCAAACACATAGCTACTGGTACATAACCTCAGCCCCGAGGGTGAACTACTCCCTCCTCGTCATGGAGATCGCCGGGATGATGAAGATGGCCACCGGTGAGGGATCCCCCCTCCGGCAGGGTGCCGGAACAGGGTCCTGAGAAGTTTTTGGTGGCTACAGAGGCTTGCGGCGGTGGAACTCCCGATATATTCTCGTCCCCGAAGTTTTTAGGGTATATGGACTTATATAGGCGAAAGAAGTCAGTCAGGGGACGCTCGTGGGGCCCACGAGATAGGGGGGCGCGCCCAGTAGGGGGGGCGCCCTCCACCCTCATGGCCACCTCGAAGCTTCCTTGGCTTCAACTCCAAGTCTCCTGGATCACGTTTGTTCCAAAAATCACGCTCCCGAAGGTTTCATTCCGTTTGGACTTCGTTTGATATTCCTTTTCTTCGAACACTGAAATAGGCAAGAAAACAGCAATATGGGCTGGGCCTCCGGTTAATAGGTTAGTCCCAAAAATAATATAAAAGTGTATAATAAAGCCCGTAAACATCCAAAACAGATAATATAATAGCATGAATGCTTCACAAATTATAGATACGTTGGAGACGTATCATCGAGCCGGTGACGAAGATGTCGACGTCGTAATTAATCTGCAGACGAGCCATCGATCCTTCGTTGATCTCACAACGGAACTCTCAATGAAAGCATCATTGTTGGTGTCAAAACCGGCAGATCTCGGGTAGGGGTCCCAGGCTGTGTGTCATGGATCGATGGGTAACAGGAGACAGGGGACACGATGTTTACCCAGGTTCGGGCCCTCTTAATGGAGGTAATACCCTACTTCCTGTTTGATTGATCTTGATGAATATAGAGATTACAAGAGTTGATATACCTCGAGATCATATGTTGTGGTCCAGAACTTAAAGGTATGATCAATAATCATATCATGATCTATCGACTAGCCTGGCCTCAACTTATATAATGTACTAGAGGCCTAGGATAACAAGAGTCCTAGTCGAATACGTCGGTGGAGAGGAGTCCTTTTCTTGATGACTAAGCCTTGTGGAATCTTCCTTGTGTATACATCGGCTGTCCGAACTGGCCTATGAGTGAATGGCCATGGGGGTCCTCGGCCCAATCCAACTGATCGGGAGACGACGTGGTGAGTACCCCCTAGTCCAGGACACCGTCAAAGCTCCAGGGTCCAGAACCCACGAAGATGTACCTGACGGTGTAGATGCTGGCGGTGATGAGGTGGTGAAAGTAGTCACAGTAGCAGCAGAACCCGTCGATGAAGAACTGGAGGAAGCCAGAAGGCGCTTGAGTTGCACAATGTTCTGGTCAGTGAGTGATTGAGTCGAGAATGATCCAGGAGTCCCACTGGCAGAGGAGCGCCTCTGGTCTCGCTTCTTCTCATGGCAATCAGACTCTGGGTGACCTGGCCGAGAGCAGTAGCCACAAAAGGTGTCACGGCGCGACCGGCCCTTCTCAACATAGAGAGGGCGACCAACCCCCTGAAGGTGTGGGCAGGAGCGGTGGAGCAGTGAGACGAGCAGAGGACACAGGAGCTCGGGTAGCCAACACTGATGAAATCGCAAGCAACCCAAAAGAGCGAAGGCGGGTCTCCTCAGCACGAAGCTCGGCAAGCACCTCTGAGATAGGCACATGACCACGAGCAAGCAAGTGAGCACGTCGAGGCTCGAACTCACAACGGAGACGAGATAAGAACTCATGGACCCTCTGAAACTCCAAATCAGACCGCATAGTCTGACAGCAACGACAAGTTCCACAAACAACTGTCCGAAGAGAGTCAAACCGGCGCCCGATGGCAGAGCACCGTGAATAGAACTCATCAACAGAGGAATCACCTTGCTGGAGTGCGTGCTCCTGACGCACCACGGATAGGTAGAGAGCATCACCAGAGGGCTGATAGCACTGACAGAGATAAGACCACATCGCTGCAACTGTGCCAAGTCCCATGAACTCGGAAGCAAACTGTGGGAGTACACTCGCAGTGAGAACAGCAGCAGCGCGAGCATCATCATTGCACCACTGAGTGTAAGCAGACAGATCATCTCGGTAGGCAGAAAGAGCATCTGAATAGGCTGATACCTGCTGATCATAAGCATCAACCGCAGCATCATTGAGAGCCTTCGCTGCATCTCGATCATGTAACAGCCACGATGCGGCTATATCTCCCACGTGTCGAGGCACGACTTAGAGGCATAACCGCATTGTGGTTTTGTCGCAAGAAGGGTCATCTTCACACAATCCCATGTAATGAACAAGAATGGGATAAAGAGTTGGCTTACAATCGCCACTTCACACAATACATAAATAAATCATACATCAACCAGAGTACACACATAGGTCCGACTACGGAACCAAAAGAAAAGAAGACAACCCCAAATGCTAGATCCCCGATCGTCCCAACTGGGCTCCACTACTGATCAACAGGAAAGGAAACAACACAACGAACAAGATCTTCATCGAGCTCCCACATGAGCTCAGTTGCGTCACCTGCACTGGTATCCTCGACACCTGCAACTATTTTGGAAGTATCTGTGAGTCACGAGGACTCAGCAATCTCACACCCGCGAGATCAAGACTATTTAAGCTTATAGGAAAGGATGGGGTAAGGTGGTGAGGTTGCAGCAGCGACTAAGCATATATGGTGGCTAACATACGCAAATAAGAGCGAGAAGAGAAGCAAAGGAACGGTCGTGAAGCTAGCAATGATCAAGAAGCGATCCTGAACTCCTACTTACGTCAAACATAACACAAGAACCGTGTTCACTTCCCGGACTCCGCCGAGAAGAGACCATCACGGCTACACACGCGGTTGATGTATTTTTTTTAATTAAGTCAAGTGTCAAGTTCTCTACAACCGGATATTAACAAATTCCCATCTGCCACATAACCGTGGGCACGGCTTTCGAAAGATAATACCCTGTAGGGGTGTCCCAACTTAGCCCATTATAAGCTCTCACGGTCAACGAAGGATATTCCTTCTCCCGGGAAGACCCGATCAGTCTCGGAATCCCGGTTTACAAGACATCTCGACAATGGTAAAACAAGACTAGCAAAGCCGCCCGAATGTGCCGACAAATCCCGATAGGAGCTGCACATATCTCGTTCTGAGGTCACACCGGATGAGCCAGACGTCGGGTTGGCATAGACCCTGGTTGCCCAGGGGGCGTCGGACATCGCTCGGTTTGGACCAGCACTCGAAGGAGCACTGGCCCGGGGGGTAAATAAAGATGACCCTTGAGTCTGCAGAACCCAAGGGAAAAAGGCTCAGGAAGGCAAATGGTAAAACCAAGGTTGGGCCTTGCTGGAGGAGTTTTATTCAAAGCGAACTGTCAAGGGGGTCCCATAAATCACCCAACCGCGTAAGGAACGCAAAATCAAGGAACATAACACCGGTATGACGGAAACTAGGGCGGCAAGAGTGGAACAAAACACCAGGCATAAGGCCGAGCCTTCCACCCTTTACCAAGTATATAGATGCATTAATTAAGATAAGAGATATTGTGATATCCCAACATATCCATGTTCCAACATGGAACAAACTTCATCTTAACCTGCAACTAACAACGCTATAAGAGGGGCTGAGCAAAAGCGGCAACATAGCCAAACAACGGTTTGGTAGGACGGGTGAAAAGGTTAGAGGTTCATGGCAATTTGGGAGGCTTGATAAGCAAGTGGTAGGTAACGCGACATAGCAATAGAACGGACAACTAGCAAGCAAAGATAGAAGTGATTTCGAGGGTATGGTCATCTTGCCTAAGATCCCGCAAGGAAGAAGAACGAGTCCATGAAGAAGACAAACGGATGTAGTCGAACGAATCCTCACAACTCCGGAACGAAACCGAAGCTTTGAAGCGTGCTATTTCGAAACGAATCCAGTTCGTCGAAGGAAGTAGAGGTACACGGGCCGTAGTGGAAGTAGTCGTTCACGTTCGTTTCAGATAGGAACTTGACGAATCAGAATAACTCGGGGTCGATGGTAGTTGTACACGACAAGGGTAGTCGAACTTGACGCTTGCGTTACGCGGGGCTTCGGCGACGGTAGTGGTACATCTTGTAGTGGAACTTGAGCGTAGTAGTACACGTTCCGAAAGCGGTTCACGACGATGGTAGTCGAACTTGGTGATCCGAAGGGGTACTTGGCGAATGACGGCCGTCGTGGTACTTGGGGGAAAATCCCGGAGACGATGCTTGGCGGTCCTGGTATGGTCTTGGCGTCAATGTAGTCGATCTTGCCGACCTTGACGGTCCAACACAAAACATCACAAGAGGCCTCGGGGCGGCAGCAGCAAGGAGACGATGGTTGGTCAGCGGCAGGGGCTCGTGGAAGGAGAACAAGCAGGGCAAGCATGCGGCCCTGCGGTGGAGTTTGAGCACGCCCTCGAGGCATCCACAACGAGGAGCACGGGCGGCCATGGGTGCTGGGATGACGCCGAGGTCGTGGTGGTCTAGAAAGGAACCACCCAACGTCCTGGACGCGCTGTAGATGGTCGGCCATGGCAAGCAGAAGGCGGGGCGAGGAGGCCTGCGGTCGATGGGGAGGACCGAAGGTGCAGCAGTCCGGCGACGGAGATGACAGGGACGGCGCGGAGCAGCGACCTGCTGCTGGTCGCCGGCGTGGGCAAGACAAGGGGCGGCGGAGCTTGCCGGGGTGGCGCGAAACAGAGGAGGCAGAGCTGCTGCAGGGTGCAGCCACGGCGGGGGGGGGAGGTCGAGGCCGGTGGTGCTGCAGCATGACGGCACGGCGGCCGGACGTCACAGCGGACGAAGCAGGGAGGCAGAGGAGCGGGACTCCGGCGATGAGGTGCAGCGGCGGAGCTTCGAGCTCGGCCGGCAGCGGCCATGGAGGACAGCGGCGGAGGCGACCGGCGAGCAGGAGGTGCGGGCGTCGGGGCCATGGGGATCGGACACGAGGAAGAGAGCGAGAGGAGGGAGAGATGGGGATCGGGCGCGAGGCCCCTGCGTGCGTGGGTGGTGGCGGCGGAAGGGAACGAGGAGGAGGGGTCAAGGGATCGAGAGAGAGCAGGGGACCGGCTAGGATTAGGATTAGGTGGGGCGGCTGGGCTGCAAGGCTGCGCTCTCTCTCTATCTCTCCCTCATATTTCTTTCAAAAGAAAAGAAATTAGAGAGAAGAGAAGAAAGGAGGGGTTAGGGAAAGGATTTGTGCAAGGGGCTATTTTCCCGGACTCATAAAAATGCGCTTGATCCAGGAAGAAAATATAAGTGGCACGATTGAAAGATATAAATTCAAATTCATTTGAATTTAATTCAAATGGTTTGAACAAGGACGAGGATTTCAAAGTGCCCAAAAATGTTGAGAATTTGGGAGGAGCCTCGATAAATGGAGAAAGAATTATGGAGAAAGTTTGGAGAACAAACATGAAGCAAAAATGCATGAGAATTGAATTGCAAGTGTGTTATGGTGATTCCAAAGTTAATGGAATATTTTAATATAGCTCCCTAATAATAGTAGGAGACTTTGAATATGTTTTAAAGAGAAATCACCATGTGCATTTCCCTCAATTTAAATGGATCAGAGATCCATGCAATTTATTTAAGTTGCAAAAATTTAGTGGCATGATGACATAATGCAATGCAACAAAAATAAATAAATCACACGGCGACAACGAAAAACATGGAAGTCTTCTGGAGCGTCGGTCTCGGGGCGTTACAGATCAGCCTGAGAAGCATCAGCGGCAAGAACCGGGGGCACCGGCGGGGTAGGAGCCACAGGAGCAACAGGGCATGGCGGACAGGGGACCTCGCCAGAGGGAACGCCCCACAGAAGAAGGTCGTGCATATGGATACGCATGAACCCCGCAAACTCAGCATAGTTGGTGCCATCGAACATCACCGAGCACCGAGGGACCGCGACATAGCCCGAAGCGGACATGAGGAAGTCTCTCCGTTGATTCTGTCTCTTTTTTTGGAGTCAACGAAGGGGATCGAGCAGAGCACGCTCGATGCAGGTCTGGATCGACCGTAGCCAACCGAGAGGTGGCCGGCCAGAGAAGGGCGCGGCCCGGCGCGAGACAAGGGGAGCTGGAGAAGCGCCCCGATCGGATCCACCGGATCGGGCAGAGGAGCACCCGAGGCAGAGGCCCGCTCAAGCGGGGACTGGAGCGGCGCGGCAGGGGCCCGCTCAAGCGGGGGTCGGGAGCGGTGTGGCAGCCATGGGAGGCGGTGCCGGACGGGGCAGGTGCGTCCGCGGCGGCCTGCACAGCAGCAGCAGGCGGCGGTGGTTGGAACTGCAGCAGGCGGCGGCGGCTGGAACTGCAGCAGGCGGCGGCGGCTGGAACTGCAGCAGGCAGGAGCGGCCGGAAAAGTCGGCCGGAATCGAGCGGCCAAAGACGAGGTAGACTAGGAAGAGGGAGCACGGAGTTGCAGCGTGCGGGAGAGCGAGGCTAACCTAGCATCTGATACCATGTTAGATAATGAGCAATTAGTATTCATTGAGGGCCAAAGGTCATTACATATACATATGTGGCAAAGTGCAGGACACCCCTTATACAATGAGGATAATACCGAAAAGGGACTATACATATCTAACACATCCAACGCTTTAACTAAAATTGGATACATTCTAGGCGAAAGTTGCCAATCTGGGGAAGACCATAAGGAGTAGTTAACATGACAGGAATAAAAATGAACGGGCGAGATAACTAATCCACCTAGTGCTACTCTCTGAACCTTTACAATTTAGTTCTTCGTCTTCCTCGTGTTCTTGAATTTCATGCTTAAGGCATGAAAGAAGTTCAGTGGTCCAGCCACAGTGCGTTTTTGGCAATGGCTTCAAAAATAAGAAAATGCTAGGTCCATCCGACGCTTCAATGAACAAATAGATAAGCTTACTTTTAAGGCAAAGGTTGCAAACAATCTGCAACAAGAGTTCTCTTATTCACCAGATTTTTGAACCTTTGGTTCTTTGGGTCTTCATGTCTCTGTCTTCTTGTGCTGGTAAATGTACATAGAGAAAAGGAGGGTCAGCTCAACTCCTCAACAAGAACCAATAGCATCTCCCTCTCAAAAAAAAAAACATAGCAGTTTTGTTTCAGTGTTTGTCATTGGATTAGACATATAATCCCTCCGTCCGGAATTAACTTTCGCTGAAATGAGTGTAGTTTGTATACGTGGTTTGTGTTAACTTTTGGTGATTTGGTCGGCTTGAGGTGCAGCGTGTTTGGTGGAATCTGTAAGAAGTTTGATTTCTCTTACTACAAATTGGGGAAGCCCTTTCTCAAAAAAGAAAAGAGAAGAAAGAAAGATACACATGTTGTGCCACACTTGTACAGAAGAGGCCACCTTATTAGGCAGAGTAAGGTAACTGGGTATCAGCTCGAACGACTTCCCGCCAACTTATGCAAGGCCACTTTGACTCAAAGCTACCGCCAACTTATGCAAGGCCACTTTGACTCAAAGCTAGTGAAGCTAAAAAGCGTGGCTAATTTATAGTGCTAACTAATTCATCTCTCCCTGCCAACATATATGGGGGCAGTACGTAGATAAATGCTACACTGACACTAGTAAACATAGATGAGGGCGCAAACAAAGTAGTAGCACTGTAATTTAAAGTGAGAAAGTTGCACTTGCCGGCCCTCATATGGAAGTGGCGAAAATTAAAGAGAAGGAATCAGCAAACTGATATGAGGACATGCTTTGTTGCCGCAAACTGATAAGAGAAGGAATCAGCAAACTGATATGAGTACAGAAAGTGTCCAAAAGACTACAAGTACTGACTGTAACCTCATGCTTTGTTGCCGCAAAACAAATTGGCCGTATGGACTTATGGTTGCTATTTCCTACAGTAACTAACTGGTGCCCTGCCTTTTGGTTAAGAAAAATCTAGCGTTCCTTTTGGTACTTCTTCAAGTACTTGAATTGCATCTCATCGACCTTAAAGGCATTTGAAAGGTTGAGTGGTCCACATGCAGTAGGTTCTTCGTGGCAACATCACTTTGCTTGGAATTCAGATGGATCTATCTAGCTAGCCAACATCACAAAAGGCAAAGGCAGATGAATCTATGCGGCGTTCCCATCCATGAGTGCGCAATGAAACAAGGAATTGTGCCCCAATTATGCAGGAGGACAGATTTTATTATTAACACCAGGCATATGAAACACCACCTCAACTTGATCTTGCATGCACCATCTGTCTGTCATGTTATGCTAGATCATCACCTGAATTCTCTGATTAAGGTGATCCTGTACATTCTAGGCAAAAATTGCTAATCTGCAACGAAGAATTTTCTGGTAGTTCAACAGAATTTTGAACCTTGCTTGTTCGAGTGATCAAGTCTTTCATGTCACTGTCTTTCTTCTGCTAGACTGCTAGTAAAGGTAGAGCAAAAAAAGGAGAGCCAGCTCAACTCTCCAACAAACTAGATCCCGTTCGGAAGCATCCATTCGCTTGTCTCTTCTGTTTGAACTAAAGCTCCATGTTCTTCTAAAAAAGGAGCTAAAGCCATAGTAAATAAAACAAATCTAGAAAAAAAAAAGAACTAAAGCTCGGTAGTGAAACTTAATTTCTCATCTAGCTCATCCTAAAAAAAGATCTCATATAGCTGAGAAATATTTCTGTCTCGTTCACCTGTGTAGCCGCCGGACTAGTGCGTCAAGATTCATTTTACTGTTGGCTGGCTCTGTTGTCCATCTGTATTGTTGTCTCAGCTCAGGTTGTGTTGAGTTAAATGCACACAACCACCACATTCGTGTAACGATTAGCGTAAAACCACCACTTTATGATTCGTGACATTTTACACCGAACTGAAATTCTGATAATGGTAAAAAAACAGTGAGCAAAATTTTGAGCATGTTTTGACATGGCTGATCCTTTGCGGGCCGACAGGGGTGCTGGCACGCCGTTAATGGCCGCTGACCCTGTCCGAAGCGGCTCGATCGGAACGAACCAGAGCCCTCTCTCTCTTAGGGATGTAAACGGATCGGATCGGATCGGATAATGCGTTTACCATATCCTTTACCATATTTTTTTGTCGGATTCGAAGCGGAGTGAATAATGACCGGATGCGGATTCGAATGCGGGTTATATCGGACTACGGATGCGGAGCGGACTCGGACCAGAAACGGAAAAAAAATACGGATGATAAATGCAATGCAAAGAAACATGATTTATAGTCTATTAAGATGAAACCTACTCGAGTACTACAAACTTGGTGCTCTCAAGTCAATTACATAGCCGGTTTAAAAAAAAGTCTATTACACGGGAGGTTTTTTAAATAGCTAAGTTAGCTAGTACAATATGTATTCTCAATTCTATCAGCTACACCTTGTACGTGCATGCAAGTAAACCACTACCAGTGATCCCTCAATATTCCTATACGTACATGTACGCCGCATGCGTATATATACACACACTATCGTTTTGACGTGCCGCCAGCGTATATGTACGCAGACCGCCATCTCGACGCGCCGCTCGCGTGTATGTGCATCACTTAAGGCCGCTGAACAATCCGCCCGTTGTCATACATACAGGTGTCGATCATTGGCACAGTGCACGGATTTTACTCCTCACGGTGATCTACCACCACGATCAGCTGTGCACATAGTTCAAGGGTATTTGGGCTTCTTGATTGGGCTAAATTTATTGGATAATCCTATTTAATAATCTTGAATAATCCGCAAAAATTATCGGATAATCCATATCCGTCGGATATTATCAATACCATATCCTCTACCATATCCGGCGGATATCCTGTTGACGAAAATCCGTATCCGCATTCATATCCGTCGGATTTGTGTAAGTGCATACCATATCCTTAAAAACGGATACGGAAGCGGACTCGGAACGGAAATTATCCGTACCACTTACATCCCTACTCTCTCTCCGTCCTCACTTGCACTCCCCCCACCACCACCACCTTGATCTCCCTCGGCTCACTATTGGGAAAAGGCTTATTGGTGGCCTCAACAAATGAGTGCCGGGCACGGCGAGGTACCCACACTGCTATTTTGGAGAAGTAGCACTGATGGGTACCAGTTCTATGCCTGCCAGCAGAATCATCGTAGCAGTGGCGGGTGGCTGGCCGTACCCCATCACACATAAGCTCTTCCAAATTTCCCCGCGTGAGTGTCTGGTGAATTAGAATTTCTAGTGTCCAACTTTTGATAAAAATTCACAGCACGAATGGACCAGTATTCCTCATGAAGTAGACAAATTTTATTCCTTTTAATGAAAAACATAGAATTGGCCGGGGAGTCCCCCTTTTTGAAAAAAAAATTGAAAAACATAGAATTGTTCAAAAGATAAAAAATCTGAAGAATGGAGTGTGAATGGAGTATCACAAACTAAAGAAATGCTATCTCTATCCAACGCTTTAAATTTAATAAAAGAAAGCTAGGCTAACTTATTAGGCGGAATATGCCAACCTGCAGCAAGAATTCGAATTTTAGTCCACCAGACACTCTGAAACTTGACTGACTAACTCTTCATGTTACCTGATTGAGTATTCATGCCACTGTCTTCTTGTGCTACTAAAGGCAGAGCAACAAAAGGAGAGCCGGCTCAACTCTCCAATAAGATCCCACTGGAAGTACGGCGAGTTTGTATGTGCATCTAATTTGAAGTTAAACGAGGGTCTCCTCAGTCCTCACTATGATCAGTTTGAGCGAGCTCCCGCGCGCCTTGCCATGCACGCCCTCTCAAAGCTAGTAAAGCCAAAAGGCATGGCTAATTTTTATAGTAAAATGGTACTCGGTTTTTGGCGAGTAAATAGCATAAAACTATTACTTTACAGGCTAGGGTTTCAAAAAACTATCGGTTTTTAATTTTTCTCAGATAACTACCAAATGGGTGATCGGCTGTTTTAAAAAACCCAAATCGTCGAGTGCTTTAAGATTAATCATGATTATGACAGTTGGGCCCCACGTTTAAGAGCTCTGATTGTTTGACCATTAGGGTGGGCTTGCACACAAATTTAAAAAAGCAATTAGGTCCCTGCCACATCACGGCAGCCATTGGCGCAGGTCTGCCCGGACCTCGTGATGCCGCCTCCTCTGGCCGGCGAGCCGCCCGCCGCCCGCCACCGCTGATCACCGGAGCTCAACCCCGGCCGCTCCTCCGCCTTACCTGCTGAAGGAAATATGCCGGAGAGGCAATAATAAAGTTATTATTTATTTCCTTATTTCATGATACACGTTTATTATTCATGCTAGAATTGTATTAACCGAAAACTTAGTACATGTGTGAATACATAAACAAACAGAGTGTCACTAGTATGCCTCTACTTGACTAGCTCGTTAATCAAAGATGGTTAAGTTTCCTAGCCATAGACATGAGTTGTCATTTGATGAACAGGATCACATTATTAGAGAATGATGTGATTGACTTGACCCATTCCGTTAGCTTAGCACTTGATGGTTTAGTATGTTGCTATTGCTTTCTTCATGACTTATACATGTTCCTATGACTATGAGTTTATGCAACTCCCGAATATCGGAGGAACACTTTGTGTGCTATCAAACATCAGAACGTAACTGGGTGATTATAAAGATGCTCTACAGGTGTCTCCGATGATGTTTGTTGAGTTGGCATAGATCGAGATTTGGATTTGTCACTCCGATTGTCGGAGAGGTATTTCTGGGCCCTCTCGGTAATGTACATCACTATAAGCCTTGCAAGCAATGTGACTAATGAGTTAGTTGCGGGATGATGCATTACGAACGAGTAAAGAGACTTGCCGGTAACGAGATTGAACTAGGTATTGAGATACCGACGATCGAATCTCGGGCAAGTAACATACCGATGACAAAGGGAACAACGTATGTTGTTATGCGGTTTGACTGATAAAGATCTTCGTAGAATATGTGGGAGCCAATATGAACATCCAGGTTCCGCTATTGGTTATTGACCGGAGACGTGTCTCGGTCATGTCTACATAGTTCTCGAACCCGTAGGGTCCGCACGCTTAACATTCGGTGACGATCGGTATTATGAGTTTATGTGTTTTGATGTACCGAATGTTGTTCGGAGTCCCGGATATGATCACGGACATGACGAGGAGTCTCGAAATGGTCGAGACATAAAGATTGATATATTGGACGGCTATATTCGGACACCGAAAGTGTTCCGGGTGATTTCGGAGAAAACCGGAGTGCCGGAGGGTTACCGGAACCCCCCCCCCCCCCCCCCGGGGAACTAGTGGGCCTAGATGGGCCTTAGTGGAGAGAGAGAGGGGCGGATAGGGCAGGTCGCGCGCCCCCTACCCCTTGAGTCCGAATTAGACTAGGAGGGGGGCGGCGCCCCCTTTTTCCTTCCCCTCTCCTACTCCTTCCCCCTCCTAGTAGGACTAGGAAAGGAGGAATCCTACTCCTACTAGGAGGAGGATTCCTCCCCTCCTTGGCGCTCCCTAGGGCCGGCCGGCGTCCCCCCTTGCTCCTTTATATACGGGGGCAGGGGGCACCCTAGAACACACAATAGACAACTGTCTTAGCCGTGTGCAGTGCCCCCCTCCACCATAATCCACCTCGGTCATATCGTCGTAGTGCTTAGGTGAAGCCCTACGTCTATGCCGGTAACTTCATCATCACCGTCATCACGCCGTCGTGCTGACCAAGCTCTCCCTCGACACTCAGCTGGATCGAGAGTTCGTGGGACGTCACCGAGCCGAACGTGTGCAGATCCCGGAGGTGCCGTACTTTCAGTATTAGAATCGGTCGGATCGTGAAGACATACGACTACATCAACCGCGTTGTCATAACGCTTCCGCTTACGGTCTACGAGGGTACGTGGAATACACTCTCCCGCTCGTTGCTATGCATCACATAGATCTTGCGTGATCGTAGGAATTTTTTTGAAATTACAGCGTTCCCCAACAGTGGCATCCGAGCTAGGTTTATGCGTAGATGTTATATGCACGAGTACAACACAAATGAGTTGTGGGCGATAATAGTCATACTGCTTACCAGCATGTCATACTTTGATTCGGTGGTATTGTTGGATGAAGCGGCCCGGACCGATATTACGCGTACGCTTACGCGAGACTGGTTCTACCGACGTGCTTTGCAAACAGGTGGCTGGCGGGAGACAGTTTCTCCAACTTTAGTTGAATCGATTGTGGCTACGCCCGGTCCTTGTTGAAGGTTAAAACAGCACACTTGACGAAAAATCGTTGTGGTGTTGATACGTAGGTAAGAACGGTTTTTACTCACCCCGTAGCAGCCACGTAAAACTTACAACAACAAAGTAGAGGACCTCTAACTTGTTTTTGCAGGGCATGTTATGATGTGATATCACTGGTGCGCGTCGGTCCCAAACAAACGGGTTTTAACCCCTTTCCGCGAAGGCATTTGGAGCCGTCTCTAAGTGAGTGTGGGCGATAGGGGGTCCTTCCCACACGACCCAGAAACCGTCGGGGATATGCCCTCCTGGCACACACACGTTCGGCAAAATGAGGTCGCGTGCGACCGGCAAGCGCTCAAATATGGAAATACGTACAGTAAAGCTAAAAAATACAATTATACGGCGAAATTGTTTCCGGTCGCAAGTACATCCCATACAGTCAGTCCCCGCTAAGCGTTTCCGTTCATATGCACATCCCACACAGTCGCTCCAAGGAAAACGTTTCCATTCATAGGTACATCACACATAA
The DNA here is from genome assembly GCF_002575655.3 of Aegilops tauschii subsp. strangulata. Lineage (NCBI taxonomy): Eukaryota > Viridiplantae > Streptophyta > Magnoliopsida > Poales > Poaceae > Aegilops > Aegilops tauschii. The sequence goes on from NC_053039.3 coordinate 57,929,082, forward strand.
TTTTTCCCGTTAAATCGTTTGCGTTATTGAATGTATCACACACGGTCTGTAGAATAAACTGTGTGGCAAAGGCTGTCCATCACACACAGTTTTTTGTGGTAAATGTTTGCGCAAGGTGTCCTAACGTAAACAGTTTTCAAGAGAAAGTCGTGTGTGATTGTTCATTGATCCAACAAGGTTTATTCCTAGAAACTGTGTGCGTTGTCTGAGGTCATCGCCCACGGTATTATTTCAACAACCGTTTGCAATAGCAAAACCCAATTAGCAGGCAAATTCGCCATTAGCAGGCTAATTATCTGATTATTCATAATCTATTTATTAATCTAATTAACATTTCATATTAAGCACACAATATATTTCATTTCCATATTAAGGAAGCAGTATTTCATAATTGAAATACAGTTGAGTACAACATGATATAATTTCAGCACTCAGCTACCCCATTACACAACTGCACCAGCAGCAAGTTCCACATGCAACATGTAGAACCTTTCAAAATTAGCATCATAGACGGTATATAGACAAATGCATCTCATCTGGAAAACTGCTGAAGCGGAAGGCGAATATTGAGCCTTCATTCATGTTGAAGGTCATTGCAACTTTAGGCCAGTGCCTGTGGATGATTGACCGTCCGTCCTTCGTCCTCTTCAGGAACACTTCAATATTGAACCGTGGGTGTTGTATGAAAACCTTCCTCGCCTCCTGACCATAGAGGTGGTTTGAGAGGTAATCATTAGTGAACTCCTTTGGAAAGGCCTGAAAACAAGGATGTGCATAAATATCTTCTCTATATTGGAAATGGGGCAAAGGAATAAAAAAAGGCAAGGTATAATAGTTAGTACCATCTTGTAGTGAACTGATGTCTTCTTCATTGTGCATACAAAGATCTTGTTGTTTTTTGTCGCTAATTTCTTTATCCTAACAATCTTTCTGAGTTTCTTGATTTGATTGATATTCATGGACAACTCATTTCCCCATATGTAAAAAGGGTCGAACAGTGGGTCAAAACCCCTAACACCAGGACCTACATGTGCAAGACCAAATTGTTAAAAACCAAAATATTAGAATGGTTCCTGCAATTGCACAATAATGTGCTATTAGAGAACGGACCATGCATGTGCTAACCTTGATTGTAAACCTCAGTGCTTCCCATTGTTTCCCTGCAACACATATAAGGTAGTTAGTCATCAGGTTAAGTAAGGGTTCGCATGCTATCAGTAAAATATGTTGATGAAAAATAAGCACATTGCAGATTCATCAAATTAATTCAAGCCACATGGAAAACCCATTTACCCAAACCAAGCATGATTAAGAACTAGGAAATATAGCACTTGTATATGTTTCTCATGTGTTAAGTGCAGCCAAATTCGATTTATTCCTCACATGCACAACAATACAAAATTCTACCCACGACAATTGGACATTGCATTGTAGAATTGAACCAAGCAGTTAACTAAACACCACAACAAATGAACAAAACATTAACTGAGCACCACATTGCATAATATAACATACTCCTAATAGAAGATCAGACAGTTAACCAAACAGTTAACTACAGCCAATCGTAGCAATTGTATTTGTTTCTCATGTATTTACTACAACCAAATTCAATTTATTCCTCACATGGTATACAATAACAGAATGCACCCATAATTTTGTAAAGATAAATTCGATTTATTTCTCACACAGAAGACAATACAAAATTGCAGCCTGAAGAATTGAACATCACATTTGCAGAATTGAACTAAACAGTTAACTGAAGACGACAACTAATTAACAAAATAATTAATAAGTGAGCACCACACTGCACGACATATAGAACATATACACTAGAGCAACAGATTGCATGGTAAAATTAAATAGCACAATTCACTAGAATTTGTGAAGTAAAGGCAGGAGCAGCACACGCAACGGGTAAACCGAGCATGCTTAACCGGCGTAGCCAGCAAATGGCAAGGTGCTCCTTCAAGATCTGGGGGTCGGCACGAAAGGCAGCCTGATACGTCTCCAACGTATCTATGATTTTTGATTGTTCCATGCTATTATATTACCCCTTTTGGATGTTTATGGGCTTTATTTTACACAATTATATCATTTTTGGGACTAACCTACTAACCGGAGGCCCAGCCCGTATTGCTGTTTTTTTTGCCTATTTCAGTATTTCGAAGAAAAGGAATATCAAACGGAGTCCAAACGGAATGAAACCTTCGGGAGCGATCTTTTTGGAACAAATCTGATCCGGAGAACTTGGAGTGCAAGTCAAGAAGCGAACGAGGCGGACAGGAGGGTGGAGGGCGCGCCCCCCCTACAGGGCGCGCCCCCTGCCTCCTGGGCCCCACGTTCGGCCACCGACCTACTTCTTCCTCCTATATATACCTACGTACCCCGAAAACATCCAGGGAGCACGCGAAACACAATTTCCACCGCCGTAACCTTCTGTATCCGCGAGATCCCATCTTGGAGCCTTCGCCGGCGCTCCGCCGAAGGGGGAATCGATCACGGAGGGCTTCTACATCAACACCATAGCCCCTCCGATGAGTTGTGAGTAGTTTACCACAGACCTTCGGGTCCATAGTTATTAGCTAGATGGCTTCTTCTCTCTTTTTGGATCTCAATACAATGTTCTCCCCCTCTCTTGTGGAGATCTATTCGATGTAAACTCTTTTTGCGGTGTGTTTGTCGAGATCCGATGAATTGTGGGTTTATGATCAAGTTTATCTATGAGAAGTATTTGAATCTCTGAATTCTTTTATGTATGATTGGTTATCTTTGCAAGTCTCTTTGAATTATTAGTTTGGTTTGGCCTACTAGATTGATCTTTCTTGCCATGGGAGAAGTGCTTAGCTTTGGGTTCAATCTTGCGGTGTCCTTACCCAGTGACAGAAAGGGTTGCAAGGCACGTATTGTATTGTTGCCATCGAGGATAAAAAGATGGGGTTTATATCATATTGCATGAATTTATCCCTCTACATCATGTCATCTTGCTTAAGGCATTACTCTATTCTTATGAACTTAATACTCTAGATGTAGGCAGGAGTCGGTCGATGTGTGGAGTAATAGTAGTAGATGCAGGCAGGAGTCGGTCTACTTGTTGCGGACGTGATGCCTATATACATGATCATGCCTAGATAATCTCATAATTATTCGCTTTTCTATCAATTGCTCGATAGTAATTTGTTCACCCACCGTAATACTTATGCTATCTTGAGAGAAGCCTCTAGTGAAACCTATGCCCCCCGGGTCTATCTCTTATCATATTTGCTCCCGATCTACTTTTATTTGCATCTTTACTTTTTGCATCTATAACATAAAATACCAAAAATATATTTACTTTATCATATCATCTCTATTAGATCTCACTTTCGCAAGTGGCCGTGAAGGGATCGACAACCCCTTTATTGCATTGGTTGCGAGTTCTTTGTTTGTTTGTGTAGGTACGAGGGACTTTTTGTGGAGCTTCCTACTGGATTGATACCTTGGTTCTCAAAAACTGAGGGAAATACTTACGCTACTGTGCTGCATCACCCTTTCCTCTTCAAGGAAAACCAATGCAAGCTCAAGACGTAGCACAGCCATCGCGACCTCATCCGCGCGTGCGGCCATGATTTGCTTCTCCGTTGCCAAATGCTCCTTGAGGTCCTGGCTATACTGCGTGCACCATGGCTTAGGCCTGCGCTTATTTGGTGGAGGGGTCCGTGATTTGGGTGGAATGTGTCGCGCTCGCGCCGGTGATCGGGGCATGTGGGATGTGGAAGGAGGAGGAGGATGGGGTCGGGTGTGGATTACCTGCCTGGATAGACGAGGCCGAGCAGCGTGAAGGAGGGTCGCCAACGAGGAGACGGCGCTGCAAGAAAGGAGTGAAGGTTTCAACTTGGAAAGGAAGGCGGAAAGAGGGGAGATGTGGCTTTTGGTAGGGGGGAGGGGTGGGGAGTTAGATATTTCCGCGGAAGCCGAAAATTTGGAATCGCTTCAGCGAAAAAACTAGCGCGCAAAGTGTCATCAGACACGATCCCTTATTCAGAACTGTGTACGATATGTGGACATCACAAAAGATTCAGATAGCTTAACCCGTGTGTGATGAGTTTGAACGTCAAAAGTTTTGGTTCGAATTCCCATGGTTACAGTGGTCATCCACGTCATTGCATAATTTGGCTACACAAAGGAGACTACAGCACACCCACACTTCTTAATCGAGCAAGTTCAGCAATTAAATAGAGCTAGCTGACCTAAACATTACTCTAACAAATTAAAGACCGACGCTCTTAATTAAACAAAACAAAGAGTACTACTACGGCTGGTGCTCGTCGGTCTCCGCCGCCGCCTCCATGTCCAGCTCGCGCCCGACGGTCTCCTGGGGAAGGGGCTCCATGGCATTCATCGCACCATACTCGGCAAGCATCTCGCCATCCGCGTCCGCCATCTCTTTGGAAAAGGCCGCCACGAGCTGGGCGTGGGCGAACGCGATCTGGTCTTGGACGGGCTCCGTCGTCGCAAGGTATGCGGCGGAGGAACGGATGGCTGCTCGAACGCTCTCGGCGATTGCCAGCTCTTTGGCCGTGGGTTGCCGACCATTGTCGGAGAAGCTTCATTCAATTTGTGCGGTGACCGCCGGGAGCTGTGCGTGGGCGGCCTCCATCAGGGCTAAGGCCACCGCTGCGGAACGGATAGCTGCTGTGCCGCTCTCACCAGTTGCTATCCCTGAGGCAGATGTTGCTGCCGCCACCTAAGAAGCAACAGTGGCCGTTTGGGCTGCCTTTGCCGCCCGGTCGTAGATTGCGGCCGCGCTCATGCACCTTGTTAGCACGCGCATGGCGGCTGCGGCCGTGCTCTCGCCGGAGTGAGCCATCGAAGTTGCCCTCACGACGCGGGTCCACGTGCTCATCTTTCACCGGCGATGATTGAACAGTGAAATGATATTTGGGGAGCGAGCTAGTGTGCTTGAAACGCCGGCTGTGGACTGTAGCCGACACACCTTCTCACGTAAGCCATAGGCGTACTTTACACCGACGGTGCTCCAGCATATTTTGTGCTACATCTCACACGGTTGCTGATAATAAACTGTGTGCGATCTACTTTATTTTTCATCTTGATTTGAATTACATAATGGGGTCACAGTGGCAATGGACGGTGTTTGAACATTTTATCCGGAGTGAACATGCAGCTATATGTGTGTCGTAAAAGAATTGGAATTATTCAGGGTTCGTTTGAACATTTAATACATTAAATTGGATTTCTAGCCATTTCAGGTGAACAATTCAAATTTGAACTACATGCACATGCTCCAATGCATATAAATTGGGTCGAAAAATCAAATATGTGTCCTTGGGTGCATGCTTAGGTCCCGTGCAAGAAATGGGAATGAATTGCAAACACCAGGGCACCGTTGATTGCCGGCAAAACATTGAGATGCCTGGTTTTTAAATTCTAGTAAATCAAAAACTCGTCTGAAATTCATGAAACTTGGCATGCTATCATGGAGCGGCATCAACATGCCGTGGTAAAATTTTTGTCCCATTTGGGGCAGGTTTGGGTATATGTTTCTCACAAACCGGAGCTTCTCACAACAAGCATGATGGTTTTCGGTAGGGAACGTCCCACCTTTGGGGACGAAACGATATGCATTGCCTCTTATTGCTTTCAATTTTTTTTCTCGTGTCAACATAGAACAACAGGAGTGTTGTGTGAATTTTTGTGATTTTTCGGGGTTCGTTTGGACATTTTTTGCATTAACTGAGTTTTCAATGCATTTATGTGCATAATTCAAATTTGAACTACATGCACATGCTTCAGTGCATATAAATTGGTCAAAAAATCAAATTTGTGTCCTTGGGTGCATGCTTAAGTCCCATGCAAGAAATGGGAATGAATTTCAAACACCAGGGCACCGTTGATTGCCGGAAAAACATTGAGATGCCTGGTTTCTAAATTCTAGTAAATCAAAAACTCGTCTGAAATTCATGAAACTTGGCATGCTATCATGGAGCGGCATCAACATGCCGTGGTACAAATTTTGTCCCATTTGGGGCAGGTTTGGGTATATGCTTCTCACAAACCGGAGCTTCTCACAACAAGCATGATAGTTTTCGTTAAGGAACGTCCCACCTTTGGGGACGAAATGATATCCATTGCCTCTTATTGCTTTCAAGTTTTTTCTCGTGTCAACATAGAACAACAGGAGTGTTGTGTGAATTTTTATGATTTTTTGGGGTTCGTTTGGACATTTTTATGCATTAACTGAGTTTTCAATGCATTTATGTGCATAATTCAAATTTGAACTACATGCACATGCTCCAATGCATATAAATTGGTTGAAAAATCAAATTTGTGTCCTTGGGTGCATGCTTAGGTCCCATGCAAGAAATGGGAATGAATTTCAAACACCAGGGCACCGTTGATTGCCGGCAAAACATTGAGATGCCTGGTTTTTAAATTCTAGTAAATCCAAAATTCTGTTTACCATTCATGTGACGCCACGCGTCTTGGTTTTAATGGTTGTAGGAGGTGCCGTGGGGACAGCTGCTTGACCTTGACTGAACGGGAGGCGTGCGAGAACCGAACATGATTTCTGCAGCTCTTGATCGAAACGTTTTAGATAGAACACCCGTATGCAAAGTGAGAGTAGCGCAGGATTTGTGCATCGCTTCAACGCAAACGGTTGTTTGGATGACCCGTGTGCAACCACGTACAAACAATTTGGTAAGATTTGTCAATCCTTGTAACATAGATTTCATTCATAGATTAAGCATAGATTTCATTCATAGATTAAGCAGTCGTTCTTAATTTATACAAACAGTTCAACTCAACAACTGAACCGACCAAACTTTTCCCTAATTGTTGCTAACCACGTACTGAAATAGCTAGTTCAACTATATATACTAGCTAATTTTAAGTACGTTGTACAGTTTCACCACATCTGTAGTCAGATGAACTGAACAAAATAGCCCCTAAATACTACTACTACTACTGCGGAGGGGCTTTGTACTACTTCCGGCTGCCTCTCCTCTGTCGAGCGTGCTCAGTAAGAGGCGGAGGAGGAGGAGCCTACCGACGAGTTGGGCAACCGCAATGCGGTGCCTGCCGCTAATGCAGCTTGAGCGATGCTCACCTCGAACGCCCTTTGCCGCTCCAAATGACCCCTCACGAAGCGGTGGTTCTCCTTGTAGATCTCCTGATTCCTCGCCTCTAAGGCGGCGTGTGCCGCGGCCACGGTGGTGGTAAGGCTCTTTGCGTGCTCGACGAGCCGCTCCTCCTCCTCCCTCAGGAACTCGGTGTAGCGCGCAAGGTCGCGGACGCACGTGCGGGCATCCACCTCCGCCTCCCGCCTTCGGGCGGCTGTGGCAGAGCGGGTGATGACCCCGGCGGTCGACGGTGGGTTGGCAGCCACGGCGGCCGACGACGGGGTGGCGGCCATGACCACCACCTCCTGCCTTCGGGCCGCGGTGGCGGAGCGGGTGATGGCCACAGTGGCCGGCAGTGGGGTGGCGGCCACGACGGCCACCTCCCGCCTTCGGGCCGCGACGGCGGAGCGGGCGATGGCCCTGGCTTTCGACGGTGGTGTGGCGGCAACGGCGGCCGGCAACAGCTGCCTACGGGCACCGGCAGCGGAGCGTGTGGTGGCTGTTCCATGCACACCCAACAGGGACGCCACGCGCACTACACTAGGCCGAGGACTGCGCCGCTACGGTGTAGTCTCCCAGCTGGAGCTGTCCTCTGATGATGGCGAAGTGGCTGAGCGACGACGACGGACCGGTGCCATTGGCGATTGTGGGAGAAGCAGACGAGATAAGCTACAGGGATGGAGGGGAAAATGCGATGCAAGACTCGCCGACCGTGAGGGTTTTTATAGCAGGCCGGTAAGCATTGGGATTTTAGGGGATTTCACCGAGTCGGGCGGGAAGCTTCCGTGGGAACCTACGAGGTTGCGCGGGAACAGGCTCACCGACGATTCATTGGCGCCACCGTTTGGCAAAAAGAACGCCCCCGCGTGTTGCGCAAGCTTGCGCTGTAAGCCGTCTGCGGCAGCGGGGTGACAAGACGTGCGAGAGAAGGATGAAAGGCCACGTACACATACGGTTAATTAAAAAAACGTTTGCGATTTAATTACCTACTATACCATCGTCCTGGTTTATAAGTATGATTTAACTAATAAAATACGAATGCATGTCGCCAAAGATTATATAGTTGGATTTGTATTTGAACATAGTTTCCAGTTATATAATTTTTAAAATATGCATTAACATTTTGTTGATTAAATTTGAGGGCAAAGTATGGCACGAAATATAAAGGAGACTATAGACTAGACAGAGGTGGTACCACACGGCCGCTCACTACGTAGCGACGCAACTGTCGGCCAACTTGTAGGCGACCATTTTCTGCGTGTTCAACTGCTCTATGTGTGTGGTTGCTTGCGGTTCAGGCGGCCGCGGCGCGCTCTACTCGCGTCCCGCCGCGCGCGCTCTACTCTCGCGTCCCTTCGGGTGCTCTGCACTCGTCCCTCCACGTGCGCTGCCAGTGTTTGGGGCCGGCGCACGATCACGCACGTTCGTATGCTGTATATCGCACACGCCTTCATCTGGCTGCTCGTTTCTTTCGTTCCTCCTCATCCCAAACAGTTAATTGAGCTGAACCGTATGCCCTACATCTCACACGCAACTAAAATCTGAACCATGTTTGATGCATCTGTCATCGCAAATATTTTGCACCTTTTTTAACAGTTTTTTACACCACCATTTGCGATTATGGCATCGCACACAGTTTCATTGAAGGGTCTCTGATCGTAGTGTCGCGTTTGGCCCATCCTGCAGTAGTGTATGGTCAAGACATGATACTAAATTTTATTGTATGAGATGATCATGTCTTGTAACAGAGTTATCGGCAACTGGCAGGAGCCATATGGTTGTCGCTTTATTGTATGCAATGCAATCGCCCTGTAATTGTTTTTTCTTTATCACTAAGCGGTAGCGATAGTCGTAGAAACAATAGTTGACGAGACAACAACGATGCTACGATGGAGATCAAGGTGTCGCGCCGGTGACGATGGTGATCATGACGGTGCTTTGGAGATGGAGATCAAAGGCACAAGATGATGATGGCCATATCATATCACTTATATTCATTGCATGTGATGTTTATCCTTTATGCATCTTATTTTGCTTTGATTGACGGTAGTATTATAAGATGATCTCTCACTAAATTTCAAGGTACAAGTGTCCTCCCTGAGTATGCACCGTTGCGAAAGTTCGTCGTGCCGAGACACCACGTGATGATCGGGTGTGATAAGCTCTACGTTCACATACAACGGGTGCAAGCCAGTTTTGCACAGGCAGAATACTCGGGTTAAACATGACGAGCCTAGCATATGCAGATATGGCCTCGGAACACTGAGACCAAAAGGTCGAGCGTGAATCATATAGTAGATATGATCAATATAGTGATGTTCACCATTGAAAACTACTCCATCTCACGTGATGATCGGACATGGTTTAGTTGATTTGAATCACGTGATCACTTAGATGATTAGAGGGATGTCTATATAAGTGTGAGTTCTTAAGTAATATGATTAATTGAACTTTAATTTATCATGAACTTAGTACCTGATAGTATTTTGCATGTCTATGTTGTTGTAGATCAATGGCCCGTGCTGCTGTTCCTTTGAATTTTAATGCGTTCCTTGAGAAAGCTAAGTTGAAAGATGATGGTAGCAATTACACGGACTGCGTCCTTAACTTGAGGATTATCCTCATTGCTGCACAGAAGAATTACGTCCTGGAAGCACCGCTAGGTGCAAGACCCGCTGCAGGAGCAACACCGGACGTTGTGAACGTCTGGCAGAGCAAAGCTGATGACTACTCTATAGTTCAGTGTGCCATGATGTACGGCTTAGAACCGGGACTTCAACGACGTTTTTAACGTCATGGAGCATATGAGATGTTCCAGGAGTTGAAGTTAATATTTCAAGCAAATGCCCGGATTGAGAGATATGAAGTCTCCAATAAGTTCTACATCTGCAAGATGGAGAAGAATAGTTCTGTCAGTGAACATATACTCAAAATGTCTGGGTATAACAATCACTTGATTCAACTGGGAGTTAATCTTCCTGATGATAGTGTTATTGACAGAATTCTTCAATCACTGCCACCAAGCTACAAGAGCTTCGTGATGAACTATAATATGCAAGGGATGAACAAGACAATTCCCGAGCTCTTCGCGATGCTAAAGGCTGCAGAGGTAGAAATCAAAAAGGAGCATCAAGTGTTGATGGTCAACAAGACCATCAGTTTCAAGGAAAAGGGTAAAGGGAAGAAGGGGAACTTCAAGAAGAACGGCAAGCAAGTTGCTGCTCAAGTGAAGAAGCCCAAGTCTGGACCTAAGCCTAAGACTGAGTGCTTCTACTGCAAAGGGACTGGTCACTGGAAGCGGAACTGCCCCAAGTATTTGGCGGATAAGAAGGATGGCAAGGTGAACAAAGATATATGTGATATACATATTATTGATGTGTACCTTACTAAATGCTCGCAGTAGTGCCTAGGTATTTGATACTTTTTCTATTGCTAATATTTGCAACTCGAAACAGGGACTATGGATTAAGCGAAGATTGGCTAAGGACGGGTGACGATGCGCGTAGGAAATGGTTCCAAAGTCGATGTGATTGCTGTCGGCACGCTACCTCTACATCTACCTTCGGGATTAGTTTTAGACCTGAATAATTGTTATTTGGTGCCAGTGTTGAGCATGAACATTATATCTGGATCTTGTTTGATGCGAGACGGTTATTCATTTAAATCTGAGAATAATGATCGTTCTATTTATATGAGTAATATCTTTTATGATCATGCACCCTTAAAGAGTGGTCTATTTTTGTTGAATCTCGATAGTAGTGATACACATCTATAATACCTAAATAGTTCATTCCCACTACCTTATTTCTCTTAACATGCAACCTATCCACATGATCAAACACTTCCACGTCAGCAAATGTGCCATGTCAGCCAAAAAAATCAACAGATCATGTGATTAACTACCCATCTCCCGGTCACCGAAGCCGGATGGTTTCCTCTTCATCGGATCCATTACTCTGAAAACTCCCGAACCCCCGAAATTCAGCACCACCAGCTTGATCCCCTAATCTCCACTCCTCTCTTCGATCCCCTGATCTCCTCATCTTTTCTTTGCCTCGCAATGCACCATGTCTTAGCAGTCGTCTGCTCCTGCTGCCTCCCGTGCAACGATGGATGTGTGGTTGACCACGACCTACCGATGCGCCACGCCCTGCTGGAGAAGTCGGCGGTGGTGCCACTTTTCGTGTGGACGGGAGGAGACCTGATCTGAATATGGGAAGCCATGTATGAAGATTTTTTGCCTCCGTAGATTGAAAGTTAAGTACATTAACCTTCCATCAAATTTCCATTCATTGATTCTACTATTGGTGTGCATGCTAATTTGTTTGGTGATAATCACTCAATAGCAATCGACAGTTCGGCACCATACCTCAACTCGCCACTACCGCATCCACCATGGCAACGGCCAACATCGGTTTTGAAGTTTGGGATTTGTATATTAGACAGCGACGGCGTCTTGCCATTCTTGCAACTTGGATCTTTTGGGTTTCTCTACTGGAGGGCCGAAGGCGATGCGCGAGTTTCTCAACAAGGCGAGGTTCCGGACATCCGGTGCTGTTTGTCCTCTTCTGATGCTCTATTATTTTATACAGCTGCAAAAATTTGCCTGATGCGAGTAGTGTCCAAAGGAATTTATGCATGCAAACATATTCATTGTTCCATGTCAAGAAGGAAGTTATTCCCATTGATTTTTAGTTTCCACGGGCCGTCCAGTAGCACCATCTGTAGGTCCCTATATCTCTTTCCCTCTCTCAATCCATTTTATTGAAGATCTTATTGTATACACAGGATATCATAAATTCCCTTGCTTCTTTCTTCAAATGGTGAAGTTGCTGTCTTTGTTCATCCTTCCGTGGGAAAGCTGGTAAATAAATTAATCCAATCAATTTTGAAGTGATGTGTTACTTGCTGCAGTCTAACTCTGAGTTTTTTTCGTAACGAAGATTACTTCCCACACACGCAACGATCTGAAGGTATATGCATATTTTTTGTTTATGTGGTAAGTCATATACATGTTTTACTTCTGATCATGATGGATCGCTTCCTTTTTTGCTGAATTCCACAATAATTTCATCTATACTTCACTCTGTATAAGTGTTCCATATTGATTTTAGGTAAAGAAAATGTTGTATGGATGCATAAATAGATTATTCTAGATTTCCATCTTCCATATGGTTGATGGCAGATCACTGAAACTGAATGGTGTTCCATAAATTATAAACTAGTTGTGGGGACTTAAATTATTAACATTATTGTCTTTTAAGACAAGGATTTAACTTTGTTGACATTCCTGGTCATTTTTATTTGCTAAGCCACACTGAAGAGTTTCGTGTGTAATGACTACCTAGGTACACCCGAGATTCAGAAAAAAAAAATCAATTAAAACCTACAGAGATGCTTGCTATCGATTCATCTAATTAATTTCCCCTGATATTCTGTTTGTGCAATGCCTAGATTTTATCCAACATTTTTGTGAACCACTGAGGAAAGTAATGCTATCTTCCACTCCATGAAACTCTTTCTTCTCTTCCCTTTTCAGGATCACACCCAAGAACTTACTGTTGTGTACTACTGAAGATGTTCGACGGAATTACTTTGTAAAAGGTCAGAAACATTTTTGTGAACCACTGAGGAAAGTAAATCTATCTTCCACTCCATGAAACTCTTTCTTCTATTCCCTTTTCAGGATCACACCCAAGAACTTACTGTTGTGTATTACTGAAGATGTTCGATGGAAATACTTTGTAAAAGGTCAGAAGTTTTTTTTTTTGCCATTCATAATCTTCTTTGTTGTTCATCACATCTTCACTCTTATATTAGTTGTAATGCTAAATGCATCTTCTATGAATAACAGATGTATCTCGATGCTTACAGGTTTCTTTTGTCTTCATTATGTAGTTTCCTAATATACAACTTCCAAGTTGACAATTGCCCAGTCAATCATGGATGAGGATGTAAACGGAAATGACTATACATACTATGAGACATAAAAATCCAGTCAAGGTGCAGTCTTTCGGTTCTCTATTTCTCAGTACGTTTCACTTCTCAAGTACAAAGTCTCCTTCAGAGAATGGATGTAAACATGAGAATGAGGCTGCTATAGCTTTCTGCAAGTTTGGCACCATCTCCGTGGATTTTTTTCGTTATTTTCTTCTTCCAAGTTATGTTACCTTGAGAGAGATGAAGCTACGTATAAACTGTTGGAAATATGCCCTAGAGGCAATAATAAATGGTTATTATTATATTTCTTTGTTCATGATAATTGTCTATTATTGTTCATGCTATAATTGTGTTATCCGGAAATCGTAATACATGTGTGAATACATAGACCACAACGTGTCCCTAGTAAGCCTCTAGTTAACTAGCTCGTTGATCAACAGATAGTCATGGTTTCCTGACTATGGACATTGGATGTCATTGATAACGGGATCACATCATTAGGAGAATGATGTGATGGGCAAGACCCAATCCTAAGCATAGCATAAAAGATCGTGTAGTTTCGTTTGCTAGAGCTTTTTCAATGTCAAGTATCTTTTCCTTAGACCATGAGATCGTGCAACTCCCGGATACCGCAGAAGTGCTTTGGGTGTGCCAAACGTCACAACGTAACTGGGTGACTATAAAGGTGCACTACGGGTATCTCCGAAAGTGTCTGTTGGGTTGGCACGGATCGAGACTGGGATTTGTCACTCCGTGTGACGGAGAGGTATCTCTGGGCCCACTCGGTAATGCATCATCATAATGAGCTCTATGTGACTAAGGCGTTAGTCACGGGATCATGCATTGCGGTACGAGTAAAGAGACTTGCCGGTAACGAGATTGAACAAGGTATTGGGATACCGACGATCGAATCTCGGGCAAGTAACATACCGATTGACAAAGGGAATTGCATACGGGATTGATTGAATCCTCGACATCGTGGTTCATCCGATGAGATCATCGTGGAACATGTGGGAGCCAACATGGGTATCCAGATCCCGCTGTTGGTTATTGACCGGAGAGGCGTCTCGGTCATGTCTGCATGTCTCCCGAACCCGTAGGGTCTACACACTTAAGGTTCGGTGACGCTAGGGTTGTAGAGATATGTGTATGCGGAAACCCGAAAGTTGTTCGGAGTCCCGGATGAGTTCCCGGACGTCACGAGGAGTTCCGGAATGGTCCGGAGGTGAAGAATTATATATAGGAAGTCAAGTTTCGGCAACCGGGAAAGTTTCGGGGGTTACCGGTATTGTACCGGGACCACCGGAAGGGTCCCGGGGGTCCACCGGGTGGGGCCACCTATCCCGGAGGGCCCCGTGGGCTGAAGTGGGAAGGGAACCAGCCCCTAGTGGGCTGGGCGCCCCCCCATGGGCCTCGCCCCTGCGCCTAGGGTTGGAAACCCTAGGGTGGGGGGGCGCCCCACTTGCCTTGGGGGGCAAGGCACCCCCCTGGCCGCCGCCCCCCATCCAGATGGGATCCCTGGCCGGCGCCCCCCTCCCAGGGGGCATATATAAAGGGGGGGAGGGAGGGCAGGAAGAACACAGCCTTGGGCGCCTCCCTCCTCCCCTGCTACACCCCTCTCTCTCGTAGAAGCTCGGCGAAGACCTGCCGGCACCCCGCTACATCCACCACCACGCCGTCGTGCTGCTGGATCTCCATCAACCTCTCCTTCCCCCTTGTTGGATCAAGAAGGAGGAGACGTCACTGCACCGTACGTGTGTTGAACGCGGAGGTGCCGTCCGTTCGGCACTTGGTCATCGGTGATTTGGATCACGGCGAGTACGACTCCGTCATCCACGTTCATTGGAACGCTTCCGCTCGCGATCTACAAGGGTATGTAGATGCACTCCTTTCCCCTCGTTGCTAGTATACTCCATAGATGCATCTTGGTGAGCGTAGGAAAATTTTAAAATTATGCTACGATTCCCAACAGTGGCATCATGAGCCAGGCCTATGCGTAGTTACTATGCACGAGTAGAACACAGAGCAGTTGTGGGCGTTGATGTTGCCAATTCGTCTTGCCGCTACTAGTCGTATCTTGTTTCGGCGGCATTGTAGGATGAAGCGGCCCGGACCAACCTTACACGTACGCTTACGTGAGACAGGTTCCACCGACTGACATGCACTAGTTGCATAAGGTGGCTAGCGGGTGTCTGTCTCTCCTACTTTAGTCGGAATTGATTCGATGAAAAGGGTCCTTATGAAGGGTAAATAGAAATTGGCAAATCAAGTTGTGGTCATACGTAGATAAGAAACGTTCTTGCTAGAAACCTACAAACCACGTAAAAACTTGCAACAACAATTAGAGGACGTCTAACTTGTTTTTGCGGCATGTGTTATGTGATGTGATATGGCCAGAAGATGTGATGAATGATATATGTGATGTATGAGATTGATCATATTCTTGTAATAGGAATCACGACTTGCATGTCGATGAGTATGACAACCGGCAGGAGCCATAGGAGTTGTCTTTATTATTTTGTATGACCTGCGTGTCATTGAATAACGCCATGTAAATTACTTTACTTTGTTGCTAAACACGTTAGCCATAGAAGTAGAAGTAATCATTGGCGTGACGACTTCATGAAGACACAATGATGGAGATCATGATGATGGAGATCATGGTGTCATGCCGGTGACGAAGATGATCATGGTGCCCCGAAGATGGAGATCAAATGAGCATAATGATATTGGCCATATCATGTCACTATTTGATTGCATGTGATGTTTATCATGTTTTTGCATCTTATTGGATAGAACGACGGTAGTAAGTAAGATGATCCCTTATAATAATTTCAAGAAAGTGTTCACCCTAACTGTGCACCGTTGCGAAGGTTCGTTGTTTCGAAGCACCACGTGATGATCGGGTGTGATAGATTCTAACGTTCGAATACAACGGGTGTTGACGAGCCTAGCATGTACAGACATGGCCTCGGAACACACGCAATACACTTAGGTTGACTGGACGAGCCTAGCATGTACAGACATGGCCTCGGAACACGGAGGACCGAAAGGTCGAGCATGAGTCGTATAGAAGATACGATCAACATGGAGATGTTCACCGATCTTGACTAGTCTGTCTCACGTGATGATCGGACACGGCCTAGTTAACAAGGATCATGTTTCACTTAGATGACTAGAGGGATGTCTATCTGAGTGGGAGTTCATTAAATAATTTGATTAGATGAACTTAATTATCATGAACTTAGTCTAAAATCTTTACACTATGTATTGTAGATCAAATGGCCAACGTTGTCCTCAATTTCAACGCGTTCCTAGAGAAAACCAAGCTGAAAGATGATGGCAGCAACTATACGGACTGGGTCCGGAACCTGAGGCTCATCCTCATAGTAGCGAAGAAAGATTATGTCTTAGAAGCACCGCTAGGTGAAGCACCAATCCTAGAGAACCAAGACGTTATGAACGCTTGGCAGCAGCGTGCTGATGATTACTCCCTCGTTCAGTGCGGCATGCTTTACAGCTTAGAACCGGGTCTCCAAAAGCGTTTTGAGAAACATGGAGCATATGAGATGTTCGAGGAGCTGAAATTGGTTTTCCAAGCTCATGCCCGGGTCGAGAGATATGAAGTCTCCGACAAGTTCTTCAGCTGTAAAATGGAGGAAAATAGTTCTGTAAGTGAGCACATACTCAGAATGTCTGGGTTGCACAACCGCTTGACTCAGCTGGGAGTTAATCTCCCGGATGACGCGGTCATTGACAGAATCCTTCAGTCGCTTCCACCAAGCTACAAGAGCTTTGTGATGAACTTCAATATGCAGGGGATGGAAAAGACCATTCCTGAGATATATTCAATGCTGAAATCAGCGGAGGTGGAGATCAGAAAAGAACATCAAGTGTTGATTGTGAATAAAACCACTAAGTTCAAGAAGGACAAGGGTAAGAAGAACTTCAAGAAGGACGGCAAGGGAGTTGCCGCGCCCGGTAAGCCAGTTACTGGGAAGAAGTCGAAGAATGGACCCAAGCCTGAGACAGAGTGCTTTTATTGCAAGGGAAGTGGTCACTAGAAGCGAAACTGCCCCAAATACTTAGCGGACAAGAAGGCCGGCAACACCAAAGGTATATGTGATATACATGTAATTGATGTGTACCTTACTAGTACTCGTAGTAGCTCCTGGGTATTTGATACCGGTGCGGTTGCTCATATTTGTAACTCAAAACAGGAACTACGGAATAAACGGAGACTGGCGAAGGACGAGGTGACGATGCGCGTCGGGAATGGTTCCAAGGTCGATGTGATCGCCGTCGGCACGCTACCTCTGCATCTACCTATGGGATTAGTTTTAAACCTCAATAATTGTTATTTAGTGCCAGCTTTGAGCATGAACATTGTATCTGGATCTCGTTTAATTCGAGATGGCTACTCATTTAAATCCGAGAATAATGGTTGTTCTATTTATTTGAGAGATATATTTTATGGTCATGCCCCGCTGGTCAATGGTTTATTCTTGATGAATCTCGAACGTGATGTTACACATGTTCATAGTGTGAATACCAAAAGATGTAAAGTTGATAACGATAGTCCCACATACTTGTGGCACTGCCGCCTTGGTCACATTGGTGTCAAGCGCATGAAGAAGCTCCATGCAGATGGACTTTTGGAGTCTCTTGATTACGAATCATTTGACACGTGCGAACCATGCCTCATGGGTAAGATGACAAGACTCCGTTCGCCGGAACAATGGAGCGAGCAACCAACTTATTGGAAATCATACATACCGATGTGTGCGGTCCAATGAGTGTTGAGGCTCGCGGAGGATATCGTTATGTTCTCACTCTCACTGATGACTTAAGTAGATATGGGTATGTCTACCTAATGAAACACAAGTCTGAAACCTTTGAAAAGTTCAAGGAATTTCAGAGTGAGGTCGAGAATCAACGTGAGAGGAGAATTAAATTCTTACGATCAGATCGTGGTGGAGAATATTTAAGTCACGAGTTTGGTGCACACTTAAGGAAATGTGGAATAGTTTCACAACTCACGCCGCCTGGAACACCTCAGAGAAACGGTGTGTCCGAACGTCGTAATCGCACTCTATTGGATATGGTGCGATCTATGATGTCTCTTACCGATTTACCGCTCTCATTTTGGGGCTATGCTTTAGAGACTGCCGCATTCACTTTAAATAGGGCTCCGTCGAAATCCGTTGAGACGACACCGTATGAATTATGGTTTGGGAAGAAACCTAAGCTGTCGTTTCTAAAAGTTTGGGGATGCGATGCTTACGTCAAGAAACTTCAACCTGAAAAGCTCGAACCCAAGTCGGAAAAATGCGTCTTCATAGGATACCCTAAGGAAACGATTGGGTATACCTTCTACCTCAGATCCGAAGGCAAGATCTTCGTTGCCAAGAACGGGTCCTTTCTGGAGGAGTTTCTCTCGAAAGAATTGAGTGGGAGGAAAGTGGAACTTGATGAGGTGATAGTCACCCCTTCCGAACCGAAAAGTAGCGCAGCGCGGGAAAATGTTCCTGTGATGCCTACACCGACTGGGGAGGAAGTTAATGATGATGATCATGAAGCTTCGGATCAAGTTACTACTGAACTTCGTAGGTCCACAAGGACACGTTCCGCACCAGAGTGGTACGGCAACCCTGTCCTGGAAATCATGTTGTTAGACAACGGTGAACCTTCGAACTATGAAGAAGCGATGGTGGGCCCGTATTCCGACAAATGGCTAGAAACCATGAAATCCGAGATAGGATCCATGTATGAAAACGAAGTATGGACTTTGACTGACTTGCCCGACGATCGGCGAGCCATAGAAAATAAATGGATCTTTAAGAAGAAGACGGACGCGGATGGTAATGTGACCATCTACAAAGCTCGACTTCTCGCTAAGGGTTATCGACAAGTTCAAGGGGTTGACTACGATGAGACTTTCTCACCCGTAGCGAAGCTGAAGTCCGTCCGAATCATGTTAGCAATTGCCGCATACTATGATTATGAGATATGGCAGATGGACGTCAAAACGGCATTCCTTAATGGCTTCCTTAAGGAAGAGTTGTATATGATGCAGCCGGAAGGTTTTGTCGATCCTAAGAATGCTAACAAAGTATGCAAGCTCCAGCGCTCAATCTATGGGCTGGTGCAAGCATCTCGGAGTTGGAACATTCGCTTTGATGAGATGATCAAAGCGTTTGGGTTTACACAGACTTATGGAGAAGCCTGTGTTTACAAGAAAGTGAGTGGGAGCTCTGTAGCATTTCTCATATTATATGTGGATGACATACTATTGATGGGAAATGATATAGAATTCTTGGAAAGTATAAAGGCCTATTTGAATAAGTTTTTTTCAATGAAGGACCTTGGAGAAGCTGCTTATATATTAGGCATCAAGATCTATAGAGATAAATCAAGACGCCTCATTGGTCTTTCACAGAGTACATACCTTGACAAGATATTGAAGAAGTTCAATATGGATCAGTCCAAGAAGGGGTTCTTTCCTGTATTGCAAGGTGTGCAGTTGAGCACGGCTCAATGCCCGACCACGGCAGAAGATATAGAAGAGATGAGTGTCATCCCCTATGCCTCGGCCATAGGGTCTATTATGTATGCCATGCTGTGTACTAGACCTGATGTAAACCTTGCCGTAAGTTTGGTAGGAAGGTACCAAAGTAATCCCGGCATGGAACACTGGACAGCGGTCAAGAATATCCTGAAGTACCTGAAGAGGACTAAGGATATGTTTCTCGTTTATGGAGGTGACGAAGAGCTCGTCGTAAAGGGTTACGTCGACGCTAGCTTCGACACAGATCTGGATGACTCGAAGTCACAAACCGGATACGTGTATATTTTGAATGGAGGAGCAGTAAGCTGGTGCAGTTGCAAGCAAAGCGTCGTGGCGGGATCTAAATGTGAAGCGGAGTACATGGCAGCCTCGGAGGCAGCGCAGGAAGCAGTCTGGATGAAGGAGTTCATTACCGACCTAGGGGTGATTCCCAATGCGTCGGGGCCGATGACTCTCTTCTGTGACAACACTGGAGCTATTGCTCTTGCGAAGGAGCCCAGGTTTCACAGGAAGACCAGGCATATCAAGCGTCGCTTCAACTCTATTCGTGAAAGTGTTCAAAATGGAGACATAGATATTTGTAAAGTACATACGGACCTGAATGTAGCAGATCCGTTGACTAAACCTCTCCCTAGGGCAAAACATGATCAACACCAGGACGCAATGGGTGTTCGATTCATCACAATGTAACTAGATTATTGACTCTAGTGCAAGTGGGAGACTGTTGGAAATATGCCCTAGAGGCAATAATAAATGGTTATTATTATATTTCTTTGTTCATGATAATTGTCTATTATTGTTCATGCTATAATTGTGTTATCCGGAAATCGTAATACATGTGTGAATACATAGACCACAACATGTCCCTAGTAAGCCTCTAGTTAACTAGCTCGTTGATCAACAGATAGTCATGGTTTCCTGACTATGGACATTGGATGTCATTGATAACGGGATCACATCATTAGGAGAATGATGTGATGGACAAGACCCAATCCTAAGCATAGCATAAAAGATCGTGTAGTTTCGTTTGCTAGAGCTTTTCCAATGTCAAGTATCTTTCCTTAGACCATGAGATCGTGCAACTCCCAGATACCGTAGGAGTGCTTTGGGTGTGCCAAACGTCACAACGTAACTGGGTGACTATAAAGGTGCACTACGGGTATCTCCGAAAGTGTCTGTTGGGTTGGCACGGATCGAGACTGGGATTTGTCACTCCGTGTGATGGAGAGGTATCTCTGGGCCCACTCGGTAATGCATCATCATAATGAGCTCTATGTGACTAAGGCGTTAGTCACGGGATCATGCATTGCGGTACGAGTAAAGAGACTTGCCGGTAACAAGATTGAACAAGGTATTGGGATACCGACGATCGAATCTCGGGCAAGTAACATACCGATTGACAAAGGGAATTGCATACGGGATTGATTGAATCCTCGACATCGTGGTTCATCCGATGAGATCATCGTGGAACATGTGGGAGCCAACATGGGTATCCAGATCCCGCTGTTGGTTATTGACCGGAGAGGCGTCTCGGTCATGTCTGCATGTCTCCCGAACCCGTAGGGTCTACACACTTAAGGTTCGGTGACGCTGGGGTTGTAGAGATATGTGTATGCGGAAACCCGAAAGTTGTTCGGAGTCCCGGATGAGATCCCGGACGTCACAAGGAGTTCCGGAATGGTCCGGAGGTGAAGAATTATATATAGGAAGTCAAGTTTCGGCCACCGGGAAAGTTTCGGGGGTTACCGGTATTGTACCGGGACCACCGGAAGGGTCCCGGGGGTCCACCGGGTGGGGCCACCTATCCCGGAGGGCCCCGTGGGCTGAAGTGGGAAGGGAACCAGCCCCTAGTGGGCTGGGCGCCCCCCCCTATGGGCCTCCCCCCTGCGCTTAGGGTTGGAAACCCTAGGGTGGGGGGCGCCCCACTTGCCTTGGGGGGCAAGGCACCCCCCTGGCCGCCG
Organism: Aegilops tauschii subsp. strangulata; assembly: GCF_002575655.3. Taxonomy (NCBI): domain Eukaryota; kingdom Viridiplantae; phylum Streptophyta; class Magnoliopsida; order Poales; family Poaceae; genus Aegilops; species Aegilops tauschii. Next base: position 57,950,669 of record NC_053039.3, read on the forward strand.
CCCCCCATCCAGATGGGATCCCTGGCCGGCGCCCCCCCTCCCAGGGGGCATATATAAAGGGGGGAGGGAGGGCAGCAAGAACACAGCCTTGGGCGCCTCCCTCCTCCCCTGCTACACCCCTCTCTCTCGTAGAAGCTCGGCGAAGCCCTGTCGGCATCCCGCTACATCCACCACCACGCCGTCGTGCTGCCGGATCTCCATCAACCTCTCCTTCCCCCTTGCTGGATCAAGAAGTAGGAGACGTCGCTGCACCGTACGTGTGTTGAACGCGGAGGTGCCGTCCGTTCGGCACTTGGTCATCGGTGATTTGGATCACGGCGAGTACGACTCCGTCATCCACGTTCATTGGAACGCTTCCGCTCGCGATCTACAAGGGTATGTAGATGCACTCCCTTCCCCTCGTTGCTAGTATACTCCATAGATGCATCTTGGTGAACGTAGGAAAATTTTAAAATTATGCTACGATTCCCAACAGTGGCATCATGAGCCAGGCCTATGCGTAGTTACTATGCACGAGTAGAACACAAAGCAGTTGTGGGCGTTGAGTTTGCCAATTCTTCTTGCCGCTACTAGTCGTTTCTTGTTTCGACGGCATTGTAGGATGAAGCGGCCCGGACCGACCTTACACGTACGCTTACGTGAGACAGGTTCCACCGACTGACATGCACTAGTTGCATAAGGTGGCTAGCGGGTGTCTGTCTCTCCTACTTTAGTCGGAACGGATTCGATGAGAAGGGTCCTTATGAAGGGTAAATAGAAATTGGCAAATCACGTTGTGGTCATACGTAGGTAAGAAAACGTTCTTGCTAGAAACCTACAAACCACGTAAAAAACTTGCAACAACAATTAGAGGACGTCTAACCTGTTTTTGCAGCAAGTGCTATGTGATGTGATATGGCCAGAAGATGTGATGAATGATATATGTGATGTATGAGATTGATCATATTCTTGTAATAGGAATCACGACTTGCATGTCGATGAGTATGACAACCGGCAGGAGCCATAGGAGTTGTCTTTATTATTTTGCATGACCTGCGTGTCATTGAATAACGCCATGTAATTTACTTTACTTTGTTGCTAAACGCGTTAGCCATACAAGTAGAAGTAATCGTTGGCGTGACGACTTCATGAAGATACAATGATGGAGATCATGATGATGGAGATCATGGTGTCATGCCGGTGACGAAGATGATCATGGTGCCCCGAAGATGGAGATCAAAGGAGCATGATGATATTGGCCATATCATGTCACTATTTGATTGCATGTGATGTTTATCATGTTTTTGCATCTTATTTGCTTAGAACGGCGGTAGTAAGTAAGATGATCCCTTATAATAATTTCAAGAAAGTGTTCACCCTAACTGTGCACCGTTGCGAAGGTTCGTTGTTTCGAAGCACCACGTGATGATCGGGTGTGATAGATTCTAACGTTCGAATACAACGGGTGTTGACGAGCCTAGCATGTACAGACATGGCCTCGGAACACACGCAATACACTTAGGTTGACTTGACGAGCCTAGCATGTACAGACATGGCCTCGGAACACGGAGGACCGAAAGGTCGAGCATGAGTCATATAGAAGATACGATCAACATGGAGATGTTCACCGATCTTGACTAGTCCGTCTCACGTGATGATCGGACAAGGCCTAGTTAAGCTCGGATCATGTTTCACTTAGATGACGAGAGGGATGTCTATCTGAGTGGGAGTTCATTAAATAATTTGATTAGATGAACTCAATTATCATGAACTTAGTCTAAAATCTTTACACTATGTATTGTAGATCAAATGGCCAACGTTGTCCTCAATTTCAACGCGTTCCTAGAGAAAACCAAGCTGAAAGATGATGGCAGCAACTATACGGACTGAGTCCGGAACCTGAGGCTCATCCTCATAGTAGCCAAGAAAGATTATGTCTTAGAAGCACCGCTAGGTGATGCACCAATCCCACAGAACCAAGACGTTATGAACGCTTGGCAATCACGTGCTGATGATTACTCCCTCGTTCAGTGCGGCATGCTTTACAGCTTAGAGCTGGGTCTCCAAAAGCGTTTTGAGAAACATGGAGCATACGAGATGTTCGAGGAGCTGAAACTGGTTTTTCAAGCTCATGCCCGGGTCGAGAGATATGAAGTCTCCGACAAGTTCTTCAGCTGTAAAATGGAGGAGAACAGTTTTGTTAGTGAGCACATACTCAGAATGTCTGGGTTGCACAACCGCTTGTCTCAGCTGGGAGTTAATCTCCCGGATGACGCGGTCATTGACAGAATCCTCCAGTCGCTTCCACCAAGCTACAAGAGCTTTGTGATGAACTACAATATGCAGGGGATGGAAAAGACCATTCCCGAGGTATATTCAATGCTGAAATCAGCGGAAGGGGAGATCAGAAAAGAACATCAAGTGTTGATGGTGAATAAAACCACTAAGTTCAAGAAGGGCAAGGGTAAGAAGAACTTCAAGAAGGACGGCAAGGGAGTTGCCGCGCCCGGTAAACCAGTTACTGGGAAGAAGTCAAAGAATGGACCCAAGCCCGAGACTGAGTGCTTTTATTGCAAGGGAAGTGGTCACTGGAAGCGGAACTGCCCCAAATACTTAGCGGACAAGAAGAAGGCCGGCAACACCCAAGGTATATGTGATATACAAGTAATTGATGTGTACCTTACCAGTACTCGTAGTAGCTCCTGGGTATTTGATACCGGTGCGGTTGCTCATATTTGTAACTCAAAACAGGAACTACAGAATAAACGGAGACTGGCAAAGGACGAGGTGACGATGCGCGTCGGGAATGGTTCCAAGGTCGATGTGATCGCCGTCGGCACGCTACCTCTGCATCTACCCACGGGATTAGTTTTAAACCTCAATAATTGTTATTTAGTGCCAGCTTTGAGCATGAACATTGTATCTGGATCTCGTTTAATTCGAGATGGCTACTCGTTTAAATCCGAGAATAATGGTTGTTCTATTTATATGAGAGATATGTTTTATGGTCATGCCCCGCTGGTCAATGGTTTATTTTTGATGAATCTCGAACGTGATGTTACACATGTTCATAGTGTGAATACCAAAAGATGTAAAGTTGATAACGATAGTCCCACATACTTGTGGCACTGCCGCCTTGGTCACATTGGTGTAAAGCGCATGAAGAAGCTCCATGCAGATGGACTTTTGGAGTCTCTTGATTACGAATCATTTGACACGTGCGAACCATGCCTCATGGGTAAGATGACCAAGACTCCGTTCTCCGGAACAATGGAGCGAGCAACCAACTTATTGGAAATCATACATACCGATGTGTGCGGTCCAATGAGTGTTGAGGCTCGCGGAGGATATCGTTATGTTCTCACTCTCACTGATGATTTAAGTAGATATGGGTATGTCTACCTAATGAAACACAAGTCTGAAACCTTTGAAAAGCTCAAGGAATTTCAGAGTGAAGTCGAGAATCAACGTGACAGGAAATTAAAATTCTTACGATCAGATCGTGGTGGAGAATATTTAAGTCACGAATTTGGTACACGCTTAAGGAAATGTGGAATAGTTTCACAACTCACGCCGCCTAGAACACCTCAGAGAAACGGTGTGTCCGAACGTCGTAATCGCACTCTATTGGATATGGTGCGATCTATGATGTCTCTTACCGATTTACCGCTCTCATTTTGGGGCTATGCTTTAGAGACTGCCGCATTCACTTTAAATAGGGCTCCGTCGAAATCCATTGAGACGACACCGTATGAATTATGGTTTGGGAAGAAACCTAAGCTGTCGTTTCTAAAAGTTTGGGGATGCGATGCTTATGTCAAGAAACTTCAACCTGAAAAGCTCGAACCCAAATCGGAAAAATGCGTCTTCATAGGATACCCTAAGGAAACTATTGGGTATACCTTCTACCTCAGATCCAAAGGCAAGATCTTCGTTGCCAAGAACGGGTCCTTTCTGGAGAAGGAGTTTCTCTCGAAAGAATTGAGTGGGAGGAAAGTGGAACTTGATGAGGTGATAGTCACCCCTCCCGAACCGGAAAGTAGCGCAATGCGGGAAAATGTTCCTGTGGTGCCTACACCGACTGGGGAGGAAGTTAATGATGATGATCATGAAGCTTCGGATCAAGTTACTGAACTTCGTAGGTCCACAAGGACACGTTCCGCACCAGAGTGGTACGGCAACCCTGTCCTGGAAATCATGTTGTTAGACAACGGTGAACCTTCGAACTATGAAGAAGCGATGGTGGGCCCGTATTCCGACAAATGGCTAGAAACCATGAAATCCGAGATAGGATCCATGTATGAAAACGAAGTATGGACTTTGACTGACTTGCCCGACGATCGGCGAGCCATAGAAAATAAATGGATCTTTAAGAAGAAGACGGACGCGGATGGTAATGTGACCATCTACAAAGCTCGACTTCTCGCTAAGGGTTATCGACAAGTTCAAGGGGTTGACTACGATGAGACTTTCTCACCCGTAGCGAAGCTGAAGTCCGTCCGAATCATGTTAGCAATTGCCGCATACTATGATTATGAGATATGGCAGATGGACGTCAAAACGGCATTCCTTAATGGCTTCCTTAAGGAAGAGTTGGAAATATGCCCTAGAGGCAATAATAAATGGTTATTATTATATTTCTTTGTTCATGGTAATTGTCTATTATTCATGCTATAATTGTATTGTCCGGAAATCGTAATACATGTGTGAATACATAGACCACAACGTGTCCCTAGTAAGCCTCTAGTTGACTAGCTCGTTGATCAACAGATAGTCATGGTTTCCTGACTATGGACATTGGATGTCATTGATAACGGGATCACATCATTAGGAGAATGATGTGATGGACAAGACCCAATCCCAAGCATAGCATAAAAGATCGTGTAGTTTCGTTTGCTAGAGCTTTTCCAATGTCAAGTATCTTTTCCTTAGACCATGAGATCGTGCAACTCCCGGATACCGTAGGAGTGCTTTGGGTGTGCCAAACGTCACAATGTAACTGGGTGACTATAAAGGTGCACTACGGGTATCTCCAAAAGTGTCTGTTGGGTTGGCACGGATCGAGACTGGGATTTGTCACTCCGTGTGACGGAGAGGTATCTCTGGGCCCACTCGGTAATGCATCATCATAATGAGCTCAATGTTACTAAGGCGGTAGTCACGGGATCATGCATTGCGGTACGAGTAAAGAGACTTGCCGGTAACGAGATTGAACAAGGTATTGGGATACCAACGATTGAATCTCGGGCAAGTAACATACCGATTGACAAAGGGAATTGCATACGGATTGATTGAATCCTCGACACCGTGGTTCATCCGATGAGATCATCGTGGAACATGTGGGAGCCAACATGGGTATACAGATCCCGCTGTTGGTTATTGACCGGAGAGGCGTCTCGGTCATGTCTGCATGTCTCCCGAACCCGTAGGGTCTACACACTTAAGGTCCGGTGACGCTAGGGTTGTAGAGATATATGTTTGCGGAAACCCAAAAGTTGTTTGGAGTCCCGGATGAGATCCCGGACGTCACGAGAGGTTCCGGAATGGTCCGGAGGTGAAGAATTATATATAGGAAGTCCAGTTTCGGCCACCGGGAAAGTTTCGGGGGTTACCGGTATTGTACCGGGACCACCGGAAGGGTCCCGGGGGTCCACCGGGTGGGGCCACCTATCCCAGAGGGCCCCGTGGGCTGAAAGTGGAAGGGAACCAGCCCTTAGTGGGCTGGGGCGCCCCCCTTGGGCATCCCCCCATGCGCCTAGGGTTGGGAACCCTAGGGGGGAGCTTCCCCCTTGCCTTGGGGGGCAAGGCACCCCTTCCCCCCACTTGGCCGCCGCCCCCCCTTTGGATCTGATCTCCAGGGCCGGCGCCCCCCCCCCCAGGGGGCCTATATAAAGGGGGGAGGGAGGGCAGCAACCTACAGCCTTGGGCGCCTCCCTCCTCCCCTGCAACACCTCTCTCTCTCTCGCAGAAGCTCGGCGAAGCCCTGCCGAAGAACCGCTACATCCACCACCACGCCGTCGTGCTGTTGGATCTCCATCAACCTCTCCTCCCCCTTGCTGGATCAATAAGGAGGAGACGTCGCTGCACCGTACGTGTGTTGAACGCGGAGGTGCCGTCCGTTCGGCACTCGGTCATCGGTGATTTGGATCACGGCGAGTACGACTCCGTCATCCACGTTCATTGGAACGCTTCCGCTCGCGATCTACAAGGGTATGTAGATGCACTCCCTTCCCCTCGTTGCTAGTATACTCCATAGATGCATCTTGGTGAACGTAGGAAAATTTTAAAATTATGCTACGATTCCCAACAGTTAATCACATAGCGATGTGAACTAGATTATTGACTCTAGTAAACCCTTTGGGTGTTGGTCACATGACGATGTGAACTATGGGTGTTAATCACATGGTGATGTGAACTATTGGTGTTAAATCACATGGCGATGTGAACTAGATTATTGACTCTAGTGCAAGTGGGAGACTGAAGGAAATATGCCCTAGAGGCAATAATAAAGTTATTATTTATTTCCTTATTTCATGATAAATGTTTATTATTCATGCTAGAATTTTATTAACCGAAAACTTAGTACATGTGTGAATACATAGACAAACAGAGTGTCACTAGTATGCCTCTACTTGAGTAGCTCGTTAATCAAAGATGGTTAAGTTTCCTAGCCATAGACATGAGTTGTCATTTGATGAACGGGATCACATCATTAGAGAATGATGTGATTGACTTGACCCATTCCGTTAGCTTAGCACTTAGTCGTTTAGTATGTTGCTATTGCTTTCTTCATGACTTATACATGTTCCTATGACTATGAGTTTATGCAACTCCCGAATACCGGAGGAACACTTTGTGTGCTATCAAACGTCACAATGTAACTGGGTGATTATAAAGATGCTCTACAGGTGTCTCCGATGGTGTTTGTTGAGTTGGCATAGATCGAGATTTGGATTTGTCACTCCGATTGTTTTTCACTATAAGCCTTGCAAACAATGTGACTAATGAGTTAGTTGCGAGATGATGCATTACGGAATGAGTAAAGAGACTTGTCGGTAACGAGATTGAACTAGGTATTGAGATACCGACGATCGAATCTCGGACAAGTAACATACCGATGACAAAGGGAACAACGTATGTTGTTATGCGGTTTGATCGATAAAGATCTTCGTAGAATATGTGGGAGCCAATATGAACATCCAGGTTCCGCTATTGGTTATTGACCGGAGACGTGTCTCGGTCATGTCTACACACTACAAGAAATACGTCAACTTGCGACCATCACTATTGGTCGCTGAAAGGTCATTGTTTTTCATTTGCGACCTTTTTGTGACCAAAAACAGATGGGCAAAAGCTGACGGTCGTAAACTAAAATTCACGACCTTCTTTGTGATATGTAAAAGTTTGTTGGTTCTTTGACCAAATTTTGGTCACTAGCAGCCTCCCCAGGCCACGTAGGATCCAGCGTGGCAAGCTGACGTGGATAAGAATCAGCCCGGTCCAGTTCAGTGTCTATATGGGCCGAGCCCATTAATTCAGCCTTTTTAATATACTCCCTCCGTTCCTTGATATAAGGTATATAGTTTTTTGAGAAAAAATCCAAAATATAAGGTGTATTGCGTTGCACCACTCGCTTGGATAATTTTTTTTAGGGATTTGATTACATTTCCTTATATCAAGCAAACTCCTCAATTTTCTCATGTCAATTAGTCAGTTGTAATCTCGCCCAGAACTTGTGAAATTTTCCCTCCACGTGTGTTCTTTAATTTCCGTGCCAAAAACTATACACCCTATATTTAGGAACAGAGGAAGTATATTTTTTCTGTTAATTTTCGCTAGCTACATGGGCCTGTCCCAACAATTTGGCCTTTCAATTTTCTAGGCCATGGCCCTTTTGTGGACCATTTCGTTAAGCCTTTTTGTTCAGGTTTTTCAGAAGTAAATAATGTTCCAGTCCCCTATTATTTGGGCCATAGCCTTTTTAGAGCCCATATATTATTTGGTCCAATAGAACATTTGGTCTTTTTATTCACTGATTTCCAATTTACACATTTGAACAGCAAACACTCAATAATTCTCTTGACTAAATGATTAAATTCAGAAATCATTCAGCCAAATACACAACAGCACATACAAGTCCGCACGTCCAACATCAACTAAAACAAGCAAAAACAAATACACAAGCACGATACACAAGCACATACAAGTGTGCTTACAAGCAAAAACAGATACACAAGCACCAAAACATGGTGCAACATCAACTAAAACTGTGGTGCGCATCTCCATGCCTCTTCCGATCTTCCGTCACAGCAACAGCAGCCCAAACAACATTAGATCCTGATCCAGATCACCAAAAAGAAACATTATTAAATGTTTAGAGACAATGCCATCAACATGAGGCGGTAATCCAACTTAACACTTTGTCAACATATTTTACATATGCAAATAACTAATTAAGCTTATACTGTATAAGTTTAAGATCCAAATGCAATGTGAAATTGAATTGCCAAATAGTAGCATGGTACATTGGTACAAGTGTAGGTCGTACAATGAGCGTCACCGTAACAGATTCACCTGAAGAAAAATACTACTCTACTACCACTACCATCGATTCAACTGACAGGATCTAACAATACTAGTGAGCGCACAGAGACTAACATCACAAGGCAGGAGAGATAGAGGGAACAGGGACCTGATGATGATAGTGTCGACGATGATCGGATTGGGTTAGCATCATTGAGGAGGTGGATGATTTACACACATTTGTCATCCAAAGTAAACTCCTGCATGATTAAAAAAACTACATCAAAACTTCTTCCAGTCAATCAAACAATAAAGATCAGTGTGGGTTATATAGAAGAGAAGAGATCGGTGTCCCTAGGAAGCACAACAAATGCTAAAAATCGTAACTAGACAATTAATAATTGTATCCTTTTGTACAAGCACATACGAATAGATAACATTTTTGGTACAACAGAGCAACTCCATATGAGGAGGAAAAGGGTTGTGTGATGAAAAGCTTACAAACTTGACAATCTCGCCACATTGTAAACCAGATATTAGTATGAGGAAGAAATAATAATCTCTCGCCACGATCGACTCTTGTAACTACTGTACGCAGCTCTATATGTACCATGTACTGAACACTAAGGACTTAACATGACACAACAGACACCAGCTACAAATCCCAGGCAATATCTACTAGCACAGTTAACCAGAACAATTACAAACAGAGTAGGAAATCATGAATGTGTAAATGCATGAATGGTTCTTTAGATCAACTTTAAAGCTAGCAGCAAGCATGTTTAGACAACTTAACAACATTAGTAATACTACTTCAGATTTGGACTAGTAGAAGGCCAGGCAGAATTCTGAGAACTTTATTGAATTCATTCAATAGAGGATAGCACAAACAAAAAACAAACTGTCAAAATGAGTCTTTGTTCTTAACAGTACAGAGCAATCATGACTGGAATTGTAGATGTTCTGTCGGTTATACTATATTAAACTGAGCCAATTATTGTAGGTGAAAGTAATGCTCCTAGTATATCATCATCATTAACATCAAACAATTCTGAATGTAATCAGAGGAAGCACAGCCCAATCATGTGCAATCAACTCATAATAGAAGGGTACAGATGATATCCAAATACAAGAACTTGTTTACTCCTGCAGATTTGCTTGCATGTTCAGAATCTGCAAATATTCAGAAGCATGTTCAATATACTTACTAAAAAATACTGTTAAATGTTGACAAGTTCAATCTTGTTAAATACTCCAAGCAAAATTACTCCACACATGTACAGTTCAATCTTGTTAAATACTCTAAGAAAAATTACTGGAGTACTGGAGTACTACAAGTTAAATGTAATCCAAGCACATTGAGAAGTTAACAGTAGTGCTGCTAACTTGGAGTAGCTTTGACTATGTGCAAAGCAAGATGGAGGGTCTAGCTTACTGCTGCTACTCCACATATCAAATTTTACTTAACAGAGCAAGATGGAGTAACCCAAAAAAATTAACAGAGCAAGCAAATGTACTCCAAATGGCAGTTCACCAGAGATTTTCAAGTTAAAAATACTCCCAGGGGTAAACAACAATGACATGGACGAAGTAAAGGATGGATGTTGTAAATTAATCCAGTAATTCTTTTTTGTTCTCATATTTTTCACCCTCGAGACACTGCCTAGAGCGCTTACAAGATGACAAAGTTAATTTTGCATAACACATATGGATTCTTATCTTCTTCAGTAAGAGGGGCACATTTACAGCTAAGCACGATGAAAGGGACCATCCAATTAAATTCCATTCTTATCTTCTTCAGTAAGGACAGGCAAAACATCCCAGCATATCTCAAGTCGATGAATTATTCTAGCAATAACCAAATTGGAAACATCCCTCGTTGTTCCATTTAACCATGCTACAAGACAGTAGAAGAATCACTCTTGGTGAATCAAATCATAACAAATCGAGCAATAGATACAAGAGGCACATCAGGCCTAGCCATTTTCGTTTCAGTAATTTAGAAAGAGGGGCGATGGGGCACAAAACCTTGAGGCCCTGTTATGGGGTTGTGTCTGATGAAGGTTGCCCTTTGGGGCGGCAGCTGCAGCTCCGCCAGATGCAGCAGCAGCACCTCCAACCGGCACAGCGGTGGCGGCAGCAAAAATGGTCACCTGTGTGACATTTCAGATCATCATTACAGAATTTTATTTATTTATTCAAGACACAAGCAGCAAAGATAGTGTCTACCTTCGCATATAGAACCGAGCATAGATTTACAGCACATTAATGATTCAAGTAGTTCAAGACTTAATTAATTTTTCAACAAGAGGGTAAGAGATATGGAACAAAAATGGACAAAAGGTGCCTATTGAGTGAGAGCAAGCAATATAAAGGGGCACAACTGTGTGAAACTGTTATCAGTATTGTTTCAAAGTTTATTGTGGCATATTTTTCATGATCAGCATGACTTCTTATAAATAATAACCAATAGTACTGCCGCCAGATGAGCTGCTTATACATAACGATAAGTCAACTAATAGCTACGTATAGATGATGATAGGCCATCTAATGTCTCAGTATTTCCCAAAATAATTGAGCTCAGGTTCAACATGGGATCAGCATATATATACCAAGACTTGGTGCGAGAGTATGGCATACAAGCGAGACGACATCACACTATTTTTGGCAATAGCAATGTGCCGTCTGATCCCACTAATGATTCCCAAATCCTAAAAATAGCAGTCACCCGTGAACCAGCAAGTCAACCTAGCACCTAAGATTCCAGTATCTGGACTAGCAGCACAATCTGCAAGAGCCAACTATATCAAGAGACATACTACCGAGTACTGACATACCACCAACTTGCTACGAAAGAAAGAATACATCTAAAAAGTCCTACCTAACGAGAACCTGCACCAAAATCTAGTTCTAGTCAGATTACGCAAGTACTGACATTTCACAAACGGCGTCGCTCTGGTGCTTGACGACTCTAGACAGCGCGGGGTAGCTAAGTCCAGGGAACGAACGCGAGCATGCGCAATTACGAAGGGAATGGATCCACGGGTTATACCTCGGGTGCCGTCGCGGAATGCCTTGGCGACGCGCTTGGGCGTCCTGCGCAGCCCCTCTCGGCGGTCGTCCTCGCCGAGCCCCGCCAGCAGCGCGCGCACCGTCTTGGCGCGGTAGGGCCCGTAGAGGTACTTGGCGTGGAAGTCGTAGAGGAAGAGCGCGGCGCTGCGCCTGATCCGGGAGACGGCGTCCAGCTTCCCCCACGGTAGGCCCAGCACCCTGTACCTGAAGCACTCGGGCCTGGTCTCGCCGCTCCACATGAAGATGTACCCCGCCGGCAGCGGCCGGGCGTCGTCTTCAGGGTGGTCCGCCGCCGGCTGAGGCCCCGGGCTCTTGCGCGCCGGAGGGGGGAGGCGTCCGTCGCCATGGACACGGAGGCGGAGCGGGGGAGAGCGGCCTAGGGCTTTGGATCTCCATCTGGATCGGGGAGACGAGGTGGATGGCGGCACGATGCCGGATGGCGAGGGGAGTGAAGGGATCGGGGTGGGTGGGTGGGAGACGAGGGCAGGGGATGGATAGATGGTGGGCAGGGCCCGAAATCACTGTTTTCACCTTGTCAGAAAACCATAGCACAAAATGAACTCGAAACAAAATTATTTCACGATCTGACCCTTTTAACAACATCATAGCCCGTGGCTTTTCATCCCCACATAAAAACGCCGAGTCAGCTCACGTTACTGCCGTGGCCCCACTCGCTGACGTGGCAGGTTCGAAACGCCAAGCCAGATTGCAGCTTTGGCGTTTCTGGCCAGGCTGAAAACGCCGATGGCCATGGCGTTGCTACACTTGATATAGTACGTAGTACAACGTCCTCGGTGCCACTAGCTTCACTGTTGGTGTGGATATATAGTGAGACGTCCAGTCGATTCAGGAGGAATAATCACGCAGCCAGATGCATGTGTGCGCGCCGTGCAAATGCATGGCCCTGTCTCCCTACGCGTAGTGCTAAGCACACCACATGCATGGTGCATGCACGCATGCTGCTGCCAGGTGGTTAATTAATCGGAAACAGTTTAAAAGCAAGTCATCATTGGTTGCTAAACATACCAGCAGCATGGCCTTGTCATGTCGTCCCTCATACTCACGTCGATCGTGCATGCAGTGGTCAGTGGTCTGACCGACCCGCCAATTCAGGCAGGCAAGCACCACTAGTGGCATGCATGCCGTGCTGCTCTGAAGCTACAAGCAGGCGACGCATCATGAAAACGCCAAAGCTCCTGGCGTTGCTGTCCAGGGCAGAAACGCCAAAGCCCTCTGGCGTTTCTCACGTGGTCCGCAACGCAAGCTACCTCGGCGCTTCTTCTTTGGACAGGAACGCTAGCTAGCTTGACGTTTTCATTTTGGTCAAAAACGCCGCGGGCTATAGCGTTGCTAAAAGGGTCAGATCGTGAAATACTTTCATGTCGAGTTCAATTTGTGACAAAGTTTGCTAAAAGGGTCAGAATAGTGATTTCGGCCGTGGGCAGGGGATGGATGGATGGCCGCCATGTCATCGATCCGGGTCAGAGCTAGTTCCACCAATGAGAATAAAGCACAACCAATTGTGTTTTCATTTTTGTTTTTCATCTACTTTTTTCACATTAATAGGTACTAAAGTCAAATGCCCAATGTTATGGCAGCCTAAAGTCAAATGCCCAATGAGTGAAAAACAATGTTGCCTAAGGAAATTTTTATTTTCTTTGCACGGAAATTTCATTTTCCATTTTCCGAGTGCCCAAAATGAGTTTTTTTGTGAAGGACCTACCATATATTTGTTGCAAAACTGGACCAAATCAATTTTCTAAAATATTAGGCCATGTTTAATGCACAATTGACAAAATGTTTGGGTGCCAAAAGTTTTAATCCACCTCTCGTGAAAAAGAAAACTTTCCGCCGATTCAGTAGGAAGCGGGTCAAGTTTGAACTGCAGCTGCCTCATAGTTTGCTCTTTATTTTTTCCAAAAATCAATTTTAGGTACATAAATATATATTTAATCATATAAATACCAAAAGTTTGGCAAGATTCAACAACTAGCTAGGAACGATCATGCCCGCTGTTTTAACCGCATTTTGAAACGGGTATGAAAAATTCAAAAAAAAACAAAAAAATAGAAAACCTTCGCATTGTGTCATTATATGTGACAAAGTTACCAGGAAAAATAATAAACTTCTAATATTGTAATTAAAAAAAAGTGTTCTCGGAACTGAGCTATCATGTGTGAAGATTCATGGCTTTCAAGCCAAACGATCAATTTTATGGCCATATTCATGGCATAGTTTGTTAAAATGATCTCTTGTTGTGCACAAGGGGCATCTTGGAGTGGCAAACAATGTTGCTTAAGAAAGTTTTCATTTTCATTGGACGGAAATTTCAAAAAAAAAATCGAGTGCCCAAATTGAGTTTTTTTGTAAAGAATCTACCATATATTTGTTGCAAAATTGTACCAAATTAATTATCCTGAATACTAGAAAATATTTAATGCAAAATTGACAAAAAATTTGGGTGTCAAAAGTTTCGATCCACCTCTCGTGAAAAAGACAAATTTCCGCCAATTCAGTTGGAAGTGGGTCAAATTTGAACTACAACTACCTCGTAGTTTGCTCTTTATTTTCTTCAAAAATCATTTTTAGGTACATAAGTATCTATTTAATAAGAGAAACACCAAAAGTTTTCCAAGATTCAACCACTAGATAGGAACGGTCATGCCCGCCGTTTTGACCGCATTTTGAAACGGGCATGAAAAAATCAAAAAAATAAAAAATTTGGAAAACCTTCGCATTGTGTCATTATATGTGGCCAAGTTACTAGGAAAAATAATAAACTTGTAATACGACAATTATTTTTAAAAAATGTTCTGAGAAACGAGCTATCATGTGTGGAGATCAATGACTTTCAAACCAAATGATCAATCTTATGGCCACATTCATGGCATAGTTTTTTCAAATGATCTCATATTGTGCACAAGGATGCATCTTGGAATGGCAAACAATGTTGCCTAAGGAAGTTTTCATTTTCTTTGGACAAAAAAATCATTTTCCATTTTTCGAGCACCCAAAATAAGGTTTTTTTGTGAAGAACCTACCAAATAATTGTTGCAGAATTGGACCAAATCAATTTATAAAATACTAGGCCATATTTAACGCGCTGACCTGACGGTTGGGTGTCAAAAGTTTTTATCCACCTCTCGTGAAAAAGATAAATTTTGGCCGATTTAGTAGGAAGCGGGTCAAATTTGAACTGCAGTTGCCTTATAGTTTGCTCTTTATTTTTTCCAAAAATCATTTCTAGGTACATAAGTATCTATTTAATCGCAGAAACATCAAAAGTTTTCCAAGATTCAACCACTAGATAGGAACGGTCATGCCCGCCGTTTTGACCGCATTTTGAAACGGGCATGAAAAAATAAAATAAAAACCAAAAAATTGAAAAACCTTTGCATTGTGTCATTATATGTGGCTAAGTTACCAGAAAAAATAATAAACTTGTAATACGGCAATTATTTTAAAAAAGTGTTCTCAGAAACGAGCTATCATGTGTGGAGATCAATGGCTTTCAAGCCAAATGATCAATCTTATGGCCACATTCATGGCATAGTTTGTTCAAATGATCTCATATTGTGCACAAGGGTGCATCTTGGAATGGCAAACAATGTTGCCTAAGGAAGTTTTTATTTTCTTTGGACAAAAAAAACCATTTTCCATTTTTCGAGCGCCCAAAATGAGGTTTTTTTGTGAAGAACCTACCAAATAATTGTTGCAGAACTGGACCAAATAAATTTCTAAAATACTAGGCCATATTTAATGCACAATTGACCAAACGGTTGGGTGTCAAAAGCTTTTATCCACCTCTCGTGAAAATGATAAATTTTGGCCGATTCAGTAGGAAGCGAGTCAAATTTGAATTGCAGTTGCCTTATAGTTTGCTCTTTATTTTTTCCAAAAATCATTTCTAGGTACATAAGTATCTATTTAATCAGTGAAACATCAAAAAAATTTCAAGATTCAACCACTAGCTAGGAACGGTCATGCCTGCCGTTTTGACCGCATTTTGAAACGGGCATGAAAAATTCAAAAAAAAATCAAAAATTGAAAAACCTTCGCATTGTGTCATTATATGTGGCCAAGTTACCAGAAAAAATAATAAACTTGTAATACGACAATTATTTTTAAAAAGTGTTCTTAGATATGAGCTATCATGTGTGGAGATCAATGGCTTTCAAGTCAAATGATCAATATTATGGCCACATTCATGGCATAGTTTGTTCAAATGATCTCATATTGTGCACAAGGTTTCATATTGGAATGGCAGACAATGTTGCCTAAGAAAGTTTTCATTTTCTTTTGCTGAAAAAAATTAATTTTTCATTTTTCGAGCGCCCAAAATAAGGTTTTTTGTGAAGAACCTACCAAATAATTGTCACAAAATTGGACCAAACCAAATTTCTAAAATACTAGGACATATTTAATGCACAATTGACCAAATGGTTGGGTGTCAAAAGCTTTTATCCACCTCTCGTGAAAAAGACAAATTTCCGCCGATTTAGTAGGAAGCGGGTCAAATTTGAACTGCATCTGCCTCATAGTTTGCTATTTATTTTTTCCCAAAAATCAGTTTTAGGTACAAAAGTATCTATTTAATCAGAGAAACACTAAATTTTTTCCAAGATTCAACCACTAGGTAGGAACGGTCATGCCCGCCGTTTTGATCACATTTTGAAACGGGCATAAAAAATTCATGGCATAATTTCTTCAAATGATCTCATATAGTGCACAAGGGTGCGTCTTGCAATGACGAACATTGTTTCCTAAGGGAGTTTTTATTTTCTTTGGACAAAAAATCAATTCTCCATTTTTTTAGTGCCCAAAATGAGGTTTTTTTGTGAAGAACATACCATATATTTGTTGCAAAATTGAACCAAATCAAATTTCTAAAATATTAGGCCATATTTAATGTAAAATTGACCAAATGGTTGGGTGTAAAAAGTGTTTGATCCATCTCTCGTGAAAAAGACAAATTTCCACATATTCATTTTCCATTTTTCGAGTTCCCAAAATGAGTTTTTTTGTGAAGAACCTAACAAATATTTTTTGTAAAAAAAACTTCTCCATTTTTCAAGAACATTAGACCACATTTTATGAACAAATTTGTGTACACTAGAAACATTTTTTTATAGATATTAAACGGTTTTTAGTTACATCATTAACATTTTTAATAAATATTTTTATGTCTAATATTTTGAACACATGTCTACATTTTTTAAGACACATTGTACATATTGTTTATATATGTTTAACTTTTTTTCAAATACGTGATTAACATATTTTCATATATTCATAACAAAAAAACATTTTTTTCATACATACGTTTTGATGTCTATATTTGATTTTACACATTGTACATTTTTGTATACATATAAAACATTGTTGATATTGGTTAGAAGAATTTTAATACATGAAAAACTTGTTATTTTCCCATTTTCGTTGGGCCGAATATATGTTTTTTTTTGAGTAACATGAGGGCATCCCACATTTCTTCCTGGATGGGCCGAGGCCTACATGGCACACAATTTTTTTTAAAGAAGGTGGCCTCGTTCCACCGAGGCCCAAGCCCACCTTGAGCGACACCTTAAGTACCAATGCATCCACGTTCACAACCTCATGACCATTTATATTGGTCGTAATCAGGTAGAAATAAGGTCGTTGACCACTCTTGTCTGCTTTATGACCATTTGGTGTAAGGCAATTTCAGGGTTTGAGCCCTTCCAAGCGAAATAGCCGTGGATGTATGACCAATTCAGCCGGGGTCACTGAGAGAAGGTCACAAGTTGACATATTTCTTGTAGTGACATAGTTCTCAAACCCGTAGGGTCCGCACGCTTAACGTTCAGTGATGATCGGTATTATGAGTTTATGTGTTTTGATGTACCGAAGGTTGTTCGGAGTCCCGGATATGATCACGGACATGAGGATGAGTCTCGAAATGGTCGAGACATAAAGATTGATATATTGGACGGCTATATTCGGACACCAGAAGTGTTCCGGGTGATTTCGGAGAAAACCGGAGTGCTGGAGGGTTACCGGAACCCCCCGCCCCCAGGAACTAGTGGGCCTAGATGGGCCTTGGTGGAGAGAGAGAGGGGCAGCCAGGGCAGGCCGCGCACCCCTCCCCCTTGAGTCCGAATTGGACTAGGAGGGGGCGACGCCCCCCTTTTTCCTTCCCCTCTCCTACTCCTACCAGGAAAAGGATTCCTCCCCTCCTTGGCGCGCCCTAGGGCCGGCCGGCCTCCCCTCTTGCTCCTTTATATACGGGGGCAGGGGGCACCCTAGAACACACAACAGACAATTGTCTTAGCCGTGTGCAGTGCCCCCCTCCACCATAATCCACCTCGGTCATATCGTCGTAGTGCTTAGGTGAAGCCCTACGCCGATAACTTCATCATCACCGTCATCACGCCGTCGTGCTGACGAAGCTCGCCCTCGACACTCAGCTGGATCGAGAGTTCGTGGGACGTCACCGAGCCGAACGTGTGCAGATCGCGGAGGTGCCGTACTTTTGGTACTAGGATCGGTCGGATCGTGAAGACGTACGACTACATCAACCGCGTTGTCATAACGCTTCCGCTTACAGTCTACAGGGTGCGTGGACTACACTCTCCCGCTCGTTGCTATGCATCACATAGATCTTGCGTGATCGTAGGATTTTTTTTGAAATTACTGCGTTCCCCAACACCTGCTTCGAGCGAGATGGTCCTCGCATGCATCTTGGCCATATCCTCGGCAGCTGGAACCACCTACAGTAGCCGTCTACTAATACCCAAGGACACCACGTACACCAAAGTGAGAGAAATCCACCTCTATTCCAAGGGAGCTTAGAGCTTGAAGAAATTGATGCAGTGCCAATTAGACGTGTATTCGGTGCAAGATCAAATAGTCCAACTCAAATTTGAATATGGAACACAACAACTTTATGGTATGATCGACCAAGTCACCTTCACCAAGATAGAGGCATGCTTAAGCATTATTTCTTTATAGGCACATACATGAATGTTTGCTTTGAATTGACAATACCGTTCTACATCATTGTAATTAGAGCCTTTCTGACCTACCTTGAGCTTCAAATACATCCAAGTATCCTCCTGTATAGCAATCACATGCCTTCTTGTTAAACCACATGACTTACCAATAATACCACAAAAGAGCTCAATCTCCTTATGTGACCCACCGATAAACACAAACGAACTGAGAGATAAATCGAATCCACTCTGCATTTTTTATATGATAACATCTATTGTGGCCTCCACTGCATCGGGAACGCGTGCTAAAGTGATGTCAACCGCGCCACAATTACCATTAATGCGCTCTGTGAATGGACGAAAAGGTGCATTTGCTTTGATGTACTCTACTACACCGTCGATAAGTTGTAGATCATCATCTTCTTTTTGCCCTCCTGTCTTGATCCTCATATTAAAATGCCCCTCTTAGGGCCAGTCATCTCAATGAGAGAACCCTGTGAAACAACTATTAATTATTAATTGCTAGTAGCTCATAGTAAAAAGTAAAGAGTTATCTAAAGTGTATATTCTTATTTCCAGCCAACTGACAATGATGAATCTCAAATAAATGATGGCTTAAATTTTAAACCCACAAACAAACATAAGCCGATTGCACATGAAACTTAATGTTCAATAAATCATCCAAAGATAATTAACCATACACTTGCCTAATGTATGCAAGGATAACAACATGTGTATGACATCCTCCAAACACAAGTATTTCAATGCAAAAATCCATAATGATCCTCAAAGTGGAGCCATCATCACCAACACCTCAAATTTCTGAAGAGTAAAGATAACATTTAACTTATAGCAACAAACACCCAAATGGTCTTGTAGCTGAAGTCCTAAGTATTTGTTGTGTTTATATCATATGTGATAAGCACACTCAGATGTATTTGACAAAACAAAAAGAATATTAGTAATTCTATGTGGGATACGCACCCACGCATGCGCTCCAGCATGGCGGCGTCCCAGTGGGATTTTGTTCATATAGAGAGAGCATATGCATGTTAAGAGCGAACAATTGCCACAATAAAGTTACCACTTTTTTTACACATTGCAATGCAATGTTATGCGTAGCTAGAGAGTGAGTAAAAAGTGGCATCAACTCATAAAAGTACCATGAAGCAAAGTTCTACATTAGTGTATAAGTAGATAACCAAGTAAATTTTATGGTAACTGAGTGGCTAATAACCTGTCGAATACAATTCTTGAAGATATGAGATCTAGTTTTGAAGACCTCATCATGACAAAGCCAATGATGAAAACATATTGTCAATCGGGTTAACAGAGATAAAAGTTTTCAAAAATTTGAATTTGGAAAAATCTACGCTGCTGTCATGTTGTTGTCTGCTTGTACGAGGGCATGGAGTATGCTGCAGGTGAAGGCAATTGTGTGACACCATTCCCTAGTCTGCTCCAAAAAATATTAGTAGTACAAAATTATAGCGTCTCACTTTATTTGAATACCTAACACTTGCTAAAATATCACTCATTTCACGTATATTTACTTGAAATGTTTTTTCTTAGTAATTGTCAACCCACGTTGTGATAAGTATTCGAACAAGTGATGTCGACACTGATGACTTCCCGATTAAGATAGGACTGCATCAGGGGTCAGCTTTGAGCCCTTATCTTTTTGCATTGGTGATGGATGAGGTCACAAGGGATATACAAGGAGATATCCCATGGTGTATGCTCTTTGCGGATGATGTGGTGCTAGTTGACGATAGTCGGACGGGGGTAAATAGGAAGTTAGAGTTATGGAGACAAACCTTGGAATTGAAAGGGTTTAGGCTTAGTAGAACTAAAACCGAGCACATGATGTGCGGTTTCAGTACTACTAGGTGTGAGGAGGAGGAGGTTAGCCTTGATGGCCAGGTGGTACCTCAGAAGGACACCTTTCGGTATTTGGGGTCAATGCTGCAGGAGGATGGGGGTATTGATGAAGATGTGAACCATCGAATCAAAGCCGGATGGATGAAGTGGCGCCAAGCTTCTGGCATTCACTGTGACAAGAAAGTGCCACAAAAGCTAAAAGGCAAGTTCTACAGGACGGCGGTTTGACCCGCAATGTTGTATGGCGCTGAGTGTTGGTCGACTAAAAGGCGACATGTTCAACAGTTAGGTGTGGCGGAGATGCGTATGTTGAGATGGATGTGTGGCCACACGAGGAAGGATCGAGTCCGGAATGATGATATACAAGATAGAGTTGGGGTAGCACCAATTGAAGAGAAGCTTCTCCAACATCGTCTGAGATGGTTTGGGCATATTCAGCGCAGGCCTCCAGAAGCTCCAGTGCATAGCGGACGGCTAAAGCATGCGGAGAATGTCAAGAGAGGGCGGGGTAGACCGAATTTGACATGCGAGGAGTCCGTTAAGAGAGACTTGAAGGATTGGAGTATCACCAAAGAGCTAGCTATGGATAGGGGTGCATGGAAGCTTGCTATCCATGTGCCAGAGCCATGAGTTGGTTGCGAGATCTTATGGGTTTCACCTCTAGCTTACCCCAACTTGTTTGGGACTAAAGGCTTTGTTGTTGTTTGTTGTTTAATTGTCAACCCACGATGTCATTCTCTTCTTGATATCATGGTCGTTAGATTTAACCACATGGAAGCAAATATTCATCCATAACACCAAAAGTAGGTATATATTCATCTATTACGGAATAAGAAAATGCCTGCTTAAACAAAATGATAAACTAATATTGTGACATCTATTAAGTAAAAACATTAGAACAAACAGAGAACATAACTAACATCATTTTCATTCTATGCATCAATCCACAAGAGATAAAACAGATAAGGTAGGTTAGACAATTCCACTTTCCATCCAACTTTTATGATTGAAAAACAATTGTGGTCCTATGATTGTAGTATGCCATAAAATGTTTATATTTCAATCCATCCACTCTATGCATTTGACAGAAATAGGCTTACACTATAAAATAAATGAATTATTTAAAATAGTTGTGTATAAGTAAAGATGTGCACCTGTTTCACCACAATGGGATCGTCCCTGCTACGATTGACAATATAATTAAGCAACAAATCCCGAGAATCTCGCACTGCTATATATCCATATAATTGTACTAAGCTTGTGTTTGCAGAAACTTTAGCCAATTTCAATGACAAAAATTGCATCATGTTACATACAAAATGTATACAACACCTTTGCTAGTCAGGAAAGCAATTATTGGGATCTGAAAACTTCATTGGCTCCAGTTGTGCTTCATTTAAAAATTATAATATTAGTCAAATACTTAAAATAATTAGTACAATTATGATTTCCACATGCATACATGTGCTAAGTTAGAATTTTGTTTGTCTATTAGAAAAACATAACGAAATAAGTGAGGAGAATAAAGCAATGCTACGTTGAAAAAGTATACCTTTTGGGAATAGGTTTACTAATCCAAGCTACAAGAACAAATGCTACAAGTCTCATGTCATACATGACAAAATATTAAAAAGCAATAGGTTGAACTTCATAGAATTTTTCAAATCAATTAATTATCCACAAATCATGATTTTCTTATCTACCATTTATACTTTGGTATGAACACATAAGTTTGCATAGAGCTTACTTTTTTCACGTGATTCCAAGAAAAAAGTAATTTTTATGATAATATAATAATATACAAAAGTAAATAGAACATAACAAATTTGATCCAAGTCCTAAATTTGTTGACAGTCAGAATGACAATAATACCAACACTGATTATCAAATATACACCTAAACATATTTTATAGGCTTTTTTTCTCATGGTACACACCCATATTATAATTAGCCATGCATCTATTACCTGATAGAATAATCGACAAGCTTATAGATGTTGCAATTTGGAGAGAATTACTCCACATCCAAATACTTGATTCCATATTGAGGTCCTCTATTAAAACAGACGACTCCTTTGATGATACAAGCAAGCGTTTTGCAACAAATCCAGGAGTCTGAGGTCAGGCGGACATTGAAAAGGATGAAAAGAGGCAAGGCAATGGGCCCTGTTTGTATCCTCATTGAGGTGTCGAGAGGCCTCGGAGACATAGCGAAGTATGGCTAACTAAGCTTTTCAACCTCATTTTTTGGGCAAAAAAGATGCCAAAGGATGGAGGCGGAGTATATTAGTACACAGAGGGGGTGTTCAAAGCTGTACTAATGACCGTGTAATTAAGCAGATGAGCCATAGAATGAAGCTATGGGAGAGAGTCATTGAGCACCGCTTAAGAAGAATGACAAGCATGACAAAAAATCAGTTTGGTTTCATGCATGGGAGGTCAACCATGGAAGCCATTTTCTTGGTACAACTTATGGAGAGATAAAGGGAGCAAAAGGACCTGCATATGGTGTTCATTGACTTGGAGAAGACCTATAATAAGATACCATGGAATGTTATGTGGTGAGCCTTGGAGAAACACAAAGTCCCAACAAAGTACATTGCCCTTCAAGGATATGTATGACAATGTTGTGGCAAGTGTCTGAACAAGTGGACGGTGACACTGATGACTTTCCCATTAAAAACAAAGGTCAGTTTTGAGCCCTTATATATTTTTTGCTTTGGTGATGGATGAGGTCACAAGGGATATACAAGGAGATATCCCGTGGTGTATGCTCTTTACTAATGATGTGGTGCTAGTCGATGATAGTCAGACGTGGGTTAATAGAAAGTTAGAGCCGCGGAGACAAACTTTGGAATAAAAAAGTTTTAGGCTTAGTAGAACTAAAACTGAGTACAAGAGGGTGCGGTTTCAGTACTACAAGGCACAAGGAGGAGGAAGATAGCCTTGACAGGGAGGTGGTACCTTAAAATGACACTTTTCGATATATGGGGTCAATGTTGTAGAAGGATGGTGATATTGATAAATATGTGAGTCATTGAATCAAAGGGTGATGGATGAAGTGGCGCCAAACTTCTGGTGTTCTCTGTGACAAGAGAGTGCCACGCAAAAGCTAAAAGGCGGGTTCTATAGGACAGTGATTCGACTCGTGATGTTGTATGGAGCTAAGTGTTGGCCGGCTAAAAGAAGACATGTTCAATAGTGAGGTGTAGCGGAGATGTACATGTTGAGATGGATGTATGGCCACACAAGAAAATATCTGGTCTGGAATGATGATATACATGATAGAGTCAGAGTAACACCGATTGAAGAGAAGCTTGTCAACCATCACCTGAGATGGTTTGGGCATATACAACACACACCTTCAGAAGCGCCAGTGCATAGCGGACGGTGAAAACATGTTGATAATGTCAAGTGAGGTTAGGGTAGACCAAACTTGACATGAAAGGAGTCCTTGAAGAGAGATCTCAAGGACTAGAATAACACCAAAGAACTAGCCAGACAAGGGTTGTTGTTGTTGTTGTTAAAACATGATATGGACATCGTTAAATCAATCATAGGCCAACTATTTATAGAGAAACAAGACTATTGTCCAGAACCTAACCATGCATTATCTATCAGCAAACTTCTATCCAGAAATTTTAGATAAAAAAACTACATGTTGGTCGTCCTTTTGCTAAACAATTTCTCTAGAGCAATCAAAACACACATTACATATTTCAAAACAAAACAACATGCATTCGGCCTCAAACCTTTAATTGATTTGCATCACTTACTC
The DNA here is from genome assembly GCF_002575655.3 of Aegilops tauschii subsp. strangulata. Classification (NCBI taxonomy): domain Eukaryota; kingdom Viridiplantae; phylum Streptophyta; class Magnoliopsida; order Poales; family Poaceae; genus Aegilops; species Aegilops tauschii. The sequence goes on from NC_053039.3 coordinate 57,974,872, forward strand.
TCATCACGCTTTGTAACATGACCTATGCTTTGGAGAATAGAGTTTTTGAATATCGACCCATCGCGATGGCTGCTATTACGATAGATATCGGCCGACCTCACATTGACCTTCTTGGGTTCCTTCATAATTTCTGCTCCATCTTTCCCTTTGATAAAGGCAAATTGCTCACCGAGGGTATTACTGGAGGTGCAACAGGAAAAAGCATTGCCCCAAGGGAGGTGGCTGGGCCGATTCGTTTGGCTATGTGCTGCAATGTTTCTTGTCATCAATAACGATTCATAAGCAGATCTGTCAAGAAAAAGCAAAGTTAGAATCCGACTCAAATAAGATACACAACTATACGAGCAGTATAGAAATCCAAATATAGAAATTTCAATTGGCCGCTACTAACCAACATAAATTCCAACTTTCCCCGGACTGTGGGGTGGAGGATAATATAACCAGCAATAAGACTTGACCCAACAAGATTTCAAACGCCCAAAATTCAACGTTGATTTCAATACAGAGCCAAAAATCAGTACAATGCAGAAACGCACCTGGAAACACCCGTCCAGATTCCGCCATGAGCGGAGCATCTTGTTGCGCTAATTCAGGAGGCCCCCGCCGAGGCGGCGCGGTTGAGTCAGGGGCGGAGGCAGTAGGGCGAGCAGGGCCAGTTATTAGCGACGGGGACTAAGGTGGTTTATTAATATATGAGTTTTTTTTTTTGAGCAACAGTTATAATGTACCGGTCCATTAGCGACGGGGACTATGGATCGGCCCCCTGACGATTAGCGACGGGGACTAAAGGTAGTTATTCACATTAAGTACCGGCCCATTAGCTAAAACACCATCAGAGATGGAGAACGAATGGCCCAAGCCCACTTAAGTATCTAGAGCGGCCCCCCAAACCGGCCTCAAACGCTCGGGCGGCCCGCCCGTTCACTGACGGGTCACGAAAATCTGATCCAAACGGGCGTCTCAAACGCCTGGACTGACTGGCACCCCTCACATTCAGCCCAAATATGAGACGGATATGGGACGCCCGGGCAGGCCGCCACGTCGTACTGGGCGGGGTCCCACGCGAAAACGTCCGGAAGCCCGGTGGTCCGAAACTCGTCTCCTCCGTCGGACCTATGTCGCCGCATGGTGCCGCTCCGGCGGGCCGCGTAGTGCCTAGCCCGGCTATTTAAGTCGACCGGCGGCATTGAAACCCTACCATCCACATTTTCCTCCGTCAGTCCGTCGTCACCGCCACTCTCCACTTCCCCTCGTCCGCCTAGTAGCCGTGCCCCCACGCCGCCGGGTGAGGAGCCACCTATTTCTAACGCCGGAGCGCTGGCTCGAGCTCCTTGAGTAGATCCGGCAAGGCTTGAAGCCCGGATCGTCGCGGGCTACCTTCGGATGCAGTGCATCTGGAGGAGGAAGAGGACAAGGAGAAGGAGGATGTGGGGGGTGCTGACAACACGGATCTACAGACGGAGCAGCACGCCATCTTCGATTCCCTCCGCTCGGAGTTAGCTGCGGAAGCCAGACCCCGCCGTCGGCAGGAGATGGAGGTCGCGGAGGAAGCGGAGATGCTCACCTACATGGATGAGGTCGAGCAGGAGGGGGATGGGCCGGAGCCCTCCTACCCTCCCGTCTAGCCAGCGCTCGGCACCGTCGTCGTAGAATTCTCCGACGATGAAGATTAGCTAGGGTAGCACATAGTATATAGTAAGTAGAATTTCTTTTGAATGCTTCGTACGGTCTAAAGGTTGAAATATGAGAGATTCGGATGCAGAATGGCTAATTTAAGGCGTGACCGGTCACTGTTCGCGGACACGTCCGGTCACGTCCGCATGCGTTTGAGAGGCTAGATTTACAAAGTTCGGTTGTAAATACTCTTAGCTAGTAGATAAATTTCTGCAAAATGTACATAAAATTCTGGACGAGCCTCGTGGTTGAGTTTATGCATGCATATTTCTTGTACGAGTAGACTGATGGTCATCATTAGCCATCAGACTACTTATAGTTTGCATCTATCAGACCAGTCTAAGACCCGCATGGTCATCATTGCGCTTCTTCATCTGCCACGCAAAGGGGCACAAGTTTTGCCTGAATTTGGATGGCGTCCGCCTGATAAAGGCTCTGTCAAAATCAACACAGACGGCGGACTTAATCTTGAGGGGGGCCGAGGGGGTGCCGGTGGTGTTGCTCGATCTCCCTCGGCCTTGCTTGGTGCGTGGTGCAAACCTTATTCCGGGATCATGGATCCTCTCACTATGGAGGGTCTCTCCTTACGTGATGGTGTTCGTTTTAATACTCTTCGAGGCTTCTCCCATGTGATAATGAAAGTAGACTGCTTGGAGTTGGTGACACTTTGGAACTCTCGCCACAATTCATGATCTATTGTGGCCTATTTATTAGATGAGATAGGAGAGCTCAGTACTTACTTTACATCATTTGATGTTCGCCATGTAAGTAGATCAGCTAATCTTCCTGTGCATCTATGTGCGAAGCGTGCTTGTGCACTTGATGTAATAGATAGCTGGATAGATGAAACTCCAAGCTTTCTGATGACCAGCCTATTGGCTGACTCATCCATGAATGCTTTTCGATGAATAAAGCTCTCCAATTAGTATGAAAAAAAAAAGACCAGTCTAAGGCCGTCGGATCAGAAGCAGGACATATGTTCGATCTGGTAATTACTATGCGTGATTGATTAGGTGCTTTCGATCCCGAATTGTGTTGCTGCACCCTCGCGTCTCTCTCCAGCCGCATCTTCTTCCGTAATACTGTACTGTATTTGCCAAGATAAATGGTAGTACTAGGTTTTTGGCAGACAGTTGCACTTGTCGGCCCCATGGAAGTGGTAGAAAACGGAAGAGAAGGTTTCAAACTGAGGAGGACATAACTGACTGCCAAAAAGCGTCTGAATGAGTAGTACATAACTCTCATGCATGCTTGTGTTGCCACGAAACAAATTGAGCTTATGCTAACTAACTGGTACGCACCCTGCCTTTTAGTACTTCCTCAGGCCCTTAAATTGCATTTGCAATGGATCGTTAAAGGCATTTGCAAAGTCTAATGGTCCAGATGTAGGGGCCCCTCTTGACAATATGACCGCTTTGCCTGGAGCTCAGAGCTAACAAAGGGCGAAGGCAGACAAAACTATCAAACGGAGAAGCAATCACACCCACTTATATGGGAGGACAACTTTGATTAGCACCAGGCAAAATAAACACCACCTCGGCTTCATCTTGCATCTACCATCTGTTTGTCCACCTAGTGCTACTCTCTTAACCTTCCATTTAGCTGTTCTTCTTCCCCGGGTTCTTGAATTGCTGAAAAAGAAATGAGCGTGAATTTGCCCACTATAGGGGAAGAAAAAAGGTCAGCAGTTGAGCGTTAATGGATTCTGAAGAATGTAGTGTGAATCAAATTTCAAAAACGAAGAAATACTAGAGCTCCATCCGATGCTTCAAAAAGCAATTAGATAGGCTTACTTTTTAGGAGAAAGTTGCAAACAGTCTGCAACAGGAGTTCCAAACCTTGTCCACCAGATTTTTGAACCTTGAATCATTGTGTCTTCATTTTCTGTGTCTTCTTGTGCTAGTAAAGGTAGTAGCCATTCAAAAAAGGAGGGCCAGCTCAACTCTTCAGCAAGAACCCACAACAGTTTTGTTCAGTGCTTGTCATTGAATTAGAGCTGTAGTTTTTCTGGGTAGTTTGCATCGACTTTTGCCGTTCTAGCCCCCTTGAGGTGTAGCGTGTTTGGTGGTATCTGCAAGAAGTTTGATTCTTCAAAAAGAAATGAAAGGAGAGATACATTTCTTTTATTCTAAAAAAAAGAGATACATTTTCTTGTCGATAGAAAAAGAAAGATACAGAAGAGACTTCCAGTGACGATCACCTTCCATTCAATTCCACTTCAAGTGTAGTGTAGGTCGACATAATTTGCAGAGTATGGTAACTTGGAATCTGATGGCTATGGAGGATCTCTTTAAATTGATCAGCTCGCACGACTTCCCGCCAACTTATGTACTGCCACTTGAGACTTGACTCAAAGCTAGTGAAGCTAAAAAGCATGGCTAATCTGAAGCTCTCATTAATCCGTCTCTCCCTGCCAACATGTAGATAAATGGTACTACTCCAGTGACACTAGTAAACACAGACAGGGTTCTAATAAAGTACTAGCAATTTAAAGTAAGAAAGTTGCACTTGCCGCCCCCCTTGAAAGTGGAGCAAGTTAAAGAGAAGGTATCAAATTGAGGAGCACAATGATCACAGAAAGTGCGCAAGGGTGGTAGTAGTAGTGACAACATTAACCTCATGCATGCTTGTGTTTTTTTTTAGAACGAAGACGCAAAAAGCGTCCGGCTTTAACTTAATTAAGCCTACCAACAGGCAGCATTCAGCATACAAGACAGTTTTAAACAAAAGGAAACACGGCCGAAGCCTTAGTTTGAATATGCAACCGGCCTAGGCCTGAGAAAGATAAGGGAACAGTCTAAACATGCCAACACCGGCACGAGCAGAAACGATCCACAACAACTTGGTGACGGGCAGCAATCTGGATCAGTCGAATCCGCTCCATCGCCTCCTGCATCCGCTCAGCGTCCCGCCGTTTCCCCAATGGCATCCAGGTCTGGAGGAACAAATGGCATTTGAAAATAATGTCAGCGGGGTGAGAAGGGAATTTGTGCTCTATTGTGATTTTGTTCCTAGTAGTCCATAGAGCCCATAAAAGCGCTCCTACGCATCTCCATAATACTCGGCTGAACCCACCCCTATGAGCCAAAAGTATATCGCGGAGGTCTCTACCCGAGTGGGGGTTCCAGTTTTGATCAAAGGCTTCTCGGATCGCACTCCAAGCAAAACGAGCAAGGTGGCAGTTGAAGAAAATGTGGTTTGCATCTTCGTGCGCACCACACATCACACAAGTGCCATCGGACGGCCCGTTTCATTTCACTATGTTGTTAGAGGACGGGAGGCGGTCGTGGAACATTTGCCATAGGAATATTTTTATTTTGAGGGGGATTGACACTTTCCATAGCCCCCTAGCTATGTCTAATGTCGGGCCCTCCGTCAACTTAGCATAGAGAGACTTAACCGAGAATTTCCCGGAGCTCGTGAGAGACCAAGAGACCGTATCGGCCTTGGGTCGCAACACCACTACAACAACGTTACGTAACTCGTCTCAACCAGCCCGTTCGGCATCTGTAAGAGGCCTTTTGAAAGAAATGACTGGCGGGTTGGTTCTAAGCGCATCGGTGATGTCTACTGCGCAACTTTGTTCTTGTAGACACGTGTTGGGCCTCCAAGCGCGGAGTTTTGTACGACAGTAGCAATTTTCCCTCAAGTGGATGACCTAAGGTTTATCAATCCTTGGAAGGTGTAGGATGAAGATGGTCTCTCTCAAACGACCTTGCAACCAAATACAAGAAATCTCTTGTGTCCCCAACACACCCAATACAAGGGCAAATTGTATAGGTGCACTAGTTCGGCAAAGAGATGGTGATAAAAGTGTAATATTGATGATAGAAATATAATTTTATAATCTGAATAAATAAAAACAGTAAGGTAGCAAATAGTAAATGGGCACAAAAACGGTACTGCAATGCTTGAAAATGAGGCCTAGGGTCTGTACTTTCGCTAGTGCAATCTCTCAACAATGCTAATATAATTGGATCATATAACCACCCCTCAAAGTGCGATGAAGAATCACTCCAGAGTTCCTATCTAGCGGAGAATATAAGAATAAATTGTTTGTAGGGTACGAAACCACCTCAAAGCTGTTCTTTCCGTTCGATCCATTCAAGAGTTCGTACTAAAATAACACAAAGCTATTCTTTCCGTTCGATCTATCCTAGAGTTCGTACTAAAATAACACCAAAGCAAATTCATATTCATAGTACTCAATCCAACACAAAGAACTTCAAAGAGTGCCCCAAGATTTCTACCGGAGAAACAAAGACAATAACGTGCATCAACCCCTATGCATAGATTACCCCAATGTCACCTCGGGAATCCGCGAGTTGAGTGCCAAAACATATATCAAGTAAATCAATACGATACCCCATTGTCACCACGAGTATTCAATTGCAAGACATATATCAAGTGTTCTCAAATCCATAAAAGTATTCAATCCGATAACAACGAAATCTCAAAGGGAAAAACTCAATTCATCACAACAAGATAGAGAGGGGAAAACACCATATGATCTGACTATATTAACAAAGCCTGCGATACATCAAGATCGTGACATCTCAAGAACACGAGAGAGAGAGAGAAAGAGAGAGAGAGATTAAACACATACCTACTGGTACAAACCCTCAACCCCGAGGGTGGACTACTCCCTCCTCATCGCGGTGGCCGCCGGGATGATGAAGATGGCCATCGGTGATGATTCCCCCTCCGGCAGGGTGCCGAAAAGGTTCTAGATTGGTTTTCGGTGGCTATAAAGCCTTGCGGCGGCGGAACTTCTGATCTAGGTTAACCCCAAGGGTTTTTCGAATATTTGTGAATTTATAGGGTAAAGAGGGGTGCGGGAGGCCACCGAGGTGGGCACAACCCACCTAGGCGCGCCTGGGCTGTGCCCCCCTTGGGGCACCCCCGTGGTGCTGCTCTGGCCCACCCTGGGTGTTCTGGTCCATAAAAAATGTCCAAAAAGTTTCGCAGTGTTTGGACTCCGTTTGGTATTGATTTCCTGCGATGTAAAAAACAAGCAAAAAACAGCAACTGGCACCGGGCACTGGGTCAAGATGTTAGTCCCAAAAATGATATAAAGTTGCTATAAAATGATTGTAAAACATCCAAGAATGATAATATAATGGCATTAATACTTCATAAATTATAGATACGTTGGAGATGTATCAGCATCCCCAAGCTTAATTCCTACTCGTCCTCGAGTAGGTAAATGATAAAAGAAATAATTTATGAAGTGTGAATGCTAGCAAAGTGCACAGATTTGATCAATGATAATTTCAATCACCTTTCCTAGCATCATAACAACAATTTTATTATTATGAAACTTCTCATGTTATAGTAGCAACCAATTACATGTTAAGCTTCAAACAACGAATTCTCTTAAAACTCAACAACTTATGTTCTTGGTCACCAAGCAATTGCAATTCAACTTATTCAACAGAGTTTTAAGTAAGAGCTCCACATACTCAGCCATCATATAGTCTTCTATGATTGCTAACACTCACCGCATACACATGAGCAAAACGTTTCAACCAGACACATAGAAAGATAGGGGCTTATCGTTTTGCCTCCCAACGTACTCACCTCAAGGTTGATGTCAACAATAATAACTCATGCTACCCATATCCAACTGGATATATGTGCCTAGATCTTTCCTCACCACATGATGCTTGCCAAAAGAGAAAAATAAAAAGAAAAATCGAGAGAAAAACTTTGACTCTTTGCATAAAAGTAAATACTGAAAAGTAAAAGATAGGCCCTCCGCAGAGGGAAGCAGAGGTTTCCATGCGCTTATTTGTTTGCATGCTCAACCCCTTAGTGAAAAAGAACGTCACTTTATATTGCCCCTTATGATAGCAACCTTTATTATGCAGTCTGTCGCTTTTATTCTTTGCCATCACAAGTTCGTACAACGCTCAATTTTCCCTTACACTAAATGATCTAACACTTTTAGAAGCAATTTTTATTGCCTTATTGCACCGATGACAACTTACTTGAAGGATCTTATTCAATCCCTAGGTAGGTATGGTGGACTCTTGAAAAATAAGATTTGGGTTTAAGGGTTTTTGGATGCACAAGTAGCATCTCTACTTGGTGCGGAATTTTTGGCTAGCAAAGATGGGGGGCAAGCACGACATGTTGAAGGATCTATGACAATATAATGTCTATGTGAATATGAACAAACATAAATCATTACGTTGTCTTCCTTGTCCAACGTCAACAATTTTGGCATATAATATTTTGATGGGGGCTCACAATCACAAAAGATTTCCAAGATAGTGTATTTGCATGTGAAGGTTCTCTTCCTTATACTAATTATTCGTGAATTGCTTGTATGACCAATATTGTGATTGTCAAGCCTCAAAAGAATTCACTTTCTAAACCCAATGTGAAGCTACCACTAGGCATGCTATGATTTCAACTTCATGACATTCAATTTATTCAACAATTTACTCATATGATATAAGTGAAGCACAAGAGTAAATGACAAGCTACTCCAAAAAGATATAAATGAAGATCATGAGCATAATATTTCTTTCTCTCAAATTAATTTAAGTGAAGCAAGAGAGAATTTCTTCAAAATTCTAAAGCACAACGTCCTCAAAAAGATATAAGTGAAGCACTAGAGCAATTTCATAGAAAAGAGCTTCGTTGACGGGATGTGCGTGCCGCTTACCTAGCCTCCCTGGCAACTATTTGAAAACTTTCAGATCTAAGTACTTTATTAAAACAACAAGCAAAACAAAATAAAATGAAATTCCAAGGATAGCACAACTCATGTGAAGAAGCAAAAACTTAGGCTCAACCGATACTAACCGATAATTGTTGAAGAAGAAAGGTGGGATGCCTACCGGGGCATCCCCAAGCTTAGATGCTTGAGACTTCTTGAATATTATCTTGGGATGCCTTCGGCATCCCCAAGCTTGAGCTTTTGTGTCTCCTTAATTCCTCTCATACCACGGTTTTCCTAAATCTCAAAAGCTTCATCCACACAAAACTCAACAAGAACTCGTGAGATAAGTTAGTATAAACCAATGCAAAAACTTTATCATTCTCTACTGTAGCAAATCACTAAAATTATTATTCAATGTTGCATACTAAATGCCTCTGCATATTTAATACTTATATTCTCAAATAGAATCATTAGACAAGCAAACATATGCAAACAATGCAAACATAATAGCAATCTACCAAAACAGTACAGTATGTAAAGAATGCAAGAGTATCAATACTTCCCTAACTCCAAAAGTTATGAAAATTTCCCACACTGTAGAAATTTTATCAGAGCTTATTTTGCAAAAAGTTTCAACATTTTGTCGCATTCTGACTTTTCTAGGGAAATTTTGCAACAGCGGTAAACTTTCTGTTTTCAAACAGCAACATGTAGATTTGCAAAAGAAGCATAGTAAAGGCTATCAATGCCACTTTTATTGAAATAAAAGATGCAAAACATTATTCTAAATAACAACAAGAAAATCCTAACAAAATAAATTGACGCTCCAAGTAAAACACATATCATGTGACGAATGAAAACATAGCTCCAAGTGAGGTTACCGATAATGTTGGAGACGAAAGAGGGGATGCCTTCCGGGGCATCCCCAAGCTTAGTTGCTTGGATATTCCTTGAATATTAACTTGGGGTGCCTTGGGAATCCCCAAGCTTAGGGTCTTATAACTCCTTATTCTCCTCATATCGACATCTCACCCAAAACTTGAAAACTTCAATCACACAAAACTTAACGGAACTTCGTGAGATAGGTTAGTATGATAAAGAGCAAACCATTTCACTTTGGTACTGTCAAAGACAAGATTCATAATTGTTTCTACATAATGCCTACTATAGCATATCATTTCCACAATTTATATTGAGCAATATAAGCTATAGAAACTAGAAAACAAGCAAACTATGCATTGAAAACAGAATCTGTCAAAAACAGAACAGTCTGTAATGATCTGGATAACTACCATACTTCTGCTACTCCAAAAATTATGAGAAAATTAGGAAAAAGTGAGAAATTTGTCTATTAAACTTCTGCAAATAGAATGAACTCAAAATAACTCTTCTGTTAAAAATGAGAATTATTTTCGTGAGCGCAAAAGTTTATGTTTTTTCAGCAAGATCAAATCAACTATCACCCAACATGATCCCAAAGGCTTTACTTGGCACTTTATTTAAACGAAAGCAATAAAACGTGATTACTACAGTAGTCTAATCATGTGAACACATAAAAACAGTAGGTAAAAGTGTTGGGTTGTCTCCCAACAAGCGCTTTTCTTTAATGCCTTTTTAGCTAGGCATGATGAGTTCAATGATGCTCGCATAAAAGATAAGGATTGAAACATAACAAGAGCATCATGAAGCACATGGCAAGCACATTTAAGTCTAACCCACTTCCTATGCATAGGGATTTTATGAGCAAACAATTTATGGGAGCAAGAATCAACTAGCATAGGAAGGCAAAACATGCATAACTTCGAAACCTTCAACACACAGAGAGGAAACTTGATATTATTGCAATTCCTACAAGCATAAGTTCCTCCCTCATAATAATTTTCGGTAGCATCATGAAGAAATTCAACAATATAACCATCACATAAAGCATTCTTTTCATGATCCACAAGCATAAAAAATTTATTACTCTCCACATAAGCAATTTTATTCTCGTGAATAGTAGTGGGAGCAAACTCAACAAAATAACTATCATGTGATTGAAAATTAAAATCATGATGACAAGTTTCATGGTTATCATTATTCTTTATAGAATACATGTCATCACCATAATCATCATAGATAGCAACTTTGTTGTCATAATCAATTGCAACCTCTTCCAAAATAGTGGATTCATCATCAAATAAAGTCATTACCTCTCCGATTCCACTTTCATCATTATAATCATCATAAATAGGAGGCATAAAATCATTATAACAAATTTGCAGATCAAATCTTGGGGGGACTAAAAATATCATCTTCATCAAATATAGCATCCCCAAGCTTATGGCTTTGCATATCGTTAGCATCATGGACATTCAAAGAATTCATACTAACAACATTGCAATCATGCTCATCATTCAAATATTTTGTGCCAAACATTTTATTGACTTCTTCTTCTAACAATTGAGCACAATTTTCCGATCCATCATTTTCAAGAAAGATATTACAAAGATGATCAATAATATGATGCAACCTCAATTCCATTTTTTTGTAGTTTTCTTTTATAAAACCAAACTAGTGATAAAACAAGAAACTAAAAGATTCAGTTGCAAGATCTAAAGATATACCTTCATGCACTCATCTCCCCGGCAACGGCGCCAGAAAAGAGCTTGATGTCTACTACACAACTTTATTCTTGTAGACACATGTTGGGCCTCCAAGCGCAGAGTTTTGTAGGACAGTAGCAATTTTCCCTCAAGTGGATGACCTAAGGTTTATCAATCAGTGAAAGGTGTAGGATGAAGATGGTCTCTCTCAAATGACCCTGAAACCAAATACAAGAAATCTCTTGTGTCCCCAACACACCCAATACAATGGCAAATTGTATAGGTGCACTAGTTCGGCGAAGAGATGGTGATAAAAGTGTAATATTGATGGTAGAAATATATTTTTATAATCTGAATAAATAAAAACAGCAAGGTAGCAAATAGTAAACGGGCACAAAAACGGTAGTGCAATGCTTGAAAATGAGGCCTAGGGTCCGTACTTTCGCTAGTGCAATCTCTCAACAATGCTAATATAATCGGATCATATAACCACCCCTGAAAGTGCGATGAAGAATCACTCCAAAGTTCCAATCTAGCGGAGAATATAAGAATAAATTGTTTGTAGGGTACGAAACCACCTCAAAGCTATTATTTCTGTTCGATCTATTCAAGAGTTCATACTAAAATAACACAAAGCTATTCTTTCCGTTCGATCTATCCTAGAGTTCGTACTAAAATAACATCAAAGCAAATTCATATTCATAATACTCAATCCAACACAAAGAACTTCAAAGAGTTCCCCAAGATTTCTACCGGAGAAACAAAGACAAGAACGTGCATCAACCCCTATGCATAGATTACCTCAATGTCACGTCGGGAATACGCGAGTTGAGTGCCAAAACATATATCTAGTGAATCAATACGATACCCCATTGTCACCATGAGTATTCAATTGCAAGACATATATCAAGTGTTCTCAAATCCATAAAAGTATTCAATCCGATAACAACGAAATCTCAAAGGGAAAAACTCAATTCATCACAACAAGATAGAGAGGGGAAAACACCATATGATCCGACTATATTAACAAAGCCCGTGATACATCAAGATCGTGACATCTCAAGAACACGAGAGAGAGATTAAACACATAGCTACTGGTACAAACCCTCAGCCCCGAGGGTGGACTACTCCCTCCTCATCGTGGTGGCCGCCGGGATGATGAAGATGGCCACCGGTGATGATTCCCCCCTATGGCAGGGTGCCGGAAAGGGTCTAGATTGGTTTTCGGTGGCTACAGAGCCTTGCGGCGGCGGAACTTCTGATCTAGGTTAACCCCAAGGGTTTTCGGAATATTTGTGAATTTATAGGGTAAAGAGGGGGTGCGGGAGGCCACCGAGGTGGGGACAACCCACCTGGGCGCGCCTCGGCCCCCAGGCGCGCCCTGGTGGGTGGTGTCCCCCTCGGGGCACCCCCCAGGTGCTGCTCTGGCCCATCCTGGGTGTTCTGGTCCATAAAAAATGTCCAAAAAGTTTCGCGGTGTTTGGACTTCGTTTGATATTGATTTCCTGCGATGTAAAAAGCAAGCAAAAAACAGCAACTGGCATTGGGCACTCAGTCAATAGGTTAGTCCCAAAAATGATATAAAGTTGCTATAAAATGATTGTAAAACATCCAAGAATGATAATATAACAACATGAATACTTCATAAATTATATATACGTTGGAGACGTATCAATCGGCAACGAGGATATCAATGTTAGTAGCAAGTTGGTAAATGGAGGAGTGGCTGCGCCACAACGGCTTCGGACCAAACCAATGGTCTAACCAAAATCATGTGGATTTGCCGTCGTTAACGCTAAGCTTAGCTCCTAGCACAATGGCCGATTTGACAGCCTGGATCCCATTCCTGAATGTCGACCCTTTGGCCTTAGAGGTAAGGAAATTCCCGTCGGGGAAGTATTTCGCTCTAAGGATATCCGGCGAGAGCCCCTGCTCATTTTGGGCGAGTCTCCAGAGCCACTTGGAGAGGAGGGCAATGTTCATAAGTTTGGAGTTGAGTATCCCTAGGCCGCCATATTTCTTTGGCCGGCATAACGCTGCCCACTTAATTAAGTGGTACTTCTTTTTGGACACAGTTCCTTCCCAAAAGAACTTGAATCGGGGGGTGTCGAGCTTGGCGTGAACACCGTCTGCTAGGAGGAACATGCCCATGGTAAACATGGGCAAGGAGGAGAGACTAGTGTTTGTCAGAATGAGCCTAGCTGCCGAAGACATGAACCAACCTCGCCAAGGACTGACTCGGTTCGCCACCTTGCCGTACAGGGGTTCCCATTCTTGGATAGATATGTGTTTGTCAGAGATGGGGAGGCCCAAGTACTTAAACGGAAAGCTCCCAAGCTTACAGTCAAGAAGGTTGGTTACGTGCAACGCGAGACGTTCGGCCATCCCAATGGCTATCACCTTGCTCTTGAGAAAGTTGATCTTGAGGCCGGAGACGATCTCTAAAGCAAGGAGAATGAGCTTAATCGAGGATATACTATGGTCGTCCGGCTCGAAGAGCAGCATGGTATCGTCCGCATGTTGGAGATGCGAGACCCCTCCTGGAATGAGGTGGGGGACAACACCGCGGATGTGGCTAGCACCCTTCGCCTTAATGATCATGGCTAAGAGGGCATCTGCAACAAAGTTGAAGATAAGAGGGAAGGAAGGGTCACCTTGCCTAAGCCCTCACTTGTTCCGGAAGAAGTTCCCAACTTCTCCGTTTATAGACACCGCCATCTGGCTTCCCGAGACCAGCTGCATTATACGATGCAAGAAACCTGACTCGAATCCCTTTCGGTCCAGGACCTCGCGAATGAACTCCCAGTTCACTCGGTCATAGGCCTTTTCGAAGTCCAGCTTGAGGAGCACAGCCGGTTGCCGGGTTCGTTTTAACTCGTGGACTATCTCCTGAAGCACGACCGGCCCCTCGAGGATATTGCGACCCTTCAGAAAAGCCGACTGACTTCGGTTGATGATTCTTTGCGCAACAGGGGCAAGCCGCGTCGTATAGGCCTTTGCGCGGATTTTGAAAGGCACATTAATGAGGGTGATAGGACGGTATTGTTTGATGGAGTCCGCCCCTTTGACCTTTGGAATTAAGTTAATGACCCCAAAGTTGAGGCACGAGATGTCTACCGTGCCTAATGCGAATCCATTAATGATGTCGTAGAAAGGAGCTTTGAGCATGGGCCAAAAGTGATGAAAGAAAGCCACCGGCCAGCCGTCCGGGCCGGGGGCAGTATCAATCTTCATCAATCCAATGGCCCTATCAATTTCCTTCGTGGAAAAGGACAAGGCAAGGAGGTCGTTTTTGGCCTGAGAAACTCAAGCTTAGTCCCCCCAGAAGTCCGCTCGAAGGCGCAGGGGTTTCTCCTCTGCTGTTCCCAACATGTTGAGGAAGAAACCATAAATGTGAGCCGATATTTCCGCTTGGCTTACCAGCACCCCTTGCTCGGATTGGAGTCGCAGGATCGAGCATTTCCGTTTACGCCCGTTGGTGTAGGCATGGAAATAGCCCGTGTTAGCGTCTCCCTTGGTGGTCCACTTGACGCCGCCCCAATGACGCCAATATTCCTCCTCTTCCCTGAGGATGGAAAGCACCTGGTTTTCTAGGGCATATCAATTAGCCCACCCAGCCTCCGAGAAGGATCTGGAGTCTTCTTGGGCGTCGAGGGATTTGATTCCTTCTATGAGAGCTTCCCTAGCTCTCTTCGACGCACTACCATGGTTAGCCCCCAACCGTGGAGGAAGCCACGTAAGGCACCGGCCGCTGAGATCCATACATCCATTGCCCCCCCTGGATAGGCCGGCCGCGACGACCGCTAGCTCCCAGCGAGCGATGATCATAGGAATAAAACCATCCACCTTGAACCAGCCTGTTTCGAAGTAGAAATGCGGGCTTCGCTTGATCATGTCCTCCCCTGAGTCCAAGATGAGTGCGACGTGATCCGATCCGATACGGGTTTCCACTACGAGCGTACACAGGGGGAATAAAACTTCCCAATCAGACGAAATGAAAACGCGATCAAGAACACTATGAACCGGGGCTACCTGTTTGTTGGTCCAAGTAAATCTAGCGTCGGTCCTTCCGATCTCCCGCAAGGCGGATGCTGCGATTGCGTTATTGAACAGCGCCACCCTTGGCCAGTCAATATTACGGTTATTTTTGTCCGCCCCTAAGCGGATAAGGTTGAAATCTCCCCCAAGAACGATGGGAATATCCGCGGCTTGCTTGGTCCCAACCAGAGCTTGAATTTCGCTCAAAAATTCCGCCGCGCGCGAGTGGTCGGCTGGGCCGTATACACACACTATCGCCCACTTAGCTAAGGACACACGGTGTCTGATCATAGCCGCAATAAAGAAAGTACCTGTATCCCAGCTTACAACATCACAAATATCACGATTACAACCCAAGAGGAGCCCACCCGAGTGGCCGCAGGAGGGAACCCAACCCCACAGGAAACTCTGGAGGGGATCAAAAGCCGCAAGATCTCTAAAGGTGAAGTCCGCTTTGATCGTCTCTTGAAGCGCAACTATATCGATTTGTTCACGGGCAATGTATTCTCTAAGCTGGGTGCGTCTACCCGAGTGGCCGCAGCTCCGAATGTTCCAGAAAAGGTAACGCATCAGATTATACGGTTGCGGAGGCGAACCCCTCTAGAGGTCACCGGTTTTGCCACTCTTTTCTTTGCCGGGGCATGGCTGGTGGAGGGGGTCGCGTCCGCCTCCCTGGCTTCGGCCTCTCCACTCGACAGGGCAAGCACCCGAGCGCCACGCACAGCCCCAACTGTGTCCTGGGCCGGCTCGACAGCCGCCATGGCCTCCCTGGCCTTGGTCGCAGCCGCGGCTTCTGCCAGAGCTGCCTGGGCATCCTCACGTGCACGAATCAGAGAAATAATAGCCCTGCCCTCTGAACCTAACTCGAAACCACTATCGTCGAGGATCGAAGCTAATTGAGGATCAGAGAAAGCATTCAGAATTTTGAATGAGGGGGGGGGGGTTACCTGCAGTCTCGAGGTTCTTGTCAGCGAGGCGGAGCTGAGCACTCTCCAGGGATGAGAGCTATCCCAGCGCCGCCTTGGATCTTGCACTTGGGGCCCGGAGAACCACCGGAGTCGCCTTGGAGCGCTTGGCCTTGGCGGCCGCACCCGCAGAGCCGAGCGCAGCCTGAAGATCCCCGCACGATGGAGCAACTGGAGACGGGAGGGATAGCACCGCAGGATTGGGCACCGGCTTCCGGCCGGCTGTCTTTACCCGAACTACGGCGGCCAGACAGGGGAGTGTGGAGAGGTGGGTCATTGAGCACGCATCCAGCATCCGAACCTTGCAGGCCAGGCGAGACCGAGGCGGGAGAGGATGTAGTCCCAGTCCCCAGCTCACCCACCGCAGCAGACGGGGGAGCAACAGCCTCCTTCAAGTTCGAGCCATATTGATCGAAAGCCCGCGCCAAAACACAGGCCGCGGGAGGACTGCTCCCAGCCGTGTCCAGCACCGCGAGCGCCCCTGGCTCCGGTGTCTCCTTGTCCACAGGGGGTTCATGCGCGCTGAGTCCCAACTGATCCCAAGTTTTCATGTTGATCGACGTGTCAGCCATGCTCTCATCAGGGTCCTCGTCGCGACACGCCATCTCCACATCCTTGACCTGACCATCAAGAAGCCCAGCCTGCCCCCCTTGGCCGCCTTGATCACCCTGTTTCTGCACCTGTGACCCGCCAGCCCCAAAGCCGAATGGGCCGCCGCGCTTGTCAGAGGGCCGAGGGGGAGCATTGTTGGGGCCTGGCTCCACTGGCCCATCCCCCGGACGCTTCGGCAGCCTCTCTACCTCGACCTTGATATCGTAGCCCTTCTGATTGAACCACACTTGAACATAGCCGTTCAACTTATCTGGAGCTTTACAACCAAACTTCATCCTCACCGGTCCCATCCGGATGAAGGAAAGCTCGTCCACCACAATGGGCCTCCCTAGCATATTGAGCCCTTCCATGAGCCTATCGACGCGGCGATGCTTCTTTGAAATGCCATGGAGGCGGATCCAGACCTCAGGCATAGAGAGGGGCACTATCTCTTCGTGGATGGAGTCGCGGACTAGAACCGTGATGCCGTTGATGGACAGGAAGAGCTTGCCACTGGATTTTGCCATGTGAAGCAGGTCAGCAGAGGGGAAGGTCACCGAGAAGTTGTTGTCACCAACCTGCGAGATCTGCCAGTCCCAGTCCCCGGCCACCATATGCTTCAGCTCTTCCTTGAGCGTGCGGAGCGAGAGCCTCCCTGGCTCCGCCGAGAGGATTGCTCCATTGAAAACCTTCAAGGCAGGGCCCTCTTCCTCATCCACGCCCTTGAATTCCATTCAAGAAGCCCTCACCTGGGATGGCACTGCCCATGATCTGAAGATGGAGATGTTTGCCGCGAGTCGGGCAGTATGCAGAGGCGTGGCCCTCCTGCTTGCAAATCACACAGAGAGGGGGAAACGTGCATTTGGCTTGAAAGTGACCCGTCTGCCCGCACTTGAAACACTCAGATCTGATCTCTTCTTCGACTGGAATGGGCGCCGTCGCCAAGCCCCGGGGCGCATCCGGTAGGGCCACCGCCAGCGGCTCAGCCGACGCCCGAGGTTTCTTGGCCAGAGGATCCCCATGGTCCCCACCACATAGGGGATGCTCCTGCGGCTTCCGCTCGAGCTCAGGGCGCCGCTGACCTTACTTCCGCTTCTTCTTCCTTTCCTGCTGCTGCCACCACAAGGGCGGAGGAGGACCCCAATCCCCCTCGCGCCCGTAGGAGCCGTAGCCTTGGCCTTGACCGAACTTGCGGCCATAGCCTTGCCTGAAGCCGCCGCCTTGACCTTGCCCGGATCCACCACCCTTGCCCCGGCCCACAGTCCTTGCTCGGTGGTCGTACTTGGCCTTGTCGCGCAGATCCTTCTCGCGCCGCCGCTCCGCCTCAGGAACGGGGGGTTCCATGGGCCGCTTCTCCTCCCGCCGGTCACCCATGGTCGTCACCGCAGCGAAGGAGAGGATGAGAGGGGGAGGGGGAGGAGAGGGGTGAAGAGATCTGGCGGAGAGACCGAAGCGCCGCATCTCACTTGTGGTAGCTGGAAACCCTAGCGAGGGGTCACGCACACCCCGGCGGAGCCATATATAGCGAGGCGCGTCAGGTTTACGGGCCACAGGCGAGGGGGGTCGAGGAGCGTGGGCCAGGGAAAGACCCGGCCCGACTACACCAACCCTTGCACCACCAGCCCCAGCGGCCACCGAATCGGGCGTGGGCCCCAGGCCCAGCAGGCCGGCAGAGGTCGGCCCAGGTCCAGCAGGCGCAGCCTGGCCCGGTGGGCAAGGCAAGGGGGTTCGTCACGCTGCAGCACTAACCCTAGCGCAGCCGCCGGCTCCTCCGCCGCCTCCCGCACCGGAGAGGGCAGGGAGGGAAGCGAAGGCCACTCCTCCAGAGAACCGCCAGCGAGGGGGCCAGCCCCCGGCACGGACGGCGATGCCGTCGAGCCGGCTCCCTGCTGGCCCGAAACCGAAGACACCGGCGGCCGGCAGGCCTCGCCGCAGTCGCCCTTGAACCACCCCACCCGGAGCAAAACGCCGCCGCCGACCTCCCTGTCCAGCACCGACCGCCGCCGACCTCCCTGTCCAGCACTGACCGCTGCCGCCTGCAGGACGAAATCGCCCAGCATCGCGTCCGACGAGGGAGCACTGAGCCACGGCGAGGGGATCCCATCCTCCTCGTCAGAGTCAACCTCCGCCAGAGCCCAGAAACGACCTCCACACGCACCCACCGCCGGCGCAGAGGCATCCGCCAAGGCCAGGCGCACCGGAGAGCCGCCGGCGCCACGCCGAACCTGAACCCACGCGCCCGCCGCATCGAGATCTACGGGGAGAGGCAGGGCGCCGCCCGCGTCGCCCGCAGTCGCCTCCAACGGCTCTCTGCTTTCGAAACCCATCGCCACTCCAAGGTCCTTTCTAGTTTCTGCTCCTCTCACCGTTCTGCTCTGTTCCCCTCCGATCCTTCATGCATGCTTGTGTTGCCACAAAACAAATTGTCCTTATGGTTGACAATAACTTGTGCCCTGCCTTTTGGTATGTTTATTATTTCGAACGCTCCTTTTGGTACTTCTTCAAGTACTTGAAATGCATTTGCATTGATCTTAAAGGCATTTGCAAGGTTTCAGTGGTCCACATGCAGTAGGTTCTTCTTGGCACTTTGCCTAGAATTCAGACGGAACTAACTAGCTAGCTAGCCAACATCACAAAAGGCAAAGGCAGATGAATCTATGATGTGTTCCAATCCATGAGTGCGAAATGAAACAAGCAATTGCACCCAGTTATGATGGAGGACAGAACCTAAATTCTTTGATTAAGGTGGCACTGAACATTCTAGACAAAAATTGCTAATCTGCAACAAAGAATTCTCAAGTAGTTCACCAGAATTTTGAATCTTGCTTGTTCGAGTGATCAAGGCTTTCATGTCACTGTCTTTCTTCTGCTAGACTGCTAATAAAGGTAGAGCAACAGAAGGAGAGGCAGCTCAACTCTCCAACAAACTAGATCCCGTCCAGAAGCATTCATTCGCTTGCCTCTACTGTTTGAACTAAAGCTCCATGTTCTTTCTACAAAAAGGAACTAAAGCCATAGTGAAAAAAAGGGAACTAAAGCTCGGTAGTGAAACTTAATTTCTCATCTAGCTCATCCACTACTAAACGTATAAAGGGCAATATAGACATTTCACAAATTATACGATCGTCTGCCGTATATGTATTAATACACGTACGTAATATTTCAGTTTTCGCTAAAGGTGACGAGCAAACGGGCCAGCCCAATATGCAAGCGCCAAAGGAATTTCATAAAAAATATAAAAGTGCACCCACGCAATGGGAGTTGAACTCCTAACCTGGCAATTCACTAAGGACGGTTTATAGACAGCGTTAAAGTTTAAAGTACTAATTAAAGCGGCAGATCCGGGTTTATTTTTTTCCTTTTTCCAATATTTCTTTGAACAAATGTGAACAAATTTCTCGAACATGCAATTTTTTTTAAAATTTTAAACAAATTTTGAATATTTTTTTCTTAAACGTAAACATTTTTTTATAAATGTGAACATTTTTAAAAATTGTGAACAAATTTCAAAATCTAAACAATTTTTAAAGAAGTAAATTTAAAATACACACTGAATATTTTCCTAGTATACGGTAAACTTATTCCAATACACAATGAACAATTTTAAAAATATATGATGAACCTTTTTGAAATGCATGCCAAACAAAATTTCTATACACGATGGTTATTTTTATACACAGTGAATATTTTTTCAATGTACAGTGCACATTTTACGTCAATACGCTGCAATATTTTTAACATCGACATTTTTTGGAAATTGAAAAAAAAAAGAATTTTGCACTTTTACTGGAATTTAGAATTCCGAACCTTTCTTGAAACGTGAGTAAATTTGGAAACATGAAGAATTTTTGAATACGTGAGAAATTTTTGGAATTTCAAACATTTTTTTGAAATTCTAAATACTTTTTGAAAATTTTAAATTTGTGAAAAAAAGGAAACAGAAAAAAACAAAGTAAGGTAAAAAGGAACAAGAAAAAGAAGAAATAAGCAGAAAGAAAAACGAAAAAACATCAAGAAACCAGAAAAAACTATAAAAGAAAACAGAACAGTAAAAAAACTTAGGGAACCGTCTAAAGGCTCACCAAATTGGTTGCTCGCTAGAAGTGGGCCGGTCTTTGTCACGTGTTTTTTAGTGGGAAAAAAATGTTCCTTTTAGATGATATTTTTGTAAAAGTTGAAAAGAGTTAGTGGATTTGGAAAAAAGTGCATAGAGTTGAAAACAAAGTGTGCTAATTTAAGAAATTTTTCACAAATTTGAAAAATTCATGTATTTAAGAAAAGGTTCACGATTAAAAAATAGTTCACGGTTATTTTGTCAAATTCATGAACTTTTTTGTGCAAGCGATTAGCTTGGTCCATGTAATTCACGTCGTTGCCGCACACGCGCGCTCATCGCTGTATGTGGCAGAAATTTTCCAACACCAACAGAAAAGACGAAGAGTTTGGTTTTTTTGGCCTGGTCTTCGGTCCGTTGGTTTTTATGCCCACTCCTAGCTTGAAGGATAAAAAGGTTCGCAAAATTGAAAAAAAATAATCTATTTGATTTTTTTTCACAAATTTGACAAAAAATTGGGGATTTGAAAAAAAATTTCATGAATTAAATACTTTGTTCACAGGAGGCCGTCCGGCTGGGCCGCTCCATTGTCGCGCGTGGAAATAGGGGAAATTGAAATTACAATTTTAAGTACTTGCTTAAATTATGATTTAATACTTTGTTCACATGCCCACCCGCTGGTAAAAGTTAGCGCCATTTCATGAATGCCAAGAACACCATGTTTAACGAAGGGTGTCCGGGTAGGTGCCATAAGGCTCAGTTTGAGGGCACGTTTTTTTTGCATCCGTCAAATGACCCAAAAAATCCCCATGAGCTTATATGACCAATTAAAGGCACCATGCCAAGTTGTTTTGATCTCGAAACATTTATTTTCACCTGCACCAAATGGACCCAATTGTTTTTTCACACATTGGCATCACCATTGCGAACACGCATACCAACTTCCGTTGGTTTATGCCATTTTATGCATTTTCTAGGGTTTTCTCGATGGAAAGCCTTAAAGCACAGGCCGGACATGACACAACAGGCATTTGGTGTCCGAATTCGTTCAAATTTTGCATGGAGGCCTTTCATGGGCAATCCCACACGCTGGCTAAATTTGATGTCATTTCATGCACGGCATGACCTATATCATGTTCAACCGGGATCGTTCGGGTCTACCAGTAGGGTAAGTCACGGACCAGTATTTGTCACATGAACCAAATGGAGCCAAAAAAATCACACACTAGCCTCTCATGGTATGCATGCATGCCAACTTTTGTTGCTTTCCGACATTGTATGCATTTTATAGGTTTTTTCGAGTGAAACCCCCTAAAATACTGCTTGCACGTGACGCAATGTGCGTTCGGTGTTCGAATTCGTTCAAACTTTGTGTTGAGGACTACCCTGGGTATGCCCATATGCTGGCAAAATTTGGTGTCATTTCATGCACGACAGGATCTACACCATGTTCAACCGGGATAGTTCGTGTATGTCAGTATGGCAAGTCTCGAAGTAGTTTTTTTTTTCAAGTCCATAAAACGGAATAAAAAAATTCCACACACTTCCATCACAATGGAAGGCATGCATGCCAATTTTGTTGTCCTCTGACATTCTATGGATTTTCTATGTTTTTTCCCGTGAAAAAAAGCCCTAGAATACCGCTTGCATGTGACACAACGAGCGGTTGGTGTCCGGATTCGTTAAAATTTTGCATGGAGGCCTTCCATGTGCATGACACAATGGTAAAGTTTGGTGTCATTTTTATGCGTGGTAGCAACACACCATGTACAACCTGGACCGTTCGGGTTGGCCGCAGGGCAAGTCTCGAAACACTTTTTGTACCTTCACCAAACGTACTTAAGTTTTTCACACATTGGCATCACCATGGCCAGCATGCATGCCTAGTTTGGTTAGTTTATGACATTTTATGCATTTTTAGGGTTTTCCGGTGAAAAAACTGTAAAAAACAGGCCGAACATGACACAACGTGCGTTCGATGTCAGAATTCGTTCAAATTTTTCATGGGGGATGATGACCCACAACAAGGTGCAGAAGGAAATGACAAGTGATTTTCAGCAAGGTAATGTCTGCAAGTGCTGAAATTGTAATTAACAGAGTAGTTTGATAGCAAGATAATTTGTAACGAGCAAGTAACGATAATAGTATCAAAAGTGCAGCAAGGTAGCCCAATTCTTTTGAGGCAAAGGATAGGCCAAAACGGTCTCTTATGATAAGCAAAGTGTTCTTATGGGTACACGGGAATTTCATCTAGTCACTTTCATCATGTTGGTTCGATTTGTATTCGCTACTTTGATAATTTGATATGTGGGTGGACCGGTGCTTTGGTGTTGTTCTTACTTGAAGAAACCTCCTACTTATGATTAACCCTCCCGCAAGCATCCGCAACTACGAGAAAAGTATTAAGAATAAATTCTAACCATAGCATTAACTTTTGGATCCAATCGGTCCCTTACGGAATAGCGCATAAACTGGGGTTTAAGCTTCTGTCACTCTCGCAACCCATCATCTAATTGCTACTCCACAATGCATTCCCTTAGGCCCAAATATGGTTAAGTGTCATGTAGTCGACGTTCACATGACACCACTAAGGGAATCACAACATACATACTATCAAAATATCAAACACATATCAAGTTCACATGATTACTTGCAACATGATTTCTCTAGAGACCTCAAGAACAAAAGTAACTACTCACAAATGATAATCATGCTCAAGATCAGAGGGGTATTAAATAGCATATTGGATCTGAACATATAATCTTCCACCAAATAAACCATATAGTAATCAACTACAAGATGTAATCAACACTACTAGTCACCCACAAGCACCAATCTATAGTTCCGGTAACAAGATTGAACACAAGAGATGAACTAGGGTTTGAGATGAGATGGTGCTGTTGAAGATGTTGATGGAGATTGCCCTCCCCAAGATGGGAGAGTTGGTGATGATGATGACAATGATTTCCCCCTCCGAGAGAGAAGTTCCCCCGGCGGAATCGCTTCGCCGGAGGGCAAAAGTGCTCCTGCCCTAGTTCCGCCTCGAGACGGCGGCGCTCCGCCCTGAAAGTCCTCTCCTTATTTTTTTCTAGGTCAAAATGACCTATATACCAGAAGATGGGCACCGGAGGTGGCCCTGGGTGAGCACAACCCACCAGGGCGCGCATGGGCTCCCTGGCGCGCCCAGGTGGGTTGTGCCCACCTGGTGGGCCTCCTCTGGTACTTATTTCTCCAATGTTCATCATATATTTCATAAAAAATTCTCCATGAAGTTTCAGCCTGTTTGGAGTTGTGCAGAATAGGTAGTCTGACGTAGCTTTTCCAGGTCCAGATTTCCAGCTGCCGAAATTCTCCCTCTTTGTGTGTACCTTGCAAATTATGAGAGAAAAGGCATTAGGATTACTCCAGAAAGCATTATTATGGATAAAAACATCATAAATAACAGTAGGAAAACATGATGCAAAATGGACGTATCAACTCCCCCAAGCTTAGACCTCGCTTGTCCTCAAGCGAAAAACCAAAATCGAAAAACATGTCCACATGCTTAGAGAGAGAGAGAGAGGTGTCGGTAACAACAAAATACGGACATAGAAGCATCATGTTCATTATTATAACAACAACAAACTTAAACATAAGACTCTTATCATAGAACTTTTATCATAGACTTCTCATGAATAAGTTACAATTCATCACACAATCGAAGTATAAAGCAAAAACTCTATTAGAAACCAACATACTATGTCCTCAGTCAACTTTGCAACTACAATTCATCATCTTTTCAGTAAGGGTCACGTATCGGAGCCTCTAGGCAAGTCCACATACTCAACCATCATATAGTCTTCTATGATAGCTAACACTCACCGCATACACATGAGCAAAACGTTTCAACCGGACACATAGAAAGATAGGGGCTTATAGTTTCGCCTCCCAACGTATTCACCTCAAGGGTGATGTCAACAATAATAACTTATGCCACCCATATTCAACTGGACATATGTGCCTAGATCTTTCCTCACCACATGGTGCTTGCCAAAGGATAAAAATAAAAAGGAGTGAGAAAACTTTGACTCGCATAAAAGTAAAAGATAGGCCCTTCGCAGAGGGAAGCAGAGGTTGCCATGCGCTTATTTATTTGTATAGTCAACCCCTTAGTGCAAAATAACGTCACGTTGCATTGCCCCTTGTGATAGAGACCTTTATTATGCAGTCTGTCGCTTTTATTCTTCACCATCACAAGTTCGTACAACGCTCAATTTTCTCTTACACTAAATGATCTCACACTTTAGAAGCAATTTTTATTGCCTTATTGCACCGATGACAACTTACTTGAGGGATCTTGCTCAATCCCTAGGTAGGTATGGTGGACACTTGAAAATAAGATTTGGGTTTAAGGGTTTTTGAATGCACAAGTAGTATCTCTACTTAGTGCGAATTTTTTGGCTAGCAAAGATAGGGGCAAGCACCACATGTTAAAGGATCTATGACAATATGACTTCTATGTGAATATGAACAAACATAAATCATTAGGTTGTCTTCCTTGTCCAGCGTCAACAATTTTGGCATACAATATTTTGATGGGGGCTCACAATCACAAAAGATTTCTAGGATAGTGTATTTATATGTGAATCTTCTCTTCCCTTATTAATTCTTTCATGTGTTGCATTATTGACCAATGCTATGTTTGTCAATCTCTAATAAAATTTCCTACTTATACTTTTCCTTATGTGGTGTCATCACCTACCATAAGATTAGCATATGATATTTTTCATTAATTTCCTTTCTTCTTATTTATTTCCTTTCTTTTTATTGCAACTTGAAAGTAAAGAAAGCAAAAACTCAAACTAAACTTTATTATACATCTCACACACAATTACAAGGATAGATCATTAAGCAAACTCTCGAAAAGAAAGGATCGAACTAAACTTTTATTCATCTAAAGCAAAAGATAACTATGGATCGAACTAAGATAAGTAAAGGCAAAATATAGTAGGGATGATATGATACCGGGGCACCTCCCCCAAGCTTGGCGGAAGCCAAGGGGAGTGCCCATACCGGATACTCAATTTTCTTTTGGTGATGAAGAAGAAGGTGGTGGTGATGAAGAAGAGATCTTGTCCTCGGGTTTCCATGGCAGAGGTCCACCATCATAAGAGGAAGAGTGAGTCTCACGGGTCCTGCAACCGGCAGCCAAACTCATATCTTTAAACCTCGCCTCATATTCAAAGACTTGGTTTTGGAGATCGTAAATCTGGCTTTGGAGGAAGTTGATTCGCTTGTTGAGGGTGAAGACGATGTCCTTCATGGGCTTGCCATCCACCTTGAGATCACGGGAAAGGTCCGTGATCATGAGGTGATTGGCATTGAGTCCACGCTCCACCATCCCCTTGCACCGGAAGACCTCCTGATCCATAGCTTCAAGCCTGGCCTCCACGGTTCCCGTCCCTTTGGGACCTGGCACATCACGGAGGTGAAGCACCCCCTCATGCATCTGGATGACCTGAGGGTGCTGCACCACCTCCCGCAGATATGGGTTGATGATGTTCTTGAAGAACTTGTCCTTGGAGGAGCTTGAAGAGGCCATGGTAGATGGGATCTGACAGGAAAAAACAAGGAAAAGAAAACAGAGGATTTCTCCGTGATACGGTGGTCAACAGGTTCGGGGAGTATATAAAGATTTTTTATCTTGGGAAACAAGCAAACGGAAGAAAAAACGGAGTCCGGGAGGTACCCTAGGTGGGCACAACCCACCTGGGCGCGCCTGGCACGCCCTGGTGTCTTGTGCCCACCAGGGTACGCTTCCTGGAAGTTTCTTATTTTCCTAATTTTCTAAATATTCCAAAACTAACAAAAATATTTTTGCGGATTTTTCGGGGTCCGTTTACTTACCGTATCACGTACCTCCTTATTTTCACGATTCTGGAGTGTTCCGGGAGGACTCTTTTATGTGTTCTTCCTGTGTCAAAGTTTGGATAATATTACTTTCAACATTAATGGGCGTACCTGAGATATAATGTTTTATTCGTTGCCCGTTAACAATCTTCTGGTTAGTACCTTCAGCATTATTTATTTTGATGGCTCCAGACCAATAAACCTCCTCGATAACATAGGGCCCTTCCTATTTTGAGAGGAGTTTTCCTGCAAAGAATCTGAAACGAGAGTTGTACAAAAGAACATATTCTCCGACTTTAAACTCGCGCTTTTGGATTCTTTTATCATGCCATCTTTTGACTTTTTCTTTAAACAACTTGGCATTTTCATAAGCTTGGGTTCTCCATTCATCTAAAGAGCTAATATCAAATAACCTCTTTTCACCGGCAAGTTTGAAATCATAGTTGAGTTCTTTGATTATCCAATATGCTTTATGTTCTAATTCAAGAGGCAAATGACAAGCTTTTCCATAAACCATTTTATAAGGAGACATACCCATAGGATTTTTATATGCTGTTCTATAAGCCCAAAGTGCATCATGTAATTTCTTAGACCAATTCTTTCGGGACCTATTGACAGTCTTTTGCAAGATTAATTTTATTTCTCTGTTGCTAAGTTCAACTTGACCACTAGACTGAGGATGGTAAGATGATGCAATTCTATGGTTAACATCATACTTGGCAAGCATTTTATGAAAAGCACCATGAATAAAGTGTGAACCACCATCAGTCATTAAATATCTAGGGACTCCAAACCTTGGGAAAATAACTTCCTTAAGCATTTTAATAGAGGTGTTGTGATCAGCACTACTGGTTGGAATAGCTTCTACCCATTTAGTAACATAATGAACAGCAACCAAAATATGTGTATACCCATTAGAGGAAGGAAAAGGTCTCATGTAATCAAATCCCCAAACATTAAATGGTTCAACAGCAAGTGAATAATTCATAGGCATTTCTTGACGCTTACCGATATTACCTATTCTTTGACATTCATCACAAGATAAGACGAACTTACGGGCATCCTTGAACAGAGTAGGCCAATAAAATCCAGATTACAATACCTTGTGAGCAGTTCTATCTCCAGCATGATGTCCTCCATATGCTTTGGAGTGACATTTCCATAGGATTTGTCCCTGTTCATGCTAAGGTACACAACGTCTAATAATACCATCTACTCCTTATAAAGATGTGGATCATCCCAAAAGTAATGTCTTAAATCATAAGTGGTAAATATTTAGCAACAATGTAATTAGCATAGTTAGCATACCAAGGAGTGTTATGAGCAACATTTATTGCAGCTAACTGCTCATCAGGAAAACTATCATCAATACGTAGTTGGTCATCAAGTACATTTTCAATCCTAAACAAATTATCGGCTACGGGGTTCTCAACTCCTTTTCTATCAGTGATATGTAAATCAAATTCTTGTAGCAAGAGAACCCATCGAATAAGTCTAGGTTTAGCATATTTCTTTTCCATAAGATATTTAATAGCAGCATGATTGGTGTGAACAATTACTTTTGAATCAAAAATATAAGATCTAAATTTATCACAAGAAAACACCACTGCTAAGAAGTCTTTTTCAGTAGTTGCATAATTTCGTTGAGCACTGTCTAGAGTTTTACTAGCATAATGAATAACATTCAGTTTCTTATCAACTCTTTGTCCTAGAACAACACCACAACATAATCACTAGCATCACACATAATTTCAAAAGGCAAGTTCCAATCAGGTGGTTGAACAATAGGTGCAGAAATTAAGGCATTCTTGAGTGTTTCAATGGCTTCTAAACAATCATCATCAAAAACAAAAGGAACATCCTTTTGCAAAAGATTTGTAAGAGGCCTAGAAATTTTAGAGAAGTCTTTGATAAATCTCCTATAGAAACCAGCATGACCTAGGAAACTACGAATACCTTTGATATATTTAGGACATGGCATTTTCTCAATTGCATCAACCTTAGATTTGTCCACTTCAATACCTCTTTCAGAAATTTTATGAACCAAGACAATGCCTTCATTAACCATAAAGTGGCACTTCTCCCAATTCAAGACAAGATTTGTTTGTTCACATCTCTGCAAAACTCGATCAAGATTGCTTAAACAATCATCAAAAGACTTCCCATAAACAGAGAAGTCATCCATGAAAACCTCAACAATCTTTTTGCAAAACTCAGAGAATATAGCAGTCATACATGTTTGAAAAGTAGCAGGTGCATTGCATAAACCGAAAGGCATTCGTCTATAAGCATAAGTTCCAAAGGGGCAAGTAAAAGTGGTCTTTTCTTGATCAGGTTGGGAAACAGGTATTTGTAAAAAACCAGAATATCCATCAAGGAAGCAAAAATGTGTGCTTAGATAATCTTTCTAGCATTTGATCAATAAAAGGCAAAGGGTAATGATCTTTTATAGTTGCTTTATTTAATTTTCTAAAATCAATTACCATTCTATAACCTGTAACAATTCTTTGTGTAATAAGTTCATTCTTATCATTAGGAACAACAGTAATACCTCCTTTCTTAGGGACACAATGAATAGGACTTACCCATCTACTATTAGCTATAGGATAGATTATACCTGCTTCCAGAAGTTTTAAGATTTCCGTTCTTACCACTTCCTTCATTTTTGGATTTAACCAACGTTGGTGATCAACAACGGGTTTAGCATCAGGTTCCATATTAATCTTGTGCTGACATAGAGTGGGACTAATGCCCTTTAAATCATCAAGAGTATATCCAATAGCAGCTCGATGCTTCCTTAGAACTTCCAATAATCTTTCTTCTTCATCTTCTAAAAGGTTAGCACTAATAATAACAGGATATATCTTCTTTTCACCAAGATAAGCATATTTGAAAGTGTCTGGCAATTGTTTTAATTCAAACATAGGATCACCTTTAGGTGGAGGAGGACCTCCCATAGTTTCAATAGGCAAATTGTGTTTAAGCAGAGGACGTTGTTCAAAGGAAATCTTATCTATTTCATTTCTTTCATGCATATGTAAATCATTTTCATGGTCTATATTGTTCTAAAGGATCAATAGGTGGTACAGCAATAGAAGCAAGACCAATTATTTGATCCTAACTAGGCAATTCTTTTTCATGAAGCTTTCTACTAAACTTGGAAAAATTAAACTCATGAGATTCATCACCAAAACTAACACCGACAATTTGTTTCTCACAATCTATCTTAGCATTAACGATGTTCAAGAAAGGTCTACCAAAGATAATGGGACAAACATCATCTTTTGGGGAACCAAGAACAAGAAAATCAGTAGGGTATTTTATTTTCCCACACAAGACTTCAACATCTCTAACAATCCCAAGTGGTGTGATGGTATCTCTATTAGCAAGTTTGATAGTGGCATCTATTTCTTCTATTTTAGTG
Source organism: Aegilops tauschii subsp. strangulata (assembly GCF_002575655.3). Classification (NCBI taxonomy): domain Eukaryota; kingdom Viridiplantae; phylum Streptophyta; class Magnoliopsida; order Poales; family Poaceae; genus Aegilops; species Aegilops tauschii. The sequence goes on from NC_053039.3 coordinate 58,004,762, forward strand.
GGTGCTATGTCATCCATAATTTCTTGATAAAGGGTAAAGGGGATGGCACTTACGCTCGCACCTATGTCACATAAACCATGATAATAGTGATCTCCTATTTTGACTGAGACAACAGGCATGCCAACAACGGGTCTATGTTTATCCTCTTTATCAGGTTTGGCAATTCTAGTAGCTTCATTACAGAAGTAAATAACATGCCCATCTATATTTTCTTCCAGGAGATCCTTAACCATAGCAACGCTAGGCTCTACTTTGATTTGTTCACCAGGTTTAGGTGTTCTAATATAGCTTTTGTTAACCACAGTTGAAACTTTAGCATGTTCCTTTATCCTAACAGGGAAAGGTGGTTTCTCAATATAAGCTGTAGGAACAACTGGATCAACATTATAAAGTATAGTTTCTTCTTTAGCTAGCACCGGTTCTTTAATTTCTTATTTAATAGGTGGGTGATATTTAAACCACTTCTCTTTAGGGAGATCAACAAGAGTAGCAAATGATTCACAAAAAGGAGGCTACTATCTCATAGTCAAGTCCATATTTAGTGCTAAACTTTTGAAAAGCATCGGTATTCATAAATTTTTTAACACAATCATACTTAAGCTTAATACCTAACTCTTTACCTTCATCGAGTTCCCATTCTTCAGAGTTGCATTTAATTCTTTCCAAAAGATCCCACCGGAAATCAATAGTCTTCTTTATAAAAGAACTAGCACAAGTATCAAGATTGGATCGACCATTATGAGAAAGCGGAGCATAAAAATTCTGGATAATAATTTCTCTTGAGAGATCATGATTGGGGCATGAATATAACATTAACTTAAGCCTCCCCCAAGCTAGAGCGATACTTTCTCTTTCACGAGGCCAAAAATTATATATGTAATTCCGATCACGATGAACTAGATGCATAGGATTTTTTGGTGGAACTCTAATTTCAATCGATTCCAATTCCAAGATCCAATATCATCGCATAGCCTATACCATGCCAATGCTTTTCCCTTCAAAGATAAAGGGAAAACCTTCTTCATAACTTCATCTCCGGGTAAACCTGCAAGCTTGAACAATCCACAAATTTGTTCCACACATATCAAGTGCATATCAGGATGTTCGGTTCCATCTCCTACATAAGGATTAGCTAGCAGTTGTTCTATCATACCCGAAGGAATTTCATATTCAATATTTTCAGTAGGTGCAGTGGGTTGAGGGGTAGCTAATTGTGGTTCCGGTCGAGGTGAAGATACCCCGAACAAACCCCTCAAAGGATTGTTTTCCATAGTAACAAGTGACAGTAAATTTCAGCATACTAGATAAATGTTTCCTTACCAAATTCTTACCAAATGCGCTTCACTCCCCGGCAACGGCGCTAGAAAATAGCCTTGATGACCCACAAGTATATGGGATCAATTGTAGCTCTTTTCGATAAGTAAGAGTGTCGAACCCAACAAGGAGCATAAGGAAATGACAAATGGTTTTCAGCAAGGTAGTGTCTGCAAGTGTTGAAATTGTAAGTAACAGAGTAGTTTGATAGCAAGATAATTTGTAACGAGCAAGTAACGATAATAGTAGCAAAAGTTCAGCAAGGTAGCCCCTTTTGAGGCAAAGGACAGGCCAAAACGGTCTCTTATGATAAGCAAAGCGTTCTTTAGGGTACACGGGAATTTCATCTCACTAGTACAGCGAGATGCTATACAAACGGTTTTTAACCCCTTTCTGCGACGACATTTGGAACCGTCGCCTAGTGAGTGACGGTGATAGGGGGGTCCTTCCTACACGACCGAGAAACCGTAGAGGATATGCCCTCCTGACACACACACGCTCGGCAAAATGAGGCCAGCGCTCAAATACGGAAATACGTACAGTAGAGCTAAAAAATACAATTATACAGGAGAAATTGTTTCCGGTCGCGCGTACATCCCACAAAGTCAGTCCACGCTACACGTTTCCGTTCATATGTACATCCCACACAGTCGCTGCAAGGAAAACGTTTTCGTTCACAGGTACATCACACACAATTTTTCCCGTTAAATCGTTTGTGACAGTGTTGCCATTGCACATGATATTAACAATTTTATCGTTTGCGTTATTGAATGCATCACACACGGTGCATAGAAGAAATTGTGTGGCAAAGGCTGTCCATCACACAGAGTTTTTATGTGGTAAACGTTTGCGCCAGGTGGCCTAACGCAAACAGTTTTCAAGAGGATGTCGTGTGTGATTGTTCATTAATCTAACACGGTTTATTTCTAGAAACTGTGTGCGTTATTGAATGCATCAGACACGGTGTTTTCTCAATAACCGTTTGCAATAGAAAAACCCAATTAGCAGGCTAATCATCCGATTATTAATAATCCATTTATTAATCTAATTGACATTTCATATTAAGCACACAATATATTTCATTTTCATAATTGAAATACATCAGAGTACAACATCATATAGCTTCAACACTCAGCTACCCCATTACACAACTGCACCAGCACCAAGTTTCACATGCAACATCTATAACCTTTCGAAATTAGCATCATAGATGGTACATAGACAGATGTATCTCATCTGGAAAACTACTGAAGCAGAAGGCGAATATTGAGCCTTCATTGATGTTGAAGGTCTTTGTAACTTTAGGCTAGTGCCTGTGGATGAGTGACCGTCCATCCTTCGTCCTCTTCAGGAACACTTCAATATTGAACCGTGGGTGTTGTATGAATACCTTCCTCGCCTCCTGACCATACAGGTGGTTTGAGAGGTATTAATCAGTGAACTACCTTGGAAAGGCCTGAAAACAAGGATGTGCATAAATATCTTCTCTATATTGGAAATGGGGCAAAGGAATAAAAAAGGCAAGGTATAATAGTTAGTACCATCCTGTAGTGAACTGATGTCTTCTTCATTATGCAGACAAAGATCTTGTTGTTTTTTGTTGCTAATTTCTTTATCCTAACAATCTTTCTGAGTTTCTTGACTTGACTGATATTCATGACAACTCATTTCACCATATGCAAAAAGGGTCGAACAGTGGGTCAAAACCTCTGACAGCAGGACCTACATGTGCAAAAACAAAATTTAAAAAACCTAAATATTAGAATGGTTCCTACAATTGCACAATAATGTGCTATTAGACAACGAACCATGCACGTGCTAACCTCAATTGTAAACCTCAGTGCTTCCCATTGTTTCCCTGCAACACATATAAGATAGTTAGTCATCAGGTTAAGTAAGGGTTCGCATGCTATCAGTAAAATATGTTGATGAAAAATAAGCACATTGCAGATTCATCAGATTAATTCAAGCCACATGGAAAACCCATTTATCCAAACCAAGCATGATTAAGAACTAGGAAATATAGCACTTGTATATGTTTCTCATGTATTAAGTGCAGTCAAATTTGATTTATTCCTCACATGCACAAAAATACAAAATTCTACCCAGAACAATTGGACATCGCATTGCAGAATTGAACCAACCAGTTAACTAAACACGACAACAAATGAACCAAACATTAACTGAGCACCACATTGCATAATATAACATACTCCTAATAGAAGATCAGACAGTTAACCAAACCAAGCATGCTTAACAACTTGGAAATATAGCAATTGTATTTGTTTCTCATGTATTTAGTACAGCCAAATTCAATTTATTCCTCACATGGTATACAATAACAGAATGCGCCCACAACAATTGAACATCGCATTGTAGAATTGAACCAAACAAAACAGTTAGCTAACACCACAACAAATGAACCAAACGTTAACTGAGCACCACATTGCACAATATAACATACTCCTAATAGAAGATCAGACAGTTAACCAAACCAAGCATGCTTAACAACTTGGAAATATAGCAATTGTATTTGTTTCTCATGTATTTAGTACAGCCAAATTTGATTTATTTCTCACATGGTATACAATAACAGAATGCACCCACAACAATTGAACATCGCATTGCGGAATTGAACCAAACAACCAACCGCGTCACGTCATCGGCGCGCGAGGCGTCGACGGTGGCCTCGACGGCGAGGTGCTCCTCCAATATCTGGGGGTCGACATGAATGGCAGCCATCGCGACCTCATCCGCGCGTGCGGCCGCGATTTTCTTCTCCGCTGCCAAATGCTCCTTGAGATCCTGGCTATACTGCGCGCACCATAGCTTAGGGCGGCGCTTATTTGGTGGAGGGGTCGGTGATTTGGGTGGAAAGTGTCGCACCGGCGGTCGGGGCATGTGGGATGTGGAAGGAGGAGGAGGATGGGGGTCAGGTGTGGATTATCTGCCTGGATAGGCGAGGTCGAGCAGCGTGAAGGAGGGTCGCCAGCTTCAACTTGGAAAGGAAGGCGGAAACAGGGGAAATGTGGCTTTTGGTAAGGGGGAGGGGACAGGGAGGTAGATATTTCCGCGGAAGCCAAAATTTTGGAATCGCTTCAGCGAAAAAACTGGCGCGCAAAGTGTCATCAGACACGGTCCCTTATTCAGAACTGTGTACGATATGTGAATGTGACAAACGATTCAGATATCTTAACCTGTGTGTGATGAGTTTGAACGTCAAAAAATTTTCGTTCGAATTTCCCTGGTTACAGTGGTCATCCACGTCATTGCATAATTTGGGTACACAAAGGAGACTACTGACAATGACATGTACCTAGGGTAGGGTAATAGACCTGATCTAGACACCCTTCCCAAGGACACTGCCCTACAGTCAAAGACATTCAAAGGACAACAACATCTACCGACTGAAATCACCTCAAGGTGCAACCCACTCGACCAACGGTTCCACTCGACAGAGATATAAGCATTCGACCATGTCAGAAACCACTCGAAGTACAAAAGATCTAAAGTCACTCTGGATGGCAACGGTCAGGCGTTCACTCCGTAGTCTTAATGGGCATTTATATGACTTTATTGATGATGTTACCAGTAACGTCCCATCTTTATGTACATTGAACCCTATGTAACGGGGGTTGGCTGGGGTCCTGGCGCACTCTATATAAGTCACCCCCTCCTCTGGGACCCGGGTTCGCACCCCTGTAACTTCACGCATAATCCAATCGACCAGCCTCTGGGCACCAAGATGTAGGGCTGTTACTTCTTCTGAGAAGGGCCTGAACTCGTAAATCTTGCGTGCACAACTTCACCGTAGCTAGGATCTTGCCTCCTCATACCTACCCCCCATTCTACTGTCAGACTTAGAACCACGACAGTTGGCGCCCACCATGGGGCAGGTGTCTTAGCGACTTTCCTGTGAGGTTGCAATTTTTTCCGATTCCCATCATCATGGTTTCCGACGGTGGTTTGGCTAAGAGCCGCGAGATCCGTCTCGGCACACTCGTCTTCGTCGCCGATGACTCCGCCTGGCTCCAGGAGGCCCCCCTCGACGTCGAGACACTCCCCGTCTGCAGGGCGACACACTTTCGCGCGTGCTTTCGCGGTGTCCTTTTGCAGCAGCCATCGACCTAGTATCGGTCGGCTCCCGCGGTGTCTTCGCTTCTCGCTGTTCGCCGTCGCAAGCGATCCGGTCAGTTGCGGCTTCAGCGGTGGGTGAAGCATGCGGTGGCACGTCAGTCGGCCACCCCTCAAGTCGCGGCAATCGAGCCCGACGAATCTCTTTATGGCTTGTTCGACCTGTCGACAGGCTCCTTCGAGACCCTATCTGAGTGCGACAGCAGCAACCCTGTGGTGGAAGTCCTGATGGTCGACACGCCGTGCAGCCCGCCTGGCATGCGTCGCAACGGTGGCGGCGGCGATCCGTCGCGCGTTCACGAGGAGTATCACCCTGAATCCCTCTCTTCTAAGTAGAGGGAGGAACTTCACTGCCGCAACATGGAGGCGCTCCACACGCCCATTGTCGGAGAGACCTCTGAGGCTCGGGCCTTGGAGGCGGCGCGCCTGGCCACTTTGGCCGAGCGCACTCGACTAGAGAACCTTCAGCATGCACTCGACAAACATGCTCGGCGGCAGATCCCTGAGTCCAGTCGACGGCAGCGACAACTGTTCCTGCCTGAACCATGGGTATACCGCACTCTGATTCAGAATCTTACAGCTGCAGCCTATATAGTAGAGTCTATTCAGCCGTCCCAGTCAGAGGCTGGAAGAGGTTTGATGCAGATCAGAGCGTTGCTCCGGGCAGCAGGAGAGCAAAACACAACAGTATCTCAGTCCCGTAACAGAATCCATAGCAGATCTGTGGTGGCTGGCACAATCCAGTCGGCTCATAGCCCAAGATCGCCTCCGCGGCGTGAGGGACGTGGGCATCGCCAAGGGCAGTACTTGGGTCAGAACCACGAGCAGTACGATCATCGGCTTGACCGTGATGACCGTAGTCGAGTGCCTACGCCCCCTCCGAGGGGCGGATCATATGTGCCCCGGCATTATGATGATAGGCGCCCATACAGCGAGGAACGGAGGATACCGGTCAACCCAAGAGAGCCAGGGTTTGATGCGAGATCAATTTTGGTGCAAGGTCTTGTCGAAAGGAACCAAGCACACAAAGAAAGACAGGACAGAGATCGCCCGATTGGGAGCAGAGTGCATGTTTCTGGTCCCGAATGTTTTAGCAGAGCCATCAAAGCCGCAGAGATCCCTCCCAACTTCAGGTTGGCGACTGGAGTTAGTAAGTTCACTGGTGAATCGAAGCCTGACACTTGGCTTGAGGATTACCGAGTGGCTGTACAGATCAGTGGTGGAAACGATGAGGTGGCCATGAAGCACCTTCCCCTGATGCTTGAAGGGTCAGCTAGAGCTTTGTTGAATCATTTGGCTCCGGGCAGTATATTCAGCTGGGAGGAGTTAGCCCGAGTGTTTGTCAGAACGTTCGAGGGCACATGCAAACGACCTGCAGGGTTGGCAGAATTGCAGCATTGTGTGCAAAAACCGAATGAAACTTTGAGGGATTACATCCAGAGGTGGACCACTTTGCATCACACTGTGGAGAATGTGTCTCGGCATCAAGCAGTTTGCTCCTTCAAGGAGGGCGTTCGGTATCGGGAGCTTAACCTGAAATTCGGTCGGACAGGAGACATGACCCTGACCCGAATGATGGAAATAGCCACTCGGTACGCAAACGACGAAGAAGAAGACCGACTCCATAGCGGCAAGAGTAAACCAGTCGGCCAGGACACTGGAGGAGATAATTCCAATCGGAAGCAGAAGCGCAAAGCAGAACCTGCGGGTCCTGGAGAGGTTGCAGTCGCGACCCAAGGAAAATTTAAGGGAAAATCTAAGGGGCCCTGGACCCCCAAGAAGGTAAAAGATCAGGCAGGAAATGATGTGTTAGATTTACTGTGTCATATACACACCAAGAAGGATGAAGAGGGAAACCTGATTTACCCCAAGCATACAACTCGACAGTGTCGACTCCTTATCCAGCAGTTCCGAGAGAAACAACCAAGTGAGAAAGAAAAGGAATACGATAAGGATGAGGACAAAGAGGAGGATGATGGTTTCCCCAATGTCAATTCCACCTTGGTAATTTTTGCTGATGTCGAGAGCAAGAGTCGACTGAAAGTCATCAACAGAGAAGTGAACATGGTTACTCTGGCAACGACGACATATTTGAAGTGGTCACAAACTGCAATCACATTCGACCAGTCTGATCACCCAGCAAACGTTGCCACTCAAGGACGGCAAGCGTTGGTAGTCGACCCAGTTGTTGGGGGCACACGACTGACCAAAGTATTGATGGATAGTGGCAGTGGTCTGAATATTCTCTATGCTGAGACCCTCAGAGGGATGGGCATTCCGATGTCCAAACTTAGTGAGAGCAACATGAGGTTCCACGGTGTCATCCCTGCAAAGAAAGCTGATTCACTCGGCCAGATCACTCTTGACGTGGTTTCCGGTGATTCAAAGAATTACCGAAAGGAGAAGTTGACATTTGAAGTTGTGGATTTTCAAAGTGCCTATCATGCTATTCTAGGCAGACCTGCGTACGCTCGTTTCATGGCTCGACCATGTTACGTGTACCTCAAGCTAAAGATGCTTGGCCCCAGGGGCGTGATCACAGTCACTGGTAATCGGTAGAGAGCAGAAGAGTGCCTCCAGAAGGGCTCAAAAATTGCCGATGAACAGATGGCAGCGGTGGAAATGCAAGAATATCAGAAGAACGCAGATCCGAGTGATTTGTTACGTGCCAAGAAGCCTGCTTAAGATTCTGCATTTCAGTCGTCCGATGAAACGAAGCCAGTTCACATTCACCCGACCGATCCCAATGCTGCTCCGACTCATATTTCAACAACACTCGACAACAAATAGGAAGAAGCGCTCATCCATTTCCTCCGTGAGAACTGGGACATCTTTGGATGGAAACCTTTTGACATGCCGGGTGTACCCAGGGGACTGGCTGAGCACCGTTTGTGAGTCGATCTAAAAGCAAAACCCGTTAAAGTGCATCTCCATCGGTCCGCCGTGGAGAAGAGAAAGGCAATCGGCGAGGAGGTGGTTCGGCTTCTGGCAGCTGAGTTCATCCGCGAAATTTACCACTCTGAGTGGCTCGCCAATGTTGTCATGGTCCCTAAAAAGGATGATTCACTTCGTAGGTGCATTGACTTCAAGCATATCAGTCGGGCCTGCCCGAAAGATCACTTCCCTCTTCCCCGCATCGATCAGATAGTCGACTCGACTGCGGGATGTGAGCGATTGTCCTTTCTAGACGCATATTCCTGGTACCATCAGATTCAACTGTATGGACCCGACGAAATAAAAACAGCTTTCATGACCCCGTTCGGGTGCTTTTGCTATGTTACTATGCCCTTTGGTTTCAAGAATGCTGGTGCCACATTCATGCGCATGATACAGAAGTGCCTGCTCACTCAAACCAGTTAGAATGTGGAAGCATACATGGATGACATCATGGTTAAGTCGCGTAAAGGTTCTGACCTGCTGACTGACCTCGCTGAAACCTTTGCCAATTTCAGGAGATATGATATCAAGCTTAATCCGTCGAAGTGTACATTCGGGGTTCGAGGTGGAAAGTTACTCGGTTTCCTCATTTCCGAACATGGGATCGATGCAAACCCAGAGAAAGTTGGTGCAATACTCTGAATGAAACACCCTATGCGCGTACACGATGTTCAGAAGCTTACTGGTTGTTTGGCCGCTTTGAGTCGATTCATCTCTCGTCTCGGTGAAAAGGCATTGCCTCTTTACCGATTGATGAAGAAATCTGATAAGTTCGAGTGGACTCCTGAAGCTGACGCAACATTTGCAGAGCTCAAAACCCTGCTTTCCACCCAGCCGGTGCTCGCTGCTCCAATCAGCAAGGAGCCTTTACTGCTTTATATTGCAGCCACCGGACAGGTCGTCAGTACAGTACTCACAGTCGAGCGGGAAGAAGAAGGTAAGGCCTACAAGGTTCAATGCCCAGTGTACTATATTTCTGAAGTCTTAACTCCATCCAAGCAGAGATATCCGCATTATCAGAAGCTTTTCTATGGAATTTACTTAACCTCGAAGAAGGTTGCACATTACTTCTCAGATCATTCGATTACAGTCGTTAGCGATGCCCCATTGTCAGAAATTCTGAACAACAGAGATGCAACTGGTCGAGTGGCAAAATGGGCGATTGAACTCCTTTCGTTGGATATTAAGTTTGAGGCAAAGAAAGCAATCAAGTCCCAAGCAATAGCAAATTTCCTTGTTGAGTGGATTGAGCAGTAGCAACCGACTCAGATTCACTCGGAACATTGGACTATGTTCTTTGATGGATCCAAGATGCTGAATGGTTTTGGTGCTAGAGTAGTCTTGGTATCCCCGCGAGGCGACAAACTCAGTTACGTTCTCCAGATTTACTTTGATTCCTCCAACAATGAAGCTGAATATGAGGCACTTCTGTATGGGTTGCGTATGGCCATTTCACTCGGCGTCCGTCGCCTAATGGTCTACGGCAACTCAGATTTGGTGGTCAATCAAGTGATGAAGGAGTGGGACATCAGGAGCCCAGCTATGACTGGCTATTGCAATGCAGTGAGAAAGTTAGAAAAGAAGTTTGAAGGGCTAGAGCTCCACCACATTCCCCGACTGAAGAACCAAGCAGCTGATGACCTGGCAAAGATAGGTTCCAGGCGGGAGCCCATTCCCAGCAATGTGTTCTTGGAGCATCTTCACACACCATCAGTTCAAGAGGATCCCTTCACAGAAGAGCCCCCGCAGCCTAAGAGTTCTACTGATCCGACTGAAGTTGAAATCCCAGCTGTAGTCGACTTAATCATGGAGGTTTTGGTCGTCATTCCTGATTGGACAGTACCGTATATTGCATATATTCTCAGGAAAGAGCTTCCGGAAGATGAAGATGAGGCACGTCAGATTGTCCGTCGACCTAAAGCCTTCACGGTAATAGGTGGACAGCTTTACAGAGAGAGTGTTACTGGAGTTGCTCAGCGGTGCATCACGCCAGAAGAAGGTCGAATGATTCTCAACGACATCCACTCGGGGACCTGTGGTCACCATGCGTTCTCTCGGACCATTATGGCCAAAGCATACCGAGTAGGATTCTATTGGCCGCGAGCGAATGAAATGGCAAAGGACATAGTCGACAAGTGTGAAGGTTGTTAGTTCTAGTCCAAGATGTCTCACAAGCCTGCGTCAGCTCTGAAGACCATTCCACTCGTCTGGCCCTTTGCTATTTGGGGATTGGATATGGTTGAGCCTCTAAGGACTAGCAGGAGTGGCTTCACTCATCTGCTTGTTGTAGTCAACAAGTTCACCAAGTGGGTTGAAGCCAAACCCATCAAAAACCTTGACTCAAGTACCGCCGTCGGTTGCATCAGAGAGTTGACATTCAGATATGGGGTCCCGCACAACATCATCACGGACAACGGTTCAAACTTTGATTCAGATGAGTTCAGAGCTTTCTGTTCTTCCCAAGGCACTCGGGTTGACTATGCTTCAGTTGCTCACCCGCAGTCGAATGGACAAGCAGAAAGGGCAAATGGTTTGATCCTCCAAGGTCTCAAGCCCAGGTTGATGCGTGACCTCAAACATGCGGCAGGTGCCTGGGTGGACAAGTTACCATCAATACTGTGGGGCTTAAGAACAACGTCGAATCGGTCGACTGGTCGGACTCCCTTCTTCATGGTCTATGGAGCTGAAGCTGTGTTGCCGTCTGATTTACTTCACAATGCTCCGCGAGTAGAACTTTTCTCAGAAGCAGAAGCAGAACAAGCCCGGCAAGATGCTGTTGATCTTCTGGAAGAGGAAAGAGAGATGGCCCTGATTAGGTCGACCATTTATCAGCAAGACCTCCGTCATTTCCATGCTAGAAACGTGAGAGGTCGAGCATTTCAGGAAGGAGACCTCTTGCTCCGAGTGGATCAGCAACGGCCTCACAAACTTGCTCCCGCTTGGGAAGGCCTCTTCATCATCACCAAGGTGCTCCACAACGGAGCGTACCACCTGTACGATGTGGAACACAAGAAAGACGAGCCACACGCTTGGAATGCGGAGCTGCTCCGCCACTTTTATACTTAAGCATTCAGACTGTTGAGATGTAATAAGAAGTACCTTTCAGTTTGTTTATCAAAGACATGGTTTTACAGTCTCCTAAATGATTGTTATTACTTATAAATGTGTTCAAAATCCCCCAGTGGGTGGCTTAGCTGCGAATCCGGTTCGCCTAAGTTTAAAAAACAAACACCGAGTGAAGAGAACCTCTCACTTGGGGGCTTAGCTGCGAATCCGATTCGCCTAAGTTTAAAAAACAAACATCGAGTGAAGAGCAAGCCTCTCACTCGGGGGCTTAGCTGCGAATCCGATTTGCCTAAGTTTGAAAAAATCCTACCGAGTGAAGAGCAACCCTCTCACTCGGGGCTTAGTTGCAGTTCCGTACTCGCCTAAGTTTGAAAAAATCCTACCGAGTGATGAGCAACCCTCTCACTCGGGGGCTTAGCTGCAGTCTCGTACTCGCCTAAGTTTGAAAAAATCCTACCGAGTGAAGAGCAACCCTCTCACTCGGGGGCTTAGGTGCAGTTCCGTACTCGCCTAAGTTTAAAAAAATCCTACCGAGTGAAGAGCAACCCTCTCACTCGGGGGCTTAGCTGCAGTTCCGTACTCGCCTAAGTTTGAAAAAATCCTACCGAGTGAAGAGCAACCCTCTCACTCGGGGGCTTAGCTACAGTCCATACTCGCCTAAGTTTGAAAGAGTCCCACCGAGCGAAGAGCAACCCTCTCACTCGGGGGCTTAGCTGCAGTTCCGTACTCACCTAAGTTTGAAAAAATCCCACCGAGTGAAGAGCAACCCTCTCACTCGGGGGCTTAGCTGCAGTTCCGTACTCGCCTAAGTTAAAACACGCTTCGAGTGAAGAGCGATCCTCTTTCTCGGGGACTTGGCCACACGCTCCATCCTGATCCACAAGGACGACGAGGTACTGGTCGCCTGCGACCTTCTCCTCAGAGCTGCACCACAAATACAATGTGCGCTCCATCCTGATCTGCAAGGATGACGAGGTGTAGGTCGTCTGTGACCTTCTCCTCAGAGCTGCGCCACAAATACAATGTGCGATCCATCCCGATCTGCAAGGACGACGAGGTGCAGGTCGTCCGCGGCCCTCTCCTCAGAACTACATCACAAGTACCAAAGTCTGTTCCGAGTGAAGATACAAGTTCCACTCGAAGATAAAAAAAACATATTCAAAGAAAAACCAAGTTCAGATAAATCCCACGAGGTTCCGAACCGCAGATAAAAGTACTCGGGCATCAAGCCCGAAGGAGTTTAACGGTTACAAAATCACTCGGCATTCCGAGGCAAATTTAATTAAGGCTTAAAGTTTGTTCACTCCGCGGGAGGAGGGCTGGCAGGCTCGACGAACTCATCCAAGTCGATTCCATCGGCAATTCGAGTAGCAGCAAAAATGAAGGTCTCCATGAAAGACTGGAAGTCAAGCCTCTTGGTGTTGGCGACCTTGATCACTGCTAGTTTCTCTTCTTTGGCCTCCTTGCAATGGACGCGAACAAGGGACAGAACTACGTTAGCACCGCACCGAGTAGACGATTTCTTCCATTCCTGCACTCGACCAGGGATCTCATAGAGTCGAGTCATCAGAGACTCGAGGTCATTTTGGAGCGTCTCCTTTGGCCAGAGCACCGTGTCGATCCACGATACCGCAACCTTCAGTCGAGCGAGGTAGTCTGTAACGCTGGCAAGTCAGGATTCCAGTCGAAGCACGTTCATGGCAGCTTCATCTTTAACAGGGGAATTGATGGGGTCCAAGCTTGTCTCGATTCGCCCAGTTTCTTCCTCAAAGTTTTGGCAGAATTCTGCACTCACAAAGAAATAATGAGTCGACGGCTTTATGATGAATCGACGATAACAAAACAGTCGGACAAGGAAAGGTACCTTCAAGCATAAGGAATAACTTCTTAGCGAGTCCTCCCAAATAAGTCTCCAGCTCGTTTCTCCTCCGACTGAGATCACCAACCTTGTCAGTCAAAGCCCCCTTGTCCTTCTTGAGCCGAGTCACCTCCTTATTGGCCTCGTCAAGAGCAGTCTTCAGCTTGGCATTTTTTGTTTCTAACTTTCCGACTGAAGCCAGCTTCTGGTCGGCAAGTGTTGTTTTCTCCTCGGCCAATTTTTGTGCGGCTGCAAAGTCAAGATCCTTCTTCTCCAAAGCCTGGTTCATTTTTTCTGAAAGAAATAACGCTCGATTTAGAGGAAGGAAATAACACTCGGTTCAGAAAAGAGTCAATAGTCAAGTTTTCCATACCAGCAGCATCATCCTTAGCCTTCTGCAAGTTCACCTTGGCCAACTCCAAATCAAGATTGAGCTGGATCTGCTTCTGCTCCAAGTCAGCAAACCGGGCTCCAAGTTCACAAGATTTCTATGGTCTGGGGACAGTCAGTCGACAGATACTAAGTTTGGTTGCTTACCCGGCAATAAAGTTCAAATTTAAAGAAGTTCTAAGACTACTGCCGAATCAAACATTCAACAGTAGTCTCGGGGACTACACCCAGTGGGTGCACTTAGCGTGCCCCCACTGGTTCAGGTTCCACTCGACATGGTCCGCCCAGACCGAGTAGAAGAATTTCAAAAAAAAGAAGCAACAGCTATTCTCATACCACAACCGACTGCCCGCAGTCGACCGTGGTCTCGGGGACTACACCCAGTGGGTGCACTCAGCGTGCCCCCACTGGTTCAGGTTCCACTCGACATGGTCCGCCCAGACCAAGTGGAAGAACTGAAAAGCAACATTTTTATCAAGACCCCCACCGAATCACACATTCGGTGGTGGCCTCAGGGACTACACCCAGTAGGTGCACTCTGCGTACCCCCACTCGTTCAAAGTTACAATCGACACAACCTAGTCGACTCAAGTGGGAAAACTACTCAGCAAAAATTGAAACACCAAGTGGGTGTACAGGTGCAAAGTGCAGATTGACAAGTGGAAGCACAATAAAGGTTTTCAGGTAGCATATCCTAACAGAACAAGCGACAAGCTAGAAGATCAGTCGGAAATCAACTAACCTGGACATTGGCCTAGAGTGCTGAGTTGGCGTCATAGGCAGCTTGACTAGCCTCGCGCACCACTTTCATCTGCTCCATCATAAGGCCCGCCTGGCGTATAGCTTCCTTGGCGGCGCTCACTTGGTCCTCTGGGACATGATGGGCGGTGAAAAGTGAAGACGGTGGATCAGTTGTAGCAGGTCGAGAATCTGAGGCATGGAGTTGCACAGATGAAGCAGGGGCCTATGCAGTCGACGCTGAAGGACGTGCACTCAACAATGGAACCGCAAAAGTAACAGAAGCACGGTTGAGGTCCCCGGACTGCTGGATAGCCGGTTCTGCTGCCGGCGTCGACTGAGGCGTCTTGCTAGCTGGTGTCCTCCTGCCTGAGGTCCTACCCCTCTTTCCTGTGGGCTTCTGTGGTGCATCTTCGTCGTCATCTGGAAGTTTGATAACATTTTGCGGAGCTGCGGAAGAATCGACCACAAGAGCTCAGTCGACCGTAGAAGTGATTGACAAAGAAAAGACAAGATGACAGGAGCCATACCGGCTTTGGATGTGACCGCATCTTCCATCTCCTCCTCATCATCATCCTTATAAATGGAAGTCCAAAGGTAGCAGCACTACAAATTCCAGGATTCACTCGGTCAAGCAAGAGAATGGGTCGACAACCAATATAAAACTCCCTGAGTAAAGAGTGAAGACAGAACACTTATGCAGAGGCAATGGGAACATCAACCTTGATCTTGGGCAAGGCCTTCCAGGGCTTTGATGGCACAACTTTGGGCTGCTTTGGAGCCTTCTCAGTCGGCACAGGAGAGGATGTCCGAGTGTGCTTTGAAGTCTGTCCAGTCGGTGCAGTCGCTTTGCCACGGATGCTTGCTGGGTCATGGGTATGCTTAAAACGCCTTTCAACACGAGGGGGGAGTCGACTTCCTCACCACTGCTTGAGTCGTCACTCTCCTCGTCTTCTCCCCCATCAGATTGCTAGTCGCCGGTGTCACCTCCGCTCGCATCTCCCTCCTGCTCCTGCTCATGCTCTCCGTTGGGCATCAAATACATCTCAGTGTAGATCTGCAAGGCACCGAGTCGAGCAAATGTCAGTCAGTTTCGAGAACAAATACATGTGAGAACAAAAAGACACTCAGAAGAAAAGAGTCAGACCTTGTCTGGTTCATTGGTGTTGTCGAGTGGAGGAATCCTCCTAGACCCCTTGGGGTTGTCCTTGTTGCCAGTGATGCCCTGCAGCCACTACGCCACCGTCTCCTCATCAACTTCCTCCGGGTGGATCCGAGTGCTGTCATCGATACCCGAGTACATCCACATTGGATGATCACGTGCTTGGAGTGGCTGGATGCGTCGACTGAGAAACACCTCTCACAAGTCCATGCCAGTCACACCGTCGCGGACAAGTTGGATTACTCGCTCAACCAACATATTCACCTACACTTTCTTAGCTGGAGTCACTTTCAAGGGAGAGGGCTTCTCAACTCGCTCCATGGAAAACGGAGCAAGGCCAGTCGACTAACCAAGGGTCGGCTGGTCCTTACAATAGAACCAGGTCGACTGCCACCCTCTGACTGAATCGGGAAGAACCATAGCAGGGAAAGTACTTTTACCCCTCATCTGGATCCCTAGACCTCCACACATCTGGATCACATGCATCCTCTCATCACTCGGATTGGCATATTTACAGACTGAGAACGACAAGTGAAAATGTGTTTGAAGAGACCCCAGTGCGGTCGACAGCCCAGAAAATTCTCACACATGGACACGAATGCAGCGAGGTATGTGATGGTGTTGGGGGAGAAGTGATGAAGTTGGGCTCCAAAAAAGTTCAGAAAACCCCGGAAAAAAGGACGGGGGTTGGGGCAAGGAGAAACCACGGTCGACGTGAGTCGCAAGAAGGACACACTCACCCTCCTACGGCCACGGCTCGGTCTCGTCCTCCGAAAGCCGACAGGAACCGTGGGGAATCAATCCCCCCCTCAACCAAAGCCTCCAGATCCTCCTGCTGGATCGTGGACCGAATCCAGTCACCCTGGATCCAGCCGGGCGGCAGGCCAGATCTCGACGACGACCCTCCCCGGCTCGTCTTCTTGCCCTTCCCCTTCGCCGTCGCCTTTTTCGCACGCTCCAGGGCCGCCGTCTTGTCCTTCGCCATCACTGCGAGTGGCGCTCGGGCTGGGCGGCGGCGTCGAGGGTGGAGGCGGACGTAGTGGAGAAGCAGAGGAGGAAGAAAGAAAATGGGACACACTGTGCAAAAATCACTGGCCCAGACGCCTTATATGGGCCTAATCCCCGAGTGACTGACTTGTGGGCCCAGGCAATCCTGTCAAATCCTGCAACAGACGCGCGCTCGGTACGTGGCGAAAAAGGAGGTGCGAGAATCGAGGCGCCCTTGCCTAATCCGCTCCACTCACTGCGGTCCTCTCCGTCCCACGCGCTTCCCCAAATTTTGAATCCCGTGAGATACGGGGATGGCAGTGCAGTCGATCACGCCGAAGATTTTATACCATATCAGCATTCAAAGCTTATCAGGAAAATTCACTCGACAACCTCAGAATGGATTAAGGCGACTGAAAATGAGGTCAAAGTTTCTGCATGGTTCACCAATCCAAGTAAAATGCTTCCGAACCATGAAAATTGGGTCGGAACCATCTTCATCTCCATCTCCACTCAGACCCTAAACCATTCGGGGGCTAATGACGATGACATGTACCTAGGGTAGGGTAATAGAACTGATCTAGACACCCTTCCCAAGGACACTGCCCTACAGTCAAAGACATTCAAAGGACAACAACGTCTACCGACTGAAATCACCTCAAGGTGCAACCCACTCGACCAACAGTTCCACTCGACAGAGATATAATCATTCGACCATGTCAGAAACCACTCAGAGTATAGAAGATCTGAAGTCACTCTGGATGGCAACGGTCAGGCGTTCACTCCGTAGTCTTAATGGGAATTTATATGACTTTATTGCTGACGTTACCAGTAACGTCCCATCTTTATGTACATTTAACCCTATGTAATGGGGGTTGGCTGGGGTCCTGGCGCATTCTATATAAGCCACCCCCTCCTCTGGGACAAGGTTTCACACCCCCTGTAACTTCACGCATAATCCAGTCGACCAGCCTCCGGGCACCGAGACGTAGGGCTGTTACTTCTTCTGAGAAGGGCCTGAACTCGTAAATCTTGCGTGCACAACTTCACCGTAGCTAGGATCTTGCCTCCTCATACCTACCCCCATTCTACTGTCAGACTTAGAACCACGACAACTTCAGCACACCCACACTTCTTAATCGAGCAAGTTCAGCAATTAAACAGAGCTAGCTGACCTAAACATTACTCTAACAAATTAAAGACCAGCGCTCTTAATTAAACAAAACAAAGAGTACTACTACGGCTGGTGCTCGTCGATCTCCGCCGCCGCCTCCATGTCCAGCTCGCGCCCGACGGTCTCCTGGGGAAGGGGTGTCCATGGCATCAATTGCACCATACTCGGCTAGCATCTCGCCATCCGCGTCCGCCATATCTTTGGAGTAGGCCACCACGAGCTGGGCGTGGGCGGCCGGGATTTGGCTTTGGCGGGCTCCATCGTGGCAAGGTATGCCGCGCAGGAACGGACGGCTGCTCGAACTCTCTCGGCAATTGCCAACTCTTCGGCCATGGGTTGCCGACCATTGTCGGAGAAGCTTCGTTCGATTTGCGCGGTGACCGCCACGAGCTCGGCGTGGACGGCCTCGACATGGTAGTGGGTGGCCTCCATCAGGGCTAAGGCCGCCGCTGCGGAACGGACAGCTGCTGTGACGCTCTCGCCACTTGCTATCCCCAAGGCAGATGCTGCTGCCGCCGCCTGAGAAGCAACGACGACCGTGTGGGCTGCCTTGGCCGCCCGGACGCAGATTGCGGTCACCCTCACGAAGCTTGTTAGCATGCGCCTGGCGGCTGCGGCCGCGCTCTCACCGGATTGGGCCATCGAAGTTTCCCTCACGACGTGGGTCCACGTCCCCATCTTTCACCGGCGACGATTGAACAGTGAAATGATATTTGGGGAGTGCTACGTCTTGAGCTTGCGTTGGTTTTCCTTGAAGAGGAAAGGGTGATGCAGCACAGTAGCGTAAGTATTTCCCTCAATTTTTGAGAACCAAGGTATCAATCCAGTAGGAGGCTCCTCAAAAGTCCCACGCACCTACACAAACAAGCAAAGAACTCACAACCAACGCGATAAAGGGGTTGCCAATCCCTTCACGGCCACTTGCGAAAGTGAGATCTGATAGAGATAATATGATAAGATAAATATATTTTTGGTATTTTATAATATAGATTGGAAAAGTAAAGATGCGAACAAAAGTAAATAGCAAACTTATATGATAAAAGATAGACCCGGGGGCCATAGGTTTCACTAGTGGCTTCTCTCAAGATAGCATAAGTATTACGGTGGGTGAACAAATTACTGTCGAGCAATTGATAGAAAAGCGAATAATTATGAGATTATCTAGGCATGATCATGTATATAGGCATCACGTCCGTGACAAGTAGACCGACTCCTGCCTGCATCTACTACTATTACTCCACACATCGACCGCTATCCAGCATGCATCTAGAGTATTAAGTTCATAAAGAACAGAGTAACGCATTAAGAAAGATGACATGATGTAGAGGGATAAACTCATGCAATATGATATAAACCCCATCTTTTTATCCTCGATGGCAACAATACAATACGTGCCTTGTTGCCCTTGCTGTCACTGGGAAAGGACACCGCAAGATTGAACCCAAAGCTAAGCACTTCTCCCATTGCAGGAAAGATTAATCTAGTAGGCCAAACCAAACTGATAATTCGAAGAGACTTGCAAAGATAACTTAATCACACATAAAAGAATTCAGAGGAGATTCAAATATTTCTCATAGATAAACTTGATCATAAACCCACAATTCATCGGATCTCGACAAACACACTGCAAAAAGAGTTACATCGAATAGATCTGCAAGAAGATCGAGGAGAACTTTGTATTGAGATTCAAAGAGAGAGAAGCCATCTAGCTAATAACTATGGACCCGAAGGTCTGTGGTAAACTACTCACAACTCATCGGAAGGGCTATGGTGTTGATGTAGAAGCCCTCCGTGGTTGATTCCCCCTCCGGCGGAGCGCCGGCGAAGGCTCCAAGATGGGATCTCGCGGATACAGAAGGTTACGGTGGTGGAAATAGTTTTTCGTGGTCGCCCCTGATGTTTTCGGGGTACGTGAATATATATAGGAGGAAGAAGTAGGTCGGTGGACGCCCGAGGGGCCCACGAGACAGGGGGCGCGCCCTCCACCCTTGTGGCCTCCTCGATTGCTTCTTTACATGCACTCCAAGTCCTCTGGATCATGTTCGTTCCAAAAATCACGCTCCCGAAGGTTTCATTCCATTTGGAATCCGTTTGATATTCCTTATCTTCGAAACACTGAAATAGGCAAAAAAAACAGCAATACGGGCTGGGCCTCCGGTTAGTAGGTTAGTCCCAAAAATGATATAAATGTGTAAAGTAAAGCCCATAAACATCCAAAACGGGTAATATAATAGCATGGAACAATAAAAAATTATAGATACGTTGGAGACATATCAAGCATCCCCAAGCTTAATTCCTGCTCGTCCTCGAGTAGGTAAATGATAAAAACAGAATTTTTGATGTGGAATGCTACCTAGCATAATTCTAAATGTAATTTTCTTTATTGTGGCATGAATATTCAGATCCAAATGATTCAAAATAAAAGTTCATATTGACATAAGAAATAGTAATACTTCAAGCATAATAACAAAGCAATCATGTCTTCTCAAAATAACATGGCTAAAGAAAGTTCATCCCTACAAAATCATATAGTTAGGTCATGCTTCATTTCCGTCACACAAAAATGCTCCCATCTTGTACACCCCCAATGACAAGCCAAGCAATTGTTTTGTACTTAAATAATCTCAAACTTTTTCAACCTTCACGCAATACATGAGCGTGAGCCATGGATATAGCACTATGGGTGGAATAGAATATAATGATGGGGATTGTGTGGAGAAGACAAAAAGGAGAAAGTCTCACATTGACGAGGATAATCAACGGGCTATGGAGATGCCCGTCAATTGATGTCAACATGAGGAGTAGGGATTGCCATGCAACGGATGCACTAGAGCAAAAAATGTGTGAAAGCTCAACAAAAGAAACTAAGTGGGTGTGCATCCAACTTGCTTGCTCACGAAGACCTAGGGCATTTGAGGAAGCCCATCGTAGGAATATACAAGCCAAGTTCTATAATGAAAAATTCCCACTAGTATATGAAAGTGACAACATATGAGACTCTATATGAAGAACATGGTGCTA
Source organism: Aegilops tauschii subsp. strangulata (assembly GCF_002575655.3). Taxonomy (NCBI): domain Eukaryota; kingdom Viridiplantae; phylum Streptophyta; class Magnoliopsida; order Poales; family Poaceae; genus Aegilops; species Aegilops tauschii. Next base: position 58,025,543 of record NC_053039.3, read on the forward strand.
CTTGGAAGCACAAGTGTGGAAAAAAGATAGTAACATTGGCCCCTTTTTTTTTCTTTCTTCTCTTTTTTTTTCTCTTTTTTTCCCGTCCTTTTTTTTTCTTTTGGCCTTTTTTTTGGCCTTTCCTTTTTTTCTTCCTTTTCTCTTTTTTTTTTCTTTGGGGACAATGCTCTAATAATGATGATCATCACACTTCTATTTATTTACAACTTATGGATTACAACTCAAAACTAGAACAAAATATGACTCTATATGAATGCCTCGGTGGCGTACCGGGATGGGCAATGGATCAAGAGTGACATGTAAGAAAAATTATGCATGGTGGCTTTGCCACAAATACGATGTCAACTACATGATCATGCAAGGCAATATGACAATGATGATGCTTGTCATGATGATAAATGGAACGGTGGAAAGTTGCATGGCAATATATCTCGGAATGGCTATGGAAATGCCATAATAGGTAGGTATGGTGGCTGTTTTGAGGAAGATATAAGGAGGTTTATGTGTGATAGAGCGTATCATATCACGGGGTTTGGATGCACCGGCGAAGTTTGCACCAACTCTCAAGGTGAGAAAGGGCAATGCACGGTACCGAAGAGGCTAGCAATGATGGAAAGGTGAAAGTGCATATAATCCATGGACTCAACATTAGTCAAAAGAACTCATATACTTATTGCAAAAATCTACAAGTCATCAAAAACCAAGCACTACGCGCATGCTCCTAGGGGGATAGATTGGTAGGAAAAGACCATCGCTCGTCCCCGACCGCCACTCATAAGGATGCACAATCTAAGAACACCTCATGTTTCAAATTTGTTACACAACTTTTACCATACGTGCATGCTACGGGACTTGCTAACTTCAACACAAGCATTCTTTAAATTCACAATTACCCAACTAGCACGACTCTAATATAACTACCTCCATATCTCAAAAAAATTATCACGCATCAAATTGATCATAGCATCCAATTAACTTTCTATGATAGTTTTTATTATACCCAACTTGGATGCCTATCATTCTAGGACCAATTTTATAACCATAGCAAATACCATGCTGTTCTAAGAGACTCTCAAAATAATATAAGTGAAGCATGAGAGACTAACAATTTCTACAAAATTAAGCCACCACCGTGCTCTAAAAAAAATATAAGTGAAGCACTAGAGCAAAAACTATCTAGCTCAAAAGATATAAGTGAAGCACATAGAGTATTCTAATAAATTCTAATCATGTGGGTTTCTCCCAAAAGGTGTGTACAGCAAGGATGATTGTGGCAAACTAAAAAGAAAAGACTAATATCATACAAGATGCTCCAAGCAAAACACATATCATGTGGCGAATAAAAATATAGCTCCAAGTAAAGTTACCGATAAACAAAGACGAAAGAGGGGATGCCTTCCCGGGGCATCCCCAAGCTTAGGATTTTGGCTATTCTTGAATATCTTGGGGTGCCATGGGCATCCCCAAGCTTAGGCTCTTGCCACTCCTTATTCCATAGTCCATCAAATCTTTACCCAAAACTTGAGAACTTCACAACACAAAACTTAACAGAAATCTCGTAAGCTCCGTTAGCGAAAGAAAAAAAAACCACTTCAAGGTACTGTAATGAACTCATTCTTTATTTATATTGGTGTTAAAACTAATGTATTCCAACTTTTATATGGTTTACAAACTATTTTACTAGCCATAGATGCATCAAAATAAGCAAACAACACACAGAAAACAGAATCTGTCAAAAACAGAACAGTCTGAAGTAATCTGTAACTAACGCAAACTTCTGGAACTCCAAAAATTCTACCAAAATAGGAAAGCCTAGATAATTTATTTATTGATCTACTTCAATTGGAATCAGTATTTTATCACGTTCTGGTGATTTTAAACAATTGTTTTCGTGAACAGAAAGTTTCTGGAATTTTCAGCAAGATCAAACAGTCATCATCCAAGAAGATCCTATAGGCTTAACTTGGCACAAACACTAATTAAAACATGAAAACACATCTAAACAGAAAAAAAACAAAAACAAAAAACACAAAGAAAATTGGGTTGCCTCCCAACTAGCGCTATCGTTTAACACCCCTAGCTAGGCATAAAAACAAGGATAGATCTAAGTAGTGCCATCTTGGGCACTCAATTCATAAGTAGCGCGCATGATAGATTCATAAGGTATTTTGACTTTATTTCGTGGAAAGTGTTCCATGCCTTTCCTTAATGGAAATTGAAATATAATATTCCCTTCCTTCATATCAATAATCGCACCAATCGTTCTAAGGAAAGGTCTACCAAGAATAATAGGACAAGAAAGATTGCAATCTATGTCAAGCACAATAAAATCTACGGGCACATAATTCCTATTTGCAACAATAAGAACATCATTGATTCTTCCCGTAGGCTTTTTAATGGTGGAATCCGCAAGGTGAAAATTTAAAGAGCAATCATCGAGATCATGGAAACCTAGAATATCGCATAAAGTTTTCGGAATAGTGGAAACACTAGCACCCAAATCACACAAAGCATAACACTCATGATCTTTAATTTTAATCTTTATAGTAGGTTCCCGCTCACCATAAAGTTTTCTAGGTATAGAAACTTCCAAATTAAGTTTTTCATCATAAGTTTGCATCAAAGCATCAACAATATGTTTGGTAAAGGCTTTATTTTGACTATAAGCATGAGGCGAATTCAAAACGGATTGCAACAAGGAAATACAATCTTTTAAAGAACAATTATCATAATTAAATTCCTTAAAATCCAAGATAGTGGGTTCAATACTATTTAAAGTCTTGACCTCTCCAATCCCACTTTTACCAATTTTAGCATCAAGATCTAAAAGCTCCGAATCATTGGGACGCCTTTTAACTAAAGTTGACTCATCTCCAGTCCCATCATTATTAAGATTAATATTGCAAAACAAAGATCTAATAGGGGACACATCAATAACTTTAAGATCTTCATCATTATTATCATGGAAACTAGAAGAACACGCTTTTATAAAGCAATCTTTCTTAGCACGCAATCTAGCGGTTCTTTCTTTGCACTCATCAATGGAAGTCCTCATAGCCTTGAGGGACTCATTGATATCATGCTTAGGAGGATTAGATCTAAGTTTCAAAGAATCAACATCAAGCGAAAGTCTATCAACGTTCCTAGCCAAATCATCAACTTTAAGCAATTTTTCTTCAAGCAAGGCATTAAAATTCTTCTGAGAGATCATAAATTCTTTCACACTATTCTCAAAATCAGAGGGTATCTTATTAAAATTACCATAAGAATTATTGTAGGAATTTCCATAATTATTATAGGGATTACTAGGGAACGGTCTAGGATTAAAGTTTCCTCTATAAGCATTGTTACCAAAATTATTCCTACCAACATAATTAACATCCATAGATTCATTATTATTCTCAATCAAAGTAGACAAAGGCATATCATTGGCATCAATAGAAACACTCTTAGTAGCAAACAATTTCATGAGTTCATCCATCTTTCCACTCAAAACATTAATTTCTTCTGTAGAATGCACTTTTTTACTAGTAGATCTTTCGGTGTGCCATTGAGAATAATTAGCCATAATATTATCAAGGAGTTTAGTAGCTTCTCCTAAGGTGATTACCATAAACGTGCCTCCCGCAACCGAATCTAAAAAATTCCTAGAAGCAAAATTCAATCCGGCATAAATTTTTTGTATGATCATCCATAAATTCAAACCATGAGTAGGGCAATTGCGAACCATTAATTTCATTCTTTCCCAAGATTGGGCAACATGATCATGATCAAGTTGTTTAAAATTCATAATATCATTCCTAAGAGAGATGATCTTAGTGGGAGGAAAATATTTAGAGATAAAAGCATCCTTGCACTTATTCCATGAATTAATACTATTCTTAGGCAAAGACGAAAACCAAACTTTAGCGCGATCTCTAAGTGAAAATGGAAATAACTTCAATTTAACAATATCATTATCCGTATCTTTCTTCTTTTGCATCTCACACAAAGCAACAAAGTTGTTTAGATGGGTAGCGGCATCTTCACTAGGAAGGCCAAAGAATTGATCTTTCATAACAAGATTCAGCAAAGCAGCATTGATTTCACAAGATTCAGCATCATTAAGAGGAGCAATTGGAGTGCTAAGGAAATCATTATTATTGGTATTGGAAAAATCACACAACTTGGTATTAGCTTGCGCCATGGCAACAAGCCATCCAACACACAAGCAAACAAAAGGCAAGCGAAAGAGAGCGAAGAAGATTGGGAAAGAGAGGGCGAATAAAACAGCGAGGGTGAAGTGGGGGAGAGGAAAACGAGAGGCAAATGGCAAATAATGTAAATGCGAGGGAGATGAGTTTGTGATGGGTACTTGGTATGTCTTGACTTGAGCGAAGACCTCCCCGGCAACGGCGCCAGAAATCGCACGTTGGCGGGAGGTCGAATCTTGACTTGACTTGGTGGAAGCCTCCCCAGCAACGGTGCCAGAAATCCTTCTTGCTACATCTTGATCTTGCATTGGTTTTCCTTGAAGAGGAAAGGGTGATGCAGCACAGTAGCGTAAGTATTTCCCTCAGTTTTTGAGAACCAAGGTATCAATCTAGTAGGAGGCTCCTCAAAAGTCCCACGCACCTACACAAACAAACAAAGAACTCGCAACCAACACGATAAAGGGGTTGTCAATCCCTTCACGGCCACTTGCGAAAGTGAGATCTGATAGAGATAATATGATAAGATAAATATATTTTTGGTATTTTATAATATAGATTGGAAAAGTAAAGATGCGAATAAAAGTAAATAGCAAACTTATATGATAAAAGATAGACCCGGGGGCCATAGGTTTCACTAGTGGCTTCTCTCAAGATAGCATAACTATTACGGTGGGTGAACAAATTACAGTCGAGCAATTGATAGAAAAGCGAATAATTATGAGATTATCTAGGCATGATCATGTATATAGGCATCACGTCCGTGAAAAGTAGACCGACTCCTGCCTGCATCTACTACTATTACTCCACACATCGACCGCTATCCAGCATGCATCTAGAGTATTAAGTTCATAAAGAACAGAGTAACACATTAAGAAAGATGACATGATGTAGAGGGATAAACTCATGCAATATGATATAAACCCCATCTTTTTATCCTCGATGGCAACAATACAATACGTGCCTTGCTGCCCCTGCTGTCACTGGGAAAGGACACCGTAAGATTGAACCCAAAGCTAAGCACTTCTCCCATTGCAAGAAAGATCAATCTAGTAGGCCAAACCAAACTGATAATTCGAAGATACTTGCAAAGATAACTTAATCAATCATAAAAGAATTCAGAGGAGATTCAAATATTTCTCATAGATAAACTTCATCATAAACCCACAATTCATCGGATCTCGACAAACACACCGCAAAAAGAGTTACATCGAATAGATCTCCAAGAAGATCGAGGAGAACTTTGTATTGAGATTCAAAGAGAGAGAAGAAGCCATCTAGCTAATAACTATGGACCCGAAGGTCTGTGGTAAACTACTCACAACTCATCAGAAGGGCTATGGTGTTGATGTAGAAGCCCTCCGTGGTCGATTCCCCCTCCGGCGGAGCGCCGGCGAAGGCTCCAAGATGGGATCTCGCGGATACAGAAGGTTACGGTGGTGGAAATAGTTTTTCGTGGTCGCCCCTGATGTTTTCGGGGTACGTGAATATATATAGGAGGAAGAAGTAGGTCGGTGGACGCCCGAGGGGCCCACGAGACAGGGGGCGTGCCCACCAGGGAAGGGTGCGCCCTCCACCCTCGTGGCCTCCTCGATTGCTTCTTGACGTGCACTCCAAGTTCTCTGGATCATGTTCGTTCCAAAAATCATGCTCCCGAAGGTTTCATTCGGTTTGGACTCCGTTTGATATTCCTTATCTTCGAAACACTGAAATAGGCAAAAAAACTGCAATACGGGCTGGGCCTCCGGTTAGTAGGTTAGTCCCAAAAATGATATAAATGTGTAAAGTAAAGCCCATAAACATCCAAAACGGGTAATATAATAGCATGGAACAATAAAAAATTATAGATACGTTGGAGACGTATCAGGGAGTGAGCTAGTGTGCTTGACATGCCGGTTGTGGACTGTAGCAGACGCACCTTCTCGCGTAAGCCATATGCGTACTATACACTGACCGTGCTCCAAGATATTTTGTGCCGCATCTCACACGGTTGGTGATAATAAACTGTGTGCGATCTGTTGGGGAACGCAGTAATTTCAAAAAATTCCTACGATCACGCAAGATCTATCTAGGAGATGCATAGCAACGAGAGGGGAGAGTGTGTCCACGTACCCTCGTAGACCGAAAGCGGAAGCGTTTAGTAACGCGGTTGATGTAGTCAAACTTCTTCGCGATCCAACCGATCTAAGTACCGAACGTAGGACACCTCCGCATTCAGCACACGATCAGCTCAATGACGTCCCTCGTGCTCTTAATACAGTTGAGGACGAGGGTGCGTTCCGTCAGCACGACGGCGTGGCGACGGTGACGATGATGTTACCGGCGCAGGGCTTCGCCTAAGCACTACAGCGATATGATCGAGGTGTGTAACTGTGGAGTGGGGCACCACACACGGCTAAAAGATCAACTTGTGTGTTCTAGGGTGCCCCCTTGCCCCCGTATATAAAGGAGGGAGGGGGAGGCCAGCCGGCCCTAGGGGCGCGCCCAAGGAGAGGGAGTCCTACTAGGACTACCAGTCCTAGTAGGATTCCTCCACAAGGAAGAGAGGGGGAAGGAAGGAGAGGGAGAGGGAGTAGGAAAGGGGCCGCCCCCTTCCCTTGTCCAATTCGGAATGCTAAGGGGGGGAGGGTGCGCGGTCTGCCCTGGAGGCCCTCCTCTCTCCCCAATAAGGCCCATGGTGGCCCATTAGTTCCCCCGGGGGGTTCCGGTAACCCCTCCGGGACTCTGTTTTTGCTCGAAACTATCCGGAACACTTCTGGTGTCCGAATAACATGGTCCAATATATCAATATTTATGTCTCGACCATTTCGAGACTCCTCGTCACGTCTGTGATCTCATCCGGGACACCGAACAAACTTCGGTCATCAAAACACATAACTCATAATACAAATCGTCATCGAACGTTAAGCGTGCGGACCCTACGGGTTCGAGAACTATGTAGACATGACCGAGACACATCTCCGGTCAATAACCAATAGCGGAACCTGGATGCTCATATTGGCTCCTACATATTCTACGAAGATCTTTATCGGTCAAACCACATAACAACATACGTTGTTCCCTTTGTCATCAGTATGTTACTTGCCTGAGATTCGATCGTCGGTACCAACATACCTAGTTCAATCTCGTTACTGGCAAGTCTCTTTACTCTTTCCATAATACTTCATCCCGCAACTAACTCATTAGTCACATTGCTTGCAAGGCTTATAGTGATGAGCATTACCGAGAGGGCCCAGAGTTACCTCTCCGAAACACGGAGTGAAAAATCCTAATCTCGATCTATGCCAACCCAATAAATACCTTCGGAGACACCTGTAGAGCATCTTTATAATCACCCATTTACGTTGTGACGTTTGATACCACACAAAGTGTTCCTCCGGTATTCGGGAGTTGCATAATCTCATAGTGTGAGGAACATGTATAAGTCATGAAGAAAGCAGTAGCAATGAAATTGTAAAGATCATAATGCTAAGCTAACGAATGGGTCTTTTCCATCACATCATTCTCCTAATGATGTGATCCCGTTCATCAAATGACAACACATGTCTATGGTTAGGAAACATAACCATCTTTGATAAATGAGCTAGTCAAGGAAATAAGGAAATAATAAACATTAGAGGCATACTAGGGACACTTATGTTTTGTCTATGTATTCACACATGTACTAAGTTTCCGGTTAATACAATTCTAGCATGAATAATAAACATTTATCATGATATAAGGAAATAAATAATAACTTTATTATTGCCTCTAGGGCATATTTCCTTCAGTCTCCCACTTGCACTAGAGTCAATAATCTAGATTATAAAGTAATGATTCTAACACCCATGGAGTTTTGGTGCTGATCATGTTTTTCTCGTGGAAGAGGCTTAGTCAACGGGTCTACAACATTCAGATCCGTATGTATCTTGCAAATCTCTATGTCCCCTTCCGACACTTGATGACAGATGGAATTGAAGCGCCTCTTGATGTGCTTGGTTCTCTTGTGAAATATGGATTCCTTTGCCAAGGCAATTGCACCAGTATTGTCACAAAAGATTTTCATTGGACCCGATGCACTAGGTATGACACCTAGATCGGATATGAACTCCTTCATCCAGACTCCTTCATTTGCTGCTTCCGAAGTAGCTATGTACTCAGCTTCACACGTAGATCCTGCCACGATGCTTTGCTTGGAACTGCACCAACTGACAGCTCCACCATTCAATAAAAATACGTATCCGGATTGTGACTTAGAGTCATCTGGATCAGTGTCAAAGCTTGCATCGACGTAACCGTTTACGATGGGCTGTTTGTCACCTCCATAAACGAGAAACATATCCTTAGTCCTTTTTAGGTATTTCAGGATGTTCTTGACTGATGTCGAGTGCTCCACTCCGGGATTACTTTGGTACCTCCCTGCTATACTTATAGCAAGGCACACATCAGGTCTGGCACACAGCATTGCATACATGATAGAACCTATGGCTGAAGCATAGGGAATGACTTTCTTTTTCTCTATATCTTCTGCAGTGGTCGGGCATTGAGTCTGACTCAATTTCACACCTTGTAACATAGGCAAGAACCCTTTCTTTGACTGATCCATTTTGGACTTCTTCAAAACTTTATCAAGGTATGTGCTTTGTGAAAGTCCAATTAAGCGTCTTGATCTGTCTCTATAGATCTTGATGCCCAATATGTAAGCAGCTTCACCGAGGTCTTTCATAGAAAAACTCTTATTCAATTATCCTTTTATGCTATCCATAAATTCTATATCATTTCCAATCAACAATATGTCATCCACATATAATATTAGAAATGCTACAGAGCTCCCACTCACTTTCTAGTAAATACAGGCTTCTCCAAAAGTCTATATAAAACCATATGCTTTGATCACACTAAGAAAACGTTTATTCCAACTCCGAGAGGCTTGCACCAGTCCATAAATGGATCGCTGGAGCTTGCACACTTTGTTAGCACCCTTTGGATCGACAAACCCTTCTGGTTGCATCATGTACAACTCTTCTTCCAGAAGTCCATTCAGGAATGCAGTTTTGACGTCCATTTGCCAAATTTCATAATCATAAAATGCGGCAAGTGTTAACATGATTCGGACAGACTTAAGCATCACTACGGGGGAGAAAGTCTCATCGTAGTCAACTCCTTGAACTTGTCGAAAACCTTTTGCAACAAGTCGAGCTTTGTAGACAGTAACATTACCGTCAGTGTCGGTCTTCTTCTTAAAGATCCATTTATTTTCTATGGCTTGCCGATCATCGGGCAAATACACCAAAGTCCACACTTTGTTCTCATACATGGATCCCATCTCAGATTTCATGGCCTCAAGCCATTTCGCGGAATCTGGGCTCATCATCGCTTCCTCATAGTTCATAGGTTCACCATGGTCTAGTAACATGACTTCCAGAATAGGATTGCCGTACCACTCTGGTGCGGACCGTACTCTCGAAGACCTACGAGGTTCTGTAGTAACTTGATCTGAAATTTCATGATCATCATCATTAGCTTCCTCACTAATTAGTGTAGGAATCACTGGAACTGATTTCTGTGATAAACTACTTTCCAATTCGGGAGAAGGTACAATTACCTCATCAAGTTCTAATTTCCTCCCACTCATTTCTTTCAAGAGAAACTCCTTCTCTAGAAAGGATCCATTCTTAGCAACAAATATTTTGCCTTCGGATCTGTGATAGAAGGTGTACCCAACAGTTTCCTTTGGGTGTCCTATGAAGACGCACTTCTCCGATTTGGGTTCGAGCTTATCAGGTTGAAGCTTTTTCACATAAGCATTGCAACCCCAAACTTTAAGAAACGACAACTTTGGTTTCTTGCCAAACCACAATTCATAAGGCTTCGTCTCAACGGATTTTGATGTGCCCTATTTAAAGTGAATGTAGCCATCTCTAAAGCATAACCCCAAAACGATAGCGGTAAATCAGTAAGAGACATCATAGATCGCACCATATCCAATAAAGTACGGTTACGACGTTCGGACACACCATTTCGCCGTGGTGTTCCAGGTGGCGTAAGTTGTGGAACTATTCCACATTGTTTCAAATGAAGACCAAACTCGTAACTCAAATATTCACCTCCACGATCAGATCATAGAAACTTTATTTTCTTGTTACGATGATTTTCCACTTCACTCTAAAATTCTCTGAACTTTTCAAATGTTTCAGACTTATGCTTCATTAAGTAGATATAACCATATCTGCTCAAATCATTTGTGAAGGTAAGAAAATAACGATACCCACCACGAGCCTCAACACTCATTGGACCACATACATCGGTATGTATTATTTCCAATAAGTCAGTAGCTCGTTCCGTTGTTCCGGAGAACGGAGTTTTAGTCATCTTGCCCATGAGGCACGATTCGCAAGCACCAAGTGATTCATAATCAAGTCATTCCAAAAGCCCATCGACATGGAGTTTCTTCATGCGCTTTATACCGATATGACCCAAACGGCAGTGCCACAAATAAGTTGCATTATCATTATCAGCTTTGCATCTTTTGGCTTCAATATTATGAACATGTGTATCATCACAATCGATATTCAACAAAAATAGACCACTCAGCAAGGGTGCATGACCATAAAAGATATTACTCATATAAATAGAACAACCATTATTCTCTGATTTAAATGAATAACCGTCTCGCATCAAACAAGATCCAGATATAATGTTCATGCTCAACGCTGGCACCAAATAACAATTATTAGGTCTAAAACTAATCCCAAAGGTAGATGTAGAAGTAGCGTGCCGACGGCGATCACATCGACCTTGGAACCATTTCCCACGCGCATTGTCACCTCATCCTTAGCCAATCTTCATTTAATCCGTAGCCCCTGTTTCGAGTTGCAAATATGAGCAATAGAACCAGTATCAAATACCCAGGCGCTACTACAAGCATTAGTAAGGTACACATCAATAACATGTATATCAAATATACCTTTAACTTTGCCATCCTTCTTATCCGCCAAATACTTGGGGCAGTTCCGCTTCCAGTGACCAGTCCCTTTGCACTAGAAGCACTCAGTTGCAGGCTTAGGTCCAGACTTGGGTTTCTTATCCTGAGCAGCAATTTTCTTGCCGTTCTTCTTGAAGTCCCCCTTCTTCCCTTTGCCCTTTTTCTTGAAACTAGTGGTCTTGTGGACCATCAACACTTGATGCTCCTTTTTGATTTCTACCTCCACAACCTTTAGCATTGCGAAGAGCTCGGGAATTGTCTTGTTCATCCCTTCCATATTATAGTTCATCACGAAGCCTTTATAGCTTGGTGCCGGTGATTGAAGAACTCTGTCAATGACACTATCATCAGGAAGATTAACTCCCAGCTGAGTCAAGTGGTTATGGTACCCAAACATTCTGAGTATGTGTTCACTGACAGAACTATTCTCCTCCATTTTGCAGCTATAGAACTTGTTGGAGACTTCATATCTCTCAACTCGGGCATTTTCTTGAAATATTAACTTCAACTCTTGGAACATCTCATATGCTCCATGACGTTCAAAACGTCTTTGTAGTCCCGATTCTAAGCCGTAAAGCATGGCACACTGAACTATCGAGTAGTCACCAGCTTTTCTCTGACAGACGTTCTTAACGTCATCAGTAGCGTCTGTGGAAGGCCTAGCACCTAGCGGTGCTTCCAGGACGTAATTCTTCTATGGAGCAATGAGGATAATCCTCAAGTTACGGACCCAGTCCGTGTAGTTGCTGCTATCATCTTTAACTTAGCTTTCTCTAGGAACGCATTAAAATTCAAAAGAACAGTAGCATGGGCCATTGATCTACAATAACATAGACATGCAAATAACTATCGAGACTAAGTTCATGATAAATTAAAGTTCAATTAATCATATTACTTAAGAACTCCCACTTAGATAGACATCCCTCTAGTCATCTAAATGATCACGTGATCCAAATCAACTAAACCATGTCCGATCATCACGTGAGATGGAGTAGTTTTCAATGGTGAACATCACTATGTTGATCATATCTACTACATGATTCACGTTCGACCTTTCGGTCTCCGTGTTCCGAGGCCATATCTGCATATGCTAGGCTCGTCAAGTTTAACCCGAGTATTCTGCGTGTGCAAAACTGACTTGCACCCGTTGTATGTGAACGTAGAGCTTATCACACCTGATCATCACGTGGTGTCTCGGCACGATGAACTGTAGCAATGGTGCATACTCAGGGAGAACACTTATGCCTTGAAATTTAGTAAGGGATTATCTTATAATGCTACTGCCATACTAAGCAAAATAAGATGCATAAAAGATAAACATCACATGCAATCAAATAAGTGATATGATATGGTCATCATCATCTTGTGCCTTTGATCTCTATCTTCAAACCACCGTCATGATCACCATCGTCACCGGCTTGACACCTTGATCTCCGTCGAAGCATCGTTGTCGTCTCGCCAACTATTGCTTCTACGACTATCGCTACCGCTTAGTGATAAAGTAAAGCAATTACATGCCGATTGCATTTCATACAATAAAGCGACAACCATATGGCTCCTGCCAGTTGCTGATAACTGTTACAAAACATGATCATCTCATACAAAAATTTATATATATCATCACGTCTTAAACATATCACATCACAGCAAGCCCTGCAAAAATAGGTTAGACGTCCTCTACTTTGTTGTTGCAAGTTTTACGTGGCTGCTACGGGCTTCTAGCAAGAACCGTTCTTACCTACGCATCAAAACCACAACGATTTTTCGTCAAGTGTGTTGTTTTAACCTTCAACAAGGACCAGGCGTAGTCAAACTCAATTCAACTAAAGTTGGAGAAACAGACACCCGCTAGCCACGTGTGTGCGAAGCACGTCGCTAGAACCAGTCTCATGAACGCAGTCATGTAATGTCGGTCCAGGCCGCTTCATCCAACAATACCACCGAATCAAAGTAAGACATTGCTGGTAAGCAGTATGACTATTATCGCCGACAACTCTTTGTGTTTTACTCGTGCATATAACATCTACGCATAGACCTGGCTCGGATGCCACTGTTGGGGAACGTAGTAATTTCAAAAAAATTCCTATGATCACGAAAGATCTATCTAGGAGATGCATAGAAATGAGAGGGGAGAGTGTGTCCACGTACCCTCATAGACCGAAAGCGGAAGCCTTTAGTAACGCGGTTGATGTAGTCGAACTTCTTCGTGATCCAACCGATCTAAGTACCGAACGTACGACACCTTCGCGTTTAGCACACGTTCAGCTCGATGACGTCCCTCGTGCTCTTGATCCAGTTGAGCACAAGGGTGAGTTCCGTCAGCACGACGGCGTGGCGATGGTGATGATGATGTTACCGGCACAGGACTTCGCCTAAGCACTACGGTGGTATGATTGAGGTGTGTAACTGTGGAGGGGGGGTACCGCACACGGCTAAAAGATCAACTTGTGTGTTCTAGGGTGCCCCCTTGCCCCTGTATATAAAGGAGGGAGGGGGAGGCCGGCTGGCCCTAGGGGCGCGCCCAAGGAGAGGGAGTCCTACTTGGACTACCAGTCCTAGTAGGATTCCTCCACAAGGAAGAGAGGGGAAAGGAAGGAGAGGGAGAGGGAGTAGGAAAGGGGCCGCCGCCCCGCTTCCCTTGTCCAATTCCGACTGCTAAGGGGGGCGTGGCCTGCCCTGGCGGCCCTCCTCTCTCTCGAATAAGGCCCATGGTGGCCCATTAGTTCCCCCCCCCGGGGGGGGGGGTCCGGTAACCCCTCCGGCACTCCGTTTTTACCCGAAACTATCCAGAACACTTCCGGTGTCCGAATAACATGGTCTAATATATCAATCTTTATGTCTCGACCATTTAGAGACTCCTCGTCACGTCCGTGATCTCATCCGGGACTCCGAACAAACTTCGGCCATCAAAACACATAACTCATAATATAAATCTTCATCGAACGTTAAGCGTGCGGACCCTACGGGTTTGAGAACTATGTAGACATGACCGAGACACATCTCCGGTCAATAACCAATAGCGGAACCTGGATGCTCATATTGGCTCCTACATATTCTACGAAGATCTTTATTGGTCAAACCGCATAACAACATACGTTGTTCCCTTTGTCATCGGTATGTTACTTGCCCGAGATTCGATCATCGGTATCATCATACCTAGTTCAATATTGTTACTGGCAAGTATCTTTACTCGTTCCGTAATACTTCATCCCGCAATTAACTCATTAGTCACATTGCTTGCCAGGCTTATAGTGATGAGCATTACCGAGAGGGCCCAGAGATACCTCTCCGAAACATGGAGTGACAAATCCTAATCTCGATCTATGCCATCCCAACAAATACCTTCGGAGACACCTGTAGAGCATCTTTATAATCACCCATTTATGTTGTGATGTTTGATAGCACACAAATTGTTCCTCCCATATTCGGGAGTTGCATAATCTCATAGTCTGAGGAACATGTATAAGTCATGAAGAAAGCAGTAGCAATGAAACTGTAACGATCATAATGCTAAGCTAATGAATGGATCTTGTCCATCACATTATTCTACTAATGATGTGATCCCGTTCATCAAATGACAACACGTGTCTATGGTTAGGAAACATAACCATCTTTGATAAACAAGCTAGTCAAGTAGAGGCACACTAGGGATACTTATGTTTTGTCTATGTATTCACACATGTACTAAGTTTCCGGTAAATACAATTCTAGCATGAATAATAAACATTTATCATGAAATAAGGAAATAAATAATAACTTTATAATTGCCTCTAGGGCATATTTCCTGGTTTTTAACACCCTGCCACTGTCACTCGGCCGCAAACATTGAGATACCTGGTTTTTAAATTCTAGTAAATCCAAAACTCGTCTTAAATTCATGAAATTTGGCATGCTATCATGGAGCGGCATCAACATGCCGTGGTAAAAAATTTGTCCCATTTGGGGTAGGTTTGGGTATAAGCTTCTCACAAACCAGAGCTTCTCACAACAAGCGTGATGGTTTCGGTAGGGAACGTGCCACCTTTGGGGACGAAACGATATCCGTTGCCTCTTATTGCTTTCAATTTTTTTCTAGTGTCAACATAGAACAACATGAGTGTTGTGTTTAATTTTGGAATTTTTCGGGGTTTGTTTGGACATTTTTATAAATTAACTGGGTTTTCCAGGCATTTTATGTGCATAATTCAAATTTGAACGACATGCACATGCTCCACTGCATATAAATTGGTTGAAAAAACAAATTGGTGTCCTTCGGTGCATGCTTAGGTCCCATGCAAGAATGGGAATGAATTTCAAACACCCCGCCACCATCACTCGACCGCAAACATTGAGATACTTGGTTTTTAAATTATAGTAAATCCAAAACTCGTCTGAAATTCATGAAACTTGGCATGCTATCATGGAGCAGCATCAACATGCCGTGGTAAAATTTTTGTCCCATTTGGGGCAGGTTTGGGTATAAGCTTCTCACAAACCAGAGCTTCTCACAACAAGCGTGATGGTTTTGGTAGGGAACGTGCCACCTTTGGGGACGAAACGATATCCGTTGCCTCTTATTGCTTTCAAAATTTTTCTAGTGTCAACCTAGAACAATTGGAGTGTTGTTTTTAATTTTGGAATTTTTCGGGGTTCGTTTGGACATTTTTATACATTAACTGGGTTTTCCAGGCATTTTATGTGCATAATTAAAATTTGAACTACATGCACATGCTCCAGTGCATATAAATTGGTTGAATAATCAAATTGGTGTCCTTCGGTGCATGCTTAGGTCCCATGCAAAAAATGGGAATGAATTTCAAACACCCTGCCACCGTCACTCGACCGCAAACATTGAGATACCTAGTTTTTAAATCCTAGTAAATCCAAAACTCGTCTAAAATTCATGAAACTTGGCATGCTATCATGGAGCCGCATCAACATGCCGTGGTAAATTTTTTGTCCCATTTGGGGCAGGTTTGGATATAAGCTTCTCACAAACCAGAGCTTCCCACAACAAGCGTGATGGTTTCGGTAGGGAACGTGCCACCTTTGGGGGCGAAACGATATCCGTTGCCTCTTATTAATTTAATTTTTTTTCTAGTGTCAACATAGAAAAACAGGAATGTTGTGTTTAATTTTGGAATTTTTTGGGGTTCGTTTGGACATTTTTATACACTAACTGGATTTTCCAGGCATTTTATGTGCATAATTCAAATTTGAACTACATGCACATGCTCCAGTGCTTATAAATTGGTTGAAAATCAAATTTGTGTCCTTCGGTGCATGCTTAGGTCCCATGCAAGAAATGGGAAGAATGAATTTCAAACACCCTGCCACCGTCACTCGGCCGCAAACATTGAGATACCTGGGTTTTAAATCCTAGTAAATCCAAAACTCGTCTGAACTTCATGAAACTTGGCATGATCATGGAGAGGCATCAATATGCCGTGGTAAATTTTTTGTCCCATTTGGGGCAGGTTTGGGTATAAGCTTCTATAAAACCAGAGCTTCTCAAACCTAGTGTGATGGTTTCGGTAGTGAACGTGCCACCTTTGGGGACGAAACGATATCCGTTGCCTCTTATTGCTTTCAAAAATTATCTTGTGTCAACATAGAACAACAGGAGTGTTGTGTTTAATTTTGGAATTTTTCGGGGTTCGTTTGGACATTTTTATACATTAAATGGGTTTTCCAGGATTTTATGTGCATAATTCAAATTTGAACTACATGCACATGCTCCAGTGCATATAAATTGGTTGAAAAAATCAAATTTGTGTCCTTCGGTGCATCCTTAGGTCCCATGCATGAAATGGGAATGAATTTCAAACACCCTGCCACCGTCACTCGGCCACAAACATTGAGATACCAGGTTTTTAAATTATAGTAAATCCAAAACTCATCTGAAATTCATGAAACTTGGCATGCTATCATGGAGCGGCATCAACATGCCGTGGTAAATTTTTTCTCCCATTTGGGGCAGGTTTGGGTATAACCTTCTCACAACAAGCGTGATGGTTTCGGTAGGGAACGTGCCGCCTTTGGGGACGCAACGATATCCGCTGCCTCTTATTGCTTTCAAAACTTTCTAGTGTCAACATAGAACAACATGAGTGGTGTCTTTAATTTTGGAATTTTTCGGGGTTCGTTTGGACAGTTGTATACAAACTTGGTTTTGTAGGCATTTCAAGTGCATAATTCAAATTTGAACTACATGCACATGCTCCAGTGCATATAAGCTGGTTGAAAAATCAAATCTGTGTCCTTGGTTGCATGCTTAGGTCCAATGCAAGAAATGGGAATGAATTTCAAACACCCTGCCACCGTCACTCTGCCGCAAACATTGAGATACCTGGTTTTAAATTCTAGTAAAACCAAAACTCGTCTGAAATTCTTGAAACTTGGGATGCTATCATGGAGCGGCATCAACATGCCGTTGTAAAATTTTTGTCTCATTTGGGGCAGGTTTGGGTATAAGCTTCTGACAAACCAGAGCTTCTCACAACGAGCGTGATGGTGTCGGCACCTTTGGGGACGAAACGATATCCGTTGCCTCTTATTGCTTTCAAAATTTTCTACTGTTGATACGTCTCCAACGTATCTACTTTTCCAAACACTTTTGCCCTTGTTTTGGACTCTAATTTGCATGATTTGAATGGAACTAACCCGGATTAACGCTGTTTTCAGCAGAATTGCCTGATGTTGTTTCATGTGTAGCAAACAAAAGTTCTCGGAATGACCTGGAAATCCACGGAGGCACTTTTTGGAAAATATAAAAAATAAATACTGGCAAAAGAATCAAGGCTAGGGGGCCCACAGCCAGTCCAGGAGGGTGGGGGGCGCGGCCCCCTGCCTCCTGGGCCCCCTGGAGCTCCACCGACCTCAACTCCAACGCTATTTATTCCGTTTCACGGAGAAAAAAATCAGAGAGAAAGTTTCATCGCGTTTTATGATACGGAGCCGCCCCCAAGCCCTAATCTCTCTCGGGAAGGCTGATCTGGAGTCCGTTCGGGGCTCCGGAGAGGGGGATTCGTCGCTGTCGTCATCATCAACCATCCTCCATCACCAATTTCATGATGCTCACCGCCATGCGTGAGTAATTCCATCGTAGGCTTGCTGGACGGTGATGGGTCGGATGAGATTTACCATGTAATCAAGTTAGTTTTGTTAGGGTTTGATCCCTAGTATCCACTATGTTCTGAGATTGATGTTGCTATGACTTTGCTATGCTTAATGCTTGTCACTAGGGCCTGAGTGCCATGATTTCAGATCTGAACCTATTATGTTTTCATGAATATATGTGTGTTCTTGATCCTATCTTGCAAGTCTATAGTCACCTATTATGTGTTATGATCCGACAACCCCGAAGTGACAATAATCGGGATACTTCTCGGTGATGACCGTAGTTTGAGGAGTTCATGTATTCACTATGTGTTAATGCTTTGTTCCGGTTCTCTATTAAAAGGAGGCCTTAATATCCCTTAGTTTCCGCTAGGACCCCGCTGCCACGGGAGGGTAGGACAAAAGATGTCATGCAAGTTCTTTTCCATAAGCACGTATGACTATTTACGGAATGCATGCCTACATTACATTGATGAATTGGAGCTAGTTCTGTGTCACCCTATGTTATAGCTATTACATGAGGAATCGCATCCGACATAATTATCCATCACTGATCCATTGCCTATGAGCTTTTCACATATTGTTCTTCACTTATTTACTTTTCCGTTGCTACTGTTACAATCACTACAAAACCCAAAAATATTACTTTTACTATCGTTACCTTTATTTCCATATTACTTTGCTACTAAATACTTTGCTGCAGATACTAAGTTATCCAAGTGTGGTTGAATTGACAACTCAACTGCTAATACTCAAGAATATTCTTTGGCTCCCCTTGTGTCGAATCAATAAATTTGGGTTGAGTACTTTGCCCTCGAAAGCTGTTGCGATCCCCTACACTTGTGGGTTATCAAGACTAATTTCTGGTGCCATTGCTGGGGAGCATAGCTCTATTCTCTGAGTCACTTGGGATTTATATCTGTTGATCACTATGAAGAACTTGAAAGACGACAGGACCAAGATTTTGCCCTCAACTACGAGGGGAGGTAAGGAACTGCCATCTAGCTCTGCACTAGATTCTCCTTCCGTTATTAGTAAGCTTGCGACACCTAAACCTGCTACTGCTATGAATTCTGATATGTCGCATGTTATTGATGATGCCACTTCTGCTATGCATGATACTTATGATGAAACTACTACCGTGCCATTAGGTGAATTTCTTGATGAACAACTTGCTAGGGCTAGAGAGAATGAAATTATTGAAGATGCTATTATTGATGATAGTGATGATGAAAGTTCTCCTAATGATTATGAATTGCCTGTTGTTCCTGAGGGTTATGTTATGAATGAAGAAGCTTCTAGAGCTATCTTTGCTTGCAAGGATAGATATGATCTTAAGAAATTATTAGCTAAATGGAAGCATCAGTCTCTTAATGCTAGAATGAAACCTGACCCTCCTTTTGCTACTTCACCTATCTGTGTTACTGATAAGGATTATGAATTCTCTGTTGATCCTGAAATTATTACTTTAGTTGAATCTGATCCTTTTTATGGCCTTGAATCTGAAACTGTTGTGGCACATCTTACCAAGTTGAATGATATAGCTACCCTGTTTACTCATGATGATAAATCTCGCTATTATTATATCCTTAAGATATTTCCATTCTCATTAAAGGGTGATGCTAAGACTTGGTATAATTCTCTTGCTCCTGGTTGTGTGCGTAGTCCCCAGGATATGATTTATTACTTCTCTGCTAAATATTTCCCTGCTCATAAGAAACAAGCTGCCTTGCGGGAAATATATAATTTTGTCCAAATCAAAGAAGAGAGTCTCCCACAAGCTTGGGGGAGGCTTCTCCGATTACTTAATGCTTTGCCTGATCATCCTCTCAAGAAAAATGAAATACTTGATATCTTTTATAATGGACTAACCGATGCTTACAAGGATTACTTGGATAGTTGTGCTGGTTGTGTTTTCAGGGAAAGAACAGTCGACGAAGCTGAAGTACTATTGAATAATATGTTGACTAATGAAAATAATTGGACTCTTCCTGAGCCAATCCCTGAAGCAATTCCTGAACCAATTGAGCCAACTCCTGAACCTATTCCTAAACCCACTCCGAAGAAGAGAGGTGTTTTATTTCTCAGTCCTGAAGATATGCAAGAGGCAAAGAAATCAATGAAAGAAAAAGGTATAAAAGCTGAAGATGTTAAGAATTTACTAACTATTGAAGAAATACATGGTCTTAATATACCGCCTGACAAAGAACCACATTGTCTTGATAACCCGACACAGGTAAGAAAGGTAAATTCTCTCTATAGATATGATAAAGTTGAAATCCTCTCTACTAAATTTCATAGCCCATGCTTAGATGAATTTGATGACTTTATGGCTAGACAAGAAAGTTTTAATGCTTATGTTGGTAGAGAGTTAAAGAATAATACTTTCGAGATAGGATGCGTAAGCGATAATATGGCTAGAGTTAAAGGTGAACTCAAACTCATTAGCAAATATGCTTGTATGATTGCTACCCAAGCTGAGCAAGTACTTAAAGCTCAAAATGATTTGCTTGATGAATTAAATAATAAAAATGACTTTGCTGTTAGAGTAGCTACTAGAACTGGTAGAATGACTCAGGAACCTTTGTATCCTGAAGGCCACCCTAAGAGAATCGAGCAAGATTCTCAGAGAAACAATCTAGATGCACCTAGTTCTTCCAAAAAGAAGAAAAAGAAAAATGATAGGACTTTGCATGCTTCTAGTGAACCTACTGTAGACACACCTGAGAATCCCAATGATATTTCTATTTCTGATGCTGAAACACAATCAGGTGATGAACGTGAACCTAGTGATAATGTTAATGATAATGTTCATGTTGATGCTCAACCTAGCAAAAATAATGATGTAGAGATTGAACCTGCTGTTGATCTTGATAACCCACCATCAAAGAATCAACGTTATGATAAGAGATATTTCGTTGCTAGGAAACACGGTAAAGAAAGAGAACCATGGGTTCAGAAACCCATGCCCTTTCCTCCTAAACCATCCAAGACAAAGGATGATGAGGATTTTGAGCACTTTGCTGAAATGATTAGACCTATTTTCTTACGTATGCGCTTAACCGATATGCTTAAAGTAAATCCTTATGCTAAGTATATGAAGGATATCATCACAGATAAAAGAAAGATACCGGAAGCTGAAATTTCCACCATGCTTGCTAATTACACTTTTAAGGGTGGAATACCAAAGAAACTTGGAGATCCAGGGGTACCAACTATACCATGCTCCATTAAAATAAATTATGTTAAAACTGCTTTATGTGATCTTGGAGCCGGTGTTAGTGTTATGCCTCTCTCTTTATATCGTAGACTTGAATTGAATAAGTTGATACCTACTGAAATATCTTTGCAAATGGCCGATAAATCAACTGCTATACCTGTCGGTATTTGTGAGGATGTGCCTATTGTGGTTGCAAATGTCACTATCTTAACGGACTTTGTTATTCTTGATATACCTGAGGACGATAGTATGTCGATTATCCTTGGTAGACCTTTTTTGAATACTGCAGGGGCTGTTATCGATTGCAACAAGGGCAATGTCACTTTTCATGTTAATGGTAATGAGCATACGGTACACTTTCCGAGGAAACAATCTCAAGTTCATAGCATCAATTCTATTGGAAAAGTTCCAACTATCATTTTTGGACGTTTTGAATTTCCTCTTCCAACTGTCAAGAAAAAGTATGATATTCTTATTGTTGGGGATGTTCATATCCCCGTTGAGGTAACCTAGTGTTATTCGAAATTTCTCCGGTTTCGTGTTATTCGGAATGAGTTTGTTAACAAGACTTGATCAACCTTGTTAGTGGATTCATTTTGATGATCATGAGATGGATGAAACTAGAAGGCACAACCTTCTGTACCCTCTTTTTACTTTCTGTTATTTAGAATAAATAAAGCAAAAATAGTATTATCTGTCTGTTTTCTGAATTATCCATGCATTAAAAAATATCCCGAAAATAAAAGTGCTGCAAATGCCCTGCCAATTTAGTATGATTTTTTCTGGAATATTTGAGGATTTTAGGCACTGAGAACACGGCAGGAGGGGCAAGCACCTGGCCAGGAGGGTCCAGGGCGCGCCCACACCTATAGGGCGCCCCCTGCCTCCTAGGCCCATGGTGGCCCCCTCCAGTTATGCCAGCACCCACACACTCCATCTTCTTCCCAAAAAAATCCCCATCCAGCTCAAGCACGAGTTCTAGCTCATTTTGCTGCGATTTTCGATCTCCTTGCTCAAAGCTCCATTCACAAAACTGCTTTGGGAGATTGTTGCTTGGTTTGTGACTCCTCCATTGGTCCAATTAGTTTTTGTTCTAGTGCTTTATTCATTGCAAATTTTTGCTGCATAGGTGACCATGTTCTTGAGCTTGCATGTTAAATTTATGAGGTCCCAAGCAATTCTAATGCATTATATAGGTTCTAGGCACTTGTAGGAGTAGTTGCTACCAATCTTGTTTAGTTTTATTCACTTTTATTTTAAAGTTACTAAAATTTCAGAAATTTTTCAGAAAAAGAATTATGTTTAGGAGAATGTACCAAGGTGGTTCCTCGGTGAAGAAAGGGCCCAGGATTGCTATGCGTGAGCAAGATATTGAATTACCAAGGGACGCTAATGTACGAGCTTGTGAGTGGCCATCCGATGATTTTATGGTCGAAGCAGGCTTTAAAGAAGAATTTGACGCGTATGTGCGTAATGCCAAGCTGGAGGACTTCTTACAAGATAAGTGTCCTTAGTATTATCAATTGACGGATTCCTTTGTGCGGAGGTTCAAATATAATTGTACGCGTAACTCTCCTACTGTCCTATTTGAAATTTATGATACATCTTATACCATGGACTTAGAGGATTTTACAACTGCTTGCAAACTCCCGTAGTGGGGTAATATTAATGATCCTCCCAAATCTGAATTTAGAGAATTCCTTGCTAGTATTACTATGGGAGAATCCAGGGACATAGCAGAAGCTACCATAGGGAGCATTCATTTTCCTGCTATACATTATTTTGCTCTCTTCATGGGCAGATGCATTAATGGTAAAGATGAAGCATGTCATATGTGTGTCCCTGATCTTTGTGTCCTCAAGAGTGCTGTGTTAGGTTATAAAGGTTATAACTTGGGGGCAATAGTTGCACGTAGGTTGCAGAATAATAGTAGAACTGGAGATTTATTTGGAGGAATTTATGCAACCCGTGTGGCTAATTTTCTGAATATAGCCCCACGAGAGGGGGACATGATTATACCTCCTGCTTATTTAGATCGTGACGCTACGGTTAATCATCATTTTCTTAAGAGGAATGAACAATTCCTCCATTATCGACTAATCTATAACAGACGCAACATCGTCCATGTTACGCTTCCTGCTCCTCTCCTTTTTGATTATCAGGCAAAAGGAAGATATGTTGTCACCAGGGAGGAAGCAGCTGAACACGAGGGGAGAGCAGAAGGCAATGCTTGCTGCATCTCAGTACGACCCCAGCTACAACTACGGATATCAGCCAGGCGGTCCTTGGTATTAGACCAACTTAGGCCAAAAGCCTAAGCTTGGGGGAGTACGTATTTCTCACCGACTTTACATTCATGTTCACACACTATACTAGTCCTCGGTGCTCATACTCTTTCATTGTATTATCCATGCTAGTTTAATTTTCTTTTTCTCGCTTTCTTCTTGTGTGTTTGATAAACCTTAAGAAAAACCAAAACAAAATTAGTTAGTTTAATTTCCATGCTTGTAGTAGAATTAAAATGAAAACCCAAAAAGATTTCTCGTTCTTCTTTTACTTGTTGGGAGCTTTCCCGTGTAAATAGTTTTGTTTCTTTTCTTTCCTTTGGGGGTCGAGAAGACCATATTGAAAATGTTTAGTGGCTCTCATATGCATGATTGTTTATTTAACTTAGAGCCCATATTATCTTGTCTTCTCTTTTGAGTTGAATGCTTGCAGATTCCAGCTTAGTCCAATGCACGTGCACTATTATTATTATACACACCGTTCGGTCGTGCAAGTGAAAGGCAATAATGACGATATATGATGGGTTTATTGAGATGAGAGAAGCTGGTACGAACTCGACCTCTCTTGTTTTTGTAAATATGATGAGTTCATCGTTTCTGATTCAGCTTATTATGAAGTAAACATATTTGCAATGACATTTAGAGATTATAGTTGCTTGTGCCATGCTTGATTAGCTATGAGTTATAATGGTTTACCTTGCGTGCCAACATGCTATTAGAATGATTGTGATGTGGTATGATGGGATGGTATCCTCCTTTAAATGAATTGAGTGACTCGACTTGGCACATGTTCACGCATGTAGTTGAAAACAAATCAACATAGCCTTCATGACATTTATGTTCATGGTAGATTATATCCTACTGCTTATACTCAGTGTAAATTAATTTTAATGCATGTTCATGACTGTTGTCGCTCTCACAGTTGGTCGCTTCCCAGTCTTTTGCTAGCCTTCACCTGTACTAAGCGGGAATACTGCTTGTGCATCCAAACTCCTTAAACCCCAAAGTTGTTCCATATGAGTCCACCATACCTTCCTATATGCGGTATTTACCTGCCGTTCCAAGTAAATTTGTGTGTGCCAAACTCCAAACCTTCAAATGAAATTCTGTTTTGTATGCTCGAGCAGCTCATGTTTCAACTAGGGCTGCCTATATCTTCCATGCTTGGTGGGTTATTCTCAAGAGGAGTGGACTCCGCTCCTCATTCACGAGAAAGGGTCGGTAACTGGGATGCCTAGTCCCATGATCCAAAAAGATCAAAGAAAATCAAAATAATTAAAAAAAACTCCCCCAGGGCCGTTGTTAGTTGGAGGCACTCGTTGTTTCGAGCAAGCCATGGATTGATGCTTGTTGGTGGTTGGGGGAGTATAAACCTTTACCATTCTGTTTGGGAACTGCCTATAATGCATGTAGTATGGAAGATACAGCCATCTCATAGTTGTTGCATTGACAGTGAAAGTATGCCGCTCAAAATGTTATTTATCTCTGTTTTAAAACTGAGCTCTGGCACCTCTACAAATCCCTGCTTCCCTCTGCGAAGGGCCTATCTATTTACTTTTATGTTGAGTCATCATCCTTCTTATTAAAAAGCACCCGCTGGAGAGCACACTGTCATTTGCATTCATTATTGTTGGTTTATATTGGGTATGACTTGACTGGATCTCTTTTACCATGAATTACAATGTTTAGTCAGTACTTGATCTTTAAAGGTGCTCTGCATTTATGTTTTGCGGTCTCAGAAAGGGCTAACGAGATACCATTTTTGTTATATCATGTTATGATTATTTTGAGAAAGTGTTGTCATCCGAGTTTTATTATTATGGCTCGCTAGGTGATTATGCTATTGATACGAGTAATTGTGAGACCTAGGTGTTATTGTGAGTATGGTTAGTTCACAATATTTGCTGAAAATTGAATGCTGGCTTGATATATTTACAACAACAAGAGCAAACAGAGTTTGTAAAAGTTTTTCTTTATCACTTTCAGTTTATCAACTGAATTTCTTGAGGACAAGCAAAGGTTTAAGCTTGGGGAGTTGATACGTCTCCAACGTATCTACTTTTCCAAACACTTTTGCCCTTGTTTTGGACTCTAATTTGCATGATTTGAATGGAACTAACTCGGACTAACGCTGTTTTCAGCAGAATTGCCATGATGTTGTTTCATGTGTAGAAAACAAAAGTTCTCAGAATGACCTGGAAATCCACGGAGGCACTTTTTGGAAAATATAAAAAATACTGGCAAAAGAATCAAGGCCAGGGGGCCCACAGCCTGTCCAGGAGGGTGGGGGCGCGCCCCCTGCCTCCTGGGCCCCCTGGACCTCCACCGACCTCAACTCCAACGCTATTTATTCCGTTTCACGGAGAAAAAAATCAAAGAGAAAGTTTCATCACGTTTTACGATACGGAGCCGCCGCCAAGCCCTAATCTCTCTCCGGAAGGCTGATCGGGAGTCCGTTTGGGGCTCCGGAGAGGGGGATTCGTCGCCGTCGTCCTCATCAACCATCCTCCATCACCAATTTCATGATGCTCACCGCCGTGCGTGAGTAATTCCATCGTAGGCTTGCTGAACGGTGATGGGTTGGATGAGATTTACCATGTAATCAAGTTAGTTTTGTTAGGGTTTGATCCCTAGTATCCACTATGTTCTGAGATTGATGTTGCTATGACTTTGCTATGCTTAATGCTTGTCACTATGGCTCGAGTGCCATGATTTCAGATATGAACCTATTATGTTTTCATGAATATATGTGTGTTCTTGATCCTATCTTGCAAGTCTATAGTCACCTATTATGTTTTATGATCCGACAACCCCGAAGTGACAATAATCGGGATACTTCTCGGTGATGACCGTAGTTTGAGGAGTTCATGTATTCACTATGTGTTAATGCTTTGTTCCGGTTCTCTATTAAAAGGAGGCCTTAATATCCCTTAGTTTCCGCTAGGACCCCGCCGCCACGGGAGGGTAGGACAAAAGATGTCATGCAAGTTCTTTTCCATAAGCACGTATGACTATTTATGGAATACATGCCTACATTACATTGATGAACTGGAGCTAGTTCTGTGTCACCCTATGTTATAGCTATTACATGAGGAATCGCATCCGACATAATTATCCATCACTGATCCATTGCCTACAAGCTTTTCACATATTGTTCTTTGCTTATTTACTTTTCCGTTGCTACTGTTACAATCACTACAAAACCCAAAAATATTACTTTTACTATCGTTACCTTTATTTCCATATTACTTTGCTACTAAATACTTTGCTGCAGATACTAAGTTATCCAGGTGTGGTTGAATTGACAACTCAACTGCTAATACTCAAGAATATTCTTTGGCTCCCCTTGTGTCGAATCAATAAATTTGGGTTGAGTACTTTACCCTCGAAAGCTGTTGCGATCCCCTACACTTGTGGGTTATCAAGTGTCAACATAGAACAACAGGAGTGTTGTGTTTAATTTTGGAATTTTTCGGGGTTCGTTTGGACATTTTTATACATTAACTAGGTTTTCTAGGCATTTTATGTGCATAGTTCAAATTTGAACTACATGCACATGCTCCAGTGAATATAAATTGGTTGAAAAATCAAATCTGTGTCCTTCGGTGCATGCTTAGGTCCCATGCAAGAAATGGGAATGAATTTCAAACACCAGGGCACTGTTGATTGCCGGCAAAACGTTGAGATACTTTGTTTTTAAATTCTGGTAAATCCAAAACTCGTCTGAAATTCATGAAACTTGGCATGCTATAATGGAATGGCACCCGACATGTTGTGGTATTTTTCGTGTCCATTTTGAGAGAAGGCACACTCGAATAACAGCCAACAAAGGCATTTTGAAACAAATAGCTGCCACTGCAACATCTCAAATGTTTTGTATAATTTAAATTGTGTGTGTTGTGTTAACCATTCATGTGACGCCACGCCTCACTATTTTAATGGCTAGGAGGTGCCGTGCGGACAGGTGCTTGAGTGCTTGACTAAACGGGGGGCATGTGAGCTGTACTCCAATGTGGAGGCTCACCGAGAAGCGTGCGAGCTGGACGCCGTGCAGGCTCACCGGGAAGCGAGCCCTTTGACTTCCATGGCCGCCCGCCTTGCTCGCATCCTCTCCATTAATAGCGCCCAAGCCGCAGCTTAATATGGTTTTTAAATATAAAAGACTCATCGCAAACGTTTTAGTTAGAACACCCATATGCAAAACCTACAACTTTCCTAGGAAGCCAAGGGAAAATGTGCCTAGCAGGATTTGTGCAGCTCTTGACACTAAAAAAAAAGACACATCCGTGACATTTTGGGCCGAACAAATTTTTTTCTGTCATACTTATGACACTTCTATGATGATAATTGTGACAAAACCCGGTATCATCATAGATGTGGTGGGCTCCTACTTCTATGACAAAAAATCATGACAGAAAATGGGCTTTTCGTCCTGGGCGGGCCGGAGACGCAGCTGCATGACATTCTTTGGGCCGTCCATGACGGAAAAAACCGTGGTAGAAGCGAGGGCGAGGAAAATATCAGGGTGTTCCCGGTTACGGTGGGTGGTCGGGGCCGAGCGATGCACGGAGCTTTGCGCGTTTCTCTCGTACACGCACGCGCGTGGGTGCGAGGCGTTGGGCTCTAACTGAACCCGAGCGAGGCGTTGACCTACTGAACCCGAGCGGTCGCACTGCAGGCTACGCGCTAATGAACCCGAGCGATCGATCGATGGCTGTTAACTGAACCCGATCGAGCGATTCCTTCGCTACTGCTGCTAACTGAAGCAGATCGATGCTGCCTCTGGATGAACAGTGAGCGTTGCTGGGGGGGTTTGGATGAACAGTTCCCGGTGGGGGTGGATGAACAGGACCCCGTGGTGTTGCCTCTGGATGAACAGGACCCCGATCGATCGAGCCGGTTGGGGTTGGATGAACATGACCCCGTGGAGGGTTGGATGAACAGGACCACCCCATGGAGGGCTGGATGAACAGGACCACCCCATGGAGGGCTGGATGAACAGTAGAGGGTGGAGGGCTGGATGAACAGTAGCCCGTGGAGGGGTGGTTGAACAGGAGCCTGTGGAGAGGGCTGGTTGAACAGTAGCCGATGGAGTAGCGAGCGGTGGAGGCTGGATGAATAGGAGCCCATGGATGAATAGTCGCAGGTGGAGGCTGGAGGAGGTCGATGGTGGATGAACAGTAGCCCGTGGATGAATAGTCACAGGTAAACGCTGGAGGAGGTCGACGGTGGATGAACAGTAGCCCGTGGAGGCTGGAGGGGGTCGATGGTGGAGATGAACAGTATCCCGTGGAGTCCCGTTTTGCGGTACGCCACACCCCTCCCGATGAACAGGACCCCCGTTTCGACCGTAGCGCTCCAACACAAGTCCGTTTCCTCCGTTTTGCGGTACACCACACCCCTCCCGATCAACAGGACCCCGTTTTGACCGTAGGAGGTCCAACACAAGTCCGTTTCCTCCGTTTTGCGGTATGCCAGACCCCTCCCGATGAACAGGATCCCGTTTCGACCGTGGCCGGTCGAACACAAGGCCGTTTCCTTTGTTCTGCGGTACACCGGGCCTCGTTTCTATCGGCTGTTCCATCCAAGCCCTCCCGATGAATATGACGACGCATTCCATTCTGACCCAGGTGGTTGGCTCCCCATGAACACGACGACGACGCTGTTTCTCCGTTCCGACCCAGCCATGTACACGAGCCCTGGCCGTACGTATGCGCGAGTAGGCATTCGAGAACCCGCCCGTATGTACGTACGTGGCCGTATTTTCTTTCTTGCACACTGGCCGCTGTACGTACGTGTACATGCTACATGCGCGCCTCTACTACGACACGTGCACGCTCTACATCGACCAGTATGTACGTACACGTTCGCGACCAGAATGACAACGCTACGTACGCTTCGACCAGGTGGGTCCCGACTGTTAGGCACTTCCTTGCGTGCGAAGATATAGCTGGTGGGTCCCAGCAGTCTGGGGGCGAATCGTTTTTTTTTGCCCGGACGCACTTCCTTGCGTGCGAAGATGTAGCTGGTGGGCCCGAGCAGTTAGGGGGGAAACGTTTTTTTCACGAAATACGGTGGCCCGTCCGGTGGGTCCAAGCTGTCAGGTGCAGGAATAATTATTTTGCGCGTAATAAGGAGGCACTTCCTTGCGGCTGCCGTGGACCCAGCTGTCAGCCACTCCACGTACAGTACTCTTCCGATGGAAGTCGGTCGTTGACCACATTGACCACGCCGTGCCGAGAGCACCAAGGCGGTGGACGACGGCGAGGCCTAGGAAGGGGACGACGCGGAGCCGGGGAAGACGCGACAGTGGATGCCCATGCGGAGAGGAGTACAAGGGTTCACTGGTTCGGCTGCGGTGTGAGGCTGCCGTCGCCTTAGAATAACAGGGGGTGCGGGTGAGTAGAGGGAAGGCCTGGCCAGCGGTGGGAGTAGTAGGGGGCGGTGAGGCCTCCGCGGCATCACAGCCGGCCACGGGAGGTAGGAGCACGAGGCACGACCGGCGCTGGTTTGGGTAGCTGGAGCAAGAAGACCAGAGGTTGAAGAAGCACTACGGCCGTTGGATGGACATCGTACGGTCACTGGAGCTAGAATCGTTCATATTGACTAAGTTGACAAAGCCCTCCATCCCCGTCAACGTAGTTGGCCCACAAGTCAGCCTCCCACTACTATGGGTCCCAGCTAGCAGGGGGCATTCATTTTTTTTGTGCGTAATAAGGAGGCACTTCCTTGCGTGCGAAGATATAGCTGGTGGGTCCGACCTGTCAGCGGTGGGAACGTTTTTTTCGTGAAATACAGAGGCCCTTCCGGTGGGTCCCAGCTGTCAGGTGAAGGAATCGTTATTTTGCGCGTAATAAGGAGGCATTTCCTTGCGTGCGGCCGTGGACCCAACTGCCAGCCTCTCCACGCACAGTCTACTTCCGATGGTGTCGTTCGTTGACCACGTTGACCACTCCGTGATACGTCTCCAACGTATCTATAATTTTTTATTGTTCCATGCTATTATATTATCTGTTCTGGATGTTTATGGACTTTATTATACACTTTTATATTATTTTTGGGACTAACCTATTAACCGGAGGCCTAGCCCAAATTGCTGTTTTCTTGCCTATTTCAGTGTTTCGAAGAAAAGGAATATCAAACAGAGTCCTAACGGAATGAAACCTTCGGGAGAGTTATTTTTGGAACGGAAGCAATCCAGGAGACTTGGAGTAGACGTCAGGGAAACTTTGAGGAAGCCACGAGGCAGGGAGGCGCGCCCTACCCCCTGGGCGTGCCCCCACCCTCATGGGCCCCTCGTGGCTCCCCTGACCGACTTCTTTCGCCTATATATATCCATATACCCTAAAAACATCGGGGAGCAGAATAGATCAGGAGTTCCGCCGCCGCAAGCCTCTGTAGCCACCAAAAACCAATCGGGACCCTGTTCCGGCACCCTGCCGGAGGGGGGGAACCCTCACCGGTTGCCATCTTCATCATCCCGGCGCTCTCCATGACGAGGAGGGAGTAGTTCACCCTCGACACTGAGGGTATGTACCAGTAGCTGTGTGTTTGATCTCTCTCTCTCTCACTCTTGTGTTCTTGAGATGGTACGATCTTGATGTACCACGAGCTTTGCTATTATAGTTGGATCTTATGATGTTTCTCCCCCTCTACTCTCTTGTAATGGATTGAGTTTTCCCTTTGAAGTTATCTTATCGGATTGAGTCTTTAAGGATTTGAGAACACTTGATGTATGTCTTGCGTGGGATACCCGTGGTGACAATGGGGTATTCTATTGATTCACTTGATGTATGTTTTGGTGATCAACTTGCGGGTTCAGTGACCTTGTAAACTTATGCATAGGGGTTGGCACACGTTTTCGTCTTGACTCTCCGGTAGAAACTTTGGGGCACTCTTTGAAGTTCTATGTGTTGGTTGAATAGATGAATCTGAGATTGTGTGATGCATATCGTATAATCATACCCACGGATACTTGAGGTGACATTGGAGTATCTAGGTGACATTAGGGTTTTGGTTGATTTGTGTCTTAAGGTGTTATTCTAGTACGAACTCTATGATAGATTGAACGGAAAGAATAGCTTCGTGTTATTTTACTACGGACTCTTGAATAGATAGATCAAAAGGATAACTTTGAGGTGGTTTCGTACCCTACAATAATCTCTTCGTTTGTTCTCCGCTATTAGTGACTTTGGAGTGACTCTTTGTTGCATGTTGAGGGATAGTTATATGATCCAATTATGTTATTATTGTTGAGAGAACTTGCACTAGTGAAAGTATGAACCCTAGGCCTTGTTTCAACGCATTGCAATACCGTTTGTGCTCACTTTTATCATTAGTTACCTTGCTGTTTTTATATTTTCAGATTACAAAAACCTATATCTACCATCCATATTGCACTTGTATCACCATCTCTTCGTCGAACTAGTGCACCTATACAATTTACCATTGTATTGGGTGTGTTGGGGACACAAGAGACTCTTTGTTATTTGGTTGCAGGGTTGCTTGAGAGTGACCATCTTCATCCTACGCCTCCCACGGATTAATAAACCTTAGGTCATCCACTTGAGGGAAATTTGCTACTGTCCTACAAACCTCTGCACTTGGAGGCCCAACAACGTCTACAAGAAGAAGGTTGCGTAGTAGACATCAAGCTCTTTTCTGGCGCCGTTGCCAGGGAGGTGAGTGCTTGAAGGTATATCTTTAGATCTTGCAATCGAATCTTTTAGTTTCTTGTTTTATCACTAGTTTAGTCTATAAAATAAAACTACAAAAAATGGAATTAAGGGTGCCTCATATGCTTTGTGAAAATGATGGGAAGGAAGATTGTGCTCAAGTACTAGAAGAAGAATTACATAGAATGCTTGGCATAAAATATGTGAATGATGAGCATGATTGCAATGTTGTTAGTATGAATTCTTTGAATACCCATGATGCTAATGATATGCAAAGCCAAAAGCTTGGGGATGCTATGTTTGATGAAGATGATATGTTTAGTTCCCCAAGTTTTGATGAGCAAATTATTATGATGATAGCTTGCCTCCTATTTATGATGATTATATTGATGAAAGTGGGTTTGGAAGAGTGTCAAATTTAGGAAGTAATGATCCCACTATTTTGGAGGGTGTTGAATCTTATTGTGATAATTATGAAAGTGGATATGGAGAGGTCATGACTTTATTTAGTGATGAATCCACTATTTCGGAAGAGGTTCCAATTGATTATGAGAATAAAGTTGCTATCTATGATGATTATTGTGATGACATGTATGCTATAAAGAATAAATATAACCATGAAATTGCTTCACATGATAGTTATTTTGTTGAGTTTGCTCCCACTACTATTCATGAGAAGAAATTTGCTTATGTGGAGAGTAATAAAAATTCTATGCTTGTAGATCATGAAAAGAATGCTTTATGTGCTGGTTATATGGTTGAATTCATTCATGATGCTACTTAAAATTATTATGAGGGAGGAACATATGCTTGTAGGAATTGCAATAATATCAAGTTTCCTCTCTATGTGCTTAAAGTTTTAAAGTTATGCTTGTTTTACCTTCCTATGCAAGTTGATTCTTGTTCCCATAAGTTGTTTGCTCACAAAATCCCTATGCATAGTAAGTGGGTTAGGCTTAAATGTGCTTGTCATATGCTTCATGATGCTCTCTTTATGTTTCAATTCTTATCTTTTATGTGAGCATCATTGAAATCATCATGCCTAGCTAGGGGCGTTAAACGTTAGCGCTTGTTGGGAGGCAACCCAATTTTACTTTTGTTCCTTGCTTTTTGTTCCTGTTTAGTAATAAATAAATCATCCAGCCTCTGGTTAGATGTGGTTTTATGTTTTAATTAGTGTTTTTGCCAAGTAAGACCTATATGATCTTCTTGGATGATAATTATTTGATCTTGCTGAAAAAGACAGAAACTTTCTGCTCACGAAAAGAATTGTTAAAAATCACAAGAAAGTGATAAAATACTGATTCCAATTGCAGTAGATCAATAATCAAATTATCTAGGTGGTCCTATTTTGGCAGATTTTTCTTAGTTCCAGAAGTTTATGTTTGATACAGATTACTACAGACTGTTCTGTTTTTGACAGATTCTGTTTTCTATGTGTTGTTTGCTTATTTTGATGAATCTATGAGTAGTATCGGAGGGTATGAACCATAGATAAGTTGGAATACAGTAGATATTACACCAATATGAATTTAGAATGAGTTCACAACAGTACCTAAGTGGTGACTTATTTTCTTATACTAACGGTGTTTACGAGTTTTCTGTTAAGTTTTGTGTTGTGAAGTTTTCAAGTTTTGGGTAAAGATTCGATGGACTATGGAATAAGGAGTGGCAAGAGCCTATGCTTGGCGATGCCCAAGGCACCCCAAGGTAATATTCAAGGATAACCATGAGCCTAAGCTTGGGGATGCCCCGGATGGCATCCCGTCTTTCGTCTTCGTTCATCGGTAACTTTACTTGGAGCTATATTTTTATTCACCACATGATATGTGTTTTGCTTGGAGCGTCATTTTATTTTATTTTGTTTTGCTTGCTGTTTGAATAAAATACCAAGATCTGAAATTATTAAATGTTAAAGAGTCTTCACATAGTTACATAATTATTCAACTACTCTTTGATCTTCACTTATATCTTTCGGAGTAGTTTGTCATTTGCTCTAGTGCTTCACTTACATCCTTTTAGAGCACGGCGGTGGTTTTATTTTGAAGAAATAGATGAACACTCGGTCCTAATATGATGGCCATCCAATATGGGTATAATAATAACTTTCATATAAAGTGCATTGAATACTATGAGAAGTTTGATACTTGATGATTGTTTTGAGATATGAAGATGGTGATATTAGAGTCATGCTAGTGGAGTAGTTGTGAATTTGAGAAATACTTGTGTTAAAGTTTGTGATTCCCGTAGCATGCACGTATGGTGAACCGTTATGTGATGAAGTCGGTGCATGATTTATTTATTGATTGTCTTCCTTA
Organism: Aegilops tauschii subsp. strangulata; assembly: GCF_002575655.3. Taxonomy (NCBI): domain Eukaryota; kingdom Viridiplantae; phylum Streptophyta; class Magnoliopsida; order Poales; family Poaceae; genus Aegilops; species Aegilops tauschii. The sequence goes on from NC_053039.3 coordinate 58,060,293, forward strand.
TGAGTGGTGGTCGGGGACGAGCGATGGTCTTTTCCTACCAATCTATCCCCCTAGGAGCATGCGCGTAGTACTTTGTTACGATAACTAATAGATTTTTGCAATAAGTATGTGAGTTCTTTATGACTAATGTTGTGTCCATGGATTATACGCACTCTCACCCTTCCACCATTACTGGCCTCTCTTGTGCCGCGCAACTTTTGCCGGTATCATACACCCACCATATACCTTCCTCAAAATAGCCACCATACCTACCTATTATGGCATTTCCATAGCCATTCCGAGATATATTGCCATGCAACTTTCCACCGTTCCGTTTATTATGACACGCTCCATCATTGTCATATTGCTTTGCATGATCATGTAGTTGACATCGTATTTGTGGCAAAGCCACCATTCATAATTCTTTCATACATGTCACTCATGAGTCATTGCACATCCCGGTACACCGCCGGAGGCATTCATATAGAGTCATATCTTTTTCTAAGTATTGAGTTGTAATTCTTGAGTTGTAAGTAAATAAAAGTGTGATGATCATCATTATTAGAGCATTGTCCCAGTGAGGAAAGGATGATGGAGACTATGATTCCCCCACAAGTCGGGATGAGACTCCGGACGAAAATAAAAAAAAGGAGAAAAAAGAGGCCAAAAAAAGAGAAGGCCCAAAAAGAGAGAGAGAAAATGAGAGAAGGGGCAATGCTACTATTCTTTTACCACACTTGTGCTTCAAAGTAGCACCATGATCTTCATGATAGAGAATCTCCTATGTTGTCACTTTCATATACTAGTGGGAATCTTTCATTATAGAACTTGGCTTGTATATTCCAATGATGGGCTTCCTCAAAATGCCCTAGGTCTTCGTGAGCAAGCGAGTTGGATGCACACCTACTTAGTTTCTTTTTGAGCTTTCATACACTTATAGCTCTAGTGCATCCGTTGCATGGCAATCCCTACTGACTCACATTGATATCTATTGATGGGCATCTCCATAGCCCGTTGATACGCCTAGTTGATGTGAGACTATCTTCTCCTTTTTGTCTTCTCCACAACCACCATTCTATTCCACCTATAGTGCTATGTCCATGGCTCACGCTCATGTATTGTGTGAAGATTGAAAAAGTTTGAGAACATCAAAAGTATGAAACATTGCTTGGCTTGTCATCGGGGTTGTGCATGATTTAAATATTTTGTGTGATGAAGATAGAGCATAGCCAGACTATATGATTTTGTAGGGATAGCTTTCTTTGGCCATGTTATTTTGAGAAGACATGATTACTTTGTTAGTATGCTTGAAGTATTATTATTTTTATGTCAATATTAAACTTTTGTCTTGAATCTTATGGATCTGAATATTCTTGCCACAATAAAGAGAAATACATTGAAGAATATGTTAGGTAGCATTCCACATCAAAAATTCTGTTTTTATTATTTACCTACTCGAGGACGAGCAGGAATTAAGCTTGGGGATGCTGATACGTCTCCAACGTATCTATAATTTTGGATTGTTCCATGCTATTATATTATCTGTTTTGGATGTTTATGGGCTTTATTATACACTTTTATATTATTTTTGGGACTAATCTATTAACCGGAGGCCCAGCTCAAATTGTTGTTTTCTTGCCTATTTCAGTGTTTCGAAGAAAAGGAATATCAAACAGAGTCCAAAAGGAATGAAACCTTCAGGAGAGTTATTTTTGGAACGGAAGCAATCCAGGAGACTTGGAGTAGACGTCAGGGAAAGTTTGAGGAAGCCACGAGGCAGGGAGGCGCGCCCTACCACCCTGGGCGCGACCCCCACCCTCATGGGCCCCTCGTGGCTCCCCTGACCGACTTCTTTCGCCTATATATATATCCATATACCCTAAAAACATCGGGGAGCAGAATAGATCGGGAGTTCCACCGCAAGCCTCTGTAGCCACCAAAAACCAATCGGGACCCTGTTCCGGCACCCTGCCGGAGGGGGGAACTCTCACCGGTGGCCATCTTCATCATCCCGGCACTCTCCATGACGAGGAGGGAGTAGTTCACCCTCGGGGCTGAGGGTATGTACCAGTAGCTATGTGTTTGATCTCTCTCTCTCTCTCTCGTGCTCTTGAGATGGTATGATCTTGATGTACCACGAGCTTTGCTATTATAGTTGGATCTTATGATGTTTCTCCCCCTCTACTCTCTTGTAACGGATTGAGTTTTCCCTTTGAAGTTATCTTATCGGATTGAGTCTTTAAGGATTTGAGAACACTTGATGTATGTCTTGCGTGGGATACCCGTGGTGACAATGGGGTATTCTATTGATTCACTTGATGTATGTTTTGGTGATCAACTTGCGGGTTCAGTGACCATGTGAACTTATGCATAGGGGTTGGCACACGTTTTCGTCTTGACTCTCCGGTAGAAACTTTGGGGCACTCTTTGAAGTTCTATGTGTTGGTTGAATAGATGAATCTGAGATTGTGTGATGCATATCGTATAATCATACCCACGGATACTTGAGGTGACATTGGAGTATCTAGGTGACATTAGGGTTTTGGTTGATTTGTGTCTTAAGGTGTTATTCCAGTACGAACTCTTTGATAGTTTGAACAGAAAGAATAGCTTCGTGTTATTTTACTACGGACTCTTGAATAGATAGATCAAAAAGGATAACTTTGAGGTGGTTTCGTACCCTACAATAATCTCTTCGTTTGTTCTCCGCTATTAGTGACTTTGGAGTGACTCTTTGTTGCATGTTGAGGGATAGTTATATGATCCAATTATGTTATTATTGTTGAGAGAACTTGCACTAGTGAAAGTATGAACCCTAGGCCTTGTTTCAACGCATTGCAATACCGTTTGTGCTCACTTTTATCATTAGTTACCTTGCTGTTTTTATATTTTCAGATTACAAAAACCTATATCTACCATCCATATTGCACTTGTATCACCATCTCTTCGTCGAACTAGTGCACCTATACAATTTACCATTGTATTGGGTGTGTTGGGAACACAAGAGACTCTTTGTTATTTGGTTGCAGGGTTGCTTGAGAGAGACCATCTTCATCCTACGCCTCCCACGGATTGATAAACCTTAGGTCATCCACTTGTGGGAAATTTGCTACTGTCCTACAAACCTCTGCACTTGGAGGCCCAACAACGTCTACAAGAAGAAGGTTGCGTAGTAGACATCACTCCGTGCCGAGCGCATCCAAGGTGGTGGACGACGGCGAGGCCTAGGAAGGGGACGGCGCGGAGCCGGGGAAGACGCGGCAGTGGATGCCCACGTGGAGAGGAGTACGAGGGTTCACTAGTTCGGCTGCGGTGTGAGGCTGCCATCGCCGCAGGGCCTGGCTAGCGATGGGAGTAGTAGGGGTGGTGAGGCCTCAACGGCAGCACAGCCGGCCACTGGAGGCTGGAGCAGGCGGTCTCGCCGGCGCTGGTTTGGGCGGCTGGTGCAAGAAGAGCAGCGATTGAAGAAGCAGCAGGACTGTTGGATTCAAATCCAACAGTTACTGCTGCTAGAATCGTTTGTTGACTAAGTTGACAAGCCCTGCGTATGCGTCAACTTAGTAGGCCCATAGGTCAGCCTCCCAACCAGTGCGCCCCAGATGTCAGTGGGAGGAATCATTTTTTCGCGTAATAAGGAGGCAGTTGATTGCGTGCGGCCAGGCCAGTGGAGGGAGTAGGGTGGGCCGGGGAAGCCTGCGCGGCATCATAGCGGGCCACAAGAGGAGGGAGTAGGCAGTCCCGCCAGCGCTAGTTTAGGCGGCTGGAGTAAGAAGATTAACAATTGAAGAAGCACGTCGGCCGTTGGATGGACATCCAACAGTCACTGCTGCTAGAATCGTGTGTTGACTGACAAAGCCTCGCGTAAACAAGTCAGCCTCAAAATCTGTGGCGTGTACAACCCATTTGCTATTATTTTTATAATTTTCACTCATTTTCTAATTCATATGGAATTTATTGCAGCCCGTTTTCCATTTTTAGAATTGCTGCCCATTTTCTGGTGAGTACCAGGGTTAAAAAATTAACTAAATATGTGTGAAATTTTGAAAATTCGCAAATTTTTGCTGGGGAACAAAATATTCTTAATCCAAAAATTAGTAGCCATACTAAAACAAATTTAAAAATAAATTAGTACTATGTCATGTTAAATCCAATGAAATACTCCCTCCGTCCCAAAATTCTTGTCTTAGATTTGTCTAAATACGGATGTATCAAGTCACGTTTTGGTATTAGATACATCTGTATCTAGACTAATCTAAGACAAGAATTTTTGGACGGAGGGAGTATAAGATATCAGTGAAGAACAAAAACAAAAAAGAAACTAATATCCCATTTGCTATAATTTTTTTGGAATTTTCAACCCCTTTTGTTATTACTTTTAACAGACACTGACCATACTCTTTGGCCTGGCCGGAATGCATCCCTCCTCGTCTTGAAAGATTTGCAGCCTAGTAAGTCGGAGAAAACAAATAGGCCTAGCCTGGGTATTCTTCAAAAAGAAATACTGGGATACCTATTTTCCCAAAGAAAAAACTGCTGGGCTGGTCATGTTGTTAGACGGGCCACAGAGACCGCACAACCTAGTTTATAGCCTGCTCCTCCGAATTACTACTCAAAAAAAAGTTGTGCAATTCTGTTGTTAATTGACTATACGTTGAAAATGATGTGGGTCGCAGATATCAGCAGGGTGGATTAGAGTAAAAAAAAGGAGGGGTTCATCTGAGTAGTAAAAGAGGCGCTTGCTTGTGTTCCGGAGTGGACCTGGTGGGTCCGTACTATCATACTCACAACTACAGTTCTCTCCCGATTCACTATGTTGACAGGGACCGTTTCAAAAAAAACTATGTTGACAGGGCCGGACGGCGGCGCCGCGGCGAGCACACCAAGGCGGAGGATAAAGTGCTGTCGCCAATGTGCTGGGCTGGGTTGGACATTTTTATTGAAAAATAAAAATGGACCGGAACTATTTACGACATTGACTACGATTTGCATGGGTCCGCTGGTTCCAGGAAGAAAATGCTGGGAGAAAGAAGACTGGTCGCTATGTTTGCCTAAGAATAATATCGACTGAATGTAACGACACTATCATAGGAAATAATATCCTCCTGTTAAATCGTGAATTTAAAGAACTGGTGCATGAGCATTTAGCTTTATTTATTTATTTACTTATTTATGTTTAGGGGACCATGAGCATGTACCTGGGACGGATTCATGTGAGAGCCTCCCTTCTAGTTAATTATGGGCTCCTCTATTGGGCCTTCATCAGTGGACTGCATGTTATCAACAAGTGGAAAATGTGTTCCGTACGAAAAATAGTATGCGCTACGTACGGTACGGGGCACTAAAGGATCGAACCGTGCAACGACTTCCAAAACATTGTGTTTGTCGTTCTAACAACACATTTGTTCAACCAACAGATGAAATATACTACTGATTGTACATTGAAAACAGCAGCAGCAGCAACTAGGGCTGGGGGTGCAACAGAAGCAGTAAGCAGGCCAGAAGAGTGAAGATGCAGCTCTCTCTTCCAAACCAAACATCAGCCATCATTACAAAAGGGCTACCAAAAAAGAACAAGTGTATGCATCAAACTAAATAAAAATCCTACTACACCAAGTGTACGCATCTAACTAACTGGCTCAGTTAGACGTTACTATTTATTAAGCTGTGGAGATTGGCTGACGGCTTGAACCAGATGGGTGCCTGATGGGGGAAACTCCAGCCAGCAGGTCGAAGTCTGATACTTGTGACCCTCTCTCCTACTTTGGGCTGCAGAGCGTGGCGGCACATATCAGGGTATGGTGCATGTAGAGACGCATGGTACGCCGTGTACACACAGTTTTGCCTGATGAACGAAACCGCGCTACCATCATGATCCTTGCCGTCGGTTATCTCCTTGTTAATCAGACAATTCAGTCCGAAAACAGAGAGCATGTACCAAGGCTACTTACCAACCTCCAGTCAAAAATTCCTGAAGGCCCAGAGAAGCTGGGATCCTGCTCAAAGACCTTGCAGTGACTATGATTGTATTCCGCAAAACAACACGTTCAGTACGTGTGAACGATTATCAATCGTTCGCCGTCGTCTGATCTAGCCAGGAACCACATGCAACTGCCATGCCGCTTTTCTTTGAAAGGTTCTGGGATTAGGAAGGGTAGGGACACCAGGCGGCCTACAACATCATATCAAGTTGGAGTCAAATAACCCTAAAAAAAGTTGGAGTCAAATGAAAAAGGGCTCTTGATGTAGTCAATCTTAAGAACAACATGTTATGAGCATGAATATATTTTCAGTAAATGTTGACAGTAACATAGGCAAGCCATCATGATATCATAGGAAAGTAACATACTGCTGTAATAGCCGTTTGTAGCGATGACTGGAGTAGGCCAGCAATACGTCCAGCCATAGAAGGAGTCGACAGCGTAAATGAAGCCCTTGTGTTCAATGGCATCAGAGAACCATGGAGGATGTATGATCATGTGATGGACGTGCAGATTTATCCACTTACCGCAGTGACCTGTCAGATAGGTGAGACCGCGGTTGAAGAACGCAATTAGCCTGAAGTCTTTATAATTCACAGATCTTGTGGGCACTTGGCAGATTACAACCTTGAGCAAATCAAACTTGGTATCATGTTGGCTACTGTAAGATTCCGAGTATTCTGGGCCGCGATGCCAAAGCAGTGTAGTGTTAATCGAAGGAAGGGGGATCAATCGCCGGGTGTAGACCTCCATGAGCATCCAGCTGCCGCGACCGTCGACGAGCACCATCCAAGACGTGTTCATGCCGACCCAGTACATACCGTTAATGTAGTTGAGGGTGACAGGGATCGGATCGCAGTCAAGGGGGTTGAAGCTCGCCACCCTACGATCGTTATGCTGCGTGAGACGCCGTTTCTGAAGATCAGGCGGCATCAGCAAGCAAGGAGCTGGCTTAAAAAGCTCCGTCCTGAGGGCTTTGATTAAACGGTACAGCCCCGACGAGCACGCGGCGAGCGACATGGTACTGAGGTTGTCCACACGCGAAACAATGAGCTTGATTACCTCTGTGCAGAGCGAATTCTAGCCACTCTTCCGGTGGACGCTGCTCGGTTCTGCCATTGTTAGTGCTTGGGTTTTGGACGAGGGGGGAGGCGCCTTACCGGGGATGGCAGATTGGACGAGGGGGGGGAGGCGCCTTAGCGGGGATGGAAGAGCGGACAATGATGGAGAAGCGAATATGTGCTGCGGGAAGTGGACAGGTGATGATGACTACATCACGCCGCTTGACTTACGAGACACATACCAGCAGCGTAGGGTCATATCGAAGTCAGACAACTTGCTTGAGTGATCATAGTACTGGCACTCCCTACAGTACCTACTACTATGCCCTAACTTGCTTGAGTAGAGTAGTAGTGGAGTAGGACTCTGCTCTACAACTAGCACCGGAGGAGTAGTATATTCTACTCTAAAATAGTTACAAACTTCAATGCTCGAGCATGGAACGACTACGAACCGCCATCGGTGCTAACTCCAATCCCCAGCAAACGTTCGCTGGGAGACATGGCAGTTGCAAATGCCCACGACGCAGTTACAGTACGTGTGTAAGGGTGGCGGTTTTGTCAAATACTATGGCTTAGAAACAGGCCACCGTCGGATGGAAATCTGATGGTTACGTGGGATTCGCCAGGATTGAGCTCGTCCCGAACAATCGCCAGATACCATTACTAAAAAAAGGTTAAAACACCCGGGGCTATAACTTGCACCGGCTGACCACTAACAATGATACTAACATAGTTGTAAAATGGTCAAAGACCGTGTCTACGTGGTGTTTGGAATTATATGCAAAAAAAATTAGCCAGATGCCCGTGCATTGCACGACACACCATCATCACCAACTCGGTTTTTTCTCTACTCCTACTCCTATAAAAGACTCAGTTGGTGATGATGGAGGCGAGGAGGTGTGTTCAGCCGGGCGTGCAGCCGGCGCGGTACTATTCGATTTGTTATAAAAAAACAAAGAAGAGTAGTAGAGATAGAGATAAGAGCAGAGATAGAGACTTAGGACTTCCACTATGTAGGCCAAAAGCGGTGCTAAATTTGCTTTTTGGGTATTTGGCACCGATGCCCTACATAGCCCAAGCGATGCCAAACAAAAATTTCTGGGCACCGGAGCACCATCTACTGCTTCGTGTGCTACTCCTGCGCTCCATTCGGCGGCCGCAACGTCCCCTACAGCCACTCCCTCCTGCGCTCCATTTGGCGGGCGCTGTTGAAATTTGGGGAGCGCACTCTCGCGACTGCTGGCAGCCACGACTTCACCGCCGACGACTTCTTCCCCGACCTCGACAACCTCCTGCGCTCCCGTTGTACCGTATGTGTTTCTGTCCTTCCTGTTCAAAATCGTGGTAGAATTCATGTTTCTACTCTGTATCGTACTAGATTCTATCTGTTCATCTACTATGCTAGTCCACATTATTAGTTTAATCTCTGTTATAGCCATCATGATTTATTTTGTGCTTATTCGGATTAAATCTCATAGTAACTTGCTCATATATTCAACTGGCGCAACGTCCCCTACAGCCACTCTCGTTTCATGGACAGCCTGGTCGATGCCTCCAAGGAGCCCTTCGTCTACTACTATGAGTGCCCGATGCCGTTTTGGGGCTCGCCGGCGGACATCGTGCATCACCTCACAGATGCGTGCAGCGGTCACTACTGGCCCTTGGCGGAGAACATCAAGTACGAGACGTGCTACCCGTTCACCATGCCGGAGTCGCTGGAGGATCACCGCCGCTTGCTAGTCTCGGAGGAGGACGGCAGCATCTTCCTCTCTTGATCGTGGGCACCGGCGAGGCCCGCGCAGGCCGCCGCCCCGTCTCTGTAGTGTGCGTCAGGGGCGACGCCGCTGACGCTGACACTGACAGAAGGCCGATGTACGGGTGCGTGCTCACTGTTACTACCCCTCCGAGGTACGTGGGCGGCGACACCGGCTCCATCATGCTGACTAGGACTCTGTAGAGCTGGGACCTTCCCGCCGATGTGGACATGGAAGACGCATGGTATAATTTAACCCCCAACGCGGTGCACGGGGACTCCAAGGAGGTTCACCTAGACATACGCATTATCAAGTTAAATGTTGATCATTAGTCTTCACTCAGTGTAATCCGCTATCTAAGCATGTGGAGACTTCCATGCATGATCTTGCTCTATTGGCGTATCGCGCATGAATAAAAGTGTATCCATTTATAGTTTAGTCTAGAATCTTCCTTGTATGAATTTTTACTACAGTACTGGTGAAAGACTTACTATGAACCATTTCTTACATCTCCTCTGCCCCTTCCAAGTCATCCTGATTTAAACCCTCTGTCTAGGTGTATAAGGGCATGGTTAATACTTAATAGTATAGCCAACTGTTGACTGTAAGAAAGTGCCATGTCATCTGTAGCCAACATGTATAACAATTGATACTCAAAAACTAATCCTTAAAGATCATTTCTTGCAAAGCACAATAAGTGTTATTTCTTCACAAGTTTTGGATGCAGGTTGAACAGTTGAACGCTTTTGTGTGCAAAAGATACCTTTTTATCTATTTCACCCGGATGTTTGTGAGCTCTAGAGATGACCCCACATCCTTTGTCAAAATAAACAACTCCCCGATCAATGCATTTCACTCTTCCGTGCAACGCATGGGCACCTTACTACTATAGATTAGTACGACCAAAAATTGAACTAACATGATATATAGTACGATAAATGCTGATGCATGTCACCTAAAATTATATCATTGAAAACTATGTTCAAATACGAATCCAACGATATAGTTTTTGTTGACATGCACTAACATTTTGTCAGTTAAATCTTCAGTCAAATTCAATGGGGGACTAATAAACCACGACCGATGTAGTACAAGTGTAGAGGGTTGCGCTGCACGGGAGTCTCACTCTCACCTCGCTCGTGGCGCGACAGTAAAGTCGTCATATCACAAAACCCAACCACTGCCAGTAATAAGTGGCCTGGTAAAATAAACGGACAAGCAACCATCACATCCCTTCAACTTTTTTGCATTTCATCTCTCTCCATTTACTTTCTCCGGTTCATCTCGCACACTCAATCCCTAGCTACTACTCCTAGTATCCCTTGCTACTACTCCTAGGGCCAGTTCTTTTGGCGGCTTAAAAAATAAGCCGTCTCTTCCCCAGCTTTTCCCATAAGACTAGTCATAGTGGAGAGTAACATTAAGGCGCCTCACTCATTTATTTGGGCTTCTAAACTACTACTAGTACCTCCGTCCTAGTTTTATCGTCATCATTGTAATTTGTGGTAAATTTTGACCAAAGATTTAACTGATAAAATGTTAGTGCATGTGACATGCACAAACATTTCATTAGTTAAATTTATGATCAAAATTTGACACAGATTACAATGGGTATCAATAAACCAGGACGGAGCTAGTAGTAATGGGATTACTACTAATCTAGAAGCCTAAACAAACTGGCCCCTGGTACTCCTACTAGTAGCACTAGTACTCAAGTTGGAATTCCAATTGCACGACACAACTTGTTAGGCAAAAAATTCGATACATGGTGTAGGAAGCGGTTTGAGAATTTGCATGCCTTTCCGACCAGTGAGATACTCCGTACAAAGTACGACAGAGAAATAACCACAGAGAAGGAAGCTAAAAGTAAACAATCAAACGAGCATTTTTGCATTGAATCATTTCACAAGCTTGACTAGTGTTGTTTTTTTACTTTTACAAAAACCACATCGTAATGTTAGAACGTGCATTTGCACGTACATAAGTAATAGTAGTACTCCCTCCGTCTAGGTGTATAAAGTCTTCCCTACGGTGCACAACCAAAGATGACTTATTCACCTGGATGGAGGGAGTAGCACAGTCTGCAAGCATATATAGAGAGAGACGTGTAGTGCGATAGTATATAGTAAAGTTTGTGCTATATGCACCTACTTACAAAATGCATACAGATACACAAGGTTTCCAAACTTTCCCTCTTACATACTTAATTAAGGACGCTAATAATTCCCGAACGTTCGGGATTTATCATTTGCGTCCCAAAACTAATGAGATCACCTTACGAAACTAAATTATACTCCTACTAAAAGCCACGACGCTCGCAGGAGCGCTTGCGACACGCCACGAGTGCCCTGGTGCGCGGCCGTTTCCCAGCGCGCCAACACAACGCCTCTTCCTCAGCCTCGCAACTCGCGAGGTGCTGATTGGCGGCTTGCCAGCGGGCGAGCGCGATCTCACTGGTGTGGTGATCCGGCGCCAACAGGTACTCCTCCTCGCTGGAAGCGTGCATCCCGTCCACGTACCGCCAAGCGTAGATGAGGTGCTTGGGCCCGACTGCACTCAGGGCTTTGGCACGGGCGTCCTCCGCCACCCTCATAGCCCTTGCACGAGCCTTCTGCAAAAGAGCCAATTGCCCGACTCTCTCGGACGCGACATAGACCTGCCAGGCAGCTTGCCCCGCGGCGCGCTTCTCTTCCTTGGCCTTCTTCTCCGCCTCTATTTTGGCGGGCTCTGCCGGTGGCAAAGCCTCCCACATGGCGACATCCATTTCTTTCCAAAGCTCCTCAAGGCTGGGGGGCTCGGCAGGCGGCGCGGCGTTCTCCTTGTAGCGGGGAGCCGACGCGTCCTCCGACGCGTGTGCTGGCGAGATTGGGAACGCCGACGCATCCACCTCGACGCGTCGCGGCGAGGAGTGGAACGCTGATGCGTCCTCCTCGACTAGTGGCGGCGAGGAACGAAACGGCGACGCCATGGTGGTCGGCGTGAGAGGGAGGGGGAGGAGATGGCGATGAACGTGAGCGTTCTTCCGAATGCCGTGGGAGGCGCAGTATTTATAGCGAGCAATGGCACACCTACGTAAGATATGGACTGAGCTGCACTGACTTAACTGCAGGTCCAGTTGTGTCACTGACATGTGGGCCAGACCCCTGTTGGGCCCATATGTCGGTGACCCAATGCACCTGCAGTTAAGTAACTGAAGCAGCGTCCCAGAAGATATGTTGCGTGATTAACGTAACAGCTACGTGGGCATATTTGTTGGAGTAAATTACGGGGGAGGGAAGGGGGGAAATATTGCTGGTCACAACGGATTGGACGAGTGCGGGGGGAGGAGAGTCATGCATGCAGATTTTTTCCACACGGGGTGGAGTGGTGGGACCGCCGGAGGGAGAAGGAGAGTCTGGCAGGCATATTGTTTCCACACATGGAGAGGAAAAGATTTGGAGACGAACGGGCTTCCTGCAGGTATGGGGAACGGTGCATAATAAGTCTCATCTTGCATGCCGGGCTAGGTATAGTCTCAAGTCATTAAAAACATACACACCCCACACATGTTCATATTTCAAGGTGCACTAAATTATTGCATGCGATGATTAAGGCTGGCCATAATGGTGGTATCTTAGCTGGTATCATGCACACGGGAATAGCAAACATGCTGATGTGGCAAAGAATTAAAGAAGAGAGGGGGTTAGAGTAACTAGTGTTCATGCATGCATTGGTAAACACATTTTTTTGTGAAGAACGACAACATTAGTTGAGTACTTTTGCAGACTACAAAAACTATTCCACCGCCTCTATCTTGCTAAGAGTAGGTGAAAATTTTGAATCGAGCCCTTTAAACTAGAAGGGAGGTAGTAGTACTCAAATAGCTAACCTTGGCCCTGTTTGGATCCATGTGTTAGTGTTAGTTTGGGTTAGTTTGAACTCAACTAACCCAAAAATATCCAAACAGGAGGGTTAGTTTGGGTTAGATGCATCTAACCCATTCAAAAAATCTAACCCACCCAAGAGGTGCTTATTTGGGTTAGTTCTTCTCGGGACACTAAAAAACACATTTTTCTCCCGCTCTCCCCGCAGCAGATCCCTCCCCACTTCCTCGAAGCTTCTCGTCCTCTCCCTCCCTCCCTCTCGCAACTCCCATGAAGGCACCTCGCCGTATCCGCGCTCCATCTAACCCTGTCATCCAAACACCTCTTTCGCTAGAGTTACTTCAGGGTTAGTTCTGGATTAGAATCTAACTCTAACCTTTAACTGAGTTAGAGTATCCAAACAGGGCCCTTGTTGTGATGACAAGATAGGACATGGCACGCACCTGGACGGAGGAACTAGTCTGCGTTGTGCATTTAAGTTTTGTCTGAAGTCAATGTACCTCTACTTTGACCAAACTTATAGAAACATGTATCGACATTCCCAATGTCAAATCAATATTTTTATACTCATTATAAAATGTAGTTCTTATACTCATTATAATCAGTATTGTAGATATTGATATTTTTAGTATAAATTTGGTCAAACACTTTGCAAACGATTGATGGAAGTAAAAAGGACCAGAGGGAGTATCAGGCATGCGGAGTTGGCAAAAGAAATGCTCATTTATAGCCGGTCGAAGTCTCAAAGGGCGTGACCGCGCGAGGGAGGCGAAGGTCGTGGGAGGCGTGATGGTTGACGGAATTAAGTGAAGTTACCCACGCGCCGGCATGGCGTGCAAACAGGCAGAAGCTATACCGTCAGTCCTATGATATGGGTCTAGTAGACATGACATCTAGTGGGTCCTGCATAGTTCTCGAGAACTCTTCGGGGGCTTGCAACCGCTTATCCACCGGGCAAGCCAGCAACCCCACGCCGTTCGCACGCCCTACTCGTCCCCGTCTTTTACTAGTACAGTACCTTACAACAGTTCGCTCCCAGTCATCCCTCCTTTCACATTACACCAGGTCAACTTCTCCTAACCCTCCTCCAAAATCCATGGCCTCCCAAATCTCCATGGTCGCCGCTGAGTACTAGGTTAGAGCCATCACCGGCATTGAGTTCATCATGATCTACAGACGTGGATCCGCGACGGTGAAAGCATGCCTTGCTCACTTCCTGCGCATGTTCAACAGTTCAACGGATGAGTGGGTCGCCGAGCTAGATGTTGAGTACACCACAGTCCTGCAAAGAGAGAAGATTCTAAAGGAGGCAGAGAAGAAGAAGCCCGCTGTGATCCAGGTTTGCGTACATAACGTGTGCTTGGTGTACCGCATATGCCATGCTGACGTTGAGTGCCAGGATTTTAAGAACTTCCTCAAGGACAAAAGAGTGAAATTCGTTACTGTAGACTTTAGGAACGACAGGGATGTCCTGGGTCGGATAGGCCTCATTGTAGGCCAGCCCTTCGATATCCAGAAGGCAAGCCTGGTGTCCTCCTCTCAGCCTTCAATGCTGACCCTAGCAGCCGCCATGATTGATCCTTCGTACGCTAAACTGAAGAAACTTCACCACGAGTTTCATCATGCATGGGAGTCGAAGACATTAGATGAAGATCACATCCTGTACGCAGCAATGGATGCCTATCTTTGTTTAAATATCTACAAGGGTTGGATGAAGAAGCAGAGCCCAGTGTCCGGTTCAAGCAAAGAAGCGTCGGCGAAGAGGAAGAGGAAGAGGGACGAGGACGAAGTCGAGGACGTGGACTCGGACTCCGAGTAGGTGGCAGTGCCGTCGCTCATGCTAGTTCTACTGCAGTGTCAAGTGGACTAGTTGCTTAGTTTATTTTCAAGGGTGTGTTGTGTTGAGACCCCAGCAGAACTATGTTTATGTTCTTTCTCGTTGTTTGAACTCTTTAGTATGTACAGTAGTACTAGTACTATGTCTAACTACTGTTCTTCTTGCAGTTGGTACTACTGCTCGTATCTTCGTGTTCCTACTGTACTTAATACTATCGTACTTGTAGTATAATTTGGGTCAGTCGATTTGTGAAAGAAGTTTGACGGAGCGAAGGAAGAAGACGGTAGAGAAGCTACCCCACTATCTATGTTAGGGTGGCAGGGTGCCCATGATCTATCTTATGAGTGTTGGGTGTGGAATGCAGTTCGCCGGAAAAAAATGGATCATGCCCGGGGTTAAACGGATGGCGGGGGTGGGGGGAGCATGGCGGTGGCAGGCGGTTCAAGGGAGGGTGCGGCGGCGGCAGGCGGTTAGGCGTGTGGCGGGCTGAGAAGATGAACCGTGCATCAATTTCGGAGGTTGAAGAAGCCCTTCTAGCCATCCATGTTGCATCAAACGGATCACAAGAGTCGACTGACCCACATGGCTCCTTCAGATTGCAGGATCCACGTGGCATTCAAGGTCTCGAAGGTAGATTCCGCGTCCGCACCCGGTTTGCGGGCTCGACGCGCGCGCGACCGGCTTCCGCCGTGACAGCCACCATGTGCGCTTCCTCCGCGCGGGCAGAGACGACGATGACACGCTAGTTCCTCCTCGCCGGCGTGCTGGAGCACGCACTCGTCCTCCTCTTCGTACGCTGCATGCATAGACGCAGCTCCACCAGCTGCTCGCGTGCTTGGCAGCGCGGCGGCATCGCGGGGAGGGACTGCAGACGACGTGAGCGGGCGAGCCTTCAGCTTCATGGCAGAGGGATGGCGGCGACACGGCGGTGATGGGCGAGAAATTGTTGGCCGGAGCAGGCGGGCGCCGGCATGCGCAACAGCGGCGGCGGCATATTGATGTGTGCGCGTATGGGAGCTTAGTTTAGTTTTATATAGGGTTGGTCAAACTTAAAAGAAAACTGTACTAGTACACATAAACATTATACTTTGGCAACGCTTTTATTAGTTACCACAACCACGATACGGAATCCTGTGCAAGTGCGTGAACCGCGGCCGCGCGGTCGATTGAACGGTGCGTCACCGTGTCGCGCTCAAAGGACATCCACCGGACCTTTTTGTGTGTGTGAAAACAATCCCCGAATATTACTCAACTTTTTTTTCCTGGAAAAGTTCTTGACGCTACAATATTTCCATATATTTGAATTTAGCTCGAGTTCCTGTTTATTTGGATTTGGACGTTTTAGGTGCGCCCTAGTTTTTTTAATACTGATTTTGTGTGTGTGACTGAGAGAGAACGTGTGTATGTGTCCATATGTGTGATGTGGCGGAAGGGCACTGTGGATATGGTGTGCGTGTGATAGAGACATAGAGAGGTGTGAATGTGCAAATGATCATGCATGAGTGAGACATTGACAGATGCCGATACGTTGTGTATACATGAGAGAACAGTCTTCTATTTTACTTGTGTGTGTGTGTGTGAGAGAGAGAGGAGCATCCGTAACACAACAACCATCTCTCTCGATTCGTACGTCCGTCGCACGATCGCATGTAACACATGCATCAACGCACACATTTTGACACCCTCACCCGGCCCCTGCCCACCTCAAGGCCCGCACATCGCTCTCTATCTTGCACGGACAATCTCTTCGTGAATACCCTGTTTAGCATGTAGCTTTTCGTCACATACACACACATTTCTCTCCTTAGGTTTGTTTTCTCTCAATATCTGACACACACACAGCACACACACACACCCCCTCCCCCGAGCACACAATTCATCCCCATCCAAGGTTATATGGCGACCACTCTCGCTTGTGCTTCTCTCCACCCCAGCATGCACAACACCTCAATCTTCAAAGAGGGCATCGAGGAGATCGATGACGGCGACCACACTGCGCTAGAGAATGCGGGGCCATTTGGAAGCAGGATGATGTGACGACGGCTAACTGACTCCTCCCCCCACCCTCTCCCTCTCGTACAAAATTACCAATCCCTCTCCCCCCCACAAAATTATCAATCCCTCAACCCACGAGATCCTTTCCCTCTCGTCCATGGTTTGCCAGCTCTCTTATCAAACCTATTGTCTCTTCTCCTTCCACGTGTACAGAATCCGGATGCACACACATCTCACGTATATTACATGTCTCCATCTTTCTCATAGTCCTAACTTCTTCCTCTCTCTTTCTCTCTCTATCCCTCTCTCGGTGTTTCGTTAGGTTTGTATCCTACTCTCTCGTCCACATACATACAATCTTTCCCACCCTATCTGCTCCATCTTCGCAAGCTCTCTCTGCACGTTTCATTCACACATTGGGATATGTTAAAAATGTTGCTTTTATAATGGCTGATGTAGAGTTATTGTTGGTTTTGTTGCATCCTACAAAGTAATAACTATGAAATGCATTTTGATTTTCATTTGACTGTGATTATGTGACTTTGAGCATGTTGTGAAGTACTATAGGCCTCGTATACATCTTGGCATTCGACAATGATTGTAACTATTGAATTGTATAGACCATTACATTCGAAGTCAGTAGCCTGATATATTGATTTCACAATTTCAACAAATGATTAATTCACTACATACTAAGAAAACAAATGTGTACTCCCTCCGTTTTTTTTAATTCCGCGTATTAGCATTGGTCAAAGTCAAGTTTTGTAAACTCTCAGAAAGTTTATAACAAAAAAATATTAACATATACAATAACAAATAAATACCATTAGATTCATTATTGAATGTACTTTCACATCATACATATTTGTTATGGTAAATGTTTATATTTTTCTATAAACTTGGTCAAACTTTAGGAAGTTTGACTTCGGTCAAACCTAATATGCAGAGTTTACTAGTACTACTCGCTAGTTGCTTAGCCGAATCACCCAACACGCGACACCGGGAGTTCAGTGTCACAAAATTTTGAGGTCGGCGGGAAAATCTCCCGCGACCTGATTCGAGCAATGGGAATTTACCATCATAGCCTTCGGAACAGGCCTACGGATGACGGTTGGTAGGGGGCTGTTTTCGTAACTTCAGGTTCACCCTACCCAGCCAACCCACCCCGGCACCCAGAGTAGTACACCTGAATACTCCCCATTTTCTATCCCCACCGCAAAATAGACTTCTCCACGGCACCGCAGCCTTCGTGCTCCTCCCCTTCTACATCGACGCACTCGTCCACCGCAGCGCATCTGCCTTATCGACGACCTCGTACGCCGCACTGGAGCCGGTCCACCGTCGTCGTCGTACACGGAGCCTCTTCCCTGGCACCGTCTTCCACGGTCTCAGATCTGCTTCCCGGAAGCCGACGCCAAGCGCAGAAGCACCACCGTCGTGGATAATGAACTGACTCCCGTTGCCGACCATGACTCACAGAGGCCGCCGCGACCATCGTTCTCCTCCTCGATTGGTAATGTGTGTACGGAATCACTTAGCAGTACATGTGCAGTTCCGATTTTGTTCATACCTACCCTTCAAATTTCCTGGGTGCTATTGTTCTCGTAAAAGTAATTGGTTATAGCCTCCATTGTCCAACAGAATATCAGCTTGTAATTGTGCATCGCTCCTGTATCGCGCTGTGCTTGGGTAGGTTTTTCATCTGCAACCAGTAGTGTGGGAAATGATGGAAAGTTTTTTAGAACTAGCAAGATGCCCATGCATTGCACGCATCAAGATGCATTTGTATGAGTAGTTTATCTTGTGGGAGAAAAGGATGAACGAGGGAAGGCCTTATTTGCAAATCTGGAGAGGGGTGTGTGTATCTTTTTGCAAAATTGCCATTGTTTCCTTCCTATCTGCCAGATATAAATCGGACGGCCTATATTGCAGGATGGCAGGCACACCATCATCACCAACTCTATTTTTTTATAAGAAAAAAAGTAGAGAGTAGAGAAGTAGAGATAAATATAAAATATAAAATAAATATAACAGTAGAGAAGAGAGTAGAGATAGCAGAGACGTTGGGAAAGGATTGCGTGCGCGCGGGAAAAAGCGGCCGGGCGTGCGCTAGTTTTGGCGCGCGGCGTCCGGCGCGCTTTATAAAATCCAACACCCTCCCACCGCTCTGTGCCTTGCCACCGCTCTCTCCCCGCTCTGTGCCTCGCCACCGCTCTCTCCCCGCTCTTTCTCGCCTCGCCGCCGCCGCGCCACCATGCCACCGCGTCGCCGGGAAACTTGGGGATACCGCGGCGTCCGCGCGCGCCCCTCCGGCGGCTTCTCCGCCGAGATCCGGTTCCGCGGGATGCGCCTCGGCCTCGGCAATTTCGACACCGCCAACGAGGCCGCCCGCGCATACGACGCGGTGACGTGGCGCCTCCGGTGGCCTCATAGAACATTGAACAGGAGCTCGCGCCTCTGCCGCGGCTTATCACCGACGAGGATCGTTGCGACAACCGGAGGCGGGAGCACCGTCTCGGCATCGCCGAGATGGACGAGGAAGCCATGGCACTGTGGCACCAATGCTTCCCGCAGGACATCATCAACGAGCACGAGTTCTACGCGCAAAGGAGGGCGGAGGGATAAGAGGAGGGCGGAGCGAGCCGCCTATCGCGAGGACAACCGTAGGAGAAAAGCGTACGCTCAATTCAACATGAGGCTAGGAGCAGCGCCGCCCTGGGAATCCGACAAAGATCGGTATCTTCACGCCTACAGTCAGACGTCGGAGGAGGACATCACCGAGGAGGAGTCGGACGACGAGGAGTAGTTGAATAATATATTTTTTATCTATCTATGCTGAGAACTATCCTCTACGCTCTAGTCTCTACTCTCTATCTCTACTTCTCGATCTCAGCACTATAAACACTTTTTCAAAGCGCCGCGCGTTGCGATTCTGTTGGAGATGCTCTAACATGGCAAACGAGTGCTTTAATGTTGCCCACAACATGCGCGAGTCTTACTAGTAGTATATTTTTCTTGCCATGTTGAGATTTTAAAACCACGAGTGTGAACATGCAGAGGAGCAATGAAGACCAAACACGGGATATTGGGGACATATTTAAGGAGTGTGGCAAGTTAAAGAGGAGCTGCACCGAACCTGTAAAACAAGCTTTGGTAACTAACACCCTTTCAATTACTTTCGTTTAGCCTCGTGTTCTTCGACGTGTATATGTTGTAGTTTCTGTTTCTCTTAAGCCTCGTGTTCTTCGATGTGTAATAAGAAGATTCTTAATCGTCCTAATGCTTTCTTTTTAGCTTGATGTAGGAAGTGGGTGTTCTCACCTTGTAGTCTGTTTTTTTCCTTTTGAATTCACTTCTCCCAGTTCTGTTTATCTGGCTTCTACTAAATGGATCTGGGTTGCTCTGAGTATTGATCTAAAATAGAAGTAACTTCATGTCAGGATGCAGTTCCTACAAGGAGGGAAGTATGGTCAACCTCGAGATCATGTTTCCAAAATGAGGCTGGATTACACACAAGGTGCCAGTTCCGTAATGATGCTGGATTAGACACAAGGTGCAAATTCCCAGATGATGCTGGATTACACAAAAGCCAGGTGGAGTCTTCAGCTGTTTGTGTCCTCGTGGCTCTAGTAAAGGCTGAAAGAAAGCGTGCAACAGCCCTTGAGAATGTAGCTGAGTTCCTGAAGAAGTGAAAAGAGCAATCAGATGCTCTCTTCACCCATGCCAAAGAAGAGATGGAAGAAGCCAGAAATAAGCTAGCAGAGGCAGAGCAGGCTAGGCGTCTCCTGCTATCTAAAACTGTTATCAATACAAATTTTCCTTCATAATAGCTAGGTTCAAATGTTTATCCAGTCAGCATGACTGTTGTGATGTCCGTGCATCTACTGATGTGGCACAAAATATTTTTTTCCGGGTCATGTAACAACAACAATTACTTTCCAAACAATAACAAACGAGGCATTGGACATGGTATAGTTCACGCGCAAGCCCGACATTCCAAGTTCAACTTCCACATCAAACTCATGTTCACAGATATCTGCACATTCATACATAATGTCCACAACCATGATTCACTTCAAAGCCAAAAAAAATGAGGAGAGTTATAAATAAAGAAAAACCTCTAGTTCCTGCTACCAGTGCGAGCACAACAAGTCAAGACCATGCGTAATTAATTATATTTTGGTCATTTTTTGTGTTCTAAAATGCCGTCCGGCTCGTGGAAGGACGTGTTGCCGGCACACGTGCGGATTCAGTGAAGGCAGGCGGGGCAGTCTGAAGCCGGTTGCATGCGGCAAGGAGGCGTGTTCAGCCGGGTCTGCAGCGAGTGGGGCCCTTTTGGCCGGCGCGCCAGTTCAATGCCTGCGCTATGAGAGGTCGCGTCCGTGTGAGAGCAATCACTCCCTCCAGTCCTTTTTTGTTTGGGTATAACAAAATCTTATTTTCCATTCACATTTTACAAGTAAAATTCATGGACAAACTTTGACCCAAAATACGATGGGGACTAGTAAACCAGAACGGAGGTAGCAGTTTTTTTAATCAAAGAAGGGTTTCCCCCTTCCGATTTTCATTACTGAAAACCAACATCTAAATCTAAACCATAGTATTTGCCCTAGAACTACCAGGTTCAACATCTCGCAACATAAACCCATACAACCATACGCCAAGGAGGTACGTAGTACTATGAATTCCATTTTCGCTCCATACCAATCGTTCTCAAAACTACTTAGTACTTATAACGCGCCATTGAAAATCAGAACACTTAACCCCGCTAAAAAAGATATTTTAAACACGGCTACTCGATCTGTGGCAACTGGCGAGCCACCGCCTCCAAGTCGTTCACCTGTGGTCCTGACCATCAACTCCTGCGGATCAAATTATCACGCGAGCTGACTATTCCTACAAAGGTGCGCTCCACCACGTACCTGGTACCCGCGAATGCAGCAATCATGCACCTAGGGTTTTAGGGTTTATTTGCTAACGTTGCCTTTACGTAACACTCATGTGTGCGAGACAGCGAAAGACCGACTGCGTGCGTGCGCCTCTTCTCTTTGTATATGTACTCCACCGTTTGTCTGTTGTCCAAAAAATTATAATAACTACTAGCAATGTGCCAATGCATTGCCACACGATCAGAGTAGATTAATACATATTCACCGATTTGATAGAAAAAAAGTCTAGTTTTAAAATACGTATATCACTAAAAATATGTTATGTTTCACTCAAAATATATTCCTTTGGCGGTTTTGATGAGATAAGGGAGGAATGTTGTTGGTTTCAAGATTCGAGAAGTGGTATATGTCTAATTTCTACTCTTACTAGCAAGATGCCCATGCGTTGCACGGAACATCAAGATCTTGTGGGAGAAAAGGATGAACGAGGGAAGGCCTTATCTGCAAATGTGGAGAGGAGTGCGAGTAAATTGCCATAGTTTCCTTCCTATCCTTCAGATATAAATCGGACGGCCTATATTGCAGGATGGCAGGCCCACCATCATCACCAACTCTGTTTTTTATCCCTACTCTTATAAAAAGCATAGTCGGTGATGATCATGTGCCTGCCATCCTGCAATATAGGTCGTCCGATCTATATCCGACGGATAGGAAGGAAACTATGGCAATTTTGCAAAAAGATACCCACACCCCTCTCCACACTTGCAAATAAGGCCTTCCCTCGTTCATCCTTTTCTCACAAGATAAACTACTCATACAAATGCATCTTGATGTTCCGTGCAACGCATGGGCATCTTGCTAGTTGTTGCAAAAAGCCCATGTGTGTGTGTGAGAGAGAGAGAGAGGGAGAGAGGAGGAGGAGGGAGTGCATGTGTGACAAAGACACAAAGAGTGTGTGTGCGAGAGGTATCAGCTTAAAATGAGGCAATAGTGTGTGTGTGCACGATCGAGCGGGCGTGTCTCAAGAAGGGAAGAAAAATCTACATAGATACAAGGAGCGGGAGAGAGCCATGTATGCGATAGTGGAAGCACGAGTGTGCGGGTGTATAAACCTATCTAGAGGCTAGTCGATAAATGTTTATGAGAGAAATACGAGTTGGGGGTGTGAAAGCGAGAGTTTTGTGTGTGAGAGAGAGAGACGGTAGTCGGGAAGGGGAGTGGAAGCAGGAGTTGTGTGTGTGTGTGTGTGAGAGAGAGGGGGGAGTTTGTCTAATCGGTAAACAAATGAATAATGTCAGTTTGTAGGATTTTGCAGTGTAGAGGTCTATACGGTCGGTTGTGATGGACACTTTGAACTCTTCGGGCCTCTTTGATTCGTAGGATTTTGTAAACATGGGAATAGGATTTGTAGTGGCTTGCCCACTTGAATCCTATAAGAATAGCAAGGAAACGCGGGGAGCTGTGTCGCCTTTGAGAGTTACACTGATATTAACAGTACCGCACCTTTAGTTGAAGAGAGCTGGTATCCGAAGCATTTCTAGCCGTACCGGCAATACTAGCACATATATTCCAGCAAGTTCCACTTTGCTGATTTTACTCTTATGCTTATGGCTTTCCCGTTATATCTACACAATGATCTGTGTAGCTACTTTGTGTCGCACTAGCAGCAGTCCACTCTTGAAGCTAAACACTGCAATGACTTACAAAATTGGCACCAAGGCATTGAGTGCCATTCTGGATGCAATGAAACTCATACGCTCCCCACCTGTTGATTCTTGTTCAGAATATGATCCTAATGACTACTCTAACCTCGAGGAGTCAAATGCGGATGGCATGTCCTATTCACCCATCAAGGTGCCTGTTCTAATTTGGCAAGGTTTTATTGATTACGCGTATCTTGCATATGTTGTCTTGCATTTCTTCTACTTTGTTGCACCGCCATCTGCTTAGTTTACTCATCATATATGTCGAGATGCCATGCCCATCCATTATCAACACATATTCCATCTGTCATCATACCATGTTTTTCCACTCAAATGTTGTTCTTGTGCATCAGACATCAAAAAGGAAAAGGGTGATTGCCGAACCTGAAGGAGCACCAGCAAAGTCCTTGAAAAACGTAGTGGTGCTGGAGAAATCAGACAACACCCCACTTATATTGGTTGTACAACCAGTGACACAAAACGTAGGACCAACTCCAGCAAACTGTAGCCATACTTCACTGGCCACACCACTAGCCCCACCACACAGGACCTGCACTCCAGCAAAAGGTATACCGATTTCAGTTGCCATAGCACCAGCCATACCACAGAAAAATCCCACTCCAGCAAAAAGTACAACAAGTCCACCGGCCGAAGACCTATCCCAACTGTAGAGACGGCCAATTCCTACAGATTGGAACCCCATTCTAGTTATTCCCAGTTTAAAAGACAATGCTTTCAATGTTGTTAGGGACTACGTGCATATATTCCCATCATGGGAAGATTTTAGTGAAGACAAACACCATTTTCACATCTTCCTATCCAGCTTACGTGTAAGTGCTATTATTCATTGTTATTATTTTCCTGTTTTCTGCTTATTGAACACATCAATGATTTACATTACATTGTTGTAAGTGGGCGAGGGTCAATCTAGATAGTCATGACGAGCAAAGCTTGCTTGTGCTTTTCAAGGAAGCATTGCAGCAGTATCGGTGTTACCTGAGGACATCACACTTTGATGGCAAGTCTATAAACGAATTTCCGGTGAAGTCTCCTGTGCTAAATTTAGAAGACATTGAATGGAAAAACCTTGTTATGCACTGGCCTCGTTCCCAGGATGAGGTACTGTCAATGAAATCACATGATAATTTGAACTTCTACTTTTCCGCATGTGCCTTATGGATCTTTTTTGCAGGAAATCTGCTCGAAGAAGAATTCCGATTTGAAAAGAACGACAGGATATCGCAAATATGCTGCCAGCTGCTTTGCTCTTGTTAGTACCTGTTGTCCTGTATCACTGTACTTGCATACATACCTGGTTCATTATGTGACAGCAGTATGCATGATAGCTTGCTTATCAATTGTTCGCTCCAAATTATCTAATCTGTATAAATGGTTACATTAGTGTAGAATATATCCAATGCCAATGAATTTTTTTAGCTCGGCATTGTTCTTGTAAGTACATGCTGTCCTTTATCAGTGTACTTATATTGATAGGTAGTTGTTCATGTACCATCACTCTGCAGCTTATTTTCCTTTGCCCTCCATTTTCTACACATCAGATCTATATTTACTCTTACCATAAGGTTGGATAACACTGATGGTACTGAAGAAGTTTAGCTGTGCATTGCTCTTGGCTGTACCTTTTGCCTGTATCGTTGTACTTACATTTATAGCTACTTGGTTATGTAGCATCACTCTTCATCTTATCTTAAATATTCTCCATTTTTTCATATGTTATCACATCTATATTTACTCTTAACAAAACATAGAATAAAGGCAATGCTTATGAAGAAGATTCTAAGGTAAACTTCTTGAATTGCCCCCCATCAGCATGGACAAGGGCTTTATAGAGCCTATCTTCACCAATAATGTAAGTTTGTCCTTCTCAAGCCTTCAAACTTTGTTGTGTATATTTGGTTAGGCATGACTACAACAGCTGTTTATTTTTTGTGTTTGCATCAAATTGCATGTTTAAAGTTTATTATGTAGTTCATAAACAAAAGTTTGTCCTTCTCAATTTAAGTTTTTAGTTGTACAACCAAGTTCCTTCTTCATACCATGTAAACTAAACTATACAGAGCAAGTGTTCTTCTTTTGCACTGCATGCATGCTTCTGTTCTTGATCCATAATCCAGTGGCGTGGTGAACCTACCCACTACAGCACAATGTCATATTCTGCAATGTCTTAACTATGAACAATGTCATATCATTCTACTATTATTTAAACCGTCTCTTTATTTGCCAATCTAAAATGGGATAAATTGACAGCACACTAACCATTGATACTTATGAGTTCTTGATCTGTAATCCAGTGGTGTCGTGAAGCTGCCAACTCCTTCACAATTTCATTTCCTGCCATGTCTTGACCTGAACAATACCATATTGTGTTAATGCAAATTTAAACTGTGTCACTTTATTCGTCAGTAAGAAATGTGATGAATTGTCAGCACTGGTACTTTTATGTGCAAAACCTGTCATCTGTCTGCTTGTTTATCTTTCAGAGTGAGGAGGGTATAATTGTTAAACAAGCTCAGTCTCATCAGCTTGCTCAGCTGCTTGCGCTGCAGCTCCCCAGCAGGGCTAACCTTTCTTGAACTCTATTGAAGTGCTGTCGTTTTTGTATATTATTTTGTCGGCGTGTTTATTTGCACTGGTGGCGATCTTTGATGCCCAGTGTATGTAATCTGATGTCTTCTTGTGCTTTATTATCATAGTGGCGAACTTTGATGCCCAGTGGATGTAATATGCCGTAATTTCTTTATTGTATAGTCTAGGTTTTTTCTTATTCACGATGCTGCAGTTATTTTACTATATATATCCTGTCTTCGCAGTAAACCGGCCAAACCGTAAAATTACGGTACATAATCAGACCGTCATGCAATCACGATGTATGATCCGCATCATGGGCCCCGTCATCTTGGTCCGTTAAAAGGCCTAAATGTAAACTGGCCCACTAGTAGATTCGGGCCTTTAATAGGCCGAGTAAACCGCCGGCCCTCTTCTCGCAAGAAAACTCAATGGGCTTTTAGGAGGCTGAGAAGTAGGTTGGTCCTGAAACGTGTCGAACAGCTCACGGGCCGGCAGCAGCCCGAAATGGACCCTGGCCCATAATTGTGCCAATCAAATCACGGGCTTTTAACAGGCCAAAATTGTCTCGGTCCTTGTTTGGCCCAATCAGATTATCGGCTGCGAGCAGGCCGGATGCAAACCGGGCCGTAGTTAGGCCCAACTATATGACGAGCTTTTAGCAGGCCGAAATCAATATAGGGCCAAAATGTTAAACGGGCCCTTAACAGGCCGAAACTAATATCAGGCCGAATTACTAAATGGGCCTTTAGCAAGTGGGCCCAAAAGCATAGCGTCCAGTTGACGGGCCGAATCTGATATGGGCCATAATTTAGCCCAAAGCCTCTTAAAGGGCCGGACCTGATCTGGGCCGTAATTTGGTCCAGAATGTGGTAGGCTTTTAATGGGCCGGATCTCATATGGGCCATTATTAGGCTCGAAACATGGCAGGCCATTAATGGACCGGATCAAATATGGGCCTGCATTTGGCCCAAAACATGGCAGCCAGTTAATGGGCCGGCGTACTAGGGTCCTCAAAATCTTGTGGGCCTACAGCTAGGCCGGCCCATTAATGTCGGTGAAATCTCGTGGGCCTTTAGCTGGGCCGGCCCATTATGGTCCACAAAAATCTTGTGGGCCTTCACCTGGGCCGGCCCATTATGGCCCGCAAAAATCTTGTGGGCCTTTATTTGGGACGGCCCATTATGGCCCGCAAAATCTTGTGGGCCTTTAGCTGGGCAAGCCCATTATGGTCCGCAAAATCTCGTGGGCCTTTAGCTGGGCCGGCCCATTATGGTCCACAAAATCTTGTGGGCCTTTAGTTGGGCCGGCCCATTTAAACTTTATGGGCCACTTTTGGGCCGGTCCACATGTCAACATATCATAGCCGCATCTCGCCCATTGGATGAGTGACACCTATGCCAACACGGAGCTGACACGTGTTTCCTCCAGCCAATAATGATTTTACACATGGAAAATCCCCATTGGTCTGGGTTGTTAACGGGTTATCGGATCCAAAACCGGACCCGATAGCTTAACGGCGTTCCGTTACGGTGGATGCCACATGTCAGTCACCTTTGACGCAAGCACTTTTGTGACGTGTGGTTTATCGTCATGAAGTGGACACTTCTATGATGATAATTTTGGTAATGTCATGGAACACTTCTACGATAGTAGAGGTATGACTATCTTGATTCTGTCATAAAATCATCATGGATGTACATGCATGACAGAAAACGCGACCTACTGTGACAAACACGTATCACCACGGAAGTGTATATTTTTTGTAGTGTGACCACACATGTTTTAGTTAGAACACCCGTATGCAAACTGACAGCTTCCCCAGGAAGCCAAGAGAAAATGTGTCGAGCAGGATTTCTGCAGCTGTTGATCGCAAACGTTTTAGATAGAACACCCGTATGCAAAGTGAGAGCTATAGTCTTCCCCCTTAAGTCGAGGGAAAATTCGCAGCGCGGGGTTTTGTGCATCCCTTCAACGCAAACGGTTGTTTTGGATGACCCATGTGCAACCACGTACAAACAATTTGGTAAGATTTGCATCTGTCATATTGGGTATGTTGGCATTTGTCAATCTGGAAATATTGACATTTGTTGATCTACTAACATTACCATTTGTCAATCCTTGTAACACTGCGATTTGTCAAAATATGCAGCTAAAAATCACTAGCACTATCTAATTTTTGCAACTAAAATTCAGTAATTAGGCATAGATTGCATTCATAGATTAAGCAGTCGTTCTTAATTTATATAAACAATTCAACTCGATAGCCGAACCGACCAAACTTTTCCCCAATTGTTGCCAACCACGTACTGAAATAGCTAGTTCAACTATATACACTAGCTAATTTTAAGTAGGTTGTACTGTTCCACCACACATATATAGTCAGATGAACTGAACAAAATAGCCCCTAAATACTATTACTACTACGGAGGGGCTTTGTGCTACTTCCGGCAGCCTCTCCTCTACCAAGCACGCTCAGTAATAGGCAGCGGAGGAGGAGGAGCCTACCGACAAGCTGGGAAAATGCAATACGGTGCCTGCCGTTGTTGACGTTCAGCGATGCTCGCCAGCTCAAATGCCCACTGCCACTCCAGACTATCCCTCTCGAAGCGGTCGGACTGCTCGTAGATCTCTTGATTCCTCGCCTCTGCATCGGCGTGTGCTGCGGCCACGGCTGCGGTAAGCCTCTTTGCGTGCTCGACGAGGCGCTCCTCCTCCTCCCGTAGGAACTCGATGTAGCGCGCAAGCTCGCTGACGCACTTGCAGGCCTCCACCTCTGCCTCTCTCCTTCGGGCGGTGGTGGCAGAGCGGGTGATGATCCCGGCGGTCGACGGTGGGCTGGCGGCCACGGCGGCTGATGATGGGGTGGCGGCCACGGCGGCCACCTCCCGCCTTCAGGCCGCGGTGGCGGAGCGGGTGATGGCCGGTAGTGGGGTGGCGGCCACGACGGCCACCTCCCGCCTATGGGCCGCGGGGGCGGAGCGGGCGATGGCCCTGGCTTTCGACGGTGGTGTGGCGGCAACGGCGGCCGACAACAGCTGCCGACAGGCAGCGGCAGCGGAGCGTGTGGTGGGTGTTCCGCGCACACCCAACAGGGACGCCACGCGCACTACATTACGCCGGGGACTGAGCCGCCGCCGCGGTGTAGCCTCCCAGCTGGAGCTGTCCTCTGATGACGGTGGAGTGGCTGAGTGATGACGACGGACCAGTGCCATTGGCGATTGTGGGAGAAGCAGACGAGATAAGCTACAGGGAGGGAGGGGAAAATGCGACGCAGGACTCGCCGACCATGAGGGTTTATATAGCAGGCCGATAAGCATTGGGATTTTGGGGGATTTCACCGAGTTGGGAGGGAAGCTTGAGCGGGAACCTGCGAGGTTGCGCGGGAACGGGCTCACCGACGATTCATTGGCGCCACAGTTTGGCCAAAAGAACGCCCCCGTGTGTTGCGCAAGCTTGCGCTGTAAGCCATCTGCGGCAGCGGGGTGACATGACGTGCGAGAGGATGACGAAAGGACACGTACACATACGGTTAATACAAAAAAAACATCTAGGATTTAATTACCTACTATACCCCCGTCCTGATTTATAAGTAGGATTTAACTAACAAAATATGAATGCATGTCGCCAAAGATTATATCGTTGGATTCATATTTGAACATAGTTTCAAGTTATACAATTTTTGTCACATGCATTAACACATTTTTGGTTAAATTTAAGGTTATATACCAGCAAGCGTTTGCCCGCAACACACATGGCTTATTCTATCACAAACAGCTCGGATGGATCAGCTGTATGCCACGTATCGCACATGCAACTCTAATCTGATTCATGCTTGATGTCTCCGACATCGCTCGCACAGTTCGTCTTATTTGCCACGTATCACTGTGCCGGCCTCTGCTCTCATCGCTCGGCAAGCTCTGCTCGTCGTTAGGCGCCACAGCGCGCTTTGCTCGCTGTTAGGTGCCACGGCACGCTCTGCTCGCATCCGTTGGCGCGCTCTGTTCGCGTCCGTCGGCGCGCTCTGCTTGTGGACAGCTTTTCCTTGCGTGTTGAACTGCTATATGTGTTGGCTAACACAGTAATTTCAAAAAAATTCCTACGACCACGCAAGATCTATGTGATACATAGCAACGAGAGGGGATAGTGTTGTCTACGTACCCTCGTAGACCGTAAGCAGAAGCATTATGACAACGCGGTTGATGTAGTCGTACATCTTCACGATCAACCGATCCTAGCACCGAAAGTACGGCACCTCCGTGATCTGCACACGTTCGGCTTGGTGACGTCCCACGAACTCACGATCTAGCAGAGTGTCGAGGGAGAGCTTCATCAGCATGACGGCGTGATGACGGTGATGATGAAGCTACCGGCGCAGGGCTTCGCCT
The DNA here is from genome assembly GCF_002575655.3 of Aegilops tauschii subsp. strangulata. Lineage (NCBI taxonomy): Eukaryota > Viridiplantae > Streptophyta > Magnoliopsida > Poales > Poaceae > Aegilops > Aegilops tauschii. Next base: position 58,090,326 of record NC_053039.3, read on the forward strand.
AAGCACTGCAACGATATGACCGAGGTGGATTATGGTGGAGGGGAGGCAGCGCACACGGCTAAGAGATCAATGATCAACTTGTGTGTCCATGGGGTGCCCCCTGGCCACGTATATAAAGGATGGAGGGAGGAGGAGGCCGTCCCTCATAGGGCACGCCCAAAGTATGGAGTCCTACTAGGACTCCCTAGTCCTAGTAGGATTCCACCTCCCACATGGAATAGGAAAAGGGGAAGGGAGAAGGAGAAGGAAGGAAGGGGGCGCCCCCTTTCCCTAGTCCAATTCGGACCAGTCCATGGGGAAGGGGCGCTGCCACCCTTGAGGCCTTTTTCTCCTTTCCCGTATGGCCCATTAAGGCCCAATACGAATTCCCGTAACTCTCCGGTACTCCGAAAAATACCCGGATCACTCAGAACCTTTCCCATGTCCGAACATAGTCGTCCAATATATCGATCTTTACGTCTCGACCATTTCGAGACTCCTCGTCATGTCCCGGATCTCATCCGGCACTCCTAACTACCTTCGGTACATCAAATCACATAACTCATAATACAAATCTTCATCGAACGTTAAGCGTGCTGACCCTACGGGTTCGAGAACTATGTACACATGACCGAGACACATCTTCGGTCAATAACCAATAGCGGAACCTGGATGCTCATATTGGCTCCTACATATTCTACGAAGATATTCATCGGTCAAACCGCATAACAACATGCGTTGTTCCCTTTGTCATCGGTATGTTACTTGCCCGAGATTCGATCGTCGGTATCTCAATACCTAGTTCAATCTCGTTACCGGCAAGTCTCTTTACTCGTTTCGTAATGCATTATCCTGCAACTAACTCATTAGTCACAATGCTTGCAAGGCTCATAGTGATGTGCACTACTGAGAGGGCCCAGAGATACCTCTCTGATACACGGAGTGACAAATCCTATTCTCGATCTATGCCAACTCAACAGACACCTATAAAGCATCTTTATAATCACCCAGTTACGTTGTGACGTTCGATAGCACACAAAGTGTTCCTCAGTATTCGGGAGATGCATAATCTCATAGTCATAGGAACATGTATAAGTCATGAAGAAAGCAATAGCAACATACTAAACGATCAAGTTCTAAGCTAACGGAATGGGTCAAGTCAATCACATCATTCTCTAATGCTGTGATCCCGTTAATCAAAGGACAACTCATGTCTATGGCTAGGAAACTTAACCATCTTTGATTCAACGAGCTAGTCAAGTAGAGGCATACTAGTGACACTCTGTTTGTCTATGTATTCACACATGTACTAAGTTTCCGGTTAATACAATTCTAGCATGAATAATAAACATTTATCATGATATAAAGAAATATAATAACAACTTTATTATTGCCTCTAGGGCATATTTCCTTCAGTCTCCCACTTGCAATAGAGTCAATAATCTAGTTCACATCGCCCTGTGAATTAACACCAATAGTTCACATCACCATGTGATTAGTCCACATCGCCATGTGACTAACACCCAAAGGGTTTACTAGAGTCAATAATCTAGTTCACATCGCTATGTGATTAACACCCAAAGAGTACTAAGGTGTGATCATGTTTTGCTTGTGAGAGAAGTTTAGTCAACGGGTCTGCCAAATTCAGATAAGTATGTATTTTGCAAATTTCTATGTCCACAATGCTCTGCACGGAGCTACTTTAGCTAATTGCTCCCATTTTCAATATGTATCTGGATTGTGACTTAGAGTCATCCAGATCGGTGTAAAAACTTGCATCGACGTAACCGTTTACGACGAACTCTTTATCACCTCCATAACCGAGAAATATTTACTTAGTCCTCTAAGGATAATTTTGGCCGCTGTCCAGTGATCTACTCCTAGATCAAAATTGTAATCCCTTGCCAAACTCAGGGCAGGGTATACAATAGGTCTGGTACACAGCATGACATACTTTATAGAACCTATGGCTGAGGCATAGGGAATGACTTTCATTCTCTCTCTATCTTCTGCTGTGGTCGGGCATTGAGTCTTACTCAACTTCACACCTTGCAACACAGGCAAGAACTCTTTCTTTGACTGTTCTATTTTGAACTACTTCAAAATCTTGTCAAGGTAGGTACTCATTGAAAAAACTTATCAATCGTCTTGATCTATCTCTGTAGATCTTGATGCTCAATATGTAATCATCTTCACCGAGGTCTTTCTTTGAAAAAACTCTTTTCAAACACTCCTTTATGCTTTCCAGAAAATTCTACATCATTTCTGATCGACAATATGTCATTCACATATACTTATCAGAAAGGCTATAGTGCTCCCACTCACTTTCTGGTAAATACAGGCTTCACCGCAAGTCTGTATAAAACTATATGCTTTGATCAACTTATCAAAGCGTAAATTCCAACTCCGAGATGCTTGCACCAGTCCATAGATGGATCGCTGGAGCTTGCACATTTTGTTAGCACCTTTAGGATTGACAAAACCTTCTGGTTGCATCATATACAACTCTTCTTTAAGAAATGCATTAAGGAATGCATTTTTGACATCCATTTGCCAGATTTCATAAAATGTGGCAATTGCTAACATGATTTGGACAGACTTTTAAGCATCGATACAAGTGAGAAAATCTCATCGTAGTCAACACCTTGAACTTGTCGAAAACATTTTGGCGACAATTCGAGCTTTGTAGAGAGTAACACTACTATGAGCATCCGTCTTCCTCTTGAAGATCGATTTATTCTATATTGCTTGTCGATCATCGGGCAAGTCAACCAAAGTCCATACTTTGTTCTCATACATGGATCCCATCTCAGATTTCATGGCCTCAAGCCATTTTGCGGAATCTGGGCTCATCATTGCTTCCTCATAGTTCGTAGGTTCGTCAGGGTCAAGTAACATGATTTCCAGAACAGGATTACCGTACCACTTTTGTGCGGAACGTATTCTGGTTGTCCTACGAGGTTCGGTAGTGACTTGATCTAAAGTTTCATGATCATCATCATTAACTTCCTCACTAATCGGTGTAGGCATCACTGGAACTGATTTCTGTGATGAACTACTTTCCAATTCGGGAGAAGGTACAATTACCTTATCAAGTTCTACTTTCCTCCCACTCACTTCTTTCGAGAGAAACTCCTTCTCTAGAAAGGATCCATTCTTAGCAACGAATATCTTGCCTTCGGATTTGTGATAGAAGGTGTACCCAACAGTTACTTTTGGGTATCCTATGAAGACGCACTTCTCCGACTTGGGTTTGACCTTATCAAGATGAATTTTTTTCACATAAGCATCGCAACCCCAAACTTTAAGAAACGACAGCTTAGGTTTCTTGCTAAACCACAGTTCATACGGTGTCGTCTCAACGGATTTAGATGGTGCCCTTTAACGTGAATGTAGCTGTCTCTAATGCATAACCCCAAAAAGATAGTGGTAAATCGGTAAGAGACATCATAGATTGCACTATATCCAATAAAGTACGGTTATGACGTTCGGACACACCATTATGCTGTGGTGTTCCAGGTGGCATGAATTTCTGAAACTATTCCACATTGTTTTAATTGAAGACCAAACTCATAACTCAAATATTCGTCTCCGCGATCAGATCGTAGAAAGTTTATTTTCTTGTTACGATGATTTTCCACTTCACTCTGAAATTCTTTGAACTTTTCAAATGTTTCAGACTTATGTTTCATCAAGTAGATATACCCATATCTGCTCAAATCATCTGTGAAGGTCAGAAAATAACGATACCTGCCATGAGCCTCAACACTCATCGGATCGCATACATCAGTATGTATTATTTCCAGTAAGTCAGTTGCTCGCTCCATTGTTCCGGAGAATGGAGCCTTAGTCATTTTTCCCATGAGGCATGGTTCGCAAGCATCAAGTGATTCATAATGAAGTGATTCCAAAAGCCCATCATCATGGAGTTTCTTCATGCGCTTTACACCAGTATGACCTAAACGGCAGTGCCACAAATAAGTTGCACTATCATTATTAACTTTGCATCTTTTGGCTTCAATATTATGAATATGTGTATCACTACGATCGAGATCCAACAAACTATTTTCATTGAGTGTATGACCATCGAAGGTTTTATTCATGTAAACAAAACAACAATTATTCTTTGACTTTAAATGAATAACCGTATTGCAATAAACATGATCAAATCATATTCATGCTCAACGCAAACACCAAATAACATCTATTTAGGTTCAACACTAATCCCGAAAGTATAGGGAGTGTGCGATGATGATCATATCAATCTTGGAACCACTTCCAACACACATCATCACTTTACCCTTAACTAGTCTCTGTTCATTATGCAACTCCCGTTTCGAGTTAGTAATCTTAGCAACTGAACTAGTATCAAATACTGAGGGTTGCTATAAACACTAGTAAAGTACACATCAATAACATGTATATCAAATATACCTTTTTTCACTTTGCCATCCTTATTATCCGCCAAAAGCTTGGGGTAGTTCCGCTTCCAGTGACCAGTCCCTTTGCAGTAGAAGCACTTAGTCTCAGGCTTAGGTCTAGACTTGGGCTTCTTCACTTGAGCAGCAACTTTCTTGTCGTTCTTCTTGAAGTTCCCCTTCTTCCCTTTGCCCTTTTTATTGAAACTAGTGGTCTTGTCAACCATCAACACTTGATGCTTTTCTTGATTTCTACCTTCGCCGATTTTAGCATCGCGAAGAGCTTGGGAATTGTTTTCGTCATCCCTGGCATATTATAGTTCATCACGAAGTTCTAGTGACTTGGTGATAGTGACTAGAGAACTTTTGTCAATTACTATCTTATCTGGAAGATTAACTCCCACTTGATTCAAGCAATTGTAGTACCCAGACAATCTGAGCACATGCTCACTGGTTGAGCTATTCTCCTCCATCTTGTAGGCAAAGTACTGTCAGAGGTCTCATACCTCTATACACGGGCATGAGTATGAAATACCAATTTCAAATCTTGGAACATCTTATATGCTTCATGGCGTTCAAAACATTTTTGAAGTCCCGGTTCTAAGCCGTAAAGCATGGTGCACTAAACTATCAAGTAGTCATCATACCGAGCTTTGCCAAACGTTCATAACATCTGCATCTGCTCCTGCAATAGGTCCGTCCCCTAGCAGTGCATCAAGGACATAATTCTTCTGTACAACAATGAGGATAATCCTCAGATCACGGACCTAGTCCGCATCATTGCTACTATATCATCTTTCAACATAATTTTTCTCCAGGAACATATCAAAATAAACGGGGAGCTACATCGCGAGCTTTTGATCTACAACATAGTTATGCAAATACTACCAGGACTAAGTTCATGATAAATTAAAGTTCAATTAATCATATTACTTAAGAACTCCCACTTAGATAGACATCCCTCTAGTCATCTAAATGATCACATGACCCAAATCAACTAAACCATGTCCGATCATCACGTGAGATGGAGTAGTTTTCAATGGTGAACATCACTATGTTCATCATATCTACTATATGATTCACGCTCGACCTTTCGGTCTCCAGTGTTCCGAGGCCATATCTACATATGCTAGGCTCGTCAAGTTTAACCCGAGTATTCCACGTGTGCAAAACTGGCTTGCACCCGTTGTATGTGAACGTAGAGCTTATCACACCCCATCATCACGTGGTGCCTCGGCACGACGAACTGTCGCAACGGTGCATACTCAGGGAGAACACTTGTACCTTGAAATTTAGTGAGAGATCATCTTATAATGCTACCACCGAACTAAGCAAAATAAGATGCATAAAGGATAAACATCACATGCAATCAAAATATGTGACATGATATGGCCATGATCATCTTGCGCCTTTGATCTCCATCTCCAAAGTACCGTCATGATCTCTATCGTCACCGGCATGACACCATGATCTCCATCATCTTGACCTCTATCAACGTGTCGTCACATGGTCGTCTCGACAACTATTGCTCTTGCAACTATTGCTATCGCATAGCGATAAAGTAAAGCAATTATTTGGCACTTGCATCTTATGCAATAAAGAGACAACCATAAGGCTTCTGCCAGTTGCCGATAACTTCAACAAAACATGATCATCTCATACAACAACTTATATCTCATCACGTCTTGACCATATCACATCACAACAACCCCTGCAAAAACAAGTTAGACGTCCTCTACTTTGTTGTTGCAAGTTTTACGTGGCTGTTGTGGGCTGTGCAAGAACCGTTCTTACCTACGCATCAAAACCACAATGATTTTTCGTCAAGTATGTGTTGTTTTAACCTTCAACAAGGACCGGGCATAGCCACACTCGATTCAACTAAAGTTGGAGAAACTGACACCCGCCAGCCACCTGTGTGCGAAGCACGTCGGTAGAACCAGTCTCGCGTAAACGTACGCATAATGTCGGTCCGGGCCGCTTCATCCAACAATACCGCCGAATCAAAGTATGACATGCTGGTAAGCAGTATGACTATTATCGCCCACAACTCACTTGTGTTCTACTCGTGCATATAACATCTACGCATGAACCCGGCTCGGATGCCACTGTTGGGTAACGCAGTAATTTCAAAAAAATTCCTATGATCACGCAAGATCTATGTGATGCATAGCAACGAGAGGGGATAGTGTTGTCTACGTACCCTCGTAGACCGTAAGCAGAAGCGTTATGACAACGCGGTTGATGTAGTCGTACGTCTTCACGATCGACCGATCCTAGCACCGAAAGTACGACACCTCCGCGATCTGCACACGTTCGGCTCGGTGACGTCCCACGAACTCACAATCCAGCAGAGTGTCGAGGGAAAGCTTCGGCAGCACGACAGCGTGATGATGGTGATGATGAAGCTACCGGCGCAGGGCTTCATCTAAGCACTGCAACGATATGACCGAGGTGGATTATGGTGGAGGGGAGGCACCGCACAGCGGCTAAGAGATCAATGATCAACTTGTGTGTCCACGAGGTGCCCCCTGGCCACGTATATAAAGGATGGAGGGATGAGGAGGCCGTCCCTCATAGGGCGCGCCCAAAGTATGGAGTCCTACTAGGACTCCCTAGTCCTAGTAGGATTCCACCTCCCACATGGAATAGGAAAAGGGGAAGGGAGAAGGAGAAGGAAGGAAGGGGACGCCCCCTTTCCCTAGTCCAATTCGGACCAGTCCATGGGGAAGGGGCGCTGCCACCCTTGAGGCCTTTTTCTCCTTTCCCGTATGGCCCATTAAGGCCCAATACGAATTCCCGTAACTCTCCGGTACTCCGAAAAATATCCGAATCACTCGGAACCTTTCCGATGTCCGAATATAGTCGTCCAATATATCGATCTTTACGTCTCAACCATTTCGAGACTCCTCGTCATGTCGCCGATCTCATCCGGGACTCCTAACTACCTTCGGTACATCAAATCACATAACTCATAATACAAATCGTCATTGAACGTTAAGCGTGCGGACCCTACGAGTTCGAGAACTATGTAGACATGACCGAGACACATCTTTGGTCAATAACCAATAGCAGAACCTGGATGCTCATATTGGCTCCTACATATTCTACGAAGATCTTTATCGGTCAAACCGCATAACAACATACGTTGTTCTCTTTGTCATCGGTATATTACTTGCCCGAGATTCGATTGTCGGTATCTCAATACCTAGTTCAATCTTGTTACCGGCAAGTCTCTTTACTCGTTCCGTAATGCATCATCCCACAACTAACTCATTAGTCACAATGCTTGTAAGGCTTATAGTGATGCGCATTACCGAGAGGGCCCATAGATACCTCTCTGATACACGGAGTGACAAATCCTAATCTCCATCTATGCCAACTAAAAAAACACCATCGGAGACACCTGTAGAGCATAGTTATAATCACCCAGTTACGTTCTGATGTTTGATAGCACACAAAGTGTTCCTCCGGTATTAGGGAGTTGCATAATCTCATATTCATAGGAACATGTATAAGTCATGAAGAAAGCAATAGCAACATACTACACGATCAAGTGCTAAGCTAACGGAATGGGTCAAGTCAATCACATCATTCTCTAATGATGTGATCCCGTTAATCAAATGACAACTCATGTCTATGGCTAGGAAACTTAACCATCTTTGATTCAACGAGCTAGTCAAGTAGAGGCATACTAGTGACACTCTGTTTGTCTATGTATTCACACATGTACTAAGTTTCCGGTTAATACAATTCTAGCATGAATAATAAACATTTATCATGATATAAGGAAATATAAATAACAACTTTATTATTGCCTCTAGGGCATATTTCCTTCAATATGCATATATATATATATGGTTGCTCGCCGTTGAGGCGACCACGGAGCGCTCTGCTCGCGTCCCTCCATGCGCGCTCTGCCAGCGGTTGGGCGTGCGCACGATAACGTCGGGGGCCCATATGCATGCGGTTGCGCCGCGCGCATTGCCACGCGATGCAGTTACGTGTAGCACGATGGAGTTACGTGCTGCAAATTAGAACTACCATCAGGGCTTGCCGATATTCCTAGCCGTCCGGCTTCCCCTTTAATTCCCGCGGCCATTATAACCTTAGTCTCTACAACCTTTCGATCGCGCCCCACAACACAACAAGCACACCCACGACGACACATAGAGAGGGGATGTCTAGCGGCGCTCCAATGAAGTTCGGCGAGCATAGAGTGGAGACCCACACGAGGGAGATGGATCTCTAGGTGGTGTACACCATCGACCCGGCCGTGGTAGTCAACTACATCAATAGCGTTGAGCAGTTGCTTGCTCGAGACAAGTACAAGGTGGTCGGCATCGACCTCCAGTACACCGCCGGTTGTCCCGGCATAGGTCGGAAGGTTGCCGTCGCCCAGTTGTGCATGCGCCATCATGTCCTCATCTACCACTACTGCATGGCCACAGAGCCTTGTGACCGTTTCAAGAGGTTTGTCAACAGCCCGACTACAAGTTCGCCATGGTGGAAACCACCGACGATGTAAAAGCGCTCAGTGTTACGGGCTTGGCCTGCAAGAACCTTGTCAAAATCCGTGACCACTACAGGGTCTGGGGCAGCACGAAGAAGGACTCCCTGGTCGAACTCGCCTCGGCCATCATCGACCCCTACTACGAAAAGATGAAGCAGGATGCCCAGAGAACAAGTCCCGTATCCTGGCACAGGGCCTAGATGCGGCAACTAGATGAAGCTCACCTCAGGTTCGCAGCCAAGAGCGTGTCCACATGCTATGAGATGAACAGGCGGATCGTTGACATGAGGAAGTGCCTCGTTATCCAAATTGACGAGCCCGGATCGAGCCACAAGCAGAGCAAGCGTCACAAGAAGTAAATGATGATCAGATGATCGTTTATGCTAGTTAATCATGCATGTAATATATAGTTTACTTTATTGGTGTGTGGAAATGTCATGTGTGTAGTAGCCACCTATGTAATTATGCATGTAATAGTTTACTTTGGTGTGTGCAAATGCCATGGTTGTAGTAGCCACCTATGTAAGTGGATGTTTAATTTGGTTATGCAACCATGTCCTTATAAATGTGTGTGTGTGTATATATATATGTGTGTGTGTGTGTGTTGTTGTTCTGTATGCAATCCCATCGCACAACACACACGTCTTATTAGCAGCAACCGTCTGTGTTATTATCGGTCTTCGCACACGTTACTGATTACAGACCTGTTTACCGCGTATCACACACATCTTGTTATCTTGAACTGTTTCTGTTCTCTTGTCTCAACACAAACAGTTCATCCGAGTGAACCGCATGCCGTAGATCGCACACACCTTGATCTGGCCGACCGTTTCTTTTGTGTTGCCTAATGACAAACAGTTCGTCCGAGAGAACCATATGTTGTATATCTCACACACCTTCATCTGGCTGTGTGACAGCCTGATTTTTGGCCCTTTCTTTTTCTTTTGTTTTTCCGAGGTTTTTGCCTGAGTTTTTTTTTCCGCGGCCTTGTGGTCTGGAAACTGAAGAAGATGCCCTCTTCTTTGTTTCCAGAGTGGCTTGTCATTCCCAAATCTTTCCCTAGACCCTGTCATTTCCATCCTAGCCCAAATCCCAATATTCCTTTTATTGGGAATATTCCTTTTCTATGAAAGGAATAACTCAAATTGCCCTAGGTTGTGAAGCAACCTATATTTCCATCACTCCATAAATTCCCAAAAAATTCTCATAAATTTTTTGGGTCATATCTTGATCAAATATGGCAAAACTTTTCATTTCCATGTTCAAAAATAATTCCCCAATATTCCTTTTTCTATTCTGCCCTGAATGGCACTTTGAGAAGGAAGTGTCATTTATATTTTTCCTAGTGGCTCCCCACCTTTTTGGTCATGTTTATATGACCAAATAATTGCCTCATGCAGAAGTTCAACTTTATTTGCCTAGCCAATCATCCTCACTGAATTTTCAAAGTTTCTGTCAGACAGAAGGCTTTGTGAAGGAAGTACTAGCTAGGAGTATCCAAATAAGTTGAGATTTTGCACACTCCTTAATGTGATCATATTAACCCCCTCCACCCATTTTCAGCCCCATCCAATCATCTATGTGAGCACAGGAGCAAATCTTTGTTTCTGGCAATATTTTCAGGTTGTGAAGCAAGTGTATTTTATATTGCTTCAACAATCCTGATAAATTACCAGATCATTCTTATGCCCATAAAACATCTCTCCACCCAATTTGGAATCATTTCAATGAGCCATTTAATCCCCAAAATTATTTCAAGTTTCTGGACAGAAATGATGTTTGTGAAGCAAGTGCCATTTTGGCTTGTCCATTTGGCATGCGCTTTTTACAGCATCTTTATATGTCCATATCATGAGGATTTGCCAAGTTGCATCCCATTCCATAACTCCATGTGAGAGCATCATCATGATCTAGTTTCTGGACCATTTTGGTCAGTTGTGAAGCAACTGCAGTAAAACTGGTCCATCTACCCTCAAAACCTCCAGGATCATAGTCCCTCCATAGCTAAACACCCCAGACAACTTATTTGGCTTCAAGCATTTCCCTGTTGATCACCAGTGCTCACCCAAGTTTACTGCAGTAAACTTCAGAGGGTTATTTCTATTTGACCGTAGACGTTTTCACCAAACTACCACCTCAGTTGAAACCACCCGTCGAAGGACTTACCACTAGACAACATTTGCCAGCCATTTGGCCCTTCTTGGTGCCAGTGCACGCGGTGACCACGACAATGGCGTGCCTATGCACGCGCTCTGTGTGCAGTGGCCGCGTCCAGTGGCTGTTTGTGCTGGACCCCCTCCTCCTCTCGTCATCTTCGCGCTCGTGAGCGTGTCCACCAGCTGGCCCGTGTCGTCGCCGTCCCCCTGGACTCATGTCCCTCTCCTGAAGCCTCCTCGTCCCCGCTCGTCGCCGCTCGCCCACGGGAGCTCTGTGTCCGGCAGTGCATTAATGGCGCCCAACCTCTTCCTCTGTGTCCCTCGACCTCTTCGACCCCGTGATCTTCAGCCCTGTGCCCTCCCCGTCATTTGCCCCCGAGTTCATGCGCGCGAGCACGCGTCCGCGGCGTCGGACACGCGTCTGCGGCGGTGACAGCACGGCAGCTCCTCCCCTGCCTATAAATGGTCACCCCCGAGGCCTCTCGACCTCACCACTGGCCTCGCCTCTCTCCCAGCTCCCTCCCCGTCCACTCGCTCGAGCTCCAGGAGCTCTCTGTGCCCCCCATCGCTACCATGGCTGCCGTCTCTATCAAGCTCGATTCCGGCAAGCTGAGCTCCCTCGCTCCTCCATTCCACCCCCAGAGGCCTCCCCTCTACCCACCAAGCCTCCCCCTCCCCTCAACTAGTCGCCGGAGTAGCCGGGGCCGTCGTCCCCAAGATCGACCGACCCGCCGTCCGCCATGGTCCATGGTGCTCTCGCCCCCGCCCTCTTCGAGGCCCGTTTAGTGCGGGGATGGGCGCGCCTTCGTCTCCTGATCGTTTTGGTGGGTCGGGCGCTGGCAGAGGTGGCCAGAGTCGGCCGGACTCGTCGCCGGAGCGCTCAGCCCTGCCTGTGCCGCAGCTCGCCGTCGGGAGAAGGAGACAGGAAGAAGAGAAGAGAGGAGAGAGAGAAGTGGATAAGGTGGGACCCGCGCGTCAGCCACCCAGCCGCCGGCCCCGCGTTGACCCTGGTACACTGACGTAGATAAGTGGAGGCGTAATCCATTGATTACGCCTTTGCTTTCCGAAAGCGTATTTCTCTATTACGCGTTCTGTTTTTCTGTTCAGGCCCTGTTTGAAAATATTTTCATTACAGATGGGTCCCTGGTAGAAAACACTCGATAACTTTTTATCCGTAACTCCAAATGAGGTGATTCCAAAGCCTACTTCTTCGTTTCGTCGAGCCCGTTCTGTTGGTTTCATTCTCACTATGGTTTGACACTGTGAAAATGACCATTATGCCCTTGCCCTTATTTTGCCCTCTCCGAGAGAGAACGTTTTCCGGCGATTCGTTCCGCGAGTTTCTCGCACTTTCTCCCGATGATTTCTTCCACCCCAGGCAAGCCACAATACCCACTTGCATGATAGTCATGCAGTAGCCATGGTTTTCAACTTGAATATTTATTAAATGTTTGCTTGTTGAAAAGATGGTTATCGTTGTTCCGATGATGTTTAGATTTGCATGTTCACTTTTGTGCTAGGTTGTCTTGTACTCTGTTATCATGTTCTACCTGCTAGTATTTCCTTTCATATGTTTATACTTGCCAGTAGTACATGTTGATGTTGGTGATGGTCATGCTAGTCAGTATGCCATGCTCAGTGGATATGATTTATTGTTGATATGGTGGATACTTATGTGATACCCTCATGATTATGTTGATATCGTGTTCATGCATTTTTATCATGACTCAGCATGTTTGCATTCAAGTTAACCGGATTAAATTGAACTTGAACAACTGTTGGCTGAGTCATGGTGCCGCTGAATCGATGCTGACCAGTGCAACCACGCTTACCGGTATGAGACGTTCCTAACTGGGTCTATTGTTGTGCCTCTCACCGGTGCCTCCAAAATGAGGGAAGGTTATGGGCGCGCGCTACCCTGATCAGGTAGGCGGACATAAGCCTTGTGTGCCCGTTGTTGTTGTTATGTGCACATGTCCCCGTTTGGGATGGTTTATTGTTTTGGGCCATGAGGGTGGTCGTTGTGTCTTGAGGTAGACACGGGGCCACCCATGACTTAGCCCAGAGGGGAGTGAGTCGGAGTGGCCGGGAGAGTGTCATGGCAGTAGATCGGTTTTGTCGGAACACCGTTGGTCCACCCGAATGGGAGTGCGAGGCCATGGGTTCCGTAGTGTGGGTACAGTGTACTAACCTCTGCAGAGTGTATATTAAATCTATCGATAGCCGCGCCCGCAGATAAGGGCCCAGTTCGAAAGTAGGTCACACCGTGAGTCAACAGTAATAAGAATAACTTGATTAATGACAACCCGTGGTTGTGACCACCGTAAGGATCACGGGCCTTTTACTGGTCGGGTTGTGATCGCCGTAAGGATCACGGGCCATTTATTGGTCGGGTTGTGATCGCCGTAAGGATCACGGTTTGGGACCAAGTGTTGGTCGTGGTTGTGATCGCCGTAAGGATCACCGTGGTATCGAGGATACCGAGGTGTCATCCCTGCAAAGAAAGCTAATTCACTCGGCCAGATCACTCTTGACGTGGTTCTCGGTGATTAAAAGAATTACCGAAAGGAGAAGTTGACATTTGAAGTTGTGGATTTTCAAAGTGCCTATCATGCTATTCTAGGCAGACCTGCGTACGGTCGTTTCATGGCTCGGCCATGTTACGTGTACCTCAAGCTAAAGATGCCTGGCTCCAGGGGCGTGATCACAGTCACTGGTAATCAGTAGAGAGCAGAAGAGTGCCTCCAGAAGGGCTCAAAAATTGCCGATGAACAGATGGCAGCGGTGGAAATGCAAGAATATCAGAAGAATGCAGATCCGAGTGATTTGTTACGTGCCAAGAAGCCTGCTTCAGATTCTGCATTTCAGTCATCCGATGAAACCAAGCCAGTTCACATTCACCCGACCGATCCCAATGCTGCTCCGACTCATATTTCAACAACACTCGACAGCAAATAGGAAGAAGCGCTCATCCAGTTCCTCCGTGAGAACTGGGACATCTTTGCATGGAAACCTTTTGACATGTCGGGTGTACCCAGGGGACTGGCTGAGCACCGTTCGTGAGTCGATCTAAAAGCAAAACCCGTTAAAGAGCATCTCCGTCGGTCCGCCATGGAGAAGAGAAAGGCAATCGGCGAGGAGGTGGTTCGGCTTCTGGCAGCTGAGTTCATCCGCGAAATTTACCACTCCGAGTGGCTCGCCAATGTCATGGTCCCTAAAAAGGATGATTCACTTCGTAGGTGCATTGACTTCAAGCATATCAGTTGGGCCTGCCCGAAAGATCACGTCCCTCTTCCCCGCATCGATCAGATAGTCGACTCAACTGCGGGATGTGAGCGATTGTCCTTTCTGGACTCATATTCCGGGTACCATCAGATTCGACTGTATGGACCCGACGAAATAAAAACAGCTTTCATGACCCCGTTCGGGTGCTTTTGCTATGTTGCTATGCCCTTTGGTCTCAAGAATGCTGGTGCCAGATTCATGCGCACGATACAAAAGTGCCTCCTCACTCAAATCAGTTAGAATGTGGAAGCATACATGGATGACATCATGGTTAAGTCGCGTAAAGGTTCCGACCTGCTGACTGACCTCGCTGAAACCTTTGCCAATTTGAGGAGATATGATATCAAGCTTAATCCGTCGAAGTGTACATTCGGGGTTCCAGGTGGAAAGTTACTCGGTTTCCTCATTTCCGAACGTGGGATCGATGCAAACCCAAAGAAAGTTGGTGCAATACTCTGAATGAAATGCCCTGTGCGCGTACACGATGTTCAGAAGCTTACTGGTTGTTTGGCCGCTTTGAGTCGATTCATCTCTCGTCTCAGTGAGAAGGCATTGCCTCTTTACCGATTGATGAAGAAATTTGATAAGTTCGAGTGGACTCCTGAAGCTGACGCAACATTTGCAGAGCTCAAAACCCTGCTTTCCACCCAGCCGGTGCTCGCTGCTCCAATCAGCAAAGAGCCTTTACTGCTTTATATTGCAGCCACCGGACATGTTGTCAGTACTGTACTCACAGTCGAGCGGGAAGAAGAAGGTAAGGCCTACAAGGTTCAACGCCCAGTGTACTATATTTCTGAAGTCTTAACTCCATCCAAGCAGAGATATCCGCATTATCAGAAGCTTGTCTATGGAATTTACTTAACCATGAAGAAGGTTGCACATTACTTCTCAGATCATTCGATTACAGTCATTAGCGACGCCCCATTGTCAGAAATTCTGAACAACAGGGATGCAACTGGTCGAGTGGCAAAATGGGCGATTGAACTCCTTCCATTGGATATTAAGTTTGAGGCAAAGAAAGCAATCAAGTCCCAAGCAATAGCAGATTTCCTTGTCGAGTGGATTGAGCAGTAGCAATCGACTCAGATTCACTCGGAACATTGGACTATGTTCTTTGATGGATCCAAGATGCTGAATGGTTTTGGTGCTGGAGTAGTCTTGGTATCCCCGCGAGGCGACAAACTCAGTTACGTTCTCCAGATTCACATTGATTCCTCCAACAATGAAGCTGAATATGAGGCACTTCTGTATGGGTTGCGTATGGCCATTTCACTCGGCGTCCGTCGCCTAGTGGTCTATGGCAACTCAGATTTGGTGGTCAATCAAGTGATGAAGGAGTGGGACATCAGGAGCCCAGCTATGACTGGCTATTGCAATGAAGTGAGAAAGTTAGAAAGGAAGTTTGAAGGGCTAGAGCTCCACCACATTCCCCGACTGAAGAACCAAGCAGCTGATGACCTGGCAAAGATAGGTTCCAGGCGGGAGCCCATTCCCAGCAATGTGTTCTTGGAGCATCTTCACACACCATCAGTTCAAGAGGATCCCTTCACAGAAGAGCCCCCGCAGCCTAAGAGTTCTACTGATCCGACTGAAGTTGAAATCCCAGCTGTAGTCGACTTAATCATGGAGGTTTTGGTCGTCATTCCTGATTGGACAGTACCGTATATTGCATATATTCTCAGGAAAGAGCTTCCGGAAGATGAAGATGAGGCATGTCAGATTGTCCGTCGATCTAAAGCCTTCATGGTAATAGGTGGACAGCTTTATAGAGAGAGTGTTACTGGAGTTGCTCAGCGGTGCATCACGTCAGAAGAAGGTCGAATGATTCTCAACGACATCCACTCGGGGACCTGTGGTCACCATGCGTCCTCTCGAACCATGATGGCCACATACCGAGCAGGATTCTATTGGCCGCGAGCGAATGAAATGGCAAAGGACATAGTCGACAAGTGTGAAGGTTGTCAGTTCTACTCCAACATGTCTCACAAGCCTGCGTCAGCTCTGAAGACCATTCCACTCGTCTGGCCCTTTTCTATTTGGGGATTGGATATGGTTGAGCCTCTGAGGACTAGCAGGAGTGGCTTCACTCATCTGCTTGTTGTAGTCGACAAGTTCACCAAGTGGATTGAAGCCAAACCCATCAAAAACCTTGACTCAAGTACCGCCGTCGGTTTCATCAGAGAGTTGACATTCAGATATGGGGTCCCGCACAACATCATCACGAACAACGGTTCAAACTTTGATTCAGATGAGTTCAGAGCTTTCTATGCTTCCCAAGGCACTCGGGTCGACTATGCTTCAGTCGCTCACCCGCAGTCGAATGGACAAGCAGAAAGGGCAAATGGTTTGATCCTCCAAGGTCTGAAGCCCAGGTTGATGCGTGACCTCAAACACGCGGCAGGTGCCTGGGTGGACAAGTTACCATCAATACTGTGGGGCTTAAGAACAATGTCGAATCGGTCGACTGGTCGGACTCCCTTCTTCATGGTCTATGGAGCTGAAGCTGTGCTGCCGTCTGATTTACTTCACAATGCTCCGCGAGTAGAACTTTTCTCAGAAGCAGAAGCAGAACAAGCCCGGCAAGATGCTGTTGATCTTCTGGAAGAGGAAAGAGAGATGGCCCTGATTAGGTCGACTATTTATCAGCAAGACCTCCGTTGTTTCCATGCTAGAAACATGAGAGGTCGAGCATTTCAGGAAGGAGACCTCTTGCTCTGAGTGGATCAGCAACGGCCTCACAAACTTGCTCCCACTTGGGAAGGCCCCTTCATCATCACCAAGGTGCTCCACAACGGAGCGTACCACCTATACGATGTGGAACACAAGAAAGACGAGCCACACGCTTGGAATGCGGAGCTGCTCCACCACTTTTATACTTAAGCGTTCAGACCGTTGAGATGTAATAAGAAGTACCTTTCAGTTTGTTTATCAAAGACATGGTTTTACAGTCTCCTAAATGATTGTTATTACTTATACATGTGTTCAAAATCCCCAAGTGGGTGGCTTAGCTACGAATCCGATTCGCCTAAGTTTAAAAAACAAACACCGAGTGAAGAGAGCCTCTCACTCGGGGGCTTAGCTGCGAATCCGATTTGCCTAAGTTTGAAAAAATCCTACCGAGTGAAGAGCAACCCTCTCACTCGGGGGCTTAGCTGCAGTTCCGTACTCGCCTAAGTTTGAAAAAAATCCTACCGAGTGATGAGCAACCCTCTCACTCGGGGGCTTAGCTGCAGTCTCGTACTCGCCTAAGTTTGAAAAAATCCTACCGAGTGAAGAGCAACCCTCTCACTCGGGGGCTTAGGTGCAGTTCCGTACTCGCCTAAGTTTAAAAATATCCTACCGAGTGAAGAGCAACCCTCTCACTCGGGGGCTTAGCTGCAGTTTCGTACTCGCCTAAGTTTGAAAAAATCCTACCAAGTGAAGAGCAACCCTCTCACTCGGGGGCTTAGCTGCAGTTCCATACTCGCCTAAGTTTGAAAGAGTCCCACCGAGCGAAGAGCAACCCTCTCACTCGGGGGCTTAGCTGCAGTTCCGTACTCACCTAAGTTTGAAAAAATCCCACCGAGTGAAGAGCAACCCTCTCACTCGGGGGCTTAGCTGCAGTTCCGTACTCGCCTAAGTTAAAACACGCTTCGAGTGAAGAGCGATCCTCTTTCTCGGGGACTTGGCCACACGCTCCATCCTGATCCACAAGGACGACGAGGTACTGGTCGCCTGCGACCTTCTCCTCAGAGCTGCACCACAAATACAATGTGCGCTCCATCCTGATCTGCAAGGATGACGAGGTGCAGGTCGTCTGCGACCTTCTCCTCAGAGGTACGCCACAAATACAATGTGCGATCCATCCCGATCTGCAAGGACGACGACGTGCAGGTCGTCCGCGGCCCTCTCCTCAGAACTACATCACAAGTACCAAAGTCTGTTCCGAGTGAAGATACAAGTTCCACTCGAAGATAAAAGAAAACATATTCAAAGAAAAACCAAGTTCAGATAAATCCCACGAGGTTCCGAACCGCAGATAAAAGTACTCGGGCATCAAGCCCGAAGGAGTTTAACGGTTACAAAATCACTCGGCATTCCTAGGCAAATTTAATTAAGGCTTAAAGTTTGTTCACTCCGCGAGAGGAGGGCTGGCAGGCTCGACGAACTCATCCAAGTCGATTCCATCGGCAATTCGAGTAGCAGCAAAAATGAAGGTCTCCATGAAAGACTGGAAGTCAAGTCTCTTGGTATTGGCGACCTTGATCACTGCTAGTTTCTCTTCTTTGGCCTCCTTGCAATGACGCGAACAAGGGACAGAACTACGTTAGCACCGCACCGAGTAGACGATTTCTTCCATTCCTGCACTCGACCAAGGATCTCATAGAGTCGAGTCATCAGAGACTCGAGGTCATTTTGGAGCGTCTCCTTTGGCCAGAGCACCGTGTCGATCCACGATACCGCAACCTTCAGTCGAGCGAGGTAGTCTGTAACGCTGGCAAGTCAGGATTCCAGTCGAAGCACGTTCGTGACAGCTTCATCTTTAACAGGGGAATTGATGGGGTCCAAGCTTGTCTCGATTTGCGCAGTTTCTTCCTCAAAGTTTTGGCAGAATTCTGCACTCACAAAGAAATAATGAGTCGACGGCTTTATGATGAATCGACGATAACAAAACAGTCGGACAAGGAAAGGTACCTTCAAGCATAAGGAATAACTTCTCGGCGAGTCCTCCCAGATAAGTCTCCAGCTCGTTTCTCCTCCGACTGAGATCACCAACCTTGTCAGTCAAAGCCCCCTTGTCCTTCTTGAGCAGAGTCACCTCCTTATTGGCCTCGCCAAGAGCAGTCTTCAGCTTGGCATTTTTTGTTTCTAACGTTCTGACTGAAGCCAGCTTCTGGTCGGCAAGTGTTGTTTTCTCTTCGGCCGAATTTTGTGCGGCTGCAAGGTCAAGATCCTTCTTCTCCAAAGCCTGGTTCATTTTTTCTGAAAGAAATAACGCTCGATTCAGAGGAAGGAAATAACACTCGGTTCAGAAAAGAGTCAATAGTCAAGTTTTCCATACCAGCAGCATCATCCTTAGCCTTCTGCAAGTTCACCTTGGCCAACTCCAGATCAAGATTGAGCTGGATCTGCTTCTTCTCCAAGTCAGCAAACCGGGCTCCAAGTTCACAAGATTTCTGTGGTCAGGGGACAGTCAGTCGACAGATACAAAGTTTGGTTGCTTACCAGGCAATAAAGTTCATATTCAAAGAAGTTCTAAGACTACTGCCGAATCAAACATTCAACAGTAGTCTCGGGGACTACACCCAGTGGGTGCACTTAGCGTGCCCCCACTGGTTCAGGTTCCACTCGACATGGTCCGCCCAGACCAAGTAGAAGAATGTCAAAAAAAGAGAAGCAACAGTTATTCTCATACCACAACCGACTGCCCGCAGTCGACCGTGGTCTCGGGGACTACACCCAGTGGGTGCACTCAGCGTGCCCCCACTGGTTCAGGTTCCACTCGACATGGTCCGCCCAGACCGAGTGGAAGAACTGAAAAGCAACATTTTTATCAAGACCCCCACCGAATCACACATTCGGTGGTGGCCTCGGGGACTACACCCAGTAGGTGCACTCTGCGTACCCCCACTCGTTCAAAGTTACAATCGACACAACCTAGTCGACTCAAGTGGGAAAACTACTCAGCAAAAATTGAAACACCAAGTGGGTGTACACGTGCAAAGTGCAGATTGACAAGTAGAAGCACAATAAAGGTTTTCAGGTAGCATATCCTAAGAGAACAAGCGACAAGCTAGAAGATCAGTCGGAAATCAACTAACCTGGACATTGGCCTGGAGTGCTGAGTTGGCGTCATAGGCAGCTTGACTAGCCTCGCGCACCACTTTCATCTGCTCCATCATAAGGCCCGCCTGGCGTATAGCTTCCTTGGCGGTGCTCACTTGGTCCTCTGGGACATGATGGGCGGTGAAAAGTGAAGACGGTGGATCAGCTGTAGCAGCTCGAGAATCTGAGGCATGGATTTGCACAGATGAAGTAGGGGCCTGTGCAGTCGACGCTGAAGGACGTGCACTCAACAATGGAACCGAAAAAGTAATAGAAGCACGGTTGAGGTCCCCGGACTGCTGGATAGCCGGTTCTGCCACCGGCGTCGACTGAGGCGGCTTGCTAGCTGGTGTCCTCCTGCCTGAGGTCCTACCCCTCCTTCTCGTGGGCTTCTGTGGCGCATCTTCGTCATCATCTGGAAGTTTGATAACATTTTGCGGAGCTGTGAAAGAATCGACCACAAGAGCTCAGTCGACCGTAGAAGTGATTGACAAAGAAAAGACAAGATGACAGGAGCCATACCGGCTTTGGATGTGACCGCATCTTCCATCTCCTCATCATCATCATCCTTATAAATGGAAGTCCAGAGGTAGCAGCACTACAAATTCCAGGATTCACTCGGTCAAGCAAGAGAATGGGTCGACAACCAATATAAAACTCCCAGAGTAAAGAGTGAAGACAGAACACTTACGCAGAGGCAATGGGAACGTCAACCTTGATCTTGGGCAAGGCCTTCCAGGGCTTTGATGGCACAACTTTGGGCTGCTTTGGAGCCTTCTCAGTTGGCACAAGAGAGGATGTCCGAGTGCGCTTTGAAGTCTGTCCAGTCGGTGCAGTCGCTTTGCCACGGATGCTTGCTGGGTCATGGGTATGCTTAAAACGCCTTTCAACACGAGGGGGGAGTCGACTTCCTCACCACTGCTTGAGTCGTCACTCTCCTCGTCTTCTCCCCCATCAGATTGCTAGTCGCCGGTGTCACCTCCGCTCGCATCTCCCTCCTGCTCCTGCTCCTGCTCTCCGTTGGGCATCGAATACATCTTAGTGTAGATCTACAAGGCACCGAGCCGAGCAAATGTCAGTCAGTTTCGAGAACAAATACATGTGAGAACAAAAAGACACTCGGAAGAAAAGAGTCAAACCTTGTCTGGTTCGTCGGTGTTGTCGAGTGGAGGAATCCTCCTAGACCCCTTGGGGTTGTCCTTGTTGCCAGTGATGCCCTGCAGCCACTACGCCACCGTCTCCTCATCAACTTCCTCCGGGTGGATCCGAGTACTGTCATTGATACCCGAGTACATCCACATTAGATGATCACGTGCTTGGAGTGGCTGGATGCGTCGACTGAGAAACACCTCTAACAAGTCCATGCCAGTCACACCGTCGCGGACAAGTTGGACTACTTGCTCAACCAACATATTCACCTCCACTTTCTCAGCTGGAGTCACTTTCAAGGGAGAGGGCTTCTCAACTCGCTCCATGGAAAACGGAGGAAGGCCAGTCGACTAACCAGGGGTCGGTTGGTCCTTACAATAGAACCAGGTCGACTGTCACCCTCTGACTGAATCGGGAAGAACCGTTGCAGGGAAAGTACTTTTACCCCTCATCTGGATCCCTAGACTTCCACACATCTGGACCACATGCATCCTCTCATCACTCGGATTGGCATTTTTACAGACTGAGAACGAGAAGTGAAAATGTGTTTGAAGAGACCCCAGTGCGGTCGACAGCCCAGAAAATTCTCACACATGGACACAAATGCAGCGAGGTACGTGATGGTGTTGGGGGAGAAGTGATGAAGTTGGGCTCCAAAAAAGTTCAGAAAACCCCGGAAAAAAGGACGGGGGGGGGGGCAAGGAGAAACCGCGGTCGACGTGAGTCGCAAGAAGGACACACTCACCCTCCTGCGGCCGCGGCTCGGTCTCGTCCTCCGAAAGCCGCCAGGAACCGTGGGGAATCCATCCCCCCTCAACCAAATCCTCCAGATCCTCCTGCTAGATCGTGGACCGAATCCAGTCACCCTGGATCCAGCCGGGCGGTATGCCAGATCTCGACGACGACCCTCCCCGGCTCGTCTTCTTGCCCTTCCCCTTCACCGTCGCCTTCTTCGCACGCTCCAGGGCTGCCGTCTTGTCCTTCGCCATCGCTGCGAGTGGCGCTCGGGCTGGGCGGCAGCGTCGAGGGTGGAGGCGGACGTAGTGGAGAAGCAGAGGAGGAAGAAAGAAAATGGGACGCACTGTGCAAAAATCACCGGCCCAGACGCCTTATATGGGCCTAATCCCCGAGTGACTGACTTGTGGGCCCAGGCAATCCTGTCAAATCCCGCAATAGACGTGCGCTCGGTACATGGCGAAAAAGGAGGTGCGAGAATTGAGGTGCCCTTGCCTAATCCGCTCCACTCACTGTGGTCATCTCCGTCCCACGCGCTTCCCCAAATTTTGAATCCCATGAGATATGGGGATGACAGTGCAGTCGATCGCGCCGAAGATTTTATACCATATCGGCATTCGAAGCTTATCAGCAAAATTCACTCGACAACCTCAGAATGGATCAAGGCGACTGAAAATGAGGTCGAAGTTTCTGCATGCTTCACCAATCCAAGTAAAATGCTTCCGAAGCATGAAAATTGGGTCGGAACCATCTTCAACTCCATCTCCACTTGGACCCTAAACCATTCGGGGGCTAATGACGATGACATGTACCTAGGGTAGGGTAAGAGACCCAATCTAGACACCCTTCCCAAGGACACTGCCCTACAGTCAAAGACATTCAAAGGACAACAACGTCTACCGATTGAAATCACCTCAAGGTGCAACCCACTCGACCAACAGTTCCACTCGACAGAGATATAATCATTCGACCATGTCAGAAACAACTCGGAGTATAGAAGATCTAAAGTCACTCTGGATGGCAACGGTCAGGCGTTCACTCCGTAGTCTTAATGGGCATTTATATGACTTTATTGCCGACGTTACCAGTAACGTCCCATCTTTATGTACATTGAACCCTATGTAATGGCGGTTGGCTGGGGTCCTGGTGCACTCTATATAAGCCACCCCCCTCCTCTGGGACAAGGGTTCGCACCCCCTGTAACTTCACGCATAATCCAATCGACCAGCCTCCGGGCACCGAGACGTAGGGCTGTTACTTCTTCTGAGAAGGCCCTGAACTTGTAAATCTTGCGTGCACAACTTCACCGTAGCTAGGATCTTGCCTCCTCATACCTACCCCCATTCTACTGTCAGACTTAGAACCACGACAACTACAGCACACCCACACTTCTTAATCGAGCAAGTTCAGCAATTAAACAGAGCTAGCTGACCTAAACATTACTCTAACAAATTAAAGACCGGCACTCTTAATTGAACAAAACAAAGAGTACTACTACGGCTGGTGCTCGTCGATCTCCGCCGCCGCCTCCATGTCCAGCTCGCGCCCGACGGTCTCCTAGGGAAGGGGCTCAATGGCATCAATTGCACCATACTCGGCAAGCATCTCGCCATCCGCATCCGCCATATCTTTGGAGTAGGCCACCACGAGCTGGGCGTGGGCGGCCGGGATTTGGGCTTTGGCGGGTTCCATCGTGGCAAGGTATGCCGCGCAAGAACGGACGGCTGCTCGAACTCTCTCGGCAATTGCCAACTCTTCGGCCATGGGTTGCCGACCATTGTCGGAGAAGCTTTGTTCGATTTGTCCGGCGACCGCCACGAGCTGGGCGTGGACGGCCTCAACATGGTAGTGGGTGGCCTCCATCAGGGCTAAGGCCGCCGCTGCGGAACGGACAGCTGCTGTGACGCTCTCGCCAGTTGCTATCCCCGAGGCAGATGCTGCTGGCGCCGCCTGAGAAGCAACGACAACCGTGTGGGCTGCCTTGGCCGCCCGGACGCAGATTGCGGTCGCCCTCACAAAGCTTGTTAGCATGCGCCTGGCGGCTGCGGCCGCGCTCTCGCCAGATTGGGCCACTGAAGTTGCCCTCACGACGTGGTCCCCATCTTTCACCGGCCACGATTGAACAGTGAAATGATATTTGGGGAGTGCTACATCTTGAGCTTGCGTTGGTTTTCCTTGAAGAGGAAAGGGTGATGCAGCACAGTAGCGTAAGTATTTCCCTCAGTTTTTGAGAACCAAGGTATCAATCCAGTAGGAGGCTCCTCAAAACTCCCACGCACCTACACAAACAAACAAAGAACTCACAACCAAAGCCATAAAGGGGTTGTCAATCCCTTCACGGCCACTTGCGAAAGTGAGATCAGATAGAGATAATATGATAAGCTAAATTAATTTTTGGTATTTTAAAATATAGATTGAAAAAGTAAAGAAGCGAATAAAAGTAAATAGCAAACTTATATGATAAAAGATAGACCCAGGGGCCATAGGTTTCACTAGTGGCTTCTCTCAAGATAGCATAAGTATTACGGTGGGTGAACAAATTACTGTCGAGCAATTGATAGAAAAGCGAATAATTATGAGATTATCTAGGCATGATCATGTATATAGGCATCACGTCCGTGACAAGTAGACCGACTCCTGCCTGCATCTACTACTATTACTCCACACATCGACCGCTATCCAGCATGCATCTAGAGTATTAAGTTCATAAAGAACAGAGTAACGCATTAAGAAAGATGACATGATGTAGAGGGATAAACTCATGCAATATCATATAAACCCCATCTTTTTATCCTCGATGGCAACAATACAATACATGTCTTGCTGCCCCTGCTGTCACTGGGAAAGGACACCGCAAGATTGAACCCAAAGCTAAGCACTTCTCCCATTGCAAGAAAGATCAATCTAGTAGGCCAAACCAAACTGATAATTCGATGAGACTTGCAAAGATAACTTAATCACACATAAAATAATTCAGAGGAGATTCAAATATTTCTCATAGATAAACTTGATCATAAACCCACAATTCATCGGATCTCGAATAACACACCGCAAAAAGAGTTACATCGAATAGATGTCCAAGAAGATCGAGGAGAACTTTGTATTGAGATTCAAAGAGAGAGAAGAAGCCATCTAGCTAATAACTATGGACCCGAAGGTCTGTGGTAAACTACTCACAACTCATTGGAAGGGCTATGGTGTTGATGTAGAAGCCCTCCGTGGTCGATTCGCCCTCCGACGGAGCACCGGTGAAGGCTCCAAGATGGGATCTCGCGGATACAGAAGGTTACGGTAGTGGAAATAGTTTTTCATGGTCGCCCCTGATGTTTTTGGGGTACGTGAATATATATAGGAGGAAGAAGTAGGTCGGTGGACGCCCGAGGGGCCCACGAGACAGGGGGCGCACCCACCAGGGAAGGGCACGCCCTCCACCCTCGTGGCCTCCTCGATTGCTTCTTGACGTGCACTCCAAGTCCTCTGGATCATGTTCGTTCCAAAAATCACGCTCCTGAAGGTTTCATTCCATTTGGACTCCGTTTGATATTCCTTATCTTGGAAACACTAAAATAGGCAAAAAAACAGCAATACGGGCTGGGCCTCCGGTTAGTAGGTTAGTCCCAAAAATGATATAAATGTGTAAAGTAAAGCCCATAAGCATCCTAAACGGGTAATATAATAGCATGGAACAATAAAAAATTATAGATACGTTGGAGACATATCAAGCATCCCCAAGCTTAATTCCTGCTCGTCCTCGAGTATGTAAATGATAAAAACAGAATTTTTGATGTGGAATGCTACCTAGCATAATTCTAAATGTAATTTTCTTTATTGTGGCATGAATGTTCAGATCCAAATGATTCAAAATAAAAGTTCATATTGACATAAGAAATAGTAATACTTCAAGCATACTAACAAAGCAATCATGTCTTCTCAAAATAACATGGCTAAAGAAAGTTCATCCCTACAAAATCATATAGTTAGGTCATGCTTCATTTCCGTCACACAAAAATGCTCCCATCTTGTACACCCCCGATGACAAGCCAAGCAATTGTTTTGTACTTAAATAATCTCAAACCTTTTCAACCTTCACGCAATACATGAGCGTGAGCCATGGATATAGCACTATGGGTGGAATAGAATACAATGATGGGGATTGTGTGGAGAAGACAAAAAGGAGAAAGTCTCACATTGACGAGGATAATCAACGGGCTATGGAGATGCCCATCAATTGATGTCAACATGAGGAGTAGGGATTGCCATGCAACGGATGCACTAGAGCAAAAAATGTGTTAAAGCTCAACAAAAGAAACTAAGTTGGTGTGCATCCAACTTGCTTGCTCACGAAGACCTAGGGCATTTGAGGAAGCCCATCGTAGGAATATACAAGCCAAGTTCTATAATGAAAAATTCCCACTAGTATATGAAAGTGACAACATATGAGACTCTATATGAAGAACATGGTGCTACTTTGAAGCACAAGTGTGGAAAAAAGATAGTAACATTGCCCCTTTTTTTCTTTCTTCTCTTTTTTTCCTTTCCTTTTTTTTCTTTTGGCCTTTCTTTTTTTCTTTTTGGCCTTTCCTTTTTTTTCCTTTCCTCTTTTCTTTTTCTTTGGGGACAATGCTCTAATAATGATGA
This sequence comes from Aegilops tauschii subsp. strangulata, assembly GCF_002575655.3. Taxonomy (NCBI): domain Eukaryota; kingdom Viridiplantae; phylum Streptophyta; class Magnoliopsida; order Poales; family Poaceae; genus Aegilops; species Aegilops tauschii. The sequence continues at coordinate 58,117,004 of NC_053039.3, forward strand.
TCATCACACTTCTATTTATTTACAAGTTATGGATTACAACTCAAAACTAGAACAAAATATGACTCTATAAGAATGCCTCCGGCGGTGTACCGGGATGGGCAATGAATCAAGAGTGACATGTATGAAAAATTATGCATGGTGGATTTGCCACAAATACGATGTCAACTACATGATCATGCAAGGCAATATGACAATGATGATGCTTGTCATGATGATAAATGGAACGGTGGAAAGTTGCATGGCAATATATCTCGGAATGGCTATGGAAATGCCATAATAGGTAGGTATGGTGGCTGTTTTGAGGAAGATATAAGGAGGTTTATGTGTGATAGAGCGTATCATATCACGGGGTTTGGATGCACCGGCGAAGTTTGCACCAACTCTCAAGGTGAGAAAGGGCAATACACGGTACCGAAGAGGCTAGCAATGATGGAAAGGTGAAAGTGCGTATAATCCATGGACTCAACATTTGTCAAAAGAACTCATATACTTATTGGAAAAATCTACAAGTCATCAAAAACCAAGCACTACGCGCATGCTCCTAGGGTGATAAATTGGTAGGAAAAGACCATCGCTCGTGCCCGACCGCCACTCATAAGGATGCACAATCTAAGAACACCTCATGTTTCAAATTTGTTACACAACTTTTACCATACGTGCATGCTACGGGACTTGCTAACTTCAACACAAGCATTCTTTAAATTCACAATTACCCAACTAGCACGACTCTAATATTACTACCTCCATATCTCAAAAAAATTATCAAGCATCAAATTGATCATAGCATCCAATTCACTTTCTATGATTGTTTTTATTATACCCAACTTGGATGCCTATCATTCTAGGACCAATTTTATAACCATAGCAAATACCATGCTGTTCTAAGAGACTCTCAAAATAATATAAGTGAAGCATGAGAGACTAACAATTTCTACAAAATTAAGCCACCACCGTGCTCTAAAAAAATATAAGTGAAGCACTAGAGCAAAAACTATCTAGCTCAAAAGATATAAGTGAAGCACATAGAGTATTCTAATAAATTCTAATCATGTGGGTTTCTACCAAAAGGTGTGTACAGCAAGGATGATTGTAGCAAACTAAAAAGCAAAGACTAATATCCTACAAGACGCTCCAAGCAAAACACATATCATGTGGCGAATAAAAATATAGCTCCAAGTAAAGTTACCGATAAACGAAGACGAAAGAGGGGATACCTTCCCGGGGCATCCCCAAGCTTAGGCTTTTGGCTATTCTTGAATATCTTGGGGTGCCATGGGCATCCCCAAGCTTAGGCTCTTGCCACTCCTTATTCCATAGTCCATCAAATCTTTACCCAAAACTTGAAAACTTCACAACACAAAACTAAACAGAAATCTCGTAAGCTCCGTTAGCGAAAGTAAACAAAATACCACTTCAAGGTACTGTAATGAACTCATTCTTTATTTATATTGGTGTTAAACCTACTGTATTCCAACTTCTATATGGTTTATAAACTATTTTACTAGCCATAGATGCATCAAAATAAGCAAACAACACACGGAAAACAGAATTTGTCAAAAACAGAACAGTCTGAAGTAATCTGTAACTAACGCAAACTTCTGGAACTCCAAAAATTCTACCAAAATAGGACGGCCTAGATAATTTATTTATTGATCTACTGCAATTGGAATCAGTATTTTATCACGTTCTGGTGATTTTAAACAATTGTTTTCTTGAACAGAAAGTTTCTGGAATTTTCAGCAAGATCAAACAGTCATCATCCAAGAAGATCCTATAGGCTTAACTTGGCACAAACACTAATTAAAACATGAAAACACATCTAAACAGAAACAAAAACAAAAAACACAAAGAAAATTGGGTTGCCTCCCAACTAGCGCTATTGTTTAACGCCCCTAGCTAGGCATAAAAACAAGGATAGATCTAAGTAGTGCCATCTTGGGCTCTCAATTCATAAGTAGCGCGCATGATAGATTCATAAGATAATTTGACTTTCTTTCGTGGAAAGTGTTCCATGCCTTTCCTTAATGGAAATTGAAATCTAATATTCCCTTCCTTCATGTCAATAATCGCACCTATCGTTCTAAGGAAAGGTCTACCAAGAATAATAGGACAAGAAAGATTGCAATCAATGTCAAGCACAATAAAATCTACGGGCACATAATTCCTATTTGCAACAATAAGAACATCATTGATTCTTCCCATAGGCTTTTTAATGGTGGAATCCACAAGGTGCAAATTTAAAGAGCAATCATCGAGATCATGGAAACCTAGAATATCACATAAAGTTTTCGGAATCGTGGAAACACTAGCACCCAAATCACACAAAGCATAACACTCATGATCTTTAATTTTAATCTTTATAGTAGGTTCCCGCTCACCATAAAGTTTTCTAGGTATAGAAACTTCCAAATTAAGTTTTTCATCATAAGTTTGCATCAAAGCATCAACAATATGTTTGGTAAAGGCTTTATTTTGACTATAAGCATGAGGAGAATTCAAAACGGACTGCAACAAGGAAATACAATCTTTTAAAGAACAATTATCATAATTAAATTCCTTAAAATCCAAGATAGTGGGTTCAATACTATTTAAAGTCTTGACCTCTCCAATCCCACTTTTACCAATTTTAGCATCAAGATCTAAAAGCTCCGAATCATTGGGACGCCTTTTAACTAAAGTTGACTCATCTCCAGTCCCATCATTATTAAGATTAATATTGCAAAACAAAGATCTAATAGGGGACACATCAATAACTTTAAGATCTTCATCATTATTATCATGGAAACTAGAAGAACACGCTTTTATAAAGCAATCTTTCTTAGCACGCAATCTAGCGGTTCTTTCTTTGCACTCATCAATGGAAGTCCTCATAGCCTTGAGGGACTCATTGATATCATGCTTAGGAGGAGTAGATCTAAGTTTCAAAGAATCAACATCAAGCGAAAGTCTATCAACGTTCCTAGCCAAATCATCAACTTTAAGCAATTTTTCTTCAAGCAAGGCATTAAAATTCTTTTGAGAGATCAGAAATTCTTTCACACTATTCTCAAAATCAGAGGGTATCTTATTAAAATTACCATAAGAATTATTGTAGGAATTTCCATAATTATTGGAGGGATTACTAGGGAACGGTCTAGGATTAAAGTTTCCTCTATAAGCATTGTTACCAAAATTATTCCTACCAACATAATTAACATCCATAGATTCATTATTATTCTCAATCAAAGTAGACAAAGGCATATCATTGGGATCAATAGAAACACTCTTAGTAGCAAACAATTTCATGAGTTCATCCATCTTTCCACTCGAAACATAAATTTCTTCTATAGAATGCACTTTTTTACTAGTAGATCTTTCGGTGTGCCATTGAGAATAATTAGCCATAATATTATCAAGGAGTTCAGTAGCTTCTCCTAAGGTGATTTAGATAAACGTGCCTCCCGCGGCCGAATATAAAAAATTCCTAGAAGCAAAATTCAATCCGGCATAAAATTTTTGTATGATCATCCATAAATTCAAACCATGAGTAGGGCAATTGCGAATCATCAATTTCATTCTTTCCCAAGATTGGGCAACATGCTCATGATCAACTTGTTTAAAATTCATAATATCGTTCCTAAGAGAGATGATCTTAGCGGGAGGAAAATATTTAGGGATAAAAGCATCCTTGCACTTATTCCATGAATTAATACTATTCTTAGGCAAAGATGAAAACCAAACTTTAGCGCAATCTCTAAGTGAAAACGGAAATAACTTCAATTTAACAATATCATTATCCGTATCTTTCTTCTTTTGCATCTCACACAAATCAACAAAGTTGTTTAGATGGGTAGCGGCATCTTCACTAGGAAGGCGAGAGAATTGATCTTTCATAACAAGATTCAGCAAAGCAGCATGGATTTCACAAGATTCAGCATCATTAAGAGGAGCAATTGGAGTGCTAAGGAAATCATTATTATTGGTATTGGAAAAATCACACAACTTGGTATTATCTTGCGCCATGGCAACAAGCAATCCAACACACAAGCAAACAAAAGGCAAGCGAAAGAGAGCGACGAAGATTGGGAAAGAGAGGGCGAATAAAACAGCGAGGGTGAAGTGGGGGAGAGGAAAACGAGAGGCAAATGGCAAATAATGTAAATGCGAGGGAGATGAGTTTGTGATGGGTACTTGGTATGTCTTGACTTGAGCGAAGACCTCCCCGGCAACGACGCCAGAAATCGCACGTTGGAGGGAGGTCGAATCTTGACTTGACTTCGTGGAAGCCTCCCCGGAAACGGCGCCAGAAATCCTTCTTGCTACGTCTTGAACTTGCATTGGTTTTCCTTGAAGAGGAAAGGGTGATGCAGCACAGTAGCGTAAGTATTTCCCTCAGTTTTTGAGAACCAAGGTATCAATCCAGTAGGAGGCTCCTCAAAAGTCCCACGCACCTGCACAAACAAACAAAGAACTCGCAACCAACGCGATAAAGGGGTTGTCAATCCCTTCACGGCCGCTTGCGAAAGTGAGATCTGATAGAGATAATATAAGATAAATATATTTTTGGTATTTTATAATATAGATTGGAAAAGTAAAGATGCGAATAAAAGTAAATAGCAAACTTATATGATAAAAGATAGACCCGGGGGCCATAGGTTTCACTAGTGGCTTCTCTCAAGATAGCATAAGTATTACGGTGGGTGAACAAATTACTGTCGAGCAATTGATAGAAAAGCGAATAATTATGAGATTATCTAGGCATGATCATGTATATAGGCATCACGTCCGTGACAAGTAGACCGACTCCTGCCTGCATCTACTACTATTACTCCACACATCGACCGCTATCTAGCATGCATCTAGAGTATTAAGTTCATAAAGAACAGAGTAACGCATTAAGAAAGATGACATGATGTAGAGGGATAAACTCATGCAATATGATATAAACCCCATCTTTTTATCCTCGATGGCAACAATACAATACGTGCCTTGCTGCCCCTGCTGTCACTGGGAAAGGACACCGCAAGATTGAACCCAAAGCTAAGCACTTCTCCCATTGCAAGAAAGATCAATCTAGTAGGCCAAACCAAACTGATAATTCGAAGAGACTTGCAAAGATAACTTAATCACACATAAAATAATTCAGAGGAGATTCAAATATTTCTCATAGATAAACTTGATCATAAACCCACAATTCATCGGATCTCGAATAACACACCGCAAAAAGAGTTACATCGAATAGATGTCCAAGAAGATCGAGGAGAACTTTGTATTGAGATTCAAATAGAGAGAAGAAGCCATCTAGCTAATAACTATGGACCCGAAGGTCTGTGGTAAACTACTCACAACTCATTGGAAGGGCTATGGTGTTGATGTAGAAGCCCACCGTGGTCGATTCCCCCTCCGGCGGAGTACCGGTGAAGGCTCCAAGATGGGATCTCGCGGATACAGAAGGTTACGGTGGTGGAAATAGTTTTTCGTGGTTGCCCCTGATGTTTTCGGGGTACGTGAATATATATAGGAGGAAGAGGTAGGTCGGTGGACGCCCGAGGGGCCCACGAGACAGGGGGCGCGCCCACCAGGGAAGGGCGCGCCCTCCACCCTCGTGGCCTCCTCGATTGCTTCTTGACGTGCACTCCAAGTCCTCTGGATCATGTTTGTTCCAAAAATCACGCTCCCGAAGGTTTCATTCTGTTTGGACTCCGTTTGATATTCCTTATCTTCGAAACACTGAAATAGGCAAAAAAAACCAGCAATACGGGCTGGGCCTCCGTTAGTAGGTTAGTCCCAAAAATGATATAAATGTGTAAAGTAAAGCCCATAAACATCCAAAACGGGTAATATAATAGCCTGGAACAATAAAAAATTATAGATACGTTAGAGACGTATCAAGGAGTGAGCTAGTGTGCTTGACATGCCATTTGTGGATTGTAGCCGACGCACCTTCTCGCGTAAGCCATACGCGTACTATACACCGACCATGCTCCAAGATATTTTGTGCTGCATCTCACATGGTTGGTGATAATAAACCGTGTGCGATCTGTTGGGGAACGCAATAATTTCAAAAAAATTCCTACGATCATGCAAGATCTATCTAGGAGATGCATAGCAACGAGAGTGGAGAGTGTGTCCACGTACCCTCGTAGACTGAAAGCGGAAGCGTATAGTAACGTGGTTGATGTAGTCGAACTTCTTCGCGATCCAACCGTTCTAAGTACCGAACGTACGACACCTCCGCGTTCAGCACACGTTCAGCTCGATGACGTCCCTCGTGCTCTTGATACAGTTGAGGATGAGGGTGAGTTCCGTCAGCACGACGGCGTGGCGACGGTGACGGTGATGTTACCGGCGCAGGGCTTCGCCTAAGCACTACGACGATATGATCGAGGTGTGTAACTGTGGAGTGGGGCACCACACACGGCTAAAAGATCAACTTGTGTGTTCTAGGGTGCCCCCTTGCCCCCGTATATAAAGGAGGGAGGGGGAGGCCAGCCGGCCCTAGGGGGCGCCCAAGGAGAGGGAGTCCTACTAGGACTACCAGTCCTAGTATGATTCCTCCACAAGGAAGAGAGGGGGAAGGAAGGAGATGGAGAGGGAGTAGGAAAGGGGCCGCCCCTTCCCTTGTCCAATTAGGAATGCTAGGGGGGGTGCGGTCCGCCCTGGAGGCCCTCCTCTCTCTCCAATAAGGCCCATGGTGGCCCATTAGTTCCCCCGGGGGGTTCCGGTAACCCCTCCGGGACTCCGTTTTTGCCCGAAACTATCCGGAACACTTCCGGTGTCCGAATAACATGGTCCAATATATCAATCTTAATGTCTCGAACATTTTGAGACTCCTCGTCGCGTCTGTGATCTGATCCGGGACTCCGAACAAACTTCGGTCATCAAAACACATAACTCATAATACAAATCGTCATCGAACGTTAAGCGTGCGGACCCTACGGGTTCGAGAACTATGTAGACATGACCGAGACACATCTCCGGTCAATAACCAATAGCGGAACCTGGATGCTCATATTGTCTCCTACATATTCTATGAAGATCTTTATCAGTCAAACCGCATAACAACATACGTTGTTCCCTTTGTCATCAGTATCTTACTTGCCTGAGATTCGGTCGTCGGTATCATCATACCTAGTTCAATCTCGTTACTGGCAAGTCTCTTTACTCTTTCCATAATACTTCATCCCGCAACTAACTCATTAGTCACATTGCTTGCAAGGCTTATAGTGATGAGCATTACCAAGAGGGCCCAGAGATACCTCTCCGAAACACGGAGTGAAAAATCCTAATCTCGATCTATGCCAACCCAATAAATACCTTCGGAGACACCTGTAGAGCATCTTTATAATCACCCATTTACGTTGTGACGTTTGATACCACACAAAGTGTTCCTCCGGTATTCGGGAGTTGCATAATCTCATAGTGTGAGGAACATGTATAAGTCATGAAGAAAGCAGTAGCAATGAAAATGTAAGTATCATAATGCTAAGCTAACGAATGAGTCTTGTCCATCACATCATTCTCCTAATGATGTGATCCCGTTCATCAAATGACAACACATGTCTATGGTTAGGAAACATAACCATATTTGATAAACGAGCTAGTTAAGGAAATAAGGAAATAATAAACATTAGAGGCATACTAGGGACACTTATGTTTTGTCTATGTATTCACACATGTACTAAGTTTCTGGTTAATACAATTCTAGCATGAATAATAAACATTTATCATGAAATAAGGAAATAAATAATAACTTTATTATTGCCTCTAGGGCATATTTCCTTCAGTCTCCCACTTGCACTAGAGTCAATAATCTAGATTATAAAGTAATGATTCTAACACCCATGGAGTTTTGGTGCTGATCATGTTTTGCTCGTGGAAGAGGCTTAGTCAACGGGTCTGCAACATTCAGATCCGTATGTATCTTGCAAATCTCTATGTCCCCTTCCGACACTTGATGACGGATGGAATTGAAGAGTCCCTTGATGTGCTTGGTTCTCTTGTGAAATCTGGATTCCTTTGCCAAGGCAATTGCACCAGTATTGTCACAAAAGATTTTCATTGGACCCGATGCACTAGGTATGACACCTAGATCGGATATGAACTCCTTCATCCAGACTCCTTCATTTGCTGCTTTCGAAGTAGCTATGTACTCAGCTTCACACGTAGATCCTGCCACGATGCTTTGCTTGGAACTGCACCAACTGACAGCTCCACCATTCAATAAAAATACGTATCCGGATTGTGACTTAGAGTCATCTGGATCAGTGTCAAAGCTTGCATCGACGTAACCATTTACGACGAGCTCTTTGTCACCTCCATAAACGAGAAACATATCCTTAGTCCTTTTTAGGTATTTCAGGATGTTCTTGACCGATGTCGAGTGCTCCACTCCGGGATTACTTTGGTACCTCCCTGCTATACTTATAGCAAGGCACACATCAGGTCTGGCACACAGCATTGCATACATGAAGAACCTATGGCTGAAACATAGGGAATGACTTTCTTTTTCTCTCTATCTTCTGCAGTGGTCGGGCATTGAGTCTGACTCAATTTCACACCTTGTAACACAAGCAAGAACCCTTTCTTTGACTGATCCATTTTGGACTTCTTCAAAACTTTATCAAGGTATGTGCTTTGTGAAAGTCCAATTAAGCGTCTTGATCTATCTCTATAGATCTTGATGCCCAATATGTAAGCAGCTTCACCGAGGTCTTTCATAGAAAAACTCTTATTCAAGTATCCTTTTATGCTATCCATAAATTCTATATGATTTCCAATCAACAATATGTCATCCACATATAATATTAGAAATGCTACAGAGCGCCCACTCACTTTCTTGTAAATACAGGCTTCTCCAAAAGTCTGTATAAAACCATATGCTTCGATCACACTATCAAAACGTTTATTCCAACTCCGAGAGGCTTGCACTAGTCCATAAATGGATCGCTGGAGCTTGCACACTTTGTTAGCACCCTTTGGACCGACAAAACCTTCTGGTTGCATCATATACAACTCTTCTTCCAGAAGTCCATTCAGGAATGCAGTTTTGATGTCCATTTGCCAAATTTCATAATCATAAAATGCGGCAAGTGCTAACATGACTCGGACAGACTTAAGCATCACTATGGGGGAGAAAGTCTCATCGTAGTCAACTCCATGAACTTGTCGAAAACCTTTTGCAACAAGTCGAGCTTTGTACACAGTAACATTACCGTCAGTATCGGTCTTCTTCTTGAAGATCCATTTATTTTCTATGGCTTGCCGATCATCGGGCAAATCCACCAAAGTCCACACTTTGTTCTCATACATGGATCCCATCTCAGATTTCATGGCCTCAAGCCATTTCGCGGAATCTAGGCTCATCATCGCTTTCTCATAGTTCGTAGGTTCACCATGGTCTAGTAACATGACTTCCAGAATAGGATTGTCGTACCACTCTGGTGCGGACCGTACTCTGGAAGACCTACGAGGTTCTGTAGTAACTTGATCTGAAGTTTCATGATCATCATCATTAGCTTCCTCACTAATTAGTGTAGGAATCATTGGAACTGATTTCTGTGATAAACTACTTTCCAATTAGGGAGAAGGTACAATTACCTCATAAATTTCTAATTTCCTCCCACTCAATTATTTCGAGAGAAACTCCTTCTCTAGAAAGGATCCATTCTTAGCAACGAATATTTTTGCCTTCGGATCGGTGATAGAAGGTGTACTCAATAGTTTCCTTTGGGTGTCCTATGAAGACACACTTCTCCGATTTGGGTTCGAGCTTATCAGGTTGAAGCTTTTTCATACAAGCATTGCAGCCCCAAACATTAAGAAATGGCAACTTTGGTTTCTTGCAAAACCACAGTTCATAAGGCGTCGTCTCAACGGATTTTGATGGTGCCCTATTTAAAGTGAATGCAGCCATCTCTAAAGCATAACCCCAAAACGATAGCGGTAAATCAGTAAGAGACATCATAGATCGCACCATATCCAATAAAGTACGGTTACGACATTCGGACACACCATTTCGCCGTGGTGTTCCAGGTGGCGTAAGTTGTGGAACTATTCCACATTGTTTCAAATGAAGACCAAACTCGTAACTCAAATATTCACCTCCACGATCAGATCGTAGAAACTTTATTTTCTTGTTACGATGATTTTCCTCTTCACTCTAAAATTCTTTGAACTTTTCAAATGTTTCAGACTTATGCTTCATTAAGTAGATATAAACATATCTGCTCAAATCATTTGTGAAGGTAAGAAAATAACGATACCCGACACAAGCCTCAACACTCATTGGACCACATACATCGGTATGTATTGTTTCCAATAAGTCAGTAGCTCGTTCCATTGTTCCGGAGAACGGAGTTTTAGTCATCTTGCCCATGAGGCACGGTTCACAAGCACCAAGTGATTCATAATCAAGTGATTCCAAAAGCCCATCAGCATGGAGTTTCTTCATGCGCTTTATACCGATATGACCCAAACGACAGTGCCACAAATAAGTTGCATTATCATTATCAACTTTGCATCTTTTGGCTTCAATATTATGAACATGTGTATCATCACAATCGATATTCAACAAAAATATACCACTCAGCAAGGGTGCATGGCCACAAAAGATATTACTCATATAAATAGAACAACCATTATTCTCTGATTTAAATGAATAACCGTCTCGCATCAAACAAGATCCAGATATAATGTTCATGCTCAACGCTGGCACCAAATAACAATTATTTAGGTCTAAAACTAATCGCAAAGGTAGATGTAGAGGTAGCGTGCCGACAGCGATCACATCGACCTTGGAACCATTTCCCACACGCATCGTCACCTCATCCTTAGCCCATCTTCGTTTAATCCGTAGCCCCTGTTTCGAGTTGCAAATATGAGCAATAGAACCAGTATCAAATACCCAGGCGCTACTACAAGCATTAGTAAGGTACACATCAATAACATGTATATCAAATATACCTTTAACTTTGCCATCCTTCTTATCCTCCAAATACTTGGGGCAGTTCCGCTTCCAGTGACCAGTCCCTTTGCACTAGAAGCACTCAGTTGCAGGCTTAGGTCCAGACTTGGGTTTCTTATCCTGAGCAGCAATTTTCTTGCCGTTCTCCTTGAAGCCCCCCTTCTTCCCTTTGCCCTCTTTCTTGAAACTAGTGGTCTTGTTGACCATCAACACTTGATGCTCCTTTTTGATTTCTACCTCCACAGCCTTTAGCATTGCGAAGAGCTCGGGAATTGTCTTGTTCATCCCTTCCATATTATAGTTCATCACGAAGCCTTTATAGCTTGGTGCCGGTGATTGAAGAACTCTGTCAATGACACCATCATCAGGAAAATTAACTCCCAGCTGAGTCAAGTGGTTATGGTACCCAAACATTCTGAGTATGTGTTCACTGACAGAACTATTCTCCTCCATTTTGCAGGTATAGAACTTGTTGGGGACTTCATATCTCTCAACTCGGGCATTTGCTTGAAATATTAACTTCAACTCTTGGAACATCTCATATGCTCCATGACGTTCAAAACGTCTTTGTAGTCCCGATTCTAAGCCGTAAAGCATGGCACACTGAACTATCGAGTAGTCACCAGCTTTGCTCTGACAGACGTTCTTAACGTCATCAGTAGCGTCTGTGGCAGGCCTATCACCTAGCGGTGCTTCCAGGACATAATTCTTCTGTGCAGCAATGAGGATAATCCTCAAGTTACGGACCTAGTCCGTGTAGTTGCTGCTATCATCTTGCAACTTAGCTTTCTCTAGGAACGCATTAAAATTCAAAGGAACAGTAGCATGGGCCATTGATCTACAATAACATAGACATGCAAATAACTATCGGGACTAAGTTCATGATAAATTAAGGTTCAATTAATCATATTACTTAAGAACTCCCACTTAGATAGACATCCCTCTAGTCATCTAAATGATCACGTGATCCAAATCAACTAAACCATGTTCGATCATCACGTGAGATGGAGTAGTTTTCAATGGTGAACATCACTATGTTGATCATATCTACTATATGATTCAGGTTCGACCTTTCGGTCTCCGTGTTCCGAGGTCATATCTGCATATGCTAGGCTCATCAAGTTTAACCCGAGTATTCTGCGTGTGCAAAACTGACTTGCACCCGTTGTATGTGAACGTAGAGCTTATCACACCTGATCATCACGTGGTGTCTCGGCACGACGAACTGTAGCAATGGTGCCTACTCAGGGAGAACACTTATACTTGAAATTTAGTAAGGGATTATCTTATAATGCTACTGCCATACTAAGCAAAATAAGATGCATAAAAGATAAACATCAAATGTAATCAAATAAGTGATATGATATGGTCATCACCATCTTGTGCCTTTGATCTCCATCTCCAAACCACCATCATGATCACCATCGTCACCGGCTTGACACCTTGATCTCCATCGAAGCATCGTTGTCGTCTCGCCAACTATTGCTTCTACGACTATCGCTACCGCTTAGTGATAAAGTAAAGCAATTACATGCCGATAGCATTTCATACAATAAAGCGACAACCATATGGCTCCTGCCAGTTGCTGATAACTGTTACAAAACATGATCATCTCATACAAAAATTTATATATATCGTCACGTCTTAAACATATCACATCATAGCAAGCCCTGCAAAAACAAGTTAGACGTCCTCTACTTTGTTGTTGCAAGTTTTACGTGGCTGCTACGGGCTTCTAGCAAGAACCGTTCTTACCTACGCATCAAAACCACAACGATTTTTCGTCAAGTGTGTTGTTTTAACCTTCAACAAGGACCAGGCATAGTCAAACTCAATTCCACTAAAGTTGGAGAAACAGACACCCGCTAGCCACATGTGTGCAAAGCACGTCGCTAGAACCAGTCTCATGAACGCAGTCATGTAATGTCGGTCCAGGCCGCTTCATCCAACAATACCACTGAATCAAAGTAAGACATTGCTGGTAAGCAGTATGACTATTATCGCCGACAACTCTTTGTGTTTTACTCGTGCATATAACATCTACGCATAGACCTGGCTCGGATGCCACTGTTGGGGAACGTAGTAATTTCAAAAAAATTCCTACGATCACGCAAGGTCTATCTAGGAGATGCATAGAAATGAGAGGGGAGAGTGTGTCCACGTACCCTCATAGACCGAAAGCGGAAGCGTTTAGTAACGCGGTTGATGTAATCGAACTTCTTCGCGATCCAACCGATCTAAGTACCGAACGTACGGCACCTCCGCGTTCAGCACACGTTCAGCTCGATGACGTCCCTCGTGCTCTTGATCCAGTTGAGGACAAGGGTGAGTTCCGTCAGCACGATGGCGTGGCGACGGTGATGATGATGTGTCACGACCGGTTTTTCAATAAAATATTTATTGAGAAACCAATCCCTTTTATGGACCAGTAGAGAAGAATTCCTTCACACTGGTAGACATTATCTTGGTCACAGAAGAAAAATACCAGGAGTACTGAATATAATACAAGGTTGAGCGGGGACTGCTCAACAATTTATTACATGCACGCCGAATAGACATAACGGCGGATAGGGTGGCATAACTACTAACTCACAATAACAACGGTGGTGGAAATATCACAGCGGAGCGGGTGATATGACTCTTGCAAACTACAGCTCTTCGAGCGTCGGGGTGAAGCTCGAGGAGGTTTATTGCGGGTGGCGGAAGCGTTTATAATACAAGTGACCAATATCCAGGATCGCACAGGACTGACTGGGATTCCTCTAGGCGTCGGACTCACTATCGAATTCTTCATCCAAGAGATCGCCTTCGTCAACATCTGGCCAAATCAACAAGCCAGGTGAGTACTATGAAAGTACTCGCAATACAGTTCGGACATAAGATATAACAAATGTAACCATGAAGCATAAGAACAGAATAACAAGTGCGTTCAGGCATAGAGACAATATTGCATGGGGAAATAACAGAGAAGTCGGGCGGTAGTCCTCCCGAAATCCCAAAATAATTACTGGGTGCCAAACGAGGTTCTGGATGACTCCTCGAGAGGAAACTGCACGAATAGTAATACCGGTGCCAAACGAGGGTCTGAATGACTCCTCGAGAGGAAACTGCAAGAATAATAATGCCGCAGTCGGGCGTCAGGGCGACACCACATAAAGGGCTTAGTAAATAATCAATATGCCACAGTCAGACGTCTGAGCGACATCACATAAAGGGCTTATATCAAAAGTAAATAATCAATATGCCACAGTCGGACGTCTGAGCGACCTCACATAAAGGGCTTATATTGGGAATAAAAGACAAACATGCCACAGTCGGACGTCTGAGCGACATCACATAAAGGGCTTATACCAAAAGTAAATAATCAATATGCCACAGTCGGACGTCTGAGCGACCTCACATAAAGGGCTTATATTGGGAATAAAAGTCAAACATGCCACAGTCGGACGTCTGAGCGACATCACATAAAGGGCTTCATAACTTAACATCTTATTAGCTCAAGAATTTAAATCATATCCAGAGAATAATCAGGCATGAGATAAATAACAGGGTTAGTCCATCCACAGGAGTAACGTTCAGCTAAGTCTACTACTCATGCTCACTAACCGGAAAGAAGAACAAACAACGAGGACTTGACATAGATATGGATACACTGATCACGATACTTGACCATGGATACGATGACTCGGAAGGATTTGACTCTGCAGAGTTTGTACTTTAACCACAGCCAACGGATTTCAGTAGTCACGGGGACTAGTTCCGTTTACGGTGTTTTGGGAGAAACACATCTAACCAGTACACACCCATTCAACAATCCGAAGCCAGGAATCACCCTCGGCAACGTTCAAGAAAAACCTTGAGACGGGGAGGCTACAACCTCGCGTAGCATGGCATCAAATTTCTATACGCGCGCTCTAAGGGGTGCCCCCCTCTCGGTCCCAACCGGAAACACCCATGCCCCCTGACCGGATGACTGGCTTTAATCCAGGGCCATGGAACCATCATCCTGGCCCCTCTGTTTGGTGTGTACACGGAAAGAGGTTACCAACTTACTAAACCGCATTCTGGCAGAAAACAAGTGGTAGTACGGAAGGGGGAAGAACGATAACGTGACTCCGTCCACGTTAACGTCGGAAATTGTCGGATGACACAAGGCTGGCATGCTACAACAGTACCACCTTGCTGCCCTCCATGTCACCACATGATTAGGCCATCTCTCATCAGAGATCATCGCAACTTTGGAACACGCGGGTAGTTGCCTCACAAGCAACGAGGTACTCACCGATACTCATATGCCACGCACAACCTCTCACGCAAACATGCAAAACACCTATCATATCAGAGGTTCAAACATGCTTGCCTGGTTCGGAGAAGTCGGAGTCTAGCTCGGCGAAGTTCGCGGCTCCGTCACCTCTTCCGGAACCTACGGTATAGCGAAGAAGCATACTAACGTGAAAACCAACGCGTGCATAAACGTTGTTCCAAAAAATTTCCAAATAAATCCCATAAAAAATTAGACAAAATTATAAGATTGTCAGAAAAAGAATCACTCAAAAATCACTTTTTATTAAAAAGTTATAAGGGTTTCTGTCCAGGGACTCATCTGTAATGAAACAAAAAAGTTCCAGGGGTTTAACTGAGAAAACAGAAAACGGTTTGAATCGAAACGCGCAAGCTCAAAGGGAAAACGCATTTGCCCGAAGGCGCCAACAGAAAACGTTTCGAGGGAGAAGAGAACAGAGGCTGACAGGGGGGGTCCACATGTCAGGTTTAAAAAGTTCGCCGGCGCCCGAAGACTGCGGTGGTCGCCGGCATCGAACCACGGCGAGACAGGGAGATCGGAGTGTACCAAGAGCTTCAGCGTGTCCTTCCACGTCGATGGGTGGTGGACTCGACCGACGGAGAGCACCACGTCGACGGCGACACTTTCTCCGGCGGACGGCGGCTCGGGTGATGGTGGAGAACTCCGGTGGGTGCTGCAAACTCCGAATTGAAGCGCGGGTCAGGAGAGTGGATGCATAGGGAAGCTACTGGCAAGAGTTGAAGGGTGGAGGTGCACGCACGGGAGCGAATCGAGCTGGATCCCGTGGCGGGTCGCGGCGGCCGGAGTCGGGGAAGAAAGCTCCCTCGGGGCTCTTCCAGTGGCTTGGTGTGGTCTAGGTGGAGTGCAGAGGTGGTGTGGGTTCGAGTTGAAGCTCGGGGCCTCTATTTATAGGCGGATCAAGGGGGCGGCCGTGAACGGGATCGCTCCGGCGAGCAATTACGGCGAGGCAGTGTCTTGGCAGGGAGCTTAAGTGGCCAGGCAGCATCAGTGAGATGTACTGGTGTCGTTCCCCCGCTAATCCCGGTTGGTCTTGGCGTAATGGCGCCGGTCCACAGTGGGGTGGCCGCACGGGCACGACGGCGGCAGAGAGCGCGCTCCGCGCTCAGCGGTTCACGACGAGGGTGGCAGCGCACACTGGGGAGTGGAAGGCCACGCGGCGATCTCCGGTGGCTTGGGCGGCGCTGGGTGGCGCCGTCTGTGCTGCGCCTCTCTCTGGCGGCCGCAAAGCCGCCGCTGGCGTCGGTCACGGGGCGGCGCACCTCCTCCAGCTCGTCGCCGACGTCCGCAAGCATCCAGGCGCTCGTGCGGTGCAGATGACAAGGGGGAGGGGATGGGGAACACGGCGACGCCGAGGCACTAGCGAGATCGACTACGGACACTGAAGAAACGACAGCAACACTGAACTGTTCTCTGAATTTGACTGAACCTGATTTTGACAATGCTCTGCAGGTGTTCGACAGAATGATTTGGCAAGGAGAAAATTTTTCCTGGAGCTGGGGCTTGGTGAGGTGACCACTCAATGCACCCAGAGGCTGCCTGATTTTTCTCAGAAATTTTGGAGAGGGATTTGAATGAATTTCATCAAATTTGGCAAAACTGGTCCAAACTTGCAGCAAGTATAGTTTGAAAATTTTGAACTGAAGACCAGTGGATCTTCATGGATCTTGGTTGAGGGTTCAAAGGACTAGGAAGGGAAATTGGTTTGGGGGCAAAAATCAAAACAGAAATGGTAGCTCCTTTGTAAATCTCCAAGGGCTAGAATAGAAGGCAGAAATTGTTTTGATAAGATTTAAATGGAAAAATAATCATATGGGGAGGTTCAACTTGCTGGATTTGATGCAAATCAAGATCCAAAGGTGAGGGAAGGTTTAGGAGAGTGGATTTGCACTAAGGCCATGGCAAGAGAGATTTTTTGAAAGTGGTAAAGGATTATTCCAAAAGCTATAGAGTATTTTCAAAGGAATTTTCAAAAGACATTTTTCCCAAGTGAAAAGCATTTTGGCTTGAGTCCAAAATAAAAAGCAAGAACCTCCAAGACCAAAAACAAGTCTTGGGTGAATCCAAATAAAACTCTTGCCATAAAAAAATATTTTGAAAGGGGTTTTTTTTTGAAGAATTTTTTTTTAAATCACCTCCCTCAAGTCAAGTAAAGATTTTGAAAAATCCAAATGAAATTTTGGGTGTCACAACACCTACCCCCTTAGGAAAAATCTCGTCCTCGAGATTTCAGCTGATCCTCGAATAGATATGGATATTCTGCCTGAAGAAAATCTTCCCTTTCCCATGTAGCTTCATCCTCAGTGTGGTTGCTCCACTGAACTCTGAAAAATTTGGTCGTTTTCTGACGGGTCCTCCGTTCAGACACTCCCAGTATCTTTACTGGCCGCTCTCTGTAGGTGAGATCTAGTTGTACATCAATGCCCTCATGAGGTACATGCTTCTCCGGGTTACTCACACATTTTCTCAATTGTGAGACGTGGAATACGTCATGGACGTCTGACAGCTCCTTGGGTAAGTCTAGTTTGTAGGCCACTGTGCCTCTTCGTGCCTCTATACAAAATGGTCCGATAAATCTCGGGGCTAGCTTCCCCTTAATTTTAAACCGTTGCAGGCCCCTCATAGGAGACACTCGTAGGTATACAGAATCACCGGGTTCAAAGCTGACCTCACGATGTTTTTGATCATAGTAGCTCTTTTGTCGGCTCTGTGCTGTCTTGAGTCTGTCCCTGATCTGCTTAACTTTCTCCTCGGCTTCTTTAAGCATGTCTGGGCCGAAGATACGACTGTCACCTGTTTCTGACCAATTTAGTGGGGTACGACACCTCCGTCCGTACAGTGCTTCAAAGGGTGCCATTTGCAAGCTGGCTTGGTAACTGTTGTTGTAAGCAAATTCGGCATACGGCAAACTCTCTTCCCAACTGGATCCATAGGTGAGCACACAGGCCCTCAGCATATCCTCTAGGATTTGGTTTACACGTTCCGTTTGTCCATCAGTCTGAGGGTGGTATGCTGTACTGAAAGCTAGTTGCGTGCCCAGAGCTTGTTGTAGGTGATCCCAAAATTTGGAGACAAATTGGGTGCCTTGGTCGGATATTATAGTCTTTGGGACTCCATGCAAACAAACTATACGAGAGAGATAAAGCTTGGCCAGCCTTTGTGTGGAGTAGGTAGTCTTCACGGGAATGAAATGAGCAACCTTGGTTAGTCGGTCTGTGATGACCCATATGGCGTCATTTCCGCGTTGTGATCGGGGTAGTCCGATGATGAAGTCCATTCCTATTTCATCCCATTTCCACTCCGGTATCCTGTTTGGCTGGAGTAGCCCTGCTGGCTTTTGATGCTCGGCCTTGATGCGCTGACATGAATCGCAACAAGCAATAAATGCGGCTATATCCCTTTTCATACCGTGCCACCAAAATCTTTCCTGAATGTCTTTGTACATTTTGGTTCCTCCAGGGTGGATCGAGTATGGAGCGGTGTGGCTTTCGGTTAGGATTTGTTGCTTGAGTTCCTCAATGTTAGGTACGCAAAGTCTGTCTCCGTACCATAATATTCCTTCACTGTCAGTGACGAACTCTGAAGCCTTACCAAGGTTCATTTTCTTCTTTATACCTTCGATGCTGGGATGCCCCTGTTGAGCCTTCTTAATTTGTCCACTAGGGTGGGTTGTATCTCCAGATTTGATATAGTGCCCTCAGAGACTATCACCATGTTGAGCCTAGCGAACTCTTGCTGAAACTCAGGCCTCAAGTTTTGCGGACCGTCGTTGTCCGGGCTGGGGTTTCGACTAAGGGCATTAGCCACTACATTTGCTTTCCCTGGATGGTAGTGAATGCCGACATCATAGTCCTTGACCAATTCCAACCAGCGTCGTTGGTGTAAATTTAGCTCTGGCTGTGTGAAAATATATTTGAGGCTCTTATGGTCCGTATATATTTCACAGCGATTTCCCAACAGAAAGTGCCTCCACTCCTTGAGTGCATGTATGACTGCGGCTAGCTCCAAGTCATGTGTTGGGTAATTTTCTTCATGTTTTCGCAGCTGCCTGGAGGCATACGCGACAACTTTGCCATCCTGCATTAGTACACATCCGAGGCCTTTTCGGGACGCGTCACAAAATACTTCAAAACTCTTGTGTATGTCTGGCACGGTTAATACCGGTGCGGTTGTTAGCTTCTTCTTAAGTTCTTGGAAGCTTCTCTCGCATGCTTCCGTCCACACAAATTTCTTGTCTTTCTTGAGTAACTGTGTTATTGGTTTTGCCACAGTGGAGAATCCTTCAATAAATCTTCTGTAATATCCGGCCATTCCCAGGAAACTCCGCACATCTGTAACGTTGGCGGGTGGCTTCCAGTCAAGTATGGCTTTGACTTTTTCTGGGTCTACGGCCACGCCTTCTTGGTTCAATATATGGCCTAGGAAACCAACCTGCCTTAGCCAAAACTCACACTTGCTAAATTTGGCGTACAACTGATGTTTCCTTAATTCTCCCAAAACAATTCTGAGATGCTCAGCATGCTCTTCTGGTGTCCTTGAGTATACCCAAATATCGTCGATGAACACCACAACAAATTTGTCCATGAATTTCATGAACACTTTGTTCATGAGGTGGACGAAATATGAGGGGGCGTTTGTTAGACCAAAAGGCATCACTGTGAATTCATATAATCCGTATCTGGAGGTGAATGCTGTTTTAGGGATATCCTCTGTCCGTACTTTCAGTTGATGATATCCCGATCTCAAATCAATTTTTGAGAACACCTTGGCTTGTGCGAGCTGGTCAAACAAATCATTTATCCGTGGCATCGGATATTTGTTTTTGATGGTGACCATATTGAGGGCTCGATAGTCTATACACAGTCTCAGTGTCCCATCCTTTTTCGAATAAAACTGGCGAACCCCATGGTGAGGAGCTGGCTCGAATAAATCCTTTGTCCAATAATTCCTTTATCTGCTTCTTCAACTCCACCAATTCTGAGGGTGCCATTCTATAAGGCTTCTTATAGATGGGAGCGGTGCCAGGTGCTAGTTCGATGCTGAACTCTATCTCTCGGTCTGGTGGCATGCCTGGTAGTTCTTCAGGAAATACATCAGGGAACTCGCATACCACTGGAACTTTACTCAGTTCTGAAATGTCCACTTTGTTCAGCTTTGGTTGCCGTGACCGTGGTCTTTCCTGAGCTGTAACCTTTATTGTCTTGCCGTGATGGTGGGTGAGAATCATGGTCCGATTGAAACAGTCAATGAATCCTTTGTTGGTGGTCAACCAGTCCATCCCTAAAATGACATCTAGTCCTTTATTTTCCAACACGATGAGATTTGCTTGGAACTGTAGTCCTTCGAACTCAATGATTACTCCTTGGCAGTAACTCTGAGCGATTTGCTTATTTCCGGGGGACTTCATGATCATAGATTTTTCCAAGGGAAGTATTGGAAAACCATGTTGCAAAACAAAACTCTTCGAAACGAATGAATGGGAAGCTCCAGAATCAAACAAAACCGTGGCAGGTACTGTGTTGACAGGGAACGTACCGAGCACGATGTATGGGGCATTCTGCGCTTCTTCCCTGGTCACATGGTTCAGGTGACCCTTCTTGTGGTTGTTGTTGGGATTGAAATTGTTGCGCTTGGGGGCTGGATTGTTTCCACCATTGTTCGGCTTGGGGGCCGAGTTCCTCGGTTTTGGGCACTGTTTAGCATAGTGCCCTTCTTCTCCACAAGCATAGCATGTGACCCCTGGATGGTACGTGAACTCCTTGTCCCTGGCATGAAACTGCCTGACGGGCCTTAGATCAGTAGTCGTGGATTTCCTTGCTCCTGTCCTTGGGACCTCAGTCTTGCTTCGGTTGTTGCGAGCGAGAATCGTCTTGTCCCTCTTTCGCTTACGGAGATCTTCCAGACTACGGCACTCATTCTCCAAGGTAATGGCCTTGTCAACCAGAGTTTTAAAATCCGGGAAAGTGTGTACAACCAGTTGGCATTTTAGTGCCGGTGCCAGGCCGTCCAGGAATTTTTCCATCTTCTTGTTCTCAGTCATATGCTCGTCGTAGGCATAACGGGATAGCTGGGTAAACTGACCATTGTATTCTGTCACTGACATGCCTCTCTGCTTCAGGTCATCAAATTCTCTCTTCTTGATTTTTATGATGCTCCTGGGGATGTGTGCCCCACGGAAGCCTTCCTTGAACTCCTCCCAGGTGATGTTGTGTTCACTGGGGTGCATGTGTAGGAAGTTTTCCCACCATGCTGCAGCTGCTCCAGTAAGGTAGTGTGGTGCATAAAGCACCTTCTCATGATCTGAACACTGAGCAATAATCAGCTTCCTTTCGATGTCGCGAAGCCAATCATCGGCTTCTAGCGGCCTATCGGTGTGAGCAAACGTTGAAGGGCGAGTTTTTTGTAACTCAGATAACTTGGAATGAGGCTGATAGGGTTCACGGTGGTTTCCCATATTGATGACGTGATTCATCATCTCTTGGTGCTGTTGCTGGCTTTGTTCGAAGAGACGGCATACTTGAGACAGGGCTGCTTTGCTGTCTTGTTGACTGGACTGTCCCTGAGTGAAATTGTTGCTAGTCTGTGTCCCATAAACTTCTTCTGGCTGATTGGGCATGGAGCGAGTCCACGGGCGAGACATTTTTCCAGTCTGGGGTATTATTTTGCAAAACCCATGAGAAGAACTGCGTGGCACAAGGAAAATCTTGCAAAGGCAACAATTTAAAAGACCCCAAGGTTTTCAAGAAAACATAAACGATTTTGCACGGAGAAGAACTGCTTAGCATATATCTTACACGCGAAAAGCAAACACACAATACAGCACTCAGGATGTGCGTACACAATCCTGACATGTTATTTGGACTAGCATACTCCTCCGGAAAGCAGCGAACACACTAATACAAACTAGCGTATAGATAAAACACATCATACAAGCAGACAAAACGCGCGACTACTCGGCGCTCTCAGTCGGAGATGGTGACGATGTCCTTCCCGTTGCCGAGGGCAAGACTCAGCGGTGCAGGAGATTCAACCTCCACCTCCTCTCTAGCAGGTTCCTGGCGCGTAACACTGCGCTGCGGTGATGGTGCGGGGGCGACAGGCGGCAGAGCGGGTGCGGCAGGCGGTGCAGCTCTGACTGGAGTAGGAGCGATGACTCTGTCGAACTCCTCAGTTGTAGGCAGACGGCGAGCAGTGGCCAAAACGGCCGGTGCATAAGAGGCTGAAGACGAGACGAATGTCAGAGGCAGTGCTGTGAGGAGAAGCTCCTTCCTGCTGGCAGGACCGCCCCGGACTAAGTCCATGCGGGCAGCCACAAGATCGTCCACGAGGTTGTCGAAAGACTCCTCCAGAGCCTTGAGATACTCCACAACCATCTCGATGGCTTCATCTCGTTCTCCCCGATGGCAGGCGAATGCATAGTGACAAGTATATGGCACATGGCATGGGAGGTAGCGGTAGCGGCGAGTCTTCATCATAGGAAGAATATCCCGAAGGCGAGCTATCGCCTCACGGGCAGCCATCTGCATGGCATGCCTCTCCGTAGGCATGGCCCTTCCCACAAAACGGAAGTGGCGAGACGCAGAACGTCCTCCCTTGAATTGCACCACGGCTTGGTGCATAGACACGTCGTCGCTGAGCTTGTGCTGGTAAAGTGTGAACTCCGGACGAGTCGCTGGCCCGATCGCGAGCTTGGTGATGGAGACGAGGAGTTTGACAAACCCCTCGGGCACGTTCGTGAACACTCGAGTCTCACAGTTGCTGCCAGCCATCTACAAAAGTAGGCAAAAATTCTGAGTAGTCATGTCATAAATTTATGATGACCAACAGAAAATAGCTACAATTGCAAAATGCTGAAAAAGCACAAAAGACGCTAATAACCGATTAGCGATCGCACCTAGTGGCTTCCTACAGTCAGCCTGGCTCTGATACCAAGCTTGTCACGACCGGTTTTTCAATAAAATATTTATTGAGAGACCAATCCCTTTTACGGACCAGTAGAGAAGAATTCCTTCACACTGGTAGACATTATCTTGGTCACAGAAGAAAAATACCAGGAGTACTGAATATAATACAAGGTTGAGCGGGGACTGCTCGACAATTTATTACATGCACGCCGAATAGACATAACGGCGGATAGGGTGGCATAACTACTAACTCACGATAACAACGGTGGTGGAAATATCACAGCGGATCGGGTGATATGACTCCTGCAAACTACAGCTCTTCGAGCGTCGGGGTGAAGCTCGAGGAGGTTTATTGCGGGTGGCGGAAGCGTTTATAATACAAGTGACCAATATCCAGGATCGCACAGGACTGACTGGGATTCCTCTAGGCGTCGGACTCACTATCGAATTCTTCATCCAAGAGATCGCCTTCGTCAACATCTGGCCAAATCAACAAGCCAGGTGAGTACTATGAAAGTACTTGCAAGACAGTTCGGACATAAGATATAACAAATGTAACCATGAAGCATAAGAACAGAATAACAAGTGCGTTCAGGCATAGAGACAATATTGCATGGGGAAATAACAGAGAAGTCGGGCGGTAGTCCTCCCGAAATCCCAAAATAATTACTGGGTGCCAAACGAGGGTCTGAATGACTCCTCGAGAGGAAACTGCAAGAATAGTAATACCGGTGCCAAACGAGGGTCTGAATGACTCCTCGAGAGGAAACTGCAAGAATAATAATGCCGCAGTCGGGCGTCAGGGCGACACCACATAAAGGGCTTATAAAAGGAAATAAAAGATAGTGCATGCCACAGTCGGACGTCTGAGTGACATCACATAAAGGGCTTATATCAAAAGTAAATAATCAATATGCCACAGTCGGACGTCTGAGCGACATCACATAAAGGGCTTATATCAAAAGTAAATAATCAATATGCCACAGTCGGACGTCTGAGCGACCTCACATAAAGGGCTTATATTGGGAATAAAAGACAAACATGCCACAGTCGGACGTCTGAGCGACATCACATAAAGGGCTTATATCAAAAGTAAATAATCAATATGCCACAGTCGGACGTCTGAGCGACCTCACATAAAGGGCTTATA
This sequence comes from Aegilops tauschii subsp. strangulata, assembly GCF_002575655.3. Lineage (NCBI taxonomy): Eukaryota > Viridiplantae > Streptophyta > Magnoliopsida > Poales > Poaceae > Aegilops > Aegilops tauschii. The sequence continues at coordinate 58,141,324 of NC_053039.3, forward strand.
TTGGGAATAAAAGACAAACATGCCACAGTCGGACGTCTGAGTGACATCACATAAAGGGCTTCATAACTTAACATCTTATTAGCTCAAGAATTTAAATCATATCCAGAGAATAATCAGGCATGAGATAAATAACAGGGTTAGTCCATCCACAGGAGTAACGTTCAGCTAAGTCTACTACTCATGCTCACTAACCGGAAAGAAGAACAAACCACGAGGACTTGACATAGATATGGATACACTGATCACGATACTTGACCATGGATACGATGACTCGGAAGGATTTGACTCTGCAGAGTTTGTACTTTAACCACAGCCAACGGATTTCAGTAGTCACGGGGACTAGTTCCGTTTACGGTGTTTTGGGAAAAACACATCTAACCAGTACACACCCATTCAACAATCCGAAGCCAGGAATCACCCTCGGCAACATTCAAGAAAAACCTTGAGACGGGGAGGCTACAACCTCGCGTAGCATGGGATCAAATTTCTATACGCGCGCTCTAAGGGGTGCCCCCCTCTCGGTCCCAACCGGAAACACCCATGCCCCCTGACCGGATGACTGGCTTTAATCCAGGGCCATGGAACCATCATCCTGGCCCCTCTGTTTGGTGTGTACACGGAAAGAGGTTACCAACTTACTAAACCGCATTCTGGCAGAAAACAAGTGGTAGTACGGAAGGGGGAAGAACGATAACGTGACTCCGTCCACGTTAACGTCGGAAATTGTCGGATGACACAAGGCTGGCATGCTACAACAGTACCACCTTGCTGCCCTCCATGTCACCACATGATTAGGCCATCTCTCATCAGAGATCATCGCAACTTTGGAACACGCGGGTAGTTGCCTCACAAGCAACGAGGTACTCACCGATACTCATATGCCACGCACAACCTCTCACGCAAACATGCAAAACACCTATCATATCAGAGGTTCAAACATGCTTGCCTGGTTCGGAGAAGTCGGAGTCTAGCTCGGCGAAGTTCGCGGCTCCGTCACCTCTTCCGGAACCTACGGTATAGCGAAGAAGCATACTAACGTGAAAACCAACGCGTGCATAAACGTTGTTCCAAAAAATTTCCAAATAAATCCCATAAAAAATTAGACAAAATTATAAGATTGTCAGAAAAAGAATCACTCAAAAATCACTTTTTATTAAAAAGTTATAAGGGTTTCTGTCCAGGGACTCATCTGTAATGAAACAAAAAAGTTCCAGGGGTTTAACTGAGAAAACAGAAAACGGTTTGAATCGAAACGCGCAAGCTCAAAGGGAAAACGCATTTGCCCGAAGGCGCCAACAGAAAACGTTTCGAGGGAGAAGAGAACAGAGGCTGACAGGGGGGGTCCACATGTCAGGTTTAAAAAGTTCGCCGGCGCCCGAAGACTGCGGTGGTCGCCGGCATCGAACCACGGCGAGACAGGGAGATCGGAGTGTACCAAGAGCTTCAGCGTGTCCTTCCACGTCGATGGGTGGTGGACTCGACCGACGGAGAGCACCACGTCGACGGCGACACTTTCTCCGGCGGACGGCGGCTCGGGTGATGGTGGAGAACTCCGGTGGGTGCTGCAAACTCCGAATTGAAGCGCGGGTCAGGAGAGTGGATGCATAGGGAAGCTACTGGCAAGAGTTGAAGGGTGGAGGTGCACGCACGGGAGCGAATCGAGCTGGATCCCGTGGCGGGTCGCGGCGGCCGGAGTCGGGGAAGAAAGCTCCCTCGGGGCTCTTCCAGTGGCTTGGTGTGGTCTAGGTGGAGTGCAGAGGTGGTGTGGGTTCGAGTTGAAGCTCGGGGCCTCTATTTATAGGCGGATCGAGGGGGCGGCCGTGAACGGGATCGCTCCGGCGAGCAATTACGGCGAGGCAGTGTCTTGGCAGGGAGCTTAAGTGGCCAGGCAGCATCAGTGAGATGTACTGGTGTCGTTCCCCCGCTAATCCCGGTTGGTCTTGGCGTAATGGCGCCGGTCCACGGTGGGGTGGCCGCACGGGCACGACGGCGGCAGAGAGCGCGCTCCGCGCTCAGCGGTTCACGACGAGGGTGGCAGCGTGCACTGGGGAGTGGAAGGCCACGCGGCGATCTCCGGTGGCTTGGGCGGCGCTGGGTGGCGCCGTCTGCGCTGCGCCTCTCTCTGGCTGCCACAAAGCCGCCGCTGGCGTCGGTCACGGGGCGGCGCACCTCCTCCAGCTCGTCGCCGACGTCCGCAAGCATCCAGGCGCTCGTGCGGTGCAGAGGACAAGGGGGAGGGGACGGGGAACACGGCGACGCCGAGGCACTAGCGAGATCGACTACGGACACTGAAGAAACGACAGCAACACTGAACTGTTCTCTAAATTTGACTGAACCTGATTTTGACAATGCTCTGCAGGTGTTCGACAGTATGATTTGGCAAGGAGAAAAATTTTCCTGGAGCTGGGGCTTGGTGAGGTGACCACTCAATGCACCCAGAGGCTGCCTGATTTTTCTCAGAAATTTTGGAGAGGGATTTGAATGAATTTCATCAAATTTGGCAAAACTGGTCCAAACTTGCAGCAAGTATAGTTTGAAAAATTTGAACTGAAGACCAGTGGATCTTCATGGATCTTGGTTGAGGGTTCAAAGGACTAGGAAGGGAAATTGGTTTGGGGGCAAAAATCAAAACAGAAATGGTAGCTCCTTTGTAAATCTCCAAGGGCTAAAATAGAAGGCAGAAATTGTTTTGATAAGATTTAAATGGAAAAATAATCATATGGGGAGGTTCAACTTGCTGGATTTGATGCAAATCAAGATCCAAAGGTGAGGGAAGGTTTAGGAGAGTGGATTTGCACTAAGGCCATGGCAAGAGAGATTTGTTGAAAGTGGTAAAGGATTATTCCAAAAGCTATAGAGTATTTTCAAAGGAATTTTCAAAAGACATTTTTCCCAAGTGAAAAGCATTTTGGCTTGAGTCCAAAATAAAAAGCAAGAACCTCCAAGACCAAAAACAAGTCTTGGGTGAATCCAAATAAAACTCTTGCCATAAAAAAATATTTTGAAAGGGGTTTTTTTTGAAGAAAAAAAAATTTAAATCACCTCCCTCAAGTCAAGTAAAATTTTTGAAAAATCCAAATGAAATTTTGGGTGTCACATGATGTTACCGGCGCAGGGCTTCGCCTAAGCACTACGTCGGTATGATCGAGGTGTGTAACTGTGGAGGGGGGTACCGCACATGGCTAAAAGATCAACTTGTGTGTTCTAGGGTGCCCCCTAGCCCCCGTATATAAAAGAGGGAGGGGGAGGCCGGCTGGCCCTAGGGGCGCGCCCAAGGAGAGGGAGTCCTACTAGGACTAACAGTCCTAGTAGGATTCCTCCACAAGGAAGAGAGGGGGAAGGAAGGAGAGGGAGAGGGAGTAGGAAAGGGGCCGCCGCCCCGCTTCCCTTGTCCAATTCCGACTGCTAAGGGAGGCGTGGCCTGCCCTCGCGGCCCTCCTCTCTCTCCAATAAGGCCCATGGTGGCCCATTAGTTCCCCCCGGGGGGTCCGGTAACCCCTCCGGCACTCCGTTTTTACCTGAAACTATCTGGAACACTTCCGATGTCCGAATAACATGGTCCAATATATCAATCTTCATGTCTCAACCATTTCAAGAGTCCTCACCACGTCCGTGATCTCATCCGGGACTCCGAACAAACTTCGGCCATCAAAACACAGAACTCATAATATAAATCTTCATCGAACGTTAAGCGTGCGGACCCTACGGGTTCGAGAACTATGTAGACATGACCGAGACACATCTCCGGTCAATAACCAAGAGCGGAACCTGGATGCTCATATTGGCTCCTACATAATCTACGAAGATCTTTATCGGTCAAACCGCATAACAACATACATTGTTCCCTTTGTCATCAGTATGTTACTTGCCCGAGATTCGATCGTCGGTATCATCATACCTAGTTCAATATTGTTACTGGCAAGCCTCTTTACTCGTTCCGTAGTACTTCATCCTGCAATTAACTCATTAGTCACATTGCTTGCCAGGCTTATAGTGATGAGCATTACCGAGAGGGCCCAGAGATACCTCTCCGAAACACGGAGTGACAAATCCTAATCTCGATCTATGCCATCCCAACAAATACCTTCGGAGACACCTGTAGAGCATCTTTATAATCACCCATTTATGTTGTGATGTTTGATAGCACACAAAGTGTTCCTCTGATATTCGGGAGTTGCATAATCTCATAGTCTGAGGAACATGAAACTGTAACGATCATAATGCTAAGCTAATGAATGGATCTTGTTCATCACATCATTCTACTAATGATGTGATCCCGTTCATCAAATGACAACACGTGTCTATGGTTAGGAAACATAACCATCTTTGATAAACAAGCTAGTCAAGTAGAGGCATACTAGGGATACTTACGTTTTGTCTATGTATTCACACATGTACTAAGTTTCCGGTAAATACAATTCTAGCATGAATAATAAACATTTATCATGAAATAAGGAAATAAATAATAACTTTATTATTGCCTCTAGGGCTTATTTCCTGGTTTTTAACACCCTGCCACTGTCACTCGGCCGCAAACATTGAGATACCTACTTTTTAAATTCTAGTAAATCCAAAACTCGTCTGAAATTCGTCAAATTTGGCATGCTATCATGGAGCGGCATCAACATGCCGTGGTAAAAATTTTGTCCCATTTGGGGTAGGTTTGGGTATAAGCTTCTCACAAACCAGAGCTTCTCACAACAAGCGTGATGGTTTCGGTAGGGAACGTGCCACCTTTGGGGACGAAACGATATCCGTTGCCTCTTATTGCTTTCAAATTTTTCCTAGTGTCAACATAGAACAACATGAGTGTTGTGTTTAATTTAGGAATTTTTCAGGGTTCGTTTGGACATTTTTATACATTAACTGGGTTTTCCAGGCATTTTATGTGCATAATTCAAATTTGAAAGACATGCACATGCTCCAGTGCATATAAATTGGTTGAAAAAACAAATTGGTGTCCTTCGGTGCATGCTTAGGTCCCATGCAAGAAATGGGAATGAATTTCAAACACCCCGCCACCGTCACTCGACCGCAAACATTGAGATACTTGGTTTTTAAATTCTAGTAAATCCAAAACTCGTCTGAAATTCCTGAAACTTGGCATGCTATCATGGAGCGGCATCAACATGCCGTGGTAAAATTTTTGTCCCATTTGGGGCAGGTTTGGGTATAAGCTTCTCACAAACCAAGGCTTCTCACAACAAGCGTGATGGTTTTGGTAGGGAACGTGCCACCTTTGGGACGAAACGATATCCGTTGCCTCTTATTGCTTTCAAATTTTTTCTAGTGTCAACATAGAACAACTAGAGTGTTGTGTTTAATTTTGGAATTTTTCGGGGTTCGTTTGGAAATTTTTATACATTAACTGGGTTTTCCAGGCATTTTATGTGCATAATTAAGATTTGAACTAAATGCACATGCTCCAGTGCATATAAATTGGTTGAAAAATCAAATTGGTGTCCTTCGGTGCATGCTTAGGTCCCATGCAAGAAATGGGAATGAATTTCAAACACCCTGCCACCGTCACTCGACCGCAAACATTGAGATACCTAGTTTTTAAATCCTAGTAAATCCAAAACTCGTCTGAAATTCATGAAATTTGGCATGCTATCATGGAGCCGCATCAACATGCCGTGGTAAATTTTTTGTCCCATTTGGGGCAGGTTTGGGTATAAGCTTCTCACAAACCAGAGCTTCCCACAACAAGCGTGATGGTTTCGGTAGGGAACGTGCCACCTTTGGGGCCGAACGGATATCCGTTGCCTCTTATTGCTTTAAATTATTTTTTTCTAGTGTCAACATAGAAAAACAGGAATGTTGTGTTTAATCTTGGAATTTTTTGGGGTTTGTTTGGACATTTTTATACACTAACTTGGTTTTCCAGGCATTTTATGTGCATAATTCAAATTTGAACTACATGCACATGCTCCAGTGCGTATAAATTGGTTGAAAATCAAATTTGTGTCCTACGGTGCATGCTTAGGTCCCATGCAAGAAATGGGAAGAATGAATTTCAAACACCCTGCCACCGTCACTCGGGCGCAAACATTGAGATACCTGGTTTTTAAATCCTAGTAAATCCAAAACTCGTCTGAACTTCATGAAACTTGGCATGATCATGGAGAGGCATCAATATGCCGTGGTAAATTTTTTGTCCAATTTGGGGCAGGTTTGGGTCTAAGCTTCTATCAAACCAGAGCTTCTCACAACTAGTGTGATGGTTTCGGTAGTGAACGTGCCACCTTTGGGGACGAAACGATATCCGTTGCCTCTTATTGCTTCAAAAAATTTCTTGTGTCAACATAGAACAACAGGAGTGTTGTGTTTAATTTTAGAATTTTTCGGGGTTCGTTTGGACATTTTTATACATTAAATGGGTTTTCCAGGATTTTATGTGCATAATTCAAATTTGAACTACATGCACATGCTCCAGTGCATATAAGCTGGTTGAAAAATCAAATCTGTGTCCTTGGTAGCATGCTTAGGTCCAATGCAAGAAATGGGAATGAATTTCAAACACCCTGCCACCGTCACTCTACCGCAAACATTGAGATACCTGGTTTTTAAATTCTAGTAAATCCAAAAATCGTCTGAAATTCTTGAAACTTGGCATGCTATCATGGAGCAGCATCAACATGCCGTGGTAAAGTTTTGTCTCATTTGGGGCAGGTTTGGGTATAAGCTTCTCACAACGAGCGTGATGGTTTCGGTTGGGAACGTGCCACCTTTGCGGACGAAATGATATCCGTTCCCTCTTATTGCTTTCAAAATTTTCTAGTGTCAGCATAGAACAACAGGAGTGTTGTGTTTAATTTTGGAATTTTTTTGGGTTCGTTTGGACATTTTTATACATTAACTGGGTTTTCTAGGCATTTTCTGTGCATAGTTCAAATTTGAACTACATGCACATGCTCCAGTGAATATAAATTGGTTGAAAAATCAAATTTGTGTCCTTCGGTGCATGCTTAGGTCCCATGCAAGAAATGGGAATGAATTTCAAACACCAGGGCACTGTTGATTGCTGGCAAAACGTTGAGATACTTTGTTTTTAAATTCTGGTAAATCCAAAACTCGTCTGAAATTCATGAAACTTGGCATGCAATAATAGAATGGCACCCGACATGTTGTGGTATTTTTCGTGTCCATTTTGGGAGAAGGCGCACTCGAATAACAGCCAACAAAGGCATTTTGAAACAAATAGCTGCCACTGCAACATCTCAAATGTTTTGTATAATTTAAATTGTGTGTGTTGTGTTAACCATTCATGTGACACCACGCCTCACTCTTTTAATGGCTAGGAGGTGCCGTGCGGACAGGCGCTTGAGTGCTTGACTAAACGGGGGGCGTGTGAGCTGTACTCCAATGTGGAGGCTCACCGAGAAGCGTGCGAGCTGGACGCCGTGCAGGCTCACCGGGAAGCGAGCCCTTTGTCTTCCATGGCCGCCCGCCTTGCTCGCATCCTCTCCATTAATGGCGCCCAAGCCGCAGGTTAATACGGTTTTTAAATATAAAAGACTCATCGCAAACGTTTTAGTTAGAACACCCATATGCAGAACCGACAACTTTCCTAGGAAGCCAAGGGAAAATGTGCCTAGCAGGATTTGTGCAGCTCTTGACACTACAAAAAAAAGACACATTCGTGACATTTTGGGCCGAACGAATTTTTTTTCTGTCATACTTATGACACTTCTATGATGATAATTGTGACAAAACCCGGTATCATCATAGATGTGGTGGGCTCCTACTTCTATGACAAAAAATCATGATAGAAAATGGGCTTTTCGTCCTGGGCGGGCCAGAGACGCAGCTGCATGACATTCTTTGGGCCGTCCATGACGGAAAAAACCGTGGTAGAAGCGAGGGCGAGGAAAATATCAGGGTGTTCCCGGTTACGGTGGGTGATCGGGGCCGAGCGATGCATGGAGCTTTGCGCGTTTCTCTCGTACACACACGTGCGTGGGTGCGAGGCGTTGGGCTCTAATTGAACCCGAGCGAGGCGTTCGCCTACTGAACCCGAGCAATTGCACTGCAGGCTACGCGTTACTGAACCCGAGCGATCGATCGATGGCTGCTAACTGAACCCGATCGAGCGATTCCTTCGCTACTGCTGCTAACTGAAGCCGATCGATGCTGCCTCTGGATGAACAGTGAGCGTTGCTGGGGGGGTTTGGATGAACAGTTCCCGGTGGGGGTGGATGAACAGGACCCCGTGGTGTTGCCTCTGGATGAACAGGACCCCGATCGATCGAGCCGGTTGGGGCTGGATGAACAGGACCCCGTGGAGGGCTGGATGAACAGGACCACCCCATGGAGGGCTGGATGAACAGTAGAGGGTGGAGGGATGGATGAACAGTAGCTCGTGGAGGGCTGGTTGAACAGGAGCCTGTGGAGAGGGCTGGTTGAACAGTAGCCGATCGAGTAGCGAGTGGTGGAGGCTGGATGAACAGGAGCCCGTGGATGAATAGTCACAGGTGGAGGCTGGAGGAGGTCGACGGTGGATGAACATTAGCCCGTGGAGGCTGGAGGGGGTCGATGGTGGAGATGAACAGTATCCCGTGGAGTCCCGTTTTGCGGTACGCCACACCCCTCCCGATGAACAGGACCCCCGTTTTGACCGTAGCGCTCCAACACAAGTCCGCTTCTTCCGTTTTGCGGTACACCACACCCCTCCCGGTCAATAGGACCCCGTTTTGACCATAGGAGGTCCAACACAAGTCCGTTTCCTCTGTTTTGCGGTACGCCAGACCCCTCCTGATGAACAGGATCCCGTTTCAACCGTGGCCGGTTGAACACAAGGCCGTTTCCTTCGTTCTGCGGTACGCCGGGCCTCATTTCCATCGGCTGTTCCGTCCAAGCCCTCCCGATGAATATGACGACGCATTCCATTCCGACCCAGCCGGTTGGCTCCCCATGAACATGACGACGACGCTGTTTCTCCGTTCCGACCCAGCCATGTACACGCGCCCTGGCCGTACGTATGCGCGAGTAGGCATTCGAGACCCCACCCGTATGTACGTACGTGGCCGTATTTTCTTTCTTGCACACTGGCCGCTGTACGTACGTGTACATGCTACATGCGCGCCTCTACTACGACACGTGTGCGCTCTACATCGACCAGTATGTATGTACACGTTCGCGACCAGAATGACAACGCTACGTACGCTTCGACCAGGTGGGTCCCGACTGTCATGCACTTCCTTGCGTGCGAAGATATAGCTGGTGGCTCCCAGCAGTCAGGGGGGCGAATCGTTTTTTTGCCCGGACGCACTTCCTTGCGTGCGAAGATGTAGCTGGTGGGTGCCAGCAGTTAGGGGGGAAATGTTTTTTTCGCGAAATACGGTGGCCCGTCCGGTGGGTCCCCGCTGTCAGGTGCATGAATAATTATTTTGCGCGTAATAAGGAGGCACTTCCTTGCGGCTGCCGTGGACCTAGCTGTCAGCCTCTCCACATACAGTACTCTTCCGATGGAAGCCGGTCGTTGACCACATTGACCACGCCGCGCCGAGAGCACCAAGGCGGTGGACGACGGCGAGGCCTAGGAACGGGACGACGCGGAGCCAGGGAAGACGCGACAGTGGATCCCCATGCGGAGAGGAGTACGAGAGTTCACTGGTTCGGCTGCGGTGTGAGGCTGCCGTCGCTGCAGAATAACAGGGGATGCGGGTGAGTAGAGGGATGGCCTGGCCAGCGGTGGGAGTAGTAGGGGGTGGTGAGGCCTCCGCAGCATCGCAGCCGGCCACGGGTGGCAGAAGCACGAGGCACGACCGGCGCTGGTTTGGGCGGCTGGAGCAAGAAGACCAGATGTTGAAGAAGCACAACGGCCGTTGGATGGACATCGTACGGTCACTGGAGCTAGAATCGTTCATATTGACTAAGTTGACAAAGCCCTCCATCCCCATCAACTTAGTTGGCCCACAAGTCAGCCTCCCACTATTGTGGGTCCCAGCTAGCAGCGGGTATTCATTTTTTTGTGTGTAATAAGGAGGCACTTCCTTGCGTGCGAAGATATAGCTGGTGGGTCCGACGTGTTAGCGGTGGGAATGTTTTTTTCGTGAAATACAGAGGCCCTTCCGGTGGGTCCCAGCTGTCAGGTGAAGGAATCGTTATTTTGCGCGTAATAAGGAGGCATTTCCTTGCGTGCGGCCATGGACCCAGCTGCCAGCCTCTCCACGGACAGTCTACTTCCGATGGTGTCGTTCGTTGACCACGTTGACCACTCCGTGATACGTCTCCAACCTATCTATAATTTTTGATTGTTCCATGCTATTATATTATCTGTTCTGGATGTTTATGGACTTTATTATACACTTTTATATTATTTTTGGGACTAACCTTTTAACCGGAGGCCCAGCCCAAATTGTTGTTTTCTTGCCTATTTCAGTGTTTCGAAGAAAAGGAATATCAAACAGAGTCCTAACGGAATGAAACCTTCGGGAGAGTTATTCTTGGAGCGGAAGCAATCCAGGAGACTTGGAGTAGACGTCAGGGAAACTTTGAGGAAGCCACGAGGCAGGGAGGCGCGCCCTACCCCCCTGGGCGCGCCCCCACCCTCATGGGCCCCTCGTGGCTCCCCTGACCGACTTCTTTCGCCTATATATATCCATATACCCTAAAAACATCAGGGAGCAGAATAGATCAAGAGTTCTGCCGCCGCAAGCCTCTGTAGCCACCAAAAACCAATCGGGACCCTGTTCCGGCACCGGTGGCCATCTTCATCATCCCGGCGCTCTCCATGACGAGGAGGGAGTAGTTCACCCTCGGGGCTGAGGGTATGTACCAGTAGCTATGTGTTTGATCTCTCTCTCTCTCTCGTGTTCTTGAGATGGTACGATCTTGATGTACCGCGAGCTTTGCTATTATAGTTAAATCTTATGATGTTTCTCCCCCTCTACTCTCTTGTAATGGATTGAGTTTTCCCTTTGAAGTTATCTTATCGGATTGAGTCTTTAAGGATTTGAGAACACTTGATGTATGTCTTGTGTGGGATACCCGTGGTGACAATGGGGTATTTGTCACATCCCTTGCTTCTGAGATTGCACTAGGCTAACTTCATGTGTGCATCATGTTTAAACTTTGAAAGAAACTTGACATGGGGATTGCCTAAACCCTACCATTAAAGGAATTCACTAGGTTCAACCAAAATATTTCGAGTAAATCCAAATGGCTTTAAAAAATGTTCATCATTCTTGGAAAATGCTGGAAACAGTAACCAGAGGTGATGCACATTTTTCCATGACATATTTGGTCTCTGGATTAAATCATACTCTATTTGCATTTGGGCATTTAAATGCTATTAAATATTTTAAATGCTCAAATAATCATAAACTAAAATGTTTACTGTAGGATATATTCCCAACAGTGATCATGAGTAGTTTCATGATTTTTGGAAGTGTTTAAGTATTTTTAATAAAGCCCTAAAGACTACAGAATATTAGAAAATAGAAACAAATAAAAAAACGAGAGAGAAAGGAAACCTACCTGGCCTCACCTGTCGCAGCCCAGCTAGCCAGCCCACCTGGCCGGCCCAGCCCAGCGCCGCTCCCAGTCATCTCCCACCTCTCGCCAGTAGGACGAGAGGCGTGTGGCCGCCGTGCGCGCCCACGCGCCCCGGCCACCTCCTGCTTGCCGCTTCTCCCTTGACGTCCCCGGAGACGCCACGCGCTCCCCTCGACCCCTCCAGCTCTCCCCCGTGCTCATTCCCTCCCCTGGACCTCTCTCTCTCACCCACCCGAACGGGTTCGTCGCCGCCGCTCGCCACCACTGCGGCCATCACCTCCCCCTCGCCTCTCCGACATGCCCAGGAGCTCCGCCACCGTCGCCTACGTCTCTCTGTCGACTCACGCGATGCCAAACGCCCCGAAGCGCCGCCCCCGACCTCGTCTTCGTTGTTCGGCCGCCGAGATCGCCGGCGACCTCCCGTCTTCATCAGCTCCTCCCGACCTCGCCGACCCGCTCGTCGTGACCGTGGTGAGCTGCTGGCCGTTTCCCCCCTCTCCGTTCTCTTCCTCGAATGCCGTAGCGACCGCACCAAGCTCGACCGCACCCGCCGCTGCTTGCGCCCGCCGTCGACGCGTCCCCGACAACCAAACAGCCCGGGCGTCGTGTCCAACATGCTCGCCGCCTCGCGTAGTTGCTGTAGGTGCCATGAACGCGCTGCCACGGCCACTGCAGCCCCGTAGCCACAAACACCCGAACGCTAGGGCCGCCCCGAGGTTGTTTCCGGCGAGCTCTGGCCGCCCCCGCTGCTGCCGCATGCCGCTCTGGATGCGGGCGAGCCCCAGCTCCCCGCGCATGCCCACCTCTGCTCGATTGGGCGCCGGAGGAGCAATCCCGAGCCCTTCCGCCGCATCTGCTGCCGCCGGCGGCTAAACGCCGGTGGTTTAGCCCCGGTTGACCAGGGATTTGACCCCCCTGGGTCATTGACATGTGGGCCCCGGCCCCACTGACATTTTGGTTAGGTTTAACTTAAGGCTAATTAACTATATTAATTAGCTGAGTCGATGACATATGGGTCCCACTGTCAGGTTTGACTCTGGTTAGGCGCTGTTGACCAGCTGACGTCACAGTGATGCAGTGCTAACGTAATAACTCATTTTCTTGATTTTTATTATTCTGGAAATTCCAGAAAATGCCCAAGACTTCTAAAATTCATAGAAATTAATCCGTAACTCCAAATCAAACAAATTATATATGAAAAATGATCAGAAAAATCCAATCTATCCATCTGTACCATTTTCATGCATGTTTGAACAACCTAAGGTTGCTGTATATGGCAATTTGCATAATTGGCATTTAAATAAGCACATATGGAGTTTGAATTTGAACTCTTGGTTCAAACCAACTACATTTAATCTGTTCTAAGTTGCATTAGCCAAAACACACTCATTTTGCCATGTCATATTCATGTATCATATTGTTGCATTGCATTGATTGTGTTTTCTCTGTGTTGCCGGTATTTGTTCCCACTCGATAGACATGGTTCCGACGATGAGTTTGATGACACCGATGAAGAACTATATTATCTTCAGAAGTGCCAGGCAAGCATAACCCCCTTGTTCATTCCGATACAATCCCACTCTCTCGCTCCTGCTCTCTTTTACTGCATTAGGACAACAACAATTCAACTGTTACATGCTGCGGTAGCTGAACCCCTTTATCCTCTGCATGACCTGTCATTGCCACAGTAAATAGATGAAACCCACTAGCATGAGTAGGAGTTGTTTGAGCCCTGTTGTGCCAACTCATTCATGCTTGTTTGTCATGCTTGCTACTGCTTAGAGTTGAGTCAGGTCTGATTCATCGGGGATGAATTGGAATGGTGTTGAACATGTCCTACTGTATGTGAGCTAAGTGTGTGAACATGATTTGGTAAAGGTAGCGGTGAGAGGCCATGTAGGAGTACATGGTGGGTGTCTCATTGAAGCCGTCCTCAGGAACTGAGTTCTGTGTTTGTGATCCATGAAACAGTTACTACCACGCATTGGGCCTGAAACCAAAGGACCCTCTCAGCTTCTTAACTACCCTTGTCCTCTGTCCAGGAGTTGCAAGTAGTTTCTGGTGTTTGTAGTATGCTGGAGGCCGTGGGCAGTGCTGACCCGAGGGGTGGACTGTGATGCGGTAGGCACGTGGCCGGGTATGCCGGGCGCCCGTTTGGTGCCGCGGAACCCTGTACACATCGTTCGGGGCCGTATGTGGAAACCTCGGCCGGACTCCCTGCGGATGGAACTTGAATAGGCGATAAACCTGGACTAGAGACTTGAGTGTGTAGGTAGGTTGTGGCCGACACCCACGTTGGGCTTCCGCTTGAAGGTTGCCGAGTACATGTCGTGTAAACGGCGGTAAGTGGTGAGAGCGTGTGTGAAGAAGTACACCCCTGCAGGGTTAACATCATCTATTCGAATAGCCGTGTCCGCGGTAAAGGACTTCTGGGTTGCCTATAACAGTTCATAGACAAGTGAAAGTGGATACTCTAAAACTCGCAAGATAAGAGTGAGTGCTATGGATGGCCTTCTCGTAGGGAGACGGGAGCGGATCCATAGTGGTGTATTGTTATGGTGAATATGTGGACTCGTGTGCGCCACCTCAAAGAGTTACTTGCAGTCGTAGTTCAGGTTAGCCGCTGAGTCAAAGCTGGCTTGCTGCAGTTAAACTCCACCACCCCTTTGTTGATACCGATGCATATGTAGTTAGTTCTGATGTAAGTCTTGCTGGGTACATTTCTACTCACGTTTGCTTAATTTATGTTTTTGCAGAGAGACTTCAGTCTCGCTAGTAGTTCCGCGTGGACTTCGATGTTTAGCTTGTTACCTCTGCTACGATCTTGTGCCCTCGGCAAGATATAGTAGATAGTCAGGCTTCTCAGCCTTTTTCATTTATAGTTATCTGTACTCAGACATGTTAAGCTTCCGCATGTGTTTGACTTGTATGCTCTGAATGCTGGGTCGCGAGACCCATGTTTGTAATATCTCGCTCCTCGGAGCCTAATGAATAAATACTCTGAGTCGTAGAGTCTTGTTGTGATGCCATGTTGTATTTGCACATATCGAGCATATTGTGTGTGTGATTGAAATGCTTGGTATGTGTGGGATCCGACAAATCTAGTTGTTTATCCTTGGCAGCCTCTCTTATGGGGAAATGTAGTCTAGTGCTTCCATGAGCCATAGTAGTCCGCTACAGCCTGGTTCATCGGAGTCCTGCTAGCCCAGCACTACTACTCCGGAATGCCTGACTGGTCGGCATGTGTTTCACTTCGTTCCTGTTTCTGTCCCTTCGGGGAAATGTCACGCGGTGACATCCGGAGTCCTGTTAGCCCAGTGCTACAGCCCGGATTCACACGCTGCTGACCGACATGCTCGATGTTGATTCATGTATGCCTATCCCCGTAAGTTAGTGCCGCTTTGGGTTCACGACTAGCCATGTCGGCCCGGGTTCTCTGTCATATGGATGCTAGCGATACTATCATATACGTGAGCCAAAAGGCACAAACGGTCCCGGGCCATGGTAAGGCGACACCCGTGGGAATACCGTGTGTGAGGCCGCAAAGTGATATGAGGTGTTATAGTCTAGATCGGTGTGACTTAGAATTGGGGTCCTGACAGCTTTGGTATCAGAGCCTGACTGCCTGTAGGTTTATGAAGCCAAACTGGTCGAAGTTGAGTCTAGAAATGCTTTAGTTATGTAAGGGAATTGATTGTGGAAGGGAACGTAAGGCTCTTTTTACTCATTTACCTTATGCCCTTCTGATCTGAGTCAACCTCTTCTCTTCTACGGGGATTAAGGACTAGGCTTCTCGTCTATCTATCAGGATCACGTGTTACTAATCTGTAGACTTATAGGATTGACCGATTTAAGCCTCAGTTCAGTTCCTACTACTTCTGTATGTTCATAGCTGGTCTCGGAACCTTGATATTGTGATGTTAAGTGGTTATGCCACTATTTTGCAGGATATCCCAAATCTTTTTGAGCTTTTACAGCCGTTATGCTGTCCGAGTCATCCCAGGTTTCTAAATAATCTGATGCACTTGCAAGTCCTTTCCCTCTAGTTTCGATGTTCTTTTGGGCCAGGTTAATCACACTAATTGCTGAGTTGAGGTATTCTATTGCCTCGACATATATGTTGGAATTATTATGATGACCCTAGGTGTCTTAGGGGACCATCTAGTAATCTAGGCATGATTTGTGTCCCAGTGTGATGATTCTGGCCGTCATTCTCAAAAGCATCCCGTGATGCCATTTAGTTAGTAGGCATTCCATTCCTGGGTTCTTGAACCCGAGATTCACCCTACTCACTTCATGTTGATAGTGTTGCTAGTTCCTTTAGGATATTAGTAACCTTTGTGATAGTCCTTGAGGTCTGTGGTATATCGTTCTTCCAATACCATGAACCATTATGGCAGAAGTTCTTTGAACTAAAATATCACAACCAGAGTGCTCTTGATGAGTTCTCCATTCTGCATTGTGAATCTGCCAGTTCTACCTTCTGCATGGGTTATCCGGAAGAAATGTTGAGCTTTGCTCGACATACTAATCTATGCATTCACAACTCAGAAAGATATATGTTCTTTTGAGTTGTCCCTCTTTAGTCGTATTCCGACCTTCGTCTATCAATTGATAGTCAGGAGTAATTGCGCATTCGTGTTATCGATGCTTATTATTCTTGTGGTCCGTTAAGCCATTCTATTCAGAATGACTAGGAGAAACAAACTCCAGAACCTCATCCATATCTAGGAATGGGCCAAAGCAATTGTATTCCACAGATCAAAATGCAATCAAGCTTTTGGTCTGTTCTACCCGGAAGTATTACCCACTTTATGTCAGGAATGTCATGGGAATTGCACAATCTCTTATGAATTCTTGATGCAGTGATACTTCTCGCCATCATCATTTATTTCCACGGTCACCGTGTTGTTGTAACCGGAATGCCGACAAGTGAATCGTGATGTGTGAAATCAATACTCCTAACAACTGTGTTGCTTGGTAGTTAATGGACAATAATCTTATTCTCAGCGTGTTGATTACTGAATCATCACCCTAAGGTTTATCGTGCTACCTAGTACTTATTTCCGGTGCACTTTTTGATCAATGAGTTAGGATAGTGTCAATCCTTGCTTATTCGATCATATCATCTTGCCCTGAAAAGCAAGGTTGTTCTCGAGCTTAGTAACATATCGGTGGTTCGTGATTTTCCGAATATCTTCTCGGAAGTGTTACCAGGTTGTCATCTGACCGCTATGTTGAGTTCGTGATCAAGTTGGTTTCTTGTAAACCACCCCTTCTCCAAGAATCCGTGTTGGATACCCCTGAGCTAGTTAGTTAAGCTAAACAACAACTTGGATAGTTGGAAGATAAAAGCTTGTCCGACTTAGTTCATTTTAAGGGATATCTTGTTCGTGTCTTGAAGAAAGATGGTATTTTCATCAATTGACCCTCGTGATCAGTTAATGGACCTGCCATCTTAACCAATTTTTGATTTGAGTATGGGCTAACGTCAAATCAAATCAGAACCAACGATATTCGTAATGTTGTCTTACTCGTGGTTGATTCCTCGAGCATACACCATTACATCATTTGGTCTGACCAATACTAACACATTGTTCACATAATGGTGGAAGTCCAGTGATATGGAAATTCCGATGAGTTGCTGTTGAGCCCATCAGCAGGATTTTGTCTCCCCCATGATTCATGTTGAACATTGAGCTAGTGTTGGAAATTTTTGAAAGCATTTCTTCATGCTAGCCCATGAAGCATATGTTGGATGAAACAAGCGACTTTCTATAAGTTCACGTGCAATCGATGCAAGTTGTCGCCGTGAATTCAAGAAAGCTTGTTGTTGCTTCCTCTGGAATCATCCGAAGTCATTCATGCATATGTGCGAAGTATCCTGTGGTTTGGAGACTTGCAACCTTCATTCCATATGTTCCCTAGCACCCCAAGCCACTGATTGACTTGTTCAAGGAAAAGAAGTCTAGCGCGCGTAAAGACTTCAAAATCCTTGATGATGGATCCTAACCTGAACTCGATAGTGTTTTATTATAAGACTACGATCTTGTCATTCTTGTCTTGGACAACATGTTCACATGTATGTAGCAGAACCAGCTCATATTTTGGAGCTTGCTATCGTAGTCCATTTCCCCGAGAATCTCGCAACGCCATCTCGTCGACTTGTGTTGCAAACTTTCATTTTCTTTCTAGACTTGATGAGTCTGGAATATCCTGACACCAACCAGATCTGAATCTCAGGCAGATATAATGGTTGGAACATTCCCGACATTTGCATTTTGTTCCCAGCTTGCACTGCCTTATGCCAAATTCCCATGGGCTGCCCTTCTCAGTAATTGTTGTTCAGGATCATCTTCACAGGTGGACTTACCATGGGTCCCATCCATTTCCGATGATAAGAAAAATCATCGATTGCATTGTCTTCAACAACGTAGTCCACATCATCCATTCTAGTTCGGGCATGCCATCCCTTTGTATTCCGCCAAATGATTGTTGTGATCTGCCTTAGGCTGGTATAAGGAGTTTCAATGATCTCCGAATCAAAAGTAATTCCTTTGCCACTTAAGGGAATAATTCTACGAGTCACCTTCCCTAAGGTGCCCCGTTATGGAATCATGGCAATTCTTCCTCGCTATTCTGAAACCTTTGTCAAATTGTTTCTTCCGTCCCTCCTGATGCATGTTTTGCCTCTCAGCTCCAGAGATGTTTCTATGTCCCATTCCGTGAGTTGATCTTGTGATCATTAAGATGATCCTAAGTTGCTCGAACCTCAGGAAGATTGATTCTTCTAAAAATTCTCCCTTTCTACTCGTTGTCATGTTGGATGTAGTTCTCAAAGCAAGACGTTGAGATCAAGGGGATGCAATGAATCAACATCCTCGAGAAAGACATCTGGATCGTGAAGATTGTGTTAGCTTGTGTCCCTCTGTCTTCTTACCTCACGACTTGAATCTCGGGACGAGATTCTTGTTTAGTGGGGGTGAGTTGTCACATCCCTAGCTTCTGACATTGCACTAGGCTAACTTCATGTGTGCATCATGTTTAAACTTTGAAAGAAACTTGAAATGGGGATTGACTAAACCCTAGCATTAAAGGAATTCACTAGGTTCAACCAAAATATTTCCAGTAAATCCAAATGGCTTTCAAAAATGTTCATCATTCTTGGAAAATGCTGGAAACAGTAACCAGAGGTGATGCACATTTTTCCATGACATATTTGGGCTCTGGATTAAATCATACTCTATTTGCATTTGGGCATTTAAATGCTATTAAATATTTTAAATGCTCAAATAATCATAAACTAAAATGCTTACTGTAGGATATATTCCCAACAGTGATCATGAGTAGTTTCATGATTTTTGGAAGTGTCTAAGTATTTTTAATAAAGCCCTAAAGACTACAGAATATTAGAAAACAGAAACAAAAAAAAGAGAGAGAAAGGAAACCTACCTGGCCTCACCTGTCGCAGCCCAGCTAGCCAGCCCACCTGGCCGGCCCAGCCCAGCGCCGCTGCCAGTCATCTCCCACCTCTCGCCAGTAGGACGAGAGGCGGGTGGCCGCCGTGCGCGCCCACGCGCCCCGGCCACCTCCTGCTTGCCGCTTCTCCCTGGACATCCCCGGAGACGCCACACGCTCCCCTCGACCCCTCCCGCTCTCCCCCGTGCTCATTCCCTCCCCTGGACCTCTCTCTCTCACCCACCTGAATGGGTTCGTCGCTGCCGCTCGCCACCACCACGGCCATCGCCTCCCCCTCGCCTCTCCGACATGCCCAGGAGCTCCGCCACCGTCGCCTACGTCTCTCTGTCGACTCACGCGACGCCAAACGCCCGGAAGCGCCGCCCCTGACCTCGTCTTCGTCGTTCGGCCGCCGAGATCGCCGGCGACCTCCCGTCTTCATCAGCTCCTCTCCGACCTCGCCGACCCGCTCTTGGTGAGCTGCTGGCCATTTCCCCCTCTCCGTTTTCTTCCTCGCATGCTGTAGCGACCGCACCAAGCTCGACCGCACCCGCCGCCGCTTGCGCCCGCTGCCGACGCGGCCCCGACAACCAAACAGCCCGGGCGTCGTGTCCAACATGCTCGCCGCCTCGCGTACTTGTTGTAGGTGCCATGAACGCGCTGCCACGGCCACTGCAGCCCCGTAGCCACAAACACACAAACGCCAGCGCCGCCCCGAGCTCGTTTCCGGCGAGCTCCGTCCGTCCCCGCTGCTGCCGCATGCTGCTCTGGATGCGGGCGAGCCCCAGCTCCCCACGCGTGCCCTCCTCTGCTCGATTGGGCGCCGGAGGAGCAATCCCGAGCCCTTCCGTCGTGTCTGCTGCCGCCGGCGGCTAAACGCCGGTGGTTTAGCCCCGGTTGACCAGGGATTTGACCCCCCTGGGTCATTGACATGTGGGCCTCGGCCCCACTGACATTTTGGTTAGGTTTAACTTAAGGCTAATTAACTATATTAATTAGCTGAGTCGATGACATATGGGTCCCACTGTCAGGTTTGACTCTGGTTAGGCGCTGTTGACCAGCTGACGTCACAGTGACGCAGTGCTGACGCAATAACTCATTTTCTGGATTTTTTATTATTCAGGAAATTCCAGAAAGTTCCCAAAACTTCTAAAATTCATAGAAATTAATCCGTAACTCCAAATCAAACAAATTATATATGAAAAATGATTAGAAAAATCCAATCTATCCATATGTACCATTTTCATGCATGTTTGAACAACCTAAGGTTGCTTTATATGGCAATTTGCATAATTGGCATTTAAATAAGCACATATGGAGTTTGAATTTGAACCCTTGGTTCAAACCAACTTCATTTCATCTGTTCTAAGTTGCATTAGCCAAAACACACTCATTTTGCCATTTCATATTCATGCATCATATTGTTGCATTGCATTGATTGTGTTTTCTCTATGTTGCCGGTATTTGTTCCCTCTCGATAGACATGGTTCCGACGATGAGTTCGATGACACCGATGAAGAACTATATTATCTTCAGAAGTGCCAGGCAAGCATAACCCCCTTGTTCATTCCGATACAATCCCACTCTCTCGCTCCTGCTCTCTTTTACTGCATTAGGACAACAACGATTCAACTGTTACATGCTGCGGTAGCTGAACCCCTTTATCCTCTGCATGACCTGCCGTTGCCACAGTAAATAGATGAAACCCACTAGCATGAGTATGAGTTGTTTGAGCCCTGTTGTGCCTACTCATTCATGCTTGTTTGTCATGCCTGCTACTGCTTATAGTTGAGTCAGGTCTGATTCATCGGGGATGAATTGGAATGGTGTTGAACATGTCCTACTGTGTGTGAGCTAAGTGTGTGAACATGATTTGGTAAAGGTAGCGGTGAGAGGCCATGTAGGAGTACATGGTGGGTGTCTCATTGAAGCCGTCCTCAGGAACTGAGTTCTGTGTTTGTGATCCATGAAACAGTTACTACCACGCATTGGGCCTGAAACCAAAGGACCCTCTCGGCTTCTTAACTACCCTTGTCCTCTGTCCAGGAGTTGCAAGTAGTTTCTGGTGTTTGTAGTATGCTGGAGGCCGTGGGCAGTGCTGACCTGAGGGGTGGACTGTGATGCGGTAGGCACGTGGCCGGGTATGCCGGGCGCCCGTTTGGTGCCGCGGAACCCTGTACACATCGTTCGGGGCCGTATGTGGAAACCTCGGCCGGACTCCCTGCGGATGGAACTTGAATAGGCGATAAACCTGGACTAGAGACTTGAGTGTGTAGGTAGGTTGTGGCCGACACCCACGTTGGGCTTCCGCTTGAAGGTTGCCGAGTACATGTCGTGTAAACGGCGGTAAGTGGTGAGAGCGTGTGTGAAGAAGTACACCCCTGCAGGGTTAACATCATCTATTCGAATAGCCGTGTCCGCGGTAAAGGACTTCTGGGTTGCCTATAACAGTTCATAGACAAGTGAAAGTGGATACTCTAAAACTCGCAAGATAAGAGTGAGTGCTATGGATGGCCTTCTCGTAGGGAGACGGGAGCGGATCCATAGTGGTGTATTGTTATGGTGAATATGTGGACTCATGTGCGCCACCTCAAAGAGTTGCAGTCGTAGTTCAGGTTAGCCGCTGAGTCAAAGCTGGCTTGCTGCAGTTAAACTCCACCACCCCTTTGTTGATACCGATGCATATGTAGTTAGTTCTGATGTAAGTCTTGCTGGGTACATTTGTACTCTTGTTTGCTTAATTTATGTTTTTGCAGAGAGACTTCAGTCTTGCTAGTAGTTCCGCGTGGACTTCGACGTTTAGCTTGTTACCTCAGCTACGATCTTGTGCCCTCGGCAGGATATAGTAGATAGTCAGGCTTCTCAGCCTTTTTCATTTATAGTTGTCTGTACTCAGACATGTTAAGCTTCCGCATGTGTTTGACTTGTATGCTCTGAATGCTGGGTCGAGAGACCCATGTTTGTAATATCTCGCTCCTCGGAGCCTAATGAATATATACTCTGAGTCATAGAGTCTTGTTGTGATGCCATGTTGTATTTGCACATATCGAGCATATTGTGTGTATGATTGAAATGCTTGGTATGTGTGGGATCCGACAAATCTAGTTGTTTATCCTTGGCAGCCTCTCTTATGGGGAAATGTAGTCTAGTGCTTCCATGAGCCATAGTAGTCCGCTACAGCCCGGTTCACCGGAGTCCAGCTAGCCCAGCACTACTGCTCCGGAACGCTTTACTGGCCGGCATGTGTTTCACTTCGTTCCTGTGTCTGTCCCTTCGGGGAAATGTCACGCGTTGACATCCGGAGTCCTGTTAGCCCAGTGCTACAGCCTGGATTCACACGCTGCTGACCGACATGCTCGATGTTGATTCACGTATGCCTGTCCCCGTAAGTTAGTGCTGCTTTGGGTTCATGACTAGCCATGTCGGCCCGGGTTCTCTGTCATATGGATCTAGCGACACTATCATATACGTGAGCCAAAAGGCGCAAATGGTCCCGGGCCATGGTAAGGTGACACCCGTGGGAATACCATGCGTGAGGCCGCAAAGTGATATGAGTTGTTACAGGCTAGCTCGGTGTGACTTCGAATCGGGGTCCTGACAGTATTCTATTTATTCACTTGATGTATGTTTTAGTGATCAACTTGCGGGTTCAGTGACCTTGTGAACTGATGCATAGGGGTTGGCACACGTTTTCGTCTGGACTCTCCGGTAGAAACTTTGAGGCACTCTTTGAAGTTCTATGTGTTGGTTGAATAGATGAATCTGAGATTGTGTGATGCATATCGTATAATCATACCCACGGATAATTGTGGTGACATTGGAGTATCTAGGTGACATTAGGGTTTTGGTTGATTTGTGTCTTAAGGTGTTATTTTAGTATGAACTCTATGATAGATTGAACGGAAAGAATAGCTTCGTGTTATTTTACTACGGACTCTTGAATAGATTGATCAAAAAGGATAACTTTGAGGTGGTTTCGTACCCTACAATAATCTCTTCGTTCGTTCTCCGCTATTAGTGACTTTGGAGTGACTCTTTGTTGCATGTTGAGGGATAGTTATATTATCCAATTATGTTATTATTGTTGAGAGAACTTGCACTAGTGAAAGTATGAACCCTAGGCCTTGTTTCAACGCATTGCCATACTGTTTGTGCTCACTTTTATCATTAGTTACCTTGCCATTTTTATATTTTCAGATTACAAGAACCTATATCTACCATCCATATTGCACTTGTATCACCATCTCTTCGTCGAACTAGTGCACCTATACAATTTACCATTGTATTGGGTGTGTTGGGGACACAAGAGACTCTTTGTTATTTGGTTGCAGGGTTGCTCGAGAGAGACCATGTTCATCCTACGCCTCCCACGGATTGATAAACCTTAGGTCATCCACTTGAGGGAAATTTGCTACTATCCTACAAACCTCTGCACTTGGAGGCCCAACAACGTCTACAAGAAGAAGGTTGCGTAGTAGACATCAAGCTCTTTTCTGGCGCCGTTGCCGGGGAGGTGAGTGCTTGAAGGTATATCTTTAGATCTTGCAATCGAATCTTTTAGTTTCTTGTTTTATCACTAGTTTAGTCTATAAAATAAAACTACAAAAAATGGAATTAAGGGTGCCTCATATGCTTCATCTTTTCAATATCTTTCGTGAAAATGATGGGAACGAAGATTGTGCTCAAGTACTAGAAGAAGAATTACATAGAATGCTTGGCATAAAATATGTGAATGATGAGCATGATTGCAATGTTGTTAGTATGAATTCTTTGAATACCCATGATGCTAATGATATGCAAAGCCACAAGCTTGGGGATGCTATGTTTGATGAAGATGATATGTTTAGTTCCCTAAGTTTTGATGAGCAAATTATTATGATGATAGCATGCCTCCTATTTATGATGATTATATTGATGAAAGTGGGTTTGGAAGAGTGTCAATTAGGAAGTAATGATCCCACTATTTTGGAGGGTGTTGAATCTTATTGTGATAATTATGAAAGTGGATACGGAGAGGTCATGACTTTATTTAGTGATGAATCCACTATTTCGGAAGAGGTTCCAATTGATTATGAGAATAAACTTGCTACCTATGATGATTATTGTGATGACATGTATGCTATAAAGAATAAAGATAACCATGAAATTGCTTCACATGATCGTTATTTTGTTGAGTTTGCTCCCACTACTATTCATGAGAAGAAATTTGCTTATGTGGAGAGTAATAAAAATTCTATGCTTGTAGATCATGAAACGAATGCTTTATGTGCTGGTTATATGGTTGAATTCATTCATGATGCTACTTAAAATTATTATGAGGGAGGAACATATGCTTGTAGGAATTGCAATAATATCAAGTTTCCTCTCTATGTGCTTAAAGTTTTAAAGTTATGCTTGTTTTACCTTCCTATGCAAGTTGATTCTTCTTCCCATAAGTTGTTTGCTCACAAAATCCCTATGTATAGGAAGTGGGTTAGGCTTAAGTGTGCTTGTATTATGCTTCATGATGCTCTCTTTATGTTTCAATTCTTATCTTTTATGTGAGCATCATTGAAATCATCATGCCTAGCTAGGGGCGTTAAACGTTAGCGCTTGTTGGGAGGCAACCCAATTTTACTTTTGTTCCTTGCTTTTTGTTCCTGTTTAGTAATAAATAAATCATCCAGCCTCTGGTTATATGTGGTTTTATGTTTTAATTAGTGTTTTTGCCAAGTAAGACCTATAGGATCTTGTTGAATGATAATTATTTGATCTTGCTGAAAAAGACAGAAACTTTCTGCTCACGAAAACAATTGTTAAAAATCACAAGAAAGCGATTAAATACTGATTCCAATTGCAGTAGATCAATAATAAAATTATCTAGGTGGTCCTATTTTGGCAGATTTTTCTGAGTTCCAGAAGTTTACGTTTGATACAGATTACTACAGACTGTTCTGTTTTTGACAGATTCTGTTTTCTATGTGTCGTTTGCTTATTTTGATGAATCTATGAGTAGTATCGGAGGATATGAACCATAGATAAGTTGGAATACAGTAGATATTACACCAATATGAATTTAGAATGAGTTCAAAACAGTACCTAAGTGGTGACTTATTTTCTTATACTAACGGAGTTTACGAGTTTTCTGTTAAGTTTTGTGTTGTGAAGTTTTCAAGTTTTGGGTAAAGATTCGATGGACTATGGAATAAGGAGTGGCAAGAGCCTAAGCTTGGGGATGCCCCGGATGGCATCCCCTCTTTCGTCTTCGTTCATTGGTAACTTTACTTGGAGCTATATTTTTATTCACCACATGATATGTGTTTTTCTTGGAGCGTCATTTTATTTTATTTTGTTTTGCTTGCTGTTTGAATAAAATACCAAGATCTGAAATTCTTAAATGTTAAAGAGTCTTCACATAGTTACATAATTATTCAACTTATATCTTTCGGAGTAGTTTGTCATTTGCTCTAGTGCTTCACTTACATCCTTTTAGAGCACGGCGGTGGTTTTATTTTGAAGAAATAGATGAACACTCGGTCCTAATATGATGGGCATCCAAGATGGGTATAATAAAAACTTTCATATAAAGTGCAGTGAATACTATGAGAAGTTTGATACTTGATGATTGTTTTGAGATATGAAGATGGTGATATTAGAGTCATGCTAGTGGAGTAGTTGTGAATTTGAGAAATACTTGTGTTAAAGTTTGTGATTCTCGTAGCATGCACGTATGGTGAACCGTTATGTGATGAAGTCGATGCATGATTTATTTATTGATTGTCTTCCTTATGAGTGGCGGTCGGGGACGAGCGATTGTCTTTTCCTACCAATCTATCCCCCTAGGAGCATGCGCGTAGTACTTTGTTACGATAACTAATAGATTTTTGCAATAAGTATGTGAGTTCTCTATGACTAATGTTGAGTCCATGGATTATACGCACTCTCACCCTTCCACCATTACTAGCCTCTCTTGTGCCACGCAACTTTTGCCGGTATCATACACCCACCATATACCTTCCTCAAAACAGCCACCATACCTACCTATTATGGCATTTCCATAGCCATTCCGAGATATATTGCCATGCAACTTTCCTCCGTTCCGTTTATTATGACACGCTCCATTATTGTCATATTGCTTTGCATGATCATGTAGTTGACATCATATTTGTGGCAAAGCCACCATTCATAATTCTTTCATACATGTCACTCATGAGTCATTGCACATCCCGGTACACCGCCGGAGGCATTCATATAGAGTCATATCTTTTTCTAAGTATTGAGTTGTAATTCTTGAGTTGTAAGTAAATAAAAGTGTGATGATCATCATTATTAGAGCATTGTCCCAGTGAGGAAAGGATGATGGAGACTATGATTCCCCCACAAGTCGGGATGAGACTCCGCACGAAAAAAAAGGAGAAAAAAGAGGCCAAAAAAAAGAGAAGGCCCAAAAAAAGAGAGAGAAAATGAGAGAAGGGGCAATGCTACTATTCTTTTACCACACTTGTGCTTCAAAGTAGCACCATGATCTTCATGATAGAGAATCTCCTATGTTGTCACTTTCATATACTAGTGGGAATCTTTCATTATAGAACTTGGCTTGTATATTCCAATGATGGGCTTCCTCAAAATGCCCTAGGTCTTCGTGAGCAAGCGAGTTGGATGCACACCTACTTAGTTTCTTTTTGAGCTTTCATACACTTATAGCTCTAGTGCATCTGTTGCATGGCAATCCCTACTCACTCACATTTATATCTATTGATGGGCATCTCCATAGCCCGTTGATACGCCTAGTTGATGTGAGACTATCTTCTCCTTTTTGTCTTCTCCACAACCACCATTCTATTCCACCTATAGTGCTATGTCCATGGCTCACGCTCATGTATTGCGTGAAGATTGAAAAAGTTTGAGAACATCAAAAGTATGAAACAATTGCTTGGCTTGTCGTCGGGGTTGTGCATGATTTAAATATTTTGTGTGATGAAGATAGAGCATAGCCAGACTATATGATTTTGTAGGGATAGCTTTCTTTGGCCATGTTATTTTGAGAAGACATGATTACTTTGTTAGTATGCTTGAAGTATTATTATTTTTATGTCAATATTAAACTTTTATCTTGAATCTTATGGATCTGAATATTCTTTCCACAATAAAGAGAAATACATTGAAGAATATGTTAGGTAGCATTCCACATCAAAAATTCTGTTTTTATCATTTACCTACTCGAGGACGAGCAGGAATTAAGCTTGGGGATGCTGATACGTCTCCAACGTATCTATAATTTTTTATTGTTCCATGCTATTATATTATCTGTTTTGGATGTTTATGGGCTTTATTATACACTTTTATATTATTTTTGGGACTAACCTATTAACCGGAGGCCCAGCCCAAATTGTTGTTTTCTTGCCTATTTCAGTGTTTCGAAGAAAAGGAATATCAAACAGAGTCCAAACAGAATGAAACCTTCGGGAGAGTTATTTTTGGAATGGAAGCAATCCAGGAGACTTGGAGTAGATGTCAGGGAAACTTTGAGGAAGCCGCGAGGCAGGGAGGCGCGCCCCCCACCCTCATGGGCCCCTCGTGGCTCCCCTGACCGACTTCTTTCGCCTATATATATCCATATACCCTAGAAACATCATGGAGCAGAATAGGTCGAGAGTTCCGCCGCCGCAAGCCTCTGTAGCCACCAAAAACCAATCAGCTCCCTGTTCCGGCACCCTGCCGGAGGGGGGAACCCTCACCGGTGGCCATCTTCATCATCCCGGCACTCTCCATGATGATGGGGGAGTAGTTCACCCTCGGGGCTGAGGGTATGTACCAGTAGCTATGTGTTTGATCTCTCTCTCTCTCTCTCGTGTTCTTGAGATGGTATGATCTTGATGTACCACGAGCTTTGCTATTATAGTTGGATCTTATGATGTTTCTCCCCCTCTACTCTCTTGTAATGGATTGAGTTTTCCCTTTGAAGTTATCTTATCGGATTGAGTCTTTAAGGATTTGAGAACACTTGATGTATGTCTTGCGTTGGATACCCGTGGTGACAATGGGGTATTCTATTGATTCACTTGATGTATGTTTTGGTGATCAACTTGCGGGTTCCGTGACCTTGTGAACTTATGCATAGGGGTTGGCACACGTTTTCGTCTTGACTCTCCGGTAGAAACTTTGGGGCACTCTTTGAAGTTCTATGTGTTGGTTGAATAGATGAATTTGAGATTGTGTGATGCATATCGTATAATCATACCCACGGATACTTGAGGTGACATTGGAGTATCTAGGTGACATTAGGGTTTTGGTTGATTTGTGTCTTAAGGTGTTATTCCAGTACGAACTCTTTGATAGTTTGAACGGAAAGAATAGCTTCGTGTTATTTTACTACGGACTCTTGAATAGATAGATCAAAAAGGATAACTTTGAGGTGGTTTCGTACCCAACAATAATCTCTTCGTTTGTTCTCCGCCATTAGTGACTTTGGAGTTACTCTTTGTTGCATGTTGAGGGATAGTTATATTATCCAATTATGTTATTATTGTTGAGAGAACTTGCACTAGTGAAAGTATGTCACACCCTGATTGTCATGCCACAACACTTAACCTAAGGAATCATGATAAAATGTGGTTTGACAAAAACTTTTGAGTGTTTTGTCTTTGCTTTGATTGAATGTTTGACTGCTGTTTGCAAGTGCTCTAAAAATCAAATAAATTCTGCAACTCCTATACTCCTTCTCCTTGATCCAAAAACCTTTTCCAATGATCATGCCATGTGTATAGAACATAAAAATAATTTCTGACAAAAATAATTTGGCCAAATAGTATTTTCAAAAATTAGTTTTCCAAAAACCCCTGAATTGAGATTTGCACTGCAAGTACTTAATTAAGGGCAGTAAAAATATTTCCAAAAATATATTTGACTCCTATTAGATATAGGACACCCAGAAACCACAAAAATATAATTTTAAAAGTTATTTTCCTATTTTATTTAAAGGCTTTTTCTTAAGTCCAGAAATGGTCTTTAATAGGTTAAAATTATTTTAATGCTTTAAAAATATTTGGGAAAAACCTAGGGAAACTCAGTGGACATATATTGTCCATATATAAGAGTTTCAACACATGTTCATGTTCACAATATTGGTCAAATCCCTCAAAAACCCTTTCTGGATATTTCAAGCTTTTGAAATATTTCAAAGGAAATATTCCCCAAAAATTCCAAGAAAATTCTATCATGTCACATATGACATGATTGATGATCTTGCCAAGTCTCATGTCATGGAGAATAGTATAACCCCATGAAATCCTCTCAAAACCACTTCTGTCCTTTTTCAAGTTTGAACAACTTTGCACTGTCAAACATGTCCAAATGCTCTCAAACATGGTGCACGTGCTTAAATGGTGTAATAATGCATCTAGACCAAATGGCACAAGTTGGAGAGAATGTTATCTTGATCAAAGTGCCCCAAAACCCTCTCTGTCCAGAACCAAATTTGAACAACTTTACATTGGCAACTTTCTCCTTTTGATCTCAAATTTTGTGGACATGTTCAGAACCTCAAATGATGACACTACACTAAGTGGTGCATCATGGAGAATAGCTTTGCATGACTAAATCTTGAAAAGTCCATTTCTGTTGATTTTTAGGGTTTACAAAAGTTGCATTGGCAACTTTTCCCGAATGGACTCAATCTTGGTGGAACCACTTGTTTTCTCATGCCATTTGGCCCTGTCAAGCCTTATGACAAGAGGAGTTCATCTTCTTTCCCAAATCAACAACAAACACCTTCTGCCATTTTTCTAAAAACACCAATTTGACCATTTCCACTAATCTCCATGAGTGCTACTTTTTACCACCACCCCTACTAGTTCCCCTCTACCTCTGGTGTGCTTCCCTGCCCGAGAGGCAATGATGAAGGGGGGCAGGGTTCCACTTTTCTTCTCTGGGCAACAGCATTTCCACTCTCTCTCAACTCCCTCTCCCCTCCAGTGGATTCCCAGGGCATCCAATGCCATTGCCACATTGTTTACTCCCCCCTGCAGCTTCCAGACACAAGTGGCCGCGCCCATTCCACAAAAAGGCATGCCATGCCGGCCAAAGACGCGCTCTGGAGCATGTCAGCATGCTCCCGACCGTTGACGCCGCGTCCCCGACTGCCTCGGGCCTCCCCCTTGTGCCAGTCGAGGTGCCTCGACGTCCGCAACATGCCACCGCGCTGGCCCCCTCCTTCCCCTCTCTGTCCTGCCCATGCTGCGCGTGCCCAAAGCCGCCCGAGCCCGCCAATGCGCATGCGATTTCGTGGCTCCACCCGCAGCTCGTCCCGCTCCTCCTCTCTCTCCCTGGCACCCTAGACCACTCCCACGAACACCCCCGAGCCCTCCATTCCCTCTCTAACGGCCACCCGAGCTGATCCCGCGGGCACCCGTAGGCCGCGCCTACGGTGGACCTCGCCAGCCTATATAAGGCGACCCCGAGCCTCTCTCTCACTCCCTGTCGCTCCCCCACACTCCTAATCCACCTCCCGCACCACCCATTTGTCTCCAGAGCCGCTCGAGCTCGAGATCGAGCTCGAGCTCCGCCGCCTCGGCTCGTCGGCGTTCGCGCGGTACAGGCCTCCTCCGCCCCCGTTCTCTGTCGATCTGGAACCCCCGAGCACCCCTGATCATTTCCCCTTTCTTCCCCGCTTCTTTTGCAGCCGGAAACGGCCGGACCCGTCGACGCCCGAAGCTCCTCCACCGCGTGACCTCGTCGCCGGTGAACCAGGCCACCCCAGCGACCGCAACCACCTCCACCCAAACGGCGACTCGACGCTGAGTCTAGCCGTACCCTCGCCCGACCTCGCCGTGCCCTGCATCGACGCCGGTGAGCTCGCCGACCCTCTGTCGCGGGGTTAGGGATGATAGGCGGGCCCCGCCTGTCAGCCTCTCCTCTCCATCGCCCCTCTCTCTCTCGATGATGCCTGGGCCCCGCCCGTCAGGGGTAAACCTGGCACGCGCGCGTGCACCAGTGCGCTGGGCCACCTCTTTGGCTGGGCCTGCTGCGCTGCGGCTGTTCTGGCCTAGCAAGCACAGAGCCCTTCTCCTTTTTCTTTTCTGTAAAACTTGTAAAATCTCCCAAATATTCAAACTAACTCCAAATTTGATTATTCAAATTTCTAGTAGTTTCTAAATTCATGCCCTATCTCAAGGTGCTATTTGCACATTTTTCCAGAAATATTTCTTTCACAAATAATTATCAAATACCATTTTTCCATTTCTGTCATAAACTTTAGAAAATCACAGAGGGCTCAAATTTGATCCAAATGCCATGATTCAAATTCCTAGATGCTTCTAAGTTCATAACTTAGCTTATGAACATTTTTCTTAATACTTTCTGTCCCACATAAAATAATGAGCCATTTCTTCATATTTGTCAACTTTGCAAATTCATAGGAAATTCAATTGAACTCCAAATCCAGTGAAAGCAACTCCCAGATGCTTCTAAAATCATGATTTGCTAAATGGTGCCTTTGCTCATCTTTCAAAAATATATTTCTATTACACTTCTTGCAAATCCATAAACCCCTTGATTCCATCATATTGAAATGTTTAGAAATATTAACTAATCCAGTTCCAATGAAACCACCCTGGTTATTTTTCATATGACCAGGGAAGTCCTAGAAAAGTCAAATCCATATTTTTAGAGCACTTTTATTTTCTGCCTTGTTGTGTTGCTTATTATGATTGTTTCGACGTTAGTTGACGAAGTAGACGGAGTACTTGGAGAAGGACCAGAAGATATCAAGACTCTGATGAACCAGGCAAGCAGCCCTTTGACCATGTCCATGAAACCCTTTTTATGCATGTCATATAGCACTTTACTATTGTTGCATCGGAATCATGATGAGATGGTAACCACTTCGGTGGGTTGCCTTTGTTGCTTCCTTGTTGATACTTGCATTGTGCATGACCCTACCTTCCTATGAGGGTTATGCGGGTGGGAGTAGATAGGATGCTAAAGTAGATGCTACGCAAATGGGACGGGTATATGCATGGTGATGGAGGCAAGTATGCTCCCAAAGACTTCTTTTTGAAAACCCCGTCGGGTGCCACTAATGCCCGAGGGAGATGTTGAGCTAGGTAACCACTTGACAAAGAAGTGGTGTACCGGAGAAGGATATGTGAGTGTGGTTTCAAAAACGGATTGGTTTAAGTTGCGACCGTTATTCCAACCTTACATGTGCAACCACTCTACCCTTATATGGGAAAGGGCATTACTGATTACCTAGGTCGATACTTGCTTGGAGCCCGCATTACTAGTGACGGGAGAGTTGTTGGTGCGCTCTCTCGGGACGGGGTCATGCCAGGTAGGGCGGCCAAGAACATTTTTATGGGGCACCGGACACACCGTTGATACCCCGTGCCAGTGGTATGTGATAAATATGGGAGCGAGGCTCCACAATTGTAAGATGTGAAATGCTGGGCACGGGGTTAGTACCAATCGAGTGGACTCCATGTTAGTATCGTCTAGGGAAAGCTAGTGATCGGGTGCTTACCCCGGGTACTAGAGGTACCGCGGGTCGTGGATGACACGAAAGTTCCCCGGATCTTGTGGGTAAAGTGTGCAACCTCTGCAGAGTGTAAAACTATTCGAATAGCCGTGTCCACGTTCAAGGACAGTTGGGTAACCGCTCTTGGGCTACGTCCACATGTTTACGAAACCTGGTGAGTGTGTATGGATGTGTGGAAAGAACTACTTGGGTCAAGTCAAAGGACTTGACATGATTGAGTTGGGTTGGTGCCCACTCCATTTATGTTGATATCCGTAACCTGTCCTCAGGGTTACTTGAATTCTCATGATGCATGCTATGCAAGTTGTTGAACATGTCATAGCACTCAAAACTAGCTTTCTGCAAAAATTTACCTATATCATGCATTATTGTGCCTTGAACCAAAACATGGGTTGCTTGCGAGTACATTCAAAGTACTCATTGGCTTGCCACTGGTTATTTTATTGGCCAGGCATGAAAGAACAGGATATGATGAAGAATACTTCGGTGACGAACATGCGAGCTAGGACGCTTCCCAGTTAGAATGCCTGTAGGGTTAACGCAGATGGCATGGGTCCAAGTTATCGACGAAGATTTCCGCTGCAAAGTTATACTCAAGACTTGACCATAATGGTCATAATTTATGTAAGACGGTATGTATGGATGTAAGATTCTTGTTATACAGCTTCTGTGTGTTCAGTGAGCATTGATCTCTGGGATCACTGTACACGTGCATTCGGTGATCACGACTTATGAGTCGGGGTCCCCGCAGAGCTGGTATCAGAGCCATCCTAACTGTAGGAAGCCTTAGTTAGCATGGTTGTTAGTTAGGGTAAAACTATTTCCAAAACTATTACTAGTTTTCTAAACTATCTATACTTCTCTTCCCTTCTCAGTTTTTCGAAAACTAAGGTATATTTTCCTTATTGATCTCTTCCCCTTCAAAACTTTTGGTCGCTACTACCCTTATGCCCCTGACCACAGGATTCCTTGTAATCCTAGAAGGAGTACACCTTGCCAAACACTCACCCACCTCTTCTGAACACAAGATTGGCGACACCCGAGCAAACGATGCCAACAGAAGATACGTCTTTGAGGAATGAGGACATGAAGACCCAGAAGATGGTGATACCTTTGAATTTGCCCCAGGATGATGCAACCTTGGCCTATGATGATCAGGGCATAGGATATGCAAGATAATGATATACATCGCTAATAGAGCAACCATGTCCTTATCATTGTTGTATCGGCAACCACCGGTGGATGAGAACCTCGCCATTAAGTCCGCCTCACTATAGTGAGCAGGAAAACGGTTCTCTTCGTCCCCCGCTCTCGGTGTCGATTCTGTCATCAACATAACCGACAGGATGGACCTCTACTATGCCTTGTTTATGTCATTGCATAAAGGATTGCTTACGTGGAACCCTTGATGCCTTAGAAGGCAAAATGGATTATCATGATTAAGAAGACAACCGAAGACCGAGTCAATGCCAACTTCGAGGAGCCACCTTCACCCCACCACTTCAACAGGCGAGAAGTTGTTGAAGAATCTTCAGGCTCAACCTGGATTGTTTCATCGAACAACTACAAGAGACGTAGCAACACCTGAGGGAAACCCAGAAGACTGCACGAGGCACGGAGCAAAGCACGACTACTGAATCCGAGAACCCCTAGGGTAGGATGAGTCGTGTACACCCTATGCGCAGTCGAGTCCGTATGATGGTTCGAATAGAACCATGATTGTGTGTTGCTTGTTTTTATTTGTTTGTGTTTTGATATCAGTCGCTCTTTTTTGCCCTAGGCAACAAGTACGCGACAATATCACCTTCCTTATCTTGATGCTTGTGCTTGGTTCTTTTGGCACTTGTTTGCTTGCACCTGCACTATAGAACCCCCTTTAGGCATCCCACCTCCTCTATGCTACTTTTCCCTCTCACCTCTCTCCTCAACTGAAGACCAGCAAGACAAGCTACACTAAGGATTCTGCCTCGGCAACCGACTAGCAATGAAGACTTCTGCTACAACCTCCACGACCAAGTGCAACCCCGTAGAATTATGTTTAACCCTCCAGGCTAGAAACCCATTCATAGACCCTTCGAGACTTCACGAGATACCCCATATCGAATCCTTAACCATGTGCTTAACCCACAGAATTGCAAGAGAACCAGTTAAGCCCCCGTAACCTTGCTTATCACTGGGTTCAATATGGAACTAGTGGACATAGTGAACTAGCACATTACGATCCTAATATAGCACGAGAATTAACGATGCCATAGGGAAGACCAATTTGAGGATGTAGGAACAGAGGACAAATGACTTGATGAGTTTATATCAGTGACCTTGAGGAATTATCTGAGACTCTTTGGTGGATTATAAGGCTTTCATGTTGGTAGATGAACTTGGTGGGATCAGTTAATAGAGTAGCATGACTTTCATTCCCCCCTGAGTAAATTGGACAATTATGATTGCAAGCTAAAATTCTCGGAAGTATAAGGATTTGACTTAGCCAAGGGGACATTCATAGAAGATAGTTTGCATTACGGTATTGACTTGGGGGAGACATATAGAAATTATCGTTGGAAATGAGATATGGATTTAAATGGGTGATCCTAGTGGAGTACAAGTGGTGAGTAAGTCTACATGGTTCGGAGTAAATTGGATTTAGACTGATGATCTCGATCATGATACCATGTTTCTCGGTGGACGATAAACTAGGAGATTGGATTAATTGTCGGAGTTGATTTAGGATTCTATATAAGCTTGACCTTGGAGTTTACTTGACCATGATAATGGAAATTGGTGGACTGACTATAGTAAGGTAGCCCTTTCCAGTATTTGTGGATTATAGGGCATTAGAAGATCGTGTGGAACACCATAAACATTGGATTTGTAGAATTAATGGATTGCGTAGTGATTGACGGAAGATAATGAGCTGCTGGAGTTGATTCATAGGAAGGAAACAAGATCTTGGAGTGGCTTACGACGTGTTTCCTTAGGATAGAGATGCTTTATCTTAGACCTTGGGAGAATAGGATGAGCACTTGGATTGTCATGATTAATTGAAGCTTAGCAGCTTGTATGCTCTACCCATGGGTTTTTACATAGGATAGCCATACACATGGGTTTGAGGATCAAAGACTTATATGATTTTGTTAAACCTCCTCTCGAGATTCATAAGGATATGAATAGCATGAGTGATCATTGGAGTTGACCTACACCAGATGATTCTTTTGGTAATACGATGTGATGTGTTTGAAGGACTAGGTAGAACTATTGGCATCTCAGAAAATGTGCTCAAGGATAAGATGAAAAACGTTCACCCGCACACTCGAATCCTTGAGAATCCTTAAACCCTGCCAAGCCACAACATGGTCGGATCATGACCATGGGCCTTGACTCTAGGATGATAAGACTTTGGCCATACTCAACCAAACCACCACCAATGCCCTAGTCTACTTTACGTACCCCATATACTTCATGAAGTACTAGGACAAGTTAGTTGTCATCCTTATTTGATGACATACTTGTCTACCCGAAGATGGAAGAAGAATTGTTCAGCTGGTTAAGGAACATCTGAAGACCGCCATGTCAAGGAGGAAGAACTAAACCAACCGCCATCGTGAAGAAGTAAACTCCTGTGTCGAAGACCATGTGTACCAACGGGTCACTCCTCTCAGAAGAACCAAGCATCTCCGTGTCAAGGGAAAACCCACACCAAGATTTAACAACCCCCTCCGAGATCGCTACGAGATGAAGGGAAGACAGTTACCAGCTGGAGTTTCCACCTGAGTTACCTGATGTGCACAACGTTTTCCATGCATCACAACCCTGGAAGTGTTTCCAACTTCCTGATAAGCCCAATCTCTACAAGGATATCAATCACCAAACCATCGACCCCTAGCCCAATCTAACCTACCGCGAGCTACCCATTAGCAGCCTGGATCAAGAAGAACGTCATACATGAAGCCACACCATCAAGTACCACAAGGTTCAATGGAGCACCACACGGAGGCAGAAGCAACATGAGGACGGGAAGACTACCCCAGATCCAAGTTTCTGTACCCCTTTCTGCGCCTAGTCTGGGAATCTCGGGGACGAGATTCTTGTAAGGGGGGTAGGTCTGTCACACCCTGATTTTCATGCCACAACACTTAAGCTAAGGAATCATGATAAAATGTGGTTTGACAAAAACTTTTGAGTGTTTTGTCTTTGCTTTGATTGAATGTTTGACTGCTGTTTGCAAGTGCTCTAAAAATCAAATAAATTCTCCAACTCCTATACTCCTTCTCCTTGATCCAAAAACCTCTCCCAATGATCATGCCATGTGTATAGAACATAAAAATAATTTCTTACAAAAATAATTTGGCCAAATAGTATTTTCAAAAATTAGTTTTCCAAAAACCCCTGAATTGAGATTTGCACTGCAAGTACTTAATTAAGGGCAGTAAAAATATTTCCAAAAATATATTTGACTCCTATTAGATATAGGACACCCACAAACCACAAAAATATAATTTTAAAAGTTATTTTCCTATTTTATTTAAAGGCTTTTTCTTAAGTCCGGAAATGGTCTTTAATAGGTTAAAATTATTTTAATGCTTTAAAAATATTTGGGAAAAACCTAGGGAAACTCAGTGGACATATATTCTCCATATATAAGAGTTTCAACACATGGTCATGTTCAAAATATTGGTCAAATCCCTCAAAAACCCTTTCTGGATATTTCAAGCTTTTGAAATATTTACAAAGGAAATATTCCCCAAAAATTCCAAGAAAATTCTATCATGTCACATATGACATGCTTGATGATCTTGCCAAGTCTCATGTCATGGAGAATAGTATAACTCCATGAAATCCTCTCAAAACCACTTCTGTCCTTTTTCAAGTTTGAACAACTTTGCATTGTCAAACATGTCCAAATGCTCTCAAACTTGGTGCACGTGCTCAAATGGTGTAATAATGTATCCTGACCAAATGGCACAAGTTGGAGAGAATGTTATCTTGATCAAAGTGCCCCAAAACCCTCTCTGTCCAGAACCAAATTTGAACAACTTTACATTCGCAACTTTCTCCT
This sequence comes from Aegilops tauschii subsp. strangulata, assembly GCF_002575655.3. Classification (NCBI taxonomy): domain Eukaryota; kingdom Viridiplantae; phylum Streptophyta; class Magnoliopsida; order Poales; family Poaceae; genus Aegilops; species Aegilops tauschii. The sequence continues at coordinate 58,178,847 of NC_053039.3, forward strand.
TTTGATCTCAACTTTTGTGGACATGTTCAGAACCTCAAATGATGACACTACACTAAATGGTGCATCATGGAGAATAGCTTTGCATGACTAAATCTTGAAAAGTCCATTTCTGTTGATTTCTAGGGTTTACAAAAGTTGCATTGGCAACTTTTCCCAAACGGACTCAATCGTGGTGGAACCACTTGTTTTCTCATGCCATTTGGCCCTGTCAAGCCTTATGACAAGAGGAGTTCATCTTCTTTCCCAAATCAACAACAAACACCTTCTGCCATTTTTCTAAAAACACCAATTTGACCACTTCCACTAATCTCCATGAGTTCTACTTTTTACCACCACCCCTACTAGTTCCCCTCTACCTCTGGTGTGCTTCCCTGCCCGAGAGGCAATGATGAAGGGGGGCAGGGATCCACTTTTCTTCTCTGGGCAGCAGCATTTCCACTCTCTCTCAACTCCCTCTCCCCTCCAGTGGATTCCCAGGGCATCCAATGCCATTGCCACATTGTTTACTCCCCCCTGCAGCTTCCAGACACAAGTGGCCGCGCCCATTCCGCAAATAGGCATGCCATGCCGGCCAAAGACGCGCTCTGGAGCACGTCAGCATGCTCCCGACCGTTGAAGCCGCGTCCCCGACCGCCTCGAGCCTCCCCCTTGCGCCAGTCAAGGTGCCTCGACGTCCGCAACACGCCACCGTGCTGGCCCCCTCCTTCCCCTCTCTGTCCTGCCCATGATGCGCGTGCCCAAAGCCGCCCGAGCCCGCCAATGCGCGTGCGAGCTCGTGGCTCCACCCGCAGCTCGTCCCGCTCCTCCTCTCTCCCTGGCACCCTAGACCACTCCCACGAACACCCACGAGCCCTCCATTCCCTCTCTAACGGCCACCCGAGCCGATCCCGCGGGCACCCGTAGGCCGCACCTATGGTGGACCTCGGCCAACCTATATAAGGCGACCCCGAGCCTCTCTCTCACTCCCTGTCGCTCCCCCACACTCCTAATTCACCTCCCGCACCACCCAGTTGTCTCCAGAGCCGCTCGAGCTCGAGATCGAGCTCGAGCTCCACCGCCTCGGCTCGTCGGCGTTCGCGCGGTACAGGCCTCCTCCGCCCCCGTTCTCTGTCGATCTGGAACCCCCGAGCACCCCTGATCATTTCCCCTTTCTTCCCCGCTTCTTTTGCAGCCGGAAACGGCTAGACCCGTCGACGCCCGAAGCTCCTCCATCGCGTGACCTCGTCGCCGGCGAACGAGGCCACCCCGGCTACCGCAACCACCTCCACCCGAACAGCGACTCGATGTTGAGTCCAGCCGTACCCTCGCCCGACCTCGCTGTGCCCTGCATCGACGCCGGTGAGCTCGCCGACCCTCTGTCGCGGGGTTAGGGATGACAGGCGGGCCCCGCCTGTCAGCCTCTCCTCTCCATCGCCCCTCTCTCTCTCGATGATGCCTGGGCCCCGCCCGTCAGGTTTAAACCTGGCACGCGCGCGTGCACCAGGGCGCTGGGCCGCCCCTCTGGCTGGGCCTGCTGCGCTGCGGCTATTCTGGCCCAGCAGGCACAGAGCCCTTCTCCTTTTTATTTTCTGTAAAACTTCTAAAATCTCCCAAATATTCAAACTAACTCCAAATTTGATTATTCAAATTTCTAGTAGTTTCTAAATTCATGCCCTATCTCAAGGTGCTATTTGCACATTTTTCCAGAAATATTTATTTCACAACTAATTATCAAATACCATTTTTCCATTTCTGTCATAAACTTTAGAAAATCACAGAGGGCTCAAATTTGATCCAAATGCCATGATTCAAATTCCTAGATGCTTCTAAGTTCATAACTTAGCTTATGAACATTTTTCTTAATACTTTCTGTCCCACATAAAATAATGAGCCATTTCTTCATATTTGTCAACTTTGCAAATTCATAGGAAATTCAATTGAACTCCAAATCCAGTGAAACCAACTCCCAGATGCTTCTAAAATCATGATTTGCTAAATGGGTGCCTTTGCTCATCTTTCAAAAATATATTTCTATACACTTCTTGCAAATCCATAAACCCCTTGATTCCATCATTTTGAAATGTTCAGAAATATTAACTAATCCAATTCCAATGAAACCACCCTGGTTATTTTTCATATGACCAGGGAAGTCCTAGAAAAGTCAAATCCATATTTTTAGAGCACTTTTATTTTCTGCCTTGTTGTGTTGCTTATTATGATTGTTTCGACGTTAGTTGACGAAGTAGACGGAGTACTTGGGGAAGGACCAGAAGATCTCAAGACTCTGATGAACCAGGCAAGCAGCCCTTTGACCATGTCCATGAAACCCCTTTTATGCATGTCATATAGCACATTACTATTGTTGCATCGGAATCATGATGAGATGGTAACCACTTCGGTGGGTTGCCTTTGTTGCTTCCTTGTTGATACTTGCATTGTGCATGACCCTACCTTCCTATGAGAGTTATGCGGGTGGGAGTATATAGGATGATAAAGTAGATGCTACGCAAATGGGACGGGTATATGCATGGTGATGGAGGCAAGTATGCTCCCAAAGACTTTTTTTTGAAAACCCCGTCGGGTGCCACTAATGCCCGAGGGAGATGTTGAGCTAGGTAACCACTTGACAAAGAAGTGGTGTACTGGAGAAGGATATGTGAGTGTGGTTTCAAAAACGGATTGGTTTAAGTTGCGACCGTTATTCCAACCTTACATGCGCAACCACTCTACCCTTATATGGGAAAGGGCATTACTGATTACCTAGGCCGATACTAGCTTGGAGCCCGCATTACTAGTGACGGGAGAGTTGTTGGTGCGCTCTCTCGGGACGGGGTCGTGCCAGGTAGGGCGGCCAAGAACATTTTTATGGGGCACCGGACACACCGTTGGTACCCCGTGCCAATGGTATGTGATAAATATGGGAGCGAGGCTCCACAATTGTAAGATGTGAAATGTTGGGCACGGGGGTTAGTACCAATCGAGTGGACTCCATGTTAGTATCGTCTAGGGAAAGGTAGTGATCGGGTGCTTACCCCGGGTACTAGAGGTACCACGTGTCATGGATGACACGAAAGTTCCCCGGATCTTGTGGGTAAAGTGTGCAACCTCTGCAGAGTGTAAAACTATTCGAATAGCCATGTCCACGGTCAAGGACAGTTGGGTAACCGCTCTTGGGCTACGTCCACATGTTTACGAAACCTGGTGAGTGTGTATGGATGAGTGGAAAGAACTACTTGGGTCAAGTCAAAGGACTTGACATGATTGAGTTGGGTTGGTGCCCACTCCATTTATGTTGATATTTGTAACTTGTTCTTAGGGTTACTTGAATTCTCATGATGCATGCTATGCAAGTTGTTGAACATGTCATAGCACTCAAAACTAGCTTTCTGCAAAAATTTACCTATATCATGCATTATTGTGCCTTGAACCAAAACATGGGTTGCTTGCGAGTACATTCAAAGTACTCATTGGCTTGCCACTGGTTATTTTATTGGCCAGGCATGAAAAAACAGGATATGATGAAGAATACTTTAGTGACGAACATGCGAGCTAGGACGCTTCCCAGTCAGAATGCCTGTAGGGTTATGGCAGATGGCATGGGTCCAAGTTATCGACGAAGATTTCCGCTGTAAAGTTATACTCAAGACTTGACCATAATGGTCATAATTTATGTAAGACGGTATGTATGGATGTAAGACTCTTGTTATACAGCTTCTGTGTGTTCAGTGAGCATTGATCTCTGGGGTCACTGTACACGTGCATTCGGTGATCATGACTTATGAGTCGGAGTCCCCACAAAGTATGAACCCTAGGCCTTGTTTCAACGCATTGCAATACCGTTTGTGCTCACTTTTATCATTAGTTACCTTGCTGTTTCTATATTTTCATATTACAAAAACCTATATCTACCATCCATATTGCACTTGTATCACCATCTCTTCGTCGAACTAGTGCACCTATACAATTTACCATTGTATTGGGTGTGTTGGGGACACAAGAGACTCTTTGTTATTTGGTTGCAGGGTTGCTTGAGAGAGACCATCTTCATCCTACGCCTCCCACAGATTCATAAACCTTAGGTCATCCACTTGAGGGAAATTTGCTACTGTCCTACAAACCTCTGCACTTGGAGGCCCAACAACGTCTACAAGAAGAAGGTTGCGTAGTAGACATCACTCCGCGTCGAGCGCATCCATGGTGGTGGACGACGGCGAGGCCTAGGAAGGGGACGACGCGAAGCAGGGGAAGACGCGGCAGTGGATGCCCACGTGGAGAGGAGTACGAGGGTTCACTGGTTCGGCTGCGGTGTGAGGCTGCCGTCGCTGCAGGGCCTGGCTAGTGGTGGGAGTAGTAGGGGCGATGAGGCCTCAATGGCAGCACAGCCGGCCACTAGAGGCAGGAGCAGGCGGTCTCGCCGGCGCTGGTTTGGGCGGCTGGTGCAAGAATAGCAGCGATTGAAGAAGCAGCAGGACCGTTGGATTCAAATCCAACAGTTACTGCTGCTAGAATCGTTTGTTGACTAAGTTGACAAGCCCTGCGTACGCGTCAACTTAGTAGGCCCATAGGTCAGCCTCCCAACCGGTGCGCCCCAGATGTCAGTGGGAGGAATCATTTTTTTCGCGTAATAAGGAGGCAGTTGATTGCGTGCGGACAGGCCAGCGGAGGGAGTAGGGTGGGCCGGGGAAGCCTGCGCGGCATCATAGCGGGCCACAAGAGGAGGGAGCAGGCAGTCCCGCTAGCGCTAGTTTAGGCGGCTGGAGTAGGAAGATTAACGATTGAAGAAGCACATCGGCCGTTGGATGGATATCCAACAGTCACTGCTGCTAGAAATCGTGTGTTGACTGACAAAGCCTCGCATAAACAAGTCAGCCTCGAAATCTGTGGCGTGTACAACCCATTTGCTATTATTTTTATAATTTTCACTCATTTTCTAATTCTTATGGAATTTATTGCAGCCCGTTTTCCATTTTTAGAATTGCTGCACATTTTCTGGTCAGTACCAGGGTTAAAAAAATTAACTAAATATGTGTGAAATTTTGAAAATTCGCAAATTTTTGCTGGGAACAAAATATTCTTAATCCAAAAATTAGTAGCCATACTAAAACAAATTTAAAATAAATTAGTACTATGTCATGTTAAATCCAATGAAATACTCCCTCCATCCCAAAATTCTTGTCTTAGATTTGTCTAAATACGGATGTATCAAGTCACGTTTTGGTATTAGATACATCCGTATCTAGACTAATCTAAGACAAGAATTTTGGGATGGAGGGAGTATAAGATATCGGTGAAGAACAAAAACAAAAAAGAAACTAATATCCCATTTGCTATAATTTTTTGGAACTTTCAACCCCTTTTGATATTACTTTTAACAGACACTGACCATACTCTTTGGCCTGGCCGGAATGCATCCCTTCTCGTCTTGAAAGATTTGCAGCCTAGTAAGTAGGAGAAAACAAATAGGCCTAGCCTGGGTATTCTTCAAAAAGAAATACTGGGCTACCTATTTTCACAAAGAAAAAACTGCTGGGCTGGTCATGTTGTTAGACGGGCCACAGAGACCGCACAACCTAGTTTATAGCCTGCTCCTCCGAATTACTACTCAAAAAAAAAGTTGTGCAATACTATCGTTAATTGACTATACGTTGAAAATGATGTGGGTCCCAGATATCAGCAGGGTGGATTAGAGTAAAAAAAGGAGGGGTTCATCTGAGTAGTAAAAGAGGCGCTTGCTTGTGTTCGGGAGTGGACCTGGTGGGTCCGTACTGTCATACTCACAACTATAGTTCTCTCCCGATTCACTATGTTGATACGGACCGTTTCAAAAAAAAACTATGTTCACAGGGCTGGACGGCGGCGCCGCGGCGAGCGCACCAAGGCGGAGGATAAAGTGTTGTCGCCAATGTGCTGGGCTGGGTTGGACATTTTTATTGAAAAATAAAAATGGACCGGAACTATTTATGACATTGACTATGATTTGCATGTGTCCGCTGGTTCCAGGAAGAAAATGTTGGGAGAAAGAAGACTGGTCGCTATCTTTGCCTAAGAATAATAACGACTGAATGTAACGACACTATCATAGGAAATAATATCCTCCTGTTAAATCATGAATTTAAAGAACTGGTGCATGAGCATTTAGCTTTATTTATTTATTTACTTATTTATGTTTAGGGGACCATGAGCATGTACCTGGGACGGATTCATGTGAGAGCCTCCCTTCCAGTTAATTATGGGCTCCTCTATTGGGCCTTCATCAGTGGGTTGCATGTTATCAATAAGTGGAAAATGTGTTCCGTACGAAAAATAGTATGCGTACGTACGGTATGGGGCACTAAAGGATCGAACCGTGCAACGACTTCCAAAACATTGTGTTTGTCGTTCTAACAACACATTTGTTCAACCAACAGACGAAATATACTATTGATTGTACATTGAAAACAGCAGCAGCAGCAACTAGGGCTAGGGGTGCAACAGAAGCAGTAAGCAGGCCAGAAGAGTGAAGACGCAGCTCTCTCTTACAAACCAAACATCAGCCATCATTACAAAAGGGCTACCAAAAAAGAACAAGTGAATGCATCAAACTAAATAAAGATCCTACTACACCAAGTGTACGCATCTAACTAACTGGCTCAGTTAGACGTTACTATTTATTAAGCTGTGGAGATTGGCTGACGGCTTGAACCAGATGGGTGCCTGATGGGGGAAACTCCAGCCAGCAGGTCGAAGTTTGATACTTGCGACCCTCTCTCCTACTTTGGGCTGCAGAGCGTGGCGGCACATATCAGGGTATGGTGCATGTAGAGACGCATGGTACGCTGTGTACACATAGTTTTGCCTGATGAACGAAACTGCGCTGCCATCATGATCCTTGCCGTCGGTTATCTCCTTGTTAATCAGATAATTCAGTCCGAAAACAGAGAGCATGTACCAAGGCTACTTACCAACCTCCAGTCAAAAATTCCTGAAGGTCTAGAGAAGCTGGGATCCTGCTCAAAGACCTTGCAGTGACTGTGATTGTATTCCGCGAAACAACACGTCCGGTACGTGCGAACGATCATCAATCGTTCGCCGTCGTCTGATCTAGCCAGGAACCACCTGCAACTGCCATGCCGCTTTTCTTTGAAAGGTTCTGGGATTAGGAAGGGTAGGGACACCAGGCGGCCTACAACATCATATCAAGTTGGAGTCAAATAACCCTAAAAAAAGTTGGAGTCAAATAAAAAAGGGCTCTTGATGTAGTCAATCTTAAGAACAACATGTTATGAGCATGAATATTTTTTCAGTATATGTTGACAGTAATATAAGCAAGCCATCATGATATCATAGGAAAGTAACATACTGCTGTAAATCCCGTTTGTAGCGATGACTGGAGTAGACCAGCAATACGTCTAGCCATAGAAGGAGTCGACAGCGTAAATGAAGCCCTTGTGTTCAATGGCATCAGAGAACCATGGAGGATGTATGATCATGCGATGGACGTGCAGATTTTTCCACTTACCGCAGTGACCTGTCAGATAGGCGAGACCGCAGTTGAAGAACGCAATTAGCCTGAAGTCTTTATAATTCGCAGATCTTGTGGGCACTTGGCAGATTACAACCTTGAGCCAATCAAACTTGGTATCATGTTGGCTACTGTAAGATTCCGAGTATTCTGGGCCGCGGTGCCAAAGCAGTGTAGTGTTAACCGAAGGAAGGGGGATCAATCGCCGGGTGTAGACCTCCACGAGCATCCAGCTGCCGCGACCATCGACAAGCACCATCCAAGACGTGTTCATGCCGACCCAGTACATACCGTTAATGTAGTTGAGGGTGACGGGGATCGGATCACAGTCAAGGGGGTTGATGCTCGCCACCCTACGATCGTTATGCTGCGTGACACGCCGTTTCTGAAGATCAGGCGGCATCAGCAAGCAAGGAGCTGGCTTAAAAAGCTCCGTCCTGAGGGATTTGAGTAAACGGTACAGCCTCGATGAGCACGCGGCGAGCGGCATGGTACTGAGATTGTCCACACGTGAAACAATGAGCTTGATTACCTCTGTGGGGAGCGAATTCCAGCCACTCTTTCGGCGGACGCTGCTCGGTTTTGCCATTGTTAGTGCTTGGGTTTTGGACGAGGGGGAGGCGCCTTAGCGGGGATGGAAGATTGGACGAGGGGGGAGGCGCCTTAGCAGGGCTGGAAGAGCGGACAATGATGGAGAAGCGAATATGTGCTTCGGGAAGTGGACAGGTGATGATGACTACATCACGCCGCTTGACTTACGAGACACATACCAGCAGCGTAGGGTCATATTGAAGTCAGACAACTTGCTTGAGTGATCACAGTACTGGCACTCCCTACAGTACCTACTACTATGCCCTAACTTGTTTGAGTAGAGTAGTAGTGGAGTAGGACTCTGCTCTACAACTAGCACCGGAGGGAGTAGTATATTCTACTCTAAAATAGTTACAAACTTCAATGCCCGAGCGTGGAACGACTACGAACCGCCATCGGTGCTAACTCCAATCCCCAACAAACGTTCGCTGGGAGACATGGCAGTTGCAAACGCCCACGACGCAGTTACAGTACGTGTGTAAGGGTGGCGGTTTTGTCAAATACTATGGCTTAAAAACAGGCCACCGTCGGATGGAAATCTGACGATTACGTGGGATTCGCCAGGATTGAGCTCGTTCCGAACAATCGCCAGATATCATTACTGAAAAAAAGGTTAAAACACCCGGGGCTATAACTTGCACCGGCTGACCACTAACAATGATACTAACATAGTTGTAAAATGGTCAAAGACCGTGTCTACGTGGTGTTTGGAATTATATGCAAAAAAAATTAGCCAGATGCCCGTGCATTGCACGACACACCATCATCACCAACTCGGTTTTTTCTCTACTCCTACTCCTATAAAAGACTCAGTTGGTGATGATGGAGGCGAGGAGGTGTGTTCAGCCGGGCGTACAGCCGGCGCGGTACTATTCGATTTGTTATAAAAAACAAAGAAGAGTAGTAGAGATAGAGATAAGAGTAGAGATAGAGACTTAGGACTTGCACTATGTAGGCCAAAAGCGGTGCTAAATTTGCTTTTTGGGTATTTGGCACCGATGCCCTACATTGCCCAAGCCATGCCAAACAAAATTTTTTGGGCACTGAAGCACCATCTACTGCTTCGTGTGCTACTCCTGCACTCCATTCGGCGGCCGCAACGTCCCCTATAGCCACTCCCTCCTGCGCTCCATTTGGCGGGCGATGTTGAAATTTGGGGAGCGCACTCTCGCGACTGCTGGCAGCTACGACTTCACCGACGACGACTTCTTCCCCGACCTCGACAACCTCTTCCTCAATGACATGGGCGACAACCTCAGCGCCAACGGTGCTGCTCCCGTTGCACCGTATGTGTTTCTGTCCTTCCTGTTCAAAATCGTGGTAGAATTCATGTTTCTACTCTGTATCCTACTGGATTCTATCTGTTCATGTACTATGCTAGTCCACATGATTAGTCTAATCTCTGTTATAGCCATCATGATTTATTTTGTGCTTATTCAGATTAAATCTCATAGTAACTTGCTCATATATTCAACTGGCGCAACGTCCCCTACAGCCACTCTCGTTTCATGGACGGCCTGGTCGATGCCTCCAAGGAGCCCTTCGCCTACTACTATGAGTGCCCGATGCCGTTTTGGGGCTCGCCGGCGGACATCGTGCATCACCTCACGGATGCGTGCAGCGGTCACTACTGGCCCTTGGCGGAGAACATCAAGTACGAGACGTGCTACCCGTTCACCATGCCGGAGTCGCTGGAGGATCACCGCCGCCTGCTAGTCTCAGAGGAGGACGGCAGCATCTTCCTCTCTTGATCGTGGGCCCCGGCGAGGCCCGCGCAGGCCGCCACCCCGTCTCTATAGTGTGCGTCAGGGGCGACGCCGCTGACGCTTACACTGACACGAGGCCGATGTACGGGTGCGTGCTCACTGTTACTACCCCTCCGAGGTACGTGGGCGCCGACACCGGCTCCATCATGCTGACTAGGACTCTGCAGAGCTGGGACCTTCCCGCCGATGTGGACATGGAAGACGCATGGTATGATTTAACCCCCAACGCGGTGCACGGGGACTCCAAGGAGGTTCACCTAGACATACGCATTATCAAGTTAAATGTTGATCATTAGTCTTCGCTCAGTGTAATCCGCTGTCTAAGCATGTGGAGACTTCCATGCATGATCTTGCTCTATTGGAGTATCGCGCATGAATAAAAGTGTATCCAGTTATAGTTTAGTCTAGAATCTTCCTTGTATGAATTTTTACTACAGTACTAGTGAAAGACTTACTATGAACCATTTCTTACATCTCCTCTGCCCCTTCCAAGCCATCCTGATTTAATCCCTCTGTCTAGGTGTATAAGGGCATGGTTAATACTTAATAGTATAGCCAACTGTTGACTATAAGAAAGTGCCATGTCATCTGTAGCCAACATGTATAACAATTGATAGATCATTTCTTGCAAAGCACAATAAGTGTTATTTCTTCACAAGTTTTGGATGCAGGCTGAACAGTTGAACGCTTTTGTGTGCAAAAGATACCTTTTTATCTATTTCACCTGGATGTTTGTGAGTTCTAGAGATGACCCCCACATCCTTTGTCAAAATAAACAACTCCCCGATCAATGCATTTCACTCTTCCGTGCAACGCACGTGCACCTTACTACTATAGATTAGTACGACCAATAATTGAACTAACATTATATATAGTACGATAAATGCTGATGCATGTCACCTATAATTATATCATTGAAAACTATGTTCAAATACGAATCCAACGATATAGTTTTTGTTGACATGCATTAACATTTTGTCAGTTAAATCTTCAGTCAAATTCAATGGGGGACTAATAAACCATGACCAATGTAGTACAAGTGTAGAGGGCGGCGCTGCACGGGAGTCTCACTCTCACCCCGCTCGTGGCGTGGTAGTAAAGCCGTCATATCACAAAACCCAACCACTGCGAGTAATAAGTGGCCTGGTAAAATAAACGGACAAGCAACCATCACATCCCTTCATCTTTTTTGCATTTCATCTCTCTGCAGTTACTTTCTCCGGTTCATCTTGCACACTCAATCCCTAGCTACTACTCCTAGTATCCCTAGCTACTACTCCTAGGGCCAGTTCTTTTGGCGGCTTAAAAAATAAGCCGTCTCTTCCCCAGCTTTTCCCATAAGACTAGTCATAGTGGAGAGTAACATTAAGGCGCCTCACTCATTTATTTGGGCTTCTAAACTACTACTAGTACCTCCGTCCTGGTTTATTCGTCATCATTGTAATTTGTGGTAAATTTTGACCAAAGATTTAACTGATAAAATGTTAGTGCATGTGACATGCACAAACATTTCATTAGTTAACTTTATGATCAAAATTTGACACAGATTACAATGGGGACCAATAAACCAGGACGGAGCTAGTAGTAATGGGATTACTACTAACCTAGAAGCCTAAACAAACTGGCCCCTGGTACTCCTACTAGTAGTACTAGTACTCAAGTTCGAATTCCAATTGCACGACACAACTTGTTAGGCAAAAAATTCGATACAGGGTGTAGGAAGCGGTTTGAGAATTTGCATGCCTTTCCGACCAGTGAGATACTCCGTACAAAGTACGACAGAGAAATAACCACAGAGAAGGAAGCTAAAAGTAAACAATCAAACGAGCATTTTTGCATTGAATCATTTCACAAGCTTGACTAGTGTTGTTTTTCTACTTTTACAAAAACCGCATCGTAATGTTAAAACGTGCATTTGCACGTACATAGGTAATAGTAGTACTCCCTCCGTCTAGGTGTATAAAGTCTTCCCTCCTTCTTGGTCACGGTGCACAACCAAAGATGACTTATTCACCTGGACGGAGGGAGTAGCACAGTCTGCAAGCATATATAGAGAGAGACGTGTAGTGCGATAGTATATAGTAAAGTTTGTGCTATATGCACCTACTTACAAAATGCGTACGGATACACAAGGTTTCCAAACTTTCCCTCTTACATACTTAATTAAGGACGCTAATAATTCCCGAACGTTCGGGATTTATCATTTGCGTCCCAAAACTAATGAGATCACCTTACGAAACTAAATTATACTCCTACTAAAAGCCACGCCGCTCACAGGAGCGCTTGCGGCACGCCACGAGTGCCCTGGTGCGCGGCCGTTTCCCAGCGCGCCGACACAACGCCTCTTCCTCAGCCTCGCAACTCGCAAGGTGCTGATTGGCGGCTTGCCGGCGGGCGAGCGCGATCTCACTGGTGTGGTGATCCGGCGCCAACAGGTACTCCTCCTTGCTGGAAGCGTGCATCCGGTCCACATACTGCCAAGCGTAGATGAGGTGCTTGGGCCCGACTACACTCAGGGCTTTGGCACGAGCGTCCTCCGCTACCCTCACGGCCCTTGCACGAGCCTTCTGCAAAAGAGCCAATTTCCTGACTCTCTCGGACGCGACATAGACCTGCCAGGCAGCTTGCCCCGCGGCGCGCTTTTCTTCCTCGGCCTTCTTCTCCGCCTCTATTTTGGCGTGCTCTGCTGGCGGCAAAGCCTCCCACATGGCGACATCCATTTCTTTCCAAAGCTCCTCAAGGCTGGGGGGGCTCGGCGGGCGACGCGGCGTTCTCCTCGTAGCGGGGAGCCGACGCGTCCTCCGACGCGTGTGCTGGCGAGATTGGGAACGCCGACGCGTCCACCTCGACGCGTCGCGGCGAGGAGTGGAACGCCGACACGTCCTCCTTGAATAGTGGCGGTGAGGAACGAAACGGCGACGCCATGGTGGTCGACGTGAGAGGGAGGGGGAGGAGATAGCGATGAACGTGAGCGTTCTTCCGAATGCCGTGGGAGGCGCAGTATTTATAGCGAGCAATGGCACACCTATGTAAGATATGGACTGCGCTGCACTGACTTAACTGCAGGTCCAGTTGTGTCACTCACATTTGTGCCAAACCCTTGTTGGGCCCATATGTCAGTGACCCAATGCACCTGCAGTTAAGTAACTGAAGCAGCGTCCCGGAAGATATGTTGCGTGATTAACGTAACAGCTACGTGGGCATATTTGTTGGAGTAAATTACGGGGGAGGGAAGGGGTGGAAATATTACTGGTCACAACGGATTGGACGAGCGCAGGGGGAGGAGAGTCATGCATGCAGATTTTTTTCCACACGGGGTGGAGTGGTGGGACCGCCGGAGGGAGAAGGAGTGTCTGGCAGGCATATTGTTTCCACACATGGAGAGGAAAAGATTTGGAGACGAACAGGCTTCCTGCAGGTATGGGGAACGGTGCATAAGAAGTCTCATCTTGCATGCCGGGCTAGGTATAGTCTCAAGTCATTAAAAACATACACGCCCCACACATGTTCATATTTCAAGGTGCACTAAATTATTGCATGTGATGATTAAGGCGGGCCATAATGGTGGTATCTTAGCTGGTATCATGCACACGTGAATAGCAAACATGCTGATGTGGCAAAGAATTAAAGAAGAGAGGGGGGTCAGAGTAACTAGTGTTCATGCATGCATTGGTAAACACATTTTTTTGTGAAGAACGACAACATTAGTTGAGTACTTTTGCACACTACAAAAACTATTCCACCGCCTCTATCTTGCTAAGAGTAGGTGAAATTTTTGAATCGAGCCCTTTAAACTAGAAGGGAGGTAGTAGTACTCTAATAGCTAACCTTGGCCCTGTTTGGATCCATGTGTTAGAGTTAGTTTGGGTTAGTTTGAACTCAACTAACCCAAAAATATCCAAACAGGAGGGTTAGTTTGGGTTAGATGCATCTAACCCATTCAAAAAATCTAACCCACCCAAGAGGTGCTTATTTGGGTTAGTTCTTCTCGGGACACTAAAAAACACATTTTTCTCTCGCTCTCCCCACAGCAGATCCCTCCCCACTTCCTCGAAGCTTCTCGTCCTCTCCCTACCTCCCTCTCGCACCTCCCATGAAGGCACCTCTCCGTATCCGCGCTCCATCTAACCCTGTCATCCAAACACCTCTTTCGCTAGAGTTACTTCAGGGTTAGTTCTGGATTAGAATCTAACTCTAACCTTTAACTGAGTTAGAGTATCCAAATAGGGCCCTTGTTGTGATGACAAGATAGGACATGGCACGCACCTGGACGGAGGAACTAGTCTGCGTTGTGCATTTAAGTTTTGTCTGAAGTCAATGTACCTCTACTTTGACCAAACTTATAGAAAAATGTATCAACATTCACAATGTCAAATCAATATTTTTATACTCATTATAAAACATAGTTCTTATACTCATTATAATCAGTATTGTAGATATTGATATTTTTAGTATAAATTTGGTCAAACACTTTGCAAACGATTGACGGAAGTAAAAAGGACCAGAGGGAGTATCAGGCATGCGGAGTTGGCAAAAAATGCTCATTTATAGCCGGTCGAAGTCTCAAAGGGCGCGACCACATGAGGGAGGCGAAGGTCGTGGGAGGCGCGACGGTTGACGGAATTAAGTGAAGTTACCCACGCGCCGGCATGGCGTGCAAACAGGCAGAAGCTATACCGTCAGGCCTACGATATGGGTGTAGTAGACATGACATCTAGTGGGTCCTGCATAGTTCTTGAGAACTCTTTGGGGGCTTGCAGCCGTTTATCCACCGGGCAAGCCAGCAACCCCACGCCAATCGCACGCCCTACTTGTCCCCGTCTTCTACTAGTACATTACCTTACAACAGTTCGCTCCCAGTCATCCCGTCCTTTCACATTACACCAGTTCAACTTCTCCTAACCCTCCTCCAAAATCCATGGCCTCCCAAATCTCCATGGTCGCCACTGAGTACTAGGTTAGAGCCATCACCGGCAATGAGTTCATCATCATCTACACACGTGGATCCGCGACGGTGAAAGCATGCCTTGCTCGCTTCCTACGCATGTTCAATAGTTCAACCGATGAGTGGGTCGCTGGGCTAGATGTTGAGTACACCACAGTCCTGCAAAGAGAGAAGATTCTAAAGGAGGCAGAGAAGAAGAAGCCCGCTGTGATCCAGGTTTGCGTACATAACGTGTGCTTGGTCTACCACATTTGCCATGCCGACGTTGAGTGCCAGGATTTTAAGAACTTCCTCAAGGACGAAAGTGTGAAATTCGTTACTGTAGACTTTAGGAACGACAGGGATGTCCTGGGTCGGATAGGCCTCGTTGTAGGCCAGCCCTTCGATCTCCAGAAGGCAAGCCTGGTGTCCTCCTCTCAGCCTTCAATGCAAACCCTGGCAGCAGCCATGATTGATCCTTCGTACGCTAAACAGAAGAAACTTCACCACGAGTTTCATCATGCATGGGAGTCGAAGACATTAGATGAAGATCACATCCTGTACGCAGAAATGGATGCCTATCTTTGTTTAAATATCTACAAGGGTTGGATGAAGAAGCAGAGCCCAGTGTACGGTTCAAGCAAAGAAGCGTCGGCGAAGAGGAAGAGGAAGAGGGACGAGGACGAAGTCGAGGACGTGGACTCGGACTCCGAGTAGGTGGCAGTGCCGTCGCTCATGCTAGTTCTACTGCAGTGTCAAGTGGACTAGTTGCTTAGTTTATTTTCAAGGGTGTGTTGTGTTGAGGCCCCAGCAGAACTATGTTTATGTTCTTTCTCGTTATTTGAACTCTTTAGTATGTACAGTAGTACTAGTACTATGTCTTACTACTGTTCTTCTTGCAGTTGGTACTACTGCTCGTATCTTCATGTTCCTACTGTACTTAATACGTTCGTACTTGTAGTATAATTTGGGTCAGTCGATTTGTGAAAGAAGTTCGACGGAGCGAAGGAAGAAGACAGCAGAGAAGCTACCCCAGTATCTATATTAGGGTGGCAGGGTGCCCATGATCTATCTTATGAGTGTTGGGTGTGGAATGCAGTTCGCCGGAAAAAAAATGTATTGTGCCCGGGGTTAAACGGATGGCGGGGGTGGGGGAGCATGGCGGTGGCAGGCGGTTCAGGGGAGGGTGCGGCGGCGGCAGCAGGCGGTTAGGCGTGTGGCGGGGTGAGAAGATGAACCGTGCATCAATTTCGGAGGTTGAAGAAGCCCTTCTAGCCATCCATGTTGCATCAAACGCCTCACAAGAGTCGACTGACCCACATTGCTCCTTCAGATTGCAGGATCCACGTGGCATTCAAGGTCTCGAAGGTAGATTCTGCGTCCGCACCCGGTTTGCGGGCTCGACGCGCGCGCGACCGGCTTCCGCCGCGACAGCCACCATGCGCGCCTCCTCCGCGCGGGCGGAGACAACAATGACACGCTAGTTCCTCCTCGCCGGCCTGCTAGAGCACGCGCTCGTCCTCCTCTTCATACGCTGGATGCATAGACGCAGCTCCACCAGCTGCTCGCATGCTTGGAATGCGCGACGGCATCGCGGGGAGGGACTACAGACGACGTGAGCGGGCGATCCTTCGGCTTCATGGCACAGGGATGGCGGCGACACAGCGGTGATGGGCAAGAAATTGTTGGCCAGAGCAGGCGGGCGCCGGCATGCGCAACGGCGGCGGCGGCATATTGATGAGTGCGCGTATGGGAGCTTAGTTTAGTTTTATATAGGGTTGGTCAAACTTAAAAGAAAACCGTACTAGTACACGTAAACATTAGACTTAGGCCGCGCTTTTATTAGTTACCACAACCACGATACGGAATCCTGTGCAAGTGCGTGAACCGCGGCCGCGCGGTCGATTGAACGGTGCGTCACCGTGTCGCGCTCAAAGGACATCCACCGAACCTTTTTGTGTGTGTGAAAACAATCCCCGAATATTACTCAACTTTTTTTTCCTGGAAAAGTTCTTGACGCTACAATATTTCCATATATTTGAATTTAGCTCCAGTTCGTGTTTATTTGGATTTGGACGTTTTAGGTGCGCCCTAGTTTTTTTTAATACTGATTTTGTGTGTGTGACTGAGAGAGAACGTGTGTATGTGTCCATATGTGTGATGTGGCGGAAGGGCAATGTGGAGACGGTGTGTGTGTGATAGAGACATAGAGAGGTGTGAATGTGCAAATGATCATGCATGAGTGAGACATTGACAGATGCCGATATGTTGTGTATACATGAGAGAACGGTCTTCTATTTTACTTGTGTGTGTGTGTGTGTGTGTGTGTGTGAGAGAGAGAGAGGAGCATCCGTAACACAACAACCATCTCTCTCGATTCGTCCGTCCCTCGCACGATCGCATGTAACACATGCATCAACGCGCACATTTTGACACCCTCACCCGGCCCCTGCCCACCTCAAGGCCCGCTCATCGCTCTCTATCTCGCACGCACAATCTCTTCGTGAATACCCTATTTAGCATGTAGCTTTCCGTCACATACACACACATTTCTCTCCTTAGGTTTGTTTTCTCTCAATATCTGACACACACACACAGCACACACACACCCCCTCCCCCGAGCACACAATTCATCCCCATCCAAGGTTATATGGCGACCACTCTCACTTGTGCTTCTCTGCACCCCAGCATGCACAACACCTCAATCTTCAAAGAGGGCATCGAGGAGATCGAAGACGGCGACCACACTGCGCTAGAGAATGCAGGGCCATTTGGAAGCAGGATGATGTGACGACGGCTGACTGACTCCTCCCCCACCCTCTCCCTCTCGTACAAATTTACCAATCCCTCTCCCCCCCACAAAATTATCAATCCCTCAACCCACGAGATCCTTCCCCTCTCGTCCATGTTTTGCCAGCTCTCTTGTCAAACCTATTGTCTCTTCTCCTTCCACGTGTACAGAATCCGGATGCACATGCATCTCACGTATATTACATGTCTCCATCTTTCTCACAGACCTAACTCCTTCCTTTCTCTTTCTCTCTCTATCTCTCTCTCTGTGTTTCGTTAGGTTTGTCTCCTACTCTCTCGTCCACATACATACAATCTTTCCCGCCCTATCTGCTCCATCTTCGCAAGCTCTCTCTGCACGTTTCATTCACACATTGGGATATGTTAAAAATGTTGCTTTTATAATGGCTGATGTAGAGTTATTGTTGGTTTTGTTGCATCCTACAAAGTAATAACTATGAAATGCATTTTGATTGTCATTTCACTGTGATTATGTGACTTTGAGCATGTTGTGAAGTACTATAGACCTCGTATACATCTTGGAATTCGACAATGATTGTAACTATTGAATTGTATAGACCATTACATTCGAAGTCAGTAGCCTAATATATTTATTTCACAATTTCAACAAATGATTAATTCACTACATACTAAGAAAACAAATGTGTACTCCCTCCGTTTTTATTTAAGTCCGCGTATTAGCATTGGTCAAAGTCAAGTTTTGTAAACTCTCAGAAAGTTTATAACAAAAAATATTAACATATACAATAACAAATAAATACCATTAGATTCATTATTAAATGTACTTTCACATCATACATATTTGTTATGGTAAATGTTTATATTTTTTTATAAACTTGGTCAAACTTTAGGAAGTTTGACTTTGGTCAAACCTAATATGCAGAGTTTACTAGTACTACTCGGGAGTTCAGTGTCACAAATTTTTGAGGTCGGCGGGAAAATCTCCCGCGACCCCGATTCGAGCAGTGGGAAGTTACCATCATAGCCTTCGAAACAGGCCTACGGATGACGGTTGGTAGGGGGCTGTTTTCGTAACTTCAGGTTCACCCTACCCAGCCAACCCCACCCCGACACCAAGAGTAGTAAAATACTCCCCATTTTCTATCCCCACCGCAAAATAGACTTCTCCACGGCACCGCAGCCTTCGTGCTCCTCCCCTTCTACATCGACGCACTCGTCCACCGCAGCGCATCTGCCTCATCGACGACCTCGTACGCCGCACTGGAGCCGGCCCACCGTCGTCGTCGTACACGGAGCCTCTTCCCTGGCACCGCCTTCCACGGTCTCAGATCTGCTTCCCGGAAGTCGACGCCAAGCGCAGAAGCACCACCGTTGTGGACAATGAACTGACTCCCGTTGCCGACCATGACTCACAGAGGCCGCCGCGACCATCGTTCTCCTCCTCGATTGGTAATGTGTGTATTGAATCACTTAGCAGTACATGTGCAGTTCCAATTTTGTTCATACCTACCCTTCAAATTTCCTGGGTGCTATTGTTCCCATAAAAGTAATTGGTTATAGCCTCCATTGTCCAACAGAATATCAGCTTGTAATTGTGCGTCGCTCCTGTATCGCACTGTGCTTCGGTAGGTTTTTCATCTGCAACCAGTAGTGTGGGAAATGATGGAAAGTTTTTTAGAACTAGCAAGATGCCCATGCGTTGCACGCATCAAGATGCATTTGTATGAGTAGTTTCTCTTGTGGGAGAAAAGGATGAATGAGGGAAGGCCTTATTCGCAAATCTGGAGAGGGGTGTGGGTATCTTTTTGCAAAATTGCCATTGTTTCCTTCCTATCTGCCAGATATAAATCGGACGGCCTAGATTGCAGGATGGCAGGCACACCATCATCACCAACTCTATTTTTTTATAAGAAAAAAGTAGAGAAAAAAAGTAGAGAAGTAGAGATAAATATTAAATATAAAATAAATATAACAGTAGAGAAGAGAGTAGAGATAGCAGAGACGTCGGGAAAGGATTGCGCGCGCGCGGGAAAAAGCGGCCGGGCGTGCGCTAGTTTTGGCGCGCAGTGTCCGGCGCGCTTTATAAAATCCAACGCCCTCCCACCGCTCTGTGCCTTGCCACCGCTCTCTCCCCGCTCTGTGCCTCACCACCACTCTCTCCCCGCTCTTTCTCGCCTCGCCGCCGCCGCACCACCATGCCACCGCGTCGCCGGGAAACTTGGGGATACCGCGGCGTCCGCGCGCGCCCCTCCGGTGGCTTCTCCGCCGAGATCCGATTCCGCGGGATGCGCCTCGGCCTCGGCAATTTCGACACCGCCAACGAGGCCGCCCGCGCGTAGGACGCGACGGCGTGGCGCCTCCAGTGGCCTCATAGAACATTGAACTTCCCCAACGTGCCGACGCGGGAGCGGGCACAGGAGCTCGCGCCTCTGCCGCGGCTTATCACCGACGAGGATCGTCGCGACAACCGGAGGCGGGAGCACCGTATCGGCATCGCCGAGATGGACGAGGAAGCCATGGCGCTGTGGCGCCAACGTTTCCCGCAGGACATCATCAACGAGCACGAGTTCTACGCGCAAAGGAGGGCGAAGGGATAAGAGGAGGGCGGAGCGAGCCGCCTATCGCGAGGACAACCGTAGGAGAAAAGCGTACGCTCAATTCAACATGAGGCTAGGAGCAGCGCCGCCCTGGGAATCTGACGACGATCGGTATCTTCACGCCTACAGTCAGACGTCGGAGGAGGACATCACCGAGGAGGAGTCGGACGACGAGGAGTAGTTGAATAATCTATTTTTTATCTATCTATGCTGAGAACTATCCTCTACTCTCTAGTCTCTACTCTCTATCTCTACTTCTCGATCTCAGCACTGTAAACACTTTTTCAAAGCGCCGCGCGTTGCGATTCTGTTGGAGATGCTCTAACATGGCAGACGAGTGCTTTAATGTTGCCCACAATAGGCGCGAGTATTACTAGTAGTATATTTTTCTTGCCATGTTGAGATTTTAAAACCACGAGTGCGAACATGCAGAGGAGCAATGAAGACCAAACACGGGATATTTGGGACATCTTCAAGGAGTGTGGCAAGTTAAAGAGGAGCTGCACCGAACCTGTAAAACGAGCTTTGCTAAGTAACACCCTTTCAATTACTTTCGTTTAGCCTCGTGTTCTTCAATGTGTATATGTTGTAGTTTCTGTTTCTCTTAAGCCTCGTGTTCTTCAATGTGTAATAAGAAGATTCTTAATCGTCCTAATGCTTTCGTTTTTAGCTTGATGTAGGAAGTGGGTGTTCTCACCTTGTAGTCTGTTTTTTTTCTTTTGAATTCACTTCTCCGAGTTCTGTTTATCTGGCTTCTACTAAATGGATCTGGGTTGCTCTGAGTATTGATCTAAAATAGAAGTAACTTCATGTCAGGATGCAGTTCCTGCGAGGAGGGAAGTATGGTCAACCTCGAGATCATGTTTCCAAAATGAGGCTGGATTACACACAAGGTGCCAGTTCCCTAATGATGCTAGATTAGACACAAGGTTCAAATTCCCAGATGATGATGGATTACACACAAGCCAGGTGGAGTCATCAGCTGTTTGTGTCCTCGTGGCTCTAGTAAAGGCTGAAAGAAAGCGTGCAGCAGCCCTTGAGAATGTAGCTGAGTTTCTGAAGAAGTGAAAAGAGCAATCAGATGCTCTCTTCACCCATGCCAAAGAAGAGATGGAAGAAGCCAGAAATAGGCTAGCAGAGGCAGAGCAGGCTAGGCGTCTCCTGCTATCTAAAAATGTTTTCAATACAAATTTTCCTTCATAATAGCTAGGTTCAAATGTTTATCCAGTCAGCATGCCTGTTGTGATGTCCGTGCATCTACTGATGTGGCACAAAATATTTTTTTCCGGATCATGTAACAACAACAATTACTTTCCAAACAATAACAGACGAGGCATTAGACATGGTATAGTTCACGCGCAAGCTCGACATTCCAAGTTCAACTTCCACATCAAACTCATGTTCACAGATATCTGCACATTCATACATAATGTCCACAACCATGATTCACTTCAAACCAAAAAAATTGAGGAGAGCTATAAATAAAGAAAAACCTCTAGTTCCTACTACCAGTGCGAGCACAACAAGTCAAGACCATGCGTAATTAATTATATTTTGGTCATTTTTTGTGTTCTAAAATGCCGGCCGGCTCGTGGAAGGACGTGTTCCCGGCACACACGCGGATTCAATGAAGGCAGGCGGGGCAGTCTGAAGTCGGTTGCATGCGGCAAGGAGGCGTGTTCAGCCGGGCCTGCAGCGAGTGGGGCCCACTTGGCCGGCGCACCGGTTCAATGCCTGCGCTATGAGAGGTCGCATCCGTGTGAGAGCAATCACTCCCTCCAGTCCTTTTTTGTTTCGGTATAACAAAATCTTGTTTTCCATTCACATTTTACAAGTAAAATTCGTGGACAAACTTTGACCCAAAATACGATGGGGACTAGTAAACCAGAATGGAGGTAGTAGTTTTTTTTAATCAAAGAAGGGTTTCCCCCTTCCGATTTTCATTACTGAAAACCAACATCTAAATCTAAACCATAGTATTTGCCCTAGAACTACCAGGTTCAACATCTCGCAACATAAACCCATACAACCATACGCCAAGGAGGTACGTAGTACTATGAATTCCATTTTCACTCCATACCAATCGTTCTCAAAACTACTTAGTACTTATAACGCGCCATTGAAAATCAGAACTCTTAACCCCACTAAAAAAGATATTTTAAACATGGCTACTCGATCTATGGCAACTGGCGAGCCACCGCCTCCAAGTCGTTCACCTGTGGTCCCGACCATCAACTCCTGCGGATCAAATTATCACGCGAGCTGACTATTCCTACAAAGGTGCGCTCCACCACGTACCCGGTACCCGCGAATGCAGCAATCGTGCACCTAGGGTTTTAGGGTTTATTTGCTAACGTTGCCTTTACGTAACACTCATGTGTGCGAGACAGCGAGAGACCGACTGCGTGCGTGCGCCTCTTCTCTTTGTATATGTACTCCACCGTTTGTCTAGTGTCCAAAAAATTATAATAACTACTAGCAATGTGCCAATGCATTGCCACACGATCAGAGTAGATTAATACATATTCACCGATTTGATAGAAAAAAGTCTAGTTTTGAAATACGTATATCACTAAAAATATGTTATGTTTCACTCAAAATATATTCCTTTGGCGGTTTTGATGAGATAAGGTAGGAATGTTGTTGGTTTCAAGATTCGAGAAGTGGTATATGTCTAATTTCTACTCTTACTAGCAAGAAGCCCGTGCGTTGCACGGAACATCAAGATCTTGTGGGAGAAAAGGATGAACGAGGGAAGGCCTTATCTGCAAATGTGGAGAGGAGTGCGAGTAAATTGCCATAGTTTCCTTCCTATCCTTCAGATATAAATCGGACGGCCTATATTGCAGGATGGCAGGCCCACCATCATCACCAACGATGTTTTTTATCCCTACTCTTATAAAAAGCATAGTCGGTGATGATCGTGTGCCTGCCATCCTGCAATATAGGTCATCCGATCTATATCTGACGGATAGGAAGGAAACTATGGCAATTTTGCAAAAAGATACCCACACCCCTCTCCACACTTGCAAATAAGGCCTTCCCTCATTCATCCTTTTCTCACAAGATAAACTACTCATACAAATGCATCTTGATGTTCCGTGCAACGCATGGGCATCTTGCTAGTTGTTGCAAAAAGCCCATGTGTGAGAGAGAGAGAGAGGGAGAGAGGAGGAGGACAGAGTGCATGTGTGACAAAGACACAAAGAGTGTGTGTGCGAGAGGTATCAGCTTAAAATGAGGCAATAGTGTGTGTGTGCACGATCGAGCGAGCGTGTCTCAAGAAGGGAAGAAAAATCTACATAGATACAAGGAGCGGGAGAGAGACATGTATGCGATAGTGGAAGCATGAGTGTGCGGGTGTATAAACCTATCTAGAGGCTAGTCGATAAATGTTTGTGAGAGAAATACGAGTCGGGGTGCGAAAGCGAGAGTTTTGTCTGTGTGAGAGAGAGACGGTAGTCGGGAAGGGGAGTGGAAGCAGGAGTTGTGTGTGTGTGTGAGAGAGAGAGGGGGGGATTTTGTCTGATCGGTAAACAAATGAATAATGTCAGTTTGTAGGATTTTGCAGTGTAGAGGTCTATACGGTCGGTTGTGATGGACACTTTGAACTCTTCGGGCCTCTTTGATTCATAGGATTTTGTAAACATGGGAATAGGATTTGTAGTGGCCTGCCCACTTGAATCCTATAAGAATAGCATGGAAATGCGGGGAGCTGTGTCGCCTTTGAGAGTTACACTGATATTAACAGTACCACACCTTCAGTTGAAGAGAGCTGGTATCCGAAGCACTTCTAGCCGTACCGGCAATACTAGCACATATATTCCAGCAAGTTCCACTTTGCTGATTTTACTTTTATGCTTACGGTTTTCCCGTTATATCTACACTATGATCTGTGTAGCTTCTTTGTGTCGCACTAGCAGCAGTCCACTCTTGAAGCTAAACACTGCAATGACTTACAAAATTGGCACCAAGGCATTGAGTGCCATTCTGGATGCAATGAAACTCATACGCTCCCCACCTATTGATTCTTGTTCAGAATATGATCCTAATGACTATTCTAACCTCGAGGAGTCAAAGGCGGATGGCCTGTCCTGTTCACACATCAAGGTGCCTGTTCTAATTTGGCAAGGTTTTATTGATTGCGCGTATCTTGCATATGTTGTCTTGCATTTCTTCTACTTTGTTGCACCGCCATCTGCTTAGTTTACTCATCATATATGTCGAGATGCCATGCCCATCCATTATCAATACATATTCCATCTGTCATCATACCATGTTTTTCCACTCAAATGTTGTTCTTGTGCATCAGACATCAAGGAAGAGGGTGATTGCCGAACCTGAAGGAGCACCAGCAAAGTCCTTGAAAAACGTGGTGGTGCTAGAGAAATCAGACAACACCCCACTTATATTGGTTGTACAACCAGTGACACAAAACGTAGGACCGACTCCAGCAGACTGTACCCATACTTCACTGGCCACACCACTAGCCCCACCACACAGGACCTGCACTCCAGCAAAAGGTATACCGATTTCAGTTGCCATAGCACCAGCCGTACCACAGAAAAATCCCACTCCAGCAAAAAGTACAGCAAGTCCACCGGCCGAAGACCTATCCCAACTGCAGAGACGGCCAATTCCTACAGACTGGAACCCCATTCCAGTTATTCCCAGTTTAAAAGACAATGCTTTCAATGTTGTTAGGGACTACGTGCATATATTCCCATCATGGGAAGATTATAGTGAAGACAAACACCATTTTCACATCTTCCTATCCAACTTACGTGCAAGTGCTATTATTCATTGTTATTATTTTCCTGTTTTCTGCTTATTGAACACATCAATGATTTACATTACATTGTTGTAAGTGGGCGAGGGTCAATCTGGATAGTCATGACGAGCAAAGCTTGCTTGTGCTTTTCAAGGAAGCATTGCAGCAGTATCGTTGTTACCTGAGGAAATCACACTTTGATGGCAAGTAACGAATTTCCGGTGAAGTCTCTTGTGCTAAATGCGGAAGACATTGAATGGAAAACCTTGTTATGCACTGGCCCCGTTCCCAGGATGAGGTACTGTCTATGAAATCACATGATAATTTGAACTTCTACTTTTCCGCATGTGCCTTACGGATCTTTTTTGCAGGAAATCTGCTCGAAGAAGAATTCCGATTTGAAAAGAACGACAGGATATCGCAAATATGCTGCCAGCTGCTTTGCTCTTGTTAGTACCTATTGTCCTGTATCACTGTACTTGCATACATACCTGGTTCATTATGTGACAGCAGTATGCATGATAGCTTGCTTATCAATTGTTCGCTCCAAATTATCTGATCTGTATAAATGGTTACATTAGTGTAGAATATATCCAATGCCAATGAAATTTTTTAGCTTTGCATTGTTCTTGTAAGTACATGCTGTCCTTTATCAGTGTACTTATATTGACAGGTAGTTG
The DNA here is from genome assembly GCF_002575655.3 of Aegilops tauschii subsp. strangulata. NCBI lineage: Eukaryota > Viridiplantae > Streptophyta > Magnoliopsida > Poales > Poaceae > Aegilops > Aegilops tauschii. The sequence continues at coordinate 58,204,428 of NC_053039.3, forward strand.
TTCATGTACCATCACTTTGCAGCTTATTTTCCTTTGCCCTCCATTTTCTACACATCAGATCTATATTTACTCTTACCATAAGGTTGGATAACACCGATGGTACTGAAGAAGTTTAGCTGTGCATTGCTCTTGGCTGTACCTTTTGCCTGTATCGTTGTACTTACATTTATAGCTACTTGGTTATGTAGCATCACTCTTCATCTTATCTTAAATATTCTCCATTTTTTCTTATATTATCACATCTATATTTACTCTTAACAAAACATAGAATAAAGGCAATGCTTATGAAGAAGATTCTGTGGTAAACTTCTTGAATTGCCCCCCATCAGCATGGACAAGGGCTTTATAGAGCCTGTCTTCACCAATAATGTAAGTTTGTCCTTCTCAAGCCTTCAAACTTTGTTGTGTATATTTGGTTAGGCATGACTACAACAGCTGTTTATTTTTGGTGTTTGCATCAAATTGCATGTTTAAAGTTTATTATGTAGTTCATAAACAAAAGTTTGTCCTTCTCAATTTAAGTTTTTAGTTGTACAACCAAGTTCCTTCTTCATACCATGTAAATTAAACTATACAGAGCAAGTGATCTTCTTTTGCACTGCATGTATGCTTCTGTTCTTGATCCATAATCCAGTGGCGTGGTGAACCTACCCACTACAGCACAATGTCATATTCTGCAATGTCTTAACTATGAACAATGTCATATCATTCTACTATTATTTAAACCGTCTCCTTATTTGCCAATCTGAAATGGGATAAATTGACAGCACACTAACCATTGATACTTATGAGTTCTTGATCTGTAATCCAGTGGTGTCGTGAAGCTGCCAACTCCTTCACAATTTCATTTCTGCCATGTCTTGACCTGAACAATACCATATTGTGTTAATGCAAATTTAAACTGTGTCACTTTATTCGTCATTAAGAAATGTGATGAATTGTCAGCACTGGTACTTTTATGTGCAAAACCTGTCATCTGTCTGCTTGTTTATCTTTCAGAGTGAGGAGGGTATAATTGTTAAACAAGCTCAGTCTCATCAGCTTGCTCAGCTGCTTGCGCTGCAGCTCCCCAGCAGGGCTAACCTTTCTTGAACTCTATTGAAGTGCTGTCGGTTTTGTATATTATTTTGTCGGCGTGTTTATTTGCACTGGTGGCGATCTTTGATGCCCAGTGTATGTAATCTGCTGTCTGCTTGTGCTTTATTATCATAGTGGCGAACTTTGATGCCCAGTGGATGTAATATGCCGTAATTTCTTTATTGTATAGTCTAGGTTTTTTCTTATTCACGATGATGCAGTTATTTTACTATATATATCCTGTCTTCGCAGTAAACCGGCCAAACCGTAAAATTACGGTACATAATCAGGCCGTCATGCAATCACGATGTATGATCCGCATCATGGGCCCCGTCATCTTGGTCCGTTAAAAGGCCTAAATGTAAACTGGCCCACTAGTAGATTCGGGCCTTTAATAGGCCGAGTAAACCGCCGGCCCTCTTTTCGCAAGAAAACTCAATAGGCTTTTAGGAGGCTGAGAAGTAGGTTGGGCCTGAAACGTGTCGAACAGCTCATGGGCCGGCAGCAGCCCGAAATGGACCCTGGCCCATAATTGCGCCAATCAAATCACGGGCTTTTAACAGGCCAAAATTGTCTCGGTCCTTGTTTGGCCCAATCAGATTATCGGCTGCGAGCAGGCCGGATGCAAACCGGGCCGTAGTTAGGCCCAACTATATGACGAGCTTTTAATAGGCCGGAATCAATATAGGGCCGAAATGTTAAACGGCCCCTTAACAGGCCGAAACTCATATCAGGCCGAATTACTAAATGGGCCTTTAGCAAGTGGGCCCAAAAGCATAGCGTCCAGTTGACGGGCTGAATCTGATATGGGCCATAATTTAGCCCAAAGCCTCTTAAAGGGCCGAACCTGATCTGGGCCGTAATTTGGTCCAGAACATGGTAGGCTTTTAACGGGCCGGATCTCATATGGGCCATTATTAGGCCCGGAACGTGGCAGGCCATTAATGGACCGGATCAAATATGGGCCGGCATTTGGCCCAAAACATGGCAGCCAGTTAATGGGCCGGCCTACTAGGGTCCTCAAAATCTTGTGGGCCTACAGCTAGGCCAGCCCATTAATGTCGGTGAAATCTCATGGGCCTTTAGCTGGGCCGGCCCATTATGGTCCACAAAAATCTTGTGGGCCTTCACCTGGGCCGGCCCATTATGGCCCGCAAAAATCTTGTGGGCCTTTATTTGGGACAACCCATTATGGCCCGCAAAATCTTGTGGGCCTTTAGCTGGGCAAGCCCATTATGGTCCGCAAAATCTCGTGGGCCTTTAGCTAGGCCGGCCCATTATGGTCCACAAAATCTTGTGGGCCTTTAGTTGGGCCGGGCCATTTAAACTTTATGGGCCACTTTTGGGCCGGTCCACGTGTCAACATATCATAGGCGCATCTCGCCCATTGGATGAGTGACACCTATGCCAACGCGGAGCTGACACGTGTTTCCTCCAGCCAATGATGATTTTACACGTGGAAAATCCCCATTGGTCCGGGCTGTTAACGGGTTATCGGATCCAAAACCGGACCCGATAGCTTAACGACGTTCCGTTATGGTGGATGCCATGTGTCGGTCACCCTTGACGAAAGCACTTCTGTGACGTGTGATTTATCGTCATGGAAGTGGACACTTCCGTGATGATAATTTTGGTAATGTCATGGAACACTTCTACGACAGCAGAGGTATGACTATCTTGATTCTGTCATAATATCGTCATGGATGTACATGCATGACAGAAAACGCGACCTACTGTGACAAACACGTATCACCACGGAAGTGTATATTTTTTGTAGGGTGATCACAAATGTTTTAGTTAGAACACCCGTATGCAAACTGACAGCTTCCCCAGGAAGCCAAGTGAAAATGTGTCGAGCAGGATTTCTGCAGCTCTTGACCGCAAACGTTTTAGATAGAACACCCGTATGCAAAGTGAGAGCTATGGTCTTCCCCCTTAAGTCGAGGGAAAATTCGCAGCGCGGGATTTGTGCATCCCTTCAACGCAAACGGTTGTTTTGGATGACCCGTGTGCAACCACGTACAAACAATTTGGTAAGATTTGCATCTGTCATATTGGGTATGTTGCCATTTGTCAATCTGGAAAGATTGACATTTGTTGATCTAGTAACATTACCATTTGTCAATCCTTGTAACACTGCGATTTGTCAAAATATGCAGCTAAAAATCACTAGCACTATCTAATTTTTGCAACTAAAATTCAGTAATTAAGCATAGATTGCATTCATAGATTAAGCAGTCGTTCTTAATTTATATAAACAGTTCAACTCGATAGCCGAACCGACCAAACTTTTCCCCAATTGTTGCCAACCACGTACTGAAATAGCTAGTTCAACTATATACACTAGCTAATTTTAAGTAGGTTGTACTGTTCCACCACACATATATAGTCAGATGAACTGAACAAAATAGCCCCTAAATACTATTACTACTACGGAGGGGCTTTGTGCTACTTCCGGCAGTCTCTCCTCTACCGAGCGCGCTCAGTAAGAGGCAGTGGAGGAGGAGCCTACCGACAAGCTGGGAAAATGCAATACGGTGCCTGCCGCTGTTGACGTTCAGCAATGCTCGCCAGCTCGAATGCCCACTCCCGCTCCAGACTATCCCTCTCGAAGCGGTCGGACTGCTCGTAGATCTCCTGATTCCTCGCCTCTGCATAGGCGTGTGCTGCGGCCACGGCTGCGGTAAGCCTCTTTGCATGCTCGACGAGGCGCTCCTCCTCCTCCCGCAGGAACTCGATGTAGCGCGCAAGCTCGCTAATGCACGTGCGGGCCTCCACCTCTGCCTCTCTCCTTTGGGCGGTGGTGGCGGAACGAGTGATAATCCTAGCGATCGATGGTGGGCTGGCGGCCACGGCGGCTGATGATGGGGTGGCGGCCGCGGCGGCCACCTCCCGCCTTCGGGCTGCGGTGGCGGAGCGGATGATGGCCGGCAGTGGGCTGGCGGCCACGACGGCCACCTCCTGCCTATGGGCCGCGGCGGCGGAGCGGGCGATGGCCCTGGCTTTCGACAGTGGTGTGGCGGCAAAGGCGGCCGACAACAGCTGCCGACAGGCATCGGCGGCGGAGCGTGTGGTGGGTGTTCCGCGCACACCCAACAGGGACGCCACGCGCACTACACTACGCCGGGGACTGAGCCGCCGCCGCGGTGTAGCCTCCTAGCTGGAGCTGTCCTCTGATGATGGTGGAGTGGCTGAGCGATGACGACGGACCAGTGCCATTGGTGATTGTGGGAGAAGCAGACGAGATAAGCTACAGGGAGGGAGGGGAAAATGCGACGCAGGACTCGCCGACCATGAGAGTTTATATAGCAGGCCGATAAGCATTGGGATTTTGGGGGATTTGTGACGCCCGGATAATCATGCTACAGTAACTCCCTGTGATTAAGCTAATCATGTTGCTAAACAGGGCTTGATCACATTTGAATCACCTTCCTTTCTTACTCCTAGTTCAAACTTCAAATATAATTAAAGTGAAAAATAAAAGTTTTCAAAAACTCAAACAAAAATGTTCAGTGGGTGCCAAATATTACACTGGTAATTATGGTGGAGAGAACACATTTTTATAAAATGCCTAAATACTTTAAATGAAATAAAACAAATAAAAGGAAAACAAAAAACAAAAAAAAAGAGCAGGCCTCCCCCCCCACTGGACCCGCGGCCCAAACCCCCCCCCCCCCCGGCCCAAGCTGGGCCGCCACCCGCAGCCGCGACCCCGGCCCAGCCCACCTTTCCCCCCCCCCCGCGTCCCCTTCCTGTTCCCCCGACCGGGTCGGAACGGGGCGCGTCGCCGCCGAACCCCCTCGCCGGCGGTGAACCCCGCGAGAGGATAAGGGCGCCAGCGGCCCCCGCCTCCTCGGGTCTCTCTCCCACTCACCCCGCTCACTCTCGGCCCCTGCGCCTCCCTCATCCACTCTCCTTCGCGCCGCTCCGTGCTCCCCCCCATCATCCCGAGCGCCTCCGTCGCCGTCCGCCGTCGCAACCGCGGCAACCAACCTCGCCTCGCCTCGCCAACCTGTCCAGCAGCTCCGCCGTCGTTGGCTTCCTCGTCCCCGTCCACAAACGCAAGCCGGGGAGCACCGCAGGCAGCGGATCGAGCCGCCCCCTTCCGCCTCGGGCGTCGGTGACCGTCGTCGTCTCCGGCCACCTCTGCGCTCCTAAGCTGTCGCAGGCTTTACGTAGCCGCTCGGTGAGCTCCTCCCTCCCTCCATTCTCCTCCTCGCACTGCGTGAGCCTCCCTAGCTAGCTCGTCGCCGTTGCTTTGAGCTCGCCGCCGCATATCACCTCGCCGCCGTGGCTACCGTGGCCTGAGCTCGCGTCCGAGCTCGTAGTCAAACTCCTGGAGCTCCCAGGAGCCCAACGAGCCCGCGCCCGTGCCTCCCCGTGCCTCCTAGCATAGCCTCCGTTGAGCGCCCGAACGCGCTGCCGCCTGCGCTCGTCGCCGGCGTGCCTCCGGTGACCAAATGGTCACGGGCCAGCGCCCGTTGCATTCGCCTCCTAACGCACGTCCCACCTAGCCTCTCCGTTCGCTCGCTAGCATGTTGCGTCGCCCTTTCCTCTGGCGTCCGACTTCGGTCGTCCGCCGATGAGCTCGCCGCGCTCGATTCCGGTCACCCCTGCCGCCACAACCACCACCGTTGGACGCGGCGCAGCCGTAGCTTTCGAACGCGACCAAAAACTCCCTGAACGGTGCCCTGTACGTGGATTCCGGCGAGGTCCCGAGCGCCTCCGCCGTGTTTTCGGTCGTCGGCGTTACTCCGGCGCCGGCCGCCGACGTGGCACACCTGGGGCCACCCCTGGGTCACTGCCAGTGGCCCCCACGGGCCCCAGTTGACTGGGTTGACCCAGTCAACTGCTGACTGGGCAGGCCCAGTCACTGACATGCGGGCCCCGCCGCAATAATTAAAAAATAAAAGAAAAGGAAAATGTTTTATAAATAAAAATAATTAGTTCAATCAATCTCTCACTGACAGGTGGGCCCAGTAGTTAATTAACTAAAAACTAATTAGTTAATCCTCTGTTAACCCACTGTCTATGACAGGTGGGTCCCCCTTGTCAGTTTGACCAGTCAACCCGGACTGTTGACCGCTGACGTCACTCATACGTCATGCTGACGTCATATCCCTTTTTCTGTTAATTAAATAATTCCAGAAATTCAAATAAACTTTGAAAATTCATATCTTTTAAACCGTAACTCGGATGAAAATGTTTTCTATATGAAAGTTGCTCAGAACGACGAGACGAATCCGAATACGCAGTCCGTTCGTCCACCACACCTCCCTAACCTATCGAACTAGCAACTTTCCCCCTCCGGTCCGTCTGTCCGAAAACGTGAAACATCGGGAATACCTCCCGGATGTTCCCCCCCTTCACCGGTACCACCTACTGTCGCGTTAGGACACCCCTAGCACCGCTCACTGTCATGTCACGCATCGTCATGCTTATGTTTGCATTGTATTTACTGTTTCTTCCCCCTCTTCTCTCCGGTAGACTACGAGACCGACACTGCTGCTGCCCAGTTCGACTACGGAGTCGACGACCCCTCCTACTTGCCAGAGCAACCAGGCAAGCCCCCCCCCCTTGATCACCAGATATCGCCTACTCTACTCTCTACTACTTCCATTAGAGTAGTGTAGCATGTTACTACTTTCGATATCCTATTCTGATGCATAGCCTATCCTTGCTAACTACTGTTGTTACCTTTACCTGCAATCCTATCTGCTTAGTCTAGGATGCTAGATTTCCATCAGTGGCCCTACATTCTTGTCCGTCTGCTGTGCTATACTATCGGGCCGTGATCACCTGGGCGGTGATCACGGGCATATACTTATATACTATATACATGACACATGTGATGACTAAAGTCGGGTCGGCTCGTAGGAGTACCCGCAAGTGGATCTTTGTGGCGGAGCGACAGGGCAGTTTGAGACCGCCTAGGTAAGAGGTGGGCCTGGCCCTGGTCGGCGTTCGCGGATACTTAACACGCTTAACGATATCTTGGTATTTGATCTGAGTCTGGCCATTTGGTCTATATGCACTAACCATCTACGTGGGAGTAGTTATGGGTATCCCGACGTCGTGGTATCAGCCGAAGCTCTTTTGACGTCAGCGACTGAGTGGCGCGCGCCGTGTTGGACCGCTTTGACGTAACCGCCGTGATCGTGTGGGTTGCTAGGTCTGCTCGCGGCCGCGTTCGCAACGTGCAGGTGTCCATAGGGCGATGGGCCCAGACCCCTGCGCGCATAGGTTTAGACCGGCGTGCTGACCTCTCTGTTGAGCCTAGGTGGGGCTGCGACGTGTTGATCTTACGAGGCCGGGCATGACCCAGAAAAGTGTGTCCGGCCAATTGGGATCGAGCGTGTTGGGTTATGTGGTGCACCCCTGCAGGGAAGTTTATCTATTCGAATAGCCGTGTCCCTCGGTAAAAGGACGACCCGGAGTTGTACCTTGACCTTATGACAACTAGAACTGGATACTGAATAAAATACACCCTTCCAAGTGCCAGATACAACCCGGTGATCGCTCTCTAACAGGGCGACGAGGAGGGGATTGCCGGGTAGGATTATGCTATGCGATGCTACTTGGAGGACTTCAATCTACTCTCTTCTACATGCTGCAAGATGGAGATGTCCAGAAGCGTAGTCTTCGACAGGACTAGCTATCCCCCTTTTATTCTGGCATTCTGCAGTTCAGACCACTGATATGCCCCTTTACACATATAACCATGCATATGTAGTGTAGCTCCTTGCTTGCGAGTACTTTGGATGAGTACTCACGGTTGCTTCTCTCCCTCTTTTTCCCCCTTTCCTTTCTATCTGGTTGTCGCAACCAGATGTTGGAGTCCAGGAGCCAGACGCCACCGTCGACGACGACACCTACGACACTGGAGGTGCCTACTACTACGTGCAGGCCGCTGACGACGACCAGGAGTAGTTAGGAGGTCCCAGGCAGGAGGCCTTGCCTTTTCGATCGTTGCTACTTTTGTGCTAGCCTTCTTAAGGCAAACTTGTTTAACTTATGTCTGTACTCAGATATTGTTGCTTCTGCTGACTCGTCTATGATCGAGCACTTGTATTCGAGCCCTCGAGGCCCCTGGCTTGTATTATAATGCTTGTATGACTTATTTATGTTGTAGAGTTGTGTTGTGATATCTTCCCGTGAGTCCCTGATCGTGATCATACACATTTGCGTGGATGATTAGTGTACGGTCAAATCGGGGGCGTCACAAGTTGGTATCAGAGCCGACTGCCTGTAGGAAACCCCCTTCCACACTCCTTGGCCGAAGTCGAGTCTAGACATTGCAAAACTTTTACTAACATGGCTGTGCGGCTTACGGGCCCACGTCGCCATTGGGTGGTATTAGGATCTTTTACTCCTTGTCTTTACTCTGGGACTCTGATCTCTCTTCTATTCGGGTTAAGTGACTTTTACTAAATCTAACATTAGGATCTCGTTATCACTTTCACCCGGAGAGCCCCTTATTACTGATGATCCTCTGCTGCACATGAAGACCCTGAAGTTACTCTCCGCTGATAACCCGAGAACTTGTGTTCATCGCTTTTGCAATTCCCTTTCATCGATAAACTCCTATGGATAACCACGTATACTCGCCATTCATACAATGTTTCCCAGTTGATCTTGTTATTACAAGATACCCCAAAATTCTCTCTGTTATTCTGAGAATCCTTTGAGCTTACTGCCTTGCTGTTCTTTGTCACCTGAATACCCCTACGGATAATTCTCGCACTTACCGAGTATCCGGTCATCCCCAGTTGATTCAAGTATTCCACAATAGTCTTCAAAATACTATTCGATCTTCCGAAAATCCTCAGGAGCCTATTGCTCTTGAAATTCTTGTTTGCTTGCATTATGGTCAATCCCAAAATTCTCGTAATCTTATTGGCATCTCTTGTCATTATCATTTTGAGTCCGTTGATTCAATTTGTTGCGATTGCTCGCAATCCTCAATCATATCCTAGAATTCATTCTTCCAGCTCAGACGTCATTTTAAACGTGAGCTGGATCTCGACCTATCAAATTGCCATCGATTGTACCCCTAAACCTACTCAACTTATCCATCCTTGATCAGAGCGTTGCTTCTGACCCCCTGATTTGGGAATCATAATTCCTTTGCACTTAAACTTTGAGTTAGTCAGTTGTTTCTATAGTCAGATCTCCTTACATTCTTTCTTCCTTTGGTTGAGTACTGATTCTCACATCAGATCCCTTGTGGACCACCAGACCCTTTTGTCGGATTTTATCCGCCAATGTCCTCCATAATAAATAAGCTTGTGAGCTTTTCCTCGGATACATGATGCCTTTGGTAAATTGTATCCTCTGCTTTGTCGACCATGCTCTACTTCTGAGCTTGTGTTATTTACTCCTGAAGTTTGTAGTATATCTTTCTTCGATGCCCCGATGGGTTGAACCTATACCTTCCTTAATCTGTGTGAGCCCGAAAGATTTCGCGGGACATACTTATCTGGTATTGCACCAGGTAAAACTTTCGACAACTAATGTCATTATCAAAATATGAGAGGTGAAGGGAAGGTTGTGCATTGAAGAAGTGGGAGTCGACCTTGAACTTTGTGTTCATGCCCATGGACACGATGTAGATCTTATCATTAAAAGCTTCTCTTATATTAATTATTCCCTTGGTATAAGTTCATCTTATATCTGGGATCTGGCCTTTTGCAATCGTGGTTCCGACCATGTTCTCCTTTAAATACCATTGCTTGGACAAGTTAAATCACCTGTCTTCTGCAGGTCAATACGCCTGCCCAACCTCTATTATGATCTACCTTTGAGTGTTACCCCTGGTATCTCGGGGATATCTTACCATTGCACTACATCTTATAAACCTTGATGAAGTACTACCTTACATTGTCTTTGTCACTTCATGGGCTCTGGGTTGTTTGTCAACCGAGAACACCGATTAGTGAATCAAGTCCGCACTCCGATTCAATAACTCTAGGTAATTTTTGTTGCTTACGAGTTTAATAATCCTTCAAGTCATTCCTAGCCTTATCGGCTATATCATTATCGTGCAAACTTTTTAACTGTGCTACCCGGTCCTTCCCGGAACACAACTTTCGATGATGAACTAAGCTTACGTCGATCTTCCTCGTCATATTAGTTCGCCTTGAACAACAAGCTTGATTTCAAGTTTGTGTCGTACCCTTGGTTCCATTCACCTATCGCTTTCATCATTCCTTTGACTTGATGTCATCATCGATCAATTACATCTTCTTGAAAACCTCTCGACAATTTGTCGTGATCATTGTCAAACAATTTGAGTTCTTCCAAGATATCTATCAAATTCTGGATGAGAAATACCATCCTTGCCCTCGATGATTTGTTTTATCATCGACCATTTTATTGCCTTCCATTCAACACAAACTTGTTCGTGTTTTGTGTTGTACCTTGATTTCCTTGCTATCTAGCTTATGATATGTTCTACCCTGGAGTATTACCATCTTTTATGTCAAGAATGTCGTAAGAATCTCACCACCTCGTATGACATCTTGGTACAGTGATACTTCTCCCCATCACCATTCTTTCTTGGTCCCCGTGTTGTTTCTAAAAGGAATACCGACCAATGGCCTGTGATGTGTAAATTCTAAACGTCTAGCAACCCTATTGCTTTGAAGTTATTGGTCTATAGTTTCATTCTACGTCTATGGCTTAATGAATCATCATTCGGGCATTGTTTGTGCTACCTAGCCCATATTTCGGGTGCACATTTCAACCAATGTTTAACTGTGTATGTTTTCCTCGAGCATACATCATTAAGTCATTCGATCTAGCTAATGTTATCTCCTTGTTCACATAGTGATGGAAATCCATCTTTTGGGAATCTCAATGGAGTGTCGCTGAGTCAATCAGTCACCTCCTCACCTCTCCTTGATGTAAAGATGAATCCTTGTCCGGAACTCGCTTCCATAGTTCATCTCCCGAGAATCTCCGATGTCGTTTCGACAATTTGTGTTGCACCTTTCTTCTCAGGCATCCTGAGTCTGAGTTACCCTGACACCAATCAGATCTGAATCTCGGTCAGATATGATGGTTGGAACATATTTCCAAGAGTTATAACATTGGCCTATTTATGACCCGGTAAGGTGATGATACCCAGCACACCTGGCGGGAGGACCTATTGTTATAAGTTTTCCTTTCAGCAAGGTTATCTATTCTTCCATGAGGAAATTGTAAGACTTATTCTATAAGTTGTTCCTGATGGATCCTTTTTGTTTCCAAATTCTGATCTTCACCTGTTGACCATGTCAATGCTATCTCAAAGCATGTCTATGGTACTCCGATTTTTCAACAGGAACATTTGAAGCCCAATGCTAAATGTTTCCTGCTCAATTATCCAAACACCATTGTATGGGTAATGTCATGAAATTATCTCTCCCGTACCTAAAGAGTTTCCTACATTATATCTTGTCATGGATATCATGCTCTGCTTGTCCTTGGAAAGGATATAACCTTGAAATATGTGTTTAAACACATTTTCCTTTCCATTCTTCTGTTTAATCTGATAATCATATTTTCCTTTCCATTGTTTGGTTTAACCTTTCTGGTGGACTATATGATCTAAGCAGTAATATTCTCCTGCTTAGGTAAACACCTTGGTGTACAACTCTGTCAGTAAGACCCTGTTAATATTGTTGGTGACATTTTCGGTAACCCCCGATGGACGAGAACTTTGCCTATTGGACCGCCTCGTTTCAACGAGCAGGAAAATGGTTCTCTTCGTCCCTCGCCCTTGGTACCAACGTGTTGCCGACATAACTGACAGGGTACTCTCTGACATGCCTTGCTATCATGATCGTGCAAGATGTCACCGCCCTTCCTACTTTTAACCCACATGGTGGGCCCATAACCCACAGTTCCACAGGATCGAAACCTGACTCTTATGTACGCCCCCTGTTTTCAAGGTTGTTCCTCGCACCTGGCCTCGTATGTAATTCACGAGCCACCTTCAGGTCTGATATCGGACACAATACTTATTCCCGTTGCTTTGACCCTTTCACGCCCTATAACAGGCATCGAACGATTGCCTGCCCGCTCGAAACTTCCCAGGTTACCTCCTTACTTTGCTCTCGATATTTTCTTAAGTTTCAATTCGAGGGTTACCTTTCGCCACCTTCCTCGATACTGTCGACCCGATAGACAACCTTGTCGAGGCCCGTTCTCCCAGGGTGCCCACCCCTTATTCTTTCGTAAGTACGATGGAGTTCCTGAAGAAAGGACGCCGACTTCATCATGATGACCGAAGCAGAGAAATGAAGACATCAGTGTATTGGACCAGCCTCTTCCAGAAGTGCAAGCCAGGATGAGAAGACCCGCTAGATTCGTTACCAAACCTTCCCCCCTTACTCCCCTCTTAAATCTCGGGACGAGATTTCTTGTAGTGGAGGAGAATTGTGACGCCCGGATAATCATGCTACAGTAACTCCCTGTGATTAAGCTAATCATGTTGCTAAACAGGGCTTGATCACATTTGAATCACCTTCCTTTCTTACTCCTAGTTCAAACTTCAAATATAATTAAAGTGAAAAATAAAAGTTTTCAAAAACTCAAACAAAAATGTTCAGTGGGTGCCAAATATTACACTGGTAATTATGGTGGAGAGAACACATTTTTATAAAATGCCTAAATACTTTAAATGAAATAAAACAAATAAAAGGAAAACAGAAAACAAAACAAAAAAAGAGCAGGCCTCCCCCCCCACTGGACCCGCGGCCCAAACCCCCCCCGGCCCAAGCTGGGCCGCCACCCGCAGCCGCGACCCCGGCCCAGCCCACCTTTCCCCCCGCGTCCCCTTCCTGTTCCCCCGACCGGGTCGGAACGGGGCGCGTCGCCGCCGAACCCCCTCGCCGGCGGTGAACCCCGCGAGAGGATAAGGGCGCCAGCGGCCCCCGCCTCCTCGGGTCTCTCTCCCACTCACCCCGCTCACTCTCGGCCCCTGCGCCTCCCTCATCCACTCTCCTTCGCGCCGCTCCGTGCTCCCCCCATCATCCCGAGCGCCTCCGTCGCCGTCCGCCGTCGCAACCGCGGCAACCAACCTCGCCTCGCCTCGCCAACCTGTCCAGCAGCTCCGCCGTCGTCGGCTTCCTCGTCCCCGTCCACGAACGCAAGCCGGGGAGCACCGCAGGCAGCGGATCGAGCCGCCCCCTTCCGCCTCGGGCGTCGGTGACCGCCGTCGTCTCCGGCCACCTCTGCGCTCCTAAGCTGTCGCAGGCTTTACGTAGCCGCTCGGTGAGCTCCTCCCTCCCTCCATTCTCCTCCTCGCACTGCGTGAGCCTCCCTAGCTAGCTCGTCGCCGTTGCTTTGAGCTCGCCGCCGCATATCACCTCGCCGCCGTGGCTACCGTGGCCTGAGCTCGCGTCCGAGCTCGTAGTCAAACTCCTGGAGCTCCCAGGAGCCCAACGAGCCCGCGCCCGTGCCTCCCCGTGCCTCCTAGCATAGCCTCCGTTGAGCGCCCGAACGCGCTGCCGCCTGCGCTCGTCGCCGGCGTGCCTCCGGTGACCAAATGGTCACGGGCCAGCGCCCGTTGCATTCGCCTCCTAACGCATGTCCCACCTAGCCTCTCCGTTCGCTCGCTAGCATGCTGCGTCGCCCTTTCCTCTGGCGTCCGACTTCGGTCGTCCGCCGATGAGCTCGCCGCGCTCGATTCCGGTCACCCCTGCCGCCACAACCACCACCGTTGGACGCGGCGCAGCCGTAGCTTTCGAACGCGACCAAAAACTCCCTGAACGGTGCCCTGTACGTGGATTCCGGCGAGGTCCCGAGCGCCTCCGCCGTGTTTTCGCTCGTCGGCGTTACTCCGGCGCCGGCCGCCGACGTGGCACACCTGGGGCCACCCCTGGGTCACTGCCAGTGGCCCCCACGGGCCCCAGTTGACTGGGTTGACCCAGTCAACTGCTGACTGGGCAGGCCCAGTCACTGAGATGCGGGCCCCGCCGCAATAATTAAAAAATAAAAGAAAAGGAAAATGTTTTATAAATAAAAATAATTAGTTCAATCAATCTCTCACTGACAGGTGGGCCCAGTAGTTAATTAACTAAAAACTAATTAGTTAATCCTCTGTTAACCCACTGTCTATGACAGGTGGGTCCCCCTTGTCAGTTTGACCAGTCAACCCGGACTGTTGACCGCTGACGTCACTCATACGTCATGCTGACGTCATATCCCTTTTTCTGTTAATTAAATAATTCCAGAAATTCAAATAAACTTTGAAAATTCATATCTTTTAAACCGTAACTCGGATGAAAATGTTTTCTATATGAAAGTTGCTCAGAACGACGAGACGAATCCGAATACGCAGTCCGTTCGTCCACCACACCTCCCTAACCTATCGAACTAGCAACTTTCCCCCTCCGGTCCGTCTGTCCGAAAACGTGAAACATCGGGAATACCTCCCGGATGTTCCCCCCCTTCACCGGTACCACCTACTGTCGCGTTAGGACACCCCTAGCACCGCTCACTGTCATGTCACGCATCGTCATGCTTATGTTTGCATTGTATTTACTGTTTCTTCCCCCTCTTCTCTCCGGTAGACTACGAGACCGACACTGCTGCTGCCCAGTTCGACTACGGAGTCGACGACCCCTCCTACTTGCCAGAGCAACCAGGCAAGCCCCCCCCCCTTGATCACCAGATATCGCCTACTCTACTCTCTACTACTTGCATTAGAGTAGTATAGCATGTTACTACTTTCGATATCCTATTCTGATGCATAGCCTATCCTTGCTAACTACTGTTGTTACCTTTACCTGCAATCCTATCTGCTTAGTCTAGGATGCTAGATTTCCATCAGTGGCCCTACATTCTTGTCCGTCTGCTGTGCTATACTATCGGGCCGTGATCACCTGGGCGGTGATCACGGGCATATACTTATATACTATATACATGACACATGTGATGACTAAAGTCGGGTCGGCTCGTAGGAGTACCCGCAAGTGGATCTTTGTGGCGGAGCGACAGGGCAGTTTGAGACCGCCTAGGTAAGAGGTGGGCCTGGCCCTGGTCGGCGTTCGCGGATACTTAACACGCTTAACGAGATCTTGGTATTTGATCTGAGTCTGGCCATTTGGTCTATACGCACTAACCATCTACGTGGGAGTAGTTATGGGTATCCCGACGTCGTGGTATCAGCCGAAGCTCTTTTGACGTCAGCGACTGAGTGGCGCGCGCCGTGTTGGACCGCTTTGACGTAACCGCCGTGATCGTGTGGGTTGCTAGGTCTGCTCGCGGCCGCGTTCGCAACGTGCAGGTGTGCATAGGGCGATGGGCCCAGACCCCTGCGCGCATAGGTTTAGACCGGCGTGCTGACCTCTCTGTTCAGCCTAGGTGGGGCTGCGACGTGTTGATCTTACGAGGCCGGGCATGACCCAGAAAAGTGTGTCCGGCCAATTGGGATCGAGCGTGTTGGGTTATGTGGTGCACCCCTGCAGGGAAGTTTATCTATTCGAATAGCCGTGTCCCTCGGTAAAAGGACGACCCGGAGTTGTACCTTGACCTTATGACAACTAGAACTGGATACTGAATAAAATACACCCTTCCAAGTGCCAGATACAACCCGGTGATCGCTCTCTAACAGGGCGACGAGGAGGGGATTGCCGGGTAGGATTATGCTATGCGATGCTACTTGGAGGACTTCAATCTACTCTCTTCTACATGCTGCAAGATGGAGATGTCCAGAAGCGTAGTCTTTGACAGGACTAGCTATCCCCCTTTTATTCTGGCATTCTGCAGTTCAGACCACTGATATGCCCCTTTACACATATAACCATGCATATGTAGTGTAGCTCCTTGCTTGCGAGTACTTTGGATGAGTACTCACGGTTGCTTCTCTCCCTCTTTTTCCCCCTTTCCTTTCTATCTGGTTGTCGCAACCAGATGTTGGAGTCCAGGAGCCAGACGCCACCGTCGACGACGACACCTACGACACTGGAGGTGCCTACTACTACGTGCAGGCCGCTGACGACGACCAGGAGTAGTTAGGAGGTCCCAGGCAGGAGGCCTTGCCTTTTCGATCGTTGCTACTTTTGTGCTAGCCTTCTTAAGGCAAACTTGTTTAACTTATGTCTGTACTCAGATATTGTTGCTTCCGCTGACTCGTCTATGATCGAGCACTTGTATTCGAGCCCTCGAGGCCCCTGGCTTGTATTATAATGCTTGTATGACTTATTTATGTTGTAGAGTTGTGTTGTGATATCTTCCCGTGAGTCCCTGATCGTGATCGTACACATTTGCGTGCATGATTAGTGTACGATCAAATCGGGGGCGTCACAGGATTTCACCGAGTTGGGAGGGAAGCTTGAGCGGGAACCTGCGAGGTTGCGTAGGAACGGGCTCACCGACGATTCATTGGCGCCACAGTTTGGCCAAAAGAACGCCCCCGTGTGCTGCGCAAGCTTGCACTGTAAGCCGTCTGCGGCAGCGGGGTGACATGACGTGCGAGAGAAGGACAAAAGGACACGTACACATATGGTTAATACAAAAAAAACATTTGGGATTTAATTACCTACTATACCCCCGTCCTGATTTATAAGTAGGATTTAACTAATAAAATATGAATGCATGTCGCCAAAGATTATATCGTTGGATTCATATTTGAACATAGTTTCAAGTTATACATTTTTTGTAACATGCATTAACACATTTTTGGTTCAATTTAAGGTTATATACCAGCAAGCGTTTGCCCGCAACACACATGTCTTATTCTATCACAAACAGCTCGGATGGATCAGCTGTATGCCACGTATCGCACATGCAACTCTAATCTGATTCGTGCTTGATGTCTCCGACATCGCTCGCACAGTTCGTCTTATTTGCCACATATCACTGTGCCGGCCTCTGCTCGCATCCCTCGGCAAGCTCTGCTCGCCGTTAGGCGCCACAGCGCGATGTGCTCGATGTTAGGCGCAGCGGCACGCTCTGCTCGCATCCGTTGGCGCGCTCTGTTCGCGTCCGTCGGCGCGCTCTGTTCGCGTCCGTCGGCGCGCTCTGCTTGTGGACAGCTTTTCCTTGTGTGTTCAACTGCTATATGTGTTGGGTAACGCAGTAATTTCAAAAAAATTCCTACGACCACGCAAGATCTATGTGATGCATGGCAATGAGGGGGGATAGTGTTGTCTACGTACCCTCGTAGACCGTAAGCGGAAGCATTATGACAACGCGGTTGATGTAGTCGTACATCTTCACGATCGACCGATCCTAGCACTGAAAGTACGGCACCTCCGTGATCTGCACACATTCGGCTCGGTGACGTCCCACGAACTCACGATCCAGCAGAGTGTCGAGGGAGAGCTTCGTCAGCATGATGGCGTGATGACGGTGATGATGAAGCTACCGGCGCAGGGCTTCGCCTAAGCACTGCAACGATATGACCGAGGTGGATTATGGTGAAGGGGAGGCACCGCACACGGCTAAGAGATCAATGATCAACTTGTGTGTCCATGGGGTGCCCCCTGGCCACGTATATAAAGGATGGAGGGAGGAGGAGGCCGTCCCTCATAGGGCGCGCCCAAAGTATGGAGTCCTACTAGGACTCCCTAGTCCTAGTAGGATTCCACCTCCCACATGGAATAGGAAAAGGGGAAGGGAGAAGGAGAAGGAAGGAAGGGGGCGCCCCCTTTCCCTAGTCCAATTCGGACCAGTCCATGGGGAAGGGGCGCTGCCACCCTTGAGGCCTTTTTCTCCTTTCCCGTATGGCCCATTAAGGCCCCATACGAATTCCCGTAACTCTCCGGTACTCCGAAAAATACTCGAATCACTCGGAACCTTTCCGATGTCCGAATATAGTCGTCCAATATATCGATCTTTACATCTCGACCATTTCGAGACTACTCGTCATGTCCCCGATCTAATCCGGCACTCCTAACTACCTTCGGTACATCAAATCACATAACTCATAATACAAATCGTCATCGAACGTTAAGCGCGTGGACCCTACGGGTTCGAGAACTATGTACACATGACCGAGACACATCTTCGGTCAATAACCAATAGCGGAACCTGGATGCTCATATTGGCTCCTACATATTCTACGAAGATCTTTATCGGTCAAACCGCATAACAACATGCGTTGTTCCCTTTGTCATCGGTATGTTACTTGCCCGAGATTCGATCGTCCGTATCTCAATACCTAGTTCAATCTCGTTATCGGCAAGTCTCTTTACTCGTTCCGTAATGCATCATCCTGCAACTAACTGATTAGTCACAATGCTTGCAAGGCTTATAGTGATGTGCACTACTGAGAGGGCCCAGAGATACCTCTCCGATACACAGAGTGACAAATCCTAATCTCGATCTATGCCAACTCAACAAACACCATCAGAGACACCTGTAGAGCATCGCTATAATCACCCAGTTACGTTGTGACGTTTGATAGCACACAAAGTGTTCCTCCGATATTTGGGAGTTGCATAATCTCATAGTCATAGGAACATGTATAAGTCATGAAGAAAGCAATAGCACCATACGCATAATCTCATAGTCATAGGAACATGTATAAGTCATGAAGAAAGCAATAGCAACATACTAAACGATCAAGTGCTAAGCTAACGGAATGGGTCAAGTCAATCACATCATTCTCTAATGATGTGATCCCTTTAATCAAATGACAACTCATGTCTATGGCTAGGAAACTTAACCATCTTTGATTCAACGAGCTATTCAAGTAGAGGCATACTAGTGACACTCTGTTTGTCTATGTATTCACACATGTACTAAGTTTCTGGTTAATACAATTCTAGCATGAATAATAAACATTTACCATGATATAAGGAAATATAAATAACAACTTTATTATTGCCTCTAGGGCATATTTCCTTCAATATGCATATATATATGGTTGCTCGCCGTTGAGGCGACCACGGAGCGCTCTGCTCGCGTCCCTCCATGCGCGCTCTGCCAGCGATTGGGCGTGCGCACGATAACGCCGGGGGCCCATATGCATGCGGTTGCGCCGCGCGCATTGCCACGCGATGTAGTTACGTGTAGCACGATGGAGTTACGTGCTGCAAATTAGAACTACCATCAGGGCCTGCCGATATTCCTAGCCGTCCGGCTTCCGCTTTAATTCCCGCGGCCATTATAACCTTAGTCTCTTCAACCTTTCGCACAACACAACAAGCACACCCACGACGACACATAGGGAGGGGATGTCTAGCGGCGCTCCAATGGAGTTCGGCGAGCATAGAGTGGAGACCCACGCGAGGGAGATGGATCTCTGGGTGGTGTACACCATCGTCCCGGCTGTGGTGGTCAACCACATCAATAGCGTTGAGCAGTTGCTTGCTCGAGACAAGTACAAGGTGATCGGCATCGACCTCCAGTACACCGCCCGTTGTCCCGGCATAGTTCGGAAGGTTGCCGTCGCCCAGTTGTGCATGCGCCATCATGTCCTCATCTACCACTACTGCATGGCCACAGAGCCTTGTGACCGTTTTAACAGGTTTGTCAACAGCACCGACTACAAGTTCGCCATGGTGGAAACCACCGACGATGTAAAAGCGCTCAGTGTTACGGGCTTGGCCTGCAAGAACCTTGTCAAAATCCGTGACCACCACAGGGTCTGGGGCAGCACGAAGAAGGACTCCCTGGTCGAACTTGCCTCGGCCATCATCGACCCCTACTACGAAAAGATGAAGCAGGATGCCCAGAGAACAAGTCCCGTATCCTAGCACAGGGCCTAGATGCGGCAACAAGGTGAACCTCACCTCAGGTTCGCGGCCAAGAGCGTGTCCACATGCTATGAGATGAACAGGCGGATCGTTGACATGAGGAAGTGCCTCGTTACCCAAATCGACGAGTCCGGATCGAGCCACAAGCAGAGCAAGCGTCACAAGAAGTAGATGATGATCAGATGATCGTTTATGCTAGTTAATCATGCATGTAATATATAGTTTACTTCATTGGTGTGTGGAAATGCCATGTGTGTAGTAGCCACCTATGTAATTATGCATGTAATAGTTTACTTTGGTGTGTGCAAATGCCATGGTTGTAGTAGCCACCTATGTAAGTGGATGTTTAATTTGGTTATGCAACCATGTCCTTATAAATGTGTGTGTGTGTGTGTATATGTGTGTGTGTTGTTGTTGTTCTGTATGCAATCCCATCGCACAACACACACGTCTTATTAGCAGCAACCGTCTGTGTTATTATCGGTCTTCGCACACGTTACTGATTACAGACCTGTTTGCCGCGTATCACACACATCTTGTTATATTGAACCGTTTCTGTTCTCTTGTCTCAACACAAACAGTTCATCCGAGTGAACCGCATGCCGTAGATCGCACACACCTTGATCTGGCCGACCGTTTCTTTTGTGTTGCCTAATGACAAACAATTCGTCCGAGAGAACCGTATGTTGTATATCGCACACACCTTCATCTGGCTGTATGACAGCCTGATTTTTAGCCCTTTCTTTTTCTTTTGTTTTTCCGAGGTTTTTTCCTGAGTTTTTTTTTCCGCGGCCTTGTGGTCTGGAAACTGAAGAAGATGCCCTCTTCTTTGTTTCCAGAGTGGCTTGTCATTCCCAAATCTTTCCCTAGACCCTGTCATTTCCATCCTAGCCCAAATCCCAATATTCTTTTTATTGGGAATATTCCTTTTCTATTAAAGGAATAACTCAAATTGCCCTAGGTTGTGAAGCAACCTATATTTCCATCACTCCATAAATTCCAAAATAATTCTCATAAAGTTTTTGGGTCATATCTTGATCAAATATGGCAAAACTTTTCATTGCCATGTTCAAAAATAATTCCCCAATATTCCTTTTTCTATTCTGCCCTGAATGGCACTTTGAGAAGGAAGTGTCATTTATATTTTTCCTAGTGGCTCCCCACCTTTTTGGTCATGTTTATATGACCAAATAATTGCGTCATGCACAAGTTCAACTTTATTTGCCTAGCCAATCTTCCTCAGTGAATTTTCAAAGTTTCTGTCGGACAGAAGGCTTTGTGAAGGAAGTACTAGCTAGGAGTATCCAAATAAGTTGAGCTTTTGCAAACTCCTTAATGTGATCATATTAACCCCCTCCACCCATTTTCAGCAACATCCAATCATCTATGTGAGCACAGGAGCAAATCTTTGTTTCTGGCAATATTTTCAGGTTGTGAAGCAAGTGTATTTTATATTGCTTGAAAAATCCTGATAAATTACCAGATCATTCTTATGCCCATAAAACATCTCTCCACCCAATTTGGCATCATTTCAATGAGCCATTTAATCCCCAAAATTATTTCAAGTTTCTGGACAGAAATGATGTTTGTGAAGCAAGTGCCATTTTGGCTTGTCCATTTGGCATGCGCTTTTTACAGAATCTTTATATGTAAATATCATGAGGATTTGCCAATTTTCATCTCGATCCATAACTCCATGTGAGAGCATCATCATGATCTAGTTTCTGGACCATTTTGGTCAGTTGTGAAGCAACTGCAGTAAAACTGGTCCATCTACCCTCAAAACCTCCAGGACCATAGTCCCTCCATAGCTAAACACCCCAGACAACTTATTTGGCTTCAAGCATTTCTCTGTTGATCACCAGTATTCACCCAAGTTTACTGCAGTAAACTTCAGAGGGTTATTTCTATTTGACCGTAGACGTTTTCAGCAAACTACCACCTCAGTAGAAACCACCCCTCGAAGGACTTACCACTAGAGAACATTTTCCAGCCATTAGGCCCTTCTTGGTGCCAGTGCACGCGGTGACCACGATAATGGCGTGCCTGTGCACGCGCTCTGTGTGCAGTGGCCGCGTCCAGTGGCTGTTTGTGCTGGACCCCCTCCTCCTCTCGTCGTCTTCGCGCTCGTGAGCGTGTCCACCAGCTGGCCGGTGTCGTCGCCATCCCCGTGGACTCATCTCCCTCTCCCGAAGCCTCCTCGTCCGCGCTCGTCGCCGCTCGCCCACGGGAGCTCTGTGGCCGGTAGTGCATTAATGGCGTCCGGCCTCTTCCTCTGCGTCCCTCAACCTCTTCGTCCCCGTGATCTTCAGCCCTGTGCCCTCCTCGTCGTTTTCCCCTGAGTTCAGGCGCGCGAGCACGCGTCCGCGGCGCCGGACACGCGTCCGCGGCGGTGACAGCGCGGCAGCTCCTCCCCCCGCCTATAAATGGTCACCCCCGAGGCCTCTCGACCTCACCACTGGCCTCGCCTCTCTCCCAGCTCCCTCCCCGTCCACTCGCTCGAGCTCCAGGAGCTCTTTGTGCCCCCCATCGCCACCATGGCCGCCATCTCTGTCAAGCTCGATTCCGGCAAGCTGAGCTCCCTCCCTCCTCCATTCCACCCCAGAGGCCTCCCCTCTACCCACCAAGCCTCCCCTCCCCTCAACTAGTCGCCGGAGTAGCCGGGGCCGCCGTCCCCAAGATCGACCAAGCCGCCGTCCGCCATGGTCCATGGTGCTCTCGCCCCCGCCCTCTTCGAGGCCCGTTTAGTGCGGGGATGGGCGCACCTCCGTCTCCTGATCGTTTCGGTGGGTTGGGCGCTGCCAGAGGTGGCCGGAGTCGGCCGGACTCGTCGCCGGAGCGCTCGGCCCTGCCTCTACCGCAGCTCGCCGTCGGGAGAAGGAGAGAGGAAGAAGAGAAGAGAGGAGAGAGATAAGTGGATAAGGTGGGACCCGCGCGTCAGCCACCCAGCCGCCGGCCCCGCGTTGACCCTGTTACGCTGACGTGGATAAGGGGAGGCGTAATCCAATGATTACGCCTTTGCTTTCCGAAAGCGTATTTCTCTATTACGCGTTCTGTTTTTCTGTTCAGGCCCTGTTTGAAAATATTTTCATTACAGATGGGTCCCTGGCAGAAAACACTCCATAACTTTTTATCCGTAACTCCAAATGAGGTGATTCCAAAGCCTACTTCTTTGTTTCGTCGAGCCTGTTCTGTTGGTTTCATTTTCACTATGGTTTGACACTGTGAAAATGACCATTATGCCCTTGCCCTTATTTTGCCCTCTTCGAGAGAGAACGTTTTCCGGCGATTCGTTCCGTGAGTTTCTCGCACTTTCTCCCGGTGATTTCTTCCACCCCAGGCAAGCCACAATACCCACTTGCATGATAGTCATGCAGTAGCCATGGTTTTCAACTTGAATCTTTATTAAATGTTTGCTTGTTGAAAAGATGGTTATCGTTGTTCCGATGATGTTTAGATTTGCATGTTCACTTTTGTGCTAGGTTGTCTTGTACTCTGTTATCATGTTCTACCTGCTAGTATTTCCTTTCATATGTTTATACTTGCCAGTAGTACATGTTGATGTTGGTGACGGTCATGCTAGTCAGTATGCCATGCTCAGTGGATATGATTTATTATTGATATGGTGGATAGTTATGTGATACCCTCATGATTATGTTGATATCGTGTTCATGCATTTTTATCATGACTCAGCATATTTGCATTCGAGTTAACCGGATTAATTGAACTTGAACAACTGTTGGCTGAGTCATGGTGCCACTGAATCGATGCTGACCAGTGCAACCACGCTTACCGGTATGGGACGGTCCTAACTATGTCTATTGTTGTGCCTCTTGCCGGTGCCTCCAACGAGGGAAGGTTATGGGCGCGCGCTACCCTGATCAGGTAGGCGGAAATAAGCCTTGTGTGCCCGTTGTTGTTGTTATGTGCACATGTCCCCGTTTGGGACGGTTTATTGTTTTGGGCCACGAGGGTGGTCGTTGTGTCTTGAGGTAGACACGGGGCCACCCATGACTTAGCCCAGAGGGGAGTGAGTCGGAGTGGCCGGGAGAGTGTCATGGCAGTAGATCGGTTTTGTCGGAACGCCGTTGGTCCACCTGAATGGGAGTGCGAGGCCATGGGTTCCGTAGTGTGGGTACAATGTACTAACCTCTACAGAGTGTATATTAAATCTATCGATAGCCGCGCCCGCGGATAAGGGCCCAGTTCGAAAGTAGGTCACACCGTGAGTCAACAGTAATAAGAATAACTTGATTAATGACAACCCGCGGTTGTGATCGCCGTAAGGATCATGGGCTTTTTACTGGTCGGGTTGGGATCGCCGTAAGGATCACGGGCCATTTATTGGTCGGGTTGTGATCGCCGTAAGGATCACGGTTTGGGACCAAGTGTTGGTCGTGGTTGTGATCGCCGTAAGGATCACCGTGGTATCGAGGATACCGAGTTGTTGTATATTCGTGACCTTGTGCGAGAATCGTGGCTAAAGATCAAGCTCCTTGTGGTCATTTACTGATCGCTACGGTATTGTTTATACCAAGCTTGATTTGATCCTGAGATGATCGTGTGATGTCCGAGGTTGGTAAGTGATGCATGTGACGGTTACCAAGTAACCCGAGGGGAATAAGTGGTGCATATAGTGTCATCATGTTGCATGCTAGTATTGTTAGATTAATATGTTCATGTTGTGTTAGCTGTATCATGTTCATGTTATATTGTTCTGATGATATCATGATAATCCCTGCTTAACCTGTAATTGCCATGCTGTTGTTTGTCTTGAATGCTTCTGGTTATTGTGAGCTTGCAAGTACATTCAATGTACTGACCTGGCGTGTCATGCCAGTTTGCAGGTCATTTCGGATTTGATTGCTTGTTTGCCGTGGAGTCCTTGTTTGCGAGCTAGGATAAGCATTCCAGCCAGAGTCCCTGCGGAGTGGAGTTCACCACCGTCATCGTTGTTCCGCTGCTAGAGTTCTTCCGCTGCATCGTGTTGTTCTGCTGCTTGCATTGAGCAACAGTGGCAGGCGTAGTGTAGCCGTGCGATGTAACCCTTGTACCCAAATAGATTGTAATAAAGAGCTGGTTTGTTCTATGCTAAGCCGTGCCGTATTCCAGAAGACTTCATCTCGATCTCTAGGCTGGAATACGGGGCGTTCCGGTTTTCTCTGAGCCGGGGTGCCACAAGCTGCCTGTTTCTTTTGTTCCTCCTCATCGCAAACAGTTAATTGAACTGAACCGTATGCCCTGCATCGCACACGCAACTAAAATCTGAACCGTGTTTGATGCATCCTCCATCGCAAACGTAGTGCACCTTTTTTGATGGTTTTTTTACACCACCGTTTGCAATTATTGCATCGCACACAGTTTCGTCGAAGGGTCTCTGATCGTAGTGCCGCGTTAGCAGCATCCTGCAGTAGTGTCTAGTCACTTTCACCATGTTGGTTCGATTCATGTTCGCTACTTTCACCATGAAATTCCCGTGTACCCTCAAGAATGCTTTGCCTATTGTACGGTCTGATGACCCACAAGTATAGGGGATCTATCTAGTCCTTTTGATAAGTAAGAGTGTCGAACCCAACGAGGATCAGAAGGAAATGACAAGCGGTTTTCAGTACGGTATTCTCTGCAAGCACTGAAATTATCGGTAACAAATAGTTTTGTGATAAGGTAATTTGTAACGGGTAACAAGTAACAAAAGTAAACAAGGTGCAGCAAGGTGGCCCAATCCTTTTTGTAGCAAAGGACAAGCCTGGACAAACTCTTATATAAAGGAAAACTCTCCCGAGGACACATGGGAATTATCATCAAGCTAGTTTTCATCACGCTCATATGATTCGCGTTCGTTACTTTGATAATTTGTGTTGGGGAACGTAGTAATTTCAAAAAATTTCCTACGCACACGCAAGATCATGGTGATGCATAGCAACGAGAGGGGAGAGTGTTGTCCACGTACCCTCGTAGACCGACAGCGGAAGCGTTATCACAACGCGGTTGATGTAGTCGTACGTCTTCATGATCCGACCGATCAAGTACCGAACGCACGGCACCTCCGAGTTCTACACACGTTCAGCTCGATGACGTCCCTCGAACTCCGATCCAGCCGAGTGTTGAGGGAGAGTTTCGTCAGCACGACGGCGTGGTGACGATGATGATGTTCTACCGACGCAGGGCTTCGCCTAAGCTCCGCAATGATATTATCGAGGTGTAATTTGGTGGAGGGGGGCACCGCACACGGCTAAAAGATCTCAAGGATCAATTGTTGTGTCTCTGGGGTGCCCCCCTGCCCCCGTATATAAAGGAGCAAGGGAGGAGGAGGCCGGCCCTAGGAGGGGGCGCACCAAGTGTGGAGTCCTACTAGGACTCCCTAGTCCTAGTAGGATTCCACCTCCCATGTGGAATAGGAAAAGAGGAAGGGAAAAAGAGAAGGAAGGAAGGGGCGCCCCCCTTCCCTAGTCCAATTCGGACCAGACCAAGGGGAGGGGTGCGGCCACCCTTGAGGCCCTTTTTCTTCTTTCCCGTATGGCCCAATAAGGCCCAATACGTATTCCCGTAACTCTCCGGTACTCCGAAAAATACCCGAATCACTCGGAACCTTTCCGAAGTCCGAATATAGTCGTCCAATATATCGATCTTTACGTCTCGACCATTTCGAGACTCCTCGTCATGTCCCCGATCTCATCCGGGACTCCGAACTCCTTCGGTACATCAACATACATAAACTCATAATAAAACTGTCATCGTAGCTTTAAGCGTGCGGACCCTACGGGTTCGAGAACTATGTAGACATGACCGAGACACGTCTCCGGTCAATAACCAATAGCGGGACCTGGATGCCCATATTGACTCCCACATATTCTACGAAGATCTTTATCGGTCAGACCGCATAACAACATACGTTGTTCCCTTTGTCATCAGTATGTTACTTGCCAGAGATTCGATCGTCGGTATCTCGATACCTAGTTCAATCTCGTTACCGGCAAGTCTCTTTACTCGTTCCGTAACACATCATCCCGCAACTAACTTATTAGTCACAATGCTTGCAAGGCTTATAGTGATGTGCATTACCGAGTGGGCCCAGAGATACCTCTCCGACAATCGGAGTGACAAATCCTAATCTCGAAATACGCCAACCCAACAAGTACCTTTGGAGACACCTGTAGAGCACCTTTATAATCACCCATTTACGTTGTGACGTTTGGTAGCACACAAAGTGTTCCTCCGGTAAACGGGAGTTGCATAATCTCATAGTCAGAGGAACATGTATAAGTCATGAAGAAAGCAATAGCAACATACTAAACGATCGAGTGCTAAGCTAACGGAATGGGTCAAGTCAATCACGTCATTCTCCTAATGAGGTGATCTCGTTAATCAAATGACAACTTATGTCTATGGCTAGGAAACATAACCATCTTTGATTAACGAGCTAGTCAAGTAGAGGCATACTAGTGACACTCTGTTTGTCTATGTATTCACACATGTATTATGTTTCCGGTTAATACAATTCTAGCATGAATAATAAACATTTATCATGATAAAAGGAAATAAATAATAACTTTATTATTGCCTCTAGGGCATATTTCCTTCAATTTGAAATCTGGGTGGACCGGTGCTTGGGTACTGCCCTTCCTTGGACAAGCATCCCACTTATGATTAACCCCTATTGCAAGCATTCACAACTACAAAAGGAGTATTCAGGTAAACCTAACCATAGCATGAAACATGTGGATCCAAATCAGCCCCTTACGAAGCAATGCATAAACTAGGGTTTAAGCTTCTGTCACTCTGGCAACCCATCATCTACTTATTACTTCCCAATGCCTTCCCCTAGGCCCAAATAATGGTGAAGTGTCATGTAGTCGACGTTCACATAACACCACTAGAGGAGAGACAACATACATCTCATCAAAATATCGAACGAATATCAAATTCACATGACTACTTATAGCAAGGCTTCTCCCATGTCCTCAGGAACAAACGTAACTACTCGCAAATCATATTCATGTTCATAATCAGAGGGGTATTAATATGCATAAAGGATCTGAACATATGATCTTCCACCAAATAAACCAACTAGCATCAACTACAAGGAGTAATCAACACTACTAGCAACCCACAGGTACCAATCTGAGGTTTTGAGACAAAGATCGGATACAAGAGATGAACTAGGGTTTGAGATGAGATGGTGCTGGTGAAGATGTTGATGGAGATTGACCCGGTCCCGATGAGAGGATCGATGGTACTGATGATGGTGATGATTTCCCCCTCCCGGGGGGATGTTTCCCCGGCAGAACAGCTCCGCCGGAGCCCTAGATTGGTTCCGCCAAGGTTCCGCCTCGAGACGGCGGCACTTCATCCCGGAAGCTTCCTTCTGATTTTTTCTAGGGCGAAAGACTTCATATAGCAAAAGACGGGCACCGGAGGCCTGCCAGGGGGCCCACGAGGCAGGGGCGCGCCTAGGGGGTAGGGCGCGCCCTCCACCCTCGTGGCCAGGGTGTGGCCCCCCTCCGGTTGATTCGTTCGCTAGTATTTTTTTTAATTCCAAAAACTGCCTCTATGAAGTTTCAGGACTTTTGGAGCTGTGCAGAATAGGTCTCTAATATTTGCTCCTTTTCCAGCCCAGAATTCCAGCTGTCGGCATTCTCCCTCTTCATGTAAACCTTGTAAAATAAGAGAGAATAGGCATAAGTATTGTGACATAATGTGTAATAACAGCCCATAATGCAATAAATATCGATATAAAAGCATGATGCAAAATGGACGTATCAACTCCCCCAAGCTTAGACCTCGCTTGTCCTCAAGCGGAAGCCGATAACTAAAAATATGTCCACATGTTTAGATATAGAGGTGTCGATAAAATAAAATACGGACATGAGGGCATCATGATCATTCTTATAAATATAACATATATATATATATTGTCATATGATTTCTTATGCTAAAGTAACAATCTATTCACAATGTTGAGTATGAATCAGAAACTTCATTGAAAACTAACAAACTATGATCTCGGTCATTGAGGCAAGTGCAATTTATCATAACATAGGAAAGAGACAATATAAGAGCTTTTCAGCAAGTGCACATACTCAACCATCATTTAGTCTTTCACAATTGCTAACACTCACGCAATACTTATGGGTATGAAGTTTTAATTGGACACAGAGAAAGATAGGGGCTTATAGTGTTGCCTCCCAACCTTTTACCTCAAGGGTAATGTCAACAATAATAGTTCATGATAACTTACATCCAATTGGATATATATATATATATATATATATATATATATATATATATATATATATATATCAGGATCTTTCCAACACAATGTGCTTGCCAAAGGATAAAATGTAAAAAGGAAAGGTGAAGATCACCGCGACTCTTGCATAAGGTATAAGACAAAAATAAAAGATAGGCCCTTCGCAGAGGGAAGTAGAGGTTGTCATGTGTTTTTGTGGTTGGATGCACAAAATCTTAATGCGAAAGAACGTCACTTTATATTGCCACTTGTGATATGGACCATTATTATGCAGTCCGTCGCTTTTATTTCTTCCATATCACAAGATCGTATAAAGCTTATTTTCTCCACACTAATAAATCATACATATTTGGAGGGCAATTTTTTATTGCATGCAACAATGACAACTTACTTGAACGATCTTACTCAATCCATAGGTAGATATGGTGGACTCTCATGGAAAAACTGGGTTTAAGGATATTCGGAAGCACAAGTAGTATCTCTACTTGGTGCAAAGAATTTGGCTAGCATGAGGGGGAAAGGCAAGCTCAGCATGTTGGATGATCCATGACAATATACTTTATTTCGGATATAAGAAAACATAACCCATTACGTTGTCTTCCTTGTCCAACATCAACATTTTAGCATGTCATATTTTAATGAGTGCTCACAATCATAAAAGATGTCCAGGATAGTATATTTATATGTGAAAACCTCTCTTTCTTTATTACTTCCTATTAATTGCAACGATGACCAAAACTATGTTTGTCAATTCTCAACAACTTTTATTCATCATACTCTTTTATATGTGAAGTCATTACTCTCCATTAGATCAATATGATCTCTTTAATTCTTTTTATTCTTTATTTTGTTCCTTCTAGATCATAGCAAGATAACCAAGCCCTTGACCCAAAACTAATCTTTATTATATATAGTTCATGGACTCGATTACATAGAAGGATCATAAAGCATAACTCAAAACTAGATCATACTAAAAATTTATTCTACTAGATCAAGATATTACCAAAAGGATCAAACTAAGAAAAATGGCAAAGATAGGAGTGTGATGGTGATACGATACCGGGGCACCTCCCCCAAGCTTGGCAGTTGCCAAGGGGAGTGCCCATACCCATATGTTTATGTCTCCTTCGGAGGTGAAGAAGATGGTGACGATGATGACAATTGTGCCTTCAGCTTCTTCATATTGTAATTGAGAAGAGCAATTTCCTCCTTTAAATCATCGACCTCCGATTCCAGCTTCAAGATCTTGTCACATAAATCTCCTTTGCTTTTCTGCCGAAAACGAGAAGGAATAGATCGGTTGTCCGACAGTTTAGCCCTCTTAGGGAGATTAGACTTCTTGAACTTCACGTGCATATCCCCAGGTTGAGGTAGAGGGACATCCTCCTCCTCCAAACTTGAATCATTGATCCTCATCAAATGAGCATCCTCCTCATCATCCATAGTTCGACCACAAGGAGATAGATCCCCATAGGTCTTTGGGTCAGCAATGAGATGTGAGACATAGCTCTCTCCGTCGGAATCTTGAGATGACATCTTGCTCTAATCTGCGGTAGAAACAACTCAAAACAAAAATAGAGGATATTTGCGTGGTACGGTGGTCAAAACTTTGAGAGATTATATAGTGAATTTTTACCGACCAAAAGAAGTATCGTGCAAGAAAACGGAGTCCGGAGAGCACACGCGGTGCCCACGAGGCAGGGGGCACGCCTAGGGGGGTAGGGAGCGCCCTCCACCCTCGTGGATGCCTCGTGTCCTTCCCGGACTACTTCTTATTTTCCTATTTTCTTGAATATTCCAAAACGGAGAAAAATTGCCATTAGGACTGTTTTGGAGTCGGTTTACTTACCGTACCACATACCTATTCCTTTTCAGAGTCTGAAACGTTCTGGAAAGTGTCCCTTATGTATTCCCCCGGGGTTACGGTTTCAATAACATTAGTTTCAACATTTATGGAATTACCTGAGATATAATGTTTGATTCTTTGACCGTTCACCACCTTCGGATTTGTGCCTTCGAAGTTGTTGATTTTTATAGCACCGGAGCGATAGACCTCCTCGATAACGTAAGGACCTTCCCATTTAGAGAGGAGTTTACCTGCAAAAAATCTTAAATGAGAGTTGTATAGCAAAACATAATCACCTACATTAAACTCATGCTTTTGTATCCTTTTGTCATGCCATATTTTAACTTTTTGTTTAAACAGTTTGGCATTCTCATAGGCCTGGGTTCTCCATTCATCAAGTGAGCTATGTCAAATAGCCTCTTCTCACCGGCAAGTTTGAAATCATAATTGAGCTCTCTAATGGCCCAATATGCCTTATGTTCTAGTTCGAGAGGTAAGTGACATACTTTTCCATAAACCATTTTATATGGAGACATACCCATAGGATTTTTATATGCAGTTCTATAGGCCCATAATGCATCATCAAGTTTCTTGGACCAATTCTTTCTAGATCTATTAATAGTCTTTTGCAAAATTAATTTAATCTCTCTATTACTCAGTTCTACTTGACCACTAGACTATGGGTGGTATATGAGATGCAATTCTATGATTAACGTCATACTTAGCAAGCATTTTACGAAAAGCACCATGAATAAAATGTGAACCACCATCAGTCATTAAGTATCTAGGGACTCCAAACCTTAGAAAAATAACTTCTTTAAGCATCTTGAGGTGTTATGATCAGCACTACTAGTTGGAATAGCTTCTACCCACTTAGTAACGTAATCAACAGCTACTAAAATATGTGTATACTTATTAGAGGAAGGAAACGGTCCCATATAATCAAAGCCCCAAAAATCAAATGGTTCAATAATAAGTGAATAATTCATAGGCATTTCTTGACGTCTACTAATATTACCAATTCTTTGACATTCATCACAAGACGAGACAAACTTACGGGCGTCTTTGAAGAGAGTAGGCCAATAAAAACCGGATTCCAATACCTTATGTGCAGTTCTATCTCCAGCGTGGTGTCCTCCATAAGCCTCGGAGTGACACTTGCGTAGGATCTGTTCCTGTTCATGCTCAGGTACACAACGTCTAATAACACCATCTACTCCTTCTTTATAAAGATGTGGGTCATCCCAGAAGTAATGTCTTAAATCATAGAAAAACTTTTTCTTTTGCTGGTATGTGAAACTAGGTGGTATAAATTTAGCAACAATGTAATTAGCATAATCAGCATACCATGGAGGAGTACGATAAGCATTTATGACAGCTAATTGTTCATCAGGAAAGCTATCATCAATAGGTAGTGGGTCATCAAGAACATTCTCTAACCTAGACAAGTTGTGTGCAACGGGGTTCTCCGCTCCCTTTCTATCAATAATATGCAAATCAAATTCTTGTAGCAAGAGAACCCATCTAATAAGTCTAGGTTTAGCATCTTTCTTTTCCATAAGATATTTAATAGCAGCATGGTTAGTGTGAACAGTTACTTTAGAATCAACAATATAAGTTCTGAACTTATCACAAGCAAATACAACTGCTAAAATTTCTTTTTCAGTAGTAGCATAATTTCTCTGGGCACTGTCTAGAGTTTTACTAGCATATTGGATAACATTTAATTTCTTATCAACTCTTTGTCCTAGAATAGCACCTACAGCATAATCACTAGCATCACACATAATGTCAAAGGGTAAATTCCAATCAGGTGGCTGAACAATAGGTGCAGAAATCAAGGCTTTCTTAAGTATTTCAAATGCTTCTACACAATCATCATCATAGACAAAAGGAACATCTTTTTGTAAGAGATTAGTCAGAGGCCTAGAAATTTTTTTAAAGTCTTTAATGAACTTGTAAGTGCATCTAGTGCCACCCCTAGTTGGTTTTGGAGTATTGACGACAAACTTGGTTGAGGGACTAATGTGTTTGTGAGATTTGCAGGTAAACACAGGTAGTAGTCCCTCATTGATTCGGTTTACCTACCAGATATGACCCCTAAAAATGTGTGAAGACATTGAAGACAATGGTGGTCTGTGAAGATATTCACAACGAAGATTATGACTTGAGAAGACATTCACGTGAAGACTATGGAGTGCGAAGACATAGTTGTTTCGTAGTTTCCTTTTCTTCTTTGTTGAGTCATAGGAACCACCGTACTGTTAAGTGGGGTCCAAGTGAACAAAGTCAGAGTGACTGAAGTGATGCTCAACCAAATCCTATGTCTTCGAGCGAAGACAATGAGAGAAAATCTTATCCAGAGCTGGATGAGTCAGCTTTACTTGTAGCCCAAGTCAAGTTGCCGCGTGTGTTTGAAATCTGACCGTTGGACATATGTCAGTTCCTTAGTGACCCATGGTCATTTTGGACAAATCAGGTCGGGTTGCCTCCTGGCTATAAATAGCCCGCCCCCTAGACCATAAATTGGTGGCTGCTCAGAGTTAGTACACGGCTTTTGTCGTTTGAGAGCAACCCATCTCCGAAGCATTTGAGAGAGAGATCCTTGCGAGGACAAAGCCCAAAACACCCAGAGCCAAAGAGTGTTAGGCATCACTGAAGTCTTTCTGTCCGCGTGACCTGAAGAGTTGTTACACTTGAGGACTATGAATCCTCTAGCCGGTTAGGTGTCGCGTTCTGAGCATCCAGGATTCATTGTGGATTGCCAGTGAACGAAGTCTGTGAAGGTTTGGAAGTCTACCCTGAAGACTTACTAGAGTGATTGGGCGAGGACTAAGTGTCCTTAGCTCAAGGGGAATAAGGTGAACACGCGGTCTTCTAAGTTGAATCTCAGCCTCCCTAACCAGACGTACAGTTGTCACAGCAACTGGAACTGGTCCAACAAATCCCTGTCCTCACCAAGCAACTGGTTCTATCTCTTACCTCTCTTTACTTACAGTTTGTCTTCGTGAAGTCATTGCCTGTTTGCCTGATCTGATTGACTTCACTGTGTGACGACTATTGTTGTTTGGCTTCACACTATCTTCCATCCTGATGCATACTACCTAGCTGTCGATAGTCTTCGTGCTTTCACTTTATTGCTTACTTGACTATGGCTTGTCTGGTGTAGTCTACCTTCTGCTGCATATCAATAGGTTCAATTGTTGTGTTTGTCTTCAAAGCCCTCGTGTTTTGAAGACTTTCATAAAAATCGCCTATTCACCCCCCCTCTAGTCGATAACTAGCACTTTCAATTGGTATCAGAGCAAGGTGCTCCCTTGTTCTGTGTGATTCGGTTTAACCACCTGGATTTTTAGCTATGTCGACTACAGGGATAATCAAAGTCTCCGCTGCGTGCCCTGTCTTCGATGGCACTGATTACCCCTACTGGAAGAATAAGATGCGCATGCATCTTGAAGCCATTGATGTCGACCTCTGGTATGTCATCAAGAACGGCGTTCCCAAGGCCGGTGAAGGTGTCGCCCCTGCTGATGTCAAGAGGTTCATTCAACTAGATTCTACTGCCAAGAACATCATCTGTGGTCATCTGACCAAAGGACAGTATGGTCGTGTGAGTGCTCTGGAAACTGCGAAGCTAGTCTGGGACTGGCTCTCCAAGGTTAACGAAGGCATCTCAACCCAGAGAGACTCAAGGATTAGTGTTCTTCGCAACCTCTTCAACTGCTTCAAGAGAAATGACAATGAGAATGTCCAGCTCACATTTGATCGCCTCACTGATATCACAAATGAGCTTCATGCACTCGACGCTACTGAGATCACCAAGCATGAAATCGTCAAGACACTCCTGAGATCACTTGACAGCTTGTTTGACACCCTAGCCCTGATGATTCAAGAGCGCCCTGACTTCAAGACTCTTGATCCGTCTGACATACTTGAG
Organism: Aegilops tauschii subsp. strangulata; assembly: GCF_002575655.3. NCBI lineage: Eukaryota > Viridiplantae > Streptophyta > Magnoliopsida > Poales > Poaceae > Aegilops > Aegilops tauschii. Next base: position 58,239,230 of record NC_053039.3, read on the forward strand.
AGGCTCAACACACATGAGTTCCAGTTATCTGAGAAAAGAGATATCTATGGTCCCAACTATGGCCGTACTTGCGCTTTGAAGGCAAAGGCTGTTTCCTCATCTGAAGAAGAATCTGACTGCAGTTCTGGGGATCCCGAAGACATTGGAAAGGAGCTTGCTATGCTTGTGAAGAATTTCCAGAAATTCACTAAGAAGAAAGGCTTCAGAAAGTTTTCAAGATCCAGCTCAAGAAATGATGAAGCTTCTACTCATGACCACAAGAAGAGAACATGCCACAAGTGCAAGAAACCTGGTCACTACATCTCTGAATGTCCGCAGTGGGACAATGAGAACAAGAAGAAGAAGAAGAGCAAGGAATATGATTCTGATGACAAGAAGAAGAAGAAATCCTCAAAGTCTTCTTCCAAATCTTCGTCGAAGTCTTCATCACACAAGAAGAGCTTATCAAGCAAGGCTCGTGCATTTGTTCGCAAGGATATGGATTCAGAGGAGGAGTTTGCTTCTAAGGAGGCGGAGGTGGAGTCTGAGGAGGAGTCCAATTCAGGTGTGTCTAGCCTAGCTCTAGCTTCAGCGTATGTCGCCAAGTCCATCTTCAACACTGAAGACAATGGCCTCGTCACCAACACTAATGCTAATGATGAGGATGACTCTGCTCCCACCTACTGCTTCATGGCACGTGGTGCCAAGGTAAACTCTCACGATGCTTACTTTCAAACATCAAGTGAAGATGACTCTGATTGTGAATCCAAACCTAGCTACAAAACAATTGCTAAAGTTGCAACTGAACAACAGAAAACTATGGAACATATTCAAAAATTGCTAGACAAAAGCGATGACCTGTTGGACGCGGAAATGACCCGATCTCAGTCCTTAATTAAAGACATCAAAAATCTTCATGTTAAGTACGAGGAACTTGAAAGTCGTCATGAAACGCTCTCAACAACTCATGAAAAGCTTTCCTACGATTATCTTCAAAGGAAGCAGGAACTTGAGAAATTGAGAGCGGCTCATGAAGATCTTCAAAAAGAGAACGAGTCACTTCGCGCTCTACAGATCAGTCCCACTCAGGAAGGATTTGAACCACCATGTCTAAAATGCCTTGAGCATGATAATGCTGACTCTGTTGTTGAATGTTCTACTACTGCTTCCATCAAATTCGTATGAAATTGGGAGATGAATGGAAAACTGCATTTAAAACTAATTTTGGTTTATATGAGTGGTTAGTCATGCCTTTTGGGTTAACTAATGCACCTAGTACTTTCTGTTGCAATATCTTCAACTACTGATGTGGTAACTAACCCCTCCACTAAGGATACAATTACTATTGCTGATGAGAATGCCAGGTTGAAGACATTGCTTGAGACAGGGATGTACAAAAGTCTCAAAGGGCATCAGACACTATGTGATGTCCTCAAAAAGCAGATTCTGAACCGAAACCCTAGGAAAGAGGGTGTTGGGTTTGAGAGGAAAATGAATGTTGATGGTTCTTACAGGAAGCCTGAGCAGTACCCCAAAACCACATGGGTTGCTGCAAAGGAACCTTCAGTGGATCCATCTACCTTAGCTGGATTCACTTGTGCTAACCCGATTATCATTGATGAATCCTTTGCTGCAAACTATAAACTATTTAAGAATCAGAATGGTGAAGTGTTTGCCAGGTATATTGGTACTAACTGCAGGAACGGACCACCTATGAAGAAGATCTGGGTACCCAAAAGTTGCCTTGAGAATCTTCCTATGAATGTCATCATGACACCACCTGGGAAGAAGACAAACCCCAGACCAAAGGCTTCATATGGTCCAAAGGCTTCATACAGATAGAGGACTCACCAGAGTCACCCTAACGCCAATGTTTTGCAGGGAAATCATACTCAGACTTGTGAATATGAGCGTGTTTCATCAAACTGCTATGTTCATAAGACCAAGAACTATTCTGCTTATTCATATGAGTACTATTCACCTCCTGCAAGGCTATTCGCTAGGGCTCCAAAGCCAAAGTTCTCAGATGTTGCACTTAGACTCATTGCTTCTAAGACACCCTTGAAGATGTGGGTCGTTAAGAAAAAATAACTCTCTTTTGCAGGGAAAGGTCTCCAGCTGGAAATCAAAGGCGTCTGATGCTATTGCTGGGGACCTAAAACATCTTGTGGGGCGCAAGATAAAATGCCCAACTGGTCTTACTATGTATTTTGTTCCGGGATTCCTTGACAATCATCCTATTAGCCCTAACCAGGATCTGAACTTTCATAATCCGCGTGTTCGTCAAATGTTTATGCTTCACAATACCCTTGGTGAAGCCTATCCCCCTAACTGCACTGTAGGGTATGACACCAAATGCTTCAGAATGGATTATGGACAGTGGATGCACTAACCACATGACTGGTGATCGAAGTCTTCTGATGGATTCAACCCTATGTCCATCTGACAAGAGTCACATCACATTTGCTGACACTGGTAAAAGCAAGGTATTGGATCTAGGTAGAGTTGCAATCTCAAAGGATCAACACATGGATAAAGTGATGCTTGTTGAATCCCTTGGTTCCAACTTAATGTCTGTCTCAATGCTTTGTGACTTAAACATGATTGTGATATTTGGAAAATATCGTTGCCTTGTTCTAATGGAATCTGACAAGTATCTAGTCTTTGAAGGGTATCTGGAAGATGATCTGTATATGGTAGATTTCTCAGCAGGACCACAGATGGCCGTATGTCTTCTAGCAAACGCTTCAGAGTGCTGGCTCTGGCATCGAAGCCTAGGGCATGCTGGCATGAAGAACTTGTACACACTCGCGAAGAAGAAACACGTCATGGGCATCGAGGGCGTCAAGTTCAAGAAGGATCATCTATGCGGTGCCTGCGAAGCTGGGAAGATGACTAGGGCTAAGCATCCCTCAAAGACAATCATGACGACATCTCAACCCTTCCAGCTACTTCACATGGACTTATTTGGCCCTACTCACTACTCTACTCTTACTACCACTGCTTGCCTCTATGGCTTCGTCATTGTTGATGACTATTCAAGATATACATGGGTGCATATAATCCTTTACATGAATGAAGTGCAGGATGTCTTCAGACGATTTGCCAATCATGCCATAACGAACTATGGCATCAAGATCAAGCACATCAGAAGTGACAACGGCACAGAGTTCAAGAACACTGGCCTCGACACTTATCTTGATACATTGGGCATCACTCATGAGTTCTCAGCTCCATACACACCTCAGCAGAATGGCATCGTGGAGCACAAGAACAGAACACTCATTGAGATGGCTCGGACGATGCTTGATGAGTACAAGACTCCAAGGAAGTTCTGGCCTGAAGCTATTGATACTACATGCCAGGTCATCAACCGTGTTTATCTTCACAAGCTTCTAAAGAAGACATCCTATGAGCTCCTAACTGGTAAGAAGCCAAATGTCAGTTACTTCAGAGTATTTGGTGCTAGGTGCTGGATCAAGGATCCACATCACACTTCAAAATTTGCACCGAAAGCACATGAAGGTTTTATGCTTGGTTATGGAAAGGATTCACACTCCTACAGAGTCTTCAACCTCTTTCACTATAAAGTGGTTGAAACTGTGGATGTGCGGTTCGATGAGACTAACGGCTCGCAAAGAGAGCACCTGCCAAATGTGCTAGATGAAGTCCCGCCTAGTGAATCGATCAAGCTTATGGGTACTGGAGAAATCATACCTTCAGAGGCACTGGCTGAAGAGGAACTTATCATTTCTGCGCCTAATCAACCTGAAGACACTGCTCAGCCTGAAGTCAATGCTGAAGAAGAAGACAATGGTCAGCAAGGGTAAAACCTTCGTCTAGTTCACCCTCGTGTTGCAAATGAAGTACAGATTGAGAAGATAATTGATAGCATCAATGCACCTGGTCCAATCACTCGTTCAAGAGCAACACAACTAGCAAATTTTTGTGGGCACTTTGCATTTGTCTCTATATCTGAACCCAAGAAAGTTGCTGAAGCCTTCATGGAACCTGAACGGATTCAAGCTATGCAGGAAGAACTTCAACAGTTCGAGCTGAACAATGTGCGGGAATTAGTCAAGCGTCCTGACCCTCGCAAGCACAATATCATTGGCACCAAATGGATCTATCGCAACAAACAAGATGAGCATGGTCAAGTTGTCAGAAACAAGGCTTGTCTCGTTGCTCAAGGATACACTCAAGTTGAAGGGATTGACGTCGATGAAATATTTGCTTCGGTGGCTAGGCTTGAAGCCATTCGCATACTGCTAGCCTATGCCAACCATCACAATATCCTCCTGTACCAAATGGATGTGAAGAGTGCCTTTCTCAATGGCAAGATTGAAGAAGAAGTATATGTTGCACAACCACCTGGCTTTGAAGATCCAAAACATCCTGATATGGTATACAAGCTCAAGAAGGCACTGTATGGCCTCAAACAAGCCCCTTGTGCTTCGTATGACACACTCAAAGACTTCCTGAAGAGAAAAGGCTTCAAACCTGGTTCCCTGGATCCCACACTATTCATGAAGACATACAATGGTGAACTGTTTGTGTGCCAGATCTATGTGGATGACATTATCTTCGGCTGCACTGACAAAAGATACAGTGATGAGTTTGGGCACATGATGCAAGAGCAATATCAGATGTCCATGATGGGTGAGCTGAAGTTCTTCCTTGGTCCTCAAATCCGTCAGCAGAGCAACGGCATCTTCATATCTCAAGAGAAATACCTCAAAGATTGCCTGAAGAAGTTTGGAATGCAAGACTACAAAGGGTACACGACGCCAATGCCAACCAAAGGTCAATTGGGTCCCGACGACAATGGTAAAGAGTTCGATCAAAAGGTATACCGCTCCATGATTGGTTCTTTACTCTATTTATGTGCATCTAGGCCAGATATCATGCTTAGCGTTTGCATGTGTGCCCGATTCCAAGCGGCACCAAAGGAATCGCATCACTTAGCTGTGAAGCGAATTCTTCGATATTTGGCTTACACCCCAACACTAGGATTATGGTATCCAAAGGGCTCAGAGTTTGATCTAGTTGGATTCTCAGATGCTGATTATGCTGGTGACAAGGTTGATCGCAAGTCCACATCAGGCACATGTCACTTTCTTGGACGATCTCTTGTCTGTTGGTCTTTAAAGAAGCAGAACTGTGTGTCTCTCTCCACTGTTGAATCTGAATACATTGTTGTTGGATCTTGCTGCGCTCAGCTTCTATGGATGAAGCAAACTCAAGGACTATGGCATCCATCTGAAGCAAGTGCCACTCTATTGCGACAATGAAAGCACCATCAAAATTGCCAACAACCCAGTTCAGCACTCGAAGACAAAGCACATTCATATCCATCATCACTTTCTTAGAGATCATGTCATGAAGGAAGATATTGATATCATTCACGTCAACACTGAAGAGCAATTGGCTGATATCTTCACAAAGCCCTTGGATGAGAAAAGGTTTTGCAAGTTGCGGTGTGAGCTAAATATCTTAGAATCCTCAAATGTCCTGTGATTAGACACACATCCTAACGCTTATGCATGTTGATGACTTAGATGTGCAACACACGAAGTAAAGTATATCTTCAATAAATGAAGATATACACTCTAAGTGTGAATACATTTACACAGAATTTGACTTCGGAGCGCCATGATAATTGTGCGCCGTGTCTGGGTCTAATACTTCCTATACGGTGGGTAACGCCACCACCAAATTCTTGCCTGAAGTGTTTCATTTGGCGTTACAATTGCGAAGTCTTCGCATTTGAATTATCTTCAACATTGATTTGACTTCATGTTTATCTTCACAATGTTGATTTGGTATTGTCGGCGTTCTGGGAACGGGGGTCCCCAGACTTGCCTGCCTGCGGCCCATGGCGTGGCTCTGCGCGTGGGCCCGTACGGCCCATTTTTATCAACAAGGCATTCAAGACCCTCGCAAGGGGCCAAGCCTCGCGAGGCAGACGACACAAGACCTCCTCAGGAGCGGCCTCACCAGGTTGGCTCGTGAGGAGAGGAGAGATCAAGGCAGGGCAAACCTCGTGAGGTTCTCGTGACGTGAGCCATGACGATCAAGATCAGGCAGGCGCCAGCGCGCGCAGTGTCTTTGTTTCCCCTTTAGTGCTAAGGAAGCAAGCGCATGCGCGGATTACCGAGGCGTCAAGCAAAGGTTTCCATATTGGTGCAACGAGACCAAGACCAGCAGGACGGCAAGACGGAGGTCACCATGGAGCCCAAGGCGGCGTCACCACCAGAGCCTTTTGCAGGCGAAGACCGCTTTTGTCAGGATAAGTTGTACTAGCTGTCCCCTTTCAAATTGGCCGTTGTTGGCTCCCTTCCTGCTCAATATTTGGGAAGAGGACCAGGGCCTATATAAGTAGAACTAGCCACCACCGTAGAGGAGGAGGGATAACTCATTAGGAGAGCTAGAGCCGAACTCATTAGGAGGCATCTCATCTGCTCTTGGGTGATCCTCATCCACAGAGCGCAAGAACACCTCAACCTCAGGAGGCTATTCTTCCCCTTGTTTTGTTCATCACCCCAAGAGGCAATCCACCACCACTATAGTGGAGTAGGGTATTACACCACAACGGTGGCCCAAACCAGTATAAACCTCGTGTCTCTTGTGTTGTGAGTTCGTTGAGTTCGTCCGTGAAATCTTAGCGAGTTAGGGCGTGGATTGGTAGGGAAAGAACTTCGCGCGCACCCCAGAGTTTGAACCTTAAGGGTTTTGCCGGAACCCGTGATCCGATATTTGGCACGCCAGGTAGGGGTGCGCCGGAGTCTCTCCCTCACCAATCGATACGCCGACGCTCCACGGTTCCGATGTCCAGCGACCCGAGGGCTGACGCCGACCGCTGGGCAGCCTGGCCCACGCGGGCGGTGTCGCTTGCCCAGGAAGACCTCAACCCCGCGCTCCAGGAGGCGCGGGCGCCACCCAACGCTGCTGGGCGCGGGCGGCGTGGTCAGGCGCCGTCCACCCTCACTCCACGACAAGCGCGAGCCGCTGCAAGGGCTGCAAGCCACGCCGCAGAAACGGCACCACACACCCGGCGGGAGCAGGCGAACATGCGAGCAGCACTCACAGTGGCACGGGAGCTGCTGCGGTGCCGATTGATGGAGAGCGGCCGGGACACGCTGCTGGAACGCGTTGCCGAGCTGCTGCACGCGGCGGCCACGGGAGCACCGCCCTTCTGCTATCAGCTCACGCCTCAGGCGGCGGCCGGTCCCACGGCGGGCCTCGCCGCGCCGACGTGTGCCCGGGCGCACCCGGGGGCCCCGTCGACATCAACATGACCCACGGTGGGGGGCGCCCTACCGCGCCCGCACCACCCCAGGTGGGCGCGGGCACGAGCGTTGCCGCATACGGCCCCGTCGGAGCACTGCCCTGTCAACCTCAGGACGGCATGGCAGGCCGAGCAACATGGAGCGTGGGGCACTTCGGCGAGGTCTTCGAGGCAGCGGCCTCGGAGGCCTACATGCCCCGCATGGTGGACCAGGATTACACGCCGGAGGACGACCCTGGCTCGTTCCTCGGACCAGGTTGGGAGGAGGAGGCGCTAGGAGCTGAAGCCGTCCAGGAGCCGCCAGAGAGCCCCGCCAACCTCATCGTCAACAATAGATACAGGGTACCACTAATCCCTCAGGAGCAAGCTTACGCTAACCATGAGTCGCAGGGGGATCAGGTCACCACGGCGGCTGGCGGCCCCAGCTTGGCGGCCTCCCTTCCGCCAGGGGGATCGCGCTGGGGGATGCAGGAGAGGGGTCGGGAGCCAGATCCCTCCCGGCGTCGCACGGAGCAAGGCGCCCCCCGGAGGTAGGCCCTCTACTGGGGAGGTGCTGAAAACCCTACCCCCGACAGAGGACCGTAGTCGCCGAGGGCACCACTAGCATCCCCTTTGCTTCTTTGGTGGCGTCCTGGTTTCCGGTCGCCCCCAACGGTGGCCGAGGGAGGCGCAAGGCGGGGCCCTCGACTGGCGATATGAAGTAAGGCTCACGCCTGTGAAGATCGCCGCCCATGTCACTCTCACGTAATAATGAGTGGGCCTGTACATGCCCCGGAGTCTCAGGAGTGCCGCCCTCGGGCCTCGGGGGCTCCCTCCCACGTCCTAGTGGCAGCACTTAGCTCCGCGCTGGTGAGAAGACTAGACTAGGCGCCGGACATGGCCATTTTCTTTGGATCTCTTTTCTGTAGCCTTGCCTTCTGAATTTGGATTTATGTTGAAGTTGAATTTTCCTTGATGCGCGCGGGGGTACCTTTTCTCGTTCGAGCGATTTTTTGCTATCCGGTTCTTGCCTTACCCTGGACCTTACGACCGCTGCCCCCCCTCGCGGGCTCCTCGCGAGCGGGGCAGGGCGCAGCATATGCGCCACACGCGTCGGCACCACGATCAGCGCCGGATTCTCACGAAGCCCCCTCGGGCGAGCCAGCTGACTCTCCAGGAGTTCCTCGGGAGCTCATGATCTCACGACCCAGCATGGGGGCTTACCCGGCTAAGGTAAGCCGCAACAGCAAACTTGCCGCCGGACCCGCGGATTCTCGAAGGTGCATACTCGGCTTGACATAAAGGAATAAAAACTGCGATTTGTTTACACGAGGGGCTCCCCCTCTCAAAATGCTCTTACAATCTTAGGGGCCGCGCCCGAGTTTTTGCATACAGGATAAAACAGCAGGGGAACGTGGGATCAGCCGGACCCGTCGCCCGCCGCATCGCCTTCGGACGCATCGCTCGCATCGTCCTCACCTTCGCCAGCATCGTCGTCGCCTTCGACGGCACCTCCATCACCGTCGTTGACCACGTCGCCTTCGTCTGCCGCGACCACCATCGCGTCGTCCTCGGAAGCGACGGCCCTGACCAGCACATCCACATTGTCCTCCACCAACCGCGCCAGGTCGCCCCGGATGGCTTGAGGTACGGGGGCAATGGCGGCGTCGAAATCGAAGTCGGGGAGGGTGTTCCTAAGATGACTGAAGACACGGGAGAACGCGCGCCCGAGTAGGCCCCGGCTTCTCTCCTCCACGAGCTGGCGAGATCTATCAGACCGGGCTTCCAGGCGCGTCACCACGTCGGCGAAGAAGCGCAGGTGACTGGCGTAGTCATCCGAGTGGGGATGCGGCGCATTCTCGTCACAAACGTGGCCCAGCGCCGCGTTGGCCCTGACCCTGAGGTCCTGGAGCATGGGGGCGTGTTCGTGCTCCAATGTCCACCGCTGAAGCACTTCCTCCCTGTTCTGCCGCGCGGCGGCCTCGTCATCATCAACCCGCTCCTGAAGAGAGAGCAGCTCGGCACGGGCGGATGCCAACTCTGCCTGCGCCGTAACCAGGGCGGCTGCTGTGGCCTCCTCGCGCCTCTCTACCTCAGCCAGCCTGAGCCTAAGGGCAGCGGCCCTACCTGCAGCCTCCGTCCCCGCAGGCTGCAACCTCGGATCATGCCAACCCTCAAGACCCGTGCAAACCTCGGCCACCCGGCAGTCAACCTCCTCCTGAGCTTTGGCCTCGCGTGCGCCAACGGCATCTTCCGCTTGGGCAACTTGACGCTCCCTCGTCTCCAGCTGCTCAAGCTCAAGGCTACGCTCCACGGCTTCCAGAGCCCACGCCTCCTCGTGCCTCTGGACCTCTTCTTCCTCGGCGGGTGTCACCCTCAGTGACGCAAGGGCGGCTTTGCGCGCCTTCACCTGCTACTCCAGGGACGCACTCCAGGCTTGGAGCTCCCACGCGCGCCTCGCCGCAGCTTCGCGACGGCGGTCAGCCTCGCGAGCCTCCTCCAAAGATCGAGAGCAAGCTTCACGAGAAACCTTGAGGGACGCCTCGGCCTTCGCAAGGTCAAGATCGCGCTGGTGGCGGCCAAGATTGATAGCCACCCTCGGCTTGCTCCGCTCCTCCACCAGCCGAAGACCCTCAGCCTTGATGCACGTGTCGACGCCCGCGAGTTAACCACCAGGCCAGTTCATCGCGCTCATCGCCTCCTGGAAGAGCTCGTGGCGAACGATGCTTCATTCGTGCTCAAACCGAAGCGCACGGCCCACCTCGTCCTCCACAACGGGGGCTACAGGCGGGACGTGAAGCGGCGCACCCCCTCGTCAGGGGGCTGGGGGCTGGTGCTGCCCCAGGCGCCAGCCAGGCCTCACGAGGGGCCCTGGCTAGTCGGGGCCCGCTACTTGAAGAGGAACCAAAGACCAAAGCCAGCCAGCTACTGTCCAAGACCAGAGGAGGAGTCCTGGGCATGCCCGCCAAGCTCCACGCCAGGCCGTGGGGGAGGGACGACGAGGCCGCGGGGTCAACACGCCATGGAAGCAAGTGCGCCTCTCCAACCAACCCTGCTCCAGTGACAGCATGCAGACTCGGGACGCTCAAGGCCAGCGGGGGAGCCGAGGACAGAGAGGGTTGCTTCTCGAGGGACACAGCGGCCTCGACGGAAGGGACCCTGAAGAACTAACGTCAGGAAGGAAAGCAGCACTCAAGAACTCACAAAGATACAGTACTTAATCGTCAACGGCAATGTACTTCCTCCGCATCAACGGCCCGAAGATACCGCAGCTGTTCGGGGATCCTTTCCTCTTGCGGAGCTCCTCGAAGTCCATGCAAAGCCGACCGAAGCACTAGGCGTGGCGGCCGGCGCGGGGCGAGACCGGGGAAGCGCTCAGAGGGACAGCTTCAGGGGCGCCGAGCTGAGAAGAGAGGTCGGGCGCTGTTTGACCACAACCCCCCGAGGCCTCCGGAGCTTCGTCCTCGGGGGCCGCGAGCTGCGTCGCCTCCGCAACCGACGCCCCAGCGGAAGAATCATGAGCTCCCGTGGACGGCACCCCAAGATCCCCAAGTGGCATATGCACCACAACACTCAGGCCACCAACCTCGTCGGAGCTCGCCCCCCTGCGCCCACACTCGGGACGAGCTCGGTGCCAGCGGCAAAGAAGGGAACCACGTCAACGGGGTTCTCGCGGGGCCCCACCAGGCCGCTCGGGCGCAGCCCCCACTCATCAAACGAAGGCATGCTCTCCACAAATTCAACCTTGTTAGTACAGCGGTACAACAGACAGCTCTTCCTAGGCATGTCATCCGGGGAAGGGACACCCGTCAGGACCTCGAGCACTGTTTGCCGTGTCTCAAGAGGGAGCCCGGACTCCTGAAGCCTCATACGGTCCTGGCTGTTGAGCAAAGCCCACAACGGGCGGGAATGGCGCTGAAGCGGAGCGACTCGGCGCCTGACGAACTCCTTCACCACCATAGGCGCTGTCATGCCACGGTCCTTCAACCTCCTCAGCCTGAGCCAGACGGGGACAAGACAGGAGCTCACGAGTCTCTCGTGGCCCGAACCGGAGTTGGGAACAACAGGTGCTGATGGAGAATGGAGCAGAGGGCTGAGCACCCCGGCATCAACAAACACCCACCTTGTCCAAAACTCGCTCATGGATGGAGGAAGCTCGAAGTCGATTCCCACGCCTGCCGTTGCAGCCACAGCCTGGCAGCTCATGCACCCCGAGCTTTGTCGAGGATCCATCAGATGCAATGAGAAGAAATGGCGGAGGAGGGCCACTGAAGGAGCAATGCCCACCATGGCCTGACAAAATAAGGCAAAGACGGCGAGGATAGTCACGGATTGGGGGTTGAGATGCAGCATATGGATCTGGTAATGCTCAAGCACTGCGTTGAAGAAGGCGGAGAAAGGGGGAATCAGGCCAGCCCAAAGGACATCGATGAAGATCGAGACCTCGGTGGCTGCCGAGTCAATGCGGGCGCGGGACGCAGGCCAGGCCTTCGTCTTCCCCCACTCATTGAAGCTGGAGGCAAGCATGGGGCACACCTTGCCCATGGCCTCATCGTTGAGCACCAGCGATCGGCCAACTGCGGACTCGACGGCCGGGGGCGCACTTGTCAAAGACAAAGGCTTCTTCCCCTTGTCTGCTTGTTTCGGCGCCATGGCGATGAAGCAGGCAGAGCACAGGTCAGATTGGAGAGGAGGGGCAGAGTTTCGGGGAAGCAGAGGAATTGGGGAAGTAAGGCGTGGGCGATGGAAGAATAACTATGTAGGTAGCGGGGGCCGCATAGCCAGGCGGACTCCAAGGCAGCGTGGGGAAGCGGAGACGCCCACGTCCAATCAACCGCCACGCGTCGACCAACGCCACAGGGTTTTGGGGCCCGCAGCGCTCCGTACTTGGCCTTTGGCTTCACCTTGTAGCCAAGCCCGAGCATGCATTGGGCCCGGGGGCTACTGTCGGCACTCTGGGAACGGGGGTCCCCAGACTTGCCTGCCTGCGGCCCATGGCGTGGCTCTGCGCGTGGGCCCGTACGGCCCATCTTCATCAACAAGGCATTCAAGACCCTCGCGAGGGGCCAAGCCTCGCGAGGCGGACGACACAAGACCTCCTCAGGAGCGGCCTCACCAGGTTGGCTCGCGAGGAGCAGAGAGATCAAGGCAGGGCAAACCTCGCAAGGTTCTCGTGACATGAGCCATGACGATCAAGATCAGGCGGGCGCAAGGCGGGCGCCAGCGCGCGCAATGTCTTTGTTTCCCCTTTAGTGCTAAGGAAGCAAGCGCAGGTGCGGAGTACCGAGGCGTCAAGCAAAGGTTTCCATATCGGTGCAACGAGACCAAGACCAGCAGGACGGCAAGACGGAGGTCACCATGGAGCCCAAGGCGGCGTCACCACCAGAGCCTTTTGCAGGCGAAGACCGCTTTTGTCAGGATAAGTTGTACTAGCTGTCCCCTTTCAAATTGGCTGTTGTTGGCTCCCTTCCCGCTCAATATTTGGGAAGAGGACCAGGGCCTATATAAGTAGAACTAGCCACCACCGTAGAGGAGGAGGGATAACTCATTAGGAGAGCTAGAGCCGAACTCATTAGGAGGCATCTCATCTGCTCTTGGGTGATCCTCATCCACAGAGTGCAAGAACACCTCAACCTCAGTAGGTTGTTCTTCCCCTTGTACTATTCATCAGCCCAAGAGGCAATCCACCACCACCACACTGGAGTAGGGTATTACACCGCAACGGTGGCCCGAACCAGTATAAACCTCGTGTCTCTTGTGTTGTGAGTTCGTTGAGTTCGTCCGCGAAATCTTAGCGAGTTAGGGCGTGGATCGGTAGGGAAAGAACTACGCGCGTACCCCAGAGTTCGAACCTTAAGGGTTTGCCGGAACCCGTGATCTGACAGGTATCATACTTACATATACATATATAGTTGTGTTCTGTCCTCTACAACATTCACTTATAGCTATGTCTTCATGTTTGAATCTTTTGATCTAAGTGAATGTGATCGGACCCTAACCCCCTCTATGCTTCTACCTCAGATTCTATCTATCCAAATCATATGCATTCTATTGAAACTGTCGACTGTCTTCTCTAAATCCTTGTCACCAGAAGACATAGAGAAAAAAGTTAAATCTGTTTTAATGCTATATCCTTATTGCCTGAAAACCGGAGAAGCCAGAACGACCACCCGACAATCCAGGCGTGTGTGCGAACATGGAACGACTTCCAATGAGTTGCATGCATGCCACATGTCCTTTAGATGTGAACCGCCAGGGGCACCTGCGTAATTTTGATGTGCGGTCCCTTTCCTTATAAATACACAACTCACCGCGGTCATTATCTCTTCTTCCACCTCGCCACCTCGCACGAACCCTAGCGCCTCCACTAGCTCGCGTCGACACCGGAGACGAAGCGCTTAGCTGCCGCGACTTCTCCAACGTCGTCCTCACGCCGGCCGCGGACCTCGTCCTCTCTGCCGCTGCCGTAGTTGTCTTCCGTCGCCAAGTTAGGGCGCGAGAGATTGAACTGCTCGGCCTCCCTCTTCGCCTCGTCTAGCAGTTCGTCAAGGGTAATTAAAACTTACTTTTTACTGCCTTTTGATCCGTTAGATCCATCCACTTCAACCAAAAGTGGTTTCTAAACTTCCAAATCTGGATCTATCTTGTTCTGTATCTCATATCATGCCAAGTATATTCACTTATGCTTCACAACTAGTTAGATTCCTCACTTGTACTTATTCATGGATTCGTACAAATCTGGAACCAACTCTCATCAAATAAGTGAATGTCTTCGCGCTATGAGGCTAATGTCTTCAAACTGATTTATCTTCAAAATCTTCTGAGAATGCATATGACCTTCCCCTTCCCTCGCACCTCTAATGCTGTCACAGGTACATGTCCGTGGGAGAATCCCTTGGTTCTCATAGTCTGCATTCATTTGTAGAGTTCTTACAACAATGCATCAACTCTCCTGAAGCTAGTTCCTGTCTGACCAGCACACGAAAGCCATTCACAGTCTTGCAGCCTTTCAGCTTGAATATAATGGCCACTGAGAAATCAGCTAGAAAGGGCAGCAGGCAGCGCCGTGGGGATACAGCCAAGGACATGCCACCGGATCTCTTTGAAATGTACAAGATAGATCCTGAAGAGAATTACAATCAGCGCAAGACTTGAATCTAGTGGATTCGAAGATATTGGGCAGAAGAATGGTTCAAGTACAGATTTGTGACTGCTGAATATGCTGAAAAGAACGCTATCAAGCGACCATGGGGAGATATTCTATACAGAAATCTGCAACCCAAGTCCAAGTCACAAGCCATTACTCAAGGCTTCTACCCTTGCATGGTCCGTGGACCACAGCCAGAGAATGCCGACCATCATCACTGTTATGGTGTCGCGACGACAATCTCTTCAAGCGCAATTATCAATTTGCCAAGGAGTCCGCGGCTAAGAACAAGAAGGCATTTGGACTCAACTTCAACCCTGGTCCATCTGCTCCAAGGGCTGATGGCACCCGCGATGCCAATCCAAATGTCATCGGCCCCTTCTATAACCTCGATGGCCTCATCACTCACATAGCTATTTAGGGGGCCACCGTGGAGCACTCAGCTGATGACGCAGATTTTGATGAAGCGCCAGCTCCACCTAAGCGACAGAAGCAGAAGAAATTAAAGGCTTCAAAGCCCTCTGCCGCACCGAAAGCTTCACGTGTGAAGCCATTGGCCACTGCACCTCCTGAAACCAGTGTGCAATCTAAAGATCTTTCTCGTGTCTCCAAGAAGACGGAGAAGCCCAAGAAGAAGCCCATGAAGATTTCTGGGCATGAACTTACTCTAGCTGCCGTTTTGAGGAACGAAGATGAAACCATTGATCTATCCAGCAATGAAGATCTTGGTGATGATGCCCTTGAACAACTGATCAAGAGCAAGCAAGAGGCGGAGATCTTCAACGATCTACCCCTCTTTGATGTGGACATTCTGAACAACTTCATCGACGAGTGGTTTGATGACCAGACTATCAGTATTGATGATCTTCAGCTTCCTGTGGACATCAGCGTGACATTCCACGGAGCCATTGCTAATGAGTTGGCCTTGGCTCAGAAGATAGTCGAGCTCAAGAACAAAATTGATTATGAGAAGGCTCACTTCAAGAAAAACATGGCCAAGCTCTGCGTGGCAGATGTCCAGATCTTCAAGAAGATGTTGCATGACCTCAAGGAAGAGTTTCACAAGAAGCGTGAAGAAGCAAAAGGTTCAAGAGAGCGCATGAAGTACTTCGCGCAGAAATGTGTTCAAGCACACAATGAGGCTGAGAAGCACAAGGCACTTGGGCGTCCTGGCATTGACCCCAAGATGGTTGCCAAATAGAAGAAGAAGCCTGCTGTGGCCCAAGCTGAAGCTTCAAGGCAGGAAGCACCTCGCATTATCTTCCCTGCCAGCATGACAGGCTCGAAGCCTAAGGTTCCCACAGCAGATTCAGAGCTGAAGAAGACAAAGGCAGCTGAAGCCGAAGCCAAGAAGCGCAAGCACAGGAATACTTCTGATGATGCTCCATCAAAGAAGAAATTGAAGAAGTCTTCAAAGAAAGAGCGTGATGCGGCCTCTGAATCTCTCATTGTTGAGCCCATTTCTGTTGCTCGTCCCGCCTCCACCAACCAAGAGCGTCAACTTGTGATCCACGAGCCTGCTTTCATAAAGGCTCCTGAAAATGAAGAAGTTCCAGCTGTCGACCCCATCACAGCTGAAGACATTGGTCGTGCAGACAATGTAGATGATGACGAAGTCCTTCCTCAACTCAAGAACCAACCGGTATCATCGCCTGTTGTCGGTGTACAAAAGTAGGGGCTCTCCTTTTGACCCCTTTACTTGTGCACGGGCAGTCAGGGCCACGCGCCACGGCCGCACGTAGCAGGGAAAAGGAGGCGAGCCGGAGAGAAGCCGAAGGCACAAGACAACCAAGGCAACGCCAAGACCGGCAACACCAAAGAGCAAGAGGGCGAGGTGGACTCCCCCGGCAAGACCCTTGCCGGGGCAACTTGCCCAACGCCAACGGAGTGAGCCACCCTTGAGCCCAAGGGTTCCAACATCACCAACAACTACGATTGGACCCAGGGCTCGGGAGGCACCTTTGTAGTGGCATGCAAATCTTCGTCAAGATTATGAACATATGGGATCAGGTGAGGACCAGAAGACGACGACCCTCGGCAAGGATCCACAAGACCCCCGGCAAGATCCTTGCCAGGGACGACTACGACGCCGCGGCAAGACCCTTGCCGGGGCCCCGGCAAGACCCTTGCCGAGGACAACAGCGGGGCCACAGCCAGGCCCGCATCAGTCAAGACCCCGCCGCCGTTCGCATGCAGCTGCTAGCCCAACCAGCTGGGCAGGCACATACGTGGCAACATGCAGCTTCCAGGCCAACACAGCTAACACCTGTGTGGCGGCATGCAAATCTTCGTGAAGATCCTACCACCGCGCCACCTAAGCTACCTGCCTGCCTACATGGCACCGCACGCACTGCTGGCTTGGGCACGTGTCGAAGCGGGACGGAGCGGAAGCGTATGGGACGGGCCTCGTTCCCGTCCCCGATAAAGCAAGAGGACACCTAAGCAATGCATTAAATGCGCCTTATCCTATAATACGAGCGATAACCTCGTAGCACTGTAGGCCTTTCCACCTTCTGTGTGCCACTGTGGCAGCCCCTTTCGACTATAAAAGGAGGCCCATGGCGTACCAGAGAGGGATTCGGATCTTTTGAACTATGCAGCCCTCATAGCTAGTTCGAGAGCTCAAGAACTCTCTGAAATACAGCCACCAAAGCAGGACTAGGGTATTACGCATCCTCACGGCCCGAACCTGGGTAAACGATCCTTGTGTTGACTGTTGATCCTGCTCTTCTCACAACCCCGCGCCCCCGCAACCGTAGTAGGGATTCCCGTGATCCCATAGGTGCCGTTTCTCACCGACATCTTTGGCCCGCCAGGTAGGGGGCGCAGTTGTGAAAATCTACTCTAGCAGTTGGCCTAGCAGTTCTTCGTCGCCATGGCTCCCAAGAAGAAGGCGGCCACGGCGGTCGGTTCATCAGGAGCCAAGCGGCCCGTTCCGGTGCGGGCGAGCAGCGGACCGGTCGCAGACAGAACTCGAGCCGCGGCCCGCGAGCATCACCATCGCTCTAGCAGTCAGAGCCTGGCGAGCAGCGTCGTTTGTGCGCCAAACGACGAGCCGCGCGCCGCTAGATCCAAAGACGGGGCCGGGCCCCCCGCAGGCGGCGCGGGGCCCTCCAAGAGTGTTGTTGTGCCCATGTGGCGCAGCGACCTCCAAGACACCCATCCTGGCGCCCACAGCGCACTCTTCCCATGGTGTGCGCGATGAGCAGTGTCACCACGCCGGTGACCCTGGACGTCGTCGTGGGAAGAGCCCTGTACTTCATCCACGGGACGAAGGGGGCCTACATGCCCACCGAAGCGCTGGCGAAAGTGGCACGCAGCCACTGGGCCGTGACGGAGCTCCTTCTAACATGGTTAGAAGTTGAAGCGCGCCACGGTCCACACAGCTTTCGCCACCACCCACGCCAGCAGAAGCTTTGGCGCGCACGCAGCTGCTCCTCGACTTCCCTCCTACTGCGGAGAAGCTCGAGGAGTGGAGAGCCACCATCCGGAGCCTCGTCGCCATCGCCAACAAAGACGATCCGCGACCAATGGTGCCCTCGGGTCGGCGCTCCGTCGAGCCACCACATGCCAGTGGAGGAAGGACCGGGGGTGCTGCGGTCACGGTGCACTCTCCTCCTCCACGCCAACCACCCTGAACGTCTGCTGGTTGTGACGACGCTTGTGATAACATCTCCATAGCGTCGTCCGACCCGCGGACCCACCGCGACCAGCGCCAAGTTCTTCGGGAGCGAGCTCATGAAGACGCTCGAACCACTATCGAGCACCGGCGCGATACATGCCACCAGTCGGACAAGCGGGCGGGGTCCGTTGCGGACCACCCGACTCCGGGAGGCTCCGGTGGCCTACCTTACGAGGTGGGTTGCCCGGCCTTTACCCGTGAGCTGTGGCAGTTCCAGTGGACGTCCCACCGCACGTTCAAGCCCGACGTCAGCGAGAAGTACAATGGTAAGACCCATCCGTCAGAGTTCCTCAGCATCTACACCATCGCGATGCAAGCTGCTGGAGCTCGCGACGACAAGGTGCTCGCCAATTACTTCCCGTTGGCACTGAAGCCCAACGTTATGTCTTGGTTGATGCACTTGCCGATCGATTCCATTTCTTCTTGGTCGGACCTGTGTCATGAGTTCGTTGGTGCCTTCACTGGAGGCCACCAAGCTCACGGCCAGGCGAGTGATTTGAATATCATTCCCCAGAAGGATGGAGAAACCCTGCGCAAGTACATCCAGAGGTTCAGCCAGGTGCAGTACAACATTTTCGATGTTCATCCCGCCGCCGTGATTAGCGCGTTCCACCAGAACGTGCGCAACCGCAAGATGCATGAAGAGCTCGTGATGAACAAGGTTAAGGATGTCGCCGAACTTTATGTTCTGGCTGATAGGTGCGCCCGGGCTGGGGAGGGAAGGAAGTACCCCGGCGAGGACGCCGGCGTGGAAACCGACTCTACTGATGGAGACACCGCCGCCCCGACGAAGAAGGGCTGGCGTCGCAACAAGAAAAGCAAGGGCAAGGCCGTGCTTGCCGTCGAGGGGTCCGACGACACCGCCGCCGCCAAGAAGGCCAAGGCAGACGACCCCAACAAGGAGATTGCCGGGTGCACCACCTGCCGGGCCCTGTCGGCTGCCGACAAGCCAGGGGGCTCCGACAAGCAGTACTGCAAGATCCACCGCACCAAGGGCCACGACCTCCAGAACTGCCGGCAAGTCGAGCTACTTGCTGAGAAGCAAAAGGCCGAGTATGATAGGCGGGACAAGGAGAAGGGTCAGGATGGTGCCGAGGGATCTGGCAAGAAGCATGGCGGCCAAGGAGGTCGCCGCGGCAAGGATAGCCAACAAGAGAGGCCCGCTCGGGGCCGTGACAAGAAGAAAGAAGATGATGATCATGACGAGGACGACGAGTCCGGTGAGCAAGAGTTCCAAAAGGCTACAGAGGCCATGTGCGTCGACAGTGGTGCCTCGCTGCATACTTCTCACCGCCAGCTCAAACAATGGGCGTGTGAGAATACAGCAGCGGAGCCCTCGTTCGACGCCCAGAAGCCGCTGAAGTGGTCCAGCACGCCCCTCATCCTTGACGCCGAGGATCACCCTGACCGCACAACTGCGGTCGGGTGTTTGCCGTTGTTGGTCTCACCAACGATATGCAACCTCAAGGTGAACAAGATGCTGGTTGACGGCGGGGCCGGTCTGAACTTGATCTCACCTGTTGTGATCAGAAGGCTGCAAATTCCTGATGGAGACCTCGAGGAAACGGGCACGTTTCAAGGGGTCAACCCGAAAGGAGCCAGCCGAAGGGGAAGGTCACGTTGCCTGTGACGTTTGGTGGCGAGTTGAACTACAGGACGGAGAGGATTGTCTTCGACGTAGCCGAGATCCCCTTGCCCTACAACGGGATCCTCGGCCGCCTCGCACTGGCCAAGTTCATGGCGGTGTCGCACTACGCCTACAACATGCTGAAGATGCCCGGGCCGATGAACATCATCACCGTCCCCTCCGACCAGAAAGACGCGCTGATCTGCGCCAACCTACTCTACCGGGAAGCAGTCGCAGCAGCTACCGCCAGGGCACTTGCTCCTGCCGCTGAAGCCCCGGTAGGGAAGAAGAAGACCGGCAAGACCTCTCGCACCCACTCCGGCAAGCGCACCTCTTCGGCGTGTTGTGCTACCGCCGAGGACGTGCCAGAGAGCTCCACCGGTAAGAGCAAGAAATCCAGAGATGCGCCACAAGAGACCAAGAAGGTGTCTGTCAAGGAGGATGGCACGGGAGGGGCTTTTACCATAAGCTCCACCCTCGACAGCAAATAGGAAAACGCGCTCATCACTTTCATGCGGGCGAATGTCGATGTGTTTGCATGGCAAGCATCTGACATCCCCGGTGTTCCCATGGAAGTGATTGAGCACCATCTTGCTGTCTGTCCTCATGCACGGCCCGTCAAGCAGAAGGTCAGGAAGCAAGCTCTGGAACGGCAAGAGTTCATCACAGAGGAGATCAGAAAGTTAGAGGCAGTAGGACTGGTGAGAGGAGTGCTCCATCCAATGCGGTTGGCCAATCCGGTAGTGGTGCGCAAGGCGAATGGGAAGTGGAGGCTGTGTATTGACTACACAAATATCAATAAGGCTTGTCCTAAGGACCCCTTCCCATTGCCGCGCATTGACCAGATTGTTGACTCCACGGTCGGGTGTGATCTGCTATCGTTCCTCGACGCCTACTCGGGCTACCACCAGATCTTCATGGCAAGAGAAGACGAAGACAAGACAGCATTCATCACCCCATGTGGTACGTACTGCTTTTTATGAATGCCTTTCGGGTTGAAGAGTGCTGGCTCGACGTTTGCAAGGGCAGTCCAAATTGGTTTTGAGCCCCAGCTACATAGAAATATGGAAGCATATATGGATGACATAGTAGTCAAAACCAAGGACATGGCAACCCTTGTACAAGACTTAGAAGAGACGGTTGCCAACCTGCGCAAGATCAATCTCAAGCTGAACCCTGAGAAGTGCGTCTTCGGCATTCCGTCTGGCAAGCTTCTCGGGTTCTTTGTGTCACAGCGTGGGATCGAGGCAAAACCAGACAAGATAAGGGCTATCGAGCAGATTGAGGCGCCCAAGCGGATCAAGGATGTGCGTCGGCTCGCTGGCTGCGTCGCCGCCATGAGCCGATTCATCTCCAAGTCTGCCGAGCGCGCCCTTCCCTTTTTCAAGATCTTGAAGAAAGCAGGCCCGATGGAGTGGACCCCAGAGGCCGAGGCGGCGTTGCAAGACCTAAAGAGATAACTTTCCTCTACACCAATACTACTTGCACCTAAACCACAAGAGTCGTTGTTGTTGTATCTAGCGGCGACGAATCAAGTGGTCAGTGCCGCGCTAGTGGCGCAGAGGGAGGTTGACGAAGAGGCAATGGCAACAGCAGGACCGGCGGACGGCAAGTCAGAGACTCCCCCGGCAGGGCCTGGTGCCGGCAAGGCAAGGCTCCCGGCAGAGTCTGACGCCGTCAGGGCAGAGCCCGCACAGCCAAGTGAAGTGGTGCAGAAGAAGAAGATGATGCAGCGTCCGGTTTACTTTGTCAGCTCCCTCTTGTAGGGGGCTAGATCAAGGTACTCCGGTGTGCAGAAATTGCTCTTCGCCCTTCTTATGGCCTCGAGGAAGCTGCGTCATTACTTCCAAGCACACGAGATCACTGTTGTCACCCGCCTCCCGTTGCAACGGATACTGCACAACCCAAACGCAACCGGAAGGATTGTGGAGTAGGCCTTGGAGTTATCAAGCTTTGGTTTCAAGTTTGAAAGTATTTCGACGATCCAGAGCAGAGTCTTGGCAGAGTTCATTGCAGAATGGACCGCGACACCCGACGAAGAGATCTAGGAGACCACTCTCCCCGGCAAGGAGGCAAGTTGCGACTGGATCATGTACTTTGATGGGGCCTTCTCGCTGCAAGGCGCAGGTGCTGGTGTACTGCTTGTCGCACCCACCGGAGAGCACCTCAAGTACGTGGTCCAGATGCACTTCCCCAGGGAGATGTCGACAAACAACACTGCTGAGTACGAGGGATTGCTTGCCGGTCTCAGGATCGCGGCAGACCTCGGAATCAAGAAGCTCATCGTCAGGGGTGACTCACAGCTCGTCGTCAAGCAAGTTAACAAGGATTACCAGAGCCCGTTGATGGAGGCATACGTAGATGAAGTGAGGAAGCTGGAAGAGCATTTTGACGGTATACAAGCGGAGCATGTTCCCCGAGTGGAGAACGGCATCGCTGACTACCTGTCGAAACGCGCAGCCCTCAAACTACCTGTGGAACCAGGTACTCTTGTGCTTCGATTAACTCAGCCATCCGTTGAACCATCAATAGAGCCGAACAAGCGGAGGAAATAAGGACCCGGCAAGTACTTTCCCGCCGAGCTCCCCGGAGCCACCGGCAAGGATGTTGCCGTGGACTCTGAGCCTACCGAGGGGCGACCGACTCTGGTAGGTCATCAGGCCCCGGCCATAGAGACGGCCGCTCCCATGGCAGAAGAGATGCCTTTGGTCCTTGCCATCGAGCCCTAGGCTCCGGCATGGGCACAACATACCGTTCGATTCCTCCAAACAGGGGAGCTTCCTGAGGAGCAGGAAGAAGCAGAGAAAGTAGCCCGTTGGTCTGCTATGTATCAGTTCGTCGATGACGTCCTGTACAGGAAGAGACTGAACGGTGTGAAATTGAAGTGCATCCCTTGGGAGGAAGGACTGCAGCTATTGGCGGAGATACACGGAGGCATATGTGGCTCCCACATAGGGTCGAGGGCCCTTGCTGGCAAGGCGCTCCGGCAGGGTTTCTTCTGGCCCACTGCCCTCCAGGATGCAACGGCACTAGTAACCAAGTGTGCAACGTGTCAGTTCCATTGGAAGAAGCTTCATTAGCAAGCTCAAGCCCTTCAAACAATCCCTCTCTCCTGGCCATTCTCGGTCTGGGGGCTCGACATACTGGGCCCTTTCCCCCGTGCTGTCGGGGGCTTTGAGTACTTGTACATTGCGATCGACAAGTTCACAAAGTGGCCGGAGGTGGAAGCAGTGATGAAGGTGACAGGACAGTCAGCCGTCAAGTTCTTTAAAGGACTAGTCTGCCATTTTGGTGTGCCCAACAGAGTCATCACCGACAACGGCACGCAGTTCACAAGCCACACCTTCATGCAGTACATCCAAGACCTCGGCAGCAAGGTCTGTTTCGCCTCCGTGGCACACCCACGGAGCAGCGGCCAGGCGAAGAGGGCAAATGTTGAAGTGTTGCATGGCCTGAGGACAAAGACTTTTAACAAGCTGCACAAGAGTGGAAGGCGCTGGATTGATGAGTTGCCGGTGGTTCTTTGGTCGATCAGGACGACGCCAAATCGAGCCACCGACCAGACACCCTTTGCCCTGGTATACGGGGCAGAAGCAATTCTCCCCACGGAACTCATATACAGGTCACCTCGAGTGCTCTCTTACGACGAGCTTGAGCAATAGCAATTGCGGCAAGATGACGCAACGCTCCTTGAGGAAGATCGTCTTCAGGCGGCCGTGAGAGCAGCACGCTACCAGCAAGCCTTGCGCCACTACCATATCGCAAGGTTCATGCTCGAAGCTTTGAGGAAGGCGACCTTGTTCTTCGGCGCGTTCAGTCGGCCAAGAATTCCAACAAGTTGACGCCAAAGTGGGAAGGCCCTTATCGGGTAATACGAGTCACCAGGCCCGGCGCAGTCCGCCTGGAGACCAAAGATGCTGTCCCAGTGAGCAACTCCTGGAGCATCGAGCATCTTCGCAAGTTTTACCCATAAGGCGTGGCTTGCCGGGCCTCCCGGCGAGGCACCTTTTGTACAAGCCTTGCCGACAAGGCATGTAACCCTTTGTATAAAGCCAGGCGCAGACCCTGAGCATAACTAAATGAAGCACTGGCGCCCTAAGTTTTAGCATGCATGCTAGGTCGAGTCTCTTCTTCGGTTAGGGTTGATAGTGCTTAGTGGCGGCTAACCCCTAGCTTAGAGGTCGAGTGCGCGTCTCTCTGTTCTTTTCTGTCCTCCTTGGTTCACAGGGCACATGAGCACTTCTGCTGAGCTATTTGGAAGAAAGGGAACGGACCGGCGTCCCGACCCCGGCAAACCAAATTTTCCGGGGGCTGCAAGTACAAGGATCCAACCGCGGCAAGCCAAGGTTGACGGGGGCTGCAGATCCAGACAAGTCGTTTATCCTCTGTCATGCATTTCGGTATGGAACTGTGATATGTGAAACCTCGTTTTATTTCTAGGCTACCGTGATCCCCTTTTTCTATACCCAAGGATTATCTCCTGGGTCCGGATTTGGTTGTAGTCGCGGCAGCAAGGAAATGGAACGAGGAGCCTAAGCCCGCTTCATCCCTGCCTCCGCCAAGGGCGCGAGAATGGTCGAGCAAAGTGGGGGGACGGCAAGGCCTGTTGCCGGGCGAAAAATGTTTATCCTAAATAATAACAAGGATTCGCTCCTTGTCGCGGGTTTCACCCACGAACGAAAAACACGGCAAACATCCCTTTTTCATTAAAAACATCCCGTACAGGTACAGTTCATACGGAGTGAAAAACATGAGCAAGGGGATTACAAGTTCTAAATTTAACGAAGGCCCGCAGGCTTACAAACTGAAAAGAGATAAGGTGCCCATAATCCCTTTCTTGTCCCTCTCCTCAGGAGACAGAGCAAGATGGCAGAAGGGCAAAAGGGGCACCTAGGCGAGGTACGAGCAGCAGAAGGCACTAGGAGAACATCCCGGTGGCCACCCCGAAGAGAGGCTGGTGATGATGATGACGGGAGAAGAGCTGGAAGACGAGGCGGCAGGACCAGCAAGACGCGACGAAGGAGTCGGTGCCCGCGTACTCCGACTTGACGGCCCACCACCCGCCTTCTTCATCTTCTCCAGGCCTCCCAACGCCAGCCGCCCGAGGAGACAACCCCGAGAAGTTCAAGGAGCTGGCCCCGCCCCCCAGCAAGCTGCCTTGCCAGGGAAGATGGGCCAGGTGCAGGTGATGGTGCCGCCACCGTCGCCCGAGGACAGCGCGTCCGACACCTAGTCGGACCCGTCATCCTCTCGCCTACTACCCTCGTCGCCGCTGTCGCTGCCCTCCTCGTCACTCTCGCTCGAGGAGGATTCTTCATCGTCGGAGGAGCTCTCCACACAGCACTTCAGGCGAGTTCCAAGATCTCCAAAGACCTTGATGGAGAGCAAGCCGTCCTCCATTAACTTGAAGTAGAGGATGAGCCCCGCCGTCAGGCTGTGGATGTGAGCAAATGTCTTCCACCCGCGATGGAGGTACATAACATGAGGAGCGGGGAAGTCGACGTCGACCTACGTGCCGCCATTCCCGCAGCCCCTCATGTGCAACCTGAGGGTCTGGGGAGGATCGAGCTCCATCTCCCGAGCGAATGGGGTAGGGAGACGGAGGCGGCGACGCGGTGGCCGGCGCAGCCTGACGAAGAACTCGCGAGGCTGGTCCCCGACGTGGCCTTCCATTGGAAGGGGCATCGCTGGCGGAGGTGAGGCCGGCGCATCGCCCCGTCCCCCTCTTCCCTGAGTGCCATGACAAACTGGGCCTCGCCCCCTCCCCCTTCCTCTCATGGCAGGCTCCACCACCACGAGATCTTGGGAAGGAGGGACGCGCTGTCGAGCAGCAACGCTCGCGCCCACCGTCGAAGGGCCAGCACTTCCTCTCGCCATGGCAGACGAAAGGAGCGGGGGTAGAAGCAGATGGATGATGGAAGAATGAGGAATGCCGTCCCCCTCCCCTTCTTATAAAGGGGCCTGAGTCGGGGCTCGGCCGCCCCGCACGACCAATCCGGTCATCGAAGGGCGCAGGGAATCAGGACTGACCCGCTGCCCCAACCAGCGGCGGCCCAGTTTTCCGCCTCTAGTACCTGCCACCTGCATGGAGGACACATGGCGAGCAAGCAGAACCGAGGGGACGGGTGAGGCGACCGCTCCCCGCCCCGTGATCGTGGGCCACGGACGCCATGAAGGCCACGACCCGGGTCCGCCCGAGTAAATGAGCCGCGCCTCTGCGCCTCCCTCTTTCCTGGGGAAGGCGCAAGCCGCCCCTTTACCATGATGTGACGCATGCATGCGGAATCCATCCCACGCATGACCCCCACGTCACGCACGACCCTCCACGTCGCGCGTTCAACGCGGGTCGCGAGGAAGCGTAGCGGACGGAACAGTTACAGCGGTAAAATCCGCCCCGCCTGCCCGTGCACCGTTCTGAGCCTGGCCCAACAACGTGTCGCGCTTATGTGTGGCCCAGGCCCGGGGGCTCCTGTCGGTGTACAAAAGTAGGGGCTCTCCTTTTGACCCCTTTACTTGTGCACGGGCAGTCAGGGCCACGCACCACGGCCGCACGTAGCAGGGAAAAGGAGGGGAGTCGGAGAGAAGCCGAAGGCACAAGACAACCAAGGCAACGTCTAGACCGGCAACACCAAAGAGCAAGAGGGCGAGGTGGACTCCCCCATCAAGACCCTTGCCGGGGCGACCTCCACGGCCCCGGCAAGAGCCTTGCCGGGGCAACTTTCCCAATGCCAACGGAGTGAACCACCCTTGAGCCCAAGGGTTCCAACATCACCAACAACTACGATTGGACCCAGGGCTCGGGAGGCACCTCAGTAGTGGCATGCAGATCTTCGTCAAGATCATGAACATATGGGATTAGGTGAGGACCAGAAAACGAGGACCCTAGGCAAGATCCTTGCCGAGGAAAACCACAAGACCCCCGGCAAGATCCTTGCCGGGGATGACTATGATTCCACTTCAAGACCCTTGCCGGGGCCCCGGCAAGACCCTTGCCGAGGACATAAGCGGGGCCACAGCCAGGCCTGCATCAGTCAAGACCCCACCGCCGTTCGCATGCAGCTGCCAGCCCAACCAGTTGGGCAGGCAACTATGTGGCAACATGCAGCTTCCAGGCCAACACAGCTAACACCTGTGTGGCGGCATGCAAATCTTCGTGAAGATCCTACCACCGCGCCACCTCAGCTGCCTGCCTGCCTACATGACACCGCACGCACTGCTGGCCTGGGCACGTGTCGAAGCAGGACGGAGCGACAGCTGACGGGACGGGCCTCGTTCCCGTCCCCGATAAAGCAAGAGGACACCTAAGCAACGCATTAAATGCGCCTTGTCCTATAATACGAGCGATAAGCTTGTAGCACTGTTGGCCTTTCCACCTCCTGTGTGCCACTATGGCAGCCCCTTTCGACTATAAAAGGAGGCCTATGGCGTACCGGAGAGGCATTAGGCTCTTTTGAACTACGCAGCCATCATAGCTAGTTCGAGAGCTCAAGAACTCTCTGAAATACAGCCACCAAAGCAGGACTAGGGTATTACGCATCCTCGCGGCCCGAACCTGGCTAAACGATCCTTGTGTTGACTATTGATCCTGCTCTTCTCACAACCCCGCGCCCCGCAACTATAGTAGGGATTCCCGTGATCCCATAGGTGTCGTTTCTCACCGACACCTGTTCTTACGAACAGCGAACTCATCAGCATTGGTCATCCCTTGATGCCAATTTCTCAGGATGATTCATGGGCAGATCGCCCTGAACAAGACACCCCCATTGATGATGACACACCCAGAACTCCACCACCTCAAGGCACCACTCCGGTGCTTGAGGACGACAACTACATGGTGCAGACCACTCCATCACCACAGGCGTCGCCAGCTTTCCGCAGGCTTCGCAAAGGCCCTAGGCCACAATTTACCATGTCGAGCATTCCAGAAGGAGAAGTCCAACAAAACTCAGTAGCACACCAAGTGTTTCCTGAAGCCACTCCTACTGCGAATGTCTCCGAGTCTGATGCCAAAGCTGCTGAAGACATTCCGGCTGCATCAGCTGATGACAATCAAGAACCAACACAAGAAGAAGAAAGAGTTGCCACACCCCCTGTCACTCAAGAAGTCGTTCTCAAGGAGAACGTGACTGTGCCCGACCCCCTGTCATTGAAGACACAGAGGTTGAGATCACTGAGGCTGCCACCAACAATGATACTGGAGTCAATGATGTTGTCATGGCTGAAGATAATGTGGAGCCTGAAGCCAATGTTGTTCCTGAAGCTCAGGTGCAACCTGAAGCCCATGTGGATGCTGGTGCCACAGTTCCAGCCCCAAGGCCTCACACAATTGAACAGGCCTATAATCGTGGTGAACTTCTCACAGTTCGGTGGCCCATCATGGTGCCTCCCACTGCTCCAGGACCTCAATATGACTATCGTGTGGAGCAGAGGCCACAAGTTCAGAAGCCAAAGCCCAGACTGCCAAGGTTTCCAGGTGCTGCAACATCGCCAGGATCGTTTAGTGTGAATGGCTTCAGGGCACATAACACATTCTTTGACAGTGCCAAGAACCCATACTCGAGGCCAAAGATCTCTTCCGATCGCTTCTGGAGCTATCAGCAGCGTAGCTATTATTCATGTGTCTTATACAATCAAGAGCGAATCTTTCCTCATATGCGTCTAGATTGTGAAGCCATTGCTGGTCTGCCCTGCCTAGAAGAAGCTCTGGACTATTTCAGAGATGTTGGTCTTCTCCAATTCATCACGGACTAAGAGCACTGGAACGAAGAGCTTTTGCTGCATTTCTATGCCACTCTTCACATTCGTGGCTACAACGGGGATCCGAAGACTTGGGTCCTTGAGTGGATGATAGGTGATGTGCATCATGAAGCTAAAGCTCAAGATATCATCGAGCTTACTTCCCTGCCGACTCCAGGTGAGCTCTATGAACCTGGTTGTCAGCTACACAAGAATGCGCTGGAGAGTATATTTCAGAAGCCAGAGCCCAATATAAGTCATATGCTCAGCATGATGAAGCCATTGCCACAAGATGCTGAATATCCTAAGGAATTCTTCGTCAAGGACCTTGAGTACCTACCTCGTACAATTTATCACATTGTGAGGCGTACTCTATGGCCTGTCAAGGGATATTCTCCTAAAGCTAGACTTGAAGGCACCATGAAGACTTTGGTGTTCTATATTCTCAATGGCATCAGCTTCAATACCCAGGATTTCTTCATTAGGAAACTTGCTGCGCCAGGTTGATCTATTTGGCTTGAAGTTTTATGCTCCATGGGTGATGCGCCTGATCAAACTCCATTCCTCTGTCGACTATCAGCCCTCAGCGCGCAACCATCTTATCTTTATGCCCGAGGTTGATCTGTCACTTGAAGCCATCTACCCAGAGCCTGACAAAGAACCTCTATATCTTCACAATGTTGATCGTCAGAGCTTCACACAACCACTTGAAGGGATTCATGTTCCAAATGCTGCTACTCCTACTTACCCTCTGGCTGGCAATATGCATGTGCCACACCGTGCCAACACTGAAGCCACTGCTAGTACAATCGCTCAAAGGCCTCGGAAGCGATCTCGCATTCTCAATGACAGAGAGCTTCTCGTTGCCTTACATCAGAAGCAGGACAAGCACCATGAATGGCTCAAGCGTCAAATGCAGAGTATCTTGGTGGATATCAATCACATCTGAAACATGGCCACCAAGAACTGCTTTGTAGCCCATGAAGGCTGTTGGTGGTCTTGGAAGTGTCTCACAATGCTATGCCCTGAAGAAGATCTTCGCGAAGATGGCTTCAATGAGGGTTTCGAATTTGACTCCAGACCTCCCCGCAATGCAAGCTGGCGCCGCACTCCATCAATAGAAGATTCTGAGTATTCATCTTCGACTGCGACTGTTGTTGCAAGAGTCGTCGATGAAGAAGACGATGCCACTTCACCAACTATGTCTTCACTGCATCTCGACACTGCACCTGGCCCTTCTGCACCACCGAACGCCAACGTCGACCCTACACCTTCTTCTACTCCTGATGGGAATGAGTAGATGCTCTATGTCTTCAAACCTTTTTGGTCCTTACTGACAAAAGGGGGAGAAGCATATGAGTTGATAGTCTTCAAGCGGGTCCATATGGGTGGTTGCTATATTTTTTTTGCCAAGTGGTTACAACTCTCGTTTTTGATACATTTGGTTCTTTGGGTTGTAACACTTAAACTTGATGGTCGTCTGCTACTTTGCCTGCTATTCTATGATGCGATGATAAATTCCGCATGAAGTCATTCCGCAACGTCCATTTTTCATTATGCATGTCATTATCTTCGTCATATCTTTATATGCATGATGAATTGTCTTCATAAGTTGAAGAGGATCTCCACAAAGTAAAACCTGCCATGTGCACTTGCATTCAAAAGCAAACTACTTATATGCACATCTTCAGGGGGAGCCTTTTGCTACTTATGAAGACAATGCCTTAATCCTTGCACTTTCACATACTTTTGTCCCCGTTGAAAACTTCAACCAGTTTGTCATCAATCACCAAAAAGGGGGAGATTGTAAGTGCATCTAGTGCCACCCCTAGTTGGGTTTGGAGTATTGACGACAAACTTGGTTGAGGGACTAATGTGTTTGTGAAATTTGCAGGATAAAACAGGTAGTAGTCCCTCATTGATTCGGTTTACCTACCAGAGATGACCCCTAAAAATGTGTGAAGACATTGAAGACAATGGTGGTGTGAGAAGACATTCACATGAAGACTATGGAGTGCAAAGACATAGTTGTTTCGTAGTTTCCTTTTCTTCTTTGTTGAGTCATAGGAACCACCGTACTGTTAAGTGGGGTCCAAGTGAACAAAGTCAGAGTGACTGAAGTGATGCTCAACCAAAGCCTATGTCTTCGAGCGAAGACAATGAGAGCAAATCTTATCCAGAGTTGGATGAGTCAGCTTTACTTGTAGCCCAAGTCAAGCTGTCGCGTGTGTTTGAAATCTAACCATTGGACATGTGTCAGTTCCATAGTGACCCAGGGTCATTTTGGACGAATCAGGTCGGGTTGCCTCCTTGCTATAAATAGCCCACCCCCTACACCGTAAATTGGTACACGACTTTTGTCGTTTGAGAGCAACCCACCTCCGAAGCATTTGTGAGAGAGATCCTTGCGAGGACAAAGCCCAAAACACCCAGAGCCAAAGAGTGTTAGGCATCACTGAAGTCTTTCTATCCGCGTGACTTGAAGACTTGTTACACTTGAGGACTGTGAATCCTCCAGCCGGTTAGGCGTCGCATTCTGAGCATCCAAGACTCATTGTGGATTGCCGGTGAACGAAGTCTGTGAAGGTTTGGAAGTCTACCTTGAAGACTTACAAGAGTGATTGGGCGAGGACTTAGTGTCCTTAGCTCAGGGGGAATAAGGTGAAGACGTGGTCTTCTGAGTTGAATCTCAGCCTCCCTAACCAGACGTACAGTTGTCACAGCAACTGGAACTGGTCCAACAAATCCCTGTCCTCACCAAGCAACTGGTTCTATCTCTTACCTCTCTTTACTTACAGTTTGTCTTCGTGAAGTCATTGCCTGCTTGCCTGATCTGATTGACTTCACTTTGTGACGACTATTGTTGCTTGGCTTCGCACTATCTTCCATCCTGATCCATACTACCTAGCTGTCGATAGTCTTTGTGCTTTCACTTTATTCCTTACTTGACTATGGCTTGTCTGTTGTAGTCTACCTTCCGCTGCATATCAATAGGTTCAATTGTTGTGTTTGTCTTCAAAGCCCCCGTGTTTTGAAGGCTTTCATAAAAATCGCCTATTCACCCCCCTATAGTCGATAACTAGCACTTTCAGAACCTCCTATAAAAACCGGCATGACCAAGGAAACTTCTTATACCTTTAATGTCCTTGGGACACGACATCTTTTCAATAGCATCAACTTTAGCTTTATCAACTTCAATACCTCTTTCAGAAATTTTATGCCCGAAGACAATACCTTCATTAACCATAAAGTAGCACATCTCCCAATTCAAGACAAGATTAGTTTCTTCACATCTCTGCAAAACTCGATCAAGGTTGCTTAAGCAATCATCAAAAGAAGTTCCATACACAGAGAAGTCATCCATGAAAACCTCAACAATCTTTTCACAAAAGTCAGAGAATATAGCCATCATGCATCTTTGAAAGGTAGCAGGTGCATTGCATAAACCAAAAGGCATACGTCTATAAGCAAAGTACCGAAAGGGCAAGTAAAGTGGTCTTTTCCTGATCATCTTTTGACACAGGTATTTGAGAGAAACCAGAATAACCATCTAGAAAGCAAAAATGTGTATCTTTGGATAATCTTTCTAGCATTTGATCAATAAAAGGTAAAGGGTAATGATCCTTTTTAGTAGCTTTATTTAATTTGCGGAAGTCAATTACCATTCTATAACCTGTAACAATTCTTTGTGGGATCAATTCATCTTTATCATTAGGAACAACAGTAATACCTCCCTTCTTAGGGACACAATGGACATGACTTACCCACTGACTATCAGCAACGGGATAAATTATACCTGCCTCTAGAAGCTTTAGTATTTCTTTTCTTACCACTTCTTTCATCTTAGGATTTAACCGTCGTTGGTGATCAACAACCGGTTTAGCGTCTTTCTCCAGTTTTATTTTGTGTTGGCATAGAGTGGGACTAATACCCTTAAGATCATCCAGAGTATATCCAATAGCAACACGGTGCTTCTTTAGAGTTTTCAATAATTTCTCTTCTTCTTGCTCTGAAAGGTTAGCACTAATAATAACAGGATATATCTTCTTTTCATCAAGATAAGCATATTTAAGAGTATCAGGTAATGGTTTAAGCTCAAACATGGGATCGCCCTTGGGTGGAGGAGGATCCCCTAGAATTTCAACAGGCAAGTTGTGTTTCAAAATAGGTCCTTGTTTAAAGAATACTTCATCTATTTCCCTTCTTTCATTCATAAACATATCATTTTCATGGTAAAGCAAATATTGTTCTAAAGGATCATTAGGAGGCACGACAATAGAAGCAAGACCAATAATTATTGAGCTAAAAATAATTATAAGTGAAAGGTTCCTTTATTCTAACAGGGAAAGGTGGTTTCTCAATATAAGCAGTAGGAACAATAGGATCAACATTATAAGTGATAGTCTTTTCTTCAACTTTAATAGGTTCAGCTACTTTTACTTCAATGGGAGGATGATATCTAAACCACTTCTCCTTAGGGAGATCAACATAAGTAGCAAATGATTCACAAAAAGAAGCTACTATCTCAGAGTCAAGTCCATATTTAGTACTAAATTCACGGAAAACATCGGTATCCATAAAAGATTTAACACAATCAAACTTAGTTGTTATACCTGACTCCTTACCTTTGTCGAGATCCCAATCTTTAGAGTTGCATTTAATTCTTTCCAACAAATCCCATTTGAGTTCAATAGCCTTCATCATAAAAGAACCAGTACAAGAGGTATCGAGCATGGAGCGATTTTGAGAGAAAGCCGAGCATAAAAAATTTGAATAATGATTTCTCTTGAGAGCTCATGATTGGGGCATGAATATAACATTGACTTAAGCTTCCCCCAAGCTTGAGCGATGCTTTCTCCTTCGCGAGGCCACAAATTATATAATTACGATCATGATGAACAAGATGCATAGGATAAAAATTCTGATGAAATTCCAATTTCAATCGGTTGTAGTTCCATGATCCCATATCATCACATAGCCTAAACCATGTCAATGCCTTTCCCTTCAAAGATAAAGGGAAGACCTTCTTCTTGATAACATCCTCGGGCATACCTGCAAGCTTAAATAATCCACAAACTTCATCCACATACATTAGGTGCAAATCGGGATGCAATGTTCCATCTCCTGTAAAAGAATTAGCTAGCAGTTTCTCTATCATACCCGAAGGAATTTCAAAGTAAAAAATTTCAGTAGGTGCAGTAGGTTGAGGAGCAACTCTTTGCTCTACTGGTCGGGGTGAAGATACCCCGAACAAGCCCCTCAAAGGATTACTTTCCATAGTAACAAGTGACAGTAAATTTCATCACACTATATAAATTTTTCCTTACCAAATTCCACTTACCAAAGGCGCTTCACTCCCCGGCAACGGCACCAGAAAAGAGTCTTGATGACCCACAAGTACAGGGGATCTATCATAGTCCTTTTGATAACTAAGAGTGTCGAACCCAACGAGGAGCAGAAGGAAATGACAAGCGGTTTTTAGTAAGGTATTCTCTGCAAGCACTGAAATTATCGGTAACAGATAGTTTTGTGATAAGGTAATTTGTAACAGGTAACAAGTAACAAAAGTAAACAAGGTGCAAAAAGGTGGCCCAATCCTTTTTTTAGCAAAGGACAAGCCCGGACAAACTCTTATATAAAGGAAAACGCTCCCGAGGACACATGGGAATATCGTCAAGCTAGTTTTCATCACGCTCATATGATTCGCGTTCGTTACTTTGATAATTTGATATGTGGGTGGACCGGTGCTTGGGTACATACCTTCCTTGGACAAGCATCCCACTTATGATTAACCCCTATTTTAAGCATCCGCAACTACAAAAGAAGTATTAAGGTAAACCTAACCATAGCATGAAACATGTGGATCCAAATCAGCCCCTTACAAAGCAACGCATAAACTAGGGTTTAAGCTTCTGTCACTCTAGCAACCCATCATCTACTTATTACTTCCCAATGCCTTCCCCTAGGACCAAATAATGGTGAAGTGTCATGTAGTCGACGTTCACATAACACCACTAGAGGAGAGACAACATACATCTCATCAAAATATCGAACGAATACCAAATTCACATGACTACTAATAGCAAGACTTCTCCCATGTCCTCAGGAACAAACGTAACTACTCACAAAGAATATTCATGTTCATAATCAGAGGGGTATTAATATGCATAATAGATCTGAACATATGATCTTCCACCAAATAAACCAACTAGCATCAACTACAAGGAGTAATCAACACTACTAGCGACCTACAGGTACCAATCTCAGACTTAGAGACAAGAATTGGATACAAGAGATGAACCAGGGTTTCAGAGGAGATGGTGCTGGTGAAGATGTTGATGGAGATTGACCCCCTCCCGATGAGAGGATCATTGGTTATGACGATGGCGATGATTTCCCCCTCCCGGAGGGAAGTGTCCTCGACAGAATAGCTCCGCCAGAGCCCTAGATTGGTTCCGCCAAGGTTCTGCCAGGGCAAAAGACTTCATATAGCAAAAGACGGGCACCGGAGGCCTGCCAGGGGGCCCACGAGGCAAGGGGCGCGCCCGGGGGTAGGGCGCGCCCTCCACCCTCGTGGCCAGGGTCTGGCCCCCCTCCGGTTGATTCTTTCGCCAGTATTTTTTATTAATTCCAAAAACTGCCTCCGTGAAGTTTCAGGACTTTTGGAGCTGTGCAGAATAGGTCTCTAATATTTGCTAAGTTTCCAGCCCAGAATTTCGGCTGCTGGCATTCTCCCTCTTCATGTAAACCTTGTAAAATAAGATAGAATAGGCATAAGTATTGTGACATAATATGTAATAACAGCCCATAATGCAATAAATATCGATATAAAAGCATGATGCAAAATGGACGTATCACGGCCATGTACGTATATACGGGCGGGGTCTCGAGCGCGTACTCGCGCATATATACGGACGGCCAGGGCTTGTGTACATGGAGAGGCAACGAACAGCAGCAACGGCGTCCTGTTCATCGGGCAGCGAAGCGGCTGGTTCGGAACAAAGAAAAAGCGTCTTGTTCATCGGGAGGCAACCGACTGGGTCGGAATGCGTCCTGTTCAACGGGAGCCAACCGGCTTCGACGGAACAGCCGAAACGGGGTCTGGCGTACCACATAACGTAGGAAACGGCCTTCTGTTCGACCGGCCACGGTCAAAACTGGATCATGTTCATTGGGAGGGGTCTGGCGTACCGCAAAAAGGAGGAAATGGACTTGTGTTCAAGTGCCTACGATCCAAATGGGGTCATGTTGATCGGGAGGGGTGTGGCGTACCGCAAAACGGAGGAAACAGACTTGTGTTGGAGCGCCTATGGTCGAAACAGGTTCCTGTTCATCCACCGTCTACTGGCTCGCTCCAGCCTCCACGGGGCTACTGTTCATCCACCATCGACCTCCTCCACCCTCCACGGGCTACTGTTCATCCACGGCTACTGTTCATCTAGCCTCCACCGGCTGTTGTTCATCGAGGCTCCACGGGGTCCTGTTCATCCACCCCCAACCGGCTAGGGTGCGGCGGCCTCATCGTGGTCCTGTTCATCCAACGGCAACGGCCTACTACCACGGGGTCCTGTTCATCCAACCCCCACCGGGAACTGTTCATCCACAACCAACCAACCGGCTTGACTCACCACGTCTCGACTCGTTCTATGTACCGCGTGCAAGGTAGCAACGGTCACTGTTCATCGAGAGGAAACCCAACACCGGCTGGCTATGTCTCGCACGGGGGCTCGATCGGCTTCAGTAAGCAGCAACAGTGATCGACCGCTCGGGTTCAGTTAGCAGCAGCAGCAGCAGCGAAGGAATTGCTCGGGTTCAGTAAGTAGCGAGTGAATCGCTCGGGTTCAGTCAACAGCCAAGGGATCGATCGCTCGGGTTGAGTAACGTGCGATCGCTCCGGGTTCAGATAGCCAACGCCTCGCACACACACGCGTACACGAGAGAAACGTGCAAACCACGGTGCATCGCTCGGCCCCGACCACCCACCGTAACCGGGAACTCCGCGATATTTCCTCTCCCTCGCTTGTACCATGATTTTTTCCGTCATGGATGGCCCAAAGAATGTCATGCAGCTACGTCTCCGGCCTGCCCAGGACGAAATGCCCATTTTCTGTCATGAGTTTTTGTCATAGAAGTAGAAGCCCACCACATCTATGATGATAGGGGTTTTGTCACAATTATCATCATAGAAGTGTCATAAGCATGACAAATTTTTTTCGTTCGGCCCTAAATTTCACGGATGTGTCTTTTTTTTAGTGCTCCTACTTATGATTAACCCTCCCGCAAGCATCCGCAACTACGAGAAAAGTATTAATGATAAATTCTAACCATAGGATTAAATTGGATCCAATCGGTCCCTTACGGAATAGCGCATAAACTGTGGTTTAAGCTTCTGTCACTCTCGCAACCCATCATCTAATTGCTACTCTACAATGCATTCCCTTATGCCCAAATATGGTGAAGTGTCATGTAGTCGACATTCACATGACACCACTAAGGGAATCACAACATACATACTATCAAAATATCGAACACATATCAAGTTCACATGATTACTTGCAACTTGATTCTCCCGTAACCTCAAGAACAAAAGTAACTACTCACAAATGTTAATCATGCTCAAGATCAGAGGGGTATTAAATAGCATATTGGATCTGAACATATAATCTTCCACCAAATAAACCATATAGTAATCAACTATAAGATGTAATCAACATTACTAGTCACCCACAAGCACCAATCTATAGTTCTGGTAACAAGATTGAACACAAGAGATGAACTTGGGTTTGAGATGAGATGGTGATGTTGAAGATGTTGATGGAGATTGCCCTCCCCAAGATGGGAGAGTTGTTGGTGATGATGACGACGATGATTTCCCCCTCCGGGAGGGAAGTTCCGCCTCGAACGGCGGGGCTCCATCCCGAAAGTCCTCTCCTTATTTTTTCTAGGTCAAAATGACCTATATACCAGAAGATGGGCACCGGAGGTGGGCCTGGGTGAGCACAACCCACCAGGGCGCGCTTGGGCTCCCTGGCGCGCCCAGGTGGGTTGTGCCCACCTGATGGGCCTCCTCTGGTACTTATTTGCTCCAGTATTCATCATATATTCCATAAAAATTCTCCGTGAAATTTCAGCCTGTTTGGAGTTGTGCAGAATAGGTAGCCTGACATAGCTTTTCCAGGTCCAGATTTCCAGCTGCCGGAATTCTCCCTCTTTGTGTGTACCTTGCAAATTCTGAGAGAAAAGGCATTAGTATTAATCCAAAAAGCATTATTATGCATAAAAACATCATAAATATCAGTAGGAAAACATGATGCAAAATGGACGTATCAGTGGACTACCTTGTTTTTTCACATTAACCAAATGGACACTACTGCAAGATGCTGCTAACGCGACACTACGATCAGAGACCCTTCGAGAAACTGTGCGCGATGCAATAATCGCAAACGGTGTTGTATGAAAACTGTCAGAAATGATGCAAAACGTTTGCGATGGACGATGCATCGAACACGGTTTAGATTTTAGTTGCGTGTGCGATGCAGGGCATATGGTTCAGCTCAATTAACCGTTTGCGATGATGAGGAACAAAAGAAACGGGCAGCCAGATGAAGGTGTGTGCGATGTACAGCATACGGTTCACTCGGATGAACTGTTTGTGTTTAGGCAACACAAAATAAACGGTCAGCAAGATTCAAGGTGTGTGCGATATACGGCATGCGGTTCACTCGGATGAACTGTTTGTGTTGAGACATGAGAATGGAAATGGTTCAAATGAACAAGATGTGTGTGATACGAGGCAAACAGGTCTATAATCAGAAACATGTGCGAAGACCGATAAGAACACAGATGATTACTGCTAACAAGCCGTGTGTGTTGTGAGCAAATGATTGCTGGTATACAATTGTGAGTGATCGATGAAAACATCACCGACGGGTTCCATTGTTTAGTCCTTGTGCGATGTGATTTCTTTGTCCGCACACCATCTACGCTCTGTCTACAGAGCATCAACATATATACTTAAAAAGACAGCATTGCATAACTAAATTAAGCATACAATTACACAAGTGACTACACGCATAACATTTGTACACACCAAAGTAAGCAATTACATGCATACTAAAGTAGGAGAAACGAGGATCTAATCATCTACTTATTGTTGCGACAACGCTTGCCATTGCTCTGGTTCCGCCTGGATCCCTGGCCGTTTTGGGGAAGGAGGGACTTCCTCATGTTAACAATCCGTCGGTACATATCGTAGCTTGTGTACGCCTCCTTGGCCGCGTACACGACTTGAGCTTTCTCGAGTTTCTCCATCCAGGCCGAGTGCCAGGCACGCTTGTCCTTATTGCACAAATCCTTCATGTCTCTATAGTAGGGGTCGATGATGGCCTCGACGAGGTGAACCAGTGAGTCCTTCTCATACTCCTTGCTGCCCCAGATCTTGTATTGGCCCTGGATGTCGACAAGATTCTAGTAGGCGATGCCCGAACTCTCGAGCGCCTTCACATCGTTGGTGATGTCCACCGTAGTGAACATGTAGTGGGGGTTGTTGACAAACCTGGCAAAACGCTCGCAAGGCCTTGTGGCCAGGCAGTAGTGGTAGACGAGGACGTGGTGGCGCATGCATATCTGGGCGACGGCGACCTTGGGACGAGACCCAGCACGAGCGCGGGGGTACTCGAGGTCGAACCCGACCACCTTGTACTTCTCCTCGGCAAGCAACAGCTCCATGATGTGGATGGAGTGCTCCGCCCAGACCGGGTCATTGGTGTACACCACCGAGAGGTCCATGAACCTTCTGTGGGTGTCCACGACGACACGCATGGTGAACTGCTACTCGTCGTCGGCAGCCGCTCGGAGCGCCATTGGAGCCGCACAGGATACCCTCTAAGAATTTCTCGTGGTGGGCGTGCTTCTTGCAATGGTGGGGCACGATCGAAAGGTTGAAGAGACACAAGGGTAGGTTAAATGGCCGCTGTAATAAATGGGGGCCAGCCGGCATGTAATCATCACGTCTTGTCACAGCGTTCATAGCGGAGGATTCCAGAATCCAGTGCACGCTTGACAACACCGCACCCCAGGCATCGACACTCGAGTGCGATAATTAATTCTGCGCTCTACAGTGCACACGGTGGAAGAAACCAACTGTGTGCAATAATGTCGAAGATGGCAGTCGAGTTATACAGATCGTGTGCTGTGAGATCAACAAGGTAAACTAATTCGAGAATGGTTAATAAAATCTAAGACCATTGCATATTAAGGTCAGAATAGTGCTAGCAATATACGAGTCTCATACGATGCCATTTCAACGATTGTACCACAAAAGTTCGAAATGTTACAAGGTTCAAATTCGAGAGTTATATGGCTAAAATTTGAAGATTACAAGGTTCAAACTGATATTAGAAATGAAATTCAGCTCATCAGCTCCAAACGCTCGCGCTGATGCGCTGAACATGGATATCAAAGAGGTTCAAACTAATATCACCGCTTCTAAGTCTGGCTTTGAAACCTCACAATTTTTTGAAAGGGGTCAGCCACTAAGAAGTCATGTATGGGGTTGACCCGATGACTTCCGATTACTCTGTCATCTGAAGTTCCAAAATGAAATTCAGCATTTTTGGAGCCTACTCCATTCTGCCACAGGCGCCGGCGCTGATAAACAGACCATTCATTTTTGTGAAATAAATGTAGGGCAAACCTCATTTCCTTAAGCACCCTTGCTCTGAGAACAAAGAACCTGGTGAATATAATCTCTGGTAAGGTCCCTCGGTAGGAGTTCAAAGTAATTTCTGAGAGATGTCGATCTAGGCATTCGACGTGATTGTTATATTGTATCACATTATCCACCACTGGGCCTAATCTTATTTGCAAAAGAAGAAAACGTGTTAGTGCCTACATGCAGTTTTGAACATTACTACAGGACTAGCTATTTGGTTTGCAGGATTTGTAAAATGCCCTAACATGCCATCTTCAATCTGACATGATTAACATGGGCATTTGATTACATTCTAGAAAAATGTAGCCTTCTTCACAAGAGGTTGGAGTGGATGAAAAGTTCCCTAAGAAAACTAGTACAGATGAATCCAAAGGAGAAATTCTTATTGATTGTAACCATATGGATCAAGCAACCAATATGGGGGGGGGGCATGTATGTACTGAAGTCCTCCAAATGAACCTTCAAAAATCGTAGTACATTGTCATTGTAAACTTGGAAAAAGGTGTCACAAATTGAACTCCCTTATGGTTAACATTTAGCAGGAAAGGAACATCACCTCGATATATAGCTTCTCCAGGCACAGAAAGCATCTCAGGAAACTGACAACTTGCTCCAGGTCGGGCCCCATAGATTCTAGTGCCAAGACCTTCACTGTGCGCAGTTTCGGGGTCAAGCTTGTCGGAATCATTTTCTGAATGACAGACGAACAA
This sequence comes from Aegilops tauschii subsp. strangulata, assembly GCF_002575655.3. Taxonomy (NCBI): domain Eukaryota; kingdom Viridiplantae; phylum Streptophyta; class Magnoliopsida; order Poales; family Poaceae; genus Aegilops; species Aegilops tauschii. The sequence goes on from NC_053039.3 coordinate 58,280,091, forward strand.
ACATCTTCAAAATTATAAATAATGTTAATTTGTAGAAGGAGAGGTAGAAGGGGGCTGTTGTACCTGAACGGGTGTGGATCCAATAACAAGTTCGGAATATTTGTCAGACGATTAGCCCACCACTGTCAATATCAGCGCAGAAATGACATTGATTCTTGTTGGACCTTCTTGATCAACTACAAGTAATCTCTCAAGTGCAGGTGTGTCCTGGATGACCATACCGTGGTCCACCTTTCGTGATGTCTTCCTGCCGCACCAACAACGCACATAAATAGTCCGGAGAGTCATGGAGGTGATGTGGAAGGTACTCAACCCATTGATCGCCTGAAGACGAAGGTACTCGAGTACAGTACAGCCACGGAGCAGACGCTCCATGTCACCCTTTGAGAGGCAGACGGCGACGAGCTCGAGGTGCTTCAATCATGGTAGAATAAGAGCGGGCGCGTCATTAAGGGGCGGGAAATGGCAGTTCCTGAACTTGGCGACGCGCAGCGTGGGCGCGAGGCGGAGTGCGGATGTTGGCAGCGACTGCATATGCCCATCACCAAAAGTGAGCTCCTCGAGCTGATCTAGGGCGGGGGATCGGAACCATTCGTCAAGCTTGGCTCGGTCCTTGCCGTTGGAATGGAACTTGCCCATTCTAAGGCCTTTGGTTGGGCCAAGGTGACTGTCGAGGATCTTGGAGAACGCATCCAAGCTGTTGTGATAGCCATGGCAGAGCTCATGGGTGTCGATGAGGTCGAGAGGGCTGGAGTTCCATAGGGGGCGCCACCGCCGGGAAAGGAGGGTTGTCCGCGCCCCATATTTGATTGGGAGGAGGGATATGATGACTCTCAACATATCATCGGGGAGGCTACTGATTAAGTCTAGGCCTGATGGAGTCGCTTGCGGTTCTAGCTCGCCCCGCCTCCGCTTGTTGGCAGCCCCGTTCTCCACCTCCGGAGTCTCCTTGTCAGTGGCGCTTTCTGATAGAAATGGGAGTACAGGGAATATTTAGTTAAAACAGGGCAATAGAAAAGTGTATTGGTAACTAGAAGTTATTAGGTAGGAATATAGTAAGATAAGGGAATAACAATTGGTTGCTTGAATACTACACAATTCATTTGACATTGCTGGGTAAGTCAACATATGCAGATAGTCGAAAAGAAAACTTACTTCGAACAAAGTCTGCATGGATGATTTTGTCAGGGAAGTTAGCATATATCTCATGACACTACAAAAAAAAGACACATCCATGACATTTTGGGCCGAACGAAAAATTTTTTTGTCATACTTATGACACTTCTATGACAATAATTGTGACAAAACCCGGTATCATCATAGATGTGGTGGGGTCCTACTTCTATGACAAAAAATCATGAAAGAAACCGGGCTTTTTGTCCTGCGCGGGCTGGAGACGCAGCTTCATGACATTCTTTGGGCCGTCCATGATGGAAAAAACCGTGGTAGAAGCGAGGTCGAGGAAAATATCGGGGAGTTCCCGGTTACGGTGGCTGGTCGGGGGCCGAGCGATGCGCGTTTCTCTCCTACGTACGCGCATGTGTGCAAGGCGTTGGGCTCTAACTGAACCCGAGCGAGGCGTTGGGCTCTAACTGAACCCGAGCGATTGCACTACAGGCTACGCTTTACTGAACCCGAGCGGTCGATCGATCCCTTGCTGTTAACTGAACCCGAGTGATTCCTTCGCTACTGCTGCTAAATGAAGCCGATCGAACACTGCTGCCTCCTTCCTTGGATGAACAGTGAGCGTTGTTGAGGGGGTTTGGATGAACAGTTCCCGGTGGGGGGTTGGATGAACAGGACCCCGTGGTAGTAGAGGCCGTTGCCGCTGGATGAACAGTACCCCGATCGATCGAGCCGGTGGATGAACAGGACCCCGTGGAGGGCTGGATGAACAGGACCCCGTGGAGGGCTGGTTGAACATTAGCCGGTGGAGGGCTGGTTGAACAGTAGCCGGTGGAGGGCTGGATGAACAGTAGCCCGTGGAGGGGTGGTTGAACAAGACCCCGTGGAGAGGGCTGGTTGAACAGTAGCCGGTGGAGCCTAGATGAACAGGAGCCCGTGGATGAACAGTCGCAGGTGGAGGCTGGAGGAGGTTGACGGTGGGTGAACAGTAGCCCGTGGAGGCAGTCGATGGTGGAGATGAACAGCATCCCGTGGAGTCCCGTTTTGCGGTACGCCACACCCCTCCCGATGAACACGACCCCCGTTTCGACCGTAGCGCTGCAACACAAGTCCGTTTCCTCCATTTTGCGGTACGCCACACCCCTCCCGATCAACAGGACCATGTTCCGACTATAGGAGGTCCATTTCCTCCGTTTTGCGGTACGCCAGACCCCTCCCGATGAACAGGATCCCGTTTCCACCGTGGCCGGTCGAACACTAGGCCATTTCCTCCGTTCTGCGGTACGCCACGCCTCGTTTCCATCGCCTGTTCTGTCCAAGCCGGTTGGCTCCCAATGAACAGCACACGTTCCGTTCCCTCCCGATGAACACGATGCATTCCGTTGCCTCCCCATGAACACGACGACGACGCAATTTCTCCGTTCCGACCCAGCCACAGCCATGTACACGAGCCCTGGTCGTACGTATGCCCGAGTAGGCGTTCGAGACCCCACCCGTATGTACGTACGTGGCCGTATTTACTTTCTTGCACCCTGGCTGTTGTACGTACGTGTACATGCTACGTGTGCGCCTCTACTACAACACGTGCGCGCCTCTACATCGACCACTATGTACGTACACGTTCGCGACCAGAATGACATCGCTACGTACGCTTCGACCAGGTGGGTCCCGACTGTCAGGCACTTCCTTGCGTGCAAAGATGTAGTTGGTGGGTCCCAACAGTCAGGGGGAAATGTTTTTTCACAAAATACGGTGGCCCGTCCGGTGGGTCCATGCTGTCAGGTGGAGGAATCATTATTTTGCGCGTAATAAGGAGGCACTTCCTTGCTGCGGCCGTGGACCCAGTTGTCAGCCTCTCCACATACAGTACTCTTTCGATGGAAGTTGTTCCTTGACCACGTTGACCACGCCGCACCGAGAGCACCAGGGCGGTGGACGACGGCGAGGCCTAGGAAGGTGACGACGCGGAGCCGGGGAAGACGCGGCAGTGGAAGCCCACGCGGAGAGGAGTACGATGGTTCATTGGTTCGGCTGCGGTGTGAGGCTGTCGTCGCCGCAGGGCCTGGCCAGCAGTGGGAGTAGTAGGGGGCGGTGAAGCCTCCGCGGCAGCACAGCCGCCCACGGGAGGCAGGAGCAGGCGGCACGACCGGCGCTGCTCTGGGCGGCTGGAGCAAGAAGACCAAAGGTTGAAGAAGCACTACGGCCATTGGATGGACATCGTACGGTCACTGGAGCTAGAATCGTTCATATTGACTAAGTTGACAAAGCCCTCCATCCCCGTCAACTCAGTAGGCCCACAAGTCAGCCTCCCACTATGCTGGGTCCTAGCTAGCAGGGGGAGTATTCATTTTTTTGTGCCCAATAAGGAGGCACTTCCTTGCGTGCGAAGATATAGCTGGTGGGTCCGAGCTGTCAGCGGGAGGAACGTATTTTTTGCGAAACACAGAGGCCCTTCCAGTGGGTCCCAGATGTCAGGTGGAGGAATCATTATTTTGCGCGTAAGAAGGAGGCATTTCCTTGTGTGCAGCCGTGGACCCAGCTGTCAGCCTCTCCATGTACAGTCCCCTTTCGATGGATGCCGTTCGTTGTGTTGGGGAACGTAGTAATTTCAAAAAAATTCCTACGCACACACAAGATCATGGTGATGCATAGCAACGAGAGGGGAGAGTGTTGTCCACGTACCCTCGTAGACCGACAGCGGAAGCATTATCACAATGCGGTTGATGTAGTCGTACGTCTTCACGATCCGACCGATCAAGTACCGAACGCACGGCACCTCCGAGTTCTACACACGTTCAGCTCGATGACGTCCCTCGAACTCCGATCCAACCGAGTGTTGAGGGAGAGTTTCGTCAGCACGACGGCGTGGTGACGATGATGATGTTCCACCGACGCAGGGCTTCGCCTAAGCTCCGCAACGATATTATCGAGGTGTAATATGGTGGAGGGGGGCACCGCACACGGCTAAGAGATCTCAAGGATCAATTGTTGTGTCTCTTGGGTGCCCCCCTGCCCCCGTATATAAAGGAGCAAGGGAGGAGGAGGCCGGCCCTAGGAGGGGGCGCACCAAGTGTGGAGTCCTACTAGGACTCACTAGTCCTAGTAGGATTCCACCTCCCATATGGAATAGGAAAAGAGGAAGGGAAAAAGAGAAGGAAGGAAGGGGGCGCCCCCCCTTCCCTAGTCCAATTCGGACCAGACCAAGGGGAGGGGTGCGGCCACCCTTGAGGCCCTTTTTCTTCTTTCCCGTATGGCCCAATAAGGCCCAATACGTATTCCCGTAACTCTCCGGTACTCCGAAAAATACCCGAATCACTCGGAACCTTTCCGAAGTCCGAATATAGTCGTCCAATATATCGATCTTTAGGTCTCGGCCATTTCGAGACTCCTCGTCATGTCCCCGATCTCATCCGGGACTCCGAACTACTTCGGTACATCAAAACTCAATAAAACTGTCATCGTAACGTTAAGCGTGCGGACCCTACGGGTTCGAGAACTATGTAGACATGACCGAGACACGTCTCCGGTCAATAACCGATAGCGGGACCTGGATGCCCATATTGGCTCCCACATATTCTACGAAGATCTTTATCGGTCAGACCGCATAACAGCATACGTTGTTCCCTTTGTCACCGGTATGTTACTTGCCCGAGATTTGATCGTCGGTATCTCGATACCTAGTTCAATCTCGTTACCGGCAAGTCTCTTTACTTGTTCCGTAACACATCATCCCGCAACTAACTCATTAGTCACAATGCTTGCAAGGCTTATAGTGATGTGTATTACCGAGTGGGCCCAGAGATACCTCTCCGACAATCGGAGTGACAAACCCTAATCTCGAAATACGCCAACCCAACAAGTACCTTTGGAGACACCTGTAGAGTACCTTTATAATCACCCATTTACGTTGTGACGTTTGGTAGCACACAAAGTGTTCCTCCGGTAAACGGGAGTTGCATAATCTCATAGTCATAGGAACATGTATAAGTCATGAAGAAAGCAATAGCAACATACTAAACGATCGAGTGCTAAGCTAACGGAATGGGTCAAGTCAATCACGTCATTCTCCTAATGAGGTGATCTCGTTAATCAAATGACAACTTATGTCTATGGCTAGGAAACATAACCATCTTTGATTAACGAGCTAGTCAAGTAGAGGCATACTAGTGACACTCTGTTTGTCTATATATTCACACATGTATTATGTTTCCGGTTAATAAAATTCTAGCATGAATAATAAACATTTATCATGATATAAGGAAATAAATAATAACTTTATTATTGCCTCTAGGGCATATTTCCTTCAGTCTCCCACTTGCACTAGAGTCAATAATCTAGTTCACATCGCCATGTGATTTAACATGAATAGTTCACATCACCATGTGATTAACACCCATGGTTCACATCGTCATGTGACCATCACCCAAAGGGTTTACTAGAGTTAGTAATCTAGTTCACATCGCTATGTGATTAACACCCAAAGAGTACTAAGGTGTGATCATGTTTTGATTGTGAGATAATTTTAGTCAACGGGTCTGTCACATTCAGATCCGTAAGTATTTTGCAAATTTCTATGTCTACAATGCTCTGCACGGAGCTACTCTAGCTAATTGCTCCCACTTTTAATATGTATCTAGACCGAGACTTAGAGTCATCTAGATTAGTGTCAAAACTTGCATCGACGTTACCTTTTACGACGAGCCTTTTGTCACTTCCATAATCGAGAAACATATCCTTATTCCAGTAAGGATAATTTTGACCGATGTCCAGTGATCTACTCCTAGATCACTATTGTACTCCCTTGCCAAAATCAGTGTAGGGTATACAATAGATCTAGTACACAGCATGGCATACTTTATAGAACCTATGGCCGAGGCATAGGGAATGACTTTCATTCTTTTTCTATCTTCTGCCGTGGTCGGGTTTTGAGTCTTACTCAATTTCACACCTTGTAACACAGGCAAGAAACTCTTTCTTTGACTGTTCCATTTTGAAGCACTTCAAAATCTTGTTAGGGTATGTACTCATTGAAAAAACTTATCAAGCGTCTTGATCTATCTCTATAGATCTTGATGCTCAATATTTAAGCAGCTTCACCGAGGTGTTTCTTTGATAAACTCCTTTATGCTTTGCAGAATAATTCTACATTATTTCCGATCAACAATATGTCACTTACATATACTTATCAGAAATGTTGTAGTGCTCCCACTCACTTTCTTGTAAATACAGGCTTCACCGCAAGTCTGTATAAAACTATATCCTTTGATCAACTTATCAAAGCGTATATTCCTACTCCAAGATGCTTGCACCAGTCCATAGATGGATTGCTGGAGCTTGCATATTTTGTTAGCACCTTTAGGATTGACAAAACCTTCTGGTTGCATCATATACAACTCTTCTTTAATAAATCCATTAAGGAATGCAGTTTTGTTTATCCATTTGCCAGATTTCATAAAATGCGACAATTGCTAACATGGTTCGGACAGACTTAAGCATCGCTGCGAGTGAGAAAATCTCATCGTAGTCAACACCTTGAACTTTGTCAAAAACCTTTTTCCGACAAGTCTAGCTTTGTAGATAGTAACACTACTATCAGCGTCCGTCTTCCTCTTGAAGATCCATTTATTTTCTATGGCTTGCTGATCATCGGGCAAGTCAACCAAAGTCCACACTTCGTTCTCATACATGGATCCCATCTCAGATTTCATGGCCTCAAGCCATTTTGCGGAATCTGGGCTCACCATCGCTTCTTCATAGTTCGTAGGTTCGTCATGGTCTAGTAACATAACCTCCAAAAGAGGATTACCGTACCACTCTGGTGCGGATCTTACTCTGGTTTACCTATGAGGTTTGGTAGTAACTGGATCTGAAGTTACATGATCATCATCATTAACTTCCTCACTAATTGGTGTAGGAGTCACAGGAACAGATTTCTGTGATGAACTACTTTCCAATAAGGGAGCAGGTACAATTACCTCATCAAGTTCTACTTTCCTCCCACTCACATCTTTCGAGAGAAACTCCTTCTCTAGAAAGGATCCATACTTAGCAACGAATGTCTTGCCTTCGGATCTGTGATAGAAGGTGTACCCAACTGTTTCCTTTGGGTATCCTATGAAGACACATTTCTCCGATTTGGGTTTGAGCTTATCAGGATGAAACTTTTTCACATAAGCATCGCAACCCCAAAATTTTAAGAAACGACAACTTTGGTTTCTTGCCAAACCACAGTTCATAAGGCGTCGTCTCAACGGATTTTGATGGTGCCCTATTTAACGTGAATGCAGCTGTCTCTAATGCATAACCCCCAAAACGTTTAGTGGTAAATTGGTAAGAGACATCATAGATTGCACTATATCCAATAAAGTACGGTTATGACGTTCGGACACACCATTATGCTGTGGTGTTCCAGGTGGCGTGAGTAGTGAAACTATTTCACATTGTTTTAACTGAAGGCCAAACTCGTAACTCAAATACTCTTCTCTACGATCAGATCATAGAAACTTTATTTTCTTGTCACGATGATTTTCCACTTCACTCTGAAATTCTTTGAACTTTTCAAATGTTTCAGACTTATGTTTCATCAAGTAGATATACCCATATCTGCTCAAATCATCTGTGAAGGTGAGAAAATAACGATATCCGCCACGAGCCTCAATATTCATTGGACCACATACATCTGTATGTATGACTTCCAACAAATCTGTTGCTCTCTCCATAGTTCCGGAGAACGATGTTTTAGTCATCTTGCCCATGAGGCATGGTTCGCAAGCATCAAGTGATTCATAATCACGTGATTCCAAAATCCCATCAGTATGGAGTTTCTTCATGCGCTTTACACCAATATGACCTAAACGGCAGTGCCACAAATAAGTTGCACTATCATTATTAACTTTGCATCTTTTGGCTTCAATATTATGAATATGTGTATCACTACGATCGAGATCCAACAAACCATTTTCGTTGGTGTGTATGACCATAGAAGGTTTTATTCATGTAAACAGAACAACAATTGTTCTCTAATTTAAATGAATAACCGTATTGCAATAAACATGATCAAATCATATTCATGCTCAACGCAAACACCAAATAACACTTATTTAGTTTCAACACTAATCCCGAAAGTATAGGGAGTGTGCGATGATGATCATATCAATCTTGGAACTACTTCCAACACACATCGTCACCTCGCCTTTTACTAGTCTCTGTTTATTCTGCAACTTCCGTTTTGAGTTACTACTCTTAGCAACTGAACCAGTATCAATTACCGAGGGGTTTCTATAAACATTAGTAAAGTACACATCAATAATCTGTATATCAAATATACCTTTGTTCACTTTGCCATCCTTCTTATCCACCAAATAGTTGGGGTAGTTACGCTTCCAGTGACCAGTCCCTTTGCAGTAGAAGCACTTAGTCTCAGGCTTAGGTACAAACTTGGGCTTCTTCACTTCAGTAGCAACTTGCTTGCCGTTCTTTCTGAAGTTCCCCTTCTATCCCTTTGCCCTTTTCATGAAACTAGTGGTCTCGTCAACCATCAACACTTGAAGTGGTCTTGTCAACCATCAACACTTGATGTTTTTCTTGATTTCTACCTTCATCGATTTCAGCATCACGAAGAGCTCGGGAATTACTTTCGTCATCCCTTGCATACTATAGTTCATCACGAAGTTCTACTAACTTGGTGATGGTGACTAGAGAATTCTGTCAATCACTATTTTATCTGGAAGATAAACTCCCACTTGATTCAAGCGATTGTAGTACCCAGACAATCTGAGCATATGCTCACTAGTTGAGCGATTCTCCTCCATCTTTTTAGCTATAGAACTTGTTGGAGACTTCATATCTCTCAACTCGGGTATTTGCTTGAAATATTAACTTCAACTCCTGGAACATCTTATATGGTCCATGACGTTCAAAACGTCTTTGAAGTCCCGATTCTAAGCCGTTAAGCATGGTGCACTAAACTATCAAGTAGTCATCATATTGAGCTAGCCAAACGTTCATAACGTCTGCATCTGCTCCTGCAATAGGTCTGTCACCTAGCGGTGCATCAAGGACATAATTTTTCTATGCAGCAATGAGGACAATCCTCAGATCACGGATCCAATCCGCATCTTTGCTACTAACATCTTACAACATAATTTTTCTCTAGGAACATATAAAAAATAAACACAGGGAAGCAACAACGCGAGCTATTGATCTACAACATAATTTGCAAAATACTATCAAGACTAAGTTCATGATAAATTTAAGTTCAATTAATCATATTACTGAACTCCCACTTAGATAGACATCTCTCTAATCATCTAAGTGATTACGTGATCCAAAGCAACTAAACCATGTCCGATTAACACGTGAGATGGAGTAGTTTCAATGGTGAACATCACTATGTTGATCATATCTACTATATGATTCACGCTCGACCTTTCGGTCTCTGTGTTCCGAGGCCATATCTGTATATGCTAGGCTCGTCAAGTTTAACCTGAGTATTCCGCGTGTGCAACTGTTTGCACCCGTTGTATTTGAACGTAGAGCCTATCACACCCGATTAACACGTGGTGTCTCAGCACAAAGAACTTTTGCAACGGTGCATACTCAGGGAGAACACTTTTATCTTGAAATTTTAGTGAGAGATCATCTTATAATGCTACCGTCAATCAAAGCAAGATAAGATGCATAAAGGATTAACATCACATGCAATCAATATAAGTGATATGATATGGCCATCATCATCTTGTGCTTGTGATCTCCATCTCCGAAGCACCGTGCTTGTGATCTCCATCTCCGAAGCACCGTCATGATCACCATCGTCACCGGCTCGACACCTTGATCTCCATCGTAGTATCGTTGTCGTCTCGCCAACTTATTGCTTTTACGACTATCGCTACCGCTTAGTGATAAAGTAAAACTATTACATGGCGATTGCATCTCATACAATAAAGCGACAACCATATGGCTCCTACCAGTTGCCGATAACTCGGTTACAAAACATGATCATCTCATACAACACATTATATCACATCATGTCTTGACCATATCACATCACAACATGCCCTGCAAAAACAAGTTAGACGTCCTCTACTTTGTTGTTGCATATTTTACGTGGCTGCTACGGGCTTAGCAAGAACCGTTCTTACCTACGCATCAAAACCACAACGATAGTTTGTCAAGTTGGTGCTGTTTTAACCTTCGCAAGGACCGGGCGTAGCCACACTCGGTTCAACTAAAGTGAGAGAGACAGACACCCGCCAGTCACCTTTAAGCAACGAGTGCTCCGAATAGTGAAACCAGTCTCGCGTAAGCGTACGCGTAATGTCGGTCCGGGCCCCTTCATCTCACAATACCGCTGAACCAAAGTATGACATGCTGGTAAGCAGTATGACTTATATCGCCCACAACTCACTTGTGTTCTACTCGTGCATAGCATCAACGCATAAAACCAGGCTCGGATGCCACTGTTGGGGAACGTAGTAATTTCAAAAAAATTCCTACGCACACGCAAGATCATGGTGATGCATAGCAACGAGAGGGGAGAGTGTTGTCCACGTACCCTCGTAGACCGACAGTGGAAGCGTTATCACAACGCGGTTGATGTAGTCGTACGTCTTCACGATCCGACCGATCAAGTACCGAACGCACGGCACCTCCGAGTTCTACACATGTTCAGCTCGATGACGTCCCTCGAACTCCGATCCAGCCGAGTGTTGAGGGAGAGTTTCGTCAGCACGACGGCGTGGTGACGATGATGATGTTCCACCGACGTAGGGCTTCGCCTAAGCTCCGCAATGATATTATCGAGGTGTAATATGGTGGAGGGGGGCACCGCACACGGCTAAGAGATCTCAAGGATCAATTGTTGTGTCTCTGGGGTGCCCCCCTGCCCCCGTATATAAAGGAGCAAGGGAGGAGGAGGCCGGCCCTAGGAGGGGGCGCACCAAGTGTGGAGTCCTACTAGGACTCACTAGTCCTAGTAGGATTCCACCTCCCATATGGAATAGGAAAAGAGGAAGGGAAAAAGAGAAGGAAGGAAGGGGGCGCCCCCCCTTCCCTAGTCCAATTCGGACCAGACCAAGGGGAGGGGTGCGGCCACCCTTGAGGCCCTTTTTCTTCTTTCCCGTATGGCCCAATAAGGCCCAATACGTATTCCCGTAACTCTCCGGTACTCCGAAAAATACCCGAATTACTCGGAACCTTTCCGAAGTCCGAATATAGTCGTCCAATATATCGATCTTTACGTCTCGGCCATTTCGAGACTCCTCGTCATGTCCCCGATCTCATCCGGGACTCCGAACTCCTTCGGTACATCAAAACTCAATAAAACTGTCATCGTAACGTTAAGCGTGCGGAGCCTACGGGTTCGAGAACTATGTAGACATGACCGAGACACGTCTCCGTTCAATAACCAATAGCGGGACCTGGATGCCCATATTGGCTCCCAGATATTCTACGAAGATCTTTATCGGTCAGACCGCATAACAACATACGTTGTTCCCTTTGTCACCGGTATGTTACTTGCCCGAGATTTGATCGTCGGTATCTCGATACCTAGTTCAATCTCGTTACCGGCAAGTCTCTTTACTCGTTCCGTAACACATCATCCCGCAACTAACTCATTAGTCACAATGCTTGCAAGGCTTATAGTGATGTGTATTACCGAGTGGGCCCAGAGATACCTCTCCGACATTCGGAGTGACAAATCCTAATCTCGAAATACGCCAACCCAACAAGTACCTTTGGAGACACCTGTAGGGTACCTTTATAATCACCCATTTACGTTGTGACGTTTGGTAGCACACAAAGTGTTCCTCCGGTAAACGGGAGTTGCATAATCTCATAGTCATAGGAACATGTATAAGTCATGAAGAAAGCAATAGCAACATACTAAACGATTGAGTGCTAAGCTAACGGAATGGGTCAAGTCAATCACGTCATTCTCCTAATGAGGTGATCTCGTTAATCAAATGACAACTTATGTCTATGGCTAGGAAACATAACCATCTTTGATTAACGAGCTAGTCAAGTAGAGGCATACTAGTGACACTCTGTTTGTCTATATATTCACACATGTATTATGTTTCCGGTTAATACAATTCTAGCATGAATAATAAACATTTATCATGATACAAGGAAATAAATAATACTTTATTATTGCCTCTAGGGCATATTTCCTTCATGTTGACCATGTTGACCACGCCGCGCCGAGAGCACCAGGGCGGTGGACGACGGCGAGGCCTACGAAGGGAACGACACGGGGCTGGGGAAGACACGGCAGTGGCTGCCCACACGATAGGGAGTACGAGGGTTGACTGGTTCGGCTGCCGTCACCGGAGAATAACAACAGGTGTGGGTGAGTAGAGGGATGGCTAGGCCAGCGATGGGAGTACGGTGGGGCGGTGAGGCCTACGCGGCAGCACAGCCGGCCACGGAAGGAGGGAGCAGGCAGTCCTGCCGGCGCTTGTTTAAGCGGCTGGAGCAGGAAGAGCAGAGATTGAAGAAGCACGACGGTCGTTGGATGGACATCCAACAGTCACTGCTTGTGCGTCAACCTTTTTTTAGGAAAGCCTCAAATCTGTGGGAAACAGCATACAGCCCATTTGCCATTATTTCTAATAATTTACAGCCCATTTGCTAATTCTTAAGGTTTTTTTGGAGCCCATATTCTTTTTGTTAGCATTACAGCCCATATTGTGGCCACGGTTAAAACAATTATACGAAAATTTGCATATTTCGGTGCGGTCCGAACCGTTTTTAATCCTGAAATTTTGAGTCACATTCAAACTGATTTAAAAAATAAATGTATATCAATATAAAATCCAACAAATTGTCCACGCATAAAAATCAATGCAATTTAAAATCTCGAAATGAAAAAAAATTGAAACTAATTGCCGGTTTGATGTGTTTTAAAAATGGCCAGCCGAATGAAGCTCTCCTCGTCTTGAAAGTTTGCAGTCCAACAGGCCTGACAAAGCGACTTACTTGACAAATCACAAAAAAACTGGGCTAGCCATTTTCAGAAAGAACAAAAAAACTACCGGCTGGTCTGTGGTAAACATAAAAGAAAAGGCTGTCTAGACAGGCCGGAGTGCCCCGCACAGCCCAGTTGACACCCTACTTCCGTCTCAAAAACAAATTAGATAAATGCCACTCCAAATATGGCGATTCATAAAAATGCCACTGCAATTTTCAAACTTTGAAAAATGCCACTGCAATTTTTGCAAACTTTGAAAAATGCCACTGAGACTTCGAAAAATGCCACTGGAAATGGTATGAAATGGCATTTTTCAAAGTTTGGAAATTGCAGTGGCATTTCTCGGAATCACCAGATTTGGAGTGCCATTTATCAAATTATCCCAAAACAAAAATAACTGGGCGAGCTTCCCTGGTGTCAGCCGCTCATTGTGCAATTCTCTCGTTTATTGACTACATTGACAATGGCATGGGACCCAGATGTCAGAAATCCATTAGGAGGAGCCATTTTTTTATTGGCTTGAAATACGGAGGCACTTGCTTGCGTACTGCCATGACCTTGGTGGGTCCCCGCTGTCATCCTCTCCACGTACAATCATCTCCTGATTGTGTACGCGTCAACCTGGTAGGCCCACAAGTCAGCCTCTAAACCCGTGGCAGACAAATACAACCCATTTAAAAAAATAACAGCCCATTCCATACGTTCAAACGGAAAGTTCAACATTCAGAGCAAAGTAACAGGTCTGATCCAGATATAGAGTACTGAACTTCCACGTTGACAACCATCATAGCCAAGTTAACTCTCTACTCCCACTAGTACTCTAGTAGTGTACAAGTACTAACTTACTCTTAGCTAACTAGACGATGCCGGCCGCCATCTGCGGTACACGCTAAACGCCGGCACCGGCGTCCTCAGCCTCGCCTCGAACTTGCTAGAGGTGCGACAGGGCGCGTTGCTCGCGCGCGTTGGCCCTTTCCATGCCGGCGTGGTCCACCGAAGCTTCGGCTTCTAAGCGGGAAACCCACTTGATGAGCTTGTAGTAAAATTCGGCGTCACGAACGCGTGCGTGCCCGACAGCCTCCAGGGCTTTTTGCCGGGCGCTGGCCTCCACGTAGTCGGCCTAGTTGCGGGCGCTCTGCTCGCGACTCAGAGCGTCGGTGCGCTGCTGCTCCATGTCCCGCTGGCGGTGCAAATCAGCAATACGCTGCTCCTCCGCCAGGCGTTCGCGCTCCAACAACTCCTCATACTCCGCATTGCCATCTAAAGACCGATAGAATGCCTCCTCCCTCCGGCTGCCTTCCGGTGAAAAACCGAACACTAGTTCCGGCGGTGACCGCCTCCGGCGTCGCCAATCGCGGATGGGCGGGGGCATGCCGGACGTGGCCAGAGCGAGGATAAGTGGCGAGCAATGTCGGGCCGGCGGGGACTTATGAGGATAGGGCGAGTTTGGTGATGTTGCCACCGGAGAAGCCCGCGAAACAGTAATTATAGGCGGAAGGTAGGCGAACTACACGACAAAAAAATATACTTTCGTGATGATATGTGTTTGTCACAGTAGGTCACGTTTTCTGTCATGCATGTACATCCATGACGATTTTATGACAGAATCGAGATAGTCATGCCTGTGCTGTCGTAGAAGTGTTCCATGACATTACCAAAATTATCATCACGGAAGTGGCCACTTCCATGACGATAATTCCAACGTCATAGAAGTGCTTTCGTCAAGGGTGACCGACACGTGGCATCCACCGTAACGGAACGCCGTTAAGCTAACGGGTCCGGTTTTGGATCCGATAACCCGTTAACAGCCGCGACCAATGGGGATTTTCCACGTGTAAAATCATCATTGGCTGTAGTAAACACGTGTCATCTCACCGTTGGGACAGATGTCATCCACTCATTGGACCAAAGGCACCTATGATACATCCACACGTGGCACGGCCCAACAGAGGCCCATTCGTGTGAAAAGGCCGGCATGTTTGACTTGGTCAAACGGTGGCGGGCCGGCCCACGGAAAGCCTGTTAACGGCCTGTTCGCATATAGCCCATTTACGGCCCGCAAACACAGGGCCCGTTACGGCCTCTCCGAATTAGGCCCAGTAGCGTCATCTGGGCCATCCAATATGATTCCAGCCCGTTCTAACTTCCGGCCCATGTATGGCCCATGACGTCTTTTGGCCCATATGAGGACCTTTGTAACTCTTGGCCCATTAATGGCCCGTGCTGAAACTGGCCCGTAATGAACAGTGTATCACTTTATACCCATTAACGGCCCATTATTCCATTGGGCCGTTTCTAGCCCATGTTATCTTTCGGCCTTCTATTCTTGGGCTCATTTCCAGCATTTGGTTACTTACGGCCTGTTACTGTCATTTACTGCTTGTGGGCCAAATTCAGCCCGTTGTTACAGTTGGCCCGTTTGTGGCCCGTTAATACGTTGGGCCGTTTTCATAGCGTCATCAAATACGGTCTATTAACGACGGCTCGTTATGGTCGGCCCATGAACGGACGATTCCAACTCTAGCCCGTTTACGACCATAATGCGGTCTGTTATTGGCCCATGTTTGGACGATCGATCGTCCGGCCCATATAAGGCCCATTGATGATACGGCCCGTAGAAGGCCCATTGTGCCTACGGCCCGTAGAAGGCCCATTGTTTCTACGGCCCGTAGAAGGCCCATTGTTTCTACGGCCGGTAGGAGGCCCAGTGCGACTACAGTAAATATGTAGCCCATGGTTATTGTGGCCTAGTTTTAAAAAATAGGTTATTGCGGCCACTAGCAAACCGAGGAAAAAGAACTGCACTGACTACAAGCAAACAAATAAACAAGACAACAAGGAAATAAATAAGCAAGCAAATTATGCTAGGCTATCACGGCTATTACACATATTACATCCACTGGGCATCAAAGTTCGCCACCAGTGCAAATATAGGGAACAAAGCAGCATATAAACGCCGCAGCAAAACAAGTCCAGAACTGAAACCACTTCAGAAGAGCTCAAGAAACAATATCCTGGGTACCCATAATACTAGCAAGATGCTTAGCAAGCTTATTAACTTTCTCTTGTTTGGCGCTTAAATCCTCCAGCGCTTGCTGTTGCACAAGAAAGTACGCATCTGAATTCTGCAAGGACTTCCTCAGTCCTTCGGCTTCTTGCCGCAGCACAGCTGACTGATGCCTTTCGGCTTGTAGCTGAGACTGAAGAAGCCGAAGTGATTCAGGCAGCGAGTTCGAAGAGCTTGTGCCAGCGGTACTGGCCAGTAACTCGAACACTACATCAACGCAGGACTGTGGGGTTTTCTCACTGTCTACAAGATCGTTTTTATCACCTTTCTTGGAGACCAACAGGGTTGTCTCACTATCTTGAACCTTATCTGCATTACTTTCTCTACCATTGCATAGTGGGGTGCGCTTCTCCAATATTCTATTTGCATACTACAAGAGAAACAAGCAGACACATCACAGGTTTAGCTTGTAGTATACGAAACTCATTTTGGTAAACCGGTTCAGTAGTAAGGTGGACAGGATAACAGCATGAAACAAACATATATCTCTGTACTATGGTCACTGTATTGTCCATATCATTCTAGTTTATGTTGCCTAATCAAGATAGAGACACAGTTCAACTCATATATTTTTAAGACACAGCAGCATAGACAGAAAATAAGTGTGAGAAACTACACAACATTGGCAACACTTGTAATGTGCATCACATGAGAACATAACTGTTTATACAACTTAAACTGAAATCAACATAGAGCAAGAAGTTAGAACAGCAATCCAGTTAAAGAAATAGGTTTAAAACATACCTGTTGCACCATTGGAGTTTCAATTGGATCCTTCAAATTCGAAAGTAGTTGGTATGAGTAAATACAGTGATGCAACAGCAAAGGAGTATGGACCATAGCTACGGAATCTGACCTGAGAACTGTTGCTCTTCTGCTTTAAACGTGGAGTTTGGGTTAGCTGTGGTGGTCTTCGTGCTTTGGGCACTGCAGTAGCTTTACAAACTGCTCGTGTGGGGGTACTCTGTGGTGGACATGGTGCTTTGTCAACTAGAAGTGGGTTACTATCCGCTGGGGTTGCGGTTAGATGGGTTGTAGCTGGTTCTTTGCCCAACGGTGTAAGTGTGCAATCTGGAAGAGTCTCAATTATGTGTGGTGGGGCTAGTTTGTGGGCCAGTACAACCATGGTTCTATCTGCATCAACGGGTAGCACTGTCTTTTGTGAAGAACGGGTTTTTGTTCCCTTAGATATTGCCATCACCCCCTCCAATTCAAATGGCTGATAAACAAGAAAAGAAATTGAACGTACAGTCATTGTATGATAGACAGATGTGGTAATTCACATATATGTTGTCTAACCAAACAGGACAGCATGACACAATTTCACATATGATGCCTAACTAAACAGGATAGCATGACACAGTTTCAGATATATGATGGATAACTTAACAGGATATAATGGCATAATTCAACATATGATGAGTACCTAAACAGGATGACATGACAAAACTATATGATGTCTTTCTAAAATAGGTTGGGATGAAATAATTCACATACATGTTGTCTAAGTATACAGGATGGCATGATATAATTGACATAATTGATTCATATACTAAGCAGCTGGCACTCGCATGTATGATCTCTAAACTAAGCAGATGGAATTCAATATTGTGCATATGATGTCTAAACTAAGCAATGCAAGACACCATATGCATCATATGAGAAATATAAACATTGCAACATAGAGCATACACCTCAGGTGGGATATAGGACTGGTCATCTGTCTCTGAATCCTCCTCCGAGGAGCTCCGTGTAACCATCGAGATATATGCTTCAACAGGTACCATTGCCTGCTCTGAAGACCTTGTTTTCACTCCAGGTTTTTCCATAACCGGCTCAAATGGTTGACACACATGAAGAGTAGTTCAATATACACAGATTGTCGACAAATGGAATACGTAATGAAAAAAAAGATGGCATGAGATAATTCACATATATGATGCCTGGCTACATGGCGGTGCGTAATTCACATATATGATAACTGGCTGAAAAACATGGCATTGCATAATTCACATATCTGATATAGAAAGCAAACAGGAGGCATTCACACAAAGCATGTCTAATCTAAGCAGATGGCATGGCAATGCAAGACACCATATGCATGATATGAGCAATATAACCCAGCCAAGTTAGAGCATGCACCTCGGGGGGGGGGGATACGACTGGTCATCTGTCTCTGAATCCTCCTCTGAGGAGCTATCTGTAACCAGCAAGAAATCTGCATCGACAGGTAGTACTGACTGCTCAGAAGACCTTGTTTTCACTCCAGATTTTCCCATGACCGACTCAAATGGCTGATGCACAGGAAGAGTAGATGAATGTATAAACATTGTTGACAAATGGAATACATTATGGAAAAAAATATGGCATGATAGAATTCACATATACGATGACTGGCTAAACAGGATGGCATTGCATGATTCACGTATATCATGCCTGGCTAAAGAAGATGGCATTGCATAATTCCCATATACTCCCTCCATTCCTAAATATTTGTCTTTTTAGAGATTTCAAATGGACTACCACATACGGATGTATATAGACATATTTTAGAGTGTAGATTCACTCATTTTGTTCCGTATGTAGTCACTTGTTGAAATCTCTAACAAGACAAATATTTAGGAATGCTGGGAGTATGATATAGAAACCAAACAGGTGGCATTCACACAAAGCAAATCTAAACTAAGCTGATGACATATAAGATGTATAATGTAAGCAATGCGAGGCGCCATATGCATGATATGACCAACATCAGCATGCCAGGTTAGAGAAAACACCTCAGCTGGTAAACAGGCGTGATCGGCTCCTTCTGAATCCCCATCTGAACAGTTATCTTCCTCTGGAATACAATCTGGAAATGCAGGAGGGGGGCCCACTTCGCCCACCATGGAGCGGCGTCTGCATGACATTATATTCCCTTGCAACGGTCTTCTCTTTTTCTCTACATGTTCAGTATGATTGTGTACAATATCTGACATGCATAATAAAAAATAGTTAGATTTTGTAAGGCCTAAGGGGTGCATGCAAAAAATCAAGACTGATGGTAGCAAACGAGTGGATGGATCCAAAACTAATAATAGCAGGTAGATTATAGCTTCAGTTTAAAAAGATAGACAATGGATCATCTATTGTTTGTTGCCCACCCAACATGAACCACATAGAAGACCCCAGATGAACCAGATAGTAAACAGATACTATTTGTTGCTGGCTCGATATGAGACCCATGGGCATTTCAAAACTCAAGTTTGAACGATAAAGTAGCAGGTAATAATAACCGATGTATAACGTAAGCAAACACAAAAGACTGCGACCTCTCTTCTGGAACTGTGTAGTCCTCAGGTTCATCTAATCAGTCGATGATGGTAATGCAGTTGGCGTGGCTGCCGGCAACGGGGAAGATGATCTGAGGTGGCGAAAGAAAGTCTGTATGGGGGATCTCTGCTGCAGTGAACGCTTTTGTCGATGGTGCACCTCAGGTGGGGTGGATGACGGCACGGCAGGAGCAGGACATAACACACAGAGTTTTCTTTGACGCCTATCTGAAAATGAAGTAAATCTGCAAGGGCTCCTTAGAATTGGAGGATTCTATAAAAGCAGGGACAGGAAAAACACAGGAATAGGATAGGAATGCACGTGCAAAACAAAGCATTTGGAAACATAGGATTTCAGTCAACCTGGGTGTTTGGTTCACATCAATTGGAAGAACATAGGAATGGAGAAACGTGGTCAAATTAAAGCCAAACCACGTGAAAATGAAAAAAATAAGAATCGTATTATGCCAGTAATGCAATTAGTTCTGTTCTTCATGCATATTAATTTGAAAGAGACACCAAAGGAAAAAAATCCTCCAGTTTTGCTTTGCTCCACTCCTTCTAACCAAATGCATGAATAGTAGTTCCATAGCAAAGGATCCCCGAGGGATCGACATGAATGCAGAGTAACAAAGTGATGTGACGAGTGTACAACCTCTTTGGCATAGCCTTGTGGACCTCAGCATCATTGGGTTGGACGTGGAGGATGGTGATGCTGGTGTGACTGTCGGAGGCGGGGAAGAAGATCTGCGGCCTCTGGAAACGGCGCCGAGGGTACTGCTCCACTGTGATGGACGGTTCCGTCGTTGGAGCAGCTCCGGTGAGGTGTACAGCGGCGAGGCTCAAGCAGGACAAGACAGACAACGTTAATCTGAAGTGGGACCCTAATATCATCTGCAATAGATGATTTAAAATACATCACCAAAAAGTGCTAGATGTAAAACGCATCAGCCGCGCCACGGTCGCTCCGACAGATGCTGAAGTACTGTTCACTCTGAACTTAACTAAAGCAAATGAACTTTACAGTCGAAACTGAATTTTACTGTTGAAACTGATTGAACTGGTAGTAGAGCATTGCAATAGATGTTCAGGGCGTTCGAGCACTAGTAGCAGAGAAGCAGTGATCTAAATCAGCAGACGCTCGAGCAAGGAATGCACTAGCAGAGAGCAAGTCGTGCAGTAGCACCGTGAGCGAGTGCTAAAGCAGCAACTCCTATAGCTACCGGAGGTCGTGCAGCAGTAGCAGCAGCGCAAGCGAGAGCAAGAGTAGAGCTGCAGCATGAACGAAAGCAAGAGCAGTGCAGCAGCGCAACCGACAACAAGAACAGAGCCGCAGCGCGAGCGAGAGCCGGAGCAGCTGCAGCTAGTGCTGTTGTGGAAGTCGCCGCCGAGGAAGCAACGACATGGGGGAGAGACGCCGTGGATGATGTGGCCGGCGACGGCGCCGTCGATGGAGACCCGCCATGTCTGCTCGGTATCGAGCACCGGCAGCCCCGTGAGATCGAATAAAAGATAAAATGCAGTGGTGAGTGCAGAACCTCCTTGGTGGCGCCGAGTTGGCCTCGGCTTCATCGGAGGAATTGGTGAGGGTGCTGCGGTTCCCGTGGGGCAGGTCAAGACGGCGCTGTGGGGATTGAGGTGGTGCGATAGACGAGGCGAACGTCGGGGCAGCTCTTTGGAGGTGGAGGACGGGGCTGCTGATCCGGCGGGACGACGAGATCGACGACGGATCCTCATCCGGTGCGGTGGATGAGGGGCAGCGAGCTGTTGCAGTGGACGACGTAGTCGGGGAAGAGTCTCCAGTTGGGCGGCGGTCGGGAGGCCGACAGAGGAGCGTGGGGTTTCGCGGGTTTTGGCGGCCTCGGTGTACGAATGGCGAGGGGGAGGGGGAGCCAAGCTTAGGGACGCGCTTGTCCGAAATGTATGGTACGTTACCAGCATACCCCCACCGATTTTGACACCGCGGCGTGGAGCTTCTTTTCCGGCTGAGGGGTAGAAGGGGGATTTCGTGTGTCTGGGCTGCGGGACCGATTTCGGATGAGGAGGGAGTTTTCGCGTGCGTCGAAATTTCGGGATAACAAGGCGCGGCACGGGTTGAAGAGGCGGGAGTTTCAAAGCAGGTGAGACAAAAGATACTCGAGCTTGAAAATTTCGGGATAACAAGGTGCGGATTCCTTGTTCGGCAGAACAAACTTAACGTGTAAAAAAACAATTCATACAAGACACAAGAGAGTCATGTCCCCTTTTACTATATTGCTATAGATGCCATTGAAAAAACTACAAGAAAAATGTAAAAAGATCAGGAGAACAAGATTACCCTACACAGTACCAAATCGATTCGCACTTCCCTCAACAACAACAAAAAACAAATCAATTCCCACCAAAAGAAAAAGTAATGTCCCTTTTTATATGATTACAAATGCCAGGATGTCGAATTTCAATTTTTGAATCCATGTTATGTTGAATTCGAATATATCATTAGGTGACCTTGCGGTTTATAATTGATGTAGTCATACATTTTGATCTTCCATCATATATGAACATTTTACTCCACCATGTGAACATATATATTGTCGTCTACCATATGGACTAAATTTGAATCAATTTTCCTTATTTGAATACGATTGTTGTCAAGTTATACAATAATTTAAATATTATCTTGATAACAAAAAACATGCATATAGCAGTAATCATATTTCACTATGAACTACATGTACCATACGCTCTCCAATTCAAATATTTGTATCCATTTTATGTTGAATTCAAATCATAGTACATTATTGTTCTAGGTAGCGAGATGTTCGGGATAATCTAAACCCTGTTTTCATATGTATAATTTTTGGCAAATTGGGACAAGTTTTGGTATAAGCTTCTTGCAAAACCGGAGATTCTCTCAACAAGCCTCGTGGTTCCGAGAGGGAACGTGTCACCTTTGTGTGCGAAACGATATACGCTGCCTCCCCCTTATTTTCTTTACAGAGGCAACATAGAACTATATGAGTGCCCTGCTAAATTTTGGAATTATTTCGGGTTCGTTTTGCCTTTTTATACATTAATTGAGTTTCTGGACTTTTAATGTGCATAATCTAAATATGAACTGCATGCACATGCTCCGGTGCACAAAAGTTGGTTGAAAAATCACATGTGTGTCCTTGGTTGAATTTCTAGGTCCCATGGAAGAAATGAGAATGAAATTCAAACATCTGGGCGTCGTGACTCGGCCGAGAACATCGAGAAACTTATATTTTAAATTCATGTAAATCCAAAACTCGCCTGGAAATCATGAAACTTGGCATGGTGTCATGTCATGGCACTAACATGTTGTGGTAAAAAAATTGGGCCGATTTGGAAGCTCGTGGTTCTAAGAGGGAACGTGCCACCTTTGAGTGTGAAACGATATACGCTGCCCCCCTTGAGTTTCTTAACAAAGGCAACATAGAACTACATGAGTGCCCTGTTAAATTTTGCAATTATTCCGGGTTCGTTTGTCGTTTTTTATACATTAATTGAGTTTCTGGTCATTTAATGTGCATAAGTCAAATTTGAACTACAAGCACATGCTCTCGTGCACCAAAGTTGGTTGAAAAATTACATCTTGTCCTCGGGTGAATTTCTAGGTCCCATGCAAGAAATGAGAATAAAATTCAAACATCTGGGCATCGTGGCTCGGCCGAGAACATTGAGAAACTTGGTTTTAAAATTCTTGTAAATCCGAAGCACGTCTGAAAATCATGAAACTTGGCATGGGTGTCATGTCATGGTACTACCATGCTGTGGTAAAAAAATTGGCCGAATAGGAACAGATTTTGGTATAAGCTTCTTGCAAACCGAAGCTTCTATGAAGAAGGCTCGTGGTTTTGAGAGGGAACGTGCCACCTTTGATTGCGAAACGATATACGCTGCCCCCTTGAGTTTATTTACAAAGGCAACATAGAACTACATGAGTGCCCTGTTAAATTCTGGAATATTCCGGCTTCGTTTGGCCTTTTTCACATTATTGAGTTTTGGTCATTTAATGTGCATAATTCAAATTTGAACTACAAGCACATGCTCCCGTGCACCAAAGTTGGTTGAAAAATCACATCTGTGTCCTCGGGTGAATTTCTAGGTCCCATGCAAAAAATGAGAATAAAATTCAAACATCTGGGCATCGTGGCTCGGTCGAGAACATTGTGAAACTTGGTTTAAAAATCATGAAACTTGGCATGGTGTCATGTCATGGTAGTACCATGCCGTGGTAATAAAAATTGGCCGAATAGGAACAAATTTTGGTATAAGCTTCTTGCAAATCGGAGCTTCTCTCAAGAAGGCTCGTGGTTCTGAGAGGGAACGTGTCACCTTTGTGTGCATAATTCAAATTCGAAATACAAGCACATGTTCCAGTGCACCAAAGTTGGTTGAAAAATCACATGTGTGTCCTCGGGTAAATTTCTAGGCTCCATGCAAGAAATGGGAATGAAATTCAAAATTCTGGGTGTCATGGCTGGGCTGGAAACATTGAGAAACTTAGTTTTTTAATTCCTGTAAATCCAAAACACGCATGAAAATAATGAAACTTGGCTTGGTGCCATGACATGGCACCAACATGCTGTGGTAATTTTGCAGTCCGATTTGCGAAGGCGCACACATTAACAATCAACAAAGTCATTTTGGAACAAGTGCTGTCACGTTACAATCGGAAACACAAGTATTATTGAAACCGTGGGCGTTCTATTTACTAGTACCATTTACGTGCCGCCACGCGTCCCCATTTTTTATTAGCTAGGAGGCGCCGTGCAGGGTAGCTATTTGAGTACGAGAGGCGTGCGATCAGACCCCTGCGCGTGCTTACCGGGAGGAGAGCCCTTTGACCTCCATCTGCCGTCCACCTCTCTCCCAAGGTCTCCATTAATGGCACCCGAGCCTCTGTTTAATGGCGTGGCTATGTCTCACTCGACTGAGATTTAAGAGAGAAAAAAGAAAATCTGAAAGCACGGATCTTGATGTAAGATCCGAAGGACCTATATATATAGCATCTACTATGTGACTTATAGCAAGACTGATGAATATATAAGGATGATTAATTGTCTTACATAATTAGAAAGATAATTAAAAAAGCCACATGCGGCTATGCCTGAAATACACAAGGGCAAAAGAAGAAGGAAGACAAGGATCTGGCTCGCTGATCTCTACTTTCTTGATGCGTTGCTGCAGGCCGCGGGAACTAGTCTCCGCGGCGAGCGGCGATGAGCTCTTTCGTGTCCTCAAGACGCTGCTTGAGAACATCCACGGATTCCTCCACCAGCATTTGGCACTCGATGTGGAGCATGTCATTCTCTTCCATAAGTTTCTTGACGATGACATCAGTCCTCTTCAACAAGGCACTGGTCTCCTCCTGCTTGTCTGCACTTCGGACGATCTTCGCCCTCAGCAGGTCGCGCTCGACCCGGAGCCTCTCATTGCCCTCCCTTAGTTGCCGGATGACACCGGTAGCCTGTTCAAACGAGGCTTTCATGTCGTCCTGCAACCTCGAACAGCCGGAGATCTGATCCATCTGGCTATGGACAATCGCATGCATGTGCCTGTAACAGTCGTCGCCTGCCCGCGAGAAATTTTCCCAGGCCGCCGCGGTGCGGCGGGACATCTCTGCTGCATTTGCGGTGCGGCGGGACATCTCTGCTGCTTCGGCGGCGCGGCTGGACCAGTCTGCTGCATCGACGGCGTGGCGGGACCTCCGTGCTGCTTCAGCGGCGCGGCAGGACCTCTGTGCTACTACTTCCGTGCGGCGGGACATGTCGGCTGCTTTCGCAGCGAGGCGGGACATCTCTCGTGCTTCCGCTTCCATGCTTGCCTCTCCCTGGTGGCAATCTCTCGACCGAGAACTCACGCTGGCCATGGCAGACGCAAGGGAAGGATGCTGAATGACTTGTTTGTTTTTGTGGATGAGGAGTTGAGGAGGAATGTGCAGTCATCTTGGCATACTAGTATTTATAACCGAGTACTAATACGCTCCTAAGTGGGAAACTGTTTAGGTTGTGATCGGTGTGAACAGGTTTGCAATTCAATATACCGTGGAGTAATTTGGAATGTGACGAGACGCAAGCTCAAAATTTATTGACGGTTCTAGTTTCGAAATGCGGCACTATTCCCAGATGGCGTTACGTGGGCACGTGTTCTCGGCCGTGGTGTAGCATATGCCATGGTAGTTCTTTTTCTACTGCTGTGTACGTGCAATAACTGGCACCGTCGTATACATATCTTTCTCGAACATTTAGGACGTGAGCTTGTCAATCTGAATGTGGAGGGACACCAGCTTAGCCCCAGCCAGCAGCTTGGGCGGAACTATGAAGAAGGTCAGCTCCTGCACGGTGACGTCGCCGGGATCCTTGCTGCTTGTCACCTTCATTTCCACCTTGATGGCGTCGGTCGTGCCTTTGGGCTCCCCCGGCGGGCCGTTCGCCCACAGCTTGGCCACGTAGTGCGGCAGTGAGGACGCCCTCGCTTTGATGCAGGCGACTGACACGGCGATAGGCGCGCCGATGTCGAGCACGCTGCCGACCAAGAAAAACGTGCGGCCGTCCTCCTCCGCGAACAGCAAGACCCGTGGCTCCGACAGTGGCACTTGCAGCTGGAGCACCTTGCCGCACTGGATCCTGTGCACGAGCATGGGATGCGCGGTGCTGATGTGGTGGTAGAGCGCCGGCGGCGGGCCTTCGTAGCCGCAGACGGGCACGGGGCATTTGCATGGCGCGAGCGGACACACGCTCTGGTGATCGGCGAGCGTGTGGTAAGTGGCGTAGAGCCCACAGCCTTCATGCGGGCACTCCACCCTAACCGACGAAAGGACGGAGTCCACCGCCGTGTTCCGCACGTTGAAGCCACCGCCGCGCTCGCACTTCTGGCACTGCCGCTGGTTCCCGGGGCGCTCGACGCAGCAGTCCGCGCAGGCCAGGTGCCCTCCCTTGCACTACAGAAATCAATCGAACAACACATCAATCAAGAAACCTGCACCTTGCTCAATCAGCCGAACGGATGAGGTGTATTCGAACCTCATACACTGGAGGCTTCAAGGGGCGGAGGCACAAGGGGCAGTGGACCACGGTGAGGTCCATCGAGACCTTAGAGAGCTCCATCGTCAGGTCCTGTTCCATCTGCATGATCTTGCCCTCCTCGTGCACAACCATCTCTCGCTTGGGCCGGGGCATTACAAAGCTTTAACATCACATATTTTATACTACTTCAAGGTGCATTAAATCAACACATGCAAGTATCAAAAGGAGAGTCACGGCATGCATGCATGCATGCGTTGTAATTAATGCATCGGTAAACGCAAATTAATGAAATATATCAAGTGCAGTGCTTTGATGTGTCGCGTCAACTCGTACATCAACGAGAAGTTTGATTATCCTCTCCCTCGCGGACTTAACTGCACCCGCCTTTGGCTGTATGACAGGTTGGCCACCCACCTGTCGGGCCCACCTGTCATACACACAAAGGCAGGAGCGTCCCTCCCTCGCCCATGAGCGTGGTGGCTGGCAAGACTAGGAGAAGCTTTTGCTACACGCTCTCCCTCCCGCACGCGGTGGACATGTAGTAGTTCAATCGGTGTCAGATGGCCAGAAGCGTACTGTAGTACTCCTCCAGTGCAGTAGTACTCCATCATTGTTCGACTTCCCGAAGAGGCGAAGAGTCAAGCGCAGCCCGGACGCTCGTGTCGTAGTTTCATGTGTAGAGTAGTCTAGGATAGCGTGTACCGTGCCTGTAAGCTTAAAATCGTTGGGGTCGGCTCCATGCTATGTGGCCGTCTCGAAGTTTTTTTTAAAATATTAAAATAGTCTTCTGGTCCTACCTGTCACCCTGGTGATTGTAGTTTGCACGCTCATCTGGTCAAGACAGGAATATATATTTTAATTTGTGGTGGGTAAATGTTAGAGGTTGCAGCAAATATATTGTACACTGCGGGTCTTTCAGCCAAATTTAGAGGCAAGCATGTGGGGCCAGTGCTATGATGTGTCGCGTCAACTCGTACAACAAGGAGAAGATTGATTTTACTACTACACGCCTTCTCCCTCGCCCATGCGCACGGTTGCTCGCGAACGAGGACAGGCTTTTGCTTATAGTACTTCTACAACAAGCTATCCCTCCCGCTCGCGGTGGACGGACATGCAACAGTGGATTCGACACTGTAGAAGCAGTAGTAGTAACATCATTGTTCGTCTTCTCGAAGAGGTGAAGAGCCAAGCGCAACCCGAACGTGGCAGTTGCGAACATTGGAGCACGCATATAGCCAGGCTCTTGCATGAGACAAAATTGCTATGTGAGCCCACTATTGTACTAGTACGTACAACTACTTGCTAGTATAGCCCTGTAAACTAGAAAGGAGTATTTGCCCTTCTAGAGATTTCAACAAGTGACTACACTACACCGAGACGGAGTACATATGGAGAAAAATGAGTGAATATGCACCGTAAATAAATACGTAGTTCTATCGTTTTCCTCTCCGAGGTGCACAATATTACGGGGCTGTTTGGTTCCTAGCCACACCTTGCCACACTTTGCCACACCTAACCTTAGGCAAGTTTGACCAAGTTAGGTAGGTGTTTGGTTCTAGCCACACCTAAGGCAAGGATTTTTTTATGAGCAGTGAGCCCCACATGTCATAGACACAAAAAGTGTGGCAAGATTCCCTTAGGCAAGCTAAAGTGTGGCTAACAATTTGAGTAACTCAACTAAGGGAAGTGTGGCAAGTGTGGCAAAAATCATGTGGCAATATATGGCAAAGATAGTCACGATCCAAACAGCCCCGGACTATACTGACTAGTCTCTTTTTGACACACATTTACGTTTTTTTTGACATAGTATAGACGCAAACGCTCATATACACGCACATACGCTCACCCCTATGAACGCACACACGCACGTCACTATCATCTTGAAATTTACGAAGTCACCATAGGCAACTCGTCGTCGACGGTCTCCTGACACGCGATAGACGCGAGTGGCAGTCGCCTCCATAGGTGCTTGAATGCCAAGGAGGGAGAGGGTAGCGGTTCCCGAGACGTTGAACGGTCAATGATGCATCCTCAATTACATGCAGAAGGAATTAATTGGAGAAGCAGAATAGAGCCAGGATGATGTGAATGCAATAGAGTTTGGACTCTCATATAAAGGCGCCCACCACTCCAATCCATCTACTCCCAAGTCTCTGCGCAACACTGCTCACTCCAATCCAAGACAAAGTGACCAGAAGCCACAAGCACCTATGGAGGCGATGGACGCGAGCGGCAGTCGGCTGTGCCAAATCATCCAAGGCGCCGGCCTGCTGCCCCGCACCGCGCAGCATTTCCAGACGGTGCTGGCGACCGCCGGCAAAGTAGCCCTCGCCGACGCCGGCTTCGCCTCTCACATGGACGACATGTTGGTCAACTCCATCCGCAAGTTCACCGCCGTCAAGAAGCGCGTGGACGACCTTGCCGTACTGCTCCAGCTCGCGCGCCCAGGCTCCTCATTGCCTGCCACCCTCATCGGCCTCCGTGGTGACGAACTCTTTCAAGCCCTGGTGGCCCTGCAGGTGCCGGAGGTCGCGACGAAGAATGTGCACCTCGAGGCCGCGCTCGCCGCGTAGCGCCTCGCCGTGCAAGAAACCGTCGACCTGCACATCCACGTCTACGAGGAAATCGTCTACATAGGCCACTACAAGGCAAGCGAGGACAGAAAGACGTTGGCCTTCTTCTAGCGGCTGGAATCCTTGGACGCCATTGTTGAGAAGCACGTCGACCTGGCCACGAAAGCCGCTGCTACTTAGGCGCCGTTCGGTGGGCCGGCGCCCTGAGTCGAGGAGGTGGACGTCGTTGATGGATGCATCTCTTCTTCTTGCCTCCTGTAACCAGCACTGCATCGCCTCGTGGCCTTAATGTTTTATTAGTATAGTACTCCCTCCGTTCCCAAATATAAGTCTTTCTAAAGATTCCAGCAAGTGACTACTACATACGGAGCAAAATGAGTGAATCTACACTCTAAACTATGTCTACATACATCTGTATGCTGTATTCCATTTGAAATAGTATCTAAAAAGGCTTATATTTAGGAACGGAGGGAGTATATGGCATTTTTATTCCAGTCGTAACGTTTTCATTATGAGGTGGGGCCACAGTTGAGCAAACCCACCCCGCCCACCGGGCGTCGGCCGAGTTTAGAATTAGAAGAGAGAAACGAGGGAGTAGAGCTAGTTGTAGTACGGACGCTGTTGTCAGATGGGACTCGTGTTGATAGAATAGGAGTACTGAGCACTCGTGCCTCTTTTTTTGAGGGAAAAAATAGTCGTATGTCTAGTACCACTAGTTGGGTGCATGCGACCTATAGTTGTCATCACTTTAGGTCTCCTTTTCGAACCGCAGCTACGCTTCACAGTACATATTTTTTCACGCATTTGTCCTCCTATATGTACTCCTAGGCTATTTCCACGTGCTCCCATTCGCCGACATTTGGGACATAGAGCATCTAGGTCGTAGTGCATGCACGACTCGGAGCATATGCTGGGGTACTTTACATTTCAGACCTCATGAATTACATGCAAACCCCCCGCAGAATAATAAATAAATGAATGAATTACTACATGAAACCGGATTATTTTCATAGAAACCGGAGCACGTTCATTAAATTTTGGACATAACACATTTATAATAAATGACCAGACCTAAACCAGTCTAAGGGCCTCTTTGATTTTTCCCGCAAAAAAGGGCCTCTTTGATTCGCAGGATACTGAAAACACAGGAATGGGGAAAGTATGATGGCGATGAACGAAGACGAGGGGAACTCTAACTCAGTTAGAGGTTAGAGTTAGATTCTAACCCTGAACTAACTCTAAACCAAAGAGGTGTATGGATGGCAGGGTTAGATTAACAATAAATGCTCTTTATCAATCATTTGACTACTTTGGACCCTATTTCCGGCCGGATTTGGTGTGGCCGGCTCTTCTGTGGCCTCCTCCCGCTCACAATTGACATAAATGAACCATCTTTACAAATCAAGCACGCAAAACATGATAATGTTTACTTTGTCCATACAAATGAGATATCCCACTTAAACATACAAGTCGTCAATCAAGCTTCACAAAAAAACACTCCATGAAACAAAGCATGAGCTAACTCATCACGGAAGTCATTCACGATAGGGAGGGAGCCCGGAGCCCCTCACGCACCGAGGGAGGAGCTCTCCATCGTCGCTCTGGAGGAAGGCTTTGTAGAGCCCAAACCCCGGGAACCCCTCCGACGCCGGCCCTTGCGAGTTGAGGTCAACACCGGCATGGGTAGCAGGGCCGCTTGCCGCCGACTGGGAACTTAATCTTTGGGCCTCTAGAAATAATGCAAGCCTGAAACTAAAATACCTAGAAAGGTGAACTGAATCTTTGGGCCTCTAGAAATAATGCAAGCCTGAAACTGAAATACCTAGAAAGGTGAACTGAATCTTTGGCCCTCTAGAAATAATGCAAGCCTGAAACTGAAATACCTAGAAAGGTGAACTGAATCTTTGGGCCTCTAGAAAGATTTATTACCTCCTCAAGAAGCATCAAACAATTCCATGCGTGCACCACAAATCTATACCAAGTTTGATCAGGATCTACTTTTCCAAATCAAAATTAGCGCTAGAGCGAGCAAGATCAATGATATGGCTGTGAGACAGAGAAGGAATGAACAAACTCACCCCTCTCGCGACCTCCCTGGTAGATGCGCCGCCGCCGCGCACGGCAGAGGGAGAAAAACGACCAGTGAAGGGGGAGCGGGGCGACCTTCGAAGGCCGGAGGGAGAGGGCGGCCGGAGTAGGGCGGCGGAGGCTGGAAGGAGAGGGCGGCCGGAGGAGAGAGAGGGCGAGTGGCGCTTGGGCGGGCGGCCCTATGGGGAACAGAGAGGAGTCATGCGAGAGGGGGGAGCGATTTAGTGCGGGCAGGGGAGATTTTTTAGTTCTCTTTTAGGGGGCCCGAGGATAACTAACCCAATTAGAACCTCTCCACCGGGCTAGTTTTTTTAGCTGGGTTAGAGCAAACTAGCTCAAACTAACCCCTCATGTTTCGATAATTTGAGGCTATTTCAACCCAAACTACCTCTAACTCAGGGATCCAGAAAAAGAGGAGTGGTACTGTACATGCTATAGTGTGGACCGTAGCACATTGTTTTTATGGCCATATCAGCACATTGTTTTCTACTGCTGGTTCACTAGGCTACCGTGGTTCGCACTGCTGGTTCACTGGGCTGCCGTGGTTCACACTCCTCCGACCTGAGTAGTAGTAGTAGTATATACCGCATCATTCTTTGCTCCTTCTTACTACTCCGACATGTGGGAGAGCCAGCATCCGAGTCGACATGTCATGCACCAGATTAGAGCGCGGAACGGAAGGGGGGCATCACCCCGGTCGGAGCGCCGGTAATTCATGACTATAGTGAGTGGTCATATCACAAGTCTTTCCAGCAGTAACGCGCCGTCAAATCGCACAGCCCGACCTTTCCAGCAGTATGTTTGAGAATCCGCCATTCGCTCACCCTCCTCGCCTCTCTCTCAAACCGCCTACCCGAAAACTGCCGCGCGTACTGCCCGGGAAAAGCCCCGCCCTCAACTTTTAACTACGCGAAAATAGTTCGAGCTTGTTCGTTCTATATAAATACTTACTGTATGTTTATTCACCCGTGGGGTTGTTCAATGAATGGAGGGGCGGGGAGCACAAGTGAACAATACTAGTAGTAAGTAGGAGTCGTACAGTAGTCACCTTAAATAGAGAGTTTCTTTTCTTTAATGCCATGTACACAAATTGAAATGCTTGTTGTGGAGAGAAAAAGATAATCACTCCACTATATATGTACACAAGGGCCTGAGCGCTTGCTTTACTAGGGTTGCTCTCTTCATTCTCTCATCCTCTCCAGATCTAAACAAGACAGCGGTAGCGACATTTTCTCTCTGCTCACCGCTGGTCACAGATCCGGCCGGATCCCTTCGGCCGGTGTGTGTAGAGGACTAAAAGGTGCATCGTTCACGCGGTCATCGCCGCCGAGGGAGGAAACCCACAGCTGTCGGCGGGGCCCGATCCTCTGCCCGTGCCGTTCTCTCCGACACACCACCGGCTCGGGAGGTCCTCCGACCCTTCTTCCTCCCTGCCGTATTGTGCGCAGATTGGACCTGCCGCTGCCGACATCCCGATGAACCTCAGGTACAAGTTCGTCGAAAGCGTCCTTGCTCTACTGCCCCAGCTCCCAACGTGTCTGCATGTGCATCCTTTTCTACTTCCATCAGCTCTTCCAAATCCACCTAAATTTATGGTATTATTAGAGGTAAAGCTACTTCATGCATTCGAATATAGGACTTGATTCAAACAACGAAGAAAGGGGGAAAGTTGTAGCATGAATCTAGGACTTGATTCAAAGAGGAAATAACAGGGGGGAAGTAGTAGAGACCGGGTACCCAACTGGTCTCTTGGTTGAAAAGGGAAATAACGGGAAAACTCAGTACAAACTGGATAAGGAACAGATCTATTATTGGTTGAAAAATGGACAGAAAGTGGCGGCTGGTGGACAAGTCAACAGAGTATGTCCAGGTTTAGATTTGCTGCCCTCACATAG
The DNA here is from genome assembly GCF_002575655.3 of Aegilops tauschii subsp. strangulata. Lineage (NCBI taxonomy): Eukaryota > Viridiplantae > Streptophyta > Magnoliopsida > Poales > Poaceae > Aegilops > Aegilops tauschii. Next base: position 58,313,152 of record NC_053039.3, read on the forward strand.
TAAAAGGTCTCCAGGATTAGATTTGCTGCCCTCACATAGTGAAAGTTCTCCAGGATTAGATTTGCTGCCCTCACATAGTAAAAGTTCTCCAGGATTAGATTTGCTGCCCTCACAGAGCATGAACAAACTCGGCATCACCACTTTATGCCTCTTTGTAGGTACATTGTGCTGATGCGTCCACTGTCGCATGTCCTTATACCAACCTTTTGTTGTTGTTAATGTAAGGGCGCATGTAAAATGAAGCGATCACATTGTTACCTTAAGGACATGTCTAACCAGTGTTATTGTTAATCTAATGCCTCCAGTGATATGATGCAATTAAACTGTGTTAACAAATGGTACTCCTGCTATTTTCCCAAGTATGATAAGTAAGTTGCTTCTTTACGCTGCTGAGTGACCTGGTGTCCCCATGGTCCCATGCCCTTAAACCAACTCTTTAGCTGCTGTTGATTTACTATATCTGGTAAACAAGCAATGCCACAATTAAAGTAATCCCATATTTGACGAATGTCATAGTTGATCATAATGCTTCCGGTAACATGAAGCATTACTGACGTTTTTAAATTTCTACTGTCCTTGCGTGATTGCCATGAACATAATTAAGATGCTTCTTTTTATTTCGTGTATGTTTCGTATATTCTTATTGAACAACAACTGTTTACTTTCTATCTTTTTGTGCAGATAGGGATATCCATTTCACCTTGTTGCTATTGTGACCTTTTGGTGAACTGCACAAAACACTTTTTTGGAATGAGTGTCTTGTGCAGTTCAACAAAAATGTCACGTGGGCAACATCTCTCAATTTTGGTGGAACTGCACAAAATGGTGACTGGAGTTCCCAAAATCTCCGTCAAATTCTGTTGGTAATCTCGTGCAACATTTTATTAGCCTTCGCAAGATGAGTCGTCACTATCACCCCAATGGCACTTTATTTTTGTGGAACTGCACAAAAGGATAAGCAAATTATAGTTGCACCTTACATGAGCAGGATAGCCAACCTTAATGTTGCTCAATTTTTGTGCAACTACTAAAGAAGAACCTGCCAGCTCACGAGAGCAAGTACTTCTTGCTAGCTGAATGATGCAATCTTTGCTTCATTTCAGGTGAACTGCAGAAAAAGGCGCATGAATTGAATCATGGAACTCCAGGCAGGCCTCATCCGAGTGGAGCTGCAGGTTGGGTTCAAGGTGGCCACTATTAAAGTGAAATCATGTTCTTCTTGTTTGTGCTGTGCAAACAGGAATACTCAACTACAGATGTTGTGATGGTCAAGAGCATTCGCTAAGTTCTTCGATTGTATGACATGGCTAGCCAAGATGGATTTAATCTCGATATTCACTTTATGAAAAGGCTCTAATGGGTTGGTTCTGAATCTTGCAAGCTGGGAATCAATGAGATGTGTAGGCATCTTTGTTGTACTTATTATTTGAATCTTATTTGTTGGTTCTGAATCTTGGAAGCTGGGAATCAATGAGATGTGTAGGCATCTTTGTTGTACTTATTATTTGAATCTTATTTGTTGGTTCTGAATCTTGCAAGCTGGGAAACACGGCATGATGATGTAGAGGAGAGCAACCATAACAAACTGTTCAAACTTGGTAGTATTGTCTGTGTGAAAGTGCGGCCAATGTGCTGATCATGTGCGTCCTGAGAATAATAATTCTAATTGTTGTGCATGTTGATCCTGTGGCACTGATAGAACGAGCCAATGCATTGCTTGTTTTAAGAATACATTTTATTTAAAGCTAATTAAATTTAAGTAAACTGACCACTGACACTTTTTATTACAGTAGCAATACAGACTCGCTCGTGAACCGACGTGTGTGGCCGGAATAGGTTTCTTAATGGAGGCATTTGAATGCGCCGAGGGAGCATATTCTGTAGGGCATGCAGTGGGTGAGGGAGGGGTCATAATTGTTGTCGCCTGTACACACTCAGTTTACTGTTGAATCCAGTTCCCCAAGAGCTGAAAAACTAACTGCTGCTGCCGCCTACTCACTCGTTCACTTGAAGAGACTCCAATGGCGATCCGAGGGGTGAGCCTGCTGGATATGGACTTCAGCAAGGAGTTCACCTTTGAGTTCTCCGTTCAGTCCCATGGCGGCAGCAAGTTGAATGTGATGTACACCAACGATCCGGACTCGGTGAAGCTCTGCCTCGCCGAGTTCAAGCTATACCTACAGGACGAGAAAGCACAAGGTCGCATGACTAGACCTTGTGCCCATCCATTCGTCTCCTGATAGGGACCAGCGGATCGCGGTCGCCCAGGTATGCGTGCGGGACGAGGTTCTCGTCTACCACTGTTGTAGGGCCATCAGAGGTTCTGGAGCATTCGCCCGTTTCATCGGCAGTGCCGACTGCACCTTCGCTACGGTGGAGAGAAGGAAGAACATGACGATTCGGCCATCTGGTGCAGCAAGCTTGTCGACATCCAGAAGCAATACAAGATCATCGGCAACGGGCAGGAGAAGGACTCCGTGGTTGACCTCGCCGAGACCATCATCAACCCCTGCTACGCCAACATGAAAGAAGACAACGATACCAAGGAGCTCCACCGGCCACCCTGCATCCGAACAAGTCAACCCTCGTACTCCCCTCCCCCTGCGTCTTCCCCCGCTCCGGTTCATTCAGTCCACGGTCTCGACGTCGTCCTCCACCTTGGTGCTGTCGTCGTGGCGCCGCCGTCTGTCGTTCCCAACATGGTCAGCAAAATAAGAGAATCGGGAGACAACTGTTAGTCGAGAGGCTGACAGTCCCGGGCCCACCAGGTCCATGGCCTAGGTTTTGTTGTTTAACATGGGCAGCCCAAGAGGACGGGTCGTCGACCCGTTGGCTGGGCAGCTTGAGGTTGCTGCCAGCCCACCCGAGTTCAAGTCCTTGGGTTGGTCTCATTTTTTTAACATGGGCAGCCCACGACATGTTTCAACGTTTTTTAGATCTAGTGGCCTCTGGGCCTCCCAACCTAGCTTGTCTATAACATCAGCAGCCCAAGTTATGTTTGTTTTTTCAAGACGACGCACAGCTCAGTTCTTTTTTTATAAGAATGCAAAACTGAACCTATGTTTTCCCTTCAATAATATATATATATATATATCTTATTTTATTACATATATATATGTAACATAAGGTTCCATTAAACCTGTCGTTCGTCCAACCATTTTATAAAATATATATGTTTTCCTTTATTTTTTGTTTTCATTAATCCTATATCTGAATTTTCTTCCTCTTTCTTTTTCGATGTAAACTGAGTTTTCTCTTAGTACATTTACCTAGAACCAACTCAACTGTCCCACGTCTAGCCTAAAAAAATAATACCCCACGTCCTATTAACTCATCAAATTAAAATGATATTTTATTTCATAAATTGAAAGTTCTTACAAAATGATAATAATAATTGTTTATATATAACTTGGCAAGTTAACTCCTAGTGATTGCGTACATAAACTTGCAAAGATTTTACTGACCAATGCAGTAATAGACGTGCAATCATGTGTTTATGTTTTTATAACATTTCTCCATCCAGCCCAACATGATATTTTCACCCAGCCCAGCAAGTCGCGGATTTCGAGAAAAATGCAAATGGGCTTTAAATTCTAGCATATATATAAACGGGCTGCATAGATGCTACATCATTGTTTCACCCAGCCCACCAAACGGACTAAAAAACAAATGGACTGGCTGACATGTGGGCCAGTAGGTCGAAGCCTAAGCAAGGCGTTGGATTTACATCCAACGGCCGGCATTCTTCTTCAATCTCTCGTCTTCTTCCCCCAGCGCTGTCGGGACCGCCTGCTCCAGCCTCCGGCGTCCAGCGGCGTTGTTTTGCGTGCCTCGCTGCGAAACGCTACCCCGCCAACGGCCAGGCCATCCCTCCACTCCGCACCTCCTGTTATTCTCTGCCGAGTGTAGGCCCACCCCGCACCTAAACCAGTCAAGTTTCCCACTCCTCTCCGTCTGTGACTCCACTGCCGCGTCTTCCCCATCTCCGGGTCGTTCCAGTCTGGGGCCTCGCCGTCGTCCACCGCCTCGCTGCGCTCGGCGCTGCGTGGTCAACAAACAAGAGTCATCGGAAGAGGAATGTACGTGAGAGCCTGACGGCTGGGACCCACGAGGTCCATGGTCGCACGCAAGGAAAGTTCCTCCTTATTAAGCTGTTTCCTTCCCCTGACAGCTGGGACCCACCGGCTTTATCTTCGCACAGAAGGAAGTGCCTCCTTGTTATGCGAAAAAAACTATTCCTTCCGATGACAGCTAGGACCCGGCAGATTTGGTGGCTGACTTGTGGACCCACCATATTTCGCGAAAAAAAACGTTCCCCCCGCTGTCAGCTCGGACCCACCGGAAGTGCCTCCTTATTACGCACAAAAAAATGAATACTCCCCCTGCTAGCTGGGACCCACCTTGGTGGGAGGCTGAGTTGTGGGCCTACTAAGTTGACGGCGACGGAGGGCTTTGTCAACTTAGTCAATATGAACGATTCGAGCTCCAGTGACCGTACGATGTCCATCCAACGGCCGTTGTGCTTCTTCAACCTCTGGTCTTCTTGCTCCAGCCGCCCAAAGCAGTGCCGGTCATGCCGCATGCTCCTGCCTCCCGTGGCTGGTTGTGCTTCCGCGGAGGCCTCACCGCCCCTACTATTCCCACCGCTGGCCAGGCCCTGCGGCGACGGCAGCCTCACACCGCATCCGAACCAGTGAACCCTCGTACTCCTCTCCGCGCGGCCTTCCACTGCCGCGTCTTCCCTGGCTCCACATCGTCCCCTTCCTAGGCCTCGCCGTCATCCACCGCCCTGGTGCTGTCTACGCGGCGTGGCCAACGTGGTCAAGGAACGACTTCCATCAGAGTACTGTACGTGGAGAGGCTGACAGCTGGGTCCACGGCGGCCGGAAGGAAGTGCCTCCTTATTACGCGCAAAATAATTATTCCTCCACCTGACAGCAGGGACCCACCGGACGGGCCACCCTATTTCGCGAAAAAATGTTTCCCCCCTGACTGTTGGAACCCACCAGCTACATCTTCGCACGCAAGGAAGTGCGTCCGGGCAAAAAAAGATTCACCCCCTGACTGCTGGGACCCACCAGCTACATCTTCGCACGCAAGGAAGTGCCTGACAGTCGGGACCCACCTGGTCGAAGTGTACGTAGTGTTGTCATTCTAGTCGCGAACGTGTATGTACATACTGGTCGATGTAGCGGTGCACACGTGTCTTAGTAGAGGCGCGCACGTGTCGTAGTAGAGGCGCGCACTTAGCATGTACACGTACGTACAACGGCCAGGGTGCAAGAAAGTAAATACGGCCACGCAGGTACATACGGGTGGAGTCTCGAACGCCTACTCGCGCATACGTATGGCCAGGGCTCGTGTACATGGCTGGGTCGGAACGAAGAAACTGCGTCGGCGTCGTGTTCATGTTGAGGCAACGGAATGCGTCGTGTTCATCGGGAGGCAACGGAATGCGTCGTGTTCATCGGGAGGCAACAGAACACGTGGGAGCCAACCGGCTTGGACAGAACAGGCGATGGAAATGAGGCCTGGCGTACCACAGAACGGAGGAAACGGCCTTGTGTTCAACCGGCCACGTTCGAAACGGGATCCTGTTCATCGGGAGGGGTCTGGCGTACCGCAAAACGGAGGAAACGGACTTGTGTTGGACCTCCTACGGTCAAAACGGGGTCCTGTTGATTGGGAGGGGTGTGGCGTACCGCAAAACGGAGGAAACGGACTTGTGTTGGAGCGCTATGGTCAAAACGGGGGTCCTGTTCATCGGGAGGGGTGTGGCGTACCGCAAAACGGGACTCCACGGGATAGTGTTCATCTCCACCGTCGACCTCCTCCAGCCTCCACGGGCTATTGTTCATCCACCGTCGACCTCCTCCAGCCTCCACCTGCGACTGTTCATCCACGGGCTCCTGTTCATCCAGCCTCCACCGCGCGCTACTCCACTGGCTACTGTTCAACCACCCCTCTCCACGGGCTCCTGTTCAACCACCCCTCCACGGGCTACTGTTCATCCACCCCTCCACCGTCTACTGTTCATCCAGCCTTCCACGGGGTCGTCATGTTCATCCCGCCCTCCACGGGGTCCTGTTCATCCAGCCCCAACCGGCTCGACCGATCGGGGTCCTGTTCATCCAGAGGCAACGCCACGGGGTCCTGTTCATCCACCCCCACCGCTCACTATTCACCCAACCCCCCCCCCCCCCCGCAACGCTCACTGTTCATCCAGAGGCAGCATCGATCGGCTTAAGTTAGCAGCAGTAGCGAACGAATCGCTCGATCGGGTTCTGTTAACAGCCATCGATCGATCGCTCGGGTTCAGTAACGCGTAGCCTGCAGTGCAATCGCTCGGGTTCAGTTAGAGCCCAACGCCTCGCTCGGGTTCAGTTAGAGCCAACGCCTCGCACACACGCGCGTACGTGTACGAGAGAAACGCGCATCGCTCGGCCCCCGACCACCCACCGTAACCGGGAACTCGCCGAAATTTTCCTCGCCCTCGCTTCTACCATGGTTTTTTCCGTCATGGACGGCCCAAAGAATGTCATGCATCTGCGTCTCCGTCCCGCCCAGGATGAAAAGCCCATTTTCTGTCATGATTTTTTGTCATAGAAGTAGGAGCCCACCACATCTATGATGATACCGGGTTTTGTCACAATTATCGTCATAGAAGTGTCATAAGTATGACAGAAAAAAATTTCGTTCGGCCCAAAATGTCACGGATGTGTCTTTTTTTTGTAGTGCTAGCGTGTCGCGGGAAACGCGACGGTCATCGCGGTCATCGGAATTCAATGCATAAGTAGGCATGGCTTAGCGCGCCAGCTTGCCATGGAAAACTAGAAAAACTGAAATTATGACTATGCCGTCCCATCCCGTCAGTGGTGCGTCCCGTTCGTGCTGGGTCGCACGCCGGCATGACGGTCAAACGAGTGCACTCGAATCATCCAGATGAGGTACTCCCTCCTTGTCAAAAATGATTCCACGGATTTAAAAGGCCCGCAACAATTAACGCACATCTTTTTTTGCATCAATTAGCTGCCTTAATTACGGTCGGCTGCATGCAGCCACTCAGAATCGCTCGCAGCCAGTACGTGGAGCAGCATGCAACGAGTCGCAGCCGAGGGCACGCATGCAGCCACTTAAATCGCTGGAATTAATTAGGCTTAAACTTCTGCATGCAGTTAATTATTGCCATGCCTTGGTCTTGCTGCTTTGGCTCACGGGACTAATAAACCCGGACGGAGGGAGTACTTTGGCTGGTGAGATTTTTGAATTAAGCCCTGCAAACTGGAGGTACTAGTACGTGCGTGATCCGCTATTTATTCGTGTAGGATCGAGTAGGTCGTTTCTTGAATTGAGCCCTGCAAACCGGAAAGGAGGTAGTACGTGCGTGATCCGCTATTTATCCGTGTAGGATCGAGTAGGTCGGATAGTGTACGTGTAGGATCGAGTAGGTCAGATGGTGTACGTGTACGATCACATTAGTTGATGAACGTTAGCTGGGAGATAGGGCCTTTGCGAACGTTTTTGCTGGCAGTTTCTTCAGATTCGCATGGCATTTTCTTCAGAGCAGCTTGTCAGTTTCTTCACAGGTAGGCATTTTTATTCAAAAAACTGCCACTTTGGATCTTGCGTCGCAACTAAAACTGCCAAGAGCGCATTAGTAGGCTAGCTAGTGATCGATCAGTAACTTCTAAACACTAAGCGAACAGAAATAAGGAACTGTTAGTACCTTGTAAACACTGAGAACAAAGAAATAAGGATCATGTTGTGCACAGCAGTAAGAGCCGATCCATTCAAAATGTTCACACGAGACTCACAGGCCTGACATTGTAATATGTTCACATTAGTAGCCCAAATTCAAAACCAACTAGTACGATTCCCATACATAAGATCAACATGTTAATGCATCTCAATGATTCAAAGATCATATACAAATATGTATCTCCAAAAGCAAATATCTAGAAAAAACATCTGTTCTTTCTACTAACATGGATGCTTCTCTTGGCCGACATTCAATATAGACTGAAAGACAAATTTGTTTGTGAAGTCTACAATTCCTCTTGCAAGCGTAAGTGGTTTCACCAATAGCTGGAACCATGAGAATGAACCACAAATGATGGAGGAACATCCACTACAATATGATTTGGTCTTCTCTCGATCACACGGCGAGACTATTTTTGGAATACAAACTTTAACTTAGGCAAAATGATGCCCATTGTAAAATCAGACCAAAGCAATGAAGCACCTAGTGTTGGCCAATAAATAGTACAATACTACTTTTCTGCTATCCATGAAGTGACTATCCAATCTTTCTGTGTCTATTTTCAAATGGCACTGCATGCAGTGACTATACTATTCTCTTGTGCAGTTCAACCAAAATTGCGGTCACTTTGTTTGTTTGCCAAATAGCAACGGGCAGACATCTCTGTCTGCACAAATATCAAGCAGCTAGTAAACATATACCCCACCTTGTATTTTCAGTTTAAACACATCTCTTGCGCTTAGCATATGTCATGTTTTGCACTAGACAATTTGATACAGTCATGTTTTGCCCTGGACAATTTTATACTGAATTAATTTGCTGGTTTAGAGCAGAAATATAGCGCCTATTCTTCATCAGACCAAGGATATCCATGTTCGCAGTGATGGAAGAGGTGAAATCGATACAACCGAAATTGAGCATCCAATCATTGAATCATGTCCTGCACCTCCAATGTAGGTCCACCCTGCCAATAAATTCACATGCAAACCACTAGTATTACTATCTAATGACAGTACAAAAATAGTAGCAAGATAGTAGCAAGCCATGTACCTTCGTAATGAACAGCTCATAGTGCCACCAATTGGATATAAAGGTTTGGAAGAAAACATGCTCCTAATGTTGAACCATTTGGACTTTTTGTGCAGTTCCACTAAAATCGAGCATCCCTATTTGCATAGATATTGAAAGTGTGATTACTATAAAAGTGGCACTAGTTGAAGCATAGACTCACAAATATAAGCATTCCAATTTCTAAATGGGAAAAGGTAGCAAGACTGTTTCTAACCACCTGTTTGAAGGAATAAATAAGGCAACAGCGGCTGATGTCAGGAAGGCATATATAGTTCTTTCTGAAAGAATGATCGATTCCTGACATTTCCTCTTCTTTTAAGCATATTTTGTGCAGTTCAACTAAAATAAAATGCCATCACCGCCTTGACAATTCCGTGACACTGTACAAAAAGAAATGACTTAACATTACATCATGATGTCAGGTATGTAGTCGACAGGCATTAGAGACAAACATACAGACCTCCTCCGATAACATAATGAACATTAATTTTAACAAAGGTGTGACTAGCTTTACCGGGATAATTTGAGTGAACTCTACACCCTTTGTTCCTTAATATAAGACGTTTTCGCAGTTCAATTTAAAGTACCCAACGCCTAGTATTTAGAAAAATAGGTAGTAGTTTTCTTGAGCACATATCTGGGAAAGCTTGCCACACTTTATTTATGTCCATACGCTAATGCAACACCATTCTAATAGTACAAATATACACTAATCTAGTGGCTAGTGCAATAGTAGAGTAGTTATTTTATTACAGGGTACAGTACAATGGTTTTACTGAATAGATTTCAATAAACTCTAGCACTGGAAGATTTCTATAAGAATTAACAATACAAAATGTAAAGGTAACAAGTTTCAGCATTGGTATACTAGTTGTGCATGAGCATTAAACCAAGTACAAAAGTCTGAAGGTAACTAGCATTATTAACTAATGACAGTATAAAAAATTGCAAACCATGTACATTCAAGGTAAATATCATTTCGAACTCGAGGGGACCTAAAAATTGCTATCCCAATCTTGATAATCGGTCAAACATAAAACTTGATCGAACGAATCAAGAGAACAGCCGGAGGAGGAGGTGCCCACTCTTGACCTTTCCTCTTGACACTGTACAAAAAAATTGACTTATCTCATGAAAGTGAGGTATGTAATCTATAAGCATTAACAGTGCAAATATCTGAAGGTAGTAACAAGATTCATCGTTGGTATACTGATTGTGTAACAACATTAGAATGCCTTAGCTGAAAAATCTGTAATACATCCACAATCAACAGATAACCCTGAAATAATCCAGTGACATTAAATGGCATTTCTTAAATTTATCGGTGGCATTAGACTGAGTGCGCCATTAGTTAAATGTGGCATCACTTTAGTAGTAGCATTGCTTGACTTGACTGCTGGCGTTATACTAACAACAAAAAAGTGGCAATAAGAGCATGGAAGGCCCATTCAGACAGTGGGCACACCAGTACGACGTACCTCCACGGACGCATAGAGTGGTGAGAGAGGTATGGTTGCCCAGAGCAAAAAATATCCAGGCAGCATATGTGGATTACGTCCCATTTTTGTTCTCTTTAGCCACCTTTTCCTATGTGAGAACAACAAACCGATCGGCCTGGTCATTCTCTATTGTGTTGTCATGCCTTTCTACCCTTCTTCAACCAAGAGACACGAGACTCGTTCCTTAGCTACTGATTTTCCCCTTTTCAACCTAGATGCAGGTTCGATGCCTACTCTCTTGGACGGTACAGTCTCCCTTCCTTTCCTTATTCAACCCAGACATGGATTAGTCTGCATGAAGTAGGGTTTCCTTTAATAGTGCAAATTAAGGTTTTCGTCTGCGTGACCAGCAGAGCAGAGGATAGCAAATTGGGAAGATGGTGGAGTGGAAAAAGATCCACATGCGGCGACGTGGCAGATGGGGCAATAGAACAAGGGTATGGTTTGAAAAGAGGTAGCATACTTGAGGGTCGGCGGGAAGTGGCTTCGTTCGTGGTCGTCGTCCTCCACACACACTACGGCAGCGAGCTCGGGGACGGAGGCCATCCCGCGCGGGCGCTAGGTCTGAGAGGACGGCCTTGTCATCAGTGCGTGACCTCGCTCGCCGACGAGGAGTGCGTCAACGCTGCACGTCCTTTTCTTCCCTAGCGGATCTATGACCACCGGTGAGGAGGGAGAGAGAGGTCGTCTGTTTTAGATCTAGAGAGAGGGTGATAGTGTGAGAAGCAAGTGGGCAGCCCTTAGCAAGAAAGCGTAGAAGCTCCAGCCTATATATATATATATATATCTTTTTTATACTACTAGTACTAGAGGTGGAGTAGTGGTAGAGTAGTTTATATTTTCTCTGCATACATTACCAGTTAGTCGTGCTTCAAAACCGAACGGCACGCCATTAAAAAAATAAAGTCGAGAAATAATGCGGCACTTCGGGCCAACGCGGCCAGATCGCATTTTGCACGAGAAATGACACACCATGTTTCATTGACATGTGGTCCTGTTCCAACATGTCAGTGAGACGACGGTGAGCCCTTTTGTACAATTTCCGAACGGAAGTCTATGTAGGCCGGGGCGCCTCTTCGTGTACCGTGCCAATCGTCCAACGCCTCTTCGCCTTCCCCTCTCGATTTGGAACTGCTGTCGCACGCTCTTCCTCCCTCCTCCATTTGCCTTCACCCTTCCTTCTGCCATTGTTCGATCGTCTTCTCCATCGAGGGAACAAGCCAGAAACGACCCCGTTATTCTTGCCCCGATCTGAAAGATGACGTGGTGGAGGAACTCATTGATCGGTGCGACGTCATCACCTCGGCTAGCATGGCAGGTTCGTTCAAGATCATTCTCGACTCAACTAATAACATCATTACAAGGAACCCAAGGGTCCAGGAGCGGTTTGATCTCCCTTATCTTCTTCACTATAAGCCTGTTCGCATGGGCGCGGACGACGGAGGCCTCGCCTTGTGCAAGTTGATGTCGCTTGATAACGATACGTGTGATGTCAAGATGCCATCGCTTAAGGGTAAGGTCTGGGCTGGCGCAAATGGAGATTGGGTTGTTTATATTGGGTACAATTGCGAGTGGGAACTTGTGAATGTGTACACTCGTCAGCGGATTCCACTTCCAAAAATCTCAGAGTGCCCTGAGGTTGAGCACACACATGATCTACGTACGTTCAAATACGGTCATGGTGGCTGTCGTCTACGGAAGATAGCAATTTGTTGAGTTCCCAACCACTCTTGGAATTACGAGAACTATGAAGTTGTTGCTCTCTTCGACAAGCTTGTTGCCGTCATTACTGATTCCACGGTTCGTCCATGGATATTGCACAAAAATCAGTTTCTGTACACGGATGAGTACTGTGATGCAATTGAATACGAGGATCTTGTGTTCGCTGCCACCACTCATGGCACTGTTTTTGCATGGGATCCTCGTAGTTTCGGTACGTTTGTCTTCCACCGTAATTATAATTGTTTCATCCACATGCATGAGGGTTAGCAAGTTTCCCTTTACTAATTAACCTTCTTGTGTTTCCAAGGTCTTGTGAACATTCCACCACCTATACTTGAAAAAATTTATAACCAAGGGGGAGATGACAATGGTGATGATCACGAGCATGAGGACGAGCAGAACTTATATACTCAGTGGCGCCTGGCAACTAATTCCAATGGATCACCTCTTCTTGTTTGTATACAGTGCACTGAGATTGTTACTACTGAGGGAGCACGTGTTGTCTCCCATGGTTGCCCTCTCCGGACCTATTCCAACACCCGTTGCAGGGTATTCAGGATGTATACTAGTGTGCTAGCGCCAACACCTTCTCCCTGGTTCAGTATTGATAGTCTTGGAGAAAACTCGCTCTTCCTTGGACCAAACTATCCAATGATGGTGAAAGGCGATTCAGCTGCTGTTGACACAACGTTACTACCATTTATGAGAACCAACTGGATCTATACCTCGGACATTGCGGTGGTTCCCTACCCTGGTCCTGATATATGCCACTTCAGCCTGGATGATCAGTCCTGCGTTGCTCTCGATATTGACAATAGCTGGCCCTTCCCAGAGCACCTATGTTTCAAAGCAAGCGTTTCCAACACCGAGGATTGGTTGAGTTGAAGTTCATTTCATTGCTTGTTATTTGTTGTGTGATGAAAACTTCAGTATTTACTAGAATGTTTTGTTGGAAATAATCTATAATCCAACATGTATCCTCGTTGTCGTTGTGTGTAATGAATGGTACATTTGCAAATGCATGTCATAGACTCAATTTATGAATGGTTTTCGAGTCACTTCTTGGAGTGTGAGTACTGTAGTAGTATAGCCAGCATCCGGTTAGTATATGAAGTTGCCACATCACATAGAGCCAACCTAATATTGGAGTATGCTAGCCCTCCATCGGCGCGCCGCTTCAAATGGCGGATGAAGTGAGAGGTCGCGTCACCTTGTGTCCAGATCTGAGATGCCACATGTACCAGATGAATGACTCCAAGTTCGACCACTGTGATGCTAGGTGCGAGCCGAGGAACACTGTTGGAGAGACCCCCCCCTCATAATTTTCCTACATTGGTCGTTTGATTCATAGGATAGAAAGCTATAGGATTTTTTTCTATGTAATCATGTTTTAATTGGCAATCTAGCATCCACTCCAACTTTTGTTTCACTTCCTTTGTTCCTGCGAAGAGAGTACTTGCTCTAAATGATGTGCCGCTGCAAGAGCCGCCTATATTAATTAACCATGCTCTAAAAAGGTGGACCAGCTTTGGCTATAGTAGTACTGTACTAGGTTAGTAGGTGACCTTGCGCTTGGCTCTTCTCCTCTTCAGGAAGTCCAACAATAATGATGGTACTACAGTAGTAATTCTGGCAATCTGACACCAAATGAACTGCTGCATGTCCACCGCTTGTAAGCAAAAGTTTCTCCTCGTGCTGCGAGCCACCTCGCACACGTTGGCGAGGGAGAAGGCATAGTAAGCAAGCTTCTCGTCGTTCTGCGAGTTGGCGGGACACATCAAAGTTACGTATTTATTAGTACTCTCTTCAAAAAGGGCCGACCATGTCCATGGCTACCATCCCGTGCTCTGTCATTGAGTACGTGCACTATTCACGTGCCATCGAGGAGAAAAAATATTGCGTAGTACTAGGTGCCATCGAAGTGCACGACTCACTTATGCACTGCATATCTCCATTTTCTTGCATGACACGCCACCTTGATGCTAGTTGTCCCGCATGTCATGGAGGCATATAGTATGATTTTTAAAATGGAGGCATATAGATGTCCCGCGTGTCGGCAAAAGGATGAACAAAGCTCATGTCTTAAACGAAAGAGTGGAATAACATAGATTCCCGACGACTGAGAAGGAGCAACAAACCTCGCGGTGGAGCGTCTGCACTCATAATATTTTATATTATTCAGCGATATAAAATCAACCAAATCTCTCCACGTTCCTATACCATTCTATAGTATGAAAATAACTTTGAACGTAAGCCATTGATTCACTCTATCCAATGGTCATAGTTGGCAAATTCAAACAAAACCAAGCATTGGATCAACTCTTTTAGCACTTAGATTGTTGCCGCCTACCCACCTAGCCCACCTATATATCCGCTCACGTGTGATGACCACAGAAGCTATCCACTAAGATTGTATGTTAAAAAATAAAGGTCGATAACTAATGCGGCACCTCGGGCCAATGCAGCCAGATCGCATATTGCACGAGAAATTACACACCATGTTTCGTTGACATGTGGTCCCGTTCAAACATGGCAGTGAGACGACGGCGAGTCCTTTTGTACAATTTCCGAACGGATGTTTAGGCCGAGGCGCCTCTTCGTGTACCGTGGCAAACTAGCAACCGTCCACCGACTCTTCGCCTTTCCCTCTCGATTTGGAACCGCTGTCGCACGCTCTTCCTCCCTCCTCCATTTGCCTTCACCTTTCCTTCTGCCATTGTTCGATCGTCTTCTCCATGGAGGGAACAGGCCGGAAACGACCACGTTATTCTTGCCCCGATCTGAAAGATGACGTGGTGGAGGAACTCATTGATTGGTGCGACGTCATCACCTCGGCTAGCATGGCAGGTTCATTCAAGACCATTCTTGACTCAACTAATAACATCATTACAAGGAACCCAAGGGTCCAGGAGCGGTTTGATTTCCCCTATCTTATTCGCCGTGACCCTGCTGACTGGCGCGGGGACGAGGGAAGCCTCGCCTTGTGCAAGCTGATGCCGCTTGATAATGATACGTATGATGCTAAGATGCCATCGCTTGAGGGCAAGGCTTGGGCAGGCGCAAATGGAGATTGGGTTGTTTATATTGGGTACAACTGCGAGTGGGAATTTGTGAATGTGTACACTCGTCACCGGGTTCCACTTCCAAAAATCTCACACTGCCCAGAGGTTGAGCACACCGGTATTCTACGCACGTTCAAATACAATCATGGTGACTGTCTTCTACGAAAGATAACAATTTGTCGAGTTCCCAACCACTCTTGGCATTACAGGAACTATGGAGTTGTTGCTATCTTCGACAAGCTTGTTGCCGTCCTTCGTGGTTCGACTGGATGGATATTGCTCAAAAATCAGTTTCTATACACGGATGTGTACTGTGATGCAATTCAATACGAGGGTCTTGTGTTTGCTGCCACCACTCGTGGCACTGTTTTTGCATGGGATCCTCGTAGTTTCGGTACGTTTGTCTTCCACCGTAATTAAAATTGTTTCATCCACATGCATGCGAGTTAGCAAGTTTCCCTTTACTAATTAACCTTCTTCTTGTGTTTCCAAGGTCCTGTGAACATTCCACCACCTATACTTGAAAAAATTTATAACCAAGGGGCAGATGACGATGGTGATGATCACGAGCATGAGGACGAGGAGGGCCCATATACTCAGTGGAGCCTGGCAACTTATTCCGATGGATCACCCCTTCTTGTCTGTATGCAGCCCATTGCTGATGTTACTACTAAGGAAGCAGGTGTTGTCTCCCATGGTCGCACTCTCCGGACCTATTCCAACACCCGTTGCATGGTATTCGGGATGGATACTAGTGTGCTAGCACCAACACCTTCTCCCTGGTATAGTATTGATATTCTTAGAGAAAACTCGCTCTTCCTTGGACAAAACTATCCAATGATGGTGAAAGGCGATCCAACTGCTGTTGACACAATGTTACTACCATTTATGAGAAGGAACTGTATTTATACCTCGGATATTGTGGTGGTTCCCTACCCTGGTCGTGATATAGTAGGCCGCTTCAGCCTGGATGATCAGTCCTCCGTTGGTCTCGAGATTGACAATAGCTGGCCCTTCCCAGAGAATCACGTGTGGTTCAAAGCAAGCGTTTCCAACACCGAGGATTGGTTGAGTTGAAGTTCATTTCATTGCTTGTTATTTGTTGTGTGATGAAAACTTAAGTATTTATAATGTATCCTCGTTGTCGTTGTGGGTTGATGACCTGTTGTATGTAATAAAATGATACGCCTATGATAAACTTACTAAATTTATGAATGGCTTTCGAGTCACTTCTCTAAGTGGGTGCTGTGACGAGGCAAAAAAATATTTTCCAAATACATAATTGTACGTGCATTGCAACAGGTTATCGGATGAGGCCAATCAACAATAGTACACTATTTGTACTAGCTTCACATGCTGCACTATCTCTACGTCTACGTATGTAATACAACAAGTTTTAAACTTGAGACCAGGCACCCACCCTCACAAAGAACACTTTTTAACCTAGCACAGACTCCAGGAAATTTGGCCACAGTGTGAGGTGGGCCATATGTTAATGTGTTCGCTGTACGTAACCAGCACCTCAAATCCTCGATACTACTACTATTATATACTACTACTTGGAGTACTAGTAGGGTGGCATGGGCCAGAACAAGCATTCACATCCAGGAGTACGGCACACGCCACCAGCACGACTTCCATCTGACACCATATTTCTTGGAGTCCGTGCTACAACTATCTCTTCAACCTCGTCGTTTCTCTAACTCAGCCATCACGCGGCGGGCGAGGTGGGGGTTTGCCGATAGTCGGTTTCCTCAACTGCGGTTCCACTTGTAAGGCCAACTCCAACGCACGCCCCCAAACGGACCTCCGTTTTGCCCGGATTCTGTCCGTTTGGGTAGGGCAATGGGGTCGTGTCCGGGCCATTTGTTGGATGCGGTGGCCGTGCGCAACGCGCAGACGCATCCCGGCCGCGTACATTTTTATTTGCAAACACATATCTTTTTTTCATCATTGATTTTTGGTACAGGGAAATACATCACCAAAATTTGACTAGAGAAGCAAGACCAAAGAAAACAAGAACCACAAGAATACATTTTAGAAGATATCCAACTTCCATAACTGCTCCTGTAAGTTGGATTAGTGCCTTCTCAATGCATTCATTGTTGATCTGCGGAGGCTCGATCTTGCGTGCTTCTTTCTTCTTCGAGTGAGAAGTAGACGTTGCTTCCTTGCATCTAGTCTCATGTCTAGCCTCTATTCTATCAACAAGTGCACTAGTCTCATCTCTAGCCTCTATGCTAGCTAAAAGTGCTACAACATCTACTAAATTGCGCTCTATCAATATATCGGTGTACTCTTCTTCCCAATACCAAAACTTGCATCCATTCTACACAATAAAATTTTAAGTTAGCACAACAAGTCTAATCCGAGAGCACAACCGAAGCTAAAGTAGCACATACCCCATCGGTTGAGCACTTGATGAACACCCATCCGGGATGTTCCGGCGTTGTACACACGCGGCGCAAGACCTTCTTTGGGCAGTCGTCGCACGTAATGAGTGGCAACGGTGCGCCGACGAGCTTTTGGGCCAGCACCGAGCCTCGCCGACCGCCATTCATGTATCTGCCGGCGGACCGTCGATAGTAGATCCGAGCGGCTAGAGGAGGAGTCAATACCTGCATGCAGCCTTGCGGCCTTGCCGGGGCCTTCTGGCCCGGTGCCCGGCCAGTCCATGGCGCGGCGCGGCCTCCCACAAGCGGGCAAGCTCAAGTCCTACCGGATCTGCTCCAAATCCGGCCGCCGGGTGCGCAAAACACGTAGCCATGGTTGGGTAGCTCTGGGGCGTCGAGGGAAAGGGGGCTGAGCGAGCGCGCGTCCGAGCTGCACAAGCTGGAGTTGGCCTAGCGGCATGGCGGACCAACCGTGTGGGGGTGCCAAGTGGCTTCACTCGTGTGGGGGATGGAAGCCATCCCGCGTGGGCGCTAGGTCTGACAGGACGGCCTTGTCGTCAGTGTGTGACCTCTGTGGCAACCGTCCTCTCCCCACTAGCCTCTTCGTTGACATGTGGTCCCGTTCCCACATGTCAGTGAGACGACGGCTAGTCCTTTTGTACAATTTCCGAACGGATGTCTATGTAGGCCGGGGCGCCTCTTCGTGTACCGTGGCAACCATCCACCGACTCTTCGCCTTTCCCTCTCGATTTGGAACTATTGTCGCACGCTCTTACTCCCTCCACCATTTGCCTTCACCCTTCCTTCTGCCATTGTTCGATCGTCTTCTCCATGGAGGGAACAGACCGAAAACGACCCCGTTATTCTTGCCCCGATCTGAATGATGACGTGGTGGAGGAACTCATTGATCGGTGCGACGTCATCACCTCGGCTAGCATGGCAAGTTCATTCAAGACCTTTCTCAACTCAACTAATAACATCATTACAATGAACCCAAGGGTCCAGGAGCGGTTTGAACTCCCCTATCTTCTTCACCGTGACCCTGCTCACTGGCGCGCGAACGACAGAGGCCTCGCCTTGTGCAAGTTGGTGCCGCTTGATAATGATACATGTCATGTTAAGATGCCATCGCTTGAGGGTAAGGCTTGCGCAGGCGCAAATGGAGATTGGGTTGTTTATATTGGGTCCAACTGCGAGTGGGAACTTGTGAATGTGTACACACGTCACAGGGTTACACTTCCAAAAATCTCACACTGCCCAGATGTTGAGCACACTGGTTATGACCGTACTTTCAACTACGGTCATGGTGACTGTCGTCTACAGAAGATAGCAATTTGTCAAGTTTTCGACCGCTCTTGGGATTTAATGGAATATGTAGTTGTTGCTATCTTTGACAAGCTTGTTGCGTTCCTTCATAGTTCAACTGGATGGATATTGCTCAAAAATCAGTTTCTATACAAGGATGAGTACCGTGATGCAATTCAATACGAGGGTCTTGTGTTTGTTGCCACCACTCGTGGCACTATTTTTGCATGGAATCCTTATGCTTTCGGTGCGTTTGTCTTCCACCGTAATTATAATTTTTTCATCCACATGCATGCGGGTTAGCTAGTTTCCCTTTACTAATTAACCTTCTTGGGTTTCCAAGGTCCTGTGAACATTCCACCACCTATACTTGAAAAAATTTATAGCCAAGGGGGAGATGACGATGATGATGATCACGAGCATGAGACCCATATACTCAGTGGCACCTGGCAACTTATTCCGATGGATCACCTCTTCTTGTCTGTATACAGGGCACCGCTGATGTGACTAAGGAAGCAGGTGTTGTCTCCCATGGTCGCACTCTCCGGACCTATTCCAACATCTGTTGCAGGGTATTCGGGATGGATACTACTGTGCTAGCGCCAACACCTTCTCCATGGTTTAGTATTGATACTCTTGGAGGAAACTCGCTCTTCCTTGGACAAAACTATCCAATCATGATGAAAGGCGATCCAGCTGCTGTTGACACAACATTACTACCATTTATGAGAAGCAATTGTATCTATACCTTGGACATTGCTATGCTTCCCTACCGTGGCTATCACAATATGGGTCATGAAATAGGCCCCTTCAGCCTGGATGATCAGTCCTGCGTTGGTCTCGAGATTCACAGTAGCTGGCCCTTCCAAGACAAACTTTTCTGGTTCAAAGCAAGCATTTCCAACGCCGAGGACTGGTTGAGTTGAAGTTCATTTCATTGCTTGTTATTTGTTGTGTGATGAAAACTTTAGTATTTACTAGAATGTTTTGTTCGAACTAATCTATAATCCAATATATATCCTCGTTGTTGTTGTGTGTTGATGACTTGGTGTATGTAATGAATGGTACATTTGCATATGCATGTCATAAACTCAATTTATATATGGTTTTCGACTCACTTCTTGGAGTGTTAGTGCCATAGTAGTATAGCCAGCATCCGTAGTAGTATGAAGTTGCCACATCACATAGACCCAACCAATAGTTAGGTGTCGCACGGGGTCCGAGGTGGTGATATCATGACTGCGTGAGGTGGGCTTGTACGTAGTATGATGTACGCACAGGGCTTGCCATGTTTCCTACTCCTCCAGTCTGCCTCCTTTTGCCGACACGTGGGACATCCAGCATCCAGGTCGTGTCATGCAAGAAAATGGAGTGGTAGTTGAAGCCACGTGATGTGCATCTTGGGTTAAACTGTAAATAGAATCTTACTACTCTTGAGTAACTCCAAAAGCGGTCACCGAAGATCTTTATTGGATTTGTTTTTCATCACCAGCACAAAGAGGTGAAAGATGTGCAGGTTCAGTGGGTCCTCTTGCGTTTTCACTGACATGTGGGACCGCATGTGAGCAAACAGACGGTGGGCTCCGTGCGTCTGCTGGCTGGCTGAGAAGAGAGATAGAGGAGGGCTGAGCACGGACTCCAGGAAATTTGTTGTACGTAACCAGCACCTCGATATAGGCTCGATATAGTGGGGTGGCATGGGCCATAACTAGCATTCACGTCTAGTAGTATGACACACGCCACCCACACGAGTCCCATCCGACACCAATTTTCTTGGAGTCCGTGCTACAACCATCTCTTCTCCCTCCTATTTTCTCAGCCATCACGCGCTGGGCGGGGTGGGGGTTTGCCGATAGTCGGTTTGCTCAACTGTGGTCCCACTTGTAAGTGAAAATGCAACACAGCACGCATTCCCCCTTGAGCAGTGTGCCGGACCAACCATGTGGGCAGCGGGGTGCAACGCAAACACGGCAAGCTTTTCCTTTTGAACTTGTAACTTGTAAATTTGATTCTGCTCCATGGCGCGACCGATAGATAGAAAATAATTATTTTCCCTAGAGTAATGAGAAGTTAGGTTCTGGCGCGGTTCATGCATGGAGTACGTACAAAAATTATGAAGTTGATGCGAAAGGTAAGATAATTACTAGTAGTACCATATACTACTACATGGATTTGACAGAAAGATAAAGATACATATGGATCCATCAACGATATCCTCACGCCCTAGTGCGCCGGGTCACCAACCGACGTGTGAGGAGCAGCGGCGTTGGCAGTGAGCTCAACGTGCTTCTGAATGATGCCATCCAAGGTTGCCCTACGGGTCAAGAAGGCCGGCGACCTATCGTCCTCCTTTGGCATGTAGTAGTCCTTGTGGACGATTTGCACGTAGACATGGGTGATTATGTCAATGGTGTCGTGCTGCGCCAAACGCTGCACGGCGAGCGCGACCTCGAGGTGGACATTCTCCGGCACGACGGCGGGCAGTCGCAGGGCCACCAGTGCGTCGAATAGGTTGTCAACATAGAGGCCATTGAGGGTGGCGGGCATCGCAGAGCCTGGGCGCGTGGGCTGGAGGTGTACGTCAAGGTCGTCCGCGAGCTTCTTGACGACGGTGAACTTGTCGAGGAAGCCGACGAGGACCTTGTCGAACAAGGAGACAAAGCTATCGTCCAAGCGGCCTCTCACCCTGGCGGCCTCAAGCACGACCTGGAGACGTTCCTCGGTGCTGGGCCGCAGGCCGGCGTCGTGGACCATCTGGCACAGCCGGCTGATGCTCGCGCTCATCGCCTCCATGGGTCTAGCTTCTAGTCAACTGATCTTGCGATTGGAGTGATCACTCTTGCCCTTGGTTAGGGTTCGTAGGTGCGTAGGATTTCGTAGATTGGACTGGCGGGGAGCCTTTATATGAGAAGTGCAGACTGCGTTGAATTCACGTGAGTGTTGGCCATCTACTCCTCGGCCCTCTACTGCACCTTCCTTTGGCTGTATGACAGGCGGGCCAGCCACCTGTTGGGCCCACGTGTCATACAACCAAAGGCAGGTGCAGTAAGTCAATGAAGCTGCGTCCCCCTCCGTGCCGGTGCAGTATAGTCATCTCACCAGACCTCTAGTTGGGGCCAAACGAGAGAACTTTGATGTTTACTGGTTTATTGGTCCCCTTTGCATTTTGCGCCAAGTTTTGGCCTTTGATTTAACTAATAAAATGTCAATGCATGTAACCAAAAATGTTGTGTGATCCCAGAACACTTAGGCACGGTACATTAACTCCCTCCTCATTTCTTATTTCGTGACATATCAACCAATGAGAGATGTGGGCCGTGCATGCTTTCAATGACTTGAGACTACCAAACATGACATGCAGTGGTTAGTTCATTGCGTGTAATCCTATTAATTAGCAAAAAGACATTAAGTTCTCTCGCCGATAGGAATAAAACAATACACCATGTATTTATTTACAGAGGGAGTAGTACATTTTTTGTGACATGCATTACTAGATATTGCTAGTCAAATACTAAATCCAGATGGACGTGGTACTACTACTACATCCACACGGTGGTGCTAGTACTAGTAGTACTACTACCAATGTACTAGTAGCATTGTACTACCCGTTGGTCAAATTATTACGTGCTGCTCCTCACAGTGAAGTGACAAGACCCTGCGCCAGAGATGACACCTGAGTATAGGCGCCGTGTTCGGCATACCATAGTCAGCCTCACCATCTGCAGTCACTACCATCATGGCTGTAGAGCTAGCCTGCTTACAACTAGCCATGTTCGACATAATTTCCCATGCGTAGATGCCCGTGCATTGCACGGAACACCAAGATAGGGGATGGACGGCGCTGGCAGCGGCCATCGCGCCAGATTTTTCCATGGCCTTCTAGATGTGGTTGGGAGGAGATAATGCTGATTGTGAGAGACAAGGAGTTGTTTGTAAATAGGGAACAAGTGCGGGCATCTTTTTGCAAAACTGGAGAAGTTTGGTTTGTATGCGTCCGATCTTGATCCGACAACTATTGGTGAAATATGGCAGGCACAACATCATCACCAACTCAGGACCTCTTTGATTTGCAGGATTTTGAAAACGCAGGAATAGGACACGGCAATATTACAAGTTTCAAATTGATATTACAAATGTTAGGAGTAATGCTACACCTACGAAGAGGGAATTACTAGGAAGTTTACGTAAGAACTTTCGTTAGTTTAGGTGGATACAGCATTATCGTACAAACTAAAATCCACCGCCCTGACAAGTCACCAATGGGCAAATAAATTTTCGAGTCTCTGGCCACTTGATGTTTCAAAAACAAATTCAGCTTCTGAGGAGACTTTGTCATTTAGGCTTAGACGCTTGCGGTGATCAGCACGCCATTCATTGTTGCGCCAGAGAACGCCAAACCTCATTACCTTGAGCACACTTGCCTCCAGAACAAAGAACCTGGCCAATTTAATCTCAGATGTGCTGCCTCGGTAGTCGATCAAATCAATTTCTGTAAGATGGAGATCAATGCATTCGATGAGATTGTTATAGTGCAGCACATTTTTCACTTTCGGGTCATTTTTTATCTACAAAAGAAGAGAACATATTAGAGGAGCTGGCTGTATAAGATTGCCGTGTCATCAAGAGGTACCAATATCATCTCTCATACGATAGGGTTGGCTGGCTAGTGATATTTTTTCACTCTCTCTCTCTCTCTCTCTTTCTCTTTCCTCTCATTTACCTAGAAGCAGGTGAAGAGCTTGGGCATTTGTTGCCTTCCACTATGTGGTCAATGCCATATTTCTCAAAAGTATGCCACATAATATGCATCGATGTCAAATCAAAAGATTTTGGCACCGCTCTCGCGATGTAAGAGAGTTGGCACCGCTGTGCACACAGGCCCACATGTATAAACAAATCAATCAAACCAACGACACCAGCCTCTCACTCTCCCAAACAAGTGTTTTTTATTGCCTCAGTCCTCTCTCTCTCTCCCACGCAAGTGTTTTTTCATTGCGTGAGTTAATTTGGCACCGGAGCAAAGTAGGTGATCCAGATTGGGGCACCAGGTGAGCAATGGAGGGGCATCGATGCAAAATGCATCAAAAGTGAATTTGGCACGTGTTTTGGCCTACATAGTGGAGGGCCGTTATAGCCCACTTTTGTACTACCTCGTATTTAGTGTAAAATTTTGACCATAGATTTACCTAAGAAAATGCCAATTCATGTCACCAAAAATTATACCATTTGAAATTATGTTCAAATACGAATCCAACGATATAATTTTTAGTGACATGCATTAACATTTTGTCAGTTAAATCTATGGTCAAATTTTGATACTACAAAAGAGGAAGAGTAAACCAGGACGGAGGTAGTACTTGCTCTTAGGGTAACCATAGAGTTACTAGTCTAAGTTACTTTCCACTATGACTAGCCTAGGCTACTATAGTAGTACAACAAAACGATGCAGCTGATCACGGGATGCTGCTTCAGTTACTTAACTGTAGGTGCAGTTGGGTCACTGGCATGTGGGCCCAAGAGGCATCTGGCCCACATGTAAGTGACGCAACTGCACCTGCTGTTATGTCACTAAAGCTCAGTCCATGATCACATGAGAAAAAATACTAAAAACATTTCTTTCGGTGCAGTGCGTAGATGCAATTTTGAACACTACACTTGTCATCGTAATTTGGGAAAATTACGAAAAAATTGAGCTACATTGTGATTACCGTTTACTAATAGGAAAGAAGTTTCACCTCGACGAGTAGCTTCTCCGTGCACGGAAAGCATGTAAGGAATCCAACAACTTGATCCAGATTGGGGCCAATAGATTTTATTGCCAAGATCTTCACTCTACGCATAGACTGGGTCAAGCTTGTGGGAATCATTTTTTGGAAGATGGTCGTAAATATAACAAGAAGAAATTTAAAAATGTGAATTTCAAGAAGACGGAGAAGAAGATGAGTGTTGTACCTGAACATTACGCATCCAATAAAGAGTTCGGAGAATTTGGCAGACGAGTACACCAACGCTGTCAATTTTGGCGCGTCAATGACCCAGATTTTTGTTGGACCTTCTAGATCAGATACAAGCAATCTCTCATGGAAAGGCATATTCTCAATGACCATAACGTGGAACAGCTCAAGTGATCTCTTCCCAATTGATGTCTTGTTGTGGCCAGCAAGACACAAAAATCCATCGGAGGTTCGTCGAGGCGATGTGGAGGCTAATGAACCCGTGGATCTGCTCAAGACGAAGGTACTCGAGCGCAGTACATCTGCGGAGCAGGTGCTCCATAGCTTGCTTCGAGATGCCAATGTCGACAAGGTCGGGCTGCTTGAGTTGAGGAAGAAGAAGGGCGGGTAACGGTGTCAAAACCGGCGGATCTCGGGTAGGGGGTCCCAAACAGTTCGTCTAAAGCCGATGGTAACAGGAGGCGTGGGACACAATGTTTACCCAGGTTCGGGCCCTCTCGATGGAGGTAATACCCTACTTCCTGCTTGATTGATCTTGATGATATGAATATTACAAGAGTTGATCTACCACGAGATCGTAGAGGCTAAACCCTAGAAGCTAGCCTATGGTATGATTGTTGATGATGTTGTTCTCGGTCCTACGGACTAAACCCTCCGGTTTATATAGACACCGGAGGGGGCTAGGGTTACACAGAGTCGGTTACAGAGAAGGAGATCTACATATCCGAATCGCCAAGCTTGCCTTCCACGAAAAGGGGAGTCCCATCCGGACAGGGGACGAAGTCTTCAATCTTGTATCTTCATAGTCCAACAGTCCGGCCAAAGTATATAGTCCGGCTGTCCGGATACCCCCTTATCCAGGACTCCCTCAGTAGCCCCTGAACCAGGCTTCAATGACGATGAGTCTGGTGCGCAGATTGTCTTCGGCATTGCAAGGTGGGTTCCTTCTCCGGATACCCCATAGAAGATTGTGAACACGAGGATCGTGTCCGGCTCTGCAAAACAATTTCCACATAACACTGTAGAGAGAATATATTTCACAAATCTAATCTGCTGACAACTTTTCATAGCATGACATCACGCCGCGGCCCGGTCATTATTCGAACCGTTTTTCTCAACCAGCTGCTGCACATATTGCGAGGCGGTTTCCGTGGCACGTCTTGTCGAAGCAGAGATCATGTCCCCTTATCACGGGATTCTTATCAATACGGGCGTGGGTAACCCAACCACGCGTTAACACGACACACGGGGAATGAGAGAGTTTTATGGGGCAAGTGGGGAGGCGCACGGTTTATACTGCCTTTATAAAGAGATAAGGGTTTATCCTTTCTCCACCCACGCCTTCTTCTTCCTCTACTCATACATTTTCCCTCTCGCTCGAGCCCCAGCGCCCAAGCGTTTATCTTCCCAACCTACAAAGGCTCGCCGAAAATGTCCGGATCTGGAGCAGGAGGCAAGTGGATGGCCTCTACCCTCTAGGAGAAGGATATCAAAAAACTCCGGGAGGCCGGGTATCTGGCCAAGAAAATCGGCCACCGCCTTCCGACGGCGGGACAGATCATCCCCACTCCGGAACACCACGAGAGGGTGGTATTCCTCCCTCATTTTGTCCGTGGGTTAGGGTTTCCCCTCCACCCATTCGTTCGCGGCATTATGTACTATTACGGGATCGATTTTCATGATCTGTCTCCCGATTCCTTCCTCAACATCTCGATGTTCATTGTCGTGTCTAAGGCCTTTCTCCGCATTGCGCCACACTTTGGCCTATGGCTGAAGATATTTAATGTGAAGCCCAAGGTGGTGAGCGGCGATCACGCCGAGTGCGGAGGCGCCATGGTGAGCAAGATGCTCAACGTCACATGGCCATCAGGTACCTTTAATGATTCCGTCAAAGAGTGGCAACAGAAGTGGTTCTATATCACTGAGCCGCGCGACCCAAAATGGGTCGCAGCTCCCGAATTCCGATCCGGAGCCCCCCTGCGGCCTATGTCCTGGCCCGAGAAGGGCCTGAACTGGTCTTCGTCCGACGAACTGTCGGAGCTCCAGACGTGCGTCAAGGGTATAGAAGATAAGAATATCAAACTTGTTGATGTGGTCCAGGTGATGTTAGTTCGCCGGATTCTTCCTTGCCAACACAGATCTTGCAGTTTATGGGAATTCGACCCGGCCAAGCACCAGACCCTGTGGGAGCTCTTCAGCTCCTCTCATAAGGACATCTGGAAGGTGCTCTTCAAGTCCGGCAAATCGTGGCCGGACTCCGCCGAGGACCGCGGGTACCAACTGTCCCGCCCTGCAAGTCCGGTAAGTCATTATACGTTGGCAATTCATAAGTTTTATCTGCATAACCCGAGGGAAATGCTTGATGTGTTTTCCACCACTCTACTAGGGCTGGACGAAGAAGGTGGGGCAGATCTACTGTCCGGCCCCACTACCAGAAGAACCGGCCGGCCCACTTCTCGACGAAGATGCTGGTCCCGGCGCCTTACAAGGCGCCGAAGAAGAGGGCCGAGAAGGAGGCCAAAGAGACCAGAGGCGGACTTCGTCGCCGTGGTACTTCAGACACAATAGCCGAAGACTCCGATGCCCGCTCCTCCCCCGAAGAGGTCGAGGAAGAGGAGGGAGACCAATCCCCAGTGAGGGGGGGAGAGAAAAGGACGGCCTCCACATCTTTGGAGGCCGAGACACCCAAGAAGGGAAAAACCTCCCGCCCGGAGGAGTCCACCGCCTCTGCCGACAGCAGCCCGGAGTGGGATCCCAGGGCCAAGCCCCTGGTAAATTCGTGAGTATATAAAATCCGAGCACGTTTACGCATCGGCACTCTCTATGGTATGATGTTTTGATCATTAATCCATACCTTTTTGGCAGTCCGGCGAGGTCCCGCACCGAACCATCCTCATCAGAGGGTTCACTGGGTTCAGATGCTATGGACAGCGGGACACCCCCGAAGGCCCCTTCCCCCGAATATATACATGACGCCGAGGCGACGTCCCAGAGGGAACCAGGCCAAGGAGGGGGGGACAAGACTAGAAAGGCGGCCCCAGGGGGTCGAGCTTCAAGGGCCGGACACACGGGAGGAAAGGCTCCCATGAATGTCGACGGCGGGAGCTATCTCGAACTGGGCTCCCAGCCGGACACAATTCCGAAGACCAGTACGGCTCCAGAATTAGGGAGGCAGCCCCCCTCAGCTGGAGGGGCTGCGCCTATTCCACCGGCGGCTTCTGTCCAACCAGAAGTGCCGGATACTTTATCGGCGGCGCTAGAGAGCGCCTCCATCGTTGAATAACACCGTGTCCTTATGGGTGCGGTGATTGAGAAGATCCAGTCCGCCAAGAGCGGACTGAATGAAGCCTGCATCAGCCTTATAACGGGCTTTGAGGTATGTTTTGTGAGGTTTCAAAGAATGTCATAGTGTAGGTAGTAGCCCCTGATACACTGTTCGGTGAAAGAAAGAACCGAGCAGGGGATCAAATATAATTCCGCAGGAGACTTACTTATGGCATCTCTCTCTTGTTTAAAAGCAGGCGTCTGTCACGGCTGCCGCGTCGCATAATGCGGAAGTCTCTGGACTAACTGAGAGTCTGGAGAAGGCCAAATAAACTTGGCCAACTGAAAAAGCAGTTAGAGGATAAACAAGGTATGCAAAAAAACCTTGGTCGCGTTCAACGCGAATGAATGATTTAGTATGATAAAAATATGTTTCATGGTTCGCTCTAGGGGCGATGACCGAAGTCGAGGCTCTTAAGAAGGCTGTGGCCGAGGCCGAGAAGAAAGCAGTCGCCGAGCAGGCTCGTCGCGAGAAGCACGAAGCCAGGGTGATTGAAGCTGAGCGAGAGCTTCAAGAGGTCGTAAAGAAATGCGAGGCCTTGGAGCAGAGTTTATCAGGAAAAGAGTCCGAACTCGCCCAAGCTCGCCAAGCCGAAAGTGATGCCCGGGGGGAAGCCCAGGGCGCCCTGAAGGAAATTCAGGGGGCGAGGAAGATTGCGGCTGGTAAGGCTTTGTCTATGCAAAGCGTGTATTAAAAAAGAGAAAATGATGCTTACTAATTTGAATTCGGGTTTCTCCAGGGGTATTTGCTGAGCTGCCATGCAGCATATCTGACGCCGCCCAATTCTACCGAGCCGAAGAAAGGAGTGCTACGGAGGGGCTCTTCTGGTCGCAGTATTTGGCGCCGAATTATCCGGTGCCATTTGCCGATCAGCTGAAACAGCTGATCGAACTGCATAAGGCGGCCGAGCTAGCCATGAAGGATGTAATTATCCGGATATGGCCCGCTGAGCCGATTCCAAGCAGTTACTTCGGGCTCGTGAAGCGGCTTGTGAGTGCGTGCCCTCGACTTGATGTCATCAAGCGGTCAGTCTGTATTGAGGGTGCACGAATGGCCTTCGCCCACCCAAAGGTGCGCTGGGGGAAGATGGATGCTGAAAAGCTGATGACCGAGGGACCACCGGAGGGGAAGGAGCACCGCAAGCCCGAATTATATTATGATAGTGTCCTAAAAGGATCCCGCCTTGCGGCGGAGCAATGCACCAAGGACATTAAATTTCCATGAACACAGTCATCTGGTCCTTTGTAATGTTTAAACAAGGTCATTTCTATTATTTATTGCCTGTTAGTTGAAATTTTACCTCCTGTGCAGCCGTTTTATATATATTAATACTAAGAGTTGGCCAGTCGTCGGCTTCTGCCCCCACGTAGGAAGTACGGGGGTGTTCGGGATAAACCTGAGCGCTCTTTATCCCAGTTTTGGGTCCTTGAAGGAGGTGTTCAGCACAACGAACCAGGCAATCGGACTATAAGGCTTTATCACTCTCACTTAGCCATAGGAGTTTGACAAAAGGAAGGTAGGCGCAGCCTCTGGTGTTCGGAAGACCGCACAAGGGGCTCTATAAGCACCTGATCGGAAGAAAACTGATCCATCGCACGCTGCATTAGTTATCGCATGCGGAAGAAATCCTTAAAGATTTTATAACCTCTCGAACAGCGACCAGCTCTCGCCGCATCATGACAGTCAGTTTTCGGCTTTCTCTACTGAGGTGCTCGCCCAGATGAACCGGGGCACAATCGCAGTAGTTCTCCCAGTGGCACCTTAGCCGATATAGCGGAACGTAAGGTATCAAAACACGGGAGCCGGGCAAACCCAACATTTGACCCAAGACATGATTCGGAGCTGATGCATATAATGTTATAAGTTCGGGGTGCCGAACGACCAAGGAGGTGTTCGGACTTTATTGCTGTATTATGGGTGCAATGAAGCCCCTGGCATATTAAGGCATATCTCGGTATACGGGTGCCATTTGACAAAGAGTCTCAATAAGAAACAACAGCAGATAAGCGTCATATAAAGCCACATGTTGGAAATAACACGTCAAAGCGTATGGGTACATGTAATGTGATAAAAATAAATATGACTTCAGAACCTGCTGGGACTAGGCGGGGGGAGACTGTGCGCGGATCCATATGTGGTTTGATGGTCATCGGGGGGCGTCTCTAAGGATTCCCTTACGCATTCGAGTTGTTTCCATATCGCGAGTCCTGGACTACACAAAAGTTGACCTGTAAGAGAAAGGGTGCAAAAAAGAAAGATATTTGTATGCCGTGTAGCGGTCGAGCCGCATTGTGTGGCCTATCCTCGCGATACCTCTGTCTACTGCCGGAGTGTTTTAGTTGAGCTCCGGACGAGCCAGGCTATCCTACCGCAAAGTAGTCCGGACTCCCTTAACGGTGTCCGAGAGCTTGGCCGTCGATCCGAGGTTCGATTGAGAAATGCCTTTTGTTGCTTCTACTGTTAAAGCGGCGTTACATTCTTCGGCACAGAGGTGGAGTTCGGCCTTGCCATTAACTGTTATGACGCCACGCGGACCGGGCATCTTGAGCTTACGGTAGGCATAGTGTGGCACCACGTTGAATTGAGCAAATGCGGTTCGTCCGAGCAGTGCATGATAATTGCTGCGAAACGGGACGATGTCGAAGGTTAACTCTTCGGTACGGCAATTATCCGGTGATCCGAAGACTACCTTCAGGGTGATGGAGCCTGTACAGCGGGCTTCCACACCTGGTATAACACCTTTGAAGGTAGTTTTAGTGGGTTTGATCATTGAATGATCGATGCCCATCTTGCGCACTATGTCCTGATACAGCAAGTTTAGACTGCTGCCTCCGTCCATAAGGACTCGCGTGAGGCGAAATCCGTTAATTATTGGGTCAAGGACTAGTGCGGCTGAATTGCCCAGACTGATATTGGCCGGACGATCCATACAACCGAAAGTGATCGGCCATAGTGGGACGACGGACTTCGTCAAGTCGACATCCGTAAGAGTGCACATCCGTTTCGACTTGGGAATGTGGGTGGCGTTTATCATATTCACCGTTTTAATTTGCGGGGGGGGGATTTTCTGTGCCCTCTTGTGTTCGGTGATCGGGGCTCCTCATCGTCGTCATCGCTTTGAGGCCTCTTCTCCTTGTGGTCAGCACCTGACCTGCCGGCTTGTTTGAAGACCCAGCATTCTCTATTGGTATGATTGGCTGGTGTTCCTGGGGTGCCATGAATTTGGCATGGACGATCGAGTATGCGGTCCAGACTGGACGGGCCCGAATTGTTCTTTTGTAGTGGCTTTTTCCGCTGACCGGACTTAGAGCCACGGAATCCGGCATTGACTGTCGTGTCTCCGGCGTTATCCCCATTTTTACGACGCTTGTGCTTATTGCGCGGGGCTTGCCGCTGCTATCTCTGGCCTCTGATGTGCCAGGATCGCCTGTTGTGTTGTTACTACGAGCCAACCAGCTATCCTCGCCCGCACAAAAGCGGGTCATGAGTGTCGTGAGGGCTGCCATGGACTTTGGCTTTTCTTGGCCGAGATGTCGGGCAAGCCACTCGTCGTGGATATTATGCTTAAAGGCCGCTAGGGCTTCGGCATCCGGACAGTCGACAATTTGATTCTTTTTAGTTAGGAACCGAGTCCAGAATTTCCTGGCTGACTCTCCGGGCTGTTGGGTTATGTGACTTAAGTCGTCAGCATCCGGTGGTCACACATAAGTGCCCTGGAAGTTATCCAGGAATGCGTCTGCCAGGTTCTCCCAACTTCCAATGGAATTATCCGGCAAACTATTCAGCCAATGCCGAGCCGGTCCCTTGAGTTTTAGTGGGAGGTACTTGATTGCGTGTAAATCATCTCTGCGGGCCATGTGAATGTGGAGGAAGAAATCTTCTATCCATACCACGGGGTCCATAGTCCCATCGTAGGGCTCAATATTTACGGGCTTAAACCCTTCTGGGAATTCATGATCCATTACTTTGTCAGTGAAGCATAGGGGGCGTGCGGCGCCTCTGTGCCGGGCTATATCACGACGCAGTTCAGATGAGTCTAGTCTGTTGTATTCGGCCCAGCCAGATTTATTTTTGGTATATCTGGCGTGGTGATCGTCGACACGCGTTGGGGCGCGCCCCCGTGATCCGTAGATCGATCTTGACTGTCCTGCTTTGTTTATCAACGCATCTCACAGGTCCTGTGTGTAGCCCCAAGCCTTCGTATTTTTGTTTGACTGGCGACGGGGTGCGGGATGGTGTTCGGGCTGATATGCTTCATCTCGGCCACGCGGTGGCCGGTCAGCCGCATCCTGCTCTAGCGTCTCCTCCTCAGATTGAGGTAACGACTTGAGCTTTGGGTAACTTTTTGTTGGGCGCTCGAGTCCATATTCCTCGGCTGCCAGGATCTCAGTCCATCTATCCGTTAGCAGATCTTGACCAGCTTGAAGCTGCTGCTGCTTTTTCTTCAGGCTTTTTGCAGTGGCTATAAGCCGGCGCTTGAAACCTACGCCAAAAATTCCTATAAATACAGAAACTTTCGGAAATAAACCTAGATCGGAAGTTCCGCCGCCGCAAGCCTCTGTAGCCACGAGAAATCAATCTAGGCCCTCTCCGGCGCCCTGCCGGAGGGGGCCATCATCACCGAATGCCATGGAGGAGGATCCCGGAGGGGCCATCATCTCCATGAAGGCCAAGGACCAGAGGGTGAAAGCCATGGAGGAAGAAGCACAAGGGGGAGAACCTCTCCTCCTCTCTCTTGGTGGCACCGGAGTGCCATCGGGAGGGGCATCATCGCCGCGGTGATCGTCTTTATCAACATCACCATCATCATCACCATCCTCATCTCTTTTACGCGGTCCACTCTCCCACACCCCGCTGTAATCCCTACTTGAACATGGTGCTTTATGCCACATATTATGATCCAATGATGTGTTGCCATCCTGTGATGTTTTGAGTAGATATCTTTTGTCTTTGGGTTGACTGATGATATAGATTGGTACGAGTTGTATGTTTTATTTTGGTGCTATCCTATGGTGCCCTCCGTGTCGCGCAAGCGTGAGGGATTCCCGCTGTAGGGTGTTGCAATACGTTCATGATTCGCTTATAGTGGGTTGCGTGAGTGACTGAAACACAAACCCGAGTAAGAGGGATTGTTGCGTATGAGAATAAAGAGGACTTGATGCTTTAATGCTATGGTTGGGTTTTACCTTAATGATCTTTAGTAGTTGCAGACGCTTGCTAGAGTTCCAATCATAAGTGCATATGATCCAAGTAGAGGAAGTATGTTAGCTTATGCCTCTCCCTCATATGAAATTGCAATGATGACTACCGATCTTGTTAACAACTGCCTAGGACAATTCCGCACACCGATCCACCATTATTCCACACTCGCTATTTATATTATTTAGTAATATATTCTAACTTTATGATTACAGCACCTACTTTTATATTTTAGCTCTCCGATATCATGCAAAGTTATCCTCTTCATACCCACAACGTAGTTTTATTTCTCGTTTCTAGTTGGAAGCAAACGTTCGGTGCACGTAGAGTCGTATCAGTGGCAGATAGGGCTTGAGAGAATATTGATCTTACCTTTAGCTCCTTGTGGGTTCAACACTCCATACTTATCACTTCCACCTTTGGGAATTGCTACGATGATTCCCTGCACTTGGGGATTATCAAGCTCTTTTCTGGCGCCGTTGCCGGGGAGCAATAGCGTGGGGTTGATATTCTCGTGTGTGCTTGTTTGCTTTCTTCACCAAGTAGATTTTATTTTTCCTTTTTGTTTCTGTTTAGTTGTGGGTGAAACATACGAAAAAATTAAATAATGAAAATACCAAAAAAAAATACTTGCCTCTCATGCCTAAAAAGTTTTTTCAAAAAGAGAAGCGATTGGAAAGTTATGCATTGAAGAAGTGAGGGTCGACCTTGAGCACTTGTGTTCATGCTCACGGAAACAATGTAGAATTTTTCATGGAAGTTTCTATGTAAATAATTATCCCCTTTTATATATCCATTGTATTATAAAAATAATGTGCCAAGCTTTGGTTTTAGGATGATTAGATTGCTTGTTTACTATGTGCAGAACAAAAACAGAAACTTTGGCTGTAGTGCATGAATTTACATTTTTTACTGGAAGGTCAAATGGGTCTGAAACTTTTTGCACATTACTTATGTACAAATTGTTCAAATTCTCAAATTTATTTCATAATTTTAGGAGTTACAGAAGTTTACTAAACTTCCAGATTACTACAGACTGTCCTGTTCTTAACAGATTCTGTTTTTCGTGTGTTGTTTGCTTATTTTGATGCATCTATGGCTAGTATGTAAGGGTATGAACCATAGAGAAGTTGGAATACAGTAGGTTTAACACCAACACAAAGAAAGAATGAGTTAATTACAGTACCTTAAAGTGGTAGTTTGCTTTATTACACTAACGGATCTCACAAAGTTTTTGTTTATGTTTTTGTGAATGAAGTGTTTGAAGAACGAGGAGTTACCGATGTGAGAAGAATAAAGAGAGACAAGAGTTCAAGATTGGGGATTCCCAAGGCACCCCAAGTAAATATTCCAAAGGATACTCAAGCATCTAAGCTTGGGGATGCCCCGGTTGGCATCCCATCTTTCTTCTTCAACAAATATCGGTATACCTCGGTTTTTGTTTTGTTCACATGATTTGTGTCCTTTGTGTTTTTATTTTTCTTTAAGAATCATGCTAGTATGAGATAGCTATTCATTGATTTATAGAATACTTCATGTGCTTCAATTATATCTTTTAAGTATGATCTTATAGAATTGCTCTTTGTGCTTCACTTAAATCGTTTGAGTATGGTTTTATATAATGCTTTGTGTGCATCACTTATATATTTTGAGCTTGGATATTGCTTAGCCTAAATTAATTGTAGAATTCTCCATGAACTTCACTTATATCTTTTGGAGTATGAATAATACTATAATTTAAAGTGGGTTTGGAAGAGTGTCAACTTTAGGAATTAGTGATCCCACTATTTTGGAGGGTGTTGAATCTTAGTGTGATATTTATGAAAGTGGATTTGGAAGAGTGTCAACTTTAGTTAGTAATGATTCCACTATTTCGGAAGAGGTTCCAATTGAGTATGAGAACAAAGTTGCTATCCACGATGCTACTGAAAATTATTATGAGGGAGGAATATGTGCTTGTAGGAGTTGCAATAATATCAAGTTTCCTCTCTATGTGCTTAAAGTTTTGAAGTTATACTTGTTTTGCCTTCCTATGCTAGTTGACTTTTGTTCCTATAAATTGTGTTCTCAAAAAATCCCTAGGCATAGGAAGTGATTTAGATTTAAATGTGCTAGTCATATTCTTCATGATGCTCTCTTTGTTTTTCAATTCTTTTCTTTTATGTGAGCATCATTGAAATCATCATGCCTAGCTAAAAGGCATTAAAGAAAAGCGCTTGTTGGGAGACAACCCAATAGTTACCCTTACTGTTTTTGTGCGTTTACATGATTAAGCTACTGTAGTAATCATGTTTTATAGCTTTTGTTTCAATAAAGTGCCAAGTAAGACCTTTGGGAAGACTTGGGTGAAAGTTAATGTGATCTTGCTGTAAAAAACAGAAACTTTGCGCTCACGAGATTAGCTGTAATTTTTTACAGAAGAGTGATTTTGAGTTGATTATTTTTGCAGAAGATTAATAGACAAATTCCTCACGTCCACCAATTTATTTCATAATTTTTGGAGTAGAAAAAGTATGGTTTATGTTCAGATCATTACAGACTGTTCTGTTTCTGACAGATTCTGTTTTCATCGCATAGTTTGCTTGTTTTCTTGTTTCTATGGCTTATATTCCTCAATATAAATTGTAGAAATGATATGGTACAGTAGGCATTGTGTGAGAACAATTATGAACCTTGTCTTTTACAGTACCAAAGTGAATGGTTTACTCTTTATCATACTAACCTATCTCACGAAGTTCCATTAAGTTTTGTGTGATTGAAGTTTTCAAGTTTTGGGTGAGATATCGATATGAGGAGAATAAGGAGTGGGAAGACCCTAAGCTTGGGGATGCCCAAGGCACCCCAAGGTAATATTCAAGGAAGACTCAAGCGCCTAAGCTTGGGGATGCCCCGGAAGGCATCCCCTCTTTCGTCTTCAAAATTATCGGTATATCTTACTCGGAGCTATATTTTTATTCGTCACATGATATGTGTTTTTCTTGGAGCGTATTTTCAATTTTACTTGCTGTTTGAATAAAATCATTGGATCTGAAATATTGAATAAAAAACAATCCTCCCATGGCTAGTTAATTATTTGACTACTCAGTGTTCTTCACTCATATCTTTTGGAGTAGTTTGTCATTTACTTATGTGCTTCACATATATCCTATGAGTAAATGGTTGAATGAATTGAATGTCATAAATCTGAATTTATATATGTTTCATATGCTTATAACATGGTTATTAATGACTTCACATATAAAGAGTATGAGGCATAAAAGTTGTTGAGAGTTGACAAACATAGTTTTGGTCATCGATGCAATTAATAGGAAGTAATAAAGAAAGAGAAGCTTCACATATAAATATACTATCTTGGACATCTTTTATGATTGTGAGCACTCATTAAGTATGACATGCTAAAGAGTTGATGTTGGACAAGGAAGACAACGTAATGGTTTATGTTTTCTCACATCTCAGTTAAAGTATATTGTCATGGATCTTCCTAACATGTTGAGCTTGCCTTTCCCCCTCATGCTAGCCAAATTCCTTGCACTAAGTAGAGATACTACTTGTGCTTCCAAATATCCTTAAACCCAGTTTTGCCATGAGAGTCCACCATACCTACCTATGGATTGAGTAAGATCCTTCAAGTAAGTTGTCATCGGTGCAAGCAATAAAAATTGCTCTCTAAATATGTATGATCTATTAATGTGAAGAAAATAAGCTTTATACGATCTTGTTATGGAAGTAATAAAAGCGACGGACTGCATAATAAAGGTCCATATACAAGTGGCAATATAAAATGACGTTCTTTTGCATTAAGATTTTGTGCATCCAACCATAAAAGCGCATGGCAACCTCTGCTTCCCTCTGCAAAGGGCCTATCTTTTACTTTATGTCTTTTATATTATGCAAGAGTCAAGGTGATCCTCACCTTTCCCTTTTTCATTTTATCCTTTGGCAAGCACCTCGTGTTCGAAAGATCCTGATATATATATCCAATTGGATGTAAGTTAGCATGAGCTATTATTGTTGACATCACCTAAAGGTGAATACGTTGGGAGGCGAAATTATAAGCCCCTATCTTTCTCAGTGTCCGATTAAAACTCCATAACCACAAGTATTGCGCGAGTGTTGGTAATTGTAGAAGATTATATGATAGTTGAGTATGTGGACTTGCTGAAAAGCTCTATTCTTGACTCTTTCCGATCTTATGATAAATTGCAATTGCTTCAATGACTAAGATTATAGTTTGTTAGTTCTCAATGAAGTTTCTGAACCATACTTGAAATTGTGACTAGATTGTTACTTGATCATGAAAAGTTTTATGAGATAAGCTACTATTATGACACATAATGATGCTAGAAAAGGTGATTGACATTATCATTGATCAAACTTGTGCGCCTGCTAGCATTCACACTTCATAAATTATTTCTTTTATCATTTACCTACTCGAGGACGAGCAGGAATTAAGCTTGGGGATGCTGATACGTCTCCAACATATCTATAATTTGTGAAGTATTCATGCTATTAAATTATCCATCTAGGATGTTTTGTATGCATTTATATGATTTTTGGGACTAACCTATTAACCTAGAGCCCAGTGCCAGTTTCTGTTTTCTCCTTGTTTTTGAGTTTTACAGAAAAGGAATACCAAACGGAATCCAATTGATGTGCCAATTTTTGACGATTTTTTCTGGACGAAAAGAAGACCACGGAGCATCTGAGTTGGGCCAGGAGAGTCCCGGGCTACCCAGGAGGGTGGGGGCGCGCCCACCCCCCTAGGGCGCGCCCCCTGCCTCCTGGACAGCCCGGAGACCCCCCTGACGTGAAACCTACGCCAAAAATTCCTATAAATACAGAAACTTTCGGAAATAAACCTAGATCGGAAGTTCCGCTACCGCAAGCCTCTGTAGCCACGAGAAATCAATCTATGCCCTCTCCGGTGCCCTGCCGGAGGGGGCCATCATCACCGAAGGCCATGGAGGAGGATCCCGGAGGGGCCATCATCTCCATGAAGGCCAAGGACCAGAGGGGGAAAGCCATGGAGGAAGAAGCACAAGGGGGAGAACCTCTCCTCCTCTCTCTTGGTGGCACCGGAGTGCCATCGGGAGGGGAATCATCACCGCGGTGATCGTCTTCATCAACATCACCATCATCATCACCATCCTCATCTCTTTTACGCGGTCCACTCTCCCACACCCTGCTGTAATCCCTACTTGAACATGGTGCTTTATGCCACATATTATGATCCAATGATGTGTTGCCACCCTATGATGTTTTGAGTAGATATCGTTTGTCTTTGGGTTGATTGATGATATAGATTGGTACGAGTTGTATATTTTATTTTGGTGCTGTCCTATGGTGCCCTCCGTGTCGCGCAAGCGTGAGGGATTCCCGCTGTAGGGTGTTGCAATACGTTCATGATTCGCTTATAGTGGGTTGCGTGAGTGACTGAAACACAAATCCGAGTAAGAGGGATTGTTGCGTATGAGAATAAAGAGGACTTGATGCTTTAATGCTATGGTTGGGTTTTACCTTAATGATCTTTAGTAGTTGCGGACGCTTGCTAGAGTTCCAATCATAAGTGCATATGATCCAAGTAGAGAAAGTATGTTAGGTTATGCCTGTTGGGGAACGTAGTAATTTCAAAAAAAATCCTACGCACACGCAAGATCATGGTGATGCATAGCAACGAGAGGGGAGAGTGTTGTCCACGTACCCTCGTAGACCGATAGCGGAAGCGTTAACACAACGCGGTTGATGTAGTCGTACGTCTTCACGATCCGACCGATCAAGTACCGAACGCACGGCACCTCCGAGTTCAGCACACATTCAGCTCGATGACGTCCCTCGAACTCCGATCCAGCCGAGTGTTGAGGGAGAGTTTCGTCAGCACGACGGCGTGGTGACGATGATGATGTTCTACCGACGCAGGGCTTCGCTTAAGCACCGCTACGATATTATTTGAGGTGTAATATGGTGGAGGGGGGCACCGCACATGGCTAAAAGATCGTTGATCAATTGTGTGTCCATGGGGTGCCCCCCTGCCCCCGTATATAAAGGAGCAAGGGGGCGGCGGCCGGCCAAGGAGGAGGGCGCGCCAAGGGGGGAGTCCTATTCCCACCGGGAGTAGGACTCCTCCTTTCCTTGTTGGAGTAGGAAAAGGGAAGGGAGAAGGAGAAAGAAGGAAGGGGGCGCCCCTCCCCCTCCCTAGTCCAATTCGGACTAGTCCATGGGGAGGGGTGCGGCCTCCCTTTGGGGCCTTTCTCTCCTTTCCCGTATGGCCCATTAAGGCCCAATACGAATTCCCGTAACTCTCCGGTACTCCGAAAAATACCCGAATCACTCGGAACCTTTCCGAAGTCCGAATATAGTCGTCCAATATATCGATCTTTACGTCTCGGCCATTTCGAGACTCCTCGTCTCCCCGATCTCATCCGGGACTCCGAACTCCTTCAGTACATCAAAACACATAAACTCATAATATAACCGTCATCGTAACGTTAAGCGTGCGGACCCTACGGGTTCGAGAACTATGTAGACATGACCGAGACACCTCTCCGATCAATAACCAATAGCGGAACCTGGATGCTCATATTGGCTCCCACATATTCTACGAAGATCTTTATCGATCAGACCGCATAACAACATACGTTGTTCCCTTTGTCATCGGTATGTTACTTGCCCGAGATTCAATCGTCGGTATCTCGATACCTAGTTCAATCTCGTTACCGGCAAGTCTCTTTAATCGTTCCGTAATACATCATCCTGCAACTAACTCATTAGTTACAATGCTTGCAAGGCTTATAGTGATGTGTATTACTGAGTGGGCCCGGAGATACCTCTCCGACAATCGGAGTGACAAATCCTAATCTTGAAATACGCCAACCCAACAAGTACCTTTGGAGACACCTGTAGAGCACCTTTATAATCACCCAGTTACGTTGTGACGTTTGGTAGCATACAAAGTGTTCCTCCGGTAAACGGGAGTTGCATAATCTCATAGTCATAGGAACATGTATAAGTCATGAAGAAAGCAATAGCAACATACTAAACGATCGAGTGCTAAGCTAACGGAATGGGTCAAGTCAATCACATCATTCTCCTAATGATGTGATCCCGTTAATCAAATGACAACTGATGTCCATGGCTAGGAAACATAACCATCTTTGATCAACGAGCTAGTCAAGTAGAGGCATACTAGTGACACTCTGTTTGTCTATGTATTCACACAAGTATTATGTTTCCGGTTAATACAATTCTAGCATGAATAATAAACATTTATCATGATATAAGGAAATAAATAATAACTTTATTATTGCCTCTAGGGCATATTTCCTTCAGTCTCCCACTTGCACTAGAGTCAATAATCTAGTTCACATCGCCATGTGATTTAACACCAATAATTCACATCACCATGTGATTAACACCCATAGTTCACATCGTCATGTGACCAATACCCAAAGGGTTTAGTAGAGTCAATAATCTAGTTCACATCGCTATGTGATTAACAACCAAAGAGTACTAAGGTGTGATCATGTTTTGTTTGTGAGATAATTTTAGTCAACGGGTCTGTCACATTCAGATCCGTAAGTATTTTGCAAATTTCTATGTCTACAATGCTCTGCACGGAGCTACTCTAGCTAATTGCTCCCTCTTTCAATATGTATCTAGACCAAGACTTAGAGTCATCTAGATTAGTGTCAAAACTTGCATCGACGTAACCCTTTCTGACGAACCTTTTGTCACTTCCATAATCGAGAAACATATCCTTATTCCACTAAGGATAATTTTGACCGCTGTCCAGTGATCTACTCCTAGATCACTATTTTACTCTCTTGCCAAAATCTGTGTAGGGTATACAATAGATCTGGTACACAGCATGGCATACTTTATAGAACCTATGGCCGAGGCATAGGGAATGACTTTCATTCTTTTTCTATCTTCTGCCGTGGTCGGGCTTTGAGTCTTACTCAATTTCACACCTTGTAACATAGGCAAGAAACTCTTTCTTTGACTGTTCCATTTTGAACCACTTCAAAATCTTGTTAAGGTATGTACTCATTGAAAAAACTTATCAAGCGTCTTGATTTATCTCTATAAATCTTGATGCTCAATATGTAAGCAGCTTCACCGAGGTCCTTCTTTGAAAAACTCCTTTCAAATACTCCTTTATGCTTTGCAGAATAATTCTACATTATTTCCGATCAACAATATGTCATTCACATATACTTATCAGAAATGCTGTAGTGCTCCTCACTCACTTTCTTGTAAATACAGGCTTCACCGCAAGTCTGTATAAAACTATATCCTTTGATCAACTTATCAAAGCGTATATTCCAACTCCGAGATGCTTGCACCAGTCCATAGATGGATCGCTGGAGCTTGCATATTTTGTTAGCACCTTTAGGATTGACAAAACCTTCTGGTTGCATCATATACAACTCTTCTTTAATAAATCCATTAAGGAATGCAGTTTTGTTTATCCATTTGCCAGATTTCATTAAATGCGGGAATTGCTAACATGATTCGGACAGACTTCAGCATAGATACGAGTGAGAAACTCTCATCGTAGTCAACACCTTAAACTTGTCGAAAACCTTTTGCGACAATTCTAGCTTAGTAGATAGTAACACTACTATCAACGTCCGTCTTCCTCTTGACGATCCATTTAATCTCAATGGCTCGCCGATCATTGGGCAAGTCAATCAAAGTCCATACTTTGTTCTCATACATGGATCTCATCTCAGATTTCATGGCCTTAAGCCATTTTGCGGAATCTGGGCTCACCATCGCTTCTTCATAGTTCGTAGGTTCGTCATGGTCTAGTAACATAACCTCCAGAACAGGATTACTGTACCACTCTGGTGCGGATCTTAATCTGGTTGACCTACGAGGTTCAGTAATAACTTGATCTGAAGTTTCATGATCATTATCATTAACTTCCTCACTAATTGGTGTAGGTGTCGCAGAAACTGGTTTCTGTGATGATCTACTTTCCAATAAGGGAGCAGGTACAGTTACCTCATCAAGTTCTACTTTCCTCCCACTCACTTCTTTCAAGAGGAACTCCTTCTCTAGAAAGGATCCATTCTTAGCAACGAATGTCTTGCCTTCGGATCTGTGATAGAAGGTGTACCCAACTGTCTCCTTTGGGTATCCTATGAAGACACATTTCTCCGATTTGGGTTTGAGCTTATCAGGATGAAACTTTTTCACATAAGCATCGCAACCCCAAACTTTACGAAACGACAACTTTGGTTTCTTGCCAAACCACAGTTCATAAGATGTCGTCTCAACGGATTTAGATGGTACCCTATTTAACATGAATGCAGCTGTCTCTAATGCATAACCCCAAAACGATAGTGGTAGATCGGTAAGAGACATCATATATCGCACCATATCTAATAAAGTACGGTTACGATGTTCGGACACACCATTACACTGTGGTGTTCCAGGTGGCGTGAGTAGTGAAACTATTTCACATTGTTTTAACTGAAGGCCAAACTTGTAACTCAAATACTCTTCTCCACGATCAGATCGTAGAAACTTTATTTTTCTTGTTACGATGATTTTCCACTTCACTCTGAAATTATATGAACTTTTCAAATGTTTCAGACTTCTGTTTCATTAAGCAGATATACCCATATCTGCTCAAATCATCTGTGAAGGTCAAAAAATATTGATACCTGCTACGAGCCTCAATATTCATCGGACCACATACATCTGTATGTATGATTTCCAACAAATCTGTTGCTCTCTTGATAGTTCCGGAGAACGGCGTTTTAGTCATCTTGCCCATGAGGCACGGTTCGCAAGGATCAAGTGATTCATAATCAAGTGATTCCAAAATCCCATCAGTATGGAGTTTCTTCATGCGCTTTACACCAATATGACCTAAACGGCAGTGCCACAAATAAGTTGCACTATCATTATTAACTTTGCATCTTTTGGCTTCATTATTATGAATATGTGTATCACTACGATCGAGATCCAACAAACCATTTTGTTG
Organism: Aegilops tauschii subsp. strangulata; assembly: GCF_002575655.3. Taxonomy (NCBI): domain Eukaryota; kingdom Viridiplantae; phylum Streptophyta; class Magnoliopsida; order Poales; family Poaceae; genus Aegilops; species Aegilops tauschii. The sequence goes on from NC_053039.3 coordinate 58,356,435, forward strand.
GGTGTATGACCATAGAAGGTTTTATTCATGTAAACAGAACAATAATTATTCTCTAATTTAAATGAATAACTGTATTGCAACAAACATGATCAAATCATATTCATGCTCAACGCAAACACCAAATAACACTTATTTAGTTTCAACACTAATCCCGAAAGTATAGGGAGTGTGCGATGATGATCATATCAATCTTGGAATTACTTCCAACACACATCGTCACCTCGCCTTTTACTAGTCTCTGTTTATTCTGCAACTCCCGTTTCGAGTTACTACTCTTTAGCAACTGAACCAGTATCAAATACTGAGGGGTTGCTATAAACACTAGTAAGTACACATCAATAACATGTATATCTAATATACCTTTGTTCACTTTGCCATCCTTCTTATCCACCAAATACTTGGGGTAGTTCCGCTTCCAGTGACCAGTCCCTTTGCAGTAGAAGCACTTAGTCTCAGGCTTAGGACCAGACTTAGGCTTCTTCACTTGAGCAGCAACTTGCTTGCCGTTCTTCTTGAAGTTCCCCTTCTTCCCTTTGCCCTTTTCTAGAAACTAGTGGTCTTGTCAACCATCAACTCTTGATGTTTTTCTTGATTTCTACCTTCATCGATTTCAGCATCACGAAGAGCTCGGGAATTACTTCCGTTATCCCTTGCATACTATAGTTCATCACGAAGTTCTACTAACTTGGTGATGGTGACTAGAGAATTCCGTCAATCACTATTTTATCTGGAAGATTAACTCCCACTTGATTCAAGCGATTGTAGTACCCAGACAATCTGAGCACATGCTCACTGCTTGAGCTATTCTCCTCCATCTTTTAGCTATAGAACTTGTTGGAGACTTCATATCTCTCAACTCGGGTATTTGCTTTAAATATTAACTTCAACACCTGGAACATCTCATATGGTCCATGATGTTCAAAATGGTCTTTGAAGTCCCGATTCTAAGCCGTTAAGCATGGTGCACTAAACTATCAAGTAGTCATCATATTGAGCTAGCCAAACGTTCATAACGTCTGCATCTGCTCCTGCAATAGGTCTGTCACCTAGCGGTGCATCAAGGACATAATTCTTCTGTGTAGCAATGAGGATAATCCTCAGATCACGGATCCATCCGCATCTTTGCTACTAACATCTTTCAACATAATTTTTCTCTAGGAACATATCAAAAATAAACACAGGGAAGCAACAACGCGAGCTATTGATCTACAACATAATTTGCAAAATACTATCAGGACTAAGTTCATGACAAATTTAAGTTCAATTAATCATATTACTTAAGAACTCCCACTTAGATAGACATCCCTCTAATCCTCTAAGTGATCACGTGATCCATATCAACTAAACCATGTCCGATCATCACGTGAGATGGAGTAGTTTCAACGGTGAACATCACTATGTTGATCATATCTACTATATGATTCACGCTCGACCTTTCGGTCTCAGTGTTCCGAGGTCATATCTGCATATGCTAGGCTCGTCAAGTTTAACCTGAGTATTCCGCGTGTGCAACTGTTTTGCACCCGTTGTATTTGAACGTAGAGCCTATCACACCTGATCATCACGTGGTGTCTCAGCACGAAGAACTTTCGCAACGGTGCATACTCAGGGAGAACACTTTTATCTTGAAATTTTAGTGAGAGATCATCTTATAATGCTACCGTCAATCAATGCAAGATAAGATGCATAAAAGATAAACATCACATGCAATCAATATAAGTGATATGATATGGCCATCATCATCTTGTGCTTGTGATCTCCATCTCCGAAGCACCGTCATGATCACCATCGTCACCGGCGCGACACCTTGATCTCCATCGTAGCATCATTGTCGTCTCGCCAACTATTGCTTTTACGACTATCGCTACCGCTTAGTGATAAAGTAAAACAATTACATGGCGATTGCATTTCATAAAATAAAGCGACAACCATATGGCTCCTGCCAGTTGCCGATAACTCGGTTACAAAACATGATCATCCCATACAATAAAATATAGCATCATGTCTTGACCATATCACATCACAACATGCCCTGCAAAAACAAGTTAGACATCCTCTACTTTGTTGTTGCAAGTTTTACGTGGCTGCTACGGGCTTAGCAAGAACCGTTCTTACCTACGCATCAAAACCACAACGATAGTTTGTCAAGTTGGTGCTGTTTTAACCTTCGCAAGGACCGGGCGTAGCCACACTCGGTACAACTAAAGTGAGAGAGACAGACATCCGCCAGTCACCTTTAAGCATCGAGTGCTCGCAACGGTGAAACCAGTCTCGCGTAAGCATACGCGTAATGTCGGTCTGGGCCGCTTCATCTCACAATACCGCCGAACCAAAGTATGACATGCTGGTAAGCAGTATGACTTATATCGCCCACAACTTACTTGTGTTCTACTCGTGCATATAACATCAACGCATAAAACCTGGCTCGGATGCCACTGTTGGGGAACGTAGTAATTTCAAAAAAATTCCTACACACACGCAAGATCATGGTGATGCATAGCAACGAGAGGGGAGAGTGTTGTCCACGTACCCTCGTAGACCGATAGCGGAAGCGTTAACACAACGCGGTTGATGTAGTCGTACGTCTTCACGATCCGACCGATCAAGTACCAAACGCACGGCACCTCCGAGTTCAGCACACGTTCAGCTCGATGACGTCCCTCGAACTCCGATCCAGCCGAGTGTTGAGGGAGAGTTTCGTCAGCACGACGGCATGGTGACGATGATGATGTTCTACCGACGCAGGGCTTCGCCTAAGCACCGCTACGATATTATCGAGGTGTAATATGGTGGAGGGGGGCACCGCACACGGCTAAAAGATCGTTGATCAATTGTGTGTCCATGGGGTGCCCCCCTGCCCCCGTATATAAAGGAGCAAGGGGGAGGCGGCCGGCCAAGGAGGAGGGCGCGCCAAGGGGGGAGTCCTACTCCCACCGGGAGTAGGACTCCTCCTTTCCTTGTTGGAGTAGGAAAAGGGAAGGGAGAAGGAGAAAGAAGGAAGGGGGCGCCCCCCCTCCCTAATCCAATTCGGACTAGTCCATGGGGAGGGGTGCGGCCTCCCTTTGGGGCCTTTCTCTCCTTTCCCGTATGGCCCATTAAGGCCCAATACGAATTCCTGTAACTCTCCGGTTGTCGGAGTAAATGGCCACGGGTAGCCTAACCGACTACCCCTGGTTCTTCAGAAAAATTATCAGGCCTTTGGGCCTTCAAGCACTCCAAGTATTTGGGCCGCCTTCCCTGGCCGGCTATCCTTGAAGCCGACTCCCGGAAGGCGACCCAACCTCAAGCAACCCTTCCCCAGGACGACTACGGGGTGGCCGACTACAAGAAGCCGGCCAAGAAGGACGCCGACTCCTAGGAGCCGGCCGAGACCACAACCCCCAAATCTGTTCCCACATAACGGCGACAAGATGGGGAGTGGCCACAGTGTGGCCCACTACCCCCGAAGCCCCAGGCGGGCATGGCTACAGGAAGCCGTACGGGACGGCTGTCCCTCGTTCGGCTCGGCACTGTAGCCATGCTAGCCTCGACGTCATCCACGACCGACTCCCGTACGGCCCACGGACGGCGGGCCCCTCCAGCCAGAGAGAGGCGTGAAGGCGGCCCGGCCTTTCCCAGTCGGCCAAGAGCGTAGCCGGCCTCCAGAAGCCGGCTACTCCCTTCCTCGAAGCAGGAGCCCATTAAGGAGACAAGACGAGGTAAGGCTACAGTGAGAGCCCCCGAGGCGGCCCACTGTAGCCACGCTTACCTCGACAAAGCCCTCGTCATCAGAGGCGAGGCTACAGTAAGCAGCAGCCGACCAGACCCTAGGCGGTGGGGCCGGCCTGTCGACCAAGGAGCCGGCAGCCGGCGGGACCCACCAGCCGGCGGGACCCAATTGCCGGCGGAGAAGCCGGCAAGCGTAGACACTGACAGCTGGGACCAGAGCCCAGTCGGATTACCATTGTACCCCCGGGGGGTAGGCCTATATAAACCCCCCGGAGCACCCATGCAAAGGGTGGGCCTCTGATCATAGTTGGCTTCTAAGCATAGCACACACACCATAGATAGAGAGAAGATAGGGCTAGCCTTGTTCTTCTTCTCCCTTGAACCCAAACAGCTCTAGGAGCGATTGTAGCTACCTTTCCTGATCTAGTGATCATGCGGAGACCCCGCAGAGCAGGACTAGGGGTGTTATCTCCTCGGAGAGCCCCGAACCTGGGTAAGATCCGCCGGCGTGCATGTCTTCGCCTCATTCCGTTTCCAGGCACCGGCGACGTTTTATTGGCTCCCACAATGATAAGCCATCCCTTGGCATATGTCGCACCAACCACCCGACATTTGGCGCCCACCGTGGGGCCAGGTGCACCGTCGTCCGGAGACCTGTTCTGGACGAGAACCCTCTTCCTCCTCCGCGAGCGCAGCCAGCCTGCTGCGCCCGATGGCGTTTGCCTCGACGCGCTGCAAGGCGTCGACGACGCCTGCGCAGCAAGCCGCCTCGCCGATCTGCTCGGCGAGACTCGCATCTCCGACGAGCATGCGTCCGACGCAGGCACCGACTACCCCGAGAGCCGCCTCGTCAGCCTCCTCGACCAGCTTCACGTCTCCAGCGAGCCTGCTGCAGACATGGAGTCGGTCGGCTCCACCGACCCGATGCTCATTGACTCCGACACAGCGTCGCTTGACGCCTACCCCTCCGACGTGGTGGTCTTCGACGACCCCCTCCCTCGAGCTAACAGCGGCAGCAGCGCTGTCACCGAAGTGCTGGTCATCAGCCACGTCGCCAACTCGGGCGAGAACGCCCACGACGCTCTGCAAGCGGCAATGCCCGACCTCTCCGTCCCCATCCCGGCCAACGCCGACGCCGAGACCCTGGAGGCACGCCGCCTTGCCCTCATCGCGGAGGGCCAGAAGATAGCCTCCATGAGACGCCTCACCGAGGCCCACCAGCGCGAAGTCGACAGCGCCGCCTTCGGTACGCCGCCGCCTAGCGGCCCGAGCCAAGCCGGCTTCGTCCAGAAGCGCGGTGCGGCCGTTGCCAGCATGCTGGGCGCAGATCGCCCTGTCTACGCCACCCCGCTCGAGAACCTGTGAGCCGCTCAGGCGGCCGCAGAGGAGCTCAATGGGCTGGGAGCCGACGAGCTCCCCTACATGACAAGGCGGATCCAGCAGCTGATCGACGCGCCAGCAGAACGGCACGAAGCCGGCGCCCGTGCTGATAGTCATCCCCCGCGCCGGGAGCACGCCGCGACGTCCCGCTCGCCGACTGCGAGCGGCGCGCGCCAGAAGAAAGACAAGGAGCCGGCTGCCAGCCGCAGCCGGACTCGCATCACCATCGAGCGCGACGCGGAGGGCCGCCCTCGAGCAGTAGAGCACCAAGGAAACCTGCCTCCTCCCCCGCCTCGAAGAGAAAGACGCCTCACTCTGCCGCCTGTCACGCATCCGACTCTTGGCGACCGACTCGGCCGCCGAGAAGGAGTTGGCGAGAACGACGCCCGCCACAGGATCGACCGCCTTGCTCGATCCTTGGCGTTAGAAGAAGAAGACGATGTCGGCCCGCCATGCTTTGGTCCCCGCATCCGCGACGAGCCCTTCCCTAAAGGGTTCTCGCTCCCCAGAGACACGCCCAAGTACAACGGCTCGGTGATGCCGGAAGATTGGCTCATCGACTACTCCACGGCCGTCAGCATCGCCAACGGCAATCGGCGCGTCGCCGTGAAATACATCCCCCTGATGCTGCAAGGTACGGCGCGCACATGGCTCAACAGCCTCAAGCCCTACAGCATCAACAGTTGGCTGGACTTCACCGAAGTCTTCGTCCGCAACTTCACCAGCACCTACAAGCGGCCTCCCAAGCCTCGCCAGCTCTCCCTCTGCGTCCAGGGGCCCAACGAGTCGACCCGCGACTACCTCACGCGATGGACCGAGCTCCGCAACTCCTGCGAGGGAGTGCACGAGGTCGAGGCCATCGAGTACTTCACCGCCGGGTGCCGAGAGGGCACCCTCCTCAAGCACCGACTCCTCTGCGACGAGCCGGCTACCCTCGATGAGTTGCTGGTCATCGCCGACAAATACGCCACCGCCGACTCCTCAATGAAGACCGAGCTCCGAGTGGACGCCTCGGGGAAGGTGATTGCTCCGGCTCCCAAGACGCCGGCTGGCGACCCTAATCGGCGCCCCTACCAGAACGACCACAAGCGCAAGGGCCTCATGCCGACTTCCTCCAGTCGGCAGGTGGCCACAGTTGAAGACGAGCAGCCCGAAGAGCGGCCCGCTCCCAAGAAGAAGGGTGGCCGGCCGCCTTGGCAGCCGTCTTTCTCCTACGAACAAGCTCTTGATGCCCCCTGCAAGTTCCATAGCAGCGCGAAGCCGTCCAACCACACAACCCGGAAATGCCAGTGGCTCACCCGCATCACCAAGGGCGAAGGGATGTTGCCGCCTCCGCCTCCCGGCCCGCCGCCTCCAGCCCCCCAGCAGTCGGCGGCTCGGCCGGCAGTCGGCGCCATCCAAGACGAATTTCCCGAAGAGCACGCCGCCTACGTCGTCTTCACCAGTCAAGCCGACGACAAGCGCAGTCGGCGCCGACAGCACCAAGAAGTGAATGCAGTCGCCTCTAGCACCGCCGAGTTCATGCACTGGTCAGAAAAGCCAATCAGCTGGAGCCAGGCCGACCACCCAGAGGTGATGCCTTCGCCTGGCTCCTATGCAATGGTCTTGGACGTCATCCTCGCGACGGAGAGGCGAGCTGCCAGATTTTCCCGCGTCCTGATAGACGGCGGAAGTAGTATCAACATACTGTACCACGACACCATGGAGAAACTAAACATCAAAGCGAAGCAGCTCATGCCGAGCCGCACCGTCTTCCATGGTATCGTCCCCGGCTTGTCTTGCTCTCCGATCGGCAAGATCAAAATGGATGTTCTCTTCGGAGACAAAGATCATTTTCGCCGGGAAGCAATATGGTTCGAGGTAGTGGATTTGAAGAGCCCCTATCATGCACTGCTTGGCCGACCTGCTTTGGCCAAGTTCATGGCTGTGCCCCACTACGCCTACCTGAAGATGAAGATGCCGAGCTCGAAGGGGATCATCACGGTAGCCGGCGACTACAAGAAGTCCATCGAGTGTGCCATGGCCAGTAGCCGGCTGGCCGAGTCCCTCGTGGTGGCAGAAGAGAAGAAGATGTTGGAACGGGTTGTGGCTATGGCCGGCAAGCAGCCGGCCTTGTCCCCCAACCCCAAGGATTGTGATGCGCAGGGCTCCTTCCAGCCTGCCAAAGAGACGAAGAAGATACCTCTGGACCCGGAGAACCCGGAGAGGTTTGCTGTGATTGGGGCGAACTTGGACAGTAAATAGGAAGGCGAGCTTGTCGACTTCCTCCGTGAGAATCGAGACATCTTTGCATGGTCCCCAAAGGACATGTCGGGTGTCCCGAAGGATTTCACCGAGCACAAATTACATGTCCGAGCTGATGCGAAGCCGGTCAAGCAACCCCTCCGCCGACTGTTTGAAGAGAAGCAAAGAATTGTGGGAGAAGAGATAGCCCGGCTCCTTGCCGCCGGCTTTATCATGGAAGTGTTCTTTCCAGAGTGGCTCGCCAACCCAGTTCTGGTTCTGAAGAAGAATAACAAGTGGCGTATGTGTATAGACTACACTAGTCTGAACAAGGCCTGCCCAAAGGATCCGTTTGCTCTGCCACGGATTGACCAAGTGATAGACTCCACAGCCGGATGCGAGCTGTTAAGTTTTTTGGATGCATACTCAGGGTATCATCAGATCAAGTTGGACCCGGCTGACCGCCTGAAGACTGCCTTCATCACACCCTTTGGAGCTTTCTGCTACCTGACAATGACATTCGGCTTGAGAAATGCCGGTGCCACTTTTCAGCGTTGCATGCAGAAATGTCTCTTGAAACAACTCGGCAGAAATGCCCACGTCTACGTAGACGATATTGTGGTGAAGACAGAGAAGCGCGGTACCTTGCTGGAAGACCTGAGAGAAACATTCGCCAAATTGCGCCGATTCCAGATCAAGCTCAACCCTGAGAAGTGCGTGTTCGGAGTGCCAGCCGGCCAGCTGTTGGGCTTCCTAGTCTCCGAGCGCGGCATCGAATGCAACCCCGTCAAGATCAAGGCCATCGAGAGGATGGAGATTCCCACCAAACTGCGAGATGTGCAGAAGTTCACTGGCTGCTTAGCCTCTCTGAATCGTTTTATCAGCCGACTAGGCGAGAAGGCCCTCCCCCTGTACCGACTCATGAAGAAGTCCACTCACTTCGAGTGGAATGATCAAGCCGACCAAGCCTTCCATGAGTTGAAGAAAATGCTGACCACTCCGCCTATCCTGGCCGCGCCGACTGAGAAGGAGCCCATGCTCCTCTACATCGCCGCGACTAGCCGAGTCGTCAGCACTGTTGTTGTGGTCCAGCGCCCGGAGGAAGGCCGAGCCCAGCTAGTCCAGAGGCCGGTCTACTATGTCAGCGAAGTACTATCCAGCTCAAAGCAAAACTACCCGCACTACCAGAAGATGTGCTATGGAGTGTACTTCGCTGCCAAGAAACTGAAGCCCTACTTCCAAGAGCACCCCATCACGGTCATGTGCACTGCTCCGCTCACCGAGATCATAGGCAGCCGGGATGCATCCGGCCGGGTGGCCAAATGGGCCATTGCATTGGCGCCCTACACGATTTTCTATCAACCCCGCACCGCCATCAAGTCACAAGCATTGGCCGACTTCCTCGTCGACTGGGCCGAGACCCAGTACTTACCGCCGGCTCCCGACTCTACCCATTGGCGGATGCACTTTGACGGGTCCAAGATGCGCACCGGCTTGGGAGCCGGCATCGTCCTCACCTCTCCCAAAGGCGACAAGCTCAAGTACATGCTGCAGATCCACTTCGCCGCCTCCAACAACGTCGCCGAGTACGAGGCGCTCGTACATGGGCTCCGGCTAGCCAAAGAACTCGGCATACGCCGGATCCTGTGCTACGGCGACTCAGACTTGGTGGTCCAGCAATCATCTGGCGACTGGGACGCCAAGGACGCGAACATGGCGAGCTATCGTTTCCTCGTCTAACAGATAAGCGGATACTTCGAAGGGTGCGAGTTCCTCCACGTGCCAAGGGCCGACAACGACCAAGCAGATGCCCTAGCACGGATCGGCTCCACCCGACAAGCCATACCGACTGGCGTCTCCCTCCAGCGCCTCCTCAAGCCGTCCATCAAGCCGTCTCCAGAGTCGGATTCCATCTTCGTACCGCCTGCGCCAGATACAGCCGGATCCGACTGGAGAAACCCCGCAGGTGGCACGGGGACTTCGACAACTGGCCCGGGGACTGCCGTAGTCGCACCCAGCCCGGGGACTTCCGAACCCGGCTCGGGGACTCCAGCAGTCGGCCCGGGGACTGCAACGACACAAGAAGCGATGGCCGACTCACCCAACCCGCCCACCCGAGTCATGGTGGCCACACTAACAGAAAAAGAAGTCACAGCTCCCTCATGGGCCCAGCCTATCCTCAAGTTCCTAGTCAGCAGAGAGCTGCCGGCTGATGAGATCTCAGCAAGACTAGTGCAATGACGAGCCACAGCATACACAATAATCAACAGAGAGCTTGTGAAGCGCAGCGTCACTGGAGTCTTCCAGCGTTGTGTCGAGCCAGAAAAAGGAGTGGCAATCCTCAAAGACATCCACCAAGGCAAGTGCGGCCACCACGCAGCCTCAAGATCCCTTGTGGCCAAGGCTTTCCGCCATGGTTTCTTCTGGCCGACTGCCTTGGAGGATGCTAAAGATATAGTCAAGAGCTGCAGAGGATGCCAAGTTTTTAGTTCCAAGCAACACCTGCCGGCTTCTGCACTCAAGACCATTCCCCTCACCTGGCCTTTTGCCGTCTGGGGACTGGACATGGTGGGCCCTTTCAAGACGGCCCGCGGCGGCCTGACACATCTACTGGTCGCTGTGGACAAGTTCATAAAGTGGATCAAAGCCAAGCCGATTAAGAAGCTCAATGGGCCGACTGCCGTAACATTCATCACCGACATCACTACTCGGTACGGCGTGCCGCACAGCATCATCACCGACAACGGCACGAACTTCGCCAAAGGAGCACTGGCTCGTTTCTGCGCTACGCAGGGCATCCGACTGGACTTAGCGTCCGTTGCCCACCCGCAGTCAAACGGCCAGGTCGAGCGAGCAAATGGACTCATCCTCTCCGGCATCAAGCCCCGACTGGTTGTACCACTGGAGCGATCGGCCGCCTGCTGGCTCGAAGAGCTGCCGGCTGTCCTCTGGAGTCTGCGCACTACACCCAACAAGTCAACCGGCTTCACTCCATTTTTCCTCGTGTACGGTGCCGAGGCTGTCATCCCAACAGACATCGAGTTCGACTCGCCTCGGATCACCATGTACACAGAGGACGAGGCCAAAGAAGCAAGAGAAGACGGCGTGGACCTACTGGAAGAAGGCCGGCTGTTGGCACTCAGCCGGTCCGCCATCTACCAGCAAGGGCTGCGCCGCTACTACAACCGCAAGGTCAAGCCAAGATCCTTCCAAAAGGGCGACCTTGTGCTCCGGCTGATCCAGCGAACAGCCGGCCAGCACAAGCTCTCGGCCCCTTGGGAAGGCCCCTTCGTCGTCAGCAAGGCACTCGGCAACGACTCCTACTACTTGATCGACGCGCAAAAACCAAGAGCACGCAAGAGAGACGACTCCGGCAAGGAGTCGGAGCGACCATGGAACGCAAACCTCCTAAGACGATTTTACAGCTAAAAAGCAGTATGTATCACGCTACCCCTTTTTGTATTAAGTACAAACCAACAGGCCCCCCGAACAGTACTCGGGGACTGCCTTTTATTTATCTATGAATGACGAGTGTCATATCCATGAATGTATTATTACATTTTGAATTTTTGTCCGGCACCGGGTTCGACTAGTCGGCCCAGGGACTGGCCGCCTTGAGCTATATCGAAAGTTTTTCCTAAAGTCAGAAAAGTAGTGCGCCGGCTCCCGAGTCCTCTCTTGTTGAAAGTCGCAGCTCAAAGAATTGACTGTCCGAATAGCAAGAGGAAAGACAGAAAGGACGCCCACACGAAAAACGGCTATGGAACAACGAACCTATATAGCAAAGAGACGGCCTCCAAACATGCCTGCCGGCTACCAGAGCAGCCGGCTTCCTAAAAAACTTAGCTTTAGTCCAGCAGAGCTAAAGTACTTCCCCCTCCCCAATCGGCCAGGCACTCCCCGGCTACATATTGCAGAGCAACTGTTTGACTGGGGAGGCGGCAACCAAGGGAGGGCGGCAAAGGAAAAAGCAGAAGGACAACAAGCAAAAGTACAAGGAAAGGCCAATTGCATAAGCTATATATACATAAAGCCGCCAACAGGCCGGCAACAGACACAAGTTCGAATACACCCAGTGGGTGGAATTGTGCGAATTTAACCAAACATTGCTCTAAAGAGTAACAAGACAGGAAAAGCAAAACACGGCAGACTAGGGCGCGACATGGAGGCCGAGCTGGTCGGTGAAGGCGGCCTCGCCGGCTGAAGGAGTGGCCGACTAGCGGGCCCCGGCTTGACCACCACTTGCGGCAGGAGGCGTGGAGGCGCGCGACGTAGTGCTGGAGGCGCGGTCAGGCTGAGGCTGGCCGGCTACTCCACCAGCCGGCTCGGCGTCTTCACCCTCCTCCTCCTCCTCTTCGCCCTCGTCGCTGGAGTCGATCTCCTCCGCCGAGTCCTCACCATACGCCGGGTCCAGCCCGAACCACTCTTCCGGCTGGGCGACTCCATTGTCGTCCACCTCGGGGGCGAAGACACTGGTGTCGGTGTAGTCGGCGATTGCCGAAGCCCGCCGAATGATGGCCGGCCGCGCCGGCTCCAGCTCCGTGTCGGCTTGTTGCCGCCAGGTAGCCAGCTGATCCAGGCTCAGGGTGGGATACCAAGCCTTGACGAACTCCAGCGCCCGCCTGGCGCGGGAGCGAGCCGCCGAGGCCTTCCAAGCCTCGAAGCGGCCGACTGCCACCTCCAGCCAGTCGGCAGTCCGACTGGGGGTGCGAGGGACCACTTGGCCGGGCCAGAGGGCGGCCAAGACCTGCGCCCCAGCACGCTGAAGCCGGCGGAGCAGCCGGTGAGCCGGCTGGATGCGAGCCTGGATCGCCAGGAGCTATTCCTCCAGCGAGCGGCCGGCGGTTGGCGAGATCTCAAAGCCGGCCTGCCTTCGCGCTTGGCGACGGACCTCGATGGCCTGGTTGGCGGCAGTCGAATAGCCAGGGAAATACTCTGCGCGAAGAAGATGAAAAGAAGAAAGGAACACCAAAATCAGAAAACAAGCCAAAGTGGCAGATGGCAAGAAAGGACGAAGAGGTAGACGGCTTACCGTCAACCAGATCTTCGATCTGGCCATAGCCGGAGACCAGAGTCTGCCTGGCCTCTGCCCAGCCGGCCGCCTCCGTCTCGAACTCGGCCTGGAGAGTGGCTTCGCGGTCCTGCACCGCCTTCGGTGCCGCCTTATGGCTTTCCTCCTGGTCAGCCAGCTTCTTGACCAGGCGGTCGCGCTCCTGCACCAAGGCGGCGAGCTCGGCGTCCTTGGCACGAAGAGCAGTCTGGGACTCCCCCAGCTGTGCCCTCAGACTGGCGTTGGCCGCTGCAGAAACGGAAGAAGAAGAAGAAGAAGAAAAGTAAGAAGTCATCAAGGAAGATCTGACCCGACTGCTCAGCAGTCGGCCCGAATCTCGGGGACTACACCCCGTGGGTGCGCTGACGCGCCCCCACATGAGATAAAGGTCAAGTCACGTACCTCGGCTCTCAGTAAGGTCGGTGGTCTTCTGAGTCAGCTCCCGAGCCTGGGAGTTGAAGGCGGCCGCCCGAAGGTTGTGGTAGTCCTGCAAGATGGACAGAAGACCGAAGTGAGAACAAAAACAGCAAAGGCAAAACCTCCAAGAAGTTCCAAGCCGCCTGCTTAGCAGCCGACTCGGAACTCGGGGACTACACCCAGTGGGTGCGCTGACGCGCCCCCACGGAAGAAATCAAGATCAAGAAGAAACAAGATGGGAATACTAACCCGGATGGCCGCCCGCGTTGCGAGGAACTCGTCGGTGAACTGCCTCAGCGCCGCGGCTTGGCTTTGGAGCCGGGTCCGGACGTCTTGTGCAGCCACGTTCAATACGGCTGTCCCTCCGCCTGGCGTCCACCCCGAGGTAGCGCTGGCCGCCTCCACGTCTCGGGCCGACGAGCTGAAGCCCACGGCCGGCTGTGGCTCCGACGCGGCCTTCCCCGCGCGCCGGCTCGGCGGCACCCGGACCGCCACCTCAGCCTTCGCAGCCGGCTCGCCCTCCGCCGACTGTGCAGGCGGCGGATCAGGCCGGCCGCCTTGGGCCGCCCCAGTTGGCGGGGTCGGCTCCGGCGCCTTCTCCAAGATGATGACGTCGTCGCCGCTTCCCCCCAGCCCTGGTTGGTCACCGCTGGCTCCCCCTGGCGAGGGCTCCATGTCCCCAGGCACCATGACGCGCAGCGGGGTGACCATCAAAACCTCCCCCGCCGCCGCCGCGGCCTCAGCCTCTGCCTGGGCCCTGGCTGCGGCCTCGGCGAGTGCCTTCGCCGCCTCCTCCTCCCGAACCGCCTGGGCGGCAGCTGCCTTCCGTGCCTCCGCCTCCCGTGCCTCCTGCTCCTCCCGCGCCTCCCACGCGTTCCTTTCCGTCGCCTCCTGGAGGTCGGCGCGGGGGTCCACGCGGCGGGTGGTGCTCCCAGAGCCCCTTGGCGACTCAACGACGGAGCCGGCAGCCGCCCGCTCAAGTGACAACGGAGCTCTGATCGTTGAAGAAAAGGACGAGAGTTCAAGAACCACCAAAGAAAGAAAGAAAAAGAGTACACAAAGAAAGCGAACTTACGCCGACACGGTCTGCGGTTGCTTCACCACCTTGCGGAAGCGATCCGCCTTCGCGGCCGCCTCCTCCCGCCTGGTGGCTGCCGCCCCGCCTCTGGGTTTCTTCGTTCGGCTGCCGAACAAGCCCTGGGTAGCGCGGCGTTTCTGACCTCCACCCCGAGCAGGCTGCGTGGCGGAGGAACCCGTGCCGCGTCCAGATGCCGGCTGGCGGCGTGGGGCGGCTTCGGCTTCATCGTCGTCCGGCCAGCCGTCAAAGGTAGCACTGAACACGGAGCCGCCTGCTTCGCCGCCGGCTTGGCCTCCGCCCGGCTCGACGTCGTCCTCCATACGGACTGCCCCCAGGTCGGGGTCCTCCAGGTCGTGTTCGGTCCGGTCGGGGGCGAATCGGCGCTCCGCGTCTGACCCGCCGGCCGGCCGAAGCAGAGAGCTCTATCGAAGAACAAGCCGACCAAGTCAGAGTCGGCCAAGAGGTGCTCGGCAACAAATCAAAGAGAGAGAAAAAGAGACAAGGGGAGCATACCGTAGGCGGAGGATTGGCTCGGCTATATGGCTCCTTGCCGAACTGCCACTCTTCGGTGAGTTTGCAGTTCGCAAGGTAGTTCACCATGTAGGCGACCTCCTCGCGCGGCATCTCCTTGGTGCACAGTCGGCTCGGATCGAGCTGGCCGCTCATCTGACAGATCAGATGAGGCCGGCTCTGGAGCGGAAGAACCCGGCGCGTGACAAACGCGGCCAGAAGATCGGGCCCCGTCAGGCCCTCCGACTGGACCATCACCCGCAGTCGGGCGACGGCGGCGTTTCCAGCCCGCGACAGCGTCACCGCCCAGAAGGACCACTGGGGCAGTCTGCCCGCCGGTGGGCCGGCCACGTAAGCCGGCAGGTTGATGTAGTCGCCCCGTGGGGTGATGTTCCTCACGTAGAAGTACGACTTCTGCCACTTCTTCACCGATTGGATTAGCGGGATGACGGGGAAGGGGTTGTCGGCGACCGATCTCCGCGACGCGATGAAGGCGCCAGTCTGAGCCGGCACGCCCCGCATGCGCGTGCCCAGCTTCGACTGGAAGAACTCCCCCCAGAGCTCGAGGGTGGGGAGGACGCCGAGGTAGCCCTCGCACAGGGTGACGAAGGCGGACAGCAGCGCCACCGCGTTGGGGGTGAGGTGGTGCGGCTGGAGCTGATAGAAGTCGAGCCAGGAGCGGAAGAAGGCGCTCACTGGTAGGCCGAAGCCGCGCAGGAAGTGCGAGCGGAAGACCACCCGCTCGCCCTCCTGCGGCTCCGGTGTAATTTCCCTCGCCGGCGCGAGGCGGACCTCCACTTTCTCCGCGGTGGGCAGCCGCCGCGTGTCGCGAAGGAAGTCGACGTGGTCGTCGTGGACGTTGGAGCCGTCCCAATCCCCGCCATACTGCTCCGTGGCGGGAGGCATGGCGAAAGCTAGCGCGGCGGCGGAGGAATGCGCAGTGGAAGAGCGCGGCGGCGAGGCGCTGTCGCGAGAGCGGGCGAGCGAAGAAGACGGTGGAAGTAGGAGGAGCGTGCGAGGGCCTGCCGCCCTCCACCTCCCCCTACTAATAGCCTCGCGAGGCAAGGCCGAAGAGACTGGACGTGGGGGGAGACGTGGGATTAACTGCGCCCACTCCCCCCACGTCTCGCGATTATTGCGCATAAATGCGAGCCGAAACTGCCGCACGGGACGTGCGGGCGGTTTCGGGATACAAAGGATCCGCGCCTGGGCTGGGGCGCGGACGTGGCGGGCCTCCTCCCTGCGGCGGCGTCCCGTCACGCGCGTGGGCTGGCAAGCTTTCCGGCCACGTGGTTCGCAGACGGCCAGGGGCCGGCCCGTGGCCCGGTGCACGCGCCAGCGGGCTCCCGCCCTCCGACTCCAGAAGATTTCGACTCAGGCGGCGCGCCTGACCAAGGCCGGCTCCCAGCTGCCGGCTTGTCAAGATAGGAAGCTGATCGAGCTTCTCAACCCCTACTCCACCTCGAAGCCCAATCAGCTTCGGGGACTACTGTCGGAGTAAATGGCCACGGGTAGCCTAACCGACTACCCCTGGTTCTTCAGAAAAATTATCAGGCCTTTGGGCCTTCAAGCACTCCAAGTATTTGGGCCGCCTTCCCTGGCCGGCTATCCTTGAAGCCGACTCCCGGAAGGCGACCCAACCTCAAGCAACCCTTCCCCAGGACGACTACGGGGTGGCCGACTCCAAGAAGCCGGCCAAGAAGGACGCCGACTCCTAGGAGCCGGCCGAGACCACAACCCCCAAATCTGTTCCCACATAACGGCGACAAGATGGGGAGTGGCCACAGTGCGGCCCACTACCCCCGAAGCCCCAGGCGGGCATGGCTACAGGAAGCCGTACGGGACGGCTGTCCCCCGTGCGGCTCGGCACTGTAGCCATGCTAGCCTCGACGTCATCCACGACCGACTCCCGTACGGCCCACGGGCGGCGGGCCCCTCCAGCCAGAGAGAGGCGTGAAGGCGGCCCGGCCTTTCCCAGTCGGCCAAGAGCGTAGCCGGCTTCCAGAAGCCGGCTACTCCCTTCCTCGAAGCAGGAGCCCATTAAGGAGACAAGACGAGGTAAGGCTACAGTGAGAGCCCCCGAGGCGGCCCACTATAGCCACTCTTACCTCGACAAAGCCCTCGTCACAGAGGCGAGGCTACAGTAAGCAGCCGCCGACCAGACCCTAGGCGGTGGGGCCGGCCTGTCGACCAAGGAGCCGGCAGCCGGCGGGACCCAATTGCTGGCGGAGAAGCCGGCAAGCGTAGACATTGACGCCTGGGACCAGAGCCCAGTCGGATTACCATTGTACCCCTGGGGGGTAGGCCTATATAAACCCCCCGGAGCACCCATGCAAAGGGTGGGCCTCTGATCATAGTTGGCTTCTAAGCATAGCACACACACCATAGATAGAGAGAAGATAGGGCTAGCCTTGTTCTTCTTCTCCCTTGAACCCAAACAGCTCTAGGAGCGATTGTAGCTACCTTTCCTGATCTAGTGATCATGCGGAGACCCCGCAGAGCAGGACTAGGGGTGTTATCTCCTCGGAGAGCCCCGAACCTGGGTAAGATCCGCCGGCGTGCATGTCTTCGCCTCATCCCGTTTCCAGGCACCGGCGACGTTTTATTGGCTCCCACAATGATAAGCCATCCCTTGGCATATGTCGCACCAACCACCCGACACCGGTACTCTGAAAAATACCCGAATCACTCGGAACCTTCCCGACGTCCGAATATAGTCGTCAAATATATCGATCTTTACGTCCCGGCCATTTCGAGACTCCTCGTCATGTCCCCGATCTCATCCGGGACTCCGAATTACTTCGGTACATCAAAACACATAAACTCATAATATAACCGTCATCGTAATGTTAAGCGTGCGGACCCTACGGGTTCGAGAACAATGTAGACATGACCGAGACACCTCTCCGGTCAATAACCAATAGCGGAACCTGGATGCTCATATTGGCTCCCACATATTCTACGAAGATCTTTATCGATCAGACCGCATAACAACATACGTTGTTCCCTTTGTCATCGGTATGTTACTTGCCCGAGATTCGATCGTCGGTATCTCGATACCTAGTTCAATCTCGTTACCGGCAAGTCTCTTTACTCGTTCTGTAATACATCATCCTGCAACTAACTCATTAGTTACAATGCTTGCAAGGCTTATAGTGGTGTGTATTACTGAGTGGGCCCAGAGATACCTCTCCGACAATCGGAGTGACAAATCCCAATCTTGAAATACGCCAACCCAACAAGTACCTTTGGAGACACCTGTAGAGCACCTTTATAATCACCCAGTTACGTTGTGACGTTTGGTAGCACACAAAGTGTTCCTCCAGTAAACGGGAGTTGCATAATCTCATAGTTATAGGAACATGTATAAGTCATGAAGAAAGCAATAGCAACATACTAAACGATCGAGTGCTAAGCTAACGGAATGGGTCAAGTCAATCACATCATTCTCCTAATGATGTGATCCCGTTAATCAAATGACAACTGATGTCCATGGCTAGGAAACATAACCATCTTTGATCAACGAGCTAGTCAAGTAGAGGCATACTAGTGACACTCTGTTTGTCTATGTATTCACACAAGTATTATGTTTCCGGTTAATACAATTCTAGCATGAATAATAAACATTTATCATGATATAAGGAAATAAATAATAACTTTGTTATTGCCTCTAGGGCATATTTCCTTCAATGCCTCTCCCTCATATGAAATTGCAATAATGACTACCGATCTTGTTAACAACTGCCTAGGACAATTCCGCACACCGGTCCACCATTATTCCACACTCGCTATTTATATTATTTAGTAATATATTCTAACTTTATGATTAAAGCACCTACTTTTATATTTTAGCTCTCTGATATCATGCAAAGTTATCCTCTTCATACCCACAACGTAGTTTTATTTTTCGTTTCTAGTTGGAAGCAAACGTTCGGTGCACGTAGAGCGTATCAGTGGCAGATAGGGCTTGAGAGAATATTGATCTTACCTTTAGCTCCTTGTGGGTTCGACACTCCATACTTATCACTTCCACCTTTGGGAATTGCTACGATGATTCCCTGCACTTGGGGATTATCAGTAAACTCCATGACCGGTGCCCGATCGGATTCTACAGGCACGGATGCACGCGATTCGGAGCCTATGGCCGGAAACGAGTCCGAGGATCCGATGACACAGACCTCATTGGAGGCAAAGCCTATGTTCGGCTCTATCGCCGCTGAGTGTGCGGCCTCCGTGGCGGGGTCCATCCACCCGTCCTCGGATGGCACGATCTGCTCCAGATTGAAAGCCGGGGCAGCCGCAGGCGCGATCTCACGAACACTGTCCGATGGCAGATCTAAGTGATGCTCATTGTGACTGTTTGGCGCACCTGCCATGGGCTCGAATCCGTCGAAGATCAAGTCTCCGTGGATGTCGGCCGTATAGTTCAAGCTTCCAAACCTGATCTGATGACCAGGGGCGTAGCTATCGATCTGCTCCAGATGGCCAAGCGAGTTGGCCCGCAGTGCGAAGCCGCCGAATACGAAGATCTGTCCGGGGAGGAAAACCTCACCCTGGATTGCATCGTTGAAGATGATTGAAGGAGCCATCAAGCCTTATCGCGACGACACAGTGGAACTCTCAATGAAAGCACCAATGTCGGTGTCAAAACAGGCGGATCTCGGGTAGGGGGTCCCGAACTGTGCGTCTAAAGCCGATGGTAACAGGAGGCGGGGGACACAATGTTTACCCAGGTTCGGGCCCTCTCGATGGAGGTAATACCCCACTTCCTGCTTGATTGATCTTGATGATATGAGTATTACAAGAGTTGATCTACCACGAGATTGTAGAGGCTAAACCCTAGAAGCTAGCCTATGGTATGATTGTTGATGATGTTGTTCTCGGTCCTACGAACTAAACCCTTCGGTTTATATAGACACCGGAGGGGGCTAGGGTTACACAGAGTCGGTTACAGAGAAGGAGATCTACATATCCGAATCGCCAAGCTTGCCTTCCACGCAAAGGGGAGTCCCATCCGGACACAGGACGAAGTCTTCAATCTTGTATCTTCATAGTCCAACAGTCCGGCCAAAGTATATAGTCCGGCTGTCTGGATACCCCCTTATCCAGGACTCCCTCAGCGGGGGCGGCATTAATCTGGGGAAGATAGCAGGAGCTGAAGCTGGCGCGGCGCAGCGTTGGCGTGAGGCGGAGCACGGACGACGGCAGAGAGCGACATCGTCCAGCTTCAAAGCTGAGCTCCTCGAGCTGATCTAGGGCGGGGGATAAGAACCACTCGTCGAACTTGGCTTGGACCTTGCAGTTGGTACTGCACATGCGGATGTCAAGGCGTCTGGCTGGCCCAGGGTGCGATGAAAGGATCTTGGAGACTGCGGCCATGCATTTGCAATCCCCGTCGCAGAGGGAGCTGTCGACGGTGAGGTTGAGGGGGACGCGGCGCCAGAGGGGGCGCCACTGCCGGGAGAACAGGGCGGTCCGCATGGTAGATTTGGTGGGGAGGAGGCCGATGATGACGAGCAGCATGTCGTTGGGGAGGCTGCTGATGAAGTCCAGGCTTGCCAGATGCGGTTTTTGCTCGAGCCGCCTCCGCTTGTTGGCTGCCTTGCCGTCCATCTCAACCGGCGGCGACGCCGGTGTACACGTGTGCTGGTCTGTGTTGTGTGCTGGCCTGCTGGGTGTGCGCGAGTGCGTCCTTCTGTGCATGCCGCCGTGCAGTGGTGAATTGTGCGCGAGTGCGTCCTTCACGCGGAAGAAGTGTGTCCTCAATGCGCCCTCAATTTACTAGCGTGCGAGGTGCTACCCTGAGTGGTTTCAACTTTGTTTACCTCACCGCGTGTCAGATGGGCCTCTAGTTTACTTATTTTCACCCACTGCCACATGGGCCAGAACATGAAGATAGAGAACACGAGCTGACAAGGCAGCATGTGGACTGGTTGACCAGTTGACTAAACAATATACGGAGCTATACGCTGACACGATGAGTGTATAATCCGTCGGTATAGAGAGTTCGAGTGAGAGGGGAGGCCCGTGAGAGATACTCCCTCCGTTCCAAAATAGATGACTCAACTTTGTACTAACTTTATACTAAAGTTGAGTCATCTATTTTGGAACGGAGGGAGTAGCAGAGAGAGAGAAAGAGCTACTCCCTCCGTTCGATAATGTAGTGCCAACATTTTTTTTAAAGTCAAACTTTTGAAACTTTGACCAAGTTTATAAAGAAATTACTTATATCTAAAATACCAAAGATAAATGATAGTATGAAGTAAGTACATGTTGTGATGAATCTAATGATCATTCCAGATGTAAATGTTTTTCTCCACATATACCTGGTCAAACTTTTCTAAGGTTTGACTTTTCAAAACATCCATATGCTTATGGACGTGAGAGAGTCCCTAACTAGAGTGAGAGAGTGTGTGTGTGTGAAATAGAAAGAGTGAGTGAAAAAGTGTGTGTGCGTGTGTGAAAGACACATGGACAACACACGATAAAAGTAGAGAGAAGGCGTGTGTGCCTTATGCAAACATATCACACATGCATCTTCGACAACGGAAGCAAGGTGAGGAGATAGTGTGTGGTTGTTTGCAACCGAGAGAGAAGACCCCTAGCACGTGGCCAACAGGGGTCTGACAAGCAAGGGAGAGAGGTCGAGAGAGACGTACGGAGAAAATGCAGACATGGGGAGGAGAGAGTGTATGTTTGTGATAGAGAGATCCCCTGGAGATCGTGATGGGACTATGTACATGGGTAGGAGATCGAGTGACAAGGTGTGTGTGCGATAGAAGATACCCCGAGAGATATCGATATAGACATATGGATGGAAGGAGACAATACATGTGTTCCTGATGGCTAGTGAGAGATAATTATACTTAGGGGGGAGTGTGTACGGCTATGATGGAGTGAGGGATTATGGTACTTAGGGGGGGTGCATGTCACATAGAGAGAGAGAACAAGGGCGTAGAGTGTTGGATGGGTCTATATGTAGCGCGAGCGATACATGTCTATGTGTGAACCAGGGAGATATGAAGTTTGAGAGAGATAGAGGAGCCTCAATAAGGCTGAGTGGTGTGTTAGATAGCTGAGAGGGGGAAAGAGATATTCCATCCACTCGATAATGCAGTGCATGTAAATTTTTTTAGAAGTCGAACTTTGGAAACATTGATTGGGTTTACGCAAATGTTATTTATATCTACAATACCAAAGATACATCATATGAAACTACATATCATGATGAATCTAATGGTATATGTTTGCCATTCTAGATGTAAATTTTTTCTCCACGTACATGGTCAAACTTTGTGATGTTTGACTTTTCAATAAATCTATATGATATGGACCGAAGAGAGTGCCTAAGTCGAGAGAGATCAAGTGCGTGTGAAGGAGAATGAGTGAGTGTGCAAAAAGAGTATGTGTGTGAAAGAGAAAGGGACAACAAACGGTAAATTAGAGAGAGAGTGTGTTTTTCGTTTCTTATGCAAACATATCACGCATGCATCTCTGAGATAGAAAAGCGAGGTGAGGAGATACACGAAGATAGCTAGTGCGTGATTGTTTGCAATGGAGAGAGACACCCCTATAGCACATGTCCAATAGAGGTATGGCCAACAAGGAACAAAGGTCGAGAGGGACACATGGAGAACATGGACGCATGGGGAGGGAGAGAGGGTGTGTTTGTGATAGAGAGATCCCCTCGAGATCGTGAGGGGACTTATATGGGTGGGAGATCGAGGGAGGTGCGTGCGAGATAGAAAGATGCCCCGAGAGAAATCGAGATAGACCATGCACATGTTCCTGATGGAGACTAAGATTAGCTAGTCATATACATATAGGGGGGACTGCATGTGCCTACATTTGAGTGAGAGACCATCATACTTGGCTAGGCATGAGATTGTGTGTGTGTGCGTGTGATATGGAGAGAGAACGAGGGAGAGAGATAAATTTTTAGATGGGTCTATCGAGTGCGAGTGAGATATGCATGTTTATGTGTGACCCGGGTAGATGGAGAGTTTGAGAGAGAGAGGGAAGAGCTTCGAGATGACAGAGTGGTGCGTGAGAGAGTTACGGGGAACGAGCCAAGGAATTTGTGTGCGTACAATGAGTGCACCCAAGATATTTAGTTTGTACTAGAGAATCATACATAGTGTGCGAGAGAGACCTATAGATGGAGTATATATGTGTGCGAGAAAGACCCCCCCACACACAGACAAAGAGAGAGAGAGAGAGAGAGACGGAGAGAGATGGAGAGAGAGGGAGAGGGACCAACAAGGTTTGTGTGTTGGATGCGTGCGACAGAATTGAAGATTGTCGACGAGAGAGAGAGAGACAGAGAGAGAGAGAGAGAGAGAGAGAGAGCAGGAGTCTGGGAGAGGGGGAGGTCGCGTTTTATGCATCAAAGACTGATATAAACCATGTTTCGATATAAACTTGCATTCAAATATAAATTGGAGAACATGTTGTCTACAATCCACACATGAATGGAGATATGCGTATATCAAACAAGTTCATTAATTTGACTCTCAACATGTTCATGGAGTACTATAATACTGTACAACATGCTACTCGATTGAGGTGTTTACTTTTGGATTTAGTTCACTATTTTGACCTGGTGAACGAGCTATTTCATTGAATCGAGATATTTCATTTTGGGTTTGATTCCCATTTTTGAGTGGGTCAACTATTTGTCATATAGTAAATCGCTAGCAACGAGCATGTAAAAACACATTACTCCCGAGCATCATCTCTCCATCTAAAAAAGAAGTGGCAAGCTAATATTTCAAAATTTGATTTGAATCGACTTGGTAAGGTAGACGTGGATGCTCGTTCTCCCAAAATTTGAACGAACCGTTAAACACCCTCTGCTCGATGGAATTCACCCAAGCAAATAAATGGGAGACGCGAAATTGCCGGCCTATGTGGGACACGCATCAATTGGCCCGTTGTACATCGACAGTAGGTTCATAACTTCATCCAAGCGCACCTTCTCCTCGGCCGAAATGACATGTGCCGAATAATTCATAAACCATGGTCGGCAAAACACCCTCTCCTCGCCCGAAATAGCTCGTGTCCATTATTTCAAAACACGCTCTCCTCGCCCGAAATCGCTCGCGCCCATTATATTTCAAAACACGCCCTCCTCACCCGAAATCGCTCGCGCCCACTATATTTCAAAACACACCCTCCTCGCCCAAAATCGCTCATGCCCAGCATATTTCAAAACACGCCCTCCTCGCCCGAAATCGCTCGTGCCCACTATTTGGGAGAAGCAAAGTTACTCTACTATCCCCGACCCTCCGTACACAGACCCAAGCCGAGAAGCCTAAAGGCAGGGGTAGAACTGTAACTCCCCCCCACATTTCAGAAAAATGCGTTCGTAAGACATGGTTCCTGTTGGAAATATGCCCTAGAGGCAATAATAAAATGGTTATTATTATATTTCTTTGTTCATGATAATTGTCTATTGTTCATGCTATAATTGTGTTATCCGGAAATCGTAATACATGTGTGAATACATAGACCACAACATGTCCCTAGTAAGCCTCTAGTTGACTAGCTCGTTGATCAACAGATAGTCATGGTTTCCTGACTATGGACATTGGATGTCATTGATAACAGGGTCACATCATTAGGAGAATGATGTGATGGACAAGACCCAATCCTAAGCATAGCACAAGATCGTGTAGTTCGTTTGCTAGAGCTTTTCCAATGTCAAGTATCATTTCCTTAGACCATGAGATCGTGTAACTCCCGGATGCCGTAGGAGTGCTTTGGGTGTACCAAACGTCACAACGTAACTGGGTGACTATAAAGGTACACTACAGGTATCTCTAAAAGTGTTTGTTGGGTTGACACGGATCGAGACTGGGACTTGTCACTCCGTATGACGGAGAGGTATCTCTGGGCCCACTCGGTAATGCATCATCATAATGAGCTCAAAGTGACCAAGTGGTTGGTCACGGGATCATGCATTACGGTACGAGTAAAGTGACTTGCCGGTAACGAGATTGAACGAGGTATTGGGATACCGACGATCGAATCTCGGGCAAGTAACGTACCGATTGACAAAGGGAATTGTATACGGGATTGATTGAATCCTCGACATCGTGGTTCATCCGATGAGATCATCCTCGAACATGTGGGAGCCAACATGGGTATCCAGATCCCGCTATTGGTTATTGACCGGAGAGTCGTCTCGGTCATGTCTGCATGTATCCCGAACCCGTAGGGTCTACACACTTAAGGTTCGGTGACGCTAGGGTTGTAGAGATATTAGTATGCGGAAACTCGAAAGTTGTTCGGAGTCCCGGATGAGATCCCGGATGTCACGAGGAGTTCCGGAATGGTCCGGAGGTGAAGAATTATATATAGGAAGTCTAGTTTCGGCCAACGGGAAAGTTTCGGGGGTTATCGGTATTGTACCGGGACCACCGGAAGGGTCCCGGGGGTCCACCGGGTGGGGCCACCTATCCCGGAGGGCCCCATGGGCTGAAGTGGGGAGGGGAACCAGCCACTGGTGGGCAGGTACGCCCCCCTTGGGCCTCCCCTGCGCCTAGGGTTGGAAACCCTGGGGGTGGGGGGCGCCCCACTTGGCTTGGGGGGCAAGCCACCCCCTTGGCCGCCGCCCCCCTGGAGATGGGATCTCCCAGGGCCGGCGCCCCCCCCCAGGGACCCTATATATAGTGGGGGGAGGGAGGGCAGCAGTACCCTAGCCCCTGGCGCCTCCCTCTCCCTCCCGTGACACCTCTCCCTCCCGCTTGCGCTTGGCGAAGCCCTGCCGGGATCCCGCTACTTCCACCACCATGCCGTCGTGCTGCTGGATCTCCATCAACCTCTCCTTCCCCCTTGCTGGATCAAGAAGGAGGAGACGTCGCTGCTCCGTACGTGTGTTGAACGCGGAGGTGCCGTCCGTTCGGCGCTCGGTCATCGGTGATTTGGATCACGACGAGTACGACTCCATCAACCCCGTTCACTTGAACGCTTCCGCTCGCGATCTACAAGGGTATGTAGATGCACTCCTCTCTCTCGTTGCTAGATGACTCCATAGATTGATCTTGGTGATGCGTAGAAAATTTTAAATTTCTGCTACTGTGACACCCAAAAATTTTATTTTGGTTTTATCAAAATCTTTTATTTGATTTGAGGAGGGTATTTAAATTTTCTACTAAAAGAACTTTCCCTCTCAAAAAAATTCCTTGTATGACAAATGTTTTGTTTGGATTCACCCAAGACTTGATTTTTGGTCTTGGAGGTTTTCCCTTCTTATTTGGACTCAAAAACCAAATGCTTTTCATTTGGGAAATTTCCTTTGAAAAATCTTTAAAATAGCCTATGGCATTTGGAGTGATCTTTTCCCCTTTCAGAAATCCCTCTTGCCATGACCTAAGTGGAAATCCCCTCCCATAAGCCTTTCCCCATCTTTGGATCATGATATACTTCAAATCCAGCAGTTTGAACCTCCCCATAAATTTCTCTTCCATTTATTTCTTATCAAAAATATTTCTGCCCTCTACTTTGGCTATTGGAGATTTACAAAGGAGCTACCCTTTCTACTTTGAATTTTGCCTCCAAACCAATTTCCCTAGCTAGTCCTTAGAGCCCTCAACCTAGATCCATGAAGATCCACTGGTCTCCAGTTCAAATATTTCAAATTATACTTGCTGCAAGTTTGGACCTTATTTGCCAAATTTGATGAAATTCAATTGTTTTCTCCTCCTAAAAATCTGAGAAAATTCAGGCAGCCTCTGGATGCATTGAGAGGTCACCTCACCAAGTCCCAGCTCCAGAAAATTTTTTCTTCATGCCAAATCATTTCGTCGAACACCTGATGGACACTGTTGCTGTCAATGTTCAGAGTTCAGTTAAACAGTTTCAGTGAGCACTGTCGTTTTCTTCAGAAACCGTTCTCGATCTCGCCAGTACCGCAGTGGCGCCTTGCTCCATGTCCCCTCCTTCTTATCCCTGCGCCGCACGATCGCCTGGAGGTTTGCGGGCGTCGGCGACGAGCAGGAGGTGGTGCGCCACCCCGTGAGCGACGGCAGCAGCGGCTTTGCGGCTGCCAGAGAGAGGCGCAGCGTGGACGGCGCCGTCCAGCGCCGCCCAAGCCACCGGAGGCCGCCGCGTGGCCACCCACTCGCCCGTGCGCGCTGCCATCCTTCGTCGTGAACTGCTAGGCGCGGAGCACGCTCTTTGCCGCCGTCGTGCCCGTATGGCCACCCCGTCGAGGATCGGCGCATTACGCCAAGCCCGACCGAGGTTTAGCGGGGGAACGGCACCAGTGAACCTCCCTGATGTTGCCTGGCCACTTAAACTCCCTGCCCAACCCCTGCCTCGCCGTAATCGCTCGCTGGAGCTACCACGTTCACGGCCAACCCCTTGGATCGCCTATAAATAGAGGCCCCGAGCTCGAACTCGAACCCACACCACCTCTGCACTCCACCAATACCACGCCAAGCCACTGGAAGAGCCCCGAGGGAGCCTTCTTCCCCAACTCCGGCCGCCTCGACCCGCCACGGGGTCCAGCTCGATTCACCCCCGTGCGTGCACCTCTACCTCTCAACTCTTGCCAGTAGCTTCCTAATGCATCCACTCTCCTGACCCGCGCTTCAATTTGGAGTTTGCAGTGCCCACCGGAGTACTCCACCATCGCCCGAACCACCGTCCGCCGGAGAAAGTGTCGCCGTCGACGTGGTGCTCCCCGACGACCAAGTCCACCACCCACCGACGCGGAAGAACACCCTGAAGCTCTTTTACACTCCGATCTCTCTGCCTCGCCGTGGTTCGACGCCGGCGACCACCGCAGCCTTCGGGCGCCGGCGAGCTCCATTGGAGTTTTAAACCTGACGGGTGGACCCCCCCCCCCCGTCAGCCTATCTTCTTTTTCCCCCTCGAACCGTTTTCTGTCGGCGCCTTCGGGCAAATGCGTTTTCTCTTTGGGCTGGCGCCTTTTACTCCGAACCGTTTTCTGTTTTCTCAAACAAGTCCCTGGTTCTTTTTTGTTTCATCATAGATCAGTCCCTGGACTAAAACCCTTATAACTTTTTAATAAAAGATGATTTTTGGATGATTCTTTTTCTGTCAGTCTTGTATTTTTGTCTAGTTTTTTATAGTATTTATTTGGAAAAAATTTGGAACAATTTTTATGCACGCGTCGATGTTCACGTTAGTATACGGTTTCGTTATATCGTAGGTTCCGGAAGAGGTGACGGAGCCGCGAACTTCGCCGAGCTAGACTCCGACTTCTCAGAACCAGGCAAGCATGTTTGAACCTTTGATATGATGGGTGTTTTGCATGTTTGCTTGGATGGTTTGTGCATGGCATAGGAGCATCGGTGAGTATTTCGTTGCATGCAAGGCAACCGGCCGTGTGTTTCAAAGTTATCATGATCTTTGATGAGAAATGACCTGATCATGTGGTGACATGAAAGGTAGCAAGATGGTATTGTTGTAGCATGCCAGTCTTACGTCATCTGATAAACTCCGATGTTAACGTGGACTGAGCCACGTTACCGTCCTTCCCCTTTCGTGCTGCCACATGTTTTCTGCAAAGGATACGGTTTAGTAAGTCGTTAACCTCTTTCCGTGTACACACCAAATAGAGGGGCCGGGATGAGGGTTCCATGGCCCTGGATTAAAGCCAGTCATCCGGTCAGGGGGCATGGGTGTTTCCGGTTGGGACCGAGAGGGGGGCACCCCTTAGAGCGCGCGTATATAAATTTGATCCCATGCTACGCGAGGTTGTAGCCTCCCCGTCTCAAAGTTTTTCTTGAACGTTGCCGAGGGTGATTCCTGGCATCGGAATGTTGAATGGGTGTGTACTGGTTAGATGTGTTTCTCCTAAAACACCGTAAACGGAACTAGTCCCTGTGACTACTGAAATCCGTTGGCTGTGGTTAAAGTACAAACTCTGCAGAGTCAAAACCTTCCGAGTCATCGTGTCTATGGTCAAGGACCATGGCCAGCATATCCATATCTATGTTAGTCCTCGTGGTAAATCCCCGGTGATCAAGCTTGAGTGGTATACCCGTTTGAATTGTTGTTCCTGTGGATGGACTAACCTTTTATTTATCTCGTACCTGAATATTCCTTTGAAATGATTTAAATTCATGAGCTACTAAGATATTAAGTTGTGAAATATAAGCCCTTTATGTGATGTCGCTCAGACGTCCGACTGTGGCACTCTTGTCATTTACTTTCAATATAAGCCCTTTATGTGATGTCGCTCAGACGTCCGACTGTGGCACTCTCGTCATTTACTTTCGATATAAGCCCTTTATGTGATGTCGCCTCAGACGTCCGACTGTGGCATGCCCGTTATTTACTTTTGATATAAGCCCTTTATGTGATGTCGCTCAGACGTCCGACTGTGGCACGCACTATCATTTATTTTCCATTATAAGCCCTTTATGTGGTGTCGCCTTGACGCCCGACTGCGGCATTGTTATTTCATTTGTATCCTTTCGAGGAGTCATTTAGACACTCGATTGGCCCTCAGTATTACCTTGGGATTTCGGGAGGACTACCGTCCGACTTCCCTTTTGTTTCCCATGCATTACCATCTCGTTGTCTGAGTGCGCTTTGTTAAATCTGTTCATATGCATCATGTTTACATTTGTTATATCTTATGTCCGAACTGTCTTGCGAGTACTTTCATAGTACTCACATGGCTTGTTGATTTGGCCAGATGTTGACGAAGGCGATCTCATGGATGAAGAGTTTGATAGTGAGTCCGACGCCTAGAGGAGTCCCAGTCAGTCCCGTGCGATCCTGGATATTGGTCACTTGTATTATATACGCTTCCGCCACCCACAATAAGGATCCTCGAGCCTCACTCCGACGCTCGAAGAGCTGTTAGATTCAGGAGTCATGTCACCCACTTCGCTGTGATATTTCCACCACCGCTTTTATCGTGAGTTAGTAGTTATGCCACCCTATCCGCCTTTATGTGTCATTGGCGTGTTTGTAATAAGTTGTTGAGCAGTCTCCGCTCAACCTTGTATTATATTCAGTACTCCTGGTTTTTCTTCTGTGATCAAGAAATTGTCTACCCGTGAGAAGGAATTCTTCTCCACTGGTCCGTAAAAGGGATCGGTTTCTCAATAAATATTTTTATTGGAAAACCGGTCGTGACAGCTACGATCCCCAACAGTGGCATCATGAGCTAGGTCTATGCGTAGTTTCTATGCACGAGTAGAACACAAAGCAGTTGTGGGCGTAGATGTTGTCAATTTTCTTGCCACTACTAGTCTTATCTTGTTTCGGCGGCATCGTGGGATGAAGCGGCCCGGACCGACCTTACACGTACGCTTACGTGAGACAGGTTCCACCGACTGACATGCACTAGTTGCATAAGGTGGCTAGCGGGTGTCTGTCTCTCCCACTTTAGTCGGAACAGATTCGATGAAAAGGGTCCTTATGAAGGGTAAATAGAAATTGGCATATCACGTTGTGGTTTTACGTAGGTAAGAAACGTTCTTGCTAGAAACCTATAGAAGCCACGTAAAAACATGCAACAACAATTAGAGGACATCTAACTTGTTTTTGCAACATATGCCTTGTGATGTGATATGGCCAAAAGGATGTGATGAATGAAATATATGTGATGTATGAGATTGATCATGTTCTTGTAATAGGAATCACGACTTGCATGTCGATGAGTATGACAACCGGCAGGAGCCATAGGAGTTGTCTTTATTTTTTGTATGACCTGTGTGTCATTGAATAATGCCATGTAAATTACTTTACTTTATTGCTAAACACATTAGCCATAGAAGTAGATGTAACCGTTGGCGTGACAACTTCATGAAGACACGATGATGGAGATCATGATGATGGAGATCATGGTGTCATGCCGGTGACGAAGATGATCATGGAGCCCCGAAGATGGAGATCAAATGAGCAAAATGATATTGGCCATATCATGTCACTATTTGATTGCATGTGATGTTTATCATGTTTTACATCTTATTTGCTTAGAATGACGGTAGCTTAAATAAGATGATCCCTCGCAATAATTTCAAGAAAGTGTTCCCCCTAACTGTGCACCGTTGCGAAGGTTCGTTGTTTCGAAGCACCACGTGATGATCGGGTGTGATAGATTCTAACGTTCGAATACAACGGGTGTAAGCCAGATTTACACACGCAATACACTTAGGTTGACTTGACGAGCCTAGCATGTACAGACATGGCCTCGGAACACGGAAGACCGAAAGGTCGAGCATGAGTCGTATAGACGATACGATCAACATGAAGATGTTCACCGATGTTGACTAGTCCATCTCACGTGATGATCGGACACGGCCTAGTTGACTCGGATCATGTTTCACTTAGATGACTGGAGGGATGTCTATCTGAGTGGGAATTCAATGAATAATTTGATTAGATGAACTTAATTATCATGAACTTAGTCTAAAATCTTTACAATATGACTTGTAGATCAAATGGCCCACGTTGCCCTCAACTTCAACGCGTTCCTAGAGAAAACCAAGCTGAAAGATGATGGCAGCAACTATACGGACTGGGTCCGGAACCTGAGGATCATCCTCATAGTTGCCAAGAAAGATTATGTCCTAGAAGCACCGCTAGGTGATGCACCCATCCCAGAGAACCAAGACGTTATGAACGCTTGGCAGTCACGTGCTGATGATTACTCCCTCGTTCAGTGCGGCATGCTTTACAGCTTAGAACCGGGGCTCCAAAAGCGTTTTGAGCAACACAGAGCATAGGAGATGTTCGAAGAGCTGAAAATGGTTTTCCAAGCTCATGCCCGGGTCGAGAGATATGAAGTCTCTGACAAGTTCTTTAGTTGTAAGATGGAGGAAAACAGTTCTGTCAGTGAGCACATACTCAGAATGTCTGGGTTACACAACCGCTTGACTCAGCTGGGAGTTAATCTCCCAGATGACGCGGTCATTGACAGAATCCTTCAGTCACTTCCACCGAGCTACAAAAGCTTTGTGATGAACTTCAATATGCAGGGGATGGAAAAGACCATTCCTGAGGTATATTCAATGCTGAAATCAGCGGAGGTGGAGATCAGAAAGGAACATCAAGTGTTGATGGTGAATAAAACCACTAAGTTCAAGAAAGGCAAGGGTAAGAAGAACTTCAAGAAGGACGGCAAGGGAGTTGCCACGCCCGGTAAGGCAGTTGCTGGGAAGAAGCCAAAGAATGGACCCAAGCCTGAGACTGAGTGCTTTTATTGCAAGGGAAGTGGTCACTGGAAGCGGAACTGCCCCAAATACTTAGCGGACAAGAAGGCCGGCAACACCAAAGGTATATGTGATATACATGTAATTGATGTGTAACTTACCAGTACTCGTAGTAGCTCCTGGGTATTTGATACCGGTGCGGTTGCTCATATTTGTAACTCAAAATAGGAGCTGCGGAATAAGCGGAGACTGGCGAAGGACGAGGTGACGATGCGCGTCGGGAATGGTTCCAAGGTCGATGTGATCGCCGTCGGCACGCTACCTCTGCATTTACCTACGGGATTAGTTTTAAACCTCAATAATTGTTATTTAGTGCCAGCTTTGAGCATGAACATTGTATCCGGATCTCATTTAATGCGAGATGGCTACTCATTTAAATCCGAGAATAATGGTTGTTCTATTTATATGAGAGATATGTTTTATGGTCATGCCCCGCTGGTCAATGGTTTATTCTTAATGAATCTCGAACGTGATGTTACATATATTCATAGTGTGAATACCAAAAGATGTAAGGTTGATAACGATAGTCCCACATACTTGTGGCACTGCCGCCTTGGTCACATTGGTGTCAAGCGCATGAAGAAGCTCCATGCAGATGGACTTTTGGAGTCTCTTGATTACGAATCATTTGACACGTGCGAACCATGCCTCATGGGTAAGATGACCAAGACTCCGTTCTCCGGAACAATGGAGCGAGCAGCCAACTTATTGGAAATCATACATACTGATGTGTGCGGTCCAATGAGTGTTGAGGCTCGCGGTGGCTATCGTTATGTTCTCACTCTCACTGATGACTTGAGTAGATATGGGTATGTCTACCTAATGAAACACAAGTCTGAGACCTTTGAAAAGTTCAAGGAATTCAGAGTGAGGTTGAGAATCAATGTGACAGGAAAATAAAATTCTTACGATCAGATCGTGGAGGGGAATATTTGAGTCACGAATTTGGTACACACTTAAGGAAATGTGGAATAGTTTCACAACTCACGCCGCCTGGAACACCTCAGCGAAATGGTGTGTCCGAACGTCGTAATCGCACTCTATTGGATATGGTGCGATCTATGATGTCTCTTACCGATCTACCGCTCTCATTTTGGGGCTATGCTTTAGAGACTGCCGCATTCACTTTAAATAGGGCTCCGTCGAAATCCGTTGAGACGACACCGTATGAATTATGGTTTGGGAAGAAACCTAAGCTGTCGTTTCTAAAAGTTTGGGGATGCGATGCTTATGTCAAGAAACTTCAACCTGAAAAGCTCGAACCCAAGTCAGAAAAATGCGTCTTCATAGGATACCCTATGGAAACCATTGGGTATACCTTCTACCTCATATCCGAAGGCAAAATCTTTGTCGCCAAGAACGGGTCCTTTCTGGAGAAAGAGTTTCTCTCGAAAGAAGTGAGTGGGAGGAAAGTGGAACTTGATGAGGTGATAGTCACCCCTTCCGAACCGGAAAGTAGCGCAGCGCGGGAAGATGTTCCTGTGGTGCCTGCACCGACTGGGGAGGAAGTTAATGATGATGATCATGAAGCTTCAGATCAAGTTACTACTGAACTTCGTAGGTCCACAAGGACACGTTCCGCACCAGAGTGGTACAGCAACCCTGTCATGGAAATCATGTTGTTAGACAACGGTGAACCTCCGAACTATGAAGAAGCGATGGCGGGCCCGGATTCCAACAAATGGCTTGAAGCCATGCAATCCGAGATAGGATCCATGTATAAAAATGAAGTATGGACTTTGACTGACTTGCCCGATGATCGGCGAGCCATAGAAAATAAATGGATCTTTAAGAAGAAGACAGACGCGGATGGTAATGTGACCATCTATAAGGCTCGACTTGTCGCTAAGGGTTATCGACAAGTTCAAGGGGTCGACTACGATGAGACTTTCTCACCCATAGCGAAGCTGAAGTCCGTCTAAATCATGTTAGCAATTGCTACATTCTATGATTATGAGATATGGCAAATGGACGTCAAAACGGCATTCCTTAACGGCTTTCTTAAGGAAGAATTGTATATGATGCAGCCGGAAGGTTTTGTCGATCCTAAGAATGCTAACAAGGTATGCAAGCTCCAGCGCTCCATCTATGGGCTGGTACAAGCATCTCGGAGTTGGAACATTCGATTTGATGAGATGATCAAAGCGTTTGGGTTTACACAGACTTATGGAGAAGCCTGTGTTTACAAGAAAGTGAGTGGGAGCTCTGTAGCATTTCTCATATTATATGTGGATGACATACTGTTGATGGGAAATGATATAGAATTCTTGGAAAGTATAAAGGCCTATTTGAATAAGTGTTTTTCAATGAAGGACCTTGGAGAAGCTGCTTATATATTAGGCATCAAGATCTATAGAGATAGATCAAGACGCCTCATTGGTCTTTCACAGAGTACATACCTTGACAAGATACCGAAGAAGTTCAATATGGATCAGTCCAAGAAGGGGTTCTTGCCTGTATTGCAAGGTGTGCAATTGAGCACGGCTCAATGCCCGACCACGGCAGAAGATAGAGAAAAGATGAGTGTCATCCCCTATGCCTCGGCCATAGGGTCTATTATGTATGCCATGCTGTGTACCAGACCTGATGTAAACCTTGTCGTAAGTTTGGTAGGAAGGTACCAAAGTAATCTCGACATGGAACACTGGACAGCGGTCAAGAATATCCTGAAGTACCTGAAGAGGACTAAGGATATGTTTCTCATTTATGGAGGTGACGAAGAGCTCATCGTAAAGGGTTACGTCGATGCTAGCTTCAACACAGATCTGGATGACTCTAAGTCACAAACCGGATACGTGTATATTTTGAATGGAGGGGCAGTAAGCTGGTGCAGTTGCAAGCAAAGCGTCGTGGCGGGATCTACATGTGAAGCGGAGTACATAGCGGCCTCAGAGGCAGCACAAGAAGCAATCTGGATGAAGGAGTTCATTACCGACCTAGGGGTGATTCCCAATGCGTCGGGCCCGATGACTCTCTTCTGTGACAACACTGGAGCTATTGCCCTTGCCAAGGAGCCCAGGTTTCACAGGAAGACCAGGCATATCAAGCGTCGCTTCAACTCCATTCGTGAAAATGTTCAAAATGGAGACATAGATATTTGTAAAGTACATATGGACCTGAATGTAGCAGATCCGTTGACTAAACCTCTCCCTAGAGCAAAACATGATCAACACCAGAACTCTATTGGTGTTCGATTCATCACAAAGTAACTAGATTATTGACTCTAGTGCAAGTGGGAGACTGTTGGAAATATGCCCTAGAGGCAATAATAAAATGGTTATTATTATATTTCTTTGTTCATGATAATTGTCTATTGTTCATGCTATAATTGTGTTATCCGGAAATCGTAATACATGTGTGAATACATAGACCACAACATGTCCCTAGTAAACCTCTAGTTGACTAGCTCGTTGATCAACAGATAGTCATGGTTTCCTGACTATGGACATTGGATGTAATTGATAACGGGATCACATCATTAGGAGAATGATGTGATGGACAAGACCCAATCCTAAGCATAGCACAAGATCGTGTAGTTCGTTTGCTAGAGCTTTTCCAATGTCAAGTATCATTTCCTTAGACCATGAGATCGTGTAACTCCCGGATGCCGTAGGAATGCTTTGGGTGTACCAAACGTCACAACGTAACTGGGTGACTATAAAGGTACACTACAGGTATCTCTAAAAGTGTCTGTTGGGTTGACACGGATCGAGACTGGGATTTGTCACTCCGTATGACGGAGAGGTATCTCTGGGCCCACTCGGTAATGCATCATCATAATGAGCTCAAAGTGACCAAGTGGTTGGTCACGGGATCATGCATTACGGTACGAGTAAAGTGACTTGCCGGTAACGAGATTGAACGAGGTATTGGGATACCGACGATCGAATCTCGGGCAAGTAACGTACCGATTGACAAAGGGAATTGTATACGGGATTGATTGAATCCTCGACATCGTGGTTCATCCGATGAGATCATCGTGGAACATGTGGGAGCCAACATGGGTATCCAGATCCCGCTGTTGGTTATTGACCGGAGAGTCGTCTCGGTCATGTCTGCATGTCTCCCGAACCCGTAGGGTCTACACACTTAAGGTTCGGTGACGCTAGGGTTGTAGAGACATT
This sequence comes from Aegilops tauschii subsp. strangulata, assembly GCF_002575655.3. Taxonomy (NCBI): domain Eukaryota; kingdom Viridiplantae; phylum Streptophyta; class Magnoliopsida; order Poales; family Poaceae; genus Aegilops; species Aegilops tauschii. The sequence goes on from NC_053039.3 coordinate 58,392,126, forward strand.
AGTATGCGGAAACCCGAAAGTTGTTCGGAGTCCCGGATGAGATCCCGGACATCACGAGGAGTTCCGGAATGGTCCGGAGGTGAAGAATTATATATAGGAAGTCCAGTTTCGGCCACCGGGAAAGTTTCGGGGGTTATCGGTATTGTACCGGGACCACCGGAAGGGTCCCGGGGGTCCACCGGGTGGGGCCACCTATCCCGGAGGGCCCCACGGGCTGAAGTGGGGAGGGGAACCAGCCACTGGTGGGCTGGTGCGCCCCCCTTGGGCCTCCCCTGCGCCTAGGGTTGGAAACCCTGGGGGTGGGGGGGCGCCCCACTTGGCTTGGGGGGCAAGCCGCCGCCCCCCTGGAGATGGGATCTCCCAGGGCTGGCGCCCCCCAGGGACCCTATATATAGTGGGGGGAGGGAGGGCAGCAGTACCCTAGCCCCTGGCGCCTCCCTCTCCCTCTCGTGACACCTCTCCCTCCCGCTTGCGCTTGGCGAAGCCCTGCCGGGATCCCCGCTACTTCCACCACCACGCCGTCGTGCTGCTGGATCTCCATCAACCTCTCCTTCCCCCTTGCTGGATCAAGAAGGAGGAGACGTCGCTGCTCCGTACGTGTGTTGAACGCGGAGGTGCCGTCCGTTCGGCCCTCGGTCATCGGTGATTTGGATCACGACGAGTACGACTCCATCAACCCCGTTCACTTGAACGCTTCCGCTCGCGATCTACAAGGGTATGTAGATGCACTCCTCTCTCTCGTTGCTAGATGACTCCATAGATTCATCTTGGTGATGCGTAGAAAATTTTAAATTTCTGCTACGATCCCCAACAGTTCCCCCTCCCAATTCCCCATTCATACCTCGTGGGTGCCAAATCACCTTCTCCCCGGAAGCTCCCTTCTCCCGAGCCGCGAAACCTCAGCCCCTCCTCCATGGCGCCCCCACCACACCAAATTCACAGCCGCCCTCCTCTCTAATCCCGGAGATGATGTCCATTTGTCATCGTGCACTGGGCCGTGTGCCCCTTACTCCGTGCTACCGGAGCTACCTCGACGTCGGCCGTGTGAACCGTACCGGAGCCGACTCACCCCTGCCATTGTTCACGGCGCCGGAGCGGCTCCAACTTTGGACCCGTCCAGAGCCCCGGCGCTACTTCACCATAGCCATCGACCATCACGACATCTCTACTTCCCTGCCGCCGGTAGCCACCGCAACCGCGCCGGCCTCACCGACTAGGCAGCTGGAGCTGCCTACTTCACCGGGCTGCCAGATAGGTCGCACCCTCATCTCAAATCACTTTATTTAGGCGTCAGTTGTCTGAATTTTTATTCTGGGCCAATCGATTCCCAATGGGAAGCAGCACCCCTCGAGCCGGCGGAGCTCCTAGGCTGCCGGTTGGCTGGTGTCTAACGTAAGGGTGCGGGGGCGCAAGTTCGCTGCGGAAGCAGCTTAGATGGCTATCTTAGAGTTGCGTGGGTTGAAGGTACTGCCGCCGCCGGATCTGGATGACGGCGAGTCTTTGTGGATTGGCCCGGGGGTGGCGCAACCACGGCAGTGCGGTGGGGCAGGGAGCGGGGTTTTGGTCAGGGCCACGGACGATGGAGGCAGGCTGCTCTACCGGTGGTCGCTGGCTCTTCGGGGAAGATTCTGAACAGTGTCAGCCGGGAGGCACAAGACGGCCATCAAGCCATCCGACGTAGATCGGACAGTACCAAAATAAAATAAAATCGTGTGACCCCAATTTAGTCTTCAGTCAACAGACATGTGACCACTCTCGTACCTTGCTGTTGATCTCTTAGGGTATTTCTTCAGATCAGAGAGATGTGTAGTTCTTAACATTATGCGTTTTCTGCATCTTCAGCCACACCGTCTTCCGACTCACCGCAGCTGCTCCAACAAGGGAAGCATGCACCAGAAGGGAGCTATAGTCCCCACTCAACAGTTCCCTGCATCGAATGCGCGTGCCCGACATGGACAGCCACAACAACTGCAGGGCCATCAACAAGTCAGCACATGATGCTCACTCCTATGGATGGCGGCCAGATAGGTTGTACCCTCATCTTACTTGTGTGCAACATTTATGGCTTTGTTATTCATCTAAGCATTGAAAATAGATTATCACATTTCACTGTATATTCATGTTGATCTCTTACGGGTCTTGTTCAGGAGTTAACGTTGTTCCATAGTTCAGCTAAGAGACTTGTTCTTTAGGTAACGTTGTTCCATAGTTATCATCCATCAGCCAATGCTATCCCACAGGCTGGTGATTATAGTATTATACCACTTCTAGTATAACCTATGTTGTTCCTTAATACTTTTGTGTGCCATCTAGTTAATCTCGAGTACAAACGATACATATTCTGTATCTTTCATCTGTGTTCTCCCTTTAGTTTTTGAGACCTGTTGCTGCTAGTTAACCCTGGTCCTACTATTTATGTCGTCTCCTATAGGCACTCATTACATAAATCTAACTACTAGTTGTCTTCCATGCATGTCAGATATAATTGCACACACTGATTTATCCACAAGAACCTCACGGAGCAATGTAACGGCCAACAAACTTGACGTCAATGATACCAAATATGATGGAACATGTAAAGGAAGTTCTTCACAAGACTTGCAGAAAGATGATGAATCCTATTCACCCCATAAGGTCCTTGCTCTAACTTGGCCCTTGATATGGGTACAGCATGCATATAATGTCCTGGAGTGCATCTACTCTGTTGCAATGCCTTGTGCTTAGCCTGCTAATCATGCATGTAAATATGGCATGCCTTCCTGTTTTCAGTACCTATTCCATTCATGATAACATGTTTTCAAATTCAAGTACTGTCATTCTACTTTATCGCAATGCCATATGCTTAGTTTGGACATCATGCTTCTCAATATCTTATGCATTGTTATTCATCAGTATGTACTTCATCTGTCTACCATACCATGTTTTTTTACATTAAAGTGTTGTTCTAGTGGTCTCTTGCAATGCCATCTTAGTTTCCCAATCATACACGCATATGTTGCCTTAGTGTTTTTCTGTATGTATTCCGCTAGCATACAGTTTTACATTCAAGTAGTGTTTTTTTACACTGTTGTCCTGTCGTATCCCTAGCTCTTACATCATACTCCCTCCGCCCGGATTACATGTCGCATAAATGGATAAAACTGGATGTATCTAGAATTGAAATACGCCTAGACCCATCCATTTATTTCCGGATGGAGGGAATACATGTCAATATGTCATCCCTTTCTATTCTTTAGTACCTATTCCATCTCTGTTGTAGCATGTTTTATAATTGAAGCATCATTCTTCTATATAAGGCATGCAAGGGGAAGGCGTCTATGTTAGAATCTGAAGGGTTACAAACCAGGTCTTTGCAAAAGATCCAAACTCTAGGAGATAATAAACCAACTCCAGTTTTCATAGATACTGCTCCAGGATAGAGAAACCCAACTCCCACTGATAATAAGCAGATTCCAGTGGCCAAAGAACTAGTCCGCTCCAGTCCAGCAAAAATATGTCAACTCCATTCTAAGAAGTATGTGCGTATCCTCGCATCATGAAATTTTATAGCATTCTGGTCATATTTTCTACATGTTTCTTACCCATCTCTCTTTTAGAAAATAAGCCTAAATGATAGAAGACTTTCTACACTGGGATCGTATTCGAGGAAACTATCTTGTGGGAATTCTCTGTGCTCCAATGCTGATGTAAGTACCTGTTGAATATCACTATATTTTTACATCAGCATGTATTTTGTTAATCGGCATGAATCCAACATTTATCTGATCTAAATTTAGTTGTAGCAAAATGTATAATTAAAGGCGACAATGTTGATTTTTGTAAGGAAAACTGCCTGGTAGTTTTGCATACTGAGCTGCATGAGTTTACTATCTCATATCATGCACATTACTGAATAAGAGTGCTGCTCTGGTTGCCCATTCATTCATTCATTGTGTCAATGTTGCTTTCGTATTACCTTACCTGGTTGATGATAGTTGTGCCATATTGTGTTAATTTGGTGTAGGCTGGTGTGGTCTGGTTGCCCAAACGTTCGTTGTGTCAATGTTGCTTTCCTATTATCTGACCTGGCCAATGATAGCAATGCTAGTGTGTTAATTTGGTGCAGGCTGCTGAAGATAAGAAGACAAAATCTGAAAACAGCAAGGCAGCCCCATTGTTTCTTTCCAATAAATCTAGGCCAAGTAATATGGCAATAACTCTTGATTAATCTGGTCGGTTCCCCTCCTAATTTATGTTATGATGCAGTGGTCAAGACACTCCCCACTATCAATAATACAAGCCTGCCAAAACCGCCATCTGAATCTGTTCAGTGTCCTTTGTCTCGAATGCAACGGAAAAAATGAATGTTTGTGAACCAATTAATGGCTGAAGCAATGATGGAAATGGTGGAGGAATCAGAGGTGCACATTCGTGCGCAACAACAACTGATCAATGTTTTCAGAGACAGTGTAGCAAAGCAGCAAGAACTTGCCCACATGCTTATGGGCATCATCCGCGCTGAGGTTGCAGATTGTGACGTTGTAGATCATTAGGTTCTGTTCATTTATTTGCACTGGCATCAATCTTTGATTGCCCAGTGGATGTAATTTCCTGTAATATATGCTAGATGTGCAACGTTTTTCCCTGTATGTCGTACCTTTGCTTGATCGGTTTTGGTCCTATGCATAATTGCTCGTTGTAATGGGCTCAAATTATCTAATTGGGCCTAAAGACATGTACGAACTTTAGTGGGCCCATTAAGTTAATGGGCCGTTACCAGGCCGAAAGTTAATGGTCGGCCCTCTTACCTCCCGAGTCGTTAACATGCCGACATCGAAGCGGGCAACAGGTGGGCCCATTTGATTTCGCGGGCCGCTAACAGGCCGTTACTAAGGTTGGGCTACATATGGCCCAACTATACGGTGGGCCTTTAGCAGGCCGAAAGAGACAGCGGGCTCGTACTGGACCATGAAGAGCATGGGCCTCTAAGAGGCCGAAAGTCAGGTCGTACTGTAAATGGCCCAACTGTGTTGTGGGCCTTTAGTAGGCCAAAAGAGAAACCGAGCTGGTATTGGACCATGAAGAGCATGGGCCGTTAAAAGGCCAAAACTCAGGTCCGACTACAAATGGCCCAAATCATTTATGGACCGTCAACAGGCTGAAAGACACACCGGGCCGGGAATTGGCCCAGCACTTAAATGGGTCGCTAAAAGGCCAAAACTAAGGTCTGACTACAAATGGCCCAACTCATTTATGGGCCGTCAATAGGCTGAAAGACACACCGGGCCGGAAATTGGCCCAACACTTAAATGGGTCGCCAAAAGGCCGAAAGATGTACATCCTGAAAATTGGCCCATGCCTTGAATGGGCCGTTAACAGGCCGAAATCACATCGGGCCGATATCGAGCCCAAATATATAGCGGGCTGTTAACGGGCTCGAACTGACGATGGGCTGCAATGGTGTCAAATCTTTTACGGGCCATTAACGGGCCGAATTGGCACATCTCGTATGGGCCGTGGGCTTAAATGGACCTGACACAAGTAGGCCTTATATGGGCCGACCTGCTAACTTTTACTGGGCCGGCCTTTTTCACCGGAATGGGCCACTGTTGGGCCGTGCCACGTGTCGACCTATCATAGGCGTCTCCTGTCCAATGAATGGATGACATCTGTCCCAACGGTTAGCCAACACGTGTTTCCTTTGGCCAATGAGAATTTTACACGTGGAAAATCCTCATTGGTCCGGGCTGTTAGCGGGTTATCGGATCCAAAACCGGACCCGATAGCTTAACGGCGTTCAGTTACGGTGGATGCCACGTGTCGGTCACCCTTGACGAAAGCACTTCCATGACGCGCGATTTATCGTCATGGAAGTGGACACTTTCGTGATGATAATTTTGGTAATGTCATGGAACACTTCTACGGCAGCACGGGTATGACTATCTTGATTCTGTCATAAAATTGTCATGGATGTACATGCATGACAGAAAACGTGACCTACTGTGACAAACACGTATCATCACGGAAGTGTCTTTTTTTATAGTGTGACCAGGCCCTTCTATGTGCAGTGCAATTTTAGTGCCAGCTTTCAGTACATAAAACTTTACAATTTCATTCCAAAAGCCAGTGCCAAAAATAGGAGTCACCACGTTCATCAAGTCTTACAGTAGCAACGATTGTAAATCCATGGTTTGTGCGCCGTATGACATTCGTGGAGCCATGATGTATGTAAAGGGAAAAATTGTGCACTACATAATCTGTTGCATAGCGAGGGGTGTCCTGCAGAAAATGGTAGGATTGTTAAAGAAAATATGGTAACATGCAAATATGGGCCCAAATTGAAAGAACTGTACAGCAGTTGAAATCGAGGGACAAAAGTCTATAATTAAACAGATAGGGTAAACATGATGTCATGGATATATGAGAGTAATCAAAAGAACAATACATCATTAATTTGCCTAATATAGAAAGAAGAGGGGGGAAATCCCCTTTGACGTATATGGTGCATGTGGCAACTTTTATCCAAATGTAGCAATATTTAGAATATGTTCAGGAAAGTAGGCCATGCCAACCGATTAAGGGTGAGATTGAACATACCGCGCGCGTCCTCAAGTTATCTGGTACGATGAGATGGAATCTCTGGCGGCGGTCGCCAAGTCCTGAAGTATCGGCGCACTGTACATTCTATGAATGAAAGAAAACCCTCAAATCAGCTCGAATAAAAATGAATTCACGGCGATTTCCGCCGGGTGATTAAAGGAGGCAGATGAACTGGGATAAGAGATGAGATAATATCTCGTTAAATTAGTTACCTTGTCATCCATGAGAAAGAACCCTCAGTACGGCAGATTCCCCAACCGAGCGGAGTTGGGTCGACCGCGAGGAGCGTCGAGAAAGTCGATGGTGATAGGCGGCGGCAAGCGGAAGTGGCGAAAGTCGATGGCGATAGGCGGCAGGCGTCGAGCTAAGTGTTTATCGCCGCGATAGGCGATGTCATGGCATAGACGCGGAGGAGCTTGTGCAGGTGTGAATGGGGAACGTACCGGAGGGGCCAAGGGGGTGGCGGGCGGGGTGAGGGTTTTGGTGACGTGGGGATGGTGAGGGTTTTCTTTTTTCTTTTTTGAATTGGGTGGTGAGGGTTTTCTGTCCCACAAAGAATTTTGGGGGCGACAGTTTGCTAGAGCGAACCGTGTGTGATTGACGCAGCAGGCAGAATGATAGTCATTGCACACGGTTCCAATTTTGGGAACCGTGTGTGATTGACATACTACCTCCGTCCTGGTTTATTGGTCCCCCGTTGTATTTTTTACCAAAATTTGGCGAAATATTTAACATACTCAGACATAGATAATAAGCATACACGTACATAAGCATAGTTCAACCATAAGTACATAGTTCAACCATCATTAAGCATACTCAAGCGTACATAGTTCGATCCATCCCACATCTCATCTCACATGCGGCCGGCACGATCCTAAAGCTTCTCTAGGTACTTGGCGTATGCGTCGTGTGCCACCCTGCGGGAATACTTCTGCTTGAAGGAGCCAACGGCCCGTCCTCTTGCATGCGCCATAACACTTAGATACGCGTCATGAATCTTGTGGTTGCAAAATGGGCATCCATAGCCGTCGTTCCAGGTCCTAATACGCCTGTTATGCATTCCCGCATAAAGCTCCCTCAGGATTCACCTCTTGTACCTCCTCTGGGCATCTTCATCCTCGCTGTCCACATCGTCAGACAGCACCTATACATATAGTAAAACAAATTTGGCATCAAATCACTGATTACATGTCGTGAAGTAGGATTAGGAATTTATGGCTATTTATTTATACATATTCAGAGATTATGGTTCGATTTTTAAGCACATTCGTCTATGTACAGACCAATCTTGAAGAAAATAATGGCACAAACATATGTAGATCATTCAAAATCAATTGTCAAGTCCTGGCTAGGAATTATTAGCACGAACACTAACCCTAGTCGGATTACTAGCAGAAATCATGTGCACAGATGAAACAACTAATCACTTATCACCTGTACCATTCAAACAATCAATACACTACACGGATCTAACGAAACTTACTCAGATTTCATGGATTGGGAGAACATAACCACAGGATTTCTATTCCAAAAAGGGGGAGGCAGGAGTAACCAGAGAAACCCTATGATCTATTCGACACATAAATGGGTATAGATGACTAACCAGCTAACCGTCGTCGTCGGAGTCATCGCCGGAGTGGTCATTAGAGTCGGTGTGGAACTCCGCCTCCGGCTGTGGAAGCTCGACACCATCGACGACGTCAGGGTGTAGTGATAACTCACCGGCGGTGACGGCAACCTCTATCTCCATCTCCACGCCGTGCTCCGGTGCTTTAGCAGCCCCAGCGTCGCCACTCTCTCCGATGGGGCGCTTCAGTGGCATCCTCATACACTGACGGCTTTGAGGACTGAGAGCGGCATCGAGGATGCAAGCGAAGAGAGAGGATTGTGTGTGCGTAGCGAGGATGGGGGGTGCGGCCGCTCGGGCGCACCATTAATATGGAGTAGTGGGAGTTGTGGGAGAGAGGCGGGCGGCGGTCAAACCGATGGCTCGCCTCCCGGTGAGCCTGCGCACCGGACTGCTGGCATGCCTACCAAAGTTTCACACAGCTACTCGCACGCCTCCCAATGACACTGTGCAGCGAGCACGCCTCCGTCAATTCACACACCTGCACGCACGCCTCCCCGTTTGCCTGCGCGGCGGACTGCTCGCATGCGTCCCGTCAACTCACGGCTGCTCGCACGCCACACAGGTCGCGCGGCGGCACGTATATTGTTTTTCTATTTGGATGATTAATGCTGCCGCTTTATTGCTTAACCGAAGCATGGCATGTATCCATTATTGGTCTAACGCTCACGGTTCGAATAAATAATCCGTTTGGGATATTGGTTCCCAATTATTAATAATCTCCCGTCTGTAATTAGATAAAGATTACATCAAAATTGGTCTCAAATTTGACCAAAAAAAGTACAATGCCACTTTGTATTGGTGTCCATATGAAAACACGATAAGTTTCATGAACTTCAAATAAGTTTTGGATGTACTAGAATTTAAAAATCAAGATTCTCAATGTTTGAAATTTGTTGCACGGGAACTAAACATGCACCTAGTGAGACACATGTGTTTTTGCAATCCATTTAGGTGCACTATCACGTGTGCATGTAGCTCAAATTTGATTTTTGCACATTATACCCATAGAAAATCAATCAATCAATGTACCAAAACGTCTTAATGATCTATGCGATTTTTTTGAAATTAAAACGTCCCTCCTTTGGTAACATGTATGTTCACCGCGGGATAATTAATTTAACATGCATCGTAGTTGCGGTGGATTCGTGGTGTGTGTGTGGGTGTGTGCGTCTGGGGGTGGCGGGTGGCTCGCAGTACACTACGAGTTGTGAGCCACCGTGTGGGTTGGCCGTTTTGTTAGGCAGGCTCTTGCCACATCAGAGTCATGAAATTTTTATTTAAAACATTACACAACCCTTTCATACATAAATGTTTTGGCCACATGCAGTTGATGGTTGTCCTACACGACACTCGATACTCGCATGTGACGCTTTCTGTGGGCCCGCGAGGTCGTCGTCCATCACTTTGAGGAACAGCCGGCAGTGAGGTTAATTTGACCAGCAAGGTAGAATCTTTTTTATTTGTGTAGTACGCGTCGAAGAGGTGGGAGGGGACTAGCATATATACTATACGTATGCGTTCGTGAACAAGTACACCTCACTCAGTGTCGGGACTTTTTGGTTACCGAGGCACGTGCCACATCAAAATTGTGAAATTGGTTATTCAAACATCACACAACACCTTTTTGGGCCACATGCATATATATCCTAGTTAGGACACTCACGTGTGACGCTTCCATCTGTGGGCCCACGAGGCCATCGTCGATGCATGCATGCACGCATCACTTTGACCTACATTGGGAGAGGTTAATTAATTTCACTATTGATGAGGATTCTTTTGGGTTGTACATATATTACGGCAGGAGCATATAGTATGCAGTGAAGAGGGGGGAAGGGGACCATCATATGTAGTACGCTTGATATGAACCTCGCTCTGTGTGGGTGCATGGTTTACGGTTTTTGAGGCATGTGGCACATCAAAGTTGTGCATTTTGGGTATTCAACATATATATGTTTGGCCCACATGAAAAGCGGTGGTGGTTGTCCTCTCGCACCCACTTAAGCGGTTATCAGCGATATCGATCCTTTCCATCTGTGGCCCCGCTTGGTCCATCACTTCTTTTTGCCTAACAACAAGGGAGGTTAATTTTACTTAGGAGGGGATTATTATTTTTTCTCTGGGATGACATGCATGATACACTTTGAGCACACACACATGCATGTGTACGCATGAATCCCTCCCATCGAGTCAAAGTGGTTAGTACAACGACACCATTATGAACCGATCTCGCTCTGTGTGGGGAGCTAGTGTACGATTTTTGACACACGCACCAGATCAATGTTGTGTATTCAAACATGCATGCACGCATCACCTCCATACATATGCATGTGGTGGTTGCCTTCGAACGATACACTCCCTCGCGTGATTATCGGCGACAAGCCTATATATTCGTGGGCCCGTGTGGACATCCATGATCACCTTGACCAACAACAAGATAGGTTACCATGGCGGATTCTTCAGTTGGTTCGTGTTATCGTAGTCTAGGTCATGGTGAGATTCAGACCTAATTAAGTTTGAGCGCATATACTATGCACGCATGCATGCATATATGAATCCCCGTCGTTGGCTTGAAGTGTGGTGTAACATACATATGCATCGTCAACCTAACCCTCACTCAGTGTGGGGATTTCTAGTTCGAAATCACGGTGCCACGTCAAATTTGTTCATTGTTACTCAAAAACACACCTCTCCATACATATGTTTGGGCCACACGCATGCAGTGGTTGTCTTCGGGGACTAGCTACTTGTGTGATTATTGGTGAGCTAGCCCATCTCCGGGGTCGCATGGACGTCCATCACTTTGACCAACAACAAGAGAGAGGTTGTATGACCAAGGTGGATTATTCTTGGTTCGTTTTACGGTCCATCTTGGTGAGATATATGCCTCTCTGGCCTGCCGACTGAAAGTGTGTGGGGGGGGTTGCTACATCGCACTTTGCTAAGTGAACCTCGGTTGGGGGGCATGCATTCATAGCTTAATTAGGATTCCCTTCGTGGCGACACGAGGAGGGTGGGGGCTGCTAGCTACTTCGCACTTTGCTAGGTGAACCTCGGTTGGGGGGAGGGGGCATGCTCATAGCTTAGGATTCCCTTCGTGTCGACACGAGGGGGCTGCTAGCTACTTCACACTTTGCTAGGTGAACCTCGGTTGGGGGGCATGTGCATTCATAGCTTAGGATTCCCTTCGTGCTGACATGAGGGAGAGGTGGCTGCTAGCTACTTCGCACTTTGCTAGGGTGAACCTCGGTTGGGGGGAGGGCATGCATTCATAGCTTAGCTAGGATTCCCTTCATGCCGACATGAGGGAGGGGGGCTGCTAGCTACTTCGCACTTTGCTAGGTGAACCTCGGTTGGGGGGGCATGCATTCATAGCTTAGGAATCCCTTCGTGCCAACACGAGGGAGGGGGGCTGCTAGCTCTACTTCACACTTTGCTAGGTGAACCTCGGTTGGGGGGCATGCATTCATAGCTTAGGATTCCCTTCGTGCCGACACGAGGGAGGGGGGCTGCTAGCTACTTCGCACTTTGCTATGGTGAACCTCGGTTGGGGGGGCATGCATTCATATATAGCTTAGGATTCCCTTCGTGCCGGCACGAGGGAGGAGGGGGGCTGCTAGCTACTTCGCACTTTGCTAGGTGAACCTCGGTTGAGGGGGAGGGGCATGCATTCATAGCTTAGGATTCCCTTTGTGCCGACACGAGAGGGTGGGAGCAAGCAATACCGTGTGCTTTGCGAGAGAGGTGCCACATCGAAGTTGCATTTGGTATTTGAAAATCAAACCACCCTTTTGATACATAAATTTGGTCCACATGCAAGTGTGTTCGTGTTCTGACCCTCTCACGCGTCATTTTTCGCCAAATTTATGAACATTAGACAAGTCGGATGACGGAACAGACACGGTTCACTCAAACTAACCGTGTGCCACGCCGGTGCACCTATCACGCACATCCGCACAGTACATTGGACTCCACGAGGCTCCCCCTCTCAAAAATATCTGCCCGCTTCTAGGGTTCTTCTGTTTCATAACACACGGTTGTTATCTCCGGACCGTGTGCCATGTTTCTTGTTCCCTATCCCGTCTGCATCAAAAATAGCTGCCCGCCTCAAGGGTTTTTCTTTTTCATAACACACGGTTGTTATCTCCGGACCATGTGCGATGCACTATCATCAAAATTTTCAATAGCCCGGCATTTCACTCCCGCGTTTGACTCCCGCGTAGTAAAATTTTCAGTACCCGCGTCATTTCCTCAAACACCCCGCGCCCCCCCTCCAAACACACACACACACACCAAAACCTCCTCGGGCGTGCGCGCGCGCACACACACACACACCTCCCTCGCTCGAACCCTAGCAAAGTCCCCGCCGCCGCTGCCGCCGCCGCCGCAAGGCCACCATTGTCAACATCTGCCGGTTTGCCCGTGTAGCTTACCCACCGATCACCATACCCAGGCCGCCCTGAGTTTCTTAGATGACGCCTGCCAAACGCCCCCTTTCCCACAGATCCCCATCCCTGTTGGGGATAGTACTACTGAGTATAAACCGGCCAGGAGGGGCCGGGTTATGCCCATAAGGAGTTAGTCATATTTGAAGCCCATGAAGGCAAGGAGTATGGCGCTTTATGGAGGAGATATAACATGGAGGCCCAGGGCCCAAATGCGGATTAGGGCCCGTAGACATAAACCGCCAGGTGATATGTAACTTGTGTTGTAAGATAAAAAGGGTAGAAACCGAGCCGGACACGTTTATGAGCTGGCCTCGGGATTCTGCAAACCGCCGGGCGTCAACCTGTGTATATAAAGGGACGACCCGGCGGCGGTTTAGGGAGAACAGACAACAACTCGAGAGCCAGGCATAGCGGATTTGCTCCCTGGTCATCGAAACCCTAGCAATTCCACAACAACTGGATTAGGCCTTTACCTTCACCGCAAGGGGCCGAACCAGTATAAACTCCTTGTGTCCTTTGTCCCGCTTTAGCCCCTTTAAGCTAACCCATCGCGATGGCTCCACGACTAAGTCCTTTCACTAGGACATCTGCCGTGACAAAACCATGACAGTTGGCGCCCACCGTGGGGCTATCGCACGATGGTTTCAAGTTCTTAGAGGGCAGCTTCGAAGGGCTGAAGGGATACGCGGTGGGTCGGATGACCAAGAGTCGTCGCGGCAAGCTCTACATCGATGGCGTAGGCTGGGGCCCCGAGGCCGGCTCAATTTAGTACGGGTACTGGGTCCCCTTCGGCGGCATTCATGTCTTCATTGGCAAGATCGGCGAACCGGGCCCTGAGCTGGACATCTGCACCGACATCGTCGAAACGGCTCAGCGTGCAAGACCCGCACGGGTTCAGCCTGCTATGAAACGTGCCTTCGTGGGAGTTATCCACGGAGCGGAATCTGAGGATAGATCGGCATCTGGTGGTGAAACCGTCGTTTACTCTGATTACGAGTCATCTACCGGAGAGACTGAGTCATTGTACCAGCTGCAAGATGGGCGGTTTGGGGGCTGTTCCGATGGCGACAGTATTCCGGACCCCTTTGATCCGTCGAGCCGGGTTGCGATCTTCATGGCCGGTACACAACCTGCGCAGCACTCTTCGACCGCGGCAGCAATGATTTCCGAATCAGTAGCGGCGACAATAGCCGGGGCAGGAGGCCCTGCACGATCGCGAGCTCAGGTTTTATCCGACTTATTTGACGCTTTGGCAACGCTACTAGCGGCAGAAGTTAATCCGGTGAATCAGGATGAGCATAACGCGGAAGTTGCAAAGTTGAAGGATCAGATAGCTCGGGCCAAGGCAGACCTGGCAGCCGAAGACACCAGGATGGCCGCAGAGCGGGCCGAGCTGGAGGCACAGGCTTACCGGCTTATGTTGGACCAGTGCGCGTCAAACGATGTCATGAGGAGAAGGTACCGGTCTCACCTGCCTCCGGTTTATGAGGCAAGGAATCTCTTTAACACACCAGGAGCAGGAACCAGTAATCAGCCAGTGGTAAACCGGGTGAAGGCACCTGGAACGGGGGCGCCGGTTCAGCCGCGCCCGATGGATCTGCCTCGTCAGAACAATGTTCTATCGCCGCACGTCCCAACACCACCGGGTCATTACTCTAACCCGTTGGATAACATTGTTGCCGCCGCTTCACGGTTGACAGCTCTCCCGATCGAAGGCGAGTCTCCAGTAGCAGTTGAGACACGACGGGCTAGGGAGCTCCTTCAGACAGCCTTGACTCAGCAGCAGGCTTATTCATACAGCCACGAGAGGATTCATTCCACTCCCCGCCCAAGTCGGAGTTACAGCAGGCGCATTGATGAACCGGCTGTGTCAAGCAGTGCGCGGAACCGTAATCCACCTCATGGCCATAACCCGGCGGGTGGTGGTGCTGATGCTCAGAACATGGTGGACCAAAGGAGAGCATGTCGAGAAGCCGAGTTAGCGGCGCAGTACATGGCCCGTCAGCTTACTCTGGTTCGTCCAACAACTTCGGTGGAGGCAGGAGTTACCTCCAGTTCTTTGGGGGTGTCGTGTCTCACCCCGGCTTTACGTAATGTACGGCTACCCAAGGATTTCAAGAGTCCGCGAAAAGTGCCCAATTACACTGCCGATTTATCCCCTGAGTCATGGGTTGAAAGCTATGAGATGGCAATGGAGATGCTGGATGTGGATGATGCGGCATGTGCAAAATACTTCACCATGATGTTGGAAGGAACAACTCGCACTTGGTTGAAAAACTTGCCAGCTAACTCCATTGGGTCATGGGCCGAGTTAAGGGCCCGGTTTATTCAAAATTTCAAGGACATGTGCAAGCAGCCCATGTCAATTGTGGACTTAGCTGCCTGTGTGCAGGAGGAAGGAGAGTCGACAACCCATTGGGTGCGCCGGGTTTCAGAAATTTTGCATTCATCGGACCGCATCAACGCTGATACCGTAGTTTTAACGTTGGAAGGCAATTGCCGGTTCACACCTCTAAAGTTGAAGTTGGGACGGCTCAAACGTCACTGCAATGACATGGGGACGCTTATGGCAGCTCTGGTCAAGTATGCCGACTCTGATAGTACCAAGGACCCTGAGTCTAACGAGGAAAAGACGGGAAAGGGAAAGAAGAGTGTTCGGTAACGTAGCAATAATTCAAAATTTTCCTACGTGTCACCAAGATCAATCTAGGAGACGCTAGCAACGAGAGAGAGGGAGTGCATCTTCATACCCTTGAAGATCGCTAAGCGGAAGCATTACAAGAACGCGGTTGATGGAGTCGTACTCGCAGCGATTCAAATCGCGGAAGATCCGATCTAGCGCCGAATGAACAGCGCCTCCGCGTTCAACACACGTACAGCCCGGGGACGTCTCCTCCTTCTTGATCCAGCAAGGGGAGAGGAGAAGTTGAGGGAGAACTCCAGCAGCACGACGGCGTGGTGGCAATGGAGCTCGTGGTTCTCCGGCAGAGCTTCGCTAAGCACTACGGAGGAGGAGGAGGAGTTGGAGGAGGAGAGGGCTGCGCCAGGCCAGGGGTGTGGGGCCTTGCCCCCACTACCCACGTTCATGTGGGACCCCCCATGCAGGTGGGCCCCACTTCGGAACCTTCTAGAACCTTCCCGGTACAATACCGAAAAATCTCGAACATTTTCCGGTGGCCAAAATAGGACTTCCCATATATAAATCTTTACCTCCGGACCATTCCGGAACTCCTCGTGACGTCCGGGATCTCATCCGGCACTCCGAACAACTTTCGGTTAACCGCATACTAATATCTCTACAACTCTAGCGTCACTGAACCTTAAGTGTGTAGACCCTACGGGTTCGGGAGACATGCAGACATGACCGAGACGACTCTCTGGTCAATAACCAACAGCGGGATCTGGATACCCATGTTGGCTCCCACATGTTCCACGATGATCTCATCGGATGAACCACGATGTCGAGGATTCAATCAATCCCGTATACAATTCTCTTTGTCAATCGGTACGTTACTTGCCCGAGATTCGATCGTCGGTATCCCAATACCTTGTTCAATCTCGTTACCGGCAAGTCACTTTACTCGTACCATAACGCATGATCCCGTGGCTAACTCCTTAGTCGCATTGAGCTCATTATGATGATGCATTACCGAGTGGGCCCAGAGATACCTCTCCGTCATACGGAGTGACAAATCCCAGTCTCGATTCGTGCCAACCCAACAGACACTTTCGGAGATACCTGTAGTGCACCTTTATAGCCACCCAGTTACTTTGTGACGTTTGGTACACCCAAAGCATTCCTACGGTATCCAGGAGTTGCACAATCTCATGGTCTAAGGAAATGATACTTGACATTAGAAAAGCTCTAGCAAACGAACTACACGATCTTGTGCTATGCTTAGGATTGGGTCTTGTCCATCACATCATTCTCCTAATGATGTGATCCCGTTATCAATGACATCCAATGTCCATGGTCAGGAAACCATAACCATCTATTGATCAACGAGCTAGTCAACTAGAGGCTTACTAGGGACATGTTGTGGTCTATGTATTCACACATGTATTACGGTTTCCAGTTAATACAATTATAGCATGAACAACAGACAATTATCATGAACAAGGAAATACAATAATAACCATTTTATTATTGCCTCTAGGGCATATTTCCAACAATCTCCCACTTGCACTAGAGTCAATAATCTAGTTCACATCACTATGTGATTGTAATGAATCCAACACCCTTGGGGTTTGTTCATATCTCGCTTGTGAGATAGGTTATTAGTCAACGGGTCTGCAACATTCAGATCCGTGTGTGCTTTACAAATCTCTATGTCATCTTGTAGATGCAGCTACCACGCGCTACTTGGAGCTATTCCAAATAAATGCTCTACTATACGAATCCGGTTTACTACTCAGAGTCATCCGGATTAGTGTCAAAGTTTGCATCGACGTAACCCTTTACGACGAACTCCTTTTCCACCTCTATATTCGAGAAAATTCCTTAGTACACTAGATACTAAGGATAAGTTCGACCGCTATCATGTGATCCCTTCCTGGATCACTATTGTACCCCTTGACTAACTCATGGCAAGGCACACTTCAGGTGCGGTACACAGCATAGCATATTGTAGAGCCTACGTCTAAAGCATAGGGGACGACCTTCGTCCTTTCTCTCTCTTCTGCCGTGGTCAGGTCTTGAGTCTTACTCAATACTCACACCTTGTAACACAGCCAAGGACTCCTTTGCTGATCTATTTTGAACTCCTTCAAAATCTTGTCACGGTATGTATTCATTTGAAAGTACTATTAAGCGTTTTTGATCTATCCTTATAGATCTTGATGCTCAATGTTCAAGTAGCTTAATCCAGGTTTTCCATTGAAAAAACACTTTTCAAATAACCTTGGATTCTTTCCAGAAATTCTACATCATTTCTGATCAACAATATGTTAACAACATATACTCATCAACAATTCTATAGTGCTCCCACTCACTTCTTTGGAAATATAAGTTTCTCATAAACTTTGTATAAACCCAAAATCTTTGATCATCTCATCAAAGCGTACATTCCAACTCCGAGATGCTTACTCTAGTCCTTAGAAGGATTGTTGGAGCTTTGCATACTTGTTAGCATCTTTCAGGATTGACAAAACCTTCTGGTTGTATCACATACAACCTTTCCTCAAGAAAATCATTGAGGAAACAATGTTTTGACATCCTATCTGCAAGATTTCATAAATAATGCAGTAACTGCTAATATAATTCCAACAGACTCTTAGCATCGCTACAAGTGAGAAAGTCTCATCGCAGTCAACTCCTTGAACTTGCCAGAAAACATCTTAACGACAAGTCGAGCTTTCTTAATGGTGACACTTACCATCATTGTCTGTCTTCCTTTTAAAATCCATCTGCACCCAACAGCCTTACGACCATCAAGTAGTTCTTCCAAAGTCTATACTTTGTTTTTATACATGGATCCTCTCTCGGATTTTATGGCCTCGAGCCATTCGTCGGAATCCGGGCCCATCATCGCTTCTCCATAGCTCGTAGGTTCATTGTTGTCTAGCAACATGACTTCCAAGACAGGATTACGTACCACTCTGAAGTAGCATGCATCCTTGTCGTCCTACGAGGTTTGGTAGTGACTTGATCCGAAGTTTCATGATCACTATCATAAGCTTCCACTTCAATTGGTGTAGGTGCCACAGGAACAACTTCCTGTGCCCTGCTACACACTAGTTGAAGTCATGGTTCAATAACCTCATCAAGTCTCCACCATCCTCCCACTCAATTCTTTCGAGAGAAACTTTTCCTCGAGAAAGGACCTATTTCTAGAAATAATCGCTTTGCTTCCGGATCTGAAATAGGAGGTATACCCAACTGTTTTGGGTATTCTACGAAGATGCATTTATCCGCTTTGGGTTCGAGCTTATCAGCCTGAAACTTTTCCACATAAGCGTCGCAGCCCCAAACTTTTAAGAAACGACAGCTTAGGTTTCTCTAAACCATAGTTCATACGGTGTCGTCTCAACGGAATTGCGTGGTGCCCTATTTCAAGTGAATGCGGTTGTCTCTAATGCCTAACCCATAAACGATAGTGTAATTCGATAAGAGACATCATGGTATGCACTATATCCAATAGGGTGCAGTTATGATGTTCGGACACACCATCACACTATAGTGTTCCAGGTGGTATTAGTCGTGAAACAATTTCCACAATTTCTTAATTGTGTGCCAAACTCGTAACTCAGATATTCATCTCTGTGAACATATCACGGACATTTTATCCTCTTGTCACGATGATCTTCAACTTCACTCTGAAATTACTTGAACCTTTCAATAATTCAGACTTGTGTTTCATCAAGTAAATACACTCAGCATCTACTCAAATCATCTGTGAAGTAAGAACATAACGATATCCACTTCATGCCTCAGCACTCATTGGACAGCGCACATCAAAATGTATTACTTCCAACAAGTTGCTTTCTTGTTCCATCTTACTGAAAACAAGGCCTTTCAGTCATCTTGTCCATGTGGTATGATTTGCATGTCTCAAGTGATTCAAAATCAAGTGAGTCCAAACGATCCATTTGTATGGACTTTCTTCATACTAATAGACATGGTTCGCATGTCTCAATCTTTTCAAAAACGAGTGAGTCCAAAGATCCATCAACATGGAGCTTCTTCATGCGTTTTATACCAATATGACTCAAATGGCAGTGCCACAAGTATGTGGTACTATCATTACTATCTTATATCTTTTGGCATGAACATGTGTATCACTACGATCGAGATTCAATAAACCATTCATTTTAGGTGCAAGACCATTGAAGGTATTATTCAAATAGACAGAGTAACCATTATTCTCCTTAAAATGAATAACCGTATTGCGATAAACATAATCCAATCATGTCTATGCTCAACGCAAACACCAAATAACAATTATTTAGGTTTAACACCAATCTCGATGGTAGAGGGAGCATGCGATGCTTGATCACATCAACCTTGGAAACACTTCCAACACATATCGTCGTCTCACCTTTAGCTAGTCTCCGTTTATTTCGTAGCCTTTTATTTCGAGTTACCAACACTTAGCAACCGAACCGGTATCTAATACCCTGGTGCTACTAGGAGTACTAGTAAAGTACACATTAATATAATGTAGATCCAATATACTTCTGTCGACCTTGCCTACCTTCTCATCTACCAAGTATCTAGGGTAGTTCTGCTTCAGTGACCGTTCCCCTCATTACAGAAGCATTTAGTCTCGGGTTTGGGTTCAACCTTGGGTTTCTTCACTAGAGCAGCAACTGATTTGCCGTTTCATGAAGTATCCCTTCTTTCCCTTGCCCTTCTTGAAACTAGTGGTTTTACTAACCATCAACAATTGATGCTCCTACTTGATTTCTACTTTCGTGGTGTCAAACATCGCGAATAGCTCAAGGGTCATCATATCTATCCCTGATTTGTTATAGTTCATCACGAAGCTCTAGTAGCTTGGTGGCAGTGACTTTGGAGAACCATCACTATCTCATCTGGAAGATTAACTCCCACTCAATTCAAGAGATTGTAGTACTCAGACAATCTGAGCACATGCTCAACGGTTGAGCTTTTCTCCCTTAGTTTGCAGGCTTAAGACACTTGTCAGAGGTCTCATACCTCTTGACGTGGGCATTAGTCTGAAATCCCAATTTCAGTCTTTGGAACATCTCATATGTTCTGCGACGTTTCAAAACCGTCCTTGGTGCCACAATTTTAAACCGTTAGCATCACACACTGAACTATCACGTAGTCATCAAAACGTGTATGTCAGATGTTTCATAACATCTACAGACAATGCTCAAGGTTCAGCACACCGAGCGGTGCATTAAGGACATAAGCCTTCTGTGCAGAAATGAGGACAATCCTCAGTTTATGGACCCAGTCCGCATAATTGCTACTATCAACTTTCAACTAAATTTTCTCTAGGAACATATCTTAGTAGAACTAAAGCGTAAGCTAAGACATAATTTGCAAAGACCTTTTGACTATGTTCATGATAATTAAGTTCATCTAATCAAATTATTTAATGAACTCCCACTCAGATAGACATCCCTCTAGTCATCTAAGTGATACATGATCCGAGTCAACTAGGCCGTGTCCGATCATCACGTGAGACGGACTAGTCATCATCGGTGAACATCTCCATGTTGATCGTATCTACTATACGACTCATGTTCGACCTTTCGGTCTCTTGTGTTCCGAGGCCATGTCTGTACATGCTAGGCTCATCAAGTCAACCTAAGTGTTTCGCATGTGTAAATCCGGCTTACACCCGTTGTATGCGAACGTTAGAATCTATCACACCCGATCATCACGTGGTGCTTCGAAACAACGAACCTTCGCAACGGTGCACAGTTAGGGGGAACACGTCTCTTGAAATTTTAGTGAGGGATCATCTTATTTATGCTACCGTCGTTCTAAGCAAATAACATGTAAACATGACAAACATCACATGCAAATCATAAAGTGACATGATATGGCCAATATCATCTTGCGCCTTTGATCTCCATCTCCGTGGCGCGGCATGATCACCTTCGTCACCGGCATGACACCATGATCTCCATCATCGTCTCTTCATGAAGTTGTCTCGCCAACTATTACTTCTACTACTATGGCTAACGGTTAGCAATAAAGTAAAGTAATTACATGGCGTTTTCATTGACACGCAGGTCATACAATAAATTAAGACAACTCCTATGGCTCCTGCCGGTTGTCATACTCATCGACATGCAAGTCGTGATTCCTATTACAAGAACATGATCAATCTCATACATCACATATATAATTCATCACATCCTTTTGGCCATATCACATCACATAGCATACCCTGCAAAAACAAGTTAGACGTCTTCTAATTGTTGTTGCATGTTTTACGTGGCTGCTATGGGTTTCTAGCAAGAATGTTTCTTACCTACGCAAAAGCCACAACGGTGATATGCCAATTGTTATTTACCCTTCATAAGGACCCTTTTCATCGAATCCGATCCGACTAAAGTGGGAGAGACAGACACCCGCTAGCCACCTTATGCATCAAGTGCATGTCAGTCGGTGGAACCTGTCTCACGTAAGAGTACGTGTAAGGTCGGTCCGGGCCGCTTCATCCCACAATGCCGCCGAATCAAGATAAGACTACTAACGGTAAGCAAATTGAACAAATCGTCGCCCACAACTACTTTGTGTTCTACTCGTGCATAGAATCTACGCATAAACCAGGCTCATGATGCCACTGTTGGGTAACGTAGCAATAATTCAGAATTTTCCTACGTGTCACCAAGATCAATCTAGGAGATGCTAGCAATGAGAGAGAGGGAGTGCATCTTCATACCCTTGAAGATCGCTAAGCGGAAGCGTTACAAGAACGCGGTTGATGGAGTCGTACTCGCAGCGATTCAAATCGCGGAAGATCCGATCTAGCGCCGAACGGACAGCGCCTCCGCGTTCAACACACGTACAGCCCGGGGACGTCTCCTCCTTCTTGATCCAGCAAGGGGAGAGGAGAAGTTGAGGGAGAACTCCAGCAGCACGACGGCGTGGTGGCAATGGAGCTCGTGGTTCTCCGGCAGAGCTTCGCTAAGCACTACGGAGGAGGAGGAGGAGTTGGAGGAGGAGAGGGCTGCGCCAGGCCAGGGGTGTGGGGCCTTGCCCCCACTACCCACGTTCATGTGGGTCCCCCCATGCAGGTGGGCCCCACTTCAGAACCTTCTAGAACCTTCCCGGTACAATACCGAAAAATCCCGAACATTTTCCGGTGGCCAAAATAGGACTTCCCATATATAAATCTTTACCTCCGAACCATTCCGGAACTCCTCGTGACGTCCGGGATCTCATCCGGGACTCCGAACAAATTTTGGTTAACCGCATACTAATATCTCTACAACTCTAGCGTCACCGAACCTTAAGTGTGTAGACCCTACGGGTTCGGGAGACATGCAGACATGACCGAGACGACTCTCCGGTCAATAACCAACAGCGGGATCTGGATACCCATGTTGGCTCCCACATGTTCCATGATGATCTCATCGGATGAACCACGATGTCGAGGATTCAATCAATCCCGTATACAATTCTCTTTGTCAATCGGTACGTTACTTGCCCGAGATTCGATCGTCGGTATCCCAATACCTTGTTCAATCTCGTTACCGGCAAGTCACTTTACTCGTACCGTAACGCATGATCTCGTGGCTAACTCCTTAGTCACATTGAGCTCATTATGATGATGCATTACCGAGTGGGCCCAGAGATACCTCTCCGTCATACGGAGTGACAAATCCCAGTCTCGATTCGTGCCAACCCAACAGACACTTTCGGAGATACCTGTAGTGCACCTTTACAGCCACCCAGTTACTTTGTGACGTTTGGTACACCCAAAGCATTCCTACGGTATCCGGGAGTTGCACAATCTCATGGTCTAAGGAAATGATACTTGACATTAGAAAAGCTCTAGCAAACGAACTACACGATCTTGTGCTATGCTTAGGATTGGGTCTTGTCCATCACATCATTCTCCTAATGATGTGATCCCGTTATCAATGACATCCAATGTCCATGGTCGGGAAACCATAACCATCTATTGATCAACGAGCTAGTCAACTAGAGGCTTACTAGGGACATGTTGTGGTCTATGTATTCACACATGTATTATGGTTTCCAGTGAATACAATTATAGCATGAACAACAGACAATTATCATGAACAAGGAAATACAATAATAACCATTTTATTATTGCCTCTAGGGCATATTTCCAACAAAGAGCGGCAGCACCAAAGGGTAGCAGCATAACCCGGCGGGTCATGGAAACAGCGGTAAGCGTAAAGCGGATAACAGTTTAGATTTTGTGGCAAACACCAACACGCAGGATAATGGTCAGCGTCGTAAGGGTAAACCGCCCCCGCGGGGTGGAGGGTCAGGTCCCAATCTTGAGCGCCTGCTAAACCAGCCTTGCCCAAAGCACGGGTCGCGAGAAAGGCCAGCCACGCACCTCTGGAAGGATTGCTTTATTATGCGGGAGTTCAAAAATTCGGATCTTTTCCGATATGATCATGGACCGTCCGGCGGTTCAGGACCCAGTTCTCATGGGCCGGGTTATGGTGGAGGCAGTTCTGGCTCAGGATTTCAAGGTAATCAAAGCGGACATGGCAATCAAGGCAGTCAGGGCAACCAGGGTGGCTATAATCATCAGGGGAGTCAGTAGCAGTAGCAGCAGTCGGGTTACCAGAGCAACCCGAAGCAGTTGAATAGTGGGCAGTATCATGTCTTCACCACTAGCATGTGCAAGCGCGATCAGAAGCTTCATAAAAGGGCAGTGAACTCCGTTGAACCGGCGGTGCCCCATTACTTGCGCTGGTCGGAACAACCCATTGTGTGGAGTCGCGAGGATCATCCACCCCGGGTTGATAATCCGGGTCATCTAGCATTGGTGGTGGTGCCTCGGGTTGGAGGATATAAGTTTACCAAGGTACTCATGGATGGGGGGGAGTGGTATCAACATCCTTTATTATGAAACCTTCCGTCGCATGGGGTTAACTGATAAA
The DNA here is from genome assembly GCF_002575655.3 of Aegilops tauschii subsp. strangulata. NCBI lineage: Eukaryota > Viridiplantae > Streptophyta > Magnoliopsida > Poales > Poaceae > Aegilops > Aegilops tauschii. The sequence goes on from NC_053039.3 coordinate 58,416,351, forward strand.
AATCTTAAACCATCAAACACTGTTCTTCATGGTGTGGTCCTTGGTAAATCGGCGTATCCAGTTGGTAAGATAGCTCTGGAGGTTGCTTTTGGAGATGAGCATGATTCAAGATCAGAAACATTGATTTTTGAAGTGGTGAAAATCAAGATCCCGTATCATGCCCTGTTTGGACGGCCGGCTTATGCCAAGTTCATGGCAAGGCCCTGTTATGTTTATCTGCAGCTCAAGATGCCGGGTCATAAGGGGACCATCATAGTACATGGGAGCCGTAAGATCGCTTTGGAATGTGAGGAAGGTGATGCGGCTTACGCGGAGTCGGTTTGTGCAATAGAGGAGTTGAAGTTCTACAAGGACAATGTTGATCCGGCGGATATGACTTCTTTGAAAAAGCCAACTACAGAGCATGATCCGGCCTTGAAGTTTAAGTCGGCTGATGAGACTAAGCTAGTTGATTTTGTTCCTGGCGATTCATCGAAGCAGTTTAGCATCAGCGCTAACTTGGATCCGAAATAGGAAGGCGCGCTCATCGAGTTCATCCGTGAGAACCGGGATATCTTTGCATGGAAACCTTCTGGCATGCCAGGTGTACCGAGGGAACTCGCTGAGCACACTCTTAATGTCGATCCCAAGTTTAAACCGGTCAAGCAGTTTCTCCGCCGATTCAATGTAGAAATACGCAAGGCCATTGGTGAGGAGGTATCCAGGCTCTTGGCGACTGGGTTTATCATTGAAGTATTTCATCCTGAGTGGTTGGCTAATCCGGTGCTAGTACTTAAGAAGAACGGCACTTGGCGTATGTGTGTGGACTACACAGATTTGAACAAGGCTTGTCCAACGGATCCTTTTGCTCTCCCTCGTATTGATCAAATCATTGATGCTACGGCGGGTTGTGAGCGTTTGAGTTTTCTGGATGCTTATTCTGGTTATCATCAGATCAAAATGGCAATTAAGGACCAGGAGAAGACATCTTTTATAACCCCCTTTGGAGCCTTCTGTTATGTATCTATGCCTTTTGGGCTCAAGAGTGCCCAGGCGACTTATCAGCGCTGTGTGCAGAATTGTCTTCATAATCAGATCGGGTGCAATGTTCATGCTTATGTGGATGATATCGTGGTAAAGTCCAGGAAAGAGGAGACATTGATAGATGATTCGAAGGAGACTTTCGATAATCTCCGGGTTTATAAGATGATGCTTAATCCGGCTAAGTGTGTTTTTGGTGTACCGGCGGGCAAGCTCTTGGGGTTTTTGGTGTCTAACAGGGGCATTGAAGCTAATCCGGAGAAGATCAAGGCTATTACTTCTCTGGCTAAACCAAAGTGTGTCAATGATGTTCAACGCTTGGCAGGTTGGATTGCAGCCTTAAGCCGGTTTATCACTCGCCTTGGGGAGAAAGCCATCCCTTTGTATCAGATGCTGAAGAAGACGGATGACTTCGTCTGGAGTGATGCCGCCAATGAAGCGTTTGAGGATCTAAAGCGGCAGCTAGCTGAGCCGCATGTCCTTGCTGCTCCTGTTGATAAAGAGCCCTTGTTGTTATATGTGGCTGCTAGTGCCCGGCTGTTAGTGTGGCTATTGTGGTGGAGCGCAAAGAGGCTGGAAAGGAGTATCCGGTTCAACGGCCGGTTTATTATATCAGTGAGGTGCTTATTGAGTCCAAGCAGAGGTACCCACATTGGCAGAAGCTGGTGTATGGAGTTTTTATGGCGAGTCGGAAGCTTAAGCAATATTTTCAGTGTCATCCCATCACTGTGGTTAGTTCTGCTCCTTTGGGGGATATAATCTAGAACATGGAAGCAACTGGCCGGGTTGCCAAGTGGACCATTGAGCTTGGACCTCATGGGTTAAAATGTATGCCTCAGACGGCAATCAAGTCCCAAGTGCTGGTGGATTTCATCAATGACTGGACAGAGTTACAGGCGCCAGAAGAGAAGTCGGATCATACTTATTGGACTATTCATTTTTATGGGTCCAGGCAATTGGAGGGCTCGGGGGCTGGAGTCGTATTAACTTCCCCACGAGGTGATAAGTTTTGTTATGTTCTCCGTTTAATGTTCCCTTGCACTAACAATGCTGTTGAATATGAAGCCTTACTCCATGGTCTTCGAATGGCTAAGGAGATGAATTTAAGCCGGGTTAAGTGCTTCGGTGACTCGGACCTGGTGGCTCAACAAGTGTCTGGTACTTAGGGTCGTCGAGAGGTGGATATTGTTGCAGGTCACTTCAAAGGTTCAGGTTAGCCATGTGGACCGGTGAAAGAACGAAGCGGCGGACGCTTTAAGCCGTTTGGGTTCCCAACGTAAACCGGTTCCACCCAATGTTTTTCTGGATGTGTTACATAATCCGTCAGTCAAGCTCCCCATAGAGGAGGATCTGGCTGTTCCTGATCCGGAGGCTCAGTTGGTGGCGGCTCTTCACATCATCCCGGATTGGACGGTCCCATATTTGGCGTATATGAACTGGGGCGAGTTACCGGAGGATGAAACTTTGGCCAGGCAGATAATCCGGCGGTCCAAGTCAATGACTATTGTCAATGGAGAATTGCATCATTGCAGTGTGACAGGGGCGTTTCAGCGTTGCATGTCTCCTGAAGAAGGCCGTGAGATTTTGCATGAGATCCACGAAGGAGATTGTGGTCACCACACCGGTTCAAAGTATCTGGTAGCCAAGGCCTTTCGTCATGGCTTCTATTGGCTAACGGCTCATGCGAATGCTGAAGACTTGGTCAAAAAGTGTGATGGCTGTCAAAAAATTTCACGCCGAGCTCATGTTCTGGCTCAAGAACTGAGGATGATTCCAATCACTTGGCCATTTGCAACTTGGGGGCTGGATATGGTTGGGCCCTTTAAGAGATCCAAGGATAAGAAGACCCATCTTTTGGTGGCAGTTGATAAGTTCACTAAGTGGGTGGAAGCAGAGCCAGTTAGTAATTAAGTGTGATGCAGCCACGGCGGTTCAATTCATCAAGAAGGTGATTTTCAGGTTTGGTTTTCCACACAGCATCATAACTGATAATGGCACTAATCTGTCCAAGGGTGCTATGAAATAATTTTGTCAGCGTGAGCACATCCGGCTTGACGTGTCATCAGTGGCTCACCCCCAATCTAATGGTCAAGCGGAGAGGGCCAATCAAGAGATCCTGAGAGGCATCAAGCCCCGGCTTATGGTTCCCATGCAGAGGACGCCGGGTTGTTGGGTGGAAGAGTTACCTTCCGTGTTATGGAGCATTAATACCACCCCCAACAGATCTATGGGTTACACGCCTTTTTTCATGGTTAACGGAGTAGAGGCGGTTCTCCCTAGTGACATCCATCATGACTCGCCTCGTGTGGGTGCCTCTTGATCGCCGCAAGGCCGCCAGGGACATCACTTGGGGGCTTGGTCATATTCAAACCATAGCTACACCTCTTGATCGGCGTAACGCCACCAGGGAAATCACTTGGGGCCAAAGAGAGTGTTGCAAAAGCACAACTCAAACATAGGCACCCACTGAGCACAGCTCAAAATATTGCTCGGGGGCTCTTTGTTTCTCAAAGAACAAAGAGTCTACACCCTTGTAATAGGCTTTCAAGCCAGGCTTGGAAGCCAGGTGTATTCACCTAAAACCCGGGTTATCCTGCCTTCTTTAAGTAAGCCACTCCGTCCAGGTAATCCTGGTATGACCCGCCGAACGTTTGGCAAGTCAATCTCATAGACCCTGAACTTGTCAAAGTTAAAACGACGATCGGTTAATGTGAGGTCCATCTTAAAAGGCTTTGTAAAATGGTTTAACTCAGTGGCCTGGCAGCCCAAGAAAAGCCTCGATTTTGGGCCTGGCAGCCCATGAAAAGCCTCACATGTTCTTTTTATGCTTTGGTTTGTCAAAGTTTTTCTCTTTTGATGAGGTTTATAATATTTTATGATAAACCGGCGTTTATTGACCCGGCTTGGCATTCAACTACAAGTTGTCAGTACATGATCAGTTATAATCCGGCGCTTATTGACCCGGTCTGGTTTCGACTACAAGTCGCCAGTGTTATATATGGATAATCCGCTGTTTATTACAACCCGGTACGGTTTTATCATAAGTCGGCAATATATGGAAGGAGTTATCTGTACTCAAGATTGGGGTTATCACCCTTACTACAAAAAAGTTGGTCAACCAACGATGTGATTCAATGTCACGGGTATCATCTATTTCATATTTGATTATTTTCAAATACAGCCTTGGTTATCAACCCTGGCTATATATTTGGGCATCATGACCCGTCCGGCGGTAAACCGCCAGGACACTTTTCAACTTCTTGTATGCAGGAACAGCTTGAATAAACCGCTACGGATTATTAACATAATATATCCTAAGCATGGTGGATTAACAGTGTCAGGCAAAATAAATATGTGCGATGGCATAGCAGACCAAGTGTTTGAACTAGCCTATTACAAGGCGCTTTAATGCCCAAAAGAATAATTGTTTTCAGCAAGTGTTGCAGTACGCAAAAGGCTAAACCGGCCTCCGGATCATGACTCGTCACCGGGCTGACTTGATGGCTGTGGATGATCCTGCGCCGGTTCATCCTCCTCCTCTCTACCCAGTGGCTGGAAGTCAATGGTTGCCCAATCGATCCCAGTTAGGGCTTGGAATATAGCCTCATCGCTTATAAGTGTGGACGGTTCAACGTCAGGGGCATAGGTATGCTTACGGATTGGTGGGATAAGATTTTGAGCATCAGGAGTTGGTGCAGCAACTCCTTTGTTGTTGACGTCATAAGTTGCCTGATAGTGTGAAAGATCACTTTCTTCAGCCAATTGGCAAGCCAGTGGACGCATTTCCCTGGTTATGGCTCGGAGGTCATCATTGTCAAAGTCTGATCCGTCTTCCCTTAAGCTTGGATAGCCTTTACCCACATCCTCCGGATCAAGATCAGGCACCTATGCTTTAGCCTGGGTTAGCGCGGTCAGAGCACCTGCCCTTGCAGCCGATATTTTTAACTCTTCAACCTGGGCAGGCAGCATTGACAACCTTTCTAAGGTTTCCTTGATTAAGGTTGGGGCGGCTTGTTATGAGAAGCAGTGCATATGATCCGTTGCGCGCCGGTATATAATTGCTCTATAAGAGTATAGGAAGCCTTCAATTTCTTCTGCATGTCAGAGCCCAGATGGGTAATGCGAGTTCCTACATCATTACGAGCGTCAGTAAATCGGCAACTGATGGGATAATATATGTTGAAAACTTAAAGCGAGGATATTTACCAAACACAGCAGTGGTCATGGCATTTATCTGCCGCTTTAAACCAGTCAGCTCTTCTGCCACCGGTTTAAGGGTTGCTTCTGCATTCTCAGCTCTCTTTTGCAATGTGGTTTTCTCTATGTCCCAATCCGCCCGCTCCTTCTTGAAATTTTCCTTCAGCTTCTCCATGGCTGCTAAGGCACTGGTCAGCTCATCTTTGGCTTTGGAGGTTTCTGCTTGCTGGGACTTGATGTTTTCTTGAGGATCAGCGGTTTGGGCTTCCTTTTTGCTCAGATTAGCCTATAAGAGACAGACATATCATGAGTTGGCAGTACACATTTGAAGTACCAAGCACATAACAAGTTAGACACTTGGTACTTGGGGGCTAATGCCTATTCGCTTGTTATCAGAAATTTTTACAAGTCCCAAGCACAATACAAGTATTATTCTTGGCACTTGGGGGCTAATGTATATTTGCTCAAAGTAACATTATGGGTAAAAGTTTCGGTCCAGCTTCAAAAGATAAACCAGCCCTTGGGGACTACACAGGCGAAAGTTACAAGATTACAATTCTAAAGTACCGGTTCATCTTAAAAAGATAAATCGGCCCTTGGAGGCTAAGCACGCAAAGTTGAGGTATTACAAAGTCCCGGTTTAGATTGACATCATAAACCGGCCCTTGGGGGCTACTGGAGTTAATATTAGAAATTGGACACACGCGAGAAACAGTTATGCAATTACCTCATATCGCTCTTTCATCAGATTCACTAAACCGGCTTCATAGTCGCGGCTTGTATACAGACGGTTCAAAAAACCAAAATGAATGTCTTGGGTGTTGAGGTGGGCATAGCTTGACAAATCTGCATTCCATTTTCCTTTGCCCATAGCAGAAAGCTCTTCCTTGGCACTATGCTTTGATAAAGCAATAGGATTGCCAGGGGTGGTGTGGCCGAAGCCAGTAATCATAATGTCATCCTCCTTGTCATCAGCAGCCTTCACTGGAGTTGACAGTTTATCAGCAGCCTTAGTTGGGCTTGACGGTTCATCAGCAGCTCGGATTGGGCTTGTCGGTTTATCGGCATGGACCGTTGGATCAATTTCCACTTGTTCAACAAAAAAGTCATTATCTTGCGGTGGCGGATCATTAAGCATAGCGTCAGTATTGGTCCCTTCCGGTTCTGGAGTTCTTTCCGGTTCAATGACCACATTGTCATCAGCCGTTTTATTTAACTTGGCCTTTTTGCTAGGTCTAGGCTTGGCACTGAGAAGAACAAACATAAAGATCGGTACAGTATGCAAACATAACATATCAAGGATAAAATTAAAGCATAACTCACCCAGGGACTGTCTTGAGGGTTGGAAGTTGTGTGGCCATTGACTCGCCAGAGGATGAATGAGGTGTTCCCTGATAATTTGAATCAGACGGATTAAGAGGTTGTCGGAAACAACCCGCCTTGGGGTAAGAAGTATCAGGAATATAAGAGACCTCTGGTCGACGTTTCCGGACAGGAGTGTTCGGTAAACCGGCTGAGGTGACTACCTGGCCGCTGTGCCGGGTTGTGCGGCGAGCTTCGTGTTGCTGCTTCTTCAAAAGAAAGTTTGGGTCCAAGTGAGCTAGGGGTGAGAAAATCTTACTTTCCAGTTTGCTTGACGGATTTTCTGTGTTGGCAGAGGATCTGAACCGGAGGAAAGAATAATTACCTCTACATCATCAGCATGGCTGGCTTCAGCGGCATCCTGATAATAGTCATTGTCAATGAGGTGTATGAAAAAGGAGCCAAGTGAGTCAGGTTCTACCTCTGATTCCGGGTTTTCCGGATCATCATCAACATTTGGTTCAGAGGATTCAGTGGTTCTCTTCTTGGCAGGTTTTTTGGTAACCTTGGTCTTTGGGCGAGGTGTCTTTGCCGGTTTATCCTGTGGTTTTTTCTTCCAGAACAGATCATCACCCTGTCAAAGATGGACAAAATTTTGAGGGAATATTTAAAAAGGATCAGGTTAAAACAAAAATTATATGATTCCTACAGTCGGCGGTTTATTTGAAGCACAGAAAGGACTTAGCCCTGTCTTGCTGCAGACAGCCTCCGGTTCATTCAATATTTTCTTGACAGCCTTAGTAATTTCGGCTTGTGTTAGCTGAATGTTGATATGCCGTTGAGGGTCTTTTAAGTCCCCTGTGTACTCACACAGTAAACCGGGGCGCCGGCTTAAGGGCAGAATGCTCCAGGAGATCCAGCAACAAACAAAATCAACGCCTGTTAACCCGTTCGCAACGAAGGCCCGAAGCTTTGAAAGCTGTGGAGCATACTTGGATCGTTACTTGGCGCTAAGTCGTTGGGGAAATGGATGTGTATTACTAAGCCGGTGAGGACGATAACCCGGCAGAGGATTCTCATCAGTTGGAGACGTATCTCGGCAATAAAACCAAGTCTGATTCTAGTCCTTGGGGTGACTATGAAGCTTGGCGTGAGGGAAGCTGACATCTTTCCTCTTCTGAATAGCCATTCCACCAAGTTTAGTATTGGGTCCGTCTATAAACTCTGTACGATGGTTCAAGTAGAAGAAATCCCTAAACAGTTCAACTGTGGGCTCCTCTTGAAGATAAGCCTCGCAAAATACTTGGAAATTGCAAACATTGGACACAGAGTTTGGTCCAATATCTTGAGGATGGAGTTGGAAGCTAGCAAGCACATCGCGGAAAATTTTTGATCCGGGAGGGCTAAACCCTCGACCCAGATGATCAACAAACACAACCACCTCTCCATCCTTAGGCTCAGGAGGATTTTCTAGACCTAGGGCCCTCCAGTGGATGACTTCCTTTTTTGCTAAAGCGCCGGTTGCGACGCATCCGTTTAGTTGCTCTTCAGTAACCCGGGAGGGGACCCAGTTACAAGCATAAGATTGTTTGGCCATTTCAATGAAAAGCTGGAAAAAGATCAATGCCGGTTTAAGACTCATGACTGACAGGTATAAAGCGACGCAAGATCAGAAAGAGAAGACAGAGGCGTATACACATTGTTAAACCGGAGTCTGACATTGGAGGGGTTATAAAGATAAACGAATCGGCGATTTAAGAGGGAACTAATGGCACCTCTGGATTATCATTTTCTAAAAAGTTAAACCGCCTATTTTGGTATGGAAGGTACAGATCTAAAATATCTAAGTAAGGGAAAAACAAGTTTCACAGATTGATATGGTAGTTTCAGATCTGCAGCGCGTTAGTAAACAAAACATATTCAGACCTAAGATACAGGTGCTTAAGCAGTTCCTCAGATCCAGATGAGATCATTTTATACAGAGAGGATGTGCTAAAAAGGAAAAAGGGGATTATAACTACGACCGCACGGGAAAATATAAGATCTAAATTTGCCATTTATGCCACGGAGAAGAATAGGGAAGAACAACTTCGAGCTTCGATGAACGCCGAAACCCTAATTGCGGATTTAGAGCAAGGAAAAGAGAAACTTACTGTTGCTGACGGAACAGCGAAGGCACGCCGCGTTTCTCTGGTACGTTCAGGTTGATGCAGCGGCCGGAGATGAGGTCGAGGGCGGAGCTTGACGACGGCGGCCGTGCGTGAGGGTCAGGTCCGCGCAAGGAAGAAGAAGATGCGAGGAGGCACAGGGGGAAAAATGAAAAGGACCCCCCCCCCCCCGGTCTTATTTATAAGGCGAAGGGATAAGATGGCAAGCACGAGAATCGAGGAGCCCAAAAAAGGATATGTAACAGAGCTGTCGCCTCGATTTTCGAAGGCTCATTAATAAAAGTAAGGTATATACGGTTTTTTAATAACAGGTGACGTCATGGCGGTTTATTACGATATTGGAAGATGACGTCATGGCGGTTTACAAGGTTTATGCGAAGGCGCTAAAGGAGGAATTTTCCTAAGTGTTGAAGATTGACATGAACAGGTTCAAATCAATTTGGGGCCTAATGTTGGGGATAGTACTACTGAGTATAAACCGGCCAGGAGGGGCTGGGTTATGCCCATAAGGAGTTAGTCATATTTGAAGCCCATGAAGGCAAGGAGTATGGCACTTTATGGAGGAGATCTAACACGGAGGCCGAGGGCCCAAAGGTGGATTAGGGCCCGTAGACATAAACCGCCGGGTGATATGTAACTTGTGTTGTAAGATAAGAAAGGGTAGAAACTGAGCCGGACACGTTTATGAGCCGGCCTCGGGATTCTGTAAACCGTCGGGCGTCAACCTATGTATATAAAGGGACGACCCGGGGGCGGTTTAGGGAGAACAGACAACAACTCGAGAGCCAGGCATAGCGGATTCGCTCCCTGGTCATCGAAACCCTAGCAATTCCACAACAACTGGATTAGGCCTTTACCTTCACCGCAAGGGGCCGAACCAGTATAAACTCCTTGTGTCCTTTGTCCCGCTTTAACCCCTTTAAGCTAACCCATCGCGATGGCTCCACGACTAAGTCCTTTCACTAGGACATCTGCCGTGACAAAACCACGACAATCCCCATCCCCATCCCCCACTCTAGAGCGTCGCAGCCTAAGCCCGACTACGCTTCTCGTGGAGCTCGAGGAGCGACTGGCCCAAAAGAGGTGTATAGCGGTCTCTTCGCCCGACGTCGCCGAGGAAGCTGACGACCATTACTGGCGGCAGACACTAAGCAGCGGGCTAGAGTATGCAGGCATGTCTCGTCCGCCGGCTACGACACCGAGGTCATTGACAGCGACGCCCTGAGGCAAGCTGTGTCACAGGTTAAGTGGCCCACCCCCAACCCCTCGGGTTCAACCGCCGTCGATCTCATCCATGGCCCCGCCGCTGATCTCCTCTGGCTCGCTATCAACAATTTGCCATTCTACATCGCCATTGAGCCCCTTTTGTCATTTCTGAAGGACACGTTCTGCGACGCTGGCTTGGGATGCACAGCTTCCAAGTCAGACCTCATCGACGGCGACCACGAGGAGGGCACCCTCTCCGGCTCTTCCAAGGGGAAAGAGCCCATCTGATCTTCCAAGGGGAAAGCGCCCGTCTGCGACTTCAGGGAGGGCACCCTACAGTCGTGCTCTTCCAAGGGGAAGGAGCCCATCTGCGACAACATGGAGCACATCTAGGGTCCGTGCTCTTCCCACGGGAAGGAGCCCATCTGTGACAAGTGAGGAAACCCATGATTTGTTTATTTCAGTTGTTCACAATGTGATGCTCTATATGTGCAATTATTTAATGTGCACTACATTTCATCAATCCAGTTTTAAACATACCGATAGGAATGCATATATTTGCTTGCTGTTAAGCCTGTTATAGCTAGCATATGCCTCTTTTAAAGTTTTTTGATTGTTCGGTTGTTTGTAGTTAGCATATGTTCAGTTTCAAATGCTATCTTTGGTTGTTCATAGTATGCCCTGTTTATTTCAGTTATTCACAACGTGATGTTCTATATGTGCAAGTTTGAACTGTGCAGTTCAATTTCATCAGTACCAGTTTCAACAATACCACTATGAATGACTACAATTGGTTGCTGCATCTTGTAGTTAACATGCCTTTCCATTTTTATTTAACCATAACCAGTGTACTTAGACCGGCACAATACCCGTTTGAATAACCATGTTTGCTTGTTGTTAAATGTTAGGCCTGTTGCAGTTAGCACACCTTTCCACTTGTTTTGCTTTACTAGCGTGATAAAACCTGCACACTGCAGCTATCTTTTGGAGATTATTTTGTCTGCCATGTGTTATTTTGGTTGATGTTCAGCCTGTTGTGCTTAACATGCTTCTTGATGTACCTACACAGGACAATTTTGGGAACGACTGCTGTTTTCCATCGAGGTTAGTTTCATCCCATGGCTTATATCTGCTCACTGATATCCGTAGCTGGTACCATACAGGCCGGCGGCTGATAAGGGACTAATCGGTGAGTCGGACTTTTAACTGAATATATCTTCAACCCATTTTTCCTTAGGTTAACTAGGGCCATATGTAATATATCTGAGGCTACATAGCAACATGCACTGTACAATCCTAGGCTACATAGCAACAAGGAAGAGTGTTACATTAATGTTCTAATGATGTCTAGATATACGTAGAAGAGCAGCAACAACACAGCATTGTTTGGATACTCAACTTAGCTAGAGGTCAGAGTTAGTTTCTAGCTCATTACTAACCCTGAACTAACTCCATCCAAAGAGTTGTTTGGATGCCAGGGTTAGATTGACAATAAATGCACTAGGAGAACTAGCTCCAATTAGCACCTCTTGGGTTGGATACTAGTTTTTTTGGTGGGTTATAGATGCAACTAGCTCAAACTAGCCCTCATGTTTATATATACTTTAGGGCTATTTGAGCCCAGACTAACTCAAACTAACTGTAACCCGTGGATATAGCAGCAGATAATTTTTAAGAATGAACTAAACTCCTTCCGGCCCATAATATAAGATGTTAATTCATCTAATATGTGAGTATATTGGATGCTATAAGATACTCCCTCCGTTCCTAAATATTTGTCTTTTTAGAGATTTCAAATGGACTACCACATACGGATGTATATAGACGTATTATAAAAGAGTGTTGTACTACATCATTGTGCAATTGCTGTTTAGCTTCTAATATTAACTTGGTGCTTTTAGGTACATATGTCATTGGTAAAGATCCGCGTTTCGACCCTATCTGCGTATGGGGCAATGAGATATCGATGAACTAGCATCAAGTGAGGAAGTTGATAAAGATTGTTAGTAAAATGGATCCAAAGATGGAAATTAAACTATTTCTTTACACTTTATCCAAGACAACAACGAACTGTAGGATGGTAAGTAAGAACTCTGCAGCCTTCTTTTTACTACCCATATTGAGTTGTGTTAGATGACAATGTCTGAAATCTTATTCCTTTGCAGTGGTTGCCAAAGCAGTTTACTCAAGATTACCTCTCAAACTACATGATTGGTGGGCATGCAAAGGTTAAAGTATTTCTACCAGAACACGATGATTATCTAGATGTTTTCATGAAGACCGTGAAGGATGGGCGGTTGGCCATCACAAGGGGTTGGACTAGAGTCGTGCGTGCCTTCTGCATGGAGGAGGGCACAATATGGGCATTCCGCTTCACCTTGTTCAGCAACCAGAATATATTTCGCCTCTTTCTTTACCGTCTTTAATAGTACAAGTATACAACTGTAGTTCATCATTCTTTATTTGGTTCTTATGTAATTCTTGAACATATGTACCTATGAATCGAATAATGCATTGGTTGTTTGAACCTGATGGGTATGAATAAAGCTGTAACATACATTCAGATTCAAATCCAAATCCGCTACAATTTGGAAAAGCAGCAATTAAATTACGGTGAAATTACGCTCTACAGGTTGTTATGGCACACATGGTTGGTAAAACACATACGTTTGCGATATGCACCAGAATCCGAGACGGTTCACGGAGAGGAAACTTGTGCAAGCATGCACACAGTTGCTGTTTGCAAAGCGTGTGCGATGTCAGACAATATCACAAACGGTGCGGGCAAACTAAACGTTTGTGTTAGTTGCCTTATCGTACACGATTCGCAACCATGAACTGTTTCTGATAAGTATGCATCGTAAACGTTGCACCACAGAATAGCGTGTGCGATAGTTGTCGTGTACGACGATGTTACGATGGTCCGACGTTTCGTAATCCTGTCCGACACTCGTACGACGATTAGCTAATCACTACAGGAAACAGCTATTTTGCCGTCTTCCATGGCGGACGGCAAAGGCACGAACGGCGGACGGCAAAGGCCCTTTGCCGTCAGCCGCGGACGGCAAAAGGCTCTGGCAAAGTAGGCTACGGTAAACAGCTGCTTTGCCGTCTGCTTCCTGGCGGTTGACGGCAAAGGCCCTTTGCCGTCTGCCGCGGACGGCAAAGAGAGCGGACGGCAATAATTGCGCTGTCAGTCCGTTAAGTGGCTAACTGCAGGCGCCGCTGACGGCAAAATTTCTAGTGTCTTTGCCGTCCGCCGTATGATGTCATCTACACGTCACTAGATGGCAGGTTCTTTGCCGTCTGCCACTGATGGCAAAGTGCAGGTTCTTTGCCGTCTGCCACTGATGGCAAAGTCTTTGCCGTCTGCCACTGTAGGCAAACTGACCAAATGGGTCAGCTCCCAGGAAGCACAGTTGGCTGCCACGTGGCTTCTTTGCCGTCTGCGGCTGACGGCAAAGAGCCCGTTGCCGTCGGTGGCGGACGGCAAAGAGCCTGCATATTGGCTCTTTTTCTGTTTTTTATTAAATCCAACAATTTTCATCACAAATATATATGACATATATAGATATATTTCACAGCAAACATATAAGATATATATATGATATATATGACAACAATTTTCACAGCAAAGTGCAAACATATAAGATATCCATCCAACATGCAGAGTTCCATCATACATAGTTCCATCACATATGTTCCATCCAACTAGCAAGTTCCATCATACATAGCATAGTTCATCCAACTACCAAGATACATGCATAGTTCAACGATACAAAAGAAACAGAGAAAGGGATAAGGAGCACTCCATCTATGCAAGCTTTCGTCAAGTGAATGAAATCTGCAAAATGAAAAATAAGAAAGTTAGAAATAGGTGACTAGAACAAGAAGAAGACTAGAACAAGAAGAGTATGTCATTTATGGGCTAACTTATGTGAAATGGATCATATATGAGCTAACTAAGTTGAAATGGGTCGTTTATGCGCTAACTAAGGTCAAATGGATCGGTTTTGAGGTAACTAAGGTGAAATGGATCATTTTTTAGCTCACTTAGGTCAAATGGATCATTTATGAGCTAACTTAGTTGAAATGGATCGTTTTTGAGCTAACTTTGTTGAAATGGATCATTTTTGAGCTAATTTAGTTGAAATGGATCTTTTTGAGCTAACTTTGTTGAAATGGATCATTTATGAGCTAATTTAGTTGAAATGGATCTTTTGGAGCTAACTTAGGTGAAATGGATCATTTAAGAGCTAATTTAGGTGAAATGGATCTTTTTTAGCTCACTTAGGTCAAATGGATCATTTATGAGCTAAATTAGTTGAAATGGATCATTTATGAGATAACCTAGGTAAGATGGGTCATTTTGGAGTTAACCTAGGTGAAATGGGCCATTGTAAAGCTAACGTAGGTAAAATGGATCATTTAGGAGCTAATCTAGGTAAAATGGGTCATTTTTGAGCTAACTTGGATGAACTGCATCATTTATAAGCTAACCTAGGTAAAATGGGTCATTTTGGAGGAAAAGAAGCTAACTCTAGGTCATTATGGTAAGCATATTGGAGGAAATAAAGCTAAGTCTAGGTCTTTATGCATTTGTTAAGCAAAACACTAGAGAAACTTACCGTGATCAGGGAGGTGTAGGAGCGGGGTGGCTAGTGCCGCTACCTGGAGAAGGATCGTGCGATGCGTTTCTGGAGTTAAGCTGCACCAAAGATCATTTCCAATGTCTCGTTAGCATTATGACACTCAAATGTTAAGACTAGCAAGTAATGTCCATTCAAATTAAACTCACCGTGCTCCCAGGAGCAATCACTGGCATCGGCGGAGCGGGCTGACCGGACTTCTCGCACACAGACTGCACATTTGGTTTTCACAACAGAGTCATACTAGTTAGTAATGAGACTCAAATGTTAAGACTAGCAAGTAATCTGCAGAAGAAACTTACCACAAGGAGCTCGTACATGGCCCTTGCCTGCATGTCATTCCGTGCCCTCTCCTCCTCCATCATCTTTCTCGTCCTCTCCTCCATCTCCCGCTGCCTCTCCGCCGCCTCTGCCAGAAGTTTCTCCGTTCTATCTCTCTCAGTTTGTATAGCAGCCTGCAACACCACTCACATGACCATTTGTAATCATTGATGGAAGCGCACACAATGTAATGGAGAAAGATAACTGAGTACGTATCACTAACCTTGATGGCGAGTTGCACTGGCCGTTCACGAGGCCTTATCTCAGGAGCGGAGCTCGACTGGCGCGCCTTGATCTCCGGGAGAGTGCTAGGACAACGGATAAGTCCATCTCCAATGGCTATGGAGCCATGGGACCTCCCGCCACCAGATATCATCACCAGCTCTGGATCAATGGGACCCTGGCTCGGGTTAAAGTCCTCCCCTTTCCTCGCCTTCCCCTCATCTCTATATCTCACGAGCTTGTTGTGGGAGGAGATGTTGGTGAAGTTGTTTGCATCATCGAGGTCAGACTGAGAGAAAGCCTTGACTTTCTTGAAAGAGGCAGTGTGGGCCATGGCATACAGGTCGTACACCTCTGGCACCTTATCCGCCTTATTGTAGCGTGCCTGAAAGAGAGAAACAATGAAAATTAGTAATTAAAGGGCTCAAGCTAGCATGATGAATGAATTGCATGAATCATGAAGCAAACCACATACCCAGTTGCGCCCGAACTGATATAAGTTGGAGCTGCCTTGATGGTGTGGCACACCTTCCATTTGGGCACGTTTGTCCTTGGCCTCGTTGTGGAGGGCTAGCCATTCTTTTGAGCACCACTCATCGACCAACACCTCCCAACAATCCATCCGATCCGCACACCATCTCGGAGGCGCCTAAGTTAGCAAATAGAAACTTGAGCGCTACGGCTAAGAATTACTAAATGAAGGAACTTAAGTAGAAGGCCTTAAGAATTACCTTCATGTACTGCTCCTTACTCAGGAACTTATCGCGGCACGCCGGCTTGGTCTTCTTGATACCACGCAAGGCGTAGTAGTCTCGAACAGCCTGCACCCGAGCCTCGTGCCGTAAGTTCTGGAGTAGGCGCTTGCAGACGTTCTGGATAACATTTGCCGCGTCCTCCTCGTATCCCTCCTCACACCTGTAGAATGTCTGCAATCAAATGAGACAATATTGATTAGTACAATTAATAACTAGCTAGTTGAAGATTTTGAAATGTGTAAAGGAGAAATTACCCAGAACGTCCTGATCACCATGTCTGCCCTCGTGTCGCACACGACACCGTCGATAATGACATCCGGCGGGGCCGGGGCAGCCACGTAGTGCTCCCAGCTCAACCCAAGCTCTGGAAGCCGACCCTCACCAGGCAACGTGACAAACCCTGGGAAGTTTTGCCGGCAAAGAACTCCAAGGACGGAGTTGGGCCGGCGGACACTATGATGGTGGTCCCAACCCCTGCAGCATGACAAGGCCAACGCATTAGTTATTTGAAGAAACGTGAATGCAGAAGGTACAAAAATATTAAATGCACTTACGTACCTCTCCCCATCAGGGAAAATCAACCACCTCTGCTCGCGGGTCGCCGGCACGGACGGGAGCCGTGTAGCACCACGCTGGTAGACGGTGCCACCCTCCTCCTCAAGATCAGTCGGCTCCCCGCCATCATCAGCATGGCCACTCGGCTCCTCGGGCTGATCCGGCCAGGTACCCCATCCGGACGTGTGCTCCTCCGGGGTCTCGTGGGCCGAACTCTCATGGGCCGAAGGCCAGTCGACCCGAGGCTCGTGGGCCCAAGACCCGTGGACCGGAGGCTCGTGTACCGAAGTCCATGTAGCCTCCTCCTCGGACGAGTCCACCCTAGCAGTCACGTGCTCGGGTGAAACAGCTGGGGGTGGCAGCGAGGAAGGCGTCGTAGCAGTCACCCTACCTCCTCTCCCGCGACCACGTGCCCCACCTCCTCTCTTCCTACCTCGTCCCCTGCTGGGCACCGCGGTCGACGAAGAAGGGCCCGGCGGTTTGGACATACTGTCCAGCAACGCTCGGCGGAGAGGTGCGTCTGGAATCGAAGACCTCAGACCACGCGCCGACGAAGAAGGGGCCTTGCGCGCTCCCGACCAGCGCCCACCATCTTTCAACACCTGCCATGACAAACAGTAAACGAAATTAGTACAACATAAAAAAAAGACCGACATGAATAATAATATGTGTATCACTTAAGTGTATCATCATCAAGTACAACATTAAAAAAATTAATACCTGACACTACTAATAATCTCGATCAGTATCATCAATAAATGCATAATCATCATCATCACTATAATCAATGACGGGCTCATAGGGTTCAGTGGCATCAACATGTGGAAGGCCACCTTGACGTAATCGGTCAAGCAATGACAGGTCATCCGCAGCAGTAACCTCTTCTTGTTCCGGCTCTTCTTGTTCCTCCTCTGGGGTGATGTCGGATTCACTGTCGCTGTCTACTTCAATGTTTTGGGGTGAAGTATAGCGGTTCTTGAAACGCTTTTTGGAAAGACGTGTCTCTTGGAAGAATTCTCCTTCATATGTGTCTGGGTTAATGTGAGGTTCATAATCCTCTTCCTTTGGGGGAGATAGTCTAGCACGTGGCGGCACTTCATAAACGACATCCCAACCTTTCAGATTTGGATTAGTTTGGCAGGCCCACGGTAGATAGAATACTTGGGTCCCCTGTTGAGCCGTAATATAGACATCAGGAACATCTAAATGGGTGCTTTGGTTGATTTCAACTAGCCCTATATGTTCATGAGTCCTTCTAGTCTCCTTCGGCTGAAACCAATAACATTTGAAGACTACGACATTCGGTGGGTCTTCACCATAGAATAGAAGTTCATAAATTGCTTCAACTCTCCCATAATACTCGGTACCTCCTTCGCCGATAGCAGATACACAACAATTTGTAGACTTTCGGTCGGCCATAGATAGCTCTTTGCCATAGGTACGAAAGCGATACCCGTTGATGTCGTATTTGTCAAATGAACGGACCTTATAGTCAAAACCATTAGCGACTTGTCTCAATTCGGCGTCCATAGACTCTGAATTAGCCTACAAGTTTAATATGAGAGGATTGTTGCATTACGCACAAATTAGCGAATGAAACCGGGATAGCCGCCTACAAATTAGCCTACAAGTCTAATAGAAATTACCGTTTGTTTGAACTAAGAGATGAAACCGGGATAGCCGCCTCCTTGCTTTGCGAGAAGCTCATACTCTTCGACAGAATCCTTTTGGATCACCGCTCCATACGAGAATAAGGCGACGTATCGACTGTATGAAATATCCAGGAATAAGAGCAGTTCAAAGGAAATAGAAGTTGCGAAACTATGTACCGAGAACTTACTCGATGTACGGCCGCACTTCTATCAGGTTGTTGAAGATATACAACGAAATGGTCCGCCATTGTTCGTTATCCAAAGATACTGGATTTGAAACACTGGCTGGTGCGAGATTCCCTTTAAATAGGCTGAGGTTGGATCCACCCTTTTTAGGGTCGTCAGCATTGTACCGAGGCTTCGGATTATGCAAATGACGATTTTTGGCTTCGTAGTGTGCTGTCACGAAGTTTGCCGCCTCCTCAGTGATGAATGCCTCAGCCATCGATGCTTCAATTCTACGTTTATTTTTACATTTTTGTCGAAGCGTCTTCTGCATCCTCTCAGTTGGGTAGCACCAACGATTTTGCACGGGCCCCCCCAATCTTGCCTCGGTCGGGAGATGCAAAATCAAATGTTGCATTGGATTAAAGAAGCCCGGTGGAAAGATCTTCTCTAACTTGCAGATCAACTCCGGCGCCAACTCTTCCATTTCTTCTAGCACGCCAGGCGATAGTTCTTTCGCACAAAGAACACGGAAGAAATAGCTGAGTTCTGCCAGTACTAGCCATTCATCCTCAGGGATGAAGCCATGCAACATCACCGGCATTACCCGCTCAATCCATATGTGCCAATCATGACTCTTGAGACCAAATATCTTCAATTTATCAAGACTGGCTCCCCTCTGTTGATTCGCTGCATACCCATCGGGGAACATCAACTGCATTTTCACCCACAAGATAATTTCCCTCATAGTTGGCCTTCCAAGATTGAACCATGCCTTTGGCTTCGTCCAGTTCTGCTTTCCTTTCGGTTCTTTCATGTTTTGTAACGGCCTATCACATAGCGCCTCCAGATCGACTCTAGCCTTAGTATTATCCTTTGACTTCCCATCTATGCCAAACAATGTACCAAAAAGTGCCTCGGCGATATTCTTCTCAGTGTGCATCACGTCGATGTTGTGTGGGTAAAGCAGGTCTTTGAAGTAAAGCAGATCCCATAAGCATGTTTTGTGAGTCCAGGCGTGCTTAGAATTATACCCCTTGAAGTACCCTGGACGCTCTGGATCTGGCTCGAGAGCGTTTAACTGATCCAGGGTCTGTTGGCCTGTCAATGCAGGTGGTGCAGAGTTTTTGACAACTCTACCTCTGATGAAGTTCTTCTTGTCTTTCCTGAACTTATGGCGAGGATTCAGGAACTATCTATGCATGTCGAAGCAAGAAAACTTGCGACCGGCCTGAAGCCAACGAAACTCAAGAGCTCCCTTGCATGTGGGGCACGGTAACCTTCCATGCACACACCAGCCAACGAATAGCGCATACGCCGGCAAGTCATGCGTCGAGTACATGTACCAGACATGCATTATGAAGTTCCGTTTGCTATAGGCATCGTATGTCTTGAACCCATTATCCCAGGCTTCTTGCAATTCGTCCTTAAGCGGTTGCATGTACACATTCATATTTTTCCCCGGATAGTTGGGCCCTGGAATTATCAACGTCAGGAAAATGTTCTTTCTTTGCATAATCTGTCCGGGGGAGGAGATTGAGTGGAAAGACAAATACGGGCCAACAACTGTATTGGGCTGCCGTCATACCAAACACACTGAACCCATCCGTGCTGATGCCGACTCGAGGATGCCTCGGATCTGCCGCTTTGTCACCATGTAATTCATCAAACTTTTTCCACGCAACACCATCCGATGTGTGTACAATCATCAGATTCCCATTTGCATCTAGTTCGGTTCTTTTGCCCGTTTTGTGCCATGTCATCTGTCTGGCCGTCTCTTCGACCATGAAAAGACATTGAAGTCTTGGTACGATTGGCATATACCGAAGAACACTAACGGGGATTTTGGTCTGTGTCTTCTCACCCATACCGTTGTCTACCACAACATACCTGGAAGACTTGCAAATGGGACAATAGTTCAAGTCCGCATAGTCAAGCCTAAACAAGACACATCCTTTCTCACAGGCATGTATCTTATCATAGGGCATCTTCAGTGCACGGAGGATTTTGTCCGACTGGTACAGGTTTGCAGGCATTACATGGCCTTTGGGTAGAAAGCGTCCAAATACTGTCATCATTGCATCGTAGCATTCTCTGCCCAAGTTGAACTGAGCCTTCAGAGCCATTACTTGTGAGATGGCATCCAACTGACAAAGCTCAGTGTGCTCATGGAGCGGACGTTTTGAAGACTCCAACATTTCATTGAAGGCCTTTGCAGATTCCTCCATCTCCTCGTCCGAATCCCGAGCATCATCAAAGTCTTGCACCATGTTTTCCATCCCGGTACCATGCTCATCGGTGCGACGACGATCCACCTCAACTCGGTCACGTTGGGCAGACTCACCATGAAATGTCCACACCGTATAATCGGGCGTAAAACCACTCTTCTGCAGGTGTTTGCCCATTTCAGCCTCTGTCCTCTTTTCCCAATTGCCGCACCGTAAACAGGGGCACCAGGTTTTCCTCTGGCCATTTGCAAATGCGGCTCGCACAAACCCCTTGGTTTTTGTGAACCATTCAGTGCTCCATTTGTTCTGACCAGTGTGACCGGTGTACATCCACGCACGATCACTCATCTTGACTTTCAGAGCTACTAGACACACAACAAATATATATATATAATTCACCATGTATATATTCATCAGTTGATCTACTTTGTCAATTTTATTACGTCCATGCAACCTACACTCTAATAGGTAATGATAGGTCCTAATCCCACCCGAGTATGTTTAGATTGGGTTCATTTTCCCATGCTATGCTCCGGATCCTACGCAAAATTTCGGCAGCACCTCCCCGCTGTTCTCCTGATACACGTCTCTGCAATAAACAGAGAGGATGTGTACCCGGAGAACAACAGGGGAGGCACTGACGAAATTTATGCGTCGGATCCGGAGCAAAGCATATGGGAAAACGAACCCAATCTAAACATACTCGGGCTGTCCATGGATAGCGTTGGACAATTCGAAAGAATCAAGGTTATAAATATGCAGATGCATGCATATTTATAACTATGACGCTTTCGAACGGGAGACACATATTGGTTACGCATACTGATGATTCAAGACACATATGTAGCTAGCTATCAAGTTTCATCGGAATAGATCAAATAATTAATGGGGGAGGAGGACATGTCATTTGTGCTCACCCACGAACGAAGGGGCAGAGCTCGTCAAACGCACGGCGAGGTCGTCGAACACCAAACCTCGCAGCGATGAAACAACTGCACATTTAAAACTACCCGATCAACACAATTATATATGATGTTTTTCATAACAAAATCGAAAGATATATGACCTAACTAATAATTCACAAATATATGACCCCGTCGGCTTCTGGAAGGCCAAAGAACACCTTTTCGGGAGGTGTCGGGGGTCGGGGTGTCGTGTCGGTCTCGAGGTGCCGTGTCGGGGTCGGGGTCGGGGTCTTGGGGTCGGGGTGTCGGGTCGGGGTGCCGGGTCGGGGTCGGGGTGCCGTGTCGGTGTTGGGGTGTCGGTCAGGCTCGGGGTCGGGGTGTCGGGGTCGGGGTCGGGGTCTCGGGGTCGGGGTGCCGGGTCGGGGTCGGGGTCGGGGTGTCGGGTCAGGCTCGGGGTCGGGGTGTCGGGTCGGGGTGCCGGGTCGGGGTCGGGGTGCCGTGTCGGTGTCGGGGTCGGGGTGTCGGGTCAGGCTCGGGGTCGGGGTGTCGGGGTCGGGGTGTCGGGTCGGGGTACCGGGTCGGGGTGTCGGGTCGGGGTGTCGGGTCGGGGTCGGGGTGCCGTGTCAGTGTCGGGGTAAGGGTGGGTGTGGTGTCAGGGTGTCGGTGTCGGGGTGTCGTGTCGGTGTCGGGGTCGGGGTCTCGGGGTCGGGGTGTCGGGTCGGGGTGCCGGGTCGGGGTCGGGGTGCCGTGTCGGTGTCGGTGTCGAGGTCGGGGTGTCGGGTCAGGCTCGGGGTCGGGGTGTCGGGGTCGGGGTCGGGGTGCCGGGGGTGCCGTGTCGGTGTCGGGGTTGGGGTGTCGGGTCAGGCTCGGGGTCGGGGTGTCGGGGTCGGGGTGTCGGGGTCGGGGTCTAGGGGTCGGGGTGTCGTGTCGGGGTGCCGGGTCGGGGTCTAGGGGTCGGGGTGCCGTGTCGGGGTGCCGGGTCGGGGTCGGGGTGCCGTGTCGGGTCGGGGTTTTTTCTTCTTTTTTCCTTTTCTTCTTCTTCCTATTCTTCCTCTTCTTCTTTTTTCTTCTCCTCCTCCTCTTCTTCTTCTTCCTTTCCTTTTTCCTCTTCTTCTTCTCCTCCTCTCCTCTTTTTTCTTCTTCTTCTTCTTCCTCTTCTTCTTTTTTCTTCTCCTCCTCCTCTTCTTCTTCTTCCTTTCCTTTTTCCTCTTCTTCTTCTCCTCGTCTCCTCTTTTTTCTTCTTCTTCTTCCTCTTCTTCTTTTTTCTTCTCCTCCTCCTCTTCTTCTTCTTCCTTTCCTTTTTCCTCTTCTTCTTCTCCTCCTCTCCTCTTTTTCTCTTCTTCTTCTTCTTTCCTCAAACTAAACTAAACCTAAAACTAAAACTAAACTAAAACTAAACCTAAAACTAAAACTAAAACTAAATCTAAACTAAAACTAAAACTAAAAAGAAAAAAAAACAGAACAAAACATAAAAAAACAAAAAAAAGGGGGGCTCACCTGGGGCGCAGGGTCGGTGGAGGAGGCCGGTGGAGGAGGGGGGTGGGGCGGTGGAGGAGGCGGCCTGGGGCGGCGGGGGGCCGGGGCGCGAGGGGGGTCGGGGCGGCGGGGGGCCGGGGCGGGGCGGTGGAGGAGGCGGCCTGGGGCGGCGATGGGGCGCGGGGCGGCGGGGGGCCAGGGCGCGAGGGGGGCCGGGGCGGCGGGGGGCCGGGGCGGGGGGGCGACGGGGCGGTGCGGCGGCGGGGAGCCGGGGCGGTGGGGCGACGGGGCGGCGGCGCGCGGAGGGCGGCGGCGGCGGGGGCGGGGTGGGAGGAGAGAACGGCCGGCGAGGAGAAAGTGAGTAACGGGCGGGGGGGTACGGGCCGTTAGGTAGTGCCCTCTTTGCCGTCCGCCTCTCTTTGCCGTCCGCTTTTTTGCCTCTTTGTCGTCTGCTAGCGGACGGCAAAGAGGTGGCCCGTTAAGTTTTTCCCAAACGGGCGGGGGGTGGGGGCCACCTCACTCTTTGCCGTCCGCCAGCGGACGGCAAAGATTCTTTGCCGTCCGCTGGCAGACGGCAAAGAGCTGGCAGATGGCAAAGAGCTTCTTTGCCGTCTGCCCTTTCTTTGCCGTCTGCTTTTGGGTAGCTGATGGCAAAGAGCTTCTTTGCCGTCAGCTAGCAGACGGCAAAGAGCTGGCAGATGGCAAATTAGCTGATTCCAGTAGTGAATCTTCTTAACGGTGAACCGTTTGTGATGGGCCGCACATCATACACGTTCTATAATAGTGAACTGTTTGTGATGGGCCGCGCATCGTAAACGTAGCACCACAGAATACCAACTGCGATGGCGATGCGAGCAGAAACGAGTAGGAATACTGTAGGGGCCCTATCCCCGACGGTTTCTGGGTCGTCTGGGAAGGACCCCCTATCGCCCACACTCACTTGGCGACGGTTCCAAATGCCGTCGCGGAAAGGGGTTTTAAACCGTTTGTTTAGGACCAACGCGCACCAGTGGGAGCCAAATTTGGTTGCATTGGGGGGGTCTAGGAAATGCATATAAAGTTGGGTAGGTCAGAAGGCTCTGTCTGAGAGCACGCTATTTCTTGACATCCTTAAAATGACCTCAATTTGTTATGGCCTTGTACGACTAATTCAAGGCATCATGCCAAGTTGTTTTTGTTTTCGACAAATTTGGCATTTTATGTGGTTTTCTCGGTCAGAAAGGTCGATAAATGGCTGGACGTGTGGCAACTTGCATACGGTGTCGAAAGTCGTTCAAATCAGGCATGGATGCCTACCATGGTCATGCCCACCTTTTTGCAAATTTGAGGTCATTTGAAAGATGTAAAAAAATAGACCATACACAATGGAGGGTGTTTGGATAGGGCCAGAAGGGACTGCTTGAAACTACATTATTTTTCAACATCCATCAAATGGCCCCAAAAAATTTCCACCCACTTCTAAGACGAATTCAAGGTATCATGCCAAATTGTTTGGATTTTGACAAGTTTTGCATTTTCTGTAGTTTTCTCGGTGAAAAAGGATCAATAAATGGCCGGACGTGTCGCAACATGCAAACAACGTCAGAAGTCGTTCAAACCTGGCATCGATGCCTCATATCACGCTGCTGCGTGGGGTCATTTATCCATAGTCCAAAAAAATACCAGTTTTGTGAGTGTGCTAGACTAGGCGAGAGGGTGTATCCGAGAGCATGTAGTTTCCTCTAATTTGAATGCCTATGTTATTCCAAAAATATTTCAAATTTTTAACAAGTTTCAAAAAGAATAATAAAGTTTAAAAAGAAGAAAAATGAATTAACGATGTCCAGGCCTTGGTTCAACTAGGCGACGACATCGCTCCCGCCGGGTGCCTGTTGGGCCGACCCAAGTGTTTGCGGATTCAAAAGAAGTTCATCAATTTTGAAACCAAATGTTCACAGATTTGAAAAAAAATATCGCGGGCTTTGACAAATGATCGTAAAAGTTGAAAGAGTACATGGATTGAAGAAAAGTTCACCGATTTAGAAACAAAGTTCACAAATCTAAGAAAATATTCATGAATCTAAAAAGTTCATGGATTTAAGAACAGGGTTGATGATTTAAAAATAGTTCACAAATTTAATAAATAAAAGAAAATGAAAAAGAGAGAAAAGTGAAAAATAGAAGAAAAACGAGACAAACAAAAACCAAAAAATTAAAATCACAACATGTTTCGAAAGGTGTTCAGAAATTGTTCATGTTTTGATTTTTTTTTCAAATTTCAGAAAAATGTTTGCTAAAATTTCGTTCATATATTCAAAACTATTGGGAATTTCAAAAAAATTCACATTTTTAAATATTTTTTGATTTTTTTCACAAAATATTTCATTTATATTAATTCTTTTGTGTTTTCTTACATATTTCGAGCTTGATTATACCTCAAGTGGCAGTGGAGTGCCTATCAGTGCTTGACTTCAAGTGGGAGCTCTTGAGTTTGAGTCTACATGTACTCTTTTGTTTCTCGGTATTTTTATGTCACTTATATTAAACATGATAGGTGGGACATGGCTTAATGGGCCGGCTGAGTTGCAAGCAAGTACGTAATTCTTATACGAGCTTATTTTTAATTGCATGAACTTATTTTAAAATTTGATGAACTTTAAGAAAATAATAATATTTTTCTGCTTTTGTGAACATTTTTTAAATCGATGATTTTTTTCACAATCGATGAACTTTCTTTCAAAATTAACGATTTTTTTTCATTTTTGTGATTTTTCCCCAAAATCCGTGAACTTTTTCCAATGTAATGAACTTCTTTTAAAATTTTTGATGAACTTTTTTCAATATCGATGAACTTCTTTTCAAATTCATGAACTTTTTAAGTTTGTGAACTTTCTTTTCAAAAACCGTGAACACTTTTGAAGTATGTGTCCCCTCGACGCAAATCTATCCCAAATTTGGAGTGAAAATGGGTCGAAACGGGCACAAAACAGACATACAAATGAAATGGGTTGCTGCGTTGGTCCGTGTTTTTTGTTCGTGCAAACCCAAATGGACACAGCCAGACAAAATGGGTCCGTGCATTGTAGTTGGCCTTAGCTTTCCTCCCTTCCATCTTTGTTGTTTCATACAGAAAGACCAAGGAGGGCGCTTGCGGCCTCACGATATTGTGAAGCTCAGGAACTATCTCTGCATTTCTATGCTCGTGACAGCTGAAGCTAAGCAGCTAATTCTTGATCACAACACCTACAAACGCTATATAAATTTGAGCATGTTTTCTCCTAAAAAAATCAAACTACAAACTAAAATAATTTTGAGCACCTGACAACCGGCCCATTCAAAAGAAATCGCCACGACATTCAACAGCCCATGGGAAACAACCCAGTCGAGCAATAAAGCCCAGGGCCTCCAAAACCGTCATAGCTTTTCCTCCAAGCAATGCGTCGTCATAAACCTTTTCCTACCCTTCGCCCACTGACACCCGGGCTCACGGAACTCGGGCTCCACGAGTCATTCCCTACGTCTGACCTCCCCTCCGCACTCCCGCGCAACCTCTTCACTCACCCCAGCTACTGCTAGAGGCACCCGTAACAACCCCTGGCAACCTGCATTCTTTCACAGACAAATGGGCCCCACTTGGTTGGTGACCTCCTGACCCCACCTGTCGGTGTCCGTGGGAGCAGGAGATATTTCCATCCCGTACGCGCGCGCCGGAGCCGCAGAAATATCTCTCGTGGCCGCCTATTAACCCCATTCCCTCTCTCCCCCTCTCCACTCCTCGTCCCCTCCCACCCCTCCTCAGAACCCTAAACCCCGCCGCCGCCATAAACCCTAGCCGCCGCCGCAGCCAGGGCCAGCCAGGATGTACGCCATGATCCGCCGCGCGGATCCCCTCCGGAGGCGCGCCGCGTCGGCCATCCTGGCCGCGCTGCTGCAGCACCCGGCGGGCCCCTCCGCCGCCGGGGCGTCGGCGTCGGCCCTGCCGCTGCGGTCGCCGCTCCCGCCGCCGGCGATGTGGTTCCACTCCAAGCCGGCCCCGCTCGGGTTCCGGGAGACGGGGGCCGCGCGGGCTGGGGCGCACGCTCAGTTCGCGGCGGACGAGGGGTGGAACTACGAGGATAAGAGGAAGCCCGCGGGGGGCGTGGCTGGGGCCGGCGCCGGCGCCGGCGCCAAGGAGGAGGGGCTGGAGATCGCAAAGCTCGGGATCTCGTCCGAGATCGTCGACAAGCTCTCCGCCAAGGGCATCACCAAGCTGTTCCCCATCCAGGTAAGGGGAGCAGGCAGGCACGCAGCCTTTCCCCCCTCCCTTCGATTGGAACGTGATTACTGCTCTCTTTATCTTCCGTGGATTGTTTGCTCTGTGGACACACTGCTTGATTGATTGCTGCACAGTTAATTATTATTTTTAGGAACAAGGACATCTCCTCTTGATGGAGTGTTGCAATTTCTGCTCAGTTAATTAATTTTGAGCATAGCTCTATGTGTGGAATTGCGGAGCATTTCTTACCCACTATGATAGTTTTCTGTGGTTTTCCACTACCTCACTGACCTATGCGAGGCAACTGTGATCTTTCCGTTCCGAATGGACAGATGTTTTATTGCTAGTGAAATTTATACACTATAAGTTAGTCTATAGAACCTTAATTAATTTGTAATTTGTAATAAGAGACAAAAATTTAAGGTTGCGTGATATTGTTCAGCAGTTCATTAGCTGTTGCAACTATCACTCTGTATTATTATGTGTGCTCGCGTGTCACTTTCTCTTGTGACAATAGTTATGCATGCTCAGCTGTTTTTTTACTTCTGCTTCTAGATTGGGTCAATCAAATCATCCCTGTATAGGTCCAATTTTATTTTCTTTTTGCTTACCTTTATGTTGTCATCTTCAATATTCTCCTGGCAGTAGGGTAGATTGTTTACTGCTTACATGATCACACAATTAGTGGATGCCTTGCGTTTTGGATGTTAAAATTCCCTTCCTTTCTCTGATGTGTAGAGAGCTGTCCTTGAGCCAGCAATGCAAGGCAAGGATATGGTTGGCCGTGCCAAAACGGGGACAGGGAAAACTTTGGCATTCGGAATCCCCATAATGGATGCAATTATTCGCCATAACGCAGCTAACAAGTAAGTTTGGACATTTTTTGCATCAATCATTATTCATTTTCCCTCTACCCCTTTTAGTGCCATCTTGTGTTGTATTGTCACCTCAATTGAATCTCTGGATCCACAGACCTGGAATACATCCCCTGGCGATATGTTTGGCACCAACACGGGAACTTGCAAAACAAGTTGAGAAAGAATTTGTTGATTCTTCCCGGCTGGATACACTGTGTGTATATGGAGGCACTCCAATTCAGCAACAAATGAGAGTTCTTAGCCAGGGCGTTGATGTAGTTGTTGGGACACCTGGACGGGTAATTGATCTGCTAAATAGACGTGCTCTGAATTTGTCAAATGTCCAGTTTGTTGTTCTCGATGAGGCAGACCAGATGCTGTCAGTGGGTTTTGATGAAGCTGTTGAGACAATTTTGCAAAATGTGCCTGCAAAACGTCAAACCTTGATGTTCTCCGCAACAATGCCACCCTGGATACGCAAGCTGATGCAGAAATACCTCAAAGATCCTGTCATAGTCGATCTTGTGAGTGATGCTTACCCATGTTTTACTGAACACTGCAACTATGATTTCATTGCAAAATTTGTGTATACATATCTGACCTTATTTGTCATGCATTTGCTATTTCGACTTGCATTTAACTTATCACTAGAAGTAACTTCAATTTTGTTATGTTCGCTGGTTGGTTCGGACTTTTGTTGTTTCGTTGCTAGTAAGATAAGCATTAGTGTTAGTATGAAGATGCATATTAAGAAAATTATTCTGGCGGTGTAAATGCATAGACACCTTAATTTTTTTGAAAACATGCATAGTCTATTTCAGGTTTTGATAATGTGTGGATGTGCCTGCAAAGATCTCCTAGTCTTTACCTGAAGATCTGTATATCGTTAAATCATTTTTAAGTTACTAACTGCAAAATTATGAACTAGGAAAAAATTACAGGTTAAGTTTGCTCTTTGTTGCTCCTGCATGACATTATAATCACATTGTTTAGTTAAGAAAATACATAGCTACTAGTTGGATTTGATTTATGATGCTATTTCTTTTCTAGGTGGGTGAAGATGACCAGAAGCTAGCAGAAGGGATTAGTCTGTTGTCTATTGCTACAGAGAATCATGCAAAACCTGCTGTCCTTGGACAATTGATTCAGGCAAGGATGTTCTCTCTGTAGTACCAATGGAATATTTTTTCTTAAGTGCTATCTAAGTTTCTTTCTGCACTCTATGACGTAATGTGTGTGTGAGTTCATTGCAGGACCATGCTAAAGGTGGCAAGTGCATTGTATTTACGCAAACAAAAAGGGATGCTGATCGGTTGTCATACACTATGGGTCGAAGTGTCCAGTGTCAGGCTCTTCATGGAGATATTACACAACAACAAAGAGAGAGGACACTTCAAGGATTTCGTGAAGGGCGCTTTAATACTTTGATTGCCACTGATGTTGCTGCTCGTGGTTTGGATATTCCAAATGTTGATCTGGTTAGTGTTTTTCTGTCCTTTCCTTTACTTTTGTCATTTAGAACTGTGTTATTAATCTGTTTAAAGCTGGCAACATTATCTCATTGCAACATCTGCTGTCAAACCCCTTACTGGCTGTGTTTCCTTGTTCAGGTGATACACTATGAATTGCCAAACAATTCAGAGATATTCGTTCACAGGTCTGGCCGTACTGGCCGTGCTGGGAAGAAGGGCACTGCAATTGTGATGTACAGCTACAACCAAAGTAGAGCTGTCAGGGGCATTGAGAATGACGTTGGAGGCAAGTTTAAGGAGGTGAGATTTTCCATCATTTTAAGTCGCTGCTCGAGTTTGTTCTTATGGCATTTATGCTCAAAGTGTTCTCTTTTTCGCAGCTTCCAAAGATCAACGTTGAAGGTTCTGACTTGACAATGGCTAGTGGTTATGATTCATTCGGAGGTGGAGGCGGAGGTGGGCGCTCACGCGGTGGCGGTTTCGGTGGCCGCGATTCTGGGTTTGGTCGTTCAGGTGGTGGGTTTGGTCGTTCAGGCGGCGGCGGCGGATTTGGCGATTCAGGGTTTGGCCGATCAGGTGGTGGTGGTGGATTCGGCGATTCAGGGTTTGGCCGATCAGGTGGTGGTGGAGGTGGATTTGGCTCAAGTGGTGGGTTTGGGGATTCTGGTTCAGGGCGGTCTGGTGGGTTTGGTGGCGGCTCTGGTAGCTCTGGCTCTAGCTGGGGTGGATTCGGCAGCTTTGGAGGCAAAAGCTCTTGATTGATCAACCCCCCATAGCCCAGCAAATTTTTGGTTGGAGCGGAAGGCAACCGGGTTAACCGGTTCAGCTTGATGGTTCTTATATATGGAAAGCCCTCTGTCAGAAGAGGTAAATTAACATGGTCTGATTCTTGTTGGGTATTTCAAGGTCGAATTTCTAGCGTGGACAACATACGCTTATATTGCCTGGAGCCGCCAACTTTGAAGGCAGATGGAAATAATCACGAGGCTTTCTTCTTTTTACGTTTCCTGCCGCAAGCTATCTGCAGCAGGGTTCCTTGTAAAATATATGCAGTGTGTCTTGTCTTCTGCGGATCACAATATATCTGTTTTTTTAGCAGTAGTTTTTGTATTGTATTGTCAAGCCTTTTGTGGACCTTATCTAATGGCCAGAACTTTAGTCTCTAGAAGCAAATGTTAAGATCTATGCATCAGATACCATGACTAGTTATTGCTAATCGCTAAGCTGCCAGCTCGCGGCGTGTAAACCATCTCTGCTCTGTTGGCTTTTACATACTTTTTGCTATACATTGCTTCTGAGTTAAAAACCAAGAATAAGTTTGTTGAGTGGCTCAGGGTGGTGTTTTGCCAAAATAAATAAATAAATAAGACAAGCAAAAGACACAATGCTCCACCGCCCGAACAGAATTTACTACTACTAGTCTACTTGTTTTTCAGTGGGGTTTGCGAACACCTAAGTTTCTATCTGTTACAATGGTTGGATTATGTTCAGTTTGTTTGATGATAGTTAAGAGTTAGAAATACACTCAAAAACTCTCAACTGGCTGACGAGAAGGGCTGCAAAGAACAAGCATCTAACATAAACAGATACAACGGAATACAACTTCCATATTACTCGGGGAGATACAACCAAAAATTAGGTTTTTCAAAAGCATCTTGGTACATTAGAAACTTAGCACACATTCAGTAAGTTCGGGTAGGTAACTTCTAAATTCTGCCAAACATATTGATGCGATGCGACAGAAACAGCTAGAACTGCACCAGCCCGTTACTTCACCTGTCCTGGAGAAAGCAAAAACGTCAATCCATTAGTAACCTGATTGGCATTGCTAATGCATAGCCTCCAACTTATTGATGTTTATAATAACAAAATGGACTATTAATGTATAGCTCTAGAAATCATCAACCCAGATTTCTACATTTTCAACTTGTAGCAGCCATTATGACTGATGTTTATAACAACAAAATGGAATAGTAATTAATTGATTTTGAAACAGCTAAACCAACGAGAACTCTAGCAATGCCCAGATAGGCACACATAGTTTCGACATCCACATGATATTCAACATCTGGATATCATTTACAGTTTAACGAGAGTCATTTTATTTTTGGCATCACCGTCATTTTAGTTGACGTGTATGTTATTCACATGTGTGAACCCCTATAGCCAAATTGACAATATTTTGGGAGTGCATGTTATCCATGTTGGCAGCCAGATATTTCCCATAGAGAAAAAACTGAATGGTCCATATCTCTTAAGCTATATCGAGAAGATATTCTTACATGTTGACCCATTTCAGCATTAGCACATCAAAATAGATAATCATCCAATGTGTTGTGCAGCGTTTTCAGCTCCATTAGATCCACCAGCAATGGCTATGCCTATTTAAGAAGGTAAACGGAAGTTGTTATCATTGACTAAAAAATCAAGATTAAAAAACAGTTAAACAGAAAGAAGTATCGGATAAAAAAAATACAACTAGTTTGAGATTCCACACATGCCAACTAAGTGGCATTTGATTTTGCATTTTTACTCGTTTGACATTTGATATGGATCTTCCAAGAATAAAGACAACTAGTGATAACACAAAATAAAATAAAGCCATGAGTTAATTTTGTCCATCTATCAAAGGGACGATTGTTGATTAAGCTTAACTTGTTACCGACTTAAGAGACATGCTCACCTGGTGGATGATTTGGAAGGAGAGGAACTCTCTGTGTATTTGATAACAATTAACAAAGCCATCGGTGCGACTCAGCTCGCAGACAAGATTCTGCAAGAACTGAGATGTTGGCATCAGGGCAAGATCGGAGCTATAGCCCCATTCTTCATCCATGAGCCTCCCTGAACTGTATTCTCTGCATTCTTGTTTCTTCTTGTTTCTTTCACTTTCGTTGCTCTGGTCGTTTGCCCATATGTTTATAGTCCCTCCGTTCCAGTATCTCCCATGCACTCTGTATGGCTCTGCCAGTTCTCTTAATGAATGAAAAGTAGCACTCGCTACATTTTGTCAACAAAAAAAAAAGAGATTTGACATGACCACAACCATATCACCCGGGGAAGCTGAAATCCCCTCTATTAACACGGTTACATTCGAAACTTTGGTAGACTAGCACCATTCAGCAAGTTTGTTTAGATATTTTATAAATTTTGTCGAACACATTGATGTGATGCGATGAACTCAGCGAGAACTGCAGCAGCCGCTCCTTCACCTGGAGAAAGCAAAAATACCAATCCATTAGTAACCTGATAGGCACTACTAATATATAGCCTCCAACTTACTGATGTTTATATAATAAAAGGAAAGAAAATGGACTACTAATGTATAGCTGGAAAAACCAAAACCGTCAATCCAGATTCTGCACTCCCAACTTGCAGTAGCCGCCTATGGCTGCTGTTTATAGAAGAAAATAGCCCAACGGAATATCGATTTGAAACGGCTAAGCCAAGGAGAACTTGTATGAATGCCCACATAGGCACACACACATGTAATTCAACATCCACACTCCATATTCAACTCTGTATATCATGTACGATCCAAAAAGGAGTCATTTTAGATTGGCATCATCATCCATTTTAGTTCTTCTATGTGCATGTGTTCCTTATAGCCAAATGGACAATAGCTTGTCAGTGCATGTTACCCATGATGCAGCCAGATATTTTATGCAGGAAAAAAAACAATCTAAATCTCACAAGCTATAAGAAGATTTTCTTACATGTTGAACCCTTTCAGCACATCCACACATCAAACCAGTCAGCCATCCCCATCTTCATTATATCCACCAGCAATGGCTGTGCCTGGAGACACAAGAAGTCAGCCAATTAAAAACAGTTCCAAGGAAAAGACAGATGGATAGCTAGAAACACCACTTGAGCGAAAGAACTCACTTTTGTAACTCACATTTTATAGATGATTTATAGCTCATTTTTATACTAACAAGGAATATCTAGAAACAGTACACTTAGCCAATAAGAAAAACCAAGACATGGTACAGAATTTATCTCATGTAAACTCGTCCCTAGTCATGGCAAGTTGTCAACCAACACAATTAGAACACCAAACTAATAAACTTTAGCAACAAATTTGACTTTAGGTATGCAGTTTTAAATAATTGGAGCATGATTAGAGCCAAGAAATGCAATTTATTTTGTATGCTACCAATATACTCCATCCATCGTGCTTATTGGGTCAGCGGGCCAACCAACGACGCCCAAGTTTGCTAGGCCACGTGCAATGAAATTAATTAGGAAATACTTTTTTTGCGACGAAATTAGGGAAGTGCTGCATGCAACGGAATTAGTTAGCGATGGGGGCATAGAAAGGTGCAAGGCATGCACACCACGTTCGGCTTACCTGCAGAGGTAGTAGATTTTTTTATGCAATGCAAGCTAATTAATTAGCAACAAACAAGCTCATACTCTAGTTTTCCTTCCCAACATGGTCCCAGAGTTTCGGCTAGCAGGCCTAATAAACGCGGACAGAGGGACTACTAGTCACTTGCAAGAGGGTCTACAAGTGGCAAAAAGTAAGTACTATATTCTCATATGCAGGCGTATTAGGTTCATTAAGATGAGGCTTTGATGATGAATTACTTTGTTAATATGCCTTTTTATGACATGAACTTGGTGCCACTTGATTTGTTTTCAAAAGCGTGTGCTGAGAATTGCAATATTACATCATATAAACCATGCGGTAAAGGAGTAATTCTTGGTCAAAGTGTTTCTTTTGCGACCAAGTCAAAGTCTTGTCTTAGCAAAACATAATAAGCCCAAGATATCGGAATGGCAGGAATATCATTTAAGAAGGTATGGATTCAACCGAAGTTGTTATTATCGAGTTTAAAAAGTAACGGATAAAAGAGTATAATTAGCTTTGATATTCAAAACATCCCAATTAAGTTACTAAGTGACATTTGATTTTGCAATTTTAACCATTTGACATTTGATTTGGACCTTCCAGGAATGAAGACAGCTGATGAGAACATAAGGAAAATATGGCTATAGATTAAGTTTGTCTATCTATCAAAGGGATAATTGCTGATTAGGGTTAAGTTGTCTGTGACTTAAGAGATACAATCAAGATGTTTGAGCAACAGTTTATGAAACATAACTGAATTTGGCAGCTCATACAATATTAGGACTAAGGACAAGCAATTACCTGGTGTATAGAAACTCATGAATGGATGGTAGGCACTTCTAAAACGCTTTCCAGGAATACTCTTGGATTGCATTGAATTAAGTTGAATCATGTAGACACTGACGTCCGTATGTATAAAAATTACATCAGTATCCTCAACATAGCACATTATACCTCCCGTCCCCTTGACATAGTCCCAGCCTCGTGTTAATCGCGCCATCCTTCTGGTTCTCCCAATCTGAGGACGGGGCCCGAAAATGTTACGCAAATCAACGGTCTTCCATGGCACCCATGTGGCAACACCATGAGCATCGACGTTCCTTTGCCACGTTTGGAAGTGTGGGTAAGACATCATGGCGAAGCCAACAGCGCCATCCTCAGCCTGGATGATTCGATGGGTACCACCACCGGGGAAATCATCTGTAACGGGTGGCCCCTTGATCACAACTAGACTCTGCTCTTCCAAATCAAACTCAACAATGCCAGCCTCCATAGTTGTAAGCAACCAGTAAAGTGCTTTACCAACGAGTGAGCCATCCATACCAGCATCAAACAGTTGACATGGAGCCGCCGTCGAGACGAGATTGCTCCATGCCCCGGTATCTGAGGAGTAAACACTGGCGAGGGGCCTATAGTCATGTCTGCACAAGGATACCAAGGCCACCTTGAAGGGGCTGGAGTGGCATTCACCGTGCACGTGGCCAGGGTCGCCGGCAGCGCAGAGCACGGCCCCGTTGAGGTGGACCGTCTTGAACTCGGGCGGAACGGCCACGCGGCGCTGCTCGCCGGTGACGGGGGCGCACACGACGAGGTCCTTGCGCACATGGTCTAAGACGAGGACGCGTCCGTGGCGGAAGCCGAGCACGCCGTAGTCGCGGTGGTCGCTGTAGCGTCCCAGGTCGAAGCGCCCGGGAGGGATGCGGTCGGGACGGTCGAGCAAGGAGGTGAAGACGAGGTCGCCCTGGATGTACTCGAAGGCGCCGAGGAGCGGCGGCTTGCGGTGGTGCGCGCGGAAGCGGCCGAGGAATCTAGGATCGGTGGTGATGCTCCGCCACCGCCTGCAGACGGCGGAGGCACGGATGAGCGAGGAGGGCTGCGGAGGGAGAGGGCGGCCCCGGCGGCGGCGGGTCGTCTCACTCATGTCGTGTGGGACTTGGGACTGGAGTGGGGGAAAGTTTGGATTTTTTTTACTCGAGTCACTTGTGGTATTGGGCTGCCACATCGACGCCGCCAAACCGCTCGCAATGGGCTGTAGCTTGGGCGTATGCTCGATTTGTTAAACGGCCGCTGATCGCTGTAAATAATACACACGGCAAAAAAAAAACTGATTTAAAAATTGCCTCAAGAAAAAACTGATTTCAAAATGTTGCCAGATTGCTAAATTTTGTTATTTATTGTTCCCTCCGTCCCATAATATAAGAACGTTTTTCAAGCTGTGTTAGTTTGAAAAATGTTCTTATATTATGGGACAGAGGGAGTAGTGGGAGGGAATGCAATATGTTGTTTATCATACACATGTTTTTTTATGGATGGTTGTCATACACATAATATATCACAGTTAGAAGCTAGTGGTCAATTTTCGAAGTTAAGAATCTATGCAGCACCGTTCATTTGCTTGGGAAGGTGGCCAGTAGCGGCGGCAGGAAAAATCAACGCCCCAGGTAACCTTTGAGGTACTGTAGCACTGTAGCTACAGTAGTGCTATAGCATCCAAAGGAAATACATCTCACGCCCCAGGCAGCGGCCCGGTCTGCCTGGGGCCTGTCTCCGCCACTGAAGGTGGCGGTCGAAAAACTGGGATGGTGGCTCATGGATGGCAATTCTCGTGATGTGCTTCAGCAACATCGGTAGCCGACAACAGTTTCGGGATGTGAGGAGTATGAGTACGTTCCCGGTCAATGCGCTACAACGATTTCGGCTCCACCGACGATGGGCCTCTCAATCAGCTCACGGAGCCAAATCAAGGCGATGGTACTTCTTCAGCTCCGGTGAGGGCATGTGGTGGTGATGGCAATTGCAATGATTCCTAGAGACTTCTCTTATTTTCTATTTTCCGTGGAGGAGTTTTCTACTAATATTTGTGGGCGCATATCCTCATTCGCCCTTTCTGAAGGATTCCACGTGTGTGCATTGTATCGTGACTTCTGATGAATAGGCAATCTTATGAAAAATTGAATTTATTATTTATTTTAGTATATTTTCAATTTTTTATTAGGATTGTGCAGGCCGTATAGACAACCTTGCAAGAGTAAATGTGATATTTAATGTGTTCCCTGGTAAACTTTTTCAAAATCACTGCTTTTAGAGTAGGGCGTTTTGGTGCCCAGGCTCATCTGCACCTGGTTAGAAAAAAAATCATAAAAAATCAAAACAAATTCAAAAAATTCCAAATAAAATTTGTGTGGTAGAAAATTTGATGCGTGAGGTCCGCTCCGAATTTCAAGTCATTTGGACATATGAGCAGCTCTCAGCAAAAAAGACAAATCGGGCTAAAACAGTACATGAACAGTAAACATTTTTACAGACCCCCAATTTGTCTTTTTTGCTGAGAGCTGCTCATATGTCCAAATGACTTGAAATTTGGAGCGGGCCTCACGCAGCAAATTGTCTACCACACAAATTTTATTTGGAATTGTTTAAATTTTTCTAGTATTTGTTTTGATTTTTTTCGTCGGCGCGGGTGCAGATGAGCTCGGGTGCAGAAATGGATTTTCGCTGCTTTTATTATTTTACTAATTAGTAGTATTTGTTAATGCTTATTAATTTGACTCTTGAGTAGAAATCTAATAATGCCATGATACAATACCAATTCTTGAGAATTTTGTAATACTACTATAGGGAAATAATGTATCTTGTAAGAAAAATGAGAATTTCATGGTACTAATTCTAAAAATATCATGATACTAAATTCCATGAAATTTTGTGACACTAATTCTTGGGATACTAATTTCCGAATATTTTAGACACGCCTGCTCGTCCTGAGCGTTTTGAGCAGTCATATACCGAAAGTTTTTGTCTAGTTGGATGCAAAAAAATTGCTTCTTATCTAAAATTAAATTAAGGGGTGTCTAATTGGCCGAACGAAGATGCCAACAACCTCAACTTTATGATGTAGAAGGGTTGTGATAGCGACATGGTGGAACTTGATGAAAAGTGGTGAACAACACATATTATGATGGTGCTCCTGGAGGCCGTGACTTGGAACATAGCTCAAAACTCTACAGGGACTGGACACTAAGACCAATAACTCGACACGATAATGCAAATGTAAACTCAACGATGCAACACACTGGAAAATAAATATGGCAATGCCTTAGCGTATTCTATATGTGATGATCTAACCATACAGGGGTGGACAAACCATATCAAACATATAGTTTCCTAGGGCCCACACGTACTTTCACCAAGGTAAGCACTCATAGGAGATAATGATGATGGACACGTTAACATTAGGATCTTGCCGTAGCTAGAATAGTTACCTTGTACCAACCATCTCTTTTTCACATGCTCGGTTGCTCGTCTGTCGTGGAATGTCTTGAAGTGTTCCCTGATAATATAGATTCTTTAATTGGAACTTGGGCTAAAAAGTTTAACAAAATGGAGAGGGGTCTAGTGATGGTGGGGATCTCTGCTATATGCCGGACACTTTGGACATTACGCATTAGTGTTGTTTTTTATAACAGCAAGGTGCATGACCCTTGCGTTCCAGTTAATTTCTTCTTGATGTGGCTTCATGATTGACCATTTTGCAGAAAACCCCATGAGGAGTGAGATTATGACGGTAGGCGTGCGACAAGTCGGGAGAGTCATCGACGAGGTGTTCATGGCGGCTCATAGTTGGCATCGGGGAGGAAGGAGGATCACAGTTGGGTGATGGTCTTCTTCGGCAAAACACAGGATGTTCTTTCATGGGATGCATCTTTGAAGCCTCTTCTCTCAGCTGTCTTCCGTTGCTGTCATATTAGCAGTCTTTTGTAATAAATAAGAAAAGAGTGGGATGTAATATGTTTGAAACTAAGTGTTGTCGGCTCTGGGCCTAGCTGTGAGCCCAAGCCTTAGATCTGAGCTGGACTGGGGGGGGGGGGGGGGTGAGGGTGGAGGGATGGCTCCCCTCTCTCAATCTCCTCTATTTCAGGGTTCAGATGCGTGGTCTTTGTTTTCTGCTGTTTGGTTTCTTTTATGGTCGAAATCTTTGTAGTAAGACTTGGTGGTTTCTGTTAATAGAAATCGGAGAGGTAAGCTCTCTTTTATCCAAAAAGAGAGAGAATAATAACCCTATTTGGTAGTAGTAACATATCATATGTAGCACACTTGGAGGGCTCATATCAGATATATCACACTTGGAAGGCTTGGTTAATTGGTTTCGAGCTATTATCGCCGCATTGCGGTGCGACACATCTTCTAAGCTTGATTGAATAATACTAAGAACATATTTTGTAAAGCAGGGACACGATCCTCTTACGTCACCCTATCACCATGCCAAGGGCTGACTTACGATAGTATATGCATTGGAAGAAGACACAGCGCGCCCGTTTGGACCGGCCATGTCAGGGCGGCCTTTTTTAATTTTAATTATAATTTTTTATTTTTGTTTTATGTTTATGTTTTTTCTACTTTAAATAATACGGGACTTAAAAAAGTTCCGAAAGTCAAAAAAATGAGAATATTGTATTAAAGTGTTTATTAAATCATAAAATGTTTGT
Organism: Aegilops tauschii subsp. strangulata; assembly: GCF_002575655.3. Lineage (NCBI taxonomy): Eukaryota > Viridiplantae > Streptophyta > Magnoliopsida > Poales > Poaceae > Aegilops > Aegilops tauschii. The sequence continues at coordinate 58,455,575 of NC_053039.3, forward strand.
GGATTCCAAAAATATTCACGATTTTATAAAGAAATGTTTGCTATTTTTAAAATTTGAAAATTTGCAAATAAATGTTCGGGAAATCAAAAAATGTTCTTGATTTTTTAAAAAGTTCTTGTATTAAAAAATATTAATGAAATGGAACAAAATTTTGCCAATTCAAAAAATGTTCATCAATGGAAAAATATCCTAAAAATTCAAAAACTGTTCGTGACTATCAAAATAGTTTATTTATTCATAAAATGTTCACTAATTCAAAAGATGATCATGCATTTCAAAAAAATTTCACTAAAACAAAAACATGTTCGTGAATTTCAAAAATTGTTCCACCAATTTTCAGAACGATCTTCATCCATTCTAGAAATGTTCGCCGATTCAAGAAAATTGTAAAAAAAATCACATTTTTTAAAAAATGTTTGCAAATAGTATAAAATGTTCAGGAATTCAAAAAATGTTCTTTATTTTAGAAAATGTTCAAAAATTTGTAAAAGCGTTCATGAATTTGATAAATGTTCATAATTTCAACTATGCTCACGAGTTTAAAAAATTGTTCATTTTTTTCGAATGAAGATGCTAGGAGCATCCGGCTTTAAATTAATAAAGCCACAAGGAAGCATCTGTGACGCCCCCGATTCAATCGTACACTAATCAAGCACGCAAATGTGTACGATCAAGATTAAGGACTCACGAGAAGATATCACAACACAACCCTAGACACAAATAAAAATAATACAAGCTTTATGTTACAAGCCATGGGCCTCGAGGGCTCGAATACATAAGCTCGAATACACAAGAGTCAGCGGAAGCAACAATATTTGAGTACAGACATAAGTTACACAAGTTTGCCTTAAGAAGGCCAGCACAAAAGCATCTACGATCGAAAAGGCAAGGCCTCCTGCCTGGGAGCCTCCTAACTACTCCTGGTCATCGACGGTCTCCACGTAGTAGTATGCATCGGCGGTGGCATCTGGCTCCTGGGCTCCGACATCTGGTTGCATCAACTGGAAAGAAGAAGAAAGGGGGAAAAGGGGGAGCAAAGCAACCGTGAGTACTCATCCAAAGTACTCGCAAGTAAGGATCTACACTACATATGCATCGGTATCAATAAAATGGGCTGTATCTGTGGACTGGACTGCAGAATGCCAGAAGAGAAGGGGAAATCCTAGCCTATCGAAGACTAGCATCTTCAAGCATCTTGCAGCATTAGAAGAGATAAGAGTAGCATAAAGTAAAGTAGTAGTAGTGTTATCAACCTCGGCCAGAGATCCTTTCTCGACTCCCTGCGAGAAAGCATCCCAGAGCCATACTATCCAGTTATCACCTCAAGTATCCAGTTCTAGTTGTATCGATCGGGATACAACTCCAAGTGTCCGTTACCGTAGGACAGGCTATCGATAGATGTTTTCTTCCCTGCAGGGGTGCACCAACTTACCCACCACGCTCGCTTAACTCCGGCCGGACACACTTTACTGGGGCATGTCCGGCCTCGGCCAAACAATACGCCGCAACCCGACCTAGGCTTAATAGAGAGGTCAGCACGCCGGACTAAACCTATGCCCCCAGGGGTCATGGGCCATCGCCCCGGGAACTCCTGCACGTTGCGAACGCGGCCGGTGATCAGACCTAGCTACCTCCTTAAAAAGGCAGGTGCTTACCAGTCCAACCCGGCACGCGCCGCTCAGTCGCTGACGTGTATTAAGCTTGGGCTGATGCATACGACACAGAACGCCCATACTATGCCCACGTGATGGTTAGTGCTATCAGGCTAGAGCCCCTATGATCAAATATCAAAATCGTAGTGGATTAGGAGTGCGCGGTAACAAGCAGAGACTCACGAAAGATGTGACCCCGTCGCCCCGTCTCGAGGACTTGCGGCAAGGGCTAAGAATGCCCGGCCACGCCTCGTAAGTATCTCGCGGGCACCTTCCAGGTCAACCCGTCTCCACAACACTCGCGGGTAACCCTCAGGGTCGACCTGCCTTTCCAAGTAACAGTTGTAAAGTCCAAGTATCCGTGTGTACAAACATCAAGGGTAAAACCCGAGGAATCACCCCCAGTGAATTCCACTCGATGTAATCATCAAGGTGAACGTAAGAGGATCCACCCTCGAGGTTCACACTTGAGGGGTTGCATGATAGAGTCGTATCGGAAGTGGTTAAGGAGGAAATCACCCTCGATGACCACGACCGAATAGCTACACTACAGAGATCTCATCAGGAGTGATGTATGAGGTTCCACCCTCGGCACTCGATGGTAACTCTGCAGAGTCGAGCAACAAACGGGGCGTGATGTGATGTGAGGTGTCAGGCTCTGGTCGTCGATCATGTTGATCGAGTCATCGATGATGAAGTAGGGGCAACAAGGACCAGGTGGGGGTCACCGATGGATCACTAACCAACCCTATGCTAAGCAGTTTAGGATAAGCAGGTAGGTAACAATAAGCAGGTTACAAAAGCAGGCTATGCATCAGAATAGGAGCAAACAATAACAGTAGCAAAATCTAATGCAAGCATGAGAGAATGGAATGGGCGATATCGGGATGATCAAACGGGGGGGGGGGGGGGGCTTGCCTGGAAGCTCTGCTGAAAAAGAAGAAGTGTCGTCGTTGACGTAGTCGATCACAGGGGCTGCATCGGTCTCGGGGTCTACCGAAGAGAAGAGGGGGAAGAAACAGTAAATATAAAGCAAACATAGCATCATAAAGCATAGCATGGCAATATGATGTGCCGTGTGTGACCTAACGTATGGCTACACGATAAAGGTGAAGGGGGAATTCAACCGGGAATGTTTTCCCGGTTCCGGACCTGTGTCAGACAGATGACTGGAGGGGGAATGTTCCATGTTCAGATAGTTAGAGGCATCTGACAGCTAAACAGACCGTGTATTCTGATTCGCTGGATTTTTCTGAGCAACTTTCATGTAGAAAACATTTTCATTGGAGTTACGGTTTAATTTCTATGAATTTTCAAAGTTTAAACAATATTCTGGAATTATTAAAATTAACAGAAAAGGAATATGACATCAGCATTGCATGGGGTGACGTCAGCAGTCAACAGACTCGCTGACCAGGGTCAAACCTGACCTGTGGGTCTAGTGGGACCCACATGTCAGCCTCTGTTTGCTTAACAGTGGATTAAATTAATCTAGCAGGGTTAATTAGGGGTGTGGGCCCCGGGTGTCAGTGAGTGTTTAGGTTAATCTAACTAGTTTTAATTATAAAAACTGTTTAATTAGCGCGGGGCCCACATGTCAGTGGCAGTGGGCTGCCCAGTCAGCACGTTGACTCGGTCAACCCAGTCAACGGAGCCTGCAGGGCCCGCTGGTAGTGACCCAGGGGTGGCCCCAGGTGTGCCACGTCGGCGGCGGTCGACGTTTCGCCGCCGGTGACCTCCAGACGCGGCGGAGGGCTCGGGCCGGCGTCGGAAATTGTCTACAGGCGGACGTTTCGCGCGCGCGAGGGTGCGTTCGAACGGGCGAACGACGCCGCGTCGAATGGTGGTAGAGGCACGGCCGGACTTGGTCGGTAACATCGGCGACGACGAGTACGGACGGCGGCGGCTTTCGGGCGGTCGACGAGGTGGAGCTACGGGCGTCGGCTCCGGCCGTTGTTGGGCTCGCCCAAACGAGTGGAGCGAGCTGCGCCCTCCTGTGGTGGCGGTGAGGCCGGAGGAGGCCCGTAGCGACGGCGACGAGCGGTGAGGGCGGCGGTCGGAATCGGACAAGGTAGGGGGCGACGCTGCGGGGCAAGAGGAGGTGCGTTCGTGCGCGCATTCGAGTCCTAGGAGCGCCAGGAGGTCGCCGCGGGGCTCGGGCATGCGTGAAAATGGCCCTAGCCTCGACGGCGGCGGGCGGGCGGCGGTGAGCTTTGGCCGTGGCGGAGCTAACAGCAGCAACAGATCGAGGGGGGAACGGAGGGGAAAGGAGGCTAAGCTCATCGGGAAGGCACACGGAGGCCCGGTGGGTGACTAGGAGCAGTAGTGGCGCGGATTCGGGGCGGCGACGTTCGTCGGAGCCGAGGGCGAAGGCGAGGTCGTGGCGGTGCTGCGGGGCCGTCCCGGTCCGCGTGGTTCGGCGGGGAGGATGAGGAGGTCGAGGCAGAGCCTGGGGGCACGTCAGCGAGTCGAAGGCCGGCCGGTGGCCGCGGGATCGAGTGGAGGGCGGCGACGAGCTCACGGGCAAGGTGGGGAAAAGAGAGAGGCGAGGTGCGTGGGGCAAGTGGGGGCAGCTAGGGTTCGTCCGGGGCGGGGCGACCTAGTAGTCGCCGGGGAGCCGCCGGATGGCCGCCTCGTGGCCATCGGCAGCCACGGACGGCGCGCGCGTCCACCCAGCCCCTGGTGATCAGAGGTAGGGGACGGCAGGGTTAGGTGGGCTGGGCTGCACTGTTGCGCGACTGAGCCAAGTGCACAGTGCAGCCTGGCCTTTTCTTTTTTTTTAACTTTTGCCTTTTATTTTAAAACTTTCTGTTTTAGCTATTTTAGGCCATTTAGACACTTTGCAGAAAAATGTTGGTTCACCAGCAATATTACCAGAAGAATACTTTCCACATGATGAACATTTTAGTTTTCATGTTTGATCATTTTTGAATTTCACACATAATTTGAAATTGAATTCAACTGGAATTTGAAAGAGATAAGAGACAATGATGAACAAACACTTGTTTAGCAAAAGGATTAACTTAACCCCAGGGATTACTGTAGCATCATTACACCGGGGTGTTACAACTCTCCTCCTCTAAAAGAGAATTAAGAGGTAGAAGGGAACATGTCGGGGTATTCAGCCCGGAGGTTATCTTCGCGTTCCCAAGTGGCTTCATCTTTAGTATGATTCGACCATTGCACCTTGAGGAACTTGGTAACCTTCTGGGGGGTTCGACATTCAGCTTCTTTAAGAATGCGGATAGGATGCTCTTTCTATGTGAGATAATCCTGAACTTCAATCAATTCCGGATCCTTGAAGCATCGACGAAGTTGCGACACGTGGAAGACGCCATGGACGTGAGAGAACTGAGGTGGCAACTCCAATTGATAAGCCACCAGTCCATGACGGGCGAGGATGCGGAAGGGACCAATGTAGCGCGGAGCTAGCTTGCCCTTGACTCCGAACCGATGAGTGCCTCTCAAAGGAGTGACACGCAGATAAGCTTGTTTACCAGGTTGATAAGTTGAACCCAGTGTTTCTGGTCATAGTTGCTCTTCTGGCGGGACTGGGCCACCTTGAGATTATCTCGGACAATGCGAACCTACTCTTCAGCTTGTTGAATAATGTCTGGACCAATGAGCGTCCGTTCCCCAGTTTCTGACCAATTCAGAGGGGTTCGACACTTACGTCCATAAAGCACTTCGAAGGGTGCCATTTTCAAGCTGGCTTGATAGCTGTTGTTATAAGAGAACTCCGCATAAGGGAGAGATTCTTCCCACTTCTTGCCGAAAGAAATAACACAAGCCCGAAGCCTGTCTTCAAGAATTTGATTGACTCGCTCGACTTGGCCTTGGGATTGGGGATGATAAGCAGTGCTCCAGGTAATATGAGTTCCCATTGCCTCTTGGAAACTATCCCAGAACTTTGAAGTGAATATACTGCCACGGTCTGAACTGATCTCCTTCGGATTGCCGTGGAGTGACACAATTCGGGAGATATACAAGTTTGCTAATTGACTAGCAGTGATTGTCTCCTTGACTGGCATAAAGTGAGAAACCTTCGAGAATTGGTCGATAACGACGAAGATAGCATCGTTACCTTTCTGAGACTTGGGAAGGCCAGTGACGAAGTCCATTTGGATCTTATCCCACTTCCATTCAGGAATCGGAAGCGGTTGTAGAAGTCCAGCCGGTTTCTGATGTTCTGCTTTGACGCGACGGCAAACGTCACATTCTTCGATATATCGAGCAATGTCTTGCTTCATTTTAGACCACCAGTACTTCTGACGGATGTCTAGATACATCTTGGTACTTCCCGGATGAATAGAGAGAGGGGTGTCATGCGCTTCTTTCATCACCTTCTCTGTCATACGCTCGAACCGGGGCACTACAATGCGATCTCTGAAGTATAAGGTTCCATCTTCACCAAGTGAGAAATCTCTGGATTTCTCTAAGGCAAGATCCTTTTTCATCAAATCAACGTGGGCATCTTTGGCTTGAGCATACTTAATTGCTTTCAGAAGAGTTGGTTCCAGGACAAGGTTATTCAGAGAACCCTGTGAAACTAGTTGAAGGTTCAGCTTGCATAGCTCTTCATAAAGGCGGGGTTGAGCTTTGTAGACCATGTGATTATTGCAATAAGACTTGCGGCTCAAGGCATCAGTCATTACATTAGCCTTGCCAGGGGTATAGGATATACCGTAGTTGTAGTCAGCAATAGCTTCCGTCCACCGCTGCTGACGAAGGTTCAGATCTAGCTAAGTAAACAGGTACTTCAGGCTCTGATGATCGGTGAAGATCTCGCAACGATTACCGAGAAGGTACTGTCGCCATAGCTTCAGTGCAAAGATAACCGCAGCAAGCTTGAGGTCATGAACTGGGTAGTTCTCTTCATGAGGACGCACTTGACGGGAGGCATAAGCAATCACTCTGCGCTCTTGCATTAGGACGCAGCCTAATCCTTGTCGTGAAGCGTCACAATAGATGACGAAGTCCTTGCGAGAATCAGGGGGAGCAAGCACTGGGGCAGAAGTCAACTTGTCCTTGAGTGCCTGGAAACTTTCCTGACACTTTTCAGTCCAATCAAACTTAACGCCTTTGTGTGGCAGATTGGTCAGTGGTTGGCGATCTTGGAGAAGTTCTCGACAAAGCGTCGACAATAGCTGGCTAGTCCGAGAAAGCTTCTAACTTGCTTGACAGTCTTCGGAGGGGTCCAGTCAAGAATATCCTGAACGCGCTTTGGGTTGACGTCAATACCATCCTTGGAGATAACATGGCCAAGGTAGGTGACTTCGGGTAACCAGAATTCGCACTTGGAATACTTGGCATAAAGTTGATGTTCTCGAAGCTTCTCTAGAACAAGTCGAAGATGTTCAACATGTTCTTCTTTGTTCTTCGAATATACCAGGATATCATCCAGATAGACTACGACGAACTTGTCGAGGTAATCCATGAATATGTAGTTCATCAAACGGGAGAATGTGGCTGGAGCATTGGTCAAGCCAAAAGACATGACGGTGTAATCGTAAGAACCATAACGAGTGACGAATGCGGTCTTTGGAATATCCTCTTCACGAACACGGATCTGGTGGTAACCCAACCTCAAGTCGAGTTTAGAGAATATCGATGAACCAGCCAGTTGATCATACAGATCATTGATCCGAGGAAGGGGATATTTGTTCTGAATTGTAGCTTGGTTGATAGGACGGTAGTCTTGGACCAAACGATTCATTCCGTCCTTCTTCTTGACGAAGAGAGAAGATGCTCCCCAAGCAGAGGAACTTGGACGAATGAAACCACTATGAAGAGATTTGTCGATTTCCTCCTTAAGTTCAAGGAGTTCATGAGGCGGCATCTTGTAGGGCCGTTTGGCGATAGGAACGGTGCCTGGTTTCAAGTCGATGACGAACTCGACAGCCTGAGCAGGGGGTATTCCTGGAAGTTCTTCTGGAAAGACATCTAGGAAGTCGCGAACAACTGGAATCTTTTCAATTCCCTCAAGAGGTGCTGCGTTCAACGCATTCAAGATATAAAGTCGTGCTTCGGCATTTTGAACCAGACGAGCATTGTAGCTTACTATCTCATCTGAAGGGTGTAGAAGGTGGACGGGTTTAGTGGTGCAAACGATAGAAGCCGTATGTGCTTTCAACCAATCCATTCCCAGAATGAGGTCAATATTGGAAGACTTTAGAATAATGGGGGAGGCAAAAATTCCAACCCTTTGATTTCAACTGAAATGTTGTGGCTAACCATGGAGGTTTGGCATTGGCCCGCAGGTTTTTTTTACCACTAGTGGAGTGTGCATCTCTTCATATTTAATGCCATGCATGAATGCAAAATCTTCTGATATGAAAGAATGTGATGCTCCTGAATCGAATAAAACAGAAGCCGGTACTAGATTAACGAGAAGAGTACCCATCACAGTGGCAGGCTGGTCTTGATCTTCATTCAGATCAACATGATTAGCCTGACCACGACCGTAAGTCTGGCATTGCCGTTGCGGGGCTGGTTGTTACGGCCAGTTGAAGGCAGAGCTAGTTGGTTCTTTTTCTGAGTGCACTCTTTGGCAAGGTGACCTGGATGGCCACATCTGAAGCACAAACCATCATTGGGATTGGGAGTAGGAGCTTGGGGCGGTACAACTCGAAGAGGCTGCCTCTGCGGTGGAGGAGGCAGACGAGGTGCAACATAGGACTGTCTTGGTGTAGGTGCAGTTGGACGATACATGCTATGGGGAATCCATATCCGACGCTTCTGCGCTGACAGGCCCGAAGATGAGCCAGCGTCACGGCTGCGCCTGAGGGACCCCTGGTGTTCCTGAAGACCAGTCTCAACCTGAATAGCCTTGTTCACTATGGTGGCGAAATCAGCAAAGTCATGCACCAGGAGCGCTAGCTTGATATCAGGGTGAAGTCCGTCACGGAACTTCTCTTGCTTACGAGCATCAGTAGCAATGTCTTCCTCAGCGTAATGGGACAAGTCCAAGAATTCCCGCTGATAAGCATCTACATACTTGTTGCCTTGGGTGAGGTTGCGGAACTCTCGCTTCTTCTTGTCCATGATTCCCTGAGGAATGAAGCGGGCACAGAAAGCGGCTTGGAAATTCGGCCAAGTGATGACCGTTCCAGCAGGTAGGGTACACCTGTGGCTGTCCCACCATTGAGCAGCGGGACCCTTCATAAAGAATGATGCAAAGGTGACATAGCTAGCAAGGGCCACACTAGCAGATTCCATTTCATACGTGATGTCGCGAAGCCAGTCATCAGCATCAAGGGGCTGAGTTGAGCTGCGGTAAATAGTTGGGTTGAGGCGCATGAAGTCCTGCAGAGTTACTGGGGTTGGCTGTTGATTCATGTTCGGACGAGGAAACTGAGCCATCATTCCTTCCATGAACTGGCGGTTCAGCTCAAATTGTTGCATCATTCCGGCAAAGAATTCGGGCGGTGGTGGATCGTTGGCACCACGGCCACGACCAGCAGGTCTAACCATCCTGCTAACATGTAACAGGGGGTAGTTCAGCATTGAGCATTTTCAAAGACAAGGATCATTCATGATGAAACATGCATAATGAAAGAGGTACGATGGATACCACATAGTAATCAACACGACAGTGTGTGTACTATTCAAAATACTATTCTAAGGAATAGCTATGGCTTATCCAACTTTGCGGTGAATGTGATCACGGGATCCTAATGTTAGAGTTAGTAAGTTCGTTTAACCCGAATGGAAGAGACATCAGTCCTAGAGTATAGATGAGGAGTAAAAGATCCTAATACCACCCAATGGCGACGTGGGCCCGTAAGACACACATCCATGTTAGTAAAAGTTTTTCAGTGACTAGACTCAACTTCGGCCAAGGAGTTGGAAAGGGGGCTAACTACAGGCAGTCGGCTCTGATACCAACTTGTGATGCCCCTGATTCAATCGTACACTAATCAAGCACGCAAATGTGTATGATCAAGATCAAGGAATCACGGGAAGATATCACAACACAACTCTAGACACAAATAAAAATAATACAAGCTTTATGTTACAAGCCATGGGCCTCGAGGGCTCGAATACATAAGCTCAAATACACAAGAGTCAGCGAAAGCAACAATATCCGAGTACATACATAAGTTAGACAAGTTTGCTTTAAGAAGGCCAGCACAAAAGCATCTACGATCGAAAAGGCAAGGCCTCCTGCCTGGGAGCCTCCTAACTACTCCTGGTCGTCGACGGTCTCCACGTAGTAGTATGCATCGGCGGTGGCATCTCGCTCCTGGGCTCCGACATCTGGTTGCATCAACCGGAAAGAAGAAGAAAGGGGAAAAGGGGGAGCAAAGCAACCGTGAGTACTCATCCAAAGTACTTGCAAGCAAGGATCTACACTACGTATGCATCGGTATCAATGAAATGGGCCGTATCTGTGGACTGGACTGCAGAATGCCAGAAGAGAAGGGGAAATCCTAGCCTATCGAAGACTAGCATCTTCAAGCATCTTGCAGCATCAGAAGAGATAAGAGTAGCATAAAGTAAAGTAGTAGTAGTGTTATCAACCTCGGCCAGAGATCCTTTCTCGACTCCCTGCGAGAAAGCATCCCAGAGCCATACTATCCAGTTATCACCTCAAGTATCCAGTTCTAGTTGTATCGATCGGGATACAACTCCAAGTGTCCGTTACCGTAGGACAGGCTATCGATAGATGTTTTCTTCCCTGCAAGGGTGCACCAACTTACCCACCACGCTCGCTTAACTCCGGCCGGACACACTTTACTGGGGCATGCCCGGCCTCGGCCAAACAATACGCCGCAACCCGACCTAGGCTTAATAGAGAGGTCAACACGCCGGACTAAACCTATGCCCCCAGGGGTCATGGGCCATCGCCCCGGGAACTCCTGCACGTTGCGAACGCGGCCGGTGAGCAGACCTAGCTACCTCCTTAAAAAGGCAGGTGCTTACCAGTCCAACCCGGCACGCGCCGCTCAGTCGCTGACGTGTATTAAGCTTGGGCTGATGCATACAACGCAGAACGTCCATACTATGCCCACGTGATGGTTAGTGCTATCAGGCTAGAGGCCCCTAGGATCAAATATCTAAATCATAGTGGATTAGGAGCGCGTGGTAACAAGCATAGACTCACGAAAGATGTGATCCCGTCGCCCCGTCTCGAGGACTTGCGGCAAGGGCTAAGAATGCCCGGCCACGCCTCGTAAGTATCTCGCGGGCACCTTCCAGGTCAACCCGTCTCCACATCACTCGCGGGTACCCCTCAGGGTCGACCCTCCTTTCCAAGTAACAGTTGTAAAGTCGAAGTATCTGTGTGTCCAAACATCAAGGGAAAAACCCGAGGAATCACCCCCGTTGAATTCCACTCGATGTAATCATCAAGGTGAACGTAAGAGGATCCACCCTCGAGGTTCACACTTGAGGGGTTGCACAACAGAGTCGTATCGGAAGTGGTTAAGGAGGAAATCACCCTCGATGAACACGAGCTACACTACAGAGATCTCATCAGGAGTGATGTATGAGGTTCCACCCTCGGCACTCGATGGTAACTCTGTAGAGTTGAGCAACAAAAGGGGCGTGATGTGATGTGAGGTGTCGGGCTCTGGTCGTCGATCACGTTGATCGAGTCGTCGATGATGAAGCAGGGGCAACAAGGACCAGGTCGGGGTCACTGATGGATCACTAACCAACCTATACTAAGCAGTTTAGGATAAGCAGGTAGGTAACAATAAGCAGGTTACAAAAGCAGGCTATGCATCAGAATAGGAGCAAACAATAACAATAGCAAAATCTAATGCAAGCATGAGAGAATGGAATGTGCGATATCGGGATGATCAAAGGGGGGGCTTGCCTGGAAGCTCTGCTGAAAAAGAAGAAGTGTCGTCGTTGACGTAGTCGATCACACGGGCAGCATCGGTCTCGGGGTCTACCGAAGAGAAGAGGGGGAAGAAACAGTAAATATAAAGCAAACATAGCATCACAAAGCATAACATGGCAATATGATGTGCAGTGTGTGACCTAACATATGGCTACACGATAAAGGTGAAGGGGGAATTCAACCGGGAATGTTTTCCCGGTTCCGGACCTGTGTCAGACAGATGATTGGAGGGGGAATGTTCCATGTTCAGATAGTTAGAGGCATCTGACAGCTAAACAGACCGCGTATTCGGATTCGTTGGATTTTTCTGAGCAACTTTCATGTAGAAAACATTTTCATCAGAGTTACGGTTTAATTTCTATGAATTTTCAAAGTTTAAACAATATTCTGGAATTATTAAAATTAACAGAAAAGGAATATGACATCAGCATTGCATGGGGGTGACGTCAGCAATCAACACACTCGCTGACCAGGGTCAAACCTGACCTGTGGGTCCAGTGGGACCCACATGTCAGGCTTTGTTGGCTTAACATTAGATTAAATTAATCTAGGAGGGTTAATTAGGGGTGTGGGCCCCGTGTGTCGGTGAGTGTTTAGGTTAATCTAACTAGTTTTAATTATAAAACCTGTTTAATTAGCGCAGGGCCCACATGTCAGTGGCAGTGGGCTGCCCAGTCAGCACGTTGACTCGGTCAACCCAGTCAACGGGGCCTGCGGGCCCGCTGGCAGTGACCCAGGGGTGGCCCCAGGTGTGCCACGTCGGCGGCGGTCGGCGTTACGCCGCCGGTGACCTCCAGACGCGGCGGAGGGCTCGGGCCGGCGTCGGAAATCGTCTACAGGCGGCCGTTTCGCGCGCGCGAGGGTGCGTTCGAGCGGGCGAACGACGCCGCGTCGAATGGTGGTAGAGGCACGACCGGACTTGGACGGTAACGTCGGCGACGACGAGTACGGACGGCGGCGGATTTCGGGCGGTCGACGAGGTGGAGCTACGGGCGTCGGCTCCGGGCGTTGTCGGGCTCGCCCGAACGAGCGGAGCGAGCTGCGCCCTCCTGTGGTGGCGGTGAGGCCGGATGAGGCCCGTAGCGACGGCGACGAGCGGTGAGGGCAGCGGTCGGAATCGGACAAGGTAGGGGGCGACGCTGCGGGGCAAGAGGAGGTGCGTGCGTGCGCGCATTCGTGTCCTAGGAGCGCCAGGAGGTCGCCGCGGGGCTCGGGCATGCGTGAAAATGGCCCTAGCCTCGACGGCGGCGGGCGGGCGGCGGTGAGCTTTGGCCACGGCGGAGCTAGCAGCAGCAGCAGATCGAGGGGGGCAACGGAGGGGAAAGGAGGCTGAGCTCACCGAGAAGGCACACGGAGGCCCGGTGGGTGACTAGGAGCAGCAGTGGCGCGGATTCGGGCGGCGGTGTTCGTCGGAGCCGAGGGCGAAGGCGAGGTCGTGGGGGTGCTGCGGGGCTGTCCCGGTCCGTGTGGCTCGGCGAGGAGGATGAGGAAGTCGAGGCAGAGCCTGGCGGCACGTCGGCAAGGCGAAGGCCGGCCGGTGGCCGCGGGATCGAGCAGAGGGCGGCTACGAGCTCACGGGCAAGGTGGGTTAAAGAGAGAGGCGAGGTGCGTGGGGCAAGTGGGGGCAGCTAGGGTTCGTCCGGGGCGGGGTGACCTAGTAGTCGCCGGGGAGCCGCCGGATGGCCGCCTCGGGGCCATCGGCAGCCACGGACGGCGCGCGCGCTTCCACCCAGCCCCTGGTGAACAGAGGTAGGGGACGGCAGGGTTAGGTGGGCTGGGCTGCACTGTTGCGCGGCTGGGCCAAGTGCACAGTGCAGCCTGGCCTTTTATTTATTTATCTTTTGCCTTTTCTTTTAAAACTTTCTGTTTTAGCTATTTTAGGCCATTTAGACACTTTGCCAAAAAATGTTGGTTCACCACGAATATTACCAAAAGAATACTTTCCACATGATGAACATTTTAGTTTTCATGTTTGAGCATTTTTGAATTTCACACATAATTTGAAATTGAATTCAACTGGAATTTGAAAGAGATAAGAGACAATGATGAACAAACACTTGTTTAGCAAAAGGATTAACTTAACCCAGGGATTACTGTAGCATCATTACACCGGGTGTTACAGCATCCAACATGGTTCAATGCGTACAAACCAACACAAAGCTAAATATACATCACATTGGAATAGGTCCAAAAAGCATGAAGGCTGACACATAAACATAGCTAGATGACCAACAAGTCCAGCCTCCGGCAGCGAGAAGAGACTCCAAAAACATGCTCAATCGTGCATCGCGGCTTGGCCAGCCAACACCAGGGTGCATCGGATCCGCTCCATGATCTTCAACATGCGCTCAGCATCGTGCTGCTTCTTCAACGGTGTTCACGTCTGTAGGAAAAGATGGCATTTGAAAATAACATCAGCCGGATGTACCCGGAATTTCTTCTCAATCGTGATCGTCCAGATAGACCAAAGAAGTGCCTCTACGCAATGCCACCCTATCCTTGCATTAGACCCCCTCTGAGCTTGCAACAGGGTGAGCAGATCCGCACCCGACGAGGGGTTCCAGTTCTGCTGAAACGTTTCTCGACACTCCACGCAAACCTGGCTAGATGACAACGAAAGAAAACATGGTTTGTGTCCTCCCATAGGCTACACACGGCGCAAGACCCATCGGTCGGACCATTACGTTTAGCCACATTGTCAGACGTCGGGAGGCGGTTTCTGAACATTTGCCACAAGAAAATTTTGATCTTAAGTGGTGGCCCGGCCTTCCATAGCCCCTAGTTATGTCCAGCGAGTTCCCCTCGGTCAACTTACTGTACAAGGATTTGACCGAAATTTCCCGAACGCATGCAAACTCCGAGCTACAGAATCAGCCCCCAAGCTGAGCGACATTCCATCGATCCTGGCGACCAAGTCATCCCAACACGCCCCTTCGGCCGGAGAGACGGTGCACATAAAGTGGAGTGCGGGTGGGGAAGATCGCAGGGCCTCGCTCACCAAGATGTTCGTGTCTGTGGTAAGTTGGAAAATCAAAGGATGACTCTGCCACAACTGAACCGGCCCTAACCAACAATGGATCCAGAAATGCGTAGACTGGCGTTGTTAACCAGAAAACTGGCCCCAACCGTAAACGCCGGCCTTACCGCTTGGATCCCGTTCCAAAACACGGATACCGATGATTTAGCCGTGAAAGGTTCCCATCCAGGAAGTATTTTGCACGGAGTAAATCCGCCCAGAGTCCCGACTCATTTTGGGCAAGGCGCCACCACCATTTTGTGAGAAGGGCCACGTTCATAAGCTTAGAGTTGATAATTCCCAAGCCGCCGAATTTTTTAGGTCTACACACTGCGGCCCACTTGACAAGGTGGTGTTTGCGCTTAGTACCGGTTCCTTCCCAAAAGAATCGGGAACGGGGAGTGTCTAGCTTCGTATGAACCTTATCAGCTAGAAGAAACATGCCCATAGTAAAAAGTGGAAGGGAAAAAAGGCACGAATTAGTGAGGATCAGCCATGCCGTAGAAGACATAAATCTCCCTCTCCACGGGCTAACCCTACCTTGCTCCCACTCATGTATCGAAAGCTTTTGGCGGGACATCGGAAGGCCAAGATACTTAACCAGGAAGCCCCCAAGCTTGCAATTAATGAGATTAGCCACCCGCACACTATCCTGGTCTTCCATCCCCATGGTGATGACCTCGCTCTTTAGGAAGTTGATTTTTAGTCCTGATAAAATCTCAAACGATGGTACCAGGAGCTTGGTTTCATGAATTTTAGAGTGATAGTGTATCTCGGTGATGCAGCAAAATGTGATCATGGCCATTGAAGATTATGATTTTTTTTTCTTACGTTGGTAACGCACGAGCCCTTTTGCTAGTATAAGAAAAATATGAAGATAAACAGTGCCAAGTCAGTGTTAGTACAACCATCATTAGATATATTTTACAAATATATTTATTCAATACTCCTCCCGTCCTTAAATAAGTTCTGCTCAAACAAGTAATTGTTAATATTTTCTTCTATACATATAGTTAAACTTAGAAATATTTGACGGTTTGACTGAATATTTTTTTTAGAATACGCACAAGCATGCGTATCATATATTGATAGAAGAAGAGGCAAAGAAGCCAGATACAAGCCCTTTGACCATTACAACGCCAATCACAAGGATTAGCAGCCACATCCACAAAACACACCTGCCATGCATACTACGGTACATGCTCAACCTAGACCAACCAACATCATGCCAATGGCGATGAGGCAACCCACAGAGCAACCAAGCCGCTTCACACCAATGCCGAAGACCTCTACAACACTACCAAGACCGAAGGATAACACAGATCAACGTACCCCACCCATTGCGCCAAGAAGAAGTCGGCAAGTGGACGGCAGGGCGTGGGCGGTCCTGGAGAAGGCGTAGTTGAGAGAGCACCGGCAATGAAGTACATTGCGCCCCGGAGGCCCACGCCCAAAGCAGTAGCCGACACCGAACCGAGCAGCGCCACCGGGACTCCTCGAGTCACTAGACGACGCCTTTAAGAACAGAACGACGCCATGACGCCGTCGCCACCTACTCCGTGGGCCGAACCAAGGGTTTCCCTGAGCACGAGGAAAGGAGTTGGATCAGGGCCAAAACAATGCCTTCAAGGAGGATACGGAGCCCACGGGCATCGACATTGCTAGCCTCGCACACGAAGCAGGGATTTCTCCCAGCCCAAGATCACAACACCCAAAGTCCACTGGAGCTGCAGAATCAGGCCAACTACCACAGCAGGAGGCGTCGCCTCACGTAGCACCGCAGCCGCCGCCGCCACCACCTCCGCCGCAACGAAGCCGCCGTGGTCCACCACTCCCAACCGCCACGGACAAAAGCACAACGATCCCACATAGGAATATATCGACAATCCATTTCGGGAGGACCGGAGGAGGAAGTATAGACCTGATTACCTTTTTAAGTAAGATATTAATTCTAATCACACCGTTGCTCTGCATTGATATCCATGCATATAACTTTTTTAAGGGGCCTACACTGCTTGTGACATGAGTCGCTTACGAACGTGCACCACACAGCTGCTACATGTGATGATTAGATCGGTGCCTACCATCAAGCAAAGCATTTGAAGTCTCATGTATAAACTCGCGGCCTAAGTAGACTTCCGCCGCCCCCCGAGGCCGCCGTCCCCGCCATCTCCGCCCGGGGATGAGGCGGGCCACGACCAAGACTCCCCTCCCCTCCCTCCTCGGTGGCCGGAGTGCCATGACTTCCCGCCTGCGGGTTCCAGCTCGCAGCACCCCTCCCGGCACCGCGGTGGTCGCCGGCGTCATCGCCGCCGTGCCCATGCTCCGCCACCCAGCCGCTCCTGGAAAGGCATTCTTGGCCCCCACCCCGATGCGGTCGCTGACGTCAGCCGTGTTCCTGCCTTGCTGCGATTGGGTGCCCCCTCACCTTTCGATAGTGCGGGCCCTGAGACCGTGGTCACCCCCCTGCTGCTGACCGCCAGTCGGGACCCACGCTGCTGCTTCAGGCTGGGGAGGAACGCGAAGACCATCCCATTTCAAATTCTGGCGACGTGGCCTCCCCCTGTCCTCATCCCGGCCCCCGCCCTGTCGACGCGTGCCTTGATCCGCACGACACAGCCCCGGCCCCACCTCCCGAGGAGACCAACCAGGACGACTCGGGCTCCCCCGCCCAACGGGTAGTTGCCTGCCCCCCTGCGGCTCCGGATGGTCCCACACTGCCGCAGACAGCCTCGGATCCCCCGCCCTCCGCGCATGACGCTGTCGGCGCTACCTGCCAAGCACCTGGCCCAACTCTGTGCGCTGACATCCAATATGTCGACACCCACGAGCGGGCCATACGGCCTCCTCTCGACGGCCGTAGCGGTGGGTCCAGCCCGGCCAGGTGCATGATGGCCGCCCCATTGGCTGCCGATCAGGACGCCCGCCCTGCTGTTGACAGCGACACCGCCATGCAGCCCAATCAGTGCGATGTGGACCATGCAGCCCCCCTGGCCTCATTTCTGGACGTGATTTCCGTCCACCCCAGCATGTGCTTCCCACCCCGCCTCCGCGCCGACGCAGGAACGCGGTTCCACCCAATTTCACCCCCAGGCGCAGTTTCAGAATCGCGAAGGCAGACCGCGGTTTGGACTCGGAAATGAAGGCTAAGCGTGTGCTGCTTAGGCGCCTTGGGCTCATTGAGTGTGACGACGCTCCCATCTCCAATGACATGCTGAGCAAATATGCCTGCATCTTCGAGCGACCTCTTGCGGAGGACATGTTGGAAGCCTTTGCGAATTTCTATGGTTGGCAGGTGCCAAGCTTCTCCAACCCCGAGACCTGCCTCGAGCGGGCTCCGCCGCGCCTAGTCGAGGCGTAGCCTTTTTTGCGATCTTGCTACAACGCCCCCCATCCCCCCATGGATTGTAACCTCAAAATTATGTTTTGGAACGTGCGAGGCTTAAACTCCGGTGCTAAACGCTCAGCCGTGTGCAGTGTGATCTCCACTGCATCCCCTTCCATTGTCTGCCTCCAGGAGACGAAACTCGCCCATGTCTCGGACCCCCTCGTCCTCGACACTCTTGGCCCACAGTTCGAGGATTTTTACTTCCTGCCGGCAACCGACACCCGCGGCGGCATTCTTCTTGCCTGGCGGCAATCTGAGGCCTCCATTTCCAACCCGGTGATTGGCGTGCACCATATCACGGTGCTGGTCACCCCCCCAACAGCACGAACCACTGGTGGTTAACTGGTGTCTATGGCCCACAGGACGACAATGCTAAACTCGACCTCCTCGCTGATCTCCAGGACGTGCGCGCCTCCCGCATCGGTCCTTGGCTTCTCGGAGGCGACTTCAACATGATCACCTCCGCGGCGGATAAAAACAACTCGAACCTTAACCACCGTGTCATGAGCAGGTTCAGACGGTTCATTGCTGATGAGGAACTCCGAGACATGTACCTTCATGGCCGCCGCTACACGTGGTCGAGCGAGCGCGACTCCCCTACGCTCGTGCGAAATGACCGTGTTCTTTGCACCTCCGGTTGGGAGATTGAGCACCCACATTGCCTGCTACACTGCCTCACTTCCGCTGCATCTGATCACTGCCCTTTGGTCATCGACTGCACTGCGCGCCCGCCCGGGGCTAGGTGGTTCCATTTTGAGCGCTTTTGGCCAAAAATGGAAGGCTTCCAAGATGCAGTCCACGAGGGATGGAATGCTTTACCTCTCGACCCCGACCCCTTCCGGCGACTCGTCTCCCGCCTCAAGAGCACTGCTAGGCACCTCCAATGCTGGAGCGCCCGTACCATTGGGAACGTGTCCCTCTAGCTCATGGTGGCGCGAGAGATCATTGCGCAACTCGACGCCGCCCAGGACCTACGACCCCTCTCCTCCGGCGAAGCCTGGCTCCGGTGCAGGCTCAAGGCTTCCTACCTCGGACTTGCCTCCCTCGAACGAACAATTACGCGACATCGCATGCGCCTAGCTTGGCTCCGCAGTGATGACGCTTCCGTACCCACGCTTAAGGTGCACGCCTCGCATCGCAAGCAACGCACCTACATGGCCTCCGTGCGCGTTGGTGACCAGGTGATCTCAGACCACGAGGGCATGGCCAAGGCGGCCTACAACCACTTCACCACCATCCTTGGCACCGACTCCGGGCGCGAATTCACGCTGGATCTGACCAGCTTCCACGTCAATTCCTTCAACCTCCTGGACCTCGAGGCCCCTTTCTCTGAGGACGAAATTTGGCGAGCTGTGAAATGCCTTCCAACGGGAAAGGCGCCTGACCCCGATGGCTTCACCTCCGAGTTCCTACGCGCCTGTTGGGACATCATCAAGCAGGATATTTGTGATGCCTTCGACAAGCTCTACACCATGAATGGGCGTGGCTTCCAAAAGATCAACGAGGCCCTCCTCACGCTGCTCCCCAAGAGACCGAATGCCGCCTCCATCTTGGACTACCGCCCCATAAGTCTCATCCACCTGATTTCCAAGCTTTTCGCCAAAGTCCTAGCCTTGCGTCTCGCTCCAAGGCTTAGCTCGATGATCTTCACGAACCAAAGCGCGTTCATCGCTGGACGGTGCATCCACGACAACTTTCTTCTCGTCCAACAAACTGCGCGCCTCCTCCATAACCTCAAGACCCGCCCGCATGCTACTTAAGCTCGGCATCACCCGAGCATTCGATTCCGTCTCGTGGCCCTTCCTGCTTCAGGTCCTGCAGCACCTTGGCTTCGGCCACCGTTGGCGTGACTGGATCTCGATCCTTCTCTCCACCGCGTCGACACGGGTCATGATCAATGGCCACCCTGGCCCTCCTATCGACCACGCTTGCGGCCTCAGACAGGGAGACCCCATCTCCCCCATGCTGTTCACCATTGTCATTGACGTCCTGAACTCGCTCCTCCTCCGGGCGGTCGATACTGGCCTCCTACAGCGCCTCACGACACGCCACGTGGCCTCAAGCATTTCACTCTACGCGGACGACGTCGTCATCTTCTGCCACCCCGACAACCACGACATTACCACCGTGCGCGAGCTCCTTCGAGTGTTTGGGGTGGCCTCGGGGCTCCGCACCAACTTCGACAAATGCTCCGCAACACCAATCCAATGCAGTGATGACCACATTGACACGATTAGGGCTGAGATGCAATGTCCGATCAAGCATTTCCCTATCCAATACCTTGGGCTGCCGCTCTCCATCCGCAAGCCACTAACCTCGAGCCTTCTTCCAGTTGTCCACAAGCTCGAGAAGAAGCTTTCCACTTGGCGCGCTTCCCTTCTCTCGAAAGGTGACAGGCTTGCCTTGGTCCGCCATGTCCTTTGCGCGATCCCAACACACTTCCTCATCGCCATCGCGTTCAACAAGACGATCCTCAAGCGGGTCAATCGGATCATCCGGAGCTTCCTTTGGGCCGGCAACAAGGACGCGACCGGCGGAAAGTGCCTCGTTAACTGGCAGAAAGTTTGCAGACCCATCTCCCTCGGTGGGCTAGGCATCCGCGATCTATACCGCGCCGGAATCGCTCTTCGTACGAGTTGGCTTTGGTTGAAACGCACAGACCCCTCCAGACCCTGGAGCCGCCTTCATATCCTGCACGAGGTCGACGTCACCGCCATTTTTAGGGTGTCCACCACCTGGTGCATTGGCAACGGCACCAGCTGCAAATTCTGGAGCGA
This sequence comes from Aegilops tauschii subsp. strangulata, assembly GCF_002575655.3. Lineage (NCBI taxonomy): Eukaryota > Viridiplantae > Streptophyta > Magnoliopsida > Poales > Poaceae > Aegilops > Aegilops tauschii. The sequence goes on from NC_053039.3 coordinate 58,476,258, forward strand.
CCACTGGATCGATGGGAGATCGGTGGCTGAGATCGCCCCCCTCGTGCACTCGCTTGTTCCTCGACGCCAACGAAAATCTCGCACCGTTAGCGAGGCCATGCACCTCAGGTCCTGGGTACAAGACATCAGGGGCGCACTGGGCCCAGCGGCCCTGCTACAGTACGTTGACCTTTGGCGGCAGATCCGGCATGTCGAGCTCTCGGCCACCCCCGACACCCTTACTTGGAGATGGACGGCCTCTGGCCTCTACTCGGCCAGCTCCTGCTACCAGGCCCTTTTCACGGGTCCTGCGGTGACGATCATTGGAAACTCACGTGGAAGCCATGGGCACCTCTTCGCATCAAGTTCTTCATGTGGCTCGTGATGCAAGAGCGCTGCTGGACGATGGACCGCCTGCTCCGACACGGCCTCTCTGACGACAACATGTGCGCCCTTTGTGACCAAGAGCCCGAGACCATGCAGCACCTCCTTGCGGGCTGCTCCTTCTCCAGGCAGATTTGGCACGAGATCCTGGCCTGGGCACGCGCTCCTACTAGCCTTCCTGATGGCAACACCCCCTTCCAAACTTGGTGGGCAACCTCTATAAACCATGCGTCCACCCCCGCTCGCAAAGGCCTCGCTTCCATCATCATCCTCACTGCTTGGGGGATTTGGAAACACCGCAATGGTTGTGTCTTCGATCACGATCGGCCATCCCTCTCCCACCTCACCACAGCCATCAAAGACGAGGCGCACCTATGGGCCAAGGTCGGCGCCGCAGGGATTAGCAACATCATTCCCGAGAGTTAGACTTTTTGCGTTTTTGGGGATGAGCAGCCCCTTGTTCTGTCCGCTCCACCGCCCGCGATCATGCCTCTAGCGTACATGGCTTGCGTGTGGTTGTAACGTCTTGCTGTAAACTCTTCTTCTATCAATGCAAAGATACGCAGCTTGCGTATTCGCAAAAAAAAAAAGATTCGATTAGGCCATGATAATGCAGGAGTCAGGGGCAAGCTTGTGATGTAGGGTGAAACCCTATATGAAGAAGTATGGATGAGTCGCGCGGTCTTGAATCCAACGTGAATCTTCTCCGTAGAGGCGTGCGGTCTCTCTCATGGAGTAGATCCGTATGGATGAGCAAAGCTCTATCTCTAAATGAGCTAAACCATTGCTAACCCTCAAATGGAGGAAGGGGAGGAGTATATATAGTCTAAGCCACGAAGGGGCAAGTGAGAGGCGAAGGGGTACACGGGCCTCGGCCCAAGTCACGCGCACAGGCATGGTCCGGATGATCCGGATGGGGTCCCGGATGATCCGGGCGTCGGGGGTCCGGATGACCCGGGTGGCCGTCCGGATGATCCGGCTTCAGGTGAAACCTTCGGGTGTCTTCGGTGCAGTTAGCCGGATCGTCCGGGTGGGGGTCCGGATCATCCGGGCTTGGTCCGGGTCGTCCGGCTGGGGGTCCTGATGATCCGGGCAAGTCGTGTCTTGTCTGTTCTTCTTCTTCCTTCTTCTCTTCCATGCTTGGCCTTGGTTCTTGGATCCTCCATGGTCATCTGGGTTGTACATGAGTATATGCAAGGCCCATGCATGAGGTAGTAACCATGTCTCATATGTGGAAAGTGACGGTTTGAAGAGGAGTGAGTTCACCTTGTGTCCAATGGGGTCGCGTACGCTGTACGATGTCCTGCGATAGCTGAAAAAATTGACATACGCACCGTGATTTCCCCAGGCAGAATTGTGTTGGGCCGGCTTCGTTTGGTAATGGGCTTTGTAAGAGCTAGGCCTAGCAAGCCACGTTCTGCTGTCGGTTAATCGCTAGGCTGACACGCACGCACGTTCGGCTGTTGGTTAATAGATGTTTCTATTTGCTGATCTCTCACCTCCACCTGCGCTGTTCGGCTTCGACTGCCTATCGCGCGGAAACAGACTGGCGGCGGCGGCAGGCGGCGGGATGAGCGGATCTGTCCCGGGGAAGGCAGGAACGGCTTGCAACCTTGCCTACTCGTTCTTTCCTTCGTAATCAGATTAGGTAAGATTCCCAACTGATGTGCCAATCCACACATGTAGGGATGGATAGATTAGGGCGTATATTTTAAGGTCAACCCGTTGAAATTTATTCAAGCTAGATCATGATAAAAATATTATTCCAACGTTCATCGCAACGAAGTATCACAAATTACATCTGCCTCGTGATTTTCTTTAACACACTATTCTATGTTCCATTTATTCCTACAAGCTCTGAATTTATGTGAACTCCGAATCTGTTTTTTATATTGTACTCCCTCCGTAAAGAAATATTAAAGCGTTTGAATTACTAAAGTAGTGATCTAAACACTCTTATATACCTCCGCGAACGGAAAAAAGTCCTCCTTTCAGCCATCCAGGCCTTGGACTACCGCGCGGACACCTCCGGGATCTCCCCGGATGAGTGGATGGTGCGATATGATCTCGAGGATCAGCTCGCCACCATCTACACGGATGAAGAAGCTTACTGGAGGCTCTACGGTACCCAGCGTTGGGTGCTGCGGGGCGATGCTAATACGGCATATTTCCAGGCGATCGCGAATGGGCGGCGACGTCGGAACTCCATCCACTGTTTGTGGGATGGTGATTCCCAGCTCGTCCGCCCCTCGGACATCCGGACGCATGTAGATGGCTTCTATAAAGCCCTATTCTCGCCCACCCCTCGGGGTGGGATCGCTCTGGCGCCCGACATCTGGTCGGGCGCCCAGCTTGTGTCTGTTGCGGACAATGCCGCCTTAGTTGCCCCGTTCTCCGAGGAGGAAGTCCTCGCGGCGATTAAGGGCATGAACGCCTCCTCGGCGCCGGGGCCGGATGGACTGCCAGTCTCCTTTTTTAAAGCATTCTGGCAGACCATCAAACCTGAGATCATGGCTCTCTTTGACGAGTTTTTCTTAGGGACCATGGATCTTGGGCGCCTGAACTATGGGGTAGTCACTCTTATCCCCAAAGTTCTGGGTGCGACGGACATCCGCCAATTCCGGCCCATCACTGTGATCAGTGTGATTTTTCGGATCCTGGCCAAAGGGTACGCCAGTAGGGTGACCCGGCTCGCCGACTCGATCACTCACCCCAACCAGTGGGCTTTCATTCAGGGCCGTTTTATCCTGGATGGGGTGTTGGTCTTCCACGAGGTCCTTCACGAAGTCCGCTCCAAGCACCAACGGGCGGTATTCCTGAAGCTCGATTTCCATAAAGCCTATGACACTGTACACTGGCCCTTCCTTCGGGAAGTTTTACTCCGTAAGGGCTTTGATGACCGTTGGGTGACCAGAGTTATGCAGCTTGTCTCCTGCGGTCGGACCGCTATTAACATTAACGGTGAGATCGGCCCCTTCTTCCCCACGCTCTGTGGGGTTCGCCAAGGCGACCCTTTCTCGCCGTTCCTGTTTAACATGGTGGTGGACGCCCTTGCGGCCATTCTTGACAAAGCCAAATCGGCCGGTCACATTCACGGCGTGGTCCCACACCTTGTAGGAGGGGGTGGGGTATCCCTCCTACAATATGCTGACGACACCATAACAATGGTTGAGGGCTCCGCGTCCGATATTACCACCTGAAGTTCCTCCTCCTCTGCTTCCAACAGATGTCCGGTCTGACCATCAACTTCGATAAGAGTGAAGTGATGGTGCTGGGATACCCACCAGTGGAGGCCCAGGGCATTGCGGACCGGCTTAATTGCCGCCTGGGTTCTTTCCCCACGACCTATCTGGGGATCCCCATTAGTGACTCGCGCCTCACCATAGCGGACCTCCGCCCTTCCGTGACCCGGATGCAACACCGGGTCGAGCCCTGGAAGGGCCGGTGGCTCTCGAAGGCGGCTCGGGTAATCCTCATCAACTCCTCGCTGGCTAGCCTCCTCTGGTTCCTCATGAGCTTCTATAGACTCCATGAGACGCTTCACCAGGAGGTGGCCAAATATCAGTCCAGATTTTTCTGGGCTGGCGAGGGGGACAAGCAAAAATACCACATGGTGAGCTGGCCGGACATTTGCAAACCCAAGGACCAGGGAAGTCTGGGGATCTTGTCCTCCCGTCGCATGAACATTGCTCTCCTGACCCGATGGCTATGGCGTATCACCAACGGGGAGGGCGGCCTCTGGCTTACCATCATTCAAAATAAGTACCTCCGAGGACAACCTCTTGCTTTCTGCCAGCGCTCTAGGGGATCCCAGTTCTGGCAGGCTGTGATTCAGCTCCTCCCCGTGCTCCGGATTGGCACTTCCATCTCGGTGGGTTCCCGGTCCTCGACCCTGTTTTGGTTCGACCGCTGGCTTGGGGATTCCCCTCTGGCCGCCCGCTTCCCGGGCTTATTTGCCATTGCGGCAGACCCCCGAATTTCCGTCGAGACGGCCCTTATTGACCTAGGGGCCTCGCCTTTCGGCGCTCCTTTGGCCCCCAGGAGGTTGACGCGTGGGACGCCCTTCTACAGGACATCGCTCTCTTGCCAATGGATGTAGAGGGCGCCGCCGACTCCATGGCGTGGCGCCTGGAGCCCTCGGGAAGCTTCTCCACGAAGTCTTTGTATGCTGCCATCGCCCCTTCGTTGGCCCCTGAGCCCTTTAGCCTGATCTGGGACATTCGTCTCCCCCTCAAGATCCGGATATTCCTCTGGCAGTGGATCCGGGGACGTCTCCCCTCTGGGGTGGAAGTCCGCAAGCGCAATGGCCCTGGGGACGGGATGTGTCCCCTGTGCGCCACGGTGGAGGATTCGAACCACATTTTCTTCAACTGCTCCACTGCCCAGTTCCTGTGGTCGTGCTTTCGTGAAACGGTCGGTGGACAGTGGTGCAATACCAACTTCCCTGACCTACTCGCGGAGATCCATGCCTCCTCCCCGCGTTACCGCCATATTAGATGGCTGTGCATTGGGATCCTAGCATGGACGCTTTGGAATATTCGCAACGAGCTCGTTATTCAGAAAGTGCCTCTGCGACGTGCGACTGACGTGATCTTCAAAATGTGTGGCTATTTGCAGCTTTGGCGGCCGCTTAGGCGCCCCCAGGACCGGAGCGTCATCGACACCCTCGTCACCGACCTTCGATCGATGGCCTTCCGCATGGCACCCCCACTTCCGCCACCGCCGCCGGAGCCTGATTAGGCTGGACTCGTCCGTGGCGGTCTTTGTGTGTGTCCTTTTGTTCTTAGGGCTTGTTGAGCTGTGCCCTCAGCATTAACCCTACTGGTACCGTGCGGTGTGTGCGGCTGTGGCTTTGAGTGTTTGTGTGTGTGTGTGAACTCTGTTGGCTGTTTGGCTCGGGCGGTTTGCTTTATCTATAAAGCGGGGCGAAAGCCTTTTTCGGTAACACTCTTATATTTCTTTACAGAGGGAGTAGTATTTTTTTAGGACATTTGGATGGTAATTTGGATAGCTATACTTTTGCTTGGAACGAGGTTAGTTTGCGAAAGTGCTCTTTTGATCCTGAGCTCATATGCTCCCGCATGCACAGTAAAATCCAAAAACATAGTAAAAATTCAAAAAATCTGACTTTTTTGGTCATGAACATTAATGAATATTCTAACTGCGTGCAAAGTTTCAGGTTAAAATGACATTCGTGGAGGTCTGGACAAAAATACCAAAATCGATGCTCCAAAATGCTTCCAACAATAGTCTTTTTGGACCATCGATTTTAATTTTTTTACCCAGACCTCCACGAATGTCATTTCAACCTGAAATTTTGCACGCAGTTAGAAAATTCATCAATGTTCATCACAAAAAAAAACAGATTTTTTTGAATTTTTCTTGGATTGTACTGTTCATGCAGGAGCATGTGAGCTCGGGATCAAATACTCCATGTCCGTTAGTTCGGTTCCATGCATGGCCTGCTTCTATGACTTTCATTGTCAAGTCTCAAATTCATTTTGGTCTATGAAACTGAATATCGATATGTTACATATTAGTCCACTTTCAAACTACATTTTTATGACCTTGTTTTTAAATTTTTTTGTTATTAATGTGGATTTCTGGTAAGGAAGTTTGGGGCTATTTTATATGTTGTATCTATCAGAACATCACATTTTTATTTCGACATTAGACACTTAGGCTCAAGCTTGCCCAGGCTCCAGAAAAGATCTGGCTCCGCCACTGGCAGGAGTGGTTGGCGGGATCGACCAGGGCCGGCACGAGGTACCTCCTACCATTCCTGCCCACCACGTTGTATCCGCCGCCGGTGGCCGTGTCAAGCTTCACCGCGCCGGGGTGGCCAGGATAAGCACCGGGGCCGTACACTCCCGGGCACCCGCCGCCCACCTCCACCGTCGCGCTCGAAGTATCCGTACCCATACGGGTTGGTCACCACGCCGGCCAGCAGCGCCGCCAGGTTGATCACCATGCCGTTCACCCCAGCGTCGGTGCACGAAGCGTCTCGTCCCCGCTTCTGTGGCGGCCTGGCCCTGCCGACTATCTGTCTACTAGTAGATCTTGTAGTAGGATGTTCAATTGTTGTCTGTCATTGATTCACCCACACATGGTACATGATATACATCGCTGGAGCGGTTACAGAAGCCCGAAGGAAGTGGCACGCAGGCTAGGGCGTGCACCATGATCCTATACAGGTACATATACACACACATGTACAATACACGTTAACACCCCCCCCTCAGCCGGAACTCCATGTGGAAGGATGTTGAGGCTGGTTCTGAACTCGTGGAAGACCTGTGATGGAAGACCCTTGGTGAATAGGTCCGCAAACTGCGAGCTGGAGGGAACGTGGAGTACACGAATGTCACCGAGAGCCACGTGGTCACGCACAAACTGTAGATCAATCTCGATGTGCTTCGTCCGCTAGTGTTGGACAGGATTGGAGGCAATGTAGGAGGCCGAGATGTTGTCACAATAGACGATGGTGGCATGGGTTGGTGGGCGACGAAGTTCATGTAAGAGTTGGCGCAACCAACACGACTCGGCAACACAGTTGGCGACGCCACGGTACTCAGCCTCAGCGCTAGAGTGGGAGTCAGTGGCTTGCCGTTTGGAGGACCAGGACAACAAGTTCTGCTCGAGAAAGACACAGAAACCGGACGTGGACTTGCGCGTGTCTGGATAACCGGCCCAATCAGCATCGGTGTAAGCCACAAGAGAGGAAGACTTGTACAACTGCAAGCCAAAGTGTGTAGTGCCGCGAAGATACCGTAGAATGCATTTTACAAGTTGCATGCGAGAATCATGAGGTGCATGCATGAATAGACACACTTGTTGAACCGCGTAGGAGAGGTCCGGTCGAGTAAGTGTGAGATATTGGAGGGCACCGGCTAGGCTACGGTAGAGGGTAGGATTGTTGAGGAGGCGGCCATCATGGGCAGATAGTTTGGATTGTGTATCGATGGGAGTAGATACGGGCTTGCAATTGAGCATCTTGGCACTCTCAAGAACTTCAAGGGCATATTGTTGTTGGCAGAGAAACAAGCCGTGAGTGTTGGGTGTGACGTTAATGCCAAGAAAGTGGTGCAGCTCACCAAGATCAGTCATGGAAAACTCGTGTTTGAGAGAGGAAATGACATGGTGAAGAGCATGAGGTGTGCTTGCGGTGAGGATGATATCATCTACGTACACAAGAAGGTAGGCTATGGAGTCACCATGTTGCAAGATGAAGAGAGAGGAGTCACTCTTGGACGCATGAAAACCAAGGGACAAGAGGAAGGAGCGGAAACGATGAAACCATGTGCGGGGTGCTTGCTTCAAGCCATAGAGTGACTTACGAAGGAGGCACACGTGGTCCGGCCACGAGGGATCCACGAACCCAGCTGGTTGAGCACAATACACCGTCTCCTTGAGGTCGCCGTGAAGGAAAGCATTCTTGACGTCGAGTTGGTGGATGGGCCAAGAGCTGGACGTGGCAATGCTGAGCACAACATGAATGGTTGCCGGCTTGACGACCGGACTGAATGTCTTGTCGTAGTCAACACCCTCCTTTTGAGTGAACCCACGGACCACCCAACGTGCCTTGTACCGAGCCAAAGTGCCATCGGTGTTGAACTTGTGGCGGAAGATCCACTTGCCGGTCACCACGTTAACACCTGCAGGTTTGGGAACCAACGACCAAGTAGAATTCTTGATTAAAGCATCATATTCATCAAGCATTGCACGTTGCCAATTGGTGTCTTTGAGCACGGAACGGTACGTGGGGGGAATGGGAAAGATAGTGGAGGTGGGTGTGGTGGCGAGGAAGAGGCGTTTGGGCTGGCAAAAACCAGATTTGGACCTGGTTTTCATTTTGTGCGAGTTGTGTGGAGGTTTAATGGGCTGGGCGCGAGCGGGGAGACGTGGCTGCACGGAGTGGAGGGCGCGGAAGTCAATGTGGATGGCATGGGGTGACGGTGTCCTGGACTAGGGGGTACTTACCACGTCGTCTCCTGACCAGCTGGATCGGGCCGAGGACCCCCATGGCGGTTCACTTATGGGCCACTTCAGGCAGCCAATGCCGCATACAAGGAGGATTCCACAAGACTTGGCGCCCAAGCCAAGGACTCTCCTAAAACCCTAGGCCTCTTGTTTTATAAACCGAGGCCAGGCTAGTCAATAGAGGATCTCATATTCATGGGAACAATCTCATGGTAGATACATGTACTCCATACTACACCCCATATGAATACAATCAAAAGCAGCATGTAGGGTATTATCTCTTCGAGAGAGCCCGAAGCTGGGTAAAATCCCGTGTCCATGTTACCATCGCTCCAAGATGCCTAGCTTAGGACCCCCTACTACGAGATACGCCGAATATAGAACCGACATTGGTGCTTTCATTGAGAGCCTGCTAGGTGTTCGTCACAGATCGATGGGATGATCAGGTGATATTTTTCCAGTTGGATCTATTTTGTATATATCAATTTCTTGCAAATTATTCTTTGTCGGTCTGTATAATTTTCTTCGCATATGTGTTCTAGATTGAAACCGACAGGAAGAACCGCAGTCAATACATCGGGATTAGCAACATGCAGTTGTCCGATGACGATTCGTCTAGGTCGATTCAATATATGCATGTCTTGGTCAGGGGCGGCAGGAGGCGTGCGTGCGGACGCTGGCAGGCCCAGCCAAAAGCTCTCATGATCAATGGAGCAGTTTGAAGGAATCCCACGTCTGATGGGATGGCTACCCTTTGTCACCTAAAAATTGATGAGGTAATAGCACCCCAGGTCCCTGAACTTGCATGTCAGGTGATGGTTTGGTCCTTATACTTGCAAAAGCTGATTATTTCATCCCTGAACTTGCATTGGAGGTGCAAATTTATTCCTAGACCAATCACAGGTCGCCAACTAGATGCCAAGTGGCCTGGCTGGTCAGCGCGCAACATTTTGCACTTAGCCCCCTGCCTTCTTGCCTTATCAACCCGCAGTTCAACACAATGTGGCACCTGTGTTGGTATATTCTATCCTGTCGGCAGCTCACCCCTCCACTCACCTCTCTGCTCCCTCGCTTCCTTCCCTTGCTCCAGCTCCTCACTGCCGTCCAGCTCGCCGCCGCCGCTAGCTCACCGCCATGGTCTCTTGGAGTGAAGGATCCAGCTCCTCGTCCGACGGCTACTCTGTCACAAGTGAGGTTAGTTCGTCACTATGCCTGTGCAGTTAGGGTTAGGGCAAGAATGGGGAATTTTGCTGACTAGAATGTGTTGTAGGCTCCTGCTCCTGCCACTATTTTCTGCTCTGAGTGGAGAGGCCTTGCTCCAGATCTTGCAGCTAGATGTGAACACCATTGTGTCTGTGAGAAGTTTGTGTCCTTTGAATCAGTTGACAGTGGAAGGAGGTATCTTGCTTGTGCACAAAAGGTTAGTAGATCTACAGTTAAATCCAAACTTGGAATGTGTCATCTTACTGTGATATGTATAAGAAGTGTGGCATGTAACTTTGGATGTTAACAACATCTTGTTTGTGAATTTAACTGAATTATTTTCATTTAACAACATTTAAATTAACAGTATCTTGTTTGTGAACTTAACTGAATTTTTCAGTTAACAGCATCTTGTTTGTGAACTTAACTGAATTTAAATGAACTAACTGAACTTAACTGAACTTAACAGCATCTTGTTTGTGAATTTAACTGAACCCAAGCTTTTGCATTTATCTAAAGTTGTTTTCTTTCTTATTTGGTAGGAAATACCTAAATGCAACTTTGTGGAGTGGATTGACCCTGAATGGCCTGCCACTCTGAAGATGAGTTTAGCTAGGGTTTGGGGCATGTATGATGATGAGAACAAGCTAAGGCTCAGGGAAAGTGTAGTTCTTGCTGAAGAAAATTTTAGGGTTGTGAAAGAGAAGGAAAAGATGGAAAATGATCTGAGGTTTTTTAAACTAGATTTTGCTAAGAAGGTGGCTGACAAGGAGCAGGCAATTACTGAATTGGGAAATGCAAGACTTGCTCTTTCTGACCTAAAGGAAGAGCTTGAGAAGAAGAAGATGTCTGATAAATGTAGCACTAGCATCCATCAGGTTGTAAGGGCTACGGCAGAGAAAGAGAGGGATGAGATGAAGCAACAGATGGACAACATGAAGGAAGAGATGGAGAAAGTGGTGTCACAGAGGGATGAGCTGAAGAAGGAGAAGAAGAAACTAGAGTACATGCTTGGTGATTTATTCAAGCACAAGGAGGAGACCAAGAGCAAGATAAGGAGGGTGAAGGAGATCTTAGGTGAATTTGAGTAATTCATTGTTGGTGTAATGCTGCCTTAAGTTGGAGCAATTAATTAGTTGTACTCCTTTAGTGAACTTGGTTGATTTGTCTGAATTTGTATGACTGCTTTTAGTTAACTGAATTTGTATGACTGCCCAAGTTATTTTGTTGCAAGGTGTTACTAGATAACTGACTTTTTGACAGTGTTACTGAAGATTCAGTAAACTGAATTTCCAGTTAACTGAAGATTCAGTTCATTGCAAATTCAGTTAACTCAGTTTGTCTCTCTTTGCATGTCCAGGTAACTGAATTTGTAGTTACATGGATTATGAGTTTAACTGAAGATGAGTTGACTGTATGAGTTAACTGTATTTGTTTCAGTTAACATGTGTTTAACTGAATATGAGTTTAACTGAAGATGAGTTAATTAATTGTATTTGTTTCAGTTAACTGAATGTTTATCTGAAGATGAATTTAAATGAATTGGCACTGTAATGAATTGTGGACTGAATTTGTCTCACATATACTGGTAGGTGGAGGTCAAAATATACTGAATTGGAACTAAACAAAGATTAACTAGTAGAGACACCTATCTATAGTAGTACGCACCTCATCTGTACAGCAGCATGGCAAACACAGCAGCAGCAGCATTGTAACCAAAATTAAGCAACACAACAAAATAGCAACCATAGCAACATTGCAGCATAGCATCATTTGATCATCATAGCATAAGTTCAGCAAACATTGCAGCAGTTCAACCATAACCTTGCAGCAGTTTCCACAGCAGATTACAAATAACTTATGTGCTGAACTTATAAGCAGCACACCTAACTTAACTAAACGCAAAATACTTCTAACTTATATGCTGAACTTATAAGCGGCATACCTAACTACCTCACCTTCTTCTTCAGTCCTTCTTTAGTTGTTCTTCACATCTTCAGTCGCTTGAGACGCTCGGAGCGACGCACCTCCACTGCAGTAGACCTCTTGTTGCCGATCCTTGCCGGCTCCGCCATCGCATCCTGCGCTGCCTCCTCCTCCACCAGCTTCTGCTTGACGATGTCTGGCACGTCTGGAAGCAGGTCCACTTCGATTGGACGAGCCCTGTGACTACCCTCCCTGGCGTCGACGGGCACCACCATCTGGATCTCTGGCTCGTCGCCCGACAGGACGACGACCTCTATCTCCTCCTTGTCAGAAGAGCCAGCGCCCCCTGTAGCCAGAGTCATTGTTGGAGTCGACCTTGTAGTACTCGGAGTCGTTGTCGTCGGACAACTCCACGTTGGAGATGTCGTCGTGGACGAGGAGCTCGGGCTGGAATCTGTCCCAGTACACGGTGTTCACCGGCGCGGGGATGGCCAGGACGACGTCGCGCACGCTCTGCACCCTGGACGCGACGCGGAAGGGATCCTGGTGCGGCGAGGGCGTGGTGGCGGATCCATACATCCACCACCTCGTGCGCTGCCGTGGGTCGTCGGAGCCCGTCTCTAGCATTGCGAAGCAGAGGATGAGCGGAGGCGGAACCCCTGGCCCGGGAGGCATTGCCCGCCGCTTCTCGTCGTCGGTCATGATCTTGATGAGGCCGTGGGCGTGGTGGCGCATCATGCCGATGTTAGGGAACCAGCGCGCGATCTCCCTTAGACACGCGCGGGCCGCTTGGTCGTCACCGGCCAGATCCTCGATCGCTCGCTGCCACCCTGGGTTGTTGTCCATGGCGTCCGCGGCGAGCGAGGGTTATCAAGGTGAGGCGTGGAAGTTGGTGGAGCGGCGAGACCGAAGAGACATGGGTGGACTGGGCAGGGGAGTGGAGCTGGTTGAGTGGGCGACCAGAGCGGTGGGTGGTCTTAAAGGGCTGGAAACCAAAGGGCGGACGAAACGATGGCCCATAATAACTACGTAGTTACCTACAACCTAACAAATCACTACTACTACTCTACTGGCATTGATCTCAGCAATTGTAACAACAGGTCCTGGGTTCGAGCCCAGGCACACCATTTTTATTTTTTTTGAATTTTTTTCCTTTTCACCTAATTTTAGTAGATTTGCTAGAACACAGTGTTCCACACTCATTTTACTCATTATTTAAATTTCTTTCATTATCTGCATCTTCAGTTAACTGCATATCTGCATTTTTAGTTAACTGGATGTGTAGTTATCTGCATTTTCAGTTAGCTACATGTGCATTTATCTGCATTTTATCTGCATTTTCAGTTAAATGGACGTGCAGTTATCTGCATGTGCAGTTATCTGCATTTTCAGTTAACTGCATTTGCAGTTAACTGCATCTTCAGTTCACTAACACAATCACCAATACTACATCCATGAAACTAAATCACTGGTAATGCATCATAAAAGTTAGTTACAAAAAGGGCAATGAATGCCATTGTGAGCCACAGTTTGCCATAAAAAACAGGCAATTTAAGCCACTGTTTGCTTAACAAAAAAAGCAATTTATGCCACTGTTTGCTTATCAAAAAAGAATGGCAGGCAATCACTACCACCAAATCACTGATGTGGTGCCATGAAATCATCAGCAGGAGCATTGAGATCAGGAACTGTCCTCTGATCTCCAAACAGAAGCCATCTCCATCCTGCATATGGAACATTTGCTCTTCCTCTCCCTGCAGATGGAACTTCTCCTCCTATCCAAGCATTTGCATTTGCTGCTCCTCCTGTCCAAGCAGTTGCATTTGCTGCTCCTCCTGGCCAAGCATTTGCATTTGCATTTGCTCCTCCTCCTGTCCAAGCATTTGCATTTGCATATGCTGCTCCTTCTGTCCTAGTAGTTGCATTTGCATTTGCTTGTCCTCCTCTCCAAGCATATGCATTTGCAGTTGGTGCTCCTCCTCTCCCTGCAAATGGAACTTGGTCATTAACTGGATGTGCTCCTCTGCCTCTCCCTGAAGTTGCATTTGCTCCTCTGCCTCTCCCTGAAGTTTGATTTGCCCCTCTTCCTCTCCCTCTAGTTGCATTTGCTCCTCTGCCTCTCCCTGCAGTTGTACTTGCTCCTCTTCCTCTCCCTTCAGTTGCATTTGCTCCTCTGCCTCTCCCTGCAGTTGCACTTGCTCCTCTTCCTCCAGCAGCAGCATCTGAATTTCTTGCTCTTTTCCTTCCTCTTCCCCTACCAGCTGCAGTTGCATTGTTTTCAGCTTGTGTGCTTGCCCTTGTTTGCCTCCCTATGTGCATTTCTATAGTCACTCTTGGCTGAGGCATGGCAGCACCAGCAGCATCAACAAATGAAGAAAGCTCAGGCAGTGGCACATGAACCCTTTCAGCTCCTCTTCTTGCAATCTCTCTTTGAGCCATGTTGAACACCATACTGGATGGTGACTCAGTTGGGTCCAACCTAGGATCTGGCTGGTTAGGGAAGATGTTTTGCAAAGCACAAAACTGAGTTAGATCCATTTAAGTTCAGTTAAATACAGTTAGGTTAAGTTAAATTCAGTTAGGGTTCAGTTAAATAAATTTAAATTCAGTTAAGTTCGGTTACTTCATTTAAATTCAGTTAAATACAGTTAGGTTCAGTTAAGTTCAGTTAGGGTTTAGTTAAATTCAGTTAAATTCAGTTAAGTTCACTTAACTAAATTTAACTGAATTTAAATTCAGTGAAGTTCAGTTAAAGTTGAACACTGAAATTACCTGGAGAAAAGATGGGTCATCATAGTTTTCATCAACCTCTTCTACACCCTCCTGAATGTTAGTTTCCTGCCATCTGTAGTGACCTTTTCTGTTGTGATCAGCTCTACCACAAATTGAGCAGTGCATTGTAACACCTTTTCTGTTCAAAACCCTGACACCATTCTTGATCTTCTCCTCTGGTCTCTGCTTCCTGTTCTTCTTGGGCCTCCCCAACTGTTTAGTGAAGACAGGTGGAAATATCTTATATCCATTCTATTTCTCCCACTCCTTTGGGTCTCCTAGAGGGACTAGAGTGTACCCATATGTCTTGAGATATGTTTGAAAAGTACAGCATTCATGAACCATTGTCTCAGGATCAATTCTCTCCTCCCTGCAACAAGCTACAACATGCCCAGAGGGTACTCCCCCCAACTGCCATCTCCTGCAATCGCAAGTGTGCAAGCACAGGTTCACTGTGTAGCTAGAATTACCTGACTGAACTTTAAAGATCTTCTGACCAGCTTCTGATACATGACAATTTGCAGCAAACTCAGTAATCTTGTCCAATTTCTTCTTGATCTTAGGACATATTCTCTGGTGAGTCCACTTTTCTATAGCTTCTCTCTGCTTACTCACTAGCTTGTGCATGATCTTGTAAAAAATGTATTCAAGCATACTAAGCACTGGCATCTCTCTGCCATCAAGGATGTAGCTGCACAAAGAGTGGAAGAATTCAGTTATGTATGATGTGCATAGCAGTACTACTGATATGTTCAAAGCACAGAGTTGAAGAACCAAATTTAACAACTAATTCACCTATTAAACACTTCAGAGTTATTGTTGAGCAGAATATCACATTTTGGAAATTCACTGAAATATGCTTTGCACCAAGTCTTTGGCTCCAGCCTTTCAGTCCAATGAAATGCAGCTGGGCAGTGATCATCCATCTTCTTACAATCTTCTCTCCACTTAACTTTGTTAGGTTATCTTGCAATGGCCCACAGGTCTTGCTTCAGAACCTCCCCTTTGTGCTTCTCATTGAAGTTCTGGTAGTTGTGCCTCACACAAAACCTGTGTTCTGAATCAGGCCAAACTTTATGCACAACATTTATTAAACCTTTCTACTTGTCACTCATAATTGTGTAGGGAGCAGTGTTAATAATGTTTAGATCATCTTTCAAACTGGTCAGAAACCACTCCCATGAACCAGTGCATTCTACTTCCACCCAACCCATTGCAATTGAGAAAATGCAGTCATTAGGATCAATACCTACACCACTAAGCAGCACTCCTTTGAACCTTGTTTTCATATGACAGCCATCAATGAATATAATTGGCCTGCAGCCCTTTAGCCACCCTCTTTCGCATGCATCATAAGACCAATACAATGTTTTCAAACACTTCCTGCCCAATGGAAACTTGGTATCCTTGACAAGTTCAGTAGTAACCAGAAATGTAGACCCAGGATTTTTGGTCCTTAATTCATGCCCATAATCCCTTAACCTACTGAACTGCTCCTCCTCATCACCATGGATCTGATTAAGTGTTTGCTTTCTAGCCCTTGCTAGCTTCCATCTGTTAGGGGTACAATTGAACTCACTAGTGATTTTTCTTGAAAATGTGCCAAGTGACATCTTCTGGTCATCTCTGAACTCATCTATGAAAAAGTTGCACAAGAATTTAGCTGTCAAATCTTTTATTTTCCATTTCTTCTGGCAAACCTGCTCTGAATTGTAAGCCTTTATGACAAATCCTCTAGTCCTATTGTCATAGCTAGCCTTAAGCAGCCAAGGGCAGCCTGCAGTACACACTGCCTCCAATCTTAACTTATCATTCTTCAACTTCTTGATCTGCACTCTGTTCCTTATTGCATATGCAGTAAGAGCTTTCCTCAGCTCAACCACATCAGCAAAGACCATGCCCACTTTAAACACAGGGGATTTCATGCCCACCTTGGAATTGAAAGCTTTGAACTTGTACTTAAGTTGCTCATGTTCTTCAGTGGAGATGTCAAGGTCTTCATCTTCAAGTAGATAGTCAGGCTCAACCTCTTCCTCCTCTAGCTGAGCTTGTTCATTAACATCAAAGTCAATGTTCTCTTCATAAAGATCATCATCACCATCATCTATGTCATAATCACTGTCACTGAAATCTAAATCTGACAGCACTGTATCTTCAGACTGTGCACCATAACTAAGCAAATTATCTTCAGACTGCAAATCTGCTGCAACCTCTGAAAGGGGACATTCAACATTGACTGAAATGAGGCTGTGAGATGATGTTGCACTGGCTACAACAACATTTGAGATGGCCAATGTGTCTGGGCTCTGAAATGATGACACTATCAAATCTTCCCTAAAGTTACTGATGAAATCTAAATGGTCCACCATGATTACAAGCACTTTCTGCTTAGCACTTTCTCTGATCATTTGCTGCACATCCTCATCACCTCTAATTCTCACCATCCCATCTGAAATTGGTTTTCCAGGTCTTGGCCAGTAAATTATGTGCTCATGGACAGGATATCCCAGCCATTTTAGATGCTCTTCAATGACTGCATATGAGAATGACCCAGCATCAACATAATCAATCACCTCCACAGATGGATTGTAATACTCCATGCTATTTGTTGGTCCATAGAAAATTCCACCATGCTCAAGTTCTAGTGTAAAGAAAGGAGTATCCACACTCTGTCCCATTGCTAAATCACACACTGCACCCACATAGAGCAGAATATAAGCACAAACATCAATATAACAAGTATAGAGAAGAATATAAGCACAAATTCAGTTAACTGCATCTTCTAGATGCAGTTAGTTAACTGCAAACATTCAGTTAACTGCCACTTACAGATTTAGGGGAACAAGCCACTACAACAAAGATAATCACCCCTTGAGAAATCAAAATCAAGTGCAGCAATATAGTTAACTAAAGAAATATCAGCTACTGCATCTTCAAGTGCAGCAATATAGTTAACTGAAGAATTGTTCAGTTAACTGCATCTTGCAGATTAACTGAACAAATCTAGTGACAATTGGATATTTATGTTACAGTCATGATCTGTTAGCTATTCCACACAATTTGCAATGGCTACTCAAGGTCACTAAATACACAGCAGCACATGAACCCTAAACCTTTGCCAAAAAAAGAAATACCTAAACCCTAGACCGAAATCTGTGGTCAAAATCAGTTCTTTAATCCGCTGCAAGAACAATAGGCAACAGGTACCACTGGATGTACAAGAATCACTCTCAAAACAGACCGATCCGCCTGTGCGACGTGCGACAATGGAGGAGGAGTAAGCAGAGGAGGACGAACAGAGGAGAAGAAGAAAACGAACCGTAATCAGGAGGGAAGACGCCGTGCGACCTAACTTGATGGACGGAAGGAGGCGGCTGCACACCGCTGGTGAGCTCCGGGGATGTCGCCATGATGGCTGACGTCAGCCCGCGGCTCCAGCTCCAGCGGCAGCAGCTCGCGCGGTCGAAGGGGCGAGGACAAAGAGGAACAGGAGTTATTGATTGACCAGGGGAGACAGCATTTATTCAGGTGCCACATTGTGTTGAACTGCGGGTTGATAAGGCAAGAAGGCAGGGGGCTAAGTGCAAAATGTTGTGCGCTGAACAGCCAAGCCACTTGGCATCCAGTTGGCGAGCTGTGATTGGTCTAGGACTAAATTTGCACCTCCAATGCAAGTTCAGGGATGAAATAATCAACTTTTGCAAGTATAAGGACCAAACCATCACCTGACATGCAAGTTCAGGGACCTGGGGTGCTATTACCTCAAAATTGATGGTGCATGTGCTAGTACTATGATCCAAGTACTAGTTGATACATGTGTTACACTCCACGTAAAGTACTAGATGTGCTACTACAGTACAAGAAGTACTTTTTCTCTCAGATCGGCCGTCCTGGACGTTGGTTTGCCCGGACAACGCCTTGATAAGTCCCTGTCTTGTCTGCTACCAGTTCACATATCATCGGATAAATCATTAGGTGCAGTTGTTCTAGTTATTTTTCATGTACGTATATCAATAATACTCCAAAGAGTGTTTTCTGCTGGTCCACAATGTCTGGTTTTGCAGGTTTTGCAATCCAGTTTATGCTACAGGGTGATCCGATATGTTGTTGTTGTCCCACGCGCATCGTGTCCGCCACTCGAGCGACATGCGAATTTGGATCTTGTCATCTCGTCACGTCGATGCCTGATAACCCACAAGTATAGGGGATCAATTGTAGCCTCTTTCGATAAGTAAGAGTGTCGAACCCAACGAGGAGCTAAAGGTAGAACAAATGTTCCCTCAAGTTCTATCGACCATCGATACAACTCTACGCACGCTTAACGTTCGCTTTACCTAGAACAAGTATGAAACTAGGAGTACTTTGTAGGTGTTGTTTAGAAGAAGACACAACTAAATTAGTTTTAGTAAAGAGCTTTTTGTCACAAGAAAGTTATTTGTCCCTAGGCAATCGATAACTAGACCGGTAATCACTATTGCAATTTTATTTGAGGGAGAGGCATAAGCTAACTTACTTTCTCTTCTTGGATCATATGCACTTATGATTGGAACTCTAGCAAGCATCCGCAACTACTAAAGATCATTAAGGTAAAACCCAACCATAGCATTAAAGTATCAAGTCCTTTATATTCCCATACGCAAACAACCTACTTACTCGGGTCTGTGCTTCTGTCACTCACGCCACCCACCATAAGCAAATCATGAACATATTGCAAACCCTACAGCGGGGATCCCTCACGCTTGCGCGACATGGAGAGCACCATAGGACAGCACCAATAATAAAAATGCAACTCAAACCAATCACGATCATCAAAATTGGTGATGACGGCGGTGAAGTTGTTGAGATTGCGGTGATGATGATGGCCCCGGCGGCACTCCGGTGCCACCGGAAGCGGGGGGGGGGGGAGCCCCCTCCTTCTTCTTCTTCCTTGACCTTCTCCTTAGATGGGAGAAGGGTTTCCCCTCTGGTCCATGGTCTCCATGGCGTGGGAGGGGCGAGAGACCCTCCGAGATTGGATCTGTCTCTCTGTCTCTCTCTGTTTCTGCGCTCTCTGATTCTGCCCTTTCACCGTTTCTTAAATTCCCGGAGATCCGTAACTCCGATTGGGTTGAATTTTGGACATGATCTCTATCCGGATATTAGCTTTCTTGTGGCGAAAGAAGGGCACCAACCGCCTTACGGGGTGGCCACGAGGGCCCAGGGCGCGCCTGACCCCCTGGGGCGCGCCCCTGCCTCGTGGCCCCCTCGGGCATCGTATCGCGTTGGTTCTTCTTCCCAAAAATCACATATATTCCAGTAAAAATCTCTGTCGGTTTTTATCCCGTTTGGACTCCGTTTGATATGGATTTTCTACGAAACAAAAAAGATGCAACAAACAGGAACTGGCACTGGGCACTGGATCAATATGTTAGTCCCAAAAATAGTATAAAAAGTTGCCAAAAGTATATGAAAGTTGTATAATATTGGCATGGAACAATCAAAAATTATATATGCGACGGAGACGTATCAGCATCCCCAAGCTTAATTCCTGCTCGTCCTTGAGTAGGTAAATGATAAAAAAGATAATTTCTAATGTGGAATGCTACCTAGCATAATCTTGATCATGTAATCTAATCATGGCATGAATATTAAGACACGAGTGATTCAAAGTAATAGTCTATCATTTGACATTAACACAATAATACTTCAAGCATACTAATAAAGCAATCATGTCTTTTCAAAATAACATGGCCAAAGAAAGTTATCCCTACAAAATCATATGGCCTGGCTATGCTCCATCTTCATCACACAAAATATTCAAATCATGCACAACCCCGATGACAAGCCAAGCAATTGTTTCATACTTTTGACGTTCTCAAACCTTTTCGACTTTCACGCAATACATGAGCGTGAGCCATGGACATAACACTATAGGTGGAATAGAATATGATGGTGGAGGTTGTGTGGAGAAGACAAAAAGGAGAAAGTCTCACATCAACGCGGCTAATCAACGGGCTATGGAGATGCCCATCAATTGATGTTAATGTGAGGAGTAGGGATTGCCATGCAACGGATGCACTAGAGCTATAAGTGTATGAAAGCTCAAACTGAAACTAAGTGGGAGTGCATCCAACTTGCTTGCTCATGAAGACCTAGGGCATTTGAGGAAGCCCGTCGTTGGAATATACAAGCCAAGTTCTATAATGAAAATTCCCAATAGTATATGAAAGTGATAACTCAAGAGCCTCTCTATATGAAGAACATGGTGCTACTCTGAAGCACAAGTGTGGTAAAAGGATAGTAACATTGTCCCTTATCTCTTTTCTCTCATTTTTTTTATTTTTTTATCTTTTTTTTATTTTTCCCTTTTTTTGTAGGCTTGTTTGGCCTCTCTCTCTTTTTTGGGGGGCTTCTTTGGCCACTTTTATTTTGATAACCTCACATGGGACAATGTTCTAATAATGATGATCATCACACTTTATTTACTTACAACTCAATATTACAACTCGAAACTAGAACAAATATATGACTATATGAATGCCTCCGGCGGTGTACCGGGGTGTGCAATGATCTAGCGTAGCAATGACATAAAAAAGGGACAAGCCATGAAACCATCATGCTAGCTATCTTACGATCATGCAAAGCAATATGACAATAAATGCTCAAGCCATGTATATGATGATGATGGAAGTTGCATGGCAATATATCTCGGAATGGCTATGGAAATGCCATGATAGGTAGGTATGGTGGCTGTTTTGAGGAAGATATAAGGAGGCTTATGTCTGATAGAGGTATCGTATCACGGGGTTTGGATGCACCGGCGAAGTTTGCACCAACTCTCGAGGTGAGAAAGGGCAATGCACGGTACCGAAGAGGCTAGCAATGATGGAAGGGTGAGAGTGCGTATAATCCATGGACTCAACATTAGTCATAAAGAACTCACATACTTATTGCAAAAATCTATTAGTCATCAAAACAAAGTACTACGCGCATGCTCTTAGGGGGATAGATTGGTAGGAAAAGACCATCGCTCATCCCCGACCGCCACTCATAAGGAAGACAATCAATAAATACATCATGCTCCAACTTCGTTACATAACAGTTCACCATACGTGCATGCTACGGGAATCACAAACTTCAACACAAGTATTTCTACAATCCACAACTACCCACTTGCATGACTCTAATATCACCATCTTTATATCGCAAAACTATTGCAAGGAATCAAACATATCATATTCAGTGATCTACAAGTTTTATGTAGGATTTTATGACTAACCATGTGAATGACCAATTCCTGTCAACTCTCTAAATACATATAAGAGAAGCAAGAGAGTTTAATTCTTTCTACAAAATATATGCCCAGGCTCTAACAAATATAAGTGGAGCAAAAGAGCATTCTACAAATGGCGGTTTTCTATGTGTAGGGAAACAGGCAATCCATACTTCAAATGATATAAGTGAAGCACATGAAGCATTCTATAAAGCCATACTCAAAAGATATAAGTGACGTGTAAAGAGCATTCTATAAATCAACCATGGACTATCTCATACCAGCATGGTGCATAAAACAAAAGTGAAAACTAATTGCAAAGACGCTCCAAGATTTGCACATATCGCATGAACGAAACGAATCCAAAAACATACCGATATTTGTTGAAGAAAGATGGGATGCCTTCCGGGGCATCCCCAAGCTTAGACGCTTGAGTCTCCTTGAATATTTACTTGGGGTGCCTTGGGCATCACCAAGCTTGAGCTCTTGCCTCTCCTCCTTCTCCTCACATCGAGACCTCCTTGATCTTCAAACACTTCATCCACACAAAACTCAACAGAAAGCTCGGTAAGATCCGTTAGTATAATAAAGCAAATCACTACTCTAAGCACTATTACAAACCAATTCATATTTTGTTTTTGCATTGTAACTACTATAATATAACTTTTCCATGGCTTAATCCACTGATAGAAATTTATAGTTTCATCAAAACAAGCAAACTATGCATCAAAAACAGAATCTGTCTTAAACAGGACAGTCTGTAGTAATATGAACATTCACCATACTTCTGGTACTCCAAAAATTCTTCCAAAATTAGGAAAAATAAACAATTTTGTATAGAAAGACAGTGCAAAAAGTTTCAGAACCGTTTGACGTTCCAGTAAAAAAAATTGTAAAATCGCGCACTACAGCCAAAGTTTCTGTCCTGCACCGCACAAACCAACAAGCATTGTAAACATCCTTAAGGCAAACCTTAGCACATTATTTTTATAATACAATGGAATTGTACAAGGGGATAATTTTTTTTGAAAAGTTGCTGTAATGAATATTCACAAAGTTTCCGTGAGCATGAACAAAGTTCAAGGCTAGCTCCCACTTTAACAATGCTCGTCTTTCTCACTTTCACTTTCCTTTTTTGAAAAAGTTTTGGGTTCCCCTCTTGTAAAACGTAGGTTTTGGGGGAACTGGCTCAACCCTCAAAGGGGTGGCCTATCACATATATATATAATGATGACATACAAGTCCAATACCAATAAGGTATGGTTTACACAGTAGGGCTACAATACGAAGTCTAACACCCTCCCTCAATCTCAACTCACTCCTGAAGTATCTAGGAGGTTGAGATTGCGCCTACAGACCTCAAACATGGGAGAAGGTAGAGGCTTGGTGAAGATGTCCGCAAGTTGAACTTTTGAAGAGATAAACCTGACTTGTAGTAGCTTATGTGCAACATGTTCCCTCACAAAATGATAGTCAATCTCAATGTGTTTAGTCCGTGCATGGAACACCGGGTTTGACGATAGAAACGTAGCACCGATGTTGTCACACCAAAGGACCGAAGGATGTGGCTGAGCAACTCCTAGCTCTCGAAGTAGGGACTCAATCCATATAAGTTCAGCAGTTGCATTGGCAACCGACTTGTACTCAGCTTCTGTGCTGCTGCGGGAAACAGTGGCTTGCTTGCGTGCACTCCAGGCGATTAGATTAGGACCCAAGAACACAGCATGTCCCCCTGTGGATCGCCTGTCATCTGGACACCCAGCCCAATCAGCATCAGAGAATGCAGAAAGAACTCCGAAGGAACTAGGGCGCAGGTGAAGACCAAAGGAGACAGTGAGACGCACATAACGCAGTATGCGCTTCACAGCAGACTAGTGTACATCAGTAGGAGCATGAAGATACTGGCACACCCTGTTAACCGCAAAGGAGAGATCAGGACGCGTGATTGTCAGATACTGCAGGCCACCAACAATACTCCTGTACTCAGTAGCATCCTCAGGAGAGAGAAGAGCACCATCAGCAGCAGAAAGGGTGTCAGTGGAGGACATGGGCGTAGGCGATGGCTTGCACTTGAGCGTACCAGCACGACGCAAGAGATCAAGAGAGTACTTCTTCTGGGTGAGAGCCAAACTGCCACGAGACTGATGAGCGACCTCAATACCCAGGAAGAAATGAAGCTGTCCCAAATCCTTAACTACAAAATCACGACCAAGTGCAGTCACAAGAGCATCAGCAGCCGTCGGAGATGAGCTCACCAGGACAATATCATCCACATACACAAGGAGGTACATGGTCACACTCGGTCGCTGAAACAAGAACAGTGAAGTATCAGCCGTCGAAGGAATGAACCCATGAGTGCGTAGAGCTGAAGCCAAGCGAGCATGCCAGGCACGGGGAGCCTGCATTAGTCCATATATAGCCTTCGTCATATGACAGAGATGATGAGGCTGAGTGTGATCGACAAATCCAGGTGGCTGCCGCATGTAAACCTCTTCTTCAAGCAATCCATGAAGAAAAGTGTTCCGCACATCAAGCTGGCGGAGAGACCATCCACGAGAAACTGCCAGAGACAGAAGAAGTCGAATAGTGGTAGGCTTGACAACTGGGCTGAATGTATCCTCATAGTCCAGGCCCTGACGCTGTTTAAAGCCCTTAGCCACGAGGCGTGCTTTGTAGCGCTCAATGGAACCATCTGCATGTTTCTTCACCTTGAACACCCACTTCGAATCAATGATGTTGACGCGAGACGGAGGGGGAACAAGTGTCCAGGTCTTATTCTTCATAAGAGCATGATATTCTTGTCCCATAGCAGCCCTCCAGTGTGGAATACTCATAGCGGCTTGATAACTGCGTGGTTCGGCGGTTGGATCATCCACAACATGAGCCAGGTAAGCAGCAAGATAGGTGACCGTGCCATCGGTGCCCTCCTTGGGACGAACAATGCCACTGCGGCTGCGAGCGTGTGGATGCCGCGGGGGAGCAAACACCGGGGCTAGCGGGATGTCCGGAGCAGGTGAGGCCGGTCCAGGGGACTCCAGCGAAGAAGGACCGGGTGACGTCGGGCCGGGCGACGGTGGACCAGG
This sequence comes from Aegilops tauschii subsp. strangulata, assembly GCF_002575655.3. NCBI lineage: Eukaryota > Viridiplantae > Streptophyta > Magnoliopsida > Poales > Poaceae > Aegilops > Aegilops tauschii. The sequence continues at coordinate 58,500,837 of NC_053039.3, forward strand.
CGACATAGACCCCGGCGGCATGTGAGCCGCTGCAGACCCGGGTGAAGTAGGCACCAAGGACGCCCGCGCGGATGGCGAGGGCGACGATGGAGGGGAGTCCGGGCGAGGAGGTGGCGACGGAGACTGCTCAGAGGAGGCCGTCGCAGGCTCTGGCCCGGTCGCAGTAGCCAGCGTGGGCTCCGGCCCAGGCGCGGCTGGAGATGGGGTGCCCAGTGCGGGGTCGAGGGCGGTGTTGGGAATCGTAGCATAATTTTAAAATTTTCCTACGCTCACCAAGATGCATCTATGGAGTCTACTAGCAACGAGGGGAAGGGAGTGCATCTACATACCGTTGTAGATCGCGAGTGGAAGCGTTCCAATGAACGTGGATGATGGAGTCGTACTTGCCGTGATCCAAATCACCGATGACCGAGTGCCGAACGTACAGCACCTCCGCGTTCAACACACGTACGGTGTGGCGACGTCTCCTCCTTCTTGATCCAGCAAGGGGGGAGGAGAGGTTGATGGAGATCCAACAGCACGACGGCGTGGTGGTGGATGTAGCGGGTCTCCAGAAGGGCTTCGCCGAGCTTCTGCGAGAGAGAGAGAGGTGTTGCAGGGGAGGAGGGAGGCGCCCAAGGCTGTTGTCTGCTGCCCTCCCTCCCCCCCTTTATATAGGCCCCCTGGGGGGGCGCCGGCCCTGGAGATCAGATCCAAGGGGGGGGGGGGCGGCGGCCAAGTGGGGGGGAAGGGGTGCCTTGCCCCCCAAGGCAAGGGGGAACTCCCCCCCTAGGGTTCCCAACCCTAGGCGCATGGGGGGGAGGCCCAAGGAGGCGCCCCAGCCCACTAGGGGCTGGTTCCCCTCCACTTTCAGCCCACGGGGCCCTCCGGGACAGGTGGCCCCACCCGGTGGACCCCCGGGACCCTTCCGGTGGTCCCGGTACAATACCGATAACCCCCGAAACTTTCCCGGTGGCCGAAACAGGACTTCCTATATATAATTCTTCACCTCCGGACCATTCCGGAACCTCTCGTGATGTCCGGGATCTCATCCGGGACTCCGAACAACTTTCGGGTTTCCGCATACATATATCTCTACAACCCTAGCGTCACCGGACCTTAAGTGTGTAGACCCTACGGGTTCGGGAGACATGCAGACATGACCGAGACGCCTCTCCGGTCAATAACCAACAGCGGGATCTGGATACCCATGTTGGCTCCCACATGTTCCACGATGATATCATCGGGTGAACCACGGTGTCGAGGATTCAATCAATCCGTATGCAATTCCCTTTATCAATCGGTATGTTACTTGCCCGAGATTCGATCGTCGGTATCCCAATACCTAGTTCAATCTCGTTACCGGCAAGTCTCTTCACTCGTACCGCAATGCATGATCCCGTGACTAACGCCTTAGTCACATTGAGCTCATTATGATGATGCATTACCGAGTGGGCCCAGAGATACCTCTCCGTTTACACGGAGTGACAAATCCCAGTCTCGATCCGTGCCAACCCAACAGACACTTTCGGAGATACCCGTAATGCACCTTTATAGTCACCCAGTTACGTTGTGACGTTTGGCACACCCAAAGCACTCCTACGGTATCCGGGAGTTGCACGATCTCATGGTATAAGGAAAAGATACTTGACATTGGAAAAGCTCTAGCAAACGAAACTACACGATCTTTTATGCTATGCTTAAGTTGGGTCTTGTCCATCACATCATTCTCCCAATGATGTGATCCCGTTATCAATGACATCCTATGTCCATAGTCAGGAAACCGTAACCATCTATTGATCAACGAGCTAGTCAACTAGAGGCTTACTAGGGACAGGTTGTGGTCTATGTATTCACACATGTATTACGATTTCCGGACAATACACTTATAGCATGAATAATAGACTATTATCATGAACACAGAAATACAATAATAACCATTTATTATTGCCTCTAGGGCATATTTCCAACAGTCTCCCACTTGCACTAGAGTCAATAATCTAGTTACATTGTGATGAATCGAACACCCATTGCGTCTTGGTGTTGATCATGTTTTGCCCTAGGGAGAGGTTTAGTCAACGGATCTGCTACATTCAGGTCCGTATGTACTTTACAAATATCTATGTCTCCATTATGAACACTTTCACGAATGGAGTTGAAGCGACGCTTGATATGTCTGGTCTTCCTGTGAAACCTGGGCTCCTTCGCAAGGGCAATAGCTCCAGTGTTGTCACAGAAGAGAGTCATCGGGCCCGACGCATTGGGAATCATCCCTAGGTCGGTAATGAACTCCTTCATCCAGACTGCTTCCTGTGCTGCCTCCGAGGCTGCCATGTACTCCGCTTCACATGTAGATCCCGCCACGACGCTTTGCTTGCAACTGCACCAGCTTACTGCTCCTCTATTCAAAATATACACGTATCCGGTTTGTGACTTCGAGTCATCCGGATATGTGTCGAAGCTAGCGTCGACGTAACCCTTTACGACGAGCTCTTCGTCACCTCCATAAACGAGAAACATATCCTTAGTCCTCTTCAGGTACTTCAGGATATTCTTGACCGCTGTCCAGTGTTCCGTGCCGGGATTACTTTGGTACCTTCCTAGCAAACTTACGGCAAGGTTTACATCAGGTCTGGTACACAGCATGGCATACATAATAGACCCTATGGCCGAGGCATAGGGGATGACACTCATCTCTTCTATATCTTCTGCCGTGGTCGGGCATTGAGCCGTGCTCAATTGCACACCTTGCAATACAGGCAAGAACCCCTTCTTGGACTGATCCATACTGAACTTCTTCAATATCTTGTCAAGGTATGTACTCTGTGAAAGACCAATGAGGCGTCTTGATCTATCTCTATAGATCTTGATGCCTAATATATAAGCAGCTTCTCCAAGGTCCTTCATTGAAAAACACTTATTCAAATAGGCCTTTATACTTTCCAAGAATTCTATATCATTTCCCATCAATAATATGTCATCCACATATAATATGAGAAATGCTACAGAGCTCCCACTCACTTTCTTGTAAACACAGGCTTCTCCATAAGTCTGTGTAAACCCAAACGCTTTGATCATCTCATCAAAGCGAATGTTCCAACTCCGAGATGCTTGCACCAGCCCATAGATTGAGCGCTGGAGCTTGCATACTTTGTTAGCATTCTTAGGATCGACAAAACCTTCCGGCTGCATCATATACAACTCTTCCTTAAGGAAGCCGTTAAGGAATGCCGTTTTGACGTCCATCTGCCATATCTCATAATCATAGTATGCGGCAATTGCTAACATGATTCGGACGGACTTCAGCTTCGCTACGGGTGAGAAAGTCTCATCGTAGTCAACCCCTTGAACTTGTCGATAACCCTTAGCGACAAGTCGAGCTTTGTAGATGGTCACATTACCATCCGCGTCCGTCTTCTTCTTAAAGATCCATTTGTTTTCTATGGCTCGCCGCTCATCGGGCAAGTCAGTCAAAGTCCATACTTTGTTTTCATACATGGATTCTACCTCAGATTTCATGGCTTCTAGCCATTTGTCGGAATCCGGGCCCGCCATCGCTTCTTCATAGTTCGAAGGTTCACCGTTGTCTAACAACATGATTTCCAAGATAGGGTTGCCGTACCACTCTGGTGCGGAACGTGTCCTTGTGGACCTACGAAGTTCAGCAACTTGATCATGAAATGATCATCATCATTAACTTCCTCCCCAGTCGGTGTAGGCACCACAGGAACATTTTCCCGCGCTGCGCTACTTTCCGGTTTGGAAGGGGTGACTATCACCTCATCAAGTTCCACTTTCCTCCCACTCAATTCTTTCGAGAGAAACTCCTTCTCTAGAAAGGACCCGTTCTTGGCAACGAAGATCTTGCCTTCGGATCTGAGGTAGAAGGTATACCCAATAGTTTCCTTAGGGTATCCTATGAAGACGCATTTTTCCGATTTGGGTTCGAGCTTTTCAGGTTGAAGTTTCTTGACATAAGCATCGCATCCCCAAACTTTTAGAAACGACAGCTTAGGTTTCTTCCCAAACCATAATTCATACGGTGTCGTCTCAACGGATTTAGACGGTGCCCTATTTAAAGTGAATGCGGCAGTCTCTAAAGCATAACCCCAAAATGAGAGCGGTAAATCGGTAAGAGACATCATAGATCGCACCATATCCAATAGAGTGCGATTACGACGTTCGGACACACCATTTCTCTGAGGTGTTCCAGGCGGCGTGAGTTGTGAAACTATTCCACATTTCCTTAAGTGTGTACCAAATTCGTGACTTAAATATTCTCCACCACGATCTGATCGTAAGAATTTTATTTTCCTGTCACGTTGATTCTCGACTTCACTCTGAAATTCCTTGAACTTTTCAAAGGTTTCAGACTTGTGTTTCATTAGGTAGACATACCCATATCTACTTAAATCATCAGTGAGAGTGAGAACATAACGATATCCTCCGCGAGCCTCAACACTCATTGGACCGCATACATCGGTATGTATGATTTCCAATAAGTTGGTTGCTCGCTCCATTGTTCCGGAGAACGGAGTCTTGGTCATCTTACCCATGAGGCATGGTTCGCACGTGTCAAATGATTCGTAATCAAGAGACTCCAAAAGTCCATCTGCATGGAGCTTCTTCATGCGCTTGACACCAATGTGACCAAGGCGGCAGTGCCACAAGTATGTGGGACTATCGTTATCAACTTTACATCTTTTGGTATTCACACTATGAACATGTGTAACATCACGTTCGAGATTCATCAAAAATAAACCATTGACCAGCGGGGCATGACCATAAAACATATCTCTCAAATAAATAGAACAACCATTATTCTCAGATTTAAATGAGTAGCCATCTCGAATTAAACGAGATCCAGATACAATGTTCATGCTCAAAGCTGGCACTAAATAACAATTATTGAGGTTTATAACTAATCCCGTGGGTAGATGCAGAGGTAGCGTGCCGACGGCGATCACATCGACCTTGGAACCATTCCCGACGCGCATCGTCACCTCGTCCTTTGCCAGTCTCCGTTTATTCCGTAGTTCCTGTTTTGAGTTACAAATATGAGCAACCGCACCGGTATCAAATACCCAGGAGCTACTACGAGTACTGGTAAGGTACACATCAATTACTTGTATATCACATATACCTTGGGTGTTGCCGGCCTTCTTCTTGTCCGCTAAATATTTGGGGCAGTTCCGCTTCCAGTGACCACTTCCCTTGCAATAAAAGCACTCAGTCTCGGGCTTGGGTCCATTCTTTGACTTCTTCCCGGTAACTGGTTTACCGGGCGCGGCAACTCCCTTGCCGTCCTTCTTGAAGTTCTTCTTACCCTTGCCCTTCTTGAACTTAGTGGTTTTATTCACCATCAACACTTGATGTTCTTTTCTGATCTCCCCTTCCGCTGATTTTAGCATCGAATATACCTCGGGAATGGTCTTTTCCATCCCCTGCATATTGTAGTTCATCACAAAGCTCTTGTAGCTTGGTGGAAGCGACTGGAGGATTCTGTCAATGACCGCGTCATCCGGGAGATTAACTCCCAGCTGAGACAAGCGGTTGTGCAACCCAGACATTCTGAGTATGTGCTCACTAACAGAACTGTTCTCCTCCATTTTACAGCTGAAGAACTTGTCGGAGACTTCATATCTCTCGACCCGGGCATGAGCTTGAAAAACTAGTTTCAGCTCCTCGAACATCTCATATGCTCCATGTTTCTCAAAACGCTTTTGGAGACCCGGTTCTAAGCTGTAAAGCATGCCGCACTGAACGAGGGAGTAATCATCAGCACGCTGCTGCCAAGCGTTCATAACGTCTTGGTTCTCAGGGATTGGTGCTTCACCTAGCGGTGCTTCTAAGACATAATCTTTCTTGGCAACTATGAGGATGAACCTCAGGTTCCGGACCCAGTCCGTATAATTGCTGCCATCATCTTTCAGCTTGGTTTTCTCTAGGAACGCGTTGAAATTGAGGACAACGTTGGCCATTTGATCTACAAGACATAGTGTAAAGATTTTTAGACTAAGTTCATGATAATTGAGTTCATTTAATCAAATTATTTATGAACTCCCACTCAGACAGACATCCCTCTAGTCATCTAAGTGAAACATGATCCGAGCTCAACTAGGCCGTGTCCGATCATCACGTGAGACGGACTAGTCAAGATCGGTGAACATCTCCATGTTGATCGTATCTTCTATACGACTCATGCTCGACCTTTCGGTCCTCCGTGTTCCGAGGCCATGTCTGTACATGCTAGGCTCGTCAAGTCAACCTAAGTGTATTGCGTGTGTTCCGAGGCCATGTCTGTACATGCTAGGCTCGTCAACACCCGTTGTATTCGAACGTAAGAATCTATCACACCCGATCATCACGTGGTGCTTCGAAACGACGAACCTTTGCAACGGTGCACAGTTATGGTGAACACTTTCTTGAAATTATTATAAGGGATCATCCTACTTGCTACCGTCGTTCTAAGCAAATAAGATGCAAAAACATGATAAACATCACATGCAATCAAACAGTGACATGATATGGCCAATATCATCATGCTCCTTTGATCTCCATCTTCGGGGCACCATGATCATCTTTGTCACCGGCATGACACCATGATCTCCATCATCATGATCTCCATCATTGTGTCTTCATGAAGTCGTCACGCCAACGATTACTTCTACTTCTATGGCTAACGCGTTTAGCAACAAAGTAATGTAATTTACATGGCGTTATTCAATGACACGCAGGTCATGCAAAATAATAAAGACAACTCCTATGGCTCCTGCCGGTTGTCATAATCATCGACATGCAAGTCGTGATTCCTATTACAAGAATATGATCAATCTCATACATCACATATATCATTCATCACATCTTCTGGCCATATCACATCACATAGCACTTGCTGCAAAAACAAGTTAGACGTCCTCTAATTGTTGTTGCAAGTTTTTTTTACGTGGTTTGTAGGTTTCTAGCAAGAACGTTTCTTACCTACGTATGACCACAACGCGATTTGCCAATTTCTATTTACCCTTCATAAGGACCCTTTTCATCGAATCCGTTCCGACTAAAGTAGGAGAGACAGACACCCGCTAGCCACCTTATGCAACTAGTGCATGTCAGTCGGTGGAACCTGTCTCACGTAAGCGTACATGTAAGGTCGGTCCGGGCCGCTTCATCCTACAATGCCGCCGAAACAAGAAACGACTAGTAGCGGCAAGAAGAATTGGCAAACCCAACGCCCACAACTGCTTTGTGTTCTACTCGTGCATAGTAACTACGCATAGACCTGGCTCATGATGCCACTGTTGGGAATCGTAGCATAATTTTAAAATTTTCCTACGCTCACCAAGATGCATCTATGGAGTCTACTAGCAACGAGGGGAAGGGAGTGCATCTACATACCGTTGTAGATCGCGAGCGGAAGCGTTCCAATGAACGTGGATGACGGAGTCGTACTCGCCGTGATCCAAATCACCGATGACCGAGTGCCGAACGTACAGCACCTCCGTGTTCAACACACGTACGGTGCGGCGACGTCTCCTCCTTCTTGATCCAGCAAGGGGGGAGGAGAGGTTGATGGAGATCCAACAGCACGACGGCGTGGTGGTGGATGTAGCTGGTCTCCGGCAGGGCTTCGCCGAGCTTCTGCGAGAGAGAGAGAGGTGTTGCAGGGGAGGAGGGAGGCGCCAAAGGCTGTGGTATGCTGCCCTCCCTCCCCCCCTTTATATAGGCCCCCTGGGGGGTGCGCAGCCCTAGGAGATGGGATCTCCAAGGGGGGGGGGGGGGCGGCGGCCAAGGGGGGAAGGAGTTGCCTTGCCCCCCAAGGCAAGGGGGAACTCCCCCCTAGGGTTCCCAACCCTAGGCGCATGGGGGGAGGCCCAAGGAGGCGCCCCAGCCCACTAGGGGCTGGTTCCCCTCCACTTTCAGCCCACGGGGCCCTCCGGGACAGGTGGCCCCACCCGGTGGACCCCCGGGACCCTTCCGGTGGTCCCGGTACAATACCGATAACCCCCGAAACTTTCCCGGTGGCCGAAACAGGACTTCCTATATATAATTCTTCACCTCCGGACCATTCCGGAACCTCTCGTGACGTCCGGGATCTCATCCGGGACTCCGAACAACTTTCGGGTTTCCGCATACATATATCTCTACAACCCTAGCGTCACCGGACCTTAAGTGTGTAGACCCTACGGGTTCGGGAGACATGCAGACATGACCGAGACGCCTCTCCGGTCAATAACCAACAGCGGGATCTGGATACCCATGTTGGCTCCCACATGTTCCACGATGATATCATCGGGTGAACCACGGTGTCGAGGATTCAATCAATCCGTATGCAATTCCCTTTGTCAATCGGTATGTTACTTGCCCGAGATTCGATCGTCGGTATCCCAATACCTAGTTCAATCTCGTTACCGGCAAGTCTCTTCACTCGTACCGCAATGCATGATCCCGTGACTAACGCCTTAGTCACATTGAGCTCATTATGATGATGCATTACCGAGTGGGCCCAGAGATACCTCTCCGTTTACACGGAGTGACAAATCCCAGTCTCGATCCGTGCCAACCCAACAGACACTTTCGGAGATACCCGTAATGCACCTTTATAGTCACCCAGTTACGTTGTGACGTTTGGCACACCCAAAGCACTCCTACGGTATCCGGGAGTTGCACGATCTCATGGTCTAAGGAAAAGATACTTGACATTGGAAAAGCTCTAGCAAACGAAACTACACGATCTTTTATGCTATGCTTAAGTTGGGTCTTGTCCATCACATCATTCTCCCAATGATGTGATCCCGTTATCAATGACATCCTATGTCCATAGTCAGGAAACCGTAACCATCTATTGATCAACGAGCTAGTCAACTAGAGGCTTACTAGGGACAGGTTGTGGTCTATGTATTCACACATGTATTACGATTTCCGGACAATACACTTATAGCATGAATAATAGACTATTATCATGAACACAGAAATACAATAATAACCATTTATTATTGCCTCTAGGGCATATTTCCAACAGGCAGGAGGCGGTGCATGCACCGGCCGATCAACGTGCACCACAGGCGACGTGGCGGGTCCGTCAGGGAGGAGTTCCAGGCGAGCTCGACATCCAATTCCTGCACCATGATTAGGTAACAACATAGGCGAATATGCAACATCTTCAAATTGGCCAGGCATAAGAGGAGATGAATGCAAAGATGGTGCTGTGGTGGATGATTGAGGCATGGCTGAAAAGGGGAAGACGGTCTCATCAAAAACAACATCCCGAGATATGTAGACTCAATTGGTTGGGACATGGAGACACTTGTAGCCTTTATGGAGAGAACTATACCCTAAGAACACACACTTTTTGGAGCGAAACTCAAGTTTGCGATCATTATAAGGACGAAGATGAGGCCAGCAGGCACACCCGAACACCTTTAAAAAGGTATAGTCAGGAGTTTCACCTAAGAGAAGCTCAATCGGAGTTTTCATATTAAGAACACGCGTAGGTAATCTGTTAATGAGAAAACACGCGATAGCAAAAGAATCACTCCAAAAACGAAAGGGTACAGAAGCATGAGCAAGAAGTGTGAGGCCGGTCTCAACTATATGGCGATGTTTGCGCTCAACAGCGACATTCTGCTGATGTGTATGCGGGCATGATAAACGATGAGAGATCCCAAGCTTATTAAAGAAGGTGTTGAGGTTGCGATATTCGCCCCCCCAATCTGATTGAACATGGATAATTTTATGCTGGAGTAGACATTCAACATGCAATTGAAACTGTATGAATATATCAAACACATCAGATTTGCGCTTAAGAAGATAAAGCCAAGTGAAGCGACTATAGGCATCAACAAAACTGACATAATAGTTGTGACCACTAACAGATGTTTGTGCCGGACCCCACACATCAGAAAACACAATTTCAAGAGGGTTCTTTACTTCTCTAGTAGATGAAACAAAAGGTAGCTGATGACTCTTGCCTTGCTGACAGGCATCACACAGGGACAACTCTTTATTGCTAGACACTAATGGCAGCTCATGACGGTGGATTATGTGGCGAACGATGGGTGTGGCGGGGTGACCAAAGCAAGAGTGCCACTAGGAAGGCGACACACAAACACCACTGAAGACGCACGGGGCGGATGGATCCTCCAAACGGTACAAGCCTTGGCTCAACCGGCCACTAAGCAGAACGTCTCGGGTTGCTCGATCCTTAACAAAAAGATTAAAAGGGTGAAATTCACATAGGACATGATTATCAAGGGTGAGCTTAGGGACAGATAAAAGATTACGAGTTACCGAGGGTACCCGTAAAACATTATGAAGATGGAGCTGCCTAGAGGGATGACTAGTTAAAAGAGATGCTTGGCCAATATGAGAGATGGGCATACCTACACCATTGGCGGTGTGAACCTGATCGTGCCCGTAGTAGGGCTGGTAGGTGGAGAGTTTGTTGAGCTCGTTCGTCATGTGATCCGTGGCGCTGGTGTCCATGTACCAGGCTGGATCAACAGGGTAGGATGGTGTGTATCCCTGCTCGACGCGCGGGTCCTTGTCCTTGGCAGCGATGTGGGCAGACGGGGCGGCAACGACGTGGGCAGCCGGGGCGGCGGCGGGAGGACCAAAGTCTGCCATGGCAAACTGGCGCTCGTTGCCCTTGCCGTCGTTGCCGATGCCAAGGAAGCTCCTCTGATAGCGGCGGTGACACTTGGAGGCGACATGGCGTTCACGACCACATAGCTGGCACACCACCCTAGTGTTAGGTCCCCCACCCAGGGTCGATGCAGGGGGCGGGGCTGCCTTGCCAGCTGACGGCGCAGGTGGGCGCTGGCCATGAGAGGCCCAGAAGGCCACCGGCTGGGCGGTAATGGTGGCGGAGGAGCGACGAGCCTCGACGCGTTGCTCGGTGAAGAGGAGGCGTGAGTAGAGCTCGTGAGGAGGCATCGCTGGCTTGGCGTTTTGGACGGCCTCGGCGAGATTGTCGTAGTCAGCGTCGAGGCCTTTGATGACGAAGCCGGCGAACTCCTCGTCGCTAAGCGGCCGACCAATAGAGGTGAGCGTGTCCGCCAGCACCTTCATCTTGTTGAAGTAGGTCGTAGCGGAGGAGTCCAGCTTCTTGATGTCGGCGAGTTCACTGCGAAGGGCCATCGAGCGGGAGGTAGAGACCTGGGCAAAGGCGTGCTCCAGGGTCGTTCACGCGTCCATGGAGGTGGCGGCGAAGAGACAAAGGCCAGCGACCCCGTCGCCGAGGGAACCCTGGATGGCAGAGAGGATCGCCTGGTCCTGCTCCACCCACATACGGTGTTCCGGGTTGATGGCCGGGCCGTGGACGGTAGGGATGACCCGCGGAGGACACGGTAGCGAACCATCAACAAACCCTAGGGGAGACCGGCTGCGTAGCAGCGGTAGGACCTTGGCACGCCAGAACAAGTAGTTGTCCGGCGTGAGTCGGATGGCAATCAAGTTGTCAAAGTGGAATGGCCCGGTGGGCGTGATTGCGCCAGCAGCAGGGACGATTGGCGGCGGAGCCGCGACAGGATCCATGACCGCGACCGATGCCGTGGGTGGCGGCGCGGGGACGATCGGGATCACGGCCGCGGGTGGTGCCGTGAGTGAGGTCGCGGGTGGCTCCACGGGCAGCGTCTCCCCCGAGGTCACCGGGATGACGATGAGTGTCGAGGAGGATCCAGAGGAGGCCCTCGCGGGCGGCGGCGGCGCGACTGGTGCTGAGGCCGTCGCGGGCGGTGACGGCGGGATCGGTGCTGAAAACAGGGAGCCGACGGCGGTGGTGCCGAAGAACTGAGGCACTGACGGAGCCAGGGGCGAGGTGGGAGGTTGAGGAGGGCGGCAAGCGACGCGGGGATAGACCCGGAGCTGGCGGCGCCCGAAGCGGAAGCGGTCATGGCGCCGGCGCCGGCAGCCCTAGGGTTTAGGGTTTTGGTGCAGCGGCGGCGGCGGGTGGGGTGGAGGTGGAGGACCTAGGTTAGACTCTGATACCATGTAAAACATAGGTTTTGGGGGAACTGGCTCAACCCTCAAACGGGTGGCCTATCACATATATATAATGATGACATACAAGTCCAATACCAATAAGGTATGGTTTACACAGTAGGGCTACAATATGAAGTCTAACACCTCTTTAATTTTTTTTTGTTTTTAAACTATATAAAAGCACTCAACAGAAATAAATGACTCTCTAAAACTTCCAGGTTGTCTCCCTGGCAGCGCTTTCTTTAAAGCCATTAAGCTAGGCATATAGTGCTCAAGTAATGGATCCACCCGGATCCCAAGGTATATCAAAGCCAATTTTAATTAACAATGATTTGTGATTTAGTAGTGAGCACAAAGTAACATATATCATGCAACAACGAAGTCTAACTCTCTTCCTATGCATCGGCATGTCATAAAAGAACAATTCATGCACACAAAGTAAAGGCCAATGCATAGTATAAGCAGTTTCTTGCAATTTTATCGTGTGGGAAACATAGAGAGGTGGAGATATAGTTCCTCTCTCATAATAATTGCAAGTAGGAGCAGCAAGCACATGCATATTATATCTATCAAAATCATCATGTGTAATAGTAAAACCCAACCCATCAATATAATCCTTAATAAGGGCAAACTTCTCCGATATAGTGTAGTCGGGAGAATTCAAAAAGATAATAGGACTATCATTCGTGGGTGCAATAGCAAAAATTTCATGTTTAACATAAGGAACCATAGCAAGTTCATCTCCATAAGCATAATTCATATTGGCATCTTGGCCACAAGCATATCAAGCATCATCAAACAGGGACATTTCAAAAGAATCAATGGGATCATAACAGTCATCATAGCAATCATCCTTCGGTAAGCACGAAGGGGAATTAAACAATGTATGAGTTGAAGAGTTACTCTCATTAGAAGGTGGGCACGGGTAGCTAATCCGCTCTTCCTCCTTTTGTTCTTCGCTCTCCTCATCATCTTTTTCATCCAATGAGCTCACCGTGTCATCAATTTCTTCTTCCATAGACTCCTGCAAAATATTAGTCTCTTCTTGGACAGCGGAGACTCTCTCAATAAAATCATCAATATCGGAATTGAATTCATAATTCTCATAGCAATATTTAAGGATAGCTAAATTTTTAGGTCTATAAACTGAATCATCAAAATCTTCAAACTCTTTAAACAAAGATTCAATTTCACATGCACCCTTAAAAGCAACAAATTCTTCTATTCGTTCCACATCATAGTAATCATATATACCTCTAGCATAAGAAGCCAATGTTTCATTATCATTAAATTTGCATGAAAAGGGAAGGTGTGGAGCCTTCATCCTAGAGCAACAAGTATAATCATATCTCAAGTATAGTTCCCGAGCATACCAATGCAACATATGAATTTGATCCCATAATAGTTTCCCTTTTTGAGTCAAGCGATAATCCCTAAAGTATTCACGTTGATCCAACGTGTCTCCCATTACATAATTGAATGCGGTTTTCTCAGGATTACCAAAGTAGTACATCATATCTTTCACATAATGAGCATCGAGGGTTTTAGGAGGTTCCCCATCTCCATGAGTAGCAAGTAAACCTATTTTTTTGGTATTTCGTGTTCCATATCCATAACTAAAGATAGAGAACAACTTAGAACAACAAATACAAATTACTTAGTGATAAAGCAAACAAGCACACGCGAGAATATTCACCCCACGCTATAACTCCTCGGCAACGGCGCCAGAAAAAGGTCTTGATAACCCACAAGTATAGGGGATCAATTGTAGCCTCTTTCGATAAGTAAGAGTGTCGAACCCAACGAGGAGCTAAAGGTAGAACAAATATTCCCTCAAGTTCTATCGACCACCGATACAACTCTACGCACGCTTAACGTTCGCTTTACCTAGAACAAGTATGAAACTAGAAGTACTTTGTAGGTGTTGTTTAGAAGAAGACACAACTAAATTAGTTTTAGTAAAGAGCTTTTTGTCACGAGAAAGTTATTTGTCCCTAGGCAATCGATAACTAGACCGGTAATCATTATTGCAATTTTATTCGAGGGAGAGGCATAAGCTAACATACTTTCTCTTCTTGGATCATATGCACCTATGATTGGAACTCTAGCAAGCATCCGCAACTACTAAAAGATCATTAAGGTAAAACCCAACCATAGCATTAAAGTATCAAGTCCTCTTTATTCCCATACGCAAACAACCTACTTACTCTGTGCTTCTGTCACTCACGCCACCCACCATAAGCGAATCATCAACATATTGCAAACCCTACAGCGGGGATCCCTCACGCTTGCGTGACACGGAGAGCACCATAGGACAGCACCAATAATAAAACATACAACTCAAACCAATCACGATCATCAATTAACGCATAGGACAAAACGGATCTACTCAAACATCATAGGATAGCCATACATCATTGGGAAATAATATATAGCATTGAGCACCATGTTTAAGTAGAGATTACAGTGGGTAAAAGAGGGGTTACACCACTGCATAGAGGGGGGAATAGTTGGTAATGACGGCGGTGAAGTTGTTGGTGTACATTGCGGTGATGATGATGGCCCCGGCGGCACTCCGGTGCCACCAGAAGCGAGGGGGAGAGAGCCCCCTCCTCCTTCTTCTTCCTTGACCTTCTCCCTAGATGGGAGAAAGGCTTCCCCTCTAGTCCACGGTCTCCATGGCACGGGAGGGGCGAGAGCCCCTCCGATATTGGATCCATCTCTCTGTCTCTCTCTGTTTCCGCGCTCTCTGATTCTGCCCTTTCACCGTTTCTTAAATTCCTGGAGATCTGTAACTCCGATTGGGCTGAATTTTGGACACGATCTCTATCCGGATATTAGCTTTCTTGCGGCGAAAGAAGGGAACCAACTGCCTTACGGGGTGGCCAGGAGGGCCCAGGGCGCGCCTGACCCCCTGGGGTGCCGCTTGCCTCGTGGCCCCCTCGGGCATCGTATCGCGTTGATTCTTCTTCCCAAAAATCATATATATTCCAAAAAAAATCTTCGTCAGTTTTTATCCCATTTGGACTCCGTTTGATATGGATTTTCTGCGAAACAAAAAACATGCAACAAACACGAACTGGCACTGGATCAATATGTTAGTCCCAAAAATAGTATAAAAAGTTGCCAAAAGTATATGAAAGTTGTATAATATTGGCATGGAACAATCAAAAATTATAGATACGATGGAGACGTATCAATGCCTTGTGTTGACATCGGCCGCGCGCCATGCCACATCTATTGTAATAATTTATTTCGCATAAATAATTTTTCCAGCTTGATCTATTCCACACAGATCAAATTCTTTGAAAATTATTGTTCTCGGTTCGCTGTTTTATTTAGCAGGTTCGTCCGAGATCGATTCTGATCTAAGTTCGGTTGCGTCCACACAACAACACATATTGCTGGTTTTCGGAGAAATCAATTTTGTTCGGCAGCGGACGAAGAAGTCAAATCTGGCGCTCCTACTTCGAGGGCGTGGCTGCAACTTCACCTGACAGACTATCCAAAGCCTACTTTTCTCTCCAAAATTGCTATATGCACTAGGAGATCATGAGGGAGATTGAACTTTTCTCTCTCTCTTTCTTCCTTATTTAATTATAAGCCTTGAGGTAATAGAGTACTTTAATAAGCAGTGTGTCTTCGGATACGTACTGCATGCATGATGCTAATTGTTTCCTGATTTTCAAGGCTTGATCATTGTGCAAACTCGTTCTGGGAAGTACTGCTCATCATTAAGAAAGCTCTTCCACGCCGCTCCAACCTGGCTATCTTCTGGACAACCTGTGGTAATCCAGCCGAGGAGTTCGCGCGAGCAAATACTGCACATACGGAGCAGTACAGGCGGCCCGGCATGAATTTTGCTCCTCGGCAACCCATAGGGAGATTAATCCTTCCTTTTCTTTATTAAGATCCTTAGGTGCTATTAATCCTAGCAATTTTTTACGTGTGTTTATTTTTTTGAGAAATTATTACTCTGGTCTGTTCCATTCTCTACACACAGGTCTGTCAAATGGTGACCACATTAACGACGGTCGCTTGGTGGTTCGGTCAGTTTCCATACACAGTTCGGCGAACGCCACAGCCGGAACTCAGGCCGACCTGTGAATTCAGGCTTTGTCCCGCCTTTACCGCATCACGCCGATGCCCTGCATCGACATTGACTTCGACGCCAGGCCACATCTCTTTAAATAAATGATTTTGCGTAAATTAATTATGCGAGGATTTTTTGTATTTATATTATTATTTTTGGACCGCACTATTTTACATGTGTAGGTAATCGACTTCGACTGCGTCACGTGGTCACTTCGGCAAGCCGGCGTCGTCGTCCCAATCGGCATAAATCGGCTCGCGTGATCACCTTGTTGGTCGAATTGCCATACCAACATCGTCGAGAGAGCTCTACCACATCGAGTGTTCGGCACACGGGCCATATATCTTTTATTACTCACTTTGCATAAATTATTAATTATGCAATGAATTTTTAGTTACTATTATCTCCGGTTTACACTATTTTCTGTGCACAGGTAAATGATCCAGATCGGGCAGCGTTGTCACCTCGGCGTACCGACATACCACATTACCTTGGCTGGACCGGGGGCTTCGTCATCACTTCATTAACCCACGCCGGGGACTTCGGCGTCACACTGCCGACCTGCATCGGCCGTGCTATGTCACCACTTCGGAGTGCCAAGCTCTTCGATCCGCCACCTCAAGACCGGCTTGGGGGTTGGGACCTTGTCCCGCCGTAAGCTCGGGCCGCGCATCGACACCGAGCACATTAACCAGTTAAGTCGCTTCCATGCTCAGTTTTTTTAATTCTCGTTTGGTTCGACCAAACATTATATTTGTGTTAAAAACTTAGTTTTTCAACAAAACGTTGTTTGTTAAAACACTTCCTTTCCCATGTTAACTGGGGGCTCTTAAATTTATATGAGCCATTTTATAATAAAACTTTTCTTCTTAGTCGTTGCAAAGCCTTTTTCTACCACTCCTTTTTCGACTCGAGTGTATGGTCAATAGCCGGATAGCCTAATTTCTCTCTCAAAGCCGCTAGAGTTTAGTTTGCTAAACTGGCCTAACGAGAAGTACTCCGCCTTCGGGATAGTAGGTTGAAGCCGTAGGCTGACCCGCTTGAAGTCTTGAGATAGGATGTGTCATGTTAAAGCACGATAGAAGCACAATTTTTTTCTTTCTAAGACCAATTTTCGGATTGGCACCAGATGACTTGATTTAGTTCAGGCGTAAAATTTTTACTGAAGGTTTTTGGTTTTCCAAGCCTGTGACACTTTTAAACTATTTGTGTGTTTCCAGCATAAGTCTCGCAGTGCAACGCCGGACACCTTTAGAGATTCGGCAAAAACATTCTCGGATATCGCTATATATGCATCGGTTTCGAATTGTGTCTTCGGTCAATAGTTGGGTTGCCCGGCTCCTGTGCTTGCCTCCTACGTTCCGCTTTGTTCGGCTAGGTGTGCAAAGGGAGAACCACTGCGATTGTGCTTCCAGCTCGCATGGTTAAGCGCCTTAGTGGAGAAAGCCGAAAATTGACTGTCACAATAAGCGTAAACTGGTTAGCGATCCGATGACTGTATTAAACTATAAGATCAATAGAGGTCACCCCGTGTTAAATGAAGGGCTGTTCATAACATTGGCCGAAGTGTTTCCGGCTTGACCTCGGCTGTCACCGAACACTAACCAGGGGCTAGTAGCTGGCCTCCCAACTTTAAACTCCTATGACTAAGCGAAAGTTATAAAGCCTGCATATCTGATTGCCTCGTTTCCGCTAACACAACCACCTCCGGGCATCGAGACGTCGGCTAAGGGTTGTCTTGTTATTGCGGAAGCACCCTGCGTAGTATCTACAAAGGGGTAGAAGCTGATGATGGGCCACTTTCAACTGATAAACGGTCGCAACGGAGTCTAAATAAGCATATCATCAGCATTTTTATTCAGTATACAAGTGCAGCCTTTCGTAATCATCATTATAAAGCCACAAATATGCATCAATTTGGCTTAAGATTTTGGCCAAGCTGGGTTACCTGGCTCCTGTGCTTACCCATACGTTCCCGATTGTTCGGCTAGGCGGTAAAGGGAGCACCTCTGTGATTGTTACTACCGGGTCATCCGGGTTAGTACTCAGATTGGGTGAAGCCGAAAGCTAGCCATCTTAAAGGATATAATTTGTCGGCAACGACGGAAGTGAAAATTTAGGTTCGCTAAAGACCACATAGTTTGGGAACTTTCCCCAAACTAAATCCTCAATATTTTGCTCCCACATTGACCGGAGATGAGGTTTCACGATCATGCTTAGCATGACAACCCAAAGAAAGGAACCGATAGCGGGACTATTTTCTTTGGAAGACATTTCTTATGTTAAACAGTAATATAACATATCTCTCTACGTACCTTTGTTTATAAAACCGTATGGATGGATTGCCTTGTTTGTCGTAAATCTTTGCCCTCATAAAGGCTTTATAAAGTAGGACAAACACTCAGCTACTGGCCGAGGAGGTGGAAGCCGATGGTCGGTCAACAAAGTTTTGTACAATGCGGATTCGAGCATTCATGATGTAAAGTACTTGGATACATAAAATCATTACACATAATTTGTGATTTTACTTCGGATATCAATCCTTAATTCGGCCACCCGTGCCCACATTAAGGCTCGGGGGCTACTGGGCTTTGGGCTTATCATTTACTAATATTAAAGGGGCACAACGATCCCCTGATCTGGTGTTGCCACCCGACCAGTGTCTCCGGGGGTACTGGATTGCCTATTCACTACTAGGGAAAAGCCTAGCAGTAGCGCGGTTTTTAGGTATATCAGTAGCGCGGGTGCCCGCGCTACTGATACGGCGCTACAACTAACAGGTAGTAGTAGCGCGGGTACTGATACGGCGCTACAACTAACAGGTAGTAGTAGCGCGGGTGCCACCCGCGCTACTACTACGTCCGTTAGTAGTAGCGTGGATACCACCCGCGCTACTACTAACTAGCAGTAGCGTGGTTCTGGACCCACGCTACTAATTAGGAAATAAAAAAATTCCAGCCATGGCTGCTGCTGCTAGGCGTCATCGTCCTCTTCATCCATGGCCGATGCTGATCCTGGAGGGGATGAAGTCGTCCATGGAGATGGTGCTTCCCCATCCAACTCTTCTCCACACCTCTCCTTTGTTGTTGCCATAAAAAAAGAGACAAGGATTAGAAGAGGAAGAGAGAGATAGAGAGGAGTAGGTGCAGCAACTCACCAGTGGCCGCCGGAGTTGGAGCCGAAACCCTAGATGACGCCATGGGTTGCGTCCATCAGAGATGTGGCTATCATCATGGGCGGCGCATGTTGGATCTTCCTCTCCTTCCCGCAGCGGAGGAGGAGGAGGGGGAGGAGGAAGGAGGGGCAGCGGAGGAGGAGGAGGGGGAGGAGGAAGGAGGGGCAGCGGAGGAGGAGGAGGGGGAGGAGGAAGGAGGGGCAGCGGAGGAGGAGGAGGAGGAGGAGGAAGGAGGGGCTATGATGGAAGAGGAGGTCGCCGGATTTGAGGGAGACGTCGCGGCGCGAGGCCGGCAGTTGCGGTGGAGGAGGAGACGCGCATGTGCAGAAGCGCCATGGAGAGAGAGAGGAGGAGAGGGACGGGGGAGAGGAGTGATTTGGACGAGGAGATGGGGATTTCAGGGCTGTCCTGGGGGGCACGGTAGAGACCGCTTAGTAGTAGCCAGGGGTAAAAACCCGCGCTACTACTATCAACTTAGTAGTAGCGCGGGTTTATAACCCTCGCTACTACTATGGCATGTCCCGGGGGGCACGGTAGAGACTGCTTAGTAGTAGCGAGGGTTAAAAACCCGCGCTACTACTATCAACTTAGTAATAGCGAGGGGTAAAAACCCGCGGTACTAGTAAGTAGCAGTAGCGAGGGGCATAAACCCGCGCTACTAGTAAGCGTATGTGTATAAACTTTTCCCTACTAGTGATTCAATGCAGAAAATTCAAAGGGCTCAGTGTTCGGCTTGACCGAACTATGGGCAAACGCGTCTTCGGACAACAGTAGGCACCATCCGAGACCTATCCGGCATCAAGCCAATATATTATGTCGACTTCTCAAAACCCTCTCTCAAGGGCCTGTCCGCCGATCACTATCTCTTCTAATGTGCATATCAGGTTTTAGGCCGACACACACCTTGAGGGATACTGGTTATATACATCTCATCAGCAAATAAATTTCACAGCTCGAAAGCAAACCGGCATAAAGCTTGGATGCAAGTGACTATATCCATATAGGATGTTTCCGACATAAAGCTCGGCCGCGAGCGGCTGGCTCCATAGAGAACTTTTCAGCGTTAATATCGGATAAACTCCTTCAAACTTTTTCAAACACGAGGTACTCTGTGCCTCCTTAGTTGCAGTCCAGCGTTGGAGCTCGGCTGCAAAAAGATAGCTCGGCAACAGTCTAGCAATATAGCTCGGATGTAGTCCGGCATTGGAGTTCGGCTGCCAGAGGATACCTAGATGCAGTCTGGCATTAGAGCTCGGATGCAAGAGGACACTGCCACCCGGGAACAACTTCAAACCTGAGGTGTGGCATAAAAATAACAAGGCATTGATAAAGGTCGAAAACTTAAAGAGGCTCCTTGGATACCCGACGTGTAAACTCTTCGGATTCACTTCGGCGATCCTCAAGATCGAAGATGAGAGGATTTGTTGAACCAGTTTTCAAGACCGACGACCGAAGATGAAGAACAGTTCGGAAGAATCGAGGAGCATCCCCAACTTGAAGACCGGTTCAGGGGGCTACTGACGGTGTCCTGGACTAGGGGGTACTTACCACGTCGTCTCCCGACCAGCTGGATCGGGCCGAGGACCCCCATGGCGGTTCACTTATGGGCCACTTCGGGCAGCCCATGCCACATACAAGGAGGATTCCACAAGACTTTGCGCCCAAGCCAAGGACTCTCCTAAAACCCTAGGCCTCCGGTGTGTTATATAAACCGAGGCCAGGCTAGTCAATAGAGGATCTCATATTCATGGGAACAATCTTGTGGTAGATACATGTACTCCGTACTACACCCCATATGAATACAATCAAAAGCAGCATGTAGGGTATTATCTCTTCGAGAGAGCCCGAAGCTGGGTAAAATCCCGTGTCCATGTTACCATCGCTCCAAGACGCCTAGCTTAGGACCCCTACTACGGGATACGCCGGATATAGAACTGACATGGGGTCCGGTGCAGGACTGGCAGGTACGGGATCCGAGGAGGATCCGGAGATGGGGCTGCACGTGGACGGGGTGGTTGGGTTGGGGGAGAGCTGGTGCGACGGGAGTGGCGTGCATGGGGCTGTCCCATCGGGGGGTTTTGGTGGGTCCCGGTACGAGGTAGTTGGGGGGGGCAGGGAGGCGAATCTAGCAGTGATGGAAGGTTGTTTTGCATGGGATTTTCTGTGGGGAGGGGGGATGTGGGTGATGGTGCGGGTAGTGCGTACGGAAAAATGCTCTCGTCGAAAGTGACATGACGGGAGACAATGACGCGGCATTGGGCAAGATCATAACATCGATAACCCTTATGCTCTAAGGGATAACCAAGGAAAATGCTGCGAGTGGAACGGGGGGAGAGCTTGTGGGGAGAGGTGGCATAGAGGTTTGGGTAGCAGAGGCACCCAAAAACGCACAAGTGATCCTACGTAGGGTGAATGCCGTGGAGCATGTAGTACGGAGTGTAATCGTGAATGGCACGTGAGGGGCGTCGGTTTAGGAGATAGGTGGACGTGTGCAACGCTTCAGCCCAAAAGGGAGGTGTGAGGTTGGCTTGGACAAGTAGGGTGCGGATAATGTCATTGCTGGTGCGAAGAAGACGTTCAGCCTTGCCATTCTGAGGTGATGTGTGAGGGCACGAAAACCGGTAGGCAATGCCGTTGGCGAAGAAGAAAGCACGGAGGGTGGAGTTGATGAACTCACCACTGTTGTCGCATTGTAAAGCCTTGATGATCACACTATATTGCGTGCGAACAAAAGAAAAGAAACGTTGGAGAGTGAGTGATGTGTCCGACTTGTTGCGAAGTGGAAATGACCATGAGAAGTGAGTGTAATCATCAAGCACAATCAAGTAGTATTGATAATCGGAAAAGCTTACAACAGGGCTGGTCCATAAATCACAATGGATTAACTCACATGGTGCAAAAGTGCGACTATGAGAAGAAGGGAAAGGGAGGCGTGGCTGCCGTCCTAATTGGCAAGCATTACATGGGGTATGCGCAAGCTTATTACAAGAGGGAAGAAAATCATTTGCTGCTAAGGAAGAAGTGACTTGAGGGCTTGGGTGGCCAAGGCGTCGGTGCCACACATCGGCGGTGGAGGTGGTGGCAGAGAGAGTGGCGCTCCGGGACTTGTTATTACCGAAGAATGGATAGAGGTCATCAGAGCTAGCGGAGATCATGATTACCCTCCTGGTTCTAAGATCCTTCACAACAAAGCCATAGGGGAAAAATTCAATAGAGCATAAGTTATCTTTAGTGAATTGGCGAACGGAAATGAGACTCGTTACGACATGAGGAGAAAAGAGGACGTCTCGAAGATGAAAATTGTGAGGGGGAAGGGTAACGGAACCGGTGGCTTGAATGGGAAGATGAGTACCATTGCCAACAACAATGCTAGTGGAACGAGGCTTTAAAGAAGGATTCGAGAGGTCGAGGTTAACAGGGTTGCCGGTGACGTGGGAGGAGGCGCCGCTGTCGAGATACCACTCATGCGGAGCGGAGCCACTGTTGGGGAAGTCGTGGGCACTATAGGCGGCCTAGAGCATGGCGAGGTGATCCCAGGAGGGTGGTTGGGGTGGCGCCGTGATACGTCCATTTTGCATCATGCTTTTATATCGATATTTATTGCATTATGGGTTGTTATTACATGTTATGTCACAATACTTATGCCTATTCTCTCTTATTTTACAAGGTTTACATGAAGAGGGAGAATGCCGGCAGCTGGAATTCTGGGCTGGAAAAGGAGCAAATATTATAGACCTATTCTGCACAGCTCCAAAAGTCCTGAAACTTCACGGAAGTTATTTTTGGAATTAATAAAAAATACTGGCGAAAGAATCCACCAGAGGGGGCCCACACCCTGACCACGATGGTGGGGGCGCGCCCTACCCAGTGGGCGCGCCCCCTGCCTCGTGGGCCCCCTGGCAGAACTCCAGTGCCCATCTTCTGCTATATGAAGTCTTTCATCCGAGGAAAAATCATAAGCAAGCTTTCGGGAAGAAACTCCGCCGCCACGAGGCGGAACCTTGGCAGAACCAATCTAGGGCTCCGGCAGAGCTGTTCTGCCGGGCAAACTCCTCTCCAGGAGGGGGAAATCATCGCCATCATCATCACCAACGATCCTCTCATTGGGAGGGGGTCAATCTCCATCAACATCTTCACCAGCACCATCTCCTCTCAAACCCTAGTTCATCTCTTGTATCCAATCTTTGTCTCAAAGCCTCAGATTGGTACCTGTGGGTTGCTAGTAGTGTTGATTACTCCTTGTAGTTGATGCTAGTTGGTTTATTTGGTGGAAGATCATATGTTCAGATCCTTTATGCATATTAATACCCCCTGATTATGAACATGGATATGATTTGTGAGTAGTTACTTTTGTTCCTGAGGACATGGGAGAAGTCTTGCTATAAGTAGTCATGTGAATTTGGTATTCGTTCGATATTTTGATGAGATGTATGTTGTCTTTCCTCTAGTGGTGTTATGTGAACATCGACTACATGACACTTCACCATTGTTTGGGCCTAGAGGAAGGCATTGGGAAGTAATAAGTAGATGATGGGTTGCTAGAGTGACAGAAGCTTAAACCCTAGTTTATGAGTTGCTTCGTAAGGGGCTGATTTGGATCCATATGTTTCATGCTATGGTTAGGTTTACCTTAATACTTCTTTTGTAGTTGCGCATGCTTGGAATAGGGGTTAATCATAAGTGGGATGCATGTCCAAGAAAGGATAGCACCCAAGCACCGGTCCACCCACATACCAAATTATCAAAGTAACGAACGCGAATCATATGAGCATGATGAAAAGTAGCTTGACGATAATTCCCATGTGTCCTCGGGAGCGGTTTTCTCTATATAAGAGTTTGTCCAGGCTTGTCCTTTGCTAAAAAAAGGATCGGGCCATCTTGCTACACTTTATTTACACTTATTACTTTTACCCATTACAAATTACCTTATCACAAAACTATCTGTTACCGATAATTTCAGTGCTTGCAGAGAATACCTTACTGAAAACCGCTTGTCATTTCCTTCTGCTCTTCGTTGGGTTTGACACTCTTATCGAAAGGACTACGATAGATCCCCTATACTTGTGGGTCATCAAGACTCTTTTCTGGCGCCGTTGCCGGGGAGTGAAGCGCCTTTGGTAGGTGGAATTTGGTAAGAAAAAATTTATATAGTGTGCTGAAATTTACTGTCACTTGTTACTATGGAACATAATCCTTTGAGGGGCTTGTTTGGGGTATCTTCACCCCAACCAGTAGAGCAAAGAGTTGCTCCTCAACCTACTGAACCAACTGAAAATGTTTACTTTGAAATTCCTTCAGGTATGATAGAGAAACTGCTAGCTAATCCTTTTGCAGGAGATGGAACATTACATCCCGATTTGCACCTAATCTATGTGGATGAAGTCTGTGGATTATTTAAGCTTGCAGGTATGCCCGAGGATGTTATCAAGAAGAAGGTCTTCCCTTTATCTTTGAAGGGAGATGTATTGACATGGTATAGGCTATGTGATGATATGGGATCATGGAACTACAAACGATTGAAACTGGAATTTCATCAGAAGTTTTATCCTATGCATCTTGTTCATCGTGATCGTAATTATATATATAATTTTTGGCCTCACGAAGGAGAAAGCATCGCTCAAGCTTGAGGGAGGCTTAATTCAATGTTATATTCATGCCCCAATCATGAGCTCTCAAGAGAAATGATTATTCAAAAAATTTATGCTCGGCTTTCTCTCAATAATCGCTCCATGCTCGATACTTCTTGTACTGGATCTTTTATGATGAAGACTATTGAATTCAAATGGGATTTATTGGAAAGAATTAAATGCAACTCTGAAGATTGGGACCTCGACGAAGGTAAGGAGTCAGGTATAACACCTAAGTTTGATTGTGTTAAATCTTTTATGGATACCGATGTTTTCCGTGAATTTAGCACTAAATATGGACTTGACTCTGAGATAGTAGCTTCTTTCTGTGAATCCTTTGCTACTCATGTTGATCTCCCTAAGGAGAAGTGGTTTAAATATAATCCTCCCATTGAAGTAAAAGTAGTTGCACCTATTAAAGTTGAAGAAAAGACTATCACTTATGATGATCCTGCTGCTTATATTGAGAAGCCACCTTTCCCTGTTAGAATAAAGGATCATGCTAAAGCTTCAACTGTAGTCAACAAAAGTAATATTAGGACACACAAACCCCCTGAGCAAGTTAAAGTTGAACCTAAAATTGCTATGGTTAAAGATCTCTTGGCTGATAATATCGATGGGCATGTTATTTACTTCTGTGATGAGACTGCTAGAATTGCTAAACCTCGTGCTAAAGATAAACATAGACCTGTGGTAGGCATGCCTGTTATTTCTGTTAAAATAGGAGATCATTGGTATCATGGCTTGTGTGATATGGGTGCTAGTGCTAGTGCAATACCTCATTCTTTATACAAAGAAATTATGCATGATATTGCACCTGCTGAGATAGAAGATATCGATGTTACCATTAAGCTTGCCAATAGAGATACTATTTCACTGATTGGGATTGTTAGAGATGTTGAAGTCTTGTGTGGGAAGGTTAAATATCCTGCTGATTTTCTTGTTCTTGGTTCCCCACAAGATACCTTTCGTCCCATTATATTTGGTAGACCCTTCTTGAACATTGTTAATGCTAGGATAGACTGCGAAAAGGATGTCGTTACTATTGGTTTGGGTGATATGTCTCATGAGTTTAATTCCGCTAAATTTAGTAGACAACCCCGTGATGAGGAATTGCCTAGTAAAGATGAAATTATTGGTCTTGCTTCTATTGCCGTACCTCCTAGTGATCCTTTAGAACAATATTTGCTAGACCATGAAAATGATACGTTTATGAATGAAAGAAGGGAAATAGATGAAGTATTCTTTAATCAGGGACCTATTCTGAAGCACAACTTGCCTGTTGAAATCCTAGGGGATCCTCCTCCACCCAAAGGTGATCCCGTGTTTGAGCTTAAACCATTACCTGATACTCTTAAATATGCTTATCTTGATGAAAAGAAAATATATCCTGTTATTATTAGTGCTAACCTTTCAGAGCATGAAGAAGAGAAATTATTCAAAACTCCGAAGAAGCACCGTGCTGCTATTGGATCTACTCTTGATGATCTTAAGGGCATTAGTCCCACTCTATGTCAACACAAAATAAATTGGGAGAAAGACGCCAAACCAGTTATTGATCACCAACGACGGCTAAATCCTAAGATGAAAGAAGTGGTAAGAAAGGAAATATTAAAGTTCCTTGAAGCAGGTATAATTCATCCCGTTGCTGATAGTCAGTGGGTAAGTCCTGTCCATTGTGTCCCTAGAAAGGGAGGTATTACTGTCGTTCCTAATGATAAAGATGAATTGATTCCGCAAAGAATTATTACAGGTTATAGGATGGTGATTGATTTCCACAAATTAAATAAAGCTACTAAAAAAGATCATTACCCTTTGCCTTTCATTGATCAAATGCTAGAAAGATTATCCAAACATACACATTTTTGCTTTCTAGATGGTTACTCTAGTTTCTCTCAAATACCTGTGTCAACTGATGATCAAGAAAAGACCACTTTTACTTGCCCTTTCGGTACCTTTGCTTATAGACGTATGCCTTTTGGTTTATGTAATGCACCTGCTACCATTCAAAGATGCATGATGGCTATATTCTCTGACTTTTGTGAAAAGATTTGTGAGGTTTCAATGGATAATTTCTCTGTTTATGGATCCTCTTTTGATGATTGCTTGAGCAACCTTGATCAAGTTTTGCAGAGATGTGAAGAAACTAACCTTGTCTTGAATTGGGAGAAGTGCCACTTTATGGTTAATGAAGGTATTGTCTTGGGGCATAAAATTTCTGAAAGAGGTATTGAAGTTGACAAAGCTAAAGTTGATGCTATTGAAAAGATGTCGTGTCCCAAGGACATTAAAGGTATAAGAAGTTTCCTTGGTCATGCTGGTTTTCATAGGAGGTTCATTAAGGACTTCTCAAAAATTTCCCGGCCTCTGACTAACATATTACAAAAAGATATACCTTTTGTCTTTGATGATGATTGTGTGGAAGCATTTGAAATACTTAAGAAAGCATTGATTTCTGCACCTATTGTTCAGCCACCTGATTGGAATTTACCCTTTGAAATTATGTGTGATGCTAGTGATTATGCTGTAGGTGCTATTCTAGGACAAAGAGTTGATAAGAAATTAAATGTCATTCAATATGCTAGTAAAACTCTAGACAATGCCCAGAGAAATTATGCTACTACTAAAAAGGAATTCTTAGCAGTTGTATTTGCTTGTGATAAGTTCAGACCTTATATTGTTGATTCTAAAGTAACTATTCACACTGATCATGCTACTATTAAATTTCTTATGGAAAAGAAAGATGCTAAACCTAGACTTATTAGATGGGTTCTCCTACTACAAGAATTTGACTTCCATATTATTGATAGAAAGGGAGCTGAGAACCCCGTTGCAGACAACTTGTCTAGGTTAGAGAATGTTCTTGATGACCCACTACCTATGATGATAGCTTTCCTGATGAACAATTAAATGTCATAAATGCTTCTCGTACTGCTCCATGGTATGCTGATTATGCTAATTACATTGTTGCTAAATTTATACCACCTAGTTTCACATACCAGCAGAAGAAAAAGGTTTTCTATGATTTAAGACATTACTTCTGGGATGGCCCACACCTTTATAAAGAAGGAGTAGATGGTGTTATTAGACGTTGTATACCTGAGCATGAACAGGAACAGATCCTACGCAAGTGTCACTCCGAAGCTTATGGAGGACACCACGCTGGAGATAGAACTGCACATAAGGTATTGCAATCCGGTTTTTATTGGCCTACTCTCTTCAAAGATGCCCATAAGTTTGTCTTGTCTTGTGATGAATGTCAAAGAATTGGTAATATTAGTAGACGTCAAGAAATGCCTATGAATTATTCACTCGTTATTGAACCATTTGATGTTTGGCGATTCGATTATATGGGACCGTTTCCTTCCTCTAATGGGTATACACATATTTTAGTTGCTGTTGATTATGTTACTAAGTGGGTAGAAGCTATTCCAACTAGTAGTGCTGATCATAACACCTCTATTAAGATGCTTAAAGAAGTTATTTTTCCGAGGTTTGGAGTCCCTAGATATTTAATGACTGATGGTGGTTCACATTTTATTCATGGTGCTTTCCGTAAAATGCTTGCTAAGTATGATGTTGATCATAGAATTGCATCCCCTTATCACCCGCAGTCTAGTGGTCAAGTAGAATTGAGTAATAGATAGCTCAAATTAATTTTGCAAAAGACTGTTAATAGATCTAGAAAGAATTGGTCCAAGAAACTTGATGGTGCATTATGGGCCTATAGAACTGCATATAAAAATTCTATGGGTATGTCTCTGTATAAAATGGTTTATGGAAAAGCATGTCACTTGCCTCTCGAATTAGAACATAACACATATTGGGCCATTAAAGAGCTCAATTATGATTTCAAACTTGCCGGTGAGAAGAGGCTATTTGACATTAGCTCACTTGATGAATGGAGAACCCAAGCCTATGAGAATGCCAAACTATCTAAAGAAAAAGTTAAAAGATGGCATGACAAAAGGATACAAAAGCGTGAGTTTAATGTAGGTGATTATGTGTTGCTATTCAACTTGAAGGGGAACGCGACAGAAAACAAAAAATTACCGACCTACGCACCAGCCCAGGACCACTATGGAGACTGCATACATGGTTTGATCTTTTTCGTTACCGACTCGTAGCGCAGCGGGAAGTAGAGTCGATGACGATCGGCGGTGCAGATCCCCGCAGCTAGGATTTACAACCTCCCAACCGCGAGGATGTATACCCTCATCTGCTCCTCACACAGCCCTCCGAGAGGCGGTCGAACAGCCCCCCGGACGGTGTCGCGGACAGCCCTTCGGGAGGACCTTCGAAACTCGAACGGTCACTCGGACAGCCCTTCGGGAGGACCTTCGAAACTCGGACGGTCACACGGACAGCCCTTCGGGAGGCACTCATGAACAAAGACCGAAACTACGATCTCTCTACAGAGTTGCACACATACGGTGTCATCTATCCGGCAGGGCTTCGCCGTCCAGAACTAGTTCCTGCCGGAACCCAGACAGCCTTACGGCTCTACGAAACTCTTTTCATGGGAGGGAGAGAAGAAGCCAGATAATGCATGGCATGTGTATGAGAGCAAGGGATGAGTGTGGAGGGCTGCCCCTCCACCTCTATTTATAGGAAATCCCAAGGGGGTAGGGTAGTTTCACAAAAAACCCAAAATGCACATGAATGAAGTCCTTCCACAAGGACCTAGGAGTGAAACCAAGGAACAAGAGGGTCCCCAAGGGGGGATACCCCATGTGGCCGGCCACACCCCCATGAGGGGCCCAAAAAATGGCTCCTATCCATCCATGTCATCCCCAAGATCTTTTGGAGCAAAGCCCCAAAAGGTGGCTTTCCATAAAGTAACCATAAAGCTGATTTTCACTATTCACGACGACATTTTTCAGCGTCTGATCGAACTGAAAATATTTATGTGGGCTAAGAACATTTCCAATACCCACTAAAATGATTTTCAACGCGTTCCGAAACAATTCCGGTTTTAGTGATTTTCATCTGCGAAACGCATCTGAAGTGGCTCCGGCAGCTCCGGAACATTTCCGGTTTTTATCTCAGAAAATTCCAAAAAGCTTCCAGAATGATTCTGGCATCCTCCAAGAATTATCAGGCATGTGCCAAAACCAATTTGACTTAATGGTGTATCCCGAAAAAACTTTTCGGCATCATCGAAACTTATCCGATGACCTCTCTCTGCGGTATGATTCCGCTGTCCGAAACTTTTCGGTGTCCGAAACTTTTTCGGTGATTTTCTCTCAGACTCCCTGTCTAGTATTCAGCAGATAGATGACCCTTAAGCGTGTGACCCTATAGGTTCGGTGAAGTATAGACATGACCGGAACCCCTTCCGATCAATGATCAACATCGGAGCCGTGGACACCCATATTGACCCCTATACCCACACGAATAAATATTCGAGTGAACCTCCAGTTGCCGTGTGCTATTCCTGTTGCTTCGCGATA
Organism: Aegilops tauschii subsp. strangulata; assembly: GCF_002575655.3. Lineage (NCBI taxonomy): Eukaryota > Viridiplantae > Streptophyta > Magnoliopsida > Poales > Poaceae > Aegilops > Aegilops tauschii. Next base: position 58,531,143 of record NC_053039.3, read on the forward strand.
TGTTACAAATACCCGAGGTGAGACATGTTGGCATTCCCGTGGATCAACAACTTGTCCACTATGCTAGTTACCTCGTTACCGGTATTGTTCTCTTTTCTCGTTATCGTGTTCCGGCATCCCCGTGATCAAATCACAAAGTGTCTGGCCAGACGATGATGGATACCGTAACACCAAGAGGGCCCAGAGATATCTCTCCATCGTTGGAGGAGCAAATCCCAATCTTGAGCTATCAAGTTACTTGACACACTTTTCCATGAACCCGTAAGCCGCCGTAATAGCCAACCATTTACGGATGACGTTTAACAAACCCCAAAGTTCATGAAGCAAGCATGAAGAAACTCGATACTCTCATGGTCTAAGGAATCATGCAAATGTTAACCATCTCTGTGTTATGTACCAATAAACTTGTGACGAATGAATCTCATAGCATAACATCAATCCGGGTCGATTCAACACAAATGTTCTCTTAACATTGTGCCCTCAAAGTTGCTGGCATAGACATGCCCATGACCAGGAAAACAGAATCATCATGCAACACTTGAGCTAGTCTTAGAGGCCAGACTAGGAATACTTCTTACCGCTTATTATTCCACACGTGCATTTGAGTCTTCCTCCGAGCCTCGTGGATATTGCAGACTCGAGAATCATTGCAGTTATAGCATGGAACATAAACATAATTATGAACTCGGAGATAAATAATATCATTTATTATTACCTCTAGGGCATATCTCCTACAGACTCCCACTTGCACTAGAGTCAATAATCTAGCTTATGCTAATGCACTTCACACCTGTGGCACACCGGTGTAAATATGCTTCGCTTGTGGTATAGCCTGATGTCCAACGGATCTGACGACTTCAGTTCCGTGTGTATCTTTGCATGTCCTCGCGTTTTCACGTTTTCACAAAATTCATATTTTGTGTGGACTTGGCTTTGTATGTATGTGAATCACAGGTCGAACCTGGATTCCTCAAACTGAGTTATGGAGCAACTACCTGCAGTAGTGTCCCATTGTCAAAAGCCATCTTGGAACTATACTAAGTTCATGAATGAACTATATGATTCAACATCTTCTTTGTCGCTTCTAAAGCGTCAACATACTTAGCCCTTGTTATAGAATTCGCCACAGTAACTAGTTTGAACAAATTCCAACTAACTGTGCCACCACATTGTGTGTTACACAAAACCCTTAATTCAAATCGAAAATCGCATGGAGAAAAGATGAAGACTCTATCGATGTAACATTTTACAACGAACTCTTCATGATCTCTGCTTGCGAGAAAACCATGTCATCAGTACTTGCTCTAGTACTCTGTGACATCTTTCACTGTTGTCCCATGATCAGTAATTTGATCACTTTGGTATCCATACTCGCAACACCTTGGGAGTATCGGACATATCTGGTTGTTTTACATACCATGGAATACATGATTAATCCAAACACAAAAGTGTGTGGAATCTGCATCATGTATTTTACTCATCAGTGTTTTGAGACACCGAGTCTTGCAAAAACTCTTTCCATGTGACTTTGGCAAGAATCACTCCTTGGCGTTTTAAATGCTAAAAGGTTTTAGCATCTTGTCAATATGTATTCATTGCTTAGCCCCATTAGGTAAATATATCTCCATAGATCATCATGCCTAATATGGAGGCTATTTAGCCTAAGCACTTCATCGAAAAACTATTTTCAAATGAAGTCCTAATTTGTGTCAAGAAATTTATTTCCAATTACCAATGTGCCAAGCACATAAGGTTTTTAGAAATATTATTACGCTCCCACTTACTTTCTTGAATTACAAGCATCTTCGTTACCCATTGATGAAGTCAAAACCCCTTTGACCATTCCATCAAAACACGAAGATTCCAACTCCATTTTGCTCTCTTCTGTCCATTGCTGGAACTCTGAAGTTTGCATACCTACTAGCATCCTCTGGATTGACAAATTACTTTGGACTGTATCATATACAAGTCCTAGCTTTCATTTCCATCAGATGGAAATCCTTTTATCATCCATGTTTCATATCTCATGATTGAAATATGTATTAATTTCTAGTTCAACCCGAACCGACTTTAACAATCGCTACGATGAAAACAACCTCATCGTATTATTTCAACAAGTCAAGCTTTATGGATAAAACATTTTATCCATATCAGTTTTAAGTTCCATAAATATTCGTTCGACTCTAAGTCTTCCGAAAGATGTATCAAGGTTTTAATCTTGAATCACTTATATGGAAACTAACTCGAGTTGTATTGGCATTTAGCCAATTCCGGAGTCAGGGCCCATCAACGCTTCCTTGTGTATCGTAGGTATAATGTTGTCTAACAACAATATCTCGTTTGCGCACCTGAGAGGTTTGCACGAGCCTTGCCTACGTGGTTCAGCTGCAAGTTCGACCGAAGTTCATACATTTTATTGTAGAGACTTCTGTATCAGTCGCAGTAGGAAACTCTGGAATTTCTTCCAAGGTCTCTTTCCTTTGATCTGATGAAGATACTGTTTATCTCGTCGAGTTGCACTATTCTCCCACTCACCTTTTAGAAAGAACCATTCTCTTTAAAAGCACACCGTTTCGCGGCAAAACTATTTGCCTCGGTATAGTGAGGGAGGAATACCCAACATTTTGGTATAACCTACAAAGTAGCACTTGTCTGATTTGGAATAGGTTTGTAACCTTTTACACAAGCCCCATATTCCAAATGTTAAGAAAAGATATAACATGGTTGGGCGTACCATACCATGGCTTCATTTCAACAGACCCGATGTAGCTCTTTTCAGTGTAAAAGCCGCAGTCTCTAAAGCATCACTTTAAAAGGGATAATGGAAAATTTATTTATGTCATCTTTGACCTTACCATGTCATAAATGGTTTGATTACATCTCCATGGACTTTCCACTTGCAGTGGTGTTCCGGGAGGTGCAAGTTTATGAAACCCCTTTCACAACTCATCAGACATTCGCTAAACATGTAACTCAAATATTCCTTTGTGCAATCAAATTGCAGAAACATAATTTTCTTGTTACAATAACTTCTACTTCATTTTTGAGAACCTTTCGAATGACTTCAAAAGATCCAGACTTACGTCTCATCAAGTAAATATCCATATATCTACTTGAGTCATTTCTGAAGATAAATAAATCCACCACTAACAACACTTATCGGACTACACACATCAAATGTATGATCACTAATATGTTTGTTGTTCGTTCCTTATGGCCTGTGAACGGTATTTTAGTCACTTCACTTTTCGGAGGAAAGTTGCAAGTGTCAGATGATTCAAAATCAAAAAGACTTCAAAATCCATCATAATGGAATTTTCCATGCAGGTTTCTCCAATGTGACCAAATGTAGTGCCACACTTGTGTGGTATTCTTTTAGTCTTGCGACATTTAGCGTCAGTGTTATGGATGTATCATATTACCCTCAATATTCATAACATACGTCCCATCGATGATGGAAGTATGGCCCTTATGTTATTCATAATACTTAACAACAATTGTTGTTTTTATGAACAACTCTTTTGCAACAAACATTGTGCAATGGGCTAGAGTGTATGAAACTCTAAAATGAATTATGAAAGTAAACCCAGAGGTATTGTATTATTATCAATATTCATAACATACATCTCATTCATAATGAAAGTATGGCCCTTGTGTTATTCATAACATCGAACATAAAAAGTTCTCTTATGAACAACCTTCTTGCAAGATGCCTTATGCAATGGGATAGAGTTTGTAAAACTCTAAATGAATTATGAAAATAAATACAGACGGCAATACACCGATGGAAGGTATAGTAACATTTACTATGTTCCCTGTGTATACCTTAACCTCATTTCTAGCTAGTCTTTCAGGCCATAGTAGTTCTTACATCGAGTTGCAACAGAATGCAATCGAGTGGGCATTTTTGTGATGAACTCACAATACCCAAGAATTAGTGATTAACATGTTTAACCATAATTTGCAAGAACTATATCTTTGACCAGCCTTCTATACATCAAAAACTTGTATGACATTCATACATGAGCTGGATATTCCAGTCTTCTTTCCTTTTGCCTTTATACTTCTAGCAGTTTAACTTTTAGTATTTCTCCTACTCTCAGAAGAAGAACCCAACTTAAGAGTGGCATTAGCCCCGGACTTCCTAGGCGTGTAAGTCATACTAACACCCTTTGGACACTTCCTTTCTCTTTAAGTTGTTGTTTTATTCACCTTTCATTATATGACAGGCGTTCTTCTGGATCCCTTTCCCAACAGTCAAATGCATAGTAAACACTTTTACTAATACTTGCAAACAAACATTGCTTTGTTTGTATCTGAAAATAATTTTCAGTTCCATGAATATCATATAACTATCCCAACTTTCGAAGTTTGGGTTTCATGGAAGCAAACATATTCCACTTGACCGTAACAGAATTCTAGCTTTTGGATCAAAGGACGAGAGTCACATGATCCATAGCATTAGCGGGAGGATACGGGAAGCATGCGATAGGACAAAGTCCTTCTCGGCACTTTTGAGGACAATCCTCATATTACGTTACCAATTGTAAAGTTTTAACCAGATATTTAACAGCTATTCAATTTTAATAGGGAAGGTGGAAACGCGAGCCATTATTCTACAACTATTTTGCAAGAAACACTTAGACAGTGTTCATAATTAATTGCACCGAGAATTAAACATGTTAATTCAACAGTGCGCTCCCACTCAAATCAATATCTCTCAAAATTGATTGTGAGTGATACAAGACCCACATTTCAATTGTTCGCCATTGGTGTAACACCACTGATGATGAAAAATCTCAACCGGTAGGCCAACTTGCCAATCACATCTCTATGTGACTCTTGTTCATCTTTCGATGCGTGTGTTCCGAGCTCATGACGGTCATGCCTGAACGTCAAGACAACCAAGTGATCTTGCTGCGAGGTCTCAACTCACCCGCCTCACACTTCTCTAATCGTTCGTACCCGTGTGACACGGCGCACCCCGAAAAGATAGGTGCCGTGACGGTGCTACACTTGGGAGAACACTAACTACTTGGTATTTTTGTGAGAGATCACCCTAATAAAAAGCGACTACCGCGCAATCAAGAAGGGTGCAACATAAGGGATAAACATCTCAGGCAATTCATAATAGCATGATATGGTATAGCCCTTTCTGACGGAGAAGTATTTCATTTCTTCGTCTTCGGCATTCGTGTTGGTGTTCACCTTCGCGAAGATTGCCACCACCTTGTCGATGCACCAGATAATATTGCTATCTCCATAGCATATAAAATTAATGCATTACTTAAGGTTGACACGCAGGTCATTAAAGTGCAATCATATGGCTCCAACCATCATGCCGAATCATGACACGCAGGTCATGTTAATCAAATTACATCATATAGTCATCTCATACATAATCGAATTAGTATGAGCACTGCTATACCACATCATATGCACATCCTGCAAAACCAAGTTAGACGCCTCTAATCGGTTTATGCAAAATTTATTTTACGTGGCTTCTAAGGTTTTGACTTAAACCGCAGCGACCAACGTTTTATCATCAAGTATGATTATTCAAGTTGCTAGATTAACATCTCGGGGTGTATGAAACACGGGATAATTAAATCTCGAGCCCCATACTAAACTTCGTCATACGCATGACCCCCGTGCAGATCATATCTGCAATGCCCTTTCATCTGCGAATTTCATCTTTCTTTTGACTACGGCAGAACCCAAAGAACTGATAGCACTTCCATGATCAATCAGGATCACGGATTGCCAGAACTTTGTCAAATTCCACCATGTTGTCTCGAGATTGAGCAAACGCAAATTCTAGGGAAGCAACAAGAACCTCGGGTAACAGATTTCATCTGTCACCCGCATAAATAATTTTCAGCAATAGATCTCATCTACTACCTAATTATATTATGCAATACCCATACATCTCCATGTATTCCAGATCGAAACCTGCATCTACGCATAGCACGGCTCTTGATGCCACTGAAGGGGAACGCGACAGAAAACAAAAAATTACCGACCTACGCACCAGCCCAGGACCACTATGGAGACTGCATACATGGTTTGATTTTTTTCGTTACCGACTCGTAGCGCAGCGGGAAGTAGAGTCGATGACGATCGGCGGTGCAGATCCCCGCAGCTAGGATTTACAACCTCCCAACCGCGAGGATGTATACCCTCATCTGCTCCTCAGACAGCCCTCCGAGAGGCGGTCGAACAGCCCCCCGGACGGTGTCGCGGACAGCCCTTCGGGAGGACCTTCGTAACTCGAACGGTCACTCGGACAGCCCTTCGGGAGGACCTTCGAAACTCGGACGGTCACACGGACAGCCCTTCGGGAGGCACTCATGAACAAAGACCGAAACTACGATCTCTCTACAGAGTTGCACACATACGGTGTCATCTATCCGGCAGGGCTTCGCCGTCCAGAACTAGTTCCTGCCGGAACCCAGACAGCCTTACGGCTCTACAAAACTCTTTTCATGGGAGGGAGAGAAGAAGCCAGATAATGCATGGCATTTGTATGAGAGCAAGGGATGAGTGTGGAGGGCTGCCCCTCCACCTCTATTTATAGGAAATCCCAAGGGGGTAGGGTAGTTTCACAAAAAACCCAAAATGCACATGAATGAAGTCCTTCCACAAGGACCTAGGAGTGAAACCAAGGAACAAGAGGGTCCCCAAGGGGGGATACCCCATGTGGCCGGCCACACCCCCATGAGGGGCCCAAAAAATGGCTCCTATCCATCCATGTCATCCCCAAGATCTTTTGGAGCAAAGCCCCAAAAGGTGGCTTTCCATAAAGTAACCATAAAGCTGATTTTCACTATTCACGACGACATTTTTCAGCGTCTGATCGAACTGAAAATATTTATGTGGGCTAAGAACATTTCCAATACCCACTAAAATGATTTTCAACGCGTTCCGAAACAATTCCGGTTTTAGTGATTTTCATCTGCGAAACGCATCTGAAGTGGCTCCGGCAGCTCCGGAACATTTCCGGTTTTTATCTCAGAAAATTCCAAAAAGCTTCCAGAATGATTCTGGCATCCTCCAAGAATTATCAGGCATGTGCCAAAACCAATTTGACTTAATGGTGTATCCTGAAAAAACTTTTCGGTATCATCGAGACTTATCCGATGACCTCTCTCTGCGGTACGATTCCGCTGTCCGAAACTTTTCGGTGTCCGAAACTTTTTCGGTGATTTTCTCTCAGACTCCCTGTCTAGTATTCAGCAGATAGATGACCCTTAAGCGTGTGACCCTATAGGTTCGGTGAAGTATAGACATGACCCGGAACCCCTTCCGATCAATGATCAACATCGGAGCCGTGGACACCCATATTGACCCCTATACCCACACGAATAAATATTCGAGTGAACCTCCAGTTGCCGTGTGCTATTCCTGTTGCTTCGCGATATGTTACAAATACCCGAGGTGAGACATGTTGGCATTCCCGTGGATCAACAACTTGTCCACTATGCTAGTTACCTCGTTACCGGTATTGTTCTCTTTTCTCGTTATCGTGTTCCGGCATCCCCGTGATCAAATCACAAAGTGTCTGGCCAGACGATGATGGATACCGTAACACCGAGAGGGCCCAGAGATATCTCTCCATCGTTGGAGGAGCAAATCCCAATCTTGAGCTATCAAGTTACTTGACACACTTTTCCATGAACCCGTAAGCCGCCGTAATAGCCAACCATTTACGGATGACGTTTAACAAACCCCAAAGTTCATGAAGCAAGCATGAAGAAACTCGATACTCTCATGGTCTAAGGAATCATGCAAATGTTAACCATCTCTGTGTTATGTACCAATAAACTTGTGACGAATGAATCTCATAGCATAACATCAATCCGGGTCGATTCAACACAAATGTTCTCTTAACATTGTGCCCTCAAAGTTGCTGGCATAGACATGCCCATGACCAGGAAAACAGAATCATCATGCAACACTTGAGCTAGTCTTAGAGGCCAGACTAGGAATACTTCTTACCGTTTATTATTCCACACGTGCATTTGAGTCTTCCTCCGAGCCTCGTGGATATTGCAGACTCGAGAATCATTGCAGTTATAGCATGGAACATAAACATAATTATGAACTCGGAGATAAATAATATCATTTATTATTACCTCTAGGGCATATCTCCTACACAACTCTCGTTTAAGATTTTTTTGCAGGAAAACTTCTCTCTAAATGGGAAGGTCCTTACGTTATCGAGGAGGTCTATCGTTCTGGTGCCATAAAAATCAACAACTTCGAAGGCACAAATCCGATGGTGGTGAACGGTCAAAGAATCAAACATTATATCTCAGGTAATCCCATAAATGTTGAAACCAATATTATTGAAACCGTAACCCCGGAGGAATACATAAGGGACACTTTCCAGAATGTTTCAGACTCCGAAAAGGAATAGGTATGTGGTACGGTAAGTAAACCGACTCCAAAACAGTTCTAATGGCAATTTTTCTCCATTTTGGAATATTTAAAAAAATAGGAAAATAAGAAGTAGACCGGGAAGGACACGAGGGTGGAGGGCGCGCCCCCCTGCCTCGTGGGCATCTCGTGTGCTCTCCGGACTCCGTTTTCTTGCACGATACTCCTTTTGGTCGGTAAAAATTCATTATATAATCTCCCAAAGGTTTTGACCACCGTATCACGCAAGTATCCTCTGTTTTTATTTCGAGCTATTTCTGTAGCAGGTTTGGAGCAAGATGTCATCTCAGGATTTCGACGGAGAGAGCTATATCTCACATCTCGTTGCTGACCCAAAGACCTATGGGGATCTATCTCCTTGTGGTCGAACTATGGATGAGGAGGAGGATGCTCATTTGACGAGGATCAATGATTCAAGTTCGGAGGGGGAGGATGTCCCTTTACCTCATCCGGGGGATATGCACGTGAAGTTCAAGAAGTCTAGTCTTCCTAAGAGGGCTAAACTATCTAACAACCGATCTATTCCTTCTCGTTTTCGGCAGAAAAGCAAAGGAGATTTATGTGACAAGATCTTGAAGTTGGAATCGGAGGTCGATGATTTAAAGGAGGAAATTGCCCTTCTTGAGTACAATATGAAAAATCTGAAGGCACAATTATCTTCATCATCACCATCTCCTTCACCGGCAAAAGAGATATAATCACATGGGTATGGGCACTCCCCTTGGCAACTGCCAAGCTTGGGGGAGGTGCCCCGGTATCGTATCACCATCACACTCCTATCTTTACCGTTTTTCTTAGTTCGATCCTTTTAGTAATATCTTGATCTAGTAGAATAAAGTTTTAGTGTGATTTAGTTTTGAGTTTTGCTTTATGGTCCTTCTATGTAATCGAGTCCGTGAGCTATATATAATAAAGATTAGTGTTGAGTCAAGGGCTTGATTATTTTGCTATGATTGTGAGGGAATAAAAGAAAAAAAGGGAAAGAATAAAAAGAAGTAAAGAGATCATATTGATCTTATGGAGAGTAATGACTTCACATATAAAGAGTATGATGATTAAAAGTTGTTGAGAGTTGACAAACTTAGTTTTGGTCATCGTTGCAATTAATAGGAAGTAATAAAGAAAGAGAGGTTTTCACATATAAATATACTATCTTGGACATCTTTTATGATTGTGAGCACTCATTAAAGTATCACATGATAAAGAGTTGATGATGGACAAGGAAGACAACGTAATGGGTTATGTTTTCTTATATCCGAAATAAAGTATATTGTCATGGATCATCCAACATGTTGAGCTTGCCTTTCCCCCTCATGCTAGCCAAATTCTTTGCACCAAGTAGAGATACTACTTGTGCTTCGGAAAACCCTTAAACCCAGTTTTGCCGTGAGAGTCCACCATATCTACCTATGGATTGAGTAAGATCCTTCAAGTAAGTTGTCATCGTTGCATGCAATAAAAATTGCTCTCTAAATATGTATGATTTATTAGTGTGGAGAAAATAAGCTTTATACGATCTTGTGATGTGGAAGCAATAAAAGCGACGGACTGCATAATAAAGGTTCATATCACAAGTGGCAATATAAAGCGTTCGTTTGCATTAAGATTTCGTGCATCCAACCATAAAAGCACATGCCAACCTCTGCTTCCCTCTGCGAAGGGCCTATCTTTTACTTTTTGTCTTATTCCTTATGCAAGAGTCATGGTGATCTTCACCTTTCCTTTTTACATTTTATCCTTTGGCAAGCACATTGTGTTGGAAAGATCCTGATATATATATATATATATATATATATATATATATATATATATATATATATATATATATATATCCAATTAGATGTAAGTTAGCATGAATTATTATTGTTGACATTACCCTTGAGGTAAAAGGTTAGGAGGCAACACTATAAGCCCCTATCTTTCTCTGTGTACGATTAAAACTCCATACCCATAAGTATTGCGTGAGTGTTAGCAATTGTGAAAGACTAAATGATAGTTGAGTATGTGGACTTGCTGAAAAGCTCTTATATTGACTCTTTCCGATGTTATGATAAATTGCAATTGTTTCAATGACTGAGATTACAGTTTGTTGGTTCTCAATGAAGTTTCTGATTCATACTTGACATTGTGAATAAATTATTACTTGAGCATAAGAAATAATATGACAATATCCATATATGTTGCTGTTATAAGAATGATCATGATGCCCTCATGTCCGTATTTTATTTTATCGACACCTCTATCTCTAAACATGTGGACATATTTATCGTTATCGGCTTCCGCTTGAGGACAAGCGAGGTCTAAGCTTGGGGGAGATGATACGTCCATTTTGCACCATGATTTTATATCGATATTTATTGCATTATGGGCTGTTATTACACGTTATGTCACAATACTTATGCCTATTCTCTCTTATTTTACAAGGTTTACATGAAGAGGGAGAACACCGGCAGCTGGAATTCTGGGCTGGAAAAGGAGCAAATATTAGAGACCTATTCTGCACAGCTCCAAAAGTCCTGAAACTTCACGGAATTTATTTTTGGAATTAATAAAAAATACTGGCGAAAGAATCCACCAGAGGGCGCCCACACCCTGGCCACGAGGGTCGGGGGCGCGCCCCCTGCATCGTGGGCCCCCTGGCAGGCCTCCAGTGCCCATCTTCTGCTATATGAAGTCTTTCATCCGAGGAAAAATCATAAGCAAGCTTTCGGGAAGAAACTCCGCCGCCACGAGGCGGAACCAATCTAGGGCCCCGACAGAGCTGTTCTGCCAGGGAAACTTCCCTCCAGGAGGGGGAAATCATCGCCATTGTCATCACCAACGATCCTCTCATCGGGAGGGGGGTCAATCTCCATCAACATCTTCACCAACACCATCTCCTCTCAAACCCTAATTCATCTCTTGTATCTAATCTTTGTCTCAAAGCCTCAGATTGGTACTGTGGGTTGCTAGTAGTGTTGATTACTCCTTGTAGTTGATGCTAGTTGGTTTATTTGGTGGAAGATCATATGTTCAGATCCTTTATGCATATTAATACCCCTATAATTATGAACATGGATATGATTTTTGAGTAGGTACTTTTGTTCCTGAGGACATGGGAGAAGTCTTGCTATAAGTAGTCATGTGAATTTGGTATTCGTTCGATATTTTGATGAGATGTATGTTGTCTTTCCTCTAGTGATGTTATGTGAACGTTGACTACATGACACTTCACCATTGTTTGGGCCTAGAGGAAGGCATTGGGAAGTAATAAGTAGATGATGGGTTGCTAGAGTAACAGAAGCTTAAACCTTAGTTTATGAGTTGCTTCGTAAGGGGCTGATTTGGATCCATGTGTTTCATGCTATGGTTAGGTTTACCTTAATACTTCTTTTTTAGTTGCGGATGCTTGCAATAGGGGTTAATCATAAGTGGGATGCATGTCCAAGAAAGGATAGCACCCAAGCACCGGTCCACCCACATACCAAATTATCAAAGTAACGAACGCGAATCATATGAGCATGATGAAAAGTAGCTTGACGATAATTCCCATGTGTCCTCGGGAGCGCTTTTCTCTATATAAGAGTTTGTCCAGGCTTGTCCTTTGCTACAAAAAGGATTGGGCCATCTTGCTGCACTTTATTTACACTTGTTACTTGTTACCGTTACAAATTACCTTATCACAAAACTATCTGTTACCGATAATTTCAGTGCTTGCAGAGAATACCTTACTGAAAACCGCTTGTCATTTCCTTCTGCTCCTTGTTGGGTTCGACACTCTTACTTATCGAAAGGACTACGATAGATCCCCTATACTTGTGGGTCATCACGCCGTCGTGTTGTAGTCGGAGAGCTGCATCGGGTACGCCTGCGCATGGGACCCGGGCCGCGGGCCGAGCACGCCGGCGGCGTTCGGAGGGACCTAGCCAGGGCACGGGTTCGGGAGAGCCATCCCGTAGGGCGTGAAGAACCCCATGTAGGGATTGTACGCCATGGGGGGAGGGTTGCCACGCCCACCCTGATCACCGCGCCCACGGCCGCGGCCACGGCCACGACCACGGCCACCGCGGTCACCACCATCGCGGTTGCCAGAGCCACGGCCGGCCGGAGAGCCAGGGCCCCGGTTGTTGGAGCGTCGGCGCGGTCGACGGGGCGAGGAGCGGAACCGCCGGATCCAAAGGAGCTGCTGGAGGGGCCGCCGCCCGCTGTGACAGCGAGGATTGTGGCCGGCTCATCAGCCACGCACTGGGCGAGGTTCTCCTCGGTGAGCTTCAGGCGAGAGAACACCGTCTCAAACGGCGGCAGAGGAACTGTGTCCCCGAGCACGACGCGGATGGTGTCGAGGCGTTTGTCGATGCCGTGAAGAAACTGAGTGGTGAGATCAACCTCAGTGACGGCGTGCTCGATGTCGGCCAGCACGACGGTGAGAAGCTTCATGCGGCGGGCGTACTCGGCGACGGAGAGAGAGATCTCCCTGCTTGAGGTTGCGGTATTGCCGGTTCAACATCATGTACCGCGCCGCACGGATCGCCAGGAAGTAGTCGCGTATGCGGTGCCAGAGATCGTAGGTGGTGGTGGCCCCGACGACGTGATCGACGTTGTCGGCGAGGGTGGAGTAGATCCAAAGCACAAGATGGGTGTCGAGCTCGCGCGGAAAGGCGGTGGCATTGGCCGAGAGGGGCTGTTCGATTCACTGGGCGACGCCATAGTGGAACAAGGAGGAAGAAGGACTTCCACTTGTGATAGTTGTGGTCGTCGGGGTTGAGGAGAAACTTGATGTGGTTCTGGATGCTGTCTCGGAAAATGGGGTGGGGAGAAGGAGCGGCGACGAAGGAGAGCGGCGGTGCCGTGGAGGGTGGAAAGAGGGGGGGGGCGAACTGAGATCCGAGCGAAGGGGATGAGCCGCTGTTGGTAGAGGGGGTGGTGCCAAAGATGAAAGGAGGAGAAGTGCCGGCGGTGGTGTTGGCGCCGGTGGAAGAGCTGGAGAGAGCCCCCGGCGAGGTGGCTGAGCTGATGGCCGGGAAGGTGGCGGAGGAGGTCGAGTTCTCAGCCATGAAAGAGGCACCTGGAGTATGATACCAAGTAGGACGATCAATTGTTGTCTGTCATTGATTCACCCACACATGGTACATGATATACATCGCTGGAGCGGTTACAGAAGCCCGAAGGAAGTGGCACTGGCACGCAGGCCAGGGCGTGCTCCATGATCCTATATACTAGGAGTACAGATACATATACACACACAGATACAATACACGCTAACACTTTAGTTGACTGTAAGATGAACAATAATAATTATATAAATGAGCTGATCGTAAATTTCATCTATCTCAATTTTTTTATTGAGGTGTATAATTATGTGTCCAAAAGTGAATTCAACCCTTTTTATTGAGGCGTATGGTTATATCCCAGCTATTCATAACCAAAATAGCATATTTCAACTTGAAATTTATTTCACTTTATTTCATAGGGAGGGTGAGGGGTGCTAATAATATAGACATAGTTTAGAAAATCGAACCGGCAAGGCTGCCGGTTCATGTTTTTACAGGTCAGACCACCGGTTCACCGGTCCAATTGTCGGTTTTTTAAGTAATAAAATAATATATATTATGAATAAATACACCAATCAATTCAATAGATAAAAACTGTGTAATCACATGACAGAGTAACCAGTAACTCATGTTAATATCTAATTCATATACATGATACAAATATGTGTTGTTGCTGCCGAGCAGAGCTGGAGCGGCGAGGGAGAGGCAGGGTCGCCGTGCCACGGCGCTGAGCATGGGTGGCTGCGGAGGGAGCTGTGCTGCCCAATGGGTTTGTCTCTATGGACAAAATCAGAGAGAAAGCTCGCAATCGACCGAAACCCTATCAAAAGAGTTTTTTCCTTTACTAGTAGGCGCAACACACACATATGAGTGAAGCTCGGCGGAATGCTCTCAATGCGCTGTTGGTTCGAACTGGTGACCAATCAAGGGACATTGTTCTTGTCCTTGCAAGTTGCAACAACCCACTGGGTGATCTTGATGCTACTGTTACTGACCGAATTGATGAAGTTATCGAGTTTCCCCTACCCGGGGAAGAGGAGCGACTTCAGCTGCTAAAGCTATACTTGAACAACTGTGTTGATGGAGCTGATGTTTTTTTAAGCGCAAACCATAGAACAATAGTTCTACGGTATTTTTCCATTAAAATAAATATGCACAAAACTAAAGTAAAAGCGGGATAAAGCCACCCAACACCAGTTCTAGTGAAAGTCATGATCAGATGTAAAGCTAAGCTATTCTAGTGCAGTCCATCACAGATGTGCACTGAACCAATCCTGCAAAGCCCCAAGGTACTTTGCTTTGATTATGTCCTTCAGGAGTTCCAGGTCTTGTTTTAGTTTGAATTTCCAGCAGTTGACACTTGGGACCTCATTTCTGAAAATTTTGCCATTGCGCTGAATCCAGATGTTCCAGCAGCCTTGAATGATGATTTCCATAGCAATCTTGGAAGGGAGTGACTCTCTAGCCAACACAATATCATCAAAAATAAAAATATCAATCTTTTTTGATGGAAGAATACTATTCCAGCAGTCTTGAGAGAAGCAACAATCCCAAAATAAGTGTCTAGAGGTCTCCTTAGCCTTTTCATTGCAGAAGACACAATCATAACTTCCCAGGTGAAAAGATTTCCTCTTCAAAAGATTTCTTGAGTTGAGTCTATCATAGAAAAGTAATGAGAGTAAAATTTTGTGTCTAAGTCTGCTTGAGCAATTCCAGATCCACTTGAAAATGGAATGAGCCTCTTCTTGTGGACCA
Source organism: Aegilops tauschii subsp. strangulata (assembly GCF_002575655.3). Lineage (NCBI taxonomy): Eukaryota > Viridiplantae > Streptophyta > Magnoliopsida > Poales > Poaceae > Aegilops > Aegilops tauschii. The sequence goes on from NC_053039.3 coordinate 58,546,367, forward strand.
ATATTGATGTACATGTTGATTGAGGAATATTTGGATCTCTATCCATTGGATTTCCAATGTTCTCCTTATGATTAGCCTCAATCAAATGTTGTAACTGAATGTACTGGTTGTGGGCTTCCACAGATAGGGGTGTCTAAAAGAACTGCATAAATCATCAGCCTCAATCCAAATTGCTAATGTTTGGTGTTCATTGACTGCAAGGGAGTGCAGTTGTGGGAACTTTTGGTGAATTGGTTGATCACACCACTTATCTTGCCATAAAAGAGTTGTCCTTCCATTGCCCAGCTGGCAAGATGCATTTTCCATGTAAAGAGAAAGGAGTTTCAGGTGATTCTTTCACCAACTTGAGCCCTCCATTCTAGCACCAGGAAGTAGAGTGGTGTAGTAATTTTCCCAAAGTAGATTTACCCATGGAAGTGGTTCCTTGTTTAGGAATTTTTGTAGGTTTTTCATCATTAGAGCTTTTGTGTGCAAAGCTACATCAAGGATGCCTAGCCCACCCTTGTGTTTGGGTCTAGTGACTTTGTTGCATGAAATTAAGACTGACCTAGTCTTGTCCTGTCAAAATTTTCTCCAGAAGAAGTGTCTCAAGATTTTGTTGATCTGAGTTATAATTGCTGCTGGCAAAGGCAGAGTGCTCATGAAAAAGATGGGGAGAGCTTGAAAAACTGATTTAATTAACACCAGCTGATGTTAAGAACAGAAAGGAGCCAGCGAAAAAAGATGTAGACGGTGCTGATGCCTGATGTTGCTGGAGCGTTTCTACGGCCCTTGAAGTTGTGAGAGATGCATTTGTTCGAAGTTGTCATAAAATGATATGCTAATTCATACTCAATTTGTACAATGGCCTGTTTTTTTAAAGAAAACTAGCATGTGTGGATGTTGTAGGAAAAGCACTGTGCCTGTGGAAACGGCAAGTTGGTGACGAAGAAATTTTCACCTGTTTACATTTGTGTGTTGTTCCTTATATGTCCCTTGCTACCATGCGTTGTTATGGGACTGGAATTTCTGGCCATTTCGTATTCCCTCTCACTGGTTAAAAGAAAACACTTTTCTTAGGGAGGGAGTGCAACTGCTACCTACATACATAGCGTTGTAAAAATTTGATTGTATTTTCGGTGAACACATGTCAATAAGAGATTGGATTGGTTGAATGAATCAAATGGTTAACTCTTCATGAATGAATGAATGAATATTGGCTCGTTATTTCATTTACTTAGTATTTATTTATATATATAATAATAACTGGTACATGAAAATATAGATAGTACCTATTTATCTTTTTTTGCGAGAAAACATCTGATGTATTCATCTTCAATCACGGTAGTACGACGGACATCAGAAATAATAAAAATTACATCCAGATTCATAGACCAGCTAGCGACGACTACAAGCACTGAAGCAAGCCGAAGACGCGCCTCCGTCATCGCCCCTCCCTCGCCGGAGCCGGGCAAAACTTGTTATAGTAGACAGTCGGGAAGTCATCGTGCTAAGGCCCCATAGGACCAACATACTAGAACATCAGCCGCCGCCGATGAAAAGTAGCGTAGACCAAAAGGATCCAACATGAAAACACAAAAACATAGACGAATGATGAAGAGTACCTATCTATCTAGTATTTTTGTATGCTGATGTGGCTGGCTAATGAATATGATGCACCATGTGTTCGAAGGAAACTGCTTGCTTGGTTTCAAATTTACCAACAGGAGCCAGTCTTCTTGTCCTCCTGGACAAACAAACATGGATGGATGCCAGTTTTTGTCTTGCTCGCTCGCTCCCGCAGACTTGCCAATGTGACAAGCAAGTTGAAGATGTTTGAATTGCTACTTTGTATTACTCTCTCCATCCATAAATATAAGTTTTTTTTTGAGATTTTATATATATAGGACAAATGTTTCCTACAAGCAGTGGTAGTTACCACCATTTGCGTTTTGTATGTTGTATGTAGTATCTGTCGAAACCGAGAGTATCTACGTGTAGTATATAGTATATAACAATAATTAGGTAGTATATATACTAACTTTTAGGTAGTATGTACTATTTTTTTAGTATGCTCTTTTTTACGTACAAATATGTACGTATTTCATAAATATAACAAAAACTATGGGCTCATATGCAATTTTTTCTCGTAACTTGCTTTGAAATATCTTAGATATAGTATATGAACATATTTAAAATAATAATATAGTATATATAGTATCACTTGGTAGTATATAGGATATGTGAGGTAACTACCACCGGATGGTAGGATGGATTTTCCATATATATATATACCATTTGGGGCACCTAGGTGCCTGGGCACCTTGCCTACAAACCGTCGGATTACACTAAGATGCGTGCACGTGTATTAGTACTAGAACTAATGGATTAAACGTTGACACTTTAATTAGGAAAGAATTATTGCTTGATCTGGACACTTAATGCCCTCATTAAACAAGAAAGAGAAAATCAACAATTAATGGTCCATGCATGGTGCGTGTATTTTATTGATGTGTTATTTTTTTTACATACTTTGTCACGTACTAATTCATATACCTATAAAAATTCACGTACTAATTCATATACCTAAAAAAATTCATATACCTTGTCACGTACTAATTTATATACCTATAAAAATCGTATATCTAGTCACGTACTAATTCATATACCTATAAAAATTGGATACATAGTCACGTACTAACTTTTTCATATACCTGGTCAATATCTATCGTATATGTAAATTGTACTATTTCTGGGTATATCTCCAATATCATTTACGGGTATGTCTCAAAATAATTTACGTGTATTAAAAATGGTGTATCATTTTTTGGGTTATGTATAGTTCAAAGTGTATCAGTTTTATGTATATCTTCAAAGCATGCATGTATTGAAAAAGGGTATGCGGGTATGATATGTTAGGTCCATGTATGTACGAAAAATCACGTATGGGTATTGGCATGCAACGTACATTCCTAAAACTAAAAAAAATTGTGTGTGGGTATATGTACGTAGGAAAAAAATTGTGTGTGGATATTCAGCATGCATCATATATATTTCTAAAAGTAAAAAATAATCATGATTACATTTTATATTATCTGATGGCCTTATTTTGAATAGAAATATTAGTCGCCAAAAAGTGTGACCCGGCCCTAATTTTTTTAACACTACAAACCTTGAAAAGTAAAACATCAGAAGAATGCATAATATACGTCGTAATTACACATATAGACATTTGTGACAATATTTCGTATTATTTGGTCATATCTGATACGTTAAAAAATCAGAGCGTATATACATACCCTTTTTGTTTGGAAAGGAATATACATACCTTTTTTGTTTGGAAAGGAATCAATGCAAAGGAAAGTAGTAGGATATTGTTTTTGGAAAGCAATAATTGCCTATTAGAGCTGATAGTGCATGCAAACAAAGTTTTGGAAAGTCATATGTCGTGGATTGTATGTCATGCATAATGAATATCACTTACTATAACGGGCACCTTGATGACTAGGCACCTAAGTGTCCCATATAATTTACCTATGTGTGTGTGTGTGTGGTTGCGCTATTGTGAGCGTGCGCGCATTGTTGCTTAGCCTGCGCTCCGGCCGCTCCTAATCAGGTGCGTGGGTCGTGTCTCCACCGCAAAAATGGTTGAGGGTAACGGCATGTGAAAAAAAAAGTAACACATTTAATTTTTTTACCATGTGTTTCTCCGCTTCGTCCTGAATTTGTGTCACTATTCATTGCTAATAATAGATTAACTATAGATGGTAATGGAGCTAGGTCTTTTACAAGGATAAGAGATGTCTATGGTTTCATCCGTAAACGTATTAAAACCTTCCCGAGACATGTAGTAACGCATTACGACATGCTCACAAATTGACAGCAATAAAAATAGGGTGGATGGTAATGCATTACTACAATCGTGGAGGGTGTGGGTACAAAATGCAATCGTGATGGTAATCCGTTACGACTTCATAAGGGCCATTTACTATGGCCATAATAATGATAGTAACATCTTTACTAGATCCTATATGCCTGGTTACTGATGGTAGGAATTAACAATTGGGCTAGGCACTTTTACGATGTTACGATGGACAATTACGATGCAGTGAAATGTAGGCGTGCAAGGGATGGCTCTGCTAATTAGCGTCTGGTAACTTGTTACCACTAGCAGTTTTGGTCGTAAGACGTTACGTTCGATTTTTCCCACATCGCGCGCGCCCTTCGGCCTGGTTAACTCAGGCTACTTAACGCGTACTGGCCGGCTGACTCAACGTGGCCGGAGCAGGATAGAACAGCATGCGTATATATATTAGAGTGTACATTCACTAAAATCAAGTCTTTTTACAGATTCTAATATGAACTACATACGAATATATATAGACATAGTTTAGAATATAAATTCACTGATTTTATTTTGTATGTAGTTTACATTGAAATCTTTAAAAAGACTTATATAGTAGGAAGTCGGGTTGCTGCCTGCTGCCTGCGCTAAGAATCCCATGCAATGACACATGGGTAGATGGGCTTTATGTAAATAGAAAAATAAAGAATTGGGGACAAATAACTCGGACTTAGTGGGGCAACATTTTTTTAGTGAAAGGCCATCATGGTTAGCTTTATAAAAACTTAAACAACACTTATATCATCCGCTAAAAGTTCAGAACAAATGAGGAAGGTGAGTCCAACCACAAGTTCGGTGGATCTACATGTCCATTTCGCGCTAGCACATGGACAACAATTTATATCACATGCCGGGTATAACTGGGCTGAAAAATCGAGTGGGGGCATTCGCGTCCCCCCTCCCCCCCCCCCCCCTCCACAGCTATGTACGTAAATACCCCCCCCCCCCCCTCCCAAAAAAGAAGTTATGTACATAAATTTGCCCCTGCAGAGATTGGTGCATGCGGCGAAGGAGGTGGGGGTGGCGTCGGTGCCATCCCCGTCCTCCTGACCGGGAAACGATGTAAGTGGTACTGGCATCGCCCTTACGATGCTTGCCATCGTGGGTGGCATTGCATCTCTACAGTTCAGAAGAGCGGTCGGTTTTCCCGGTGATGTTCCTGTGCTTCGTGGGAAACAAAAGCTTTAGGATGTTGGTTGCAAAATGCTTGTCCTTGTTTGTGAGGACACAAAAGTTTTACGGTGTTGGTTGCAAAATATTTGTCCTTGTTTGTAAGGAAACAAAATCTTTAGTGCCAGTTCAAGCTCTTCATTTTGTGACTGCATATGTTAGTGCATTCCCTCCCCTGAAAATTATTCTGAAACACATGCATACTTTCTATGTACATTTTTTAGTCACATTTTTTTAAAGTTACACGAACATTTTCTTGGCACTGAATAAACAATTTTTTTAAATGCCATAAATATTGTTTTGAAACACATGGATTTTTTTAGGACACCAATATGGCGCTAATTAATGTACTTAAAAATGTTGGCTTTTGAACTCTATATCAAAACCACCCAGGATCATCACGTATGTGTACGTGCAAAGCTAACTCGAACAAGCACACTGGCAGCTTGATCGATTAGTGCCTAGTACACACGTACGTGTAACTAGCTGGAAACTTGCGTATTTATACGCCTAGGCTGGTTAGCTTGATCGATTGAATCGATGTACTTCGGCGTCGTCGGCGCTAAAAAAAACACTTGCGAAGTAAACAAACTGATCGATAGATCGCCAAAGGCTCGTATCGAGCCTTGCTCTTGCTTTTTATTGCTCTGAACTTTTCGTTGTGGTACTACATATTACACGGGGTACATGTATATATATGTTACTAACCTGGACCTAACCCAAGCCGACTAGGAATAGATATCCTATACGTAGATACCAACAAGGACACGGGATTAACTCTTACACCCCCTCCCTTCTCTCTGAAAGATATTGGACAATATGCATGGGTGGATCCGACGCCCTTCTTCTCCTCCCGGGATATTTAAATGGGAGAAGGTTGGGTGATGCATCAGCTCTTTCGAGAGGCAAGGATGAGGCATAGCACCGCGCGAGGACCCGACACGAGAGGGCAGGAGAAGGAGCGTAGGCAATGCGATAATGCTCTCGGGTGGACATGCGGAGGGTGTGGCACCGACATGCATGAGGTTGGTGTGGTTGCGGGGGAGAGGAAGAGTGCCCTTTCGCCGCGGGCAATTCCGTGGGTCGCGCAATTATCCCACATTCGATATCGGAGCAAATATTTTCACGAGTAAATTGGAAATATTTTTTAAAAATCGATAAAATTCGACAAAACAGACATATTTTTAAAACATCCCTTCAACCATAAGAAATATGTGGTTTTTTTTGCATGGAAACATCGCCCAAATCAATTGATTAAAAATAGTTAGTTGATCATTTATGTAGATTCTGATTTTCAAATTTTGTTCTATATGAAAATGTTGCATCCCATCATATATTTTCAATTGTATATTATCTTCAACATTTCGATGAACCCTTTGCAAGTTACAATCAAAGCAATGCAGCAGTACGAACGTACAAAACGGAGGTGCTCATAGGGGTGAGTGTATGTGCGACTTCGTCAATATCAACATGATGTGCCGGTTCAGTCTCTCGAAAATGCTCATAAGGCTAGAGTGTGCGTTTGTGCATTCATATGTGTGAGTATATATGCGTATGTATAAGCGTCTGCATCTGTACTTTTTACAAAAAAGTACGCACGTACGAAACAGAAGTACACACACAAAACATGCTCAATGACACACGCAATGTGTGTGTGTGTTTTTTCTTGCTTTAGTTCATTGTGATGCTCCGATAAATAATACTCTCTCCGTCCAGAAATACTTGTCGAAAAAATAACAAGAAGTAAAAAGTTATGGAAGTTAAAAACAATTTAAAGTTGAGATCTTCATGTGGTATCTATCACTAATAGGGCAGTGATTTTGACTATGGTTACTAGTACTTGGAATTTTCTAGGAAGTAAAAAAGCAACTTTTCCAACCACGAGGAGCCAATTAAAGATCTATTTTCGAGTGTCAATTCAGTCGTGTGGTGTAGACTACTGTTCATAGAGTTTTAAATAGTGGATTATGTCAGGCTAAAGAGCTGGCGTGCTAAATTGCGCTATAGCGCGCTAAATGGAGCATGCCCCTCCAAACGTTATAGCTTCGACATGCCGGGCACTACGAGCTTGCAGCAGCTTGACACAGCTTGAGACAGTTTGGAGTTCATCCGTTGTTCGCTCGATGGCGAAGCTCCAAAAAGACTCTATGCTGTTGTATCGCAACAGGGCGCCACTGCTGCGCGCGGGTATCCAATGAAGTCCACTGATGGGCATACTGCTGTCCGCCTAAACGTGCCTTGGAAGCAACTCCAATGAAGCGCACGCCGGGTATCCGATCCGTTCCACTCCATGCCTTCCTCGTCCACCCGTGCAAGAAACAGACCAACGCACCACCCATATAAATGCGCACCAAAGCACTGCATTCCGTTCCATGCTTCGCCATTAATGACGATGAGCAAGCCGCACGCCGCGTGCTCCCTCTTGCTAGCCCTGCTCATCGGCCTCACCCGCCCTTCGCCGTGCACCTCCTCCCTGTACAATCCCCCGCCGCCGGACATGACGTACCACCACGGCGGCGTGCTCGACAGCACCGTGCCGGTCTCCGTGCTCTACTACGGCGCCTTCTCGCCGCATCACAAGGCCGTCCTCGCCGACTTCCTGCGCTCGCTCTCCCCGCGCTCGCGCCCCCACACCTTCGGCGCTCCGGCGGCCGCGTCGTCGGCGTCGGTGGCTCAGTGGTGGGAGACCGTCGACCGGTACGTGCAGAGGACCGGCAGGGAGCGCACGCGGGTGATGCTCACCAACCAGGTGTCCGACGAGGGGTGCTCGCTGGGGAAGCACCTGTCCCGGCTCCAGGTCGAGCAGCTGGCGGCGCGGCTCGGCGTGGCGCCCGGGGGCGTCGCCGTCGTGCTCACCGCCGCGGACGTCGCAGTGGACGGCTTCTGCGGGAGCTCCTGCGGGCTGCACGGCTCGCTGGCGCCCGGCGGCGCGGTGCACGTGTGGGTGGGCAACGCGGCCGTGCAGTGCCCGGGCCGGTGCGCGTGGCCGTTCCACGCCGCGGACCCTGCCGCGGCGGCCACGGCAGGGCCTGGGCGCCACAGGAGCGGGGAGACTCCGCTCCGTGCGCCCAACGGCGACGCCGGAGTGGACGGCATGGTGATCAACCTCGCGGCGCTGCTGGCCGGCGCGGTGACGAACCCGTACGGGCACGGATACTTCCAGGGCGACGCGGGCGCGCCGGTGGAGGTGGGCGGCGGGTGCCCGGGAGTGTACGGGCGCGGTGCTTACCCTGGCTACCCCGGCGCGGTGAAGCTTGACACGGCCACCGGCGGCGGATACAACGTGGTGGGCAGGAACGGCAGGAGGTACCTCGTGCCGGCCCTGCTCGATCCCGCCAACTACTCCTGCCTTGTCATGGCCTGATCGGGTTTACGCATGCGACTTCAATTCAAATGCTTTGGTTGATGGTAGGCATCGTCACGTGTAGCTGCATGATGCATGTTGATAGGCGACTCAAAAAGTTCAATGGATATCGATGCAGAATTGCACAGCAACGGCGTGGTTAGAACACGTACGTATGAGCTGTTTGCTTATGTACTGTGTTAAAAAGGACGGTGTTCATAATATTTAAGCACGGTTCACTCTCTTTTTCCATGCCACTTTTTTGTAGGAGTAACCACGACGTGTGGTGTTAGTGTCCTGGTCGCACACAGATAAGCAAGTCTCTATTTTTAATGAAGCAGTTGGTAGTCTCCGTCGGTCAATTTTCGTCCCAACAAAGACGGTTTTTTTCGTCCTCGATCCCACCTCCCGCATCCCATCGATTCCCTCCTATTCCACGATTTTTTTTCATCGGTTTTTTTCGTCTCTGCTGCCCCCGCCCACTCACGCAGCCAAAAAAACCACCCCCACGCACGAACCACTCCCCTCCCCCTCCTCGCGCGAGCATCCTCTCTCCTCGGTACCCTCGCACGCGCTAGGGTTCCTGCGCCGCCGCCGGGAGCTCGTCGACCAGCCCAGCGTCCTGCTGCTCCATGCCTCGCTTTCCTCGTCGCTCGCCTTCGGACTCCTCGCTTCCCTTAGGCGATCCGTCGCTTGTCGGCAAGCCAAGCCGCCGCCTCTCCGCCGAGAAAGGGGGCTCCCGATCTCCGCCGTGGTCGACCAACAGCGCGGCGGGCGGCGCACCCAGCCCGTAGGCTCATCCCCTTCTCCGATCCACTCCGGCGGCGGCCATCGTTGGAACGTTGCACTCGTGTCACCTCTCATGATTTTTTTTCTTGTTTGATTCCCCATGTCTCACGGGTGTGTGGTATGCAATCAAGGCATCGGCTCATCTGATTTCCTGCTGCTGGCATACGTAGGTTTACCGCTGGATTCATGCCAAATCTACCCGCGCCCAACTCCCCTGATGCTCTGCACCCCGTTTGTTGGGAGGTGTTGAGCTGCTGTGAAGCTTCCTAGAGATGCCAATCTGGGTCGTTATCAAGCAAGCCTGTAGGATTCAGAAATAATCTATTGCATCTTGTGCAGTGGTATTTTTCCTTTTGTAGTTTGGGGTGACAAATTATTGTTTTGTATTACAATCTTGGTCGTTATCAAGCATGCCTGTCGGGATGCAAATAATCATCACAACGCTGAATCCTCTGTTATGTGATTTCCATTATGTTTAAATCACAAATTTGCTGAGCCTATTTCTGTTGTTGAACGCTTGGGGTACTACTGCATTGGTGTAACATGTCTAATGATGTTTTTATCTGCTGGACATTGTAGGTCTTGAAGTATGGCGCAGTTATGACAAGGAACTGCACTCACCAATGGAATAGCTAGAAGTAATCAAGGTAAAAAAAATATTTCATGAATTTAGGTTGCTTGATGCATATGGTGATCCATCCATTGCGTACTCATATTTACCATTCGGCTTTGCGACTTGAAAGTAACTTGCCTTTTTCTTACAGTTATAATTCAGTTATTGTGGTCACTGAATACATGGAGACAATTGTGCCATATAGTTGGAATGTTCATCAGATCGATTAAAATCTAACCTATACTTACGAAGCTTTGAGCTACCTTACGAATATGCAGTTTATGTGATATTTTCCATAATGTGGTTATTTAGCTGATGGCCATTGTATCCCGGTGACTGGAGACCACGTGGTGGTGGGTCTCACTGTCGGGAGTAGCGCCAGAGTGGGTGACGAAGATTGATGAGGCGACAGAGGCGGGGCCTTCTTCAGTTACAAGTCACACATGTTGTGGCTGTCAAGATCTATGGTGCACATAATCCACCTCATGCAGTTGTTCGCCAACGTCTGTCTGAACCAGTTCAAGCAGTATTCTTGGCCATGACGTGGTGCCTCCCTGGACTCGCAACTTGCCGAGTGCACCGCGCTGCAATACCCAGAGGTGCATCCGCGCCGGCGGCAAGCACAACGACCCCGATGACATGTGAGCCGCCGGGGCGAGGAGCCTACCTCCGCACCACTGCCTAAGGCGAGGTGCTCCCCAGAACTGCTGCTCCATTACGCTCCTCTCTTGAGGTATTTGTTCTCCGGCTTGAGAATTATTGTTGAAAGAACATGCGGTGCCCCCATGTTTGGTTTTGGTAATTGATGACAATCTCTATGGACTAATGGTTGCCTTGAGTTATATTTGAAGGATTTGTCCATAGGCATTTCTTAAAGTCCATGTGTTGGTTTCAAGGAGTTTATGTGGTGACCAAGGTGTTATTAGGGAATTATCCAAAGATTGGTCATGTGAGAGTAGAGCTTATTGCAAGCATGTCTTGAAGAAGAAGATTGTGTGATCATTCATGTTTACCTTCAAGACATCATCCAAATGAAGAGAGTTGGAAAGAGTCAAGGTTGATCAAGACTATCAAGTTGATCAACACACAAAGCGCACAAGATGTACCAAGAGGGATCAAGCGATCCCATGGTGTGGTAAGCATTGTCGATTACGCTTTGTGTACTAACCCATGATCTTCGTGAGAGTTCTTTGTGGGGTTAGGTTGCGGTGTGCAAGTTCAAGTGAAGCATCATGAAGAGATCAAATGCTTGAAGCTTGCCGTCCATTGTGGCGACAATGGACTTGTGAAGATGTTGCGGTGTGCAAGTTCAAGTGAAGCATCATGAAGAGATCAAATGCTTGAAGCTTGCCGTCCATTGTGGTGACAATGGACTTGTGAAGATGTGCGGAAGAGTGGCTCACCCATAGTGGAGTATGGGGGAGCAATCAACTAGTCTTCATCGAGCCAACACAACCAAGAAAGGTGGTCCATCTTGAGGGAGACAAGATCGTCATCATCTAGCTCAAGTGGACCATGTGCAAGGCAAAGGTTTGCTCTTGATAGGTTTTCTATTTTACCGGTCTCATGATGGTAGTTGGGAGACCGGGTTATAGGATCGATTGCCGTACTATCAAGGGGGGCTCTCAATGAGTAGCTTGATCGTATCGTTCATAGAGAGCTCAAACCATTGCATCCTTGCATCATCTTTGTTGGTTCTTGTTTGGTTCTTCTCTTTGTGAGTTTTGGAGCTTATGGTCATCTTGATGACAAGCTCGAGTTCATCGAAAACGGAGTTCACTCGCATCTTCTATGATGTTTTCGATGTTGGAGGTTATGCCGGTTCTTCTCGGTTGGAGGTTTCACTCCTCTATTTTTGGCATACCTCCCCTGCCTCTTCTTACTATAACCAGTTGCTGTTTTGATGCTACTCGTCTTTCTCAATCCAACAAGCTTGAGTTTGCTCAATTCGGAGCTCATATGCAGAAGTTATGGCAGTTTTGGTTTCCTAGCGGTAGTACCGCGGCCAGAGCGGCAGTACCGCTTGTCACCCCAAGCGGTAGTACCGCTGTCCAAAGCGGTAGTACCGCCTATGGCCATCAGCGGTAGTACGGCTACGGTTCCGCGCTGGTACCGCCTCGATTTTGGGTCTTGCATTTTTCGTGTCGAGTTTTGCAGTAGTTGCACGGCAGTTCCACCTATAAGCGGTAGTACCGCTCTGATGGGCGGTAGTACCGCCTATAAGCGGTAGTACCGCTCCGGTCGGGCGGTAGTACCGCTACTGCATTTTTGTCCCGTGTTCTGCTCCTCCAGCGGTAGTACCGCTGGGGTGCGCGGTAGTACCGCTTATAAGCGGTACTACCGCCCCAAGGTTCATGTTTGGTTGCTCCTTTTGCCTGCTTCTTCCGCCAGAGCGGTAGTACCGCTCGTGGAGCGGTAGTACCGCTCGTGTGCGGGCTAAGCACATAACGGTTGGATTTTTCCCCTTCTATAAAAGGGGGTCTTCTTCCCCATTGAACCTTATCCTTTGAGCTCGTGTTCTTCCCCCATTGTTGACCTTCTTCGAGCTTGCTAACTCTCAATCCCTCCATGGATTCTTGCTAGTTTTTGAGGGAAAAGAGAGAGGAGATCTAGATCCACATTTCCACCAATCACTTTCTCCTCTTTGTGAGGGGAACCCCTTGGATCTAGATCTTGGAGTTCTTGGTGTTCTCCTTCTTGTTCTTCCTCTCTTTTTCCTCCCTAGCATTAGTTGCTTCGGTGGGATTTGAGAGAGAAGGCCTTGGGCGCTCCGTGTGCCCTTGCCATTGCATTTGGTGCATCGGTTTGAGTTCTCCACGGTGATACGTGGAAGTTACAAGTTGAGAAGCTTAGTACTCTTGGGTGCTTGGTGCCCTTGAGCTTGTTCCTCTTGGGTGCTTGGGCACCCTAGACGGTTGGTGGTGTTCGGAGCTCAATCATTGTGGTGTAAAGCTCCGGGCAAGCGTCGGGGTCTCCAATTAGGTTGTGGAGATCGCCCCGAGCAATTTGACGGGTACCGGTGACCGCCCCCAAGGGTTGCCATTTGTACGGGTTCGGTGACCGCCCTCAAGGGTCCCTTAGTGGAATCACGACATCTTGCATTGTGCGAGGGCGTGAGGAGATTACGGTGGCCCTAGTGGCTTCTTGGGGAGCATTGTGCCTCCACACCGCTCCAAACGGAGATTAGCATCCGCAAGGGTGTGAACTTCGGGATACATCGTCGTCTCCACGTGCCTCGGTTATCTCTTAACCGAACCCTTTACTTACGCACTTTACTTTGTGATAGCCATATTGTTTCTTGTCATATATCTTGCTATCACTTAGTTGTTTATCTTGCTTAGCATAAGTTGTTGGTGCACATAGGTGAGCCTAGTTGTTGTAGGTTTTGTGCTTGTCAAATTAACCGCTAGGTTTATTCCGCATTTGTTCAAGCCTAAACCGTAATTATTTTAAAGCGCCTATTCACCCCCCCCTCTAGGCGACATCCACGATCTTTCAATTGTTCAGCTCCTACACATAGTTCTCTGTTTGTTCCATTGACAGTCAGCTTATATTGATGGTCACTTTTAAAACTTGGACTGCGAGCATTCCAAAACATCACACGAAAGATGGGTATAATAACCACAAATGGATAAACAGTAAAGTTTGATTTGATGCTATAACGCTTGACCTCGCCGCTGGACAACATCTTGCCGGACCTCCCACCGTAGACCTCCATCTTCTCTGCCGATGCAGGGGCACCGTCCCATATGTCCCCACCCAAGAGGGCTCTAACCCTCTCGACAATAATGCACAATGCAGTTGCAGGCGCAGACGCCAGATTCGCTCAGCCGCGGAAGCCGCTGTCCCATACCGAAGATGTGCAGGCATGTTTTGGATTATGATTGTGCAAAGGCATATGGCAGACAATTGTGGTCTGCAATATTTTTTTACCAAAATACTGAACTTGTTCTGATTTTACCAGAATACTAATGTGGACATTCATGCAATTGCAGAATTTTTTGAAAAGGAAAGCTTTAGGCCGAAAGTTCTTCCATTAACATTCTGCATGTGCTGCTATAGATTGGTCCTTGCAGCTGATGAAGGCAACAACCATTGGAAGCACAAAATTGTGGAGCTTAAGATTCCCCACCCTTATTTCTGAAGGAAAGTTAAAGTTCGGGGTGCTAATCTCCGAGGATTTACTCAATGGTGAACATTTTTCTTTTGTTTCTCTTGTTCTAATCTCTACCTCAAGATGCAATACTTCTTATTGTACTGCTTGGATTGACCTCCCGCTGTAATCATTACTGTTATTTAATATAATAACAATCATATATTTTACATGCAGGAGGGTTTATTTAACACTACAAGCCTTTTAAGTTGTTATATGGTAATATGGTGATAGGTTGGAATGTTTGATCACCGAGGAATGTAGATTACTATCACAGGATATTTTTCCTCCTGATGGTGCTTCCACTGAACGTTATGCACCCCTGTACAACCATATATCTAAGTTTGCATGTTCATTCAGAAGATTATATTGACTATTCAATTCACTGTTCGACCTTTGAATATAGAGTTCCGGCTCAGTAGTTTGGATCTTGATAGACATCTAGACCTGTAGCTGTGTTTTATTTTCTTATCCTTTTTAGAAACTTACACGCCAACTTGGTGGATTAAACCGGTGTTCTAATTAAATGCTAAATTGAGTATAAAGATCTTCTTTTACTGTTATATGACAAAATGAATGAATATGTGATTGCTATCCAGATTAGTTAGGCCATCTTGCAAATAACCATGCGATACATTACTGATATTTTCTTGGGATGGCCAAATAGACATGCATTCTTTGCTAGGTTAAGTTTTGTTATCCTTTGTACTTATTTTCTCAATCTTTGTAGTGAAATAGTACAAGATGAGGAACTGGCTGAACTTCAGAGTTTCAGTTAAGTGCACAGTTAAAGAAAAATTGTAACAACTCGGATGCAGCTCAGAGGTCAAATATCATGATGCAGAGTAGGCACTAAACCTAATGTATCTACTTGATTTTGTTATTGCAGATTAACTGTTTATCTTATCTGTACACAGCTGATTAGGAAGTATAGTAGTACCTGTGCGTTTAATAGTTGTTAGATTGTTTTTGTGCATAGTTGAACTGTGTATTGAGACGGGAAGCCAAGTTGTATAATTTGCGGATTCCATTTGTCAGACTGGTGGCATTCCTTAATTTTTTATCCCTGATTATGATTTGGTTCTGATTATATTGTCCCATGGAAAGAGCATTAGAATACGACAAGCAAACAGGCCTTTCGACATTCATGGTGTATATTTTGTTTCACCGAGCCGTGTTGCTTATGATTTTGAATTCAAACGGATCTGCGGCTTCTGTTCACTAAAGAAATAAATGCATGGATAGACAAGGTATGCTCTAAGCCGTTTTTTCCTTAGATGAAAGGAAGGGTTAGTAGTTCTTGTAACTTTCTTTTCTTTTCTTGGTATTCAAACAAGAACAAATCACTGTTGATGTTTAAACTCTCTAGAATCTCATAAATTCTGTTATTCCTCTTAAACTTCTGATACAAAATTGGATTTGTAAATTATTTATTCTGGCACAACCAATTGCTGCTTCTTCTGCCTAGCTTGCTTTCGATGAAGTATTCCTGGTCAATAGACTGCACTTGCTTATTCCAAGCACATACAAGCCTAAGGATGTCTTGTAAGAAAAGCTTTAACGAAATCACTTTGGTTTGTAAATGTCCTTGAGGATTGAATTAATAGAAACTAGCAATTCTTCTACCTAAACTGATTCTTGCAAATTTTCTTGCTGAACTACTACATGGTAGTTTTAAAGTAAATACCATTTTTGTTATCTGCTATGTGGTTGCAGCACAATATACCCTTAATAATATTTCTTTTGGATGTCTACACCAGAGCAACCAATTAAGAAAAACCTAGGATCGGTTAGAGACACAGGTTTTGCATATTTCACAAAAGCAAAACATAATTTCTTTGTTGCCTCTTCTATCGTGAACTTCTGTTGGCTATGACTAAAGAGTGTGCACTTTATTCAGTCCTTTTCCACCAACCAAGTTTCCAAGGAAACACATGAAAACCTTATTACAAGTTTATAACTAAGAATACAATGTTTCTGCTCTCAATTGCTTTTGGAGAATTGACTCCATTATGTCTTGCCATGGATAAAATAGTTATGCTGAACCATGATGTCGTCATACGAACAACATAGTTTTGAGAGCTAGGTAATGTATACTTCCTAGATGTTCAGTCATTTTTTGTAACTTACCTATAGACCTCAGTAGTTTACTTGTTTGTAACTTTGCTCACATACTTCAGTAGTTTAGTGTGAGAAACTAAAGAGGTATGTAGAGAAGTATTGGGTTAGTGCTTCCGATGACATTTGAAATAAGTAAATAAACACACGAGGTTTGAATTTTATTTTTACTTCTCCAAAGTATGTGGTCCGTGCTGATGGGCTCAGAGATAATATGATTGATGCTACATTCTTTCTTTGTCCATAGATATAGGTTTGTACACATTGCTGGTCCTGTTATTTTGTTTGAATCTGACCGTTCTGCGTAATCGGTCTCTTTGTCCATAGATCCGGGTGCCACGGTCGAGGCTGGGTGGAGGAGCATGTAGGGGTTGCTTGGTTGTGGAGGAGGGGAAGGGATTACAGGATGGCGCCGTTTTGGATGGTAGGAGGATAAATCACGGGCGGATGGAGGTCTAGGGAGCACGGGGCGGCAGCTTCACCCTTGCCACCGTACGGGAAGGGGGACGGAGCCGGAGCTCTCCATGCGGCTTCTTGAGTGTGGCTGGGGCACGGGCGTCACAACGGGGGATTGGGTGGAGCACGTCCAGGCGTCGATACGAGGGAGGTGGGGGCGGGGCGTTGCAAGCCGTTTGTGGGCGCTAAATGAGAAGAGGAGGAGCAACGCTGGGTGGTGAGGTAGAAAAGGAGGAGTGGTGTGTATAGAAGAGAAGGGACACTGGGCGATGAGATATCTCTATGGGGATTGGGTGCTGTTGCTACAGCTTTTTTTGTGAATGAGATGTGGTTGTACCGAGATGGCCTGAGCAGGGGAGTAGAAGCTCGCTGATGATTACAAATCTTCTAGAAAAGATTATATATCTGCTGGCATTTGAATAAAATAAACATGCATGGACTCTCAAAAGTTTGATTCATCATCTTGAGTTCTGGACAAAAGCACAACTTTGTTTAAATGGAAACTACATGCCCAACTTTGTTTTATATCAAATAAATGGAAATACATTTGCACAATGATCGGTTGCTACTACAAAGAATGTGTTAATTAATGGGCAGTGGAATGGGATTAGGCCTCACAATTTACAAACAACTCGGAGAATTGAAGTAACGAAAGTATGTGTCACACTTGGATATGTGGTTGAAAAGAAAACGAATCACTGAAATGCTTCTGCCTCCCAAAGGAGCGTTTCCTGGTTTCCATTGAAGGGAAATGTTCCGAAATACTAGGGTTTTATTGCCGACTATTGTAACTATTGTGTGTATAAAAATGAAAGATGTGCCTCTCATTATGGCCCATATTTGCACGTGGGTAAACGTTTAACTATTGTGTGTAAAAAAATGAGTGATACATCTCTCATTACCTCCCCTATTTGCTAGCAGGCTAATGTTTCTAGAGGTGCTATTTTGTAAAACACATGAGGAAAAGATATATGTTTGACATGTTTAGTATCGAGCCACTAGAACATTTATACTCTGGTGGAACGTTAAAGAATTGTTTCGCCCGGTTTGAACGGTGAGTATTCTCCGGTACACATTTTAAGACCTTCGACATCAAGTACTCCTACTAACAACATATATTGCTTATGCGGGATGAGTATGAGTTGAAAAAGAAGTTTTTATTATACTTGCTCAAATATCATGTGAATAAAGCTAAAGACAACATTCGTAATATTGTGCGAGAATTTCTGAAGCGCATCAAGTAGAGCTTACTTTGTAATGGATATTTAGTTGGATCATCACTCTATATATATGCATCGTCAATTTGCCTTTCTTTCATCAATTTACATTGTAAGTGAAGTGGGCTTCAATTTTTACCCGATTGTGCCCGTGTTATCTTGTCTCTACATGTAAAATTTAACATGCATTATGTTAATATAACTAGCAAAATATTTCAAAAGCCTGTGACGACACATGGGCAATCTACTTCACTTGGTAGTGTTAAATTAACTTAGCTAGGACCAGGCTGGTACCTTTACATTATTTTCAGGTTGAAGCAGTTGGATTCACACACTGTTGAGGATAATTGTTGTTAAGAAATAAATATGACACATACCGTTGTATTCTGATTTGTTTTGCAGGTTTAGGTATGTATTAGTACATTGATGATATCAACCCTCAAATTAATAATACTAGCCTCGGTTTTATCATACAACGTAATTAATGAGTTCCATTGCTTATATGAGAATGAGTAATCACAGGCTTCTTTTTACTCTGCCATACACATGAAGAACTACAGAGAGGTAAAGAGAGAGATGCTAGCTCATACTTTAGACCGAAGCTGAGTGTAATTTTCATTGCTGTGGCACACTATTTACTGTTGACCCGTATTATCTCTTGCCAGTAAAACAAGTTGCAACACATAGACCACAGGGTTTTCTACTGGTGTGTTGATGGCACAGTTCTTTCCTTTCGATTCTCTAACACAGTTTTGTTTGCAATTTCATTGAAAACATTAAAAAAAATGCTCGTGGCAATGCACGGGCATTCTACTAGTAAGAGTAGAAATCCAAATCGAGTAGGTTAGATAGCTAATCTTAGCTGCTATATATACTCACGTACCACCCCTGTAAAACACCAAGTCAGACAAAGAGAAAAGCAATAAAGATTATTGAAAGGCTCGACAGGAGCCTTTGGCCATCGATTAAGTTTCTCCGTTCGCCAAGTCAGAAAAGGTTCCGTCGGGTTTATTGATTCGTTCTGAGCTAGTCTACATATAGAAGTACCGGCGAGTTGCACGTACGTGAGGCTACCGTACAGGAATCAATTAAGCTGCTTGCCTGCTAGCTAGCTTTGCACATCGTACGTATTAGCTCCTGGGAGTTTTAGGGCGCCCGTAGTGGACTTAGTGCTCCTTTCTCAAACCAGAACAACTCTTAACGTTAGGGAAAATAAGGGAAGACCACCTGAGCGAACCGACCGAAGAGACTTTACTTATCCGAACCGAACGTTAGCGGCTTGGTCTAGCGATCAAAAGCCAACAATTGGTATCTAGAGCCTCGACGATCTACAATCTACGATGACGGACATCGACAAGGAGTCGGTCAAGTCCGGCAACGGCGATTCCAAGGCGAACAAGAACGGCGCCAAGGTGAAGAAGGGTGGCAAGTCAGCAACCAGTGGTGGCGGAACGGGCGGCGCCAACGTGCAGGCGCATCGCAACATCCCCATCCAGTACCCGATGCTCACCGACGCCAACTACGGCGTGTGGGCGGTGAAGATGAAGATTATTCTCCGAACCCTTCGAGTGTGGGAGGCCATCACAGACGACGATGCCGACGAGGAGTGCGACGATGGTGCCATGGCCGCCATAGCCCAGTCTGTTCCAGATTCCGTGCTGATGACATTGGCAGAGTTCGAGACAGCAAGAGAGGCGTGGAACGCACTCAAAGAGATGAGGATTGGAGAAGATCGCGTCACGAAGGCTCGGGCACAAGTGCTGAAGCGCCAATTTCACAAGTTGCAGATGGAGGAAACTGAATCGGTGAACGACTATGCCATGCGTCTGACTACTTTGATGGGAGAGATATGTGCGCTTGGTGCAAAGCTCGAGGAAGCCGAGATTGTGGAGAAGTTTTTCAGTTCGGTGACTGATAAATTCACGTACATCATCGGCACGCTCGAGCAGCTTTACGACATCGACGACATGACCATAACGGAGGCGATCGGACGCTTGCAAACGTGGGAAGAGAATGCTCGTGGCTGTCGGAAAGGCAAAGGAGGAGGTGGTGACCAACTCATGTACTCGCGCGCAGATTGGGAGTCCCTAAGTAGCAAAGGAAGGCGCAACGATGGCGAAGGCTCAAGCAATGCGAAGCGCGGCGGACAAACCGAAGAAGGCAAAGGAAAAGGCAAGCCACAAGGTCGTGGTAAGGCGGACCGATCTAAAGAGCGAAAACCACGGAAGGTCAAGTGCTATAACTGCAACGAGATGGGTCACTTGGCGAAGGATTGTCCAGAGCCTAACAAGTGGGAGATCAAGGCAAATTTGGCGAAGCAGGAAGACGAACGTCCAGGTCTTCTGATGGCCGAAGTTTGTGATCTCGTCCAAACAGCGGTTGTGAAACCAAACCGGAAGGTGCTACTTCATGAGGAAAAGGCAACACCAAAGTTATCCGGGAGCCAGAACGTGTCGTGGTATCTAGACACAGGTGCTAGTAACCACATGACGGGGTGCAAGGAGAAGTTCCTCGAGCTGGAATATGATGTTCAAGGCTCGGTCAAGTTCGGTGGTGGTTCAAATGTGGAGATTTGCGGGCAAGGTTCTGTCCTCTTCGAGGGTCTCACAAGAGAACATCGCATACTCACCGGAGTATACTACATCCCAAGGCTTCGCAACAACATCATCTCTGTCGGGAAACTTGACGAGAATGGATGCAAGGTGGATATTGAGAACGGAGTGATGACGATCTTCGACAACCTCCGAAACGTGCTAGCCGTGTTAATCGCACACGGAACAGGCTCTATATCCTCAACCTTGATCAATCTCAACCGGAGTGTTGGCTCGCCAAGAGTGATGATGATTCGTGGTTATGGCATGCTAGATTTGGACACGTCAACTTCTACGCCTTGAAGAAGATGTTGAAGATGGAGATGGTATCTGGGATGCTGTTTATCGACCATGTTGATCGAGTATGTGACGGGTGCTTGGTTGGAAAATAGCACCGCATGCCGTTCCCTGCTCAGTCTACCTATCGTGCAAGTGATGCACTCGAGCTGCTCCATGGTGATCTATGTGGCCCTATCACCCCAGCAACTCACGGAGGAAAGAAGTATTTCTTCCTTGTGGTAGATGACTACTCGAGATACATGTGGGTCGTTCTCCTACGATCTAAAGATGAGGCGTTTGAAGTGTTTAAGAAGCTGAAGGCTGCAACGGAGATGGAACACAAGATGAAGGTTCGCGCTCTACGGACAGATCGCGGCGGAGAGTTTACGTCAAACGAGTTCAACGGCTACTGCGAGAAGATTGGCATAAAGAGGTTCCTCACGGCACCTTATACGCCATAGCAGAACGGGGTTGTTGAAAGGCGCAATCGAACCGTCATTGACATGGCAAGGAGCTTACTCAAGAGCAAGAATCTGCCGGGGACTTTTTGGGGAGAAGCTGTCTCGACGGCGGTCTATCTTCTCAACCGGGCTCCAACGAAGGCAGTGATCGGCAAGACTCCATATGAAGAAATTTACGGACGGAAGCCGAATGTGTCTCATCTACGGACGTTTGGGTGTGTGGTGCATGTGAAGACGACGGAGCCGCATCTCTCAAAGTTTGCCGACCGTAGCACCAAGATGGTGTTCGTCGGATACGAGAGGAGTTTCGGCACCAAGGCATACCGCTTCTACGATCCACGAACCAAGCGTCTACGGATTTCACGCGATGTCGTGTTTGAAGAAAATCAAGCGTGGAATTGGAGTGCAGCAGCCAACGATGCTCCAAACAGTAACATATTCACTGTTGAAACTGATGAAGATGCAGGGGAGGACGTCCAGGTGGTTGGCAAGACGCCCAACCAAGGTGACCACAATGGTAGTGATCATCATGGTGCCGACACCAACGACGATGCGCATGGGTCGCAAGGTGATAGCGATAACGACGCGCACGACATGGGCGGAGATCTCGACAACGAGGCGCATAGTGATGATGACAATCAAGATGATGGTCATGATCACGACGACTATGCCGACGACGCAGATGCCAACGACCTGATATCTACCACGCCCGAGACTCAACCGTCTTCCTCAAGTGCATCGACGCCGACACAATTTGTGTCTGTTGGAGATCGTTGCAGAAATTAAAAAAAATTCTACGCATCACCAAGAACAATCTATGGAGTCTTCTAGCAACGAGAGGGAAAAGAGTGCATCTACATACCCTTGTAGATTGTGAGCGGAAGCGTTCAAGTGAACGGGGTTGATGGAGTCGTACTCATCGTGATCCAAATCACCGATGACCGAGCGCCGAACGGACGGCACCTCCGTGTTCAACACACGTACGGTTGGGGAAGACGTCTCCTCCTTCTTGATCCAGCAAGGGGAGGGAGAGGTTGATGGAGATCCAGCAACACGATGGCGTGGTGGTGGAAGTAGCGGGGATCTCGGCAGGGCTTCGCCAAGCTCAGCGAGAGGGAGAGGTGTCACGGGAGGGAGAGGGAGGCGCCAGGGGCTTGGGGTGCTGCTGCCCTCCCTCCCCCCTCTTTATATAGGGGTCCAGGGGGGCGCCGGCCCCCAGAGATCCCATCTCAAGGGGGGGGGGGGGGGGCGGCCAAGGGGGGACTTGCCCCCCAAGTCAAGTGGGGCGCCCCCCCACCCCTAGGGTTTCCAACCGTAGGCGCAGGGGAGGCCCAAGGGGGCGCACCAGCCCACCAAGGGCTGGTTCCCTTCCCCACTTCAGCCCATGGGGCCCTCCAGGATAGGTGGCCCCACCCGGTGGACCCCCGGGACCCTTCCGGTGGTCCCGGTACAATACCGGTGACCCCCGAAACTTTCCCGGTGGCCGAAACTGGACTTCCTATATACAATTCTTCACCTCCGGACCATTCCGGAACTCCTCGTGACGTCCGGGATCTCATCCGGGACTCCGAAAAACTTTCGGGTTACCGCATACTAGTATCTCTACAACCCTAGCATCACCGAACCTTAAGTGTGTAGACCCTACGGGTTCGGGAGACATGCAGACATGACCGAGACGACTCTCCGGTCAATAACCAACAGCGGGATCTAGATACCCATGTTGGCTCCCACATGTTCCACGATGATCTCATCGGATGAACGATGATGTCGAGGATTCAATCAATCCCGTATACAATTCCCTTTGTCAATCGGTACGTTACTTGCCCGAGATTCGATCCTCGGTATCCCAATACCTTGTTCAATCTTGTTACCGGCAAGTCACTTTACTCGTACCGTAATGCATGATCCCGTGACCAAACACTTGGTCACATTGAGCTCATTATGATGATGCATTACCGAGTGGGCCCAGAGATACCTCTCCGTCATACGGAGTGACAAATCCCAGTCTCGATTCGTGCCAACCCAACAGACACTTTCGGAGATACCCGTAGTGCACCTTTATAGCCACCCAGTTACGTTGTGACGTTTGGCACACCCAAAGCACTCCTATGGTATCCGGGAGTTGCACGATCTCATGGTCTAAGGAAATGATACTTGACATTTGGAAAAGCTCTAGCAAACGAACTACACGATCTTGTGCTATGCTTAGGATTGGGTCTTGTCCATCACATCATTCTCCTAATGATGTGATCCCGTTATCAATGACATCCAATGTCCATAGTCAGAAAACCATGACTATCTGTTGATCAACGAGCTAGTCAACTAGAGGCTCACTAGGGACATGTTGTGGTCTATGTATTCACACATGTATTACGATTTCCGGATAACACAATTATAGCATGAACAATAGACAATTATCATGAACAAGGAAATATAATAATAACCATTTTATTATTGCCTCTAGGGCATATTTCCAACAGTGTCGCCTCCTTCGCAAGCCATGACGGATTCTTCCAGGCCTCATCGCTACAAGACCCTCAAGAAAGTCTACAAGTACGCAAAGCCAGTTACGCTCGAGTAGTCCGGACTATGTTTGCTCGGAGTTGAAGAGCCGGCGAACTTCGTAGAGGCGAGCAAAAGTTCAAGTTGGATGCACGCCATGGATGAGGAGATGAAGGCGATCGAGAGCAATGGCACGTGGACTTTGGTAACCCGACCTCCGAACCAAAAGGCCATAGGTTTGAAGTGGGTTTACAAGTTAAAGAAGGACACGAAGGGTGCCATTGTGAAATACAAGGCAAGACTCGTTGCAAAGGGCTACGTACAACGTCAAGGAGTTGACAATGAGGAGGTGTTTGCACCGGTTGCTCGACTCGAGACGGTGAGAGTGCTCCTAGCTGCAACACAAGAGGATTGGAAGGTTCATCATATGGATGTGAAATCCGCTTTCCTCAACGGCGACCTCAAAGAAGAAGTGTACGTGGAACAACCCCTCGCCTACGAGAAGAAAGACGAAGAAGAGAAAGTTTACAAGCTCAAGAAGGCACTTTACAAGCTGAAAGCAAGGGCCAAGAGTTTGGAACTCAAAGTTAGACCAAAGTTTGATCTCACTCGGATTCAAAAGATGTCTCGAGGAGAATCCGAAAGACAATCTACCAAGCACCGAAGAGCAGGTGAAGTTTAAAGATGCGACCAAAGGGAAGTGTTGCCGTCAACCTACGGATGAGCTGACGGCAGTAAAGGTGATCCCTGAAATGCTACGAAGAACGGCAAAAGCAATGCCGATGATAATGCCTATGAGTAGTAGCACTCGCATTTGGGAACCAGGTCGGTATTAACAACCACGTCGTGTTTAGGGGGTAAATGTAGGAGTAACCACGACGTGTGGTGTTAGCGTCCTGGTCAGACACACATAAGCACGTATAGTAGTAGTAGCAGTAGAAATCCAAACCGAGTAGGTTAGATAGCTAATCCTAGCTGCTATATATACTCACGTACCATCCCTGTAAAACACAAAGCCAGACAAAGAGAAAAGCAATAAAGATTATTGAAAGGCTCGACAGGAGCCTTTGGCCATCGATTAAGTTTCTCCGTTCGTCAAGTCAGAAGAGGTTCCGTCGGGTTTATTGATTCGTTCTGAGCTAGTCTACGTATAGAAGTACCGGCGAGTTGCACGTACGTGAGGCTACCGTACAGGAATCAATTAAGCTGCTTGCCTGCTAGCTAGCTTTGCACATCGTACGTATTAGCTCCTGGGAGTTTTGGTCTAGCGATCAAAAGCCAACAGGGGGAAGAGAGGTGTACATCACACAAGCACCATTTCAGCCTAGCACTTCACAAATGGGTCTGTGTGGGTCGTCATGTACGATAAGCATATCACACATTTTGGTTGAACCGTGTGCAATGAAGGGTGTTGATATGCATGTTCAATAGTGCCGAAAAGGAGGAGAAAGAGGAAGAGGACAAAGAATTATACGTGGAGGCAATGTAGGAGAAGCAAATGATCAAGTCACCGGACCAATGATGTGACGAGAATTGTTTCCGTTCTTCTCAAGTCATATTATCCATTTAATAACAATACCTACACTAGAGAGTAGATTTTGTGCAAACCCATATTATCATGTGAAATAATTCATAGATGTTAGTAATGTTATCTCATGTCTACATGCAAATATTTATCCTGACCTAGATAAAAAAGACATGATTCCAATGAGTGCTGCAAGTTAAATAGCATGCAATGATATTCGCAAAAAAATATAGCATGCAATGATAGAAAATTATCTTTTTTCTGTACACATCAAAATAAGTCATATTTTTCTACGAGTTTTTGCATGTGCACACAACAGGAATTACATCTTCCCGCAAAAAAAATGAATTACATCCATCAATTATTTCATAATTTTAAAAACTCCAAAAATATAAAAGAGAAGAGGGTGAATATGGATTGTACCAGTAGCTAGTTGCTAGAATTACATTCCAGTTGGTCCGTTTGCCTCACAGCATGTGTGTGACATCAAACTCAGCGATGTCGTCTCCTCGTCCTCGACCACGATCACGTTTGTCACTTTACATCACAATTTATCTTCTCCACATTGTCCTGCCGTAGGAACATGCTTCCTGCTAGACATGAGAGAAACGAAATGCATAGCCACACCTAGCTGGACGCCCCCAAACTATCAGGGACGTCCATGTGCAGTAATCCTTTCAGTTTAGCTATTTCTCAACATGCAGTCCTTCCCATTTTAGAGAACTCTCCTCCGATTTATGGAATTCTCATTATGGTGTCCTTCTCATCATGCATAATTTTCCGGCATCACAGATCAAAACTGGGACCATGTTTATAAAGTTTCAGCATCACATTTCCAACATTTTATTCAGCATACGCATATAATTTTCACAATATGTATGAACATTTCAAACAAAATAGCATTTTTATTCTTACACATCTACGCAACCATACATGCATACACCGGAACTAGCAAAATACTCCCTCCACTACCAGAAAAACTTGCGTTGCCGACGGCCAAATCTATGCCGACGGCCCCCATCGGCATAGATGGGCATACCCCGACGGCCCAGCTAAAGCCGTCGGTGTATGTCCATCTATGCCGACGGGGTCCGTCGGCATAGATCAGCCGCCGGCGTTGCTTCAAATATGCCTACGGCGGCCGTCGGCATAGGGTAGGCCGTCGGCATATCACGTGGGCCCGTCTACCTGGGCGGCGACGGCCGTTTGACGGCGTCAGGCTACGCCGACGGCCTAACGGTGGCCGTCGGCATAGCTATGCCGACGTCATCGATCCGCGGCGCCGCCACGTCATCGATCCGCGTCGCTCGCCGGTCCCGTGGGGTGGCATATCTATGCCGACGGCCACCTGGCCCATGGATTTTGCCACGTCATCGATCCCCGCCCTACGCCACATCATCGATCCAAGGCTCTACCGTTCCGTGGCCCTAGCTGTGCCGACGGCTTTGCCGTAGGCATATATTTCCAATAATATTTTAATATTTTATTTATTTTCTCTTTTTGTTTTTTATTTTTTTCCAAAACTAATTTCATTAACTTAAACTAGCACAGATGCCCGTGCGTTGCAACGGGAGGAAAAAAATCTCACTCGCCCATATGTAGCCCCCAAGTCTTAGGCAGGACTGCCAATTGTGTGTAAACAACCCCACCATGGCTGCGATGTGAGACACGCCCACGACGTCCCAGCAGTGATGCAAGACACATCTGCCCTTCTCCCGCTAGAGCAATTCCACCCTCCACCACAGGAACTCTGGATCATCCTCCCTCGCGATCCATGCAGTAGCATCAACAGGACGCACACCTAGCATAGAGAACCCAAGAATTACATAGGGAGGTTAGGGTATAACAACCGAGGATTCCTTGCAGTCCTCGGATGAGAGAGGATGATTTATGGGCGTTTGAAGAGCTTGGAGAGTTCTGTCCAAATTAGCAAGAAAAAGAAGGGGTTCAAGCCGACTAATAAGCCTTGTATGGAACCAAGGTAGCAATATCTCTCACTTTCCATCTTTAGTAGAAGCACACAAAGCAGATTTAACAGTTGATTTCACATTCCACTTACTTTCTACTGTGTCAGTGAAAATGGCTACTCCAATAAGTAACAAACTATTAACTCCATCTAAAAGTTGCACATCGAGACTGAGTTATGGTGATTGCAAGTTTTATTCAGCTACCTTGAGCAATTATTATCCAAAGACGCATCTTATATTTTAAAAATTGACATGGATAATTACTATTTTCTTGAACCCGGGACATTATTCTCACGTACTTGGAACAATATTCTTGAAAAGAATGCTTGATTTACTAACAATCACATGGCGATGGCTGAGTAGACTTGATAAACAATTGTTGTTGTCCAAGTCGAGGAGCTAGCACAGGATGATGTGAGACACTACCAGAATAACTGCTTGCGCCGACGGCCTCATCTATGCCGACGGCCCCCGTCGGCATAGATGGACCTATGCCGACGGCCAAGGACAGGCCGTAGGCGTATAAAAGACGTCGGCATACATCCATCTATGCCGACGGGGCCGTCGGCATAGACGGGGCCGTCGGGACCGCTCGAGATATGCCTACGGGGACCGTCGGCATAGGCGCGGCCGTCGGCATAGCCCGGGCACACCTACCCGGTCAACGCTGACTGTTTGACGGCGTTGAAACTACGCCGACGGGAGGTAACGGCGGCCGTCGGCATATCTATGGCAGAGGTATGCCTACGGCATAGCCGTCGGCATAGACCTGGCCCATGCCCCTCTGCCACGTCATCGATCCGTGTGCGCAGCTATGCCGTCGGCATATATTTATTTAGTTTTATTTTTAATTTTGCTTTATACTATCTATTGCAAAGGTATGCCTACGGCATAGGCCACTCTGCCACGTCATCGATCCGTGTGCCATGCCACGTCATCGATCCGTGGGACTGCATCTCCGTGTGTGCCGACGGCCTTGCCGTCGCATACATTTATTTTACTTTATTTTTTTATTTTTACTTTATTTTGTTATTTTTATTTTATTTTAATTTTTGTTTTTCCATAAGATAATTATGCCTTATCTAAAAAAACGTACCCCGATGGTATATCGATTGCCCCCCGTTACGAACGTCGCTATCGCCGTGTCATGGAGGGGGGAAACTGTCGACATGGAGGGAATTCTGGTTGGTTGGGGGATTCGGGGTGTAGCTATGTCACCGAAACATCGCACGGGTGCCAATGCATATGTGAAAGTGTTCAGGCATGCGTAGACACCCGTCTTGGGGCTCCGCGGTGTGCCCCCCTGCACGCAAAGCAGTGCCGCCGTCACTTGGAGGGGGACAAACCCCAGAGACGTGTGCCGCCTTTTCGGACATGCCACCACACCACCCCGCATGTATGGGGGCCCGGTGCGACGCTCGAGTGGCATTGCTACCCCCCAGGCCCCCCGTCCTGCCTAACCCTGTAGCGTTTGACCACGGGATCTAGCCCTTTGACTTTGCACGGACGGGCTTTGAGCAGTGGACCTATCCACCCGGTTGTGTTAGGTCAGCCCATAGGAACACTTTGGAGCAATATCCGGGCCAGACCCACAGCAAGATCCCCTCCGTGTAGACTCGACGCGTCCGTTTCCCCCCTCCAGGTGCCGGCGGCGGCGCCGTCCGTGAGGAGGGCACACCCCGGAGACGCGTGCCGGGCGTTTGCACCCGCCACAACACTTCCAGACTTGTGAGAGGCCGCCTACGCAAGATTTGGCGGCATGCTAGCCCCCGGAGGCCGCCGGCCACAGTCGTAGACACGCGAAGAGCAATCCGCCAGGCCGTCGGCATAGCCTTGCGCCAGGAGAGCCCAGTTGCTGCCACGTGGCAGGCCTATGCCGACGGCCAGGCCGTCGGCTTAGTTTAAATCCAGGCCGTCGGCATAGGCTTGCCACGTGGCGAGCAGGCGTTGGTCAGCACTTGACGGCGGCCGCCGTTAGGAGGTAACGTTGCCGACGGCCAGGGCCGTCGGCATAGATGTACGGACACCGTCGGGATAGGGCCTATGCCGACGGCCTTTCTATGCCGACGGCCTCCCGGGCTACGCCGACGGATATGTTGCCGACGGGGGCCATCGGCATAGGCCTGTCCCGACGGCCAATCAGGGCTATGCCGACGGCCAGGGCCGTCGGCATAGGGTGCGATTCCGGTAGTGAGAGCCGCCTGGACAGATGATCATTAATTGTATCTACTGGTCTAGTAGCACCTGGCACCGTCCCAAAGATCTCAGTTTCGGGTATGATGCAATGAAGCCGCTATGGTTACCCTGGTAAACATGTAAACATGACAAATCCAAAAATGCCTAACCATTAATACATTGGCAGCCTGCAAGTATTTCTTAGCTCTAACCGTCCATGTTCAACAGCATGCCATTCAACATTATTAATTGGTTTTTAGTTCTAGAGATATAGGATTATCTTAGAACCTTTCACTGTTGTTTCACTAGCCTGTTGTTCAATATTCCAGAAGCCATAAAGATGCCGTAGTAGCCGTTGGCAGCATTGTAGCCATAACTTGTATTGCCATTTGAATACACCTTCGGACAACAGTATAATTAAATGCATGTTAGCCATAATTTATCCTCGAGTAGATAATAGTTCACCGGAAGAAAATGTATAAGATGTAACCTACTGCACGAACACCTTACTTGATAGGTTATACTTGCGTCCAGCGAACACCTTGTTTGATGATTAAGTAGAAACATAATCTCCGGCAGAAATCATCAACATTCCCTAAAAAACTCAATATTTCTACATATAAATAATTATCATATTACAACCTGATCGGAGAACATGAAGCAGACCATAATTGTGAAACACTGAAGATTATGTGGCCTTGTTGATTCCAGCGTGAAGGGCAAGGAGCAGAGGGGCATACCTGGTGGTTGTCGTCAGGCCATCGTCTACGACATGGCCTACCTGCAGGTCGTTGGGAGGGTGTCGTAGATGTTGCTGCAAGTTCTGGCTCCTCTGCTGCGGATGCGGGAGCTCGGCGCGTCGCATCTATAACCAGCATTCCACTGGTAACAACTTCAAAAGTCCAAGCAAGGTTTTTTTCAGGCATGCTTTTGGAATTGGTTAACATAGAGGCCTAGGCACATATTTGATAAGACAAAAACACGGAGACAACCATTACCACTAATAATGAGTGGAAGGTGATTTAGTTTCTAAGCATAAAACTGAATCAGCTTAACTGACCATGCTTATGCCTCTCATTTAGCAAAAACTCCCTCTGTACCATAATGAGTTGAGCTGCTAGAACGACATCTATTATGATACAGAGGGAGTATAATTCTTGTGTATTTGGTGCCTGAAACTTGTACCAACTAAAACTACTCTCGGAAGACAGTTTTGAACATCAATTTTTAGACTAATGGATAACGATAAAGATTACAATAATTTAGATGCATATATTTGGTGCACTTAATTCATCTCAGAGAAACACACAATTCGCTGGAAAAATAATGCCAAGCCCAATAGTACTGAGCCATACCATTCAATTCCCGTTCTCACCCTGCCAGCATCTTTGCTCTGGCCGAGCTCGCCATAGTAGTCCCTCACCAACGATCTCAAACAGTACTGCCCAGGTTACCTCACCAACCAGAGAGACACTTGATCATTGTGTTCACAGATGAGTTGGATAAATGTGAAACTGAACCCAGCTGAAAAATAATGAAAATCTGAACTAAACTGACCCAAAATCAAATCTAAGCCTTTCTATGCATGGCAATGGAGATGAGTTGGGTGAATCTGCAACTGAATTCAACTGAAAAACAATGAAAACCTGACCAAAACTGAACCAAAATCAAAATTGGAATAATGAAAATCTGAACTAAACTGAAGAAAAATAAAAATCAAAGCCTTTCTGTGTGTGGCAATGGAGATGAGTTGAATGAATCTGCAACTGAATTCAACTGAAAAAATCATGGAAACCTGAAACAAAAGGGAGTATTGTATACAGCTACATAATTATAATCTTGAGCGGAGCTGGTCATGCCGCATGCAGACCGTGGCGTTGTGCTGCTGTGTGCAAAACCATGGAGTTTCGAGTTGCTGCCTCTATGCCCATAGCTCTGCGGGTGCCTGCAGCAGCGCGGCCATCTCCTCATCGGTGATGGCGCCCAGCCGCACGAGCTCCACGTCAAACACCTCAGCCGTCCACTCCTCGCGCACCACCGACTGCACCAACGACGTACGGCAGGTCGAGCGCGCCGCCGACGCCGTCCTGCATGGATGCGTGTGTCGGGGACTTGCAGGTGAGGAGCTCCAGTAGGAACACTCCCAGGGAGTAGACGTCCTCCTTCAGCGTGGGCTGCCATGTGTCCAGCACCTCCGCGGCGCGGTAGCCGCCGGCGCCTGCGATGGCGAACGTGCGCGCAGATGGGGTGGAGGCAGAAGTCGGGGAGCGCGTGCTCCCCCGTCTCCGCCGATCTCGGCCGCGCCTGTTGCTGCTGCTGCTGGCGGCGGCAGCGGTTGCTGCTAGATAATGGGATTGTCTTCGAGCCCGGTGATGGATCGCGATGAAGACGGGGAGGAAGGCCGGCGAGGTCGGGATGGCGCGGATCCGGCTGCAGGAGGTCGATTCCGGCCTGATCCGGGCGAGGCGGCGTTAGTCGTTGGCCATGGCTGCTCCTGTAGAAGAAGGGGAGAGGCAGTCCTTGTGTGAGAGAGAGAAACAGAGGGGAAGGAAACAGAGAAGAGGGAGAGCAGGGAGAGGGGTGCGAGGCGTCGAGGTCCGGCGGCGCGGCAGCCGGTGGCGAGGCCGAGCGCGAAGGCGGCGGGGCGACGAGGGGCTCCCGGATCGGTGGGGGAAAACAACAACGCAGCCGGGATATATATAGATAGATTAGTACTCCCTCCGTCCCGAAAAACATATCGCGAAGTCATTTTTTCAGTTTAGTCCTTGTCGTTCTCCCGACCAAACCCGCGGTCCTCGTCCTTCCTCAGTCTTCTCCGACGCCGGCCGATTTGGTCGCCCCGCCCCCGCCGCCCCACGCCGCCTCCGCCTTGCTTCCCTCCCGCCTCCCCACACCGGCGCCTTGTTCCCCTCCCCTCTGACCGCCGCCTTGTTCCCCTTCCCTCCGACCGCCGCCTCGTTCCCCTACGCCCGCCGCCTTGTTCCCCTACGCCCGCCGCCCGCGAAGGTTCAATTTTGGAGACCACCGTCTGCAGTCCTCGCTCTCCTTCCGCCTGCGCTCGTCGTGAATCACCTCCTCTCCGTCGACCATGAAGCTCGCCCCTCCTGGACGCCATCGACCCGAGCACTGGGAAGCACGGGTGCCCCTTCTCCAATCCGCAAACGGCGCCTTCCACCAGCGGCGCTCCGTCCGACTGAGCCGTCCTTCCCCGAGGGTGGCAAGCCGGAGCTGGCACTGCCCTTCGTCGACCCCCTCCTCGCCGTATGGCTGCCTCGCCGCCCAGCAGCCACCACCACTGTCCACCTGGCCGTCAACTGTTGGAAATATGCCCTAGAGGCAATAATAAATGGTTATTATTATATTTCTTTTTCATTATAATTGTCTATTATTCATGCTGTAATTGTATTGTCCGGAAATCGTAATACATGTGTGAATACATAGACCACAACGTGTCCCTAGTAAGCCTCTAGTTGACTAGCTCGTTGATCAACAGATAGTCATGGTTTCCTGACTATGGACATTGGATGTCATTGATAACGGGATCACATCATTAGGAGAATGATGTGATGGACAAGACCCAATCCTAAGCATAGCATAAAAGATCGTGTAGTTTCGTTTGCTAGAGCTTTTCCAATGTCAAGTATCTTTTCCTTAGACCATGAGATCGTGCAACTCCCGGATACCGTAGGAGTGCTTTGGGTGTGCCAAACGTCACAACGTAACTGGGTGACTATAAAGGTGCACTACGGGTATCTCCGAAAGTGTCTGTTGGGTTGGCACGGATTGAGACTGGGATTTGTCACTCCGTGTGACGGAGAGGTATCTCTGGGCCCACTCGGTAATGCATCATCATAATGAGCTCAATGTGACTAAGGCGTTAGTCACGGGATCATGCATTGCGGTACGAGTAAAGAGACTTGCCGGTAACGAGATTGAACAAGGTATTGGGATACCGAGGATCGAATCTCGGGCAAGTAACATACCGATTGACAAAGGGAATTGCATACGGGATTGATTGAATCCTCGACACCGTGGTTCATCCGATGAGATCATCGTGGAACATGTGGGAGCCAACATGGGTATCCAGATCCCGCTGTTGGTTATTGACCGGAGAGGCGTCTCGGTCATGTCTGCATGTCTCCCGAACCCGTAGGGTCTACACACTTAAGGTTCGGTGACGCTAGGGTTGTAGAGATATATGTATGCGGAAACCCGAAAGTTGTTCGGAGTCCCGGATGAGATCCCGGACGTCACGAGAGGTTCCGGAATGGTCCGGAGGTGAAGAATTATATATAGGAAGTCCAGTTTCGGCCACCGGGAAAGTTTCGGGGGTTACCGGTATTGTACCGGGACCACCGGAAGGGTCCCGGGGGTCCACCGGGTGGGGCCACCTGTCCCGGAGGGCCCCGTGGGCTGAAAGTGGAAGGGAACCAGCCCTTAGTGGGCTGGGGCACCGCCCTTGGGCCTCCCCCCATGCGCCTAGGGTTGGGAACCCTAAGGGGGGGGGGGGAAGTTCCCCCTTGCCTTGGGGGGCAAGGCAACCCCTTCCCCCCTTGTGGCCGCCGCCCCCCCTTGAGATCCCATCTCTTGGGGCCGGCGCCCCCCCAGGGGGCCTATATAAAGGGGGGGAGGGAGGGCAGCAAGACACAGCTTTGGGCGCCTCCCTCCTCCCCTGCAACACCTCTCTCTCTCCCGCAGAAGCTCAGCGTAGCCCTGCCGGAGACCCGCTACATCCACCACCACGCCGTCGTGCTGTTGGATCTCCATCAACCTCTCCTTCCCCCTTGCTGGATCAAGAAGGAGGAGACGTCGCTGCACCATACGTGTGTTGAACGCGGAGGTGCCGTCCGTTCGGCACTCGGTCATCGGTGATTTGGATCACGGCGAGTACGACTCCGTCATCCACGTTCATTGGAACGCTTCCGCTCGCGATCTACAAGGGTATGTAGATGCACTCCCTTACCCTCGTTGCTAGTATACTCCATAGATGCACTCCCTTCCGCTCGCGATCTACAAGGCCTATGCGTAGTTACTATGCACGAGTAGAACACAAAGCAGTTGTGGGCGTTGAGTTTGCCAATTCTTCTTGCCGCTACTAGTCGTTTCTTGTTTCAGCGGCATTGTAGGATGAAGCGGCCCGGACCGACCTTACACGTACGCTTACGTGAGACAGGTTCCACCGACTGACATGCACTAGTTGCATAAGGTGGCTAGCGGGTGTCTGTCTCTCCTACTTTAGTCGGAACGGATTCGATGAAAAGGGTCCTTATGAAGGGTAAATAGAAATTGGCAAATCACGTTGTGGTCATACGTAGGTAAGAAAACGTTCTTGCTAGAAACCTACAAACCACGTAAAAACTTGCAACAACAATTAGAGGACGTCTAACTTGTTTTTGCAGCAAGTGCTATGTGATGTGATATGGCCAGAAGATGTGATGAATGATATATGTGATGTATGAGATTGATCATATTCTTGTAATAGGAATCACGACTTGCATGTCGATGAGTATGACAACCGGCAGGAGCCATAGGAGTTGTCTTTATTATTTTACATGACCTGCGTGTCATTGAATAACGCCATGTAATTTACTTTACTTTGTTGCTAAACGTGTTAGCCATACAAGTAGAAGTAATCGTTGGTGTGACGACTTCATGAAGACACAATGATGGAGATCATGATGATGGAGATCATGGTGTCATGCTGGTGACGAAGATGATCATGGTGCCCCGAAGATGGAGATCAAAGGAGCATGATGATATTGGCCATATCATGTCACTATTTGATTGCATGTGATGTTTATCATGTTTTTGCATCTTATTTGCTTAGAACGACGGTAGTAAGTAAGATGATCCCTTATAATAATTTCAAGAAAGTGTTCACCCTAACTGTGCACCGTTGCGAAGGTTCGTTGTTTCGAAGCACCACGTGATGATCGGGTGTGATAGATTCTAACGTTCGAATACAACGGGTGTTGACGAGCCTAGCATGTACAGACATGGCCTCGGAACACACGCAATACACTTAGGTTGACTTGACGAGCCTAGCATGTACAGACATGGCCTCGGAACACGGAGGACCGAAAGGTCGAGCATGAGTCGTATAGAAGATACGATCAACATGAAGATGTTCACCGATCTTGACTAGTCCGTCTCACGTGATGATCGGACACGGCCTAGTTGAATTCGGATCATGTTTCACTTAGATGACTAGAGGGATGTCTATCTGAGTGGGAGTTCATTAAATAATTTGATTATATGAACTTAATTATCATGAACTTAGTCTAAAATCTTTACACTATGTATTGTAGATCAAATGGCCCACGTTGTCCTCAATTTCAACGCGTTCCTAGAGAAAACCAAGCTGAAAGATGATGGCAGCAACTATACGGACTGGGTCCGGAACCTGAGGATCATCCTCATAGCAGCCAAGAAAGATTATGTCTTAGAAGCACCGCTAGGTGAAGCACCAATCCCTGAGAACCAAGGCTTTATGAACGCTTGGCAGCAGCGTGCTGATGATTACTCCCTCGTTCAGTGCGGCATGCTTTACAGCTTAGAACCGGGTCTCCAAAAGCGTTTTGAGAAACATGGAGCATATGAGATGTTCGAGGAGCTGAAACTGGTTTTTCAAGCTCATGCCCGGGTCGATAGATATGATGTCTCCGACAAGTTCTTCAGCTGTAAAATGGAGGAGAATAGTTCTATTAGTGAGCACATACTCAGAATGTCTGGGTTGCACAACCGCTTGTCTCAGCTGGGAGTTAATCTCCCGGATGACGCGGTCGTTGACAGAATCCTCCAGTCGCTTCCACCAAGCTACAAGAGCTTTGTGATGAACTTCAATATGCAGGGGATGGAATAGACCATTCCTGAGGTATATTCAATGCTGAAATCAGCTGAGGTTGAGATCAGAAAAGAACATCAAGTGTTGATGGTGAATAAAACCACTAAGTTCAAGAAGGGCAAGGGTAAGAAGAACTTCAAGAAGGACGGCAAGGGAGTTGCCGCGCCCGGTAAACCAGTTACCGGGAAGAAGTCAAAGAATGGACCCAAGCCCGAGACTGAGTGCTTTTATTGCAAGGGAAGTGGTCACTGGAAGCGAAACTGCCCCAAATACTTAGCGGACAAGAAGAAGGCCCGCAACACCAAAGGTATATGTGATATACATGTAATCGATGTGTACCTTACCAGTACTCGTAGTAGCTCCTGGGTATTTGATACCGGTGCGGTTGCTCATATTTGTAACTCAAAACAGGAACTACGGAATAAACGGAGACTGGCAAAGGACGAGGTGACGATGCGCGTCGGGAATGGTTCCAAGGTCGATGTGATCGCCGTTGGCACGCTACCTCTGCATCTACCCACGGGATTAGTTTTAAACCTCAATAATTGTTATTTAGTGCCAGCTTTGAGCATGAACATTGTATCTGGATCTCGTTTAATTCGAGATGGCTACTCATTTAAATCTGAGAATAATGGTTGTTCTATTTATTTGAGAGATATGTTTTATGGTCATGCCCCACTGGTCAATGGTTTATTTTTGATGAATCTCGAACGTGATGTTACACATGTTCATAGTGTGAATACCAAAAGATGTAAAGTTGATAACGATAGTCCCACATACTTGTGGCACTGCCGCCTTGGTCACATTGGTGTCAAGCGCATGAAGAAGCTCCATGCAGATGGACTTTTGGAGTCTCTTGATTACGAATCATTTGACACGTGCGAACCATGCCTCATGGGTAAGATGACCAAGACTCCGTTCTCCGGAACAATGGAGCGAGCAACCAACTTATTGGAAATCATACATACCGATGTGTGCGGACCAATGAGTGTTGAGGCTCGCGGAGGATATCGTTATGTTCTCACTCTCACTGATGATTTAAGTAGATATGGGTATGTCTACCTAATGAAACACAAGTCTGAAACCTTTGAAAAGTTCAAGGAATTTCAGAGTGAAGTCGAGAATCAACGTGACAGGAAAATAAAATTCTTACGATCAGATCGTGGTGGAGAATATTTAAGTCACGAATTTGGTACACACTTAAGGAAATGTGGAATAGTTTCACAACTCACGCCGCCTGGAACACCTCAGAGAAATGGTGTGTCCGAACGTCGTAATCGCACTCTATTAGATATGGTGCGATCTATGATGTCTCTTACCGATTTACCGCTCTCATTTTGGGGTTATGCTTTAGAGACTGCTGCATTCACTTTAAATAGGGCACCATCTAAATCCGTTGAGACGACACCGTATGAATTATGGTTTGGGAAGAAACCTAAGTTGTCGTTTCTAAAAGTTTGGGGATGCGATGCTGATGTCAAGAAACTTTAACCTGAAAAGCTCGAACCCAAATCGGAAAAATGTGTCTTCATAGGATACCCTAAGGAAACTATTGGGTATACCTTCTACCTCAGATCCGAAGGCAAGATCTTCGTTGCCAAGAACGGGTCCTTTCTAGAGAAGGAGTTTCTCTCGAAAGAATTGAGTGGGAGGAAAGTGGAACTTGATGAGGTGATAGTCACCCCTTCTGAACCGGAAAGTAGCGCAGCGCGGGAAAATGTTCCTGTGGTGCCTACACCGACTGGGGAGGAAGTTAATGATGATGATCATGAAACTTCAGATCAAGTTACTGAACTTCGTAGGTCCACAAGGACACGTTCCGCACCAGAGTGGTACGGCAACCCTGTCCTGGAAATCATGTTGTTAGACAACGGTGAACCTTCGAACTATGAAGAAGCGATGGCGGGCCCGGATTCCGACAAATGGCTAGAAGCCATGAAATCCGAGATAGAATCCATGTATGAAAACAAAGTATAGACTTTGACTGACTTGCCCGATGAGCGGCGAGCCATAGAAAACAAATGGATCTTTAAGAAGAAGACGGATGCGGATGGTAATGTGACCATCTACAAAGCTCGACTTGTCGCTAAGGGTTATGGACAAGTTCAAGGGGTTGACTACAATGAGACTTTCTCACCCGTAGCGAAGCTGAAGTCCGTCCGAATCATGTTAGCAATTGCCGCATACTATGATTATGAGATATGGCAGATGGACGTCAAAACGGCATTCCTTAACGGCTTCCTTAAGGAAGAGTTGTATATGATGCAGCCGGAAGGTTTTATCGATCCTAAGAATGCTAACAAAGTATGCAAGCTCCAAGGCTCAATCTATGGGCTGGTGCAAGCATCTCGGAGTTGGAACATTCGCTTTGATGAGATGATCAAAGCGTTTGGGTTCACATAGACTTATGGAGAAGCCTGTGTTTACAAGAAAGTGAGTGGGAGCTCTGTAGCATTTCTCATATTATATGTGGATGACATACTGTTGATGGGAAATGATATAGAATTCTTGGAAAGTATAAAGGCCTATTTGAATAAGTGTTTTTCAATGAAGGACCTTGGAGAAGCTGCTTATATATTAGGCATCAAGATCTATAGAGATAGATCAAGACGCCTCATTGGTCTTTCACAGAGTACATACCTTGACAAGATATTGAAGAAGTTCAATATGGATCAGTCCAAGAAGGGGTTCTTGCCTGTATTGCAAGGTGTGCAATTGAGCACGGCTCAATGCCCGACCACGGCAGAAGATATAGAAGAGATGAGTGTCATCCCCTATGCCTCGGCCATAGGGTCTATTATGTATGCCATGCTGTGTACCAGACCTGATGTAAACCTTGCCGTAAGTTTGGTAGGAAGGTACCAAAGTAATCCCGGCAAGGAACACTGGACAGCGGTCAAGAATATCCTGAAGTACCTGAAGAGGACTAAGGATATGTTTCTCGTTTATGGAGGTGACGAAGAGCTCGTCGTAAAGGGTTACGTCGACGCTAGCTTCGACACAGATCTGGATGACTCGAAGTCACAAACCGGATACGTCTATATTTTGAATGGAGGAGCAGTTAGCTGGTGCAGTTGCAAGCAAAGCGTCGTGGCGGGATCTACATGTGAAGCGGAGTACATGGCAGCCTCGGAGGCAGCACAGGAAGCAGTCTGGATGAAGGAGTTCATTACCGACCTAGGGGTGATTCCCAATGCGTCGGGCCCGATGACTCTCTTCTGTGACAACACTGGAGCTATTGCCCTTGCGAAGGAGCCCAGGTTTCACAGGAAGACCAGGCATATCAAGCGTCGCTTCAAATCCATTCGTGAAAGTGTTCAAAATGGAGACATAGATATTTGTAAAGTACACACGGACCTGAATGTAGCAGATCCGTTGACTAAACCTCTCCCTAGGGCAAAACATGATCAACACCAGGACGCAATGGGTGTTCGATTCATCACAATGTAACTAGATTATTGACTCTAGTGCAAGTGGGAGACTGTTGGAAATATGCCCTAGAGGCAATAATAAATGGTTATTATTATATTTCGTTGTTCATGATAATTGTCTATTATTCATGCTATAATTGTATTGTCCGGAAATCGTAATACATGTGTGAATACATAGACCACAACGTGTCCCTAGTAAGCCTCTAGTTGACTAGCTCGTTGATCAACAGATAGTCATGGTTTCCTGACTATGGACATTGGATGTCATTGATAACGGGATCACATCATTAGGAGAATGATGTGATGGACAAGACCCAATCCTAAGCATAGCATAAAAGATCGTGTAGTTTTGTTTGCTAGAGCATTTCCAATGTCAAGTATCTTTTCCTTAGACCATGAGATCGTGCAACTCCCGGATACCGTAGGAGTGCTTTGGGTGTGCCAAACGTCACAACGTAACTGGGTGACTATAAAGGTGCACTACGGGTATCTCCGAAAGTGTCTGTTGGGTTGGCACGGATTGAGACTGGGATTTGTCACTCCGTGTGACGGAGAGGTATCTCTGGGCCCACTCGGTAATGCATCATCATAATGAGCTCAATGTGACTAAGGCGTTAGTCACGGGATCATGCATTGCTGTACGAGTAAAGAGACTTGCCGGTAACGAGATTGAACAAGGTATTGGGATACCGACGATCGAATCACGGGCAAGTAACATACCGATTGACAAAGGGAATTGCATACGGGATTGATTGAATCCTCGACACCGTGGTTCATCCGATGAGATCATCGTGGAACATGTGGGAGCCAACATGGGTATCCAGATCCCGCTGTTGGTTATTGACCGGAGAGGCATCTCGGTCATGTCTGCATGTCTCCCGAACCCGTAGGGTCTACACACTTAAGGTTCGGTGACGCTAGGGTTGTAGAGATATATGTATGCGGAAACCCGAAAGTTGTTCGGAGTCCCGGATGAGATCCCGGACGTCACGAGAGGTTCCGGAATGGTCCGGAGGTGAAGAATTATATATAGGAAGTCCAGTTTCGGCCACCGGGAAAGTTTCGGGGGTTACCGGTATTGTATCGGGACCACCGGAAGGGTCCCGGGGGTCCACCGGGTGGGGCCACCTGTCCCGGAGGGCCCCGTGGGCTGAAAGTGGAAGGGAACCAGCCCTTAGTGGGCTGGGGCGCCCCCTTGGGCCTCCCCCCATGCGCCTAGGGTTGGGAACCCTAAGGGGGGGGAGTTCCCCCTTGCCTTGGGGGGCAAGGCAACCCCTTCCCCCCTTGTGGCCGCCGCCCCCCCTTGAGATCCCATCTCTTGGGGCCGGCGCCCCCCCAGGGGGCCTATATAAAGGGGGGGGAGGGAGGGCAGCAAGACACAGCTTTGGGCACCTCCCTCCTCCCCTGCAACACCTCTCTCTCTCTCTCCCGCAGAAGCTCAGCGTAGCCCTGCCGGAGACCCGCTACATCCACCACCACGCCGTCGTGCTATTGGATCTCCATCAACCTCTCCTTCCCCCTTGCTGGATCAAGAAGGAGGAGACGTCGCTGCACCGTACGTGTGTTGAACGCGGAGGTGCCGTCCGTTCGGCACTCGGTCATCGGTGATTTGGATCACGGCGAGTACGACTCCGTCATCCACGTTCATTGGAACGCTTCCGCTCGCGATCTACAAGGGTATGTAGATGCACTCCCTTACCCTCGTTGCTAGTATACTCCAGAGATGCATCTTGGTGAACGTAGGAAAATTTTAAAATTATGCTACGATTCCCAACATCAACCTCATCCACTACTACAGAGCGAAGGTGAGGATGCTTGCCTGAATCCCCAAAATGTCAAAACTGAAAATTTTAGTACTGTACTCACATGTGAATCACTCCATTTTGGGCATTTTTTGTGGAATTTTGAAACATTTACTCCATTTTGGGACACACGCAGGTGGGATTCAGTGTACTCTACGAACTGCTTCAAAGTGTAGGGCATTTTGGGACACACACAGGTGTGCATTTTTGTGGAATTTTCAGTTTGTAAAATTGAGTATTGAAGAAGTATATTTTCCATTTTGAAACTGAAAATAAACCGTATGTTCTGCATTCTGTATGTTGATTATCAATTCTGTTTCCACTAAATTTTGATCAGTGACTACAGCACAATATCCAGTTTCCACTTTGTAAATTCAGTTAACACATTTGCTCCTTTGTAAATTCAGGTAA
Source organism: Aegilops tauschii subsp. strangulata (assembly GCF_002575655.3). Taxonomy (NCBI): domain Eukaryota; kingdom Viridiplantae; phylum Streptophyta; class Magnoliopsida; order Poales; family Poaceae; genus Aegilops; species Aegilops tauschii. The sequence goes on from NC_053039.3 coordinate 58,588,097, forward strand.
CACATTTAACACTTGGTAAATTCAGTTAACTCAAGGCTAAAGACAATCTAGCAAGGCTAAAGCATATACTGACATGAAACGACAATAATGGAGCCATGGAGCAGCGGCAACTCAAGGTCATGGATCATCTCTCTTGCCTTGTGCAGCTTGCTCTGTTTCAAAGCATCTAAATTTTCCATTAGTTGATAGCAGCACGAGTCATGAGTCTCATACGATTTTCATCATCCTAATAAGAGTATCTGTCAACTGCTTGTTTGTGCCCAAGTGTTGCCATTTTCTTCAGATTCTTCTTCAATTGCTTGCTTGTGCGCAACTGTCAGCAATTCTATTTTTCATGGTTATCTTGTGGCCACCCATGCAGGTCCTTTGAATATCAGATCGTCCTATTTGAGATATCATGGGCTTTCACAAAGACAAGTATAACAAGGATTCCAATGAGAAATAGCGCCTAAAGAACAAGGTATGTGTGATAAAATCATCGTGCTTGGTGCATTTGTCGTCCCATCACTACTGAAGCTGAATTGAAATTCTTAGAACAATGCCCACGTTTGTAAATGTGGCAGATCATAGCTGTCAATGGTGGAGCTTTAATTATTTTTGTTACCTTGCAGCCCAGGATTATATTGCTGTCCTCTGCTATTTATCAAACTTCATTGCCATACTGTAGTATATAGTCATGCTCACTCACTCTTCTCTCTCTACAATGTAATGGCACTGGCACTGAAATTATTCAATCTCTGTATAAAAGGACTCACCAGTATATACTGATAGCTAATTAGCCAGGACCTTGAGATGGAGTAATCAAGTGCTACTCCTCTCATTATCTAGTCTATCCATGCTATGACTGCATATTTATTTACTGTACCAAACATGTCCACTGCATATCTGTTTTTGTTATGCCAATAATATTTCAGTAAATTAGAATATACAGTAGTACTCCTTGTGACTATTCTTGAGATGGTCTTTCTTATTTTAGCTGATCCATCCCATGTGATATGCTAGATTCTTGTCATCCACTGTCCTTTTATTTGTTCCATGCTAAATGGACCTCTCATTAGTTGCTGTAGTTGTCAAGCAAAAAATTTAGTCCACTAACCCAAATTAATTCAAATAACTAAAATTAATCCAAATCAATTCAAATAATTCAAATAATTCCAAATAACCCAAATTAATTCAAATAACCCAAATAATTCGAATAAATTCCAACAAGGAGTTGATATACAAGGATTAGACAAGGCATACACAAGGGCATGACATAAGGGCATCTTTGTCCCCTCTTGACACAAGATTACACAAGACATACACAAGGAGCACCTGACTACATGACATAAGGGCCTCTTTGTCCCCTCTTGACTATATTCTTTCTCTGGCCACTTCTTCCCTTCCCTTCCTTTTACTTTTCTTTCTTTTCCCTTCTCTAGCTAATTCTTTCCTTTCATTTTCTTTTCCTATTGCAATTTCCATTTCTTCTATAATGGCCCTAGTATCAACAACTACCCGACTGTCGCAATATACATTGGTTATTTCCAGTCCAGCATTCTGAAAGCGATCCTTGTGCAAGTGGGGCAACTTATATTGATTTCCTCCTTTGTCTTTCATAACTTCAAACATGACTGCTTCTAATGTGATAAAGCTTCTGTGCAACTTGTCGGGATCGTAGTTCTTGAATTCCTCTTCCACACCCTGTACCAGTTCCTGGATGTTTGTAGGTGACCTGCAGTCGGTTAGAGACTGGAGAGAGTTATGGAAGCAGAGGTCCAAACAATTTAACTCAGGGCTATTTGGGGGCTGTTATAGCAATCGGATGTCAAGATCAGTTTGTTCCACAGCTTCTCGAAAAGCTACATCATTGGGAAGGACATGAGGCTTTGCGTTATCCTGTTGGATGAATATTGTTGCTCCCTCATCATCGTCAGGCCACTTATCCTGAATTGCCGGGATAACCTTATTTATTAGATAATCTCTGCACACAGGCCTGGTTACTTTCACTGATGTCAACACTTTTGTTCCCTTTGTTCTGTTCCGACTTGTCCGCTTCGCCTCAGTCTCTTCGACGAATGCCCAAATGACGATCTTCCCATCGAATGTTAGCTCCCCCTCATTGTTATATCGAGGCCTGGCAACAGTTGTTAGGAACATTACTTTCCCAATGCTGTGAGTGTTTGACACGGTGCGCTTCGGTTCAGGTTCTCCTGGAAGTACATAGTAACTATTCTTCACTCTCGTCATGTCAAACCACTTTTCATCGATGTGAACCATATTCGTCATTGGTTTGAACATAGCCCGAGAAGTTGAGATCGAATTGTCATCGACCATGGACATACAAAATTTCAATCTCGCAAGCTTGTTCTCTAGATTGAGGTGAGGCTTCACGGTGCTTGTGATGCGGTTGAGCTCATTCAACTGGAACCTCTTATGTAGGGTCGATCGGGCCACACCTAGAGACCGTGCCAGAGATCGAATCGTCCTTCTTTTATTCAGTGGGATTGTTGAGGTCCTCTCTAGATCCAGCTCCTTTCTCTTTCGGCCAGATCTTCCTGGCTTCTTGCTTGAGACATCTACTTATTTGCCATCGGCAATTTTCTTTTTGGCGTCTTCCCAGATTCTTTCAACAGATCGTACACTTATGTCCAACAGGTTTGAGACTAGCAGCTTGTCGTCTGGTTGAACAGACCCATCTCTGAGCTCGATTACTAGCAAGGCGAAGTAAACACCATGCCTCTCCTTATCTGACAATTCTCTTCTCTTCTCTTGAAGTATCCAATTCATAACTTCATCCTCTTCCTCTTGAGCTTCATCCTCTTTCCCTTCATCTTCTTGAGACATCCAATTCATAGCTTCATCGTCTTCCACTTGAGGCATCAAGTTCAAATCAATAGTTTCATGTTCTTCCTTTTGAGGCATCAAGTTCAAATCCATAGTTATGTTTCCTGCCATCAATGACAAAAGATGAGTACACCATGGTACCATAACAAGAATATACACACACAAATGAGTATGCAAGTCAAACAAGAAATGCCGCCATGGTACCATTTCTACAAATGGCTGCCATGGCACCATTTATAGAAAGGCTCATTAGCTTACAAGAGCCTCTAGGTTACTAGTAGAAGGAGGAGTACTACTGTCAACACTTTTGCCACCGAATTTCATATTATGATCATGGCACCATCAAGTTCAAATGCATTTTAACTGAATTTTCTGTGCATTTTGACACTGCATTTTATCCACATTAAACAAAAAGTACTCCTCCTTTTCTCCAGTGCAATGTTCCGTGCAAAGATCGCATCATAAGAACAAACATGGCACTTGTTGCTGAGCCTGGACCAGCAGGACAAGCATGCTACATGGCCATTTTCGCACTAGAAAATACACAAAACAAGCTGTGATCATGCAATGGTTATCTAAAACTTTGCCTGTTATAACAAAAGGTAGTCTTCTCAAAAGAAGCTACTCTGCCTTTGTAGCTTAATTCGTTCCTTAAATATAAGCCAAAAAATTATATGGATCGCATGGTTTTCAGATTTCTGGAGTTGACTGTATATGTTAAAAAAAAAGTAAACTGTATCTATGTCAATATGTGTTTAGAACCAGCCATGGAATGGTTTTTGCTCGGGATTTCTATCATATGCCCTTGGGTGCAGTATAGTCTGCCAAGCTTAAGAAGAAGTGAAAAGTAAGCGTGCTTATAAGCTGTGGTGTTCCACCTAAGCTAATACAGCTTACGAGGTTTGTCTCTTTGTTAGTAACTTATCAACTGAAACATGTAATGACCTTCAGAACAAACCCAGGTACCTATACTGGAGGAAAAGACACAGCTCGGCGAGGAGAGAATTCAGAGAGAAACAATAGACCGTGAGACATAAAACTATATACTCCAGAAATGAAACAGTGTGATCTTTGTTCCTTACTCGCTCGATAGTTCTAGAACCTGACAGATAGAAACTGCTGTTTCAGAAGGAAATGAAACAGAAACAACTAACCAAAGGGAAATCAGAGTGCCTTGAATCCCAAAATTAGTTTTCCTTCCATATGCAGAGATTTGTGTCTGGGTGTGGCCAAGACAAATTAGGATCACGACGCTGTGTGGTTGTCAGATCAGTTCAACTGATTCGGTTGACAGGAATAATGGGGACCTTGACTCAAGAATGCATTTTAAAAACTGCTTTGTTGCCTATCATCTTCTCTGATCCCCTCCTGCCATGGCTATGGATTTTCTCAATTAGCTCCAATGGTGGTGTCTTTAAGACATGGAAGTGTGCAATTTTTCTGTATGTGATCTCATATTTTTGCTCATGCGTGCTTTTTTCAGTTATTTTTTCCCATATTTTTGAAAGAACCATGCACAAAGGAAACAAACACTTGATCTGATGGAGTACCTTCTTCAGCTAGCAGTACTCTGATGGAGTAACTTCTTCAGAGGGCAAATAGCACCAGCAGCATCAGTCATGGCGGCAGTCAACAGCAACAACAGCAGCACAGGCAGAGGAGCAGTAGCATCAACACGGATCAGCAATAGCAGCATAGGCAGAGGAGCAGTAGCATCAACACGGGAAGAGGAGCAGCAGCAGCACCACGGGCTAGCTCCACGGGCGGCAGGGGAGAAACAGAGAAACAAGATGCAGCAACACGGGCTAGCACCACCGGCGGGCACGCAGGCAGAGAAGGAGCACGACGGCTGCGCGTGGGAGCTCGACGAGGACTCGCGGGAAACCACGGAGGGCGCGCGCGAGCTGCTGTCCACCAGATCGTGGAGGCTGGCTCCGGCGATGCCCTGTAACACCCCAGGAAGGAAGAGAGGGAGAGGGGATCCAGATCGGGGCGAGAGGAGGAAGGATGACTTGGGGAGGAAGAAGGAGGGATGAATTGCAGAGGAAGGATTCAGATACAGGAAATGTCAACACACGCATATCCCACACGGCCACAGGCGGCCACCATTTATCGTCACCCACGCAGCCACTTGTCTGGCCAGCTGGCTGGGCCCACCAGCCAGCTCTAAGGCACACCAATCAGCTGGTTGGGTGTGACATTCCTCCCTCCTTAAGACGGTGCGTCCTCATCTTCTTCTTCGACGTCGTCGCCGGTGTCGTCCTCCTTCCAGAGCTCCGTAGATGGAAAGCGGTGACGAAGAACGTCGTAATTCTCCCACGTCATTGGTGCGGAGTCCCCAGCTCCCCATTGGACCTTCTGTACCACTGGCGCGTTCCCCAGCTTCATCATGCGCCGGTCCAGGATGCGTGTGGGAGAGAGGCCGGTGGTGGAGAGGTCGGGCACCTTGGGCAGTTCTCCATCCACTGGCGTGAAGTCAGGTGTGAAGGGCTTCAATTGCGAGACGTGGAAGACGGGGTGGATCTGGCTCTCTGGTGGCAGGTCGAGCTTGTACGCGAGCGAGCCGATCTTCTCGATGATCTTGTAGGGCCCGAAGAACTTGAAGGCAAGCTTGGCGCACGGGCGATTGACCACCGAGCGCTGCGCGTAGGGCTGGAGCTTGAGCAGCACTTGCTCCCCTTCCTGGAAGTGGCGCTCGGTGCGGTTGCGGTCCGCGTTCTTCTTGAACCGGCATTGCGCGCGCTCCAGCTGGGTTCGTATGTGCGCGGTGTGCGCCGCCCAGTCCATCTCCTCGTCGGCGGCTGTCGATGCCTCCCAGGACGCCATTGTGCCCAGATTTGCTTCTTTGCCGTAGAGAGCCTTGAAGGGTGTGCCCTGAAGAGAAGCGTGGAACGTCGAGTTGTACCAAAACTCTGCCATGGGCAGCCAGCGACGCCATTTGTGCGGCCAATCGTGCATCGCGCAACGGAGATACATCTCCATGCACTGGTTCATGCGCTCACTCTGGCCGTCCGTCTGGGGGTGGTAGGCCGTCGAGTAGAGCAGCTTGGTACCGGTTCTGGCGAGCAGCTCGCGCGAGAGGTGACTGGTGAAGATCTTGTCGCGGTCGGAGACGATGGAGGAGGGGATGCCGTGCAGCTTCACCACGTTGTCCCAGAATGCCCGCGCCACTTGCGTGGCGTTGAATGGATGGCGGAGAGGGACGAAGTGTGCGAATTTGGTGAAGCGGTCGACGACCACCATGATCGTGTCGCAGCCCTCCAAGCGCGGCAAGCCCTCGACGAAGTCCATGGTGAGATCCTCCCAAGGCGCGGCCGGAATTGGCAGCGGGGCCAGGAGCCCCGACGGCTTGACGTGCTCGTGCTTGGCCTGCTGGCACACCGCGCACTGCTGCACAAATTCGTCGACGTCGCGCTTGAGGCCGCGCCAGTCGAAGTGTTTGCGCACGCGCTGGTAGGTAGCGGTGCTGCCAGAGTGGCCTCCCACGACGCTGCAGTGCAGCGCGGCGATGAGTTTGGTGCGCAGAGCAGCATTGCCACCGATCCAGAGGCGACCTTGGCGTCTGATAGTGCCACGGTAGAGCTCATAGCCGTGCTCGTCGGGGTTGTGCAGAGCGAGCTGTTGCAGCCGCTCTTGTGCATCCGCGTCGGTGGCGTAGGAGTTGATCACCTCCTGTACCCAAGCTGGCTGGCACGCCGAGAGCGCAGCCACCTCGAATTGCTTGCCCACGTGGGAGAGCGCGTCGGCAGCACCATTGTCCAGCCCGCGTCTGTACTGGAAGCGAAACTAGAGTCCCACCAGCTTTGCCATGGCCTTGCGCTGGAGCTCTGTTTCCAGGTGCTGCTCACCGAGGTTGCAGAGGGACTTGTGGTCCGTGACGATGTCGAAAGGGTTGCGCTGCAAGTACTGGCGCCACTTGTCGACGGCCATCATCACGGCGAGGAACTCTTTCTCGTAGGTGGACAGCTTCTGGTTGCGCACGCCCAGTGCCTTGCTGAAGTAGGCCACCGGGTGGCCATCTTCCGCCAGCACCGCGCCAACCCCCGTGTCGCAGGCGTCCGTCTCGATCGTGAACGGCCGCTCGAAGTTGGGCAGCGCCAGGACTGGTGTGGTGACCATGGCGCTCTTGAGCATGTCGAACGCCGCCTGCGCCTGCTCGGTCCAGGAGAAGCCCTTCTTGGTGAGCAGCTGCATGAGCGGCTTGGCGATGATGCCGTAGTGCGGCACGAATTTTCTGTAATAGCCGGTGAGGCCCAGAAACCCGCGCAGCTCGGTGGCGTTCGTCGGCGTTGGCCACTGCTCCATGGCCTGCGTCTTCTCCTTGTCCGTGGCCACGCCCTTTTTGGATATCACATGGCCGAGGTAGTCGATGTGGTCACAGGCGAACGTGCACTTGGATTCTTTGACATAAAGTTGGTGCGCGCAGAGCAGCTCGAAGACGATGCGCAGGTGCTCCAGGTGCTCTTCCATCGTCTCGCTGAAGACCAAGATGTCATCCAAGAATATGATGACGAACTTGCGGACATACTTACCGAAGATGGCGTTCATCAGACACTGAAAGGCGGCGGGTGCGTTCGTGAGGCCGAACGGCATGACCCTGAACTGGAAATGCCCATGATGTGTCTTGAACGCCGTATTGGACTCGTCTTCTTCCCGCATACTGATCTGATGGTAGCCCACCCGCAGGTCCAGTTTGGAAAACACCGCGGCACCGGCCAGCTCGTCCAGCAGCTCGTCGATGATGGGCAGGGGAAATTTGTTCTTGACAGTGGCATCGTTGAGACGACGGTAGTCGACGCAGAATCGCCAGGTGCCGTCCTTCTTCTTCACGAGCAACACTGGCGCGGCGTAGGGACTGACGCTGTGCGTGATCACGCCGGAGTCCAGCATCTCCTTGACCTGACGCTCGATCTCGTCCTTCTGAAGCGGCGAGTAGCGGTACGGGCGCATGTTCGCGGGGACCGTGCCCTCCACCAACGTGACGGCGTGGTCGTACTGGTGATGGGGAGGGAGCCCTTGCGGTGCCGCGAACACGTTGGCGAATTCCTCGAGCAAATCAGCCAGCAGGGTTTGACTTGGGCCTTTGCAAACCGGGCGCGCTGCAGGGCCACAGGTGTCCACCATGGCCATGGCCCAGACATCGTTGCCGGCGATCATCTTGCGCAGCTCCTCGGGCCCGACTGCCTTGAGTATGGTGGCCGGCTTGGTTGGGACACCGCGAAGTGTGACCTCTTCGCCGTCATGTAGAAATTTCATCCACTTGTCTTGCCAGTGGCATGTCATTGGGCTGTGCTGGGCGAGCCAGTCCATGCCCAGAATGCCGTCGTACGCGCCGATCTCCAGCTCGCGCATGGGCGTCGCGAAGGT